>NC_141877.1:420119209-425119209 GCF_056163025.1 Triticum urartu | reverse complement strand
AGAAAAATGTTAACCATGTATTAAAAATGTTAAATGTGTATGAAAAAATGTGGACCATGTATTAAAAACATGCTAACTTTGTATTTCAAAAATGTTAAACATGTATAGAAAAATGTTGTTCATGCATTAAAAAATGTTAAGCTTGTATTCATAAAATGTTAAATGTGTACAGAAAAAGGTTGACCATTTATTCAAAAAATGTTACACTTGTATCTGAAAAATAAACCATTTCAAGATTTTTTTAAATATGTATAAAAAATATATTAACCATGTATTAAAATGTTAATCAAGAATTTTGAAATCAGTAAACTTGTATTATTAATATGTATTAGATATATAGCAAAAATGTGTATATATAAGCATTGAAATCTGAGCAAAAACAAGAAAAACCAATTAAAAAAGATGAACAAAACTAAAGTAAAATAAATAAAAAGAAAGAAAAGTAATAAACCAATGAAAACTGTGAAAAGAAATAAAGAAAACCAAAGCAAAATAAAGGAAAAGGAAGCAAATAAGAAAAAGATGGAGGAAAAAATGAAGAAAAACCCATGAATAAAAAAATAAAAAAAACCCGGCTCGATTCGCCTGAAGTAAGTAGCACCCCTACTACTTACTTATCACGTGGAACACGCTGACGCAGTGGCTAGTAGTTTTTTTTTCATGGTAATACATGTCTTATTTATATCATAAAGAATAAAGTACAAGTCATGTAAAGACCGATATGACAAAACTGAAAAGATAACAGAACATCTCTGAGCTTAATACCAACGTCTGTCTTCTAGAAGACCATGGATCGTGCCTTGCATCTTTTTTTAACTATACATGAATGGGCCGGCCTGATTACTATAGACCCTTCAGTGAGACATCGTACCGTCTCGCTTGATGCGAGATATAGTCACAGCCCCTATTTTATCGAGGGGCACACAGCTCTTAGAGTTTGGGTGCCCCAGAGAACCTAAGCCCAGCCCATATTTACCCCAAGCACAACAGCTACCCAGCCTGCCAAAAAGTCCAGCGTGCCACCCAAAGAATCCAAGCAAACCCTAGCCTCCCCATCTCCACCTCCATCCTCCGCGCCCCCGCTCTGCACGCCGCCGGTCCCTCAACACCCTCCATCCTCGTCCGCCGCCAGCCGCGGAGCGCGCGGCCGCACCCGTCTACTCCGCCGCTCCAAGCCTCCGTTCTCCGCTGGATCTGAGCCTCATCCGCTCCACGGCCGCGACTCAAGGCAAGTTAACCGACCTGATTGATTTTCTGTCAGACTTGTCGTTGCAGGCCGCCGCGCCCTGCCAGCAATCTCGCCGCGCGCCAGGCCTAGGTTACAGCTCTAGCCGCCGACGAGCAGGCTAGCGCTGCGCCGAGTCCGGGGGATCTCGCTGACCCAACGTCAGGTTGAGGTCTCTTGCCTGGGTTGCGCCCTTGCTCGTCGCATCTCACAATTTTTCTCAGTTTATTAGTTGGTTTGTTATGTTTAGGGTATAGGTCTAGCTCTCTGCTCATACACGCGAACTTACATCTTCTGTCGGTTTTGTGTAACTGCCTTCGATGAGCTATTTTTTCCTCATGGGGTTTGATTCGTTCATCTGAGTCATTCCGTAAGCATTGTTTACCTTATTGTTAGTGTGTCATTTATGTGTTCCGAGGATAGTTTCCCCCCTTGTTTAATTGCCTGTGATGCATATATATTTCGCGTGCTTCCTTCTGTGTGTATTGATGATATCTTTCTTACTTGTGTACTTTGCATAGCTTGAAGACAGTTGAAGGTAATTTGCAAGCAGCAGCCATGGCGTCTCGTTTTTGGGGACAGGTACTTGCTTTCTCTCTTGCACTGATCTGCTGAGTCAGACTCTATGTTGCATAAGTGTAGTACGTAGTATGCATATATGTTGTCCTTGTCAAATGCAGTTACTTAGTACCTTTTATCTTTTTCTACCCAACATCAGGGAGACAGTGACTCCGAGGAGGAGGTGGACGAGATCGAGTCAGAACAAGGGAGTGATAGCGAGAAATCAGAAGCCGGTGATGGGGGACGTGATGGGTCCAAGAACCGCTATCTGAACAAATATACACAAGACAGTGATGACTCTGATACTGAGAGCCACCGCGTGATTCGCTCCTTGAAGGACAAGCGCAATGATGAGATGAAAGCTACTGCCGACCAGATGCGCAATGCAATGAAGATCAATGACTGGATTAGCTTGCAGGAGTGTTTTGACAAGTTAAACAAGCAGCTTGACAAAGTTGTTCGTGTCAATGAATCTGCGAAAATTCCAAATGGGTATATCACCACTCTTGTGCTACTGGAGGACTTCCTTGCTGAGGCTCTTGCAAATAAGGAAGCCAAGAAGAAGATGAGCAGCAGCAACGCAAAGGCGCTAAATGCTGTCAAGCAAAAACTTAAGAAGAACAACAAGCAGTATGAAGACTTGATCCAGAAGTGCAGAGAGAATCCAGAGAGCTTTGAAGATGATGTTGCAGATGATAAGGATGTGGATGATGATGATGATGAGAGTGGTGATGATGTCGTGGATCCGGATAAGATGGCCTCCGACTCAGAAGATTCAGGGAATGAAGACGATGTGAGTCAAGATGGTGGAGCCTGGGAAAAGAAGTTGAGCAAGAAAGATAAGATTATGGACAAGCAGTTCTTGAAGGACCCGAGTGAGATTACATGGGATATTGTTGATAAAAAACTCAAGGAGATTGTGGCGTCGAGGGGTAAGAAGGGCACTGGGAGAGTTGAACGTGTGGAGCAGCTAACATTTTTGACACGGGTGGCAAAAACGCCTGCCCAGAAGCTTGAAATTCTTTTTCATGTGATCTCTGCCCAGTTTGATGTCAACCCTAGCTTACTTGGTCATATGCCAGTCAATGTGTGGAAGAAGTGTGTTAATAACATGCTTCTTGTGCTTGATATTCTGCAGCAGTATCCTAATATTGTAGTGGACACCTCAGTGGAGGCTGATGAGAAGGAAACTCAGAAGGGTGCCGACTATGATGGAACAATCCATGTTACTGGTGACCTAGTTGCATTCCTGGAGAGAATTGACTCAGAGTTTTTTAAGAGTTTGCAGTGCAGTGATCCATATACCAAAGATTATGTTCAGAGGCTTAGAGATGAACCCTTGTTTTTGGTACTTGCGCAAAATGTGCAAGAGTACCAGGAAAGGGTTGAGAATCATAAGGCTGCTGCGAAGGTTGCATTGCGTCGTGTTGAACTAGTCTACTACAAACCTCAAGAAGTATATGATGCAATGAGAAAGCTGGCTGAGCAAACTGAGGTTGTCATGGAGGATGGAGATATTGAGGCCGGCGATGAGCATCAAGCAGCTGATGACAATAGAGGACCACCACCGTTTATTGTGATTCTGGAGGTTGTACCTAGGAAGCCTACTTTCCCTGAGAGTGGCAGAGCTTTGATGGATGGATTGATGTCTCTAATTTACAAGTATGGAGATGAAAGGACCAAAGCCCGGGCAATGCTGTGTCACATATATCACTATGCAATCTCTGATGAATTTTCAGTTGCTCGTGACTTGCTCTTAATGAGTCGTTTACAAGATGGGATTCAACTTATGGACATCTCATCTCAGATTTTATACAACCGGGTCATGGCCCAACTGGGGTTATGTGCCTTCCGAGCTGGTTTGATAGCTGATGCTCATGGTTGCCTGTCTGAGCTATATGCAACTGGAAGAGTGAAAGAGTTGCTTGCACAAGGTGTCCAGTATAGTCGATACCACGAGAGAACTCCTGAACAGGTGAGCCTCCCTCTTGTATATCATGTGAATGCCTGCACACATGGCAGCTAGTTTCCTTTCTAGTTTCCTATGCAACAATGACACGACACATAAACAGGGATCCACCATTATCCCAAGAGATACATATATATTTATATGATCAGCAATAATTTTCACTTATGTTTTCGACACATGCTCAGGGGACGGTGCTGCCCAGTGGTAGGATAGGTTAAGTTGTTTATATTGTGTTATTGAGGGTAAGCTGTATTGTTACGTATTGCTGCCCTGTCGAAATGGAACCACGAGTCCAGTTGATTTAAATGAGTTTTGCTATTTACCTGAGCCTTACTGGTACATATTGGTGGTGTTTAGATGACGCATCGGCATCAGATACAACTACACTGTCTGGCTCTGTCATCATTGTATCTGAGCTAGTCTGACAGAAATTTATTTGTAGTTGCAAAATGTCACTGTTAGTCATAATTGTATCTTTGCTTTTTTTTTTTGCGAATGGATATCTTAGCTAGTCTAATAGAAGAACCTGTCATTCTGGCCATATTCTTTCATTTATTTCTATTTTTTAGGTGTGAAAGTTGAAATGCTTAATGCATAGTTTCGACAAAGTACCTCTGGTTACATTTACAATGACATCTGCTCCTTTCTTGAGCTCCTTTGGTATTTTATTTATCTAGATAAGGTCCTTCAAGATCTGCTCTTTTTCTCTTGGTTTTCCCAGAATTGACTTGCAGGCTTCAACTCTTCATTTTAGCAATATGATGTAATTGATATGATGTTGACAATGGAAACACAACATACATATTTTTTGCTCATGATGTATTTACTTGTTACTGCAGGAACGACTTGAGAGGAGAAGGATGATGCCTTACCATATGCATATAAACCTTGAACTTTTGGAAGCCACACACTTGATCTGTGCAATGCTAATTGAGGTCCCGTATATGGCTTCCAGTACTTATGACAAGCGGAGGCCTATGAGCAAAACATTCCGCAGGCTTCTTGAAATGAGTGAGAGGCAGACTTTTGTTGGACCTCCAGAAACGGTGAGGGATCATGTAATGGCTGCCACGAGGGCCCTCAATAAGGGTGACCATGAAAAGGCTTTCAGTGTCATCAGTTCTCTGGATACCTGGAAACTTTTGAGGAATAAGGAGCATATCCTTGAGATGCTGAAGCTTAAAATCAAGGAAGAGGCTCTTAGAACCTATCTCTTCTCTTACTCGTCTTGCTACGAGTCCCTGAGCCTTGACCAGCTCACTACTATGTTTGACCTCAGCGAGGCACATGCCCACAGCGTTGTTAGCAAGATGATGATGCACGATGAGCTTCATGCAAGCTGGGACCAGCCAACCAAGTGCATTGTATTCCAGAACGTGGATCAAACCAGGCTGCAGGGACTAATCTTCCAGATGACTGATAGGCTCTCTGTCCTTGTGGAGAGCAACGAGAGGGCGTATGAGGCCAGGACTGGTGGTGCCCTTGAGGGTGCACCGCCCAGGCGCAGGGGTGATCAAGACTCGTCCAATTTGGGAAAGTGGCAGGAGAACTTTGTATCGTCACAAGGTGGCCGCCGCGGCGGCGGTAGGTCTGGTTACGGTGGCAGAGGAGGCTCTGGGCAGGGCGGTGGTTACCAAAATGACAGGGGTGGCCAGGGTTCCCGTGGGGGCTATGGTGGTGGTTCTCGGTTCCAGGATGGAAGGGCTCGCAACCAGTCTGGTTCCTCGTCTAGAGGGGATGGAAATGGACGCATGGTGAACCTAAACAGGCCTGGTAGAAATTAGAAGTCTGATAGATTGAGATAAAATTCCTAGCAAGGTTGCCTTGAAGCATTGTTCCCGCACCGTTCAGAACTCGAGTCGTCGTTTGCTATATTTTTGTAGCTTCTGTTGTCTGTCATAAATCTACCAAGAAGTCTTGAGTAATAGTTGTCTGGTTTGTATCATGGGAGCGAGGACTACATATTCCACTCCTATATTTGGCATCAAGTTACTATTTACTGCTTTTCCTGTTTTCTGCTAGTTGTTTTGCCATCTTCCATTCATGTCATGAAAGATGTTTTTTTCCGAGCATTTTTATTTTCTATCTCTGCGAGCTTCTATTTGTGACAGCGTAGAGCCACCAAAAAAGTAAAATGAGAATCTTCTAGTGAAACTCTTCGTTTCTGGTTCCGTTCTTGGCCCAGGATTACAACAGTTTTTTTACTGTATCTTTTAGTTTATGATAAAATGACCATTTGATCAACTTATGTTGTACCATTGCTCTTCCAGTAGCCTAATTGTAGTTTAGTTTGTTACAAAAGTGAACACTATAACTACATTAGTGACAATGGAAATCGGTTGTCCACAAAAAATCATAATGTTTGCCTGAGAACTATACAAGAGAATTTGTCTGATCTTTAGCAGGGAAATCATCTACTCCTACTATCATTTTTTTCTTGAGGTCGTTTTGGGAGAGAATTTTCGTCGCTTATGTTATTTCAACTTTTCCTATTCTCTGCAAAGTCGTTTTGCCGTTTCTTTCCAGTCGTGTCATGAAAGAAGAAATTGATTCTTGTGTAAGTTAATAGCCTATCTCTACAAGCTGCTTGTGACAGTGTAGAACCAAAAAAGGAGAATCTCAGAATTGACCTTCAAAACTGTTTCATCAAGTGGTCGAATCCAGCATCTGACGATTTAAGCGATACTACCATTGTTCTTCGAGTCCCCTATGTGTAGTTCAGTTCCACCTACAAAGTGAATAGTTGCATCAGTGACAATTGAGTCAAATCAGTTCTCCACTACAGGTCGTAATGATTGCTTAAGAATTGTGCAGGAGAATTTGTTTGATTATTAGCAGGCAAATCATCTACTCCCACCGCCCGGGTTTATTAGACCCTCTTTCATTTTGAGCCAAAGTTTGACCATGAGTTTAATTAATAAAATATAAATTATATGTCATAAAAGTTATACCATAGAAAACCTCTTCCAAATATAAATCTAACAATATACTTTGTGTAGCATATACTTTATATATTTTTAGTCAAATACTAGGTCAAACTTGGACCCAAAATGCAAGGGGCCTAATAAACCCTGATGAGGTAGTATCGATGATATTGTGGAAATAACATGATAACCACTTTTAAAGTGTCTACCTAGGTAAATGTCCGTGCGTTGCAGCGGGGTATAATTATTCTACTTCCTTGATTTCAATTACCAAGGCTCATATGTTTCTCAAAATTCAACTTTGACCATAAATTAGATTTAATTATAATTTTGTGACTTAAAAATCATCCCATTAAAAACTTCTTTTCAATATGAATTCGACGGTATAATTTTCATCACATATAACCAATGTTTGATTTGTCTGATTTATGGTCAGAGTTGAATCATGGAATGTGTACGCATCTTATTCATTGGAACAGAGGGAGTAATGTGTTAGCGCATGATTTATATGTTCATATTAATATGATTGTGCGAATAAGTGTTTACATGATAAAATCTTGTCCTTGATTTATGTGTCTCATATTTGTCTTGTGAGTCTTCTTCTAAAGTCACATATTTTCCTCTGCGTTTTTCCTAGGCCCAAAAGAAAATCTAAATTTTTATTTGATAAAACTTTTTTAAGAACAGTAAACATTTATTTGCTAAGTATTTATTAGTTTATCAAAGAAAACCATATTTTTTTGGTAAGTATTAAAATGTTTGCCATTTTATTTAAGGAAAACAAATGGGAAGAACCAGAAATAGGAAGGGGGGGGGGGATCAGAAAGTATGAGATAATTTTTGTAAGTTTTTGAATTGGTGTTTAGTAAGGAACAACACCATCTCCACTCCCGTGTAGCCCCTCATGTGGCAAACCGGGGTAAAATAGTCAGCGGCCGGCCATCACAAGCGTCGTCCCATCTTCATTGCTTCCTATGCAGATGCTTCGGGTTGCCATGGGGCTGCAGGGTTGATAAAACTTTTATATGCGTTGGCATTTTTTTTTTGAGATTAGGCAGTTGGGTTGAAGCAAGCTCTAAACGAGGCCTTCATACCCACTGTTCACATATAGAGGTTGGGAGGCCACGCGTGGAGAAAGTTCAAAAAAAGTGACGATTGAAAGATGGATGACGATTTTGTTAGACTTTTTTAGTCGGTACTATATGGTACTCCAAACCGAACTGCCAGTTTGGATGTATATATGGCTGATTCTTCTAGCATAGAGTTGCTCTTAACTACTGTATTGAAAAACATTTTTTTTGAGATAAACTATTTTTTTGAGAAGATTTTATTGAAAAACATGTTTACGCACACTGTTGTGGTAAGTTCGGCCCAACTCCTCCTTCCTCGGGTCTGGGCCGCTACTCCCACTGTCTTGACCGGCCTCTGAGAGCGTCCTCGGCAAACAAAAAAACACCGCGACATGGCGCGTTTGCAGAGCCTCGCCGCCCTCGCCGCGGCGGCGGCGGCGTCCGCCGTCCTCGCAGGTACTCCCTCTTTCCCCTAACCTCGTGGATCCAAGTGTCAAACAATCGCCTCTCCTTCCTCACCGGCCCACCTACTCTCTGCTGCAGGCCTGCTCTACAAACGCAAGTGCGGCCGCTTGACCGCGCGGGTGCGGGAGCTAGAGGACTCCCTGGCCGACGCCGTGGAGAAGGCCGCCGCAGAGCGCCGCGGCAGGGTTCGGGCTCAGCAGGTCGGCCCTCCACGAAGCTCCGCAGATCCAACTTTGCGCATTTCATCTCATATTGCTTCGCTTTGACTCTGGCAGTCACTACGGAGGGCCCTGAGCGAGCAGGGGGCGAGCCCGGATAAGGGGAAACCGGCCAAGGCCCCGGCGTCGTACCCGATGGCGCCGATCGGCAGCGTGCAGTCCTGCTTCTCCACCAGGTGCTGTTCTGTCACTTAATGAGCTTGATTACTCGGAGTTGGTGATGTATGCGTGAAGGCGTGTGGTCTTATGTGTATGGGTGTTTGTTCTGCAGGAATGGTACACCGAGACAGCCTTTGGTGGTGCCGCTGGCCAGAGCGACAGTGGTGCTTAATCCTGCCCGTGTTGCGGCCGAAGCGCTAGAGGGACTTGCTAGTTACTCGCATTGTTGGATCCTCTATGTGTTCCATCTGAACACTGATCTTGATAAAATGTGGAAAGACCCTGCTAGATCCAAGCTAAAAGCAAAGGTGTGATCTGTTGTTGGCCCTTAGCTGGTTCTAGTTCTTAATCAGATAGTTGTTGTTCTGAATGTTATCATGGATATGGGGCTGAACCAGTGAATTCTTCTGTTTTCATGGAAGGTGAGAGTGCCTAGATTGAAAGGCGGCAAGATGGGGGTTTTGGCGACTAGAACTCCGCATCGACCTAATCCAATTGGACTCAGTGTAGCAAAGGTAAGTAATAAGTATCTTTCTGGGACCCAGCCTTTTCTTCTTATTTTATTGTCCCTAATTATCTATAGCCTGCGTCGCATAAGGATGTAGTGGAGGTGTCACTCAGAAATAGCACAATGTATATATCCGAATACTATAGCTATTTGGAACATATATTGATGGGCCATGACATATAAATGTACTTAGATTTAGGACTGCTAGCATTTGTGGAACTTGTAGAAAGTAATCTGAAAGATAATAATTATCAGTTTGTTGCTTACATTGTGTGGAAGGACATCTTTTGCACTACAGGTGTCCACACAGAGATGCTATCTGGAGAGGTTGTATTCTGACCAATGCTGCAATACATGCTAAACTGTCACTTCAACTATAAGAAAAGTAACTAATGCGCCTGATTGGATATTGACGAGAACTGAATCACATGCCTCTGTATAAGTATAACCTTGTAGGATAGACCACAGTGTGCAATATTTTATTAAATTAGATTATTGCCTATTTTGGTCATTCTTGCTTAGAATTCTATTATGCCTTGAGATTTTTTATGTCTTAACTTTTACTTGAGCCTTTTCTAGGTGGAGGCAGTGGATGGACATGCAATTTTGCTTTCTGGAGTAGATTTGGTTGATGGCACGGTACTGCATTAAGTGCTTATGTTCCCCAACATTATACAACTGATTTGAACAAATTCAGCAATGTTAGTTGCGAACTCTTCCTAATATATTGCACCTCCATCTACAGCCTGTACTTGATATTAAACCATATCTGCCATATTCTGATAGCGTTGAAGGCGCGACTATTCCTAATTGGTTAGAGGTACATACTATATGGCATGTTACTCCATCCATTACTCTCTTGATCTTTACAGTTCATTTATTTTTCTGTTTGTTCTTCAGAACATGCTTATTTTGTACTCCTTCGAGATTGTATATGTTTATAGCTACTCTTCTGTATTCAGATGATGTTTTCTCTTACCTAAACATCCCTACATGACCGGAAATATTTATTCTTCACCCTTTAGGCAGTTTTACACTTTTTTTTCTCTTACAAACTTCTCTACTTTGATACTATTACTTAGAGGAAGCTCAGTATCTTGAAAATCCAATAGATGTATCTTATTTATCGTTTATAGGCCAAAAGTTCAGTTTTTGTGCTTTTGTCAAAGTATCACATATAGTTTACTTGCTACATATAACCTTGATGGCGGCAGGGGCACTTGTGGACCTCTTATGGCTATGTTCCAATCAGCTTACTCCTGGATTATTTGCCATCTAGTAATGCTGGATATTTTGTTCAAGCAGGTTGATGGTGCATTAGTTGTGGAGTCTATCCACTTTTCTGAGCACTTCATTTCTTCACTTTCCAATTGCTGGGCGCATGTAGTAAGTGTTCTTGTTGTTCAGAAAATTTTGTATCTTCTTTGTATACTCTCTACCAAATGTTGTTATTTTGGTCAATATACTGTAAAGCCAGTTTCTGACTTGAAGTTCATGAAACTTAATTTGTTTCAGCAAAAGCAGGCACTCTATGCCTCAGCAGACGAGTTTCAGGACCTGATCAAGGAGGTGCTCTCCTGGGACATCAGATCATTGTCTCAGCGACTCCGCCCTCACCAGGTGACCATTGAAAGCAAGGCGGATGATTGTGGTAGCAAAGCTGATAAGGATTGCAGAAACAAAGAAGATTACCAAGCCGCTGACTCCTGCTCGATCGTAGTCTATCACCTTCATCTGGAAGGCATTGATGTGTCATACAAAATCGATGAAAATTCCAACATCATTGTTGACAATGCAGCCCTTCTCCCCAGTGCTGCAAACCAAAACAGGTGTAGCTACTTAACATGGAGGGATAAACTTAATACTTTGTAGGAGAGTAGTATTAGATAAAACTTTTGGTAAGTCGCAGGAGCACAAGCTGCACAACGCTGTACAATATCATGAGGCTGATGAATTCAGTAGCAACCAGTACTCTATAATGCACCTGAATTTGTGGAGAATATATAATGATTTGCCATATAATCATCGCTCTTTCTAAACTTTGGATTTATCTTTGTATGCGTATTACATAGCATAAACATGCGTCATTTTTTTAATGTATGTTGGCTTGAAAACTTAAGTGTTTGACAAGTAGAAAGTTCAAAAGGGGATTCATATCATGAAGGATCAGAAACGTGGAAGAGTAAATCGGCAAATGGAATTAAGGCTAACAGCTTGAGCAAGACAGTTATCTTCAACACTGATCAGCTAGAAGGTTTCCACTGTCAAGGTTAAAGTTCCTGTAAGAAGGTATGCATCTACTAGGTTACCATTTCAGCTAGGATGCATGCTATCATTCACCATCTCACTGTAATAACCTGTTCTGTCTGGATATGCTATTGGCTTATCAATCTCATAGAGGATGAGTAGCATTCAATCAATATCTCATGACACCACATCACTTGTAAAAACATATGCCAGTTACATATATAAATTGTTGAAATTGCAGGGATCATAAAGAAGCAGTTTGGAAATGCACGATGAATCCAATTAGATGAGCTTGCCTTTGGGGGTTTAATCAAGCTATACTTGAGCAATACAGGAGATTGGTAGTCAGTCAAATAAAATGAGATTCTGCAGTTCTAATTGTTTACAAGTTTAAACCCTGGCACAAATGACTATTTATATTACACATGTAGCTCAAGAATGCTAATTTCCAGGGTTGAACATATTAGCTTAGGGAGCTCGCTGAGATAACAGGGAGCTAAAAATGTGCTGAACGTCAGATGAGTTCCACTTACAGGCTAGTATTTTTTTCTATTTTACCCCTGAAAACGACAGTTGGCCCATTGTTGGGCATAACAATGCTTGTCTGTCAGTTGTCTCAGATACCACTTCTAAACTGCTTTGTTCTTCTAGCCCACTTTCACCCTGGCTTGCTTGCTGTGTATTTTGTTCATCTCCTCCTTGATTTACTTCTTGGGCCTCACTATTTTCCTCATTTATTCCACTTTCTTCTGGTCGATTCTCATTGTCTAACACAATCTCTGTTGACTTGTGCTTCTTTTTGTAGAAATAAATTATCAATGCTATCAAAAGGGAAGAAGTTGAAGCAACTCCAGTAAGGATAAATAATCCCCTGAAGTTGGCAAATGTGAGTCTGCTTGAACCAGTTACTGGGCCCAAGTTCTGGCAATTGTTTCGATCTCCAATCCATTTCTTCTCAATCTGAATCATAGTATCACCCCCAGTTACGTTGAGGATTGCCTTGGAGATGTCTCCAATCAAGGGATTTCCCTTTGATAATGCCTGTGTAAGAAATATGACCACGTTATTGATTCATTTACCAAATGGAGAACAGACACCACCGTATCTTGTCTTGTCTGATGCAAGTAAAAGTATAACTTACAAGCATAATTGGACTTAGTATCAACGCTAGTGAAAGAACATTTCAGTAATCCATCTGGCTACGCAAGTTTATTATTAGGCATAGGCATAATAATTTTGTAGCTTATTTTAGACCAACATGATTATAGGATGTTCAAACGTATCTGACGTGATTGCTAGCCGGCATTAATTTTTATCTGGGGAAACAAATTGGTTAACTTAGGTTTACTTTTTCTAGAAGGATATTGTGCGAAAGCGCATTTAATGCAGTGCAACTTACATATCCAAAACCTGCAGCTTTATAAATTGGTCCCACCATAGTGTACCCTTTGCAGTGATTTGCCAGAAATAGTTTAATGTATGGAACCTCATGCACAAGTGCAGCAATACCACCATTGTTGCTTCCTCTTGAAAGTGCATTGTGAAAATCATCAGGGGAATTATAGGGCTTGATCTTCGACCTGTCAAAACCAAGTTCTTCCAAAAGTCCCTTGACGTAGGAGCCACGATGATATCCTACATATTCTCCACTTTTTAGGAGCTCATGCACATCTGTTACAGTTGGCTGAAGCTGCTGTACAGTTAGCATTGATGTCAAGCTTGCAGTGTAACTTGATGTAAGTACCATCAGGAAAACCAACCAAATGATCAAAACTATCCGGGACAGAAAGCGTTGCACAAGCTCTTCTGCAAAAGTTACGAGAAAATAAATTTTAGTTATACTTTTGCCAGCTCGAGGCTGAAGTTGAAAACCACAACATAGATATCATAATAATTTTGTTAAAAGTATATGATAATTACTTTGTTCTCCTCTATTTAGTGCATATGAAATATCTAGTAATATCTACTACAGTGTTGTAATGAGCTATCACATTTTTAGAAATGCAATGTTACCCAAATGTGTTTTAAGAAATTTCTGATGCATTCTCCATTTGTTAATTGTGGAGCTGTTTTAGTTACATCAGGCTTCTATAACCGTCTTCCCATTCAGATCTCTTAGCTTGATACTAAATGCTCTATTTTATGCACCAACATGGGAAATGGATTTATCACGGTAAGTGTACTCAACTCTCTTCAAATATGGAGAAAAAGATCATAATCCCCAACTGTCTGGGAATTGGTCCACAGACGTTCTCGTTATTGCCTAGAAACTCCAATATTAATACGACCACACCAGTGTAGATAAAGAATACGATGCTTCCAAACCACATTCCAGGTTCTAGCGGCTTCAAGAAAATCCATGTATTCTTGTTTATGCTATCCCTGACTGGAACGACCATTGCTATTCCTGATTCTGTGTATGGCAGAGTGAAGTCAGCGTAGAATGTTCTGTTATACCTTATTGTTATATCTCCAATTACTATATCATATTTCTGTGAAGGCCAAAAAAAAGAATCATTAGCTGAGCAGATAGAAAATAATTTGAAATATGCCTGGTTAAAAAAAGAATTTTGGAATATGGAAAACTAAATAAGGTTGGCACTCAGTAAATTAATTGTCTATACTATCTTCTGCCATCCAATAGGGGTTTCCCTTGGTATTCAAAGTTTATTACTACCATAAGTCCATAACTGGTTCTGCATACTGCAAAAATCATTCACATGCTTAGGTTGGTTGCTAATGAGAACTACTATAAATAGACGATGAGACTAGCATATATGAACAGGGCCCTTTTTTTTTGGGAATGAAAACGTCCTCAAAAGTAGTGAAGAAGGATGACAACAATGGGTTTATACTTTATAGTATTGTGTGGAAACCTTTTTTAAATGGCATGTGTGCAAGTTAACCTTTATAGTAGGAAAAAGTTCACCTTTATGCTTCAAGGCCTCAACTGTTTATACTTACTTACTTACTTACTTACTTACGAAGCCTTTTATCCCAAACAAGTTGGGTAGGCCTCAACTGTTTATACTAACTAAAGAAAATCAAGTAGGAAATACACACGACTTGAAATCTTTCGTACCTCAAGATGTATGTGTGCAAGTTTGGTTTCATGCTTCAAGGCCTTAACTGTTACTAATAACTAAAGAAAATCAAGTTGGGAATACATAGGACTTGAAATCTTTCATACCTTAAGATAAACTTGGTAGACAAAATCATTGTAATCTTCCATACTTCCGTCATCCTTGGTACTAAATAGTACATATTCATAAGGGACTGCATAAGGAAGTCTCTTAACTGCCTCTTCAAATACATCCACTGAAAAACCGATTGCTTTAGTTGCACCTGTGATATGATCCTTTTCGACCTTCACAAATTCTGGATATCCACTTGTGCACACACCAACTTGAAGTTTCTTCCCGCTTATAGGAATCTCAAAACCTCGGGGTACTTCTATGGACTCTCCTGGCCAGATAACTGGATTTAGATGTGTTGTTGCCCGTCTGGTTTTATTTAATTGCTGCGAGAGTTCATTTTGTGCTGTCCAAAATCCAATATCTCTCCATCCTTTCCCTACTACATTTATTATTCGAAATGTTGAAATTTGCAGCTGCCTATTTGAAAGGTCAAAATTGCCACTGAGGCCTCTAAATTTATTCTGCAGGATTGCTTGCAACAGTTTTGGACCATTATTAGATGTTTCCAAGGTTTCCAAACTTACTGAATTTCTTGTGGCACCTGGTTTCTGAAATGTGGCATTTGCAAGTCCAACTTTTGCTGCGGCATGTGCTACTGCCCAGATTGTATCATATCCCCATAGTCCAAAGATGTTCAATTTCAATGGTGGATCGGTTGGGTTGTCAATCTGGAACCTCATATTCCATCTCATGGCAAACTCATCAAGTTCCTTGGTTTTGGGAACATAAAACTCAACACCTAAGGCACCATTCAATGATTCTAGGACAGAAGGATTCAGTGAATCTATTAGATTGGTTACTCCATCTGTCATGATCCATGCATATCCTTTGTTCATCATCCCTACTTCTCTTGCCTTTATAAAGAAGAGGGAGGCCAAGGTAAATGACATATGTACAACAAAGACCGTCGTTTGCATTGTCATCAGCTTATAGAGTTCTAGAGTAATTTGTTCACTGGTTGCTGACAAAGGGATCACACTTTGGTAGGGAACACGTGCATCAACTTCTTGTAGCACATCAACAAGGTATGGTATGATACCTCTACCATATTCAGTGTCTTCATAGATAGACACCACCTCTCTCCACCCGTAGGTTTTAACTATGGAGGCAATGCAATTTACCTGTGCTGAGTCATTTATTGTTGCTCGCACAAAATATGGAAGAGTTTTAGATGATAGAGATGGGCTTGTTGCCGTGAAGGATATGACTGGGACATGACTTTTGTTTCCAAGTTTTGAGATAAATATAGCTTGCGAAGATTTCTGAGGACCAATGATGACTTCTACATTGTAATTCTCTAGCAGGTCAATAGCTGTATAATTGCACATCGAGACAAACTTTAGTTGAACATCGCACATTGAATGAAATTCATAATATGCATAAATCCCAAATAATTACAGATAATCCATCTGCCGGAGCTGTGTGTTTTCAGAAATGTTGCCACTTACATGTATGAACAGTATCTAGAAGAGTGAAATAGGTGATTACCTACAAAAATAGTTGCCTGATTTCCAATTTGCATAATTTATCTCATATTATATTTGTGTTGCTTCCTCTTGATGGCTCTGAAATATTACTTCTTTGTGCACAGAGTGGAATGTAAATATATATTATGAAACATATGGTGCTTTATATTTCAGAATAGTACTGCAAGTGACAAGGATATATAGTTGTTTCGTCCAGACATTAGGATAGCTGCTATATCACTGCTTCCGTGGTTTGCGGGTATTCATAGTTTTCCTAGTTTCTGCATTTGTGTTACTGGCCCTCTTTTTCCTTGGTAGATATTACTGGAAGAACTGGCAACAGTGTGCTCATTAACACATCAAAAAAACTGGCACCTGTGGTCCTGATGCAATACCCCTGGTGAATAGAATGCAATAATTCCTGGACATTATCTTTGGAACAGTTTGATGTGATGTGGAAATCTAATTGGTCTTAATAGTAATGTTATGTGATGCTCAGTTGCTTCCTAATTGTACTTGTAGGTATGATTCAGTTGTCATTAAGTGGGTCATGTTTACTTGCTTCTCTCCACAACAAGTGAAACGACTAGGGGCCGGAATATGAATATTTTTAGTTTCTTGATTTCCATGGTTTTGTTGACCTTTCTTTTTTCTACTGTGTTTTAGTACATCAGGTTTCACGTCGCAATAATGCTTGTAGGCAGAGCTCTTCTTCATGTTGGTTCACCCATAATCTAAGATGCACAGTTGATGAACAGAGTGTGCAAATAGTCCATTATTTCAGCAGCATAGCAGAATGAGCTGATGCAGTGGCCTTTTTTTTTGGGTCCGAAACGGATGCAGTGGCCTATGACTAACAGTTGAGAACATGTACCTTGAGATGCAGCTTGGACATCATCACTCATGGAATCTCTGATGTGGAGGACAAGCTTGGTGCTATAGTTCCGATGAACATCATAGAAGTCCTCCATAGCCAGTGAAATGCTGGTCCGTGCCATTTTGCCAACAGTGGACCCCAAGTCAAGGATAACCCCAACATGGAGCTCCTGTGCTTCTTCGCTCGAAGTATTTTGGGCGACAGCAAGGTTGATGGGCAGCAAGAGGAGCAGGATGACTCTACATGCGAGCTCCATCTGCTGAGCCGTGAGGTTTGCAGACTCTCCTTACACTTGGTTATCAAGACATTTGAGGAGGCACTCAACATCTGTCTCAGTAGTTGACTACACTAACTAATGGTAGTTGATCTCATAAAAAAATGTAACTTAAGTTGAAATTTACTTGCCTCCTATTGAATGATGGAATGATCCCATTGACGCGTTGTTCCCTCATAGCAGGTCAGAGGCTTCCACTGGACGTCTTCTCTATTGGCTCTTGTGATGGTTGACTTGGATGTATTAGTGAAATGCTCTATGTGTGATGATTGACAGACTTTGAAATGGTCTTTGAAGTTATGATTGGCTCAGTGTGATATTCTTTACCCCAACAGGTATGTACTTTAGTTTGGTTCACTTCTCAGGAAAATGCACATGTCCAACTTGGGAGAAGAAGTCCTATGGACTGATGTCACTACTATGACTTTATTTCCTCTTACTGATACAAGAGGAAAGGAGCCAAGGAGTGCTGAAGTCAGATGGTTTCTCCCTTGCATACAGATAACTGGACCCTTGTCCATAACAAGGAAGTGAATTATTGCCCCTTCTAAAACAAGGTAACTCTTAAGTCAAATCTTCTCTTGGCGAAGGGTTTAGTTTTTTTTTCATTTGTGAACTACGTCTAGATGGCTTCAGACATATACAGTCCAAGGTTGAAAAAAAGAACCTTCCCTCCTCCCTCCCGTGTCGCGCCCGCATGACGACGGGGAGGGAACCCTAGATCGCGCTGCTGGTCTCCCCTCCCCTCCTCCCTCCTCCATCGCCGCCGCCAGGGGGCTCGGCCGGGCAAAGGCCGGCCGGCGCCGGCGGCGGCGGGGCATCCTCGTCCTCCCGCGTGGTGGGGTTGGCGCGGGTCAACACCCCGGGCCAGGCGCGGCGCTGACGCCGGGCACCACGGCGGTTCGTCTGCAGCGACCGCGCGACGGGCGACATGATGGCGGTGTGTGCCTGGGGCGGCGGCGGCGGTCGGCCGTCTTCTCCTCCGGTGGCAAGGGCTGTGGTCGGCACAGGTCGCGGGCGGCTGCCTCTCTTCTCCGGTGCGGGCTGGCGGAGGTGGCGGCACGGCAGCGGTATGCTCGACTCCTCCTCTACGGCCGTCGTGGCGCATGAATCGGTTGCTGGTGGCGGCTCCTCTTGTGCTTTGGTTTGGCTTGGCTGGCTGGTGGGTGGCAAGGGCGTCATGAGGGGGGAGGCAGGGGTGCCTCCCGGACTCCCCGTCGTCGGGATTTGGAGGTGCCAGATCGGGCGTCTCGGGTGGCTGTAGCACGGCTGGTCGTCGGCGTTTTCCCTGCCCAGATCTGACTGCCGGCCGCTCCTGCCAAAGGAGCTTGTTTCGGGCGAAAAGAGAGGTCTTTGCTGCCCCTTCACCGGTTGACGATGTCGGTGTGCGGCGGCGGCGGTCGAGGGGTGGTCTCGATGTCGGGGCAGCGGCCTCAGTGGTGGGAGGCACGATGCTCGTGTGCGGAGCTCGCGGCTTGGATGTTGGCCGGTTACCATGGTCGTGCTGGCGGCGTGGTAGCTTGGGTACGACGGTTGGTGGCGGTGGTTTTGCAGCGTGCTTGGGGCACTCCGGCTTGGAGGAGAAGAGGGCTTGCCGGGTGAAAACTCTTTCTGGCTTTGCTAGGTCGGCGGGGGCAGCGCCTACGGGCGTCCTATCCTTCTTGAAGGCGTCGCCGTGGCTCCTCTTCCTCCTCCGTGTTGCTCCGGGGGAAACCTTGATCGGGCGGTGGTGGTACTTAGGTGCCATGACCTTGTTGAAGGCTCCGCCTTGGAGCAATCGGTTCGTCGTGCACAGCTCCGACTCTTCGCTATGGTTCGTTCATGGTTGAGGCCTCCGGCGACTTCAAGCGGCGCTCTCTCTTCCTTCCTGTAGATGGCTTGGAGTTGTGTTGGGTGGTGTAGCTGTTCCCAACATTCTTGTATCTTGCCCTGTGTGTGTTGGTGTGGGGTTGTATGAGGTTGGATGTAACTGGATCAGTGCTTTATATATAAAGCAGGGCGAAAACCTTTTTCGGCAACTACCTCTAGACACATCTGTTTGAGGGACAAGTACTTCCGGACAGAGAGAGTAGATAATTGCTCATGCGTTGCAACATGATATAAATATTCTAGCATGTTAACCTGTGATTTACATGTTCATATTAATATGATTGTGTAAATAAATGTTTACTAAATCCTGTCCATGATTTATGTACCTAAATAAAATTTAAGATGTTATCTGGTAATCATTTATTTGGTGAAAACTTATTGGTTTACAAATAATAATTTGGCAAGTCAAAAAAAGGCCAAGACATTTAAGGCTGTTTTCAAGGAAAACTAATGAAAAAAACCAAAGGTGGGAGAAAAGAATCAAAGCAGAGAGAGGGAGGGAGGAATGTACTTAAAATTAAACGAAGGATGAAGTGGAAGACAGAACCTTACAATTCTTTTTGTGTGTAGGAGAGATTGGGATGGACACAATGTTTCGTAGCTCGTGTCAACAGTAAAAAAAAAGAAAACAATAATAAATAATAAAATTCTGATTTTTTTTGGCAAACATTGACAAATGTCTTGAGTGCTTGTAAAGTTTTATTATGGAATGACTCGTGGAAATCGTGACCGAAAAGTCTATGCTCCAAAAATGATCTTGTATCATGGAGTGCAAGAAAACAACATATAATATTAAGATTCAACACAGAAGCAAAATATAGGTCTCTTGCAAATGCAACAAAAGTAATTTTTGGAGCATTGTTACACTCCATTCCCCGCAAAAAAAAAGTGATTTGGGTTCAATCATTGTTACATTTTTTTTTGAAACTTCAATCATTGTTACAAGAGCTTGGTGTTTATCACCCACAAGTAGGTGTGATAATATTGATGCCAATTATCTGTCGACAAATCCTATGGTTCATACTAGAACCAAGTCTATTGTAGTAGACTATCACTTTGTCAAAGAAAGAGCAGAAAACAAGTTACTCAACATTCATTCTATACCCAAGGCGATCAAGTTGCAGATGGGCTTACAAAGCCCTTGATAGTCAAACAACGAGAAGTTTTTCGACGCAATCTCAACTTAGATATTTTTTTTAGGAGCAACGGCCGTCCACTGATAAATCAGCAGGCAACATCATACAAGGGGGATGTTTTATGTATTCCGTGCGTGTATAGTTTGTTAAGAGTTATTGTATATTCTGGTTCGGTTAGTGTAGGATTCGATCTATGTCTTGTATAGTTTTTGTATGGATCAAGTCTACCACAACCAAACTAACCATAATGTAAATCCTGACCATGCACCCCGTATGTACACGAACGAGTCCCTGCTAGCCGATACAGCAAACTCTTCCACCAATGTCTTGTACTATCACCATATTTATGAACAGTCTTTAGTCAGTAGTACTGCAAAGAATACAAGGGTGATCAGCTCTCATCATTTACATGCCCTACTAGTACTAGCTACATGTTGTGTTATCCGGTCGAGACAACAAAGCTAGTTTACACGTTTATAAAGGGCGCGCCGGTGATGATCTCGGTGGCGGCGAGCGCGACGAGACCGAGCGCATGGCGAAGCGACCGTTCCAAAGCTCCGCGTTGGCGTTCATGATGGCGCCGGCTCTGCCCTCGGCGCTCTCGCCCTGGAGCAGTGGCACCAGCGACGCCACGGTTAGCACCGCCACAGAGTAGGCGAACCACGCCTGCCCGGTGCCACTGCCGAGCTGCGAGAGGAGCCCGTCGCCGCGCCCTGCCTCCACCGCAAGCGCCGTCACGAAGCCTACCATGGCGAGGCGCCCGTTGATGCGCTCCGGGGCAGGGCCGCTGAACGCCAACGCGTCCCAGATCGAGGTGCTCGCCTTGGGTTTGTTTGGCGGTGATGCGCTTGGGCCCTCGGTCTGTGCTCTGACAACGAGGGCGTGTCGGCCCAGCGCTGGCAAAGACCGGGCGCCGAAGCGGCCAGCCGAGCCGCGTGGCAGGACGGCCGCACCGGCGAAGGAGCTCATGGTCACCATGGTTGCCATTAATCAGGTGGAAGGTGGACGAAGGAGAGAAGGGAAGAATCGGCAGACGATTGCTACTTGCTGTTTGTGTGTGTCGCCGAGTGTTTGCTGGTGTAATGTTTTGAGTGCGTGGGCACAATTTATAGGCCACGCTCCCCGCGAGCCAACCCCTGACGAGGTGGCCGCGGTGGCCGCGACGGTGCCCACGTCGCGAGCAGCTCCCGGCCGTGAAATGCATCTAGGACAAGCTTCTGTCGGCGCACAGCACTTTGATAGACACGTACGAGATGTAAATTTGGGAACCTCGCAGGCAGGAAAGCAGCATGTAAAGTTTCTCCTCGACGGTAATTGCTGTACTCACTTGAGTATCATGCCGCATGCATACATTGATCTGACGTAAGTGGTACTTGGTATTCATGAAACTATGAAGATTATTATTTTTCTTTACAATGGCTCAATAGTGGTACTAGGGCCATCAGGCCTGCACCACGCCTGACGGTATGTCGAGCAGGGCGAATTCACTGTCCGTAGCGAAGTCGCATGGGCCCAGAGTTCAACGGCGTGGTTGTGGCGCTCTGCCGTGAGGAACCTCCTTGGCAACAGTTTGCCTTGGTCGATGCCGAGGAGGAGGAGGCCGCCCGCTGCGGTGGGTTGCAGCTCACAACATGTCGCATTCCTACCATAATTATTGTTAAATACTTTAGTAGTAAAGTAATAGTTGGTGTTCAAGAAACATCTATCAACAAGGTATACCCACGACTCTTCACTAGTCCGAAGCCTTACTAGCTAGGTCTCTCGTACTCTCATTCTCAACCTCCAATCAAGCCTTCCTCTAGAGAGGGGAGAGTGACCCCTCCTGTTGAGTTTATTAAAGTGGGAGTGAATGAGTTCCTTGTCATGAGGTGCCTTATATAGCCTAAAGTAGGATCGAAGCCATTATCACAACAAGAGTCCCTTAGAGTCCGAGTCATCAAAGTCTTCTTTGTGCTGATCAATAAACTTAGTCTGAGGTACTTGTTTTTATGTCTTTGTCTTGTCGACGTTCTTGAAGCCTTGATAGGCATTTGATGAGCATTGGTGATGCTTATTGGTGATGTCCGGGGTAAGGTACTCATCGAGGAAAGGAGGGCAACAGCTTGCCACTTGCTAGTCCCCATGACATTCTTGGCGATCTTCCCTATCATCATAGACTCTTTGTGGGCGTCTTCATGGCTTTTGTGAACTCCATTTTAACTCCAAGAAATATTTCGCGGGAAATTTGGGCCCCTTCTGCAATTTATATAGCCATGTTCGATTATGGAAATACTTTGCATGAATCTGTGCCCCTCTGCACATTATATAGCCATATGTGCATGACTTCGGAAATATTTTATGCACCAAGAAATCGATGTGCTCCTCCGACATACAACATCTACATGAGACTTGATGTGAAGAACGTAATATATATGCAAACTTGTTCAACGTGTAACACAATTCTCTTGTATTCATAGCAGTTATACATTCTTCAAGGGCGCATCATAAAGATCATATTAATTTTTTAGAAATGAAGGAGGACCCCCGGCCTCTGCATCTGGACGATGCATGCAGCCATTTTATTAATTATTCACACAAAATCTTACAAAGTCATACAACAGTAAGACTGAAGCCACCGTCTAGGCAACAAAAGTGTCGCTACTCCTATCCAAGTGATGAAGGGATGATGATAGTCCTAGTACCAAACAGACCTCGCAGCCAAACCTAACATCTAAGACCTGAGGTCCCAACCAGGACGTCTGCCGGGTATGGGTTGAAGGAAATATGCCCTAGAGGCAATAATAAAGTTATTATTTATTTCCTTATATCATGATAAATGTTTATTATTCATGCTAGAATTGTATTAACCGAAAACTTAGTACATGTGTGAATACATAAACAAACAGGGTGTCACTAGTATGCCTCTACTTGACTAGCTCGTTGAATCAAAGATGGTTAAGTTTCCTAGCCATAGACATGAGTTGTCATTTGATTAATGGGATCACATCATTAGAGAATGATGTGATTGACTTGACCCATTCCGTTAGCTTAGCACGATGATCGTTTAGTTTGTTGCTACCGCTTTCTTCATGACTTATACACATTCCTCTGACTATGAGATTATGCAACTCTCGAATACCGGAGGAACACTTTGTGTGCTACCAAACGTCACAACGTAACTGTGTGATTATAAAAATGCTCTACAGGTGTCTCCGATGGTACTTGTTGAGTTGGAATAGATCGAGATTAGGATTTTTCACTCCGATTGTCGGAGAGGTATCTCTGAGCCCTCTCGGTAGTGCACATCACTATAAGCCTTGCAAGCAATGCAACTAATGAGTTAGTTGCGGGATGATGTATTACTGAACGAGTAAAGAGACTTGCCTGTAACGAGATTGAACTAGGTATTGAGATACCGATGATTGAATCTCGGGCAAGTAACATACCGATGACAAAGGGAACAACATATGTTGTTATGATGTTTGACCGATAAAGATCTTCGTAGAATATGTAGGAGCCAATATGAGCATCCAGGTTCCGCTATTGTTTATTGACCGGAGACGAGTCTCGGTCATGTCTACATAGTTCTCGAACCCGTAGGGTCCGCACGCTTAAAGTTCGGTGACAATCGATATTATGAGTTTACGTGTTTTGATGTACCGAAGGTTGTTCGGAGTCCCGGATGAGATCAGGGACATGACGAGGAGTCACGAAATGATCAAGCCGTAAAGATTGATATATTGGAAGGCTATATTCGGACATCGAAAAGGTTCCGAGTGATCCGGGTATTTTCCGGAGTACCAGGGGAGTTACGGGAATACGGGAATACATATGGGCCTTAGTGGGTTTTAAGGGAAAAAGAGAAGAAGCCACGAGGGCTAGCCGCGCGCCCTCCATGGGCCTACTCCGAATTGGCCTAGGGGAGGGGCTGCGCCCCCTCTTTCCTTCTCCTCCCCCTCTCCTTCCTTCCCCCTCCTAGTAGGACTAGGAAAGGAGGAATCCTACTCCTACTAGGAGGAGGATTCCTCCTCCCCTTTGGCACGCCTAGAGAGGCCGGCCGGCCTCCCCTCCCTCCTTTATATACGTGGGGAGGGGGCACCCTAGAGGACACACAAGTTGATCAGTTGATTTTTTAGCCGTGTGCGGTGCCCCCCTCCACCATAATCCACCTCGGTCATATCGTAGCGGTGCTTAGACGAAGCCCTGCGTCGGTAGCATCATCATCACCGTCATCACGCCGTCGTGCTGACGGAACTCTCCCTCAAAGCTCTGCTGGATCGGAGTTCGTGGGACGTCACCGAGCTGAATGTGTGCTGAACTCGGATGTGCCGTACGTTCGGTACTTGGATCGGTCGGATCATGAAGACGTACGACTACATCAACCACGTTCTCATAATGCTTCCGCTTACGGTCTATGAGGGTACGTGGACGGCACTCTCCCCTCTCGTTGCTATGCATCACCATGATCTTGCGTGTGCGTAGGAAGGGCCTGTTGTCCCGGTTCGTAAGGGCCTTTTGTCCCGGTTCTGGAACCGGGACCAAAGGGTCGGTACTAATGCCCTGTCCCTTTAGTCCCGGTTCAATCCAGAACCGGGACAGATGGGCCTCCACGTGGCCTGTGCGCGGAGCCCAGGCAGGAGACCCTTTGGTCCCAGTTGGTGGCACCAACCGGGACCAATAGGCATCCACGCGACAGCATTTCTGTGGCTGGGGTTTTTGTTTTTTTTTGAAAGGGGGGGTAGGGGGTTTTGGGGGGTTAATTTAGGTGTTTCATATATTGTGTTAGCTAGCTATAATTAATAGAGAGAAGTGTCCTCTCTTATGTCCGTGCTTGGTCGACGCTACGTACTATACATACGTATAGAGAGGACTAGACACGCTAGCTAGCTAGTAAGCAAACGAAGGAAACAGAAGATCGTCATGAACATATATGCATACAGAGAGAAGTGATATCGACCACCTCTCCTTCTCCGAGAGATTGGTCGAACAACAAGTTCTCGTATATCTATCCGACACTATCGGCTACATATATACAATAATTATCTCTTACAAATATAATCATACGGACTCAGGGTCCACATAGTATTCTCCGTCTTCAGCGATCACGTGGTCAAGAAAGAATGCCGCCAATTCCTCTTGAATTGCTCGCATGCGAGCTGGTGCTAGGAGTTCATCCCGCTTCCGAAACACCTAATTTAAAGAAGGGGGTCAATACATATATATATATATGAATGAATGAAACTCAACACAAATGATGGTAATAAAATAAAATTATGAATGTTGTTATTTACGTACTTCATATTGTTCGTCAGTGTAGCCCTGCTCACAGGTCGTGTGGCGGATGGACTCGCAAACGTAGTATCCACAGAAATCATTCCCTTGTTCCTGCCACAACCACTTTACAAGAAATAGAGGTCAATCAAACTGATAAGCAAGAATACCAAATGGTATTGATGAAGCTAGCGCTTGAATCACTAGTAGATGCGCGGAACATGCTACTATAGTACTTACTTTCGGGTGTCTAAATTGCAGCTCCTTCGGCAGTCCCGGAGCTTTTCTGGTGAATTTTCTCCAAACCCTGCCGGACAAAGAAAACAATTACTTGATATATCAGGAAATGAACAAAGTTGCTGATATGGTGGATAATGATCGATTTAACTTACTTCTCGAGTATTTGAGTCATGTCTGCATAGTCCTGGGGATCTTTTCGTCTTGAGTCTAAGACGGTTACTAGTCCCTGCTCAAGCTTAATCTCTAGGAGAATATAGTGGAAACTGCACACGCATGCATAACTCATCAATTACATTACTATAACCTTGACTAATATATAAGGGAAACCGAATACGCACAAGACAGTAACACTCACTTGAAGTTGTAAGGAAAGAGTATTATATCTTTGTTTTCATTTATTGCCAACGATTGTAGCAAGTTGGCCTCGGTAGCTGCGGCATGAAATTTAACCTGAGTTGCATCTATGAGATATGTGTTAATGAACCTAATATCACCGACTTGTCTTTTCTTCAATTCGGCGATCTTCAATCTGCATAATATAGTGAGGATGATTATAAATACATGCAATGAAAGAGCTGAGCTATATAGAGAGACTTAATGATAGAAGTAGTACTACTTACAGACAGTAGCAGGTGACCGTTGTTTTATCGAGGGCCAATTGATTGAAAAACTGAAAGAACTCCTCAAATGTAACAGGCAACATTTCAATTCCAATGAGGTCATGCTCCTTTTTAACTTTCACATACAAAGTACTCCTCCCCCAGAGTCTCTGCAGATTTTCAAGTACCAATTATGCAATCTTCGCATCATCGTTGATAGAGATCTTTCATCTTTGACGAGAGGCTTCCCGTACTCGTATCTTTGTATCTGCACCTCCATGAAATCATAATGTACATCGTCGGGCAGGTAATCGCCAAGATTGCTATAACCGGGCACCATCCTCGGATCATTAGCGACGTTGTCGCTAGGCACCTTGAGCGGGGGGCACGATTGCTTCGCTTGTTCACCGAGCTGGGCAATTTGTTTCCCAGCTCGTCGTTCTTTCAGCCTTTGATCACTGACAGTACTTCCCGACCGCCCCGCTTCGGCAAATTCCTTTCCAATAATGCGCTCATAGTTTCCTTTCGGCGGAGACTTGGGTGGTTTTGTCAGGGCAGCCAGAGTGCGCTTCGCTTTCACCGGATCTACCTTCTCCTCCGGAGGTGGATGTTTCTTTGCTTTCACCCCTTCAAAGTAGTTCCTCACTTCTTCTCGTGCGATCTCGGCATTCTCCTCCGGGGTCCTCTCGTATGGTAACTTCTATGGAGTCTTCAGAGAAGGACCAAATCTATATTTCCTCCCGCCTCTGGCTGTACTGCTAGACGCCGGCCGAGCAGACGGAGCGGTTGTCTTCTTTACTTGCTTACGAGGCGGAGGAGAATGACTACGACGCGCCGGAGTAGCCGGAGCGGCGGCAGGTCTCTTCCGTCCTTGCTGACGAGGCGGAGAAGGAGGAGGCTGGCTGCTCGGGCGCGTCGGCGCAGGCGGAGAAGGAGGCGGAGTGCCGCCACGCGCTGGAGAAGGAGCCGATCGAGTGCCCTGATCATCACTCGCCGGAGGAGAAGGCGGTGGAGGAGGTGGAGTGCCCTGACTCGCCGGAGGAGGAGGCGGTGGAGGAGGCGGAGTGCCCTGACTTGCCGGAGGAGGAGGAGGAGGAGGCGGAGGCGTCCAGTTCGGAAGGTTGATGAGCTCCTTCCACCATAGGCATGGAGTCTTCAGAGCAGACCCCAACCTAGTCTCCCCTTCACCGATAGGGTGGTCAAGCTGGAGGTCCTCAAATCCCTCCGTTATTTCATCCACCATCACCCTAGCATATCCTTCTGGATTCGGCCGGCAGTGAAAAGTTGCGCCGGGTTCAGTAGGATAAACAGAGCCAACAACCGCCTTGACCTTCAAATTCATCCATTGCGTCATAAGGTGGCAATTTTGAGACTCCGTGATAGCATCCATGGGATAGCTGGCAGGAGCCGTCAAGGCATGCTCCGGCTGAAGCAGCTCGGTGGAAGCCACACTGCTTCTCCGCTGAGATGGCGGGGTAGCTTCGGGGGAAGCTTCAGCAGTACGTTTGCTGCGATTTGCTTCTCGTTCCTCTATCGCTTGTACCCTTGCTTGCAGCGCCTGCATTTGGGTCTGCTGCACTTTTTTCCTCCTCTCATGGGATTTGTAACCGCTTGCGTCCGGAAACCCAACCTTTCACGGAATGGAGCCTGGCGTGCCTCGTGTCCGTCCAGGGTGCTCAGGATTCCCGAGGGCCATTGTGAGCTCGTCGTTCTCTCTGTCTAGAAAGAACGTCCCTTGCTGCGCTGCTTCGATATACTGCTGAAGCTTCCTGACTGGTATGTCCATTTGATCGTTCGTCCAAATGCACTTCCCTGTTACAGGGTCCAAGGTTCCGCCAGCCCCGAAGAACCAAGTACGGCAACGGTCTAGCCAGT
The DNA here is from genome assembly GCF_056163025.1 of Triticum urartu. Classification (NCBI taxonomy): domain Eukaryota; kingdom Viridiplantae; phylum Streptophyta; class Magnoliopsida; order Poales; family Poaceae; genus Triticum; species Triticum urartu. The sequence goes on along the minus strand of NC_141877.1, from coordinate 425,091,080 downwards.
TAATTGTCTCTGGTTCGATCCCTTTATCAACCAGATCATTCTCAGTCTTGGCCCACTTAGGCCGGGCTACAAGGTAGCCACCTGACCCCGTGCGATGGTGATGCTTCTTCTTCACAGCATTTTGCTTGTTTATCGCCGACATCTTCTTACTCTTTTCCGATGTCTTGTGGGCCACAAATGCGGGCCATTGATCTCTGATCTTCTCATATCTGCCCTTGAATTCTGGTGTCTCATTATTTTCGACAAACTTATTCAGCTCTTTCTTCCACCTCCTGAATAGTTCTGCCATCCTCTTAAGAGCAAAAGACTTGATTAATTGCTCTTTAAGTGGCTTCTCTGGATTATCCTCTGGCGATAGGGTGAAATTTGACTTCAGCTCAGTCCAAAGATCATTTTTCTGCATATCATTGACATAAGACACCTCAGGGTCTTCTGTAGCCGGCTTAAACCATTGCTGGATGCTGATCGGGATCTTGTCCCTAACCAAAACCCCGCACTGAGCAATAAATGCGCTCTTTGTCTGGAGGGGTTCAATCGGTTGGCCGTCAGGCGTGATTGCTATGATCTCAAACTTTTCATCCGAGCTCAACTTTTTCTTCGGGCCTCGTCTCTTTACCGAAGTTGTGCTCGATCCAGAGGGCTAGAAAAAAGAACAAATACTTAATTAATATGTGTACATACCAAAACAATGAATGCATCAATTAGCTAGTCAGCAGAAGCTTAACTAATATATATACCTGGCCGGACTCGGTTCGGTCACCGGAGACGTCATCATGGTCTCCTTCTTGCACCGGCATTGGGTCACCGGAGCCGTCCTCACGGTCTCCTTCTTGCACCGGCATTAGGTCACCGGAGCCATCATAATCATAGCCAGCTGCTTCCAGACCATCGGTGTCGTTGAGAAACAACGAGCAGATGGCATCACTTCCTCGTGCGATTATGTCCCCCAACAACTCTTCTTGTACTTCGTCTCAGGCGGTGTCCATAGTTTCTACAAATATTGACAACATGGCAATTATTATTCAAACATGACAGATGGATATATTAGTGGCAAAAATGTTGAACTAATATTAATTAGTGGCCTCGACGCTGCTTCTCTAGGGTTTGGAGTGGCCTCGACACTGCTTCTCTAGGGTTTGGGGTGGCCTCGACAACGCTTCAAGGATAAAAAAAGAAGAGGAAGAAGAAGAAAAAAAAGAGGAGAAGAAAGAATAGAGGAGTTCTTACTCCTCTATTCTTTCTTCTCCTCTTTTTTTCTTCTTCTTCCTCTTTTTTTATCGGGAACGAGCGTCGTCGAGGGTCACCGAGCGATAGAGGAAACCCTAAATAGCAAGTATCGTGGGTGTGAGATACATGTGGCCGTCGGTGTCGGACACTACATCCACGTCCCACAAGTGACGTGGGCGTCGAAGCTCGCGCCACTTGTGGGACGTGGATGTAGTGTCCGACACCGACGGCCACATGTATCTCACACCCACGATACTTGCTATTTAGGGTTTCCTCTACCGTTCGGCGACCCTGACCCTCGACGACCCTCGTTTCCAATAAAATAAAGAGGAAGAAGAAGAAAAAAAAGAGAAGAAGAGAAGAAGAAGAAAAAAAAGAGGAGAAGATATGGGCGTGAGATACATGTGACGTGGGCGTCGAAGCCCTAGAACCCTCGACCCTCGATCCCTCGACCCTATAGAACCCTCGAAGAAAAGAATAGCTAGAGGAGAAAATCGAAGAAAAAAAAGAAGAAAAAAAGAGGAGAAGAAGAAAGGAATAGTGGAGAAGAAGAGAAAATAGAGAAGAAGAAGAAAAAAAGAGGAGAAGATATGGGCGTGAGATACATGTGACGTGGGCGTCGAAGCCCTAGAACCCTCGACCCTCGATCCCTCGACCCTATAGAACCCTCGAAGAAAAGAATAGCTAGAGGAGAAAATCGAAGAAAAAAAAGAAGAAAAAAAGAGGAGAAGAAGAAAGGAATAGTGGAGAAGAAGAGAAAATAGAATATTCTATTTTCTCTTCTTCTCCACTATTCCTTTATTCTTCTCCTCTTCTTTTTCTTCTTTTTTCTTCTTCTTATTTATTTCTCCTTTTCTTCCTCTCCTCTTGTTCTTTCTTTCCTCTTCTTATTTTCTTCTTTCCTATCCTTCTTTTCCTTCCTTTCTTAATATCACTTAGCAAATGCACTAACCTAAAATGCAACAAACATAAAATGCAACAAACATAAAATGCACTAAATCGATCAACTAACCTAAAATCAGTGATAAAATGCACTAACCTAAAATCGATATCTACTAACAACTTAAAAAAATTAATACATATATGAAAAAATGCATATATGAAAAAAACATCATCATATCATCAACAGAAAAATAGTATTTTTTTTTCTAAAAATCTATCTTTTCAGCACATACATATACTCATACATCATCATATACTCATACATATACTCATACATATACATATAATCTGCAGGAAAAAAACATATATGTGTTTGCAAAAAAAGGGGGAAGAGGGGGGCGGTGCCGGCCCAGACCACAACGAGGCAGAGGCGACGGCGGCGTGGGGCAGCTGGGGCGCGACGAGGCAGAGGCGACGGCGAGGCAGAGGCGGGGCGGCGACGGCGTCGGGGCGCGACGCGGGAAGGCGACGGCGTCGGGGCGGCATGGAGAGACCGCGACGGGTCGGGGTGGCGCGCGGCGACGGCGTCGGGGCGACGCGGGGTGGCGACGGCGTCGGGACGGCGCGGGACGGCGTCGGAGGCAGGGCGACGACGGCGGCGGCGAGGCGCAGCTTGGCTGCGTCGTCGGGGCACGATCGAAGAACTGAACGAAATTTTTCACAAGTCTTGCTTATATAGACGGCGCATTGGTCACGGTTCGTGGCACCAACCGTGACCAATGCCCCCCTTTAGTCCCGGTTGGTGCCACCAACCGGGACCAAAGGCCTCTTTTCAGCAGCCCAAAGGGCGGGAAGCGGCGGCCTTTGGTCCTGGTTGGTGGCACCAACCGGGACTAAAGGGGGGCATTGGTCACAGTTGGTGCCACGAACCGTGACCAATGCCCACCCTTTAGTCCCGGTTGGTGGCACCAACCGGGACCAAAGGCCTTGTGCTGCCCCGCGCCCAAATGTTTAGTCCTACCTCGCTAGTTGAGAGGGAGCCGCACCTGTTTATAAGGTGCGGTGCGCCTTCCCTCTCGAGCTCCTCTCTAAAGCAGGCTTTCGGGCCTAACCGTGCAATGTGTGCCTGTGGGCCTACTGGGCCTCCTGTGGGCCTGAATGCTGGCCCATGGTAGGGTTTCTAGTCGTATTCAGGCCGTGGGTGCCCAGTAGGTGGCACTTTTTTTGTTTTTTTGTTTTTTCTACTTACAACAAAATACTTATTGTTGTTATATTTAATTTTTTCCCAGTTTTTTTGTTTTGTTTTCTGCATTATTTATTTTCTTTTGTTTTTTGCTTTATTTTTAAATTCTTTTTGCTTTTAGTTTTAGAAAAATTATAAACTTTCTGTTAGTGCCATTAGTTTTCAAATTTGAAAACACTTTTTTTGTTTTTTTGTTTTCTTTGTTGCTTTATTTATTTTATTTTGTTTCTACTTACAACAAAATACTTATTGTTGCTATTTTCATTTTTTTTCCAGTTTTTTTGTTTTGTTTTCTGTATTATTTATTTTCTTCTGTTTTTTGCTTTATTTTTTAATTCTTTTTGCTTTTAGGTCAGCAAAATTATAAACTTTCTATTGCTTTATTTATTTTATTTTGTTTCTACTTACAACAAAATACTTATTGTTGCTATTTTTTTCCAGTTGTTTTGTTTTGTTTTTTGCATTATTTATTTTCTTTTGTTTTTTGCTTTAATTTTTAATTCTGTTTGCTTTTAGGTTAGCAAAATTATAAACTTTCTGTTAGTGCCATTAGTTTTAGAAAAATTATAAACTTTCTGTTAGTGCCATTAGTTTTAGAAAAATTATAAACTTTCTGTTAGTGCCATTAGTTTTCAAATTTGAATAGTTAAAATTTGAATTCTTTGAAAATTGTTTGAGTCACAAGTTTGTGATTAACTTACTAAAAAAATGAGAATAGATGCGCTTATAGAGAAAATTCAACCTAAATTCCTAGTAAATTTCTATGAATTTCAGAGAAATTCACTATGAATTTAGGTTAAACTTTTCTCTATTAGGGCATCTATTTTCACTTTGAGAGGAGCTCAACAAGGCCGAGAGGGAAGGGCTTATAAACCGGTGTGATCCCCCTTCGGTTGGCGAGGTGGGACTAAACTCTGCCCGCAACGAGGACCAACCCTTTAGTCCCGGTTTGTGGCACAAACCGGGACTAATGGTCATGGGCCAGGGGCGAGGAGCAAAATTATAAACTTTCTGTTAGTGCCATTAGTTTTAGAAAGTTGAAAGTTGAAAGTTGGCATGGGCCAGGGACTAATGGTCATGGTATTACGAGGGCCGAACCATAAGACATGAAAGCATTTCAAATGAACTCTGAAAAAGTTGAAAGTTGGCATGGTATCATAATTTCACCCACATAGCATGTGCATGTACAAAACGGACAATGGTAGCATGTTCGTGTGTTACAAAGTTGGCATGGTATCATCATAATAGTTGCGGGAGAAAGTCTTCACTTTTTCTTCGCTTGTGTCATTTGCTTATTGCGCCGTAACCATGGATAATCTTCATTGTTTATAAGGATGCTTGGGTCAGCCTTAACATTGAAGGGAGGAATTTCATGAAACTTTTCATAATCTTCAGACATGTCTGTCTTGCCGTCCACTCCCAGGATGTCCCTTTTTCCTGAAAGAACTATGTGGCGCTTTGCTCATCGTATGATGTATTCGCTTCCTTATCTTTTCTTTTTCTCGGTTTGGTAGACATGTCCTTCACATAGATAACCTGTGCCACATCATTGGCTAGGACAAACGGTTCGTCAGTGTACCCAAGATTTTTCTGATCCACTGTTGTCATTCCGTACTGTGGGTCTACCTGTACCCCGCCGCCTAACAGATTGACCCATTTGCACTTAAACAAAGGGACCTTAAAATCAGGTCCGTAGTCAAGTTCCCATATGTCCACTATGTAACCATAATATTTGTCCTTTCCGCTCTCGGTTGCTGCATCAAAGCGGACACCGCTGTTTTGGTTGGTGCTCTTTTGATCTTGGGCGATCGTGTAAAATGTATTCCCATTTATCTCGTATCCTTTGTAAGTCAATACAGTCAAAGATGGTCCCCTGGACAACAAGTACAACTCATCACAAACAGTGTTGTCACCTTTGAGATGTGTTTCCAACCAACTGCTGAAAGTCCTGATGTGTTCACATGTAATCCAGTCGTCGCACTGCTCCGGGTGTTTGGAGCGCAGACTGTTCTTGTGTTCATCGACATACGGGGTCACCAAGGTAGAGTTCTGTAGAACTGTGTAGTTTGCTTGAGACCAAGAATATCCGTCCTTGCGTATTGTTGAGTCTCTTCCAAGAGTGCCTTTTCCAGTCAGTCTCCCCTCATACCGCGATTTAGGGAGACCTATCTTCTTAAGGCCAGGAATGAAGTCAACACAAAACCTGATAACATCCTCTGTTTGATGGCCCATGGAGATGCTTCCTTCTGGCCTAGCGCGGTTACGGACATATTTATTTAGGACTCCCATGAACCTCTCAAAGGGGAACATATATAGAAATACGGGCCCCAGGATGACAATCTCGTCGACTAGATGAACTAGGACGTGCATCATGATATTGAAGAAGGATGGTGGGAACACCAGCTCGAAACTGACAAGACATTGCGCCACATCACTCCTTAGCCTTGGTACGATTTCTGGATCGATCACCTTCTGAGAGATTGCATTGAGGAATGCACATAGCTTCACAATGGCTAATCGGACGTTTTCCGGTAGAAGCCCCCTCAATGCAACCGGAAGCAGTTGCGTCATAATCACGTGGCAGTCATGAGACTTTAGGTTCTGAAACTTTTTCTCTGGCATATTTATTATTCCCTTTATATTCGACGAGAAGCCAGTCGTGACCTTCATACTGAGCAGGCATTCAAAGAAGATTTCTTTCTCTTCTTTCGTAAGAGCGTAGCTGGCAGGACCTTTATACCGCTTCGGAGGCATGCCGTCTTTTTCGTGCAAATGTTGCAGGTCCTCCCGTGCCTCAAGTGTATCTTTTGTCTTCCCATACACGCCCAAGAAGCCTAGCAGGTTCACGCAAAGGTTCTTCGTCACGTGCATCACGTCGATTGAGGAGCGGACCTCTAGGTCTTTCCAGTAGGGTAGGTCCCAAAATATAGATTTCTTCTTCCACATGGGTGCGTGTCCCTCAGCGTCATTCGGAGCAGCTAGTCCACCGGGACCCTTTCCAAAGATTAAGTAGTGTAAATCATTGACCATAGCAAGCACGTGATCACCGGTGCGCATAGCGGGCTTCTTCCGGTGATCTGCCTCGCCTTTGAAATGCTTGCCTTTCTTTCGACATTGATGGTTGGTCGGAAGAAATCGACGATGGCCCAGGTACACATTCTTCCTGCATTTGTCCAAGTATATACTTTCAGTGTCATCTAAACAGTGCGTGCATGCGTGGTATCCTTTGTTTGTCTGTCCTGAAAGGTTACTGAGAGCGGGCCAATCATTGATGGTCACGAACAGCAACGCCTTAAGGTTAAATTCCTCCTGTCTGTGCTCATCCCACGTACGTACACCGTTTCCATTCCACAGCTGTAAAAGTTCTTCAACTAATGGCCTTAGGTACACATCAATTTCGTTGCCGGGTTGCTTAGGGCCTTGGATGAGAACTGGCATCATAATGAACTTCCGCTTCATGCACATCCAAGGAGGAAGGTTATACATACATAGAGTCACGGGCCAGGTGCTGTGATTGCTGCTCTGCTCCTCGAAAGGATTAATGCCATCCGCGCTTAAAGCAAACCATACATTCCTTGGGTCCTTTGCAAACTCATCCCAGTACTTCCTCTCAATTTTTCTCCACTGCGACCCGTCTGCGGGTGCTCTCAACTTCCCATCTTTCTTTCGGTTCTCACTGTGCCATCGCATCAACTTGGCATGCTCTTCGTTTCTGAACAGACGTTTCAAACGTGGTATTATAGGAGCATACCACATCACCTTCGCAGGAACCCTCTTCCTGGGGGGCTCGCCGTCAACATCACCAGGGTCATCTCGTCTGATCTTATACCGCAATGCACCGCATACCGGGCATGCGTTCAGATCCTTGTATGCACCGCGGTAGAGGATGCAGTCATTAGGGCATGCATGTATCTTCTCCACCTCCAATCCTAGAGGGCATACGACCTTCTTTGCTGCGTATGTACTATCGGGCAATTCGTTATCCTTTGGAAGCTTCTTCTTCAATATTTTCAGTAGCTTCTCAAATCCTTTGTCAGCCACAACATTCTCTGCCTTCCACTGCAGCAATTCCAGTATGGTACCGAGCTTTGTGTTGCCATCTTCACAATTGGGGTATAACCCTTTTTTGTGATCCTCTAACATGCGATCGAACTTCAACTTCTCCTTTTGACTTTCGCATTGCGTCCTTGCATCGACAATGACCCGGCGGAGATCATCATCATCGGGCACATCATCTGGTTCCTCTTGATCTTCAGCAGCTTCACCCGTTGCAGCATCATTGGGCAGATCGTCTGGTTCCTCTTGATCTTCACCAGCTCCCCCCGTTGCAGCATCACCGTATTCAGGGGGCACATAGTTGTCATCGTACTCTTCTTCTTCGCCATCTTCCATCATAACCCCTATTTCTCCGTGCCTCGTCCAAACATTATAGTGTGGCATGAAACCCTTGTAAAGCAGGTGGGAGTGAAGGATTTTCCGGTTAGAGTAAGACCTCGTATTCCCACATTCAGTGCATGGACAACACATAAAACCATTCTGCTTGTTTGCCTCAGCCGCATCGAGAAACTCATGCACGCCCTTAATGTACTCGCGGGTGTGTCTGTCACCGTACATCCATTGCCGGTTCATCTGCGTGCATTATATATAATTAAGTGTCCAAATTAATAGAAGTTCATCGTCACATTAAAACCAAAGTGCATACATAGTTCTCATCTAACAACATATAGCTCTCCAGAGCATCTAATTAATTAAACCATACATTGAAACTATGTAAAACATTTCAATGCGAAAACAAATGCAATCATAATCGCAACCAAGGTAACAATTGATCCAACGGCATAATGATACCAAGCCTCGGTATGAATGACATATTTTCTAATCTTTCTAATCTTCAAGCGCATTGCATCCATCTTGATCTTGTGATCATCGACGACATCCGCAACATGCAACTCCAATATCATCTTCTCCTCCTCAATTTTTTTATTTTTTCCTTCAACAAATTGTTTTCTTCTTCAACTAAATTTAACCTCTCGACAATAGGGTCGGTTGGCATTTCCGATTCACATACATCCTACATAAATAAAATCTATGTCACGTTGGTCGGCATAATTTTCATAAACAATAAATGAACCAATAGTTATAAAGATAATATATATACCACATCCAATCATAGACAGGACGAGGGCCGACGGGGGCGGATACCAAAAACATCGCACTATATAATATGCAATAATAAAAGTAAGAAAATAATACAAGTATCTATGTAAACATACAAGTAAGAATATTTTTCCTTTCAGAAAGAAGATAAGAACAAGAGGCTCACCGCGGTGGTGCCGGCGATGAGCTCGGCGCGGGTGATCGACGGCGGTGAAGACGGGGACGGGGCGTGACGGACCGCTAAACCTAGACAAATATTATGGAAAATGGAGCTTGGAGGTCGAGCTTGGAGAGGAGAAAGCTTAAGTAGTGTGGCTCGGGCATTCCATCGAACACCTTGTGTGCATAGGAGGTGAGCTAGAGCACCACCAAGCCCTCTCCCCCTCGGCCAGAGAAAAACAGAGCACTGGGGTGCTCTGCTCGCGAGCGAGGGGTATATATAGGCACCTCATTGGTCCCGGTTGGTGACTTGAGCCGGGACTAAAGGGGAGCCTTTGGTCCCGGTTCAAGCCACCAACCGGGACCAATGGTGGTGGGCCAGGAGCGAGGCCCATTCGTCCCGGTTCATCCCACCAACCGGGACCAAAAGGTCCAGATGAACCGGGACCAATGGCCCACGTGGCCCGGCCGGCCCTTGGGCTCATGAACCGGGACCAATGCCCACGTTGGTCCCGGTTCTGGACTGAACCGGGACTAATGGGCTGACCCGGCCTGGACCAAAGCCCTATTTTCTACTAGTGTATGCACGGGTAGAACACAAAGGAGTTGTGGGCGTGGGTATATACATATTGCTTGCTGTCACTAGTTGATTCTTGATTCGGCGGTATTGTTGGATGAAGCGGCCCAGACCGACATTACACGTACGCTCATGTGAGACTGGTTCTACCGACGTGCTTCGCACACACGTGGCTAGTGGGTGTCTGTTTCTCTAACTTTTGTTGAATCGGATTCAATGAACATGGTTATTTCTGAAGATCAAAAAGCAATCACTATACTGCGTTGTTGTTTTTGATGTGTAAGTAAGAATGGTTCTTGCTCAGCCCGTAGCAGCCACGTAAAACTTGCAACAACAAAGTAGAGGACGTCTAACTTGTTTTTGCAGGGCATGTTGTGATGTGATATGGTCAAGACGTGATGAGATATAAATTGTTGTATGAGATGATCATGTTTTGTTAAAGTTATCGGCAACTGGCAGGAGCCTTATGGTTGTCTCTTTATTGCATAAGATGCAAGCGCCGTACAATTGCTTTACTTTATCGCTATGCGATAGCAATAGTTGCAAAAGCAATAGTTGGTGAGACGACCATGTGACGACACGTTGATAGAGATCAAGATGATGGAGATCATGGTGTCATGCCGGTGATGATAGAGATCATGACGGTGTTTTGGAGATGGAGATCAAAGGCACAAGATGATCATGGCCATATAATGTCACATATTTTGATTGCATGTGATGTTTATCCTTTATGCATCTTATTTTGCTTAGTTCAGCGATAGCATTATAAGACGATCTCTCACTAAATTTCAAGGTATAAGTGCTCTCCCTGAGTATGCACCATTGCGACAGTTCGTCGTGCCGAGACACCACGTGATGATCGGGTGTGATAAGCTCTACGTTCACATACAACGGGTGCAAGCCAGTTTTGCACACGCGGAATACTCGGGTTAAACTTGACGAGCCTAGCATATGCAGATATGGCCTCGGAACACTGAGACTGAAAGGTCGAGCGTGAATCATATAGTAGATATGATCAACATAGTGATGTTCACCATTGAAAACTACTCCATCTCACGTGATGATCGGACATGGTTTAGTTGATATGGATCACGTGATCACTTAGATGATTAGAGGGATGTCTATCTAAGTGGGAGTTCTTAAGTAATATGATTAATTAAACTTTAATTTATCATGAACTTAGTCTTGATAGTATTCGCACAACTATGTTGTAGATCAATAGCTCGCGATGTAGCTCCCCATTTATTTTTTGATATGTTCCTAGAGAAAAAATAAGTTGAAAGATGATAGTAGCAATGATGCGGACTAGGTCCGTGATCTGAGGTTTATCCTCATTGCTGCACAGAAGAATTATGTCCTTGATGCACCGCTAGGTGACGAACCTATTCCAGGAGCAGATGCAGACGTTATGAACGTTTGTCAAAGCTCGGTATGATGACTACTTGATACTTTAGTGCACCATGCTTTATGGCTTAGAACCAGGACTTCAAAAATGTTTTGAAATGTCATGGAGCATATGAGATGTTCTAAGAGCTGAAATTGGTATTTCAGACTCATGCCCGAGTCGAGAGGTACGAGACCTCTGACAGTACTTTGCCTACAAGATGGAGGAGAATAGCTCAACTAGTGAGCATGTGCTCAGATTGTCTGGGTACTACAATTGCTTGAATCAAGTGGGAGTTAATCTTTCAGATAAGATAGTAATTGACAAAGTTCTCTAGTCATTATCACCAAGTTACTAGAACTTAGTGATGAACTATAATATGCAAGGGATAACGAAAGTAATTCCCAAGCTCTTCGTGATGCTGAAATCGGTGAAGGTAGAAATCAAGAAATAACATCAAGTGTTGATGATTAACAAGACCACTAGTTTTAAGAAAAAGGGCAAAGGGAAAGAAAGAGGGACTTCAAAGAAGAATAGCAAGAAAGTTGCTGCTCCCATGAAGAAGCTCACAGCTAGACCCAAGCCTGAAACTGAATGCTTCTACTGCAAAGGAAATGGTCACTGGAAGTGGAACTGCCCTAGATACTTGGCGGATAAGAAGGATCGCATAGTGAACAAAGGCATATTTGATATACATGTTATTGATGTGTACTTTACTAGTGTTTATAGCAAACCCCTTGGTATTTGATACTAGTTCAGTTTCTAAGAGTAGTAACTCGAAACGGGAGTTGCAAAATAAACAGAGACTAGTTAAGTGCGAGGTGATGATGTGTGTTGGAAGTGATTCCAAGGTTGATAAGATCACCATCGCACACTCCCTTTACCTTCGGGATTAGTGTTGAACCTAAAATAAATGTTATTTGGTGTTTGTGTAGAGCATAATATGATTGGATCATGTTTATTGCAATATGGTTATTCATTTAAGTCAAGGATAATTGTTATTCTGTTTACATGAATAAAACCTTCTGAGGTCATACACCCAAGGTGAATGGTTTATTGAATCTCGATCGTAGTAATACACATATTCATAATATTGAAGCCAAAAGATGCAAAGTTAATAATGATAGTGCAACTTATATGTGGCACTGCCATTTAGGTCATATTGGTGTAAAGCGCATGAAGAAACTCCATACTGATGGGCTTTTGGAATCACTTGATTATGAATCATATGATGCTTGCGAACCATGCCTCGTGGGCAAGATGACTAAAACTCCGTTCTCCGGAACAATGGAGCAAGCAACTGACTTATTAGGAATAATACATATTGATGTATGCAATCCGATGAGTGTTGAGGCTCGCGGCGGGTATCGTTATTTTCTGATCTTCACAGATGATTTGAGCAGATATGGGCATATCTACTTGATGAAACATAAGTCTGAAACATTTGAAAAGTTCAAAGAATTTTAGAGTGAAGTGGGAAATCATCGTAACAAGAAAATAAAGTTTCTGCGATCTGATCGTGGAGGAGAATATTTGAGTTACGAGTTTGGTCTTCATTTGAAACAATGCAGAATAGTTTCGCAACTCACGCCACCAGAAACACCACAACATAATGGTGTGTCCGAACGTCATAACCGTACTTTATTAGATATGGTGCGATCTATGATGTCTCTTACCGATTTACCACTATCATTTTGGGGTCATGCATTAGAGACAACTGCATTCATGTTAAATAGGGCACCATCTAAATCCTTTTAGACGACACCATATAAACTATGGTTTAACAAGAAACCAGAGCTGTCGTTTCTTAAAGTTTGGGGTTGCGATGCTTATGCGAAAAAGTTTCAAACTGATAAGCTCAAACCTAAATCGGAGAAGTGCGTCTTCATAGGATACCCAAAAAGAAAATGTTGGATACACCTTCTATCACATATCCAAAGAAAAGATCTTTGTTGCTAGGAATGGATCCTTTCTAGAGAAGGAGTTTCTCTCGAAAGAAGTGAGTGGGAGGAAAGTAGAACTTGATGAGGTAACTGTACCTGCTTCCTTATTGGAAAGTAGTTCATCACAGAAATCTGTTCCTGTGACTCCTACACCAATTAGTGAGGAAGCTAATGATGATGATCATGTAACTTCAGATCAAGTTACTACCGAACCTCGTAGGTCAACTAGAGTGAGATCCGCACCAGAGTGGTACGGTAATCCTGTTCTGGAGGTCATGTTACTTGACCATGATGAACCTACGAACTATGAGGAAGCGATGATGAGCCCAGATTCCGCGAAATGGCTTAAGGCCATGAAATCTGAGATGGGATCCATGTATGAGAATAAAGTATGGACTTTGATTGACTTGCTGGATGATCGATGAGTCATTAATAATAAATGGATCTTCAAGAGGAAGACGGGCGCCGATAGTAGTGTTACTATCTACAAAGCTCGAATTGTTGCAAAATGTTTTCGACAAGTTCAAGGTGTTGACTACGATGAGATTTTCTCAGTCATATCGATGCTTAAAAGTCTGTCCGAATCATGTTAGAAGTTGCAGCATTTGATGAAATCTGGCAAATGGATGTCAAAACTGTATTCCTTAATGGATTTCTTAAATAAGAGTTGTATATGATGCAACCAGAAGATTTTGTCGATCCTAAAGGTGCTGACAAAGTGAGCAAGCTCCAATGATCCATCTATGGACCGGTGCAAGCATCTTGGAGTTGGAATATATGCTTTGATAAAGTGATCAAAGCATATGGTTTTATACAGACTTCCAGTGAAGCCTGTATTTAGAAGAAAGTGAGTGGGAGCACTACAACATTTCTGATAAGTATATGTGAATGACATATTGTTGATCGAAAATAATGTAGAATTTTCTGGAAAGCATAAAGGAGTGTTTGAAAAGAGTTTTTCAAATAAAGACCTCGATGAAGCTGCTTACACATTGAGCATCAAGATCTATAGAGATAGATCAAGAGCTTGATAAGTTTTTTCAATGAGTACATACCTTGACAAGATTTTGAAGTAGTTCAAAATGGAACAGTCAAAGAAGGAGTTCTTGCCTATGTTGCAAGGTGTGAAGTTGAGTAAAGACTCAAAACCCGACCACAACAGAAAATAGAAAGAGAATGAAAAGTCATTCCCTATGCCTCAGTCATAGGTTCTATAAAGTATGCTATGCTATTTACCAGTCCTATTGTATACCTTAGCATGTTTCTGGCAAGGGAGTACAATAGTGATCTAGGAGTAGATCACTAGACAGCGGTCAAAATTATCCTTAGAGGGCTAAGGAAATATTTCTCAGTTATGGAGGTGATAAAAGAGTTTGCTGTAAAGAGTTACATCGATGCAAGCTTTTTACATCGATCTAGATGACTCTAAAGTCTCGATCTGGATACATATTGAAAGTGGGAGCAATTAGCTAGAGTAGCTCCGTGCAGAGCATTGTAGACATACAAATTTGCGAAATACATACAGATCTGAATGTTGCAGACCCGTAGACTAAACTTCTCTCACAAGCAAAACATGATCACTCTTTGGGTGTTAATCACATAGCGATGTGAACTAGATTATTGACTCTGGTAAACCCTTTGGGTATTAGTCACATGGAGATGTGAACTAATCACAGAAAGATGTGAACTAGATTATTGACTATAGTGCAAGTGGGAGACTGAAGGAAATATGCCCTAGAGACAATAATAAAGTTATTATTTATTTCCTTATATCATGATAAATGTTTATTATTCATGCTAGAATTGTATTAACTGGAAACTTAGTACATGTGTGAATACACAGACAAACAGAGTGTCACTAGTATGCCTCTACTTGACTAGCTCGTTGAATCAAAGATGGTTAAGTTTCCTAGACATAGACATGAGTTGTCATTTGATTAACGGGATCACATCAATAGCGAATAATGTGATTGACTTGACCCATTCCGTTAGCTTAGCACGATGATCGTTTAGTTTGTTGCTACTGCTTTCTTCATGACTTATACATGTTCCTCTGACTATGAGATTATTCAACTCCCGAATACCGGAGGAACACTTTGTGTGCTACCAAACGTCACAACGTAACTGGGTGATTATAAAGGTGCTCTACAGGTGTCTCCGATGGTACTTGTTGAGTTGGCATAGATCGAGATTAGGATTTGTCACTACGATTGTCGGAGAGGTATCTCTCGGCCCTCTTGGTAATGCACATCACTATAAGCCTTGCAAGAAATGCAACTAATGAGTTAGTTGCGGGATGATGTATTACAGAACGAGTAAATAGACTTGCCGGTAACGAGATTGAACTAGGTATTGAGATACCGACGATCGAATCTCAGGAAAGTAACAAACCGATGACAAAGGGAACAACGTATGTTGTTATGCGGGTTGACCGATAAAGATCTTCGTAGAATATGTAGGAGCCAATATGAGCATCCAGGTTCCGCGAATGTTTATTGACCGGAGACGAGTCTCGGTCATGTCTATATAGTTCTCGAACCCGTTGGGTCCGCATGCTTAATGTTCGGTGACGATCAGTATTATGAGTTTATGTGTTTTGATGTACCGAAGGTTGTTCAGAGTCCCGGATGATATCAGGGACATCACGAGGAGTCTCGAAATGATCGAGCCGTAAAGATCGATATATTGGAAGGCTATATTCGGACATTGGGAAGGTTGCGAGTGATCCGACTATTTTTCGGAGTACCGGGGGAGTTACGGGAATATGGGAGTACATATGGGTCTTAGTGGGCTTTAAGGAAAAAGAGGAGAAGCCACGAGGGCTAGCCGCCCGCCCCCTCTTTCCTTCTCCTCCCCCTCTCCTTCCTTCCCCCTCCTAGTAGGACTAGGAAAGGAGGAATCCTACTCCTACTAGGAGGAGGATCCCTCCTCCCCTTTGGCGCGCCTAGAGAGGCCGGCCGGCCTCCTCTCCCTCCTTTATATACATGGGGAGGGGGGCACCCTAGAGGACACACAAGTTGATTAGTTGATCTTTTAGCCGTGTGCGGTGCCCCCCTCCATCATAATCCACCTCGGTTATATCATAGCGGTGCTTAGGCGAAGCCCTGCGTCGGTAGCATCATCATCATCGTCATCACGCCTTCGTGCTGACGGAACTCTCCCTTGAAGCTCTGCTAGATTGGAGTTCGTGGGACGTCACCGAGCTGAACGTGTGCTGAACTCGGAGGTGCCGTACTTTTGGTACTTGGATCGGTCGGATCATGAAGACGTACGACTATATCAACCGCGTTCTCATAACGCTTCCGCTTACGGTCTACGAGGGTACGTGGACGACACTCTCCCCTCTCGTTGCTATGCATCACCATGATCTTGCGTGTGCGTAGGAATTTTTTTGAAATTACTACGTTCCCCAACATGGGTCACCTACCAGTCCGGCGCACTCCTCAACCAGGACGCCTGCCGGGTTTGAGGCCGCCGCAGCCACCTGCCACCAATCCATCTTTAGAGCTGTACCGCTGCATCTACCTTGCCCGGTCTAGCTGCCATCGACACCACCACGACGCCAGACCGCTTCACCCTCTTGCACGAGTCCATCTCCGCGCATCGGACGTAGAGACCCGCCGCCATCAATGAGTGAGATGCTGCACCGCTCCACCAAAGAATTCGTCCTCTGGTCCTGCATCCAACCGCTGCTCAAAAAATGATGCCCCCATGAGGGAAAACAACGCCAAAAGCACCGCCATCATCCAATCCGGAAACTCCGGGTCTAGGTTTTCATCCAGAGCAGCGCAAGCAAGTCAATAGAAGCTGCAGAGGCGATGTCTTCAACAAGATAACGACGTGAAAATGCCGCCATCGCCCGCCATGACTCGAGTCATAGAACAGTTTTCACTGGCAGCCTCGTCTCCCCACTCGATGCCGGGACTGGATGCGAGAATCCACAACCATCTAGCCGACCACCTCCGGCGAAGAATATGGCCACCACCTCCACGCCCAGGCTAGGCCGGAGCCCTCGACATCCTCGTGTCACAGGCCTAGTCTAGAGGCCGCTCGCCGCGCCTGAACAAAGGATGCACACGACGGCTCGAGGAACCACCATCCAGATCTGAATGGGATCCAGATCGGGCACCCTAGCCGCCGACGTGATCTCTTCATCGCTGCCGCCAGCACGACCACCCTGGCCGCCACCGGCCTGCGCCACCGCCCTTAAATCGGTCGGAGTGGGTTGCCGCCACCCAGATCCGATCGCCGGCCAAGGAAGATTGTCGCCGCCACCGCTGCAGCCCACAAGCTTAGCCTGCGATGCCCTCGGCGGCGGCAGCGAGAGGGTCGTTCGCTAGGGGGGGGGAAGGAGGCCCGGCGGGGAGGCCCCGGTGCAGCGCGGCGTCGCCCGCACGGGGGGAGGAGGTCACGGGGGGGGAGGGGTCACGGAGCAGAGAACTAATCTAAAGATCATACTAATGGTGTGCAGAAGATAACTATCAAAAGTGAAGGTGTGAGCATGAGATCAATCTGTTCCTCCTCCCCTTCTTCTCGCTACATTCTTCTTTTTTTGCATGCACATTTGATTGTGTATTCTTCTTTTTCCAAACACACTTGATTGTGTTGAGTGTGCTTGTAACGCCCTGAGACCGTTGCACCAGGTGTCTTCTAGTTCTTCGCTGTTGTTGCCTTGCCATTCGCTTGCATGTTGCCTCTTGCCATGTCATCATCCACATTGCATCTGCATGTTTTTGAAACTTGCATCCGTCCCGGTCTCCCCGTTCCTTCCGTTGTCCGTTCTGAGCCAAGACACACTTGCACGCGCCCAGGGCACGTCTGAAATATTATTTTATAAGTGGCCAAAAAATGTTCTCAGAATGGGTTGAAAGTTGACTTGCGGTGTTGTTATGTTGTCAGTAGACCGTCTGTCAAGTTTTATCGCATTCGGTGCTCATTTGATAGCCCAACCGTTAAACATATAGCGGCACTATAGCCGGTCACATGTCGGACGTTTTCAATCTCCGGAAATCTTGCCGGGCTGCATTTCCGTCTGTCTCTTCTCAACCTGAGACCTCTCCTACACAGCCCACAAACCCCACCTAGTTCCCCCCTCTGTCTGGAACCGCACGATCTTGATCGGAGGCTCCGAAACGCTATAGAAACCCCCCTAGACCCAAACCCTAGAAAAACATGTTTTATATAGACCCCCTAGTCCATTTTCAGACTAATCCTAGTCTAAAACCTACCCCTAGCCTCCCCTAACCCTCAGCCGCCGCCACCTCCGCCCTCTGCCTCGTTTTTCGCGCCCGACCGCATCGCCTCCGCCACTTGGCGCCGCCTGTGCGGCTAGCGCCGCCGCAGCCGCCGCCCTCCACCAACAGGAGGCCGCCACGCGTCCCAGCCCCGCTCCCTCCACTGTCGCGGCCCGCCGGGCCCAGGCGCGGCCCGCTCAGGCCCACGCGGCCGCCGGAACGCCACCGTCCGTTCCTCGCGCAAGCCCGCGCCTCCTCCCGCTTGACCCCGAGCTGGATCGGGGGAGAGCCGCCATCGCCCCTCCCGCCGGCGACCTCGGGCCCTCCCGTCGTTGCGCACCGTGCCGGAGCGCCGCCTCCTGTTGACCTCGACCCGCCACCTTTGCGCCGCCGCCCGCCGGACCCTGCCTACCCCATCATCGCCCCCCGTGCTCGTCGCACCGCCCGCCGCAGGAGCTCGCCGGTGTCGGCCGCCGTGAGGGCCACGCCTCCCGTGCTCGTCGTCTCCACCTCGATCTGGCCTGGAACCAGCCCCGACGAACCCCCTCATCCCGGATCCGGGCTGTCCCCACCGCATCGGCCTACCTCCAACGCCCTTTGCTCGGCCCCGCCGCCACCTGCTCGCCGGAGCGCCGGAGTCGCCGGCGCCTTGCTCGATCAGGAGGTCCCCGATCCGCACCTGCCCGTTGACCGTGCGTGGGCCCCGCGTCCGGCCCATCTACAGCAAGGCCCAGTTCGCCCCGGCCCAGTGGCCACGCTGGTGAGCGCTGTAAGTGCATCTAGTGCCACCCCTAGTTGGTTTTGGAGTATTGACGACAAACCTAGTTGAGGGACTAATGTGTTTGTGAGAATTGCAGGAAAACACAGGTAGAAGTCCCTCATTGATTCGGTTTTACTACCAGAGATGACCCCTAAAAATGTACGAAGACATTGAAGACAATGGTGGTTTATGAAGATATTCATATTGAAGACAATGACATGAGAAGACTCCCTATGAAGCTTTTGGAACTCGAAGACCTAGATCCTTCGTAGTTTTATTTCATTCATGTTGTGTCATAGGAACCACCGTACTGTTAAGTGGGGTCGAAGAGAACCAGTCAGAATGACTGAAGTGATGCCTAATTCAAATCCTATGTCTTCGAGCGAAGCCTATGAGAGAGAATCTTGTCCAGAGTCAGACAAGTCAGCTTTACTTGTAGCCCAAGTAAAGTTGCCGTGTGAGTTCGAAATCCGACCGTTGGTACACGTGTCAATTCCTTAGTGACCCAGGGTCATTTCGGACAGATCAGGTCGGGTTGCCAAGTGGCTATAAATAGTCCACCCCCCCACAACCTTAAATGGTTGGCTGCTCAGATTTCAGCGCACGGCTTTTGTCGTTTGAGAGCAACCCACCTCGAAGCCTTTGAAAGAAAAATTCCCAGTGAGGAGAAAAGCCCTAACCACCCAGAGCTAGAGTAAATTGGGCATCACTTAAGTCTTCGTGTCTGTGTGATTTGAAGACTTATTACACTTGAGGACTGTGCATCCTCCAGACGGTTAGGCGTCGCGTTCTGAGCATCCAAGAGAAATTGTGGATTGCCAGTGAACGAAGTCTGTGAAGGTTTGGGAGTCTACCTTGAAGACTTACCAGAGTGATTGAGCGAGGTCTGTGTGACCTTAGCTCAAGGAGAAAACGGTGAGGACTGGGTGTCTTGGACTAAGTGTCCTTGACTGGGTGTCCGGGACTGTGTGTCCTTCGGTTTAAATACCTAGCCGCTCCAACCAGACGTACAGTTGTCACAGCAACTGGAACTGGTCCAACAAATCATTGTCTTCAACGTGTCACTGGTTTCATCTTCACTTCCCTTCATTTACAGTTATTCATTGTGAAGCCATTGCATGCTTGCTTTATCTTTTGTCTTCACAACATGAATGTATGATCTGTTCGGCTTCATAACTTCTTCCTACCTGATCCTTATTACACTGAAGCTGTTTGTCATTGCGCTTTCACTCTATTGAATACATGACCATGGCTGCCCTAGTGTAATCTAACTTCCGCTGCATAGTAATAGGCATAATCTTCACTGTTTGTCTTCATAACTCTCACGTATTGAAGACTTTCATAAAAATCGCCTATTCACCCCCCCTCTAGTCGATATAACGCACTTTCAATTGGTATCAGAGCAAGGTGCTCCCTTGTTCTGTGTGATTCGGTTTAACCACCTGGAGTTTTAGCTATGTCGACTGCAGGGATAATCAAAGTCTCCGCTTCTTGTCCCGTCTTCGATGGAACTGAATATCCCTACTGGAAGAATAAGATGCGCATGCATCTTGAAGCCATTGACGTCGACCTATGGTATGTCGTCGAAAACGGCGTTCCCAAGGCTGGAGAAGGTGTCACTGCTGCTGATGTCAAGAAGTTCGTTCAACTGGACTCTACTGCCAAGAATATCATCTGTGGTCATCTGACCAAAGGACAATATGGCCATGTGAGTGCCTTGAAGACATCCAAATTGGTCTGGGATTGGCTCTCCAAAGTGAATGAAGGCATATCAACCCAGAGAGATCAAAGAATCAGTGTCCTTCGCAATCTCTTCAACCGCTTCAAACGAAATGACAATGAGAATGTCCAGCACACCTTTGATCGACTCACTGACATCACAAATGAGCTTCAAGCCCTCGGCGCTACTGAGATCACCAAACATGAAATCGTCAAGACGCTGCTGAGATCACTTGATAGTTCGTTTGACATTCTGGCCCTGATGATTCAAGAACGTCCTGATTTCAAGACACTTGATCCGTCTGACATACTTGAGAGGCTCAACACACATGAGTTTCAGCTTTCTGAGAAAAGAGATATCTACGGTCCAAACTATGGGCGAACTCGTGCCTTGAAGGCAAAAGCTGTCTCCTCATCTGAAGAAGAATCTGACTGCAGTTCTGATGATCCTGAAGACATTGGAAGAGAACTTGCAATGCTAGTGAAGAAGTTCCAAAAATTCACTAAGAAGAAAGGCTTCAGGAAATCCTCACGATCAAGCTCAAGGAATGATGAAGCTTCTGCTCATGACTACAAGAAGAAAACATGTCACAAGTGCAAGAAAACTGGACACTTCATCTCTGAGTGTCCACAGTGGGAAAATGAGAACAGAAGGAAGAAGAAGAGCAAGGAATATGATTCTGACGACAAGAAGAAGAAGAAATACTCAAAGTCTTCTTCCAAAACTTCATCAAAGTCTTCATCACACAAGAAGAGCTCATCTGGCAAGGCACGTGCGTTTGTTGGAAAGGAGATGGATTCAGAGGAGGAGTCCGCATCTGAGGAGGCAGAGGTGGAGTCTGAGGAGGAGTCTGATTCTGGCATTGCGAGTCTGGCTACAGCATACGTCGCCAAGTCCATCTTCAATACTGAAGACAATGACTGCATCACCGACACCGACGCAAATGACAAGAATGACTCCACTCCTACCTACTGCTTCATGGCACGCGGTGCCAAGGTAAACACACGCACCACTCGCTATGAAACATCCAGTGACGATGACTCTGAATGTGATTCAAAACCTAGCTACAAAACACTTGCTAAAATTGCAACTGAACAACAGAAAGCTATGGAACATATTCAAAAACTGTTAGACAGAAGCGATGATCTGTTGGGTGCTGAAATGACTCGATCTGAATCCTTAATTGAAGACATAAAAAACCTTCACGTTAAGTATCAGGAACTTGAAGATCGTCATGATACTCTCTCAACAACTCATGAAAAGCTTTCCTATGATTATCTTCAAAGGAAGCAAGAACTTGAGAAATTGAGGGTGGCTCATGAAGATCTTCAAAAGGAAAACGAGTCACTTCGCGCTGAACAGATCAGTCCCGCTCAGGAAGGATTTGAACCACCATGTCTTAAATGCATTGAGCGTGATAATGCTGCTTCTGTTGCTGAATGTTCCACTGCTACTACTGTTTCAATATCTTCAACTGTTGACGTGGTAACTAACCCCTCTGCTGAGGATACCACTGCTATTGCTGATGAGAATGCTAGGTTGAAGACATTGCTTGAAACAGGGATGTACAAAAGTCTGAAAGGGCATCAGACATTATGTGATGTCCTTAAGAAGCAGATTCTGAACCGAAACCCTAGGAAAGAGGGTGTTGGGTTCATGAGGAAAATTAATGCAGATGGGTCTTACTGGAAAACTGAGCAGTACCCCAAAACCACATGGGTTGCTGCAAAGGAATCCTCAACAGATCCATCCAATCTGTCTGGCTTCACTTGTGCTAACCCAATTATCATTGATGAATCCTTTGATGCAAACTATAAACTGTTTAAGAATCAGAATGATAAAGTGTTTGCCAGGTACATTGGTACTAACTGCAGGAATGGACCGCCTATGAAGAAGATCTGGGTTCCGAAAACATGTCTGGAAAATCTTCCTGTGAATGTCTTCATGACACCTCACTTGAAGAAGACAAATCTCAGACCAAAGGCTTCATATGGTCCGAATGCTTCATACAAACAGGGGACTCACCTGAGTCGCACTAACGCAAATGTTTTGCAGGGGAACCATACTCAGGCATATGAATATGAGAGTGGTTCATCGAACCGTCATGTTCATATGACCAAAAATTATTCTGCTTATTCCTATGAGTATTATTGTCCACCTGCTAGACTGTTTGCTAAGGTTTCAAAGCCAAAATTCTCAGATGCTGCACTTAGACTTATAGCTTCTAAGCCACCCTTGAAGATGTGGGTGGTTAAGAAAGCTTAACTCTCCTTTGCAGGGAAAGGTCTCCAGCACAAAAACAAAATCTTCTGATGCTATTGCTGGGGACCATAAAAATCTTGTGGGGCGCAAGATAAAATGCCCAAATGGCATCATTATGTACTTCGTTCCTGAATCGCATGCTACTCTCCCCATTAGTCCTAATCTGGATCTAAGTTTTCATAACCCATTGGTTCGTCAAATGTTTATGCTTCACAACACTCTTCGTGAAGCCTATCCCCCTAACTGCACTGTAGGGTACGATACCAGCGACTTCAAAGTCTTCAGAATGGATTATTGACAGCGGGTGTACAAATCACATGACTGGCAGAAGAAGCCTTCTTATGGACTCAACTTTACGTCCATCCAACAAGAGCCACATTACATTCGCTGACACTGGTAAAAGTAAGGTATTGGGTCTAGGTAGAGTTGCAATCTCAAAGGATCAACACATGGATAAGGTCATGCTTGTTGAATCCCTTGGCTTCAACTTAATGTCTGTCTCAATGCTTTGCGATTTGAATATGATTGTAATGTTTGGCAAATATCGCTGCTTGGTGCTAATGGAATCTGACAAATCTCTAGTGTTTGAAGGGTATAGGAAAGGTGATTTGTATGTGGTAGATTTCTCAGCAGGACCACAACTTGCAGTATGTCTTCTTGCAAAAGCTTCAGAATGCTGGCTTTGGCATCGAAGGCTTGGGCATGCTGGCATGAGGAACCTCCACACCCTTGCGAAGAAAAAGCACGTCATAGGCATCGAGGGCGTCAAGTTTAAGAAAGATCACTTATGCGGTGCTTGTGAAGCAGGGAAGATGACAAGGGCAAAACACCCTTCGAAGACAATCATGACTACTACACAACCCTTCGAACTGCTTCACATGGATCTTTTCGGTCCCACTCACTACTCAACTTTTACTACTTCTGGATGCCTCTATGGCTTCGTAATTGTTGATGATTATTCTAGATATACTTGGGTGCACATAATCCTTTACAAGACTGAAGTGCAGGATGTCTTCAGACGCTTCGCAAATCGAGCTATGAACAATTTTGGCGCCAAGATAAAGCACATCAGAAGTGACAATGGCACCGAATTCAAGAATACTGGCCTTGATACATATCTGGACACCTTGGGCATCACACATGAATTCTCAGCTCCATACACGCCACAGCAGAATGGCGTCGTCGAACGCAAGAACAGAACACTCATTGAGATGGCCAGAACAATGCTAGATGAATACAAGACTCCAAGAAAATTCTGGACTAAAGCCATTGATACTGCATGCCATACAATCAATCGTGTTTATCTTCACAAGCTCCTGAACAAGACATCCTATGAACTCCTAACTGGCAAGAAGCCAAATGTCAGTTATTTCAGAGTATTTGGCGCAAAATGCTGGATCAAGGACCCACACCACACCTCAAAGTTTGCTCCAAAGGCACATGAAGGCTTCATGCTTGGATATGGAAAGGATTCGCACTCCTACAGAGTCTTCAATCTCTTCCACTACAAAGTGGTTGAAACAGTGGATGTGCGATTTGATGAAACCAATGGATCACAAAGAGAGCAATTGCCAAATGTGCTAGATGAAGTTCCATCAAATGAATCAATCAAGCTTATGGGAACTGGAGAAATTGTACCTTCTGAAGCTCAACCTAAAGAAGAACTTATCATCTCAGCACCTGATCCACATGAAGACAATGCTCAGCCTGAAGATATACCTTCAAATGACCACATAGATCAGCAAGAGCAAAGTCTTCGCCCCACACACCCTCGTGTTGCAAATGAAGTACAAATTGACAAAATACTGGATAGCATCAATGCACCTGGTCCACTCACTCGTTCAAGGGCAACTCAGGTAACGAACTTCTGTGGGCATTTCGCATTTGTCTCAATATCAGAACCCAAGAAAGTTGAAGAAGCCTTCATGGAACCTGAATGGATTCAAGCTATGCAAGAAGAGCTTCAACAGTTTGAGCTGAATAATGTATGGGAACTGGTTAAGCGTCCTGATCCACGGAAGCACAACATAATAGGCACCAAATGGATATACCGCAACAAGCAAGATGAGCATGGTCAAGTTGTCAGAAACAAAGCTCGTCTAGTTGCTCAAGGATATACTCAAGTGGAGGGCATTGACTTCGATGAAACATTTGCTCCTGTGGCTAGGCTTGAAGCCATACGCATACTACTGGCCTATGCAAATCATCATAACATACTTCTCTATCAGATGGATGTGAAAAGTGCCTTTCTCAATGGCAAGATTGAAGAAGAAGTGTATGTTGCACAACCACCTGGCTTTGAAAATCCAAAACATCCTTATATGGTATACAAGCTCAACAAGGCACTGTATGGCCTCAAACAAGCCCCTAGGGCCTGGTATGATACACTCAAGTACTTTCTGAAAAGCAAAGGCTTCATACCTGGTTCCCTGGATCCCACTCTTTTCACGAAGACATATGATGGTGAACTGTTTGTGTGCCAAATATATGTGGATGACATTATCTTCGGCTGCACCAATCAGAAGTATAGTGAAGAGTTTGGATACATGATGCAAGAGCAATATCAGATGTCCATGATGGGGGAGCTGAAGTTCTTTCTCGGTCTTCAAATACGGCAACAACGCAACGGCATCTTCATATCTCAAGAGAAATATCTTAAAGAGTGCCTGAAGAAGTTCGGTATGCAAGACTGCAAAGGCTTCACAACACCAATGCCAGCCAAGCATCATCTGGGTCCCGACGACAATGGTAAAGAGTTCGATCAAAAGGTATACCGCTCCATGATTGGGTCTTTGCTTTATTTATGTGCATCTAGGCCAGATATCATGCTTAGTGTTTGCATGTGTGCTCGATTTCAAGCGACACCAAAGGAGTCGCATCACTTAGCTGTGAAGTGAATTCTTCGATATTTGGCTCACACCCCAACTCTAGGATTATGGTATCCAAAGGGCTCAGAGTTTGATCTGGTTGGATTTTCAGATGCTAATTATGCTGGTGACAAAGTTGATCGCAAATCTACATCAGGCACATGTCATTTTCTGGGACGATCACTTGTATGTTGGTCTTCAAAGAAGCAGAACTGTGTATCTCTCTCCACTGCTGAATCTGAATACATTGCTGCTGGATCTTGCTGCGCTCAGCTTCTGTGGATGAAGCAAACACTCAAGGATTATGGCATTCATCTGAAGCAAGTGCCACTTTACTGCGACAACGAAAGCGCCATCAAGATTGCCAACAACCCAGTTCAGCACTCGAAGACAAAGCACATTGAAATTCGTCATCACTTTCTCAGAGATCATGCTGTGAAGGAAGACATTGATATCATACACGTCAACACTGAAGAGCAATTGGCAGATATCTTCACAAAGCCCTTGGATGAGAAGAGATTTTGCAAGTTACGGTGTGAGCTAAATATCTTGGAATCCTCAAATGTCCTGTGATCAGGCACACATCCTAACACTTATGCATATTGATGACTTAGATGTGCAACACACGAAGTAGCGTATATCTTCAATCAATGAAGACATACATTCTAAGTGTGAATACATTAATGTGGAATTTGACTTCGGAGCGCCACGATAATTGTGCACCTTGTCTGGGTCTAATACTTCCTATACGGTGGGTAACGCCACCACCAAACGTTCCATTTTGAAGTGTTTCTCTCATGGCGTCACCTCTCAATGTCTTCACAATTGGTTTGGCTTCATTCTCTGTATGTCTTCATGATTATCTTCACTGCGTTGTTTATATGGATATATATGTACTGATGTTCTGTCCTCTACAGCATTCACTTATAGCTATGTCTTCTTGGTTGAATCTTTTGAACTAAGTGAATGTGATTGGACCCTAACCTCTCTATGCTTTCTATCTCAAACTCTATCTCTCCAAGTCATATGCATTCTGTTGAAACTGTCGAATGTCTTCACTGTGTCCTTGTCAGCCGAAGACATTGAGACAACCATAAAAGTCAGTTTTAATGCTCATTCCTCCACATAAGATCCGGAGAAGCAGAAACGACCGCCCGATAATTTAGGCGTGCGTGGGACGTGGAACAAATCCCGATAATCTAACTGGCCACGCGTGCCTCAAATGCGAACCGCCAGGGGTACCTGCGTAATAGCGCAGTGCCGCCTCTATCCCTATAAATATACGATTCACTGCGGTCAGTATCTCCTTCTTCCACCCTCGCACGAACCCTAGCGCCACCGCTAGCACTCGACGACACCGGCGACGAAGCGCTTCACTGCCGCAACCTCTCCGACGCCGTTTTCACGCCGACAGCGGACATCACTTTCTCCGCCGTCGCCGTAGGTGTCTTCCGTCGCCAAGTTAGGGCACGGAGGATCGAACTGCTCGGCCTCAACTCTCACTTCGTCTAGCAGTTCCAAGTGTGGTAAATAAAACCTCTTTTTACAGCTTCTTTTGATCCTACAGTTCAGTCACTTTCTGCCATAAGAAGTTTCTCTTCACACCAGTCATCTCATAACATGCCTAGTATATTCACTTGTGCTTCATAAAGTAGTTAGATTCCTCACTTGTACTGATCTATTGGTTCGTACAAATCTGGAACCAACTTCTTATCTATAAGTGAATGTCTTCGCATAATAAGGTCAATGTCTTCTAAACCAATTTATCTTCAAAATCTTCTGAGAATGCATATGACCTCTTCCCCTTCCCTCGCACCTTAATGCTGTCACAGGTACATGTCCGTGGGAGAATCCTTTGGTTCTCATAGTCTGCATTCATTTGCAGAGTACTTGCAGCATCACATCAACTCGCCTGAAGCCAGTTCTTGCAAAAGGAATCCTTTGAAGCCTTTGAACATCTTGAAGCCTTCCAAGTTATTCATGGCTTCAGAAACAGTAACAAGGAAGGGAGGCAGACAGCGACGTGGTGAAACGTCCAAAGATCTGCCTGATGAATTGGCAGAAATGTACAAAACTGATCCTGAAGAAAGCTATGGTCAACGCAAGACACGAATCCAATGGATTCGAAGATATTGGGCAGAGCAATGGTTCCACTACCGCTTCGTCACTCAGGAATATGCGGAGAAGTGCGCCATCAAGAGACCTTGGGGAGATGTATTATACAAAAATCTCGTACCTAGGTCCAGAGACGAAGCCATTGCTCAAGGCTTCTATCCATGCATGGTGAGAGGACCACAGCCAGCTGATGCACATCCGTCATCACTTCTCTGGTGCCGCGATGATAATCTCTTCAAGCGCAACTTTCAGTTTGCACAACAGTCAGCGAAGATAAACAAGAAGAAATTTGGGCTTGACTTCAACCCTGGTCCCTCCTCACCAAGGGCAGATGGCACACGCAACGCCGATCCCAATATCATCGGGCCGTATGCCAATCTTGTAGGCCTCATCACTCACATCCTAGTCCAAGGGACTGCTGTGAATGACCCTCCAGCAGATACTGAGTCAGATGACGCCCCTGCTGCTCCGAAGCCAAAGCAGAAGAAGCCAAAAGCTCCAAAAGCTTCAAAGCCAGCCGCTTCTCCCAAGATCGCAAGAGTGAAGCCTTTAGCAACTGCACCTCCTGAAGCCAGTGTGCAGTCAGAAGGCTTATCACGAGTGTCCAAGCCCCAAAAGGCCAAGAAGCCTCAACCACACACAGGCAAAGAGCTCACAGCTGTTGACATTCTGCGTTGCGAAGCCATTGATCTCTCAAGCGATGAAGATCTTGGAGATGATGCTCTTGAGCAGCTCATCAAGAGCAAGGAGGAGGCTGAAATCTTCAACAATCTGCCTCTGTTTGATGTCGCCATCATCCACAACTTCATCGATGAATGGTTTGACACACCAGACATAAGCTTCAATGATCTGCAGCTACCCATAGGCCTCAGCGTTGCCTTTCAAGGTGCAATCGCTTCAGAACTTGCAATAGCCCAGCGAATTGTAGAACTGAAGCAGAAAATTGATCATGAAAAGGCTCAGTTCAAGAAGCACGTGGCCAAGCTCAGTGTGCAAGAAGTGAAAAACTTCAAGATCATGTTGCACGAGCTGAAAGAAAACTTCCTGAAGACGCGTGCCGAAGCTCAAGGCTCACGAGAACGCATGAAGACTTTGGCTGAACGTTGCGTGCAAGCCTACAATGAGGCAGAAAAGCGCAAGGCACTTGGACGTCCCGGCATTGACCCCAGGATGGCCGCGAAGAAGAAAAAGGAGGCGGCTGTGCCCGAACCTGAAGCGCCAAGGTCAGAACCTGATGCTCCGATTGTCTTCCCCGCTGCAACCTTCTGAACCTCGAAGCCAAAGAGTCAATCAACCGCCTCACAGCACAAGAAGACACGGACTGCAGAGGCTAAAGCTAAGAAGAGAAAACATTCTGAAGCCTCTCCTTCTGAACCCATCATCAAGAAGCGCAAGACAAAGAAATCTCGGGCTGCTCCCACAGAGCCCCTGATAGTTGAACCACTCTGCGTCCGCTATCCTGAAGCAGATCGTCAGTTGACAA
Source organism: Triticum urartu (assembly GCF_056163025.1). Classification (NCBI taxonomy): domain Eukaryota; kingdom Viridiplantae; phylum Streptophyta; class Magnoliopsida; order Poales; family Poaceae; genus Triticum; species Triticum urartu. Next base: position 425,062,067 of record NC_141877.1, on the reverse strand, counting down.
TGCATGAGCCTGCTTACATAGAGGCTCCGCACGCTGAAGACATTCCAGCAGCCAACCCCAATGCTGCTGAAGACATTGATCCCCAAGACAATGTGCAAGGTGATGCAGCCCTTCCTCAGCTTGAGACAAGCGAACAGATCAGTATTGGTCGTCCATTGACGCCAATCACACAAAATGCGTCATGGGCAGATAGCCCACATGAGGAAGATGAGCCCCATCCCACTGCAACTCCACCGGCGCCTTCCCTCCATAGGCTTCGCAGAGGGCCAAGGGCTCAGGCTGTTGAAGACATTCCGGCTGCATCAGCCGAAGAGCAAGCAGAAATACCACAAGCTCCAACTCCCCCGCACCAACAAGAAGCAGTTCTCAAGGAGAACGTGCCTGAAGCTGAAAATGTTGAGGCTGCCACAAACAACGCCGAAGCAAATGTGGAGCCCTCTCCAACAACAGCTTCAGAAGACACCGAAGCTACTGCTCCTGAACATTCTGTGCCTGAGTCTGCTGCCGGACCACAATTCCACTATCATATTGCGCACAGGCCCCAGGTCCAGAAGCCGATCCCACGACTACCAAGGTTCCCAGGTCCTGCATCAGCTCCTGGTTCCTTCAACATCAACGGCTTCAGGGCAGATAACACGTTTTTCGACCGCTCCAAGAACCCTTATTCAAGGGAACGGATTGTATCAGATAGGTTCTGGAGCCATCAACAACGCAGCTATTATTCATGCATCCTCTACAACCAAGGCCGCATCTTTCCTCACAAGCGCCTTGAGGTTGAAGCTGTTGAAGGTCTGCCTGGTCTAGAAGAAGCATTGGATTGCTTCAAGCAAGTGGGTTTGCTGCCATTCATCACTGACGAAGAGCACTGGAACGAAGAGCTTCTGCTCCAGTTCTATGCCACTTTGCATATCAAAGGCTATAACAGAGATCCGAAGACATGGATCCTGGAGTGGATGACAGGCAATATCCATCATGAAGCCAATGCTTTCGACCTAATTGAGCTTACCGGCCTTCCCACTCCTGGAGAATTCTTTGAAGAAGGGTGCCAACTCCATGCTGAAGCCATTGAGAGCATATTTCAGCGTCCTGAGCCAGATATGAGTCAGATGCTCTCAATGATGAAGCCATTTCCTCCAAATGCACCCTATCCAACTAGGTTCTTCGTTGAAGACTTAGAGTACCTGCCCAGAACAATATATCACATCATAAGGCGGACTCTCTGGCCAGTCAAGGGACACTCTCGATATGCAACGATTGATGGTGCAATGAAGACTCTCATCTTCTGCATTCTTCATGGCAAATGCTTCAATGCACAGGATCTCTTCATCCGTTAATTTGCAGCATCTGCTTCAGAACTGTTTGGATTAAAGTTTTATGCTCCTTGGGTTATGAGGCTGATCAAGCTTCACTCTGCAATCTCCTATCAACCCTCAGCCCGCAATCATAGGATATTTTTGCCAGATGTGGACACATTTTCTGAAGCAATATATCCCGAGCCGGCCAAGCAACCACTAAGTCTTCAGAATGCAGAACACCAGAGCTTCACTCAAAATATTGAAGGTGTTGAAGCTCTCTCTCGCGTGTATCCAATGGCTGGCACCACACGTGCCCCTGCCTCAACTGAAGCCACCAACAGCACAGCTGCAAAGAGACCCAAGAAGCGCACTCGTGCACTCAATGACAGAGAGCTTCTTGTGGCTCTTCACCAAAAACAAGATAGGCATCACGACTGGCTCAAGAGGCAGATGAGAAGCATCATGCAAGACGTCAATCGCGTCAGAAATATGGCAACAAAGAATGCATTTGTCACACACGAGACCTGTCGCCGCACTTGGAAGGGCCTCACCATGATGTGCCCCGAAGCTGAACTGCATGAGGATGGCTTCACAGAGCACTTCAAATTTGACTCCACGCCTCCGAGAAGAGCGGTGATGCGCAGCACACCATCACTTGAAGAGTCAGAGTTCTCTTCTTCTGCTGCCACCGTGTCTGCCCGGATTATTGAAGAAGAAGACGACGCGACATCATCTCCACCTGCTTCAACGCGCGTCGAATCTGCACCAAGCTCGTCTGCACCACCGCCAAACAACTCCACCGACCCTGCTGCGCCTGGGAACGCGTAGAAACCTCTATGTCTTCAAACCTTTTTGGTCATCACTGACAAAAGGGGGAGAAGCATATGATGGTTATAGTCTTCAAGCGGGTCACTTTGGGCGGGTGCCTTCATATCTTGCTATATTTTGCTTCGTGCTTACAACTCCCGTTTTTGCTACATTTGCTTCCTTGAGTTGTAACACTTAGCCTTGATGGCCGTCTGCTACCTGCTTGTCACTCCGTTATGCGAAGATAAATTCTGCATGTGCGACAATAAATTCCGCACTCATCTCATTCTGCAGACGTCCATTTTCCATTATGCATGTCATTATCTTCATATACTTTCACATGCATAGTGGATTGTCATAAGTTGAAGTGGATCTCCACAAGTACAACCTGCCATGTGCATTTGCATTCAAGAAGCAAATTACTTATATGCACATCTTCAGGGGGAGCCCTTGCAACTTATGAAGACAATTCTTTTACAATTTCGCAAATTATGTTTCCCGTTGAAAACTTCAACTAGTTTATCATCAATCACCAAAAAGGGGGAGATTGTAAGTGCATCTAGTGCCACCCCTAGTTGGTTTTGGAGTATTGACGACAAACCTAGTTGAGGGACTAATGTGTTTGTGAGAATTGCAGGAAAACACAGGTAGAAGTCCCTCATTGATTCGGTTTTACTACCAGAGATGACCCCTAAAAATGTACGAAGACATTGAAGACAATGGTGGTTTATGAAGATATTCATATTGAAGACAATGACATGAGAAGACTCCCTATGAAGCTTTTGGAACTCGAAGACCTAGATCCTTCGTAGTTTTATTTCATTCATGTTGTGTCATAGGAACCACCGTACTGTTAAGTGGGGTCGAAGAGAACCAGTCAGAATGACTGAAGTGATGCCTAATTCAAATCCTATGTCTTCGAGCGAAGCCTATGAGAGAGAATCTTGTCCAGAGTCAGACAAGTCAGCTTTACTTGTAGCCCAAGTAAAGTTGCCGTGTGAGTTCGAAATCCGACCGTTGGTACACGTGTCAATTCCTTAGTGACCCAGGGTCATTTCGGATAGATCAGGTTGGGTTGCCAAGTGGCTATAAATAGTCCACCCCCCCACAACCTTAAATGGTTGGCTGCTCAGATTTCAGCGCACGGCTTTTGTCGTTTGAGAGCAACCTACCTCGAAGCCTTTGAAAGAAAAATTCCCAGTGAGGAGAAAAGCCCTAACCACCCAGAGCCAGAGTAAATTGGGCATCACTTAAGTCTTCGTGTCTGTGTGATTTGAAGACTTATTACACTTGAGGACTGTGCATCCTCCAGACGGTTAGGCGTCGCGTTCTGAGCATCCAAGAGAAATTGTGGATTGCCAGTGAACGAAGTCTGTGAAGGTTTGGGAGTCTACCTTGAAGACTTACCAGAGTGATTGAGCGAGGTCTGTGTGACCTTAGCTCAAGGAGAAAACGATGAGGACTGGGTGTCTTGGACTAAGTGTCCTTGACTGGGTGTCCGGGACTGTGTGTCCTTCGGTTTAAATACCTAGCCGCTCCAACCAGACGTACAGTTGTCACAGCAACTGGAACTGGTCCAACAAATCATTGTCTTCAACGTGTCACTGGTTTCATCTTCACTTACCTTCATTTACAGTTATTCATTGTGAAGCCATTGCATGCTTGCTTTATCTTTTGTCTTCACAACATGAATGTATGATCTGTTCGGCTTCATAACTTCTTCCTACCTGATCCTTATTACACTGAAGCTGTTTGTCATTGCGCTTTCACTCTATTGAATACATGACCATGGCTGCCCTAGTGTAATCTAACTTCCGCTGCATAGTAATAGGCATAATCTTCACTGTTTGTCTTCATAACTCTCACGTATTGAAGACTTTCATAAAAATCGCCTATTCACCCCCCCTCTAGTCGATATAACGCACTTTCAAGCGCCCGCTTGCAAACCCTCGCCCCTGGGCGCTGTGTAATATGCTGCGCCCATTGTTCCGGCCCATGTTGTTTTTTCCCTGAACGAAATTGTCTAATTATCCAGTGCACTGCAGTTTTGCAGAAAAGCCCTCCAACATCATGCATGCATTTAATAACTCACCAACCATGCATCATATTAAAATAAGTTATATATGTAAAATGCTTAGAATTTTGTGTAGATTAATAATTTCCAACTTTCATCCATGTTCAAATTGCTGTTTGTGTTTATTTTGCTTAATTGCCATGCTAAAATGCTTTATTTCATAACTAAATAACCATAGCTCGGATTTAAATAAACTTCATATGTAAATGGAGTAGAAAAATGCCTAGTTTAACATGGTGGCATCACTTTGCATGTTTAATAATTCTAAAATATGGTTTAGGTCAGAACAGTACCGAATTCATAATATGCATATGAGGTTTTTCCGGACTTGTTGCTTGTTGTTCCGACCTCATTTAAACTTGCCTAGTTAGGTAGTTTTATTGTGCTTCATCTCTTGCCATGTTTAATAACATTTTACCTTGTTGGGTACATAAACGGGAGAGAACTAAATAAGTCATGTGGCGTTTCGTCGATATGCAACTCGTTGCATATTGAGCTCCACTTAACTTGTAGTTTTGCTTGTGCACTTTGCCATGCCATGCCTCATTAAACCGGACATGCATCATACTTGGTTGTGCATCATGCCATGTTGATGGTTGTTTATTATGTTGCTTGCTTCTTTCCGGGTTGCTTATGTCGTTAGCTTCGGTTTCGTTCTGGAGTTGTGAGGGTTCGTTCGACTACGTCCGTTTGTCTTCTTCATGGACTCGTTCTCCTTCCTTGCGGGATCTCAGGCAAGATGACCATACCCTCGAAATCACTTCTATCTTTGCTTGCTAGTTGTTCGTTCTATCACTATGTCACGCTACCTACCACTTGTTATATCATGCCTCCCATATTGCCATGACAAGCCTCTAACCCACCTTCCTAGCAAACCGTTGTTTGGCTATGTTACCGCTTTTGCTCAGCCCCTCTTATAGCGTTGCTAGTTGCAGGTGAAGTTGAAGTTTTGTTCCATGTTGGAACATAGATATGTTGGGATATCACAATATCTCTTATATTTTAATTAATGCATCTATATACTTGGTAAAGGGTGGAAGGCTCGGCCTTATGCCTGGTGTTTTGTTCCACTCTTGCCGCCCTAGTTTCTGTCATACCGGTGTTATGTTCCTTGATTTTGCGTTCCTTACGCGGTTGGGTGTTATGGGAACCCCTTGACAGTTCGCTTTGAATAAAACTCCTCCAGGAAGGCCCAACCTTGGTTTTACATTTGCCTAACAACCTATTACCCTTCCCTTGGGTTCGCCAACCCGAGGGTCATCTTTATTTTAACCCCCCGGGACAGTGCTTCTCTAAGTGTTGGTCCGAACAAGAGCCCCTTGCAGCGCCACCTTGGGGAAACTTGAGGTTTGGTTTTAGTTGTACGGATTGCTCATCCGGTGTTGCCTTGGGAACGAGATATGTGCAGCTCCTATCGGGATTGTCGGCACATCGGGCGGCTTTGCTGGTCTTGTTTTACCATTGTCGAAATGTTTTGTAACTGGGATTCTGAGACTGATCGGGTCTTTCCGGGAGAAGGAATATCCTTCGTTGACCGTGAGAGCTTGTGATGGGCTAAGTTGGGACACCCCTGCAGGGTATAAACTTTCGAGAGCCGTGCCCGCGGTTATTTGGCAGATGGGAATTTGTTAATGTCCGGTTGTAGATAACTTGACACTTGACTTATTTAAAACGCATCAACCGCGTGTGTAGCCGTGATGGTCTCTTTTCGGCGGAGTCCGGCAAGTGAACACGGTTTTGTGTTATGCTTGAAAGTAAGTAGTTTCAGGATCATTTCTTGATCACTTCTAGCTTCTCGACCCTTGCGTTGATTCTCTTCTCGCTCTTATTTGCGTATGTTAGCCACCATATATGCTTAGTGCTTGCTGCAGATCTACCTCACTACCCTTTCCTACCCTTAAGCTTAAATAGTCTTGATCTCGCGGGTGTGAGATTGCTGAGTCCTCGTGACTCACAAATACTTCCAAATAGTTGCAGGTGCCGATGATACCAGTGCAGGTGACGCAACCGAGCTCAAGTGGGAGATCGATGAAGATCTTGATCGTTGTTATGTGTTTTTTCCGGATGATCAGTAGTGGTGCCCAGTTGGGACGATCGGGAATCTAGCATTTGGGGTTGTCTTCTTTTAATTTGGTTCCGTAGTCGGACCTTGATTGTATTCTGAATGATGTATGTTTAACTTGTTATTTGTGTGAAGTGGTGATTGTAAGCCAACTCTTTATCCCATTCTTATTCAGTACATGGGATTGTGTGGAGATTACCCCACTTGCGACTAAAACACCATGCGGTTATACCTCTAAGTCGTGCCTCGACACGTCGGAGATATAGCCGCATCGTGGGCGTTACAGTGCTGCTCTTTGTCAACCTCATTATTTCCCCGCAAGTAAATTTGGTAAGTGTAGATTTCATCATTTTATTTTCCCAATTATTGCATCAGAGGTTTTCTTCATGGTGTACATTTTTTTCTTCATTTTTTTGTGAGGGCTGCAAAAGATTTGTTTTTCCCAAGGCGTTTGCAATTCACTCTCGGTCACTGATCACTTATGCATTATCATATAAATTAACTAGGCAGGACCAATGAATAGGGTGCACATCATTATAGATCATACTAAGTAAAATGCATTCTAACCTCATATTTGTTATTTGATGTAGAGTCTCACCAGCACATGCACGAATCACTAATTCTATGACCTTAATGTTATCATTGCATTTATCACCATTATTGTAAGTTTTTATGTTAGATCAATACTATACTAACCTTAATCATTGAGATGCTCTTCGGATTCACAATTTTCGCATTGCAATGGGTATGAACTATGAAGCATATATCATGGATGAATCATTGTTCACAACCATTCTTTTCTCTTCTCATCACTAATAACCAATCTTGGTAGACTCATGTCTCTCTTGTCGTCTGTTAGAAATTTTGTCTGCTTAAGAATAGTCATCTCGAAAGACATGGTTAGAAGAATTTTTATTTTTATTTCAAATAAAAGCAATAAGATAAGTAGAAACCATGTGCCTGTATCGCACACGATGAACCGAGCTGAAATGTGTGTGAAGCCCCCATTATCACACCCGATTAGATATGCAGAACAGTGTGCTTGACGTCGCCCATGATTTGCACAAGGACGCTCGCACAGAGACGCTCGGCTGATGGCGGATCTGACCGCGGTTGTTGCTCCTGGCCTTGGAGGCACGCATTGTTCCCCTCCTGGGTGGCGTGCGGCAACGAGCAACGTTGGGTAGAGCTGGCTCGCGCGTCTAGGTTGGTGCTGGGGTGGCGGTTCCTTGCTACATAGGCGGGGCTCCTCTGGTAGCGGAGGATGTCTGTCGGCGAGCAGGTTCAGAAGGCCGACTTGTCCGCGCTGGTTTATGCTTCCGCGTTGTGCTCTCCCGACTCGTGGTTCGGTCGTGGTGTCGGTCTGGGTTGAGCTCGCTTGCACGGCTGTGCCATTGGCGGATCGGCATTGATCGCCATGGGCATGGCGGCGTGCAAACTCACCTAGGCCATGGCCAGAGGTCTAGGGTCGAGACTTGCTTGATGGTGGCCGTCGACAGCCATCGGGTTGTGTGCCCCCGTCCAGCGGGACCGGTTGCTTCATTGTTTTATCTTGGAACTTTTTCTATGCTCAACAAACATTATCACATGTTCCAACCCACAATTTGGCAATTTTCAGGATTGCTATACTTATATCATTTAGTGCATTTCTAGACATTTAGTGAATATAATTCGAATTTGAATTGTGACTGCATGAAAAAAATGGCAAAATTGGATTGAAAAATACTATCGGTATTCTTTAGTATGTGCGTAGGCTTTATTTAAGGTAAGAAAATGAATTCAAACATCTGGGTGCCAAGACTCAACCCCGGACATGAAGCTTATCGATTTTTAATTTATAGAAAAAGCGAAACAGAATCTAAAAAACATGAAACCTGACAGGGTATCATCATATGGCATAAATATTCAAGGTAAAACTTTGATAAGGTTTTGCGAAAGTTATGACATATACTGCATGGAAATCGGACCAGCTTGGAGAAAGAATTTATGTTTCGAGAGGGAATGGCCAAATTTGAAGGTGAAGTGTCGGTTGATTCATCATTTGACCTTAAAATAAATCTAAGTGCACGCCATCACAATTTGACCTTCTTCGAGGTTTGTTTGCTATACTTAAGTCATAGAGTGAATTTCCAGGCATTTAGTAAATATGTTTTAAATTAAACTGCTTGTACATGAAGCTTGTTGATCTATAGTCTATTGGTGGTCTTTAGTCTATGTGCCAATTTTTTCATACAAAGAAGTTTCGAAAGAGAAACAAAGCAGCTCCGATAGTATGAACTCTCTTTAATTAGTATAAGCACTACAAAGAATTTGAAAGATGATCGGCTCTCATCATTTACATGTCCTACTAGTACTAGCTACATATGTTGTGTTATCGGGTCGAGACAACAAAGCTAGTTTACACGTTGATAAAAGGCGCGCCGGTGATGATCTCGGTGGCCGCGAGCGCGACGAGTCCGAGCATGGCGAAGCGGCCGTTCCAGAGCTCCGCGTTGGCGTTCATGATGGCGCCGGCTCTGCCCTCGGCGCTCTCGCCCTGGAGTAGTGGCACCAGCGACGCCACGGTTAGCACTGCCACGGAGTAGGCGAACCACGCCTGCCCGGTGCCACTGCCGAGCTGCGAGAGGAGCCCATCGCCACGTCCTGCCTCCACCGCAAGCGCCGTCACGAAGCCTACCATGGCAAGGCGCCCGTTGATACGCTCTGGCGCAGGGCCGCTGAACGCCAGCGCGTCCCAGATCGAGGTGCTCGTCTTGGGTTTGTTTGGCGGTGGTGTGCTCGGGCCCTCGGTTTGTGCCCTGACGACGAGGGCGCGTCGGCCCAGCGCTGGCAGAGACCGGGCGCCGAAGCGACCAGCCGAGCCCCGCGGCAGGACGGCGGCACCGGCGAAGGAACTCATGGTCACCATGGTTGCCATTAATTAGCCGTGGATGGAAGGCGCAGAAGGAAGCTACAGATGCTGCAACAGGCAAAGATGGTTGCTAGTACAGTTCTGATTGTTGTTGTGTCGCTGAGTGTTTGATGATGTATTGTTCCGAGAGAGTGGGCACAATTTATAGGCCGTGCTCCGCGACGGCCAACCCGCGACGAGCTGCGCGCGGTGGCCACGGCGATGCCCACGTCGCGAACTGCTCCCGGCCATGAATTACCTTCTCTACGTGGAGCGAGGCAGCGACTACGCGGACGTGGAGGCCACCGTGCGGAGGGCTCCAGGAAACGCCAAACAGACAGACAAGTTGCGAAGGAGGACTCCAGAATGGACAAGAAGCTTGTATCGACGCTCAGCACTATGTGATGTGATTCGGGTTTTGTTTCTAGCTCAAGCTAACAAAAGCACTAGAGAGATCTCCGTGGCGGCCGCAGGAAGGCAGCATGTACACTTTATTCTTTTTTAGTGTGGGTATGTAAACTTTATTCTTGCCGGTAAAGTGGTAACTATTTTTTCTTTTTATGAAAGGGATCTCCCGACTTGTTAACAAGACGACCACATAGTGATAGTGCTTTCAAAAAAAAACAAGACGACCACATAGGACACGTTTGGTTGGTCGCATTAGCCTCAGCCAGGTCCGTGCAGGAAGAAAAAGACCCGTTTGGTTACCCACATTCACTATTGGGCCTGCATAGCACGAAGAATAATGCACCTTTGGGCCTGCATTCCTGGGAACGCTCAAATCGGCCGTTTTTCTTTAGCCAGGCCCGAGCGATGCAACCCTAGGCACGCGGGCGTGAGCAGTTGCACGCATGGGTACGGTCCCGAGACGTCGCGTTGTTTCGAGATGCGTCGTCATAAATTACCCTCACCTCCCCCTCCTCACCACTCTCTCCCCTCTTCCCCACTCACACCAGCGGCGGCAACGGCGGCGACCACCTGAGCTCTACTGCGAATCGATCGAAGACGGCGGCAGCAACCACCGGAACGACTTTAGACCTCCACCGGAGCGTATCAGCCATGGCGGTAAGACCTCGTCGTCTCTGTATATTCACTGCTTTCAACTCGGGCTAGATTTGATTAGAGCACGCCATTGAAGAGGTAGGGGGGATTGAACACATCGGGGGAGGGGGGAGGATTCGATTAGAGCACATCAATCGATTCTGCATCTACGACTCATAGGTTATTTTTCGATTACATCGGGGGTGGGGATTGGATTATCTAGCCGCGGTGACCCTGGAGTCGCGTCGAGCGGCGGGGGAGCGTAATCATCTTCTTTTCTTCCTCATCGTCTTCGTCAAGAACGATGGGTCTTGCACGGTCGCCTGTCGCCGGCGCCCTGGCCACCATCTGCACATCGTCGTTATCGGACTTCAGCGAACCGAACGTACTACTCCAGTACGCTGCGGCACGCTAGTCTTGAGGCGCCTTGTACTGACTGTACTTGGCCCATCTTGCCCGCTGTCGACCGTCGCCGGAGTTTGCCTGATTCATGGCCCAACACAGGTTGTCCGCTAACATCCGCCCTCGGCTGGGTCGGGAACCAGTGTCTTCAGCTCGTCCGGCGTAGCCTTCTTGAGCACAACATCGGCCTCCTTGTGCATGTCATCGCAGCTGCTGAAGTTCGAGCACACTTCCATGGTTTGCTCGAACTTCTTGCGGTCACCGAGCGAGCACCAAAGGAAGAAGGCCCTCCATCCAATGCCCCAGGGGAAAGGGTTGGGGTTGGAGTTGGAGTTCATGGCGAGGGAGAGGCTATGAAACAGAGAGGTGGAAGAGGAGAGGTGGTGAAACAGAGAGGGTTTGAGTGCGATGCTGGGTTAGTGGGGTGGGTTAATATAGGAGAGCTAGGCCGATATGAATGAATGCTAATAGTTGAACTGCGTGTTGTAGGCAACCAATCAAACAACAAGCCTTTCGATTTAGCACATTCAGGCTAGAGGCGATGTAGGCACCCAATCAACATGTAGATGTTGGTTTTTAGCCTGTATATGATCAGCCAGGCCCAACTGGGACAAGTATGCAAAGTAGCAAAAAACGGTACAGGTAACCAAACACGCCCTAAGTGTATGTGGTAAGCAAGCACAAAACAAACAATGTCAAGACTTGTTAACAAGACAATTAGAGGTTTATCTGGCTGAAGGAAATCATTAGGCATTGTGCCAAATATGATATCAGAGTGTTGATCACTCAAGTGTTTTTTGGTCTCAAGGTGTTGAATAAGATGCAATGTCTGTAAACTCGCAATCCGCCGCTCCACCGATGGCTATCTTTTGCCACAATCAAACACCTCAGTCATCACCACCACGAGTCTTTTGGATTTTCATCAAAGAATCACCGTCGCTTTTCCCTTTTGGACACTGGTTCTATCATCATTGTAACGACATATAAAGTGAATGATGTCAAATAGCTCCTGCGGAAATTCCCTCATAGAAGCACACTTTGTTGTTTGTCTTCCAAATGTCCCATATCACCGAAACCACTCCAACCGTTGTGATTCTCCGAGAGAAGTACACATGAATGCATAGAATGAATCTCACCCATTCCAATCTCGTCCCCATGTCGCTCCAACGAGCGACTCGGGCGCCAACCCTAGCGTGTCGCTCCTCCGCTTCCCTCTCCTCCCCCCCCCTTGCGCTGCCGGGTGAAGCCTGTGTGGCTGCGGTGGTGGCGGGGCGTCTCCTCCCGCATGCATGTCTTTTCGGGTAGCGGGGGCCTCAAGCACGTGGGGGCGCGGTCCTGGCCTGGTGGCCAACGACGGCGTGGTGGCTAAGCGCATGTGTGTGGACACGACGACAATGCGATGGCATCATGGAGGTGTGGGTGGAGTGGCTCACACACAAGGACGCTAGGGTGGCGGCGGATCTGGTTGCGGCCATTGCTCCCGGCCTTGGAGGCACGCATTGTTCCCCTCGTGGGCGGCGTGCGGCGTACGGCAGCGGGCAGTGTTGGGTAGGACTGGCTCGCGTGGCTTGGAGTGCGTCTAGCGTGGTGCTGGGGCGACGGTTCTTTGGTGCACAGGCGGGGCTTTGGTGGTGGATGACGTCCGTCGATGAGCATGTTCAGAATGCCGAGTTGTCCACGCTGGTTCGTGCCTCCGCATTGTGCTCTCCTGACCTGTGTTTCGGTCGTGGTGTCGGTCTGAGTTGAGCTCCCTTGCGCGGCTGTGCTGTTGGTGGATTGGAGTCGATGGCCATGGGCATGGCGGCGTGCAAGCTTGCCTAGGCCAAGGCTAGAGGGCTAGGGCCGGGGCTTGCTCGACGGTGGCCGTCGACAACCGTTGGGTTGTGTCCTCCCGTCCACCGGGATCGGTTGCTCCATTGTTTTATCTTGACATTTTTTTTCTATGCTTAACGTACATCATCACATGTTCCAAGCCACAATTTGGCATTTTTTTTCCAGGGTTCCATTGCTATATTTATATCATTTAGTGCATTTCGGGCATTTAGTGAATATAATTCAAACTTAAATTGTAAGTGCGTGAAAAAGTTGGCAAATTTGGATTGAAAAATACTATTTGTATTCTTTAGTCCGTGGTGGGCTTTACTCAAGAAAATAAAATGAATTCAAACATCTGGGTGCCAAGACCCAACCCCGCACATGGAGCTTATCAATTTTTAATTTATAGAAAAAAGTCAAACAAGATCTAAAAAACATCAACATGCGAGGTAAAAATTTGAGAAGGTTTTGCAAAAGTTATGACTTATACTGCTTGGAAATCGCTTGGAGAAAGAATTTAAGTTTCGAGAGGGAATGGACCATGTTTGAAGGTGAAGTGCCGGTTGATTCATCGTTTGACCTTAAAAGAAATCTAAACATACACCATCACAATTTGACCTTGTTCGAGGTTTGTTTACTATGTTTAAGAGTGAATATCTAGGCATTTAGTTAATATAATTTAAATTTAAACTACAAGTATATGAAGCTTATTGATGTTTATATATTGGTGGTCTTTAGTCTGTTCTGGCCAACATGGAGCTTGTTGATATTTTGAGAACCAGATTATTTTTAATAATTCTATCGAATGCAAACCAAGTGTGAAAAGAATGCATTTTGATTCTTTTAAAAAAAGTGGAGGTTGGGGCTCGAACGTCTCCTCACATGTTAAACAAACAAAAAAATAAAAAAATCCAACACTTCTAAAAAAAGTGGCCCAACTAGGACTCAAACCTAACACCTCTACTTCCTCTAATTCCCTTGCTACAACTACTGAACTACACTATGCCATTTCTTGTGTCTATATTGCAACGCTACACATATTGTAGTTAATACAAATACACATAGGAAACAAGCAGACGATCTGTGTGCTGAATGACCATTGGTGGAGGTAAAGAAAAACTCAGCAAAGCACCTGAGACACGTGGCAATTACAATTTCTATCGTCTAGCCGCCAAATACTTTATTTTGCCGAATATCCTCGTTTGATACTCGGCAAAGCTTTCGTGAAGGGTGTATGTTAAACATCCTTTACCGAAGGCAACACTAGGTTACGATTTTTTCTGAAGGGTGTATGCGGAACATGTAAAGACTTTGTCAAGTTGAAAATGAATTCAAACAAAGAAGCAAATTTCAGTACATAAAAAGAAGAGCTCGAACGAGAAACAAAGCAGCTCCGGTAGTATGAACCGTCTTTAATTAGTACTATAAGCACTACAAAGAATATGAGGATGATCAATTCTCATCATTTACATGTCCTAGGTACAGGTTGTGTTATCTGGTCCACGACAAAGCTAGTTTTAGACGCCGATGAAGGGCGTCCCTGTGTGTGGCTGGAGTGCCTCACACAGGGACGCTCGACTGGCGGCGGTTCTAACTGCGGTCGTTGATCCTGGCCTTTGAGGCACGCATTGTTCCCCTCCTGGGCGGCGTACGGCAGCAGCGCACATTGTTCCCCTATTGGGTGGCGTGCGGCAGCGGGCAGCGTTCGGTAGGACTGGCTCGTGTGGCTTGGAGCGCGTCCGGCGTGGTGCTGGGGCGAGGATTCCTTGTTGCACATGCGAGGCTCCTCTGTTGGTGGATGACGTCTGCCGACGAGCATGTTTAGAAGGCCGATTTGTCCGCGCTAGTTTGTGCCTCCGTGTTGTGCTCTGCTGACCTGCGGTTCGGTCGTGGTGTCGGTCTGAGTTGAGCTCCCTTGCACGGCTATGCCGTTGGCGGATCGGTGTCAATGGCCATGAGCAGTGGCAGAGCTTGAAGCAAAAGGTTGGGTGGGCCAGGCTAACCAAGCTACAGAAGATTACCCATGGTTTGACGTTTCATGGCCTAAAACTGAATGTACAGTAAAGAGAATCATGCTGAGCTGGGCGGGCTAGGGCACGTGTTGGCCCTCACGTAGCTCCGCCACTGGCCATGAGTATGGCGGTGTCCAAGGTAGCCTAGGCCGTGGCTAGAGGTCTAGGGCCGGGGCTTGCTCGGCGTGGCCGTCGACATCCATTGGGTTGTGTCCCTTCCCGTCCATCGGGACCGGTTGTTTCATTGTTTCATGTTGAAACTTTTCCTATGCTTAACATACATCATCACATGTTCCAAGCCACAATTTAGCATTTTTCAGGATTCAATTGCTATATTTATATCATTTAGTGCATATTTCAGGCATTTAGTGAACATATTTCAAATTTGAATTGTATAAGTGCAAGAAAAAGTTGGCAAAATTAGATTGATTTTTTTACTAATTTTATTCTTTAGTATGTGCATAGGCTTTACTCAAGAAACGAAAATGAATTCAAACATCTAGGTGCCACAACTCAAACCCAGACATGGAGCTTTAATTTATAGAAAAAAGCCAAGCAAAATCTAAAAAACATGAAACCTGACATGGTATCAATATGCAAGGTAAACATTTGAGAAGGTTTTGCAAAAGTTATGACATGTACTGCTTGGAAATCGTACCAGCTTAGAGAAAGAATTTAAATTTCGAGAGGGAATGGGCCAGGTTTAAAGGTGAAGTGCCGGTTGATTCAACATTTGACCTTAAAAAAAATCTAAACATACACCATCACAATTTGACCTTCTCCGAGGTTCGTTTGCTATATTTAAATTTAAGTCATAGAGTGAATTTCTAGGCATTTAGTTGATATAATTTAAATTTAAACCGAGGGTACATGAAGCTTATTGATGTTTGTATATTGGTGGTCTTTAGTTTGTTCAGGCCAACATGGAGCTCGTTGATATTTTGAGAAAGGGATTATTTTTTAATAATTCTATCAAATGCAAGCCAAGTGTGAAAAACTGCATTCTGATTCTAAAAAAAAGTGGAGGTTGGGGCTCGAACCTCTACTTCCTCGCATGTTAAACAAACAAAATAAATTGAAAAATAAAATTGAAAAAATAACCCAACAAAAAAAGTGGCACAACCAGGACTCAAACCTAACGCCTTCACTTCCTCTAATCCCCTGCTACAACTACTGAACTACACTATGCCATTTCTTGTGTCCATATTGCAACACTATACGTATTGTACTTAATAAAAGTACACATAGGAAACAAGCACACGATCTGTGTGCTGAATGACCATTGGTGAAGGCAAAGAAAAACTCAGCAAAGCAGCTGAGACGCGACATGTTGCTAGTACCATTTTCATCGTCAAACACTTCATTTTGCCGAATACCCTCGTTTGATACTACCTCTGTCCCGGTTTATTGGTACCCTCGTATTTTGTGTCAAATTTTGACCGTAGATTTAATAAAAAAATATCCTTAAAAACAATTTAGTAGGAGTAGTTTAGTTTAGTCGTAGTTGTTGATCAAGAAATAACTTTCGACGAGGAATATCCTTAAAAATATGGCTAGTGATGAGTTGGCGGGGGTATGCACAACAATCTTATAGCAAAGGTTTGTCGTACACACGACAATGTGATTTTTTTTTTTTTTGAAAATAGAGGTAAACCCCCGGCCTCTGCATCATGATGATGCATGCGGCCCTTTTATTAAAAATTCAGAAAGTATCCTCAAAAGGTCTTACAACTCGCAAACGGAGCAAAATCAAAGCACATAAATCTGACAAAATAAAAAGGGCCTAAAAACAATCGATATGGTGATAATAAGGACAAGCACTCTAGCCCTGTATCTTGTTATGCGAACGCCATCCGAACCGGTTGAATATAGCCCGAGCCATCATTTCCCATTGGTTGCACCCAGTAACCAAAGGCTCCCTGGAGTTCATAGGAGTGAGTAAGGACCACGTACGGATCTAAGCTGTAGCTCTGAAGATAACCTGCAAAAAAGTTAAGTTGTGTTGTCTGTTAAAAATCATATCATTTCTGCAGTTCCATATAGCCCATAGTAACGCACATATTCAAATCCGAATACGAGCTGCCGTAATCTGTGCAATCCCAGCTAACCACGTCCCAAACAAAGACGCAATATCTACTGGGGGATTAATATTAAAAGATATATGAATCGTTCTCCAAAGTAACTTGGCAAGTGGGCAATCAATGAATAAATGTTGTATTGTCTCATCCTGAGCACAAAAACAACACCGCGAGTTGCCTACCCATCGCCTCTTAAGTAAGTTGTCCTTTGTGAATAGTACTTGCTTGTGGACAAACCACATAAAAATTTTAATCCGCAAAGGAACCTTAACCTTCCATATATTAAGTGACCTTGAGAGGGGGCCAGAATTAATCAAATCCGTATAAAAGGATTTCACCGTAAATATCCCATTTTTAGTTAACTTCCATTGTGTAGAGTTCGGCACGTCGGAGAGTCAAACTTCAATCAATCTCCGAACCAAGTGCATCTAGGCTGTCCATCTCGCACCCACTAACGTACGTCTGAACTGGATATTCAAGGGAATAGTTTGAAGGACGATACCTACGTAATCTTCCTTACGTTGCACAATATTGTAAAGGGTAGGATATTGTAAGGCCAAAGGTGTCTCTCCTAACCATGTATCCTCCCAAAATCTTGTTGACATTCCGTTGCCAACCAAGAATTTGACCCTACGAAAGAACATATCCTTCGTTCTCATAAGTCCCTTCCAGAACGGTGAATCAGTTGGTCTGATGGTAGTCTGGGCTAGCGTTTTCGAGTGCAAATACTTATTGCGCAGGATTTGAGACCACATGCCCTCCGGCTCTGTCCCTAACCTGTACAAGTGATACAACAATGTTTTTCAAATAGATTCATCTGGCTTGTGGAGTGCTACCTACGTCCTATGAGAAGGTCATAAGACAGTCGTCCAGAGTGGTGCTCGGTGCACGGAATACTAGTGTTGCCACCTCCGTGGTCCTATGATTTATGACTAGTCTGAGACTACGATTCTCAAGCTCCTGTCGAGACTTGCTCCATCAAGGGGGGGGGGGCTCCTCTTGAGTTTATTCAGGTGGGGGTGAATGAGTTACATGCCCATGAGTGTCCCATATAGTCTAGGGATCCTTGACATTATGCTACCCTTGAGAAGAGATTTTTAGGGGTCCTTGAGAAGAGGAGGTGGGAGGGTAGAATTTGGTAAATTTTTGTCCTTTGGCCCATATGCCCCTAGTTTGGCCTAAATGTGGGTTGTAGCCCATTAAGAGATAATCCTTAAACTATCTGAAGTTTTCTTTGCTCCTTTGACTTTTTTATGTGTTCTTTGTCCTTTGACTCCTTGACCATGAAGATTTGCTTAGGCCTTCGTTGACCGAGGTGGCTTGCTTTGACCCATGGGACTTGCTTGGACTATTGTTGACCTCCTTGACTTGTATTGATCAGCGTTGGCCTTTGTTGACCGCCCATGTGGTACGCCATGTAGAACAGGGGTGGGACATTGAATACAGTTGAAGCAATTACCACAACAAGAGGAGTGGACACACACACACGCGCGCGCGCACTTGCGCACACACGCACGCACGCACGCACGCACCCACACACACGCACACGTATACGCACTTGCAATGGCAATCCCAGTGCCCGCCTCCCTCGTGCCGGCCTTGTCATGCTGGAGCTCGCCCGCCCGCCATCGTTGCCTTGGAGCATGCGCCCAACCCCTTAATCTTAGACTTTGATTTTGAATGGTAGGAGGAGGAAGACGTGAAGGAAATATGCCCTAGAGGCAATAATAAAGTTGTTATTTATATTTCCTTATATCATGATAAATGTTTATTATTCATGCTAGAATTGTATTAACCGGAAACTTAGTACATGTGTGAATACATAGACAAACAAAGTGTCCCTAGTATACCTCTACTTGACTAACTCGTTAATCAAAGATGGTTAAGTTTCCTAACCATAGACATGTGTTGTCATTTGATGAACGGGATCACATCATTAGAGAATGATGTGATGGACAAGACCCATCCGTTAGCTTAGCACTATGATCGTTTAGTTTATTGCTATTGCTTTCTTCATGACTTATACATGTTCCTCAGACTATGAGATTATGCAACTCCGGAATACCAGAGGAACACTTAGTGTGCTATCAAACGTCACAACGTAACTTGGTGATTATAAAGATGCTCTACAGGTGTCTTCGATGGTGTTTGTTGAGCTAGCATAGATCGAGATTAGGATTTTTCACTCCGTGTATCGGAGAGGTATCTCTGGGCCCTCTCGGTAATGCACATCACTATAAGCCTTACAAGCATTGTAATTAATGAGTTAGTTGCAAGATGATGCATTACGGAACGAGTAAAGAGACTTGCCGATAACGAGATTGAACTAGGTATAAGGAACCGACGATCGAATCTCGGGCAAGTAACATACCGATGACAAAGGTAACAACGTATGTTGTTATGCGGTTTGACCGATAAAGATCTTCGTAGAATATGTAGGAGCCAATATGAGCATCCAGGTTCCGCTATTGGTTATTGACCGGAGATGTGTCTCGGTCATGTCTACATGGTTCTCGAACCCGTAGGGTCCGCACGCTTAACGTTTGATGATGATTTGTATTATGAGTTATGTGATTTGATGTACCGAAGGTTGTTTGGAGTCCCGAATGAGATCACGGACATGACGAGAAGTCTCGAAATGGTTGAAACGTAAAGATCGATATATTGGAGGGCTATATTCGGACATCGGAAAGGTTCCGAGTGATTCAGGTATTTTTCGGAGTATCGGAGAGTTACGGGAATTCACCGGGAAAGTAGTGGGCCTTAATGGGCCATACCGGAAAGGAGAGAAGGGCCTCAAGGGGTGGCCGCGCGCCCCCCATGGCAAGTCCGAATTGCACTAGGGAGGGGGCGGCGCCCCCCCCCCCCTCTCTTTCCTTCTCCCTCTCCTACTCCTTCCCTCTCTCCTCTCTTGAAAAAGGAAGGGGACTCCAACTAGGATTGGGAACCCTAGTTGGACTCCCCCTATAGGCGCGCCCCTCCTAGGCCGGTCTCCTCTTCCTACCCCCTTTATATACGTGGGCAGGGGGCACCCATAGACACACAAGTTGATTCCTTAGCAGTGTGCGGTGCCCCTCTTCACAGATTTCCACCTCGGTCATATTGTCGTAGTGCTTAGGCGAAGCCCTGCGTCGGTAACTTCATCATCACCGTCAACACGCCATTGTGCTGACGAAACTCTCCCTCAGCCTTAGTTGGATCTAGAGTTCGAGGAACGTCACTGAGCTGAATGTGTGCAGATCGCGGAGGTGCCATGCGTTCGGTGCTTGATCGGTTGGATCGCGAAGACGTTCAACTACATCAACCGCGTTACTAAACGCTTCCGCTTTCGGTCTACGAGGGTACGTGAACACACTCTCCCCGCTCGTTGCTATGCTTTTCCTAGATAGATCTTGCGTGATCGTAGGAATTTTTTTGAAATACTACGTTCCCCAACAAGACGACCATGTGCTCTCGTCGACGGCAACCTCGACGGATTCTAGGCGCTACGTGATGCATGCTATGACGATTTCGCGAAGCAGCAGTGTGCCCACGAGTGTGCCGAGTTGGTCAATGCCACCCCCCGTAGCATCGAATGCGTAGAGTGTGAGGCCCATGCAGTTGCGGAAGCAGCTGTTTGGCCTGATCGCATCCTCACTCCCACCATTTTGTCACCGTAGTCGGAGGGATTGGATGATTTGCGCCACTTTATAAGGGGTTGGATGATTTGCCTCAGGGTTGTTTTGATGACCAGTAGCTCCGGCCCCACCCGGCAGCCTCTCAACGGGCAAATTATCAAATGGAGAAGTAAAGTGGGGTAAAAGATCCAATTTCTCCCGTGGTCGAGGCTATCGCGGGACACGAAGCCGGCATGGTGCAGTCAATGGAAGTGGTGGACTTGGATGTTGGCCACATGGAAGCCGCACACGCGTTCTTAGTTAGTGATGAAACAAAAGACGATGCCTAGCTAGCTATATAATTCTGAGATTTTATCTTATAAATTAAGTAATTCCATTGTTGAAATACTATGTTTAGCAACATTAAAAAGGAAGTACTATTTTTGAATTAACCATGTGAACAACTTCACACACAATTATTATTGAAGAATTGCCTGTGATTGTACAAATCACAAGACACGGTGACGACAGATAAACGTGTGCCCGAATTGCACATGATGTTCCGAGATGAAATGTGTGTGAGGCGTCCCATCATCACACTTGATTAGATATGCAGAACTGTGTGCTCGATGTCGCCCATGATTTGCTTTTGACAACCGTATGGGATGATGCCAGTCGTCGCACACGCTTCGTGCAAGCAAAACATGTGTAACACAACGCACACGGTTTCATTATGCAAATTATGTGTGATGGGTCAAACATCGCACACTATCCTTTTCTTTGAAGCCCCAAGCTGCTTGTTCATCCGCTCAATTTCATCCCTATGTGTAACCTCGAGCCAGAAGCGTGCATTTGGAGTAGTTGATTTTTTTAATGTAATCTTATGTTGCTCAGTATAGGTGCAAGTACAAGTTAGAGATGTGCAACTTTGCTTTAATGTGTACTCCCTCTTATAAACTAGTAATATAAGATGTTTTAGAACGCTTAGGAAGTATTTTCCATGTCCGAATTGTAAAACTACATGTCTTAACATGTTATTTGTGATAAAATTTCAAATGTAATAAACGTGGTAGAAAGAGGAATTCATGTCAAACATACATGGAGTGAGAAAAAAGATAGATGAATCTTCTTTAATTAGCAAGTACTATATATACTTACAAAGAATACATGCCCTACTAGGTAAGTCCAGGTTGTGTTATCCGGTGGACAACAATGCTAGTTTATTCTACACGTTGATGAAGGGCGCGCCGGTGATGATCTCGGTGGCCGCCAGAGCGACGAGGCCAAGCATGGCGAAGCGTCCGTTCCAGAGCTCCGCGTTGGCGTTCATGATGGCGCCGGCTCTGCTCTCGGCGCTCTCACCCTGGAGCAACGGAACCAACGACGCCATGGACAGCACCGCCACGGTGTAGGCGAACCACGCCTGCCCAGTGCCACTGCCAAGCTGCGAGAGGAGCCCATCGCCTCGGCCTGCCTCCACCGCGAGCGCCGTCATGAAGCCCACCATGGCTAGCCGCCCGTTGATGCGCTCTGGCGCAGGGCCGCTGAAGGCCATCGCGTCCCAGATCGAGGTGCTCGCCTGTGTCAAGAACAAATATCAGAAACGTGCCACTGGACTGAGATTAGCTACGACGCCATGCTGCCTACTCCCTCTGTTTCTAAATATAAGTTTTTCTAAAAATTCCAACAAGTAACTACATACAAAGCAAAATGAGTAAATTACGCTCTAAAATATGTCTATATACATCCGTATGTTGTAGTTTATTTGAAATGTCTTAAAAAATTTATATTTAGAAACCAAGGGAGTATATGGCATGCATACCTTGGGTTTGTTTGGCGGTGGTGCACTCGGGCCCTCGGTTTGTGCCCTGACGACGAGGGCACGTCGGTCCTGCGCTGGCAGAGACCGGGCGCCTAAGCCACCAGCCGAGCCTCGCGGCAGGACGGCGGCACCGACGAAGGAACTCATGGTCATCATGGTTGCCATTAGACAGCCGTGTAAGGTGCACGAAGGAGATGCTGCAACAAGCGATGAACCGGCTAGATGATTGCTAGTTGCTGTTTGTTGTGTCGCTGAGTGTGTGTTGGTGTATTGTTCGGAGCGAGTGGGCGCAATTTATAGGCCGTGCTCCACGAGAGCCAACCCGTGACGAGCTGGGCGTGGTGGCCGCGACGGTGCCCACGTCGCGAGCGGCTCTCGGCCGTGAATTTACCCTCTACGTGGAGAGCACGCGGACGTGGAGGCCACCGTGCATTGGCCGGAGGGCTTCCTGTCAAACACGGGCCAGTAGCTTCTGTCATTATTTTCCCCCTGTATAAACTTTCTCACGTCAATCCTTTTTTTTTTCGGGGCGGGGACTTACCCACGTGAACTAATCAAAAAACACTTTGAAGACACGGTGAAACATGATTATGTTACTATTGAGATTCAGACAAATTGACAATTCAAAAGAAATGAATCCAACGTTACTTTACTACCGAAATAGAAATCCTTTCCTCGCAAAAAAATAAATTAGAAATCCTTTTATTTTCATCTATCAAAGTGCATACAAGTCGTTGAAGTACCTGGAAGGTTTGATTAAAATTGTCAAGGAACCATTTATTTCTACAGTATCTGATTAGGCAATAGTAAATAGTAAGGTGAACAAAAATCAGATATACTAGGTAAAGGCCCAAAATTTTCTCGAATAGGAATTCTAGGATTAGATTATTTTATCACATTTGGATGTTTTTTATTTTTGAATAAATCAATTCGAGCGCAGTTTAATGCCAAAAAAATCATCAAAGATTGGTATTCTTTATTTTGATTCAGTAAGGTGCTAATAGCTTCTTCATGTTGGCTAAGTGATTCACTCTCCGCCGTGGAATAAAGGGACTGATATTGGCAGAATTCTTAGAGTTAACTTGCTATTAGCATGAGAAGTAAAATTGACAAGTCAAACTTGGGAGTGAGGCGTTTTGGCTCCCAGGAGCATCTGCACCTGCGCTGAATAAAAAAAATCAAAAAATACTAGAAAAATTCATGATGTGCATGATGTCCGGTCCAATTTTTCAGAGTAGCTCTCGACAAAAAAGACAAATTTAGGGTCTGTTAAATAGTGTACTGTTTGTATACTGTTCTGACCCAATTTATCTTTTTTTGCTGAGAGCTACTCAAATGTCGAAATGCTCTGAAATTTGGAGCGCACCTCACGCACCAAATTATCTACCATGCACACAAAAATTGGATTTTTTTGAATTTTTTATGAATTATTTCTTAACCGGGTGCAAATGAGTCCGGGCTCAGAATTGGATATTCGCAAACTTGGGGCTTATGTTCTTCTTGCAAAAGATCATGCGGGAAAAGTGTTGCTAAATTTCTTCCTTCATCCATATCATATGCGGTTGTAGGGAAAACAGAAACAAAATAATTTTCCTTGCTCCTGATTTTTTTTCCTGTTGAATGTTGACCGATTTTTTTTCTCTTCTTTTGATTCCTTTGAATCTATTTTTTTGTCTTTCTAGAGGTATCAAACAACCACCTAATATTTTATCTATCTCCTCAAGAATATGAATATTTCCATAAAATACTATGAGTTTCGTATGGCTTTCTTTTCTCTTCACTCGGACCAGTCTACCTAGTAGACTTCTCGTATTTTTGCTCTAGGTTGTGTATCCACTCCAATTATACTATTGTCAATTGTCAAGAAACTTTGGGAATGAAGATCTTGCCCAGATATACAGTTCTTGAAGAACGAATAGAAAAAGGTCAAATTGTTTTTGCACCTTAGACTAAATTCTTTTGTTCCTCGGTGCTCAATCAAACATTGTTTTTATGATGGAATCTTTCGATGGGCTATCATATTCGTTCTCCAAGTTTTCCTCTGAATCCATTTTGTATTTACAATAACATTATGCAATAAGAAAAAAAAATAGTATTTCTACGCAAAACACCAACAAAAGGGGATTTCAATATTAATCCAGGATACAAGTTTTTTCTATTGTTCATGATGATATTGTACTGGAATGACGAAACGATTTCTTTGCTTTCGGCAACAAACCCGAATTATCCTGAAAAATAGAAGGATATATAAAATTCAAATGGTCGTATTAATTGCTAAATCATAGTGTGCATGAAATGTACTAGTTAATTGTAAGATCAAGTTTGTGCAAGTGCTACAATAGCAAAGTGAAGTTTAAGACTCGCCTCTGAATTTTTGGACGCGGGATGAGCCAAGCATCCTACAAGTGACTATCGAGCATTTTTATCGAATCCAACCGTATAATATCATTTCTGATATCGACAAGGTACCTTTGTACGCCTATTACATCCCAACCCAGCTCTCATTTTTAAGAAGATTTTGGATGACAAACAATTCAGCTCCTGGTAACATATGAACGAGCAATTTTAACATCTTAGGTGGTAAGCGTAAAAAGAGGAGGTAAGAGCGACGTTAAAACTACTCATGATCGAGTATCTTTAATTAGTAGTACTACAAAGAATACGAGGATGATCAGTTCTCATCATTTACATGTCCTACTAGCTAAGTACAGGTTGTGCTATCTGGTCGACAACAAAGTTGTTTACGTTTAGTCTACACGTTGATGAAGGGCGCGCCCGTGATGATCTCGGTGGCCGCAAGAGCGACGAGGCCGAGCATGGCGAAGCGGCCGTTCCAGAGCTCCGCGTTGGCGTTCATGATGGCGCCGGCTGTGCTCTCAGCACTCTCGCCCTGGAGCAACGGCACCAAGGACGCCATGGACAGCACCGCCACAGTGTAGGCGAACCACGCCTGCCCGGTGCCGCTGCCGAGTTGCGAGAGGAGCCCGTCGCCGCGGCCTGCCTCCACCGCGAGCGCCGTCACGAAGCCCACCATGGCAAGCCGTCCGTTGATGCGCTCCGGCGCAGGGCCGCTGAACGCCATCGCGTCCCAGATCGAGGTGCTCGCCTGTGCCAGGAACAAATATCAGAAACTTTGCCACTGGACTGAGTTTAGCTACGGCGCCGTGCTGCCGATATGGCATGGCATGCATACCTTGGGTTTGTTTGGCGGTGGTGCGCTCGGGCCCTCGGTTTGTGCCCTGACGACAAGGGCGCGTCGGCCCAGCGCTGGCAGAGAGCGGGCGCCGAAGCGGCCAGCTGAGCCACGAGGCAGGACGGCGGCACCGGCGAAGGAGCTCATGGCCATCATAGTCGCCATTAGGCAGCCGCGGAAGGTGCACGAAGGACGCAAGAAGATGCTGCGACAAGCGATGAACCGACAAGATGATTGCTAGCTGCTGTTTGATTTCTCGCCGAGTGTTTGTTGCTGTATTGTTCGGAGTAAGTGGCCACAATTTATAGGCCGTCCTACGGGTAAGCCAACCCGTGACGAGCTGGGCGCGGTGGCCGCGACGGTGCCCACGTCGTGAGCGGCTCTCGGCCGTGAATTTACCCTCTACGTGGAGCGACGCAGTGAGCACGCGGACGTGGAGACGGAGGGCTTCTTTCATAACCCGCCAAAATATCGAGGACTCCAGCACGGGCCAGAAGCTTGTGTCGACGCTCAGTGGTTCGGGCTTTGTCTCATTATTACTCCATTATTACTCTCACATGCAAACTAATCTTTTTTGTAAACTTTCTCACGTAAACTAACAAAAAAGCATTTTCGAGACACAGGCGGAACATGATTATGTTACTATCGAAAATTCGAAATTTGGGCAAAGTCGCAATTATATATTTAAAAGAGATGGATCCAACATTACGTTATTATCAAAATTAGAAATCCTTTTATTTTCAACATTTATTAAAGTGTATATAAGTCCTTGATGTACCTGGAAGATTTGTTTCAAATTGTCAAGGAACAATTTCTTTCTACAGGATCTGATTAGGTAATACTCCCTTCGATCCATATTAATTGCCGCTGACTTAGTACAACTTTAACCGAAGGGAGTAGTAAATGGTAAGATGAAGCAAAATAGAGGCATTCTAGGATTAGATTCTTTTTTATCACATTGGGATGTTTCCCGTTCTTGAATAAACTAATTCGAGGGCAGTTTTTTTCTTAGCATCAGTACAGACACAAGCACTCATATACACGCGCATATACTCACCCCTATGAACGCACACACGCACACCCTACCCCTATGAGCACCTTCGAGAGACTGAGCCGGCATATCATCTTGAGATTTACGAAGTCACCGTATGCGCCTCGTCGTCGACGGAAACGTCTCCTCCCACTGAAAGCGCATCGCCGGAAATTCTGAAATAAATCCAAGAATACTGCGAGCACCAGGATTTGAACCCTGGTGGGTTGGGGATACCACTGTCCACCTAACCAACTCAACCACAGGTTGATTCGCAATTCGAGGGCAGTTTGATGCCAACAAAATCATCAAAGAGTGATATTCTTTATTTTGATTCAACAAAGTGCTAAGAGCTTCTTCATATTGGCTAAGTGATTCGCTCTTCGCCTTGGATAAAGGAATTGATATTGGAGGAATTCTTAGAATTAACTTGCTATTAGCATCAAAATAAAATTGACAAGTCAAAGCTGGGGTTTTTTTTGCAAGAGATCATGCAGGAAAAGTATGCTATATTTTTTTCCTTTGGCAATTTCATATGTGACAGTAGGGCAAACAAAAATGAAGTACTTTTCTTTGCTCATGAGCTTTTTTTGTTGAATATTGACCCATTTTCCCCATCTTCTTTTGATTCCTTTGAATCTATTTTTTTTGTCTTTCTAGTGGTATCAAACAACCGCTCAATATTTTATCTACCCCTTCAGGAAATGAATAGTTGCACGAAATATTCGGACTTCCGTATGGCTTTCTTTTCACTTCACTCGGAGCAGACCACCTAGTAGACTTATTGTCA
The DNA here is from genome assembly GCF_056163025.1 of Triticum urartu. NCBI lineage: Eukaryota > Viridiplantae > Streptophyta > Magnoliopsida > Poales > Poaceae > Triticum > Triticum urartu. The sequence continues at coordinate 425,035,160 of NC_141877.1, read as the reverse complement.
AGCAAATTTAGGGATGAAGATCTTGGCAATATGCAGTTCTTGAAGAACGAACAGAAAATGAACAACTTCTGTTTGGCATTTTGGAGTAAATTCTTTCGTTCCTCGATGCTCAATCAAAACTTTTTTTTTATTATGAAATCTTTCTCTAGGCTCTCGTATTCGTCCTCCGAGTCTTCCTCTAAAGTCATCTATTTGTCCTCTGAGCATTCCTCGGGGTTGCCATATTCGTCTTCCGGGACTTCCTCTAGAGTTCCATATTCGTCATCTTGGGTCATATATATCCTTTATGGGCTCTTATATTCATCTTCCGAGTCTTCCTCTAAAGTCCTATATTCATTCTTTGAAATCCCATATTTGTCTTCTAGGGTTTCATATTCACAGTCGTCTTTTAGGATTCCGTATATTTAGATTCTTCTAGGCTTTCTTATTCGTCCTGTTGAGTCTTGTATTCGTTTTTTAGGGTCTCATAGTCCTATTTTATATTCTTGAACCCATTTATATTGACTGTATCATGCAATACGCAAAAAAAAAGGTATTTTTACTTAAAACACCCATAAAAGGCGATTTCGTAATCCCGAACATGATAATAGTTTTTATTCTCCTGTTCTTGATGATATTGTAATAGAATACTGAAATAATTTCTACGCCATTTGGCGTAAAAATCTGAATTATCATGAAAAATAGAAGGATGGATAAAATTTAATTGCTCGTATTAACTGATACTAAATCACAATGTGCATGAAATGTACTGTACTAGTTAATTGTAAAATAAAGTTTGTGCGAATGCTACAAGAGCAAAGTATGAAATGTACTGTACTAGTTAATTGTAAAGTCAAGTTTGGGTGAATGCTACAAGAGCAAAGTTGAGTTTAAGATTCTCTCTCCGAAATTTAGGATGCGGGATTAGCCATGCATCCCCTATCTGACTATCGGCCATTTTTAAGGAATCCAACTGTATAATTTCATTTTTGATATCTGAGACAAGGTACCTTCATAAGCCTATTATATTCCAATCCATCTCTAATTCAGCTCCCGGTAGCATATGAACTATGTATCTTTAATTAGTACTATAAAGAATACGAGGATGATCAGTTCTCATCATTTACATGTCCTACTAGCTAAGTACAGTTTGTGTTGTCCGGTCGACAACAAAGCTGGTTTTACACGTTGATGAATGGCGCGCCGATGATGATCTCGGTGGCAGCGAGCGCGACGAGGCCGAGCATGGCGAAGCGGCCGTTCCATAGCTCCGCGTTGGCATTCATGATGGCGCCGGCTCTGCTCTCGGCGCTCTCACCCCGGAGCAACGGAACTAGCGACGCCATGGACAGCACCGCTACGGTGTAGGCGAACCACGCCTGCCCGGTGCCGCTGCCGAGCTGCGAGAGGAGCCCGTCGCCGCGGCCTGCCTCCACTGCAAGCGCCGTCACGAAGCCCACCATGGCCAGCCGTCCGTTGATGCGCTCTGGCGCAGGGCCGCTGAACGCCATCGCGTCCCAGATCGAGGTGCTCGGCTGTGCCAGGAACAAATATCAGAAACGTGCCACTGGACTGAGATTAGTTACGGCGCCGTGCTGCCTATATGGCATGCATACCTTGGGTTTGTTTGGCGGTGGTGCGCTCGGGCCCCCGGTCTGTGCCCTGACGACGAGGGCGCGTCTGCCCAGCGCTGGCAGAGACTGGGCGCCGAAGCGGCTAGCCGAGCCGCGCGGCAGGACGGCGGCGCCGGCGCCGGCGAAGGAGCTCATGGCCATCATGGTCGCCATTAATCAGCTGCGGACGGGAGGTGCACGAAGGACAGAAGAAGCTACAGATGCTGCAACAGGCAAAAAAAAACTGCTAGATGATTGCTAGTGGAGTGCTACTTGCTGCTGTGTCGCCTTGTGTTTACTGATGTATTGTTCCGTGTGAGAGGGCACAATTTATAGGCCGTGCTCCACGCAAGCCAACCCATGACGAGCTGAGCGCGGTGGCGGCGACCGTGCCCACGTCGCGAGCAGCTCTCGGCCGTGAATTATCCTCTACGTGGAGCGAACCAGTGAGTACGCGGACGTGGAGGCCACCATGCTGAGGGCAAACAGACAAGTTGGGAAGCATCCGAGGACTCTAGCATGTACGGACCAGAAGCATGTGTCGACGCAGTGGCGACCCAGTAGCTTTGTTGTCGACCCAGTAGGACATGTACATGATGAGAACTGATCATCCTCGTATTCTTTGTAGTTATTACTCCCTCCGTTTCAAAATAGTACAAAGTTAATATAAAATTGAATCATCTATTTTGGAATGGAGGAAGTACTAATTAAAGATACTCAATCATGAGGGGTTTTAACGCCACTCTTACCTCCTCTTTTCACTCTTACCATCTTACCTCATCTTAGAGGAGGTAAGGGTGACCATGTTAAAATTGCTCGTTCATATGTTACCGGAAGCTGAATTGGTTGTCATTCAAAATCTTCTTAAAAATGAGAGCCGGGTTGGGATATAATAGGGGTATGAAGGTACCTTGTCCACATTAGAAATGAAATTATATGGTTGAATTTGTTAAAAATGCCCGATAGTCACATGTAGGATGCTTGGCTCATCCCGCATCCTAAATTTCGGACAGAGAATCTTAAACTTCGCTTTGCTCTTGTAGCATACGCACAAACTTGATCTTGCAATTAACTAGTGCATTTTATGCACGCCATGATTTAGCAGTTAATACGACCATTTAAATTTTATACATCCTTCTATTTTTCATGATAATTCGGATTTATTGGCGAAAGCAAAGAAACCGTTTCGTCATTCCATTACAATATCATCATGAACAATAGAAAAAACTTGTTCTGGATTTTTATTGAAATCCCCTTTTATTGGCGTTTTGAGTGGAAATACTACTTTTTTTCTTGTTGCATGTTATTGTAAATATAAAATGGGTTCAGAAATTTTAAATTTAAAAAATAGGCCCCTGGAGGATGAATATATGACTAGAGAGGAAGACTCCAAGGAGGATTAGGAGACCCTAAAAGATTAATACAAGACCCAACATGACGAATATGAAACCCTAGAAGAATATAAATATGTGGAATCATAAAAGACGAGTGTGCATATGGAACTCTAGAAGAGAAATCTGGGATCCTAGAGAACAAGTATAGGACTTTATAGGAAGACTCAAAAGAGGACGGATGTGGAACTCTAAAGGAGGAAGACAAATATGGCAACCCCGAGGAAAGGTACAAGGACAAATATGGGACTTTAGAGGAAAACTTGGAGGACAAATACGACAACCCATCGAAAAATTCCATCATAAAAAAACATTGGATCGAGAACCAAGGAACAAAAGAATTTAGTCTAAGGTGCAAAAAGAAGTTGACCTTTTTCTATTCGTTCTTCAAGAACTGTATATCTTGGCGAGATCTTCATCCCGAAGTTACTTGACAATAGTATAATTGGAGTGGATACACAACTCACAACAAAAATACGGGAAGTCTACTAGGTAGACTGGTCCAAGTGAAGAGAAAAGAAAGCCATACGGAACTCATAGTATTTTATGGAAATGTTCATATTTTTGAAGAGATGGATAAAACATTAGGTGGTTGTTTGATACCAGACAAAAAAATTCAGAGGAATCAAAAGAAGAGGGAAAATCGGTCACTATTCAATAGAAAAACAAATCAGGAGCAAGGAAAAGTATTTCATTTCTGTTTTCCCTGCAACCGCATATGATATGGATGAAGGAAGAAATTTAGCAACACTTTTCCCGCATGATCTAGAAGAAAATAAGCCCAATCTTTGACTTGTCAGTTTTACCTCTCATGCTAATAGCAAGTAAACTCTAAGAGTTCTGCCAATATCAGTCCCGTTATTCCAAGGCCGAGAGTGAATCACTTAGCCAACGTGAAGAAGCTATTAGCACCTTACCGAATCAAAATAAAGAATGCCAATCTTTGATGATTTTTTTGGCATCAAACTACGCTCGAATTGGTTTATTCAAGAATCAAAAACATCCCAATGTGACAAAAGAATCTAATCCTAGAATTCCTATTTGAGAAAATTTTGGGCCCTTACCTACAGTATATCTGATTTGTGTTCACCTTACTATTTACTACTCCCTCCGTTTTTATTTACTCTGCATATTCGATTTGATTGAAGTCAAACTTTAAAGCTTGGCCAAGTTTATAAAAAATGATATAAAGATTTACCGGAACAATCATATATGACGTGAAAGTATATTTAATAATGGATCTAATGATATTGATTGATTATTGTGTATGTTAATATTTTGGTTTATAAACTTCATCAAAGTTTACAAAGCTTGACTTTGACCAAAACTAATACGCGTACTAAATAAAAACAGAGGGCGTATTGCATAATCAGATACTGTAGAAATAAATTGTTCCTTGACAATTTTAATCAAACCTTCCAGGTACTTCAAGGACTTGTATGCACTTTGTAGATGAAAATAAAGGGATTTCTAATTTAATTTTTGCGAGGAAAGGATTTCTAATTTCGGTAGTAAAGTAACGTTGGATCCATTTCTTTTGAATTGTCACTTTGTCTGAATCTCAATAGTAGCATAATCATGTTCCATAGTGTCTTCAAAGTGCGTTTTTTGATTAGTTCACGTGGGTAAGTTCCCCCCCCCCCCACCCCCCCACAAAAAAGGTTGGCGTGAGAAAGTTTAGAGCATCTACAGCCAGGCATCTCAAACCCGCCTCATACGTCCGGGTGGACCGCCCGGTCACTATCCTCTCGCAAAATTTTGACTCAGACGGCCCTCTCAAACGGCCTTCAAACGTCCGGGCTAACCGCCGCTCCTCATATCCAGCCCAAATATGGGGCGTATATGGGGCGCGCGGGCACACCCGCCACGTCTGACCCGACAGCTCGACCACACCCCAAATTGCACCAAATCCACCCCCAAGACCAACCGGATCCATTTGATACGTCCTCTCTTATTTCTCCTCCGTGCCGTCTATCTCGCGCTCCGTAGCCGTTCCTAGCCTCTGCACCGCCAGCTCCGGAAGAGTGGTCCTCTCTCCCGTCCTCACCGCGGGGGACGTCGTCGCCGGCCCGGACGCCATCGTGGTACGTCCTGCAACTCTCTGGCTCCGCCTTGCGCTTGATGTGTTCGACACATTGCCCGACTAGATTTTTCATGATTTTGTTAGGGAAAACGATGGATTCCGATGCTTCATCGGACAAGGAGTAAGGACCGAAGGAGCTTGACCAAATGATTCAAGATGAGGTCGCCAATTCCCCGGATTCGGACGAAGAAATGGACATGATTATGCTCATGACAATGCAAGAGGAAATGGACCGCCAAGTCAAAGCTGGTTCTTTTTCTTGCAAGAGATCATGTGGGAAAAGTATTGCTATATTTTTTTCCTTTGGCCATTTCATATGTGACTGTAGGGCAAACACCAATGAAATACTTTTCTTTGCTCATGAGCTTTTTTGTTGAATATTGACCCATTTTCCCTCTCTTCTTTTGATTCCTTTGAATCTATTTTTTTGTCTTGCTAGTGGTATCAAACAACCACTCAATATTTTATCTACCTCTTCAAGAAAATGAGTATATTTTCAGAAAATATTTGGAGTTCCATATGGATTTCTTTTCACTTCACTCGGACCAGTCCGCCTAGTAGACTTCCTGTCAAGTAAATTTAGGGATGAAAATCTTGGCAATATACAGTTCTTGAAGAACGAATAGAAAAGGATCAACTTTTGTTTGGCATTTTAGAGTAAATTCTTTTGTTCCTCGATGCTCAATCAGACCTTCTTTTTCTGATGAAATCTTTCGTTAGCCTCTCGTATTCGCCCTCCGATTCTTCTTCTAAAGTCATCTATGTGTCCTCTATGCATTTCTCGGGGTTGCCGTATTCGTCTTCCGGGTCTTCCTCTAGAGTCTCATATTCGTCTCTTGGGTCATATATATCCTTTCTGGGCTCTTATATTCATCTTCCGAGTCTTCCTCTAAAGTCCTATATTCGTTCTTTGGGATCCCATATTTGTCTTCTAGGGTTTCATATTCACACTCCTCTTTTAGGATTCCGTATATTTAGATTCTTCTAGGCTTTCATATTCGTCGTGTTGAGTCTTGTATTCGTCTTTTAGGGTCTCATAATACTATTTTATAAATTTAAAAATTCACATTTATATTTACAGGATCATGCAATACGCAAAAAATGGTATTTCTACTTTAAACACCCATAAAAGGCGATTTCGATCGAAATCCCGAACATGATAATAGCTTTATTTCTCTTGTTCTTGATGATATTGTAATGGAATAGTGAAATAATTACTATGCAATAGAAAAAACTTGTATCCTGGATTTTTATTGAAATCGTGTTTTGAGTAGAAATACTACTTTTTTTCTTGTTGCATGTTATTGTAAATATAAAATGGGTTCAGAAATTTTAAATTTTAAAAATAGGCCCCTGGAGGATGAATATATGACTAGAGAGGAAGACTCTGAGGATTAGGAGACCCTAAAAGATTAATACAAGACCCAACATGACGAATATGAAACCCTAGAAGAATATAAATATGTGGAATCATAAAAGACGAGTGTGGATATGGAACTCTAGAAGACAAATCTGGGATCCCAGAGAACAAGTATAGGACTTTATAGGAAGACTCGAAAGAGGACGAATGTGAAACTCTAAAGCAGGAAGACAAATATGGCAACCCCGAGGAAAGGTACAAGGACAAATATGGGACTTTAGAGGAAAACTTGGAGGACAAATACGACAGCCAATCGAAAAATTCCATCATAAAAAAAACATTGGATTGAGAACAAGGAACAAAAGAATTTCGTCTAAGCTGCAAAAAGAAGTTGATCTTTTTCTATTCGTTCTTCGAGAACTGTATATCTTGGTGAGATCTTCATCCCGAAGTTACTTGACAATAGTATAATTGGAGTGGATAGACAACTCGCAACAAAAATACGAGAAGTCTACTTGGTAGACTGGTCCAAGTGAAGAGAAAAGAAAGCCATACGGAAATCATAGTATTTGATGGAAGTATTCATATTTTTGAAGAGATAGATAAAACATTAGTGTAACGCCCTGTGACCGTTGTGCCACGTGTCTTCCTGTTATTCGCTGTTGTTGCCATGTCATTGCTTGCGTGTCATGCATTGCATATCATGTCATCATGTGCATTTCATTTGCATACATGTTCGTCTCATGCATCCGAGCATTTTCCCCGTTGTCCGTTTTGCATTCCGGCGCTCCTATCTCCTCCGGTGGTCCTTTCTACCTTTCTTTCGTGTGTGAGGGTTAAACGTTTCCGGATTGGACCGAGACTTGTCATGCAGCCTTGGTTTACCACCGGTAGACCGCCTATCAAGTTTCGTGCCATTTGGACTTCGTTTGATACTCCAACGGTTAACCGAGGGACCGAAAAGGCCTTGTGTGTGTTGCAGCCCAACACCCCTCCAATTTGGCCCAAAACCCACCTAAATCTCCTCCATCATCTCGGTCGTTCGATCACGATCGCGTGGCCGAAAACCGCACCTCATTTGGACTCTCCTAGCTCCCTCTACCTATAAATATGTGCACCCCGTTCATTTTCGCGGTTGAAACCCTAAAAAACACTCTCCTCGCCGCGCCGGACATGTCCGCCGCCCCGCAGCCACCTCACTCCATACAATAGCCGCCCGCCACGTCACCGCCTCCGCCGCCTCAGCCAACCGCGCGCCGCCACCTCATCCCGCGCCGCGCCCTCCTCTCTCCTCCGCCGCCGCGGGCCCGCGCGGCCCAGATCCGGCCCGCGGGGCCCGAACCGCCGCCGCCCCGCGCCTGGGCGCTCCGCGCCGCCGCCTGGGGAGCCACCCCGCCGCCCGGACGTGCTCGCCGCCCGAGCTGGCCGGAGCAGTTCGCCGGCGCTGCCCTTCGCCGAGCTTCGACCCCGCCGCCTCAGATCTGCTGCTCCGCCCCGCCGTTCGCTGCCCTGGCGACGGATCCGGCCGCCCCGTCGCCGGATCTGCCGACCCCGACCCGAATTCGGCGGTCCCTACCTCCTCTCTGGCGATCCCCGGCGTTCCCGGCGAGCTCCGGTCATCCTCGAAGTCTGTGCCACGAAACCCTAGATCTGTTCTCGGAGGGTAAAATTCCACTAAGTCCCCGAATTCCTAGTTTCATATGCTCATGTTCATCGTGTCGTAACTTTGCATCCATAGCTCCGTTTTGAGCATATAGCATATCAAAATGTTCATATCAGAGAGTACATCATTTCATCTCATTGCATCATTTTCATTTGAGTTCATCTTGATGCCCGAAATGCTGTTAGAAGAATGCTATTTGAGATAATTGTCAGATCTGCTGCTCCATTTAGCTATCTGTCATTTTTGCCATGATTATTGTGTGCATGATATGCCCATGAGCTCTACATGTGTTTTGTTAAGGGTTTTGCCATCTTTCCAGAGGTGCAACCCATGTATTTTTGTGATGTGTGTGGTGACTAGCACAAGCTTGCAATGTGAGGCACATGGTAATGCTGATTTCAGGGACTTAGCATTTCCACTAAGTCCTTGATCTGTTCATCTCATTATGCCATATGTTCATGTTGTTTTCTAGTGATCCGTGCCTCTTTTGAGGATGATCAGTAAGCATGATTTGTTAATCTTGTAGTGCTCTATCCATCCATGTCTTTATTTGCATTTATGGAGCACCCTAGCTTGAGTCAATCGAGCTCTACTTTTGCTATTTCGTGAATCTGGGCAGATTGTCTACTTGTTAGCGATTTTGCCGAGGATATTGTAGTTGATCCGTGCATGCTATGTTATTGTTATTGCCATGTCTAGCTTGCATTTTGTGTATTCTTGATGGGTGCATGCGTAGATTGTCATGCCTTGCTCTGTAGTGAGTGCATCGAGCTCGTAAACATGCCTACTTGATATCTGTTTCAGCATGCTCCAGTTTTCACCAAGTCTGTGATCTGATTATGTTTTTGCCATGTTCACATGCTTGCAAATGTATTTTCTAATCCCTTTCGACTCAAGGTCACTAAGGGACTTTTGTTAAGCTCTTTGAGTAGCCCCATGCCATGCTTTACTTTGCCATGTTCAGGTCCTGTAGCATATTATTTTCTTGCTCCAAAGTGTGCTACCTGATCTGATATTCCAGGTTTGTGTTAATTTCACTAAGTCTGAGATCTGTTTACCATATGCGCTTTTGCCATGCTTGTTTGAACCTGTTAATGGATGAATTGGTCATAGCTCAGTGTTCATCTTTTTGTTAAGCATCATGAATGGATCCCTGCCATGTATTTTGTTGTCATGTTTGAGTGCTGTAGCATGTTCATCTCATTGCATTTAGATGGCTACTTGCTGTAAATCGCAGAACGTGGCCATATTTGAATCGCTTGCCATTTCCAAACCGTAACTCCGATTCCGGTGATCTTTATATTGTTTTCAAGCGATTTCATCTCACCTTTCCAGTGGCATACTTGGATTTCCAAGTTGAGGCCGGGTTCTTTCATTCCCTTGCAAATCATGCATATGCATCGCATACCGCATCCCGCATATCATACCATGTTCATGTGTTGGTTGTTTACTATGCTGTGTGTTTCTTTTCCGGTGTTGCTTCTTCGGGTTGGTTCCGTTAGCGTCGTGTTGTGAGGATTCGTTCGTCTACGTCTGTTTGTCTTCTTCATGGACTCGTTCTTCTTCCTTGCGGGATTTCAGGCAAGATGATCATACACTCGAAATCACTTCTATCTTTGCTTGCTAGATGCTCGCTCTTTTGCTATGCCTATGCTGCGATACCTACCACTTGCTTATCATGCCTCCTATATTGTTGAACCAAGCCTCTAACCCACCGTGTCTTAGCAAACCGTTGTTTGGCTATGTTACCGCTTTGCTCAGCCCCTCTTATAGCGTTGTTAGTTGCAGGTGAAGATTGAAGTTTGTTCCTTGTTGGAACATGGAGATGCTGTTCCTTGTTGGAACATGTTTACTTGTTGGGATATCACTATATATCTTATTTATTTAATGCATCTATATACTTGGTAAAAGGTGGACGGCTCGGCCTTATGCCTGGTGTTTTGTTCCACTCTTGCCGCCCTAGTTTTTGTCATGTCGGTGTTATGTTCCCGGATTTTGCGTTCCTTACGCGGTTGGGTTATAATGGGAACCCCTTGACAGTTCGCTTTGAATAAAACTCCTCCAGCAAGGCCCAACCTTGGTTTTACCATTCGCCACCTAGCCTTTTTCCCTTGGGAGTCGCGCATCTCGAGGGTCATCTTTATTTTAAACCCCCGGGCCAGTGCTTGTCTAAGTGTTGGTCCAACCCAGAGCACCGTGCAGGGCCATCCCTTGGCAACTTGGGTTACGTCAGCTTCTGTACGCTTAGCTTATCCGGTGTGCCCTGAGAACGAGATATGTGCAGCTCCTATCGGGATGTCGGCGCATCGGGTGGTCTTGCTGGACTTGTTTTACCATTGTTGAGGATGTCTTGTAGAACCGGGATACCGAGTCTGGTCGGAATGTCTCGGGAGGAGGTCTATTCCTTCGTTGACCGTGAGAGCTTGTCATGGGCTAAGTTGGGACACCCCTACAGGGATTTGAACTTCTGAAAGCCGTGCCCGCGGTTATGGGCAGATGGGAATTTGTTAATGTCTGGTTGTAGAAAACCTGAAGTTGACCTTAATTAAAATGAATCAACTGCGTGTGTAACCGTGATGGTCTCTTTCCGGCGGAGTCCGGGAAGTGAACACGGTGTTGGAGTTATGCTTGATGTAGGTTGTAATAGGATCACTTCTTGATCATACTTTTATCGACCGTGCTTTGCCTTCTCTTCTCGCTCTCTTTTCCGAATATGTTAGCCACCATATATGCTAGTCGCTTGCTGCAGCTCCACCTCTTACCTTTACCTTACCCATAAGTTTAAATAGTCTTGATCGCGAGGGTGCGACATTGCTGAGTCCCTGTGGCTCACAGATACTTCCAAAACCAGCTTGCAGGTGCCGATGAGACCGTGCAGATGACGCAACCAAGCTTAGGAGGAGCTCGATGAAGATCTTGCCCTTTGTGTTGCTTCGTTCTAGTTGATCAGTAGTGGAGCCCAGTGGGGTCGATCGGGGTCCTTGTCGCATTTGGGGTTCTTCTTTTATTTCGGTTCCGTAGTCGGAACTTGATTGTATCTGGTTGATGTAATGCTTTATTCATGTATTTGTGTGAAGTGGCGATTGTAAGCCAACTATGTATCTTTTCCCCTATTGTAGTACTTGGGTGGTGTGAAGATTACCTCACTTGCGACATTGCTTTAAATGCGGTTATGCCTCTAAGTCGTGCTTCGACACGTGGAAGATATAGCCGCATCGAGGGCGTTATAATTAGGTGGTTGTTTGATACCACTAGAAAGACGAAAAAATCAGAGGAATCAAAAGAAGAGGGAAAATCGGTCACTATTCAATAGAAAAACAAATCATGAGCAAGGAAAAGTATTTAGTTTCTGTTTTCCCTGCAACCGCATATGATATGGATGGAGGAGGAAATTTAGCAACACTTTTCCCGCATGATCTAGAAGAAAATAAGCCCAATCTTTGACTTGTCAAGTTTACCTCTCATGCTAATAGCAAGTAAACTCTAAGAATTCTGCCAATATCAGTCCCTTTATTCCAAGGCCGAGAGTGAATCACTTAGCCAACATGAAGAAGCTATTAAGGCCAGTTCTTTTCGGCGATTCTTCCAGAATCGCCCCCTCCCCAGCTTCTCCCAGAATCGCCATTTCATATATTTTTTACAATCCTAGCTAATTAGACCTTAACTAGACAGGGTTGTCAAAAAAATATGGAGTGACGATTCTGGGAGAAGTTGGGGAGGGGGCCGATTCTGGGAGAATCGCCCAAAAGAACTGGCCCTTAGCACCTTACCGAATCAAAATAAAGAATACTAATCTTTGATGATTTTTTTGGCATCAAACTGCGCTCGAATTGGTTTATTCAAGAATCAAAAACATCCCAATGTGACAAAAGAATCTAATCCTATCATTCCTATTTGAGAAAAAATTTGGCCCTTACCTACAGTATATCTGATTTTTGTTCACCTTACTATTTACTACTCCCTCCGTTTTTATTTACTCTGCATATTAGATTTGATTGAAGTCAAACTTTAAAGCTTGGCCAAGTTTATAAAAAATGATATAAAGATTTACCGGAACAAGCATATATGACGTGAAAGTATATTTAATAATGAATCTAATGATATTGATTGATTATATATTGTGTATGTTAATATTTTGGTTTATAAACTTTATCAAAGTTTACAAAGCTTGACTTTGACCAAAACTAATACGCGTACTAAATAAAAACAGAGGGTGTATTGCATAATCAGCTACTGTAGAAATAAATTGTTCCTTGGCAATTTTAATCAAACCTTCCAGGTACTTCAAGGACTTGTATGCACTTTGTAGATGAAAATAAAAGGATTTCTAATTTAATTTTTGCGAGGAAAGGATTTCTAGTTTTGGTAGTAAAGTAACGTTGGATCCATTTCTTTTGAATTGTCACTTTGTCTGAATCTCAATAGTAACATAATCATGTTCCATCGTGTCTCCAAAGTGCGTTTTTTCTTTAATTCACGTGGGTAAGTCCCCGCCCCCCAAAAAAAGGTTGGTGTGAAAAAGTTTAGAGCATCTACAGCCAGGCGTCTCAAAACCGCCTCATACGTCTGGGTGGACCGCTTGGTCACTGTCCGGTCGCAAAATTTTGACCCAGACGACCCTCTTAAACGACCTTCAAACGCCCGGGCTAACCGCCGCCCCTCATATCCAGCCCAAATATGGGGCGGATATGGAACGCGAGGGCACACCCGCCACGTCGGACCCGACAGCTCGACCACACCCCAAATTGCACCAAATCCACCCCCAAGACCAACCGGATCCATTTGATACGTCCTCTCTTATTTCTCCTCCGCGCCGTCTATCTCGTGCTCCGGTGCCGCGCGTGCTCCGTAGCCGTTCCCAGCCTCTGTGCCGCCAGCTCCGGAAGAGCAGTCCTCTCTCCCGTCCTCGCCGCGGGGGACATCATCGCCGGCCCGGACGCCATCGTGGTACGTCCGGCAACTCTCTGGCTCCGCCTTGCGCTTGATGTGTTCGACACATTGTCCGACTAGATTTTTCATGATTTTGTTAGGGAAAACGATGGATTCCGATGCTTCATTGAACGAGGAGTAAGGACCGAAGGAGCTTGACCAAATGATTCAAGATGAGGTCGTCAATTCCCCGGATTCGGACGAAGAAATGGACATGATTATGCCCATGACAATGCAAGAGGAAATGGACCACCAAGTCAAAGCTGGTTCTTTTTCTTGCAAGAGATCATGTGGGAAAAGTATTGCTATATTTTTTTTCCTTTGGCCATTTCATATGTGACTGTAGGGCAAACACCAATGAAATACTTTTCTTTGCTCATGAGCTTTTTTGTTGAATATTGACCCATTTTCCCTCTCTTCATTTGATTCCTTTGAATCTATTTTTTTGTCTTGCTAGTGGTATCAAACAACCACTCAATATTTTATCTACCTCTTCAAGAAAATGAATATATTTTAAGAAAATATTTGGAGTTCCATATGGCTTTCTTTTCACTTTACTCGGACCAGTCCGCGTAGTAGACTTACTGTCAAGTAAATTTAGGGATGAAGATCTCGGCAATATACAGTTCTTGAAGAACGAAAAGAAAAGGATCAACTTGTGTTTGGCATTTTAGAGTAAATTATTTTGTTCCTCGATGCTCAATCAGACCTTCTTTTTATGATGAAATCTTTCTTTAGGCTCTCGTATTTGCCCTCCGAGTCTTCCTCTAAAGTCATCTATTTGTCCTCTAAGCATTCCTCGGGGTTGCCATATTCGTCTTCCGGGTCTTCCTCTAGAGTTTCATATTCGTCATCTTGGGTCATATATATCATTTCTGGGATCTTATATTCATCTTCCGAGTCTTCCTCTAAAGTCCTATATTCGTTCTTTGGGATCCCATATTTGTCTTCTAGGGTTTCATATTCACACTCCTCTTTTAGGATTCCGTATATTTAGATTCTTCTAGGCTTTCATATTCGTCGTGTTGAGTCTTGTATTCGTCTTTTAGGGTCTCATAATCCTATTTTATAAATTTAAAAATTCTTGAACCCATTTATATTTACAGGATCATGCAATACGCAAAAAATGGTATTTCTACTTTAAACACCCATAAAAGGCGATTTCGATCGAAATCCCGAACATGATAATAGCTTTATTTCTCTTGTTCTTGATGATATTGTAATGGAATAGCGAAACAATAAGAGACCTTTTACGGTGCATCAAGATAATTTGAACCGTTCATTTTTGTGGTTAGAGCGCTCAGATTAGCCAATACTACTCCAGATTTTCGGTAGTATATTGAAGAGTTAAGGGCATTTTTGGTCGTTTATCAATCACATACTCCCTTCGGTTCTTTTTAATTCGCATATAAGATTTGACTGAAGTCAAGCCTCGTAAAGTTTGACCAATTTTATAGAAAAAAATACCAACATTCATAATCTGAAATCAATATCAATAGATGTGTCATGACTTAAAGTTTCATATTATATATCTTTAGCATGGCAGATGTTGATATTTTTTCATATAAATACGGTCAAACTTTGTGAAGTTTGACTTCAGAGAATTCTAATATGCAGAGTAAAAAGGACCGGAGGGAGTAGTTGTCAGACGAAATCGATCTAGAGAAGGGAATCGGTCAACCTGCTGCTGTGTATGTGCTAAGTATGTGTATTGCCTCGGTCAGCTTACTTCGTCGTCTTTGCCACCGCACGCCCCAGAAGTAATCCATGATGGCCTCATAATTTGTATTGGGCTCGAGGTTCCATCGGAGGAAATGAAGCTCGGCAGTGGCACTGCTGCTAGTTGCGTTTCTCGTCTGGTATCTGGCGTCGTGGTTGTCGCCTCAGGAGAGCCATACTCGAAGTGCTATGTCGAACATATCGCCGGACACCTCAGGCACGAGGCCGCACACTTGCATGGGTTGACTCGGCCGCCGTCTACATCCATCGGCTCGACGAGGCCAATGACTGCATGTGAAAAGGTTCCTCGTCTATGCCCGACCATCCAAGAGCCCCCACGGCAAACTCCATGAGCCCGGCCTTCGTCGGGCTGAAGCATACACTGGTAGAAAAAGGGCCTGTTGTCCCGGTTCGTAAAAGCTTTTTGTCCTGGTTCCTGAACCGGGATTAAAGGGTCGGTACTAATACCCTGCCCCTTTAGTCCCGGTTCAATCCAGAACCGGGACTGATGGGTCTCCACGTGGCCTGTGCGCGGAGCCTAAGCAGGAGACCCTTTGGTCCCGGTTGGTGGCACCAACCGGGACCAATAGGCATCCACGCGTCAGCATTTCTGTGGCTGGAGTTTTTGTTTTTTTTGAAGGGGGGGGTTGGGGATTTTGGGGGGTTAATTTAGGTGTTTCATATATTATGTTAGCTAGCTATAATTAATAGAGAGAAGTGTCCTCTCTTATGTCCGTGCTTGGTCGACGCTACGTACTATACATACGTATAGAGAGGACTAGACACGCTAGCTAGCTAGTAAGCAAAAGAAGAAAACAGAAGATCGTCATGAACATATATGCATACAGAGAGAAGTGATATCGACCACCTCTCCTTCTCCAAGAGATTGGTCGAATAACAAATTCTCGTATATCTATCCGACACTACCGGCTACATATATACAATAATTATCTCTTACAAATATAATCATACGGACTCATGGTCCATATAGTATTCTCCATCTTTAGTGATCACGTGGTCAAGAAAGAATGCCGCCAATTCCTCTTGAATTGCTCGCATGCGAGCTGGTGCTAGGAGTTCATCCCGCTTCCGAAACATCTAATTTGAAGAAGGGGGTCAATACGTATATATATGAATGAATGAAACTCAACACAAATGATGGTAATAAAATAAAATTGTGAATGTTGCTATTTACGTACTTCATATTGTTCGTCAGTGTAGCCCCGCTCACAGGTCGTGTGGCGGATGGACTCGCAAACGTAGTATCCACAGAAATCATTCCCTTTTTCCTGCCACAACCACTTTACAAGAAATAGAGGTCAATCAAACTGATAAGTAAGAATGTCAAATCAATAGGAGATGCACGGAATATGCTATTATAGTACTTACTTTAGGGTGTATAAATTGCAGCTTCTTTGGGAGTCCTGGAGCTTTTTTGAAGAATTTTTTCAAACCCTGCCAGACAAAGAAAACAATTACTTGATATATCAGGAAATGAACAAAGTTGCTAATATGGTGGATAATGATCGATTTAACTTACTTTTCGAGCATTTGAGTCATGTCCGCATAGTCCTGGGGATCTTTTTGTTTTGAGTCTAAGACAGTTACTAGTCCTTGCTCAAGCTTAATCTCTAGGAGAATATAGTGATAACTGCACACACATGCATAACTCATCAATTACATTACTATAACCTTGACTAATATATAAGGGAAACCGAATACGCACAAGACAGTAACACTCACTTGAAGTTGTAAGAAAAGAGTATTATATCTTTGTTTTCATTTATTACCAATGATCGTAGCAAGTTGGCCTCGGTATCTGCAGCATGAAATTTAACCTGAGTTGCATCTATGAGATATGTGTTAATGAACCCAATATCACCGACTTGTCTTTTCTTCAATTCGGCGATCTTCAATCTCCATAATATAGTGAGGATAATTATAAATACATGCAATGAAAGAGCTGAGCTATATAGAGAGACTTAATGACAGAAGTAGTACTACTTACATACAGTAGCAGGTGACCGTTGTTTTATCGAGGGTCAATTGATTGAAAAACTGAAAGAACTCCTCAAATGGAACAGGCAACAGTTCAATTCCAATGAGGTCATGCTCCTTTTTAACTTTCACATACAAAGTACTCCTCCCCCCAGAGTCTCTGCAGATTTTCAAGTACCAATCATGCAATCTTCGCATCATCGTTGATAGAGATCTTTCATCTTTGACGAGAGGCTTCCCGTATTCGTATCTTTGTATCTGCACCTCCATGGGTTCATAATGTACATCGTCGGGCAGGTAATCGGCAAGATTGCTATAACCGGGCACCATCCTCGGATCATTAGCGACGTTGTCGCTAGGCACCTTGAGCGGGGGGCACGATTGCTTCGCTTGTTCGCCGAGCTGGGCAATTTGTTTCCCAGCTCGTCGTTCTTTCAGCCTTTGATCACTGACAGTACTTCCCGACCGCTCCGCTTCGGCAAATTCCTTTCCAATAATGCGCTCATAGTTTCCTTTCGGCGGAGACTTGGGTGGTTTTGTCAGGGCAGCCAGAGTGCGCTTCGCTTTCACCGGATCTACCTTCTCCTCCGGAGGTGGATGTCTCTTTGCTTTCAACCCTTGAAACCAGTCATCCACTTCGGTTCGCGCGATCTTCGCATTCTCCTCTGGGGTCCTCTCGTATGGTAACTTCTCTGGAGTTTCAGAGAAGGACCGAATATGTATGTCCTCCCGCCACTGGCTGTACTGCTAGACGCCGGCCGAGCAGACGGAGCGGATGTCTTCTTTACTTGCTTATGAGGCGGAGGAGAAGGACTACGACACGCCGGAGCAGCCGGAGCGGCGGCAGGTCTCTTCCGCCCTTGCTGACGAGGCGGAGAAGGAGGAGGCTGGCTGCTCAGGCGCGTTGGCGCAGGCGGAGAAGGAGGCGGAGTGCCGCCACGCGCCGGAGAAGGAGCCGGTCGAGTGCCCTGATCGTCACTCGACGGAGGAGGAGGCGGTGGAGGAGGCGGAGTGCCCTGACTCGCCGGAGGAGGAGGCGGTGGAGGAGGCGGAGTGCCCTGACTTGCCGGAGGAGGAGGAGGAGGCGGAGGCGTCCAGTTCGGAAGGTTGATGAGCTCCTTCCGCCATAGGCATGGAGTCTTCAGAGCAGACCCTAGCCTAGTCTCCCCTTCACCGGTAGGGTGGTCAAGCTGGAGGTCCTCAAATCCCTCCGTTATTTCATCCACCATCACCCTAGCATATCCTTCTGGAATCGGCCGGCAGTGAAAAGTTGCGCCGGGTTCAGTAGGATAAACAGAGCCAACAGCCGCCTTGACCTTCAAATTCATCCATTGCGTCATAAGGTGGTAATTTTGAGACTTCGTGATAGCATCCACGCGATAGCTGGCAGGAGACGTCAAGGCATGCTCCGGCTGAAGCAGCTCGGTGGAAGCCACGCTGCTTCTCCGCTGAAATGGCGGGGTAGCTTCGGGGGAAGTTTCGGCAGTACGTTTGCTGCGATTTTCTTCTCGTTCCTCTATCGCTTGTACCCTTGCTTGGAGCGCCTGCATTTGGGTCTGCTGCAATTTTTTCCTCCTCTCCAGGGATTTGTAACCGCCTGCGTCCGGAAACCCAACCTTCCACGGAATGGAGCCTGGCGTGCCTCGTGTCCGTCCAGGGTGCTCAGGATTCCCGAGGGCCATTGTGAGCTCGTCGTTCTCTCTATCTGGAAAGAACGTCCCTTGCTGCGCTGCTTCGATATACTGCTGAAGCTTCCTGACTGGTATGTCCATTTGATCGTTCGTCCAAATGCACTTCCCTATTACAGGGTCCAAGGTTCCGCCAGCCCCGAAGAACCAAGTCCGGCAACGGTCTGGCCAGTTAATTGTCTCTGGTTCGATCCCTTTATCAACCAGATCATTCTCAGTCTTGGCCCACTTAGGCCGGGCTACGAGGTAGCCACCTGACCCCGTGCGATGGTGATGCTTCTTCTTTGCAGCATTTTGCTTGTTTGTCGCCGACATCTTCTTACTCTTTTCCGATGTCTTGTGGGCCACAAATGCGGGCCAGTGATCTCTGATCTTCTCATATCTGCCCTTGAATTCTGGTGTCTCTTTATTTTCGACAAACTTATTCAGCTCTTTCTTCCACCTCCTGAATAGTTCTGCCATCCTCTTAAGATCAAAAGACTTGATTAATTGCTCTTTAACTGGCTTCTCTAGATCATTCTCTGGCGGTAGGGTGAAATTTGACTTCAGCTCAGTCCAAAGATCATTTTTCTGCATATCATTGACATAAGACACATCAGGGTCTTCTGTAGCCGGCTTTAACCATTGTTGGATGCTGATCGGGATCTTGTCCCTAACCAAAACCCCGCACTGAGCAACAAATGCGCTCTTTGTCCGGAGGGGTTCAATCGGTTGGCCGTCGGGCGCGATTGCTATGATCTCAAACTTTTCATCCGAGCTCAACTTTTTCTTCGGGCCTCGTCTCTTTACCGAAGTTGTGCTCGATCCAGAGGGCTAGAAAAAAGAACAAAGACTTAATTAATATGTGTACATACCAAAACAATGAATGCATCAATTAGCTAGTCAACAGAAGCTTAACTAATATATATACCTGGCCGGACTCGGTTCGGTCACCGGAGACGTCATCACGGTCTCCTTCTTGCACCGGCATTGGGTCACCAGAGCCGTCCTCACGGTCTCCTTCTTGCACCGGCATTAGGTCACCGGAGCCATCATAATCATAGCCAGCTGCTCCCAGACCATCGGTGTCGTTGAGAAACAACGAGCAGACGGCATCACTTCCTCGTGCGATTATGTCCCCCAACAACTCTTCTTGTACTTCGTCTCGGGCGGTGTCCATAGTTTCTACAAATATTTACAACATGGCAATTATTATTCAAACATGACAGATGGATATATTAGTGGCAAACATAGAACTAATATTAATTAGTGGACTCGACGCTGCTTCTCTAGGGTTTGGGGTGGCCTCGACAACGCTTCAAGGATAAAAAAAGAGGAAGAAGAAGAAAAAAAGAGGAGAAGAAAGAATAGAGGAGTACTTCTTACTCCTCTATTCTTTCTTCTCCTCTTTTTTTCTTCTTCTTCCTCTTTTTTTATTGGGAACGAGGGTCGTCGAGGGTCACCGAGCGGTAGAGGAAACCCTAAATAGCAAGTATCGTGGGTGTGAGATACATGTGGCCGTCGGTGTCGGACACTACATCCACGTCCCACAAGTGATGTGGGCGTCGAAGCCCGCGCCACTTGTGGGACGTGGATGTAGTGTCTGACACCGACGGCCACATGTATCTCACACCGACGATACTTTCTATTTAGGGTTTCCTCTACCGCTCGGCGACCCTGACCCTCGACGACCCTCGTTCCCGATATCTTCTTCTCTTTTTTTTCTTCTTCTTCCTCTTCTTATTTTTTTTCTTCTTCTTCCTCTTTATTTTATCGGGAACGAGGGTCGTCGAGGGTCAGGGTCGCCGAGCGGTAGAGGAAACCCTAAATAGAAAGTATCGTCGGTGTGAGATACATGTGGCCGTCGGTGTCGGACACTACATCCACGTCCCACAAGTGACGTGGGCGTCGAAGCCCGCGCCACTTGTGGGACGTGGATGTAGTGTCCGACACCGACGGTACATGTATCTCACACCGACGATACTTTCTATTTAGGGTTTCTCCTCTACCGCTCGGCGACCCTCAACGACCCTCGTTCCCGATAAAATAAAGAGGAAGAAGAAAAAAAAGAGGAGAAGAAAGAATAGAGAAGATAAAAAAGAGGAGAAGAAAGAATAGAGGAGAAGAACTCCTCTTTTTTTTCTTCTTCCTCTTCTTTTTTTATCCTCTTCTTCCTCTCATGTTCGACGACCCTCGACCCCTCGGCGACCCTAGACCCCCTCTCGACCCCCTCATGTCGAAGTTATCGGGTAGGGGGTATATCGACAACGACATACCCGATACATACATACATACATATCACATGCATCCATACATATATGAACAAAATTAATATCTACTAATTAACAACCTAAATAAAAAAACTAATACATATAGGAAGAAGAAGAAAAAAAAGAGAAGAAAGAATAGAGGAGAAGATCTCCTCTATTATTTCTTCTCCTCTTTTTCTTCTTCTTCCTCTTGTTTTTTTATCCTTTTCTTCCTCTCATGTTCGACGACCCCCTCTCGACCGTCGACCCCCTCTCGACCCTCATATATAAAACATTTTCTTCCTTCTATTCCTTCTTCCTAAATATATAAAACTTTTTTAAAAATGAAACTAACCTAAAATGTACTAAATCAGAGAACATATATAGATAAAAAATTTCTAATTAAAAATCTAACTTTTGCATATATGTATTTTTAAAACATCATTATAATTGAAAACATACATACATACATACAAAAAACATATAAAAAATACATACATACATACATATATGAACATACATCAAAAAATACGTATATCTAAAAAATACATACATACACATATATATGAAAATATAAAAACATGTAAAAAATAGCATGTATAATAAAAAAATGCACGGCGGCGGCGGGGGCGGCAGACGTGCGGTGCTCACAGAGGCGGCGACGTTCGGGGCAGGGGACGGCGGCACGGCGACGGCAACGGGGCAGGGGCGGCGCGCGTCGGGGCAGGGGACGGCGGCGCGCGGCGACGGTGTCGGCCGAGGGCGCGTGCGAGGGCGCGGGCGACGGCGTCGGGCGAGGGCGCGGGCGACGGCCGGCGAGGGCGTGGGCGACGGTGACTCGGGGCGCGGCGACGGCGACGGCTGGGGCGGCGAGCGGCGTTGGGGCAGCCTGGCGGCGTCGATGTGCTCGGCGTCGTCGGGGGGCAACTGCGAGGGAAATGTGAAATTTTCCTAAGTGCTGGCTTATATAGCAAAGGCATTGATCACGGTTCGTGGCACAAACCGTGACCAATGCCTCCCTTTAGTCCCGGTTGGTGCCACCAACCGAGACCAAAGGCCTCTTTTCAGCAGGCCAAAGGGCGGGAAGCGGCGGCCTTTGGTCTCGGTTGGTGGCACCAACCAGGACTAAAGGGGGGCATTGGTCACGGTTTGTGCCACGAACCGTGACCAATGGCCCCCTTTAGTCCCGGTTGGTGCCACCAACCGGGACCAAAGGCCTTGTGCGGCTGCTGCGTCGAAAGTTTAGTCCCACCTTGCTAGTTGAGAGGGGTGCGCAGTGGTTTATAAGCCCCACTGCCGCACCCCTGTCGAGCTTCTCTCCATTGCAGGCTTACGGGCCTAATTGTCACTGCTATGCCTGTGGGCCTACTGGGCCTCCTGCGGGCCTGAATCCTGGCCCTTTGATGGGTTTCTAGTCGTATTTAGGCTGTGGGGGCCCAGTAGGTGGCATTTTTTTGTTTTTTTGTTGCTTTATTTATTTTATTTTCTTTTGTTTTTTGCTTTATTTTTTAATTCTTTATGCTTTTAGTTTTAGAAAAATTATAAACTTTTTGTTAATGTCATTAGTTTTCAAATTTGAAAACACTTTTTTTGTTTTTTTGTTTTCTTTGTTGCTTTATTTATTTTATTTTGTTTCTACTTACAACAAAATACTTATTGTTGCTATTTTTCCAGTTTTTTTGTTTTGTTTCCTGCATTATTTATTTTCTTTTGTTTTTTTGCTTTATTTTTTTATTCTTTTTGCTTTTAGTTTTAGAAAAATTATAAAATTTCTGTTAGTGCCATTTTATTTTGTGATTAACTTTACCATAAAAATAGTTTTTTCCTGTTTTTTTTATTTGTTTTTTGCATTATTTATTTTCTTTTGTTTTTTGCTTTAATTTTTAATTCTGTTTGCTTTTAGGTTAGCAAAATTATAAACTTTCTGTTAGTGCCATTAGTTTTCGAAAAATTATAAACTTTCTGTTAGTGCCATTAGTTTTCAAATTTGAATAGTTAAAATTTGAATTCTTTGAAAATTGTTTGAATCACAAGTTTGTGATTAACTTACTAAAAAATGAGAATAGATGCGCTTATAGAGAAAATTCAACCTAAATTCCTAGTAAATTTCTATGAATTTCAGAGAAATTTACTATGAATTTAGGTTAAAATTTTCTTTATTAGGGCATCTATTTTAACTTTGAGAGGAGGTCAACAAGGCAGAGAGGGAAGGGCTTATAAACCGGTGTGAGCCCCCTTCGGTTGGCGAGGTGGGACTAAACTCTGCCCGCAACAAGGACCAACCCTTTAGTCCCGATTTGTGGCACAAACCGGGACTAATGGTCATGGGCCAGGGGCGAGGAGCAAAATTATAAACTTTCTGTTAGTGCCATTAGTTTTAGAAAGTTGAAAGTTGGCATGGGCCAGGGACTAATGGTCACGGTATTACGAGGGCCGAACCATAAGACATGAAAGCATTTCAAATGAACTCTGAAAAAGTTGAAAGTTGGCATGGTATCATAATTTCACCCACATAGCATGTGCATGTACAAAACGGACAATGGTAGCATGTTCGTGTGTTACAAAGTTGGCATGGTATCATCATAATAGTTGCAGGAGAAAGTCTTCACTTTTTATTCGCTTGTGTCATTTGCTTATTGCGCCGTAACCATGGATAATTTTCATTGTTTATCAGGATGCTTGGGTCAGCCTTGACATTGAAGGGAGGAATTTCATAAAACTTTTCATAATCTTCAGACATGTCTGTCTTGTCGTCCACTTCCAGGATGTCCCTTTTTCCTGAAAGAACTATGTGGCGCTTTGGCTCATCGTATGATGTATTCGCTTCCTTATCTTTTCTTTTTCTCGGTTTGGTAGACATGTCCTTCACATAGATAACTTGTGCCACATCATTGGCTAGGACGAACGGTTCGTCGGTGTACCCAAGATTTTTCAGATCCACTGTTGTCATTCCGTACTGTGGGTCTACCTGTACCCCGCCGCCTGACAAATTGACCCATTTGCACTTAAATAAAGGGACCTTAAAATCATATCCGTAGTCAAGTTCCCATATGTCCACTATGTAACCATAATATGTGTCCTTTCCGCTCTCGGTTGCTGCATCAAAGCGGACACCGCTGTTTTGGTTGGTGCTCTTTTGATCCTGGGCGATCGTGTAAAATGTATTCCCATTTATCTCGTATCCTTTGTAAGTCAATACAGTCAAAGATGGTCCCCTGGACAACAAGTACAACTCATCACAAACAGTATTGTCACCTCTGAGACGTGTTTCCAACCAACTGCTGAAAGTCCTGATGTGTTCACATGTAATCCAGTCGTCGCACTGCTCCGGGTGTTTGGAGCGTAGACTGTTCTTGTGTTCATCGACATACGGGGTCACCAAGGTAGAGTTCTGTAGAACTGTGTAGTGTGCTTGAGACCAAAAATATCCGTCCCTGCATATTATTGAGTCTCTTCCAAGAGTGCCTTTTCCAGTCAGTCTCCCCTCATACCGCGATTTAGGGAGACCTATCTTCTTAAGGCCAGGAATGAAGTCAACACAAAACCCGATAACATCCTCTGTTTGATGGCCCATGGAGATGCTTCCTTCTGGCCTAGCGCGGTTACGGACATATTTCTTTAGGACTCCCATGAACCTTTCAAAGGGGAACATATTGTGTAGAAATACGGGCCCCGGGATGACAATCTCGTCGACTAGATGAACTAGGACGTGTGTCATGATATTGAAGAAGGATGGTGGGTACACCAGCTCGAAACTGACAAGACATTGCGCCACATCACTCCTTAGCCTTGGTACGATTTCTGGATCGATCACCTTCTGAGAGATTGCATTGAGGAATGCACATAGCTTCACAATGGCTAATCGGACGTTTTCCGGTAGAAGCCCCCTCAATGCAACCGGAAGCAGTTGCGTCATAATCACGTGGCAGTCATGAGACTTTAGGTTCTGAAACTTTTTCTCTGGCATATTTATTATTCCCTTTATATTTGACGAGAAGCCAGTCGTGACCTTCATATTGAGCAGGCATTCAAAGAAGATTTCTTTCTCTTCTTTCGTAAGAGCGTAGCTGGCAGGACCTTTATACTGCTTCGGAGGCATGCCGTCTTTTTCGTGCAAACGTTGCAGGTCCTCCCGTGCCTCAGGTGTATCTTTTGTCTTCCCATACATGCCCAAGAAGCCTAGCAGGTTCACGCAAAGGTTCTTCGTCACATGCATCACATCGATTGAAGAGCGGACCTCTAGGTCTTTCCAGTAGGGTAGGTCCCAAAATATAGATTTCTTCTTCCACATGGGTGCGTGTGCCTCAGTGTCATTCGGAACAGCTAGTCCACCGGGACCCTTTCCAAAGATTACGTAGTGTAAATCATTGACCATAGCAAGTACGTGATCACCGGTACGCATGGCGGGCTTCTTCCGGTGATCTGTCTCGCCTTTGAAATGCTTGCCTTTCTTTCGACATTGATGGTTGGTCGGAAAAAATCGACGATGACCCAGGTACACATTCTTCCTGCATTTGTCCAGGTATATACTTTCAGTGTCATCTAAACAGTGCGTGCATGCATGGTATTCTTTGTTTGTTTGTCCTGAAAGGTTACTGAGAGCGGGCCAATCGTTGATGGTCATGAACAGCAACGCCTTAGGGTTAAATTCCTCTTGTCTATGCTCATCCCACGTACGTACACCGTTTCCATTCCACAGCTGTAAAAGTTCTTCAACTAATGGCCTTAGGTACACATAAATTTCGTTGTCGGGTTGCTTAGGGCCTTGGATGAGAACTGGCATCATAATGAACTTCCGCTTCATGCACATCCAAGGAGGAAGGTTATACATACATAGAGTCACGGGCCAGGTGCTGTGATTGCTGCTCTGCTCCCCGAAAGGATTAATGCCATCCGCGCTTAAAGCAAACCATACATTCCTTGGATCCTTTGCAAACTCATCCCAGTACTTTCTCTCGACTTTTCTTCACTGCGACCCATCAGCGGGTGCTCTCAACTTCCCATCTTTCTTTTGGTTCTCACTGTGCCATCGCATCAACTTGGCATGCTCTTCGTTTCTGAACAGACGTTTCAACCGTGGTATTATAGGAGCATACCACATCACCTTCACAGGAACCCTCTTCCTGGGGGGCTCGCCGTCAACATCACCAGGGTCATCTCGTCTGATCTTATACCGCAATGCACCGCATACCGGGCATGCGTTCAGATCCTTGTATGCACCGCGGTAGAGGATGCAGTCATTAGGGCATGCATGTATCTTCTTCACCTCCAATCCTAAAGGGCATATGACCTTCTTTGCTGCGTATGTACTGTCGGGCAATTCGTTATCCTTTGGAAGCTTCTTCTTCAATATTTTCAGTAGCTTCTCAAATCCTTTGTCAGCCACAGCATTCTCTGCCTTCCACTGCAGCCTTCCACTGCAGCAATTCCAGTACGGTACCGAGCTTTGTGTTGCCATCTTCGCAATTGGGGTATAACCCTTTTTTGTGATCCTCTAACATGCGATCGAACTTCAGCTTCTCCTTTTGACTTTCCCATTGCGTCCTTGCATCGACAATGACCCGGCGGAGATCATCATCATCGGGTACATCGTCTGGTTCCTCTTGATCTTCAGCAGCTTCACCCGTTGCAGCATCATTGGGCACATCGTCTGGTTCCTCTTGATCTTCACCAGCTCCCCCCGTTGCAGCATCACCGTATTCAGGGGGCACATAGTTGTCATCGTACTCTTCTTCTTCGTCGTCTTCCATCATAACCCTTATTTCTCCGTGCCTCGTACAAACATTATAGTGT
The DNA here is from genome assembly GCF_056163025.1 of Triticum urartu. Taxonomy (NCBI): domain Eukaryota; kingdom Viridiplantae; phylum Streptophyta; class Magnoliopsida; order Poales; family Poaceae; genus Triticum; species Triticum urartu. The sequence goes on along the minus strand of NC_141877.1, from coordinate 425,008,716 downwards.
GGCATGAAACCCTTGTAAAGCAGGTGGGAGTGAAGGATTTTCCGGTTAGAGTAAGACCTCGTATTCCCACATTCAGTGCATGGACAACACATAAAACCATTCTGCTTGTTTGCCTCAGCCGCATCGAGAAACTCATGCACGCCCTTAATGTACTCGCAGGTGTGTCTGTCACCGTACATCCATTGTCGGTTCATCTGCGTGCATTATATATAATTAAGTGTCCAAATTAATAGAAGTTCATCATCACATTAAAACCAAAGTGCATACATAGTTCTCATCTAACAACATATAGCTCTCCAGAGCATCTAATTAATTAAACCATACATTGAAACTATGTAAAACATTTCAATGCGAAAACAACTGCGATCATAATCGCAACCAAGGTAACAATTGATCCAACGGCATAGTGATACCAAGCCTCGGTATGAATGGCATATTTTCTAATCTTTTTAATCTTCAAGCGCATTGCATCCATCTTGATCTTGTGATCATCGACGACATCCGCAACATGCAACTCCAATATCATCTTCTCCTCCTCAATTTTTTTATTTTTTCCTTCAACAAATTGTTTTCTTCTTCAACTAAATTTAACCTCTCGACAATAGGGTCGGTTGGCATTTCCGATTCACATACATCCTACATAAATAAAATCTATGTCACGTTGGTCGGCATAATTTTCATAAACAATAAATGAACCAATAGTTATAAAGATAATATATATACCACATCCGAATCATAGACAGGACGAGGGCCGATGGGGGCGGATACCAAAACCATCGCACTATATAAGATGCAATAATAAAAGTAAGAAAATAATACAAGTATCTATGTAAACATACAAGTAAGAATATTTTTCTTTTCAGAAAGAAGATAAGAACAAGAGGTTCACCATGGTGGTGCCGGCGATGAGCTCGGCGCGGGTGATCGACGGCGGTGAAGACGGGGACGGGGCGTGACGGTCCGCTAAACCTAGACAAATATTATGGAAAATGGAGCTTGGAGGTCGAGCTTGGAGAGGAGAAAGCTTAAGTAGTGTGGCTCGGGCATTCCATCGAACACCATGTGTGCATAGGAGGTGAGCTAGAGCACCACCAAGCCCTCTCCCCCTCGGCCAGAGAAAGACAGAGCACTGGGGCTCGCGAGCGAGGGATATATATAGGCACCTCATTGGTCCCGGTTGGTGACATGAGCTGGGACTAAAGGGGAGCCTTTGGTCCCGGTTCAAGCCACCAACCGGGACCAATGGTGGTGGTCCAGGAGCGAGGCCCATTGGTCCCGGTTCATCCCACCAACCGGGACCAAAAGGTCCAGATGAACCGGGACCAATGGCCCACGTGGCCCGGCCGGCCCCCTGGGCTCACGAACCGGGACCAATGCCCATATTGGTCCCGGTTCTGGACTGAACCGAGACTAATGGGCTGACCCGGCCTGGACCAAAGCCCTGTTTTTTACTAGTGTTACAAGGTTGTCTTGGAAGAAGTGAACCGGCGCCGACGTCGCAGCTACCTTCGCCGGGCTCCCACGATGCCTCCGTCGTCATCACTTCAGCGTCGGCACGAGGTGCCCGGCGCTCATGGCCTGCAAGCGCGGGTTCGCCACTTGCACTTGAACTACGCTAGTAGGAGCTTGTCGCGGCGGCGGGTCTCCTGCAGGACCGCTCCGGTAGGCGGTAGCCCGACGGAGCAGCGGCGACGTGGATTGTAAACGCACCCACGCATGCCTCCTAGCTATTTTTTGCTGGTTTGTGCGGCTGCAGCGGCCGGGGATGGCGGAGGACTTCCAGTGCAGTGCGTGCATGGAATTATCAATATGCCTTAGACCAACAGTTTGCTCAATCCACACCCACCGTTGGATCAACTAAATACTACTCATTATACTGAGTAGTATGATGCACCGTAAAAAGTCTCAATAATTACTATGCTTTTTGACATAAAAAACTGAGTTATCATGAAAAATAGAAGGATGGATAAAATTCAATTTGTCATATTAACTGACAAATCAGTGTGCATGAAATGTACTGTACTAGTTAATTGTAAAATCAAGTTTGTGTGAATGCTACAATAGCAACGTTGAAGTTTAAGACTCTCTCTCCGAAATTTAGGATGCGGGATGAGCCATGCACCCCCTATCTGACTATCGGGCATTTTTAAGGAATCCAACCGTATAATTTCATTTTTCATATCCGAGACAAGGTACGTTCATAAGCCTATTATATTCCAACCCGTCTCTTATTTTTTAGAAGATTTCGAATGATAAACAATTCAGCTCCCGGTAGCATATGAACTACAGTATGTATCTGTAATTAGTACTACAAAGAATACGAGGACGATCCGTTCTCATCATTTACATGTCCTACTCGGTACAGGTTGTGTTATCCGGTCGACAACAAAGCTATTAGTTTTACACGTTGATGAAGGGCGCGCCAGTGATGATCTCCGTTGCCGCCAGAGCGACGAGTCCGAGCATGGCGAAGCGGCCGTTCCAGAGCTCCGCGTTGGCGTTCATGATGGCGCCGGCTCTGCCCTCGGCGCTCTCTCCTTGGAGCAGCGGCACCAGAGAAGCTACGGATAGCACCGCCACGGAGTAGGCGAACCACGCCTGCCCGGTGCCGCTGCCGAGCTGCGAAAGGAGCCCGTCGCCGCGCCCTGCCTCCACGGCGAGCGCCGTCACGAAACCCACCATGGCCAGGCGCCCATTAATGCGCTCCGGCGCAGGGCCGCTGAACGCCAGCGCGTCCCAGATAGAGGTGCTCGCCTGTGCCGTGAACAAATATCAGAAAACTGTCACTCGGCTGAGTTTAGCGACGGCGCCGTGCCGCTTATACAGTTGGTACGTACCTTGGGTTTGTTTGGCGGTGGTGCGCTCGGGCCCCCGGTCTGTGCCCTGACGACGAGGGCGCGTCTGCCCAGCGCTGGCAGAGACTGGGCGCCGAAGCGGCTAGCCGAGCCGCGCGGCAGGACGGCGGCGCCGGCGCCGGCGAAGGAGCTCATGGCCATCATGGTCGCCATTAATCAGCTGCGGACGGGAGGTGCACGAAGGACAGAAGAAGCTACAGATGCTGCAACAGGCAAAAAAAAACTGCTAGATGATTGCTAGTGGAGTGCTACTTGCTGCTGTGTCGCCTTGTGTTTACTGATGTATTGTTCCGTGTGAGAGGGCACAATTTATAGGCCGTGCTCCACGCAAGCCAACCCATGACGAGCTGAGCGCGGTGGCGGCGACCGTGCCCACGTCGCGAGCAGCTCTCGGCCGTGAATTATCCTCTACGTGGAGCGAACCAGTGAGTACGCGGACGTGGAGGCCACCATGCTGAGGGCAACGCCAAACTGCAGACAGACAAGTTGGAAGCTTGTGTCGACGCACAGATCTTAAAGAGGCACGTGTGGACCAGAAGCTTTTTTTTTTAAGCTCGTGTGGACCAGAAGCTGAACTTTGGCATTTTTCTTTGTTTCTTACTTTGGTTTTCTTTATTTATATTTGATTTTTTTCTTTTCCTTTTTCTAAACAAAACACATTTCTATACATTGTACATTTTTAGTATACATGAGGAATACTTTTGATACATGTCTAACATTTTCCAAATACTACATGGTTAAAAAATAACTATATAATTTGATGTCTAACTGTTTTCATACACATTATGCATTTTTGGTATACATAAAAAACGTTTTTATACATGTTTAATATTTTTTAAAAAACTTTATTAATCTTTATTTCAAATACTTGTTTAAAAAAATGAATAAGTGTTAAACATTTTTCAATACAAGCTGAAACATTTTTTTAATGGTACAAAACTTTTTTGTAAAAACTATGCAAACATTTTATTAAACAATATAAACATGTTTCAAAATTTCAGAAACATATTTTCCAAACGCGTGAACATTTTTTATATGTAAATTACATTTTTTGAATGGTACAAAACATTTTCTTTAATTATATGGAAAAAATACAATGAATAATATTTGCAAAAAATATCACATACATTTTTTAAACTCGTGAACTTTTTTCTGATGTCACAGACATTTGTTAGTGCTTAAATTGTTTTTAAGAAGTTATACTAACAAAATATATACACTGTGTTAACATTTACAAATTCGCAGTAAACTTTAAAAAAAAGTATATTAAGTTTTTAAATACATGTACTACTCCCTCCAATTCTATGTATGTGTCGTGGTTTAGTTCAGATTTGAAATAAAATCATGACTCTTATTTTATATCGGATAAAGTATAATATTTTGAAGAATATAAACAAAAAGAATAAGAGAATAGAAAAAACTATTAACAAAATTGATGTATGTGTACCTGCATGATTATGAGCCGGACCATTTCGGGTGTCCTTGAGGCTAGACGTTGCTTGTGTCTCGCCGATTCCACCAAACATTGTGTGCATATTGGTGCCGTTATGCAACATGAGGATTTGTGTGCAAACAAACTGGTGCAGTACATGGCCCAAAGCATGTATTCCCCGCAGGATCTACCAGGCCAACTTCCAAGGAAGCCGAAAAATAGTGCTAGTAATCAAACACGTCCTAAGAAACTAGATGATACTACACACGTTGTTGCGAAATATTTTGCAATATATTTTTAATAAAGATTGGTTGTATGAAACATGCATATTTGGAGTAATATGAGAACTAAAACTAAAAATGCATATGATTCATTGTGTTTGATTATTTTATTATCATAAAATATTTATTAAATTTAAATATAATAACAAATTTAAATATTTATTAAATATAAATATCATAATAATTGAAGATTCTCATGCATGTTTGCATGTTGAGGTGAAGTTTTTTCCATGCATTATACATGATGAGATGACATGCTTGCATATGAGAGAAATATGATAGTGAAGAGTAACTATTTAAATATAGAAAAATCAGGATCGTCTTCTTTTTGCATCCACCCACGACATGACATGAGCAGTACACATGGTTGTCTCGAGATCTCTGTCTGGCCGGAGTTTCAGCAAGCGGAGATAAACCCGGAAAAAAATGTTGCGATCCCGTCCCCTTCGTAGGACATGCCGCCGTGAACAAACGCTAAGCACACCAAACTGAGTGTCTAACAATCGATACGACTCGTCAACACAACCCTGAGGATGAACATAGATATGGGGGAAGCCAAAGAACCATTGTTACCATTGTCGTTTTCGCTCCAGCTTACCATGATGAAAAACTCAAAAACCCTCATAAAAACGGACCAAGAGACTCGGATCTGGGTCCCCTCATTCTCTGACCGTCACAACAATTTTTGGAGGCAAGTGGAACCTGTGATGGCACCCGCGGGTCGAGGGGAAAAGATAGGCTCCTCCTCTTTGGCAACCCTTAGAAAAATGATTCCTAGATAACGACCTTGTTTTTTTACTACATTGTGTTTCGTGTTTAAAAGAAAATACAACAGCAGCAACAGTTTCATCTCTGAATAGATGATTTTATATTCTCAACATTCCCACTGTTTGTTTTTGTGTTGCGGAAATGATTTATTGGTGTGTTTTTCCCTTGTGTTGCGGAAATAATTCATTGGTATGTTTCCTCTTGTGTTGCGGACAATGGCATAGCCAGAATAGCCGCACACCCAAGACCATCCTCGCTGCTACAGTGTTTAGTGCAGCTACAGTGCATTCATGTAGCTACAGTCAGCGAACATTTTCATCGGCACGGCCCTGGTAGCCCGGAGCCTGGTTACGCCCCTGGTTGCGGAAGTGTTTTAGCTTTTTCTTCATACAAATTGATTTTGTGAGAGTACATCTGCCCAACCATTTTCCGCATTTTAAATTGCCTTAGATGATTTACCGGTTTTTGCTTTGATTTCTGATGCCCATGCCAAACTAATGTGTGAAAAATGAGGACAACTCAATCGGGCATTGGTTATTTACACGTTAGTTTGTGTTGGGCAGTATACTTGGAAAAGTGGTAAAATGAAGGACATCACTCCCTTTTCCACCTCCATCTCATCGTCGAATAAGGGTTCTCCAGTTTCTTCTCCATTTGGTCGTCATCTTCAATGCCGGCGAGGAGCATGGATTATTTTTTTCCCGATGATCTGCTGGATGGGGCGGGTGGTGCGACCGGCAAGGTGGCATCAGTGAGATGGTGGAGCCGGTGTTGAGAGGCCTTTCATTCTTCCAGCTTCCCCTTCGTCATGGCGGTGGCCCTCTCGGCGCTGTCGCCAAACTTGGAAGATTGTGCAGGTGCATGTGTGGTTTCTGGACTCCGGATCTGTTGGTTCTCGTTGGTATGGGCATCTCGATAAGCCGGCGCAAGTGGTGGCACTATGTCGATCCGGATCTTCTTCGGCATGCTGGCCTACTGGGCCGAGGATGGTGACTTCTCGTCGTCAGCAGTCTGCGCGCATGACCAAGGTTATCACCGGCTATGGAAGGGAGTGGTGGTGATGGCGGCGGCGGTGCGCCCTCATCCCGCGTCGACGATGTTTCTGGATTGTTTCTCCAAAATGTTCATTGTAATTTCCTTATTTTGCGGGGTGCATTGTACCACTGCTTACTTTTAATATATGGTCCTTTTCGTAAAAAAAATTAAGGAAGAAAATGATTATGAGTTTTTTAAAGAGATTATATTTCAAAGAAGACTTGCCCGCGAAAAAAAAAATCGAAGAAGACGAAAAGGATTAAGGAGTAAATAAAGGACCAAAAACAAGTACCCCAGCCGCTGCCTTGACGGAGAATCGGAGATGGCGTTCCCGGTGGCTGTCCCACGCCCGAGACCCATCCTCCGTCTGGACCGTCTCCACCTCACCCCCATCCGCGCCGCCGCGGCAAGAACCCCCGTTCCCCAGCCCCTCCCCGACGAGCTCCAGCTCGTCGCCGACGTCCGCTCCCCGCACAACCACATCCGCGTCGCCGACGTCTCCCCGCGCGCTGCCGGCCACCCCCTCGCCGGCGCGCGCCTCCTCCTCCTCGACGGCCCGGGCAACATCCACTCCGTCTCCTTCCCTCGTCGCCCCTACTGCCCCCTCACTTCCACCTACTTCGACGTCTTCGCCACCCTCCCGCCTCTCCTCCCGCGCCCATCCCTCGCCGTCCTCGGCTTCGGCGCGGGCTCCGCCGCGCGCGCCCTCCTCCATTTCTACCCGGACATATCCGTCCATGGCTGGGAACTCGACCCCTCCGTCATCGCCGTCGCCCGGGACTTCTTCAGCCTCGCGGAGCTCGAAAGGGACCACGCCGGCAGGCTGGTCATCCACGTCGGCGACGCGCTGGAGGCCGAGGCCGTGCCGGGGGGCTTCGGCGGCGTGCTGGTGGATCTGTTCGCCAACGGGAGCGTGCTGCCGGAGCTCCAAAAGGCGGACACTTGGCGCCAGATAGGCGCGATGGTAGCGCCGGGAGGGAGGATGATGGTGAACTGCGGCGGGGGCTGCGTGGAGGCGGAGGAGGAGGGGAGAGACGGCGAGGCAGTGAAGGATGCGACGCTGCGGGCGATGGTGGCAGCGTTCGGGGAGGGAATGGTGGCGGTGCTGAGCGTGGATGAAAGTTGGGTGGCGATGACAGCGCCGGTGGCGCGGGCATCGGAGGAGGCGGCGGCGTGGAAGGCTAGGCTGCCGCCGGAGCTGGGCCACTATATTGACATGTGGAAGCCGCACAATGGCAATGGTGATGCATGAATAGATGGGGATTATGCAGTGGTTCTCTGTGCAAGAATGCAGAGTGATTTCTGTAAGTAAGCGCACCACATTACTGAATTCTTCTTGTCCCTATTACCTATACATTCTTGGAATTCATTGACTAGTGACTAACAGGGCATGCCAACTAGAGAAAATGAAACTATATCTAAGCTATTTAAAATGTAATTGTCACAAAATGAGTGGTCTAAATCTATGACAAATTGTTTTTTCTGTGGTATGGAACTATGGATAGTGTCTGCTGAAATCTCTAATAACCAGATGGTAAATCAATGTGTGTGATCACAAATGTGAATTGGCAAGAAAGAAAGATTCTAAAGGCACAACAAGATTTCAGATCCGATGAGCTGTCGGTTATTTTAAAACCTGTTCAAATCACAATTTAATAGTTCAAAATTTCGGTATTATCTCAAATGTGGAGGAGAGCAAAGGTGTTGTGTTTCATTGTTTAAGATTTGTTAGTGGAGTTCGTGCAACTAAATATCCCCGCTTCACTGGTATGTAGTTATTCAGAATGATTGTGGTAACTGATAACAGCATAAAATCCAGATCTCTTCTGTACAAACTGTAGTGATTTATTTGTTACTAACTTCTGTTGTGCTGATTTGGTATTTGCCGTCTAAGATGCAAACTTGTAGATTTTGACAGTACAGTTCTGGAAGAGAAAATATTTGGGATTTTTCAGCTGCTTTCTCAATTAAGTCACACATTGCATGCTGCATTTTTGTACCTAACTTTAATGTCAAGTACTCCCTCCGTTCACAAATACTCCCTCCGTCTCAAAATAAGTGTCACTGATTTAGTACAACTTTGTACTAACTTTGCACTAAATCAGCGACACTTATTTTAGGACGGAGGGAGTATAAGATGTTCTAACTTTTTTCTGAATCGGGTGTATATAGACACGCATTAGTGTGTTTGTCACTCATTTCAGTCCTACGTAGTCCATATTATATCCAAAACATCTTGTATTTGTGAACGGATGGAGTAGTTAACTGACCTAGTTTAAAAGACCAAGGATCACATCCTTTTTAAGCTCAAGGGAAAAAACAGAGCCACATTGGAAGGCAAGATGTAACAGTCTAAAAGGTTACATTGAACTTCATATGTCGATGTGTGGAGACAATTCCCTGCAAAAAGCATCAAACTGCGTATGATTATAGCAAGTTAACCCTGTTGGTATTCCTTTTTTCTCCCTTATCTTTATTTTTCAAGCGTTGACCATTCCCTTCAACAGGCACATCAAACTGCAGATGATTATAACAAGCTTTCAAAAATTGGCTCAGACACTACATGTTGCGTTTTTTCCAGCAATTTTCACGTCTTCGGTAGCTAAATTATCTACTCCTCTCTACAGACATTAATTAAGCCCTGACAAAAACAGAGTCGGCATAGACAGACTTCATGTAAATGGATATTTGAGGAAACAGAAGACAGTTAGTTTGCTATCTAGTACTCCCTCTGTCCGGAAATACTTGTCCTAGAAATGGTTGTATCTAGACTTATTTTAGTTATAGATACATCCATTTTATCCATTTTTAAGACAAATATTTCCAGACAGAGGGAGTACTTGATTAAGACAATTAGATTTAATGCTAGTTTCCCTCTTTAATAAACTCAACAAAGAACAGAAAAGATGTGCTGCATGGAAAAGTCCCACCCAACAGCTTGTAAAGTTGCATTTCGATTTAAAGCATGCATTGCAACAGCCGATTCCCTCCAAAATGCGTCCGAACTAGTTGACCTTTACATACGCATTCCTTGTGCTCTTTTATTCCCCTTTTCATACAAAGAAAGACAAGGTTGTTCTTTCCTTCCTCCTCATCTTTTCTCCTTTGATCCCTTTCCTTTTTCGCTTTTGCTCCTGCCCACACGCCTGAGTAAAACTATTTTCGCCCCCAAACCGAGCGCTTTGCCTTTGCATCTTGCTAACCATGCCCTTCAGCGTTCTTGAAAGAAGGCAAAGCTTGCGCTAATGGATCGGAAAGAGCTCATCTCCCTCTTTTCATTTCCCGTGCAACTTCCTCAGATTCCTCTCCCGTGCACTGACTGACTGTTTCAGTAGCATCTCTTTCTTTCTATGCTTTGGCAAACATCTTTTTCTGTTCCTTTTCACTGGCTTATAAACACAGGCGTTGCATTGCACAGTCGGGCTGTCGTATCGATCCGTTATCGCTTGAAGTTTCGGCTACCTAGCTAACTGGTAGAGTAGTGCGTACGTGCAGGACCTTCCTCTTCTTTCACATCCGTTCTTTGTTCTTTGATTTGAGATTTGAGTTGACACTTGTAACTCTGTTTGTTTTTCCGTTTGCAGGCAGGGTGCAGGATGGGTTTTCAGAGAAAGATTCTTCTGCCCGAGAGAGCCACCATCCAGAAGACCGACGCTGGAACTCTGCAGCCGCTGAAGATGAAGCGGCCTCGTGATGGTGAGGACGAAGGCGCTTCGGGGCCGCTGACGCCGACGGCGAACAGCGCAGGGACCGCGCATCCGTGCTGCCCGCCGGCGCCGCCGAAGAAGCCGAGGCTCGTGCTGGGGTGCAGCCTGGACGGGTTCAAGGTTCTCAGCGTCATGGACTTGCGTTGCTTCCTTCGTTGACGAACCACCTTGCTTGCTTGTTTGTTTGTTTAGTTAGAGAAGAGAGGGGATTTTCTTTTGGTGTTTTTGTGCTCTTCAACTGTTCTTTTTAGCCGGAATAAGCCTGTAGATTTGCATTGTGGGCTGCTATGATATGCTGAAGCGGCCGCGACCTTATTACAGTAATTATCACTGAAACTAGAGCTGTTCAAATCGGCAAAGGCTCTTATTTTTTTTTTCTTTTATCTCCTGACGACGAAAGATAACCCCGTCGGGGCCTCGGTGCGGGGCTGATCTGCACTCTGAATAGCTTTGCGTCAAGAGCAATGGATCGGTTTCAACAGTCACCCGTGTCATTCATTCCCAATCCCTGGGTTTCAGCATTCACTGCGTCTTGGACGATAATGGAGCCAGGAATTGAGTTTATCCGAAATGAATACGCAAGTCTTATTATATCTTTCTGAACACGGTAAGGTCTTAATTTTTTGTAAGGCATTAGATCAAGAAACGTATGCATGATGGGATGGCACAATGCAAAGAAGAAAGTTTACCGGTGCTTTCCTGCCTGCAAAGGCTCCGCTTCCGCGCATGTACACACGTGTTTCTCTAAGATCTTTCCATTAGCTCGCGCTAGAAACAAAGCCCGAATTTAACACGGTGCTGCGCTTCTGGTCCGTACCGTAGGTGCTGGAGTCCGCGGATGCTTCCCAACTTTTCTAGAGTATCTGTTTGGCGTTTCATGATGAAGCCCTTGTCCGCACGGTGGCCTCCACGTCCGCTCCCTCGCTCCACGTAGATGGTAACCCACGGCCGGGAGCAGCTCGCGACGTGGGCACCGCCGCGGCCACCGCGCGCAGCTCGTCAGGGTTGGCTCTCGCGGAGCACACGGCCTATAAACTGTGCCCCCTCTCTCGGAACAATACATCAAGCAAACACTCAGCGACACAACAACAATCAGAAACTGTACTAGCAATCATCTAGCCGATTCCTTGCCTGTTGCAGCATCTGTAGCTTCCTTCCGTCCGCGGCTGATTAATGGCGACCATGATGGCCATGAGCTCCTTCGCCGGTGCCGCCGTCCTGCCGCGCGGCTCGGCAGGCCGCCTCGGCGCCAGGTCTCTACCAGCGCTGGGCCGGCGCGCCCTCGTCGTCAGGGCCCAGACCGAGGGCCCCAGCGCACCACCGTCAAACAAACCCAAGGCGAGCACCTCGATCTGGGACGCGCTCGCATTCAGCGGCCCTGCGCCGGAGCGCATCAACGGGCGCCTTGCCATGGTAGGCTTCGTGACGGCGCTTGCAGTGGAGGCAGGGCGCGGCGACGGGCTACTCTCGCAGCTCAGCAGCGGCACCGGGCAGGCGTGGTTCGCCTACTCTGTGGCGGTGCTGTCTGTGGCGTCGCTGGTGCCGCTGCTCCAGGGCGAGAGCGCCGAGGGCAGAGCCGGCACCATCATGAACGCAAACGCGGAGCTCTGGAACGGCCGCTTCGCCATGCTCGGCCTCGTCGCTCTGGCGGCGACCGAGATCATCACTGGCGCACCCTTCATCAACGTGTAAAACTAGCTTTGTTGTCAACCGGATAACACAACTTATACATAGCTAGTAGGACATGTAAATGATGAGAACTGATCATCCTCTTATTCTTTGCAGTATATACTAATGGGATATATATATTTTTTGTCCCTCAATCAACTTTACCGGTAGTTTAGAAATGGTCTCAAAACTACAAAACCAGAAAAACCTAGTCCCTCAATTGTCGAAACCGGATATTTTTTCATCCCTCAAACGACTGTGCTGACGTGGCATGGTTTTGACCACTGACCTCGCCACAACCTCACCTTTGTCTTCTCCCCCTCTTTCTCTATGCACAGGGAAGCACCTCACCGCACGTCTGCTCCGCTGCCTCCGGCAGTCGTGGCCTCACCTTCGTATTCGTCCACCTCTTCCTTGGCTGCTGATGATACATCCATACGCAACTTGATCGATCCTCCTGTGCGAAGCTAGCCAAGCAAATTGATTTGGTCCCGGCCAGAAACGCCCAAGTCTCACGCACATACACACAAACCAGTCGGCTGGAAACACAACGCAGGCACGCACACAAAAGCTGGCTATGTTTGCTAAAGGTTCGTCTCGAGCCTTGCTGATTTGTTGATTCTTTAACGACTGTTGTTTACAGGGGATCCCCTAGCTCGCTCCCGCTCTGGTTCCAAGCCTGATCCCTGACGGTATCCTCTCGCTCCTGCTCCCGTCCCGCCGTGCCGACGGCAGCGGCAACAGGTCCAGCGAGCCATGCAGCCGTGCTGAGACTGCTGGTGCCGCAACGCAGGAGCCCGAGATGGCATGTGCATGGCGCCCTTCGTGATGTGCGACCCTGTTTCCCTGTGAATGCGCTGGCGCTGCCGTCCGAGGACGTGGGCACTGGCACATGGCCACCGTGCACTACTTTGACAACCACGGAGTGGAGCGCGCCGTCACAACGGTGTACGACCAGCAGCAGGCACTCGCAGCCACCGCTAGCTCCCGTGTGGAGACGCCCTGAGGCCAGGCCCATGGTAACCATGTGTGATGTGTCATCGGATTCTTCTCCGGCCTGGGTGAGAGAGAGAAGACAGAAGAAGAAGACGAAGATGAGTTGGACGATGATGTGGCAAGTTCAGTGGTCAAAACCGGGTCGGGCTCTCCTGCAGGGTTCCCATCTGTCCTGGTATGCCCCATCACTTAATAAAACGTTTTCCTTTTCTTATAATTTATTGAAAACAATTTTTCTTTGTCTTATCCGTGCGTACCGCTGCTGCCACTCCCTCTTTCACAGCCACTCATTCCACTGTGAGGGAGGATTTCGACCAGGAGAAATCTACCGTTCAGGTCCGTCGCCGGCGGCAAGACCGGAGCTGTATAGCGCCGTCCATCTCTGACGCGCTTCGCCGCCCAGAGCTGTCACGGCTAGCGCCACCCGTCTCCGGCGCGCTTCGCCGCCATGAGCCGCGGGGTTCGAAGGCAGTAAGACAGAAATCGCCGCCGCTCGCCTCCGGCACGCTGCGCACGGCCTGGGGCCGTTGTATTGGCTGGAGGCAAGATGGGATCCATCACGGCTAGCTCCGTTCGCCTAAGGCGCGCTGCGCCACGCCCGGCCGTGGACTTGGCCGGCGGCAAGACGGGGGCCGTCGCGGCTAGTGTCGCTCGCCTCCGGCACACCCAAGGCCAGCCCAAGGTTGTGGCTGATCCACTCCCTGTGAGGTGGTGGCACGGTGGAACTGCAGCGCGTGCAGCCGGTGGCTGAGATTCCGTGGGAGTTCGTGTGGTCACAGTGGAAGATGCGAACTCGATGCAAACTCAACAGGCAAAGGTGAGAGATGATTCGCTACTTCATCTACCTTTGTGCTAGCACCTAATTAGCTCTCGGCTACATACGTACGCAAGCTATTACTGGTAGCAATGTACTAGCTCTGTACTAGTAGCTAGCTATGTAGTGAACTCTAAAGTATGCAAGCTATCTACTCTGCTCTATTTTTCAGTCATACAGTACAGGGGAAATCACAAATTGGTGAAAGCACCTTTTAATGAATTTAGTGCCTATAAGCAGGGGCGGCGCTAGGGGTATTCTTGGGTCTTTATGTGAATACCCACGATTTTTACAAAACAATGTTGATTTTGGTAAAACAGTGACAATTTTAGAAAAAACAATAATTTTGGCAAAATAAATACACATGAATACCCGGTTGCAAATTCCGGGAGCCGCCACTGCCTATAAGAACACATTTAACTGGAAAACTAAACCTCAGTTACACGTCTAACATATCATAAGGAATAACCAACAACTAATCCATATTCATGTATATATTTTTATTTGAGCATAAAACCGTTGTGCATCTAACATTAAAAGGAACGGTAAGATAAATTATTACATCTCAAAGGAACTGTCTTGTAGAGCAATCCTGAGATACGAAGTTTACATAGAGCTATTTAAAAGTGTTTATCTTGTATGTGGCTTGATTGGCTACCCAAGACCTGGAAGAACAAAGAAATAATTTCTTATGACATATAAACTTCAATTGGGAATATGACTTGTAAGTGAACAATACCTGAATTGGCAGCTGGTCATTTTTGAGATGTTGGCCATCCCGAGTCCGATAACATTTGGGAGCTCTACATACAATGTTGATTCAAAAGTCAATACAAGGGAATGACATGTGCATGTTCATTTTAATTTATAGCGATTAACTAATAAAATTCTACCTGACTTGGTTGAGTGCTAGTTGGCGGCTGGTGATTATGAGATGTTGGCCATCCCGAGTCCGATGACACCACAGAAGTCTACATGTAGTGTTAATCAAAAAGTAAATGACCCGTGCATGCTCGTCTTAATTTTAACAACAAACTAAATAAATATACCTGACTCGGTTGAATGCTATGATAGAAATATGGTTGTTGTGGTCGCAAGCCAAGTAACTGTTGAAAACTAGTAGTGCCTACCTGCGATAGCGGAGCAGGCAAGCCATGATGTAATACTTGCAAATTATAGGTATTGAAGAATTTTCATCTGCTTGTCCTGTAGGTATTGAAGAATGGCACCTGTGTCTCCTTTTTGGATTGATTGCATACGCTTTGATCGGAGATAATTTTTATAATCCTTTTGACCAAAGCTAAGACATCGCCTACCCCCTGCTTGTCTACTCATCACTTCATGACCAGATTTTGGTCTAATACCTGAATCGTTCAATATGTCAATCTGGGCCTTCTGAGCTTCTGTAATTCTTCTTTGGGATCGCAGTAGATGGGCTTTGCTTGGAGTTACAAGTTCATGATTATGAGCATCCTCAAAGCTGCTTACAACATACTTTCCATTACCACTTATTTTGATGGTCATCTCTGCCATACACCCAACTCTTGTATCTGCTCGCTTTCGCTGGCATTGTTCCTTGCTCTTGTCCTTGAAACCTGCCTTTGAGCATACAAATTTCTTTGTTCGAATAACATTCGTTGAGGATTTATCATGCCAAAATTTCCTGACACTGAAACCAACATGTCCTGCATATGCATTATAAAACTCATATGCTATATCTTCATTCTCAAATTCCATTCCTATCTCTGGTTTTAACCTTTTGCTGTAATCATCATCTGTGTTTCGACCTGCCTCTCCCACATCTGTGGTGTCATGATCTACACAACATAAAAAATATAATATACTAATTAGTTCACGGGCGACACATGGAGTAAAAGATAACACGATATTCACAATCCTGGTTTTAGTGAAACCTGAAAAGCGCTTATAGATAGAACAATGCTTTTTGGAAAAGGACACATGGTATTCACGGGGCATTCGAAAAATATTGATCTTTTTCTTTGATACAATAATCTCTATCATTAGAGTTAGCAAAAAGAGAATATGTCAAAGGAGAAATCTCAGGCAGTAAAATTTATAATAAACTTAGGTGGTATTCTGATGCATAATGTACGCAACATCATAGGAGTAATCATCATTAACGGAATTATAATGCAATTCCGAAGGATTAATTTGCATGTGTTTCAAAGAAACGGGGCTACGGAAGATGAAGTACTGGGATAATTTGCATGTCATACATTCAACTCTTTGTTTATTTGTTTCTTTCAATCTTATCAGCTTCGTATGATCAAGAGTGTTGACAATCTGTACATTCCAGGCGCAAGAACATACCTACGGACGATGAATTGGCAGGAGCTCCGTCCATGCTGAAGAACACCGTAGATGTTGATCCACGGAAAGGACAATTTCCTATCAATCTTGATCTATTCTCCTTTGAACCGGGGGCAACAACAATGGAATAGATCGGTACGAGAAAGGACGGATGAAGCCATGAAGAGATTTTGGCGGCAATCTGTTGTTACGCGGGAGATAAACCTGTCGTTTTGCTGATTTTCTGGAACTTAACTGCAATTATAGAGATACGCTGGGTTGTTTAAGTGGTGGGGCCCTATCAGGACAGGTGTCGGACATCCGTTGGCCCTGCACGATAGTGCGTACTGGGAACCCTGCAGGAGAGCCCGACCCGTCAAAACCATGCCACATCAGCACAAAACCATTTGAATCCGTTTGAGGGACGAAAATATCCGGTTTTAATAATTGAAGGACTAGATTTTTTTGGTTTTGTAGTTGAGGGACCATTTCTATACTATCGGTAAAATTGAGGGGCAAAAAATATACTTTTCCCTATACTAATTAAAGACGGTCTATTTTTTTCTCACTCGAAATCTTCTTAATTATCTCTATTACTCTATATGTTGACATACATTCATCTTTCTACCGTCGTATGTTCGAGGAATTTTTGATGAAGTTTAATCCGGAAGAAGAGTAGATAAAACATGATTAACATAGTACTCCCTCCGATCCATATTACCCCACGAAGAAACAGGAGGCTTGCGAGTAGGGATGAAAGCCGGGAATCGGCAGCGTGGCAGACGTGCGCGGCGGCTCTGGCAATGGTACACGAGGAGAGGTCGATTAGCCCATGTTGGCCTGGGTTTAACCCTAGGTAGAGCAGGCCTTCCTAGTTGCCGCAGCGACTCTGGTAATGTTTTCCTCTTGCTATGCGGCGGCGACGACGACAAACCCGTGCTGGCCTGGGCTTAACCCTAGGTAGAGCAGGGCCTTCCTCGTTGTCGCAGCGACTCTAGCAATGTTTTTCCTCTTGCTGTGCGGCGGCGGCGGACGCGGCTTCGAGCTTGCAGTCCTACGAGTGCCTCCGGCCCTTCTTCCTCTTAGGCCGACTGCACGACATGCTGCTCATCCGTCAACGACTTCTTCTTGGTCGGCACCACCGTCTTGTGGGCTACGTGGGGCTTGCCTTTGGCGGAAGCAGGCCGAAGGCAGCGTCGAGGATCGGCATGTCGTTCATGACAAGCGGCCGGAAGCGTGAGTAAGCGGGAATTTTTTGGAAAAGAGAGGGAAATGAGGATGGTTGTGCCGCCGACTAGCAGGCTAAGGGGAAGAGTAGGCAGGCGTTGTAGGTGCCAACGCAAACAAGGTCTAAATTTGAACCAGGATGATCGCGCGACGGACAAAAAATAGATGCAGGCCACGTTTAGATCAGCGTCTTGGACTGTCTTTTATATCCGTTTGGACCCAAACAAACAGGACCAATTAGTCCGCGTTGGAGTTGCTCTGAGGCCCGTGTCCCACATCGCGCGCGCAAGGTGTCCGCAATTATTTTCCTGTTCGCGCGCAGCTCGGCGAGTGGCGGGCGTGGAGGTCGCCTGCGCCGCCGACATCGCAGCGACTCTCCGGCTGTGCTCTGCTCCACCACCCAACCACCCTTTCGACGTACTACTCCAGAAGGATTCAGCCGGCTGTTACTGGAGCCCGCGCCGTGCCGCGCCCGTGCAGGTACGAGCCTGCTCAGTTCTGCAAATCCCGGAACTCTTGGTCTAGCCCCCGCAAAACTCTTCTCTTTCTAATTTTGGGGTATGTTTTCCCAAGGATGTCCTACATGCTAGTACATGGTGAAAAATACCAATTTTGAAAATACCAACTTTGCGCCAAACATGAGTGTAGCTGAACTAAGCCAAAACCAGATGTCTCATTGCACGCCAGGTGTTTGTTAGAGTGCCGATTCGTGGATACACTCGAATTATGTCTGTTTTTGCTGTGAAACAATGCCCGCATCTGCGGCAACCCCTAAATCCCTAAACCATCCAAGGAGCCAACATGTGACAAGCTGTACGGGACTGAAGTTCATGACAAAAAAGAATGTAATAAACAGTTGAATAAATGGTTCAGTTCAATCAGGTCTGAATAGGGTATACACACGGAAATTACTACGAACAATGACCGGACTGGGGCCAGTGCTGACAAACTGGATGCCCAGGATAAGTTGAACTTTATGTATGGGCATAAACATAATTAGCTGTTGTATGTCGAGCTAATTCAGGCCAATCCTTTACCATTCTAGAAATTTATTCAGCTGGAGACTGCTTTATGCAATACCAAATGAGCTAGAAACAACTTGAACTTGAAACAGGTGCCACTCATGTGCTAAGACTTCTGCGGCCGGTATCAGCGACAGTCGAACCATCGCGCGTATGGTCACTTGTTTGTTGACCTATGACTTCTTCGACCCTGACAAGAGACAGTTGAACCATCCCTCCTCGAGCATCTTCACTTGTTTGTTGACCTGTCTCTTCTTGGACCCCCATAGGAGACTGTTGAACCATCGCTCCTCCAGCCTGCTCGCCTCCATTTCCTTGTGCCTGCTCCCCATTTTGGCCAGGTTGCTCGCCTCCAGCCTGCCCGCCTCCATTTCCTTGTGCCTGCTCCCCATTTTGGATAGGTTGCTCGCCTCCAGCCTGCCCGCCTCCATTTTCTTGTGCCTGTCCCCCATTATGGCCAGGTTGCCTGTCTCCAGCCTGTTCGCCTCCATTTCCTTGTGCCTGCTCCCCATTTTGGCCACGTTGCTCGTTCCTTGGATACAAGTAAATGATCACAGCTACCACAAAACAGGATGTCGTGATAGCTACATTAAGTTTGAAAAGTCCTCGAAAACTGCCAAACGTGAGTTCGTCTGGATCAGGTGCACGTCCTGCATTGTTACAGTTGTTTTCATATCCTACTCCGATCCATTTCTTCTCAATTTGATTGATGGTATCTCCTCCTATTACACTGAGGATTGCCTTTGAGATGTCCCCAACTAGAGGAGATCCTTTTGGAAATGCCTGTTAAAGAAATTTATTGTTCTATTAGCTTATATGCATAGCTCTAGAGCACTTCATATTCTGCTATGGTGATGCCTAAAGGAAAATCAAAATTGAACCCATGTGGTATCAAAGAAGTCCAGATTGTCGTTAGCATAAGTGTTTTAGAAAGTCATTCTGATGTGCATAAATAAAATTATGTGGAAGCACATGTTATTTAGTAAGAGCTAGGAAATCCAAAATTTTCTTGGTCTAAGTTTTAAGAGCTCATTTAGATTTATGTATATGAACGTACGTGGCAGCACATGTTGACTCGAGGAGTCGGGGAACTAATAAACAACAGTGCTGCGCCTAACTACTTAGCACCCATTCGTTGTGCGTAACTGAACATGCATAATTGGATTCTATATCTATGTGATAAACAAAGATAATTTTTGCTTGTATGGGTGAGTTGTGCACAATTTCGAATTGATAAGTCATCGGTGTTGCCATCACTTGTTTGAACACTTGTGTCAGCATTATCGTACATGTCGTTAATGAGGATAATGTACTTCGTTGGAACTTTGTGTTTCTCCAAATCCACCATATGACATTCCGCGGTATCTTATCGAGTTATCATAGGACTTCTCCAAATCAATGAACACCATATACAGGTCCTTTTGTTACCTGTATCTCTCCACAAGTTGTCGTACCAAGAAAATGGCTTTCATGGTTGACCTCCCAGGCATGAAACCAAACAGAATTTTAGTCACGCTTGTTGTTGAAGATTGGTATTAATATTCCTCACCTCTGTTCTTTAGGCATCTTGTATGACCCAAAAAAGAGGTTGAAAAGGTTAGTTAGCCATACTACTGCCGTCTCCAATGCCTCTCCACACCTCAATAGGGATACAATCAGGGCCCATCTCCTTGCCTCCTTTCATCCTTTTTAAAGCCTCCCTGGCCTCAAACTCCTAGATTCGTCGCACAAAAACGTATGTTGGCATCATCAAAGGAGTCGTCCAGCTCAATGGTAGAGCTCTCATTCTTTCCATTGAATATTTTGTCGAAGTGCTCTTGCCATCTATGCTTGATGTCCTTGTCCTTCACCAAAAGCCGATCTGCTCCATTCTTGATGTATTTGACTTGGTTGACATCCCTCGTCTTCATCTCTCGATCTTGGCCATCTTATAGAAGTCCCTTTCGCATTCCTTCATGTTTAATCGCTGGTAGAGGTCCTCATACACCCGACCCCTTGCTTCACTCACAACTCGCTTTACTGTCTTCTTTGTCACCTTGTACTTCTCTATGTTGTCTGCACTCCTATCCAGGTGTAGGCGTCTGAAACATTCTTTCTTCTCCTTAATAGCCTTTTGGACATCATCATTCCACCACCAGGTATCTTTAGCTCGGCTTCTACTTCCCCTGATCACCCCAAATTCCTCTAAAGCCACCTTCCGAACGCAAGTCACCATCTTCATCCACATATTGTTTGCATCACCCCCTTCCGCCCAAGAGCCCTCCTTAATAACTCCTTGAAAACATGAGTTTCCTCTCCTTGAGCTCACACTGCTTCGTTCTAGCGACTTTGGCACGCTTATCCTACTGGACACAAATCTGAAAGCGGAAGTCAGCACCACAAGCTTATGTTGAGGAACAACACTCCCCCTCCATGTATCACCTTACAATCTAGGCAAGCATGTCCGTCTTCTCTTGAGAGGACGAAATCAATCAGGCTAGAGTGTTGACCACTGCTAAAAGTCACTAGATGGAATTCTCTCTTTCCAAAGAGGGTGTTAATTACAATCATGTCGTAGGTTAAAGCCAAGCTTAAGACATTCCCTCCTTGATTCCTGCTGCCATAACCAAAGCCCCAAACCCACGCGAACATTGAGGTCTCATGCTATGAAGAGCTTCTCGCCAATAGGTACACTTCTAACCATGTCCCAGGCCTTCCCAGAATTCCCTTTTGGTCCTCTCACTGTGGCCTACTTGCGGAGCATACACGCTCATAACATTGAGAACTAACTCCCCGACGACGAGCTTTACCAGGATAATCCGGTCCCTTGCTTGTTGACGTCTACCACTCCATACTTGAGGCTCTTGTTGAATCTGCCTACTCCATTTATGCTTGTAGTTCTCCCCTTGTACCATAGTTTGAAGCCGGTATCCTCCACCTCCTCCGTCTTCTGTCCCTTCCATTTGGTTTTTGGACTCATAGGATATCAACACTCCTCCTCACCGCTGTATCAACTAACTCTCATGACTTACCCGTTGGGGACCCTACGATTCCAGCTACCTAAGCCGATCCTACTAGGCCCAACTAGCTTCCTTGCCCATCGCACTCGTTGAGTCAAATGCGAAGACGCTTACTCATTTTTCGCTACACCTAGGTGTCGACGTAGCGCGCCACTAAGGATGTGATGATCCGATCCTTAATCACTTACAACCACATGCAGATCAAGATACGGCACGCCACCAAGGTCCAAGGGGTTATGGCCCGGCTCGTGCCCATTTGACACCACACCAGGGTTCCGATATGGCGCGTGGCGTCTGGGTTTCATCTCCATAAGAGTGCTGAGTTTGGACGTTGGCTCGCCAAGTCTATCACAACCCTCCTCCTTTACCCGGGCTTGGGGCCGGCTATGTTGAGACATGTTAGAATTGAGTATTTGTGCACTTCGAAAGAAAATAGTATATGCACAACATGTTAGAACACATGCACCACTCAAAAAATTGAACATCAGCATGTTGTAATCATAAATACATGTGGTCAAATGCTTTCACAATTTTTCGCTAATCTATACATATGAAATGACATGTTGTAATCTGAATTTAAATACTTTGAAGACGAAACTTTCTGACAAATGTTGTGAAGTCCTATTTCAGCGGAAGGTTTCTATACTCGCGTAGGTTCCATGAAGCTCCCCTCTTGTAAATACTTTCTCTTACATACTCAAAATATTATATACTGTCGGGGTCTCCCAATCAATTTTCTTTCAAAATATGTTTTTTAATGCACACGTTTGATTTTCCAGAATTATGTACTACCCATAGAAGCACATATTTTTCCATTAACTAGTAGTGATACCATCCTCTTACTTAGGAATAGCACCTGTGGCGGCATAAATCATTATGAAATTTCAATGTCAAAGTTGATCATTAGTCACTTCAAACAGTGATCTTTCAGGATATGCCACTGTATAGTATGGAATCTATTACTCATGTGAATAGATTACATACAATGATCTTTCAGGAGTAACAAAAGCGGCGGGTGGCGACGCTGATTGGAGTTCAACTAGGATGGCAGGTGGAGCTAGCTATGCATGCGTGTGTGCGTCTGACCGTCTGTTTTCTTCTTTCTTTGTTTAGATGTGCGTTCGTCTGGGTTAGATTAGGGGCATGGGTCAGTTAGTGGCCCCGTAAGTCAGTAGGGGTAACTTATGTCAAGTTTACAAATGCTGACACGTTTTTCTTCTGGTCAACTGGCCAAAAGAAATGGTTAACCCGCAGAGGTGTAACAGAGCGGTAGTTGTCATGCATTGTCAGAAGCTAGAATGGTAAAACTGAAATGTCAATTTTAAGAGTGGCATGGTCCAAATTTAGAGTGGCAGAAAAAAAATTCCGAGGCCAGTAGCATAACTTAGTTGACTTAGTGCTAAGGAGTTATGAACTAGTGATTAACGGCCATTTTATCAGTAAACATCAAGTGTTCACAAAGTGCATATGTTATGTGAGCATTAGTTCAATACCATTTGACATCTGTTCATTCAGTTAGGAATTAGGTATGCAAAGCCAGCAATGCTCGCATCTTAAATAAAACTAGCAGCGATGATATGTGTGTATGTATGTCTGTAATCTATACGTTTTAAGAAAAAAATGTATAACTGTCAGCTCAAGAAATTTATTGCAAACAAACAGATGAAATTAGGTTACTTACATATCCAAAACCTGCTGCCTTATAAAATGGAACCATGGTGTATCCTTTGCAGTTCCTTGCCAGAAATAATCTGATGTATGGAACTTCATGAATGAACGCGGCAATTCCGCCATTTTTGCTTCCCTTCGAGAGTGCACTGTAAAATCCGTCATAGGTACTATAGGTCTTGATCTTCGATTTGTCGAAATTGAGTTGTTCCAGTAGACTCTGGACGTAGGAACCATGAGTGCATCCTACATAGTCCCCACTTCTACGGAGGTCATGGATATCGGTTATAGTTGGATTTAGTTGTCTTATGGTAAGCATTGTTGCCAAATTTGCGGTGTAGCTTGCTGACAATACAAGGAAGAAAAACACCCATACAATCAAGACTATCCGAGATAGTAAGTGTCTCACTCTGTCTGAAATTTTTGATATGGAGTTCAATTAGTTTTTCAGTCATATGGAAGGAAAATTCAGGAACCACATAACTACATAATATAGATGAAAGTGATGAAACTTGATACGTAATTTTCTAGAGAGAATTCCTTCTTTAACACCGTGTCTAAATTTTATGCCCTATTTAACATCGACAAACGATTTCTTCCCTATCTAACAAAGAGTTTAAATTTTATGCCTTTTATGACACTTTTGTCTATTTTGAGCCTCAATGACAACTGAAAAGACCCTTTTGCCCCTCATGTTTTATGTTTGTGCGCGCGTGTGTGCTGCTGATGTTGCGTGTGTGTGCGTGCGTGTGTGTGCTGCTGATGTTGCGTGTGTGTGCGTGTGTGTATGTGCTGCTGCGTGCCTGCGTGCTTGTGTGTGCGTGCGTGTGTATGCTGCTGCGTGTGTTGCTCGGTGTGTGCTGTCGCATGACTGCGTGTTTGTGTGTGCGTACATGCTGCTGTGTGTGTGCTGATGCGTGGGTGTGTGTTGTTGTGTGATGCGCGCGTGTGTGTGCTGTGTGCGTGTGTATGTGCTGCCGCTGCGTGTGTGCGTGTTGCGTGCGATGTGTATGTGTTGCCGCTGTGTGTTTGCTACTGCCCCGTACTGATATTGCATGTGTGTGTGCTACTGTCCCGCACACATACATATCACATGAAGGGCAAAAGGGTTTTTTCAGGTGTCATTTAGTCTTAAAATGGAAGAAAGTGTTATAAAGGGCATAAATTTTAGACTCGTTGTTAGATAGGGAAGAAAAAGTTTTTCAGTGTTAAATAAGAAAACAAAATTTAAGATAATGTTAAATAAGGAATTGTTTCAATTTTCTACATGTGGTGCTTATTAAGTTTTTCAGATAGTGGGAATTATTTGCTAGTGTAGTTATCTTATGGCTCACGACGCACTGAACAGGGTTCTGGACAAGCATAGCTGCAAATCCTGAACGTGTGGTTGAGAATCAAACTTAGATCATCAGCCAGAGACAAGAGGTACCACACCGAAGCTATTGTAGTGTTAATTATTCGTAATACGGCACTGTTTCTGTGACAAAACTATTGTATATAAGATACTGAAATGACGTACAAAGTAACCTGACCACTCGAGCTTTGTTTTATACACCCCAGGCCTATCCGTTAAGCTTCATGTACTAGACAATGCAACCAAAAGTCCGAACTGATGAAAAGAGCTAGGCAATCTACATATACACTTCAATACCCCCTCTCACGTGTGATGCGGGAAGTCAATACATGGATAGATTTAGAGGTATGGCTAAAGAGGCCTATACATGGACACAAAGGGGGGCAGCAGCAATTTTTGGATAAATTGCGAAAGCCTGGACTTGAACTCAAGAAGGCCCTGATACCATGTTAAACTTCATGCACTAGCCAAAACAATCAAAAGTATGAACTGATGGAAAAGGCTAGGCAATCCACATATACACTTAAACATATCCAACAGCAGGAGCATCTAGTTTTGTAAGCTATGTCTACACGTTCACGTTCTTGCATACTTGGAGCATCTCAGATTGTTGAGCATAGACCCAAGGTTTGTTCCCTACATTGGTTGTTTGCTCATCTAAGACATGGAGGCAACTGGATGCATGCCTATTTGCTACAACATTGTAACTTTGTTAGTTGCACCAAGAATGAAATAATGATTTTGGTGCAGCTTGATACTTCATGTCATATGTTATGTGAAAGTTAATTTTCTCTTAAGGAATAGAAGTATTTTGGTAAATGTACTTACTATCTCCAAATAGAGAAAAAAATGTCATAATCCCGATGTTTCTCAGAACTTCTCCAGTAATATTTATGTTGTTTTCCAGAAGCTCCAATATGCAGACAACAAACCATGTGTAGAACAATAATCCGATGCTTCTGAGCCACAGGCCACGTGATAATGGCTCAACGAAAATCCATGCTTTGTTAGTTCTGCTGCTCTTGGCTGGAACAACCATTGCCACTCCTGATTCTGTGTACGGTAGAGTGAAATCGACGTAGGAAGTTCTGTTATGTGAGATTGTTATATCCCCAATTGCTACATCATATTTCTGCAAGGCATCAAACAAAATTTGCTTTACTGACCAGCACAATGATCGCTTAATCTTTATTATGAAAGCTGTAACTATTTCATAAGGACATGAATAGGTAAACCAAGAAGAGCCTAACTATGCCATGTTTCTTATCATGTACTCCGTCTGTAAACTAGTATAAGATCGTTTGGATCACTACTTTAGTGATCCAAATGATCTTATATTAGTTTACAGAGGGAGTAAAGATGATGTGTATATTTCTCTGATATAGTACTATACCTAATGAGTTGCAAGCAACAGTTGACACGTTAATGCAATTTTTGCTACAATAACATAGTATCCCCTCTGTAAAGAAATATAAGAACGTTTGGATCACTAAAGTAGTGATCTAAACGCTCTTATATTTCTTTACGGAAGGAGTACCAAACAGTCACCTGACCCATAGTTAAGCATGATATGGTCGTTGTACAGACTATATAATAGAGAAATATGCCCCTGCTTAACATCTCCTCTCAATTGCAATTTATTTGAGCGGGCTGTGTGCCATTTCTTTTACATGGTTGCACTAAACTAAAAGTAGTAAATATATGTGTGAGCTCTTACATCATGGCATGCATATAAAATGTACTTTTAGCAAATTCAATGCGGAAGTTGAAGCCCTGTTGCGGTTATTACCTTAAGGTAAACTTGGTAAATAAAATCATCATAACCTCCACTGCTTGTGTCATTTGTAGTGCCAAATGCTACATATTCATAGGGTAGTGCATAGGGAAGTCTTTTAACTGCCTCTTCGAATACATCAATTGAAAGGCCACTTGCTTTAGTTGCCCCTGTGATTGGATCCTTTCCACTTGTCATAAATTGTGGGTATACACTTACGTGCACTCCTACTCGAAGCTTCTTCCCATTTACAGGAGCTTCCCACCCTCTCGGTATCTCTGTTGATTTTCCCGGCCAAATCACGGGGTTTAGGTCAGAAGCTAAGCCTGAATGATGTGGCATTGCTTCCCCGTGATATAGTCGCCGGGAAATACCATTCTCTGCAGTCCAAAACCCAATTTGTTGCCACCCTTTACCAACTACATTTATGATCTGAAATGTAGAGGCTTGCAGCTGCCTGCCAGAAAGGTCAAAATGACCACTCAAACCTCTAAATTTGTATTGCAAGATGGTCTTTAGGAGATCCGGTCCATAAACAGAAGTTCCCAAGCTTGTCATATTTCTTGCAACTGCTGGTTTTTGAAATGATGTTTTGTTCTTAATACCAAGGTTTTCAACTGCTTGTGCTACCGCCCATATAGTATCATAGCCCCAGAGTTCAAATATGGTTGGTTTCAGTGGTGGATCATTTGGGTTATCAATCTGTAATCTCCTGTTCCAGCGTATGGTGAAGTTATCCAGTTCTGCTGATTTAGGAGTATAAAATTTTACACCTAAAACACCATTCATTGCATCCATGACAGAAGGGTCCATGGAGTCTATGACATTGGTTAGTCCATCTGTCATGATCCATACGAATCCTTTCTTCATCATACCAACCTCTTTTGCCTTTGTGAAGAGGATCGACGCCAAATCAGGTGACATATGCACCACGAAGACCCTTGTTTGCATTGTCATTAACTTATAGAGTTCTTGGGTAATTTGTTCAGTAGTTGCTGACAGAGGGATCACACTCCGATAGGGAACACGGGCATCAATTTCTTGGAGGGCGTCGATGAGATATGGTATGACACCTCTACCATAGTCAGTTTCTTCATAAATTGGCACCACCTGTCTCCACCCGTAGGCCTTAATTAGGGAGGCAATGCTATTCACTTGTGTAGAGTCACTCAATGTTGCACGAACAAAATATGGAAGACTGCCAGAGTAAAGAGATGGGCTTGTTGCTGTGAAGGAGATGACAGGGACCTGAGTTTTATTCCCGAGATCCGATACAAATGCTGCTTGTGAAGATGTTTGAGGGCCTATGATAACTTGGACACTGTAATTCTCTAGCAGGTCAAGAGCTGTGAAGTTGCATAATCAAATTTTAGTTGAATGCAAATTTGTGGCTGCCAGAAGCTTCGTAAATTCCGAATCGAAGAGTGAAGCAATGCCGTATGGTATTTACTCAATATATGTTCGTTCATAGCACTCTATAGCGTGTGTTTCTACTGTCCTAGCAAACTTACACTTGTGAAAACAGGATTGCAAATTTTTACCAATTTACAGATGAAGCTGCAAATTTGAACCCACAATCTTTGTATGAATGTAGCAAACCATGTCGTCATACAATGAATGATTACAGTTCGCTCTGTTCACATGAGTTGCTTGTTTTTAAACATGGCATTTATCGTGTTCCTGCATTACTAGTTATGCTGATAAATAGTGTTTATTTTACATTGGATTTCATCACAAAACTTTTAGAAGCCTCTTATGGAGTATATTCCGTGCTCTTTTACTACAATAACAGTTCTAAGCAATGCTTGATTCCCCTTTTCCATTTCAGGTCATCCTATCATAGGGATATTTCCTTGATCCATCTGGAGGATTGTTTGAAGGTATTTTGGTGTGATTTTTCCATTGGAAGTGAACTTCATATTTCCATTGAAAAAAAAGTGTCCTCACATAGAAAGATGACTGCTAATAACGGCATTCTGATTTTAAGTCCACTTGTTATGTTCTGATTTTTGCCAAAAAAGGTTTTCGCCTCGCTTTATATATAAAGCATCGATCATCAAGCACCCAGTACAAACACACGCCACTGCAACACACGCACACACCCAGGGCAGGATACATAGGCGCTGAGCGCAGCAACACCACCCCTAGCACTGCCACCACGAAGAGATGAAGCTACATATGACGAACCATGTGTTTCAAGGCGGCGTCTTCGGGAAGGGTACGACACCGGAGCGCCGCCACTGCTCGATCCTAGTATCAGAGTTTTCCCTGGAGCCGCATGACGGGCAATGAGAGCCGCGACGACGCCTTCAAGAAGGGAACGATCTTCGCCGCCACCGGTCCGTCCGAAGATAGAACAGGTTTTCACCTCGGCCAACACTCACTGGCATCGAACGCCACACCTCGGCAACCATGCGCCCACACGGCCATGGTGACCGGGCAGCACCAAGGCACGGGCTCTCTGCCCAAGAGCACCGTGCTACCACCACCAGGGCCACCGCCTCGGCATCGAAGACCTTAACACCACCTCACCCGAGACCCGCCGCAACCCCAACAAAAAAGGCGAGCGGAAAGGTCCCACCTTTCGTACCCCTGGGCGACCCCCAGCGTCGAGACCCAACAGGCCGGCCAGAACTGGCATCCACCGACCCGTCCTGCTACCCCGAGTGCGAGACGAGCTCGGTCCTGCAGCACCGGGAGGGGGACGAGGTCAGTCCTGCTGCACCGTGCGCGAGACGAGCTCAGTCCTGCAGCATCGGGAGGGGGACGAGGTTAGTCCTGCTGCACCGTGCGCGAGACGAGCTCGGTTCTGCAGCACCGGGCGCAAGACAAGCGGTGGACCACAACTAGGAGAGGACCAGCCCTTTGATGGGAATAGCGCCCGGCGACGAGGAGATGGCGAAGGTCGAGACGGTCCGAACGTAGACGAACCGACGCCAAAGCAGAGTCCGGTCGTCGCCGTGGCCGAGACCACCGAACCATCGTGTAGCCGACACGTCACAGGAAGGTCGCCGCAAAGCCAGACCTCATCGTGTCGCCGCCGCCCACGGCCAGAGCAGCCACCACGCTGAGAAACTGCCCCACCCGCACCATCCGCCAGGATCCACGCATCAGATCCGGCGCCATCCACCACCATCTTCCACAGAGCCGACCACGACCAAATCCACCGCCAGCCGAGCTCCCACGCGAGCCGAACCAGCCTGGCCGCCGTTGAGCCCAAGTCTCCCGGAGGCACACCAGGAGCCAGATCTGGGCATGCCCAGCCATGGCCGCCGGCGCCCCTGGCCACCCTCGCGGACACGGAGCCGCCCGCGCAGCCACCATGACCAGGCGGCGTCGCCTGCCGGCCGGTCGCCGCGCCGCCACGCCCCCCGCACGCGCCGCGCCTCCACCTGGATGCGTCGTCCCGCGCCACCCGCTGCCAAGCAAAGAGGAGAGGCCGCCCCACCGCCGGCGGCGGCAACCGGGCTTTGCCCGGCCGCGCCCTCGGGCGGCGGCGAGGGAGGGAGGAGGGGGAGGAGGTGGGGTCTCCGGCGGCGGCGGTTAGGTCTCCTCCCGTGACGGGAGCCTCTCTGTTTCGTCCTCTGTTTTCGTTGCACTGTTACTCTGATTTTTTGTGAATAGAAACTGTTGATCAGTGAATCTCTCTGTTACTCTGTCAGTACGGAGAGAACAGTCCAGATACGAAGGGATCAACACCATGGCTCTGATCAAGCAACCGGGTTACCTTATCACAAAAAGCACGCTAAAGCACTTGCCCACCAAAGATAGCTATCCATTGTCGAAAATTTATATGATGAATATGCCGTACGATTAAATTTCACAAAATACAGATGACCATACATCTGAAAACATGAATAAATCTATAATCTCTGGGTACTGAAATTTGAACCCAGTCAATTCACAGCAATTAGGTGGCTAACGGGATTACATCCGGGTCGGAACTAGCAGTAATCATTTTTGTTGTTAAGGTTTCTCAGACCAGCGAACTTATCAAGGATAAGCTAAGCTAAACATAATTGGGTTATTAAATATGTATGCACTAACCTTTATGAGAGTAAAACTCATAATATTTCCTTGCAAAAAAGTGTTGTAAATATTTCTTGGTAATAGTAACTTAGGTCATCTCCAACTTGGACCCCTAAAACGGACACAGGATCCGTCCGCAGATGCATCTGCGGACATGAATACGGGAGGCGGCTATCCAACCGTGTACGTCAAACGTCCGGAGACATTTCGAACGGAATCTGAACAAACCGAATGATTTTTCATGCAAATCGGATGATTTTCATTTAAATCTTGTTAGGAAATATTAGTATTGGTCTAAGAGTCCTTATTAGACTACGTTTCCTTTCCTTACACCTCAAGTCTTGCGTGATACGAGTATATATATGCCCCTTGGGCCTTCAAGCGGTTGCTACAAATCAGCCGGTTGATTTGTTACAAAATTAAGCCACCTAACCAGCCGTCCGGTCTGACGGATACTGGCCGTGCAATCACAGCAAACGGAGTCAACGTCTTCCTCCTTTGTTCTTCCATCCACCACACACATCATCCAACATCTGCACACGTCAGCGACCTCGCGGCATCGGAGCCGTCGGCGACCACTGCATCGCAACACCGAGAAGCCATCCGGGTGCTGCTCAAATGGCAACGCCAAGCGCGACGAAAAAAGCTTCAGCGCAGCAGCTTCCATGGCAGCACCGTGCGGCGCGAAGCACCGGCGATGCTCCATTGCAGCCCCAGCGCAGTACATTGCAATCCCCGGCAGCGCTCCATTGCAACCCCCGGCGAGCCTCAATGACCCCGTGGCGCTTCATCGTAGCTCTAGCATGCTTCAATGCAGCTCCGGTGCTCTTCATTGCAGCTCCGGCATGATTCAATGAAGCTCTGGTGCACTTCATTGCAGCTCCGGCATCGCTTCAATGCAGCCCCGACTGACCTTTAACGACTCAAGTGGTGCTCCATTGCAGTCTTCGGCAGCACTCCATTGCAACCCGTCGAACTTCACTGCAGCACCACGAGCAGAGCACGTCGCGTCGGATGCCGACAGCACGACGAGCGTGTCACGTTGGATGCTGCTTTGCAGCACCACGAAGCGTTGCTGCCCCTGCGAGATCCATGGTCAGCTGGTGCTGCAAGGCCGGCCGTGAACCTGTCTGCTGCAAGGGCTCATCCATGGGTGGGGGGGGAGGGGGGGGGGGCGCTGAGCCCTGATCTCGCACGCCGGTGCGCTAGTTGGGCAGCAGCCAAGCCCATCTCGCACGCCGGTGTGCTGGTTGGGCAGCAGCCGAGCCCCGATCTCGCACGCCAGTGGCTTGGAGCGGTGGCTGGCGCCTTGCCTTGCAGCCTCACCGCGGCTTGCAACAACGGTTTGGGTGGGGCTTGCAGCATCGTCCTGTTTGGGTGTCTCTCATCCGTGGAGGTGGATGGGAATGGGGAAGGAGAAATCGAAGGAAGAAGTTGACTCGGTCGAGAGATAAGGATAAGGTGGACGGGGCGGTGGGTGGGTCCCACGAAGGAAGTGTGTCGATCTACGCCCATTGTCCTTAGCCAGCGAGTTTCTTTCGTCGTCGGTTGTCATGGGCTATGATTTTCTGTGCAATGCTTTATTCTCTTGATGTGCCATCTTCCTTTGACATCCATCTTATGTATCTTCTACTGATGTGGTGTCTTTCTCTGATGAGTCATCTCTTCATTATCCCCTTTGGCTTGACTCGACAAGTTTTGAAGACTCTTCATACTATGGCAACACTCTCAAGACGCATAATTGGATTATCATTTTTTTTCTTCTACTACTAAACTTCTTAGGGCGCCGCTGAGCCCTGATCTCGCACGCCGGTGCGCTAGTTGGGCAGCAGCCAAGCCCATCTCGCACGCCGGTGTGCTGGTTGGGCAGCAGCCGAGCCCCGATCTCGCACGCCAGTGGCTGGGAGCGATGGCTGGCGCCTTGCCTTGCAGCCTCAGCACGGCTTGCAACAACAGTTTGGGTGGGGCTTGCAGCATCGTCCTGTTCGGGTGTCTCTCATTCATGGAGGTGGATGGGAATGGGGAAGGAGAAATCAAAGGAATAAGATGACTCGGCCGAGAGATAAGGATAAGGTGGACGGGGCGGTGGGTGGGTCCCATGAAGGATGTGTGTCGATCTACGCCCATTGTCCTTAGTTAGCGAGTTTCTTTTGTCATTAGTTGTCATGGGCTATGATTTTCTGCGCAATGCTTTATTCTCTTGATGTGCCATCTTCCTTTGACATCCATCTTCTGTATCTTCTACTGATGTGGTGTCTTTCTCTGATGTGTCATCTCTTCATTCTCCCTTTTGGCTTGACTCGACAAGTTTTGAAGGCTCTTCATGCTATGGCAACACTCTCAAGACGCAGAATTGGATTATCATTTTTTTTCTTTTACTACTAAACTTCTTCAAATGCAATGCTATTGCATACGCTTTGCATTTGAGGGGGGTGTTAGGAAGTATTAGTATTGGTCTAGGAGTCCTTGTTAGACTATGTTTCCTTTCCTTGCACCTACGCCTGCTCCATGGTAAAGTAAGCATGTACCAATGCCGGTGGGGGTGTTCGCTCGTCATCGGACGCCTCCTCCATCGCTGTGTCGTCCTCGCTCACCTCCGGCGAGCTCGCCAGCAAGCCGGCCTCTATCCGTCGCGCATGACGGGCCTGCCATCCCACTGCAACGCCGGCCAACTCGTGCTTCTGCTCCGTCAAGAGGCTCTCCCACATCACTCTAGAGCTCCTGGTCATAGCGGAGGTGGCGCACGGAGGAGGAACAGAAGCAGGCGTGTTGCGGTGCGAATCGTGCCAAGCGTGGCCACGCATAAATAGTGGGCATCGGCCAGGACAAGCGGTGGGCGGTTCAATGCGGGCGCCGGAGTGGGTTTCTCAGACGCCGTGCCTGTTTAATGCCGACAAGCAGGTGAACGGGCACTAGTTTTGAATGCAGTAGTTAGTCGTCCCGTTTCGTCCAGTCATGTCTCTCCGACATTGAATAGGTGTGAAGTTCGTTTCGTCCAGTCATGTCTCTCCGACATTGAATAGGTGTGAAGTTCGCGACGCGGCATGGACAGGATGCCGCTTTAATGGTGGCTCCAGTGACCGGTGGTGTTCGCTCTGGATCGACATGAATGCGGTGCGGGGAGCGGAGGTGCGGTCGCGCGGGAGATGTTTTTGGTTGGGACCGGGGTGCTAGACGCGTACATGATGACGGTCCGAACGCCCGCAAACCTCCTCCTGTTTGCGTCCGGTTTATTTGCGTCCAGTTTGCAGGATTTCGGACAAGCGGATTTACGCCCGAATTGGATGGCTTGCGGTGTCTCGGCCCGGGCGTTTTGAGGGTCTGATTGGAGATGCCGTTAGTAAGAATTTAGTAGCCGGACATTGTCCTTTTATATGTTTCTGAACTTTACCGAGAGATATACGCTTAAAGTACTTCATTTAATATGATTGTCATAAATTAGCCTTGTTAGTATCTATTTATTTGGTTTACAACCTTTTCTGTCCATCAGCATTTGTTAGTTGGATGTCTATTGTTAAACAGAAGAAGTACGGAGTATTATGGAGCACATGGAAAGTAAAGTAAAAACCATTGATAAATGTTACAATTAAACTCCTCCAACTTTGTCCATTAGTAGTGGTGGCACGTTGGAGGATAACTATGTTATTTTTCCATCGAAACTGTGTTGATAATATTTCACTTTTGTAGCTTATACTAACTTGATTGATGAAAGTTGCGGTCAAAAAAAAAAACTTGATTGATGAAAGTCAGTTATATAAGTTGTACTTTGCAGAATGTGTAAAAAAAAAGTTGTACTCTGAAGCATATACTATGTAGCAACGGAAGTATTAGGAAAGAAGTTTTTCATGATAGACTGCAGAACTTTTACCTGCTGATGCAGCTTGGACATTGTTACTTTTGGAGTCCCTGATGTGGAGAACTAGCTTCGGGCTGTAGTTTCTGTGGACTGCATAGAAGTCTTCCAGGGCCATCAAAATGCTGGTCCGTGTCATCTTGCCCCCCAATGAATCCAAGTCAAGGATCACTCCGACAGGGAACTCATCTGCTCCACTTGTGGTAGCATTTTGAGCTGCGCCGAAATGGATGATAAGTAACAGGAAGAAGGTGATTTGAGATGCTCTCTCCATTGAGTGCTGCAAGGTTCGCGAACTATTTTGTGCCCAGAATCTGAGGCCGCCGAGGTTCATATATAGTTGGTTTCTTTGACGCATTCAAGCTAAAATTTCAGCGTAACGGCATCGGTGGCTAAATTTCGATACCTTGAGCCATGCATATTTTATTGCTGAGGAAATGGTTCTACCCCATTTTCAGTTGTGGTTTCCAAAGGTCAAATGATGTAGCACGGCCAAGGAATTTAAATACAAAATACGTAGTTGAGGACATGTTGCATTGATGGGTTCGATGATACAGTAGTGGAGTACTCCGTTGCTGCATGTTACCACCGGGCTGTACAGGTACTTAAATACTACCAAGCGACCAGTAGCTCCTTCCGTTCAATCTAACGCTATATCCCTTGAAAGCGACAACAGCTGTTATCCAATTGTTTTCAAATGTTTGCCTTATTTCCCCAAGGAAATGGATTTTGTTGACGCGATTTCTGTTGTTTATCTGAAGTCCAATTGCTGGGAAGTTGTCCAGAATCCCCTTCATTATGTTGGTTAACTAGACTCCAATTGCTGGGAAGTTGCCCAGAATCCCTTTGATTATGTATGTCAAAACCTGATGAATGTGACAATGGAATTTCCTTACATCAGAATGCGTGTGTTGACATTTGAGGAAGGGAAATTTCTGGAATTATTTCGCCCGGTTACTCATAGGCGAAAAATGGATTGTCGGGTTGTCTCGCTGTCCAAAGAATTGTACCTACGTAAATTACCAAAACATAGGTGTTGGGTGATGAACAGATGTAGACTTCCTAAATTTTATTTTGCTGAATTTCTATTGGATGAGCTTCAGTTTGTTATTAGCATAGCTGGATCGCTGGCCTTCTCAATTTTAATGTAATTCAGCACAACTGGTCGAGTATAAACCAGTAATTTTCGAAACCAACTTGATAACAAAGTCAGACACGAACCAGGACATGCGCATTGAGTTGTATCAGTAGCACTCTATGAGTGCGCTCCACGATGACAATCATATTAGCCTAGTATTACAAGTGGTGCCAATTGCAAACAGGGAAATTGTTTTTTGATGTTTGGCAAACCATCTAACGGCACTAAGAGTTAGGCACCTTTCGTGCCATGATATAGGAAGTTGCAAAAAATTGTGGAAAAGTATGACTAACTGTGTGGTGTTATCCCTGTATTTTTTGAAGTGATAGCTGTGCGTAATTCAACGAAGTTCCCTGTGGCAACCCCAAGAGGACTGAGCTGGATAGATTCCTTAGTAAGGTCAAGCTGGGTCAATGTGAGCTAGATCCAACGTGGTGGACGCGCTTGGACGTGTCCAGGCCTCTTTATATCCACCGTAGATATGAGTTGGATTTAAGGGGTGTCGGTCAGTCTGGATGTATAGGGCTAGTGTGAGGGGTGCGGCCGGTTTGCGATTTCTTAACCGGTCAGCGACTGGGCCGTCCACCCAGACGTATAGAGGCAATATAAGGGGTTTGGCTGTAGAAGCACTCATGCTGATTTTGGGGAACAGTGTTGGAGGTGGAGCCAACAACTTCCCTATCCGTGAAATAAATTGTTGTTTACTGGAAGTTGGAGCAAATTAGAGCATCTCTAGCAGATCTCACAAACCGGACCATCCGGCAAAATAACTGCCGGTTTGCGAGATGGAGGGGGTTTGACCGGTCCGAATAGATCCCACAAATTCGGCCGTCCTAGAATTTATTTTGTGGGATCTCGAATCCGCAGGCTCATTTCCTCCATGTCTATGGGGTTTCGTTCGATTTTGTCGGCTCCCCTTTCCTTTGGTGCGAATGCATTTTCGCCCGCTTCAGTTCGCACCTCCACTCCCTGCCACCACCACCGCATATCCCCCGCCCGTTCTTGTTGCCCCGTGCCGTCCGAAAGCTCCGCCGCATCCATTCCACCAAGTTTCAGCACGGGGAGTGCCCTTTTGTGTCTGAGGACTCACCGCCACCGCTGGCACCATGGATCCGCCCCGGAGCTTGGTGCGCGGCCTTGTAACAGGCGGATCCGGTTGGTTCCGGCCCCGGTGAGCCTTGGAATCAGTAGGGCTTGCCCGCGCGCATCGGAGGAAGTGGTGGCGCGGCTTTGCTTCGGCCGGCGGGGAAAAAAGGGCGGCACGACGAGACTTTGCTTTGGTTGGCGGGGAGAAGAAAGGGGCGGCGCGTCTTTGCTTCGACCGGCTTTGGGCGAGGTATGTCCAACACCTGCGGGTTTGTGCTTGATTTGGCTCGGTTGAGGTTCGGGTCAAATTTATGGACGATTCGCATGCATTTTGTAGATGGATTTGAGTTCATCTTCGCCGCCTTCGTCCGATGGTTCGGACATAGAAGAGATTATCCTGGACAACAATGTCGACAACCTAGTGTTGTTGCATCGTGTGGAGGAATTTGAGACGGGGGCCGAAGAAAACCGCCTAAAACTTTACCACTTATACGTTGTTGCATCTTCCCGTATAGTTTTGGCGGGCTAGAAACAGCCTAAAACTTACCATCCACCTCGACGGAACCTTGCCACCACACTGCCTCGCGCCGGCGGCCCCACACTGTCTCGCGTCGCCCCTCGCCAGCGGCCGTCATGCGTGTCACTTGACTAGCGGATCCTAGGCCATTATCTATTTTTGTTTAACTAAAAGTAAAATAAAAGAAGATTTATGGGGAGATGTTATGGGAACTGATAAAAATAATTCTGGGACAACTTTCTCTAAATTTTATTGTGTTTTTCGAAGGAGCTGTTGAAGTTGCTACCAAACACACCCATAAGAGCAACTCTAATGGGGCGACCCAAATGGATGCGCGTCCGTTTTTCGTTCACGGGCGGCCCATTCCAGGCCCAATTTTGAGCCGAATTTGCATCGGCGCAGACACGAGATGAACGCGCACGCGCGCCTACTCCTCTCCCCGGGCACGCCTGTCGGTGGCAGCCACCACCATTTTCCCCAAAAACGCTCCCGCCCGCGCGCGCCCCCGCCCCCCAACCAGCCATGGAGGACGCCATCGACCTCGACCTCGACGCCGCTGCTGGCCTCGCCTCCCTTGCCTCGTCCGGCGCCGTCAGCCCCTCCGGGAAAGGCAAGCCTCGTGCCCCGCGCAAGACCGCTGCGGCGACCAAGCCGAAGAAGGCGCTGATGCCCGAATAGCGGGCAAGGGAGTCGGCCAAGAGGAAGGGCCGGAGGCACGCCGCAGACATGAGGGATGAGGCCACTGCGCAGGTCGCCACCGCCGCCGTGCAGCAGGAGTTCACCAACGCCCGCGTCGCCGCGGCAACGAGGAAGGCGCTCTATATGCTTGGGATAAACCCTAGCCAGCACAACCTCA
Organism: Triticum urartu; assembly: GCF_056163025.1. NCBI lineage: Eukaryota > Viridiplantae > Streptophyta > Magnoliopsida > Poales > Poaceae > Triticum > Triticum urartu. The sequence goes on along the minus strand of NC_141877.1, from coordinate 424,971,327 downwards.
TCCAAGCCGCCGTCGCCGCGGCCAGCACCGGCTCGTCGGTGTTTCCTCGGATGGTGATGCCCGACTCACCCCGCGCATCGGCTTGCAACCCGGTCCACAGCCCATTTGTGTCTGAGGACTCACAGCCACCGCTGGCACCATGGATCCGCCCCGGAGCTTGGTGCGCGGCCTTGTAACAGGCGGATCCGGTTGGTTCCGGCACCGGTGAGCCTCGGAATCAGTAGGGCTCGCCCGCGTGCATCGGAGGAAGTGGGGGCGCGGCTTTGCTTCGGCCGGCGGGGAAAAAAAGGGGGCGGCACGACGCGACTTTGCTTTGGCTGGCAGGGAGAAGAAAGGGGCGGCGCGGCTTTGGGCGAGGTATGTCCAACACCTGCGGGTTTGTGCTTGATTTGGCTCGGTTGAGGTTCGGGTCAAATTTATGGGCGATTCGTGTGCATTTTGTAGATGGATTTGAGTTCATCTTCGCCGCCTTCGTCCGATGGTTCGGACATAGAAGAGATTATCCTGGACAACAATGTCGACAACCTAGTGTTGTTGCATCGTGTGGAGGAATTTGAGACGGGGCCGAAGAAAACCGCCTAAAACTTTACCACTTATACGTTGTTGCATCTTCCCATATAGTTTTGGCGGGCTAGAAACAGCCTAAAACTTACCATCCACCTCGACGGAACCTTGCCACCACACCGCCTCGTGCCGGCGGCCCCGCACTGTCTCGCGTCGCCCCTCACCAGCGGCCGTCATGCGTGTCACTTGACTAGCGGATCCTAGGCCATTATCTATTTTTGTTTAACTAAAAGTAAAATAAAAGAAGATTTAGGGGGAGATGTTATGGGAACTGGTAAAAATAATTCTGGGACAACTTTCTCTAAATTTTACTGTGTTTTTCGAAGAAGCTGTTGAAGTTGCTATCAAACACACTCGTAAGAGCAACTCCAATGGGGCACCCAAATGGACGCGCGTCCGTTTTTCATCCACGGGCGACCCATTCCAGGCCCAATTTTGAGCCGAATTTGCGTCGGCGCGGACACGAGACAGACGCGCGCGCGCCTACTCCTCTTCCCGGGCCCGCCTGTCGGTGGCAGCCATCACCATTTTCCCCAAAAAGGCTCCCGCCCGCGCGCGCCCCCGCCCCCCAACCAGCCATGGAGGACGCAATCGACCTCGACCTCGACCTCGACGCCGCCGCCGACCTCGCCTCCCTCGCCTCGTCCGGTGCCGTCGCCCCCTCCGGGAAAGGCAAGCCTCGTGCCCCGCGCAAGACCGCTGCGGCGACCAAGCCGAAGAAGGCGCTGACGCCCGGACAGCAAGCAAGGGAGTCGGCCAAGAGGAAGGGCCGGAGGCACGCCGCGGACACGAGGGATGAGGCCGCTGCGCAGGCCGCCGCCGCCGCCGCGCAGCAGGAGTTCACTGAAGGAAATATGCCCTAGAGGATAATAAAGTTATTATTTATTTCCTTATAATCATGATAAATGTTTATTATTCATGCTAGAATTGTATTAACCGGAAACATAATACATGTGTGAATACATAGACAAACAAAGTGTCACTAGTATGCCTCTACTTGACTAGCTCGTTAATCAAAGATGGTTATGTTTCCTAACCATGAACAACGAGTTGTTATTTGATTAACGAGGTCACATCATTAGTTGAATGATCTGATTGACATGACCCATTCCATTAGCTTAGCACCCGATCGTTTAGTATGTTGCTATTGCTTTCTTCATGACTTATACATGTTCCTATAACTATGAGATTATGCAACTCCCGTTTGCCGGAGGAACACTTTGGGTGCTACCAAACGTCACAACGTAACTGGGTGATTATAAAGGAGCATTACAGGTGTCTCCAAAGGTAGATGTTGGGTTGGCGTATTTCGAGATTAGGTTTTGTCACTCCGATTGTCGGAGAGGTATCTCTGGGCCCTCTCGGTAATGCACATCACTTAAGCCTTGCAAGCATTGCAACTAAATGAGTTAGTTGCGGGATGATGTATTACAGAACGAGTAAAGAGACTTGCCGGTAATGAGATTGAACTAGGTACTGGAATACCGACGATCGAATCTCGGGCAAGTAACATACCGATGACAAAGGGAACAACGTATGTTGTTATGCGGTCTGACCGATAAAGATCTTCGTAGAATATGTAGGAGCCAATATGGGCATCCAGGTCCCGCTATTGGTTATTGACCGAAGACGTGTCTCGGTCATGTCTACATTGTTCTCGAACCCGTAGGGTCAGCACGCTTAAGGTTACGATGACAGTTATATTATGAGTTTATGCATTTTGATGTACCGAAGGTTGTTCGGAGTCCCGGATGTGATCACGGACATGACGAGGAGTCTCGAAATGGTCGAGACATAAAGATTGATATATTGGAAGCCTATGTTTGGATATCAGAAGTGTTCCGGGTGAAATCGGGATTTTACCGGAGTACCGGGAAGGTTACCGGAACCCCCCGGGAGCTAAACGGGCCATGATGGGTCTTAGTGGAAAAGAGAAGAGGCAGCCCTACATGGGCTGTGCACCTCCCCCTTCCCCTAGTCCTATTAGGACTAGGAGAGGTGGCCGGCCCCCTCTCTCTCTTTTCCCCCTCCGCGAATCCTATTCCAACTAGGATTGGGGGGGGGGAATCCTACTCCTAGAGGGAGTAGGACTCTCCTGGCGCGCCACACCTTGGCCGGCCAGCCTCCCCCCTCTAGTCCTTTATATACTGAGGCAGAGGCACCCTAGAACACACAAGTTGATCCACGTGATCTATTCCTTAGCCGTGTGCGGTGCCCCCTGCCACCATAGTCCTCGATAATACTGTAGCGGAGTTTAGGCGAAGCCCTGCTGCTGTAGTGCATCAAGATTGTCACCACACCGTCGTGCTGACGGAACTCTTTCCCGACACTTTGCTGGGTCGGAGTCCGGGGATCGTCATCGAGCTGAACGTGTGCTCGAACTCGGAGGTGCCGTAGTTTCGGTGCTTGATCGGTTGGATCATGAAGACGTACAACTACTTCCTCTACGTTGTGTCAGCGCTTCCGCAGTCGGTCTGCGTTGGGTACGTAGACAACACTCTCCCCTCTCATTGCTATGCATCACATGATCTTGTGTGTGCGTAGGAATTTTTTTGAAATTACTACGAAACCCAACAGTGGCATCAGAGCCTAGGTTATTTATGTTGATGTTATATGCACGAGTAGAACACAAGTGAATTGTGGGCGATATAAGTCATACTGCCTATCAGCATGTCATACTTTGGTTCGGCGGCATTGTTGGACGAGACGACCCGGACCAACATTACGCGTACGCTTACGCGAGATCGGTTCCCCCGACGTGCTTTGCACATAGGTGGCTTGCGGGCGACTGTCTCTCCAACTTTAGTTGAACCGAGTATGGCTACGCCCGGTCCTTGCGAAGGTTAAAACGGAGTCAAATTGACAAACTATCGTTGTGGTTTTGATTCGTAGGTAAGCTTGGTTCTTGCTTAAGCCCGTAGCAGCCACGTAAAACTTGCAACAACAAAGTAGAGGACGTCTAACTTGTTTTTGCAGGGCATGTTGTGATGTGATATGGTCAAGACATGATGCTGAATTTTATCGTATGAGATGATCATGTTTTGTAACCGAGTTATCGGCAACTGGCAGGAGCCTTATGGTTGTCGTTTTATTGTATGCAATGCAATCGCGATGTAATGCTTTACTTTATCACTAAGCGGTAGCGATAGTCGTAGAAGCACAAGCTTGGCGAGACGACAACGATGCTATGATGGAGATCAAGGTGTCACGCCGGTGACGATGGTGATCACGACGGTGCTTCGGAGATGGAGATCACAAGCACAAGATGATGATGGTCATATCATATCACTTATATTGATTGCATGTGATGTTTATCCTTTTATGCATCTTATCTTGCTTTGATTGACGGTAGCATTATAAGATGATCTCTCACTAAATTATCAAGAAGTGTTCTCCCTGAGTATGCACCGTTGCAAAAGTTCTTCGTGCTGAGACACCACGTGATGATCGGGTGTGATAGGTTCTACGTTCAAATACAACGGGTGCAAAACAGTTGCACACGCGGAATACTCAGGTTATACTTGACGAGCCAAGCATATACAGATATGGCCTCGGAACACGGAGACCGAAAGGTCGAGCGTGAATCATATAGTAGATATGATCAACATAATGATGTTCACCATTGAAGACTAATCCATTTCACGTGATGATCGGTTATGGTTTAGTTGATTTGGATCACGTGATCACTTAGAAGATTAGAGGGATGTCTATCTAAGTGGGAGTTCTTAAGCAATATGATTAATTGAACTTAAATTTATCATGAACTTAGTCCTGGTAGTATTTTGCAAATTATGTTGTAGATCAATAGCTCGCGTTGTTGTTTCCCGTGTTTATTTTGATATGTTCCTAGAGAAAATTGTGTTGAAAGATGTTAGTAGCAATGATGCGGATTGGATCCGTAGTCTGAGGTTTATCCTCATTGCTGCACAGAAGAATTATGTCCTTGATGCACCGCTAGGTGACGGACCTATTGTAGGAGCAGATGCAGACGTTATGAACATTTGGCTAGCTCAATATGATGACTACTTGATAGTTTAGTGCACCATACTTAATGGCTTAGAATCGGGACTTCAAAGACGTTTTGAACGTCATGGAGCATATGAGATGTTCCAGGAGTTGAAGTTAATATTTCTAGCAAATACCCGAGTTGAGAGATATGAAAGTCTCCAACAAGTTCTATAGCTAAAAGATGGAGGAGAATCGCTCAACTAGTGAGCATGTGCCCAGATTGTCTGAGTACAACAATCGCTTGAATCAAGTGGGAGTTAATCTTCCAGATAAGATAGTGATTGACAGAATTCTCTAGTCACCATCACCAATTTAGTAGAACTTTGTGATGAACTATGATATGCAAGGGATAACGGAAACGATTCCCAAGCTCTTCGTAATGCGGAAATTGACGAAGGTAGAAATCGAGAAAAACATCAAGTGTTGATGGTAGACAAGACCACTAGTTTCAAGAAAAGGGCAGAGGGAAGAAAGGAAACTTCAAGAAGAACAGCAAGCAAGTTGCTGCTCAAGTGAAGAAGCCCAAGTCTGGTCCTAAGCCTGAGACTAAGTGTTTCTACTGCAAAGGGACTGGTCACTGGAAGCGGAACTACCCCAAGTGATTGGCAGATAAGAAGGATGGCAAAGTGAACATAAGTATATTTGATATACATGTTATTGATGTGTACTTTACTAGTGTTTATAGCAACCCCTCGGTATTTGATACTAGTTCAGTTGCTAAGATTAGTAACTCGAAACGGGAGTTGCAGAATAAACAGAGACTAGTTAAGGGTAAAATGACGATGTGTGTTGGAAGTGGTTCCAAGATTGATATGATCATCATCGCATACTCCCTATACTTTCGGGATTAGTGTTGAACCTGAATAAGTGTTATTTGGTGTTTGCGTTAAGCATGAATATGATTTGATCATGTTTATTGTGATACGGTTATTCATTTAAGTAAGAGAATAAATTGTTGTTCTGTTTACATGAATAAAACCTTATATGGTTACACACCCAATGAAAATAGTTCGTTGGATCTCGATCGTAGTGATACACATAATCATAATATTGAAATCAAAAGATGCAAAGTTAATAATGATAGTGCAACTTATTTGTAGCACTGCCGTTTAGGTCATATTGGTGTAAAGCGCATGAAGAAACTCCATGCTGATGGGATTTTGGAATCACTTGATTATGAATCACTTGATGCTTGCGAACCATGCCTCATGGGCAAGATGACTAAGACTCCGTTCTCCGGAGCGAGCAACTGACTTATTGGAAATAATACATACTGATGTATGCGGTCCGATGAGTGTTAAGGCTCACGGCAAGTATCGTTATTTTCTTAACTTCACAGATGATTTGAGCAGATATGGGTATATCTACTTGATGAAACATAAGTCTGAAACATTTGAAAAGTTCAAAGAATTTCAGAGTGAAGTGAAAAAACATCGTAAAAAGGAAAATAAAGTTTCTCCGATCTGATCGTAGAGAAGAGTATTTGAGTTACGAGTTTGGCCTTCAATTAAAACAATGTGAAATAGTTTCACTACTCACGCCACCTGGAACACTATAGTGTAATGGTGTGTCCGAACGTCATAACCGTACTTTATTGGATATAGTGCGATCTATGATGTCTATTACCGATCTATCACTATCGTTTTGGGGTTATGCATTAGAGACAGCTGCATTCACGTTAAATAGGGCACCATCTAAGTCCGTTGAGACGACACAATCTGAACTGTGGTTTGGCAAGAAACCAAAGTTGTCGTTTCTTAAAATTTGGGGTTGTGATGCTTATATGAAAAAGTTTCATCCTAATAAGCTCAAACCCAAATCGGAGAAATATGTCTTCATAGGATACCCAAAGGAGACTGTTGGGTACACCTTCTATCACAAATCCGAAGGCAAGACTTTTGTTGCTAAAATTCGGAGTTTTTCTAGAGAAGGAGTTTCTCTCGAAAGAAGTGAGTGGGAGGAAAGTAGAACTTGACGAGGTAACTGTACCTTCTCCCTTATTGGAAAGTAGTTCATCACAGAAATCTGTTCTTGTGACTACTACACCAATTAGTGAGGAAGCTAATGATGATGATCATGTAACTTCAGATCAAGTTACTACCGAATCTCGTAGGTAAACCAGAGTGAGAATCCGCACCAGAGTGGTACGGTAATCCTGTTCTGGAAATCATGTTACTAGACCATGACGAACTTGCGAACTATGAGGAAGCGATGATAAGCCCAGATTCCGCGAAATGGTTTGAGGCCATGAAATCTGAGATATGATCCATGTATGAGAACAAAGTATGGACTTTGATGGATTTTGCCCGATGATCGGCAAGCCATAGAAAATAAATGGATCTTCAAGAGGAAGACGGACGCTGATAGTAGTGTTACTATCTACAAAGCTAGAATTGTCGCAAAAAGGTTTTCGACAAGTTCAAGGTGTTGACTACGATAAGAGTTTCTCACTCGTATCTATGCTTAAGTCTGTCCGAATCATGTTAGCAATTGCCGCATTTTATGAAATCTGGCAAATGGATAAAACTACATTACTTAATGGATTTATTAAAGAAGAGTTGTATGTGATGCAACAAGAAGGTTTTGTCAATCCTAAAGGTGCTAACAAAATATGCAAGCTCCAGCGATCCATTTATGGACTGGTGCAAGCATCTCGGAGTTGGAATATACACTTTGATAAGTTGATCAAAGCATATAGTTTTATACAGACTTGCGGAGAAGTCTGTATTTACAAGAAAGTGAGTGGGAGCACTACAACATTTCTGATAAGTATATGTGAATGGCATATTGTTGATCGGAAATAATGTAGAATTATTCTGTAAAGCATAAAGGAGTGTTTGAAAGGAGTTTTTCGAAGAAAGACTTCGGTGAAGCTGCTTACATATTGAGCATCAAGATCTATAGAGATAGATCAAGACGCTTGATAAGTTTTTTCAATAAGTACATACCTTGACAAGATTTTGAAGTAGTTCAAAATGGAACAGTCAAAGAAAAATAATTTCTTGCCTGTGTTATAAGGTGTGAAGTTGAGTAAGACTCAAAGCCCGACCACGGCAGAAGATACAAAGAGAATGAAAGTCATTCCCTATGCCTCAGCCATAGGTTCTATAAAGTATGCCATGCTGTGTACCAGATCTATTGTATACCCTACACTGTGTTAAGCAAGGGAGTACAATAGTGATCTAAGAGTAGATCACTGGACAGCGGTCAAAATTATCCTTAGTGGAATAAGGAAATATTTCTCAATTATGGAGGTGACAAAAAGGTTCGTCGTAAAAGGTTACGTCGATGCAAGTTTTGACACAGATCTGGATGACTCTAAGTCTCGATCTAGATACATATTGAAAGTGGGAGCAATAAGCTAGAGTAGCTCCGTGCAAAGCATTGTTGACATAAAAATTCGCAAAATACTTACGGATCTGAATGTGACAGACCCGTTGACTAAAATTATCTCACAAGCAAAAACATGATCACACCTTAGTACTCTTTGGGTGTTAATCACATAGCGATGTGAACTAGATTATTGACTCTAGTAAACCCTTTGGGTGTTTATCACATATCGATGTGAACTATGGGTGTTAATCACATGGTGATGTGAACTATTGCTGTTAAATCACATGGCGATGTGAACTAGATTATTGACTCTAGTGCAAGTGGGAGACTGAAGGAAATATGCCCTAGAGGCAATAATAAAGTTATTATTTATTTCCTTATAATCATGATAAATGTTTATTATTCATGCTAGAATTGTATTAACCGGAAACATAATACATGTGTGAATACATAGACAAACAAAGTGTCACTAGTATGCCTCTACTTGACTAGCTCGTTAATCAAAGATGGTTATGTTTCCTAACCATGAACAACGAGTTGTTATTTGATTAACGAGGTCAATCATTAGTTGAATGATCTGATTGACATGACCCATTCCATTAGCTTAGCACCCGATCATTTAGTATGTTGCTATTGCTTTCTTCATGACTTATACATGTTCCTATAACTATGAGATTATGCAACTCCCGTTTGCCGGAGGAACACTTTGGGTGCTACCAAACGTCACAACGTAACTGGGTGATTATAAAGGAGCATTACAGGTGTCTCCAAAGGTAGATGTTGGGTTGGCGTATTTCGAGATTAGGTTTTGTCTCTCCGATTATCGGAGAGGTATCTCTGGGCCCTCTCGGTAATGCACATCAGTTAAGCCTTGCAAGCATTGCAACTAAATGAGTTAGTTGCGGGATGATGTATTACAGAACGAGTAAAGAGACTTGTCGGTAACGAGATTGAACTAGGTACTGGAATACCGACGATCGAATCTCGGGCAAGTAACATACCGATGACAAAGGGAACAACGTATGTTGTTATGCGGTCTGACCGATAAAGATCTTCGTAGAATATGTAGGAGCCAATATGGGCATCCAGGTCCCGCTATTGGTTATTGACCGAAGACGTGTCTCGGTCATGTCTACATTGTTCTCGAACCCGTAGGGTCAGCACGCTTAAGGTTACGATGACAGTTATATTATGAGTTTATGCATTTTGATGTACCGAAGGTTGTTCGGAGTCCCGGATGTGATCACGGACATAACGAGGAGTCTCGAAATGGTCGAGACATAAAGATTGATATATTGGAAGCCTATGTTTGGATATCAGAAGTGTTCCGGGTGAAATCGGGATTTTACCGGAGTACCGGGAAGGTTACCGGAACCCCCGGGAGCTAAACGGGCCATGATGGGCCTTAGTGGAAAAGAGAAGAGGCAGCCCTACATGGGCTGTGCACCTCCCCCTTCCCCTAGTCCTATTAGGACTAGGAGAGGTGGCCGGCCCCCTCTCTCTCTTTTCCCCCTCCGCGAATCCTATTCCAACTAGAATTGGGGGGGGGGGGATCCTACTCCCAGAGGGAGTAGGACTCTCCTGGCGCGCCACACCTTGGCCAGCCAGCCTCCCCCCTCTAGTCCTTTATATACTGAGGCAGAGGCACCCTAGAACACACAAGTTGATCCACGTGATCTATTTCTTAGCCGTGTGCGGTGCCCCCTGCCACCATAGTCCTCGATAATACTGTAGCGGAGTTTATGCGAAGCCCTGCTGCTGTAGTGCATCAAGATCGTCACCACGCCGTCGTGCTGACAGAACTCTTCCCCGACACTTTGCTGGATCGGAGTCCGGGGATCGTCATCGAGCTGAATGTGTGCTCGAACTCGGAGGTGCCGTAGTTTCGGTGCTTGATCGGTTGGATCGTGAAGATGTACAACTACTTCCTCTACGTTGTGTCAGCGCTTCCGCAGTCGGTCTGCGTTGGGTACGTAGACAACACTCTCCCCTCTCGTTGCTATGCATCACATGATCTTGCGTGTGCGTAGGAAATTTTTTGAAATTACTACGAAACCCAACATTCACCAACGCCCGCGTCGCCACGGCAACGAGGGAGGCACTCTACATGCTTGGGGTGAACCCTAGCCAGCACAACCTCGTCCAAGCCACCATCGCCGCGGCCAGCACTGGCTCGTCAGCGTTTCCTCGGATGGTGATGCCCGACTCACCCCGCGCATCGGCTTGCAACCCGATCCCCGGCTTCCACGTCTACCCACAGGCCTCCCGCCTCTCCGGGGAGTGCTCACCCGACGTGAGCGTGGTCGCGCCTTCCACGCCCGCGCCCATCGAGCTCAACGCCACCCCGGTGGACGGTGGCTCGTCGTCCAACGGCACGAGGAAACGCACGCGACAGACGCCGGCCGACGGTCTCCCGGACGCCCGTAACCTATTCGAGGAAATGCCGTCCGTCATCGACGAGGACTACATGCAACACCTCATCTTCGAGGGTGGTGCGCCGGGCGCTGGCTACGATCCCGAGGAGACGCAAAGCCAGGACGGCCGCGGGGCGTTCACGCCGGCTGCTGGCTATGATCCCGATCAGGCGGCCTTCATGCGTGATCAGGTCGGCATCGACCTGGACGGCTTCCCCCTCGACCACGAGTTCCCGGACGACTATGGGCTAGAGGAAGAGGACGAGTGCGACATCGAAGTGGAGCCTTTGTTCGAGGACGAGCTCGCCAACCAAACCGCCGGTCCTAAGCCGAAGCGCAAGAGCAAGCGCACGAAGGCGTACACAGCTGCCGAGGACAAGCTTCTTTGCGAGTGTTGGCGAGACATTGGACAAGACCCAAAGACGGGCGCCGAGCAAAAGCATTCAACCTTTTGGACTCGTGTGCACCGCGAGTTTCATGACCGCAAAAGGTTTCCATCCTACCAATTTGTGAGCACGCGCGGGTGGGTCTCCATTTCCAAGCGGTGGAGGGTGATCCAATAAGAGTGCAACAAGTTTTGCGTCACCCTTGAGAGCGTCAAGGCCCGCCCCGTGAGCGGCATCGGCGTGCAAGACATGGTATGATAGCAAGCAAGCCGCCCTCTTTTTTGCCATCAAGATCATCCTTTTACGTCTTCATTTTGCTATCACTTGCCCATATGCTTGCATGGAAACATTTTATAGGCATCCAAGGTTCAACACAATGGCAAGTGCTTCAACCTCTCCCATTGCTATCGGATCATCAAGGACGAAGAGAAGTTCAAGGCACAATATGCCGCGCTCAAGGCACATGGGGGGAAGGGCGCCGTGGAGGATGTTGGGGAGGGCGAGCCGGCACGACCGCGGGGGAAGACCAACTCCAAGAAGGAGAACACGCGAGATGCGGCCACCAACGCCTTGATCGCAAGCGTGGACGGCATGATGAATAAGAAGGACTCAAGAGAGGAGGAGCGCCGGCGTTTCAAGGCGGAGCAAATGGATGCTTTCATGGAGATCCAAAGGAGAAGGCTTGATCTTGACGCCAAGAAGCAAGCCAAGATGTTCGAGCTCGAGGCGGAGAAGCAAGCCAAGATGCTAGAGATCGAGGCCGCCAACGCAAGACAAAGGCGAAAGAAGTGGCTCTTGCAACCATGATGACCGGGGTGGAGATCATGAAGGTGGATTTCAACGCCTTGTCGCCAAGGAAGAGGCCGTGGTTTGAGAAGATGCAGGCCGACATGCTCAACTTCGACGACGAGTGATCTATGACGTCGAGGGGGATCTTTTTTGTATGCCGGCAGGTGTGCCGGTATGACCACGAGAGCCGCGATGGCGTGGTCGAACTGAAGTCTCACCATTTTTTGTGTGCTGGCATGTGTGCCGGCCGGCTGGCAAGTGCGCCAGCATGAACTGTGGTGTTTTCTGAAGCCGACATTCTATGCCGGCACTGGCATGGTGCCGACATGAGACATGGCCGCTGGCATGATCGGCCGCGGGCCTTTTTTATTTAAAAGTTGAATGCGGATATGAAATAGGTCTACGCGTTGGGCGCATTACCGATCCAAATGCAAAACTGGGCGAGCGGTGAACAGACGACCGATCCAGACGGACAAAAAGCGAACAAATACGCTGTCCATTTGGTCGCCCCATTGGAGTTGCTCTAAGGCCCGTGACCCCACATCGCGCGCGTCCGCAATTATTTTCCTGTTCGCGCGCAGCTCGGGGAGTGGCGGGCGGGTAGGTCGCCTGCGCCGCCGACATCGCAGCGACTCTCCGGCTGTGCTCTGCTCCACCACCCAACCACCCTTTCGACGTACTCCAGGAGGATTCAACCGGCTGTTACCGGAGCCCGCGCCGTGCCCGTGCTGCGCCCGTGCGAGGACAACGCGACAAGGTACGAGCCTCGCTCGACGCTCAGTTCTGCAAAACCCCTCTTCTCTTTCTAATTTTGGGATATGTTTTCCGACGGATGTTCCATGATGTGTTTATTTCATGCCGCGCACATGCTACATGGTGAAAATACCAACTTTGCTCGAAACATCAGTGTTAGCTGAAATAAGCCGAAACCAGATGTCCCGATGCATGCCAGGTGTTTGTTAGAATGCCGACACTTGAAAATATGTCTGTTCTTCGTGCGAAACAATGCCCGCACCTACGACAACCCCTAAATCCCTGAACCATCCGAGTGGCCAGCAGGTGACAATCTGTATGGGACATGTGAAGTTCATGAATTCACGAGAAAAAGAATGTAACCTTGTACGTAAGAAGCAAACACTTGGCTAGATGGTTCTGTTCAACCAGGTTTGAATAGGTATGGCAGTGTGCTTAAACAAGATTCACACATGAAAATTAGTACAAACAATCATCCGACTGGGAAGAGCGTTGGCAGACTGGATGCCTAGAGTAAGTTGAGCTTTATCTATGAACCGTAAACATAATTAGCTGTTGTATGTTGAGCTACTTCAGTCCAAACTCTTACCATTTTAGAAATTCATTTAGCTGGAGGCTGCTTTATGTAATACCAGCTAGCTGAGCTAGAAACGACTTGAACTTGAAACAGGTGCCACTCTTGTGCCAAAACTTCTTCTAAACCCCCAAGAGACAGCCGAAGCATTGCGCCTGTGGCCACTTGGTTGTAGACCTATGTTTTGCATCTCTTCTCCAGCTTCATTACCTCTTTCATTTCCTTCTGCCTGATCTCCCTTTTGGTCAGGTTGCGTCTCAGTTGTTGAGTTTTTCTTTTCATAAAAGTAAATCGCCACGGCTATCAGAAGAGAAGAAGTCGAGATGGCTCCACTAAGTATGAAAAGTCCTGTAAAACCATCAGGTGTGAGTTTTTCTGGATCAGGTGCACGTCCCGCATTGTTGCAGTTGTTTTGATATCCGATTCCGATCCATTTCTTCTCAATTTGATTAATAGTGTCTCCTCCTATTACGCTGAGGATTGCCTTTGAGATGTCCCCAACTAGAGGAGATCCTTTTGGAAATGCCTGTTAAAGAAATTGAGAGTTCTGTTAGCTTATATCATAGCTCTAGCACACTTCGTATTCTGCTATGGTGATGCCTAACGCAAGATGAAATTGAACCCATGTGGTAGGAAAGAAGTCCAGTTTGTCATGAGCGTAAGTGTTATAGAAACTAATTCTGGTGCACATACATGAACTTATGTGGCAGCGCATATTGCTTGGTAAGAGCTAAGAAATTTAAATTCTTCTTAATATATATGAACATATGTGGCAGCACATATTGACTTGGGAAGAAGTAAGAAACTACTTAGAAATGAACATGCATAATAGATTATATATTTGTGTGGTAAACAAAGAGGATGTTTTCACTTGTATGGGTGAGTTGTACACGATTTCGAACTGAGTACTTGTGTATCTTAAAGCGAGTTAGTGTTTGTATATTTCATTTTTTATGCACAAAGTGCATCCAGAATTATCTAGTACCCATAGAAGCACATATTGTTTTCCCATTAACAAGTGGTGATACCATCCACTTACTTAGGGAATAGCAGTATAGCACCTGTGATGGCATAAATCATTATCAAATTTCAATGATAAAATCAATCATTGTCAATTCATACAGTGGTCTTTTAGGGTATGCCACTATATAGAATGTAATCCATTATTTGCCACTATATAGAATGTAATTCATAGAGTGCTCTTTCTGTTTGTGCTTAGAGGTCGATTACTTCATGATTTGCCATATTGACTTTAGCTGTTCATGTTTATTTCTCTATTGCTCTTTTTCTTGAGAACTACACGTCTTTCCACTAAGAGATTAACAGTCAATGTGTTACTGGCTCGAGATAGCCTATGTTTCTGAACTAAATGAAAGGAAGAAAGCATGACCTGAAGAAAATGAATTGAGCTGCTAAAATGACAGACAGATTAAAATAATGATCCACAACTCAAACTACCCAACTGTCCAGCACCCAATCCATCTAGGATACTCTGATAATAAACCATTTTCTGGACTCTTCCTTGATCGTTGACACTAAGCACAAATAGAAAGTTCTGGTTAATTGGAAACCTTGTTATTCCTTTCCTTCCACACCATCCAAGCAACCAGGATGAAAAGGTACCAAAGCCCTTTCTTAAAATACTACTGAGTACTGTGCACATGCGCCCTGGAAGTGATTCACCAATCGCCATACTTTAACTCTCCTTATGAAATGCAAAAAAGGGGTTTCACATTCTCAAGGAATCTGGTGGTTCTCACTGGCTACAAGGACAAGGCCAAAACTGGTTATGGTGGTTGGCACTGTCTTTCTGGTTGAGATGCGGGGGTAGATGATGCCCAGGTGTGCCCATCACGTGCTATCACTCATCCTGTCTTTCTCCTAATGGATCTGAGTATAAGGCAAAGCACTGGACCAGTCCTGGCAATTAGTGATGCATGAAGGCGTTGGTGGTGAACAAAACTAGGCGGAGACCTATTTGGAGTTGAATCCATGCTTTTTGATGTGTTTATAACTTTATATTCTTGGTTGGCTATGGTGAAGTAGATCCTGACCATAATGGTACAAAGTTTTATCAAGTTGCAAATAATGGATTTCATCTTGCATAGTAGTAAATCCTATATGCCTGCTCTATGAGCTGGAATGATGATTTTTTGACTTTATTTGGATAAGATTGTTTGTATATGTAAGCTGAATTTTGAGCTTCCTTGTGGGTGTGTTTGTTCTTAAATTCATTTTCCAACTGTCTCCCCAAATTTATCTCTTCGAAGTCTTTTTAGTTTGATTTCTGATTATATTAACTTGTAACTTGTCATCTGAGTTATGTGATTAACAGCCATTTTATTAGTGAACATCAAGTGTTCACAAATGTGCGTATGGTAATTATGTGAGCATTGGTTCAATATCATTTGCCCTCCACTCATTCACTTAGGAATTAGGTGTGCAAAGCTAGCAATGGTCCCATCTTAAATAAAACTAGCAGTGATGAGATGCGTACAGGAATGTCTATGATATATTCGTATTCAAACAAATTTAATGACTGTCAGCTTCAGAGATATATTGCAAACAGACAGATGAAAGTGTGTTACTTACATATCCAAAACCCGCTGCTTTATAAAATGGAACCATAGTGTACCCTTTGCAGTTCCTTGCAAGAAATAATCTGATGTATGGGACTTCATGAATGAACGCAGCAATTCCACCATTTTTGCTTCCCTTTGAGAGCGCACTGTAAAATCCATCATAGGTATTATAGGTCTTGATCTTCGATCCGTCGAAATTGAGTTGTTCCAATATTCTCTCGACGTAGGAACCACGAATGCATCCTACATAGTCCCCACTTTTGCGGAGCTCATGGATATCAGTTATAGTTGGATTTAGCTGTCGTATGGTAAGCATCGTTGCCAAGTTCGCGGTGTAGCTTGCTGACAATACAAGGAAGAAAAATACCCATACAATCAAAACTATCCGAGATAGTAAGCGTTCCACTCTGTCCTCTGAAATTTTTGATATGGAGTTCAATTAGTTTTTCAATTATATGAAAGGAAAATGCAGGAACCCACATAACCGCATAATGTAGATGAAAGTCATGAAACTTACTATGCAAATTTCTACATATTGTGCTTATTAAGTTTTTTCAAGTGTGGGAATTGTTTGGTAGTCTAGTTATCTTATGGCTCACAACGCGCAGAACAATGTTCAAATCCTGGACAACCATAGCTGCAAATTTTACCCCCCCCCCCCCCCCCCCAACTTGTGGATGGGAATCGAACTCGGATCATCAGCCAGAGGCAAGTTACCACACCGCTAGGCTATGGTAGGTTTAATTATCAGTAATATGGTACTCCCTTTGTAAAAAAATATAAGATGTTTTAGACCACTACTGATCTAAAACGTCCTATATTTGTTTACAGAGGGAGTACAATGTATCTACGACAGAAGCTATTGCGTTGATAAGGTAATGAAATGGCTCACAAAGTAACCTAGCCACTTGAGCTTTGTTTTGTACACCCTGGGCCTATCCAACTGCAGGAGAATCTAATTTTCTAAGCTATCTCTACACATTCGCGTTCTTGCATCGTTCAGGCAACTAGAAGCATGTCTATTCACTACAACTTTGTAGCTTTGTTTGTTGCACCAACATTAAAACACTGCTTCTTCATGCAACTTGATACTTCATGTAAGATGATATGCAAAAGTTCATTTTCTTTCAAGGAATGGAAGTATTTTGATAAATATACTCACTGTCTCCAAACAGGGAAAAGAAGGTCATAATCCCGAGCTTTCTGGGAACTTCGCCTGGGATATTTGTGTTGTTTCCAAGAAACTCCAATAGCCAGAGAACAACCCATGTGTAGAAAAATAATATGATACTTCCGAGCCACAGGTCACGTGATAATGGCTCAACGAAAATCCATGTGTTGTTAGTTCTGCTGCTCTTGGCTGGAACAACCATTGCCACTCCTGATTCTGTGTACGGTAGAGTGAAGTCGACGTAAGACATTCTGTTCTCTGAGATTGTTATGTCTCCA
Source organism: Triticum urartu (assembly GCF_056163025.1). Lineage (NCBI taxonomy): Eukaryota > Viridiplantae > Streptophyta > Magnoliopsida > Poales > Poaceae > Triticum > Triticum urartu. Next base: position 424,954,475 of record NC_141877.1, on the reverse strand, counting down.
ATTGCTATATCGTATTTCTGCAAGTGCATCAAACAGAGTTACTTTACTGACCAGCAAAATGATGATGCTTAATCTTTGTTATGAAAGCTGTAACTATGCCATGAGGATATGAATAGGTTAACTGAGAAGAGCCTAACTATGCCATGTGTTCTTATCATGTAAAGATGACATGTATATTCCTTTGATATAGTACTTTACCTTACGAGTTGCAAGCAACAGATGGCATGTTATTACAATTTTTTACTACAATAGCATAGTACTTGCAAGAATGGTTACCAGACCAGTAGGGAAGCATGATATGGTGGTTATACACACTATACAATGGAGAAATATGGCCCCAGATAGAATTCAATTTGGGTATTTATCCTCGTCGTATCCTTTATATGGAAATCCAGGTCCAGGGGATCATTCCCTTGACTCTTACTGATGATATTTTTTTTACTCCATCAGAAAATGAACAAAAAGCTGCCAAATTGGCCTATTTCTTGCGCGTAGCTACCAATTGAAGTATTTTGAGGATTTTTTTTTAAACTGAATTGAATGGAGAAAATAAGAACTGGAAGAAGAAAAATTTTCTCAACAGGGGGAGGAAGTCCCTTTGAAATTGGATTTGTTGTTGTAAGGGGATTTTCAAGTATTATCTAAAGGAAGGAACAAACGAGGATAAGAGAAAATTCCTTTTAATTTATTTTATCCACGTGAGATGTATTGCATACTATTCTTCCATTTTCATCCGAAAGGACTTAAAAAAAAATCTATTTCACTATCTCATTCCATCTAGTGCTAAGAAAGAACCCAATGCACTGAAATTCCTGCTCAACATCTCCTCTCAATTGCAATACATTATTTGGGTGGGTTGTGTGCTATTATTTTTTACATGGTTGCATTAAACTAAAATGTAGTATCCCTCCGATCCATATAACTTGTCGCTGCTTTAGTACAACTTTACTAAAGCAGCGACAAGTAATATGGATCGGAGGGCGTACATAAATGTGGGAGCAGTGAAATCATGGCATGCATATAATTTTACTTTTTGCAAATTTGATGCTGAAAGTTGAAGCCCTGATGCACTTACTACCTTAAGGTAAACTTGGTAAACAAAATCATCATAACCTCCAGTGCTTGTGTCATTCGTGGTGCCAAATGCTACATATTCATAAGGTAGTGCATAGGGAAGTCTTTTAACTGCCTCTTCGAATACATCAATTGAAAGGCCTTCTGCTTTAGTTGCCCCTGTGATAGGATCCTTTCCACTTGTCATAAATTGTGGGTATACACTTACGTGCACTCCCACTCGAAGCTTCTTACCATTTACAGCAGCTTCCCACCCTCTGGGTACCTCTGTTGATGTTCCTGGCCAAATCACGGGGTTTAGTTCAGGAACTAAGCCTGAATGCTCTGTCATTGATTCTCCTTGATATAGTCGCCGGGAAATACCATTTTCTGCAGTCCAAAACCCAATTTCTTTCCACCCTTTACCAACTACATTTATTATTTGAAATGTAGATGCTTGCAGCTGCCTGCCTGAAAGGTCAAAATGACCACTCAAACCTCTAAATTTGTATTGCAAGATGGTCTTTAGGAGATCCGGGCCATAAACAGATGTTCCCAGGCTTGTCATGTTTCTTGCAACTGCTGGTTTTTGAAATGATGTCTTGTTCTTAATACCAAGCTTTTCAACTGCTTGTGCTACCGCCCATATAGTATCATAGCCCCAGAGTTCAAATATGTTTTGTTTCACTGGTGGATCATTTGGGTTATCAATTTGTAATCTCCTATTCCAGCGTATGGTGAAGCTATCCAGTTCTGCTGATTTAGGTGTATAAAACTTTACACCTAAAACACCATTCATTGCTTCCATGACAGAAGGGTTTGTGGAGTCTATGACATTGGTTAGTCCATCTGTCATGATCCAGACGAATCCTTTCTTCATCATACCAACCTCTTTTGCCTTTGTGAAGAGGATCGAAGCTAAATCAGGTGACATATGCACCAAGAAGACCCTTGTTTGCATTGTCATTAGCTTATAGAGTTCTTGGGTAATTTGTTCATTAGATGCCGACAGAGGGATCACACTCCGATAGGGAACACGAGCATCAATTTCTTGGAGGGCGTCGATGAGATATGGTATGACACCTCTACCATAGTCAGTTTCTTCATAAATTGGCACCACCTGCCTCCACCCGTAGGCCTTGATTAGGGAGGCAATGCTATTCACTTGTGTAGAGTCACTCAATGTTGCACGAATAAAATATGGAAGACTGCCAGAGTAAAGAGATGGGCTTGTTGCTGTGAAGGAGATGATGGGGACCTGACTTTTATTCCCCAGATCCGATACAAATGCTGCTTGTGAAGATGTTTGAGGGCCTATGACAGCTTGGACATTGTAATTCTCTAGCAGGTCGAGAGCTGTAAAGGTTCATAATCAAATTTTAGGTGAATGCAAATATGTGCTGCCAGAAGCTTCATAAATTCAGAACCAAAGAGTAAAAAAATGACATAGTATTTACAAAATATATATGTTGGTTCAGAGCACTCTGTAGCTATGCTTTTGTTGTCCTAGTTAACTTAAACTTGTGGAAAACAGGATTGAAAATTATTACAGATTTGCAGATGAAGCTACAAATTTGAACCCACAATATTTGGATGAATGTAACTAAACTTGTTGTCAGTATAAAATATAATTACAGTTCAGTCTGTTTACTTGACTTGCTTGTTTTGAAATATGACATTTATAACCTGTATTACTAGTTACGCTGATAAAGTTAAGGTTTCTCAGACCAACAAACCCATCAAGGGAAAGCTAAGGTAAACATAATCGGGTTATTAAATATGTATGCACTAACTTTTCTGAGAGTAAAACTCATATAATATTTCCTTGCAAAGAAGTGTGAATATTTGTTGGCAATAGTAATAGTTTAGTAACCAAACATTGTCCTTTTGATGTTTCTGAACTTTAGCAGGAGATATATGCTCAAAGTACTTCGTTTAACAGGAATGTAATAAACTAGCCTTGTTGCTGTTTATTTATTTGATTTACAACTGTTCTTCCCATGGGCATTTGTTAGCTGGATGTCTATTGTTAAACAGATGAAGTATTATGGAGCACATGGAAAGTAAAGATATAGCCAAAAAAAACACTCGTTCCTAAGTAAAAACCATTAAATCCTTTTGATAAATGTTACTATCAAACGCTTCCAACTTTGTCCATTAGTAGTGGCACATTGGTAAATAACCATGTTGATTTCCATCAAAACTGTGTTCATAATATTGCAGTTCTGTAGCTTGTACTAAGTTGAATGATGAAAGTCAGTTATATTCCTTTGCTCGCTGTGTTCAGAGTTCTTGCCCTTTCCACCAGCCTGATGTATGGCCTGGGGTGGAATTTAAACTTTTCTGGCTCAGCTACTTTGGTTTAGCCGAGCACTGTGAACAGTAATCTGTGTTTTGCTTACCTCGTTTAATTAGGGGGGGGGGGGGGGGGGGGCTTTCGATAAAAAAGACAGTTATGTAAGTTGTTTTTTTATGACAGCGTAAAAAGTTGTACTTCAAAGACAATAAGAAGTTGAGAAAGCATATTTGTAAGCAACATAGGGAGTGGGAAAGAGTTTTTCCTTTTCATGATAGGCTGCAGAACTTTTACCTGCTGATGCAGCTTCTACGCTGTTACTTTTCGAGCCCCTGATGTGGAGAACTACCTTTGGGCTGTAGCTTCTGTGGACTGTATAGAAGTCTTCCAGAGCCATCAAAATGCTGGTCCGCGCCATCTTGCCCCCCAATGATTCCAAGTCGAGGATCACTCCAACGGGGAACTCATCTGTTCCACTCGTGGTAGCATTTTGAGCTACGCCAGAATGGATGATGAGTAACAGGAAGAGGGTGATTTGAGATGCTCTCTCCATTGACAGTGCTGCAAGGTTTGTGAAGTATTCGGTGCCCAGAATCTAAGGCCACCTTGGCTTTTATAGAGTTGGTTTCTTCAAGCTAAAAGCTTAGCATGACGGCGTAGGTGACTACTCTTCAATGCCTTGAGCCATGCATATTTTATTGCAGAAAGAATGTTACTAATTTCTACCTCATTTCAGTTGTAGTTTCCGAAGGTCAAATGACGTAGCACGGCCGACCAAGCAATTTAAATACAAATACGTAGTTTAGGACATGCTGCAATGATAGAGTTCTATAATAGTGGAGTACTCCTCCTCTGCATGTTACCCAGGTACTTAAATACTAACTGACCAGTAGCTCCTTCCATTCAATCTTGCAATATATCACTTGAAAGTGACAGGAGCTGTTATCTAATTGTTTTCAAACGTTTGCTCTGTTTCCTGAAGCAACTGAATTCTGTTGACACGATTTTTGCTGTTTATATAAATTCCAATTGCCCCCTTTTAATATGTATGTCAAAACCAGATGAATGTGACAATCATATTTCTCTACGTCAGAATGCGCGTGTTGACATTTGAGAAAGGGGAATTTGTGGAATTATCTTGACTGCTTACTTGTAGGAGAAAATGGATTGCCGGGGTAGTCTTGTTGTGCAAAGAGTATCTACGTAATTACCAAAACCTATATGGTGGTTCATGAAAAAAAAACTGTATGGTGTGTTTTGTGATGAACATACGCATCCTCTCTCAAATTTATTTTGCGAAATTTCTGTCGGATGAACTTCAGCTTGTTGTTAACATTGCTGGGTTGCTGGTCTTTTCAGTTTACTCTAATTTAGCACGGCTGTTGAGTGGAAACCTATAATTTTCTAAACCAATGATAACAAAGTCAGACACGAACTTGCAAAGGGTGTGTGTATCAGTTTGAGCTGTCTGATCTCCATAATACAGTAACATTTTAGATGTCAAGGAGGTGTGTATCAGTTTGAGTGCACTACATAATGACAATCATATTAGCGTATTATAAGTGATACCAACAGAGAATTGTCTCTCTTTTTCTTTTTCTTTTTTTGTGATCAGAGAAGTTATCTGTTAATGAAAATATTGGCGGACCATCTGCCACTGGCAAAGTTGAGTCACCTTTCGTAGAAGAAGGTGTAGAAGTATGACTATTTGTGTGGCGTAGAAGAAGAGATACCCCTGTATTTTTGAAGTGATGGCTGTGCAAATTCAAGGAAATTCCCTAACCCAAGAGGACTGAGCTGGACAGATTCCTCAATTAACCAATGGGATCGCAAGGAACAAGTCAAGGAACTCGTATTTGGCAGTGACAGAGGCTCCTGTTCTTCTATGGAGTACTATAATAAAGTTTTGTGCGTGGTTATATGTTGTTGTTTTTTTGAATAAAAAGGGGAGCCGCCCGGTAAGGACATGCACCTCTCTACCCCTCGTACTAACAATTCAGCAAAATGCACACATACAAAGAAAATAGGTGATGTCAGCACAAGGTATATCTATTTTGACATTTCAAAAACACATTACTTTCAAACCAATTGACCAAATCAATATCTGCTTTCACTTTGCGTTCATAATTACAAGATCTTCGAAATTAGATCCCACATGAACATGTTTCGATAAATATTTTTGAAAAGCAACTTTCTCCTGAAAAAGCAAAACAAATTTATGAACTTGCTTTTCTAGCACATGTCTATTACAAGTTGGTATTTGTTTTGAGTCTATTACAAGTTGGTATTTGTTTTGAGTAAAAGTAAAACTAGATCCCAAGAAGACTGAGCAGGACAGATTCCTCAATTAGTTAACCGTGGGATCATGAGGAAGAAGTCAAGGAACTCATTTGGCACTGCCAGATGCTCCTCCTACTCTGCTACTATGATTCTATAGTTGTGTGTGTAGTATGTGTATGTCTTTTGTTTGTAAAACTATGCACCATTCTAGGCGCTTGTGTAAATGTAGCTAGTCGATTCCTCTCATCCTCTCAAAAACAAAAAGCAATAATTTAGTCAACGGTGATGCAGACGATTCTGTTGTAAATCCATGTCAATTTTTATTCTATAAATAACCTCCTACTTTGGCCCAAGAAGCATTTCATGTTGTAATGTCAAGTTAATGTGCCTCTGTTTTGTGGTCGCAAGTAGCTGAATGATTATGCCGGACGTTTGAGAACCACGAAATGATTTTTATAGAAATTTGGAATCTTCAGGATTTTTTTTCTTACGGTGGTTGTTTGGTTTGTAGGATTGAATACTAAATGTTTTTTTCTAAGGATTCTTTTGTACTATATTTCATAGGAATTTCAGCCTTTGCTTAAACCCTTAGAAAGATTTTTTTAATGCAATCAAACAAAAGAAAATCGTGTAGGAATATGATTAAAAAAGGCATTGATATCACAATCCTTTTGTTTTCCCTATTTCTATGTGCCCTCGGATGCCTATAGCGTTGGGAGCTCGTTTCGTGAATAATGAAAGGCTCAGTCAGATGTATGAATTATGATAGAAAGTGTTTTCCTACAGTAATGGAAACACGAATGTGTCTTGTGTGTAACCGCCTCTGTGAGTAAAATGGATTTTCGGTGGTCGGCAGCAGTGGAGCATGATATTTTGAAGCCCCTAAAACAAGTGCTTAAATAATTTGAAAAAAAATGAATTCCTTTACATGAATACGCATGCATGTGGTCCAAGTACCTGTTAAATTTCGTTTGAAAATACGTTATATTGTACGCTGCACAAAAAGACAAAATTTCGACTCAAAATCGAAAAAAAAGCTGGCCCTAAATTTGCATGTATTTTGTCTTTTTTTAATCTCTCACATGCAAGCACGTACATTGGTGAAATTTTGGCCCATTATACTGCACTGCTTACGTGCATGTACACAAAATTTTAGAACTTCAAAATAACGGGAGTGCCCGTGCTCAGATGTCAACTTTCGCTCTGTGAGCAAAATTTATGCAGCTTAACGTTGAGCAGCTATGCTGACGAACCAGGCCCACATGTCAGACACCCTGCTCCTTCCCTATCTTCGAGTCCCGCGGCCGCCCGTCGCCGTCCTCCGCCTGCCACCGCAACGGCTCCTCCGCATGCCGGGGCTCGCCCACCCGCCGTCGCGACGGTTGGAGGAGCCCATCGCCCCATCCGGCGCCCGGCGGCCCTGCCGGCAACCAGCAAGGTACGTCGAGATTCGATCAGTTCTGCCGAGTGCAAACTTCCCAAATGAACTCTTGCTTCCCGTCCCTCCTTAAGATCGAAATTCGATTCCTTAATGGAGTATATGCGTTCGCGAATGTGCTACCGGAATTTTGCAGACACTAGTTTGATGTACGTTGGAATTTATGGGGACAGACGGATACTGCAGCCAAGGTGTTCGTTAGAATGCCCGCCTCGTATTTTCCATCTCGCGAAAAGAAGCGATGATTATTGGATGGTCCACGTCCACCTCCTTTCCGTGTGAAAACTTGAATGTATAAAGTATTTACAGAAATAGTCCCCTCTACAAGGAGTGTATAGCCTTGATTTTTCCTGGAAAACTACAGTACTATATGATAGACCGAGACAGGTGATGCCCGGAAGGGTGAAGCATAAGACAGACTGAAACTTTACTTGATTTTGCATCCATAGGAAGCTCCACACACCCAAAGTTCAGCCAGGCTTTCCCCGCGGTTAGTTGTGGATCTTTGAGATTGGAAGGTGATCTTTGCTCAGCTTGGAACTAGCTTGATCCACTTAATGACATTCTACTTTTATCTCCCCTGTGAATGGTTTGTGGACCAATATGAGTCAGTGACGTTGCCTTGTTATTATGTGTGAATCCACAGCTTATATTGTTGTTCTTACTGTCTGGTGGTAGCTGGTCACTCTGTGTTCGAACTGAGTTGCACAGTCAATGTTGTCTGCTTCTCTATATCACTGCAGTTTCCGTGTTCATTGCTGTTTTGATCTCCTTGTTCTTCCTGTGAATCTCCATTTTCTCCTTGTTGCCCGTGTACACATTCATTTTGATCGTCTTCTTTGCTCCATGCATTTTGTTGATATTTTTTGTAGAGGTTCATCAGCATGGCTACAGCAAGGGAACAGGTTGTCACAATCCCAGTTAGGAGGAATAACCCCCCAAAACTTTCAAAAGTGATTGCGCCTGAACCATCAATTTTATCCTCATGTTGATGGCTGTTTTGATATATCCATTTCTTTTCAATTTCATTGATACTATCTTCTCCTGTTATGTTGAGTATTACCCTTGACATTTCAGCTCTTAGTGGTGATTGCTTGGGAAGCGCCTGATTACCAAAGAGATCATTATTATAAGCTTGCACAAGCTAACATACAGAGAATTCTATTCATCATAATATCTGACTATAAAAGCCTGAAAAGTAAAATTTCCATTGGGCTGAATATTCTTAGCTAACAAGATATAATGGAAGATGGTCAATGATGGTGTTGCTTAGCAGCAGTACCATACTTTCACACAATCATACTGAAAGTTGCTCAAGCAGTACAAAAATCCAGTAATCTGACCATAGGGCCTGTTTTCAGGTTTAGTTTGTGGTTGTTGTGTTGTGATGTACTCCTAGTGTCAAAAAACGTCTTATATTTTGATACGGAGAGAGTTACTTATTTTTGAAGTTGCTTTAAGAAGGAAGTTGTGAAAAGTCTATTACTCTGTTTGATAAATCAGACTAGAGTTAGATATAGTGTTATCGAATGGTTGACCTCCCACATTACATCTCATATGTTCTCGAATGCAGATTATGCAATTCGTTTTAGAAGAGATAAAACAGACTAACTAAACGCCAAGGTTATCTAGAAGCAACCCATCCAACCGAGATTATTTATCATAAAAATGAATGGCTTAAGGGGGTGAAGTCCCTCTGTGCTTATATTTTGATACGGAGAGAGGCTCCTGGAAATGTGACCACGAAGGGTCGATCCCAGGCTGGTGGCAAGACCACCAGCACGGCTACCATCCAAGCTATTGCTTGGTCTCCAAGATTATTTATCATAATCCACTGCAGTGCCAAATGGAAATATCAGCTCATATACTTTTTTTGATAGAAAATGGATGGATCCATTTTTATGCTATATTGTTGTATATGGTAGTTAAGCTTACATTGATGATCCCCATAGGGTGCGGTCAGTGAGAGTTCATTATTGGGGACAGACAGACTAGAAAAGGGCATCGTTTTCACTTTGACATTTATCTCCACCCTTTCCAACTTTTCATCAGTCAACTGGAAGATACATTATTCATCGTATGCTATTAGATAGCCTCACTATTTCTATTTTTATTTCGTAACTTCGAATTTGTATATAGCAATCTTAGGGGTCATGGTATGTAGAATTGAAGGAGACACATGAGCATAACATTTTGCTTGACTTGTAGCAAACTTCAAGGCAGATCTTTTATTCAAGAGATTAAAACAAAGCACCCTAGTGAGTGTAGTTAAACTTACAAATGCAAAACCTGCACTCTTGTAGATAGGTCCCACCATTGTGTAACCTTTGCTGTACTTTGCAAGAAACAGTTTGATGTAGGGGATTTCATGTACAAGCGCAGCAATGCCACCATCTTTGCTTCCTTTAGAAAGAGCAGCAGCGAAATCTTCCTGTGTTTCGTAGGGCCTCATCTTTGATTTTTCAAAACCAATATCCACCAGTAGACCCTCTATATAGGAACCACGGTGGAACCCTACATATTCTCCTTTCCTCTGGAGTTCATGAACATCAGTCACTGTCGGTGAAAGCTGCTGTACAGTCAGCATTGATGCAAAGCTTGCTGTATAACTTGATGTAAGTACCAGAAAAACAAACATCCATACAAGTAGAACAATTCTGGATAGAAATCGTTCCAGCTTCTCCTCTGCAATAACGATGAAGATATTATTGAGACAGTAAACAAACTTGAAAGCTGGGATACTGCAATGCATAACATTCCAGGACTTGATTGGGATACTGCAATGCATGCCATTGCAGGACTTGCTTGAAAGCATATGCAATATCTATTTCTTGATATGATAAATGCAAGTCTCACCATCATTTTTTTTTTCAATTGACGCTATAAATTTTTTCCTTTAGTGAAGCACAATTATGAAGAACAGATGTATTGCTTTCATGTTTCTAAAGCAGATACGTACTAGCATTAGTTCATCCCCAGCTAGATTTGAACTAAAACCATAACAATAATTATGGAACGAAGGGAGTACTAATTAGACAGATCTAGGTTCTTATGCTGAGAAACATTAAGATAAGTTTAACTAAAATGGGGTCATACAGATGATTTTCTTTCCTAAAAGTTGTGGAGGTGCAGTTTAGTTAGATCACTGCAGTAATCTTTTTTGAAGGAATCTTTCGGCGCTTCTTATTTTCATGTAGTGCAACGTATACTTTGTCTATGCAACTGAAATACTTGTTCAAAATTAAGCAAAGATCTAGGAAACTGTAATGTTTACTCAACTCTCTTCAAAAATGGAGAAGAACATTGTAATCCCCACTTGTTTGAGTGAAAAGGGACCATGTACATGTTGATTGCCATTTAGATACTCCAGAAGCCAGGCAACAACTCCTGTGTAAATAAAGAATATGATGCTTCCAAACCACATTCCAGTGCTCAATGGTTTCAAGAAAATCCACATATTCTTGATCATGTTTTCCTTGACTGGAACAATCATCCCTACTCCAGATTCTGTGTACGGTACAGTGAAGTCGACATACAATGATCTATTGTACCTTACAGTAATATCTCCAACCGCTATGTCGTATTTCTGCAATGGCATGAATCAGCTTCATATATTTGAGAAATAAGAAAGTGATGATCTACTTCTAAGAATGATTAAACACTGGAAGTAAATTGTTCAATAAGAGGAAAATATTTTAGCATGCAAAATAGACTTTTGATTTGCTTTGAGAAAAACAAAATACAATGAGCCTTTCTATCTGACATCCTTCTATGTAAAATAAAATAGGAGCCTGGTTTTAATTGCAGAACAAAACACTGGATGAAATTGTGGAACATAGTTAATATCTTGTAAAATGTTTTAGCTACTAGAGTTTTCTTCTTAACAGTGGAATGTATGCAGCTTCTAGTTTCTGCAATGGTAGATTAAGAAATTGAAACCAAATCTTTCGTAATGTATTTCTTACCTGAAGATAAACTTGATAAATAAAATCGTTATAGCTTCCTGTAGTTGCTGTATCAGCTGTGTCAAATGCCAGGTACTCATAAGTAAGTGCAAAAGGTAGCCTCTTTATTGCCTCCTCAAATATGTCAACTGAAAGGCCACTCGCACTTGTTACATTTGTAACAGGATCTCTGAATGTCTTTATAAACTCTGGGCAATTGCTCGTGTGCACACCGACTCTAAGCTTCTTACCATTTATAGGAATTTCCCAGCCCCTCGGTATTTCAGTTGACTCTCCTGGCCAAATTACAGGATTTAGATCAAGCATTGAGGCTGATCCTGTTGTTTTTAAGCCATTTTGATTCAACTGCCGTGACAGTCCACTTTTGACACTCCAAAACCCGATTTCTCTCCAACCTCTCCCAACCACATTTATTATTTGGAACACAGAAACTTTAAGCTGTTTGTCTGTAAGGTCAAAGTCGCCACTTATACCTCTAAACTTATTTTGTACAATTGCTGCTAAGAGTTTTGGACCATTTGGGGAAATAACCATGGATTCCAAGCATGTGGAGTTCTTAATGGACCATGGTTGCTTATTTGGGGCACTGGATATCCCAACCTTTTCTGCTGCCTGTGCTAATGCCCATATCGTATCATAGGCCCGTAGTCCAACAATGCTTAGCTTATTGAAGGGTGATTCATCTGGGTTATCCTGTTGGTACATTCTGTTCCACCTTATGGAGAAACTATCAAGCTCTTTTGATTTGGGGACATGGTACCTTACTCCCAGTACACCATTCATCACCTCGGTCACACTTGGATTGAGTGAGTCGATGATGTTTGCTACTCCGTTTGTAGTAATCCACGCAAATCCTTTGTCCATCATCCCTGCCTCTTTGGCCTTTGTAAAAAGAAGGTAAGTCATCGTGGATGACATATGAACAATAAACACCCTTGTTTGCATTGTCATCAACTTATAGAGTTCTTGCATCATGATTTCACTTGTTGCTGATGGGGGGATAACACTCTGATACGGGACATGAACATCACTCTCTTGAAGTGCACTAATGAGGTATGGTAGAATGCCTCTACCATAGTCAGTGTTTTCATATACTAGCACCACTTCTCTCCATCCATAGGCTTTTACAAGCGAGGCAATGCTATTCACCTGAGCTGAGTCATTCAATGTTGCACGCACAAAATATGGCATAGTATCTGAAGTGAGAGAGGGGCTTGTTGCTGTGAAGGATACTGTGGGGACTTGGGTTATATTTCCGATCTTGGAGATGAATACAGCTTCTGATGATTTCTGGGGACCAATGATGGCTTGCAGTTTGTAATTATCCAGTAATTCAATCGCTTTTGAAATTGCATAAGGAAATTTCAGTCAGATGATATTAGTTTAATAATGTAGAAACAACATCATAACACATAACAAAGCATATATATATATATATATATATATATATATATATATATATATATATATATATATATATATAATGGTGAGTTTAGGTTTTTGTGTGTTCGTGTTGCTTGTGATGTTTTCTATTTTCTTGATCATTTGACACCTGTTTGCCTAAGCCTTATACGACTCCTATAACTAAGACTGCTTTTATCCTTGATGAAATGATAACACAGACTCTGTTTACATGTTCTTTCATTTATACTCCTAATACTATCAAAGGGGGTTTGATTTGACTCATTTGGAGAATTATGTCACTATGTAGGTTATGGTTTGCAATTTACAATAAACATATGTTTTCTCGATCTGTGATTTTTATAGACTCTGCTTGGCTTACCATTAGGGTTTTCCTACTAGGGAACTGATCAAATGCTAATCTGAATATGACTCTTGTTTAAGGTGACAAATGCTTCATAACTCTAAATAATTTAAGTATGACTCTTGTTTAAGGTGTCAAATGCTAATATAAATATGTTTTTCTTGTTTAAGGTGTCAAACTATGGACTTCCGTTTTCCTCTTTTTATTTAGAAAAAAGTCCATTTTACTACCCTGAATAAAGTGGGTGGTTCACTTTACCCCCTGATCTATGTTTCGGTTCCTATACCCCCCTAAACAATCTCATACCGGACAAAAAATCAGCCTAGGTGGTTTACCCAAACCAGATGATGACGTGGACACAGTCAAAGGTGGTATTTGACCTGCCGGTGGGTCCCACTCGTCAGTTTTTTAAAAAAACAAAGAAATAGAAAAAATAAAAAAGGGGTGCCCCCTACTGCAGTAGCAGCCAGCCACAGCGGCGGCAGCCGGTGCGCGCGGAGCAGGCAGGCGGCCGTGGCGGGCGGAGCCGGCGCGCGCCGAGCGGGGAGGCCGAGCGCGGCCAGGCGCAGCGACGGGTTCGCGCGCACGAGGGCAGAGCGGCACGGACCGGCTTGGGCACGAACTGGGCTGCGCGCGCGAGGGCAGAGCATGCGTGGTCGGAGTCGGTGTGCGTCGAGCGGGGGAGGCTGGGCGCGGCCAGGCTCAACGATGGGTTCGCACGCGCGAGGGTAGAGCGACGCGGATCGGCTTGGGCGCGGACAGGGCCGCGCGCGCGAGGGCAGAGCGGGGGCGGTTGGAGCCGGCGGGCGGCCGGGGACGACGGCGCGAGCAGCGCGCGAGGGCGGCTGGGGTCCACAACGCAAGCTTGGGGAGGAGGCGGGGCGGCGCAGGCGCACGGCCGGAGCGGCGACGGGGCGGACGGCGAGGCGGCGTAGCCGTGGGAAGAGGCGGGCCAGCGCGGGGTGGAGCAGGTGGCGACGCGGCTCGTCGGCGGGGTCGCGCTGGAGCCGGAACCAAGCGCGAGGGGGTGACGGGGATGCCCACGCCCGACCTGACACCGAGGTCAAAACCACCGTTGACTAGTGCCACATCAACAGCGGGTGGAGACAAACCAGCCAGGGGTGGTGTTTTGTCTGGTTTTGGTTTGTTTGGAGGGTAGAAGGAGCCAAAAAATAGATCATGGGGTAAAGTGAACCACCCACTTTATTCAGGGTAGTAAAATGGACTTTTTTCTTTTATTTAAAGTCCTTCCGTTTTCCTGAATCCTGACAACTTAACTTTGACATACACATACCTGCTGATGCAGCCTTTACATCACTGGCCATGGAATCCCTGAAATGGAGGACAAGCTTTGTGCTGTAAATCTGGTGGACCGCGTAGAAGTCTTTGACGGCCAGTGAAATGCTGGCTCGTGCTACTTTTCCCACCAGCGAGCCCAGATTGAGGATCACTCCGACATGGAACTCGGCTGCTTTGCCGGTGGTGGTGTTCTGAGCTACGCCGGGATCGACAAGGAGCAAGAGGAAGAGGAAGAGGATTGCTCGGGGAGTTCTCTCCATTCCGTGGTGCTGAGATGCACTGCATTGCACCCTTTTATGTAGGATTCCGCTTGTTGAAGATTTTTCGGCTTAATAATGGTGACAATGGTGACATGGTGTCACTGGTCAAACTGAAAGTTGCAAGGCAAATCCGCTCAGCTGTGACAGATTGGTTGTCTATTACCAGCATCTTTCGTCGTGCACTGTTTCTTTCTTGACTTTGGTGTTCATTTGCAGCTAAATTACCGGGAATGTCAACCGGAGTTGCCTCTGCATATAGTAGTTAGCTAAGAACATACTCCCTCCGTCCCAAAATAAGGTACAAAGTTGAGTCACAATTTTGGGACGGAGGGAGTATAAAACAGAGGAAGCAAGATTGCGTACTGCCCCTATCGGGGTCTATAAGTGGGGCATGGGTTTTTAGATTTTTAATTTGACACATATGTTTTGTTAGTCAAACTGACCTGAAAACCCATGTCCAACTTATAAACCCGGATGAAGAGTGCAGAATGAACTGATTGATGGATTATGTCCTCGATAAGGAATCTACATAAGGGTGGTGTGCCTACATATATAAATATTTGATTTGTAATTTGTCTGTTCCAATAAACGAGATTTATATTGCTTCCCTTGGGGACTTGTGCAAATTAACGTTGACCTTGAAATATTTTGAGGAGCGTTGAGATTTCCTACTTTTGAGACGCTAAAATATTTTGGCATACAAGGCAATTCCAAATATTACAAATTAACAACTGAAACTCTTCGTAACCCTAGGCATCATCCTCCTTTATAAGACGGGTCAGGTTCTTTGTAACCCTAGCCATCCTCCTTTATAAGACACTAACAACGCGTTTGGTTCCGCCTCAGGTAACGTAATGGGTTTGGGTATGGAGAAGCGCTGCTTCCGATTTTCTTTTATCGAATACTGTCCGGTTTCCTAATCACCTTCAGCTCGGCTGTTTTCGACTCTAGGAAGGCCCGTATCAGAAAACGCTGCCAGCGAATACATAGTGCGTGAACCAAATGAAATCTATCGGTTTCGGGAAGCGTGGGTATCGGAAACCGTAGCCAAATCATCGAAACAAACGCGTCGTAAAACTCTTTGTAACCCTAGGCATCATCCTCCTTTATAAGACGGGTCAGGGCTAGCTAGAGACACCTTGCATCCAAGCTAATACTCTTGATAGAGCTTACTATTCTCCATTTTAATCCCCTCTCATAAGGCACCCTTACCATCAATCCAATCCAAGCAGGAGTAAGGTATTATCTCCATCATTAGGGTACAAATCTGGGTAAAATCTTTGTGTGCTCCCTCGTCTAATACTTCCAATCACGCACATCACCCTATGGTGACTACTACTGGTTTCATATGTCGACAGTTGGTGCGCTAGGGGCTGACTGTGTGGCCCGGTAAACCAATCCAGATAGGGTCTCTAGTCCAAATTGGTGTCTTTGCTTCGGGCGAGAGGATCACCATTTGCTACTTGAGATGCGTCGCCAACTTGGCAAGGTGACTCGTCATCATTAGCGATGGAAGGTCTTGGTCGATTTCCTTGTCGAGTAGACCGAGGCCCAGCAAATCCCCAAGTGTGTCGACCTCGAGCATTGGAGGACGTACTTTGACGGCTCCATGATGCTTCTGGGCTTGGGGGCCGGCGTTGTCATGATGTCCCCGAAACGGGTAAGATGAACTATGCTGTGCTCTACATACACTTCCCAACCTCCAACAATGCAGTCAAGTATGAAGCCCTCCTCCATGGTCTCTGCCTTGCTGTCTCCATGGGCATACGACGGCTCAATTATCGCAGTGACTCTAGCCTTATCGTGCAACAGGTCATGAAGCCCTTCGGTAGAAAGGATCCAAAGATGGTGGCCTATTGCTTCGAGGTGCGCCGACCCAAATGTCAGTTCGACACCCTCGAGCTTCATCACATCAAGCACTATGACGGTTGACACCCACGTGAGGATGGGCGCCCTTTAGGACCAAGTCCATTGGACACCTTGCCCGAGCATCTCCATCAAAATGGAGCCGGATCAAGAACTCAAAGGCCAGGGAGCAATGATCTTGGCTGTAATCCTGGAGTGGACCAAACCAATCCTTGCTTATCTCCTAAAAAAGGATCTCCCGAAAGACAGAAACGCTGACAGGCTCCAACGCAAGGGTAGGCGTCGTCGGGTAGAGTCTGTGACCACTGTAACCGACAGGTAGAGGTGGCCGAGCATCTGCACCAGGTGGAGGCAGCCGAGTGGTTGCACATCAAGCGTGCTGCGGCGGCCGGGCAGGGATGCTGCAACGCCTGGCGGGTCTTCCGCCACTGGAAGGACGACGGCTTGCGGCGGCCGGGCATGGATGCCGCAACACCTGGCGGGCCTTCTGTCACTAGAAAGACGACGACTCCGACGACAACGACACGTATAACAGCTCGGCAATGACGTAGATGGTGACGGAGGTCCATATGGCCAAGGAGGACATGCCTGCAAGGTCCCCGTTCGGTACCCCATTTAGTTTAGGTTAGGTTAAAATTTGTTAAATTTCGTCCATTTAGTTGTAAATGTACCAAATTTAACAAATTGTGTGTGCGTTTAACATGTATTTCATCTGTGTTTGTGTACGAAACGTTTGAATTGGTCCGAATATTTGTTGTCTATGGTTGGATAGCCTCCACGCCTATAAATATCCGCAGACACGTCTGGACGTGTCCACGACATTTGGTGAGGTCCATATTGATCATCTACGTTGGAGTAACCTTTATTCCTAGCGTCACAGGCAGCCACCCCTTCCTGAAGACCATTTAATAAATTGCCAGTATATTTCAAATCTTAATCAATGACACATTTTAATCACATTATCATTCACTAAAAGTAGCAGACAATGATAAAAAATTGCATAGGACTGAAGCAACATCTTAGCAGTTGGTAAACATATCTCCCAATCCATGTTGAAGATGCCCGGTCCAACTTGACTAGAGTTGGAGGGGACTGCTCGAAACGACGCCCAATCAACGGGATCTCATGTAAGGCGGGAATGTATCCGGTGCATCCGCACTTGTGGTGCTACCGGTGTGTGTGCTATAGAATGTTTTAAAAAATCTGAAAAAAAATTCCAGCACGTTAATGCAATATCAATGTATGATGTCACAAAAAATCGTATCAAAATTTGAAAAAAAAATTGAGCTACAAAAATGACAAATTTGACATCAGTGTGATAATGGGTCAAATCTAAAGCCCAAGTTATGCTATGTACTATTTAGTGTTGAATTTGTCATTTTTGTTTTTCGAGTTATATTCCAAATTTTAACTTGATTTGTTATGACAAGCTACATTGATGTTGTATGACTGGGCTAATTTTTTTTCAGAATTTTTTGAACATTTTAAAAGCATAATGTGAGTTCGGTGCACCAGTAGCATCACAAGCTCCGATACACCAGATATTTTTCCCATGTAAGGTAGAAGAGCTTAGCCCACGGCAAAATCAAGCCATTCGACATCAGCACAAATTGTCATTGTTCACTAAAACAACGCTCAATCAACAGAATCTCATGTAAGGCAAAAGAGTTTTGCGCGCAGTAAAACCAAGCATCCAACATTGGCACATATTGTCATTGTTTTTGTGGTGGTTTCAAGACAACTCCAACGCGGCTCATAAATTTGTCCTAATTCAAAGTGTTTAAATTTTGTAGGCGAAAACCAAAAAATGAGACCAATTCAAAGGCTAACCCTGGTTGGCATTTTTTTTATAGGAGAAATTCCGCGAGCACCACGCGTGCAAGCCGGAACTCGAACTCGAGTGGTCTGGAAGCAACCTTAGTCCAACGGGTCGACGTCCCGTCCTCTTTGTAAGCGAAAACCAAACTGGAGGTAGTTTGCCGGCATCCGGATGTCCACCTGGCCCAGCAAAAGCCACCGTGGACCCACACCACAGCCCCTCTCTCTCTCTCTCATCTCAGCCATGATCTCCCTCCCTCGCAAAAATTCCCAAGTCCGCCGCTATCCTCGTCTTGCCGCCGTCTCCCGCCGTCCGTCGATGCCCGCATCGCCGCCCGCACGCGGAGCTCCGCTGTACCGTCTGTCGCTGGCCACCTCGACGCGGACGGGGAGCAGCACGAAGCTTCGCTGGAGCGGCGCCCACTCCCCGCCCTCGAACTCGCGCAGCTCGAGCTTCTCGGTTGCACGGGAGGCTGGCGCCAACGAACGTGGGCCGGCCGAGCGGGAGTGAATTGCAGAAAACCACCCCATTGAAGCCTAGGGTTGCAGAAAAGACTCTTCTACGTTTTTGTGCCAGAAAACACTGATTTTGGTCCTAATCATTTGCAGAAAACACCTAACCGTCTGTTCGGGTAGTTTAACCTCTATTATGACAGGTGGGCCCCGATTTTGAGGACGTGGCGTAACGCCCACGAGCTCACGCCGTCTGACGGTGCTACAGTGGCAACGGACGTGCCGTCTCGGTCAAAATGGCACGGGTCCCTTATCCACTTCATTCTTCCCCTTTCACCACTCTACTCTCCTCTGTCTCTCTTTCTCCCCGTGCTCCATGGCGACGGCTAGCCCTGACAACGGCGGTGGAGTGGATGCCGCCGGCGGGGGAGTGGATGGAGGCTGCAGCGGAGGGTTGCTTCGCGGCGGCGAATCGAACGAAGTGGAGGAGGTGTGCGGCAGCTCAAACCCTAGTCGGGCCCCGAAGAGGAGAGCGTCGTCGCCATCGCTTGAGTACCGCGCCGCCGGCGCTCTTGCCCGTGCTGTGCAAGCTACTCCGACGGGTAGCCATCAATGGGCTTCTGGATTTGGCAGCGTTGAGTAAGTTGTCCCCCTCCTTTACTGTGGATTCTAGGGTTAGGGATCAATTTCTAGGGTTAGGGTTAGGGATCAATTTCTCATAGTTCAATAGTTAGGCTTCGATTTGAATGAACTGTAGGTCATTATTGTTTGTAGTCTAACCTCTGATATTTATCCTATCTGTTAGATGCATTTGCTTCTGTGTATGAAGTTAACTGAATTTTCTCAGTGTACAAAAGGTTTTCAGTTGACTGAATATTGTTTAGTGTCAATAGTTAACTGAATTCTATCAACGTCTGAAGTTAACTGGATTAGGGTAGTGTATGAAGTTAAATGGATTTGCTTCACTGTATGAACTTAACTGAATTTTTTTAGTGTTCAAAAGATTTCAGTTAACTGAATATGTGTCAGCTTCACCTAGTAATATGTAATATTTCAGTTAACTGAATATGCACTGTATATAGTGTAGTCAGTGCATTGAAACTGTATGTGTGCTAATTATTTACTTGTGCACTGTATATACTTCAGTTTGTTATTGATTTTAATTATTAGAAATGTATGCATAGAGATTAATGTGTAGCTTCTTTGCTTTGTAGTTTGTGTGATGATGTGTGGGAAGTTAGGCTCCACTTTCATGACAGGGACAATTTGGAAAGGACCATGTGTGTTTCAGACATAACATTTCTGAATCTAATAGCACTAATAGAGACAGAAGGCTACAGAGAGGATGACTACATGTACTTTGTTAGGGATGCTGGCTTGGGAGTAGCTGGTTTGAAAGAGATATGTGATGATGCCAAGGTTGATGAGATGCTAGACCACATTGCCAACAGAGATCAGACCATAGTTAATCTGATAGTAGTTAGGGGTAGTGCGCCCAGACCTGGAGATTTAAACATAGGTCATGTTTGTGAGCAGCAGGTCCCTATAGGCAGTGTTGGAGAGAGGATTGTGTATGAGGTCAGTGATGAAGGTGTGGTGTATAGGTCGCCATCCAAAAAAACAAGGAGAGTTGCACAAGTTGATGAGCAGGAGGCATATCCAATACAGTTTTACTCCAGAGAGCAGATCACACATCTAATTATGCACAAAGGTAAACTCTAGGGTCATTTCATTGATATGTCGACAAGATGAGGCTCAAGGTAAACCCTAGGGTCATTTCATCGATATGTCGACAAGATGAGGCTCTAGGTAAACTCTAGGGTCATTTCATCGATATGTCGACAAGATGAGGCTCTAGGTAAACTCTAGGGTCATTTCATCGATATGTCGACAAGATGAGGCTCAAGGTAAACCCTAGGGTCATTTCATCGATATGTCGACAAGATGAGGCTGTAGGTAAACTCTAGGGTCATTTCATCGATATGTCGACAAGATGAGGCTCAAGGTAAACCCTAGGGTCAAATCATCGATATATCGACAAGATGAGGCTCTAGGTAACCCTAGGGTCAAATCATCGATATATCGACAAGATGAGGCTCAAGGTAAACCCTAGGGTCATTTCATCGATATGTCGACAAGATGAGACTCTAGATAAACTCTAGGGTCATTTCATCGATATGTCGACAAGATGAGGCTCTAGGTAAACTCTAGGGTCATTTCATTGATATGTCGACAAGATGAGGCTCAAGGTGACACTGTGGTTACCTTGTCCATATATCGATGAAATGACCCTCAAGGTTAATCCATGAATCTAGATGACATAATTTACTAACTTAGCACATGCACCACCTTGGCTTGAGCACATGTGATTCTACTAAGCACAAACACCACATAACAATCAAAATGCACTCATGTTCATAAAGGTTCATCAAGGTTGGATCCAACACCTGATCTCACAAAATACATACATAAAGGTTCGGAAATAGATACTAAAGTACTTAATAGATGATTATCATCTAGATTACAACACTACTAGATCCAACACCATAGATCACAAATTCATCACTGAAGTACTTGGGTCACAAATTCATACTAAAGTACTGGATAGAAGATTATCATCTAGAAACCGATAGATGATTATCATACTAGAAGGCACCCTACTCATCTAAGATGGCCTTCACACCCTGAAGTTTTAACTTTATCTTTTCCTCAGACTTTTGAAACTCAGAAATGTGATACTGCAGTTTAAGCCTCTCTTCTGTCAGCCTCTCCTTCTCCTTCAAATGATTGAACTTCAAGTTCCTAATCACATTGGCTTGAGCACATGTCAGGTTCTTCAGAGTTTCATAGTTTTGCAGCATCTTCTTCTTCTCCTCCTCTCTCTTTGACAGCTCTGCCTTCAAGTTCCCCACTACAGTCTCAAGCTCAACAATCTTCACATCAACATATTCCTTCTGCTCCTTCTGATTGTTTAACTCCACACCCCTCTGCTGCTGGGCATCCAAGAGAGAATTCACATCAGCATACAAACTGTCATAGTTCTCCTGTAGTTTCTTCTTCTCCTCCTTTTTCTTTGACAACTCTGCCTTCAAGTTGCCAACTACAGTTTCTAGCTCAGCAATCTTCACTTCAAATATTGCTTCTGCTCCTTTTGATTGGTTAACTCCACACCCCTCTGCTGCTGGGCATCCAAAAGAGCATTCACATCAGCATACAAACTGTCATAGTTCTTCTGTAGCTTCTTCTTCTTTTCTGTCAGGTTGTGAATTGCAAAGGAACTCTCTAGATTGTCCTTGGTCCTAGCTGACTTAATCTCCTCATACATATCCCATAGCTTGGCCAATGCCTTCTCCATTGAGTCTGGCCATTCAAAATCAATCCATTGAACTACTCCACAGTTTATGCCTTCCTGTATTATAAACAATAAAAGAATAAATAATTGTCTACGTGACTAGGATGAAGACCACTATTAACTGCCATACTCCATCGTATTTTCAAGACCATCAAACCAACAGGTTCAGGTATCTAATATGTGCACTGTTAAACAGACAAATAAACAAGTCACTAAGCACTGACAGGTTCCTTAATATACAACAGACAAATTAACATTGCCCACTGGTAAACAAGTCATTAAGCACTGACCATAATAAACAATGACTACCATCCACTAATGAGAACACACTCCAACGGTGGCTAAAGCAAATTAAACAAAGACAAAGCACTTAACCAAGCTTAACAACTTGATAAACAAAGGAGTAAGCACTGACCACAATAAACAATGTGTACAGTCCACTAATGACAAGGCATGTCAGAACAAGCTAAACAAAGACCAAACTAAAAAAATCTTAACATCTTGATAAACAAAGCATTAAGCAAACAACTTCCTTTACACAGGATGTGAATCATACCTTCTTAGCACATCCAAGAAACCTCCTGCCCATGTGCATCCCTTCAAATGCTACAAAGCGTTCAGCCGGCTCACCGTGTTCACACAAGACATTCACATCTGCATCAGTGCCATTGAAATTTGGATCGTGCATCGTAGCTGGAAGCTGCGGGAGCAAGCAAAGAGGAGGCTAGGTTCAGATCAAGCTCAAACAAAATCCCCAATTCACTAACCCTAACTCTAGCTCTAGCTATCTAATCAACTGACCTTGATGATGCCATCACAGGAGGAGGAGATGTTCAGGACTGAATCCTCACTGGTCTCGTCGCTCCACGACACCATGGCACCAGGGAGCAGCAGAACGGCGGTCGGCTGTGTGGCGGCGCCGGGGGAGAAGAACAGAGTGAGGAGAGGGCGAGGCAGAGGCGAGAGCGTGAGGAGAGAGCTGGATCGATCCAGTTTTTACCCACATGGCGGACCAGTAGCGGCCGCCACGCCGTTAGACGACGTCAGCTCGTGGCCGTGACGCCACGTAGACGAAACAGGGCCCCACCTGTCATAATAGAGGTTAAACTGCCCGAACAGACGGTTAGATATTTTCTGCAAATGATTACGACCAAAATCAATGTTTTTTGGCACAAAAATGTATAAGAGTCTTTTCTGCAACCCTAGGCTTCAATGTGGTGGGTTTCGACTGCACGCCCACCTCCGTGAGCACGGAAGGCTCGGAGTCCGGGTCAGCCACCATGCCCAGGTGCCGCAGCGAGACCGGGTCATCTGCTGCTCATGCTCAATTGACGGCGACACCGTGCTCTTGCCGCCGTCCTCCGCTGCGACCTTCCGTGGTGCCTCCCTTGCTGCCGTGGTGCTACTTCTCGCGGCCGGAGTGGACATGGGCTCGTCGGCGGAGTGCATGGTGGGCGTCGTCGTTCGCTCCGAGTACGGACTAACTAATCTGGTGGTGCATGCACTGGTCTGACGATGCAAATGCAACTGAACAGACGAGGCTGCAGTTACATACGCGCCTGTCCGTGGTCCGTGGCCATGATCTGCTGCGTGGCGCGCGCGTCCGTCCGCGCGGCATGGCGGCCGAGGAGGAGCGGCCACCACGATGCTTCGCGCCCAGTGGGTCGTCGTCCTTCTCCGACGGTGCGCTCCGTCCGGCATCCGCCATCGAGCTCCAGGAGCGCGGTCTCCTCGCAGAGGCGCGTGCGTGCGTGCCAGTCAGCGCGTGCTTGCCGGCTGGGCGCGTGACATGCGCGCGTGTGTGCACCTTGCGTCGTGTGTGTGTGTGCAGTGCGTGTGTGCGACGGCCCGGCCTCTCCAGCGAGCTCGGCCGCCGGCGTGTGAGTGCAGTGTGTGCCATTGCCGGGAGTGAACACAGCATGTTCGATGAAATGTCTGAGAAAAGAGAGGCGGACCAGTGAGAAATTTTTTGATGACTAGCATTGGATGGCTGCCTCCTTAACTCTGTCAGTTGGGATTGACGTTGGAGTTACCCCTATTTCTCTCCTACTCAAAAAGAACGCAGAGATCCGTCGTCCACCCTGTCCTTCGTCCAACCTGTATGTTCCCCTTTCTCTGCGTTTTGAATTTTCCCTTCCTATATCTTTGTTTTTTTCACCGGTTTTCCTTGAAAACCATCTTAACTGCCCCGCCTTTTATTGACTTACCAAATAAAAATATGTTCCATTTGACAAGTCAATAAGTTTTTACCAAGTATAATCCTAAAATTTATTTAGGTTGGTAAATCACTTGCACGGTGCACGGTGCACCTTTATTTATACAATCACATTAATATGGGCAGATAAATCACTGGCTAACATACTAGAATATTTATGCGCATTGCAACACACGGGCAATTATCTAGTCTAGAAAAAATCTGCTTCCGCCTCCAGATACGGTGGATACACATTGTGCCTGCCCCACTCTAGGGTGTCTGATGAAATGCGAGCATTGGAACCTGAGCATTGGTTCAGGTTGAGAGGAAGCTGTGCAGTGGTCATGGTTGAAACTGGAAGAAAGGGGGCGATGCTCTCGGAAGACCTCGATAAGGGGCACAGACACAATGCACAGGTGCCAAATTGTAGTTCAGGCTACCCTGATACTCCTTGGATTACAGTCTTACACTGATAGATTTTTGATTTACACTTGGAACCTGAGCAAAATTAGAATACATTACATAATAAGCTTACAGTTGCATTGCAGTTGCACTGGCATGCAGTTAGCAGGCATGACTGTCAGCATTCATACATACTACACAGGCAAATACACACATGAGAACAAAAGCTGACCAGGTTTACTCTGGAGACTGAGAACCTGAATAAGGCTGACTTAACATGGCGCTACAAACCATTGGCTGGTGTTCCATGAGGCATAAAATCCGGAGTTGTTTGGACTTCTGAACACGGGCTTGTGAGTTCTCTGGATATCTCTATCTCTTGTTGGCAGGCGTAGCTATCTGAATCATCAGGTACAGTTAACTGCATATCGTGGGACGGGTTAGAATCTGCAGTCGTCTCAATCTGACCTGTGCCGTTCCTTATCTTGTACCTCTTGTAGAGAAACATCATGAGGGCTATCAAAAGGGCAGAAGTTGAAGCAACTCCTGTGAGCAGAAAGAGTCCTGAAAAGTTTTTGAAGTTTAGACTGCTTGAGCCGATGGTGGGGCCGTCATTCTGACAGGCATGTTGGTCTCCTATCCATTTCCTTTCTATCTGAATGATAGTATCTCCCTCTGTTATGCTGAGGATTGCCCTTGAGAAGTCCTCGACCAGAGGGGAACGCTTGGGGAATGCCTACGCAAGTAAACATATTCAATATTATACAAACTACTTGAGTAATAGGAATTCAAAAATTATTTTCCACACGAAAGTGAACACAAATAGCATGGTACGTATTTACACTTTCTGCAAACAAGTGCCCCTGGATTGAATTGCTTTTTCTTTCTTTTTGAGTGATGTAATTTCAAGTTTTGGTCGATAGAAGCTGTCAACCTGATACTAGCTGTGATATGCCACTCTGCTGCCTATAGTTCTTTGTGCATGTAATTTGGTGTCTTTGGTCAATATAATTTTTTTCTAGAACTAAATATATGATTTTCACTGCATATGCTTCTCGTCCAGTGTACCTATATGTTCAAATGTGCACTGCATAGTTCGTGAACCTTACATCACTGGCCAATAGTTTTTGTTACTATAAGTTGTTCCTTGTAACAAACTACTACAACTAACAGTATGGCTTAAAAGTTTTTGAAAGTACTAACTGCAGTAAAAGATTGCGGAGAATGATGACCTCCATACCAGGTATTGTCTTGTTAAACTGCATTGCTTTGTTATCATCTTGGGTCTTAGCACTGTTCATTGATCATGCCGCAACTTTGTTAATCTATATCTTATATTTCCATATATACTCATGTTTACGTAAGTATGTAAGTATGTTCTTTGACGTGTCAGTTCCTTTTCTGTGTCTGAGTAGCTTTCAAGTATAACTTTCCTAGTCATTTTATACTTGACACTTTAGAGGTATGTAATGTACAAAAATTATCTGGTATAGCTAACTTACAAAGCCAAAACCTTCAGATTTGTAAATTGGTCCGATCATTGTATAACCTTTGCAATACTTAGAGAGGAATATTTTGATGTATGGGACTTCTTCTATCACAGCAGCAATACCACCATTTTTGCTCCCTTTATAGAGTGCATCATCAAAATCATCCGGATTACTGTATGGCTTGATCTTTCTTCTGTCAAAACCAATTTGTTCTAATAGGTCCCCTAAGTAAGAGCCATTTGTGTAGCCTACATATTCTCCTTTCGCAAGGAGTTCATGGACATCAGTTACTGTGGGTTGAAGCTGCTGCACGGTAAGCATTGATGATAAATTCGCTGTATAACTTGATGTAATAACGAGGAGAACCAAAACCCATACAATGATGACCAATCTAGACAAAATACTTTCCACCCTCTCCCCTGCAAAATGGTGAACAACCATCTATCAGCAGGTCCAAAGGGAAGACGAATACTGAATTGATTCTTAGCATGATAGCATCCTTTGTTTTCTTAATACAAAATCAAACAATTATGAAAACAAATTGAGTACATTTCACAGAACACTAGGTAACTGATCATTAGTAAATAGTAACACAAATCAATTAGGAATAATTGACCTGATACCATCAAGTGCTACTTCGCCAAAATAAAATTGCGATGTTTGCAGTGCCACCAGCAGGTGCGGAGGTACGTTAGGGCCAGCCCGTGGTGTGGCCCGCCCACCCAATGGGGATCTTGTACACTATACATCTAATCCTGGGCCTTGGAACAACATTCCACGAGGTATTTCCTTCTGTTTGGCCCGCCCAGCTATGGGCTTCAAGTACCCCTTTCAAAAAAAAACTATTGGCTTCAAGCTCCTGGCCACCGGTACATATAAAGTGAATGAACTTAAAGTTACTAATCTATCTCTCGTTTTTTCTTTGCGGGATATTTCTTCCCTCCTGACCCCAGCACACCCTTCCCATGTGCATGCTGCTGTTGTTTCTACCCTAAACTACCTGGATCATGACTCTGGGACTGTGAGGCTATAGACCAAAGTTCCCCAGTCTCTGACAGCTGTGCGTTACATTCTGCGATTCTGGACTACTGGTACAGGACATGAAAATTTTATTACCTAATTATGTACTGGTTCCTGCTCACTCTATACACTATATAAAGTTCAGTTGTTTTTTTGAAACAAGAAATTTATCGGTCTGAATTTCCTAACAGAGAGAAGTCTGCATTACCTCCCTCATTTCTTGATGAAGTTTAAGTTACAACCCTCCCCAACTTCTCTGTTTAAAGTGTAAACTCCAACTGTGGTTGATTGCGGTTTTGTCCTACGTGTCTGCCACCTCAACTTCTATCTACTCCCCTCCACGTCAACATGACACAACAAACTTCAGAATTGATGGTTTCCTAAAGCTTTGTTCCATTTGGCTGAATTTGACCAGTAGATTAAGGGGATCATCTTTGATTTTCTGTAATTGTTTCACATTTTTCTGGACAGTTTGAATTATGAGTTTTGTTGCTTCAAATCTTTTGTCAACATTTGAACTTCCCAGAAAAATATAAATAATTATATATAATCAAAGATGATCCTCTGACTCTAGTTTTCAGATTTCATCCAACAATTTAGGATAAAACTACCCCCTTCGTTCCTACATACTCCCTCCGTTCCTAAATATAAGTCTTTTTAGACATTTCAAATGGAATGCAACATACGGATGTATGTAGACATATTTTAGAGTGTAGATTCACTCATTTTGCTCCGTATGTAGTCACTTGGTGGAATCTCTAGAAAGACTTATATTTAGGAACGGAGGGAGTAGAAGTCTTTCTAGAGATTCCAATATGAACTACATACGGAGCAAAATGGATGAATCTACACTCTAAACTACATCTATATACATCCGTATGTAGTCCATAGTGAAATCTCTAGAAAGACTTATATTTAGGAATAGAGGGAGTAGTTCTTAAGTTTTCGCTTCAGATTTTGCCTCAAAATGCAAACTTCTCAGAAAAAAATCTGAAAGGTGATCTCCTGACAGTATTATTCAAATTTCAGGCAAACACAGAAACAATTTAGGAGAAAATTAGTTTGAAAGTTTGTTGCAATGTGTTGGCATGGAGGAGCCGGGGGAGAAGGTGAGGTGGCAGACACGTAGGACAAAAACACGGTCGGCCATAGTCAAAACAGGCAATGGGGATTTTTTTTAGTGGTTCCAGAATTGGAGGCTGTACTTTAAAACATAAAGTAAGAGAGAGGGGGGGGGGGGGGGGATGTATTATATATGCAATATTCTGTACAGAAATAAGAAAGTATAATATGGTAACATCGTCACTTACTATCAGCAAAGAAGGGGAAATATATTGCTATCCCAAGCTGGCGGGAAATGGAGCCAGTCAGTTCAGTGTTATCGATTCGTCGCTCCAATAGCCAGATCACAGCCCCTGTGAATATGAAGAATACAATGCTTCCAAACCACAAGTCAGTAGTTAATGGCTTCAAGAAAATCCATGTATCCTTTGTCGTTCCATCCTTTACTGGCACAATCATTGCTATCCCAGATTCAGTATAAGGTAATGTGAAATCAGCATAGGAAGTTCTGTTGTACCTGATAGTTATATCCGCGACTGCAACTTGGTACACCTGCAAGCATGTCATTTAGTGTTGCATACCCATGTTTCTTTAAACTAATGATCACTTGATCAGTATACTCTATACTACTCCTTAATCTCCACAAAAGTTACGAATTATTAGGGCTTGCGGAAAACATTAGCAAACAGCACGCATGCAACAATTCTACCATAATCTTAGAAAAACACTAGTAGTGCCATTTATGGGCATACATCTAGTCAAACCTTAACTGGTTGAATCATACAGTTAGTAATAATCTTTTCGCCCAGAATAAATATTGTTTAGGTATATGCACATAGAACAAGGAGGAAAGGAATGCCTTAATTCCTGACATAATTAGCCCTTGTGCCCATCTATCTAATACTTGTACCCCCTCTGTAAAGAAATATAAGATCGTTTAGATCACTACTTTAGTGATCTAAACGATCTTATATTTCTTTAAACCCTCTGTAAAGAAATATAAGATCGTTTAGATCACTACTTTAGTGATCTAAACGATCTTATATTTCTTTAAAGAGGGAGTACCAATCAGCATTCAGTATGACTAACTGGTGGAAACAGTTGCCCGGAAAAAATAAAACGGTACAAAATTGCTAAAATATGATTAGATTGTACAAGTAGGCATAGATGCAGACAATTTTGCAAAAATAAAACACTACAATATACATAGTAAATTTAGTAAAATATTTTGTGCAATAAAGAGAGCATGCCCAATTTCTGCAATAACGATATGGATAGTGTGAGAACCAAGATTTACTTACCCCAAGATTAACTTGGTAGACAAAATCATTATAGCTCCCATTGCTTACTCCTTGATCAAATGCTACATATTCATAAGGGATTGCATATGGGAGTCGCTTTAACACCTCTTCAAATACGTCAATTGCATACCCAGTGGCAGTTATTGCATTGGTTAGCGGATCCCTTTCAACCTTTATAAGCTAAGGATACCCACTTGTCAGTACACCTACTTGGAGCTTCTTTCCATTGGTAGGAATTTGCCACCCTTTAGGCACGGCAGATACTTCTCCTGGCCAAACCACTTGAGTCAGATTCGGCCCAGAATTTAGGTATGTGTGTTCTGATCCATTTTGAATCAAATTCTGTATTATTCCATGCTTTGCCGTCCAGAAACCTATTCCTTTCGGCTCTCTTGTAACCACATTAATTATCTGGAATATGGAAGATTGAAGCTGCCTGCTCCTCAGGTGAAAATCACCACTTAAGCCTCTGAACTTACGCTGTAGGATTGCATCTAGAAGTTTGTGACCAATTGTAGAAATACCCAAAGTTCCAAGACACGTTGAGTTTTTTATGTCTTGCTGCTTCTGAAATGTTGCATTGTACATGCTTACCTTTTCTGCTGCTTGTGCCAAGGCCCAAATAGTGTCATAACCCCAGAGCCCAAAAATGCTTAGTGGCAATGGTGGGTCATCCAGGTTGTCTTGCCTGTACCTCGCATTCCATCTCTTAGTAAAATCACCAAGTTCCTTCGATTTAGGCACATGGAATCTCACACCCAATGCACCATCCATTGCATCAAGAACCGAAGGGCTTAGCGAGTCGACAACATTTGCAATCCCATCTGTCAAAATCCACGCATAGGCTCCACTCATCATTCCTAACTCTTTGGCCTTTGTGAAGAGAATGGAGCCAAAGGCCAATGACATGTGCACAATGTAGACCCTTGTTGGCATTGTCATTAGCTTGTATAGTTCTTTCTCAACTTGGTCACTGTTTACTGATCGAGAGATTGCACTGCGGTATGGCATAGAAGCTCCAAACTCTTGGAGGGCATCAACCAGGTAGGGTATGATGCCCCTGCCATAGTCTGTGTCCTCATAGATGGGCACTACTTCCTTCCAGCCATATGCCTTAATGAGAGCAGCAAGGCTATTCACTTGAGCAGCATCACTTACAGTTGCACGTAAAAAATATGGCACCTCAGCAGATGAAAGGGTGGGATTCGTTGCTGTGAAGGAGATAACTGGGACCTGACTGTTGTTCCCAATATCAGACACAAAAGTTGCCTCTGAAGATTTTTGTGGACCAATTATGGCCCGTACATAGTAATTTTCCAGCAGGTCAACAGCTGTGCGAATGTGCAATTCAGTCAAGAGAAAATATTTAAAGAACATTTGTGTAGATTCTGGTTGCAGCTAAGGTATCTAGTGCATGTACATTAGGCAATCTCTGATGTTATAGCTGAAAAGTATAACGACTTGGGCTACATGATCATTTCTTCAGGTACTGGTGGTTTCTGACTTTGAGGGGCATAAGTATATCAAGGAATCAGGTTCATAGGGAAATTCCAAAGTTCCCTATTTTTATCTTTGCGCAAATTCACGAAGTCATCTTTTTGAAAGTAGTATATTGTAAAAAAAATCTTAATTTGTTTCAGACTTGCAGTGGAAATAGAAAACAATCACAATACATTTGTAGAAGTCGTATACTGAATGAATTAAGGAAAATTACAGTTTCAGTGCTTCTTTGGTTTGCTTCTCTCTACATAAATCTATGTTTTGGAGTTTTATGAGGAAATCAGCAAAAGTTCCTAATGTTTTGATTTTGCTATCATGATACACAACAAAATAAGAACAGCACAGGATTTCGCTTCATCACAGATACCAAGTTTAACAGTTCCTTTCTTATGTTTCATAGCTTCTTTTCGTACAAAATTCGGTGACGGACAACAATTCTCAAAATGTGATATGTACCTTGTGATGCAGCTCGCATATTGTCTCCGTTGGAATCCCTGATGTGGAGAACTAGCTTTGTCGTATAATTCCTGTGGACTGCATAGAAATCTTCCATAGCCATCAATATGCTGGTACGTGCTATTTTGCCCACCAAAGACTTCAGATGGAGGATCACTCCGACATCGAGTATACCCGCTCTACTCTGGGTAACATTTTGAGCAACACTGAGACTGAGGAACGGCAAGAACAACACCAACAAGGTGGCCCTTGCCGCGCCGTCCATCTCTTGAGCTGTTTCTACAGGAACAGGGTGGTGTGGTGTAGGGTCAATGCAGTCTCTTATAGCAATGGTTATCATTGTTCATTGCACCTGGGGAACAGCAATAATTGGCGTTATTCTAACCAAGTCAATTGACATTTTTCAGATTCGTCAGCTCCGAACTATAATATCAACTGTCTGTTTGGGCTATCTTTTCTTGTGGAAGAATCTACCGTTCTATATGTATGTATGAAGTGGATGACACCTGTACTTTGAAGCGATGGCTCGGCAAGTTCGAGGAAAGTTCCTGTGCCAAACCCATGAAGAATGACGTTGGTAAATTCCTCATCCGTTGAATCTTCTGAATCCAAGACTTTGATCCTTAAGGAATGGGATTGTGACAAGTCAAGGAGCTCAGCTTATACTCTTCCATGCTTGTGTTGTGTGGTGGAAGGTTTATTTTTGAATAGTGCAAGTTGCATTTTTCATCAAACTGAAGTTGCACTTTCCAGAATCGATCAAAAGATCAGAAATATGTCCCCCTCTAGGTGCTTAGGTAACTGTACTTAATCGTTTCTTCTCGAGAAAATAGAGGAACGAGCTAGTTAATGACTATTGAGTAGTGGCATATGTGCTACGCTGATTACATTCATATTCGAATAGTCTCTTTTTAAGAGCGCGAGGGATAACAGATTCATGCAGCCTGAAAAATGGCACTGCTGGAAATAATTTCCTGTTGTTGCAATTATTTTTACAGGAGCAGAAGTCAAGCCATGTCATTGTGATATTTGCTGGTGGCTAGGATTCTGTTAAACATTTGAGAATCAGATTTTGATAGTGGAAGACTTGAGGCGTCTGCATAATTGGCCTTCTGATTTATCCATCAGTTTATGTAGTGGTTGGTTCGTCATGATCGATTGTGGCCTGAAGACATGCAAATCAAATGGAATCATGGAAAGTATACGCTGGAAAAACAATATTTCTACAGGACCAAGTCTAGATTCAAACTTTGCCCGTCAAGCTGGACCCACATAATGACCAGGTGACACGTGCCTGGCATGGATTTCGAAGCAACTCAAGGCCTTCTTCCCCAGTTCGCGTCAACTTGGCGACTGACCAGGACGGGACCTCGGCGCCGGCATGCTCAGTACGTACTGAGCACAACCTTGCGGTCAAAGAGAGGCCTGTCACTAGAGAGCGCCATGGCCTCGGAGTATACTGTTCTTGTTAGCTGTGGTGCGCGCCATCTGTTTGTCTGGTAAAACTGTATTTAAAGAAAAAGGGCCTGCTAAAAATCAGTCAACTGAGATTTAACCAAGTTTCAGTTGACCATGCAGCATTTCTTTTGACCGTTTGCAACCATTTTTTCCTACCGGTTGCAACGTTCGTCTTGTTGGTTGAAGCACGTCATACCTCATTGGTTGTGTAGCACGTCATCTCACCGGTTGCAACATCCTTCATTGACGGTTGTAGCATTTTAGTTAGAACGTTTGTAGCATTTTTGTTGTTGCTTGCAATACCATCGCAACATTTTTCGTCGCCGTTTGTAGCATCTACCCATGCCACTTGTAGCAAAAAAAAACGCCGACATCACTCGAGCAAGACTTCGTCAAGTCTCAATCGACTGATTTCTAGACACACCCTTAAAAGAGAACTTTCGATCTATTCATAATCTATCATGACAATAGAAGGAACATAAAAATTGTGTCTTTGTTTGTAGACCACCTAACTATGATTACAAGCACTGGAGTGTGCACCGCCGTCATTGCCCATTCCTCATTGGAGTCGGGGCATAAGCTTGTTGCGGTAGACAGTTAGAAAGTCATTGTGCCGGGGCCCCATAGGACTAGCGCACTAAAACAACAACTGTCATCGATAAAAACATGCGTAAATCGAAAAGATCCAACTTGAAGACACACAAACGAAGACTAGATCCACGGAGATCCACAGAAGACCAACACCGACCGAATCTCACAAGATCTGCTAGAGACACACCTCCATATGCCCTTCGATGACACTAGATGCACCATCAGGACATGGGCTAGGTGGGGAGCCTTATTTCTTCTTTAGGGAACCGCCACCACCTTGCCTTTCTGAGCAGGACATAAACCCTAATCATCCTCAAAAGAACACCTAAAACGGAGTACAAACCTTCCCACCGGCAAGGGCAAAGGTCCACCGCGCTTCCATGGACCTAAGGCCATCAGAGAGAGGTGGACCGACGGCGGCGCCAACAGGAGATGGAGAAACCCTGCCGCCAGAGATGCGATGGGGTCTGGTAAAACTATATTGTCTCCCCAACGAACACACCATTTTAATAGTGGAACGAATGGGTGGTGGCATCGAAATTATCTTTACCATGTAGCGCGTAAGTTAGGTCGCACACCACTAATACCGAACAAACTAGTGGTGTGTGTTGCACGTGCACACGCCACTAGTAATTACTTCAGGGCCCGCATGTGGGCCCATGTACTTGTTGCATGCATGCTTTATCACACATCACTAGTGTATACACTAGCAGTGGCTTGTGCCCTTGCGTGGTGTACCACTGGCGTTTGTTGCGTGGCTCCCACTTACTAATGACGTTCGCAGTGAATGACTCGTCGCTAGTAGTTGGATTATTAGTTTGTGCGAGTTGGCTACACGCCACTAATAGCTTTGACATATTTGAGAAAAACTCATTGTACGCATGTGAGCCTCTCGCACTAGCTCCCTTCTTCTTCCTCTCTCTCCCCTTCTTGCTCCTCTCCCTTGTTCTTTTGTCAAAATTAATCTCTCACACACATTGTTGCACATTTTTACATCTAGCTAGCTAGCTTATTAGTCCTAGATCTAGCTACCTAACTAATTAATCTCTCTAGTTAGCTACTTTGAACTAGCTGTGACCGGCAACGAGTGGGGAGGATGTGAAGAGGTGAGGAGAAAGGAGGTTGGTGGTTGCACGTCATCGTGGAGATCCAGAGGGACTCTGTCGGCGACAACCTACAAAGTGGGAGACTGGGAGCTGGATTTGATCCTTAAAGCTCGGAGCGTCGCGGTTGCGCTCGGATCGGCGGGATCGGGTTGCTGCAGCGGTCGCTTGGGTGGCGTGGTCTGAAGCGGAGGGTAAGTCATTGTGATTGCATATAGCTCGGGTTTATGGTAATCGAGGTGCTCCCTGTTGTTATTCCGTAGGTTTTGAAGATTGGGGAGGTCGGTGTTTCCTAGATCTGTTGAGGCTGCCATTGATGATGTCAGCGGGTGAGAAGGGGGTTTGCTACAAAATCATGGGTTGGGCCCGGTGGAATCTAGGCATTTTTGTCTGCATGGTTCAGTTCTTATTCAACAACTTCTCAGGGCTTGTGGGTCGGATCAGGGAAACAAATGGAGAGGCGAATGAGGCTAGAGCTTGGGGACAACTGTGTGGTTGTGTTGCCGCCAAAAAAACCCTATGTTGAGGCAGTCATGGAGGGTGGTGGTAGCTAAAATTGGAGAGAAGATTGGGGCGAAGGGGTGGTTTCAGAGGCAGAGGCAACTAGCAAGGGATGAACACATGCGGTGGGAGGGAAGGGAGTGGTGGAGGAGGTGTAGGATCATAAATAGGTCTAGAGGGGGTAATTAGACTACTTGACCAAATAAAAACCTAGCATTTTCCCAATTTTAGTTCTTGGCAAGTTTTAGCAATTCACATAAGTCAAGCAATACTGTACACATGCAAGTCTAAAGAGTATGCAGAGGAAAGTAAAGACTTTGCATATGAATGTAAAGGAGGGGATCAGAGATATCAAATGCAATGAAGACAGAGAGACTTTTGGCGTGGTTCCGATAGGTGGTGCTATCATACATCCACATTGATGGAGACTTCAACCCACAGAGGGTAACAGCTGTGCGAGTCCACAGAGGGCGGAGCTTCACCCATGAAGGGTCCAATAAGAAGCAACTTTTTCTATTCCACCATGACTTACATCAACGAAGGACTAGCCTCGCTCGGGGTAGATCTTCACGAAGTAGGCAATCTCCTTGCACTTACAAACTCTTGGTTCAACTCCGCGTGATTTGGAGCCTCTCAAGTGACACCTGACCAATCTAGGGGACATCACTCTCCAAAAGGTAATAAATATTGTTGTTGATGATGAACTCCTTACTCTTGTGATTCAAAAGATAGTCTCCTCAACACTCATTCACTCTCTCACAGATTGGGCATGGTAGTGGGACAATAATTGGAGTGGCAAGAAACTTGTTGGGGCTAGAAATCAAGGATCAAATGGTTGGAATGAAATGCCTTGATCTCAATACAAGTGTAGGTGGTTCTTTCTCACAAAATGGATATGGAAAGTGGTGGCTTCGTCCTGGTTGCTCTCTCTAAGAGTAGGTGGTGTGGGCAGGGTATATATAGCCTTCACCAAAGATCTAGTCATTACACACCTTTATGCACAACTCAGTGAGACCAAAAAGAAATTCTCGGAGGCACCGACTAGTGCAAAAGATTCGAATGTTAGATGTTTCGATGGGACCAGATGAATGCACTCGATGGGACCGATTCGTGATGACCTAAGCAGTTACCTCATCTCGTAATTCCGATCGGTTTCACTCGGAGATTCCGAAGTGAAAACGATGGGTTATAGAAACTTGGCACTTGCACTTTGGTGGGACCAAATGTCATCTCAGTGGAACTGAGTTTCTAGGGTTTAGGCAGTGGCTGTGTCTGGTGTATCTCGGTGGGTTCGGGTGTATCTATTCAGGTGGGATCGAGAATGACTTTAGGGTTTTGTACAAATTGGATTGTGAGAGTGCAGCTGAGGTTTTTGGAGCAATATATTCAAGCACTTGAGCAAATGACTCATGATCAAAACCTCATTCCCTTTTAATAGTATTGGCTTTCCTATGAACTCAATGTGATCTTGGATCACTTAACAAAAAATGTAGATTCTTGGAGCTTTTGCCAATCCATGTTCTTTGCACTTTGAGGGGTCCACATTCACATGTCCTTACCATTCCTATATTGAACTTTTCCAGAAATAATATTTTAATATGCATTAGTTCAATGATGTATATGTTGTTATTAATTATCAGAACTACCCCGGGATCGGTTGCACTTTTAGGAGGCCAGTATGGATGCGCATCGTCGGAGTTATACCAATACAAGGACTTCCATTACAGTGGTCCTTTCATGCTAGAGACGCGCTTCCCCCACAAGGTGCACCTCCGCCTTTCGACTGGCAGCAGCAGTGTCCCTCGCATAACATGTTCCCATAATAGTTTCACCGTTTGTCGCCATCGGCAAACCCATAGGGGGATCAACTCCAAGCTTAGTTTCATGATGTTAGTGGGCAACATAGCAATAGTACAAGGGTTGTGCAGTCATTTGGTGTGGACTCTAGTTTGTCTGGTGGTATGCAGGCGGGTGGAGAATATGTGCAGCAGGTTCAGTCTAAAGAGTTAGCAAGGGTGAAATTTCTTTAGCTATGGCAGTGAATGTTGTTGAATCTAATGCACCTAAAGCTTTAGGTCGTTATAGATGTCTCAAGCCAGGATATGTAATGAAGGAATGTATCGAGATCTTCAATTGCATCATTTGTGGTCGTATTGAAGCTCATGTGTCCGAGAAGTGTGTTACGGTGACTGATGCCGTGCAAGTGCACAAGTTTTAGTTGTAACATTGTCGAAGTAAGAGTATCGATCCCACGACGAGCATATGAAATGGTCTTTGCCTCTTATAGAGGTATATTAGAATGTGCCTGCATGTTAATTCGGTAAAAGAAAAGTGTTACGGAGGTCAAAATATTGCAAGAGTGTCGTGACAAGAATTTAAAGTACACAAGAATAAAATAAAAAAACACGAGAGTAATGGAAATGATGAAAACAACTATAGAGTTAAAAAAACTATCATGGAATCATCAATATGTGGATGCATAATTCTAGTTCACATAACCGATCCGCCTGATATGTTTTTACAACTGTGCGCAGCCAAGTACAAATACATACATACATGCAGCAGCTCCATATCACATGCCATCATTATTCCTCCCGACATTCATATTACGACAACAGTGGTTAAGGGTCTCATGCATGTGGAGGCGATTTTTTTTGTCATTCAACATTTGTAAAATAGAGCATGAAAATATTTCAATAAGTACGGACATTTTTCAAAAATTGCGTACATGTTTTACAAAAACTAAACATTTATTCAAAACACAAAAAATAATAGTTTGCAAAGATTTTTTTGGGGAAAAAGTGAATATTTTCTAAAACATGTTTTTTAAACGGACTTTTTTCCAAAATATGATTTTTTTGAAACACAACATTTTTACTAGTTTTGATTTATTAAATCATATTTTTTTAAATGTGATCATTTTTGAAAAATATGCATGTCAAAATTCCAAATATTTTTTGAATTTTTTATTTTTATAAAGAAAAATAAAAACCCAAAATAACCTTCAAAGGAAAAAAGAAACAATATTCCATTAGGAACCGGTCACCCCATCTTATCTTCATTCGGTCGGCTCCTGTGTTAAACAACGACTACATACATTGAGAGTGAAATAGCGTTTACCGTGCAAATCCTGACCTTTTTTCCGTTTCCAAGGCGGTTGATCTTCACCTAATGCATAGACGCTGCTTAAGTGTCCTAGGCACAACCTAGGCGGTTAGATACTTTTTACTATCAAGATGTATCTAAAGTTACTATATGTGTATTATGTTAATTCAGGGCATATGAATAAGTTAACTAATAGTTACTGTCATTGGAATATGTCCGTTTGGTATATCATTGTAATATGATATGATTTTTCACTTGGGTAGATAATTTCTTACTTGCCCTCCTTAGACTTCTACTTATACCCTAGAAGAGGCGTTTGACCATTGCCTAGCGTCTAAGCGTGCCTCAGCGCTTCCTAAGCACTGCATTTTCCAACAGAGGGCACGGCCGTACCTCTCGCGGAAGTGTGATGCCCCCAATTCAATCGTACACTAATCATACACGCAAATGTGTACGATCAAGATCAGGGATTCATGGGAAGATATCACAACACCACTCTACAAATAAAATAAGTCATACAAGCATCATATTACAAGTCAGGGGCCTCGAGGGCTCGAATACAAGAGCTCGATCATAGACGAGTCAGCGGAAGCAACAATATCTGAGTACAGACATAAGTTAAACAAGTTTGCCTTAAGAAGGCTAGCACAAACTGGAATACAGATCGAAAGAGGCGCAGGCCTCCTGCCTGGGATCCTCCTAAACTACTCCTGATCGCCGTCAGCGGGCTACACGTAGTAGTAGGCACCTCCCGAGTAGTAGTAGTCGTCGTCGACGGTGGCGTCTGGCTCCTGGGCTCCAACGTCTGGTCACAGCAATCGGGTATAGAAAGGGGGAAAAGAGGGAGCAAAGCAACCGTGAGTACTCATCCAAAGTACTCGCAAGCAAGGAGCTACACTACATATGTATGCATTGGTATAAAATGGAATAAGGGTATCATATGTGGACTGAACTGCAGAATGCCGGAATAAGAGGGGGATAGCTAGTCCTATCGAAGACTACGCTTCTGGTAACCTCCATCTTGTAGCAGGAGAAGAGAGTAGATGGTAAGTTCACCAAGTAGCATCGCATAGCATAAACCTAACCGATGATCCTCTCCTCGTCGCCCTGTTAGAGAGCGACCACCAGATTGTATCTGGCACTTGGAAGGGTGTGTTTTATTAAGTATCCAGTTCTAGTTGTCATAAGGTCAAGGTACAACTCCAAGTCGTCCTGTTACCGAAGATCACGGCTATTCGAATAGATTAACTTCCCTGCAGGGGTGCACCACATAACCCAACACGCTCAATCCCATTTGGTCGGACACACTTTCCTGGGTCATGCCCGGCCTCGAAAGATCAACACGTCGCAGCCCTACCTAGGCACAACAGAGAGGTCAGCACGTCGGTCTAAATCCTATGGCGCAGGGGTCTGGGCCCATCGCCCATTGCACACCTGCACGTTGCGAGGGCGGCCGGAAGCAGAACTAGCCCCCTTAATACAAGAGCAAGCTTACGTTCCAATCCGGCGCGCGCCGCTCAGTCGCTGACGTCACGAAGGCTTCGGCTGATACCACGACGTCGAGTGCCCATAACTGTCCCCGCGTAGATGGTTAGTGCGTATAGGCCAGTAGCCAGACTCAGATCAAATACCAAGATCTCGTTAAACGTGTTATTTTGAAATAACCGCGAACGCCGACCAGGGCCAGGCCCACCTCTCTCCTAGGTGGTCTCAACCTGCCCTGTCGCTTCGCCACAAAGATCCACTGCGGGTACTCCTACGAGCCGACCCGTCTTTTAGTCATCACATGTATCATATATAAAGTATATAGTATATACCCGTGATCACCTCCCGAGTGATCACGGCCCGATAGTATAGCATGGCAGACGGACAAGAATGTAGGGCCACTGATGGTAAACTAGCATCCTATACTAAGCATTTAGGATTGCAGGTAAGGTATCAACAGTTGTAGCAACAATGACAGGTTATGCATCAGAATAGAATTAACGGAAAGCAGTAACAGGCTACACTACTCTAATGCAAGCAGTATAGAGGAGAGTAGGCGATATCTGGTGATCAAGGGGGGGGGGGCTTTCCTGGTTGCTCTGGCAAGAGAGAGGGGTCATCAACTCCGTAGTCGTACTGGGTAGTAGCGGCGTTGGTCTCGGTGTCTAGCGAGAGAAGAGGGGGAAGAAACAATAAATATAATGCAAACAAATGCATGGCGATGCATGACATGGCAAGTAGCGGTGCTAGGGGTGCCCTAACGCGGTATGAGGTGATACCGGTGAAGGGGGAAATATCCGGGAAAATATCCCTGGTGTTTTGCGCTTTCGGACAGAGGAGCCGGAGGGGGAAAGTTGCATGTTCGCTATGCTAGGGATGTGTGGCGGACGAACGGGCTGCGCATCCGGATTCGTCTCGTCGTTTTGAGCAACTTTCATGTTGAAAATATTTTAATTCGAGTTACATATTAAAAGATATGATTTTCTAAAGATTTTATTAATTTCTGGAATTTAATTAATTATTTAATTTAATTTCAAAAATGGATTTATGACATCAGCATGATGTCATGCTGACGTCAGCAGTCATCAGGGTTGGCTGGTCAACCTGACCAGTGGGTCCCACTGGTCAGTGACACATTTTAATTAACCTAATTAGTATTAATTAAGGAGGTGGGCCCCACTATCATACTCTGTTAGCTAATTAACAACAGTTAATTAGGTTAATTACTCGTTAGGTTAATTAATCTTAATTAGCTAATTTAACCAGAATTAATTAAGTTAATTAGTTAATTAATTAATTAATTTTATTATTTTTTATTTATTATATTTTTAACCTCCTTTTTTTAACGTTCTGGGGCATGGGCCCCCTGTGTCATTGGCAGGGGGGTCTTGGCGGGTTTGGGCGTAACGGGCCACGGCGCAGGCACCCATCAGGGCGGACCCGAGGCAACGGGGCGGGCGCGTGTGTGCGCCGGAGCGCCGGCGCCGGGCGTGTGGTCGCGGCGCGGCAGGTGGAGGTGACTCAGGGCAGCGACGCGCATGCGCTAGGGCGGCGAGGGCGCGGCCGGACGAAGGCGAGGCGGGTGCGGGGAGCAAGGGCGCGCGCGAGCGGGGAGAGGCTGCAGGCGGCGGCAGCGTAGAGCACCAGCAGCAGAGCAGCGCTACAGTGGTCGGCGCTGCGGGGTGCGCACGCGGCCAAGTAGCAGCAGCAGGTAGAAGGGGGCGAGCGAGCAGAGGCCATGGTCGGGTGCGCACGGCTGTGCAGCGCGGACAGCGCGCGGCCAGGCCGAGCAGGAGAGGGGGCGGGGGCAAGGCAGGGCCTGGTCGACGCGGGCGCGTGGCCAAGGCGCGCGCGGGCGGGCGGCGAGCGCGGCCACAGCAGCGGACGCGCGCGGAGCTGCGAGCGCGGCGAGCGAGCAACGGGAGGCGAGCGCGTCGAGGGGGAGGCTGCGGGCGCACGCGCGGCTGAGCAGGCGAGGCCGTGGCCGTGGTGGCCGTGAGCAGAACTCGGGCGGCGGTGGCTGGCGGCACCGAGCGATGCAGCGGTGCGGGCTCGCACGCCAGGGCGCGTGCGGAGGCGCGCGGGGCGCCGTGGTGCGCGCCGGCGCACGCACGCGCGACACGAGGGAGTGGCAGCAGTGGCGCATGGGAGGAGGGGAGCACGGGGCGAGGGAGAGAGAGGAGGGGCGCAGCTCATGGGGTAGCGTAGGGACGGGGCAATGGGCGCGGGGAGGTTCGGGAAGGGCCGTTGTGGAGGAGGACCAGGTAGCCCGGCGAGAGGGAACGCTCCGGCGAGGCCCGAGGAGCTCCGGGCGGCGGCGACGGCGGGTGTTGACGAGGTGGTGGGGTCGTGCCCCGATCCGATCTGGATCGGGGAGAGGAGGGAGTGGGGGCGCGAGTGTGGGGGGGAGTGGGTGGTGGCTAGGGTTGGACTGGGGGGAGTGGGGGGTTAAGATGGCGGGTGTGGGCCGGCTGGGCCGGTCGGTTGCGGCCGAACGGGCCGGCCTGCTGGGCCGAGGCCCGGGGGCAGGGGGTTTCTCTCTTTTTTTTGTCTTTTCTTTTTTTCTTTTATTTAATTTAGTGCGTTTGAATAATTTATTAAAATGTGGTTTCACCATCATAATCATGTATGATTTATTTTCTACATTTCAAACATTTTAGTTTTATTATTTGAAAACTTTTATTGTCTGGCTTGATTTTGATTTTTGAATTTTGAAGCGGTTTCGAATTAATCCGAGATTAACTACAGTGATAGAGGTGACGTGGCACCATTAACATGAGATTACTGTAGCATGATTATCCAAGCGTTACAGGAAGCAAATCCGTACCTCTCGAAAGAAAAGAAAAAAAACACGTTTTTTTCGTTTCCGATAGACACGGCCGTGCCTCTCGCGAAAGCAAACCATGTCTTTCGTGGAAGCATAATTGTACCTCTCATGGGAAAAAATGCACTGTTTTTCTGTTTTTAAGAGGAACGGCCGTGCCTCTCGCGGAAGCAAATCCATGCCTCTCGCGAAAGCAGAACCGTGTCACTCGTGGAAAGAACAAAAAAGAAAACACGTTTTTTCGTTTCCAAGAGGCACGGCCGTGCCTCTCCCAGAAGCAAATATGTGCCTCTTGCAAAAGCAAAAAAAAATGTTTTTCACGCAAAAATGTGAATTATTTCTTTTGTTCAAAAGCTAAGAAAGACCAATGAAAAACCAAAAGGCCAAAAAAGGGGAGAAATTATCTAAAAAGCCAAAAACAAATGCAGAAAATAAGAATCCAAAAGAACCATCCAGAGTACGACACATGGCGGTGACTGAGAAAGCGTAAAGTGACGCGCTTTCAGCCTACCCCAGATGACGCTTGAGAGGCTCGTGAGCGCGCGATCCTCAATTAGTTGCTCTCCTAGTTGACCCTCGTGGGCGTCAACTAGGAGTGGCTTTGCTGGAACCTACGCATATGGGCCAGCCAACTTTCCCCACAAAGTTGTTGTTTTATATTTTACTCTTCATTTATTCACTCACTTTTTCACTCAAAAAACAAACCATTAATTTTTAGAATCTACAAACTTTTATAAACTATTAACAATTAGGAAAATGTATTTTCCAAAATTATTCAGTCTATGTCTTATAAAAAGTTCAGTGTATATTAAAAACAGTTCACCATATATTTTAAAAAATGTTTGGTGTGTATTAATAAAAATATTAATCATATATCATAAAATTTTCAATTTATACACCCTAATGATTTATCATATACAAAAATTATTCAGTGTGTATTCTTAGAAATGGTGACATCGTGCATTTGAAAAAAAAAGCACACTGTATGCTAGAATAAGTTCAATGTACATTCGAAAAAGGCTCATGTAATTTCAAATGTATAAAAAGTAAAAGCAAAATAAAATAGTAAACCAAAAAAAAAGGAATAACCGGATCTGAAAAAATATAAAGAAAAAAAAGAGAAAAAACATAATAGAAGCAGCTCGTTAAGTGGGCCCGACCATCTGGAGGTTCCTTCAGAAAAGCCTGCCCTATATGACGAACAAGGGCGTGATATAGGGTAGGCATTCCGGCCATGTTACCTTGTCATGAAAAAAGGAAACGATTGCCCATCTTGCGCGCGCAAATCAACCTTGAACCAAAAGCATACACAACTCTACATGTTGCGACCTACACAAAGCTGCCACGCAGGGCATCCGTGTTCGCGGACCAAACATCTTCTTCTCTCGACGAAGCAATTGACTGCACTGGTCTCTCTCCCATGGCTAGGGACGCCCACATTTGCTTCCTCCTGGTATGCTTCATTGCCTCCCTTGTGTTGACCTCGCGGCCACACCGACGGAGGTCAAAGTGGGGCTCCCAAATATGAAAACATTTTTAAAAGTTTGGAACATTTGAAAAAACACTCAGAGTTTTAAAACGCAAACATTGTTAATAGATTTTTTATCATTTTTAAAAGTCAAGCATTTTTTTGAAATTCCCAAATATTTTATGAACTAACTTTTCTTGAATAATTGTTTTAAGCTAAAAAAGAATTTTGAACTCCTGAACAGTTTTTGCAATCATGTTTTTCTCTATAAAAAGTAGCCTGATTTTTTAGTATTTTTGAATTTTTATTTTATTTTTTGGAAAAGTAAAGATAAAACAATATAGAGAAAATAGCAAAAACGGTCAAAAAAAAGTTCCCAAAACCGCCAAGAACCCTCTAGAAGATTCCTCAAACCGGGCACGTGTGCTACCTTATGGGGCGTGCCATATTCCTGTTCAGTTGTGTCA
Source organism: Triticum urartu (assembly GCF_056163025.1). NCBI lineage: Eukaryota > Viridiplantae > Streptophyta > Magnoliopsida > Poales > Poaceae > Triticum > Triticum urartu. Next base: position 424,910,203 of record NC_141877.1, on the reverse strand, counting down.
CCCATCTTTATAGAAGTTGGAGATCTAGCTAGCGCTTTATTTCTTTTGTTATTTAACATGTAATATGACCAACTATGGTTTGCACATATCTATGCTAAGCATGTTTGTACGATTGCCGTGACCGAAAGATTGATCAGTGAGACCCCTGGCTGCCAGGTGGCTGACTGCCCAACAAATGCTTTCAGTTGAATAAAGCTCACAATTTTCCTTGCAAAAAAAGTCTCAGCGCCGTTTCTACGATAATTTGTCACAAAGAGTGTCAAATGGAGAAACATAAATATGCGGCTTGGAAAATTGAGAGTAACAAACTGAGGGGTACCCTTTTGCGGGAGCCCTTCGAGGGTAATTTTTTATGGGCTGCGTGCACATCACTTGGCACCCTCAGCCATCGCCATGTGTCTTGTGCCGGACGCTCACTCCGGATTTTAATTTTGTACGTATTTTCTGGTTTTAGATGTGTTTTTTCCTTTTTTGGGTTTCCGGTTTTCGCCAGCTTTCCCTAGATTTTGAAGAAAAAATCTGACTTTTTTTGCACGAAAAAACCCATTTTATTTCTTCCCGCAGAGGCACATATTTGCTTTCGCTTGTAAAAAAATATAGTTTTTTTTCTTTCATGAGAGACATAGGTTTGCTTTTTGTGAAGGCACATATTTGCTTTCACGAGAACCACAAACTTACTTCTCGTGAAGACATAGATTTGCTTTCGCGATAGTCATATATTTGTTTCTCATGAAGGCAGAACTATGCCTCTCGAAAAAAACGAAAAATTTGATGAGAGGCACATGCTTGTTTTTTGTGGAGGTACATATTTGCTTCTTGTGGAGGCACATGTGTGCTTCCACGAGAGGCACCGTGTCTCTCGAAAAAGGAAACAGAACACGTTTTTTTTGTTCCACGAGAGGTATAGATTTCCTTCTGTGAGAATCATAGTTGTGCCTCTCGGAAAGGGAGAAAAAGTAAAAAAAATGTTTCTGACAATGACTTTTTCCTATCGGTTCTTTTTGGGTTTTTTCATGAATAAATGTTCCTCAAAACCTATTAAAATGGACATATAGTTCTCAAGATCTCGACGTGAATGCACATATTACCTTCTGTGAGAATCATAGTTGTGCCTCTCGGAAAAGGAGAAAAGGTAAAAAAAGGAATGTTTCTGACAATGACTTTTTCCTATCAGTTCTTTTTGGGTTTTTTCATGAAAAAATTGTTTCTCGAAACCTATTAACATGGATATATAGTTCTAAAGATCTCAACGCGAGGAATCCAACGGTGAAGATGATTTGATATTTTGACACACGGTTCAAGAGATAATATGTTTTAAGAAACGATTCTACAATAAATGAAAAAACTCACAGTCACAGGTTGCCACTTGTCAGCACCTGAGGAGGTTGGAGTGGCCTTTGCAAGGGATACCCCTTACTCGAATCCTATTTGACCGGTTAGCGCCAAATAGTGTGTACTTGGTACCGGGCGCACACCCCCCTGCTCACTAGATTAAATGGGCTGCCGACCCATTTCTCCCCCGCACCGGTTTTTGTTTAGTTTTCTTTTTTTCCTTTATATTTTCTTTTTTGCTTTTTTCCATTTTCATGACCTTTCTACATATTCGTGAACCTTTTTCAAATTCGCTTCAAATTTATGAATATTTCTTAGATTCATGAAAAAAATTTCACATTCATGACCTTTTTCAAATTCATGTACTTTTTTATTTTGAATTTGTAAAACAATTGCGTTCGTTATCTTTTTTAATATTTTTTTTCTAATTCATGATTTTTCCATATTCGTCAACTTTTCTTTGTTTTTCATGAATTTTCTTTTAAGTTCGCAAACTTTTTCCATCTTTTCAAATTCATGAATGTTTTCAAAAAATTTAATTCCTGTTCAAATTTATGAAAAAAAATCAAGTTCATGAAACCTTTTTAGGAAAAGCTTACCTTCAGCCGACCGATCCCACGCGAGCGTCCGCAGCTTTGTGTCCGTCCGATCGACTGTTGATCAGACGAACGAGAGCAACCCGCTCGTGCACCCATGTTTTCTGCAACTAACTAGGCTCTTGTTGCTTTTCCTGCACCACAACAAAGTGGTTAGTTGTAAACCTGGACCTACTCCCCCGCCGCACGTCCTTTCTCCCTTTCCTTCCCTTTCTCTCATCTCCCCATCTCCCTCTCGCACGAACCACCACTCGAAACCGCCATGGCCACCGCGGAGCACCAACATGGACTCGCCGAGCAGCCGAGGTACCGCCGCACCGCCACATCTAACTACGCCGCCCCTGTGAGGTCACCGGTGCTGGGTTGCTGGCCCGAAGCTCCACGGAAAGGATCGGGCCCGTCATCGCCGGACTCCACCACCGCCACCGAGCTTTGCATGGCCGTCGCTGCCCAATCTGCTCGTCCCCAACCCTTCTCCACACCGCGTCTGTCGGAGTAATGGGCCACGGGTAGGCCAACCCGAAGCCCACAACCTTTCAAGACATCGGGGCAGGCTGCGCCCCTCAAGACCACAGGGCGAAGAGCCGCCTCCTGGGGAGTCTACGGCAAGACGGCCGACTGCCCGCTCACGGCCGAGTCCCAGGGGCGACTTCCAGAGAAGCTGGCTTTGGGGAGTCGGCCGGCGACTCCAACAGACCGTGACCTCATCGAGGGGGACGGGGCAGGGGCGTAGCTACAATGAAGCCCACTCCCCGCCCCTTACCAAGGGCAGGCATGGCTATAGCGCGTCGTACTAGGGAAGATCTCCCTGCGGCGTGGCACTGTTGCCCAGCCGGCCCTGACATCAGCATCATTGCACCTGGTCCTGCGCCCACGATGGCTTGTCTGTACGGCCTGGAGGCAGCAGGGCCCACCAGTCAGCGAGACCTCGGGAGACGGCGGGAGAACCGCCAGTCGGACCCGTCGGGAGTCGGCGCGGGGGAGTCGGCCGAGCCCTCCCCGGGGCCCACACGCCATTAATCAAGAAGAGATGGGGAGTGGCCACAGTGATCGCCCGCCAGGCGGCGGGGCTGTTGCCACAACCCCATGACCGAGCTTGCGTCATCAGGAGCACGGCTACAGTAATCAGCAGCCGGCAAGACCCGCCCGCGGCGGACGCGGCCTGTCGGCTCCGTACCAGACCAGTCGGCGGGCCCCAGCAGTCGGCGGAGAAGCCGGAGGTCGGAGGCACTGACGGCTGGGGCCGCGCCCAGTCGAATTACCATTGTACCCCTGGGGGGTAGGCCTATATAAACCCCCCAGGGCACCCATGCAAAGGGTTGGATCCCAGTAGTTCTATACCACACAAGATAGAGGGAGAGAGCTAGCCTTGCCCTCTCCCACCACCAGACCCAGCTCAAGGAGCAACCGTGTAAACACTTGACCATAGTGATCATGCGGAGACCCCGTAGAGCAGCAGTAGGGGTGTTATCTCCCCGGAGAGCCCCGAAGCTGGGTAAGATTCGCCGGCGTGCATGTCTTCATCTCATCCCGTTTCCAGGCACCGGTGACATTCTACTCGCCCCCACCATGATAAGCCATCCATTGGCATATGTCGCACCCAACCCCCGACATTTGGCGCCCACCGTGGGGCCTGGTGCACCGTCGTCCGGGGATCTGTTCTGGACAGGAACCCTTTTCCTCCCTGGCGAGCGCAGCCAGCCAGGCATGATGGGGAACGTAGCAATAATTCAAAATTTTCCTACGTGTCACCAAGATCTATCTATGGAGTCATCTAGCAACGAGGGAGGAGTGGATCTACATACCCTTGTAGATCGCGCGTGGAAGCGTTCAAGAGAATGGGGTTGATGGAGTCGTACTCGTCGTGATCCAAATCACCGATGATCCTAGCGCCGAACAGACGGCACCTCCGCGTTCAACACACGTACGGAGCAGCAACGTCTCCTCCTTGTTGATCCAGCAAGGGGGAAGGAGAGGTTGATGGAGATCCAACAGCACGACGGCGTGGTGGTGGAAGTAGCGGGATTCCAACAGGGCTTCGCCAAGCGCTGTGGGAGGAGGGAGATGTGTCATGGGAGGGAGAGGGAGGCGCCAGGGCTTAGGTATGGTTGCCCTCCCTTCCCCCCACTATATATAGGGCCAAGGGAGAGGGGGATGGCGCAGCCTTGCCCCTTCCTCCAAGGAAGGGTGCGGCCAAGGGGGGGAGGAGTCCATCCTCCCCAAGGCACCTCGGAGGTGCCTTCCCCCTTTAGGACTCTCCCCTCCTCTTGTCCCTTTGGCGCATGGGCCTCTAGGGGCTGGTGCCCTTGGCCCATATAGGCCAAGGCGCACCCCCTACAGCCCATGTGGCCCCCGGGGCAGGTGGCCCCACCCGGTGGACCCCCGGGACCCTTCTGGTGGTCCCGGTACAATACCGGTGACCCCGAAACTTGTCCCGATGGCCGAAACAACACTTCCTATATATAATTCTTTACCTCCGGACCATTCCGGAACTCCTCGTGACGTCCGGGATCTCATCCGGGACTCCGAACAACTTTCGGGTTACCGCATACTAATATCTCTATAACCCTAGCGTCACCGAACCTTAAGTGTGTAGACCCTACGGGTTCGGGAGACATGCAGACATGACCGAGATGACTCTCCGGTCAATAACCAACAGCGGGATCTGGATACCCATGTTGGCTCCCACATGTTCCACGATGATCTCATCGGATGAACCACGATGTCAAGGACTTAATCAATCCCGTATGCAATTCCCTTTGTCTAGCGGTACGATACTTGCCCGAGATTCGATCGTCGGTATCCCGATACCTTGTTCAATCTCGTTACCGGCAAGTCTCTTTACTCGTTCCGTAACACATCATCCTGTGATCAACTCCTTGATCACATTGTGCACATTATGATGATGTCCTACCGAGTGGGCCCAGAGATACCTCTCCGTTTACATGGAGTGACAAATCCCAGTCTCGATTCGTGCCAACCCAACAGACACTTTCGGAGATACCTGTAGTGTACCTTTATAGCCACCCAGTTACGTTGTGACGTTTGGCACACCCAAATCACTCCTACGGTATCCGGGAGTTGCACAATCTCATGGTCTAAGGAAATGATACTTGACATTATAAAAGCTTTAGCATACGAACTACATGATCTTGTGCTAGGCTTAGGATTGGGTCTTGTCCATCACATCATTCGCCTAATGATGTGATCCCGTTATCAATGACATCCAATGTCCATGGTCAGGAAACCGTAACCATCTATTGATCAACGAGCTAGTCAACTAGAGGCTTACTAGGGACATGGTGTTGTCTATGTATCCACACATGTATCTGAGTTTCCTATCAATACAATTCTAGCATGGATAATAAACGATTATCATGAACAAGGAAATATAATAATAATCATTTTATTATTGCCTCTAGGGCATATTTCCAACAGTCTCCCACTTGCACTAGAGTCAATAATTTAGTTCACATCGCCATGTGATTAACACTCACAGGTCACATCGCCATGTAACCAACATCCAAAGAGTTTACTAGAGTCAATAATCCAGTTCACATCACTATGTGATTAGCACTCAATGAGTTCTGGGTTTGATCATGTTGCTTGTGAGAGAGGTTTTAGTCAACGGGTCTGAACCTTTCAGATCCGTGTGTGCTTTACAAATCTCTATGTCATCTCCTAGATGCAGCTACCACGTTCTATTTGGAGCTATTCCAAATAACTGTTCTACTTGGAGCTATTCTAAATTGTTGCTCCATTATATGTATCAGGTATCTCTACTCAAAGCTATCCGGATAGGTGTTAAGCTTGCATCGACGTAACCCTTTACGACGAACTCTTTTACCACCTCCATAATCGAGAAAATTCCTTAGTCCACTAGTTACTAAGGATAACTTTGACCGCTGTCTTGTGATCCATTCTTGGATCACTCTTGTACCCCTTGACTGACTCATGGCAAGGCACATTTCAGGTGCGGTACACAGCATAGCATACTGTAGGGCCTATGTCTTAAGCATAGGGGACAACATTCGTCCTTCCTCTTTCTTCTGCCGTGGTCGAGCTTTAAGTCTTAACTTCATACCTTACAACTCAGGAAAGAACTCCTTCTTTGACTGATCCATCTTGAACACCTTCAAGATCATGTCAAGGTATGTGCTCATTTGAAAGTACCATTAAGCGTTTTGATCTATCCTTATAGATCTTGATGCTCAATGTTCAAGTAGCTTAATCCAGGCTTTCCATTGAAAAACACTTTCCAAATAACCCTATATGCTTTCCAGAAATTCTACGTCATTTCTGATCCATAATATGTCAACAACATATACTCATCAGAAATTCTATAGTGATCCCACTCACTTCTTTGGAAATACAAGTTTCTCATAAACTTTGTATAAACCCAAAATCTTTGATCATCATCAAAGCATACATTCCAACTCCGAGATGCTTACTTCAGTCCTTAGAAGGATTGCTGGAGCTTTGCATACTTGTTAGCATCTTTCAGGATTGACAAAACCTTCCGGTTGTATCACATACAACCTTTCCTCAAGAAAATCGTCGAGGAAATAATGGGTTTTTGACATCCTATCTGCAAGATTTCATAAATGATGCAGTAATCGCTAATATAATTCCAACAGACTCTTAGCATCGCTACGAGTGAGAAAGTCTCATCGTAGTCAACTCCTTGAACTTGTCGGAAAACATCTTAACGACAAGTCGAGCTTTCTTAATGGTGACATTTACCATCATTGTCCGTCTTCCTTTTAAAATCCATATGTACCTAACAGCCTTACGACCATCAAGTAGTTTTCCCGAAGTCTACACTTTGTTTTCATATATGGATCCTCTCTCGGATTATATGGCCTCGAGCCATTTTGGAATCCAGGCCCACCATCGCTTCTCCATAGCTCGTAGGTTCATTGTTGTCTAGCAACATGACTTCCAAGACATGATCACGTACCACTCTGAAGTAGTACGCATCCTTGTCATCCCACGAGGTTTGGTAGTGACTTGATCTGAAGTTTCATGATCACTATCATAAGCTTCCACTTCAATTGGTGTAGGTGCCACAGGAACAACTTCCTGTGCCCTGCCACACACTGGTTGAAGAGACGGTTCAATAACCTCATCAAGTCTCCACCATCCTCCCACTCAATTCTTTCGAGAGAAACTTTTCCTTTGAGAAAGGACCCGATTCTAGAAACAATCCCTTATTGCTTTCAGATCTGAGACAGGAGGTATACCCAACTGTTTTTGGGTGTACTATGAAGATGCATTTATCCTCTTTGGGTTCGAGCTTATCAGCCTGAAACTTTTTCACATAAGCGTCGCAACCCCAAACTTTTAAGAAATGACAGCTTAGGTTTCTCTAAACCATAGTTCATACGGTGTCATCTCATCGGAATTACGTGGTGCCCTATTTAAAGTGAATGTGGTTGTCTTTAATGCCTAACCCATAAACTATCGTGGTAATTCGATAAGAGACATCATGGTATGCATCATATCCAATAGGGTGCAGTTATGACGTTCGGACACACCATCACACTATGGTGTTCCAGGCTGTATTAGTTGTGAAATAATTTCCACAACGTCTTAATCTGTGCCAAACTCGTAATTCAGATATTCATCTCTATGATCATATCATAGATATTTTATCCTCTTGTCACGACGATCTTTCAACTTCACCCTGAAATTACTTGAACCTTTCAATAATTCAGACTCGTGATTCATCAAGTAAATATACTCAACATCTACTCAAATCATCTGTGAAGTAAGAACATAACGATATCCACTACATGCCTCAGCACTCATTGGATTGCACACATCAAAATGTATTACTTCCAACAAGTTGCTTTCTAGTTCCATTTTACTGAAAACGAGGCTTTCAGTCATCTTGCCCATGTGGTATGATTTGCATGTCTCAAGTGATTCAAAATCAAGTGAGTCCAAACGATCCATCTGTATGGAGTTTCTTCATGCATATCTACCAACAAACATGGTTCGCATGTCTCAATCCTTTCAAAAACGAGTGAGCCCAAAGATCCATCAACATGGAGCTTCTTCATGCGTTTTATACCGATATGACTTACGTGGCAGTGCCACAAGTAGGTGGTACTATCATTACTATCTTTTGGCATGAACATGTGTATCACTACGATCGAGATTCAATGAACCATTCATTTTAGGTGCAAGACCATTGAAGGTATTATTCAAATAAACAGAGTAACCATTATTCTCCTTAAATGAATAACCGTATCAGGATAGACATAATCCAATCATGTCTATGCTCAACGCAAACACCAAATAACAATTATTTAGGTTTTAATACCAATCTCGATGGTAGAGGGAGCGTGCGATGCTTGATCATATCAACCTTGGAAACACTTCCAACACATATCGTCAGCTCACCTTTAGCTAGTCTCCGTTTATTCCGTAGCTTTTATTTCGAGTTACTAACACTTAGCAACCGAACCGGTATCTAATACCCTGGTGCTACTAGGAGTACTAGTAAAGTACACATTAACACAATGTATATCCAATATACTTCTATCGACCTTGCCAGCCCTCTCATCTACCAAGTATCTAGGGTAATTCTGCTCCAGTGGCTGTTCCCCTTATTACAGAAGCACTCAGTCTCGGGTTTGGATTCAACCTTGGGTTTCTTCACTAGAGCAGCAGCTGAATTGCCGTTTCATGAAGTTTCCCTTTGTTCCCTTGCCCTTCTTGAAACTAGTGGTTTCACCAACCATCAACAATTGATGCTCCTTCTTGATTTCTACTTTCGCGGTGTCAAACATCGCGAATATCTCAAGGATCATCATATATGTCCCTGATATATTATAGTTCATCACGAAGCTCTAGCAGCTTGGTGGTAATGACTTCGGAGAAACATCACTATCTCATCTGGAAGATCAACTCCCACTTGATTCAAATGATTGTTGTATTCAGACAGTCTGAGCACAAGCTCAACAATTGAGCTTTTCTCCCTTAGTTTGCAGGCTAAGAAAATCGTCGGAGGTCTTATACCTCTTGACGTGGGCACGAGCCTGAAATCCCAATTTCAGCCCTCGAAACATCTCATATGTTTCGCGACGTTTTAACACGTCTTCGGTGCCCCAACTCTAAACCGTTTAACTGAAATATCACGTAGTTATCAAAATGTGTATGTCAGATGTTCGAAACATCCACAGACGACGTTCGAGGTTCAGCACACTGAGCGGTGCATTAAGGACATAAGCCTTCTATGAAGCAATGAGGACAAACCTCAGTTTACGGACCTAGTCCGCATAATTACTACTATCAACTTTCAACTAAATTTTCTCTAGGAACATATCTAAACAGTAGAACTAAAGCGCGAGCTACGACATAATTTGCAAAATCCTTTTGACTATGTTCAGGATAAACAAGTTCATCTTATGAACTCCCACTCAGATAGACATCCCTCTAGTCATCTAAGTGATTACATGATCCGAGTCAACTAGGCCGTGTCCGATCATCACGTGAGACGGTCTAGTCAACATCGGTGAACATCTTCATGTTGATCGTATCTTCTATACGACTCATGCTCGACCTTTCGGTCTTCTGTGTTCCGAGGCTATGTCTGTACATGCTAGGCTCGTCAAGTCAACCTAAGTGTTTGCATGTGTAAATCTGTCTTACACCCGTTGTATGTGAACGTCTGAATCAAACACCCGATCATCACGTGGTGCTTTGAAACAACGAACTGTCGCAACGGTGCACAGTTAGGGAAACACTTTCTTGAAATTATTATGAGGGATCATCTTATTTACTACCGCCGTCGTTCTAAGCAAATAAGATGTATAAACATGATAAACATCACATGCAATCAAATAGTGACATGATATGGCCAATATCGTATTGCTCCTTTTGATCTCCATCTTCGGGGCTCCATGATCATCATCGTCACCGGCATGACACCATGATCTCCATCATCATGATCTCCATCATCGTGTCTCCATGAAGTTGTCTCGCCAACTATTACTTCTACTACTACAGCTAACGGTTAGCAGTAAAGTAATTACATGACGTTTATGTTGACACGCAGGTCAAACAATAAATAAAGACAACTCCTATGGCTCCTGCCGGTTGTCATACTCATCGACATGCAAGTCGTGATTCCTATTACAAGAACATGATCAATCTCATACATCACATATCATTCATCACATTCTTCTTGGCCATATCACATCACATAGCATACCCTGCAAAAACAAGTTAGACGTCCTCTAATTGTTGTTTGCATGTTTTACGTGGCTGCTATGGGTTTCTAGCAAGAACGTTTCTTACCTACGCAAAAACCACAACGTGATATGCCAATTGCTATTTACCCTTCATAAGGACCCTTTTCATCGAATCCGATCCGACTAAAGTGGGAGAGACAGACACCCGCTAGCTACCTTATGCAACTAGTGCATGTCAGTCGGTGGAACCACTCTCACGTAAGAGTACGTGTAAGGTCGGTCCGGGCCGCTTCATCCCACAATGCCGCCGAATCAAGATTGGACTAGTAACGGTAAGCATATTGAACAAAATCAACGCCCACAACTACTTTGTGTTCTACTCGTGCATAGAATCTACGCAATAAACCTGGCTCATGATGCCACTGATGGGGAACGTAGCAATAATTCAAAATTTTCCTACGTGTCACCAAGATCTATCTATGGAGTCATCTAGCAACGAGGGAGGAGTGGATCTACATACCCTTGTAGATCGCGCGCGGAAGCGTTCAAGAGAACGGGGTTGATGGAGTCGTACTCGTCGTGATCCAAATCACCGATGATCCTAGCACCGAACGGACGGCACCTCCGCGTTCAACACACATACGGAGCAGCGACGTCTCCTCCTTGTTGATCCAGCAAGGGGGAAGGAGAGGTTGATGGAGATCCAACAGCACGACGGCGTGGTGGTGGAAGTAGCGGGATTCCAACAGGGCTTCGCCAAGCGCTGTGGGAGGAGGGAGATGTGTCATGGGAGGGAGAGGGAGGCGCCAGGGCTTAGGTATGGTTGCCCTCCCTTCCCCCCACTATATATAGGGCCAAGGGAGAGGGGGATGGCGCAGCCTTGCCCCTTCCTCCAAGGAAGGGTGCGGCCAAGGGGGGGAGGAGTCCATCCTCCCCAAGGCACCTCGGAGGTGCCTTCCCCCTTTAGGACTCTCCCCTCCTCTTGTCCCTTTGGCGCATGGGCCTCTAGGGGCTGGTGCCCTTGGCCCATATAGGCCAAGGCGCACCCCCTACAGCCCATGTGGCCCCCGGGGCAGGTGGCCCCACCCGATGGACCCCCGGGACCCTTCCGGTGGTCCCGGTACAATACCGGTGACCCCGAAACTTGTCCCGATGGCCGAAACAGCACTTCCTATATATAATTCTTTACCTCCGGACCATTCCGGAACTCCTCGTGACGTCCGGGATCTCATCCGGGACTCCGAACAACTTTCGGGTTACCGCATACTAATATCTCTATAACCCTAGCGTCACCGAACCTTAAGTGTGTAGACCCTACGGGTTCGGGAGACATGCAGACATGACCGAGATGACTCTCCGGTCAATAACCAACAGCGGGATCTGGATACCCATGTTGGCTCCCACATGTTCCACGATGATCTCATCGGATGAAACACGATGTCAAGGACTTAATCAATCCCGTATGCAATTCCCTTTGTCTAGCGGTACGATACTTGCCCGAGATTCGATCGTCGGTATCCCGATACCTTGTTCAATCTCGTTACCGGCAAGTCTCTTTACTCGTTCTGTAACACATCATCCCGTGATCAACTCCTTGATCACATTGTGCACATTATGATGATGTCCTACCGAGTGGGCCCAGAGATACCTCTCCGTTTACACGGAGTGACAAATCCCAGTCTCGATTCGTGGCAACCCAACAGACACTTTCGGAGATACCTGTAGTGTACCTTTATAGCCACCCAGTTACGTTGTGACGTTTGGCACACCCAAATCACTCCTACGGTATCCGGGAGTTGCACAATCTCATGGTCTAAGGAAATGATACTTGACATTATAAAAGCTTTAGCATACGAACTACATGATCTTGTGCTAGGCTTAGGATTGGGTCTTGTCCATCACATCATTCTCCTAATGATGTGATCCCGTTATCAATGACATCCAATGTCCATGGTCAGGAAACCGTAACCATCTATTGATCAACGAGCTAGTCAACTAGAGGCTTACTAGGGACATGGTGTTGTCTATGTATCCACACATGTATCTGAGTTTCCTATCAATACAATTCTAGCATGGATAATAAACGATTATCATGAACAAGGAAATATAATAATAATCATTTTATTATTGCCTCTAGGGCATATTTCCAACAAGGCACGCCAGACGAAGTTTGCGTCGACGTGCTGCATGGCGTTGAGATCGCCTGCGCCGCCAGCTCCTTGGCCGAACTTGTCGGCGAGGTCTGCCTTTCCGACGAACCTGCGTCCGACGCAGGCACGGGCGGCCCCGAAAACCTCCTCACGGGCCTCCTCGATCAACTCCACGTTTCCGGTGAGCCTGCCGTAGACTTGGAGTCCGTAGGCTCCACCGACCCGATGCTGGTCGACTCCGACTGAAGGAAATATGCCCTAGAGGCAATAATAAAGTTATTATTTATTTCCTTATATATCATGATAAAAGTTTATTATTCATGCTAGAATTTTATTAACCGGAAACATAATACATGTGTGAATATATAGACAAACAGAGTGTCACTAGTATGCCTCTACTAGACTAGCTTGTTAATCAAAGATGGTTATGTTTCCTAACCATGAACAAAGAGTTGTCATTTGATTAACAGGATCACATCATTAGTTGAATGATCTGATTTACATGACCCATTCCATTAGCTTAGCACCCGATTGTTTAGTATGTTGCTATTGCTTTCTTCATGACTTATACATGTTCCTATGAATATGAGATTATGCAACTCCCGTTTGACGGAGGAACACTTTGTGTGCTACCAAACGTCACAACGTAACTGGGTGATTATAAAGGAGCTCTACAGGTGTCTCCAAAGGTACATGTTGGGTTGGCGTATTTCGAGATTAGGATTTGTCACTCCGATTGTCGGAGAGGTATCTCTGGGCCCTCTTGGTAATGCACATCACATAAGCCTTGCAAGCATTGCGACTAATGAGTTAGTTGCGGGATGATGGATTACGGAACGAGTAAAGAGACTTGCCGGTAACGAGATTGAACTAGGTATAGGATACCGACGATCGAATCTCGGGCAAGTAACATACCGATGACAAAGGGAACAACGTATGTTGTTATGCGGTCTGACCGATAAAAGATCTTCGTAGAATATGTAGGAGCCAATATGAACATCTAGGTTCCGCTATTGGTTATTGACCGGAGACGTGTCTCGGTCATGTCTACATTGTTCTCGAACTCGTACAGTCCGCACGCTTAAGGTTACGATGACAGTTATATTATGAGTTTATGCATTTTGATGTACCGAAGTTTGTTCAGAGTCCCAGGTGTGATCACGGACATGACGAGGAGTCTCGAAATGGTCGAGACATAAAGATTGATATATTGGAAGCCTATATTTGGATATCGGAAGTGTTCCGGGTGAAATCGGGATTTTACCGGAGTACCGGGAGGTTACCGGAACCCCCCAGGAGGTATATGGGCCTTAGTGGGCCTTAGTGGAAGAAGAGTAGAGGCGGCCAGGGCTGGGCCGCGCGCCCCTCCACCCCTAGTCCGAATAGGACAAGGAGAGAGGGGGTCGGCGCCCCCCCTCCTTGTCTCTCTCTCTTTTCCCACCTCACGAATCCTATTCCAACTAGGAAAAGGGGGGGAGTCCTACTCCCGGAGGGAGTAGGACTCCTCCTGGCGCGCCCTATGATGGCCGGCCGGCCTCCCCCTCTTGAACCTTTATATACGGAGGCAGGGGCACCCCATAGAGACACAAGTTGATCCACGTGATCATATTCTTAGCCGTGTGCGGTGCCCCCTTCCACCATAGTCCTTGATAATATTGTAGCGGTGCTTAGGCGAAGCCCTGCGATGGTAGTACATCAAGATCGTCACCACGCCGTCGTGCTGACGGAACTCTTCCCCGACACTTTGCTGGATCGGAGTCCGGGGATCGACATCGAGCTGAACGTGTGCTAGAACTCGGAGGTGTCGTAGTTTCGGTGCTTGATCGGTCGGGCCGTGGAGACGTACGACTACATCAACCAAACGCTTCCGTTGTCGATCTACAAGGGTACATAGATCATACTCTCCCCTCTCGTTGCTATGCATCACCATGATCTTGCGTGTGCGTAGGAAATTTTTTGAAATTACTACGTTCCCCAACAGTGGCATCCGAGCCTAGGTTTTATGTGTTGATGTTATTTGCACGAGTAGAACACAAGTGAGTTGTGGGCGATATAAGTCATACTTCTTACCAGCATATCATACTTTGGTTCGGCGATATTGTTGGACGAAGCGGCCCGGACCGACATTACGCGTACGCTTACGCGAGACCGGTTCTCCCGACGTGTTTTGCACATAGGTGGCTTGCGGGTGACAGTTTCTCCAACTTTAGTTGAACCGAGTGTGGCTACGCCCGGTCCTTGCGAAGGTTAAAATAGCACCAACTTGACAAATTATCGTTGTGGTTTTGATGCATAGGTAAGATTGGTTCTTGCTTAAGCCCGTAGCAGCCACGTAAAACTTGCAACAACAAAGTAGAGGACATCTAACTTGTTTTTGCAGGGCATGTTGTGATGTGATATGGTCAAGACATGATGCTAAATTTTATTGTATGAGATGATCATGTTTTGTAACCGAGTTATCGGCAACTGGCAGGAGCCATATGGCTGTCGCTTTATTGTATGCAATGCAATCGCGCTGTAATGCTTTACTTTATCACTAAGCGGTAGCGATAGTCATAGAAGCATAAGATCGGCGAGACGACAACGATGCTACGATGGAGATCAAGGTGTCGCGCCGGTGACGATGGTGATCACGACGGTGCTTCGAGGATGGAGATCACAAGCACAAGATGATGATGGCCATATCATATCACTTATATTGATTGCATGTGATGTTTATCTTTTATGCATCTTATCTTGCTTTGATTGACGGTAGCATTATAAGATGATCTCTCACTAAATTTCAAGATAAAAGTGTTCTCCCTGAGTATGCACCGTTGCCAAAGTTCGTCGTGCCCAGACACCACGTGATGATCGGGTGTGATAAGCTCTACGTCCATCTACAACGGGTGCAAGCCAGTTTTGCACACGCAGAATACTCAGGTTAAACTTGACGAGCCTAGCATATGCAGATATGGCCTTGGAACACTGAGATCGAAAGATCGAGCGTGAATCATATAGTAGATATGATCAACATAGCGATGTTCACCATTGAAAACTACTCCATTTCACGTGATGATCGGTTATGGTTTAGTTGATTTGGATCACGTGATCACTTAGATGATTAGAGGGATGTCTATCTAAGTGGGAGTTCTTGAGTAATATGATTAATTGAACTTAAATTTATCATGAACTTAGTCCCTGATAGTATCTTGCTTGTTTATGTTAATTGTAGATAAATGGCCCGTGCTATTGTTCCGTTAAATTTTAATGCGTTCCTTGAGAAAGCAAAGTTGAAAAATGATGGTAGCAATTACACAGTCTGGGTCCGTAACTTGAGGATTATCCTCATTGCTGCATAGAAGAATTACGTCCTGGAAGCACCGCTGGGTGCCAGGCCTGCTGCTGGAGCAACACCAGATGTTATGAACGTCTAGCAGAGCAAAGCTGATGACTACTCGATAGTTCAGTGTGCCATGCTTTACGGCTTAGAATCGGGACTTCAACGACGTTTTGAACGTCATGGAGCATATGAGATGTTCCAGGAGTTGAAGTTAATATTTCAAGCAAATGCCCGGATTGAGAGATATGAAGTCTCCAATAAGTTCTATAGCTGCAAGATGGAGGAGAACAGTTCTGTCAGTGAGCATATACTCAAAATGTCTGGGTATAATAATCACTTGATTTAGATGGGAGTTAATCTTCCAGATGATTGCGTCATTGACAGAATTCTCCAATCACTGCCACCAAGCTACAAGAGCTTTGTGATGAACTATAATATGCAAGGGATGAATAAGACTATTCCCGAGCTCTTCGCAATGCTGAAAGCTGCGGAGGTAGAAATCAAGAAGGAGCATCAAGTGTTGATGGTCAACAAGACCACTAGTTTCAAAAAAAAGGGCAAAGGGAAGAAGAAGGGGAAGTTCAAGAAGAAAAGCAAGCAAGTTGCTGATCAGGAGAAGAAATCGAAGTCTGGACCTAAGCCTGAAACTGAGTGCTTCTACTGCAAGCAGACTGGTCACTGGAAGCGGAACTGCCCCAAGTATTTGGCGGATAAGAAGGATGGCAAGGTGAACAAAGGTATATGTGATATACATGTTATTGATGTGTACCTTACTAGAGCTCGCAGTAGCACCTGGGTATTTGATACTGGTTTTGTTGCTAATATTTGCAACTCGAAACAGGGACTACGGATTAAGCGAACACTAGTAAAGGACGAGGTGACGATGCGCGTGGGAAATGGTTCTAAAGTCGATGTGATCGCGGTCGGCACGCTACCTCTACATCTACCTTCGGGATTAATATTAGACCTAAATAATTGTTATTTGGTGCCAGCGTTGAGCATGAACATTATATCTGGATCTTGTTTAATGCGAGACGATTATTCATTTAAATCAGAGAATAATGGTTGTTCTATTTATATGAGTAATATCTTTTATGGTCATGCACCTTTGAAGAGTGGTCTATTTTTGATGAATCTCGATAGTAGTAACACACATATTCATAATGTTGAAGCCAAAAGATGCAGAGTTGATAATGATAGTTCAACTTATTTGTGGCACTGCCGTTTAGGTCATATCGGTGTAAAGCGCATGAAGAAACTCCATACCGATGGACTTTTGGAACCTCTTGATTATGAATCACTTGGTACTTGCGAACCGTGCCTCATGGGTAAGATGACTAAAACACCGTTCTCCGGTACAATGGAGAGAGCAACAGATTTGTTGGAAATCATACATACAGATGTATGTGGTCCGATGAATGTTGAGGCTCGTGGCGGATATCGTTATTTTCTCACCTTCACAGATGATTTAAGCAGATATGGGTATATCTACTTAATGAAGCATAAGTCTGAAACATTTGAAAAGTTCAAAGAATTTCAGAGTGAAGTTGAAAATCATCGTAACAAGAAAATAAAGTTTCTGCGATCTGACCGTGGAGGAGAATATTTGAGTTACGAGTTTGGTCTACATCTGAAACAATGCGGAATAGTTTCGCAACTCACGCCACCCGGAACACCTCAGCGTAATGGTGTGTCCGAACATCGTAATCGTACTTTACTTGATATGGTGCGATCTATGATGTCTCTTACAAATTTACCGCTATCATTTTGGGGTTATGCTTTAGAGACGGCCGCATTCACGTTAAATAGGGCACCATCAAAATCCGTTGAGACGACACCTTATGAACTATGGTTTGGCAAGAAACCAAAGTTGCCGTTTCTTAAAGTTTGGGGCTGCGATGCTTATGTGAAAAAGCTTCAACCTGATAAGCTCGAACCCAAATCGGAGAAATGTGTCTTCATAGGATACCCAAAGGAGACTGTTGGGTACACCTTCTATCACAGATCCGAAGGCAAGACATTCGTTGCTAAGAATGAATCCTTTCTAGAGAAGGAGTTTCTCTCGAAAGAAGTGAGTGGGAGGAAAGTAGAACTTGACGAGGTAACTGTACCTGCTCCCTTATTGGAAATTGGTACATCACAGAAACCTGTTTCTGCGACACCTACACCAATTAGTGAGGAAGCTAATGATAATGATCATGAAACTTCAGAACAAGATACTACTGAACCTCGTAGATCAACCAGAGTAAGATCCGCGCCAGAGTGGTATGGTAATCCTGTTCTGGAAGTCATGCTACTAGATCATGATGAACCTACGAACTATGAAGAAGCGATGGTGAGCCCAGATTCTGAAAAATGGCTTGAAGCCATGAAATCTGAGATGGGATCCATGTATGAGAACAAAGTATGGACTTTGGTTGACTTGCCCGATGATCGGCAAGCAATTGAGAATAAATGGATCTTCAAGAAGAAGACTGACGCTGACGGTAATATTACTGTCTACAAAGCTCGACTTATCGCAAAAGGTTTTCGACAAGTTCAAGGGGTTGACTACGATGAGACCTTCTCACCTGTAGCGATGCTTAAGTCTGTCCAAATCATGTTAGCAATTGCCGCATTTTATGATTATGAAATTTGGCAGATGGATGTCAAAACTGCATTCCTGAATGGATTTCTGGAAGAAGAGTTGTATATGATACAACCGGAAGGTTTTGTCGATCCAAAGGGAGCTAACAAAGTGTGCAAGCTCCAGCGATCCATTTATGGACTAGTGCAAGCCTCTCGGAGTTGGAATAAACGCTTTGATAGTGTGATCAAAGCATTTGGTTTTATACAGACCTTTGGAGAAGCCTGTATTTACAAGAAAGTGAGTGGGAGCTCTGTAGCATTTCTGATATTATATGTAGATGACATATTACTGATTGGAAATGATATAGAATTTCTATATAGCATAAAGGGATACTTGAATAAGAGTTTTTCAATGAAAGACCTCGGTGAAGCTGCTTACATATTAGGCATAAAGATCTATAGAGATAGATCAAGACGCTTAATTGGACTTCCACAAAGCACAAACCTTGACAAGATTTTGAAAAAGTTCAAAATGGATCAAGCAAAGAAAGGGTTCTTGCCTGTGTTACAAGGTATGAAGTTGAGTCAGACTCAATGCCCGACCACTGCAGAAGATAGAGAGAAAATGAAAGATGTTCCCTATGCTTCAGCCATAGGCTCTATCATGTATGCAATGCTGTGTACCAGACCTGATGTGTGCCTTGCTATAAGTCTAGCAGGGAGGTACCAAAGTAATCCAGGAGTGGATCACTGGACAGCGGTCAAGAACATCCTGAAGTACCTGAAAAGGACTAAGGCTATGTTTCTCGTATATGGAGGTGACAAAGAGCTCATCGTAAACGGTTACGTTGATGCAAGCTTTGACACTGATCCGGACGATTCTAAATCGCAAACCGGATACGTGTTTACATTAAACGGTGGAGCTGTCAGTTGGTGCAGTTCTAAACAGAGCGTCGTGGCGGGATCTACGTGTGAAGCGGAATACATAGCTGCTTCGGAAGCAGCGAATGAAGGAGTCTGGATGAAGGAGTTCATATCCGATCTAGGTGTCATACCTAGTGCATCGGGTCCAATGAAAATCTTTTGTGACAATACTGGTGCAATTGCCTTGGGAAAGGAATCCAGATTTCACAAGAGAACCAAGCACATCAAGAGACGCTTCAATTCCATCCGGGATCTAGTCCAGGTGGGAGACATAGAGATTTGCAAGATACAAACGGATCTGAATGCAGCAGACCCGTTGACTAAGCCTCTTCCACGAGCAAAACATGATCAGCACCAAGGCTCCATGGGTTTTAGAATCATTACTGTGTAATCTAGATTATTGACTCTAGTGCAAGTGGGACACTGAAGGAAATATGCCCTAGAGGCAATAATAAAGTTATTATTTATTTCCTTATATATCATGATAAAAGTTTATTATTCATGCTAGAATTGTATTAACCAGAAACATAATACATGTGTGAATACATAGACAAACAGAGTGTCACTAGTATGCCTCTACTAGACTAGCTTGTTAATCAAAGATGGTTATGTTTCCTAACCATGGACAAAGAGTTGTCATTTGATTAACAGGATCACATCATTAGTTGAATGATCTGATTGACATGACCCATTCCATTAGCTTAGCACCCGATCGTTTAGTATGTTGCTATTGCTTTCTTCATGACTTATACATGTTCCTATGACTATGAGATTATTCAACTCCCGTCTGCCGGAGGAACACTTTGTGTGCTACCAAACGTCACAACGTAACTGGGTGATTATAAAGGAGCTCTACAGGTGTCTCCAAAGGTACATGTTGGATTGGCGTATTTCGAGATTAGGATTTGTCACTCCGATTGTCGGAGAGGTATCTCTGGGCCCTCTTGGTAATGCACATCACATAAGCCTTGCAAGCATTGCGACTAATGAGTTAGTTGCGGGATGATGGATTACAGAACGAGTAATGAGACATGCCGGTAACGAGATTGAACTAGGTATAGGATACCGACGATCGAATCTCGGGCAAGTAACATACCGATGACAAAGGGAACAACGTATGTTGTTATGCGGTCTGACCGATAAAAGATCTTCGTAGAATATGTAGGAGCCAATATGAACATCCAGGTTCCGCTATTGGTTATTGACCGGAGACGTGTCTCGGTCATGTCTACATTGTTCTCGAACCCGTAGGGTCCGCATGCTTAAGGTTACGATGACAGTTATATTATGAGTTTATGCATTTTGATGTACCGAAGTTTGTTCGGAGTCCTGGATGTGATCACGGACATGACGAGGAGTCTCGAAATGGTCGAGAAATAAAGATTGATATATTGGAAGCCTATATTTGGATATCGGAAGTGTTCCGGGTGAAATCGGGATTTTACCGGAGTACCGGGAGGTTACCGGAACCCCCTGGGAGGTATATGGGCCTTAGTGGGCCTTAGTGGAAGAAGAGTAGAGGCGGCCAGGGCTGGGCCACGCGCCCCTCCACCCCTAGTCCGAATAGGACAAGGAGAGAGGGGGCCGGCGCCCCCCTCCTTCTCTCTCTCTCTTTTCCCACCTCACGAATCCTATTCCAACTAGGAAAAGGGGGGAGTCCTACTCCCGGAGGGAGTAGGACTCCTCCTGGCGCGCCCTATGATGGCCGGCCGGCCTCCCCCTCTTGAACCTTTATATACGGAGGCAGGGGCACCCCATAGAGACACAAGTTGATCCACGTGATCATATTCTTAGCCGTGTGCGGTGCCCCCTTCCACCATAGTCCTCGATAATATTGTAGCGGTGCTTAGGCGAAGCCCTGCGACGGTAGTACATCAAGATCGTCACCACGCCATCGTGCTGACAGAACTCTTCCCCGACACTTTGCTGGATCGGAGTCTGGGGATCATCATCGAGTTGAACGTGTGCTAGAACTCGGAGGTGCCGTAGTTTCGGTGCTTGATCGGTCGGGCCGTGGAGACGTACGACTACATCAACCAAACGCTTCCGTTGTTGATCTACAAGGGTACGTAGATCATACTCTCCCCTCTCGTTGCTATGCATCACCATGATCTTGCGTGTGCGTAGGAAATTTTTTGAAATTACTACGTTCCCCAACACCGACACCGCGTCGGTCGACGCGTTCCCCACCAACGTGGTGGTCTACGACGAACCCCTCCCCAACGTGGAGAGCGACGGAAGCACCGTCACCGAGGTGCTGGTCATCAGTCATGACGAGTTCCCTGGCGGAGGGGCGCCTGACTCGCTCGGCGCGGCGCTGCAAGACCTAGTTGCGCCCATTCCAGAAGATGCTGACACAGAGACGTTAGAAGCGCGCCGCCTTCAGCTTGTTGAAGGCGTGAAGAAGCTGGCTAGCATGAGACGCTTGTCAGAAGCTTACCGGCGGGAGATGGATCGCGCTGTTGGCGGCTCGCCGGCCCCGGCAGGGCCCAACCGCCTTGGCGCGGTTCAGCAGCACGGCGTAGCCATCGCCAGCCTGTTTGGGGCTAGCCGCCCCGTGTATGCCACGCCAGCGAAGAACATCCAAGCCGCTCAGGCAGCGGCGGATGAGCTGGACAATTTCGAGGGCGAAGAGCGCCGCCTCATGATGGAGCGAGTCCAGCGGCTCCTCGACGCGGCCGCCACGCAGAACGAGGCCAGCTGCCGCACGGAGGCGCCGCAACGGCCAACCGACGACCCGCGCCGAGATCAAGGCGCGATGTCTCGGATGCCGATTGGCGGTGCCCGAGAAAGAAAGGACAAGGAGCCGGCTGTCAGCCACAGTCGAACTCGGATTACCATAGAGCGCGACCGAGACGGCCGCCCGAGAGCAGTGGAACGACGGGATGACTGTCCACCTCCTCCTCCCCGCAAGGAGAGGCGAGTCTCCCCGCCGCCTGTTGACCATCCGACTCTCGGTGACCGCCTTGGCCGCCGAGAGGAAGTTGGAGAGAATGACGCCCGCCACCGGATCGACCGACTTCACCGGTCCCTGGCGCTGGAAGAAGAAGATGAGCTGGGTCCGCCTTGTTTCGGGCCCTGCATTCGGGACGAGCCCTTTTCCAGAGGGTTCACGCTCCCAAGAGACACGTCCAAGTATACCGGCTCCGTGAAGCCGGAAGACTGGCTAGTCGACTACTCCATGGCTGTCAGCATAGCAAACGGCAACAAGCGTGTCGCCGTAAAGTACGTTCCGCTCATGCTCCAGGGCACAACCCGGACATGGCTGAACAGCCTAAAGCCCCGCAGCATCAATAGCTGGGTCGACTTCACTGAAGCATTCATCCGCAACTTCACCAGCACGTACAAGCGTCCTCCCAAGCCTCATCAACTCTCCTTGTGCGTGCAAGGTCCTGATGAGTCAACTCGCGACTACCTCATGCGTTGGGCTGAGCTTCGAAACTCCTGCGAGGGCGTGCATGAGGTGCAAGCCATCGAGTACTTCACAGCCGGGTGCCGAGAAGGCACCCTCCTCAAGCACAAGCTCCTCTGCGACGAGCCAGAAACCCTCGACGAGCTGCTGATCATAGCGGACAAGTACGCTACGGCCGACTCCTCCATGAAGACGAAAATTCAAATCAGCACGACTGGCAAAGTAGCTCCTCCGGCTCCAAGAACTCCGGCGGCGGACGCCGGCCGGCGACAACAAGCGCAAGGCCCCGCAGCCAGCTTCCAACAGCCGGCAGGTCGCGACCGTTGAAGCCCAGCAGCCAGAAGAGCAGCTTCCGCCCAAGCGACAGAAAGGCGGCAAGCCGAACTGGTTGCTGGCCTTCTCCTACGAGCAGACCTTGGATGGACCTTGCAAGTTCCACAGCGGCGCGAAGCCGTCGAATCACACCACCCGGAAGTGCCACTAGCTCACCAGGATCGCCAAGGGAGACGGCCTCCTGCCACCCCCGCCTGCTGGGCAGGCGCCTCCGCCTCCGCCCCAGCAGCCGGCAGTCGGGCCAGTCGGCGCAGTACAAGACGAATACCCTGAAGAGCACGGAGTCTACGTGGTGTTCACCAGTGTGGTTGATGATCGACGCAGAAGGCGGCTGCAGCGACAAGAGGTGAACGCAGTAGCCTCAGAGACGCCAGAGTTCATGCACTAGTCTGAGAGGCCCATCAGCTCGAGCAGGGCTGACCACCCAGAAGTGATGCCGAGTCCGGGCTCCTACGCCTTGGTCCTGGACACCACCTTTGCCACGGACAAATGGGCCGCGCGTTTCTCGTGAGTTCTGATAGATGGGGGCAGCAGCATCAACATCCTGTACAAGGACACCATGGAGAAGTTAGGAATCAAGCAGAGACAGCTTCAGAACAGCCGGACTGTGTTCCACGGCATTGTTCCTGGGCTTTCCTGCTCACCAATCGGCAAGATCCTGATTGACGTCCTCTTTGGGGACAAAGATCACTTCCGAAGAGAGTCTGTTTGGTTTGAGGTAGTGGACCTTGAGAGCCCATACCATGCGCTACTTGGCCGGCCCGCCTTGGCCAAGTTCATGGCGGTCCCCCACTACGCCTACCTCAAGATGAAGATGCCCAGTTCCAGGGGAATTCTGACTGTGGCCGGCGACTACCGGAAGTCGTCCGCTTGCGCGGCCGAGAGCAGTCGGCTGGCCGAGTCCCTGGTGATTGCAGCCGAGAAGCGACTCCTTGAGCGAGTTGTGGCGATGGCCGGCAAGCAGCCGGAGATATCGCCCGACCCAAAGGAGTCGGAAGCCGAAGGTTCGTTCAAGCCGGCCAAAGAGACAAAGAAGATACCCTTGGAACCGGAGCACCCAGAGAGGTACGCCGTCGTAGGTGCAAACCTCGACAGCAAATAGAAAGGCGAGCTCGTCGATTTCCTCCATGAGAATCGGGACATCTTCGCATGGTCTCCCAAGGACATGCCAGGTGTACCGACGGATTTCGCCGAGCACAAGTTACACGTCCGATCTGATGCAAAGCCGGTCAGGCAGCCCCTGCGCCGCTTATCAGAAGAGAAGAGAAGAGTTGTCGGAGAAGAGATAGCCCGACTCCTAGCAGCCGGCTTCATTATGGAAGTTTTCTTCCCGGAGTGGCTGGCAAATCCCGTCCTGGTGCTAAAGAAGAACAAGCAATGGCGAATGTGTATTGACTACATGAGCCTCAACAAGGCCTGCCCCAAGGACCCGTTTGCTCTGCCGAGAATTGATCAGGTGATAGACTCCACAGCCGGATGCGAGCTGTTGAGTTTCTTGGATGCATACTCAGGATATCACCAGATCAAGCTGAACCCGGCTGACAGATTGAAGACCGCCTTCATCACGCCGTTTGGAGCATTCTGCTACCTCACCATGACGTTCGGCTTGAGGAATGCCGGCGCCACCTTTCAGCGTTGTATGCAGAAGTGCCTCCTCAAGAAGCTCGGCAGGAACACCCACGTTTACGTGGACGACGTGGTGGTGAAGACGGAAAAGCGAGGAACATTGCTGGAAGACCTCAAGGAGACCTTTGAGAACCTGCGCCGGTTCCAGATCAAGCTCAACCCTGAGAAGTGTGTCTTCGGAGTACTAGCCGGCCAGCTGCTAGGTTTCCTGGTCTCTGAATGCGGCATAGAATGCAACCCAGTAAAAATCAAGGCCATCGAGAGAATGGAGGTACCTAGCCGACTGCTGGATGTGCAGAAGTTCACCGGCTGCTTGGCGTCCATCAACCGATTCATCAGTCGCTGGGCGAGAAAGCTCTCCCCTTATACCAAATCATGAAGAAGACCACTTTTTTGAGTGGAACCATAAGGCGGACGAAGCTTTCCACCAGTTGAAGAAGATGCTGACTACTCCACCCGTCCTGGCGGCTCCGACTCCCAAGGAACCTATGCTCCTGTACATCACCGCCACCAGCCGAGTAGTCAGCACAGTCATTGTAGTAGAGTGCAAGGAGGAAGGCAAGGCGCTACCTGTCCAGAGACCAGTATATTACCTGAGCGAGGTACTGTCGACCTCCAAGCAGAACTACCCCCACTACCAGAAGATGTGCTATGGCGTGCACTTTGCTGTCAAGAAATTGAAGCCTTACTTTCAAGAGCATCCAATCACGGTGGTCTGCACGGCTCCACTTGCCGAGATCATCGGTAGCCGAGATGCCTCTGGTCGAGTGGCCAAGTGGGCCATAGAGCTGGCTCCTTACACCATCTACTACCAGCCCCGCACCGCCATCAAATCACAAGCACTGGCCGACTTCCTCGTCGACTGGGCCGAGACCCAGTACCTGCCTCCAGCGCCTGACTCCACCCATTGACGGATGCACTTCGACGGCTCCAAGATGCGCACCGGCTTGGGAGCCGGCGTCGTCCTCACCTCTCCCAAAGGCGACAAGCTCAAATATGCACTGCAAATCCATTTTGCCGCCTCCAACAACGTGGCCGAGTACGAGGCGCTCATTCACGGGCTCCGGCTTGCCAAAGAACTTGGCATCCGCCGGATCTTGTGTTATGGCGACTCGGACTTAGTGGTCCAGCAGTCATCTGGTGACTGGGACGCGAAAGACGCGAACATGGCGAGCTACCGTTTCCTCGTGCAGCAACTCAGCGGGTATTTCGAAGGGTGCGAATTCCTCCATGTGCCAAGAAACGACAACGACCAAGCAGACGGCTTGGCACGAATCGGCTCTACCCGCCAAGCAATACCATCTGGCGTCGCCCTTCAACGCCTCCTCAAGCCGTCCGTCAAGCCTTCACCAGAATCAGACTCCATTTTTGTGCCGGCTCCTCCCGAAGACGGCAGATCTAACTCCAGAGTTCCGGCAGTCGGAACGGGGACTTTGGCGGGCGACTCCAAAGCTACCACAGTCGAGCCCGGCCCGGGGACTGCGGTGACGGACTCGAAGATTCCAGAACTCGGCCCAAGGACCGAGCCAGTCGGCCTAGGGACTTCATCAGCCCAGCAAGTGGCTGTTGACTCCAGCCCGCCGCCTCCCAGCCCAGCCGCCCTCGTCCAAGTCGCAATTCTGGTAGTCGAAGAAATAGCAGCACCCTCATGGGCCCAGCCCATCCTCAAATTCCTGGTGAACAAAGAGCTACCAACTGATGAGACCTCAGCTCGACAAGTACAACACCGGGCAGCGGCCTATACCATAATCAACAGAGAGCTGGTCAGGCGCAGCATCACTGGTGTCTACCAGCGCTGCATAGAGCCAGAGCAAGGCCAGGCGATCCTCAAAGACATCCATCAAGGCGAATGTGGCCACCATGCGGCTTCAAGAGCACTCGTCGCCAAAGCTTTTCGGCACGGTTTCTTTTGGCCGACTGCCTTGGAAGAGGCCAAGGAGTTGGTCCAAAAATGCAAAGGGTGCCAGAAGTTCAGCTCCAAGCCGCACCAGCCGGCTTCCGCGCTCAAGACCATCCCCATTGCTTGGCCTTTCGCAGTTTGGGGTCTAGACATGGTGGGACCATTCAAAACAGCACGAGGTGGTCTAACTCACCTACTTGTCGCAATGGACAAGTTCACCAAGTGGGTGGAAGTGAAGCCAATTAAGAAACTGAACGGTCCGACTGCCGTGACCTTCATCACCGATATCACAATTCGGTACGGCATACCACACAGTATCATCACCGACAATGGCACAAATTTTGCCAAAGGCGCCTTGGCCCGTTTCTGCGCAACACAGGGCATCCGACTGGACCTAGCGTCCGTCGTCCACCCGCAGTCAAACGGCCAAGTGGAGCGAGCAAATGGCCTCATCCTGTCCGGCATCAAGCCTCGGTTGATCGAGCCTCTGGAGCGCTCGGCTGGCTGCTGGCTCGACGAGCTGCCAGCCGTCCTTTGGAGTCTACGCACGACTCCAAACAAGTCAACCGGCTTCACGCCCTTCTTCCTCGTCTACGGTGCCGAAGCCGTCATCCCAACGGACATAGAGTTCGACTCCCCACGAGTCACCATGTACACCGAGGAGGAAGCAGAAGACGCATGACAAGACGGCGTCGATTTGCTGGAAGAGGGCCGGCTGTTGGCACTCAGCCGGTCCAGTATCTACCAGCAGAGCCTGCGCCGATACCACAACAGGAAGGTCAGGCCAAGATCTTTCCAAGAAGGCGACCTTGTACTCCGGCTGATCCAGCAAACAGCCGGCCAGCACAAGCTGTCGCCGCCTTGGGAAGGCCCTTTCATCATCAGCAAAGTACTAGGCAATGACTCCTACTACCTGATCGACGCTCAGAAGCCCCGAGCACGCAAGAGGGACGACTCCGGCAAGGAGACAAAGCGGCCATGGAATGCAAATCTTCTCCGAAGATTTTACAGTTGATGCAGTATGTACCACGCTACCTTTTGCATTAAAGTACCAAGACTCCGGGCCCACCGAGACGAGCTCGGGGACTGCCCTCTTTTGTTTGTATGATAAAAGTTATGCCTACAAGTATGTTACTCTTTGTCATGCCGCTTGGCACCAGGCTCGACAAGTCGGCCCGGGGACTTGCCGCCTTGCACTATGAAATGCTTCCTGCAGCCGGACAAGTAGTGTGTAACACCTAAGCCGTCTTCTGTCAGAAGCCGCAGCTCGCAGAGCGACTGTACGGTGGGCAGAGGTAAGGTAGAATGGGTGCTCGCACAAAAAATGGCTAAGGACTCAAAGCGTAAAACATAGCTCAAGACGGCTTCCAGCCTTTCTCGCAAACTGACTCTCGGACAGTCGGATTGTCGTTTTCTATCCAATTTGCTCAAACAATCTTGAAATCGGCCAAGTACTTGCTTTCCCAAAGTAGCCTAGCACTTGACCCAGCAACAGTCCGCAAAAGCGGCTGTCCGATTGGCAAGACAGGCAACTAAGAGAAAGCGGCAAAGGGAAACAGCCAAAAGAACAATGAGCAAGAAAAGATATATATATATATATATATATATATATATATATATATATATATATATATAACATAGGCCCTTGGCCGAATTGTCGAGTAGAGGTTCAAAATACACCCCGCGGGTGGAATTGTGCGAATTAACAAATTCTTCAAAAGACTACTGAAGCAGATAAAACAAAAGACACAGCGGTAGCTTAGGAGGCGGTAGACGGATTCGGGGGGTCGGAGAAGGCGCCAGCGTCAGGCGTCGGGGCGGTCGGCCGACTAGTCTCGGCTTGATCGCCTCCGGCAGCAGTCGGGTCGGTCGCACGCGGCTCGTTGCTGGAGGCGCGGTCGGGCTGAGGCTGGCCGTCTGCTCCATCTTCTGGTGCCTCCGCCTCGCCCTCATCCTCCGCCTCGTCCTCCTCCTCGACGCTGGAGCCAATCACCTCCGCCGAGTCTTCGTCGTAGTCTAGGTTCATCCCAAACCACTCTGGCGGTACCTCCTCGCCGTCTTCAGACCGCTCGGGGACGAAGATGCTCGTGTCGGTGTACTCGGCGATCGCCGCAGCACGCTTGACGAGGGCGTCTTCCACAGCCGCCAGCTCCGGCTAGGCCTCCGACCGAAGTGTGGCCAACCGGTCTAGATCCAGCCCCGGGTACCACGCCTTGACGAACTCCAAGGCCCGGCGCGCTCCAGCCCGGGCCGAAGAGCCCTTCCAGGCCTCGAGGTGACCAGCCGCGACCTCCAACCAGTTGGCCGTCAGGCTGGGGGTGCGCGGAGCCTGCATATCTGGCCAAAGGGCGGAAATCGCCTGGGCACCGATGCGCTGAAGCCGGCGCAGCATCCGGTGAGCCGGCCGAAGGCGAGCCTCGATACTCAAGATGTGCTCATCAAGAGTCCGGGGGGCATCGACGGCGATCTCCGCGCCCTCCGCCCTCCGACTTTCGCGATCGGCCTCGATGGCCTGGATAGCAGCCTGCGACTGCCCAGGGAAGAAGTCTGCAAAAGAAACGAAGAAACGAAGAAGCAAGTCAAAAACCAGGAATCGGCATGATCTAAGTCGGCAGCTCGAAGAAAGAAAATAAAGAGACTCACCATCAACGATGTCTTCAATCTCGTGGAAGTCGGAGGACAGCAGCGCCTCCTTGTCAGACCAGGAGGAGCGCTCGCTCGCGAACTCGGCCAAGAGGGCGGTTTCTGTCTCCTCCGCCTCCCGCTGCGACTTCGCAAGCAACTCCTTCTGCTCCGCCAACTGAGTGGCCAGCAGATCGCGCTCTGTGGCGAGCCTGCTGCACTCCTCCCCTTTGGCGAGCAGGGCAGAGTTGGCTTCGCTCAGCTGCTATTGAAGAGCAGCATTGGCTCCTGAAGGAAAAAAAGAAAGGCAACAGTCATCAATAAAGAAGGTCGCCGGGGAGATCCGGCCCTACTGCTTAGCAGTCGGCCTGAATCTCGGGGACTACAGCCCGCGGGTGCGCTAGCGCGCCCTCGCAGAGAAGAAAAAAGAGGGAAGTACTTACTCCGGCTCTCTGCCAAGTCGGCGGTCCGCTTGCCCAGCTCTTCAACATTACGGTTGAAGGCAGTGACGCGGAGGTTGTGGGAATCCTGCAACAAGCATTTTAGACAAAGTTAGTACCCATAAGTTCATCAATTGGAGTTCCGGGCCGCCTGCTCAGCAGCCGGCCCGAAACTTGGGGACTACACCCAGTGGGTGCGCTGGCGCGCCCCCACAGAGAGGAACAAGAAAAACAAAGGCCCAAAGAAAAGACATACCCGGACGGCTGCCCGCGACGCTAGGAACGCCTTGGTGCAGCTCTGGAGGGCGTCGCCCTCAGCGCGGAGCTTCGCCTGGACGTCCAGGAGTGCCCGGTTCAGCGGCCCTGTGCCGCCTCCCCGCACCCACCCAACAGGCGCGGCGCTCGTCGCTTCGGCGTCTGGAGCCGCCGAGCTGGCGGTGCCGGCTTCCAGGGGGCGGGGTGCCGAAGTCGCCTTCTCCAGGCGACGGCGCACTGGCGAGCCGGCCTGGAGGAGTAGCCTCGCCACGGCCTCGTCTTCGGTCAGCGGCACCGGAGGATCCGCTGGCTGCTCGCCTTGCACGCCTTCAGACGGCGGCGGAGGCGGCGGTGGAACGTTCACGCCCGGAGTAGAGGGCTCGCCGCCTTCCCTCTCCTCGACGAGGTTCTCCCCGCCGGCTTCTCCAGTCTGCCCCGTGAACTCCGGGGGTGGCGGCGCAGAGTTCAGCGGGGTAACAAGCAAGGCCGACTGGCAGCGTGCGGCTTCTTCAGCCCGCCGCTTTGCCGCGGCGGCGGCTTCGGCCTCTGCTAGTTTTTTCTTAGCGGAGGCCTCCACCCTGTCGGCCTCCGCTTTCTCCAGGCAGAGGGCTTCGTCTTCGTTGCGCTTCTCCTGCGCATTTCGCTCTGTCGCCTCCCGGAGGTCGGCTGCGGGGTCTATCCGCCGAGTGGTGGCGGGCGTCTCCGCTGACCCCATGACGGAGGCGACGGCGACCCGCTCAAGAGAGAGGGGAGCCCTGAAGAAAGAGGGGCGAGCAGAGACTCAGACAAAACACGAAGAAAGAATAAACTTTGAAGTCAGAATACTTACGCAGAGACCAACGGCGGCTTCTTCACTTCCTTACGGAAGCGGATGGCCTTCGCGGCCGCCTCGTTCCGCCGGGTCGCCGTAGCCGGGCCCTTGGGCTTCTTCGGCCGGCTGCCAAACAAAGTCGGCGCAGCCCGGCGCTTCTTCCTGCCGCCTGGAGCGCCTGACGCACCAGAAGAGCCCACGCCCGGCTGGCTGGCTCCTGGCCGATGGCGAGGGGCGACTCCTCCCTCGGCGTCGTCTTCAGGCCAGTCGGCGAAGGTAGCCGAGGGCCTGAAGTCGCCTGTCGTCCCTCCTCCTCCCTCGGCGTCGTCTTCCAGAGCCGCCGCCCCAGATCGGGGTCGTCGACGTCGCTCTCCGCCCGATCGGCGACGAACTCACGGGCCGGCCCCGAGGTGCCGGCTGGTGGGTGAAGAAGGGGATTCTAACCAAAAGCAGACTGATCAGAACAAAAACTCGGCAAGAAGAAGACAATCCAAAGAAAGAAAAGAAAGGCGACTCACCACGGGCGGGGGGTTGGCGCGGGAGTATGGCTCCTTGCCGAATCGCCAGTCCACCGGGAGCCTGCTGTCCGAGAGGTAGTTCACCATAAGGGCCACCTCTCCATGAGGCATGTCCTTGGTGCACATCCGACTCGGGTCGCGGCCCCCGCTCATCTGGCATATTAGGTGAGGACGGCCTTGGAGTGGGAGAACTCGGCGCGAGACGAAGGCGGACAGCAGGTCCGGACCAGTCAGACCCTCCGACTGCATCAGCACTCGGAGTCGCGTGATGCCGCCGGCCCCTGCAGGCGTCAGCGACCTGGCCCGATACGACCAGTTGGGCAGTCTGCCAGCCGGCGGGCCGGCTTCGAAAGCCGGCAGATTGACCCAGTCGCCCCTCGTGGCGACGTTCCTGACGTAGAAGTAGGACCGCTGCCACATCTTCACCGACTTCAACAGCGCGATGGAGGGGAAGTGATTGTTGGCTCCTGTCCTTCGCACGGTGATGAAGGCGCCGCACTGAGCCGGCACGCCCGCGGCCTGGGTGCCGAGCTTGGAGAAGAAGAACTCCCCCCCCAGAGCTCGAGGGTGTGGAGGACTCCGAGGAAGCCTTCGCACAGAGCCACGAAGGCGGACAGCAGCACCACTGTGTTGGGGGTGAGGTGGTGCGGCTGGAGTCCGTAGAACTCCATGAACGACCGGAAGAAGCTGCTCGCCGGCAGCCCCAGCCCGCGCAGGCAGTGCGAGCGGAAGATGACCCGCTCGCCCTCCTGCGGGGCGGGGGAAATCTCCCCCTCCGGCGCGAGACGCACCTGCACGCGGTCCTCGCCGGGAAGCCGACGGGTCCGGCGAAGAAACTCGATGTGGTCTTCATGGACTTCGGAACCGTCCCAGGTGCCGAAGCGCACCGAGGGAGGCGCGGCCGCAGAGGAAGAGCTCATCGCGAGCTGTCGCTGCGGTGATCGCCGGAGCTTGGGCGTGCGGTAGGGCGAAGAAGAGAAGAGGAAGTAGGAGAGCGAGGAGCTGTGAGGAGGAAGAAAGCAAGGGGTAGTGGGAAGGAGGGGCGCGCGTGCCCCCCTCTTTCCCCTACTTATAGCCCCATGGGCTGCGAAGCCGAGGGGGCGGACGTGGGGATTTACTGTGCCCGCAACCCCACGCCCCCCACGATTCACCTAAAGTTACTGTGCGCAGTAACTTCACGGGAATCCCAACCGTCCACCGGGCCGCAGCGGATCCGCTCGGGCGCCGAGGCACGGTAGTGGCGGGCCCCGCCTACGGGCCTGTCCCGTCACGCGCGTGGGCTGGCAGGATGGCCTGGCCACGTGCCTTCGCGTGACAGGCCAAGAATGGGCGGCAGCCTGGAAGCTTAGCTAGCACGCCACTTGAAATCCCGCCGAGACGTTCGAACTACCGAGCAAGTCAGAATTGAGTGAGTCCGAGTTGGGCGAGTCCGACTCCTTCTAGTCAGCCCGGCAGAAGTCAATCAAGACCGTGTGTTGAGCACCCGGAAAGAGAAACTGCTGAGGCTTCTCGGCCGATCGTCCGCGGCGCCTCACCAGCTTCGGGGACTACTGTCGGAGTAATGGGCCACGGGTAGGCCAACCCGAAGCCCACAACCTTTCAAGACATCGGGGCAGGCTGCGCCCCTCAAGACCACAGGGCGAAGAGCCGCCTCCTGGGGAGTCTACGGCAAGACGGCCGACTGCCCGCTCACGGCCGAGTCCCAGGGGCGACTTCCAGAGAAGCTGGCTTTGGGGAGTCGGCCGGCGACTCCAACAGACCGTGACCTCATCGAGGGGGACGGGGCAGGGGCGTAGCTACAATGAAGCCCACTCCCCGCCCCTTACCAAGGGCAGGCATGGCTATAGCGCGTCGTACTAGGAAAGATCTCCCTGCGGCGTGGCACTGTTGCCCAGCCGGCCCTGACATCAGCATCATTGTACCTGGTCCTGCGCCCACGACGGCTTGTCTGTACGGCCTGGAGGCAGCAGGGCCCACCAGTCAGCGAGACCTCGGGAGACGGCCGGAGAACCGCCAGTCGGACCCGTCGGGAGTCGGCGCGGGGGAGTCGGCCGAGCCCTCCCCGGGGCCCACGCGCCATTAATCAAGAAGAGATGGGGAGTGGCCACAGTGATCGCCCGCCAGGCGGCGGGGCTGTTGCCACAACCCCATGACCGAGCTTGCGTCATCAGGAGCACGGCTACAGTAATCAGCAGCCGGCAAGACCCGCCCGCGGCGGACGCGGCCTGTCGGCTCCGTACCAGACCAGTCGGCGGGCCCCAGCAGTCGGCGGAGAAGCCGGAGGTCGGAGGCACTGACGGCTGGGGCCGCGCCCAGTCGAATTACCATTGTACCCCTGGGGGGTAGGCCTATATAAACCCCCCAGGGCACCCATGCAAAGGGTTGGATCCCAGTAGTTCTATACCACACCAGATAGAGGGAGAGAGCTAGCCTTGCCCTCTCCCACCACCAGACCCAGCTCAAGGAGCAACCGTGTAAACACTTGACCATAGTGATCATGCGGAGACCCCGTAGAGCAGCAGTAGGGGTGTTATCTCCCCGGAGAGCCCCGAAGCTGGGTAAGATTCGCCGACGTGCATGTCTTCATCTCATCCCGTTTCCAGGCACCGGTGACATTCTACTCGCCCCCACCATGATAAGCCATCCATTGGCATATGTCGCACCCAACCCCCGACAGCGTCACCGGCGTGCCTGCCGCCACCGTGGACCAATTCGTCGCCTCGCACTACTTGAGCCCCTGCATCACTTGCAGCTGGGAGATGCCACCGCCCCCTGGGCTGCCTCCTCACCTGGTAAAAAAAACCGCAACATCACCTTTATTGCAAAAAAAAAAATCACAAGAAGACTTCTGTTGTAAAAAAAATCCGCAACAAGTCCTCTGTTGCAAAAAAATATTATTGCAAAACATTTCTGTAACAAGATCTTTGTTGCAAAAAAAATCTACAACAAGATCTTTGTTGCAATAATGAAGACGTCAATCAGTTGCACGATCCGCTAGATCTGACGCCTCGCAACCGGTCCGATCTTTTAGAAAGATCGATCGGTGGACGCGTAGCACGCCCCAACCTTTTTCTCTCAAATTTATGAACTTTTTTCGTATTCGTCAATTTTTTTTCAAATTCACAAACTTTCTTTTCATGATTTTTTCTCCAAATTCATGAACTTTGTAAAATTCTTGCACTCTTTTATCTTTCATGAACATTTTTTTAATTTCATGAAGGTTTTGAAATTCATGAACTTTTTCAAATTCATGAACTTTTCTGCAGTCATGATTTGCTTTTTTCCATGAACGTTTATTAAGGGTTGGTTTTTTTCAAAATTGTGAGCATTTTTTTCTTCATGAACTTTTTTCAAATTCCTGAACTTTTATTTATCAAATTCTTGAAAAAATCAAATTCACATTTTTTTAATTTTAAAAGCCAACATTCAACAAGTCAAATGGTTTGTTGTCAAGGTCAACCGAGCAATCAGATGAACAGACTGAGCATGCGATCGGAGCGAGCGTTGTGCTTTAATGGGCTGGCCTATGTGACCATGCGTATAGGCGCCAATAAGTTTAACCGGCGCTTAAGGCGCCGTGTAGGAGCTCTCTGGACCTTCTAGCGATTTCAAGGAAAATCAGGAAACTTGAGATGGGATGGGAACGCGTCACCTAGTGTGTTTTTAGCTGCTGTCACATGTCGCGCTCCAGGCGCTTCCTCTGGATATTTTTTATTTTTCGTAATGCGTTTTCAACTTTTATATGTTTGTTTTTTAAAAAAATTGGCTTTTCGTAGGTTTTGGACCCTTTCTTTTTTTTTTGGAAAATACGCATTTTTCTTCTTTAGCGATAGGCGCGGATTTACTTCTCGTTGAGACACGGATTTGTTTTCGCGAGAGGCACTTGAAAAAGAAAAAAAAAATACATTATCTTTTTTATTTCTTTCATGAGAGGTATGACCGTGCCTCTCGAAAAAGGAAAAAAACCTCTCGCGAGCCTCCGCGTCTCTCATGAAAGAAAAAAATGCATTTTTCTTTTTTTTCTACCACAAGAGGCATTTATTTACTTCTTGTGAATGCACGAATTTGCTTTCACGAGGCACGGCGTGTCTCTGTGAAAATGAAAAAAAAACACATCTTTTTTTCTTTCGTGAGAGGTACGGATTTACTTCTCGTGGAGACACGAATTTACTTATCCGAGAGGCATGACCGTGCCTCTCACAAAAGAAAAAAACGTGTTTTCTTCTTTTCCTTCCTTAGGAGGCACAAATTTACTTCTCGTGGAAGCACGTATTTGCTTCCGCGAAAGACACGATTATGAAAAAAAATGTGCTCCCACTTCTCGTGGAAAAAACATGCTCCCACTTTGATTTTTTTATTAAAAATTAGTTCTTCGCGGTGTTTTGGCTCCTAGGTGCATATGCACTCATTGTCTAAATACACATTTTGAAAAGTTGAAAAATTCAGAAAAAAATCCCACGGATATACCCGGACATTCTATGTGCATGCACAAAGTTTCGGTGAAAAATGATGTTTTTTGTGGCTTGTGTAAAAAAGATAAAGAAATGCAAAATGAATAGTTGTAATGAAGCATCAGAAATTGTCTTTTTACACAAGCCACAAAAAACCTCGTTTTTCACCGAAAACTTTGTGCACGCACATAGAATGTCCGGATATACACGCGGGATTTTTGTTAGAAAATTTTCAACTTTTCAAAATGTGTATTTAGACAATGGGTGCATATGCACCTAGGAGCCATTGCCAATTTCCGAAAACTTATCAATATGAGATCTAGTTTTGATGATTTCGAGCGAGGAATCCAATGGTAAAAACGTTCAAGACATGAACATGCGGTTTGAGAGATAAAATATTTTAAATAAATGAACGTACGAAAAAAGAAAACTCCATGGTAGCGACAAATGGCGCACATACAATGTGACACTTGTCACAACCCGGAAAGGTACAAGTGACCTTTGCAAAGAGTACTATTTTTCTTTCATGGGAAGGCCTCGTAGATATTTTAAAATTCTTAAATCAAATCAATTAAGAACTAAATCAAATTCACATAACTTTATTATAAAACTGAAACAATGCTTACATCGTCTGCTAAAAATTTAGCAATAAAAACCGGAGGTGCATCCACCATTTGCACACCCCCACTCAGTTAGCTCATGAGCAACAACATTAGACTCTCTCATGTAAAAAAAACAATATTAGACTCTCTGTTACAATGCTCAAGGTAACCTCCCCGAGCTCTCTCAGTAACTTTCTGTGATCATCTAAAACTGGAGCCCATCGTAGCCCTTTCAGCAACATCTTTGACCCTTCTCTAGTTCAGGCCCTATTAGCGTGTTGACGACCACTTCCAAGTTTCTGTTCCACCCAATTGCCTCCCGTAAGTGTAGGATTTTTGTTGCCCAACTTGCACGCGCGCAAATCAGC
This sequence comes from Triticum urartu, assembly GCF_056163025.1. Classification (NCBI taxonomy): domain Eukaryota; kingdom Viridiplantae; phylum Streptophyta; class Magnoliopsida; order Poales; family Poaceae; genus Triticum; species Triticum urartu. The sequence goes on along the minus strand of NC_141877.1, from coordinate 424,873,772 downwards.
ATCCGATCCAACCAAAAAGAAACGAGGCTCTCTACACATGTGGTGACTATACAAAGCTGCCACGCAGCGCAGGGCGTCCGTCTTCGCGGACCAAACAATTTCTTCCCACGACGAAGCAGTTGACTGCTCTGATCCCTCTCCCATGGCTGGGCTTGGGGACGCCCACGCTCGCTTCCTCCTGGCATGCCTCGCCGCCTCGATCCTGTTGACGTCGCGGGCGCAGCCGACCACGCCGACGGAGGTCAAGGTGGGGTTCATCGTCGACGCCGGCTCGCCAGTCGGCAAGATCGCCACCACCACAATCCCCATGGCCCTGGAAGACTTCTACGCCGCCTACCCCAACTCCTCCGTCCGGGTTCGGATCCTGCAGCACGACTCCGGCGGAGACGTCGTCGCCGCCGCGTCCGCCGGTATGGACCGACAACGCTTCTGAATTCTGATCCTCTCCACGCTCCACGCACCAGAGCGTTTCCGCGGTCGTTGTTCTGACGCCGCGTGTTCTTGCCTTGCTGCGTGCGTGCAGCGCTGCAGCTGATGACGGTCCAGGGAGCGCGCGCCATCCTCGGCCCGCAGTCGTCCGTCGAGTCGGCCTTCGTCGCCGGCCTCGCCACGCAGGCGCAGCTCCCCGTCGTGTCCTTCTCGGCCACCAGCCCGTCGGTGTCGCCTGCCACGGCGGCGTTCTTCGCCCGGGCCGCGCTGAGCGACGCGTCGCAGGCCGACGCCATCGCCGCGCTCGCCACGCACTTCGGCTGGCGCCGCGTCGTGCCCATCTACCAGGACGACGACTACGGCGCCGCCTTCGTGCCCTTCCTCGTGGACGCCCTCACCGCCGAGCGCACCGAGGTCCCCTACCGCTGCGCGCTCCCGGCCGCGGCGACCCACGACGCCATCGCCGCGGCGCTGCTACGCATGCAGTCGGAGCAAACGCGCGTCTTCGTGCTGCACACGCGCCCCGGGCTCGCGAAGAACGTGTTCGCCGCCGCCGTGGACACCGGCATGATGGCCGAGGGCTACGTGTGGGTCATCACCGACGGGCTCACGGGCCTCCTCGGCTCCGTCGACCCGCCGCAGGGCGTCATCGGGCTGACGCCCCACGTGCCACACACGACGCGGCTGCGCGACGTCAAGAAACGATGGGCGCACCGGTACATGCGCGACCACCGGGACGCCGAGCCGGCGCAAGCCGTGATGGGCTGCTACGCTCTGTGGGCGTACGACGCCGCGTGGGCCGTCGCGTCCGCGGCAGAGCGGCTCAGCCCCGGCGACTTATCGTCGCCGCCGGGGCTGGTAGGCGGCAAGGGCGGCCCCACCGACATCGCCGGGCTCGGCAAGTCAAGATCGGGCCCCAGCTTCCTCCGAGCTATCAACGATACGAAATTCGACGGCCTCGGAGGCAAGTTCGAGCTCGTCAACGGCGAGCTCGCCGTGCCGGCGTTCCAGGTGGTGAACATCATGGACAGCGGAAGAGAGAGGATCATCGGGTTCTGGTCGGCCCGGCACGGGCTGAGCCGGCAGGTGGACAGCGGATCCAACGAGTCGAGCGGCGAGCTCCGGCCGGTGATCTGGCCGGGAGATTCGACGGTCCGGCCGACGGGGTGGGTGCAGCCGACGAGCGCGCGGAAGCTGCGGGTGGCGGTGCCGGGGAACGTGTCGGACAGCTACAAGCCGATCGTGCGGCTGGAGGTGGATCCGGCGACGAACCAGACGACGGCGAGCGGGTTCGTGATCGAGGTGTTCGAGGCGGCGGTGCGGCTGCTGCCCTACGCGCTGCCGTTCGAGTACGTCAAGGCGGCGTCCATGCCCTACGACGACCTTGTACAAGCCGTTGGCAATGGGGTAAGTCGCACTCCTTAATCATCACATGTTTTTTTAAGTTCTGCAAGTAGTACTACTACTATAGTCGTTCTTAAGCAGCACATCACTTCAATTAGCCACCATTTTCTATCCTGACGTGATGATATGCAAGTTACACGTTACGTAAAATAAAATTTGGATCACTGCTCCATGCTGGTTCCAACTATTTTAGTGTACCAAATATAAACGTATATCATGCACAGATATGCTAGTACTTATAAGTGTCAAGATATTAGCAAGGGTCAACTTGATAACAAGAGTAGTGTTTTCGCCGTTGGTATTCTTTCCGATCTCAATGCATTTCACTGCTCCACCGGAAATTCCATCTGCCCCTACCGTACTCCTGCTTGGTAGTTTCCACCGCCTGTCCAAGGTTGAGCCATGGGATTTGACTATCCTTTTTGTGAGAGAAAAATAGGTGTGTGGGCCAGCATAGACTAGACTACACACCATGCAGTACATGTGTGGTTGGGACGAGAGTTTTTGGACATACCTTGTTCAAGTTTCTTTGACGAATATTTTGACTTGAATAATATTCCTAGCCATTAAGCCAGTTGACCGTTTTGTTTTTGCGGAGTTAGGCCAGTTGACCATTGAATGCCAGTATACCATTGCTATCAAGGTTTCCTGTTCCCTTTGAAAACGTCAGTGTTATCAATAAGTTGTTGGTTAACATCCATATCCATGGACCGGAGACATGTCAATCTATATACTACCTCCATTTTAGAATATAAAGTGTACTGATTTTCATGCAAGTCAAACTTGTGTATGTTTGATCAAGATTACTCCCTCCGTCCCATAATGTAAGGGAGTATGAAATTAAGTATCGATATTTACAATATAAAATCACAAATTATGAAAAAAAATTCTTGATGGATCTAATGTACAAATTTGATATTGTAGATATTGATATATTTTTTCTAAAACCTTGATCCAAACATTCACATGTTTGACTTTTAAAAACCCCAGATATACCTTTTGAAACTGAGGGAGTACGTATATGCCATAGAAGTAATAGACCGTTGGTCCTCTTACGTATATGGATTCATTATATATTTTATTATTTTCTATCTTACTACTCCCTCCTATTCAAAATAAGGGTCATAGTTTTGAACTAAGATTAGTTCAGCCTTAGTTTAAAATTACGACATTTATTATGAATCGGAGAGAATAGTATTTATTAAATACCTACGCGGTAAAAACAATGTGTTCATTTATTCATTAGATAACTCACAATGACTTTCTTGAAAAACAATGTGTCGATTTAGTGTACTCCCTCCAATCCGTATTACTTGTATTAAAGTTATACTAAAGCAGCAACAAGTAATATTAATTGGAGCAAGTACTATATTGTTTGTATATATGTTTTTTGTACGTAAAATGGGAATATTGCAAAAGCAAAGGTCTATAATGATGGTTTTTAAACATTGCAACACGTATTAGGAAAACTAGTGCACGCTAGAGCATTTATTACCAGTGCCTCATGATCTAGTGCCTGAAACCTAAACAACCTTTCACCCTTGTTAACTCGTACTCCTTCTATATCAAAATATAAGCTGTTTGTTGATACAAATGGAGTCTAAAAAAAGTCTTATATCTTGATACAAGTGAATATTTGTTATGCAAGTTGTTGCTAAAGGGTGCTCTTTTTTTATAGAGAATGATAAAAAAGTACTCTCTCTCCTTTATAAGAAAGAAAAACCGTATCAGCAATAGCTTAAACTTTCAATTTGGGTAGTTTTAAGTCGTCTGATGACGGCTTTGTGATTTATGAGATGGAGAGAATTTAGATTAGGTGGCTAGCACTCCCTTAAATTTTGTACTCCCTCTGTTCACTTTTATAAGACCTTGAAGACATTTCAGACAATGTGCAAAACAGCCTATTTTGAATTGTCTGAAACGACTTATAAAAATGAAGGGAGGGAGTAGCAACAATCCTACATCTATGTAAAAGCTACTTAAACCTACGTAATCTTTTTAACAACTTTGCTTTTTTTCCCTGATTTTCAAAAGGGTGGGCCCTTCCATCCCCATCGAATCAATCCCTTGTTTCCACGTTTTTTTTACGTTAAAACCATACATTAGTTTTACGTGGGTGTAACATTACTCATTTTGTAGTACCACATCTGTAGTTTGGAACCTAGCAAGGCATGATGTGTGCCCTGCTAACGTGAGCCCAGTATGTCACGATTGACGACATCACATCCCACACTTCCACGTCGTCTGAGAAGATTGGGATCTGCACTGGAATCTGTAGTCGTGTACCCACGCGCAGTGGGTGGCCGCGGCTGCTTGTTTTGGGAATCGAATCCTGCTCGGGTGATCTCCTCTGGCGGTAAGCGATTAAGCAACTGATGATGATTATATACTCTGCTTAAATTAGCAACAACTCGTTGCAGTTTTGTATAGTAGCACGAGAGGTCCTTGTCATCCTACTAGGCCACTAGGAATATATAGGACCCTGCTTCGCTGGTCCGGGTTCCATTTAGCGTAGAAAAAGTCGTGCATGTGTGAAACATGTATGCACTCTTTTCCTTTTGTTTTTGTTTGGATTTGGAGGAGGTGACACGCCAAAGACCGCTACCGTCTCCGAAAACGATGGGCAACCACGCCGAACATGCATTGGATATAACTATAAAATAAAAAAAATGAGATCTAGCACTACAGAAGAAGGATCATCCCGATGAGATCGTGTAAATTCGCTTCCGACATGAGTCGAACACGGGTCAATAAGGCTGATTGTAATATGAAGTATCATATACTAGTATCATGCATATGATACTACCTCTTTAAGACTAGTTATAGTGGGAATAACTTAGATAGTAACATAACGCATTTCGAGAAACTTTTGCTGATGTGACATGTAGTTAATGAGAAGTGGTAACATAATATGTTACTGTAACATAGCGCTTCCCAAGATAAGATGAGTCTACAAGCCATTAAATGAAGCCACATATGACACTACTAGTATGTTACTTTTTTTAGGGATACTAGTATGTTACTTTGCACTGTGAAGGTGGTAACTTAGAATAGTGTCATATGCATGGCACTAGTATAAGTTACTCCCCACTATAATCAGCCTATCATATGTTAATATCATGTAGTTCTCTATTGATTGCCTTGTATGACATAAAGTAGTATAGCATTTATTATGATACGGTATTATAATATGATACTCCACCATCTCTTTCTTCATTTAATGCTATGACACCTTATCAAAATTGTCTAGTTGGCATGCATGATACTAGATACTCCCTCCATTCCAAAATATAGTGCGTCCGTGCTTCCCGAGGTCCAACTTTGACCATAAATTTAACCAACGGGACCAACTGCGGCGGGAGAAAAAATTATATAATTGAAAACTTCTTTTGAATACGAATTCACTGATATAATTTTTGCTCCCGCCGCAATCGGTTTTGGTAGTTAAATTTACGGTCAAAGTTGAAGCACGGGAATAAAGGAAGCACTACATTGTAAAATAGAGGAAATATGATAGTACCATTACGACCAGCCTAAGGATGCACCACTATCACCTTGCCATTGGGCTGCTGCCCAGTTCTCAAGATGCATGGATAACTCATATCGGCTGCATTGCCGGGCGTATTGGTCGTATCGGTCGCTGTTTTTAGGCTAAACAAATGACTCGGATGCTGGATGTTTTAATATGAACTGCATACCATATCATTATCAATTATCAAAGCTATATTTGTTGTGAATAAGAGGCCTTTCAGATTATGTGTAGACCCATCAATTTTCACATTACATGCCAAAGATTTCTTTCAATTGAGCAAATTTTTGATCAATTAATCAGCCTTGTCGACCCGTCCTTTTCTGCAGACGTTCGATGCGGCGGTGGCGGACATCACCATGACGGCGAACCGGTCGAACCACGTGGACTTCACGCTGCCTTACGCGGCGACGGCCATCGCCATCTTGGTGCGGGTGCGCGACCAGCGGAGCAACAAGCGGACGTGGGTCTTCCTCAAGCCGCTCCGCTACGACCTCTGGCTCGTCAGCGCCGCCTTCTTCCTCTTCACCGGCTTCGTGGTCTGGGCCATCGAGCACCGCGCCAACCTCGAGTTCCGCGGGCCGGCCTCCTACCAGGTCGGCACGCTCCTCTACTTCGGCTTCTCCACCCTCGTCTTCGCCCACAGGGAGACGCTCAAGAGCAACCTCTCCAGGTTCGTGGTGCTCGTGTGGGTCTTCGTGGTGCTCATCCTGCAGTCCAGCTACACGGCGAGCCTCACGTCCATGCTCACGGTGCCGCAGCTGGAGCCGGCCGTGGCCGACTACCGCGAGCTGCAGCGGGGCATGGAGATGGTCGGGGTCATGAACAACTCCTTCGTGCTCAGGGCCATGATGGCGTCGGGTTTCCCGCAGGGAAGGCTCGTGCGGTACCCGAACTCGCAGACCATCCATGAGTGCCTGCTCAACGGCACCATTGGCGCCGTCGTAAATGAGACGCCCTACCTCAGGATCTTCCTCAAGACCTACCGCGACAACTTCACCATGACGGGACCGCTCAACAAGACCGGCGGGTTCGGGTTCGCGTTCCCCAAGGGGTCGCCGTACGTGACGGACCTGTCGCAGGCCATCCTAAAGCTCACCGAAAGCGATGAGATGAACATGATCGAGCGTAAGTGGTTCGGCGACCCCAACGACGATGGTGCTACGCAGGATAGCGGGCCGTTCACGTCCAACAGCCTCAGCTTTAACAGCTTCTGGGGTCTGTTCCTCATCACCGGCGCCACCTCGCTCCTCTGCTGCGTCGTCCACCTCGCCACCTTTGTCGCGGCCAACCGACGGGAGCTCCCGCCGCACTTGTCCTGGAAGGACTGGCTCTCGAGTTTGTTCAAGCTCTTCGACGACAAGGACCCCTCGTCGCACACCTTCAGGGTCAAGGACGACGGCAGCACCGTGTCTGTCCGGAACGACACGGTTGCCTCCCCTCTTGCCGCGCAGAGTGAACTCGGCAGCCCACTCAGCGCGCCGTACACGAGCGAGTGGTCGGGGACGGCAAGCCCAGCAACCGGTGAGATCGAGCTGGCCGCCGGTGGACAGGAGGGGGATGAGGTGGCTCCCAATCCTGTCGACTCTGGAGAGAATGGCAGAGGCCAGTAGCTGATCAACTGCCGTTCGATCTCCGACTTATTTCTCTTCGTAGCGAACCGATGATTAATGATTGTTCCGAGGGAATTGCCATGGTGATGAAGAGATTGATGGCAGTGAGTAGTTGGGGAATTAGTGTACATTGTAGTAGAAAGGAAGAAGAAAGACAATCGCAACTGTAAATTGTATGTAAAAACCGTGCAAGGGAAGAAAGGAAGAAGAAAGAGGTGTAATTCCTCGGGATAAAAATGCTTCGAAAGAGTTGTAATTTCTTGGGATAAAAAAGGAAGAAGAAAGACGTACATTTTTTACTGTATAATTGATCAATTTTTCACTCTACTAGTTTTCTCGGCTAAAAAAAAATCCTCTACTAGTTGCAATATAAAAGAAGAAATGCCACACCAGATAGTACATGCTAGTTTTCCAATGGCTCCCTGGCCGTCATGTTGCAATGTTGCAGTTACATGTCCCAGGACATCACATTGCAGTTTTGTCAAAGTAGTCTCGTCTTTTAAACCTCATGAAACATTTCCTTTGAGTAAATATCATGATGGTGCCAACTAAACCTAGCCTCCCGGGCCACTGGTATATGGCACGAACCGGAACCTCTCGCCGCCCTGCTTCACACCATTGTCGGTACTAGCACTCCACTAAGCGCCACGCGCGCCACTGGCCTAGGACTCGCAGATCCAAACCACAGGTGAAAGAGCCTCGTCGTCGCCATTGGTCGTACAGGCTTTACCTTTTTTTTTCCAATCGGGCTCACACCCCTTTCCATTAATTTTGCAATCAACGGAAATACATCAGTCTGTAGTAACCAAGTCTGTTAAAGTATCATGCTAACCATTTCATTAAGGAAAACCAGACCTAGAGATAAGACCGACTGCAAAAGCTAAATGAGACTGAAAGGGGGGAGCGAGCTGGTGCATCATCAGGAAACCCACCGCATGATGACTCTCGAGCGAGCCATTCGCCATGGGGCGAAAACCTGATGACACAAATAAGCCACAACCCAAATAAAAACATCTGTTCCCAGGAAGAGACTATCCGACTATCTCAAAACGACTAGCCAAAACACGACCATGAGACAAATATCCAGCGGGCATCAAACCCCAGTGGACCATAAGACTTAAAAGGAGACCCAAGCAGCAGATCCAGCTAGCCAATCTGGATCCCATCCCTGTCATCCAAGAGAAGCCTGTCGCGAGTGAAGGGCCTGTCCGCCAGCGTAGCAGCCACGTGAGCCAACCTCTTCACTCCAGCTTGGAATTTCGCCTTGTCTTCAGCTTTAAGCAACCCTGCCCAATACAACATAAACGAGCAGGCAGTGAAAACAGCCTTCAGGGGAGTGCGAGCTACATATTTATCAAAGGTAACTTTGTTGCGGAGACACCAGATACCCCAACATATTGCCGCAATAATCATCATATAGAATTGATTTCCTCCTGGAAAGAACCTATAGAACCAGGCAAAACTTTGCCAAAGCGATCGGGGACAACAAGAGACCCAACAGTCATACCCAGTACACCCCAAACTGTACGAGCAAGAGGGCAAGTAAAGAACAAGTGATTCGCAGTTTCTATATCTGTACAAAAGGAACACATAGGATTTCCAGGCCACTTCCTATTGCGCATATTGTCTCGCGTAAGCACAGCATTCTGAAATAACTGCCATAAGAAAATTTTAATCTTCAATGGAACGGGGGCTTTCTAAACCCACTTATAATTGGGGCCAGCCAGGTTTCTTTCCAGCCATTCATACATCGATTTAGTCGTAAACTTCCCTTTACTACTAAATGCCCAGGAGATATTATCTGAGGAATTACTCAGCGAAAGTTTTTTAGCCTCTGTAACCATCCAAGCCCACTGTTCGCCCAACACCTGATAATCTGTGTCTGAAGTTTAGCTCATGGTTACTCGCTACCCAGGATGCCAGAGTACTCTCCTGATCATGGCAAATGCTGAACAGATCAGGGAACCGATCTTTCAATATAATGTTCTCTACCCAAGGATCATGCCAGATCCTAGTTAGGTTACCACTTTCGATGGTGATTTTCCTACCAGCCATATATGAGTCCTTGACTTTCATAATAGCTTTCCAACAAGGGGAGTCGGAGAAACGACCTCGTATATTTGCTACAATCTTATTCTTAAAGTATCTAGCTCTGACTATACGTTGCCACAACCCATCGCTGGTTTCAAGTTTCCACCACCATTTAACAAGTAGAGCAACATTCTGTTTATGAAGATCCTTAATACCCAACCCCCCTATTTTCTTAGATCGACAAATTCTTGTCCATCTAACCATATGATACCCGTGTTTCTTATTCTTCCTCCTCCAAAAGAATCGTCTATGATGTTTGTCCATCTTTTCAATAAAGGTTTTATTGAAAAGGAACATCGACATGAGATAGGATGGAATCCCATCAAGACTAGAACCCAATAAAGTGAGTCTGGCCCCGGAGGAGGCCGCATAGGCCACCCAGGCGTCAAGCTTTTTAATCATTTCCCATCCAGGAAATCTAGATCCACATTCCTGAGAGTGGAGTATGTTACTGGGACTCCAAGGTATTTCATAGGTAGGGTACCCACTTGGCAACCAAACATATCAGCGTAAACTAAATCTATATCGTTATCTCCTCCGATACCAAAAACCTCACTCTTCTCAAAATTGATTTTTAAACCAGACATGAGTTCAAAAAGATAGAGCAAGAGCTTGACATTGATGGCTTTGTCGATATCATGTTCAAAACAAAGCACCGTGTCATCAGCGTATTGTAGGATGCCCACCCTCAATAAGATCAGCAGCCAAACCTTTAATAAGACCATTCTTTTATGCAGTCAACATCATCTTAGTTAGGCACTCAGCCGCCAGATTAAAAAGGAAAGGGGAATGAGGATCGCCCTGCCTCACCCCCTTGGAACTTTGTATATAAGGCCCAACCTCATCATTAATCTTGACGCTGACCGTGCCATTCATAAGAATTTGAGAAACCCACCCACACCACTTAGAATTAAACCCACGTTTCACATGACAATCGAGTAAAAACTCCCAATTAACGTTGTCATAAGCCTTCTCGAAATCAAGCTTAAGTATTACCCCCACTTGCTTTTTAATATGAGTATAGTGCAGCACCTCATGCAAGGATAGTATGCCGTTAACTATATGCCGCCCTTTAATGAAAGCATTTTGTTGTATACTGAACAACTTGTGCGCGTATTTGCTAGCCCTAATATCCATGGCTTTGGTGAGTAATTTGTAGGGACAACGTAACAAACAAATGGGCCTATATTGCTGAATTCTATTGGTGTCTGATGATTTAGGCAGTAGAGTTATAATGCCATAGTTCAGCCTCTGCACATCTAATTTGCCCTCATAGAACCACTCAAACAAGCGCATCAGATCCGGAGAGACAATTTCCCAGCAATGTTGATAGAACTCAACAGGGATGTCATCCGGTCCAGGGGCTCGGTTAGATTTCATATCAAACAAAGCCTTTTTGATCTCCTCAAGAGAGAAAGGACGAGTCAAGTCATCATTATCTTCAGGAGAGATATTTTCCTCCCGAGACCATAATGTTGCATCTATTTGACAAAGATTGCCAGGGGCCGGTCCAAAAAGGTTTCTGTAATATTCCGTGGCATGGGCTAATAAGTTCTTGATACCTTCTATGGTCACAGATCCACATTCGAGGGAAATCATGGAATTTTTTCTACGACGCCCGTTAGCTACCTTGTGGAAGAAATCAGTGTTATTGTCCCCTTGCAAAAGCCACCTCTCATTAGAAAATTGGTGCCAATGCAGCTCCTCTTCTACATACATCTCATTAAGTTCTACCGGGATAGCAAGCTTCCTAGTGTAGGCTTTCCCACAAAGTCCAACCTCCTCCTCCAGTTTTTCCAATTTCTGAAGTTCAAGCTTAATAATCCTCTTTCTAATTTTGTTATGACCAAACAAATTGGACCACCACCCTTTGAAGAATTTTTTAAACCTCTTCAGCTTAATGTTCAAAGAGTCGATGGGATTGATAGTGTAAACTGGCCTTGACCAGATCTCAGATACCAGGGGAAGGAAATCTGGATTCTTAAGCCAAGTGTTATCAAATCTGAAGCACCTGTTACCTGGTGCTCTAGATGAGGCTCCCCCACCATCCAACAGTAAGGGGTTATGGTCAGAATTCTCTTTGACTAACTTATTTACTGATGCAAGGGGGTATAAATCCTCCCAATCAGGGGACATCAGGACCCTATCCAATTTTTCCAAAGTTGGGTTTTCTTGTTTATTAGACCAGGTATAACAACCACCTGTCATGTGAATTTCTCTCAACCCAAGCAGGTGTGTGACAGAATTAAACACATCAGAGAAGTGTGAAATGGCTGTTTTTTTATTCTTCTCCCCACTGTGTCTAATGATATTAAAATCTCCCCCACCAGATAAGGCATGTTAGTATTATGGCACATAGAAGACAACTCCGCGATGAACTCAGGTTTATGTTCATCATGAGCAGCACCATAAACAATCAGCAAAGACCACCTACAATTCTTGACTTTATCAAACAGATCTAACTGCAGGATGTACTTACCATGTTTAGTTATAAGGATATCAAAATTATCTTTACTAATCCCACAAAGAATTCCTCCAGATTTTCCCCTAGAAGGAATCCACTCCCAATGAAATTTTTGGTTCGGGTCAAGCTTCCTAAAAAAGGATAGCTTATATGTCTCTTTCATAGTTTCTTGAAGACCAATAAAATCAATCTCATTGGCATTAATCATATCCGTGAGGCAGGTAGACATGCCCTTCTTACCTGCCCCCCTGCAATTCCAAAAAATGCCTTTCATTTATATCGTTCGGGTTTATCCCTAACTCTGGTAGGTCTGCCAGGGTCCATAGCAGCCCTACCCTCTCCTTTTCTCATTTGACTTCTTGTCATAGGCCCGACAGGTTTATTAGGTGATATAACCACCACTAATTTTTTGCGACGATACTTCTTTTTCTTTTGTCTAGACTGAACAAGGATAAAAGGATCTTCACTATCCTTACTGTCATCGTCCCAGGTTAAAGACAGGGGTACCTCATTTCCTAACCCATCACCAATGGTCATCTTAGGGGGATTCACCTCAATATTTTTATCATGCAAAAGATTTCTAGAGAGTTCGAGTTCACGTAGAATATCTATAGCAGCAAAATCATCATCTGGGATTTGCACTCCCATTAATGAAGCACGCAATATAATGGCAGAATCAGACAGCAGAAAACTGATTTTTTGAGTTGGGTGTTCTCATACATTTTGAATCTCTCTTCCTCATTCTGTTGGTGGCCACGCCCTCCACTTTTTCCAGCTTCTGCATCTGTCTACGTGGAGCATATTCCTCATAGATCACGCTATCTTGAGTTGGGGACCCAGATGGAGACTCAACTGTATAAGTACTACAGTTCTCTCCCCCTTCCATAGACCCTTCCTCAAGTGGAACAATGTGAGGCAGGGATGGCCATGCAACATAATCTGTCAAAGGAGGAAAAATACTCCCATAACTAGTATCATCATAATGCAGATATAGAGGTGAGGGGGGAACAGGAGTCAAAATTCCCCAAGCACCTTTATGCATATCAACATCATGGATGGGAGATCCTGTTATCACTTCCATTTCCAGCCCATCATGGACTTTCTCCTTAGAAACATCACCACTGTGAGGATCACAATATGTCATTTTTTTCAGTATCATGCTCTCTAGCCATGGTTTCGATAAGCAGTTCTGTATGGTTGCCCTCGTCACTTTCCTCTTCTTCTTCACTCTCAGCAACAACAGCCAACCTCTGCCCCCCTTTATCATAATTCTGGGATGAGTAGGTACCAACCATGGAAGCACTCGTTTCCCCTTGCCCAGTAGAATAAGCAGGATATGTTTCCATCCTTGCTTTCTTGGGGAAGGAAGGAGATGCACTGCTATCAACCGCTATGGAGGACTGGTTTTTGTCAGCCCCCAATTCCACAACTTTCTCAACTTCATAAAAGAAGTCATAATATTGCTCCCCAAGCATCCCTTCAGCCGAGGGGGGAATTCTCTCCACCTCTCTGCATCCGAGTAAAATTCTGACATACTCAGGTTTATGTATAGTAGTTTCATCTACTTCTAGTGTTATCCCTACCAGAGCCCCAGCATAAGCAGCATGTTCAGTGCACCTTTTTTCGATAGGGATATTACGAACCCTCACCCAAGCTTTTTCCATAATTCCCTTGGCCCCTATAGATGCAGTCCAAGGTGTAATGCAAACCACAACAGCCCCCTCCATCAAAGGCATACGTTTCCCATAACAACATGCTCTCTCAACTTCACTAGCATTAGGAAAACGCATCACAAATTTAGCAAGACCAATGGAACGGGCTGTACATCGCCACTTCTTCTTACCAGGCTTTTTAGCAAAGATGGCATTAAATTCATGTTCAATCTCTTTAACAGATGCAACTCCCTCCACTATAGTGATCACAACATTGTTCGTTTTTTCTACGCTCTGTTTAGCGGCACACATGTCAGGAATATAGAAGAAACCCTGGCCAGGCGACTGGAATCCGCACATGAGAGGAACACATTCCCAGGGCCTCAGAGTTTGACATAGTTGAGCCATATGACCTAGCTTGTTGCATTTCTCACAACGGATAGTAGGGCAGCGAGGAGCGAAATGACCTGAGAGGGAGCAGTTGATGCAGATCTCGTTGGTGCCCTTGGTCGCAGCTTGTCCAGTCGGTGGAGGTGGAGGTGGAGGGTGTGGAGGAGGCTCCTTGGCGCCCGTCGTCGTCTCCTTGGTCGCCCCGCTCATGGCCCGCGCGGCAGCTTCCCATCTGTCTCCGACCTCACCACCTCCAGATCTCGAACCACCAGCCGCCGGCGGCGGTGGAACTGGCCGCTGCCACACCATATGGCGAGTCTGATTTGGCAGTGGAGCCTTGCGCCCTCCGCCAAATCCACCCCGCGCCATGTTGTCCCTCCACCCTCCAGATCTCCCCCCACCATGCTCTCCCATCGAGTCCCGCCGCACGCCACCGGGCCGCTCCGCCGCAGCGACCTGGGCGAAGGAGCGGTCGTCGCCGCCGGCCTTGCCGGGCCACCAGCCGAAGGATTCGTGTGGGGAGTAGATGGGGGTGGGGGAAACCCTAGCTCGCTCCCACAGATGCCCGAAGAGGAAGGCGAGATGCGCGCCTCGTGCGGTAGTGGCAGTAGGTGGGGAAAATGATGCGTCCCCCTTCCTCCCCCGCTCCATATGGTTCCGCCCCAGGGTCGGGGTGGGGTCCCTCATGGCGATCTGCTCCCACGTGTCACCCATCCGCCATTGACGGGCGGTGGGTGGGGTTCTGGACACCCTCGACACGAGTCGAAGCACATACCTGAGGGTCCGCATGCCTCCCGTGTACCGCGCCACGGTCCGGGCCGTACGCCGTGCTCGCTGGGGACGGCCACGTCGTCGGTAGTCGATCCCGTATCTTCGCAAAATGGCACGGCAGAGAGATGATGTCGTCGATGTCGATGCGTTCCCCCACGCGAAGGAATCGCGCGTCAACCGTAACCCCGCGCCCGTCGATCAACACGAGGTGGAGCGCGTCTCGTCGGAGAATCAGCTCACCGTCGCGGAACGTGAGCGTATGTGTCTGCAGATCGGCGGCATAGGATACGCGCCATCGCTCGTTCGTCGTACGAGACGAAGACGCCATAGTCTTCAGGGAAATTGACAAGCCTCGCCGCCGCTTCCTCTGGGCCGGCGACAAGGAGCTCACTCTCGTTTGGAAAGATGATGGCGTAGTGGTACATGCTTTACCTAGAGGCGTCTTCCGACAATGGTGATGATATTGAGAGGAAAAACGGAGCGGACGGAGCTAGGGGAGGAGGCAGTGGGTGACCTGCTGTGTCATCAAGGTGAATATGCGGGGGTGGTAGCTTGGAGCATCTCCAGCCGCGTCCCCAACAAGGCCCTCCAGGCGATTTTTCGGCCGCCGGCGCCAAAAAATCGGCCCAGTCGCACCCCCAAGGGCCCAATTTTCGCCGGCTCAGGCCGAAATTGACGCCGACGGACCCAACCCGAACTCAGCGCGCTGGCGGCGCCGGGCGAATTGTTTTTGGCACGAAAGAGCTGCGGGCCCTCCTTGCCAGCAACTCGTCTCGCTTCTCGCCGCTTCGTCGTCCTCATCGCCTCGTTTCCCGCGGCGAATCAATGCCAAAGCTGCCGCGCGCTGCCGCGCCGGCCAGCCTCCGCTGTTGATGCCTCACGAGCGGCGCAGTGAAGGCGTGACGACACGCGTCCCCGCGCATGCCACGCGTAGACGGGGCTGCCACGCATGCTCGCGCCGCCTCCGCCTATATAAGCCGACCCCAGCGCGCCGGTGGCACGCACAGAGTCTCCACCGCCGACGCGCCCTATCTCCCCTTCCTCCCTCTCCCCTCGCCGTCCCAGTTCGTAGAAATGGCCGAACGATTCCCAGGCGATGGCGCGGCGGCGAACGGCTTCGGCCGCCGCCACCTTCACGAAAACGAAGCTCGGCTCCTCTATGAGGCCGAGTACCCGGTCCCACCGGACATGCGGGTGCCCGGGGCATGGAGAATCAGCGCCGGCGGGGTCCCGGTGCCACCACCGCCCACCGGGGCAGCGCGTCGTGCGGAGATCGCGCGTATTCGCACCTCTCTGCCGCGGGCGGCGAGGGAGGGGCCGCGCTACGTCCCCGACAGCCTACTCTGGGAGCACTACTTCCGCCGCCGTCACGCCGAGCAGCTCGAGGTCACCAACGGCGTCGTGCCCTCCGGCAGGCTCAACTCCGAGGGGCGGCACCGATGGTGGGGCATGCCCGGCCGCACGCTGGAGGCCGTCCTCGAGTACATCGAGGGCGGCAACACGCCGAGGCTGGAGTACCCCTCCCCGCCGTCCTTCTCTCGCCGCCGTGGGAGCTCGTGGACGCCGAGGCGCATGGACCCCGGGGCGTCCTCCTCCTCGTCCGGTCGGTCGACCGGCTCTCCCTGCCTCCGCCCCGTCAAGCCGGAGCCCCAGGAGCCACAGGACACGCCTGTCAGCCGGCGCACCCGCAGCTCCGTTATCCGCATCGCCGACTCCACCCCCGCTTCCGGGCGCCTCGTCCTCGTCGCGCCCAAGCCGGAGCCCAGTCTCCCCCCGGAGTACGAGGTGATAGCCCGGCGCGGCTTCTCCGACGTGGACGCCCTACGGTGGGCGCGCGACGACTACCTCCGGACGGAGATGACCCGGCAGACCCGGGGCCTGGAGGAGATCGCCGCCCGCAAGCGTGGGCGCGAGGACGAGCACGGCGTCGTGATCCTCGACAGCGACGACGGCGAGGACTCCGCCGGACCGTCCAACCCGCCACGCCAACCGGGGGAGGGTTGCAGCAGGGACGACAGCCACGACGGAGGCGACGGCGACGACGACGGCGGCGGCGGCGACTACACGCGGTTCTACAGCCTCCTCAGCATGTAGAACTGCAAGGGCGGCGGCCGGCGAGGAGCGGCGAGGCGAGCGAGACGGCAGCGGGCCTAGTAGTATTTTTTTTGTAAAATACTTTAAATATGTATGAGCGGGCGTGTTTGTGCCGTGTTTGGTCGAATTTGGTTTGAAGTCGCCGAAATATGCATGAACTCGCCGTGCTTGCGCCGTTCAAAAATATCCCGTGGGCGTCGCGACTGGATGGCATCACGCCCCCAGGGCGCGTTTTGCGCCGGTGCGCCTCAGGGGCGATTTTTAGCGCCTTCTGGGAAGTCAACGGCTGGGGATGCTCTTAGTATAAGTTCATGTGCGTATGTGACAGAGGCAGACTGATTGACTGACTGTTGGTCCAAATGAGGCACTTACTTGTACGTACCCACGCGATAGCTAGAGGAGACATATGCTTCATTTCCCTCCACACATCCCTGCTCTGCAATTTCCAACAGGTACGGTAGACATTAATTAGCCGTCGTTCTCGAGCCGAGCTGGCTTGTTTCTTCCAGAAAGATTCTCGAACGAGCTTGTTTTGGCTTGTTGCCATGACTTTCATTTAGCACGTTAGTTTTACAAAGATCTCGAGTTCTCACTAGCAGATCGCTGCTGCGGAAAACTCCAGTTGCAGGAACAGTGCGCACGCCCACCGTAGAAAGCTGACTTTCAACGGCCAGCCACGGCAAAATCTGGAGGGAGACCGACCTAGACCACCAGTGTGGTCACCGACTTTGACCCCGCACCGTCCACACGCGGCTCCATCGCACGTCGCTGCACTCTGGAAGGCCGGAGATGCCATGGATTGTTTCAGTTAACCGTACGTAGCAGAAGCGGCCACGCGTGCACGTTTGGTTAGCTTGACCGTGCCACGTCTACTGATCAGCTAAGTTGCGATCGACATGTATACAGATCGGGAGAATTCCATGCCTGGCGCCAAGTAATTCTGGTAGTCGTACCATTACACAATCAGCTGAGTGTGAGCTTGGAGAGAGAGAGAGAGAGAGAGAGAGAGAGAGAGAGAGAGAGAGAGAGAGAGATGTTTGGCTGGTCAATGAAATGAACTGGCTGGCGTACCACCACAAACTCATGGATTCACGTACGTACCAAAAAGGCTAAAGTACTACCACAACCACAATCCTTTGTCACGGCCGGTTATGGGAGCTGTGACGCTTCTCCGGGTGGCCACGGCCACGGCAGTCCTCCTCGCTCTCGTGCTCCTCGTCGGAGCTTCCAGTGTCACAGCGCAGGGGGGTGGTGTGGCTCCTCCTCGGCGGCGGCGGCAGGTGGTGGACGTGGGTGTGATCTTGGACAGGTCGACATGGGTGGGGAACATCAGCTGGACATGCATCGAGCTGGCTCTCGAGGACTTCTACGCCGACGCTAGATACGCCGGCTACCGCACCAGGCTGAAGCTCCACCTCCGGGACACCGGACTCGGCGCCGTCGAGGCTGCCTCCGCAGGTACGTGCCCGCTGCACAGCCTCCCCGAGTCCCCGTTCCACTGCTCCACGAGCAGTACTCGCTTCTTTTTTTTTTGAGACATACGAGCAGTACTCGCTAGGATAGGATGACGGGCACATGGGCCGAATGATCTTCTGACAATATATGGGCCTTAATTTTTTGGGTGGGCCGATCATTGGCCTTGAGCAGCTAATAAGATCAGCCTAGTTTGCCCCATGACCCCTAAAAAAAAGCGGGGGTGGCGCGGTTGCCCTGCCCTGTTCTACCTTTTTTCGCTTCCCATGTCGCCGGCGGCCGGCGCCGCCCTCCCAGGCGCGCCCTCGGCTTGTTTCAACACCGTCGCGCCGCCCTCCGAGGTATAGATAGAAGGTACACCCTGCTTCTCCGCCCCCAGCTCGTCGAGCCAAGTAATTTCGGAAGCCCTCGATTTGGAACTGAAGTAGGAGTATGTGAGTTGAAAAGCTAGAGGTACTCTCAAAAGTTGTTATTTAAGTCTGTTTATTATTCGAGGGAAAATATGTTTTTATTTATTGTGCTTTCTGTTATGGTATAAAAGTATAAAACCGACCTCGTGTATACCGAACCTTTTATACTTCACATTTTACACCAATTTAATCATATGCCAGTGAATAGAGCCACCGAAAAGCTTAGGTACTGCTATGTGCTGTACCTATGCATGTTTTCCTTGCATGTGTTTGATAGTGACCCTTAATTTGCTGTAAAATATACTGTATGTTTTAAAGTAGTATCATTGCAGGTATTGATCTACTGAAAAATGTCCGCGTGCAAGCCATCGTTGGGCCGCAGACGTCAGCTCAGGCTAAATTTCTTGCGGAGCTTGGGGAAAAATCATCGGTTCCAATCATTTCATTCTCTGCAAATTGCCCGACGCCATCTGGACAAACTCCATACTTCATCCGGACGGCATGGAACGACTCCTCTCAAGCGGAGGCTATTGCCGCACTTGTTCAGAAACACAGTTGGAGGGAAGTCATCCCTGTATTTGAGGATGACGATTCCAATACCAGGTTCATTCCTGATCTTGTTGACGCTCTCAGACAAGTCGACACTCATGTTTCATACAGGTGCAAGATCCATCCTTCAGCCACAGAGGATGATATAAAGAGTGCTATCTCCAGCTTAAAAGGCAATTGGACAAGTGTATTTGTTGTGCGTATGTCTCATACTTTAGCCCGTAACTTTTTCAAGCTTGCTAAAGATGAAGGGATGATGGACCGGGGCTTTGTCTGGATTACTGCATATGGCTTGACAGATATCTTTGATGTGGTTGGTTCGCCAGCACTTGATGTGATGCGAGGAGTTCTTGGGGTGAAACCTTATGTTCAAGATACAGTGGAACTTCATAAACTTAGTCAGAGATGGCGCAAGAAATACCAGTTGGAAAATCCTGGAATTTCAGTAAGTATTCCCGCAGTGTATGGTATCTATGCTTATGATACCATATGGGCATTAGCATTAGCAGCAGAGAAGGCTGGATATGTGAATTCAGACTTTGGGCCATCTGTAACAAACAATGGGTCCACTGACTTTGACAGAATAGATACTTCAAAGGCTGCTGAAAAATTGCGAGGCTCACTCTTGGACATCAAGTTCATGGGTATGAGCGGGAACTTCAATATTGCAGACATGCAGTTAGTATCAGTCAATTACACGATAATCAACATTATTGGTCAGGAGAGAATAGTAGTCGGTTATTGGACTCCAGGATCTGGCATCTCTGGCAGTCTAAATGTGAAGGCCGATCTTGGCACCATTGTATGGCCAGGAGATAATGAAAATGTGCCTAGAGGTTGGCTATTGCCAATGAATAAAACTCTCCAAATAGGCATACCTGTCAAACCTGGGTTTGACGAATTTGTAAAATTTGAAAATGGTAAACCCAAAGGGTTCTGCATAGATGTGTTTGAGGCAGTAATTAATGCATTATCCTACGATGTACCCCGTCACTATAAGCCGTTTGCAGACGAGAAAGGAAATAGTAAAGGAACTTATGACGATCTTGTCTACAGTGTTTATCGTAAGGTATGCATGGACTTCTTTTTGTTCCATTTTTCTCCTTTTTATGATCTCTCCTACCCCAGAGGTATATTTGGAGCTAAAACTGGCAAAAATGAAATAAATTCGTGAGATTATCAAAATGTCCTATCCACAATACGATTTCATTGTTTTTTTCTCAAATATAAGGTATACAAAGAGTAGAGTGTAATGATCTAATTGACCATTGGTCATTAGTATAGAGACGCGTAAAATCATATATCTGCACTCGTTCATGAAGGTTTTCTTTATTGTTGCTTCTTTAACCCGTGCACAAACAAGGAAAAAAACAGTCTACTTGACAAATTGTACAGTTCCTTTCTTTTTCCTGATTGTATTACATTTTTTGTACAATTTACCATTCATGAGAATTTTCGAGATTTAGTCAGACTCTTCTTCTAGATGATTTTGATTAATTGCTTGCATTTTGTCTTATCTGCATTATTTTAATGGTGTATCAATATGAATACGCCCAGTTGAGGGTTGTCTCCCAGTTCTTATTTTAATTAACAGTTATAAGTACTTTGCATATGTTGTACTCTTCTAAAGCCTGTAAGGTTAAAAGGGGAATTGTAGACTTTTAAAGCCATCGGAAGTTTCTCAACTCACTTTATATGTGTTGCTGGCAGGAATATGATGTGGTGGTAGGTGATATAACAATCTTGGCCAACCGTTCTCTATATGTGGATTTTACTCTTCCTTACACAGAGTCAGGGGTGCGCATGCTGGTTCCAGTCTGGGACCAGAGGCAGAAGACTGCATGGACATTCCTAGATCCTTTGACAGCTGACCTATGGTTAGGAACTGGGGCCTTCTTTGTCTTCACAGGTTTTGTAGTCTGGTGTATTGAGCATAGAACAAATAAAGATTTCAGAGGGCCCCCAGGCAGTCAAATTGGATCGGTCTTCTACTTCTCCTTCTCAACACTCGTGTTTGCTCATAGGGAGAGGATACTGAACAACTTATCAAGAATTGCAGTAGTTGTTTGGCTTTTCGTGGTGCTGATATTGCAGCAGAGTTATACTGCAAGTTTAAGCTCAATTCTCACAGTGGAACAACTTCAGCCAACAGTCACCGATTTAGAAGAAGTTATCAGGAACGGGAGCTATGTCGGCTACCTCAATGATTCTTTCTTGCCTGTTCTTTTGAAAAGGTTGAAAATTGATGAATCAAAGATGATTGCCTTCGACTCTCCTGAGCAATACAATGAAGCCTTAACATCTGGAAGAGTTGCAGTCATTATTGATGAGATACCATACCTTAAGGTGTTCCTTAAACAGTATTGCCACAACTACACTATGGTTGGACCAACCTACAAGCTCGATGGATTTGGTTATGTGAGTACCAGTTTCCTGTTTTTGTATAGTAGCACATTTTCCGCTTTCTGAATCCTAGATGCTGAATCAATTTCTGCTGCTACTTTGCTGTAGGATCATGCTAGTAGCTCAAATTTGTATATATTTATAGGCCATCAGACTATCTCCAGAAGAAACGTTATTAGAGTGAACTGTTGGTTAAAATTATAGTTTTAGCCAATCTTTGAATTGTACTTTAAAATTCCTGATTTGTCACATGTGAACAAGCTAATGAAGGACGAACTTAAGATTAGATATTTTCATTGTCAAGAACCTAAAAATGCTTGATCATGTTCTGTGGAAAGTGGTGCCATATTATTTGTTTTCAATTGGGAAATAGAATGCTTGCTTGCTTCTTGAAGTGTTGAATGACATGATAAATCTACTTAATAAGGTCTTCATTTTGTTTGCTTTAACTTTCTGTTTGTATTACACTAAGCTGTATCAAGTATATCGAGTTTAATTTCAGTTAGATCATTAGCCATTCTGAGAGCGAGCATTATGATCAATCACCTTACCAAGGGCTTGCGTGAATGACCAATATAACTGCCTTGCTTTATTTTGGGCTGGTGGAAATTGATAATTTAATAACTGGCTCAGCACTATGCCTGGCATGTATACCACCAGTGAAGCCTGTTCTGATCCTCATTGTGTGCTAACTCTGCAGGCATTCCCTCGAGGCTCTCCACTCACACCTGATATTTCGAGGGGAATACTGAAATTCGCATCAGATGACAGAATGGTTAATATGCAGAAAGAATTGTATGGCGCTACGTCATGCCTTGACAAAGATGACTCCCAAACTTCAAGCAGCCTTACATTGCACAGTTTTCAGGGGTTGTTCATCATCACTGGAACATCTTCAGTGCTGGCATTAATCATGCACGCTGTCATAACCATTTATAACAACCGACATGAATTCAGCAGTGACGGCAGTCAGAGTTCATGGCCCAGATGGCCTGCCGTTCTCTCTAAGCTCTTCCATGAGGGCGATAATCCATCTAATACTCCAGTTAAAGACGAGCCCGCAATAGAAAATGTTGGTGGTGCAATGGAGAGCCCACTAAACATAACTAATCACATTATTGAGCACCTCACAGACATGGATACAGGAAGCCCACCAGAAGGAGAAGGAACACCAGGCAGGGAACTTTCAGTTCAGGACACGGAACCACTGTCATTTGCATACATGCATTCTGAGAGGGGGCATAATGGAGCAGCTTCTTTGTCTCGTAATGGGAGCTCTATCCGGAGGAGACAGATAAGCATGGAATGACACACGTGGTGAGCGTGTAATTACTGATAACTGTAATTTAGGCATTCATTTAGCTCTCTCTGTGTTTACAGTTTCTCTCTTTTGGAACACATAGCTCGATGTGCATTGCCACATTGGAAATTAATGGTAGCTGTGAGGAGCAACCGGTTCAGATGCTTGTGGTTTCGATAAAAAGGAAATTATTAGCCTGCATATTGGTTTTCCAGGAGCTGTTCGTCTTGTAAGGTGCCACCTGATGCTATTTTCCAGGAGCTGTTACATACTAATATATGGAACGCAAAATATGTACTCCACATGCAAAGTATACATAAATATGCAACATGTACTGTTTTTACTTGTTTGCTCCTGAACTTTTTCTAGCATTCTGGCATTCTCGCTGCTTGCTTTTCTTGAAGTAAAATCGAACAACTTTCTTGAACTTGTTCTAGCATTCTCGAGATCGAAGCCTTTTACTTCTCGCCGGATATCACCGTGCGCCATCAGCAGAACAACTTCAAGATGACCTTGTATACAGCCCCACAAATTACTCTTGCTTAACATGTGTTGCCGAGTACATTTGCATCATTGTGTTGATTTCAAAAATTAAAAATCCAAGAAATATTACATAGTATAGGCCTATCTCGCTTTGCAATGTGTTATACAAGATTTGCTCTAAGGTCCTAGCTAATAGACTGAGGGAGATTCTGGACGAGATCATTTTGGAGGAGCAAAGCGCGTTTGTGCCGGTCAGATTGATCATGGACAACGTAATCACATCATACGAATGCATTCACTCAATGAAGCGGAAGAAAGGAAAGACATGGTGGTGTGCTGTGAAGGTGGATATGATGAAAGCATACAATTGCGTGGAATGGGCCTATTTGCAGGGGATCATGCAGAGACTGGGCTTTGCAGAGGAGTGGGTCTCGTTGATCATGCAATGTGTATCCTCTGTTAGTTTTCAGGTGAAGGTGAATGGCGAGTTATTACCGTCATTTCGACGGTCCTGCAGAATCCTTTAAGGAGATCCTATCTCCCCATATTTATTCCTGCTTTGTGGTGAAGGACTTTCGTGCTTGTTAAAGAATTACGATGCAGGTTGGGTTGATCGAGGAATTTGTGTAGGAGCGAGGGCACCATGGATCTCGCATCTGCTTTTTGCGGATGATTGCCTTATCTTCATAAAATCTGATGGAAGAAGTGCTTCTCGGCTTAATAATGAAATATTGGAGGCAGCTATGGGTCAGGACATGAATAAGCAAAAGAGCTCAGTATTCTTCAGTCCAACGGCTGCGGGCAAGAAATGTGTTGCAGATCTTTAGAGAAGCCTTCTCTGGAAAATATCTTGGCCTTCCGACGGCTGCGGGCAAGATTACAGAGCAACTTTTTGTACACATAGTGGAGCAGTCACGTTCGAGGGTGCAAGGATGCTGTGAGAAAATGATGGCACGTGCAGCAGAAGAGGTACTTTTGAAGTCCATTATTCAGGCCTTACTGACCTACTCTATGAGTTGTTTTAAACTCACTAAGGGGTTATGCAAGAAAATAACGACAATTATTTCAAAATACTGGTGGGCTGAATCTTTGGATAAAAGAGGTATACATTGGCAATCTTGAGAGAAATTGTTGGTGTCAAAATTCAGAGGTGGCATGGGGTTTCGGGACCTTGAGCTTTTTAATGATTGCATGCTAGCGAAACAAGCATGGCAACTACTGGATAACCCGGAGAGCCTTTGTGCTCGGGAGTTGAAGGGTAGGTACTACCCTAACTGTGACTTCCTTGCTGCGGACTGCTGGAATAACGCCTCACGAACATGGAAAGCTATCATACAAGGGAGAGAGGTGCTGACGGCATGTTTCATCAAAAGGATTGGAGATGGGCGTACTATAGAGATTTGGCATGATCGGTGGATATCAGGAACAACATCTATGAAGCCAGTGTGTCGCTTAAGTGATGCACCAGTTCAATTGGTGTATGATTTGCTGGAGGAAGGAATTTGTAAAAGATCGTGAATGTCGCCTAGAGGGGGGGGTGAATAGGTGTTTTAAAATAATTACGGTTTAGGCTTGAACAAATGCGGAATAAACCTAGCGGTTAATTTGTCAAGCACACAACCTAAAATAATTAGGCTCACCTATGTGCACCAACAACTTATGCTAAACAAGATAAGCAACTATGAGATAGCAAGATATATGACTAAGAACAATATGATTATCACAAAGTAAGGTGCATAAGTAAAGGGCTCGGGTAAGAGATAACCGAGGCACGCGGAGATGACGATGTATCCTGAAGTTCACACCCTTGCGGATGCTAATCTCCGTTTGGAGCGGTGTGGAGGCACAATGCTCCCCAAGAAGCCACTAGGACCACCGTAATCTCCTCACGCCCTCGCACAATGCAAGATGTCGTGATTCCACTAAGGGACCCTTGAGGGCGGTCACCGAACCCATACAAATGGCAACCCTTGTGGGCGGTCACCGAACCCGTACACTTTGGCAACCTTGGGAGCGGTCACCGAAACCATCAAATTGCTCGGGGCGATCTCCACAACCTAATTGGAGACCCAGACGCTTGCCCGGAGCTTTACACCACAATGATTGAGCTCCGAACACCACCAACCGTCTAGGGCGCCCAAGCACCCAAGAGGAACAAGCTCAAGGGTACCAAGCACCCAAGAGTAATAAGCTTCTCAACTTGTAACTTCCACGTATCACATGGAGAACTCAAACCGATGCACCAAATGCAATGGCAAGGGCACACGGAGTGCCCAAGTCCTTCTCTCCCAAATCCCACCAAAGCAACTAATGCTAGGGAAGAAAATGAGAGGAAGAACAAGAAGGAGTACACCAAGAACTCCAAGATCTAGTTCCAAGGGGTTCCCCTCACATAGAGGAGAAAGTGATTGGTGGAAAAGTGGATCTAGATCTCCTCTCTCTTTTCCCTCAAAAACTAGCAAGAATCCATGGAGGGATTGAGAGTTAGCAAGCTCGAAGAAGGTCAACAATGAGGGAAGAACGCAAGCTCAAGGGATAAAGTTCATTGGGGAAGAAGACCCCCTTTTATAGGAGGGAAAAAATCCAACCGTTATGCTGACAATCCGCACAGAGCGGTACTACCGCTAGGGCAACAGAAGCCCAATGAAACAACACTGCAAAGGGGTAACAGGGCGGTACTACTGCAGGAACGGTACTACCGCATGCCCTTGCGGTACTACCACACGACCACGGATGAAAAGAAAAACTGCCGCGCCTACAACCGCTGGTGCTAGCTACGAGAAAAAGTCGGCACGGTACTACTGCTCACAGGGAGCGGTACTACCGCGTAAGGGCGGATGTAAAAAATTACATCCGCGCCTACTACCGCATGCAACAGCGCCAGGACACGAGGCAGCGGTACTACCGCTCACCAGGAGCGCTACTACCGCGTAGGGCGCGAAAGTAAAAAATTACTTTCGCGCCTACTTCCGTGCGCGTCAGCGTTCTGGGCTAGAGGCAGCGGTACTACCGCTCACTAGGAGCGGTACTACCGCTGGCCCCTGCGGTACTACCGCTCCCTTAAGTAGTACTACCGCACGCCACGGAGGCTTTAGCACTTGGATGCCTTCAAAACGCAGCTAAAGACAATAGATGGATCCAATAAAACCAGAACTGTCATAACTTCTGCAAATGAGCTCTGAATTGAGCAAACTCAAGCTTGTTGGATACAAGACGACGAGTAGCATCAAAACAGCGAAACCTCCAACAGAGAAGAATGGGCATAACCTCCAACATCGAAAACATCATAGAAGATGTAAGTGAACTCCGTTTTCGATGAACTCGAGCTTGTCATCAAGATGACCATAAGCTCCAAAACTCACAAAGAGAACCAAACAAGAACCAAGAAAGATGATGCAAGGATGCAATGGTTTGATCTCTCTACGAATGATACGATCAAGCTACTCATCGAGATCCCCCCTTGATAGTACGGCAATCGATCCTATAACCCGGTCTCCCAACTACCACCATGAGACCGAAAAAATAGAAAACCTATCAAGGGCAAATCTTTGCCTTGCACATGGTCCACTTGAGCTAGATGATGACAATCTTGACTCCCTCAAGTTGGACCACCTTTCTTGATTGCGTTGGCTCGATGAAGACTAGTTGATTGCTCCCCCATACTCCACTATGGGTGAGCCACTCTTCCACACATCTTCACAAATCCATTGTTACCACAATGGACGGCAAGCTTCAAGCATTTGATCTCTTCATGATGCTCCACTTGAACTTGCACACCGCAACCTAACCCCACAAAGAACTCTCACGAAGACCATGGGTTAGTACACAAAGCGTAATTGATAATGCTTACCATACCATCGGATCACTTGATCCCTCTCGGTACATCTTCTATGCTTTGTGAGTTGATCAACTTGATTCACTCTTTGACTTAGTCTTGATCAACCTCTCACAAGACCAATCTTTAGGTAATTCCTTGAATAGCACCTTGGTCGACACAAACTCTCCTTGAAACCAACACATGTACTTCAAGAAAAGCCTATGGACAAAACCTTAAAATATAACTCAAGGCAACCATTAGTCCATAGAGATTGTCATCAATTACCAAAACCAAACATGGGGGCACCGCATGTTCTTTCAACTGGGAAATGGAACAAGGATCTGGTGTAACAACTATTTATCCCGTCGGATGCTGAAGCAATAATGAGTTTGCCTAGGCCTCGGGCTGCCATGGGAGATTTCTGGGCATGGGAGCGGGAAACATCAGGGATATTTTCAGTCCGGTCTGCCTACCGATAGGTGATGGAAAGAAGGTGCCAAGCAGGGTCTGTACTGAACAGCTCGTCAGGAGGAGAGGACATCTGGAAGGCGTTGTGGAAGCTCGGAGTGCAGCCAAAAATTTGGGTCTTGTGGTGGCGCGTGCTTAAGAACATGTTGTCTAATGGGAGCTCCGGCGGAGACATGTTATGGAAACATCATTCCGTCTGATGTGTGGACAGGAGGATGACACATTATTTCATGTGCTCACTCAGTGTGATCATGCAAATATTTTTTGAGATGCAACATATGATTTCTTTGGCATTGAGATGTGCTACCTCTTGAGCACTGCGTTGGATTCCCCCGAAGAGGAAGGGATGATGCAGCAAAGTAGCGTAAGTATTTCCCTCAGTTTTTGAGAACCAAGGTATCAATCCAGTAGGAGGCTACGCTCGAGTCCCTCGTACCTACACAAAAACAATAGCTCAATGCAACCAACGCGCTTAGGGGTTGTCAATCCCTTCACGGTCACTTACGAAAGTGAGATCTGATAGAGATGATAAATAATATTTTTGGTATTTTTGGTATAAAGATGCAAAGTAAATAAAGTAAAAGCAAAGCAATAATAAAGTGATGGAGATTGATATGATGAGAAAGAGACCCGGGGGCCATAGGTTTCACTAGTGGCTTCTCTCAAGAGCATAAGTATTCTACGGTGGGTGAACAAATTACTGTTGAGAAATTGATAGAATTGAGCATAGTTATGAGAATATCTAGGTATGATCATGTATATAGGCATCACGTCCGAGACAAGTAGACCGAAACGATTCTGCATCTACTACTATTACTCCACTCATCGACCGCTATCCAGCATGCATCTAGAGTATTAAGTTAAAAACAGAGTAACGCCTTAAGCAAGATGACATGATGTAGAGGGACAATTTCATGCAATATGATAAAAAACCCATCTTGTTATCCTCGATGGCAACAATACAATACGTGCCTTGTTGCCCCTTCTGTCACTGGCAAAGGACACCGCAAGATTGAACCCAAAGCTAAGCACTTATCTCATGGCAAGAACAACCAATCTAGTAGGCCAAACCAAACTGATAATTCGAAGAGACTTGCAAAGATAACCAATCATACATAAAAGAATTCAGAGAAGATTCAAATATTATTCATAGATAGACTTGATCATAAACCCACAATTCATCGGTCTCAACAAACACACCGCAAAAAGAAGATTACATCGAATAGATCTCCACAAGAGAGGGGGAGAACATTGTATTGAGATCCAAAAAGAGAGAAGAAGCCATCTAGCTACTAGCTATGGACCCGTAGGTCTGAAGTAAACTACTCACACTTCATCGGAGGGGCTTGATGATGATGTAGAAGCCCTCTGTGATCGATGCCCCCTCCGGCGGAGCTCCGGAACAGGCCCCAAGATGGGATCTCGTGGATACAAAAAGTTGCGGCGGTGAAATTAGGTTTTTGGCTCCGTCCCCGATCGTTTGGGGTACGTGGATATATATAGGAGGAAGAAGTACGTCGGTGGAGCTTCGAGGGGCCCATGAGGCAGGGGGCACGCCCTAGGGGGGGCGCCCCCTACCCTCGTGACCACCTCGTGGCTTCCTTGACGGAGGGTCCAAGTCTCCTGGATCTTATCTGATGAGAAAATCACGTTTCCGAAGGTTTTATTCCGTTTGGACTCCGTTTGACATTCCTTTTCTTCGAAACCCTAAAAAACGCAAAAAAACAACAATTCTGGGCTGGGCCTCCGGTTAATAGGTTAGTCCCAAAATAGTATAAAAGTGGAAAATAAAGCCCAATAATGTCTAAAATAGTAGATAATATAGCATGGAGCAATCAAAAATTATAGATACGTTGGAGACGTATCAAGCATCCCCAAGCTTAATTCCTGCTCGTCCTCGAGTAGGTAAATGATAAAAACAGAATTTTTGATGCGGAGTGCTACTTGGCATAATTTTAATGTAATTCTTCTTAATTGTGGTATGAATATTCAGATCCGAAAGATTCAAGACAAAAGTTCATATTGACATAAAAATGATAATACTTCAAGCATACTAACTAAGCAATTATGTCTTCTCAAAATAACATGGCCAAAGAAAGTTTGATGACCCACAAGTATAGGGGATCTATCGTAGTCCTTTCTATAAGTAAGAGTGTCGAACCCAACGAGGAGCAGAAGGAAATGATAAGCGGTTTTTCAGCAAGGTATTCTCTGCAAGTAATGAAATAAGTGGTAACAGATAGTTTTGTGATAAGATAGATTGTAACGAGCAACAAGTAACAAAAGTAAATAAAGTGCAGCAAGGTGGCCCAATCCTTTTGTAGCAAAGGACAAGCCGGAACAAACTCTTATAATAAGAAAAGCGCTCCCGAGGACACATGGAAATATCGTCAAGCTAGTTTTCATCACGTTCATATGATTTGCGTTCGATACTTTGATAATTTGATATATGGGTGGACCGGTGCTTGGGTGCTGTTCTTACTTGAACAAGCATCCCACTTATGATTAACCTCTATTGCAAGCATCCGCAACTACAAGAAAAGTATTAAGGTAAACCTAACCATAGCATGAAACATATGGATCCAAATCAGCCCCTTACGAAGCAACGCATAAACTAGGGTTTAAGCTTCTGTCACTCTAGCAACCCATCATCTACTTATTACTTCCCAATGCCTTCCTCTAGGCCCAAATAATGGTGAAGTGTTATGTAGTCGACGTTCACATAACACCACTAGAGGCTAGACAACATACGTCTTACCAAAATATCAAACGAATACCAAATTCACATGACTACTCATAGCAAGACTTCTCCCTTGTCCTCAGGAACGAACGTAATTACTCACAAAGCATATTCATGTTCATAATTAGAGGGGTAATAATATGCATATAGGATCTGAACATATGATCTTCCATCAAATAAACCAACTAGCATCAACTACAAGGAGTAATCAACACTACTAGCAACCTACTAGCACCAATCCCGGACTTTGAGACAAGAATTGGATACAAGAGATGAACTAGGGTTTGGAGATGAGATGGTGTTGGTGAAGATGTTGATGGCGAGTTCCCCTCTCCCGATGAGAGGAGCGTTGGTGATGACGATGGTGATGATTTCCCCCTCCTGGAGGGAAGTATCCCCGGCAGAACAGCTCCGCTGGAGCTCTAGATTGGATCCGCCAAGGTTCCGCCTCGTGGCGGCGGAGTCTCGTCCCGAAAAGTTCCTTCCTATTTTTTTCTCATCGAAAGACCTCATATAGGAGAAGATGGACGTCGGAGAGCCACCAGGGGGCCCACGAGGTAGGGGGAGCGCCCTCATGAGCAGGGTGTGGGCCCCCTGGCCTTCATCTTTGGCGAGGATTTTTCTTTATTTATTTTAAGATGTTCCGTGGAGTTTCAGGACTTTTGGAGTTGCGCAGAATAGGTCTCTAATATTTGCTCCTTTTCCAGCCCAGAATTCCAACTGCCGGCATTCTCCCTCCTTATGTAAACCTTGTAAAATAAGAGAGAATAGCCATAAGTATTGTGACATAAAGTGAAATAACAGCCCATAATGCAATAAATATCAATATAAAAGCATGATGCAAAATGGACGTATCAACTCCCCCAAGCATAGACCTCGCCTGTCCTCAAGCGAAAAGCCGATAACAATAAATATGTCCTCATGTTTAGAGGTAGAGGCATCGATAAAATAAAATAAAATACGGACATGAAGGCATCATGATTATTCTCATAACAATAACATATATAGATTTTGTCATATGATTACTTATATTCAAGTGATGATCTATTCACAATGCAAAAGTATAAATCATAAACCTTATTGGGCTCCGACAAACTATAATCTCAGTCATTGAAGCAATTGCAATTTATCATAACATCGGAAAGAGTCTATGTCAGAGCTAAAAAGCAAGTCCACATACTCAACTATCATTTAGTCCTCCATAATTGCTAACACTCACGCAATACTTGTGGTTACGGAGTTTTAATCAGACACAGAGAAAGATAGGGGCTTATAGTTTTGCCCCACAACCTTTTACCTCAAGGGTAATGTCAACAATAATGGTTCATGCTCCCCTACATCCAATTAGATATATATATATATATATATATATATCATGTTCTTTCCAACATGCTGAGCTTGCCAAAGGATAAAATGAAAAAGAAAAGGTGAAGATGTTGGAAATATGCCCTAGAGGCAATAATAAAAGCATTATTATTATATTTCCTTGTTCATGATAATTGTCTTTATTCATGCTATAATTGTGTTATCCGGAAATCGTAATACATGTGTGAATAACAGACACCAACATGTCCCTAGTAAGCCTCTAGTTGACTA
Source organism: Triticum urartu (assembly GCF_056163025.1). NCBI lineage: Eukaryota > Viridiplantae > Streptophyta > Magnoliopsida > Poales > Poaceae > Triticum > Triticum urartu. The sequence goes on along the minus strand of NC_141877.1, from coordinate 424,842,096 downwards.
GCTCGTTGATCAACATATAGCCATGGTTTCCTGACTATGGACATTGGATGTCATTGATAACGAGATCACATCATTAGGAGAATGATGTGATGGACAAGACCCAATCCTAAACATAGCTTAAAGATCGTATAGTTCGTTTGCTAGAGTTTTTCCAATGTCAAGTATCCTTTCCTTAGACCATGAGATCGTGTAACTCCCGGATACCGTAGGAGTGCTTTGGGTATACCAAACGTCACAACGTAACTGGGTGACTATAAAGGTAGACTACGGGTATCTCTGAAAGTATCTGTTGGGTTGACACGGATCAAGACTGGGATTTGTCACTCCGTATGACGGAGAGGTATCACTGGGCCCACTCGGTAATGCATCATCAAAATGAGCTCAAACTGACCAAGTGTCTGGTCACGGGATCATGCATTGCGGTACGAGTAAAGTGACTTGCCGGTAACGAGATTGAACAAGGTATTGGGATACCGACGATCGAATCTCGGGCAAGTAACATACCGATTGACAAAGGGAATTGTATACGGGGTTGCTTGAATCCTCGACATCGTGGTTCATCCGATGAGATCATCGAGGAGCATGTGGGAGCGAACATGGGTATCAAGATCCCGCTGTTGGTTATTGACCGGAGAGTCGTCTCGGTCATGTCTGCATGTCTCCCGAACCCGTAGGGTCTACACACTTAAGGTTCGGTGACGCTAGGGTTGTAGGGATATGTATATGCAGTAACCCGAATGTTGTTCGGAGTCCCGGATGAGATCTCGGACGTCACGAGGAGTTCCGGAATGGTCCGGAGGTAAAGAATTATATATAGGAAGTGCTATTTCAGCCATCGGGACAAGTTTCAGAGTTATCGGTATTGTACCGGGACCACCGGAAGGGTCCACCTGCCCCGGGGGGCCACATGGGCTGTAGGGGGTGCACCTTGGCCTACATGGGCCAAGGGCACCAGCCCCAAGAGGCCCATGCGCCTAGGGTTCACAAAAGGGAAGAGTCCCACTAGTGGAAGGCACCTCCTAGGTGCCTTGGGGGGGAGGGAAACCTCCCTTGGCCGCCGCCCCCCTAGGAGATTGGATCTCCTAGGGCCGGCGCCCCCCCCCTTGGCCCTCCTATATATAGTGGGGGAAGGAGGGATTTTCATCCACGCCTTTGGTTGCCTCCTTCTCCCTCTCCAACACCTCCTCCTCCTCCATAGTGCTTGGCGAAGCCCTGACGGAGTACTGCAGCTCCATCACCACCACGCCGTCGTGCTGCTGCTGGAGCCATCTTCCTCAACCTCTCCTTCCCTCTTGCTGGATCAAGAAGAAGGAGACGTTACGCTGACCGTACGTGTGTTGAACGCGGAGGTGCCGTCCGTTCGGTGCTAGGATCTCCGGTGATTTGGATCACGTCGTGTTCAACTACCTCATCCCCGTTCTTTGAACGCTTCCGCTCGTGATCTACAAAGGTATGTAGATGCATCCGATCACTCGTTGCTAGATGAACTCATAGATGGATCTTGGTGAAACCGTAGGAAATTTTTTGTTTTCTACAACGTTCCCCAACAGTGGCATCATGAGCTAGGTTTATGCGTAGTTCTTCTTGCGCGAGTAGAACACAATTTGTTGTGGGCGTTGATGTTGTCAACTTTCTTGCCGCTACTAGTCTTATCTTGCTTCAACGGTATTGTGGGATGAAGTGGCCCGGACCAACCTTACACGTACGCTTACGTGAGACCGGTTCCACCGACTAACATGCACAAGTTGCATAAGGTGGCTGGCGGGTGTCTGTCTCCCCTACTTTAGTTGGAGCGGATTCGATGAAAAGGGTCCTTATGAAGGGTAAATAGAAGTTGACAAATCACGTTGTGTCTTTCACGTAGGTAAGAAAACGTTCTTCCTAGAACCCTACTTCAGCCACGTAAAACTTGCAACAACAATTAGAGGACGTCTAACTTGTTTTTGTAGCAAGTGCTTTGTGATATGATATGGCCAAAGTTGTGATGAATGATGAATGATCTATATGTGATGTACGAGATGTTCATGCTATTGTAATAGGAATCACGACTTGCATGTCGATGAGTATGACAACCGGCAGGAGCCATAGGAGTTGTCTTTATTTTTGTATGACCTGCGTGTCATTGAGAAACGCCATGTAAATTACTTTACTTTATTGCTAAACGCGTTAGCCATAGTAGTAGAAGAAATAGTTGGCGAGCAACTTCATGGAGACACAATGATGGAGATCATGATGATGGAGATCATGGTGTCATGCCGGTGACAAGATGATCATGGAGCCCCAAGATGGAGATCAAAGGAGCTATGTGATATTGGCCATATCATGTCACTATTATTATTTGATTGCATTTGATGTTTATCATGTTTTGCATCTTGTTTACTTAGAACGACGGTAGTAAATAAGATGATCCCTCATAATAATTTCAAGAAAGTGTTCCCCCTAACTATGCACCGTTGCGACAGTTCGTTGTTTCGAAGCACCACGTGATGATCGGGTGTGATAGATTCTAACGTTCACATACAACGGGTGTAAGACAGATTTACACATGCAATACACTTAGGTTGACTTGACGAGCCTAGCATGTGTACAGACATGGCCTCAGAACACAGAAGACCGAAAGGTCGAGCATGAGTCGTATAGAAGATATGATCAACATGAAGATGTTCACCGACGTTGACTAGTCCGTCTCACGTGATGATCGGACACGGCCTAGTTAACTCGGATCATGTTATACTTAGATGACAGGAGGGATGTCTATCTAAGTGGGAGTTCATTGAATAATTTGATTAGATGAACTTAATTATCATGAACTTAGTCTAAAATCTTTACAATATGTCTTGTAGATCAAATGGCCAACGTAGTCCTCAACTTCAACGCGTTCCTAGAGAAAACCAAGCTGAAAGACGATGGCAGCAACTACACGGACTGGGTCCGGAACCTGAGGATCATCCTCATAGCTGCCAAGAAAGATTATGTCCTACAAGCACCGCTAGGTGATCCACCCGTCCCACAGAACCAAGACGTTATGAACGCTTGGCAGACACGTGCTGATGACTACTCCCTCGTTCAGTGCGGCATGCTTTACAGCTTAGAGCCGGGGCTCCAAAAGCGTTTTGAGAGACATGGAGCATATGATATGTTCGAAGAGCTGAAAATGGTTTTTCAAGATCATGCCCGAATCGAGAGATATGAGGTCTCCGACAAGTTCTTCAGCTGTAAGATGGAGGAAAATAGTTCTGTCAGTGAGCACATACTCACTATGTCTGGGTTACATAACCGCTTGACTCAGCTGGGAGTTAATCTCCCGGATGATGCGGTCATTGACAGAATCCTCCAGTCGCTTCCACCAAGCTACAAGAGCTTTGTGATGAACTTCAATATGCAGGGGATGCAAAAGACCATTCCTGAGGTATTTGCAATGCTGAAATCAGCAGAGGTAGAAGTCAAGAAGGAACATCAAGTGTTGATGGTGAATAAAACCACTAAGTTCAAGAAGGGCAAGGGTAAAAAGAACTCCAAGAAGGACGGCAAGGAAGTTGCCGCGCCTGGCAAGAAAGCTGCCAGGAAGAAGCCAAAGAATGGACCCAAGCCCGAGACTGAGTGCTTTTATTGCAAGGGAAGTGGTCACTGGAAGCGGAACTGCCCCAAATACTTAGCGGACAAGAAGGCCGGCAAAACAAAAGGTATATGTGATATACATGTAATTGATGTGTACCTTACTAGTACTCATAGTAGCTCTTGGGTATTTGATACCGGTGCAGTTGCTCACATTTGTAACTCAAAGCAGGAGCTGCGGAATAAGCGGAGACTGGCGAAGGACGAGGTAACGATGCGCGTCGGGAATGGTTCCAAGGTCGATGTGATCGCCGTCGGCACGCTACCTCTTCATTTACCTACGGGATTAGTTTTAAACCTCAATAATTGTTATTTAGTGCCAAGTTTGAGCATGAACATTGTATCAGGATCTCGTTTAATTCGAGATGGCTACTCATTTAAATCCGAGAATAATGGTTGTTCTATTTACATGAGAGATATGTTTTATGGTCATGCTCCAATGGTGAATGGTTTATTCTTATTGAATCTCGAGCGTAATGCTACACATATTCATAGTGTGAGTACCAAAAGATGTAAGGTTGATAATGATAGTCCCACGTACTTGTGGCACTGCCGCCTTGGTCACATAGGTGTCAAACGCATGAAGAAGCTCCATGCTGATGGACTTTTAGAGTCTCTTGATTACGAATCATTTGACACGTGCGAACCATGCCTCATGGGTAAAATGACCAAGACTCCGTTCTCAGGAACAATGGAGCGAGCAACCAACTTATTGGAAATCATACATACTGATGTGTGCGGTCCAATGAGTGTTGAGGCTCGCGGTGGCTATCGTTATGTTCTCACCCTCACTGATGACTTGAGTAGATATGGGTATGTCTACTTAATGAAACACAAGTCTGAAACCTTTGAAAAGTTCAAGGAATTTCAGAGTGAGGTTGAGAATCAACGTGACAGGAAAATCAAGTTTCTACGATCAGATCGTGGAGGAGAATACTTGAGTCACGAATTTGGCACACACTTAAGAAAATGTGGAATAGTTTCACAACTCACGCCGCCTGGAACACCTCAGCGTAATGGTGTGTCTGAACGTCGTAATCGCACTCTATTAGATATGGTACGATCTATGATGTCTCTTACCGATTTACCGCTATCTTTTTGGGGCTATGCTTTAGAGACTGCCGCATTCACTTTAAATAGGGCTCCGTCGAAATCCGTTGAGACGACACCGTTTGAATTATGGTTTGGTAAGAAACCTAAGTTGTCGTTTCTAAAAGTTTGGGGATGCGATGCTTATGTCAAGAAACTTCAACCTGAAAAGCTCGAACCCAAGTCGGAAAAATGCGTCTTCATAGGATACCCTAAAGAAACTGTTGGGTATACCTTCTACCTCAGATCCGAAGGCAAGATCTTTGTTGCCAAGAATGGATTCTTTCTAGAGAAAGAGTTTCTCTCGAAAGAAGTAAGTGGGAGGAAAGTAGAACTTGATGAAGTGTTACCTCTTGAACCGGAAAATGGCACAACTCAAGAAAATGTTCCTGAGGTGCCTGCACCAACTAGAGAGGAAGTTATTGATGATGATCAAGATACTTCTGATCAAGCTCCTACTGAAATTCGAAGGTCCACAAGGACACGTTCCGCACCAGAGTGGTACGGCAACCCTGTCTTGGAAATCATGTTGTTAGACAACGGTGAACCTTCGAACTATGAAGAAGCGATGGCGGGCCCGGATTCCGACAAATGGCTAGAAGCCATGAAATCCGAGATAGGATCCATGTATGAAAACGAAGTATGGACTTTGACAGACTTGCCCGTTGAACGGCGAGCCATAGAAAATAAATGGATCTTTAAGAAGAAGACAGACGCGGATGGTAATGTGACCATCTATAAAGCTCGGCTTGTCGCTAAGGGTTATCGACAAGTTCAAGGGGTTGACTACGATGAGACTTTCTCACCGGTAGCGAAGCTAAAGTCCGTCTGAATCATGTTAGCAATTGCCGCATTCTATGATTATGAGATATGGCAAATGGACGTCAAAATGGCATTCCTTAATGGTTTCCTTAAGGAAGAATTGTATATGATGCAGCCGGAAGGTTTTGTCGATCCTAAGAATGCTGACAAGGTGTGCAAGCTCCAACGCTCGATTTATGGGCTGGTGCAAGCATCCCGGAGTTGGAACTTGATGAGATGATCAAAGCGTTTGGGTTTACGCAGACTTATGGAGAAGCCTGCGTTTACAAGAAAGTGAGTAGGAGCTCTGTAGCATTTCTCATACTATATGTAGATGACATACTTTTGATGGGAACTGATATAGAACTCTTGGACAGCATTAAGGCCTACTTGAATAAGAGTTTTTCAATGAAGGACCTTGGAGCTGCTTATATATTAGGCATCAAGATCTACAGAGATAGATCAAGACGCCTCATAGGTCTTTCACAAAGCACATACCTTGATAAGATATTGAAGAAGTTCAATATGGATCAGTCTAAGAAGGGGTTCTTGCCTGTGTTGCAAGGTGTGAAATTGAGCTCGGCTCAAAGTCCGGCCACGGCAGAAGATATAGAAGAGATGAGTGTCATCCCCTATGCCTCAGCCATAGGTTCTATTATGTATGCCATGCTGTGCACCAGACCTGATGTAAACCTTGCCATAAGTTTGGTAGGAAGGTACCAAAGTAATCCCGGCAAGGAACACTGGACAGCGGTCAAGAATATCCTGAAGTACCTGAAAAGGACTAAGGAAATGTTTCTCATTTATGGAGGTGACGAAGAGCTCGTCGTAAAGGGTTACGTCGACGCTAGCTTCGACACAGATCTGGATGACTCTAAGTCACAGACCGGATACGTGTATATTTTGAATGGTGGGGCAGTAAGCTGGTGCAGTTGCAAGCAGAGCGTCGTGGCGGGATCTACATGTGAAGCGGAGTACATGGCAGCCTCGGAGGCAGCGCATGAAGCAATTTGGGTGAAGGAGTTCATCACCGACCTAGGAGTCATACCCAATGCGTCGGGGCCGATGAAGCTCTTCTGTGACAACACTGGAGCTATTGCACTTGCCAAGGAGCCCAAGTTTCATAAGAAGACAAGGCACATCAAGCGTCGCTTCAACTCCATTCGTGAAAATGTTCAAGATGGAGACATAGAGGTTTGTAAAGTACATACGGACCTGAATATAGCAGATCCGTTGACTAAACCTCTCCCTAGGGCAAAACATGATCAACACCAGAATTCCATGGGTGTTCGATTCATCACAATGTAACTAGATTATTGACTCTAGTGCAAGTGGGAGACTGTTGGAAATATGCCCTAGAGGCAATAATAAAAGCATTATTATTATATTTCCTTGTTCATGATAATTGTCTTTATTCATGCTATAATTGTGTTATCCGGAAATCGTAATACATGTGTGAATAACAGACACCAACATGTCCCTAGTAAGCCTCTAGTTGACTAGCTCGTTGATCAACAGATAGTCATGGTTTCCTGACTATGGACATTGGATGTCATTGATAACGAGATCACATCATTAGGAGAATGATGTGATGGACAAGACCCAATCCTAAACATAGCTTAAAGATCGTATAGTTCGTTTGCTAGAGTTTTTCCAATGTCAAGTATCCTTTCCTTAGACCATGAGATCGTGTAACTCCCGGATACCGTAGGAGTGCTTTGGGTATACCAAACGTCACAACGTAACTGGGTGACTATAAAGGTAGACTACGGGTATCTCTGAAAGTATCTGTTGGGTTGACACGGATCAAGACTGGGATTTGTCACTCCGTATGACGGAGAGGTATCACTGGGCCCACTCGGTAATGCATCATCAAAATGAGCTCAAAGTGACCAAGTGTCTGGTCACGGGATCATGCATTGCGGTACGAGTAAAGTGACTTGCCGGTAACGAGATTGAACAAGGTATTGGGATACCGACGATCGAATCTCGGGCAAGTAACATACCGATTGACAAAGGGAATTGTATACGGGGTTGCTTGAATCCTCGACATCGTGGTTCATCCGATGAGATCATCGAGGAGCATGTGGGAGCGAACATGGGTATCAAGATCCCGCTGTTGGTTATTGACCGGAGAGTCGTCTCGGTCATGTCTGCATGTCTCCCGAACCCGTAGGGTCTACACACTTAAGGTTCGGTGACGCTAGGGTTGTAGGGATATGTATATGCAGTAACCCAAATGTTGTTCGGAGTCCCGGATGAGATCTCGGACGTCACGAGGAGTTCCGGAATGGTCCGGAGGTAAAGAATTATATATAGGAAGTGCTATTTCAGCCATCGGGACAAGTTTCGGAGTTATCGGTATTGTACCGGGACCACCGGAAGGGTCCACCTGCCCCGGGGGGCCACATGGGCTGTAGGGGGTGCGCCTTGGCCTACATGGGCCAAGGGCACCAGCCCCAAGAGGCCCATGCGCCTAGGGTTCACAAAAGGGAAGAGTCCCACTAGTGGAAGGCACCTCCTAGGTGCCTTGGGGGGGAGGGAAACCTCCCTTGGCCGCCGCCCCCCTAGGAGATTGGATCTCCTAGGGCCGGCGCCCCCCCCCCCTTGGCCCTCCTATATATAGTGGGGGAAGGAGGGATTTTCATCCACGCCTTTGGTTGCCTCCTTCTCCCTCTCCAACACCTCCTCCTCCTCCATAGTGCTTGGCGAAGCCCTGACGGAGTACTGCAGCTCCATCACCACCACGCCGTCGTGCTGCTGCTGGAGCCATCTTCCTCAACCTCTCCTTCCCTCTTGCTGGATCAAGAAGAAGGAGACGTTACGCTGACCGTACGTGTGTTGAACGCGGAGGTGCCGTCCGTTCGGTGCTAGGATCTCCGGTGATTTGGATCACGTCGTGTTCAACTACCTCATCCCCGTTCTTTGAACGCTTCCGCTCGCGATCTACAAAGGTATGTAGATGCATCCGATCACTCGTTGCTAGATGAACTCATAGATGGATCTTGGTGAAACCGTAGGAAAATTTTTGTTTTCTGCAACGTTCCCCAACAGAAGATCACCATGACTCTTGCATAAGGTAGAAGATAATAATAAAGGATAGGCCCTTCGCAGAGGGAAGCAGAGGTTGCCATGCGCTTTTATGGTTGGATGCATAAAATCTCAATGCGAAAGAACGTCACTTTATATTGCCCCTTGTGATATGAACCTTTATTATGCAGTCCGTCGCTTTTATTACTTCCACATCACAAGATCGTATAAAGCTTATTTCTCCCACACCAATCAATCATACATATTTAGAGCAATTTTTATTGCTTTGCACCGATGACAACTTACTTGAAGGATCTTACTCAATCCATAGGTAGATATGGTGGACTCTCATGGCAAAACTGGTTTAAGGGTATTTGGAAGCACAAGTAGTATTTCTACTTGGTGCTGAGAATTTGGCTAGCATGAGGGGGATAGGCAAGCTCAACAAGTTAGAGGATCCACGACAACATACTTTATCTCAGATATAAGAAAGACATGACTCATTACGTTGTCTTCCTTGTCCAACATCAACTCTTTAGCATGTCATATTTTAATGAGTGATCCCAATCATAAAAGATGTCAATGATAATATATCTATATGTGAAAACCTCCCTTTCCTTATTACTTCCTATTAATTGCAACAATGACCAAAGCTATGTCTGCCAACTCCCAACAACTTTTAATCATCATACTCTTTCTATGTGAAGTCATAACTCTTAATAAGATCAATATGAACTCTTTGCTTCTTTTTATTCCTTTTCTCTTTTCTTTTATTCATCTAAGATCATGGAAAAATAATCAAGCCCTTGACTCAACACTAATCTTTATTATATATAGCTCACGGACTCGATTACAAAGAAAGATCATAAAGCAAAACTCAAAACTAGATCATGCCATAAACTTTATTCTACTAGATCAAGATACTACTAATAGGATCGAACTAAGAAAAATGGTAAAGATAGGAGTTGTGATTGTGATATGATACCGGGGCACCTCCCCCAAGCTTGGCAGTTGCCAAGGGGAGTGCCCATACCCATGTGATTATATCTCCTTTGTCGGTGAAGAAGGTGGAGGTGGCGGATAGTCGCACATCGAGCGTAAGAGGTCCTCCAGCTTGCGAATAATGCCCTTGAGTGCAACAATATGCTCCTTCAACAAAATATTTTCTTGTGTGAGATACTTGTTTTGTATACGAGCTAACTCAATCATCTTGAAGGCTTCGATATCAATTGGGGTAAGAAGGTTATGATCAAGTTGAAGTATGTCTTTTGCTGCTGGAGCTTGATCCTCCGTTGCCTTCTTGATCCTTTCATCCTTGTTGACCCTCGTGGGTTCTTCCCTCTTCAGATCTATCTTCATTAGCCAAGCATCGTTGTCACCAATGTTGGAGGAGGGAGACGACATGATGCCTAGCCTAGAAAACCCTGACAGAAAACAGCTCGAAACAAAAACAGAGGAGGTTTGCGTAATACGGGAGTCAAAACCTTCGGGAGGTTATATAATGATTTTTTACTGACCAAAACACGTAACGTGCAAGAAAACGGAGTCCGGAAGGCACACGAGGTGCTCACGAGGTAGGGGGCGCGCCCACCACCCTCGTGGGGCCCTCGTGTCCTTCCCGGACTGCTACTTATTTTTCTATTTTTCTAAATATTCCAAAACGGAGAGATATTGCCTTAAAAATTGTTTTGGAGTCGGTTTACTTACCGTACTACATATCTATTCCTTTTCGGGGTCTGAAACGTTCCGGAAAGTGTCTCTTATGTATTCCTCCGGGGTTACGGTTTCAATAATATTGGTTTCAACATTTATGGGATTACCTGAGATATAATGTTTAATTCTTTGACCATTTACCACCTTCGGATTTGTGCCCTCGAAGTTGTTAATTTTTATGGCACTGGAATGATAGACCTCTTCGATAACATAGGGGCCTTCCCATTTAGAGAGAAGTTTGCCTGCAAAAAATCTTAAACGAGAGTTGTATAGCAATACATAATCACCTACATTAAACTCACGCTTTTGTATCCTTTTGTCATGCCATCTTTTAATTTTTCTTTAAACAACTTGGCATTTTCATATGCTTGGGTTCTCCATTCGTCAAGTGAGATAATATCAAATAACCTCTTCTCACCGGCAAGTTTAAAATCATAGTTGAGCTCTTTAATAGCCCAGTATGCCTTATGTTCTAGTTTGAGAGGTAAGTGACATGCTTTTCCATATACCATTTTATACGGAGACATACCCATAGGATTTTTATATGCAGTTCTATAGGCCCATAATGCATCATCAAGTTTCTTGGACCAATTCTTTCTAGACCTATTAACAGTCTTTTGCAAAATTAATTTGAGTTCTCTATTACTCAATTCTACTTGACCACTAGACTGTGGGTGATACGGAGATGCAATTCTATGATTGACGTCATATTTAGCAAGCATTTTATGGAAAGCACCATGAATAAAATGTGAACCACCATCAGTCATTAAATATCTAGGGACTCCAAACCTCGGAAAAATAACTTCCTTAAGCATTTTAATAGAAGTGTTATGATCAGCACTACTAGTTGGAATAGCTTCTACCCACTTAGTAACGTAATCAACAGCAACTAAAATATGTGTATATCCATTAGAGGCAGGAAAAGGTCCCATATAATCAAAGCCCCAAACATCAAACGGTTCAATAACAAGTGAATAATTCATAGGCATTTCTTGACGTCTACTAATATTACCAATTCTTTGACATTCATCACAAGATAGGACAAACTTACGGGCATCCTTGAAGAGAGTAGGCCAATAAAAACCGGATTACAATACCTTATGTGCAGTTCTATCTCCAGCGTGGTGTCCTCCATAAGACTCGAAGTGACACTTGCGTAGGATCTGTTCCTGTTCATGCTCAGGTACACAACGTCTAATAACACCATCTACTCCTTCTTTATAAAGATGTGGGTCATCCCAAAAGTAATGTCTTAAATCATAGAAAAACTTTTTCTTTTGCTGGTATGTGAAGCTAGGTGGTATAAACTTAGCAACAATATAATTAGCATAATCAGCATACCATGGAGCACTACGAGAAGTACTTATAACATTTAATTGTTCATCAGGAAAGCTATTATTAATAGGTAGTGGGTCATCAAGAATATTTTCTAACCTAGACAAGTTGTCTGCAACGGGGTTCTCAGCTCCCTTTCTATCAACAATATGCAAATCAAATTCTTGCAGCAAGAGAACCCATCTAATAAGTCTAGGTTTAGCATCTTTCTTTTCCATAAGATATTTAATAGCAGCATGATCAGTTTGAATAGTTACTTTAGAATCAACAATAAAAGATCTGAACTTATCACAAGCAAATACAACTGCTAAAAGCTCCTTTTCGGTAGTAGCATAATTTCTTTGAGCATTGTCTAGAGTCTTACTAGCATAATGAATAACATTTAATTGCTTATCAACTCTTTGCCCTAGAACAACACCTACAGCATAATCACTAGCATCACACATAATTTCAAAGGGTAAATTCTAATCAGGTGGCTGAACAACAGGTGTAGAGACTAATGATTTCTTAAGTATTTCAAATGTTTCTACACAATCATCATCAAAGACAAATGGTATATCTTTTTGCAATAAATTAGTCAGAGGCCGAGAAATTTTTGAGAAGTCCTTAATGAACCTCCTGTAAAATCCAGTGTGACCAAGGAAACTTCTTATACCTTTGATGTCCTTGGGACGTGGCATCTTTTCAATAGCATCAACCTTGGCTTTATCAACTTCAATACCTCTTTCAGAAACTTTGTGCCCCAAGACAATACCTTCATTAACCATAAAGTGGCACTTTTCCCAATTCAAGACAAGATTTGTTTCTTCACATCTCTGCAAAACTCGATCAAGATTGCTCAAGCAATCGTCAAAAGAGGAACGATAGACGGAAAAATCGTCCATGAAAACCTCACAAATCTTTTCACAAAAGTTAGAGAATATAGCCATCATGCATCTTTGAAAGGTAGCGGGTGCATTACATAAACCAAAAGGCATAAGTCTATAAGCAAAAGTACCAAAAGGGCATGTAAAAGTAGTCTTTGATTGATCTCTAGCTGACACAGGTATTTGAGAGAAACCAAAATAACCATCTAGAAAGCAATAGTGTGTATGTTTGCATAATCTTTCTAGCATTTGATCAATAAAAGGTAAGGGGTAATGATCTTTCTTAGTAGCTTTATTTAATTTGCGGAAATCAATTACCATCCTATAACCTGTGATAATTCTTTGTGGAATCAATTCATCTTTATCATTAGGAACAACAGTAATACCTCCCTTCTTAGGGACACAACGGACAGGACTTATCCACTCACTATCAGCAACGGGATAGATTATACCTGCCTCCAGAAGCTTTAGTATTTCTTTTCTTACCACTTCTTTCGTTTTAGGATTCAGACGTCGTTGAGGATCACGAACTGGTTTGGCATCTGCTTCCAAATTTATTTTATGTTGACATAGAGTGGGACTAATGACCTTAAGATCATCAAGAGTATATCCAATAGCAGCACGATGCTTCTTCAGAGTTTTCAATAATCTTTCTTCTTCATGCTCTGAAAGGTTAGCACTAATAATAACAGGATATATCTTCTTTTCATCAAGATAAGCATATTTAAGATTATCAGGCAAAGGTTTAGGCTCAAACATGGGATCACCCTTGGGTGGAGGAGGATCCCCTAAAATTTCAACAGGCAAATTATGTTGCAGAATAGGTTCCTATTTAAAGAATACTTCATCTATTTCCCTTCTCTAATTCATGAACATATCATTTTCATGGTCTACCAAATAGTGTTCTAAAGGATCACTAGGAGGTACGGCAATAGAAGCAAGACCAATAATTTCATCCTTACTAGGTAATTCTTCCTCACGATGTTGTTTACTAAATTTAGAGAAATTAAACTCATGAACCATATCATCCAAGCCAACAGTAACAACATTCTTTGTGCAATCTATGGTAGCATTGACAGTATTTAAGAAGGGTCTACCAAATATAATGGGACAAAAGCTATGTTGTGGGGAACCAAGAACAAGAAAATCAGCAGGATATTTAGTTTTCCCACACAAGACTTCAACATCTCTAACAATTCCAATTGGTGAAATAGTATCTCTATTGGCAAGTTTAATTGTGACATCAATATCTTCTAACTCAGCAGGTGCAATTTCATTCTTAATTTCTTCGTATAAGTCAATAGGTATTACACTAGCACTAGCACCCATATCACATAAGCCATGATAACAATGATCTCCTATTTTAACAGAAATAACAGGCACGCCTACCACTACTAGAAATCCACATTTTACCTAGAGTCATATACCCTAGGTGAAATAGGAAAAACCATAGGGAAAGAATTTACCTTGGGCTTGCCCTAGGTAAAGAACCCTAGGTATAGTATAGTCGGTAAAGACCCCTTCCCCTAGGGTGTATCCAGCAAGCTCTAGGGAAATTTTCTTTACCTAGAGGCACAAGCCCTAGGGAAAGATTTCCATATGTATGTTGCAATCCACGTGGATAGGTTGTTTACCTACAGCCAGGCCCTAGGGAAAGATTGAGGGGCCCTTTCGTGCCACATCACCATACTTTCCCTAGAGTTACATACTGTAGGGAAACACATTCCCCATATGCAGACATAATTCAAACGTGTAATTTAAATTTGAATTCATAACCAATAATTCAAATAATTCAAAATGGAGGCATAATTATAAAATGAAAATAACATCAAATAATTAGTGTATATATATAGATAGATAGATACCAATCGTCACATGCATACAGTAGATGCCAAGACATCACCAGCCATCACATGTTTGACCAAAAAATAGGCTTGCTAGCTAGAGTTTGCTACATCTAACTGATTAAGCATCTCAATTAGCACGTACACACTGATGTAGGTCAACTAGAGTTTCCTACATTACAGAACATGTACTAGCATGTTAACTATACATGCACCAAAATATTACTCCACACACTGTACATCCAAGAACATCAAGGAACCAACTGACTTCTCAATAGCGATAGGCTTACTGCACCGGTTCCAGACTAACTGAAAAATCCCCCAAACATCCCTTCATCGTCTACAGCAGGAACACTTGCAGCAGTAACATGTTCTTGAAAAGAAAGATTCGCAAATTCTCAAAAGCTGGAACATGACAATAAGAACTTATTAGAGGAACTACACACAACTCTATGTTCCAATGAAAATTAGTGAGTTACATCAAGTCGACAAAGTCTAAACAGAATTTCCTATTTCCAGTAATTAGAACAAAGGCATGCAAAATCTGGTATAAATTTTGGCAGCATAACAACTATAAACTGGACAATTGGACAAAAAATATATTATGATCCCTCCAACATCCTCACACAGCCCCATTAATCAACATTAATCCCAAATGATCCAGCACCACACAGTCTAGCATCACACATCACATAAGCATGCATATTGTCACAAGTATGTGAATAGGTATCTCTCAACTTATCCATACACACATAAGCAATGCAACTACACACGCTGCATCGTTCTGAATCAGTTCGCTGGTTGTTTTGGTACAAATAAATGAGACCAAAGACTATACCGAAGGAAGGAAAAACATTTACTACCAACAATAGCCATGTGAAACTATTATTTGCACACAGAAACAACAATATGTACTCCTATGTTTGAAGCACCCTATGGTGCATTGCATTCGTGTTTTATCCCAATCAAGAAATTATACTACAAACAGCTCTAACATTCTCTTCTGAAAAGGAAAGAAGGCAAACATGCATTGTTCAATATACCCCTCTTACTAAGTTATTTAACCCTGGAAGGTCACAACGAACAGACCATTACTATTTGTATCATTTGAGATCAGTTTGAGAAATACATACATTAATAGAGCTAGGATTTGTTTCTTGTTGAGCACACAAAGCTGGCGATTCTTCGCTATTTTCTAGAATCTGCAAAACAAGAGCCAGGTTTTAAAAGTAACCCTTATCATCCTTTAAATGTATTAATGTGTGTGTGTGTGTGTTTTCTTAAGATGGATGATTACATACTTGGATGGTAGATTGTTGCGGAGATCCAGGAGGAGAAAGCGAACGAAAAGGAGGTGGAACCGGCGGCAGTGGTATTTCTCCAATAGGCACTCCTTGCTTAGTTGCCAAAGTCTGTAAAAAAAAGAAAATTCACATAGTGGTTACTTTCAAATGCTAGCAAATTAATTGATAAACATGGAATGTATAACCAGCACCTGAAGAAACTTTTGTATCTCATTGCAGTGCTTGTACATCCCAACACCCCATGACAAGACATTGTTGGCATAAGCCTCTGCTTTTCGAGTCTTCTCGGACTCCTTTTGACGCACATCTTCAATTTCTTCAGCTTGACGATGCTTCAAGGCTGCTGAAGATGTACCAGTAGCTCTCACCTGAGAAATGACCTCGATGTCATTGACAATGCCATTAAATAGAGACCATGTACCATGTGGCTTCCCATTAGAGCAATCATAAAGTGCCTTAGAACTAACATCATTTTTCAGGATATCATAGTCCTCTCCATTTAACTCTTTAGCCTTTTCTGTGTAAAGTGCCTACTCAAGAAGAAAACAAAGGTACACAAATGTTTAGGAATTTCAAATAATTGTGTAAAGCTCCTATTACACAATTGCACAAGTGGGCAGACAAATTGACATACAAATTGGACAAACAAGTTGACATGCAAAAACACTAAATTCAGACCGGACTTCATAAGGATGTGTTTGGTTTGAGAAAAGGATATATATTGGCATTATTCCATGGTATTGCTAAAAAACACATACCAAACATTTAGTTGCTTCTGGTGTGTTGAGAATTAAAGGTTTGCTCTTGTCCAATCCTCTATGTGTATGCACCCAAGCCTGAATCTGGTTAACATCTTCGCCGGTTTGTTCGGACTGCATTACACAAGATTCAAGACATGTAAGATATTTATAATTCTTCGTATGATAAGTGATAATAAAGGAAACTACTAAGTTTAGTTGATAACCATTTTTTGACTTATAGTAGTCATCGAGTTGGAACCACCCTTGTGAGGCTTGAACTTTGAGATGCAACGATTGGCATGATATTTCTTTGATTTTGCAATCCACTCTTCACTGCACCACTCATCAACTACAATAACCCAAGCTTCTTTTCCTAACCAACCTTGTCTTTGCACCAAATACTGAGCTCTATCCAAACAGTATTGCCCAGCAAGCTTGTCATTCATGTTAGTGTTCTCAGTTTTTCGAAAATGATCAATTATGGCTTGGATTCTTGCATAGTAAAATATACTTGGCAAAAGTGCCTTGCAACATCTTCGAACATGTTGCTTTGCCTTCTCTGAGTATGCATGTTCATACGTGTACCTTAGCTACAATGAGAATTGATAGATGGTTTAATATAAATAAGAGCAAATTACCTTGGTCAACAAAAGAGAGCAATTTAAATAGTTAATACCCAAAAAGCATCTTCAATTTTGTCTGCAACAGAATGACCATTCGTGTCCTTCACCGCATGATAATGCTCCCACTCTGTTGCAACCATCTTCGCACCATCATAATCCAGAATACCGGGATGGTTACTTTTTAGAAGGCATGTCAATACACTTGATGGTCTTCTGCCACGACCAGGGAACTTTTCTTCAAGCAAACAACACCCGACACTTGTTAGTTTCTGAAAAAATGTAGAAAACCAATGAAGAATATTAGAGGACTTCCATTTATTCATAACATAAAACAAAGACTGGGGTGGAAAAGCCCAACAATTGCGGCTACTAGCTTTCATATGGATAACTAAACAACAATGGTAAAATGCACACACAATTTTGTGTAGATAACTACAGCAATCGTAAAAATGTAGTAATCTGACCACTGTTAACATGAGCATATATAGTAATCAATGAAGCTATTGTTTCTGTCATTCGTGCAATTACAGTAGCTATGAACAAATTTAACAGATAAACTACATGAAACATTTCCTGTTCACTGTGTTTAGTGTCTGCATTCTGACCACAATTTACATGGTTGAATGGTTCATTCATGTGTTCATGCATCTCCATATCAATCAGTTCTTCTATTTCTTCTTTTGCTAGAAATTTCTTTTATTCCTAGGACCTTTCATACACCTTTTAACCAAGACGTTTAAACTGAAAACCCCACCGGCTGGAGAAGATACTGAACAGCGTCCACATGTACTGAATAGCGCACCACCTACTGCTTCCTTCGGATGCTAAAACCAAAACAACAGTTTCAGAATTTTGCTAGACATACACAAGTACAACTATCTAAGCCAGCAATCAAACATCTTTCTAAACTAGAGGGGAAGAGAGATAGAGACAACCTTTTGGACCGAAGCAGCTGCGTACAACAGAGCAGACCGGGTGCTCGTCCAATCAGCGGGGGCATCACCGTCTCCACATCCAAAGGGCTACCTAGTCAGCAGAGTTAAGGGCATCGTGGATGCGGTCACCACGGGAAGCATGACTCCGTCACCCCGACCGGCGTGTCCATGGCTGCCACGCCCGTAGCGAATGTCACCGATCCAGTACAGGGGGGAGAAGGGGCGCGACGGAGGGGGGGCGGGCCGGGGCGCAGCGGAGCATGGCGGCGCGGGGCGAAGTAGGTCGCGGCGGCACGGGGCGGAGCAGGTCGCGGCGGCGCGGGGCGGGAGGGGATAGAAGAGGGGATTTTTTAGTCTGGCAGCGCTTGGGGTATGGGTGAAGCGTGAAGGAGGGACCTAGCCAAATAAATTCCTTGCGCCCTTTTTCCCTTCCTTTTCTCACTGACCAGTGGGCCCAACTTGTGCGAGGGGAAAAACTTGGCGCGCTGTGTCAATAAAGGAGCACGGGAGGCAACCTACGTGGCCACATCGAGGGCATCTCTTCGGTCTTTTTTGGCTTCGATGGTACGTACGTGGCACCACCCTAGGGAAAGTTTAGTTTCTAATTTTTTTTGGCTGGAAAGACATCTTTCCCTAGAGGGTCCTGTTCATTTCTTTTCTATCCCTTGAGTTAGATAATGAGCTCTAGGTAAAGAGGTTGGCTCTAGGTAAAATGTGGATTTCTAGTAGTGTACCACAGGTCTATGTTTATCTTTATCACAAGGTTTAGCAATTCTAGCAGTTTCACCTTCAAACTGAATAACATGCCCATCAATATTATCAGACAAGAGATCTTTAACAATAGCAATATTAGGTTCTACTTTAACTTGCTCAGGAGGTGTATAAGTTCTAATATTTCTTTTATGACCAACAGTTGAAGCTTTAGCATGATCCTTTATTCTAACAGGGAAAGGTGGTTTCTCAATATAAGAAGTAGGAACAATAGGATCATTATAAGTGATAGTCTTTTCTTCAACTTTAATAGGTGCAGCTACTTTTACTTCTATGGGAGGATGATATTTAAACCACTTCTCCTTAGGGAGATCAACATAAGTAGCAAAAGATTCATAGAAAGAAGCTACTACCTCAGAGTCAAGTCCATATTTAGTGCTAAACTTACGGAAAATATCGGTGTCCATAAAAGATTTAACACAATCAAACTTAGGTGTCATACCTAACTCCTTACCTTTGTAGGTCCCAATCTTCAGAGTTGCGTTTAATTCTATCCAATAAATTCCATCTGAATTCATTAGTCTTCATCATAAAAGAGCCAGCACAAGAAGTATCGAGCATGGTGCGATTGTTATCAAAAAGCCGAGCATATAAATTTTGAATAATCATTTCTCTTGAGAGCTCATTATTGGGTCATGAATATAACAATGATTTAAGCCTCCCCCAAGCTTGAGCGATGCTTTCTCCTTTGCGAGGCCAGAAATTATATATATAATTGCGATCACGATGAACAAGATGCATAGGGTAATACTTCTGATGAAATTCCAACTTCAATCTTTTATAGTCCCATGATCTCATATCATCACATAGCCTATACCATATCAATGCGTCTCCCTTCAAAGATAAAGGGAAGACCTTCTTCTTAGCAACATCATCGGGTATACCTGCAAGCTTACATAATCCACAAACTTCATCCAGATATATTAAGTGCTCATCAGGATGCTTTGTTCCATCTCCTGTAAAAGGGTTAGCTAGCAGTCTTCCCATCATACCCGAAGGAAATTCAAAAGGAGTTTCATGTTCAATAGGTTCAGCAGGTTGAGGAGAAACTCTTTGCTCTATTGGACGGGGTGAAGATACCCCGAACAAGCCCCTCAGAGAATTACTTTCCATAGTAACAAGTGACAGTAAATTTCAGCACACTATATAAATTTTTCCTTACCAAATTCCACCTACCAAAGGCGCTACACTCCCCGGCAACGGTGCCAGAAAAGAGTCTTGATGACCCACACATATAGGGGATCTATCGTAGTCCTTTCGATAAGTAAGAGTGTCGAACCCAACGAGGAGCAGAAGGAAATGATAAGCGGTTTTCAGCAAGGTATTCTCTGCAAGTACTGAAATAAGTGGTAACAGATAGTTTTGTGATAAGATAGATTGTAACGAGCAACAAGTAACAAAAGTAAATAAAGTGCAGCAAGGTGGCCCAATCCTTTTGTAGCAAAGGACAAGCCGGAACAAACTCTTATAATACGAAAAGCGCTCCCGAGGACACATGGGAATATCGTCAAGCTAGTTTTCATCACGTTCATATGGTTCGCGTTCGATACTTTGATAATTTGATATGTGGGTGGACCGGTGCTTGGGTGTTGTTCTTACTTGAACAAGCATCCCACTTATGATTAACCTCTATTGCAAGCATCCGCAACTACAAGAAAAGTATTAAGGTAAACCTAACCATAGCATGAAACATATGGATCCAAATCAGCCCCTTACGAAGCAACACATAAACTAGGGTTTAAGCTTCTGTCACTCTAGCAACCCATCATCTACTTATTACTTCCCAATGCCTTCCTCTAGGCCCAAATAATGGTGAAGTGTTATGTAGTCGACGTTCACATAACACCACTAGAGGCTAGACAACATACATCTTATCAAAATATCAAACGAATACCAAATTCACATGACTACTCATAGCAAGACTTCTCCCTTGTCCTCAGGAACAAACGTAATTACTCACAAAGCATATTCATGTTCATAATCAGAGGGGTAATAATATGCATATAGGATCTGAACATATGATCTTCCACCAAATAAACCAACTAGCATCAACTACAACGAGTAATCAACACTACTAGCAACCTACTAGCACCAATCCCGGACTTTGAGACAAGAATTGGATACAAGAGATGAACTAGGGTTTGGAGATGAGATGGTGTTGGTGAAGATGTTGATGGCGAGTTCCCCTCTCCCGATGAGAGGAGCGTTGGTGATGACGATGGTGATGATTTCCCCTCCCGGAGGGAAGTATCCCCAGCAGAACAGCTCCACCGGAGCTCTAGATTGGATCCGCCAAGGTTCCGCCTCGTGGCGGCGGAGTCTCGTCCCGAAAAGTTCCTTCCTATTTTTTTCTCATCGAAAGACCTCATATAGGAGAAGATGGACGTCGGAGAGCCACCAGGGGGCCCACGAGGTAGGGGGCGCGCCCCCACCCTCGTGAGCAGGGTGTGGGCCCCCTGGCCTTCATCTTTGGCGAGGATTTTTCTTTATTTATTTTAAGATGTTCCGTGGAGTTTCAGGACTTTTGGAGTTGCGCAGAATAGGTCTCTAATATTTGCTCCTTTTCCAGCCCAGAATTCCAGCTGCCGGCATTCTCCCTCCTTATGTAAACCTTGTAAAATAAGAGAGAATAGCCATAAGTATTGTGACATAAAGTGAAATAATAGCCCATAATGCAATAAATATCGATATAAAAGCATGATGCAAAATGGACGTATCAAAGTTCATCCCTACAAAATCATATAGTTTAGTCATGTTTCATTTTCGTCACACAGGAATGCTATCATCATGCACACCCCCGATGACAAGCCAAGCAATTATTTCATACTTTAGTAATCTCAAACCTATAAACTTTCACGCAATATATGAGCGCGAGCCATGGACATAGCACTATGGGTGGAATAGAATATAATGAGGGGGGTTATGTGGAGAAGACAAAAAAGGATAAAGTCTCACATCAACGAGGCTAATCAATGGGCTATGGAGATGCCCACCGACTGACGTTAATGCAAGGAGTAGGGATTGCCATGCAACGGATGCACTAGAGCTATAAATGTATGAAAGCTCAACAGAAGAAACTAGTGGGTGTGCATCCAACTTGCTTGCTCACGAAGACCTAGGGCACTTGAGGAGGCCCATTGTTGGAATATACAAGCCAAGTTCTATAATGAAAAATTCCCACTAGTATATGAAAGTGATAACATGAGAGACTCTCTACTATGAAGATCATGGTGCTACTTTGAAGCACAAGTGTGGTAAAAGGATAGTAACATTGTCCCTTCTCTCTTTTTCTCTCATTTTTTTGGGCCTTCTCTTTTTTTATGGCCTTTCTCTATTTTTTGGGCCCTTTTTATGGCCTTTCTTTTTATTTATTTATTTATTCCTCACTTGGGACAATGCTCTAATAATGATGATCATCACACTTCTATTTATTTACAACTCAATGATTACACTCGATACTAGAACAAAGATGACTCTATGTGAATGCCTCCGGCGGTGTACCGGGATATGCAATGAACCAAGACTGACATGTATGAAAGAATTATGAATGGTGGCTTTGCCACAAATACTACGTCAACTACATGATCATGCTAAGCAATATGACAATGATGAATGTGTCATGATGAACGGAATGATGGAAAGTTGCATGGCAATATATCTCGGAATGGCTATGGAAATGCCATAATAGGTAGGTATGGTGGCTGTTTTGAGGAAGATATAAGGAGGTTTATGTGTGAAAGAGCGTATCATATCACGGGGTTTGAATGCACCAGCGAAGTTTGCGCCAACTCTCAATGTGAGAAAGGGCAATGCACGGTACCGAAGAGGCTAGCAAGGATGGAAGGGTGAGAGTGCATATAATCCATGGACTCAACATTAGTCATAAAGAACTCACATACTTATTGCAAAAATCTACAAGTCATCAAAAACCTCGGCACTACGCGCATGCTCCTAGAGGGATAGATTGGTAGGAAAATCCCATCGCTCGTCCCCGACCGCCACTCATAAGGAAGACAATCAAATAACACCTCATGTTTCAAATTTGTTGCATAATGTTTACCATACGTGCATGCTACAGGACTTGCAAACCTCAACACAGGTATTTCTCAATTTCACAACTACTCAACTAGCATGACTTTGGTATTATTACCTCCATATCTCAAAACAATCATCAAGCATCAAACTTTTCTTAGTATTCAACACACTCATAAGAAAGTTTTATTATTAATCTTGCATACCAAGCACATTAGGATTTTAAGAAAATTACCATGCTATTAAGACTCTCAAAATAATCTAAGTGAAGCATGAGAGATCAATAGTTTCTATAAAACAAATCCACCACCATGCTCTAAAAGATATAAGTGAAGCACTAGAGCAAAACTATAAAGCTAAAAAGATATAAGTGAAGCACATAGAGTATTCTATCAAATTCCAAATCATGTATGGCTCTCTCAAAAGGTGTGTACAGAAAGGATGATTGTGGTAGACTAACACGCAAAGACTCAAATCATAAAAGACGCTCCAAGCAAAACACATATCATGTGATGAATAAAAATATAGCTCCAAGTAAAGTTATCAATAGAAGTAGACGAAAGAGGGGATGCCTTCCGGGGCATCCCCAAGCTTTGGCTTTTAGGTGTCCTTAGATTATCTTGGGGGTGCCATGGGCATCCCCAAGCTTAGGCTCTTGCCACTCCTTGTTCCATAATCCATCAAATCCTTACCCAAAACTTGAAAACTTCACAACACAAAACTTAAAGTAGAAAATCTCGTGAGCTCCGTTAGCGAAAGAAAACAAAAGACCACTTCAAGGTACTGTAATGAAATCATTGTTTATTTATATTGGTGTTATACCTACTGTACTCCAACTTCTCTATGGATTATAAAATATTTTACTAGCCATAGATTCATCAAAATAAGCAAACAATACACGAAAAACAGAATCTGTCAAAAACAGAACAGTCTGTAGTAATCTGTAGCTAGCGCAAGATCTGGAACCCCAAAAATTCTAAAATAAATTTCTGGACGTGAGGAATTTATCTATTAATCATATGCAAAAAGAATTAACTAAATAGCACTTTCCAAATAAAAATTAAAGCAGTTCTCGTGAGCGCTAAAGTTTCTGTTTTTTACAGCAAGTTCAATCAAGACTTTCCCCAAGTCTTCCCAACGGTTCTACTTGGCACAAACACTAATTAAACACAAAAAACACAACCAAAACAGAGGCTAAATAAATTATTTATTAAATAACAGCAAAGATAAATATTGGGTTGACTCCCAACAAGCGCTTTTCTTTAAAGCCTTATAGCTAGGCATAATATTTCAATGATGCTCACATGAAAGACAAGAATTGAAGCACGAAGAGAGCATCATAAAACAAGTGACAAACACATATAAGTCTAACATACTTCCTATGCATAGGCATTTTATAGGCAAACAAATTGTCATGGCAAGCAAAAACTAGCATATGCAAGGAAGCGGAAAGAAACAATAGCAATCTCAACATAATGAGAGGTAATTTAGTAACATGAAAATTTCTACCACCATATTTTCCTCTCTCATAATAATTACATGTAGGATCATAAGAAAACTCAACAAAATATCTATCACATAAAATATTTTCAACATGATCCACATGCATGCAAAGTTGACACTCCTCCAAAATAGTGGGATTAACATTAACTAAAGCCATGACCTTTCCAAATCCACTTTTATCAAAAATTTCATAAGATTGAACATTCTCCAAATATGTGGGATCTAAAGTTGACACTCTCCCAAACCCACTTTCAATAATATTGCAAACACTATTATCAATCTCATATTCATCATGGGGATTAAATAGAATTTTCAAGATCAAAAGAAGAATCACCCCAATCATGATCATTGCAACAAATAGTAGTCATAGCAAAACTAGCATCCCCAAGCTTAGGTTTTTGCAAATCATTAACATAATTGACATCAAGAGAATTTATAATAACATCATTACAATCATGCTTTTCATCGAAGAAACTATCAAGTATGGGTGCAATAGCAACGATCTCATGTGTAACATAAGGAACTATAGCAGATTCATCTTCATAAATATTGGCATCACGGCCACAAGCATAGAAAGCATCATGTTCATCAAGGGATATTTCAAACAAATCATTGGAATCATCATTATCTATAGATTCATGCATATCATTATTTTCTTCCGAAGCAACGGTCATTCTTTCAATAAATTCTTGGATATAGACATTATGGGCAAGGTTTTCATTGCAATATTTAAGTATGACGGAATTTTCAGATTTATTGAGAGTGAAATCATACTTTTCAATCAAAGAAGCAACTTCATGAGCACCCTTAAAAACGAAAAATTCTTCAATTTGTTCGATATCATAGTAACTATAAACACCCTTTGCATAAGAAGATAAGATTTGATTATCATTGAACTCACATAGGTAGGGAAGGTGTTTTTTAGGGTTCTTAGAGCAACAAGTAAAATCACAAATATCACAAAGATTCCAAGCATAGCATAGCAAACTATTTATATGATACCATAAGAGCTTCCCCTTTTTAGACAAACGATGACGCACAAAATGAGCATGCTCATCTAAAGATTTCCCATCAACTAGGCTAGTTGGGGTTTCAGCACGAGCGCATAAGGATCGAAGATGATCCAAGTAGAACACTTTAAGTGGATCCATAACAATAGATTATTAGCAAGCAAAGATGCAAGCAAATGGAAGGCACATGGTAACACAAGGAAACAAGCAAAAGAGTCAAACAGAGAAAGAGAGGGACGATAGAGAGAGAGGGCGAATAAAACGGCAAGGGTGAAGTGGGGGAGAGGAAAATGGCAAATAATGTAATGCGGAAGATAGGGATTGTGATGGGTACTTGGTATGTTGACTTTTGCGCAGACTCCCCGGCAACGGCGCCAGAAATTCTTCTTGCTACCTCTTGAGCACTGCGTTGGATTTCTCCGAAGAGGAAGGGATGATGCAGCAAAGTAGCGTAAGTATTTCCCTTAGTTTTTGAGAACCAAGGTATCAATTGTAACATCCCCAGCATCACACTACAGTAATCTCCCCCTAATAAAGGTCATGTCATCATGATCATCATGCCAAAATGCCACTTGTCCAAAATCTGCTTCAAATTCAAATTCAAATTGCATGTCAAATATTTGCTTCTTCTTTCATGCAATCAAAATAGTTCACAATATGACCAATATTCACTAAGTATTTTTCATGTTAAAACCAAAATCTTTCGAGTACCCAAATTGCCTCTGGAAATTAATTAGTGTTCCAGCAGCATTTAAATATGCCATTCCCAATTTCCAAAATTCCTAGACAATTCCTCTTGCCTCCAAACTATTAGTGGTAATACCGAAAAAATGTCGAGGAATTAATGGGACAAGTTCCATATTTTTCCTAAATCCTTTTGAGGCTCAAATAAATCATTTCCTCTCTCTATTTTAATTTTAAAAAAGAGGAAAAGGTGAAAGAGGAAGAGGAAGAAGAGGTCCTAATCTATTGGCGCTATGGCCCATCTAGCAAAAGGGAAGGCTCAGCCCAACTCCCTTGACTCATCTCCCTCCTCGGTACAGGAGGCAGGGGTCGTGGCAGGCATCCCCCGGCCATGGTCGTGCCTTGCCACGCGTCGGCCATCCGCCAGCTCCTCCCCCTACATCTACCCAGACACCCCCCT
Organism: Triticum urartu; assembly: GCF_056163025.1. Lineage (NCBI taxonomy): Eukaryota > Viridiplantae > Streptophyta > Magnoliopsida > Poales > Poaceae > Triticum > Triticum urartu. The sequence goes on along the minus strand of NC_141877.1, from coordinate 424,815,741 downwards.
CCCAGGAAACCCTAGTTCTCATCCCCTCCTTCATGCGCCGTTCTCTCGCGGACACACACACACGCACTGCCGACGCCATGGTCGATCTCGTCCTCATGGCCACCATGCTCCCCGACGCTTGGGAGGATGACCAGGAGCTTCACCGCCGTCATCTGCTTCGTCTACGTGCGTCGTATCGAGCGGGGCGTCCTCGTACGCTCGTCACAGCCGTCTTCTTCCCCGCCATGGCCACGGCGCCATCGCCGTCGATCTCCACCACCGGCGCCTCCCCGCGGTTCCGAGCACGTCCACGACCTCCCTCGTAGTGAGCCGCATCCATCCCCCTTCATTGCCGCTTTGATTTGTTGCCGTAGCCACCATCCCCGAGCTCGTCTCCCGTGTACGCGTACGTGCGTGCTTGGTGCCGCTGCTCTCTGTTTCTGTTGCTTCATGTTGCTACTGCTCTTGCGTTGGTCCTTGTGTTGCTGCTGCCCCGCTCGCCGCAAGATGCCGCCCTTACCCGCACCCAGCCCTGCGCACCTCGCCCCCGGTCACACTTGCCGTCGCCCCACGGCCTTCTACGCGTGCGTGCCCGCTGCGCCTGGCGCTGGCCGCCGCTCGCCCTGGCCGCGTCCAAGGCATGCCCCCGCAGCCGCTCGCGGCCCTACCTACTGCCTATAGCGCCACTGCTACTGCCGCTTATTGCTACCTGCTGCTCCCTGGCCATGGCCGATGCGGCCATGTGCTGCGCATGTGTGCGCACAAGCCGTGAGGCTGGTTGTGCCTCTGGCCGGCCATGTGCAAAGTAGTTTAGCGCTAATTGCTAGTTAGATTAGCTACTAGCCTATGGCAGGTGGACCCCCTCCTTTAAATATCCACTTAAAAAGAAAATGCTAAAATACGTGTGATGACACCTGGGTCCCACTGGTCCCATTGACCAGTCAAACTGCTGACTGGGATAACCCAGTCAATGACATTCGGGTCCCCTGGGCCTTTGACTAGTCAACTGTCTTAGTTGACTGCTGACTAGGCAGTCAACTGGACCCCACCTGCCAGCCACTAAAGCCGCTGCCGTGTACACTTCTCTGTGTACACTTAGCAATTACGTATTAATTTATTTTCGAATTAAAATAATTCCAGAAAATTAGAAAATCATTTAAAAATTTAAAAATTCATAGAGAATAATCCGTAAAAAGTTTTATACATGAAAGTTGCTCAGAGAAATCCAACGAATCCGAATACGCGGTCAGTTCATCTGTCACATGCCCCTAGCATGCTGAACATGGAACTTTCCCCCTCTTTTCCTCTATCCGGAATCCAACTAACGTTGGGAATTCATCCTCGGATGTTTATCCCCTCCGTCTGCAACGTGTAGTACTACGTTAGGGCAACCCTAGCTCTGCCTTTCGTCATGTTATGCCTTGTGATGCATTGTTTGCTCTGTATTTACTGTTTCTTCCCCCTCTTCTCTCTGGTAGACCCCGAGACAGATGTCGCCCCTGTGATCGACTACGTCGACGACGACCCCTCCTTGCCAGAGCAACCAGGCAAGCAAACCCTCCTTGAGCATTCCGATATCGCCCATTTCTTTCCCTCTCATGCTTGCATTAGAACTACTACTGCTTTATGTATGATCCTACTCTGATGCATAGCCTGTTTTTGTTACCTGCTTTCATACCTTGCTTATTCTAAACTGCTTAGTATATGTTGGTTAGAGATCCATCAGTGGCCCCCCACCTTGTCCTAGTTGCCCCGCTTTATGTTCGATGACTCGATCAACGTGATCGAAGACCAGGCCCCGACACTGCACATCACTTTCCCCTTAGTTGCTCGACACTACTGAGTTACTATCGAGTGCCGAGGGTGAGACCTCTTCAACACTTCTGATGTTAACCCTGTAGTGTAGCTATTTGGTCGTGGTCATCGAGGGTGATTTCCTCCTTAACCACTTCCGATACGACTCTGTCGTGCAACCCCTCAAGTGTGAACCTCGAGGGTGGTCCCTCTTACGTTCACCTTGATGATTACATTGAGTGTAATTCACCAGGGTGATTCCTCGGGTTTTCCCCTTGATGTGTGGACACACGGTTACTATGGTTACTATGACTTTATACTGAACCATGTTACTAAAGACGGGTCGACCCTGAGGGGTACCCGCGCGAGCTTAATTGCGAGTGATGTGGAGACGGGTTGACCTGGAGGGTGCCCGCGAGATAATTACGAGGCGTGGCCGGGCATTCCTAGCCCTTGCCGCAAGTCCTCGAGACGGGGCAACGGGGTCACATCTTTCGTGAGTCTCTGCTTGTTACCGCACGTTCCTAATCCACTACGGTTTGGATATTTGATCCGAGGGGCCTCTGGCCTGATAGCACTAACCATCACGTGGGCATAGTATGGGCGTTCTGCATCGTATGCATCAGCCGAAGCTTAATAGACATCAGCGACTGAGCGGCGCACGCCGGGTTGGACTGCATAAGAACTTGCCTTGTTGTAGGAGGTAGCTAGGTCTGCTCACCGGCCGCCCACGCAACGTGCAGGAGTTCCCGGGGAGCTGGCCCATGACCCCTGGGGGCATAGGTTTAGTCCGGCGTGCTGGCCTCTCTATTAAGCCTAGGTCGGGTTGCGGCGTATTGTTTGGCCGAGGCCGGGCATGACCCAGGAAAGTGTGTCCGGTCGGAGTTAATCGAGCGTGGTGGGTAAGTTGGTGCACCCTGCAGGGAAGAAAACATCTATGGATAGCCTGTCCTACGGCAACGGACACTTGGAGTTGTATCCCGATCGATACAACTAGAATTGGATACTTGAGATGAGACATGGAGATGAGACTTGGATATGAGATGATAACTGGATAGTATGGCTCTGGGATTGCTTTCTCGCAGGGAGTCGAGAAAGGATCTCTGGCCGAGGTTGATAACACTTCTACTACTTTACTTTATGCTACTCTACTCCCTCCTGTTGCTGCAAGATGGTGGTTTCCAGAAGATGCTAGTCTTCGATAGGTTAGGCTTTCCCCTTTCCTTCTGGCATTCTGCAGTTTAGTCCACAGATACAACCCTTTTCCTTTGATACATATGCATACTTAGTTTAGGTCTAATGTAAGTCTCGCGAGTACTTTGGATGAGTACTCACGGTTGCTTTGCTACCTCTTTTTCCCCATACCCGATTGTTGCGACTAGATGACGGATCCCAGGCGCCAGACGACACCACTGATGACTACTGCTATCCCGAGGATGCCTACTACTACGTGACGGCCGCTGACGACCTGGAGTAGTTAGGAGGCTCCCAGGCAGGAGGCCTTGCCTTTTCGATCGATGTTGTTTTTGTGCTAGCCTTCTTAAGGCAAACTTGTTTAACTCATGTCTGTACTCAGATATTATTGCTTCCGCTAACTCTTGTGTATTCAAGCTTATGTATTCGAGCCCTCGAGGCCCCTGGCTTGTAATATAAAGCTTGTATTTTTTTAATTTGTGTCTAGAGTTGTGTTGTGATATCTTCCCGTGAGTCCTTGATCTTGATCGTACACATTTGTGTGTATGATTAGTGTATGATTGAATCGAGGGCGTCACATCAATCCAGTAGGAGGCTACGCTCGAGTCCCTCGTACCTACACAAAAACAATAGCTCAATGCAACCAACACGCTTAGGGGTTGTCAATCCCTTCACGGTCACTTACGAAAGTGAGATTTGATAGAGTAAATAATATTTTTGGTATTTTTGGTATAAAGACGCAAAGTAAATAAAGTAAAATCAAAACAATAATAAAGTGATGGAGATTGATGAGAAAGAGACCCGGGGGCCATAGGTTTCACTAGTGGCTTCTCTCAAGAGCATAAGTATTCTACGGTGGGTGAACAAATTACTGTTGAGCAATTGAGAGAATTGAGCATAGTTATGAGAATATCTAGGTATGACCATGTATATAGGCATCACGTCCGAGACAAGTAGACCGAAACGATTCTGCATCTACTACTGTTACTCCACTCATCGACCGCTATCCAGCATATATCTAGAGTATTAAGTTAAAAACAGAGTAACGCCTTAAGCAAGATGACATGATGTAGAGGGATAATTTCATGCAATATGATAAAAAAACCATCTTATTATCCTTGATGGCAACAATACAATACGTGCCTTGCTGCCCCTTCTGTCACTGGGAAAGGACACCGCAAGATTGAACCCAAAGCTAAGCACTTCTCCCATGGCAAGAACAACCAATCTAGTAGGCCAAACCAAACTGATAATTCGAAGAGACTTGCAAAGATAACCAATCATACATAAAAGAATTCAGAGAAGATTCAAATATTATTCATAGATAGACTTGATCATAAACCCATAATTCATCGGTCTCAACAAACACACTGCAAAAAGAAGATTACATCAAATAGATCTCCACAAGAGAGGGGGAGAACATTGTATTGAGATTCAAAAAGAGAGAAGAAGCCATCTAGCTACTAGCTATGGACCCGTAGGTCTGAAGTAAACTACTCACACTTCATCGGAGGGCTTGGATGATGATGTAGAAGCACTCCGTGATCGATGCCCCCTCCGGCGGAGCTCCGGAACAGGCCCCAAGATGGGATCTCATGGATACAGAAAGTTGCGCGCGGTGGAATTAGGTTTTTGACTCCGTCCCCGATCGTTTTGGGGTACGTGGATATATATAGGAGGAAGAAGTACGTCGGTGGAGCTTCGAGGGGCCCACGAGGTAGGGCGCGCGCTAGAGGGGGCGCCCCTACCCTCGTGACCACCTCGTGGCTTCCTTGACGGAGGGTCCAAGTCTCCTGGATCTTATCTGATGAGAAAATCACATTTCCGAAGGTTTTATTCCGTTTGGACTCCGTTTGATATTCCTTTTCTTCGAAACCCTAAAACAGGCAAAAAACAGCAATTCTGGGCCGAGCCTCCTGTTAATAGGTTAGTCCCAAAAATAGTATAAAAGTAGAAAATAAAGCCCAATAATGTCTAAAACAGTAGATAATATAGCATGGAGCAATCAAAAATTATAGATACGTTGGAGACGTATCAAGATGCTGCAGCTGCACCCAGCTACACAGCCGAGGGATATTCTGAACACAAGTTTTGTGTCAAAACATATACGACAACAATGGCTGTCTCGGTGATGTGGGCTATTTGGTCTAATCGAAACAAGTATGACCATGAGGATATTAAGTATCAACCAGCGAAATCTATGCAAATCATCCATGAGGTGTTAGCAGTGCGAAATCAGATGCACTAGTTCAAAACTAGGTGCAAGCAAGATGGACTCCACCGGAAGCTGGATGGACGAAGATCAATGCTGATGGGGCCGTTGCAATGCACAACAGGGTAGCAGCCACAGTGGTGGCATGGGAAGATCATGGTTCAGTTCTAGTGGGAAGGGTAACGAAGTACGAATCTATAAAGAACCCGATGGTGATCGAGTCTTTGGCTTGTAGGGACGCCCTACCTCTTGCCTTAGCGAAGGGTCTCTCGCACGTGATCATAGAGATGGACTGCCAAAATTGTGCAATCAGTGAATAAAATGGAGGTGCTAAATCGGTAGTTGGTCAAGTGTTTAGGGAGATGAAAGTTGATCTCCATCGTTTACATGGGTTTAAGCTACAGTTTGTGAGTAGAGTAGCAAACTCGGTAGCTCATACTTGTGCTAGGGAGGCGCTGTCTTTGGAAGCGACCTCTTTGGATTTTGATGTAACTCATGTTTATCTTATTGACGTTGTACAATCGGATTTGATTCTACCTTCGTATGAATAAAGAGCCCTAAGGGTGGTTTCTCAAAAAGACTACTCTTGGAAGGATGCATTCTTCACGGAGCATGCTGCCCTCAAGCCCCCTGCCGGAACTCAATGGCTTACACTAAGAGGCTTCAACCAAATCTATCATGCCCCAGACAAAAATAATTTGTAGGTGCAATCTAGTGCCCCTTGAGTATTTTAGAAATTGTTGGACTAATCAATTGAGGGACTAATGTGTTTGCTAGTACACATAGAGTAAAATGGTCCTGGACTTATCGAGAAATTTGCTAAAACTTATGCAAAGGTTATCTGCGCTACAAAGAAGATTGTTGATCTATTGAGGAGCATAACGCCCTCCATGCGGCTATATCTCCCACGTGTCGAAGCACGACTTAGAGGCATAACCACATTGAAAGCAATGTCGCAAGTGAGGTAATCTTCACACAACCCATGTAATACAATAAGAGAAAGAGATACATAGTTGGCTTACAATCGCCACTTCACTCAATTACATGAATAAAGCATTACATCAACCAGATACAATCAAGGTCCGACTACGGAACCAAAATAAAAGAAGACTACCCCAAAAGCTACATAGATCCCCGATCGACCCCAACCGGGCTCCACTACTGATCAAATAGAACGAAACAACACAAAGGACAAGATCTTCATCGAACTCCTCCTTGAGCTTGGTTGCGTCACCTGCTCAGTAACATCGGCACCTGCAAACTGGTTTTGGAAGTAACTGTGAGTCACGGGGACTCAGCAATCTCACACCCTCGTGATCAAGACTATTTAAGCCTATAGGTAAGGTAAAGGTATGATGTGGAGCTGCAGCAAGCGACTAGCATATATGGTGGCTAAACATACGCAAATGAGAGCGAGAAGAGAAGGCAAAGCACGTTCGAGAAACTATGATCAAGAAGTGATCCTAAAACAACCTACGTCAAGCATAACTCCAACACCGTGTTCACTTCCCGGACTCCGCCGGAAAGAGACCATCATGGTTACACACGCGGTTGATGTATTTTAATTAAGGTCAACTTCAGGTTTTCTACAACCGGACATTAACAAATTCCCATCTGCCCATAACCGCGGGCACGGCTTTCGAAAGTTCAAACCCTACAGGGGTGTCCCAACTTAGCCCATCACAAGCTCTCACGGTCAATGAAGGATATTCTTCTAGCGGGAAGACTCGATCAGACTCGGAATCCTGGTTACAAGACATCCTCGACAATGGTAAAACAAGTCCAGCAAGACCACCCGATGCGCCGACATCCCGATAGGAGCTGCACATATCTCGTTCTCAGGGCACACCGGATAAGCTAAGCGTACAGGAGACAACGTAACCCAAGTTGCCAAGGGACGGCCCCGCACGGTGCTCTGGTTTGGACCAACACTTAGACAAGCACTGGCCCAGGGGTTTAAAAATAAAGATGACCCTCGGGATGCGCGACTCCCAAGGGAAAAAGGCTAGGTGGCGAATGGTAAAACCAAGGTTGGGCCTTGCTGGAGGAGTTTTATTCAAACCGAACTGTCAAGGGGTTCCCATTATAACCCAACCGCGTAAGGAACGCAAAATCCGGGAACATAACACCGATATGACGGAAACTAGGGCGGCAAGAGTGGAACAAAACACCAGGCATAAGGACGAGCCTTCAACCCTTTACCAAGTATATAGATGCATTAATTAAATAAGAGATATTGTGATATCCCAACAAAATATCCATGTTCCAACATGGAACAAGCTCCAATCTTCACCTGCAACTAACAACATTATAAGACGGGTTGAGCAAAGCGGTAACATAGCCAAACAATGGTTTGCTAGGACAAGGTGGATTAGAGGCTTGGTTTAACAATATGGGAGGCATGATAAGCAAGTGGTAGGTATCGTAGCATAGGCATAGCAAAAGAGCGAGCAACTAGCAAGCAAAGATAGAAGTGATTTCGAGGGTATGGTCATCTTGCCTGAAATCCTGCAAGGAAGAAGAACGAGTCCATGAAGAAGACAAACGGATGTAGTCGAACGGGTCCTCACAAACGCGACGTTACCGGAACCAACCCGAAGAAGCAACACCAGAAAGAAGCACACAACATAGTAAACAACCAACACATGAACATGGTATGATATGCGGGATGCGGTATGTGATGCATATGCATGATTTGCAAAGGAATGACTGAACCTGGCCTCAGCTTGGAAATCCAAGAGTGCCACTGTAAAGATGAGGTGATTTCGGTTGAAAACGATATAAAGATCACCGGAATCGGATGCACGGTTTGGAAATGACAAGCAAAACAAATATGGCACCGGTCTGTGATAAACAGCAAGTAGCCATCTAAATGCATCAAGATAAATATGCTACAGCACTCAAACATGGCAGGGATCCATTCAAGAAGCTTAACAAAAGATGTACACTGAGCTACGGCTAATTCGCTCAATAACAGGTTCAAACAAGCATGGCAAAAGTGCAAACGATAACAGATTTCAGACTTAGTGAAGTTAACACAAGTCTGGAATTTATCATCAGAAAAGCAATGTTTAGAGCACGAAAACTACATGCTACAGGAACTTAACATGGCAAAGCAAGGCATGGCATGAAGCTACTCAAAGAACTTAACAAAAGTCCCTTAGTGACCTTGAGCCAAAAGGGATCAGAGAATACAATTGCAAGCATGTGAACATAGCAAAAACATAAACAGATCTCAGACTTAGTGAAAAACTGGAGCATGCAAATCAGTTAACGAGTAGGCATGTTTAGGAGCTCGATGCACACACTACAGAGCATGGCATGACAAACTAAGCATACACCCATCAAGAAGACATGGCATAGAAGCTAGACATGTCAAGAACTACAACATAGCATGCACGGATCAATAGCAACATCCTCGGCAAAATCGCTAAACAAGTTAACAATCTGCCAGGAACATTTTATAGCAAAAGTAGAGCTTGTTTGACTCAAGCTAGGGTGCTCCATAAATGCAAACAAAGACATGGATGGATAGAGCATCACAATGTTAACAAAACATCCTTACTCATCATCCTCAAACGAGGCACGGATCACTAGGAAACAACATGAACATATGGCATAACGACAAAAACAGAACAAGGACTTAGTGAAATTCTAAGTCCCTGAAATCAGCATTACCGATTATGCTACTTTGCATGCTTGTGCTAGTCACCACAAATGTCACAAAAATACATGGAATACACCCCTGTAAAGATGGCATGGCATATAACAAAACACATGTAGAGCTCAGGATCAAATCATGCACACATTAAACATGGCAAAAATGACAAATAACTATTTGCTGAAACAGATCTGACAAATTCACCACATAGCCCTCTTCCAACAGCATTTCGGGCATCAATATGAGCTCAAATGAAAATGATGCAATAATATGAAATGATGTACTCGTCGAGACGTTTTCATATGCTACACGCGCAAATCGGAGTTACGGATGCAGAGATACAACATGATGAAGATTGCAAAAATTCTAGGGTTAGTAGGGAAAAAGTCAACCGTGGAGATTCTCAGATCCAGATGTGGATCTCGCCGTTAATGTAGCAGTTCGCCGGAGTTGGGTTGCCGGAGACGAGGGAGGTGGCCGGAGCAGTGAGGGAGAGGAAGGAGCTCGCCGGGGGGGCTCGGCGCCGGCGATGGCGGCGCATGGCGGCGACGGCGCCCGGCAGGGAGGCGTGGAGGTGCGGGACGGCGGTGGAGGACGGCGGACCGGCGTGGCGAGCCGGCGCGGTGGCGGTGGAAGGCGGACGACGACGGCGGCCGTCGCGGTGAGGAAGAGCGCGGGCGGCGCGGCCTCGGGCCTCGGGCGGCGGTGCGCTGGGCCGCGGGGGCCGGCTCCGGGCTCCCCGGGCCACGCGGTGAGAGAGGGCGTCCGAACCAATGGGAGGAGGACACATGGCGGCGGCGGGACAAGCCGGACATGTCCGGCGCCGGCGGGCGTTGTCCGGCGCGCCGAGGAAGAAGGAGGCTAGGGTTTCGTCCGCGGATTTTGGGGGAGGCCACATATTTATAGGTAGAGGGAGGTAGGAGAGTCCAAATGAGGTGCGGTTTTTGGCCACGTGATCGTGATCGAACGACCGAGATGATGGAGGAGGTTTAGGGTGGTTGTGGGCTAAATTGGAGGGGTGTTGGGCTGCAACACACACGAGGCCTTTTCGGTCCCCCGGTTAACCATTGGAGTATCAAACGAAGTCCAAATGGCGCGAAACTTGACAGGCGGTCTACCGGTAGTAAACCAAGGCCGCATGAAAAGTCTCGGTCCAATCCAGAAACGTTTAACACCCGCACACGAAAAGAGGTAGAAAGGGACACCGGGTGACATAGGAGCGCCGGATTGCAAAACGAACAACGGGGAAAATGCTCGGATGCATGGGACAAACATGTATGCAAATGAAATGCACATGATGGCATGATATGTAGTGCATGACATGCAAGCAATGACAACGCAACAACAGTGAATAACTGGAGGACACCTGGCACATCGGTCTCGGGGCGTTACAACACTCCACCACTACGAGAGGATCTCGTCCCGAGATCTAGAATGGCACCGGAGGAAAAAACGGAAGATAAAGAGAAGAGGTAAAACTAAGTTGCTTCTTTGACAAACGAGTGAAACCAAAGAACCTTGAAAAGGTTGAGCAAAATGAAAGAAAGAAAGCCATGGAGAAGAACAAAGTTGAAAGCACTCCGTTAAGACAGAGGAACAAGGAAGAACAAATTCGAACATCACTCCGGTTGAGAAGGGATGCAAGACTTGATAAAATGAAAAAGGTTGGGCAAAGGCGCACAACACTCCGGTTAAATGGATAAACCAGGAAAAGAACACGATCCTGACAGAACGAAAAGATGGGTTGAAGAGAGCAACATCACAAAGCCTCCGGAACAAAAGTAAGAATGGAATGGAATGAACTACGAGAAACAAGATCTTGAGGGAGCACGCTTACAACAAATGCTAGAACGGAGTTGTTGGAAAACCAACAACGAAAATAATAAGCTTGATATGGTCTTATGGAATACATCTCAAATTATGAGGTGACAACCTGCCACTCATGGGAAAAAGAATTGGATTGATAAGAACAAGGAGACGAGAAACTTATTCCACCGGGAGGATAAATGGAGAACTTGGATCATTTATAAGCACCATAATTAGCAACAATCCTTAGGGAAAGTTTTAGGTGAAATATAACCCAAGATAATTCCAATGAAGATATTGATGGATTTAAAATACCTCATTCTTAACAACGTGTGAATCATGAAACATGAACTCAAATTATCAAGAATGACATAATACCACCTCCAATGATACGGAAGAAAGAATTGCACTCCGGATAGCAAGATGAAGAAAACTTGAGCTTCTTAGCAAAGAATGTCGATGAACACTTCAAGAAGGAATTAAATCCTTGATGAATCCATCATGTAGAACCTTCATGAAGAACTCCGGTAATAAAAGAATGATCCAAAATAATTGAATGATGAAAAGAATAGGATTGAAGCCTTGCAATGATTTAGATAGAGATCTCCGTGATAATATAATTGAAAGAGGTTTGAACTCCGGGAAAAAGAGAAGATGAAACAAATGAAACCGAGAATTTGAAGGGCCTCCGAAATAAAGAATTAATCATTAGGATGAAACAAGAATAAGAATTAAATTATGCTTGTCCTTCATCAATTAAATTGATGATAAATAATGGATTTGGCACACTACTTATTCTCGTAGAAAGGATTAAGATAGATATAGCATAACTTGAGAACGTCTTTTTTTCAACAAGTTACCGGTAGGATTGGGAAGAACGAATGAATATATACGATAACGAATGACGAGAACTCTTGCACAAACCACCGTTAGGATTGACAACGAATAACTAGATGTTATAGCAAGGAAGAAAAATCCTGAATAGCCACCGTAAGAATTGGAAATGAACGAAGTAAAGGGGTGAATCACCGGTAAGAATTAGCAAATGAACGAAGATGTTTGAGAGAATTTAGATCCATGAGAACGAAGATATTACGAGCTGATTAGAGAGCGTAGTTGAATGACGCACCGGTAAGATTTTGAGTATGAGAGCTGAAAGCTGGAACGAATAAACCTGAATTTATGGACTCCGGATAATCAAACTGAGAAGACTCTTGAATTGCTCCGGATGGGTGAAAAGAATTCTCACAATCGAAAACAGTTATGAGAGGAAGGCAACAAGCTAGAATGACGAATCTTCGAGAGAACGGATAAGATATGGAGGAAAAACTCTTCTTCGGTCTTCAAAATCTGAGAATGACGACGAGAAACAGCACCATGAATTGTTGAGACACTCCGGAAGAATCAAAAGCAAAGAGGTTGAGCCACTGATGAAAGAATTTTGAAAGATCTTGGAGAAAGGCATTTGACTGATGATAATTCATACTTACGTCACACTTTAGAAGATTTGAGAAAAACTCCGGGAGAATAAGAAGAGTCAGGTAAGATCCTGGGAAAAGACCTGTGGGTTAGGGCCCACTCAAAAGATACACCGTAGAATGATTTAAAAGAGAGAAAGCACCGGTTGAATGGAACGAAAGCAGAGTCGAAACACGAATCTTCGAGATATCTTGAGCACTCCGGAACAAATGAATATCAAGCGGGGAATGATTATGAGGTGCACCGGCATAAGAAAAGCATTTGAAATACGGAAAAAGAATATGATCAACACTTAAATCTTGACTTGAATCCACCGGAGAAGAAAAGAATGAAGAATGACGAACGAGTAGAGCATCTTCAAGAGAACCACCGTGTAGGAACGTGAAGGAAAATTATGGAGAGACTTCCATCGATAGTTGGAAAAGAAATCTGGGTCCTCGAAGAAAAAGGGTGGGTGGGTGGGAAACCAAAGACAACTTGGAACGGATGAAGCAAACACCGTTGAGAAGAACTGATAATTGATGTTGCGAATGTTGAAGTGATCGGATCCACTAGAAGAGAAACACACCGGTGAAAAGGATTGACATGACAATCTCGATTGTCATGAAGGATTGGTATTCACATCGGAGTATGAGAACACCATTTGGGGAAGGTATGGAATCAACACTTGACATTGAAGCAACTCGAATACCACAACTCAAAACAAAACAAAGGATTGGCTTGCGGAATAAGCCGGAACAAACATATGATAGAGATTTCGTCCGAAGTTTTCATGGTGGGGCCTACACGGGCTCGATCGTACAGCACCATCATGTACAAGGCAGTGCACATGACATACGAAGCGTCCCTGAGTCGGCATAGCCAAGGACTCTTTAAGACACAACGAGACCACTGTAAAACCAACCGTGGATAGGCGGACCACTAGACGTCGAACCCCAATTTCATATCATACATCTGTCGGAAAGATATCATAAGAGCTACTTGAATTCCCACTTATAAACTCCCGAAATTTTCCGGTTATGCAATCAGGTGTTGGGGATACAGGGGAAGCATAATATCTCACCCAAAACTAACAAATCCTACATCCATTTGTATCCATCCTTCAACACATAACCAAGAAAACTTCGGAAATCATCAACCTCAACCTTCGAAAAGCATCCGTTATACGAGTTATGGCAATACTTCCGAACTCCCGCCCCAGTACTGGGTGGCGTCGAGGTTATCTCACCAACAACTGCATAAAAGAGATTTTCGATGTCGGCGAAACTAATCTCATGTATTCCAGAACTGCAACGATAAAATTGTGACGACAACACCTCGGAGCTCAACTCCCCGGGACGCTGCCACAACCCCTAAATGTCAGGAGGCACCAAGAACAATGTTCTCGTCACAAAACCATCGGAACGATTCCAAGATACCCACGTGATCCTAAATTTTTTTTAGTGAAATTTGAGAAGAGAAGAGTCAAAACTCTACGTCAGGATGCCTCACCAGAGCGACGAAGGGACTGAGGAGTAAAAAGAATTCCTAAACTCTCTGATGTATATAATTCCTAAATGACTCAAAACATTTCTAGACTCAATAATGCCAGCGATTCGATCAAGCAGGGGGCTCCTAAGGTCGGGGAAGGCTCTGATTACCAACTTATAACGCCCTCGATGTGGCTATATCTCCCACGTGTCGAAGCACGACTTAGAGGCATAACCGCATTGAAAGCAATGTCGCAAGTGAGGTAATCTTCACACAACCCATGTAATACAATAAGGGAAAGAGATACATAGTTGGCTTACAATCGCCACTTCACTCAATTACATGAATAAAGCATTACATCAACCAGACACAATCAAGGTCCGACTACGGAACCAAAATAAAAGAAGACTACCCCAAAAGCTACACAGATCCCCGATCGACCCCAACCGGGCTCCACTACTGATCAAATAGAACGAAACAACACAAAGGACAAGATCTTCATCGAGCTCCTTCTTGAGCTTGGTTGCGTCACCTTCTCGGTAACATCGGCACCTGCAAACTGGTTTTGGAAGTAACTGTGAGTCACGGGGACTCAGCAATCTCACACCCTCGCGATCAAGACTATTTAAGCCTATAGGTGAGGTAAAGGTATGATGTGGAGCTGCAGCAAGCGACTACCATATATGGTGGCTAAACATACGCAAATGAGAGCGAGAAGAGAAGGCAAAGCACGTTCGAGAAACTATGATCAAGAAGTGATCCTAAAACAACCTACGTCAAGCATAACTCCAACACCGTGTTCACTTCCCGGACTCCGCTGGAAAGAGACCATCACGGTTATACACGCGGTTGATGTATTTTAATTAAGGTCAACTTCAGGTTTTCTACAACCGGACATTAACAAATTCCCATCTGCCCATAACCGCGGGCACGGCTTTCGAAAGTTCAAACCCTGCAGGGGTGTCCCAACTTAGCCCATCACAAGCTCTCACGGTCAACGAAGGATATTCCTTCTAGCGGGAAGACCCGATCAGACTCGGAATCCCGGTTACAAGACATCCTCGACAATGGTAAAACAAGTCCAGCAAGACCACCCGATGCGCCGACATCCCGATAGGAGCTGCACATATCTCGTTCTCAGGGCACACCGGATAAGCTAAGCGTACGGGAGCCAACATAACCCAAGTTGCCAAGGGACAGCCCCGCACGGTGCTCTGGGTTGGACCAACACTTAGACAAGCACTGGCCCAGGGGTTTAAAACTAAAGATGACCCTCGGGATGCACGACTCCCAAGGGAAAAAGGCTAGGTGGCGAATGGTAAAACCAAGGTTGAGCCTTGCTGGAGGAGTTTTATTCAAAGCGAACTGTCAAGGGGTTCCCATTATAACCCAACCGCGTAAGGAACGCAAAATCCGGGAACATAACACCGATATGACGGAAACTAGGGCGGCAAGAGTGGAACAAAACACCAGGATAAGGCCGAGCCTTCCATCCTTTACTAAATATATAGATGCATTAATTAAATAAGAGATATTGTGATATCCCAACAAAATATCCATGTTCCAACATGGAACAAGCTCCAATCTTCACCTGCAACTAACAACGTTATAAGAGGGGCTGAGCAAAGTGGTAACATAGCCAAACAACGGTTTGCTAGGACAAGGTGGATTAGAGGCTTGGTTTAACAATATGGGAGGCATGATAAGCAAGTGGTAGGTATCGCAGCATAGGCATAGCAAAAGAGCGAGCAACTAGCAAGCAAAGATAGAAGTGATTTCGAGGGTATGGTCATCTTGCCTGAAATCCCGCAAGGAAGAAGAACGAGGCCATGAAGAAGACAAACAGACGTAGTCGAATGGGTCCTCACAAACGCGACGTTACCGGAACCAACCCGAAGAAGCAACACCGGAAATAAGCACACAACATAGTAAACAACCAACACATGAACATGGTATGATATGCGGGATGCGGTATGTGATGCATATGCATGATTTGCAAAGAAATGATTGAACCTGGCCTCAGCTTAGAAATCCAAGAGTGCCACTAGAAAGATGAGGTGATTTTGGTTGAAAACGATATAAAGATCACCGGAATCGGATGCACGGTTTGAAAATGGCAAGCAAAACAAATATGGCACCAGTCTGCGATAAACAGCAAGTAGCCATCTAAATGCATCAAGATAAATATGCTACAGCACTCAAACATGGCAGGGATCCATTCAAGAAGCTTAACAAAAGATGTACACTGTGCTACGGCTAATTCACTCAATAACAGGTTCAAACAAGCATGGCAAAAGTGCAAACGATAACAGATTTCAGACTTAGTGAAATTAACACAAGTCTGGAATTTATCATCAGAAAGCAATGTTTAGAGCATGAAAACTACATGCTACAGGAACTTAACATGGCAAAGCAAGGCATGGCATGAAGCTACTAAAAGCACTTAACAAAAGTCCCTTAGTGACCTTGAGCCAAAAGGGATCAGAGAATACAATTGCAAGCATGTGAACATAGCAAAAACATAAACAGATCTCAGACTTAGTGAAAAACTGGAGCATGCAAATCAATTAACGAGTAGGCATATTTACGAGCTCGATGCACACACTACAGAGCATGGCATGACAAACTAAGCATACACACATCAAGAAGACATGGCATAGAAGCTAGACATGGCAAAAACTACAACATAGCATGCACGGATCAATAGCAACATCCTCGGCAAAATCGCTAAACAAGTTAACAATCTGCCAGGAACATTTTATAGCAAAAGTAGAGCTCCATTTACTCAAGCTAGAGTGCTCCATAAATGCAAACAAAGACATGGATGGATAGAGCACCACAATGTTAACAAAACATCCTTACTGATCATCCACAAATGAGGCACGGATCACTAGGAAACAACATGAACATATGGCATAACGACAAAAACAGAACAAGGACTTAGTGAAATTCTAAGTCCCTGAAATCAGCATTACCGATTATGCTACTTTGCATGCTTGTGCTAGTCACCACAAATGTCACAAAAATACATGGCATAAACCCCTGTAAAGATGGCATGGCATATAACAAAACACATGTAGAGCTCAGGATCAAATCATGCACACATTAAACATGGCAAAAATGACAAATAGCTATTTGCTGAAACAGATCTGACAAATTCACCACATAGCCCTCTTCCAACAGCATTTCGGGCATCAAGATGAGCTCAAATAAAAATGATGCAATGAGATGAAATGATTTACTCATCGAGACGAACATTTTGATATGCTACACGCGTAAATCGGAGTTACGGATGCAGAGATACAACATGATGAAGATTGCAAAAATTCTAGGGTTAGTAGGGAAAAAGTCAACCGTGGAGATTCTCAGATCCAGATCTGGATCTCGCTGTTACTGTAGCAGTTTGCCGGAGTTGGGTTGCCGGAGACGAGGGAGGTGGCTGGAGCATTGAGGGAGAGGAAGGAGCTCGCCGGGGGGGCTCGGCGCCGGCGATGGCGGCGCATGGCGGCGGCGGCGCCCGGCAGGGAGGCGTGGAGGCGCGGGACGGCGGTGGAGGACGGCGGACCGGCGTGGCGAGCCGGCGCGGTGGCGGCGGAAGGCGGACGACGACGGTGGCCGTCGCGGTGAGGAAGAGCGCGGGCAGCGCGGCCTCGGGCGGCGGCGCGCTTGGCCGCGGGGGCCGGCTCCGGGCTCCCCGGGCCGCGCGGTGAGAGGGGGCGTCCGAACCAATGGGAGGAGGACACGTGGCTAATGTCTACTACACAACCTTCTTCTTGTAGACGTTGTTGGGCCTCCAAGTGCAGAGGTTTGTAGGACAGTAGCAAATTTCCCTCAAGTGGATGACCTAAGGTTTATCAATCCGTAGGAGGCATAGGATGAAGATGGTCTCTCTCAAGCAACCCTGCAACCAAATAACAAAGAGTCTCTTGTGTCCCCAACACACCCAATACAATGGTAAATTGTATAGGTGCAGCAGTTCGGCGAAGAGATAGTGAAACAAGTGGTATATGGATAGTAGATAAAGGTATTTGTAATCTGAAATAATAAGAACAGCAAGGTAGCAAGTGATAAACGTGAGCGTAAACGGTATTGCAATGTGTTGAAACAAGGCCTAGGGTTCATACTTTCGCTAGTGTAAGTTCCCTCAACAATACTAACATAATTGGATCATAAAACTATCCCTCAACATGCAACAAAGAGTCACTCCAAAGTCACTAATAGAGGAGAACGAACGAAGAGATTATGGTAGGGTACGAAACCACCTGAAAGTTATTCTTTCCAATCAATCCGTTGGGCTATTCATATAAGTATCAAAAACAGCCCTAGAGTTCGTACTAGAATAACACCTTAAGACACAAATCAACCAAAACCCTAATGTCACCTAGATACTCCAATGTCACCTCAAGTATCTGTGGGTATGATTATACGATATGCGTCACACAATCTCAGATTCATCTATTCAACCAACACAAAGGACCTCAAAGAGTGCCCCAAAGTTTCTACCGGAGAATCACGACAAAAACATGTGCCAACCCCTATGCATAGGTTCATGGGCGGAACCCGCAGGTTGATCACCAAAACATACATCAAGTGAATCACGTGATATCCCATTGTCACCACAGATATCCATGGCAAGACATACATCAAGTGTTCTCAAATCTTTAAAGACTCAATCCGATAAGATAACTTCAAAGGGGAAACTCAATTCATTACAAGAGAGAAGAGGGGGAGGAGAAACATAAGATCCAACTATAATAGCAAAGCTTGCGATACATCAAGATCATGCCAAATCAAGAACATGAGAGAGAGAGATCAAACACATAGCTACTGGTACATACCCTCAGCCCCGAGGGAGAACTACTCCCTCCTCGTCATGGAGAGCACCGGGATGATGAAGATGGCCACCGGTGAGGGATCCCCCCCTCCGGCAGGGTGCCGGATCAGGGTCCCGATTGACTTTTGGTGGCTACGGAGGCTTCTGGCGGCGGAACTCCCGATCTATTGTGTGTTCTGGAAGTTTTAGGGTATATGGAGTTATATAGGCAGAAGAAGCACGTCAGGGGAGCCACGGGGGCCCCACGAGGCAGGGGGCGCGCCCTAGGGGGGTGGGCGCGCCCCCCACCCTCGTGGTCAGCTCCCGTATCTTCTGACGTGGGGTCCAAGTCCATCAGGTGTGTTTCCTTCCAAAAATAACTTCTCTAGTTGATTTCGTTCCGTTTCGACTCCGTCTGATATTCCTTTTCTTCAAAACACTGAAATAGGCATAAAACAGCAAATCTGGGCTGGGCCTCCGGTTAATAGGTTAGTCCCAAAAATAATATAAAAGTGGATAATAAAGCCCAATATTGCCCAAAACAGTAGATAGTATAGCATGGAGCAATCAAAAATTATACATACGTTGGAGACGTATCAGTGGCGGCGGCAGGACAAGCCGGATATGTCCGGCGCCGGCGGACGTTGTCCGGCGCGCGGAGGAAGGAGGCTAGGGTTTCGTCCGCGAATTTCGGGGGAGGCCACATATTTATAGTAGAGGGAGGTAGGAGAGTCCAAATGAGGTGCGGTTTTCGGCCACGCGATCGTGATCGTACGACCGAGATGATGGAGGAGGTTTAGGTGGGTTTTGGGCCAAATTGGAGGGGTGTTGGGCTGCAACACACACGAGGCCTTTTCGGTCCCTCGGTTAACCGTTGGAGTATCAAACGAAGTCCAAATGGCGCGAAACTTGACAGGCGGTCTACCGGTAGTAAACCAAGGCCGCATGACAAGTCTCGGTCCAATCCGAAAACGTTTAACGCCCGCACACGAAAAGAGGTAGAAAGGGACACCGGGTGACATAGGAGCGCCGGATTGCAAAACGAACAACGGGGAAAATGCTCGGATGCATGGGACGAACATGTATGCAAATGAAATGCACATGATGACATGATATGCAGTGCATGACACGCAAGCAATGACAACGCAACAACAGCGAATAACTAGAGGACACCTGGCACATTGGTCTCGGGGCGTTACAACACTCCACCACTACGAGAGGATCTCGTCCCGAGATCTAGAATGGCACCGGAGGGAAAAACGGAAGATAAAGAGAAGAGGTAAAACTAAGTTGCTTCTTTGACAAACGAGTGAAACCAAAGAACCTTGAAAAGGTTGAGCAAAATGAAAGAAAGAAAGCCAGGCAGAAGAACAAAGTTGAAAGCACTCCGTTAAGACAGAGGAACAAGGAAGAACAAATTCGAACAGCACTCCGGTTGAGAAGGGATGCAAGACTTGATAAAATGAAAAAGGTTGGGCAAAGGCGCACAACACTCCGGTTAAATGGATAAACCAGGAAAAGAACACGATCCTGACAAAATGAAAAGATGGGTTGAAGAGAGCAACATCACAAAGCCTCCAGAACAAAAGTAAGAATGGAATGGAATGAACTACGAGAAACAAGATCTTGAGGGAGCACGCTTACAACAAATGCTAGAGCGGAGTCGTTGGAAAACCAACAACAAAAATAATAAGCTTGATATGGTCTTATGGAATACATCTCAAATTATGAGGTGACAACCTGCCACTCACGGGAAAAAGAATTGGATTGATAAGAACAAGGAGACGAGAAACTTATTCCACCGGGAGGATAAATGGAGAACTTGGATCATTTATAAGCACCATAATTAGCAACAATCCTTAGGGAAAGTTTTAGGTGAAATATAACCCAAGATAATTCCAATGAAGATATTGATGGATTTAAAATACCTCATTCTTAACAACGTGTGAATCATGAAACATGAACTCAAATTATCAAGAATGACATAATACCACCTCCAATGATACGGAAGAAAGAATTGCACTCCGGATAGCAAGATGAAGAAAACTTGAGCTTCTTAGCAAAGAATGTCGATGAACACTTCAAGAAGGAATTAAATCCTTGATGAATCCATCATGTAGAACCTTCATGAAGAACTCCGGTAATAAAAGAATGATCCAAAATAATTGAATGATGAAAAGAATAGGATTGAAGCCTTGCAATGATTTAGATAGAGATCTCCGTGATAATATAATTGAAAGAGGTTTGAACTCCGGGAAAAAGAGAAGATGAAACAAATGAAACCGAGAATTTGAAGGGCCTCCGAAATAAAGAATTAATCATTAGGATGAAACAAGAATAAGAATTAAATTATGCTTGTCCTTCATCAATTAAATTGATGATAAATAATGGATTTGGCACACTACTTATTCTCGTAGAAAGGATTAAGATAGATATAGCATAACTTGAGAACGTCTTTTTTTCAACAAGTTACCGGTAGGATTGGGAAGAACGAATGAATATATACGATAACGAATGACGAGAACTCTTGCACAAACCACCGTTAGGATTGACAACGAATAACTAGATGTTATAGCAAGGAAGAAAAATCCTGAATAGCCACCGTAAGAATTGGAAATGAACGAAGTAAAGGGGTGAATCACCGGTAAGAATTAGCAAATGAACGAAGATGTTTGAGAGAATTTAGATCCATGAGAACGAAGAGATTACGAGCTGATTAGAGAGCGTAGTTGAATGACGCACCGGTAAGATTTTGAGTATGAGAGCTGAAAGCTGGAATGAATAAACCTGAATTTATGGACTCCGGATAATCAAACTGAGAAGACTCTTGAATTGCTCCAGATGGGTGAAAAGAATTCTCACAATCGAAAACAGTTATGAGAGGAAGGCAACAAGCTAGAATGACGAATCTTCAAGAGAACGGATAAGATATGGAGGAAAAACTCTTCTTCGGTCTTCAAAATCTGAGAATGACGACGAGAAACAGCACCATGAATTGTTGAGACACTCCGGAAGAATCAAAAGCGAAGAGGTTGAGCCACTGATGAAAGAATTTTGAAAGATCTTGGAGAAAGGCATTTGACTGATGATAATTCATACTTACGTCACACTTTAGAAGATTTGAGAAAAACTCCGGGAGAATAAGAAGAGTTAGGTAAGATCCTGGGAAAAGACCTGTGGGTTAGGGCCCACTCAAAAGATACACCGTAGAACGATTTAAAAGAGAGAAAGCACCGGTTGAATGGAACGAAAGCAGAGTGGAAACACGAATCTTCGAGATATATTGAGCACTCCGGAACAAATGAATATCAAGCGGGGAATGATTATGAGGTGCACCGGCATAAGAAAAGCATTTGAAATACGGAAAAAGAATATGATCAACACTGAAATCTTGACTTGATTCCACCGGAGAAGAAAAGAATGAAGAATGACGAACGAGTAGAGCATCTTCAAGAGAACCACCGTGTAGGAACATGAAGGAAAAGAATGGAGAGACTTCCATCGATAAAATGGATAGTTGGAAAAGAAATCTGGGTCCTCGAAGAAAAAGGGTGGGTGGGTGGGAAAACAAAGACACCTTGGAACGGATGAAGGAAACACCGTTGAGAAGAAATGATAATTGATGTTGCGAATGTTGAAGTGATCGGATCTACTAGAAGAGAAACACACCGGTGAAAAGGATTGACATGGCAATCTCGATTATCATGAAGGATTGGTATTCACATCGGAGTATGAGAACACCATTTGGGGAAGGTATGGAATCAACACTTGACATTGAAGCAACTCGAATACCACAACTCAAAACAAAACAAAGGATTGGCTTGCGGAATAAGCCGGAACAAACATATGATAGAGATTTCGTCCGAAGTTTTCGTGGTGGGGCCTACACGGGCTCGATCGTACAACACCATCATGTACAAGGCAGTGCACATGACATACGAAGCGTCCCCGAGTCGGCATAGCCAAGGACTCTTTAAGACACAACGAGACCATTGTAAAACCAACCGTGGATAGGCGGACCACTAGACGTCGAACCCCAATTTCATATCATACATCTGTCGGAAAGATATCATAAGAGCTACTTGAATTCCCACTTATAAACTCCCGAAATTTTCCGGTTATGCAATCAGGTGTTGGGGATACAGGGGAAGCATAATATCTCACCCAAAACTAACAAATCCTACATCCAGCTGTATCCATCCTTCAACACATAACCAAGAAACCTTCGGAAATCATCTACCTCAACCTTCGAAAAGCATCTGTTAACCGTTGGAGTATCAAACGAAGTCCAAATGGCGCGAAACTTGACAGGCGGTCTACCGGTAGTAAACCAAGGCCGCATGACAAGTCTCGGTCCAATCCAAAAACGTTTAACGCCCGCACATGAAAAGAGGTAGAAAGGGACACCGGGTGACATAGGAGCGCCGGATTGCAAAACGAACAACGGGGAAAATGCTCGGATGCATGGGATGAACATGTATGCAAATGAAATGCACATGATGACATGATATGCAATGCATGACACACAAGCAATGACAACGCAACAACAACGAATAACTGGAGGACACCTGGCACATCGGTCTTGGGGCGTTACAAGGAGTTTGCTATTGAGAAGATTGCATGACGGAGACGGCCCCTAAAAATTATTGTGTGAGCAATTACTTTAGTGTGTTGTTCGAGGAACAATTAACGTAGTCCTTTTCGTAAATTCATTACTTTCTTTTGAGTCATAAGGCAACTGTACTATTAAGGAAGGTTCAAGATAGTCGAGATTTAGGTCTTTGTTGAATGTTCAATCATTAACCAATCTCCCAGTGAACTCAAGAGAAGTCTCTTAGTGTGTTGTGTTTTTTACTCGGAGTCAGAGACGATGTGTTTTCTGGGCTGCAAGAGAAAATCATGGGCAGTCGAGTCAACTTGTTTCTCAAGTAAAGTTGTCACGTGAGTTGAAATCCCCCCATTGGACACGTGTTGGTTGACCATTGTGTGGCGTAGGCCCCTATTGGTCATTTTACCCTCGTCATTGCTACGGCTATAAATAGCACCCCATCCCAACCTTCACTGGTTGGCTTCTCCATTTGAATTGACAAGAGTTTGTCTGAGTAACCCCTTTGTTGAGATATTTCGCCCAGAGAAAAAACCAGACCCCAAAGTGAAGTGATTGAACAATTGTAGAGAACTAAGTTTAGATTTAGCTTGTGCCTAATACTCTTGTGAGTTGCACACTCACTAGACAGTTAGGTATCAGGCTGAGCAACTGAGAGTTATAGTGGTGTGCCAAGGACTTTGTCTATGAAGGTTTGGAGATTGCCTTGAGGAATCTACCCGAGTAAATTGACTGGAGGTCGAGGAACTTACAGTCAAGGAGAATAAGATGGAGAGAGTTTTGCTCCTGTGTTCAATCACACGTCACTCCAACCAGACGTTGCACTTTGGCATAAGTGTAAACAGGTCAAACAAATAGCTTGTCGCCATCGAGCAACACTGGTTCTTTCTCTTTCTGTATTACTTTTGGTATGTACAGTTTGTTGGGTTATCCCTGTTGTGTTGTTTATCTGTGTTCAGTCCTTTGAGATAGAAGAACATTTACATTTGTGCCGCAATCATGTTTGTGTTTGTTTTCCATCTCATTGTACACAATGTGATGTGTCTCTATGTTCTCATGTTTTACATCTACTGCTACCTAATTATCCTTCTAGCTTTTGTTATGATAGATATCTCGTTGTAGTGCCTTTTTGTTTTTCATCTAGTCAATCCCTTCCTTTGTTATTCCTCTGCTTAGAATTGCCTTAGTCATTTTATTCTATTTGTGTTGTGTTGATAGATTTACTATCTCGGAGGAAATTACAAATATCCTACTCACCCCTCCTCTAGTCGATTCCTCATCCTACATAGTTACAACATCAATTGTAGCCGCCTCAATAGATTTAGATCCACCTCACACTACTACGAGCTCAAGGAAATCCACCTACAATACTACTGCTTCACTTGGTCTAATGAAAGGGTTAATCCAACCATTAGCAAGCTTGGCATCTTCTTTGCAATGAAGATCCATTGCCCCCTTCTCCTCACAAGCGTGCAACAAGGGGCCAAGGAAACCTAAATTCTTCAAGTTTGAAAATTTATTGATCAAGATGCCCGGCTTCTTGGACGTTGTCCAAAATGCTTGGAATGAGCCGTCGAGCCACATTGAGTCATGACAACTTCTCTTTCAAAGCTAGAACGACCGACAACTAAAAGCTCGAAGCAAAAACCCTTTTTCCAATGCCAAAGTTCATCTACATATGGCCCTTATGGCCATTCTTCATCTTGACATGTCAATGGTTACCGTTGTTTAATAACCATTTAGTATCTTCACCATCCACAAGGTTCACAACTTCATTAGAGACTATAACGATCCACTCAATAGCACATGACCTTATTTTTTTTATGCATAACAAGCTTGATGTCCTCAACTACAGAAGTGATTTAGTTCCCATGGTTTCGCTATCACTCTATGGTTTTTCTTTTTGTCTTTCTTCCACTTTTTACATTGCCACTTGATGTGTCCTTTTTCATGACATTGATCACACTCATTATCAACATACTTTCCTCGTAATTTGCTACTGCCTCTTTCTGCTCCTTTACTTGAAAACCTGCTCTTGCTTCTCCCCTGGATTGAGTGACTAACACTTATTAATGTGAGGAATAACTAGCTTCAGCTAACTTTCTAGAATCTTTATTTTGTATCCTTGTTACATTCATGAGATAATCTAGTTTATCTCATGATTTCCAAGTGAAAACTCCATTAGGCGCTGAATTGCAAAATATGGCGCTAAAGGTCTCCCGGTTGTCCGACAATGAGCTTAGTAGCAGCAAGGCCTCACTTTAACTTTAAGCGTAACTCATAGTAAAGAAAGTGGATTTTTAATTTTCTTGGTTGCTGAAAGGATCGATATGGTTGACTAGAGGGGGGATGAATAGGCAACTAGCAATTTTTAGCTTTTCTTTACCAAATTAAAGTTAGCATCAAAATAGATTGTCTAGATATGCAACTAGGTGAGCAACCTATATGATGCAACAACAACAAGCACACAAGCAAACAAGGGATATAACACAAGGTAAGCTTGCACAAGTAAAGGTAAGAGATAACCAAGAGTAGAGCCGGTGGAGACGAGGATGTGTTACCGAAGTACCTTCCCTTTGAGAGGAAGTACGTCTCCGTTGGAGCAGTGTGGAGGCAGAGTGCTCCCCAAGAAGCCACTAGGGCCACCGTATTCTCCTCACGCCCTCACACAATGCGAGATGCCGTGATTCCACTATTGGTTCCCTTGAAGGCGGCGACCGAATCTTTACAAACAAGGTTGGGGCTATCTCCACAACTTAATTGGAGGCTCCCAACGACACCCCGAAGCTTCACCACAATGGAATATGGTTTCGCGGTGACCTCAACCGTCTAGGGTGCTCAAACACCCGAGAGTAACAAGATCCGCAAGGAATTAGTGGTGAAACTTGGCGATGAAGTGCTTTTCACTGATCTTAACTAATGCCCTACGACATCATAGTGGTGAACACGGGCTTCTAGTACTTTTGAAACGTAGCACTCCATCTTGCCCTTTGAGATCTAATAATCTGCACCATTCGAAGATACCTTTCAGCTTGTATTCAGTTTCATCTTTCACCATATATTTTTTTAGCAAAACACAAATAAACCTTGCTCTGATATTACTTTGATAAACACAAATAAACACAAATAGGCACAACACAACTCCCTTAACTTATAGTGAACTTTGAGGATAGTTTCAACCAACAACTACAGCAACAAAATGAGCATAAACATCATGCAAAATAAGACGAGATTTAACCTCCCCCAACACATTTAATTTCTTCTCCTCCTATATAGTACAAAAACTAGGTTGTCCAGAAAATAGCAAAGCGTCGCCGATTGGCATCCATCTAGTACGAGCAAAGTTGCTTTGCTGTCCATGTGAAGTGCCTGCTATCCTGGCTTGGATGGCAAACCGGCGACATCATCGCGCGCACCCAAAAGCAGGGACAAAACCCTGCTTTCCCAAGCAAACCCAACAGCTTTCCCCACTCCCCGTCCCCAACTCCCCACTCCTCCCTCTCAAAAAAAAAAAAAAAACTCCCCACTCCTCACTCCAGCCAGCAATGACAGGCGATCCCGCCGCCGCGGGGCCCGGCCGAGAAGCGCCGCCGCCGGCCCGGCCGCCGAGGCCGCTCTCCGTCGTCTCCGCCCTCCCCTTCTGGTTCTACCTCACCGCCGCGGTCTCCCTCCTCGCGCTCCTCCTCCCTCACCTCCTCTCCCCCCACCACCCCCCTCCCCTCCCGCCTCTCCTCCGCCGCCACCTCTCCGACGGCCGCCTCCTCAAGCTCCACCCAGGCCCGGACCTCTTTGCCTCCACCTCCCGCCCCGCCGCCCACTCCGCCGCGCACCACCACCCCGTGCTCGTCCTCCCGGGCCTCGCCGCCGGATCCTTTTCCTTCCGCCGCCTCCTCTCCTCCCTCTCGTCCCGGGGCCTCGTCGCCGCGGCCGTCGACCTCCCTGGCCAGGGCCTCTCGCCGCCTCCGGCCGCCCCTCCCGCCCGCACGAACCCGCTCCGGGAGATCATGGACCGCGGCATCTTCCACGCGTTCGAGCACCTCGTCGAGACCGGCGAGGTCCCGTTCCAGGAGACGGCCCCCGAGCCGTCCCGCTCCTTCTACGCGGCCAGCGAGGCGGCCGCGGCCGTGGCCCGTGCCGTGGACGCGCTCGGCCTCGCGCCTGTCCACCTCGTGCTCCACGACTCCGCCCTCGCCGCCGGCGCCGCCTTCGTGTCGGCCAACCCGGCGGCCGTGCAGAGCGTCACTCTGATCGACGCCACCACCACCTTGCCGGCCTTCCCGGCGGCCGTTCTCGGCGTGCCGGCGCTGGGAAGGCTGGTGCTGCGGGTGCCGGCATTGTTCAAGGGGCTGGTGCGTCTGTCCTGCGCTCGGGGGATGGATGCAGAGGAGGCCGACGCGCACAGGGCGGCGGTGCGGGGGCAGGGGAAGAGGGATGCAGTGTTTGAGGCCTGGAAGGCCATGAACCATAGTTTTGACCTGAGAGAGTGGAGGAGCTCTTCAGAGGAGGTGAAGAGGCTGCCGATGATGGTTCTGTGGTCGGGTTCTTGGTCGGATATGTGGATCGATGAGGGGAAGAAGGTGACCAAGGCGTTGCCGGACGCCAAATTCATCTACCATTACGGCGGCCGATGGCCTCAGGTCAGTCTGTTTGTCAGTGTCTACCCATGTTTACCAATTTCATTTTTGGGGAGTATGCGTTGTAGTCATGGATGGACCGATTGTCTTTTTTGTGTTAGCTTTGTTGATTGATATTGAGATACAGACATAATCATGATTGGTCCTCTGCCTCTATGTAGATCACTATTTCTCTGCATCATTGTTTCAAAGAGTTGAGTTAGAACTGAACCAAATTAGTACGTACTTGCTCAAAGTGAGACTTCTAGAGATTTCAGAATGAGATGATGTCGATCAAACTGCTAAATGGTATAGGATGATATCCATTTGGTAGTATAGCACAATGCACACTCTGTAACATACTAATATACCGGCCTGAACTGTTTCTACTAGCATTGTTATCATGTTTTCAGTTGGCATTTTGAGAAACGAGTTAGTAACCCCAATCTCATTCCTGTATTTTATAGGAAACCAACCAACTAAAGAGCTCCCCTTATAAGCTATAACTGATATATGACTGTCTCTAGTCTCCCCTTATAGCTAAAGAGCTTAACTAGGGTCATCTTGCCGTCATCGTGGTGGTATTTTTAATTAGCCTTTGGTTTGCAACGTACTACTGTATTATATAGCAAAGAAGCAAGCTGAGATTATGGCTGGTTTTTCCCTTATTTTGCAATTTCAGGTGGATGCATATGAGGAAATCTCAAAGTTGATAGCAGAGTTTGTGACCATGTTACCAACAACTGCGACAGAGCACGGGTCGGAGAATATGGACCAATCATCCGGCGAATCAGCAGATGCTCACAGCGATCATCCAGTTTCATGAAAACCAGAACTATCTGATTCATGGTTAAGAAATGCCTTGCGAGCATCCATATGACCAAGCGATGTTCTTCTGCCTTGGACAAGTCTTAGCTTGTTCTGCTAGAAGGGGATGATGGTCTCTTCCTTACAATCGCCCCATTGCTATCTGTTTCCCCCTTCATGTAAAATGATATCTCCCGGTGAAAGTTTGAAAAAACTTCACCTGTAGGGCCTCTTCTATTCCTCTTTCAGGTGATGCTGTCAAAATGTAACTTGAGACTGTTTTGCCTCAGGGAAGTAGGTATTCTGTAATGAGGCTGCGCTCGCATAACCTGATTTAGTGTAACGTTGTTTTGTTGCCATGGATAAATTGTACTCCTGTACTAACCAGTGCATTGTACGCTCAGATAAGTTTTACTTGCACTTGTAATCAGTGCTGCGATGCGATGCAGAGTACACTGTATTCTCTAGCTGGCCACCAGGCAGTTGGAAATTGTAGCCGAGTATCAAAAATAGTTCATTTTGTTAAGTTGGAGAAAATTACCGTGTCCCAAACATGTTTGAATCCACATTCTTCTCCTATCTTTTAAGTTGGTTTATGCTAAACATGTCCAAGCTATTTTCTTGCTGCTGTATATCCATCAGTATCTCTGCGGCTCTTCAGATTAGTAGTCTGATCAAACTGGAACCAATGTTCATAGAATATTGAGAAGCTTTATACATAAGGGGTTTTACCATACTATTCAGTTTTGCCTCTAATATTTCAAAATGCTAAAAAAATGCCATCATTGCGTTAGACGCGTACTATGATGGTATGCTTTGTTCCACCATTATCTTCGGGCCAAAACCCATTGACCATGTTATATGATTAAAATACCCTTATCGTCAGACCCTTGTTTCTTCCTCTTTTCTAGTGTAGGAGATAGAGTTTGCAGCACTGGCAGCGGCTGCCGGTGGTCGTTCCTTTGCATCAGAGTTGTGGGATTCACGGCCGACTTGTATGTCAGACCTGATCCTGCGTGGCTGCAATGACTCCTATGCGTCTTAATTAACATACACTCACCCTGTCCCTAAATAGACGACGAATGAATGCAATTTAAAATTCAACTGTTTGTAAGTTTGACCAAATAAATAGAAGAAAGTATCAACAATTATAATTTAAAATGAATACATTATGAAAATATATCTAATGGTGGATATGTTGCTATTGCTTATCTTCATATTTATTTGACTCAGACTCAAAAAGGTTTCTTTGACTCAGTTCATAGTTCATACCCCATTTATTTGGGAACGGATGAGCAAAAAAATTGGTCTTCTCTTTAGCCTCACGACTAAAGTTTGACTGTTCGTCCACACGACCGGGAGGCAGGACTAGAAAATCCCATGTCCAACCCACCGCGTGATAGGATATATAGCTTCCTTCTCCTCCACACACTCCCTGCTCTGAAATCCTCTATCTGTGACCATTAATTCCCCGTCGTTCGACCTTGAGCTTGTTCCCTTGAAAAAGAAAGTCGAGCTTATCTCTGGCTCGTTACCCGCTGACTTTGATTTAGCGCGTAAACGGCCTTGAATTCTCATCAGCAGATTAATCGCTGCTGCAGAAAACTCCAGCGGTATGAACAGTATACGTAGTGCCGTGAGCTGAATATTTCAACGGCGAACCCCGGCGATTTGGCAATCTTGGGGTGGTCCTTGATGTTGAGGGGCAGACCCAGACCATCGGTATGGTCAGCAACTTAATTTGACCCAACACGCTCCACACGCAGCTCCCACGTCGCAACGGCCACGCACCCCTGGTCCTGGGAACGCCATGGACTGCATTTGTTTATCGTCGCACTTTTGTTCATTACATACTACTTCCGCCGGTCCTTTTTACTCTGAATATAAAAATTGTCTAAAGTCAAACTTAACAAAATTTAATCATGTTTTTATAAAAAAAACATTAATATCTACTATGCTAAAGTTATATTACAATACAAAAATTTAAGTCATGACACATCTACTAATATTGATTTCATATTGTGAATGCTGGTATTTTTTCTATAAAATTGGTCAAACTTTACGAAACCTTATATATATTCTTTAGAAAAGAAGGATGACCCCCGACCTCTGCATCTGCAAGATACATGCGGTCATTTTATTGATTATTATTGAGGACCTTACAAAGTAGTACGACAATCTGCCTGAATCCGTCATCTTGGCATCACCTGCCGCTACTCCTATCCATATGATGAAGGGGTGCAAGCTGGACCAAATACCCAGACCTCTCACCTAAGTCTAACATCTAAAACCGGAGGCCTCGACCGAGCCACATACCGAGTCCGGGGTACAATCCGGTCCGAGTACTCACATATGTCGTCGCCGCCTTCTCTCACTGATTCATCTTCAAAACAGACAAATCTTACATGCGAACTAAAAAGAACCGGAGGAAGTACTTTCAAAATTCCCCGAAGAACTTCTTGACCACGCCATCGTTCTGAACTTCTCAGCCAATCAAAAGTGCGACAAGTATGATTGGAGAATTCCATGGCCGGCAGCAACGGTATCAACTCACATTAATCTGTCCGTACCTATCAACCTGTCGCTCACACGCAGCCAACGGAGTGTCAGCTTGGGAGACAAGCGCGTGGCGGTCAATGGCCGATGGAGGAAACGAATTGGCTGGCGTGGGCATGTAAACGAAAAAGGGAGCCACAGAAGCCACCGCTTCACCAAAAATACTACCTAGTGACACACCAGCGCTAGCGTAGCATCCATGACGACGGCGCCGGCGCTTCTCCGGGCCTCCACGCCGGCCCTCCGGCGCCACGGCCTCCTCGTCCTCTTGCTTCTGCTCATCGGCGCTTCCGGTGTCGCGGCGCAGGGGGGTGGTGTGGTTCCTCCGCGGCGGCGGCGGCAGGTGGTGGACGTGGGGGTGATCTTGGACACGAAGACGTGGGTGGGGAACATGAGCTGGACGTGCATGGAGCTGGCCCTCCAAGACTTCTACGCCGACGCTGGCCACGCCGGCTACCGCACCAGGCTGAAGCTCCACCTCCGGGACACCGGCCCCGGCGCCGTCGACGCCGCGTCCTCAGGTACTTGCGCCGTCTCTCAGACGGAGTAAGTTTTTTTTTTAGATTATCAGACGGAGTAAGCTAAGGAGGAAGACGGAGTGGAGTGGGCTGAGAAATGGGCCGAATCTTCTGCCGTGGGCCGAGCATGGGTGTTTTCTTTAGAATCCTCTTCCTCTCTCTCTTTCCGAGCCCTCCGTATCTCGTTTGGCCCATCGGCTCATCGGCGTGGCGGCGGCGCGGTTGCCATTTTCCCCGTCGGCGGCCGGGGTGGCTCTGCTAGCCTCGCCCTCGGCTAATCGGCTCTTGTCTTGCTTCTCGCCACACCGTCACGCCGCCCGCTCCGGCATAGAGAGAAGGTACCCCTTCTTCCCCGTGGCCCCCAGCTCGTCGCGCCAAGTAATTTGGCAACCCTCGACCTCGAGCCCCAGCTAGAAGACTGTTGTGAACTCGCGGTTCCGGTTTAAATCCATGCCAGGGAGACATTAGATCTGGAGCTGGAGTATAATATGAGTTTGCCGGTCTCCTGATTTTATGGGCACTTGAAAAGCTAGGGCCGTCAACCAAGAATGATCTTTATTTTTTCAACGGATAATGCACCCGTGAATTTGTTATTAGTTGTGCTGTTAGTTAGGGTACATCTGACATTGCTATTCTGAGAGATTTTTTTAATCAATTTATCATTTGTTATGAATGAGAACCATTCAAAAAGCTGATATGTATAGATGCTTCTTCCTTGCAGTTGTTTGATAGAAAGCCTTAATTTGTTGTGAAATCTCTTTCTAAGTTATATAAGGATTGCAGGTCTTGATCTACTGAAAAATGTCCGAGTGCAAGCGATTGTTGGGCCACAGACGTCAACTCAGTCTAAATTTCTTGCGGAGCTTGGGAACAAATCAATGGTTCCAGTCATTTCATTCTCTGCAGATTGCCCGTCACGATCCGGACTAACTCCATACTTCATCCGGACTGCATGGAATGACTCCTCTCAAGCAGAAGCTATCGCCTCACTTGTTCAGAAATACAACTGGAGGGAAGTCGTCCCTGTCTATGAGGATGATGATGATACCAATATCAAATTCATTCCCGACCTTGTTGATGCCCTCAAACAAGTCGACACTCGTGTTTCATACAGGTGCAAGATTCATCCTTCAGCTACAGAGGATGATATGAAGACAGCTATCTCAAACTTGAAACAGAATTGGACAAGCGTATTTGTTGTGCGTATGTCGCATGCTTTGGCTCAAAAGTTTTTCCAGCTTGCCAAAGATGAAGGGATGATGACCCAGGGCTTTGTCTGGATTACCGCGTATGGCTTGACAGATATCTTTGATGTGGTTGGTTCACCGGCACTTGATGTGATGCAAGGAGTTCTTGGGGTGAAACCTCATGTTCAAGATACCGTGGAACTTCAAAACTTTAGACAGAGATGGCGCAAGAAGTACCGATTACAAAATCCAGGCACCTCATTAAGTGGGCCCACAGTATCTGGCCTCTATGCTTATGATACCATATGGGCGTTAGCATTAGCAGCAGAGAAGGCTGGATTTGTGAATTCAGACTTTAGGCCGTCTTTAACAAAGAATGGTTCCACTGACTTTGACAGAATAGGTACTTCAAAAGCTGCTGAAAAACTGCGAGGTGCACTCTTAAAGGTCCTTTTTTTTGGCATCAGCGGGAAATTTCACATTCAAGACATGCAGTTAGTATCATCAAACTACACAATAATCAACGTTGTTGGTCAGGAGAGAAGAGAAGTTGGTTTTTGGACTCCAGGATCTGGCATCTCTGGTAGTCCAAAAATGAAGTCTGATCTTAACACCATCGTATGGCCAGGATATAATGAAACTGCACCCAGAGGCTGGCTATTTCCAACGAATAAAAATCTCACAATAGGCATGCCTGTGAAACCTGGGTTTGAAGAATTTGTAAGGTTTGACAATGGTACTGCCACGGGGTTCTGCGTCGATGTATTTGAGGCGGTAGTTAATGACTTACCCTATCATGTACCCCGTCACTATCGGGAGTTTGGAGACGGGAAAGGATCGAGTAATGGAACTTATGATGAGCTTGTCTATGAAGTTTATCTTAAGGTATGCATGGACTGTTTTCTGTTTCATTCTGCTTCATTGATCATTGGTCTTTAGTATGCAGACATGTAAGACTGTATCTCTGCACATGTTCGCATTTAAAACAAAATCAATTCGTGATCATCCCGTCTTTCCCTATTTTTGCATTTCATTCTCTATTTAGCCCACCTCATGAAAAATGATAGGCCTATTGATTTGAAGCAAGTACAAGAGGGGCGGTCAGTAGCATATCTCTTTTTTCCGCTACTCTCAAAACTAAACAAGCAGCATTGCGGTTGCTATCGAGCTATATTCCCATTCAATGGAACCCATCTTTCCAGTCAACCAGGAAGATCAGGACAAATAGACCAGTAGGGTATCATTACACTCCTTCTGACAAGGTATGATGACATATAGGCATATAGACCATACTTCCTAAATAGGTAAAGTCACCACCATAAGCT
This sequence comes from Triticum urartu, assembly GCF_056163025.1. Taxonomy (NCBI): domain Eukaryota; kingdom Viridiplantae; phylum Streptophyta; class Magnoliopsida; order Poales; family Poaceae; genus Triticum; species Triticum urartu. The sequence continues at coordinate 424,781,721 of NC_141877.1, read as the reverse complement.
GAGGTGAGGGCCTGAGAGGGTGGGGATCGAGCTTCATGGAATTGTGTATGGTCTTTTCAATACACATATGTATAACTTCCCTGGAATTTCAGTTGCGCTTCTATCCATCACTATAGGACTTGGGTTCAAGCAGCTTTCTTTGTTATGAACTTGTTTAAGCCATGTACAATAGTGAAACAGTCTACATTGATAAGTTTGACTCTTAAGTACCAAGTTACCAGTTCCACAGCAAAAGCTACAGTACCACCTTTTATTGTGTTCTAAAAAGATAATCATTACCCACTCTTAATCTGTAGAATATACTTGTGTATGACTTGCCTCCTCCGGTGATTAATGGTTTAGCCTGACTGTAATTTTTTTATATACACTTGTAAAGGCGTATAGCCTGTACTTCGAAGTTTCCCACTTACTTTTTATATGTTGGTGGCAGAATTATGATGCAGTTGTAGGTGATATAACAATCTTGGCCAACCGTTCTTCGTATGTGGACTTCACTCTTCCTTACACAGAATCAGGGGTACGCATGCTGGTTCCAGTCCAGGACCGGCGACAGAAGACTGCATGGACATTCCTCAGGCCTTTGACAGCTGACCTATGGTTAGGAACTGGGGCCTTCTTTGTCTTCACAGGTTTTGTAGTCTGGAGTATTGAGCATAGAATAAATCAAGACTTCCGAGGTTCCCCAGCCAGTCAAATCGGATCAGTCTTCTACTTCTCCTTCTCAACACTAGTATTTGCTCACAGGGAGCAGATCCTGAACAACTTCTCAAGAATTGCAATAGTTGTTTGGCTTTTCGTTGTGCTAATAGTGCAGCAGAGTTATACTGCAAGCTTAAGCTCGATCCTTACGGTGGAGCAACTTCAGCCAACAGTCACAAATTTAGAAGAAGTTGTCAGAAATGGGGGCAATGTTGGCTACCTCAATGATTCTTTCTTGCCTGGGCTTTTGAAAAGGTTGAAAATTGATGAATCAAAGATGATTGCCTTTGACTCCCCTGTGGAATACGATGAAGCGTTATCAAGTGGAAAAGTTGCCGTCATTGTTGATGAGATACCATACCTTAAGGTGTTCCTCTCAAAGTATTGCCAGAAGTACACTATGGTTGGACCAACCTACAAGTTTGATGGATTTGGTTATGTGAGTGCCATTTTTCCAGTCAGTAGCCCATTTTTAATACGGTCAAATCCTATATGCTGAATCAATTTTCGATGCTAAGTTGTTGCAGGATCCTGCTAGTAACTCAAATTTGCATATTAATATACCATCAGTTTAAACTTTTGATTAAGATTACAGTTTCAGCTCATGTTTGAGTTGTACTTCGAGATTCCTAAATTTTTCGTATGTGAACATGCTAAAGCCTAAAGGACAACTGCAAGATTATACTTGTTTTGTCAAGAATCTAAAATGCGCGATCAGGTTCTGGGGAAGTAGTGCTGATTCTATGGTTATCTATTGGGAACTACAAGACTTGCTTGCTTATTCAAGTATCCAGTAACGTGATAAGTCTATCTACTTGATCAGGTTTTCATCTAGTTTACTTAAACGGTTAAACCTTATCCTTATATTAGACTTTCTGAAGTTCATTCAGAACGATGGAATATTATGATCAATATGATTGTCTCACCTTACCAAGGGCTTGCATGAGTGATTAAGATAACTGCCTCCGGTTATTTTGGGCTGGTTTAAATTAATAATAATATGACTGGCTCAGCATTTTGCCAGACCTGTACTATATCACCACTGAAGCCTTTTCTGATCCTCATCGTGTGCTAACTCTGCAGGCATTCCCTCGAGGCTCGCCACTCACACCTGATATTTCGAGGGGAATACTGAAATTCGCATCGGATGACCGAATGGTTAAGATGCAGAAAGACTTGTATGGCGAGACTTCATGCCCCGACAAAGATGACTCCCAGACTTCAAGCAGCCTTACATTGCAGAGCTTCCAGGGGCTGTTCATCATCAGCGGAGCATCTTCAGTGCTGGCATTAATCCTGCACGCTGTCATAACCATTTATAACAACCGACACGAATTCAACAGTGACGGCAGTCAGAGTCCATGGCGCAGATGGCCTGCCATTCTCTCCAAGCTCTTCCACGGGGACGACAGTCCTTCTAACACTCCAGATAAAGATGAAGCCGCAGCGGAAAATGCTGGTAGTGCGGTTGAGACCCCACTAAGCATACGCATACCTAGTCACATCGTCGAGCACATGTCAGACACGGACACAGGAAGCCCACCAGAAGGGGAAGGAACACCAGGCAGGGAGCTCTCAGTTCAGGACACGGAACCGCTGTCGTTTGCTTACATGCATTCTGAGAGGGGGCAAAATAGAGCAGCTTCCTTGTCTCGGAGTGGGAGCTCGATCCGCAGGAGACAGATTAGCATGGAATGAACTACTGTACTTGACGAGTGCATAGCTTACTGATCGCTGGGATTTAGTTATTCATTTAGCTGTCTGTACATGTTTGCAGTTTATCTCTTTTGAAACGCAATGCTTGATGTGCATTGCCACATTGGCGATTGTTGGTAGCTGCGAGGATCAAGCGGTTCTGATGCGTGTGGTTTCTGAAAAAACTGTAAAGTGCTAGCCTGTATGCTGGTTTTCTCACCCCCCTCAAATTCGAAGAAATTATCGAATGACGTTGTGCCACCTGATGCTGTTTTCCAGTACTGGTTTTACTTATTTTGTTTTTATCAAATGCAAAGTATACAAAAATATGCAACGAGCATTCTGGCACTGTCACTGCTTGCTTTTGCTGACAGTAACTGATGAGCTGATGAGACGTCACATTTGTCTCTGATTCCCACACACACATGTACCTTGAGGAAAGAAACTACTGAAACGAATGCAAAACCCGCACGTTCTCGCGCGCGCGCGGTTCTGCAAACAGTAGGGAGGTCAAACCCGCACGCGACAAATCAAATTCGTAGAAAAAGAGAGGAAGAATGACAAAGTCAGTATGCGACCAAGCTCTGGTGGTTGTCTTGCCCAAGCAATTGAATGCCCTGCTCTCTCCCGCCCCTCCTCCATCTCGCCATGGCCGGGCACGCGCGCGCTCGTCCCTACCTACCATTCATCCTGGTCGGCCTCGCCGCCTCCTTCACCGTGACCTCGCGGGCGCAGCCGACGGAGGTCAAGGTGGGCCTCATCATCGACGCCGAATCGCCGGTCGGCAAGGTCGCCAGAACCACCATCCCCATGGCCCTCGAGGACTTCTACGCCGCCTTCCCCAACTCCTCCGCTCGGGTTCGGATCCTGCAGCGCGACTCCGGCGGGGACGTCGTCGTCGCCGCGTCCGCCGGTATGTATGACCGACAGCCTCTTCGGCGGCTCGTTTCATTTGACGTCACGTGCATCGGTGCATGGTCGTGATTGGTTGCCTTCGCGTCGCGTGCAGCGCTGCAGCTGATGACGAGCCAGGGAGCGCGCGCCATCCTCGGCCCGCAGTCGTCCGTCGAGGCGGCCTTCGTCGCCGACCTCGCCACGCGGGCCGAGGTCCCCGTCGTCTCCTTCTCGGCCACCAGCCCGTCGGTGTCGCCCGCCTTGGCGGGCTTCTTCGTCCGCGCCGCGCTGAGCGACGCGGCGCAGGCCGGCGCCGTCGCCGCGCTCGCCACGCACTTCGGGTGGCGCCGCGTCGTGCCCATCTACCAGGACGACGACTACGGCGCCGCCTTCGTGCCCTTCCTCGTGGACGCCCTCGCCGACGCGCGCGCCGAGGTCCCCTACCGCTGCGCGCTCCCGGAAGGGGCGGCCCACGACGCCATCGCCGCGGAGCTGTACCGCATGGAGTCCGAGCAGACGCGCGTCTTTGTGCTGCACACGCGCCCCGGGCTCGCGAAGAAGGTGTTCGCCGCCGCCGCGGAGGCCGGCATGACGGGCGCCGGCTACGCGTGGATCATCACCGACGGGCTCACGGGCCTCGTCGGCTTCGTCGACCCGCCGCAGGGCGTCATCGGGCTCGCGCCCTACGTGCCGACCACGCCGCGGCTGCGCGAGGTCAAGAGGCGGTGGGTGCGCCGGTACATGCGTGACCATCCGCAGGACGAGCCGGAGCACGCCGTGGTGGGCTGCTACGCCGTGTGGGCGTACGACGCCGCATGGGCCGTCGCGTCCGCGGCAGAGCGACTCAGCTCCGGCGACCTATCATCGCCGCCGGGGCTGGTGGGCGGCAAGGGCGGCCCCACCGACATCTCCGGGCTCGGCAAGTCAAGATCGGGCGAGAAGCTCCTCCGAGCTATCAACGACACGACGTTCGAGGGCCTCGGCGGCAGGTTTGAGCTCATCGACGGCGAGCTCGCGGTGCCGGCGTTCCGCGTGTTAAACATCGACGATGGGAAAGCCAAGGGCATCGGGTTCTGGACGCCGCGGCACGGGCTGAGCCGGCATGTCGGTCGCGGTTCCAGCAAAGCGGGCGGCGAGCTCTCGCCGTTCATCTGGCCGGGAGAGTCGACGGTCCGGCCAAGTGGGTGGGCGCAGCCGACGAGCGCCGCGAAGCTGCGGGTGGCGGTGCCGGGGAGGATCCCGCGCAGCTATCGGGCGATCATGCACATTGACGTGGACCCGGTGACGAACCGGACAACGGCCGGCGGGTTCGTGATCGAGGCGTTCGAGGCGGCGGTGCGGCTGCTTCCGTACGCTCTGCCGTTCGACTACGTGAAGGCGGACCCCATGCCCTACGACCACTTGGCCCAGGCGGTTAACAATGGGGTAAGTCATTTCTTCCATCGCAAACCATGCCTCCTCGTCAAATCATGCATGTCGTTTTTCTTCAAGTCATGCATGCATTCATTTGCATTTTGCATTTTTTTTGCAAATCATTTACATTTTGCATTAATCTATCAATTCAAAGTTTCAAACTAAGCCACCTCATCAACTCTAATCATGTCTTCTTCTTTTTTAAAATAAAGTTTTTCCCTCTTAAAGTAAGATCCAAGATCCTAACATCGACTGAGACTTAACAAAGTCTCAATCAACTAAGACTTAGCAAGACTGTTGTTCTTTTCCTCAATATTCATAGCCAGTTCATCACTATGAATTGAGAGGAGAGCGTCATCCTTACCAAATTGGCTATAATCGTAGACCATAGACCAGTCAACCTCATTCGCAAAAAAGAAGACCGGTCAATCTGCAGTGTGTTTTTTCCAACCACTCGATCGAGGCCTGACCTAGCGCATATCAATATGACGCGAATGAAGATGAACAATAACCTACTCCCTTCGTTCTGAATTACTTGTCACGGGTATAGATGTATCTAGATGTATTTTAGTTCTAGATACATCCATTTCTGCGACGAGTAATTTGGAACGAAGGGAGTAGGCTGTTGGGGAGAAAGATGAATGCCAGCTGTTGGATTTCAATTCATCGGTTCGAAATTCGACTGACCCTATTTTTTAGGCATCCTATGTATAGTCGGCCCCTGAATTCCCAGTTACAGCCTAATAGCAATGCTTATAGAGGGTCTACCTTTGGGCTTCTCTTCATACATTACGTACTTGGTTACACACTATTCATGTGTTTTTTTTAAAAGGGGTTTTATCCCAGCCTCTGCATCAGAAAGATGCATACAGCTCAAAGTATTTCAGTTGAGCAAAATTTGGATAAATAAACCTTTGTGGCCTTGCCCTTTGCTGCAGACATACGACGCGCTGGTGGCGGACATGACCATCACGGCGAAGCGGTCGGAGCACGTGGACTTCACGATGCCTTTCATCGCCACGTCGATCACCATGATAGTACCGCTACACGACCAACGGAGCAGCAACAAGTGGACGTGGGTCTTCCTCAAGCCGCTTCGCTATGACCTCTGGCTCGTCAGCGCCGCCTTCTTCATCTTCACCGGTTTCGTGGTCTGGGCCATCGAGCGCCGTGACAATGAGAGGTTCGGCGGGACGCAGTCGAACCAAGCGGGCACCATGCTCTACTTTGGCTTCTCCACCCTCGTCTTCACCCACAACGAGAAGGTTAAAAGCAACCTATCGAGGCTGGTCGTGGTAGTGTGGGTCTTCGTGGTGCTCATCCTGCAGTCCAGCTACACCGCCAGCCTCACCTCCCTGCTCACGGTGCCGCAGATCGGGCCAACCATCGTGGACTACCGCACGCTGTTGCTAGGCACGGAGAAGGTGGGGATCCTCAACAACTCCTTCACACCGCAAGTCATAAACCAGTCTGGGCTCCCGCAGGATAGGGTGGTGCGGTACCCGAAGGCGGAGAGCTTTCAAGAGGCACTGTTGAACGGCAGCATCGGCGCCGTCATTGACGAGACGCCTTACCTCAACATCTTCCTCCAGACCTACCGGGACAACTTCACCGTGACTGGCCAACCCAACATGACCGGCGGCTTCGCGTTCGCGTTCCCCAGGGGGTCACCGTACGTGAAAGACCTGTCGCAGGCGATCTTGAACCTCACCGAGAGCGGCGAGATGAACAGGATCGAGCGCAAGTGGCTCAGCGACCAGGATGACCACAGGTCACAGGGCGGCGGACCGTTCACGACGAACCATCTCAACTTCAGCAGCTTCCGAAGCCTGTTTGTCATCACCGGCGCCACCTCGCTCATTTGCCTCACCATCCACCTTGCTTTCTTCCATAAGGAGGGCTACTGGTTACCCCTCCCGCAGATCATGTCACGCCCATCGTGGAAGGTCAGGCTTCGGATGTTGGTCAAGCACTTTGACAGAAAGGTCTACAGTGAAACTATGCCCGGTCGGAACCAGAATGATGTAGGAGCGGTTGCCTCCCCTCATACCTCGGACCATGTGAGCATCGTCGGTAGACTGCCCTGTGCGCCACACACCAACGAGGGGTCTGTTGAGATGGCAACCCAGACAACCAGTGCGATCGAGCCGGTCGCCGACGGAGGAGGTAGATCGTGCTCGTCACGCTAACCGGCTAACGTCTATGGAAAGAAAGACTGAGCAACTACTTCAAACTGCCATAGTCCAAAATACTTCCACTAGTGTCAAAATACGTCTTACACTATGGGACGGATGGAAGTATATCCCTTGTAGTAAACGACAAACGAGAACTATTACTTGATGCCCTGTGAACACGTATTAAAGACTTTGTACAAAGTTTTTCTTTTGCTAACCTGTAAGAAGAAGAAATTAGTTGTGGGGAGTTTTCTTTTAGGTGGATTCGTATTGTCGTATCATTGTACTTATCCCCTTTGTTTCAAATTAGTTGAAAATATTTGATGTTGTAAATATTACTCGCTCCGTTTCTAAATAGAAGTCTTTGTAGAGATTTTACTATGGACTACATACGGAGCAAAATGAATGAATCTACACTCTAAAATGCATCTATATACATCTGTATGTGGTTCATAGTGGAATCTATACAACAACTTATATTTAGGAATGGAGGGAGTACAAATTTAGGGAATGAGATCCAATGCCTTGCTGTGAGCAAGGCACCGATGAACAGTACGATGACTGGCTCTCCTCTCCACACCGTCCGAGCCAGAATCAACGGCCAGATCTGCGTGAACAGTGGCAGTTCTACAATGTTCGGTTTATAGTACCCCACCTACAGTGTTCGGTCTACAGTCCCCCGTAGTGTTCTGCGCTACAGTATTCGATGTGAGCCCCCTCCCCCCCCTACACTCTAAAATGCATCTATATACATCCGTATGTGGTTCATAGTGGAATCTCTACAACAACTTATATTTAGGAATGGAGGGAGTACAAATTTAGGGAATGAGATCCAGTGCCTTGCTGTGAGCAAGGCACCGATGAACAGTACGGTGACTGGCCCCCTTCTCCACACTGTCCGAGCCAGAATCAACGGCCAGATCTGCGTGAACAGTGGCAGTTCTACAATGTTCGGTCTATAGTACCCCACCTACAGTGTTCGGTCTACAGTCCCCCGTACAGTGTTCTGCACTACAGTATTCGGTGTGAGCCCCCCCCCCCCCCCAAACCTTGATCCAACGGCTGGCTGGCCGCCAGTTAAGTCGTGGGATCTCTGTCCCAAATTTAGTTCCATACTTTCCTCTACGAGCAATGCTACACTCACAGAGAGATCTATTATGGGGTTCATGGACTAGCTGGCGTGGGTGATTGGGATTGGATACAAGAGGAGGATGGGCCCCACCCTCACTGAAAATAAGGGGGGGCTGATAGATTAGTTAGAAGGAAATTAAGTAAAAGCCCGTAATGGCTCCGTGTGTGTAGGATTATTGTTCCTCTACCAAGTCATAGAAATTTAGTTATTGAGTAGTCCGCCCCGAAAGAGAAAATTCACGTGCCACTTAGGGCGGACCCTAGGCAACTATCAATTCCGCAACATTTTTGTCCCTTGATTTCTTCTTCTAAGTTTGTACTCACTCTGTTATGAAATATATAATGTTTAAGCAGCTTAAATTGAATTGTTTAAACGTCATATATTTCGTAACAGAGGGAGTAATACATTACAACAAAAATGAAAATTTTATAAATATACTCCGTGGAAGGAGTTCCTACAAGTTCGCCTACAAAACTACTCAAAGATTTTCTCGATGGTGTGGTTGATTGCTGATGCTGCTGCAAAAAAGGCTGACTATTAAATTCACAGCCAACCATTGCAGTCATCCGCTGTTGGATGCTTGGATGGAGGAGAGGGGGCGGACTACTGGTCGGCTCAGCAAACTTAATTTGAACGCCCACGCGGCTTCTGTGCCGCTGCAGCCACACCGGATTATGGGTAGTAATCTGCGTCGGCGCACCGGCGGAACGTTTCGCCCGGTCAAACCCGAACCGCTCGATCTAGACGCGCGTAACCGTCAGATCTGCCTCGCATCTGCTATCGTCATCCTCCCCACGGAAAAACAGAGGAGAAATAAAAAAAAGCAAGCGCCGCCGCCGCTTGCAGGATCCCGCACGCTGGCATGCGCTGCTCTCGCTTGGACCACTGCTGCCCCTGCTCGTCGCCGGCGCTCGTAGCCTCATCGCCGCCGCCGAACCAAAACACCACCCGCCTTCACCGCCGACACCGAAGCAAAAAATGCCGGTTCCAGCAAAATCAAAAGACGCTTGTAGCAAATTTTTAGGATGGTTCCAGCAAAAACGAAACAAAAACAAAAGGTGGTAGCAAAAACTACTGATGCTTCTAGGAAGACTCTGGTAGTAGAAAAACTCCAGTGGTAGCAAAATGGCATCTCCGGTAGTAGCAAAAATCAGAGACGGTTGTAGCAAAAAAAAAAAAACCATCGCCGCCGTTGAGCAAGACCACCGTGGGTGGATGTAGCAAAAAATGTCTTCAATTCCAGCAAAATCAAAAAATGGTTGTAGCAAAAAAGTCAGGAAAAACAGAAAATGGATGTAGCAAAAATCGACAAACACCGGTAGTAACAAAAAATCAAAACGGTTGTAGCAAAAATGGTTCATCGGTTGCAGTGAAAATCACCTGGTAGCAAAATTTTGGGCGGGTGGGTGGTAGCAAAAGCATGGGCCAGTTCCAGCAAAAATAAAACATAGTTGTAGCAAAAAAAAAGAAGCAAGTTCCAGCAAAAAATGAAGCTGGTTCCAGCACCCGACATAGCCGGTAGTAGCATCGGAGATCGCAGGTTCCAGCACTTGACGCAACCGGGGTTGCAGCTTGCTGTCGTGTTGGTTCCAGCATCACTGCAGCCGGTGGTAGCATCAGGACTCACTGGCTCCAGCACCAGATGCAGACCGTTGCAGCTTGGGTCGAAGATGTCGATCGATGCTGGAGAAGCCCGTCGCAGCTCGGCCACCGGAGGTCCAACACCTCCCGCTGCCCGTCGCAGCACGGCACCCCGGGGTCCCGCAGCTAGCACGGCTTTAGGTGGACGGAGGGGAGAGGTGGGAGCGCCCATGGCGAAGGAGCCGGAAGAAGGAGAGGGAGAGGTAGGCAGCACCAATGGGGAGGGGAGGTGGAAGAAGGAGAGGGAGAGGTGGGTAGTCCCGTTGGGGATTTGTGGCCCATGGAAATTTGTGGCCAGAAAAATCTGGAACGAAGGAAGAAGATAAGGAAGGAAAAGGGATAGAGCGGTGCAGGGCTTCACTGGACGCGTGGGTTTGTTGGAAACGTTTACCCCGGATTATTTCATCACCTTTGGTGCAACGTGTGAATTACCTATTACAGTATATTTCTACTAGCGTGTTATATCAAAAAGACCAGAAACAATTATGTTTTAAAAAGTTACAATTTGCACTTTTTTGAAATATATCATGAGTTTTTCCTCAAACTAAAAATAGGCTTTTCTTAACTGATTGAGACTTGAGAAAATGTTGACTGGGGCGTAGACGGACGACCGTGGATAACTAACCCGAGCACGCCATCGATGTTGGCCGAGCAAAAGTACGACAAGTATACCCACGCCGAGTTCCACGATGCATGGCCGGCGGCAATAGTGCCATTGTCACACACAAACACAAGAGATAACCGATTGAGAGCGATGGAGCTTGGAGGGAGGAAGATGCTGCATAGTACTGTAGGATCGAGCAGCGCGGGTCAACCGCACGCACGCGCTCGATCAACAAGCAACCGTCACCGTGGCGCGTACGTACGTACGTGCATGTAAAGGCAGCCACGAAGCAACCCTAAATGGAAAAGTCGATCGTTTGGTTCATCAAACGTACTAGCAGCGAAGCCTTGTTCGGCTAGGCATCGATCGATCCATGAAGGCAGCGACGACGACGCTTCTCCGGGTCCTCCGCCGCCGCCACGGCCTCCTCCTCGCTCTCGTGCTTCTCGTCGGCGCTGCTTCCGGTGCCGCGGCGCAGCGGACGGTGGACGTGGGGGTGATCCTGGACAGGTCGACATGGGTGGGGAACATGAGCTGGACGTGCATGGAGCTGGCCCTCGACGACTTCTACGCCGACGATAGCCATGCCCGGTACCTCACCAGGCTGAAGCTCCACCTCAGGGACACCGGCCCCAACGCTGTCGACGCCGCTGCCGCAGGTACGTGCGTGCGCGCCGCGCCTCCCTGCTCAACCCGATCGAACATCAACTAAGCTAGCTGCTGCTAGTACCTGGGGAGATTTGGCTAATTAAGCTCATGCCTAGCCTAGGTTTCCCTTGTGTTTCGCCACCATTTGTATGTATTTGTTGCTGTTTTCTCATTGGATCAAAGCAAAAGCACTGTACCTAGCTAGGACCCATGTTTTTTTTAAGTGAGACGTGAGTAGTTTCATATCCCAAAAGATTGGATGCGGTCAACGATTAGACCTATGCTTCGTGCACGCAAATGTTTCTCCATGTTTAGTCCCTTCATCTAGTCTACCGATCTCAATCGAGTCTTGGTTCACTCCCTCAAGTGAAACCATATACCGCTGTTAGAGCATCTAGTACTCCCTGTGTAAAGAAATATAACAGCATGTAGGTCACTTATATTTTTTTTACAGAGGGAGTAGATTAATAAATCCCGTAAAAATGGTCAAACATTTAAACTGAAAAAGCATAGTATAGATCCTATAAAAAAATTACATGTCCCCATGTATTATTCCGTATATACCTCATATTTGTAGGTTTGCGGGTTGTTTTGAAGGGAAACCGTAAATCGGTCAATGCCGGAGCAAGCGGCCTAGCTTGGCTGACACCGCGCGAGTAGCAAGCAGGCGGAGGAGCTCGACAGCTGCCGGCCAAAGCATCGCCGGAGCAAGCGGCCTAGCACGGGGCCACTGGTGGCATGTGTGTGTGTTACAGCCGGCCAATAGCTGCATGCGTGCGTTTCAGTCGACCAGAGTTCGATTTCATCCATGTGTGCTATCCGGGGAACAAGCATGGGGAGAAAAAGGAGAACAAAAATTAGGGTTTACGGAATTTGTTTCGCCCCATACCGTGTGGTGCCACAAATTCATTTTAGAGAAACTTGTATACTATTTTTGCGGGACGCGTTTTCGCTGGGGTTGCTCTATTTTGCTGGGATTGCTCTATTTTTTTTAGGGTTGCTAGAGTTGCTCTGGTGGCTCCCCCTCCCCGCAAGAAAAGGAAACTTCTGACTGCCTTGGTGTTATGGGCTGGATATGGGCCAAATCTTCTGCGTGTGTTCAGCGCTTAGAGATTCACCCCACAATCTGGCCTAGAGAGCTATCCGACCCTTGTCTCTCTCTCTCTCTCTCAAAAAAAAAACCTATCTTACCCGGCGACTGCAAGTCCGGCGGCGGCGCTCGCCTCAGCCGTTGCATTTTTCTAGTATTTTCTCCCCATCCCGCCGGCGGTCCGAGCTCCGCTGCTAGTCTCGCCCGGGGCTCCTGCCTCCTTCTCGTCCTGATTCCACCCCCGGCGGCGCACAGTTACGGTACTCTACTCTTTCTTCTCCCGACCTCCATCTCCAATCGATTTAGAAAGCGCTGTAGCCCTTGAATCCCAATTCGAAGGCCTTCTTGATGTTCCAAATCGTACCCATGCGGTGGATGGCAGACATTGGAGTTCGGCGTTTGAACACTTGCAACATTAGAGCCGTTTCGCCAACCGAGCTCTCTCCAACTTTTGATTATTATTAGTGCGCCGTTAGTGCGGGTAAATCCTGCATTGCGTGTTCTTTTCCACCGCGGATTTGCAACAAATTTATTAATCATGTATTATGAACGAGAGCCACTGCTGTGAAATCTCTTTCTAAGCAATATCAGCACTGCAGGTGTTGATCTACTGAAAAATGTGGGCGTGCAAGCGATCGTTGGGCCGCAGACGTCGACTCAGGCTAAATTTCTTGCGCGGCTCGGGAACAAATCATCGGTTCCGATCATTTCGTTCTCCGCAGATTGCCCGTCACGAGCCGGACTAACTCCATACTTCATCCGGACCGCATGGAACGACTCCTCTCAAGCAGAAGCTATCGCCTCGCTTGTTCAGAAACACAATTGGAGAGAAGTCGTCCCTGTCTTTGAGGACGATGATACTAATACCAAGTTCATTCCCGACCTCGTTGATGCCCTCAAACAAGTTGACACGCGTGTCTCTTACAGGTGCAAGATCCATCCTTCAGCTACAGAGGATGCTATGAAGGCAGCTATCTCAAGCTTAAGACACAATTGGACAAGTGTATTTATTGTGCGTATGTCGCATGCGCTAGCCCTCAAGTTTTTCCAGCTTGCTAAGGACGAAGGGATGATGGGCCAGGGATTTGTCTGGATCACCGCGTACGGCTTGACAGATATCTTTGATGTGGTTGGTTCTCCGGCTCTAGATGTGATGCAAGGAGTTCTTGGGGTGAAACCTCATGTTCAAGATACTGTGAAACTTCAAAACTTTGCACAGAAATGGCACAGCAAGTACCGATTAGAAAATCCAGGCACCTCGTTGAGTGAACCCACAGTGTCCGGTCTCTATGCTTATGATACCATATGGGCGTTAGCATCAGCAGCAGAGAATGCTACATATGTGAATTTAGACTTTGGGCCGTCTGTAACAAAGAATGGGTCCACTGACTTTGACAGAATAGATACTTCAAAGGCTGCTGAAAAACTGCGAGGTGCACTACTGAAGGTCAACTTTTCGGGCATGAGCGGGAAATTTCGTATTGAAAACACACAGTTAGCATCATCATATTATATGATAATCAACATTGTTGGTCAGGAGAGAAGAGAAGTCGGGTTTTGGACTCCAGAATTTGGCATCTCTGGTAGTCTAAATATGAAGTCTGATATTAACACCATCATATGGCCAGGAGGAGATCATGAAACTGTGCCTAGAGGCTGGCTGTTGCCGAGGAATAAAAGACTCCAAATAGGTGTACCTGCAAATCCTGGGTTTGGCCAACTTGTAAGATATGAAAATGGCCCCGAAGGCCAAAAAGGGTTCTGCATCAAAGTTTTTGATGAAGTAGTTGATAATTTACCCTACCAAGTACTATATGACTACCATGGATTTGATGACGGGCACGGAAATAGTAATGGAACATATGATGAACTTATCTACAAGCTTTATCTTAAGGTATGTACTCTTCTGTCTTCTCTTTGCTCTGTTTTGTGCTTCGACACAATCTCTCCTAGACAGGGCAGCTAAAGCTTGGAAATAATAATTGAGAAGATCAGAAATAACTATTCACTTTGTGTTTTTCTTGTTGTTTTCTCAAGTATACAAAACTAATAGTTTACTCCCAATCAATTATTCGTCTTTAGTGTGCAAACATGTATGATTACATCTGGGTACTTGTTAGAGAGAGCCTACCATACAATGTGTTTAGTCCATGTGCATCAAATATCAGTGTACCGTGCCAATTTTACTGATATTATATCGCATTGGGTCAGGTTCCTTCTTTTGTACACTTAAGTTACATGAGAGGACTTAAAAGCATCCGCCTTCTCTTCTAGGGAACTTATTGGCGTAAATGCGTACATTTGAAACAGATCTGCATCATTATGCGTGGTGGTTTTATTTGAATGTTCCAAGCAGAGCGCAGTTTCCTGGGTTTTTACTTCATCAACTAGTCCCTCCAATCCATATTAATTGTCGCTGATTTAGTACCAAGTTGTACAAAATCAGCGACAGTTAGTATGGATCGGAGGGAGTACTAATTTTTTAATTACAAGCTCCAATCAGAAAGAAGCATATAATTCCTCCTTGTACGGATTATTTTTCTCTCGGACATGACACAAGTGCATGCAGTAAAGAAAACATAACCAATAGAATAATCAGCACCCCTCTTAATTTGTGAGACAAATGCTTTTGAATTATGATGATTAATTGTTTAGCCTAACTATATATATTTCTATTGCATAAACTTGTAGATCCATATACCCTTGTGCTCGAAAGTTTCTCAACCCACATTATATCTGTTCCTGACAGGGATTCGATGCAGTGGTAGGTGATGTAACAATCTTGGCCAACCGCTCTTTATATGTGGACTTTACTCTTCCCTATACAAAGTCAGGGGTGCGCATGCTGGTTCCGGTCCTGGACCGGAGACAGAAAACTGCATGGACATTCCTAAAGCCTTTGACAGCTGACCTTTGGTTAGGAACTGGGGCCTTTGTTGTTTTCACTGGTTTTGTAGTCTGGTGTATTGAGAATCACGAAGATTTCAAAGGTACCCCAGCTAATCAAATTGGATCAGTCTTCTACTTTTCCTTTTCAACACTTGTATTTGCACACAGGGAGAAGATTAAGAACAACTTGTCAAGAATTGTTGTAGTTGTTTGGCTTTTTGTGGTGCTGATAGTGCAGCAGAGTTATACTGCAAGTTTAAGCTCAATTCTCACAGTGGAACAACTTCAACCAGCAGTTACCAATTTAGATGAGGTTATCAGGAAAGGGAGCTATGTCGGCTACCTCAATGATTCATTCTTGCCTGGGCTTTTGAAAAGTTTGAAAATTGATGAATCAAAGATGATTGCGCTCAACTCTGCCGAGGAATACAATGACGCCTTGTCAACTGGAAAAGTTGCCGTCATTGTTGATGAGATACCATACCTTAAGTTGTTCCTTTCAAAATATTGCCACAACTACACTATGACAGGACCAATCTACAGGTTCGATGGATTTGGTTATGTGAGTACCATCTTTCCAGCTGGTTGTACAGTAGCACATTTCTGGCACTGTTAAATCCTATATGATGAATCAGTTTCCACCGCTATTTTCTAGTAGGATCGTCCTAGTAGCTCAAATTTCTATATTTGTAATTTCACATACCATCAAAATATCTCTCAAACAAACAAAAAATCAGAGTAATTTTTTTATTAAGATTATAGTTTCAGCCAATCTATGAATTGTACTTTGAAATTTCTGAACTTGTCGGATGTGCACATGCTAAAGGACGAATGCAAGATTAAATTTGTTCGTCAGGAACCTAAACTGCATCATCATGTTTGTGCGGAAAGTGGTGGAAATATTATTGGTTTTATGTTGGGAAATAGAATGCTTTCTTGCTCCTTGAAGTATTAAATAACATGATAAATCTACTTGATCAGGTTTTCAACTGGTTTGCTTGAATTTTATCTTTGTATTAGACTAAACTGTCTGAAGTTCGTCAAGTATGATCCATATGATTGCCTCACTTTACCAAGCTGCTTGCATGAATGACTATTATAACTGCCTCACCGTTAGTTATCCTGGGCTGGTATAAATGTTTATATAACTGGATATCAGTGTTATACCAGGCTTTTATTTCACCGCTGATGCCTTTTCCGATCCTCATTTGTGCAGGCGTTCCCTCTAGGCTCTCCACTCACAGCTGATATCACGAGGGGCATACTGAAGCTCGCATCGAATGGCAAAATGGCTGAGCTTCAGAAAGACTTGTATGGTGATAAGTCATGCCCCGACAAAGATGACTCCCAAACTTCGAGCAGCCTTACGTTGCACAGCTTTCAGGGGTTGTTCAGCATCTCCGGAGCATGTTCAATCCTGGCATTAATCCTGCATGCTCTCATAACCGATAAAGGTGTATTCAGCAGATGGCTTGCCGCCATTTGGTCCAAGCTCTTCCGCAAGAGTAATACACTCCAAATAATGATGAGGCCAGTGGAAGGACAAGGATCACGAGTGTGAAGAGCAAAACCACCTTTGTTTGTAGTTGTACGCATGCAGCCTGGCTCCTCCCGAGAGGGGGCATGATTGATCAGTGCCTTGTTTGTCTCGCTGTGGGAGCTGAAAATGCCCGGGACAGATAAGCGTGTAATACTACACGGTTAACGTTTTAGCTACTGATGGTCGCAATTCTTTATTCGTTTGTCTGTTGATTTGCATTTATGTTTAGGTCTTTTAACACATAGATAGACTGATGCAAGAACATTTAATCTGGCATCCAGATCTGTATTATAAGGTGCCACCTGATGCTGGTTTTCAGATATGTTACATATCACATATGGAATGCAATGTGTACTTAGATATGTATGCAAGCTGTTGAACTTTTAATCTTGCAATGGAGCTGCTGTTGTTACCTCTTGAACTTTTTGTCGATCTTTCTACCATTGTCACCGCATGCGTGCTTGGTGATGGTAACTGATGAGGTACTTAACTATCAGTACCTCTGTGATAGGAATGAAACGAAGCATCCCCTATGGACAGGCAGCTTAGCCAAAGAAGCATCCCCTGGCTTTAAACTGATGCGGTGAGCATGAGTTTCATGGATGAGGGCAATCAACTGATATCCCATATGTATACTGTATATTTGTTCTGCATTTACGATACACTCGTATCAATCCAGATCTTGAAAAAAGAAGCTAGCATACATATTTACATGCCTATAGACTATGGTATGCGGATCATATTCAGGTCTGAAATGCATATAATTCTACTGCCCGTGCCCTTGTACATAGCCCTGGAACACTGAGTCCACTCCTGGGGTAGAGCAGGAGCTCCAAGAACCAGCGCTGCCCGCCTCGCCGCCGATCAGCAGGCGGCTGTCTTCCTCCTCCAAGCACCCTATCTGCTGGAGCAGCATCTCGATCTCGTCCTCCATGTCTCCGTCGAAAGTCACGGAGCTCGCTGCCGGTGTCGAGCTCGAGCTCCCTACGCCCACCGCTGTCTCGCCGGTGGGACTCGTGGACAGCGGCGTGGTGCCGCCGCTGCCCCAGGCGCGCTGATGATCTTGCACGTTAACGCGGCCCGGGTAGGTACTGATTTGGATATGAGACCAGAACCCGGAGTAGCCAGCGGCAGGAGAGAGTACAGACTGCTGGGCTGGCCAGAGGTTGCTGTAGAAGGGGAGCCCCGGCGTGTCTTGGAGGCCGACGTGGCGCCGCTGCACGCTTAGCTGCATCCGCTCCAGCGCCGTCGAGGCGGCGCCGCCACCCGTGGGGCTCATGAGGAGGAGGCGCGGCTGCTGCGGCAGCGGCAGCGCGTACCTGATGGGGCGGCGGCCGCCGCCGAGCAGGCGCCTCTTGAGCTTGGTGTTCCAGTAGTTCTTGACGTCGTTGTCCGTCCTCCCCGGCAGCTGCGCGGCGATGGTGGACCACCTGCTCCCGATGCTGGCGTAGAGGCTGCAGATGAGCCGGTCCTCCTCGCCGGTGAAGCCGCCGTGCCGGATGTTGGGGCGGAGGTAGTTGAGCCACCGCAGCCGGCAGCTCTTGCCGCACCTGTTGAGCCCTGCACCCAGCATCAACGTGTTCAGTTCATATCATACCTAACCCTTGATCGCCCCGGTGACAGAAAGGGATATATAGGCCGCGGCCGGGAAGCACGGCAGTAGGTACGTACCGATCTTGCGGGGGAGCGCGATCCAGTTGCCGGCGGTGCCGTGCTCGGCGACGTAGGCCCTGAGCACGGCGTCCTCCTCCGCCGCCCACGGGCCCTTCTTCACGCTCGCCTTGTCGCAGCACGGCGCCCTGCCCATCTCGACGCCCAGCTCGAGCTGGATCTCTTCCGCTCTGGCCGCCGGCCGCCTCCAGTTCGGTTCACCTCCGGCTAGAGCACCTCCAGCTAGCAGCGGAGTGACTGAGCCGACGGCGATGGATGGCTGGTGAGGTTGTGCCGCGAGGACCGGGCATTTTATAGCGAGGGCATAGGATCTAGCCCTCACGACGTGGGAGGAGAAAGTACCAGTAGTACTGTACTGTACTGTGCTCTTGACTTCTGCATCTCATGTGCTTCATTTTTTTTCGCCGGCCAAATTAAGTACCGTCGTAAGTCGGAACAAAGTGGTTTTCTAGTCTTTTACAAGGGTCTTACCCCTAACAAAACTGTAACACATGATTAGGAAAAGGCTAAAAGATCTATGTATGTTTTATATTAAAAAAACCGGAAAGATTAATCCCGAATATTTGGATTTTAAATGGCAACCCGAAAGTTTTTCATGGCAACTTTTTAGTTGACGCAGGTGGCAAGTTTTAGTTGAACGTTCAGATTTATCGGGGTCCAAAAAATTCAGTTTTCATGCACATATTTTCTAAGGGGGAGAATGTTTTTTTTCAACTATCGGCATAGTTAGTCGGCGACCTCTGGCGCACCAGGCTGCCACTCAAGGAAAAACTCTATTTTTTGCTCTCCCAACTCAATATCACAAATTTTTGGTCTCTCAAGTGCCTAATATCCTCTTAGAGAAAAAATTGCCTAATATTAACGTGCATTGCACGTACACGATTATTAGTTTTATAAATAATAACTCAACTAACTTGAACATGGGAAAAAAAGGAAATGTCTTTTAGGAAACAGAAATTTTGTTTCCAATGTAGCTTCTCTCCAGTGAAGGTTTTTTTGCGAGATTTTCCAGTGAAGGGTTTTAAGATAAAGTTCAAGAATGGCAAATTAAATTAGTATTCGAAATAAACATTGATTGACAGCCTTTTTGATTTGTTGATGGACTGCATTCAATATTAATGCATTCCTGGGATTTAATGTCTCTTCTTAAGAAAATTAGCTTAAAATGTTGTTTTCTTTCATCAATGGAAAACCGGCAGAGTCGGTAGTCCGATCGGTGAACCAGTTAGTTGTCCAAGCGGTTCATTCATTGGTTTGGGTTTGTAAACTACGCAATGTACTGGCCATCTGGTTACCAGAATATAATCGCTTGGTTGTTGCACGACACTCTCCACCCATGTAACACTTGTATGATAATACTTCTATGGTTCGATATAATCTCTTATTTGCTGATGTCTCTTTAGTACTTACTCTCTGGACTTGCATAGCAATGAAATGCCTAATCACACATGAATTTTTAACTAGTGGACATCATACTGTTAGGGTGGTAACCGTTTATATTACTGAAAATATGATGGACGCCATCACTAGCGGAGCTAGGCAACTTCTTTTGGGGGGGCCAAACATAAATGTGGACGTTTGGGGGGCCAAAAAACTCTTCTTGTCCTCATTTTCTCTCCAAAAAAAATTTCCTTCACATATTTTACAAAAGCTGGGGGGGGGCCATGGCCCCTGTAGTTTACAACATAGCTCCGCCACTGGACGGCATACTAGCTATAAGATGGTAGTTGGTGGTGACATAACAAATTTCATGGAAACATAATACAATGTGATCTTGGTTTAAAGCCCTCGTTGAGGTAAACTAAACAATGAAGAAAAATAGCAAATTAGATTAAAGGTTTGGTAGATAAATCATACCAAAGACTTTCTACATGCATGCACACCTCAAACCCCATTAATTAGGATGGGGCCCTTTTAGCGGCGCGAGATGAAAATACTAATCTTGGCAATGCGGCCAGATTAGATTTACAAACACCCCCTGTTTGAATGTTCTTCTCATACACTTGTTTGTGTAACAACTGTATTTGCATGTCTGCAAGTGTTCTCTTTTTCTTTAAAAGGTTGATTCATTCGGATAGGAATTGTGGCTTTACGTAAAGGGCTCCGCAAGACAGTAAAACCATAACCCTTTTAACTTTCGCGAGTTGTCGTTGATGAGAACCACCCACACCGGAAGGACTTCACAACAACACGGAATCATCATGAGGTACTCCCTCCATTCCACAATGTAGTGCTTCATCTATTCACGTGCTTCAGTTTTGACCGTAAATTCAACTACCAAGACCGATTGCGGCGGTAGCAAAAATTATATCAGTGAATTCGTATTCGAAAGAAGTTTTCAATTATATAATTTTGGCAAAAATTTGTTTTTGCCACTCTAAAATTTGCCAATTTTCCTTATGCCACTCTAGATTTTGACATTTCACTTTTGCCACTCTTAGTTTTTGACAATTTTCATAATTGCCATTTTCGTGGCAAAACCAAAATTTTCAGAGTGGCAATTGTGATACATTTCAAAAGCTGAGAGTGGCAAAAATGAAATAAAATTATTTTGCTTTTGCCATAGAATGAAAATTATGATAATTATCAAAAGCTATGAGTGGCAAAAGTGAAATGTCAAAATCTAGAATGGCATAAGAAAAATTGGCAAAAACTAGAGTGGCAAAAACAAAATTTTCCCTATAATTTTTTTCTTCCGTCGCAGTTGGTCTCGTTGGTTAAATTTATGGTCAAAATTGAACCTCGAAAAACGCGAACCCATTATATTTTGGAATGGAGGGAGTATATATTTGTTCTGACGACCAAAGAGGCCATTCCTCATGTGGGCAGTAGTTTTGAGTAAAACAAATACCCCACACCTTACCAAGTGGTACGAACGCCCACATCTGGAAACAATTTGGATTACATTACATAGTCTACCATCATTTTTCTAGAAAAAAACATAAGGCCGGTGCTGGGATCAGCTATTAACTACGGAGTATTAAGAAAACTAATAGAGTAGCATTTCCCATGCCAAACAGCGTACGTACAGGCACCGAGCAAAAGTCAGCTGCGTCCGTACGCCAATAACGCATCGACAACAGTATAAAATTATATTATCGACGACGCGTCTAATAACCAAAACCAAATTAATCCCTATGATTGGGAGACATCATGATACACGCACCGATTGTGATGGCCGCGGCGGTTTTAGCTAACCATTTTCTTATAATTGAGAGAGCATCCATCACACTGGGTGGTACTGCAGAGCACTGGCACGTACGTACAGAGACAATGTTTTTTTTCTCATCATTTGCAGTGGCGAACTCAGCAGAGAGAATATTTTATTAATTTCTCAAGTGTATAAGCAAGAATATTTCGGCACGCACGCCAAGTTTCAACGAGCCCTGGAATCGCTTTCTTCTTTCTCCCTTGTGCTAAACGAAAGTCCGGCGAAAACCTTCCCCTGATCGGCCAGAGATACTCGCCGCGGAAGATGCGGTGAGAAAACGTCGTCCGGCGCACAAAGTTGCTGCGGCGTCGACGACCTCTTTTCCCTGTTGATTTTGACCGTTTCGCCGACGACGACGGGACGTCGGGGAGGTATATAGTCGCAAAGTACGTGCTTAGTGGAGCCGGCGGCCATTACCGGCCAGGCTATGGATAGAGCTCGATCAATCTGCGTTGTTAATCTGGTGGCTCGTGGCGTAACGATTTATATTCCGTTGAGCTGAGGTTTCACAACCCGTTGTTCTTCGCCGGTACGGTTGGGTACGGTCGATCCAGCTAACGAGCACTTCTTGTCCATTATCATATTTTCTGATGTGATTTTTACAAAAGTATGCGCTCCCTCCAATCCATATTGATTGCCACTAGTTTAGTGTACAGTTGATATTAGCTGATATTAATTGACATTGGTTACAAAGTTACAACTTTATACTAAACCAGTGTCAACTTTATACTGACACTGAAAATATGCCAGACATGATGTTGTAGCACAGATAGATGTTTGCACGTATACCAGCTATATTATTTTATTTTACTTTTTTGCGGAAAAAACTTCCGATGTATTCATCAACATTATGGCACTACAAAGAAAATAAGAAGTAAGAAAAAATTACATCCAAATCCGTAGACCATCCAGTGATGACTATAATAACTAGAACCAGCTGAAGGCGCGCAGTCGTCATCACCCCTCTCTCACATAGCCGGGCATACCTTGTTGTAGTAAACAGTCAGGAAATCATCCTGCTAAGGCCCCAAAGAACCAGCGCACCAGCAACCGTCACTGATAAAGAGAAGCGTAAATCGAAAGGATCCAACATGTAGACACACGAACGCAAACGGAGAAAGACCGGATCCAAGGAGATCCACCGAAGAGAAACGTCAACCGAATCTCGCGAGATCCGACAGAGACACACCTCCACATGCCCTCCAACGATGCTTGATGCATCATCGGAACGGGGGCTGGACGGGAGAACCTTATTTCATCTTCAGAAAACCGCCACCGCCTCGTCGTTCTGGGCAAGACACGAACCCTAAACAGACTTGAAAAGACATCTAAAAACGAAGGAGGGGCCTTCCCACCGGCAAGGACCAAGATCCATCACGCACCCATGGCCGTAAGGCCACAGGAGGCAAGGCAGATCCAGCAGCGGCGGGAGGCGGCAGGGAACCCTCCGCTAGGAGCTCTCGTCCATAGGAGTTGTAGGGGTATATAAACAGGAAGGGAAGATACTGGAAAATTAAATAGAGAAAAAAGTTTACGGGATTTTTAGTACGCTTCTGTCCGCATAGTTGGTACATCACATGTACTAGTGCAGGCCTGATTATTGGCCATGCATGTGAAAACTTTCTCAAGTTGTTTTCACCTTTAGAAATGAGAGGATCGGACAAGATCACTATCACTTTCTCCTCTTTTCTTTTTAGAGAACACTAGCTAGTATCACTTTCTCCAACGATACTAACCCAAGTAATACGCCGTGACAAATGTGTCACCAAAGTGTTGTAATCGCTGTCATTGACAGCTTTGCATAATTTCCACTATGCCAATCAAATCCAAGTCAACATGCATGAAAGTTGTAGCAAACATGCATAGTTTCCACTATGCCAATCGCTAGTAGCAAGCATGCGTGTCACAGAGTAGGACGCTTGCTTGTTATATATGGTGATTTCTTTTGGGTATATATGACGAATTTTTGTTGTGGTAAAAGTAAATCCTCATTCCACTCACAACAGGATGCATGTTTTCCCGTTGTGAGTTGAATGGCTCCCCAAGTGATGAAAGGGGATGCATGCATGATGTGTCCTATTGTGGGACACAAGGGGTGAAATCTCTCGAGAAGACACCAGAGCCGGATAATAATCATACGATGTGGCTAGATATCAGTGGGACTTAACAAAGTCTCAGTCAAGTGACAAAACATATAAATAAAAAGAAAAAAAAACCTTTTGCACAGATCTTCACGTAAGATCTCACGGATGTAAACTCAACTGAGACTTGTCAATTGAGATTTAGCAACCCGATAACCATAACACTTTGGAGGGCAAAAAGGAGGATCTAGAATGCAGGTGGAGGTGGCAGTACCGGTACTTCCACACCAAATGAAAGGCAACAACCACAACAAACACCAGATGAGAACACCCTGCGCTTTTCCCCGATGCCGGCCCCGGCCGGCACAAAAGGAGCCACGCCCACATTGACCTGGTCCGGTTCCCGGGCTTGAAAGAATGAAAGTGGCGCCGGAGAAAGGCGGGGATCATTGCTGGAAATCTTCTTTCCACAAAGGAATGTGGCCGGACCGCGAGCGATCCGCCTTCCCGCGCGCCGTGTTGTTTACTCCAAAGCGATCGAGCAAAGCGGCAACGACTTGGCCAAGCCGATGCATGGATCGTATCACAGGGTGGCTAGCTAAAGTGGCTGCGGATGTGGGTGTTTTCCTCTCCTTGTCTTGTCTCCGCATGGATCCATGGATAGGCGTCTGATTAGTTTCGGTTATTTGATTAGTTTCCGTCCTCTCATCATCATGCCGTCATGGATGTTAGAATAGTCGAGGTGTACGTGGATCCATCGAGGACAAGCAATCACACGGCACGAACAACGGACGTCGATACTTGTTAACAAGGTTCACCAACATGTATGGTTACATCCCTGAGGCATGATTATAAACGCACCTCTCCATATAGCAAATCACATGATCCACGGACGCCCGGACCGTCCCTCTCATGATCTCTATCTCAACCTGTAACTTATGATGTCTAGTCTATTTTGCCTACTCGCAGTGACCTTGTATAATAGTTCTAAATTACACGTTTCCGACTCAAACAGCTAACCCTCCGTTAATTACATGTCCAACTACAGCACAACTTGTACACATAAATTTGACATATATTTTAACAATGGCTTGATTAGCACGCGGACAAGGAAAGTGCTCGCATGCAGAGGCTGCTGCACCTTCATGCATGACTTCATGGCATAAGGCCATGTCATCATCTCTTGCCAAGTGATGAATATGACAGTAAAGTCAAAAGCTCTTAATCCACTTGCTAGCCTCTTGTTGAATACAATACTGTTAGATGGTCAGTGTTCATGCATGCATCTTAATCAGGGTAATTTCTTAAGAGGTTAACCATGAGGATCTAAGTGTTTTAACTCATTCCGACATGACACTTGAGGTTAAACCAACTGATCTTTTTTCCTTCTGACCTCGCAAAGCTACAAAACATGACATGGCTCCTTTTGTTTTGTTCTGTCAAATCATGACGTGATTAGTGAATTTGTTTTGTATTCAAACAATTATAATACCTTATATAGTACACGTAAGTTACCATGTTATTGATGTCTTAAATGATATCATTGCGCCGGCCATCTTTTGTTAAGTCTCCTCTGTATCATCAATGCAGAAATACCCGTGATTAAGTCAAGAATTTATCTACTTTTTTAAGTCCACACAAGCGATAACATCAATGACTTGATTCAGTAGAAATTGTAAATGAAACCGGGGCGTGACCAGCATATAAAATATGTTGGCTTTGTAATAATGCATGATAGTTGGCTGGTGGCCTAATTATGATATTAGGGCTGGTCGCTTTCAAAAATCCAGCTGCACTGAAAACACTAGTACTATTTTTTCTGAATATATGAATAAGATAATTTTACTTGTTGAAACAGTAAGAAATTTGCTTCCTGCTTGACGAATTAACAACTCAAGGTCAACCATGTATGAACGATTGATAGAAGTATGAGGCGACCTTTGAAGTGTTGGAGGTGCTGTTGTATGGACAAACTGACAAATCAAGTGTACGTCCAATAGCTTAGCCATGACAAGTACACACTAATCAATCATTCAATGATTGATGAATAAGAACTATATAAACTTGGAAACCCTCCAAAAGAGCCGGTGCTTGGATTGTATCCTTGCAGCGATAATTTTCATTTAAACGCACGCAATTTGTTTTACAATTAGACAGTCTTTGTCATGGCAATATGGAGGTGACAGTTGATGCAATAGTTGCTTCTGGATAAGAAGTCAACAACAAAATATGCCTTGTTCCTTTCAGTGTGTTGCCATATTTTATTGATGCTTTTCATGGAGCGTTGTATCTCGAAATTCAGATGGCATCCTGAATATGACTTCTTTTATAGGACACAGTATGCAATTTTGACTTATGTTCTTGCAATTAGATGCTGAAGACAAGCTAGGTCTATCTGATCTCCAGTTTCCATGGGTGCCATACTAGCCAACCATCAGGAATCAAACTTACCTGCTACACAAAGCCAATTTCATGTAATCGACAGTTTCAAGATGCAATCAAATCCAACATAGGTGGTGACTTGGAGAATATGATCAGCAATACTATACATACGCATCAAAATGGTGGCAACCACACACTGCTGGTCCATAATACACGATGGCTGCAACGGTACATAAAGTTGTAAGGGCATGTCCTGGTACGGGAAGTGATTGATTCTACTCCTCTCTTGTTGAAGGGCCCATCCCTGCTGATGGGCTGTCCGCAAAATACTCCGGATGTTTCAGGTTAACACCATGCTGCAAGAAATTTGTACAAAAGCATAAAATCAAAAGAAAATGAAGCATATGCTCGCACGTACACAGAAACTCTAGGCTTGGTCGTTGGGGAAATAACACCCAGGGCAAACAAAGTGCGGGTGAGATTTTTTCTGGTCATTCAATAACCTAGGGGGAGAAAACCACATCGAAGATCCATTCCCTGTCATCGTTTGGCAGAGGGGGGAGACCCCTACTCCGTACTACAGCGAATACTTCGCCAAAAAAATTAAGAAAAAAAGAGAAGGTGCCATGAACTGGGGCAGCTCGCCCTCAACAACTGGCAAAGCGTCAGCATGCGAGGAGCCTGCTTCAGCATCTCCAACAAGATGGCGCGGCTCGCCGTCGCCATGTTCGAGCTCGTTGTAGTCTACTGCATTGTTGCTGCTCTGGCGAAACCTCCCTCACATTCTCTGGTTCATCGCCGGATCTGGAACACCTCATCACGGAAAATTTGTCGGGGAAGACATCGGAAGTGGAACCCTCCCGTGGAACAACACTGAAGACGTGGTGGAGGTCAATTAAGAGAGAAGCAGACACATGTACACAGAACAGCAGCGGCGGCGCCGGCACTAGAGAGAGGGAAACTAAGCAGACTCATGTGGAAGGGAAGGTAGAGGCGTCCGACTCGGGCAAAAGACGAGGAATTTTTGCCGGATGTACCGAGACGTGGGAATCTTCCCTGGGATATGACGCGGACTGGGCCGGGGAAAACCCCATCTAGTTGGCCACCAGATGGCCATATAGATTTCCAGGGTTAATGTGTCTCGTGGGTTTTTTTGTGCCCAGGGATAAAGTCTGGGATCCCGGAGGGATCCCGTGCAATCAAATGAGGCCTAAAGGTGTTAGGCACTCGGTGGGGGTTGGGGTGGCACCTAGAGGCTAGAGTCTCCTCACCTACTAGTCGGCTACCTACGTAGGCTGAACATGTGAGGTGAGAGTGTGTTCCACTAGTCGGACATCTTTTAGAACAGTGCTCTGTGGTGCACATTTCTCAGTAGCACAGGCTGGTGCACCACCTTGTTCTTTGTACAGACAACAGTTGCAAACATATGATACATGAATGCGGTGGATTTTAGCATGGTATGCGTCAGTGATAACCACCAAATAACTGGGGTTTTAGCCTAAACAGGTCATGTTTGTGACAAAGTATGAGTATATTGATGACCTGTATCGGTATGGTATTTTAGTATTTGCGAGTCATAAATGCCTTTTCTTTAAAATGTATCAGATCACCAGACTAGGGTGCTGTTTGTGGACTAGTGGGTCAGCTAAGCCGAAACAGGATAAAGATTTTAAGAGCCTAAATGCTTGGTAGCATTCACTAACAATGATGAGCTGCTGGCAGCAGGCGTTGTTGAGAGAGAGAATAACAATGAATTTCTCCAATCAGAGGCATGTTGCACTTGCAACAGCATGTCTGGTGGAAATTAGAGTTTTTAATATCAAGCTAAAATTTTCAGGAGGATGTCTGACAAGTGGCTGGAAGATATTTCCATGTCTAACATCTTGAGCAGGCATGAGCAGAATGCCCTGTTATGTGAGGTTTGGGTTGAAGGTATATTGATAACCTGAAGATTACCTGACTACTTGCATGCAACTGAACATAACTAGAACTTGATTACCAAAGAACTAGCAACCCACGAAGGTGTGCACAGAAGATATACTTTGGCGAATATATGCTTGTAGAAAATTGGATAATACCATTTTAAGTTTGCAACTTCGTCCGACAAATGAGCAATTGCTTGAAAATAATGGTTTGGCGGGTTTTCATAAGCATGAGCATTCTCACTAAAGATGATAAGAAAATGGTGGTTAGATTAGACATGTGTAGACTGCTTTTTCTGCTCATGTCATCTTTAGTGATTGCGCCATTCCCCGTGTTACTTGGGAGATGAACATGATTTAAACCTTTGTAGTATCACTCAGATTCCCTTTCTTTTAACTGCTTTTCTAATTAGGGCGGAAATAAACAATTGAGTCCATCTGTTCAGGACAGAGAACATGATATATATATTTATTGTTATCTCTTCATACCCTTGTATGCTTTGGCTGCTTTGGAGCATGTGCAATATCCATAATAGTAGATGTCTGTGTGGTTCGTTCTTTCTACATATACAGACCCTATAACTCAATGTTAAGGAGCTGCCACCAGTATGGCCTCCAAAACATGGTTAGAAGGCAAAACTGTAGGAAATCGTTTGTCAATTAGACATGTAAGTGTCAGGAGCTTAAATGCTGATTTCATGTAAGGTGCCTTTGTACTGGTATGCTGGTAAGATGTTCCTAGCTGCCACCGATTGGTCAGTTTGTTAGTATGAACTTTGGTGAGCTGTGAGAAGCTTGGCACATGTAAAACTGAATCCATATGAATTTGGTTTTGCCTCTTAGAAAAAACCCGCATCAAGCAATCCGCTTGGTCTACAAGGATCAACTAAAGCCTTTCAACGGATTTATCAGTGCAGGGATTCAACTAAGAATGTAACTGGCTGAGTGTTATTCTGCGTTCAAACAAAATAATGTGGGCTTCAAACATGAGAAATAAAGAAGTAAATGGTGTGCTGTTTCATATATTAAAAAAAAAACAAAAACTCAGATGTAATAGAAAAATGGTTTACCTCACACAGGGCTTTTGAAAGATCATCCATTGTCAATACAAGACGTCTATCCTGAAGTACAATAAAGCATGTCATCAGTAAGCCATAAGAAGTAAGAATGGCATGCCAGGTTTCATGGTAGAAGTAACATGGAATTTTTAATTAAGAAGTAAATTCACCTTCGGTTGTTTGCTCTTGTTGTCTTTGATAGGTGCTGCAACCCTGGCTTTGCAATGCCTAATTCAAGGGAAAGGATAGTGCAATATCAAATTGGTGTGAAAGATATACTACAATTGCTATATGTTATGTCATGCTGACACCAATAGACGAATTGCATTGAGGTGAAAAAACAAACTAGTGCAGTTGTGGGTTCACGTACTGAAGGGAGTCACTTGCGACGTCTGAAATGAACTTTTGAGTAGCTACAGCAACCAACCTTGTACTGCATACCACAAAATTAGGAAAGAAAACAAAAAAAAAACATGTCATTCATGTGGACAAATAATCACCTGAGTTGAAGATTTCTCTCAGACTATGCTTAGCAATTTCTTTCAGACTAAAACAACAACGTGCTAAAAATCCTCTATGTGGCTCCATATATCACTATGCTTAGCAAACTTCAGTTTGAGATTACCGAAAAAGGCTTTCGCCCCGCTTTATAAATAAAGCAAACCGCCACAGAGCACCCAAACATGAACCCACAACTGATTCAGCATGGTACCCAAACATGTTATAAATAAAGCAAACCACCACAGAGCACCCAAACAAAGGGGGTCTCAGCGTAACTACCGATTCAGACATGAAGTCTTCTCGGGAGAGGAATTGGAGGTGTAAGGAATACTCACAGGCGTAGGTCAGGGCAGTGGAAGCCGCTGCGGCCGAGGTAGTGCTCCACGAGCTCGTCCGGAATCTGCCACGCCACCGAGTCAAACACGGAACTCAGCATAACAAAAGGGGATTAGGGCAGGCAGCGGCGGCGTACCATGGGGTTGTAGTCCATGAGGGAGGAGAGGAACTCAGTGAGTACGGCCTCGTCATCGTGCCGCCCGTCGCTGCTGCCCGCTCCCATGCCCGGAGCCATCCCTCCGCCTGCGCCGCCGGGGTTGTTGCTTCCCATCATCCTCCCGTCCGCTTCCTTGCTGCTATGCTGGGTCTGAGTGGTGGAGAGGAGTGACGACAGTGGCAGATCTAGAATTTGAAAACAGGGGATTTTCCTAAAAAACATTGACAATAAATATGACATGTGGACGTTGTAACTAACTACCAATACCACATAGAAATAGATCAATATGGTCTTACAAGCATACTAAAATTCTCAATTGAGTCTCGGTTTTGCACCAAAGAAGGCTTATAAACGTTCTAACTAATTTACTTTCTATCAATCATAAATTCATACAATGACATAACTGAACACAAATTACGTACTGGATGGTGGGTAGCACAGGGAAGAGCAAACCCTAAATCCAAAATTGGGGAATGGCCGAATGGGCAGTGGACGAGCTGAACTGGTACCTCAAATCAATAAGGATGGTTGCTGGCTTCCTGCTGCCTGCCGGCCGAGAGCCGGTGTGCGGAGTGGGCGGCGTGCGCCGGCTTGCAGGGGCGCCTGGCGGCCAGAGGCAGGGGCACGGCCCGCACAGTTGCGGTGGCGCGGCTGCTGCCGAGCCCCAAACGCCGAGCGGGCGGGACGGAGAGGCTGCGGCTCTGGGCGTCCGGCGAGCGGGGAGACGGGAGGTCGGGATGGGAAGCGAGCGGCTGGCTCGATGTGTCTCGGCGGTAGGGGCTAGCTGCGGTGAGTTTTTTCTCGGCCTATGCAGGAACGAGGGCATCTCCAGCAGTTGGCCCCGGGAGCGCCTAAAATCGCAGCTTGGGATGAGCCGGCGTAAAAATTGGGCATGGGTGAGTTGGTCCCCAGCTGCCGGTCCCAGGGCCGCCCTAGGCATATTTAAAAATAAAAAAAGTTCGGCGAAATTCGGGTTAAACACGATAAATTTCGGCCAAACATGATAAATTTCGGCTAAACACGATAAATTTCGGCACATTTTGACGAAGTTTGCGAATTTTTATTACATAGCACATATACATAAACTAATATAAAAGAAAAACTGGCTGAAGTCGCCGCCATCGTCGTCGTCGACCTTCTCCTCCTTGACGCGGGCGCCCCTGCTGAACCCCTGCCCGGCGTTGCCATGGCGGACTGGTGGCGGCGCATCGTCGTCGTCATCGTCGCTGTCGCAGATGACGACGACTCCGCCTTCATCACGGCCGCGTCGATGCTCCGCGAAGTGAAGCAGGGCGGCGCGCTGGCGCTCCTTCGCCTTCTCCAGGCGCTTCTTCTCCATCGCTATGGAGTCCCTGCGCGCCCATTCCAGGGCCGCGTCGTCGTCGTCGAGCTCCGTCGTCACCGGCGCGGCCGGCTCCTTCACCGGCGCGAGCCCCGGCTCCGTCTTCACCGGCGCGAGCCCCGGCTCCGTCTTTGGCTTAAGGAAGCGCGGAGGAGGAGCCGACGAGTAGGCGCGCCGGCCGCCCTCGTTGATGACGATGCCGACGCTGCGAGTGCGCCGGCCGAGCGGCATCTCCGCCGCGGGCTCGGCCTTGACGCCGAGCAGGGCCGGAGTGCCGGAGGAGTGCGATCAAGATCGGGAGGAGGAAGAAGAGGAGGAGGACCCGAACCTCCTTGGCGCCCATGGCCCGGCGCGTCGGTGCTGCGCCGGGGCGGCCATCCTCGCCGGGTACGCCAACGGCGGGTCGTTGCCGCCCTCGAGGTACGTCAGCACGCCCTCGAGTGTGCGGCCAGGGACGCCCCACCACAGGTGGTGCCCCTCGCTGTTCTGCCGGCCGCCGACTACCGGTGCGCCGTTGGTGGACGCCAAGCGCTGCTGCTGGCGGCGCTCGAAATACGCCGCCCAAGCCGCGTGGTTGTCGGCGGCGTACTGGGGGAGGGAGAGTTGGGCGTCAGTGAGTGAGGCGCGCACGACCTCGACTTCCTCGGCGAAGTACTTCGGCTTCGCCACGGCGTCGGGCAACGGGGGAATGGGCACTCCCCCGGCGCTGAGCCTCCACCCCGTCGGCCCGGCGCGCATGTCCGGCGGCGCCAGGATGTTCGCCTGGAACAGGAGCCAGGACTCCTGTTCGCGGAGCGAACGGCGGCCGAAGCCGTTGGCCGCCGCCTCGTCTCCGGGGTAGCGTTCCGCCATGGTGACGGGCTCGGGAGAGGTAGAGAGATAGAGGGAGGGGCTGGGCGGCGGCGTTCGGGAGAGGTAGGAAGAGGGAGGAGCTGGGCGGCGGCGAGGGGCGGGGCTGGTGTGGGCACAAGCGAGTGCAGGCCACCGGCTATATAGCCGCGCCACACCCGTGTGTACGCGTGCGAGGGAGGGGAGGCGTCGGCGCGTCATCCCATGACGTGCCGCCCGTGAAGGAATCAATGGCAAGGCTGACCGGCGGCAGCCTTGCCATTGATTCCTCGCGGGAACCGAGGCCGTTGGGGGAAGACGAGGCGCCGTACGTGGCGGGCCCGCGGCTGTTTCGCGCTAAAACAGTTCGCCCTGGCAGCCCCGGACGCCCCCAGCGCGCCGGGTTCGGCCTGAGTCCGCCGACGCTGTTTTCCGCCCAGACCGGCGAAAATCGGGCTCCTGGAGACGCGACTGGGCCGTTTTTTGGCGCCGGCGTGAAAAAAACGCTTGGGAAGGCCTTCTTGGGGCGCGGCTGGAGATGCCCTGACTATTGTCTTTTAGGTCACTAGTAAGTGTGCACTGTAATGCACTTTTTAAGTAATATACTGTCACACCCTCGATGCGACTATAGCTCCCACGTGTCGAGGCACGACTTAGAGACATAATCGTATTGAAGGCATATGTCGCAAGTTAGGCTATCTTCACAACATCCCATGTAATATGATCATAAAAGAGAGATAACATAGTTGGCTTACACTCGCCACATCAATCAAGTACATAAATAACATTACAACATCCAAACACTCATGGCCCGACTACGGCGCCAAAATAAAAGAGAACCCAACATGCGACATGGTCCCAATCACCCCCAACTGGGCACCACTACTGATCATCGGGAAAGGAAACATAGTATCGTTGAGAGTCTTCGTCGAACTCCCACTTGAGCTCATACGCGTCTCCTGGAGCGGAATCATCAGGCCCTGCATCTGGTGTAATGGTAATCTGTGAGCCACAGGGACTCAGCAATCTCGCACCCTCGCGATCAAGACTATTTGAGCTTATAGGTATGGCAAGGTAAAATATGAGTGGAGATGCAGCAAGCGACTAGCAAGTATGGTGGCTAACTTATTCGCAAAGGAGAGCGAGAAGAGGAGGCAAAGTGCGAGCGAGAAACTAAAGAGCAACCTGCGCAAACATTACTCCAACACCGTGTCCACTTCCCGGACTCCGCCGGGAAGAGGCCATCACGGCAACACACTCAGTTGATTCATTTTAATTAAGTTAAGGTTCAAGTTATCTACAACCGGACATTAACAAATTCCCATCTGCCCATAACCGCGGGCACGGCTTTCGAAAGTTCAAATCCCTGCAGGGGAGTCCCAACTTAAACCATGACAAGCTCTCACGGTCAACGAAGGAATAGACCTCCTCCCAAGACGTTCCGATCAGACTCGGTATCTCGGTAACTCAAGACACTTCGACAGGTTAAAACAAGACCAGCAACACCGCCCGAATGTGCCGACAAATCCCGATAGGAGCTGCACATATCTCTTTCTCAGGGCACACTCAGATTGTTTTAGGTACGGGTAGGCCAGCCCAGAGTTGCCCCTGGTGGCCACCGACAGCTGACAGGTGGACCAACACTCAGAGGAGCACTGGCCCGGGGGGGTTAAAATAAGATGACCCTTGAGTCTGCAGAACCCAAGGAAAAGAAAAGGCTAAGTGGCAAATGGTAAAGCCAAGGTTGGGCATTGCTGGAAAAGCTTTAATCAAGGCGAACTATCAAGGGGTTCTCATTATAACCCAACCGCGTAAGGAACGCAAAATCCGGGAACATAACACCGATATGACGGAAACTAGGGCGGCAAGAGTGGAACAAAACACTAGGCGAGAGGCCGAGCCTTCCACCCTTTACCAAGTATATAGATGCATTAAGATAACATGGCAATATAATGATATCCCAACAAGTAAATAAAAGATGTTCCAACAAGGAACGGCCTCCAATCTTCACATGCAACTAGCAACGCTATAAGAGTGGCTGAGCAAAGCGGTAACATAGCCAATCAACGGTTTGCTAGGACAATGGTGGGTTAGAGGTTTGACATGGCAATTTAGGAGGCTAGCAAGCAAGTGGTAGGCATCGTAGCAATGGCATAGCAAAAGAGCGAGCAAACTAGCATAGCAAAGATAGTAGTGATTTCGAGGGTATGATCATCTTGCCTGCACAGTTGTCAGAGTTGACTGGATCCTCAAAAGCAAACTCAACGGGCTCCTCGTTAGCGAACTCGTCTCCTGGCTCTACCCAAACAAGACAAACAAGCAACAAGGATACAATCAACCACGTGCAAACTCAAACAACAAGATGCAAAGATGATATGCTATGCGGGATGCGATGCGGGATGCAAAATACAAGATATGACAGGAAATGCATGAACCTGGCCTCAACTTGGAATTCCAAGGGTGCCACTGGAAAGATGAGATGAAATCGCTTGAAAACGATATAAAGAACGCCGGAATCGGAGTTACGGTTTGGAAATGGCAAGCGTTTCAAAAATGACACCGGTCTGCAATTTACAGCAAGTAGGCATCTAAATGCAATGAGATGAGCATGCTACAGCACCCAAACATGACAACAAAATACATGGCAGGGATGCACACAAGATGCTTAACAAAAGTCTAGCACTGAGATACGGCCAAATCATCCATTAGGAGGTTCAAACAAGTATGGCAAAAACGCAAATGGTAAAACAGATCTCAGACTTAATGAAATTAACACTTGTCTGAAATTTCAGATCATATAGCCCTCTTCGGACCAACAAAACAATATGCTACAGGACCTGAACATGACAAAGAAAGACATAGCAAGGAGCTACTCAACAAGCTTAACAAAAGGTCCCTAGTGACCTTGAGCCAAAAGGGATCACAAAATATACTAACAAGCACACGAACATAGCAAAAACATAATCAATTTTCAGACTTAGTGAAAACTGGGACATGCTGAAACATAACTCACGAAGGCATGTTTACGAGCTCGATGCACTCACCATGGTGCAAGTCATGGCAAGACAAGCATACATCCATCAAGAAGGCACAAAATACAAGCTAGAAATGGCAAGAACAATAGCATAGCATGCACTGTTCAACTACAATAACATCGGCAAAATCGCAAACAAGTTGACAATCTGCCCAGATTCACAACGAAGCAAAAGTAGAGCTCGATTGACTCAAGCTAGGGTGCTCCATAATTGCAAACAAAGACATGGATGAATAGAGCACTACAATATTAACAAAACTCCCTTACTGATCATTCTCAAAAGGGGCACGGATCACTAGGAAACAACATGAACATATGGCATCGTGAGATAAACAATCCCAGGACTTGGTGAAATCACTAAGTCCATGAAAACAGAATTAGCAAGTGCACCTCTTTGCAAGCTTGCACAAGTCACCACACACATCCTAAAAATACATGGGTTGCACCTCTGGATAGATGACAAAACCCTTAACAAAACATATGAAGAAGTCACGGGCATAGTATGCACACATTAATCATGGCAAAAATGACAAAAGTGCTAAATGGAGTAACAGATCTGGCAATTATCTCAAGTAGCCCTCTTCTAATAGCATTTCGGGCATCAAGATGAGCTCAAATTAAAATGATGCAATGGAATGAAATGATGTCCTCTCTGAGATGAACATTTTAATATGCTATATGCCCAAATCGGAGCTACGGATGCAAAGTTACGGGGCCTTAAACAGGAGCATATGAAGTAAAAATTTAGGGACTTAGTAAAAAAAAGAGGGGTCAACCCTAGTCTCTTCTCAGGTCCAGATCGGGGCGCGGTTCCCGAAGCGGCGGCGGCACTGTAGCTGACGGCGGCGGCGGGCGCAGGCGGAGCGGCCGGGCCTCCCACCCGCGACGAGGCGGCCGGCGAAGGCGGGGGCTCGGCCGCGGCGCCTCTGGGCGGCGGCGTGAGGGAAGGGCGGCGCGGCCGCGGGCGATGCGGCGGCAGGGGCGGCCGGGCGGCGTCGGGATCTGCCGGAGAAGAGGCCGGCCGGCGAGGTGGCGGCGTCGGCGTCGAGCTCCCGGGGCGGCGGGGCGAGATCCAGGCGACGGGGCGACATGCGGGGAGGCGCGGGCGGCGATGGGCCGGGCGGGCCCGCTGCGGGCTCGCCGGGCCGCGGCGGCGGGTGGCGGCAGAGATGCCACGTGGCGGTATCTGACTGGGCGCGGGGGGCGGCGGATCTGGATTTTTAGGGTTAGGGGGAAGAGGATCCGCGAATTTGGAATGGGGGGTGTATATATAGGCATAGGGGGAGTTAGGAGAGTCCAAATGAGGTGCGGTTTTCGGCCACGCGATCGTGATCGAACGCTTTAGGACATGGAGCAGAGTTTGGTGGGTTTTGGGCCAAAATGGAGGGGTGTTGGGCTGCGACACACACGAGGCCTTTTCGGTCCCTCGGTTAACCGTTGGAGTATCAAACGAAGTCCAAATTATACGAAACTTGACAGGCGGTCTACCGGTAGTAAACCAAGGCCGCTTGGCAAGTCTCGGCCCAATCCGGCAATGTTTAATCCCCACACACGAAAGAAAGCTAGAAATGACCACCGGAGTAGAACGGAGCGCCGGAATGCAAAACGGACAACGGAGAAAATGCTCGAATGCATGAGATGAACACGTATGCAAATGCAATGCACATGATGACATGATATGAAATGCATGACAACGACAACAACACACGGAGACAAAGACCCGAATCCGAGGAAATAAATATAACTTAACGGTGGAAACGGCAAGAGTTGGAATACAAATTGGGAAAGTTACATCCGGGGTGTTACATATACTCCCTTCGTTTCTAAATATTTGCCTTTCTAGATATTTTAACAAATGACTACATACAGAGCAAAATGAGTGAATCTATACTCTAAATATGTTTACATGCATCCGTATGTTGTATCCATTTGAAATGCCTATAAAGATAAATATTTGGCAATGAAGAAAGTAAATGTAAAAATACATGGGATGTTGTACAGTTTTATCATACGGATCTGCTAAAAATCAATCGACGAGTCTCAGTCGTCCGATCTATGTTCGCGGGAAGATTCGCGTTGGGGCGCTTTGTCCCTCTTTTTAGCCCGTGTAAGGCGCGGGCCGGCCCGTTTCATTTTGTTTGTCGCAGCGTGGCCGCGCGTGAGTGTTTGTGCGGGGCGGGCTTTTTTGTTTGTTTGTTTTAACTTGTTTTTTTTATCGGGCCGCTGGTTGGGAAGGGAAGCAGGCACCGTGGTAATTAAGAGGGGAAGGGGAAGATGCCACCGTGGTAAATATGAGGAGGGGAGGGGTCAGTTAACTGCAGTCATTTCATCTCTCTCCATTCTCCCTCTCCCCAAATCCAAAGAAGTGCTCGTTGTTCCTGCAGTTGTCCCCTGACGGACAGATCCGAGCGCTCCTGCAGGGATGGCCGATGCTGCTAGCCAGGTGAGTCATCCACAAGCTTACTTGCTTTTTTTTCATGGCACATCATAGATCTGATTGGGCTTGTATGGGTTCCAGGTTTTTTTGTTTTCTATCAAGTACTATTGGTTTAGTAGTTTCAAGTAAGAGAATTGGCCCCCAGTGTGTAGCTCTTTTTTTATTAAATTTTATAAATTTTTTGTGTTCGTGTGTATTAAGATGTATGCTGAATTTTTAGTGGTATATATAGGTTTGCATGTATCCATATAATGTAGATTCGTTTTTTTTCATGGACATATGTTTGATTACAGTAATCTAGAGTTACTAAAACTATGTTTTTTCATGGACAAAGGTGTTGGATGGTTACTGAAACTATTTTTTTCTACTAGGAGTTTGTTTTTTTGTTACTAAATCTTTTTTGTGTCTCAGTAGAAGTTGAAATCATGCCCATGGAAAGTAGAGAATGATGAATCTTTTTCAGTGGACCCATTTTTTTACCAGCAGTGTATGTGGCGTCTCGTTTCTCAGATTTTTTTAATCCCAACCCATTTACTTGTGTGGCACTTGTTTTTTTATTTATTTTTTCAATTTGTTTTTTGTAAGTTTCTTCTTAGGAGGCTACTCCCTCCTTTCTGGTTTATAAGGCTCAATTCAAAAATCTCACCAACCAAGATAGATGATGAGTGGTGGAATATTTTTTATAGTTTGCAAAAGCACCCAATTAATGCTTTTGTTTTCCTCAAAAAATTATGTTTACGAATGCATTAATTGCAATGCATGCATGCATAAAGTGCATGCATTGGTCAGTTTTCTCTTAACATTTGCATGCAATGATTTAATGCACCTTGAAGTCTGAACATGTGATGGGGAACAACCAAATTGAGCCTTATAAAATGGAAAAACTAAAATTTTGAGATAAGCCCTATAAACCGGAAAGGAGGGAGTATATCGAGTTAAGATTTTTTTTATAGAACTAGTAGTAAAGCCAAGTAGCTATAATAGAATTTTTTCCTAGAACTAGTAGCACCACCATTTTCTATGCTTGTAGGTACTTTTCTAGAGAAGTTTGTTCTTTTTTAGGGTTTTTTTAGCTGAGAATATTCTGGTCTTGCATTCAGCAAAAGTACTAGTCAACACTTTTATTAATTCATGCTATGACTTTTTATTTTCTGAACACTTTAGTGGAACAGTGCACTTTTCCTAGCATGATAGCAAAAATTAATCTAGTCATGTGTCAAGGGGAACAGTGCACTTTTGTTTCTATGTCAATCCTGAAACTGGGATTTACTGCATTAACGAAATTGTTAGTTCTGAAATTTGTTTTAAATTTTGTTTTTATTAGTTTAACTATAACTTAAACCTTTTTTAAAATCTATTAAATCTGGAAAGGGTTTTACTTTTTGTTGCTAGTTTTAATCTGAAATTGCTTTTTAATTTTTCTTTTTGTTAAACTTTTTTGTGGCGCACAGAAAATCCCCAAGAAAGTTGTTGTTGCTATGCCATTTGAGGAACAGGGTGTTGTGGGTGTTTATGTTGATGGTGGGAAATTCAGAAAAATCCCATACCACACTTGACACTTCTGATTACGGTCGCATTGTGTTGGACAGCAAGAAGTGGAAGGAGTTCGCAGCTAGCAGAGGCCTTGCGGTCAATTCAGCAATTCTCATTGGCTTCAAGGAGAGCATGACCGGCGGTGTTGATGTCTTGCTCGGGATCAAGATTCTAGGCTAGGCACTCTTTGACCAGGGGAACGAAAGACAGTACATCTATGATATGTCAAGACCCGACGAGCCTTTTTTTACGCTATGTTAAACTCTTCGTTAGTTAACTCGTATCTCAAGAACCGTCGTTATGTGTTGATATTTAATGCCACTCTATGTTTGTTATGCTTTTCATGGGAAAACTATGTGTATTTTCTATCCATGTTTTAAATCTTTTTTTTCTTTCCCCCCATGATGACCATGATGAAGCATCTATGTTTCAGGCTGTCTTTATATCTTCTTTTTTATGTGCATTTACTGTGTTTTGTAGTTTCATTATTTTTTCAAAATGCTCCCACAAACGAGAGAAACAATTGAGAGATGATGTTCTGAAACGAAAATAACAATGCATATACGTGTTGTTCATTTTAAAAGGGTTTTTTAAGAAAATGCTGGACAATCGTTTAGAGTTTGTTTTGCACAATCGTTTTGTTTAAGAATTACTATGCTTTTTTTCCTTTTCGTAGGGGTTTTGTTTTCCAGTACTTTTTACGAAGGGACTTTTTTAACCAACATGGTTTGCAACTAGTCTTATTTGCTTGGTCGGAATGTCACACGAGCACTATAACACCGCCGTTTTTTGCCATGCCCGCTAACACAAATCAAGCACCCGATCTCACAACTACTTTGTGGTTTTTCTTATTTTTTACAAATTGTATACAATTTATTTCCTTCTTTTGCATTTAATTTTTTGTTTTTACCAAGGATTAAGAAAAAAACCAATTTTGTTTGTTGTATCTGATTCTGACAGCGGAGCTCATTTTCTCAAAAAACAAGGATCATATTAAAGGAGAGAAGAGCAACTTGGGGACCTTTGTTTTCTCGCAGGGGGTGGCGCCGAGAGAGGGGGGGCCCAACTGCATGTCCCACACTAGGCACGCAACTGCATGTCTTTCAGCATGGTTGCAACTGGGGACCTTTGTTTTGTCGGAGGGGGCGGTGTCGAGAAAGAGGGGGCCAGTTGCATGTCCCAACACTAGGCATGCAACTGCATGTCTTCCAGTATGGTCGCAATTGCATGTCTTATAACTTGGTTGCAACTCGACTTTCAGTTTTGTTGTACAACGAGAGGGGTCAGTTGGATGCCCCACAACAGGCACGTAATTACATGTCGTTCTAACTTGGTCTCAACTGGGGACCTTTGTTTTGTCGGAGCGAACGGCGTCGAGAGAGAGGGGCCCAGTTGCATGTCTCACACTAGGCACGCAACTGCATGTATTCCAGCATGATCGCAATTGCATGTCTTATAACTTGGTTGCAACTCGACTTTCATTTTTATTGTACGGGGAGAGGGGATAGTTGCATGCCCCACAACAGGCACGCAACTGCATGTATTTCTAACTTGGTCGCAACTGGGGGACTTTTGTTTTGTCGAAGGGGGTGGCGTCGAGAGAGAGAGGCTTAGTTGCATGCTCAACTATACGCACGCAACCGCATGTCTTTCCAGCATGGTCGGAATTGCATGTCTTATAACTTGGTCGCAATTCGACTTTCATTCTTTTTTGTACGGGGAGAGGGGCTATTTGCATGTCCCACACTAGGCATGCAATTGCATGTCTTCTAACATGGTCGCAACTGGGGGACCTTTGTTTTGTCAGAGGGAGCGACGTCGAGAGAGAGAGAGGGGGGCCAGTTGCATGTCCACACTAGACACACAACTTCATGTCTTCTAAATTGGTCGCAACTGGGGACATTTGTTTTGTCGTAGGGGACGGCATCGAGAGAGAGGAGGCCAGTTGCATATCCCACACTAGACACGCAATTGCATGTCTTCCAGCATGGTCGCAACTAGGAAGACATTTGTTTTGTCGGAGGGGGCGGCGTCGAGAGAGAGAGAGAGAGAGAGAGAGAGAGAGAGAGAGAGAGAGAGAGAGAGAGAGAGAGAGAGAGAGAGAAGGTTCAGTTGCATGTCCCACACTAGGCACGCAACTGCATGTCTACCAGCATGGTCGCAACTGCATGTATTTATAACTTTGTTTGCAACTCGACTTCCATTTTTGTTGTACGGGGGGAGGCGTCGGTTGCATGTCCCACAATAGGCACGCAACATCATGTCTTCTAACTTGGTCCCAACTAGGGACCTTTGTTTTGTCGTAGGTGGCTGCGTCAAGAGAGAGGAGTTCCAGTTGCATGCTCAACTACAAGCACGCAACTACATTTCTTTCTAGCATGGTCGCAATTGCATGTCTTATAACTTGGTCGTAACTCGACTTTCATTTTGTGTTGTATGGAGAGAGGGCCAATTGCATGTCCCACACTAGGCATGCAACTTAATGTCTTCTAACTTGGTCGCAATTGGGGGGCCTTTGTTTTGTCGGAGGGGGCGACGTCGAGAGAGAGAGAGGGGGGCAATTGCATGTCCACACTAGGCACGCAACTGCATGTCTTTTAACTTGGTCGCAACTAGGGACCTTTGTTTTGTCGGAGGGGACTGGGATTGCATGTCTTCAACGCGACTGCAACTGAGTGGTGTTTTTGTCAGGAGAGGGCATTTGCATATCTTTTCACTAGACACAGTGTCGCCACGGCTATAACTACATGTTGTTGTTACTACTACTACTACTACTACTACTACTACTACTACTACTACTACTACTACTACTACTACTACTACTACTACTACTATTTATCATATTTTATATTTTATGCTTATTTTATTTCCTTGTTGTATTTTGAGTTATTTTTTCTTTTCTAAACACATGGTGAACATTTTTTAAAATACATGATGTTTTTTAGGAACATTTTTTCCATCACATGATGGATAATTTTAAGAATAAACAAGCATGCTTTCCAAAATATTATGATAAATGTAAACAAACTGCTTCCATTTCTTTTTTACAGTGAGCCGATAACTAATTTTTCAAAGGAAATAGACATTTAACAGACAAGAGGAAAAACAGAAAAACAAACAAAAACAACAAAAAACGGATGGAAGGAAAATCATGCAAACTTACTAGCTACTGGGCCGACGAGTGTGCCAGAACGAGCAGCATCTCCAGAAAACAGAAACTCTCGATAGAGTCAAAAAAATCACTCGCCGAAAAGCACAGAGCAACAGGAAAAAGACAAAGGCATTAGACGCATAGTAGGGCCGGCCCAACAACACTAAAAAAATAGCAGACTAAATGAGAAATTAAAAATGGGCTGGGCTATTGTTGAATGATGTCATCTGACGAAGTCTCAGTCGACTAAGATCTAGAGAGACCCTTTATCATAACTTCAAATATTGTGTCAACTAAAACTGATTTTCATCCATTGTTAAGATTGTACATAGTATTTGTGAAAATTCTGCTGATCACACAAACAATAATAGGTATACCCATTCATTTCATAATGCAATGCAACTTGTGTTAAAGGACACAAAACCCCCAAACCTTGCTCATAAAAAGATAACCCAAGAAACTTGTTGAACAGTCACAAAATCAAGATAACGAATGAATGAATAGGTCCTCTAATTTAGGCTCCCGACAATGTGAAGGTAGCTCCGGTAATACTTGTTTAGCTTCAGCTGCATCCAACTCTTTCGTTTGTCCTCTTAACCGGCTACAAAGTGTACTCAATCACATCAGATGCCACTATACTGTCATTTGCATCATCACGAGGAATACCAGCACCAACATCTTTACGCTCTCCTTCGTCCTTTCGTCACCGTTAAGAATCTGTACCCTGTTGTACCCTGTCCAACCACGCCGCGCACCGCCCTTGGCATGAAGAGCCACATCATGGTGGGATGCGGACAATACTGATCCAGGCATGACCGTACAGGCGAGCAGAGTGCCAACACTACAGTTATGGGCATTTTACAACATGTAACAATATATAAATTATCAAATAATGATAGTCAAAATACCATATCAGAAATGTAATTGTCGAAGTCCAGTGATACCCATCACTTGAAGAAAGATATATGGGGTGTTCAATGCACTTTGAGGAAAAATGATTAAATATAAAATTCAAGTATAAGCGTTCACAATGGTACATTCTTTCTGGAGTTAGGCATACTGTGCCACTAAAATATTGATTAAGAAGGCAATTAAAATTATTCTCTGAGCAAATGTAATTTTGTGTATTCCTTCTAAATAGTACATCAAGGCAATGTTATTGTGGATGCCAAGGCAGAGTACATATATTAGCAGTGTTATTGTGCAGGTCAAGGCAGAGTATGACAACTTAGAATTTAAATGCATGTCATAGAATCTTCCTTCTAAAAAATACCCATCTTTACTTTTCAAGCATGTTCATTTTTTCATCAGATAAAGTGAAACTTCCCACATTATTCATGGTCATAGAACCGGGTTGTTTTGTATCTCTCGTAAGCAGACAACTTTAATTCAATGAAGCAACTATTTTACACCTATATGATTAACTTTAAGTATATAAAAAAATTACACGACAACAAACATGACTTACACGGGTTCAGGTGTCATCTAAATTAAACTATTAGCAATTAGGGTATTCCAGTTCGGAAGAGCCGTGTCCTCTCTTATAATGCTTGTATGATTGTATCATGGGAGCTGTGGAACGAGAGGAATGCGAGCGTGTTCCAAAAAAGCAACGATGCCGACCGTTGTGGTCGATCGTATCAAGGCGGAGTCTAGAAATTGGGTTCTGGCCGGGGCAAAACACATGGGATATTTGATGACGCGAGAGTAGGCTTTTGTTTTTCATTTGTCGAGGAGTAATGACCCTCTTGAGACCTTATTACCCCTTTTCTTTATTAATGAGATGAGGCAAAACTTTTGTCTCCGTTTCAAAAAAAAAGTTCGGAAGAGTAGAACAAATAAGTATATTGGTTGTGATAATATTCAATGTCCTTACTCAGTTTCCATTCAGAGTTGTGGACCGTTCAATGAATGTCGTTGTCGTTAAGCAGCAAAATATATGATTATGTTCTACTAAATGAGTGTATGGAAAGCAAGAGCAAGA
This sequence comes from Triticum urartu, assembly GCF_056163025.1. Lineage (NCBI taxonomy): Eukaryota > Viridiplantae > Streptophyta > Magnoliopsida > Poales > Poaceae > Triticum > Triticum urartu. The sequence continues at coordinate 424,737,674 of NC_141877.1, read as the reverse complement.
TAGCCCTATATGATATATGAATTGAAGAGCATAAAAGGGAAAGGTCAATTCTAGCGATCCATTATACATAACATAACTATTAGCACCTTTGAGTATCCAAAGTTGCAATCTTTACCTCGAGATGTTGGACTCTCATCCAAGAGGGTCCTTTACAGTTTAAGATCACGGTGACATCTTTCTTGCATTTCTAGCATCAGTTCATGTACAATTGTTTTTTGCATTGGTTTCCTTAGACAATTTTCAAAAGAAAAGTGTACCATGAAATGGCAGTAGCATACCTTCGAAAGTAGTTGCTGAAAGAAGTACCTGCTTGTTGACAAGAAAAAGCATACACGTTAAATGATTAGATCATTAGAGAATAAATAAACAGAAGCACCTCCGATTAATTTTTTTTCCAGTGTAAGTGTTGTACATCAGCCACACAAGCTGCAAAGCAATTCTCAACCTTCAATTCAACTGGAATCACCAAGCAATAAACATATCATAAAAATAAACTTTTAGCTGGTCGATCTGCATTAAGTCTGATGTATGTTTCGCAGGAAAATAACTGAAATACTATGCTTGCAGTTATATTACTGTGTGAATTGTCCTAAAGTAACATAGGGCTATGTGCTAACAGACGGTTCAGCTACAAAGTTCAGATAAAGCATGCACTTGTAGGTATACTACACTGTGAATTGCCCTAAAGTAACATAGGGCTATGTTCTAACAGATTGGTTAGGTACAAAGTTCAGAGAAAGCATTCTCTTTGCAAGTATGCTACCGAATTCTCCTAAAGTAACATAGGACTGACTGAAAACAAAACTCAGTTGTGAAGACTGGAGAACGAAGCTATTCCATCATAACAATGTCAAATTACATTGGAGACCTAATGAATCTCCGAAGCAGTGTCAACCATTTTTTTTAAATTGCAATGATGTATAAAATGGAAAAAAAATAGCAATTTATTGTTGGGGAACGTAGCAATAATTCAAAATTTTCCTACGTGTCACCAAGATCTATCTATGGAGAGACTAGCAACGAGGGGAAGGAGAGTGCATCTACATACCCTTGTAGATCGCTAAGCGGAAGCGTTCAAGAGAACGGGGTTGAAGGAGTCGTACTCGTCGTGATCCAAATCACCGGAGATCCTAGTGCCGAACGGACGGCACCTCCGCGTTCAACACACGTACAGCCCGACGATGTCTCCCACGCCTTGATCCAGCAAGGAGAGAGTTGAGGTTGAGGAAGACTCCATCCAGCAGCAGCACAACGGCGTGGTGGTGATGGAGGAGCGTGGCAATCCTGCAGGGCTTCGCCAAGCACCGCGAGATATGAGGAGAAAGAGAGGGAGGGCTGCACCAACAGGCAGAGATCAGGTCACGTGTTATGGGCAGCCCCATGCCTCACTATATATAGGGGAGAGGGAGGAGGGTGCGCCCCCTCTAGGGTTCCCACCCCTAGGGGGGCGGCAGCCCTAGATGGGAAAGGGGAGGCGGCCAAGAGGGGGAGAGAGGGGGCGCCCCCTAGGGTGGGCCTTAGGCCCATCAAAGCCTAGGGTTTCCCCTCTCTCCTCCTTTGCTGCGCCTTGGGCCTTGTGGGAGGCGCACCGGCCCACTTAGGGGCTGGTCCCTCACCACCCTTGGCCCATGCAAGCCTCCGGAACTAGTGGCCCCACTTGGTGGACCCCCGGGACCCTCCCGATGGTCCCGGTACGTTACCGATAAACCCTGAAACTTTTCCGGTGACCAAAACAGGACTTCCCATATATAAATATTTACCTCTGGACCATTCTGGAACTCCTCGTGACGTCCGGGATCTCATCCGGGACTCCGAACAACATTCGGTAACCACATACAAACTTCCTTTATAACCCTAGCGTCATCGAACCTTAAGTGTGTAGACCCTACGGGTTCGGGAGACATGCAGACATGACCGAGACGTTCTCCGGTCAATAACCAACAGCGGGATCTGGATACCCATGTTGGCTCCCACATGTTCCACGATGATCTCATCGGATGAACCATGATGTCAAGGACTTAAACAATCCCGTATACAATTCCCTTTGTCTATCGGTATTGTACTTGCCCGAGATTCGATCGTCTGTATCCCTATACCTTGTTCAATCTCGTTACCGGCAAGTCTCTTTACTCGTTCCGTAACACATCATCCCGTGATCAACTCCTTGATCACATTGTGCACATTATGATGATGTCCTACCGAGTGGGCCCAGAGATACCTCTCCGCTTACACGGAGTGACAAATCCCAGTCTCGATTCGTGCCAACCCAACAGACACTTTCGGAGATACCTATAGTGCACCTTTATAGTCACCCAGTTACGTTGTGACATTTGGTACACCCAAAGCATTCCTACGGTATCCGGGAGTTGCACAATCTCATGGTCTAAGGAAATGATACTTGACATTAGAAAAGCTTTAGCATACGAACTACACGATCTTTGTGCTAGGCTTAGGATTGGGTCTTGTCCATCACATCATTCTCCTAATGATGTGATCCCGTTATCAATGACATCCAATGTCCATGGTCAGGAAACCGTAACCATCTATTGATCAACGAGCTAGTCAACTAGAGGCTTACTAGGGACATGGTGTTGTCTATGTATCCACACATGTATCTGAGTTTCCTATCAATACAATTATAGCATGGATAATAAACGATTATCATGAACAAGGAAATATAATAATAACTAATTTATTATTGCCTCTAGGGGATATTTCCAACAGTCTCCCACTTGCACTAGAGTCAATAATCTAGTTCACATCGCCATGTGATTAACACTCACAGGTCACATCGCCATGTAACCATCATCCAAAGAGTTTACTAGAGTCAATAATCTAGTTCACATCACTATGTGATTAACACTCAATGAGTTCTGGGTTTGATCATGTTGCTTGTGATAGAGGTTTTAGTCAACGGGTCTGAACCTTTCAGATCCGTGTGTGCTTTACAAATCTTTATGTCATCTCCTAGATGCAGCTACCATGCTCTATTTGGAGCCATTTCAAATAACTGTTCTACTTGGAGTTATTCTAAATTGTTGCTCCATTATACGTATCCGGTATCTCTACTCAGAGCTATCCAGATAGGTGTTAAGCTTGCATCGTCGTAACTCTTTACGTCGAACTCTTCATCACCTCCATAACCGAGAAAATTCCTTAGTCCACTAGTTACTAAGGATAACTTTGACCACTGTCCTGTGATCCATTCTTGGATCACTCTTGTACCCCTTGACTGACTCATGGCAAGGCACACTTCAGGTGCGGTACACAACATAGCATACTATGGAGCCTATGTCTAAGCATAGGGGACGACCTTCGTCCTTTCTCTCTGTTCTGCCGTGGTCGAGCTTTAAGTCTTAACTTCGTACCTTACAACTCAGGAAAGAACTCCTTCTTTGACTGATCCATCTTGAACACCTTCAAGATCATGTCAAGGTATGTGCTCATTTGAAAGTACCATTAAGCGTTTTGATCTATCCTTATAGATCTTGATGCTCAATGTTCAAGTAGCTTAATCCAGGCTTTCCATTGAAAAACATTTTCCAAATAACCCTATATGCTTTCCAGAAATTCTACGTCACTTCTGATCAACAATATGTCAACAACATATACTTATCAGAAATTCTATAGTGCTCCCACTCACTTCTTTGGAAATACAAGTTTCTCATAAACTTTGTATAAACCCAAAATCTTTGATCATCATCAAAGCATACATTCCAACTCCGAGATGCTTACTCCAGTCCTTAGAAGGATTGCTGGAGCTTTGCATACTTATCAGCATCTTTCAGGATTGACAAAATCTTCCGGTTGTATCACATACAACCTTTCCTCAAGAAAAACGTCGAGGAAACAATGTTTTGACATCCTATCTGCAAGATTTCATAAATAATGCAGTAGTTGCTAATATAATTCCAACAGACTCTTAGCATCGCTACGAGTGAGAAAGTCTCATCGTAGTCAACTCCTTGAACTTGTCGGAAAACATCTTAACGACAAGTCGAGCTTTCTTAATGGTGACATTTACCATCATTGTCCGTCTTCCTTTTAAAATCCATCTGCACTCAATAGCCTTACGACCATCGAGCCGTTCTGCCAAAGTCTACACTTTGTTTTCATACATGGATCCTCTCTCGGATTTTATGGCCTTGAGCCATTTATCGGAATCCGGGCCCACCATCGCTTCTCCATAGCTCGTAGGTTCATTGTTGTCTAGCAACATGACTTCCAAGACAGGATCACGTACCACTCTGAAGTAGTACGCATCCTTGTCATCCCACGAGGTTTGGTAGTGACTTGATCTGAAGTTTCATGATCACTATCATAAGCTTCCACTTCAATTGGTGTAGGTGCCAAAGGAACAACTTCCTGTGCCCTGCCACACACTAGTTGAAGAGACGGTTCAATAACCTCATCAAGTCTCCACCATCCTCTCACTCAATTCTTTCGAGAGAAACTTTTCCTCGAGAAAGGACCCGATTCTAGAAACAATCCCTTATTGCTTTCGAATCTGAGACAGGAGGTATACCCAACTGTTTTCGGTGTCCTATGAAGATGTATTTATCCGCTTTGGGTTCGAGCTTATCGGCCTGAAACTTTTTCACATAAGCGTTGCAGCCCCAAACTTTTAAGAAATGACAGCTTAGGTTTCTCTAAACCATAGTTCATACGGTGTCATCTCATCGGAATTACGTGGTACCCTATTTAAAGTGAATGTGGTTGTCTCTAATGCCTAACCCATAAACTATCGTGGTAATTCGATAAGAGACATCATGGTATGCATCACATCTAATAGGGTGCAGTTATGATGTTCGGACACACCATCACACTATGGTGTTCCAGGCTGTATTAGTTGTGAAACAATTTCCACAATGTCTTAATTCTGTGCCAAACTCGTAATTCAGATATTCATCTCTATGATCATATCATAGATATTTTATCCTCTTGTCACGACGATCTTTCAACTTCACCCTGAAATTACTTGAACCTTTCAATAATTCAGACTCGTGATTTATCAAGTAAATGTACTCAACATCTACTCAAATCATCTGTGAAGTAAGAACATAACGATATCCACTACACGCCTCAGCACTCATTGGACTGCACACATCAAAATGTATTACTTCCAACAAGTTGCTTTCTAGTTCCATTTTACTGAAAACGAGGCTTTCAGTCATCTTGCCCATGTGGTATGATTTGCATGTCTCAAGTGATTCAAAATCAAATGAGTCAAAACGGTCCATTTGCATGGAGTTTCTTCATGCATATACACCAATAGACATGGTACGCATGTCTCAATCCTTTAAAAACGAGTGAGTCCAAAGATCCATCAACATGGAGCTTCTTCATGCATTTTATACCGATATGACTTACGTGGCAGTGCCACAAGTAGGTGGTACTATCATTACTATCTTATATCTTTTGGCATGAACATGTGTATCACTACGATCGAGATTCAATAAAACATTCATTTTAGGTGCAAGACCATTGAAGGTATTATTCAAATAAACAGAGTAACCATTATTCTCCTTAAATGAATAACCATATTGCGACAGACATAATCCAATTACATCTATGCTCAACGCAAACACCAAATAACAATTATTTAGGTCTAACACCAATCTCGATGGTAGAGGGAGCGTGCGATGCTTGATCACATCAAGCTTGGGAAAAAACTTCCAACACATATTGCCAGCTCACCTTTAGCTAGTCTCCGCTTATTCCGTAGCTTTTATTTCGAGTTACTAACACTTAGCAACCGAACCGGTATCTAATACCCTGGTGCTACTAGGAGTACTAGTAAAGTACACATTAACATAATGTATATCCAATATACTTCTATCGACCTTGCCAGCCTTCTAATATACCAAGTATCTAGGGTAATTCTGCTCCAGTGACTGTTCCCCTTATTACAGAAGCACTTAGTCTCGGGTTTGGGTTCAACTTTGGGTTTCTTCACTAGAGCAGCAGCTGAATTGCCGTTTCATGAAGTATCCCTTCTTGCCCTTGCCCATCTTGAAACTAGTGGTTTCACCAACCATCAACAATTGATGCTCCTTCTTGATTTCTACTTTTGTGGTGTCAAACATCGCGAATACCTCAAGGATCATCATATATGTCCCCGCTATATTATAGTTCATCACGAAGCTCTAGCAGCTTGGTGGTAATGACTTTGGAGAAACATCACTGTCTCATCTGGAAGATCAACTCCCACTCGATTCAAATGATTGTTGTACTCAGACAATCTGAGCACAAGCTCAACAATTGAGCTTTTCTCCCTTAGTTTGCAGGCTAAGAAAATCGTCGGAGGTCTTATACCTCTTGACGTGGGCACGAGCCTGAAATCCCAATTTCAGCCCTCGAAACATCTCATATGTTTCGTGACATTTCAAAATGTTTTTGGTGCCTCAACTCTAAACCGTTTAACTGAACTATCACTTAGTTATCAAAATGTGTATGTCAGATGTTCGCAACATCCACAGACAACGTTCGAGGTTCAGCACACTGAGCGGTGCATTAAGGACATAAGCCTTCTATGAAGCAATGAGGACAATCCTCAGTTTACGGACCTAGTCCGCATAATTGCTACTATCAACTTTCAACTAAATTTTCTCTAGGAACATATCTAAACAGTAGAACTAAAGCGCGAGCTACGACATAATTTGCGAAGACCTTTTGACTATGTTCAGGATAATTAAGTTCATCTTATGAACTCCCACTCAGATAGACATCCCTCTAGTCATCTAAGTGATTACATGATCCGATTCAACTAGGCCGTGTCCGATCATCATGTGAGACGGACTAGTCATCATCGGTGAACATCTTCATGTTGATCGTATCTACCATACGACTCATGCTCGACCTTTCGGTCTCTTGTGTTCCGAGGCCATGTCTGTACATGCTAGGCTCGTCAAGTTAACCCTAAGTGTTTTGCATGTGTAAAACTGTCTTACACCCGTTGTATGTGAACGTAAGGATCTATCACACCCGATCATCACGTGGTGCTTCGAAACGACGAACTTTAGCAACGGTGCACAGTTAGGGGAGAACACATTCTTGAAATTGTAATGAGGGATCATCTTATTTACTACCGTCGTTCTAAGAAAATAAGATGTATAAACATGATAAGCATCACATGCAATCAAATAATAGTGACATGATATGGCCAATATCATATAGCTCCTTTGATCTCCATCTTGGGGCTCCATGATCATCTTGTCACCGGCATGACACCATGATCTCCATCATCATGATCTCCATCATTGTGTCTCCATGAAGTTGTCTCGCCAACTATTACTTCTACTACTACAGCTAACGGTTAGCAATAAAGTAAAGTAATTACATGACGTTTATGTTGACATGCAGGTCATAAATAAATCAAGACAACTCCTATGGCTCCTGCCGGTTGTCATACTCATCGACATGCAAGTCGTGATTCCTATTACAAGAACATGATCAATCTCATACATCACATATATCATTCATCACATCCTTTTGGCCATATCACATCACATAGCATACCCTGCAAAAACAAGTTAGACGTCCTCTAATTGTTGTTTGCATGTTTTACGTGGCTGCTATGGGTTTCTAGCAAGAACGTTTCTTACCTACGCAAAACCACAACGTGATATGCCAATTGCTATTTACCCTTCATAAGGACCCTTTTCATCGAATCCGATCCGACTAAAGTGGGAGAGACAGACACCCGCTAGCCACCTTATGCAACTAGTGCATGTCAGTCGGTGGAACCAGTCTCACGTAAGAGTACGTGTAAGGTCGGCCCGGGCCGCTTCATCCCACGATGCCGCCGAATCAAGATAAGACTAGTAACGGCAAGCATATTGAACAAAATCAACGCCCACAACTACTTTGTGTTCTACTCGTGCATAGAATCAACGCAATAGACCTAGCTCATGATGCCACTGTTGGGGAACGTAGCAGAAATTCAAAATTTTCCTACGTGTCACCAAGATCTATCTATGGAGAGACTAGCAACGAGGGGAAGGAGAGTGCATCTACATACCCTTGTAGATCGCTAAGCGGAAGCGTTCAAGAGAACGGGGTTGAAGGAGTCGTACTCGTCGTGATCCAAATCACCGGAGATCCTAGTGCCGAACAGACGGCACCTCCGCGTTCAACACACGTACAGCCCGACGATGTCTCCCACGCCTTGATCCAGCAAGGAGAGAGGGAGAGGTTGAGGAAGACTCCATCCAGCAGCAGCACAACGGCGTGGTGGTGATGGAGGAGCGTGGCAATCCTGCAGGGCTTCGCCAAGCACCGCGAGATATGAGGAGAAAGAGAGGGAGGGCTGCACCAACAGGCAGAGATCAGGTCACGTGTTATGGGCAGCCCCATGCCTCACTATATATAGGGGAGAGGGAGGAGGGTGCGCCCCCTCTAGGGTTCCCACCCCTAGGGGGGGCGGCAGCCCTAGATGGGAAAGGGGAGGCGGCCAAGAGGGGGAGAGAGGGGGCGCCCTCTAGGGTGGGCCTTAGGCCCATCAAAGCCTAGGGTTTCCCCTCTCTCCTCCTTTGCTGCGCCTTGGGCCTTGTGGGAGGCGCACCAGCCCACTTAGGGGCTGGTCCCTCACCACCCTTGGCCCATGAAAGCCTCCGGAACTAGTGGCCCCACTTGGTGGACCCCCGGGACCCTCCCGGTGGTCCCGGTACGTTACCGATAAACCCCGAAACTTTTCCGGTGACCAAAACAGGACTTCCCATATATAAATCTTTACCTCCGGACCATTCCGGAACTCCTCGTGATGTTCGGGATCTCATCCGGGACTCCGAACAACATTCGGTAACCACATACAAACTTCCTTTATAACCCTAGCGTCATCGAACCTTAAGTGTGTAGACCCTACGGGTTCGGGAGACATGCAGACATGACCGAGACGTTCTCCGGTCAATAACCAACAGCGGGATCTGGATACCCATGTTGGCTCCCACATGTTCCACGATGATCTCATCGGATGAACCACGATGTCAAGGACTTAAACAATCCCGTATACAATTCCCTTTGTCTATCGGTATTGTACTTGCCCGAGATTCGATCGTCTGTATCCCTATACCTTGTTCAATCTCGTTACCGGCAAGTCTCTTTACTCGTTCCGTAACACATCATCCCGTGATCAACTCCTTGATCACATTGTGCACATTATGATGATGTCCTACCGAGTGGGCCCAGAGATACCTCTCCGCTTACACGGAGTGACAAATCCCAGTCTCGATTCGTGCCAACCCAACAGACACTTTCGGAGATACCTGTAGTGCACCTTTATAGTCACCCAGTTACGTTGTGACGTTTGGTACACCCAAAGCATTCCTATGGTATCCGGGAGTTGCACAATCTCATGGTCTAAGGAAATGATACTTGACATTAGAAAAGATTTAGCATACGAACTACACGATCTTTGTGCTAGGCTTAGGATTGGGTCTTGTCCATCACATCATTCTCCTAATGATGTGATCCCGTTATCAATGACATCCAATGTCCATGGTCAGGAAACCGTAACCATCTATTGATCAACGAGCTAGTCAACTAGAGGCTTACTAGGGACATGGTGTTGTCTATGTATCCACACATGTATCTGAGTTTCCTATCAATACAATTATAGCATGGATAATAAACGATTATCATGAACAAGGAAATATAATAATAACTAATTTATTATTGCCTCTAGGGCATATTTCCAACATTTATTACATCACTAATAACATCAAAAGAAAGGTATTTGAACTGGCAATGAGCTCAAATATAAATTTGAAAGTCATACGTGTTAGGAAAATTTACTTTGTTACATCTACTTTTTTTATCTGATTCCTTTTATTGTAAGGTAAGAATGCTACAAATTTAGCATGTACATGTGTAGGGGCAGTTAGTGGCAAGCTTAAAAACCAATATACTGCAGCTTCAAAATATTGATGTGAACTATATGATTAAGAAATTAGAACAAATGACATGTTGTCTAATCAATTGACGCCTTTAATCATTTAGTCAAGCAATTACCATTTCAGTTGTCATGCAGAGAAAAATCTGATGCATAATGCTTATCATTCTGAAATGTTGGTAGTCCAGGAACACGGCATGATACATTACTAGTACAAGATGTAACTCATGTAGAAATCAAGGTTATCCCTTGCCATGTTGTAAGTTGAATCTGAAGTTTACATCGAAACATGTCAGCCTTATCCGCCGCAACAGCTCTCATAGGCAAACATAATAGAGAAATGCAAGTTTAGAGATCTATCAGTAGCACACACACGAAAGAAATCATATTAACAACTTCATTCACACCCTATCGGCAGTTTCCTAGGTTGAATTATCAAATCAAATTAGTAAGTAGACACGCCCTGAAAGATTCAACCTTTGACGTAGAAGTCATGCTTACTCATCTTCTAGTTATTCTAGAGAGTCGAATGAACACCGTGTGAGCCATAGAAACTTGGTGAGAACCCATCCACCTCTTCTCCAGCCTTCACGGCCACCACAACCACGTGTCAGTCGCCTTCCTTCGCGCTCCTCCTACTGCGGCAATGCCTGCCCAAGATTGGAGAAGCACAAGAATTTGAATCAGAAATTGATAGAAATTTTCTCACAAATAGAGAGCTAAGAAACCATTAAAAAATCATATGAATTCGAATCCTACAAATCAATCGACCCACAGAGCGCTAGGGGACCTTAATTACCAGCAGCTTTGTGGGTGCAAACGATGAGGAGCCGCAGTTGTGTTGTCTGTTCGGTGGCCGCACTCTCAAGCGCCAGCTTAATTACATCATCCAGCATCATTGTCTTTTTAGGTCATCTATCTACGAATGACTATTGTCTTTTTTCTCGGCCTATGCGGGAATGACTATTCTCTTTTTAGGTCATCTATCTAGGAAATCTCCTATTCGACGCTGTCGTTGTTCTGTTTCTTGCTGGACCAGCTTGTTTAAGCGTTTCAACGTCCCCGGTTTTGGGAACTTTTCTAGTTTGGGGAAACTTCTCGAAGGTTCCTAAACCATTTTTTTCCTTGATCTGTTTTTTTTCGTTTTCGTTTTCCTGTTTTTATTTTCTCTCCATTTTCCCTTTTCTGTTTAATTTTCTCTTGTTTCTATTACATTTTTTTCTTTTCTTTCTTTTCATCTTAATTTTCAATTTTCATTCTTTTCCAATTTTCTAAAAATTGTTGTGTTTTATTGTTTTGTTTATAAATCTGATAAATTTCTAAGATTTTCAAAAAAAATTATTTTACAAAAAGTTCAGAATTTCAAAAAATATTCCCATTATAAACGTTCACAAATTTGAATAAATATTCACGTTTCAAGTATTGTTCATGAAAGTTCCATTATTTCAGGAGTTCAAAAAATATTTAAAAATGGACATTTTCAAATTTTGTTCGGTATGTTTTCCTTCAAACTGTTCATAACTTTTTCAAAAATTGTTCGGAATCTCAAAAAATGTTCCTGCTTTCAAAAATAATTCACAAATTTTTAAAAATGTTTGCATTTTCATTTTTACAGGATTTTAAAAACTTGTTCACGTTTCAAAATTGTTCCAAATTTGAAAAAATGTTTGTATTTCCAAATTTTGCTTGTGTTTTTCAAAAATTGTTCGGAATGTTATTTAGAAATTATTTGAAATTTAAAAAAATGTTTACACATTTTTAAAAATGTTCATGTTTCCATTTTGTAGGAGTTTCAAAAAGTGTTCCTGTTTCAAAAATTATTCACAAGTTTAAAAAAATGTTCATGTTTTCAAATTTTCTTTAGGATTTTGAAAAATGTTTGCTTTTCTGAATTTTGTTTTGGAATACAAAATATGTTCCCATTTAAAAAAGTGTTCATGATTTTTAGAAAAAAATTTCAGCATTTAATGATTTGAGCTGCCTTAGAAAAAATATGTTCGTAATTTCAGAATTTTATTGAATCTGCGTTGGTGTCTGGCTCTTAATAGTTTGTGTTGTCTTATAATCACTAAAGCTCGCTGGCTTAGATGGTTGTATCGCCTTCTCTCTCAGCACGAGATCCTAGGTTTGATGCCCCGTTTGGGTACCTTTTGTTCGCATCCTATCGCTACACTTGAAAGGGAAAACGGTCCAGAAAGCCCGCCAACTGGACTCTCTATGCAAAGCCGTGACAACTTGACGGAAAGAGCTTCATATAGGTCTTCCCATCTATCTATACACACCCCACATCTTAAACCGGCCTCAAATGCGTGGGCGGGCACACCGGTCACTGGCCGATAAAAGAATGACCCAATCGAGCATCTTAAACCAGCCTTAAATGTCCGGACTGTCTAGCGCCTCTCATATCCAGCCCAAATATAGGGAAAACATAGGGTACACTCAGGCACGCGCACGTCAACCCAACAAGAGCTCCTATTCAGCGTTTTAAGCGCCCGTTAGCTCGAACTCTAGACGCCAATGTGAACCGCGACACGTGCTAACCACTAGACCACTGGACAAGGGAGCCACAAGGCAGGGGCGTGCCTTGTGGGCCCCTCTGCGTCCATTTGACCTAATTCTAGCGTTATAAAATCTCATATATCCAGAAACCCCCAGGAGAGGTCCTGAACAATTCTTCCACCGTCGCAGGCCTCTCTTCAGAAGCGATCTCATCTTGAGGCCTTTGTCGGTACTCTGTCGGAGGGGCAAACCATTTGGGAAGCAATCTTCATCAACCTTTTCTGCCTCAATGATGATGTGTGAGTTGTTCCCATGGGACCTACGGGTTCATAGCAGTAGCTAGATGGCTCTCTCTCTCTCTTGATCTTCAATACAATTGTGACGCCCCCGATTTAATCGTACACTAATCATACACGCAAACGTGTACGATCAAGATCAGGGACTCACGGGAAGATATCACAACACAACTCTACAAATAAAATAAGTCATACAAGCATCATATTACAAGCCAGGGGCCTCGAGGGCTCGAATACAAGAGCTCGATCATAGACGAGTCAGCGGAAGCAACAATATCTGAGTACAGACATAAGTTAGACAAGTTTGCCTTAAGAAGGCTAGCACAAACTGGGATACAGATCGAAAGAGGCGCAGGCCTCCTGCCTGGGATCCTCCTAACTACTCCTGGTCGTCGTCAGCGGGCATCACGTAGTAGTAGGCACCTCCGGTGTAGTAGGGGTCGTCGTCGACGGTGGCGTCTGGCTCCTGGGATCCAACATCTGGTTGCGACAACCAGGTAGAAGGGATAGAGGGAAAGAAGGAGAAAGCAACCGTGAGTACTCATCCAAAGTACTCGCAAGCAAGGAGCTACACTACATATGTATGCATTGGTATCAAATGGAATAAGGCTATCATATGTGGACTGAACTGCAGAAAGCCGGAATAAGAGGGGGATAGCTAGTCCTTTCGAAGACTACGCTTCTGGCAGCCTCCGTCTTGCAGCATGTAGAAGGGAGTAGACTGAAGACCTCCAAGTAGCATCACATAGCATAACCCTAACCGATGATCCTCCCCTCGTCGCCCTGTGAGAGAGCGATCACCGGTTGTATCTGGCACTTGGAAGGGTGTGTTTTATTAAGTATCCGGTTCTAGTTGTCATAAGGTCAAGGTACAACTCCAAATCGTCCTGTTACCGAAGATCACGGCTATTCGAATAGATTAGCTTCCCTGCAGGGGTGCACCACATACCCCAACACGCTCGATCCCATTTGGCCGGACACACTTTCCTGGGTCATGCCCGGCCTCGGAAGATCAACACGTCGCAGCCCCACCTAGACCAACAGAGAGGCCAGCACGCCGGTCTAAACCTAAGCGCCTAGGGGTCTGGGCCCATCGCCCTTAGCACACCTGCACGTTGCGAACGCGGCCGAAAGCAGACCTAGCCTAGTGGCCTTCCAGTCCAATCCGGCGCGCGCCACTCAGTCGCTGACGTCACGAAGGCTTCGGCTGATACCACGACGCCGGGATACCCATAACTACTCCCGCGTAGATGGTTAGTGCGTATAGACCAAATGGCCAGACTCAGATCAAATACCCAGATCTCGTTAAGCGTGTTAAGTATCCGCGAACGCCGACCAGGGCCAGGCCCACCTCTCTCCTAGGTGGTCGGAACCTGCCCTGTCGCTCCGCCTCAAAGATCCACTCGCGGGTGCTCCTACGAGCCGACCCGTCTTTAATCACCACATGTATCATGTATAAAGTAAATAGTATATACCCGTGATCAACTCCCGAGTGATCACGGCCCGATAGTATAGCATGGCAGACGGACAAGGATGTAGGGCCACTGATGATAAACTAGCATCCTATACTAAGCATTAGGATTGCAGGTAAAGGTAACAACAGTAGTAGCAAGGATAGGCTATGCATCAGGATAGGATTAACGGGAAGCAGTAACATGCTACACTACTCTAATGCAAGCAGTATAGAGAAGAGTAGGCGATATCTGGTGATCAAAGGGGGGGCTTGCCTGGTTGCTCTGGCAAGAGAGAGTGGTCGTCAACACCGTAGTCGTACTGGGTAGCAACGGCGTCGGTCTCGGTGTCTAGCGAGAGAAGAGGGGGAAGAAACAATAAATATAATGCAAACAAATGCATGACGATGCATGACATGACAAAGCGTGATGCTAGGTGTGCCCTAACGCGGTATAAGGTGGTACCGGTGAAGGGGGGGAAACATCCGGGAAATTATCCCCGGTGTTTCGCGTTTTCGGACAGACGAACCGGAGGGGGAAAGTTGCGTGTTTGCTATGCTAGGGATGTGCGGTGGACGAACAGGCTGCGGATCCGGATTCGTCTCGTCGTTCTGAGCAACTTTCATGTACAAAGTATTTTCATCCGAGCTACGGATTATTTTATATTAATTTTTAAGGATTTTAAATCATTTTCTAGAAATTAGCATAATTAAATTAATTTAGAAATTGCAATTATGATGTCAGCGTGACATCAGCATGATGTCAGCAGGACCAAAGGTTGACTAGGTCAACCCTGCAGGTGGGTCACGTATGTCATAGTTACAATAACCTAATTAATCTATTAATCAGTTTAATTAGTTAATTAGGTATCTAATGTTTAATTAGTTTAATTCAACAGGATTAATTAAGTTAATTAAGTCAATTAATTAATTAACATTTTTATTTACTTATTTAGTTAATTATTTATTTTTAAGTTCTTTTTTTTAATTGTTCTGGTGCGGGGCCCCCTTGTCATAGGCACAGGGGGTGGTTAACGGGCGCTGAGTTAGCGGTGGCGGGCGCCACCCGCTCGGGGCCGAGCCCAACCAAGGGCGACGGGGCGAGGCCACCGGAGCACGACGGCATAGCGAGGCGGGGCCGGCAGAGGTGTAGGCCACGGCGAGCAAAGGGGGTTCCAGGGCGGCAGCGGTGAGGGGCTGGGCGTGGCAAGGGGCGGCCCAGGCGAGCGCTGCCAGGCGCAGCGGACAGGAGCCGGTGAGCGGAAAGGCATGCGCGGGGACAGCGGGGAGCGACGGCACGGTGAGCCGGGCCTGGGCTGCCACGCGCGCAGGGCGCGAGGCGTGCGCGGGGAGGAAGGGGCTTGGCCTAGCGCGTAGTCGGGCGGCCAGGGACGCGGGCGACGGCGTGGCCGACGCGGTGGTGCTCGTGCACGGCTGCGGGACGACGCGAGGAGCCGGGAGGAAGAGAGGCCGGGGGCCTCACCGTGGATCCGTAGGGTCAGGGGCAACAGGGGGGCGAGGAGGCGGGCGGAGACGACGCGGCGCAGGGGATGCAGTCCGGCGGGGTAGGGCTCCGGCGATGGCGGAGCGGTCCGGCGAGTCGAGGAGGCCTTCGAGCGGCAGCGGACGGGGCGCGGTCGTCGGGGCTCGGGGTGGCGCGGGGTCCAGCCCCCGATCCAGCTCGTGTCGAGGGGGGGCGCTATGCGGGAGGAGTCGGAGAGCGGGCGACGGGGCGGGAGGCAGGAGGCGCACGGGGCTGGGCGCTGCCCGATCCCGATCTGGATCGGGGGAGGGGCAGAGGGAGGAGACGAGGGAGAGGGGGGGATCGTGGGGGGGTGTGCGCTAGGGTTTGACCCCGGGGGGAGCTTATGGGTGGGCGGCTGGGCCGGTGGGCCGGTCGGCGCAGTGGACAGCTGGGCCTGGCCCATTGGGGTGGGGGGCTTTCTTTTGTTTTGTTTTCTGTTTTGCCTTTACCTTTTATTCATATTTCCTGTAATGTTTTCTTTTAGTTTCAATTTATTCTTGTGTTAGCGGAATACCAAAATGGCACTGTATTTGACATTACCAAATATGCCACTGCCACATTAATTTGGACAGCTAAATAAAATAGTTTAATATTTTACAAAATACAAAAGGCATTTAATTAATTTATTTTGCTGTTGTTTTATTCATTTTTGAGTATTCACGCATTTTATACAAGTGTGGTTTCTCCACCATTATTACCTAGGATTTAGTTGTCCCATTTTTAACGTTTTAGTTTTAACGTTTGAAAACTTTTATTGTTTCCCTGATTTTGAATTTTGAATTCGAACCGGTTTCGATCTAACGCGAGACTAACAACAGTAACAGTGGTGAAAAGGCATCATTACTAGAGGGTTACTGTAGCTTGATTATCCGGGCGTCACAATTCTCCTCCACTACAAGAAATCTCGTCCCGAGATTTAAGAGGTGTGTAAGGGGGAAGAATAGGTTACGAAATCCTAGTGATTCTTCTTGATCGTTGTTGCTCTTCTCGAAGAGGTCGATCCATAACATTGATGTCTTCATCCCTAGGCTTTAGTCATCATGATGAGTCGGCTTCCTTTCTTCGAGAACTCAATCGTACTTACGAAAGAATAAAGGGTGGGTATATTCCGGGAGAACGGACCTCTGCAAGGTTGACTATCTGGTAGTTAACATCGGGGAAGGTGGCGGAAAGTAACTCTCGAACTAAAACTTAAGAAAATATCGAGAGTAAAGTAGGGGGTACCATGAGAAGTTTCAAGCGGGTAGGCAATCCTTCGTTGCCTGAAACAGAGTGTGAAAGGGGTTCAAAGCAATGGAAACAAGTATTGTGTTTAATACCAGGATTGAGGATCACACGGAAGGTGGCTCGTGAATTACATATGAGGCCAGGTGCGAGGAACAACCTTAAAAACAGGGGGTGTATAGGAGAGTCAGGTTTCGATCCTGTGGAACTGTGGGTTATGGGCCCACCATGTGGTTAAAGTAGGAAGGGCGTCGACATCTGGCACGGCCATGATAGCAAGACATGTCAGAGAGTAGCCTATCAGTTATGTCGGCAACAAAGTCGGTACCAAGGGCGAGGGACGAGGAGAACCATTTTCCTGCTCGTTGAATGAGGCGGGCCAATAGGCAAGGTTCCCGTCCATCGGTGGCTACCGAAATGTCATCAACAACAGTAACAGGGTCTTGCTGACAGAATTGTACACCGAGGCATACACATAAGCAGGAGAATATTACTGGTTAGATCATATAGATCACAAGAAAGGTTAAACCAAATAATGGAAAGGAAAATGTGTTTAAACACATATATCAGGGGTATATCCTCCCCAAGGACAAGCAGAGCATGATATCCTTGGCAGGATATAATAAAAACTCATTAGGAAAGGGGAAAGAAATTTCATGACAATACCCATACAACGGTGTTTGGTTAATTTCAACAACATTTAGCATGGTGCTTCAAATGTTCTTATTGAAAATCGGAGTAGCATAGACATGCTTCGAGATAGCATTGACATGGTCAACAGGTGAAGATCAGACTTTGGAAACAAAAAGGATCCATCAGGAAGAACCTATAGTATAAGTCTTACATTTTCCTCATGGAAGAAAGGATAGCCTTGCTGAAAAGGAAACTATAACAATAGGGCCTTCGGCCAGGTGTGCTAGGCATGACAACACCTTACCGGGTCACATAAAGACCATTGTTATAACTCTTGGAAATATGTTCCAATCATCATATCTGACCGAGATTCAGATATGATTGGTGTCAGGATAACTCAGACTCAGAATGTTTGAGAAGGAAAGGTGCAAAACAAATTGACGAGACGACGTTGTAAGATTCTCGGGAAATGAACTATGAAGTGATTTTCGTTAACAAAAGTTCATCATTAATCCAAGGAGAGGACAAGGAGGTGTCTGGTGAACTCAACGGCAATTCATCGAGATTTCCAAAAGATGGATTTCCACAATTATGTGAACAAGGAAATATCATTTGTCGGATCAATGATATAATGATGTATGCTCGAGGGGAACATACTCAACTGAACAATGATAGAAGGGTGCACCCAGGAATCTGGACTAGGTAGCACGATCAATGTTCGAATGATGATTCAATAAGCAATAGAATTTCTAAAGAAACTGTAGACCAATAACTTCAAAGCAATAGGGTTGCTAGAAGTTTAGAATTTACACATCACAGACCACTTGTCGGTATTCCGGTTAGAAACAACAGGAGACCAAGAAATGAACGCAAATGGCGAGAGATATTACTATATCAAGAATTCTCAAGAGGTGGTAAAATTGCCACGACATTCTTGACATAAAAGGTGGTAATGTTCCAAGGTAAAGAAGGACAAATGCTGGGTAGCAAGGAACTCAAGGTATAACACAAAACACGAACAAATTTGTGTTGGAGGGAAAGCAATAATGTTGTCGGTGATAACACAGATCATCGAGGGACAAGGATGGTTACATGTCATTATACATTTGGTTGATATTCTAGAAGGAATCAAAATGTTGTTTGATGACCACGACAAATTTAGTCGAGAGGCTCCACGAAGATGTAATCGATCGGCGATGACATCAAGTGAAAGGAATGATGAAGCGAATGGTTATTGGAACCATGGGTATGACACAAACTCGAAATCAAGTTTGCTGTTCAGGGAGAAATGATATGATGAGGAAAATCGACGTAAGCTTAGCTCATCGTCGAGAATTGTGCTCCGTGAAGGACCAGGTAGCACAGTTAAAATTTAGCACAAGGATGATATAGCCGATCAGGCTAGGAATGACTTAAATGAATATTAACTCGTAAGCAACAACATTTACTTAAGAGTTATTGAATCAGAGTGCGGACTCGATTCACTTATTCGATGTTCTCGGTTGACGACAACCCAGAACCTAGGATCAATTGGATCCGGCGAGTGATAATGGTTTATGAAGAACCCATAAGAAGTTATGATGTCCCATGATATTCCCGAGATACCAGGGTGTAATACTCGACAGTAGAGCAGAGTAGAGGGTGGACACGTGAAGTGATCTGCAGAAGACAAGTACTTCATCTTGTCTGAGAAATGGAATCAAAGGGGATCAATCATGGTCGGAGCCATGATAGCAAAGGATCAATTCACAGGTACCAGATGATATTATACCAAGGAAATAGTTATTATTACAAGAAGTTTCCATGATAGGATCTACATCATGTCCATGGGCATGAACACAAAGTTCAAGGTCGACTCCCACTTCTCCAATGCATAACCTTTCATTTACTTCTCGCGTTCGATGAAGTTGTAGTGTTGAAATTTTATCTGGCAAAATACCAGAAGAGTATGACTCGTGAAAACTTTCGAGTTCACACATATTAAGGAAGGCATAGGTTCAAGCCATCGGGGCTTCTTAGCACATGTACCACGAACTTCAGGAGTAAATAACACAAGCTCAAAAGTAGAGCATGGTTGACAAAGCGGAGGATACAATTTACCAAAGGCATTATGTATCGGAGAAAGAACTCACAAGGTGATTAATTATGAAGGACATTGTCGGATAATAATCCAACAGTGGATATGGTGACCCACAATGGAGCTGATGTGAGTATCGATACCTAATCAGAGGAAGAAAGAATGCAAATGCATTGTTTTACAGAATATCTGAATAATTCAACGTTTAAATAACAAAGGAATTATGATTTTCAAATCAAGGGATCAGGAGCAAACGCTCTGATCAAGGACGGACAAGTTGAATAGACTTAGGGGTACAATCGATGGCAATCTGATTGGCCGAGGACCAGCTCACGTTTTAAATGACATCTGAGCTGGAAGGATGAATTCTATGATCTGAGTGAGGATTGCGAGCATTCGCAACATATTGAGTCAATGGACTCAAAATGATATTGACAAAGGTTGCCAATAAGATTACTATACTTATGGGATTAACCATAATGCAAGCAAGCAAGAATTTCAGGAGCAATAGGTTGCTGAGGATCTTCGGAAGACCGAATGGTATTTCGAAGAATTTTGTGAACTGCATGAATATCTGGGGATGAGCGGATACTCGATAAATGCGAGTAATTATCCGTAGTGGTATGCATGTGGCAAAGAACTGCAAGGCAGTAGGCACAATGTATTCTCGGGGTATCTTATAATAACAAGATCGACTGGAAATAAAAGTAAGCACGACAGGTCTAAATACTTGTCCAAAGGGATATTTCGGTGGTAGGGAATTGCAAAAGCAATGGCATAAGGTTTCGGGAGAACATCAGAGAGTATTGTCAGAATCTTCTGTTGAAGCAGTCGATCATCTGGCCTGAATGGGGCTCTCTAGGAGGAAGTATTTTCGAGAACCTAAAGTTAGATTTTAGTCAAATCATTTAACCCGAATAGAAGAGAGATCAGAGTCCCAGAGTAAGGATCGAGGAGTAAAAGATCCTAATACCACCCGGATGGCGACGTGGGCCCATGGGCCGCACAGCCATGTTAGAAAAACAGTTTTCATCGACTAGACTCAACTTCGGCCAAGGAGTTGGAAAGGGGATTCCTACAGGCAGTCGGCTCTGATACCAACTTGTGACGCCCCCGATTTAATCGTACACTAATCATACACGCAAACGTGTACGATCAAGATCAGGGACTCACGGGAAGATATCACAACACAACTCTACAAATAAAATAAGTCATACAAGCATCATATTACAAGACAGGGGCCTCGAGGGCTCGAATACAAGAGCTCGATCATAGACGAGTCAGCGGAAGCAACAATATCTGAGTACAGACATAAGTTAGACAAGTTTGCCTTAAGAAGGCTAGCACAAACTGGGATACAGATCGAAAGAGGCGCAGGCCTCCTGCCTGGGATCCTCCTAACTACTCCTGGTCGTCGTCAGCGGGCATCACGTAGTAGTAGGCACCTCCGGTGTAGTAGGGGTCATCGTCGACGGTGGCGTCTGGCTCCTGGGCTCCAACATCTGGTTGCGACAACCAGGTAGAAGGGATAGAGGGAAAGAAGGAGAAAGCAACCGTGAGTACTCATCCAAAGTACTCGCAAGCAAGGAGCTACACTATATATGTATGCATTGGTATCAAATGGAATAAGGCTATCATATGTGGACTGAACTGCAGAAAGCCGGAATAAGAGGGGGATAGCTAGTCCTTTCGAAGACTACGCTTCTGGCAGCCTCCGTCTTGCAGCATGTAGAAGGGAGTAGACTGAAGACCTCCAAGTAGCATCACATAGCATAACCCTAACCGATGATCCTCCCCTCGTCGCCCTGTGAGAGAGCGATCACCGGTTGTATCTGGCACTTGGAAGGGTGTGTTTTATTAAGTATCCGGTTCTAGTTGTCATAAGGTCAAGGTACAACTCCAAATCGTCCTGTTACCGAAGATCACGGCTATTCGAATAGATTAGCTTCCCTGCAGGGGTGCACCACATACCCCAACACGCTCGATCCCATTTGGCCGGACACACTTTCCTGGGTCATGCCCGGCCTCGGAAGATCAACACGTCGCAGCCCCACCTAGACCAACAGAGAGGCCAGCACGCCGGTCTAAACCTAAGCGCCCAGGGGTCTGGGCCCATCGCCCTTAGCACACCTGCACGTTGCGAACGCGGCCGAAAGCAGACCTAGCCTAGTGGCCTTCCAGTCCAATCCGGCGCGCGCCACTCAGTCGCTGACGTCACGAAGGCTTCGGCTGATACCACGACGCCGGGATACCCATAACTACTCCCACGTAGATGGTTAGTGCGTATAGACCAAATGGCCAGACTCAGATCAAATACCCAGATCTCGTTAAGCGTGTTAAGTATCCGCGAACGCCGACCAGGGCCAGGCCCACCTCTCTCCTAGGTGGTCGGAACCTGCCCTGTCGCTCCGCCTCAAAGATCCACTCGCGGGTGCTCCTACGAGCCGACCCGTCTTTAATCACCACATGTATCATGTATAAAGTAAATAGTATATACCCGTGATCAACTCCCGAGTGATCACGGCCCGATAGTATAGCATGGCAGACGGACAAGGATGTAGGGCCACTGATGATAAACTAGCATCCTATACTAAGCATTAGGATTGCAGGTAAAGGTAACAACAGTAGTAGCAAGGATAGGCTATGCATCAGGATAGGATTAACGGGAAGCAGTAACATGCTACACTACTCTAATGCAAGCAGTATAGAGAAGAGTAGGCGATATCTGGTGATCAAAGGGGGGGCTTGCCTGGTTGCTCTGGCAAGAGAGAGTGGTCGTCAACACCGTAGTCGTACTGGGTAGCAACGGCGTCGGTCTCGGTGTCTAGCGAGAGAAGAGGGGGAAGAAACAATAAATATAATGCAAACAAATGCATGACGATGCATGACATGACAAAGCGTGATGCTAGGTGTGCCCTAACGCGGTATAAGGTGGTACCGGTGAAGGGGGGGAAACATCCGGGAAATTATCCCCGGTGTTTCGCGTTTTCGGACAGACGAACCGGAGGGGGAAAGTTGCGTGTTTGCTATGCTAGGGATGTGCGGTGGACGAACAGGCTGCGGATCCGGATTCGTCTCGTCGTTCTGAGCAACTTTCATGTACAAAGTATTTTCATCCGAGCTACGGATTATTTTATATTAATTTTTAAGGATTTTAAATCATTTTCTAGAAATTAGCATAATTAAATTAATTTAGAAATTGCAATTATGATGTCAGCGTGACATCAGCATGATGTCAGCAGGACCAAAGGTTGACTAGGTCAACCCTGCAGGTGGGTCACGTATGTCATAGTTACAATAACCTAATTAATCTATTAATCAGTTTAATTAGTTAATTAGGTATCTAATGTTTAATTAGTTTAATTCAACAGGATTAATTAAGTTAATTAAGTCAATTAATTAATTAACATTTTTATTTACTTATTTAGTTAATTATTTATTTTTAAGTTCTTTTTTTTAATTGTTCTGGTGCGGGGCCCCCTTGTCATAGGCACAGGGGGTGGTTAACGGGCGCTGAGTTAGCGGTGGCGGGCGCCACCCGCTCGGGGCCGAGCCCAACCAAGGGCGACGGGGCGAGGCCACCGGAGCACGACGGCATAGCGAGGCGGGGCCGGCAGAGGTGTAGGCCACGGCGAGCAAAGGGGGTTCCAGGGCGGCAGCGGTGAGGGGCTGGGCGTGGCAAGGGGCGGCCCAGGCGAGCGCTGCCAGGCGCAGCGGACAGGAGCCGGTGAGCGGAAAGGCATGCGCGGGGACAGCGGGGAGCGACGGCACGGTGAGCCGGGCCTGGGCTGCCACGCGCGCAGGGCGCGAGGCGTGCGCGGGGAGGAAGGGGCTTGTCCTGGCGCGTAGTCGGGCGGCCAGGGACGCGGGCGACGGCGTGGCCGACGCGGTGGTGCTCGTGCACGGCTGCGGGACGACGCGAGGAGCCGGGAGGAAGAGAGGCCGGGGGCCTCACCGTGGATCCGTAGGGTCAGGGGCAACAGGGGGGCGAGGAGGTGGGCGGAGACGACGCGGCGCAGGGGATGCAGTCCGGAGGGGTAGGGCTCCGGCGATGGCGGAGCGGTCCGGCGAGTCGAGGAGGCCTTCGAGCGGCAGCGGACGGGGCGCGGTCGTCGGGGCTCGGGGTGGCGCGGGGTCCAGCCCCCGATCCAGCTCGTGTCGAGGGGGGGCGCTGTGCGGGAGGAGTCGGAGAGCGGGCGACGGGGCGGGAGGCAGGAGGCGCACGGGGCTGGGCGCTGCCCGATCCCGATCTGGATCGGGGGAGGGGCAGAGGGAGGAGACGAGGGAGAGGGGGGGATCGTGGGGGGGGGGGATCGTGGGGGGGTGTGCGCTAGGGTTTGACCCCGGGGGGAGCTTATGGGTGGGCGGCTGGGCCGGTGGGCCGGTCGGCGCAGTGGACAGCTGGGCCTGGCCCATTAGGGGGGGGGGGCTTTCTTTTGTTTTGTTTTCTGTTTTGCCTTTACCTTTTATTCATATTTCCTGTAATGTTTTCTTTTAGTTTCAATTTATTCTTGTGTTAGCGGAATACCAAAATGGCACTGTATTTGACATTACCAAATATGCCACTGCCACATTAATTTGGACAGCTAAATAAAATAGTTTAATATTTTACAAAATACAAAAGGCATTTAATTAATTTATTTTGCTGTTGTTTTATTCATTTTTGAGTATTCACGCATTTTATACAAGTGTGGTTTCTCCACCATTATTACCTAGGATTTAGTTGTCCCATTTTTAACGTTTTAGTTTTAACGTTTGAAAACTTTTATTGTTTCCCTGATTTTGAATTTTGAATTCGAACCGGTTTCGATCTAACGCGAGACTAACAACAGTAACAGTGGTGACAAGGCATCATTACTAGAGGGTTACTGTAGCTTGATTATCCGGGCGTCACAACAATGATCTCATCTGATATCAATCCGATGTAAACTTTTATAGTGTGTTTGTTAGGATCCGATAAATTGTGGGTTTATAATCAGATTATTCATTGAATATGTTTGAGTATTTTACAAAATTTATTTATGTGTAATTTTATAGCTATGTATTATGAGTTTTCTGTGGTCAAGCTGATGATTAGATCTTCACAGGAAGTGACCAAAGACGAGGAAGAGATGGTTGCTAAAAATATCTCTTCCACTGCCTAGAGAATGTCGCCCATCGATGCTCCTCCTATCGGCTGGGAGAGAGACCAAAGACGATGATGGAATCCCTCGCCATGATGCCTGCAAAAAGAATTTCAAACAAATAAATCATTTATTAGTTAATATATAAATATAGTATATGAATCAGGGTTTTTTTCCTCGGTCTGAAATACTGGTAACTAGAATTTCCGGTGACCTCAATCTTTCTATTATCGCCCCATTTTTTTTAATTAAACGAAAGACTAATGTTAAATAGGGTTCATACTGCATACAATACAAAAACCCATCTCCTGGCTTTGTCCGGCGTGCGGTCTACTATTCTCACGTCATGAGTTCGATTCCCTCCTCGCTGAATAATCATTTTTTTGCTATATTCAAGCTTATTTAAAAAATACTTTTCACAGAAATACCGGTAACAGAATTTCCGGTACCTCTGAATTTTGAAGTTACCGCCCCAATTTTTTTTAAATTAAGCGACATTGTAATGTTAAATAGGGTTCGAACTACATCAGTATAACAAGTATTTCTTGTGCATAGAGGGTTAAATTCAATGTATTTTAATATTCATGTTTTTTGAATTCAAAATCCATTTGAAAAATCTGGGTGAAAAAATCCAGCGTTCCCAATATTTTTCAAAAACCAGATTTTTTGGCTGCTCCCAAAAAAGGGAATATAATTTTTTATATGAATAGTTAGTCGAGCCGGGATGTGCGCATGAGTTGTTAGCCAGCAGGCTAGCTGCTATGTTCTGATGAACGTGGAGCTCGACAGAACAGAATCAATACAAGGCTTTGGTTGTGGCTGTCACACAGAGCAGCCACGGGAGCGAGCCGGCGATGCGTGCATGTGAAGCAGAGAGCATGTGGGGCGTGTGCGGGTATTGCAAGTGTTGTGTGCTGTGTGTGCAGCTTGAGTGCAAGCTGAGCTCATGGAAACCATTGCGGCCGGTGCCTCGGCTCGCACAGGACGGTGCATTGATGACCCATAAGTAGTATAGGGGATTGTAACAGTTTTTGAGGGTAGTATTTCATCCAAATTTATTGATTTGACACAAGGGGACTAAAGAATATTTATAAGCCTTAGTAGTTGAGTTGTCAATTCAACCACACATGAGAAGTTATTTCCCTGTAGCAAAATATTAGCAGCACAATACTATGATAGTTTAGATAGAACTAGTAACAGTAGCAATGGTAATGGTAGTAGTATAAGGCCGATTCTGATCAGGATATCTGAGAGTTGGCATACTATCAGTTATACCTGGCCAAATGTCGGGCCGAGCCGGGCTTTGGGCCGGGCCAAATAAAGCCCGTTGCAAAAAACCTGGGCTCGGGCCCAGCCCGGGCGTCGGGCCTAAATATCAGGCCCAGGCCAGCCCATCAGAGCAAAAGCCCGACGGTCGGATGTCGGGCCTAAATATCAAGCCCAGGCCCGGCCCATCAGAGCAAAAGCCTGCCGGGCCTCGGGCCGTCGGGCCAGGCCCTTCCTTAAATTGCAAATTTGTCGGGCCTGAGCCCGGCCCGGCCCGGGCGTCGAGCTGAAATCTCAGGCCCAGGGCCGGCTCGTGGGCAAGGTCGGGTCAGGTATCCCATGGCCAGGTCTACTATCCGTGGAATATGTTAATAAAAATAGACAAATTGTAGATCTAACAAATTAACTCGAGACGCATGGAAAAAGTCAGTTAACCAAACCAAATATGCTAAACAACTTTTTTCTAGAATACACGCAAGCATGCGTATCATACATTGATAAAAGAAGAGGCAAAGAAGTCGGATACAACGCCAATCACAAGGATTAGCAACCACATCCTCAAAACACACCCACCATGCGTACTACAATACATGCTCGACCTAGACCAGCCTCATGCCAATGGTGATGAGGCAACTCACAGAGCAGCCAAGCCGCTACACACCAACGCGAAGACCTCTACAACACTACCAAGACCCAAGGACAACACATACCTTGCTAAACAACTTGGAAATAGTGCAATTGTATATGTTTCTCGTGTATTTAGTACAACTAAACTCGATTTATTTCTCACATGCATAACAATACAAAACTATACCCACAACAAATGAACATTAGAGTGTAGAATTGAACATATACTAGAAGATAAGACAGTTAACCAAACCAAGAATGCTTGATAACTACTAGGAAATGCAGCAATTGTTGGAGCAAACTGTTAACTGAACACTACATTTCAGAAGATCAGATTGCATGTTAACATTACAGGGGACAATTCGCTAGAAGGCACCGGCAGTGGCTGGTAACCCACAAGTATATATAGGGGATCGTTTGTAGCCTTTTTTTAATAAATAAGAGTGTCGAACCCAACGAGGAGCTAAAGGCAGAACACATATTCCCTCAAGTTCTATCGACCCCCGACATAACTCTACACACACTTAACGTTTGTTTTACCTAGAACAAGAATAAAACTAGAAGTACTTTATAGGTGTGGATAAGTTTGCAAGATAATAAAGAACATGAAAAATTAAAGTTAGGTGTTGTTTAAATAAAGAAACAATTAAGTTTAGTAAAACAAGTGTGGATTAGTGTTGGTAGGATTTGCGGAATTGTCCGTTAACAATTGACTACGTTACTAGACCGATAACAAGCTTTTATGTAGGAGAGACCACTGCTAGCATGTCGTCCCTTATTTGGAATTCTATGCACTTATGATTGGAACTATTAGCAAGCATCCTCAACTACTAACGTTCATTAAGGTAAAACACCCAACCATAGCATTAAGATATATTGGTCCCCCTTCAATCTCGTATGTATCAATTTCTATGTTTAGGCTGAAGCTTCTGTCACCCTTGCCCTCCAATGCATAGTCCTATCAACATACAACTAACCCTATGATGTGATCCACACGTGCGCTTATATGATGGGCACCAAAGTACAACAACATAACCATAAGCAAATTAAACCAACCATAGCACTTCACCAATTACCGATAGGACAACACACATCTACTCAGATATCATAGGGTGGGAACATATCATTGGATAACAGTATGAAGCATAAAGCACCATGTTCAAGTAGAGGATACAGAGGGTTGCGAGAGAGTGGACTGCTGAATATAGATGGGGGAAGGTGATGAAGATGTTGGTGAATATGATGGAGTTGTTGGAGTAGATCGTCATCACACGATGATTGCCCCGGCGGTGTTCTGGCGCCACCGGGAGAGAGGGGGAGAGAGCCCCCTCCTTATTCTTCCTTGGCCTCCGCCCTAGATGGGAGGAGGGTTTCCCCTCTTTTCCATGGCCTCCATGGTGGCGGAGGGGCGGGAGCCCCTCCGAGATTGAATCTCCCACTATGTTCTCTTCTGTTTTGCGCTCCTCTAGATCTGGCCGAAAACCGTTTCTTAAATATCCAGAGATCCATAGCTATGATTGCGCTGAGAGTTTAACACAATTTTTTTTCCAGATATAAGTTTCCCTGTGCCCGAAGTAGAGATCCAAACGATGTACGAGGAGGGCACAAGACACTTGGGCGCGCCTGGGGCCTGGGGCGCACCCTGGTGTATCTTGGGAGATGTGGGCCCCCATTTGCGTTGATTCCACCTCCCAAAAATCACAAATATTCAAAAATAATTCTCCGTAAATTTTTATTGTGTTTGGACTTCATTTGATATGGATATTCTACGAAGCAAAAAACATGCAAAAAACAGAAACTGGCACTAGGCACTAGATCAATATATTAGTCAAATAAATCATAAAAAATGTTGCCAAAAGTATGTAAAAGTTGTATATTATTGGCATGGAACAATAAAAAATTATAGATACGACGGAGACGTATCAGTGGCCTCGAGAAAATACCACCAAATGTATTTTAAATTAGCCAATCCCGTGGCAGTGTCGATGGTGGCCACAAAGGCGAGGTGCTCCTCCAAGATCTGGTAGTCGGCATGCATGGCAGCCATCACGACCTCATCCGCGCGTGCGGCCGTGATTTGCTTCTCCACTGCTAGATGCTCCTGAGCTCCTCGCTATACTGCGTGCAAAATGGCTGTGGATGGCGGTTATATGGAAGACAGGGCAGTGATTTGGGGGAAGGTGTTACATCATTAGTCGTGGCATGTGAGATGGAGAAGGAGGGGGAGGATGGGGATGGGGTGTGGATTACCGGACTATATCGACGAGGCCGCGCAACCAGAAGAAGGGTTGCCGGTGAGGAGGCGGCGCTACAAGTAAGCAGAGGAATTGAAGGAGGAACAATGGAAATGTGGAATTTGGTCGGGGAAGGGGGCGGGTTGCTAGATATTTCCGCGGTTGCCAAAAATTTTCACTTGGTGCCGCGAGAAACTGCTGTGTAGTATGGTTGAAGCGCGGGCGGTGGACTGTAGACGATGAAGCTTCCAGCGTAAGCCATACAAGAGGGTGCACCAAGATATTTTATATCGCATCGCACACGATTCTTACTAGTAAACTGTTTGTGGTGTACCCTATTTTTTCATTATGATTTGAAAGACAAAATGGTGTGACGGAGGGAAAAGACGGTGTTTGAATTGCTAGAACATTTATCTGAAGGAAATATGCCCTAGAGGCAATAATAAAGTTGTTATTTATATTTCCTTATATCATGATAAATGTTTATTATTCATGCTAGAATTGTATTAACCGGAAGCTTAGTGCATGTGTGAATACATAGACAAAACAAAGTGTCCCTAGTATGCATTTACTTGACTAGCTCGTTAATCAAAGATGGTTAAGTTTCCTGACCATAGACATGTGTTGTCATTTGATGAACGGGATCACATCATTAGAGAATGATGTGATGGACAAGACCCATCTATTAGCTTAGCATTATGATCATTTAGTTTTATTGTTATTGCTTTCTTCATGACTTATACATATTCCTCTGACTATGAGATTATGCAACTCCCGAATACCGGAGGAACACTTTGTGTGCTATCAAACGTCACAACGTAACTGGGTGATTATAAATATGCTCTGCAGGTGTCTCCAATGGTGTTTGTTGAGTTGGCATAGATCGAGATTAGGATTTGTCACTCCGAGTATCGGAGAGGTATCTCTGGACCCTCTCGGTAATGCACATCACGATAAGCCTTGCAAGCAATGTGACTAATGAGTTAGTTGCGGGCTGATGCATTACAGAACGAGTAAAGAGACTTGCCGATAACGAGATTGAACTAGGTATGATGATACCGACGATCGAATCTCGAGCAAGTAACATACCAATGACAAAGGGAATAACGTATGTTGATATGTGGTTTGACCAATAAAGATCTTCGTAGAATATGAAGGAGCCGATATGAGCATCCAGGTTCCGCTATTGGTTATTGACCGGAGATGTGTTTCGGTCATGTCTACATAGTTCTCGAACCCATAGGGTCCGCACGCTTAACGTTCGATGATGATTTGTATTATGAGTTATGTGTTTTGGTGACCGAAATTTGTTCGGAGTCCCGGATGAGATCACGGACATGACGAGGAGTCTCGAAATGATCGAGAGGTAAAGATTCATATATTGAAAGGTTATATTCGGACATCAGAATGGTTCTGAGTGATCCGAGTATTTTATCAGAGTGCTGAGGGGTTACCGGAACCCCCCCGGGGAAATCATGGGCCTCATGGGCCATGGGAGAGAAGAGGGGACAACCCACAAGCGGGAGACGCCCCCCCAAGTGGAGTCCAAATAGGAAGGGGAGGGGGCGCGGTCCCCCTTTTCCTCTTCCCCTCCTTTCCTCCTCTGTTGGAAGGAAAAGGTGTGTGTGTGTGGGGGGGGGGAGGGCGAATCCTACTTGGACTAGGACTCCAAGTAGGACTCTCCTCTCCCCCTTGGCGCGCCCCTCCTAGGCCACCGGCCTCCTCCTCCCCCCTTTATATACGAGGGCGGGGAGCACCCCAAAGGCACATCAAGATTTGTCTTAGCCGTGTGCGGTGCCCTCCTCCATAGTTTACCACCTCGGTCATATTGTCGTAGTGCTTAGGCGAAGCCCTGCGTGGATCACATCACCAACATCGTCATCACGCTGTCGTGCTGACGAAACTCTCCTTCGTCCTTCTACTAGATCAAGAGCTCGAGGGACGTCATCGTGCTGAACGTGTGCTGAACACGGAGGTGCCGTACGTTCGGTACTTGGATCGGTTGGATCGTGAAGACGTTCGACTACATCAACCGTGTTACATAACGCTTCCGCTTTCGGTCTATGAGGGTACGTGGACACACTCTCCGTCTTGTTGCTTTGCTTCTCCTAGATAGATCTTGCGTGATTGTAGGAATTTTTTTGAATTACTACGTCCCTCAACAGTGGTATCAGAGCCAGGTCTATGTGTAGATGGTATGCACGAGTAGAACACAAAGAGTTGTGGGCGATAATAGTCATACTGCTTACCACCAACGTCTTACTTTGATTCGGCTGTATTGTTGGATGAAGCGGCCCGGACCGACATTACATGACCGCGTTCATGAGACTGGTTCTACCGACGTGCTTCACACACATGTGGCTAGCGGGTGTATGTTTCTCCAACTTTAGTTGAATCGAGTTTGACTATGGCCGGTCCTTGTTGAAGTTTAAAATAGCACACTTGACGAAAAATCGTTGTGGTTTTGATGCGTAGGTAAGAACAGTTCTTGCTGGAAGCCCGTAGCAGCCACGTAAAACTTGCAACAACAAAGTAGAGGACGTCTAACTTGTTTTTGCAGGGCATGTGGTGATGTGATATTGTCAAGACGTGATGAGATATAAATTGTTGTATGAGATGATCATGTTTTGTAGAAGTTATCGGCAACTGGAAGGAGCCTTATGGTTGTCGCTTTATTGTATGAAATGCAATCGCCATGTAATTGCTTTACTTTATCACTAAGCGGTAGCGATAGTCGTGGAAGCAATAGTTGGCGATACGACAACGATGCTACGATGGAGATCAATGTGTCAAGCCGGTGACGATGGAGATCATGACGGTGCTTTGGAGATGGAGATCAAAGGCACAAGATGATGATGGCCATATCATGTCATATATTTTGATTGCATGTGATGTTTATCCTTTATGCATCTTATTTTGTTTAGTACGACGGTAGCATTATAAGATGATCCCTCACTAAATTTCAAGGTATAAGTGTTCTCCCTGAGTATGCACCGTTGCTACATTTCGTCGTGCCGAGACACCACATGATGATCAGTTGTGATAAGCTCTACGTTCACATACAACGGGTGAAAGCTAGTTTTTGAAGGAAATAGGCCCTAGAGGCAATAATAAAGTTGTTATTTATATTTTCTTATATCATGATAAATGTTTATTAATCACTAGTACAACGAGGTGCTATACAAACGGTTTTAACCCCTTTCCGTGATGGCATTTGGAACCGTCGCCTAGTGAGTGTGGGCGATAGGGGGTCCTTCCCACACAACCCAGAAACCGTCAGGGATATGCCCTCCTGGCACACACGCTCGACAAAATGAGGTCGTGTGAGACCGGCGAGCACTCAAATACAGAAAATACGTACAATAGTGCTAAAAAAATACAATTATACAGGTGAAATCATTTCTAGTTGTAAGTACATCCCACATAATCAGTCACCGCTAAACATTTCCGTTCGTATATACATCCCACATAGTCGCTCCAAGGAAAACATTTTTGTTCGGTAGTACATCACACACAATTTTCCCTGTTAAATCGTTTGTGATATCGTTTCCATTGCACATGGTATTAATAATTTTATCGTTTACGTTATTGAATGCATCACACACGGTGCCTAGAAGAAACTATGTGTCAAGGGCTATCCATCACACACAGTTTTTATGTGGTAAACGTTTGCGCCAGGTGGCCTAACGCAAACAGTTTTCAAGAGGATGTCTATTAATCTAACACGGTTTATTCCTAGAAACTGCGTGCGTTATTGAATGCATCGCACACGGTGTTTTCTCAATAACCGTTTGCAATAGAAAAACACAATTAGCAGGCTAATTATCTGATTATTAATAATCCATTTATTAATCTAATTGACATTTCATATTAAGCACACAATATATTTCATTTTCATAATTGAAATACATCAGAGTACAACATCATATAGCTTCAGCACTCATCTACCCCATTACACAACTACACTAGCACCAAGTTTCACATGCAACATCTATAACCTTTCGAAATTAGCATCATAGATGATACATAGACAGGTGTATCTCATCTGGAAAACCATTGAAGTAGAAGGCAAATATTGAGCCTTCATTGATGTTGAAGGTCTTTGTAACTTTAGGCCAGTGCCTATGGATGATTGACCGTCCATCCTTCGCCCTCTTTAGGAACACTTCAATATTGAACCGTGTGTGTTGTATGAATACCTTCCTCGCCTCCTGACCATACATGTGGTTTGAGAGGTAATCATCAGTGAACTGCTTTGGAAAGGCCTGAAAACAAGGATGTGCATAAATATCTTCTCTATATTGGAAATGGGGCAAAAGAATACAAAATGCAAGGTATAATAGTTAGTACCATCATGTAGTAAACTGATGTCTTCTTCATTTGCAGACAAAGATCTTGTTGTTTTTTGTCGCTAATTTCTTTATCCTAACAATCTTTCTGAGTTTCTTGACTTGACTGATATTCATGGACAACTCATTTCCCCATATGCAAAAAGGGTCGAACAGTGGGTCAAAACCTCTGACAACAGGACCTACATGTGCAAGACCAAATTGTTAAAAACCTAAATATTAGAATGGTTCCTGCAATTGCACAATAATGTGCTATTAGACAACGGACCATGCACGTGTTAACCTCGATTGTAAATCTCAGTGCTTCCCATTGTTTCCCTTCAACACATATAAGGTAGTTAGTCATCAGGTTAAGTGAGGGTTCGCATGCTATCAGTAAAATATGTTGATGAAAAATAAGCACATTGCAGATTCATCAGATTAATTCAAGCCACATGGAAAACCCATTTATCCAAACCAAGCATGATTAAGAACTAGAAAATATAGCACTTGTATATGTTTCTCATGTATTAAGTGCAGCCAAATTTGATTTATTCCTCACATGCACAATAATACAATATTCTACCCATGACAATTGGACATCACATTGCAGAATTGAACCAAGAAATTAACTAAACACCACAACAAATGAACCAAACATTAACTAAGCACCACATTGCATAATATAACATACTACTAATAGAAGATCAGTCAGTTAACCAAACCAGGCATGCTTAACAACTTGGAAATATAGCAATTGTATTTGTTTCTCATGTATTTACTACAGCCAAATTCAATTTATTCCTCACATGGTATACAATAACAGAATGCACCCACAACTATTGAACATCGCATGTAGAATTGAACCAAACAAAACAGTTAACTAAACACCACAACAAATGAACCAAACGTTAACTGAGCACCACATTGCACAATATAACATACTCCTAATAGAAGATCAGACAGTTAACCAAACCAAGCATGCTTAACAACTTGGAAATATAGAAATTGTATTTGTTTCTCATGTATTTAGTACAACCAAATTAGATTTATTTCTCACATGGTATACAATCACAGAATGCACCCACAATAATAGAACATCACATTGCAGAATTGAACCAAACAGCCAACCGCGTCGCGTCGTCGGCGCGCGAGGCGTCGACGGTGGCCTCGACGGCGAGGTGCTCCTCCAATATCTGGGGGTCGACACAAATGGCAGCCATCGCGACCTCATCCGTGCGTGCGGCCGTGATTTGCTTCTCCACTGCCAAATGGTCCTTGGGATCCTGGCTATACTATGCGCACCATGGCTTAGGGCGGCACTTATTT
Source organism: Triticum urartu (assembly GCF_056163025.1). NCBI lineage: Eukaryota > Viridiplantae > Streptophyta > Magnoliopsida > Poales > Poaceae > Triticum > Triticum urartu. The sequence goes on along the minus strand of NC_141877.1, from coordinate 424,703,174 downwards.
GGTGGAGGGGTCGGTGATTTGGGTGGAAGGTGTCGCACCGGCGTTCGGGGCATGTGGGATGTAGAAGGAGAAGGATGATGGGGGTCGGGTGTGGATTACCTGCCTGGATAGGCGAGGCCGAGCAGCGTGGAGGAGGGTCACCGGCAAGGAGGCGGCGCTGCAAACAAGGAGTGAAGGTTTCAACTTGAAAAGGAAGGCCGAAACAGGGAAAATGTGGCTTTTGGTAAGGGGGAGGGGGCGGGGAGGTAGATGTTTCCGCGGAAGCCGAAAATTTGGAATCGCTTCAGCGAAAAAACTGGCGCGCAAAGTGTCATCAGACACAATCCCTTATTCAGAACTGTGTATGATATGTGAACATCACAAACGATTCAGATAGCTTAACCCGTGTGTGATGAGTTTGAACGTCAAAAAATTTGTTTTGAATTTCCCTGGTTACAGTGGTCATCCACGTCATTGCATAATTTGGGTACACAAAGGAGACTACAACACACCCACACTTCTTAATCGAGCAAGTTCAGCAATTAAACAGAGCTAGCTGACCCAAACATTACTCTAACAAATTAAAGACCGACGCTCTTAATTAAACAAAGCAAAGAGTACTACTACGGCTGGTGCTCTGCTACCTCTTGAGCACTGCGTTGGATTTCCCCGAAGAGGAAGGGATGATCAAGCAAAGTAGCGTAAGTATTTCCCTCAGTTTTTGATAACCAAGGTATCAATCCAGTAGGAGGCTACGCTCGAGTCCCTCGTACCTACACAAAAACAATAGCTCAACGCAACCAACACGCTTAGGGGTTGTCAATCCCTTCACGGTCACTTACAAAAGTGAGATCTGATAGAGATGATAAATAATATTTTTGGTATTTTTGGTGTAGAGATGCAAAGTAAAAAGTAAAAGCAAAGTAAAAGCAAAGCAATAATAAAGTGATGGAGATTAATATGATGAGAAAGAGACCCGGGGGCCATAGGTTTCACTAGTGGCTTCTCTCAAGAGCATAAGTATTCTACGGTGGGTGAACAAATTACTGTTGAGCAATTGACAGAATTGAGCATAGTTATGAGAATATCTAGGTATGATCATGTATATAGGCATCACGTCCGAGATAAGTAGACCGAAACGATTCTGCATCTACTACTATTACTCCACTCATCGACCGCTATCCAGCATGCATCTAGAGTATTAAGTTAAAAACAGAGCAACGCCTTAAGCAAGATGACATGATGTAGAGGGATAGTTTCATGCAATATGATAAAAAACCCATCTTGTTATCCTCGATGGCAACAATACAATATGTGCCTTGCTGCCCCTTCTGTCACCGGGAAAGGACACCGCAAGATTGAACCCAAAGCTAAGCACTTCTCCCATGGCAAGAAAAACCAATCTAGTAGGCCAAACCAAACTGATAATTCGAAGAGACTTGCAAAGATAACCAATCATACATAAAAGAATTCAGAGAAGATTCAAATATTATTCATAGATAGACTTGACCATAAACCCACAATTCATCAGTCTCAACAAACACACCGCAAAAATAAGATTACATCGAATAGATCTCCACGATTGAGGTGGAGAACATTGTATTGAGATCCAAAAAGAGAGAAGAAGCCATCTAGCTACTAGCTATGGACTCGTAGGTCTGAAGTAAACTACTCACACTTCATCGGAGGGGCTTGGATGATGATGTAGAAGCCCTCCGTGATTGATGCCCTCTCCAGCGGAGCTCCGGAACAGGCCCCAAGATGGGATCTCGTGGATACAGAAAGTTGCGGTGGTGGAATTAGGTTTTTGGCTCCGTCCCCGATCGTTTGGGGGTACGTGGATATATATAGGAGGAAAAAGTACGTCGGTGGAGCTTCGAGGGGCCCACGAGGCAGGGGGCGCGCCCTAGGGGGGGCGCCCTCCACCCTCGTGACCACCTCGTGGCTTTCTTGACGGAGGGTCCAAGTCTCCTGGATCTTATCTGATGAGAAAATCACGTTTCTGAAGGTTTCATTCCGTTTGGACTCCGTTTGATATTCCTTTTCTTCGAAACCCTAAAACAGGCAAAAAACAGCAATCCTGGGCTGGGCCTTCGGTTAAGAGGTTAGTCCCAAAAATAATATAAAAGTGGAAAATAAAGCCCAATAATGTCTAAAACAGTAGATAATATAGCATGGAGCATTCAAAAATTGTAGCTACGTTGGAGACGTATCAAGCATCCCCAAGCTTAATTCCTGCTCGTCCTCGAGTAGGTAAATGATAAATACAGAATTTTTGATGCGGAGTGCTACTTGGCATAATTTTAATGTAATTATTCTTAATTGTGGTATGAATATTCAGATCCGAAAGATTCAAGAGAAAAGTTTATATTGACATAAAAATGATAATACTTCAAGCATACTAACTAAGCAATTATGTCTTCTCAAAATAACATGGCCAAAGAAAGTTCATCCCTACAAAATCATATAGTTTAGTCATGTTTCATTTTCGTCACACAAGAATGCTCTCATCATGCACAATCCCGATGACAAGCCAAGCAATTGTTTCATACTTTAGTAATCTCAAACCTATAAACTTTCACGCAATATATGAGCGCGAGCCATGGACATAGCACTATGGGTGGAATAGAATATAATGAGGGGGGTTATGTGGAGAAGACAAAAAAGGAGAAAGTCTCACATCAACGAGGCTAATCAATGGGCTATGGAGATGCCCACCGATTGATGTTAATGCAAGGAGTAGGGATTGCCATGCAACGGATGCACTAGAGCTATAAATGTATGAAAGCTCAACAAAAGAAACTAGTGGGTGTGCATCCAACTTGATTCCTCACGAAGACCTAGGGCACTTGAGGAGGCCCATTGTTGGAATATACAAGCCAAGTTCTATAATGAAAAATTCCCACTAGTATATGAAAGTGATAATATGAGAGACTCTCTACTATGAAGTTCATGGTGCTACTTTGAATCACAAGTGTGGTAAAAGGATAGTAACATTGTCCCTTCTCTCTTTTTCTCTCATTTTTTGGGCCTTCTCTTTTTATGGCCTTTTTTTGGGCCTTCTCTTTTTTTGGCCTTTCTTTTTTTATACCTCACTTGGGACAATGCTCTAATAATGATGATCATCACACTTCTATTTATTTACAACTCAATGATTACAACTCGATACTAGAACAAAGATGACTCTATATGAATGCCTCCGGCGGTGTACCGGGATATACAATGGACCAAGAGTTACATGTATGAAATAATTATGAACGGTGGCTTTGCCACAAATACTATGTCAACTACATGATCATGCTAAGCAATATGACAATGATGAATGTGTCATGATGAACGGAATGGTGGAAAGTTGCATGGCAATATATCTCGGAATGGCTATGGAAATGCAATAATAGGTAGGTATGGTGGCTGTTTTGAGGAAGATATAAGGAGGTTTATGTGTGAAAGAGTGTATCATATCACGGGGTTTGTGTAACACCCTCGATGCGACTATAGCTCCCACGTGTCGAGGCACGACTTAGAGACATAATCACATTGAAGGCATATGTCGCAAGTTAGGCAATCTTCATAACATCCCATGTAATATAAATAATAAAGGGGAGATAACATAGTTGGCTTACACTCGCCACGTCAATCAAGTACATAAATAACATTACATCATCCAAACACTCATGGCCCGACTACGGCGCCAAAATAAAAGATAACCCAACATGCGACACGGTCCCAATCACCCCCAATTGGGCACCACTACTGATCATCGGGAAAGGAAACATAGTAACGTTGAGAGTCTTCGTCGAACTCCCACTTGAGCTCATACGCGTCTCCTGGAGCGGAATCATCAGGCCCTGCATCTGGTGTAATAGTAATCTATGAGCCACAGGGACTCAGCAATCTCGTACCCTCGCGATCAAGACTATTTAAGCTTATAGGTATGGTAGGGTAAATATAAGTGGAGCTACAGCAAGCGACTAGCAAGTATGGTAGCTAACTTATTCGCAAAAGAGAGCGAGAAGAGGAGGCAAAGCGCGAGAGAGAAACTAGAGAGCAACCTGCGCAAACATTACTCCAACACCGTGTCCACTTCCCGGACTCCGCCGAGAAGAGGCCATCACGGTAACACACTCAGTTGATTCATTTTAATTAAATAAGGTTCAAGTTATCTACAACCGGACATTAACAAATTCCCATCTGCCCATAACCGCAGGCACGGCTTTCGAAAGTTCAAATCCCTGCAGGGGAGTCCCAACTTGGCCCATGACAAGCTCTCACGGTCAACGAAGGAATAGACCTCCTCCCAAGACGTTCCGATCAGACTCGGTATCTCGGTAATTCAAGACACTTCGACAGGTTAAAACAAGACCAGCAACACCGCCCGAATGCGCCGACAAATCCCGATAGGAGCTGCACATATCTCTTTCTCAGGGCACACTCAGATTGTCTTAGGTACGGGTAGGCCAGCCCAGAGTTGCCCCTGGTGGCCACCGGCAGCTGACAGGTGGACCAACACTCAGAGGAGCACTGGCCCCGGGGGGGGGGGGGGTTAAAATAATGATGACCCTTGAGTCTGCAGAACCCAAGGGAAAGAAAAGGCTAGGTGGCAAATGGTAAAACCAAGGTTGGGCATTGCTGGAAAATCTTCAATCAAGGCAAAATATCAAGGGGTTCCCATTATAACCCAACCGCGTAAGGAACGCAAAATCCAGGAACATAACACCGATATGACGGAAAACTAGGGCGGCAAGAGTGGAACAAAACACTAGGCGAGAGGCCGAGCCTTCCACCCTTTACCAAGTATATAGATGCATTAAGATAACATAGCAATATAATGATATCCCAACAAGTAAATAAATGTTCCAACAAGGAACGACCTCCAATCTTCACCTGCAACTAGCAACGCTATAAGAGGGGCTGAGCGAAGCGGTAACATAGCCAATCGACGGTTTGCTAGGACAATGGTGGGTTAGAGGTTTGACATGACAATTTTGGAGGCTTTCAAGCAAGTGGTAGGCATCGTAGCAATGGCATAGCAAAAGAGAGAGCAATCTAGCATAGCAAAGATAGTAGTGATTTCGAGGGTATGATCATCTTGCCTGCACAGTTGTCAGAGTTGACTGGATCCTCGAAAGCAAACTCAACGGGCTCCTCGTTAGCGAACTCGTCTCCCGGCTCTACCCAAACAAGACAAACAAGCAACAAGGATACAATCAACCACGTGCAAGACCAAGCAATATGATGCAATGATGATATGCTATGCGGGATGCGATGCGGGATGCAAAATGCAAGATATGACAGGAAATGCATGAACCTGGCCTCAACTTGGAAATCCAAGTGTGCCACTGGAAAGATGGGATGAAACTGCTTGAAAACGATATAAAGAACACCGGAATCGGAGTTGCGGTTTGGAAATGGCAAGCGATTCAAAAATGACACCGGTCTGCGATTTACAGCAAGTAGCCATCTAAATGCAATGAGATGAACATGCTACAACACCCAAACATGACAACCAAATACATGGAAGGGATGCATACAAGATTCTTAACAAAAATCTAGCACTGAGCTACGGCCAAATCATCCATTAACAGGTTCAAACAAGCATGGCAAAAATGCAAATGACAAACAGATCCCAGACTTAGTGAAATTACACTTGTTTGGAATTTCAGATCAGGTAGCCCTCTTCGGAGCAACAAAACTACATGCTACAGGACCTGAACATGGCAAAGTAAAGAATGGCATGGAGCTACTCAAAGAGCTTAACAAAAGTCCCTTAGTGACCTTGAGCCAAAAGGGATCAGAAAAATACAATTGCAAGCATGTGAACATAGCAAAAATATAATCAGTTTTCATACTTAGTGAAAACTGGAGCAAGCTAAAATATAACTCAAGTAGGCATGTTCACGAGCTCGATGCACTCACTACAGTGCAAGTCATGGCAAGACAAGCATACACCCATCAAGAAGGCACAAAACATTGTATTGAGATCCAAAAAGAGAGAAGAAGACATCTAGCTACTAGCTATGGACCCGTTGGTCAGAAGTAAACTACTCACACTTCATCGGAGGGGCTTGGATGATGATGTAGAAGCCCTCCGTGATCGATGCCCCCTCCGGCGGAGCTCCGGAACAGGCCCCAAGATGGGATCTCGTGGATACAGAAAGTTGCGGTGGTGGAATTAGGTTTTTGGCTCCGTCCCCGATCGTTTGGGGGTACGTGGATATATATAGGAGGAAAAAGTACGTCAGTGGAGCTTCGAGGGGCCCACGAGGCAGGGGGGCGCGCCCTAGGGGGGGGGCGCCCTCCACCCTCGTGACCACCTCATGGCTTTCTTTACGGAGGGTCCAAGTCTCCTGGATCTTATCTCATGAGAAAATCACGTTTCTGAAGGTTTCATTCCGTTTGGACTCCGTTTGATATTCTTTTCTTCGAAACCCTAAAACAGGCAAAAAAGCAGCAATTCTGGGCTGGGCCTCCGGTTAATAGATTAGTCCCAAAAATAATATAAAAGTGGAAAATAAAGCCCAATAATGTCTAAAACAGTAGATAATATAGCATGGAGCAATCAAAAATTATAGATACGTTGGAGATGTATCATGCTCGTCGATCTCCGCCGCCGCCTCCATGTCTAGCTCGTGCCCGACGGTCTCCTGGGGAAGGGGCTCCATGGCATCAATTGCACCATACTCGACAAGCATCTCGCCATCCGCGTTCGCCATATCTTTGGAATAGGCCGCCATGAGCTAGGCATGGGCGGCCGCGATCTGGGCTCTGGCGGGCTCCGTCGTGGCAAGGTATGCCGCGCAGGAATGGAGGGTTGCTCGAACTCTCTCGGCGATTGCCAACTCTTCGATCGTGGGTTGCCAATCATTGTCGGAGAAGCTTCGTTCAATTTGTGCGGTGACCGCCACGAGCTGGGCGTGGACAACCTCGACATGGTAGTGGGCAGCCTCCATCAGGGCTAAGGCTGCCGCTGCGGAACAGACAGCTGCTGTGCCGCTCTCGCCAGTTGCTATCCCCGAGGCAGATGTTGCTGCCGCCGCCTAAGAAGCAACAACGGCCGTTTGGGCTGTCTTGGCCGCCCAGACGTAGACTGCGGTCGCCCTCACGAAGCTTGTTAGCACGCGCCTGGCGGCTGCAACCGCACTCTCTCCGGAGTGGGCCGCCAAAGTTGCCCTCACGACGCGGGTCCACGTCCCCATCTTTCACTGGCGACGAATGAATAGTGAAATGATATTTGGGGAGTGAGCTAGTGTGCTTGACACACCGGCTGTGGACTGTAGCCGACGCACCTTCTCGCGTAAGCCATAGGCGTACAATACACCGACGGTGCTCCAAGATATTTTGTGCTGCATCTCACACGGTTGGTGATAATAAACTGTGTGCAATCTACTTAATTTATCATCTTGATTTGAATTACGTAATGGAGTCACAGCTGCAAAGGATAGTGTTTGAATTGCTAGAACTTTTATCTGTAGTGAACATGCAACTATAGGTGTGTCGTCCAAAAAATTGGAATTATTCAGGGTTCGTTTGGACGTTTTTATACATTAACTTGGTTTTGTAGGCATTTCAGGTGCATAATTCAAATTTGAACTACATGCACATGCTCTAGTGCATATAAACGGGTTAAAAAATCAAATCTATGTCCTTGGTTGCATGCTTAGGTCCCATGCAAGAAATAAGAATGAATGTCACACACCCTGCCACCGTCACTCGGCCGTAAACATTGAGATACCTAGTTTATAAATTCTAGTAAATCCAAAACTCATCTGAAATTCATGAAACTTGGCATGCTATCATGGAGTGGCATATTTGGGGCGGGTTTGGGTATAAGCTTCTCACAAACCAGAGCTTCTCACAACAAGCGTGATGGTTTCGGTAGGGAACGTGCCACCTTTGGGGACGAAATGATATCTGTTGCCTCTTATTGCTTTCAAAAAATTTCGAGTGTCAACATAGAACAACAGGAGTGTTGTGTTTAATTTTGGAATTTTTCGGGGTTTGTTTGGACATTTTTATACATTAACTGGGTTTCCCAGGCATTTTATGTGCATAATTAAAATTTGAACTACATGCACATTCTCCAATGCATATAAACTAGTTGAAAAATAAAATATGTGTCCTTGCTTGCATGCTTAGGTCCCATGCAAGAAATGGGAATGAATTTAAAACACCCTACCACTGTCACTCGGCCGCAAACATTGAGATACCTGGTTTTTAAATTCTACTAAATCCAAAACTCGTCTGAAATTCATGAAACTTGGCATGCTATCATGGAGCGGCATCAACATGCCGTGGTAAATTTTTTGTCACAACAAGCCTGATGGTTTCGGTAGGGAACGTGCCACCTTTGGGGATGAAACAATATCTGTTGCCTCTTATTGCTTTCAAAAAAATTTGAGTGTCAACATAGAACAACAGGAGTGTCGTGTTTGATTTTGGAATTTTTCGGGGTTCGTTTGGACATTTTTATACATTAACTGAGATTTCCAGGAATTTTATGTGCATAATTCAAATTTGAACTACACGCACATGCTCCAGTGCATATAAACTAGTTGAAAAATCAAATATGTGTCCTTGGTTGCATGCTGAGGTCCCATGCAAGAAATGGGAATGAATTTCAAACACCCTACCATCGTCACTCGGCCACAAACATTGAGATACCTGGGTTTTAAATTCGAGTAAATCCAAAACTCATCTGAAATTCATGCAACTTGGCATGCTATCATGGAGCGGCATCAACATGTCGTGGTAAAAATTTTGTCCCATTTGGGGCAGGTTTGGGTATAAGCTTCTCACAAACCAGAGCTTCTCACAACAAGCGTGGTGGTTTCGGTAGGGAACGTGCCACCTTTGGGGACGAAACGATATCCGTTGCCTCTTATTGCTTTCAAAAAATTTCTAGTGTCAACATAGAACGGCAGGAGTGTTGTGTTTAATTTTGGAATTTTTCAGGGTTTGTTTGGACATTTTTATACATTAACTGGGTTTTCTAGGCATCTTATGTGCATAATTCAAATTTGAACTACATGCACAAGCTCTAGTGCATATAAATTGGTTGAAAAATCAAATTTGTGTCCTTTGGGGCATGCTTAGGTCCCATGCAAGAAATGGGAATGAATTTCAAACACTAGGGCACTGTTGATTGCCAGCAAAACATTGAGATACTTTGTTTTTTAATTCTAGTAAATCCAAAACTCGTCTGAAATTCATGAAACTTGGCATGCCATAATGGAATGGCACCCGACATGATGTGGTATTTTTCATGTCCATTTTGAGAGAAGGCACACTCGAATAACAGCCAACAAAGGCATTTTGAAACAAATAGCTGCCACTATAACATCTCAAATGTTTTGTATAATTTAAATTGTCTGTGTTCTGTTAACCATTCACGTGACGCCACGCCTCACTCTTTTAAGGCATGCGAGCTGTACTCCAATGCAGAGGCTCACCGGGAAGCGTGCGAGCTGTACGTCGCACAGGCTCACCAGGAAGCGAGCCCTTTGACTTCCATGGGCGCCTGCCTTGCTCACATCCTCTACATTAATGGCGCCCCAGCCGCAGTTTAATACAGTTTTTAATATAAAACACACATCGCAATCGTTTTAGTTAGAACACCCGTATGCCAAACCGACAATTTCCCCAGGAAGCCAAGGGAAAATGTGCCTAGCAGGATTTGTGCAGCTCTTGATCGCAAATGTTTTAGTTAGAACACACGTATGCAAACCAACAGCTTCCCCAGGAAGCCAAGAGAAAATGTGCCGAGCAGGATTTCTGCAGCTATCGCAAATGTTTTAGATAGAACACCCGTATGCAAAGTGAGAGCTATGGTCTTCCCCCTTAAGTCAAGGGAAAATCCGCATCGCGGGATTTGTGCATCCCTTCAACGCAAACGGTAGTTTTGGATGACCCGTGTGCAACCACGTACAAACAATTTGGTAAGATTTGCATATGTCATATTGGGTATGTTGCCATTTATCAAACTAGAAAGATTGACACTTGTTGATCTAGTAACATTGCCATTTGTCAATCCTTGTAACACTGCAATTTGTCAAAATATGTAGCTAAAAATCACTAGCACTATCTAATTTTTGCAACTAAAATTCAGTAATTAAGCATAGATTTCATTCATAGATTAAGCAACCATTCTTAATTTATACAAACAGTTCAACTCGACAACTGAACCGACCAAACTTTTCCCCAATTGTTGCCAACCACGTACTGAAATAGCTAGTTCAACTATATATACTAGCTAATTTTAAGTACGTTGTATAGTTCGACCACACATCTATAGTCAGATGAACTGAACAAAATAGCCCCTAAATACTACTACTACAGAGGGGCTTTGTGCTACTTCGGGCAGCCTCTCCTCTGCCGAGCGCGCTCAGTAAGAGGCAGAGGAGGAGGAGCCTACCGACGAGCTGGACAAATGCAAAACGGTGCCTGCCACTACTGCACGTTCAATGACACTCGCCAGCTCGAACGCCCACTGCCACTCCAGATGATCCCTCTCGAAGAGGCTGGACTGCTCATAGATCTCCTGATTCCTCGCCTCTGCGTCGGCGTGTGCCACGGCCATGGCTACGGTAAGGCTCTTTGCGTGCTCGACGAGGCGCTCCTCCTCCTCCCGCAGGAACTCGATGTAGCGCGCAGGGTCGCTGACGCACGTGCGGGCCTCCACCTCCGCCTCCCTCCTTCGGGCGGCGGTGGCAGAGCGGGTGATGATCCCGACGGTCGATGGTGGGCTCGCGGCCACGGCGGCCGATGACGGGGTGGCGGTCACGGCCACCACCTCCCGCCTTCGGGCCGTGGTGGCGGAGCGGTTGATGGCCACGGTGGCCGGCAGTGGGGTGGCGGCCACGACGGCCACCTCCCGCCTTCGGGCCGCGGCGGCAGAGCAGGAGATGGCCCTGCTTTCGATGGTGGTGTGGCGGCAACGGCGGCCGGCAACAGCTGCCGACGGGCAGTGGCAACGGAGCGTGTGGTGGGTGTTCCGCGCACACCCAACAGGGATGCCACGCGCACTACACTATGCCAAGGACTGCGCAGCCGCCGCTGTGTAGCCTCCCAGCTGGAGCTGTCCTCTGATGACGGCGGTGTGGCTGAGCGATGATGACGGACCGGTGCCATTGGCGATTGTGGGAGAAGCAGACGAGATAAGCTACAGGGAGGGAGGGGAAAATGCAACGCAGGACTCCCCGACCGTGATGGTTTATATAGTAGGCCGGTAAGCATTGGGATTTTGGGGGATTTCACCGAGTCGGGTGATACGTACATTTTGCATCATGCTTTTATATCGATATTTATTGCATTAGGGGCTGTTATTACACATTATGTCACAATACTTATGCCTATTCTCTCTTATTTTACAAGGTTTACATAAAGATGGAGAATGCCGGCAGCTGGGATTCTGGGCTGGAAAAGGAGCAAATATTAGAGACCTATTCTGCACAGCTCCAAAAGTCCTGAAACTTCACGGAAGTTATTTTTAGAATATAAAAAATACTGAGCGCAAGAAGTTCCAGAGGGGCCCACACCCTGGCCACGAGGGTGGGGGGCACGCCCCCCTGCCTCGTGGGCCCCTGGTGGCCCTCCGATGCCCATCTTCTGCTATATGGAGTCTTTCGTTGAGGAAAAGAGCCATAAGCAAGCTTTCGGGACGAGACTCCGCCGCCATGAGGCGGAACCTTGGCGGAACCAATCTAGGGCTCTGGCGGAGCTGTTCTGCTGGGGAAACTTCCCTTCGAGAGGGGGAAATCATCACCATCGTCATCACCAACGACCCTCTCATCGGGAGGGGGTCAATCTCCATCAACATCTTCACCAGCACCATCTCATCTCAAACCCTAGTTCATCTCTTGTATCCAATCTTTGTATCCAAACCTCAGATTGGTACCTGTGGGTTGCTAGTAGTGTTGATTACTCCTTGTAGTTGATGCTAGTTGGTTTACTTGGTGGAAGATCATATGTTCAGATCCATTATGCATATTAATACCCCTCTGATTATGAACATGAATATGCTTTGTGAGTAGTTACGTTTGTTCCTGAGGACATGGGAGAAGTCTTGCTATTAGTAGTCATGTGAATTTGGTATTCATTCAATATTTTGATGAGATGTATGTTGTCATCTCTCTAGTGGTGTCATGTGAACGCCGACTACATGACACTTCACCATTGTTTGGGCCTAGAGGGAGGCATTGGGAAGTAATAAGTAGATGATGGGTTGCTAGAGTGACAGAAGCTTAAACCCTAGTTTATGCGTTGCTTCGTAAGGGGCTGATTTGGATCCATATGTTTCATGCTATGGTTAGGTTTACCTTAATACTTTTGTTGTAGTTGCGGATGCTTGCAATAGGAGTTAATCATAAGTGGGATGCTTGTCCAAATAAGGACATCACCCAAGCACCGGTCCACCCACATATCAAATTATCAAAGTACCGAACACGAATCATATGTTCGTGATGAAAACTAGCTTGAAAATAATTCCCATGTATCCTCGGGAGCGCTTTACATCGTATAAGAGTTTGTCTAGGCTTGTCCTTTGCTACAAAAAGGATTGGGCCATCTTACTACACCTTATTTACTTTTATTACTGGCTACTCGTTACCAATTACCTTATCACAAAACTATCTGTTACCGATAATTTCAGTGCTTGCAGAGAATACCTTGCTGAAAACCGCTTATCATTTCCTTCTGCTCCTCGTTGGGTTCGACACTCTTACTTATCGAAAGGACTATGATAGATCCCCTATACTTGTGGGTCATCATCGGGCGGGAAGCTTGCGCGGGAACCTGCGAGGTTGCGCGATAACGGTCTCACCGACGATTCATTGGCTCCACTTCGAGCCACCCTTTGGCCAAAAGAATGCCCCCTCGCGCTGCGCAAGCTTGCGCTATAAGCCATCTGCGGCAGTGGGGTGACAAGACGTGCGAGAGAAGGACGAGAGGACACGTACACATACGGTTAATACAAAAAAACGTTTGCGATTTAATTACCTACTATACCCCCATCTTGGTTTATAAGTAGGATTTAACTAATAAAATACGAATTCATGTCGCCAAAGATTATATCGTTGGAGTCGTATTTGAACATAGTTTCCAGCTATACAATTTTTGTAACATGCATTAACACTTTTTTGGTTAAATTTAAGGTTTGCGTTTGCCTGCAACACACACGGCTTATTCCATCACAAACAGCTCGCATGGATCGACTGCATGCCACATATCGCACACGCAACTCTAATCTGCACTACAAAAAGAGGACACATCCGTGACATTTTGGGACGAACGATTTTTTTTCTGTCATGCTTATGACACTTCTATGACGATAATTGTGACAAAACCCGGTATCATCATAGATGTTGTGGGCTTCTACTTCTATGATAAAAAATCATGACAGAAAATGGGCTTTTCGTCCTGGGCGGGCCGGAGACACAGCTGCATGACATTCTTTGGGCCGTCCATGACGGAAAAAACCATGGTAGAAGCGAGGGCGAGTAAAATATCGGGGGAGTTCCCGGTTATGGTGGGTGGTCGGGGGCTGAGCGATGCGCGTTTCTCTCGTACATACGCGCGTGTGTGGGAGGCGTTGCGCTCTAAATGAACCCGAGCGAGGCGTTGGGTCTTGAACTAAACTCAAGCGATTGCACTGCAGGCTACGCATTACTGAACTCAAGCGATCAATCAATGGCTGTTAACTGAACCCGATCGAGCAATTCCTTCGGTACCGCTGCTAACTGAAGCCGATTGAACCTGCTGCCTCTGGATGAACAGTGAGTGTTGTTGTTGGGGGGGGGGGGTGGATGAACAGTTCCCGGCGGGGGAGGGGGGGATGAACAGGACCCCGTGGTAGTAGAGGCTGTTGCTGCTGGATGAACAGTACCCCGATCGATCGAGCCGGTGGATGAACAGGACCCCGTGGAGGGGTGGATGAACAGGACCCCATGGAGGGCTAGATGAACAGGACGACCCCGTGGAGGGCTGGTTGAACAGTAGCCGGTGGAGGGCTAGATGAAGAGTAGCCTGTGGAGGGGTGGTTGAACAGGACCCCGTGGAGAGGGGTGGTTGAACAGTAGCCGGTGGACGAGCGCGTGATGGAGGCTGGATGAACAGGAGCCCATGGATGAACAGTCGCAGGTGGAGGCTGGAGGAGGTCGACGGTGGATGAACTGTAGCCCGTGGAGGCTGGAGGAGGTCGACGGTGGAGATGAACAGTATCCCATGGAGTACCATTTTGCGGTATGCCACACCCCTCCAGATGAAGAGGACCCCCGTTTTGACCGTAGCACTCCAACACAAGTCCGTTTCCTCCGTTTTGCGGTACGCCGCACCCCTCCCGATCAACAGGACTTCGTTTCGACCAAGAGAAGTCCGTTTCCTCCGTTTTGCGGTACGCCAAACCCCTCCCGATGAACAGGATACCGTTTCAACCGCGGCCGGTCAAACACAAGGCCGTTTCCTCCGTTCTGCGGTACACCAGGCCTCATTTCCATCGGCTGTTCCATCCAATGAACATGACGCATTCCGTTACCTCCCCATGAACACGACAACGTCGCAGTTTCTCCGTTCCAACCCAGCCATGTACACGAGCCCTGGCCGTATGTATGCGTGAGTAGGCATTCGAGACCCCGCCTGTATGTACGTACGTGGCCGTATTTACTTTCTTTCACCCTGGCTGCTGTACGTACGTGTACAAGCTACGTGCGCACCTCTACTACGACACATGCACGCCTCTACATCGACCACTATGTACGTACACGTTCGTGACCAGAATGACAATGCTGTGTACGCTTCGACCAGGTGGGTCCCGACTGTCACGCACTTCCTTGCATGCGAAGATGTAGCTGGTGGGTCCCAGCAGTCAGGCGACAAATCATTTTTTCGCGAAATACGATGGCCCGTCCGGTGGGTCCCTGCTGTCAGGTGGAGGAATCATTATTTTCTGTGTAATAAGGAGGCACTTCCTTGCTGCTGCCGTGGACCCATCTTTCAGCCTCTTCACGTATAGTACTCTTTCGATGGAAGTCGTTCCTTGCCCACGTTGACCACGCCGCGCCGAGAGCACCAGGGCGGTGGACGACGGCGAGGCCTAGGAAGGGGACGACATGGAGCCAGGGAAGACGAGGCAGTGGATGCCCACGCGGAGGGGAGTACGTGGGTTGTCTACTTCGGCTGCGGTGTGAGGCTGCCGTCGCCGGATAATAATAGGAGGTGTGTGTGAGTATAGAGGGATGGCATGGCCAGCGGTGGTAGCACAGCCGGCCACGGGAGGCAGGAGCATGTGGCACGACCGGCGCTGCTTTGGGCGGCTGGAGCAAGAAGACCAGAGGTTGAAGAAGCACTACGACCATTGGATGGACATCGTATGGTCACTGGAGCTAGAATCGTTCATGTTGATTAAGTTGACAAAGACATCCGTCTGCGTCAACTTAGTAGGCCCACAAGTCAGCCTCCCACTATGGTGGGTCCCAGCTAGCAGGGGGAGTATTCATTTTTTGTGCGTAATAAGGAGGCACTTACTTTCGTGCAAAGGTATAGCTGGTGGGTCCGAGCTATCAGCGGGAGTATTCATTCTTTTTGGCGTAATAAGGAGGTACTTGCTTGTGTGCGGTCATGGACCATGTGGGTCCTAGTTGTTAGCCTCTCGATGTACATCCCTCTTCCAATGTTGCCATTTGTTGACAATGTTGACCACGCCGTGCCGAGAACACCAGCGCGATGGATGATGACCCACAAGTATAGGGGATCTATCGTAGTCCTTTCGATCAGTAAGAGTGTCGAACCCAACGAGGAGCAGAAGGAAATGATAAACGGTTTTCAGCAAGGTATTCTCTGCAAGTACTGAAATAAGTGGTAACAGATAGTTTTGTGATGAGATAATTTGTAACGAGCAACAAGTAACAAAAGTAAATAAAGTACAACAAGGTGGCCCAATCCTTTTTGTAGCAAAGGACAAGCCTAGACACACTCTTATATAAGGAAAAGCGCTCCCGAGGACACATGGGAACATCGTCAAGCTAGTTTTCATCACGTTCATATGATTCACGTTTGGTACTTTGATAATTTGACATGTGGGTGGACCGGTGCTTGGGTGCTGTTCTTACTTGAACAAGCATCCCACTTATGATTAACCTCTATTGCAAGCATCCGTAACTACAACAAAAGTATTAAGGTAAACCTAACCATAGCATGAAACATATGGATCCAAATCAGCCCCTTACTAAGCAACGCATAAACTAGAGCTTCTGTCACTCTAGCAACCCATCATCTACTTATTACTTCTCAATGCCTTCCTCTAGGCCCAAATAATGGTGAAGTGTTATGTAGTCGACGTTCACATAACACCACTAGAGGCTAGACAACATACATCTCATCAAAATATCGAACGAATACCAAATTCACATGACTACT
Organism: Triticum urartu; assembly: GCF_056163025.1. Taxonomy (NCBI): domain Eukaryota; kingdom Viridiplantae; phylum Streptophyta; class Magnoliopsida; order Poales; family Poaceae; genus Triticum; species Triticum urartu. The sequence goes on along the minus strand of NC_141877.1, from coordinate 424,686,788 downwards.
AATAGCAAGACTTCACCCTTGTCCTCGGGAACAAACGTAACTACTCACAAAGCATATTCATGTTCATAATCAGAGGGGTAATAATATGCATAAAGGATCTGAACATATGATCTTCCACCAATTAAACCAACTAGCATCAACTACAAGGAGTAATTAACACTACTAGCAACCTACTGGCACCAATCCCGGACTTGGAGACAAGAATTGGATACAAGAGATGAACTAGGGTTTTGAGATGAGATGGTGTTGATGAAGATGTTGATGGAGATTGCCCTCTCCCGATGAGAGGAGCGTTGGTGATGACGATGGCGATGATTTCCCCCTCCGGGAGGGAAGTTTCCCCGGCAGAACAGCTCTACCGGAGCTCTAGATTGGATCCGCCAAGGTTCCGCCTCGTGGCGGCGGAGTTTCATCCCGAAAGGTTGCTTCCTCTTTTTTCTCGACGAAAGACTTCATATAGGAGACGATGGTCATCGGAGAGCCTCCAAGGGGCCCACGAGGTAGGGGGGCCCGCCCTAGGGGGGGCACGCCCCCCACCCTCGTGAGCAGGGTGTGGGCCCCCTGGTCTTCATCTTTGGCGAGGATTTTTCATTATTTATTATAAGGTATTCCGTGGAGTTTCAGGACTTTTGGAGTTGTGCAGAATAGGTCTCTAATATTTGCTCCTTTTCCAGCCCAGAATTCCAGCTGCCGGCATTCTCCCTCCTTATGTAAACCTTGTAAAATAAGAGAGAAGAGCCATAAGTATTGTGACATAATGTGAAATAACAGCCCATAATGCAATAGATATCGATATAAAAGCATGATGCAAAATGGACGTATCAACTCCCCCAAGCTTAGACCTCGCTTGTCCTCAAGCGAAAGCCGATAACAATAAATATGACCCCATGTTTAGAGGTAGAGGCGTCGATAAAAATAAAATACAGACATGAGGGCATCATGATTATTCTCATAACAACAACATATATAGATATTGTCATATGATTACTTATGTTCAAGTGATGATCTATTCACAATGCAACAGTATGAATCAGAAACCTTATTGAGAACCAACAAACTATAACCTGAGTCATTGAAGCAATTACAATTTATCATAACATCAGAAAGAGTCTATGTCAGAGCTAAAAAGCAAGTCCACATACTCAACTATCATCTAGTCCTTCATAATTGCTAACACTCGCGCAATACTTGTGGTTACGGAATTTTAATTGGACACAGAGAAAGATAGGGGCTTATAGTTTTGTCCCACAACCTTTTACCTCAAGGGTAATGTCAACAATAATAACTCATGCCCCCTACATCCAATTTGATATATCTATCAGGATCTTTCCAACACACTGTGCTTGCCAAAGGATAAAATGTAAAAAGGAAAGGTGAAGATCACCATGACTCTTGCATAAGGTAGAAGATAATAATAAAAGATAGGCCCTTCGTAGAGGGAAGCAGAGGTTGCCATGCGCTTTTATGGTTGGATGCACAAAATCTTAATGCGAAAGAATGTCACTTTATATTGCCCCTTGTGATATGAACCTTTATTATGCAGTCCGTTGCTTTTATTACTTCCACATCACAAGATCGTATAAAGCTTATTTCTCCCACACTAATCATACATATTTAGAGCAATTTTTATTGCTTGCACCGATGACAACTTACTTGAAGGATCTTACTCAATCCATAGGTAGATATGGTGGACTCTCATGGCAAAACTGGTTTAAGGGTATTTGGAAGCACAAGTAGTATCTCTACTTGGTGCTGAGAATTTGGCTAGCATGAGGGGGAAAGGCAAGCTCATCATGTTGGATGATCCATGACAACATACTTAATCTCATATATAAGAAAACATAACCCATTACATTGAATTCCTTGTCCAACATCAACTCTTTAGCATGTCATATTTTGATGAGTGCTCCCAATCATAAAAGATGTCAATGATAGTATATTTATATGTGAAACCTCTCTTTCCTTATTACTTCCTATTAATTGCAACGATGACCAAAGTTATGTCTGCCAACTCCCAACAACTTTTAATCATCACACTCTTTCTATGTGAAGTCATTACTATCAATAAGATCAATATAAACTTTTGTTTCTTTTTATTCTTTTTCTCTTTTCTTTTCTTTTATTTGGGATCATGGAAAGAAAATCAAGCCCTTGACTCAACACTAATCTTTATTATATAGCTCACGGACTCGATTACATAGAGAGATCATAAAGCAAAACTTAAAACTAGATCATACTAAGAACTTTTATTCTACTAGATCAAAATACTACCAAAAGGATCGAACTAAGAAAAACGGTAAAGATAAAAGTGATGGTGATACGATACCGGGGCACCTCCCCCAAGCTTGGTGGTTGCCAAGGGGAGTGCCCATAACCATGTTATTATGTCTCCTTTGTTGGTGAAGAAGGTGGAGGTGTTGTTGATGATGCGGGCTTGTCATCCATCTTCCAAGGCATAGGTTCACCATCATAGAAGGATGATTGAGTCTCCGGAATCCTCGAATCTGCAGCCAAACTCATTCTTTTGAATCTATATTCATACTCACAGTTTTGGTTTTGCAGGTCATAGATTTGGGCTTGGAGGTGCTCGATCTTCTCATGTAGCTTGAAGATGGCCTCCTCGGTGTTCTTGGCATCCGGCTTGTATTTGTTAGTGAACTCCGCGAGCATCGTGTGGTTAGCGTTCATTCCACGCTCCACCATCCCCTGGCACTTGAAAACTTGTTGCTCCATTGCTTCGAGCCTCGTCTCCATGCTTCCGGTTCCCTTTGGTCCCTCAGCATCGCGGATGTGCAGCAACTCATCACGCATCTCAATGGTTTGAGGGTGTCGCATCACCTCCACGAGGTAAGGGTTGATGACCTTGTCGAAGAACTTGTCCTTGAAAGCACTTGGGGACGTCATGATAATCTAGATCTATCAGAAAAACAACTCGAAACAAAAACAGGAGATTTTTGCGTGATACGGGAGTCAAAACCCCTGGGAGATTATATAACGAATTTTTACCGACCAAAATACGTATCGTGCAAGAAAACAGAGTTCAGAAGGCACACGAGGAGCTCACAAGGTAGGGGGCGCGCCCTCCACCCTCGTGGGGCCCTCGTGTCCTTACCGGACTGCTACTTAATTTTCTATTTTTCTAAATATTCCAAAACGGAGAAATATTGCCTTAAAAATTGTTTTGGAGTCGGTTTACTTACTGTACCACATACCTATTCCTTTTCAGAGTCTGAAACGTTCTGGAAAGTGTCCCTTATGTATTCCTCCGGGGTTACGGTTTCAATAATATTGGTTTTAACATTTATGGGATTACCTGAGATATAATGTTTGATTCTTTGACCGTTTACCACCTTCGGATTTGTGCCTTCGAAGTTGTTGATTTTTATGGCACCGGAACGATAGACCTCCTCGATAACATAGGGGCCTTCCCATTTAGAGAGAAGTTTTCCTGCAAAAAATCTTAAACGAGAGTTGTATAGAAATACATAATCACCTACATTAAACTCACGCTTTTGTATCCTTTTGTCATGCCATCTTTTAACCTTTTCTTTAAACAACTTGGCATTTTCATATGCTTGGGTTCTCCATTCGTCAAGTGAGCTAATATCAAATAATCTCTTTTCACCGGCAAGTTTAAAATCATAGTTGAGCTCTTTAATAGCCCAATATGCCTTATGTTCTAGTTCGAGAGGTAAGTGACATGCTTTTCCATATACCATTTTATACGGAGACATACCCATAGGATTTTTATATGCAGTTCTATAGGCCCATAATGCATCATCAAGTTTCTTGGACCAATTCTTTCTAGACCTATTGATAGTCTTTTGCAAAATTAATTTGAGTTCTCTATTACTCAATTCTACTTGACCACTAGACTGTGGGTGATACGGAGATGCAATTCTATGATTGACGTCATATTTAGCAAGCATTTTACGGAAAGCACCATGAATAAAATGTGAACCACCATCAGTCATTAAATATCTAGGGACTCCAAACCTTGGAAAAATAACTTCTTTAAGCATTTTAATAGAAGTGTTATGATCAGCACTACTAGTTGGAATAGCTTCTACCCACTTAGTAACGTAATCAACAACAACTAAAATATGTGTATATCCATTAGAGGCAGGAAAAGGTCCCATATAATCAAAGCCCCAAACATCAAACGGTTCAATAACAAGTGAATAATTCATAGGCATTTCTTGACGTCTACTAATATTACCAATTCTTTGACATTCATCACAAGATAGGACAAACTTATGGGCATCCTTGAAGAGAGTAGGCCAATAAAAACCGGATTACAATACCTTATGTGCAGTTCTATCTCCCGCGTGGTGTCCTCCATAAGTTTCGGAGTGGCACTTGCGTAGGATCTGTTCCTGTTCATGCTCAGGTACACAACGTCTAATAACACCATCTACTCCTTCTTTATAAAGATGTGGGTCATCCCAAAAGTAATGTCTCAAATCATAGAAGAACTTTTTATTTTGTTGGTATGTGAAGCTAGGCGGTATAAATTTAGCAACTATGTAATTAGCATAATCAGCATACCAAGGGGTACTACGAGAAGTACTTATGACATTTAATTGTTCATCAGAAAAGCTACCATCAATAGGTAGTGGGTCATCAAGAACATTCTCTAACCTAGATAAGTTGTCTGCAACGGGGTTCTCAGCTCCTTTTCTATCAACAATATGCAAATCAAATTCTTGTAGCAAGAGAACCCATCTAATAAGTGTAGGTTTAGCATCTTTCTTCTCCATAAGATATTTAATAGCAGCATGATCAGTGTGGATAGTTACTTTAGAATCAACAATATAAGGTCTAAACTTATCACAAGCAAATACAACTGCTAAAAGTTCTTTTTCAGTAGTAGCATAATTTCTTTGAGCATTGTCTAGGGTCTTACTAGCATAATGGATAACATTTAATTTCTTATCAACTCTTTGCCCTAGAACAGCACATACAGCATAATCGCTAGCATCACACATAATTTCAAAGGATAAATTCCAATCAGGTGGCTGAACAATAGGTGCAGAGACTAATACTTTCTTAAGTATTTCAAATGCTTCTACACAATCATCATCAAAGACAAATGGTATATCTTTTTGTAATAAATTAGTCAGAGGCCGAGAAATTTTTGAGAAGTCCTTAATGAACCTCCTATAAAATCCGGCGTGACCAAGGAAACTTCTTATACCTTTGATGTCCTTTGGACATGGCATCTTTTCAATAGCATCAACCTTGGCTTTATCAACTTCAATACCTCTTTCAGAAACTTTATGCCCCAAGGCAATACCTTCATTAACCATAAAGTGGCACTTTTCCCAATTCAAGACAAGATTAGTTTCTTCACATCTCTGCAAAACTCGATCAAGATTGCTCAAGCAATCATCAAAAAGAGATCCATAGACGGAAAAGTCGTCCATGAAAACCTCACAAATCTTTTCAAAAAAGTCAGAGAATATAGCCATCATGCATCTTTGAAAGGTAGCAGGTGCATTACATAAACCAAAAGGCATACGTCTATAAGCAAAAGTACCAAAAGGGCATGTAAAAGTAGTATTTGATTGATCTTTAGCCGACACAGGTATTTGAGAGAAAGCAGAATAACCATCTAGAAAGCAGTAATGTGTATGTTTGCATAATATTTCTAGCATTTGATCGATAAAAGGTAAGGGGTAATGATCTTTCTTAGCAGCCTTATTTAATTTGCGGAAATCAATTACCATCCTATAACCTGTAATAATTCTTTGTGAAATCAATTCATCTTTATCATTAGGAACAACAGTAATACCTCACTTCTTAGGGACACAATAAACAAGACTTACCCACTGACTATCAGCAACGGGATAAATTATACCTGCCTCCAGAAGCTTTAGTATTTCTTTTTTTACCACTTCTTTCATTTTAGGATTCACACGTTGTTGGGGATACACATAATAGGTAGGCCCACGAATGGTCGAAATATCATAAAGCATGGGGTCCACACAACATGTGGATCCAGATAAATTTTATACAGGCATACTATCCACTCGGACAAGCAGCATACTATCCACTCGACCAAGCAGCATACCATCCACTCGGATGACAGTTCACCACTCGATCGTATGACTCACTCAGATATACGAAGAACAGCAGACAGCAAAGCAGTCGGCATCATTCTCATAGTGAGGGCTTGGTAGTGGGCTGGTATTATGGCATTCATGCCCCACTTTGTAACATAGGAGGTGAGGGGGTGGCGCACTCTATATAAGCCACCCCCACCACTAGACGAGGGGGGCTTTTTTCTTCCACCTCTCTCTCTTTCTAACCATTAGTCTCAGGACATAGCTCAGGCATGGAGACCCGCTCTCCCCTCTCGCTCTCAAACACATATTGTAATCTCCGGATACATACTCAGATAAAACAAAGCCTCTCCGGAGCACGAGACGTAGGGCTGTTATCTCCACCGTGGGAGGCCCGAACTCGCTAAAACCATCGTGTCACCCATATGCATCTCGATAGATCATGCTCCGTTACCCTATACCTTATTATTGTTGGAATCGTTCCCATGACAGTTGGCGCCCACCGTGGGGCATGGCGTCTATCAAGCCATGATGCAGATGGTTATTTCTTCAACCACTGGTTTCATCTTCGCGTATTAACATGTTTTTTGTACTGTTCATCTTCACAACGAGCAAAACATGGCAAACTGAGGAAACATACATCAATCCAAGCACATACAAGGAGAACCGTCCACCTTTAGGTTGACTTGCCTCGCGTCTGCGTGAGCTGACCATCTGAATCGTTGTTCTGGACATCGCCAATAGCAGCAACGATGTCGTGAAAGCAGGAAACCGACTGCGCCTCCACGCATGGCCATTGGCACCGATCGCTTCATCGTCGTATCCAACCTCGGAACCACCTACTGCGCCTCCACACACGGCCACCCGCGTGGTCCACCTCATCGTTGTCACGCATGACCGCCGGCGTCGTCGTCACGCACGGCCGCCGGTGCCGTTCGCCTCGTCGTCGACTTCGGCCTCGTGTTCGTGGCTGCTCGGCGGCGACCTCCGCAGTGGAGGCGCAGGCCTGACGCGGCGTAGGAGCGCAGTGCTCCTTCCTCCGGCGCCGGTCGCCGGCGACGGTCTCGGTGGCGGGGGTCCACTGCGGCGACGGCCTATGAAACGGCCTCGATCCGCAACCAATGGTCTTAGAATTAAAGGAATCAATGCCTGGTAAGTGCATGCATAACGTGGGTTGTTTCCTTAATCAATTAATTGCATGCAGGAAAGAGGGAAACAGAGAACGAGGGATGACGGTTTCGCTAAGGTAATCGCCTCATTAAGCGGCTCATCAGGTGAGTATTTCTGGCAACTGTTTCCTAATTACTGCAGCCAAAACTTCCGTTATGTCCGTGCCAGTAATTGGTGCATGCATGCATGTGCAACGGCCCGACCATTAATTTCGTGGATGTGCTTGCTAGCTTGCTAACTTGCAGGGGCGTTGGAATCCAGCAAAAAAGATTCGTAGCTGTACTTGCGACTAACTTGCAGGGTCACTCGTCCCATCATTGTCTCCGACCACGCGCACAACGCCTTCGTCAAGCATGCATGCACAGTCACCGGTGACGTATGTCGTGTCGTCGTCTACCAGAACGTCGTCGTACCCCCGCGCATGGCACCTCCTCCCGCTGGCATCGATTGCTCGGCAACTAGTCTCACGTCTCTCACGCACTCGGATGGAACAAGGCGCACCACTCGGACATGCACAACGTTCATTTGGATGGCTTACTGGTGTGCGATGGTGATTCACACGCGACCTCCTCCGGCGTGACGGCCCTCGAACAACAACTCCACCCTTCGGCGTCAATGACCCGACACCGGCCTCTGCATGGCAGACGCTAGTCGAGGGCGGTGTAGATGTTCGGCGATCCCTCCCTCTGCTGCTCTACATCTACAGGACGACACACCGCACGCATGCAACTGCTCCTCTATCCGCCGTCAACTCTCTGTCGCGGCATTATCAGCTCCTCCGGCATCATCAACTGCTCGGCAGCAGGCTCCCGCGACGGAGGCGAAGGCTAGCCCTGCCCACACGCACGCGAAAGTTCTGCACAGTGACATGCAGACACTTCAAATTACCCGAGTCGGCCGCCCCGCGCGACGTTGCTCAGCTGGACACGTCTTCATTACCCCGCAGCAACTTTCGTCCGGTCGGAGGCTCGACGGTGGCTTGTGCATTCGGAGCACAGATGCGATGCGACACAGGCGTCGAGTCCGGCCATGTCCCCGCACACGGCGATGCCTCCCTCTGATCAGCTGCTAGACGGCGTTCACTCAGACGGGTTTACTCGACCGTTCACTTGGTCAGAGGATTTACACAAACGGCGTTCACTCCGGTCAACATCCACTCGGACGGTCTGCTGGCACTCGTTCGCTCCGCGCGTCGCCACTCGGTTGGTTATCTCATCACCATTCGACCGTCCCGCTCATCGCCAACGGTTGGTCTCCTCATAACCACTTGGCCGCTCCGTGCGTCGCCATCGGTTGGTCACCTCATAACCACTCGGCCGCCCGGCACGTCGCCATCGGTTGATCACCTCATCACCAATCGGCCGCTCCGTGCGTCGCCACTTGATTGGTCACCTCATAACCACTCGGCCGCTCCGCGCGTCGCCATCCGTTGGTCACCTCATCACCACTCGGCCGCCCCGCGCGTCGCCACTCGGTTGGTCACCTCATAACCATTCGACCGCCCCGCGCGTCGACATCGGTTGGTCACCTCATCGCCACTCGGCCGCCCCGCGCGTCGCCACTCGATTGGTCACCTCATAACCATTCGGCCGCCCCGCGCGTCGTCATCGGTTGGTCACCTCATCACCACTCGGCCGCCCCGCGCGTCGCCACTTGGTTGGTCACCTCATCACCATTCGGCTGCCCCGCGCGTCACCATCGGTTGGTCACCTCATCACCACTCGGCCACCCCGCGCGTCGTCATTCGGTTGGTCACCTCATCACCACTCGGCATCCCCCAGTGGATGACTTAGCTGCGAATCTTTTTCGCCTAAGTTCAAGAAATCCTACCGATTGATGAGTCGGCCTCTCACTCGGGGGCTTAGCTGCGAATCTGTTTGAAATCCTACCGAGTGGAGAGCAAGCCTCCCACTCGGAGGCTTAGCTGCAGTCCAAGGACTCACCTAAGTAGCCAAAATCCGACTGAGACAAGAGCAAACCTCTAACTCAAGGAGCTGCATCACAAGTATAATGTGTGCTCCATCCCTATCCGCAAGGACACCGAGACGAAGGTCGACTATCACCATCGCCTCATCACCACTCGGCCACTCGCGCGCCTTCAGACAGCTAAGTCATTTTACATTCTGTTATTTCCGTCTTCCCGAGTGTCCCGTAATTCACACATCACGTTCACTCGGAGGCCACGTCACCGAGTGTACCTCTACGCTCGGCTGCTTATTTTCACATACTTGCTTAGTACTGGTTATGTGACTCCCGAGTCCAACTTCCATTTTTTCGCATACATCATTCACGAATACCATGTGTCGTTCTTCATTTCGAGTTTGCATCGGTCCTCCGGGGCTGCAACTCAGTCGAAACACTACACTTCCGTTTTATTTGAGCCATTATTCCAATGAGTTCAATCGGATCCGTCGCTTCGACAAGTTCGAACAGATCCTTCGCTCTTTCAAACTCTTGCTGGTTAACCAGCAAGCCCCTTGCACTCCCAGCGGGTGTCTATGGGTGTTATTCACACAAATCATTTCAGCACACATCAAATTTCCTCGAGAAATTATTTCGTTGGCTTGTGCCATTTTTTACACAAGTTACACGATCACTCGACGGCCCTATGCGCCAACTTCATCGCTGCTTGGACTTGGTCACCATACCGGTCCCAGCGCACCACAACACCGACCTTGTCGCTCTGTTGACTTCAAACACATCCGGTCAACCCCTCTGTGGAATCCTCTTCATCGTATCAATAATATAGACCTCGTCAGGCATGAGACAGATATGTCCCTTTTATAATCAAACTTCACACTTCACTCCTTTGCGAGTTTGCCTCTTTCGAGCATCACTCGGAAGCTTCTCCTCATCTTTACCCGAGTCCGACTCGATGAATTGCAAATCATCCATTCAAAACTATATTTCTCGTATTCCGACATGTCCATTGTCGGAGCCTGTAGTACGCTCAGGGGCTACGCCGCACTCAGGGACTGCATCTCATTTGGAATGACACTCTCGTGAGTGGTCGAGTACTTCATCACCAGTCAGATCCTTCACTTCAACAAGCGCATTCAATCCGCCACTTTGACAAGTTTTATAATCACCCAGGACGCTCTGCGCACCATCTTCATTCCTACTCAAACTCAGTTGTCATGCCGGTCTTTGTCGGTGATGAACGACACCTATGGGATCACAAGAATCCCTGCTACGGTTGCGGGGCGCGGGGTCGTGAGAAGAGCGAATCTAACAGGTAGCACACGGTTTGTTTATCCAGGTTTGGGCCGTGAGGATGCGTAAAACCCTACTCCTTCTTTGGTGGATTGTATATCTGTGTTCTTGAGCTAGCTATGGGGCGTGAGGAGCTCCAAAAAGCTGAATCCTTCTCCTGGTCACCTCGGGCCTCCTTTTATAGGGAAAGGGGTAGCCACAGTGGCACACAGGAGGTGGAAAGGGAACAGTGATGCGAGGTTATCCCTCGCATTACATGACAAGGCACATTTAATGCGTCTTGCCCAGGTGTCCTTGCTTTATCGGGGATGGGGGAGAGCCCTGTCTCGTCTGTCACTGCTCCCTCTCGTGTTGACACGCGCCCTGGCCAGCGGCGCCCGTGGTGCCATGTAGGCAGGCAGGCAGCTGAGGTGGCGCAGTGGTAGGTCTCCACGAAGATCTGCATGCCGCCACGCAGGTGCCTGCCCAGCTGGTTGGGTCGGCAGCTGCATGTGAACGGTGGTGGAGGTTTGACTGGCGTGGGCCTGATGGTGGCCCTATGGGTGTTCTCGGCAAGGGCCTTGCCGGGGCCCCGGCAAGGGTCTTGCCGTGGCGCCTGCTGTCATCCCCGAAAAGGCTCTTGCCGGGGGCCTTGTGGTCTTCCTTGGCTGGGATCCCGCCAAGGATCATCATCTTCTAAAGGGTGTATCTGATCTTGAATGCCTTCACAAAGATCTGCATGCCACCACGGGGATGTGTCCCGAATCCTTGCCCCATGGGGGCAGTGGACTCAAGGGTGACTCACTCCGTAGGCGTGGGGCGAGCTGCCACGACAAGGGTCTTGCCGGGTTTGCTAAAACCGCCTCCCGGCAAGGATCTTGTCGGGGGGTCCGCTTCGTCCCATTTGCTCTCTGTGGTCTTGGTCTTGGCGTCGTTCTGCTTCTCCTGAGCTTCGGCCTTACCTTGGCTTACCTCCCTTGCCTTGCTCAGTGTGGTGGTGTCCGTGGCTCAGACCGCCCGTGCACAGTTACAGGGGTACAAAAAGTGTACCCCTCTTTTTGTACACCGACAGGAGCCGCCGGGCCTGGGCCACACATAAGCGCAATCACGTCGTTGGGCTAGGCCCAAAAACGGTGCTAGGGCAGGCGGGGCGGTTTTTACTGCGGTAAGATTCTTCGCACGCTGCGCTTCCCATGCTTCCCGCGCGTGGCACGGCGTGGGGAGGCGTGTGTGGTGTGGGCGGCATGCGTGGGGTTGCTTCCCGCGGGCATGCGTCACATCTCAGTTAATGTGAAAGGAGGCGGCCCGCGTTTTCCCCCCATAAGAAGGAATAACCGTGGGCGCGCTGCTCACTTTCTCCTCTTCCCTTGTGCCTTTTCCAATCTCAGAGCCGCCATTTCCTCTCTTCCTTCCTTCCGAAGCTTCCGCCGTCGCCCGCCGTCGTCGCTTCGCCATACCCCTTCCTTAGCCCTCTGAACTTCTTGGTCGCCATGGCTCCCAAATTCCCCAAGGGCAAGGGGGTGGTTAAGGGCGCCGGGGCGGTGGAGCCGCCGGCGAGCGCGCTGTCGGGGGACCGGACGAAGTCCGCCTTCTTCTTCCCCTTGACGGTTGATGTTCAAGAGCTCCGGGCCTCCTTCAAGCCCCTATGGGGAGTGAAGACGGGGGGAGAGGATTCGGGACACCCGGCGACGCGCGTCATTCCTGCCGCTTGCGCTGACCCTGCCCCAAATCGGTACCCCTTCTTCGTTGATTACTTCTCTTGCAGGTTATGCCCTCCTTTCTCCGACTTCTTCTGTGATGTTATGCGCACCTTCGGCTTTCGCCTCTTGGATTTTACTCCGAATGCGGTGGCGTGCATGGCTTTCTTCGCGCATCTTTGCGAAGGCTTTGCCGGGGTGCAGCCCAACACGGCGCTCTTCCGCCATTACTTCTTCCCTCGAATCCAGCAGGGAGGAGCCGTCTCCGGTTGTGTCACCTGGATCTCAAGATCCAAGGAGGCGTACCCGGACGGTGCCACGAAGGAGAGGTGGGAGGAATGGCGTGGCCGGTGGTGCTGGATTGAAGATGAAAACCCGATGGAATTCTGCAAGGTCCACCGAGTGCCGCCGGTCCGCGGCAGCGATTGGAGCGATGTCGACGCTGCCGATGAGAGGCTCACCGTTGCCACCACCAGGATTCTCCGACTCACCCAGGCCGGACTCACCCTTGAGATGATCGGGGCGGACTTCATTCGCCGCTGGATCGCCCCGTTGCACCGCAAGGGGAGGCCAGCTTGGCTCTTTACGAACCCGGCTGACATTATGCGACTCCGCCCCGGCCTCGATCACAACTTCACAGTGCTGGCACATGCCCACTTCTTCCAGCGGCTTTTCCAGCTTGATGTGTGTCGCAATGGAGAGGTCGAGCGGACCGGCAAGGCCGCGAGGGCTTCCGCAAAGGTTGGCAAGGCTCTCAAGGGGCCAACTTTCAAGCTGCCAGTGGGGGTGGTCCCGTTGTGCAACAATTCGCGTCGGTCCGAGATCATCGCCATGATGCCGAACTGTAATGCGCACGGCCCTGTCCCGAGCTGGAAGGAGCCGAAGATCGGGGATGTGCAGCAATTCTTCGGCACCCTAATCGAGGTGTACGTCAATGCCGACGCAGAGCGGTGGCTTATCATGGACACCACCCAGGCAGACCTGGACTACATCGCCACTAGGGCGAGGGAGGCACAGCTTGCCGTGGAGGCCGGCAGCGCCAGAGGCGTGGAGGACAAGGCCGCAACGACGGCGGAGGAAGAGGAGCTCACCCGGTGGGCGACGGCCTCCGGGGAGGCCAGCAGCGCCGACACCGGAGCTCCGCTTGTCGATTACGCGGCCGACGAGTCGTCCGAGGAGGACGGGGTGGCGGGCTCGACGCCAGCCTGGGGAAGAGGGCGAGTCCTGCGGCGGTCTGGCTCTGGTGAGCCGGTCCGGCCCGGCAGGGCTGCGCGGCCTCAATTGACCCTGGGGGGTTCTGGGCGCCACACGAGGGCCACGGCAGCCAAGAGGCTGGCGAAGGCCGCTGAGAAGAAGAAGACAACATCCCCTTCCTCATCCGGGCGCGCACAAACCCCGCCGCCTCCTTCGCCTCCTCCGGCAGGCGTCAACTCGGATGATGATGAGGAGCTCCCTTTAGATCTCGGGCCTCTCAGCCCGGAGAGGAAAAGGAAGCTGGTGGAAGAGGAGACGGATGACGAGTAAGTTCTTTGTTCCTTACTGTCATTTCCATTTTCTTGAATTGGGTCGCTTGTCTTGATCCATTTTTGCTTCCATAGGGAGACAGAGACGTTGGCCCAGAGGGCGAAGAGGGCGAGGACCTCAGCGAGCAGCCAGCCCCCGGCTGGGGCTTCAGAGACACCACTGGTGGTGCAGAGCAGCCCGGACAGCAGCCCCCGGCGCAGCCCCCAGCGTAAGTTCGTCACCCTCTTCTTACTCGACATGTGGTAGGTGCTCGACGCTATGATGCTGACCTTGCGGGTTTGCAGGAGGGGAGCGGCAGCAGGAGGAGCCACAGAGGGCTACTCCTAACACACCATCCCCATCGACTACGCCACCGCGGGGGGCGTCCCCGGCAAGGGCATCAGGCACGGAGCCTACACCCATGGAGGAAGAGGGGAACTTGGGCGCTGGTGGCTCTGTCATGGCACCGAATGCTGGCGGAGAGGGGACTTTTGCTTCACAGCCCGACACTGGTGAGTCGCCTGTCCTTCGTCTCTGTTTTTCCCTTACTCTTTTCTTGGCTTCATTGCTCCCGTTGCTGTCCAGGCCCTCCTTCAACAGGTATGGAGGACGTGGATACCGCTGCTGGGAACATTGCTGAGGAGGCCGCCAAGGATGCTGCCGAGGACACCGCGGCGGGGGCCGCCAAGGCGACCGGCGAGGCTTCTGCCGGGGGCGCCAGTGGTTTACCTGCCGGTGAGGCCGGCAAGGCCTCCGCCGAGGAAAAGGTGGTGGGTGACCAGCCTCCCTCCTCCTCAACCTTGGGCCCCGACAGGTATCTGAAGGTGGGCGACGATCTCTTCGTCCACCTCCCAGGGGCGTCAAGCCGGGCGCCTGCCGAAGGGGAAGTTTTCGACGGCGAGGTGCTTGCCACCACCGGGCTCGAGGTGGTTGATGAGCCGGGCGTTGGCGGCGACGGTTCTCCAGAAGAGCAGCTCTTCCGCGCCATGGGGGCCAATTTCCGGAAGCTCCAAGTGCTCTACCGTGCTCGCCTAGACAAGGTCAAGTCCAGGATGGCAACGGTGGACAAAGCGGAGGTGGACTTCAAGGCGCGCGTTACCGAGACGCAGACCTGGTTCCACCAGGCTCGCGAGGAGCAGAGGGCCTTTCAGGAGAAATTGGCCGAGCGTGATGTGGAGCTCACCATGAGGATGGCCGACATCGAGAAGGCCCAGGAAAAGGCGGCGAACTTGGCTGCCGCGGCGGAGGCCGCCCGGAACCAACATCAAGCCACCTTGGATTCCCAGGAAGAGGACCTCTCCGCGCGTGAGGCGAAGCTTGCCGCAGTGCTCCGTGGGAAGGACGAGGAGCTCGAGGCCCTTGACGCGCGGCGGACTCGTGAGCTGGAGCAAAGGCACAAAGAGGCACTCGATGCCCATGCTCTGGCCCATGCTGGCAAGGTAAGGGAGTTGGAGGTGGCGTAGGACGAGCTGAAGGAGCAGGCCGTCAAGCTGTCCAACGAGAAGAGCACGCTCAACAGCGCCTTGGTGGAGGCACAAGGAGCGGTCATCAGCAAGGCTGGGGAGCTCTCCGAAGCGCAAAACTCCGTCAGAGACCTCAAGCTGAAGCTGGAGGATCTCGAGAAGACGCTGTCGGAGGGCAGAGCTCGGGAGGAGACCTTGACCAGGAGCCTGGAGGAGGAGAAGCAGCTGCGGGCGAACGAGGCCGCCCCCCACCAGGATTATGTGGCGGGCGAGAACAGATGGATCAGCCGTTTGGAGGAGGTCGCCGGCAGGGTCACCTCACAGTTGGCCACCATGGGGATGCCACACGTGAGGTACGCCCCAGAGCGTAGCGACACCGTCAACACCAAGTTGACCCTGTTCTTCGAAGGTGTCCTCGGAGCCCCGGCTTATCTCCACTCCAACAGGACAGCCACGCTGGCCGAGGAGGCTCGGCGACTTTGCCGGAGGGTCGTGACCAAGGTCCTCACCAAGATGGCGTACTGGAATCCCGACCTTGACTTCGCGGCCGCGATGAAGAGCTTGCCGGATGGTGCTGACATCACGGTGCTCAAGGTGTCAGCCGGGTAGGCGTGCTGCCGGACGAGCCACCTTCGCGTTCTAAACGCAGCCGCTCGAACTATCGAGTTTGACTCGAGTCAGAATCAGGGGCGTTGCAGATCGCAGAAGGCTACTCTGCCATTCTCGACGCAGCCACTTGAGCTGTTGAGCGGAATCGAAACAGGGCAAGGGCGTTGCCGATCGTGGTAGAGCCCCCTAGCGTGCAGGCTTCTCATACAAAGCGAATATCTCCGGGGGGGGGGATAACCTCAAATAAGAAGGGTAACATAAATAAAGGTTCCGTGCAACTTAGCTTCTGTTCGCGATCGCTCGAGTGTCGATCTTCTGGCCTCCTTTCTTCTTCAAGAGCCACGAAGATGAAGGAGTGCTGAGCTGATTGCTAGAGCCGATTCTCACAACTGCGCCCCCCCTACCTGGCGCGCCAAAGATGTCGGTGATGAACGACACCTATGGGATCACAAGAATCCCTGCTACGGTTGCGGGGTGCGGGGTCGTGAGAAGAGCGGATCTAACAGGTAGCACACGGTTCGTTTATCCAGGTTCGGGCCGCGAGGATGCGTAAAACCCTACTCCTGATTTGGTGAATTGTATATCTGTGTTCTTGAGCTAGCTATGGGGCGTGAGGAGCTCCAAAAAGCCGAATCCTTCTCCTGGTCGCCTCGGGCCTCCTTTTATAGGGAAAGGGGTAGCCAGAGTGGCACACAGGAGGTGGAAAGGGAACAGTGATGCGAGGTTATCCCTCGCATTACATGACAAGGCGCAGTTAATGCGTCTTGCCCAGGTGTCCTTGCTTTATCGGGGATGGGGGAGAGCCCTGTCTCGTCCGTCACCGCTCCCTCTCGTGTTGACACGTGCCCTGGCCAGCGGCGCCCGTGGTGCCATTTAGGCAGGCAGGCAACTGAGGTGGCGCAGTGGTAGGTCTCCACGAAGATCTGCATGCCGCCACACAGGTGCCTGCCCAGCTGGTTGGGTCGGCAACTGCATGTGAACGGTGGTGGAGGTTTGACTGGCGTGGGCCTGATGGTGGCCCTATGGGTGTTCTCAGCAATGGCCTTGCCGGGGCCCTAGCAAGGGTCTTGCCGTGGTGCCTGCTGTCATCCCCGGCAAGGCTCTTGCCGGGGGCCTTGTGGTCTTCCTTGGCTGGGATCCCGCCAAGGATCATCATCTTCTAAAGGGTGTATCTGATCTTGAATGCCTTCACAAAGATCTGCATGCCACCACGGGGATGTGTCCCGAATCCTTGCCCCATGGGGGCAGTGGACTCAAGGGTGACTCACTCCGTAGGCGTGGGGCGAGCTGCCACGGCAAGGGTCTTGCCGGGTTTGCTAAAACCGCCTCCCGGCAAGGATCTTGTCGGGGGGTCCGCTTCGTCCCATTTGCTCTCTATGGTCTTGGTCTTGGCGTCGTTCTGCTTCTCCTAAGCTTCGGCCTTACCTTGGCTTACCTCCCTTGCCTTGCTCAGTGTGGTGGTGTCCGTGGCTCAGACCGCCCGTGCACAGTTACAGGGGTACAAAAAGTGTACCCCTCTTTTTGTACACCGACAGTCTTGTTGCGTCGCAACCACACTACATCAACCTCATCACTGCATTAGCTTCGAAAGCATCTGGCTAACTCCTTCGAAGACAATTTCAGCCACTTGGCTGGACACGCAATCTTTCACTCGGCTGCCCCGCGTGTCGTCACCTGGCCACGCCGCGCGTCGTCACTCGGCCACCCCGTGCATCACCACTTGGCTGGATACACATTCCTTCACTCGGCCACCTCGAGCATCCTCACTCGGCCATCCCGCACGTCACCACTCGGTTGTGCACGTATTCACCACTTGGCCGCTGCACGCGTCGCCTCTCGGTTGTGCATGCCTTCACCACACGGCCGCCCCGCGCATCACCACTTGGATGGACACGTAGTCCTTCACTCGGCCACCTCGAGCATCCTCACTCGGCCATCCCGCACGTCGCCAGTCGGTTGTGCACGTCTTCACCACTTGGCCGCTCCGCGCGTCGCCTCTTGGTTGGGCATGCCTTCACCACACAGCCGCCCCGCGCGTCACCACTTGGCTGGACACGTAGTCTTTGACTCGGCCACCTCGTGCATCCTCACTCGGCCTCCCTGTGCGTCACCACTCGATTGTGCACATCTTCACCACTCGGCCGCTCCGTGCGTCGTCACTCGGTTGGTCACCTCATCACCACTCGGCTGCCCCGCGCGTCGCCCTTGGTTGGTCACCTCATCACCACTCGCCCGCCCCGCGCGTCGCCATCGGTTGGTCACCTCATCACCACTCGACCGCCCCGCGCGTCGTCACTCGGTTGTGCACATCATCGCCCCTCGGCCACCTCGCGCGTCACCATCAGTTGGACATGTCTTTACCTCTACACCCCCAGCATGGGAACGACTAAGTTACTCATATGATCAAACCTCATATCACACTCTGTAGCAAGCTTACCTCTTTCGAGCATCACTCGGGGGCTACGCTCAGCCATTGGCCATGCTGCCCTCAGGGGTTACGCCCATTCGATCAACCCATTGATCACATTAGGAGTATCTTTCTGACCATATATGCTCGTTTCGCCGAAAATTTATAAGGGTAGGTACCGTTCACTCGGACGATCGCCCAAGTCATTTCTTGAAGTCATCTTCAGGACTGCAAAAGGGTGAAACGATGGTCCTCTACAGATACACTTGGCCCTTATCCTAGGCTCCAAGGCGTCAGTTTCACAAACTTGGACTTAGAGATGGCATGCGCTGGTGTTCCCCCGGGATGATGAGTGGCATCTCTCCGGAGAGTCAGCCCACACACTAGCCTCGCCACTCGGGTTTCATGGCATGTCGATGTCAGACCACTAGTCTATCTCCTCCGGGAGACATACGAATGCCACCAAGTTTTTCCTTGCAGTCAACATACCCAGATCAGTTGGGAACCACGTCCACTCGGACAAATACCCCTTTCACACAAAATCTAACAGTCAATATAAGAAGTACTACTGGAACGACCACTCCCTGGAGTGTCCAGCTTTTTTCTACAGTTGGCAGTTTCAAAGCCGAGTTCATTCACCGTGCCGAGAGCACGAAGATTCACCTGCTTGACCAAGTTCCAGGCTGAATTTATTCCGTGCCGAGTGCATGAAGATCAGTCCGACTGACTCAGCTCCAGGCTGAGCTTATTTACCATGTCAAGCGTCTGAAGATGCATCTGATTCACTCAATTTCATCCTGAAAGATATTTACCGTGTCGACTGCATGGAAGTTTACCAGGAGACTTAAACCCTCTGCCCGACTCATCTAGTCCGACAGAGGCTCGGGGACTACACCCAGTGGGTGCACTCAACGTGCCCCCACTGGAAGAGAACTCAGAAAGAAACATTTTTGCTCGGTCAAGACCAGCTCTAGATCACTCAAGTATTACTCGACTTCTGAGTCGAGGAGAAACAAGCTAGACCAATATCAGATTCTCAAGTACTACTCCACCTCTGAGTCGGAGAGGAACAAGTTCAATCGGTACCGACCAAGAAGATTTTTACTTTTCTCAGACCCCCGTCGACTGCCCGCGGTCGATGGTGGTCTCGGGGACTACACCCAGTGGGTGCACTCAGCGTGCTGCCACTGGAGTAATCTCCACTTGGTACGACCTGACTAGTCCGAGTGATGAACAACAAACAAGCAAGTTATAAAGGCTCCCATTGGCTACCAAAAAAATTGCTATAAGGTGAGTTTAACGCTCCTCTGTGGACCTGTCTTGAGCCTTCTTCTAGGACTCAAAGCATGAAACTCATAAGTTTGGATTAAGAACCGGCTCGTATTGACGTTCCTCCGGGATAAGAATGGCATCTCTCCGAGAGAACAGTCCATGCGTCAATCTTGTTGCCCGGATTTAATGACACATCCATACTCTGATCACAAGTTAACCTCTTCCGAGAGATGATCGAATGTCACCAAGTTGCTCCTCGCGGGCACTTACCCCAGATCAGTCGGGAAGCACAGTACCAGAATCCATTGAGATTTTGTTCAAACCTTGGTTGTCTAAAAGCACGATGACAAGTACCGAGTATTTCCGTAATCACTCGGACCAAATTGTGTCTTTCAAAAACTCGTTCTGCAAAATCGCAATCGATTCGGGGGCTAATGTTGGGGATACACATAATAGGTAGGCCCACGAATGGTCGAAATATCATAAAGCATGGGGTCCACACAACATGTGGGTCCAGATAAATTTTATACAGGCATACTATCCACTCGAACAAGCAGCATACTATCCACTCGACCAAGCAACACACCATCCACTCGGATGACAGTTCACCACTCGACCGTATGACTCACTCGGATATACGAAGAACAGCAGACAGCAAAGCAGTCAGCATCATTCTCATAGTGAGGGCTTGGTAGTGGGCTGGTATTATGGCATTCATGCCCCACTTTGTAACATAGGAGGTGAGGGGGTGGCGCACTCTATATAAGCCACCCCCACTACTAGACGAGGGGGCTTTTTTCTTCCACTTCTCTCTCTCTCTCTCTCTCTCTCTCTCTCTCTCTTTCTAAACATTAGTCTCAGGACATAGCTCAGGCATGGAGACCCGCTCTCCCCTCTCGCTCTCAAACACATATTGTAATCTCCAGATACATACTCAGATAAAATAAAGCCTCTAAGGAGCACGAGATGTAGGGCTGTTATCTCCACCGTGGGAGGCCCGAACTCACTAAAACCATCGTGTCACCCATATGCATCTCGATAGATCATGCTCCGTTACCCTATACCTTATTATTGTCGGAATCGTTCCCACGACAAACGTCGTTGAGGATCACGAACTGGTTTTGCATCTGCTTCCAAATTTATTTTATGTTGACATAGAGTGGGACTAATGCCCTTAAGATCATCAAGAGTATATCCAATAGCAACACGGTGCTTCTTTAGAGTTTTCAATAATCTTTCTTCTTCATGCTCTGAAAGGTTAGCACTAATAATAACAGGATATATCTTCTTTTCATCAAGATAAGCATATTTAAGATTATCAGGCAACGGTTTAAGCTCAAACACGGGATCACCCTTAGGTGGAGGGGGATCCCCTAGGATTTCAATAGGCAAATTGTGTTTTAGCATAGGTCCTTGTTTAAAGAATACTTCATCTATTTCCCTTCTTTCATTCATAAACATATCATTCTCATGGTCTAGCAAATATTGTTCTAAAGGATCATTAGGAGGTACGGCAATAGAAGCAAGACCAATAATTTCATCCTTACCAGGCAATTCTTCTTCACGGTGTTGTTTACTAAATTTAGATAAATTAAACTCATGAGTCATATCATCCAAGCCAATAGTAACAACATTCTTTTCGCAGTCTATCTTAGCATTAACAGTGTTCAAGAAGGGTCTACCAAATATAATGGGACAAAAGCTATCTTGTGGGGAACTAAGAACAAGAAAATCAGCAGGATATTTAGTTTTCCCGCACAAGACTTCAACATCTCTAACAATTCCCACTGCTGAAATAGTATCTCTATTAGCAAGTTTAATTGTGACATCAATATCTTCTAACTCAGCAGGTGCAATTTCATGCTTGATTTCTTTATACAAGTCATAAGGTATAACACTAGCACTAGCACCCATATCACATAAGCCATGATAACAATGTTCTCCTATTTTAACAGAAATAACAGGCACGCCTACCACAGGTCTATGTTTATCTTTAGCACAAGGTTTAGCAATTCTAGCAGTTTCACCACAGAACTGAATAACATGCCCATCAATATTATCAGACAAGAGATCTTTAACAATAGCAATATTAGGTTCAACTTTAACTTGCTCAGGAGGTGTATATGTTTTAATTTTGCTTTTACGAACCACATTTGAAGCTTTAGCACGATCCTTTATCCTAACAGGGAAAGGTGGTTTCTCAACATAACAAGTAGGAACAATAGGATCATTATAAGTGACAGTCTTTTCTTCAACTTTAATAGGTGCAGCTACTTTTACTTCTGTGGGAGGATGATATTTAAACCACTTCTCCTTAGGGAGATCAACATAAGTAGCAAAAGATTCACAGAAAGAAGCTACTATCTCAGAATCAAGTCCATATTTAGTGCTAAACTTACGGAAAATATCGGTATCCATAAAAGATTTAACACAATCAAACTTAGGTGTCATACCTGACTCCTTACCTTTGTCAAGGTCCCAATCTTCAGAGTTGCGTTTAATTCTATCCAATAATTCCCATCTAAATCCAATAGTCTTCATCATAAAAGAGCCAGCACAAGAAGTATCGAGCATGGTGCGATTATTTTCAGAAAGCCGAGCATAAATTTTTTGAAGAATTGTTTCTCTTGAAAGCTCATGATTGGGGCATGAATATAACATTGATTTAAGCCTCCCCCAAGCTTGATCGATGCTTTCTCCTTCGCGAGGCCAAAAATTATATATATAATTGCGATCACGATGAACAAGATGCATGGGGTAATACTTTTGATGAAATTCCAATTTCAATCCTCTATAGTTCCATGATCTCGTATCATCACATAGCCTATACCATACCAATGTGTCTCCCTTCAAAGATAAAGGGAAGACCTTCTTCTTAGCAACATCATCGGGTATACCTACAGCTTAAATAATCCACAAACTTCATCCACATATATTAGGTGTTCATCAGGATGCTTTGTTCCATCTCCTCTAAAAGGATTAGCTAGCAGTTTTTCTATCATACCCGAAGGATACTCATAAGGAATTTCATTTTCATATTCATTTTCAATAGGTTCAGTAGGTTGAGGAGCAACTCTTTGCTCTACTGGTCGGGGTGAAGATACCCCGAACAAGCCCCTCAGATGATTACTTTCCATAGTAACAAGTGACAGTAAATTTCAGCACACTATATAAATTTTTCCTTACCAAATTTCACCTACCAAAGGCGCTTCACTCCCCGGCAACGGTGCCAGAAAAGAGTCTTGATGACCCACAAGTACAGGGGATCTATTGTAGTCCTTTTGATAAGTAAGAGTGTCGAACCCAACGAGGAGCAGAAGGAAATGATAAACTGTTTTCAGCAAGGTATTCTCCGCAAGTACTGAAATAAGTGGTAACATATAGTTTTGTGATGAGATAATTTGTAACGAGCAACAAGTAACAAAAGTAAATAAAGTGCAGCAAGGTGGCCCAATCCTTTTTGTAGCAAAGGACAAGCCTGGACAAACTCTTATATAAGGAAAAGCGCTCCCGAGGACACATGGGAACATTGTCAAGCTAGTTTTCATCACGTTCATATGATTCGCGTTCAGTACTTTGATAATTTGACATGTGGGTGGACCGGTGCTTGGGTGCTGTTCTTACTTGAACAAGCATCCCACTTATGATTAACCTCTATTGCAAGCATCCGCAACTACAACAAAATTATTAAGGTAAACCTAACCATAGCATGAAACATATGGATCCAAATCAGCCCCTTACGAAGCAACACATAAACTAGGGTTTAAGCTTCTGTCACTCTAGCAACCCATCATCTACTTATTACTTCCCAATGCCTTCCTCTAGGCCCAAATAATGGTGAAGTGTTATGTAGTCGACGTTCACATAACACCACTAGAGGCTAGACAACATACATCTCATCAAAATATCGAACAAATACCAAATTCACATGACTACTAATAGCAAGACTTCTCCCTTGTCCTCGGGAACAAACGTAACTACTCACAAAGCATATTCATGTTCATAATCAGAGGGGAAATATATGCATAAAGGATCTGAACATATGATCTTCCACCAATTAAACCAACTAGCATCAACTACAAGGAGTAATTAACACTACTAGCAACCTACTGGCACCAATCCCGGACTTGGAGACAAGAATTGGATACAAGAGAGGAACTAGGGTTTTGAGATGAGATGGTGCCGATGAAGATGTTGATGGAGATTGCCCTCTCCCGATGAGAGGAGCATTGGTGATGACGATGGCGATGATTTCCCCCCCTGGGAGGGAAGTTTCCCCTGCAGAACAGCTCTGCCGGAGCTCTAGATTGGATCCGCCAAGGTTCCGCCTCGTGGCGGCGGAGTTTCGTCCCGAAAGGTTGCTTCCTCTTTTTTTCTCGATGAAAGACTTCATATAGGAGAAGATGGTCATCGGAGAGCCACCAGGGGGCCCACGAGGTAGGGGGGCGCGCCCTAGGGGGGGGGGCGCCCCCCACCCTCGTGAGCAGGGTGTGGGCCCCCTGGTCTTCATCTTTGGTGAGGATTTTTCATTATTTATTATAAGGTATTCCCTGGAGTTTCAGGACTTTTGGAGTTGTGCAGAATAGGTCTCTAATATTTGCTCGTTTTCCAGCCCAGAATTCCACCTGCCGGCATTCTCCCTCATGATGTAAACCTTGTAAAATAAGAGAGAATAGCCATAAGTATTGTGACATAATGTGAAATAACTGCCCATAATGAAGCATGATGCAAAATGGACGTATCAATGGACGACGGCGAGACTGTCGTGGAATTGTCACGGCAGATGTCCTAGAGCAAGGACTTAGTCGTAGGGCCATCGCACTAGGAAGCTTAAAGGGGTTAATCGGTACAAAGGACACGAGAGGTTTTTATACTAGTTCGGCCCCTTACGATGAAGGTAAAAGCCTACGTCTAGTTGGGATTGGTATTGCTGTGGTTTCGATCACCAATAGGCTCAACTCGCCGGCTTGGTTATCGATTTGTTGTTTTTTTCCCTAAGACGCCACCGGGTCGTCCCCTTATATACATGGGTTGACACCTAGTGGCCTACAGAGTCCCGGCCGGCTCATAATCGTGTCCGGCTCGGTGGCTTCCTTTACATGCCTTTCTTTACAAGTCTTTCCTTACATACGGCGGTTTACAATATCGGGCCTTAAGACGCCTCCAGGCCCTTGGGCCTTCTATAAGGTTTAATAAACTATCATCTTGAATGTTTACTGGGCTTCCTGTGTAACCCGCCATTGGGGCTGACCCGGCCCCTCCTGGGCGGGTCATGACTGATAGTAATATCCCCAACATTAGGCCTCAGGTTGACTTTGAATTTCATTCTTTTTCAATCTTCAATACTTAGACAAAAATCCATCTTCTTATCTTCGCTGAAGTTTTCGTAACCCGTCGTGACGTCATCTCTTCGCCGCCGCCGCGCTTCACCTCTGTCTCCGTCGACGTTGGCCGCCGCATCAACCTGAACCGATCCAGAGAATAGCGGCGACCTCCGCAGAAGACCTGTGACTGTAAGTTCTCTTCTTTTCACTTCTCAGATCCGCACTTAGGGTTTCCAGATTCTTTCATGTTCTTCCAAGTTCATCGTAGTCCCTTGTAGTTTTTCCAATGCAGGCCTCTTCTTGATCCAAAAAAAATTATGCTCGTGCGATAGTGTTCTTGTGCCTTTTCTTGATCCACAGACCCCTTTCTCTGTTTCAAAGGCTGCATTAGAACTTACATACTCTTCTGTGCTGAACTTTTTTAGGTCTAGAATTTTTTCCATTTTGAATAGCCATTTGATCTGGAATAATACCAAACAATTTAGGAAACTTGTTTGTCTCAACACTTAGCTGAAATTGCCTTCTTCAAATATCTGTAGTCATGGCGGCTTATCATGCCGGCTTAATTTTCCTTATATGTCATTAGCCCTTAACTAAGCCGCCATTACTTGTTTGCATCATCATCACTTAACTGTCAATCTCACCATTAAACTGAACCCGCATGTTGCCTTTCTTTTCAGTTCGTCTTTGCTCAACATGCCGTCCAAAGCACCAGCCATCTGTAACTGGGTTCCCTCAACCGTAACTGAGGAACGTTTGAAAGAGTTCTTCACCATAGGATTTCTACCAGTGAAAACCGTAATTTCTTACCGTGCCCCTGACTCGGAAGAAGAACAACCCAATCCAAGAGCCAGCGAAGTGATCGTTTTTACTGGCCACATGAACCGTGGCTTCTCACCGCCCGGCTCAAAGTTCTTCAAAGAGGTCCTCCACTTTTTCAAACTCCACCCTCAAGATATCGGGCCCAATTCCATATCTAACATTTGTAACTTCCAAGTGCTCTATGAGGTATATCTTCAACAAGAGCTGACCGTGGAGTTGTTTAGAGAATACTTTTATCTGAATCAGTAGAACGAGTGCACCAACGGCCTCAGTTTAGAACTCGGAGGCATCTCAATTCAACGTCGACAGGGTGCTGTCTTCCCTCTCATAGTCTTACCAAGTCACCCAAAGGACTGGAACCAGACTTGGTTCTACTGTCAAGACATTTCGCCAGCAAACGAGAAGCCACTGCCGGGTTATCGCCCCGATCATCTTGACTCCAAGTTTGCGCTTCCCAACAAGCTTACTGCCGTTGAACGCAAGAGGCTAATACCCTCCATTAAAATGATTAATGCTCTGTTAGGGAACGGGTTAACTGGAGTTGATCTGACCAGCTACTGGACTCATTGCGGGTCATCCCTTTAAGCCGTCGATCAAAGCTGATGTACGAGTATGGTGGAGGCCCGGATGACTCTCTTCGTCACAGCCCCGTTCAACTAACATAAGAAGATATTGTTTCAATGTCAACTCTTCTGGTGAACAGGAAATACGAAGATTGCAGTGTCGTCGAGTTAAACCCCTTCTGCCAGCTTAACCCGGTGCCAGAAGTAAGGATATTGTTATTTCTCTCCTTTGTATTTTTCCCAGCCGTATTGTTTTTATACTTGCCTGACTCTTCATCTTGTTTTTACCTGTCTGCAGGCCAACTCTAACTTCTGGAAAGTTAAGTATGACCACGAGGCTTCCAAGAAAGCGAGAGCTGCCGCCATAAACGCCAAGAAAACGACCTGAAGGTCGAAAAAGAAGAAAAAGAGCACTGCTGAAGATTGGATGAATCTTGATGACACATCTGATTCGGAGGTAGCCCTTGATTCCCTTGGCCAATTTTTTAACAATCTTATGGACACTGATCCTTACCAGGATGACACTGGGGCCAGTCAGGCTGTGGAAGCAGAGGTAACTATCATTTCCTCCGACTCAGAGCCCTTGCCAAGACAAAAAGTTCTACGAGTGATCCGTAAAGTAAGGTTTTCTAACCCTTTAGCTCACTTGGATCCCAACTTTCATTTGAAAAAGCAGCAACATGAAAGCCGCCTTCAAGCTCGGACTGAAGATGAGCCGGCTGTCGTTCTTCAACAAACTCCTCAGAAGCGCCCGAATGAGGTTTACTTCTTTCTGTCTTTAACTCTGTTTAACGGATCCTTCCCCTTGTATTACTTTAACTCTATTTTACCTTTTTAGGAGGTGTCTCGCTCTTCTGGCGACTCATCGCAGACTTAATTTTCGGCCTTCAAGACTGCCCCTGGGTAATGAAAAATCCTCATGTTTTTCGGGTTGTTCAAATTGTATCTTTATACTGACAATCTTGCAACATTTTTCTTAGTGGCCAAGCTAAATCCAAGAAGGCAAAGGTAGCTAAACCAGCGGAAGACCCGCCGGTGCTTGCATCTGACCCGGCCAGGCCATCTTCTCCATTAACCGACGCTCCAGAAGACCCGCCTGTTGATGCAGAAGCAAATCCTCCTAAGTCGTCGTTTGATGAGACCACTGTGAACCCTTCTGCTACTGGACCATCAAGCTCAGCCAACCCACCATCACCGTCTACACAAGACGTTCAGATCACCGGGAGTCGCTTTATTGAACCAGGGAATCCAACTGTGCTGGCTCGGTGTACTGCGAAACAAGAGGCATTGGAGAGGCAGAAAGTGCCCTTTGACATTGCCAATTACGACCATCTAAATGCCAACGATATTTTATCCGGCTATCTCAGCCATGTGCACTCCAATCGCGACTCTGAGATCGAAATGGTCAAACAGTTGCAGCTGAAATACGAGGTATGTTCTTCTGGCTTATCTATATTCCTTCAGCCCCGAAGTCTTCAGATTATGAGACAACCGGAATGATCTGTAGACTTTAGCATATAGGCCAAGACCTTTACCTTTGATTTTCTTGAATTCAATAGAACAAAGCTTCACCTGTAGTCCCCAAGGGCCGGTTCATTTTGATCATAAATGAGCCGGTACTTTAAATTGTTTTGTACCGTATTCAAAGGATTTAATACTCCGGCTTAACCTTGAGAAACTTGCTGAACTGCGTACATTAGCCCCCAAGTGCCAAGTGTTGTTACTTTGTAAAGTACGTGGGACTTAAAGTATGTCTTTAGAATCATAAAAATTTGTTTTGGCATACATTAGCCCCCAAGTGTCAAGTGGTTTTTGTAAAGCACTTGAGACTTGAATCTTGATTTTTGAACTTGAAGCAAAATATTGACTCATCTGAATGTTTTGCAGAATGCCTTATCTGAATTGAACTCCCAATTGACTGATGCGAAGACCCGGCTAGCGAGTCAGGAGGCATAAATCAAATCTGCTAACTCCAAACTACAAATAAGTCTCTCTGAGACGGAAAATTTAAAGACCAGCTTCGCTGCCAAGAAGAAAACCTGGGAAGAGGAAAAAACGCTTCTGACCCAACGCGCTGAGAAGGCCGAAACAGCCCTTGAAGAGATTTCAACATAGCTGAACAGTTTAAAGGGCTGGGTGTCTCAAATGGTGGCTACCATCTTTGGTAAGTCGTCTAACTTTAATTTTATGTACTTTTTGCTGATCCGGAATATAAGCCGCCAGCTAACTTTGTGTATAAAACATGTGCAGGCCCACGAAGCAAGAACCTGAGCAAAGATCCTTTGATTAAACTGAAGGCAGTGTACACTTTAGTAGAACAACTGTATATTGGCGCACAACGGGCACTTGCCGCCATCTCTCCTGCCAATCAAGGACCCAACCGGCTCAGCGATGTTTTGAAGAAACTATCAATCCTGCCTACCAGATTTCAAGAAGTGAAGCGCTCCTGTGCGCGAGCCGGCGCTTTGACTGCCCTGAGCCGCTCCAAGGCTTGGGTGCCAGACCTAGACCCGACGGACGTGGCCAGAGGCTATCCCACCGTGAAGGAAGACAGATCTCCCTTTGAGCAGGATGACTTCATGGCTTGCGTGCGCGGTGTCCGGCCTCAGGCAACTACCCTTGGAGATGATACCAACATTGACAAATATCAGCCAGGTTTTGATGCTGAAAATAAGAAGATGGCGACTCCCTTGTACAAGGTGACAGATTTGATCCTGCCTGTAAGAGAAAATACATTTGCCCCGGAAGTTGACCCGGCAGGCCTGATCGACGATGAAGCAGAATTCGTCGCCATGAATGGTGTTGACTGGTCAAAACCCAACTTCCAGCCAACAGAGGGAGGTGAACCGGCATGGAAGGAATAATAACCATCTTCATTGGCTTATAAAAAGCCGTGTAATAGTTTAGCTGTTGAAAACACTGAATGCCTTGCTTATGCCATCGTGCATAAAACACTGTATGTGACTCCGTGTTTCCTGATGGCAATATATGCATTATATTTGATGATTGTTTCTGCAACACTTTAACTCTGTTCCCTGTAGATACAAGAGAAAAGACTGGCTTGGTGGCTTAGAACCGAACGGGTTAAAACACCCGGCTTATATCCAATATGTTTATCATAATAGAAAACATAAAACAGATATAAATAAAGGACAAGGGCTGAAACTAACTCTTTAGTTAATGCAGTAGGCAATTATATATGAATAATAGTCATACTTGAACCTTTGATCCTTAGACAACTGGCTTGAGTAACCCGGGTAATGAAGCTGATAACTCAATCCTTCTGAGAAATCAATACCTTTGAATATTTTAATGATCATCATACCTTGGTAGCCTTGTTGTCAAATAGACAAGTCGGCGAAGAAGATCATGCTAATTATTTGCAACAAGAAACTCAAAGGCAAATAACAGTTAACAAATATGATTTAACCTTATATTTAAAGGTCGGTGGCTTCTGATTCGAATATGATCAGTAAACCGGACCAAAGGGGTTAAGCTAAGGTTCGAATACGACCATATAGCCCCCAGTGGCTGTGGCGTTGCCCCGATCAAGAGGGTACCGACAGCTATGTTTTCTTTGGTTCGAATATGACCTATGTTTGAACAGGAAGCCCCCAAATGACCTTGAGAGGTTTTTAACGACCCTGATTCGAATATGATCCAAGTCGGAACCAAAAGGGGTTAAGCTATGATTCAGATACGATCAAGAAGCCCCCTAGTGAGTTTGGCCTTGAGCCGATCAAGAGGGTTACGACTTCAAATACGACCTATGTTTGAACAGGAAGCCCCCAAATGACCTTGAGAAGTTTTTAATGACCCTGATTCGAATAGATCCAAGTCGGACCCAAAAGGGGTTAAGCTATGATTCGGATACAATCAAAAGCCCCCTAGTGAGTTTGGCCTTGAGCCGATCAAGAGGGTTACGACAGCTATGTTCTCTTTGGTTCGAATACGACCTATGTTTGAACAGGAAGCCCCCAAGTGACCATGATAATTGCAGCTAGATTCGAATACGATCATAAGCCGGGCCAAAAAAGGTTAGACTTGATTCAAATATGATCAACTCCTTAATAGTCATTTGAAAATAAGAAATAACAAAGATGCATAATCTTTGAAAAGAAAAGAGACTGATGGTCTTACTTTATTACTTATCATGGTATATACAATGTTAAATATGTACATGATGAGAGTCGGTAGCTCAGGTGTAGTATGGCCGAAGTTGAGCAATGTTCCACGGCCGGTAGGTCTCTTCCTCCGACTTACGTGAATCTTTGTGTTCTTGAATGTCAATGAGGTAATACGACCTGTTGTTTAAGTTCTTGCTGACCACAAAGGGTCCTTCCCAAGGTGGGGATAGCTTGTGCGCATCTGACAGATCCTAGATGAGCCGGAGCACCAGGTCGCCTTCCTGAAAAGTTCTGGATTTGACCCGGCGGCTATGATAACGGCACATGTCCTGTTGATAAATTGCTGACCGAGCCGCTGCTAAGTCTCTTTCTTCATCGAACAAGTCAAGTGCATCCTGTCTGGCTTGTTCATTATTAATTTCAACATAAGCGGCCACACGGGGCGAGTCATGACGGATGCCACTAGGCAACACTGCTTCTGCTCCATACACCATGAAGAAAGGTGTGTAGCCTGTAGACCTGTTAGGTGTGGTGTTGATACTCCACAACACCGAGGGTAATTCCTCTACCCCAACAACCCGGCGTTTGCTGTAAGGGAACCATAAGCCAGGGTTTGAGACCTTTTAAATTTCCTGATTTGCTCTCTGAGCTTGACCATTGGATTGAGGATGAGCTACAGAAGAAACATCAAGCCGGATGTGCTCACGTTGACAAAATTCCTCCATAGCCCCTTGGGACAGATTAGTGCCATTGTCAGTGATAATGCTGTGTGGAAAACCAAAACGGAAGATCACCTTTTTCATGAACTGAACCACCGTGGCCGCGTCACACTTACTCACTGGCTCTGCCTCAACCCACTTAGTGAATTTATCAACTGCCACTAAGAGACGTGTCTTTTTATCCTTAGACCTTTTGAAAGGTCCCACCATGTCAAGCCCCCAGACCGCAAACGACCAAGTGATTGGAATCATCCGGAGCTCTTGAGCCGGCACATGCACTCGTCGTGCAAACTTTTGACATCCATCACATCTGCCGACCAGATCCTCTGCATCAGCGTGAGCCGTCAACCAGTAAAAACCGTGACGAAAAGCCTTGGCCACCAGAGATTTTGACCCGGCGTGATGACCACAATCGCCTTCATGGATCTCATGAAGTATTTCTTTACCTTCTTCGGGGGAAACACACCGCTGAAACGCTCCGGAGATGCTGCAATGGTATAATTCTCCATCCGAAATCGTCATTGACTTAGACTGCCGGGTTATCTGTCGAGCCAGGGTCTCATCCGCTGGCAACTCTCCCCGGGCCATGTAAGCCAAGAGCCGCCACCAACTGCGCCTCTGGGTCAGGAACATCTAAATCTTCTTCTGTGGGCAACTTGATAGACGGGTTATGCAAAACATCCAAAAAGGTGTTAGGTGGTACCGGCTTACGCTGAGACCACAACCGGCTTAAAGCATCAGCTGCTTCGTTCTTTCAACGGTCGATGTGCTCCACCTGATAACCTTTAAAATGCCCTGCAACAGCATCAACCTCCCGGCGATAAGCCGCCATGAGAGGGTCCTTGGAATCCCATTTGCCTGATACCTGTTGAGCCACTAGATCTGAGTCACCAAGACATCTGACCCAGCTCAAACTCATCTCTTTTGCCACTCGAAGACCATGGAGCAAAGCTTCATACTCTGCTGCATTGTTAGTGCAAGGAAACATCAACCGTAACACATAACAAAATTTGTCACCTCGAGGAGAGGTTAAAACAACTCCAGCCCCCGAGCCTTCCAACTGTCTGAACCCATCAAATGAATAGTCCAATACGTGTTGTCCGGTTTTTCTTCTGGCATTTGAATCTCTGTCCAGTCATTAATGAAGTCAACTAGTGCTTGAGATTTGATCGCGGTACGTGGCATATACTTTAACCCATGAGACCCAAGCTCAATCGCCCACTTGGCGACTCGTCTAGTGGCTTCCCTGTTTTGAGTGATGTCTCCCAAAGGAGCAGAGCTAACCACGGTGATTGGATGTCCCTGAAAATAATGCTTAAGCTTCTGGCTTGCCATGAACACCCCATATACGAGCTTCTGCCAATGTGGATATCGTTGCTTGGATTCAATTACCACCTCATTGATGTAGTAAACCGGCCGTTGAACCAGATGCTCCTTGCCAGCCTCCTTGCGCTCCACCACAATAGCCACACTAACAGCTCATGAGTTGGTGGCCACGTATAACAGCAGCGGCTCTTTCTCAACTAGAGCAACTAGGACTGGCGGCTCAGCAAGCTGTGTCTTCAAATCTTCAAAAGCTGAGTTTGCAGCATCGCTCCAAACAAAATCATCTGTTTTCTTCATCATCTGATACAGAAGCATTGCCTTATCCCCTAACCGGCTTATGAACCGGCTCAAAGCAGCGACACGACCCGCCAGTCGTTGAACATCATTGATGCATGTTGGTTTGGCCAGGGATGTAATTGCCTTAATTTTCTCCGGGTTAGCCTCAATACCTCGGTTAGACACCAAAAAAACCCAAGAGCTTGCCGGCTGGGACTCCAAAAACACACTTGGCCAGGTTAAGCATCATTTTGTAGACCCAGAGATTATCGAAAGTCTCTTTCAGATCTGTGACCAAGGTTTCCTCTTTCCTGGATTTTACCACTATATCATCCACATAAGCATGAACATTACGCCCAATTTGATCATGAAGACAATTCTGCACACACCGTTGGTAAGTTGCCTGGGCACTCTTAAGCCTAAAAGGCATAGACACATAGCAGAAAGCTCCAAAAGGAGTGATAAAAGCCGTCTTCTCCTGATCCTTGCCTGCCATCTTGATCTGATGATAACCAGAATAAGCATCCAAGAAACTCAAACGCGCGCAACCCGCCGTAGCATCAATGATCTAATCAATACGGGGGAGGGCAAAAGGATCAGCCGGACAAGCCTTGTTCAGATCGATGTAATTCACACACATACGCCAGGTGCCATTCTTTTTGAGTACAAGCACCGGGTTGGCTAACCACTCCGGGTGAAAGACTTCTACAATGAACCCAGCTGCCAAAAGCCGGACCAGCTCTTCTCCAATGGCCTTGCACCTTTCTTCATTGAACCGTCGGAGAAATTGTCTGACAGGTTTAAACTTTGGATCAATATTGAGAGTGTGCTCAATGAGTTCCCTTGAGACACCAGGCATGTCAGAAGGTTTCCATGCGAAGATGTCCCGGTTCTCACGGATGAACTCGATGAGCACGCTTTCCTATTTTGGATCCAAGTTAGCACTGATGATGAACTACTTGGATGAGTCGCCAGGCACAAAGTCAACCATCTTGGTGTCATCAGCTGATTTGAACTTCAACACCGGCTCATGCTCTGTTGTTGGTTTCTTTAATGACGTCATGTCTACCGGGTCAACATGATCTTTGGAAAATTTTAACTCCTCTGTTGCACAAACAGATTCAGCATAGGTAGCATCACCTTCTTCACACTCCAAAGCTATTTTCCGGCTCCTGTGTACTGTAATGGTGCCCTTATAACCCAGCATCTTAAGATGCAAATACACATAACACGGCCCAGCCATGAATTTGGCATAAGCCGGCCGTCCAAACAGAGCATGATACGGGCTTTTGATCTTAACCACCTCAAAGATTAATTTTTCTGCTCTGGAGTCATACTCATCCCCAAAGGCTACTTCTAGTTCAATCTTACCCACTGGGTATGCCAACTTTCCAGGAACCACGCCGTGAAAAATAGTGTTGGATTGTTTAAGACTCTTATTAGTCAATCCCATCCGGTGGAACGTCTCATAGTAGAGGATGTTGATGTTGCTGCCTCCATCCATGAGTACGTATCCACCAACCTGAGGCGCCACCACCAAAGCCAAGTGACCCGGATTATCGACTCGGGGTGGGTGATCCTCTCTGCTCCACACAATAGGCTGCTCTGACCAACGTAAGTAACATGGAACCGCCGGCTCAACGGCATTGACGGCCGTCTTGTGAAGCTTCTGGTCTCTCTTACATAAGCTAGTGGTGAATACATGGTATTGCCCACTATTCAGCTGCTTCGGGTTGCTCTGATCCGAACTGCTGCTGCTGATTACCTTGGTCGGGTTGCGGATTATACCCTCCTTGGTTACCAGGATGGCCCTGACCGTGGAATCCTCCTCCACCTAAGCCGGCACCCGGGCCTTGGAAACCGCCTTCACCTGAGCCGCCACCTGGGCCGTGACCTCCATCAAACGCATTTGAATTTTTAAACGTCTGCATGATCGTACAATCTTTCCACAGGTGGGTGGCCGGCTTATCCCCGGTGCCGTGCTTTGGACAAGGCTCATTCAATAATTGCTCAAGGGTGGGACCTGACCTGCCCGACCGAGGGGCTGTCTGCCCCTGTGCCGTTGATTTTCGCCCTGTGCATTGGTGTTAGCAACAAACTCATCAGCCTTACGTTTATTACCTCCTTGATTCGCCGGGTTATGCTGGTGACCCTTGCCGTTGCCGTTCTTCTTTCCCTTCGTTGCCTTTTCTTTGTCAGACACCGGGTCCTTGGTAGTATCAGAATCAGCATACTTGACGAGAGCCGCCATCAATGTTCCCATGTCATTACAGTCACGCTTGAGCCGCCCCAGCTTCTGCTTCAGAGGTTTGAAACGGCAATTTTTCTCCAACATTAAGACTGCTGAGCCGGCATCCATCTTATCAGATGAATGTATTATCTCCTTGACCCGGCGCACCCAATGGGTTGTGGATTCACCATCCTCTTGCTTGCAATTGGTCAGGTCCACAATCGACATAGGATGCTTACACATGTCTTTAAAGTTCTGGATGAACCGGGCCTTCAACTCCGCCCATGAGCCGATAGAATTGGGTGGCAATCCCTTCAACTAAGTACGAGCTGTTTCATCTAACATCATAGTGAAATACTTGGCCATTGCTGCATCGCTGACTTCCAATAACTCCATAGCCATCTCATAACTCTCAATCCAAGCCTCGGGCTATAAGTCAGCTGTGTAATTAGGCACCTTATGAGGCCCCTTAAAATCCTTTGGCAAACGCTCATTATGTATGGCTGGCACCAAGCAAGGAACGCCTCCGGTTCTTGTGGCCACTCCTGCCTCGACCGAGGTTGCTGGATAAGTCAGAAAAGTTTGATGAGCCGCCTGATCTGCTGCCATGTGAACTGCTCGTTCCGCCTCTTGTCGAATCCTCTCCTGATCCGCCAAGTTAAGGGCTCCAGCCCGCATCGGCTCATGCCTGCATGGCCGGTTGTGGCGTTGAGCATTGCTTGACATATCTGCGGATTCCATATGCCTACTGTAACTCAGGCTCCGGCTTGGGCGAGGAGTTGAATGGACCCTGTATCGACTGTAGGAGTATGCATCCTGCTATGCCAGAGCTGTTTGAAGAAGTTCTCTTACCATCCGTGTTTCAACTGCCGCCGGTGAGTCACCTTCCATCGGAAGAGCCGCCAGACGAGCCGATGTTGCGATGAGGTTTTCCAAAGGGTTGGAGAAGTGACCCGGTGGCGTTGGGACGTAATGAGGTGGAGCGGTAATTATACAAGGTGGATCCATGGCACGCGGCTGGACTGGTGCGTCGGGTGTTGTCATCCGGGGTGCCTCCGGCGGGTTACTTCCCCCGGCTCCAGGTGTGTGAAAAAGATTCCTAGGATCGAGCGTCAGAGGCAGACGTGATTAGGTTTTCTGATGCCTCCTCCTCATGACCTCGTTCGACGCGTTCAGATCCACCGAGAGCCGAAAGGTCTCCGCTTGAGCTGTTGAGCACGAACGTCCAAAGCCGCCCGCTCTGCTACCATCCTGACTTCCTCTGCGGCTAGATTTTCCTTAGCTTGCACCATCTCTTCACATACGCGTGCCACCTCTGTGTCATGCTAGGCTTTATCCGCCGGCTCTACCACGGCAGTCAATAGAGTCGTCAGTTTATCCATGAGGTCCATCAAGATCTGAGCTGGGGGGCACGCGGGTTCTCCTGACCCGGCTGCAGCCGAACCGGTAGCTGTTGCCGCCGCTGCTGTAGAGTTCTGCCCGGGCTGTGTCCCTGCCATGAAGACTCCGACCCAATTCGGCAGCTCAAGAGGGTCTGAAATACTGCTGCCATCGGAACAGCCCCCGAGCATGCCGTCCTGCAGCTGGTACAAAGAGTCCGTCTCGCCTGTTGATGATGCAGTGTCAGAACAGACGGCCGTCTCACCGCCCTCCACCGATCCTTCAGAGTATTCACCACCGTGGACGCAGCCTACGAAGGCATGCTTCACGACAGATTGAACACAGGCGGTCGTCGCGCGCCGAGCCATTTCGATGAGGTCGGTGTGGACGTCCGGCTCAGGACTTGACTCACCGATCCGGCCGATGAAGACATGAATTCCGCCGAAGGGGACCCAGTATCCGTACTCAATTGAGCCGGCCTCGGTACCCCAGCGTTCGTCGTCGATGTAGAGCTTGCTGCGATGACTCTTGGTCATCCGGCCCACAGCGTATCCCTTGAGCCCTTCGAAGTTGCCCTTCAAGAACTCAAATCCACCGTGCGCTGGCCCCATGGTGGGCGCCAACTGTCATGGAATTGTCACGACAGATGTCCTAGAGCAAGGACTTACTCGTAGGGCCATCGCACTAGGAAGCTTAAAGGGGTTAATCGGGATAAAGGACACGAGAGGGTTTTATACTAGTTTGGCCCCTTACGATGAAGGTAAAAGCCAACGTCTAGTTGGGATTGGTATTGCTGGGGTTTCGATCACCAAGAGGCTCAACTCACCAGCTTGGTTATCGATTTGTTTTTTTGCCCTAAGCCGCCACCGGGTCGTCCCCTTATACACATGGGTTGACACCTGGTGGCCTACAGAGTCCCGGCCGGCTCATAATCGTGTCCGGCTCGGTGGCTTCCTTTACAAGTCTTTCCTTACATACGGCGGTTTACAATATCGGGCCTTAAGCCGCCTCCAGGCCCTTGGGCCTTCTATAAGGTTTAATAAACTATCGTCTTGAATGTTTACTGGGCTTCCTGCGTAACCCGCCATTGGGGCTGACCCGGCCCCTCCTAGCGGGTCATGACTAATAGTAAGATCCCCAACAGAGACCCAGGAAGGGAATGACCCAGAGGCGGCGAAGCCACAGCAGTGGAGGGATGTGGGTGAGTAGAGGGATGGCCTGGCCAGCGGTGGGAGTAGTAGGGGCGGTGAGGCCTGCGCGGCAGCACAGCCGGCCACGGGAGGCGGGAGCAGGCGGTCCCACCGGCGCTGGATTTGGCGACTTGTGCAAGAAGATCAGAGATTGAAGAAACACGACGGCCGTTGGATTGACAACCGATGGTTACGTCTGCTAGAATCGTTTGTTGACATATATAATAAGTAAAAAAATCTTGCATACGCGTCAACTTAATAGACCCACAAGTCAGACCATTCCCTATATTTTAATAGTTTATATATAGCTCATTGCAACTTCTTATGCAATTTATTGCAGTCCATTTTTTTGTTGGCCAGGGCCAAGGTTAAAAATTTAAATGAAAATTCCCATATTTTTGTGGGTTCCAAACTATTTTTAATACCTAATGTCGAGCCAGATTTAAAGTACTTTGAAGATATATTCAAATTAGGTTAAAGCGTAGTGAAATAGGAATATAAAAATGTGATTTTTTTTAGAAATTATAAAGTAATTGCCAATTTGTCATCTGTTTTTATATTTACAACCCATTTCATATTACTTTCAAGATTTGCAGGCGTCTTGAAAGAGTTGCAGCCCATCAGGCCGTAGAAAAATAAGTAGGCCTGAATTGGGTATTCTTCAGAAAAAATAAACTGGGCTCATTTTGACAAAGAAAAAAAATAGTTGGGCTCGTCATATGGTGAACATAAAATATAAGCCTGGGCTAGATGGGCCACAGACCAGTTGAAACCCTGCTCCGTCTCAACAATAACAAAAGAAATACTTTTCGAGCAGCTACGTCCCAGGTGTCAGCCGATCTTGTGTTGTTCTCTTGTCTATTGACTATATACGCTAACAATGTCGTCGGTTCCAGATGTCAGGAAACCACTAGGAGGAAGCCTTTTCTTTTTCCATATGTTGACAATGGAGTATATATAACAAAAAATGAGGAACTTCCTTGCGTCTAGCCATGGACATGGTGGGCCCCTACTGTCATCCTCTCCATGTACAGTCCTCTGCCGATTCCTGTTGTTTGTTGACCATGTTGACAATGCGAGAGGGCGGCGCCACGGTGAGCGCACCAAAGCGCGCGAAGGACGATGACAAGGCCTCAGACATTAGCGTTAACGATTTAGGAGACGGTGGGGCGGCGATGCGTGCGCTGAGGCGCAGCCAGCCGTGGGAGGCGGAAGCAGGCGGCCCCGCCGACGCTGGTTTGGTTTTGGCGGCTGGAGGAAGACAGGACTGAAGAAACACGGCGGACTGTAAAAGCAGCAGGAGTACTTAACAATCTTAACTGAAACTAGCAGGGGCACTTAAGAACCATAGCTGAAAGGAGTATGAGTACTTATATAGGTTCAACCGTACAAAACACGCCTCGAACAGTGCTACTTTGCCTACAGTTAACCAAGGGTGAGGCCGCCAAGCCCGAGGACAAGGCCCAGGCACCACCCCGCACATCCACAACCTCTGAAAGCGGCTTCATCTCGCAATCTGGTCAATAAACAGTATATTCGCTTTAGAGCCATGGAAAAGCAGGAACATAATCTTCTGTCCTATTCTCCAAGATGGACTGGCCTTCATTATTTGAGACCACCCATGAATAAGTATCTTTTCACCTCCAAGGGGAATGGAGTAAGTCGACATAAACATCATGTTGTGACCAAGCGCAAGTCTGACCCGACCATGGTCAGGCATCTGTATAGGAACAATAGAACCGGGCAGTTTCTGTTTCTAGAAGATCACAACTGTAAAACTATGTATAAGCAAGAGTTTATGGACTACATATATAACAGAAAATAGCTCGTACCATAAGTTTCTCAACATAGTTGGACCTGTTCAACGAGTGCAGCAGTGGCACACATATCCCATGTGGCCTTCCACCATTGAAACGCCCCACAAGGACCTCAAGACGATCAATAAAGTGTAGGAACTTGTGGATCTCGTCCCAGTCAACTTCAGTGCCATCAGTAACAACCGAGTTCTTACAGAATAACAAACAAGTAGCTTGCTTAACTCTGAAAAAACCTACACGTGCCACCAATTATAAGAAAATATTAGTTAGAAGTGGCATCTTCGTGAGAGATTCGTTGCTACTTCTAAAGTTAAATTGTGATTAGTTAGAAAGAATAGGTTGATTAAGAAGTAATTGAGGCAACAAGCAAGAACCAGATACAAAACTAACATGGATGAACAATTGGAACACCGTCGGGGTGGAAGATCATAGTGAAGATGAGACCAGGTTCTGCTATTTCCATCAACATCCGTGCGCCAACTTTCAGTCCGTAACACTTGAGAAAGTTTATCCAAGTTCGGCCATAAAAAAGCAGCACTCTTTTTGGTTCATGAACCCAACTCGGAACTTATATCCATGGCTTGTCTTCACTGTGACCATTAAACTGGTGTATTCAGTTATGGCAAGGCCGAGCATCTTGAGTACATGTGTTCTGGCAGAGCAATGAATGCATTGCAGGAAAAAAAATATGAGAACACAATGTATTCCCTATCCAAATCTAGAAATAATTTCCTCCTTCACATTAGTGTTGACCATGGTACTCGTACCTTTTATCCAAATATATCAATCCAAATTTCCAAATTAGTCGACGGCATGTTCAAAAAAACCCACCCTCTCGGATAGAAAAGAGGATTCTAGGAACATACTGTGCGGGTTTTAAAATCCCGTGTTAGGATGAGAAGGAACAAGTGTGGCATCTCGCCGAGGGTGCAGAAACTTGTAGGGTCCTTGCACTTTGGGCACTGCAAATGAAACACGCTAGATTCAGTAGGAAGAAAAATGCATCAATGGCGGCGGCTGCCATCCTAGGATTACCCGCGACCAAGGGACTTGGATTTATCGGGGATGGATGAAGAATTCGTACCAGGTTCTCCATGAGAAAACCCTATGCAATCGCCGAGCGGGGTTTTTTGTCTGAACAAGCAGACGGGGGAGAAGGCCCAGTGAAATATTGCCACTTTGTCCATCGAGCTTACTGCTAAAGCTAGAAAGGTGGGTTTTTTTTGTCATTTGATGGATCATTGGGAATTACTGTGGTGCTACGACCAGGGTGTGTCTACCTTGCAGTTGTGCACTCTAATTTGGTGCATATGGCGCGTGGACTCCGTTGCCGGATGCCCCACATATCAGCGGAAGGAAGTAGAAAGACAGGAGATACTCCCTCTGTAAAGAAATATAAAAATCTTTTATATCACAACTTTATACATAAGAAAAATCAAGGGGAATATATATAACATATATAATGATAAAAACAGATTTTTTAACAGAGTATAGACGAGTTGGTGATGATGGTGTGCCTGCCATCCTGCAATATAGGTCGTCCGATTTATATCTGACGGATAGGAAGGAAACTATGGCAACTTTGCAAAAAGTCACCCACACACCTCTCCACATTTGCAAATAAGGCCTTCCCTCATTCATCCTTTTTTCTCACAAGATAAAATACTCATACAAATGCATCTTGATGTTACGTGCAATGCATGGGCATTATGGGGGTTCAGATGAGAATATAACACTCAAACAGGCTCACGGTTCTGGACTTTGGGCCACAGGCCGGTGGGCCTGCATGTTTGGGGGCCCATGTGTTCTACCTCAGTGTTTTTCATATTGCAAGCGATAGGTACGACACTGGTTTTAGATGCTGTCGCAAGGCGAATACACAAAATTGAATAAAGCACAACAACTGTTAGAATGAAATCGAACGATAGTACCTAACCAGCAATCAGAGTTGCAATTCTATCAACAATATACCATGTGATAAATAATACTGTCATACTACTTATACACACATGACACTTGTTTCACCATGCCAGATTATTACATCAAAATCTCTCGGAGGATAGATCAGTTCGGCAGTTGCGTGCTGCTACTGAAGAATTTCAAAGTCGATTTGGACCAGCTCTCCTTGCCGAGAAAGTTCGATTTTGACATCATCCCCTACCGCAAGATATGATTTAGATTTGAACCTTGACCATCCTTTAGCATCAATCACCATACGACCATCCTTTGTACTTACGGTATATTGAGCAGGTTCATTCACACCAAGGCTGCGCATGGTAAGAGAAACTTGGCCATGGTCGCCCGGATTGTTGAACGACTCCCTCGTTGCTCTAGGAATTCTCTATTTGCAAACAAGATGACATACACAAACAGTTAAATCAGCACAGTGAATCATGTGAACAACATGGAAAGAAAAAAGAACGAAGCACTTGGGCAGCCAATGCTTACCAAGAAGGTGGACATGTCGGTTTTTGTAAGGACTTTGGTATATAAAGTGTGAACTATAGCCTAGTCTGTTGCCGGTGCAACTGCTGGTTCCGTTGCCGCTGCATGGGCCAGAGCAGATGCAAGTGCAAGTGTTGGTGCAGGTGCCGAAGCCGTTGCTGGTGCTCGTGCCAGTATGACTGGTAGTGCCGCTGCTACTACCGGAGATGGTGCTCCTTGTAGAGATGGTGCCGGTGTCGATGCTCGATCCTCCGGTAGATCAACCTGATCTGCTGATGCGGTCGGTGCCCAATCCTCAGCTGCATCAGACTGAGTTGCTGCCGCTGTCAGTACTAGAGCAACTGCCGGTCCTTGATCCGTTGCTGAAGGTGGTACCGATGTGCGAGACATCGGCGATCATGTCTGGTCTGCTATGATCAACTTTCTAACTTGACTAGGCTCTGTGACCGTGATCCAGTCTTTTTCTTCATTTCTTTTAAACACGAGAAGGACTAATTGTGGCGTGTTTGTTAAACAAACTGCAGTTCATCATAGGGATTCAGCTTGTACTCTGACAACAGACTAATCCAATTTTTTTCCAGTAATATAATTGATGGTCAGTGCTTCATTATTGACACGACATAAGAAGTGAAACCTGCAAAAATATCCATCGTAGAGCAAACCAAACGGTTTATTCTGCGATGAATGTCACATGGCAAAACCTGCATCATAAAATTGCAGCAAAAGAAAGAAAACATGACATTAATCAATAAGATTTAGAGAGTAAATCAATAAGATTTACTTGATGTGACACGAGTGAACCATACCAGGAAATCACTATGTTGAAGTACTAAACAGAAAATTGACCGTCCGACTACGCGTGGCATGCAGGGCCCCCGCCTACTCCCACAAGCAGGACAGTCCAAAGGTTGTGACAAATCGTATGGACCAAACATCCATGGGACTGGAAATCCTGGTGGGTGCGATAAACCCTGCAATGCATACAGATATTGGAGTGTAACCATAATTGATAAACCGTCCTCACAAAAAGATGATTTGGATACTTCAAAATATATAGACTGAATTGAGTGGATAGACATTAACATAGACTGTTCTCAGGACTCGCCACAGAACAAAAGTGGCAGTACTAAACAATACAGGGTTCACAAACACAAATCAAGTACTGAACAATAGTACTTACTACAGACAAGAAAAGTTGCACTAATTAAACTCTGCAGACTATTTCTTGCCACTGACCTATGGGATGAACCCTGCATAACTGACTAGGCCATGGACTTCGTGAGAGATGTCTAGCTGCACCATCACCATCTCGTCAACCTTGGAGAACCTAACAGAGTGGTCGTTCCACTCATAAAATGACGATGAAGACAGGCCGCATCAGATTTGTCGGGAAGCTTTACAAGAACCACACCCTTCGTAATCGAAGGCACAACCAGGAAATTGTTGTGGTCAAGTACATCCTCGAGAACATGCCTGACAACAATGCTACAAAAAAACACTAATTCAGGATATGTGGCGACAAGGACACAACAGCTGGGTAGTTTAGCAGTAGAACTCATCCTCAGGTCTTCCAGTTCACACGGCATGACTTTAAGAACTTCATCTCCATCGCGGACCTGGTTCTAATTCAAACAGAAACCAGATATTTTATTACTACCTCCGTTTAGAAATATAAGATGATTTTCAATATTTTACTCCATATATGACTACATATATGCACAGAAATGAGTGAACAAAGACACTAGAACATGTCTTCAAAGGCATGAGAGCAGAGGAATTACTTGCAATATGCATAACACAAGTTACTGAGGAAAATATAACCTCTTCATAGGTAGCATTGATGTTCATAAAGTAGTTGAAAGTAATCTATAAGAAATCAGTGTCAACCTCTCGCATGTTTTGGTAAAAAGAGGAATTTAGAACTGTCATTTGGCACACAAAAATCACATGCAAGATCACCCAGAAAGTTGTACTACTAGTACTAGTACTGCGTGTTAGATGAAAAAACATGATCAAGATCGAGAAAAAGATCGTCAAGAAGAGATATTACCTGGACTTGCTTAATGGGGGATCCCAGAGAGGGGGGCTTGGACAGGGCGATGGCTTTGAGCTTGTCCGCGGTAGTCTCGGCGGGGTGCTTGCGCTTCTTCGTACCATGAGCCTCGACGGTTTTGGCCAGAGCCATAGAAATCACTTCAGCCAGTGCTCCAGCGTCCATTAAGAAACTGTCAAATAGAAATAAAAGAAAAGAAACCATAATCAAAAACCCAAAAGAAGAATAGAGAGGGAGTTATAGGATCAGTCTCGGGGTTGCAAGATTGGGACTTGGCCAGAATCAACACCATTGATGCACTCACCTTTCCTTCTTTTGGAGAGAAGAACAATGGCAGAAGCAGGTCGGGGGTTTTCTTGAACAAATGAGGAACAAGATGAGGGAGAAGCGAGTGGGGGTTTTCTTCAAGAGAGGAAATTGAGAGAGAAGAGTGAGGTGATGGTTGCTTCGTCCGTCCAACTTACTACTGGAAATGAGGGGGTTTTGTGATTTTACGGCTCATTGGGCATTACCACGACGCTTCCATCGGGGTAATCTACCTTGCAGTTGGGCACTGTACTACAGAGTAATTTAGTGCATGGCTGGTGGAACCCGATGCTGGTTGTCCCACATATCGGCGAAAGTGAGTAGCAAGGTTCCCAACTACCATCGAGGAGGATCCGCACGGTAGACAGTGTCCACTATTTTTCTGAAGAAAAAAAATGATTACAACAAGCGTTTCCACTCTTACAATGGAGGAGTGCGAAACACGGCAACCACTTGAACATACACATTGCTCCTACTACTAGGCATGTGCAGTGGTTCATACGTCAGTACTACATAATCTTGTTGCTATTGTAGTAAGATATGACGATAACAAATGATGTTGTGCGCATGTCAACTATATGAACAGTAATGTAACATAGTACCGCTTTTTGGACTGTCCGGTCAAGAATGAACGGTGAGATCGATGTTAACAGAACTAGGTCTACAGCGCACGGAGAGTATGGTGCTACAGTACTCCACAAAACATGAACCATATGAAGCACGAATCAGTGTTAGGCAGGGTGTATGAAGGGTGCACGTGATGGGAGCAAAAGTTCCCTTCTCGGCCCACTTTTTGGTGTTTGGCAGAGTGCATGAAGGGTGCATGAGTCCACACTAGTAGGTTAACACAAATACACGAAGAGGGAACAACTATATTGAG
This sequence comes from Triticum urartu, assembly GCF_056163025.1. Taxonomy (NCBI): domain Eukaryota; kingdom Viridiplantae; phylum Streptophyta; class Magnoliopsida; order Poales; family Poaceae; genus Triticum; species Triticum urartu. Next base: position 424,641,952 of record NC_141877.1, on the reverse strand, counting down.
ATGCGAATGCAACCAAACACACCCACACACTTTGTGCTACAGTGACCGATCTGCACCGTCTGAGTTTGATCCAATGGTCATGTTGCGCCGAGACATGGACATGCCCATGCAGAGGACGCCTAAACACCACCGAAGTCCCTCTGCTTCTTGAGGAACACGACGTTGGTGATGCAGGGTGCAACCGACCGCAGAGCCTGCTACCTCTTGAGCTTGCGTTGGTTTTCCCTTGAAGAGGAAAGGGTGATGCAGCAAAGCAGCGTGAGTATTTCCCTTAGTTTTTGAGAACCAAGGTATCAATCCAGTAGGAGACCACACGCAAGTCACCTGTACTACACAAACAAATAAGAACCTTGCAACCAACGCGATAAAGGGGTTGTCAATCCCTTCACGGCCACTAGCAAGAGTGAGATCTGATAGAGATGATAATAATAAGATAAATATCTTTGGTATTTTTATGATATAGATTGAAAGTAAAGGTTGCAAAATAAAATAGATTGGAAACTTGTATGATGGAAAATAGACCCCGGGGCCATAGGTTTCACTAGTGGCTTCTCTCAAGATAGCATAAGTAATACGGTGGGTGAACAAATTACTATCAAGCAATTGATAGAAAAGCGAATAATTATGAGAATATCTAGGTATGATCATGTATATAGGCATCACGTCTGTGACAAGTAGACCGACTCCTGCCTACATCTACCACTATTACTCCACACATCGACCGCTATCCAGCATGCATCTAGAGTATTAAGTTCATAAGAACAGAGTAACGCTTTAAGCAAGATGACATGATGTAGAGGGATAAACTCATGCAATATGATATAAACCCCATCTCTTTATCCTCGATGGCAACAATACAATACGTGTCATTTCCCTTTCTGTCACTGGGATCGAGCACCGCAAGATTGAACCCAAAGCTAAGCACTTCTCCCATTGCAAGAAAGATCAATCTAGTAGGCCAAACCAAACTGATAATTCGAAGAGACTTGAAAAGATAACTAATCATACATAAAATAATTCAGAGAAGATTCAAATATTATTCATAGATAATCTTGATCATAAACCCACAATTCATCGGATCTCGACAAACACAGAAGATTACATCGAATAGATCTCCAAGAGAATCAAGGAGAACTTTGTATTGAGATCCAAAGAGAGAGAAGAAGCCATGTAGCTAATAACTATGGACCCGAAGGTCTGAGGTAAACTACTCACACATCACCAGAGGGGCCATGGAGTTGATGTAGAGGCCCTCCATGATCAATGCCCCCTCTGGCGGAGCTCCGGAGAAGGCCCCGAGATGGGATCTCTTGGGTACAAAAGGTTGCGGCGGTGGAAATAGGGTTTCGTGGTGCTCTTGGATGTTTTCAGGGTATATGAATATATATAGGAGGAAGAAGTAGGCCAGTGTAGCAACGAGGGGCCCACGAGGGTGGAGGGCGCGGCCAGGGGGGTAGGCGCCCCCCTGCCTCGTGGCCGCCTCATTGATTGCTTGACGTCCACTCCAAGTCCTCTGGATCACGTTTGTTCCAAAAATCACGCCCCCGAAGGTTTCATTCCGTTTGGACTCCGTTTGATATTCCTTCTCTGCGAAACACTGAAATAAGCAAAAAAGCAGCAATTTGGGCTGGGCCTCCGGTTAATAGGTTAGTCCCAAAAATAATATAAAAGTGTACAATAAAGCCCATTAACATCCAAAACAGATAATATAATAGCATGGAACAATAAAAAATTATAGATACGTTGGAGACGTATCAAGCCCGCTCCCGGTCGACGGGAGCCAGCTCGTCAAAGACGTCATCCAATGGCACGAACGGATTCCGGTGACGGAGCCCTGAGAGGATTCGCCCGACAACAACGATGGCAGCCTGCAACCCCTCCTTGTCCTGCTCCGCCCCCACCATCGCGCGGAGATGACTCAGCTCCTCAGATATATAGGTGAAGGAGACCAAGTCAGGAAGCTGTAGCTCGTGGAAGTCGATGGGGTGGTCGAACGGGTTTAGCCCGCCGGCCGGCATGGTCGCGCTGGCACAACGGTAGGCATCGCGCAACCGCAACACGTGCGTGGCAACTTGGTCCACCAAGTGGCTGAGGCAATCCTGGACCTCGTCATGATCGGCATGCTCACGCTCCAGCCGGCTCCCCTGACGGCTTATCGTATCTCCCGCTTTCTGTAGCAACCCGCTGATGCCACGAGCATCTTTGTGGTGGACGCCTGCCACTTTTGAAGCTCCGTGAACTCATGCACATAACAGAGGAGCATGGCACTCCTCTCCTCCTTGAGCTCATGGAGCTCCACGTCCTTGGCCCTGAGCTCCGCATCCTTGGCTGGAGCTCCTATGTCAAGCGCCTCACCTCAGACTCCGTGATCTGCTGCGCCGCCATGGCACCAGGTAGAAGCAATGGGGAGAGGAAGCAAAGGGGGCTAAACAACTGAAAGGCAATGCAATCTACGGGAAGGCGGAGGGAGCCAGCCGAGGAGCGGGGTGAATCTTTTGGTTTTCACTATGGGAAAACACCAGTCGATGACTTTTCACATCAGCGAGTAGTGGGTTTTATAGGCGGGGTCATCGTGACTAAATTGCTGCTGCGCCTGCTCCCGTCAATCAAAAGATTAAAAATCCTGCCGCGCCTGCCGCACCCAAACACCATAGCAACGCCACGCTGGATATTTAAATTTACCTGTCGGCAAGGAGATAAAAAAGGGGTGAAAAACAAATGTGGCGGCGGCCTAGCTAATCGGTCGCACTAGCCCAACTAGCTAGCCACGGTGTTTCACTGATGTACTCGACGGGAAAGGTGGTCTTTCGTGATTTGATGACTCATTTACTTGCTTCGACACTACGATCGAGGAGGACACAGAAAACGCGCGGTAGGGTGTCCCATGTCTCGGCAAGGAATAATATGTGTGTGCACCACCCGAGAGGACCCCGAAACCGCGCGGTAGGGTGTGCCACGTCTCGGCACGGAGGAAAAATGTGCGTGTAAAAATATACTGTATCAGACGTAGTACCTATGGTTTGACCTCGGGACCCAGCCAGTCGGTCAAAAACACCCCACTAGCCACACAGCTTCATCATGCTAACGTGGCACGGAGGATAGGTGTGGTTAGCTCTGTTTCAACCAGCCACAACGTCTCTTGTTCTAGGCGATTCTTCTATTTTTGAAGCTTTTTTAGTTATAATAACACCACGGCAAGCTAGCGCCACTCTTCGTGTGTGCTCGTGCGTCTAAAGGAGAGGAGAGAGATCGCAGACCTGGGACCCACCAGTAAGTGGGTCAACAGTCATGCATGTGTTAACGAGCCACTCCCTCTACTCTACTCAACGTAATACTGTATAAAATCCAGTTATGGGACAAAGCCAACAACCGTTGTTGTTTTAGGCTATCAACTTATGCTTTGTAGTCCAGGTTGCTAGTTCGAATCTCGTCTTTCAGATTTTTTAGTTTTAGGTCCAAATTTGATCAATGACAAGTGGGACCCCCCGTGTGTTGTTCCGATATTCCAGTGTAGGATGGTTTTTTTGAACAAACACTTTGCGCGGTTAGACAAGTAACGGCACGAGTTACACGTATTTTGCAAGTTTACGAACAAAAATGACAGCGGCATAGAATATCATACCCACCCCGCAGCTTAGATGCTATGGTGATACGAGTTTTTTCATCGTTGGAACTGAGATCCAATGGCTTGGGAGTAGTCTTTGTAATTATGTGCAATTTCCAAACTCTCCAAGGTTTTTTTTGCAAATAAAACATTCAGGCCTCGTGTGTGCCGCTGTATTTTGGATCCAACGGCTCCCTGTTGCTCACATTAGGTTCTCCCCATAGCTTAATTAGCCGCTATGGTGATACGAGCATCTAGGTCGTATGATCTGTGATCAGATGCCACATGCGTAGTACTTGTACTTTTTGCACAATTCCCAAACTCTCTCAGGCGTATATTGCAAAAACATTCAGACCTCCTACCATGAGCCGTTAGATCTCCGTGAACTCGTATCACCATAGAATCTACGGTGCGGGAGCACCTCATATTCTCCCATGCGAGAAAACATTAGGTGCTCTTGCAGCTTGGATGCTACAGTGATACAAGCTTTGAGGTCGTTTGATCTGCGATCTAATGGCATCTGAGTAGTCTTTGTGATTGTAAGAAGTGACAGAACTCTTTGGGGGCTTTTCTGCAAAAAAAACATTTGAACCACCCAGGAGTTGTTGGGTCACAAATCGAACGGCTCCGAAGAGCTTGTATGACCAAAGTATCTAAGGTGTGGTAGCACATGATATTCTTACATATAGGAGAATATGATCTCCTCCTTCATCTTAGATACTATGGTGATATGAGCTTCGAGGTCGTTGGATATGGGATCCAAGGGCATCTGAGTAGTTTTTGTACAAATTGTGTGCAATTCTCAAACTCATTAAGGTTTCCTGTAAAAATATTAAGACATCTTGTGAGGTGCTATATCTCAGATCTACAAGCTCCAAGCAACTGGTATCAGCATATATCATCTAAGGTGTGGGGGCACATTATATTCTCCCGGGGAGGAGGGGGTGTGAAAGGATCGAGAAGAGGTGTCTAGAGGGGGGTGAATAGACTCCTAACAAAGAAAAGTTGCAGTTTTTATTTTCTTCAAGTTAAGGTAGAGTTTTAGCACAAGTTTAAACATTCAAAATACATTTCAAGCAAGCATGACAAGAGTATATGAGAAGCGGAAATTAAAGCATGCAATTTACAAGAAAGTAAAGGGATGGGATTGGAGTGTGCAAACGCAATTGGAGACACAGAGATTTTGGCGTGGTTCCGATAGGTGGTGCTATCGTACATCCACGTTTATGGAGACTTCAACCCACGAAAGGTAACGGTTACGTGAGTCCACGGAGGGCTCCACCCATGAAAGTCCCACGAAGAAGCAACCTTGTCTATCCCACCATGGCCATCACCCACGAAGGACTTGCCTCACTAGGGTAGATCTTCACGAAGTAGGCGATCCCCTTGCCCGTACAAACTCCTTGGTTCAACTCCACAATCTTGACGGAGGCTCCCAAGTGACACCTAACCAATCTAGGAGACACCACTCTCCAAAAGGTAATAGACGCTGTGTTGATGATGAACTCCTTGCTCTTGTGCTTCAAATGATAGTATCCCCAAGACTCAACTCTCTCTCACTGATTTGGATTTGGTGGAAAGAAGATTTGAGTGGAAAGCTACTTGGAGAAGGCTAGAGATCAAGATTCATATGGTTGGAATGGAATATCTTGGTCTCAACACATGAGTAGGTGGTTCTCTCTCAGAAAATGAATGTTGGAAGTTAGGCATGTTCTGATGGCTCTCTCCACGAATGAAGAGTGGGTGGAGGGGTATATATAGCCTCCACACAAAATCTAACCATTACACACAAATCACCAAACCCGGTGGGACCGAATAATGAAACTCGGTCAGACCGATTTAGTTCATAATGTGACCGTTAGGCATTTCGGTGGGACCAATATGATCAACTCGGTGGGACTGATGTGCTAGGGTTAGGGTAAAACCACATCTCAGTTTGACCAATTATAGAAACTCGGTGAGACCGATTTTGGTAATAAGCAAAACAGAGAGTTGGTCAGGCAAACTCGGTGGGACCGATTGCTTATCCCGTTGGGACCGAAATAATTGCAACATGCAACAAAGAGTTTGCAAGCCCATCTCGGTGAGACCGAGATCCCATCGGTGAGACCGAATTGATTAGGGTTTGTGGCAGTGGCTATGTTAAGTGAACTCGGTGGCGCCGGATAGAGTGTTTTGGTGGGGCCGAGTTTGACTTTTGGTTTGGGACATATGTGGATATGAGAAAGTGGTTGAGGGCTTTTGGAGCATATCACTAAGCACTTTGAGAAAGCAAGCCATTAAGCCACACCTCATCCCCTTTTAACAGTATTGGATTTCCTATGGACTCAATGTGATCTTGGATCACTAAAAGTAAAATGCAGAGTCTTGAGCTTTTGAGCTTGAGCCAATCCTTTGTCCTTAGCATTTTGAAGGGGTTCCACATCATCTTGTCCACGCCACTCCATCTATTGAACTTGTCTGAAATATTCTAGATAAAAACATTAGTCCAACAGGAGATATGTTGACATTAATTACCAAAACCACCCAGGGAGCACTTGTGCTTTCAATCTCCCCCTTTTTGGTAATTGATGACAACATACGTCAAAGCTTTAGATAAAGATATAGAAAATAACAAGTAAAGCTTTGGAAGTACATGTAACATGCGTAGGCTCCCCCTACATGTATGCAACCGTGTCAATATGGAATGTAAGAGCATGTGAATGCATAATCATGATAGAGCAAGCAATCAGTTACATGTATCTTGGCTATATGCATCAGAGCAAATGATGTGGATATAGGAATTGTACCTTCATGTTCATGATTCCTTCTTGTGAACAATATGTACATTAGCAAGAAATCTCCATGCACATGAGTCTGATGCATATACTTACCTTGTGGTCTTGGGCTGGCTTAGGAAGAGATGAACCTGAGTAAACAAGGTAAGATAACACAGGTACAACTACTAGAAAGAGCAAACCAAAGAGCCACAAGAGTACCAAGACTGGGATGACATGTAGAGTGTGAGTACTGGGTACTCTGTTGGATATAGAGATGTCCCCAAAGATTTCCTTCCCTAGAAGTCTTTCTCCCCCTGAATATTCCATAGGATAATGGAAGAAAATAGGGAAAAAGAGAATCTCAGAGCAGAACAAATCAGAGCATGACAACATAACAAACTAACATGTCTTTCCCCTCTAAAGACATGTGACTTCTCTCCTCTTAAACACCAAGAATCTGTGGTCTCTGGGGTCTCTCTCTCCGTTTGATGCGATTAAGCATTCCCCCCTTTGAAGTACTCCCCCCCTTTTGAAGTGATTAAGCTTTGATGTGATCTCTCACTCCCCCTTTGACATCAATTTCCAAGATGGGATCTTCTGGACTGTGAGTCAAAATAGGTTTGGTCCTTGAGTCACAAAGCAAGGTAGCATATAGAGTGTGATGCTGGTAGAGGACAAGAATCATTGAGTGGAGTTGGAACAAAAAGTCCAGGAACAAGTGGTAATTGTCTTCTCTGCAGTGAAATCAGTAACACTGAGTTGTATTCTTCGGTGCCACCGAAATGGTTTGGTTTGACCGAAAGCTACAGACTGGTGTGACCGAGTTCAACATAGAGAGAACATTTGTCACCTCAGCTCACTAGGCAAATAAGATCTCACAACGAATTGCAAGGAATTAACTGAAGGATTTGTAATGAATTGGATGCGGGAATGTAGAACAAAACTAAGAAAAGAAAAGAAATCTAGAAACAAATATGCAAGAACACATAGAAACACTAGAGAACTTCATCTAGAATTGGTTGGCGACAAAGTCACCTATGTTAGAGTATATTGACTGAGGAGTCAGGTGAGAACACTTGATCGTAGGTCATACCCATCGTTTAAGCTCAAAATGGGGTTACCATTTTTCGTTTAAGCATTTTGATGTATTCACATCTCGTTGAGTTGCTTTGACCCATGACTTAGGATAAAGCTTCTCTAAGATGGAATTACATACCTTGGGTGGTGGTGTAGTACTTGATCATGTAGTTGAACTTGTGTGAGGTGCTCAAGGTTGATGTAGCTCATCAAGGATTTGGAGCACCCCTTGGATTTGAGTTCATCTACCTACATGGGTTAGTCTTGCAAGGAAGAGCACTTGTGTATCCAAATTGAGAATCATGAATTCGATACCAAATGAAATTTGATGTATAGATATGGTCAAAGGATATGTTGAAAGGTTTCATGCTTCCTTGTCTTCAACCACCATATTGTAGAGACATGGTGATGTAGAGATTGCTCAAGATGTGAGTGAGTTGCAATCTCATAGAATTAGATTCACCCAAGTACCTACAAGGGTTAGATAGCATGCAAGGGTGCAAATATATCCAAGATATATGATCATCATCATAAGAGAAACATCAAGGATTAGTTAAAGGCTCATGCCTTGCATGTATCCAAATGGAGTTTCTACTACAAGTTTGAAGCATCAATGATGTTCAATTCACCTCTCAAACGGCAAAATACTTTCTCATCGAGCGGTTTGTTGAACATATCCGCCAATTGCTTATCAATACGAACATGCTTAAGATTAATGTCACCTTTAGCAACATGATCTTGAATGAAATGATGATGAACTTCAATATGCTTAGTTCGAGAATGTTGCACGAGATTGTGAGCAATCTTAATAGCACTCTCATTGTCACAAAGCAATGGAACATGTTTCACATTGATCCCATGATCTTTAAGAGTTTAGGTCATCCAAAGTAATTGAGCACAACATGAACCGACAACAATGTATTCCGCTTCGGTGGTGGATAAGGATACCGAGTTTTGTTTCTTGGAGGACCAAGACACAAGAGATCTACCAAGAAATTGACAAGTACCCGAAGTGGACTGAGGGAGTTCTGTACTAAGGGGTCCTCGGGCGTCCGACTGATTGGACATGGGCCGGACTGATGGTCTATGAAGATACAAGACCGAAGACTCTCACCCGTGTCCGGATGGGACTCTCCTTGGCGTGGATGGCATGTTTGGCGTTCGGATATGAAGAATCCTTTCTCTATAACCGACTTTGTATAACCCTAGTCCCCTCCGGTGTCTATATAAACCGGAGGTTTTAGTCTATAGAGGCAGAGACAATCATAATCACATAGGCTAGACTTCTAGGGTTTTAGCCATTACGATCTCGAGGTAGATCAACTCTTGTAATACTCATATTAATCAAGATCAATCAAGCGAGAAGTAGGGTATTACCTCCATAGAGAGGGCCCAAACCTGGGTAAACATCGTGTCCCCTGTCTCCTGTTACCATCGACCCTAGACACACAGTTCGGGACCCCCTACCCGAGATCCGCCGGTTTTAACACCGACATTGGTGCTTTCATTGAGAGTTCCGCTGTGTCGTCATCAGAAGGTTTGATGGCTCCATGATACGTCTCCAACGTATCTATTATTTTTGATTGCTCCATGCTATATTATCTACTGTTTTAGACATTATTGGGCTTTATTATCCACTTTTATATTATTTTTGGGACTAACCTATTAATTGGAGGCCCAGCCCAAAATTGTTGTTTTTTTGCCTATTTTAGGGTTTCAAAGAAAAGGAATATCAAACGGAGTCCAAACGGAATGAAACCTTCGGGAACGTGATTTTCTCAACGAATAAGACCAGGGAGACTTGGACCCTACATCAAGAAACAAAACAGGAGGGCACGAGGTAGGGGGGCGCGCCCACCCCCACCATGCGCGCCCTCCACCCTCGTGGGCCCCCTGTTGCTCCACCGACGTACTCCTTCCTCCTATATATATCCACGTACCCCAAACAATCAGATACGGAGCCAAAACCCTAATTCCACCGCCGTAACTTTCTGTATCCACGAGATCCCATCTTGGGGCCTGTTCTGGAGCTCCGTCGGAGGGGGCATCGATCATGGAGGGCATCTACATCAACACCATAGCCTCTCCGATGAAGTGTGAGTAGTTTACCTCAGACCTACGGGTCCATAGTTAGTAGCTAGATGGCTTCTTCTCTCTTTCTGGATCTCAATACAATGTTCTCCCCCTCTCTTGTGGAGATCTATTCGATGTAATCTTCTTTTTGCGGTGTGTTTGTTGAGACCGATGAATTGTGGGTTTATGATCAAGTCTATCTATGAATAATATTTGAATCTTCTCTGAATTCTTTTATGTATGATTGGTTATCTTCACAAGTCTCTTCGAATTATCAGCTTGGTTTGGCCTACTAGATAGATCTTTCTTGCAATGGGAGAAGTGCTTAGCTTTGGGTTCAATCTTGCGGTGTCCTTTCTCGGTGACAGTAAGGGCAGCAAGGCACGTATTGTATTGTTGCCATCGAGGATAACAAGATGGGGTTTTCTTCATATTGCATGAGTCTATCCCTCTACATCATGTCATCTTGCTTAAGGCGTTACTCTGTTTTTAACTTAATACTCTAGATGCATGCTGGATAGCGGTCGATGAGTGGAGTAATAGTAGTACATGCAGGCAGGAGTTGGTCTACTTGTCTCGGACGTGATGCCTATATACATGATCATACCTAGATATTCTCATAACTATGCTCAATTTTGTCAATTGCTCAAAAGTAATTTGTTCACCCACCGTAGAATACTTATGCTCTCGAGAGAAGCCACTAGTGAAACGTATGGCCCCCGGGTCTATCTTTATCATATTAATCTCCTACTACTTAGCTATTTCCTTTTGCTTTTACTTTGCCTTTATTTTACTTTGCATCTTTATCATAAAAATACCAAAAATCTTATCTTATCATATCCATCAGATCTCACTCTCATAAGTGGCCCTATAGGGATTGACAACCTCTATTTGCGTTGGTTGCGAGGATTTATTTGTTTTGTGCAGGTGCGAGGGACTCGCGCGTAGCCTCCTACTGGATTGATACCTTGGTTCTCAAAAATTGAGGGAAATACTTACGCTACTTTGCTGCATCATCCCTTCCTCTTCGGGGAAAACCAACGCAATGATCAAGAGGTAGCACTCCATACATCATCTACAACAACGCTGCCCGGGGGATGTCTTTCTCCCTGGCCAGATCTTCATATTCGGCGGCTTCGCACTGCGGGCCAACTCGCTTGGCCATCTAGAGCAGATTGACAGCTACGCCCCAGGCCATCAGGTCAGGTTTGGAAGCTTGAACTACGTCCCTGATATCCGTAGAGACTTGATCTTCGATAGATTTGAGCCCATGGCAGCCGCTCCCTGCCACCTCGATGAACATGACCTAAATCTGTCATCGGACCATACCCAGGAGATTGCGCCTGTAAGCGCTCTGGCCCTAGATCCGGAGCAGCTTCCGCCATCCGAAGATGGGAAGCTTAACCCCGCCAGGGAAGCTGCAGATTCAGCAGCGTCGGAGCCACACACAGACCCAACCTCGAGCGGGGTCTGCGTCACCGGACCCCCGGATTCATCTCCGGCCACTGGTTCCGAACTACGTGCATCCGCGTCCATCGAGTCTTACCAGGCGTCCATCTTCGAATTTAGTTCCGTAGACATCTTCCGGCACTCATCTTTAGGTGATGTGCTAAACTCATTAAAAACCCTCTATTTCGCAGGGGACTCAGAACCGAATTATATCCGGTTTGAACTGGGGGCTGATGACGGGGAATTTCGCTTCCCACCCACCTCCCACATAATAGCCACTGTTGAAGATCTAACCGACATGCTCGTCTACGACTCTAGAGACATCGACGGTATGGACGACGATGCCGAAGAGGAGCAGGCCCAAAACCCGCCATTTACCTGGCGCTGGATGGCCACTTCCTCCTACGACGTAGACATGGTCAAAGAAGTTAACGATGATGACAAAGAAGACCCGTGGAAGATAAACCTCTTGAGATACGACCAAAGCGCCGACGACATTGGTGCCGCTAAGTCATGCCGTGAAAAAGATAGCAATACCGGCATAGGAGAAAACAATACTCTAGATGATGCCGGAGACAATGAAGACCCCGTTGAGCCAACTTTCGAACAGGAAGAACGGGAAGATGGGCGAGTCAGCCCCGATGAACATGCCATGCACGAAGACTCAGAGGACAGTAATTATCTTCCACTCTCCGAGGATGAGGTGAGCCTCGGCAATGAGGATTTTATCATGCCTGAGGAACCTCTCGAGCAGGAGCACTTTAAGCGCCGGCTAATAGCCACTGCAAGGAGCCTGAAAAAGAAGCAGCAATAGCTTCAAGCTGATCAAGGTTTGCTCAATGATAGATGGACTAACGTCCTAGCAGCCAAGGAATACGGCCTCGAGCGACCACTCAAAAGTTACCGGAAGTGCAAATTACTACCTCAATTCGATGATGAGGCGTTGGAGCCCGTACCATCAGCGCACAATGCGGCTGACCGATCACCACGTGGTCGGGACAAAGCAGCAACTCAAGCTGAACACCAGCCCGTACTGCCTCGCTGTAAAGGCAGGGATAAAACAGCTCAGGCATATACATATGACCTTCGGCAGGACCTAGACAGTAGAGCGGGACATACCACATTGATCTACGGATCGCGGGGGCGTGCCCCAACATGCGATGACGGCTATCTATTCGGACGTGACAAGCCTAATCACGCCCAGTCGAATGCCACAGATGGACTCCATCCGAGCTACGTCACGATATGGCCCGTTATAGAGGTGCCACGCACCCTCTTTTCTTCACTGATGAAGTAATGGGGCATGAATTCCCCGAAGGGTTTAAACCCGTGAACATCGAATCATACGATGGAACAACAGATCCCGTGGTATGGATTGAAGATTTTCTTCTCCATATTCATATGGCCCGTGGTGACGACCTTCATGCCATCAAATACCTCCCGCTAAAACTCAAAGGGCCAGCTCGGCACTGGTTAAACAGTCTGCTTGAAAACTCTGTTGGCAGCTGGGAGGACTTGGAAGACGCCTTCCACGACAACTTCCAAGGTACATACGTACGACCTCTGGATGCTGATGACTTAAGTCACATAGTTCAACAACCCGGAGAGTCAACCAGGAAATTCTGGACCAGGTTCCTAACTAAAAAGAACCAGATCATCGAATGTCTGTATGCCGAAGCCCTAGCGGCCTTTAAGCATAGACGAATGGCTCGCCCTTCACCTCGGCCAAGAAAAGCCAAAGTCCATGGCAGCCCTCACGGCACTCATGACCCATTTTTGCGCGGGCAAGGATAGTTGGCTAGCCCGTAGCAAAAACACTGCAAGCGAGGCTGGCACCTCTGAGACCAAAAACAGCAACAGCAAGCCCCGACGCAACAGGCACAAGCGTCGAAGCAACCCTGACAATACCGATGACATGGTGGTCAACGCCGGATTCAGTGGCTCCAAGTCCGGCCAGCGAAAGAAGCCGTATAAAAGAAACAATCCAGGCCCATCTAGCTTGGACCGCATACTCGATCGTCCATGCCAGATCCATGGCACCCCAGACAAACCAGCCAATCATACCAACAGGGACTGTTGTGTTTTTAAACAGGTCGGTAAATTAAATGCCGAGAACAAGGAGAAGGGGTCGCAAAGCGAGGACGATGATGAGGAGTCCCGTCCGCCGAACACAGGGGGACAGAAGAAGTCCTCCCCCCAAGTTAAACAGTGACCATGATATACGCTACCCATATCCCAAGAGGGAGCACAAACACGCACTCAGGGATGTCTACGCGATGGAGCCAGTCGCCCCAAAGTTCAACCCATGATCTTCCTGCCCGATCACTTTTGATCGCAGGGACCATCCGACCAGTATCCGTCATGGCGGATCAGTCGCATTGGTCCTTGACCCAATCATTGACGGATTCCATATCACGCGAGTCCTCATGGATGGTGGCAGCATCCTGAACCTGCTCTATCAGGATACAATGTGCAAAATGGGTATTAATCCCTCAAGGATCAAGCCCACAAAGACTACCTTTAAAGGAGTTATACCAGGTGTAGAGGCCCGCTGTACGGGCTCAATCACACTAGAGGTTGCCTTCGGATCCCCGGACAACTTCCGAAGCGAAGAGTTGATCTTCGATATCATCTCTTTCCGCAGTGGCTATCACACACTGCTAGGACGAACCGCATTTGTTCGATTCAACGCGGCGCCACACTATGCTTATCTCAAGCTCAAGATTCCCGGACCACACAGTGTCATAACAGTTAATGGAAACACAGATTGCTCCCTCCATATCGAGGAGCACACTGCTGCTTTAGCAGCAGAAGTACAGAGCGACCTCTTCAAGCAGAACCTTAATTCGGTGGTCGAGTTCCCAGACTCTGTCAAACGAGTCCGGATTACTCCGCAGCAAGACAGCCCATCTCGTCAAGAGCTCGACTAGCAATTCAGCCTCTGTCCCAGACCCTACCAAGTGGCAGTGTTCGTGCCGCAGGTACATAACTACGCACTCAAAATACCATGGGCATAGACGGAGGCATAACTAGATTGTGATCCATAATACGGCTCGACCTCCCCTGGACACACATACTTTCACTTTTTCTTTCTTTTCCCCCCTTTTCAGGTTTCTTTTCTACAGGCCCTTCCTAACAGCCTGATCATAGGTCCTTTCGAAAGGATAGATACATCAGGACGGCAAAAAGCACTAACGTATAAGGAAATTTCTAGGTGGTCTCCTTAATGATCACTCTACCTGTTTTCAGGACCCGCACACATCTCTCCCTTGGTTGTGGCATATTAAATAGCCTTGTTGCTAATTGCATTACTTGTACAAATATTCTTCGACATATCAATCAAACTATAATGGAAACAGTTTGCAGCCCAACTTCTGCGGCGCTAGCTTGCTCTTTTGATAATCTTATCAAATCGCACCCGTACACTTTGGTACGCTTTAATCCGCCAGGGGATTCATTACACCCCATAATACGGCAACAAAGTCTGAACACTTTTCATAGTATAGTTCGGCACCCCGAATTTAGCATTATATGCATTAGCTTTGAATCATGTCTTTGGTCAATAGTTGGGTTGCCCGGCTCTTGTGCTTACTACCTTATGTTCCGCTATATCAGCTAGGGTAGGAAGGGAGAACTACTGGGATTGTGTCCTGGTTTATCCGGATGAGCACCTCAGTAGAGGAAGCCGAAAACTGACTGTCATGATGCGGCGTGAGCCGGTCAGCTCTTCGGAGGTTTCAAATCTTTAGCCATTTTTTCCGCATTATGCGATGAATCGGTTCCCATCCAATTAGGTGTTTACAACACACTAGTTCAGATACTAGGGGCTGCGCCCAAATTTTAATTGTCAAACTCCTATGGCTAAGTGAGGGTGATAAAGCCACATAGTCCGATTGCCTGGTTCGTTGCGCTAAACACCTACTTCAAGGACCAAATTCTTGGATAAGTAGTGTTTAGATTCATCCCGAACACCCCCGTACTACCTACGTGGGGGATGAAGCCGACGACTGGCCAACTCTCACACTTGATAAAATGACCGCACAGGAGGTAAAATTTTAAATATAAACAACAAAGCATTATATTACGTATCATCCTTGTTTTCATCATACCGGATGGGATAACATGAATGTATTCATTCAAAAATAATGTCCTTAGCACATTGCTTCGCCACAATGCGGGATCCCTTCAGAACATCTTCAAAATACCGCTCGGGCGTGCGGTGCTCCTTGCCCGCGGGCAGTCCTTCGGTCACGAGCTTGACGACGTCCATCTTCGACCATTCTATCTTGACACGGGCGAAGGCCATCCGCGCACCTTCTATCCAGACCGACCGCTTGATGGCGTCAAGCCGAGGGCAGGCATTTACCAGCCGCTTCACGAGTCCGAAGTAGCTGCCGGGTATAGCTTCTGTGGGCCACAGCAGGATTATTAAATCCTTCATGGCTAGTTCCGCCACCCTATGTAGCTCGACCAGCTATTTTAGCTGGTCGCTAAAGGGCACCGGATGTTCTGGCACAAGGTATTGCGACCAGAACAAGTTCTTCGTTGAGCTCCCCTCTTTGGCTCGGAAGAATCCGCAGCGTCATAAACACTGTGTGGCAGATCCGCAAACGCCCCTGGAGAACTCCAAATCCGGGTTAGCAAGAGATATCTCTTCTTCACATATTTTCTCTGCATAATAAAAGCCTTACCCGCCGCAATTTTCTTGGCCTCTTGGATTTCCTAGAGGATGCCCTGGGCTTCGACCCGGGCCTCTTGTGCACTTTGACGGGCCTTGGCAAGTTCAGACTCTTGGCCCACATTCTTATGCTCCAAGGACTCACATTTCTTCACGGTGTCCTGTAGCTCCTGCTGGACCTCACCGACCCTGGCCTCGTGCTTTTCACGAGCGGCCTGTTCATCTGCCGCCCTCTTCTGGGCTTCGGCCAGCGCTACCTTGAGGGTTTCCACCTCGGACGCCGCCCCTACAAATTATCATACGATCAACACAATCAATTCATATCTTGCTATATCTGCATAGGTCATTACATACCCTGCTTGTCCGCCAGCTGCTTTTTCACTCGGCCGAGCCCTTCCTCGGCCCGCTCTAGACTCTGCCTCAGTCTGAAAACTTTGGCAGCATGAGAAGTCACGGCTAGCAGTGATGCCTGCTTATTCACATAGACATATCTGGTTAGTCTCCTGTGAAAAAATATTTGATCCTCTGTTCGGCTCTTCTTTCCGAACACCAGACAGAGTCTCAGGGGATCCTCACTAATTTGGATTTGGTGGAAAGAAGATTTGAGTGGAAAGCAACTTGGAGAAGGCTAGAGATCAAGATTCATATGGTTGGAATGGAATATCTTGGTCTCAACACATGAGTAGGTGGTTCCCTCTCAGAAAATGAATGTTGGAAGTGTAGGCATGTTCTGATGGCTCTCTCCACGAATGAAGAGTGGGTGGAGGGGTATATGTATATATAGCCTCCACACAAAATCTAACCGTTACACACAAATCATCAAACTCGGTGGGACCAAATAATGAAACTCGGTCAGACCGATTTAGTTCATAATGTGACCATTAGGCACTTCGGTGGGACCGATATGATCAACTCGGTGGGACCGATGTGCTAGGGTTAGGGTAAAACCTCATCTCGGTTTGACCAATTACATAAACTCGGTGACACCGATTTTGATAATAAGAAAAACAGAAAGTTAGTCAGGCAAACTCGGTGGGACCGATTGCTTATCTCGGTGGGACCAAAATAATTGCAATAGGCAACAGAGAGTTTGCAAGCCCATCTCGGTGAGACCGAGATCCCATCGGTGAGACCGAATTGATTAGGGTTTGTGGTAGTGGCTATGTCAAGTGAACTCGGTTGCGCCGGATAGAGTGTTTCGATGGGGCCGGGTTTGACTTTTGGTTTAGGACATATATGGATATTAGAAAGTGGTTGAGGGCTTTTGGATCACTAAGCACTTTGAGCAAGCAAGCCATTAAGCAACACCTCTTGCCCTTTTAATAGTATTGGCTTTGCTATGGACTCAATGTGATCTTGCATCACTAAAAGTAAAATGCAGAGTCTTGAGATTTTGAGCTTGAGCCAATCGTTTGTCCTTAGCATTTTGAAGGGGTTCCACATCTTCTTGTCCACGCCACTCCATCTATTGAACTTGTCTGAAATATTCTATATAAAAACATTAGTCCAACAGGAGATATGTTGACATTAATTACCAAAACCACCCAGGGAGCACTTGTGCTTTAAGGGTGCAGAACCAATCGGTGTTTGGGAGGGTGGGGACAAATATAATCTAAACAATCCTAAACACAACTTCACAATTTTATCTAAGGTTGAGGGGTTAATCCCCGACAATCTACATAGCTTCGCCTAAACACAACATTTGCATGTACTGTAGTACTAGACTTAATATTCATGTTTCAGTTTCATGTTCATTTAAATATTGAATTGAGGACCATGCATGTTTTAAATTTTACTCCCTTCGTCCCTAAATATTAGGCCTTCTTTGGTTCATAGGGTAGGAAAATCATAGGAATAGGAAAGTCATAGGAAATGAGATGACATGTATCTCAAATCCTATGAGTAGGAATAGGATAGGAGATGCCCTTTGTTTCACATCATAGGATTTTTTTCGTTAAGTCTAGGCTAATGTTTATTTTCCTATGAAATGTGGAGGATAGGAAGAATTCCTTCACGGGAATAGGATTCTATTCCAACAAGCCAAAGGGCTCTAAAGGAATTTTTCCTATAGAAATCATATCCTATGAAATTCCTACAAGATTCCTCTAAACCAAAGGAGGCCTTAGTATTTTTAGAGATTTCAAATGGACTGCCACATACGGATGTATATAGACATATTTTAGAGTGTAGATTCACTCATTTTGCTCCGTATGTAGTCACTTGTTGAAATCTCTAAAAGACGAATATTTAGAAACATAAGGAGTATTTTTGAATTCATGTCATACATGCATGGTTTGGAAAAATGGATGCACTATACTTATTAGTTGTTGTTGTGTTCGTATGTGTGTGTGTGCGCGAGCGCATGTGTGGTCATATGCTTGATACATTCAAATATTTCTCACCACCATACCGTTCATCTTTCAAATTTGAATTTGCAATGCAAAACTTACTAGGGATACCATGAAATGTGAAATCCACGTTGAGATCACTATATCACAAACTCACTCTAATTCAAAAACTTGTCATAAATCAATTACCACGTTGAGATTACTATTTTCAAGGAAAATACGGGCATTGTAATACACATAGATTCGTTCGGCAATTTAAAAGATTCCTTTCGAATTCACGAATGGTAGGACCCAATGGCGTACCAGCCATACCTTGGCTCATATTGATCCTAAAAAACGGGCTCATGTCCTTCTGGTGGCGTACGTGGTACGCACATTAGCCAACCCCAACCATTCGAACCTCCGCGTTTCGAGTCAAAATATCTGGCGGCCAGAATTCCAGCCCTAGGAAATTCCCCTCATGTCCCCGGTCCATGACGACTACCGATGAACAATGGAGGGATGCTTTAGTAACTAGACAACGTCAACTGCATTGCCTAGTACTAATAGGAGTACTACACCAAGATGAGCACAGAATTGAGCCCATTTGTTCGTGCATAGCTCTAATATATCAGGCAATGCACTGGTACAGAGGGATTATCCTTTTACTTTGCATATATAACTTTTCTGAAGTCTAACTAAGAAAAATGTTTGACCAAATCCTTTCTTAAGAAATACAACAGGAAAGATGTATCGCTTGAAAATTTATTGCATGATGAAGGTCATGATATTGTTTCGAATCCTGGATATTAAATTTCAGAAAATTCAAAGGTGACTAGAAATTCATGAAACTGAGCATGGTCACGTGATATGGCACAAATATTCCTACGTGATTTTTTTCTTCAATTTGAGACAAGCTGCTTATGAGAAGTTGCACAAATGAAAAGCCAAGGTATTTTGGAACAAATACCTATCATGTTAAGGCGAACGCTTTCACTACTGAAACCGTGGGCGTTTACATGCCGCCACGAGTCCTTCTCATCGACAGGTGCTGTCCGAGCAAGCGTGTGACTCAATAGGAGGCATGCGAGCATACCGTTGCGTCGACTGATAGGGAGCCGTGCGAGCAGACCGCTGCGCAGGCTCAGCGGGAGGCGAGCCCTTTGACCAGGCTCTGCCGCCGACCTTCATCCCAACTGCTCTCACTTTTAAAGTCGTCGGCGCTGCAGTTTAAAATCAACCCCGCACTACCCGGTATCGCTACAATGTTCTCTCTTCCTCTCCGATTCTCCTGTCGTCTACCTCCAACCAGCCTGACCTAACCGTACGCCATGCCGCATCACGATGGTCTGCCCTTAATCTTCCAGTTTCCTAAGGAAGACACCCAGCCGGAGTCTCAAGAACATAAGGAGCTTTGGGATGATCATGAACCGGCCTTGCGGGAAGACGCCGCGCCTGTCCCCGCTCCCGTTCCGGCTCCCGTCATCCCGACTACGCGAGCGCCCATCCCTGTGGCATTGATCGTCTGGGAGTCGCACATTGTCACCGAGCTTGATGCCACGGGGTTCCACGAGGTCCCTGCCGACTTTCACACGCCCGTGCATCTGCCAGCGCATGCGCCTGCGCGTGCACTAACGCGCACGCCTGTGCACCTGCCAGCCCATGCGCCTGCACGTGCATTGACGTGTGCGCCCGTGCGCACGAATGTCTCCGCCGCGCCATTGCCAACGCCTGTCACCATGCGAGTGCCAGTGCCCCCCTTAGCAGCATGGATGGCTGCCATCGACCGCTTCCTTGCGCCAACGCCAGTCGCCTCCTCCCGCCAGTTGACTCACTCCTGGAGACCGAAGTCCAGAACATTGTGGCCTTCCTTGAAGCTAGGGCCAACGTCCAGGAGTACGCCAACAACGGCGCAAGACTCCGCCGTCGCTGTCGGTCAGTGGCCTGACGACACACAGAGCATGACAGAGGAGCCGCTTCCCACCGCAAGATTCCCCCACCGCCACCGCGTAATCTAAATTTGCCATGAAAAACGTTCAGATTGCCATGCTTAAAATCCAAACATTTATCATTTCCGTTTATTTTAGATCGATTATCGTATGAATGTAAAGTCGGAGTCAGACTGAATGAAATCTATGGTTTGCTCGGTTCAATGTTCTGCTAGAGCCGTATCAAATTAATATAAAATGTCATCAAGCCAAATGTATTCCTTCTCATCCAACGACCTAGACTGCTTCAATGTCGAGCGCTCAACACGCTTAGTGTGCAGTTAATTTCATGCTAAAAATAGTGCTAATCACATAATAACAAGCAAATAATATCCTACTTAATATCCACATGCACTTAATATACTTCCAAATTAATGTGCATTGCATGTACACATTGACTCATACTAATAGTACTTGAAACTGGTGCCGTAACTTGTGAAGGTGTCCAAATATGGTCAACGGCAACATCGCCTGCGAGTTCTTCGTGTTTGCCCGTGCGTCTAAACATAGAAGGGGAGGGGGGAGAGAGAGCACACATGGAACCCACCAGTAAGTGAAGGCGCATAGTACATGCTAACAAGCTGGTCCCACTAATGTACTAAAAATAATATTACATGTTATCCATTAAATAGGCTGTGGTAATATAAAAACATTATATGAACAAAGGGGGGGTACAACAAACATTGTTGTTCTACGTATGTTGCCTATTGACGTGCGGCTTGAAGGCCCTGGTCGCATGTTCGATCCTCGTCCTTTATTTTTTAATTTGTATATGGGTCCAAATTTGTTTCATGATAGGTGGGCCCCTCGGTGTGTAGTTTGTAGCACTTTAATTTGTGGGTCAAATTTTTTTTCCATTCCAGGTGGACTATCGGTGTGTAGTTTTGTAGCTTATTTGTAATAATTAAAGAGGACAACAGAGTTCTTTGCAATAATACCATGGTGCGACATTCAAGGCGAGAAAGGATGTGCGAGACAGCGATGACCGAGCCATAGGGAAATCAATTGGGGGAGGTCCGGTGGTTGCAATGGTGTTTGGAGTAGTTGTGGGCCAAATGCTACGAAAATATAATCTAAGCCCACTGGAATAAATGCCTACACAGATTAATTCAAGGTTGGAGTCCCCCTCGGAATGTAAATAGCTCCGGCTTTGCGAGGGATGGAGAGGTAGCTTCAATGTGTGGAAGATACAACATGAGAAAGCGAGGTCAATCGAGAGATATATAGATAGAGAGACAAAGTGAGTGTGGTCCAACATTCATTGAAAGGATATATATATGCTCCGGAGAGATATTGTCGGATTGAGCTTTTTGGAAGGGTGAGGGTTGTAAGATAGAGCTTGAGAGATGATCCAGTCATAGACATGTAGATATATTTTGTGCGTGGTAGGAAGCAAGGTCAATCGAATACATATATAAAGGGAGAGAGATTGAGCGAGTGTGGGTCATCGTGCGATCGAAAGAGTGAGACGGGTTGGAGAGAGTGACCTAGATAGACAATGTGCGTGAGAGAGTATACAATATGAATATGTCGAATTGGGCTCATACATGCAGATATATCGTTTGTGTCTGAGAAAGAGCAAGGTAAATCGAGACATACAAAGAGAGAGGGAGAGAGAGAGAGATTGATTGATTGAGCGAGTGTAGCCCGCCATGAGGTCGAAAGAGTGGGGGTGACTTGGATGGACTGACCTAGATAGATAATTTGCGTGAGAGAGTATAGAGTGAGTTGATCGAGGCCCAAATAGGGATATATATATCATTTGTGTGTGAAATAAAATGAGGTTAATCGAGACTCAGATAAAGAGAGCGAGATTGAGCGAGTGTGACCCGCCGTGCGGAAGAAAGAGTGAGACAGTCTCGAGGGAGTGACCTAGATAGAAAACATGCGTGAGTGCGCACGAGAGGTTGGGGGGCTAGATAGGCAATGCATGTATCTAGCGAGAGTGGGTGGGAGGGAGAGAGAGAGAGACAGCTCGGCATGGGGTGGAATGGCGAATGTGTGAGGTAAATACATTTGGTAACAGAGTGGAAAAATGGGGTTGTGTAGTTGAGAGAGTTAGAGATCAAAACATGGAGATAAATAATGAACATGTGTCGGAAACTGATAGCTTCCTAAGGTGGTTAGGAGAGGAAGATTGACCGATACAGGAAGTATGTAGCTTGTGTGCCGAGGGGGGGGGGGTGGGGCTAAAAACAACATTTGAATGTAGATAGCACGAGACTTAATATCGACGTATTCGGTGACATTGTAAGATTTGAACTGAGGACCATGCATATGGGTAATTATTTTGAATTCATGCCATACTAGGTTTGGAAAAGTTGACATTGACTCGACTGTTGTGCTATTTTGTAGGTCATATGTTTGAATCCATCCAAAGTTTTCTCACTAGCATGGTGTTCATCATATACATATGAATTTGTATTAAAAAAGTAGCATGGATACCGTGAAATGCGAAATCCACGTTAGGATTGGAGATTGCTATGTGACACACACTCTAATCCACGTTAGTGTGGATACCGTGGACACAATTTCGATTTTTTTTCAAATAACTCCTCATTAATGAATTTATAGTATATCGTTTCGAATGACTAATTATTGGCAAGGAAAACACGGGCATGGTAATATATACAGATTCGTTTGCAAATGAAAGAAGATTTATTTGCATTCTCAAATGTAGGCGCACCAGGCAGACCAGGGTCATGTCGTGGTGGTCGCGTGTGTCGTACGGACACTTAGCATCCAGCCACCCACCCCCTCCCTCCCCCCAAAAAAAGAATGACGACAAAATAAGTGCGCGCTTCCACATTTCAGATTGAAATATCTGGCGGCCCCAATTCCAGCCCTGGAAAATCTCCCTTCTCCACTGTCCCCTTCCGCACCCAGATTGCTCAAATCCCTAATTCGCCCCCAACCCAAGCAAAGTTCAAATCTCCCCTCGTCTCCTATCTTTCCCCACCTCTATGCCGAACGACGACGATGAAGACGACGATCACACTTCACCACCTCACTGGAGCTACCTCATCTACGCCCTCATCCACCGCACCGGGTGGTCCACCAACAACGTCGGTCGCCGCAACCGACATGCCTCACAGACACCGACTTCCACCACATTAGGTGCGCTTCACCAACGCTGTCTCCCACCTCACCAGGGCTACTTCACCGAGTACATCATCGCACCTCCGCCCCCCCCCCCGAGGTCGTTGGGGCTTCACCAATGGTCTCATCCACTGCATCGTAGCGATCCGCTGCCACTCAAGATCTACATCCGTACACGGCCAGCCAATGCCAGCGCATCACCCTCAATGGCTATGAAGTGACTCGCACTCTAGCTAGGTGAGCATGCCCAATTGCCGACCCGAACTAGGTATCCACACATCACTCCCTTGTGCACTGTTCCAATGATGTTTGGATATCCTTTCACTGATCTCTTAGCTTACACGCCTCTGCAAGTCTGACTTTAACTCTTGTTTCTTCTAGAGATATCATGTGAAATAAGCAAAACCATTTTTAGCGAAGCACGACGGCGCTACGGGATCTGGTACACATCCTGCACACCCGTATAACCTTGTACGTATCTGTCCTCTTGTACAAGAGCAAGGTCGATTCCTCTTATTTGATCAACCATTCGCCATGTCAAAAATGCAGAGGGGGATGCAAGGAGCACAAGGCCTGCACATCCAAGCAAGTGGTAATATGGACTTGTACATGGAACATCCCAAGCGCAAGCAGAGCTACAGTGAGCCTGTACAACGAGCTAGCGTAAGTCCCTGCATTTCATTTAATTCATACTAGCTTGCGTGTATGATTTGTGTGTAGTGGTGGATCCACGAATGCAAGTTACCAGGGGCGAACATTTAACTTAAAAAATACGAAGGCACTTGCACTCCGGAAATCAACAAAACCTGAGAAATGTGAAGCTGCATGCACTTTGAAAACTAGCTAATGATCCAAAGTAGTTCAGATTATAAAACACTAAATGATGCAAGCACCAAAAAACACAAAATGCAACATGGTGTAAAAGGACTACTAACATGGTCTGTACCTGCTTGAATTATTCGTTCTCTAGCTGAGAATATTGAAGTGTAATTGCACCTATAACCAGTGCGCAAACTGCATATCAATATATCTATCCTGCACAAGTATGCCAATAGTTTCAAACAACATATTAGAAAAGTATTTATGCTACGCTCTCATGATACGAGGACTTTCTGGTAGATGGCCTCGACGTTTCCTCAAGCCATGAAAATGTACTATAATTTGCTTGTCATCAATGCCTGCAAATCTCTATGTCTCTCTCAACATAGCAGATCACCATTAGACACTAAATCCTTCAATGGGAGCTTGCAAAATGCTTGCATTAGATCCCTCATTAGAGACTATATGTTCATCACCAGGAGCATGTAAAATTCTTGCATCAAATCCTTCATTAGCAGTCTGTTCATTAGACACTTCAGGCTCAAGAACAACATGACCTTGTATGTTTGCACTGGAAACTTGATTAGATATATCAGATTCAGTCAGTTCAGTATTGATTGGGGGAGTTATAAAATAAGAAAAAATTGTTTTCATTTTCTCATAGATTCCCTACATACAAGTAGTTTTACAAGACCGTCAGGTTTACCTATTGGCTAAAAATTGAATAGTTGAATTAGATATAATCAGGGATGTGATCTACCTGCTCGTTGCGCATGCTGCTCTTGCAAGCTGCGATTATCCATTTGCGCAAGCTCGATGCCATGCCCGTGCTGCCACCGCTGCCTCCCACGCAGGCTACACCCAGGGTTGGATCTTCATCTTCTTGTCCTTCCGTTCTCTTGAAGCCCGGCGACCGCCCTCCAACGAGGGCGCGAGGAAGTGTTGTGTTGATCTGTCCATCGGAGGCTAGGTTAGGCGTGAACCAGACCGGAGGCTGGAGCGAAGGAATTGGGATTTTTCCTGTTGTCGATCAATATGGGAGGCGCTCGTTTGGGCCGTGAGCCTGCTATAGGGCCTGACTTGCACTTACTTTATTGGCCCATCCAAATTGAAACATTTTTATTCATTTTTTACATTGCCCGCTCGTGCGTTGGGATGAATAAAACTAGCCTGGGCCAACCTGGACGACTCAAACTAGGTGCACACTTTCCAGCCACCCGAGGCGGCCGCCCATACCAGCCCCTACGGTGGCGTCGCCCCTTTTTGCGTGCATGATTGGGGTAGTGAAAAATATTCCAGTGGCGCTTTTGATTTACCCACATAATGGTTGAATTGCTTGTTTCTATGAACTGAGTTCGCCAATAATGTGAAGGATGTCAGTCTTTTCATCCTATTGTAGATTGCTTAGATCTCGATATGCCAAATGTAATCGCATGAAATATACAATAAAAGTCAGTGTGATGTGTGTGGCTACAACTAGTCTGACTACACGTCCTCATATAACATATCAAGGACGCACCATCTTACCAGATTAACCATTTGACTTACCACTGCAGTGTGGGAAGAAAGAAGTATTGGGACTGCGTATCCAAGCAATTGATGTTGTGGACTCCTTCATAGAACCTTGTAAGTGCTACCTCTTGAGCATGCGTTGGTTTTCCCTTGAAGAGGAAAGGGTGATGCAACAAAGTACCGTAAGTATTTCCCTCAGTTTTTGAGAACAAGGTATCAATCCAGTAGGAGGTAACACACAAGTCGGCTAGTACCTGCACAAACAAACAAGAACCTCGTAACCAACGCGATAAAGGGGTTGTCAATCCCTTTACGGTCACTTACGAAAGTGAGATCTGATAGAGATAATAAGATAAATATTTTTGGTATTTTTATGATATAGATTGGAAAATAAAGATTGGAAAATAGACGGTAATAGAAATATCAAGTTGGTAGGAAAATAATATGATGGAAGATAGACCCAGGGGCCATAGGTTTCACTAGTGGCTTCTCTCAAGATAGCAAATTCTACGGTGGGTGGACAAATTACTGTCGAGCAATTGATAGAAAAGCGAATAATTATGAGAATATCTAGGCATGATCATGTATATAGGCATCACGTCCGCGACAAGTAGACCAAAACGAGTCTGCATCTACTACTATTACTCCACACATCGACCGCTATCCTACATGCATCTAGAGTATTAAGTTCATAAGAACAGAGTAACGCATTAGGCAAGATGACATGATGTAGAGGGATAAACTCAAGCAATATGATATAAACCCCATCTTTTTATCCTTGATGGCAACAATACAATACGTGCCTTGCTGCCCTGCTGTCACTAGGAAAGGACACCACAAAATTGAACCCAAAGCTAACCACTTCTCCCATTGCAAGAAAGATCAATCTAGTAGGCCAAACCAAACTGATAATTCGAAGAGACTTGCAAAGATATTTAAATCATGCATAAAAGATTCAGAGAAGAATCAAATATTGTTCATAGATAATCTTGATCATAAACTCACAATTCATTGGATCTCGACAAACACATCGCAAAAAGAATTACATCGAATAGATCTCCAAGAGAATCGAGGAGAACTTTGTATTGAGATCCAAAGAGAGAGAAGAAGCCATCTAGATAATAACTATGGACCCGAAGGTCTGTGGTAAACTCATTGTTCAAGATATCTTCCGATATTTCGATAAATCGGTCGATTTATCGCTTATCGGCGTTTGACCGATAAGATAAATCAGCTGATAGATTAGCCGATATGGCGATAAATCGGCAGATATGCCGATAAACTGCCCGATTTACCCCTTATCATGGGTCGACCGATAAGTTCCCGGTAAGTGATATCCCCAACATTGGGTAAACTACTCACACATCATCAGAGAGGCTATGGTGTTGATGTAGAAGCCCTCCGTGATCGATTCCCCCTCCGGCGGAGCGCCGGAAAAGGCCCCAAGATGGGATCTCACGGGTACAGAAGGTTGCAGTGGTGGAAATAGGGTTTCGTAGTGCTCCTAGGTGTTTTCTGGGTATATGGGTATATATAGGAGGAAGAAGTACGTCGGTGGAGCTGCGAGGGCCCCACGAGGGTGGGGGGCGCGCCTACCCCCTGGGCGTGCCCTCCTGCCTTGTGGCCTCCTTGCTTCTGTCTTGACGTCCACTCCAACTCTCCTGGATCACGTTTGTTCCAAAAATAACTCTCCCGAAGGTTTCATTCCGTTTGATATTCCTTTTCTGTGAAACATTGAAATAGGCAAGAATACAACAATTTACACTGGGCCTTTAGTTAGTAGGTTAGTCCCAAAAATAATATAAAAAGGTAAATTAAAGCCCATTAAACATCCAAAATAGATAATATAATAGCATGGAACAATCAAAAATTACAGATACATTGGAGACGTATCAGTAAGCAAAAAAGAAGTTGCAGTGTGCTTGTACAAAGAGCTAGCGTAAGTCCAGTTACCTGCTTTTCGGAATTTTAGTTAGCCACTTATTGCAAAATTGTTCAATTACGTTGCTTGGCTTAATTTAGTTTGCTACTGATTACATAATGCCATAGCCTGTTAATCCTATTATAGACTGCGCCTATCTATGTGTTTGATGCTTATGTTAGAATTACCTGTTTGCATGAACTTAAATAGCTACTTAAGCACGTAGATAGCTGGTCATATGTACTTCTAGGGTGCAGTAGAATTCACGTGTAATTTACATTCTGATACCCTGTTTGTTTAAATGGTTTGCTGTTATCACTTGTAGCACTAGTAATGTTTGCATGTTCATAGATAGACAACTATCAGGTTTATATGAGGGACACCGTCTTTTTAACTTATATATGTGTTGGAATAATTTTTCTTACATCAAAGAAATTTACAGATGTCTGTGTTTCTTGTAAACGGTACCAACTTGTTACTTTAATACGTTGCCAAGAACTTGTTAGTTTTACTAGTTCATGTGAAATTAAATACGTTGCCAAAACTGGTTAGTGTTACTAGTTTGATGTTAGTTTCTTATGGCTCTTGCAAAACTTTATTTATTGATTGCTAACATTCAAGTTTGTAGGATCCAACTGAAACTCCGTTGGCACAATAGGTATGCTTTTAGAAACTTCCTTGTTTACCTGGTTTGCTACTGTAACTTGTTGCTGTAATCATCTTACCAACTTCAAGTTTTCAGGATCCAATTGGAAGTCCAATTGCACAGCAGGTACATTTTCAAAAATATATTTGTGTAACAGGTTTGTTGCTGTAACTTGTTGCTCTAATCAAGTTACTGACTACTCAACTTTTCAGGACCAAGAGAAACTCCAATGCCACAATAGTTCCGTCTGAAAAACTTGTTTGTTTAACTGCTTTGCTGCTACAACCGGTTGCTCTAATCATGTTACTGGCTACTCAACTTTTCAGGATTGTAGAGAAACTCCAATGCCACAATAGGTACCTTTCGCAAAAATTGTTCGTTTAACTGCTTTGCTGCTGCAACAACCGGTTACAATGATGTTAATAACTACTTTTCAGCATCCAATTGAAACTCTTTAATTCCTTGTTTGTTTAACTGGTTTGCTGTTATAACTCCAAGTTGAGATGTTTTGCTAACTTCAACTTTTCAGAATCCAATCGGAACTTTAATGGCAAAATAGTTTAGCCCAAGATCAAAGAGCGAGGTCCCCATGGACGTTGTATCATCCCACAGCAGTGGCACCGGCCCAATCGTGCATCATGAATTGCCAACTGCTGATGCTCTAGAGGCTAAACTAGTGGTAGAAAGAGATTCTGCTTCTGCACTTAGAGATGAAGTTGACATGTTGAGGAAGCAAACAACACACTCACAAGCAGTACTCAAGAAAACCATTAAATATTTGGTGGATTTCAAAATGAAACAAGCTGAGACTGACCACATTGTCGGGGATATACCCCGCGACGTAAACCGGCCGGAAGTTAACCCGGCCAGGACTTGGCGGTTTATCTGAAGACCCCGCTGACACTTGGCGAGTTACTGGCGACCCGCCCTGACCTGGCGGTTTACAAGCAACCCACCTGGTCTTATGACTCACTGGTGATCCGGCATGCGGGACAGACGGATGACAAGGCCCAAGGCCCAGAAGGCCGGTTCACGTTTAATGGTGGGCCGGTTTAAGAGGAAAGGCATGAGGAACGTCTATCTTACAAGGAGTTAAGACCTGGACTTATATCCGGTTTGTATTAGAGATAGACTAGTCCTAATCCTAATAGGACTCTACATGTAACCCGCCCCTCCAACATATATAAAGAGGGGCAGGGCTCCCCAAAAGGGACAAGATTCACAAGTTCCACAAGTTGGACAAGTTAGGTTTAGACAATAGCTCTCGAGATAGAGCACTCTTGTAACCGTGATCATCATCATCAATATCAATGAAGCAGGATGTAGGCTTTTACCTCCACCGTGAGGGGCCGAACCTGGGTAAAACATCGCGTCTCTCGTCCCGCTCAACCCCTCTCAAGCTACCACATAGATGCGTTGTCCTCGCGACTAAGTCCTGATACTAAGGACATCTGCCGTGACAATTCCATGACAGTTGGCGCCCACCGTGGGGCTCGCGCACGGTGGTGTTGAGTTCTTGAAGGGATCTCTCCCAGGGATCGAGAAGTTCATAAAGAACCGGCACGATCGGATCTACATCGTCAATTAACAGCCGGCTGTTGAGCATACACAAAATTATGAGCAAGCGATTTTTTAGGGTTACGTGTTATGCGACCACCGCACGCACCAGAGATCCACCAAGTCCGAGTCAAAAGCAATTTCGACTGTGTCGCTACAAGTCCCAAGGAAATTCTGCAGCAGCGATGGCAGGCAAAGCCGAAAGCGTTTCGTTGTTGTTATTTTTTATGGGAAGACAAGGTTGAACCATCAAGACGAGAGGGAAGTGCTAGTCCAAACTGATTCCATCTCAAGACAATCAATCACGGGTTGATGTCATCGGTCGTCCGTGCTGCTGTTCCAAGCTAAAGCTGCTACTCCACACCACGTGATCTACTGAGATACCGCCTTACTATTGTTATTACAAGCAACTATATGACCAAGTTCCCGAGAAGAAAAATCCATTGGCTGTGGCCGCTGTTCTACACGTGAAGGGCAACCATGGAAAAGTCAATCATCATATACCCAGTCAAAAAAAGGATTGGTCAAAGCAACTAGTACGACCCGGAGACAGGAACTCGGGTTAGTCTCCACCACGGTCTTTGCCTCCGCTGCAGCCGCAACTGCGCCCTGACCCACCAGGTTTGCCTTGGACGTTGACCCGCTGGTGCGCCCTTGCGGCTGCCCCTCATCTTAAACCGACTGCCGTATCTTCACTGCCGTATCTGCACGTGAAAATCAACGTGGCAGTGGGTAAAGGAACATGGGTTACGGTGCTAGGGCGATATCAGATTATGTTTTTGATCCCTATTATCCACGTTCATCTGACAAATAATATCAGGTGCTATCCTTTCTTTATATTTCATCAGTACATATTAAATTGTTTAAGAACAACTACTCTGGTCTATTATCCTTTTCCGCAGGACCATTATTTCTTACAAAAAGGGGTCGCATAAGGGATGCGCGTAAACATCACTTTTGCACTAGTGCTTGTCCGTGCCATGATGCTTGACGGATACACGTGCAAATCGTTACCCCGCGGTTCGGATTACATCCGTCCATACCTGCGACTGATTCGTGCGTCTGCACTGACTTACTGTGACTGAGATTGACTCGCCTGTCCGCGCCGGTTTACAACGCCACGGCTTGTTCATCTGTCTGAGCCGCCCTTGCCGCTTTGAGCCGCCGGGGGTATATTAAGTCGCCGGACTGCCTGAGTCGACGGAACTATATTGAGTCGCTGGTTTGCCTCAGCCGCCTCGGTCGCGATAAACGGGTCATCCGTCGTCCGAACAAATCAGGTGACATCTATCTAAGTCTATTTTTGACATATATTGTTTTTGTAAAAAGAACAATTACGTTGGTTTTGCATATTTTTATATGCAGGACAATTATTCGCCACAACATTGGTGTTACACCATGCATATGGAGCGCGCACTGGCGTCATTATATACTGGCTTTTGACCATTCAGAACTGCTCAATGGACGCGCGCAAACCGCATGTGGTCCGGTTTATATCAACACGCGGCCGGTTCTCCATCTACGCCGGCTTACAATGCCCGCAGGTGACTCCCCATCCGCGCCGGTTCACAATACCCGCAGGCGGCTCTCCGTCCGCGTTGGGTTACAACTCCCGCGGCCGACTCTCCCTTCCGCGCCAACTTACTACGCCGCGGCCGACTCATCTGGCTGTGCCGTCTCTAAAGCTGCGGCCGTCTTTGTCGTCCGTTTCTCACGGCCTGGTCTACATCAACATACCGGGACGCACCTGTCTGCATGAGCTGGTTATTGGGCGCACAAATCGCCGCCACTACAGTTTTGATTAACTTCAAATCGCCAGTTGGAAGGAACCATTGGCCAAGTTGCTGACACGGCTCATATGGGATCATTTACAACCCGCCGCAGTCACCTCAACCTTCTATGGATTCACATCGTGCTATCAACGCCAATGATATACAAGTTATGCCGGTTTATATCATGGTCAAATATGGAGAGTCTCAAGCCAACTCCTCGAGTCACCTTTGAGACTCGGGGGCTACGATGACATGACTCAGCGAATCTTGCCAGTTTCAGAAAATTTAAGAACCCCAGGACGATGGAGGGAAGGATAACCCGGTCCCGGAGGCTACTGTTATATTGATGAAAGTTTTAAGACCGTCAGAAAATTTCCGGCTTAGAAAGTATATGACAGTTATACAATCCCGGCTCGAAGAAGTTCCGGGTCTTCAGAAATGACTCCGGTTTACAATCCGGTTCAAGAAAAATCTATTCTCCGACAAAGCTCTGAAGCACTCAAATCCGGTTTAACAATGTCCGGTTCAAAAGGGAATTAACTTCTCGCAAGTTCGAGTTTAAAGGCCGTCAGAAAATTCCCGGCTAAAAATAATGATTCCGGTTTGAAATCCGGTTCAAGGGAAAGATGTCTCCCACAAAGCTTTGAAGATCTCAATATCCGGTTCAAGATCCCGGTTCAAAGAAGAATTTATCTGTTGCAAAAAGTTAAAAATTGCCGAAGAGGATCTGCTGCCACGATGCGCGGTTCAAACATGGATATTCCGCCTTACTGGCCTGACATATTATTGATCACATGGGGGCTTCTACTTCATAAAGCGGGGTCTCTGGTCTTTTACATCATGTGAGGTTACACGGAGTTGCTCTAAAGCGGCCTCCGGTTTACCCCTTGAGTTCGCTTTGCTAAAAGCATCGTGTTATATCACTTGGAGGATTGGTCGTGTCCGAACCAATACCATGCCTCTTGATAGGCGAGAGCCACCAGATCCCTTGGGGACTTGGTCATGTCTGAACCAGTCATGCCTCTTGGTTGGCCTAAGGCCACAGAATCACTTGGGGGCTTGGTCGAACCCGAACCATGACCACGCCATTTGGTCGGCATAAATGCCACAGAATCACTTGGGGACCTGGCTGACTAGAACCATAGTTACACCTAACGGGAGCTTGGTCGTGTTTGGCCATGGTAACGCCATTTGATCAGCTTAAATAAACCTTTTTTGGCAAACGTTTTTGTCGTTGCTTTTGCTTAACACTTTTCTTTGAAGGGGGATTTTTGCTTTTCATTGTGTTTTTTAAACCGACAAAGTTTTTTAACCAATCAATTGAAGGAACACAGTTCACGTCAATCCGGAGACTATTTGCCTGGTTTGATCCTTGTTGTTAACATCATCTTATGGAGTAACACGGTGTTTATCACAACCCGGCACGGTTTTATTATAAACCAGCACAATATGGAAGGAGTTATCAGTACTCAAGATTTGGGTTATCACCCTTACTACAAAAAGTTGGTAAAACCAACGATGTGATTCAATGTCACAGGTATGATATATTTCATATTTGATTATTCTTAAGTGCAGCCTTGGTTATAAACCCGGGTTATATGTTGGGTATTATGACCCGTCCGGCGGTAAACCGCCAGGACACTTTAAACTTGTTGTATGCAGAAGAAGGTTTGTTAAACCGGCCTGGCTTTGGACAACAAGTCACCAATATATATTTGGATTGTGCCATTGGAATCATGCGCTTATAAATCATTGGGTTATATTATTCAAAATAGCCAAACTTGGCTGAAATTTCATTATGATGTTGAGTGAATAAGGTTTTCATACCGGATTATATTATCTTGAATAGCCAACATGGCTGGACTTTTATTATTAAGGTTTTCAAAGTTGCTATAGCGCAATGTCTACTCTTTTATCAAAGGATATGATTTATTCTACAATGGAAGGAATAGTTCCGAGTCGCTGCAGGCTTACAACCCGGCACTTGGGGGCTACATTATTCAAATTTAGATTACATGCAAGTCTCATGTCGCTGCAAGCATGCACCATGACACTTGGGGGCTAATGCAAAGTCATTTTTACTAGTCTTATTGAAGACCCGACTCATCATATTATAATGAGCCAGCCCTTGGGGGCTACCAATTGCTCCTGTCAACAATTCAAGGTACACAAGTTTTAGTCCATAATATTGAAGAATCCATTGCTCAGTTGGTAAAGCACAAAGCTCTTAACCTTGTGGACGTGGGTTCAAGCCCTATAATGGAAGCTACATTATAATATGTTATTTTCATTAAAGTATATATATATCAAGTCCCGGTTCAGTATTATCTTACTAAGCCGGCCCTTGGGGGCTACACGTTGCTGTTCAAAATCTACATGATTATATTTACAAAGTCCCTGCTCATTATTGCATAATAATCCGGCACTTGGGAGCTACATTGATTGAAGTTTTTATAAGAAATTACAAGTCCCAGGTTGCTGCAAGCATGACAACCCGGCACTTGGGGGATACATATATGGAGTATTCAGTTTATATGATTGAGATGAACTAATCGGATTTCTTCAAGGTTGAAACACTTATTGGAGCAAGTCTTAAGTTATCACTATGTTCTCCTCTTAAGACTCGGGGACTACAGGTATTATGCATATAAAGGAGGAACATCTTCATTTTATCAGTTTTGAGCAAATCAGGAAGATCAGTTACATGACCTGGTGTCGACAAACAATTATGACCCGGTGCCATCAATATTTATAAAACCGGCTATTTTGGTAATATTAAACCGGCAAGTTTTACATCTTCAAACCGGTTGAATATCAGATAAGTATTTTCAGACCCATGTTTCTTAAATCGGCGCTTTGGGAGCTGAGTCAAAGGAGTTATTCTTCACGATATTTCTCGGTGACAAACCAAGGTCGGCAAATTGATTATGAAGCTAGTCTGTTGACCTAGATTTTTCAGAAGGAGGAAATAACAAGGACTTAAGGATGATCAAGTACCGGTTTACAAAAATTCTTAACCCGGAGCATAACCTGTCAAATTTGTTCTTGTGTTTATTTTGCAGCATAAGTTTACCATGAATAAATCCAAGCTAAACTTGGGGGCTAATGTCGGGGATATACCCCGCGGCGTAAACCGGCCGGAAGTTAACCCGGCCAGGACTTGGCGGTTTATTTGAAGACCCCGCTGACACTTGGCGAGTTACTGGCGACCCGCCCTGACCTGGCAGTTTACAAGCAACCCACCTGGTCTTATGACTCACTGGTGATCCGGCGTGCGGGGCAGACGGATGACAAGGCCCAAGGCCCAGAAGGCCGGTTGTAACATCCCAAAATTCTAAATTTTGGAATGTTATAATAAATAGATAGATTTGATTGATTGTTTGATTGATTGTCTGAAAGTGAGTGAATTCGAAACTTTTGAAAGTTAAATGAGAGGGAATAAAAGGACTTTCCCAAACTTTCATATTTGCTTTTATGATCTCCATGAATTCAAATTCTTTTCAACACAAAACCCTAGAGAGAAGATGACATGACTTCTTCCATTTAAAATGAAAAGGGTGTTTGAAAAATATTTGAATTCCATTGGGAAATATTTTCCACTTCAGAAACTTTATGCAACTCAATGATTTTCACGAGAGAAGATAAAATGACTTCTTCAAATTATGAAATATGAGTTGGGAGTTTCAAAGGATCAATTTCAAGTCCTTTTGGAATTAATTTTCAATTTGGATTTATTTGAGTTTTATTCAAATTATTTTTCTCCAAAAATAAAATATATGGAAATTAGGGTAACATGATTCCCTACATTAGAAAATTGGAGAAAAATTAATTTGAAATCATTTTGGTATTTTTAAAATGATTTTTGTTGAATTTTAATAGACCAGTAGCACTCTTTGAATTATTAGAATTTGTGTGTATTTTATTTAATGCTAGAAAAATGTTCATGCCGTAGAAAATCTTTTTCTGAAAATTTTGATATATAATATGCCTATAGAAAGTTTTATTTTATTTTCGTTTTTCAGTTTATCGCATTTTGTTTCTTTTAAAAACTGCGCGCGCGCCTGAAGCTAACTGTCGCCCACGTGCGCATCAAAGTACCAGCGGGCGCCCTAATTTTTTTCTTTATCCTATATGGGCCAGGCCCAGCCAGTCTTTTCAGTTTTTTTTTCTTAGGCCGAATTTCCAAAAAAAAAAAACTGCACCGCGCACGCTGCGGCCGGCCGAAGGCCTTTAGGCCCATCGCCTCTTTTCTTCTCTGTTTTGTATATTTTCGTCTACGTTTAGTCCCACATTGCCTAGCTTTTGACCCCTAAGCCTCTTTTCCACCAATAAATATAGACCCATAGAGCCTCCAAAAATCATCTAATTCGGGTTAAATCAATATTTTGGTTTGACTAGATTTATTTAAGAAAAAATATTTTTTCTCTCCGGCACGACTTCTGGAAGTTGTCTCCACTCTCTAAAGTTGTCTTTTCTCTGCCTTATAAAGGTATCTTTCTTTATTTTTTTCTTCTTATACTTCCGTAGTTTATTATTTTTAGACTAACACGATAGAATAATTAGATTATCAATTAGTCTACGTATTTATACGTTAGACCCTAGCCCGTAGCTATTTTTTTTCTCTCTCTTCCGTAAAACAGCTTGGCCCTGATTTTTCAAATAGCTATAACTTTTTACTCGTTTGCCCAAATCCAACGAAACCAACGCCCACGTCTTCGTTATGATCTCCTCTATCCAGTAATCCAACCCAAACATGTTTTTGAAAATTTTAAAATTTGAATTAGATCAGATTTGAATTCAAACTTCTTTTGATCATATCTTTTTATCTGTAACTCCGTTTGAGTTGATTCTTTTTGCAAATCGAAGCTCTTGACCTAAACATTCTAATAAGGCCAAATTCACATAATTTTGGTACTGTTAGAAATTGTTTTATGTTGCAAGAGTTATTTGCTTGGTTTTGATGTTTCCGAATCGTCTTCTTCGATCTTTCTGATCTTTTGAGTGATTGCTTATGTGTGGTTACTATTGCTTGCTTACGATAGATTGACCGGAGTGTGACGAGTAGATCTATCAAGATTTTGAGTGCGAATCATCTTCATCAACATTGCAGGCAAGTTCACACTTTGATCATACCTTTTCTACAACCCAGTTTATTGCATTAGATCAATCTTCACACATTGCATGATTAGGATCTAATTACATTGTGGGATGGGAAGTAGATGAGGTAGTACCTATTACCTGTTTATTATCAAACCTTTGGGAGTTACTTCTACGTTTGCTTATTATGCCATGCTATGCTAGTAGACGTGGATTGGGTGAGTGATATCCATGACAGATGTGAGATTTATAATTAAGGGTTTATCTAAGGTGGCAACCTAACACACATCTGGGTGGATTGAGGCACCTGGGGTTACCAGGACTTGCCTGTTTTCTTTGGACCGCCACCCAAGCTCAAAGGGATCATGAGATTTTTCATACTAGAAACTTCCGTGTGCAGCCACAAGCCATTATGGGCTCTGGCATAGTTGACTAAGTTGTGCGAACTCTTACAGTGGTAGACTAGCAGATGTAGGGGAAAGTAGGTGTACCGGTCTACCCGTCGTAAGGTGCTAGCGCTTCTGAAAGACTGTGTCTCGGTCATCCGTCTTCTCAAACACCTTGTAGTGCGAGAAACCAAACGGAGGCGATCGAGTCTTGTGGGGAAAAGTGCGCAAACCTCTGCAGAGTGTAACAAACTAATCATGGTTAGCCGTGTCCCCGGTTATGGACATCTTGAGTATCTAGTTCTTGGATTATCCTGTTGATCTCATCACGATACTTTAAATGAATATTTTTGGGTTTAATGATGTTACTTAATTGGGATTGAGAATGCTGTCAACCATTCTCAATGTTCAACAACCACCATGATAGTTAAATAAATTTATTCCTTTGTAGTAGGGAAAAATTGGCTTTACGCAAAAACCTTATAACCATAGAGCTTTTCCACCAGCCATATATGCATATAGTGATAGCCATTGTTCATCATTTTCTCTATGGTGTGAATTTGCCAGTACATTCAATGTACTGACCCGTTTCGGGCTGCAACGTCTCATGTTGCAGGTTTCTTACGACGAGTAAGTGATACGTTAGGGTTACGATTTCTACACTCAACCTTGCCATTGGTGTTGATGGGAATCCACAACCTTGTTGCTTTCGCTATATGGATTGAGGTAATAGTATTTACGTTACTTTATACATGTGATTTACCTCTGTTATAAATCCTTCGAGTACTGTGTGTGTCAGCATACCGATCCAGGGATGACACTTAAGCACAGAGACTTGATCCATTCGGGTCGGGTCGCTACACCGGTTCACGTTTAATGGTGGGCCGGTTTAAGAGGAAAGGCATGAGGAACGTCTATCTTAGAAGGAGTTAAGACCTGGACTTATATCCAGTTTGTATTAGAGATAGACTAGTCCTAATCCTAATAGGACTCTACATGTAACCTGCCCCTCCAACATATATAAAGAGGGGCAGGGCTCCCCAAAAGGGACAAGATTCACAAGTTCCACAAGTTGGACAAGTTAGGTTTAGACAATAGCTCTCGAGATAGAGCACTCTTGTAACCGTGATCATCATCATCAATATCAATGAAGCAGGATGTAGGCTTTTACCTCCACCGTGAGGGGCCGAACCTGGGTAAAATATTGCGTCTCTCGTCCCGCTCAACCCCTCTCAAGCTACCACATAGATGCGTTGGCCTCGCGACTAAGTCCTGATACTAAGGACATCTGCCGTGACAATTCCACGACACACATTGTTAAGGTACTAAAGGAAAAAAGGAAATTAAATTCCCACTTGGTAAGTCATAGGTGAAATGTTCTTTCCATCATTGAATAACATTTGTGTTGTTTGTTCATGTAATCGATCAAACCATTTGTTTTAGAGATCATGTAATAATTGTTTTTTGTTTTTTGGTTTGTAATTTTATTTAAGCACAAGTCTGTATTAATTGAGAAGACTCAGAGACATTTCATTTTGATTGTTGTGCCAGACCTACAAATATGCCAATTGGGATGAATGTGCATTCAGCAAAAATAGTAGTATAGATGGACCATAAGTGGCACGCATCGGAAAGGGCCAAGATGTTGTACTAGCTTTGCTAAAAAAGGATGCTCTTCTAGCAAAAAAAAGTACAACGGTCTGGCTTATGTATGTTAGTTGATATTATTGATCCATATACTCTATAAGTGTTTATACGTCTGCTAGTTTTGTACTTTATTGGTTGGTTGACTCAGTATTTGAATCTTGATACATCACTTGTGTACATATCTAAAT
This sequence comes from Triticum urartu, assembly GCF_056163025.1. Lineage (NCBI taxonomy): Eukaryota > Viridiplantae > Streptophyta > Magnoliopsida > Poales > Poaceae > Triticum > Triticum urartu. Next base: position 424,603,353 of record NC_141877.1, on the reverse strand, counting down.
GGGAGTTCACATTATGCTGCATGTGACACTTGAGTTGGACATAAAGTGTTCCAAATACTCGAATTCACCTTAAACTAGATTCTAGCTTCTGAATTTGAGTATCGACATTTGTAAATCATATTCATATATGACAGTGGAATACATATTTGTCATGCTTTTGAAGATATATAAAAACACATAGAATGATTTATAAAGATTCATATAGGAATACCAAATGGATTTGAATTTAGTTGCCAGGATAAATGTGGATGCTTATTGTCCCAAAATTCGAAAGAAGCGGCAAAATGTCCACTCCCACGTTGGCTACCCGAAGCCAAGTGTTTGGGAGATGGAAATTACTGTCTACCCCTTACACGGACAATCCATCGGCCCGATTTCCACTACTCTCAATTGGGGTAGGTTAGTAACTTCAATTAGATGTGACACGACCGCCTCTGAGCCCATTCCAACACGGTGGGCGCCAAACATGGGCGGCAAAACACATTTGATTCAAGCTCGTCTGAAAGACCTCTGTTTCTCCCTCCATTTCCCCATTCATACACGGTGGGCGGCAAAACAAACTCGACTCGGCCGGAATCAATGTAGGCAAATATTTTCAATAGGGGCAGGTTTGTAACTTCACTCAGACGTGACACAACCGCCCTACCTGTCAGCCCCGTTCATACAACGTGGGTGCCAACCATGGGCGCCAAAACACCCTCTCCTTGCCCGAAATCGCTCTGGGCAAATATTTGCGAGATGCGAGATTACAGTCCTATCCCCAACCGACGAGATGTACAAATGTTAAATGGGGGCTAAGTTCGTAACTTTCCCATATTTCAGACAGGCGTGTCCCAAAAACATGGTTCCCCGTACCTCTCCCTCCATTTTCCCATTCATACACTATCCGCGCTAGAACAGCATCCCCACACCAGCCTCCTCCGTCCGCCACCCCATCCATCGCCGCCGTACTACACCCCATCCATCGTCGCCGTCCTCCACCATGCCGGAGCGCCTACCAAGACTGCGCTGTCCACTGCTAGAGATGGACGTTTCTCATCCATGGCGACGGGCCAAGAGCCTTGCATCGCGTCCTCTCGCTTCATCGGCGCCGTCGTCCTCTTTGTCGGGGCCGCTCACACGACCTTCTCTTCCACCGCAACGAGACTTATCCCCCGATGCACCCGTCTACTGATACGTCTCCAACGCATCTCTAATTTTTGACTGTTCCATGCTATTATATTATCTATTTTGGATGTTAATGGGCTTTATTTTACACTTATATATTATTTTTGGGACTAACCTACTAACCCAAGGCCCAGTGCAAATTGCTGCTTTTTTTTGCCTATTTTAGTGTTTCACAGAAAAGGAATATCAAACGGAATCCAAACGGAATGAAACCTTCGAGAGAGTTATTTTTGGAACAAACATGATCCAGAGGAATTGGAGTAGACGTCAAGCAACCAATGAGGTGGCCACAAGGTAGGGGGTGCGCCTACCCCCTGGGCGCGCCCTCCCCCTCGTGGCTCCACCAACCTACTTCTTCCTCCTATATATGTTCATATACCCCGAAAACATCCAGGAGCACCACGAAACCCTATTTCCACTGCCGCAACCTTTTGTACCCAAGAGATCCCATCTTGTGGCATTTTCCGGAGCTCCGCCGGAGGGGGCATCGATCACGGAGGGCCTCTACATCAACTCCATGGCCCCTCTGATGATGTGTGAGTAGTTTACTTCAGACCTTCGGGTCCATAGCTATTATCTAGATGGCTTCTTCTCCTCTTTGAATCTCAATACAAAGTTCTCCCCGACCTTCTTGGAGATCTATTCGATGTAACTCTTTTTGCGGTGTGTTTGTCGAGATCCAATGAATTGTGGGTTTATGATCAAGTCTATCTATGAACAATATTTGATTCTTCTCTGAAATCTTTTATGTATGGTTGGTTACCTTTGCAAGTATCTTCGAATTATCAGTTCGGTTTGGCCTACTAGATTGATCTTTCTTGCAATGGGAGAAGTTCCTAGCTTTGGGTTCAATCTTGCGGTGCTCGATCCCAGTGACAGAAAGGGAAACGACACGTATTGTATTATTGCTATTGAGGATAAAAAGATGGGGTTTATATCATATTGCTTGAGTTTATCCCTCTACATCATGTCATCTTACCTAATGCATTACTTTGTTCTTATGAACTTAATACTCTAGATGCATGCTGGATAGCGGTCGATGTGTGGAGTAATAGTAGTAGATGCAGGCAGGAGTCGGTCTACTTGTCACGGACGTGATGCCTATATACATGATCATGCCTAGATATTCTCATAATTATTCTCTTTTCTATCAATTGCTCGACAGTAATTCGTTCACCCACCGTAATACTTATGCTATCTTGAGAGAAGCCACTAGTGAAACCTATGGCCCCTGGGTCTATTCTCCATTATATTAATCTCCTGTCAACAAGTTATTTCTGGCACTGTTTATTTTGCAATCTTTACTTTCAATCTATATCATAAAAATACCAAAAATATTTATCTTATCATTATTATCTCTATCAGATCTCACTCTCGTAAGTGACCGTGAAGGGATTGACAACCCCTTTATCGCGTTGGTTGCAAGGTTCTTATTTGTTTGTGTAGGTACGAGGGACTTGCGTGTAGTCTCCAACTGGATTGATACCTTGGTTCTCAAAAACTGAGGGAAATACTTACGCTACTTTGCTGCACCACCCTTTCCTCTTCAAGGGAAAACCAACGCAGTGCTCAAGAGGTAGCATCTACAGTTGTAGATCTGCTTCAACGCCACCGACAGCCATCGCACCACGATGCCTACATGGCGCCGCAAGAGAGGTGGTACTTCATATCTCCTCAACTTTTTGATCTCAACCAGAAAATATATCGTAACTTGGTTACTGCACTTTCTTTTCAGCTCTTAGAATTTAGTTCTTAGTTCGAAGCAAACAATGGATGCTAAATAGCATTTCCCCGGTTTGCAGCTTTAAATCTGCCATGGCACAGTCATAATAGGGTTTAATTGATCATTCTTAGGGTTTAATTGATCATGTTGGTTCCGTGGTGGTTTCTTTAATAGAAATCAGAGGCAAAACCCTCTTTTGCTAAAAAAAAATGCTTAGGGTTTCCCCCTTTTATGATCACTATACGATCAACATACGTGCTTCGTGTCATAATAACACTGCTCCACCCATCAAGCTAAACTAGCTTAGTTGTTCAAATATGAATCTGATATTATTATAACAGAGTCGTTTAATTGGTCAGTTAAATGTTCCTAATTTAGTTTCGAAAATGCATGTTCGCTGTTCGGGTGTGTATCTCTACTCGCCCCCAGCCGCCTGCATCACCGGTGACTTGCCGTCCCCGGACGGCATGACTCAAGGAGTAGACGCTAGAGTAACAGGAGGTCAGGAGCCGCTCGCCCAACAGCGTCACCGCTGCCCGGGCGCGCCGCCGTGCCTACCTTCCAAGTATGTTCAGGACTCAGACGTGTAGCACCCACTAAGCCAACCCGATTTATCCTGAGATACGTCCTCAACACTCAGCAGCCACCCCTCATCACCCATTTTCTAATTGATTCATTACCCATTAGGATGGACTGTCATTAGGGTTTGTTGTGTGTTGAGTGCTACCTACACTTAATGGTTCAGATGTATTTCAGTAATCTTTAGTACCTGTAAAGTTCACAAGGTTTCAAAATTCCGGCCCTAGGAACATACACTAGTCATTTTAAATTGTTGGTTGTAGTGACATTGACCCAGATTACTATTGTAGGCCAGGTTTGTTGACAATTTTACTTGTCTTTCTTACTCATTCAATAGGATATGCAATTATTCACGTTGATTAGTTGCAAACAATAAGTGCTGGACAAACTTCTTGATTCAGATTTTGGACGGTCTCTTACTGCAGTTACAATTCTGCATACTTGTCCTAGTAAGGTCACACGTAAATGATTGATTCACTACATCTATGCTTGCCTTGTCATATTTGTTGTCAATATTCTTTTAGGGTGGACCACCCTGTTTCAAAATACTAGAACCGTAGAAATGAGTGAATAATATTTCTCTGTGTGATCTCTTCCATCATGTGTGGGCAACGAACATTGCATTGTATAGAAAGAAAGTGTCATTTCCAGCTTTTACATAGACTACGATCTTTTACATGGAATACAATCTGCCTACTTGCTTTGTGTCGCACTACCAGCACTAAACCCTTCAAGCTAAACATTATGCCACCGATAATTCCTTAGTTTATTTGTTCAAATACGAATTTGATATGATTCTAATAATCCTACTTCAGTTTTGAAATGTGTGTCTGCCTGTTATAGAGACATAAGAGGTTTGTATTTCTGTGTGTGGTCTGGTCAGCAACGGTTGGGGGGTGAACTTTGCATATGCATGCAATGGTGCGTGTCGGTCCTAAACAAATGGTTTTTAACCCCTTTCCGCGATGGAATTTGAAACCATCGCCAAGTGAGTGTGTGCGATAGGGTGTCCTTCCCACACAACCCAGAAATCGTCGAGGATAGGCCCTCCTGGGACCCAGGCTGGGGCCGTGTGCGATCGGGCGAGGCATCGAAACCCAATCATTTCCGTAGGTATGTACATCCCACACGGTAATCCGATAAAATCATTTTCGTAGGTATGTACATCCCACATAGTGAATCTCAGAAAATCATTTCCGTTCGTATGTATATCACACACAGTCAATCCAAGGAATACGTTTCCGTTCTTATGTACATCCCACACAGTCAATCTAGGGAAAACATTTCCGTTCGGATGTACATCCCACACGGTTTTATGTATACACTCGTGTGTGAAAGGTGTAACTATCACACACGGTCTGCCTTGGTTAACTGTTTGCTTTCATTAACTACATCACACACGATTTGATGTAGAAAATTGTGTGGCATTGGGCTATCCATCACAAGCGCTTTTACTGCCAAAACCGTTTGCAAAGTTCCATGACTGTCTGTTCTCTTTTTATTTTTGCATGTAATTTATTATTCTAATTGGAAATTTTGAAATACGAAACGTGCAATTGAAATTCTCAGCACAATGGTTTAACAACGAATCCATAAATAAAGTTGCCAGTACAATCTGTTCAGTAATTACAAGATTAGGCAGCAATTAACTATGATGGACCACAGTATTTAAATGCGGTAAAGGTGAAGAGACAAGTGTAAATCATTTTGCCTGCCGACAGTGTTGAAGAAGCGGAATACCCATAATGTGCCTTCCTGCATGCCATAGGCATGAACCACTTTTGTCCAACCCCTTGTGACGATCGCCCGCCCATCCTTCACCGCCTTTAGGAAGACTTCTAGAGCATTATCATGATAGCATGAATTATATACTTTAACCTTAGTTGCCTCCACTCCGGTCATGTAGTTTTCAAGGTAATCATCAGTAAATAGCTTTGGAAACCACTGAAAAGAGAAAAATATCAGATACTGAGGTCTAATAGAGTAACTTGTTGTGGGCCGGGGGAAAAGGCAACACATTACTTACCATCCTAAAGTTCACTGTTGTCTTTAACAAAGTGTAAATAAAGAGCTTAATTCCAATCACCCATTTCTTTCGCCTAACAATCTTTCTTAGTTTCCTCACTTGACGCTTGTTCATGAATATCTCATTGCCTCATACGCAAAAGGGATCAAAGTGTGGATCAGTACCGCTCATATATGTACCTACAAGCAACCAGTAAATGTTAGAAGCTAAACTGAGATTGCACAAATGATGTAAAATACAACTACCTATATTCCTAAGTACAAGTATTTTTTCAATATGAACTACATAAGGATGTATATAGAATTATAGATGTAGTTTAGATTGGAATCTAGATTCACTCATTTTGCTCCTAATGTAGTCTATATTGGAATCTCTAAAAATACTTTTATTTAGGAATAGATGGTGTATAAGACATGGGATGCAGCTAACCTCGACGGAAAACAACATCATCGCCCATTGTAGCCCTGTGTAAGTACATGGAAAGCCAATGTTAACTACAACAGGGTTAACATCCACCAAAAATAGCAATTGGTAATAAAATGGCAGCATCTGTAGTGATTCTTCATTTCAAAAGAGTAGCATGGTAGCAAAGGGATGGATTAAAAAATGGATACTACTGTTAATTGCAACAGGCTTAACAACATCCTAATTCATGTTTTGTAAGTTTGTAGCCATTGAAATACAACTCTTTAAAAATGGATACAACTGTTAATTGCAACAGGTTTAATGGCCATTGAAACCGGTACTGATAAAAATGCAATTGGCATAGTTAAACATCACAGGGCAGGTGCTGCCAGAGCAGATAATGGCCCAGTTGTCTATAAAAAGGTAGGGAAAATAGCTCAAACGTGTTAGGCATGTTTACTACAACATGCTTAATCCATCGACAGTAACAAACGTAGCCATTAGTTGCAACTGGTAATGGTAAGATTGAACTGGTGGGTACATACTTGGTAAGTCCTGAGAGGTAGTTGCTGGGGCACTTCATCTTGGCCAGAGCCCGCCCAAAGTCAGCAGCGACAGAGGCGAGCTGTTCCTCCGGGTCGAAGTGTGGATCAGTGCCACTGACATGTGTACCTACAGGCAACCAGTAAATGATAGAAGTTAAACTACAATTGCACAAATGATGTGAAATACTGTAAGACATGGGATGCAGCTAACCTTGACGGGAAACAACAACATCGGCCGTTATGACCCTGCGTAAGTACATGGACAAGCATGTTAAGTAAAACATGGTTAGCATCCAGCCATCCACCAAAAATAGCAAATGGGGCAACATCTCTAGTATATCTTCATTGCGGAGAGTAGCATGGTAGCAAATGGACAAATTAAAAAATGGATACAACTGTTAATTGCAACAGGCTTAACAGCATCCTAAGTCAGGTTTTGTAAGTTTGTAGCCATTGAAATACAACTATTTAAAAATGGATTCAATTGTTAATTGCAACATGCTTAATAGACATTGAAACCGGTACTGATAAAAATGCAATTGGCATAGTTAAACATCACAAGGCAGGTGTTGCCAGAGTAGAGAATGGCCCAGATGTCTATAAAAAGGTAGGGAAAGTAGCAAAAACGTGTTAGGCATGTTTACTAGAACATGCTTAATACATCGACCGTACAGAACATAGCCATTAATTGCAACTGGTATTGGTAAGATTGAACTGGTGAGTACATACATGATAAGTCCTGAGAGGTAGTTGCTGGGTGATAACCCACAAGTATAGGGGATTGCAACAACTTTCGAGGGTAGAGTATTCAACCCAAATTTATTGATTCGACACAAGGGGAGCCAAAGAATGTTCTCAAGTATTAGCAGCTGAGTTGTCAATTCAACCACACCTGGAAACTTAGTATTTGTAGCAGAGTGTTTAGTAGCAAAGTAATACGATATTGGTGGTAACGGTAACAAAAGAGTAATGAAAGCAAAGTAATATTTTTGGTATTTTGTAGTGATGATAGCAATAACAACGGGAAAGTAAATAAGCGAACAACAATATATGGAAAGCTCGTAGGCATCGGATCAGTGATGGATAATTATGCCGGATGTGGTTCATCATGTAACAGTCATAACATAGGGTGACACAGAACTAGCTCCAATTCGTCAATGTAATGTAGGCATGTATTCCGAATATAGTCATACGTGCTTATGGAAAAGAACTTGCATGACATCTTATGTCCTACCCTCCCGTGGCAGCGGGGTCCTACTAGAAACTAAGGGATATTAAGGCCTCCTTTTAATAGAGAACCAGAACAAAGCATTAGCACATAGTGAATACATGAACTCCTCAAACTACGGTCATCACCGGTAAGTATCCCGATTATTGTCACTTCGGGGTTAATGGATCATAACACATAATAGGTGACTATAGACTTGCAAGATAGGATCAAGAAATCTCATATATTGATGAAAACATAATAGGTTCAGATCTGAAATCATGGCACTCGGGCCCTAGTGACAAGCATTCAGCATAGCAAAGTCATAGCAACATCAATCTCAAAACATAGTGGATACTAGGGATCAAACCCTAACAAAACTAACTCGATTACATGATAAATCTCATCAAACCCATCACCGTTCAGCAAGCCTACGATGGAATTACTCACGCACGGCGGTGAGCATCATGAAATTGGTGATGGAGGATGGTTGATGATGACAACAGCGACGAAACCCCCTCTCCGGAGCCCCGAACGGACTCCAGATCAGCCCTCCCGAGAGGTTTTAGGGCTTGGCGGCGGCTCTGTATCGTAAAACGCGATGATTTCTTCTCTCCTATTTTTTTTCTCCCCAAAAGCAGATATATAGAGTTGGAGTTGGAGTCGGGAGGTCTCCAGGGGGCCCACGAGGTAGGGGGGCGCGCCCCCACTCTCGTGGACAGGGTGTGGGCCCCCTGGTCTTCATCTTTGGCGATGATTTTTTATTATTTATTGTAAGATATTCCATGGAGTTTCAGGTCATTCCGACAACTTTTGTTTTCTGCACATAAAACAACATCATGGCAATTCTGCTGAAAACAACGTCAGTCCAGGTTAGTTCCATTCAAATCATACAAGTTAGAGTCCAAAACAAGGGCAAAAGTGTTTGGAAAAGTAGATATGATGGAGACGTATCAACTCCCCCAAGCTTAAACCCTTGCTTGTCCTCAAGCAATTCAGTTGATAAACTGAAAGAAATAAAGAAAAACTTTTACAAACTCTGGTTGCTCTTGTTGTTATAAACATGTCAAGCTAGCATTCAAGTTTTTAGCAAAGATCATAACTAACCACATTTGCAATAATTCTCAGGTCTCATGATTACCCATATCAATAGCATAATCAACTAGCAAGCCATAATAATAAATCTCGGATGACAACACTTTCTCAAAACAATCATAATATGATATAACAAGATGGTATCTCGCTAGCCCTTTCTGAGACCGCAAAACATAAATGCAGAGCAGCTTTAAAGATCAAGGACTGACTAGACATTGTAATTCATGGTAAAAGAGATCCAATCATAGTCACACCAAATATAAATTAACAGTGATGAATGCAAATGATAGTTGCGCTCTCCAGCTAGTGCTTTTAATAAGAGGGTGATGACTCAACATAAAAGTAAATGGATAGGCCCTTCGCAGAGGGAACCAGGGATTTGTAGAGGTGCCAGAGCTCGGTTTTGAAATAGAGGTGAATAATATTTTGAGCGATATACTTTCATTGTCAACATAACAACCAAGAGATGGCGATATCTTCCATGCTACACACATTATAGGCGGTTCCCAAACAGAATGGTAAAGTTTATACTCCCCCTCCACCAACAAACATCAATCCATGGCTTGCTCGAAACAACGAGTGCCTCCAACTAACAACAGTCCCAGGGGGAGTTTTGTTTTGCAATTATTTTGATTTAGTTTGCATAATGCATGGGACTGGGCATCCCGGTGACCAACCATTTTCTCGTGAGTGAGGAGCGGAGTCTACTCCTCTTGAGAATAACCCGCCTAGCATGGAAGATACAGACAGCCCTAGTTGATACATGAGCTATTCGAGCATACAAAACAAGATGATTATTTGAAGGTTTAGAGTTTGGCACATACAAATTTACTTGGAACGGCAGGTAGATACCGCATATAGGAAGGTATAGTGGACTCATGTGGAATAACTTTGGGGTTTAAGGGGTTTGGATGCACAAGTAGTCACTACAAAAAAAATGCACTTCCGTGGTGATACGTGTTTGTCATAGTAGGTCGCTTTTTTTGTCATGCATGTACATCCATGAAAAATTTATGACAGAATCAAGATAGTCATACCTGTGCTGTCGTAGAAGTGTTCCATGACATTACCAAAATTATCATCACGGAAGTGTCCACTTCCATGACAATAAACCGTGCGTCACAGAAGTGCTTTTGTCAATGGTGACCGACACGTGGCATCCACCGTAATGGAACGCCGTTAAGCTATCGGGTCGGGTTTTGGATCAATAACCCATTAACAGCCCCGACCAATGGGGATTTTCCACGTGTAAAATCATCATTGGCTAGAGGAAACACGTGTCGGCTCATCGTTGGGATAGATGTCATCCACTCACTGGACAGAAGGCGCCTATGATACGTCGACACGTGGCATGGCCCAACAGTGGCCCATTCCTGTGAAAAGGCCGGCCCATTTGACTTGGTCAAAAGCTGGTGGGCCGGCCCATGGAAAGCCTGTTAACGGCCTGTTCGCATATAGCCCATTTACAGCCCGCTAACCCAAGGCCCGTTACGCCCTATTCGAATTAGGCCCAGTAGCGTCATCTGGGCCATCCAATATGATTCCAGCCTGATTTCACTTCTGGCCCATGTATAGCCCATGACGTCTTTCGGCCCATATGAGGTCCTTTGTAATTCTTGGCCCATTAGTGGCCCGTGCTGAAACTAGCCCGTAATGAACAGTGTATTACTTTACTCCCATTAACGGCCCGTGGTGAAACTGGCCCATAATGAACAGTGTATCACTTTATACCCATTAACGGCCCGTTATTCCGTTGGGCCGTTTCTAGCCCAAGTTAACTTTCGGCCTTCTAAGGGCCCATTTATTCTTGGGCTCATTTGCAGCATTCGCTTACTTACGGCCCGTTACTGTCATTTTTTGTTTGTGGGCCAAATTCAGCCCGTCGTTACAGTCGGCCCGTTTGTGGACTGTTAGTATGTTGGGCCATTTTCATAGCATCACCAAATACGGCCTATTAACGGCCCGTTATGGTCAGCCCATAAAACGTACGATTTCCATTAAAGGCCCGTCCACGGCCCATTAAAGTCCCGTACAAGACCCATAAATGAGCCGGCGGCGCATGGATCCTACGAGACGTACAAGGCCCATGGATCCTACGAGATGTAGAAGGCCCATGGATCCTACGAGACATAGAAGGCCCATGGATCATACGAGACGTAGAAGGCCCATGGATTCGACGGCCCGTGAAGGGCCATGGTCGGGCGAATTGGTCCCCGTTTGAACAATATAGCATATTCAAAGAATTATCCTACTCAATACTATCACCTCTAAAAAGCCTACACTATTACAACAAAGAGATCAAGGCATAGAAAGGTAGAATAATCCTACACTATAAAATAAAGAAATTACAGCCAATTATACCCACTAGGCAAATACAGCTCATACATCATGGACGCGCATCAACTTAACTCCATTTGAACTATAATCTCTTCAGAAAATAGGATTGGCCGGATTCAGATAGCATAAATTTCAGTCTGCAAAATCTCCAATTCCTTCATGGTTACCTCAGTGTCTTGTTTCATTTTTTGACTCCTGCATCTAATACCTGCATGTCCAGTCTCAACTTGTTGATTATACGTTGACAATCATGTACACGTTGTCTTGCCACCTCTAGTTGATGCTCGAGAACATCAGCACATTCCAATTCGAATCCATAATCATTCGATAACGGCCATGCCGCACTGCTCGCAGATCTTTGTGTTGATGTCACTTCATCCTGAAATGTTTCTGTAAGCACACATGACTAGGGCAAAAATATAGTTACAACAGTGAAGCGAACAAGACACTATTTTGTACTACAAGGCAAAACAGGACTAACAATAATGTTACACGTCACTTTAAAAAAATGTTACACATCATGAAGCATAAGCAGGTGATATTTTAAAAATTATAAAAAAGATAGTTTGTGCAGCCTGCATACAGAAATCCCTCTTAGCTCACCAGAGGAGCATGATGTTGGGGCCCAATCGAAAACACAGAAAATTTACAAATTTAGATAGCACGTTCAGTATAAGTAAGCAAGCAGTTGGCCATTATGTGCCTCAATTAAAGTCTTAGGGAGCATAATGAACAGCAGAGGGTTTCATACAAACATACTATAACAGGCAAAACTATGCAATCATTAGCGTAGTATAAACTAGATTGTGAGCCTCATGCAGTAATAGTTGGTTAATAGACTTCAAAGCTTCAGGCACACTTCGACAGAGTAATTAAATGGTAAGGCCTTTAATTATGTCAACTAATAGTGATACAAGTACCAAACATCAGGCATGATTATTTGGGCATCTCATTAACTAAGGACAAATAAAGCAATTGAAAAGAGAAAATTAACTATGCCTGAAACAAATAAGGAATTGAACTGTTGAGTTGCATACAGTGACTTACCTTAGCAGGTTGAAAAGGCTCATCGCAGCTCCTACTTCTCTTGCAAGGCTCCTTCCTAACATCTTGTATTTGGAAATCCTCAATCTTATCTTCATTGCACCCCCTCTGCAAGGTGACACAAACTAGTTACTCGTCTCCTTGGAAGATAAATATGCATACTTTCCAGTCTGTGAACACAAAAGAATGAGATTATAACAAAACAACACCACATAATGAAACATACCGCATCTCTTGCACTTGCACACAATGAAATGAGCATTTACTATGTTTGCACTATGTAAAAACTAGGCATACCTTCGAACTGGATCTCCAGGTACTCTTGGAGAGCCTATTGTAGTGTACAAGCAAACCTTTATGTCACCTATGAGTTAGACAAGGCCCCACTACAGCAGCCCTTAGTGTTTAAATCGTTGACAATCTCTGTTAGAGTGTTATGTCAAGAACAGCAAGTAATCAAAGCAAACAGTCCTAGTATGGCTGGCTGATGCAAACAAGCAATTGAACAGATGTGTGAGCAAATCTTACATATCAAGAAAAGAAGCAAAGAAGGAGGCTTAAAGACCATCACTTGACTGACCAGATTTAAGGGGCATTTAAACATCATGTGCAATGTATGAACTAACATAAACATTGCATATTCCAGATTCTACAATGGAATGCACATGTATTAGGTTATGTCATGTATGATGATGCCTAAATGTATAGATAGCAGACAAGAGTGATTCATCATTGCACGCACAATTGAATTGCAGGTTAAGGGCCAGTTCGATTCCGCCTTTTCAGGGCATATTGTCAAAATAAGCCATAAAAGATGTAAAGAAGTCATTTTTGAGTTATGGGCTTGGGCTTAACTAATTTCGCTTTGGAGGGGGGTGTTTTGAGTAGAACCTCACTAAAAATTGAAGGGAAGGGGAATAGTGAAATGACTCTGTTGTCTGCCTATATTACACTCAAAATGCAACTACTGACGCCCGTGTCACACCTGACCCTCAAGTAAAAACAAACACGCAAGCATTCATTGCCCTGCCCGCTTGCATCTCCTCTCCCCTTTCCCTCTACCTCGATCCCCTGCCTGCAGCACTAGGGTTCCTCCAGCAAGCTGTAGCCATTGGTTCCATCTGGCCTTGTCCTCGACGATGCTATGTCCAGCTAGGCTACATGGCCGGTGGGTAGGGGCAAATCTCCCTGGCTTCTCCTCCCTCTGGCGCCGCCCCTCATTCTCATGGTCTCCAGCAGCTGCTCCACTGTGGTTCGTCCAACGCACTACTCCGACGGGCGCTGCACAACTACGGCTGATGCCACACTGCGGCAGAAGGCACCTTATTCCCCCTCCCCTCCTCCCAGGCCATGGCCTTGAGGTGCTATTGAAGGATGATCTCATCCAACAAGGTGAGGATCTCCTCTGATTTTTTGCCAAATTTTCATTCTGATCCACTATACGATGAATTGCTATGAGATGCTTCTGCTGCTATATGATGCATTGCTATGAGCTGCTCCTACTGCTGCTATATGATGAATTGCTATGAGCTGCTGCTGCTGTATGATGAATTGCTATGAGCTGCTGCTGCTATATGATGAATTGCTATGAGCTGCTGCTGCTATATGATGAGTTGCTACAAGCTGCTCCTGCTACTGCTATATGATGAGTTGCTACAAGCTGCTCCTGCTACTGCTATATGATGAATTGCTATGAGCTGCTCCTGCTGCTGCTATATGATGAATTGCTATGAGCTGCTCCTGCTGCTGCTATATGATGAATTGCTATGAGCTGCTGCTGGTATATGATGAATTGCAGACTGCTACTGCTGTATGATGAGTTGCTATGAGCTGCTGCTGCTGCTATATGATGCTTTCAGGTGGTGCTGCCATATGATAATAACCAGCCACTTGGACCATCGAATTTCAATAAATAATTGTTCTTCATTTAAATGTGGGTCATGCGTTCTTCGTTTAAATTAGGCAATGGGATCTCTATGGAAAACATTGACCAAAGTAGATTGTGCCAAGTAGATGGTATCTTTGTATTTGCATTTTGAGCAAATAGTGATGGTCTGTTTTCCTATCATATTAATTACTGCACTGGGTTCAATTTGTGATGTTTGCAAGTCAAATTAATTTCCATATGGGCAGAAAAATGAAAAAAATATAATGCAATCTAGACTTTCCACTGATCATACCAAAGATAAGCTAAAAACGCAATGAAAGGAACTGGTTGGCTTATTACATGGAGCTTATATTCACAGGTGCTTATTTTCTTAGGATAACTCGTAATAACTGTCCCTAAGAAACTTGGCTAATAGAACTGGCATACAAATAACATGTCACGCTGATTGCAATGGAGGAGTGACGTACCATGGCACACTGTATAGGATCACCGTTGCCTCTCCTTTTTTTGCGATGTTCCATGAAATTGCCACATACATCTTGTACTTTTTCATTGTGTAACCCTATCTGCAAGTTGACATGGCTAATTTCAGACATCTCTACATGATACTACATTGCATATGCCTTGCGGATATTTAAACCACCAATTAACGATTGTGTGCGTACCATAAACTAGCCATGACTCTGTATGCTGGACTAGCAGGCACTCTAAGGGAGCCTAATGTAGTGCACTGGAATTCCTACATGCCACCTACGATTTTGTGTAATGTACTGCCCCTGTTCCTAAATATATGTCTTTGTAGAAATTCCAGTATGGACCACATACAGATGTATATAGATGCATTTTCGAGTGTAGATTCACTCATTTTGCTCCGTATGTAGCCTATAGTGGAATCTCTAGAAAGACTTATATTTAGGAACGGAGGTACGAGGTAGTATCGTGTATGACATCTACATATCTAATTTAGCAGCCAGTAGTAGAAATCATTGTCTGCACAAAGGGATTACTGGTCGAAAATCCTAGCAAAGCACGCTGGCAGGCACAGAACAATACAAGAGAGAGAGACGCGCTTACAAGATCATAGCAATGCCTCAGTCCAGGATCTTGGTTGGCCAAGCTGTTAGATCCAGAAGAAACATCGTCCTTGTAGTTTTTGCCAGCTGCATAACAGGTAACAGCGACCGGTTAGTATATTTGAAGTACATCGGGGCAGGTGATGCTGGACGGGTTTAAAGGTGACAAGTACCTAGGCCGTGGCAGGTGCTTGGCATCTCTCCAGACTGTGGGAATCAGGTTAGAAACGTCGAGGGTGATGACGCTGCGCTGGCTGTCAGGGTCCGGTAAGGAGATCTAGAACCGTCGAGTAGGGTGTTTGTGGAGCGGCTCCGGTAGGGTGGACTACGGTGTGGGCGTAGCGGATCTATGGTCATGGACGAGGGCGTAGGTGAAGCTGCTCCGGTGGTTGGGTTAAGGATGGTGTCGACGATGCGGATCTGCGGCCGTGGACGGGGCGTCAGAAGCTGCTCCGGTGGTTGGGTTAAGGGTGGTGTCGACGATGCGGATCTACGGCCGTGGATGGGGCGTCAGAAGCTACTCCGGTAGGTTGGATGAGGGTGTGAGGAAGTGGATCTGAGGCCATGGACTTGTGAGTTGGCAAAGCGGCCCCGGTAGGGTTGAGAATGGTATAGGCAAAGCTACTCCGGTAGGGTTGAGGAAGGTGTCGGCGAAGAGGCTCCGGTAGGGTTGAGGAAGGTGTCGGCGAATAGGATCAGAGGCCGTCGACGGGGGCGTCGGTGGGGTGGCTCCGGGGGGTGTGGACGAAGCGTCTCCGGTGGGGAGTACGAATGAGCCGCTGCAGATGCGCGGCGGTTGACGAGAGTACCGGCGAAGCAGATCCGGCACCGTGGACAAGGCCGGCACTGAATGGGCTGTGGTACAGTGGTGGATGAGCAGTCTACTTGTTTCTAGGGGAGGTGGGAGGAGTAGATGCGGCCGCAGAAGCAGATCCGACGAGGTGGACGCCGCTGGCAGTGAATGGGCTATGGTACGCCGGTGATGAGCAGTCTAGGGTTTCGAGAGGGGAGGGGAGAAAGGGCGATGAAGTACGGACGGCGTGATGTAAGATGCTCTGGTGCTGTGGAGTTAGTCATTTTTGCGGGAGGGGAGAGGAAATGGGGGTGCCGTGTAGTGGGGGAACCAGAAGTTACCAAAGCAGCCCCGACCTATCATGTAGATGAGGGCGGTATTGTAACTGTTGGTCTCCGTGCACCAAGGACAAAAGGGGGATTTCGCATGCTAAAGACTAAGGTGGCGGAAATTTTAGAAGGAGGCGGGAGATTTTGCCGCCCGCGGGATCGTTTGTATCCAGTTTCAACTAATTTTGGACAGTGCTAGCGGGAAGGTCATGCTAGACTGTGTACACGGGGCACGCGTCAGCAGTTAATAACTGGTGTGAAGTCCACCCCAGAAAATAGACAATAACTCAGGATGAGGCGCCGATAACTTGGACGTTCACACGGGCGCGGCCAATCGTACGGGTGTAGTGGCGCGTTCACAAAAAAGGGATCAAACGCTCAGCCTATGTATTTCTCGTGTAAATAGATAATTTAGTGCCATTGGTTATTTACTTTAAACATAATGCATTGACGTGTTAGTGTAGAGGCGTACAAAAAGAAATGGATATTGTAGTCAGCCACTTAAAAGTGTTACCTCATATGATTACATAGCCTCCATTTCATAATTTGCGTACCCGTTGAATTCATATATGAATATTACATATATTACTTCAAAATAGAAACTTAAATCATCCAAGATTAATGAATTTGAATGCAAGAGTAACAATGGTGCATGTTCATGATAACTACATTGGTTGTTTGAAGAAACATCACTGTAACTTTGGCATGCACAACTAAAAAGGCTTATTTAAATAGAAAAAAAAGTGATATGTGAGTGTCCAATCTTTATAGCGTTGAATCGATATTGTACCTTTGGCCACGATACGAAGTAGATATTGACTTATGTTCAAGCGATGCACGTCCACGATCGCTAGATAGTGATACGTGAATGAATTGTACAATCTCTCTCACACGCATACATATCTCATTTCCCTGTGGGCATCGGAATCACACACGCGCACTTCGTGTATTTCTCTCCCTCCATCAGGGTTAAATTCGTCTTTCTACCCCATCCTACAAGTCTCTCACACAGAAACACACACACTCTCTATGTCTAACACGCCCACCCCTTTAATTCCACCCACCCACAGCCACTAATGTCTCTCACACATATGCTATCTATCTATCCCTTAATATAGCTAGATATGTGTCACACAAACTTCTTCTCCCTACTAGCAAGATGCCCATGCGTTGCACGGAACATCAAGATGCATTTGTATGAGAAGTTTATCTTGTGGGAGAAAAGGATGAACGAGGGAATGCCTTATTTGCAAATGCGGAAAGGGGTGTGGGTATCTTCTTGCAAAATTGCCATAGTTTCCTTCATGTTCGTCGGATATAAATTGGATGGCCTATATTGCAGGATGGCAGGAACACCATCATCACCAACTCTGTTTTTTATAAGAGTAGAGATACGTGAGTGTCACTGCCCCCCCCCACACACCCACACTTCCCAACACCAAAGGACTAGGGTGACACCTCGATCTTGATACTAATCTATCGACTGGCTTTTCTCTCAAACATACACACACACACTACCCGGCACCGAAGGAGTAGGGTGGCACATCGATCTTGATAATAATCTATCTACTCCTCTTTCAAACACACACACACACACACTCGCTAGTTGTGCCTCTGTGCCTACCGCGCACACTCTCGATACGTCTTTCTCTCCCTCCCCCCAACAATGACAGCAGAAGGGTGACAACGCGATCTGATCATAATCTGTCAATTGGTTTCTCTCTCAAACATTGTGTCTCGGTGCCTCGCTCGGTAGCCCCCTCGATATGTAGACCTCTCGCGTGCGCACAGCTGTAGTGACGATGACGCTGAACCCAGTGTGCCTTGTTTGTACCGGCCTCATGTGATAGTTTTCACCCTGTTTTCTATTAATTAACAAGGCAACCTTTTCTTTGTTACTACTAGTGAATCTGAAATCATTCGGGGCAGACATAAAATATATCACTTCAACCCAATTATCGCAGCAACTATTTTAAAAGAAATAAGCTAGCTACCCGTGCGTTGTACGGAACATCAAGATGCATTTGTATGAGTAGTTTATCTTGTGAGAGAAAAGGTTGAACGAGGGAAGGCCTTATTTGCGAATGTGGAGAGACGTGTGGGTATATTTTTGCAAAATTGCCATAGTTTCTTTCCTATCCGTTAGATATAAATCCGACGGCCTATATTGCTAGATGACACACACACCTCCCTCCATCCGGAAATACTTGTCATCAAAATGGATAAAAAGAGATGTATCATCAAAATGGATAAAACGAGATGTATCATCAAAATGGATAAAAAGAGATGTATCTAAAACTATTAGTTTTAGATACATCTCTTTTTATCCATTTTGATGACAAGTATTTCCGGACGGAGGGAGTATTTGTCTTTTTAGAGATTTCAACAAGTGACTATGACCGGACCTTACCAACATACTCAAAAAAGTAGTCCATAATTTTGATGTTACCCTCTTTTCTTGGCGGTGCAGTGCCATCTGGATACCTCATAAATAAATGAAGTACTACATGATACTAATATATGATACATGGCGCAGGAGTACTAAGTATTATTAATACAGTTTTGCTAGAACTCATCTAGATGAGATATAATTTGGTCTCATTCATCTTTTATAGCCATTGGATGTGATGCTATATAAGATGCGTGTGTGCTAACGTGGGTTGTATTTGTTCTTGTGCAACGAACTGACCACTGCATGTCATGTTTGATAGTCTCAAGTCATTAAAAGCATACAAGCCCCACATCTCTTCTTGGTTGATTCCTCTATTTATGTCAAAAAATAAGAAACAGCGTGAGAGTTAATGCACCACGCCTATGTGTTTACTATTTGGTTTTAATAAGATGACTTAATACTCACCTAGACGGAGGGAGTATTCGATTTGATAGCGGGCGGCGCAGTTCCCGATACGGCTTTAATGCAGACGAGGGAGGGAGTAGCGGTTCCCGATATGTTGAACGGCCAATGCATCCTTCTTCAATTAATGCATGAGGGAAGTAATGGGAGGAGGTCCGGGAAAAGAGGCTGCACGATGTGAATGCAACGCAGTTTGCCCTCATTGCCCTCATATAAAGGCGCCCCTCCATTCCAATGCATCTACCACATCGTACGCACCTAAGCATTTGCCTAAGCACCTACACTAAGCACAAAAGAGCTCACTCCAGACCCATGGCGGTGATGCTCGTGAACGGCCAGCGGCTGCGCCAGATGGTCCACGATGCGGGCCTGCGGCATGGCGCTGAGGATCGTCTGTAGACGGTGTTGGAGACTGGCTTGTGGATGGCCGCCTTCGACGCCAACTACAACTCTAGTTGGACCAGATGATCGTTGCCACCGGCAATAAGTTCACCGTCCTCAAGAAGCTCGCGGACGACATCGCCGTACTCCTCCAGCCCGCGCGCCCGGGCTCCTCATTGCCTGCCACCCTAATTGGCCTCCATGGCCGGAACCTCTTTCAAGCACTGGTGGCCCTGCGACTGCCCGCCGACGCCACGAGGAATGTCCACTTGGAGGTCGCGCTCGCTGTGAGGCACCTCGCCCTGCAAGAATTCGTCGACCTACACATCCACATGTATGAGGAAATCGTGTACATAGGTATCTACAAGGCCAGTGAGGACGCTACGACGTTGGCCTTCCTCAACCGGCTGGAAGCCTTGGATGCCTTTGCTGAGAAGCACCTCGACCTCGCCACAAAAGCCGCCGCTCCTTAGTCACCGGTCGGTGGCCCGGCGCACTAAGTTGAGGAGGAGGAGGTCGTACGTTTGTGGATCCATCTTTCTTCTTGCCTTCTGTATCCACCACTACGATTGCATCATCGTGGCCTTAATTCTTATTGTGCTGTTGCATTCTCGTTCCAGTCAATACCGACATGTGCGATCCCTTTGCTTCATTATATGCATCACTGTAACTAGTACTCCATCCGTCAATTTATAAGTTGTGCTTACCTTTTCCATCATCTTCGTGCAACGCGTGAGCATCTTGCTAGAAACACTAGAATATGTCTATATGATTCGTATGTGATAGTCCATTTGAAATCTCAAAAAAGACAAATATTTAGGTACGGAGGGAGTAATATATTTGGAGTATATCAAAACAATAGTGATTTCTTTCAAATTTGTGAACAAATACTACTATTCTACTACTTTGGATCCGTCGCAACGCACGAGCACATTGCTGGTAAAAGGAAAAAGCCTGCCGCGTTCGCGTCGCACCCCCACATGCCCGGGAATCAGGGGTACAACACGGCCCGTCTGGCATGACACATGGCTTAGGGAAGACGTGTTTCCTAGCATTTTCACTTTCATGTGGGACCGCCGTTGAGCAAACCGACACCCCACCCGCCGCCGGGTTGGAAAAAAGAAACGAGGGGAAGATCTAGCTGTAGCACGGAAGCCAAGAAATTTGGTCTCTGACGGGGCTCGTTGATAGAGTAGGAGCATTCCATACTAGTACTACTCCTACTAGTACCAAGTTTGTACTCCTAATACTATATTACTAGTAGTACCACTGTACAACTAGTAGGTACGTGCACGGCACAACATCGTAGGAACAAAAAAGGGAAGATCTTGTTTTGGGTGATTTATCTTTTTTTTCAATCAACGTAGTATGAATAATATGATGTGGGGGGCACCCATGAAGCTTATGTGGCTTGGTTGCATGGCTACAAAAGGTTAGAGAAAATAAATAGATAATGTGTTTAGAGTGCACTCCACTAAATAGATATATATATACTTTGGATCCATTGCAACGGACCGGCACATCTATATCTATACCCCCTATATAGTGTGTGAAAAACTTTGAAAGTTGGTCGTTGGATGAAGCCAATCCGACGGTACAAAGATGGAAAATCCAAGAACTACTGGCCGCTGGATATCATCCACCAGATTCTGCCACATGTATAATCTAGAAGACTCCATGGTTGAACTTAATTCATGACTAAGGGCCTCTTTGATTCATAGGATTGCAGAAACACAGGAATAGGAAAAAAGTAGAATTGGAATGGCATGTTCATTGGATCCCTATAGGATTTGAGTTTGTTTGATTGTGTCGCATGAAAAACAAAGGATTTCTTTCAAGAGGTTGGAGTGCATGTTAGAATTCCTGTGAAACGTAGTACAAATGAATCCTTAGGAAAATATTCTACATGATTCAATCCTACGAAAATGACCAACGTAGGAAAAATTCCTAAGGATTCTAATCCTTCAAAGATCATATGAAAATCCTTTGAATCAAGCAGACCCTAACTTTGCCACAACTAAGCTTAGGCAAAGTTATTAGTTCTTCAAAACGAGAGAAACAAGTTGGCAAGCCTAAGGGAATCTTCCCACATTTTTTGTGTGTATGTCATGTGGGGCCTTAGTGTGGCTTGCCTAAGGTGTGGCTTGAATCAAACACTCGCCTAAGTTAATCAAACTTGCCTAACCTTACATTCCACCAGATTTTGCCACATGTTAGAATCCAGAAAGCTCCACATGTAGGAGCATAATGCTCAAACCACCAAAATCTCATGCGTGCAATGCACATGTACCTTACTAGTACTAGTTGGTAGTAGTATGAAACAAATTCCAGTTTTGGCACAAGCTCGTACTACGGGAGCACCACAAGGCCTGTCGTAGGAGTTACATTTCCCTCTCGGGGCCCACGAGACCGAACTTCAGTGGCTTAGTGGTAGAAACAAGAAACGTGATGGTTGCCGTGGTTCAACTTCCATGGACAAGCTGTCATGTCTGCTGACACATGTATATCAAAACTAGAGTGTTTATATTTCAAGCACGTGAACAAGTATTATTCTACTACTTTGGATCCATTGCAGCACACGGGCCAGCACATTGGTAGTAGTGGTGTCCATCTCTATCTCTAGAGGCCTTCCCTCGTTCATCCTTTTCTCTCACAAGATAAACTACTCATACAAATGCATCTTGATGTTCCGTGGAACGCACGAGGATGTTTCCTTGGGGGTCTCTCCAGCGCGGCGTGGCCTTAGTTGCAAGTTGACGCCCCTTGAGATGCCGACGTTGAGGGGCACTCAGATTTCCTTCGATGAGCAGGTAAGATGAGTTTGATCACGTAGTAAATGCATTCTAAAGACTATTTCCATGTCCATTTCCTAATTCTCCCCCTGCCCACTGTTTCACAGGTTAGGCTCGGTGCGAGTGGAGATTGGCTTGCATATGTACGGGAGGGTACCAACATCAATTTGCACAACATTTACAACAGTGAAACCGTTCCCGTAGAACCTTTGTCCAACATTGGGATCAGCCATGCAACGGGCCACCGCATGAATTGGTACGATGGAACCACAGTGAGATTGAATCAGATAGCATGAACCTTGCACATGGCGGTCAAAGGCGGACCATGCTGTCTGCGGCCGATTTGTTGCCGTACGAGTAGGAAGACGCTGTGCTCCTTTCTAACCGCATCTTCGTGGTGACAAACCAGGGGACTTATTTTGTATGGGACACATCCTACGATATACTCCCTCTCTCCCAGTTTATTTGTTTTGAATCTTTTCGTTTTATAAGTTTCAAATTCAAATTTAGAGCTCCCCACCACATGTTGAGATTACAATGTCCATTAAATCGTTGCGTGCATGTATAGTAAAGAAACAAATCTTGAGTTTGGCACGAGTTCGTGTTGCGGGAGCACCACAAGCCCTAGCGCAGGAGTTACATTTCCCTCTTAGGGCCGTCGAGACTGAGCTTCAGCGCCTTACTACACCTACCTTTGAGTCAATAACATGTGGACCCAATAGGTGACTGGTCCACATGTAATGCTCCCGTAGGCAGAGGGGCAGTGGGGCCAAGAGGGGTGAGCCGCAGGTCGGGGGACGTGTGGTTTCATGGCTTCGAGCGACGTCGTCGGAATCGCGGGTGGCTGTGGTAGAAACTTGATGCTCGCCGCATTTTAGGTGGCCCACATGTCATGCACACAAAGGCAGAGTGGCGGTGCGGCCGAGAGGGGTGAGGCGCACGTCGGGGGGCGTGGTGCCATGGGTTGAGAGGCGTCGTGGGAATCGTGAGATGAAACGTGATGGTCGCCGTAGTTGAACTTCCATGGACAAGCTGTCATGTCTACGGACACATGCACTGCATACCGATCACTGGAAGGAGTAGCAGAGAAAGCTATATATGCGGATAAATAGTTCCATATAGTCAAGCGGCCCACGCTACTACTCTGTTCAAAAGACATGCACACCATCGAAATAGTCCATCTATATCAATATACACCGAGAGGGAATAATTTTTTTACAAGAGAGGAAATAGTTCATCCATCCATAATGCCCTCCTGCTGGTGCAACCTTTTCTTCTTCTTCTTCTTCTTCTTCTTGTTCTCATTCTCTGTGGGAGACGGCTTCGCAAAAAGCTCTTGGGACCTTGCAGCTATCTCGAAACTCACACGGGCATCGAGGGCAGCATATTTTATCCGCTCGTACGTCAAGGGATAATTCTCACATCCAGACGACCTTAATGCCACCGTCTTGTCACCCTTCTGAAGATTTGTACCGAGCACAAAATTTGCTATGTCGAATAGGGATGGTGTCTGTTTATCACAAACTTATACAGGAATTTTGATTTTGGTTTGTAGGTCAGCGATGCTATTCAAATTAAGGTTGTACGGCTCCAGCTTCTGTTTGTCCCCTTCGATGGCTGCCCCACAGAAGTATACGTCCTCCCGAGACAAGAAATCGTGAAGCTCACCTGGTATGGAGGGCGAGTGTATGATGTGGTACACCAAAACTTCATCTTCGAGGCACAGCTGAAGGACGATGGCGCGCTGGATCTTCCCAGGGGCACGCTCCGTGTACTCTGCGTCAAGACCGATGACCCTCGTCTCTACCTTTTCGAGGGAGTTGGATACATTGCTGATCCACTGCCGAACAACCCTTGGGTGGACGGTGACTGACGGTGTCCTGGACTAGGGGGTACTCACCACGTCGTCTCCCGATCTGTTAGATTGGGCCGAGGACCCCCATGGCCGTATACTCATGGGCCAGTTCGGACAGCTGCCGCATACAAGGAAGATTCCACAAGACTTGGCGATCAAGACAAGGACTCCTCCTCACCGGCGTATTCGGCTAGGACTCTTGTTATCCTAGGCCTCTGGTGCACTATATAAACCGAGGCCAGGCTAGTCGATAGAGATATACAACAATCATACCATAGGATAGCTTCTTGGGTTTAGCCTCTCTGATCTCGTGGTAGATCTACTCTTGTACTACCCATATCATCAATATTAACCAAGCAGGACGTAGGGTTTTACCTCCATCAAGAGGGCCCGAACCTGGGTAAAACATCGTGTCCCTGCCTCCTGTTACCATCCGGCCTAGACGCTCAGTTCGGGATCCCCTACCCGGGATCCACCGGTTTTGACACCGACATTGGTGCTTTCATTGAGAGTTCCGCTGTGTGATCGGCAAAAGGATCAATGTCTCGTCTGTAGGTCAACTACGATGCCGGCGTCTTTCGCCGGCTCGACTGGTCACCTTGGCTCGACCGAGGACCGTGCTCCATCTCCGATCGTCATGTTCGGACGAGGGCCTTCATCAACATCAACTCCTATCTCTATCAAGATCATGGAGGAATCATCCATGGAGCCCGGGGGCTCAACGTCAACATTGCCCTCGGGCGACCGTGCTGTTTTTCCGAACAGAAAACTTGTATCCGCTGACCCACCTCTTAGAGAATCTCTTTGACGATCCCTTTGGTGAAATTGTGCGGAATTGAGTCTACAATAACCATGCAAAATTTTGTCGAGTTCCGATGGAGGAATCTCCGGCAATCTACAATATACTAGAGCCCTGTCGAATCTGGATAGGAATCTGGACGAGTTTAGGGCGTGATCTACAGAGCCCAGCTCGGAGGTCCTTTGGAAGATCCAACTGTTCATCTACTGCGGAATTCCCATATCTACCACTCCTCCAAATTTCAGCTCGATCTGACGGTTCAAACTCCGGGAACCTTCCGATGAGTGGACCAATTTTCGGATCCGTTTTCTGCGCGAATACGGATCCGACCCAAATTCATGTTTTTTTATGAACGTGATATTGGACAACCTTTTTAAAGGAATTCTCTTCTAGGGTATTGTGCGTTGTTTTTAGACACGTGCCCGTAAAATTTTAAGCTTCCCCTAAGGTCATCTTCATCATCATGCTGGTGTCAAACCAGTCCGGCAATATTGCTCCAAGGCTGCCGACCTGCGCTAGACACTGCGTCACTTTGTTGAGCCGAGCTCAACTTCTTCGGATCATCATCTCGGCAAGCCGAACAAGAGTCCGGCATCGTGAAGAATAAATCATCACCAACATCGCCGCCCCACAGATTACACAGAGCGGGCATACCGGCATAGCCGCACGGTCACTTCATCAAGCCGGCATCGACCACGTCACGACCTGCATCGGCAGGGCTGCACTATTGCTTCTTTAAGCTGGTGTCCATCACGCCGACCTACTTCGACTCATCGGCTGACATCGAGGCTTCGACATCTCGGCTGGACCGGGGGCTTTGCCATCTCTTCATCAACCTATACTCCGGAGACTTCAGCGTCACTAGCCGACCAGCTCCGTCACGTTAGCTGGACCGAGGGCTTTGCCTCCGCGAGCCAACCTTTGCCAGCATCGCTGTGCCGTCGCTTTATCGCCCATCAGGCAATGGGTGTGTGGATAGAGTCCCAATTTTGGGAATCACCTTTCTTCGGATTGCTACAACAAATAAACGAGGTGCTATTAATCCTAGTATTTTTTGCTTGTTTGGGTTCATTTTTCCCAAGGAATTATTACTCTGGTTTGACCATCATATGTACGCAGGTCTATCAAATGGTGGCCGCATTAACGACGATCGCATGGTGGTTCGGTCAGTTTCCGTACATAGTCCGGCGAACGCCGCATCCGGAACTCGGACCGGCCTGTGAATTCAGGCTTTGCCACGCCTTTACCGCATCACGCCGACGCCCTGCATCGACATCGACTTCGGCGCCAGGCCATATTTCTTTTATTACTCACTTTGCATAAATTATTTATTATGCAACATTTTTTTATTATCATTATTATTATTATCTCCGGTTTGCACTATTTTTTGTGCATAGGAAAATGATCCGGGTTGGGCGTCAACTCGGCATACTGACATACCACGCCACCTCGACTAGACGGGGGCTTCGTCAACACTTCATTACCCCATGTCGGGGACTTCGGCATCACTCTGCCGGCCTGCATTGACCGTGCTATGTCACCACTTCGGCGTGTCGAGCTCTCCGCTCCGCCACCTCGGGACCGGCTTGGAGGATGGAACCTTGTCCCACATCAAGTTCGGACCGCGTCATCAATGCCGAACACATTAACTAGCTAAGTCGCTTTCATGCTCAAAGTTTTAATTTTTAACTTGTGTTCGGTTCGCCCAAGCATTATACTTTTTTGGAAAAAAGTTGCTTGTAAAAATTATCCTTGTCAAAACTTTGTTTGTGACATGCAAATTCAAATACCCCGTTTATTTGGGGGCTCCCTTGACGGAGCTTTTCCTATTGCACATGATTATACTTGTACGGCTTCATTCCTTGTTCGTGTATTACGCCACAATATGCACCATATTGACATAAGCGATTTGCAAGCTGGGTTGCCTGGCTCCTGTGCTTACCCCTACGTTCCCGATTGTTCGGCTAGGGAGTAAAGGGAGCACCTCTGCGATTGTCACGACCGGGTCATCCAAGCTCTGACCTCAGACTGGGTGAAGCCGACAGCTAGCGCTCTTATTGTTTTCAATCATGGTCGGCACACAACGGAACTCATGAGTACAAAAAATCTATTGCACAAGTCTCATAGTAATAATGAGCACCGAAGAAAGGTATCGGTGGGGGTACTATTTTCTTCGAAGATGCTTCTTACACTTCGTCTGTAATATAGCATAGGTTCCCTGAGCGCGCTTTGTCTGTTACAGCCTTATGGCCCGGTTGCCTGGTTATCAGAAACACTGTCGATATTCTCGACCGGTGGAGTACATAACACTTTTCGGTCTTTGACCGAAGAGGGAAAAGCCGACGGTCGGTTAAGACGCGTTTAAAGTTCGGGTGAACAAAGATATGATATTAGTACTTCGGTACATACAATCATTATACATAAAATTCTTTTACCCAACTCACTTGGGGGCTCTTAAATTTATATGAGCCGTTTTATAATAAGTGTTCTTCTTCTCAGTTGTTGCAAAGTTTTTATTACTATTATTATTCATCACTCCTTTTTTCGACACGAGTGTGTGGTCACTAGCCGGGGAGCCTAATTTCTCTCTCAAAGCCGCTAGAGTTTAGTTTGCTAAACTGGCCTAATGAGAAGTACTCCACCTTCGGGGATAGGAGGTTGAAGCTGTAGGCTGTCCCGCTTGAACTCTTGAGATAGGATGTGTCATATTAAAGCACGACAAAAGCACTTTTTTTCTAAGTCCAATTTTCGGATTGGCACCGAACACTTGATCTTGTTCAGACGTCACATTTTTACTAACGTTTTTTTGGTTTTCCAAGCTTATGGCACTTTTAAACTATTTGTGTGTTTTCAGCACAAGTCTCGCAGTGCAACGCCGGACACCTTTAGAGATTCGGCAAAAACATTCTCGGATATTGCTATATATGCATCGGTTTCGAATTGCGTCTTCAGTCAATAGTTGGGTTGCCCGGCTCCTGCACTTGCTTCCTATGTTCCGCTTTGTTCGGCTAGGCGTGCAAAGGGAGCACCACTGCGATTGTGCTTCCAGCTCACATGGTTAAGCACCTCAGTGGAGAAAGCCGAAAACTGACTGTCACAATAAGCGTAAACTGGTCAGCGATCCGATGACTATGTTAAATGACGGGCCATTCATAACATTGGCCGAAGTGTTTACGGCTTTACCTCAACTGTCGCCGAACACTATCGGGGGCTATTAACTGGCCTCCCAAACTAAATCCTCGATATTTTGCTCTTACGTTGGAGCTGAGGTTTCATGATCATTCTTAGCATGACAACCCAAAGAAAGGAACCGATAGCGGGACTATTTTCTTTGGAAGACATTTCTTATGTTAAACAGTAATATAACATATATCTCTGCGTACCTTTGTTTATAAAACCGTATGGCCAGATTGCCTTGTTTCTCGTAAATCTTTGCCCTCATAAAGGCTTTATAAAGTAGGAGAAACACTCCTCGGCTACTAGCTGAGGAGGTGGAAGCCGATGGTCGGTCAACAAAGTTTTGTACAATGCGGATCCGAGCATTAATGACATAAAGTACTTGCATACATACAGTCATTACACATAATTTATGATTTTACTATGGATATTGATCCTTAATTCGGCCACCCGTGCCCGCATTAAGGCTCGGGGGCTACTGGGCTTCGGGCTTATTTATTTACAAATATTAAAGGGGCACATCGATCCCCTAATCTGGTGTTGCCACCCGACCAGTGTCTCGGGGGCTACTACATTGCCTGTCCTATGCAAAAAAAATTATGTGCAATATAGTTTCCGAGGAGATTTTGATCCTCAGGTTGGTCGGCCGCACCCAACCTAAGTCTCGAGGACTGAGCACGCCACTTTTTGTGTCCCGAAGTATTCTACCGATCTAGGACTTGATCCTCAGGCCAATTTTGCAAATCAACCTGAGTCTCAACGGCTACTGGGATCAGCGGTCTTATGTCATCCGTCAGGTGCATCTTGGGTTTTATACCCATACACACCTTGAGGGCTACTGGCTATATATCTCGGCAGAGAATAAATTGCACCAATCAAAATTATTGACAAAAAACCGGCCCATAGTCGGGGTGGTGCACCACCTCGGAAGCAGTCCGGCATAAAGCTCGGGCGCTAGTGGCTGGCTCCATAGAGGGCATTTCCAGCATTTAAGCTCGGCTAAACTCCTTCTACTTTTTTTGGACCAAGATGATCTATGACATCTTGGATACAGTCCGGCATTGGAGCTTGGACATAGTCCGACATTTGAGCTCGGATACATTTCGGCATTGGAGCTCGCATACATTTCGGTGTTGGAGCTCGGAAGCAGTCCGGCTTTGGTGCTCGGCTGCAAAAGATACCTCGGAAGCAGTCCGGCGTTAGAGCTCGGACGCAAGAGGACACTGCCTCCCGGGAACAACTTCAAACCCGAGGTGTGGCATGAAAATAACAATGCATTGATAAAGGCCGGAAACTTAAAGGGGCTCCTCAGATACCCGACGTGTATACTCGTTGAATGCATTTCGGTGATCCTCAAGATCGAAGATGGGAAGATTTGTTGAACCAGTTTCCAAGACCGACAACCGAAGATGAAGAATAGTTCAGAAGAATCGAGGAGCGTCTCTAACTTGAAGACTGGTTCAGGGGGCTATTGACGGTGTCCTGGACTAGGGGGTACTCACCACGTCGTCTCCCGATCTGTTAGATTGGGTCGAGGACCCCCATGGCCGTATACTCATGGGCCAGTTCGAACAGCTGCCGCATACAAGGAAGATTCCACAAGACTTGGCGATCAAGACAAGGACTCCTCCCCACCGGCGTATTCGGCTAGGACTCTTGTTATCCTAGGCCTCTGGTGCACTATATAAACCGAGGCCAGGCTAGTCGATAGAGATATACAACAATCATACCATAGGCTAGCTTCTAGGGTTTAGCCTCTCTGATCTCGTGGTAGATCTACTCTTGTACTACCCATATCATCAATATTAATCAAGCAGGACGTAGGGTTTGACCTCCATCAAGAGGGCCCGAACCTGGGTAAAACATCGTGTCCCCTGCCTCCTGTTACCATCCGGCCTAGACGCACAGTTCGGGACCCCCTACCCGAGATCCGCCGGTTTTGACACCGACAGTGACGGTGGCAACTATGCACATCGAGCCTTCGACGAGGACATGTTGGACACTAAAAACCTGCATCTCGATCTCTATCGCCATTTGGAACCGCTGGAACGGAGGGCTATGGTTTGGAGAATTAGGATTAGATGGCGAGTCTAACTGAAGTAGTAGATGATTATTTAAAGAGGTTAAAACAATGTGAACACAGTGGGGTTTGGATGCAAATGAAGACGAAGGGGAGGTGAAGAAGCCGAGGAGAATCGGTTCCCGATGGAGAAGTAAATGGGAGAAGTGGCGTGCAGGCAGTTGATTAGACGGCTAGGTAGACTAAATGAAAAGGCTATGCGGGTAGACTGATGAGTCGTACATGTTCGTGTACGTGCCCATCCTTCCTGATAGGTGGGACCTATGCAAACAGATAAAAAATGTGTCATAGTTTTTTTTAGCGCGTGAGTGGGAGACACAACATTCTCTGGTTAAGGAATACTCCCTCCATTTAGGTGAGTATAAGTCACCTTATGAAAATCAGGTTTTCCCAAAACATTTAGGCGTGGAGCATTAACTTCCTGCTCGATCCCCTCCCAGCCTCGTTAGCCAGCGTTCTCTTCCTCTCCTGCCACGTTCTACCTTTTCATTTTTCCTCTTCTCAAGTGTGGAACGATCTACATGCCGTTCTTGATGCACCAGAACGACCACTGCATGCATCGCGGTAGAGCGTTGATTGGGCATGCACGAGAATTTGGTTCTGCTCGCAATATGGATGATACCTGAACGATGAAGTGAACAGGCATGCTAGCACGGGAGACCTATTTACGCTATACAATACTGGAGTACTCATGTACCTACTAGTAGTAGTACTAGTAGTAGTACAACTGTGGTACACTTGATGGTCAAAATACTATTCATTCGGTCCTCACAGTGAAGTGACAACACCCTGCGCCTGACACTAGTCCAGGCGGCGTGTTCGGGTTACCAAAGTCAGCCTCACCCTGTGCACGGTGCAGTCTGTCACCTCCACTGTATAGCACATTGGCGCCTCGCCTCGTCTCCCTCCCCGCTCCCATAGCACCACTCCATCTCCATCTCCTTCTCCGTCTCCATCTCACTGTGCCCCCGTGTACCGTCGCCTCACTCGCCTCCCCCGTACCACTATTCCCTCACTAGCCGCTCCAGTACCAACATCCTTCTCCCCTGTAAATCAAGCCCCCTTCCAAACTCCACCATGGCCGAACGCGAACCGCGCAGCATCCATATGAGCCGCGATTGGAGCAATCTCCCCAGTGACATCCTCGACCTCTATTGTTCGTGTATGGATATGTTGAGCGCCCTGTGGCTGGCTGCATGCTCGAGGGACATGCACACGGCCATCGTCGAAGCGAGGCCTAAGCTTTTCAAGACACCCTGCTTGCTGCTATCTGGTCTTGCGAGATTGGCTCACCATGATACGGAGGCGTGCATGATGCCCCTCGACTTCAATCCGATCGCCATTAGCCGAAACTTCTTTGCAGGTATGTAGTGGGTCGCCATACATCATTTCCCTCGACATCAATCCGATCACCATCGCCGGAAACTTCTTGGCAGGTATGTACCGGGTCGGCATGAACTCCCACTGGATGGCTGCCTTCAGAGAAGATGGTAAAAAGTTGGTGCTCGTGAACTTCCAGACCTCCCATGAGATTATCCTTCCTCCGTTGGATTATATAGAGTATTACCATCGTGGTCCAAGTCATCTAGATTACTACGTCAGTTGGACGGACCTTGTTTTGCAGAAGATTGTAATCTGCCAAGTGCCCACATGACATGCGAATTACGCAGACTTCAAGCTAATTGCCCTATTCGACCGCGGACTCACCTATCTTTACGCCGGTGCCTTCTTTAGCTAGAGACAACTCGGCTCGCAGTGGATCATCGTCAAAGCTGATACACACTTCTGTGATGCTATTGAACACAATGGCATCATCTACACGATCGACAAAGCAGATGGCACCACGTATTGCTGGGACGACGCGCGTAAGTTGTTTCCTCTCATGTTAATGATGACGCCATGACACTGTTTGAACTTCTTGTGATGATTGGCATATCTCTGTTTGAGCAGAATTTGAGTAGAACTATGGCAATGTATTAGAGACGCCGTAAATCAGCTATATTTGGAATGAGTTAATTCATGCGATTGTGACCATGTCATTACAGCCAATTTGTACCCTGAATAATCAAACGGTTAGGAATATATGGATATTATCCTTATTTTACAGTAATCTATATACTACTACTAAATATGAGTGTGTATCAATGGCCATGTTAGTTTCCTCATTTTCATGATGTAGAAACATGCACCACACTGTTGGTTTCATCTAACCATACATTAGGGAAGTAAATATGCATATGGAGAACTCTATATTTGGAAGTAGTGAAATCCTGCAATGCTTACCATGTGTACATACCTATATTCGCCCTCCAGCAATCAATGGCTAGAATAATATCCTCACAAAAATTTTGCCCACAGAACACGAGTATATAACAATGCATGGTATGTTAGTTACCTTGAATAATTTGTTTGTGAGGACAGAACATGATTACATAACATGCATGACATGGTAGTTTCCTGTGAAGAATCGATTGCGAGATAACATGAGTATAACCATGCATGGCACTTCTATATTTTTGAACCCAGTATACATTTCCCTGTATTTTCCTCCCAGTTCCAACAGGGACATATCAATGTTGTTTCTTGCATTATCCTACTCATACTCTGAACAATGCTGATCTTACATTAACAATGCATGTCCTTTTTGATATGATGCAGTGTCCCTACAGTTACTGCCCTTTGTAATCACACCACCTTTGCCAAAAACAGGGAAGCACAACTGGTTCCTCGCTCGATCAGATGGCGGCAAAAGACTGATGATCATTCGGACACATGAGCCGAAAAACTTATATTGCAAAAACCCCACTATATACAAGCACCGTGTAATACGTGAGTATCCGGATAGTGGTTGTTACGTCTATGAGCAGGATACCAGCTTGTTGGGGCCTTTAGGATTTTTTAGTAGGAGGCGGGTAAACAGCCTTGGTTCACACTCTCTGTTTCTCGGACTCAATTATCCGATTAACCAGGAGATCACCGTTGGCAAGGACCTTGATGGCAGAGAGGCTCTGTTTGCTATGGAAAACTGTGTCTACACGGCGAGCCCTAGGAGTTCGGGAGCAAACTCCCCTGATTGTTAACGATATAGCCTGCAGCCAAAAGAAGGTGAGAATGACAAAGGATTCCGGATTAACTTTGATCCTTGGATGTCTCAATTACGACAGGCAGTGATGTGGTTCGAGCCTTCAGGTTGATAGGTAATTGGGTTGTTGCATCGAAAGGGTGGAGTACTGGTGTCTCCGGATCACTGGTCGCTGAAGCAGGGCTGCAAATTATGATGGTGTTGGATCATCTCTTCGAATGACTTTGTTGTCTTTGCTGCTGGTTCTGGATGGGTAGTTCTTTCTTTTGTTATGCATATTCCTTGTCATTTGGTCATCCTCGTCTATGTCACTCTTACTATGTAATAGTTGCTTCTGTTTAGAATGTCATTCTCATCCGGATCATGAGAGTCTGAGCGTTGCAGATGGGTGCGTTTTGGTGGTGTAGCAAGACTTCTTATGAACTATCATGTCTTGCTGTTTATGTCAGTAGTAGTCACTAGTCAGTGTTTGAATGTTGTATATATCGTTGTTTCGAACTGTTTATTGTCTTGAACTACTGGTGGGCTAAATGAGGGCATCACCATTCTCCAGTGTTCAGAGTATATCTCCTTTTTTCAAGTTATATAATTTGAGCTCAGTGTCTTTTCAATGATGTACACTTGTTTGGGCCAGTGAGGTGTCACTGAATATGGGCCGAGTAGTAACACAATGCCAAACAGGTCAATTATGACTCTCAGGCCGGGCTCTCAAAAGATCCTGAAAAGAAGGCCGGGTTCTCCAAAAAAGAATGAATAAGGACTCTTAGGCCGACATGTGGGCTCCACCGGTGTTTTTGTGCACTTGCGCGCCGAGGGCATATTGGCGCGTGCTCGAAATTCATGCTACCTTTTCATCCGCAGTCTCCCACCCCTCCCCCACCTCTGGAATCTCGATTCCTACTCCAGTTCCCCCAAATCCCCCTCATGTACTCCCTGTACTCAAGCGCACTATCATGTCGCCGGTCAACACGGATCTCCGAGCTGAAGATCCTGAGGTCCGTCCTGCCTTCGGTCGTTGTGTACTGTCGCTCAACAGTGGCATGGCGGCGCTTGACGACCAGTTTGCCGACAAAGTGCTGATGGTAACCATCAACGGCGACCGGCCTCCCGTCTCGCCGGATGACCTTGTCAAAGCTCTTGGCATTGCGCACGACATCCAAATAAGTGACTTGCTCGTCGAAGTCTGTCCACCACCGGCTGATTTATTCGTCAGGTTCCGGACAACTTTCGACTGCAGTCGTGTGTTCGAATCTTCCCGGCGTTTGTTCTGCGATGGCGCGCTGGTGAGCTTTGATCGGTGGCACCCAGGATGGGGCTCGGTGCCCTCTGAGCTTGAGTTTTTAACAAAGCTTACCTTCCACAGCATGCCTCGACGTGCTTGGAACAGCGAGTCCATGAACGAGCTTATCAACGACCTTGGAGGTGAGCTCGTAAGTATGTTTGTTCCTCCAGACAGCTGGGCTCTGACGGTTATGGCATGGATGAAGAAGCCGTCCACCATACCGAAGGTGATTGGTGTTTAGATACCGGTGCAGGAACTGGGGTTGTACTATTCGTCGCCACCAAGGACGCCGCGGACCACGTTAGGGATGTATCTGTATCGAGTGTTCGTGCATGTCGAAGAAGTGGTCA
Organism: Triticum urartu; assembly: GCF_056163025.1. Lineage (NCBI taxonomy): Eukaryota > Viridiplantae > Streptophyta > Magnoliopsida > Poales > Poaceae > Triticum > Triticum urartu. The sequence continues at coordinate 424,568,490 of NC_141877.1, read as the reverse complement.
ATCCATCAATCGAAGTCCTACCGCCGCCGCTGGTGCCAGGGTCCGTCGACGACGTCCATTACAGGAGTCAACGTCAGACTTTCCCCGTGTTGCTCGGAACGATGGATGGCACAGGGCCTACTCCATCGCGCATCGGAGGCCACTGCTTATTTGGGAGAAGAGGCAGGGCTGGCTGCCTGGATGTGCTCTAATTTGAGGTAACAACAGAATCTTGTCAGATACTAGTTAAATCCGAGCTATGGGTGTGAAGCACTGATGTACGTCAACTTAATGTGCTAGGAGAACTTATTGTGTTGTCTATCTGTTTTCTTTGCACAACATTCAAGATATTTCCCCGTCATTGATAAAGACGATGAACCGTTATGTACGACTTCGTTGGTTTCAACATAGCCCTTCCCGTAGCGATCCACTGCTTCCATCCTGATTATGCCGCCTGCATGAAATTTTTGTATGCAAGTTCAGTGTGCTATGATGTTCTATATGATTGTGTCAACTATATAAGTTTTTACTGAGCATCAACAATGCATATGGCTGAAAGATGTATTTACGAGCATCGGCCGATGGGTCTCTCTCTCTCACACACACATACGCACACGCACAAGTGGGACCCGTTGAATTATTTATTTGCTTGTGACAGCTTTTAATTAGGTTCCACTGTAATCTAACTTTTTTCTTAAGTTATTAATTGAGCTCAGTGACTTCAAAAAGTTGTATAGAAGCCTTGTTTGGGCCTTTCCGGCGTCGCTGAATGTGGGCTGAGTAACCATGTTAGGTTGTACTATACTACACATGCCTTTTTTCGCTATTTTTTTAAATAATACATTTTTTATTAATTTTCATAAATATTACACTGGGTAAATTTTTTTCAAAAATAATACACCGTCCGCCCGCTGCAGGCCGACTGGGCCTAGTCAGCCCACAACAGGCCGATTGGATTCCAGTCGGCCTACAGCTGGCCGACTGACCCTGGAGCTAATTGGCTCGCTGTGGGCTAATTTTTTTGTAAAAGTGTTAATCATGTATTTAAAAAATATGTGTATTGTGACCTCCTCCGCTCGCTGTGGGCCCACTGTTGAATAAAAAATATGTTTTAAAAAATGTTAATCATGTATTTAAAAATTGTTAAATGTGTGTATAAAAAATGTTCCTTATCTATACAATTTTTTTAATGTGTGTATAAAAAATAGCTTTTTTCAACATCAGCAATGCAACTAGGCCGACAGTTGTACACAATATCTGGGTCAACTTGTTATTCTCCGCCCCGCTGGGCTGCAAACTTTCCTAGGAGGTATGCATTAGGCTTAACAAGAAAATGGATTTTAAGAAATAATAAATGGGATGTAATTATAATAACTGGATAGTTACTATGCACCAAACACGTAATTAGTTTGAAAAATATATTATTTTTGGAATTTGAAAATTTTAATTTCATTCTCGTTGCACGCGCAATATTTCGTTGGATTTTAACGTAATACAACTTTATTTTGAAATTATATTTAACCTGACTAGAAATTTCAGATACAAATATTTCGGATCCCATCAAAATGTGGGAATTTTTTTTGAATTCTGTTTTGAGCGGTTGTTTGAAATTATTAATCGTTGTCCTAGCTAGAAGTTGGGTTGTACTTTTAAAAAACTGTAAATGGGTTGTAGTAAATTCCATTAGAATTAAAAAATGGGCTGTACATTCTTACAAATCGCAAATGGGCTATATGTTCTCTACCAAATCCGAGCTGTGGGCCTACTAAGTTGACGCGTACCAAGGGCTTTGTCAACTTAGTCAATATAAATGATTCTAACTGCGGTGATCGTACGATGTCCATCCAACGGCCGTAGTGCTTCTTCAACCTCTGGTCTTCTTGCTCCAGCCGCCCAAAGCAGCGCCGGTCGTGTCGCGTGCTCCTGCCTCCCGTGGCCAGCTGTGATGCCGTGGAGGCCTCACCGCCCCGTACTACTCCCACCGCTGGCCAGGCCATCCCTCTACTCACCCACACCCCCTGTTATTCTACGGCGATGGTAGCCTCACACCGCAGCCGAACCAGTGAACCCTCGTAATCCTCTCCGCGCGGGCTTCCACTGCTGCGTCTTCCCCGGTTCCGCGTCATCCCCTTCCTAGGCCTCGCCATCGTCCAGACCACCGCCCTGGTGCTCTCGGCGCAGCGTGGTCAACGTGGTCAATGACCGACTTCCATCGGAAGAGTACTGTATGTGGAGAGGCTGACAGCTGGGTCCACGGTAGCTGCAAGGAAGTGCCTCCTTATTACGCGCAAAATAATTATTCCTCCACCTGACAGCGGGGACCCATCGGACAGGCCACCGTATTTCGCGAAAAAAATGATTCGCCCCCTGACTGCTGGGACCCACAAGCTACGTCTTCGCACGCAAGTGCGTCCAAAAAAAACGATTCGCCCCCCTGACTGCTGGGACCCACTAGGCCCCCGACTGCTGGGACCCACCAGCTACACCTTCGCATGCAAGGAAGTGCGTCCGGACGAAAAAACAAAACGATTCGCCCCCTGACTGCTGGGACCCACCAGCTACATCTTCGCAGGCAAGGAAGTGCCTGACAGTCGGGACCCACCTGGTCGAAGCATACGTAGCGTTGTCATTCTGGTCGCGAACGTGTACGTACATACTGGTCGATGTAGAGGCGCACACGTGTCGTAGTAGAGGCGCGCACGTGTCGTAGTAGAGGTGCGCACGTAGCATGTACACGTACGTACAGCGGCCAGGGTGCAAGAAAGAAAATATGGCCACGTATGTGTACATACGGGCGGGGTCTCGAACGCCTACTCGCGCATACGTACGGTCAGGGCTCGTGTACATGGCTGGGTCGGAACGGAGAAACATCGTCGTCGTCGTGTTCATGGGGAGGCAACGGAATGCGTCGTGTTCATGGGGAGGCAACGGAATGCGTCGTGTTCATGGGGAGGCAATGGAATGCGTCGTGTTCATGGGGAGGCAACGGAATGCGTCGTATTCATCGAGAGGGCTTGGACGGAACAGGCGATTGAAACGAGGTCTGGCGTACCGCAGAACAGAGGAAACGGCCTTGTGTTCGACCGGCCACGTTCGAAATGGTCTCCTGTTCATCGGGAGGGGTCTGGCGTACCGCAAAATGGAGGAAACGGACCTCCTACGGTCGAAATGGGGGTCCTGTTGATCGGGAGGGGTGTGGCGTACCGCAAAACGGAGGAAACAGACTTGTGTTGGAGCGCTACGGTTGAAACGGGGGTCCTGTTCATCGGGAGGGGTGTGGCATACCGCAAAACGGGACTCCACGGGATACTGTTCATCTCCACCGTCGACCTCCTCCAGCCTCCACGGGCTCCTGTCCATCCAGCCTCCACGGGCTCCTGTTCATCCAGCCTCCACCGCGCGCTACTCCACCGGCTACTGTTCAACCACCCCTCCACCGTCTACTGTTCATCCAGCCCTCCACACCACGGGGTCCTGTTCAACCACCCCTCCACGGGCACGCCTCCACCGTCTACTGTTCATCCAGCCCTCCACACCACGGGGTCCTGTTCAACCACCCCTCCACGGGCACCCCTCCACCATCTACTGTTCATCCAGCCCTCCACACCACGGGGTCCTGTTCATCCACCCCTCCACGGGCACCCCTCCACCGTCTACTGTTCATCCAGCCCTCCACCACACCACGGGGTCCTGTTCATCCAGAGGCAACGCCACCACTCACTGTTCATCCAACCCCCCCCCCCCCAAGGCTCACTGTTCATCCCATCGATCAGCTTCAGTTAGCAGCAGTAGTGAAGGAATCGCTCGATCGGGTTCAGTTAACAGCCATCGATCGATCGCTCGGGTTCAGTAATGTGTAGCCTGTAGTGCAGTCGCTCGGGTTCAGTTAGAGCCCAACGCCTCGCTCGGGTTCAGTTAGAGCCAATGCCTCGCACACACGCACGTACGTGTATGAGAGAAACGCGCATCGCTCGGCCCCGACCTCCCACCGTAACCGGGAACTCCCCGAAATTTTCCTCCCCCTTGCTTCTACCACAGTTTTTTCCGTCATGGACGGCCCAAAGAATGTCATGCAGCTGCGTCTCCGGCCCGCCCAGGACGAAAAGCCCATTTTATGTCATGGTTTTTTGTCATAGAAGTAGGAGCCCACCACATATATGATGATACCGGGTTTTGTCACAATTATCGTCATAGAAGTGTCATATGTATGACAGAAAAAAATTCCGTTCGGCCAAAAATGTCACGGATGTGTCTTTTTTTTGTAGTCAGTATTCCCGCTTAGTACAGGTGAAGGCTATCAAAAGACTGGGAAGCGACCAACTAGAGAGCGACAACAGCCATGTGCATGCATTAAAATTAATAAACATTGGATGCAAGCATGAGTAGGATATAATCCACCATGAACATAAATATCATGAAGGCTATGTTGATTTGTTTCAACTACATGTGTGAACATGTGCCAAGTCAAGTCACTTAAATCATTCAAAGGAGGATACCACCCCATCATACCACATTATAACCATCTCAATAGCATGTTGGCATGCAAGGTAAACCATTATAACTCATAGCTAATCAAGCATGGCACAAGCAACTATGATCTCTAATTTTCATTGCAAACATGTTTATTCATAACAAGCTGAATCAGGAACGATGAACTCATCATATTTACAAAAACAAAAGAGGTCGAGTTCATACCAGCTTTTCTCATCTCAGCCAGTCCATCATATATCATGATAATTGCCTTTCACTTGCACGACTGAACGATGTGAATAATAATAAGAGTGCACGTGCATTGGACTAAGCTGGAATCTGCAAGCATTCAATAAACAGGAGAAGACAAAGCAATATGGGCTCTTGGTTAAATCAACAATAAAGCATATAAGAGCCACTTCAACAATTTAATCATGGTCTTCTCCTATCAACCCCCAAAGAAAAGAAAAGAAATAAAACTATTTACACGGGAAAGCTCCCAACAAGCAAAAGAAGAACATGAAATATTTTTGGGTTTTCTTTTTAATTACTACTACAAGCATGGAAATTAAACTGATTAAAAGCTACAACTATTTTTTTTGTTTTTTCTTAAGGTTTATTAAACACACAAGAAGAAAGCATAAAAGGAAATAAACTAGCATGGATGATACAATGAAAAAGTATGAGCACCGACATCTAGCAATGAGTGTGTGTGAACATAAATGTAATGTCGGTGAGAAATACGTACTCGCCCAAGCTTAGGATTTTGGCCTAAGTTGGTCTATGGCCATGGCTGGCCTGGCTGATATCCATAATAATAGTTGTTGGGGTCGTACTGTGATGCAGCGGCTATCGCCTCCTAAGCTGCAGTGTGGCGACGAGCGGCCTCCGCCCTCCTCTCGTACTCATCTGCCTCCTCTCTGGTAATATTATATCCTCCTCTTGCCTGATAATCAAAGAAAGCAGGAGCAGGTAGAGTAATACGGACAGCACGACGTTTGTCAAAGATTAGTCGGTACTGGAGAGATGATTCGTTCCTCTCGACAAAATGGTGAGAAACCATAGAATCAAAATCTAAATAAGTAGGAGGCAACTCCATGTCTCCTTCACGAACGTCTATCTCAAGAAATTTAGCTAAGCGGGTTGCATAAATTCCTCCAAAGAAATCTCCATTATATCTATTATGATGCAACCTACGAGCTACAATGGCTCCCATATGATAAGATTGGTCTCCTGACACAGCACTCCTGAGAATGCTAAGGTCAGGGACACACATGTGACATGCTTCATCCTTAGCATTTATGCACCTACCTATGAAGAGAGCAAAATAATGTATAGCAGGAAAGTGAATGCTCCCTATGGTAGCTTGTGTTATATCTCTAGATTCCCCTACAGTTATACTAGCAAGAAAGTTTCTAAATTCAGATTTAGGGGGATCCCTAACACTACCCCATTGTGGAAGTTTGCAAGCAAAAGTGAAATCCTCTAAGTCCATGGTATAAGATTTGTCATAAAGATCAAACATGGCTGAAGGAGAATTATGCGAAGATGAATACTCAAACCTCCTCACAAAAGAGCTTGTGAGATCATGATACTGGGGGCATTTGTCCGCCTCAAAGTCCTCAAGACCGGCATTACGCAAATAGGCGTTAAATTCTTATTTAATTCCCGCTCGATCCATAAAATTTTCAGAAGGCCACTCACAAGGACACACTGGAGCGCCTCTTGGTGGCTCTTCGTCAGCATCACGCATTGCAAGCCTGGGTCCTTGCTTCTTTGAAGAACCACCTTGGAACATTTTCCTAAGCATATTTCTTCCTCTGAAAAATTCTGAATTTTTTTAATAACTTCAAGATAAAAGTAAACCAAACTCAATAATATTGATAGCAACCACTCCTACAAGGTGCCTAGGGCCTATATCATGCATCAAAACTACTTTTGACCATACAAATTTGACATGCAAACTCAAGAACAGGGTCACCTAAGCAGCAAAAATTTGCAATGAATAAAGCACTAGAACAAAAACTAATTGGACCAATGCAGGAGTCACATACCAAGGAACAATCTCCCCAAGCAGTTTTGTGAGAGGTGCTTTGAGGAATGAGATCGAAAATGGCAGCAAAGAGGGCTGGAACTCGTGCTTGAGTTGGTTTTTCATGTTTGTGGGAGGAAGAAGAAGAGGATGGGTGCAGGAATAAGTGGTGGAGGGCCACCGTGGGCCCACGAGGCAGGGAAGCGCGCCCACCCCTCTAGGGCGCGCCCTCCACCCTCGTGGCAAGGTGGTTGGCCCCCATGGTGTGTTCTTTGTTCCATAAATCCTCAAATATTCTAGAAAAAATCATATTTAATTTTCAGGGCATTAGGAGAACTTTTATTTTTGAGGTATTTTTATATTGCACGGATAATCAGATAACAGACAGAAAATTATTTGTTTTGTTTTATTTAATATAAAAAACAGAAAGTAAAAGTGTGGTACAGAAGGTTGTGCCTTCCAGTTTCATCCATCTCATGATCATCAAAAGGAATCCACTAACAAGGTTGATCAAGTCTTGTTAACGAACTCATTCCGAATAACATGGAACCGGAGAAATTTCGAACAACACTATGTTACCTCAACGGGGATATGCATATCCGCAATAATAAGTGTAGCGACCAGACCTCAAACGATCTGATCTCTGTCCTCCGGTGTCATCCCTGGATCAGTAATGCTGACACCACATAGTACTCGGAGGATTTATAGCAGAGTAGCAATCACACACTTATTACATCGAGTGTCTCAAAAGAGAACTTATTACAATAAATATGGTTTAAGGCCATCTAATAACGATAACTGTGGAAGGCTTGGAAGATAAGTGAGTCCATCAACTCCAACGGCATCGCTGGGTATAGGACCACGACCTAAAACTCCTTAATCGTCGTCTGAAAAGTCTGCAACATTAACGTTGCAGCCCGAAAACGGGTCAGCACATGGAATATGCTGGCAAGGTAACACATAGAGAGTAATGGAATGCAACAACTATACTACATGCATATTTGGCTGGTGGAAAGCTCTATGGTTATAGTTTTGCATAAAGCCAATTTTTCCCTATTCAAAGGAATAAAATTTATTTAACTATCATGGTAGTTGTTAAACATTGAGAATGGTTGACAGCATTCTCAATCCCAATTAAGCATCATCATTAAACATAACCCAACAAAATTAATTTAGAGTAACATGTTGAGATTCACATGATAATCCAAGTACTAGATACTCAAGATGTCCATAACCGGGGACACGGCTAATCATGATTAGTTTGTTACACTCTGCAGAGGTTTGCGCACTTTTTCCCACAAGACTCGATCGCCTCCATTTGATTTCTCGCACTACATGATGTTTGAGAAGACGGATGACCGAGACATAGTCTTTCAGAAGCGCTAGCACCTTACGATCGGGTAGACCGTACCACCTACATCCCCTATATCTGCTAGTCTACCATTGTAAGAGTTCGCACAACTTAGTCAACTATGCTAGAGCCCATAATAGATTGTGGCTGCACACGTAAGTTTCTAGTATGAATAGTCTCATGATCCCTTTGAGCCTGGGTGGCGGTCCAAAAGAAAACAGGCAAGTCCTGGAAATACCCAGGTGCCTCAATCCACCCAGATGTGTGTTTAAGTAGCCACCTTAGATAAACCATTAAATTAACAAAACTCACATCTGTCGTGGATATCACTCACCCAATCCACGTCTACTAGCATAGCATGGCATAATAAGCAAACGTAGAAGTAACTCCCAAAGGTTTGACAATAACAGGTAATAGGTACTACCTCATCTACTTCCCATCCCACAATTTAATTAGATCCTAATCATGCAATGTGTGAGGATTGATCTAATGCAATAAAACTGGGTAGTAGAAAAGGTATGATCAAAGTGTTACTTGCCTTGCTGATGATCCGCGAAACCTAACGATTCGAAGTAACACGCGGCGCACTCCGGGTACTCTATCGCAAACAAACAAACAAGCATACAATAAGTACTCATCTAATGCACAGGTAAAACTCAAATAAGAGATCTAACCAGAAGGTTCAACTTAAGAACTCCGGTTGGCAAAAAGAATCAAATCGAACGAAGCAACGAAAGTCAAACGGCGAAAGAAAACAACTTCTTTCTAGTAATCTTGACCTAGGGCAATTTTTACAGTAGCAAAATCTTGTTTAAGTTGGTTAAACGGATAGAGGGTTTCAAGATGAAACTCTAGGCGCTTGAATCGCCTGATTCCGATAAACGAGCGAAAAGTTATACTAAAACGAAAATCGGATCAGGAATCGCGATCAGAAAAATCGTGGATTTAATCCCAGAAAAAGAAAACGACGAACGGATTAACGAACGAACGTTCGTTATCCAGATCTAAACGATGAACGTGTTCGTTTAAACGAACAAACGAGCGAACGCTCGCTATTTAACCTAAACCGAAAAAACCGTTCTAATAAAAAAAAGAAAACTAAAAAAACCGAAAAAAAACCAACGGAAAACCAATCGGTTTTCTAAAAAAACGGGCGGCGCGGATTACGAGGCGGCTGCGAACCTCGGCGGCGCGGCGGGGCGGCAGCTCCGGCGGGCGGCGACGGCGGGCGCGGGCGGCTGGGGCGGCTTGGGGCTGGGGCTAGGGTTCCTCCCCGGGGGGCTGGACCGGCTTTTAAAGCCTGCCGGGCCAGAGTCCTATCCGGACACGGCCCGGTTAGGTCGGTTCCCTTTTTTTTAAATATTCCGCTCGGAGGAAAAAGAAAAATAAAAACTAAATGGACTCCAAAAATCCTGAAATAAATTTTTCCGGGCTTCTAAAATCAAGCCCGACAAAGTGAACATTTATTTGGGCCCTAAATGCAATTTTGAAAAACGCACATTTTTCCTAAATTCAAATAAAACACCGAAAAACTCCAAAATAAAATGTTATTTGATTTTATTATTAAATCCTCAATAGTTCTTTATTTTGGGAAAGTCATTTTATTCCCTCTCTCATATTTTTGTAATAGAAATAATTGATGATACAATAAATAAAATCAAATGATCCTATTCTCAATATTTGAGAAAACTCAAATATGAAAATAACGAAATCCCCAACTCTCTCCGTGGGTCATTGAGTTGCGTAGAATTTTCTAGGATCAACCAAAATGCAAAATAAAATATGATATGCAATGATGATCTAATGTATAACATTCCAAATTGAAAATTTGGGATGTTACAAACCTACCCCCCTTAAGATGAATCTCACCCTCGAGATTCGGGTTGGCTAGAAAATAGGTGAGGGTGGTCTTTGAACAAATCTTCCTCTCGCTCCCAGGTGGCTTCATCCTCCGTGTGGTTGCTCCACTGAACTTTGCAAAATTTGATAACCTTGCTGCGAGTAACTCGGTTGGCAAACTCGAGAATCTTGAGTGGCTTCTCCTCGTAGGTCAAATCGTTATCCAACTGAATAGTTTCCAAAGGCATGGTATCTCTCAATGGTATGTCAGCCATCTCCGCGTGACACTTGTTCAATTGAGAAACATGGAACACATCATGAACTCCTGACAATCCTTCGGGCAATTCCAACATGTAGGCTACTTCCCCCATACGTTCCAACACTCGATATGGTCCTACAAATCGTGGTGCCAACTTCCCTTTAACTCCAAAATGCTTTGTTCCCCGAAGTGGAGATACTCGAAGATAAGCTCTATCTCCGACTTCGTAAAATGTCTCCTTGCGTTTAGAATTCGCATAACTCTTTTGTCTGGACTGGGCTACCTTGAGCCTATCGCGAATCAATTTCACCTTTTGTTCAGACTCTTTAATCAAGTCAGGTCCAAACAACTGGCGGTCTCCAACTTCATCCCACGACAGCGGTGTCCTGCACCTCCTTCCGTACAAAGCTTCGAAAGGGGCCATCTTTAGACTGGTTTGATAACTGTTGTTGTAAGAGAACTCTGCATATGGCAAATTATCGTCCCAACTAGATCCGTAATCTAGCGCACAAGCTCTCAGCATATCCTCTAAAATCTGATTGACTCTCTCGGTCTGTCCATCTGTCTGTGGATGAAAAGTTGTACTGAATTCTAGCTTGGTACCCAAAGTTTTGTGCAACTTCTTCCAGAACATTGAGGTAAACTGGGTTCCTCTATCTGATACGATACTCCTTGGAACTCCATGCAGACATACTATTCTGGTCATGTATATCTTTGCCAACTTAGCACTGGTGTAAGTGGTCTTTACTGGGATGAAATGAGCTACTTTCATCAATCGATCAACTACAACCCAAATTGAGTCATAGCCTGAACGTGTCCTGGGCAATCCCGTGATAAAATCCATGCCTAGATTATCCCACTTCCATTCGGGTATCGGCAATGGTTGTAACAACCCTGCTGGCTTCTGATGCTCTGCCTTTACTCTCTGACATACATCACAAACTGCTACATACTCCGCAATATCCTTCTTCATTCCGGTCCACCAGAAAATGTCCTTTAAATCCAAATACATCTTGGTATTTCCTGGGTGAATTGAATACGGTGAATCGTGTGCCTCTTGCAAAATCAACTTCTTGATCTCCGGGTCATTGGGCACATAAACACGGTCTTCAAACCATAGGGTGTCGTGCTCATCTTCACGAAATCCTTTAGCTTTTCCTTTGCTCAGTTTCTCCTTTATAGCGGCAATCTCTTTGTCAGCTTTCTGAGTTTCTCTGATACTATCCATCAAGGTTGACTGAATCTCCAATGCTGCTACATAGCCTCTCGGAACTATTTCCAAACATAGTTCACGAGGATTTTCTGCTAACTCCTTGGGTATTTCTCCCGTCATTAATGTATTGACATGGCTCTTGCGGCTTAATGCGTCAGCTACTACATTAGCCTTTCCGGGGTGATAATGCAATTTCATATCATAATCCTTGATAAGCTCCAACCATCTCCTTTGTCTGAGATTCAACTCCTTCTGTGTGAAGATGTACTTCAAACTCTTATGATCCGTGTACACCTCACAATGGTTTCCAATGATAAAATGTCTCCATGTTTTCAACGCATGCACTACAGCTGCTAACTCCAAATCATGTGTGGCATAATTCAACTCATGAGGCTTCAGTTTTCTTGAGGCATATGAAACAACTCTCCCTTCCTGCATAAGTACTGCTCCAAGTCCTCGACGTGAAGCGTCGCAGTACACCTCATAATCTTTGGTCTGGTCTGGCAAAATCAACACTGGTGAGGTAACCAAATGTTTCTTCAACTCCTGGAAACTAGCCTCACATTCCTCTGTCCATATGAACTTGGTATCTTTCTTTAATAACTCAGTCATAGGCTTTGCAATCTTTGAGAAATTCTCAATAAATCTCCGGTAGTATCCTGCGAGTCCAAGAAAACTCCGGATCTCTCCAACTGTTGTTGGGGCTTCCCACTTGGTCACGGTTTCAACTTCAGCGGGATCTACTGCTATACCTTCTCCGGATATAACATGTCCGAGGAATCCTACTTCCTTCAAAAAAAACTCACATTTGCTGAACTTGGCATATAATTGGTGTTCTCTGAGCTTTCCAAGTACCAAACGCAAATGCTCCTTATGCTCCTCTTCATTCTTCGAATAAACCAGGATATCATCAATGAACACTACGACGAACTTATCCAAAAACTCCATAAACACTTTGTTCATCATGTTCATAAAATAGGCAGGTGCGTTAGTCAGACCAAATGACATAACGGTATACTCATACAGCCCATACCTGGTAGTAAAAGCTGTCTTCGGAATATCCTGTTCTCGAATCTTTAACTGGTGGTATCCTGATCGCAGATCGATCTTGGAAAATACCTTAGCTCCTTGCAATCGATCAAACAGATCGTTGATCATTGGTAGTGGGTACTTGTTCTTGATCGTTACTTCATTCAATCCTTGATAATCAACAACCATCCTTAACGATCCATCCTTCTTCTCCACTAGAAGTACTAGCGATCCCCAAGGTGAAGAACTTGGGCGAATATATCCCTTATCCAGTAACTCCTTAATCTGCTTCTTAATTTCCACCAAATCCTTTGCTGGCATCCTATATGGTCTCTTTGATATTGGCCCTGTGCCTGGCAATAGCTCAATCAAAAACTCAATATCTCTATCCGGTGGCATGCCTAGCAACTCCTCTGGAAATACCTCAGGGAAATCCATTACCACCGGTACTTCCTCCTGCACAACTCCTGTTAGGCAATTTACTTGAGTCCTCTTTGGCACATGCCGGGATACATACTTGATCCTTCTCCCTTCTGGGGTGGTAAGAAAAATTGACTTACTAGCACACTCAATATTCCCTTCATACTTTTGATAACCAATCCATGCCTAATATCACATCCAATCCTTGAGATTCCAATACTATTAGGTCTGAGGGAAAAACATAGTTACCAATCCTTAATGGTAACCGATCACACCATAGACTAGCCACATACTCTGCTCCGGGCGAGGTTACTAACATGGGTGACCTAAGGGCTTGGGTTGATAGGTTATACTTATCCACAAATCCCCTTGAGATGTAAGAATGCAATGCGCCAGTATCAAAAAGAACGAGTGCAGTAAATGACTTAACCAAAAACTTACCTATTACTGCATCAGGCTGAGCTTCAACCTCCTCCACGCTAACGTGGTTCACCTATCCCCTGTTGAAAGGGTTCGGCTTCTTCCCAGAACTTCCATTGCCATTTTGGCTTTCAGGACATTCATTGGCATAATGTCCGGTCTTCGAACACTTATAGCAAGTGACTTGGCTTAGGTCCTTCTTGGCTGGGGTTGAGGGGTTGGTGCGGTTCTGGCCGTTGCTTCCTCCATTGCCATTACCATTCTTGGTGCCATTGTGATTGTGCGAGCTACCTCCTCCATGGGTATGCTGAAAATGTCCTCCTGGTCTAGGGGTAAAACGTGGCTTCTGTTGAGCTCCTGAATTGTACTTTCCTTGTCCATACTTCCTCTTATGGTTCTCAATTTGCTGCTGCTTCCCTTCAATCATAAGATCACGATCTACCAACTCCTGGTAGTTGTTGAAGGTTGCTACCATCAACTGCATGCTCAACTCATCATTCAGTCCTTCCAGAAACTTCTCCTGCTTAGCTGCATCCGTAGCAACGTCATCTGGGGCATAACGTGCTAGCTTACTAAATTCCTCCACATACTGGCCAACTGTCCTTCCTCCTTGGCGCAAGTTGCGAAACTCACGCTTCTTCATGGCCATAGCTCCTGCTGAAACATGGGCAGTACAGAAAGCCTGCTAAAACTGGTCCCATGTGACAGTGTCGACTGGGAAAGTGGCTGTGAAATTCTCCCACCATGATGTTGCGGGTCCTTCTAACTGATGTGCGGCAAACATCACCTTCTCCGCATCTGTGCATCCTGCTGTGGTCAACTCCCTAGCTGTCTTGCGGAGCCAATCATCTGCTACTATCGGCTCGGTACTACTGGAAAACACCGGCCGATTCAGCCTAAGAAAACGGGCTAAGTGGTCAATAGGTGGTGGTGGTGGTGGTGGGTTGTTGTTGTTGTTCCTCTGATTCTGATTCTGGACTAGCAACTGCATCAATGTGTTCTGCTGCTGGATCAACTGAGTGAGCTCTGGTGGGAAAGCAAAACTAGGGTCACGTCTCGGAGGCATCTGAGGGTTTAGAAAAGATGAGATATAAGAATAGAGGGGGTCTAAAGAGAAAACACTACCCATATGCACATGAGGCAAAAGCAAACAATTCACTTCATTCAATCAAACAAGGGCATACAATCGATCTATCTATCACAAAAGTGCTCGAGCTACTATATTTACATGGTGGACTACTACTACTGAGCAGGTGGTCTACTAGAAATATTCTACGGTCGTTGACTCCATAATATCTGCTCCAGCTTCATCAACGTAATCATCATCGCTACTATCTTCTTCCGAGTCGGTGCCATCGATGATGATGTACTCTTCCGGGCTAATTTCCTTAGGTTCTTCGTCTTCATCTACGGGTGTTGGGCCTCCCATAAATATTCCAATCTTCTTGATCAGGTCGTCATTCTTCTCCACCAATACTTCAATTTCCTCTTCATAATCTTCACTTGTAGCCTTGAGTTCTTCCTCCAGTTCCTTGATTCTAGTCTTAGCCTTCTTCAGATCTATCATGTCGGCGCACATCTGGTTCTCCTGTCGTCGAATGTGCTGGTTTAGCTCCTGGATAAAAGCTGCAATTGATCTATCCTTCCTGATGCTAATCATCTCCCAGTGTTCATCTCGGCGCCCACAAATCTGGTAGATAGTATCCTTAAGATCGTTGCGGTAGACTTCTCCAATGCGTCCCATGGCGATGTGAGCTGCCATGCTCTTTCCTAGACTCCAAGTTGGTGCATCAAATGAGAACTCTATGGGTTCAGTGACTGGCATGAACGTCCTTCCTGGAACTTGAACTTGAATCATCCAGCGCTCTTCTTCAGGTAAAGTGCCGTTGTAGGTTCCCGTGAAGCTTGGTACTCCTATGTTCAGGTATCTAGTGACTTCCTTCAAGTGACGTCCAAAGGGTGTATCTTCATTCGGTTGTGTGAACTTGTTCCTTGCATCCGCCATCCTAAAGATTAGAAAAGGTGAGAAGTCAGAAGAGAAGAGAGTGATCTAGGTCTGTAGTTTAGTGGTCGTGTCCTACAGTCAGCGTGTGCTCTGATACCATCTCTGTAGCGACCAGACCTCAAATGATCTGATCTCTGTGCTCCGGTGTCATCCCTGGATCAGTAATGCTGAAACCACACAGTACTCAGAGGATTTATAGCAGAGTAGCAATCACACACTTATTACATCGAGTGTCTCAAAAGAGAACTTATTACAATAAATATGGCTTAAGGCCATCTAATAACGATAACTGCGGAAGGCTTGGAAGATAAGTGAGTCCATCAACTCCAACGGCATCACTGAGTATAGGACCACGACCTAAAACTCCTTAATCGTCGTCTGAAAAGTCTGCAACATTAACGTTGCAGCCCGAAAACGGGTCAGCACATGGAATATGCTGGCAAGGTAACACATAGAGAGTAATGGAATGCAACAGCTATACTACATGCATATTTGGCTGGTGGAAAGCTCTATGGTTACAGTTTTGCGTAAAGCCAATTTTTCCCTACTTCAAAGGAATAAAATTTATTTAACTATCATGGTAGTTGTTAAACATTGAGAATGGTTGACAGCATTCTCAATCCCAATTAAGCATCATCATTAAACATAACCCAACAAAATTAATTTAGAGTAACATGTTGAGATTCACATGATAATCCAAGTACTAGATACTCAAGATGTCCATAACCGGGGACACGGCTAATCATGATTAGTTTGTTACACTCTGCAGAGGTTTGTGCACTTTTCCCCACAAGACTCGATCGCCTCCGTTTGATTTCTCGCACTACATGATGTTTGAGAAGACGGATGACCGAGACATAGTCTTTCAGAGGCGCTAGCACCTTACGATCGGGTAGACCGTACCACCTACATCCCCTACATCTGCTAGTCTACCACTGTAAGAGTTCGCACAACTTAGTCAACTATGCTAGAGCCCATAATAGCTTGTGGCTGCACAGGGAAGTTTCTAGTATGAATAGTCTCATGATCCCTTTGAGCCTGGGTGGCGGTCCAAAAGAAAGCAGGCAAGTCCTGGAAATACCCAGGTGCCTCAATCCACCCAGATGTGTGTTTAAGTAGCCACCTTAGATAAACCATTAAATTAACAAAACTCACATCTGTCGTGGATATCACTCACCCAATCCACGTCTACTAGCATAGCATGGCATAATAAGCAAACGTAGAAGTAACTCCCAAAGGTTTGACAATAACAGGTAATAGGTACTACCTCATCTACTTCCCATCCCACAATTTAATTAGATCCTAATAATGCAATGTGTGAGGATTTATCTAATGCAATAAAACTGGGTAGTATAAAAGGTATGATCAAAGTGTTACTTGCCTTGCTGATGATCCGCGAAACCTAGCGATTCGAAGTAACACGCGGCGCACTCCGGGTACTCTATCGCAGACAAACAAACAAGCATACAATAAGTACTCATCTAATGCATAGGTAAAACTCAAATAAGAGATCTAACCAGAAGGTTCAACTTAAGAACTCCGGTTGGCAAAAAGAATCAAATCGAACGAAGCAACGAAAGTCAAACGGCGAAAGAAAACAACTTCATTCTAGTAATCTGGATTTAGGGAAATTTTCACAATAGCAAAATCTTGTTTAAGTTGGTTAAACGGATAGAGGGTTTCGAGACGAAACTCTAGGCGCTTGAATCGCCTGATTCCGATAAACGAGCGAAAAGTTATACTAAAACGAAAATCGGATCAGGAATCGCGATCAGAAAAATCGTGGATTTAATCCGAGAAAAAGAAAACGACGAACGGATTAACGAACGAACGTTCATTATCCAGATCTAAACGATGAACGTGTTCGTTTAAACGAACAAACGATTGAACGCCCGCTATTTAACCTAAACCGAAAAAAAATCTAATAAAAAAAATGAAAACTAAAAAAACCGAAAAAAAACGACGGAAAACCAATCGTTTTTCTAAAAAACGGGTGGCACGGATTACGAGGCGGCAGCGAACCTCGGCGGCGTGGCAGGGCGGCGGCGCGGCGGCGGCGGCTGCGCGGGCGGCGGGCGGTGGCGTGGCGCAAGCGGCGGCCGCGGTGGGCGCGGGCGGCTGGGGCGGCTCGGGGCTGGGGTTAGGGTTCCTCCCCGGGGGGGCTGGGCCGGCTTTTAAAGCCTGCCGGGCCAGAGTCCTATCCGGACACGGCCCGGTTAGGTCGGTTCCTTTTTTAAAATATTCCGCTCGGAAGAAAAATAAAAAGAAATAATAAACGGACTCCAAAAATCCCGAAATAAATTTTCTCGGGCTTCTAAAATCAAGCCCAACAAAGTGAACATTTATTTGGGCCTTAAATGCAATTTTGAAAAACGCACATTTTTCCTAAATTCAAATAAAACACCGAAAAACTCCAAAATAAAATCTTATTTGATTTTATTATTAAATCCTCAATATTTCTTTATTTTGGGAAAGTCATTTTATTCCCTCTCTCATATTTTTGTAATAGAAATAATTGATGATAAAATAAATAAAATCAAATGATCCTATTCTCAAAATTTGAGAAAACTCAAATATGAAAATAACGAAATCCCCAACTCTCTCCGTGGGTCATTGAGTTGCGTAGAATTTTCTAGGATCAACCAAAATGCAAAATAAAATATGATATGCAGTGATGATCTAATGTATAACATTCCAAATTGAAAATTTGGGATGTTACAATAAGAATATCATATTTCCTCTTGACAGTAGGAAGAGGAAATTCGAACCCTCCAAATATAATCGATGGAATTTTTCCGATGGAATTGATACTATGAACTTGAGGTTGTTTCCTCGGAAAATGTACCCTATGCTCATTACCATTAACATGAAAAGTGACCTTGCCTTTATTGCAATCAATAACAGCCCCTACAGTATTAAGAAAATGTCTTCGAAGAATAATAGACATACTATTGTCCTCGGGAATATCAAGAATAACAAAGTCCGTTATAATAGTAATGTTTGCAACTACAACAGGCACATCCTCACAAATACCGACAGGTATAGCAGTTGATTTATCAGCCATTTGCAAAGATATTTCAGTAGGTGTCAACTTATTCAAATCAAGTCTACGATATAAAGAGAGAGGCATAACACTAACACCAGCTCCAAGATCACATAAAGCAGTTTTAACATAGTTTCTTTTAATGGAGCATGGTATAGTGGGTACTCCTGGATCTCCAAGTTTCTTTGGCATTCCACCCTTAAGAGTATAATTAGCAAGCATGGTGGAAATTTCAGCTTCCAGTATCTTTCTTTTATTTGTAATAATATCTTTCATGTACTTAGCATAAGGATTGGTTTTGAGCATATCAGTCAATCGCATACGCAAAAAGATAGGTCTAATCATTTCAGCAAAGCGCTCAAAATCCTCATCATCCTTTTTCTTGGATGGGTTGGGAGGAAAAGGCATGGGTTTCTGAACCCATGGCTCTCTTTCTTTGCCATGTTTCCTAGCAACAAAATCTTTCTTATCATAACGTTGATTCTTTGATTGTGGGTTATCAAGATCAACAACACGTTCAATTTCTACATCATTATCATTACTAGGTTGAGCATCATTATGAACATCATCATTAACATTTTCATTAGGTTCATGTTCATTGCCAGATTGTGTTTCAGCATCAGACATAGGGATATCATTTGGATTATCAGGTGGTTCAGCAATAGGTTCACTAGAAGTTTGCACAGTTCTATCATTTTTCTTTTTCTTCTTTTTAGAAGAACTAGGTGCATCAATATTATTTCTCTGAGAATTTTGCTCAATTTTCTTAGGGTGGCCTTCAGGATACAAAGGTTCCTGAGTCATTCTACTAGCTCTAGTAGCCACTTTAACAGCATAATTATTTTTCTTACTATTCATCTCATTGAGCAATTCCTTTTGAGCCTTAAGTACTTGTTCTACTTGAGTGGTAACCATAGAAGCATGTTTGCTAACAAGTTTAAGTTCACCTCTAATATTAGCCATATAATCACCAAAGTATTTAATCATATCAGCATCTTGTTTTAATTGTCTACCAAAATAAGCATTGAAGTCTTCTTGTTTAAACATGAAATTATCAAACTCATCCAAGCACTGACTAGCAATTTTAGTAGTAGGGATTTCAGTTTTATCATATCTATAGAGAGAATTTACCTTTACTACCTGTGTCGGGTTATCGAGGTTTGGAGGTTCTTCAATAAGTAAAGGATCAAGATCATATGTTTCTTCGGCAGGTGGTAAATTAAGACCATGTATTTCTTCAATAGGAGGTAAATTCTTAACATATTTAGCTTTAATACCTTTTTCTTTCATAGATTTCTTTGCCTCTTGAATATCTTCGGGACTGAGAAATAGAACACCTCTCTTCTTCGGAGTTGGTTTAGAAATAGGATCATTAATTGGAGCAGGAGTTGGCTCAGGAGCTGGCTCAGGAGGTGCCCAATTATTTTCTTTTGTCAACATATTATTGAATAAGATTTCAGCTTCATCCGGTGTTCTTTCCCTGAAAAGAGAACAAACACAACTATCCAGGTAATCTATGGAAGCATCGGTTAGTCCATTATAAAAGATATCAAGTATTTAATTTTTCTTAAGAGGATGATCAGGCAAAGCATTAAGTAACTTGAGAAGCCTCCCCCAAGCTTGTGGGAGACTCTCTTCTTCAATATTCACAAAGTTGTATATTTCCTTTAAAGCAGCTTGTTTCTTATGAGCAGGGAAATATTTAGCAGAGAAGTAGTAAATCATATCCTGGGGACTACGCACACAACCAGGATCAAGAGAATTAAACCATATCTTAGCATCACCCTTTAATGAGAACGGAAATATTTTAAGGATATAAAAGTAGCGAGATCTCTCATCATTAGTGAACAGGGTGGCTATATCATTTAATTTAGTAAGATGTGCCACAACAGTTTCAGATTCATAGCCATGAAAAGGATTAGATTCAACTAAAGTAATTATATCAGGATCAACAGAGAATTCATAATCCTTATAGGCAACACAGATAGGTGAAGTAGCAAAAGCAGGGTCAGGTTTCATCCTAGCATTTAGAGATTGCTTATTCCATTTAGCTAATAACCTTTTGAGTTCATATCTATCTTTGCAAGCTAAAATAGCTAAAGAAGCTTCTTGATCAAATAAATAACCCTTGGGAATAACAAGTGATTCTTCATCATCACTTTCATCATCATAATCAGATTCAATATTTTCAATCTCTCTAGCCCTAGCAAGTCATTCCTCGAGAAAATCACCAAGTGGCACAGTAGTATCAAGCATAGAAGTAGTTTCATCATAAGTATCATGTATAGCAGAAGTAGCATCATCAATAACATGCGACATATTAGAACAAATAGCAGAAGCAGGTTTAGGTGTCGCAAGCTTACTCATAACAGAAGGTGAATCAAGTGAAGAGTTAGATGGCAGTTCCTTAGCGTATTTCAAATTCTTCATAGTGTCCAGCAGATATAAATCCCAAGTGACTCAAAGAATAGAGCTATGCTCCCTGGCAACGGCGCCAGAAATTAGTCTTGATAACCCACAAGTATAGGGGATCACAACAGCTTTCGAGGGTAGGGTATTCAGCCCAAATTTATTGATTCGACACAAGGGGAGCCAAAGAATATTCTCAAGTATTAGCAGCTGAGTTGTCAATTCAACCACACCTGGAAACTTAGTATCTGCAGCAGAGTGTTTAGTAGCTAAGTAATACGATAGTGGTGGTAACGGTAACAAAAGAGTAATGAACACAAAGTAATATTTCTGGTATTTCGTAGTGATGATAGCAATAACAACGCGAAAGTAAATAAGCGAAAAACAATATATGGAAAGCTCATAGGCATCGGATCAGTGATGGATAATTATGACGGATGTGGTTCATCATGTAACAGTCATAAACATAGGGTGACACAAAACTAGCTCCAATTCGTCAATGTAATGTAGGCATGTATTCCGAATATAGTCATACGTGCTTATGGAAAAGAACTTGCATGACATCTTTTGTCCTACCCTCCCGTGGCAGCGGGGTCCTAATGGAAACTAAGGGATATTAAGGCCTCCTTTTAATAGAGAACCGGAACAAAGCATTAGCACATAGTGAATACATGAACTCCTCAAACTACGGTCATCACCGGTAAGTATCCCGATTATTGTCACTTCGGGGTTAACGGATCATAACACATAATAGGTGACTATAGACTTGCAAGATAGGATCAAGAACTCTCATATATTGATGAAAACATAATAGGTTCAGATCTGAAATCATGGCACTCGGGCCCTAGAGACAAGCATTAAGCATAGCAAAGTCATAGCAACATCAATCTCAGAACATAGTGGATACTAGGGATCAAACCCTAACAAAACTAACTCGATTACATGATAAATCTCATCCAACCCATCACCATCCAGCAAGCCTACGATGGAATTACTCACGCACGGCGGTGAGCATCATGAAATTGGTGATGGAGGATGGTTGATGATGACGACGGCGACGAATCCCCCTCTCCGGAGCCCCGAACAGACTCCAGATCAGCCCTCCCAAGAGGTTTTAGAGCTTGGTGGCGGCTCCGTGTCGTAAAATGCGATGATTTCTTCTCTCCTATTTTTTTCTCCCCAAAAGCATATATAGAGAGTTGGAGTTGGAGTCGGGAGGTCTCCAGGGGGCCCACGAGGTAGGGGACGCGCCCTAGGGGGGCGCGCCCCCACCCTCGTGGACAGGGTGTGGGCCCCCTGGTCTTCATCTTTGGCGATGATTTTTTGTTATTTATTGTAAGATATTCCGTGGAGTTTCAGGTCATTCTGAGAACTTTTTTTTTCTGCACATAAAACAACATCATGGCAATTCTGCTGAAAACAGCGTCAGTCCGGGTTAGTTCCATTCAAATCATACAAGTTAGAGTCCAAAACAAGGGCAAAAGTGTTTGGAAAAGTAGATACGACAGAGACGTGTCACTGGGGAACTTCATCTTGAACAGAGCTCGCCCAAAGTTAGCGACAGCGGAGGCGAGCTGTTCCTCCAGGTCGAAGCGTGGATCAGTGTCACTAAGATGTGTACCTATAGGCAACCAATAAATGGTAGAAGTTAAACTGCAATTGCACAAATTATGTGAAATACTGTAAGACATGGGATGCATCTCACCTCGACGGCAAACAAAAGCATCGGCCGTTATGACCTTGCGTAAGTACATGGACAGGCATGTTAAGTACAACAGGGTTATCATCCACTAAAAATAGAAAATGAGCAGCATCTCTAGTGATATCCAGAGTCATGTATTGTAAGTTTGTTGCTGGTATTAATGAAATTGAGATGGACACGGTAATATTTAAACATCACACAGTGTGCAGTACTGAAATAAACAAGGCACGAACATGTTTAATACATCAACCGTACAAATCATAGCCGTTGCAAGTGGTATTGGTAAGATTTAGCTGGCTAGATCTTACCTGTTAAGTCCTGGGGGTAGTCGCTGGGGGACTTCATCTGGGCCAGAGCTTGCACCATGTTGGCGGCGACGGCGGAGGTGAGGTGTTCCTCCGGGTCAACATGCATAGTGGCCACCGCGCCATGGACCGCCATCAGCTCCTGGCGAGGGGGATTTGGAGGCATGAGGATGTTTCGCAGGCGCCATTTAAGCAATCAGGCCGGGGACATGATAGAGATCGATGGTTACCTGACTGGATCCAAGCAGAACGTAGATGTGGTTGAAGCTGTGGTTGCGGCGGCGGCGGTTTGACATGCCGGTAGGGGGAGGGGCGAGGGAGGGGGTGATACGTCTCCAATGTATCTATTATTTTTTATTGTTCCATGCTATTATATTATCTGTTTTGGATGTTAATGGGCTTTATTTTACACTTTTATATTATTTTTGGGACTAACCTATTAACCCAAGGCCCAGTGCAAATTGCTGTTTTTTTTTGCCTATTTCAGTGTTTCGTAGAAAAGGAATATCAAACGGAGTCCAAACGGAATGAAACCTTCGGGAGCGTGTTTTTGGAACAAACGTGATCCTGAGGACTTGGAGTGGACGTCAAGCAACCAACGAGGAGGCCACAAGCCAGGGGGCGCGCCTACCCCCCTAGGCGCACCCTCCCCCATCGTGGGCCCCACGTGGCTCAACCGACCTACTTCTTCCTCCTATATATGTTCACATACCCCGAGAACATCCAGGAGCACCACGAAACCCTATTTACACCGCCGCAACCTTCTGTACCCAAGATATCCCATCTTGGGGCCTTTTTCGGAGCTCCACCGGAGGGGGCATTGATCACGGAGGGCCTCTACATCAAATCCATGGCCCATCCGATGATGTGTGAGTAGTTTACTTCAGACCTTCGGGTCCATAGCTAGTAGCTAGATGGCTTCTTCTCTCTCTTTGGATCTCAATACAAAGTTCTCCTCGATTTTATTAGAGATCTATTCGATGTAACTCTTTTTGAAGTGTGTTTGTCGAGATCCGATGAATTGTGGGTTTATGATCAAGTCTATCTATGAACAATATTTGATTCTTCTCTGAAATCTTTTATGCATGATTGGTTATCTTTGAAAGTCTCTTTGAATTATCAGTTTGGTTTGGCCTACTAGATTGATTTTTCTTGCAATGGAGGAAGTGCTTAGCTTTGGGTTCAATCTTGGCGGTGCTTGATCCCAGTGACAGAAAGGGAAACGACACGTATTGTATTGTTGCCATCGAGGATAAAAAGATGGGGTTTATATCATATGGCTTGAGTTTATCCCTCTAAATCATGCCATCTTACCTAAGGTGTTACTCTGTTCTTATGAACTTAATACTCTAGATGCATGATGGATAACGGTCGATGTGTAGAGTAATAGTAGTAGATGCAGGCAGGAGTCGGTCTACTTGTCACGGACGTGATGCCTATATACATGATCATGCCTATATATTCTCATAAATATTCACTTTTCTATCAATTTCTCGACAGTAATTCGTTCACCCACCGTAATACTTATGCTATCTTGAGAGAAGCCACTAGTGAAACCTATGGCCCTCGGGTCTATTCTCCATCATATAAGTTTCCAACCTATTTTATTTTGCAATCTTTACTTTCAATCTATATCATAAAAATACCAAAAATATTTATCTTATCACTATTATCTCTATCAGATCTCACTCTCGTAAGTGACCGTGAAGGGATTGACAACCCCATTATCGCGTTGGTTACGAGGTTCTTATTTGTTTGTGTAGGTACGAGGGACTTGCGTGTGGCCTCCTACTGGATTGATACCTTGGTTCTCAAAAACTGAGGGAAATACTTATGCTACTTTGCTGCATCACCCTTTCCTCTTCAAGGGAAAACCAATGCAGTGCTCAAGAGGTAGCAAGGAGGATTTCTGGCGCCATTGCGAGGGAGTCTACGCACAAGTCAAGACATACCAAGTACCCATCACAAACTCTTATCCCTTGCATTACATTATTTGCCATTTGCCTCTCGTTTTCCTCTCCCCCACTTCACCCTTGCCATTTTATTCGCCCTCTTTTTCCGTTCCCCTTCTCTTTTCTAGTTTACCTCTTTTGCTTGTTTCTTGTTTTCTTGGGGTTTAGATTGTTTGCCCCGATGGCTTTACCTAAAGGTTTTGATCCTCACCTTAAAAGGTTGGAAGAAATTGAAAACAACGTTAGAAGTTTTATGTCCTTGCAGTTTGAGCATAATAATTTCTTCAGAAACAAGCTTAAAGAACAAAAAAGTTTTATGGGATACATTAATAAAGAGCTCGATGATATGTCTAAAGAATTTTATGGTCTGAAATCTCAGTTCGCTCATCTTGAGAACTTAATAGCCCAAATGTCAGATAAGCAGGCTACCTTAGTTAATAAGATGGCCGCCAAACCGGAAGAATTTGATGATAATAAAGATGAAGATCTAAAAGTTATTGATGTGTCACCTATTAAATCTTTGTTTTGCAATATGAATCTTGATAATGATGGGACTGGAGATGAGTCAACTTTAGTTAGAAGGCGTCCCAATGAATCGAAGTTCTTAGATCTTGATGCAAAAATTGATAAAAGTGGGATTGGAGAGGTCATAATTAAATAGCAATGAACCCACTATCTTGGATTTAAAGGAATTTAATTATGATAATTTTTGGTTAATATATTGTATTTCCTTGTTGCAATCCGGCTAAATTCTCCGCATGCTTATAGTCAAAATAAAGTTTTCACTAAACATATCGTTGATGCTTTAATGCGATC
The DNA here is from genome assembly GCF_056163025.1 of Triticum urartu. Taxonomy (NCBI): domain Eukaryota; kingdom Viridiplantae; phylum Streptophyta; class Magnoliopsida; order Poales; family Poaceae; genus Triticum; species Triticum urartu. Next base: position 424,543,246 of record NC_141877.1, on the reverse strand, counting down.
TTATGAAGAAAAGCTTGAATTGGAAGTTTATATCCCTAGAAAACTTCATGATGAGTGGGAACCTACTATTAAAATTAAGATTAAAGATCATGAATGCTTTGCTTTATGTGATTTGGGTGCTAGTGTTTCCACGATTCCTAAAACTTTCTGTGATTTGTTAGGTTTCCGTGAATTTGATGATTGTTCTTTAAACTTGCATATTGTGGATTCCACCATTAAGAAACCTATGGGAAGAATTAATGGTGTTCTTATTGTTGCAAATATGAATTATGTTCCCGTAGATTTCATTGTTCTTGATATAGATTGCAATCCTGCATGTGCTATTATTCTTGGTAGACCTTTCCTTAGAACGATTGGTGCAATTATTGATATGAAGGAAGGGAATATTAGATTCCAATTTCCATTAAGGAAGGGCATGGAAAACTTTCCTAGAAAGAAAATTAAATTACCTTATGAATATATTATGAGAGCCACTTATGGATTGCATACCAAAGATGATAATACCTAGATCTATCCTTGCTTTTATGCCTAGCTAAGGGCATTAAACGATAGCGCTTGTTGGGAGGCAACCCAATTTTATTTTTGTTTCTTGATTTTTGATTATGTTTAGTAATAAATAATTCATCTAGTCTCTGTTTAGATCTGGTTTTATGCTTTTAATTAGTGTTTGTGCCAAGTACAAACTTTGGGAAGACTTGGGGAAAGTCTTTGCGATCTTGCTGTAAAAAACAGAAACTTTAGCGCTCACGAGATTTGCTGCCATTTTTTACTGGAGGGTGCTATTTAGTTAATTATTTTTGCATATGATTAATAGATAAATTCCCCACGTCCAGAAATTTATTTTAGAATTTTTGGGGTTCCATAAGTATTCTAAACCTATAGATTGCTACAGAATGTTCTGTTTTTGACAGATTCTGTTTTTCGTGTGTTGTTTGCTTATTTTGATGAATCTATGGGTAGTAATAGATTTTATGAACCATAGAAAAGTTGGAATAAAGTAGGTGTAACACCAATATAAATAAAGAATGAGTTAATTACAGTACCTTGAAGTGGTGGTTTGTTTTCTTTTACTAACGGAGCTCACGAAGATTTTCTTGTGTTGTGAAATTTTCAAGTTTTGGGTAAAGATTTGATGGATTATGGAACAAGGAGTGGCAAGAGCCTAAGCTTGGGGATGCCCAAGGCACCCCAAGGTAAAATCCAAGGACAACCAAAATCCTAAGCTTGGGGATGCCCTGGAAGGCATCCCCTCTTTCGTCTTCGTCCATCGGTAACTTTACTTGGAGCTATATTTTTATTCGCCACATGATATGTGTTTTGCTTGGAGCGTCTTGTATGATTTGAGTCTTTGCTTTTTAGTTTACCACAATCACCCTTGCTGTACACACCTTTTGGGAGAGACACACATGAATTGGAATTTATTAGAATACTCTTTGTGCTTCACTTATATCTTTTGAGTTGGATAATTTTTGCTCTAGTGCTTCGCTTATATCTTTTAGAGCACGACGGTGGTTTTATTTTATAGAAATAATTGATCTCTCATGATTCACTTATATAATTTTGAGAGTCCTTTAGAACAGCATGGTAATGCACTTTGGTTATAAATTTTAAATGCTAAGAGAAGTTGGATGCTTGATAGATTGTTTTGAGATATAAAGGTGGTAATATTAGAGGTGTGCTAGTTGAGTAATTATGAAATTGATGAATACTTGTGTTGAAGTTGGCAAGTCCCGTAGCATGCATGTATGGTAAACGTTATGTGACAAATTTTAAGCATGGGGTGTTCTTTGATTTATTTCCTTATGAGTGGCGGCCGGGGACGAGCGATGGTCTTTTCCTACCAATCTATCCCCCTAGGAGCATGCGCGTAGTGCTTGGTTTTGATGACTTGTAGATTTTTGCAATAAGTATGTGAGTTCTTTATGACTAATGTTGAGTCCATGGATTATACGCCACTCTCACCCTTCCATCATTGCTAGCCTCTTCGGTACCGTGCATTGCCCTTTCTCACCTTGAGAGTTGGTGCAAACTTTGCGGGTGCATCCAAACCCCATGATATGATACACTCTATCACACATAAGCCTCCTTATATCTTCCTCAAAACAACCACCATACCTACCTATTATGGCATTTCCATAGCCATTCCGAGATATATTGCCATGCAACTTTCAACCGTTCCATTTATTATGACACGCATCATCATTGTCATATTGCTTTGCATGATCATGTAGTTGACATCGTATTTGTGGCAAAGCCACCATGCTTAATTTTTCATACATGTCACTCTTGATTCATCGCAATCCCAGTACACCGCTGGAGGCATTCACATAGAGTCATTTTTTTTCTAAGTATTGAGTTTTAAGTAAATAAAAGTGTGATGATCATCATTAGAGCATTGTCCCATGTGAGGAAAGGATGATAGAGACTATGATCCCCCCACAAGTCGGGATGAGACTCCGGACGAAAGAAAAAAGAGGCCATAAAAAAGGGAAAAGAAGGCCCAAATAAAAATGAGAGAAAAAGAGAGAAGGGACAATGTTACTATCCTTTTTCCACACTTGTGCTTCAAAGTAGCACCATGATCTTCAAGATAGAGAGTCTCTTATTTTGTCACTTTCATATACTAGTGGGAATTCTTCATTATAGAACTTGGCTTGTATATTCCAATGATGGGCTTCCTGAAATGCCCTAGGTCTTTGTGAGCAAGCAAGTTGGATGCACACCCACTTAGTTTCTTTGATGAGCTTTCATATATTTATAGCTCTAGTGCATCCATTGCATGGCAATCCCTACTCCTTGCATTGACATCAATCGGTGGGCATCTCCATAGCCCATTGATTAGCCGCGTCAATGTGAGACTTTCTCCCTTTTTGTCTTCTAACACAACCTCAATCATCATATTCTATTCCACCCATAGTGCTATGTCCATGGATCGCGCTCACATATTGCATAAAAGTTGAAAGAGTTTGAAAAGGCTAAGTATGAAACAATTGTTTGGATTGTCATCGGGGTTGCGCATGATGGGAGAATTTTGTGTGACGAGAATGAAGCATGGCTAAACTATATGACTTTGTAGGGATAAGTTTTCTTTGGCTATGGTATTTTGATAAGACATAATTGCTTGATTAGCATACTTGGAGTATTACTATATTTATGTCAACAATAAACTTTTATATTGAATCTTTCGGATCTGAACATTCATGCCACAATGGAGAAAAATACATTGAAGAATATTCTAGAAAGCATTCCACATCAAAAATTCTATTTTTATCATTTACATACTCGAGGACGAGCAGGAATTAAGCTTGGGGATGTTGATACGTCTCCAACGTATCTATAATTTTTTATTGTTCCATGCTATTGTATTATCTGTTTTGGAGGTTAATGGGCTTTATTTTACACTTTTATATTATTTTTGGGACTAAACTATTAACCCAAGGCCCACTACAAATTTCTGTTTTTTTGCCTATTTCAGTGTTTCGCAGAAAAGGAATATCAAACGGAGTCCAAATGGAATGAAACCTTCGGGAGCATGATTTTTGGAACAAACGTGATCCAGAGGACTTGGAGTGGACGTCAAGCAACCAACGAGGAGGCCACGAGGCAGGGGGCGCACCCTCCCCCCTCGTGGGCCCCTCCTATATATGTTCACATACCCTGAAAACATCCAGGAGCACCACGAAACCCTATTTCCACCGCCGCAACCTTATGTACCCAAGAGATCCCATCTTGGGGCCTTTTCCGGAGCTCCGCCGGAGGGGCATTGATCATGGAGGGCATCTACATCAACTCCATGGCCCCTCCGATGATGTGTGAGTAGTTTACTTCAGACCTTCGGGTCCATAGCTAGTAGCTAGATGGCTTCTTCTCTCTCTTTGGATCTCAATACAAAGTTCTCCTCGATTTTCTTTGAGATCTATTCGATGTAACTCTTTTTGCGGTGTGTTTGTCGAGATCCGATGAATTGTGGGTTTATGATCAAGTCTATCTATGAACAATATTTGATTCTTTTCTGAAATCTTTTATGCATGATTGGTTATCTTTGCAAGTCACTTTGAATTATCAGTTTGGTTTGGCCTACTAGATTGATTTTTCTTGCAATGGGAGAAGTGCTTAGCTTTGGGTTCAATCTTGCGGTGCTCGATCCCACTGACTGAAAGGGAAATGACACGTATTGTATTGTTGCCATCAAGGATAAAAAGATGGGGTTTATATCATATTGCTTGAGTTTATCCCTCTACATCATGTCATCTTACCTAAGGCGTTACTCTGTTCTTATGAACTTAATAGTCTAGATGCATGGTGGATAGCGGTCGATGTGTGGAGTAATAGTAGTAGATGCAGGCAGGAGTCGGTCTACTTGTCACGGACGTGATGCCTATATACATGATCATGCCTAGATATTCTCATAATTATTCGCTTTTCTATCAATTGCTCGACAGTAATTCATTCACCCACCGTAATATTTATGCTATCTTGAGAGAAGCCACTAGTGAAACCTATGGCCCCGGGTCTATTCTCCATCATATAAGTTTCCAATCTATTTTATTTTGCAATCTTTACTTTCAATCTATATCATAAAAATTCCAAAAATATTTATCTTATCATTATTATCTCTATCAGATCTCACTCGCGTAAGTGACTATTAAGGGATTGACAACCCCTTTACTGCGTTGGTTGCAAGGTTATTATTTGTTTGTGTAGGTACGAGGGACTTGCATGTGGCCTCCTAATGGATTGATACCTTGGTTCTCAAAAACTAAGGGAAATACTTACGCTACTTTGCTGCATCACCCTTTACCCTTCAAGGGAAAACCAACGCAATGCTCAAGAGGTAGCAGGGGGATACTGAGGGGAGGGGGTGTGGCTGGAGGAATAAATTCTGAAATCGCGCGCCTAATGAAAATTTCGGTGCGAAACTTGAAACTTGGGCGGGGGAAACATACAACACAGACGAAGCATGTAAAATACTCGTGTGCAAGAAAAAAGAAAGTTGGTAGATCCCGTCTCCAAAAAATGTGCACGTGTAACTGAGTTTTTTTGGTTAATGGTATGCCTGGTTTATTAGGAAATATCACACAAGTAACTAACTTATGGGTCATTAATGCAAAAAACGCAGACGGGTACAGCATAGAAACCATGTGTTTTGTGATCTTCTTATGATTAACACAAAAAACGCACATGGGCACACATGCTGATCAATGCTCAAAGCCCTCAAAGGATGTTCTTACCAACATTGTACGTTAATACTACAAACTTAAAGTACTACTGGTAATTTTCTCTAATACTACAAACTTAAACTACTTCTCACATGCTGCCATCAGGGCATGCTGGCCAGACACCGGCGTTCGCCTTCCCGGCCTTGTAGGCGGCAGCCCACCGTGCTTCGATTCTCCGCCAAGCTCTCCTCACCACGGCATGCTGCCTCTTTTTCTTGCGGCGGTGGGACTCTCTTTTCTTGACTGCTTTCTGCCATTTCCGCTCCTTCTGTGCGGCTTTGGCCGCCTCTAGATCCACCACCCATTCGGCCATGGTAGCCTCAAAGTCCGCCCATGTAACTGCCTGGCCGCCGACAGCGATGAACTCGGCGCGGCGAGATGCCATCACTTCCTTACCATGTGTGCGGCCGCGGGCAGCGAGGAACGCGGCGCAGTGGGATGCCATCGCTTCCTTATCAGTTACTGTGCGCCGCGGTTCCATGGACGACGCCTGGAGAGAGCTCTGGGATGGAGGGGCCGAGCAGCCTTACAGTGCGGTGGTATTCAAGAGCTCAACGATAAACGACAACAGAACTTTGGCTTCCCTTACAATTTTGCTCGTTCATTATCGCACATGGTTCATCTTCGTCGCTTCCAAAAACAGTGTGTGCTAAGCCTATTGTGTGTTGCGTTATGATTGGCCGGAACCACAGCCACACGGATCACGCGTGTGCACCGTTGGGTGCGCCGTGATCGAACGGTAATCCACGTCCCTCACATCACACCCGTGCACCTGTAGCTGGATTGGATTTATATGCGCTAAATGCCTAAAAATGCACACAATCCCCTAAATATGGTAAATGAGCCCGGAAAAATGCCAAATTTGAACACGGTGATTTGCAGGGTGTGTGTTCATAGTAGAAAAAACTCCAGTGCAAAGAACAAAAAAAATTGGATTCCCTTTCAATCTTGAGGATTTCCCTCTCGAAAGCATGGAACTTCCTCGGTGATGGTTCGATTTATGAAGGGCGTGCATGACGACATAAGCCAAACCTTCTCAAATTTTTACCAAGGCATGGTGAGGTCATACCATGGCAGGCATCATGTTTTTTAAGTATTTATTTCATTTTTCTATAGTTGAAAACCCAACAAACAAACATTTGTGGTTGACTATTGCCACACATTTCATCAAAAAATCTGTCCATTCCTTGTAAAAGGCATGAGAATTTACTAAATGGCACGAGCATGGATTTCTAGGCCATTTTTGTGGACCCTTTCATGCACTGATTGTTTGAACTTCAATTATGCGCATTAATGCCTAGGAATGCACATAATCCCCTAAATATGGCAAATGAACCCAGAAAAGTGCCAAATTTGAACACAGTGATTTGCAGGTTGTATGTTCATTGTAGAAAAAACTTGTGGACAAAGGACAAAGGACAAAGGAAATTTGGACCCCCCCCCTTCAATCTTGTGATTTCCCCCTTGAAACCATGAATTTTCCTCGGTGATGGTTCAATTTATGAAAGGCGCGCATCACGACATAAGGAAAATATTCTCCAATTTTTACCAGGGCATGGTGAGGCCATACCATGGCACCATGCCAGGCGTCATGTTTTCCATCCATGTGTTTCATTTTTTGTATAGTTGTTAACCGAGTAAACGACGTGTTTATGGTTGACTATTGCCACACATTTCCTTGAAATACATGTCCATTCCTTGTAAAAGTCATGAGAATGTACTAAATAACACGAGCATGGTTTTCCATACCATTCTTGTGAACCTTTTCATGCACCGATTTTTCGAATTTGAATTATGTCCATTAATGCCTAGAAAATGCACATATTCCCCTAAATATGGTAAATGAGTCTGGGAAAATGTCAAATTTGAACACGTTGCATTTGAGGCGGTATGTTGATCATTGGAAAAAAATTGAATGACAAACAAGGACAGAAATTTGGATTCCCCTTCAATCCTGGGGATTTTCCCTCTTGAAAGCATGGAACTTCCTCGGTGATGGTTCGATTTATGAAGGGTGTGCATGACGACATAAGCCAAACCTTCTCAAATTTTTACCAGGGCATGGTGAGGTCATACCATGGCACCATGCCAGGCGTCATGTTTTTAAGCATTTATTTCATTTTTTTATAGTTGAAAACCCAACAAACAAATATTTGTGGTTGACTATTGCCACACATTTCAAAGAAATATCTATCCATTATTCCCTGTCAAAGGCATGAGAATTTACTAAATGGCATGAGCATGGTTTTCCAGGCTGTTCTTGTGGACTCTTTCATGCACCGATTGTTTGAACTTGAATTATGTGCATTAATGTCTAGGTAATGCACATAATCCCCTAAATATGGCAAATGAACCCAGAACAGTGCCAAATTTGAACACAGTGATTTGCAGGTTGTATGTTCATCATAGAAAAAAACTCGTGGACAAATGACAAAGGAAATTTGGATCCCCCTTCAATCTTGGTGATTTCCCCCTCAAAACCATGAAACTTCCTCGGTGATGGTTCGTTTTATGAAATACGTGCATGACGACATTTTTACCAGGGCACGGTGAGGTCTGTAAGTGCATCTAGTGCCCCTTAGTGATTTTGGTGCATTTAAGACTTATAGGTTAAGGGACCAATACGTTTGTGAGTGTACACAGGTCTATAAGTCTATGAGGAGTTTGATATTTACAGATAAAGTCGACACCTAAAAATGAAGTTCTTCGACTGAAGACTTTGTTATTCCGAAGACTTTCTGAAGACTTTGAAAGTGAAGAAATTGGTGTAATCCTGAAGACTTGGTATTCGTTCAAGGAACGTGAAGCGTGAAGACTTTTGTTTTCGTAGTTTCATTTTCTCTTTCTTGAGTCATAGGAAACACCGTACTGTTAAAGGGGGTCGAGGAAATACTAAGGAAAAATTTCCAAGTGATGCTCAACTCAAATCCTACACCTACCAATCCCTTCGAGTGAAGCCATTGGAAATCTCGTACAACTCAGTCAATTTCTTCAGTGACAGAGGCGAAGTTCTTCTGGTCTCTAAGGAATTTGTTCTGACTGAGGAGTTAGGAATTCGCCAGTGCGGATTGCCTACACAGTGAGGAACATGATAGCCCTGAGGAATTTGATACTCAAAATTCCGACTGTTGCTGTGCTATGCGCCAGCTGTCCCAAAATATCTACCCACCTAACGGTCATATCATTGAAGGGCATTTATGTCTTATCATGTCGGGCTGCTCCCTAGGCTACAAATAGCCGCCCCCTACAACCACTAGCTGGTTGGCTGCTCCGAGAGAAACTGACACTTGTCATTTGAGAGCATCCCATCCTTCGAGGACTTTGAGTGAAAATCATCAAGTGAGGAAAACCCAAACCTAAACACCTACAAACCCCAAGTGATTGAGCATCACTGAAGAGATTGATCCTGCGTTGATCCAATGCTTGTTACCTTTGAAGACTGTGCATCTTCCAGACGGTTAGGCGTCATGGTCTAGAGCATCCAAGAGGAAATTGTGGATCGCCGAGTGACCGAGTCTGTGAAGGTTTGGAAGTCACCTGAAGACTTACCACGAGTGATTGGGCAAGGTCTGTGTGACCTTAGCTCAAGGGGAATACGGTGAGGACTGAGTGTTCTAGACTGTGTGTTCAGAACTGGGTGTCCGGGACTGTGTGTCCTCAGGTTTAAATACCTAGCCGCCCTAACCAGACGTACAACTGTCACAACAGTTGGAACTGGTCTACCAAATCATTGTCTTCACCAAGCTACTTGGTTCCATTTCCTCAACCCTTTCATTTCCTCATTTTTGTGTTGTGAGCTTGTTCATATCTATTTGAAGACTTTGACTGAAGACTTTCTCAATTTCCTCAGTTCAATTTCTTCAGTCTGTTTGTCTTCATCCTGTGTTATCCTGTGTTTATGCTTTCTGTACTCTATGCTTGTTTTTCATTTCATCATGAAGACCATGCTCATGTTCTATTATGTTTACTTCTGAGTACTTATTCCGCTGCAAGTAGTTCTTCACTCAAAAATTTCCTCACCCTGAATTTCCCCAGTGAAGATTTCATAAAAATCACCTATTTACCCCCCCCACTCTAGTCGATATAACGTACTTTCAATTGGTATCAGAGCAAGGTACTCCCTTGTTCTATGTGATTTTGGTTTAACTGCCTAGAGTTTTAGTTATGTCGACCGCAGGTATGATCAAGGTTTCTTCTGGGTGTCCTACCTTCGATGGGACGGACTACCCCTACTGGAAGAATAATATGTGCATGCATCTTGAGGCAATTGATAACGATCTCTCGTACGTTGTGGAGAATGGTGTTCCCTCTGTCACTCCCACCATCAACACTGCTGATGTGAAGAGATTCAAGCAACTCGACTCTCAAGAGAAGAATATCATATGTGGCCATCTGAGCAAAGGGCAATATGGCAGAGTGAGTGCTTTGGAGACAGCTAAGCTTATCTGGGACAGGCTGTCCAAGGTCAATGAGGGAGTCTCAACACAGCGTGACTCTCGAGTTGACGTTCTTTGAAATCTCTTCAACCACTTCAAAAGACTCGAAAATGAAAATGTTCAGCAGACCTTCGATCGCCTCACTGACATCTCAAATGAGCTTCAAGCACTTGGTGCCGCTGATATCACCGACCATGAGGTGGTGAAGAAATTGCCGAGATCGCTTGATTCCTTATTTGATACCTTGGCATTGATGATACAAGAACGTGGAGGCTATAAGTAACTTGATCCCGCCGATATCCTCGAGAGACTAAACACTCATGAGTTCCAGCTTGCTGAGAAGAGAGATCTCTATGGACCAAGCTATGGTAGATCACGGGCTCTGAAGGCCAAGGCAGTGTCTGAATCTGATGGTGAAGATTCTGACAGCAGCCTTGGTGACCCTGAAGAACTGAGCCAGGAGCTAGCTATGCTCATTAGGAAGTTCCAAAAGTTCTCAAGACGTGGTCACTTTGGTAAATCCTCAAGAAGTGGTGACTTGAGAACAGATTCCTCATCCCATGATTACAAGAAGAGACTCTGCCACAAATGCAAGAAGCCTAGACACTACATTCAAGATTGTCCTCAGTGGGAAAAGGGATCAAAGAAGAAGAAGTACAAGGATTACATTTCTGATGATTTAAAGAAGAAGAAGAACTCTTCAAAGTCCTCATCATCAAAACCTTCAAGGTCCTCATCTCGCAATAAGAGCAGCTCCAAGAAGGCTCGGGCGTTCATTGGCAAGGAAATGGACTCTGAGGCTGAATCTGAGGAAAATGAGGAAGAGGAAGAATCTGAGGAGTCAGACTCTGGAGTGGCGAGCCTAGCCCTCGCTACCACGTTCATTAGCAAGTCCATCTTCAACTTTGAAGAAAAGGACCTCCCCAACACTACTGATGACGACGATGAGGACTACGCTCCCACCTGTTGCTTCATGGCAAAAGGCTCAAAGGTACTCAAATATCCATCCTATGAATCCAGTGAGGATGAATCTGATGAAAACCTCAAACCCAGCTATTCTAAACTTGCTAAGATTGCTGTGAAACTAAAAAAGGCTCTTGAAAAGGTTCAAAACATGCTAGATAAAAGCCATGATATGTTGGGCGAGGAAATGGATCGCACTAAAATTTTGATTGAAAATCTTCGGAGACTTCAGCCAAAGTTTGACAATCTTCAAGGTCATCATAACACTCTCCTATCTGATCATGAGAAGCTTTCTTATGAATTTCTTCAAAGAAAGCAAGATCTTGAGCAGTTAAGAGTGAGTTATGAAGATCTTCAGAAGGAGCATGATTCATTACTTTCTCAACAGATCAATGCTACTCAGGATGAATTTGTTCCTCCATGTTTGAAGTGCATTGAACGTGAAACTGCTAATTCCTCACCTGAATGCTCAAATACTTCCATTGCTGCAAATTCTTCAACTACCTCTGCTATCACTAATTCCTCATCTGAGGACATTGCTAGTATCACTGATGATGCAGGGTTGAAGGAATTGTATATGACAGGCATGTATAAAAGCCTCAAAGGGCATCAGGCTCTTTGTGACATGCTTAAAAAGCAGATCCTCAACAGGAACCCTAGGAAAGAGGGTATTGCCTTTGAGAGGAAACTCAATGTTGATGGGACATACTGGAAACCTGAGCAGTATCCCAAAACCTCATGGGTTGCTGCGAAGGGACCATTAGTGGATCCATCTACTCTATCTGGCTTTACATGTGAATCTTCATATTCTTTTGATGAGTCATTTGACTCCAATTATAAACTGATCAAAACACAGAATGGTGAAGTATTTGCTAGATATGTTGGCACTAACTGCAGGAACGGTCCTCCTATGAAGAAAATCTGGGTTCCCAAAAGGTGCCTTGAAAATCTTCAGGTGAATGTCATCATGACACCATCTGTGAAGAATAGGAACCCCAGATCAAATTCTTCATATGGATCCAAGTCCTCATACGGACCAAACCTCTCACATGGATCAAATTCCTCAAAAGGATCAAAGTCCTCATATGAACATCATCGTGCTAACCCATCTGTTTCACAGGGAAGATCTAAGGATTATGGATATGTGCATTATTCTTCAAATCATTATGTTCATAAGTCCTCGAAGAATTTCTCTGCTTACTCTTATGCTTACCCTAACCCCTCTTATGTGAAACGAAGTGGATTGGCATCTATGCCACCTTTCTCTTATGGAGCCTGCAGAATGATGAACTCTTTGCCACCCCTTCAGATGTGGGTGGTGAAGAAAAAGAACTAATCTCTTATGCAGGATCAGGTCTCTAGACCGTCTGAAGAATTTGCTAGAGACCTGAATGTGCTTGAAAGGACGCAAGCTAATCATGAAGAAATGAATTTTCATTTCTCACGCCCTCATACTGCTTTATATGTTTTATTGCTTGATGAAATTGATACCATATTCTTCACTGCTGAAGTATATGAGTTCGTAAGTTGCACTAATTCATCTGTAGGATGATCAACCCAAAGCCACTGAGTGGGTCCTCGATAGTGGATGTACAAATCACATGACTGGTGACAGGAGCTTATTGATGGACTCTGCTTTATCTCCATCACATCTGAAGCATATCACCTACGCTGACAAAGGCAAAAGCAAGGTATTGGGTCTAGGTAAGGTTGCAATCTCAAAGGATCGACACATGGACAAAGTCATGCTTGTCGAGTCCTTAGGGTTCAACCTTATGTCTGTCTCAATGCTTTGTGATCTTGATATGGTTGTTGTCTTTGGCAAGTATCATTGTGTTGTGATCATGGAAGCTGACAATTCCCAAGTCTTTGAAGGCTTTAGGAGAGGAGATTTTTATATTGTTGATTTATCTACAGGACCACAACCTACTACATGTCTACTTGCAAAAGCTTCAGAAGGGTGGCTATGGCATCGTCGACTTGGTCATGCTGGCATGAGGAATTTGCACACGCTCGCGAAGACGAAGCATTTCATTGGCATTGAAAATATCAAATTCCTAAAGGATCACTTGTGTAGAGCCTGTGAAGCTGGAAAGATGACCAAGGCCAAGCATCCAGCGAAGACTATCATGACTACTTCTCGACCATTTGAATTACTTCACATGGATCTCTTTGGCCCTACTCACTATGCCACATTTAGTAATGCTACATCCTTATATGGTTTTGTTATTGTTGATGATTATTCTCGATACACAGGGGTCCATATCATCACTTAAAAACTGAAGTGCAGGAAGTTTTCAAACGATTTTCATCGAGGGCTTCAACCAACTTTGGTGTGAAGATCAAGCACATCAGAAGTGATAATGGAACTGAGTTCAAGAACACTAGTCTTGATGACTATCTTGATGAACTTGTTATTACTCATGAGTTCTCTGCTCCTTATACTCCTCAGCAAAATGGCATCATGGAGCGCAAGAATAGGACTCTTGTTGAGATGGCCCGCACTATGCTTGATGAGTACAAGACGCCTCCTCGCTTTTGGCCTGAGGCAATCGATACTGCGTGCCACATCATCAACAGGGTATATCGTCACAAATTCTTCAAGAAGACCGCATATGAACTCCTTACTGACAAGAAACCCAATGTGAGTTATTTCAAAGTCTTCGGTGCTAAATGTTGGATTATAGACCCTCATCACATTTCTAAATTTGCACCGAAAGCACATGAAGGTTTTATGATTGGTTATGGTAAGGACTCGCACACCTACAGAGTCTTCAACACCTGTCATCTATAGGTTGTTGAAACTATAGATGTGCGGTTCGATGAAACTAATGGCTCGCAAAGAGAGTACCTACGTCCTGTGACAGATGAAATACCTCCTAATGAATCTATTAAGTTCAAGGCTACTGAGGATGTCATTCCTACTAAAGAATCTGCTGAAGAAGTCATTCCAGAACACGAAGAACATCATGCTGATGCACCTGAGGAAAATGGTGCTGAAGAAAATGCTGATCAAATTCCTCAACGTTAACCCGCTCATCCTCGCGTTGGAAATGAAGTGCAAATTGAGAAAATCATCAGCGACATCAACATTCCAGGTCCTCTCACACGCTCAAGAGCTTCACATTTATCTAACTTTTGTGGGCACTTTGCTTTCGTCTCTATCACAAATCCCACTAAGGTAGATGAAGCATTTCTGGAGCTTGAGTGGATTCAAGCTATGCAAGAGGAATTACATCAATTCGAGCTCAACAACATCTGGGAACTGGTCAAACATCCAGATCCTCGCAAGCACAACATCATCAGCACAAAGTGGATCTACCGCAACAAGCAAGATGAAAATGGCCTTGTGGTGAGGAATAAGGCACGGCTTGTAGCTCAAGGCTACACATAGGTTGAAGGAATTGATTTCGATGAAACCTTTGCACCTGTTGCTAGACTTGAGGCTATTCACATATTACTTGCTTATGCTAACCATCATGATATCATCTTATATCAAATGGATGTGAAAAGTGCATTCCTCAATGGTAAGCTTGAGGAAGAAGTATATGTTGCTCAACCCCCAGGTTTTGAAGATCCAAAGCATCCTGACAAAGTCTTCAGACTGAATAAGGCCCTCTTTGGCCTCAAGCAGGCCCCACGGGCATGGTATGATACCTTGAAGGAATTCCTCATGAAGAAAGGCTTCAAACCCGGTTCACTTGACCCAACTCTTTTCACTGAATCTTATGATGGTGAATTGTTTGTGTGCCAAATATATGTTGATGATATCATTTTCGGCTGTACTGACCAATGTTACAGTGATGAATTTGCCTATATGATGAGTGAAGAATATCAAATGTCTATGATGGGAGAATTGAAATTCTTCTTAGGTCTTCAGATTCGTCAACAGCACAATGGCATATTCATATCTCAGGAGAAATACCTCAAGGACGTATTGAGGAAATTCGGCATGCAAGATTGCAAAGGAGTCAAAATCCCTATGCCCACAAATGGTCATCTATGCACTGATGAAAATGGTATTGACTTTGATCAAAAGGTATACCGCTCCATGATTGGTTCTTTATTGTACTTATGTGCATCTAGGCCAGATATTATGCTTAGTGTTTGCATGTGTGCCCGATTTCAAGCTACACCGAAGGAATCACACCATAAGGCTATGAAGCATATTCTTCGATATCTAGCTCACACACCAACACTTGGATTATGGTACCCCAAGGGCTCGGCTTTTGATCTCATTGGATTTTCAGACTCTGACTATGGTGGTGATCGTGTGGACCGCAAGTCAACATCTGGCACATGCCATTTCCTTAGACGATCTTTGGTCTGTTGGTCCTCGAAGAAACAGAACTGCGTATCACTGTCTACTGTTGAAGATGAGTACATTGCTGCTGGTTCTTGCTGTGCTCAACTACTATGGATGAAGCAAACACTCAAGCACTATGGCGTCAACGTGAAGAATGTGCCACTCTACTATGACAATGAGAGTGCCATCAAGATTGCTCATAACCTAGTTCAGCACTCGAAGACAAAGCACATTCAGATTCATCATCATTTTCTTCGCGATCATGTGTTGAAGGGCGACATATCTATTGAGCATGTGAAGACAGAAGAATAGCTAGCCGATATCTTCACTAAGCCCTTGGATGAGAAGATATTTAGCAAGTTGCGGTGTGAGCTAAATATCCTAGAATCTTCGAATGTTCTTTGAAAAGGACAGCAGTTGGAACTGGTCTACCAAATCATTGTCTTCACCAAGCTACCTGGTTCCATTTCCTCATTTCTGTGTTGTGAGCTTGTTCATATCTATTTGAAGACTTTGACTGAAGACTTTCTCAATTTCCTCTGTTCAATTTCTTCAGTCTGTTTGTCTTCATCCTGTGTTATCCTGTGTTTACGCTTTCTGTACTCTGTGCTTGTTTTTCATTTCATCATGAAGAGCATGCTCATGTTCTGTTATGTTTACTTCTGAGTACTTATTACGGTGCAAGTAGTTCTTCACTCAGGAATTTCCTCACCCTGAAATTCCTCAGTGAAGATTTCATAAAAATCGCCTATTCACCCCCCCTCTAGTCGATATAACGCACTTTCAAGGTCATACCATGGCACCACACCAGGCGTCATGTGTTTTCCAAGCATGTATTTCATTTTTGTATAGTTGTTAACCCAGTAAATGACGCATTTATGGTTGACTATTGCCACACATTTCCTTGAAATATCTGTCCATTCCTTGTAAAAGGCATGAGAATGTACTAAATAGCACAAGCATGGTTTTCCAGACCATTCTTGTGCACCCTTTCATGCACCGATTGTTTGAATTTGAATTACATGAATTAATGCCTACAAAATGCACATAACGCCCTAAATATTGTAAATGAACCCAGAAAAGTGTCAAATTTGAACACGGTGATTAGCCGGGTTTATGTTCATTGTAGAAAAAAAACTCATGGATGAAGGACAAAGGAAATTTGGATTCCCATTCAATCTCGGTGATTTACTATCGCACACGATTGATCTCCATCGCCTCTGCGAACCGAGTGTGTTCACTCACACATGCAAAAGGAAAAGAAAACCCTCGCCCACTTCATGCCCACTCACTCACCGGGGAATCCTCTGCAACTCTGCACCCTAAGCTCGACGGCTGTTGGCGGCGGGCATAGGTCGTGCTCCAAACGGCACCGGATTTCACCTCCATCGCATTCTGCCGCCTATCTGCACCGATATTCTAGACTCTGGTCGACTAGGGTTTTCTGCGGGATTGGGCTAGGGATTTTTCTCATGGAGAAGGTAATCAACTTAATTAGCGAAATATTCACTCATCTCTTATCGCAGTCCGTCCGTCGTTGTTAATCAACCGGCAGAAATCATCGTGGAATCATTTTTGTTCTAGTTGATTCGTAGGTGTTCATTCATGTGTCCACAGTGCGAGCACAAATCGGGCAACTGTGGTTGTGGCCAGTCGGAAATGAAGTTCTATCTCACCATTCCGGATGACTTCAGGGAGCGCTCGCTATGTTCAATCTCAACCTAACACGGTCGGCATGGCCTAAATTTATGAACATATACCGTCTGCTGCTACATTATCTATATATTTGCATCAAATCTTTGTTACATTATCTATTTTTAATTCTATATTTTTGTACTTTGCTTTCATCTCTCTCTATATATATGGATGTGTTCTATCAGCTACTCCCATATTTTGCACCTTGCTATGTTATTTCAATATATCTAATTTACGATCTTAATTTTCATTTCAAGCAGTTCATCCCTTGCTTTGCAAGAACAGGAGTAGAAGGAAATCTTGGGCTTTACTTTGCTGATGACTCCCAGGATGTCATATTGACAACGCAGCATGGATTTACAATGACGGTTAGCGTAAAACTTGATAAAGATGGTCACTCCTATTTTAATGCGGACCTTCGGAGAAAAATGTCTAAGTGTTATGAACTGAAAGCTGGCAATAAAATTCTAGTGCGTGCACCACAACCTGGTCTAATTAACATGGTTGTTTACTTCCCCAACATCATCAGCCGATCAAAGTCTGATCGAGGTTAGTGTCCTTTCAACTTTCTCCTTGTTGTCATATTACTATTTAAGCAACCAATTGATCACTATTTAAGCAACCAATTGTGATATCATATTCTGACTCCGTTCCTACGCAGTAACAAATTCTATTTACCAATTTATGCACACTATATATTCTTCTGCCATGTTCTGAATAAATAAGACCTTTCCACCTTTTAAGTAGGACTAGCACATACGCCCGTGCGTTGCAACGGGGTGTCACCCCGCTCGCAATAGCATCAGCAGGGCTTGCACTGTCGCGTTTCCATTTTGACAGAGCGAAGGTTGATCGAAGTTGCATGTAGATCAAGCAGGTATTTTTTGAAAAAAATTATTTTTTTTGATAGCAACAAAAATGTGCCGCTTACATAAAATAGGTTGCATGCTGCTCTATCCTCACGGGAGGTGGGGAGTTCCATTTCCTCTATCTTCTTCTTGCCTAGGAGCTGTTATGCATTTTTTTCCAGCCCACAATCATTCTTGTAGTTTTTTCATGCCCATAATTTTTCATTCAATTTACTCCAACCATAGCCCTTTATCTTTAATAATGCTCTTTTTTCCAGCCCATAATTTTTCATCAAAGCCACAATCCGTACTTCTTTAATTACGCACCTTTTTTAGCCCACAATCATTTCCTTTCATAATATGCACAATGCAAAGTTTAGATACTAGGCAGCCCACATACACCCATGATTTCCTTGCATGTTAGAGATCATGTTTAATTAGCTCACAACAGAACAACGACATTGAACATATATAAATTGGTAAGATTTGGTCTTGTGGAGCAAGGTGGGACTATTCAATATGAAATATCTAATTTTTTCATCCATTGATGATGTTTACGTGCGCTGATGAATTTGGCCCAGTCGTTGGAGCATAGCGGAAGGCCCAGTACCCGTTGTGTGTCCTCTTCCTTTAGCACAACCTTTAGTAGTCCCAAGTTTATAGTAGCCTAGTTGGTTAATGGAGTTAGAGCGCACTTTGAGGTTTTGAGTTTGAGTCCCACTATTGTTTATATTTTGTTGTTTTATTACCACCGCGAGGCCCTGAGGGATGGACAAAAATAGTTTTCTTGGCTGGGCTGTTCGGGCTGAGGCCCATACGGGCGACACCCAACGCGAGACACCAAACGAATTGTTCTTTTTTACACGGACGGACAAAAATCCTATGACGAACCAAACAGACGAAAATAACGGTGGTAAGAAGCAATAGCCCTTTTATTAGTAGGTATAGATGTGTTGGATGCATAGTGAACGATCTGTATGTTACTAAGTGTACCAAATTTCACTGGAAGGACTTGAAGCATGTCATAAACTTTGTTGATAATCTGACAGAGATTGCACAGCGTATGAATGCTGGATTTTGGATGGGATTAATTATACCTATGGTGCACACACTGAACAAGACCAATTGTGTGCACAAAACGCTGGTAAAAAGTCTTATTTTAATGTTGATGCTCATAAACTATATATATCTTCAACGATATGTTACAATTGTTTTTATTCTACATGTCAACAGAAATTGCCCCCTGTAGCAGTTCCTGGATCAATTTCCTGGCGTGGTCGAATTACACTTGTGCCTGCTAATAACGCTAAAGTGATTGCAAGGTACTGCATTTCCCGCAGAAATGGAACCATTCAAATTAACAAGTTCTCGCTTCTCGTGGCAAGGCATCCATATTGGAAAATTGGAGACACTGTTTTACTAATGATCTACCAAGGCACAGGAGGGCTCTTCCTTTTCATTGACGAGATGCCGAGTCGCCATGATCAAGCTGCTTCCAGTGGATAGTTGTGGTTGTTGGCCCTCAGCCTCTTAAAATGTGCTAGCTGTTACTATATATGTTAAGTATGTAGATATGGACCATATGATTGTTGGCCCTTAGCCTCTTAAAATGTGATAGTTGTTACTATGTTAAGTATGTAGATATGGACCATGTGGTTGTCAAAACCGTGTTACGAAGATCCTCCTTTTGTCAAATAGTGTAACCACTATATACATGTTACTCAAATGTTGTTACCCAAGTTCATAAATTTTCATGGAAAGTATTAGTATCGTACACAGTTCATTGACTTTAAGCGTGTGCCCGATGACCAGAAGGCATTTGCAGATTAACTGTCCATATTGCAAATTCACACACATGTTAACATAAGGAAACGTATGTGTAACATACTAATCATCGCACACGAGTACTCGCAGACGCATCGTGTGCGATACTCCGCCACCGCAAGCAACTATTGCATTTTTCAAAGTTTTTTGTACACACAGAATCGCACACGAAGTAACTGCATTGACCGTCTTTGTTGTAATTTCACATCGCAAACAGTTCATCCGAGTCGTCTGTTTGCCACGTATCACACACATCTTGTTTACACGACTCATATTGCCGCATATCACACATATCTTGTTAAGTTGAATCGTTTCTATTGTGTTCCCTAATCAAAAACAGTTCATCCGAGTTAATCGTATGTTGTATATCGCACACACATTGATATGGCTGCCCGTTTCTATTGTTCTACCTCATCGCAAACAGTTCGAATGGATTAACCGTGTGTCCTGCATCGCACACACATTGTTATGGCTTCCCGTTTTTGTTGTTCTGCCTTATCGCAGACAGTTTGAATGGATTAACTGTGTGTCCTGCATCGCACACGCAAATAAAATCTGAACCGTGTTTGATGCATCCTCCATCGCAAACATTTTGCACCTTTTTTGACGGTTTTTTAACACCACTGTTTGCGATTATTGCATCGCACACAGTTTCGGCAAAGGGTCTCTGATCGTAGTGTCGCGTTAGCAGTATCCTGTAGTAGTGAGGGGTTTATAGGGAGACACTCTTCGAGATGAATTCGCAATGCATTCCATAGATAACCTGACTACTTTTTATATTTTCATGAATCTTAGATTCTGAACAGCATCATAATGATTATGAGCTTGCACGCATGAAAAGAATAAAGCAGAACAATGCCATGGCTGTCAAACTTGGCATTAAGGGACTGAAATCAAGTCTGGATGCAATGCAATGCAAACGCTCTCCACCTACAGATTCATGCTCAGAGTATGATCCTACCAGTGATTCTGAGCTAGAGGGAGACCTAAGTCAATGTAGCTCCCTAGTGGAGGAGTCAGAGGCAGATGCCCTATCTTATTCACCCATCAAGGTGCTTGCTCTAACTTTCCAAGGTTATATTGGTCGCACATATCTTGCAACTGATGCTTTGCATTGCTTCTACTTTGTTGCACTGCCATTAGCTTAGTTTACACATCGTGTATGTGAATACGCCCTGCCCATCCATTTTCAGTACATATTCCATCTGTCATCATACCATATTTATCCATTCAAATGTTTTTCTTGTGTATTAGATGTTCAAAAGGAAGAGGGCGGTTGCTGATCACGGAGGAGCACGAGCAAAGTATTTGGAAAAGGTAGTGACACCTGATAAATCAAGTAGCCCATTAGGTGTAGTTGCAATATCACCTGACCCACAAAACACCCCAACTCTAGCAGACTCTAGCCCTACTACACTGGTCATTTCTGATGCCCCAACTCAGCAGACCCTAACTGCACCAAACAGTATGATGATGCCAGTTGACATAACACCAACTCTACGACGCAAAATCCCCATTCCAGCAAAGAGTACACCAAATCCAGTTGCCAAATCCCTTTTTGAACCAGATAGAGCCCCAATTGCAGCAAATAGGACCCCTGTTCCATTTCTTCCCAGTTTAGAAGATGAAGCTTATATTGTTGTGAGGAACCTTTGTGCGGATCTTTCCTTCATGGAAAGATTATACCGCAAACACAAAACAATTTATAGTCTTCCTCCGCAACTTACGCGTAAGTAATGTACTAATGTTATTCATGGTAATTACTGCATATGTTTCTGCTGATAGAAGAAACAAGATTTCATTCTTTTAAATAGGCGAGGACCAAACTGGATTGTCAAGATGAGCAAGGGTTGGTTGCGCTTTTCAAGCACTCGTTGATGAAGTATACCTGAGGCAAGCGCACTTCGATGGCAAGTCTCTAAATGAAATTTCTGTAAAGTCTCTGCTGCTACATTTATCAGACAGTGACTAGCATAATCTTGTTACACATTGGTCTCGTCTGCAGCGTAAGGTACTGTCTATGATATCACATCACAATTTGAACTACATTTCTGCATTTGCCTTAATGTCTCACTTGTACGAAAACTGTTAGCAGAAGAACATCAATTCTCAAGGGACTACAGAATCTCACAACTATACTGCACACTGCATTACTCTTGTGAGTACCTCTTGCCCTGTATGACCATACTTACTTTCATAGTTGTTTCATTATGAAGCATCACTGCACATGTTAGCCTCGTTATCATCCATTTGGTGGACATTATAAGATCTGTATGAACTCTTACATAAATTTAGAATTAACCCAATGCTTTTGAAGAGGTTTAGCTCTACAGTCCTCTTGTAAGGACTGAATGTCGTCTATCACTGTACTTACCCCTATTGAGAGATTGGTGCAGAAGTGTAGCCCATTGCTCTTGTCAGTATATTTTGTCCTGTAATGCTTGAACTTCCAGGGATTGGTAGTTGATTATGTAGCATCAATCTGCATCTTATCTTCATTATCATCTATCCCTTCCAGTATTATCATATCTATAATTACTCTGTACAAAATGTAGAGTATAGGCAATGCTTATGAAGAAGATTCTGTGGTATTCTTGAGTTATCCTTCCCTTGACATGGAGAAGGGCATTATAAAGCCGGTGTTACCTGTTAATGTAAGTTAGTCCTTCTAAAGCCTTTATCCTCAACTATTGTTTAATTTTCTCATACTCCCTATCGTTTACTGCTGTTTAGTTTGTTGTTTCTATCAAAAGGCATGTTCGCAACAACCGTAAGTTCCAAGTTTTACTTGTGAAATCAAATTCCTTATTCATACCATGCACATTACTCAATACTCCCTATATGTATGCTTGTTTTTGTGGATCTATATATAATCCAGTGTGTGGTGAAGCAGCCCACGTTTGCACCTTGTCATCTCCTGTTTTATCTTACTGATGTGGCTGATGATATGAACAACATGCCATGCACATTAACCAAAATAGATACAATGATTGTCTTTGCTCTTCATCTATGCTTGTTATGTTGACATGGTAATCCAGTAGTGTGGTGAAGCTCCCTGCATTATGAACAATGCCAAATTATGCTATTGATATTTTGAACTTACTCTTTATTTTCTAATTTGAAATTGGATGGAATTGACAACACAGTTATCATCTTTGTTTATACACATGCAAAACCTGTCATCTCTCTGCTTGTTTCAGGGTGATATACCTGATGGCATGCACAAATCTGCTGAAGGCTGTGAGACAAACCCAACATATATTGCACCAAAGAAGGCAAAACATCTTGAAGATAGCAAGACAACCCCAAAGTCTTGTCTTGATGCAGCGTTCAAGTTACTTGGGACTAGCAGCCAGACAAGCTCACATAATTCGTTGTCTGGATCAATTTGACTTCTTCAGTCCCAATTTCTAGCAGAAAGGCATTCTGCAACTCAACTTTGATTTGAAGTCCTATCTCTAAGAAAGATTGCGGAGAACACCAATGAGAACCTCATTGCTAAACAGCTACACCTGGAAGCTATGACCGACATGCTAGGCCAGTCTCATAGCCTTGCTCAGCAGCTTGCACAGCAGTTCCCGCACAAGGCTAACCTTTCTTGAACTGTCTTGGAAGTAGTCTCGGTTCAGTATTATTTTGTTACGCTGCAATGGTGCCTAGTTTTTGTAATCCGCTTCTTCATTGCGCTTTATGATCACTGGTGGTGAACTTCGATGCCTAGTGGATGTAATATACCATAAATACTTTATTTTATAGTGTAGGTTTATACTAAGTTACTATGCCGTAATTTATTTATTGTATAGAGTAGGTTTGTTCTTAATTCCTACTATTTACTGCCATCATTCGCTATTAGAAAAAAATCTGATGTAGTCGACCTGGCCGAAACATTCGCCTGTAACGGGCCTGGTTTTTAGCGGGCCACAATTGGGCCGGCCTGCATCTTTCTTGGGCCTGAATGGCCATTGGGGCCTTCACACTTTGCGCCAGGCCCACAACTTACTCCGGCCTATATTCGGCCCAAATTTTAGTTGGGCCTTTTGTGGACCCAGTGCTTAGTTTGGCTCATGTAGCGTTGGGCCATTAATAGGCTGAATATTCTGCTAGCCTGTTACGGCCTAGAGGAATCCATGGGCCTTTAGCAGGCCGAAATTCATGTTGGGCCTTAATTTCACTAGTCGTCAACGAGCCTTCAACATGCTGAAATGTAGACCGGCCTTTTTTGGCCCAGTTATATGACAGGTCGTTACCAGGCCGAAACATATCTCAGGCCTTAGTTGGCCCACTGATATCATGGGCCTTTAAGAGGCCGAAAGCCTAGTACATGCATCAATGGGCCGAATTATACGATAGGCCTTTAACAGGCCCAAACTCACGTTGGGCTGAATTGTTGCCACCTTTATCACGGGCCATTAGTGGGCCAGACGTCGCGTCAGACCATATATGACCATGGGCAGCACGGGCCATTCCCAGGCCAAAAGACACACCAGGCTGAAATAGGCCCATGTCTACATCGGGCCTCTAACAAGCCGAAAGTCATTGGGCCCAAATATTTGGTGAATAATTAACGAGCCAGATCTGTCTTCGGGCCTTAAATGGGCCTTTATTAAACAGGCCGTTATTGGGCTGGCCCACTAGTACTTGAGTAAGTACTACGGGCCTTTGACTGGGCCGGCCTTTTTAACCTATATGGGCCTCTATTGGGCCTTGCCACATGTCGACGTATCATAGGCATGTCTCCTCCAATGGATAAACGACATCTGGCCCACCGAGGAGCAAACACGTGTTTCCTCCGGCCAATGGGAATTTTACACGTGGAAAATCCTCATTGGTCCAGGCTGTTAACGGGTTATCGGATCCAAAACCGGACCTGATAGCTTAACGGCGACCCGTTACGGTCGATGCCACGTGTCGGTCACCCTTGACGAAAGCACTTCTATGACGCACGGTTTATCGTCATGGAACTGGACACTTCCGTGATGATAATTTTGGAAATTTCATGGAACACTTCTATGACAGCACAGGTATGACTATCTTGATTCTGTCATAAATCGTCATGGATGTACATGCATGACAGAAAACGTGTCCTACTATGACAAACACGTATCATCATGGAAGTGTATTTTTTTGTAGTGCTGATTCATGCTTGATGTCTCCGACATCACTCACACAATTCGTCTTATTTGCCACGTATCACTGTGCCGACCTCTACTCGCGTCCCTTGGCAAGCTCTGCTCGCCATTAGGCACCGCGGCGCGCTCTGCTCGGCTTGTGGACAGCTTTTCCTTGCATGTTCAATGCTACCTCTTGAGCACTACGTTGGTTTTCCCTTGAAGAGGAAAGGGTGATGCAGCAAAGTAGCGTAAGTATTTCCCTCAATTTTTGAGAACCAAGGTATCAATACAGTAGGAGACTACACGCAAGTCCCTCGTACCCACACAAACAAATAAGAACCTCGCAACCAACGCGATAAAGGGGTTGTCAATCCCTTCACGATCACTTACGAGAGTGAGATCTGATAGAGATAATAATAATAAGATAAATATTTTTGGTATTTTTATGATATAGATTGGAATATAAAGATTCCAAAAATAAACGGCGCCGGAAATAGCTAGTTAACGGGAGAAATGGAGAATAGACCTGGGGGCCATAGGTTTTACTAGTGGCTTCTCTCAAGATAGCATAAGTATTACGATGGGTGAACGAATTATGTCGAGCAATTGATAGAAAAGTGCATAATTATGAGAATATCTAGGCATGATCATGTATATAGGCATCACATCCGTGACAAGTAGACCGACTCCTGCCTGCATCTACTACTATTACTCCACATATCGACCGCTATCCAGCATGCATCTAGAGTATTAAGTTCATAAGAACAGAGTAACGCATTAAGCAAGATGACATGATGTAGAGGGATAAACTCAAGTAATATGATATAAACCCCATCTTTGTAACATCCCAAATTTTCAATTTGGAATGTTATACATAGTCATCCATGCATATCATATTTTATTCGCAGTTCGTCTCGCGATCGTCAAAATCCTAAGCAACTCAAGGACCTTCGGAGAGAGTTGGGGATTTCCCGGTTTTCAAATTTGATCTTTATCAAATCTTGAAACGAGGATTTTTGGTTTTAATTATTTTCTCTCCAAAAATATTTCATACTAAAATAAATTAGAGGAGATAATATGACTTCTCCAAGATAATTGAAATATTGGAGGAAAAATATTGAAATCAAATATTTGTTTTATTTGGATTTTATTGCATTTTTGTTTGCATTAGAAAAATTGCATGTTTTTAAAAATTGCATTTTAGGGCCAAGAAAATGTTCATCTCGTTCTAAATATTTTATTTAGACGGTGAAAATTTATTTTGGCATTTTTAGATTTTTATTTATTTTTCTAGGATTTTATTTCGGTCGGTGAAAGTATTTAAAAAAAAGGGTTCCCGCGCCCGACTGAGCCTAAGGCCCAGCCGAGCCAGGCCGCCTTCCCTGCGCGCGCCGCCGCCGCTGACTCGGACTAGGAGTCCGAGCCGGACTCCTCTCCGCCGCCGCGCCTTGCCCCTCCTCCAAGCCGCTCCGCCCCGCCCTTTATATACCGCCGCCCCCAACACCCCACCGCACCACCGTCGCCCACGCCGCCTAGCCGCCGCCGCTTGCCGCCGCCGCCTGCCGCCGCCACCGCCGAGTATGTAGTCGTATGTGATGTATGTCAGCGCGTGAAGGCAGAGCATCAGAAGCCAGCAGGACTGTTACAGCCTATGCCGATACCCGAATGGAAGTGGGATAAACTGGGCATGGACTTTATCACCGGATTGCCCAGGACCAAAACAGGATATGATTCCATATGGGTAGTAGTTTATCGCTTGACCAAAGTAACTCACTTCATCCCAGTGAAAACCACCTATACAAGTGCAAAGTTGGCCAAGATATATATGTCCAGGATAGTATGTCTGCATGGAGTTCCGAGGACCATCATATCAGATCAAGGAACACAGTTTACCTCGAAGTTTTGGCACCAGTTGCACCAGACCTTGGGAACGAGATTGGAGTTTAGTACATCATTTCACCCGTAGACGGATGGACAAACAGAGAGGGTCAACCAAATTTTGGAGGACATGTTGAGAGCATGTGCGCTAGATTATGGATCTAGTTGGGATGACAATTTGCCGTACGCAGAGTTTTCATACAACAATAGCTATCAAGCCAGTTTGAAGATGGCACCGTTTGAAGCCCTGTATGGACGAAGGTGCAGAACACCGTTGATGTGGGACGAGGTAGGAGACCGACAGTTGTTTGGACCAGACTTGATCAAGGAGTCTGAGGAGAAGGTTAAATTGATTCGCGACAGACTGAAGATTGCTCAGTCCAGGCAGAAGAGTTACGCTGACTCAAAACGCAAGGAGGTAACCTATGAAATTGGAGACCGAGCATATCTACGAGTATCACCCTTGCGAGGAGTGAAACGTTTTGGAGTTAAGGGAAAGTTAGCCCCGAGATTTCTAGGACTGTATTGTATTTTGGAACGGATGGGAGAAGTTGCCTACAAGTTGGAGTTACCCGAGGGATTGTCAGGAGTTCATGACGTGTTTCACATTTCACAACTGAAGAAGTGTCATGCTGAGATGGCAGATATACCGCTAAGAGATGCAGTACCCCTGGAGGCGATTCAGTTGGACAGTGATTTGACCTATGAGGAAAACCAGTTAAGATTCTTGAGTTTGCCAGTAGAGTCACCCGCAGTAAGGTTATCAAGTTTTGTAAAGTTCAGTGGAGCCACCATACCGAGGATGAAGCCACATGGGAACGAGAGGATGATCTTCGCAAGGACCACCCACACCTATTTTCTAGCCAACCCGAATCTCGAGGGCGAGATTCATCTTAAGGGCGGTAGGTTTGTAACATCCCAAATTTTCAATTTGGAATGTTATACATAGTCATCCATGCATATCATATTTTATTCGCAGTTCATCTCGAGATCCTCAAAATCCTAAGCAACTCAAGGACCTTCGGAGAGAGTTGGGGATTTCCCGGTTTTCAAATTTGATCTTTATCAAATCTTGAAACGAGGATTTTTGGTTTTAATTATTTTCTCTCCAAAAATATTTCATACTAAAATAAATGAGAGGAGATAATATGACTTCACCAAGATAATTGAAATATTGGAGGAAAAATATTAAAATCAAATGTTTGTTTTATTCAGATTTTATTGCATTTTTGTTTGCATTAGAAAAATTGCACGTTTTTCAAAATTACATTTTGGGGGCAAGAAAATATTCATCTCGTTCTAAATATTTTATTTAGACGGTGAAAATTTATTTTGGCCTTTTTAGATTTTTATTTATTTTTATAGGATTTTATTTCGGTCGGCGAAATTATTTTAAAAAAAGGGTTCCCGCGCCCGACTGGGCCTAAGGCCCAGCCGAGCCAGGCCGCCTTCCCTGCGCGCGCAGCCGCCGCTGACTCGGACTAGGAGTCCGAGCCGGACTCCTCTCCGCCGCCGTGCCTTGCCCCCTCCTCCAAGCCGCCCCGCCCTGCCCTTTATATACCGCCGCCCCGCCGCTCCCAACACCCCACCGCACCACCGCCGCCCGCACCGCCTAGCCGCCGCCGCCTGCCGCAGCCCGCGTCGCCGCCCCGCAAGACGCCGCCCCGCCGCGCCTCGTCGGAGGTAGCCGCCGCGCCTCGCCGCCGGTTTTTTTATAAAGACCGTTCGGTTTTTTTAGAAACCCTAGATCCATTTTTTTCGGATTCACCAGTTTTTCTCGGTTCTTCTAGTTAGCGGACGTTCGTCCGAACGTTCGTTTTAACGAACGGTTCTTCGCCCATTAGATACAGCTAACGGACGCTCGTTCGTTAGTTTGTTCGTCAATTTTCTTTTATCGGATTTATTCCGCAATTTTCTCTGATCGCGATTTCTGATCCGATCTTAGTTTCTGTTTATCTTTTCGCTCGTTAGTCGGAATCAGGCGATTCAAGCGCCTAGAGTTTCGTCTTGAAACCCCCTTTCCGTTTAACCAACTCAAACAAGTTTTCTCTACTATAAAATTTGACCTAGTTTCAGATTAGTAAACGAAGCTTCTTTCTTTCGCCGTTTGAGTTTCGTTGCTCCGTTTGATTTGATTCTTTTTGAGAACTGGAGTTCTTAATTTGAACTTTTTGGTCAACCTCTTCTATTTGAGTTTTGCTTTTGCATCATTGCTTGTTACTTATGTATGCTATTGTTTGCTTGCAATAGAACACCCGGAGTGCGAAGCGTTCTACTACGAGTCCCTAGGTTTCGCAGATCGTCAGCAAGGCAAGTAACACTTTGATCATACCCTTTTATCATCCAGTTTTTATGCATTAGTTCCAATCCTCAAACATTGGATGATTAGGATGTCATTAACTTGTGGGTTGGGAAGTAGTTGATGAGGTAGAACCTATTGCTCTGTTACATTCAAACCCTTGAGAGTTACTCTACGTGTTGCTTATATACTATGCTATGCTATGCTCGTAGACGTGGTTTGGGTTTGAGGGAAATACATGACATATGTGAGCTTGTTAATTAATGGTTCAACTTAAGGTGGCAACTTAATCAAACAACTGGGTGGATTGAGGCACCTGGAGTACCCAGTGTTGCCTGTATTTTTGGAAATCCCGGAGTACCCGTGTGATCTTCCTATGGACCGCCACCCAGGCTCAAAGGGGACTGAGATGATTCATGCTAGAAACTTCTGTGTGCAGCCACAAGCTATTATGGGCTCTAGCATAGTTGAGTAAGTTACGTGAAGCTCTTGAAGAGGCAGATCAGCAGGTAGTGGGATGTAGGTTTGGTATGGTCTGTCCGGAGTAGAGAGTTAATGTTTCTGAAAGACTGTGTCTCGGTCATCTGTTTCTCAAACACCCTGTAGTGCGAGAAATCCAATGGAGGAGATCGAGTCTTGTGGGGAAAACTGCGCAAACCTCTGCAGAGTGTACAATCTAATCATGGTTAGCCGTGTCCCCGGTTATGGAAAATTCTTGAGTATCTAGTACTTGGGTTATCAAAAGTATCTCATCATGTTTAACTAATATTGTTGGGTTGTTAATCACTTTAATTGGGATTGAATTGGAGGAACCTTCTCAATGATGTTTCAACTACCATGATAGTTAAATTAAAATCTATTCCTTTGTTGTAGGGAAAAATTGGCTTTTCGCAAAACTATAACCATAGAGCTTTCCACCAGCCAAATATGCATGTAGTGATAGCATTATTCTGTTCTTGCTCTACTGTGTTACTTTGCCAGCATATTCCATGTGCTGACCCGTTTTCGGGCTGCAACGTATTATGTTGCAGACTTTTCAGACGAGGAGTAAGGTTCGTTAGGTCGTTGCCGTGCAGCTCGGCTATGCCGTTGGAGTTGATGGACTCACTTTATCTTCCAAGCCTTCTGTTGTTATCGTATTAGATGACCTTAAGCCATATTATTGTAATAAGTTATCTCTTGAGACATTCAATGTAATAAGTCTGTGATTGCTACTCTGTTATAAATCCTTCGAGTACTGTGTGTGTCAGCATTACCGATCCAGGGATGACACTGAAGCACAAATACTTGACCATCTGAGGTCGGGTCGCTACAATCTTTTTATCCTCGATGGCAACAATACAATACGTGCCTTGCTGCCCCTACTGTCATTGGGAAAGGACACCGCAAGATTGAACCCAAAGGTAAGCACTTCTCCCATTGCAAGAAAGATCAATCTAGTAGGCCAAACCAAATTGATAATTCGAAGAGACTTGCAAAGATAACCAATCATACATAAAAGATTTCAGAGAAGAATCAAATATTGTTCATAGATAAACTTGATCGTAAACCCAGAATTCATCGGATCTCAACAAACACACCGCAAAAAGAGTTACATCAAATAGATCTCCAAGAAGATCGAGGAGAGCTTTGTATTGAGATCCAAAGAGAGATAAGAAGCCATCTAGGTAATAACTATGGACCCGAAGGTCTGAGGTAAACTACTCACACATCATCGGAGAGGCTATGGTGTTGATGTAGAAGCCCTTCGTGATTGATTCCCCCTCCAGCGGAGCTCCGGAAAAAGCCCCAAGATGGGATCTCTTGGGTACAGAAGGTTGTGGCGGTGGAAATAGGGTTTCGTGGTGCTCCTGGATGTTTTTGGGGTATATGGGTATATATAGGAGGAAGAAGTAGGTCGGTGGAGCTACAAGGGGCCCAC
The DNA here is from genome assembly GCF_056163025.1 of Triticum urartu. Classification (NCBI taxonomy): domain Eukaryota; kingdom Viridiplantae; phylum Streptophyta; class Magnoliopsida; order Poales; family Poaceae; genus Triticum; species Triticum urartu. The sequence continues at coordinate 424,512,746 of NC_141877.1, read as the reverse complement.
GAGGGTGGGGGCACACCCAGGGGAGCAGGCGCACCTCCCTGCCTCATGGCCTCCTCGTTGATTTCTTGACATCCACTCCAAGTCCCCTGGATCACGTTTGTTCCATAAATAACTCTCCCGAAGGTTTCATTCCGTTTGGATTCCGTTTGATATTCCTTTTCTGCGAAACACTGAAATAGGCAAAAAACAGCAATTTGCACTGGGCCTTGGGTTAGTAGGTTAGTCCCAAAAATAATATAGAAGTGTATAAATAAGCCCATTAAACATCCAAAACAGATAATATAATAGCATGGAACAATCTAAAATTATAGATACGTTGGAGACGTATCAAGCATCCCCAAGCTTAATTCCTGTTCGTCCTCGAGTAGGTAAATGATAAAAACAGAATTTTTGATGTGGAATGCTACCTAGCATAATTCCCAATGTATTTTTTCTTTATTGTGGCATGAATGTTCAGATCCGAAAGATTCAAGATAAAAGTTTAATATTGACATAAAAATAATAATACTTCAAGCATACTAACTAAGCAAGCATGTCTTCTCAAAATAACATGGCAAAAGAAAGTTCATCCCTACAAAATCATATAGTTTGGTCATGCTCCATTTTCATCACACAAGAATGCTCTCATCATGCACAACCCCGATGACAAGCCAAGCAATTGTTTCATACTTTAGTAATCTCAAACTTTTTTCAACTTCCACGCAATACATGAGCGTGAGCCATAGATATAGCACTATGGGTGGAATAGAATAATGATAGGGGGTTATGTGGAGAAGACAAAAAAGGAGAAAGTCTCACATCGACATGACTAATCAACGGGCTAGGGAGATGCCCATCAATTGATGTCAATGCAAGGAGTAGGGATTGCCATGCAACGGATGTACTAGAGCTATAAATGTATGAAAGCTCAACAAAAGAAACTGAGTGGGTGTGCATCCAACTTGCTTGCTCGCGAAGACCTAGGGCATTTGAGGAAGCCCATTGTTGGAATATACAAGCCAAGTTCTATAATGAAAAATTCCCACTAGTATATGAAAGTGACAAAACAAGAGACTCTCGATCATAAAGACCATGGTGCTACTTTGAAGCACAAGTGTGGAAAAAAGGATAGTAACATTGCCCCTTTTCTTTTCTTTTATTTTCCTTTTTTGGCCTTTATTTTTTTGGCCTTTCTCTTTTTTTATTTGGGACAATGCTCTCTTAATGATGATCATCACACTTCTATTTATTTACAACTCAATGATTACAACTCGATACTAGAACAAAATATGACTATATGAATGCCTCCGGCGATGTACCGGGAAGGGCACAAATATGAATCAGAGTGACATGCATGATAAATTATGCATGGTGGCTTTGCCATAAATATGATGTCAACTACATGATCATGCAAAGCAATATGACAATGATGAAGCATGTCATGAGTGAAACGGTGCAAGGTTGCATGGCAATATATCTCGGAATGGCTATGGAAATGCCATAATAGGTAGGTATGGTGGCTGTTTTGAGGAAGATATAAGGAGCTTTATGTGTGATAGAGCGTATCATATCATGGGGTTTGGATGCACCGGCGAAGTTTGCACCAACTCTCAAGGTGAGAAAGGGCAATGCAGTGTACCGAAGAGGCTAGCAAAGATGGAAGGGTGAGAGTGCGTATAATCCATGGACTCAACATTAGTCATAAAGAACTCACATACTTATTGCAAAAATCTACAAGTGATCAAAAACCAATCACTACGTGCATGCTCCTAGGGGGATAGATTGGTAGGAAAAGACCATCGCTCGTCCCCGACCGCCACTCATAAGGAAGACAATCAAAGAACACCTCATGTTTCAAATTTGTTACACAACGGTTACCATACGTGCATGCTACGGGACTTGCAACCTTCAACACAAGTATTTATCAAATTCACAACTACTCAAATAGCACAACTTTAATACCACCATCTTTATATCTCAAAACAATTATCAAGTATCAAACTTCTCATAGTATTCAATGCACTTTCTATGATAGTTTTTATTATACCAATCTTGGATGCCTATCATATTAGGACTAATTTCTTTACCAAAGCAAATTAACATGTTGTTCTAAAATACTCTCAAAATAATATAAGTGAAGCATGGGAGATCAATAATTTCTATAAAATAAAACCACCACCGTGCTCTAAAAAGATATAAGTGAAGTACTAGAGCAAAATTATCTAGTTCAAAAGATATAAGTGAAGCACATAGAGTATTCTAATAAATTCCAATTCATGTGTGTCTCTCCAAAAAGGTGTGTACAGAAAGGATGATTGTGGTAAACTAAAAATCAAAGACTCAAATCATACAAGACTCTCCAAGCAAAACACATATCATGTGCTGAATAAAAATATAGCCTCAAGTAAAGTTACTAATAGAAGAAGACAAAAGAGGGGATGCCTTCCGGGGCATACCCAAGCTTAGGATTTTGGTTGTCCTTGAATTTTAACTTGGGGTGCCTTGAGCATCCCCAAGCTTAGGCTCTTGACACTCATTATTCCATAATCCATCAAATCTTTACCCAAAACTTGAGAACTTCACAACACAAAACTTAAACAGAAAATCTCATGAGCTCCGTTAGTATAAGAAAACAAACCACCACTTAAGGTACTGTAATGAACTCATTATTTATTTATATTGGTTTTAAACCTAATGTATTCAACTTCTCTATGGTTCATAACCTCAGATACTAGCCATAGATGCATCAAAATAGGCAAACAACACACGAAAAACAGAATCTGTCAAAAACAGAACAGTCTGTAGTAATCTATAGGTTTCGAATACTTCTGTAACCCCAAAATTTCTGAAATAAATTTCTGGACATGAGGAATTTATATATTAATCATCTTCAAAAAGAACCAACCTAATCGCACTCTCCAGTAAAAAATGGCAGCAAATCTCGTGAGCACTAAAGTTTCTGTTTTTACAGCAAGATCACAAAGACTTTCCCCAAGTCTTCCCAAAGGTTCTACTTGGCACAAACACTAATTAAAAGCATAAAACCACATCTAAGCGATGCAGTTACGTGCGGCGGGATGGATTTATGCACTGCAAATTAGAACTACCATCAGGGCCTGCCGATATTCCTGGCCGTCCAGCTTCCCCTTTAATTCCCGCGGCCATTATAACCTTAGTCTCTTCAACCTTTCGATCGCGCCCCACAACACAACAAGCACACCCACAATGACACATAGAGAGGGGATGTCTAGCGGCGCTCCAATGGAGTCCGGCGAGTATAGAGTGGAGACCCACGCGAGGGAGATAGATCTCTCGGTGGTGTACACCATCGACCCGGCCGTGGTGGACGACTACATCAACAGCGTTGAGCAGTTGCTTGCTCGAGACAAGTACAAGGTGGTCGGCATCGATCTCCAGTACACCACTAGTCATCCCGGCATAGGTCAGAAGGTTGTCGTCACCCAGTTGTGCATGCTCCGTCATGTCCTCATCTACCACTACTACATGGCCACAGAGCCTTGCGACCGTTTCAACAGGTTTGTCAATAGCACCGACTACAAGTTCGCCACAGTGGAAACCACCGATGATGTAAATGTGCTCAGTGTTACGGGCTTGGCCTGCAAGAACCTTGTTGAAATCCGTGACCACTACAGGGTCTGGGGCAGCATGAACAAGGACTCCCTAGTCGAACTCACCTCGGCCATCATTGACCCCTACTACGAAAAGATGAAGTAGGATGCCCAAAGAACAAGTCCCCTATCCTGGCACAGGGCATGGATGCAGCAACTGGATGAACCTCACCCCAAGTTCGCGGCCAAGAGCATGTACACATGCTACGAGATGCACATGCGGATCTTTGACATGAGGAAGTGCCTCCTTACCCAAATCGACGAGCCCGGATTGAGCCACAAGCAGAGCAAGCGTCACAAGTAGATGATGATCAGATGATCATTTATGCTAGTTAATCATGCATGTAATATATAGTTTACTCTATTGGTGTGTGGAAATTCCATGTGTGTAGTAGCCACCTATGAAATTATGCATGTAATAGTTTACTTTGGTGTGTGCAAATGCCATGGTTGTAGTAGCCACCTATGTAAGTGGATGTTTAATTTGGTTATGCAACCATGTCCTTATAAGTGTGTATATATATGTTGTTGTTTTGTATGCAATCCCATCGCACAACACACACGTCTTATTAGCAGCAACCGTCTGTGTTATTATCGGTCTTCGCACACATTTCTGATTACAGACCTATTTGCCGCGTATCGCACACATCTTGTTATATTGAACCGTTTCTGTTCTCTTGTCTCAACAAAAACAGTTCATCCGAGTGAACCACATGCCGTATATCGCACACACCTTGATCTGGCTGGCCATTTCTTTTGTGTTGCCTAATCGCAGACAATTCATCCGAGTGAACCGTATGTTGTATATTGCACACACCTCCATCTGGCTGCCCGTTTCTTTTGTTCATCCTCATTGCAAATAGTTAATTGAACAGAACCGTATGCCCTGCATCGCACACGCAACTAAAATCTGAACCGTGTTTGATGCATCCTCCATCGCAAATGTTTTGCACCTTTTTGACGGGTTTTTTACACCATCGATTGCGATTATTGCATCACACACAGTTTCGTCGAAGGGTCTCTGATCGTAGTGTCGTGTTAGTAGCATCCTGTAGTAGTGATTCATGCTAGAATTGCATTAACTGGAAACTTAGTACATGTGTGATTACATAGACAAAACAGAGTGTCCCTAGTATGCCTCTAATTGATTAGCTCGTTAATCAAAGATGGTTAAGTTTCCTAACCATAGACATGTGTTGTCTTGTCATGAACGGGATCACATCATTAGGAGAATGATGTCATGGACAAGCCCATCTGTTAGCTTAGCATAATGATCGTTTAGTTTTATTGCTATTGCTTTCTTCATGACTTATACATGTTCCTCTGACTATGAGATTCTGCAACTCCCTAATATCGGAGGAACACCTTGTGTGCTATCAAATGTCACAACATAATTGGGTGATTATAAAGATGCTCTACAGGTGTCTCTGAAGGTGTTTGTTGGGTTGGCATAGATCAAGATTAGGATTTGTCACTCCGTATATCGGAGAGGTATCTCTGGGCCCTCTCGGTAATGCACATCACTATAAGCCTTACAAGCAATGTGACTAATGAGTTATTTACGGGATGATGCATTACGGAACGAGAAAAGAGACTTGCTGGTAACGAGATTGAACTAGGTATGATGATACCGACGACGAATCTCGGGCAAGTAACATACCGATGACAAAGGGAATGACGTATGTTGTTATGCGGTTTGACCGATAAAGATCTTCATAGAATATGTAGGAGCCAATATGAGCATCCAGGTTCCGCTATTGGTTATTGACCGGAGATGTGTCTTGGTCATGTGTACATAGTTCTCGAACCCGTAGGGTCCGCACGCTTAACGTTCGATGACGATTTGTATTATGAGTTATGTGTTTTGGTGATCGAAGTTTGTTCGCAGACCCGGATGAGATCACAGACATGACGAGTAGTCTCGAAATGGTTAAGAGGTAAAGATTGATATATTGGAAGGTAGTATTGGGACACCGGAAGGGTTCCAGAGTGTATCGGGTACATACCGGAGTGCCAGAGGGGTTACCAGAAACCCCCGGGGAAAGATATGGGCCATATGGGCCATAGGAGGGAGGCTAACCAGCCCACAAGGGGCTGGTGTGCCCCCCACAAGGGAGGAGGCCGAATTGGATTAGGGAAGGGGGTGACACCCCCCTTTCCTTCTCCTACTCCCTCTCCTTTCCCCCTTTCCCCCTCCGGAAGAAGGAAAAAGGGGGGGCGAATCCTAGTGGGACTGGAGTCCTAGTAGGACTCCCCTCTCCCTGGCGCGCCCCTTGGTGGCTGGCCTCCTCCTCCCCTCCTTTATATACGGGGGCAGGGGGCACCCCAAAGGACAATAGTTGTTTCTTAATTAGCCGTGTGCGGTGCCCCCCTCCACAGTTTACCACCTCGGTCATATTGTCGTAGTGCTTAGGCGAAGCCCTCCGTGGATCACATCACCAACACCGTCGCCACGCCATCGTGCTGATGGAACTCTCCCTCGTCCTCAACTAGATCAAGAGCTCAAGGGACGTCCTTGTGCTGAACGTGTGCTGAACACGGAGGTGCCATATGTTCGGTACATGGATCGGTTGGATCGTGAAGATGTTCGACTACATCAACTATGTTACTAAAAGCTTCCACTTTCGGTCTACGAGGGTACGTGGACACACTCTCCCGTCTCGTTGCTATGCTTCTCCTAGAAAGATCTTGCGTGATCGCCGGAAATTTTTTGAATTACTATGTTCCCCAATAGTGCCATCAGAGCCAGGTCTTTTCGTAGATGATATATGCACGAGTAGAACACAATGAGTTGTAGGCGATAATAGTCATACTACTTACCACCAACGTCTTACTTTGATTCGGTGGTATTGTTGGATGAAGCGGCCCAGACCAACATTACATGACCGTGTTCATGAGACTGGTTCTACCGACGTGCTTCGCACCCAGGTGGCTGGCAGGTGTATGTTTCTCCAACTTTAGTTGAATCAAGTTTGACTATGGTCGGTCATTGTTGAAGGTTAAAACAACACACTTGACGAAAAATCGTTGCGGTTTTGATGCGTAGGTAAGAACGGTTCTTGCTAGAATCCCTTAGCAGCCACGTAAAACTTGCAACAACAAAGTAGAGGACGTCTAACTTGTTTTTGCAGGGCATGTTATGATGTGATATGGTCAAGACATGATGAGATATAAATTGTTGTATGAGATGATCATGCTTTGTAAAAGTTATCGGCAACTGGCAGGAGCCTTATGGTTGTCGCTTTATTGTATGAAATGCAATTGCCATGTAATTGCTTTACTTTATCACTAAGCGGTAGTGATTGTCGTGGAAGCAATAGTTGGCGAGATGACAACGACGCTATGATGGAGAAGAAGGTGTCAAGCCAGTGACGATGGAGATCATGACGGTGCTTTGGAGATGGAGATCAAAGGCACAAGATGATGATGGCCATATCATGTCACATATTTTGATTGCATGTGATGTTTATCCTTTATGCATCTTATTTTGCTTAGTACGGCGGTAGCATTATAAGATGATCCCTCGCTAAATTTCAAGGTATAAGTGTTCTCCCTGAGTATGCACTGTTGCGACAGTTCGTCATGCCGAGACACCACGTGATGATCAGGTGTGATAAGCTCTACGTTCACATACAACGGATGCAAGCCAGTTTTGCACGTGCAGAATACTCTGGTTAAACTTGACGAGCCTAGCATATGCAGATATGGCCTCGGAACACTGAGACCGAAAGGTCGAACGTGAATCATATAGTAGATATGATCAACATAGAAATGTTCACCATTGAAAACTACTGCATCTCACGTGATGATCGGACATGGTTTAGTTGATATGGATCATGTGATCATTTAGATGACTAGAGGGATGTCTATCTAAGTGTTAGTTCTTAAGTAATATGATTAATTGAACTTTAATTTATCATGAACTTACTCTTGATAGTTTTTGCATATGTATGTTGTAGATCAATAGCTCGCGTATAGCTCCCCTGTTTTATTTGATATGTTCCTAGAGAAAAATTAGTTGAAAGATGATGGTAGCAATGATGCGGACTGAATCCGTGATGTGAGGATTATCCTCATTGCTGCACAGAAGAATTATGTCCTTGATGCACCGCTAGGTGATGGACCTATTGCATGACCAAATGCAGACATTATGAACATTTGGCAAGCTAGGTATGATGACTACTTGATAATTTAGTGTGCCATGCTTTACGACTTAGGACCGGGGCTTCAAAAATGTTTTGATCGCCAAGGAGCATATAAGCTGTTCCAAGAGCTGAAATTGGTATTTCAGACTCATGCCCGAGTCGAGAGACCTCTGACAAGTATTTTGCCTACAAGATGGAGGAGAATAGCTCAACCAGTGAGCATGTGCTCAGAATGACTGAGTACTACAATCGCTTGAATCAAGTGGGAGTTAATCTTCCAGATAAGATAGTGATTGACAGAATTCTCTAGTCACTATCACCAAGTTACTGAAACTTCGTGATTAACTATAATATGCAAGGGATGACGAAAACGATTCCCGAGCTCTTCACGATGCTGAAATTTGCGAAGGTAGAAATCAAGAAAAGCATCAAGTGTTGATGGTTGACAAGACCACTAGTTTCAAGTAAAAGGGCAAGGGAAAGAAAGGGAACTTCAAGAAGAATGGCAAGCAAGTTGCCACTCCCATGAAGAAGCCCAAAGCTAGACCCAATCTTGAAACTGAGTGCTTCTACTGCAAAGGAAATGGTCATTGGAAGCGGAACTTCCCCAAATACTTGGCGGATAAGAAGGATGGCAAAGTGAACAAAAGTATATATGATATACATGTTATTGATGTGTACTTTACTAGTGTTCATAGTATCCCCTGGGTATTTGATACTGGTTCAGTTGCTATGATTAGTAACTCAAAACAGGAGTTACAAAATGAACAGAGACTAGTTGAGGGCGAGGTGACGATGTGTGTTCGAAGTGATTCCAAGGTTGATAAGATCACCATCACACACTCCCTTTACCTTCGGGATTAGTGTTGAACATAAAATAAATGTTATTTGGTGTTTGCATTGAGCTTAATATGATTGGATCATGTTTATTGCAATACAGTTATTCATTTAAGTCAAAGAATAATTGTTATTCTGTTTATATGAATAAAACCTTCTGTGGTCATACACCCAAGGTGAATGGTTTATTGGATCTCAATCGTAATGATACACATATTCATAATATTGATGCCGGAAGATGCAAAGTTGATAATGATAGTGCAACATACTAGTGGCACCACTGTTTAGGTCATATTGGTGTAAAGCGCATGAAGAAACTCCATGCGGATGGACTTTTGGAATCACTTGATTATGAATCATTTGATGTTTGCGAACCATGCCTCATGGGCAAGATGACTAAGACTCCGTTCTCCTGAACAATGGAGCGAGCCACTGACTTATTGGAAAAAATACATACTAATGTATGCGGTCCGATGAGTGTTGAGGATTGCGGCAGGTATCATTATTTTTTGTCCTTCACAGATGATGTGAGCAGCTATGGGTATATCTACTTAATGAAACACAAGTCTGAAACATTTGAAAAGTTCAAAGAATCAGAGTGAAGTGGAAATCATCGTAACAAGAAAATAAAAATTTCTACGATCTAATCATGGAGGTGAATATTTGAGTTATGAATTTGGCCTTCATCTAAAACAATGTGGAATAAATTTCACAACTCACGCCACCTGGAACACCACAACATAATGGTGTGTCCGAACGTCGTAACCATACTTTATTGGATATGGTGCGAACTATGATGTCTCTTACCGATTTACCACTATTGTTTTGGGGTTATGCATTAGAGACAGTTGCATTCACGTTAAATAGGGCACCATCTAAATCCGTTGAGATGACACCATATGAACTGTGGTTTAGCAAGAAACCTATGTTGTTGGCGTGGAATTGTCATGGCAGATGTCCAGCAGAAGGACTTGGTCGTGGAGCCATCGCAACTAGGTTAGATTAAAGGGGTTAAACGGGACAAAGAACACATGAGTTTATACTGGGTCGGCCCCTTGCGGTGAAGGTAAAGGCCTAGTCCAGTTTGAGGTGGTATTGCTTGGGTTTTGACTACCAGGGAGCGAATACGCTTGACCTAGTTCTCGATATTTTGTTTCTCGCCCTAAACCGCCAAGCCGTCCCCTTATATACACAGGTTAACGCCGAGTGGCTCACGGAGTCCCGGACGGCTCATATACAACGTGTCTGGCTCATTGACTAATTATCCCTGCCTTTCAATAGAAGTCACACATATATGGCGGTTTACTCCTGTAGGCCTCAAGTCACCTTTGGGCTTTGGGCCTTTTGTAAGCCTGCTTCATGAACCGCCATATTCAACATCTTCATGGGCTTTGTTATTGTGAACTGCCAGTGGTATGACCCGGCCCCTCCTGGGCGGGTCATACCCAATAGTTATATCCCCAACATTAGGCCCCAGGTTGATGTGAACTTGTTCATATCAATCTTTCAGCACTTAGAAAAAATCCTTCTTCATTTTCTCTTGCAAGATCTTGTAACCCACCATGACATCATCTCCTAAGATTGTGATAACCCGTCGTGACGTCACATGTCATTAATATCATGCAAGGCCCAATTTTTTTTATATCTTCTCTTTTAATGAACTCTCGAAAATCGAGGCGTCTGTGTTGTCGTATATCCATTTTTTGGCCTCCTTCATTCCTACGCATGCCACTTATCCTTTCGACCTCATAAATAGGGCCAGGGGTTCCTTTCACTTTCCCCCCTTGCCTCTTCGTCTTTTTCTTCTTCCTCGCATCGCCTCAGTGCGCGAGCTCCATCTTCGTCGACCTTTGCCCCCACTTCGGCAACAATCGTTGCATCAACCTGAATCAATCAGAGTTCGTCCACGCACCTCCGCTGTTCAACAACTCTGGTAAGTTCTCCTCTTTCCTTTTCCCACAGATCTCATTAGGGTTTGTACGAGTTTGTCAGAGTTCATCTCTTCCCTTCCCTGTCGTCGGTGTCAAAACCGGCAGATCTCGGGTAGGGGGTCCTGAACTGTGCATCTAAGGTCGATGGTAACAAGAGACGGGGGACACAATGTTTACCCAGGTTCGGGCCCTCTCTATGGAGGTAATACCCTACTTCCTGCTTGATTGATCTTGATGAATATGACTATTACAAGAGTTGATCTACCACAAGATCGTAATGGCTAAACCCTAAAAGTCTAGCCTGTCTGACTACGATTATGAGGATATATCTATAGACCTAGCCCTCCGGTTTATATAGACACTAGCAAGATGCCCATGCGTTGCACGGAACATCAAGATGCATTTGTATGAGTAGTCTATCTTGTGGGAGAAAAGGATGAACGAGGGAATGCCTTATTTGCAAATGTGGAGAGGGGTGTGGGTATCTTTTTTGGAAAATTGCCATAGTTTCCTTCCTATCCGTCGGATATAAATCAGATGGCCTATATTGCAGGATGGCAGGAACACCATCATCACCAACTCTGTCTTTTTTATAAGAGTGGAGATAGGAGGGATCTAGGGTTACATAAGGTCGGTTACAGAGAAAGGAATCTTCATATTTGGTCGCCAATCTTGCCTTCCACGCCAAGGAGAGTCCCATCCGGACACGGGTAGAGTCTTCGGCCTTTGTATCTTCACAACCCATCAGTCCGGCCCATGTCTAATAGGTCGGACGCCCGAGGACCCCTTAGTCCAGGACTCCCTCAGTAGCCCCTGAACCAGACTTCAATGACGAGGTGTCCAGCACGCAGATTGTTTTCGGCATTGCAAGGCGGGTTCCCCTTTCCGAAAACTCCAAGATAGTCTTCGGCTGTAATGAACGTGTCCGGATCTGCAACACAAGTACCACACACAACCGCAGAGAATATAATATTTGCATGAGTCCAATCTGCTGACAGTCCTTTTGTAATGTGACATCACGTCTACTTGGTCATCATTTCGAACCGTTTTCCGTCTACCGTTCCATGTTTTGATAGGCGGTTTTAATAGGCACGTCTTGTCAAAGCAGAGATCGTGTCCCCTTATTGCGGGATTCTCATCAATACGAGCGTGGGTAATATAACCATGCCGTTTACACAGCCCTTGGGAACAGGCGAGTTTTAAGGCTAGTGGGGAGGTGCTTGATATTCACTGCCTTTATAAGGAGATAAGGACTCCCTTTCTTCACGCACGCCTTCTCTCTTTCTCCGCCCTTCCGTTCTCGAGCTCCAGCGCCCAAGTTCTCATTCTTTCCGCCTCAAGGAAGCCCTCAGCCATGTCCGGATCTGGAGGGCAAGGCAAGTGGATGGCCTCCTCTGTTAGGGAGAAGGACATCACCAAGCTTCGGGAGGCCGGGTATCTGGCGAAAGAAATCGCCCACCGGCTTCCAGCTAAGGGGCAAACCGTCCCCACCCTGAAGCCCAACAAGAGGGTGGTATTCATCCCCCATTTCGTCCGCGGGTTAGGGTTTCCTCTCCACCCTTTCGTCCGTGGGCTTATGTTCTATTATGAGCTATATTTCCATGATCTAGCCCCAAACTCGTTCCTTAACATCTCGGCATTCATTGTCGTGTGCAAGGCCTTCCTTCGCATCCAACCCCACTTCGGACTGTGGCTCAAGACCTTCAACATGAAGCTGAAGGTGGTGGACGGTTAGCACGCGGAGTGCGGAGGCGCCATGGTGAGCAAGATGCCCAATGTCACATGGCCCCAGGGTACTTTTGTGGAGACCGTCAAGGAGTGGCAAAAACTATGGTTTTACATCACAGAGCCCCGAGGCGCCACCTGGGCCGCGGCTCCCGAATTCAACTCCGGAGCCCAATGCGGCACACCTCCTAGATAGAGAAAGGCCCAAATTGGTCTTCGTCAGACGAACTGACAGCGCTGCAAACGCACATCCAAATCATGGTGGATAAAAACATCAAGCTCGTCGATGTCATCCAGGTGATGCTGGTACGCCGGATCCTCCCATGACAGAGCCGAAGCTGCTCCTTATGGGAATTCGACCCAAAGAAGCACATAACTTTGGAAAGGCCCTTCGGAACCACTCACGAAGATGCCTAGAAGTTGCTCTTTAAAGGAAATGAGACGTCGCCCGCCATAGACTCGGACCACGGGCACGATATTACCCATTCTGCTAATGCGGTAAGCCTTTCACGTCTCCAGACGCATCCTCTACTTGCTTGCTTCAAGGAGGATATCTAAACCTTATCACTATTGTTTTTTCGGGTATGGACGGAGAGGGCGGAGCGGATTCACTGTTCGGCTCAGCTGCCCAAAGAACCAGTCATCCTACTCCTGGCGAAGATACTGGTGTCGGCGCCCTATAAGGCTCCGGAGAAGAAGGCCAAGAAGAAGGCCAAGGGGGTCTAGGGTGGCCTCCGTCGCAAGGGAGCTTTGGACGTGGCGTCTGAAGACAAGACTCTCTCCCCCGCCGCCGAAGATAATGACGAGGACGAGGAAGAAAGCACCACTCCCCTAATGGGGGGAGGAAGAAGAGGGCGGCCTCCACAAATCTGGAGGCGGAGGCGCCCAAGAGGGGGAAGGGCCCCCCTGCGGGTAACTCCGCATGGGACGTCGATAACAGCCCGGAGCAACGCCCCCGAAACAAGCCTCTGGCCGCGTCGTAAGTACTAAAACCCCGCATATGCGCATACATCCGGCCTCTCTTGCTTCATGATGTTAATATGTTTAAATGATGCCATTGCAGTCCAGCCCACGACAGCTCCCAGCGATCCTCATCAAGAGGTTCGTTGGATTCTAAGGCGATGGACAGGGAGTCACCGCCGGCCACTCACTCTCCCACGGCCAAGGGAGACGATGAGGTGTTGTCCCAAAGGACCTTCCCCGACCAAGGAGAGGTTCAGGAGGCCGCCCGGGTGGCGCCAGAGGGCGAAGCCTCAGCTACCAGACACCTGGGGGAGCAGACCCCCATGGCGACTGAGGATGGGGGCCTTGCTCAATTCGGGCCCCATCCGAGTCCGGAGACCTATACGGCTCCGGAATCCTGCGAGCAACCTCCTTCGAAAGAAGGGGGTGTGCCTGTTCCGCCGGTGACCTCTGTCCAACCTGAGGCACCGGATAATCTGCTATAAGCGCTATGAGGCGCTTCCATTGTGGATGAACACCGTATCCTTATGGGTATGGTGATTGAGAGGGTTCAGTCCGTCAAAAGCGGACTGGCCGAAGCCTGTGGCATCCTACTGAAGGGCTTTGAGGTAAGTGTCGCCGAAAGGAAAAAGTCCTAATATAGACAGTAGCCCCTGAGACACTGTCTGGTGTTCGGAAAGAAGAGCCGGACAAAGGATCAATTTATTTTTGCAGGGAATTAACTAGATGTCTTATATGAATAAGCAGGCGTCATTGCTGGCCGCGACCGCGCACACTGCCAAGTCTCCGTACTAAAGAAGAGACTAGAGCGGGTCGAGCAGGAGCTCGGCCAAGCGAGAAAGGAGCTGGAAGACCAGCAAGGTATGTACTGGCTAGCTATATATGTCGGAAAGAGTGATTACTGCGTATTGACCATAGTGCCATGGCATGCGTAGGAGCGGAGACTGAGGTCGAGGTCCTTAAACAAGCCCTGGCCGAGGCCGAGGAGAAGGCCACCTAGGAAAAAGCCGCTCGAGAGCAGCATGAGGCCAGGCTTGACGAAGTCCAACAAGAGCTCTAGGATGCAGTTAAGAAATGTGAATCCTTGGAGCGCGATGTTTCGGCTCGAGAGACCGAACTCGCTAAGGCCCGCCAAAGCGCGGAAGAGGCCCGGGTTGAGGCCCAGGGTGCCCTCCAGGAGATCCAGGAGGCTAAGAAAATCGCGGTGGGTAAGGCGTTTAGTATGCAAAGCAAGTATGTGAATAAGAAGTATTTCTTACTAACTCGGATTCGGAGTTCTCCAGGGGCGTTTGCAGATCTGCCGCACAGTGTGTCTGACGCTGCGGAGTTCTTTTGAGCCGAAGAAGGGAGCTCAACGGAGAAGCTGTTCTGGTCACAATATCTTGTGCTAGAACATCCAGTGCCCTTTAGCGATCAGCTGAAACAGCTGGTCGAGCTGCATAGGGTGGCCGAACTGGCCATGAAAGATTTAATAATCTGGCTGTGGCCTGCCAAAGCTATGCCGGACAGCTACTTCGGGCTCGTGAAGCGACTGGTGAATGCCTGTCCTCGGCTGGACGTCGTCAAGCGATTGGCCTGCATTGAAGGTGCGCGCATGGCCTTTGCCCGCATCAAGGTGTGGTGGGCGAGGATGGAAAACATCAAGCTTATGACCGAGGGACCGCCAAAGGGCAAGGAGCACCGCACACCCGAGCGGTATTTTGCAGATGTCTTGGAGGGGTCTCGTATTGTGGCAACGCAATGTGCACAAGACATTATTTTCGAATGAATACATTCATGTTGTCTCTGCCTTGTATGATGAAACAAAGTTGTTATGTAATATAATGTTTGTTATTTAAAGAATTTCTCCTCCTGTGCGGTCGTGTTATGTGAAATATGAGTGTTGGCCAGTCGTCGGCTTCTGCCCCCACGTAGGAGGTACGGGGGTGTTCGGGATGTAATGTAAGCACTCTTGATCCAATTTTTGGTCCTTGAAGGAGGTGTTTAGCGCGACGAACCAGGCAATCAGACTATGTGACTTTAGCACCCCCACTTAGCCATAGGAGTTTGACAATAGAAATATAGGCGCAGCCCCTAGTATCCGAACTAGGATGTTGTAAACATTTGATCGGGTGAGTACCAATCCCTCGCGTAATGCGGAAAAAATCTCTAAGGATATTAGACCTCCGAAGAGCTGATCGGCTCTCGTCGCATCATGACAGTCAGTTTTCGGCTTTCTCTACTGAGGTGCTCATCCGGGTAAACCAGGGCACAATCGCAGTAGTTCTCCCTTTACTACCCTAGCCGATACAGTGGAACGTAAGGTAGTAAGCACAGGAGCTAGGCAACCCAACTATCGACCAAAGACATGATTCGGAGCCAATGCATATAGTGCTAAATTCGGGGTGCCGAACTATACTGTAAAAGTGTTCGAACTTTTGTTGCCATGTTGTGGGGCGCTATGAAGCCCCTGGCAAATTCAAACGCACTAGAGTGTACGAGTGCTATCTGATAGAGTTACCAAAAAAGAAAAAGAAGAAAGAGTAGTAAGCTAAAAGCCGTAAAATTTGGGCCGCAAACTGTTTCCATTATAATTTCATTGGTGAGTTAAAGCGCATTTATACAAGTAGTGCAATAAGCAGAAAGCTATTTGATATGCCTTAACAAAGGGAGAGCTGCGTGTGGGTCCTGAAAACAGGTAAAGGGATCGTTAAGGAAACCACCTAAAATTTCCCCAGTACGTCCATGCTTCTTGTCGTCTTGGTGTATTTATCCTTCAAAAAAGAACCGATGGTCAAGCCGTCAAGGAATGCCTGTGAAAAAGAGACCTGAAAAGGAGAAAAAAGGAATGTCCATGTCCGGGGGCGGTCGAGCCGTATTGTGGATCACAAGCTAGTTATGCCTCCATCCATGCCCATGGTATTTTGAGTGCATAGTTATGTATGCACGGTACAATTGTCACCACTTGGTCAGGACTGGGACGGAGGCCGAATTGCTAGTCGAGCTCTTGACGAGCCGAGCTGTCCTCCTGCAGAATAGTCCGGACTATCTTGACAGTGTCCGGGAGCTCAGCCGCTGAATTAAGGTTCTGTTTGAAAAGGCCACTCTGTACTTCTGCTGCTAAGGCAGCGGTGTGCTCCTCGGTGCGGAGGGAGCGTTCCGTGTTTCCATTAACTGTTATGACACCGCATGGTCCGGGCATCTTGAGCTTGAGATAAGCGTAGTGTGGCACCGCGTTGAATCGAGCAAATGCGGTTAGTCCAAGTAGTGCGTGATAGCCGCTGCGAAAGGTGATGATATCTAAGATTAACTCCTCGCTTCGGAAGTTGTCCGAAGATCCGAAGACAACCCCTAGTGTGATTGAGCCCGTACAGCGGGCCTCTACACCTGGTACGACTCCTTTAAAGGTAGTCTTGGTGGGATTGATCCGTGATGGATTAATGCCCATTTTGTGCATTGTATCCTGATAGAACAAGTTGAGGCTGCTGCCACCGTCCATCAGGACTCGCGTCAGGTGGAACCCATCAATTATTGGGTCTAGGACCAGTGCGACTGAACCGCCGTGACGGATACTGGTCGGATGATCCCGGCGATCGAAAGTGATCGGGCATGACGACCATGGATTAAATTTTGGGGCGACTGGCTCTATCGCGTAGACGTCCCTGAGCATGCGCTTGCGCTCCCTCTTGGGGATGTGGGTAGCATATATTATGTTCACCATTTTGACCTGAGGGGGAAACTTCTTTTGTCCCCCTGTGTTCAGTGGCCGAGCCTCCTCGTCGTCGTCTTCGCTTTGCGATCCCTTCTCCTTGCTTTCGGCATTTAACTTGCCGGCCTATTTAAAAACCCAAAAATCTCTGTTGGTATGATTGAGTGGTTTATCTGGGGTGCCATGAATCTGGCAGGGACGGTCGAGTATGCGGTCCAAGCTAGATGAGCCCGAATTGTCCTTTTTGAACGGCTTCTTCCGCTGACTGGACTTAGAGCCACTGAATCCGGCATTGACCGCTGTATCATTGGTGTTTTCATTGTTGTTTCGATGCTTGTATCTGTTGCATCGGGACTTGTCGTCGCTATTTTTGGCTTCAGGGGTGCCAGCGTCACTTGCATTGTTTTTGCTACGGGCCAGCCAACTATCCTCACCCGCACAAAAGCGGGTCCTGAGTGCCATGAGGGCTGCCATGGACTTCGGCTTTTCTTGGCCGAGGTGGTGGGCGAGCCATTCGTCGTGGATGCTGTGTTTAAAGGCCACTAGGGCTTCGGCATCCGGACAGTTGACGATCTGGTTCTTTTTAGTTAAGAACCTGGTCCGGAATTTCCTGGCAGACTCTCCGGGCTGTTGAACTATATGGCTTAAGTCATCCGCGTCCGGAGGTCGAACATATGTACCTTGGAAGTTGTCAAGGAAGTCTTCTTCCAAGTCCTCCCAGCTGCCGATGGAATTTTCGGGCAAGTTGTTCAGCCAGTGCCGGGCTGGTCCTTTGAGTTTTAGGGGGAGGTATTTAATGGCATGAAGGTCATCGCCGCGGGCCATATGAATATGGAGAATGAAGTCTTCGATCCATACCGTGGGATCTGTGGTTCCATCGTATGATTCGATATTCACGGGTTTGAACCCTTCTGGGAATTCATGTTCCATGACTTTGTCAGTGAAGCAAAGAGGGTGTGAGGCGCCTCTATATCGGGCCGCATCGCGATGTAGCTACGATGGAGTCCATCTGCGGCTTTCGGCCCGCGCATGACTAGGTTTTTCACGTCCGAATAGATAGCCATCGTCACGTGTCGAGGCACGTCCTCGTGATCCATAGATCGATCTGGTATGTCCTGCTCTATTGTTCAGGTCCTGCCGAAGGTCATATGTGTGACCGCGAGCTGTTTTACCTCTGCATTTGCGATGAGGCAGGGCGGGCTGGTGTTCGGCTTGAGTTGCCGTTTTATCCCGACCATGTGGTGGTCGATCAGCCGCATTGCGCGATGGTGGTATGTGCTCTGGTGCCTCGCCGTCAAACCGAGGAAGAAGTTTGTGCTTCGGGTAGCTTTTGGCTGGGCTCTTGAGGCCGTATTCTTTGGCTACTAGGACATCGGTCCATTTATCGTTGAGAAGATCTTGGTCAGCTTGAAGTTGTTGTTGCTTCTTTTTCAGGTTCCTTGAAGTGGCTATTAGCTGGCGCTTGAAGCGCTCCTGCTCTAGAGGTTCCTCAGGCACGATGAAATCCTCAGTGCCGAGGCTCACCTCATCCTCGGAGAGCGGAAGATAATTACTGCCCTCTAAGTCTTCATGCGTAGCCTGTTTACCAGGGCTGGCTTGCCCATCTTCCCATTCATCATGTTCAGCAGTTGCATCAATGGGGTCTTCGTTGTCTTCGGCACCTTCCGGAGTGTTATCCTCTCCTGTGTCGGTGTTGTTGTCTTTGCTGCGGCATGACTTAGAGCGGCGCCGCTGACGCCGGCGCTTTGATTGTATCTCAGGAGGTTTATCCTCAACTAGATCTTCCTTGTCAGCGCCGCTATTATCTTTTGGTGCATCCACCATGTATACATCATACGAGGAAGTGGTCGTCCAGCGTCCGGTAAACGGTGGGTTTTGAGCCACTTCTTCTCCGGCATCCTCGTCCATACCATCGATGTCATTGGAGCCGTAATCGAGCATGTCAGTTAAGTCTTCGACAGTGGCTACAAAGTGGGCGGTGGGTGGGAAGCAAAATTCACCGTCATCAGCCTCCGGTTCGAGTCGCATACAATTCGCTTTTGGGCCCCCCACTAAGGATAGTGCTCTGAACGAGATTAACACGTCGCCCAAGGGCGGGTGTCGGAAGATGTCCACGGAGCTGAATTCGACGATCGATGACCGATCAAGCTCGACGTATGCGGACGCACAAGGTTCGGAACCTGTAGCCGGAGACAAGTCCATGGTTCATGTGACATAGGTGTCACTTGAAGTTAAGTCTGTGTGCGGCTCCAATACCGCTGAGTCTGTGGTTTCCGCGGCGGGGTTGAGCTTCTCGTCTTTGGATGGCGCGATCCGCTCTGGATCTAGGGCCAGAGCAGCTACAGGTACTATCTCCTGCGTATTGACCAATGACATATTTACGTCATGTTCATCGTGGTGGCAGGGAGCGGCTGTCGTGGTCTCGAATCCGTCGAAGATCAAGTCTCCACGGATATCCGCGACGTAGTTCAAGCTTCCAAATCTTACCTGGTGGCCAGGGGCGTAGCTTTCGATCTGCTCCAGATGGCCAAGCGAGTTGGCCCGCAGTGCGAAGCCGCCGAACACGAAGATCTGTCCGGGGAGGAAGACTTCCCCTTGGACAGCGTCGTTGTAGATGATTGAAGGAGCCATCAAACCTTTTGATGACGGCACAGTGGAACTCTCAATGAAAGCACCAATGTCAGTGTCAAAACCGGCGGATCTCGGGTAGGGGGTCCCGAACTGTGCGTCTAAGGTCGATGGTAACAGGAGACGGGGGACACAATGTTTACCCAGGTTTGGGCCCTCTCTATGGAGGTA
This sequence comes from Triticum urartu, assembly GCF_056163025.1. Classification (NCBI taxonomy): domain Eukaryota; kingdom Viridiplantae; phylum Streptophyta; class Magnoliopsida; order Poales; family Poaceae; genus Triticum; species Triticum urartu. The sequence continues at coordinate 424,493,050 of NC_141877.1, read as the reverse complement.
ATACCCTACTTCCTGCTTGATTAATCTTGATGAATATGATTATTACAAGAGTTGATCTACCACGAGATCGTAATGGCTAAACCCTAAAAGTCTAGCCTGTCTGACTATGATTATGAGGATATATCTACAGACCTAGCCCTTCGGTTTATATAGACATAGGAGGGATCTAGGGTTACATAAGGTCGGTTACAGAGAAAGGTATCTTCATATTTGGTCGCCAAGCTTGCCTTCCACGCCAAGGAGAGTCCCATCCTAACACGGGTAGAGTCTTCGGCCTTTTTATCATCACAGCCCATCAATCCGGCCCATGTCTAATAGGTCAAACGCCTGAGGACCCCTTAGTCCAGGACTCCCTCACCTGTATCTTGTGATTTTTGATTCAACTTGGTACTTCTCCTGCGCGGCGGTAGTTGTAGTACTCATTTTTGCTACTAGGGCATCTCCTTTTGTGTAAGAAATCCAATCTGGATACATGAACTGCTCAAGCACTGCCAATTTAGGTCAAGTTATACTGAACCTCGTAGGTCAACCAGAGTATGGTCCGTACCAGGGTGGTACGGTAATCCTGTTCTGGAAGTCATGTTACTAGACCATGACGAACCTACGAACTATGAGGAAGCGATGATGAGCCCAGATTCCGCGAAATGGCTTGAGTCCATGAAACCTGATATGGGATCCATGAGAACAAAGTATGGACTTTGATTGACTTGCCCGATGATCGGGAGCCATTGAGAATAAATGGATCTTCAAGAGGAAGAAGGACGCTGAGAGTAGTGTTACTATCTACAAAGCTCAAATTGTCGCAAATCTTTTTCGACAAGTTCAAGGTGTTGACTACAATAAGATTTTCTCACTCGTAGTGATGCTTAAGTCTGTCCGAATCATGTTAGCAATGGCCACATTTTATGAAATCTGGCAAATGGATGTCAAAACTACATTCCTTAATGGATTTCTTAAAAAAGAGTTGTATATGATGCAACAAGAAGGTTTTATCAATCCTTAAGGTGCTAAAAAAAGTGTGCAGGCTCCAGTGATCCATCTATGGACTGGTGCAAGCATCTCGAAGTTGGAATGTACGCTTTGCTAAGGTGATCAAAGCATATGGTTTTATACAGACTTTTGGTGAAGCCTGTATTTACAAGAAAGTGAGTGGGAGCACTACAGCCTTTTTGATAAATATATGTGAATGACATATTGTTGATCAGAAATGATGTAGAATTTTCTGGAAAACATAAAGGAGTGTTTGAAAGGAGTTTTTCAAAGAAAGACCTCGGTGAAGCTGCTTACATATTGAGCATCAAGATCTATAGATATAGATCAAGACGCTTGATAAGTTTTTTTTCAATGCGTACATACCTTGACAAGTTTTTGAAGTAGTTCAAAATGGAACAGTCAAAGAAGGAGTTCTTGCCTGTGTTGGAAGGTGTGAAGTTGAGTAAAGACTCAAAACCAGACCATGGCAGAAAATAGAAAGAGAATGAAAAGTCATTCCCTATGCCTCAGTCATAGGTTCTATAAAGTATGCTATGCTATGTACCAGACCTATTGTGTACCTCACCATGAGTTTGGCAAGAGGGTACAATAGTGATCCAGGAGTGGATCACTGGACAGCGGTCAAAATTATCCTTAGTGGAATATGGACATGTTTCTCGGTTATGGAGGTGACAAAAAGTTCATCATAAAGGGTTACGTCGATGCAAGCTTTGACACTGATCCGGATGAGTCTAAGTCTCAATCTGGATACATATTGAAAGTGGGAGCAATTAGCTAGAGTAGCTCCATGCAGAGCATTGTAGACGTAGAAAATTTGCAAAATACATATGGCTCTGAATGTGGCAGACCCGTTGACTAAACTTCTCTCACAAGCAAAACATGATCACACCTTAGTACTCTTTGGGTGTTAATCACATAGCGATGTGAACTAGATTATTGACTCTAGTAAACCCTTTGGGTGATAGTCACATGGAGATGTGAAATAATCACATAAAGATGTGAACTATTGGTGTTAAATCACATGACAATGTGAACTAGATTATTGACTCTAGTGCAAGTGGGAGACTGAAGGAAATATGCCTTAGAGGCAATAATAAAGTTGTTGTTTATATTTCCTTATATCATAATAAATGTTTATTATTCATGCTAGAATTTTATTAACCGGAAACTTAGTACATGTGTGATTACATAGACAAAACAGAGTGTCCCTAGTATGCGTCTACTTCACTAGCTCGTTAATCAAAGATGGTTAAGTTTCCTAACCATAGACATGTGTTGTCATTTGATGAATGGGATCACATCATTAGGAGAATGATGTGATGGACAAGACCCATCTGTTAGCTTAGCATAATGATCGTTTAGTTTTATTGCTATTGCTTTCTTCATGACTTATACATGTTCCTCTGACTATGAGATTATGCAACTCACGAATACCGGAGGAACACCTTGTGTGCTATCAAACGTCACAATGTAACTCGGTGATTATAAATATGCTCTACAGGTGTCTCCGAAGGTGTTTGTTGGGTTCGCATAGATCAAGATTAGGATTTGTCACTCCGTATATCGGAGAGGTGTCTCTGGGCCCTCTCGGTAATGCACATCACTATAAGCCTTGCAAGCAATGTGACTAATGAGTTAGTTATGGGATGATGCATTACGGAACGAGGAAAGAGACTTGCCGGTAACGAGATTGAACTAGGTATGATGATACCGACGATCAAATCTTGGGCAAGTAACATACCGATGACAAAGGGAATGGCGTATGTTGTTAAGCGGTTTAACCGATAAAGATCTTCATAGAATATGTAGGAGCCAATATGAGCATCCAGGTTCCACTATTGGTTATTGACTGGAGATGTGTCTCACTCATGTCTACATAGTTCTTGAACCCGTAGGGTCCGCACGCTTAACGTTCGATGACGGTTTGTATTATGAGTTATGTGTTTTGGTGACCGAAGTTTATTCGGAGTCCCGGATGAGATCACGGACATGACGAGGAGTCTCTAAATGGTCGAGAGGTAAAGATTGATATATTGGAAGGTAGTATTCGGACACCGAAAGGGTTCCGGAGTGTATCGGGTACATACCAGAGTACCAGAGGGGTTACCGGAACCCCCCCCCCCCGGGGAAGATATGGGCCATAGGAGGGAGGCTAACCAGCCCACAAGGGGTTGGTGCGCCCCCCACAAGGGAGGAGGCCGAATTGGATTAGGTAAGGGGGTGGCGCCCCCTTTCCTTCTCATACTCCCTCTCCTTTCCCCCTTTCCCCCTCCGTAAGTAGGAAAAAAAGGGGGTGAATCCTACTAGGACGGAGTCCTAGTAGGACTCCCCTCTCCCTTGCGCGCCCCTTGGTGGCCGGCCTCCTCCTCCCCTCCTTTATATACGGGGGCAGGGGCACCCCAAAGGACAACAGTTGTTTCTTAGCTGTGTGTGGTGCCCCCTCCACAGTTTACCACCTCGGTCATATTGTCGTAGTGCTTAGGTGAAGCCCTGCGCGAATCACATCACCAACACCATCACCACGCCGTCATGCTAATGGAACTCTCCCTCGTCCTCAACTGGATCAAGAGCTCGAGGGATGTCATCATGCCGAACGTGTGCTGAACACGGAGGTGCTGTACGCTAGGTGGTTGGATCGGTTGGATCATGAAGATGTTCAACTATATCAACCGCGTTACTAAACGCTTCCACTTTTGGTCTACGAGGGTACGTGGACACACTCTCCCGTCTCGTTGCTATGCTTCTCCTAGATAGATCTTGTGCGATCGTAGGAAATTTTTTGAATTACTATGTTCCCCAACAGTTTTGCACGTGCAGAATACTCGAGTTAATCTTGACGAGCCTAGCATATGTAGATATGGCCTCGGAATACTGAGACAGAAAGGTCGAACGTGAATCATATAGTAGATATGATCAACATAGTGATGTTCACCATTGAAAACTACTCCATCTCACATGATGATCGGACATGGTTTAGTTGATATGGTTCACGTGATCATTTAGATGACTAGGGGGATGTCTATCTAAGTGGGAGTTCTGAAGTAATGTGATTAATTGAACTTTAATTTATCATGAACTTAGTACCCTGATAGTTTTTGCATGTCTATGTTATTGTAGATCAATAGCCCGTGCTACCGTTCCCTTGAATTTTAATGCGTTCCTAGAGAAAGCTAAGTTGAAAGATGATGCTGGCAACTACACGGACTGGGTCTGTAACTTGAGGATTATCCTCATTGCTGCACAGAAGAATTACGTCCTAGAAGCGCCGCTAGGTGCAAGACCCACTGCAGGAGCAACTCTGGACGTTATGAACGTCTGGCAGAGCAAAGTTGATGACTACTCGATAGTTCAGTGTGCCATGCTTTACGCATAGAATCGGGACTTCAAAGACGTTTTGAACGTGATGGAGAATATAAGATGTTCCAGGAGTTGAAGTTAATATTTCAAGCAAATGCCCGAGTTGAGAGATATGAAGTCTCCAACAAGTTCTATAGCTGCAAAATGGAGGAGAATAGTTCTTTCAGTGAACACATACTTAGAATGTCTGGGTACCACAACCACTTGACTCGGCTGGGAGTTAATCTTTCTGATGATAGTGTCATTGACAGAGTTCTTCAATCACTGCCACCAAGCTATAAAGCCTTCATGACGAACTATAATATGCAAGGGATGGAAAAGGCAATTCCCGAGCTCTTCGTGATGCTAAAGGTCACAGAGGTAGAAATCAAGAAGGAGCATCAAGTGTTGATGGTTAACAAGACCACTAGTTTCAAGAAAAAGGGTAAAGGAGGAAGGGGAACTTCAAGAAGAACATCAAGCAAGTTGTTGCTCAAGGGAATAAGCCCAAGTCTGGACCTAAGCCTGAGACTGAGTGCTTCTATTTCAAAAAGAGACTGGTCACTAGAATCAGAACTGCCCCAAGTATTTGGCGGATAATAAGGATGGCAAAGTGAAAGGTATATTTCATATACATGTTATGGATGTGTACCTTAGTAATGCTCGTAGTAGCGCCTAGGTATTTGATACTAGTTTTGTTGCTAATATTTGCAACTCGAAACAGGGGCTATGGATTAAACGAAGATTGGCTAAGGATGAGGTGATGATGCACGTGGGAAATGGTTCCAAAGTCGATGTGATCGCCGTCGGCATGCTACCTCTACATCTACCATCGGGATTAGTTTTAGACCTGAATAATTGTTATTTGGTGCCAGCATTGAGCATGAACATTATATCTGGATCTTGTTTGATGCAAGACGGTTATTCATTTAAATCAGAGAATAATGGTTGTTCTATTTATATGAGTAATATCTTTTATGGTCATGCACCCTTGATGAGTATTATATTTTTGTTGAATCTCGATTGTAGTAATACACATACTCATAATACTGAAGCCAAAAGATGCAAAGTTAATAATGATAGTGCAACTTATTTGTGGCACTGCCGTTTAGGTCATATTGGTGTAAAGCGCATGAAGAAACTCCATGCTGATGGGCTTTTGGAATCACTTGATGCTTGCGAACCATGCCTAATGGGCAAGATGACTAAGACTCCGTTCTCCGGAACAATGGAGCGAGCAACTGACTTATTGGAAATAGTACATACTAATGTATGTGGTCCGATGAGTGTTGAGGCTCGCGGCGGGTATCATTATTTTCTGACCTTCACAGATGATTTGAGCAGATATGGGTGTATCTACTTAATGAAACATAAGTCTGAAACATTTGAAAAGTTCAAAGAATTTAAGAGTGAAGTGGAAAATCATCGTAACAAGAAAGTAAAGTTTCTACGATCTGATCGTGGAGGTGAATATTTGAGTTGTGAGTTTGGTCTTCATTTGAAACAATGTGGAATAGTTTCGCAACTCACGCCACCTAGAACACCACAGCGTAATGGTGCGTCTGAACGTCGTAACCGTACTTTATAAGATATGGTGCGATCTATGATGTCTCTTACTGATTTACCTCTATCGTTTTGGGGTTATGCATTAGAGACAGCTGCATTCACGTTAAATAGGGCACCATCTAAATCCATTGAGACGACACTATATGAACTATGGTTTAGCAAGATGATTACGTGAAAAAGCTTCAACCTGATAAGCTCGAACCCAAATCGGAGAAATGTGTCTTCATAGGATACCCATAGGAAACTGTTGGGTACACCTTCTATCACATATCTGAAGGCAGGTTATTCGTTGCTAAGAATGGATCCTTTCTAGAGAAGGAGTTTCTCTTGAAAGAAGTGAGTGGGAGGAAAGTAGAACTTTGATGAGGTAATTGTACCTTCTCCCGAATAGGAAAGTAGTTCATCACAGAAATCAATTCCAGTGATTCCTACACCAATTAGTGAGGAAGCTAATAATGATGATCATGAAATTTCAGATCAAGTTACTACTGAACCTCATAGGTCAACTAGAGTACGATCCGCACCAGGGTGGTACGGTAATCCTATTCTAGAGGTCATGTTACTTAACCATGACGAACCTACGAACTATGAGGAAGCGATGATGAGCCCAAATTCCATGAAATGGCTTGAGTCCATGAAATCTGAGATGGGATCCATGTATGAGAACAAAGTGTGGACTTTGGTTAACTTGCCCGATGATCGGCAAGCCATAGAGAATAAATGGATCTTCAAGAAGAAGACTGATGTTGATGGTAATGTTACAGTCTACAAAGCTCGACTTGTTGCGAAAGGTTTTTGACAAGTTCAAGGAGTTGACTATGATGAGACCTTCTCACCCGTACTGATGCTTAGTTCTGTCCAAATCATGTTAGCAATTGCTGCATTTTATGATTATGAAATTTGGCAAATGGATGTCAAAACTGCATTCCTTAATGGATATCTTAAAAAAGACTTGTATATGATGCAACCAGGAGGTTTTGTCGATCCTAAAGGTGCCAACAAAGTGTGCAAGCACCAGCGATCCATTTATGGACTGGTGCAAGCCTCTCGGAGTTGGAATATGGCTTTGATATTTTGATCAAAGCATATGGTTTTATACAGACTTTTGGAGAAGCCTGTATTTACAAAAAAGTGAGTGGGAGCTCTGTAGCATTTCTAATTTATATGTGGATGACATATTGTTGATTGGAAATAATTCAGAATTTCCGGATTGCATAAAAGGATACTTGAATAAGAATTTTTCTATGAAATACCTCGGTGAAGCTGCTTATATATTGGGCATCAAGATCTATAGAGATAGATCAATACGCTTAATTGGACTTTCACAAAGCACATACCTTGATAAAGTTTTGAAGAAGTTCAAAATGGATCAGTTAAATAAAGAGTTCTTGCCTGTGTTACAAGGTGTGAAGTTGAGTCAGACTCAATGCCTGACCACTGCAGAAGATGGAGAGAAAATGAAAGTCATTCCCTACGCCTCAGCCAAAGGTTCTATCATGTACGCAATGTTGTGTACCAGACCTGATGTGTGCCTTGCTATAAGTTTAGAGGGAGGTACCAAAGTAATCCAGGAGTGGATCACTGGACAGCGGTCAAGAACATCCTGAAATACCTGAAAAGGACTAAGGATATCTCGTTTATGGAGGTGACAAAGAGCTTGTCATAAATGGTTATGTCGATGCAAGCTTTGACACTGATCCGGATGTCTCTAAGTCACAAACCGGATATGTATTTATATTTAATGGTGGAGCTATCAGTTGATGCAGTTCCAAGCAGAGCGTCGTGGCGGGATCTACGTGTGAAGCGGAGTACATAGCTGCTTCGGAAGTAGCAAATGAAGGAGTCTGGATGAAGGAATTCATATCTGATCTAGGTGTAATACCTAGTGCATCGGGTCCAGTGAAAATCTTTTGTGACAATACTGGAGCAATTGCCTTGGCGAAGGAATCCAGATTTCACAAAAGAACCAAACACATCAAGAGACACTTCAATTCCACCCGCGATCAAGTCAAGGAGGGAGACATAGAGATTTGCAAGATACATACGGATCTGAATGTTGCAGACCTGTTGACTAAGCCTCTCTCACAAGCAAAACATGATCGGCACCAAGACTCCATGGGTGTTAGAATCATTACTATGTAATCTAGATTATTGACTCTAGTGCAAGTGGGAGACTGAAGGAAATATGCACTAGAGGCAATAATAAAGTTTTTGTTTATATTTCCTTATATCATGATAAATGTTTATTATTCATGCTAGAATTTATTAACCGGAAACTTAGTGCATGTGTGAATACATAGACAAAACAGAGTGTCCCAAGTATGCCTCTACTTGACTAGCTCGTTAATCAAAGATGGTTAAGTTTCCTGACCATAGACATGTGTTGTCATTTGATGAACGGGATCACATCATTAGAGAATAATGTGATGGACAAGACCCATCCGTTAGCTTAGCATTATGATCATTTAGTTTTATTGCTATTGCTTTCTTCATGACTTATACATATTCCTCTGACTATGAGATTATGCAACTCCCGAATACCGGAGGAACACTTTGTGTGCTATCAAACGTCACAACGTAACTGGGTGATTATAAAGATGCTCTACAGGTGTCTCCAATGGTGTTTGTTGAGTTGGCATAGATCGAGATTAGGATTTGTCACTCCGAGTATCGGAGAGGTATCTCTGGGCCCTCTCGGTAATGCACATCACTATAAGCCTTGCAAGCAATGTGACTAATGAGTTAGTTGCGGGATGATGCATTACAGAATGAGTAAAGATAATTGTCAGTAACGAGATTGAACTAGGTATGATGATACCGACAATCGAATCTCGGCAAGTAACATACCGATGACAAAGGGAATAACGTATGTTGTTATGCGGTTTGACCGATAAAGATCTTCGTAGAATATGTAGGAGCCAATATGAGCATCCAGATTACGCTATTGGTTATTGACCAGAGATGTGTCTCAGTCATGTCTACATAGTTCTCGAACCCGTAGGGTCCGCACGCTTAACGTTCGATGACAATTTGTATTATGAGTTATGTGTTTTGGTGACCGAAGTTTGTTCGGAGTCCCGGATGAGATCACGGACATGACGAGGAGTCTCAGAATGGTTGAGAGGTAAAGATTCATATATTGGAAGGTTACATTCGGACATCAGAATGGTTCCGAGTGATCCGGGTATTTTATCGGAGTACCGAGTGGTTACGGATCCCCCCCTCCCCCCGCGGAAATCATGGGCCTCATTGGCCATGGAAGACAAGAGGGGACAGCCCACAAGGGGGAGCCCCCCCCCCCCCCCCGCAGTGGAGTCCGAATACGAAGGGGAGGGGGCGCGACCCCCCTTTCCCTCTTCCCCTCCTCTCCTTCCCTCTTTCCCTCTCCGTTGGAAGGAAAAGGTGGGGGGCGAATCCTACTTAGACTAGGAGTCCAAGTAGGAATCCCCCTTGATGCGCCCCTCCTAGGCCGTCGGCCTCCTCCTCCACCCTTTATATACGGGGGCGGGGCACCCCAAAGGCACACCAAGATTTGTCTTAACCGTGTGCGGTGCCCCCTCCACAGTTTACCACCTCAGTCATATTGTCGTAGTGCTTAGGCGAAGCCCTGCGCGGATCACATCACCAACTGCGTTACATAACGCTTCCGCTTTCGGTCCTGACGGAACTCTCCCTTGTCCTTCTGCTAGATCAAGAGCTCGAGGGACGTCATCGTGCTGGACGTGTGCTGAATGCTACCTCTTAAGCACTGTGTTGGTTTTCCCCGGAGAGGAAGGGATGATGCAGCAAAGTAACGTAAGTATTTCCCTCAGTTTTGGAGAACCAAGTTATCAATCCAGTAGGAGGCTATGCGCGAGTCCCTCACACCTGCACAAAACAAATAAATCCTCGCAACCAACGCAAATAGGGGTTGTCAATCCCTATAAGGCCACTTACGAGAGTGAGATCTGATAGATATGATAAGATAATATTTTTGGTATTTTTATGATAAAAGATGCAAAGTAAAATAAAGTCAAAGTAAATAGCAAAGGAAATAACTAAGTAATAGGAGATCAATATGATAAAGATAGACCCGGGGGCCATAGGTTTCACTAGTGGCTTCTCTCAAGAGCATAAGTATTCTACGGTGGGTGAACAAATTACTGTTGAGCAATTGACAGAGTTGAGCATAGTTATGAGAATATCTAGGTATGATCATGTATATAGGAATCACGTCTGAGACAAGTAGACCGACTCCTGCCTGCATCTACTAGTATTACTCCACTCATCGACCGCTATCCAGCATGCATCTAGAGTATTAAGTTAAAAATAGAGTAACACCTTAAGCAAGATGACATGATGTAGAGGGATAGACTCATGCAATATGAAGAAAACCCCATCTTGTTATCCTCGATGGCAACAATACAATATGTGCCTTGCTTCCCATACTGTCACCGGGAAAGGACACCACAAGATTGAACCCAAAGCTAAGCACTTCTCCCATTGCAAGAAAGATCAATCTAGTAGGCCAAACCAAACTGATAATTCGAAGAGACTTGCAAGGATAACCAATCATACATAAAAGAATTCAGAGAAGATTCAAATATTATTCATAGATAGACTTGATCATAAACCCACAATTCATCGGTCTCAACAAATACACCGCAAAAAGAAGACTAAATCGAATAGATCTCCACAAGAGATGGGGAGAACATTGTATTGAGATCCAAAAAGAGAGAAGAAGCCATCTAGCTACTAACTATGGACCCATAGGTCTGAGGTGAACTACTCACATTTCATCGGAGGGGCTCTGGTGTTGATGTAGAAGCCCTCCGTGATCGATGCCCCCTCCGGCCGAGCTCCGGAACAGGCCCCAAGATGGGATCTCGTGGATACAGAAAGTTGCAGCGGTGGAATTAGGGTTTTTGCTCCGTATCTGATCGTTTGGGGGTACGTAGGTATATATAGGAGGAAGGAGTATGTCGGTGGAGCAACAGGGGGCCCACGAGGGTGGAGGGCGCGCCTGGTGGGGGTGGGCGCGCCCCCTACCTCGTGGCCCCCTGTTTCCTTTCTTGACGTAGGGTCCAAGTCTCTCTGGTCTTATTCGTTGAGAAAATCATGTTCCCGAAGGTTTCATTCCATTTGGACTCCGTTTGATATTCCTTTTCTTCAAAACCCTAAAACAGGCAAAAAACAGCAATTTTGGGCTGGGCCTCCGGTTAATATGTTAGTTCCAAAAATAATATAAAAGTGGATAATAAAGCCCAATAATGTCCAAAACAATAGATAATATAGCATGGAGCAATTAAAAATTATAGATATGTTGGAGACGTATCAAGCATCCCCAAGCTTAGTTCCTGCTCATCCTCGAGTAGGTAAATGATAAAAACAGAATTTTTGATGCGGAGTGCTACTTGGCATAATTTTAATGTAATTCTTCTTAATTGTGGTATGAATATTCAGATCCGAAAGATTCAAGACAAAAGTTCATATTGACATAAAAATAATAATACTTCAAGCATACTAACTAAGCAATTATGTCTTCTCAAAATAACATGGCCAAAGAAAGTTCATCCCTACAAAATCATATAGTTTAGTCATGTTTCATTTTCGTCACACAAGAATGCTCTCATCATGCGCAACCCCGATGACAAGCCAAGCAATTGTTTCATACTTTAGTAATCTCAAACCTATAAACTTTCACGCAATATATGAGCGCGAGCCATGGACATAGCACTATGGGTGTAATAGAATATAATGAGGGGGATTATGTGGAGAAGACAAAAAAGGAGAAAGTCTCACATCAACGAGGCTAATCAATGGGCTATGGAGATACCCATCGATTGATGTTAACGCAAGGAGTAGGGATTGCCATGCAACGAATGCACTAGAGCTATAAATGTATGAAAGCTCAACAAAAGAAACTAAGTGGGTGTGCATCCAACTTGCTTACTCACGAAGACCTAGGGCACTTGAGGAGGCCCATTTTTGGAATATACAAGCCAAGTTCTATAATGAAAAATTCCCACTAGTATATGAAAGTGATAATATGAGAGACTCTCTACTATGAAGATCATGGTGCTACTTTGAAGCACAAGTGTGGTAAAAGGATAGTAACATTGTCCCTTCTCTCTTTTTCTCTCATTTTTTGGGCCTTCTCTTTTTTTGGCCTTTCTTTTTTTATACCTCACTTGGGACAATGCTCTAGTAATGATGATCATCACACTTCTATTTATTTACAACTCAATGATTACAACTCGATACTAGAACAAAGATGACTCTATATGAATGCCTCCGGCGGTGTACCGGGATATACAATGGACCAAGAGTGACATGTATGAAATAATTATGAACGGTGGCTTTGCCACAAATACTATGTCAACTACATGATCATGCTAAGCAATATGACAATGATGAATGTGTCATGATGAACGGAATGGTGGAAAGTTGCATGGCAATATATCTCGGAATGGCTATGGAAATGCCATAATAGGTAGGTATGGTGGCTGTTTTGAGGAAGATATAAGGAGGTTTATGTGTGAAAGAGCGTATCATATCACGGGGTTTGGATGCACCAGCGAAGTTTGCGCCAACTCTCAATGTGAGAAAGGGCAATGCACGGTACCGAAGAGGCTAGCAAGGATGGAAGGGTGAGAATGTGTATAATCCATGGACTCAACATTAGTCATAAAGAACTCACATACTTATTGCAAATATCTACAAGTCATCAAAAACCTCGGTACTACGCGCATGCTCCTAGGGGGATAGATTGGTAGGAAAAGACCATCGCTCGTCCCCGACCGCCACTCATAAGGAAGACAATAAATAACACCTCATGTTTCAAATTTGTTGCATAACGTTTACCATACGTGCATGCTACGGCACTTGCAAACTTCAACACAAATATTTCTCAATTTCACAACTACTAAACTAGCACGACTTTGATATTATTACCTCCATATCTCAAAACAATCATCAAGCATCAAACTTCTCTTAGTATTCAAAACACTCTTAAGAAAATTTTACTAACTTTGAATACCTAGCATATTAGGATTTTAAGCAAATTACCATGCTATTAAGACTCTCAAAATAATCTAAGTGAGGCATGAGAGATCAATAGTTTCTATAAAACAAATCCACCACCGTGCTCTAAAATATATAAGTGAAGTACTAGAGCAAAATTATATAACTCAAAAGATATAAGCGAAGCACATAGAGCATTCTGACAAATTCCAAATCATGTATGGCTCTCTCAAAAGGTGTGTACAGAAAGGATGATTTTGGTAAACTATAAAGCAAAGACTCAAATAATACAAGACGCTCCAAGCAAAACACATATTATGTGGCGAATAAAAATATAGCTCCAAGCAAAGTTACCGATAGAAGTAGACGAAAGAGGGGATGCCTTCCGGGGCATCCCCAAGCTTTGGCTTTTAGGTGTCCTTAGATTATCTTGGGGGTGCCATGGGCATCCCCAAGCTTAGGCTCTTTCCACTCCTTGTTCCATAATCCATCAAATCTTTACCCAAAACTTGAAAACTTCACAACACAAAACTAAAAGTAGAAAATCTCGTGAGCTCCGTTAGCGAAAGAAAACAAAAGATCACTTCAAGGTACTGTAATGAACTCATTATTTATTTATATTGGTGTTATACCTACTGTATTGCAACTTCTCTATGGTTTATAAACTATTTTACTAGCCATAGGTTCATCAAAATAAGCAAACAACACACGAAAAACAGAATCTGTCAAAAACAGAACAGTCTGTAGTAATCTGTAGCTAGCGCAAGGTCTGGAACCCCAAAAATTCTAAAATAAATTTCTGGATGTGAGGAATTTATCTATTAATCATCCGAAAAAATAATTAAATAAATAGCACTCTCCAAATAAAAATGACAGCAGTTCTCGTGAGCGCTAAAGTTTCTGTTTTTTACAGCAAGTTCAACAAGACTTTCCCCAAGTCTTCCCAATGGTTCTACTTGGCACAAACACTAATTAAACACAAAAAACACAAAAAAACAGAGGATAGATAAATTATTTATTACTAAACAGGAGCAAAAAGCAAGGAATAAAAATAAAATTGGGTTGCCTCCCAACAAGCGCTGTCGTTTAACGCCCCTAGCTAGGCATAACAAGCAAGAATAGATCTAGGTATTGCTATCTTTGGTAGGCAATCCATAAGTGGATCTCATAATAGATACATAAGGTAACTTAATTTTATTTCTAGTAAAGTGTTCCATGCCTTTCCTTAATGGAAATTGGAATCTAATATTTCCTTCCTTCATATCAATAATTGCACCAATCGTTCTAAGGAAAGGTCTACCAAGAATAATATGACATGAAGGATTGCAATCTATGTCAAGAACGATAAAATATATGGGCACATAATTCCTATTTGCAACAATAAGAACATCATTAATTATTCCCATAGGTTTCTTAATAGTGGAATCCGCAAGGTGCAAGTTTAGAGAGCAATCATCAAAATCACGGAAACCTAACAAATCCCACAAAGTCTTTGGAATCGTGGAAACACTAGCACCCAAATCACACAAAGCATAGAATTCATGATCTTTCATTTTAATTTTAATAGTTGGTTCCCACTCATCAGAAAGTTTTCTAGGGATATAAACATCCAACTCAAGTTTTTCTTCATAAGATTGCATCAAAGCATCAACGATATGTTTAGTAAACGCTTTATTTTGGCTATAAGCATGAGGAGAATTTAGCATGGATTGCAACAAGGGAATACAATCTATCAAAGAGCAATTATCATAATTAAATACCTTGAATCCAAAATAGTAGGTTCATTAACATCTAGAGTTTTGATCTCTTTAATCCCACTTTTATCAAATTTAGCATCAAGATCTAGAAACTCTGAATTTTTGGAACGTCTTCTAGGTAAAGGTGGATCATATTCAGTCCCATCATTATCAAGATTCATATTGAAAAACAAAGATTTAATAGGGGACACATCAATAACTTTTAGATCTTCATCTTTATTATCATGGAAACTAGAAGAATACGCTCTTATAAAGGAATCTTTCTTAGCACGCATCCTAGCGATTCTTTCTTTGCACTCATCAATGGAAATTCGCATGGCTTTGAGAGACTCATTTATATCATGCTTAGGTGGAATAGATCTAAGTTTCAAAGAATCAACATCAAGAGAAATTCTATCAACGTTCCTAGCCAACTCATCAATCTTAAGCAATTTTTCTTCAATCAAAGCATTGAAATTCTTTTGCGAAGTAATAAATTCTTTAATATTAGATTCAAAATCAGAGGGAATATTATTATAATTTCCATACAAATTGTTGTAGGAATTACCATAATTATTAGAGGGATTACTAGGATAAGGCCTAGGGTTGAAATTTCCTCTATACGCGTTGTTACCAAAATTGTTCCTACCAACAAAATTCACATACATAGATTCATTATTATTCTCAATCAAATAGACAAGGGCATATCATTAGGATCAGAAGAAACACTCTTATTAGCAAATAATTTCATAAGTTCATCCATCTTTCCACTCAAAACATTAATTTATTCTTTCGCATGCACCTTTTTATTAGTAGATCTTTCAGTATGCCATTGAGAATAATTAACCATAATATTATCTAGGAGTTTAGTAGCTTCTCCTAAGGTGATTCCCATAAAAGTGCCTCCCGCGGCCGAATCTAAAAGATTTCTAGAAGCAAAATTCAATCCGGCATAAAAATTTTGAACAATCATCCACAAATTTAAACCATGAGTAGGGCAATTACGTATCATTAATTTCATTCTCTCCCGAGCTTGTGCAACATGTTCATGATCAAGTTGCTTAAAATTCATAATATCGTTTCTAAGAGAGATGATCTTAGTGGGAGGAAAATACTTAGAGATAAAAGCATCTTTGCACTTGTTCCATGAATCAATACTATTTTTAGGCAAAGACGAAAACCAAGCTTTAGCACGATCTCTAAGCGAAAAAGGAAATAGCTTCAATTTAACAATATCATTATCCACATCTTTCTTCTTTTGCATGTCACACAAATCAACGAAGCTATTTAGATGAGTAGCGGCATCTTCACTAGGAAGGCTGGAGAATGGATCTTTCATGACAAGATTTAGCAAGGCAGTATTAATTTCACAAGATTCAGCATCGGTAAGAGGAGCAATCAGAGTGCTAATAAAATCATTGTTGTTGGTATTGGTGAAGTCACACAATTTAGTATTATCTTTAGCCATCGTGACAAGCAAGAAAACTGACACACAAGCAAACAAAAAGTAAGCGAACAAAAAGAGGCAAATAGAGAGGGAGGATAGAGAGAGAGGGTGAATAAAACGGCAAGGGTGATGTGGGGGGGCGAACGAGAGCCAAATGGCAAATAATGTAATGCGGGAGATAAGGGTATGTGATGGGTACTTGGTATGTTGACTTTTGCGTAGACCTCCCCGGCAACGGCGCCAGAAATCCTTCTTGCTACCTCTTGAGCACTGCGTTGGTTTTCCCCGAAGAGGAAGGGATGATGCAGCAAAGTAGCGTAAGTATTTCCCTCAGTTTTTGAGAACCAAGGTATCAATCCAGTAGGAGGCTACGCGTGAGTCCCTTGCACCTGCACAAAACAAATAAATCCTCGCAACCAACGCAAATAGGGGTTGTCAATCCCTATAAGGCCACTTACGAGAGTGAGATCTGATAGATATGATAAGATAATATTTTTGGTATTTTTATGATAAAAGATGCAAAGTAAAATAAAGTCAAAGTAAATAGCAAAGGAAATAACTAAGTAATAGGAGATCAATATGATAAAGATAGACCCGGGGGCCATAGGTTTCACTAGTGGCTTCTCTCAAGAGCATAAGTATTCTACGGTGGGTGAACAAATTACTGTTGAGCAATTGACAGAATTGAGCATAGTTATGAGAATATCTAGGTATGATCATGTATATAGGCATCACGTCTGAGACAAGTAGACCGACTCCTGCCTGCATCTACTAGTATTACTCCACTCATCGAAAGCTATCCAGCATGCATCTAGAGTATTAAGTTAAAAATAGAGTAACGCCTTAAGCAAGATAACATGATGTAGAGGGATAGACTCATGCAATATGAAGAAAACCCCATCTTGTTATCCTCGATGGCAACAATACAATACGTGCCTTGCTGCCCATACTGTCACCGAGAAAGCACACCATAAGATTGAACCCAAAGCTAAGCACTTCTCCCATTGCAAGAAAGATCAATCTAGTAGGCCAAACCAAACTGATAATTCGAAGAGACTTGCAAGGATAACCAATCATACATAAAAGAATTCAGAGAAGATTCAAATATTATTCATAGATAGACTTGATCATAAACCCACAATTCATCGGTCTCAACAAATACACCGCAAAAAGAAGATTAAATCGAATAGATCTCCACAAGAGATGGGGAGAACATTGTATTGAGATCTAAAAAGAGAGAAGAAGCCATCTAGCTACTAACTATGGACCCATAGGTCTGAGGTGAACTACTCACATTTCATCGGAGGGGCTCTGGTGTTGATGTAGAAGCCCTCCGTGATCGATGCCCCCTCCGGCCGAGCTCCGGAACAGGCCCCAAGATGGGATCTCGTGGATACAGAAAGTTGCAGCGGTGGAATTAGGGTTTTTGCTCCGTATCTGATCGTTTGGGGGTACGTAGGTATATATAGGAGGAAGGAGTATGTCGGTGGAGCAACAGGGGGCCCACGAGGGTGGAGGGCACGCCTGGTGGGGGTGGGCGCGCCCCCTACCTCGTGGCCCCCTGTTTCCTTTCTTGACGTAGGGTCCAAGTCTCTCTGGTCTTATTCGTTGAGAAAATCATGTTCCCGAAGGTTTCATTCCGTTTGGACTCCGTTTGATATTCCTTTTCTTCAAAACCCTAAAACAGGCAAAAAACAGCAATTTTGGGCTGGGCCTCCGGTTAATATGTTAGTTCCAAAAATAATATAAAAGTGGATAATAAAGCCCAATAATGTCCAAAACAATAGATAATATAGCATGGAGCAATTAAAAATTATAGATATGTTGGAGACGTATCAAGCATCCCCAAGCTTAGTTCCTGCTCATCCTCGAGTAGGTAAATGATAAAAACAGAATTTTTGATGCGGAGTGCTACTTGGCATAATTTTAATGTAATTCTTCTTAATTGTGGTATGAATATTCAGATCCGAAAGATTCAAGACAAAAGTTCATATTGACATAAAAATAATAATACTTCAAGCATACTAACTAAGCAATTATGTCTTCTCAAAATAACATGGCCAAAGAAAGTTCATCC
This sequence comes from Triticum urartu, assembly GCF_056163025.1. Lineage (NCBI taxonomy): Eukaryota > Viridiplantae > Streptophyta > Magnoliopsida > Poales > Poaceae > Triticum > Triticum urartu. Next base: position 424,474,893 of record NC_141877.1, on the reverse strand, counting down.
CTACAAAATCATATAGTTTAGTCATGTTTCATTTTCGTCACACAAGAATGCTCTCATCATGCGCAACCCCGATGACAAGCCAAGCAATTGTTTCATACTTTAGTAATCTCAAACCTATAAACTTTCACGCAATATATGAGCGCGAGCCATGGACATAGCACTATGGGTGTAATAGAATATAATGAGGGGGATTATGTGGAGAAGACAAAAAAGGAGAAAGTCTCACATCAACGAGGCTAATCAATGGGCTATGGAGATACCCATCGATTGATGTTAACGCAAGGAGTAGGGATTGCCATGCAACGGATGCACTAGAGCTATAAATGTATGAAAGCTCAACAAAAGAAACTAAGTGGGTGTGCATCCAACTTGCTTGCTCACGAAGACCTAGGGCACTTGAGGAGGCCCATTGTTGGAATATACAAGCCAAGTTCTATAATGAAAAATTCCCACTAGTATATGAAAGTGATAATATGAGAGACTCTCTACTATGAAGATCATGGTGCTACTTTGAAGCACAAGTGTGGTAAAAGGATAGTAACATTGTCCCTTCTCTCTTTTTCTCTCATTTTTTGGGCCTTCTCTTTTTTTGGCCTTTCTTTTTTTATACCTCACTTGGGACAATGCTCTAGTAATGATGATCATCACACTTCTATTTATTTACAACTCAATGATTACAACTCGATACTAGAACAAAGATGACTCTATATGAATGCCTCCGGCGGTGTACCGGGATATACAATGGACCAAGAGTGACATGTATGAAATAATTATGAACGGTGGCTTTGCCACAAATACTATGTCAACTACATGATCATGCTAAGCAATATGACAATGATGAATGTGTCATGATGAACGGAATGGTGGAAAGTTGCATGGCAATATATCTCGGAATGGCTATGGAAATGCCATAATAGGTAGGTATGGTGGCTGTTTTGAGGAAGATATAAGGAGGTTTATGTGTGAAAGAGCGTATCATATCACGGGGTTTGGATGCACCAGCGAAGTTTGCGCCAACTCTCAATGTGAGAAAGGGCAATGCACGGTACCGAAGAGGCTAGCAAGGATGGAAGGGTGAGAATGTGTATAATCCATGGACTCAACATTAGTCATAAAGAACTCACATACTTATTGCAAATATCTACAAGTCATCAAAAACCTCGGTACTACGCGCATGCTCCTAGGGGGATAGATTGGTAGGAAAAGACCATCGCTCGTCCCCGACCGCCACTCATAAGGAAGACAATAAATAACACCTCATGTTTCAAATTTGTTGCATAACGTTTACCATACGTGCATGCTACGGCACTTGCAAACTTCAACACAAATATTTCTCAATTTCACAACTACTAAACTAGCACGACTTTGATATTATTACCTCCATATCTCAAAACAATCATCAAGCATCAAACTTCTCTTAGTATTCAAAACACTCTTAAGAAAATTTTACTAACTTTGAATACCTAGCATATTAGGATTTTAGGCAAATTACCATGCTATTAAGACTCTCAAAATAATCTAAGTGAGGCATGAGAGATCAATAGTTTCTATAAAACAAATCCACCACCGTGCTCTAAAAGATATAAGTGAAGTACTAGAGCAAAATTATATAACTCAAAAGATATAAGCGACGCACATAGAGCATTCTGACAAATTCCAAATCATGTATGGCTCTCTCAAAAGGTGTGTACAGCAAGGATGATTTTGGTAAACTATAAAGCAAAGACTCAAATAATACAAGACGCTCCAAGCAAAACACATATTATGTGGCGAATAAAAATATAGCTCCAAGCAAAGTTACCGATAGAAGTAGACGAAGAGGGGATGCCTTCCGGGGCATCCCCAAGCTTTGGCTTTTAGTTGTCCTTAGATTATCTTGGGGGTGCCATGGGCATCCCCAAGCTTAGGCTCTTTCCACTCCTTGTTCCATAATCCATCAAATCTTTACCCAAAACTTGAAAACTTCACAACACAAAACTAAAAGTAGAAAATCCCGTGAGCTCCGTTAGCGAAAGAAAACAAAAGATCACTTCAAGGTACTGTAATGAACTCATTATTTATTTATATTGGTGTTATACCTACTGTATTGCAACTTCTCTATGGTTTATAAACTATTTTACTAGCCATGGGTTCATCAAAATAAGCAAACAACACACGAAAAACAGAATCTGTCAAAAACAGAACAGTCTGTAGTAATCTGTAGCTAGCGCAAGGTCTGGAACCCCAAAAATTCTAAAATAAATTTCTGGACGTGAGGAATTTATCTATTAATCATCCAAAAAAAATAATTAAATAAATAGCACTCTCCAAATAAAAATGACAGCAGTTCTCGTGAGCGCTAAAGTTTCTGTTTTTTACAGCAAGTTCAACAAGACTTTCCCCAAGTCTTCCCAATGGTTCTACTTGGCACAAACACTAATTAAACACAAAAAACACAAACAAAACAGAGGATAGATAAATTATTTATTACTAAACAGGAGCAAAAAGCAAGGAATAAAAATAAAATTGGGTTGCCTCCCAACAAGCGCTGTCGTTTAACGCCCCTAGCTAGGCATAACAAGCAAGAATAGATCTAGGTATTGCTATCTTTGGTAGGCAATCCATAAGTGGATCTCATAATAGATTCATAAGGTAACTTAATTTTCTTTCTAGTAAAGTGTTCCATGCCTTTCCTTAATGGAAATTGGAATCTAATATTTCCTTCCTTCATATCAATAATTGCACCAATCGTTCTAAGGAAAGGTCTACCAAGAATAATATGACATGAAGGATTGCAATCTATGTCAAGGACGATAAAATATATGGGCACATAATTCCTATTTGCAACAATAAGAACATCATTAATTATTCCCATAGGTTTCTTAATAGTGGAATCCGCAAGGTGCAAGTTTAGAGAGCAATCATCAAAATCACGGAAACCTAACAAATCCCACAAAGTCTTTGGAATCGTGGAAACACTAGCACCCAAATCACACAAAGCATAGAATTCATGATCTTTCATTTTAATTTTAATAGTTGGTTCCCACTCATCAGAAAGTTTTCTAGGGATATAAACATCCAACTCAAGTTTTTCTTCATAAGATTGCATCAAAGCATCAACGATATGTTTAGTAAACGCTTTATTTTGGCTATAAGCATGAGGAGAATTTAGCACGGATTGCAACAAGGGAATACAATCTATCAAAGAGCAATTATCATAATTAAATACCTTGAATCCAAAATAGTAGGTTCATTAACATCTAGAGTTTTGATCTCTTTAATCCCACTTTTATCAAATTTAGCATCAAGATCTAGAAACTCTGAATTTTTGGAACGTCTTCTAGGTAAAGGTGGATCATATTCAGTCCCATCATTATCAAGATTCATATTGCAAAACAAAGATTTAATAGGGGACACATCAATAACTTTTAGATCTTCATCTTTATTATCATGGAAACTAGAAGAATACGCTCTTATAAAGGAATCTTTCTTAGCATGCATCCTAGCGATTCTTTCTTTGCACTCATCAATGGAAATTCGCATGGCTTTGAGAGACTCATTTATATCATGCTTAGGTGGAATAGATCTAAGTTTCAAAGAATCAACATCAAGAGAAATTCTATCAACGTTCCTAGCCAACTCATCAATCTTAAGCAATTTTTCTTCAATCAAAGCATTGAAATTCTTTTGCAAAGTAATAAATTCTTTAATATTAGATTCAAAATAAGAGGTCATCTTATTATAATTTCCATAAGAATTTTTGTAGGAATTACCATAATTATTAGAGGGATTACTAGGATAAGGCCTAGGGTTGAAATTTCCTCTATACGCGTTGTTACCAAAATTGTTCCTACCAACAAAATTCACATCCATAGATTCATTATTATTCTCAATCAAATAGACAAGGGCATATCATTAGGATCAGAAGAAACACTCTTATTAGCAAATAATTTCATAAGTTCATCCATCTTTCCACTCAAAACATCTATGATTCGGCTTCGGGACTTTGCAAACCGGCGGGCGTCAACCTATGTGTAACGCCCCGAGACCGATGTGCCAGGCGTCTTCCAGTTTTTCGCTGTTGTTGCCTTGTCATTGCTTGCGTGTCATGCATTCCATATCATGTCATCATGTGCATTTCATTTGCACACGTGTTTGTCTCATGCATCCGAGCATTTTCCCCATTGTCCACTTTGCAATCCGGTGCTCCTATGTCACCCGGTGTCCCTTTCTACCTCTTTTCGTGTGCGGGTGCTAAACGTTTTCGGATTGGACCAAGACTTGTCATGTAGCCTTGTTTTACTACCGGTAGACCGCCTGTCAAGTTTCGTGCCATTTGGACTTCGTTTGATACTCCAACGGTTAACCGAGGGACCGAAAAGGCCTCATGTGTGTTGCAGCCTAACACCCTTTTCAAAGTGGCCCACAACCCACCTAAACCCCCTCTATCATCTCGATCGTTCGATCACGATCGCGTGGCCGAAAACCGCACCTCATTTCGACTCTCCTAGCTCCCTCTACCTATAAATATGTGATCCCCTCCGAAATTCGCATAGATGAAACCCTAAAAACTCCTCCCCGCGCCGCCGGACACTTCCTCCCATGCCAGTCGGACATGTCCACCCTGCCGCCACATCACTCCGGCCAATCGGGAGCCGCCACCTCAGCACCGCCGCCTCCCTCCTCCACTCGCACGCCGCCATGTGTCGCCGCCACCCTACTCCACTGCGCAGCCCGCCGAGCCCATCACGGGCACGCGCGAGCCCGACCGCGCCACCGCCCGTCTGCGCTTCCCCGCCGCCATGGGCCTCCCGCCTGCATGCCCCTGGCGTCCGAGCCGCCTCCCTTCCTCCGCCGGCGTTGCTCCTCGCCGGAGAACGGCGACGTCGCCGCCCCGCCATGGTTGGCCACGACAGCTCGCTGTGACTCCCCGCCGGCTGACCTCCCGCGCTGGAGCGCCGCCATGGCGCCTCGTCCTCCCCGCCGATGACCAGATCCGGCCGCTCTGGCCCCGATCCGGCCACCCCGGCCCCGTCTCCGGCCATTCTCCGCCCCTGCGCCGCCGTACCTTCATTTGTCGTCGCCGGGCTCCCGTCGCTCTCCGTCCCGCTCGTCTCCGCGCGTGGACGCGTGCATAGGCCGCAGTCCGCTACTGTTCCTCCAGCAAGGCCCAGCGCAGTAATAAGCCGGCCCAGCTCCGTCCCCGCCGGCCCACTTCCTCCGGCTCGGTGTATTTTTTTCGCGAGGTTATATTTCTCTAAGTCCCCAGATTCCAGATTCATGTGTCTCTTTTCATCATGTCATAACTTCGTCATCGTGGCTTCGATTCGTCCGTGTAGCATATCAAAATGTTCGTCTCGACGAGTACGTCATTTCATCTCATTGCATCATTTTCATTTGAGCTCATCTTGATGCCTGAAATGCTGTTGGAAGAGGGCAATGTGATGAGTATTTCAGATCTGTTTCAGCAAATGCACTTTTGTCATTTTTGCCATGATTAATGTGTGCATGCTATGATCCTGAGCTCTACATGTGTTTTGAAGAATGACATGCCATCTTTACAGGGGTGTATGCCATGTATTTTTGTGATCTTTGTGGTGACTATCACAAGCATGCAAAGTAGCTTACTCAATGATGCTGATTTCAGGGACTTAGAATTTCACCAAGTCCTTGTCCTGTTTTTGTTTTTATGCCATATGTTCATGTTGTTTCCTAGTAATCCATGCATCTTTTGGGCATGATCAGTAAGGATGTTTTGTAGATATTGTGGTGCTCTATCCATCCATGTCTTTGTTTGCATTTATGGAGCACCCTAGCTTGAGTCAATCAAGCTCTACTTTTGCTATAAAATGTTCCTGGGAGATTGTTAACATGTTTAGCAATTTTGCCGAGCTTGTTGTTGTTGATCCGTGCATGCTATGTTGTTGTTCTTGCCATGTCTAGCTTCTATGCCATGTCTATTTGCTGGGTGTATGCTTATCTTGTCATGCAATGCCTCGTAGTGAGTGCATCGAGCTCGTAAACATGCCTATTCGTTAACTGTTTTGCCATGCTCCAGTTTTTCGCTAAGTCTGAATCTGTTTATGTTTTTGCTATGTTCACATGCTTGCAATTGTATTTTCTCTTCCCTTTTGGCTCATGGTCACTAAGGGATTTTTGTTGTATGATTTGAGTAGCTTCATGTCATGCCTTGCTTTGCCATGATATGTTCCTGTAGCATGTAGTTTTCATGCTCTAAAGATTGCTTCCTGATGATAAATTCCTGACTTGCTGTTAATTTCACTAAGTCTGTAACCTGTTATATTTTGCACTTTTTCCATGCCTGTTTGAACCTGTTATGGAGTGAATTAGCCGTAGCTCAGTGTTCATCTTTTGTCAAGCATCACGAGTGGATACCTGCCATGTATTTTGTTGTCATGTTGGGGTGCTATAGCATGTAGTTCTTGATGCATTTAGAAGGCTACTTGCTGTTTATCGCAGACCGGTGCCATATTTGTTTTGCTTGTCATTTCCAAACCGTGCATCCGATTTCGGTGATCTTTATATCGATTTCAACTGAAATCAACACCTCTTTCCAGTGGCACTCTTGGATTTCCAAGTTGATTCTAGGTTCAATCACTTATTTCCAAATCATGCATATGCACCGCATACCACATCCCGCATATCATGCCATGTTCATGTGTTGGTTGTTTACTATGTTGTGTGCTTCTTTCTGGTGTTGCTTCTTCGGGTTGGTTCTGATAACGTTGCGTTTGTGAGGACCCGTTCGACTTTGTCCGTTTGTCTTCTTCATGGAATCGTTCTTCTTCCTTGCGGGATTTCAGGCAAGATGACCATACCCTCGAAATCACGTCTATCTTTGCTTGCTAGTTGCTCGCTCTTTTGCTATGTCTATGTTGTGATACCTACCACTTGATATATCATGTCGCCCATATTGTTAAGCCAAGCCCCTAACCCACCTTGTCCTCGCAAACCGTTGTTTGGCTATGTTACCGCTTTGCTCAGCCCCTCTTATAGCGTTGCTAGTTGCAGGTGAAGATTGGAGTTTGTTCCATGTTGGAACATGGATATTTTGTTGGGATATCACAATATCTCTTATTTAATTAATGCATCTATATACTTGGTAAAGGGTGGAAGGCTCGGCCTTATGCCTGGTGTTTTGTTCCACTCTTGCCGCCCTAGTTTCCGTCATATCGGTGTTATGTTCCCGGATTTTGCGTTCCTTACACGGTCGGGTTATAATGGGAACCCCTTGACTGTTCGCCTTGAATAAAACTCCTCCAGGAAGGTCCAACCTTGGTTTTGCCATTTGCCTCACCACCTACTTTTCCCTTGGGAGTCGCTCTCTCGAGGGTCATCTTATTTTTAACCCCCCCCCCCCGGGCCAGTGCTTCTCTAAGTGTTGGTCCGAACCGGGCAGCCTGTGGGGCCACCTCGGGGAAACCCAAGGGCTGGTTTTACTCGTAGCTTGACCTATCTGAGTGTGCCCTGAGAACGAGATATGTGCAGCTCCTATCGGGATTTGTCGGCACATTCGGGCGGCTTTGCTGGACTTGTTTTACCATTGTCGAGGATGTCTTGTAACCGGGATGCCGAGTCTGATCGGATTGTCTTGGGAGAAGGTATATCCTTCGTTGACCGTGAGAGCTTGTGATGGGCTAAGTTGGGACACCCCTGCAGGGTTATGAACTTTCGAAAGCCGTGCCCGCGGTTATGGGCAGATGGGAATTTGTTAATGTCCGGTTGTAGAAAACCTGAAACTTATCTTAATTAAAACACATCAACCGCGTGTGTAACCGTGATGTTCTCTTTCCGGCGGAGTCCGGGAAGTGAACACAGTGTTGGAGTAATGCTTGACGTAGGTTGTTCTAGGATCACTTCTTGATCATAGTTGTTCGACCGTGCTTTTGCCTTCTCTTCTCGCTCTCATTTGCGTATGTTAGCCACCAAATATGCTAGTTGCTTGCTGCAGCTCCACCTCATACCTTTTACCCTTCCTATAAGCTTAAATAGTCTTGATCGCGAGGGTGTGAGATTGCTGAGTCCCCGTGACTCACAAATACTTCCAAACCAGTTTGCAGGTGACGATGATATCGTGCAGATGACGCAACCGAGCTCAAGGAGGAGCTCGGTGAAGATCGTGTTCGTTAAGTTGTTCTGTTTTCCTAGTTGATCGGTAGTGGAGCCAAGTTGGGTCGATCGGGGATCTGTGTAGCATTTGGGGTAGTCTTCTTTTATTTTGGTTCCGTAGTCAGACCTTGATTGTAACTGGATGATGTAATGCTTTATCTATGTAATTGTGTGAAGTGGCGATTGTAAGCCAACTATGTATCTATTTCCCTTATGTATTACATGGGTTGTGTGAAGATTACCTCACTTGCGACATTGCCTTCAACGCCCCGAGACCGATGTGCCAGGTGTCTTCCAGTTTTTCGCTGTTTTTGCCTTGTCATTGCTTGCGTGTCATGCATTCCATATCATGTCATCATGTGCATTTCATTTGCATACGTGTTCGTCTCATGCATCCGAGCATTTTCCCCGTTGTCCGTTTTGCAATCCGGCGCTCCTATGTCACCTGGTGTCCCTTTCTACCTCTTTTCGTGTATGGGTGTTAAACATTTTCAGGTTGGACCGAGACTTGTCATGCGTCCTTGTTTTACTACCGGTAAACCGCCTGTCAAGTTTCGTGCCATTTGGACTTCGTTTGATACTCCAACGATTAACCGAGGGACCGAAAAGGCCCCGTGTGTGTTTCAGCCCAATACCCTTTTCAAAGTGGCCCACAACCCACCTAAACCCCCTCTATCATCTCGGTCGTTCGATCACGATCGCGTGGCCGAAAACCGCACCTCATTTGGACTCTCCTAGCTCCCTCTACCTATAAATATGTGATCCCCTCCGAAATTCGCATAGATGAAACCCTAAAAACTCCTCCCCGCGCCGCCGGACACTTCCTCCCGTGCCAGTCGGACATGTCCACCCTGCCGCCACATCACTCCGGCCAATCAGGAGCCGCCACCTCAGCACCGCCGCCTCCCTCCTCCACTCGCACGCCGCCATGTGTCGCCGCCACCCTACTCCACTGCGCGGCCCGCCGAGCCCATCACGGGCACGCGCGAGCCCGACCGCGCCACCGCCCGTCTACGCTTCCCCGCCGCCATGGGCCTCCCGCCTACATGCCCCTGGCGTCCGAGCCGCCTCCCTTCCTCCGCCGGCATTGCTCCTCGCCGGAGAACGGCGACGTCGCCGCCCCGCCATGGTTGGCCACAAGAGCTCGCTGCGACTCCCCGCCGGCTGATCTCCCGCGCTGGAGCGCCGCCATGGCGCCTCGTCCTCCCCGCCGATGACCAGATCCGGCCGCTCCGGCCCCGATCCGGCCACCCCGGCCCCGTCTCCGGCCATTCTCCGCCCCTGCGCCGCCGTACCTTCATCTGCCGTCGCCGGGCTCCCGTCGCTCTCCGTCCCGCTCGTCCCCGCGCGCGGACGCGTGCATGGGCTGCAACCCGCTACTGTTCCTCCAACAAGGCCCAGCGCTGCACCAAGCCGGCCCAGCTCCGTCCCCGCTGGCCCACTTCCTCCGGCTCGGTGTATTTTTTTCGCGAGGTTATATTTCTCTAAGTCCCCAGATTCCAGATTCATGTGTCTCTTTTCATCATGCCATAACTTCATCATCGTGGCTCCGATTCGTGCGTGTAGCATATCAAAATGTTCGTCTCGACGAGTACATCATTTCACCTCATTGCATAATTTTCATTTGATCTCATCTTGATGCCCGAAATGTTGTTGGAAAATAGCTATGTGATAATTATTTCAGGTCTGTTTCAGCAAATGCACTTTTGTCATTTTTGCCATGATTAATGTGTGCATGCTATGATCCTGAGCTCTACATGTGTTTTGAAGAATGCCATGCCATCTTTACAGGGGTGTATGCCATATATTTTTGTGATCTTTGTGGTGACTATCACAAGCATGCAAAGTAGCTTACTCAATGATGCTGATTTCAGGGACTTAGAATTTCACTAAGTCCTTGTCCTGTTTTTGTTTTTATGCATTATGTTCATGTTGTTTCCTAGTGATCCGTGCATCTTTTGGGCATGATCAGTAAGGATGTTTTGTAGATATTGTGGTGCTCTATCCATCCATGTCTTTGTTTTCATTTATGGAGCACCCTAGCTTGAGTCAATCGAGCTCTACTTTTGCTATAAAATATTCCTGGCAGATTGTTAACATGTTTAGCAATTTTGTCGAGCTTGTTGTTGTTGATCCGTGCATGCTATGTTGTTGTTCTTGCCATGTCTAGCTTCTATGCCATGTATATTTTCTAGGTGTATGCTTAGCTTGTCATGCAATGCCTCGTAGTGAGTGCATCGAGCTCATAAACATGCCTACTCGTTAACTGTTTTTTTCATGCTCCAGTTTTTCGCAAAGTCTGAATCTGTTTATGTTTTTGCTATGTTCACAAGCTTGCAATTGTATTTTCTGTTCCGTTTTGGCTCATGGTCACTAAGGGACTTTTGTTGTATGATTTGAGTAGCTTCATGTCATGCCTTGCTTTGCCATGATATGTTCCTGTAGCATGTAGTTTTCATGCTCTAAAGATTGCTTCCTGATGATAAATTCCTGACTTGCTGTTAATTTCACTAAGTCTGTAACCTGTTATCTTTTGCACTTTTTCCATGCCTGTTTGAACCTGTTATCGAGTGAATTAGCCGTAGCTCAGTGTTCATCTTTTGTCAAGCATCACGAGTGGATCCTTGCCATGTATTTTTTTTGTCATGTTGGGGTGCTGTAGCATGTTGTTCTTGATGCATTTAGAAGGCTACTTGCTATTTATCGCAGACCGGTGCCATATTTGTTTTGCTTGTCATTTCCAAACCGTGCATCCGATTCCGGTGATCTCTATATTGATTTCAACCGAAATCAACTCCTCTTTCCAATGGCACTCTTGGATTTCCAAGTTGAGGCTAGGTTCAATCATTCCTTTCCAAATCATGCATATGCACCGCATACCGCATCCCGCATATCAGGCCATGTTCATGTGTTGGTTGTTTACTATGTTGTGTGCTTCTTTCAGGTGTTGCTTCTTCGGGTTGGTTCCAATAACTTCGCGTTTGTGAGGACCCGTTCGACTTCGTCCGTTTGTCTTCTTCATGGACTCGTTCTTCTTCCTTGCGGGATTTCAGGCAAGATGATCATACCCTCGAAATCACTTCTATCTTTGCTTGCTAGTTGCTCGCTCTTTTGCTATGCCTATGTTGCGATACCTACCACTTGCTATATCATGTCGCCCATATTGTTAAGCCAAGCCCCTAACCCACCTTGTCCTAGCAAACCGTTGTTTGGCTATGTTACCGCTTTGCTCAGCCCCTCTTATAGCGTTGCTAGTTGCAGGTGAAGATTGGAGTTTGTTCCATGTTGGAACATGGATATTTTGTTGGGATATCACAATATCTCTTATTTAATTAATGCATCTATATACTTGGTAAAGGGTGGAAGGCTCGGCCTTATGCTTGGTGTTTTGTTCCACTCTTGCCGCCCTAGTTTCCGTCATATCGGTGTTATGTTCCCGGATTTTGCGTTCCTTACACGGTCGGGTTATATTGGGAACCCCTTGACAGTGTGCCTTGAATAAAACTCCTCCAGCAAGGCCCAACCTTGGTTTTACCATTTGCCTCACCGCCTACTTTTCCCTTGGGAGTAGCTCTCTCGAGGGTCATCTTATTTTTAACCCCCCCCCCCCGGACCAGTGCTTCTCTAAGTGTTGGTCCGAACCAGGCAGCCTGCGAGGCCACCTCGGGGAAACTCGAGGGCTGGTTTTACTCGTAGCTTGACCTATCTGAGTGTGCCCTGAGAACGAGATATGTGCAGCTCCTATCGGGATTTGTCGGCACATTCGGGCGGCTTTGCTGGACTTGTTTTACCATTGTCGAGGATGTCTTGTAACCGGGATGCCGAGTCTGATCGGATTGTCTTGGGAGAAGGAATATCCTTCGTTGACCATGAGAGCTTGTGATGGGTTAAGTTGGGACGCCCCTGCAGGGTTATGAACTTTCGAAAGCCGTGCCCGCGGTTATGGGCAGATGGGAATTTGTTAATGTCCGGTTGTAGAAAACCTGAAACTTATCTTAATTAAAACACATCAACCGCGTGTGTAACCGTGATGGTCTCTTTCCGGCGGAGTCTGGGAAGTGAACACGGTGTTGGAGTAATGCTTGACGTAGGTTGTTTTAGGATCACTTCTTGATCATAGTTGTTCGACCGTGCTTTTGCCTTCTCTTCTCGCTCTCATTTGCGTATGTTAGCCACCAAATATGCTTGTCGCTTGCTGCAGCTCCACCTCATACCTTTTACCCTTCCTATAAGCTTAAATAGTCTTGATCGCGAGGGTGTGAGATTGCTGAGTCCCCGTGACTCACAGATACTTCCAAATCAGTTTGCAGGTGCCGATGATATCGTGCAGATGACGCAACCGAGCTCAAGGAGGAGCTCGATGAAGATCGTGTTCATTAAGTTGTTCCATTTTCCTAGTTGATCAGTAGTGGAGCCCAGTTGGGTCGATCGGGGATCTGTGTAGCATTTGGGGTAGTCTTCTTTTATTTTGGTTCCGTAGTCGGACCTTGATTGTAACTGGATGATGTAATGCTTTATCTATGTAATTGTGTGAATTGGCGATTGTAAGCCAACTATGTATCTCTTTCCCATATGTATTACATGGATTGTGTGAAGATTACCTCACTTGCGACATTGCCTTCAATGCGGTTATGCCTCTAAGTCGTGCTTCGACACATGGGAGATATAGCCGCATCGAGGGTGTTACACTATGTATATAAAGGGACGACCCGGCAGCAGTTTAGGGACAGACAATAATTCGAGAGCCAGACAAAGCGGATTCGCTCCCTGGTCTTTGAAACCCTAGCAATACCAATCACAACTGGACGTAGGCTTTTACCTTCATCGAAGGGGCCGAACTAGTATAAACTCCCGTGTCCCCTTGTCCGGTTTAACCCCTTTAAGCTGACCCGTTGCGATGGCTCCACGACTAAGTTCTTTCATGAGGACATCTGTCGTGACAAACCCACGACAGTTGGCGCCCACCGTGGGGCTATCGCACGATGGTTTCGAGTTCTTAAAGGGCAGCTTTGATGAACTCAAGGGATACGCTGTGGGCCGGATGACAAAGAGTCGTCTCTGCAAGCTCTACATCGACAACGCAGGATGGGGCCCCGAGGCTGATTCAATCGAATACAGGTACCGGGTCCCCTTTGGTGGGATTCACGTCTTCATCGGCAAGATTGGCGAACCGGGCCCTGAGCCGGACACCTGCACCGACATCATCGAGACGGCTCTGCGTGCAAGCCCTTCCCCGGTTCAGCCTGTGGCGAAGCATGTTTTTGTAGGTGTCACCCATGGGGCAGAATACGAGGACGGACCGGCGTCCGATGGAGAAACCGTTATCTGTTCCGACGACGAGTCTTCTGGAGAGACCGAATTGCTCTATCAGTTGCAGGATGGCCATATTAGTGGAGGTTCCGAGGGCAATAGTATTCCGGACTCTCCTGATCTGCCAAACTGGGCCGCCATCTTCATGGCCGGTACACAGTCGGCGCCTCACTCATCAGCCACCGCAGCAATACTCTCCGGTTCAACAACGGCCACGCCAACTGGGGCATGTCCTGTCTGACTTGTTCGACACTTTGGCAATATTGATGGCTGCAGAGGTGGATGCAGCAGCCCGGGATCAGCACAACGCGGAGATTGCAAAGGTGAAAGATCAGATAGCTCAGGCTAAAGTGGGCCTAGCGGCAGAGAACGCTAGGATGGCTACAGAACGGGCCGAGTTGGAAGCTCAGGCCTACCGGATTAGGCTGGATCAGAACGCTTCCAAATAAGTCATGAGAAGAAGATACCGATCGCATCTCCCGTCGGGTTATGAACCACGAAATCTCTTTAGTACGCTAGGAGCAGGAACTAGTAACCAGCCAATATTAAACCAGACAGAGGCGCCAGGAATAGGAGCGCTGGTTCAGCCGCGCTGCGCACGATGGACCCCCCTCGTTAGAACAACATTGTGCCATAGTATGTTCCAACACCTCCCGGGCATTACTCCAACCTGTTGGACAACATTGTGGCCGCCGCTTCACGATTGGCAGCCCTCCCGACCGACGGCAAATCACCAATTGCAATTGAGGCACGACGGGCCAGAGATCTCCTTCAAACAGCTCTAAACCAGCAGCAGGCATATTCACACAGCCGCGAGAGGATTCATTCCACCCCCCGTCCAAGTCGGTGAAGGAAATATGCCCTAGAGGCAATAATAAAGTTATTATTTATTTCCTTATTTCATGATAAATGTTTATTATTCATGCTAGAATTGTATTAACCGGAAACATAATACATGTGTGAATACATAGACAAACAGAGTGTCACTAGTATGCCTCTACTTGACTAGCTCGTTAATCAAAGATGGTTATGTTTCCTAACCATAGACAAAGAGTTGTTATTTGATTAACGAGGTCACATCATTAGTTGAATGATTTGATTGACATGACCCATTCCATTAGCTTAGCACCCGATCGTTTAGTATGTTGCTATTGCTTTCTTCATGACTTATACATGTTCCTATGACTATGAGATTATGCAACTCCCGTTTGCCGAAGGAACACTTTGGGTGCTACCAAACGTCACAACGTAACTGGGTGATTATAAAGGAGCATTACAGGTGTCTCCAAAGGTAGATGTTGGGTTGGCGTATTTCGAGATTAGGATTTGTCACTCCGATTGTCGGAGAGGTATCTCTGGGCCCTCTCGGTAATGCACATCACATAAGCCTTGCAAGAATTGCAACTAAGATGTTAGTTGTGAGATGATGTATTACGGAACGAGTAAAGAGACTTGCCGGTAACGAGATTGAACTAGGTATTGGATACCGACGATCGAATCTCGGGCAAGTAACATACCGATGACAAAGGGAACAACGTATGTTGTTATGCGGTCTGACCGATAAAGATCTTCGTAGAATATGTAGGAGCCAATATGGGCATCCAGGTCCCGCTATTGGTTATTGACCGGAGACGTGTCTCGGTCATGTCTACATTGTTCTCGAACCGTAGGGTCCGCACGCTTAAGGTTTCGATGACAGTTATATTATGAGTTTATGAGTTTTGATGTACCGAAGGAGTTCGGAGTCCCAGATGAGATCGGGGACATGACGAGGAGTCTCGAAATAGTCGAGACGTAAAGATCGATATATTGGACGACTATATTCGGACATCGGAAAGGTTCCAAGTGATTCGGGTATTTTTCGGAGTACCGGGTAGTTACGGAAGAAGTAATGGGCCTTGATGGGCTTTAGTGGGAAGAGGAAAAAGGCTGCTGCGCCCCCCTCCCCTCTAGTCCGAATTGGACTAGGGAAAAGGGGGCCGGCCACCTTTCCTACTCCTCCACTTCCTTCTCCCTTCCTCCCCTCTTGGTGGACTCCTACTAGGACTTGGAGTCCTAGTAGGACTCCACACCTGGCGCGCCTCTCCTAGGGCCGGCCTCCTCCCCCTGGCTCCTTTATATACGGAGACAGGGGGCACCTCTAGACACACAAGTTGATCCTTGAGATCGTTCCTTAGCCGTGTGCGGTGCCCCCTGCCACCATATTCCACCTCGGTCATATTGTAGCGGTGCTTAGGCGAAGCCCTGCGACAGTAGAACATCAAGATCCTCACCACGCCGTCGTGCTGGCGGAACTCCTCCCCGAAGCTTTGCTGGATCGGAGCCCGGGGATCGTCATCGAGCTGTACGTGTGCTAAGAACTCGGAGGTGCCGGAGTAACGGTGCTTGGATCGGTCGGATCGGGAAGACGTACGACTACTTCCTCTACGTTGTGTGATCGCTTCCGTTGTTGATCTACAAGGGTACGTAGATCATACTCTCCCCTCTCGTTGATATGCATCACCATGATCTTGCGTGTGTGTAGGAAAATTTTGAAATTACTACGTTCCCCAACAGTGGTATCAGAGCCAGGTTTTATGGTTTGATGTTATATGCACGAGTAGAACACAAGTGAGTTGTGGGCGATATAAGTCATACTGCCTACCAGCATGTCATACTTTGGTTCGGCGGTATTGTTGGATGAAGCGGCCCGAACCGACATTACGCGTACGCTTACGCGAGACCGGTTTCCCCGACGTGCTTTGCACATAGGTGACTTGCGGGTGACTGTTTATCCAACTTTAGTTGAACCGAGTGTGGCTACACCCGGTCCTTGCGAAGGTTAAAACGGAGTCAAATTGACAAACTATCGTTGTGGTTTTGATGTGTAGGTGAGATTGGTTCTTGCTTAAGCCCGTAGCAGCCACGTAAAACTTGCAACAACAAAGTAGAGGACGTCTAACTTGTTTTTGCAGGGCATGTTGTGATGTGATATGGTCAAGACGTGATGAGATATAAGTTATTATATGAGATGATCATGTTTTGTGGAAGTTATCGGCAACTGGCAAACGCCTTATGGTCGTCTCTTTATTGCATAAGATGCAAGCGCCAAATAATTGCTTTACTTTATCGCTATGCGATAGCAATAGTTGCAAGAGCAATAGTTGGCAAGACGACCATGTGACGACACATTGATATAGATCAAGATGATGGAGATCATGGTGTCATGCCGGTGACAATAGAAATCATGACGGTGCTCCGGAGATGGAGATCACAAACACAAGATGATGATGGCCATATCATATCACTTATATTGATTGCATGTGATGTTTATCTTTTATGCATCTTATCTTGCTTTGATTGACGGTAGCATTATAAGATGATTCCTCACTAAATTATCAAGAAGTGTTCTCCCTGAGTATGCACCGTTGCCAAAGTTCGTCGTGCCCAGACACCACGTGATGATCGGGTGTGATAAGCTCTACGTCCATCTACAACGGGTGCAAGCCAGTTTTTGCACATGCAGAATACTCAGGTTAAACTTGACGAGCCTAGCATATGCAGATATGGCCTCGGAACACGGAGACCGAAAGGTCGAGCGTGAATCATATAGTAGATATGATCAACATAATGATGTTCACCATTGAAAGCTACTCCATTTCACGTGATGATCGGTTATGGTTTAGTTGATTTGGATCACGTGATCACTTAGAGGATTAGAGGGATGTCTATCTAAGTGGGAGTTCTTAAGTAATATGATTAAATTGAACTTAAATTTATCATGAACTTAGTCCTGGTAGTATTTTGCAAATTATGTTGTAGATCAATAGCTCGCGTTGTTGCTTCCCTGTGTTTATTTTGATATGTTCCTAGAGAAAATTGTGTTGAAAGATGTTAGTAGCAATGATGCGGATTGGATCCGTGATCTGAGGTTTATCCTCATTGCTGCACAGAAGAATTATGTCCTTGATGCACCGCTAGGTGACAGACCTATTGCAGGAGCAGATGCAGACGTTATGAACGTTTGGCTGGCTCAATATGATGACTACTTGATAGTTTAGTGCACCATGCTTAATGGCTTAGAATCGGGACTTCAAAGATGTTTTGAATGTCATGGACCATATGAGATGTTCCAGGAGTTGAAGTTAATATTTCAAGCAAATACCCGAGTTGAGAGATATGAAGTCTCCAACAAGTTCTATAGCTAAAAGATGGAGGAGAATCGTTCAACTAGTGAGCATGTGCTCAGATTGTCTGGGTACTACAATCGCTTGAATCAAGTGGGAGTTAATCTTCCAGATAAGATAGTGATTGACAGAATTCTCTAATCACCATCACCAAGTTAGTAGAACTTCGTGATGAACTATAATATGCAAGGGATAACGGAAACAACTCCCAAGCTCTTCGTGATGATGAAATCAACGAAGGTAGAAATCAAGAAAAACATCAAGTGTTGATGGTTGACAAGACCACTAGTTTCAAGAAAAGGGCAAAGGGAAGAAGGGGAACTTCAAGAAGAACGGCAAGCAAGTTGCTGCTCAAGTGAACAAGCCCAAGTCTGATCCTAAGCCTGAGACTAAGTGCTTCTACTGCAAAGGGACTGGTCACTGGAAGCGGAACTACCCCAAGTGATTGGCGGATAAGAAGGATGGCAAAGTGAACATAAGTATATTTGATATACATGTTATTGATGTGTACTTTACTAGTGTTTATAGCAACCCCTCAGTATTTGATACTAGTTCAGTTGCTAAGAGTAGTAACTCGAAACAGGAGTTGCAGAATGAACAGAGACTAGTTAAGGGTGAAGTGACGATGTGTGTTGGAAGTGGTTCCAAGATTGATATGATCATCATCGCACACTTCCCTATACTTTCGGGATTAGTGTTGAACCTAAATAAGTGTTATTTGGTGTTTGCGTTGAGCATGAATATGATTTGATCATGTTTATTGTAATACGGTTATTCATTTAAGTAAAAGAATAAATTGTTGTTCTGTTTACATGAATAAAACCTTATATGGTAACACACCCAATGAAAATAGTTCATTGGATCTCGATCGTAGTGATACACATAATGATAATATTGAAACCAAAAGATGCAAAGTTAATAATGATAGTGCAACTTATTTGTGGCACTGCCATTTAGGTCATATTGGTGTAAAGCACATGAAGAAACTCCATGCTGATGGGATTTTGGAATCACTTGATTATGAATCACTTGATGCTTGCGAACCATGCCTCATGGGCAAGATGACTAAGACTCCGTTCTCCGGAGCGAGCAACTGACTTATTGGAAATAATACATACTGATGTATGCGGTCCGATGAATGTTAAGGCTCACGGCAAGTATCGTTATTTTCTGAACTTCACAGATGATTTGAGCAGATATGGGTATATCTACTTGATGAAACATAAGTCTGAAACATTTGAAAAGTTCAAAGAATTTCAGAGTGAAGTGGAAAATCATCGTGACAAGAAAAATAAAGTTTCTACGATCTGATCGCGGAGACAAATATTTGAGTTACGAGTTTGGTCTTAAATTAGAACAATGTGGAATAGTTTCACAAACTCATGCCACCTAGAACACCACAGCATAATGGTGTGTCCGAATGTCATAACCGTACTTTATTAGATATGGTGCAATCTATGATGTCTCTTACCGATCTACCACTATCGTTTTGGGGTTATGCATTAGAGACAGCTGCATTCACGTTAAAAAGGGCACCATCTAAATCCATTGAGACGACACCGTGTGAACTATGGTTTGGCAAGAAACCTAAGCTGTCATTTCTTAAAGTTTGGGGTTGTGATGCTTATATGAAAAGGTTTCATCCTGATAAGCTCAAACTCAAATCGGAGAAGTGCGTCTTCATAGGATATCCAAAGGAAACTATTGGATACACCTTCTATCACAGATCCGAAGGCAAGACTTTTGTTGCTAAATTCGGAAACTTTCTGGAGAAGGAGTTTCTCTCGAAAGAAGTGAGTGGGAGGAAAGTAGAACTTGACGAGGTAACTATACCTGCTCCCTTATTGGAAAGTAGTACATCACAGAAAACTGTTTCTGTGACACCTACACCAGTCAGCGAGGAAGCTAATGATGATGATCATGAAACTTCAGAACAAGATACTACTGAACCTCGTAGATCAACCAGAGTAAGATCTGCGCCAGAGTGGTACGGTAATCCTTTTCTGGAAGTCATGCTACTAGATCATGATGAACCTACGAACTATGAGGAAGCGATGATGAGCCCAGATTCCGCGAAATGGTTTGAGGCCATGAAATCTGAGATATGATCCATGTATGAGAACAAAGTATGGACTTTGATGGATTTGCCCGATGATCGGCAAGCCATAGAAAAAAAAATGGATCTTCAAGAGGAAGACGGACGCTGATAGTAGCGTTACTATCTACAAAGCTAGAATTGTCGCAAAAGGTTTTCGACAAGTTCAAGGTGTTGACTACGACGAGAGTTTCTCACTCGTATCTATGCTTAAGTCTGTCCGAATCATGTTAGCAATTGCCGCGTTTTATGAAATCTGGCAAATGGATAAACAAAAACTGCATTCCTTAATGGATTTACTAAAGAAGAGTTGTATACGATGCAACCAGAAGGTTTTGTCAATCTGAAAGGTGCTAACAAAATGTGCAAACTCCAGCGATCCATCTGTGGACTGGTGCAAGCATCTCGGAGTTGGAATATACGCTTTGATGAGTTGATCAAAGCATATAGTTTTATACAGACTTGCGGTGAAGCCTGTATTTACGAGAAAGTGAGTGGGAGCACTACAGCATTTCTGATAAGTATATGTGAATGACATATTGTTGATCGGAAATAATGTAGAATTATTCTGTAAAGCATAAAAGGAGTGTTTGAAAGGAGTTTTTCAAAGAAAGACTTCGGTGAAGCTGCTTACATATTGAGCTTCAAGATCTATAGAGATAGATCAAGACGCTTGATAAGTTTTTTCAATGAGTACATACCTTGACAAGATTTTGAAGTAATTCAAAATGGAACAGTCAAAGAAAGAGTTCTTGCCTGTGTAACAAGGCGTGAAGTTGAGTAAGACTCAAAGCCCGACCACGGCAGAAGATAGAAAGAGAATGAAAGTCATTCCCTATGCCTCAGTCATAGGTTCTATAAAGTATGCCATGCTGTATACCAGATCTATTGTATGCCCTACCACTGAGCTTGGCAAGGGAGTACAATAGTGATCTAGGAGTAGATCACTGGACAGCGGTCAAAATTATCCTTAGTGGAATAAGGATATGTTTCTCGATTATGGAAGTGGAAAAAGGTTCGTCGTAAAGGGTTATGCCGATACAAGTTTGACACTAATCTAGATGACTCTAAGTCTCGGTCTAGATACATATTGAAAGTGGGAGCAATTAGCTAGAGTAGCTCCATGCAGAGCACTGTTGACATAGAAATTTGCAAAATACATGCGGATCTGAATGTGGCAGACCCGTTGACTAAGATTCTCTCACAAGCAAAACATGATCACACCTTAGTACTCCTTGGGTGTTAATCACATAGCGATGTGAACTAGATTACTGAATCTAGTAAACCCTTTGGGTGTTGGTCACATGGCGATGTGAACTATGGGTGTTAATCACATGATGATGTGAACTATCGATGTTAATCACATGGTGATGTGATCTAGATTATTGACTCTAGTGCAAGTGGGAGACTGAAGGAAATATGCCCTAGAGGCAATAATAAAGTTATTATTTATTTCCTTATTTCATGATAAATGTTTATTATTCATGCTAGAATTGTATTAACCGGAAACATAATACATGTGTGAATACATAGACAAATAGAGTGTCACTAGTATGCCTCTACTTGACTAGCTCGTTAATCAAAGATGGTTATGTTTCCTAACCATAGACAAAGAGTTGTTATTTGATTAACGAGGTCACATCATTAGTTGAATGATCTGATTGACATGACCCATTCCATTAGCTTAGCACCCGATCGTTTAGTATGTTGCTATTGCTTTCTTCATGACTTATACATGTTCCTATGACTATGAGATTATGCAACTCCCGTTTGCCGAAGGAACACTTTGGGTGCTACCAAACGTCACAACGTAACTGGGT
This sequence comes from Triticum urartu, assembly GCF_056163025.1. Classification (NCBI taxonomy): domain Eukaryota; kingdom Viridiplantae; phylum Streptophyta; class Magnoliopsida; order Poales; family Poaceae; genus Triticum; species Triticum urartu. The sequence continues at coordinate 424,453,393 of NC_141877.1, read as the reverse complement.
GATTATAAAGGAGCATTACAGGTGTCTCCAAAGGTAGATGTTGGGTTGGCGTATTTCGAGATTAGGATTTGTCACTCCGATTGTCGGAGAGGTATCTTTGGGCCCTCTCGGTAATGCACATCACATAAGCCTTGCAAGCATTGCAACTAAGATGTTAGTTGTGAGATGATGTATTACGGAACGAGTAAAGAGACTTGCCGGTAACGAGATTGAACTAGGTATTGGATACCGACGATCGAATCTCGGGCAAGTAACATACCGATGACAAAGGGAACAACGTATGTTGTTATGCGGTCTGACCGATAAAGATCTTCGTAGAATATGTAGGAGCCAATATGGGCATCCAGGCCCCGCTATTGGTTATTGACCGGAGACGTGTCTCGGTCATGTCTACATTGTTCTCGAACCGTAGGGTCCGCACGCTTAAGGTTTCGATGACAGTTATATTATGAGTTTATGAGTTTTGATGTACCGAAGGAGTTCGGAGTCCCGGATGAGATCGGGGACATGATGAGGAGTCTCGAAATGGTCGAGACGTAAAAATCGATATATTGGACGATTATATTCGGACATCGGAAAGGTTCCGAGTGATTCGGGTATTTTTCGGAGTACCGGGTAGTTACGGGAGAAGTAATGGGCCTTGATGGGCTTTAGTGGGAAGAGGAAAAAGGCTGCTGCGCCCCCCCTCCCCTCTAGTCCGAATTGGACTAGGGAAAAGGGGGCCGGCCACCTTTCCTACTCCTCCACTTCCTTCTCCCTTCCTCCCCTCTTGGTGGACTCCTACTAGGACTTGGAGTCCTAGTAGGACTCCACACCTGGCGCGCCTCTCCTAGGGCCGGCCTCCTCCCCCTGGCTCCTTTATATACGGAGGCAGGGGCACCTCTAGACACACAAGTTGATCCTTGAGATCGTTCCTTAGCCGTGTGCGGTGCCCCCTGCCACCATATTCCACCTCGGTCATATTGTAGCGGTGCTTAGGCGAAGCCCTGCGACAGTAGAACATCAAGATCGTCACCACGCCGTCGTGCTGGCGGAACTCCTCCCCGAAGCTTTGCTGGATCGGAGCCCGGGGATCGTCATCGAGTTGTACGTGTGCTAAGAACTCGGAGGTGCCGGAGTAACAGTGCTTGGATCGGTCGGATCGGGAAGACGTACGACTACTTCCTCTACGTTGTGTGATCGCTTCCGTTGTTGATCTACAAGGGTACGTAGATCATACTCTCCCCTCTCGTTGATATGCATCACCATGATCTTGCGTGTGCATAGGAAAATTTTGAAATTACTACGTTCCCCAACAGTCGGAGCTACAGCAGGCACGTTGAGGATGAACCGGCCGTATCAAGCAGCGCACGTCACCGTAATCCGCCGAGAGGGCACAACCCGGAAGGGGGAGGTGCTAATGCGCAGGATGTGGTAGACCATGGTCGCGCGCGTCGAGAGGCCGAGTTAGCAGCTCTGCACGGAGCCCGTCAACCTACTCCGGTTCACCCTACCACTTCAGTGGAGCCAGGTGTGGTATTCAATTCCTTAGGGGTGCCATGTCTTACCCCTGCTTTGCGTAATGTGAGACTGCCCAAGGATTTCAAAGGACCTCGTAAGGTACCCAATTATACCGTCGATCTGCAACCAGAGGCATGGCTTGAGAGCTACGAGATGGCAATGGAGATGTTAGATGTGGATGAAGCAGTATGTGCTAAATACTTCACCATGATGTTGGAAGGAACAGCTCGCACTTGGTTAAAAAACTTACCAACTAACTCTGTGGGATCCTGGGCCGAATTGAAGCACCGGTTTATCCAGAACTTCAAAGATACTTGTAAGCAACCCATGTCAATTGTGGATCTGGCCGCTTGTGTCCAAGAGGATGGGGAGTCCACGACCCATTGGGTAAAGCGGGTCTCAGCTATTCTGCATTCATCGGACCGTATCAATGCAGATACCGCAGTGCTAACTTGGAGGGCAGTTGTCATTTTTTGCCGCTCAAACAGAAGTTAGGAAGGCTCAAACATCACTGCAATGATATGTCAACGCTTATGGCCTCTTTGGTTAAGTACGCCGATTCAGATAATACCAAAGACCCTGACTCAGAGGAGGACAAACCGGGGAAGGGGAAAAAGAAAGGCAACACCAAGGGTCAGCAACATAATCCGGCAGGCCATGGGAACAATGGTAAACGCAAGGCCGACAACAGTCTGGACTTTGTGGCTAACACCAATGCTCAGGAGAATGGTCAGCGTCGTAAGGGTAAGCAGCCCCAGAGGGGCGGAGGTTCGAGCCCCAATTTGGAGCGCCTGTTAAATCAACCCTGTCCGAAGCATGGATCAAAGGAGAAGCCAGCATCACATCTTTGGAAGGATTGTTACATCATGCGGGATTTCAAGAATTCCAATATGTTTCAGTACGATGATGGCCCGCCCGGCGGTTCAGGAGGTGGTTTCCACGGGCCGGGTTATGGAGGTGGCAGTTCCGGTTCAGGATTTCAGGGCAATCAAACCAGACACATCAATCAAGGGCACCAAGGCAACCATGGAGGTTACAACCATCAGGGGAACCAGCAGCAGCAACAGTCAGGTTATCAAAGCAATCCTAAGCAGATAAATGGGGGCAATATCATGTCTTCACCACTAGCTTGTGTAAACGTGATCAGAAGCTTCATAAGAGGGCAGTGAACTCTGTTGAACCGGCGGTGCCTCAGTATTTGCGCTGGTCTGAGCAACCCATTTTATGGAGTAGAGAGGATCACCCGCCCCGGGTTGACAATCCGGGTCATCTGGCATTGGTGGTGGCCCCTCAAGTTGGGGGATATAAGTTCACTAAGGTACTCATGGATGGGGGAAGTAGTATCAACATCCTATATTATGATACCTTCCGTCGTATGGGGTTGACAGATAAGAATCTTAAACCGTCAAACACCATTTTCCATGGTGTGGTGCCTGTCCGTATCACGCTCTGTTCGGGCGACCGGCTTATGCTAAGTTCATGGCAAGGCCGTGTTATGTTTATCTGCAGCTTAAAATGCCAGGTCATAAGGGGACCATCATAGTACATGGGAGCAGGAAGATCGTTTTGGAATGTGAGGAAGGTGATGCGGCTTATGCTGAGTCGGTTTGTGCCACGGGGGAGCTGAAGTTTTATAAAGACCAAGTTGATCCGGCAGATATGACTTCTTTGAAAAAGCCAACTACGAAGCACGATCCGGCGTTGAAGTTTAAATCGGCCACAGATACTAAGATGGTTGATTTTGTTCCTGGCGATTCATCCAAACAGTTCAGTACCAGCGCTAACCTGGATCCCAAATAGGGAAGCGCGCTCATCGAGTTCATCCGTGAGAACCGGGACATCTTTGCATGGAAACCTTCTGACATGCTAGGTGTACCGAGGGAACTCGCTGAGCACACACTTAACGTTGATCCTAAGTTTAAACCGGTCCGACAGTTTCTCCGCCGCTTCAATGAAGAAAGGCGCAAGGCTATTGGTGAAGAGGTAGCTCGGTTGTTGGCCACAGGGTTTATCGTGGAGGTTTTTCACCCAGAGTGGTTGGCTAATCAGGTGCTGGTTCTTAAGAAGAACGGTACTTGGCGTATGTGTGTGGATTACATAGACTTGAACAAATCTTGCCCCGCAGACCCCTTTGCCCTCCCTCGTATTGATCAAATCATTGATGCTGTGGCGGGTTGTGACCGTTTGTGTTTTCTGGACGCTTATTCTGGTTTCATCAGATCAAAATGGCAGTTAAGGACCAGGAGAAGACAGCTTTCATAACTCCCTTTGGAGCCTTCTACTATGTCTCCATGCCCTTTGGGCTCAAAAGTGCCCAGGCGACTTATCAACCTGTGTTCAGAATTGTCTTCATAAGCAGATTGGGTGCAATGTTCATGCGTATGTGGATGATATTGTGATAAAGTTCAGGAAGGAGGAAACATTGATAGATGATTTGAGAGAAACCTTTGACAACCTCCGGGTTTACAAGATGATGCTCAATCCGGAAAAGTGTGTCTTTGGTGTTCCTCTTGGGTTTTCTGGTGTCAAATAGAGGCATTGAGGCTAATCCGAAAAAAAATCAGCAATTACATCTTTGGCTAAACCGGCGTGTATCAACGACGTTCAACGTTTAGCCGGCCGGATTGCGACTTTGATCCGGTTTATCAGTCGTCTTGGGGAGAAGGCTATCCCTTTATATCAGATGCTCAAGAAAACAGATGATTTTGTCTGGAGCGAGGCGGCTGATAAAGCATTTGAGGATCTGAAGAGGTAGTTAGCTGAACCGCATGTGCTTGCAGCCCTGATCGATAAAGAGCCGTTGTTGCTATATGTGGCTGCTAATGCCCGAGCTGTTAGCGTGGCTATTGTGGTGGAACGCAAGGAAACTGGCAAGGAATATCCGGTTCAACGGCCGGTTTATTATATCAGTGAAGTGCTCATTGAGTCAAAGCAGAGGTATCCACATTGGCAGAAGCTGGTGTATGGAGTGTTTATGGCAAGCCGGAAGCTTAAACATTATTTTCAGGGTCATCCTATCACAGTGGTCAGTTCAGCCCCTCTGGGAGATATCATTCAAAACAGAGAAGCAACTGGCCGGATTGCCAAATGGGCTATTAAGCTTGGACCTCACGGGCTCAAATACATACCTCGCACAGCAATTAAATCCCAAGCACTCGTGGACTTCATCAATGATTGGACAGAATTGCAGGCACCAGAGGAAAAGCCAGATAACACATATTGGACTATTCACTTTGATGGATCGAGGCAGTTGGAGGGCTCAGGGGATGGACTCATACCAACTTCCCCACGAGGTGACAAGTTTTGTTATGTCCTCCGTTTAATGTTCCCTTGTACTAACAATGCAGCTGAATATGAGGCCTTGCTCCACGTTCTTCGGATGGCTAAGGAGATGAACTTAAGCCGGGTTAAGTGTTTTGGGGATTCAGATCTGGTGGCCCAACAGGTGTCTGGCACTTGGGATTCTAAAGAACCATTCATGGCTGCATATCGACGAGAGGTGGACACAATGGCTGGTCACTTCAAGGGTTATCGGGTGGACCATATAGACCGGCGAAAGAATGAAGCGGTGGACGCTTTAAGCCGCCTTGGTTCTCAGCGTAAACCAGTCCCACCAAATGTCTTTCTTGACGTGCTGCATAATCCGTCGGTCAAGGTACCAACAGAGGAGGAGTTGGCTATTCCTGACCCGGAGGCTCAATTGGTGGCAGATTTGCATGTCATACCGGATTGGACAATCCCATACCTGGCTTACATGAACCGGGGCGAGTTACCAGAGGATGAAACCTCGGCCCGGCAGATAATCCGGCGTTCCAAATCGATGACTATACTCAACGGAGAATTACATCGTTACAGTGTCTCAGGGGCAATTCAGTGTTGTGTTTCTCCTCAAGAGGGTTGTGAGATTTTGCGAGAAATCCATGAAGGGGATTGTGGTCACCACGCCGGTTCAAAGTCCTTGGTGGCTAAAGCTTTTCACCATGGTTTCTATTGGTTAACAACTCATGCTCATGCTGAGGATTTAGTCAAACATGTGACGGTTGTAAAAAATTTGCACGGCGTGCTCATATTCCGGCTCAGGAGTTGAGGATGATTCCAATAACATGGCCGTTTGCGACTTGGGGGCTTGATATGGTTGGACCCTTTAAATGCTCCAAGGACAAAAAGACCCACTTGTTAGTGGCAGTGGACAAGTTCACCAAATGGGTGGAAGCAGAGCCAGTCAGTAAGTGTGATGCGGCCACGGCGGTTCAGTTCATCAAAAAGGTGATATTCCGGTTTGGCTTTCCATACAGTATTATAACGGATAATGGTACTAATCTGTCAAAGGGAGAGATGGAGGAATTTTGCCAATGTGAGCACATCCGGCTTGATATAGCATCAGTGGCTCACCCCCAATCCAATGGACAAGCGGAGAGGGAAAATCAAGAAATTTTGCGAGGTATTAAACCCCGGCTTATGGTTCCTTTGAAGCGGACACCGGGTTGTTGGGTGGAGGAATTACCTTCTGTGTTATGGAGCATCAACACCACACCTAACAGATCTATGGGTTACACACTTTTCTTCATGGTTTATGGAGCGGAGGCGGTTCTTCCTAGTGACATCCGCCACGACTCGCCCCGTGTGACGGCTTATGTTGAAGCTGATAATGAGAAGGCACAGGATTCTCTGGACCTGTTAGATGAGGAGTGTGATCTTGCAGCAGCACGTTCGGCGATTTACCAACAAGATCTCCGACGTTATCAAATCCGCCGGGTTAAGACCAAAACTTTTCAAGAAGGCGATCTGGTGCTCCGGCTCATCCAGGATCAGACTGATATGCACAAGTTATCCCCATCTTGGGAAGGACCTTTTGTGGTCAGCAAGAATCTGCACAACGGGTCATACTACCTCATTGATGTTCGAGAGCACAAAGACTCACGTAAATCGGAGGAGGAGACCAAGCGACCATGGAATATAGCTGTTCTTCGGCCTTACTATACTTAAGCCACAGGCTTCTTCATATGTACATATTTATGACAATGTATATATTATATAATAAACTGGAGCCTCGAATAAAGCGGGGTCTCTGTTCTTTTTACATCATGTGTGTGCCTACAAGAGTTTCTACTGACAAAGCAAAGTTTTGTTAAACCGGTCTTTGCAGCCGCACGGATACAAAGAAATATCACTAGGGGGCTTGGTTGTTGTCACATCATAGCTACACCTCTTGATCGGTTTAAACACCACAAAGGGATTTCACTAGGGGGCTTGGTTGTTATCACACCATAGCTACACCTCTTGATGGGCGTTAAGCCACAAAGGAAATTAGGTGGGGCCAAAGAGAGTGTTGCACAAAGCACAAACTCAAACATGGGCACCCACTGAGCACAGCTCGCAAAGTTACTTGGGGGCTCTTTGTGCAAAGCAACAAAGAGTTTGAAAGGACCCTTGTAATTGGCTATCAAGCCACGGCTTGGAAGCCTGGTGTATTCACCTAAAACCCCGGGTTAACCTGCCTTCATCAAGTAAGCCACTACTGTCCAGGTAATCCTGGTATGACCCGCCGAATGTTTGACAAGTCAATCTTATACAGACCCTGAACTTGTCAAAGTTAAAACGACGATTGGTTAATTGGAGGCCCATCTTAAAAGGCTTTGTTAAATGGTTTAACTCAGAGGCCTGGCAGCCCATGAAAAGCCTCGATTTGGAGCCTGGCAGCTCGTAAAAAGCCTCGCATATTTCTTCTTTGAGTCCTATTTGCTAAGTTTTTCGCCTTTATTGAGGTTCCTAATGTCTTCTGATAAACCGGTGTCCTTGACCCGACTTGGCTTTCAACTACAAGTTGTTAGTACATGATCAGTTATAAACCAGCGTTCATTACCCCGGTCTGGTTTTGACTAACAAGTCGCCAGTGTTATAAGGAAAACCCGGTGTTTATTATATCCCGGTACGGTTTATTATCATAATCCGGCAAATTAAGGACGGAGTTATCACTGCTCCGGATTGGTGTTTACACCTTTACCATACAAGCAGTTGGTCAGCCAATGAGGTATGTTGCACATGTTATTTTTTATATACAAATTTTGATTATCCATCCAAGTATTGTCTCTTCTTGGGCATCATGACTTGTCCAGTGGTAAACCACTAGGACACTTTTCAAGTTCTTGTATCCAGGAACACAACTCATCATGGGTTATGCATAAATAGATCCCAAAAGGTGGAGCAAGTTTTCACATTATCAAAGCATCACAAAACATGCTCGATGGCATGACAGATAAAGGAGTTTTTGCTATCCTATTACATGAAGCTTCCAAACGGCTCCAATTGAATAGTTGTTTTTAAGCATTGGCACACAATAGCTGGTAAACCGGCTGCCGGTTTAAGACGCTTCGTCTGGACGGTTTGACGGTTGAGGTCAGTTGGTGCGATCACTTCTTCTTCATCCCTCCCCAGACGCTGGAAATCAACTGTTGACCAATCGATTCCAGTTAAAGCTTGAAACACGGCTTCTTCATGGATAAGGCTGGAGGGGTTAATGTCAGGAGCGTAAATATGCTTACGGATTGGAGGCACAAGTTCTTCGACTTCATGGATTTCGGCAGGCTGTCTCTTCCCTTCAGCGTCATAAGCCGGTTGGAAATGAGACAAGTCCCTATCCTCTGCCAGTTTGCTGGCTATTGGCCGCATTTCTTTGGTCAGCCTTCGGAGGTCATCATTGTCGAAGTTTGAACTGTCCTCCTTCACACTTGGATATCCTTTAATGATGTCCTCTGCTTCAAGATCTGGAATCCATGCCTTGGCTCGGATTAGTGCGGTTAATGCTCCTTCTCTTGCAGCTGCCTTCTTCAGTTTGGTAATCCGGGCTGGTAACATGGACAGCTTCTCAAAAGTTTCCTTTATCAGTGATGGCGCCGGTTTATTGTAAGCCGCAGTGCAAATAGCATGCTGGGACCCAGAGTACAGTTGTTCAATCAAGGTATAAGCCGCTTTAAGCTTCATCCGCATATCTGTGCCCAGATGAGCAATACGAGTGCCTGTCATGGTTTAAAATCAGCACTCCATAAATGATAAGGTTTCATGAATTGGACAAACTGCATAAGGAGATACTTACCAAAGACAGCGGAATTCATGGCGTTGATTTGCCGTTTCAAGCCAGTTAGTTCATCTACAACTGGTTTCAGGGCTGCTTCGGCATCCTCAGCTCTTTGGTTAAACCGACCTTCTCGGTTTCCCAGTCAGCACGATCTTTGTTAAAAGACTATTTTAGCTTTTCCATTGCTGTCAGGGCTTTGGTCAGTTCCTCCTTGGCTTTCGCAGCCTCTGCTTGTTGGGACTTCATGTTCTCCTGCAAATCAGCGGTTCGGGCATCTCTATTACTTAGTTCGGCCTGCAACAGTGAAAATATGTCAATAACAAGATATATATATTTTCTAAGTACAAAGCGTATAACAAGTTATGCACTTCATACTTGGGGGCTAATGCCTATTTGCTCTGATTCACTACATCTTTTAAAAGTCTCCAGAACAATGCAAGCATTATCCTTGACACTTGGGGGCTAATGTACATCTGTTCAAAATGGATATATGGATTAAAACCCGGATTACCTTGCAAAGCTAAACCGGCCTTTGGGGGCTATGCTGAGGAAAGCTATATAATTACATTGGTAAAATATCGGTCTTGGTTTTCACTAAGGACCTGACATTTTGACGGTCAGTACGAGAGACTTAAAGTGTTACAAAGACCCGGTTTAAGATTAACATCATAAAATGGCCCTTGGGGGCTACTTGGGCTAGCACTTCAACTTTGGAATCAAGAAGTAAAGGGAGGTGAAAATACCTCATAGCGTTCCTTCATCAAGTTTACCAAACCGGCTTCATAGTCACGGTTTGAGTGCAGACGGTTTAAGAAACCAGAGTGAAGTTCTTCAGCATTGAGATGGGCATAACTTGATAAGTTAGTATTCCATTTTCCCTTTTCCCTAGCAGCACGCTCTTCTTTGGCACTATGTTGGGCCAAGATTACGGGATGGCCAGGAGAGTTGTGGCCCATGCCAGTAATGATAACATCATCTCCTTGGCCTTCAGTGGTTTTTGTGGGTGATGACGGAGTCTTAGTACCTCTCACCGGACTAGCCCGGTTTGGAGCTGCCGGTTCAGTATCAGGCACGGCAGGATCAGCTTCTGGTGGTTCATCGGTATTCCGGTCTTGAAGGGGTGGTTCATCAGAGGTGGCCTCAGGATGAGGACCCTCCGGTTCACGAGTTTGGTCCGGTTCACCTATTTGCTCTTCTTCAAAAACTGCCTGGTCTTATGACGGATTGTTGACCCGAGCTTTCTTGTTGGGTCTGGCTTTGGCTCTGCAAACAAAATTAAAAGAGGTTTAGCATCTTATTTAAGATTTGCAACGCATTGGAAGAAAGGGTTTGAAAGCTTACCCAGCCACAGTTTTTAGAGGGAGCTGGGTTGCTATCGACTCGCCAGAGGATGAGGGAGGAGTCACCTGATAATTTGAATCGGACGAATTAAGAGGTTTTCCGAAATAACCTTCCTTGGGATAAGAATTGTCAGAAGTGGGAGAGACCTCAGACCGGCGCTTCCGAACCGGGGTATCAGGTAAACCGACAGAAGTAACCTGTTGGCCACTATGCCGGGTTGTCCGGCGAGCTTCATGCTGCTGTGTCTTCAAAATAAATGTTGGATCCAAGTAAGCAAGAGGATGAGAAAAGCTTACTTTCCGGACTGCTTGACGGGTTTTTTGTGTTGGCATAGAGTCTGAACCGGAGGAAAGGGTAATTACATCTACATCATTAGCCTGGCTGCCTTCTACGTCCTCCTGATAAAGATCATTGTTAATGAGGTGCATGAAAAGGGAGCCAAGTGAGTCAAGTTCTACCTCAACTTCCGGATCATCTGCATCTTCATCAAGCTCCATGCTGATCCGGTCAGCCGTTTTCCGCTTTGAGGTACGCTTGACAGCTTTGGTTTTGGGACGGGATGGCTTTGCCACTTTATCTATGGATTTCCGTTTCCAGAAGGGATCATCACCCTGTTCATACACAAACAGAGGAAGGTTCACAAGTTGAACAAATCAAAAGATATCAAAGATAAAAAGGAAGCATTATGCTTACAGCAGGCGGTTTATTCTGAGTGTAGAAGGGGCTCAAGCTGGTCTGACGACAGACTGATTCCGGTTCATTCAAAATTTTCTTAACGCTTTCAGTGACTTCTTCATCGGTTACCTGAATGTTGATGTGGCATTGGGGGTCTTCAACCTCACTGGTATACTCACACATTAAACCGGGGCGGCGGCTTAGTGGCAAGATGCTCCACGATATCCAGCAATGCACAAAATCAACGGCTGTTAAACCGTTGGCCATAAAGGCCCAGAGCTTGGCGAGTTGAGGGGCATATTTGGCCCGCTCCGCAGAGCTTAAACGTTGTGGGAGTGGATGAGTGTTGGAAAGCTGGTGATCACGATAGCCTGGAAGAGGGTTTTCATCTTCAGGGGAGGTATCTATGCAGTAGAACCAAGTCTGGTTCCATTCCTTAGGGTGACTGTGCAGTTTGACATGCGGGAATTCAACTTCCTTCCGCTTTTGAATAGAAACACCACCAAGTTCAGTGTTGGGACCATTTACAAATTCTGTACGGCGGTTCAGATGAAAGAAGTCCCGGAACAGCTCAGCAGTCGGTTCTTCTTGTATGTACACTTCACAGAAGACCTGGAAGTTGCATAGATTGGATACCGAGTTGGGTCCGATATCTTGAGGATGGAGTTGGAAACTGGCAAGCACATCTCGGTAAAACTTTGACCCTGGCGGTTTGAAACCACGGCCTATGTGGTCGACAAAGACCACAACCTCACCCTGCCTCGGGGTTGGAGGATTTTCTGCTCCTGGAAATCGCCATCGAATTTCAGTTTTCTTCGGCAAGGTGCCGATGCTGACCATTCCGTTCAACTGTTCCTCGGTGACACGGGAACGAGCCCAATTGCAAGGGCAAACTGTTTGGCCATTGTGAAACAAAAAGCTGGAAAAGAAATGCCGGTTTACAAATCATTCACGGTGGTACGCGAGATGCAGTAGAATAAAGATATACAGGTATGTGAAATTGCATAGACCGGAGACTAATGCAATAGTGAATGACAAGGTCATATCAAGGGCATACATGTGTTGTTAAACCGGACTATTACAATCAACGTAAAGAAGGTTTGCCGATTTATTAGGGGACTAATGGTATGAGATAGATTGTTTTTTACAAGGGTAAACCGCCTATGGTATAGAGGATACAGATCTAAGGCGAAAAGGGCTAAGTAAGGAAAAACAAGTTTCACAGGATCACATGGGAATTTTGGATCTACCGAAGACAGAAAGGCAAAAATATTTTGACCTAAAAAGGGTAGGACCCAAAGCAGGTTGTAAAAGTTCAGATCAGTTTTTCGCGTGCAAAAAGTTTGTGGTGGTAGCGGAAAATAAACCATTACGCGGAATATATCAACATTGAGATTTTCTATCCATAGACTAAGGAGGAACAGGAAAGAGTAGCACCGGAACCCCGATGAACTTCAATGAACTGCGAAGAACAAGGAAACCCTAGACAGATCTACAAGGGGGGGGAAGAAAAGGACTTATAGTGACTGTTGAAGCAACGGAGGAATGCCGCAGCTCTCTGGTAACATTCAGGTTGATGCAGTGGCCTTTGTCGAAGCAGAGGAGAAGCTCGGTGACGGCGGCGGCGCTCAGGGGCAGAGGTGTCGCGAGGAGGAAGAAGAAGCGAGGGAGACAAAGGGGAAAAATGATAAGGACCCGTGGCCCTATTTATAAGGCGAAGCGATAAAGCGACAAGTGCGGGAATCGAGGAGCTCAAAAATGGATAGTTAATAATGGTGTCGCCTCGATGACTGGATATGCATTAATGAAGGTAATTCTCAGCTTCAACGGATAAATGACGTCAGGGCGGTTTATCATGATCCTGGAGTATGACGTCACGGCGGTTTACAAAATCAAGGTGAAGATGCAAAGGAGGAGTTTTTTCTAAGTATTGAAGATTGACATGAACAAGTCAAAACCAATCTGGGGCCTAATGTTGGGGATATTACTACTGGACATAAACCGGCCAAGAGTAGCCGGATTATCTTCATGAAGATTAGAAGCCCATGACGATGTAAGAATGATGGCGCTTTATGAAGGCCCAAGGCCCGGAGGCGAGTTAAGGCATGTAGATGTAAACCGACCTAATTATGTAACTTGCATTGTAAGATAGGAAGTGTAGAGACCGAACCGGACACATCTATGATCCGGCTTCGGGACTCTGTAAACCGGCGGGCGTCAACCTATGTATATAAAGGGACGACCCGGTAGCGGTTTAGGGACAGACAATAATTCGAGAGCCAAACAAAGCGGATTCGCTCCCTGGTCTTCGAAACCCTAGCAATACCAATCACAACTAGACGTGGAATTAGGGTTTTTGCTCCATATCTGATCGTTTGGGGGTACGTAGGTATATATAGGAGGAAGGAGTATGTCGGTGGAGCAACAGGGGGCCCACGAGGGTGGAGGGCACGCCTGGTGGGGGTGGGCGCGCCCCCCTACCTCGTGGCCTCCTGTTTCCTTTCTTGACGTAGGGTCCAAGTCTCTCTGGTCTTATTCGTTGAGAAAATCACGTTCCCGAAGGTTTCATTCCGTTTGGACTCCGTTTGATATTCCTTTTCTTCGAAACCCTAAAACAGGCAAAAAAACAGCAATTCTGGGTTGGGCCTCCGGTTAATAGGTTAGTCCCAAAAATAATATAAAAGTGGATAATAAAGCCCAATGATGTCCAAAACAGTAGATAATATAGCATGGAGCAATCAAAAATTATAGATACGTTGGAGACGTATCACTGAACAAGGAGGTGCCGTACGTTCGGTACTTGGATCGGTTGGATCGTGAAGACGTTCGACTACATCAACCGCGTTACATAATGCTTCCGCTTTTGGTCTATGAGGGTACGTGGACACACTCTCCCGTCTCGTTGTTATGCTTCTCCTAGATAGATATTGTGTGATCGTAGGATTTTTTTTAAATTACTATGTTCCCCAACATTATCTGTAGTGAACATGCAACTATATGAGTGTCGTATTAAAATTTGGAATTATTCAGAGTTCATTTGGCCTTTTTATGCATTAATTGAGTTTCTGGGCATTTAATGTGCATAATTCAAATTTAAAGTACAAGCACATGCTCCAGTGCATCGAAATGAGTTGGAAAATCATATATGTGTCTTTGGGTGAATGTTTAGGTCCCCTGCAAGAAACATGAATGAATTTCAAACACCTCGGCATCGTGGCTCGACCGAAAACATTGAGATACTTGGTTTTTTAATTCCTGTAGATCCAAAAATCGCCCGAAAATCATGCTATGGTAATTTTTTGTCCCATTTGAGACAAGTTTTTTATAAGCTTCTTACAAATCGGAGCTTCTCTCAAGAAGCCTCATGGTTCCTAGAGGAACATATTTAAGAAGCTCCAAGGCGGGTAGAGGCGGAGCTTCTCTCAAGGCGGGTAGAGGCGGTGCATATCGTTGGCAATGAGGCTTCTTGAGAGAAGCTCCAAGAAATATAATGACGATGGCAATGGATAATGATTGTCTTACATATTTAAGAAGATAATTAAAAATGCCACATGCTGCGACGCCCAAAATGCACAAGGGCAAAAGAAGAAGGAAGACGTGGACAATGATCTGGGTCGCTGCTCTTTACTTTCTTGATGCGTTGCTGCAAGGCACGGAGTTCCTCCAACACCTTTCTTCACTGCCTCCACAACTAGTTCTTGTGGTGAGCGGCAATGATCTCTTTCATGTCCTCAATACATTGCTTGGCAGCATCCACAGATTCGTCCACCAACTTTTCATGCTCGATGTGGAGCATGGCATTCTCGTCCATAAGTTTGTTGACAATGACGCCCGTTTTCTTCAACAAGGTAGTGGTCTCCTCGTGTTGCTTCGCCCTCAGCAGGTCGCGCTCGACGAGGAGCTTCGCCATGTCCTTCCTTAGTCCCCGGATGACGTTGGTAGCATTATCAAATGAGGCATTCATCTCCTCCTGCAGCTTCGCCCAGCCGGAGATCCGATCCATCAGGTCATCGAGCATAGCGCGCATGCACCTGTGAGAGTCCTCGCCTGCCTGCGAGAGATCTTCCTAGGCCTTCATGGCGCGGTGGGACATCTCTGCTACTCCGTGGTGCGACCGGAGCAGTTTGCTGCTTCGATAGCGCGGCGGGACCTCTGTGCTACTTCGGCGGTGCGGCGAGACCTCTGTGATGCTACGGCGGCGTGGCAGGAGATGTCGGCTGCTTTCGCAACAAGGTGAGACATCTCTTGTGCTTCCGCTTTCATACTCGCCTCTCTCTGGTAGTAATTTCTCGACCCAGAACTCATGCGGGTCATGTCAGACGCAAGGGAACAACGATGAGAGACTTTTTTTGTTGATGAGGAATTGAGGAGGAATGTGCGGTCATCTTGGAGTAGGTAGTATTTATAACCGAGTAATATGTTGCTAAGTGGGATGCCGTTTATGTTTTGATCGGTGTGAACAGGTTTGCAATTAAATATAGCATGGTAATTTGGAATGTGATGGGAAGCAAGCTAAAAAATTATTGACTGTTCTAGTTTCAAAGTGCGACACAATTTCCGGATGGCGTGACATGGGCATGCATTCTCGGATGCGTACGTGGCGTTTGCACCATAGGATGCACCGCAATCGGCGATGTCAGCACACGACTTGTTCTATCAACCGTGCGCGCTTGTTATTATCATCGCACATGCTTCTTTCAATTAGAGTGTGTGTCCGTCTAGCGTACACACCTTGATCTGTCTAGCCGTTTCTGTTTGTTGTGACTAATCGCAAATAGTTTATTTGTGTGAAGTGTATGTCGTCTATCACACACACCTTAATCTGGCAGACCGTTTTTGTTGTTTTCGTCATCGCAAACAATTTATTTGACTGAACTATATGCCGTCTGTCGCACACACATTGATCTGGCTGACCGTTTTTGTTGTGTTACCTAATAAAAAATAACTCATCCGAGTGAACTGTATGCTGTATATCGCACACACCTTTTTCTGGTTGATCGTTTTTGCTGTTATGCTCATCGCAAATAGTTCATTCGAGTGAACTGTATGCCACGTATCGCACACACAATTATAATCTGAATCGTGTTTGATATCTCCGCCATCGCAAATGTTTCGTATCATATTTTTTATGGGTTTACTAAATCACCATTTGTGATTAATGCATCACACATAGTTTCCTCGAAGGGTTTCTGATTAAAGTGTCGCGTTAATAGCATCCTGCAATAATGAAAGTTCGGACATGACATCACTGAAGAAGCTCGGGAGATGATATCACCGAAAGTTCAGAGAAAATTAAAATAAAACCTACAAAAAGTTGACCGGTACAAACTACACGTGTTCATCTCAAAGCAGTTCAAAATGTTCAGTCAAAACATTACAATGTTCATTTTAGAATAAAAAATGATGTCATTTACAATTTCAAGAAACAGTTCAAAAGTTAGATGTATGTAGTTCAATACAAATTTCACCGAATTCAAACCTGCTCTTAAACCATGGTAAATTTGCAAAAATGTTCAACATGAAAAAGTTTCCCCTTGTCAATAGCATTTCAACGGTATACTATTTACTCAATTCTGAAAAACTGTTGCAAAGTTGTAAGGAAAACAGTAATAAAAAAGTAGAGTAAGTTCCGACTGTGAAAAATACCTCAGTACAAACACAACCAACGCTTAGTTCAAAAACTTTGTTTTCACGACCCGAAAAATAACACGACCGCTCACACCATATTTCAAATTACTCTTAAACATATTGGAATTGGAGTAAACGATTCAACATGACAAAGTTTTGCATTTCGCGAGCTTTCCAACAATATATAATTTGCCCCATTTCAACACACTTTAAAAAAATCACGTTTGAAACCAACTTTCACTGTTTTTGAATTCAAATTTAAACCATAATAAATTAGGGAAAACTTTTTATATGGAAAAGTTTTGCATTTCCATATCTTTTCAACGCCGTGTCATTTGCGTCAATCCGACAAACTGTTTGAGGAAAAATAAAAAATATACTTTTCGCCAAGATTTCATCGTTTTTCAAATACGTTTAAACCATATGGAATTTGAAAAGACATTCTATATATGAAATAAGTGGATTTTCACTAGCTTTCCAACGCCATCTGATTTGCTCAATTCTGACAAACCGCTTGAAAATGAAGTCCAAAATATGATTCATGTTTTTGAATTTGATTTTTTTTCAAAACTGCTATTAAACCGTGAGAGTTTTATAATAAAATTCTATATGACTTGCAATCTAGTTGTTAAAGCTTTCGAATGGTATATTACTCGCCCTGTTCCGACGAAAACATCCGTAATTTTATTTGAACTAAGAAGGCGATCATTTCGACGAGCATCAGTTCAACCGCTCAAAGTCGCCAGTTCGAGAATAGTAACAGAATACTCTGTTACATGAAACATAATAGCCCGTATATATAGGACATGGCGATTTGGTGCCTGGGCTGATCTGCACCTGAAATCTGAGCCACTGGTAGCTACATTGGGATGAAGAAAAGTCTGTCAGATGCGCCAGGATTAGAGCAGAGGGAAATGAAGATACATCTTCTATATCTAAATAGCTGCCCCCCACTACCTGATTTCTCTCGCTTCTCGTGCGGCCACGTCATTCCCGATCCTGCCGTTCGCACTCGCACGGTTTTGCTGCCCCGCCCGCGCGTTTAAGTGACGTCCGCACGGTTTGGTTTACTCAAAAAGAGAAGGCCGGAGTACTCGGTGGTGTGCCAACAACCGGGCTGTGTTTTGCAAGCCCATGTAACTAACGCGACCTGTTAACCCATGCAATGGCAGTGGATCGCTTACGCTTCGTCTTCCCCACGACGATACAATCGCAGTGGATTGCTTGCGCTTTGCATTCCCCACGGCGAGTCATATCGCCGCCGCCCCACCCGCACGCTCCATTCATCGCCATGAAACGGCAGCCATAAATCCACATGAAACGGCAGTATTCATCGCCCTCCATTATATTGCAAACGGGAGCTTTCGTCTTTAAAAAGGCGTCCTCCATCACGCATGTCTGCTCGCGTCCCCGCGTTCTACTCTCCGACCAACCTCCAGCCCTCCACTGTGGTAGATGGATCATGGACGCTCCCTACTTTCAGCCACCTCCCTTTTTTCTCCTATCCTGCGCTACCCCGGGTGGCGGTGTGTTCAAGTAGAACGGGTCCTCGCCGTCCGACGCACAAGACGTTGATACCTACCTATGGGACAACTTGCTCGGCTGCACAATAATGGACGGCAGCTTGCCGTCGGGGACTGTATACGTCGGCCTGACAGTGTTGTTTGGCATCGTGGTGGTGGTGGTGGTGCTGCTAGAAGGCGCGGCAGGCCGACGAATTCATCGACGCGGACACATTCGTGTAGCATGTGCGGCTGCTGCTAGAAGGCGCGGCCAATTACGGCTGGATCATGCTGTGGAGGCACTCCTATATATGACATGGAATCTGACTTTAGTGTCAGGCTGCGCAAAAGAAAACCAAAAAGAACAGGTAAGAGTTTGGGTTCTGGTTGATTTTATCAGCAGTCGCATCTTTCAACAGGCTATAATGTTTTGTTTGACAAAATTACAGCGACGAGCGCATCCTTATATTACAAAAATGGAATGGTGCGTAAAAGATCAGTCTTCTGTCGTTTCTAAATTTTTTTCCTTGCACATGATATATTTGTATAGTTCAACCAGCGTCTAATTAACTTAGTCCATACAGTGATGGTGCATACAGAACCTAACTCAAGAATCTGCTGCCCCTACTTCTTACCACCTGGCACATTCAGGCAACCCGATCAAGGTTCTGGCAAAATCCATATACACCCGTGCCTTTGCCCTTTGCAGTCCATATCACCGAAGAGCAACGAGTATCTTCCTGGTGCCACCACCAATAGGTTTTGTGAGTTATGTCACCTCCAATCTCAGTGGAGTGGTCTCTCGGCGTCTGTCAAATTTTACTCTTACAACTTTCTTATGCATTCAACCAAAGTGGAGATCAATATCTAGCTTAGTTGCTTGCTTATTAGTATTCGCAACAGAATACAGTTTTACAGGGTATGGACAAATCCATGAATTATTCTGGACCCGTTGGATATTCTTTTTATTTATTTTCCTAAGTTGTTGACTGGATTTAAATTTTGCCTAATTCATCATGTAGGAAAGACTGTAGTAAATCTCTACCTGTTGTCGCCGTCAATATTTCTCAACTACCTTTAGCAGCATTCTAAAATATCATATGTGCTCACTAATGAGGTCACAAGAATATGGTTATATGATAATATTTTTGTACTCAAATGTTACATGCCAGAATTCGTAGCTTATTTTCATTTATGTGTGTGCCTGCTTGCAAGAATACTTTTTAAAGCAATATTAAGGAGCTAGAACATTGCTGAAAACTAATTTCATTTGCATGCTGTATCGGCAATTTTGAACTATTTATTGAATGCAAACTCCACTCGTGCGTTACACCGATCTTGAGCTTGCGAAATTAAATCACATCTCCAACAACCGATCTGACACATACTAATGTTTATCAAATCATCATTAGTATTAGTGTATATGAGTGCCCATGCTTGGCAATATGACTCATCTTCAAATACTGTTTGCAAAGATTTGTCTTTTTTGATGCGTACTTAACCACATGCTAATTTCATGCCGACAACCCCCCAATATGCCAACTTTCTAATGACTGTCGAAACTAATCCGTTTAGCATTACAAGTCTACTACATGTCCCGCAGCAACGCGCGGGGTATCCATCTAGTTCTATATATGGCTTGGCACAGTGCATACAGGCGGGCCATTTTCGTAGCTTGCCACATCGGCCCGTGATTGGGTTGGGTTCTAAGCCATGACTCCGAACCTGAGTCGTCAAACGGGTGGAAGACACGTGCGGGTGTGGGGTCAGCCCTGTCGCTGGAGATAGCTGTGGGCATTGGGTTCCATTTATCGGTGGCGACTACTCGCTCCGTAACCTAGTGCGATGGCTGGTATTATTTCAAAAATGTTAAGCAAGCATTTGAAAAATATTAAATGTGTACAGAAAAAATGTTGACCATGTATTAAAAATGATAAAACAAATTTGATAATGTATATAAAAATGTTAATCAAGTATTTAAAAAAAAGTTAAGCAACAATTTGGAAAATGTTGAATGTGTATAGGAAAAATGTTGATCATGTATAAAAAATGATGATTTTTTTGATCATGTATATAAAAATGTTAATTAAGATTTGAAAAAAATGTTGAACAAGTATTTGAAGAATGTTAATCAAGCATTTTAAAAATGTTAAATATGTTTAAAAAAATGTTGACCATATGTTCCAAAAAATGTTAATATTACAGTTAAAAAAATTAATGAAGGATTTGAAAAAGTTAATATGCGTAGAAAAAATGGTGATCATGTATTAGAAAATGATAATCTGGTATTTAGAAAATGTTAATCAAGTAGTTGAATTTTTAAAAAGTTTGTATAGGAAAGCATTGACCATGTATTAAAAATGATGAATTTTTTGATCATGTATATAAAAATGTTAATCAAAGATTTGAAATTATTTTGAACAAGTATTTGAAATTTTTTAATCAAGCATTTGAAAAATGTTAAATATCTTTAAAAAATGTTGACCACGTGTTCCAAAAAATGTTAATATTGCATTTAAAAATTATTAAGCAAGCATTTGAAAAATGTTAAAATGCATAGAAAAAATGGCAATCATGAATTAGAAAATATTAATGTGGTATTTAAAAAATGCAATCAAGTAGTTGAATTTTTGAGAAAGTGTGTATAGAATGTTTTTGACCATTATATTAAAAAAATATTAGTCTCATATTTAAAAATTGTTAATAAAGCATTTGAAAAATGTTTAAATGTGCATAGAAAAAATGTCAAGTATGTATTAAAAATGTTAAATTTGTATTGAAAAAATGTTAATCGTGTATTAGAGAAATGTTGTTGCATATAAAAAAATTGTAGAATGAAAACCAAAAGAAACAAAGAAGATAAAAATTCGAAAATCAAAAAAGAAACAAAATAAACCAAAGTAAAAAGGGAAAAAATAAACCGAAGAAACAAATGTGAAAAGAATGAAAAGACAAACAAAACCAGAGAAGAAAAGTGAAAATAAAAGGAAAGAAGTATTGAAAACCAAAAGAGAAACAAGAAACTGAAGAAAAAAAAGAAGGGAAATGTGTAAAAACCGGCTCTTTTCCTTCTTGTAAGTGCCGGCGTACGTATTGTAGACGAACTTGATGTCAGCGCAGTGGCTAACAGAGCTGCGGAGCAATGACGAGATCCCAACATCTTTCCCTCACGCGCACTCATTTTTAACTCCATTTTATTCGAAAATATGCGCTAGTTGGCCGGTCTGATACTGTCGCCATCGACGCGAGAGGTAGTTCCGTCCCGCTTAATGCGAGATATAGCACTTGCACCCAAACAGTCCAACAGGCTGATAATCGAAATCACTAATTAAAGAATACTCGTTGCAAAGACCACTCCATTTTTTCAGGTCGTGACAAGTGACGCGTTGTGCGCCACTTGTCGCAATCTGGGAGTTTTTTTTTCGTAGATCTGTTTATTCAAAATGTTTTATCTCTTAAATCGTGCGTTCAAATTTCGAACCGTTTTCACCGTTGGATGCCTCGCGTCGAGATTTTCAAAACTAGATCCCATGTTGATAGATTTTTCCAAACTTTTTTTTCACGAAAAAACCGGATGAAAAAAACCGGGCGAAAAAACCGGACCGGAAGCATGATTTTTTTCCCTTTCCAAAAGAGGCACGTCCATGCCTCTCGCGAAATCACAACCGTGCCTCTCATGGAAGCAAAACCGTGACTCTCGTGGAAGGAAAAAAACAGAAAACGCGTTTTTTTTTTCGTTTCCAAGAGGCACGGCCGTGACCCTCGCTAAAGCAAAACTGTGACTCTCGCGAAAGAAAAGAAAAACAGAAAACGCGCATTTTTTCCCTTTCCGAGAGGCACGGCCGTGACTTTCGCGAAAGCACAACCGTGCCTCTCGCGAAAGCAAAACCGTGACTCTCCCGAAAGAAAAATAAAAGAAAAAACGCGTTTTGTTTTTCCCTTTCCGAGAGGCACGGCCGTGACTCTCGCGAAAGTACAACCGCGCCTCTCGCGAAAGCAAAACTGTAACTCTCACGAAAGAAAAAAAACAAAAAACGCATTTTTTTTCGTTTCTGAAAGGCACGGCCGTGACTCTTGCTAAAGCACAACCGTGCCTCTCGCGAAAGAAAAACCGTGACTTTCGCGAAAGGGAAAAAAAGAAAACATGTTTTTTCACGCAAATTTTTTTTTCGAATTTTTTTATCGAAAAACTAAAAAAGACCGGGGAAAAACCAAAACATCGAAAAAACCCGTTTAAAAAGCCGAAAACACGTGCTGAAAAATAAAAAAACAAAATTCAAAGGGAGCGTCCAGAGCGCGACACGTGGCAAATGGTTGAGAGCGCACCAAGTGACGCTGATCGTTGCGAGGCTCCCGAAGTAGCGCTAGTTAACTAGTTGCTCCTGCTGATAATACACGGTCTGGCGGGCCAAATATGCCGCCGGGCCGGCACGTTTACGATTGGGCCGTGTCTGGGCATGTGGTGGGCCGGGCCGTGCCAGCCCATCTGGCAGGTTTGGGCAGGGCCCAGAAATCCGCGCCAAGTGTCACGCCGAACCACCAGCACCGGTGACCCCTCCTCTATCCATCCACTCCCGCCCACGCTCGCAGTCGCAGCTCACAGCCCGGGAAGAGATGATGCTGATGAGGCCGCGGTTCCTCTCCCCCTCGCCGCCCTCCTCCCGCCGCGAGCCCCGCCCCCGCACCCTCTCCGAGGCTTCCAGAGTCTCCTCCTCCTCCGCCCGCCCTCCCGGCCCCGGCCCCCGCCCCTCCTCCAACAAGCAGCGCCCGCCGCCCAACCTCCGCCGCCTCACCGCCCGCATCGTCGACCTCACCCGCCGCAGGCAGCTCGCCCAGGTACGGTACCCCTGCTGCCGACCCATTCGTTCCGTTGGTTTTAGATTGGGGGTGGTTTCCCGTTCTCATTCAAGGCTCTGCTGCGCGCGTGGCGGACGCTCCTCCGCGCAGATCATGGCGGAGGTGGAGGCGTCCAAGCGGCGCGCGCGCTCGGGAAGGGGAGGGGGCGTCAACATCATCGTGATGAACGCCGTGCTCGAGGCCTGCGTGAGCTGCGGCGATGTCGATCTCGCGGTCCAGCTCTTCGACGAAATGCGCGGGCCCATGGGGTGTGGCGTCGACGGCGTCTCGTATGGCATCCTGCTCAAGGTATGCCCCCTCTCCCCTTCCACTCGTGTACCAGTGCTGCCTGAGACATTCATTGTTTGGACCGCTATGATTCATGAACGCTCTAGGTGCCATTTCGAGTTTTTGCGTCATATTCAAATGCATTAACCATACTCTAGGAATTCCATAAAATTTCCACCTCAGATTGTCTGAGCCATCAATGTGTTAACTCTGTATGAACAGCTGCCTTCTATTTGTGCTCCTCAGAGTAATCCTTCTGTAATCTCCAGGTTACATTCTTGCACCTTCAAGGGATTAACTTCAGTGCTATCTCTGAAAATACGTGGTGTGTTTTTGCTGATTGTTTAGTTTAAATAAGGATCTAGTAGAATCTTACAATTAATGTGCTCTAATTGAAGGGTCTGGGGATAGCTAGAAGGATTGATGAAGCATTCGAGATACTGGAATCAGTTGAGAAAGATACTTCTGATGGGAGCCCCCGGCTCTCTCCTCATCTTATATGTGGTTTTCTAAACGCCCTTATCGAAGCAGGTTGGTGCAAAGATGGACCGTTTTACAATAAGTTTGTATGTTGCACCAAGTATATTGCCCCTTATGCTCAAAATCACTAGAGACACCAGAGACACCTACTAGAAGTCTAAGAAGAACACTAGGGCGAGGATAAGTCATTGGTCGGAATTATAAAAATAGCTTATACATAAAAATCAACTGATATCAGATTCAAAGTCCTAAAATGCGTGGTGGTTGCCGGGGTGTGGCGTTCGGTGGCGGTGAGTGTTAGCCGGGGTGAAAATCTGCTCTAGTGTTATTGAAGGCGTCGTCACGGCCCTCATTGCCCGTCGTGTTCTCCAGGGGAAACTCTGATCCTCGGGTCAGGCGGTGGTGGCGCTCCGGTGTCGTTTCCTTCCTGAAGGCGCCGCCTTGGAGCCCACGGTTCGTCGTATGCGGCTTCATCTCTTCGCGGTGCCGTGTTCACGGCTGAGGACCTCGGTTGCTCTCGTAGTGCTTGGGGTGGTGTTGTTGCGCTCAGCGCCTATGTATCCTGCCTTGGGTGTGTGCGTGTGTTGCAGTGGCGTGCGTCTGTACCGGGTTCTTGATGATCGTTGCTTTATATATGAAGCGGTGCGAAAGCCTTTTTCGGTAAGTCCTAAAATGCAATTGGCTCATCCGTGGGAAAGCAGTATTCTGGCGTATAAGCAGTATTCTGGTTACACAGGCATGCCCAAGCCCCAAAATATAGTGTTAGTTTCAGTGAGTAAATTGTATATTATTGTGTGTATATCAAAATGGATTGCACACATGAACCACCTCTAAGCAATATTTTCAGATCACACCACATTTTGTTGCAATCTAGTTTTGCTGAACTTACTTTATAATATGCTGTGGAAAAATAACCATGGGAGTAGGAAAAAGTTAGTTGAACATACAGTAAAATAGCCAAAGCAGTTTGGACAAATGAGATTATCATAATCCACCACAATGCCGAGTTGAGCTCTATTGAAGCAGATAACTTGGCTATGAAGCCACTAACAAATACTCCCTCCGTCCCATAATATAAGAGTGTTTTTGACACTAATATAAGAGCGTTTTTTACGCTAGTAGTATTGCAATTTTTTCTTAAACGGAGGCAAAAAATTTGCCTCATACATCAATTAAGAAGAGAGTTGCCCGGTTAATCAACAGAAAACCGGGCGAAGACCGTCAGAACCCGCTCACAATATACCCCACACACACCACTCTGAAGAAAGCCTCGTTGAGGTATAAAAGGCATGTCACTACTGAATACTTACTCGTATAGTGGAGATAACAAAAGGAGACATCATCACTGACTAAATAGCCCTATGTACTTAGGTTTTGGGTGTTTTTTTTTTGTTGCATAGTGTAGTGGAGCTAAGTTTGACGTGTTGCTGATTGGTTATGCTTATGACATGTTCTCATTACAGATTATTTGTTTTTATCACAATATTCTATGCATAGCTCTTTACCACTGGAAAGCTTTCTTACCTACATTAGCTGTCCGGTTACTGATGAAATTGAACTTCACATTTTGTCCAGGAGATATGAGGCGTGCCAATGCTCTTGTTGCTCGTTTTCGCCAAGTCCTTTACGAAGGACAGTCTGTGTTACTATACAACTTACTGATGAAGGTATCTCTTAGTTTCCCTTGCAATTATTCCCCTATGTTATGTTATTTTGCAATAGTGTCTCAATTGCAGTTTCATAAGTTTCTGAATTGAAAACTCTCCAGGGATACATGAAAAGCAACTTCCCTCTTGGAGCGTTAACTGTTAAAGATGAGATCTTGCGTCAAGGGTTGAAGCCTGATAGATTGACGTACAACACCATCATTTTTGCATGTGTAAAATCAGCACAGATTGAGAAGGCTTTCCAATTTCTTGAAGATATGAAGGTGTCACACAAGGGTTGGAAAGGCCAGTTTTAGCCACAAAATTGTCTTTTATACATGTAGTTGCCTCGTCAATGAAAATTAGTTGCTCATAAATGCAGGATGAAGCTAAAAGGGATGATAATCCTGAACTCCTCCCGGATGCTGTTACCTACACAACATTACTTAAGGTTATTCATTGATTGCCTTAAATACTTTGACATGCTATTTTGGTTAATTGTGTATTCAGCATCATTTAATGATTTTTAATTGTGCAAGTTATTGAAGCATGTTGCAGGGTTTAGGAAATAGCCAAGATCTTTATTCAGTTCTGAAGATTGTGGTGGAGATGAAATCATCACTTGTTTCAATTGACAGGACTGCATACACAGCTATGGCAGATGCCTTTCTAGCTTGCGGGTCCATTGACGGTAAGCTATATAGCAATTTTTGGTGGGCCAATTTGCTTGGTAACACACTGCATCTTTACAGGTTGGAAAACAGAAGCGGTATATCACTAAGGGCTATCTCTTAATGTTGCAGTGGTTGATAATGCAGTCCTATCTTAAGTCCGTCACATAATCTAGAGATGGCAATAGAAAATGATGTACAGTGGGTTATCTCTTAATGTTATCTCTAGTAACTAGATATACCTAAATATGTGGTGAGAGATA
This sequence comes from Triticum urartu, assembly GCF_056163025.1. Lineage (NCBI taxonomy): Eukaryota > Viridiplantae > Streptophyta > Magnoliopsida > Poales > Poaceae > Triticum > Triticum urartu. Next base: position 424,427,488 of record NC_141877.1, on the reverse strand, counting down.
TTGTTCCTAAGAGATCATCTCTTAATTAAGAGAAGGCAAGCCTTTTCTTTTGGTTTTTCTTTCCTTCACCTCACCATTTATCCTTCATGGCACTCATAAGATAACACCATTATACACACCCTAACAAGTGAGGCCTAGCTCCCAGCTGTCATCCTAAAATTTGATGGTATTTTTTAATTGAGAGACCTTAGTAGTGCTACTGTTCTAACGCCCCTTATTTTACCATTTTATATCCCAAATGGGGAAACGGCATATCCAATTTATAAAAGTACATTTAGGCTTGTTTGTGTCAATTGACAGAGACTAAACCCAATTCTTTTTATTCTTATGGATTTTTGTTCAGTTTTCAGTCCCATCTGAAGGAATTAGGTCTAATCCCTTTCCATCCAAACTAGCCCTCATGATTTTTCTTTTTTTTAGAAAAGGAGGTTGAACCCCCGGCCTCTGCATCAATCCATGCATGCAGCCATCTTTATTAATTATTCCACAAAGGTCTGACAAGAACATAGATCAAATCACCCGAAGCCACCACTCACACCTACAAATTCGATAATGAGGAGTGCTCTCACTCCCCATATCTACAACCAGTGTCGTCGCCGATCCATCTACATAACGTATCGGGACTAACAGCCGGTGCAGCAGACCTAAAGCGCACACCACATGCACACGCTTTAGAAGCCGCATCATCCTTGCCAGTCCGGACATCCATCGACGCCACCACGGCGCCCAACGGCGCCACCGCCCTGCGCTCGTCCGTCCAGACGCGAAGACTCTGGAAGATCTGTCGTGCGTAGCACCTGCCAACCAGGCATGACTCAGCGTAGCACCTGTCGGCCAGGCATGACTTGACAACTCCACCGAAGCTCCGTGCAAGACGGAGCCGCTCCACCTCCTGCCTGTGTCTTCTAGCGCTGCTCCACAAACGATGCTCCCAGGAGAGAAACGGCACCGCAATACTGCCATCGTCCGATCTGGAGAACCAGATCCTAGGGTTTCCCCCGAAGCAGTGCCCATCACCAGCAACCGTCAAGGACCCACACAGTGCCCACCACCACTCAGCCCTCAAGGCGACGCCTTCAGGAATTCTTAACCAAGCTATTAATTTCCAAATCATCCTATTCAGGGATCTTACGCCAAAATTAGAGCTGCTGTCATGATTGGAACCTGGTTTCCACATCTGTTTTTTTTCTTCCATCGTATTTGATTTATGACCCAGCATATAACAAGTCGATGTTTACTTGCCTAAACCTCTGTAACAATTAAGCCTTGTGTGACCTTCTGTTTTTGAGAAAAACATTACGTGACTTTTTTCCTTTATAGTTCTTAGTTCCTGGTTGGTCCAGGATGCCAATCTGACATCAATGGTTTATGTGAACATAAATATGGAAAGACAATCATGACCAGCATATTGGGAGATAAGTAGTGCTATTGCATGTTCCATTATATTTGGACCATATATTGTGAGAAAGGAAGAAACCTAAACATTTGTATGCGACAATCTTGCAGCGCCCTTAGTTGTCACCTCTTACAAAAATCTTCTTGCACAATGTAACTACAAATAGAATTCTCGTGTTTGAATATGCAGCTTGGTTGGTTTAAAATATATTACTACCTTCTGGGTGTAGATGTCCTGATATGCTTCTGTTGTTGTAGGGGCTCTTTGCATTTTTGGTGAGATAATAAAGCAGGCTGGCGACAACAAAGACTTGAGGGCCAAGCCTCATCTTTATCTTTCAATCATGAGAGCTTTTGCTACTATAGGTGATTTTGATATGGTAAGGAGATTGAAAGAACGCATGTGGCCAGATTCAGTTGGATCCATTAGCCGTTCAGTTAAACAAGAGGCAGATGAGCTATTAATGGAAGCTGCTATAAATAACAATCAGGTACGCTGAACAAGAGGCAAATGAGAAATTTATTTGGGTTTTCTGTCCATGCAATACTTCGGTCAGTTGATTGCTAAGTCTACTGAAGTTTTACTGAATTTGGTAAAATAACAAGACCTTTTGTAGTGGGATGCATACTATGTAAGAGAACAGTTGCACCTTTAGTGCTGACATGCTTACCATGGACGCACCCGAAAGTATATTCTGTTAAAAGTCTAACCGTTGAAGGGATCTTGCCCAATGAACCAACTTCAAAGTCCTTTCATGCAAATATATTCTCATGTTGTTTCAAACCTGTCAATAATTCACTGTCTTCAGTTCGTGTAATTTTTTTTGAAGTCACATTGATGTTTTCATCGTTTTCTACTGTTCCCTATTTGTCATACCACACTAGATGGATACTGTATTATTATTATTTTGTTTCTTAATTGCATGATTTTAATCACTTTAAAAGATTGTGTTATGTGCTGTCCAAATCTTGTGAATAGATTCCTCTATTCTTTTTGTTTGTCTAAGAAAGATCTTGGCAAGACTGAGTATATAACTATAAAGGAAAAAACAGGTCTTCTCCAGTCATCCTGATTGGATAAACTCCAACATTTTCCCTTCAGATTTGACTATGTTACTAGATGCAATACAGCAGTGCAATTATCATGATTCTTCTCTGTCTCTAGATTTCTTCACTCCTTGAGTGTCTTCTCTCTTTGCCAAAACAGTCTTGAGATTTTCAAATGCCCATGTTCATGCGACTTAATGCCTTGCTGGCTGATTTATTGTTGTACAGGTAGATGTGGCTAGAAGACTTCTCAGAAGAATAGTTAACGGGAAGGAGCATTTCTCTTGGAGAAGTAGAGTAGGCCTGGTATGTTCTTTTAATTCTGCATTGAATTTTGTAATCTAAGTACCAATTCTACTTCATTCATTGCTTCGATTGTAAAAGTACATATATGGAATCTCAATACGACTTTGCGATGTTTTGAGTTCTGAGATTTAAATGTGCTTGGCATGTTTCTTAGTGTTAGCTCGGTTAGGGAACAATTGTGCCTAAGTTATACTTTTATTGTGTTACTAGTATAAAATAGTTGTAGTGTTCATGTTGAATATAATGTCAATTGCTTTGAGCACTCTGATTTGTTATTGTATGCATGTAACTTAAGAGGCTATTGTCTCTGTTTTGATCTTGGTTTTAAATATTGCTGTCCTGTCCAAGTGTCCAGTATTATTTCTTCTGCTCTAAATTCTAAACGCATTCTTCAGCAAACTCACTGTGTACTGAGATGAGATAACATGCTTTTCTATTATTTTAATCTGGAGGCGAATATGGCCATCTTTCTGTTAGTTTCACTAATTAAAGTTCAGGAGCATTGATCTGCTTTCTAACTACTATATCTCAGGATTTTCTTCCTTCTGACACCATATTTCTTTGGTGAGATACGCATGCTCTAGTTATTAGATACAGTATTCATGATATTGTAATGACCTCCTGCCCTGTCAAATTGAGAGGATACAAATCTGACTGGTACATATGAAGTAATAAATCAACTTATGAAGACCTGTGACTGAACTTTACTTGCCTGGGATACTAGCTGTTAAGGGTATCCCCAAACTCTTGATAGCCAAGGCACCACAAGCCTTGTTTTTCTAGCTGAATACGTCTTCCTCTGGCCGACCCTAAAACATAACTGGTATCCTAACAATCGCCGGAAAGTTATTTCTGTGCCAGTGTTTATGTGAATGCTTTCGTTTTCTCTCTTTTCAACCCCAACCCCAATCTTGGGGCCCAGCTTGTATATTTTAATCCGCTGGCTCACCAATCAGACCCACTACCCATCCACGAAATGGCGGCGGTTTCAATATAGGGTGCAAGTTTTCAGCTGGAACATTTTCTATGGATTCATTTACCGAAATAGGCTTTCGCCCCGCTATATTAATATAGCAACCACCCGATACATCCAGAAGTTCGACGCTGGGGCAAACAGCACAATCATGCCCAAAAGAAAAACAAGAGAAAATCAAGAGAAAGAAATGCCGGCAGCACCGGATGAACGAAAGCTGAGGCATCCCGCAACCGCTGCGCCCACCGGAAACATCCACCACGCTCCAATGCCATCGAGTCGCTGTGAACCAAGCAACACCCTCAACAAGGACTGCGACGACGCCGCCGCTGCTGCCCGGACGAATCCTAGGATTTCTCCCGGTACACGGAGGGAAGCGGGCGAGAGGTACTCCCGACGCCCTTCAAGAAGGTTGATGGCGCCCACAGGCGTCACCGCGCCGGTGCCGGGCGGACCCGAGAGGGATTTTGCCCTGCCCTTCATACCCACAACCCAGGACCAACCGGCGGCTCCACCATGCCAACCGCCCACCAACCTGCGCCACCACAGTCACGAGGACACCACCGTCGTCTCTCCACCGCAGACGCTGCGAGGCCGGCCGAACCAAGCGAGACCACCGCCGATAGGGACCGGGAGCACCACAACCACGTGGGAGGGGACAACCTCCACTGGCACAAGCCGTAGCAGACCGGACGCAGGCGCGGGAGCACGCTGGACCCCCTGCCCAGCCAGGCCCAGATCGGGCCCGTTAAGCTCCTGCCGCTGCGCTGCAGCTGACGCAGCGCAGAGCCGCCGATCCCAACGACCTCATCCCGCCAGCCCAGCCGGAGGAGACCCGTCGGAGGCCAGACCAACCCGCCCTGACCCGGATCGGGCCCAAAAGGGCCCGGATCTGGGCCTACAGGGCTTCGCCGGCCAACCCCCGCCGCCAGCCGCCACCGCCGCCAAAGGGCCGCGCCGCCGCCGCATCTGAGCCCGATCTACACCGGAGAACCGCCCGCCGAGGTGCACCATCGCCGGAAACCGCCGGCCGAGCTGGGGAACCGCGAGGGGGAGAGGAAGAGGGCCGCCACCGCCGGCTTTGCCACGACGCCGCGCGGGCAACGCCCGGCCACGCCAGCCGGCGGCAGCGGCGGGAGGAGGGGTGGGAGGTGGGGGCTGGGCGGCGAGGGGAGGGAGGGCTGCCCCGGTCGCCCCGCTCGGGGGGGCGGCGCGGGGGGTACGGGGAGCAACTCAGTAAGACTTTCTATGGATTCATTTCATGCAACTAACAGAGCAAATAGTTTATTCGAGCCTTGCATGCCTTTTGTTGTTTTGAAGGGCAGGAGCATAATTATCTCTCCTTGGTACATGAGCTCTCTCATGAAATGAATGCTTGCTTAGTTTTCATCTTATGCATTGCCAGTCTAGTTTCTGAAGTACAGGACCAACATCTACTCCCTCCGTATGAAAATATAAGACGTTTTTGTTGGCTAGTTTAGCCTACAAAAGTGTCTTATATTTTGGCACAGAGGTAGCAGGTGACAATAGCTAGTGCATGTTCTTTTTTTGTTTGAAGTTCCATGTGTTTGATGTATCTGGATTGGTGAAACTGCTAGGTTTTTTCGATGATGGGACTGGGTGCCAGGATGATATAGCAAATATTCTGTTTGTTTTGCCAGTTCTATGAACTTGATCTGATGAAGTGGAAACACGGTCATTGTTAAGTTTTGTTCCTTTCTGTTCATACCAGGTGGCACTCAAAATTGAAACGCTATCTGGATTCACCAACTCTCCTCTTAGACCACATGTATTTCCACAGGTTGTGTATTCATTTCGTTTGTGTCTTATATCCACTTTAACTTGGTTATCTTAACTTCTGTCTAATGACATTGTAGATTCTCTTGAATGATCCTGTCGAGAAGTATATGATTCCGTTTCGAGAAAGTCAACCGTTAGGTGCTGACTTGATCTTGGAAAATGTTGCGATGCGATTCTTGAAAGACTCTGCGGTTCCTCTTGTGAATGACTGGGGAAGTTGTGTTGGAATAGTTCACAGCCGCGATTGTACCAAGGTATGAAATCTTTTGGAACAGCTGGAACTGAATTTTGTTGCAAGGAACAGTATTTTGACATCTAATGGGCGGCATAGTGCCTGGTGAGGTAGAAGCTGGGCGTGGCTGGCAGCATTAACTTACGCAGTTAAAAATCTGTGTTGTGTTCATTAGTTGCCCACTGTTAAGTGTTAACTAGAGAAGTAGGCTAGATGACATGAAAATGCATGTACTGTTATTGCTTGGATTGGTCTAAAAAAGGTCAAGTATGGCGGTGCATAGGAGAGCGGCAAAAATGGCTCCGGAGCTCATTTGCTCCCCTCCCGCCTATAAACAGTAAAATAAAAAAATACTAGAAAAATTCAAAAAAATCTGATTTTTTTGACATGGAACATGTTTGAGTGCTTGAGGACCGTGCCAATTTTCAGCTCGTTTGGATATCTAAGTAGCTCTCAACAAAAACAATAAAATTGGGGTCTGTGAAAAAGTGTACTGTTCATGCACTATTCCGACCGATTTGGTTTTTTGCTGAGAGCTACTTAGATGTCCGAATGAGCTGAAATTTGACAGGGACCTCACGCACTCAAACATCTTACATGCAAACAAAAATCAGTTATTTTTGAATTTTTTTAGTTTTCTTTTTACAGTTCTCCAAGATCAAATGAGCTCGGATTCAGAAATGGATATTCGCTAAGCACTATTGCCTATTGGTGTAGAGTTTGAGGAACACCGGTCACAAGGGTCGGTAGTGCCATTAGGATACTTGGTTCAGTTGTCCCTTGAAAGAAGAAGAAAAATGTATGGCCAACATCGTACGAGTCGAGTCGAATCCATTCTTTGGACGGTAGAAAAATGGTATGTAACTGTCGGTTTACTCGGAGGGGGTTAATTATTCAATAATTTCAATTTGCACGGAAGGACAAACCTATACTCCAGTTTCAATTGCAACATACTTCCTCTGTCCCATAATGTAAGACGTTTTTTCTGACACTACATTATGGGACGGGGGAGTATTTGATATTTTCTCTTGGAAGCATTCTCGTGTGATCCTGAACACTTATATTTTCCTTTTGCAGATGGACTCGCCTCTTCTTTCAATGGCGAGACCACCACTGTGCGTGCCTTGTTCAACCTCGCTGGAGCACGTCATTGATCTCCTCCTCAGAGAGAAGTGCGAGATGGTGGTGGTGGTGAAAAGCGGTAACATGTACGAAGGCAGCTACACATCCAGCTCAAGGCCACTGGGCGTCTTCTCCCTCGGTATCCTGTCGGAGGCCACGACCAACACGGCAAACACCCATGACGAGCGCGTCTCCGGGGCAGCACCACCCGGCAAGGACCCTGAAGCCCGCGGCCGTGGCTGAGTGCACGTAGCTATTCTTGTGCTGTTGTCTACCATGACTCGTCATCAGTGTGCTTATTAGCGCTGTATACATGTCGATGGAGAAGAGCGGAAAGTTTTAACCGTGGCAAATCTGTTATTAAGCTGACCCTACCGCTCTGTGCGAGTGATGTAACCTCTGATACATACGCGCAGCAAAGGTGTCAGTGGGCCAGAAATTCTCAACCGGTGTCGACTCTGGGTGATGCTCCACGGCGGTCCCGGCTTGCCGTACTCGCATCTTTGTCCAGTCCACACCACCAATTATGGGGGAGAAGAGCAGTGCTATGCATACCGTAGGTCGTCTAGCTAGCATTTTATTGCGGGAGAGATCGTAGCTAGGTCTGCCTGGCTGGCTGTTGTTACCTTTGTCCAGGTTTAGTAGATCAACAGTTCAACACGAGTGGGTATTTTTTTTTTTGCAACATAACACGAGTGGGTATTAGTACGTTACTATTGAGGTCCTCACGCACAGTGGTTTCTTTAGGTTCTGAATCTCTGATATTGCCATTGAAGGGCCTGTTGACATGTGCCCCCTCAACGAATGAACAGAGCCGTTGGGCAGTAGCTTTATTGCTTGGTGCTTCCCGGGCAGAGCGCACGGTTACGACATTCACTCCGTTGGGCAGCACCACAGTACTAAGAGTATTCCGTACCTAATGTTTCTTTTTGAAAGTCATGCCCATGCTTCCTGCCTTCCTTGTGGTATCGTTACCATATTGGGCTAAATTTTATGTTTTGACCCTTTTTCTAAACCTATTCGAAATCTGACCCTAGTTTGTATTTTTTCTTAAGATTTGACCCTTTTGCTACCGCCATAGATCATGACGGTAGGGTATAACAGCCTACCGCCAAGGACCCTGGCGATAGGGTTGCATGCCCTACCGTCAAAACCAGCCTAAGTATTGAACACAATGCGTGCTTATGCCTACCGCCAAGCACCTTGGCGGTAGGGTTGTGCAGACTACCGCTAGCCTGTTTGGCGATAGAGATGTTTTCTACCGCCAAAGTCCTTGACGGTAGGCTGTTAGACCCTACCGCCATGGGCTCTTGCGGTAGCAAAAGGGTCAGATCTTGAAAAATTTCAACTTAGGGTCAGATTTCAAATAGGTTTCGAAAAAGGGTCAAAACACGAAATTTTGCCTACAACATGTAGGCGCCACGCCAGCCACGGGTTTGCATGGAGTCTGCTAGCTAGTTACAACATGCAGCTACCCCGCGCCTTGGGTTTGCATGGAGTCTTCTGGTTAGAGCATCTTCAACAGACGCACAAAAATTTTAACACGTCACTGTAGCACTTTTAACGTGTTAGACCTAACGGGTTACTAAATATTTCAAAATGCATATAAAAAAACACGCAGTGTAAATTGTAAAGCACGCAATCTGACGCCCCAAATTTACAGTTTCTAATAACGTTTTTTAGCGTGTGCCCAAAGCAGTTTTGCGCGTATACTATTTTGCAGTTTTTTCTGGAGCTATCTGGCACCCAAAAAAAATCCAACTTTTAACGCGCGGAGCAGTTTTTGTGCACGTGTTGAAGATGCTCTTACAACACGATACTATGCACCGACAACAACGCGGCAAGCGCTGTAGAAGCAACCAAAAATGATAATGCGGCTCTACACCGGAGCACAGTGGAGCACGTACGTGCTCACTTATTTTCCTGTAACAACGTTAAAGGCGGTACGTAAGCTTTTGCGCAGCCCTAGCCATCTCACCGATCGCCGAGGCCGGCTGGCTCGGGTCCGCAGCTAGTAGTACGCGGTACGCCTGCCACTGCCAGTGGCATCCATGTATGCAGCGTACACGCACCGCAGCAGCACTGCCACGCGGCTCGCAAGGCTGCGACAAGATTTGGATCGATGGACCTCCTCCCTTCCTGACGAGCGGCCTTTTTGGGTGACAGCTTGGGGACTGCCTTTCGGATAAAGCTCTCACGTTCCCCAAAAAGAAGGACGGTACGAGTGTCGCGCGCAACTGCCCTCACACAGACGGGCCGCACCGCACCGCACCGCGCGTAGCTACCTCTGCCTGCCGGCCGACGCCACGACGGCCGCGAACCGCGGTTCGCGCGTGCGGCCCGGCGCCGGCGCATGCACGCACCGCCGAGAAGCGCGACGGACGTACGCACGCACGTCCCCCGGCGGGCCGGCCGGATCCTGTAGAGCAGGCAGGTCTGCCCGGCCGCTTAGTATGCATGTATCTGCATGCACGCCACAGGATTACGTAGCGAGAGCAACGTCTTGGCCTCTTGGGTGTACGTACTATGTGCGCTGGCTTTCCGTCGATCACTGTATGCACGCGGGTTGGATCCGTCTAATGCGACCCTCGCCGAGTGCCTTAGAGCAAGTCTAGCATACCTCACAAAAAAGTCCCGACCAGCAAAATAACCATTAAAATGCGGGTTAGCGTGAAAAATCCCGCCCGAACAGGTGCAGCAAACACGGTCAGTCTGTAAAAAAAATTAAAAGGCGCGATAAAATCTCGGCCTCAACCCATAAATACGCGGGTTTTTCTTTCGCCCCTACGATGCCCTACATATAAGCGGAAGCGAATGGTGAAGAAGATATTTCAGCCCATGCTTTTCCCCACCAACCACCTCCCTTCTTCCCCTCGCCCCGTCGACGGGCCGCCGCCCAAGATTCCGGCGAAAGCAGCCGGTGGGAGCACGCCGAAAGGCCACCACACGCACGAGGTTGCCCTCCGCCCCCTCATGCGTCGGCGGGCCGGAAAGTTGCGGATCTGCGGCCCTTCATCGCGGGCCGCCGGTGGCTGCGCCAAGTGATGGAATGGTCGGGGAGCATCTCCCGCATCCCAGCAAGGTCGCATCGCCGCATGCAGGTACGGGTTCGTCCTCCCGCCGCCGACGATGGTTTGCGGGCATGGATTCGTCCTGCCGTCCACCGGGCTCGGCGCTCGCGCCGCGGCTCTGCGGCTCGCCGATGTCGCTCATACAGTGCGACGACTACATGCGGACAGTTCTGCGGCTAACTTGGGGCACACCGAAGCACCCCGGATGGGTGTTCTTCAAATGTGAAAACGATGGGTATGTGCTGTTTTCATTCGGCTCATTTTGATAGCTCATTCTTTGGTTCAATTGCGGTAGCTCATGTCGAACATCAACATGTGTGTCGGAAAATGGATGCTCATTTTGGTTTTGGGAACGCAAATACATTGATTTATTGATAGAAATATACTTAATAGGCGTTCGTGCACTCCGTAGTAGAATCAAAGGCAATGATGCGGCTGCATGTGCAACTAGAGGGGAAGCAACGTCTACTTCTTTTGAACCAAAGATGAAGAAAGAAGAATGCAAAATCAAGAATCCACGGATCAATAACGAATGCATTGAGAAGATATTAGTCCAACTAGTGGGAGCAGTTATGGAAGTTGAAAATCTTCTAAAATGCATACTTGTGGTTCTTGTTTTTTTTGTCTTGCTATTCTAGCAAAGATTTGGTGATGTCTTATGTATCCAGTGTTGTTGAAAAAAAAAAGAAATGCATTATGTTGGATCAAATTAAGGTGCAAATTTAGGTTTTCCGGGCCGGGAGGAGCTGCGCCAGATCAGACCCCACAAAGCCGACCCGTAAAAAAGCATATTCCGCGAATATCATTTTTACGGGTCTGTTATGCGGGGTCTACATCTGCGGCCGTCCGCGTCGGCCCGCAAAGCCGTTTTTTCGCGAACTGTAAACATGTTTTACGGGCGGTCGGATGCGAGGTCTGCTAGAGATGCTCTTAGCCCGGCGCCCCCAAACCGTTTTAAACGTCCGGGCGGACATCCCAGTCACTGACCGGTCACAAAAATACGACATAGACTGACTCTTTAAACGGGCCTTAAATGTCTGAGCGGACCGGTACTCTTATATCCAACCCAAATATGAGATGTGTATAGGGCGTCTGGGCACGTTCGCCATGTTGGACTGACGCTGGGGTCCCACACGGAATCGCCCGAAAACCCGGTGATCCGACGGATGTCTCCTTCGGTGGGGGTTGTGAACATCACATGGCGCCGCTTTGTCTCGTCACCCAAGGCCAAATCCGGCTATTTAAATTGGCAGTCATCCCCGAACCTTAGCCACATCCATCTCCCCCCATCTCCACCACCTCTCTCTCGCTCCGCCGCTCTTCCCACGCCCTCTGGCTTCCCCATGTTCAGAAAAAGAAGATCACTTATGCTATGCTTACGCCGGAGCGCCGGATCCAGATTGAGCAGGTGATAGGGGCGAGGCGCGCCGCACGCATCACGGTCGGCTTGCCTCCGGACTCGCCAGAGCAGGAGGAGGAGAAGCAGCCGGAGACAGAGGAGAAAGAGAAGCAGCAGACGGCTCCGATGAAGGCGGCGGATCCAGAGGAGGCGGAGCAGCTAGCGCCGGCTCCGGCTCCGGGCTTCAACATGGAAGACGCGGAGGCAGAGTTCGCGTCGCCCAAGCGGTCAAGATGGTGGAGCAGCAGGCCTTTCTGGAGTCCATCCAAGATGAGGCCTATGTGAAGGCTAACCGACAGTTCATTCGACAGGAATGGGCACCGACCGACGCGCTCTTCGACGAGGTCGAAGCGGAGATGAATGTGGAGGCCGACACGGAGGAGTGGTAGAAGCCGGAGATGCGGCTGCCGCTCATGTACCCGGAGCCGGGCACAGAGATAGTGGACATCTTCGACGAGGATTAGGATAGTATATGTTATTGTTCTACATAGTGTGTTGATTTCATCGCTTGCATGCTTTTGTATGGATCTAAGATTTTTAGTACTCCCTTCATTCCAAAATATAGTGCGCCCGCGCTTCCCGAGGTCTAACTTTAACCATAAATTTAACCAACGAGACCAACTACGGCGGGAGAAAAAATTATATAACCGAAAACTTCTTTCGAATACGAATTCACTGATATAATTTTTGCTCCTGCCGCAATCGGTCTTCGTAGTTAAATTTACGGTTAAAGTTGAAGCACGAAGATAGATGAAGCACTACATTATGGAATGAAAGGAGTATGAGGTACATTATGGAATGGAGGGAGTATGAGGTATCTGGAGAAGCGAATTTGAGATGTGACCGGTCACTGTCCAAGTCGAATTTGCTATCCGCGGTTGTAGATGCTCCTGGGTTACATTTGCCAGCCGCACCAATAAATCGCATGTGATGGTTTCTGCAAAGCCTGCCGCATGTCTACGCTGTGGATTTCCGCTGCACCAATCGCGAGCATGGACCAATAGGACTAGCCTACCTTTTTTTTATCGAGGGAATAGGACTACCAATGGTAGGTCTGTCGTCGTTGGAGGTCTTTTTGATTTGCACGATTCAAAAGTACTACTTCACACACGACATTTTGCTCAACACACTGGCACGATGGCTAATCTGACCACCCGTTGCTGAATAGGCCTGCCCATGGATGGAGAGCGATATGGCATGTCGTGCAAATTTCAGCTGGTAAGTGTCGTTCGTGTAGCAGTTCTCTTCAGAAAAACGAACAAGTAAATAATATATAGCAATTACGCACTAGATATATTATATGTCAATGGCAAATATTGCATATTAATACGTAGTTGCACCGGAGAGAAGGATTGCATGTTTGCAAAAAGAAATCCTTCATCAAGTTTGACTTGGTGGAGAATTTTCCTTAGAATTTCAGTCCTACAAATAAGCTCGTGTGCTACAGACCAAAAAGTTAGCGTCATGTTTGTAAAAATAAGGTTATAAATCTAGTTAACTAGTAAAACTCACAATAAGTATGTTCGGCGGCCCCGTTAGGCATGGCGACGGCGCCCTCGGCTGGCGACGTTCGCGGGGGGTGGATGGACCGTGTCTTGACCGCGTGGGCGGTGAGTCGCCGGTGGATCTCCTCCGTGCTGCCGGCTCTCTCGTGCTGCATTTGGTGGCTTACGATTATGGTCGTCGACCTCGGTGCATTCGCGGGGGCTGGTAGAGGTGACATCGGACCGGAGAAAACTTTGGATGACTCGTTCATCCTGACAGTGGCGACGACCAGGGTCGCCATTCTCCTCCTTGCAGGCGCCGTCGAGGTACCTGTCCTCCACCCCGACCCCATGCCCGGGTGAAAACCCTAAATCTCCTTAGATTGGGCGGCGGCGGCACTGCGTGTGTCGTACCCTTCTTGGAGGCGCCGCCTGGGGCGTTTGGGTGCTCGGTTTGAGGAACTGCAGGTGGAGGGGATGGGACCAGTGGCAACAGGTGGTGTTTCGCGTCGGAGGAGCGGCATGGCATCTGGCACGTCTACAACAGCGGGTCTTAGCGGCATGGAACAACGGGGTCTCGCCGGTGGGCGCATGATGATGGACGAGCGCAGGATGATGGAGTTGCCTGGCGTCGTGGCATCGACGACAGCTAGACCGGACAAGGTAGATGCATCAATGCAACAATGAAGATGGATTGGTGGTAGGTGGCTGCGGCGGCCTCATACCCGACAGGCGTCCTGGTTGAGGAGTACGCCGGACTGGTGGATGCCCCATACCCGGCGGGCGTCCTGGTTGGGACATCAGGTCTTAGATGTTAGGTTTGGCTGCGAGGTCTGTTTGGTATTAGGGCCAGACTATCAGCATCCCTACATCAACTGGATAGGAGTAGCGACATATGTTGCCTAGACGGTGGCTTTTGTTGTATGACTTTGTAAGATTTTGTGTGAATAATTAATAAAATGGCTACATGCATCGTTCAGATGCAGAGGCCAGGGCTCCTCCTCCTTTTTTAAAAATAAAAAAAATAGCTTTTTCAGAAGTTAAGATTGTCTATCTTTGACCAAGTTTAATAGATCCATTACGAGATACTCCATAAAAATGACTTTTGATACTTTTTCCTATCTCCGATGTAATCTGCACTTTGCCATTTAGTGTTGTGGACATTTGATAGTTCTTTTTTTCTATTAACTTCGCCAAAAATGACTTTTGAGAAAATGCAACGCGCCCTATACAAGGAACAAAGGGAGTATGGCATTTATTAAGATTGCATCTCTTGCTTTTGGCTTAGCTAGGATGCGATTTGTAAAAAAAGATCATGCAGATTACGTCAAAAGCATATGACCAAATGGCAAATGGCAGAAGCAGTTCAACCAGATGAGTTTATCATGATCCGTCGTAAAGTCGAACGCAAATCTAAGCCATATAAGTAAATTAGTTGGTCAGTACAGATGGGATCAACCGAAAAACCCTGACTCAGTCACAACAGCTGGCGGGTTATATTGCATGTCATATACTCATATGCATGCTGCTCAGGTTTCAGGATCATTATTACTGAGCAGCTAACATGGAAAAGTTTGCTTACCACGTGACGCGTCTGAACAGTCGATCTGCCCCAATATTCTCTACTGATTGCTTGAGAGCTGCTCTTCTGTGATACCCTCCAAACAGTACGACATTTGTGGACATCTAACGGTGCACATTAATCTATACTCCCTCCATTTTAAAATATAGTATGCCCACGTTTCCTGAGGTCCAACTTTGCCCATAAATTTAACCAACGAGACCAACTGTGGCGGAAGAAAAAATTATATAATTGAAAACTTCTTTCGAAAACGAATTCACTGATATAATTTTTACTCCCGCCGCAATCGGTCTTGGTAGTTAAATTTACGGTCAAAGTTGAAGCACGTGAATAGAGGAAGCACTACATTACGGAATGGAGGGAGTACCTACGAGGAACCGCCCGTTTATTTGGACTACTCATTGTCTTGAGTACGCAGTAGGGATCCGTCTCCGTCTGTGTGGCTCCCATAGTACAAGCTCCACCAACCGAGCTACAAGCTCCTTTGTCTGCTATTCCTTCCTTTTCTAAATATAAACTTTTTTACATATTTTAATATGAACTACATACGAATATATATAGACGTAGTTTAGAATGTGAACTCATTCATTTTACTCCGTATGTTGTCTTTATTGAAATCTCTAGAAATGCTTATGTTTAGGCACGGAGGGAGTAGCAGTTATATATACCTTGATCGAGGTGTGGAAATAGCACTGGAATCGCCTCCCTTTGGACCATCTTTAAGACGTGTCCTCTCTCACCAAAGCAGTCTTCTTCAAGCATTCCATTCCGCGTTGTTGAGATGTCCACTGATTTGTTTATAGTTGGGTTATCCGGCCGGTTGATGACAAACTGTTGCGCCGTCATGCTCACAACAGAGCTCATGACTCCATCAACAGGCCTTGACGGCCGCTAGCTGCTGGTGTGAGTGTTTTTGTAGGAATACGCAAGACATTTGTTCTCTTGCGTAGATCCATTCAGCATGGAGAAGGCTAAATATAGTTATGATTTGTTGACAAGGTTGCTTGCTCTACCAGGTACGTACATTAGTGGACTGTATGAGCATGTGCCCAGCTGCCATCAGCCATCCTGCTAAATCTCCACTCACAGATTGCACCCGGGGGCCAACTTGTTGTAGAAAGCACATGCTCTCATAGGTTAACAACGCTGGATCACTTAATTGCTGTTGATCTGTTCACTCAGGTATGATGGCTACACGAATAATTAATGGTATCCTATATCGCTACACGAACTTCATTGAGAAGACTATACAATTACAACGAAAACAATCACGACAACTCTTCAAGATAGAAAAGACTTGTAGTTTTTTTTTTAAAGATAGAAAAGGTTTGGGAAAACCGGTCACAGATCTTCATGCAGGACCTCGAAGGAGCACAAATGACTTCGTCCACAAGTGTATTTTGTGTGACTTTGAGTTTTCGCGTAGCCATTGTATCACCTAGTCCAATCTAGCTGTCTCATTTGTAATCAAGTTCTGAGAAGTGCTGTATATACTAGGAGTCATTTCTTCTCGATAAAGAGAGTTTTTATTTGTGGAAGAAGTCTGACTTAGTGTTAAGTATTGAATTCATATATCTTATAATGGTGATGTCATAGTTGCCTATGTTCTGTACTCCACTTATTGATGACTTTAACATCGTCGCCTGACATCAACTTCAATAAAGATGTGTGCGTCACAATGATGCAGAGACTGGGAGTTTCGCCTAAGACGGTGTGGTGACGATGTTGATGAAGCTACCGTCGCAGGGCTTCGCCTAAGCACCACTACATTATGACCGAGGTGTATTATGATGGAGGGGGCACCGCACATGACTGGGAGAGATCAATGATCAACTTGTGTGTCCTAGGGTGCCCCCTGCCCCCGTATATAAAGGATCGAGGGGGGGGGGGGGGGGGGGGGGAGGCCGGCCGGCCCTGCAGGGCGCGCCAGGAGGAGGAGTCCTCCTCCTAGTAGGAGTAGGACTCCCCTCTTTCCTACTCCTACTAGGAGGGGGAAAGGAAGGGGGAGAAGGAGAAGGAAAGGGCCCCCCTTCCTAGTCCAATTCAGACCAGAGGGGGAGGGGGCACGCGACCTGCCCTGGCCGTCCCCTCTCTCTCTCCACTAGGTCCCAACAAGGCCCATTAACCCCCGGGGGGTTCCGGTAACCCCTCCGGCACTCCGGTAAAATCCCGATTTCACCCGGAACTCTTCCGATGTCCAAATTGTTGGAAATATACCCTAGAGGCAATAATAAATTAGTTATTATTATATTTCCTTGTTCATGATAATCGTTTATTATCCATGCTATAATTGTATTGATAGGAAACTCAGATACATGTGTGGATACATAGACAACACCATGTCCCTAGTAAGCCTCTAGTTGACTAGCTCGTTGATCAATAGATGGTTACGGTTTCCTAACCATGGACATTGGATGTCGTTGATAACGGGATCACATCATTAGGAGAATGATGTGATGGACAAGACCCAATCCTAAGCCTAGCACAAGATCATGTAGTTCGTATGCTAAAGCTTTTCCAATGTCAAGTATCATTTCCTTAGACCATGAGATTGTGCAACTCCCGGATACCGTAGGAGTACTTTGGGTGTGCCAAACGTCACAACGTAACTGTGTGGCTATAAAGGTGCACTACAGGTATCTCCGAAAGTGTCTGTTGGGTTGGCACGAATCGAGACTGGGATTTGTCACTCTGTGTAAGCGGAGAGGTATCTCTGGGCCCACTCGGTAGGACATCATCATATGCGCAATGTGACCAAGGAGTTGATCACGGGATGATGTGTTACGAAACGAGTAAAGAGACTTTCCGGTAACGAGATTGAACAAGGTATAGGGATACCGACGATCGAATCTCGGGCAAGTACAATACCGCTAGACAAAGGGAATTGTATACGGGATTGATTAAGTCCTTGACATCGTGGTTCATCCGATGAGATCATCGTGGAACATGTGGGAGCCAACATGGGTATCCAGATCCCGCTGTTGGTTATTGACCGGAGAACGTCTCGGTCATGTCTGCATGTCTCCCGAACCCGTAGGGTCTACACACTTAAGGTTCGGTGACGCTAGGGTTATAGAGATATTAGTATGCGGTAACCCGAAAGTTGTTCGGAGTCCTGGATGAGATCCCGGACGTCACGAGGAGTTCCGGAATGGTCCGGAGGTAAAGAATTATATATAGGAAGTGCTATTTCAGCCATCGGGACAAGTTTCGGGGTCATCGGTATTGTACCGGGACCACCAGAAGGGTCCCGGGGGCCCACCGGGTGGGGCCACCTGCCCCGGGGGGCCACATGGGCTGTAGGGGGTGTGCCTTGGCCTATATGGGCCAACGGCACCAGCCCCAAGAGGCCCATGCGCCAAGAGAGAAAAAAAAGGGGAGAGTCCTACAAGGGGAAGGCACCTCCGAGGTGCCTTGGGGAGGATGGACTCCTCCCCACCCTTGGCCGCACCCTTCCTTGGAGGAAGGGGCAAGGGATGCGCCTCCCCCTCTCCCTTGGCCCTATATATAGTGGGGAAAAGTAGGAGCAAACCAATCTAAGGCCTGGCGCCTCCCTCTCCCTCCCGTGACACATCTTCTTCCTCCCGCAGCGCTTAGCGAAGCCCTGTTGGAATCCCGCTACTTCCACCACGCCGTCGTGCTGCTGGATCTCCATCAACCTCTCCCTCCTCCTTGCTGGATCAAGGCATGGGAGACGTCTCCGTTCCATACGTGTGTTGAACGCGGAGGTGCCGTCCGTTCGGCGCTAGGATCATCGGTGATTTGGATCACGACGAGTACGACTCCATCAACCCCGTTCTCTTGAACGCTTCCGCGCGCGATCTACAAGGGTATGTAGATCCAATCCTCCCTCGTTGCTAGATGACTCCATAGATTGATCTTGGTGACACGTAGAAATTTTTTGAATTTATGCTACGTTCCCCAACAGTGGCATCATGAGCTAGGTCTATGCGTAGTTTCTATGCACGAGTAGAACACAAAGTAGTTGTGGGCGTTGATTTTGTTCAATATGCTTGCCGTTACTAGTCTTATCTTGATTCGGCGGCATCGTGGGATGAAGCGGCCCGGACCAACCTTACACGTACTCTTACGTGAGACCGGTTCCACCGACAAACATGCACTAGTTGCATAAGGTGGCTGGCGGGTGTCTATCTCTCCCACTTTAGTCGGATCGGATTCGATGAAAAGGGTCCTTATGAAGGGTAAATAGCAATTGGCATATCACGTTGTGGTCTTTGCGTAGGTAAGAAACGTTCTTGCTAGAAACCCATAGCAGCCACGTAAAACATGCAAACAACAATTAGAGGACGTCTAACTTGTTTTTGCAGGGTATGCTATGTGATGTGATATGGCCAAAGGATGTGATGAATGATATATGTGATGTATGAGATTGATCATGTTCTTGTAATAGGAATCACGACTTGCATGTCGATGAGTATGACAACCGGCAGGAGCCATAGGAGTTGTCTTTATTTATTTATGACCTGCGTGTCAACATAAACGTCATGTAATTACTTTACTGCTAACCGTTAGCTGTAGTAGTAGAAGTAATAGATGACGAGACAACTTCATGAAGACACGATGATGGAGATCATGGTGTCATGCCGGTGACGAGATGATCATGGAGCCCCAAGATGGAGATCGAAGGAGCTATATGATATTGGCCATATCATGTCACTACTATTTGATTGCATGTGATGTTTATCATGTTTATACATCTTATTTGCTTAGAACGACGGTAGTAAATAAGATGATCCCTTACAACAATTTCAAGAAGTGTTCTCCCCTAACTGTGCACCGTTGCGACAGTTCGTGTTTCGAAGCACCACGTGATGATCGGGTGTTAGATTCTAACGTTCACATACAACGGGTGTAAGACAGATTTACACACGCAAAACACTTAGGGTTAACTTGACGAGCCTAGCATGTACAGACATGGCCTCGGAACACAGAAGACCGAAAGGTCGAGCATGAGTCGTATAGAAGATACGATCAACATAAAGATGTTCACCGACGTTGACTAGTCCGTCTCACGTGATGATCGGACACGGCCTAGTTGACTCGGATCATGTAATCACTTAGATGACTAGAGGGATGTCTATCTGAGTGGGAGTTCATAAAGATGAACTTAATTATCCTGAACATAGTCAAAAGGATTTTGCAAATTATGTCGTAGCTCACGCTTCAGTTCTACTGTTTAGATATGTTCCTAGAGAAAATTTAGTTGAAAGTTGATAGTAGCAATTATGCGGACTAGGTCCGTAAACTGAGGATTGTCCTCATTGCTTCATAGAAGGCTTATGTCCTTAATGCACCGCTCAGTGTGCTGAACCTCGAACGTTGTCTGTGGATGTTGCGAACATCTGACAAACACATTTTGATAACTACGTGATAGTTCAGTTAAACGGCTTAGAGTTGAGGCATCGAAGACGTTTTGAAACATCGCGAAACATATGAGATGTTTCGAGGGCTGAAATTGGGATTTCAGGCTCGTGCCCACGTCAAGAGGTATAAGACCTCCGATGATTTTCTTAGCCTACAAACTAAGGAGAAAAGCTCAATTGTTGAGCTTGTGCTCAGATTGTCTGAGTACAACAATCACTTGAATCAAGTGGGAGTTGATCTTCCAGATAAGATAGTGATGTTTCTCCGAAGTCATTACCACCAAGCTGCTAGAGCTTCGTGATGAACTATAATATATCGGGGACATGTATGATGATCCTTGAGATGTTCGTGATGTTTGACACCACAAAAGTAGAAATCAAGAAGGAGCATCAATTGTTGATGGTTGGTGAAACCACTAGTTTCAAGAAGGGCAAGGGCAAGAAGGGATACTTCATGAAACGGCAATTCAGCTGGTGCTCTAGTGAAGAAACCCAAGGTTGAACCCAAACCCGAGACTAAGTGCTTCTGTAATAAGGGGAACAAACCACTGGAGCAGAATTACCCTAGATACTTGGTAGATGAGAAGGCTGGCAAGGTCGATAGAAGTATATTGGATATACATTGTGTTGATGTGTACTTTACTAGTACTCCTAGTAGCACCAGGGTATTAGATACCGGTTCGGTTGCTAAGTGTTAGTAACTCGAAATAAAAGCTACGGAATAAATGGAGACTAGCTAAAGGTGAGCTGACGATATGTGTTGGAAGTGTTTCCAATGTTGATATGATCAAGCATCGCAAGCTCCCTCTACCATCGAGTTTGGTGTTTGCGTTGAGCATAGACATGATTGGATTATGTCTATCGCAATACGGTTATTCATTTAAAGAGAATAATGGTTACTCTGTTTATTTGAATAATACCTTCAATGGTCTTACACCTAAAATGAATGGTTTATTGAATCTCGATCATAGTGATACACATGTTCATGCCAAAAGATAGTAATGATAGTACCACCTACTTGTGGCACTGCCACGTAAGTCATATCGGTATAAAATGCATGAAGAAGCTCCATGTTGATGGATCTTTGGACTCACTCATTTTTGAAAAGTTTGAGACATGCGAACCATGTCTATTGGTGTGTATGCATGAAGAAAACTCCATGCAAATGGACCGTTTGGACTCACTTGATTTTGAATCACTTGAGGCATGCAAATCATACCACATGGGCAAGATGACTGAAAGCCTTGGTTTCAGTAAAATGGAACTAGAAAGCAAATTGTTGGAAGTAATACATTTTGATGTGTGCAGTCCAATGAGTGCTGAGGCATGTAGTGGATATCGTTATGTTCTTTCTTCACAGATGATTTGAGTAGATGTTGAGTACATTTACTTGATGAATCACGAGTCTGAATTATTGAAAGGTTCAAGTAATTTCAGTGTGAAGTTGAAAGATCGTCGTGACAAGAGGATAAAAGATCTATGATATGATCATAGAGATGAATATCGGAATTACGAGTTTGGCACAGAATTAAGACATTGTGGAAATTGTTTCACAACTAATACAGCCTGGAACACCATAGTGTGATGGTGTGTCCGAACATCATAACTGCACCCTATTGGATATGATGCATACCATGATGTCTCTTATCGCATTACCACAATAGTTTATGGGTTAAAGCATTAAAGACAACCACATTCACTTTAAATAGGGCACCACGTAATTCCGATGAGATGACACCGTATGAACTATGGTTTAGAGAAACCTAAGCTGTCATTTCTTAAAAGTTTGGGGCTGCAATGCTTATGTGAAAAAGTTTCAGGCTGATAAGCTCGAACCCGAAGCGGATAAATGCATCTTCACAGGACACCCAAAACAGTTGGGTATACCTCCTGTCTCAGATTCGAAAGCAATAAGGGATTGTTTCTAGAATCGGGTCCTTTCTCGAGGAAAAGTTTCTCTCGAAAGAATTGAGTGGGAGGATGGTGGAGACTTGATGAGGTTATTGAACCGTCACTTCAACTAGTGTATAGCAGGGCACAAAGAGTCGTTCCTGTGGCACCTACACCAATTGAAGTGGAAGCTTATGATATTGATCATGAGACTTCAGATCAAGTCACTCCCAAACCTCGTGGGATGACAAGGATACGTACTACTTCAGAGTGGTACGTAATCCTGTCTTGGAAGTCATGTTGCTAGACAACAATGAACCTACGAGCTATGGAGAAGCGATGGTGGGCCTGGATTCCGATAAATGGCTCGAGGCCATAAAATCCGAGAGAGGATCCATGTATGAAAACAAAGTGTAGACTTTGGAAGAACTACTTGATGGTCGTAAGGCTGTTAGGTACATATGGATTTTAAAAGGAAGACGGACAATGATGGTAAATGTCACCATTAAGAAAGCTCGACTTGTCGTTAAGATGTTTTCTGACAAGTTCAAGGAGTTGACTACGGTGAGATTTTCTCACTCGTAGCGATGCTAAGAGTCTGTTGGAATTATATTAGCGATTACTACATTATTTATGAAATCTTGCAGATAGGATGTCAAAACATTGTTTCCTCGACGATTTTCTTGAGGAAAGGTTGTATGTGATACAACCGGAAGGTTTTGTCAATCCTGAAAGATGCTAATAAGTATGCAAAGCTCCAACAATCCTTCTAAGGACTGGAGTGAGCATCTCGGAGTTGGAATGTACACTTTGATGAGATGATCAAAGATTTTGGGTTTATACAAAGTTTATGAGAAACTTGTATTTCCAAAGAAGTGAGTGGGAGCACTATAGAATTTCTGATGAGTATATGTTATGGATCAGAAATGATGTAGAATTTCTGGAAAGCATATAGGGTTATTTGGAAAGTGTTTTTCAATGGAAAGCCTGGATTAAGCTACTTGAACATTGAGCATCAAGATCTATAAGGATAGATCAAAACGCTTAATGGTACTTTCAAATGAGCACATACCTTGACATGATCTTGAAGGTGTTCGAGATGGATCGGTCAAAGAAGGAGTTCTTGCCTGAGTTGTAAGGTATGAAGTTAAGACTTAAAGCTCGACCACGGCAGAATAGAGAGAAAGGACGAAGGTCGTCCACTATGCTTAAGACATAGGCTCTACAGTATGCTATGCTGTGTACCGCACCTGAAATGTGCCTTGCCATGAGTCAGTCAAGGGGTACAAGAGTGATCCAAGAACGGATCACAGGACAGTGGTCAAAGTTATCCTTAGTAACTAGTGGACTAAGGAATTTTCTCGATTATGGAGGTGGTAAAAGAGTTCGTCGTAAAGGGTTACGCCGATGCAAACTTTGACACTAATCCAGATTATTCTCAGTAGTAACCTGGATTCGTATAGTAGAACAGTTATTTGGAATAGCTCCAAATAGAATGTGGTAGCTACATCTAGGAGATGACATAGAGATTTTTAAAGCACACACGGATCTAAAAGGTTCAGACCCGTTGACTAAAACCTCTCTCACAAGCAACATGATCAAACCTAGAACTCATTGAGTGTTAATCACATAGTGATGTGAACTAGACTACTGACTCTAGTAAACTCTTGGGTGTTAGTCACATGATGATGTGACCTGTGAATGCTAATCACATGGCAATGTGAACTAGATTATTGACTCTAGTGCAAGTGGGAGACTGTTGGAAATATACCCTAGAGGCAATAATAAATTAGTTATTATTATATTTCCTTGTTCATGATAATCGTTTATTATCCATGCTATAATTGTATTGATAGGAAACTCAGATACATGTGTGGATACATAGACAACACCATGTCCCTAGTAAGCCTCTAGTTGACTAGCTCGTTGATCAATAGATGGTTACGGTTTCCTAACCATGGACATTGGATGTCGTTGATAACGGGATCACATCATTAGGAGAATGATGTGATGGACAAGACCCAATCCTAAGCCTAGCACAAGATCATGTAGTTCGTATGCTAAAGCTTTTCCAATGTCAAGTATCATTTCCTTAGACCATGAGATTGTGCAACTCCCGGATACCGTAGGAGTACTTTGGGTGTGCCAAACGTCACAACGTAACTGGGTGGCTATAAAGGTGCACTACAGGTATCTCCGAAAGTGTCTGTTGGGTTGGCACAAATCGAGACTGGGATTTGTCACTCTGTGTAAGCGGAGAGGTATCTCTGGGCCCACTCGGTAGGACATCATCATATGCGCAATGTGACCAAGGAGTTGATCACGGGATGATGTGTTACGGAACGAGTAAAGAGACTTTCCGGTAACGAGATTGAACAAGGTATAGGGATACCGACGATCGAATCTCGGGCAAGTACAATACCGCTAGACAAAGGGAATTGTATACGGGATTGATTAAGTCCTTGACATCGTGGTTCATCCGATGAGATCATCGTGGAACATGTGGGAGCCAACATGGGTATCCAGATCCCGCTGTTGGTTATTGATCGGAGAACGTCTCGGTCATGTCTGCATGTCTCCCGAACCCGTAGGGTCTACACACTTAAGGTTCGGTGACGCTAGGGTTATAGAGATATTAGTATGCGGTAACCCGAAAGTTGTTCGGAGTCCCGGATGAGATCCCGGACGTCACGAGGAGTTCCGGAATGGTCCGGAGGTAAAGAATTATATATAGGAAGTGCTATTTCGGCCATCGGGACAAGTTTCGGGGTCATCGGTATTGTACCGGGACCACCGGAAGGGTCCCGGGGGCCCACCGGGTGGGGCCACCTGGCCCTGGGGGCCACATGGGCTGTAGGGGGTGTGCCTTGGCCTATATGGGCCAAGGGCACCAGCCCCAAGAGGCCCATGCACCAAGAGAGAAAAAAAGGGGAGAGTCCTACAAGGGGAAGGCACCTCCGAGGTGCCTTGGGGAGGATGGACTCCTCCCCACCCTTGGCCGCACCCTTCCTTGGAGGAAGGGGCAAGGGCTGCGCCTCCCCCTCTCCCTTGGCCCTATATATAGTGGGGAAAAGGTGGAGCAAACCAATCTAAGGCCTGGCGCCTCCCTCTCCCTCCCGTGACACATCTTCTTCCTCCCGCAGCGCTTAGCGAAGCCCTGTTGGAATCCCGCTACTTCCACCACGCCATCGTGCTGCTGGATCTCCATCAACCTCTCCCTCCTCCTTGCTGGATCAAGGCATGGGAGACGTCTTTGTTCCGTACGTGTGTTGAACGCGGAGGTGCCGTCCGTTCGGCGCTAGGATCATCGGTGATTTGGATCACGACGAGTACGACTCCATCAACCCCGTTCTCTTGAACGCTTCCGCGCGCGATCTACAAGGGTATGTAGATCCAATCCTCCCTCGTTGCTAGATGACTCCATAGATTTATCTTGGTGACACGTAGAAATTTTTTGAATTTATGCTACGTTCCCCAACACAAATGTGGGCTTCCAATATATCAATCTTTATGTCTCGACCATTTCGAAACTCTTCGTCATGTCCGTGATCATATCTGGGACTCCGAACTACCTTTGGTACATCAAAACATATAAACTCATAATACCGATCGTCACAGAACTTTAAGCGTGCGGACCCTACGGGTTCGAGAACTATGTAGACATGACCGAGACACCTCTCCGGTCAATAACCAAGAGCGGAACCTGGATGCTCATATTGGTTCCTACATATTCTACGAAGATCTTTATCGTTCAAACCGCATAACAACATACGTTGTTCCCTTTGTCATCGGTATGTTACTTGCCCGAGATTCGATCGTCGGTATCTCAATACCTAGTTCAATCTTGTTACCGGCAAGTCTATTTACTCGTTTCTGTAATGCATCATCCCGCAACTAACTCATTAGTTGCATTGCTTGCAAGGCTTATATTGATGTGCATTACCGAGAGGGCCCAGAAATACCTCTCCGACAATCGGAGTGACAAATCCTAATCTCGATCTATGCCAAATCAACAAGTACCATCGGAGACACCTGTAGAGCACCTTTATAATCACCCAGTTACGTTGTGACGTTTGGTAGCACACAAAGTGTTCCTCCGGTAATCGGGAGTTGCATAATCTCATAGTCATAGGAACATGTATAAGTCATGAAGAAAGCAATAGGAGTAAACTAAAACGAACAAGTGCTAAGCTAACAAAATGGGTCAAGTCAATCACATCATTCTCTAATGATGTGATCCCGTTAATCAAACAACAACTCATGTCTATGGTTAGGAAACATAACCATCATTGATTCAACGAGCTAGTCAAGTAGAGGCATACTAGTGATAATTTGTTTGTCTATGTATTCATACATGTATTATGTTTCCGGTTAATACAATTCTAGCATGAATAATAAACATTTATTATGAAATAAGGAAATAAATAATAACTTTATTATTGCCTCTAGGGCATATTTCCTTCAGTCTCCCACTTGCACTAGAGTCAATAATCTAGTTTATATCGTCATGTGGTTTAACACCAATATTTCACATCTTTATGTGATTAGTTCACATCTCCATGTGACTAACACCCAAAGGGTTTACTAGAGTCAATAATCTAGTTCACATCGCTATGTGATTAACACCCAAAGAGTGATCATGTTTTGCTTGTGAGAGAAATTTAGTCAACGGGTCCGCCACATTCAGAGCCGTATGTATTTTGCAAATTTTCTATGTCTACAATGCTTTGTACGAAGCTACTCTAGCTAATTGCTCCCACTTTCAATATGTATCTAGATCGAGACTTAGAGTCATCTAGATCGGTGTCAAAGCTTGCATCGACGTAACTCTTTACGACGAACTCTTTGTCACCTCCATAACCGAGAAACATTTCCTTAGTCCTCTAAGGATAATTTTGACCGTTGTCCAGGGATCTACTCCTAGATCACTATTGTACTCCCTTGCCAGAAAGATTCTAAGGTATACAATAGGATTGGTAAACAGCATACCATACTTTATAGAACCTATGACTGAGACATAGGGAATGACTTTTCATTCTCTTTCTATTTTCTGCTTTGGTCGGGTTTTGAGTCTTTACTCAACTTTACACCTTGCAACACAGGCAAGAACTCCTTCTTTGACTGTTCCATTTTGAACTACTTCAAAATCTTATCAAGGTATGTACTCATTGAAAAAACTTATCAAGCGTCTTGATCTATCTCTATAGATCTTGATGCTCAATGTGTAAGCAGCTTTATCGAGGTCTTTCCTTGAAAAACTCTTTTCAAACACTCCTTTATGCTTTCCAGAAAATTCTACATTATTTCCGATCAACAATATGTCACTCACATATACTTATCAGAAATGCTCACTTTCTTGTAAATACATGCTTCACCGCAAGTCTGTATAAAACCATATGCTTTGATCACTTTATCAAAGCATATATTCCAACTCCGAGATGCTTGCACCAGTCCATAGATGGATCGCTGGAGCTTGCTCACTTTCTTAGCACCTTTAGGATTGACAAAACCTTCTGGTTGCATCATATACAACTCTTCTTTAAGAAATCCATGAAGGAATGCAGTTTTGACATCCATTTGCCAGATTTCATAAAATGCAGCAACTGCTAACATGATTCGGACAGACTTTTAAGCATCGATACGAGTGAGAAAATCTCATCGTGGTCAACACCTTGAACTTGTTGAAGACATTTTGCGACAATTCGAGCTTTGTAGATAGTAACACTACTATCAGCGTCCGTCTTCCTCTTGAAGATCCATTTATTCTTAATGACTCACCGATCATCGGGCAAGTCAATCAAAGTCCATACTTTGTTCTCATACATGGATCCCATCTCAGATTTCATGGCCTCAAGCCATTTCGCGGAATCTGGGCTCATAATCGCTTCCTCATAGTTCGTAGGTTCGTCATGGTCAAGTAACATGACATCCATAACAGGATTACCGTACCACTCTGGTGCGGATCTCACTCTGGTTGACCTACGAGGTTCGGTAGTAACTTGATCTGAAGTTACATGATCATCATCATTAGCTTCCTCACTAATTGGTATAGGAGTCACAGGAACAGATTTCTATGATGAACTACTTTCAAATAAGGGAGCAGGTATAGTTACCTCATCAAGTTCTACTTTCCTCCCTGTAACGCCCTCGATGCGGCTATATCTCCCATGTGTCGAAGCACGACTTAGAGGCATAACCGCATTGAAAGCAATGTCGCAAGTGAGGTAATCTTCACACAACCCATGTAATACATAAGGGAAAGACATACGTAGTTGGCTTACAATCGCCACTTCACACAATACATGAATAAAGCATTACATCATCCAAATACAATCAAGGTCCGACTACGGAACCAAAATAAAAGAAGAACCCCAAATGCGACACAGTCCCCGATCGACCCCAACTGGGCTCCACTACTGATCAACTGGAAGCGGAACAACATAAAGGACAAGATCTTCATCGAGCTCCTGCTGAGCTTGGTTGCGTCATCTGCACGGACTCATCGGCACCTGCAAGCTGGTTTTGGAAGTATCTGTGAGTCACGGGGACTCAGCAATCTCACACCCTCGCGATCAAGACTATTTAAGCTTATGGGTAAGGTAAAAGGTATGAGGTGGAGCTGCAGCAAGCGACTAGCATATATGGTGGCTAACATACGCAAATGAGAGCGAGAAGAGAAGGCAATATCATGGTCGAACAACTATGATCAAGAAGTGATCCTAGAACAACCTACATCAAGCATAACTCCAACACCATGTTCACTTCCCGGACTCCGCCGGAAAGAGACCATCACGGTAACACACGCGGTTGATGTACTTTTAATTACAGTCAACTTCAGGTTTTCTACAACCGGACGTTAACAAATTCCCATCTGCCCATAACCGCGGGCATGGCTTTCGAAAGTTCAAATCCCTGCAGGGGTGTCCCAACTTAGCCCATCACAAGCTCTCACGGTCAACGAAGGATATTCCTTCTAGCGGTAAGACCCGATCAGACTCGGAATCCCGGTTACAAGACATTTCGACAAAGATAAAACAAATCCAGCAACACCGCCCGAATGTGCCGACAAATCCCGATAGGAGCTGCACATATCTCGTTCTCAGGGCACACCCAGATGAGCTCTCCATACAACTAAAACCAAACCTCGAGTTTCCCCGAGGGGGCGCTGCACAGGACTCTAGTTTGGACCAACACTCAGAGGAGCACTGGCCCGGGGGGGGGGGTTTAAATAAAGATGACCCTTGAGTCCACGAAACCCAAGGGAAAAAAGGCTAGGTGGCAAATGGTAAAACCAATGTTGGGCATTGCTGGAAGAGTTTTATTCAAGGCGAACTGTCAAGGGGTTCCCATTATTACCCAACTGCGTAAGGAACGCAAAATCCGGGAACATAACACCGATATGACGGAAACTAGGGCGGCAAGAGTGGAACAAAACACCAGGCATAAGGCCGAGCCTTCCACCCTTTACCAAGTATATAGATGCATTAATTAAATAAGATATATTGTGATATCCCAACAAGTAAACATGTCCCAACAAGGAACAACATCTCCATGTTCCAACAAGGAACAAACTTCAATCTTCACCTGCATCTAACAACGCTATAAGAGGGGCTGAGCAAAGCGGTAACATAGCCAAACAACGATTTGCTAGGACAAGGTGGGTTAGAGGCTTGGTTCAACAATATGGGAGGCATGATAAGCAAGTGGTAGGTATCACAGCATAGGCATAGCAAAAGAGCGAGCAACTAGCAAGCAAAGATAGAAGTGATTTCGAGGGTATGGTCATCTTGCCTGAGATCCCACAAGGAAGAAGAACGAGTCCATGAAGAAGACAAAAGGGCGTAGTCGAACGGATCCTCACAACTCCGGAACGAAACCGGAGATAACACGAGAAGTAACCCGGAAAGAAGCAAACACAAAAGTAAACAACCATCACATCAACATGGCACGATGCGCAAACAAGTATGATGCATGTCCGGTTTAATGAAGCATGGCATGTCAAAGTGCACAAACAATCCTACAAATTAAGTGGAGCTCGTTATGCAACTCCGTTGCATATTGACGAAACACCACATTTGGTTATTTAGTTCAATCTCGTTTATGTACTCAACAATATTAAATGTTGTTGAACATGGCAAGAGAGTGAAGCAAAAGAAAACTACCTACCTAGTCAAGGTTAAATGAGGCCGGAAGCAACGAACAACAATTCCGGTAAGTCCCCATATGCATATATTAGGTTTGGTACTGTTCTGCCCTAAACATAATTTTATAGTTAATAAACATGCAAAACAAGTACACCATGTTAAACTAGGAATTTTTCTACCCCATTTACATATAAAGTTTATTAAATTCCGAGTTACGGTTATTTAGTTATGAATTAAACCGTTTTAGCAAGTTATTTAAGCAAATTTAAACAAACAACATTTTAAACATTTTAAACATGGATGAAAGTGGCATATAATTAAACTAGATGAAATTCTAAGCATCTTTCATATTTAAAGTTTTTACATACGATGCACGGATTGAGAGTTATTATATGCATGAAGTTGAAGGAAATATGCCCTAGAGGCAATAATAAAGTTATTATTTATTTCCTTATATCATGATAAATGTTTATTATTCATGCTAGAATTGTATTAACCGGAAACATAATACATGTGTGAATACATAGACAAACAGAGTGTCACTAGTATGCCTCTACTAGACTAGCTCGTTAATCAAAGATGGTTATGTTTCCTAACCATGGACAAAGAGTTGTTATTTGATTAACGGGATCACATCATTAGGTGAATGATCTGATTGACATGACCCATTCCATTAGCTTAGCACCCAATCGTTTAGTATGTTGCTATTGCTTTCTTCATGACTTATACATGTTCCTATGACTATGAGATTATGCAACTCCCGTTTACCGGAGGAACACTTTGTGTGCTACCAAATGTCACAACGTAACTGGGTGATTATAAAGGTGCTCTACAGGTGTCTCCAAAGGTACATGTTGGGTTGGCGTATTTCGAGATTAGCATTTGTCACTCCGATTGTCGGAGAGGTATCTCTGGGCCCTCTCGGTAATACACATCACATAAGCCTTGCAAGCATTGCAACTAATGAGTTAGTTGTGAGATGATGTATTACGGAACGAGTAAAGAGACTTGCCAGTAATGAGATTGAACTAGGTATTAAGATACCGACGATCGAATCTCGGGCAAGTAACATACCGATGACAAAGGGAACAACGTATGTTGTTATGCGGTCTGACCGATAAAGATCTTCATAGAATATGTAGGAGCCAATATGAGCATCCAGGTTCCGCTATTGGTTATTGACCGGAGACGTGTCTCGGTCATGTCTACATTGTTCTCGAACCCGTAGGGTCCGCACGCTTAAGGTTTCGATGATAGTTATATTATGAGTTTATGAGTTTTGATGTACCGAAGGAGTTCGGAGTCCCGGATGGGATCGGGGACATGACGAGGAGTCTCGAAATGGTCGAGACATAAAGATTGATATATTGGAAGCCTATATTTGGATATCGGAAGTGTTCCGGGTGAAATCGGGATTTTACCGGAGTATTGGGAGGTTACCGGAACCCCCCCGGGAGGTATATGGGCCTTAGTGGGCCTTAGTGGAAGAGAGGAGAGGAGGCCAGGGCTGGGCCCCGCGCCCCTCCCCCCCTAGTCCGAATAGGACAAGGAGAGGGGGGCGGCGCCCCCCCTTCCTTCTCTCTCTCCTCTTTCCCCCCTCCCGAATCCTATTCCAACTAGGAAAGGGGGGGAATCCTACTCCCGGAGGGAGTAGGACTCCTCCTGGCGCGCCCTCTCCTGGCCGGCCGCACCCCCCCTTTGATCCTTTATATATGGAGGCAGGGGGCACCCCTAGAGACACAAGTTGATCCACGTGATCATATTCTTAGCCGTGTGCGGTGCTCCCTTCCACCATAGTCCTCGATAATATTGTAGTGGTGCTTAGGCGAAGCCCTGCGACGATAGTACATCAAGATCGTCGCCACGCCGTCGTGCTGACGGAATTCTTCCCCGACACTTTGCTGGATTGGAGTCCGGGGATCGTCATCGAGCTGAACGTGTGCTAGAACTCGGAGGTGCCGTAGTTTCGGTAATTGATCGGTCGGGCCGTGAAGACGTATGACTACATCAACCACATTGTGCTAACGCTTCCGTTGTTGATCTACAAGGGTACGTAGATCACACTCTCCCCTCTCGTTGCTATGCATCACCATGATCTTGCGTGTGCGTAGGATTTTTTTGAAATTACTACGTTACCCACAGTGGCATCCGAGCCTAGGTTTTATGTGTTGATGTTATTTGCACAAGCAGAACACAAGTG
The DNA here is from genome assembly GCF_056163025.1 of Triticum urartu. Lineage (NCBI taxonomy): Eukaryota > Viridiplantae > Streptophyta > Magnoliopsida > Poales > Poaceae > Triticum > Triticum urartu. The sequence goes on along the minus strand of NC_141877.1, from coordinate 424,395,459 downwards.
AGTTGTGGGCGATATAAGTCATACTGCTTACCAGCATGTCATACTTTGGTTCGGCGGTATTGTTGGACGAAGTGGCTCGGACCGACATTACGCGTACGCTTACGCGAGACCGGTTCTCCCGATGTGCTTTGCACAAAGGTGGCTAGCGGGTGACAGTTTCTCCAACTTTAGTTGAACCGAGTGTGGCTACGCCGGGTCCTTGCGAAGGTTAAAATAGCACCAACTTGACAAACTATCGTTGTGGTTTTGATGCGTAGGTAAGATTGGTTCTTGCTTAAGCCCGTAGCAGCCACGTAAAACTTGCAACAACAAAGTAGAGGACGTCTAACTTGTTTTTGCAGGGCATGTTGTGATGTGATATGGTCAAGACATGATGCTAAATTTTATTGTATGAGATGATCATGTTTTGTAACCGAGTTATCGGCAACTGGCAGGAGCCATATGGTTGTCGCTTTATTGTATGCAATGCAATCGCGCTGTAATGCTTTACTTTATCACTAAGCGGTAGCGATAGTCGTGAAAGCATAAGATTGGTGAGACGACAACGATGCTACGATGGAGATCAAGGTGTCGTGCTGGTGACGATGGTGATCATGACGGTGCTTCGAAGATGGAGATCACAAGGACAAGATGATGATGGCCATATCATATCACTTATATTGATTGCATGTGATGTTTATCTTTTATGCATCTTATCTTTCTTTGATTGACGGTAGCATTATAAGATGATCTCTCACTAATTATCAAGAAGTGTTCTCCCTGAGTATGCACCGTTGCGAAAGTTCTTCATGCTGAGACACCACGTGATGATCGGGTGTGATAGGCTCTACGTTCAAATACAACAGGTGCAAAACAGTTGCACACGCGGAATACTCAGGTTATACTTGACGAGCCAAGCATATACAGATATGGCCTCGGAACACGGAGACCGAAAGGTCAAGCGTGAATCATATAGTAGATATGATCAACATAGTGATGTTCACCAATGAAGCTACTCCATCTCACGTGATGATCGGACATGGTTTAGTTGATTTGGATCACATAATCACTTAGAGGATTAGAAGGATGTCTATCTAAGTGGGAGTTCTTTAAGTAATATGATTAATTGAACCTAAATTTATCATGAACTTAGTACCTGATAGTATCTTTCTTATTCATGTTTGATTGTAGATAGATGGCCCGTGCTGTTGTTCCGTTGAATTTTAATGCGTTCCTTGAGAAAGCAAAGTTGAAAGATGATGGTAGCAATTACACGGACTGGGTCCGTAACTTGAGGATTATCCTCATTGCTGCACAGAAGAATTACGTCCTGGAAGCACCGCTGGGTGCCAGGCCTGCTGCTGGAGCAACACTGGATGTTATGAACGTCTGGCAGAGCAAAGCTGATGACTACTCGATAGTTCAGTGTGCCATGCTTTACGGCTTAGAATCGGGACTTCAACGACGTTTTGAACGTCATGGAGCATATGAGATGTTCCAGGAGTTGAAGTTAATATTTCAAGCAAATGCCCGGATTGAGAGATATGAAGTCTCCAATAAGTTCTATAGCTGCAAGATGGAGGAGAACAGTTCTGTCAGTGAGCATATACTCAAAATGTCTGGGTATAATAATCACTTGATTCAATTGGGAGTTAATCTTCCAGATGATTGCGTCATTGACAGAATTCTCCAATCACTGCCACCAAGCTACAAGAGCTTCGTGATGAACTATAATATGCAAGGGATGAATAAGACTATTCCTGAGCTCTTCGCAATGCTGAAAGCTGCGGAGGTAGAAATCAAGAAGGAGCATCAAGTGTTGATGGTCAACAAGACCACTAGTTTCAAGAAAAAGGGCAAAGGGAAGAAGAAGGGGAACTTCAAAAAGAACAGCAAGCAAGTTGCTGCTCAAGAGAAGAAACCCAAACCTGGACCTAAGCCTGAAACTGAGTGCTTCTACTGCAAGCAGACTGGTCACTGGAAGCGGAACTGCCTCAAGTATTTGGTGGATAAGAAGGATGGCAAGGTGAACAAAGGTATATGTGATATACATGTTATTGACGTGTACCTTACTAATGCTCGCAGTAGCACCTGGGTATTTGATACTGGTTCTGTTGCTAATATTGGCAACTCGAAACAGGGACTACGGATTAAGCGAAGATTGGCTAAGGACGAGGTGACGATGCGCGTGGGAAATGGTTCCAAAGTCGATGTGATCGCAGTCGGCACACTACCTCTACATCTACCTTCGGGATTAATATTAGACCTAAATAATTGTTATTTGGTGCCAGCGTTAAGCATGAACATTATATCTAGATCTTGTTTGATGCGAGACGGTTATTCATTTAAATCAGAGAATAATGGCTGTTCTATTTACATGAGTAATATCTTTTATGGTCATGCACCCTTAAAGAGTGGTCTATTCTTATTAAATCTCGATAGTAGTGACACACATATTCATAGTGTTGAAACCAAAAGATGCAGAGTTGATAATGATAGTGCAACTTATTTGTGGCACTGCCGTTTAGGTCATATCGGTATAAAGTGCATGAAGAAACTCCATACTGATGGGCTTTTGGAACCACTTGATTATGAATCACTTGGTACTTGCGAACCGTGCCTTATGGGTAAGATGAAAAAACACCGTTCTCCGGTACTATGGAGAGAGCAACAGATTTGTTAGAAATCATACATACAGATGTATGTGGTCCGATGAATGTTGAGGCTCGTGGCGGATATCGTTATTTTCTCACCTTCACAAATGACTTAAGCAGATATGGGTATATCTACTTAATGAAACACAAGTCTGAAACGTTTGAAAAGTTTAAAGAATTTCAGAGTGAATTTGAAAATCATCGTTACAAGAAAATAAAATTCCTATGATCTGATCGTGGAGGAGAATATTTGAGTTACGAGTTTGGTGTACATTTGAAACAATGTGGAATAGTTTCGCAACTCACGCCACCCGGAACACCACAGCGTAATGGTGTGTCCGAACGTCGTAATCATACTTTACTAGATATGGTACGATCTATGATGTCTCTTACTGATTTACCGCTATCGTTTTGGGGATGCGCTCTAGAGACGGCCGCATTCACGTAAAATAGGGCACCATCAAAATCCGTTGAGACGATGGCTTATGAACTGTGGTTTGGCAAGAAACCAAAGTTGTCGTTTCTGAAAGTTTGGGGCTGCGATGCTTATGTGAAAAAGCTTCAACCTGATAAGCTCGAACCCAAATCGGAAAAATGTGTCTTCATAGGATATCCAAAGGAAACTATTGGATACACCTTCTATCACAGACCCGAAGGCAAGACTTTTGTTGCTAAATTCGGAAACTTTCTGGAGAAGGAGTTTCTCTCGAAAGAAGTGAGTGGGAGGAAAGTAGAACTTGACGAGGTAACTGTACCTACTCCCTTATTGGAAAGTAGTACATCACAGAAATCTGTTTCTGTGACAGCTACACCAATTAGTGAGGAAGCTAATGATAATGATCATGAAACTTCAGAACAAGATACTACTGAACCTCATAGATCAACCAGAGTGAGATCCGCGCCAGAGTGGTACGGTAATCCTGTTCTAGAAGTCATGCTACTAGATCATGATGAACCTACGAACTATGAAGAAGCGATGGTGAGCCCAGATTCCGCAAAATGGCTTGAAGCCATGAAATCCGAGATGGGATCCATGTATGAGAACAAAGTATGTACTTTGGTTGACTTGCCCAATGATCGGCAAGCAATTGAGAATAAACGGATCTTCAAGAAGAAGACGGACGCTAACGGTAATATTACTGTCTACAAAGCTCGACTTGTCGCAAAAGGTTTTCGGCAAGTTCAAGGGATTGACTAGATGAGACCTTCTCACCCGTAGCGATGCTTAAGTCTGTCCGAATCATGTTAGCAATTGCCGCATTTTATGATTATGAAATTTGGCAGATGGATGTCAAAACTGCATTCCTGAATGGATTTCTGGAAGAAGAGTTGTATATTATGCAACCAGAAGGTTTTGTCGATCCAAAGGGAGCTAATAAAGTGTGCAAGCTCCAGCGATCCATTTATGGACTGGTGCAAGCCTCCCGGAGTTGGAATAAACGCTTTGATAGTGTGATCAAAGCATTTGGTTTTATACAGACTTTTGGAGAAGCCTGTATTTACAAGAAAGTGAGTGGGAGCTCTGTAGCATTTCTGATATTATATGTGGATGACATATTACTAATTGGAAATGATATAGAATTTCTGGATAGCATAAAGGGATACTTGAATAAGATTTTTTCAATGAAAGACCTCGGTGAAGCTGCTTACACATTAGGCATTAAGATCTATAGAGATAGATCAAGACGCTTAATTGGACTTTCACAAAGCACATACCTTGACAAAGTTTTGAAGAAGTTCAAAATGGATCAAGCAAAGAAAGGGTTCTTGCCTGTGTTACAAGGTGTGAAGTTGAGTCAGACTCAATGCCCGACCACTGCAGAAGATAGAGAGAAAATGAAAGATGTTCCCTATGCTTCAGCCATAGGCTCTATCATGTATGCAATGCTGTGTACCAGACCTGATGTGTGCCTTGCTATAAGTCTAGCAGGGAGGTACCAAAGTAATCCAGGAGTGGATCACTGGACAGCGGTCAAGAACATCCTAAAATACCTGAAAAGGACTAAGGATATGTTTCTCGTTTATGGAGGTGACAAAGAGCTAATCGTAAATGGTTACATCGATGCGAGCTTTGACACTGATCCGGACGATTCTAAATCGCAAACTGGATACGTATTTACATTAAACGGTGGAGCTGTCAGTTGGTGCAGTTCTAAACAAAGCGTCGTGGCGGGATCTACGTGTGAAGCAGAATACATAGCTGCTTCGGAAGCAGCAAATGAAGGAGTCTCGATGAAGGAGTTCATATCCGATCTAGGTGTCATACCTAGTGCATCGGGTCCAATGAAAATCTTTTGTGACAATACTGGTGCAATTGCCTTGGCAAAGGAATCCAGATTTCACAAGAGAACCAAGCACATCAAGAGACGCTTCAATTCCATCTGGGATCTAGTCCAGGTGGGAGACATAGAGATATGCAAGATACATACAGATCTGAATGTAGCAAACCCGTTGACTAAACCTCTTCCACGAGCAAAACATGATCAGCACCAAGGCTCCATGGGTGTTAGAATCATTACTGTATAATCTAGATTATTGACTCTAGTGCAAGTGGGAGACTGAAGGAAATATGCCCTAGAGGCAATAATAAAGTTATTATTTATTTCCTTATATCATGATAAATGTTTATTATTCATTCTAGAATTGTATTAACCGGAAACATAATACATGTGTGAATACATAGACAAACAGAGTGTCACTAGTATGCCTCTACTAGACTAGCTCGTTAATCAAAGATGGTTATGTTTCCTAACCATGGACAAAGAGCTGTTATTTGATTAACGGGATCACATCATTAGGTGAATGATCTGATTGACATGACCCATTCCATTAGCTTAGCACCCGATTGTTTAGTATGTTGCTATTGCTTTCTTCATGACTTATACATGTTCCTATGACTATGAGATTATGCAACTCCCGTTTACCGAAGGAACACTTTGTGTGCTACCAAACGTCACAACGTAACTGGGTGATTATAAAGGTGCTCTACAGATGTCTCCAAAGGTACATGTTGGGTTGGCATATTTCGAGATTAGGATTTGTCACTCCGATTGTCGGAGAGGTATCTCTGGGCCCTCTCGGTAATACACATGACATAAGCCTTGCAAGCATTGCAACTAATGAGTTACTTGTGAGATGATGTATTATGGAACGAGTAAAGAGACTTGCCGGTAACGAAATTGAACTAGGTATTAAGATACCGACGATCGAATCTCGGGCAAGTAACATACCGATGACAAAGGGACCAACGTATGTTGTTATGCGGTTTGACCGATAAAGATCTTCGTAGAATATGTAGGAGCCAATATGAGCATCCAGGTTCCGCTATTGGTTATTGACCGGAGACGTGTCTCGGTCATGTCTACATTGTTCTCAAACCCGTAGGGTCCGCACGCTTAAGGTTTCGATGACAGTTATATTATGAGTTTTGATGCACCGAAGGAGTTCGGAGTCCCGGATGGGATCGGGGACATGACGAGGAGTCTCGAAATGGTCGAGACATAAAGATTGATATATTGGAAGCCTATATTTGGATATCGGAAGTGTTCCGGGTGAAATCGGGATTTTACCGGAGTACCGGGAGGTTACCGGAACCCCCCGGGAAGTATATGGGCCTTAGTGGGCCTTACTGGAAGAGAGGAGAGGTGGCCAGGGCTGGGCCGCGCGCCCCTCCCCCCTAGTCCGAATAGGACAAGGAGAGGGGGGCGGCGCCCCCCTTCCTTCTCTCTCTCCTCTTTCCCCCCTCCCGAATCCTATTCCAACTAGGAAAGGGGGGAATCCTACTCCCGGAGGGAGTAGGACTCCTCCTGGCGCGCCCTCTCCTGGCCGGCCGCACCCCCCCTTTGATCCTTTATATACGGAGGCAGGGGGCACCCCTAGAGACACAAGTTGATCCACGTGATCATATTCTTAGCCGTGTGCGGTGCCCCCTTCCACCATAGTCCTCGATAATATTGTAGCGGTGCTTAGGCGAAGCCCTGCGACGGTAGTACATCAAGATCGTCACCACGCCGTCGTGCTGACGGAACTCTTCCCCGACACTTTGCTAGATCGGAGTCCGGGGATCATCATCGAGCTGAACTTGTGCTAGAACTCGATGGTGCCGTAGTTTCGGTAATTGATCGGTCGGGCCGTGAAGACGTACGACTACATCAACCACGTTGTGCTAACGCTTCCATTGTCGATCTACAAGGGTACGTAGATCACACTCTCCCCTCTCGTTGCTATGCATCACCATGATGTTGCGTGTGCGTAGGAATTTTTTTGAAATTACTACGTTACCCACATAAGTATAGGGTCCAATCTGTAAATATGCAGTGCACTGGTAATTAGGAAAATCGCAGAACGGGAAAAAACCCAATATGGGCCGAATCTGCTGGCTGGTCCAATAGGTAAGGGAAAAAAGGAGGGCGCTGGGATGTGGGTGGCCTCACCCATGGGCCAGGCCCAGTTTGCGGAGAGGCCTCGCTGGCCGGATCGAGAGGTGGGCTTGGCATGGATGGACCTTGCTGCGGGATACGGTTGCTGGGCCGGCTCGGATGGACGCGGCCCATGCGCTGGTCAACGCGCGTGGCTCCCTTGCTCGCACGATCTGGAGCAGGGGATGTAGAGGCTGGCGACGCCGGCGAACTTGGCGTGGGGGAAGGAGGTCCTGCGGTGGCCCGAGGGTGCAGGGCGTCTCGGAGGCCGGATCAGGTCGCGGGAGGTCGCCGGGGTTCCGTTCCCTGCCGGATCAAAGTGCAGGCAGGCCGGCGGACTTGGAGCTCCACGCGGTGGCGGCTTCCATGGCTGGACTCGAAGGGGACGCAAGGGACGGGCGCGGCGAGGCGGAGGGAGATGGGCAACACTGGCCGGCCGTCTGGGTCATGGAGGACGGAGGGGAGGTGCGGCACTAGGGCCTGCTGGTCGGGTGCACAAGGTGGCCAGCGCTGCTGCTCGGGCACTGCCCTGATGCTTCTGTGGCCACGAGAAGGAGAGACAGAGATCAGCGAGAGAAAAGGAGAAAAGAGAGGACGAGGGCACGGGCAGGGACGTGACCTGAGTGGCCGGCGCAGGAGAGCTTCAGCTCGGCTGGTCAGGGTCTTGGCGAAGTGGGAGTGCGCGGACGAAGGCGGCTGCGAGGACTCAGCTCTGTTGGTCTTCGAGGAGGACGAAGGGGAGGCACGGGAGCTCGGGGACGGCTCGCCTCAATCTGGATCGAGGACGACTGCAGGCTATAGGGTTGGATCGAGCAGAGGCCGGTGAGGTTGGTCGGGGATGGATTGGATCGGCTTGGTGGTTGGTTGGGCACTGAAAACAAAGAGAGTGGCGGCGGGGATGGATTGGATGGATGTTAGGATGGGACAGGATCCCTAATTCCTAGGGTTGCCCATTATATACGCTGGTGGGTTAGGTTAGGGGCTAACGGAACCCTCCGATCGTAAATGGACGACCGAAAAAAAGGTTAAGAGGAGTCCAAATAAGAAAAAGGTGATGTTTTGTAGATGTTTGGGGATGATCTGGACCCAACGGTGACGACTGTCTGGGTCGGGTCCGGGACAATTTCGGACGCGCACGTGAGGGGTTCGATGCACTGTGCAGAGAGGGTTTCGGACCATGCGGTCGCATCGGACAACTCCGGAAGCGAAGAGGGGAAGGAGGATGGACTAGGTGGGCTGTGGCAAGACTGCGAGGGGGAGAAGAGAGAGAGAGGGCCCGACATCTGTTTCCGGAGACCGAAAACGTCCGACGTTAGACCGGCTATACTGCCGCTATAGTTTAACGGTTGGGCTATCAAACGAACTCCGAATGCGATGAAACTTGATAGGCGGTCTATCTACACTATAATAAGACCACACGTCAACTCTCTTCCTATTCCGAGAACATCTTCCGGCCACTTATAAAATAATATTTTGGACATGCCGCGGGCGCGTGCAAGTGTGGTTGGGCTCAGAACGGACAACGGAGAGAACTCGAAGAACCCGGACGAATGCAAGTTTTAAAACATGATGATGCAATGCACATGATGACATGATAAGATGCAACACGCAAGCAAATGACATGGCAACAACAACGAATAACTGGAAGACACCTGGCACATCGGTCTCGGGGCGTTACAACACTCCACCACTACGAGAGGATCTCGTCCCGAGATCTAGAATGGCACCGGGGAAAAAACAGAAGAGAAAATAGAAGAGGTAAAACTAAGTTGCTTCTTTGACCAATGAGTGAAACCAAAGAACCTTGATAGGTTAAACCATTTGAAAAAGAATATAACGGAGATGATCGACGTAGAAAACACTCCGCTAGAAAGAGTACCAAGGAACATTACGAGAACCTTGTAGGTCGAATGACATAAAAAAGGTTGCAATGGACAAGAAGTACATACAAGCACTCCGGTTGAAACGAGATGTACAAAGAACGATAAGGATCAATTATGACAACACTCCAGTTGGAAATGGAAGGCATAGAATCTGAACTTGACAAAACAAGATGATGGGTCGAAGAGAGCAACATCACAATGCCTCCGGAACAAATGTAGGAATGGAATCAAAAGAACGGAGGAGAAAACAACATCTTCTACCTCAAATGATCTTGAAAAAGCCTCTTTAGGAGAAGGGTCGAACGGAGTTGTTGGAAACCAACAACGAAAAGAGTAAGCTTTTAGTGGGCTTATGAAGAACATCTCAAAACTACGAGGTGAAATTCTGCCACTGACAGAAACGATAAGTTGGATTGATATCAACAAGGAGACGAGAACTTATTTCACCGGGAGGATAGATGAAGAACTTGGATCATATATTATCACCATTAATAGCAACAATCCTTAGGGAAAGCTTTAGGTGAAATATAACCCAAGATAATTCCAACGAAGAGGTTGATGGATTTAAAATACCCCATTTTTTAACAACCTGTGAATCATGAAACATGAACTCAAATTATCAAGAATGACATAATACCACCTCCAATGATACGGTAGAAAGGATTGAACTTTGAAAAGCAAGATGAAGAGTGCTTGAACTCCTCAAAACAAAACTTGTGTCGAGCACCATGTTTATTTAGAGCATATCTTGGCAGAACTTAGCTACGAGAGAAATCTTGAAGAACAATTGAAGAATGAAAAGAATCCTTGATGAACCATCATGTTGAGCCTTCGTGAAGAACTCTGGTAATAAAAGAATGATTAAACGAAAAGGAAAAAGAAGTTGAAAACACAAGGTGAAGCCTTGCGATGATTTAGATGGAGCTTCGCGACGATATAATGTAGAAAAACTTGGAACTCCGGAAAAGAAAAGATGAAACAACTGAAATCAAGAATTTTGATGAACCTCCGGAATAAGGAATTAAATCACTTGGATGAAAGAAGAATAAGAATTACATTATGCTTACCCTTCACCAATTTAGATTGATGACAAGAAACGGATTTGGCATACTACTTATTCTCGTAGAAAAGATTAAGAGAGATATAGCGTCAGACATGGGAAGCTCTTTCACGAACCACCGATAGGATGAAACAACGAAAGAATGGATATGATAAACGAATGACGAGAAGTCTTGAACGAACCACCATAAGAATTAAAAATGAACAAAGAAAAGATAAGGAAGACACCGGGAAGAATTTAGCAAATGAACGAAGATGCTTGAGAGAATTTAGATACATGAGAACGAAGAGATCACGAGCTGATAAGAGAATACTTGAATGATGCACCGGTATGATTTGGAGAATGATAGCTGAAGGCTGAGAATGAATAAGTCTTCTGAAATGATGGGCTTCAGATAAACAAACTGAAAAGACTCCTGAATTACTCCGGATGGGTGAAAAGAATTCTCATAATCAAAACAATTATGAGGGGATGACAACAAGCTAGAATTACGAATCTTGAAGAGAATGTAGCCGGATTGAGAGAAAAATCTTCTTCGGTCTTCAAAATCCGAGAATGATGACGAGAAACACCACCATGATAATTGATGAGAGACCCCAGGAGAATGAAAGTGAAGAGGTTGAGCCAACAACGAAAAGAGTTTGAAAGATCTTGGGGAAAGACATTTGACTGATGATGATTCATTCTTACGTCAAACTTCAAAAAGAATTTAGGATAGCTCCGGGAAAATTAGAAGAGTCAGGTAAGATCCTGGGAAAAGACCTGTGGGTTAGGGCCCACTCAAAAGAAACATCGTTGAAACGATTTCAAAGAGAGAAAGCACCGGTTGAATTAAATGACTTGAATGAGGGAACATCCTCGAAAGATCTTGAACGAATGCAGAGTGGAAAACACAAATCTTCGAGATATCTTCAGCACTCCGGAACAATTGAATAGCGAGAAGTGGAATGGTTATGAGGTGCACCGGCATGAGAAAACATTTGAAACGAGGAAAAGGTTGTGATCAACAAAGCTTGACTTGAAACCACCGGAGATGAAAAGAATGAAGAATGACGAACTTGGAGCTCCATTAGAATCTTCATGAGAATCACCAGATAAGGATATTGATTAAAAAGAATGGAGAGACTTCACATCAGTAAAATGGATACTTGATTAAGAAATTCGAATCCTCGAAGAAAAATAAAGGGAGGGAGGGTGGGAAAAAAACAAAGACAATTTGGAATGGATGAAACGAACACCGTTGAGAAACTTAGAATTGATCTTGCGGATGTTGAAATGATCGGATCCACTAGAAGAGAAGCACACTGGTTGCACAAGATTGGCAAAACAATCTCGATTATCAAGGAGGATTAGTATTTGCATAGGGGTATGAGAAAACCACTTAGGAAAGGTATGGAATCAACATTTGACTTTGAAGCAACTCGAATACCACAACTCAAAACAAAAACAATGAATTGACTTGTAGAATAAGCCGGAACAAACATATGATTGAGATTTCGTCCGAAGTTTTCGTGGTGGGGCCTACATGGGCTCGATCGTACAGCACCATCATGTACAAGGCAGTGCACATGACATACGAAGCATCCCCGAGTCGGCATAGCCAAGGACTCTTTAAGACACAGCGAGACCACTGTAAAACCGACCGTGAATAGGCGGACCACTAGACGTCGAACCCCAATTTCATATCATACATCTGTCGGAAAGATATACTAAGAGCTACTTGAATTCCCACTTATAAACTTCCGAAACTTTCCAGGTTATGCAATCAGGTGTTGAGGATACAGGGGAAGCATAATATCTCACCCAAAACTAGCAAATCCTACATCTAGCTGTATCCATCCTTCAACACATAACCAAGAAACCTTCAGAAATCATCTACCTCAACCTTTGAAAAGCATCCGTTATACGAGTTATGGCAATACTCCCGAACTCCCGCCCCAGTAGTGGGTGGCGTCGAGGTTATCTCACCAACAATTGCATAAAAGAGATTTTCGATGTCGGCGTACTAAACTCAGGTATTCCAGAACTTCAACGATAAAATTTTGACGACAACACCTCGGAGCTCAACTCCCCGGGACACTGCCACAACCCCTAAATGACCGGAGGCACCCAGAACAATGATTCTCGTCACAAAACCATCGGAACGATTCCAAGATACCCGCGTGATCCTAAATTTTTTTAGTGAAATTTGAGAAGAGAATAGTCAAAACTCTACGTCAGGATGCCTTACCAGAGCGATGAAGGGACTGGGGAGTAAAAAGAATTCCTAAACTCTCCGATATATAATTCCTAAATGACTCAAAACATTTTTTTCTAGACTCAACAATGGCTGCTAAAAATGATCAAGCAGCGGGGCTCCTAAGGTCGGGGAAGGCTCTGATTACCAACTTGTAACGCCCTCGATGCGGCTATATCTCCCACGTGTCGAAGCACGACTTAGAGGCATAACCGCATTGAAAGCAATGTCGCAAGTGAGGTAATCTTCACACAACCCATGTAATACATAAGGGAAAGAGATACATAGTTGGCTTACAATCGCCACTTCACACAATACATGAATAAAGCATTACATCATCCAAATACAATCAAGGTCCGACTACGGAACAAAAATAAAAGAAGAACCCCAAATGCGACACAGTCCCCGATCGACCCCAACTGGGCTCCACTACTGATCAACTGGAAGCGGAACAACATAAAGGACAAGATCTTCATCGAGCTCCTGCTGAGCTTGGTTGCGTCATCTGCACGGACTCATCGGCACCTGCAAGCTGGTTTTGGAAGTATCTGTGAGTCACGGGGACTCAGCAATCTCACACCCTCGCGATCAAGACTATTTAAGCTTATGGGTAAGGTAAAAGGTATGAGGTGGAGCTGCAGCAAGCGACTAGCATATATGGTGGCTAACATACGCAAATGAGAGCGAGAAGAGAAGGCAATATCATGGTCGAACAACTATGATCAAGAAGTGATCCTAGAACAACCTACGTCAAGCATAACTCCAACATCGTGTTCACTTCCCAGACTCCGCCGGAAAGAGACCATCACGGTAACACACGCGGTTGATGTATTTTTAATTACGGTCAACTTCAGGTTTTCTACAACCGGACGTTAACAAATTCCCATCTGCCCATAACCGCGGGCACGGCTTTCGAAAGTTCAAATCCCTGCAGGGGTGTCCCAACTTAGCCCATCACAAGCTCTCACGGTCAACGAAGGATATTCCTTCTAGCGGGAAGACCCGATCAGACTCGGAATCCCGGTTACAAGACATTTCGACAAAGATAAAACAAATCCAGCAACACCACCCGAATGTGCCGACAAATCCCGATAGGAGCTGCACATATCTCGTTCTCAGGGCACACTCAGATGAGCTCTCCATACAACTAAAACCAAACCTCGAGTTTCCCCGAGGGGGCGCTGCACAGGACTCTAGTTTGGACCAACACTCAGAGGAGCACTGGCCCGGGGGGGGGGGGGTTTAAATAAAGATGACCCTTGAGTCCGCGAAACCCAAGGGAAAAAAGGCTAGGTGGCAAATGGTAAAACCAATGTTGGGCATTGCTGGAAGAGTTTTATTCAAGGCGAACTGTCAAGGGGTTCCCATTATTACCCAACCGCGTAAGGAACGCAAAATCCGGGAACATAACATCGATATGACAGAAACTAGGGCGGTAAGAGTGGAACAAAACACCAGGCATAAGGCCAAGCCTTCCACCCTTTACCAAGTATATAGATGCATTAATTAAATAAGATATATTGTGATATCCCAACAAGTAAACATGTCCCAACAAGGAACAACATCTCCATGTTCAAACAAGGAACAAACTTCAATCTTCACCTCCATCTAACAACGCTATAAGAGGGGCTAAGCAAAGCGGTAACATAGCCAAACAACGGTTTGCTAGGACAAGGTGGGTTAGAGGCTTGGTTCAACAATATGGGAGGCATGATAAGCAAGTGGTAGGTATCGTAGCATAGGCATAGAAAAAGAGCGAGCAGCTAGCAAGCAAAGATAGAAGTGATTTCGAGGGTATGGTCATCTTGCCTGAGATCCCGCAAGGAAGAAGAACGAGTCCATGAAGAAGACAAAAGGGCGTAGTCAAACGGATCCTCACAACTCCGGAACAAAACCGGAGATAACGCGAGAAGTAACCCGGAAAGAAGCAAACACAAAAGTAAACAACCATCACATCAACATTGCACGATGCGCAAACAAGTATGATGCATGTCCGGTTTAATGAAGCATGGCATGGCAAAGTGCACAAACAATCCTACAAATTAAGTGGAGCTCGTTATGCAACTCTGTTGCATATTGACGAAACACCACATTTGGTTATTTAGTTCAATCTCGTTTATGTACTCAACAATATTAAATGTTGTTGAACATGGCAAGAGAGTGAAGCAAAACAAAACTACCTACCTAGTCAAGGTTAAATGAGGCCGGAAGCAACGAACAACAATTCCGGTAAGTCCCCATATGCATATATTAGGTTTGGTACTGTTCTGCCCTAAACATAATTTTAGAGTTAATAAACATGCAAAACAAGTACACCATGTTAAACTAGGCATTTTTCTACCCCATTTACATATAAAGTTTATTAAATTCCGAGTTACGGTTATTTAGTTATGAATTAAACCGTTTTAGCAAGTTATTTAAGCAAATTTAAACAAACAACATTTTAAACATTTTAAACATGGATGAAAGTGACATATTATTAAACTAGATGAAATTCTAAGCATCTTTCATATTTAAAGTTTTTACATATGATGCACGGATTGAGAGTTATTAGATGCATGAAGTATAGGGTCCAATTTGTAAATATGCAGTGCACTGGTAATTAGGAAAATCACAGAACGGGAAAAAACCCAATATGGGACGAATCTGCTGGCTGGTCCAACAGGTAAGGGAAAAAAGGAGGGCGCTGGGATGTGGGTGGCCTCACCCATGGGCCAGGCCCAGTTTGCGGAGAGGCCTCGCTGGCCGGATCGGGAGGTGGGCTTGGCATGGATGGACCTTGCTGCGGGATACAGTTGCTGGGCCGGCTCGGATGGACGCGGCCCATGCGCTGGTCAACGCGCGCGGCTCCCTCGCTCGCACGATCTGGAGCAGGGGATGTAGAGGCTGGCGACGCCGGCGAACTTGGCATGGGGGAAGGAGGTCCTGCGGTGGCCCGAGGGTGCAAGGCGTCTCGGAGGCCGGATCAGGTCGCGGGAGGTCGCCGGGGTTCCGTTCCCTGCCAGATCAAAGTGCAGGCAGGCCGGCGGACTTGGAGCTCCACGCGGTGGCGGCTTCCATGGCTGGACTCGAAGGGGACGCAAGGGACGGGCGTGGCGAGGCGGAGGGAGATGGGCGGCACTGGCCGGCCGTCTGGGTCATGGAGGACGGAGGGGAGGTGCGGCACTAGGGCCTGCTGGTCGGGTGCACAAGGTGGCCAGCGCTGCTGCTCGGGCACTGCCCTGATGCTTCTGTGGCCACGAGAAGGAGAGACAGAGATCAGCGAGAGAAAAGGAGAAAAGAGAGGACGAGGGCACGGGCAGGGACGTGACCTGAGTGGCCAACGCAGGAGAGCTTCAGCTCGGCTGGTCGGGTGCTTGGCGATGCGGGAGTGCGTAGACGAAGGCGGCTGCGAGGACTCAGCTCTGTTGGTCTTCGGGGAGGACGAAGGGGAGGCACGGGAGCTCGGGGACGGCTCGCCTCAATCTGGATCGAGGACGACTGCAGGCTGTAGGGTTGGATCGAGCAGAGGCCGGTGAGGTTGGTCGGGGATGGATTGGATCGGCTTGGTGGTTGGTTGGGCACTGAAAACAAAGAGAGTGGCGGCGGGGATGGATTGGATGGATGTTAGGATGGGACAGGATCCCTAAGTCCTAGGGTTTCCCATTATATACGCTGGTGGGTTAGGTTAGGGGCTAACGGAACCCTCCGATCGTAAATGGACGACCGAAAAAAAGGTTAAGAGGAGTCCAAATAAGAAAACGGTGATATTTTGTAGACGTTTGGGGATGATCTGGACCCAACGGTGACGACGGTCTGGGTCGGGTCCGGGAAAATTTCGGACGCGCACGTGAGGGGTTCGATGCACTGTGCAGAGAGGGTTTCGGACCGTGCGGTCGCATCGGACAACTCCGGAAGCGAAGAGGGGAAGGAGGATGGACTAGGTGGGCTGTGGCGAGACTGTGAGGGGGAGAAGAGAGAGAGAGAGGGCCCGGCATTTGTTTCCGGAGACCGAAAACGTCCGACGTTAGACCGGCTATACTGCCGCTATAGTTTAACGGTTGGGCTATCGAACGAACTCCGAATGTGATGAAACTTGACAGGCGGTCTATCTACACTATAATAAGACCACACGTCAACTCACATCCCATTCCGAGAACATCTTCCGACCACTTATAAAATAATATTTTGGACATGCCGCGGGCGCGTGCAAGTGTGGTTGGGCTTAGAACGGACAACGGAGAGAACTCGAAGAACCCGGACGAATGCAAGTTTTAAAACATGATGATGCAATGCACATGATGACATGATAAGATGCAACACGAAAACAAATGACATGGCAACAACAACGAATAACTGGAAGACACCTGGCACATCGGTCTCGGGGCGTTACACTCCCACTCACTTCTTTTGAGAGAAACTCCTTCTCCAGAAAGGATCCATTCTTAGCAACAAATGTCTTGCCTTCGGATCTGTGATAGAAGTTGTACCCAACTGTCTCCTTTGGGGTATCCTATGAAGACACATTTCTCCGATCTGGGTTTGAGCTTTAACAGGATGAAACTTTTTCACATAAGCATCGCAACCCCAAACTTTAAGAAACGACAACTTTGGTTTCTTGCCAAACCATAGTTCATATGGCATCGCCTCAACGGATTTAGATGGTGCCCTATTTAACGTGAATGCAACTGTCTCTAATGCATAACCCCAAATCTATAGTGGTAAATCGATAAGAGACATCATAGATTGCACCATATCTAATAAAGCACGGTTATGATGTTCGAACACACCATTACGCTGTGGTGTTCTAGGTGGCGTGAGTTGCGAAACTATTCCGCATTGTTTCAAATGAAGACCAAACTCGTAACTCAAATATTCTCCTCCACAATCAGATCGTAGAAAATTTATTTTCTTGTTACGATGATTTTCCACTTCACTCTGAAATTATTTGAACTTTTCAAATGTTTCAGATTTATGTTTCATCAAGAAGATATACCCATATCTTACTCAAATCATCTATGAACGTCAGAAAATAACGATACCTGCCGCGAGCCTCAACACTCATCGGACTGCATACATCAGTATGTATTTCCAACAAGTTTGTTTCTCGCTCCATTGTTCCGGAGAATGGAGTCTTAGTCATCTTGCCTATGAGGCATGGTTCGCAAGCATCAACTGATTCATAATCAAGTGATTCCAAAAGCCCATCAGCATGGATTTTCTTCATGCGCTTTACACCAATATGACCTAAACGGCAGTGCCACAAATAAGTTGCACTATCATTATTAACTTTGCATCTTTTGGCTTCCATATTATGAATATGTGTATCACTACGATTGAGATTCAACAAACCATTCACCTTGGGTGTATGACCTCAGAAGGTTTTATTCATGTAAACAGAATAACAAATATTCTTTGACTTAAATGAATAACCGTATTGCAATAAACATGATCCAATCATATTATGCTCAATGCAAAGACCAAATAACATTTATTTTAGGTTTAACACTAATCCCGAAGGTAAAGGGAGCGTGCGATGGTGATCTTGTCAACCTTGGAATCACTTCCAACTCACATCATCACCTCGCCCTTAACTAGTCTCTGTTTATTTTGCAACTCCCGTTTCGATTTACTACTCTTAACAACTGAACCAGTATCAAATACTGAGGGGTCGCTATAAACACTTGTAAAGTACACATCAATAACATGTATATCAAATATACCATTGTTCACTTTGCCATCCTTCTTATCCGCCAAGTATCTAGGGCAGTTCCACTTCCAGTGACCATTTCCTTTGCAGTAGAAGCACTCAGTTTCAGGCTTGGGTCTAGCTTTGGGCTTCTTCATGGGAGTGACAACTTGCTTGCCATTCTTCTTGAAGTTCCTTTTCATTCCCTTGCCCTTTTACTTGAAACTAGTGGTCTTGTCAACCATCAACACTTGATGCTTTTTCTTGATTTCTACCTTCGTCGATTTCAGCATCACGAAGAGCTTGGGAATCGTTTCCGTTATCCCTTGCATATTATAGTTCATCACGAAGTTCTAGTAACTTGGTGATAGTGACTAGAGAACTCTGTCAATCACTATCTTATCTGGAAGATTAACTCCCACTGGATTCAAGTGATTGTAGTACTCAGACAATCTGAGCACATGCTCACTCGTTGAGCTATTCTCCTCCATCTTGTAGGCAAAGTGCTATCGGAGGTCTTCTACCTCTTGACACGGGCATGAGTATGAAATACCAATTTCAACTCTCAAAACATCTTATATGCTCTGTGGCGTTCAAAATGTTTTTGAAGTCCCGGTTCTAAGTCGTAAAGCATGGTGCACTAAACTATCAAGTAGTCATCATACCGAGCTTTACCAAACGTTCATAACGTCTGCATCTGCTCCTGCAATAGGTCCGTCACCTAGCGGTGCATCAAGGACATAATTCTTCTATGCAGCAATGAGGACAATCCTTAGATCACGGAGCTAGTCCGCATCATTTCTACTAACATTTTTCAACATAGTTTTCTCTAGGAACATATCATAAATAAAACGGGAAGCTATACGCAAGCAATTGATCTACAACATAGATATGCAAATACTATCATGACTAAGTTCATGATAAATTAAAGTTCAATTAATCATATTACTTAAGAACTCCCACTTAGATAGACATCCCTCTAGTAATCGAAATGATCACGTGATCCAAATCAACTAAACCATGTCCGATCATCATGTGAGATGGAGTAGTTTTCAATGGTGAACATCACTATGTTGATCATATCTACTATATGATTCACGCTCGACCTTTTGGTCTCCAGTGTTCCGAGGCCATATCTGCATATGCTAGGCTCATCAAGTTTAACCCGAGTATTTCTACGTGTGCAAAACTGGCTTGCACCCATTGTATATGAACGTAGAGCTTATCACACCCGATCACCACGTGGTGTCTCGGCACGACGAACTTTGGCAACGGTGCATACTCAGGGAGAACACTTGTACCTTGAAATTTAGTGAGAGATCATCTTATAATGCTACCGTCAATCAAGCAGAATAAGATGCATAAAGGATAAACATCACATGCAATCAAAAATATGTGACATGATATGGCCATGATCATCTTGTGCCTTTGATCTCCATCTCCAAAGTACCGTCATGATCTCTATCATCACTGGCATGACACCATGATCTCCATCATCTTGATCTCTATCAATGTGTCGTCATGTGGTCGTCTCGCCAACTATTGCTTTTGCAACTATTGCTATCACATAGCGATAAAGTAAAGTAATTACATGGCACTTGCATCTTATGCAATAAAGAGACAACCATAAGGCTTCTGCCAGTTGCCGATAACTTTAACAAAACATGATCATCTCATACAACAATTTATATCTCATCACGTCTTGACCATATCACATCACAACATGCCCTGCAAAAACAAGTTAGACGTCCTCTACTTTGTTGTTACAAGTTTTACGTGGCTGCTACGGGCTGAGCAAGAACCGTTCTTACCTATGCATCAAAACCACAACGATATTTCGTCAAGTTAGTGCTGTTTTAACCTTCAACAAGGACCGGGCATAGTCACACTCGGTTCAACTAAAGTTGGAGAAACTGACACACGCCAGCCAACTGTGTGCAAAGCACGTCGGTAGAACCAGTCTCGCGTAAGCGTACGCGTAATGTCGGTCCGGGCCGCTTCGTCCAACAATACTGCCGAACCAAAGTATGACATGCTGGTAAGCAGTATGACTTGCATCGCCCACAACTCACTTGTGTTCTACTCGTGCATATAACATCTACGCATAAACCTAGCTCTGATACCACTGTTGGGGAACGTAGTAATTTCAAAGAATTTCCTACGCACACGCAAGATCATGGTGATGCATAGCAACAAGAGGGGAGAGTGTCGTCCACGTACCCTCGTAGACCGTTAAGCGGAAGCGTTATGACAACGCGGTTGATGTAGTCGTACATCTTCACGATCGACCGATCCTCAACACCGAACGTACGGCACCTCTGCGTTCAGCACACACACAGCTCAGTGACGTCCCGCGAACTCACGATCCAGTAGAGCTCGAAGGAGAGTTTCGTTAGCACGACGATGTGGTGACGATGTTGATGAAGCTACCGTCGCAGGGGTTCGCCTAAGCACCGCTACAGTATGACCGAGGTGGATTATGGTGGAGGGGGGGACCGCACCCGGCTGGGAGAGATCAATGATCAACTTGTGTGTCCTAGGGTGCCCCCTGCCCCCGTATATAAAGGAGCAAGGGGGGAGGCCGGCCGGCCCTGCAGGGCGCGCCAGGAGGAGGAGTCCTCCTCCTAGTAGGAGTAGGACTCCCCTCTTTCCTACTACTACTAGGAGGGGGAAAGGAAGGGGGAGAAGGAGAAGGAAAGGCCCCCCCTCCTAGTCCAATTCGGACCGGACGGGGAGGGGGCACGCGGCCTGCCCTGGCCGGCCCCTCTCTCTCTCCACTAGGGCCCAACAAGGCCCATTAACCCCCGGGGGGTTCCAGTAACCCCTTCGACACTCCGGTAAAATCCCGATTTCACCCGGAACTCTTCCGATGTCCAAATGTAGGCTTCCAATATATCAATCTTTATGTCTCAACCATTTCGAGACTCCTCGTCGTGTCCGTGATCATATCCGGGACTCCGAACTACCTTCGGTACATCAAAACATATAAACTCATAATACCGATCGTCACAGAACTTTAAGCGTGCGGACCCTACGGGTTCGAGAACTATGTAGACATGGCCGAGACACCTCTCCGGTTAATAACCAAGAGCGGAACCTCGATGCTCATATTGGTTCCTACATATTCTATGAAGATCTTTATCGGTCAAATCGCATAACAACATACGTTGTTCCCTTTGTCATCGATATGTTACTTGCCCGAGATTCGATCGTCGGTATCTCAATACCTAGTTCAATCTCGTTACCGGCAAGTCTCTTTACTCGTTTATGTAATGCATCATCCTGCAACTAACTCATTAGTTGCATTGCTTGCAAGGCTTATAGTGATGGGCATTACTGAGAGGGCCCAGCAATACCTCTCCGACAATCAGAGTGACAAATCCTAATCTCGATCTATGCCAACTCAACAAGTACCATCGGAGACACCTGTAGAGCACCTTTATAATCACCCAGTTACGTTGTGACGTTTGGTAGCACACAAAGTGTTCCTCCGTTAATCGGGAGTTGCATAATCTCATAGTCATAGGAACATGTATAAGTCATGAAGAAAGCAATAGCAGTAAACTAAAACGATCAAGTGCTAAGCTAACAAAATGGGTCAAGTCAATCACATCATTCTCTAATGATGTGATCCCATTAATCAAATGACAACTCATGTATATGGTTAGGAAACATAACCATCATTGATTCAACGAGCTAGTCAAGTAGAGGCATACCAGTGACAATCTGTTTGTCTATGTATTCATACATGTATTATGTTTCCGGTTAATACAATTGTAGCATGAATAATAAACATTTATCATGAAATAAGGAAATAAATAATAACTTTATTATTGCCTCTAGGGCATATTTCCTTCAGTGAATACATGAACTCCTCAAACTATGGTCATCATCGGGAGTGGTCCCGATTATTGTCACTTCGGGGTTACCGGATCATAACACATAGTAGGTGACTATTGACTTGCAAAATAGGATCAAGAACTCACATATATTCATGAAAGCATAATAGTTTCAGATATGAAATCATGGCACTCGGGCCCTAGTGACAAGCATTAAGCATAGCAAAGTCATAGCAACATCAATCTTAGAACATAATGGATACTAGGGATCAAACCCTAACAAAACTAACTTGATTACATGGTAAACCTCATCCAACCCATCACCATCCAGCAAGCCTACGATGGAATTACTCACGCACGGCGGTGAGCATCATGAAATTGGTGATGGAGGAAGGTTGATGATGACGATGGCGACGGATTCCCCTATCTGGAGCCCCGAACGGATTCCAGATCAGCCCTCCTGAGAGAGATTAGGGCTTGGCGGCGTCTCCGTGTCGTAAAACGCGATGAATCCTTCTTTCTAATTTTTTCTCCCCGAACGTGAATATATAGAGTTGGAGTTCATGTCGGTGGAGCCTCAGGGGGCCCACGAGGCAGGGGGCGCGCCCTAGGGGGGGGTGCCCTGCACCCTCATGGACAGGGTGTGGGCCCCCTGGTGTTGATTATTTCGCCAGTATTTTTTATTAATTCCAAAACGTGTCTCCGTTGATTTTCAGGTCATTCCAAGAACTTTTATTTCTGCACAAAAATAGCACCTTGGCAATTCTGCTGAAAACAACGTCAGTCCGTGTTAGCTCCATTCAAATCATGCAAGTTAGAGTCCAAAACAAGGTCAAAAGTGTTTGGAAAAGTAGATACGATGGAGACGTATCAACTGCCCCAAGCTTAAACCTTTACTTGTCCTCAAGCAATTCAGTTGACAAACTGAAAGTGATAAAGAAAAACTTTTACAAACTCTGTTTGATCTTGTTGTTGTAAATATGTAAAGCCAGCATTCAAGTTTTCAGCAAAGATTATGAACCAACCATATTCACAATAAAATTTAGGTCTCGTGTTTACTCATATCAATGGCGTAATCAACTAGCGAGCAATAATAATAAATCTTGGATGACAACACTTTCTCAAAACAATCATAATATGATATAACAAGATGGTATCTCGCTAGCCCTTTCTGAGACCGCAAAACATAAATGCAGAGCACCTCTGAAGATCAAGGACTAACTAGACATTGTAATTCATGGTAAAAGAGATCCAATCACAGTCATACTCAATGTAAATTAATAGTAATGCATGTAAATGGCAGCGGTGCTCTCCAACTGGTGCTTTTTAATAAGAGGATGATGACTCAACATAAAAGTAAATAGATAGGCCCTTCGCAAAGGGAAGCAGAGATTTGTAGAGGTGCCTGAGCTCGATTTTTGAAATAGGGATAAATAATATTTTGAGTGGCATACTTTCATTGCAAACATAACAACCAAGAGATCTCGATATCTTCCATGCTACACACATTATAGGCGGTTCCCAAACAGAATGGTAAAGTTTATACTCCCCCACCACCAACAAACATCAATCCATCGCTTGACCGAAACAACGGGTGCCTCCAACTAACAACAATCCTGGGGGAGTTTTGTTTGCAATTATTTAATTTAAGCATGGGACTGGGCATCTCGGTTACCAGCCATTTTCTCGTGAATGAGGAGAGGAGTCCAATCCTCGTGAGAATAACCCACCTAGCATGGAAGATATAGACAGCCCTAGTTGATACATGAGCTATTCGAGCATACAAAACAGAATTTCATTTGAAGGTTTAGAGTTTGGCACATACAAATTTACTTGGAACGACAGGTAGATACCGCATATAGGAAGGTATGGTGGACTCATATGGAATAACTTTTGGGGTTTATGAAAGTGGATGCACAAGAAGTATTCCCGCTTAGTACAAGTGAAGGCTAGAAAGAGACTGGGAAGCGACCAACTAGAGAGCCACAACAGTCATGAACATGCATTAAAATTAATCAACACTTAGTGCAAGCATGAGTAGGATATAATTCACCATGAACATAAATATCATCGAGGCTATGTTGATTTTGTTTCTACTACATGCGTGAACATGTGCCAAGTCAAGCCTCTCGAATCGTTCAAAGGAGGATACCACCCTATCATACCACATCACAACCATTTTAATAGCATGTTGGCACACAAGGTAAACCATTATAAACTCCTAGCTAACTAAGCATGGCATGAGCAACTATAATCTCTAATTGTCATTGCAAACATGTTTCATTCATAATAGGCTGAATCAGGAATGATGAACTAATCATATTTACAAAAACAAGATAGGTCGAGTTCATACTAGCTTTTCTCATCTCAATCAGTCCATCATATATCATCATTATTGCCTTTCACTTGCACGACCGAACGGCGTGGATAATAATAATAGTGCACGTGCATTGGACTAAGCTGGAATCTGCAAGCATTTAATACAAGGGAGAAGACAAGGTAATATGGGCTCTTGGTTAAATCAACAATAATGCATATGAGAGCCACTCAACATTTTCATCATGGTCTTCTCCTCTCGACCCCAAAGAAAAGAAATAAACTATTTACACGGGAAAGCTCCCAACAAGAAAAAGAAGAACGAGAAATCTTTTTGGGTTTCCTTTTAGTTACTACTACTACAAGCATGGAAAGTAAACTAGCTAAAAGCTACAACTATTTTTTGTTTTTTCTTAAGGTTATTCAAACACACAAGAAGAAGGATTAAAAAAAATTAAACTAGCATGGATAGTACAATGAAAAAGTATGAGCACCGACAACTGGAATGAGTGTGTGAACATGAATGTAATGTCAGTGAGAAATACGTACTCCCCCAAGCTTAGGCTTTTGGCCTAAGTTGGTCTATGGCCACTGATCGAAGCTACTCTCCGGTGTACTGAGGAGGGTCCTCAGGGTGCCACTGGTTGGCGATCTCCTTCGGATCCCACTGATAAACAGACTGACAATAAGGATCAAGTGGCGGCTCCGGCTTAGTCTCTGGGACTTGTGTCAGCCTCCAGTACGCATAAATGGCTTCGGGTAAGATGAGGTACATGCCTGAAAGTATGTTAAACAGAAAGGGTGCAGGCAAGGTAATAATCTCACAGTAAGTTTTATCAAATATCAATTTATACTTAAGCATCTTCTTCTTATCTTTAACAATAAAATCATGTGCTACCATACTCTTATAATCTAGAAAAATAGGGGGCAACAACTTTTCCTCTTTCTCATAATGCCTAATAGGTATCCCAAAGTGTTCAACAAGGCGTGAAGCAAAGATGCCTCCGAAGATGGGACCCTTTGTTCGGTTCAGATTTAATCGTTTAGCAACAATAGCGCCTAAGCTGAAAGTGGTATCACGAAACAAAACATGGCGCAAAATGACAATATCAGGAGCACTTAGATTTCCACTGTTCCCGCGACCAATTAAGCATCTACTAGCAAATATCGCAAAGTAACGAAGAACAGGAAAATGTATACTGGTAATTCTTGCATCTGAAATTTTCCTAGTTTCTCCTATAGCAATTCTATCAATAAACCATCCACATCTCTACGATGTGGTTCCTCGATGCTGCCCTCAAAGGGTATCTTGCAGGCCCGACAAAAATCAAGAAGTGACATATCCTTAACCTCATCATATAAGTGAAACTCCACTAAAGGTGGTGATTTCTAGCATGGAAATAAAAATTTTGCACGAAAATATTAGTGCGTAGATGATACTGTTCGCACTGGTCGCAGATGAAGTCAGTGAGGCTTGCATTCTTAGCCAAATAATAAAAGTCATTGTAAATCCCGGCTGCTCTCAAGAACTCATCACATGGCCGTTCGCACGACCGAACCTCCGCTGTGCGAGGAAGATTGTATTTGGGCTTTTTATTCTTCTCATTCTACTTATCCGTTGAGCTTCGGCTCGAGGAGCCTCTCAATAATCTCTTCAACATTTTCTCCCTCTGAAAATTTCTGAAATTTTTAGTGAATCAAAATAAAAGTGAACCAAACTCAACAAGATTGATAGCAACTACTCCTACAAGTGCCTAGAGGCCATATCATGCATTAAAATTACTTTTGACCACATAAATTTGACATGAAAGCTCAAGAACAGGGTCACCTTAGCAGCAAAAATTTGCAATAAATAAAGCACTAGAACAAAAACTAATTGGACCATTGGAGGAGTCACATACGGAGGAACAATCCTCCAAAGCAGTTTTGTGGATGGAGCTTTGATCAAGGAGATCGAAAATGGCAACAAGATGAGCTAGAACACGGGTTTGAGCTGTGGGATGATTTTTTCTAGAGGAAGACGAAGTGTGTGGGTGCTGGAATAAGTGGAGGGGGTCCACGTGGGGCCCACGAGGCAGGGGGCACGCCCCGAGGGGGTGGGGGGGGGGGGGGTGGGGGTGGGCGCGCCCTGGACCCTCGTGGCCAAGTGGTGTGCCCCCTGGTGTGTTCTCAGTGCCAATAATTCTAAAATATTCTACAAAAATTCATATATCATTTTCAGGACATTTGGAAGCTTTTATTTTTTGGGTATTTTTATTGCAAGGATAATTCAGAAAACAGACATAAAATACTATATTTGCTTCATTTAATCTAAATAACAGAAAGTAAAAGGAGGGTACAGAGGGTTGTGCTTTCTAACTTCATCCATCTCATGCTCATCAAAAAGGAATCCACTAACAAGGTTGATCAAGTCTTCTTAAAAAACTCTTTCCGAATAACATGAAACCGAAGAATTTTTGAATAACACTAAGTTACCTCCACGGGGATATGCATGTCCCCAACAATAAGAATATCTTATTTCTTCTTGACAGTAGGAAGAGGGAATTCAAAACCTCCAATAGTAATCGTTGAATTTTTTCCAATAGAATTGATACTGTGGGCTGGAGGTTGTTTCCTCAGAAAGTGTATCGTATGCTCATTACCATTACCATGAAAAGTGGTATTGCCTTTGTTGCAATCAATAACAGCCCCTGCAGTATTCAAAAAGGGTCTACCAAGGATAATCGACATACTATCGTCCTCGGGAATATCAAGAATAACAAAGTCCATTAAAATAGTAACGTTTGCAACCATAACAGGCACATCCTCACAAATACCGACAGGTATAGCAATTGATTTATCATCCATTTTCAAAGATATTTCAGTAGGTGTCAACTTATTCAAATCAAGTCTACGATATAAAGAGAGAGGCATAACACTAACACCGGCTCCAAGATCACATAAAGCAGTTTTAACATAGTTTCTTTTAATGGAGCATGGTATAGTTGGTACTCCTGGATCTCATAGTTTCTTAGGTATTCCACCTTTAAAAGTATAATTGGCAAGCATGGTGGAAATTTCAGCTTCCAGTATCTTTCTTTTATTTGTAACAATATCTTTCATATACTTAGCATAAGGATTCATTTTAAGCATATCACTCAAACGCATACGCAAAAAGATAGGTCTAATCATTTCAGCAAAGTGCTCAAAATCCTCATCATCCTTTTTCTTGGATGGTTTAGGAGGAAAAGGCATGGGTTTCTGAACCCATGGTTCTCTTTCTTTACCGTGCTTCCTAGCAACGAAGTCTCTCTTATCATGACGTTGATTCTTTGATTGTGGGTTATCAAGATCCACAGTAGGATCAATCTCTACATCATTATTATTGCTAGGTTGAGCATCATCATGAACATCATCATTAATATTATCACTAGGTTCATGCTCATTACCAGATTGGGTTTCAGCATCAGAAATATAAATATCATTGGGATTCTCAGGTGTGTCAACAACAGGTTCACTAGAAGCATGCAAAGTCTTATCATTTTTCTTTTTCTTCTTCTTAGAAGGACTAGGTGTATCAACATTAGTTATCTGAGAATCTTGCTCAACTCTCTTAGGGTGGCCCTCAGGATACAGAGGTTCCTGAGTCCTTTTACCCCCTCTAGTCACAACTCTAACAACATTATCATTTTTCTTATTATTTAATTCATTGAGCAAATCATCTTATGCTTCAAGCACTTGTTCTACTTGAGTGGTAACCATAGAAGCATGTTTACTAATAAGTTTAAGTTCACCTTTAACTCTAGACATATAATCACTCAAGTGTTCAATCATATAAGCATTATGTTTCAATTGTCGACCAACATAAGCATTGAAGTTTTCTTGTTTAACAATAAAATTATCAAATTCATCCAAGCATTGGCTAGCAAACTTAGTAGATGGGATTTCACCCTTACCAAATATGTAGAGAGAATTTACCTTTACTACCTATGTCGGGTTATCGAGACCATGTATTTCTTCAATAGGTGGTAAGTTCTTAACATCTTCAGCTTTAATACCCTTTTCTTTCATAGATTTCTTAGCCTCTTGCATAGCTTCAGAACTGAGAAATAGAATACCCATTTTCTTCATAGTTGGCTTAGGAGTTGGTTCAGGAAGTGTCCAATCATTATCATTACTCAACATATTATTCAATAGCAATTCAGCTTGTTCAATAGTCCTTTCCCTGAAAATACAACCAATACAACTATCCAGGTGGTCTTTGGAAGCATCGGTTGGTCCATTATAAAATATATCAAGTATTTCATTTTTCTTGAGAGGATGATCAGGCAAAGCATTAAGCAATCGGAGAAGCCTCCCCCAAGCTTGTGGGAGACTCTCTTCTTCAATTTGCACAAAATTATATATTACCTTAAGGCAGCTTGTTTCTTATGAGCGGGGAAATATTTAGCTGAGAAGTAATAAATCATATCATGGGGACTACGCACACAACCAGGATCAAGAGAATTAAACCATGTTTTAGCATCACCCTTTAATGAGAACGGAAATAACTTAAGGACATAGTAGCAACAATGTTTTTCCTCATTAGTGAATAGGGTGGCTATATCATTCAATTTAGTAAGATGTGCCACAACAGTTTCAGATTCATAGCCATAAAAAGGATCAGATTCAACCAAAGTAATCAACTCAGGATCGACAGAGAAATCATAATCCTTATCAGAAATACAGATAGGTGAAGTACTAAAAGCAGGGTCATATTTCATTCTAGCATTCAAAGACTTTTCTTTCAGCTTAGTGATGACCCACAAGTGTAGGGGATCTATCGTAGCCTTTTCGATAAGTAAGAGTGTCGAACCCAACGAGGAGCAGAAGGAAATGATATTCAGTTTTTAGTAAAGTATTCTCTGCAAGCACTGAAATTATCGGTAACAGATAGTTTTGTGATAAGGTAATTTGTAATGAGTAACAAGTAATGAAAGTAAATAAGGTGTAGCAAGATGGCCCAATCCTTTTTGTAGCAAAGGAAAAGCCTGGACAAACTCTTATGTAAAGTAAAGTGCTCCCGAGGACACATGGGAATTATCGTCAAGCTAGTTTTCATCACGTTCATATGATTCGCATTCGGTACTTTGATAATTTGATATGTGGATGGACCGGTGCTTGGGTACTGCCCTTACTTGGACAAGCATCCCACTTATGATTAACCCCTATTGCAAGCATCCACAACTACAACAGAAGTATTAAGGTAAACCTAACCATAGCATGAAACATATGGATCCAAATCAGCCCCTCACGAAGCAACGCATAAACTAGGGTTTAAGCTTCTGTCACTCTAGCAACCCATCATCTACTTATTACTTCCCATTGCCTTCCTCTAGGCCCAAACAATGGTGAAGTGTCATGTAGTCGACGTTCACATGACACCACTAGAGGGATGACAACATACATCTCATCAAAATATCGAACGAATACCAAATTCACATGACTACTTATAGCAAGACTTCTCCCATGTCCCCAGGGACAAACATAACTACTCACAAAGCATATTCATGTTCATAATTAGAGGGGTATTAATATGCATAATGGGCCTGAACATATGATCTTCCACCAAATAAACCAACTAGCATCAACTACAAGGAGTAATCAACACTACTAGCAACCCACAGGTATCAATCTGAGGCTTTGGGACAAAGATTGGATACAAGAGATGAACTAGGGTTTGAGATGAGATGGTGTTGGTGAAGATGTTGATGGAGATTGACCCCCTCTCGATGAGAGGATCGTTGGTGATGACGATGGTGATGATTTCCCCCTCCCGGAGGGAATTTTCCCCGGTAGAACAGCTCCGCCAGAGCCCTAGATTGGTTCCGCCAAGGTTCCGCCTTTTGGCGGCGGAGTTTCGTCCCGTGACCTTGCTTATGATTTTTTTCCTCGACGAAAGACTCCATATAGCCAAAGATGGGCATCAGAGGGCCACCAGGGGGCCCATGAGGCAGGGGGCGCGCCCAGGGGGGTAGGGCGCGCCCCCACCCTCATTGATGGTTGGTGGCCCCCCTCTGGTGCTTCTTTCGCCCAATATTTTTTATATATTCTGAAAATAATTCCCGTGGAGTTTCGGGACTTTTGGAGATGTGCAGAATAGGTCTCTAATATTTGCTCATTTTCCAGCCCAGAATTCCAGCTACCGGCATTCCCCCTCTTCATGTAGACCTTGTAAAATGAGAGAGAAAAGGCATAAGTATTGTGACATAATGTGTAATAACAACCCATAATGCAATAAATATCAATATAAAAGCATGGCGCAAAATGGACGTATCACTTAGCTAACAGTTTATTAAGATCATATCTATCTTTGCAAGCTAAAAGATCCCTAGCAGTTTCTTCATCCATAACATAACCCTCAGGTACATCAGGCAATTCATATCTAGGGGGAGAATCTTCATCATCACTTTCATCAATATTATCCGTTTCAATAATTTCATTCTCTCTAACCCTAGCAAGTTGTTCATCAAGAAATTCACCTAATGGCACATTATTATCAAGCATAGAAGTAGTTTCATCATAAGCATCATGCATAGCAGAAGTGGCATCATCAATAACATGCGACATATCAGAATCAATAGCAGGTGTAGGTGTCTCAAGTTTACTCAAAACAGAAGGTGAATCAAGTGTCGAGCTAGATGGCAGTTCCTTACTTCCCCTCGTAGTTGAGGGAAAAATCTTGGTTCTTTCATCTTTCAAGTTTCTCATAGTGATCAACATATATAAATCCCAAGTGACTCAAAGAATAGAGCTATGCTCCCCGTCAACGGCGCCAGAAAATAGTCTTGATAGCCCACAAGTATAGGGGATCGCAACAGTTTTTGAGGGTAGAGTATTCAACCCAAATTTATTGATTCGACACAAGGGGAACCAAAGAATATTCTCAATTATTAACAGTTGAGTTGTCAATTCAACCGCACCTGAAAGACTTAATATCTGCAGCAAAGTATTTAGTGGCAAAGTAATATGGAAGTAACGGTAACGGTGGCAAAACTAATAGTATTGGTTTTGTAGTGATTGTAATAGTGGCAATGGAAAAGTAACTAAGCAAAGATCAATATGTGAAAAACCCGTAGGCAATGGATCAATGACCGCCACACGCCGTCCCGCCTCGCCGGAGCCCCCGACTCGCTGGAGCTGACGACCCGCTAGTTTTCCTCGCTACCAAGTAAAAGCCGTCGGTTTTTTTGGTTTTGTTTTTAGATCAGTTTTGTTTTAGGGTTAGGGTTTTTCTCAGTTTTCTTCACTTTCGCTAATTAGCCAACGTTCACCCGAACGCCTCTGTTCTTGAACGCGTTCGTCCGTTCATCTCTGCTAGCGAACGTTTGTTCGTTAGTCTTTTCTTTTTATTTTATTTTCGGCTAGGGACCTATCCGCGATTATTTTTATCATAGTTTAGCCCCTGATCTTCAAACGCCCGCAACTTTTTAACCGTTCGTCCAAATCCAGTGAAACCAACGCCAAAATCTTCGTCTTTAACCCCTCTTTCCAGTTAATCAATTTGAACATGGTTTTGACAAATTAAAATTTGGTTGCAAGCAGATTTGAATTTGAACTTCTTTTGACCGCAATTTGAGTTTCGTAGCTCTGATTCGATTGATTCTTTTTGCGTATGAAGCTCTTCACTTGTACTTTCCATTTGGATCTTTTCATTCGAGTTTTACCTTCTATTGCTTGAGTGCTTATGTATGTTATTGTTTGCTTGCGATAGAGTTTCCGAAGTGCGAAGCGTGCTACTGCGAGTCATTAGGGTTTTCAAATCGTCAGGAAGGCAAGTAACACTTTGATCATACTTTTCATACCCAGCTTTTATGCATTAGTTTTAATCCTCAAACATTGCATGTATAGGATCTGTTTAACTTGTGTGTATTTTGGGAAGTAGATGTTGAGGTAGTACCTATTGCCCTTTTCATTCAAACCATGGGAGTTACTTCTACGTTATGCTTATACCGCTATGCTATGCTCGTAGACGTGGTTTGGCTTGAGTGATTCATGTCAGCTGTGAGAATTATTGTTAACTAAGGGTTTATTTAAGGTGGCTACTTAACACACATCTGGGTGGATTGTTTGTGGGCACCTAGGGCAATCCAGTGCTGTCCAAGGAGATCCCGGGGAATCCGTGTGATCATCCTATGGTCCGCCACCCAGGCTCAAAGGGATGATATTGTTATTCATGCTGGAAACTTCCGTGTCCAGACACAATATATTATGGGCTCTGGCATAGTTGAGTATGTTGTGTGAACTCTTTCAGTGGTAAACTAGTAGATGTAGGGGATGTAGGTGGTACGGTTTACTCGTCGAAAGGGCTAATGCTTTTGAAAGACTGTGTCTCGGTCATCCGTTTCTCAAACATCATGTAGCGTGAGAAATCAACAAAGGAGATCGAGTCTTGTGGGGAAAAGTGCACAAACCTCTACAGAGTGTATAAACTAATCATGATTAGCCATGTCCCCGGTTATGGACATCTTGAGTATCTGGTACTTGAATTATGATGTTGATCTCATCACTTTACTCTAATTAATTTGTTGGTTGATGATTACTTTAATTGGGATTGAGATGGGGTTTCCATTCTCAATGTTTTTTTAACAAACCTTGTAGTTAAATAAAATATATTCCTTTGAAGTAGGGAAAAATTGGCTTTTCGCAAAAACATTAACCTTAGAGCCTCCACCAGGCATATATGCATATAGTTATAGCTGTTACATGTTCTTTGCTCTAAGGTGTTATATTTACCAGCATATTCCATGTCCTGACCCGTTTCGAGCTGCAACATATTATGTTGCAGACTTTTCAGACGAAGAGTAAGGTGCGCTACGTCGTTGTCGTGCACTCAGCTATGCCGTTGGAGTTGATGGACTCGCTTTATCTTCCAAGCCTTCTGTTGTTATCTTATTTAGATGGCCTTCAGCCATATTATTGTAATAAGTTCCACTACACCACAACACCAATGAAATGGCATGTAATCTGCTGGGAAAAACCACTTAAGGGGGAAGATAAACTGCCGGGAGAGCAATTCTACCGGCAGATAGAACTGCCACGAGAATGGCTGCCGGGAATTACTTCTCCCGGCAGATAAACTTCTCCCGGCAGTTTAACTGCCCCCACACATTTATTTACCGGAAGTTTATTTTCTCCCGGCAAATTGACCATGGCATATAAACTACAGTTACCGGCAATGTAACTGCCGGCACAAGCTTGTTTACCCGACAGTTAATATGCCATCACGTTGATTTCACTAGCATAAGCAAATTGATCTGGGCCACAAATCGCTAATTTAATATGCATTCATTTTGTGCAGGCAATCAAAACAAATGACACAATTTCATAATTCACATATGGGCCTCATAGTAAAACTTACCTTCATTCAATAAAATTAACGACCAAATACATAGGTTTCTAGAAACGCCCATATATAAGGGTGTTGTGCAACAAAAGGAAAATTACATATGTTTTGGATGTGACACATGGCCGAAATGAGCATATAGTGGCTTCTATGCTAAACTAGCAACACAAATTAGCTTTCCCCATGGATGTAATGTTCCCAACAACGCGAGGCCCTAATCATTCAAAATGCTTATAGTTTATTGCTTTAACTTCTGCTAGCCTCTCGCTCTTGTGCTTCAGCATTGTCTCCTCTTCCTTTTTCCATTCTATTTCCTGAAAAGAGAAATTTTTGGCACATTAGAATTTACACGTCAGATGTAAGTAGATTGCCGTTTGTTTTCTTTCTCATTGTTGCCTTTTGCTTTTCTTCTGACACATCATCTAAATGTTCCAAATAAAATATGGTCAGGTTCATAGTTTTACATGTTGAAGGGGGCAAACTAATACGAAGTCATGGCAGCATGGCAAAAGTTGGAACCCAAATTTGGCCATATTCAATTTTATTTTATTTTAAATGCTTCACAAGAATGAATGGTAGATGCGCACGTGTGTACATAATGTCACCCCCGTTTGTCAAACCATCTTTTTGGACTCAGACTAGAACAAAAATAATAAATGAGTAAATAAGTTCAGGTTGGCTATATATGACTTACCAAGTGTACTCTCTGCCTCAATTCAAACTTCTCCTCCTAACATGTTGTAGCCTTTGCTCAGCTGATAATTACTTGCCCTGACATAATACATGGAACATATAAGAATCCATGCTTCATGTTATTCTTAAGAAACAGTAACTTATTGAGTAAAAACTAGATTGAAGACCCCAACCTTATAAAAGCAGCATGTAATAACAATTAAACTCTAGAAGAGTACTCCACTTTTAGTCTGTCTTAGCAGCAAAATGAAAGGAGACATAAATAAGTTCTCTAGCTAGTTATTTTTCTTCCATGTAACAGTATATGTGCATGATGACAGTTGAACTAGATGATCTCACATTGATCGACCAATGGGAATAAACAGCACAACACAAAAATCTTTTTACCCAAAGCTTTCTTGTAAAACTCCTACAGTGTTTTGCTGATTTAGTATTCAGTTGTAGCATCCACTTGTTTAGCACCAAAAGATTATTGAACTCCCTATACTGATAAGACTTAATAAAACATGTGTGCAGTCATTTAGAAGTATCCACGGTGGCACTGCCATAGTGCATAGATCATTTGGAAGTTTTCACTGGCCGAGAGCATATCTACAATCCTTTACGTACAATATAAATTGAAACTACAAACATTCCCTGGTGCTTCCTATCAAGATGTCTGAAGATGGAAACGATAATATGTTCTGAAGAACTGTTCTTACTCGATTACATGGAGAAATATTTAAGTAGTGACTACCCTGAGTTCAAGCATTACAAAATACTACTCCCTCCGTTCCTAAATATAGGTCTTTCTAGTGATTTCAACAAGTGACTACATACGGAGCAAAATGAGTGAATCTACACTCTAAAATATGTCTATATACATCCGTATGTGGTAGTCCATTTGAAACCACTAAAAAGACTTATATTTAGGAACAGAGGGAGTAGATGTTTCCTTTCGCACAAACAACACATGTCCAAGCATAATGTGTATATAAGTATGAAAGATAGATCACAGTAGCTGATAGCACAGGCAAGCAACATAGATAACCATTGTTTCATATGCACGCTCAAAAGAATCAAGTAAGAAAAAGTAGTTTGATTTTGACATTTCATGTTTTGATGTGATAACTCAAGAAAATTTAGTCCTGAGCCATGACACTAAGATGTTGAACTTCACAAATTTGCGCAAAATACTACAATGTTGAGATCATGGAATGATTAATTTCCCCATGACCACAAAAGCAGTAACTCATAACCAAATATATATCTAACACAACACACATACATTAGTCATGTTGGTCTGTAGAAGTTTTTTTCCAGGAGATACTCCTAATAGTGAAAATAGCAATTAAAATGCTAAATCGACAAATTTACTGTAATAACTGATAAGGATGATCCTTGAAGGATGTAAGTGTGACCACCAGAAGAAAATCAAATCACGTACAAGTTTTCGGAGTTGTGCAATTTAGGGAATCACCTTCTCAAGCACAGGATCAAGCGATAGAACACAAGTGATATCAAGATCTTGTAGAAGCTTCTCAAAATATATAATTTCTTGTGACAATATAGTTACTGCAATGCTTATGAAGTTGAAAAGTATACATAAACTATTATCTATTAGATGGCATGAAAGTTTAAGCATAATTTTTGGTACCTATGTGAACTTGTTCTTTATATAATATATGGGTATATCACATTCAGACAACAACTTTCACAGCACATAAATAATAAACTTCATATCAGAGAACTAACACTTTTGCAAGCTCAAATCTTTAAACTCTAGAAGCAGTACTCCACTTTCAGTCTATATTTGTAGCAAACAGAGAAGAGACAGAAAGAGATTCTCTATCTGAAGTATATGTGCATGATGATGAGTGAACTAAATGATCTCACATCAATCGATCAACAGAGATAAACAAGGGTACTTGTTCATTCCAACTACATGTTCATTAGTCAAATTTCGTTGTCTTTTAACATCAAGAATTAGCACAAAGAGCACTTAATCATAGTAAATGGGAGAATAGCCATTGGCACCAAGAATTAGAGTTGTGAAGAGCATCTTCATTGGTACATTCAAGCACAAGTTTGAGAGAGAAAAATGTTACCTCAGTATTGAACTCCTATGAAACAATTAGCTAGATGGTAAATCATGGCAGGAAAGTAGGTACTTTTGTAGAGAAATTTTTAATATCAAATCCACACTCATGTCTATAAATTTATCTCTTTCAGATGGAGGCACCAAAAACTTTATAGAGTGCTACATTTCCCTACTACTATAGTAAACAATTTTTTGAATTTGGATTAGCAGTCCGCACAGACTCGAGAGCAAATACAAGTCATTGATTTGTTCCATAAAATTAATATCCACCGTTCATCAGTACCTTGCCCAAGAGATCTAATGGTTGACATTTCTTAGATTCGCTATGTACGGGCAGGCGCCAAAACGACTCCAGGACCTTTCTGGAATCCTGATAGCTCCAAATGGGCCCACTGGTGAAACTATGCTATTCAAGATCTTTTGTAGCTATGATCGGGAAACAACGATGACTAGAGTAACCTTCCTTCTACTCCGTAAAAACTACTCCCTCCGTTCCTAAATATAAGTCTTTGTAGACATTCCACTATGAACTATATACGGATGTATATAGATGCATTTTAGAGTGTAGATTCACTCATTTTGCTCTGTATATGATTCATAATGAAATCTCTATAAAGACTTATATTTCGGAACAGAGGGAGTAGCTTGTATAGAGCACTAATCGTTTGTATCTACCAAGTTTTCAAGCAGCAACTTGCCAATCCTTTGGACGGGATTTAATACTCAATGGCATACATACTACTCCCATCTGAAAATAAATGTTGCTCAAATAAACGGATGAGTGAGTGAAGAACACGTGCATCGCTTGTGCCTTCGACTAGTATACGCAGTCTTCAGTTGCGCAATGTCTGAACCTGAATAAATAAAGACCGATCCATGTACTAAAAAGGATGGATACAAGCAAATGAAATAGGCACATATACTTGCATATTAAGATAACAAAATGAAATATACACTAACCTGGCTGAAACCCTTTACAAATCACGAGCACTAGGAATTCCTCAAACAAACCAACCACCGCTAGAACCAGTCTCCAATCCTTTCACTAATAGCACCTGCATCAATTTGGTAGGAAAAGGAAAAAACAACAAGGAACACGCTCAGTAGTAACTCGGTGGAAGGGGAAATCTCCCTTCATACGGACAACTGGAAAACGCGCACCATGAGTTCTCATCGAGCAGAGAAGAAAAGATTAACAACCTTGGTAAGGAAGATCTCACCTGCATCGGGTTTCCACCGAGACGGATCTGAGGAAAGTATTGTACCACCATAGTAGAGATGGGACACCACGCTCGCCGTTGGCGGGGAGGAAGCCGTGGTGCGGAGTCCACCTATGCTCGTCGGCGTGATGGACCGTAAAGAAGAGATGGAGGCGACCGGCATCGTCGACCAGTTCTGGTGGTGGTCTTGAAGGGAGGGAGGCGACGACGATGTCGCAGGCGTATCGAGGGAGGCGACGACGAGATGCAAGCCCCGCCGCCATAGATCCCGATGGGGTCGCACAGGTCAACCAAAGGGGTGGTGGTGGAGGGCGTGGCCAACAGCAGAGGGGGCGGCGACGGCGGTCGAGGAGGAGGTCCAGGGAGGGTTCGATTTGGGAGGAGAACAGGTCGTGTGGTGGCTGTAAATCATCTTCTTTTTTTTGAGCGGTGGCTGTAATTCTTTTGAGTGGAAATGTCACACGCTCTCCCGTGCCAGCACACATTTGGGCCAAATATTATTTTGGGCTTGCGCCACATGCAGGCCCGGCAGATAGTGGGCCGTAATTCAATTCTCCCGGCAGTTTTTATGACCTAAGATGTGGACATTATTACTGGCAGTGCGCATGACCTTGCTCATTAACTTCTACCGGTAGTTTCTCTGCCGTTATGCACTTCTACCGGCAATAACAAAATCCCCGGCAGATGATTTGCCCTCATTCTTGTATTTCTCCCGGCAGTTAATTGCCCCCAATTCGGTGTTGTGGTGTAGTGTTCTATTTTGAGACATTCGATGTAATAAGTGTGTGATTGAAACTCTGTTATAAATCCTTTAAGTACTGTGTGTGTCGGCATTACCGATCCAGGGATGACACTTATGCACAGAGATTTGACCGTTTGAGGTCAGATCGCTACAAGATGGTATCAGAGCACACACTAACTGTAGGACGCGACCACTAAGATAAGCGTTAGGTCACTCTTCTCTACTCATTTTTGACTCCTCTCCTTTTTCCACTCTATAGATGGTGGACCCAAGGAACAAGTTTTCTCAACCAGATGAAGACACCCCTTTTGGACGACACTTGAAGGAGGCCACTAGATACCTGAACATCGGAATACCAAGCTTCACCGGGACCTACACCACCACTCTACAGGAAGAAGAGCGCTGGACCATTCGAGTACATGTTCCAGGAAGGACATTCACACCAGTTACTGAGCCCATAGAGTTTTCCTTTGATGCACGAACCTGGAGTCTAGGAAAGAGCATGGAAGCCCACATCGCCATGGGACACATCGGTGAAGTTTACCACAAGGATCTTAAGGACACCATCTACCAGATATGTGGACACCGAGATGAGCAGTGGGAGATGATCAACACCAGGAGGGACAAGTCCATTGCAGCCTTTATCA
Organism: Triticum urartu; assembly: GCF_056163025.1. Taxonomy (NCBI): domain Eukaryota; kingdom Viridiplantae; phylum Streptophyta; class Magnoliopsida; order Poales; family Poaceae; genus Triticum; species Triticum urartu. Next base: position 424,356,660 of record NC_141877.1, on the reverse strand, counting down.
GGAGTTAAACCAGCACATTCGCCGCCAGGAGAACCAAATGTGCGCCAGCATGATAGATCTGAAGAAGGTGATGACCAAGATCATGGAGCTTGAAGAGGAACTCAAGTTTACACGCGATGGATACGAAGAGGAAATTGTAGTGCTACTGGAGAAGAATGAAGACCTGAAGAATAAGCTAGGAGTATTCATGGGAGACCCCACACTAGGAGGAGATGACGATCATCCCGAGGACTACATCATCATCGATGACACCGACTCCGACCCCGACAGTGATGATGACTATGAAGACGAAGCTGGAGCAGATATCATGGAATCTTCTTCCGATCAAAATTTCTAGTCGACCACCACATTATCAATAGTATCCCTACATGTACATAGGATAGTCCGAGTATTCTGTAATGGTAGTTAGATCGACTGTATTCCCTTGTTTGAATTGAGTGATATCATTATGATTTTGTGTTTGCCTCATGTGCATATGGGTAGTGATTTCCCTTAGACCTCATTCTATTCTAATCTCTCCCCTCAAAACCCATCAGATGCCTCCGAGACGTGACACCGGATTTACCTTCCCGTCGGAGCTCACTCAGTTGATCCAGCAGCAGAATGCCTTGATGCAGCTACTAGTTCAGAACCAAGGCAACAAAAACAACAACAGCAACCCACCTCCACCACCTCCAGTTGACAACTCAGCCCGTTTTCTGAGGTTGAATCCGCCGGTGTTTTCCAGTAGCACCGAGCCGATTGTTGCTGATGACTGGCTCCACAAGATTTGAAGGGAGCTGACCACCACAGGTTGCACAGATGCTGAGAAGGTGCGCTTTGCCGCACATCAATTGGATGGACCTGCAGCCTCATGGTGGGAGAATTACACAGCCACTTTTCCCATAGCCAATGTCACATGGGATCAGTTTCAGCAAGCTTTCCGCACAACCCATGTCTCTATAGGAGCAATGAATATGAAGAAGCGTGAGTTTTGCAACTTACGCTAGGGAAATCATACTGTCGGGCAGTACATGGATGAGTTTAGTAAGTTAGCTCGCCATGCCCCAGATGATGTGGCCACAGATGCCGCGAAGCAGGAGAAGTTCATGGAAGGGCTGAATGATGAGATGAGTATGCAGTTGATGTTGGCAACATTTACAAACTACCAGTAATTGGTAGACAGGGCCCTTATGATTGAAAACAAACAACAACAGATAGAGAGCCGCAAACAGAAGTATGGACAAGGGAAGTACAATTCTGGAGCTCAGCAGAAGCCTCACTTTACCCCTAACTCTGGAGGTTACACCCATAACCATGGGGGCCATACTCACAATGGAGCGAGTTCACATAACCACAGTGGGCCTAAGAATGGAAATGGGAATGGAGCAAGCAGTAACCAGAACCGTCCCAACCCAGAAACGCCCGCCAAGAAAGACCTGAGCCATGTTACCTGTTACAAGTGCAGGAAGCCTGGGCATTACGCCAACGATTGTTCTGAGTTGAAGAATGGCAATGGAAATGGAAGCTTAGGAAAGAAGCCAAATCCCTTCACGAGAGGTCAGGTGAACCACATCAACATGGAGGAGGTTGAGGAGCAGCCTGACGCAGTGATTGGTAAGTTTTTGGTTAAGTCATTTACCGCTCTTGTTCTTTTTGATACTGGTGCATCGCATTCATACATATCAAGGGGATTTGTGGACAAGTTTAAGTTACCAACTTTAGCCCTTAGGTCACCCATGCTAGTAAGCTCGCGAGGATCAGAGTATATGGCCAGCCGACGGTGTGATCGGTTACCCTTAACCATTGGTAGCCATGTTTTCCCCTCAGACCTAGTAATTTTGGAATCACAAGGATTGGATATAATACTAGGCATGGATTGGTTATCGTGGTATGGAGGAAACATCGATTGTGCTAGCAAGTCAATTTTACTCACCACCCCGGAGGGAAAAAGGATCAAGTATGTGTCTAGGCATGCGCCAAGGAGGACCCAAGTAAATTCTCTCTCTAGAGTTGTTCAGGAAGAAGTGCCTATTGTGAAGGATTACCCGGATGTATTTCCAGAGGAATTACCAGGCATGCCACCAGATCGAGACATAGAGTTTTTGATAGAGTTGTTGCCAGGCACCGGACTAATATCGAAGAGACCGTATCGGATGCCCGCAAACGATCTGGAGGAAATTAAGAAGCAGATTAAGGAGTTATTGGAGAAAGGTTACATCCGACCAAGTTCATCACCGTGGGGAGCCCCAATGCTCTTAGTTGAGAAGAAGGATGAATCGTTGAGAATGGTTGTTGATTATCGCGCATTGAATGAAGTGACGATCAAGAACAAATACCCACTACCGATGATCAACGATTTGTTTGACCAGTTGCAAGGAGCTAAAGTATTCTCCAAGATCGATCTACGATCAGGATACCACCAGTTGAAGAGTCGTAACAGGATATACCTAAGACAACTTTTACCACCAAGTACGGGCTGTATGAGTACTCGGTCATGTCATTTGGATTGACTAATGCCCTGCCTATTTCATGAGTATGATGAACAAGGTGTTCATGGAGTTTTTGGATAAGTTTGTGGTGGTATTCATTGATGATATTCTGGTATACTCGAAGGATGAAGAGGAACACAAGGAACACTTGCGCCTAGTTCTCGATAAGCTCAGCGAACACCAGCTGTATGCTCAGTTTAGCAAGTGTGAGTTTTGGTTGAAAGAAGTTGGATTTCTTGGGCATGTTATATCAGGAGAAGGTATAGCAGTAGACCCTACCAAGGTTCAGTCTGTCACTGAGTGCTTGGCACCCACCTCACTTGGGGAGATCCGCAGTTTTCTGGGACTCGCATGATACTATAGACGGTTCATTGATAATTTTTCGAAGATTGCGAAACCCATGACAGAGTTGTTGAAGAAGGACACCAAGTTCAAATGGACCGAGGAGTGTGAAGCCAGTTTTCAGGAGTTGAAGAAACGTTTGGTTACAGCCCCAGTGCTGATTCTTCCGGATATACGCAAGGATTTCCAAGTGTATTGCGATGCTTCTCGCCTAGGACTTGGAGGTGTACTTATGCAGGACGGAAGAGTTGTTTCATATGCTTCACGTCAGTTGAGACCTCACGAGATGAATTATGCCACACATGATTTGGAGTTAGCAGCCATAGTGCATGCGCTCAAGACCTAGAGACATTTCCTGATTGGAAATAGATGTGATGTGTACACGGATCACAAGAGTTTTAAGTACATTTTCACGCAGAAGGAGCTAAATCTCAGGCAGAGGAGATGGTTGGAGCTCATAAAGGATTATTATATGAAGCTACACTACCATCCAGGAAGGGCCAATGTCATAGTAGACGCTTTGAGCCAGAAGAGTTATGCCAATACCCTTGTAAGCGGAGGATTACCACAGGAGTTAGTCGAGAATCTCAAGGAGCTTCATTTGGACATAGTTACAAGAGGTTTTGTTGCAACAATGGAGGTTCAGTCTACATTATTGGGAAAGATTCGAGAAGCTCAGAAGGATGATAAGGAAATTGCTGAGATTAAGGAGAATATGAGCAAAGGAAAAGCCAAAGGTTTCCGTGAGGATGAGCACGAAACTTTATGGGTTGAGGATCGTGTTTATGTGCCCAATAGCGCAGAGATCAGGAAGTTAATACTTCAGGAAGCTCATGACTCGCCATACTCGATTCACCCCGGAAAAACCAAGATGTATTTGGATTTGAAGGAGCATTTCTGGTGGACGGGTATGAAGAAGGATATTGCCGAGTGAAGGAGTCCTGGATTAGGGGGTCTCCGGACAGCCGAACTATCTCTATTGGCCGGACTGTTAGACTATGAAGATACAAGATTGAAGACTTCGTCTCATGTCCGGATGGGACTCTACTTGGCGTGGAAGGAAAGCTAGGCAATAAGGATATGGATATCTCCTCCTTTGTAACCGACCTTGTGTAACCCTAACCCTCTCCGGTGTCTATATAAACCGAAGGGTTTTAGTCTGTAGGACAACAACCACAACATACAATCATACCATAGGCTAGCTTCTAGGGTTTAGCCTCTCTGATCTCGTGGTAGATCTACTCTTGTACTACCCATATCATCAATATAAATCAAGCAGGACGTAGGGTTTTACCTCCATCAAGAGGGCCCGAACCTGGGTAAAACATCGTCTCCCCTGCCTCCTGTTACCATCTGCCTTAGACGCACAGTTCAGGACCCCCTACCCGAGATCCGCAGGTTTTGACACCGACATTGGTGCTTTCATTGAGAGTTCCTCTATGTCGTCGCCGTTAGGCTTGATGGCTCCTACTATCATCGATAGTGATGCGGTCCAAGGTGAGACTTTTCTCCCCGGACAGATCTTCGTATTTGGCGACTTTGCACTGCGGGCTAATTCTCTTGGCCATCTGGAGCAGATTGAAAGCTATGCCCCTGGCCATCAGGTCAGATTTGGAAGTTTGAACTGCACGGCCAACATCCGCGGAGACTTGATCTTCGACGGATTCGAGCCACAGCCGGGCGCGCCGCACTGTCACGATGGGTATGACCTAGCTCTGCCGCCGAACAGTACCCCAGAGGCCGCACCCGCATCAGCTCCGACCCTTAGCTCAGAGCCAACTGCGCCAATCGAGTACGGGTGGTTAGACACCGCCTCAGGGGATGCAGTCTCAACGGCGATCGAGCCGAACACCAGCCTAACCCTCTGCGCAGCCCGTGACTCCAAGGTGCCGGACTCTTTTCCGGACTCCGAACCATCCGCGCCCCTGCCAATCGAATCCGATTGGGCGCCGATCATGGAATTCACCGCCGCAGATATCTTTCAACACTCGCCCTTCTGCGACATTCTAAATTCACTAAGGTCTCTCTCTTTGTTAGGAGAGCCCTGGCCGAACTATGGCAACAAGATTGGGATGCGGACGACGAAGAAATTCGACACCCACCCACCACCCACTTCGTAGCCAGTGTCGATGATTTAACCGACATTCTCGACTTCGACTCCGAAGACATCGACGGTATGGACGACGATGTAGGAGACGAACATGAACCAGCGCCTATAGGGCACTGGAAAGCCACCTCGTCATATGACATATACATGGTGGATACACCCAAAGAAGGCAATGGCGATTAGATAGCGGAGGATGACCCCTCCAAGAAGCAACCCAAGTGCCGACGTCAGCGGCGCCGCTCTAGGTCCCGCCAAAGCAAAAGTGGTGATACCGGCACAAGAGATAATAACACTCCGGATAGTGCCAAAGACAACAACATTCCCCTCCAGCAAGATTCAGAGCAGGAGGATGGAGGAGCCAACTCTCCTGAGAGAGCGGCAGATGGAGAGGAGGAGGATGACAATTACATGCCCCCCTCCGAAGACGAGGCAAGCCTCGGCGACGATGAATTCGCCGTACCAGAGGATCCCGTCGAACAAGAGCGCTTCAAGCGCCGGCTTATGGCCACGGCAAATAGCCTGAAGAAAATGCAGCAGCAGCTTCAAGCTAATCAAGATCTGCTAGCTGACAGATGGACTGAAGTCCTCGCGGCCGAGGAATATAAACTCGAGCGCCCCTCCAAGAATTACCCAAAGTGCAGGTTACTACCCCGACCGGAGGAAGAAGCGTATGATACGGCTGATCGCCCACCTCGTGGCCGCGATAGAGAGGCATTCCAGCCAAAAGCTCAGCCTCCACCCCGACGCCATTCAAATAAAAAGGCATGGGGAGATACGCCAGACCTGCGACATATTGGAGGACAAAGCAAAGCATGCAATATCGATCTATGGATCACGATGGCGCACCACTCTGCGAGACGATAAACGTCACGCCGGATACAGTAAAAGCAAATCCGGCTAGGCCGAACACAGCGGGCAAGACCCATTCGAGCTGCGTCGCGATATAGCCCAATACAGAGGTGCCGCACACCCCTTATGCTTCACAGACGAAGTAATGGAACATCAATTCCCAGAAGGTTTCAAACCTGTAAATATTGAATCATACGACGGCACAACAGATCCCGCAGTATGGATTGAGGATTTCCTCCTCCACATCCACATGGCCCGCGGTGATGACTTACACACCATCAAATACCTACCACTAAAGCTCAAAGGACCAGCGCGACATTAGCTTAACAGCTTGCCAGCGGACTCCATTAGCTGTTGGGAAGATCTGGAAGCCGCATTCCTCGACAACTTTCAGGGCTCTTATGTGCGACCACCAGACGCTGATGACTTGAGCCACATAATTTAGCAGCCAGAAGAGTCGGCCAGGAAATTCTGGACTCGGTTCCTTACAAAGAAAAATCAAATCATCGACTGTCCGGATGCGGAGGCCTTAGCGGCTTTCAAACACAACATCCGAGGTGAGTGGATAGCCCTGCACCTTGGTCAGGAAAAGCTGAAATCTATGGCAGCTCTCACGACGCTCATGACCCGCTTTTGTGCGGGAGAAGACAGCTGGCTGGCTCGCAGTAATAACATATCAAAGAACCATGGTACCTCAGATACCAAGGACGGCAATAGCAGGTCACGTCGCAAGAAACATAAGCGCCGCATTAACAGCGAAAATACTGAGGATACGACAGTCATTGCCGGATTCAAAGGCTCTAAACCCGGTCAGCGGAAAAAGCCATTCAAACAAAGTACGCCGGGTCCGTCCAGCTTGGACCATATACTCGATCGCTCGTGTAAAATACACGGCACCCCAGACAAGCCAGCCAATCACACCAACAGGGATTGTTGCGTGTTCAAGCAGGCCGGCAAGTTAATTGCCGAAAACAAGGACAAGGGGCCGCATAGCGATGACGAGGAGGAGCCCCGGCAGCCGCACACTGGAGGATAGAAGAGGTTTCCCCCGCAAGTGCGGACGGTGAACATGATATACGCAACCCACATCCCCAAGAGGGAGCGGAAGCGTGCGCTCAGGGACGTATATGCGTTGGAGCCAGTCGCCCCAAAGTTCAACCCTTGGTCGTCCTGTCCGATCACCTTCGAACGCAGGGACCACCCGACTAGTATCCGGCATGGCGGATTCGCCGCACTGGTCCTAGACCCAATCATTGACGGATTTCACCTCACTCAAGTCCTTATGGATGGCGGCAGCAGCCTGAACCTGCTTTATCAGGACACAGTGCGCAAAATGGGTATAGACCCCTCAAGGATCAAACCCACAAAAACGACCTTTAAGGGCATCATTCCAGGTGTAGAGGCCCATTGCACAGGCTCAATTACACTTGAAGTGGTCTTCGGATCCCCAGATAACTTCCGAAGCGAAGAGTTAATCTTCGATATAGTCCCGTTCCGCAGTGGTTATCACGTGCTGCTCGGGCGAACCGCATTTGCTAGATTCAATGCGGTACCACATTATGCATACCTCAAGCTCAAGATGCCAGGACCTCGCGGAGTTATTACAGTCAATGGAAACACAGAGCGCTCTCTCCGAACAGAGGAGCACACCGCGGCCCTCGCAGCAGAAGCGCAAAGCAGCCTCTCAAGGCAATCAACCAGTTTGGCGCTTCAAAGCCCGGACACCTTCAAGCGCGCTCGGGGCAATCGGCAAATAGACCACCTGGTGCGATCTGAGCTCGCGTAGCAATACGGCAGCCACCCCAATCCCAGCCCAACGGTGAAACTCGTGCCACGCGTACATAATTACGCATTAAAAATACCATCGGCACAGGTGGGGAGGGGGGCACAACTGCGGCACGCCCCAAGATGCGGCTTAAACCACACTAGGGGCTTCCCGTTTAGTTATTTTTCCTTTTTTTTCAGGACCTTAATCTCTGGAAACACTGTCCGGCAACACTATTGCCGAACACATGATGCAGCAACCAAGGAGCAGACAAGTACGTCATACCACGGAATTCCCAGGTTGATTACGGTAACGAGCGAAATATTCGATTTAATATCATCCCTCAGCTTGCCCTTGGAAGGGACATAGTACTACTCTTTGCTTATCGCAATATCTGTATCACTCTGCTTGAACGCAATTTTTTAATAAACAATGCATGACATTAGGACTATTATTGCATTCTTGTTATATATATCTATGTGTTCATTAATGACGCCTTGCAACCATACAACTTGGTACGGCTAATACACCAGGGGCTTACGTACCTCACAACACGGTGTGAAAAGTCCAAACACTTTCACAAGTGCGGCACCCCGAACTTATAGCATTATATGCATCAGCTCCGAATCATGTCTTTGGTCAAATGTTGGGTTTGCCCGGATCCTATGTTTTGGTACCTTACGTTCTGCTCTATTGGCTAAGGTAGCGCTAGGAGAACTACTGCGATTGTGCCCCAGTTCTGCTGGGTTTAGCACCTCAGTAGAGAAAGCTGAAACTGACTGTCATGATAAGGCGAGAGACTGGTCGCTGTTCGGCGAGGTTTTCGAGTCCCTAAAGACTAATGCCGCTTAGAGCGAGGGGTCGGCCCTGTCCGGCTTAAAGGCGTGTATTGCACCCCAAATTCGGCCTTCTGAATACCAGGGGCTTCGCCGAAATTTAAAATTATAGAATTCTATGGCTAAGTGAGAGTGATAAAGCATTATTAGTCCGGTTGCCTTGTTCGCTGTGCTGAGCACCTCCCTCGAAGGACCCAAACATGGGAACAAGAGTGCTCAGGTTTATCCCGAACACCCCAGCACTCATGGCATGGGGGCAGAAGCGGAGGACTAGCCATCTCTCAGATTGGATAAACAGCCAAACAGAAGGTAATATTTTAAATTCAAACAAGCGTTGCATAGCGCATATGAAACAAGTTTTCATAAATACAGGATAAAACAAGCAAGTCTCACTCAAATATTACATCTTTTGAACACTCGTCCACTATGAGACGGGCACCCGGCAGAACACCCTCATAGTACATCTCGGGGTGGCGGTGCTCCTTGCCCTCCGGCGGCCCCTCCTTGATCAGCTTCATGACGTCTAGCTTGACCCACTGCAATTTCACACGGGCAAAAGCCCGGCGTGCACCTTCAATGCAGACAGATCGCTTGACGACCTCCAGCCGCGGGCAGGCATCCACAAGCCGCCTCACCAGGCTGAAGAAGCTGTTCGGAAGGGTGTCGCCCGGCCACATCTGGACTATAAAGCTCCTCATGGCCAGATCGGCCGCCATATGTAGCTCGACCATCTGCTTCAGCTGGTCGCTCATTGGCACCAGGTGTTCGGCCTCAGCATACTGAGACCAGAACAACTTCTCCGTTGAGCTTCCATCCTCGGCCTGATAAAATTGTGCAGCATCGGACACGCTATGGGGCAAATCTGCGAATGCTCTTGGAGAGCTCCGGATTCGGGTAAGTAATCGGTAATTTACTTTTACATGCTTGCTTTGCATATAGAAAGCCTTACCCGCCGCTATCTTCTTCATCGCATCGATCTCCTGGAGGGCCTTTTGGGCTTCGGCCTTGGCACTTTTTGCGCTCTCGAGGGCCGCGACAAGCTCAGACTCCCGCGTCTTTGAGTCAAGCTCCAACGCCTCGTGCTTCGCCACGAGAGCCTGGAGCTCTTGCTGCACCTTGCCCACTCGAGCCTCATGCTTCTCTCGCTCGGTGCGCTCCTTGGCCGCTATATCCGCGGCCTTGGTTAGCGCTTGCTTCAGGATCGCCACCTCGGTCGTGGCCCCTGTCAAATATACGTTGATCCTGTCATTTTGCAATCGCGTCTTCTTTTATATATACATATCTATAGACAGGGTATTACTTGCCCTTGTTCTCCTCGAGCTGCCTCTTAGCAAGGCCGAGCTCTTTCCTGGACCCCTCGAGGTCCTGCTTCAGTACGACGACCTCCACAGTCAGTGCGGCGGACGCCAGCAGCGAAGCCTGCATATGCATATTGACATACTTATATTGGACTCCTGCGATATTATTTGATCCTCTGTTCGGCTTTTCTTTGTGAACACCGAACAAAGCATCAGGGGCTACTGTCTATGCGGTAATATTTCTACTACATTTTAAAACACTTACCTCAAAGCCTGTTAGAAGGCTGGCACAAGCTTCAGTCAATCCGCTCTTGGCGGACTGAACCTTCTGGATCACCGCACTCATGATAGTGCGGTGCTCCTCGTCGAAGGAAGCGCTGCGAAGCGCTTCCAGCAGATTGTCCGGTGCCTCTGGATGGACAGAGGTCACCGGCACAGGCGTCTTGCCCCTCTTAGAAGGAGGCCACCTGCCTGAGCCCGCAACCGCTGGAGGGTCCGACGCGGTGTTCGGCTGAGGGCCGAACTCGGAGCTCTCAGGGGCCCCGTCCCCTTGGCTCTCGGAGTCCGAAAGGTCGCCTTGAGGCGCCTCCAGGACTGTCTCCCCTTGACCCGGTGCCTCTTGAGACAGCACCTCGGCGTCGTCAGCAGGATGAGGGGAGGTGGCGGTCGGGACTGGATCGCTATCCATGTCCGACAAGCTCAGGGAGCCGTCCGATGATACATCGATACTGGCTCGTGGCGGCCTGCATAATTATGTTCGGCGTTAGGAAAAAATAGTGCGACAAAGGAATTCTATGAGTTACTCAGGTATCCGAATACTTACGATCTCCCGGGGGGCTTGGCCCGGGGCAACCACTCGTCTTCGCCCTCGTCGGCGGCGGTGGAACTGTCCGGAAGGAGAGTCCTCCCCTTCTTGGACCCTTCGGCCTCCCCAGTTGGGGCGGCCTTCCTTTTCTTGTCTCCCCCTCCTAGAGGGGGAGCATCTTCTTCTTCCTCCTCGTCTTCGGGGGAGGAGTGTGCCGCAGAGTTATCGGGCGATGAGTCCGATAACACCTGGCGCCGGGAACTCTTTCGGGTTCCCTTGGCCTTCTTGGACTTCTCCGGCACCTTGTAAGGAGCCGGAGTCAGCATCTCCGTCAGGAGAGCGCCCCGCAGTATCTTCGGGCAAAGGGGCCGGGCAGTTAATCTGCCCCGACATCTCCACCCAGTCCTGTCAAAGGCATGGAGATTAGACCCCGCACATAATTAAGCTAGGGAAAATAAATGTCCTACGGGACGTATTGAACTCACCGAACACGCTAGGCGCTTTGCGCTTAGTCCGCGGTCCTTGGCGAGAGAAGGAGGGACCTCGGCGCCCTTGAACAGCACCTTCCAGACGTCCTTGTGCGTCGTATCAAAGAGCTCGCTCAGAGTCTGGTGCCGGGCCGGGTCGAACTCCCACAAGGTAAAATCCCGTTGTTGACACGGGAGGATCCGGCGGATGAGCATAACTTGGACTATGTTGACAAGCTTGAGCTTCTTGCTCGCCATACTCCGGATACATTTCTGGAGTCCATCTAGCTCCACCGACGAACCCCACGACAAGCCCTTCTCTTTCCAGGAAGTGAGCCGTGTAGGGAATCCGGATCGAAACTCGGGGGCTGCCACCGATTTGGTGTCGCGCGGCTCGGTGATGTAGAACCACGCCGATTGCCATCCCTTTATTGTCTCCACGAAGGAGCCTTCGAGCCATATAACGTTGGGCATATTGCTCAGCATGGCTCCGCCGCATTCTGCTTGTTGGCCTCGTACCACCTTCGGCTTGATATTGAAGGTCTTTAACCACAGGCCGAAGTGGGGCTGGATGCGGAGGAAAGCCTCACACACGACGATGAACGCCGAAATGTTGAGGATGAAGTTCGGGGCCAGATCATGAAAGTCCAGCCCATAGTAGAACATGAGACCACGGGCGAATGGATGGAGGGGAAACCCTAGTCCGCGGAGGAAGTGGTGAAGGAAAACCACCCTCTCGTGAGGTTCCGGGGTAGGGACGATCTGCCCCGCAGCGGGCAGCCGATGCGTGATGTTCGCGGCTAAGTATCCGGCTCCGCGCAGCTTCCTGACGTCTCCCGCCGTGACGGAGGAGACCATCCACCTGCCTCCCGCTCTGGACATGGTTGGAGAAGGTTGAGGTGGGAAGTGCGGACTTGGGTGCTAGAGCTCGAGTGTGCGAAAACGGATGAGCAAATGAGGAAGAAGGCGTGGATAGAAATGTGAATCCTTATCCCTTTATATGGGCGGACGAAGCTAAGCGTCCCCACTTGCCTGGTAAAACTCGCTTATCCCCCAAGCGCCGTAATTGATAGCGCAGTTGGGTTACCCACACCCGTATTGATGAGAATCCCGTAATAAGGGGACACGATCTCTGCTTTGACGAGACGTGTCGAAAAACTGCCTCGCGTTATGTGCGGGGCTGGTTAAAGGAAACGGTTCGAATAATCACCGGTCCATGACATAACGTCATGCTGCCAAAACAAGCCTGCAAATTAGATCTGCGAAAATATTATTCTCTCTACGGTGGTATGTGGAACTTATTTTGCAGGGTCGGACACAATCCTCGTATTCAAATTCTTCTGTGATGTATTCGGAGAAGGAACCCGCCTTGCAATGCCGAAGACAATACTGCGCGCCGGACTCATCATCATTGAAGCCTGGTTCAGGGGCTACTGAGGGAGTCCTGGATTAGGGGGTCTCCGGACAGCCGGACTATCTCTATTGGCCGGACTGTTAGACTATGAAGATACAAGATTGAAGACTTCGTCTCGTGTACGGATGGGACTCTACTTGGCGTGGAAGGCAAGCCAGGCAATAAGGATATGGATATCTCCTCCTTTGTAACCGACCTTGTGTAACCCTAACCCTCTCCGGTGTCTATATAAACCGAAGGGTTTTAGTCCGTAGGACAACAACCACAACATACAATCATACCATAGGCTAGCTTCTAGGGTTTAGCCTCTCTGATCTCGTGGTAGATCTACTCTTGTACTACCCATATCATCAATATCAATCAAGCAGGACATAGGGTTTTATCTCCATCAAGAGGGCCCGAACCTGGGTAAAACATTGTGTCCCCTACCTCCTGTTACCATCCTGCCTAGACGCATAGTTCGGGACCCCCTACCCGAGATCCGCCGGTTTTGACACCGACACCGAGTATGTAGTAGTGTGTGATGTATGTCAGAGAGTGAAGGCAGAACGTCAGAAGCCAGCCAGATTATTACAACCTATGCCGATACCAGAATGGAAGTGGGACAAACTTGGCATGGATTTCATCACCGGATTACTCAGGACCCGGTCGGGATATGATTCTATCTGGGTAGTATTTGATCATTTGACAAAGTTAGCTCACTTTATCCTAGTAAAAATCACTTATACAAGCGTGAAGTTGGCCAAGATATATATGACCAGGATCGTATGTCTGCACGGAGTTCCAAGGGCCATCGTATCAGATAGAGGAACACAGTTTACCTCAAAATTTTGGAATCAACTGCACCAGACTTTGGGTACCAGGCTAGAGTTCAGTACGGCCTTTCATCCACAGACTGATGGACAGAACGCAAGAGTAAATCAGATTCTGGAGGACATGTTAAGTGCCTGTGCGCTAGATTATGGATCTAGTTGGGATGATAATTTGCCCTACGCAGAGTTCTCATACAACAATAGTTATCAAGCTAGTTTGAAGATGGCACCTTTCGAAGCTTTGTATGGAAGAAGGTGCAGGACACCATTAATGTGGGATGAAGTTGGAAACCGTCAGTTGTTTGGACTAGATCTGATCAAGGAGTCTAAAGAGAATGTTAAGTTGATTCGGGATAGACTGAAGGTAGCTCAATCCAGGCAGAAGAGTTATGCTGACACCAAACGTAAGGAGGTAGTCTATGAGATTGGAGACCGAGCATATCTTCTCATGTCACCACTGCGAGGAGTTAAACGTTTTGGAGTTAAGGGAAAGTTAGCCCCGAGATTTGTAGGACCAAATCAAGTGTTGTAACATATGGGAGAAGTTGCCTACAAGTTGGAGTTACCTGAAGGACTGTCAGGAGTTCATGATGTGTTTCACGTTTCCCAATTGAAGAAGTGCCATGCAGAGATGGCCGATATTCCTCTAAGAGATACAGTGCCCCTGGAAGCAATTCAGTTGGAGAGTGATCTGACCTATGAAGATAAACTCGTCAAGATTCTTGAGTTTGCCAGCCGAGTTACCTGCAGCAAGGTTATCAAGTTTTGCAAAGTTCAGTGGAGCCACCATACCGAGCATGAAGCCACCTGGGAACAAGAAGAAGACCTACGAAAATACCACTTCTACCTCTTGAGCATGTGTTGGTTTTCCCTTGACGAGGAAAGGGTGATGCAGCAAAGTAGCGTAAGTATTTCTCTCAGTTTTTGAGAACCAAGGTATCAATCAGTAGGAGACCACGTGCGAGTCACATCGTACCTACACAAACAAATAAGAAACTCGCAACCAACGCGATAAAGGGGTTTTCAATCCCTTCACAGCCACTTGCAAGAGTGAGATCTGATAGAGATGATAATAATAAGATAAATATTTTTGGTATTTTTATGATATAGATTGAAAGTAGAGATTGCAAAATAAAATAGATTGGAAACTTGTATGATGGAAAATAGACCCGAGGGCCATAGGTTTCACTAGTGGCTTCTCTCAAGATAGCATAAGTATTACGGTGGGTGAACAAATTAGTCGAGCAATTGATAGAAAAGCGAATAATTCTAAGAATATCTAGGTATGATCATGTATATAGACATCACGTCCGTGACAAGTAGACCGACTCCTGCCTGCATCTACTACCATTACTCCACACATCGACCGCTATCCAGCATGCATCTAGAGTATTAAGTTCATAAGAGCAGAGTAACACTTTAAGCAAGATGACATGATGTAGAGGGATAAACTCATGCGATATGATATAAAATCCATCTTTTTATCCTCAATGGAAACAATACAATATGTGTCGTTTCCCTTTCTGTCACTGGGATCGAGCACCGCAAGATTGAACCCAAAGCTAAGCACTTCTCCCATTGCAAGAAAGATCAATCTAGTAGGCCAAACCAAATTGATAATTCAAAGAGACTTGCAAAATTAACCAATCATACATAAAAGAATTCAGAGAAGATTCAAATATTGTTCATAGACAAACTTGATCATAAACCCACAATTCACCGGATCTCGACAAACACACCGCAAAAGAAGATTACATCGAATAGATCTCCAAGAGAATCGAGGAGAACTTTGTATTGAGATCCAAAGAGATAGAAGAAGCCATCTAGCTAATAACAATGGAACCGAAGGTCTGAGGTAAACTACTCACACATCATCGGAGGGGCCATGGAGTTGATGTAGAGGCCCTCCGTGATCAATGCCCCCTCCGGCGGAGCTCCGGAAAAGGCCCCAAGATGGGATCTCCTGGGTACGGAAGGTTGCTGCGGTGGAAATAGGGTTTCGTGGTGCTTCCTTGATGTTTTCGGGGTATATGAATATATATAGGAGGAAGAAGTAGGTCAGTGGAGCAATGAGGGGCCCACGGGGGTGGAGGGCACGCCCGGGGGGGGGGGGGGTAGGTGCACCCCTGCCTTGTGGCCGCCTAGTTGATTGTTTGACAACCACTCCAAGTCCTCTGGATCACGTTTGTTCCAAAAATCACGCTCCCGAAGGTTTCATTCCATTTGGACTCCGTTTGATATTCCTTAGTTTCCGGCCCGACTGGGCCGAAGGCCCAGCCGAGCAGGACGCGGCCCAACGCCCCCCGCCGCCTTCCTCACACGCGCCACCGTTCCTGACACGGACACCGAGGGGGAGTCTGAGCCGGACTCCGCCCCGGGCCAACCCCTCCTCCAAGCCGCCGCCCCCGAGGCCTTTAAAGGCCGAGGCCCTGCCGCCTCCTCCCTCACCTCGAGCCGCCGCAACCCATAGCCGAAGCCGCTGCCGCCGAGCTTCGCCGCCGCCGTCGCGCCTGCCGCCCGCCGCAGCTGCAGCCGCCGCCACCTGCGCTTGCCACCGCCGCCCGCATCGCTGCGGCCGCTCCGCAGCGCCGCCGCACGCCGTCCCACCTTGCCGGAGCCCCCGACCCGCCGGTTTTCCTCGCGAACCGAAAAAAGCTATCGTTTTTTTCATTTTGTTTTTAGATCGATTTTGTTTTAGGGTTAGGGTTTTTCTTGGTTTTCTTTGGTTTCGCTAATTAGCGAACGTTCACCCGAACGCCTCTATTCATGAACGCGTTCGTCCGTTCGTCTCTGCTAGCGAATGTTTGTTTGTTTGTCTTCTCTTTTTATTTTATTTTTGGCCAGGGACATATCCGCGATTATTTTTATCGCAGTTGAGCCCCTAATCTTCAAACGCCCACAA
This sequence comes from Triticum urartu, assembly GCF_056163025.1. Classification (NCBI taxonomy): domain Eukaryota; kingdom Viridiplantae; phylum Streptophyta; class Magnoliopsida; order Poales; family Poaceae; genus Triticum; species Triticum urartu. The sequence goes on along the minus strand of NC_141877.1, from coordinate 424,340,592 downwards.
CTTTTTAACCGTTCGTCCAAATCCAGTGAAACCAACGCCAAAATCTTCGTCTCGAACCCCTCTTTCCAGTGAACCAACTTGAACATGGTGTCGGCAAATTAAAATTTGGTTGCAAGCAGATTTGAATTTGAACTTCTTTTGATCGCAGTTTGAGTTTCGTAGCTCCGATTCGATTGATTCTTTTTGCGTATCGAAGCTCTTCACTTGTATTTTCCATTTGGATCTTTTCATTCGAGTTTTACCCATGCATCTATTGCTTGAGTGCTTATGTATGTTATTGTTTGCTTGGGATAGAGTTTCCGGAGTGCGAAGCATGCTACTATGAGTCACTAGGGTTTTCAGATCGTCAGCAAGGCAAGTAACACTTTGATCATACTTTTCATACCCAGTTTTTATGCATTAGTTTTAATCCTCAAACATTGCATGTATAGGATCTGTTTTACTTGTGGGTATTTTGGGAAGTAGATCTTGAGGTAGTACCTATTGCCCTTTTCATTCAAACCCTAGGAGTTACTTCTACGTTATGCTTATACCGCTATGCTATGCTCGTAGATGTGGTTTGGGTTGAGTGATTCATGTCAGTTGTGAGAATTATTTTTAACTAAGGGTTTATTTAAGGTGGCTACTTAACACACATCTGGGTGGATTGTTTGTGGGCACCTGGGGTGATCCAGTGCTGTCCAAGGAGATCCCGGGGAATCTGTGTGATCATCCTATGGTCCGCCACCCAGGCTCAAAGGGATCATATTGTTATTCATGCTGGAAACTTCCGTGTCCAGACACAATATATTATGGGCTCTGGCATAGTCGAGTATGTTGTGTGAACTCTTTCAGTGGTAAACTAGCAGATGTAGGGGATGTAGGTGGTACAGTTTACCCGTCGAAAGGGCTAATGCTTTTGAAAGACTGTGTCTCGGTCATCCGTTTCTCAAACATCATGTAGCATGAGAAATCAACAAAGGAGATCGAGTCTTGTGGGGAAAAGTACGCAAATCTCTACAGAGTGTATAAACTAATCATGATTAGCCGTGTCCCCGGTTATGGACATCTTGAGTATCTGGTACTTGAATTATGATGTTGATCTCATCACTTTACTCTAATTAATTTGTTGGTTGATGATTACTTTAATTGGGATTGAGATGGGTTTCCATTCTCAATGTTTTTTAACAAACCTTGTAGTTAAATAAAATATATTCCTTTGAAGTAGGGAATTTTTTTTCCGCAAAAACATTAACCTTAGAGCCTCCACCAGCCATATATGCATATAGTTATAGCTGTTACATGTTCTTTGCTCTATGGTGTTATATTTGCCAGCATATTCCATGTGCTGACCCGTTTCGGGCTGCAACGTATTATGTTGCAGAATTTTTAGACGAAGAGTAAGGTGCGCTAGGTCGTTGTCGTGCACTCAGCTATGCCGTTGGAGTTGATGGACTCGCTTTATCTTCCAAGCCTTCCACTGTTATCTTATTTAGATGGCATTCAGCCATATTATTGTAATAAGTTCTCTTTTGAGACATTCGATGTAATAAGTGTGTGATTGAAACTCTGTTATAAATCCTTCAAGTACTTTGTGTGTCAGCATTACCGATCCAGGGATGATACTTATGCATAGAGATTTGACCGTTTGAGGTCGGATCGCTACATCTTTTGTCCTACCCTCCCGTGGCAGCGGGGTCCTATTGGAAACTAAGGGATATTAAGTCCTCCTTTTAATAGAGTACTGGAACAAAGCATTAACACTTCATGAATACATGAACTCCTCAAACTATGGTCATTATCGGGAGTGGTCCCGATTATAGTCACTTCGGGGTTACCGGATCATAACACATAGTAGGTGACTATTGACTTGCAAAATAGGATCAAAAACTCACATATATTCATGAAAACATAATAGGTTCAGATCTGAAATCATGGCACTCGGGCCCTAGTGACAAGCATTAAGCATAGCAAATTCATAGCAACATCAATCTTAGAACATAATGGATACTAGGGATCAAACCCTAACAAAACTAACTCGATTACATGGTAAATCTCATCCAACCCATTACTGTCCAGCAAGCCTACGATGGAATTACTCACGCACGGCGGTGAGCATCATGAAATTGGTGATGGAGGAAGGTTGATGATGATGTTGGTGACGGATTCCCCTCTTCGGAGCCCCGAACGGACTCCAGATTAGCCCTCTTGAGAGAGATTAGGGCTTGGCAGCGGCTCCGTATCATAAAACGCGATGAATCCTTCTTTCTAATTTTTTTCTCCCCGAACATGAATATATCGAGTTGGAGTTGACCTCGGTGGAGCCTCAGGGGGCCCACGAGGCAGGGGGACACGCCCTTGGGGGGCCTGCACCCTCGTGGACAGGGTGTGGGCCCCTGGTGTTGATTCTTTCACCAGTATTTTTTATTAATTCCAAAATGTGTCTCTGTTGATTTTCAGGTCATTCCGAGAACTTTTATTTCTGCACAAAAATAGCACCATGGTAATTCTGCTGAAAACAGCGTTAGTCGGGTTAGTTCCATTCAAATCAGGCAAGTTAGAGTCCAAAACAAGGTCAAAAGTGTTTGGAAAAGTTGATACGATGGATATGTATCAATATGCTGTTAAGTTCAGGGTAAGGTCTAAATTGGATGGGTTTCGATGGGCCTTAGTGGCGGTGTATGGCGCAGCCCCACCCAAATTTAAACCTGATTTCCTGGCGGATCTGGTTAGGATTTGTGGGGATGAGAGGTTGCCAATCTTAGTGGGGGGGGGACTTTAACATCATTAGGAGGAAAGAAGAAAAGTACAACGATCATTTTGACGGGCGGTGGTCCTTTATGTTCAACATGATCATTGAGAGTCTTAATCTCAGGGAGACAGAACTCACGGGGAGATAGTTTACTTGGGCAAACTCTCTTCCTATGCCTACTTATGAGAAGCTCGACAAGGTGCTTGCGAGTGTGGAATGGGAACAGAAGTACCCACTAGTATTGGTGCATGCCATGTAGAGGGCAGTCTCCGACCACACACCTTTGTTAGTTGACTCGGGTGAAGCAACACATACTGGCAACAAAAACATTTTCTCATTCGAACTAAGTTGGTTCGAAAAAGAAGGCTTTCTAGATATGGTGGCAATAGAATGGGCTAGACCAGTTGCGGGTAGATCCAACATGGAGCGCTGACAAAATAAGATTCGTCACCTACGACAATTCTTGAGGGGTTGGGCCAGAAACAAAAGTGGGATTTACAAACAAGAGAAAGATCGGCTTATCCAGTTGATTCAGGAGCTAGATTTGAGAGCAGAAAGGAATCCGCTGGACGAAACAGAGCAGGTCGTTAAGTCCGACACAGAGTTGAAACTGCATGCGTTGCTTAGAGAAGAGGAAATGAAGTGGGCCCATCGCGCTATGGTGCTTAAGGTAGTTCAAGGGGATGACAAGAGTAAACAATTTTATATGATTGCAAATGGAAAACATAGGAGAAAGAAAATCATCCAGCTTGAGCAAGATGAGGGAAACGTTGCGGTCACGAAAATCTCAATTTATATATATCCAACTATTACAAGCAACTTTTTGGGCCTCCGGTAGACAACGCGGTGGCCCTCGACGAGCTTGCAGTTGATGATATTGCTCAGTTGACGTCAGATGAGAATGAGATTTTTTCTGCACCTTTTACCGAGAAGGAGGTTTTTGAGGCAATCGCTCAAATGAAACCGAATAAAGCTTCGGCACCAGATGGGTTTCAAGCAAAATTCTATAAGAAATGTTGGCATATTTTGAAAGATGACCTTATGCCTATGTTTCATGATTTATTTAATGGGCATCTGTAACTCTTCCATCTCAATTTTGGCACGATTACGCTGCTGCCAAAGAAAGAGGAAGCATTTCGAATTGAGCAATTCAGACCCATTTGTCTTTTGAATGTGAGCTTCAAGATCTTTACTAAAGTGGCCACCAATAGACTGATACGGATTGCCCATTTGGTAGTGCAACCCAGTCAGACTGCCTTCATGCCTGGAAGACACATCCTAGAAGGGGTTGTTGTCTTACATGAAACCTTGCACGAAATCCATTCGAAAAAACTAGATGGGGTGATTTTCAAAGTGGATTTTGAGAAGGCATATGACAAGGTCAAATGGCTGTTTCTACAATAGGCCATGCGCATGAAGGGTTTTAATGGGGCATGGAGGAATCAGGTGGATTCCTTTGTCCAGAAAGGTAGTGTCGGGGTAAAGGTGAATGATGACATTTGTCATTATTTTCAAACGCATAAAGGCCTACGACAAGGAGACCCATTGTCTCCGATTCTGTTCAACATTGTGGCAGACATGTTGACAGTTCTCATAGGTCGGGCCAAGGAGAAAGGCCTGGTAGATGGTCTTGTTCCCCATTTGGTGGATGGGGGCTTCTCTATTCTACAATATGCGGATGACACTATTATGTTCATGGAGCATGACCTTGCAAAGGCGAGGAATATGAAACTAGTGTTGTGCCTGTTTGAACAATTGTCTGGTCTAAAAATTGATTTCCTCAAGAGTGAATTGTTTTGCTTTGGTAGGGCCAAAGAAGACCAAGAAAATTATAGGCTACTGTTCGGTTGTGTACTGGGGTCACTACCGTTCAGTTATCTAGGCATTCCAATACTGTTGGGTAACGTAGCAGAAATTCAAAATTTTCCTACGTGTCACCAAGATCTATCTATGGAGAGACCAGCAACGAGGGGAAGGAGAGTGCATCTACATACCCTTGTAGATCGCTAAGAGGAAGAGTTCAAGAGAATGGGGTTGATGGAGTCGTACTCATCGTGATCCAAATTACCGGAGATCCTAGTGCCGAACGGACGGCACCTCCGCGTTCAACACACGTACAGCCCGACGATGTCTCCCACGCCTTGATCCACCAAGGAGAGAGGGAGAGGTTGAGTGAGACTCCATCTAGCAGCAGCACAACGGCGTGGTGGTGGTGGAGGAGTGTGGCAATCCTGCAGGGCTTCGCCAAGCACCACGGGATATGAGGAGAAAGAGAGGGAGGGCTGCACCAACGAGAGAGATCAAATCGCGTGTCATGGGCAGCCCCTATGCCTCACTATATATAGGGGAGAGGGAGGAGGGTGCGCCCCTCTAGGGTTCCCACCCCTAGGGGGGCGGCAGCCCTAGATGGGAAAGGGGAGGCGGCCAAGAGGGGAGGGGGAGAGGGAGGCGCACCAGGATGGGCCCTAATGCCCATACCCCTTTAGGGTTTGCCCCCTTTCCACCTCTTAGGCGCCTTGGGCCCTTGTGGGGGGGGGGGCGCACCAGCCCACCTGGGGCTGGTCCCCTCCCACACTTAGCCCACACAAGCCTCCGGGGTTGGTGGCCCCACTTGGTGGACCCCCGGGACCCTCCCGGTGGTCCCGGTACATTACCGATAAACCCCGAAACCTTTCCGGTGACCAAAACAGGACTTCCCATATATAAATCTTTACCTCCGGACCATTCCGGAACTCCTCGTGACGTCCGGGATCTCATCTGGGACTCTGAACAACATTCGGTAACCACATACAAACTTCCTTTATAACCCTAGCGTCATTGAACCTTAAGTGTGTAGACCCTACGGGTTTGGGAGACATGCAGACATGACCGAGACGTTCTCCAGCCAATAACCAACAGCGGGATCTGGATACCCATGTTGGCTCCCACATGTTCCACGATGATCTCATTGGATGAACCACGATGTCAAGGACTTAATCAATCTCGTATACAATTCCCTTTGTCTAGCGGTACGATACTTGCCCGAGATTCGATCGTCGGTATCCCAATACCTTGTTCAATCTCGTTACTGGCAAGTCTCTTTACTCATTTCATAACACATCATCCCGTGATCAACTCCTTGATCACATTGTGCACATTATGATGATGTCCTACCGAGTGGGCCTAGAGATACCTCTCCGTTTACACGGAGTGACAAATCCCAGTCTCGATTCGTGCCAACCCAACAGACACTTTCGGAGATACCTGTAGTGTACCTTTATAGCCACCCAGTTACGTTGTGACGTTTGGCACGCCCAAAGTATTCCTACGGTATCCGGGAGTTGCACAATCTCATGGTCTAAGGAAATGATACTTGACATTAGAAAAGCTTTAGCATACGAACTACACGATCTTGTGCTATGCTTAGGATTGGGTCTTGTCCATCACATCATTCTCCTAATGATGTGATCCCGTTATCAATGACATCCAATGTCCATGGTCAGGAAACCGTAACCATCTATTGATCAACGAGCCAGTCAACTAGAGGCTTACTAGGGACATGGTGTTGTCTATGTATCCACACATGTATCTGAGTTTCCTATCAATACAATTCTAGCATGGATAATAATCGATTATCATGAACAAGGAAATATAATAATAACTAATTTATTATTGCCTCTAGGGCATATTTCCAACAGTCTCCCACTTGCACTAGAGTCAATAATCCAGTTCACATCGATATGTGATTAACACTCAAGGTCACATCGCCATGTGACTAACACCCAAGAGTTAGTAGAGTCAGTAGTCTAGTTCACATCACTATGTGATTAACACTCAATGAGTTCTAGGTTTGATCATGTTGCTTGTGAGAGAGGTTTTAGTAAACGGGTCTGCAACATTCAGATCCGTATGTACTTCGCAAATTTCTATGTCATCTTGTAGATGCAACTACTACGCTACATTTGGAGCCATTCCAAATAACTGTTCTACTTGGAGCTATTCTAAATTGTTGCTCCATTATACGTATCCGGTATCTCTACTCAGAGCTATCCGGATAGGTGTTAAGCTTGCATCGACGTAACCCTTTACGATGAACTCTTTTACCACCTCCATAATCGAGAAAAATTCCTTAGTCCACTAGTTACTAAGGATAACTTTGACCGCTGTCCTGTGATCCATTCTTGGATCACTCTTGTACCCCTTGACTGACTCATGGCAAGGCACACTTCAGGTGCGGTACACAGCATAGCATACTGTAGAGCCTACGTCTTAAGCATAGGGGACGACCTTCGTCCTTTCTCTCTATTTTGCCGTGGTCGAGCTTTAAGTCTTAACTTCATACCTTACAACTCAGGCAAGAACTCCTTCTTTAACTAATCCATCTTGAACACCTTCAAGATCATGTCAAGGTATGTGCTCATTTGAAATTACTATTAAGCGTTTTGATCTATCCTTATAGATCTTGATGCTCAATGTTCAAGTAGCTTGATCCAGGCTTTCCATTGAAAGACACTTTCCAAATAACCCTATATGCTTTCCAGAAATTCTACGTCATTTCTGATCAACAATATGTTAACAACACATATTCATCAGAAATTCTATAGTGCTCCCACTCACTTCTTTGGAAATACAAGTTTCTCATAAACTTTGTATACACCCAAAACTTTGATCATCTTATCAAAGCATACATTCCAACTCCGAGATGCTTACTCCAGTCACTAGAAGGATTGCTGGAGCTTTGCATACTTATTAGCATCTTTCAGGATTGACAAAACCTTCCAGTTTGTATCACATACAACCTTTCCTCAAAAAACGTCGAGGAAACAATGTTTTGACATCCTATCTGCAATATTTCATAAATAATGCAGTAATCGCTAATATAATTCCAACAGACTCTTAGCATCGCTACGAGTGAGAAAGTCTCATCGTAGTCAACTCCTTGAACTTGTCGGAAAACATCTTAACGACAAGTCGAGCTTTCTTAATGGTGATACTTACCATCATTGTCCGTCTTCCTTTTAAAATCCATATGTACCTAACAGCCTTACGACCATCAAGTAGTTCTTCCAAAGTCTACACTTTGTTTTCATATATGGATCCTCTCTCGGATTTTATGGCCTCGAGCCATTTATCGGAATCCGGGCCCACCATCGCTTCTCCATGGCTCGTAGGTTCATTGTTGTCTAGCAACATGACTTCCAAGACAGGATCACGTACCACTCTGAAGTAGTACGCATCCTTGTCATCCCATGAGGTTTGGTAGTGACTTGATCTGAAGTTTCATGATTACTATCATAAGCTTCCACTTCAATTGGTGTAGGTGCCACAGGAACAACTTCCTGTGCCCTACCACACACTAGTTGAAGAGACGGTTCAATAACCTCATCAAGTCTCCACCATCCTCCCACTCAATTCTTTCGAGAGAAACTTTTCCTCGAGAAAGGACCCGATTCTAGAAACAATCCCTTATTGCTTTCGGATCTGAGACAAGAGGTATACCCAACTGTTTTTGGGTGTCCTATGAAGATGCATTTATCCGCTTTGGGTTCGAGCTTATCAGCCTGAAACTTTTTCACATAAGCGTCGCAGCCCCAAACTTTTAAGAAATGACAGCTTAGGTTTCTCTAAACCATAGTTCATACAGTGTCATCTCATCGGAATTACGTGGTGCCCTATTTAAAGTGAATGTGTTTGTCTTTAATGCCTAACCCTTAAACTATCGTGGTAATTCGATAAGAGACATCATGGTATGCATCATATCCAATAGGGTGCAGTTATGATGTTCGGACACACCATCACACTATGGTGTTCCAGGCTGTATTAGTTGTGAAACAATTTCCACAATGTCTTAATTTTGTGCCAAACTCGTAATTCAGATATTCATCTCTATGATCATATCATAGATCTTTTATCCTCTTGTCACGACGATCTTTCAACTTCACCCTGAAATTACTTGAACCTTTCAATAATTCAGACTCGTGATTCATCAAGTAAATATACTCAACATCTACTCAAATCATCTGTGAAGTAAGAACGTAACGATATCCACTACATGCCTCAGCACTCATTGGACTGCACACATCAAAATGTATTACTTCCAACAAGTTGCTTTCTAGTTCCATTTTACTAAAAACGAGGCTTTCAGTCATCTTGCCCATGTGGTATGATTTGCATGTCTCAAGTGATTAAAAATCAAGTGAGTCCAAATGGTCCGTTTGCATGGAGTTTCTTCATGCATATACACCAATAGACATGGTTCGCATGTCTCAAACCTTTCAAAAATGAGTGAGCCCAAAGATCCATCAACATGGAGCTTCTTCATGCGTTTTATACCGATATGACTTACGTGGCAGTGCCACAAGTAGGTGGTACTATCATTACTATCTTATATCTTTTGGCATGAACATGTGTATCACTACGATCGAGATTCAATAAACCATTCATTTTAGGTGCAAGACCATTGAAGGTATTATTTAAATAAACAAAGTAACTATTATTCTCTTTAAATGAATAACCGTATTGCGATAGACATAATCCAATTATATCTATGCTCAACGCAAACACCAATCTCGATGGTAGAGGGAGCGTGCGATGCTTGATCATATTAACATTGGAAACACTTCCAACACATATCCTCAGCTCACCTTTAGCTAGTCTCCATTTATTCCGTAGCTTTTATTTCGAGTTACTAACACTTAGCAACCAAACCGATATCTAATACCCTGGTGCTACTAGGAGTACTAGTAAAGTACACATCAACACAATGTATATCCAATATACTTCTATCGACAGTCTTCTCATCTACCAAGTATCTAGGGTAATTCTGCTCCAGTGGCTGTTCCCCTTTATTACAGAAGCACTTAGTCTCGGACTTGGGTTCAACCTTGGGTTTCTTCACTAGAGCAGCAGCTGAATTGCCGTTTCATGAAGTATCCCTTCGTGCCCTTGCCCTTCTTGAAACTAGTGGTTTCACCAACCATCAACAATTGATGCTCCTTCTTGATTTCTACTTTCGCGGTGTCAAACATCACGAATATCTCAAGGATCATCATATATGTCCCTGATATATTATAGTTCATCACGAAGCTCTAGCAGCTTGGTGGTAATGACTTCGGAGAACTATCACTATTTCATTTGGAAGATCAACTCCCACTTGATTCAAGCGATTGTTGTACTCAGACAATCTGCGCACAAGTTCAACAATTGAGCTTTTCTCCCTTAGTTTGCAGGCTAAGAAAATCGTCGGAGGTCTTATACCTCTTGACGTGGGCACGAGCCTGAAATCCCAATTTCAGCCCTCGAAACATCTCATATGTTTCGCGACGTTTCAAAACCGTCTTCGGTGCCTCAACTCTAAGCCGTTTAACTGAACTATCATGTAGTTATCAAAATGTGTATGTCAGATGTTCGCAACATCCATAGACAACGTTCGAGGTTCAGCACACTGAGCGGTGCATTAAGGACATAAGCCTTCTATGAAGCAATGAGGACAAACCTCAGTTTACGGACCTAGTCCGCAAAATTACTACTATCAACTTTCAACTAAATTTTCTCTAGGAACATATCTAAACAGTAGAACTGAAGCGCGAACTACGACATAATTTGCGATGACCTTTTGACTATGTTCAGGATAATTAAGTTCATCTTATGAACTCCCACTCAGATAGACATCCCTCTAGTCATCTAAGTGATTACATGATCCGAGTCAACTAGGCCGTGTCCGATCATCACGTGAGATGGACTAGTCAACATCGGTGAACATCTTCATGTTGATCGTATCTACCATACGACTCATGCTCGACCTTTCGGTCTCTTGTGTTCCGAGGCCATGTCTGTACACATGCTAGGCTCGTCAAGTCAACCTAAGTGTTTCGCGTGTGTAAATCTGTCTTACACCCGTTGTATGTGAACGTTAGAATCTAACACCCGATCATCACGTGGTGCTTCGAAACAACGAACTGTCGCAACGGTGCACAGTTAGGGGGAACACTTTCTTGAAATTATTATGAGGGATCATCTTATTTACTACCGTCGTTCTAAGTAAACAAGATGCATAAACATGATAAACATCACATGCAATCAAATAGTGACATGATATGGCCATCATCACTTTGCTCCTCTTGATCTCCATCTTCGGGGCTCCATGATCATCTTGTCACCGGCATGACACCATGATCTCCATCATCATGATCTCCATCATCGTGTCTCCATGAAGTTGTCACGTCATCTATTACTTCTACTACTACAGCTACCGGTTAGCAATAAAGTAAAGTAATTACATGACGTTTATGTTGACACGCAGGTCATAAATAAATAAAGACAACTCCTATGGCTCCTGCCGATTGTCATACTCATCGACATGCAAGTCGTGATTCCTATTACAAGAAAATGATCAATCTCATACATCACATATATCATTCATCACATCCTTTTGGCCATATCACATCACATAGCATAACCTGCAAAAACAAGTTAGACGTCCTCTAATTGTTGTTTGCATGTTTTACGTGGCTGCTATGGGTTTCTAGCAAGAACGTTTCTTACCTACGCAAAGACCACAACGTGATATGCCAATTGCTATTTACCCTTCATAAGGACCCTTTTCATCGAATCCGATCTGACTAAAGTGGGAGAGACAGACACCCGCCAGCCGCCTAATGCAACTAGTGCATGTGAGTCGGTGGAACCGGTCTCACGTAAGCATACGTGTAAGGTTGGTCCGGGCCGCTTCATCCCACGATGCCGCCGAATCAAGATAAGACTAGTAACGGCAAGCATATTGAACAAAATCAACGCCCACAACTACTTTGTGTTCTACTCGTGCATAGAAACTACGCATAGACCTAGCTCTGATACCACTGTTGGGTAACGTAGCAGAAATTCAAAATTTTCCTACGTGTCACCAACATCTATCTATGGAGAGACCAGCAACGAGGGGAAGGAGAGTGCATCTACATACCCTTGTAGATCGCTAAGCGGAAGCGTTCAAGAGAATGGGGTTGATGGAGTCGTACTCGTCGTGATCCAAATTACTGGAGATCCTAGTGCCGAACGGACGGCACCTCCGCGTTCAACACTCGTACAGCCCGACGATGTCTCCCACGCCTTGATCCAGCAAGGAGAGAGGGAGAGGTTGAGTAAGACTCCATCCAGCAGCAGCACAACGGCGTGGGGTGGTGGTGGAGGAGTGTGGCAATCCTGCAGGGCTTCTCCAAGCACCACGGGATATGAGGAGAAAGAGAGGGAGGGCTGCACCAACGAGAGAGATCAAATCGCGTGTCATGGGCAGCCCCTATGCCTCACTATATATAGGGGAGAGGGAGGAGGGTGCGCCCCCTCTAGGGTTCCCACCCCTAGGGGGGCAGCAGCCCTAGATGGGAAAGGGGAGGCAGCCAAGAGGGGAGGGGGAGAGGGAGGCGCACCAGGATGGGCCCTAAGGCCCATACCCCTTTAGGGTTTGCCCCCCTTTCCACCTCTTAGGCGCCTTGGGCCCTTGTGGGGGGAGGGGGGGCGCACCAGCCCACCTGGGGCTGGTCCCCTCCCACACTTAGCCCACACAAGCCTCCGGGGTTGGTGGCCCCACTTGGTGGACCCCCGGGACCCTCCCGGTGGTCCCGGTACATTACCGATAAACCCCGAAACCTTTCCGGTGACCAAAACAGGACTTCCCATATATAAATCTTTACCTCCGGACCATTCCGAAACTCCTCGTGACGTCCGGGATCTCATCCGGGACTCCGAAAAACATTCGGTAACCACATACAAACTTCCTTTATAACCCTAGCGTCATCGAACCTTAAGTGTGTAGACCCTACGGGTTCGGGAGACATGCAGACATGACCAAGACGTTCTCCGGTCAATAACCAACAGCGGGATCTGGATACCCATGTTGGCTCCCACATGTTCCACGATGATCTCATCGGATGAACCACGATGTCAAGGACTTAATCAATCCCGCATACAATTCCCTTTGTCTAGCGGTACGATACTTGCCCGAGATTCGATCGTCGGTATCCCGATACCTTGTTCAATCTCGTTACCGGCAAGTCTCTTTACTCGTTTCGTAACACATCATCCCGTGATCAACTCCTTGATCACATTGTGCACATTATGATGATGTCCTACCGAGTGGGCCCAGAGATACCTCTCCGTTTACACGGAGTGACAAATCCCAGTCTCGATTCGTGCCAACCCAACAGACACTTTCGGAGATACCTGTAGTGTACCTTTATAGCCACCCAGTTACGTTGTGACATTTGGCACGCCCAAAGTATTCCTACGGTATCCGGGAGTTGCACAATCTCATGGTCTAAGGAAATGATACTTGACATTAGAAAAGCTTTAGCATACGAACTACACGATCTTGTGCTATGCTTAGGATTGGGTCTTGTCCATCACATCATTCTCCTAATGATGTGATCCCGTTATCAATGACATCCAATGTCCATGGTCAGGAAACCGTAACCATCTATTGATCAACGAGCCAGTCAACTAGAGGCTTACTAGGGACATGGTGTTGTCTATGTATCCACACATGTATCTGAGTTTCCTATCAATACAATTCTAGCATGGATAATAAACGATTATCATGAACAAGGAAATATAATAATAACTAATTTATTATTGCCTCTAGGGCATATTTCCAACAAATACATCATATGAAATTAACCAATAAGGAGTGGAAATGTATCGAGGATCGATTCGAGAAGAAACTAAGCTGCTGGAAAGGAAAGCTTATGTCATATGGAGGACGGCTAGTATTGTTAAATCCAGTACTCACGAGTATGCCGATGTTCATTCTTGATAAGTCCATTTTGCATCATGCTTTTATATCGATATCTATTGCATTATGGGCTGTTATTACACATTATGTCACAATACTTATGCCTATTCTCTCTTATTTTACAAGGTTTACATGAAGAGGGGGAATGCCGGCAGCTGGAATTCTAGGCTGGAAAAGGAGCAAATATCAGAGACCTATTCTGCACATCTCCAAAAGTCCTGAAACTCCACGGGAATTATTTTAAGAATATATCAAAAATATTGGGCGAAAGAAGTACCAGAGGGGGGCCACCCACCGACCACGAGGGTGGGGGCGCGCCCTACCCCCTGGGTGCGCCCCCTGCCTCGTGGCCCCCCTGCTGGCCCTCTGATCCCCATCTTTGGATATATGGAGTCTTTCATCGAGGGAAAAATCATAAGCAAGCTTACGGGACGAAACTCCACTGCCACGAGGCGGAACCTGGGCGGAACCAATCTAGGGCTCCGACGGAGCTGTTCTGCCGGGGAAACTTCCCTTCGGGAGGGGGAAATCATCACCATCGTCATCACCAACGATCCTCTCATCGGGAGGGGGTCAATCTCCATCAACATCTTCACCAGCACCATCTCATCTCAAACCCTAGTTCATCTCTTGTATCCAATCTTTGTATCCAAACCTCAGATTGGTACCTGTGGGTTGCTAGTAGTGTTGATTACTCCTTGTAGTTGATGCTAGTTGGTTTACTTGGTGGAAGATCAGATGTTCAGATCCATTATGCATATTAATACCCCTATTATGATGAACATGAATATGCTTTGTGAGTAGCTACATTTGTTCCCGAGGACATGGGAGAAGTCTTGCTATAAGTAGTCATGTGAATTTGGTATTCGTTAGATATTTTGATGAGATGTATGTTGACATCCCTCTAGTGGTGTCATGTGAACGTCGACTACATGACACTTCACCATTGATTGGGCCTAGAGGGAGGCATTGGGAAGTAATAAGTAGATGATGGGTTGCTAGAGTGACAGAAGCTTAAACCCTAGTTTATGCGTTGCTTCGTAAGGGGCTGATTTGGATCTATATGTTTCATGCTATGGTTAGGTTTACCTTAATACTTCTATTGTAGTTGCGGATGCTTGAAATAGGGGTTAATCGTAAGTGGGATGCTTGTCCAAGTAAGGGCAGCACCCAAGCACCGGTCCACTCACATATCAAATTATCAAAGTACCGAACGCGAATCATATGAATGTGATGAAAACTAGCTTGACGATAATTCCCATGTGTCCTCGGGAGCGCTTTCCTTTATATAAGAGTTTGCCCAGGATTGTCCTTTGCTACAAAAAGGATTGGGACATCTTGCTACACCTTATTTACTTGCATTACTTGTTACTCGTTACAAATTACCTTATCACAAAACTATCTGTTACCGATAATTTCAGTGCTTGCAGAGAATACCTTACTGAAAATTGCTTATCATTTCCTTCTGCTCCTCGTTGGGTTCAACACTCTTACTTATCGAAAAGGCTACGATAGATCCCCTACACTTGTGGGTCATCAATACTCTTTTCTGGCGCCATTGCCGGGGAGTGAATCGCCTTTGGTAGGTGGAATTTGGTAACAAAAAATTTATATAGTGTGCTGAAATTTACTGTCACTTGTTACTATGGAACATAATCCTTTGAGGGGCTTGTTCGGGGTATCTTCACCCCAATCAGTAGAGCAAAGAGTTGCTCCTAAACCTACTGAACCTACTGAAAATGTTTACTTTGAAATTCCTTCGGGTATGATTGAGAAACTGCTAGCTAATCCTTTCACAGGTGATGGAACATTACATCCCGATTTGCACCTAATTTATGTGGATGAAGTTTGTGGATTATTTAAGCTTGCAGGTATGCCCGAGGATGTTATCAAGAAGAAGGTCTTCCCTTTATCTTTGAAAGGAGATGCACTGACATGGCTTAGGCTATGTGATGATATTGGATCATGGAACTACCAACGATTGAAATTTGAATTTCAGCACAAGTTTTATCCTATGCATCTTGTTCATCGTGATCGTAATTATATATATAATTTTTGGCCCCGCAAAGGATAATGCATCGCTCAAGCTTGGGGGAGGCTTAAGTCAATGCTATATTCATGCCCCAATCATGAGCTCTCAAAAGAAATGATTATTCAAAAAATTTGTGCTCGGCTTTTTCTCAGTAATCGCTCCATGCTCGATACTTCTTGTACTGGATCTTTTATGATGAAGACTATTGAATTCAAATGGGATTTATTGGAAAGAATTAAACGCAACTCTTAAGATTGGGACCTCGACGAAGGTAAGAAGTCAGGTATAACACCTAAATTTGATTGTGTTAAATCTTTTATGGATACCGATGCTTTCGTGAATTTAGCACTAAATATGGACTTGACTCTGAGATAGTAGCTTCTTTCTGTGAATCCTTTGCTAGTCATGTTGATCTCCCTAAGGAGAAGTGGTTTAAATATAATCCTGCCATTGAAGTAAAAGTAGTTGCACCTATTAAAGTTGAAGAAAAGACTATCACTTATAATGATCCTGTTGTTCCTACTGCTTATATTGAGAAACCACCTTTCCTTGTTAGAATAAAGGACCATGATAAAGCCTCAACTGTGGTTAAAAAAAGTAATATTAAGACACCCAAACCCCCTGAGCAAATTAAAGTTGAACCTAATGTTGCTATGGTTAAAGATCTCTTGGCCGATAATATTGATGGGCATGTTATTTACTTCTGCAATGAATCTGCTAGAATTGCTAGACCTGATACTAAAAATAAACATAGACCTGTTGTATGCATGCCTGTTATTTCTGTTAAAATAGGAGATCATTGTTATCATGGATTATGTGATATGGGTTCTAGTGCAAGTGCAATACCTCATTCCTTATACAAAGAAATTATGCATGATATTGCACCTGCTGAGATAGAAGAGATTGATGTTACAATTAAGCTTGTCAATAGAGATACTACTTCACCAGTTGGGATTCTTAGAGATGTTGAAGTCTTGTGTGGGGAAGTTAAATATCCTGCTGATTTTCTTGTTCTTGGTTCCCCACAAGATGACTTTTGTCCCATTATATTTGGTAGACCCTTCTTGAGTACTGTTAATGCTAAGATAGAATGCAATAAGGATATTGTTTCTGTTGGTTTAGGGGATATGTCTCATGAGTTTAATTTTGCTAAATTTCGTAGACAACCCAATGATAAAGAATTACCTAGTAAAGATGAAATTATTGGTCTTGCTTCTATTGCTGTGCCTCCTAGTGATCCTTTAGAACAATATTTGCTAGACCATGAAAATGATATGTTTATGAATGAAAGAAGGGAAATAGATGAAGTATTCTTTAAACAGGGACCTATTTTGAAACACAACTTGTCTGTTGAAATCCTAGGGGATCCCCCTCCACCTAAGGGCGATCCTGTGTTTGAGCTTAAACCTTTACCTGATACTCTTAAATATGCTTATCTTGATGAGAAAGAGATATATCTTGTTATTATTAGTGCTATCCTTTCAGAGCATGAAGAAATGAAATTATTGAAAACTCTGAAGAAGCATCATGCTGCTATTGGATATACTCTTGATGATCTTAAGGGCATCCGTATGCCAGCACAAAATAAAACCGGAGAAAGATGCTAAACCGGTTGTTGATCACCAACGACGGTTAAATCCTAAGATGAAAGAAGTGGTAAGAAAAGAAATACTAAAGCTTCTGGAGGCAGGTATAATTTATCCTGTTGCTGATAGTCAGTTGGTAAGTCCTGTCCATTGTTTCCTGACATGTCTCCAACGTATCTATAATTTATGAAGTATTCGTGCCATGTTCACAATATTTTTATATGATTTTGGTATGATTTGATTAGAACTAACCCGGACTGACGCTGTTTTCAGCAGAACTACCGTGGTGTTGTTTTTGTGCACAAATAAAAGTTCTCGGAATGCGATGAAAATCAACGGAGATTTTTTTTGAAAAATATGAAAAATAATGGAACAAAAATCTACCGAAGGGGAGTCACGGGGGCCCCACGAGGGTGGGGGCGCGCCCCCTACCTCATGGACTCCCCGAGGGCCCCCTGACGTCAAATCATCACCAACTTCTCCTATAAATATAGAAACCTCCGAAAATTAACCTAGATCGGGAGTTCCGCCGCCAGAAGCCTCCGTAGCCACCGAAAACCAATCTAGGCCCTCTCCGGTGCCTTGTCGGAGGGGGCCATCATCACCGGAGGGCATGGAGGAGGATCCCGGAGGGGCCATCATCATAATGAAGTCCAAGGAACAGAGGGAGAACCTCTGCCCATCTAGGGGGAGGCCATGGAGGAGGAAGCACAAGGGGGAGAACCTCTCCTCCTCTCTCTCGGTGGCATCGGAGTGCCATCGGGAGGGGAATCATCACCGTGGTGATCGTCTTCATCAACATCACCATCCTCATCTCTTTTACGCGGTCCACTCTCCCGCACCACGCTGTAATCCCTACTCAAACATGGTGCTTTATTCCACATATTATGATCTAATGATGTGTTGCCATCCTATGCTGTTTTGAGTAGATATCCTTTGTCTTTGGGTTGATTGACGATCTAGATTGGTATGAGTTGTATGTTTTACTTTGGTGCTGTCCAATGGTGCCCTCCGTTTTGCGCAAGCGTGAGGGATCCCCGCTGTAGGGTGTTGCAATACGTTTATGATTCGCTTATAGTGGATTGCGCGAGTGACTGAAACACAAACCCGAGTAAGGGGGTTGTTGCGTATGGGATAAAGAGGAGTTGATGCTTTAGTGCTATGGTTGGGTTTTACCTTAATGATCTATAGTAGTTGCGGATGCTTGCTAGAGTTCCAGTCATAAGTGCATATGATCCAAGAAGAGAAAGTATGTTAGCTTATGCCTCTCCCTCATATGAAACTGCAATAGTGATTACCGGTCTTGCTAACAATTGCCTAGGACAATTCCGCACACCGATCCACCATTATTCCACACTTGCTATTTATAATATTTAGTAATATATTCTAACTTTATGATAACAGCACCTACTTTCATATTTTAGCTCTCCGATATCATGCAAAGTTATCCACTTCATACCCACAACATAGTTTTATTTCTCGTTGCTAGTTGGAAGCAAACGTTCGGTGTACGTAGAGTCGTATCAGTGGCAGATAGGGCTTGAGAGAATATTGATATTACCTTTAGCTCCTTGTGGGTTCGACACTCCATACTTATCACTTCCACCTTTGGAAATTGCTACAATGATTCCCTGCACTTGGGGATTATCAAGCTCTTTTTTGGCGCCGTTGGGGAGCAATAGCGTGGGATTGATATTCTCGTGTGTGCTTGTTTGCTTCCTTCACTAAGTAGATTTTGTTTTTCCGTTTTTGTTTCTGTTTAGTTGTGGGTGAAACATACAAAAAAATTAAAAGAATGAAAATGCAAAAAAATTACTTGCCTCTCATGCCTAAAAAGTTTTTCAAAAAGAGAAGTGATTGGAAAGTTATGCATTGAAGAAGTGAAGGTCGACCTTGAGCACTCGTGTTCATGCTCACGGAAACAATGTAGAATTTTTCATGGAAGTTTCTCTGTAAATAATTATCCCCTTATATATATATCCATTGTATTATAAAAATAATGTGCCAAGCCTTGGTTTAGGATGATTAGATTGCTTGTTTACTATGTGCAGAACAAAAACAAAAACTTTGGCTGTAGCGCGTGATTACATTTTTTACTGGAAAGTCAAATGGGTCTCAAATGTTTTGCACATTACTTCTGTATAAAGTTTTCAAATTGTCAAATTTATTTCATAATTTTTGGAGTTACATAAGTTTACTAAACATCCAGATTACTACAGACTGTCCTGTTTTAGACATATTCTATTTTTCGTGTGTTGTTTGCTTATTTTGATGCATATATGGCTAGTATAGGAGGGTATGAACCATAGAGAAG
Organism: Triticum urartu; assembly: GCF_056163025.1. Lineage (NCBI taxonomy): Eukaryota > Viridiplantae > Streptophyta > Magnoliopsida > Poales > Poaceae > Triticum > Triticum urartu. Next base: position 424,321,167 of record NC_141877.1, on the reverse strand, counting down.
TTGGAATACAGTAGATATAGTTCTAATATGAAATTGGAATGAGTTTGAAACAGTACCTAAAGGTAGTGATTTGCTTTATTATACTAACGGATCTCACGAGGTTTTTGTTTAAGTTTTGTGTGGATGAAGTGTTCGAACATCGACGAGCTATCAATATGAGAAGAATAAATAGAGGCAAGAGCTCAAGCATGGGGATGCCCAAGGCACCCCAAGTAAATATTCTAAGGATACTCAAGCATCTAAGCTTGGGGATGCCCCGGTTGGCATCCCATCTTTCTTCTTCAACAAATATCGGTATACCTCGGTTTTTGTTTTGTTCACATAATTTGTGTCCTTTGTGTTTTTCTTTTTCTTGAAGAACCATGCTAGTATGAGATTTCCCTTCATCAATTTATAGAATACTTCATGTGCTTCACTTATATCTTCTAAGTATGATCTTATAGAATTGCTCTTTGAGTTTCACTTAAATCTTTTGAGTATGGTTTTATAGAATGCTTCGTGTGCTTCACTTATACATTTTGAGCTTGGACATTGGTTAGTCTATATTAATTGTATAATGCTCCATGAACTTCACTTATATATTTTGGAGTATGAATAATACTATCATCTAAAGCGGGTTTGGAAGAGTGTCAACTTTAGGAACTAGTGATCCCGCCATTCCGAATAAGGAGAATTTTGCTTATGCAGAGAGTAGTAAAATTTCTATGCTCGTAGATCATGAAAAGAATGTTTTATGTGATGGTAATATTGTTGAACTCATTCATTATGCTACTGAAAATTATTATGAGGGAGGAACACATGCTTGTAGGATTTGCAATAATATCAAGTTTCCTCTCTATGTGCTTAAAGTTTTGAAGTTATACTTGTTTTGCCTTCATATGCTAGTTGATTCTTGTTCCCATAAATTGTGTGCTCACAAAATCCCTAGGCATAGTAAGTGGGTTAGGTTTAAATGTGATAGTCATATTCTTCATGATGCTCTCTTTATGTTTCAATTCTTATCTTTTATGTGAGCATCATTGAAATCATCATGCCTAGCTAAAAGGCATTAAAGAAAAGCGCTTGTTGGGAGACAACCCAATATTCACCCTTACTGTTTTTGTGTGTTTACATGATTAAGATACTGTAGTAATCATGTTTTATAGCTTTTATTTCAATAAAGTGCCAAGTAAGACCTTTGGGAAGACTTGGGTGAAAGTTAATGTGATCTTGCTGTAAAAAATAGAAACTTTGCACTCACGAGATTAGCTGCCATTTTTTTACAGAAGAGTGCGATTGAGTTGATTCTTTTTTCAGAAGATTAATAGAAGAATTCCTCACGTCCACCAATTTATTTCATAATTTTTGGAGTGGCAGAAGTATGGTTGGTTTTAAGATCATTACAGACTATTCTGTTTCTGACAGATTCTGTTTTCATTGCATAGTTTGCTTGTTTTCTAGTTTCTATGACTTATATTTCTCAATATAAATTGTAGAAATGATATGGTACAGTAGGTATTGTGTGAGAACAATTATGAGCCTTTTCTTTGATAGTACTGAAGTGAATGGTTTATCTTTATCATACTAACCTATCTCACGAAGTTCCATTATGTTTTGTGTGATTGAAGTTTTCAAGCTTTGGGTGAGATATCGATATGAGGAGAATAAGGAGTGGAAAGACCCTAAGGTTGGTGATACCCAAGGCACCCCAAGGTAATATTCAAGGAAGAATCAAGCACCTAAGATTGTGGATGCCGCGGAAGGCATCCCCTCTTTCGTCTTGAAAATCTATCGGTATACGTTACTCGGAGCTATATTTTTATTCGTCACAAGATATGTGTTTTGCTTGGAGCGTATTTTCAATTTTACTTGCTGTTTGAATAAAATCATTGGATCTGAAATCTTGAATTAAAAAGAACCCTCCCATGGCTAGTTAATTATTTGACTACTCAGTCTCCTTCACTATTGTCTTTTGGAGTAGTTTGTCATTTACTCACGTGCTCCACGTATATCCTATGAGTAAATGGTTGAATAATTGAATATCATAAATCTGAATTTATATATGTTTCATATGCTTATACCATGGGGAGTAATGACTTCACATAAAATAAGTATAGGTAGTAAACTTATGGAAAGTTAGCAAACGTAGAATTGGTCACTTGAACAATTCATGAAAGAATATTAAAGGAAGAGAGATTTCACATATAAATATACTATCTTGGACACCTTTTGTAATTGTGAGCACTCATTAAAATATGACATGCTAAAAGGTTGATGTCGGACAAGGAAGACAACGTAATGGGTTATGTTTTCTTATATCCAAAATAAACTATATTGTGTTGGATCATCCAACATGTTGAGCTTGCCTTTCCCTCTCATGCTAGCCAAATTCTTTGCACCAAGTAGAAATACTACTTGTGCTTCCAAACATCCCTTAAAACGAGTTTTGCCATGCGAGTCCACCGTACCTACCTATGGATTGAGTAAGACCCTTCAAGTAAGTTGTCATCGGTGCATGCAATAAAAATTGCCCTCTAAATATGTATGATCTATTAATGTGGAGAAAATAAGCTTTATACGATCTTGTGATGTGGAAGAAATAAAAGCGATGGACTGCGTAATAAAGGTCCATATCACAAGTGGCAATATAAAGTGACATTCTTTTATGTTAAGATTTTGTGCATCCAACCATAAAAGCGCATGACAACCTCTGCTTCCCTCTGCGAAGGGCCTATCTTTTACTTTTATCTTCTACCTTATGCAAGAGTCATGGTGATCTTCACCTTTCCTTTTTACATTTTATCCTTTGGCAAGCACATTGTGTTGGAGAGATCCTGATATATATATACATATCCAATTGGATGTAAGTTATCATGAATTTTTACTGTTGACATTACCCTTGAGGTAAAAGTTGGGAGGAGAATCTATAAGCCCCTATCTTTCTCTGTGTCTGATTAAAACTTTGAACCCATAAATATCACATGAGTGTTAGCAATTGTGAAAGATTAAATGATAGTTGAGTATGTGGAGTTTGCTAAATCAAAGCTTTGACATAGACCCTTCCTGAAAATAAGATGAATTGCAATTGTTTGATGACTGAGAATATAGTTTGTTAGTTTCAAGAAAGTTTATGATCTATACTTTGACATGTGAATAGCTTGTTACTTGATCATGAAAAGTTTTATGAAGATGAGCTACTGATATGACATATAATGATGCTAGAAAAAGTGATTGGAACTATCATTGATTAAACTTGTGCACTTGCTAGCATTCACACTTCATAAATTATTTCTTTTATCATTTACGTACTCGAGGACACTACTAGGAAAAGGGCTATAGATGATATGGCCACTAATGGCGCACCAGACATGTGGTGCGCCACTACTTTATAGTAATGGCGCACCATGAGTTGGTGCGCCATTAGTGTGGTAGACACTAATGGCGCACCAGACACATGGTGCGCCATTAGTAACATTTTTTTTATTTTTCCAAAAATACTAATGGTGCACCAGGGAAGAGTGCGCCATTACTAGTTTAACTAGTAATGGCGCACCACCAACGCAGTGCGCCACTACTATTTTTTTTTGCAAAACTACTAATGGCGCACCTCAAGATGGTGCGCCATTAGTAACCAGGGTTACTAATGGCGCATTTGTGGGTGGTGCGCCATTAGTAACCTGGGACCAGCTAGATATTTTGGACAGCCACATCTACACACTCACTTTCCCCACTTCATTCTCTCCACCTCCTTCTCCAACCTTGTGTCGGCTGCCTCCTCCTCCTCACCTCATTTGCACCATAGATTCATCAAAATTAAGTGGTTAAATTACCTTTTTTTTGATAGGTAAGTAAGGGGAAAGCTATCTTTATGTTGTAGATCTACTTTTTTCTCCCTAGCTCGCTCCAACAACGTGCACATGCACTTTTTATGGCCTTTCTAGATCTATGTATGTTTGTGGTGTTGCATATATGTTTGTGTTTGCAGGTACCGGTATTTGAAATGCGATAGTTGTCAATATTTTGCCCGAATGTTGATTCATTTCCGTTTCGGCGAGAAATTTGGCACTATGCATTCTTTTTGGTCCTATTTTTAGGGAAAGTCATGCCAAATTTTTTCTTGGTTCTAAAATATCGTTTTGGTCTACCCCGCAAGCGACCATGGTCCGCATGATGACCGAAGGCATCGTGAATAGGTTTTTGAGCTCCGCGAAGGCCGAGATACTTCGAAAGAACGAGACGGAGATAAGATGTCCGTGTCGAAGATGCAAGCTGAAGAGCCTTATTGCGGACCCGGATTCTGGGCAGGTGCGGGACCACCTGCTCTTGCGTGGTTTCATGGATGGCTATCGGTGGCAAGGTGATGAAGATGACTATGAAGTCGTCCATGGGGGCCGGGCAAGAAATGAGGAAGGGCAGCAAGACAACCACCGCGGTGAGGGCGGGCGAGAAGATGAAGAATCTCCCGATCATGATCACAACGGTGATACTGTACACAGTCATCATGTAGAAGATACCGGACATGATGATGAGGAAGATCAAGACGAAGGGCATGATCATGAAGATGAAGATGCCGGAGCAGACGACGATGGAGGCTGGGTGCAGGACCCTCATATTCAAGAGCTGCTTCTCAAGCAGACGGATAACGTAAGAGCTGTTGCCCGGGAGATAGCCAAGGTGGATCAACTGGAGATAGACGCGGTTACTCCATTGTATGAAGGATGCATGCCCGGGGATACCCGCCTGAAAGTAACGCTCATGGCTCTGGAGATGAAGGTAAAACACAAAATGACCGACGCATGCTTCGACGAGAACATGTAATTCTGGCACAGACGTCTTCCCAAGGGGAACAAGTGCCTGACCAGTTTCGAGGAGGCGAAGAAAATCGTGTGTCCTCTGGATTTACCGCACGTGAAATACCATGTGTGCATGAACAATTGCATCATTTATCGGGACGAGCACGCGGAGTCTACCATATGTCCGGTGTGCGGCGTCACTTGATACAAGAAGAGGAAGAAAGCTCCTCGAAAAGTGGTGTGGTACTTTCCGATCACTCCTCGTCTGCAGCGGTATTTCACGGACCCTAAGGTAGCAAAGCTCCTGCGTTGGCACGCGGATAGGGAGGAGCAGAAGCAAGAAGATGACGGAAATGATCTGGAGATAAATAAAAAAGACAAGATGCTGAGTCACCCTAAGGATGCGAGCCAGTGGCAAGCCTTGAACTTCGAAGACCCAGAATTTGGGAACGATCCAAGGAACATCATGCTGGGCGCGAGCACCGATGGAGTCAATCCGTTTGGCAGCCAGAGAAGCACACATAGCACCTGGCATGTGTTTGTGTGGATGTACAACCTTCCCCCCTGGTTGTGCATGAAGAGGAAGTACAATCACATGAGTATGCTAATTGAAGGGCCGAAACAACCAGGGAACGACATCAATCTGTATCTGGGGCTGCTGAAAGAGGAGCTAGACACGCTGTGGAAAACCCCAGCTAATACGTGGGACACCGCAGAGAAAGAATATTTCCCTATGAGAGCCGCACTACTCACGACGGTGCACGACTATCTCGGTTACGGATATCTCGCGGGGCAGGTGGTCCACGGATTTTCTGGATGCGTCAGGTGCATGGATGACACAATGTATCGCCAGCTAGATAGAGATCCCAGGTCTTCGAAAACCATGTTCATGGGACGTCGAAGGTGGCTCCGCGATGATGACCCGTGGAGAAAATGCAAGGATCTGTTCGATGGTGAAACCGAACCCTGAAGATGCTCGTGTACGAGGAGCGACGAGGAAATAGACGAGCTGTTGAAAAATTGGAAAGATTGCCCACTGGCGGGAAAGAAGCAAAAGGCGCCAGAGCCGGGAAAGAAGCAAAAGGCGCCATAGCCACTGCTGAAGGTATGGAAAACGAGGTCTGTTTTCTGGGACTTGCCGTACTGGAAGATCCACCGTGTGCCTCACAGCCTTATGTCATGCATATCACAAAGAACGTGTGCGAGAGTCTGCTTGGTACCCTGCTCAACATGCCAGAGAGGACCAAAGATGGGCCGAAAGCAAGGGCAGACTTGAAATCAATGGGTATCAGGGAGGAGCTTCACACTAATGATGATGATGATGAGGCGAAGCAGGACACAGAAAGTCGTCGCAAAGGCAAAAAGGCCAAGAGGACCGGAAATGACTACCTTCCCGCGTGCTTCACTCTAAGTCAGGAGGAGATCGAGCAGTTTTTCACCTGCCTCGTAGGAGTAAAACTTCCTTACGGTTATGCGGGGAAGATAAGCAGATACCTAGACCCAGCGAAGCAGAATTCAGCGGGATGAAGTCTCACGACTGCCACGTGCTGATGACGCAGATACTTCTATTTGCAATCCATGGGATCATGGACGCGCACGTCCGTGAAACGCTATTGTGCCTATGCAACTTTTTTGACGTCATCTCTCAGAAGTCGGTTGGCGTGAGGCAACTCAGAAGGCTACAGGAAGAGATCGTGGTGATACTATGCGAGCTTGAGATGTACTTCCCGCCCCCATTCTTCGACGTTATGGTGCATCTGCTGGTCCATATCATGGAGGATATCATCCAACCCGGGACGACCTCCCTGCACAGCATGATGCCGTTCGAAAGGATGAATGGTGTCATCAAAGGATACGTTCGCAACATGTCACGTCCAGAGGGAAGCATAGCCAGGGGATTTCTGACCGAAGAGTGCATATCCTACTGCACGAATTATCTAGGCATCGAGAATCCCATTGGTCTTCCCGTCAACAGGCACCTCGGTAGGCTCGCTGGATGGGGTCACCGTGAGGGTCGCGCGAAATGCATGTCGACTTCAAGGGTCGACTCGCCGACATTGAAAGAGCAAACCTAGTCGTGCTACAACACATAGACGTGGTCGATCCTTGGGTGGTAGAGCACAAAACCTTTATTGAGAAGACGTACAATGACCGAGGCCAACAGGGGACGGACGGAGATATAATCAAAGAGCACAACTCATGTTTCACGCGTTGGTTCAAGCAGAAGCTTATGTCATACCCTTTAGATGAGGATTCTTCCGCGGAAGAACAACTCATATTCGCCTTGTCACAGGGCGCCGAGCACAACCTGATGACCTATGAGGCATACGATATCAACGGCTACACATTCTACACCGAGGACAAGGACATGAAGAGCGATGGTTATCAGAACTCCGGGGTAACGATGCAATCCTACACCGGTAATGACAAGGACAGATACTACGGAAGGATCGAGGAGATCTGGGAGCTGAGCTACGCTGGAGAGAAGGTCCCGATGTTCCGTGTCAGATGGGCCAAGAGCGTCCTAAAAGAAGACCGGTATTTCACCACCATGGTTATACCCGAAGCCAAATCCAAGACCGCGGGCGCAAACGTCACCGCGAAAAATGAGCCATGGGTACTGGCTTCCCAAGTGGACCAATGCTTCTTCATTACCGACCCGTCAAGGCCCAGTCGTGTTGTCGTGAGGAGAGGCAAAAGGAAGATCATCGGAATGGATGGAGTCGTCAATGAGCAAGACTTCGACAAGTACGGCGACCCGAAGATGGAACATGACAACGACTATGAAGTATCAGCATACACCACAAGAAGTAGGACCACCCTACCTAAAGGACGTCCATTCCACAGAAGAACTCCATTTGCAAAAAAGAAGGGCAAGAAGATTGTGAATAGATAGCTAGCTAAGATCGATTGTACTTAAATCGTAGTCTTCATTTCTCGATTGTATTACATGGGCACCTTTTGAACTCATGAATATTTTTAAATTTCATGGGCACTTTTTGAATTCATGAATATTTTTTCAAATTTGATGATATTTTTTCATATTCAATATGAAAAAATATTGAATATTCATGAGGACACTCGATCTCGATCCCCCTCCATCTCGATCGCTATCCCCCTCCATCTCGATCTCGATCCCCCCCGCACCCTCCCCCGCTAGCTCCACCGCCGCTGACGACCCACCGCACCTTCCCCCCCTCCACCGCCGCCGTCGACCCACCGCACCCTCCCCGGCCCGCTCCACCGCCGACGAGCATGCCCCGCACCCTCCCCCGCTCCACCGCCGCCGATGACCCACTGCACCCTCCCCCGCTCCACCGCCGCTGTCGACCCCCCGCACCCTCCCCGGCCCGCTCCACCGCTGCCGAGCACCGCCGCCGAGCACCCCCATTTGATGATATTTTCAAATAACAAATTTTATGATATTTTTTCATATTCATAAAAAAATTATTACTGTTTTTATAAAAAAATTATTACTGTTTTTATAAAAAAAATATTAAAAATAGCAACAAGAAATAATAATAATAAACATACTAATGGCGCACCGCTCAGGTAGTGCGCCATTGCTATCTAAAAAAACATTCTAATGGTGCACCGCTCGGGTAGTGCGCCATTGCTATATAAAAAAACATTCTAATGGCGCACCGCTTGGGGGTGCGCCATTAGTAATCTTCCCCCTAGCTCTAACTCGCCCGACCCCTTCGTCCCTCCCTCTCGCCAGATCCACTTCCCCCCAGCGCGCTGCCCTGACTCACGACGCCGCCGCCCCTACGTGCGCCGCCGCCCCCGCGCCGCCGCGCCCCCCACCACTGCAGCTCCGCCATCGACGACGCCTCCGCGACCTCGCCGTCGCCGACAGCCTCCCCGCATCGGCCCCTGCCCTGCGCCGCCTCTACCTTAGTCCGGGCATGGGGTGCAGAATGACAACCGTGGCCGCCGGCCTCCCCGCGACCAACCGAGGCGCCCAGGAGGACCGCCGCCGTCTTCCTCTTCGACTACGAGGACCCGGACGAGCTCGGACGCCCTCGAGCCATCCCTTCGACGCCGCCGCTGCCGACCCCGACCCCAACCCCGACCGGCCGCGCCCGCCCAGGTACCTCTCCTCCTTCCTCCTTCCTCCCTCTCCCGCCCGCCTCTGCTATTGCTGCTGCTCAACTAGTGGTGTGAGTCTGAATATTATTGTTGAACCTGTAATGGTGAATTGGATGGCTGCTCTGGTGTGTGAAGTTTTGGGTAGTTTGCTATTTGGGGATTGTTTCGGGGAAGTGCAAATCAGACTAGTATGGCCCTAGCCACAATCTGTCAATGTTAGCCTCACGTGATTATCTGAATCTTCTGATGTAGGTTAGTTGCTTAGTTATGGCCGTGGACATGATAGCTATTCTGGTGTACTGGGGGAATTGGGGGTCTCTGCAGATGTGCCTCTCAACAGATTTTATTTGCTCACCATGCTTTTTAACTACTGTTAGAGATACAGTTGGGTGGTTGCTGCGACATGGGGCTTTAGTTTGCTTGGAAGTGGGGATTTGTTTTGGGTTACACATATAGGATTGAAAACAATATCAGTAGCCACTGGCAACAATGTGTCAGTGTTAGTTGAGTTGAGTTGTCATGCTGAAATGGTGCAATGTTGATACACAAAAAATTCAGTTATATTTTCAAAACAAGTTCAGTGTTGAGTACTTCAAGTTTACTGAACCTATTCATTTTTGTGGACTTAGTGAACATGATAAGACAAGCCAGATGCTCTATTTTTAATTAACAGTAATCCATGATCAGCAACAATTTCTTTCACTAATTTTCAGTTAACAGCAATCCATGATTTTTTCCAGCTAAAACTATTGATGATTTTTTGTTGGGTGACCTATTAGATCTGGAATGGAAGCTCAGATAAGTTGAGCTGATTTTTGTCCATGTGAAAGCAGACGACCATATGGTCTGTGGCCTTTTCATCCATATGAAAGTAGAGGCACATTATGGTGCTAGTTTGCTGGGTTTTGTCTCCGACCATCGTGTCGTGATGATGTTGCAGGTACCCCGAGAGGCCCTTGAGTTTGCCGGAATGTCAATTAACTTCCGTTCTGGAAAATTCGGGTACTCCATATGTCCTATTTTCAGCAAAGGTCGTGCTGAAACTTTCCATGAATTTTAGCATGACTTTGCTAAAAATCGGACATATGGGGTACTTGCTACTAATGCATGGGCCGGGGTATCTTAGTACTTAATTAAGTAGGATCATCTGACTCTTGTGTTATGCATGGGCCTCAGCATTAACAAACCCAAATGATAAAACCTTGGCTTTTAGGGTGCCTCGGTGTCGATAAGAACCTAAATGATGAAAGCTTAGGCTTTTTGGGTGCCTCGGCGTCGACAAACCCTAAATGATAAAAGCTTAGCTTTTAGGATGCCTCGGTGTCGACAAACCCTAAATGATGAGACCATGATCTTGTTCTTTGACAATAACCAACTTTTTGACCAAACTTTTTTCCTATTTAGAGCGAAACATGGCCCACAACAATGATGCTGGCCGTTCGGGCGGCAAGCAATTCTGGGAGTTGTCCCAGGAGATGGAGGAACAACCTCACCGCTATGAGGATGCCGCAAAAGACACCGATCCTGACTACACAACCCCTAGTGGCGTCGGGGATGACACCCCTGGCGGTCAGAAGGATGCCTACTACGCCCTCCATCACATGCGGGTGATCGTATGGGACCATAATCACCTTTTGCTACCAAATAATCTCAAAGATTGGGCCGCGAGCTTGTCGGCAATCCAGGACGCGGACATCAGACAAGAATTCTTTTGCATCCAGTCGGAGTTTGCGGAAATCATCCATCAAGATGTCCTTCGTACCTCGGGGCAGTTCAACCTCAGAGATCAACCGTCCTACAGTGAGATAGACACAACGCTACAAATGCAGGCTGACAACGCCCGCGATTTCATGACCATCACGACAGACGGCGGCTTCATCCACGCTCCGGTCCCTTGAGTCGAGTCGAAAGTAGTGATGCTATGTGTAGTTCTGAAACATCGATTGGCTCATGTTGTAATTAAACTTTAATGAACTTGTATGTCTCTTTGGTTTGGACAGTCGTTCAACTTAGATGTAATCGATGCTATTAATGTGTTGCTTTTCTCTTCCGATCCTTTTGTTGCATACTTATATATTGCTTATGTATTGTCTGTGAATTGCTACTAACGTTTTGTTTGGCTAGTGCATAGAGATGCCGTCGTATGTCATGTACAAGGGTAAGGTTCCCGGAGTCTACGACGATTGGGAGGAGTGGCGGAGACAGGTTCACCGTTTCAGCGGTAACAGTTACAAAGGGTACACCACTAGGGCGGAGGCGGAAGTTAGATACGCGCGCTATCTAGCGGGAGAGAGGAGGGAGCGTTGGAGGAACCGGATGAAGACCAGTTTCATCGCGATTATGCTCATCGTGATGACCGCAACTCTCTTCTATGTGATGGTAGTTTAGATGATCGATATCGACTTGTAATGTGAAGACAAACTCGCTACTCGCGGTTTCGAGACTTGTATTGTTCTAACTTTGTTCGGTATTTTTAATTTGGAGACTAATATGATGAATTGTATTCGGAGACTAATCTTCTATTGTATTTGATGAATCTGCTGTTGTTGTGTGGTGCTAGCTATATTATGTCCAATAATATATTTTGTAACGTGTGAAAATATCAGAAAAGAAAAAAAATTCCCTAATATTCATACTAGTGGCGCACCACCACATAGTGCACCATTAGTAAGCCACCATGCAGCGCACCATTAGTATAGCCCACGGTGCGCCATTAGTATGCCTCCCAGGGGGGCATATTTACCCATGTGCTTTGGCATACTAATGGCGCATCATCCACAAGTGCGCCATTAGTATGCCAAAGCACATGGGTAAATATGCCCCCCTGGGATGCATACTAATGGCGCACCGTGGGCTATACTAATGGTGCGCTGCATGGTGCGCCATTAGTATACCAGATACTAATGGCGCACCACAGGTGCGCCATTAGTAAAAAATACTAATGGCGTGCTAGTAGTGGCGCACCTGTAGTGCGCCATTAGTAGGCAAAATAGGTGCGCCACTAGTAGGCCTTTTCCTAGTAGTGAGGACGAGCTGGAATTAAGCTTGGGGATGCTGATACGTCTCCAACGTATCTATAATTTATGAAGTATTCATGCCATGTTTACAATATTTTTATATGATTTTGGTATGCTTTGATTAGAACTAACCCAGACTGACGCTGTTTTCAGCAAAACTACCGTGGTGTTGTTTCTGTGTAGAAATAAAAGTTCTCGGAATGCAATGAAAATCAACGGAGATTTTTTATGGAAAATATGAAAAATACTGGAACAAAAATATACCGGAGGGGAGTCATGGGGGACCCACGAGGGTGGGGGTGGGCCCACCCGCCCCCGCCTCATGGACTCCCCGAGGGGCCCCCTAACGTGAAATCAACGCCAACTTCTCCTATAAATACAGAAACCTCCGAAAATTAACCTAGATCGGGAGTTTCGCCGCTAGAAGCCTCAGTAGCCACCGAAAACCAATCTAGGCCATCTCCGGCGCCCTGCCAGAGGGGGCTATCATCATAGAAGGGCGTGGAGGAGGATCCCGAAGGGGCCGTCATCGTCATGAAGGCCAAGGACCAGAGGGAGAACCTCTCCCCATCCAGGGGGAGGCCATGGAGGAGGAAGCACACGGGGGAGAACCTCTCCTCCTCTATCTCGGTGGCATCGAAGTGCCATCGGGAGGGGAATCATCGCCGCGGTGATCGTCTTCATCAACATCACCATCATCATCACCATCCTCATCTCTTTTACGCGGTCCACTCTCCCGCACCCCGCTGTAATCCCTACTTGAACATGGTGCTTTATGCGACATATTATGATCTACTGATGTGTTGCCATCCTATGATGTTTTGAGTAGATATCCTTTATCTTTGGGTTGATTAACGATCTAGATTGGTATGAGTTGTATGTTTTACTTTGGTGCTGTCCTATGGTGCCCTCCATGTCGCGCAAGCGTGAGGGATCCCCGCTGCAGGGTGTTGCAATACGTTTATGATTCGCTTATATTGGGTTGCATGAGTGACTGAAACACAAACCCGAGTAAGGGGGTTGTTGTGTATGGGATAAAGAGGACTTGATGCTTTAATGCTATGGTTGGGTTTTACCTTAATGATCTTTAGTAGTTGCAGATGCTTGCTAGAGTTCCAATCATAAGTGCATATGATCCAAGAATAGAAAGTATGTTAGCTTATGCCTCTCCCTCATATGAAATTGCAATAGTGATTACCGGTCTTGTTAACAATTGCCTAGGACAATTCCGCACACCTATCCACCATTATTCCACACTCACTATTTACAATATTTAGTAATATATTCTAACTTTATGATAACAACACCTACTTTCATATTTTAGCTCTCCGATATCATGCAAAGTTATCCACTTCATACCCACAACATAGTTTTATTTCTCGTTGCTAGTTGGAAGCAAACGGTCGGTGTACGTAGAGTCGTATCAGTGGCAGATAGGGCTTGAGAGAATATTGATCTTACCTTTAGCTCCTTGTGGGTTCGACACTCCATACTTATCACTTCCACCTTTGGAAATTGCTACGATGATTCCCCGCACTTGGGGATTATCATGTCCCTAAGAAGGGAGGTATTACTGTTGTTCCTAATGATAAAGATGAATTGACCCCACAAAGAATTGTTACAGGTTATAGAATGGTAATTGATTTTTGAGAATTAAATAAATCTACTAAAAAGGATCATTACCCTTTACCTTTTATTGATCAATTGCTAGAAAGATTATCCAAGCATACACATTTTTGCTTTCTAGATGGTTATTCTGGTTTCTCTCAAATACCTATGTCAAAAGAGGATCAAGAAAAGACAACTTTTACTTGCCCTTTCGGTACCTTTTCTTATAGACGTATGCCTTTTGGTTTATGTAATACACCTGCTACCTTTCGAAGATGTATGACTGCTATATTCTCTGACTTTTGTGAAAAGATTGTTGAGGTATTCATGGATGATTTCTCTGTTTATGGGACTTATTTTGATGATTGCTTAAGCAACGTTGATCGAGTTTTGCAGAGATGTGAAGAAACTAATCTTGTCTTGAATTGGGAGAAGTGCCACTTTATGGTTAATGAAGGTATTGTCCGAGGGCATAAAATTTCTGGAAGAGGTATTGAAGTTGATAAAGCTAAAGTCGATGCTATTGAAAAGATGCCTTGTCCTAAGGACATTAAAGGTATAAGAAGTTTCCTTGGTCATGCCAGTTTTTATAGGAGGTTCATTAAGGGCTTCTCTAAAATCTCTCGGCCTCTGATTAATCTCTTACAAAAATATGTCCCTTTTGTCTTTGATGATGACTGTGTAGAAGCATTTGAAATACTTAATAAAGCTTTGGTTTCTGCACCTATTGTTCAACCTCCTGATTGGAATTTACCATTTGAAATTATGTGTGATGCTAGTGATTATGCTGTAGGGGCTGTTATAGGAAAAAGAGTTGATAAGAAATTAAATGTTATCCAATATGCTAGTAAAACCCTAGACAATGCCCAAAGAAATTATGCTACTACTGAAAAAGAATTTTTAGCAGTTGTATTTGCTTGTGATAAGTTCAGACCTTATATTGTTGATTCTAAAGTAACTGTTCACACTGATCATGCTGCTATTAAATATCTTATGGAAAAGAAAGATGCTAAACCTGGACATATTAGATGGGTTCTCTTGCTACAAGAATTTGATTTGCATATTATTGATAGAAAGGGAGCTGAGAACCCCATTGCAGACAACTTGTCTAGGCTCGAGAATGTTCTTGATGACCCACTACCTATTGATGATAGCTTTCCTAATGAACAACTAGCTGTCATAAATGCTTCTCGTACTGCTCCATGGTATGATGATTATACTAATTACATTGTTGCTAAATTTATACCACCTAGTTTCACATACCAGCAAAAGAAAAAGTTCTTCTATGATTTAAGACATTACTTCTGGGATGACCCACATCTTTATAAAGAAGGAGTAGATGGTGTTATTAGACGTTGTGTACCTGAGCATGAACAGGAACAGATCCTACGCAAGTGCCACTCCGAAGCTTATGGAGGACACCACGCTGGAGACAGAACTGCACACAAGGTATTGCAATCCGGTTTTTATTGGCCTACTCTCTTCAAGGATGCCCGTAAGTTTGTTTTGTCTTGTGATGAATTTCAGAGAATTAGTAATATTAGTAGACGTCAAGAAATGCCTATGAGTTATTCACTTGTTATTGAACCATTTGATGTTTGGGGCTTTGATTATATGGGACCTTTTCCTTCCTCTAATGGCTATACACATATTTTAGTTGTTGTTGATTACATTACTAAGTGGGTAGAAGCTATTCCAACTAGTGGTGCTGATCATAACACCTCTATTAAGATGCTTAAAGAAGTTATTTTTCTGAGGTTTGGAGTCCCTAGATATTTAATGACTGATGGTGGTTCACATTTCATTCATGGTGCTTTTCGTAAAATGCTTGCTAAGTATGATGTTAATCATAGAATTGCATCTCCATATCATCCATAGTCTAGTGGTCAAGTAGAACTTAGCAATAGAGAGCTTAAATTAATTTTGCAGAAGACTATCAATAGATCTAGAAAGAATTGGTCCAAGAAACTTGATGATGCATTATGGGCCTACAGAACTGCATACAAAAATCCTATGGGTATGTCTCTATATAAAAGGGTTTATGGTAAAGCATGTCACTTACCTCTTTAATTAGAACATAAGGCATATTGGGCCTTTAAAGAGCTCAACTATGACTTCAAACTTGCTGGTGAGAAGAGACTTTTTGACATTAGCTCACTTGATGAATGGAGAACCCAGGCCTACGAGAATGCCAAACTGTTTAAAGAAAAAGTTAAAAGATGGCATGATAAAAGGATACAAAAACGTGAGTTTAATGTAGGTGATTATGTATTGTTATACAACTCTCGTTTAAGATTTTCAGTAGGCAAACTCCTCTCGAAATGGGAAGGTCCTTACATCATCGAGGAGGTCTACCGTTCCGGTGCCATAAAAATCAACAACTTCGAAGGCACAAATCCGAGGGTGGTGAACGGTCAAAGAATCAAACATTATATCTCACTAATCCTATAAATGTTGAAACTAATGTTATTGAAACCGTAACCCCGGAGGAATACATAAGGGACACTTTCCAGAACGTTTCAGACTCCGAAAAGGAATAGGTATGTGGTATGGTAAGTAAACCGACTCCAAAAAAGTTCTAATGGCAAATTTTCTCCGTTTTGGAATATTTAAGAAAATAGGAAAATAAGAAGCAGAGCGGAAAGGACATGAGGCTTCCACGAGGGTGGAGGGAGCACCCTACCCCCTGCCTCGTGGGCACCTCGTGTGCTCTCCGGACTCCGTTTTCTTGCATGATACTTCTTTTGGTCGGTAAAAATTTACTATACTCCTGAAGGTTTTGACCACCGTATCACGCAAAAATATCATGTTTTTGTTTCGAGCTGTTTCTGCTGCAGATTTAGAGCAAGATGTCTTCTCAAGAGTCAGCCGGGGAGAGTCGGGTGTCCCATCCGACACTGGGACCAAGAGCAAACAACAATGCTGATCACTTTGGGCCGTCAACCGAGAAAGAGATGGAGGCTGACTTGAAAAGGATAGATGCCATGGAAGAGGATGAAGAAGTTACTTCTCGTTTCCGAGCCGGATTCACGATGGGGGAACTACAGAGCTTAGCTATTCTAAACTCGGTCATCCCTTCCAATGTTAGATTTCTTTCTTATGAAAATATGAAAAAGAGTGTTACTTGTTCTCCCGCAGCTATGCAACATCCTTAGGTGAAAGGAGCTTTAGCCATCATGGGCAAGCTCCGTAAGGAAATAATGGACCTCAAGCAGCAAGTAAATAAGCTCGAGGAAGAGAATCGTATCCTGAGGGGCATCATCGCTAAGAATATCACATCACCACCCCCGAAGAAGGAGACATAAAGACATGGGTATGGGCACTCCCCTTGGCAACTGCCAAGCTTGGGGGAGTGACCTGGTATCGTATCACCATCACACTTTTATATTTACCGTTTTTCTTAGTTCGATCCTTTCGGTAATATCTTGATCTAATAGAATAAAGTTTTAGTATGATCTAGTTGTGAGTTTTGCTTTATGGTCCTTCTATGTAATCAAGTCCATGAGCTATAAATAATAAAGATTAGTGTTGAGTCAAGGGCTTGATTATTTTTCTATGATCTTGAGGGAATAAAATAAAACAAAATAAATAAAGGGATCATGTGGATGTTATGGAGAGTAATGAGCTCACAAATAAAGAGTATGATGAATAAAAATTGTTGAGAGTTGACAAACATAGTTTTGGTCATCGTTGAAATTAATAGGAAGTAATAAATAAAGAGAGGTTTTCACATATAAATATACTATCTTGGACATCTTTTATGATTGTGAGCGCTCATTAAAATATGACTTGCTAAAGAGTTGACGTTGGACAAGGAAGACAACGTAATGCGTTATGTTTTCTTACATCTGAGATAAATTATATTGTCATGGATCATCCAACATGTTGAGCTTGCCTTTCCCTCTCTTGCTAGCCAATTTCTTTGCACCAAGTAGAGATACTACTTGTGCTTCCAAATATCCCTAAAACCAGTCTTGCCATGAGAGTCCACCATATCTACCTATGGATAGAGTAAGATCCTTCAAGTAAGTTGTCATCGTTGCAAGCAATAAGAATTGCTCCCTAAATATGTATGACTTATTAGTGTGGAGAAAATAAGCTTTATACAATCTTGTGATGTGGAAGAAATAAAAGCGACGGACTGCATAATAAAGGTCCATATCACAAGTGGCAATATAAAGTGACGTTCTTTTGCATTAAGATTTCGTGCATCCAACCATAAAAGCACATGACAACCTCTGCTTCCCTCTGCGAAGGGCCTATCTTTTATTCTTGTCTATTACTGCATATAAGAGTCATGGTGATCTTCACCTTTCCTTTTTACATTTTATCCTTTTTTTTGACTGGGAACTGTGGGTCAAAACCCCCACAGCAGATCAAAACTTTATTGAAAAACAACAGATACAACAAGTTGATTACAAGGAGTAACCAGGTTACAAGAAAGAAGAAAAAAGAAAGCCCTACCAAACTAGCTTAAGGGGGGAGGTAAGAAATCCACTTGAGCAGGTCATCCTTGTAAGCAGCTATGATTCTGTGCTGCATGAGGCTAATATCCTGCCTGAAAGCAAACCTCCATTTATTGAAACTTGCCCTCTCATTTCTGAACACTTTGGCATTTCTGATGATCCAAATATGCCAGCAAGCAATGAATACCACTTCAGAGAAGAAAGGCCTATCAAAACTTCTCCTTGCCTGAGTCACCAGCTCAATCATGGAGGTGCCAGCAGACCAATCAATTTGCAGATAATTCCAGACCCTTACACTGAAATTGCAATTGAAGAACAAGTGATCCCTGGTTTCCCTAGCCTGCAAAGGGCATAGCCTACAGTGGACACCATCCTCCATGTGCCAGTGTCTTCTCTGAACCATATCCTTGGTGTTCAACCTGTCCATAACAAGCATCCAAGCAAAGACCTTGATTTTGAGAGTACAGGAGGATCTCCATATCCAACAGAGCAAAGGATTGAAGGACTCAGTCTGAAAGGAGTGTGAGTAAAACATCTTGGGCTTGTAAAACTTGGAAGAGCCCTGCCAGAACCAACAGTCCTTCGAGCTGGGGTCTCTTCTGTGTGAGTCCATTAAATCCTTTATCAGATTTAACTCATCAAAAGCTTGAGCCGATAAGGGAAGATGAAAAAGTTGGTGCAGATCATGGGTATTAAAAATATCCTTAATTGAGACCCAGGGGTCCTTGGCAAAAGAGAAAAGCCTTGGGAATCTTGCCTGCAAACTAGATGTTTCAGAGCCAAGGTTCCAGTTATTAGACCAAAATAGAGCAGTGTCCCCTTCATTGATCTGCACCCAGGAGCAGTCCCTAAAATGCTGCATGACTTTACAAATATCTCTCCACCAGAAGGAGCCACAATCATTTGTTCCCTGGGGCATTCTATCAAAATAATATGAATCCCAAACTAGGGATACCCAAGGAATTTCTCGTTTGTTCAAGAAATTACTGGCATGCTTGAGGAGGAGAGCCACATTCTGAACCCCCAGATTAAGAATACCAAGACCTCCTTTGTTTTTTGGCCTACATATTAGTTCCCAAGCAGCCAGAGATGGGGCTGGCTCATCTCTATGCTTTATCCACAAGCACTCTCTTTGAATTCTTTCCAACTGTTTCAGAATACCAGCTGGGAGAGAAAGACTACCCATAAAGAAAACTGGTAAAGAGGATAGAGCAGAGTTTAGAAACTGTAGCCTTTCTCCTTGGTTAAGGAAAGAAGAACTGGCAGTCATTCTTCTCTCCATATAGTCAACCAGTGGCATGAAGTCTACCATTTTGGGTCTTGTGGTCCCCACAGGTAATCCCAGGTAAGTAAATGGCATTGTACCAATTTTGCAGCCGAAAGCAGTTGCCAAATCCTTCATTATAGCATTGTCAACATTGGTTGGAATAATAAAGTACTTTTGATAGTTGACATCTAGACCAGTGGACTGAGAGAACACCTGTAGCATATCTTTCAGAGCCAGTAGTTGAGCCCTGTCTGCAGGGAGGATGATCAAAGTATCATCTGCATACTGAATCACAGGGTAGTCTGTATCATGGCAGGGTATGGGTAAATGCAGAAGTCCCTTCCTGTACATATAATTAATGACTGTTTGTAGCAGGTCAGCAGCTATGACAAATAGCAGGGGAGATACAGGGTCACCCTGTCTAAATCCTTTCTTACAAACAAACTTCCTCCCAGGGACTCCATTGAGCAGAATAGAAGAAGTACCAGTGGTAAGAAGCTATTTCATCCAAAGAATCCACTTATCATTGAAGCCCTTATATCTAAGAATTTGAAAGATTGCTTCATGCTCAATAGAGTCAAAAGCCTTTTCAAAATCCAATTTGAGGATTACTATTGGCCTTTTTGACTGGTGGCATTGATGCAAGTATTCAAAAGTCCAACCCAGACAGTCCTGTATTGTTCTGGTCTTAATGAAACCATATTGGTTCTTATGGATGCACTGCATAATCATTGCTTGAAATCTATTTGCAGCCAGTTTGGACAAAAATTTAAGACCCATACTAGTGAGAGAGATAGGTCTGAAGTCACCCACTTCCTCAGGAGAAAGTTTTTTGGGCACAAGAGTAATAAAAGAACTATTGATGTTTTCTAAGACAGCAAGCACAATGTGTTGGAAAGATCCTGATATATATGTCTAATTGGATGTGGGTTTGCATGAACTATTATTGTTGACATTACCCTTGAGGTAAAAAGTTGGGAGGCAAAACTATAAGCCCCTATCTTTCTCCGTGTCCGATTAAAACTTCATAACCATAAATATCGCGTGAGTGTTAGCAATTGTGAAAGACTAAATGATGGTTGAGTATGTGGACTTGCTGAGATGCTCTTATATTGACTCTTTCCTATGTTATGATAAATTGCAATTGCTTCAATGACTGAGACTATAGTTTGTTAGTTTTCAATGAAGTTTCCGATTCATACTTGAGTATGTGAATGAATTGTTACTTTAGCATAAGGGATCATATGACAATATATATATATGTGTGTGTGTGTGTTGCTATTCTAAGAATGATCATGATGCCCTCATGTCCGTATTTTATTTCATCGACACCTCTATCTCTAAACATGTGAACATATTTTTCAATATCGGCTTTCGCTTGAGGACAAGCGAGGTCTAAGCTTGGGGGAGTTGATACGTCCATTTTGCATCATGCTTTATATCGATATCTATTGCATTATGGGCTGTTATTACACATTATGTCACAATACTTATGCCTATTCTCTCTTATTTTACAAGGTTTACATGAAGAGGGGGAATACCGGGAGATGGAATTCTGGGCTGGAAAAGGAGCACATATTAGAGACCTATTCTGAACATCTCCAAAAGTCCTGAAAACTCCACGGGAATTATTTTTAGAATATATAAAAAATATTGGGCGAAAGAAGTACTAGAGGGGGGCCACCCACCGTCCACGAGGGTGGGGGCGCGCCCTACCCCCTGGGCGCCCCTGCCTCATGGGCCCCCTGGTGGCCCTCTGATGCCCATCTTTGGCTATATGGAGTCTTTCGTCGAGGAAAAAAATCATAAGCAGGCTTACGGGACGAAACTCCGCCGCCATGAGGCGGAACCTTGGCGGAACCAATCTAGGGCTCCGGCGGAGCTGATCTGCCGTGGAAACTTCCCTCCGGGAGGGGGAAATCATCACCATCGTCATCACCAACGATCCTCTCATCGGGAGGGGGTCAATCTCCATCAACATCTTCACCAGCACCATCTCATCTCAAACCCTAGTTCATCTCTTATATCCAATCTTTTTATCCAAACCTCAGATTGGTACCTGTGGGTTGCTAGTAGTGTTGATTACTCCTTGTAGTTGATGCTAGTTGGTTTACTTGGTGGAAGATCATATGTTCAGATCCATTATGCATATTAATACCCCGCTGATTATGAACATGAATATGCTTTGCAAGTAGTTACGTTTGTTCCTGAGGACATGGGAGAAGTCTTGCTATAAGTAGTCATGTGAATTTGGCATTCGTTCGATATTTTGATGATATGTATGTTGTCATCCCTCTAGTGGTGTCATGTGAACGTCGACTACATGACACTTCACCATTGTTTGGGCCTAGAGGGAGGCATTGGGAAGTAATAAGTAGATGATGGGTTGCTAGAGTGACAGAAGCTTAAACCCTAGTTTATGCGTTGCTTCGTAAGGGGCTGATTTGGATCTATATGTTTCATGCTATGCTTAGGTTTACCTTAATACTTATGTTGTAGTTGTGGATGCTTGCAATAGTGGTTAATCATAAGTGGATGCTTATCCAAGTAAGGGCAGTACCCAAGCACCGGTCCACCCACATATCAAATTATCAAAGTACCGAATGCGAATCATATGAACGTGATGAAAACTAGTGTGATGATAATTCCCATGTGTCCTCGGGAGCGCTTTCCTTTATATAAGAGTTTGTCCAGGCTTGTCCTTTGCTACAAAAAGGATTGGGCCATCTTTTTGCACCTTATTTACTTGCATTACTTGTTACTCGTTACAAATTACCTTATCACAAAACTATCTGTTACCGATAATTCCAGTGCTTGCAGAGAATACCTTACTGAAAACTGCTTATCATTTCCTTCTGGTCCTCGTTGGGTTCAACACTCTTACTTATCGAAAAGGATATGATAGATCCCCTACACTTGTGGGTCACCACTTCTATCCTTCTTTTTGGTGCCTAAAGGGGTACGAAGGAGACTTGACTTCTATCGATCTCGTTTTTTCTGGCAGTCGGACGAGGTGAAGACAAAGTATCGCTTGACAAGATAGGATATTATTTGTTGACCGAAAGGCCAGGGGGTCTTGGGATTGAGAACCTCGTGATTAAGAATAAATGTCTTTTGAGAAAATGGCTATGTAGGCTATCACGGGAATCAGAAGGTATGTAGGCACAAATCCTTAGAAATAAATACTTGCACTCTAAAACGCTTGCTCAGGTTACCATAAGACCTAATGATTCACCATTTTGGAAGGGACTCATGAGAGTGAAAGAAACCTTTTTCTGTAGGGCGAAATTCATTGTTGGGGACGGAACAACAACAAAGTTTTGGGAGGATACCTGGTTAGGTGACGCACCACTGGCTCTCCAGTATCCTTCCCTGTATCATATTGCTCAACATAAGGAGGATTACATAGCAATGGTATTGCAGACAGTACCTTTGAATATCTAGTTCAGGAGATCTCTAGTAGGGGAGCGATGGAACTCCTGGTTACACTTGGTGCGGAGGTTGATGGCCATTCAACTCTCAGACCAGGGAGACACCTTGACATGGAGGTTACACTTGGTGCGGAGGTTGATGCTCCCTGGAGTGTTTTTGGTTAAATCGATGTACTTAGACCTTATTAATTCTGGCCCAATCCCGAGATCGATACACATTTGCAAAGTTATGGTTCCCTTGCGAATCAAAATTTTTATGTGGTTTGTGCACAAGCAAGTGATCCTTACCAAAGATAACTTACTAAAGCGATGATGGGTAGGTAGTTCTCGATGCTGTTTTTGTATTCACGATGAAACAATTCAACACCTATTTATTGATTGTCCTCTCGTGAAGTTACTTTGGCGATCCATACATATAGCTTTTAATATTACCCCTCCAGTTAGCATTGATGCGTTGTTTGGGACGTGGCTAAATGGAGTGAATCCTGATATTACATCAAGTATTCATATTGGAATATGCGCACTTCTTTGGGCTATATGGCACTGCAGGAACGATATGATCTTTAACAGACTTTCTATAATTAACTTATTGCAGGTTATCTTCAGAGCTACGACATGGATCCGTACGTGGTTGCTACTCACTCCTACGAGCTCCAGGGAGCATTTAGCTACTGGGTGCAACCGATGGGAGATGGTTGCACGGGCTATCTTCAACCGGTTTGGATGGCGAGCGCATAATAGGATAGGTCCTTAATGTCTTTCTGTCTAGCCGGTTGTGGCTTTGAGTTGTTTTTATCTTTTTTAGCTCCTTCCGTGAGCTGTACTCTGCAGACCAGACTATTTTGTTTTTGCTGAACTTGATTTAATAAAGTGGCCCCATGTATCTTTCCGATGCAGAAGCCGGGGGAAGTCCTCCTTTAAAAAAACTTATCTGGGCTCAAAGTAAGAAGTGTTATTTTCGTCATCATGATGAAACAATAAAACAACTCTTTTTCTATTAATTACAAGTTCGCGCATGTTACATAGCAAATCATCCAAGTTGCTCTAATATGTATCTGCCATGTAGTATTGCCAACATGTCTAGTAATGATCACAAGTTGGTGCACACATAAGGGTGAGAGGAATAGCCTTGGTTTGTCGCTCTGGCTATGTATGAATGATATGATTTTTAATGGTGAAAATTCTTCTCCACTACAAGTCATCTCCTAGTGTAGGCACTGTTCCGTTTGTAGTCTACTCTATAGAGATAGGAGCATCAACCTTTTATATGCGACAGTGTTTACGCGATTGGAGCGGGTGGCAAAGGATACTCTTACTCACATGGGTGGTGTCGAGATTGCTCCCTAGTCTCCCCAGTCTTAGGCAGTCTTTTGGTCTTGTTTTGACTTCGTATGATTGCCAGACTACAAACAATGTGTGTGTGTGTGTGTGCTTAATTGTGTGCATTGTAATCATGTAGAGGCTTGTTGTGTGAGCATTGTGCTTGCATCAATTGATGCTACATTGTGAATTAATAAAGGGCATTTTATAAAAAAACATGCTCTACCAGCGTGCATTTGGGTGCCATGCGAACGTATTTGAGATAGTCTTATTATCTTTTCCTAGAGCATCTCCACTCGCGCCCCCAAC
The DNA here is from genome assembly GCF_056163025.1 of Triticum urartu. Taxonomy (NCBI): domain Eukaryota; kingdom Viridiplantae; phylum Streptophyta; class Magnoliopsida; order Poales; family Poaceae; genus Triticum; species Triticum urartu. The sequence continues at coordinate 424,296,885 of NC_141877.1, read as the reverse complement.
AGCCCCTCGGAGGGCCTTTTTTAGCGTCGGCGCCGAAAAATGGTCCATTCGCGCCCCCAGCTTCTCGATTATCGCCGGTTTGGGCCAAAATAACAACCGCCGAACCCGAGCCGAACCCAGCCCCCCGGGGGCCTCCTGGGGGCGCCGGCTGAAGCGAAAAGTCGCGTGGGGCCGCGCTGTCAGCGACACCAGGCATATCCTTGCTGTTTTGCCTGCCTTTTCCCTCCATTTCCCCCATCGCTCCCCCCTTCTCCCCACCGTTCCCGCCATTCTCCTCGCCAGACCGGGTGCCATGCCGCCGAAGAAATATGTTGCCCCTCGCGCCACCGCCGATTCCGCCCAGCCGAAGCAGAGGAAGCCGAGGGCATCAATGGCAAGACCACTGGGCGTTTTGAATGCCGAGTGGAGGGCGTACATTTAGCGTTGGGAGGCGGTCACCGCCGACCGGCGGAACAGGCTCATTATCAAAAGGGCCAGGGACGCGGCGGTGGCGGCAGAGCAGGCAGAGGTTTCTCACGCGGGGATGATGAACCTGCCGCCCGACCACTGCCGACAAGCCGCGTGGGAGAGCTAGGCCAGCGTTGTGTCACTGGCCAACCTCTCTCCATCCTCGCCGCGGGGGGTACACACCCTCGCCCGGCTACTCCGATGGTGACGCGCATGGTGGGATCAACCCCAACATCACCTTCCCGCATAGCGCGCCACCGTGTGCCTCGCCCTCCGGCCTCAACCTCGACCAGCGCACTGCCTCCCCCGCATTCACCGCCGGCCTCAACACCCAGTACAGCTACTCGCCACCGGCGTACTCAGCTTCTCTAGTACCACCTCTGCGCCGGGGTGATGTCTACTACACAACATTTTTCTTGTAGACGTTGTTGGGCCTCCAAAGTGCAGAGGTTTGTAGGACAGTAGCAAATTTCCCTCAAGTGGATGACCTAAGGTTTATCAATCTGTGGGAGGCGTAGGATGAAGATGGTCTCTCTCAAGCAACCCTGCAACCAAATAACAAAGAGTCTCTTGTGTCCCCAACACACCCAACACAATGGTAAATTCTATAGGTGCACTAGTTCGGCGAAGAGATGGTGATACAAGTGCAATATGGATGGTAGATATAGGTTTTTGTAATCTGAAAATATAAAAACAGAAAGGTAACTAATGATAAAAGTGAGCGTAAACGGTATTGCAATGCTAAGAAACAAGGCCTAGGGTTCATACTTTCACTAGTGCAAGTCCTCTCAATAATAATAACATAATTGGATCATATAACTATCCCTCAACATGCAACAAAGAGTCACTCCAAAGTCACTAATAGCGGAGAACAAACGAAGAGATTATTGTAGGGTACGGAACCACCCAAAGTTATCCTTTCTGATCGATCTATTCAAGAGTCCGTAGTAAAATAACACGAAGCTATTCTTTGTTCAATCTATCATAGAGTTCGTACTAGAATAACACCTTAAGACATAAATCAACCAAAACCCTAATGTCACCTAGATACTCCAATGTCACCTCAAGTATCCGTGGGTATGATTATACGATATGCATCACACAATCTCAGATTCATCTATTCAACCAACACAAAGAACTTCAAAGAGTGCCCCAAAGTTTCTACCGGAGAGTCAAGACGAAAACGTGTGCCAACCCCTATGCATAAGTTCACGAGGTCACGAAACTCGCAAGTTGATCACCAAGACATACATCAAGTGGATCACATGATATCCCATTGTCACCACAGATAAGCACGTGCAAGACATACATCAAATGTTCTCAAATCCTTAAAGACTCAATCCGATAAGATCACTTCAAAGGGAAAACTCAATCCATCACAAGAGAGTGGAGGGGGAGAAACATCATAAGATCCAACTATAATAGCAAAGCTCACGATACATCAAGTTCGTACCACCTCAAGAACACGAGAGAGAGAGATCAAACACATAGCTACTGGTACATACCCTCAGCCCCGAGGGTGGACTACTCCCTCCTCGTCATGGAGAGCGCCAGGATGATGAAGATGGCCACCGGAGAGGGATTCCCCCCTCCGACAGGGTCCTGGAATGGGTCCAGATTGGTTTTCGGTGGCTACGGAGGCTTCTGACGGCGGAACTCCCGATCTATTCTGTTCCCCGATGTTTTTAGGGTATATGGACGTATATAGGCGAAAGAAGTCGGTCAGGGGAGCCACGAGGGGCCCATGAGGGTGTTCGCGCGCCCAGGGGGTAGGGCGCGCCTCCCTGCCTCGTGCCTCCCTCGAAGCTTCCCTAACATCTACTCCAAGTCTCCTGGATTGCTTCCATTCCAAAAATAAGTTCCGTCAAGTTTCAGGTCAATTGGACTCCGTTTCATTTTCCTTTTCTGCGATACTCTAAAATAAGGAAAAAACATAAACTGGCACTAGGCTCTAGGTTAATAGGTTAGTCCCAAAAATCATATAAAATAGCATATAAATGCATATAAAACATCCAAGTTTGATAATATAATAGCATGGAACAATCAAAAATTATAGATACGTTGGAGACGTATCAAGCATCCCCAAGCTTAATTCATGCTCATCCTCGAGTAGGTAAATGATAAAAATAGGATTTTTGATGTGGAATGCTAACCTAACATATTTATCCATGTAGTTCTCTTTATTGTGGCAAAAATATTCAGATCCATAAAATTCAAGACAAAAGCTTAATATTGACATAAAAATATTAATACTTCAAGCATACTAATAAAGCAATCATGTCTCCTCAAAATAACATGGCCAAATCAAGCTATCCCTACAAAATCATATAGTCTTGCTATGATCCATCTTCACCACACAAAGTATTTAAATCATGCACAACCCCGATGACAAGCCAAGCAATTGTTTCATACTTTTGGTGTTCTCGAACTTTTTCAATCTTCACACAACACATGAGCGTGAGCCATGGATATAGCACTATAGGTGGAATAGAATGGTGGTTGTGGTGAAGACAAAAAGGAGAAGATAGTCTCACATCAACTAGGCATATCAACGGGCTATGGAGATGCCCATCAATAGATATCAATGTGAGTGAGTAGGGATTGCCATGCTACGGATGCACTAGAGCTATAAGTGTATGAAATCTCAAACAGAGACTAAGTGGGTGTGCATCCAACTCACTTGCTCACGAAGACCTAGGGCATTTTGAGGAAGCCCATCATTGGAATATACAAGCCAAGTTCTATAATGAAAGATTCCCACTAGTATATGAAAGTGACAACATAGGAGACTCTCTATCATGAAGATCATGGTGCTACTTTGAAGCACAACTGTGGTAAAAGGATAGTAGCATTGACCCTTCTCTCTTTTTCTCTCATTTTTTTTTGTTTTTTGGGGCTGTCGGTGTCAAAACCGGCAGATCTCGGGTAGGGGGTCCCGAACTGTGCGTCTAGGCCGGATGGTAACAGGAGGCAAGGGACACGAAGTTTTACCCAGGTTCGGGCCCTCTTGATGGAGGTAAAACCCTACGTCCTGCTTGATTAATATTGATGATATGGGTAGTACAAGAGTAGATCTACCACGAGATCGGAGAGGCTAAACCATAGAAGCTAGCCTATGGTATGATTGTTGTTCTGTATGTTGTCCTACGGACTAAAACCCTCCAGTTTATATAGACACCGGAGAGGGTTAGGGTTACAAAGTCGGTTACAATGGTAGGAGATCTACATATCCGTATCGCCAAGCTTGCCTTCCACGCCAAGGAAAGTCCCTTCCGGACACGGGACGAAGTCTTCAATCTTGTATCTTCATAGTCCAGGAGTCTGGCTGAAGGTATAGTCCGGCCATCCGGACACCCCCTAATCCAGGACTCCCTCAGTAGCCCCCGAACCAGGCTTCAATGACGATGAGTCCGGCGCGCAGATTGTCTTTGGCATTGCAAGGCGGGTTCTGCTCCAAATTCCATGTACATCCACACCCCTAGCCGCGTAAATGAGCCGCCCATTTAAGGGGACGAGGATTTAGATCCAAACCACACCTTCTCCTCTTGGCGAGTGTTCATCAGAGCGCATCCGACAAAGGTCAATACCACCATGGCTAGCCGTCGCAACTCCTCCTTTCGCCCTTGCAGCCCTCAGCCTGGATATTGGGAGAGATGCTCCATCCCGCATAGCGAGCTAGTGACGCTCCAGACCAAGGGATTTCTCCCCTCGGCCTATATGGTCTCGGTTCGAGCCGGTCTTGCCATCTATAATGGCGGAGAGCAAGCGAAGAGTGCCCCTAATCCCTCCAAAGGAGAGCGGGTATGCCTCGTCCCTTATTTAATAAGAGGGCTCGGATTTCCAATCCATCCGTTTCTCCCGGGGCTCCTGGAGTTCTATGGCCTCTAGCTACACAATCTTACGCCTGCCTCCGTATTGCATATCGCAGGCTTCGTAGCCCTCTGCGAGCTGTTTTTGGGTGTTGAGGCTCATTTCGGGCTGCGGAAAGAGCTATTCTGCCTTGTGCCCCGTTCTCAGAAGGGGTCAATATATCAAGTGGGCGGAGCCGAAGTGTGGCGCATCGCCAGGACCGGAATTCTATCCAGAACCCCAAAGAAGGCGTCCGAGGACTGGCCTTCGGAATGGTTTTACATAGAGGACGTCCCGCTGCCGGATCCTGTCCGGATCGGCCTCCCTGAGTTCGATAGTGCTCCACTAAAGAAGCGCCTAAGTTGGCGTCCACAGAGCCCTCAGAGGGAAAGTGACAAGGACGTCCTTTACCTGATGGGCCGGATGAGATTGTTAGCTCATTCTGGACTGACCATGATCGGGGTCATGGCCGCATGCATCTTGCGAGGGGTGCAGCCGCTACAGTATAGAGGCCACCCTATGTGGGATTTCAACGGGGAGGACGACGCCACCCGCTACGGCCGTAAGGGATCGGATTCGGCTACGGCCCTAAGAAAGACCTTGTCCGCTTTGTACAAGGGAGAAGAGGAGGAATTTCTCCGCGTCAACCCACAGGGTGGATTTTCTATGTACAATCCCCCAAGGTGGGTAAGTGGTCACATTTACTTGCCCATCCGTTTTATATTCCCATTGTTAAATATTCAGTCTAACGACTTCAACGCAGGAACTGCGCCAGCCTGTTAAAGAAATAAACATCCCTCCTCCTCAACCCGAGGACCCAGGACGGTCCCTCGACCCGGCCTCTCAAGAGGATCCGGACTTATCTGTGGAGCTGATTGATGGAGTGTTCCATCAATTGAGCAAGGACAACGCCTTGGTGGCCATTACGGCCGATTACCCAGGGCTAATCCCGGCCTCCCAGGTAACTGAGATTGAAGTCCCAGTACCCCGAATAGGGGTCCACCCTCTCGTGTTTTCAGTTTCCTGATTACAACCGAGCTTTGCAGGGGAGGTTTTTGAGACGGGAGGCCGAAACTGCGTCGACAAGCCAACGAGGGGCCGCAGGGCCCCGTGGGCAGAAAAGAGGTGCAATCCGGACCGAGGCGTCAACGCAAAGGTATGGCGCGCCCCCTTATCCCAGGTGTTATACCTTCAAGGCATATTAACACTCGTGCTTTCTTCAGGACAAAGAGACCTCGCCGAACTATATCCGGAGAGGCTGCTAATCGCGCCTCCACCAGCCAGGCTCCAAAGCCTGGTCCGGAGGCGGAGGCGAACACAAGGCGCGCACCGGACGCTCCTCCGATGAGGGATGTGGATAGGTTGTGTGCCACCAACTCTGAGGTGGAGAGTGCCATGAACCACAGGCGTCACCAGAAAATTCTTCGCGACGCTTGTTTCTCCCGAGAGGCATATGATGCCTTCAATTCGGGAGATGCGTACCTCCGTGCCGCTCAAAATGGTCTAGCCAGAGCCACAGAGCAATATGTAAAAGACATACGGGTAAGAAAATTTTGGTAATTATATATATATATATATACCAGTAGCCCCCAAGACTAACAGTTAGAATAACTGATTTAAGGATCATTTGTTATGCAGGTTCTTACAGAAAAGAATTCCCTACTGTCCCAGGAGCTGGAAGGGTGCAAAGCCCAACTTGAGGCCACACTAGCCGCGGCAGGGGAGCCCAACGAGACCCCCTCTGGTAATATATACTTAGAAAGATAAGTATTTTGCGAAGCACGGCATGGGTGCGAATCTGACAAATGAAATTACAGATGGCACCGGATTGAGTCCGGAAAGGCAACAACTCCTACGCCAGCTGAAGGCTGGTGAGAAGGTGCTGATAAAGGTGAGGCGGGAGAAGAACGATCTCCAAGATGCCAACACCAAGCTGGGCGTCGACCTGAAAGATGTTCATGCCCAGCTGTCAGACTCCGTTAAGGAGAATCAGCGGCTTCGGCGCGGCATATTTAGTAAGTGCTTGAACGAACCTTTGAAAAAAAGTTCGGCGGGGAAGTCGACTAACAGAGTAATGTCTGTAGGTGTGCTAACAGGTCGTCCTGCAGAGGAGATGCCCGGTTCTACGGGTGACCTTCTTCCCGAGCTCTCGCAACTGCTCGAGCGAGTTCGGCAGGTGATGCAAGGCGTTGCCCAGGCCTTGTGGCCATCCATCTCCATGCCCGAAGGTCTTGGAGAGCTTGCGGAGAAGCTAAAGGGAGCACGGCGGCGCTTCCAATTGTGGAAGATCTCGGCCTGCCGTCAAGGTGCTAGGGAGGCCTGGGCCATGGTGAAGACGCGGTACACAAAGGCTGACCCCAACCACATGGCCGAGGTCGGTCCTGTGGGGCCCGATGGGAAGGAGATCCCTGTAAGCTTAGTATACGGCCAAGTAGAATTGGCCGCAAAGTATTCCCAGCAGGACTGTAAATTAGACAGTCTGTTAGATGGTATTGAAGAGGAATACAATCAGTCAGAATGACCATGTAATTTAATTGACATTTATAATGCCTTCTAGCCGGATTGTAGATCGTTTGTCATGGCCGACCTTTTCGCTTCAGCCTCGGGACCTGACGGTCTGGAGTGTGTCTGAATTCCCATGCGGTTATATAAGAACCGGGGAATGCATGGAGACCAGGCGTAGGGGTCATTAGTGCGTGAACAGACAAGTGCCCGACTAGTTATGTTATATTACATGGTTAGTAAGAAACATCTTCTAGGGAGAATAGTTCCGTTAGGGGTTCCTTTCCCTGGGAGGAATGCCCTAAAGTGCATGCCCATTCTGCGAAAAAGACGCGGGAAAAAGCATCTGGGGGCGCATAAATAAATAAGTGAAAAGACCATGTTTTAGGTCACCGACCGAATATTCCCTTAAGAACGCTAGCTTTCGGCTTCACCCAGTCTGAGGTACACATCCGACTGATCCGGCAGTAACAATCGCAGAGGTGCTCCCTTTACCGCCTAGCCGAATAATCGGGAACGTAGGGGTAAGCACAAGAGCCAGGCAACCCAGCTTGGCCAAAACTTAAGTCATATCGATGCATATAATGGTGAAATAAAAGGTACATGCGGAAGTGTAACACATGTGTTGGGCATGAAGCCCGTATAAATAAGCTTCTGTTAAAAGAAGCCCCCAGGTTTAATGAGTGCGAATAGCTCGTCATTTGATGAGCCTTTAAAGGCTATAGGAGAAAGGAAGGGGCTAAGGAGAGAAATGTAAGACAGACAGTATATAAAAATGGACAGAGGAAGGAGACGAACACAGAGTCCGGCGCTAGGCATAGAATCTTCGGAGACGGGCTGCGTTCCATGGGTTCGGCTCGAGTCGGTTATCCGATGCATCTCGCAGGCGGTACGCTCCACCAGTCAGGACTTGGTCAATTATGAAGGGACCTTCCCACTTGGGCTTGAGTTTGTCCTTTTTCTTGTCCGGCAGGCGTAGAACTAATTCGCCAACGTTGTAATTTTTGGCCCGTACTTCTCTGCTTTGGTATCTTCGAGCCTGCTACTGATAGAATGCGGAACGGGATTTTGCCACGTCACGCTCCTCCTCCAATGCGTCCAAACTGTCCTGCCGATCGAGCTCGGCTTCTCTTTCTTCGTACATGCGCACTCGAGGTGAGTCATGAATTATGTCGCAAGGCAAAACTGCCTCTGCGCCGTACACCATAAAGAATGGTGTGTATCCGGTGGTGCGATTCGGCATGGTCCGCAGCCCCCAAAGTACGAAGTTGAGCTCCTCTACCCAGTGCGTGTTAGATTCCTTGAGGGACCGCACTAATCTGGGTTTGGTGCCACTCATGATAAGACCATTTTCATGTTCGACCTGGCCGTTAGTTTGTGGGTGATAGACGGAAGCATAATCGAGCTTGATGCCCATGTTTTTGCACCCGAGTTTTACCTCGTCGACCGTAAAGTTCGTGCCGTTATCAGTGATGATGCTGTGGGGAACGCCGTAACGGTGTACAACCCCAGATATAAAGTCTACCACCGCTCCGGATTCGGCCGTCTTAACAGGCTTGGCTTCTATCCATTTGGTGAACTTATCCACCATGACCAGTAAGTATTTTTGCTTGTGGGTTCAGCCTTTAAGGGGTCCAACCATGTCAAGCCCCCAGACCGCGAAGGGCCAAGTGATGGGGTGGAATATGGCTTTGGTTTGCAAAGAGCTGGCAACCGACGCATCGTTGGACTAAGTCCTGGGCGTCTTCCCGGGCCGTCGGCCAATAAAAGCCTGTATGGAAGGCCTTGCTTACAAGGGACCGAGCTGCAGCGTGATGACCGCCGAGTCCGGCATGAATTTCAGCCAGGAGGTTCCGCCCTTCCTCTTCGGAGATGCACCTTTGAAGGACTCCGGTAGTGCTTTTCTTATAAAGCTCTCCCTCATGGACTTTGTAGGCTTTGGATCGCCGCACTATGCAGCGTGCCTCATTTTGGTCCTCGGGGAGTTCCTGCCTAGTAAGGTAGGCGAGGAATGGTTCTGTCCACGGGGCGATGACGGCCATTATTACGTGGGCTGAAGGTGTTATTTCATTGGCCGAGCCTCCGATTGTGTCAGAATGTTTGGTGTCGGGCACTGCTGTTGGGTCCGGGATGTTATTGTTCGGCTCCCCTTCCCATACTACGGATGGCTTGAACAGCCTTTCCAAGAAGATGTTGGGGGGGGGACTACATCGCGTTTTGCGCCGATGCATGCCAGGACATCTGCCGCCTAATTATATTCCCGGGCTATATGGTGAAATTCAAGCCCTTCGAACCGAGCTGACATTTTTAGGACGGCGTTGCGGTAAGCTACCATTTTTGGATCCTTGGCATCGAAGTCTCCATTTATTTGGGATATTGCAAGGTTCGAGTCCCCGCGCACCTCTAGGCATTGAATGCCCATGGATACTGCCATCCGGAGACCATGTAAAAGGGCCTCATATTCGGCTGCATTGTTGGAGTCTGTGTACATAATCTGGAGTACATATTGAACTGTGTCTCCTGTGGGGGCATCAAAACAACGCCAGCCCCTAGTCCGGCCAACATCTTGGAGCTGTCGAAATGCATGATCCAATTTGAATATGTGTCATACTCTTTAGGGAGTTCGGCCTCCGTCCATTCTGCGACGAAGTCGGCCAAGACTTGCGACTTGATGGCTCGCCGTGGCTTATAAGTTATGTCGAACGGGAGGAGCTCAATGGCCCATTTTGCAATCCGGCCCGTTGCGTCACGGTTGTTTATAATATCGTTAAGTGGTACTTCCGAGGCTACTGTTATTGAACACTCTTGAAAGTAGTGTCGTAGCTTCCGGGATGCCATGAATACCGCGTAAGCAATCTTTTGATAATGCGGGTACCGTGATTTGCATGGAGTGAGGACAGTGGACACATAATAGACCGGCTTTTGAAGGGGGAATTTGTGTCCGTCCGTTTCTCGTTCGACGACGAGCACTGCGCTTACAACCTGATGTGTTGCTGCAATGTACAATAGCATTGGTTCGCCCCATCTAAGGCTCAGAGGCCGAGGAATTTCCGAACTTGAAAATTTGGATTCCTGGATTTTGTCCAATGAATCCAGCCCATCGCCTGACTCTAAGTTCAGGTCTTGAGTGATATCCGCCCCTCAGGGGGATCTCGAGTAGGGGGTCCCGAACTGTGCGTCTAGACCGGATGGTAACAGGAGGCAAGGGACACGAAGTCTTACCCAGGTTCGGGCCCTCTTGATGGAGGTAAAACCCTACGTCCTGCTTGATTAATGTTGATGATATGGGTAGTACAAGAGTAGATCTACCACGAGATCGGAGAGGCTAAACCCTAGAAGCTAGCCTATGGTATGATTGTTGTTCTGTATGTTGTCCTACGGACTAAAACCCTACAGTTTATATAGACACCGGAGAGGGTTAGGGTTACAAAGTCGGTTACAATGGTAGGAGATCTACATATCCGTATCGCCAAGCTTGCCTTCCACGCCAAGGAAAGTCCCTTCCGGACACGGGACGAAGTCTTCAATCTTGTATCTTCATAGTGCAGGAGTCCGGCTGAAGGTATAGTCCGACCATCCGGACACCCCCTAATCCAGGACTCCCTCAGGGGCCTTGTCTCTTTTTTTGGCCTCTTTTTTATTTTATTTTTATTTTTCGTCCGGAGTCTCATCCCGGCTTGTGGGGGAATCGTAGTCTCCATCATCCTTTCCTCACTGGGACAATGCACTAATAATGATGATCATCACACTTTTATTTACTTACAACTCAAGAATTACAACTCGATACTCAGAACAAAATATGACTCTATATGAATGCCTCCTGCGGTGTACCTAGATGTGCAATGACTCATGAGTGACATGTATGAAAGAATTAAGAATGGTGGCTTTGCCACAAATACGATGTCAACTACATGATCATGCAAAGCAATATGACAATGATGGAGCGTGTCATAATAAATGGAACGGTGGAAAGTTGCATGTCAATATATCTTGGAATGGCTATGGAAATGCCATAATAGGTAGGTATGGTGGCTGTTTTGAGGAAGTTATATGGTGGGTTTATGGTTCCAGCGAAAGTTGCGCGGTACTAGAGAGGCTAGCAATGGTGGAAGGATGAGAGTGCGTATAATCCATGGACTCAACATTAGTCATAAAGAACTCACATACTTATTGCAAAAATCAATTAGTTATTGAAACAAAGTACTACGCGCATGCTCCTAGGGGGATAGATTGGTAGTAAAAGACCATCGCTCGTCCCCGACCACCACTCATAAGGAAGACAATCAATAAATAAATCATGCTCCGACTTCATCACATAACGGTTCACCATACGTGCATACTACGGGAATCACAAACTTTAACACAAGTACTTCTCAAATTCACAACTACTCACTAGCATGACTCTAATATTACCATCCTCATATCTCAAAACAATCATCAAGTATCAAACTTCTCATAGTATTCAATGCACTTTATATGAAAGTTTTTATTATATCCCTCTTGGATGCCCATCATATTAGGACTAAATTCATAACCAAAGCAAATTAACATGCTGTTTAGGACTCTCAAAATAATATAAGTGAAGCATGAGAGATCATCTATTTTTTTGAAATAAAACCACCACCGTGCTCTAAAAAGATATAAGTGAAGCACTAGAGCAAAATGACAAACTACTCCAAAAATATAAGTGAAGATCAATGAGTAGTCGAATAATTCTGCGACTATGTGAAGAATCTCTAACATTTAAGAATTTCAGATCTTGGTATTTTATTCAAACAACAAGCAAAACAAAAGAAAATAAAATGACGCTCCAAGCAAAACACATATCATGTGGTGAATAAAAATATAGCTCCAAGTAAAGTTACCGATGAACGAAGACGAAAGAGGGGATGCCTTCTGGGGCATCCCCAAGCTTAGGCTCTTGGTTGTCCTTGAATATTACCTTGGGGTGCCATGGGCATCCCCAAGCTTAGGCTCTTGCCACTCCTTATTCCATAGTCCATCGAATCTTTACCCAAAACTTCAAAACTTCACAACACAAAACTTAACAGAAAACTTGTAAGCTCCGTTAGTATAAGAAAATAAATCACCACTTAGGTATTGTTGTGTACTCATTCTAAATTCATATTGGTGTAATATCTACTATATTCCAACTTCTCTATGTTTCATACCCTCCGATACTACTCATAGATTCATCAAAATAAGCAAACAACACATAGAAAACAGAATCTATCAAAAACAGAACAGTCTGTAGTAATATGTAGGATTCGAATACTTCTGTAACTCCAAAAATCCTGATAAATTAGGAAGTCCTAGGAAATTTGTTTGTTAATCTACTTCAAGGGGAATTGGTATTTTATCTCTCTCTGGTAAAAAATGAAAATTATTCTCGTGAGCACATACTTTCTGTTTTTTACAGGAAGATCAAATAACAATCACCCAACAAGATCCTAAAGGCTTTACTTGGCACAAACACTAATTAAAACGTAAAAAACACAATCATAACAGTGGATAGATGATTAATTTATTACTAAACAGGCACAAAAAGCAAGGAGAAAAAATAAAATTGGGAAAACTCAATCCATCACAAGAGAGTAGAGGGGGAGAAACATCATAAGATCCAACTATAATAGCAAAGCTCGCGATACATCAAGATCGTACCACCTTAAGAACACGAGAGAGAGAGAGAGAGATCAAACACATAGCTACTAGTACATACCCTCAACCCCGAGGGTGGACTACTCCCTCCTCGTCAGGGAGAGCGCCGGGATGATGAAGATGGCCACCGGAGAGGGATTCCCCCCTCCGGTAGGGTGCCGAAACGGGTCTAGATTGGTTTTTGGTGTCTACGGAGGCTTCTGGCGGCGGAACTCCCGATCTATTATATTCCCCGATGTTTTTAGGGTATATGAACATATATAGGTGAAATAAGTCAGTCAGGGGATCCACGAGGGGCCCACGAGGGTGGGGGCGCGCCCAGGGAGGTAGGGCGCGCCTTCCTGCCTCGTGCCTCCATCGAAGCTTCCCTGATGTCTACTCCAAGTCTCCTGGATTGCTTCCGTTCAAAAAATAAGTTCCGTGAAGTTTCAGGTCAATTGGACTTCGTTTGATTTTCCTTTTCTGCGATACTCTAAAATAAGGAAAAAACAAGAACTGGCATTAGGCTCTAGGTTAATAGGTTAGTCCCAAAAATCATACTCCCTCCGTTCCTTGATATAAGGTGTATAGATTTTTGAGGAAAAAACCAAAATATAAGGTTTATTGAGTTGCACCACTCGTATGGATAATTTTTTTGGGATTTGATTACATTTCATTATATTAGGCAAGCTACTTTATTTTCTCATGCCAATTAGTCAGGTGTAATCTCGCCCAAAACTCGTGAAATTTTCCCTCCACGTGCGTTCTTTAATTTCCGTGCCAAAAACTATACACCCTATATTTAGGAACGGAGGGAGTATAAAATATCATATAAATGCATATAAAACATCTAAGTTTGATAATATAATGGCATGGAACAATAAAAAATTATAGATACATTGGAGACGTATCACGGGGCGCCCTACCGTTTGCACATGGCTCGGCGCTGCAGTTCAGCAACACTGACGCCACCGAACCGACATGGACGACGAGCTCGACGACGCCGAGGAGGAGGGGGAGGAGGAAGAACATGCGGAGGATAAGGCGGAGCCGACGCAAACCACAGAACGGAGAAAGAAGAAGGGGATGTCCAATGCCAGGCCGGGCGAGCTTCACGTCAAGTGGACGTCGAAGGAAGACGAGTGCCTCGCCGAAGCATGGAAGACTATCAGCATCGACCTGATCACTGGCTCGAACCAGAACGCCGACACATACTGGAGAAGGATCAAGATGGTGTTCGACGAGTGCAAGTTGGTCGACCCCTACTTCGCGAATATCCACATGGAGAGCGGTGACAAGGCCATGGTGAACCATTGGGCAATCATACAGGCAACCTGCAACAAATGGCATGAGAATGTGGAGGAGGTCGCTGCTTGCCCGGAAAGTGGTGCCAACATCGAGAGTCAGGTATGCCCAGCCGCTGGCTCAGTTCTTTTTCGTAGTATACTTCGCCGGCACTTTGTTCTTCGGCTATGCAGATGGTTCGGATGTTCAACATGTATCGGCAGGACAATAATGGCTCCGAGTTCAAATTCCTTCACGTGTTCTCTAGGATCGAGCCGTGCGAGAAGTGGAGGGAGGTCCAGCTCACCTTCGCCAAGGCCAAGGAGACCTACAAGCCAGATGCGCCTGCCCCGGGGGCGGAAGATGGGCTCCTTGATGGCAATAAAAGAGCCAAGGCGGCGAGAGACGCAGCACCCGCTACCGAATGGCTGCAATCATCGATCAAGTAGTGCAGCGCCGACGCCAAGAATAGCGCCATAAAGAGGGAGGAGAAATCCAACGCGTGGTGGTCGGCGTTGATGACGAAGTAGGACATGAAGCTCGACCTTCTCAGGACCAACATCGCTGTGAAGAAGAGGAACACCAACCTGACATTCTTGGTGGCGGCAGACATGTCGATGATGGACGTGCAGGTCAAGGTGTGGTACCTGGCGGAGCGCGGCCTCATCCTGAACCTGATGCCCGGGCTGGCTTCGACCACCGCTCCTATGCCCACGCAGACACCAATGCCGATGCCCAGCCCGAGCGATGAAGCCACGTCGTCGACAACTAGCCCGAGCACAGAAGCCACACCGACGCCGAGCACGTTAGCACCAGCCAGTCCCACGCCAGACAAGCCCGCTGTTTGATGCGTTCCTTTGTCTACGCGTCTTTCCTTTTGATCACCAAACTTTCGTGTATGTTTTGATCGCAGAACTATGGCATGGTGATCATCGAACTGTGGCATGGTGATCGTTGAACGTGTGGGTTTTTTTGGCAACGGAAAAGACAAGTCTGAATTTATGGGGTTCTGGGGCCGAAACTTGGGGGCGCGGCTGGGAACTGGATCGCCTTAGGGCGAAAAACACGCCGGTGCATACCCCAAAATGCAATGGCCGGGAGGTGGGGATGCTCTTAATGTAAGATCTCATTAGCTACACCTTTAGTTTTTCTAACAATAGCATAATTTAATGGTACACCAGAACCTATTTGTTGGAATATTTGCCAAGTGAGACCACACTAAACAATTTATATTCTATTTTTTGATGACTTTACACTTACGAGGTGTAGCATGATACTAGAAATTACGCTTGCAAAATGTGGCACCCCGAGTGCTAAAATTCTATGCCGCCTATGAATAAACAATACAAGTCTTAACAAGGAAAAACAAGAAAAATCAAGCGTATGGAGGGCCAACACACATGGTAAACCGCCACCTATACTGGGTAGACAACTCCCTCGCCGCCCGCTCCACTTTGTTCGATAAAAGGGCACTTTTACTAACTCAGAATGTAGCATCAAATGGATACAAAGCATATTAAGTGATATCCAGTCTGTGCATTGCTACCTCTTGAGCACTGCGTTGGTTTTCCCTTGAAGAGGAAAGGGTGATGCAGCAGAGCAGCGTAAGTATTTCCCTCAGCTTTTGAGAACCAAGGTATCAATCCAATAGGAGGCCAGGCACGAGTCCCTCGCACCTACACAAACAAATAAACTCCTCGCAACCAACGCGATAAAGGGGTTGTCAATCCTTCACGGTCACCTACAAGAGTGAGATCTGATAGATATGATAAGACAATATTTTTGGTATTTTTATGATAAAGGGAAATAAAGATGCAAGTAAAATAAATGGCAAAGGAAATAACTAAGTACTGGAAGATTAGTATGATGGAAAATAGACCCGGGGGCCATAGGTTTCACTAGAGGCTTCTCTCGAGAGCATAAGTATTACAGTGGGTGAACAAATTACTGTTGAGCAATTGACAGAATTGAGCATAGTTATGAGAATATCTAGGTATGATCATGCATATAGGCATCACGTCCGAGACAAGTAGATCGACTCCTGCCTGCCTGTACTACTATTACTCCACACATCGACTGCTATCCAGCATGCATCTAGAGTATTAAGTTCAAGAGAACAGAGTAACGCTTTAAGCAAGATGACATGATGTAGAGGGATAAACTCATGCAATATGATATAAACCCCATCTTGTTATCCTCAATGGCAACAATACAATATGTGCCTTGCTGGCCCTACTGTCACTGGGAAAGGACACCGCAAGATTGAACCCAAAGCTAAGCACTTCTCCCATTGCAAGAAAGATCAATCTAGTAGGCCAAACGAAAACTGATAATTTGAAGAGACTTGCAAAGATAACCAATCATACATAAAAGAATTCAGAGAAGATTCAAATATTGTTCATAGATAAACTTGATCATAAACCCACAATTCATCGATCTCAACAAACACACCGCAAAAGAAGATTACATCGAATAGATATCCACAAGAGAGGGGGAGAACTTTGTATTGAGATCCAAAAAGAGAGAAGAAGCCATCTAGCTAATAACTATGGACCCGTAGGTCTGAAGTAAACTACTCACAATTCATCGGAAGGGCTATGGTGTTGATGTAGAAGCCCTCCGTGATCGTTGCCCCCTTTGGCGGAGCTCCGGAAAAGGCCCCAAGATGGGATCTCGTGGATACAAAAAGTTATGGCGGTGGAATTAGGGTTTTGGCTCCGTATCTGGTAGTTTGAGGGTATGTAGGTATGCAGAGGAGGAAGGAGTATGTCGGTGGAGCAACAGGGGGCCCACGAGGGTGGAGGGCATGCCTAGGGGGGGGGGGGTTGGTGCGCCCCCCATGTCGTGCCTTCCTCGTTGATTGCTTGACGTAGGGTCCAAGTCCTCTGGATCATGTTCGTTTCGAAAATCGCGTTCCCGAAGGTTTCATTCCATTTGGACTCCGTTTGATATTCTTTTTCTGCGAAACCCTAAAATAGGCAAAAAACAACAAGTTTGGGCTGGGCCCCCGGTTAATAGGTTAGTCCCAAAAATAATATAAAAGTGTATAATAAAGCCCAACAATGTCCAAAACAGAATATATATAACATGGAACAATCAAAAATTATAGATACGTTGGAGACGTATCAAGCATCCACAAGCTTAATTCCTGCTCGTCCTCGAGTAGGTAAATGATAAAAACAGAATTTTTGATGTGGAGTGCTACTTCGCATAATTTCAATGTAATTCTCTTTATTGTGGTATGAATATTCAGATCCGAAAGATTCAAGACAAAAGTTCAATATTGACATAGAAATAATAATACGTCAAGCATACTAACTAAGCAATTATGTCTCTTCAAAATAACATGGCCAAAGAAAGTTATCCCTACAAAATCATATAGTCTAGCTATGCTCCATCTTCACCACAGAAAGTATTTAAATCATGCACAACCCCGATGACAAGCCAAGCAATTGTTTCATACTTTTGGTGTTCTCAAACTTTTTCAATCTTCACGCAATACATGAGCGTGAGCCATGGACATAGCACTATATGTGGAAAAGACAAAAAGGGAGAAGATAGTCTCACATCAACTAGGTGTATCAACGGGCCATGGAGATGCCCATTAATAGATATCAATGTGAGTGAGTAGGGATTGCCATGCAACATATGCACTAGAGCTATAAGTATATGAAATCCCAACAAAAAGAACTAAGTGGGTGTGCATCCAACTTGCTTGCTCATCGTTTTTAGGAGGCCCATCGTTGGAATATACAAGCCAAGTTCTATAATGAAAAATTCCCACTAGTATATGAAAGTGATAGCATAGGAGACTCTCTATCATGAAGATCATGGTGCTACTTTGAAGCACAAGTGTGGAAAAAAGGATAGTAGTATTGCCCCTTTTTATTTATTTATATTCTTTTTTGGGGCCTTCCCTTTTTTTATTTGGCCTTTCTCCCTTTTTTATTGGGACAATACTCTATGAATGATGATCATCACACTCCTATTTATTTACAACTCAATGATTACAACTCGATACTAGAACAAAGTATGACTCTATTTGAATGCCTCTGGCGGTATACCGGGATAGCAATGATGCATGAGTGACTTATATGAAAGAATTATGAACGGTGGCTTTACCACAACTAAAATGTAAACTACATGATCATGCGAAGCAATACGACAATGATGGAGCGTGTCATAGTAAATGGACCGGTGGAAAGTTGCATGGCAATAATATCTCGAAATGGCTATGGAAATGCCATGATAGGTAGGTATGGTGGCTGTTTTGAGGAAGGTATATGGTGGGTGTACGATACCGACGAAAGGTGTGCGGTATTAGAGAGGCTAGCAATGGTGGAAGGCTAAGAGTGTGCATAATCCATGGACTCAACATTATTCATAAAGAACTCACATACTTATTGCAAAAATCTATTAGTTATTGAAGCAAAGTACTATGCACATGCTCCTAGGGGGATAGATTGGTAGGAAAAGACCATCGCTCATCCCCGACCACCACTCATAAGGAGGACAATCAATAAATACATCATGCTCCGACTTCTTAACATAATGGTTCACCATTCGTGCATGCTACGGGAATCACAAACTTCAACACAAGAATTTATCAAATTGAAAACTACTCAACTAGCACGACTCTGATATCACCATCTCCATATCTCAAAACAATTATCAAGTTTCAAACTTGTCATAGTATTCAACACACTCATAAGAAAATTTTATTATTAATCTTGAATGCCTAAAATAATTAAAGCAAATTACCATGATGTTTTGTAGGACCCCCAAAATAATCTAAGTGAAGCATGAGAGAACAAAAGTTTCTATAAAACAAATCCACCATCATGCTCTAAAAGATATAAGTGAAGCACTAGAGCAAAAACTATGTAACTCAAAAGATATAAGTGAAGCACATAAAGTATTCTAACAATTTCTGAATCATGTGTGTCTCTCTCAAAAAGGTGTGTGCCACAAGTATGATTGTGGAAAACTAACAAATAAATACTCAAATAATACATGACGCTCCAGGCAAAACACACATCATGTGGTAAATAAAAATATAGCTCCAAGTAAAGTCACCGATAGAAGTAGACGAAACAGGGGATGCCTTCCGGGGCATCCCCAAGCTTTGGCTTTTAGGTGTCCTTATATTATATTGGGGTGCCATGGGCATCCCCGAGCTTAGGCTCTTGCCAATCCTTGTTCCATAATCCATCAAATCTTTACCCAAAACTTGAAAGCTTCACAACACAAAACTTAAAGTAGAAAATCTCGTGAGCTCCGTTAACGAAAGAAAACAAAACACCACTTCAAGGTACTGTAATGAACTCATTCTTTATTTACCTTGGTGTTAAACCTATTGTATTCCAACTTCTATATGGTTTATAAACTATTTTACTAGCCATAGATTCATCAAAATAAGCAAACAACACATGGAAAACAGAATCTGTCAAAAACAGAACAGTCTATAGTCTAACGCAAGTTCTGGAACCCCAAAAATACTAAAATAAATTGCTGGACGTGAGGAATTTATCTATTAATCATCTTCAAAAAGAATTAACTAAATATCTTTTTCCAAATAAAAATGGAAGCAGTCCTCGTGAGCACTAAAGTTTCTGTTTTTTGCAGCAAGATTAAAAAGACTTTCCCCAAGTCTTCCCAACGGTTCTACTTGGCACAAACACTAATTAAACACAAAAAACACAACCAAAAAAAAGGCTAGATAAATTATTTATTACTAAACAGGATCAAAAAGCAAGGAATAAAAATAAAATTGGGTTTCCTCCCAACAAGCGCTATCGTTTAACGCCCCTAGCTAGGCATGGAAGCAAGGATAGATCTAGGTATTGCCATCTTTGGAAGGAAATCCATAAGTGGCTCTCATAATAGATTCATAAGGTAATTTAATTTTCTTTTTAGGTAAGTGTTCCATGCCTATCCTTAACGGAAATTGGAATCTAATATTCCCTTCCTTCATATCAATAATTGCACCAATCGTTCTAGGGAAAGATCTACCAAGAATAATAGGACATGAAGGATTGCAATTTATGTCAAGAAAAATAAAATCCACGGGCACATAATTCCTATTTGCAACAATAAGAACATCATTAATTCTTCCCATAGGTTTCTTGATAGTGGAATCCGCAAGGTGCAAGTTTAAAAAGCAATCATCAAAATCACAGAAACCTAGCAAATCACACAAAGTCTTTGGAATCGTGGAAACACTAGCACCCAAATCACACAAAGCATAGCATTCATGATCTTTAATCTTAATTTTAATAGTAGGTTACCACTCATCATAAAGTTTTCTAGGGATAGAAACTTCCAACTCAAGTTTTTCTTCATAAGGTTGCATCAAAGCATCAACGATATGTTTGGTAAAGGCTTTATTTTGACTATAAGCATGAGGAGAATTTAGCACAGATTGAAAGAAGGAAATACAATCTATCAAAGAGCAATCATCATAATTAAATTCCTTGAAATACAAAGTAGTGGGTTTATTAATATTTAAAGTTTTGACTTCTTCAATCCCACTTTTAACAATTTTAGCATCAAGATCTAAAGACTCCGAATTTTTGGAACGTCTTCTAGGTAAAGGTGGATCATATTCAGTCCCATCATTATCAAGATTCATATTGCAAAACACATATTTAATAGGGGACACATCAATAACTTTTAGATCTTCATCTTTATTATCATGGAAACTAGAAGAACACAGTTTTATAAAGCAATCTTTCTTAGCACGCATCCTAGCGGTTCTTTCTTTGCACTCATCAATGGAAATTCTCATGGCTTTGAGAGTCTCATTGATATCATGCTTAGGTGGAATAGATCTAAGTTTCAAAGAATCAACATCAAGAGAAATTCTATCAACGTTCCTAGCCAACTCATCAATCTTAAGCAATTTTTCTTCAATCAAAGCATTGAAATTCTTTTGTGAGGTAATAAATTCTTTAATATTATATTCAAAATCATAGTGTATCTTATTAAAATTTCCACAAGAATTGTTTTAGGAATTACCATAGTTATTAGAGGAATTACTAGGATACGGCCTAGGATTAAAGTTTCCTCTATACGCGTTGTTACCAAAATTATTTCTACCAACAAAATTAACATCCAAAGATTCATTATTATTCTCAATCAAGGTGGATGAAGGCATATAATTAGGATCAGAAGAAACACTTTTATTAGCAAATAATTTCATAAGTTAATCCATCTTACCACTCAAAACATTAATTTCTTCTATCGCATGCACTTTCTTATTAGTAGATCTTTCAGTGTGCCATTGAGAATAATTAACCATAATATTATCTAGGAGTTTAGTAGCTTCTCCTAAAGTGATTGAACCCAAAGCTAAGCACTTCTCCCATTGCAAGAAAGATCAATCTAGTAGGCCAAACCAAACTGATAATTCGAAGAGACTTGCAAAGATAACCAATCATACATAAAAGAATTCTGAGAAGATTCAAATATTGTTCATAGATAAACTTGATCATAAACCCACAATTCATCGGTCTCAACAAACACACCACAAAAGAAGATTACATCGAATAGATCTCCACAAGAGAGGTGGAGAACTTTGTATTGAGATCCAAAAAGAGAGAAGAAGCCATCTAGCTAATAACTATGGACCCGTAGGTATGAAGTAAACTACTCACACTTCATCGAAGGGCTATGGTGTTGATGTAGAAGCCCTCCGTGATCGATACCCCCTCCGGCGGTGCTCCGAAAAAGGCCACAAGATGGGATCTCGTGGATACAGAAAGTTACGGCGGTGGAATTAGAGTTTTGGCTCCGTATCTGGTAGTTTGGGGGTACGTAGGTATATATAGGAGGTGGGGTACGTCGGTGGAACAACATGGGCTCCACGAGGGTGGAGGGCGCGCCTAGGTGGCGGGGGGGGGGGGGGTAGGCGCGCCCCCTACCTCATGCCTTCCTGGTTGATTGCTTGACGTAGGGTCCAAGTCCTCTGGATCATGTTCATTCCGAAAATCACGTCCCCGAAGGTTTCATTCCGTTTGGACTCTGTTTGATATTCTTTTTCTGCGAAACCCTAAAATAGGCAAAAAAAACAGCAATTCTGGGTTGGGCCTTCGGTTAATAGGTTCGTCCCAAAAATAATATAGAAGTGTATAATAAAGCCCAATAATGTCCAAAACATGATATAATATAGCATGGAACAATCAAAAATTATAGATATCTTGGAGACGTATCATGCATTGTTAAGATAGAAAAAGCCTTAAACAAACAGTCTAACAAAGTATATATAAAAAAACCATAAGTTAGCAATAGTAAAGTCATATGAGTCCGAAACTATGTTAATGCCGACGGAGGAGGTGAACCGATCCGGAGATTAGGCTGTCACCCATGTTGAGTAAAAACCTCCTTGGACATCCGCTCCAACCGCATACACACCGCCTTGAACAACGATTGATACTCCCACTACTAGGGAAAACTCTAGTAGTAGCGCGGGATAAAATCCTAGCAGTAGCGCTGGGACCCGTGCTACTGCTACGACGCTACAACTTGTTGGGGAACGCAGTAATTTCAAAAAAAATCTACGCACACACAAGATCTATCATGGTGATGCATAGCAACAAGAGCGGAAGAGTGTTGTCCACGTACCCTCATAGACCGTAAGCGGAAGCGTTATGACAACGCGGTGGATGTAGTCGTACGTCTTCATGATCCGACCGATCCTAGTACCGAAAGTACGGCACCTCCGCGATCTGCACACGTTCGGCTCGGTGACATCCCACGAACTCTTGATCCAGCTGAGTGTCGTGGGAGGCTTCATCAGCACGACGGCGTGATGACGGTGATGATGAAGCTACCGTCACAGGGCTTCGCCCAAGCACTACGATGATATGACCGAGGTGGATTGTGGTGGAGGGGGGCACCGCACACGGCTAAGGGATCAATGATCAAATTGCGTGTTCTAGGGTGCCCGCTCCCCCCATATATAAAGGAGCAAGGGGAAGGCCGGCCGGCCCTTGGTGCGCCCAAGGAGAGGAGGAAACCTACTCCTAATAGGAGTAGGATGCATCCTTTCCTAGTCCTAGTAGGAGGGGAAGGAAGGAGTGGGAGAGGGGAAGGAAAAAGGGGGGCGCCGCCCCCTTCCTAGTCCAATTCGGACTCAAGGGGGAGGAGGCATGCGGCCTGCCCTGGCTTCCCCTCTCTCTCTCCACTAAGGCCCATCTAGGCCCATTAGTTCCCCCATAGGGGAGGGGATTCCGGTAACCCTCTGACACTCCGGTTTTATCCGAAACCACCCGGAAAACTTCCAATGTCCGAATATAGCCGTCCAATATATCAATCTTTATGTCTCAGCCATTTCGAGACTCCTCGTCATGTCCGCGATCACATCCTGGACTCCGAACTACCTTCGGTACATCAAAACACATAAACTCATAATACCGATCGTCACCGAACGGTAAGTGTCGTGGAATTGTCACGGCAGATGTCCTAGAGAAAGGACTTAGTCGTGGAGCCATCGCGACGGGTTAGCTTGAAGGGGTTAAAGCAGACACAGGGACGCAAGAGAGTTTATACTAGTTCGGCCCCTTCGATGAAGGTAAAAGCCTACGTCTAGTTGTGATGGAATTGATGGGGTTTCAATGACTAGGGAGCAAACAAGCTTCGCCTATGTCTCGAGTTGTTGTCTGTTGTCCTTGAACCGCCGCCGGGTCGTCCCCTTATATACACGGGTGACTCCCGTCGGCTTATAGAGTCCCAATACCGGCTCATAGATGTGTCCGGTTTGGTCTCTGCTTATTCCTAACTTACAATACAAGTTAACTACTAATGTCGGTTTATGGCTACAGGCCTTGACCCGACCACGGGCCTTGAGCCCTCATCTGTCTTCTTGGGCTTTAACATACTTAACTGCTGACGAAGTTAACCTGACCCAGATAGGCCGGTTTACGCCCAGTAGTAATATCCCCAACATTAGGCCCCAGATTGATTTGAACGGGTTCATGTCAATCCTTTAACAAAAGCTTCATCTTCAACATCTTCTCATAAATTGATAAACCGCCGTGATGTCATCTTCTCTGACTGTTGTAAACCGGAGTGACGTCACCTGTCATAACGAAGCTATCCATTATGCTTATTTGTTTAATAGATCTGCGGAAATCGAGGCGACAGCTCCGTTTCGTGGCCCCTTGATTGTCGCGCCTGACACATGTTCCTTCGCCTTATAAATAGGACCGAAGGGTCATTTCTTTTCTCCCCTTCATGCCTTCTTCGTCTTCCTCACGTCCCCAGCCTCGGAGCTCCACCGCCGATGTCGACCTCTGCCTCAACCTTGGCCGCTGCATTAACCTGAGCGCACCAGAGCATCACGGCAACTTTCCGCGTCTTCCTCAGCTCCGGTAAATCTTCTATCCTTTCCCCCGCAGATCTGACCTAGGGTTTCACAGTTCTTCAGTGTTCATCATCTGCCTCTTGTTCATACGATAGATCTTTAGATGGCTCCGCAAATCTTTATTCTGTGCAATGGTAGCTGTTTACCCTTCACCTTCACTTACGCATCTCAAAACCATAGATCTGTATGTACGTCTTGCTCATTGATTCGGTACTGCTCCTTTTGGACCTCTGAATATTTATCTTTTTTCTGAACTTGCTTCAGATCCATCGCTGTAGAGAAATCTTACGAAATCTGTTTCTATAAACTTACTCTTCCGCTTCAATGTTTAAACCCGACGGTTTAACCTTGTAGGAAAAAATTGCCAAACCGGTATATACCATTAGTCCCCTTGTTGAACCGCCAGATGTTGTTGCTTCATAAAACTCCAGTTCAGATAGATATGTCTCCGGTTTAACATTGCACATATCAATGTACCTTGATCAAATGTATTTTTGAACCGAGATCTTCTACCTTGTAGATTCCATCATGGCCAAGCAAGTATATGAATGCAATTGGGTTCCTTCTCGCGTCACAGAGGCTCAGCTGGACGATCTAGTCCTGATCGGAGCTTTAGGCAGCAAAGATACCATCCATTGAAGGGCTCCTGGCAAAGAATGCCCTCCCACTCCTCAAGAAGGAGAAGTTGTTGTTTTCGTAGATCACTTAGCTCGGGGCTTTAAGCCACCCGGTTCTAAATTTTACCGAGATGTTTTGGCCAATTTCCAACTCCATCCACAAGATACTGGCCCTAATTCTGTTACAAATATGTGTCACTTCCAAGTGCTCTGTGAAGCGTTCTTTGAAGAGGAGCCCACAGTGGAATTGTTCCGAGACCTTTTCCATCTAAACCGCCGTACTGAGTATACTGACGTCTCCAATATGGAGTTGGGTGGCGTGGCGATCCAGAAAAGGAAAGAGGTCACATACCCTCATGCTAAACTGCACAGTCACCCCAAAGAGTGGAATCAGACATGGTTTTACTGCAAAGACACCTCCCCTGCTGGTGAGAATCCCTTGCCCGGCTTTTGTCCGGAGCGGCTCAGCAATACACACCCTTTTCCGCAAAGATTGACTGCCCAGGAGAGAAGCAAATATGCTCCTCAACTGTCGAAGCTCAGAGCCTTTATGGCCAACGGTTTAACAGGGGTTGATCTCGCTCGCTGTTGGATATCATGGAGCATACTGCCCCTTAGTCAGCGCTCCGGTTTGATGTGCGAGTAGACCGGCAGTGTTGATGACCCACTGCGACATTCCAAAATCCAGCTCACCGATGAAGAAATCACAAAAGCTGTGAATAAGATGATGAATGAACCGGAACATATCTGTGCTAAAAACGACCTGCTTCCCTTCTGTGCCACCAACAAACCGCCAGCTGTAAGACCTTGGTTTTTCCTTTTGTTGAATCTATTATTGATATATCTGGTCATTGTTTAATATCAGTGTCTGTGTAATCAGGGCAATGATCCGTTTTGGAGCAAGAAATTGCCACAGGAGAAACCGGAAAAACCAGACAAACCGGAAAGAGCAACCCGGCAAAAGATTAAAGCTGTAAAGAAGACTGCCCATAGGAAAAGAACTACTGCATCTTCTAATCCAGCCCCTGATGATGATGTGGATAATCCGGACCTTGAGGTAGAGCTTGACTCACTTGGCTTATTTTTCATGCGTCTTATTGATGATGATATTTGTCAGGATGATGCCGAAGCCAGCCACGCTGATGCTGCAGAGGTAATTATTCTCTCTTCCGATTCAGAACCTTTGCCTTCGCTAAAAATCCATCAGGCAAACCGGAAAGTCAAATTTTCTCATCCTCTTGCTTATTTGGATCCCAAATTTCTTATGAAGACCCAACAACACGAAGCTCGTCGCACAACCCGGCACAGCGGCCAGGTAGTTACCTCCGCCGGTTTATCGAACAGTCCGGTTCGGAAACGCCGTTCAGAGGTCTCTAATTTGCTTATCAGTGATTGTCCTAAAGCGGGCTGCTTTCATCAACCTCTTAATCCATCTGACTCCGATTACCAGGTTACTTCCCACTCATCTTTTGGCGAGTCATCGGCTACTCAGCTGCCACCACTCAAAACAGTGCTTGGGTAAGCTATACTTATTATGATACTTGCAGCATATTGCCTTAGAACATACGCTGTATTTGATTTTGTTATTCTTTTCAGGGCCAAACCTAGGCCAAGCAAGAAGGCCCGCCTAGACAAAGCGGCCGAAGAAGATGCCGTTCTTGAGCCAGGCAAGACACCCGATCTTGAAGCAGCTATTCCTGAGGATATACCCAACGATCCACCGCAGCCAGACGACGATCTTATTGCTGAAGAAAGGCCTACTGATGCCTCAGGTCCTGTCAATCAGCCCACAGGCTCCATCCGGATTGAGAGATCCACCAGTCCAGGAAAACCTACTGACAAGCCAACAGCTCCAGTGCAAACCGGTGATACTCAGGAGGACGAGGTTGTCATTACTGGCACTGGCCATACCAAGCCAAGCAATCTTGTTGCTTTGTCCAAACATTCTGCCAAGGAAGAATTTGCTGCCTTTGGTAAAGGCAAGTGGAATGCTGATCTGGCAACTTACGCTGCTCTGAACGCCCAAGATATCCATTCCGGCTACCTGAACCGGCTGTATACCAGCCGTGACTATGAAGCCAGTCTGGTTAATATGATGAAGGATAAATACGAGGTAACTTCCATATGCTCTTTCCTGCTTGTACGCTTCAATACTTGCTGACTCTCCTAGACCCCAAGGGCCGGTTTGTAATCTTCTTTCAAACCGGGACTTACTAACATAAACCTTAATACTTTTAAATTCGCTGATGTAGCCCCCAAGGGCCGGTTCAACTTAGCGTAGTTAAACCGGTACTTTAAGTAATTGAGATTGCCACATCAGAATATATATATATGAGCAAATAGCCATTAGCCCCCAAGTGCCAAGTTGAATACTTGTATTCATCTTGGGACTTTGTAAGCAATTGAAAGATGAAGATCGAATATGCATTAGCTCCCAAGTGCTAAGTGCATAACTTGTTATGTGGTTGGTACTTCAATCCTTGTACCGTTTTGTTGAAGCATATAACTGTCTGCAGGCAGGCGGAGCTGAAAACGAAAGAAAGCCAAGTCGCCGATCTCCAAGAAAACCTGAAAACCCAACAAGCGGAAACCTCCAAAGCAAAAGAGGAATTAACCAACGCTTTAAGCGCCATGGAACAGCTTAAGGAGAGCTTCAAGAAGAAGCGGGCGGATTGGGCCACTGAAAAGTCTGCTTTAATCAAACGAGCAGAGGATGCCGAGGCTGCACTAAAACCAGTGGCGGATGAACTGACTAGCATAAAGCGACACGTGCATGCCATGACTACTGCTATCTTTGGTAAGTCAGTTTGACTTCTGAATTGGCTCTGCCTTCTTACAGAGTTGCCGGTTTATTAACCCTTTATGGTATTTCAGGGACACGCATTGGTCACTTGGGGTCAGATGTGCGGAAGAAACTGAAAGCCGCCTATACATTGGTTGAACAATTGTATACTGGTGCCCAACGGATCATCTGTACTGCATCCCATAACAAACCGGCGCCCACTTTGATTCAAGACACTCTGATGAAACTGTCGGTGCTTCCTGCCCGGGTTGAAGAGCTGAAGAAATCTGCTGCTCGAACCGGTGCGATCAATGCCTTAATCCGGGCAAAAGCTTGGGTGCCGGATTTTGATCCTATTGAAGCAGCTCAGGGCTATCCCAGCTTGAAGGAGGACGGGTCAGAATTTGGTGAAGCGGATCTGCGTGCAATAAACCGGGAGGTACGTCCGCTAGCTTGTCAATTGGCTGAAGAAGCAGACTTGTCTCATTATCAAGCCCAATATGACAATCAGAACAAGCGAATAGCTACACCAATCCATGAATCGGAAAACCTGATCCCTCCAATCCGTAAGCATACTACGCTCCCGATATTGACCGGTCATTGCTGATCCATGATGAAGCTGTTTTTCAAGCATTAATGGGAATCGACTGGACAATTGTTGATTTCCAGCCACTGGGTAGAGAAACGGAGGCTGAAGCGGCGCAGGATGACCCACAACCATCAGGCCAGGCTGGTGACCAAGCTTGAACCGGAAGCCGGTTTTAAAACTGCCTCTCCTTTGCAAAAAACAATGATATTATTATGGGTACCGTGTTGCCTTGTAATAGGCTAGCTGATACTTTTGATGCTGATACGTCTTCATGCATAATTGGTTCTTCCCATGGTGATGAATTTTCCAAAGTACTTTCTGCCATAAGAAACTCTTCAAGTGCCACCGCGGTTGTACCGTCAGGCGGAATATGATGTCTGCATATATGAAGTCAAAACATCCATTTTTTTAAGTATATAACCAAATTTTTGAGATACATAATACGTGCCATCGTTGAGCGTGAAGTTGGCTTGGCCAATCTTGAAGCGGAGTTTTGCCAACCCACATTGTTGGAGGAGATAACAGCTCCTGTATATATATATGGCGCTGGTTTACCATGTAAACCGTGCCGGGTTATAATAAACACCGTGTTACTCCATAAGAGGATGTTAACAACAAGAATCAAACCGGGCAAATAGTCTCCGGATTGACGTGAACTGTGTTCCATCAATGGATTGGTTGAAAACTTTGTCGGTTTAAAAAGAACGCAATAAAAAAGAAAAAAGTATCTTGCAAAGAAAAGTGCGAAGCAAAAGCAATGAGAAAACCATTTGCAAAAAGGTTTATTTGAGCTGATCAAATGGCGTTACCATGGCCAAACACGACCAAGCTCCCGTTAGGTGTAACTATGGTTCTAGTCAGCCAGGTCCCCAAATGAAACCAGCCAGGTCCCCAAATGAAACCGTGGCATTTATGCCGACCAAGTGGCATGGCGATGGTTCGGGTTCAACCAAGCCCCCAAGTGATTCTGTGGCCTTAGGCCGATCAAGAGGCATGAGTGGTTCAGACGTGACCAAGTCCCCAAGTGATCTGGTGGCTCTCGCCTATCAAGAGGTATGGTATTGGTTCGAACATGACCAATCCTCCAAGTGATATAACACGATGCTTTTTAGAAAAGCGAACTCAAGGGGTAAACCGGAAGCCGCTTTAGAACAACTCCGTGTAACCACACATGATGTAAAAGAACAGATACCCCGCTTTAGCTGAGGTTCCGGTTTATTATAGCTAATCATAATATATACATCGTTGTAATATGTACATAAGTAGAACCAATGGCGCAGGTATAATAAGGCCGAAGATGAGCTATGTTCCACAGCCTATTGGTTTCCTCCTCTGATGTACGTGAGTCCTTATGCTCTCGAATATCGATCAGATAGTATGACCCGTTGTGCAGATTCTTGCTGACCATGAAAGGCCCCTCCCAAGGTGGGGATAACTTATGCATATCAGTCTGATCTTGGATGAGCCGAAGCACCAAATCTCCTTCCTGGAAGGTTCTGGTTCTGACTCGGCGACTGTGATAATGACGAAGATCCTGTTGATAAATCGCCGATCGGGCGGCTGCTATGTCACGCTCTTCATCCAACCGGTCCAAAGCATCTTGCCGTGCTGTCTCATTGTCCGCTTCAATATAAGCTATCACACGAGGTGAATCATGACGGATATCACTGGGGAGAACTGCCTCCGCTCCATAAACCATGAAGAACGGTGTGTATCCTGTGGACCTGTTGGGTGTTGTATTGATGCTCCATAACATAGATGGTAATTATTTTACCCAACAACCCGGCGTTCTCTGGAAAGGAACCATGAGCCGGGGCTTGATGCCTCTCAAGATCTCTTGATTAGCTCTTTCTGCTTGACCATTGGACTGTGGGTGTGCCACTGATGAAACGTCGAGCCGAATGTGTTCCCGTTCGTAGAACTCCTTCATGGCACCTTTGGACAAATTGGTACCATTATCTGTGATGATACTATGTGGAAAGCCAAACCAGAAAATCACTTTTTTAATGAACTGAACCGCCGTGGCCGCATCACACTTGCTAACAGGTTCTGCCTCCACCCACTTTGTAAACTTGTCAACCGCCACCAAGAGGTGGGTCTTCTTATCTTTGGACCTTTTGAAAGGCCCAACCATATCCAGCCCCCAAGTCGCAAATGGCCAAGTAATTGGAATCATTCTCAATTCTTGAGCCGGTATATGAGCACATCTTGAGAATTTTTGGCAACCATCACATCGTCTGACCAGATCCTCCGCATCAGCATGAGCAGTTAACCAATAGAAGCCATGGCGAAACGCTTTAGCCACCAGAGATTTTGAACCGGCATGGTGACCACAATCTCCTTCGTGGATCTCACGCAAAATTTCACGGCCTTCTTCAGGAGACACACAGCGTTGAAATGCTCCTGACACACTGCAATGATGCAACTCGCCGTTGATAATAGTCATGGACTTGGATCGCCGGATTATCTGTCGGGCCAGAGTCTCATCCTCTGGTAACTCGCCCCGGTTCTTGTACGCCAGGTAAGGAAGCGTCCAATCCGGAATAACATGAAGAGCTGACACCAATTGAGCCTATGGATCAGGAATAGCCAAATCCGCTTCACCAGGGATCTTGACCGACGGGTTGTGCAGCACATCCAGAAAAACATTGGGCGGAACCGGTTTCCGCTGAGAGCCCAGCCGGCTTAAGGCGTCCGCCGCTTCATTTTTCCGCCGGCCCACATGGTCCACCTGATAGGCTTTGAAATGACCTGCAACAATGTCCACCTCACGACGATATGCTGCCATGAGTGGGTCCTTGGAGTCCCAAGTGCCAGACACTTGCTGAGCCACGAGGTCCGAGTCACCGAAGCACTTAACTCGACTTAGATTCATCTCCTTAGCCATCCGGAGACCATGGAGCAAGGCTACATACTCAGCTGCATTGTTAGTACAAGGGAACATTAAGCGGAGAACATAACAAAACTTATCACCTCGTGGGGAAGTTAATACGACTCCAGCCCCCGAGCCTTCCAGTTGCCTGGATCCGTCAAAATGGATGGTCCAATATGTGTGATCCGGCTTTTCTTCAGGTGCTTGCATTTCCGTCCAATCATTGATAAAATCAACCAGTGCTTGAGACTTGATCGCCGTCCGAGGCACATACTTCAAATCGTGCGGCCCAAGCTCTATAGCCCACTTGGCAATCCGGCCAGTTGCTTCCCGGTTCTGGATGATATCCCCCAAAGGAGCGGAACTGACCACCGTAATTGGATGCCCTTGGAAGTATTGTTTAAGCTTCCGGCTTGCCATGAAAACTCCATACACCAGCTTCTGCCAATGCGGATACCTTTGCTGGACTCAATGAGCACCTCGCTGATATAATAGACCGGACGTTGAACCGGATGCTCCTTACCTGCCTCCTTTCGCTCCACCACAATAGCCACGCTGACCGCCCGAGCATTAACAGCAACATATAGCAGTAACGGCTCCTTGTCAATGGGAGCGGCGAGCATAGGCGGATTGGCCAATTGCCTCTTCAAGTCCTCAAATGCTTCATCAGCAGCAGAACTCTAGACAAACTGATCCGTCTTCTTCAACATCTGATACAAAGGGATTGCCTTCTCACCAAGACGACTGATAAACCGGCTTAACGCGGCAATCCGGCCTGCCAGGCATTGAACATCATTGATACACTTCGGTTTAGCGAGGGAGGTGATGGCTGTGATCTTCTCCGGATTAGCCTCAATTCCCCTATTGGACACTAGGAAGCCTAATAACTTGCCCGCCGGTACACCGAAGACGCATTTGTCCGGATTAAGCATCATCTTGTATGTCCTCAGGTTATCAAAAGTTTCCTTTAAATCACCAATCAGAGTCTCCTTCTCCCTGGATTTAACCACGATATCATCCACGTAGGCGTGTACATTACGGCCAATCTGTTTGTGTAGACAATTTTGCACACAACGTTGATAAGTTGCCTGGGCACTCTTGAGCCCAAAGGGCATAGACACATAGCAGAAGGCTCCAAAGGGAGTTATGAATGCCGTTTTCTCCTGGTCCTCAACTGCCATTTTGATCTGATGATAGCCAGAATATGCATCCAAAAAACTTAAACGCTCACAACCCGCCGTAGCATCAATAATTTGATCAATACGGGGGAGGGCAAAAGGATCTGCTGGACAAGCTTTATTAAGATCTGTGTAATCCACACACATGCGCCAGGTGCCGTTTTTCTTAAGGACCAGCACCGGATTAGCAAGCCACTCAGGGTGAAAAACTTCAACAATAAAACCAGCTGCTAAGAGCCTGGCTACCTCTTCTCTAATTGCCTTGCGTCTTTCTTCGTTAAACCGGCGGAGGAACTGTTTCACCGATTTGTATTTAGGGTCCACATTAAGGGTGTGCTCAGCGAGTTGCCTCGGTACACCTGGCATGTCAGAGGGATTCCATGCAAAGATGTCCCGATCCTCACGGATGAACTCGATGAGCGCGCTTTCCTATTTCGGATCCAAATTAGCACTGATGCTGAACTGCTTGGACAAATCGCCAGGTACAAAGTCAACAAGCTTAGTTTCTGCTGCCGATTTGAACTTCAGGGCCGGATCATGCTCCGTAGTTGGCTTCATTAATGGAGTCATGTCCGTCGGATCAACATTGTCCTTATAATACTTCAGCTCCTCGGTGGCACAAACCGACTCTGCATAGGCCGCATCACCTTCCTCGCACTCCAAAGCGATTTTGCGGCTTCCGTGAACCGTTATTGTCCCCTTGTGACCCGGCATCTTGAGCTGCAAATACACATAACAGGGCAGTGCCATAAACTTGGCGTAGGCCGGTCGCCCAAATAGGGCGTGATACGGACTTTGGATTTTCACCACTTCAAACATCAATGTCTCCGACCTGGAATCATGATCATCCCCAAAGGCCACTTCCAGAGCTATCTTACCAACAGGATATGCTGATCTGCTAGGTACTACACCGTGGGACACCGTATTAGACGGTTTAAGATTTTTATCTGTCAGTCCCATATGACGGAAGGTCTCATAGTACAAGATATTAATGCTGCTACCTCCATCCATGAGCACCTTGGTGAACTTATAACCTCCCACCTGAGGCGCCACCACCAGAGCCAACTGACCCAGATTATCGACATGGGGAGGGTGATCCTCTCTACTCCATATGATTGGCTGTTCAGACCAACGTAGATAACGGGGTATGGCCGGTTCAACAGAGTTGACCGCCCGCCTCTGAACCTTCCAGTCTCGCTTGTCCAAGCTAGTGGTGAAGACATGGTACTGCCCACTACTCAACTGCTTTGGGTTGCTCTGGTAACCTAACTGTTGCTGTTGCTGGTTGTAACCACCCTAGTTGTTCTGACTATTTTGACCATTATGTCCGCCCGGATTACCATTAAATCCTGAACCGGAACTTCCTCCACCGTAACCCGGCCCAGATCCTGAGCCACCACCAGATTCATGATCATACCGGAAATTATTAGAATTCTTGAACTCCTGCATAATAAAGCAATCCTTCCAAAGGTGGTTTGTTGGAGCCTCCTTCGTCCCATGTCTTGGACAGGGCTGGCTTAGCAAATAGTTTAGGCGGTCTGGGTTAGGGTTGGGCGCCCCATTACGATTTTTCGGTTTATCCCTGCGTCGCTGGCCATTGTCCTGTGCGTTAGTATTAGCCACAAAATCCATGTTACCATCCGCTTTACGCTTGCCTCCACCACCATTGCCTGCCCAGTGATACTGCTGACCTTTGGAGTTGCTGTTCCTCTTTCCCTTCCCTGTCTTGTCATCATCAGATTCGGGATCCTTGGTACTATCAGAATCAGCATATTTCACCAAAGCGGCCATGAGGGTCCCCATGTCAGTGCAATGACGCTTCATCCGTCCCAACTTCAGCTTCAGGGGCCCAAACCGGCAGTTGCCTTCTAGGGTTAACACTGCGGTGTCAGCGTTGATGCGGTCTGATGAGTGCAACACTTGTGAAACCCGGTGCACCCAATGAGTCATTGACTCTCCTTCCTCCTGGACGCATGCAGCTAAGTCCACTATCGACATAGGCTGTTTACATGTATCCTTGAAATTGCTGATAAACTGGGCTCGTAATTGGGCCCATGAACTGATAGAATTAGCCGGCAAGCTTTTTAACCAAGTACGGGCCGTTCCTTCAAGCATCATGGTGAAGTATTTCGCACACGCCGCGTCATCCACATCGAGCATCTCCATGGCCATCTCATAGCTCTCCACCCATGTCTCCGGAGGCTGATCCGCCGTGTAATTTGGTACCTTGCGCGGGCCCTTGAAATCCTTGGGCAGGCGCACATTGCGTAAAGCGGGGATAAGGTAAGGCACCCCCAAAGAACTAGAAGTAACACCAGGCTCGATCTAGATGGTTGGACGAACCGGCGTGATTTGCCGAGCCTGATGCTATGTGGCTAACTCGGCCTACCTCCGTGCTCGGGCCTGGTTCACCACTTGCTGAGCGTTATCAGCACCACCCGTCGGGTTGTTGCCACGGGGTGCTCCACGTCGTTCGTTACTCGACACTGCCGGTTCATCCATATGTCTACTATAGCTCCGGCTTGGACGGGGGTTCGAGTAGATCCGGTCGCGGCTGTACGAGTATGCTTCCTGTTGAACCAAAGCTGTCCTCAGAAGCTCCTTGACCCGTCGCGTCTCTACTACCTGCGGCGAATCACCTTCAATTGGAATGGCCTCCAGCCATGCAGCAGTGGCAAAGAGATTGTCCATCGGGTTGGAGTAGTGACCCGGAGGTGTTACAACATCGGTGTTTTGACGAGGCGGGTCCATCTGACGAGGCTGAACCGGTGCCCCGGTCCCGGGAGCTTCCGCCCGGTTTCCCTCCAGCGGATTGCCGGCTCCTGCTCCTGGAGTGTTGAAAAGGTCTCTGGCCTCAAAAACCGGAGGCAAACGGGATCGGTACTTCCTCCTCATGACTTCCTGCGACGCACTCTGGTCCAACATGAGCCTGTAGGCTTGTGCGTCTAAAGCGGCCCGCTCCGTGGTCATCCTGGTGTCCTCAGCTGCCAGATCTGCCTTGGCCTGGGTGATCTGTTCCTTCACTTTTGCAATCTGCCGGATTAGCCTCCGCCATAAGCACAGCCAATGCATCAAACAGCTCTAATAGAACTTGAGCCGGCGGGCGCACAGAGCCTCCTGCCCCGGCAACCGTCGCTGCTGCTGAACCAGAGGTTGTTGCTGCAACGGTTGAAGAATGAAGCGCTGCTTGTGTGCCAGTCATGAATATTCCAACCCGGTTGGGAAGATCAGAGGGGTCCGGAATATTGTCGCCATCGGAACAGCCCCCAATCCGGCCGTCTTGTAGCTGATAAAGAGATTCGGTTTCTCCGGTCGATGACTTGTCATCGGAACAAACGACGGCATCGCCGTGAGATTCCGATCCATCCTCATAACTTCCTCCATGGATGACTCCCATGAAGGCACGCTTCATGGCTGGTTTAACCCGGGTGGATCGCGCACGCTGAGCCGTCTCGACGAGGTCGGTGCAGATGTCTGGCTCAGGGCCCGGTTCAGCAATCTTGCCAATGAAAACGTGAATGCCTCCAAAGGGGACCCAGTACCCGTACTGAATTGAGCAGGCCTCGGGGCCCCAGCCTGCGTCGTCGATGTAGAACTTGCCGCGACGACTCTTAGTCATCCGGCCTACCGCGTAGCCCTTGAGTCCATCAAAGCTGCCCTTCAAGAACTCGAAACCATCGTGCGATAGCCCCACGGTGGGCGCCAACTGTCGTGGAATTGTCACGGCAGATGTCCTAGAGAAAGGACTTAGTCGTGGAGCCATCGCGAGGTTAGCTTGAAGGGGTTAAAGTGGACACAGGGACGCAAGAGAGTTTATACTAGTTCGGCCCCTTCGATGAAGGTAAAAGCCTACGTCTAGTTGTGATGGAATTGATGGGGTTTCGATGACTAGGGAGCAAACAAGCTTCGCCTATGTCTCGAGTTGTTGTCTGTTGTCCTTGAACCGTCGCCGGGTCGTCCCCTTATATACATGGGTGACTCCCGTCGGCTTACAGAGTCCCAATACCGGCTCATAGATGTGTCCGGTTTGGTCTCTGCTTATTCCTAATGTATAATACAAGTTAACTACTAATGCCGGTTTACGGCTACAGGCCTTGACCCGACCACGGGCCTTGAGCCCTCATCTGTCTTCTTGGGCTTTAACATACTTAACTGCTGACGAAGTTAACCCGGCCCAGATAGGCCAGTTTACGCCCAGTAGTAATATCCCCAACAGTAAGCGTACGGATCCTATGGGTTTGAGAACTATGTAGACATGACCGAGACTCATCTCCGGTCAATAACCAATAGCGGAACCTGGATGCCCATATTGGTTCCTACATATTCTACGAAGATCTTTATCGGTCAAACCGCATAACAACATACATTGTTCCCTTTGTCATCGGTATGTTACTTGCCCAAGATTCGATCGTCGGTATCTCAATACGTAGTTCAATCTCATTACCGGCAAGTCTCTTTACTCGTTCCATAATGCAACATCCCATAACTAACTCATTAGTCACATTGCTTGCAAGGCTTATAGTGATGTGCATTACCGAGAGGGCCCAGAGATACCTCTCCGATACACAGAGTGACAAATCCTAATCTCGATCTATGCCAACTCAACAAACTCCATTGGAGACACCTGTAGAGCATCTTTATAATCACCCAGCTACATTGTGATGTTTGATAGCACACTAAGTGTTCCTCCGATATTCGGGAGTTGCATAATATCATAGTCGTAGGAACATGTATAAGTCATGAAGAAAGAAATAGCAACAAACTAAA
This sequence comes from Triticum urartu, assembly GCF_056163025.1. Lineage (NCBI taxonomy): Eukaryota > Viridiplantae > Streptophyta > Magnoliopsida > Poales > Poaceae > Triticum > Triticum urartu. Next base: position 424,259,998 of record NC_141877.1, on the reverse strand, counting down.
CGATCATAGTGCTAAGCTAACGGATGGGTCTTGTCCATCACATTATTCTCTAATGATGTGACCCCGTTCATCAAATGACAACACATGTCTATGGTCAGGAAACATAACCATATTTGATTAACGAGCTAGTCAAGTAGAGCCATACTAGGGACACTTTGTTTGTCTACGTATTCACACATGTACTACGTTTCCTATTAGTACAATTCTAGCATGAATATTAAACATTTATCATGATATAAGGAAATATAAATAACAACTTTATTATTGCCTCTAGGTCATATTTCCTCCAGTCTCCCACTTGCACTAGAGTCAATAATCTAGTTCACATCGTCATGTGATTAGTTCACATCTTCATGTGACTATATATACCCAAAGGGTTTACTAGAGTCAACACTCTAGTTCACATCGCTATGTGATTAACACCCAAAGAGTGATCGTGTTTTGCTTGTGAGAGAAGTTTAGTCTATGGGTCTGCAACATTCAGATATGTTTGTATTTTGCAAATTTCTATGTCTACAATACTCTGCGTGGAGCTACTCTAACTACTTGCTCCCACTTTCAATATGTATCTAGATCAAGACTTAGAGTCATCTAGATCGGTGTAAAAAGCTTGCATCGACATAACTCTTTTATCACCTCCATAACCGAGAAATATTTCCTTAGTCCTCTAAGGATAATTTTGACCGCTATCCAGTGATCCACTCCTGGATCACTATTGTACCCTCTCGCCAAACTTATGGTGAGATACACAATAGGTCTGGTACATAGCATAGCATACTTTATAGAACCTATGACTGAGGCATAGGGAATGACTTTTCATTCTCTTTCTATTTTCTGCCGTGGTTGGGTTTTGAGTCTTTACTCAACTTCACACCTTGCAACACCGGCAAGAACTCCTTCTTTGACTGTTCCATTTTGAACTACTTCAAAATCTTGTCAAGGTATGTACTTACTGAAAATATATCAAGCGTCTTGATCTATCTCAATAGATCTTGATGCTCAATATGTAAGTAGCTTCACAGAGGTCTTTCATTGAAAAACTCCTTTCAAACACTCCTTTATTCTTTCCAGAAAATTCTACATTATTTTCGATCAAAAATATGTCATTCACATATACTTATCAGAAATGTTGTAGTGCTCCCACTCACTTTCTTGTAAATATAGGCTTCACCGCAAGTCTGTATAAAAACCATATGCTCTGATCACTTTATCAAAGCATATATTCCAACTCCGAGATGCTTGCACCAGTCCATAGATGGATCGCTCGAGCTTGCTCACTTTGTTAGCACTTTTAGGATCGACAAAACCTTCTGGTTGTATCATATACAACTCTTCTTTAATAAATCCATTAAGGAATGTAGTTTTGACATCCATTTAACATGTTTCATAAAATGCGGCAACTGCTAACATGATTCAGACAGACTTTTAAGCATCGATACGAGTGTGAAAATCTCATCATAGTTAACACCTTGAACTTGTCGAAAACATTTTGCAACAATTCGAGCTTTGTAGGTAGTAGCACTACTTTTAGCATCCGTGTTCCTCTTGAAGATCCATTTTCTAAATGGCTCACGGATCATCGGGCAAGTCAATCAAAGTCCATACTTTGTTCTCATACATGGATCCCATCTCAGATTTCATGGCTTCAAGCCATTTTGCGGAATCTGGGCTCATCATCGCTTCCTCATAGTTCGTAGGTTCGTCATGGTCAAGTAGCATGACCTCCAGAACAGGATTACTGTACCACTCTGGTGCGGATCTTACTCTGGTTAACCTACAAGGTTCGGTAGTAACTTGATCAGAAGTTTCAAGATCATCATCATTAGCTTCCACTGGTGTAGGAATCACTGGGACTGATTTCTGTGATGAACTACTTACCAATAAGGGAGCAGGTACAATTACCTCATCAAGTTCTACTTTCCTCCCACTCACTTCTTTCGAGAGAAACTCCTTCTCTAGAATGGATCCATTCTTAGCAACGAATATCTTGCCTTCGGATCTATGATAGAAGGTGTACCCAACAGTCTCCTTTGGGTATCCTATGAAGACACATTTCTCCGATTTGGGTTCGAGCTTATTAGGTTGAAGCTTTTTCTAATAAGCATCGCAGCACCAAACTTTAACAAACGACAGCTTAGGTTTCTTGCTAGACCATAGTTCATATGGTGTCGTCTCAACGGATTTAGATGGTGCCCTATTTAACATGAATGCATCTATCTCTAATGCATAACCCCAAAATGATAGTGGTAAACCGGTAAGAGACATCATAAATCGCACCATATCTAATAAAGTACGGTTACGATGTTCAGACACACCATTATGCTATGGTGTTCCACATGGCATGAGTTTGAGAAACTATTCCACATTGTTTAAATTGAAGGCCAAACTCATAACTCAAATATTTGCCTCCGCGAGCAGAACGTAGAAACATAATTTTATTGTTATGATGATTCTCTACTTCACTCTGAAATTCTTTGAACTTTTCAAATGTTTCAGACTTGTGTGTCATCAAGTAGATATAACCATATCTTCTCAAATCATCTGTGAAGGTTAGAAAATAACGATACCCGCCGTGAGCCTCAACACTCATCAGATCGCATACATCAGTATGTATTATTTCCAATAAGTCAGTTGCTCGCTCCATTGTTCCGGAGAACGGAGTCTTTAGTCATCTTGCCCATGAGGCATGGTTCACAAGCATCAAGTGATTCATAATCAACTGATTCCAAAAGCCCATCAACATGGAGTTTCTTCATGTGCCTTACACCAATATGACCTAAACGGCAGTGCCACATATAAGTTGCACTATCATTATTAACTTTGCATCTTTTGGCTTCAATATTAGAATATGTGTGTCACTATGATCGAGATTCAATAAACCATTTATATTGAGTGTATGACCATAGAAGGTTTTTGTTGGGGATATAACTATTAGGTATGACCCGCCCAGGAGGGGCCGGGTCATCCCTATGGCGATTCATCTCAATGAAGCCCAAGAGCATATGGCGGTTGATAGATAGGCTTGGTAGAGGGCCCAAACCCGAAGGCGGTTTAAGGCCCATAGATATAAACCACCATGTATGTATACTTGTTTTGTAAGATAGGAAAGAAGAGTCACCAAGCCAGATATGTTGTATAAGCCGGCCAAGACTCTGTAGGCCGCAGGGCGTCAACGCATGTATATAAGGGGACGACCCAGCGGCGGCTTAAGACAAGAACCAATAGCTCGAGAGTCGGGTCAAGCGTATTGGCACCCTGCTCATCGAAACCCTATCAATACCACCCACAACTAGATTAGGCTTTCACCTTCACCGCAAGGGGCCGAACCAGTATAAACTCCTCATGTCCTTTGTCCTGATTAACCCCTTTAAGCTAACCTCATTGCGATGGCTCCACGACTAAGTCCTCACACTACGACATCTGCCGTGACAAATCCGTGACAGTTGGCGCCCACCGCGAGGCTATCACATGATGGTTTCATGTTCTTAGAGGGCAACTTCGAAGGGATCAAGGGATACGCTGTGGGCCAGATGACCAAGAGTCGTCGCGGTAAGCTCTACATCGACGACACAGGCTGGGGCCCCGAGGCTGGCTCAATTGAGTATGGGTACTGGGTCCCCTTCGGCAGAATTCATGTCTTCATCGGCAAGATTGGCGAACCGGGCCCTGAGCTGGACATCTGCACTGACATCATCGAGACTGCTTAGCATGCGAGACCCGCCCGGATACGGCCCGCCATGAATCATGCCTTCGTGGGATGTATCGATGGAGCGGAACCAGAGGATAGATCGACATCTGGTGGTGAGACCGTCGTTTACTCTGATGGCGAGTCATCTACTGGTGAGACTGAGTCATTGTATCAACTGCAAGAGGGCTGGCTTGGGGGCTGTTCCGATGGCAACAGTATTCCGGACCCCTGTGAGCCGCCGAACCGGGTTGCAATCTTCATGGTCGGTACACAGCCGGTGCAGCACTCATCGGCTGCAGCAGAGGTGGTTTTCGGGTCAGCAGCGGCAGCGGCTGCCGGGGTAGGAGGCCCTGAGCGCCCGCCGGCTCAGGTTTTAACCGAATTCTGGATAAGCTAACGGCTCTGTTAACAGTGGTGGTTAGCCCAGCGGATCAAGATCAGCATAATGCGGCGGTCATGAAGTTGCGTGACGAGATAGCACATGCCAAAGAGGAGTTAAACACAGAGAACACCAGGATGACCGAGGAGCGGGCTGCTTTGTATGTTCAGGCACAATGAATTCAGTCACAGTCTTACCGGCTCATGCTAGATCAGAATGCTTCAAACAAAGTTATGAGGAGGAGACATCAGACTCGTCTGCCGTCGGTTTATGAGGCAAGATATCTCTTTAACACGCCAGGAGCAGGGACCAGTAACCCGGTAGGGGTAAACCAGGCCGAAGCACCTGGGATGGATATGCCGGTTTAGCCACGCACAACGGACCCGCCACGTCAGAACAATAACCCGCCACAGCACGTGCCGACGCCACTGGGTCATTATTTTAACCCTTTGGGTAACATGATCGCTGCGGCGTCACGATTGGCAGCTCTTCCGGTTGATGGTGAGTCACCAACGGTGGTCGAGACACGGAGGGCTAGAGAGCTTCTTCAAACATGACTGACCCATCATCAGGCTTATTCTTACAGTCGTGATAGGATTCATTCCACCCCTCGCCCGAGCCGAAGTTACAACAGACATGTTGATGAACCGGTGGTGTCAAGCAGTGGAAAGAACCATAACCCGCCCCGCGGACATAACCCGGCGGGTGGTGGCGCTGATGCTCAGAATGTGGTGGATCAAGGAAGAGCCCATCGAGAGGCCGAGTTAGCGGCACATTATGCGGCCCGTCAACCTACTCCGGTTCGTCCAACCACTTCTGTGGAGCCAGGTGTAACCTTTAGAAATTTGGGCATGCCATGCTTAGTGTCGGATCTGCATAATGAGCGCCTGCCCCAGGATTTCAATGGTCCTCGCAAGGTGCCTAACTATACAGCCAATTTAAGTCCTGAGGCATGGATTGAGAGTTATGAGATGGCCATGGAATTGCTGGATGTCAGCGAGGCTGCATGTGCTAAATATTTCCCCCTGATCTTGGAGGGAACGACCCGTACTTGGTTGAAGGGGCTCCCTGCTAATTCCATCGGGTCATGGGCCGAGTTAAAGGTCCGATTCATCCAGAACTTCAAAGATACATGTAAACAGCCCATGTCAATTGTGGATATGGCCTCCTGTGTTCAAGAAGAAGGTGAGTCAACAACCCATTAGGTGCGCTGGGTCTCAACAATCTTGAACTTGTTGGATCGCATCAATGCCGACTCAGCAGTGTTGATGTTGGAGAACAATTATCGTTTCACACCCTTAAAGCAGAAACTAGGATGGCTCAAACGCCACTGCAATGACATGGGGACACTCATGGCGGCTCTGGTTAAGTATGCTGACTCTGATAGTACCAAGGACCCCGAGTCTGATGACGAAAAGCCGAGGAAGGGAAGGAAGGGCAGCAACGCCAAGGGGCAGCAGCATAACCCGGCGAACCAGGGAGGCAGCGGTAAGCGCAAGGCTGATAGTAGTTTTGACTTTGTGGGTAACACCAATGCACAAAATAATGGTCAGCGTCGTAAGGCTAAACCTCCCCACGGGCCAGAGGATATGGTATCAATCTTGAATAGATGTTAAATCAGCCCTGCCCAAGACATGGCATGAGAGAAAGACCATCCGGGCACCTCTAGAAGGATTATCACATTATGAAAGAGTACAAGAATTCCAATCTCTTTCATGACAATCATGGGCTAGGTGGCGGTTCTGGATCTGGCTCTCACGGCACGGGTTATGGCGGTGGCTGTTCTAACTCTGGATTCCAAGGAAATCAAGGTAATCAGGGTGGTTACAACCAGCAGAGTAATCAGGGGGGTCAATAGCGGCAATAGTCTGGTTATCAGAGCAACCCGAAGCAGTTGAATAGTGGGCAATATCATGTATTTACCACTAGATTGTGTAAACGTGACCAGAAGCTTCATAGGAGGTCAGTAAATGCTGTTGAGCCGGCGGTTCCTCATTATCTGCGTTGGTCTGAGCATCCCATCGTGTGGAGTCGAGAAGATCACCCGCTCCGGGTAGATAATCCAGGTGATTTGGCTTTGGTGGTCGCACCTCAGGTCGGAGGGTATAAGTTTACCAAAGTACTCATGGACGGAGGGAGCAACATCAATATCCTTTATTATGAAACTTTCCGTCGCATGGGATTGACTGATAAAAATCTTAAGCTGTCAAACATTGTTTTCCATGGCGTGGTGCCTGGTAAGTCGGCATATCCAGTTGGTAAGATAGCTCTGGAAGTTGTTTTTGGAGATGATCATGACTCTAGGTCAAAGAAGTTGACCTTTGAAGTAGTCAAGAACCACAACCCATATCACGCTCTGTTTGGACGGCCGGGTTATGCCAAGTTCATGGCGTGGCCTTGCTACGTGTATCTGCAGCTTAAGATGCCGGGTCACAAGGGAATCATTACAGTTCATGGGAGCCGTAAGATAGCTCTGGAATGCGAAGAAGGGGATGCGGCTTATGCTGAGTCGGTTTGTACAACAGAGGAGTTAAAATTTTACAAGGACAATGTTGATCCAGCAGATATGACATCCTTGAAAAAGCCAACTACAGAGCATGATCTGGTTTTAAAGTTTAAATCAGCAGATGATACCAAGATGGTTGATTTTGTTCCTGGCGACTCATCCAAGCAGTTCAACATCAGTGTTAATCTGGATCCGAAATAGGAAAGCGCGCTCATCGAGTTCATCCATGAGAACCGAGACATCTCTGCATGGAAGCCTTCAGACATGTCGGGTGTACCGAGAGAACTCGCTGAGCACGCTCTTAATATTGATTCAAAGTTTAAGCTGGTCAAACAGTTTCCTTGCCGTTTTAATGAGGAGAGACGGAAGGCCATCAGAGAGGAAGTATCCCAGCTCTTGGCAGCTGGGTTTATCGTCGAAGTTTTTCATCCTGAGTGGTTGGCTAACTCGGTGCTGGTACTTAAGAAGAATGGCACTTGGCGTATGTGTGTGGACTACATGGATTTAAACAAGGCTTGTCTGGCTGATCCTTTTGCTCTCCCTTGTATTGATCCGATTATTGATTCTACGACGGGTTGTGAGCATTTGAGTTTTGTGGATGCTTATTTTGGTTATCATCAGATCAAGATGGCAGTTAAGGACTAGGAGAAGATAGCTTTCATAACTCCCTTTGGAGCCTTCTGCTATGTGTCTATGCCTTTTGGGCTAAAGAGTGCCCAGGTGACTTACCAGAGATGTGTGCAAAATTGCCTTCATAACCAAATTGGGCATAATGTTCATGCTTATGTGGATGATATGGTGGTGAAATCCAAAGAGAAAGAGACATTGATAGATGATTTGAAGGAAACCTTTGATAATCTCTGGGTTTATAAGATGTGCTTAACCCGGCCAAGTGTGTTTTTGGTGTACCGGCAGACAAGCTCTTTGGTTTTTTGGTGTCTAACAGAGGCATTGAAGCTAATCCGTAGAAGATCAAAGCCATCACTTCTCTGGCTAAACCCGCGTGTGTCAATGATGTGCAACGTCTGGCGGGTCGTATTGCGGATTTAAGACGTTTCATAAGCCGGTTAGGAAAGAAGGCCATCCCTCTGTATCAGATGATGAAAAAGAAAGATAATTTTGTCTGGAGTGATGCCGCTAATGCAGCATTTGAAGATTTAAATAAACAGTTGGCTGAGCCACCCGTGCTTGCTGCCCTGTTGATAAGGAGCCTTTGTTGTTATATGTGGCTGCTAATAGCCAGGCTGTCAATGTAGCCATTGTGGTAGAAAGGAAGGAGGCAGGCAAGGAATATCTAGTTCAAAGGCCGGTTTACTATGTCAGTGAGGTGCTTATTGAGTCCAAGCAGAGATATCCGCACTGGCAAAAGCTCGTATATGTGGTGTTCTTGGCCAGCCGGAAGCTTAAACACTATTTTCTGGGTCATCCCATCATTGTGGTTAGTTCTGCTCCTTTGGGAGATATCATCCAAAATAGGGAAGCAACTGACCGGGTTGCTAAGTGGGCTATTGAGCTTGGACCTCACAGGTTAAAATATGTGCCTCGCACGACAATCAAGTCTCAAGCGCTGGTGAATTCCATCAATGATTGGACAGAGCTGCAGATGCCTGTGGAAAAGCCAGATAACACGTATTGGACTATTCACTTTGATGGGTGTAGGCAGTTGGAGGGCTCGGGGGCTGGAGTTGTTCTTGCTTCCCCTCGAGGTGATAAATTCTGTTATGTTCTCCGTTTGATGTTTCCTTGTACTAACAATGCAGCTGAGTATGAGGCCTTACTCCACGGTCTTCAGATAGCCAAGGAGATGAATTTAAGCCGGGTTAGGTGCGTCGGCGACTCATACTTGGTGGCTCAGCAAGTCTCTGGTACTTGGGATTCTAAGGATCCACTCATGGCGGCTTATCGACGAGAGGTGGATGCTATTGCTGGTCACTTCAAGGGTTATCAAGTTGAGCATGTTGATCGGAGGATAAATGAAGCGGCAGATGCTTTAAGCCAGTTGGGTTCCCAACGTAAACCGGTGCCGCCTAATGTTTTTCTTGATGTTTTGCACAACCCGTCGGTCAAGTTACCTACAAAGGAGGATTTGGCAATCCCTGACCTGGAGGCTCAGTTGGTGGCGGCTCTTCATGTAATTCTGAATTGGATAGTTCCTTATTTGGCTTATATGACCCGGGGCGAGTTACCTGAGGATGAAACCTTAGCCAGGAAGATAACCCGGCGGTCTAAATGAATGACAATTGTTAATAGAGAGTTACATCATCGCAGTGTCACAGGAGCATTTCAACGTTGTGTTTCTCCGGAGGAGGGCGGTGAGATCCTGCGTGAGATTCATGAAGGAGATTGTGGTCATCATGCTGGTTCAAAATCTCTCATGGCTAAAGCTTTTCGTCATGGATTTTATTTGCTAACAGCTCATGCTGATGTGGAGGACCTGGTCAGAAGGTGTGATGGATGTCAAAAAATTTCACGACGAGCTCATGTGCCGGCTCAAGAATTAAGGATGATTCCAATTACTTGGCCATTTGCGGTTTGGGGGCTTGATATGGTTGGTCCTTTCAAAAGGTCCAAGGATAAGAAGACCCACCTTTTGGTGGCGGTTGATAAGTTTACTAAGTGGGTAGAGGCAGAGCCAGTCAGTAAGTGCGATGCAGCAACGACGGTTCAATTCATGAAGAAGGTGATCTTCCGTTTTGGTTTTCCACACAACATCATAATAGACAATAGCACTAATCTCTCTAAAGGTGCTATGGAAGAATTTTGTCAACGTGAGCACATCCGGCTTGATGTGTTGTCAGTGGATCACCCCCAATCTAATGGTCAAGCTGAGAGAGCCAATCAAGACATCTTGAAAGGCATCAAGCCCCAACTTATGGCCCCCCTGCAGAGAACGCCAGCTTGTCGGGTAGAGGAGTTACCTTCCGTTTTATGGAGCATCAATACCACCCCTAACAGATCTATGGGAAACACACCTTTCTTCATGGTCTACGGAGCAGAGGCGGTTCTCCCTAGTGACATCTGTCATGACTCACCTCGTGTGGCGGCTTATGTTGAAGTTGACAATGAAAAAACGCGTCAGGAAGCGCTTGACCTGTTGGATGAGGAGCGTGACATCACGGCGGCTCGTTCGTGATTTACCAGCAAGATCTGTGCCGTTACCACAGTCGCTGGGTTAAAACCAGAACTCTCCAAGAAGGCGATCTGGTGCTCCGGCTTATCCAGGATCAGACTGATATGCACAAGTTATCCCCACCTTGGGAAGGAACCTTTGTGGTCAGCAATAATCTAAACAATGGTTCATATTACCTTATCGATGTTCGAGACCACAAGGACTCATGCACGTTGGAGGAAGAGACCCGCCGGCCCTAGAATATTGCTCACCTTAGGCCTTACTACACTTGAGCCACTGGCTCTTCCAATGTACATATTTTGACAATGAATATATTATGATCAATATAATAAAGCCGGCATCCGTGCTAAAGCAGGGCCTCTCTCATTTTTTTCCTCTTTAAATAATGAGTTTTTGGTCACATGGGGCTTCTGCTTTATATAGCAAAGTTATGATTACCCTTTGATCCGGCTTATAGGCCACATAAAAAACTTGGGGGCTTGCTACCCAGGTTAAAGGGACCAAAGAGAGTCTGTTGCAAAAGCACAACTCAAACACAGGTACCCCTTGAGCATAGCTCAAAATATTGCTTGGGGGCTCTTTTGTTCTAAAGAACAAAGAGTTTGTAACCCTTGTAATAGGTTTAAAAGCCAGGCTTGGAAGCTAGGTGTATTCACCTGAAACCCCGGGTTATCCTACCTTTTTAAGTAAGCCACTCCGCCCAGGTAATCCTGGAAAGACCCGTCGGATGTTTGCCAAGTCAATCTTATGCAGACCCTGAACTTGTCAAAGTTAAAACGACAATTGGTTAATGTGAGGTCCATCTTATAAGGTTTGTAAAACAGTTTAACTCAGTGGCCTGGCAGCCCATGAAAAGCCTTGTTTTGGGCCTGGTAGCCCATGAAAAGCCTCGCTTCTTGTTTGTTTTCAACAGATTCTTTCCTTTTTGAGGTTTGTTTGATAAGACTTATAAAGCTTTATTGTAAATCACCGGTGTTTATTAACCCGGCTTGGCTTTTGACTATAAGCTGCCAGTATGAGATAATATTCGGTGTCTATTAACCCTGCCTGGGTTTCGACTATAAGTCGCCAATATGAAATAAAGATAATATCCGGTGTTTATTAACCCGGTCTGGCTTTGTTCATAAGTCGGCAATCTCTGATAATTACTAGTGCTCAGAATTTTGGGGTTATCACCCTTACTGCACTTGCTTGGTAAACCAACAAGTGTGATCAAATATCATAGGTATGACATATTTTTAATCATATATGGTTATTATTCATTCCAGGCTTGGTTATAAATTATGATAGTTTCTATTGGGGCATTATAACCCGTCCAGCGGTAAACCACCAGGACACTTTTCATCTGTTGTATGCAGGAGCAGATTCAAAATTGATAATATCATAAAGCATATGTGGCATATCTTCGCATAACGGATAAATAGTATCATGAACAGCAAAATATGCACGATGGCATAGCAGAATAAGAGTTTAAAGCTAGCATATTACAAGGCGCTTGGTGCCCAGAAGGATAATTGTTTTTAAGTCTTGTAATCAGCAGATAATAAATCGGCCCCGGTTCATGAATCTTGGCCTAGCTGACTCAAAGGTTACGATTCATCCCTTGCCGGTTTGTCTTCCTCCTCCACTGTCTGGAAATTGGGTTTAGACCAGTCACAGCCACGCAAGGCGATGAATTCCGCTTCATCGTCAACCAGATCTAATGGATCAATATCGGGGGCGAAAGTGTGCTTACGAATGGGCAGAATTAAGTCCATCACTTTATATGAAGGAGTCTGCATCTTCTGATTATCTACATCATAACCCGGCTGGTACTTGGTGAGGCTGGTCTCTTTAGCAATGATTGTGGCATGCGGACGAATCTCTTTGACACAAGCGGCAAAGTCCTGTTGGTCAAAAGTGGTTCCATCTTCCTTGAGACTAGGATACCCACTAGCTACGTCTACTAGGTCTAGTTCCGGTACCCAGGCTTTGGCATGACTTAAGGCTGTTACAGCTCCGGCTCTAGCACAAGAGCGTTTGATTTCTTGAAATCTGGTGGGTAAGATGGACAACTTCTTCAAGACATCACTTAACAGATTTGGTCCTTGATTCGTTGGAGAAATAGTAGCAAGAGTCCGCTGAGCTCCAGTGTATAATTGCTCAACCAAAGTATAAACCGCCTTGAGTTTCACCAATGTGTCCCGGCTAAGGTTGTTGCTCCTGGGACCTAAAAAGTGCAAAGATTGGTTAGACGGTGACTTACAGTATGCTGACAGAATACTTGCTCTGGATAAATAACAAAATGACTTACCGAAGATTGCAGAAACCATCTGAGACACACGGTTCTTTAAACCGGTGAGTTTAATGGTAACCTCTTCTAGAGTCGCCTCGGCTTTCTCAATATGCCGAATCAGGACAGTCTTTCCCTTAGCCCAAGCCTCTTTGTCTGTAGTAAAGTCGATCTTCAATTTTTCGTCTTCAGACACGCTAAACTGAAATTTTGATTCAGCCTTTTTGGTCTCAGTCTCCTGAGCCGCCAGTTGGTTCTTGGCCTCGGACAATTGAGTTTCCAATTCTCTGGTAGCAGCCTCCATAAAGCACAAGTTTGTCAAGTTTCATGGTGGATTACAATAATACAAGTCCCAAATGCTTTGCAAGCAACAACACTTGGCACTTGGGGGCTATTGTCTGTCAACGCAATTTTTCAAAGGAATCGGCTCTTTCTAAAAAGTCCCAAGTGCTCTACACACAACAACACTTGGCACTTGGGGGCTAATGCATATTGCTTGTTTATTTCTAAAGGATGAGCCGGGTGTGCTATTGAAAATCCCAGCCGGCTCATGGGGGATATACAGTTAAGATCTGTTATTTTACACAATGATTAATAGGACCGGCTCATTCATACTGATTAAGCCGGCCCTTGGGGACTACAAATGCAAAGTTATGCTATCATCAGCATCCGGTTTAAGTTTTTAAACTGGACTTGGAGGGAGTCTAGGGCAGAAGCTTGTCAATATTTCAAGTCTACATATTATTCAAGTTTATCATAATCAGAAGACTTGGGGGCTGGCAGGATATAGATATAAGCCGGATGACGTACCTCATACTTCTGGTGCATTTGCTTAACCATTTCAATCTCCAAGTCACGGCTGGAATGCACTTGACTGACATAGCCAAATAAAACTTCACTAATACTCAGGTGAGCATAGTGAGAGACATCAAACCTCACTTTCTATGTTTCCATGACTTCTTGTTTGGTAGAGTGTCTCGCAAGTACAGTTGGATTCCCCGGTTCAACGAATCTGGTGCTAGTGATTAAAACGTCATCACCATGAGTCTCTAGCGGGTTAGCTGAGCTTTACGGTTCAATACTTGACGGATCAATAGTGGTTTCATCAACAGACGGCTCAGGTATTTTAGGTTGAGCATTTAGAGCAGGATCTTCTGGCTATTCAGGATGTTCTGGTACAACGGTTGTTTGGTCCGATTCAGTGGCTTTCGGACTCTCGGCCGGCTTTGACACCTTCATTGGGCTTTGCTTGACCGCTAAAAAGAGTTTGGACAAAATCGGCATAAGGATAAAGATATAAGGGTATGGAAGAAAGATATTTATTATTACCCCAGGGGCAGTCTTGAAAGCCAGTAGTTGAGTCTGTGATGAGTCACCAGAGGAGGAACGGGAAATCTCCTGCAAAGATGGAATCAAAAGAAATTGAATGGTTAACGAAGCAAACTTGCCGGTAAATACAAGAGTTAAGGTTAAAAAGAACCTCATTTTGGCGTTTTCGAGGAGTGTTTGGTAAACCGGAGGACAAATATTCACCTCCACTAGTCCGGGTCTGGCGGCGGCTCTCATGTTGCTGTCGTTTTAAGAGAAAATGAGGATCTAAATAAGCCAAGGGGTGTGAAAACCTTACTTTCCGGGTTACCCGCCGAAGTTTCTGCCTTGGTAAAGGTTCTGAGTCAGAGGAAATAGTAGTTACCTCTTCTTCGACTGCTTGGCTGGCTCCCGTGTCATCCTGGAAATAGTTAGTGTCAATAAGGTTGTTAAAACACAAGCCAAGAGAGTCAAGGGCTACCTCCGACTCAGAGGTTTCATCCAGCTTAAGCAATTCAGAGGCGCTTGGTTTCTTCCTAGACCTTCTGACGGTCTTTTTGGCGGCTTTCACAGCAGCTTTAGCCTTTTTGGCAGCCTCATGGTCATATTTGGCCTTCCAGAAGTCAGATTTAGCCTGTGGAAGGATAACATGTTGGAGTTCATGCAATGTTTAAAGTGCCGAAGGAAAAATAAATCAAAAGATTTACCTATGGCGACGGGTTAAGCTTGCAGAAAGGATTCAAACCCACTTTGCTGCAATCTTCATATTTGCTATTTACAAGCATGGTTGCCATCTCAACGATTCCCTCTTGAGTCAAACGCAGAGAGCTATGACGTAAGGGATCATCTGTTCCTCCGGTATATGTACACATCAAGCCGGATCGATGGCTTAAGGGTATAATCCATCATGTGACCCAGCAGCGGATTAAATCGATCCCGGTTAAACCGTTTCCTGGAAAGGCTTGATCTTTTTTGATTGTAGGGACAAGCTTCTTGCGTTCGGTGGTGGTAAGTTTATGAGGGAGTTGGTAATTTGAGTCAAGACGCTCAGCACGATAACCCAACATCGGATTTTCATCAAACAACAAGATATCTTTATAGTAGAACCATGTTTGATTCCATTCCTTGCGATGGCTTGGCAGAGCTACTTGAGGGAAGATGGCATCTCGTCTGCGTTCAATTGAAATCCCGCCAAGTTCCAAGTTGGGCCCATTTGTGAATTCATTCTGCCAGTTCAGGTAGAAGTATTCCCTGAAAAGCTCAACACTAGGCTCTTGAAGGTATACCTCACAAAATACTTGGAATTTACAAATGTTCGATATGGAATTGGGTCCAATATCTTGCGGATGGAGTTTAAAGAAGTGCAGGACATCTCTCAGGAACTTAGAGCCGGGTGGCGAGAAGCCCCAGTTCATATGATCAGTAAATACGATAACTTCACCATCCTTTGGCTATGGTCTCTCTTCGCCCGGGTCAGGAGCACAGTAATGCATGACGCTCTTATCTGACAAGTATCCAACGGTGACAAAATCCTTCAAGGTGCTCTCAGTGACGGTGGAGGGGACCCAGTTACAGGTCGTAATTTTCTTGGGCGGCATGGTGAAAGGACAACCTAAAGACAAGAAATAATTTGCCGGCTCAGATTAATTGGTGGGATACAAGTCAACAATTGCAGTGCATGTCCAGAATGGCGGCTTAAGTAAGGGATAATGATATATGAAGTAATGATAAGCCGGCAGAATAAGCTGCCATGACTAAGATACTCAAGAGTTACAAAGGGTACAATTTCCTAAGTGTTGAGACAAACAGGTTCCGCAGGATGAGGCTATAAATACATATCTACCATTGTTCAGAAAAGAGAAATAAATTTGAAATCTGCAAAGATGATAGTGGAAAAGCAGAGGAGCCCTAGAGGAGATCTATTGCGAAGAGGATATATTCTAGTATTAGAAACAGGTGCTAAAACTACCTCTGTGCAAGATTCATGTGGTTTTCAGATCTAATCCATGGATCAAAACAAAGAGAAAGAAGGGCGGCGACGAACATCGACGAACACAGATGAAACCTAATGGCAGATCTATGGCGAAAAAAGGGATGGCTTACTGATGCTGTTAGGGCGGCGGAGTGGCACCATGCTACCTCTTGAGCACTTGCGTTGGTTTTCCCTTGAAGAGGAAAGGGTGATGCAGCAAAGTAGCATAAGTATTTCCCTCAGTTTTTGTGAACCAAGGTATCAATCCAGTAGGAGGCCACGCATGAGTCCCTCGCACCTACACAAACAAATAAATCCTCGCAACCAACGCGATATGGGGTTGTCAATCCCTACACGGTCACTTACGGGAGTTAGATCTGATAGATATGATAAGATAAAATTTTTGGTATTTTTATGATAAAGAGAAATAAAAGATGCAAAGTAAAATAAATGGCAAAGGAAATAACTAAGTATTGGAAGAATAATATGATGGAAGATAGACCCGGGCACCATAGGTTTCACTAGTGGCTTCTCTCAAGAGCATAAGTACTTACGGTGGGTGAACAAATTACTGTTGAGCAATTGACAGAATTGAGCATAGTTTTGAGAATATCTAGGTATGATCATGTACATAGGCATCACGTCCGAGACAAGTAGACCGACTCCTGCCTGCATCTACTACTATTACTCCACACATCGACCGCTATCCAGCATGCATCTAGAGTATTAATTTCAAGAGAACGGAGTAACGCTTTAAGCAAGATGACATGATGTAGATGGATAAACTCATGCAATATGATATAAACCCCATCTTGTTATCCTCGATGGAAACAATAGAATACGTGCCTTGCTGCCCCTACTATCATTGGGAAAGGACACCTCAAGATTGAACCCAAAGCTAAGCACTTCTCCCATTGCAAGAAAGATCAATCTAGTAGGCCAAACCAAATTGATAATTCGAAGAGACTTGCAAAGATAACCAATCGTACATAAAAGAATTCAGAGAAGATTCAAATATTGTTCATAGATAAACTTGATCATAAACCCACAATTCATCGATCTCAGCAAACACACCACAAAAGAAGATTACATCGAATAGATATCCACAAGGGAGGGGGAGAAATTTGTATTGAGATCCAAAAAGAGAGAAGAAGCCATCTAGCTAATAACTATGGACCCGTAGGTCTGAAGTAAACTACTCACACTTCATCGGAAGAGCTATGGTGTTGATGTGGAAGCCCTCCGTGATCGGTTCCCCATCCGTCGGAGCTCCGGAAAAGGCCCCAAGATGGGATCTCGTGGATACAGAAAGTTACGGCGGTGGAATTAGGGTTTTGGATCCGTTCTGGTAGTTTGAGGGTACGTAGGTATATATAGGAGGAAGGAGTACGTCGGTGGAGCAACAGGGGCCCACGAGGGTGGAGGGCGCGCCTGGGGGGGTAGGCGCGCCCCCTACCTCGTGCCTTCCTCGTCGATTGCTTGACATAGGGTCCAAGTCCTCTGGATCATGTTCGTTCCAAAAATCACATTCCTGAAGGTTTCATTCCGTTTGGACTCTGTTTGATATTCTTTTTCTGCGAAACCCTAAAATAGGCAAAAAACAGCAATTCTGGGCTGGGCCTCCAGTTAATAGGTTAGTCCCAAAAAAATATAAAATTGTATAATAAAGCCCAATAATGTCCAAAACAGAATATAATATAACATGGAACAATAAAAAATTATAGATACGTTGGAGACTTATCAAGCATTCCCAAGCTTAATTCCTGCTCGTCCTCGAGTAGGTAAATGATAAAAACAGAATTTTTGATGTGGAGTGCTACTTGGCATATTTTCAATGTAATCTTCTTAATTGTGGTATGAATATTCAGATCTGAAAGATTCAAGACAAAAGTTCAGTATTGACATAGAAATAATAATACTTCAAACATACTAACTAAGCAATTATGTCTCTTCAAAATAACATGGCCAAAGAAAGTTATCCCTAAAAAATCATATAGTCTGGGTATGCTCTATCTTCACCACACAAAGTATTTAAATCATGCACAACCCCAAAGACAAGCCAAGAAATTGTTTCATACTTTTGGTGTTCTCAAACTTTTCCAATCTTCAAGGAATACTTGAGCGTGAGCCATGGACATAGCACTTTAGGTGGAATAGAATGGTGGTTGTGGAGGAGACAAAAAGGGGGAAGATAGTCTCACATCGACTAGGTGTATCAACGGGCTATGGAGATGGCCATCAATAGATATCAATGTGAGTGAGTAGGGATTGCCATGCAACGGATGCACTAGAGCTATAAGTATATGAAAGCTCAACAAAAGGGAACTAAGTGGGTGTGCATCCAACTTGCTTGCTCACGAAGACCTAGGGCATTTTGAGGAAGCCCATCATTGGTATATACAAGCCAAGCTCTATAATGAAAAATTCCCACTTGTATATGAAAGTGATAACATAGGAGACTCTCTATTATGAAGATCATGGTGCTACTTTGAAGCACAAGTGTGGTAAAAGGATAGTAGCATTGTCCCTTCTCGCTTTTTCTCTAATTTTTTTATTTGTGCCTTTTGTTATGGTCTCCTTTTTTTGTTTGGGCTTCTTTGGCCTCTTTTTTTCGTCTAGAGTCTCATCCCGACTTGTGGGGGAATCATAGTCTCCATCATCCTTTCCTCACTTGGGACAATGCTCTAAAAATAATGATCAACACACTTCTATTTACTTACAACTCAATACTTAGAACAAAATATGACTCTATGTGAATGCCTCCGGCGGTGTACCGGGATATGCAATGAATCAAGAGTGACATGTATGAAAGAATTATGAACGGTGGCTTTGCCACAAATACAATGTCAACTACATGATCATGCAAAGCAATATGACAATGATGGAGCGTGTCATAGTAAACGGAACGGTGGAAAGTTGCATGGCAATATATCTCGGAATGGCTATGGAAATGCCATGATAGGTAGGTATGGTGGCTGTTTTGAGGAAGGTATATGGTGGGTGTATGATACCGGCGAAAGGTGCGCGGTATTAGAGAGGCTAGCAATGGTGGAAGGAAGAAAAGTGCGTATGATCCATGGACTCAACCTTAGTCATAAAGAACTCATATACTTATTGCAAAAATCTACAAGTTATCAAACCAAAGTATTACGCGCATGCTCCTAGGGGGATAGATTGGTAGGAAAAGACCACCGCTCGTCCCCGACCGCCACTCATAAGGAAGACAATCAATAAATAAATCATGCTCCGACTTCATCACATAATGGTTCACCATACGTGCATACTACGGGAATCACAAAATTTAACAAAAGTATTTCTCAAATTCACAACTACTCGACTAGCATGACTCTAATATCACCATCTCCATATCTCAAAACAATTATCAAGTATCAAACTTCTCATAGTATTCAACACACTCATAAGATTTTGGGGTGCCATGGGCATCCCCAAGCTTAGACTCTTTCCACTCCTTGTTCCATTATCCATCAAATCTTTTACCCAAAACTTGAACATTTCACAACACAAAACTTAAGGTAGAAAATCTCGTGAGCTCCGTTAGCGAAAGAAGACAAAACACCATTTCAAGGTACTGCAATGAACTCATTCTTTATTTAAATTGGTGTTAAACCTACTGTATTCCAACTTCTCTATGGTTTAGAAACTATTTTACTAGCCATAGATTGATCAAAATAAGCAAACAACACACGAAAAACAGAATATGTCAAAAACAGAACAGTCTGTAGTAATCTGTATCTAATGCAAGATCTGGAACCCCAAAAATTCTGAAATAACTTTATGGACGTGAGGAATTTATCTATTAATCATATGCAAAAAGAATTAACTAAATATCACTTTCCAAATAAAAACGGCAGCAGTTCTCGTGAGCGCTAAAGTTTCTGTTTTTTACAGCAAGATTAAAAAGACTTTCCCCAAGTCTTCCCAACGGTTCTACTTGGCACAAAAACTAATTAAACACAAAAAACACAACCAAAACAGAGGCTAGATAAATTATTTATTACTAAACAAGAGCAAAAAGCAAGGAATAAAAATAAAATTGGGTTGCCTCCCAACAAGCGCT
The DNA here is from genome assembly GCF_056163025.1 of Triticum urartu. Lineage (NCBI taxonomy): Eukaryota > Viridiplantae > Streptophyta > Magnoliopsida > Poales > Poaceae > Triticum > Triticum urartu. Next base: position 424,240,665 of record NC_141877.1, on the reverse strand, counting down.
ATCGTTTAACGCCCCTAGCTAGGCATAAAAGCAAGGATAGATCTAGGTATTGCCATCTTTGGTAGGCAATACATAAGTGGCTCTCATGATAGATTCATATGGTAATTTTATTTTCTTTATAGGAAAGTGTTCCATGCCTTTCCTTAACGGAAATTGGAATCTAATATTTCCTTTCTTCATATCAATAATTGCACCGATCGTTCTAAGGAAAGGTCTACCAAGAATAATAGGACATGAAGGATTGCAATCTATGTCAACAACAATAAAATCTACGGGCACATAATTCCTATTTGCAACAATAAGAACATCATTAATTCTTCCCATAGGTTTCTTAATAGTGGAATCCGCAAGGTGCAAGTTTAAAGAGCAATCATCAAAATCATGGAAACCTAGCAAATCACACAAAGTCTTTGGAATCGTAGAAACACTAGCACCCAAATCACACAAAGCATAGCATTCATGATCTTTAATTTTAATTTTAATAGTAGGTTCCCACTCATCATAAAGTTTTCTAGGGATAGAAACTTCGAACTCGAGTTTTTCTTCATAAGATTGCATCAAAGCATCAACGATATGTTTAGTAAAAGGTTTATTTCGACTATAAGCATGAGGAAAATTTAGCACGGATTGAAACAAGGAAATACAATATATAAAAGAGCAATTATCATAATTAAATTCCTTGAAATCCAAAATAGTGGGTTCATTAATATTTAAAGTTTTGACTTCTTCAATCCCACTTTTAACAATTTTAGCATCAAGATCTAAGGACTCTAAATTTTTGGAACGCCGTCTAGGTAAAGGTGGATCATATTCAGTCCCATCATTATCAAGATTCATATTGGAAAACAAATATTTAATAGGGGACACATCAATAACTTTTAGATCTTCATCTTTATTATCATGGAAACTAGAAGAACACGCTTTTATAAAGCAATCTTTCTTAGCATGCATCCTATTGGTTCTTTCTTTGCACTCATCAACGGAAATTCTCATGGCTTTGAGAGAATCATTGATATCATGCTTAGGTGAAATAGATCTAAGTTTCAAAGAATCAACATCAAGAGAAATTCTATCAATGTTCCTAGCCAACTCGTTAATCTTAAGAAGATTTTCTTCAATCAAAGCATTGAAATTCTTTTGCGAATTAATAAATTCTTTAATATTAGATTCAAAATCAGAGGGCGTCTTATTATAATTTCCATAAGAATTGTTGTAGGAATTACCATAATTATTAGAGGAATTACTAGGATACGGCCTAGGATTAAAGTTTCCTCTATACGCGTTGTTACCAAAATTATTCCTACCAACAAAATTCACATCCATAGATTCATTATTATTCTCAATCAAAGTAGACAAATGCATATCATTAGGATCAGAAGAAACACTTTTATTAGCAAATAATTTCATAAGTTCATCCATCTTTCCACTCAAAACATTAATTTCTTCTATCGCATGCACTTTCTTATTAGTAGATCTTTCAGTGTGCCATTGAGAATAATTAACCATAATATTATCTAGGAGTTTAGTAGCTTCTCCTAAAGTGATTTCCATAGAAGTGCCTCCCATGGCCGAATCTAAATGATTTCTAGAAGCAAAATTCAATCCGGCATAAAATTTTTGTATAATCATCCACAAATTCAAACCATGTGTAGGGCAATTATGTATCATTAATTTCATACACTCCTAAGCTTGTGCAACATGTTCATGATCAAGTTGCTTAAAATTCATAATATCGTTTCTAAGAGAGATGATCTTAGCGGGAGGAAAATACTTAGAGATAAAAGCATCTTTGCACTTATTCCATGAACCAATACTATTTTTAGGCAAGGACGAAAACCAAGCTTCAGCACGATCTCTAAGCGAAAAAGGAAATAGCTTCAATTTAACAATATCATTATCCACATCTTTCTTCTTTTGCATATCACATAAATCAACAAAGCTATTCAGATGGGTAGCGACATCTTCACTAGGAAAGCCGGAGAATTGATATTTCATGACAAGATTCAACAAAGCATCATTGATTTCACAAGATTCAGTATCGGTAAGAGGAGCAATCGGAGTGCTACGGAAATCATTGTTGTTGGTATTGGTGAATTCACACAATTTAGTATTATCTTGAGCCATCATGACAAGCAAGCAATCCAACACACAAGCAAACAAGAAACGGGCAATAAGAGGCAAATAGAGATAGAGAGGGAGGACGGAGAGAGAGAGAGGGCGAATAAAACGGCTAGGGTGAAGTGGGGGAGAGGAAAACGAGAGGCAAATGGCAAATAATGTAATGCAGGATATAAGGGTTTGTGAGGGGTACTTGGTATGTTGACTTTTGCGTGAACTGATACGTCTCCAATGTATCTATAATTTTTGATTGCTCCATGCTATATTATTTACTGTTTTGAATGTTTATGGGCTCTATAATACACTTTTATATCATTTTTTGGGACTAACCTATTAACCCATAGCGTAGTGCCAGTTTCTGTTTATACCCTGTTTTAGGGTTTCAAAGAAAAGGAAAATCAAACGGAGACCAATTGACCTGAAACTTCACGGAACTCATTTTTCGAAGGAAAGAAGCCCAGAAGACTTGGAGTGCACGTTCGGGGATCTGCGAGGAGGTCACGAGGCAGGGGGCGCGCCCACCCCCCTGGGCGCACCCTCCACCCTCGTGAGCCCCTCGTGGCCCCCCTCACGTACTTCTTCCGCCTATATATCTCCATATACCCTAAAAACATCCGAGAGCACAATAGATCGGGAGTTCCGCTGCCAGAAGCCTCCGTAGCCACCGAAAACCAATCTAGACCCGTTCCGGCACCCTATCGGAGGGGGCAATCCTTCTCCGGTGGCCATCTTCATCGTCCCAGTGTTCTCCATGACGAGGAGGGAGTAGTTCTCCCTCGGGGCTGAGGGTATGTACCAGTAGCTATGTGTTTGATCTCTCTCTCTCTCTCGTGTTCTTAAGGTGATACGATCTTGATATATCGCAAGCTTTGCTATTATAGTTGGATCCTATGATGTTTTCTCCCCCCGCTACTCTCTTGTAATGAATTGAGTTTCCCCTTTGAAGTTATCTTATCGGATTGAGTCTTTAAAGATTTGAGAACACTTGATGTATGTCTTGTCGTGGATATCTGTGGTGACAATGGGATATCACGTGAGTCACTTGATGTATGTTTTGGTGACCAGCTTGCGGGTTCCGCCCATGAACCTATGCATAGGGGTTGGCACACGTTTTCATCGTGATTCTCCGGTTGAACTTTGGGGCACTCTTTGAGGTCCTTTGTGTTGGTTGAATAGATGAATCTGAGATTGTGTGATGCATATCGTATAATCATGCCCACGGATACTTGAGGTGACATTGGAGTATCTAGGTGACATTAGGGTTTTGGTTGATTTGTATCTTAAGGTGTTATTCTAGTACAAACTCTAGGGCTGTTTGTGACACTTATAGGAATAAGACCAACGGATTGATTGGAAAGAATAACTTTGAGGTGGTTTCGTACCCTACCATAATCTCTTCGTTCGTTCTCCGCTATTAGTGACTTTGGAGTGACTCTTTGTTGCATGTTGAGGGATAGTTATGTGATCCAATTATGTTATTATTGTTGAGAGGACTTGCACTAGTGAAAGTATGAACCCTAGGCCTTGTTTCCTAGCATTGCAATACCGTTTACACTCACTTTTATCACTTGTTACCTCGCTATTTTTATAATTCCAGATTACAAATACCTTTATCTACTATCCATATACCACTTGTATCACCATCTCTTCACCGAACTAGTGCACCTATACAATTTACCATTGTATTGGGTGTGTTGGGGACACAAGAGACTCATTGTTATTTGGTTGCAGGGTTGCTTGAGAGAGACCATCTTCATCCTACGCCTTCTACAGATTGATAAACCTTAGGTCATCCACTTGAGGGAAATTTGCTACTGTCCTACAAACCTCTGCACTTGGAGGCCAAACAACGTCTACAAGAAGAAGGTTGTGTAGTAGACATCACGAACCTCCCCGGCAACGGTGCCAGAAATCCTTCTTGATACCTATTGAGCACTTGTGTTGGTTTTCCCTTGAAGAGGAAAGGGTGATGCAGCAAAGTAGCGTAAGTATTTCCCTCAGTTTTTGAGAACCAAGATATCAATCCAGTAGGAGGCCACGCACGAGTCCCACGCACCTACACAAACAAATAAATCCTCGCAACCAACTCGAGAAGGGGTTGTCAATCCCTACACGGTCACTTACGGGAGTGAGATCTGATAGATATGATAAGATAATATTTTTGGTATTTTTATGATAAAGAGAAATAAAAGATGCAAAGTAAAATAAATGGCAAAGGAAATAACTAAGTATTGGAAGAATAATATGATGGAAGATAGACCCGGGCGCCATAGGTTTCACTAGTGGCTTCTCTCAAGAGCATAAGTACTTACGGTGGGTGAACAAATTACTGTTGAGCAATTGACAGAATTGATCATAGTTTTGAGAATATCTAGGTATGATCATGTACATAGGCATCACGTCCGAGACAAGTAGACCGACTCCTGCCTGCATCTACTACTATTACTCCACACATCGACCGCTATCCAGCATGCATCTAGAGTATTAATTTCAAGAGAACAGAGTAATGCTTTAAGCAAGATGACATGATGTAGATGGATAAACTCATGCAATATGATATAAACCCCATCTTGTTATCCTCGATGGAAACAATACAATACGTGCCTTGCTGCCCCTACTGTCACTGGGAAAGGACACCGCAAGATTGAACCCAAAGCTAAGCACTTCTCCCATTGCAAGAAAGATCAATCTAGTAGGCCAAACCAAACTGATAATTCGAAGAGACTTGCAAAGATAACAAATCGTACATAAAAGAATTCAGAGAAGATTCAAATATTGTTCATAGATAAACTTGATCATAAACCCACAATTTATCGATCTCAACAAACACACCACAAAAGGAGATTACATCGAATAGATATCCACAAGGGAGGGGGAGAACTTTGTATTGAGATCCAAAAAGAGAGAAGAAGCCATCTAGCTAATAACTATGGACCCGTAGGTCTGAAGTAAACTACTCACACTTTGTGTTGATGTAGAAGCCCTCCGTGATCGTTGTCCCCTCCGGCGGAGCTCCGGAAAAGGCCCCAAGATGGGATCTCGTGGATACAGAAAGTTACGGCGGCGGAATTAGGGTTTTGGATCCGTTCTGGTAGTTTGAGGGTACGTAGGTATATATAGGAGGAAGGAGTACGTCGGTGGAGCAACAGGGGCCCACGAGGGTGGAGGGCGCGCCTGGGGGGGGGGGGGGGGGGGGGGTAGGCGCGCCCCCTACCTCGTGCCTTCCTCGTCGATTGCTTGACATAGGGTCCAAGTCCTCTGGATCATGTTCGTTCCGAAAATCACATTCCCGAAGGTTTCATTCCGTTTGGACTCTGTTTGATATTCTTTTTCTGCGAAACCCTAAAATAGGCAAAAAACAGCAATTCTGGGCTGGGCCTCCGGTTAATAGGTTTGTCCCAAAAATAATATAAAAGTGTATAATAAAGCCCAATAATGTCCAAAACAGAATATAACATAACATGGAACAATCAAAAATTATAGATACGTTGGAGACGTATCACACCGCGGTTTTTTGGTCTGATCAGGGTGATGCAGCGGCCAGAGTTGAGGTCGAGGACGAAGGTTGACGACGGCGGAGCTTGTGCGAGTTGATGCGTCGCGAGGAGGAAGAAAGAGAGAATGAAAAGGAGAAGAATGGAAGGTGACTCCGTGGCCCTATTTATAGGCTTGGAAGTACAAACGGCCGACGCGGGAATCGAGGAACAGTAAAATGGATATGTGTCGGCACGGGTGATACGTCTCCAACGTATCTATAATTTTTGATTGATCCATGCTATATTATCTACTATTTTGGACATTATTGGGCTTCATTATCCACTTTTATATTATTTTTGGGACTAACCTATTAACCGGAGGCCCAGCCCAGAATTGCAATTTTTTTGCCTGTTTTAGGGTTTTGAAGAAAAGGAATATCAAATGGAGTCCAAGCGGAATGAAACCTTCGGGAACGTGATTTTCTCAACAAACAAGACCCGGGAGACTTGGACCTTACATCAAGAAACAAGAGAGGAGGCCACGAGGTAGGGGGGCGCGCCCTCCACCCTCGTGGCCCCCCTGTTGCTCCACCGACGTACTCCTTCCTCCTATATATACCTACATACCCCCAAACGATCAAATACAGAGCCAAAACCCTAATTCCACCTCTGCAACTTTCTGTATCCACGAGATCCCATCTTGGGGCCTGTTCCGGAGCTCCGCCGGAGAGGGCATCGGTCATGGAGGGCTTCTACACCAACACCATAGCCCCTCCGATGAAGTGTGAGTAGTTTACCTCAGACCTACGAGTCCATAGTTAGTAGCTAGATGGCTTCTTCTCTCTTTTTGGATCTCAATACAATATTCTCCCCCTCTCTTGTGGAGATCTATTCGATGTAATCTTATTTTTGCGGTGTGTTTGTTGAGTCCGAAGAATTGTGGGTTTATGATCAAGTCTATCTATGAATAATATTTTAATCTTCTCTGAATTCTTTTATGTATGATTGGTTATCTTTGCAAGTCTCTTCGAATTACTAGTTTGGTTTGGCCTACTAGATTGATCTTTCTTGCAATGGGAGAAGTGTTTAGTTTTGGGTTCAATCTTGTGGTGTCCTTTCCCAGTGAAAGTAGGGGCCGCAAGGCACGTATTGTATTGTTGCCATCGAGGATAACAAGATGGGGTTTTCTTCATATTGCATGAGTCTATCCCTCTACATCATGTCATCTTGCTTAAGGCGTTACTCTGTTTTTAACTTAATACTCTAGATGCATGCTGGATAGCGGTCGATGAGTGGAGTAATAGTAGTAGATGCAGGCAGGAGTCGGTCCACTTGTCTCGAACGTGATGCCTATATACATGATCATACCTAGATATTCTCATAACTATGCTCAATTCTGTCAATTGCTCAACAGTAATTTTTTCACCCATCGTAGAATACTTATGCTGTTGAGAGAAGTCACTAGTGAAACATATGGCCCCCGGGTCTATCTTTATCATATTAATCTCCTACAACTTAGTTATTTACTTTGCCTTTATTTTACTTTGCATCTTTATCATAAAAATACCAAAAACATTATCTTATAATATCTATCAGATCTCACTCTCGTAAGTGGCCCTATAGGGATTGACAACCCCTATTTGCGTTGGTTGCGAGGATTTATTTGTTTTGTGCAGGTGCGAGGGACTCGCGCGAAGCCTCCTACTGGATTGATACCTTGGTTCTCAAAACTGAGGGAAATACTTACGCTACTTTGCTGCATCACCCCTTCCTCTTCGGGGAAAACCAACACAGTGCTCAAGAGGTAGCAAGAAGAATTTCTGGCGCCGTTGCCGGGGAGGTCTACACAAAAGTCAACATACCAAGTACCCATCACATACCCTTATCTCCCGCATTACATTATTTGCCATTTGCCTCTCGTTTTCCTCTCCCCCACTTCACCCTTGCCGTTTTATTTGCCCTCTCTCTCTATCCTCCCTCTCTTTCCCTATTTGCCTCTTTTTGTCCGCTTGCTTTTTGTTTGCTTGTGTATTAGTTTGCTTGCTTGTCACGATGGCTTAAGATAATACTAAATTGTGTGACTTCACCAATACCAACAACAATGATTTTATTAGCACTCCGATTGCTCCTCTTACCGATGCTGAATCTTGTCAAATTAATGCTGCTTTACTGAATCTTGTCATGAAAGATCCATTTTCCAGCCTTCCTAGTGAAGATACCGCTACCCATCTAAATAGCTTCGTTGATTTGTGTGACATGCAAAAGAAGAAAGATGTGGATAATGATATTGTTAAATTGAAGCTATTTCCTTTTTCGCTTAGAGATCGTGCTAAAGCTTGGTTTTCGTCTTTGCCTAAAAATAATATTGATTAATGGAACAAGTGCAAAGATGCTTTTATATCTAAGTATTTTCCTCCCACTAAGATCATCTCTCTTAGAAACGATATTATGAAATTTAAGCAACTTGATCATGAACATGTTGCACAAGCTTGGGAGAGAATGAAATTAATGATACGTAATTGCCCTACTAATGGTTTAAATTTGTGGATGATTGTTCAGAATTTTTATGCCGGATTGAATTTTGCTTCTAGAAATCTTTTAGATTCGGCTACGGGAGGCACTTTTATGGAAATCACTTTAGGATAAGCTACTAAACTCCTAGATAATATTATGGTTAATTATTCTCAATGGCATACTGAAAGATCTACTAATAAAAAGGTGCATGTGATAGAAGAAATTAATGTTTTGAGTGGAAAGATGGATGAACTTATGAAATTATTTGCTAATAAGAGTGTTTCTTCTGATCCTAATTGTCTGTGTCAAAACCAGCGGATCTCGGGTAGGGGGTCTCGAACTGTGCGTCTAAGGCGGATGGTAACAGGAGGCAGGGGACACGATGTTTTACCCAGGTTTGGGCCCTCTTGATGGAGGTAAAACCCTACGTCCTGCTTGATTTATTCTTGATGATCTGAGTATTACAAGAGTTGATCTACCACGAGATCGGAGAGGCTAAACCCTAGAAGCTAGCCTATGGTATGATTGTATGTTGTCCTACGGACTAAAACCCTCCGGTTTACATAGACACCGGAGGGGGCTAGGGTTACACAAGGTCGGTTACAAAGGAGGATATATACATATCTGTATTGCCTAGCTTGCCTTCCACGCCAAATAGAGTCATATCCGGACACGAGACGAAGTCTTCAATCTTGTATCTTCATAGTCCAACAGTCCGGCCAAAGGATATAGTACGGCTGTCCGGAGACCCCCTAATCCAGGACTCCCTCAGTAGCCCCTGAACCAGGCTTCAATGACGATGAGTCCGACGCGCAGTATTGTCTTCGGCATTGCAAGGCGGGTTCCTCCTCCGAATACTCCACGAAAGAATTTTGAATACAAGGATAGTGTCCGACCCTACAAAATAATTTTCACATGCCACCGTAGAGAGAATAATATTTCCACAAATCTAATCTGCTGACACGTTTTGGCAACATGACATCATGCCATGGCCCGGTGATTATTCGAACCGTTTCCTTTAACTAGCCCCGCACATAACGCGAGGCAGTTTCTTGACACGTCTTGTCAAAGCAGAGATCGTGTCCCCCTTATAACGGGATTCTCATCAATACGGGCATGGGTAACCGAACCGCGCCATCGATTACAGCGCTTGGGGGATAAGCGAGTTTTACCAGGCTAGTGGGGCGCATAGTTTCGGTCGCCCTTATAAAGGGACAAGGTTTAACCATTCCTTACCCACGCCTTCTTCCTCCTTGCTCATCCATAATTGCGCACTCGAGCTCCAACGCCCAAGTCCACATCCTTCCCCTCAACCTTCTCCAATCATGTCCGGAGCGGGAGGCAAATGGATGGCTTCCTCCGTTACGGAGGGACGCATCAAGAAGCTGCGCGGAACTGGATACTTTGTCGCGAATATCGCGCATCGGCTGCCCGCTGCGGGTTCGATCGTTTCTACCCCTGAACCTCACGAGAGGGTAGTTTTCCTCCACCACTTCCTCCACGGACTGGGGTTTCCCCTCCATCCATTCGTCCATGGTCTCATGTTCTACTACGGGATGGACCTCCATGATCTGGCCCCAAACTTCATCCTCAACATTTCGGCGTTCATCGTCGTGTGTGAGGCTTTCCTCCGCATCCGGCCCCACTTCGGCTTGTGGTTAAAGACCTTCAATATCAAGCCGAAGGTGGTGGGAGGCCAACAAGAAGAATGCGGCGGAGCCATGGTGGGCAAGATGCCCAATGTCATATGGCTTGAAGGCTCCTTCGTGGAGACCATAAAGGGGTGGCAATCGGCGTGGTTCTACATCACCGAGCCTTGCGACACCAACTGGGTGGCTTCCCCCGAGTTTCGATCCGAAATCCCCACGCGGCTCACCTCCTGGAAAGAGAAGGGCCTGTCCTGGGGTTCATCGGTGGAGCTAGACGGACTCCAGAAATGTATCCAGAATATGGCAAGCAAGAAGCTCAAGCTTGTCAACATAGTCCAGGTCATGCTCATCCGCCGGATCCTCCCGTGTCAACAACGAGATTTCAACTTGTGGGAGTTGGACCCGGCCCAGCACCAGACTCTGAGCGAGCTCTTCGACATGATGCACAAGGACGTTTGGAGGGTGCTGCTCAAGGGCGCCGAGGTCCCTCCCTCTCTCACCGAGGACCGCGGGCTAAGCGCGAAGCGCCGAGCACATTCGGTGAGTTCTATACATCCGGTAGGATATTTTATTACCCCTGGCTTAATCATGTGCAACGTCTGAGCTCCATGCCTTTGACAGAACTGGGTGGAGACGTCGGGGCAGATTAACTGTCCGGCCCCTCTGCTCGAAGAAACTGCGGACGCTCTCCTGACGGAGATGCTGACTCCGGCTCCTTACAAGGTGCCGGAGAAGACCAAGAAGTACAAGGGAATCCTAAAGAGTTCCCGACGCCAGGTGTTATCGGACTCATCGTCCGATAACTCCACGACGCACTCCTCCCTCGAAGACGAGGAGGAAGATGAAGATGCTCTCCCTCCATTCGGGGGAGACAAGAAAAGGAAGGCCGCCCCAACCGGGGGGGGCGAAGGGTCCAAGAAGGGAAGGACTCTCCTACCGGACTACTCCACCACCGCCGCCGAAGGCGAAGACAAGTGGCTGCTCAGGGCCAAGCCCCTGGAGAACTCGTAAGTATTCGGATGCCAGAATAACTCATAGCATACCTTTGTCGCACTGCTTCTCCTAACGCCGAATTATGATTATGCAGACCGCCACGAGCCCGTATCGATGTATCTTCGGACGGCTCCCTGGGCTCGTCGGCTATGGATAGCGATCCACTTCCGACCGCCACCTCCCCTTGCCCTACAGACAACGCCGAGGTATTGTCTCAAGAGGCGCTGGGTCGAGGGGAGACAGTCCTAGAGGCGCCTCAAGGCGACCTTCCGGATTCCGGGAGCAGAGGGAGCAAGGCTCCCGAGGGCTCCGACTTCAGCCCTCAGCCGAACACCGCGCCGGAACCTCTAGTGGTTCCGGACTCAGGCAGGCGGCCTCCTTCCAAAAGGAGCAAGATGCCTGTGCCGGTGACCTCTGTCCATCCAGAGGCACCAGACAGTCTGCTGGGAGCGCTTCGCACCACTTCCATCGATGAAGAGCACCACACTATTATGAGTGCGGTGGTCCAGAAGGTTCAGTCTGCCAAGAGCGGACTGACTGAATCATGTGCCAGCCTTCTAACAGGCTTTGAGGTATGTTTTTGAAATATAGGAAAAATATTACCGCATAGACAGTAGCCCCTGATGCTCTGTTCGGTGTTCACAAAGAAAAGCCAAACAGAGGATCAAACAATATCACAGGAGTCTAATATAAGTATGTCTATATGCCTATGCAGGCTTCGCTGCTGGCCTCTGCCGCACTGACGGCGGAGGTCGCCGCACTGAAGCAGGACCTTAAAGGGTCCAAGGACGAGCTCGGCCTTGCCAAGAGGCAGCTCGAGGAGAACAAAGGTAAGTAGTACCTAGTCTATGGATACGTATGAAAAGAATACGATTGCAAAATGACAGGATCATCGAAATTTGCCAGGGGCCACGACCGTGGTGGCGACCTTGAAGCAAGCGCTATCCGAGGCCGAAAACAAAGCGGCCAAGGAGTGCACCGAGTAGGAAAGGCAGGAGGCTTGGGTGGGCGAGGTGCAGCAAGAGCTCCAAGCTCTCGTGACGAAGCACAAGGCGTTGGAGCTTGACTTGAAGACGCGAGAGTCTGAGCTTGCCGCGGCCCTCGAGAGCGCAAAGAATGCCAAGGCCGAAGCCCAAAAGGCCCTCCAGGAGATTGATGCGATGAATAAGATAGCGGCGAGTAAGGCATTCTATATGCAAAACAAGCATGTGAAAGTAAATTACTTGTTACTTACCCGAATCTGGAACTCTCCAGGTGCATTCGTAGATTTTCCCCGCAGCGTGTCGGATGCCGCACAGTTTTACCAGGCCGAGGAGGGAAGCTCAACGGAGAAGCTGTTCTGGTCTCAGTATACTGGGACCGAACACCCGATGCCTTTGAGCGACCAGCTGAAGCAACTGGTCGAGCTGCACAAGGCGCCCGAACAGGCCATGAAGGGCTTTATAGTCCGGATGTGGCCTAGTGACGCCCTTCCCAATAGCTACTTTGGCCTGGTGAGGCAGCTTGTGGATGCCTACCCACGGCTAGAAGTCATCAAGCGGTCCGTCTGCATCGAAGGAGCACGTCGGGCTTTCGCCCGTGTTAAGGTGCAATGGGCTAAGATGGACGCCGTGAAGCTGGTGAAGGAAGGGCTACCGCAGGGCAAGGAGCATCACCACCTCGAGATGTACTATGAGGCTGTCCTGAAGGGTGCCCGTCTCGTAGCGGACGAGTGTGCGAAAGATGTAATTTTTGAATAAACTTGCTTGTGTGATCCTGTATTATGAAAACTTGTTCATATGCGCCATGTAACGCTTGTATGAATTTAAAATATTACCTTCTGTTCGGCTGTTTATCAAATCTGAGAGATGGCTAGTCGTCGGCTTCTGCCCCCACGCCACTAGTGCTGCGGTGTTCGAGATAAACCTGAGCACTCTTGTTCCCATTGTTGGGTCATTCAAGGGAGGTGCTCAGCACAACGAACAAGGCAATTGGACCATAATGCGTTATCACTCTCACTTAGCCATTGAATTCTATAATTTTAAATTTCGGTGAAGCCCCTAGTATTCGGAAGGCCAAATTCGGGGCGCGATACACGCCTTAAGCCGGACAGGGCCAATCCTTGCTCTAAGCGGCATAAGTCTTTAGGGACTTGAAAACTTCTCGAACAGCGACCAGTCTCTCGCCTTATCATGACAGTCAGTTTTAGCTTTCTCTACTGAGGTGCTTAGCCCAGCAGAACCGGGGCACAATTGCAGTAGTTCTCCCAGTGCTACCTTAGCCGATATGGTGGAACGTAAGGTACCAAAACATGGGAGCCGGGCAAACCCAACTATTGACCCAAGACATGATTCGGAGCTGATGCATATAATGCTATACGTTCGGGGTGCCGCACTGTCGAAAGTTTTCAGACTTCTCACACTGTATTATGGGGTATGCTTAAGCCCCTAGCGTATTGGCCGTACCAGAGTGTACGGGTGCTAGATGTCGTGAATGAACATATATATAAAGGAGGAATGCAATAATTGTCTTAATGTTATGCATTGTTTATTCAAAAAGGTGTGTTAAAGCAGAATGATACAAGTAGTGCGATAAGCAAGAAGTAGGACTGTTTGACATGTCCCTTCCAAGGGCAAGCTAAGGAATAGTATTAGAGCAAATATTTCACTCGTTATCGTAATCCACCTGGGAGTTCCGTGGTGTGACGTAGCTTTGTGCCTCCTTGGTTGCTGCATCATGTGTTCGGCGATCATGCTGCCGGACAGGGTTTCCAGAGATTAAAGTCCTGAAAAAAATAACAAAGCGGGAAGCCCCTAGTGCGGTTTAAGCCGCGTATTGGGGCGTGCCGTAGTTGTGCCCCCCTCTCCGCCTATGCCCATGGTATTTTTAATGCATAATTATGTACGCGTGGCACGAATTTCGCCGTTTGGCTGGAGCCGGGGTGGGGGCCGCATTGCTATGCGAGCTCGGGACGTGTCAGGCGGTCTAGTTGCCGATTACTGCGGGCGTGCTTGAAGTTGTCCGGGTCCTTAATCGCCGAACTAGTGGATTTCCTTAAGAGGCTGCTTTGTGCTTCCGCTGCGAGGGCCGCAGTGTGCTCCTCCGTGCGGAGAGAGCGCTTTGTGCTTCCATTGACTGTGATGACCCCCCGAGGTCCTGGCATCTTGAGCTTGAGATATGCATAATGCGGTACCGCATTGAATCTTGCAAATGTGGTTCGCTCGAGTAGTGCGTGGTAGCCACTGCGGAACGGGACTATGTCGAAGATTAACTCTTCACTTCAGAAGTTATCTGGGGATCCGAAGACCACTTCTAGTGTGACTGAGCCTGTGCAATGGGCCTCTACACCTGGTATGACACCTTTAAAGGTCGTTTTTGTGGGTTTGATCCTTGAGGGGTCTATACCCATTTTGCGCACTGTGTCCTGATAAAGAGGTTCAGGCTGCTGCCACCATCCATAAGGACTCGAGTGAGGTGAAATCTGTCGATGATTGGGTCTAGGACCAGTGCGGCGAATCCGCCATGACGGATACTAGTGGGGTGGTCCCTGCGATCGAAGGTGATCAGACAGGAGGACCATGGGTTGAACTTTGGGGCGACTGGCTCCAACGCGTATACGTCCCTGAGCGCACGCTTCCGCTCCCTCCTGGGGATGTGGGTTGTGTATATCATGTTCACCGTCCACACTTGTGGGAGGAACCTCTTCTGTCCTCCGGTGTTCGGCTGCCGGGGCTCCTCCTCGTCATCGCTATGTGACCCCTTATCTTTGTTTTCGGCATTTAACTTGCCAGCCTGCTTGAATACCCAACAATCCCTGTTGGTCTGGTTGGCTGGCTTGTCGGGGGTGCCGTGTATTTGGCACGAGCGATCGAGTATACGGTCCAAACTAGACGGGCCCGGAGTGCTTCTTTTGAATGGCTTTTCCCGCTGACAGGGTTTAGAGCCTTTGAATCCGGCATTGACTGCCGTATCCTCGGTATTGTCACTGTTAATGCGGCGCTTATGCTTGTTGTGACGTGACCTGCCGTTGCCGTCCTTGGTATCCGAAGTACCATGGTTCTTTGATATGTTATTACTGCAAGCCAGCCAGTTGTCTTCTCCCGCACAAAAGCGGGTCATGAGTGTCCTGAGGGCTGCCATAGATTTTGGCTTTTCCTGACCAAGGTGCCGGGCTAGCCACTCGTTGCGGATGTTGTGCTTGAAAGCTGCTAGGGCCTCTGCATCCGGACAGTCAACGATTTGATTTTTCTTTGTTAGGAACCGTGTCCAGAATTGCCTGGCCGATTCCTCTGGCTGCTAAATTATGTGGCTCAAGTCATCGGCATCTGGTGGTCGCACGTAAGTGCCCTGAAAGTTGTCGAGGAATGCGGCTTCCAGATCTTCCCAACAACCAATGGACTCTGCTGGCAAGCTGTTGAGCCAATGCTGAGCTGGTCCTTTGAGTTTGAGTGGGAGGTATTTGATGGCGTGTAGGTCATCACCGAGGGCCATGTGGATGTGCAGGAGGAAATCCTCGATCCATACCGCAGGATCTGTTGTGCCGTCGTATGATTCTATATTTACGGGTTTGGAACCCTCTGGGATTTGATGATCCATTACTTCGTCTGTGAAGCATAAGGGGTGTGCGGCGTCTCTGTACTAGGCTATATCGCGACGCAACTCGAATGAGTCTTGCCCACTGTGTTTGGCCCGGCCGGACTTACTTTTACTGTATCTGGTGTGACAATTATCGTCTGGCGCGCCCTCGTGATCCGTAGATCGATCTTGCATGTTTTGCTTTGTCCTCCAATATGTCTCGCAGGTCTGGCGTATTTCCCCATGCCTTTTTATTTGAATGACGTCAGGGTGCGGGCTGAGCTTTTGGCTGGAATGTCTCTCTGTCGCGGCCACGAGGTGGCCGATCAGCCGCGTCATACGCCGGGGATGTAGGTTTCGGTGCTTCCCACTCCAGTCGGGGTAGCAACCTGCACTTTGGGTAACTCTTGGAGGGGCGTTCGAGTTTATACTCCTCGGCCGCCAGGACTTCAGTCCATCTGTCAGCTAGCAAATCTTGATCAGCTTGAAGCTGTTGCTGCTTTTTCTTAAGGCTATTTGTCGTGGCTATAAGCAGGCGCTTGAAGCGCTCTTGTTCGACGGGATCCTCTGGCACGACGAATTCGTCATCGCCAAGGCTTGCCTCGTCTTCGGAGGGGGGCATGTAATTATCATCCTCCGCCTCTCCATCTGCCGCTCTCTCAGGAGGGCTGGCTCCTCCATCCTCCTGCTCTAAATCTTGCTGGAGGGGATTGTAGTTGTCTTCGGCACTGTCAGGAGTGCTATTATCTCTGGTGCCGGTATCACCACTTTTGCCTTGGCAGGACTTAGAGCGGTGCCGCTGACGCCGGCGCTTGGGTTAATTCTTGGAGGGGTCATCCTCCGTTGTCTCGTCGCCATTGCCTTCTTTGGGTGTGTCCACCATGTATATATCATATGATGAGGTGGCTGTCTAGTGCCCTGTGGGCATTGGTTCCTCTTCGACTCCCGCATCATCGTCCATACCGTCGATGTCTTCGGAGTCGAAGTCGAGCATGTCGGTTAAGACATCGACACTGGCTACTAAGTGGGTGGTGGGTGGGCGGTGAATTTCTTCATCATCCGCATCCCAATCCTGCCGGACGTAGTTCGGCCAGGATCCTCCTGACAAGGAAAGAGACCTTAATGAGTTCAGTATGTCGCCGAAGGGAGAGTGCTGAAAAATATCCGCGGAGGTAAACTCCATGATCGGTGCCCAATTGGATTCGATAGGAAGGGGCGCAGGTGGTTCGGAGTCCGTGGCCGGAGAAGGATCCGGCAGTTTGGCAACACAGCTCTCGTGAAGGGTAAGGTTGATATTCGGCTCGATCACCGCAGAGGGTACGACCTCCGTGACGGGGTCTATCCACCCGTCCACGGATGGCGAAACTGGCTCCGAATTGAGGGTCAGAGCAGCTGCCGATGCGATCTCCTGAATACGGTTCCATGGTAGAGCTAAATCGTACTCATCGTGACCGCGTGGTGCACAAGGTAGGGGCTCGAATCCGTCGAAGATCAAGTCTCCGCGGATATCGGCCGTGTAGTTTAAGCTTCCAAACCTGACCTGGTGGCCAGGGGCATAACTTTTGATCTGCTCCAGATGGCCAAGCGAGTTGGCCCGCAGTGCGAAGACGCCGAACACAAAGATCTGTCCGGGGAGAAAAGTCTCACCCTGGACTGCATCTCTATCGATGATCATAGGAGCCATCAAGCCTAACGGCGACGACACAGAGGAACTCTCAATGAAAGCACCAATGTCGGTGTCAAAACCGGCGGATCTCGGGTAGGGGGTCCCGAACTGTGCATCTAAGGCGGATGGTAACAGGAGGTAGGGGACACGATGTTTTACCTAGGTTCAGGCCCTCTTGATGGAGGTAAAACCCTACGTCCTGCTTGATTTATTCTTGATGATATGAGTATTACAAGAGTTAATCTACCACGAGATCAGAGAGGCTAAACCCTAGAAGCTAGCCTATGGTATGATTGTATGTTGTCCTACGGACTAAAACCCTCTGGTTTATATAGACACCGGAGGGGGCCAGGGTTACACAAGGTCGGTTACAAAGGAGGAGATATACATATCTGTATTGCCTAGCTTGCCTTCCACGCCAAGTAGAGTCCTATCCGGACACGAGACAAAATCTTCAATCTTGTATCTTCATAGTCCAACAGTCCGGCCAAAGGATATAGTCCGGCTGTTCGGAGACCCCCTAATCCAGGACTCCCTCACTAATGATATGCCCTTGTCTACTTTGATTGAAAATAATAATGAATCTATGGATGTGAATTTTGTTGGTAGGAACAATTTTGGTAACAACGCGTATAGAGGAAATTTCAACCCTAGGCCTTATCCTAGTAATCCCTCTAATAATTATGGTAATTCCTACAACAATTCTTATGGAAATTATAATAAGATGCCCTCTGATTTTGAATCCAATATTCAAGAATTTATTTCTTCGCAAAAGAATTTTAATGATATGATTGAAGAAAAATTGCTTAAGATTGATGATTTGGCTAGGAACGTTGATAGAATTGCTCTTGATGTTGATTCTTTGAAACTTAGATCTATTCCACCTAAGCATGATATCAATGAGACTCTCAAAGCCATGAGAATTTCCATTGATGAGTGCAAAGAAAGAACCGCTAGGATGCGTGCTAAGAAAGATGCCTTTATAAGAGCGTGTTCTTCTAGTTCCTATGAAAATAAAGATGAAGATCTAAAAGTTATTGATGTGTCCCCTATTAAATCTTTGTTTTGCAATATGAATCTTGATAATGACAGCACTGAATATGATCCACCTTTACCTAGAAGGCGTTCCAAGAATTCTGAACTTGTTGATCTTGATGCTAAATTTGATAAAAGTGGGATTGAAGAAATTAAAACCCTAGATGTTGCTAAACCCATTATTATGGATTTCAAGGAATTTAACTATGAAAATTTCTCTTTGATTGATTGTATTTCCTTGTTTCAATCCGTGCTAAATTCTCCTCACGCTTATAGTCAAAATAAAGCGTTTACTAAACATATCGTTGATGCCTTGATGCAATCTTATGAAGAAAAACTTGAATTGGAAGTTTCTATCCCTAGAAAACTTTATGATGAGTGGGAACCAACTATTAAAATTAAAATTAAAGATCATGAATGCTATGCCTTATGTGATTTGGGTGCTAGTGTTTCTACGATTCCAAAGACTTTGTGTGATTTGCTAGGTTTCCATGATTTTGATGATTGCTCTCTAAATTTGCACCTTGCGGATTCCACTATTAAGAAACCTATGGGAAGAATTAATGATGTTCTTATTGTTGCAAATAGGAATTATGTGCCCGTAGGTTTTATTGTTGTTGACATAGATTGCAATCCTTCATGTCCTATTATTCTTGGTAGACCTTTCCTTAGAACGACTGGTGCAATTATTGATATGAAGGAAGGAAATATTAGATTCCAATTTCCATTAAGGAAAGGCATGGAACACTTTCCTAGAAATAAAATTAAATTACAATATGAATCTATTATGATATCCACTTATGGATTGCCTACCAAATATGGCAATACCTAGATCTATTCTTGCTTGTTATGCCTAGTTAGGGGCGTTAAACGATAGCGCTTGTTGGGAGGCAACCCAATTTTATTTTTATTCTTTGCTTTTTGCTCCTGTTTAGTAATAAATAAATTATCTAGCCTCTGTTTTGGTTGTGTTTTTTGTGTTTAATTAGTGTTTGTGCCAAGTAGAACCGTTGGGAAGACATGGGGAAAGTCTTGTTGAACTTGCTGTAAAAAAACAGAAACTTTAGCGCTCACGGGAACTTCTGTCATTTTTATTTGGATAGTTATATTTAGTTAATTATTTTTTCAGATGATTAATATATAAATTCCTCACGTCCAGAAATTTATTTTAGAATTTTTGGGGTTCCAGATCTTGCGCTAGCTACAGATTACTACAGACTGTTCTGTTTTTGACAGATTCTGTTTTTCGTGTGTTGTTTGCTTATTTTGGTGAATCTATGGCTAGTAAAATAGTTTATAAACCACATAGAAGTTGGAATACAGTAGGTATAACACCAATATAAATAAATAATGAGTTCATTACAGTACCTTGAAGTGGTCTTTTGTTTTCTTTCGCTAACGGAGCTCACGAGATTTTCTACTTTATGTTTTGTGTTGTGAAGTTTTCAAGATTTAGGTAAAGATTTGATGGATTATGGAACAAGGAGTGGAAAGAGCCTAATCTTGGGGATGCCCATGGCACCCCCAAGATAATCTAAGGACACCTAAAAGCCAAAGCTTGGGGATGCCCTGGAAGGCATCCCCTCTTTCGTCTACTTCTATCGGTAACTTTACTTGGAGCTATATTTTTATTCGCCACATGATATGTGTTTTGCTTGGAGCGTCTTGTATGATTTGATTCTTTGCTTATTGGTTTACCAAAATCATCCTTTCTGTACACACCTTTTGAGAGAGCCATACATGATTTAAAATTTGTTAGAATACTCTATGTGCTTCGCTTATATCTTTTGAGTTATATAGTTTTGCTTTAGTACTTCACCTATATCTTTTAGAGCACGGTGGTGGATTTGTTTTATAGAAACTACTGATCTCTCATGATTCACTTAGATTATTTTGAGAGTCTTAATAGCATGGTAATTTTCTTAAAATCCTAATATGCTAGGTATTCAAGATTAGTAAAATTTTCTTAAGAGTGTTTTGAATACTAAGAGAAGTTTGATGCTTGATGATTGTTTTGAGATATGGAGGTAATAATATCAAAGTAGTGCTAGTTGAGTAGTTGTGAAATTGATAAATACTTGTGTTGAAGTTTTCAAGTCCCATAGGATGCACGTATGGTAAACGTTATGCAACAAGTTTGAAACATGAGGTGTTATTTGATTGTCTTCCTTATGAGTGGCGGTCGGGGACGAGCGATGGCCTTTTCCTACCAATCTATCCTCCTAGGAGCATGCGCGTAGTACCGAGGTTTTTGATGACTTGTAGATTTTTGCAATAAGTATGTGAGTTCTTTATGACTAATGTTGAGTCCATGGATTATACGCACTCTCACCCTTCCATCCTTGTTAGCCTCTTCGGTACCGTGCATTGCCCTTTCTCACATTGAGAGTTGGCGCAAACTTTGCCGGTTCATCCAAACCCCGTGATATGATACGCTCTTTCACACATAAACCTCCTTATATCTTCCTCAAAACAGCCACCATACCTACCTATTATGGCATTTCCATAGCAATTCCGAGATATATTGCCATGCAACTTTCCATCATTCCGTTCATCATGACACATTCATCATTGTCATATTGCTTAGCATGATCATGTAGTTGACATAGTATTTGTGGCAAAGCCACCGTTCATAATACTTTCATACATGTCACTCTTGGTTCATTGCATATCCCGGTACACCGCCGGAGGCATTCATATAGAGTCATCTTTTGTTCTAGTATCAAGTTGTAATCATTGAGTTGTAAATAAATAGAAGTGTGATGTTCATCATTTCCTAGAGCATTGTCCCAAGTGAGGAATAAAAAAAGAGGAGAGAGGCCATAAAAAAGGAGAAGGCCCAAAAAAATGAGAGAAAAAGAGAGAAGGGACAATGTTACTATCCTTTGCCACACTTGTGCTTCAAAGTAGCACGATGATCTTCATAGTAGAGAGTCTCTCATGTTATCGCTTCCGTATACTAGTGGAAATATTTCATTATAGAACTTGGATTGTATATTCCAACAATGGGCCTCCTCAAGTGCCCTAGGTCTTCGTGAGCAAGCAAGTTGGATGCACACCCACTAATTTCTTTTGTTTAGCTTTCATACATTTATAGCTCTAGTGTATCCGTTGCATGGCAATCCCTACTCCTTGCATTAAAATCAATCGGTGGGCATCTCCATAGCCCATTGATTAGCCTCGTTGATGTGAGATTTTCTCCCTTTTTGTCTTCTCCACATAACCCACCTCATTATATTATATTCCACCTATAGTGCTATGTTCGTGGCTCGCGCTCATATATTGCGTGAAAGTTTATAGGTTTGAGATTACTAAAGTATGAAACAATTGTTTGGCTTGTCATCGGGGTTGTTCATGATGAGAGCATTCTTGTGTGGCAAAAATGAAACACGACTAAACCATATGATTTTGTAGGGATGAATTTCTTTGGCCATGTTATTTTGAGAAGACATAATTGCTTAGTTAGTATGCTTGAAGTATTATCATTTCTATGTCAATATGAACTTTTGTCTTGAATCTTTTGGAACTGAATATTCATACCACAATTAAGAAGAATCACATTAAAATTATGCCAAGTAGCACTCCGCATCAAAAAATCTGTTTTTATCATTTACCCACTCGAGGACGAGTAGGAATTAAGCTTGGGGATGCTTGATACGTCCCCAACGTATCTATAATTTTTGATTGCTCCATGCTATATTATCTACTGTTTTGGACATTATTGGGCTTTATTATCCACTTTTATATTATTTTGGGGGCTAACCTATTAACCGGAGGCCCAGCCCAGAATTGTTGTTTTTTTGCCTGTTTTAGGGTTTCGAAGAAAAGGAATATCAAACGGAGTCCAAACGGAATGAAACCTTCGGGAACGTCATTTTCTCAACAAACAAGACCCCGGAGACTTGGACCCTACGTCAAGAAACAAGAGAGGAGGCCACGAGGTAGGGGGCGCACCCACCCCCACCAGGCGCGCCCTCCACCCTCGTGGGCCTCCTGTTGCTCCACCGACGTACTCCTTCCTCCTATATATACCCACGTACCGCAAAACGATCAGATACGGAGCCAAAACCCTAATTCCACCGCCGCAACTTTCTATATCCACGAGATCCCATCTTGGGGCCTATTCCGGAGCTCCGCCGGAGGGGGCATCGATCACGGAGGGCTTCTACATCAACACCATAGCCCCTCCGATGAAGTGTGAGTAGTTTACCTCAGACCTACGGGTCCATAGTTAGTAGCTAGATGGCTTCTTCTCTCTTTTTGGATCTCAATACAATGTTCTCCCCCTCTCTTGTGGAGATCTATTCGATGTAATCTTCTTTTTGCGGTGTGTTTGTTGAGACCGATGAATTGTGGGTTTATGATCAAGTCTATCTATGAATAATATTTGAATCTTCTCTGAATTCTTTTATGTAGGATTGGTTATCTTTGCAAGTCTCTTCGAATTATCAGTTTGGTTTGGCCTACTAGATTGATCTTTCTTGCAATGGGAGAAGTGCTTAGCTTTGGGTTCAATCTTGCCGTGTCCTTTCCCAGTGATAGTAGGGGTAGCAAGACACGTATTGTATTGTTGCCATCTAGGATAACAAGATGGGGTTTTCTTCATATTGCATGAGTCTATCCCTCTGCAGCATGTCATCTTGTTTAAGGTGTTACTCTGTTTTTAACTTAATACTCTAGATTTATGCTGGATAGCGGTCGATGGGTGGAGTAATAGTAGTAGATGCAGCCAGGAGTCGGTCTATTTGTATCGGACGTGATGCCTATATACATGATCATACCTAGATATTCTCATAACTATGCTCAATTTTGTCAATTGCTCAACAGTAATTTGTTCACCCACCGTAGAATACTTATGCTCTTGAGAGAAGCCACTAGTGAAACCTATGGCCCCCGGGTCTATATTTATCATATTAATCTCCTACTACTTAGTTACTTACTTTGCCTTTATTTTACTTTGCATATTTATCATAAAAATACCAAAAACATTATCTTATCATATCTATCATATCTCACCATCGTAAGTGGCCCTATAGGGATTGAAAACCCCTATTTGCGTTGGTTGCGGGGATTTATTTGTTTTGTGCAGGTGCGAGGGACTCGCGCGTACCCTCATACTGGATTGATACCTTGGTTCTCTAAACTGAGGGAAATACTTACGCTACTTTGCTGCATCATCCCTTCCTCTTCGGGGAAAACCAACACAGTGCTCAAGAGGTAGCAACGGGCGCCTGGATTTTCAGAGAATCAATAAAGATAGAGATTTATTAAGATTTGGATTCTATATAACATTAATTGCAGATGACGTCATGTTTGGTTATCGCAACTTTCGGGTGCGACGTCATGGCTTATTATAATACTTCACAATAAGAGGAGGAAGGATTTTTCTAAGTGTTGAAGATTGACATGAACAAGTTCAAATCAACCTGGGGCCTAATGTTGGGGATATAACTATTAGGTATGACCCGCCCAGGAGGGGCCGGGTCATCCCTACGGCGATTTATCTCAATGAAGCCCAAGAGCATATGGCGGTTCATAGATAGGCTTGGTAGATGGCCCAAACTTGGATGCGGTTTAAGGCCCATGGATATAAACCACCATGTATGTATACTTGTTTTGTAAGATAGCAGGAAAGAAGAGTCACCAAGCCAGATACGTTGTATAAGCTGGCCGAGACTCTGTAGGCCGCAGGGCGTCAACCCGTGTATATAAGGGGACGAACCAGCGGCGGCTTAAGACAAGAAACAACAGATCGAGAGCCGGGTCAAGCGTATTCGCACCCTGCTCATCGAAACCCTAGCAATACCACCTACAACTAGATTAGGCTTTCACCTTCACCGCAAGGGGCCGAACCAGTATAAACTCCTCATGTCCTTTGTCCTGATTAACCCCTTTAAGCTAACCTCATCGCGATGGCTCCACGACTAAGTCCTCACACTAGGACATCTGCCGTGACAACTCCACGACATTTTTATTCATGTAAATAGAAAAACAATTATTCTTTGACTTAAATGAATAATTGTATTGCAATAAACATGATCCAATCATATTTATGCTCAACGCAAACACCAAATAACATTTATTTTAGGTTCAATACTAATCCTGAAGGTAAAGGGAGTGTGCGATGGTGATCTTATCAATCTTGGAATCACTTCCAACTCACATCATCACCTCGCCCTTAACTAGTCTCTGTTTATTTTGCAACTCCCGTTTTGAGTTACTACTCTTAGCAACTGAACCGGTATCAAATACTGAGGTGTTCTATAAACAGTAGTAAAGTACAAATCAATAACATGTATATCAAATATACCTTTGTTCACTTTGCCATCCTTCTTATCCGCCAAGTATCTAGGGCAGTTCCACTTCCAGTGACCATTTCCTTTGAAGTAGAAGCACTCAGTTTCAGACTTGGGTCTAGCTTTTGGCTTCTTCATGGGAGTGCCAACTTGCTTTCCATTCTTCTTGAAGTTCCCTTTCTTTCCCTTGCCCTTTTACTTGAAACTAGTGGTCTTGTCAACCATCAACACTTGATGCTTTTTCTTGATTTCTACCTTCGCCAATTTCAGCATTGCGAAGAGCTTGGGAATCGTTTCCGTTATCCCTTGCATATTATAGTTCATCACGAAGTTCTAGTAACTTGGTGATAGTGACTAGAGAACTCTGTCAATCACTATCTTATCTGGAAGATTAACTCCCACTTGATTCAAGTGATTGTAGTACTCATACATTCTGAGCACATGCTCACTAGCTGAGCTATTCTCCTCCATCTTGTAGGCAAAGTACTGTCAAAGGTCTCATACCTTTCGACACGGGCATGAGTTTGAAATACTAATATATTCTCCTCCATCTTGAAACATCTTATATGCTCTGCAGCATTCAAAATGTTTTTGAAGTCCCGGTTCTAAGACGTAAAGCATGGTGCACTAAACTATCAAGTAGTCATCATACCAAGCTTGCCAAATGTTCGTAACGTCTGCCTCTGCTCCTGCAATAGGTCCATCACCTAGCGGTGCATCAAGGACATAATTCTTCTATGCAGCAATGAGGATAATCCTCACATCACGGAGCTAGTCCGCATCATTGCTACTAACATCTTTCAACATAGTTTTCTCTAGGAACAGATCATAAATAAAATGGGGAAGCTATACGCGAGCTATTGATCTACAACATAATTTTCTAATACTATCAGGACTAAGTTCGATCATGATAAATTAAAGTTCAATTAATCATATTACTTAAGAACTCCAACTTAGATAGACATCCCTCTAGTCATCTAAATGATCACGTGATCCATATCAACTAAACCATGTCCGATCATCACATGAGATGGAGTAGTTTTCAATGGTGAACATCACTATGTTGATCATATCTACTATATGATTCACGCTCGACCTTTCGGTCTCGGTGTTCTGAGGCCATATCTGCATATGATAGGATCGTCAAGTTTGACCCGAGTACTCTGTGTGTGCAAAACTGGCTTGCACCCGTTGTATGTGAATGTAAAGCTTATCACATCCGATCATCACATGGTGTCTCGGCACGACAAACTTTCGCAACAGTGCATACTCAGGGAGAACACTTATACCTTGAAATTTAGTGAGAGATGATCTTATAATGTTACCGCCGTACTAAGCAAAATAAGATGCATAAAGGATAAACATCACATGCAATCAAAATATGTGACATGATATGGCCATCATCATTTTGTGCCTTTGATCTCCATCTCCAAAGTACCGTCATGATCTCCATCATCACCGGCATGACACCATGATCTCCATCATCTTGATCTTTATCCATATGTCGTCACATGGTCGTCTCGCCAACTATTTCTTTTGCAACTATTGCTATCACATAGCAATAAAGTAAAGCAATTACATGGTGCTTGCATCTTATGCAATAGTGAGACAAGCATAAGGCTCCTGCCAGTTGCCAGTAACTTCAACAAAACATGATCATCTCATACAAGAATTTATATCTCGTCATGTCTTGACCATATCACATCACAACATGCCCTGCCAAAACAAGTTAGACGTCCTCTACTTTGTTGTTGCAAGTTTTACGTGGCTGCTACACTAGTAGAAAAGGGGGCTTTGGTCCAGGCCGGGTAAGCCCATTAGTCCTGGTTCAGTCCAGAACCGGGACCAATGGGTGCATTTATTCCGGTTCGTGCGGCTAAGGCATTAGTCCCGGTTCACCTGGGCCCTTTAGTCCCGGTTCGTGCCTCGAACTGGGACTAAAGGGTGCGATGCCCATTAGTTCCGGTTGGTGGCACCAACCGGTACTAAAGGTTGGACCTTTAGTCCCGGTTGGTGCCACCAACCGGGACTAATGGGCTTTGAGGCATTAGTACCGGTTCGTGGCACGAACCGGTACTAAAGGTCCCATTTTCAAACTCTCCCCCCCTGTGGACCGCCTTTTCAGTTTTAGAAAAAAGAAAAGAAAATGATGGAAATGTCAAAAAAATAAAATAAAATAAGTTTCCCATGTGATATGTGGTCTAGTTGTTGGGAAAATTTACAAACATGAATTTCGACTTTATTTACAAAATCTCTCTGGAATTTGTAAAATGGGCATAACTTTTGCATACGAACTCGGATTAAAAAGTTTTATATATGAAAAATCATCTACTCGAAAAGTTACATCCGATGGAGACGGCCTATGGCCTGTTTGCAAATTTGTAGAATCCTCAAATTCCAAAAGGAAAAAAAGTTATGCTCAAATTTCAGTTTTTTTTAATTTTCATTAAATCTGGTCAAACTACTTATTCAAGAAGTATTAGTGTTACTAAATAATTATTCAAGAATATTAGTGTTATTAAATAATTATTTCAGTTTTTTGAATTTTGGTCAAATCTGGTCAAACTATGGTCAAACTGTGGTCAAACAATGGTCAAACTACTTATTCAAGAAATATTAGTGTTACTAAAAAATTATTGTTTTTAGAACAATAGTTTCAATCTCAAACAGTGAAATGTGTGACTTCATGCTCAAGCTAAACTCCTGAGGGTTAATAGGATTGACATCTTACTATTGTCAGGAAAACAACGAGTGCAGACTTGGAAACGAGGGAGAATAGAACCCGGAAGTTAAGCGTGCTCAGGCTGGGGGAGTGGGAGGATGGGTGACCGTCCGGGAAGTTAGATGATTTGGAATGATGAGGGGTGATTAGAGATTAAATTGAGCAGTGATGAGGGGTGATTAGAGATTAGAGGTTAAAATAATTTAGAAATTTGAAAATAATTTTTTTTTACAAAAAATTCAAAAAAATCAGAAAAAAATTTCAAAAAAAAATCAGAAAATTTCCTTTAGTACCGGTTGGTGTTACCAACCAGGACTAAAGGTGGACCGGCCATTAGAGATTAAATTGAGCAGTGATGAGGGGTGATTAGAGATTAGAGGTTAAAATAATTCAGAAATTTGAAAATAATTTTTTTTTACAAAAAAATCAGAAAAAAATTTCAAAAAAAAATCAGAAAATTTCATTTAGTACAGGTTGGTGTTACCAACCAGGACTAAAGGTGGACCGGCCATTAGAGATTAAATTGAGCAGTGATGAGGGGTGATTAGAGATTAGAGGTTAAAATAATTCAGAAATTTGAAAATAATTTTTTTTTACAAAAATTTCAAAAAAAATCAGAAAAAAATTTCAAAAAAAAATCAGAAAATTTCCTTTAGTACCGGTTGGTGTTACCAACCAGGACTAAAGGTGGACCGGCCACGTGGAGGGCCTTTAGTCCCGGTTCTGGTTTGAACCGGGACTAAAGGGTCAGGGCATTAGTACCGACCCTTTAGTCCCGGTTCAGGAACCGGGACTAAAGGCCCTTACGAACCGGGACAACAGGCCCTTTTTCTACCAGTGCTACGGGCCGAGCAAGAACCGTTCTTACCAACGCATCAAAAACCACAATGTTGTATAATGATTTCTTTTTGATCTTCAGAAAGAAATCTGTTTATTCAATCCGATTCAACAAAAGTTCAAGAAACTGCCACCCACTAGCCACTTGTGTGCGAAGCACGTCGATAGAACCAGTCTCACGTAAGCATACGCGTAATATCGGTCTGAGCCGCTTCATCCAACAATACCGCTGAATCAAGAATCAACTAGTGACGGCAAGAAATATGTATATACCCACGCCCACAACTCCTTTGTGTTCTACTCGTGCATATAACATCTACGCATAGACCTGGCTCTGATACCACTGTTGGGGAACGCAGTAATTTCAAAAAAATTCCTACGCACATGCAAGATCTGTCATGGTGATGCATAGAAATGAGAGGGGAAGAGTGTTGTCCAAGTACCCTCGTAGACCGTAAGCGGAAGCGTTATGACAAGGCGGTTGATGTAGTCGTACGTCTTCATGATCCGACCGATCCTAGTACCGAAAGTACGACACCTCCGCGATCTGCACACGTTCGGCTCGGTGATGTCCCACGAACTCTTGATCCAGCTGAGTGTCGAGGGAGAGCTTTGTCAGCACGACGGCGTGATGACGGTGATGATGAAGCTACCTTCGCAGGGCTTCGCCTAAGCACTACGATGATATGACCGAGGTGGATTGTGGTGGAGGGGGGCACCGCACACGGCTAAGGGATCAATGATCAACTTATGTGTTCTAGGGTGCCCCTGCCCCCGTATATAAAGGAGCAAGGGGGGACGCCGGCCGACCCTTGGTGTGCCCAAGGAAAGGAGGAATCCTACTCCTAGTAGGAGTACGATTCATCCTTTCCTGGTCGTACTAGGAGGGGGAAGGAAGGAGTGGGAGAGGGGAAGGAAAAAGGGGGGCGCCACCCCCCTCCTAGTCCAATTCGGACTCAAGGGGGAGGGTGCATGCGGCCTGCCCTGGCTACCCCCTCTCTCGCTCTCCACTAAGGCCCATTAGTTCCCCCCCCCGGGGGGGGGGGGGGGGGGGGTTCCGGTAACCCTCCGGCACTCCGGTTTTAACCGAAACCACCCAGAACACTTTCGGTGTCCGAATATAGCCGTCCAACATATCAATCTTTACGTCTCGACCATTTCGAGACTCCTCGTCATGTCTGCGATCACATCCAGTACTCTGAACTTCCTTCGGTACATCAAAACACATAAAATCATAACACCGATCGTCACCGAACGTTAAGCACGCGGACCCTACGGGTTCGAGAACTATGTAGACATGACCGAGACTCATCTCCGGTCAATAACCAATAGCGGAACCTGGATGCTCATATTGGTTCCTACATATTCTACGAAGATCTTTATCGGTCAAACCGTATAACAACATACGTTGTTCCCTTTGTCATCGGTATGTTACTTGCCCGAGATTCGATCATCGGTATCTCAATACCTAGTTCAATCTCATTACCGACAAGTCTCTTTACTCCTTCCGTAATGCAACATCCTGTAACTAACTCATTAGTCACATTGCTTGCAAGGCTTATAGTGATGTGCATTACCGAGAGGTCCTAGAGATACCTTTCTGATACACGGAGTGACAAATCCTAATCTCGATCTATGCCAACTCAACAAACACCATCGGAGACACCTGTAGAGCATCTTTATAATCACCCAGTTACGTTGTGATGTTTGATAGCACACTAAGTGTTCTTCTTGTATTCGGGAGTTGCATAATCTCATAGTCATAGGAACATGTATAAGTCGTGACGAAAGCAATAGCAACAAACTAAACGGTCATAGTGCTATGCTAACGGATGGGTCTTGTCCATCACATCATTCTCTAATGAGGTGACCCCGTTCATCAAATGACAACACACGTCTATGGTCAGGAAACATAACCATCTTTGATTAATGAGCTAGTCAAGTAGAGGCATACTAGGGACACTTTGTTTGTCTATGTATTCACACATGTACTAAGTTTCCGGTTAGTACAATTCTAGCATGAATAATAAACATATATCATGATATAAAGAAATATAAATAACAACTTCATTATTGCCTCTAGCGCATATTTCCTTCACAGCTAATGTTTAGCAGTAGCGTGGTTTGAACCGGCACTACTGCTACCCCTACCTAGCAGTAGCGTGGGTCATGGCCATCACTACTGCTAACTACCTGTAGCGCTGCTGTTTAGCCCACACTGATGCTACCGGATAACCCACACTACTGCAAAAAAAATTTATTTTTTTCTTCTACCTATTTGCGCTGCATTTGTACAGGTTTTATACAATAGTCCCATCATATCATTTTATGAACACGATGAGTTATTATATCATTGGGTGAAATAAACGCGGATTAGATTCAACTGGATGGATCCAAAGTGGCCCAACTCTCATTGGGTGAAATAGACGCGGATTAGATTCAAGTTGGGCCACTTGAATCTAAACCGCATTTATTTCACCCAATGATATAATAACTCACCATCATCATAGTCATATAACAACTCCTCATCATCATAATAACAACTCCTCCTCCTCCACCTCCTCCTCCTCCTCCTCCTCATCATCATCATCTATGAGTCATATAAGAACTTATCATTCTAACACATTCTAGCACATAACTCATCATCATAATAATAATAACTCCTCATCATCATCATAGTCATAATCAACACTAGCTAATTGTTCTTACTACCTAGGATCTACTCCTCTCTCTTAGGTAAAATGGCATAAAACAGGCAAACCGGTCCATCTTCAAAATGGAGAATGGAGATCCACCTATCACCAACTTGTGGCTTGTGCACATGCATGTTGTCTCCAATCGGTTGCGTACACACATTCATTAGTTTGTTCAATTCTTTTCTATTGAGCATTGCATCATTCAAAGAAATAGAGTATGCACTTTGTTAAGCCTTCGGCGGAAACAGTCATAAGCTAACCATATACATATGATCTTCGGTAAGCATCATGTCAGGCACAACCTCCTTCGGGAGCTTCCGTTGAACAACATAATAGTAATATATATATATATATATATATATGTATATGTATATAGTTAGCAATGTTGTTTACTTAAGAAGAGTGTATATAATGAAGTTACCATCATTAACAAAATCATACCAAGTTTTTGGCAATGAAGTTACCATCATGCAACTCGTGGACTAGTGGCACATATCCACTAAAATTTGGGATAATAAAGTGATTGGTCTTAAAAGTCTCAACATCATCTATAAATGAGAAAATATATCCTTTCTCCTCACAATTAAGCCTGGAGCCATAGTTGTAGTACGTCCTATCTACAACCTTCCGAGTATTTCTTGAAGATAAGAAATAAGCTGAAAATTATAAATAAACAAGTTTAGTAGCGATGAACACCAAATATTTTAAATAAACAATATAAGTTACTTAACAAATTTGTTTGACAACCTCACATTTAGGAAAAAATGGAGGCATATACACATCCACCCAAATGTCGATATTATGTTCAATATCATCATCTTCAGGACGAATATCAAAGGTTATTTGCATATTCTCCTAAAATCCATATGCCTTGCAGAGAGCTCCACAATTAGAGCAACCAAAATGTGAGTGATTAAGTTCATTGTAGAGCTTAACCCGAAAAGCATAACCATGTTTAGTCCCGATGTGAGCTCTCCTCATCTCCATATTCTCAAACTCTTGGAAACCGAGCTTCTGCAAGACATACGGTCTTGCATGGCAGGGGATGTACTACTCAAATTAAAAAAACGGAAATTGCACGTTGAAGCAAAGAAGCACAAGTCATGATTAATTACGAAGAAATACTTGTCGTTGTTGTGTACCGTACAAACATCAAAGGTCTCTTCCATCTTGAAGGGTAAGACCCTACCATTTTGCAGGTGAGGCTCCCTATCGCACATACCCCGGTTGTCGCAACAGTATTCGCACTCGGGGATCCCATCATCGACAGACAATTTGTTGTTCAAAATTAAAATATTATAAATCGACGGCAATTACCAGGAACTCAACACACAGATCACTATTCACCATGGGTTGACTTTCGGTCTGTCGAGTCTTTCCTTGAAAACTCTCATCTCGCGTGGTGTTTATGGTGGACACTTCCTCTCTGGTATATTCTGCCGTCGGTGATGGTCGCTCCTCCCTTCGTTCCCGAGTGCATCACACCAAAATGTCTATTACACGAGAACGAAGGAGAAGCCACCGCCACGATAACAGTCGGGTTTCTTCCTCTCTGACATTTGCAACCGTCGGTGATGGTCGCTCCTCTTTTCATTCAAAAGTGCATTACACCAAAATGTCTAGAACCTTCGAATGAATAAGCGACCCCCACGACAATAGACAGGAGTCTTTCTCTCTCATACTACAGTATACAGTGGACACTCCCTCACAAATATTTCAACCATCGGTGATGGTCGCTCCCCCTCCTTCTCTCGTGCATTACCAAGGTAAATCACGATAAGAAGGAAAGGAAGCGACCCCCACGACTATAGTCGGCATTCTTCCTTCAAGAGCAGACTGAAAGTCACATAAGGAGCCCGACAGAATGATAGTCAAACCGTTACATATATCGAGTAATGACATAAAACAATGACCTATGGTTTGTCGGAATGTCATTTAATTCCTGTTCCAGCAAATCACGTGCATTCAATATTTCCTACATTATAGCACAAGTCATGCTGAAATCCACGGAAAATCCCCGCATGACCTTTGCTAAAACAGGACATATCGAGCGCCTGAAATTTGCCAAGAACATAAATTAATCAACATTCTGGCAAAACATAGGCTGCTCGGAGGTGTTCCTGCAAACCAAGGCCACATGTCCAAATATCATCATACACATGTCCGAGGAGAAGAGAAGGAGGAGGTAAACTTTTAGCTAGCTCACCGACTCAGGTGTAGGGAAGTAGATGAAGCTCCGACGATAGAGCCTGCATATTCCATCGAGTGAAAACTTTAGATCATCAAATCTCATATACCATTCTTTAGTGAGAAAGTGATAATGACATAAAATAATTAAATTGTCCAATACATTTCTATATTGAAAAAGAAAATTACTAAAATTTCTATACCTAAATTTTGCTACTAAATTTGATACCTAAAAAATTCTCATATAGTATTCCAATACATTTCTGTAATTGAAAATTTTCTATACCTAAAAATTTATATTACAATTTTTTTACTAAAAATTTCTATTACTAATTGTTTTTATTCAAAATTCTACAAAAAAATTTCTACCTATCTATTCTATTCTATTCAAAATACCTACATTCTACCTATCTATTCTATTCTATTCAAAATACCTACATTCTACGTATCTATTCTATTCTATGCAAAATTCTACAATAAAATTTCTACATTCTACAACAAAATTCTACCTATCTATTCTATTCAAAAAACCTCCATTCTACCTATATTTTCTATTTTCATTCTATTCAAAATGACTACATTCTATTCATATAACCTATATGTTCTATTTTATTCAAAAAATATAGATGGGGGAGGGAGGAAGGGAGGAAGGAAGGAGGAGGGAGGCAGGGATGGAGAAAGGAGAGAAGGAGGAGGTCGGGATGGGGGAGGGAGGAGAACAGAGGGAGGGAGAGGAGGATGACAGGTGACGAGGAGGAGGGAGGAGGGCGGCGAGAGGAGGAGGAGGGAGGAGGGGGGAGGGGGATACATTGGGGGTGACAGCGGCGGCGGCGGAGAGAGCGAGCAAGAGAGTGCGAGTGGAGAGTGAGGGAGAGGTAGTTGAGCGGGCCATGGAGGAAGAAGATAGGGCTAGCTTAGAAGTAGCGCGGGTTACGGGCGCACGCTACTGCTAAGACTATTAGCTGTACCGCGGTGTCAAAGCCCACGCTGCTGCTAAGTGGGCCGGCCTGGGAGCTGGGCCCGAGCTTACGACAATAGCAGCGGGGGTTAGAGATTCGTGCTACCGTTAACGGGCTTAGCAGTAGCGCGGTACGACGACCTGCTTAGCTACTATATGGCCAGCCCGTGGGGGCACTGTGTAGCCCACTTAGCAGCAGCTCTTGTCGCGGCACCCCGCGCTACTGTTACATAGTACATGTAGCGCTTGTTTCGACAGCTCGCTACTACTACTTAACAGTAGCGTTTGGTGCTAACCCCATGTACTACTAAGTATCTACCTATAGCCTTTTCCCTAGTAGTGTCCGTTTGCTATAGCGTAGACCACATACGAAGCCAGTGCGTACAACGGTAAATAACCTGCATAGGATAAGAGGTTTTGCCATTAAAAACACAATCGTTTCTATATAGTCAATGCGACCATAATAAGGCAGACGCTCCCACTCGTATTAGCGTATTAAAAGTACTAAGTATCCCATCAAGTCAGTGACCATATATGTTGGCAACACTTGTGGGTGAATACAAATTGAACGCTATTTGGATGACTGACCATATAGAACACGCGAACTTGAATTGAAAGAAGAGGTGTTTAATTGTCTTGTCATGCGTACAAAAGCTACACTTCTTATTTCCTTACCAGTTGCGTTGAGTGAGGTTGTCTTTTGTTAGCACAACTCTCCAAAGACACCACATAAAAATCTTAATTGTCAGTGATATCTTTGATTTCTAGATTAGTTATCCACAGGAATCTCTGAGTGCGAGAGTGCACGGTACATAGTGTCAAATGTGAAGGATCTAGATGTAGTGAGATTTCAGCGAAACACATCCCTTTCTTCTGTCAAGTTAACCGAATCCAAACGGGATAGAAGATGTTGCCATGACATTAAGGCGCAGGCCAATCAAAATCCCGCTCCACTTGAGTACATGTTGTCATAACCAAATCCGGTACTCTGTCAACCTAATTAATAGCGCACTCATACAATTGTTAATCATATTTGTATGTTGTGCCATTAATATGTGTTCTACGTTTCTCTCTCACAAAAGATGTTGGAGCCCATACTACAGCCCTCTGTAATTCTACACCCCGTTTTTTCTCTCTCCTCCAGCTAAACAAAAATCTTATAAACTGCCTATTACACATCCTTTTACACTGTATCTTCGATTCTTAGTACGTGAGACATTCTCTCTCTTTTCTTTAGAAAGATCCTTTCCCTACCTCAGTATATTTCGGGCACGTTTTTGGAACTTAGAGGCAGTAGAGTTTTTTCTTTTTTGCTTGCAATTTTTTGTTGGGTACCTTACCAAGCTGACCCCTTGGTGAGACAGTAGAGTTTCGGCAGGTGGCTGTTGCACAAGTAGTGATAGAGATAACCAGCGAAGCATATACGTCCAGTTAAATCTATCGGGAGCATATAGTATTTGTTTTTGAAACGAGAAATCTCACATGGAATATGCACGATTTGAATAACTTGAGGTTGAGGAATCCTCTATCAAGAAACTCGAAATCAATCGGCGAACTAGATCAAAGATTTAAACAAGAGAGGACAGACCAAATCTCCGGTAAATGTAAACCAGCATGTCTTCTGGTTAAGGAATAATACCATCGGCCACACTCAACTAGCTAAGAAGAGATCAATCTTATCCAACACACAAGAGTCTGAAACAAACAATTCATTTCACATGAACCGCAAAGCAGACATTGGCATACCGAAAGGAAATGCTAGCAATCAAGTAAAGTTGTCGAGTGACGAATCAGTGGATCCGATCATAGCCTGGGAGACAGGTCCACCTCGTCGGCGGCGTGCTCGAAGGCACCGTAGCCGTACTCCGACGGGGCCCTGCCGCGCTTGCGCGCCATCTCAGCAAGCATCGGAGCAGCGGTGTTGAGCGGCTCCGTTGTCCTCGCCTTCACATCCGCGGATATGAAGTCGCTGTCACCGGCGTACCCGCCCGGCCTTGCGTCGTGCGCCGCGGCAGGCGCGCCGCCCGGCCCATGCGCGCGCGTGCTGGCGGCGATCTCCCGCCGCGCTTGGCGACGCAGCGCTCGTGCTTGTGCGCGTTCTGGTGGCCGCCGAGCGCCTGGGAGCTGCGGAACTTGTGGTCGCAGTAGACGCAGAGGAAGAAGCCGCCCTGCTCCGGCTCCTCCGCCAAGGTTGAGCTCCTGCTCGTCCTGCTCCCAGTTTAGCTGTTCCATTGAAGGCACAGAAACCTACAGTAAGTGACTACGTGTGATGCTTCTGTGTCGCGCGTGAGAGAAAGAGAGCCAATGATTTGCGAGTGAAACTGTGGTGCTAAGCAAAGGAAACTATATACCCTAACGGTTACTGTTCCTCGCGATCAGGCTAGTGACCGCAGCCTGTGTTGGTGTGGACGTACGTCGCGCACGTTTCCCCGCCATTTGCTACGTCTGTGGCGACGGAAGAGCACCTGGCCGAACCGGACCAAATAACTCTGGAGTATAATAATACGTACAACGGCAGAGATATTAGGGAAGTTGAATTATGGAAAGCAATGCGTGATTCATTCCATTGCCCACGAAGGGGTTATATATCATGTACAGAGAGTAACTGCCCGAGCTATACGAGGGCATGCACAACGTGCGAGTCGTGAGAGAAGTGGATAATGCGCCTAACTACGTAGGACTCGGTCCATCAGTTACATGAGTACAAACGGTCTTCCAACAGCCCCCCGCAGCCACAACGGGGGCGTCGATCACGTTGAGGCTGGACCGGAAGTCGAGGAAGACGGTCGACGGGAGCCCCTTCGTGAAGATATCGGCGAACTGCGACGCAGAAGGAACGTGGAGCACGCGCACGTCACCGAAGGAAACGCGCTCGCGGACGAAGTGTAGGTCGATCTCGATGTGCTTGGTCCGCTGATGTTGGACAGGG
Organism: Triticum urartu; assembly: GCF_056163025.1. Classification (NCBI taxonomy): domain Eukaryota; kingdom Viridiplantae; phylum Streptophyta; class Magnoliopsida; order Poales; family Poaceae; genus Triticum; species Triticum urartu. The sequence goes on along the minus strand of NC_141877.1, from coordinate 424,204,035 downwards.
TTGGTGGAGAGGTACATCGCGCTCACATTGTCGCAGTAGACGATCGTCGCCCTGTCCGGCGGGCGCCGGAGCTCATGAAGAAGTTGCCGCAGCCAACACGCCTCGGCCACGGCGTTGGCCACGGCCCTGTATTCCGCCTCTGCGCTCGAGCGCGAGACGGTTTGCTGCCGCTTCGACGACCATGTCACAAGGTTGTCGCCGATGTAGATGCAGTAACCCGACGTGGACTTGCGCGTGTCGGGGCAACCGGCCCAATCAGCGTCGGAATACGCGATCAGCCGGTGGTCGGAGGAGCGCCGTAAATGAAGGCCGAGCTGCGGTGTACCCCGGACATAGCGGAGGATCCGCTTGAGGGTGGTGTAGTGCGGCTCCCGCGGGTCATGCATGAACAAACAGACCTGCTGGACGGCGTAGGCAATGTCCGGCCGAGTGAGAGTGAGGTACTGGAGAGCACCGGCGAGACTGCGGTAGAGGGATGGATCGGACACGGGCGCCCCGTCTGTGGCAGAGAGTTTGGCACGGGTGTCTATGGGAGTGGCGACAGGCTTGCAGGTGCTCATGTGGGCGCGCTCAAGGATCTCCAGAGCATACTGCTGTTGTGAAAGAAAGAGGCCATGTGGGGTACGCTGAACATTGATCCCCAAAAAGTGATGGAGCTCACCAAGATCGGTCATGGAAAACTCATGCTGGAGCTGCGAGATGATGCGGCGAAGCATGGAGGTGGAGCTGGCGGTAAGTATAATATCATCGACGTACAAGAGGAGGTACGCGGTGGCGCTGTCACGATGCAGGATGAACAACGAGGTGTCGCTCTTGCAAGCGGCGAACCCGAGGCGAGTGAGGTATGTGGTGAAGCGCTGGAACCACGCCCGCGGAGCCTGTTTAAGCCCATAGAGCGAGCGGTGCAATTTGCACACATGCGAGGGACGGGAAGCATCGACGAAGCCGGACGGCTGCTGACTGTAGACGACGGTGTCGAGGTGGCCGTGGAGGAACGCGTTCTTCACGTCCAACTGGTGTATCGGCCAGTCGGACGAGACGGCGAGGCTGAGGACGACGCGGATCGTCGCCGGCTTGACGACGGGGCTGAAGGTCTCCTCGAAGTCAATGCCGTGCTGTTGTGTGAAGCCGTGCAGGACCCAACGAGCCTTGTACCGCGCAAGGGAGCCATCGGGGTTCATCTTGTGCCGAAAGATCCACTTCCCCGTCACCAAATTGACACCTGCAGGAGGAGACACCAACGACCAAGTTTCGTTCTGTAACAAAGCAGTATATTCCTCTAACATAGCGTTGTACCAATTAGGATCTTTGAGGGCTTGTTTGTAGGAGGAAGGAATAGGGGAGATCTGATCAGAAGTTACAGAGAGGGTGAATAGGCTTTTAGGTTGGAGAAATCTGGCCTTGGCACGTGTTCGCATGGGGTGCTGGTTTTTGGGTGGAGCGATTGGGACCGCGCGTGGTGGGAGCGAACGAGGGGGTGGGGACGTAGGCACGACGGAAGGCGGGGGCGAGGCGCTCGTGCATGGCGAGGTGCGCGTTGATTGGTTGCATGGGGTGGGCACGGGATCCGGTGCATAAGGGGCAGGTGCGGGTGATGGGGATGCGGGCGATCTGGGTGGGGAGATCCCCACTGCGCGTGGGTTTGCGGGAACCGCGCGGGCGGCAGGTGATCCCGGGGAGGATTGTTCTGACGGGGACGAGGTAGGTGTGGAGATCCCGAGATCGAGGGGGGTGGGTTGGGTGGTGCGGGATTTTCCGTGGCGGGTGCGGTGGCTGCATGCGTGGGGCTCTGAGCAAAGGGAAAAGTGAGCTCGTCAAAGATAACGTGCCTGGACGTGATGACTTTGCGCGTAAGAAGATCGAGGCACCTATAACCCTTGTGCTCGAGCGGGAGACCAAGAAGAACACATGGGGTGGATCTGGGGGAGAGTTTGTGTGGTGTGGTGGCGTAGAGGTTGGGGTAGCATAAACATCCAAAAGTGCGCAAGTGGTCATAGGGTGGATGTGTGCCGTAGAGCATAAAGTGGGGCGTGTTATGGTGGATGGCGCGCGAGGGACGAACGTTCAGAAGGTAGGTGGAGGTGTGAAGCGCTTCTACCCAAAATTTTGGTGGCATGTGAGCTTGGACAAGGAGAGTACGGACAATGTCGTTGGTGGAGCGGATGGCACGTTCAGCCTTGCCATTTTGCGGTGAGGTGTGTGGGCATGATAGGCGTAACGAGGTGCCGTGAGCGCTAAGGGAGGAGCGGAGAGAGGAGTTGAGAAATTCTCCGCCGTTGTCGCACTGCATGCATTGGATGAAAACGCGAAATTGCGTGAGCACGAATTGAAAGAAACGATGAAGAACACCGGCAGCATCAGATTTTGCTCGAAGGGGGAAGGTCCATGTATAATGAGAAAAATCATCCATTATGATCAAGTAATATTTATAGCCGGAACAACTAGCCACCGGTGAGGTCCATAGGTCACAGTGAATTATTTGAAACGGAAAAGTTGTAACAGTGCTAGAAGCTGAAAAAGGCAACCGTGCCTGCTTCCCTAGTTGGCATGCCTCACATGAATGAGAGGGGGAAGGAAGTTTATTACAATCTGGAAGAAATTGGTGCGCTAAACGGGAAAGAGAGCCACGCCCGGGGTGCCCCAAACGGCGATGCCAAATCTCGCCGGTGTCGAGGAAGAACGCCGAAGGATTTGGGCCACCGCACCGGTAGAGCGGGCCGGAGCTATTTCGCCTCATTAGGGGGGTCCGCGTTGCCAGGTCCTTCACAGAGAAGCCGATGGGGTCAAACTCAACGGAGACATAATTTTCAATGGCTAATTGTTTAACGGAGATGAGATTGGGAACAACATCTGGTGAGACTAAAACATTGTTAAGTTGGAGAGAACGAGAGGAAGAAGGAAGAGAGGTGGAACCGGTGGCAACAACAGGGAGACGTGATCCATTGCCAACGATAATAGGGGGATGCTGCTGTGAAACAGGACGAAGCGAGGCGAGGATACCTGCGTTACCGGTGACGTGTGCGGAGGCCCCGGTGTCGAGGTACCAGTCGTTGGGACCGGGCTGCTGGAGGTTCATCTGGTTGAGGGCGGAGTAGAGCACGGCCGGATCCCATGATGGCTGATGCGGTGGAGGCGCGGACGGCCCAGCGTACATCAGAGGGTACGCCTGCTGCGGAGCTGTCGGACGAGGGCCGAGCACGCCCGCCGCGTTGGGAGGAACCCACGGTGCGCGTGCCTGCGGTGGGAAGGGTGCCCCCCACGGGGCGAAGTACCCCATCCAAGGGGTTTGGCCGGCGCCGGCGGGAGCTGTATTGTGCCCACGCCCGCCAGGGTGACCACGCCCGCGGCCACGGCCACGACCACGCCCGCCACCACGCCCGCGATCGGACTGCCCACCGCCGGAGCCACTGCTGCTCCCACGCTCCATGGGGGCCTTGCCGCAGTCGGTGCTGGAGTAGCCGCGGTCGCCGGAGGACCCGCGGTCGCCGGAGGAGGAGCCACCACCGCCAAGGCCGATGGAGAGGGCGGAGGAACCGTCGGAGCGGTCCCGGGCGTCCTGAGTGATCTCCTCAAGAAGAAGCCGCGAGCGAGCCTGATTGAAGGTAGGGAACGGGGTTTGCATCGGAAGGACGGTGGCGATCACCTGGTATCGACGGGAGAGGCCGCGCAGGAGCTGCAGCGTCAGGGTGCGGTCTTTGATGGGCTCGTCGACGTCCGCCAGGGCATCCGCCAACGCCTTGAGCCGCCCGCAGTATTCCGCGATCCGCAGATCGCCTTGGGTGAGCGCACGGAATTCGGCGCTGAGATGCACGGCCTGGGCGGGCTGGTTGGCGAGGAAGAAGTCGCGGAGTTGGCTCCAGACGCTATACGCGGTGTTGTCCTCGCCGCGAACGACCTCGTACAGGGCGTCGGTGATGGTGGAGTAGAGGAGCAGAAGGAGGGTCAGGTCGGTGTGGCGCCATGCCGGAGTCTGCTGGGCGGGGTTGGAGTAGTGGTCGACGTGGCTGGCGACGGAGTACATGGTGAGGATGCAGCGCCAGAGTTCGCGCCACTTGGAGTAGCTGCCGGATTGGACATCCAGCTTGAAGGTGATGAGGCTGCCGATGTTGTTGAGGTTGTGGATGGAGGGGACGGCGGAGGAAGATGAAGGAGCCGTGACGGGAAGGGTGGGTGCTGGCGCAAGAGGCAGCGTAGTCATGGCGGCGGAAGGTGTTGTGAGTGGAGCGGAAGCTAAGGGGGTGAGGAGCCCGGAGGAAGGGAGAACCGGCGGCGGCGGAGGAGCAGTGGTGCTGGTGAGATCGCCGGAAGAAGAGGAGTTGCCGGTGTCCATGGTAGGCTCGCAGGAAGGAAGGCTCTGGTGCCAAGTTGAATTATGGAAAGCAATGCGTGATTCATTCCATTGCCCACGAAGGGATTATATATCATGTACAGAGAGTAACTGCCCGAGCTATACGAGGGCATGCACAACGTGCGAGTCGTGAGAGAAGTGGATAATGCGCCTAACTACGTAGGACTCGGTCCATCAGTTACATGAGTACAAACGGTCTTCCAACAAGGGAGACTTGTGTGGCCGACGCCCGGCAACCGGGACGAAGGCGACAAATGCTAGGCCGAGCGGCGGTGGACAACGCAGAAGAATAAAAAATGCCAGAAGACTAGAAGGCGATGGGGCTTGGAAACGGGCAAGGCGTATTGTCTGCTGGGAATTGTAGTGTATCTGCATACGGTGTATATATAAATCGTACACAGTCTAAAAGGTTCTAGCGTCATGTGAGTTTGACAGGCTGTTTAGATAAGATCTCAATCTCAGTACAGTAGCTAGAGTAGGGATTAAATCTGTACAGCGTAACAAACCGTATCCCATGTAACGCGTCTGTGCTAACGCATTCGTTTCACTCCATCCTTTTATGGTATTCAGAGCTTGTTCCTCTCTCACATCCTTTTGGCCATGGCTAACTTCAGCTCCTCTCTCGCGGCACCAACACTCATCCGCACCGCTGAGAAGCTTCACCGTGGGAACTTCCTCGTGCGCATGCAGGCCGTAGCGACCCAGTTCTTTGCCTACCTTGACCCTGAGCTATACGCTCCTGCGTCCAAACTCGCCGACAAGGACGACAAGCCCACCGATGTGCCGAATCCGATGCACGAGATCTGGCAGGCTCATGACTCAAGTAACGCCGTTCAAGTAAATCTACTGTATTTCTATGTTTTCTGTAAACTAATGAAGATGTTTTTATTTATGAGTGCATGTTTTATCAACTACTCCCATCCTCATGTTGACACCGTTCTTTGTTAACCTGCCATCAAGCTAATGATATTGTTACAATGTTGAAACGAGCCAATGTTTTGCTAACTGTTTTGCCTCCATAATTTCACTGTTAAGTAAAGCTACCGTCTTTCTATCATTTCCGATGAAGTTAATGAAGACTTCACCCCATTGCTACTTCTGCAAATGAAGATTGTGTTTTAATTCAAGTAAACAAGAGTGATGCCAACCGTACATTGTAATGGAAATAGTATGCTATCCTGTTTTTTCAATTGCAGATCTTCTTACTTTAGCCGTCCAAAGCAACGCCCATAAGACCGCCTGGTCCTGCCTCACGTGGCCGGCTGTGTTGTCACGCATGCCTCACCACCCCACCCTACTCCCATCGCTGGCCAGGTCATTTCTTTACTCATCCACATATTCTGTTATTCTCCGGCGACGGCAACCTCACATTGCAGCCGAACTAGTCAACCCTCGTACTCCCCTTCACGTGGGCATTCACTGCCATGTCCTAGGCCTCGCCGTCGTCCACCGCTTTGGTGCTTTCGACGCGGCATGGTCGACGTGGCCACGAACGACAACGATCGGAAGAAAACAATATGTGGTTAGGCTCACAGTAGGGACCCCACCAGCTACATTTTCGCACGCAAGGAAGTGCCTCATTATTACGCACAAAAAATGATTCCCCCTGACGGCTGGGACACACCAGTTACATCTTCTGTAACACCCTAATAATTAAGCTACAGTGATCCCCTACTAATGATGCCATGTCATTGCAATAACTGTTGCTAAATTTCACTTTGATTCAAACACAATTCAAATTCAAATGTAAATTGAAGTGAAATAAATCAAGTTTTCAAATCTCAAAACTAAAATGTTCAAAATGTAGTAAATATTACATAGATAATTATGATGGAGAAATCAACATTTTATAAAGTATTTAAATGCCTAAAAATAATTAAAAACATGGGCTAAAATAATTAATTAAATGCCTTCTTGAAATTTTAAAAATGCAAGCTACTTTGTTTTAATGCCAAAATTATTGTGGCAGTGGACTTAATTATAACTCTAGGTGTTAATTTTATATTTTGTAAAACTAAAATAAATTGAAACTAAAAAGAAAATATAAAATAAAGAAAAAGAAAAACAAAAGATAAAAAGAAAGAAAAAGGAAACCTTCCCCTGCCCCCTAGGCATTCACCCATCAGGCGGCCCTATTGGCTGACCCACTTACCTCCTCCCCATTTCATCCGACCGCGCGGCTACAGGGGCACGGTCGTCCCCAACCACCTCGCGGGCGCCGACGAGGAGGGTATAAGACCGCCCTCCCCCTCGACCCCTCGGTCCCCATGCCTCCCCCTGCTCCACTTCCCCCCTTTCCCTCTTGTTCCCTGCACCGAACGGGAAGAGCTGTCGAGGATGCTATCGCTACTCCGCCCATCGCCCTCGCCACCATCCCACCTCGACCGGCTTCACTAAGCCTCGCCGCCCCGTTTCCCAGCACCGGGGTGGTCTCCCGTCCCCCTCCTTTCCCCTCAACCCGCTTCCTCTCCCGACTTCCCCTGCCCGCGCCGCCACCGCCTTCTGCAACTCTCCCCGTCCGCTCGCACCGCCCGTCGGCGACCGCCCGCGCTCGCCGCTGCCTCGTCGCCTCGCCCGGGGTCTCCTCCTGCCGCACATGCTTGCGGCCGTGGCTGCTATTAGGGAACATAGCATGCAATTTCAAAAAAATTCCTACGCTCACGCAAGATCTATCTAGGAGATGCATAGCAACGAGAGGGGGAGAGTGTCCATGTACCCTCGTAGACCGAAAGCAGAAGCGTTTGACAACGCGGTTGATGTAGTCAAACTTCTTCTCATTTCGACCGATCAAGCACCGAACGTAGGGCACCTCCGAGTTCTGCACACGTTCAGCTCGATGACGTCCCTCAAAGTCTTGATCCAACAAAGTTTCGAGGGAGAGTTCCGTCAGCACGACAATGTGGCGATGGTGATGGTGAAGTGATCCGCACTAGGCTTCGCCTAAGCACTACGAAGATATGATCGGAGGTGTAATCTATGGAGGGAGGCGCCGCACACGGCTAACAGATGTTTTTTGTGTCTTCTAGGCGCCTCCCCCTCATATATATAGGTGGGAGGGAGAGGGGGCATCCAAGGGGGCGCCCAAGTAGGAGGAATCCTACTTGGGGCCCTAATCCTATTTGCCCCCCTTACCATAATTCCCGGAGGGGAAGGAAGGAGGAGGGAGGAGGGAAGGAAGGGGGAGGCCAAATCCCTCCCCTTCCTTTCTCTCTTCTTCTGTTTCCTTCTCCCCTTATTTCGGCCTACATGAGGCGCACCAGCCCCTTAGGGGCTGGTTCGTCCCCATGTTGGCCCATTAGGCCCATGTAGTTGCCGGGGGGATGTCCGGAACCCCTTCCGGTGACCCGATATGTACCCGGTACCCCCGGAACACTTCCGGTGTCCGAATATCATCGTCCAATATATGAATCTTTACCTCTTGACCACTTCGAGACTCCTCGTCATGTACATGATCTCATCCAGGACTCCAAACAACATTCGGTCACCAAATCACATAACTCATATAATACAAAATCGTCATCGAACGTTAAGCGTGCGGACCCTACAGGTTTGAGAACTATGTAGACATGACCGAGACACCTCTCCGGTCAATAACGAACAGCGGAACCTGGATGCTCATATTGGTGCCCACATATTCTACGAAGATCTTTATCGGTCGTACCGTAATGACAACATATTCCCTTTGTCATCGGTATGTTACTTGCCCGAGATTCGATCGTTGGTATCTTCATACCTAGTTCAATCTCGTTATCGGCATGTCTCTTTACTCGTTCTATAATACATCATGCCGCAACTAACTCATTAGTCACATTGCTTGCAAGGCATTATGATGTGTTTTACCGAGAGGGCCCAAAGATACCTTTCCGATACTCGGAGTGACAAATCCTAGTCTCGATCTATGCCAACCCAACAAACACCTTTGGAGATACCTATAGAGCATCTTTATAATCACCCAGTTACATTGTCGTTTGATAGCACACAAGGTATTCCTTCGGTTTTCGGGAGTTGCATAATCTCATAGTTGAAGGAATATGTTTTTGACATGAAGAAAGCAATAGCAATAAAACTGAACGATCAACATGCTAAGCTAACGGATGGGTCTTGTCCATCACATTATTCTCCTAATGATGTGATCTCGTTCATCTAATGACAACACATGTCTATGGCCGGGAAACTTAACCATCTTTGATTAACGAGCTAGTCTAGTAGAGGTTTATTAGGGACACTGTGTTTTGTCTATGCATACACACATGCATCATGTTTCTGGTTAATATAATTCTAGCATGAATAATAAGCATTTATCATGATATAAGGAAATATAAGTAACAACTTTACTATTGCCTCTAGGGCATATTTCCTTCAGTCTCCCACTTACACTAGAGTCAATAATCTAGATTACATTGTAATGATTCTAACACCCATGGAGTCTTGGTGCTGATCATGTTTTGCTCGTCAGAGAGGCTTAGTCAACGGGTCTGCAACATTCAGACCCGTATGTATCTTGCAAATCTCTATGTCTCCCTCCTTCTACTTCATCGCGGATGGACTCGCTTTATCTTCCAAGCCTTCCGCTGTTATCTTATTTAGATGGCCTTCAGCCATATTATTGTAATAAGTTCTATTTTGAGACATTCAATGCAATAAGTGTGTGATTGAAACTCTGTTATAAATCCTTCAAGTACTGTGTGTGTCAACATTACCGATCCAAGGATGACACTTATGCACAGAAATTTGACCGTTTGAGGTCGGATCGCTACATCTTTTGTCCTACCCTCCCGTGGCAGCGGGGTCCTGTTGGAAACTAACGGATATTAAGGCCTCCTTTTAATAGAGTACCGGAACAAAACATTAACACTTAGTGAATACATGAACTCCTCAAACTATGGTCATCACCGGGAGTGGTCCTGATTATTGTCACTTCGGGGTTACCGGATCATAACACATAGTAGGTGACTATTGACTTGCAAAATAGGATCAAGAACTCACATATATTCATGAAAACATAATAGGTTCAGATCTGAAATCATGGCACTCGGGCCCTAGTGACAAGCATTAATCTTAGCAAAGTCATAGCAACATCAATCTTAGAACATAATGGATACTAGGGATCAAACCCTAACAAAACTAACTCGATTACATGGTAAATATCATCCAGCCCATCACTGTCCAGCAAGTCTACGATGGAATTACTCACGCACGGCAGTGAGCATCATGAAATTGGTGATGGAGGAAGGTTGATGATGACGATGGCGACGGATTCCCCTCTCCGGAGCCACAAACGGACTCCAGATCAGCCCTCCGGATAGAGATTGGGGCTTGGCGGTGGCTCCCTATCGTAAAACGCGATGAATCCTTCTTTCTATTTTTTTCTCCCCGAACGTGAATACATAGAGTTGGAGTTGACGTCGGTGTAGCCTCATGGGGCCCATGAGGCAGGGGGCGCGCCCTGGTGGGGGGGGGTGCTGCACCATCGTGGATAGGGTGTGGGCCTCCTGGTGTTGATTCTTTCTCCAGTATTTTTTATTAATTCCAAAACGCGTCTCCGTTGATTTTCAGGTCATTCCGAGAACTTTTATTTTTGCACAAAAATAGCACCATGGCACTTCTGCTGAAAACAGCATCAGTCCGGGTTAGTTCCATTCAATTCATTCAAGTTAGAGTGCAAAACAAGGTCAAAATTGTTTGGAAAAGTAGATACGATGGAGATGTATCAATATGCTGTTAAGTTCAGGGTAAGGTCTAAATTGGATGGGTTTTGATGGGCCTTAGTGGCGGTGTATGGCGTAGCCCAACCTGAATTTAAACCCGATTTCCTGGCGGATCTGGTTAGATTTGTGGGGATGAGGGGTTGCCAATCTTAGTTGGGGGGACTTTAACATCATTTGGAGGAAAGAAGAAAGGAACAATGATCATTTTGACGGGCGGTGGTCCTTTATGTTCAACATGATCATTGAGAGTCTTAATCTCAGGGAGATAGAACTCACGGGGAGATAGTTTACTTGGGCAAACTCTCTTCCTACGCCTATTTATGAGAATCTCCACAAGGTGCTTGCCAGTGTGGAATGGGAACAGAAGTACCCACTAGTATCGGTGCATGCCATGCAGAGGGCGGTCCCCGACCACACACCCTTGTTAGTTGACTCAGGTGAAGCAACACATACTGGCAACAAAAACATTTTCTCATTCGAACTAAGTTGGTTCGAAAAAGAAGGCTTTCTAGATATGGTGGCAATAGAATGGGATAGACCAGTTGCGGGTAGATCCAACATGGAGCACTGGCAAAATAAGATTCGTCACCTGCGACAATTCTTGAGGGGTTGGGCCAGAAACGAATGTGGGATTTACAAACAAGAGAAAGAACGGCTTATCCAGTTGATTCAGGAGCTAGATTTGAGAGCGGAAACGAATCTGCTGGACGAAACAGAGCAGGCCATTAAGTCCGACACAGAGTTGAAGCTATGTGTGTTGCTTAGAGAAGAGGAAATGAAATGGGCCTGACATGCTAAGGTTCTTAAGGTAGTTCAAGGGAATGATAATAGTCAAAAAAAATTCATATGATTGCAAATGGCAAACATAGGAGAAAGAAAATCATCCAGCTTGAGCAAGATGAGGGAACCGTCGTGGGTCACGAAAATCTCAAGTTATCTATATCCAACTAATACAAGCAACTTTTTGGGCCTCAGGTAGACAACGTGGTGGCCATCGACGAGCATGCAGTTGATGATATTCCTCAGTTGAGGTTAGATGAGAATGAGATTTTGTCTGCACCTTTTACTGAGAAGGAGGTTTTTGAGGCAATCGCTCAAATGAAACCGAATAAAGCTCGGGGACCAGATGGGTTTCCAGCAAAATTCTATAAGAAATGTTGGCATATTGTGAAAGATTACCTTATGCCTATGTTTCATGATTTATTTAATGGGCATCTGCAACTCTTCCATCTCAATTTTGACACGATTATGTTGCTGCCAAAGAAAGAGGAAGCAATTCGAATTGAGCCATTCAGACCCATTTGTCTTTTGAATGTGAGCTTCAAGATCTTTACGAAAGTGGCCACCAATAGACTGACACGGATTTCCCATTCGGTAGTGCAACCCAGTCAGACTGCCTTCATGCCTGGAAGACACATCCTAGAAGGGGTTGTTGTCTTACATGAAACCTTGCACGAAATCCATTCGAAAAAACTAGATGGGGTGATTTTCAAAGTGAATTTTGAGAAGGCATATGACAAGGTCCAATGGTTGTTTCTACAACAAGCCATGCGCATGAAGGGTTTTAATGGGGCATGGAGGAATCAGGTGGATTGATACGTCCATTTTGCATCATGCTTTTATATTGATATTTATTGCATTTTGGGCTGTTATTACACATTATGTCACAATACTTATGCCTATTCTCTCTTATTTTATAAGGTTTACATGAATAGGGGGAAGGCCGGCGGCTGGAATTCTGGGATGGAAAAGGAGCAAATATTAGGGACCTATTCGACACAACTCCAAAAGTCCTGAAACTTCACGGGAGCACGTTTCAGAATATATAAAAATATTGGGCGAAGGAAGTACCAAAGGGGGGCCACCCACCATCCACGAGGGTGGGGGGCGCACCCTACCCCCTGGGCGCGCCCCCCAGCCTCATGGGGCCCCTGGCAGCCCTATGATGCCCATCTTCTCCTATATGGAGTCTTTCGTCGCGGAAAAAAAATCAGAAGCTAGCTCACGGGATGAAACTCCGCCGCCACGAGGCGGAACCAATCTAGGGCTCCGGCGGAGCTGTTCTGCCGGGGAAGCTTCCCTCCGGGAGGGGGAAATCATCACCATCGATCCTCTCATCGGGAGGGGGTCAATCTCCATCAACATCTTCACTAGCACCATCTTCATGTCTTCTATCCAATCTTTGTCCCAAAGCCTCAGATTGGTACCTGTGGGTTGCTAGTAGCGTTGATTACTCCTTGTAGTTGATGCTAGTCGGTTTATTCGGTGGAAGATCATATGTTCAGATCCTTTATGCATATTAATACCCCCATGATTATGAACGTGAATATGATTTTTGAGTAGTTACGTTTGTTCCTGAGGACATGGGAGAAGTCTTACTATAAGTAGTCATGTGAATTTGGTATTCGGTCGATATTTTGATGAGATGTATGTTGTCTCTCCTCTAGTGATGTCATGTGAACGTCGACTACATGACACTTCACCATTGTTTGGGCCTAGAGGAAGGCATTGGGGAGTAATAAGTAGATGATGCACTACTAGGGAAAGTCCTAGCAGCAGTGCGAGTTCTAGGTATATCAGTAGCACGGGGACCGGCGCTCCTAATAAGGCGCTATAGCTAACCCGTAGCAGCAGCGCGTGCACGCACGCGCTACTGCTATACAAGTCTAGCAGCAGCGTGCTGCGTGGAAGCTCGCTACTGCTAATAGCTCTAGCGTGCTACTATCACGCTGCTGCTAACTTTTCTGCACTCGCTACTGCTAATTTTAGTAGTTTTTGAATTTTTTTCTACATATTTGTTTTGTATTTGAACAGGCTTTATACAAGAATCTTTAGCAGATACATATGTCATCATGATACACATACAAATGCTGGGAGACCAGAAAAGTAATCATAGCATATACATACAAATAGTCTCATCATAATCATCTCAAAAACAGCGATACATGCAAGTCTCGAATATTTGCAACTACAACGTCATCCATCTAAACAATGGTATATGTGAGAAGAGCTATCACTATGAGTGAGCGCGGAGCTATGCAGTACATGAGGCGGCGGTTACGAGTCTTGTTTCGCGCTAGCGTGAACCTCAAGTAACTAGCTTCGGCTTCTTGTCTGGTTTTGAAGCCTTTATGGCTGGCGCCCGAGACCCCATTCGTTGTACACCCCGTTGTACACCCCCAGAACCTTCCCTTTGTACACGACATAGCACTGCCATCTCGCCATCAAGAAACTAGGTACCTGTTAGAGATGCCACTTCATCAATAGGATGTACAATCATATGTAACAAAATATACTAGAGCAACACGAAAAATAAAAGGTTAGCAACTAGATGCAACATACAGTACGCAAACTAATTAACTAGAGGTACACATGTCATCATACCCAAACTAACAAAGTAGCGTTACGCAAGTTCGGCAGGGACCATGGACATCACAAAGTTTCATCGCTACAGAAAGTATAATATTTCAACCGATACATATCATCATCATCGACATCGTAAATCACTAGAAGTTCCATCCTTCCATATCATCGAGGATGGACCCTAGCTTCTTGAACAGCGTGAGGTCCTGACGTTGCATGCCTTTGCGAGTTTGGACATCAGCTCACGATATAGGGCCATGGTGGAACATCCCCTTCTCATCGATGACCTCTTTCATGATGATCGTTGTAATGTCCCTTTGGATGCGAAAGAAGTCATCTCTAAGTTTATAATCCGCTTCTCCATGAGATTCTACCCACTTGCAGATATGATCATCGTTTTTGGTTGTCACACGAAGCTTTTGTAGATCTGTGTTGAAATCAATCAATAGATGGCGGATGTAGAATCCATCTTTCTTGCTTGGTTTTGGGACATGGATGCAGTAGAAGTTAGTTTTATGCACGAAACCCATCTTCTTGTTCCTTTTTTTCCTGATCTGCATATGGCCACCTCTAATGCTGAAGCCTTGGAGAGCATCATCTAGAATATTCATTGTGTGGGTGTACTCCTTCTCGTAGTCTCTGGAAGGGTCGAAATACACGGCGTGGGAGACTCACGGGTAAAGAACGATAAGGACGGCGCGCCCATTGCTGCGGGGAAAAGACACCTCAAATTATTCTCCATATGAGCGAGAAGGAATGATTGAAATGTACGAAAGGGTTGTCTGGAACTGACTTACTTTCGATGATAAGGTAGGAGGACAATTTCCTGGTCCTAGTAGTTTCACACTCAAAGTCACCGAGACTCAAGAAAGACTCGTGCATGTAGTACGGATCCGCCACACAGATTTGCGAGACTTCTTCTCTCTTCATGATGGAGCTCATATGTAGCGCAAAAAGGCGGACGATTGTAAAATCGAGCTGCCTTGTCAGAAACATGTCAAAGATATGGTCAAACCGCAGGAAGAACACCTCCGCAGGCCGTGTGTCGATGTAGCACTTCCCCTCAGGCACACAAGCCGCGTATGTCGGATATCCTGGATCCTTCGAGGCTAGTAGGCTTTTCTCAGTCGACAGCACATGGTCGTGCACTCTCCTGAGATCCCCTGATAGTGCCTCCAGCGGTTTTGGCGGTAGCATCGGCTCGCCGTGAGATGGAACATGACCGCACCTTTCACGGGTACACACTCTTCAGAATCCATCATTTGGCTGCTATGTGCTCTGGCTTGTTTGGAAGTAGCTATCTTCCCCAATCTCTTCCTGTCCTTTTTCTTGGGCACACCTTCCAGACCCTTCCTTAACCCCTGCCCCAGTGTTCCTGGGCTAAGCACTGCACGACCCCCGGCTAGTTGAGCCTGTGTTGAGGCGGCATCTTCAGGCGTGTCCTGTGAGGATTTCATGAAGAGAGACTTTTTGCAATCCCTACTATGACCTTCCTGCCCGGGCAGATCATCCATATCCTCATTAGCATGCTGATAGCCCGATTCGTCATATGGTTGACTCATCATATCTAAGTCACACTCATACGCGTTTGTATTGATGAAACCCATTGGGTCGACCTCCGTCTCATCATCCATTCTCTGTTCTATAGGACCGATTACATCAGCCAGTACTATTGCACCCCCTTCATCACGTCGTCCGCCGCTCTCACCCGGCAGTACATTAGCTGGTAATTGCGTAGGCGGGGTGATGGTGTCCGCACATGCTTGTTGATGTGTGGTTATTGGTGTGCTCTCGGACGGCTCCATACGAATAAGATTCTTCGGCCATTAAAGCACCCAACCCTTGCACCTTCCAATCCGCGGTGGGGTCTCATCGTCCTCTCCCACATGCTTTAATGGAGGAGGCAAATCCTCATGCCCTGAGTTCACACTGGACAAGTTAACCCTGAAGTGCCCAGCGGGGATTGACTGGTTGTGGAGCGTGGGTTGCAAGGGGTTCATTATCATCCCCTTTCCCACGTCAACCTTCTGGCCTTTGATCAACTAGAGTATGGTGCATGGGGTTTCTTTGGCCTGCAAACACATGTCTGTGGCGTAAAACATCCAAAAGGTAACGAAAATGGAATATTCTATATATATATATATTTTGGTGCGACACGTAATTACCGTGAGGGCGTCGAGCTCAGCCAAAGACGAAGGCCCACCTAGCGCGCTAGAGACTGAGGACAGGCTGCTATGAGCGGGAGCGACTGTGAGAGGAGGCCCAGTTGCGTGAGAAAGTGATGGTGCGGTGGTGTTCTTGTTCACGGAGTTGCTCCCGACGAAAATGGGCAACGGGATATCATGTACCGTCTTGTCTGGATTTTCCTTCATCCAGTTGATGATAGCTGGAACCAAGTTAGTAGCGAAATCATTTCTGCAGGCAGTTACAACTGCATTGACTGCCTGCTGTAGCAACTCATTTTTCTCCTCGGCTATTTTTTCGCGTCCTCAGCTGATTTTTTCTCGACCGCAAGCTTCACCTTCTCATCGATGTCAGCCTTTTTCTGCTTCTTGGCCTCTGGGCCCTCGTTGTAAAACACCTTCCACGTGGTGCCGTCTCCAGTGCCGTGTGCACACGACCATATTGCGGACGCTGGCCCAAAGGGAGTCCCTTAAGTTCGTTCAAGGCCCGGTTGAGAGGGGTGTCCCACTTGGGCCTCATCGGAGAAGTAGGGCTTTCAGCTGCAAGCTGGTGTTGCTTCTCGTGCAGAAGGAGCGTGAACCGTTTAGGAATGTGTAGTCGACTAGATCTGGAGCTAAATGTAAGGTGGTAAAAGAGTAATTACCAGTAGTCTAATCAATTTCCTCGTGATCTAGTCCATGTAAAAAACCTTCTTATCCTTGTCCCACTTGTAGCAGGCCCTGATGAAGTCATGCTCCAAGGGGTTGGTGAACTTCGCGAAGGGGTCTGGGATACCCGCGACTTCACGTTTCGCGTCCTCCTTATCCCATATGGGCCTTTTACCGAGGTAGCCACGGCTTCCGAGGCGATGCTTCCCCGTGTTCCTTTGCTGAAGGCTCTTGAATTTCGCAGCCTTAGCCTTGGCTGCCTCGGTAGCACAAGTGTCCTTGAACTTTTCGAACTCCTCTTCTGTAAGTGTCAGATTTTCCTCCAGAATCTTGGACAGGGGTTCCTCAGCCTCAATAGCTCGTTTCACCCTCCCTTTCCAGGAGGCAAAATCATTGCTAAACATGCCCATGGCGTGATTGTTAATCTTTTTAATCTTTGGATCATTCCACGGTTGTTCTATGTTATCATCCCGGTCGGGGAACTTGAATCTCTTGTGCAACTTCGTCAGGAGCAACTGCGTCAAATGTTCTTTACTCCTTAAGTCATCATTGTTGATGCTCGCGCATTCCCGTAGGATGCATCCTACTTGGTTGCCATAGCACTTGCGAGGTTCTTCCGGCTCTAATGGATCAAACTTGCCAGGTGCCATCTTTGTGATCACTAGTCATCCAATCCCTTGTTTGTTAGGTTTTCGTATCCTTTGCTTCTTCTTTTCGGTAGCGGCATCGGCACCGGTACCTTCCTCGCCGGTATCTTCCCCGCCGGTCTCGGCGCCGCCATCGGTCTCGGTGCCACCATCGGTGCCGGCGCCGTTGGTGTCGATGTCGGCTTCAGTACCATCATCGAGGCCGACCTGCAAACCTTGCCTTTGCAACAATCTCGTCTTAGCAGTCAAATAGTCGAGGTACTCTTGTTCATTCTCATAATCCATCTCGTCTGCATCTTGGTCACAAGGCCCAGTTTCTTCATTGTCCGACATGTTTCCTATGATTAAGTCTCCTCGTTTAATTGTAAAACTATGAAAAAATGAGAAATGACATAAAAAGAAATCTATCTAGCACAAATCATGCCAAAATTCACAGAAAATTTCGGCATGACGTTTGCTAAAAAATGGACATATCGAGCGCCTGAAATTCACCGGAACAGAAATGAATCAACATTCTGGCGTAACATAGGCCACTCGGATCATTTACCCTGCACATAATCATCATGTCCAAATGACATGTACAAATTCCAACAATGACATGTCCAAAACATCAGATGTCCACATATCACATCTGCCCTAACTAAATATATAACCTAATTGACCATCTGCCCTAACTAAAACCTAAGTAAATTAACCAAAAAAAACCTAACTACCAGAGAGAGGAGGAGCGGTGGGGGGCTTACAGAGGGTGCGGGCCCGACGACGGCCGAGGTTGGGAGGAGTCGGGGTCGGGGTTCGCCGGGGTCGGTCGGGGTTGGGGTCGGGGTCGGGGGCCGGGCCCGGAGCCGGCGCCGGGGTCGGTCGGGGGCGAGCGCAGAGGCGCGGCGAGGGCAGGGCTCCGGCGGCACGACGAGGAGTGAGTGTGGGGATTTGGGGGAAAAGAGGCGGGAGGAAGGGAGGAGTGGGGATTTTGGGGGTTAAATGGGCATAGCAGTAGCGCGTTTAGGCAAAACGCGCTATAGTTACTTCAGGTGGCTATAGCGCTTTCATGTAGAAACCGCTACTGCTATCTTGACTAGTTGTAGCTCTTTTCTCACAAAAGTGCTGCTGCTATAACCAGTACCTATATATAACAATTTTCCTGTTTGTTTCCTTCTATTTTCTTTTCCTTTATTTTCTCTCACTTTTTTTCTGAGAGCAGTGAACAAAGGGAAGGCGATATATATTGCATCATTTGACGGTTAAATATGTATACAAAATAGGAACATATATATTACATCATTCGACCCATGCATAATAATGGCTAAGTCTGTATACAAAATAGGAACATATATACTACATCATTTGACCGATAACATACGGTTTCTCAGCGTTGATGTTTTTGTTTTTGAGTCAGCTTCTTTCCCTTCTTGTTCGTTGAAGAATAATTGAGCCCCTCATTGTGACTTTGCCTTTTCCATGGAGTACGATTTTTCTTAGGTAATGTAGTGCTGATTCTTCTTTTGACGTATACTTCATCATCATCGTCATCTTCCCTCATTGGATTGTCGTACTGACCGTAGTCTTCCTCGTTGGCGACTCCGTCCATTCCAATGATGTTCCTTTTGCCTCTCCTCACGACAACACGACTGGGATTGCGCGGGTCAGTTATGAAGAAGCATTGTGTCACGTGCTTAGCATGTACCCATGGCTCATTTTTTGCGATAGCGTTCATGGTAGCGCTCTTGGCGTAGGGTATAGTCATGGTAGTGAAATTCTGGTTTTCTCTTTCGACATTCTTAGCCCATCTGACACGGAACATCATCGTGTTGTGTAGTCCAGAGTAGTCAAGCTCCCAGATCTCCTCGAGCCTTCCATAAAATCTTTCTGTGCGCCATTGTCGCTGCCGGTCATGCATTCCATTGTCACCCCTGAGTTCTGATCATCACTGTCCATATCTTTGGCTTCCGTGTAAAACATGTATCCGTTGATATCGTATGCCTGATAGGTTACGAGGTTGGGCGAGGGGCCATGTGCTAAGGCGTATATGAGCAATCCGTTCTTAGAGCCCTCCTCCGGGGGATTAGCAATAATATGCTCTTTGAACCAATGCAGGAAAGTGGAGTTGTGCTCTCTAGTAACTTCGGCGTCCGTCCTGCATACCCCCCGTCACGATGCTTCTTTGCGATAACTTCTTTATCGAGTGCCACGAAAGGATCTACCTCATCTAGGTGTTGTAGCACTACTAAGTTTGCTTTGTCAAAGTCGCGACGTCGATCTGAGTATGCCACGTGCAGTTCCCTGCGACCATTGGAGTGATCTTCTCCTTTGAGCCTCCCATCATGCTTGTTAAAGGGCAAACCAACACTAACAACAGGCGGCTGGTCTGCAGCATATAGAAAATTCTCGCAGAAAGAGATACACTCTTGTGTCAGATAGCCCTGGACGATGCTTCCATCCGGACGGGACATGTTACGAATGAATCCGTTGATGATACCATTCATCCTCTCAAACGGCATCATGTTGTGCAGAAATGACAGCCCCAGGTCTATTATGTCGTCCACAATATGGACACACAGATGCACCATCACGTCAAAGAACACGGGCGGGAAGTACATCTCAAGCTCATTCAGTGTCACAACGATCTCTTCTTGTAGCCTTCAGAGCTGCTTCACACTGATCAACTTTCGAGAGATGACGTCGAAAAAGTTGCAGAGACCAATAAGCGTGTCACGGACTTGCTTGTCCATTATCCCTCTAAGGGCAACAGGTAGTATCTGCGTCATCATCACATGATAGTCATGGGACTTCATCCCGCTGAAGCTTCTCTTTCCGTATCTAGATATCTGCTTATCTTGCAATAGTAACCGGAACTAACTTTGACTCCGGTAAGGCACTTAAAGAATTGATCGATCTCAGCCTGACTTAAGGTGAAGTAAGAAGGGGGGCAATAATCCTCTTTCATTATTTTCTTGCCCTTCTTCTCCCGCACCTCTATCTTCATCTCTGTCTTGTCTGACTTTTTACTGGGCGGCATGTGCAGATCTTCCCTGATATTCAAATCTTGCAAGTCTTTTCTTAACTTCGGCCCATCCTTGGTCTTATCCGGCATGTTCATCAGTGTCGCGAGCAAGCTATCAAGGACATTCTTACAGATATGCATTTGATCAAGGCAATGAGGTGTATCGAGTTTGTGCCATTACTCCAAGTCCCAGAACACAGAACTCGTCTTCCATACCTTCAGCAGCGACTCCGGCGCTTTTTCATCGTCTTTCCCGCCGCGGGGCACTCCTTCCAGTTTTTCAACAGCTCATCGATTTCGGCGCCACTCCGCTTACGTGGAGGTCCTCGATGCTCAGCATGACCATTGAATAGCACTACAAGAAATATGTCAACTTGTGACCTTAACTATTAGTCACTGAAAGGTCATTGTTTTTCATTTCTGACCTTTTTGTGACCAAAAACAGAAGGTCAAAAGCTGGCGGTCGTAAACTGAAATTAACGACCTTCTCTGTGAGAAGGTCATAGACGTTTACGACCAAAACAGAAGGTCGTTGAACCCATGACCTTTTGTTTTGGTCACTGGTTGTCTGCCCAGACCACGTCGGATCCGATGTGGCAAAATTGCGACCAATTGAAAAGGTCACTGACAAGATTCAGCCCGGTCCGATTAGGTGTTTTACATGGGCCGAGCCCAACAATTCAGCCCATTTATATACAAAAATTCTTCCAATTTTTTAGCTACCTGGGCCTGGACCAACAATTTGGCCTTTTTTTATTTCTGGGCCGTGGCCTTTTAACATTGTTTGGGCCATTATATTTTGGAGTTGGTCCCACTTGTCATCATCTCACACATTGGGCCCACTTGACAGAAATTTCAAAACTGCTCAGATTATTTTCATAAGTGGGTCCCATGAGTCAGGTTTCCATTCCACACATTTTCAAATCACATACATAATTAGTATTTCAGACAGAACAGTACAAATGTAGTTCATCGAATAACACTAAGTCTACTACAATCTGTACATAGTCTATTACAACCCCAATATGCCTACTATTACAATATTACAATATTTACAGTCTATTACAGTCAAACATAAGAGACAACTCTTTGCTGAGTATAAGGCTTCGAACTTCAAATTTCGTAGACCTGGAGCTCCTATAAAAGAGTGAACACATAGGCTACCAGCATTAGAGTCGCTATTATTCCTGGAAAATCAAAAAAAATATTGAAAGAGATCTCATAGAAATGTAGATTTACGGACCAAATATATGATAAAGCAATAGATTCGGCCAACTTCAAAGTCCTAGATGTTTGTGATGCATCTTCACAGAACCACAAGAACACTGATATATAGCTAGGTATAATATGATTCCAGGAGACCACAAGAGTATCAATCAGTAGCAGGTATATAGCTAGTAGACTACTACTAGACCTCATCGACACTTGAACCATAACATGTCCAGCAAGGAAACAAAAAATGGGACAAGTACTAATTCCGGCTAACATGTCCAGGAAGGCCACCCAATGGTTTCAGCCACATGCTAACAAACCAGAAACACTCTAATACTACTAATTACCAGCAGCAAATAAAATAGCCAGATGAGGCACCATCACTTGATCATCGACACAACAGTCGGCAAGGACGCAACCACGGCGCAAAAAGCATCAAAATACTAACGCACACATGAAACAGAGCATGGTTGTAGCATACTAAAGGGAGGAGCTCACAATGGTGGTTTGCGTAGCCGATGTCGAACAACCCCCGTTCGTCGCTTGCGAGCACCATGCACCTTGGTGCCTTGCATACGGCTTCCTCCGAGTTTGCGAGAGAAAGAACGAGGTGAAGGTTAGTCGCATCAAGGATGCTATTGTTCGGGGTCAAGCTAAGTCAATGACATAAGAGATTTTAGTCAAATTAACATGTGAACATCTTGCACAATAGTAGTAGTATAAATTGTAGTAGTAAGCATGCAAGGAAACAAAACATGGGACAAATATTTACAGCAACAAAACAACCAGGATATGACAATTGCAGTAGTATAGATTATTGTTGGAAATATGCCCTAGAGGCAATAATAAAATGGTTATTATTATATTTCCTTGTTCATGATAATTGTCTATTGTTCATGCTATAATTGTGTTATCCGAAAATCGTAATACATGTGTGAATACATAGACCACAACACGTCCCTAGTGAGCCTCTAGTTGACTAGCTCGTTGATCAAAAGATAGTCATGGTTTCCTGACTATGGACATTAGATGTCATTGATAACGGGATCACGTCATTAGGAGAATGATGTGATGGACAAGACCCAATCCTAAGCATAGCTCAAGGATCGTGTAGTTCGTTTGCTAGAGCTTTTCCGAATGTCAAGTATCATTTCCTTAGACCATGAGATTGTGCAACTCCCGGATACCATAGGAGTGCTTTGGGTGTGCCAAACGTCACAACATAATTGGGTGACTATAAAGGTGCACTACGGGTATCTCCGAAAGTGTCTGTTGGGTTGGCACGAATCGAGACTGGGATTTGTCACTCCGTATGACGGAGAGGTATCTCTGGGCCCACTCGGTAATGCATCATCATAATGAGCTCAATGTGACCAAGTGGTTGATCACGGGATCATGCATTACGGTACGAGTAAAGTGACTTGCCGGTAACGAGATTGAACGAGGTATTGGGATACAGACGATCGGGTCTCGGGCAAGTAATGTACCGATTGACAAAGGGAATTGTATACGGGATTGATTGAATCCTCGACATCATGGTTCATCCGATGAGATCGTCGAGGAGCATGTGGGAGCCAACATGGGTATCCAGATCCCACTGTTGGTTATTGACCGGAGAGTCGTCTCGGTCATGTCTGCGTGTCTCCCGAACCCGTAGGGTCTACACACTTAAGGTTCGATGACGCTAGGGTTGTTGAGATATTAGTATACGGTAACCCGAAAGTTGTTTAGAGTCCCGGATGAGATCCCGGACGTCACGAGGAGTTCCGGAATGGTCCGGAGGTGAAGAATTATATATAGGAAGTCAAGTTTCGGCCATCGGGAAAGTTTCGAGGGTAATCGATATTGTACCGGGACCACCGGAAGGGTCCCGGGGGTCCACCGGGTGGGGCCACCTATCTCGGAGGGCCCCATGGGCTGAAGTGGGAGGGGAACCATCCCCTAGTGGGCTGGTGCGCCCCCCTTGGGCCTCCCCTGCGCCTAGGGTTGGAAACCCTAGGGGTGGGGGTGCCCCACTTGGCTTGGGGGGGCAAGCCACCCCCTTGGCCGCCGCCCCCCTTGGAGATCCCATCTCCTAGGGCCGGCACCCCCCTTGGGGTCCTATATATAATGGGGGGGAGGGAGGGCGACCGCACCCTAGCCCCTGGCGCCTCCCTCTCCCTCCCGTGACACCTCTCCCTCTCGCTAAGCTTGGCGAAGCCCTGCCGAGATGCCATTGCTTCCACCACCACGCCATCGTGCTGCTGGATCTCCATCAACCTCTCCTTCTCCCTTGCTGGATCAAGTTGGAGGAGACGTCTTCCCAACCGTACGTGTGTTGAACGCGAAGGTGCCGTCCGTTCGGCGCTAGGTCATCGGTGATTTGGATCACGACGAGTACGACTCCATCAACCCCGTTCTCTTGAATGCTTCCGCTCGTGATCTACAAGGGTATGTAGATGCACTCCCCTCTCCCTCGTTCCTAGATGACTCCATAGATTGATCTTGGTGATGCGTAGAAAATTTTAAAATTCTGCTACGTTCCCCAACAGTGGCATCATGAGCTAGGTCTATGCGTAGTTTCTATGCACGATTAGAACACAAAGCAGTTGTGGGCATCGATATTGTCAATTTACTTGCCATTACTAGTCTTATCTTGATTCGGCGGCATAGTGGGATGAAGAAGCCCGGACCGACCTTACACGTACGCTTACGTGAGACTGGTTCCTCCGACTGACATGCACTAGTTGCATAAGGTGGCTAGCGGGTTTCTGTCTCTCCCAATTTAGTCGGATCGGATTCGATGAAAAGGGTCCTTATGAAGGGTAAATAGAAATTGGCATATCACGTTGTGGTTTTGGCATAGGTAAGAAACCAAAAGGATGTGCCGTGTGATGTGATATGGCCAAAAGGATGTGATGAATGATATATGTGATGTATGAGATTGATCATGTTCTTGTAATAGGAATCACGACTTGCATGTCGATGAGTATGACAACCGGCAGGAGCCATAGGAGTTGTCTTAATTTATTTATGACTTGCGTGTCAACATAAACGTCATGTAATTACTTTACTTTATTGCTAAAGCGTTAGCCATAGTAGTAGAAGTAATAGATGGTGAGACAACTTCAAGAAGACATGATGATGGAGATCATGGTGTCATGCCGGTGACAACGATGATCATGGAGCCCCGAAGATGGAGATCAAAAGGAGCAAATGATATTGGCCATATCATGTCACTATTTGATTGCATGTGATGTTTATCATGTTTTAAATCTTATTTGCTTAGAACGGCAGTAGCTTAAATAAGATGATCCCTCGTAATAATTTCAAGAAAGTGTTCCCCCTAACTTTGCACTGTTGTGAAGGTTCGTTGTTTCGAAGCACCACGTGATGATCGGGAGATTCTAACGTTCGAATACAATGGGTGTAAGCCAGATTTACACACGCAATACACTTAGGTTGACTTGACGAGCCTAGCATGTACAGACATGGCCTCGGAACACGGAAGACCGAAAGGTCAAGCATGAGTCGTATGGAAGATACGATCAACATGAAGATGTTCACCGATGTTGACTAGTCCGTCTCACGTGATGATCGGACACGACCTAGTTGACTAGGATCATGTTTCACTTAGATTACTAGAGGGATGTCTATCTGAGTGGGAGTTCATTGAATAATTTGATTAGATGAACTTAATTATCATGAACTTAGTCTAAAATCTTTACAATATGTCTTGTAGATCAAATGGCCCACGTTGTCCTCAACTTCCATGCGTTCCTAGAGAAAAACGAGCTGAAAGATGATGGCAGCAACTATACGGACTGGGTCCGGAACCTGAGGATCATCCTCATAGCTGCCAAGAAAGATTATGTCCTAGAAGCACCGCTAGGTGATGCACCCATCCCAGAGAACCAAGACATTATGAACGCTTGGCAGTCACGTGTTGATGATTACTCCCTCGTTCAGTGCGGCATGCTTTACAGCTTAGAACCGGGGCTCCAAAAGCGTTTTGAGCAACACGGAGCATATGAGATGTTCGAAGAGCTGAAAATGGTTTTCCAAGCTCATGCCCGGGTCGAGAGATATGAAGTCTTCGACAAGTTCTTCAGTTGTAAGATGGAGGAAAATAGTTCTGTCAGTGAGCACATACTCAAAATGTCTGGGTTTCATAACCGCTTGACTTAGCTGGGAGTTAATCTCCCAGATGACGCGGTCATTGACAGAATCCTTCAGTCGCTTCCACTGAGCTACAAGAGCTTTGTGATGAACTTCAATATGCAAGGGATGGAAAAGACCATTCCTAAGGTATATTCAATGTTGAAATCAGCGGAGGTAGAGATCAAAAAGGAACATCAAGTGTTGATGGTTAATAAAACCACTAAGTTTAAGAAAGGCAAGGGTAAGAAGAACTTCAAGAAGGACGGCATGGGGGTTGCCGCGCCCTGTAAGCAAGCTGCCGGGAAGAAGCCAAAAAATGGACCCAAGCCCGAGACTGATCACTGGAAGGGAAGTGGTCACTGGAAGCGGAACTGCCCCCAAATACTTAGCGGACAAGAAGGCCGGCAACACTAAAGGTATATGTTATATACATGTAATTGATGTGTACCTTACCAGTACTCGTAGTAGCTCCTGGGTATTTGATATCGGTGCTATTGCTCACATTTGTAACTCAAAGCAGGAGCTGCGGAATAAGCGGAGACTAGCGAAGGACGAGGTGACGATGTGCGTCGGGAATGGTTCCAAGGTCGATGTGATCGCCGTCGGCACGCTACCTCTACATTTACCTAGGGGATTAGTTTTAAACCTCAATAATTGTTATTTAGTGCCAGCTTTGAGCATGAACATTGTATCAGGATCTTGTTTAATTCGAGATGGCTACTCATTTAAATCCGAGAATAATGGTTGTTCTATTTATATGAGAGATATGTTTTATGGTCATGCCCCGCTGGTGAATGGTTTATTCTTGATGAATCTCGAGCGTAATGTTACACATATTCATAGTGTGAATACCAAAAGATGTAAGGTTGATAATGATAGTCCCACATACTTGTGGCACTGCCGCCTTGGTCACATAGGTGTCAAACGCATGAAGAAGCTCCATGCAGATGGACTTTTGGAGTCTCTTGATTATGAATCATTTGACACATGCGAACCATGCCTCATGGGTAGAATGACCAAGACTCCATTCTCAGAAACAATGGAGTGAGCAACCAACTTATTGGAAATCATACATACTGATTTGTGCGGTCCAATGAGTGTTGAGGATCGCGGTGGCTATTGTTATGTTCTCACCCTCACTGATGACTTGAGTAGATATGGGTATGTCTACTTAATGAAACACAAGTCTGAGACCTTTGAAAAGTTCAAGGAATTTCAGAGTGAGGTTGAGAATCAACGTGACAGAAAAATCAAGTTCTTGCGATCAGATCGTGGGGGAGAATACTTGTCGGGTGGTTGGTGCGACATATGACAATAGATGCCTTATCATTGTGGGAGCCAATAAAACATCGCCGGTGCCTGGAAACGAGATAAGGCGAAGACATGCACACCGGCAAATCTTACCCAGCTTCAAGGCTCTCTGTGGAGATAACACCCCTAATGCTGCTCTGCGGGGTCTCCGCATGATCACTAGCTCGATGGGTAGCTACATAATGCTCCTTGAGCTGTTCGGTGAAAGGATGAAGGAGGGCCAGGCCAGCCCACTCCTATTCTCCTTATGGTGTCTAAAATCTATCCCAGAGTGATCTCCCCTGCATGGGAACCCTGGGGGTTTATATAGGCCTACCCCCCAGGGGTACAATGGTAATCCGGCTGGGCATGGGCCCCAGCCGTCTGTGTCTACGCCCGCCGGCTTCTCCGCCGACTGGTGGGGCCCGCCGACTGGTAGGCCCGCGGGCTGCCGACCTTTTGGCCGACAGGCTAGCCCCACCGCTCGGGGGTCTTGTCGGGGGCTGGTTACTGTTACCTTGCCCCTGGTGACGATGGCTTTGTCGTGGTAAGCATGGCTACAGTGCCGCCGCGAGGCGGCTCATCACTATAGCCTTACCTTCTCTTGTCTCCCTAATGAAGCACCTCCTTGGAGGGAGGGAGCTGGCCGGCTGTTGGAAGCCGGCCATACCCTTGGCCGACTGTGGGAAGCCTGGCCGCCTTTGGGATCTCCCTGACCGAGGGGGCCCGCCACCCACGGGTCGTACCGACCCCTCACCGTGGGTGACGTCACGATCATCGTGGCAACAGTGCCACGCCGGACGGGGATGGCCGCCTCGTAAGGTGCATTGTGGCCATGCGTGCGCCGGGATTCGGGGGTGGCAGGCTTTACTGTAGCCACGCCCTGTCTTGTCGCCGTTATGTGGGTGCAGACTCTGAGGGCAAGATCTTAGCCGCCTGCTGAGGGGCCGGCTCCTGGGAGTCGGCCCTTTTATGGTCGGCTTCTGGAAGTCGGCCTTCTCGTGGTTGTGTTTCTCAAGGATTTCAGGGCTGGGCCGCCTTTGCACAGCCGGCTTGAGAGGTAGCCGGCTGGGGGAAGGCGGCCCCATGTCTTGGAAGCTTGGAGGCTTGATCGGCCTATAATTTTTCTGAAGTGCCAGGGGAAGTCGGCTAGGTTACTCGTGGTCATTTACTCCGATAGTAGTCCCCGAAGCTGGTTGGGCTCCGAGGCAGAAAAAAGTCGAGGAGCCCAGTTAGCTTCCTATCTTGAGGAGCCGGGAACCAGAAGCCGGTTTCGACTAGGCGCGCCATCTCTTAGAGATCTCAAAGTTTGAAGGCGGGTGCCAGTCGGCGCGCGAGCCCGGCTGTGAACTGACCGCTCGTCGTCTGCGCGCCACGTGGCATCCTCCGGCTGGAGGGGCCTGCCAGCCCACGCGCGCGACGGGACGCCGCCACAGTCTGGGGCCTGCCACTACAGGGCCTCGGCCCATGCTCGGATCTTCTGCGGCCTGGACCGACCGCGCGCGCCCCAACGGCGGTTTCCCCACGCCGTAATGGCGCAATAATCATGGGGCGTGGGGGAGTGGGTGTAGTTAATCCCACACCCCCCACGTCCTGCCTCCTCGGCTTCGCCGCACGAGGCCATAAGTAGGGGGAGAGGAGGGGAGCGCCAAACGCTCACGCGCTCTCCCTTGCTCCGCCCCCTCCTTCTTCTTCCTCCTCTCGTCACGACAGCTATCTGCCGCCGCTCGGCCTTCCTTCCAATCTTCTTGGCTCGCCGTTGCTTCGTCGCAGCTAGGTCGTGCGCCCTCCTTTCGTCGTACCTTTCTCGCCGCCGCGCCGTCCCCATGGCGTTGTCGAGCTCCTGGGACGGCTCCAACGTCCATGACGACCACGTCGACTTCCTCCGTCAGACGCGGCGGTTGCCGGGCGCGGATCTCGTACGGGTCCGCCTCGTGCCGGAGAGGGAGATCTCGCTGGCACCAGAAGAGGACGAGTGGGTAATCTTCGCTCGCACTATCCCCGCACGGCTTCGGCCTGCCGGCGAGCGGGTTCCTCCGCTCGTTCCTTGAATTTTATCATCTCCAGCCGCATCACCTCACTCCCAACACGGTGATGCTGCTGTCGGCCTTCGTCACCCTGTGCGAGGGTTTTCTCGGCGTCCTCCCCACTCTTGAACTGTGGGGAGAGTCCTTTCAGTGCAAGCTCGGCACCGTCGTCGCGGGCGTGCCCGCCCCATGTGGTGCCTTCATCGCCATGCGGAGGGAGAGCGACAACAACCTGTTTCCGCTCATCCCGCTGATCCAGTCGGTGAAGCTCCGGCAGAAGTCCTACTTCTACATGAAGAATATTGCTCCACAAGGCGACTTCATCAACCTGCCGGCTTACATAGCCGGCCCGCTGGCTGGGAGGCAGCCTTCATGGTCCTTCCGGTCCAGGTCACTGTCTCCGGGCGGGTCCGCCTCCATTGCCCGGCTCCGGGTGATGATCCAGTCGGAGGGTCTGTCCGGGGCCGACCTGGTGGCCGCCTTCGTGGAGCGTCGGGTGCTCCCGCTCCAGGGCCGACCTCATATGATCTTCCAGATGAGCGACCGCTTCGACCCGTGCCGGCTAAGCACCAAGGAGATGCCTCACGCCGAGGTGTCTTACATGGTGAACTACATTTCCAACTGCAAGCACACCGAGGAGTGGCAGTATGGAAAGGTGTTGTACTCTCGCCCCAATCCTCCGCCGGTGGTAAGTTTCTCTTCCTCTTTTTCTTTGCTCATTGCCGAGTTCATGGTGGGCGACTCCTGACCAGCCGGCCTTTCTTTGGCAGAACCCCATGCTTCCGTCAGCAGCCGGGGCCGCAGGGGTGGAACGCCAGTTCCTCCCCGACCGTACGATGAATGATTTAGACGACCCAGACCTAGGGGCGGCCGCCATGGATGACGACGTCGTGGGGGAAGGCGGCGACACTGGTGGGTCCGGGCTCGGGGCCGGCTTCGAGGACTGGCCAGATGACGACGAGGCCGAAGTCATCGCGCGCCGCCGACCGGCGCCCGATCACCATGGTGCGGGCCCATCCGCCGGGCCGACTGCCCAGGGCGGCGCGCAGAAGTGCCGGGCCGCGTCGACCCACTTCGGCAGTCGGACGAAGAAGCCCAAGAGTACCGCGGTGGCGACCAAGCGGGACGAGGCGGCCGCGAAGGCAGCCCGCTTCCGCAAGGTGGTGAAGCCGCCGCAGGCGGTCTCAGCGTAAGTGTCACTGTTCTTATGCCTTTCTTTTTTGTTCTTCTCCGGTTGATGTTTTTCCAAACTCTTTTTATCAATTTATCAAACAGGGCCCCCCTTTCCCTTGGGCGAGTCCCGACCACCTGCGTAGTCGGAGCCGTAGGAGGGTCTTCAAGCTCGCGTCGGGTAGATCCCCGCGCCGACCTCCTAGAGGCGACGGAGCGGAACGGACGGGAAGCGCGAGAGGAGCGGGAGGCAGAGGAGCGGAGGGCGGCTCAGGAGGCGGAGCAGAAGTCGGCGGAGGCGCGAGCCGTCGCAGCCGCCAAGGCCCAGGCGGAGGCCGCAGACGTGGAGAGGGAGGCGGAAGCCCTGCAGAACCAGCATCCGCAGTTCGTCATTCCCCTCCATGCCGCGGCTCCTGACACCCCAGTGCCCTCGTTAGAGGAGGCCAGCCGCGGCCAGCCAGAGATGGAGAGGGAGGCGGCGCCATCGCCGCCGACTGGAGCAGGCCGAGGAGGCCGGCCTAAAGTGCCGCCAGCACAGCTGGCTGGGGGCGAGCCGACTGTGGGAGGGGATCTTGTGATCTCATCACCGCTTCGCCGGCGCGCGGGGAAGGCGACTTCAGTGCCGGATGTGCAGAACACTGTGGACGCCGGCTCGTCTGCCCAGGACCTAGAAGTGGCCAGCGACAGCTCGTCTGGGTGGACGCCGGGCGGTGGGACAGCCATGCTGAATGTGGCGGTGCAGGACGTCCAGAGCCGGCTTCAGGCCCAAGCCGCCGTGCTGAAGCAGTACACTCAGGAGTTTCTCACGACGCGGTCGGTTATTCGGGTGAGTCCTCCTACTCCTTTGATTGCTTTTAATTTCTTCCGTGGGGGCGCGTCAGCGCACCCACTGGGTGTTGTCCCCGAGTTCCGAGCCGGCTGCTGAGCAGGCGGCTTGGAATTTACGGGAAAGCTTGATTACCATCTTGTTCTTACTCACGTCCCTTGTCTTCTCTGTAGGAGTACCACAACCTCCGCGCGGCCGCCTTCAACTCCCAGGCCCAGGAGTTGAATTAGAAAGCCACTGATCTGACCGAGAGCCGGAGTAAGCACTTCGTTTTTCTTTTAAGTGGGGGCGCGTCAGCGCACCCACTGGGTGTAGTCCCCGAGATTTAGGCCGACTACCGAGTAGTCGGGTCGGATCTTTTCCTGACGACTTCTTTCTTTATATTGCAAGGGCCAATGCCGACTTGAGGAGCCAGCTGAGCGGAGCCCAGACCGCCCTTCGTGCCAAGGAGGCCGAGTATACCGCCCTGGCTCAAGAGCGTGACCGCCTGGCCAAGAGGTTGGCCGACCAGGAGGAGAGCCACAGGGTGGCCCTGAAAGCGGCGCAGGACAGCGAGGCCGCCCTCAAAGCCGAGTATGAGACCGAGGCGGCAAACTGGGCCGAGATGAGGCAAGCGCTGAGCCAAGGCTACAGCCGGGTGGAAGACTTGATTGATGGTAGGCCGCCTTCTTCTTTGCTTCCTTTCCTGCCTTCTACTATCTGATTCAATTTTTGATTTTGTGTCGCTGCTTTCCTCTTTGTGCAGATTACTTCCCCGGCTACTCAGCCGCCGCCACCCAAGCCATCGAGGCCTACCGCGACACGCGGCGGTAGGTGGGGCCGAGATTGCGCCGAATGCTAGTCAGTCACTTGAGGAGCAGCTTCTGGGGCTTCAAGCCCGCCTACAGCCGGCCCATCGCATGCTCCGCCGTCTTCAGCGCGCCGGAGCGTAAGTGCTGGCCGCCCACTGGCCTGGCGAGGTGATTCTGCGCACCCCAAGTCTGACTGCCGACTGGCTAGAGGTCGCAGTCGGCCGCTTCGAGGCTTGGAAGGCGTCAGCGGCCCGGTCCGGCGCTGGGCGGGCTCTGGAGTTCGTCCGGGCTTCGTATCCTGGGCTGAACTTGGACCAGCTGAGCACCTGGAGGCAGGAGGCTGACGAGGAGCTGGAGGCGGTGCGGCCGGCTATCATCCAGCGCGCCTCGGCGATCGCCGAGTATACCGATACCAGTGCCTTTGCTCCTGAGGTGGATGACGCCGGCGTTGCTCAGCCGGAGGAGTGGTTTGGGATGAACCCGGCCGAAGGTGAGGACTCGGCGGAGGAGATTGCCTCTAGTGATGAGGGCGAAGAGGAAGAGGGAGAGGATGACGAAGACGCTGCGCCGGGTGGTGGAGCGACCAGCCCGCCTCAGCCCGATCATGCTTCTAGCAACGATGCCGAGACTCGTCAGCCGGTCACTCCTCCAGCCAGCACCGCCGACTCCGCCAACCTGCCCCACTCGCCTGTTGCTCCCCTGGCTTGGTCAGCCGTCCTAGCTTTCCTGCTTGTTACTTCTTTGAACAATCTTTAAATTTGCGCAGTTCCTCCCACTGGGGGTGTATTCAGACTATGTTGAATGTTGGCCTTTCGAAGGTCTTTTGTGTAAATATTATGCATGTGTTTGGCTTCCATTTATGTTTGCTTTTTATCCTTTGCCTTTTTCCTTTGCCACCTTCCCTTGGTCGCCGCCTTCCCAGCCGGACAGCCACTCTGCAGTCTGTGGCCGGATAAGGACTTGGTCATTTTGGGAAGGCAAGTACTAGAGCTTTCTCAGATTGGAGTAAGGTGAACGGGAAGCCGGCCAGCCGACTGCTCTGGTAGTCGGCTGGCGGGGTGGGAGGGTGGCTCGTGTTATATAAGTTCGTTAGTCCTTAGCCGTTTTTCGCGTGGCATCCTTTCCTGCCCTTGGCTCTTGCCAGTCGGACAGTCGTTTCTTCGAGCTACGACTTTTGGCAAGAGGGGGCTTGGGTGACGGCACACTACTTGTCTGGCTGCAGGTGGAACTTCAGATATAACTTGAGGCGGCGAGTCCCCAGGCCGACTGGTCGAACCCGGTGCCGGACGAAGAAAGCAAGTGTAGCAACATAATCGTATGCGTGATACTCATCTTTCATAGATAAAAGTGGGTAGTCCCCAAGTACTCCTCGGGGCACACCTTGTCTCATACTTAGTACAAAAGGTAGCGTGCTACATACTGCTTTTTAACTGTAAAATCTTCGGAGGAGATTGGCGTTCCACGGTCGGTCTGACTCCTTGCCGGAATCGTCTCTCTTGCATGCCTTAGGCTTTTGCGCGTCGATTAGGTAGTAGGAGTCGTTGCCTAAAGCTCTGCTGATGATGAAGGGGCCCTCCCAAGGGGCCGAGAGCTTGTGCTGGCCGGCTGTTCGCTGGATCAGCCGGAGCAAAAGATCGCCCTCTTGGAAAGATCTTGGCTTGACCTTCCGGCTATGGTAGCAGCGCAGACCCTGCTGATAGATGGCGGACCGACTGAGAGCTAACAGCCGGCCCTCTTCCAGCAGGTCAACACCGTCTTCTCCTGCTTCCTTGGCTTCCTCCTCCGTGTACGTGGTGACCCGAGGCGAGTCGAACTCGATGTCAGTTGGTATGACGGCCTCGGCACCATATACAAGGAAAAAAGAGGTGAAGCCGGTCGATTTGTTTGGGGTAGTGCGCAAACTCCAGAGGACGGCCGGCAGCTCGTCGAGCCAGCAGCCGATCGAACGCTCCAGTGGCACGACCAGTCGGGGCTTGATGCCGGAGAGGATGAGGCCGTTTGCTCGCTTGACCTGGCCGTTTGACTGCGGGTGGGCAACGGACGCTAGGTCCAGCTAGATGCCGCGTGTTGCGCAGAAACGTGCCAGTGCTCCCTTTGCAAATTTTGTGCCGTTGTCGGTGATGATGCTATGCGGTACGCCATACCGGGTTATAATATTTGGGATGAATGTGACGGCAGTCGGCCCATTCAGCTTTTTGATCGTCTTTGCCTCAATCCACTTGGTAAATTTGTCCACAGTGACGAGCAGATGTGTCATGCCGCCGCGTCCCATCATGAATGGGCCCACCATGTCCAGCCCCCAGACGGCAAAGGGCTAGGTGAGGGGGATGGTCTTGAGTGCAGAAGCTGGCAGGTGTTGCTTGGAGCTGAAGACTTGGCACCCTTTGAAGTGTTTGACTAGTTCCTTGGCGTCTTCCAAGGCAGACGGCCAGAAAAATCCGTGGCGAAAAGCCTTGGCGACGAGTGATCTTGAGGCTGTGTGGTGGCCGCATTCGCCTTGGTGGATTTCCCTGAGGATTGCTATGCCCTTCTCTAGTTTGATGCAGCGCTGGAAGACTCCAGTGACGCTGCGCCTAACAAGCTCTCTGTTGACGATTGTGTAGGCTCTGACTCGGCGTTGAACTTGTCTTGCCGAGATCTCGTCGGTTGGCAGCTCTCTGTTTACTAAGAAGTTGAGGATGGGCTGGGCCCAGGATGG
This sequence comes from Triticum urartu, assembly GCF_056163025.1. Classification (NCBI taxonomy): domain Eukaryota; kingdom Viridiplantae; phylum Streptophyta; class Magnoliopsida; order Poales; family Poaceae; genus Triticum; species Triticum urartu. The sequence continues at coordinate 424,169,983 of NC_141877.1, read as the reverse complement.
AGCTATGACTTCTTCTATTGTCAGGACTGCCACTGTGATAGGGGCGGGTGGGCTGGGTAGTGAAGAGTTGGAGTCGGAGTCGGCCATCGCCTGTTGTGTTGATGTAGTCCCCGGGCCGGTTGCAGTAGTCCCCGGGCCGAGTTCCGAATTCCCCGGGCCGGGTGCGACTATGGCAGTCCCCGGGCCGCCTGTTGGAGTCCTCGTGCCGCCTGCTTGGTTTCCCAAGTCGGATCCGACTGCGTTGGGGTCAGGCGGCACGAAGATGGAATCAGATTCTGGAGATGGCTTGATAGACGGCTTGAGGAGTCGGTGGAGAGAAACGCCGGCTGGTATGGCTTGCCGGGTGGATCCTACTCGTGCCAGGGCATCTGCTTGCATGTTGTCGGCACGTGGTACATGAAGGAACTCACATCCTTCAAAATATCCACTGATTTGCTGGACGAGGAAACGATAGCTCGCCATGTTTGCGTCTTTGGCGTCCCAGTCACCAGATGACTGTTGGACCACCAAATCCGAGTTGCCATAGCACAAGATCCGGCGGATGCCGAGCTCTTTTGCTAGCCGGAGCCCGTGTATGAGCGCCTCGTACTCGGCCACATTGTTGGAGGCGGCAAAATGAATTTGCAATGTATACTTGAGCTTGTCGCCCTTGGGAGAGGTGAGGACGATGTCGGCTCCCAAGCCGGTGTGCATCTTGGACCCATCGAAGTGCATCCGCCAGTGAGTTGAGTCGGGAGCCGGTGGCAGGTATTGGGTTTCGGCCCAATCGACGAGGAAGTCGGCCAGTGCCTGGGACTTAATGGCGGTGCGGGGCTGGTAGAAGATCGCGTAGGGGGCCAGCTCAATGGCCCATTTGGCCACTAGGCCGGATGCGTCCCGGTTGCCTATGATCTTGGCAAGCGGGCCAGTACATACGACCGTAATGGGGTGCTCTTGAAAATAGGGCTTGAGCTTCTTGGCAGCGAAGTACACACCATAGCACATCTTCTGGTAGTGTGGGTAGTTCTGCTTCGAGGTGGATAAGACTTCGCTTAAATAATACACCGGCCTCTGAACCGGCTGAGCCCGGCCTTCTTCTGGGCGTTGGACTACAATGACAGTGCTGACCACCCGGCTAGTAGCGGCAATGTAAAGGAGCATGGGCTCCTTTTCAGCCGGTGCCACCAAGACAGGCGGCGTGGTCAGCATCTTCTTTAGCTCATGGAAGGCTTGGTCCGCCTGGTCATTCCACTTGAAATGAGTGGACTTCTTCATGAGTCGGTAGAGGAGGAGGGCCTTCTCTCCGAGCCGGCTGATGAAGCGGTTCAGGGAAGCCAAGCATCCAGTGAACTTCTGGACATCCCGCAGCTTGGTGGGAATCTCCATTCTCTCTATGGCCTTGATCTTTATTGGGTTGCACTCGATGCCGCGTTCGGAGACCAGGAAGCCTAGGAGCTGGCCGGCTGCTACTCCGAACACGCATTTCTCGGGGTTGAGCTTGATTTAGAATCGGCGCAAGTTTTCAAATGTTTCTCTGAGGTCTTCCAGCAAGGTGCCGCGCTTCTCCGTCTTCACCACAATATCGTCTACATAGACGTGAGCATTTCTGCCGAGCTGCTTGAGGAGGGATTTCTGCATGCAACGCTGAAAAGTGGCACCGACATTACTCAAGCCGAATGTCATAGTCAGGTAGCAGAAGGCTCCGAATGGTGTGATGAGGGCAGTTTTCAGGCGGTCAGCTGGATCCAGCTTTATCTGGTGGTAGCCTGAGTAAGCATCCAAGAAGCTCAACAGCTCGCATCCAGCCATGGAGTCTATTACTTGATCAATCCTTGGCAAGGCAAAGGGATCTTTGGGGCAAGCCTTGTTGAGGCTGGTGTAGTCTATACACATGCGCCACTTGTTATTTTTCTTCAGCACGAGGACCGGGTTGGCGAGCCACTCTGGGAAGAAAACTTCCATAATGAAGCCGGCAGCCAGAAGCCGGGCTATCTCTTCTCCTACAATCCTTCTCTTCTCCTCTGATAGTCGGCGGAGAGGCTGTTTGACTGGTTTCGCACCTTCTCGGACATGTAGCTTGTGCTTGGCGAATTCCTTCGGCACACCCGGCATGTCCTTGGGGGACCATGCGAAAATGTCCCGATTCTCACAGAGGAAATCGGCGAGCTCACCTTCCTATTTGCTTTCCAGGTTTGCCCCGATGGTGGCAAACCTTTCTGGGTGATCTGGGTCCAGAGGTACCCTCTTTGTTTCTTTGGCCGGCTGAAAGGAACCTTGGGCACCACACTCCTTGGGGTCGGGGGACAGGCCGGCTGCTTGCCGGTCATGGCCACGACTCGGTCCAGTATCTTCTTCTCTTCAGCAAGTACAAGGGACTCGGCCAGCCGACTGCTGGCAGCGGCGCACTCGGAGGATTTCTTGTAGTCTCCGGCTATGGTGATGATGCCCTTGGAACTTGGTATCTTCATCTTGAGGTAGGCGTAATGGGGTACAGCCATGAACTTGGCCAGGGCAGGTCGGCCAAGCAACGCATGGTAAGAGATCTCTAGATCCACCACTTCAAACCACACTGCCTCTCGGCGGAAATGATCCTTGTCCCCGAAGAGGACATCTATCTTGATCTTGCCGATTGGGGAGCAGGACAAGCCGGGTACGATGCCATGGAACACAGTCCGACTGGGCATGAGCTGCTTTGTCTTGATGCTTAGCTTCTCCATGGTGTCGCGGTATAGGATATTGATACTGCTCCCACCATCTATCAGCACATGGGAGAAACGGGCGGCTCGCCTTTCCGTAGCGAGGGTGGCGTCCAGAAACAATGCATAGGAGTCGGGAGACGGCATCACCTCCAGGTGATCTGTCCGGCTCCAGCTAATAGGCCTTTCGGACCGGTGCATGAATTCTGGGTTGTTGGAGGCGACTTAGTTGACTTCTTGGTGTTGTCGGCGCCGGCTACGCCGATCTTCTGGCTGGCTGGTGAAGACGACGTAGGCAGCATGCTCGTCGGGGTACTCATCTTGAACTGCCCCGACCGCTGGTCGAGCAGCCGGCTACGGAGGAGCCGGAGGCGGCTGACCAGCAGACGGAGGCGGCGCCATCCCCTCACCCTTGGAGATCCGAATGAGCCAATGGCATTTTCTGGTCGTGTGGTTTGAAGGCATTGCTCCGCTATGAAACTTGTAGGGGGCATCAAGTGCTTGCTCGTAGGGGAAAGCCGGCTGCCAAGCCGGCCTGCCGCCCTTCTGCTTCTTGGGTGCGGGCCGTCCTTCAGGTTGTTCGTCTTCGACCGTGGCCACCTGCCGACTGGCGGAAGGCGGCAGGGGAGCCCTGCGCTTGTGGTCGTTCTGGTGCGGGCGTCGGCTGGATTCTCCAGCCGGTGTCTTGGGACTCGGAGCGAGCACCTTCCTGGAGGCGTCTACTCGGAGCTCGGTCTTCATCGAGGAATCGGCCGTGGCGTATTTATCAGCTATGACCAGTAGCTCTTCAAGCGTAGTCGGCTCGTCGCAGAGGAATTGGTGCTTGAGGAGGGTGCCTTCTCGGCACCCGGCGGTGAAGTACTCTATAGCTTGGACCTCGTGCACTCCCTCGCAGGAATTGCGGAGCTTGATACGTCTCCAACGTATCTATAATTTTTGAATGCTCCATGCTATATTATCTACTGTTTGGGACTATATTGGGCTTTATTTTCCACTTTTATATTATATTTGGGACTAACCTATTAACCGGAGGCCTAGCCCAGAATTGTTGTTTTTTGCCTATTTCAGTGTTTCGAAGAAACGGAATATCAAACGGAGTCCAAACAGAAAAATCCTTTTTGGAACGTGATTTTCTTCTCGGATAAGACCCAGGAGACTTGGATCCTACTCCAAGAAGTACCGAAGGCGGTCACGAGGGTAGGGGGCGCCCCTCCTATAGGGCGCGCCCCCCTGCCTCGTGGGCCCCTCGGTGCTCCACCGACGTACTCCTTCCTCCTATATATACACATGTACCCCCAACGATCAGAACAGGAGCCAAAAACCTAATTCCACCACCGCAATTTTCTGTATCCACGAGATCCCATCTTAGGGTCTGTTCCGGAGCTCCGCCGGAGAGGGCCATCATCACGGAGGGCTTCTACATCACCATAGCCTCTCCGATGAAGTGTGAGTAGTTTACCTCAGACCTTCGGGTCCATAGTTATTAGCTAGATGGCTTCTTCTCTCTTTTTGGATCTCAATACAAAGTTCTCCCCCTCTCTTGTGGAGATCTATTCGATGTAATCTTCTTCTTTTGCGGTGTGTTTGTTGAGACCGATGAATTGTGGGTTTATGATCAAGTCTATCTATGAATAATATTTGAATCTTCTCTGAATTCTTTTATGTATGATTGGTTATCTTTGCAAGTCTCTTCGAATTATCCGTTTGGTATGGCCAACTAGATTGGTAGTTCTTGCCAGGGAGAAGTGCTTAGCTTTGGGTTCGATCTTGTGGTGTTCTTTCCTAGTGACAGAAGGGGCAGCAAGACACGTATTGTATCATTGCCATCGAGGATAACAAGATGGGGTTTCTTTCATATTGCATGAATTTATCTCTCTACATCATGTCATCTTGCTTAAAGCGTTACTCTGTTTTTAACTTAATACCCTAGATGCATGCTGGATAGCGGTCGATGAGTGGAGTAATAGTAGTAGATGCAGAATCGTTTCGGTCTACTTGTCACGGACGTGATGCCTATATACATGATCATGCCTAGATATTCTCATAACAATGCTCAATTTTGTCAATTGCTCAACAGTAATTTGTTCACCCACCGTAGAAAACTTATGCTCTTGAGAGAAGCCACTAGTGAAACCTATGGCCCCTGGGTCTATTCTCATTATATCAATCTCCATTACTTTTACTTTGCTTTGCTTTTTTACTTTGCCTTTTACTTTTCACTTTGCATCTCTATATCAAAAATACCAAAAATATTATCTATCAGATCTCACTGTCGTAAGTGACCGTGAAGGGATTGACAACCCCTAATCGTGTTGGTTGCGAGGAGCTCTTTGTGTTGTGTAGGTACGAGGGACTTGCGCGTGGCCTCCTACTGGATTGATACCTTTGTTCGCAAAAACTGAGGGAAATACTTACGCTACTCTGCTGCATCACCCTTTCCTCTTCGAGGAAATCCAACGCAAGCTCAAGAGGTAGAAAGAAGGATTTCTGGCGCCGTTACCGGGGAGGTTCGCGCAAGTCAAGATTTGACTCCCGACAACGAGCCATTTCTGGCGCCGTTGCCGAGGAGTCTACGCAAAAAGTCAGCATACCAAGTACCCATCACAATGCCTATCTCCCGCATTCAATTATTTGTCACTTGCCTCTCGTTTGCTCCCCCCAATTCACCCTTGCCATTTTATTCACCCTCTCTCTCTATCCTCCCTCTCTATTTGCCTCTTTTTTCCCGCTTGCCTTTTGTTTGCTCGTGTGTTAGATTGCTTGTTTGTCACGATGGCTCAAGATACTACCAAATTGTGTGACTTCACCAATACCAACAATAATGATTTTCTTAGCACTCCGATTGCTCCTCTTGCCAATACTGGATCTTGTGAAATCAATACTGCTTTGTTGAATCTTGTTATGAAAGATCAATTCGCCGGCCTTCCTAGTGATGATGCCGCTACTCATCTGAATAGCTTCGTTGATTTATGTGATATGCAAAAGAAAAAAGATGTCGATAATGATGTCGTTAAATTGAAGCTATTTCCTTTTTCGCTTAGAGATCGTGCTAAAGCTTGGTTTTCGTCTTTGCCTAAAAATAGTATTGATTCTTGGAACAAGTGCAAAGATGCTTTTATCTCTAAGTATTTTCCTCCCGCTAAGATCATCTCTCTTAGAAACGATATTATGAATTTTAAGCAACTTGATCATGAACATGTTGCACAAGCTTGGGAGAGAATGAAATTAATGATATGTAATTGCTCTACTCATGGTTTAAATTTGTGGATGATTATACAAAAAATTTATGCCGGCTTGAATTTTGCTTCTAGAAATCTTTTAGATTCGGCCGCGGGAGGCACTTTTATGGAAATCACTTTAGGAGATGCTACTAAACTCCTAGATAATATTATGGTTAATTATTCTCAATGGCATACTGAAAGATCTTCTAATGAAAAAGTGCATGCGATAGAAGAAATCAATGTTTTGAGTGGAAAGATGGATGAACTTATGAAATTATTTGCTACTAAGATTGTTTCTTCTGATCCTAATGATATGCCTTTGTCTACCTTTATTGAGAATAACAATGAATCTATGGATGTGGATTTTGTTGGTAGGAATAATTTTGGTAACAACGCTTATAGAGGGAATTTTAATCCTAGGCCATATCCTAGTAATCCTTCTAATAATTATGGAAATTCCTACAACAACTCTTATGTAAATTATAATAAGATGCCCTCTGAATTTGAGAATAGTGTTAAAGAGTTTATGAATTCACAAAAGAATTTTAATGCTTTGCTTGAAGAGAGATTGATTAAAGTTGATGATTTGGCTAGGAACGTTGATAGAATTTCTCTTGAGGTTGATTCTTTAAAGCTTAGATCTATTCCTCCTAAGCATGATATCAATGAGTCTCTCAAAGCCATGAGAATTTCCATTGATGAGTGCAAGGAAAGAACTTCTAGGATGCGTGCTTCCAAAGATGCCTTTATTAAAGTGTGTTCTTCCAATACCTATGAAAATCAAGATGAAGATCTACAAGTTATTGATGTGTCCCCTACCAAATCTTTGTTTTGCAATATGAATGTTGATGAAACTGAATATGATCTTCCTTTACCTAGAAGGCGTTCCAAAAATTCAGAGTATTTAGATCTTTATGATGAAATTGATGAAAGTGGGATTGAAAGAAATAAAAATTTAGATGTTGCTAAACCCACTATATTGGATTTCAAGGAATTTAATTACGAAAGTTGCTCTTTGATTGATTGTGTTTCCTTGTTGCAATCCGTGCTAAATTCTCTGCATGCTTATAGTCAAAAGAAAGCCTTCACCGAACATATTGTTGATGCCTTGATGCAATCTTATGAACAAAAAACTTGAGTTGAAAGTCTCTATCCCTAGAAAACTCTATGATGAGTGGGAACCAACTATCAAAATTAAAATTAAAGATCATGAGTTTTATGCTTTGTGTGATTTGGGTGCTAGTGTCTCCAATATCCCCAAAACTTTGTGTGATTTACTAGATTTTCGTAATTTCGATGATTGCTCTCTAAACTTGCATCTTGCGGACTCCACTATTAAGAAACCTTTGGGAAGGATTAATGATGTTCTTATTGTTGAAAATAGGAATTATGTGCCCGTAGATTTCATTGTTCTTGATATAGATTGCAATCCTTCTTGCCCTATTATTCTTGGAAGACCTTTCCTTAGAAGGGTTGGTGCGATTATTGATATGAAGGAAGGGAATATTAGATTCCAATTTCCATTAAAAAAGGGCATGGAACACTTTCCAAGAAAGAAAATAAAATTACCATATGAAACTATCATGAGAGCCACTTATGGATTGCCTTCCAAAGATGGCAATACCTAGATCTATCCTCGCTTTTGTGCCTAGCTAGGGGCGTTAAAGGATAGCGCTTGTTGGGAGGCAACCCAATTTAATTTTTATTCCTTGATTTTTGCTCCTGTTTAGTAATAAATAAATCATCTAGCCTCTGTTTTGGTTGTGTTTTTTGTGCTTAATTAGTGTTTGTGCCAAGCTAGACCTATTGGATCTTCTTGGATGATAGTTATTTGATTTTGCTGTAATTTCAAGAAACTTTGCGTTCAGTGCCCGAATTACTAAAAATCATCAGAACGTGATAAAATACTGATTCCAATTGCTTCTGATCAATAAACAAATTATCTAGGTCGTCTAATTTTGGTAGATTTTTTGGAGTTCCAGAAGTTTGCGTTAGTTACAGATTACTACAAACTGTTCTGTTTTTGATAGATTCTGTTTTTCGTGTGTTGTTTGCTTATTTTGATGAATCTATGGTTAGTAAAATAGTTTATAATCCATAGAGAAGTTGGAATACAGTAGGTTTAACACCAAATTAAATAAAGAATGAGTTCATTACAGTACCTTGAAGTGGTCTTTTGTTTTCTTTCTCTAACGGAGCTCACGAGATTTCTATTGAGTTTTGTGTTGTGAAGTTTTCAAGTTTTGGGTGAATTCTTTTGATGGATTATGGAACAAGGAGTGGCAAGAGCCTAAGCTTGGGGATGCCCATGGCACCCCCAAGATAATCCAAGGACACCAAAAAGTCAAAGCTTGGGGATTCCCCGGAAGGCATCCCCTCTTTCGTCCACTTCCATTGGTAATTTACTTGGAGCTATATTTTTATTCACCAACATGATATGTGTTTTCCTTGGAGCGTCTTGTATTATTTGTGTCTTTGTTTGTTAGTATGCCACAATCATCCTTGCTGTACAAACCTTTTGAGAGAGCCATACTTGAATTGAAATTTGATAGAATACTCTATGTGCTTCACTTAAATCTTTTGAGCTATGTAGTTTTGCTCTATGTGCTTCACTTATATCTTTTGAGCATTGAAATTTTGCTCTATGTGCTTCACTTAGATCTTTTAGAGCACGGTGGTGGTTTGTTTTAAAGAAACCATTGATCTCTCATGCTTCACTTAAATTATTTTGGGAGTCTTAACAGCATGGTAATTTGCTTAATATAAATATGCTTGGTGTTCAAGATATGTGAAATTTTCTTTTGAGTGCGTTGAATACTAAGAGAAGATAATATTAGAGTTCTGCTAGTTTAGTAGTTGTGAATTTAAAGAATACTTGTGTTAAAGTTTGTGATTCCTATAGCATGCACGTATGGTGAACCGTTATGTGATGAAGTCGGAGCATAATTTATTTATTGATTGTCTTCCTTATGAGTGGCGGTCGGGGACGAGCGATGGTCTTTTCCTACCAATCTATCCCCCTAGGAGCATGCGCGTAATACTTTGCTTTTACAACTTCTAGATTTTTGCAATAAGTATATGAGTTCTTTATGACTAATGTTGAGTCCATGGATTATATGCATTTTTTCCCATCCTTCCACCATTGCTAGCCTCTCTAATACCGCACACCTTTCGCCGGTATTATGCACCCACCATATACCTTCCTCAAAACAGCCACCATACCTACCTATCATGGCATTTCCATAGCCATTCCGAGATATATTGCCATGCAACCTTCCACCGTTCCATTTATTATGACACGCTCCATCATTGTCATATTGCTAGCATGATCATGTAGTTGACTTCGTATTTGTGGCAAAGCCACCATTCATAATTCTTGCATACATGTCACTCTGATTCATTGCATATCCCGGTACACCGCCAGAGGCATTCATATAGAGTCATATTTGTTCTAAGTATCGAGTTGTAATTGTTGAGTTGTAAGAAAAATAAAAGTGTGATGATCATCATTTTCTAGAGCATTGTCCCAAGTGAGGAAAGGATGATGGAGACTATGATTCCCCCATAAGTCGGGATGAGACTCCGGACGAAAATAAGAGGCCATAAAAAAGGGGAGAGAAAAGGCCCAAATAAAAAATGAGAGAAAAAGAGAGAAGGGACAATTTACTATCCTTTTAACACACTTGTGCTTCAAAGTAGCACCATGATCTTCATGATAGAGAGTCTCTCGTTATGTCACTTTCATATACTAGTGGGAATTTTTCATTATAGAACTTGGCTTGTATATTCCAATGATGGGCTTCCTCAAATTGGCCTAGGTCTTCGTGAGCAAGCGAGTTGGATGCACACCCACTTAGTTTCTTTTGATGAGCTTTCATATACTTATAGCTCTAGTGCATCCATTGCATGGCAATCCCTACTCACTCACATTGATATCTATTGATGGGCATCTCCATAGCCCGTTGATACGCCTAGTTGATGTGAGACTATCTTCCCCTCTTTTTATCATTTTTGATTGCTCCATGCTATATTATCTACTATTTTGGACTATATTGGGCTTTATTTTCCACTTTTATATTATTTTTGGGACTAACCTATTAACCGGAGGCCCATCCCAGAATTGCTGTTTTTTGCCTATTTCAGTGTTTTGAAGAAACGGGATATCAAACGGAGTCCAAACAGAAAAAATCCTTTTTGGAACGTGATTTTCTTCTCGGATAATACCCAGGAGACTTGGACCCTACTCCAAGAAGTACCGGAGGCGGTCACGAGGGTAGGGGCGCCCCCCCCCCCTATAGGGCGCGCCCCCCTGCCTCGTGGGCCCCTCGGTGCTCCACCGACATACTCCTTCCTCCTATATATACCCACGTACCCCCAAACAATCAGAACAGGAGCCAAAAACCTAATTCCACCGCCGTAATTTTCTGTATCCACGAGATCCCATCTTGGCGCCTGTTCCGGAGCTATGCCGGAGAGGGCCGTCATCACGGAGGGCTTCTACATCACCATAGCCTCTCTGATGAAGCGTGAGTAGTTTACCTCAGACCTTAGGGTCCATAGTTATTAGCTAGATGGCTTCTTCTCTCTTTTTGGATCTCAATACAAAGTTCTCCCCCTCTCTTGTGGAGACCTATTCGATGTAATCTTCTTCTTTTGCGGTGTGTTTGTTGAGACCGATGAATTGTGGGTTTATGATCAAGTCTATCTATGAATAATATTTCAATCTTCTCTGAATTCTTTTATGTACGATTGGTTATCTTTGCAAGTCTCTTCGAATTATCCGTTTGGTTTGGCCAACTAGATTGGTAGTTCTTGCCATGGGAGAAGTGCTTAGCTTTGGGTTCGATCTTGCGGTGTTCTTTCCCAGTGACAGAAGGGGCAGCAAGACACGTATTGTATCGTTGCCATCGAGGATAACAAGATGGGGTTTATTTCATATTGCATGAATTTATCTCTCTACATCATGTCATCTTGCTTAAAGTGTTACTCCGTTTTTAACTTAATACTCTAGATGCATGCTGGATAGCGGTTGATGAGTGGAGTAATAGTAGTAGATGCAGAATCGTTTCGGTCTACTTGTCACGGACGTGATGCCTATATACATGATCATGCCTAGACATTCTCATAACTATGCTCAATTCTGTCAATTGCTCAACAGTAATTTGTTCACCCACCGTAGAAAACTTATGCTCTTGAGAGAAGCCACTAGTGAAACCTATGGCCCCCAGGTCTATTCTCATTATATCAATCTCCATCACTTTTACTTTGCTTTGCTTTTTACTTTGCCTTTTACTTTTCACTTTGCATCTCTATATCAAAAATACCAAAAATATTATCTATCAGATCTCACTCTCGTAAGTGACCGTGTAGGGATTGACAACCCCTAATCGCGTTGGTTGCGAGGAGCTCTTTGTGTTGTGTAGGTACGAGGGACTTGCGCGTGGCCTCCTACTGGATTGATACCTTGGTTCTCAAAAACCGAGGGAAATACTTACGCTACTCTGCTGCAAGCTCAAGAGGTAGCAGAGCTCGGCCCAACGCGTGAGGTAGTCGCGAGTCGATTCGTTGGGCCCTTGGATGCACAAGGAGAGCTGTCGGGGCTTAGGAGCCCGCTTGTAGGTGCTGGTGAAGTTGCGTATGAAGGCTTCAGTGAAGTCTAGCCAGTTGTTGACACTGTAAGGCTTGAGGCTGTTAAGCCAGGTGCGCGCCGTGCCTTGGAGCATGAGGGGCACATATTTTACGGCAACACGCCTGTTGCTGTTTGCGATGCTAACCGCGGTGGAGTAGTCGATCAACCAATCTTCCGGCTTCACGGAGGCGTTGTACTTGGGCGTGTCTCTTGGGAGCGAGAACCCTTTGGGGAAGGGCTCGTCGTGGATGCGGGGGCCGAAGCAAGATGGGCCGACATCATCTTCTTCTTCCGGTGCCAGGGATCGCGCAAGGCGGTCGATCCGGTGGCGGGCATCATTCTTGCCGACTCCTTCGCGGCGACCCAGCCGACCACTGAGAGTCGGGTGCATGACAGGCGGCGGGGTAGGGTATCTCTCCCCACGAGGCGGAGGAGGAGGAGGGTTGCCCCGCCACTCCACGGCTCGAGGGCGGCCCTCGGCGTCTCGCTCGATGGAGATTCGAGTCCGGCTGCGGCTAGCAGCCGGCTCCTTTTCTTTTCTCGCGCGGGTGTTAACCGCGGTCAGTGTTCGGGACGTCGCGTCGTGCTCTCGGCGCGGGGGAAGACTCTCGGCGCGGACGCCGGCTTCATGCCGCTCTGTGGCCGTGTCGATAAGTTGCTGGATGCGTCTGGTCATGTAAGGGAGCTCATCAGGCCCCAGCCCATTCAACCCGTCTGCGGCCGCCTGGGCGGTGCGCAAGTTCTCGAGAGGCGTGGCATAGACGGGGCGGTCTGCTCCCAGCATGTCGGCGATAGCCGCGCCGTGTTTCTTGACGACACCGACGCGGCTCGGCCCGTCGGGAGGCGGCGTGCCGAATGCGGCACGGTCGACCTCGCGCTGGTGAGCCTCGGTGAGGCTTCTCATGGTGGCGAGCCTCTGGCCCTCCGCAACGAGGGCGAGCCGGCACACCTCCAATGTCTTGGCATCCGTGTCGGCCAGGACGGGGACGGATAAGTCGTGCAGCGTCGCCTGCAGAGCGTCATGGGCGTTTTCTCCTAAGGGGGCGCCGTGGCTGATAACCAGTATCTTGGTGATGGCACTTCCGCTGTTGTCGGCTCGAGGAAGAGGGTCGTTGATGACCACCACGTTCGTGGGGAAGGCGTCAAGGGATGCCGTGTCGGAGTCGACAAGCATCGGGTCGGTGGAGCCAACCGACCCCAAGTCCGCGGCAAGCTCGCCGGAGACGTGGAGTTGATCGAGGAGACTGACGAGGTGGCTCTCGGGGCAGTCAGTGCCCGCGTCGGATGCGGGCTCGTCAGAGATGCGAGCCTCGCCAAGAAGATCGGCGAGGCAGCTCGCCGCGCACGCGTTTGTGACGTCTTGCAGCGCGTCGGGGCAAGCGCCATCGGGCGTGCCAGGCTGGCTACGCACGTTGGGAAGGAAGAGGGTTCCCGTCCAGAGCAGGTCTCCGGACGACGGTGCACCTGGCCCCATGGTGGGCGCCAAATGTCGGGTGGTTGGTCCGACATATGCCAATGGATGGCTTATCATTGTGGGAGCCAATAAAACATCGCCGGTGCCTGGAAACGGGATAAGGCGAAGACATGCACGCCGGCGAATCTTACCCAGCTTCAGGGCTCTCCGTGGAGATAACACCCCTAATGCTGCTCTACGGGGTCTCCGCATGATCATTAGCTCGATGGGTAGCTACAGAATGCTCCTTGAGCAGTTCGGTGAAAGGATGAAGGAGGGCTAGGCCAGCCCACTCCTCTTCTCCTTATGGTGTCTAAAATCTATCCCCAGAGTGATCTCCCCTGCATGGGAACCCTGGGGGTTTATATAGGCCTACCCCCCAGGGGTACAATGGTAATCTGGCTGGGCGTGGGCCCCAGCCGTCTGTGTCTACGCCCGCCGGCTTCTCCGCCGACTAGTGGGGCCCTCCGACTTGTAGGCCCGCCAGATGCCGACCTTTTGGCCGACAGGCCGGCCCCACCGCTCGGGGGTCTTGTCGGGGGCTGGTTACTGTTATCTTGCCCCTGGTGACGATGGCTTTGTCGTGGTAAGCATGGCTACAGTGCCGCTGCAAGGCGGCTCATCACTGTAGCCTTACCTTCTCTTGTCTCCTTAATGAAGCACCTCCTTGGAGGGAGGGAGCTGGCCTGCTGTTGGAAGCCGGCCATACCCTTGGCCGACTGTGGGAAGCCTGGCCGCCTTTGGGATCTCCCTGACCGAGGGGGCCCGCCACCCACGGGTCGTACTGACCCCTCGCCGTGGGTGACATCACGATCATCGTGGCAACAGTGCCACGCCGGACGGGGATGGCCGCCCCGTACGGTGCACTATGGCCATGCGTGCGCCGGGATTCGGGGGTGGCAGGCTTTACTGTAGCCACGCCCCGTGTTGTCGCCGTTATGTGGGTGTAGACTCTAAGGGCAAGATCTTAGCCGCCTGCTGAGGGGCCGGCTCCTGGGAGTCGGCCCTTTTATGGCCGGCTTCTGGAAGTTGGCCTTCTCGTGCTCTTGTTTCTCAAGGATTTCAGAGCTGGGCCGCCTTTGCGCAGCCGGCTTGAGAGGTAGCCGGCTGGGGGAAGGCAGCCCTATGTCTTGGAAGCTTGGAGGCTTGATCGGCCTATAATTTTTCTGAAGTGCTAGGGGGAGCCTGCTAGGCTACCCATGGTCATTTACTCCGACAATACTTGAGTCACGAATTTGGCACACACTTAAGGAAATGTGGAATAGTTTCACAACTCACGCCACCTGGAACACCTCAGCGTAATGGTGTGTCCGAACATCGTAATCGCACTCTATTGGATATGGTGCGATCTATGATCTCTCTTACCGATCTACCGCTGTCATTTTGGGGCTATGCTTTAGAGACTGCCGCATTCACTTTAAATAGGGCTCCGTTGAAATCCATTGAGACGACACCGTATGAATTATGGTTTGGGAAGAAACCTAAGCTATCGTTTCTAAAAGTTTGGGGATGCGATGCTTATGTCAAGAAACTTCAACTTGAAAAGCTCGAACCCAAGTTGGAAAAATGCGTCTTCATAGGATACCCTAAAGAAACTATTGGGTATACCTTCTACCTCAGATCCGAAGGCAAGATCTTTGTTGCCAAGAATGGATCCTTTCTAGAGAAAGAGTTTCTCTCGAGAGAAGTAAGTGGGAGGATAGTAGAACTTGATGAAGTATTACCTCTTGAACTGGAAAGTGGCGCAACTCAGGAAAATGTTCCTGAGGTGCCTGCACCGACTAGAGAGGAAGTTAATGATGATGATCATGAAACTTCAGATCAAGTTTCTACTGAACTTCGTAGGTCCATAAGGACACGTTCCGCACCAGAGTGGTGCAGCAACCCTGTCCTGGAAATCATGTTGTTAGACAATAGTGAACCTTTGAACTATGAAGAAGCGATGGCAGGCCCGGATTCCGACAAATGGCTGGAAGCCATGAAATCCGAGATAGGATCCATGTATGAAAACGAAGTATGGACTTTGACTAACTTGCCCGATGATCAGCGAGCCATAGAAAATAAATGGATCTTTAAGAAGAAGACAGACGCAGATGGTAATGTAACCATCTATAAAGCTCGGCTTGTCGCTAAGGGTTATCGACAAGTTCAAGGGGTTGACTACGATGAGACTTTCTCACCCGTAGCGAAGCTGAAGTCCGTCCGAATCATGTTAGCAATTGCCGCATTCTATGATTATGAGATATGGCAAATGGACGTCAAAACGGCATTCCTTAATAGTTTCCTTAAGGAAGAATTGTATATGATGCAGCCGGAAGGTTTTGTCGATCCTAAGAATGCTGACAAGGTGTGCAAGCTCCAACGCTCGATCTATGGGTTGGTGCAAGAATCTCGGAGTTGGAACATTCGTTTTGATGAGATGATCAAAGCGTTTGGGTTTACGCAGACTTATGGAGAAGCCTGCATTTACAAGAAAGTGAGTGGGAGCTCTGTAGCATTTCTCATATTGTATGTGGATGACATACTGTTGATGGGAAATGATATAGAATTCTTGGAAAGCATAAAGGCCTACTTGAACAAGTGTTTTTCAATGAAGGATCTTGGAGAAGCTGCTTACATATTAGGCATCAAGATCTATAGAGATAGATCGAGACGGCTCATTGGTCTTTCACAGAGTACGTACCTTGACAAGATATTGAAGAAGTTCAATATGGATCAGTCAAAGAAGGGGTTCTTGCCTGTATTGCAAGGTACGAGATTGAGCACAACTCAATGCCCGACCATGGCAGAAGATAGAGAAAAGATGAGTGTCGTCCCCTATGCCTCGGCCATAGGGTCTATCATGTATGCTATGATGTCTCCCAGACCTGATGTAGACCTTGCCGTAAGTTTGGTAGGAAGGTACCAAAGTAATCCCGGCATGGAACACTGGACAGCGGTCAAGAATATCCTGAAGTACCTGAACAGGACTAAGGATATGTTTCTCGTTTATGGAGGTGACGAAGAGCTTGTCGTAAAGGGTTACGTCGATGCTAGCTTCGACACAGATCTGGATGACTCTAAGTCACAAACCGGATACGTGTATATTTTGAATGGTGGGGCAGTAAGCTGGTGCAGTTGCAAGCAAAGCGTTGTGGTGGGATCTACATGTGAAGCGGAGTACATGGCATCCTCGGAGGTAGCACAAGAAGCAATCTGGGTGAAGGAGTTCATTACCAACCTAGGAGTCATTCCCAATGCGTTGGGCCTGATGACTCTCTTCTGTGACAACACTGGAGCTATTGCCCTTGCCAAGGAGCCCAGGTTTCACAGGAAAACCAGGCATATCAAGCATCACTTCAACTCCATTCGTGAAAGTGTTCAAAATGGAGACATAGATATTTGTAAAGTACATACGGACCTGAATGTAGCAGATCCGTTGACTAAACCTCTCCCTAGAGCAAAACATGATCAACACCAGAACTCTATGGGTGTTCGATTCATCACAATGTAACTAGATTATTGACTCTAGTGAAAGTGGGAGACTGTTGGAAATATGCCCTTGAGGCAATAATAAAATTGTTATTATTATATTTCCTTGTTCATGATAATTGTCTATTCCTCATGCTATAATTGTGTTATCCGAAATCGTAATACATGTATGAATACATAGACCACAACACGTCCCTAGTGAGCCTCTAGTTGACTAGCTCGTTGATCAAAAGATAGTCATGGTTTCCTGACTATGGACATTAGATGTCATTGATAACGGGATCACATCATTAGGAGAATGATGTGATGGACAAGACCCAATCCTAAGCTTAGCTCAAAGATCGTGTAGTTCGTTTGCTAGAGCTTTTCCGAATGTCAAGTATCATTTCCTTAGACCATGAGATTGTGCAACTCCCGGATACCGTAGGAGTGCTTTGGTTGTGCCAAACGTCACAACGTAACTGGGTGACTATAAAGGTGCACTACGGGTATCTCCGAAAGTGTTTGTTGGGTTGGCATGAATCGAGACTGGGATTTGTCACTCCGTATGACGGAGAGGTATCTCTGGGCCCACTCGGTAATGCATCATAATAATGAGCTCAATGTGACCAAGTGGTTGATCACGGGATCATGCATTACGGTACAAGTAAAGTGACTTGCCGGTAACGAGATTGAACGAGGTATTGGGATACCGATGATCGGGTCCCGGGCAAGTACCGTACCGATTGACAAAGGGAATTATATACGGGATTGATTGAATCCTCGACATCATGGTTCACCCGATGAGATCATCAAGGAGCATGTGGGAGCCAACATGGGTATCCAGATCCCACTGTTGGTTATTGACTGGAGAGTCATCTCGGTCATGTCTACGTGTCTCCCGAACCCGTAGGGTCTACACACTTAAGGTTCAGTGATGGTAGGGTTGTTGAGATATTAGTATACGGTAACCCGAAAGTTGTTCGGAGTCCCAGATGAGATCTCGGACATCACGAGGAGTTCCAGAATGGTCCGGAGGTGAAGATTTATATATAGGAAGTCATGTTTCGGCCATCGGGAAAGTTTCGGGGGTAATCGGTATTGTACCGGGACCACCAGAAGGGTCCCGGGGGTCCACCTGGTGGGGCCACCTATCCCGGAGGGACCCATGGGCTGAAGTGGGAGGGGAACCAGCCCCTAGTGGGCTGGTGCACCCCCCCTTGGGCCTCCCCCAGCGCCTAGGGTTGGAAACCCTAGGGGTGGGGGCGCCCCACTTGGCTAGGGGGCAAGCCACCCCCTTGGCCGCCGCCCCCCTTGGAGATCCCATCTCCTAGGGCCGGCGCCCCCCCCCCCTTGGGGTCCGATATATAGTGGGGGGGGGAGGGCAGCCGCACCCTAGCCCCTGGCGCCTCCCGCTCCCTCCCGTGACACCTCTCCCTCTCGCTAAGCTTGGTGAAGCCCTGCCGAGATCGTTGTTGCTTCCACCACCACGCCGTCGTGCTGCTGGATGTCCATCAACCTCTCCTTCCCCTTGCTGGATCAAGTTGGAGGAGACATCTTCCCAACCATACGTGTGTTGAACACGGAGGTGCCCTCCGTTCGGCGCTAGGTCATCGGTGATTTGGATCACGATGAGTACGACTCCATCAACCCCGTTCTCTTGAACGCTTCCGCTCGCGATCTACAACGGTATGTAGATGCACTCCCCTCTCCCTCGTTGCTAGATGACTCCATAGATTGATCTTGGTGATGCATAGATGCCGGCGTTCTGATCCACGGGCACCTATGGGACCGGCGGACCGGGTCCCTTTCGGTTCGGCGGGGGCGGAGGTCGCGCAAAGAGCGGATCGAGGCGAAGCACACGAGCGATTTACCCAGGTTCGGGCCGCACGGATGCGTAAAACCCTACTCCTGCTTTGTGGTTTGTATTGACTTCTTGCTCGGGAGCGCGGAGTGCTACAGTACACACCAGCAGCTAACAAGACCGAGCGTGAGTGTTCTCTGAGCTAGCTAACAGCCAACCCCCCCTACGTTGCGCATGGGCCTCCTTTTATATGCTCAAGGGGTCACCGACAGGTGGCAACGTAGACAAGGGTAAAAATGGAAAGGTGCTGTGGTAGGTACAGCTACCTGCTACAGTGTATCATACCTAACCCTGACGGCAGGGGACAAGGGTATTAAATGCCCGTCTGCGTCGCCTAGACAGTGCAGAAAGAGACCGCAGGGACGCCACCGCTCGCCACGATGGCAAACTTGTCAGCGCCGCTTGCCACCGCGCACCGCTAGCTGCACAGCCTCCCGCCACGCACGCCTGGAAGGGTCCCAGAGCGACACGTTGGTGGATGTGCTGGAGCGCGGGCACGGGGTGGTGGCTTGCCGCGGCAAGCGCCTTGCCGCGGTCGTTGTCTTGTCGTGCCCGGGATCTTGTCGCTCACCGGGCCTTGCCGGGACGCGCGGCGCGTCGCGGCAAGTTCCTTGAGATGCCTTGGGTGGCCTTCCCGGCAAGCTCCTCTTGCCGGGGTCTTGAGATGCCTTGGTTGGCCTTCCCGGCAAGATCCTCTTGCCGGGGTCTTGTCTCCTTGGCTTGGATACTTTGTTCTTGAATGGCTCCAAAGGAACCACGGAGGATCTTGGCGGTCACCCGGCAAGCCTTGCTTCGGGATGCTGCGACTGCCCGTGCACAAGTTCGGGATACTAGGGTACCCCTACTCTAGTACACCGACAGGAGCCCCCGGGCCTGGGCCATACACGGTGCCGAGCGCTGTTGGGCCAGGCCCAAAACAGGGTACGGGCACGCGCGGCCTAGGTAACGCCGTATCTTACTCCGTATCCACCGCGCCCTCCCCGAACGGCACGCGTTGAATGCGGCGTCGTGGGAGAGATCGTGGGTGGTTTCTTTATTCGGAAATGCGGAACGTCCGCCCCCTCCCTCTTTATAAGCAGGGGAAACAGGGGAAGTTCACCCATTCGCCCGTTGCTGCTTCCAATCTCAGAAATCTCCGCCGCTCCCCCATCTTCCCAAAGCCGAAAGAGAGCAGCGCTCCGCCCCCCATCGCCACCAGCACCACCAACGCCGTCGACCTCCTCCACCACCTCCTCCATGGCTCCGAAAGCCGACAAAGGGAAGGTCGTGAAGTCGACCGAGGCGCAGCGGCTTGCGGCGCTGCGGAAGGAGCGGGCCGTCTTCCCCCCCCCCCCCCCCCCAAGCTTGCTGTGAAGGAGCTGAGGGAGAACTACTACCTCTTCTGGTCGACGGAGACGCGCGCGCATCCGCGCACGAAGGTACTCCCCGCCGCCGCTTGGAAGAAGGCCCCAAACGGATACCCTTTCTTCGCATTGTTCTTCTACTGCGGGCTCTGCCCGCCTTTCTCTGAATTCTTCTGCGACATCATGAATACCTACGGATTCCACCTCCTTGACTTCACCCCCAATGTCGTTCTGACCATGGCAGTTTTCGCACATCTCTGCGAAAACTTTGTCGGAGTCCATCCCAACGTAGCCCTCTTTCGCCACTTCTTCATACCCCGAGTAGAGAGAGGAGAGCCTCTATCCGGCGGAATCGCCTGGATCTCAAGGGCCGGCAAGAAGGAAACGTATCTAGAGGGAGAATTCCGCGGCAAGTGGGAGGAGTGGAGAGCAGACTGGTGCTGGATTGACGAGGAGAACCCGCAGCCATTCACCACCTGGCGCCAAACCCCAGTGGCACGCGGCAGCGATTGGAGTGACGTGGCCCCGGAAAACGACAGGCTGAAGATTGCCGTCACCAGGATCCTACGCCTCAGGCTTGCCGGGCTTACTGTAGGGGCTGTTGGCGCAGATTTCCTTCACCGCCGCATTGCCCCCCTGCAGGAACGGGGGAGGCCCACTTGGGAGTTCAAGAATGCGGTGGATATCATGAGGCTGCGGCCGGGCCTCAACTTCAACTTTACGGTTCTGGAGCTCAACACGATGCTGCAGGAGCTGTTCAAGTATAACCCCCAACATCCCGAGGTGTTCAGGTTGCCGGGGGGCGTCGTTCCGTTGTGCAACAATTCCGCGCTCGACCGCATCCGTGCAATGATGCCGCTGTGCGACTCGCATGGAATTGTGCCAACTTGGTAGGAGCCTATGGACGATGTCGTGCAGCAGTTCTTCGATGACTTGGTGGAAGTGCCGATCCGCTCCAACGAGAAGGACAGCCTCACCCACGACACCACGGATGCGGAGATGGCACTCATCGCCACTAGGCTGGAAGAGGCGGCGGCAGCCGCAGCTGCGAGCGAGTTTGGATTCACCGTGGTGGAGGCAGATGCAGCAGAAGCGGCAAGCCGTGCCAAGCGAGGGGAGCCCGCCGGCAAGAAGGAGCTTGCCGGGCGTGACGCCGAGCCGAGCGAGCCCGCCAAGGACACGAGCGGCTCGTTGGAAATCAACTCCTCTTCCTCCTCATCTTCGGGCAGCTCGCCGCAAGCAGAGCCTCCATCCCCACCAAGAAGGCATCTCCTCAAGGTAGGTGACGTGGCGGAGTGGCAAGCGGGTCAACAGTCGCCACGCCGCGTGACACGCTCCACCGCGGCAAACACCGTTGCCGCGGGAGCGCCTCATGCTGCGACGGCAACTGGAGCGGAGTCTAGCCGGACCACCGCTTCAGTTCCTGCCGCTGCTCATGCCGCGCCGGCAGCCGGAGCGGGGTCGTCTCAGACCACCGCCACTGCTCCCGCCAAGCGGCCAAGGGAAGCTTCTCCTCCGCCTCCTCGCGCCGGGCGCGCGCCGGACTTCGACTTCTCCACGTTCAGCTCCGACGAGGAAGAAGAAGAAGAGTAAGCTTCTCTTGCTGTACTTGCAGTTCTTCAATTCTTACTGTTTTTCTTGTATCTCATTTGCTTTTCTTTCTGAACTTGTTCCTCTTTAGGACTCTGGACCAGAGAGCGGCAAAGAGAGCTAAGGTCCCGGTGATCGTCATCGAGGACGAGCCCACTGCGACAGCAGGTGGCGCGCCCGAGACAACCTTGCCGGACCCGGCGACTTTTCTCCAGAGCAGCCCCCAGCATAAGTGTATGATTTACTTTCCGCTGCGAGGTGCGCATGAGTACTTGTCTTTGCTGATATCTGCTTGTTGATTTGTGTAGGAGGCGAGCAGCCCCACCAGGAGCCAAGGGAGAGTCCTCCGGCAAGGGAGGGCTTTCTGGTAAGGGAGAAGTCTCCGGCAAGGGAGGGTTCTCCGGCAAGGGACAGCGCCAGCGGCCCTCCGACGGCGGAGAACCTGACTGCAGAAACTGGCACAGGTAATCCTTTTGCTGCCAAACTTCCCTTGGGTCCTTCTTCTCTTGATCTTTCTGGGTTTTTGCTGGATTTTGCTTGACTCTTCTCCCCTTGCCGGCTGTCAGACCCATCTGCTGCGGAGCAGATGGAGACCGAGGTCGCCGCCGAAGAAGCAGCCGGCGCTGGCGATCCCGCCAGCGGCGAGGCCGCCAAGGCTGCCGCCGCAGCAACTGGCGAGGGGTCTGGCGATCATACTGACGGCCCAGAGGCCGCAGGAGCGCCAGGCGCTACGCCGACCGCCGACCCGTCCGCCGAAGCCGCAGCGCCAAGCTCCGAGGAGCCCCAGCCAGGCGTATACTTGAAGGCCGGCGAAGGCGTCTTCATCAACCTCCCCTGGGCGTCAAGCTCCAGGGCGCCGGTCGAGGGAGAGATCTTCGACGGGGAAGTGCTTGCCTCCGCGGGACTGACGCTGGTTGACGCGCCGAGCAGCAGCAGCAACGAGCCTGAGGAGGAGCGGCTGCTGCGGAAGCTGCCGTCGCTCTACCGCGCACGGCAAGCCAAGCTGAAATCCCGCGAGGCGCTTGTCACAAAGGCGGGAGCAGATATCGAGAAGCGCGCGGAAGAGCTCGGGGGTTTCCACCGGGAAGCCCTCCGGTCCCTGGCGGAGGAGCGGGAGCAGCTTGCCGAAGCGCAGAAGGTCTTCTTCCTCGAGAAGGCCAAAGTCGAAGAGCAACAGCGGCTTGCCGCTGTGAAGCTATCCGCGGAGGAGGGCGAGCTGGCGCAGCGGAAGGTCAATCTTGACGCCCACGAGGAGGAGCTTGCCGTGCGCGAGGAGAAACTCGGCGGAGCCCTCAAGCAAGCAGAGGACGCTGCCGCCGCCGCCGAGGCCGCCAAGAAGGATCTGGAGACGAAGGTGGCGCAGCTGGAGGCCGCTCTCGCCGAGAAGAGCAAAGAGCTCAGTGCCGCCAAGGAGTCCAACGCGAATCTTGAGTTGAAGCTGACCGCCTTGACAAAGACTCTGGACGGCGCCAAGAAGCAGGAGGCGGTCTTGAAAGAAGAGATCAAGGCCGACAAGGCGTTGCTGGAGAGTGTTGCCGCCACCCAAAATGCCTTCAGGGAAACTGTGGAGCACTGGACGGAGAGTCTTGTGAATGCTGCCACAGACATTGACAGGGAGTTGGCGCAGCTGGGGATGGAAGATCTCGGGTATCCCTCTGACGAGAACCTCCAACCCAGCGCCAAGCTCATCTTGTTCTTCAAGGGCGTGGCGATGGCCCTCCAGCGACTCCGGGAGAGGATCCCAAAGCAGCTGGCCGATGAGTCGCGCAAGATCTGCGCGGGAGCTCTTCAGAAAGTGTTGGTGAAGGTGGCCTTCCGCAATCCAAGCCTCAACCTCACCAATGTCCTCAAGACCCTGCCGCCGGATGCTGATCTGGAGGTGCTCAAGACCCTTGTCGCACCCATTGTGAAAAAGGTGAGCGGGATCAAGAGAATCGAGGGCGACCGTGTAGACTAGGCCGCCCGTTTCTTCTTTCCTTGTCGCGGTTTATCATGTTATGAAAACAGTTTGTTAGAGCTGCGACAAGCTATCTTTGTAATATAACTCTATTCTGGGTAATGATTGCAATGTTATTCCCTTTACTTGATTCCTCCCTTTGTATGTTTTCGCCCTACGCTTTTAGGGAACTTGCCGGTGCAGGCACCTGAGCCGCAAGCGCTGAGTGCGGGACGTCAGCAGCCTGCTGGCGGTGCCGCTACCGACAAGAAACCTTGTCGCAACTAGTTGCAGCTCACTTAAGTTGTTGAGCGGACTCGAAACAAAGTAAGGGCGCAACTAGCTACGAGTTGGTTCCTCCGCGCATAGGTTTTCCATACAAAGTGCGGTCGTTCAAGGGAGATAACTTAAAATTTAAAAAATCTGATTTCTCAAACTTTGGCAACTTAGCTTTTCTGTTGTTTGCTTCCCGGCAAGGCGAAACTTTCTTGAACGACGCCTGGTCCATACCATTATCTTCTTCTTTCCCGTCCGGCAAACTTGTGGGCGAGGGAACCTTTCTTTCCTTGAGAAAAAAGAAAGAAGAGAAAATAAAGATACGGAGCCTTACGGCTCGTTATTGCTTACCGGGGAGTTGGTGCTGCACAAAGTGTCAGATAACACATGCAATAAATAGAAAGCATGAAATTGACAAAATATGCGGAGCACATGAGCTTTACTTATGCACGGGGTCTGCGCCCGGCTTTGTACAAAGGATTACATGCAACAGCGGCAAGACTTGTACAAAAGGTGGTTGCCGGAACAGGTTCCGGCAACCGCGCCTTACGGGTAAAACTTATGAAGATGCTCAATGTTCCAGGAGTTGCTCACCGGAATGCCATCTTCTGTCTCAAGGCGGACAACGCCAGGCCTAGTGACTCGTTTCACCCGGTAAGGGCCTTCCCACTTCGGCGTCAACTTGTTGGAATTCTTGGCGGACTGAACACGCCGAAGAACAAGGTCGCCTTCCTCGAGACTTCTGGCGTTAACTTTGCGGCTATGGTAGCGGCGCAAAGCTTGCTGGTAGCGAGCAGCTCGCACAGCAGCCTGAAGAAGGTCTTCCTCAAGGAGCAGCGCGTCATCTTGTCGCAGCTGCTCTTGCTCAAGCTCATCATAAGCGAGCACTCGAGGTGACCCGTATACGAGTTCCGTGGGGATAACTGCCTCTGCTCCATAGACTAGAGCGAAAGGTGTCTGGCCAGTGGCTCGATTTGGCGTCGTTCTGATCGACCAAAGAACCACCGGCAGCTCCTCGATCCAATTTCGTCCGCACTTGTGCAGCCTGTCGAAAGTTCTGGTCTTGAGCCCGCGCAGCACTTCAGCATTTGCCCTCTCCGCTTGACCGTTGCTTCTCGGGTGAGCAACAGAAGCGAAGCAGACCTTGGCGCCAAGATCTTGGGCGTACTGCATGAAGGTGCGGCTCGTGAATTGTGTACCGTTGTCGGTGATTATCCTGTTAGGGATCCCGAAGCGGCAAACAATCGACCTGAAGAACTTGACTGCTGACTGTGCTGTCACCTTCCTCACTGGTTCCACTTCCGGCCACTTTGTGAACTTGTCGATTGCAACGTACAAGTACTCAAAGCCCCCGACTGCTCGGGGAAAAGGGCCGAGGATGTCGAGCCCTCAGACCGAAAATGGCCAGGATAAAGGGATCGTCTGGAGAGCTTGAGCTGGTTGGTGTATCTGCTTGGAATGGAACTGGCACGCTTCACACTTGGTTACTTGTGCAGTTGCATCCTGGAGGGCTGTCGGCCAAAAGAAACCTTGCCGGAATGCTTTGCCGACAAGTGCTCTTGCGCCAATGAGGTGACCACATATGCCTCCATGTATCTCTGCCAACAGCTTTTATCCGTCTTCCCGGTGAATACACTTCAATTTCACGCCGTTGAGTCTTCTTCTGTACAGCGTCTTGTCGGCAAACTGGTACATACTTGACTGTCGGGCTACTCTTTCCGCTTCTTCTTGTTCTTCGGGAAGTTCTCCTGTCTGAAGGAAGCGGACAATCTGCTGCGCCCATGCTGGAGCTTGTGGCTCAACAACAAGGACTAAAGGCAAATCTACTGCTGCGGGAACATCCGCTTCTACGGCGAGAACTTGCGGGTCTGCCGGAGCTTGACGTTCCCCGGCAAGCTTGCCGGAGCAAAACTTGTCGGGAGTTTCTGCTTCAACGGAACAAACCCTAGGGCTTGCCGGAGCAGACTGCTCCTCAGCGCTCTTGCCGTTGATCTTGGGGACCTTCTTGGCGGCGGCTTCGGGAAGCTCTACCGGCAAATAGTCACCAGAAATCAACATCCTCTTCTTACTCTGTCCAGTTGATGGCGTTACGGATGGTTGAGTCAGGTTGAGCACACAGATCCCTGGTTCCACAGGTAACTTAAGTGCGGCGCACTTTGACAGGCCATCGGCAATGGCGTTCTGAGCTCTTGGAACATGCTCCATTTGTAGGCCGTCAAAGTGCTCTTCCAGCTTTCTCACTTCGTCGACGTAAGCTTCCATCAACGGACTCTGATAACTCTTGTTTACTTGGCGGACGACAAGCTGTGAGTCACCCTTAACAATGAGCTTCTTGATCCCAAGGTCTGCCGCGATCCTGAGACCGGCAAGTAAGCCTTCATACTCTGCAGTATTGTTTGTTGCTTGCTCCTTGGGAAAGTGCATCTGGCCTACGTACTTGAGGTGCTCTCCGGTGGGTGCGACAAGCAGCACACCAGCGCCGGCGCCTTGCAGCGAAAAGGCACCATCAAAGTACATCAGCCACTCTTTGCCTGCTTCCTTGACGGGGATGCTCATTTCTGGAATTTCTTCATCTGGTGTTGGCGTCCATTCTGCTATAAATTCTGCCAATGCTCTGCTCTGGATAGTTGAAGTGCTCTCAAACTTGAGGCCAAAGCTTGACAGTTCCAGTGCCCACTCAACAATCCTGCCTGTCGCTTCTGGATTTTGTAGTATCCTCTTCAGCGGAAAGTGAGTGACAACTGTGATCTCGTGTGCTTGGAAGTAATGGCGCAGCTTTCTCGAGGCCATGAGAAGGCCGAAAAGCAATTTCTGCACGCCAGAGTACCTTGACTTAGCCCCCTGCAGAAGGGAGCTGACAAAGTAAACTGGGCGCTGCACCATTTTCTTCTGTATCTCCTCGTGCATCTGCGCAGATTCATCTTTGTCGGGACCAGAGCTTGTCGGGGAAGCCCCCTGCTTGTCGCTGGATGTGCTTGCCGCGGTTGCGGGCTCGTCATCTGCCTCCCTCTCTGCTACTAACGTAGCACTAACCACTTGATTGGTTGCCGCTATATACAGCAGCAACTTCTCTTGTGGCTTAGGTGCGACAAGTATTGGAGGGGAGGAGAGGTATCTCTTCAAGTCTTGCAGCGCAGCCTCCGCTTCCGGAGTCCATTTCATTGGACCTGCCTTTTTCAATAATTTGAAAAATGGCAGGGCGCGCTCAGCAGACCTAGAGATAAACCTGCTGAGAGCAGCCACGCAACCGGCAAGTCTTTGTACATCCTTGACGCGCTTGGGCGCTTCAATCTACTCAATGGCCTTGATCTTGTCGGGATTGGCTTCAATTCCCCGCTGAGACACGAAGAACTCGAGAAGCTTGCCGGAGGGAACTCCAAACACACACTTCTCTGGGTTGAGCTTAAGGCTGATCTTGCGCAGATTTGCAAAGGTCTCGTCTAAATCTTGAATCAGAGTTGCCTTGTCCTTGCTCTTGACCACTATATCATCCATGTAGGCTTCCACATTTCTGTGTATTTGCGGCTCAAGAGCGATATGGACTACTCTTGCAAATGTTGAACCAGCATTTTTTAGTCCGAAAGGCATCCGTATGAAACAGTACGTGCCACATGGAGTAATAAATGCGGTCTTCTCCTCATCCTCTTCTGCCATGAAAATCTGATGATATCCTAAGTATGCGTCAAGAAATGAAAGCAAATCACATCCGGCTGTGGAGTCAACAATCTGGTCAATGCGCGGCAAAGGAAATGGGTCTTTGGGACAAGCTTTGTTAACATCGGTAAAATCGATACAAAGTCTCCATTTCCCGTTTGCCTTGCGCACGACTACAGGATTGGCCAACCATGTAGGATGGAGCACTCCTCTGACAAGGCCTGCTGCTTCCAACTTCTTGATCTCTTCTGCGATGAATGCTTGGCGCTCCACTGCTTGCTTCCTGACTTTCTGCTTGACGGGCCGCGCATGAGGACAAACGGCAAGGTGGTGCTCAATCACTTTCCTGGGAACATCGGGGATGTCAGACGGTTGCCACGCAAACACGTCGACATTCGCCCGCAGGAAAGCAATGAGCGCGCTTTCCTATTTAGGGCCGAGAGTGGCACTGATGGTGAAGGTACCACCAGTGCCATCCTCCTTGGCGGACACCTTCTTCGTCTCTGGCGGAGCTGCCATCGTCTTTTTACACTTGCCGGTGGAGCTCGATGGTGCGTGCTCGACAGCAGCGCAGCACTCCGAAGAGGTGCGCTTGCCGGAGTGGGCATCAGAACTCTTGCCGGACTTGGTCTTCTTCCCCCCGGGAGCTTCAACGGCAAGTGACTTGCGTTCTGCTGCGGCTGCTGCTTCCCGGTAGATCTTGTCGGCACAGATAAGAGCATCCTTCTTGTCACCGGGGACAGAGATGACGCTTATCGGGCCTGGCATCTTCAGCATGTTGTATGCGTAGTGAGAGGCTGCCATGAACTTGGCGAGTGCTGGACGGCCAAGTATCCCATTGTAAGGTAATGGAATATCGGCAACGTCAAAAGTGACCCTCTCAGTCCTGAAATTCAGCTCGCTGCCAAATGTAACTGGCAACGTGACCTTCCCCTTCGGCTTGCTCCTTCCCGGATTGATTCCTTGGAATGTGCCGGTCTCTTCAAGCTCACTGTCAGGAATCTGGAGTTTTTGGAGTACAGCGGAGGAGATCAGGTTCAAGCCGGCCCCGCCGTCAACTAACATCTTGGTGACCTTGAGGTTGCGGATAGTTGGTGAAACCAACATCAGCAAACACCCGACCGCAGTTGTGCGATCAGGACGGTCCTCAATATCAAAGATGATAGGCGTGCTAGACCATTTCAGAAGCTTGCGTGATTCGACGGGTGGTTCTGCCGCATTGACTTCCCGCACCCACTGCTTGAGCTGGCGGTGCGAAGTATGTAAAGAAGCACTATCGTCAACGCACAAGACCTCTGTGGCTTTCTGGAACTCCTGCTCACTGGTCTCGACATCATCCATGTCTTCATTGTCGTCGTCTTCATCGTTGTCGCGGCCGCGGGGAGGTCTATCTCCTTGCCGCTTCTTGGCTTTGCCGCAGCGTCCTCCCCGGCCGGCGCGCTTCTTGCCGGATTCTCCAGCACCTCCTTGGGCCCTCTCCTTGTCGCGTCGCTCGTATTCAGCCTTTTGCTGCCGAACAAGCTGCTCGACCTTCTTGCAGCTCTGGTGGTCATGGCCCTTGGTGCGGTGAATCTTGCAGTACTGCTTGTCGGTGCCGTCCTGCTTGTCGGCGACCGCCACAGCCTGACAGTTGGTGCATGCGGCAACCTCCTTGCCGGAGCTACCAACTTTGGCTTTCTTGGCGCCACCTTCGTTGCTGGACTGCTCAACGACTAGCACATCTTTGCCTTTCTTCCTCCTGTTCCGCCGCCGGTTTTTCTTTGCCGGGGCAGCATCCTCGCTGTCAGATCCTCCTGCTCCTGCATTCTCTCCGGGGAGTTTCCTCCCTTCCTCAGCACGTGCACACTTGTCGGCCAGGGCATATAGCTCACTGACGTCTCTGATTTTGCACATTGCCATCTCCTCCCGCATCCTGCGGTTACGCACGTTCTGATGGAACGCGCTGGTGACCGCGGCAGGGTGGACATCTGGGATGTTGTGCTGTACACGGCTGAACCTCTGAATGTACTTGCGCAGGGGCTCTCCTTCCTTCTGGGCGAGCAGATGAAGGTCACTCTCTTGGCCATGAGGCTTGTGGCCGCCTGTAAAGGCGCCGACAAACTGATGGCATAGATCTGCCCAGGAGGATATGGAGTTGTCCGGCAAGTGCATGAGCCAGGACCTGACGTTGGGCTTGAGCACCAGCGGGAAGTAGTTGGCAAGGATCTTGTCGTCCCGCCCCCGGCAGCCTGCACCGTGATGGTGTAGATGCTGAGGAACTCCGACGGATGCGTCTTGCCGTCGTACTTCTTTGGTACATCTGGTTTGAAATTCTTCGTGCTGGGCCACTGGACTTGCCGCAGCTCACGAGTGAACGCAGGGCAACCTACCGCGTACGGCAAGTCGCCTGGTTCCCCTGGCGCATGCATGTCGACAGAGGGCCCAGCGCGCTGGTCTGATTGATGCCGCGCTTCTCTTCGGCGCTCGATACGAGTACGAGCGTCTTCTTGCTGTCGTTCGTGAAGAACTTGGCGCTGATCGCGGCGGGCTCGTGGATCCGATGACGCGGTGGAGTCGCTGTCGAGGTGGATCCGACGAGTCGGCGATCTTGGCCCTCAGGGTGGAGAGTGCACAGAGGTTGCACCCCCACCGGTCTTGTCGCCACCTGCTCGTGCCTGGCTAACTGGCTGCGGCTGCGACGTACTCGGCTGCCGCTGAGTGTTGCCGTTGGCAAAGCCGATGAGACTCTGAATGGTGGCCCTCCAGTCGTCGATCTTGTCTACTGTTGGAGGGTAGTCTAGGAGCAGTTGAGCTCGCGCCAAAGCTTCTGCTGCAGTGGCGGGTGGCGGTGGCGAACGGCGCGAGGAGCGGGATATGCTCGGACTTCTAACCACGTTAGAAGGAGCAGTATCCCGTCCAGGCGACCGTGTCTCGCTCGCGCCAGCATGTTGGCGTGCATGGTGGTCCTGAGCGCTCCGAGATCCACTAGCTCGATCTTGGTCTAGCAAACGCATGGTACCGTGAGTACCATGACGCTGTTGGTCCCGCGCCTCCTGAGATGGGCGCGGTGCATGTACGGACGCCGAGGTCTTGGAGTGCGCCCGGTCATTGTGGGAGCCGGCTACGCCGCCGATGGGCAGCCAGCCTTGTCCTTGGACCTGGCAGCATCGTGAGCTCCCTCGTCGACGCCCGTTCTTCCGCCGGCGCCTGCCCCATCAGCCGTTCGCTCCGGTGATGGCGGGTTCGTCGCGGACGGAGCAGCCGCCTCCGAAACCTTCTTCTTCGGCGGCATGTCGATGAAGATGATGAAGATCTAGCTCGCGAGAATGCCGGATCTGGTTCACACAACCTCGACGCCCCCTACCTGGCGCGCCAAAGATGCCGGGGTACTGATCCACGGGCACCTATGGGACCGGCAGACCGGGTCCCTTTCGGTTCGGCGGGGGCGGAGGTCGCGCAAAGAGCGGATCGAGGCGAAGCACACGAGCGATTTACCCAGGTTCGGGCCGCACGGATGCGTAAAACCCTACTCCTGCCTTTTGGTTTGTATTGAGTTCTTGCTCGGGAGCGTGGAGTGCTACAGTACACACCAACAGCTAACAAGACGGAGCGTGAGTGTTCTCTGAGCTAGCTAACAGCCAAACCCCCCTACGTTGCGCATGGGCCTCCTTTTATATGCTCAAGGGGTCACCGACAGGTGGCAACGTAGACAAGGGTAAAAATGGAAAGGTGCTGCGGTAGGTACAGCTACCTGCTACAGTGTATCATACCTAACCCTGATAGCAGGGGACAAGGGTATTAAATCCCCGTCTGCGTTGCCTAGACAGTGCAGAAAGAGACCGCCAGGGACGCCACCGCTCGCCACGATGGCAAACTTGTCAGCGCCGCTTGCCACCGCGCACCGCTGGCTGCACAGCCTCCCGCCACGCACGCCTGGAAGAGTCCCAAAGCGACACGTTGGTGGATGTGCTGGAGCGCGGGCACGAGGTGGTGGCTTGCCGCGGCAAGCGCCTTGCCGCGGTCGTTGTCTTGTCGCGCCCAGGAGCTTGTCGCTCACCGGGCCTTGCCAGGACGCACGGCGCATCGGGGCAAGTTCCTTGAGATGCCTTGGGTGGCCTTCCCGGCAAGCTCCTCTTGCCGGGGTCTTGAGATGCCTTGGTTGGCCTTCCCGGCAATATCCTCTTGCCGGGGTCATGTCTCCTTGGCTTGGATACTTTGTTCTTGAATGGCTCCAAAGGAACCACGGAGGATCTTGGCGGTCACCCGGCAAGCCTTGCCGCGGGATGCTGCGACTGCCCGTGCACAAGTTCGGGATACTAGGGTACCCCTACTCTAGTACACCGACAATAGAAAATTTTAAAATTCTACTACGTTCCCCAACAATTGTAAGCACAAGCATGCAAACATGCATCTCATCCCAACCTCAAAACTAGAAACAATAGCAGCTATTGATTTCTACGCAGGCGTAAAACTAAACCATAAGCACTGCAACATTTGCTAAACTTGTCAGCTAAAGAACTCTATCTTGAAAGGCCTGAAAGAAGATTACATAAGCACCAGAACACCCTAACCACCACCAATTCTCTTCATAGTTGATCTGATGTAAAAAAGTAAG
The DNA here is from genome assembly GCF_056163025.1 of Triticum urartu. Lineage (NCBI taxonomy): Eukaryota > Viridiplantae > Streptophyta > Magnoliopsida > Poales > Poaceae > Triticum > Triticum urartu. The sequence continues at coordinate 424,138,298 of NC_141877.1, read as the reverse complement.
CAATATGATACAGCAGCGGGCAAGTGGTATATATCACTCATGGGCGTATGGGGCGAGGCGGGAGGCGAGGCTGAAAACATACCCAAACCCGTTCAAGATTTCCGCACATTTTATTTTTGCAATGTTTTCTATGTAAAGAAGTTCTTTTCTACAATGTTCCAGCAAACCAAATGTAATCATGCGTTGGGCAAGAGAAACTATTGACAGTGACCTCATAGAACAAAATTCAGCAGACCAACAATGTGTAAGGCAAGACCATGGCAGGGATCTAGTTCTCCCCCAGCAGAGTCCCTTTGGAGCCGATCAGCTCCCCACGCAAGCAGCTTTCAGATGCAATCCAGGTCCCCGCTGCGAGCTGCCAAATGCACAGGGTGAGGGGGCTCCATGACCCTATTGATCAGCCGGAGGTTTCTTCTCACCACACAAGTAGCTGCACATATCACTTGATGGAGTTAGTTCTTTTCAATTAATAATTTTTTAGTTGAACAAGACATGCTCATCCATGGTGCAGTCCAAGAATACATCTATAAATCATTGCCTGAACCATACATGTACGTATCTCTCTCTCTCTCTCTCTCTCTCTCTCTCTCTCTCTCTCTCTCTCTCTCTCTCTCTCTGAAATTGAATTGGCCTCTTACTTTTTTCCTCTGTTCCATACATGTACTTAGATCACAACTGATTTCCAAAGCTAATTAACAAAGGAAGTCACATTTCTACTGTAGCAATAGCCAAACGTGACTGATTTATCATGCAAAACCCAGTTTCACACGCTAAACATCAAGCATTACAAACAGAGCAAATAAATACTCATGCTGTGACCACCTTGACCAGAAAGGCCACCACCTGGTGTCCACAGCAAGACAACAGGGCGGGGAATCACCAACTTAGAATTATGAAGGGAAACCTCCAGACATAACAGGGTGGCAGACAAAATTCCGCACATGTAATTTAGGATGTGGAATAATACTGGTGCTGACAATGTACTGTTGTCTCACATTATATGTGTGACATCTGCTTTCAAAACTATGGTCAAATAACCATGCACATCTGATAGTTCCAGTGAAAAGAATATATGCAAATTGAGCAACCTGAGTGTAGATACACTACAATTTCAGATACACTACATAACATCTGCATGGATCCAATTTGCATGTCATTCGGCAGATCCAAAATGGGGGCTTAAGTAGCTAAGCAAAACAACTAAAAGGTAAAACAAGACACTGAAGCAAAAGTAACTTTGTCAAAAAGTTAACAGTGACACTGGACATCACGGGGACCATTGGATGGTTGATCTGTGGCTGTGGTAGTCTTGCGGTTGTGAACCGGCACGGAGCAACTAGGGCCTTGTGACGCAAATCAAATGGACGACCGAGACCGAGGGACTGAAACTTATCATGAACAGTAGAAGTGTTGAAAATATTCAGTTTCGTCAGGCTTGGATCTTGACACTAGTCATTTGCATGGATATATGTTTTTTCTTAGATGGCGTTGCTACTGCATATTGATTCATAACAGAAACTCAAGATCCAAAAGGGAGGGATGCTCCAGTTCTAGTCTCACGGTCTAACCATACACATACATACAAATTGCTTTAGCCAAAACGTTTCATATATATTAGTACAATTGCAAGTAGCAGGACTGGATGATGAAGAAACAAAACATATAGTACATGTTGAGATTTGATGAGTATGAAAACCCTACCTTTGCTTGACGACTGGCTTGGTCATGGTGTTGATGGAGTGTGCCATGAAGTGGGCGGGGATCCTTTTTCTCCTCCTTGAGCTTCGTGTCAGGTCCATCTAGGGGTGCTCCTGCGATGAACACATCCGTCAGAGAATCCAATCGAAGGAAAAGGAATGGGAAAGGAGAGCAAATCGAGAGAGAGGGGCGGACCTTATCCCTATCCCATATACTAGATTGGAGCAGCGCAGGTTGTGGGCAACGAGCTGAGCCATGAAGACCTTCCGGTGGTCCTTCTCCTCCTCCTCCTCCCCCAGTCCCCCTATGGGTATGCTGAGTTCTTCTGCATCAGCAGCACGAACTTGACGAAAACAGGAACCATATCTGCAACCTCGAATTGAATCGAATCAGAGAGAGAGAGAGAGAGGGAGAGGCGTGGGGAGGAGAAAAGGGGAGAGATATGGGACCTTGTGGATGAGATCCATGGCTTGGGCACCATGGATTTGGAAGCACCAAAGTGGATTTGGCCACGGCTGCCCTGCTGCTTGATTTGGACCGGATGCGGCAGCGACTCTGGGTGGGGATGCAGGTGCGGCGTGGATGAGGAGGGGCGACGGCATGCGTCGGAGGTACGGGTGTGGGGAGTTGTTTATGGGCATTGCGTGGCGGGTGACCATGGGATTCAGAGGCGGCGGTGATCTGGCGTTGGCAGCCCAATGGAGTTGGCAGCGGTGATCTGGCCTCACCGTCACCGGAAGGGGTGGCGGCCAAAACCCTAGCTAGCCACGGGGGGTTGGTGGATGGCGGGAGTGATGATTCTGGCCGGAGGCGAGGGAGGAGTGGAGGGGAGGGAAGGGGAGGGTGTAAAACGGTGCGAGGGGAGGGGTGGGTGGCGGAGGCGAGGGGAGAGGTGGGCGGCGGAAGGAAGGGGAGGACGGGGCGGCGGCGGAGGGATCTGGATTGGGGAGACGAGTGGGGGCGGGGAGGGATCTGGATCGGCTAGGGTTCACGCGCGTGTGTGTGTGTGTGAGAGAGAGGCTGCACTGGGTTGGATTGGATTGACGGATGGATTGATGTATGGATGGACGGATGTTTGCCACATCATCGATCCATGTCACAACGGATTCCACCAATCAGAATTCAGCCTATGTTTCTCTTATAGTTTTTATCCTCTTATTTAGGGCAAACATTCCACAAAAGAGCCGTTTTCTGTTTTTCGAGTGCCCGAAATGGTTTTTGTGAAGGACCTACCATACATCTATTCAAAAATTGGACCAAACCATTTTTCTAAAATCATTTCCCATTTTCTTTGGACGAAAAAAATCATTTTTCCATTTTTCGAGTGCCCCAAATGAGGTTTTTTGTGAAGGACCTACCAAATAATTGTTGCAAAATTGGACCAAATCATTTTTATAAAATACTTGGCCATATTTAATGCACAATTGACCAAATGGTTTGGTGTCAAAAGTTTTGATCCACCTCTGGTGAAAAAGACATATTTCGGCCGATTTAGTGGGAAGCGGGTCAAATTTGAACTGCATCTGCCTCATAGTTTGCTCTTTATTTTTTCCAAAAATCATTTCTAGGTACATAAGTATCTATTTAATAAGATAAACATCAAAAGTTTTCCAAGATTCAACCACTAGCTAGGAACGGTCAAGCCCGCCGTTTTGACCGTATTTTGAAACGGGCATAAAAATTTAAAAAAAAATCAAAAAATTAGAAAACCTTCTCATTGTGTCACTACATGTGGCCAAGTTACCAAGAAAAATAATAAACTTGTAATACGGCAACTATTTTAAAAAAGTGTTCTCAGAAATGAGCTATCATGCGTGAAGATTCATGGCTTTCAAGCCAAATGATCAATCTTATGGCCACATTCATGGCATAGTTAGTTCAAATGATCTCATATTGTGCACAAGGGTGCATCTTGGAATTTCAAACAATGTTGCCTAAGGGAGTTTTCATTTTCTTTTCACGGAAAATACATTTTCCATTTTTCGAGTGCCCGAAATGAGTTTTTTTGTGTGAAGGACCTACCATATATTTGTTGCAAAATTGGACCTAACCAATTTTATAAAATACTAGGACATATTTAATGCACAATTGACCAAATGGCTGGGTGTCAAAAGCCTTGATCCACCTTTGGTGAAAAAGACAAATTCCCGCCGATTCAGCAGGAACCGGGTCAAATTTGAACTGCAGCTGCCTCATAATTTGCTCTTTATTTTTTCAAAAAATCATTTCTAGATACATAAGTATCTATTTAATCAGAGAAATATCAAAAAATTTCCAAGATTCAACTATTAGCTAGGAACGGTCAAACCCGCCGTTTTCATCGCATTTCGAAACGGGCATAAAAAATTCAAGAAAAATCAAAAAATTGGGAAACCTTCGCATTCTGTCATTATATGTGACCAAGTTTCTAGGAAAAATAACAAAGTTGTAATACAGCAATTATTTTAAAAAAGTGTTCTCAGAAATGAGCTATCATGCATGAAGATTCATGGCTTTCAAGCGAAATGATCAATCTTATGGCCACATTCATGGCATAGTTTGTTCAAATGATCTCATATTGTGCACAAGGGCGCATCTTGGAATTCCAAACAAAGTTGCCTAAGGGAGTTTTCATTTTCTTTGCACGGAAAATTCATTTTCCATTTTCTGAATGCCCAAAACGAGTTTTTTTTGTGAAGGAGCTACCAAATATTTGTTGCAAAATTGGACCAAATCATTTTTATAAAATATTAGGCCATATTTAATGCATAATTGACAAAATGGTTTGGTGTCAAAAGTTTTGATCCACCACTTGTGAAAAAGACAAATTTCTGCCGATTCAGGAGGAAGCGGGTCAATTTTGAACTGCATCTACCTTATTGTTTGCTATTTATTTTTTTCCAAAAATCATTTCTAGTTACATAAGTATCTATTTAATCATAAATACATGGTTTTGTGGCGATACGTCGAGGTTTGGATGTGGCCCAGGGCCCCAACTCCAAAGCGCGTAAACACGCATGCCCGCCGCGTGGTCACCGCGTGACCTTGGCGTTGACATGCGTTCTGGGAGGCCTAGGCATGTCTAGTGGGTTGGGCACTCCCCAGGTAGGTGCTCAAAGATGAATTAGCAGCCAAGTGTTTGATTAGTGGTACGGGAAATGCACATGGCCAATGAGCGTGAGTTTTGGCTGAGGATGATCATCTACTAAGGAGAATGTCTTCACAAATTTTTAGCTCAAAAGGAGGATCATAGGTGGTACTTGCTTTGCAAAGTACCACGCTGGACAAAAATATGAATGTTGAAGCTAGGCTCAAAATAATGAATGCATTGAGCTGAAATTTGGTGGAGGAAGGTTATTTGGGCATAGGAAAGCATTGTAGAAAATTGATACCATTTGGACATGCCAAAGTAGTACTTCCTTCACAATGCTCTTCTATGGACAGAAACTTGGGAAAACTAGTGAGAGAGATTGGATGAATGAAATGAGCTCAAAATTGGTGTAGGTAAGTTACATAGGTATGGTCATGCGCTGGTAAATTTTTAGATCATTTGGGTAAGCCTAGCTAGTACTTACTTCACAAAGCTTCTCTTGAGGTAGAAACTTTGGAAATTTCTTGAGAAAGATTTACTAGGGAAATTGAGCTGAATATTATCATGTGGCAATGATTTGGGTATGGAAGAGTGCCCAAAAAGTTTGAGGGTAATAGGAGGGGTCTAGATAACACTTGCTTTGCAACGTGCCAATTTGGCCATAAAATATAAATTGAACCTGGGCTCACATAGATGATTTGACTGAGCTGCAATTTGGAGGAGGGTGATAATTTGGGCATATGAAGGAACTGTATGAATTTCATGTCATTTCGATATATAAAAAGGTACTTCCTTCACAATGCTTCTAGGTGGACAAAAACTTTGGAAATTTGCCGAGGAAGATTTGCTAGGAAAATGGAGCTGAATTTTGTCATGCGGTAATGATTTGGATAGGAAAGAGTGCCCAAAAATTCCGAGGGCAATCAAGAATATATAAATAGCACTTCCTTCATAAAGTGCTGTTATGAACAGAATAGGAAAATGAATATTGTTGAATTAGTTTTGAACTAGGCAAGGAAGGATTTTTACATATTTGACGAAGATATGACCCAAAGAATTTATGAGATTTTTTTGGGAATTTTGGGAATGACAGAAATATAGGTTGCTTCACAACCTAGGGCAAAAATCGACACATGGACATGACACATAGGCAAAACTGATGAGGTGGCGCCAAGTCATACCAATCCAGCACAATTTACAAGGTTATGACCATCTATATTGGTCATGATCAGCTAGAAATAAGGCAGCGGACTAGTGATGTCTGTTTTATGACCATTTCATGTAAGCAAATTACGACCTTTCTGACCAAAATGGTCGCAATGGTTTAGGGTTTGGAGCCCCCCCCCCCCCCCCCCGAACAGCTTTTGACCAATTGGTCTCAAATGGTCATAGATCTATGAACAATTCTTCCAAGGTCACTAACAGAAGGTCACTAGTTGACATATTTCTTGTAGTGTAGATCTCCACGGTTTCTCCACGGGTCGTCCTGTTCGAGCCATCTTCGATGCCCCATGTATACGATTTTCCCCGAGCCGCCATCTTTCCTTGACGTTAGCTGTTGAGACGTCATATCATCCATGCACCACGTGCATCCGTAATATCCATGGCACACCTGGCCTGCGGCATATCCGTAACCGAGATAGTCATGCACCGTCATGATCAACGCGGCTCTCATGTAGAAATGCTTGCCTTTGCTGGCGTCCCATGTCTTGGCCGGTGTTTTCCATAACGTGTCTAACTCCTCTTGAAGTAGCCCCAGATACAAATTAATATTATTTCCTGGTTGTTTCGGCCCTTGAATAAGCATGCTCATGTGAATGTACTTCGACTTCATGCACAACCAGGGGGGAGGTTGTACATCCATACAAACATGAGCCATGTGCTATCGTTGGTGTTCTGGTTGCCAAACAGATCCATGCCATCGGTACACGTGCCGAGAACGATGTTCCTTGCATCACATTCGAAATACCGATAGAAGCTGTTCAACGCTCTCCACTGGCTACCATCCTTGACGTGTCTCAGCTTCGGATCATCCCCATCGTCGGGCTTCTTCCTCTCCGCGTGCCAGCGCATTAGCTTTGCTTCCTTCGGATCTACAAAATACCGCTGGAGATGGGGAGTGATTGGTAAGTACCATACAACTTTCTGCGGACATTTCTTCCCGGCCTTCTTGTATCGAGAAGCATTGCACACCGGAGAACTTGTTTTTTCTGCATGCTCCTTCCGATAAATTATGCAATCATTGGTGCATGCATGGTATCTAACGTGCGGCAGATCAAGAGGGCACATGATCTTCTTGGCCTCATCAACACTAGTAGGACATAGATTCCCCGCGGGAAGAACATCCTTTTGGTACTTGAGATGCTCATCGAGGCTAGTGTCGGTCCATTTGTTTTTAGCCTTCGTCTTCAGGAGTAGGAGCATGAAACTCAAGCGGGTCACCACAAGATTGCAACCATCATACAATGGGGTGTTCGAGTCTACCACCGGTTGCTCCAGCTTAGCCCCCTCTCTAGAGGCAGCTCTCTCAGTACTCGTCTCCTTGTGAAGCAGTGGTTGAACATGAGGGTCCTGCACGATTGAACTTAGTACCGACGAACACTGCTGCGTGGAGTCCACGTTCTCTCCGCCGCCATGTCTAGCCCCTTCTCCTCCGCCATGTCCGGCCTCTTCTCCACCGCCATGTCCGGCCTCTTCCCCGCCGCCATTATCGATCATCTCTTCGTCTTGCCCCGTGTCATCATTGCCTGCCCCGTCGGCGTCCTCAACATCGTCATCCTCATCTTCAATTATCCACCGAGTATAGCCATCCATGAAACCATTCATGAGACGGTGTGCTTCAACACGACCATCGCCATAGGGGTCGAGCCAAACTATTCCTTTGCATTTTTGACACGGACATAAAACCTCTGTCCGGTTATTTTCTTTCATGTCCTGCACCGCCGACCGCAACCACCTGTCCACCATCGTTCCACTAACCATCATGAACATCTGCATGGTAATAATAAACAAATTGATTATAAAAATGCGTGCATGCATCAAAGTCATACAAAAATTCAGCATGACCTTCCCTAAAAATAGGACATATAGATCTAGAGTTTGCCCAGAATTTGCCGAAACGGAAATAAATCGACATTTCGGCAAAACATAGGCAACTCAAAAGCACAATTTGGCGTGAACTCATGCCACACACACAATTTCCATCATATTGCCCAATTATCATATCACACACACATACACATATTTCCATTTTGCAAAAGCATGAAATTTTAATCGCCTCTATCTCGAGGTCGAGCACACGGTGGAGATGATGATGTAGGGAGATCAAAAGTGCACAAAGCTTTTCTTGACAAAGATAGATCTAGTTAGGGGGAAAATAGGTCACTTAACTAAATTCTACATCTACCTAGCTAGCTAATTTGGGAGGAGACAACTTCAACTAGTGGAGAGGGAAGGAAAAAGAGAAAGGAGATGCATTAATGGAGGTGGTGTGTAGTTAGCTAGGAGTAATGAAGAGAGAGAAAGGTAGGTAGAAGAGGGAGAGTAATGGGGGGAGAAGTATTGAGGAAGAAGAATGAGAGAGGGAGGATGGTAGGTAGGGGAAAGGGCGGATGGGTGGGTGGAAAAAGATGGTGGGGCCCTGTGACTTAGCAGTAGTGGAGGAGCAAAAACACGCTACTAATAATAGCGTAGCAGCAGCGCATTTTTCTCGCACGCGCTACTGCTAGACGAGGCCACCCGTGTGACAATTTCAAAATTAGCAGCTGCGACCTGAGCAAAAAGCGTGCTACTACTATTTCTGTAGCAGTAGCGTGCCCCGCGACACCGCGCTGCTGCTAAACTTAGGGTGTTGGTTACTGTCGGTGGATTTTTGGCGCAGCGCGGTTTAGCCCTCAAGCGCTACTGCTAAATTCGCATCAGTGGCACTTCTTTTTGTGCCGCGTTGCTGCTAATATTCTGTGTATAAGGTTTTCCCTAGTAGTGATGGGTTGCTAGAGTGACAGAAGCTTAAACCCTAGTTTATGAGTTGCTTCGTAAGGGGCTGATTTGGATCCATATGTTTCATGTTATGGTTAGGTTTACCTTAATACTTCTGTTGTAGTTGCGGATGCTTGCAATAGGGGTTCATCATAAGTGGGATGCTTGTCCAAGGAAGGGCAGTACCCAAGCACCGGTCAAGCCACATATCAAATTATCAAAGTACCGAACGTGAATCATATGAGCGTGATGAAAACTAGCTTGACGATAATTCCCATGTGTCTTCGGTACCATTTTCCTTTATATAAGAGTTTGTCCAGGCTTGTCCTTGCTACAAAAAGGATTGGTCCATCTTGCTGCACCTTATTTACTTTTACTATTTGTTACCCCTTACAAATTACCTTATCACAAAATTACCTGTTACCGATAATTTCAGTGCTTGCAGAGAATACCTTACTGAAAACTGCTTATCATTTCCTTCTGCTCCTCGTTGGGTTCGACACTCTTACTTATAGAAAGGACTACGATATATCACCTATACTTGTGGGTCATCAAGACTCTTTTCTGGCGCCGTTGCCGGGGAGTGAAGCGCCTTTGGTAGTTGGAATTTGGTAAGGAAAAATTTAAATAGTGTGCTGAAATTTACTGTCACTTGTTACTATGGAAAATAATCCTTTGAGGGGCTTGTTCGAGGTATCTTCACCCCGACCAGTAGAGCAAACAGTTGCTCCTCAACCTACTGAACATACTAAAAATGTTTACTTTGAATTCCTTCGGGTATGATAGAGAAACTGCTAGCTAATCCTTTCACAGGTGATGGAACATTACATCCCTATTTGCACCTAATCTATGTGGATGAAGTTTGTGGATTATTCAAGCTTGTAGGTATGCCCGAGGATGTTATCAAGAAGAAGCTCTTCCATTTATATTTTAAGGGAAAGGCATTGACATGGTTTAGGCTATGTGATGATATGGGATCATGGAACTACAACCGATTGAAATTGGAATTTCATCAGAAGTTTTATCCTATGCATCTTGTTCATCGTGAACATAATTATATATATAATTTTCGGCCTCGCGAAGGAGAAAGCATCGCTCAAGATTGGGGGAGGCTTAAGTCAATGTTATATTCATTCCCAAATTATGAGCTCTCAAGATAAATTATTATTCAAAAATTTTATGCTCGGCTTTCTCTCGATAATTCACTCCATGCTCGATACTTATTGTACTGGCTCTTTTATGATGAAGACTATTGAATTCAAATGGGAGTTATTGGAAAGAATTAAACTCAACTCTGAAGATTGGGATCTCGATGAAGGTAAGGATTCAGGTATAATGCCTAAGTTTGATTGTATTAAATCTTTTATGGTTACCGATGCTTTCCATGAATTTAGCAGTAAATATGGACTTGACTCTGAGATAGTAGCTTCTTTCTGTGAATCCTTTGCTACTCATGTTGATCTCCCTAAGGAGAAGTGGTTTAAATATAATCTTCCCATTGAAGTAAAAGTAGTTGCACCTATTAAAGTTGAAGAAAATACTATCACTTATAATGATCCTATTATTCCTACTACTTATGTTGAGAAACCACCTTTTCCTGTTATAATGATTCTGTTGTTCCTACTACTTATATTGAGAAACCACCTTTCCCTGTTAGAATGAAGGATCATGCTAAATCTTCAACTGTGGTTCGTAAGAGTAATACTAGAACACCTACACCCTCTGAGAAAATTAAAGTTGAACATATTGTTGTATGGTTAAAGATCTGTTGGCCGATAATATTGATGGGCATTTTATTTACTTTTGTGATGAATCTGCTAGAATTGCTAGACCCGATACTAAAAATAAACATAGACCTATTGTAGGCATGCCTGTTATTTCTGTTAAAATAGGAGATCCTTGCTATCATGGCTTATGTGATATGGGTGCTAGTGCAAGTGCAATACCTCATTCCTTATATAAAGAAATTATGCATGATATTGCAGCTGCTGAGATAGAGGAAATTGATGTTACAATTAAACTTGCCAATAGAGACACTATTTCACCAGTTGGGATTGTTAGAGATGTTGAAGTCTTGTGTGGGAAAGTTAAATATCCTGCTGATTTTCTTGTTCTTGGTTCCCCACAAGATGATTTTTGCCCCATTATATTTGGTAGACCCTTCTTGAATATTGTTAATGCTAAGATAGACTGCAAAAGGATGTTGTTACTATTGGTTTGGGGGATATGTGTCATGAGTTTAATTTTGCTAAATTTCATAGACAACCCCATGATAAAGAATTGCCTAGTAAAGATGAAATTATTGGTCTTGCTTCTATTGTCATGCCTCCTAGTGATCCTTTAGAACAATATTTGCTAGAGCATGAAAATGATATGTTTATGAATGAAAGAAGGGAAATAGATGAAGTATTCTTTAAACAGGGACCTATTTTGAAAACACAACTTGCCTATTGAAATCCTAGGGGATCCTCCTCCATCCAAGGGTGATCCCATGTTTGAGCTTAAACCTTTACCCGATACTCTTAAATATGCTTATCTTGATGAGAAAGAGATATATCCTGTTATTATTAGTGCTAACCTTTCAGAGCATGAAGAAAAGAAATTATTGAAAACTCTGAAGAAGCACCGTGCTGCTATTGGATATACTCTTGATGATCTTGAGGGCATTAGTCCCACTTTATGCAAGCACAAATTTTTTTGGAGAAAGACTCTAAACCGGTTGTTGATCACCAACGACGGTTAAATCCTAAGATGAAAGAAGTGGTAAGAAAAGAAATATGAAAGCTTCTGGAGGTAGGTATAATTTATCCCGTTGCTGATAGTCAGTGGGTAAGTCCTGTCCATTATGTCCCTAAGAAGGGAGGTATCACTGTTGTTCCTAATGATAAAGATGAATTGATCCCACAAAGAATTTTTACAGGCTATAGAATGGTAATTGATTTTCACAAATTAAATAAAGCTACTAAAAAGATCATTACCCCTTACCTTTTATTGATTAAATGCTATAAAGATTATCCAAACATACACATTTTTTGCTTTCTAGATGGTTATTCTGGTTTCTCTCAAACACCCGTGTTAATAGAGGATCAAGAAAAGACAACTTTTACTTGCCCTTTCGGTACCTTTGCTTATAGACGTATGCCTTTTGGTTTATGCAATGCACCTGCTACCTTTCAAAGATGTATGACTGCTATATTCTCCGACTTCTGTGAAAAGATTGTTAAGGTTTTCATGGATGATTTCTCCGTTTATGGAACTTCTTTTGATGATTGCTTAAGAAACCTTGATCGAGTTTTGCAGAGATGTGAAGAAACTAATCTTGTCTTGAATTGGGAGAAGTGCCACTTTATGGTCAGTGAAGGTATTGTCTTGGGGCATAAAATTTCTGAAAGAGGTATTGAAGTTGATAAAGCTAAAGTTGATGCTATTGAAAAGATGTCATGTCCTAAGGACATCAAAGGTATAAGAAGTTTCCTTGGTCATGCCGGTTTTATAGGAGGTTCATTAAGGACTTCTCTAAAATTTCTAGGCCTCTGACTAATCTCTTGCAAAAAGATGTTCCTTTTGTCTTTGATGATGATTGTGTAGAAGCATTTGAAATACTTAAGAAAGCTTTGATTTCTGCACCTATTGTTCAGCCTCCTGATTGGAATTTACCATTTGAAATTATGTGTGATGCTAGTGATTATGCTGTAGGGGATGTTCTAGGACAAAGAGTTGATAAGAAATTAAATGTTATCCAATATGCTAGTAAGACTCTGGACAGTGCCCAGAGAAATTATGCTACTACTGAAAAAGAATTTTTAGCAGTTGTATTTGCTTGCAATAAGTTCAGACCTTATATTGTTGATTCTAAAGTAACTGTTCACACCGATCATGCTGCTATTAAATATCTTATGGAAAAGAAAGATGCTAAACCTAGACTTATTAGGTGGGTTCTCTTGCTTCAAGAATTTGATTTGAATATTATTGATAGAAAGGGAGCTGAGAACTCCGTTGCAGACAACTTGTCTAGGTTAGAGAATGTTCTTGATGACCCACTACCTATAGATGATAGCTTCCCTGATGAACAATTAGCTGTCATAAATGCTTCTCTTACTGCTCCATGGTATGCTGATTATGCTAATTATATTGTTGCTAAATTTATACCACCTAGTTTCACATACCAACAAAAGAAAAAGTTCATCTATGATTTAAGACATTACTTCTGGGATGACCCACACCTTTATAAAGAAGCAGTAGATGGTGTTATTACACGTTGTGTACCTGAGCATGAACAGGAATAGATCCTACGCAAGTGTCACTCTGAGGCTTATGGAGGACACCATGCTAGAGATAGAACTGCACATAAGGTATTGCAATCTGGTTTTTATTGGCCTACTCTCTTCATGGATGCCCGTAAGTTTGTTTTGTCTTGTGATGAATGTCAAAGAATTGGTAATATTAGTAGATGTCAAGAAATGCCTATGAATTATTCACTTGTTATTGAACCATTTGATGTTTAGGGCTTTGATTATATGGGACCGTTTCCTTCCTCTAATGGGTATACACATATTTTAGTTGTTGTTGATTATGTTACTAAGTGGGTAGAAGCTATTCAAACTAGTAGTGCTGATCATAACACCTCTATTAAGATGCTTATAGAAGTTATTTTTACGAGGTTTGGAGTCCATAGATACTTAATGACTGATGGTGGTTCATATTTTATTCATGGTGCCTTTCGTAAAATGCTTGCTAAGTATGACGTTAATCATAGAATTGAATCCCCATATCATCCATAGTCTAGTGGTCAAGTAGAGTTGAGTAATAGAGAACTTATATTAATTTTGCAAAAGACTGTTAATAGATCTAGAAAGAATTGGTCCAAGAAACTTGATGATGCATTATGGGCTTATAGAACTGCATATAAAAATCCTATGGGTATGTCTCCGTATAAGATGGTTTATGGAAAAGCATGTCACTTACCTCTCGAACTAGAACATAAGGCATATTGGGCCATTAAAGACCTCAATTATGATTTCAAACGTGCCGGTGAGAAGAGGCTTTTTGACCTTAGCTCACTTGATGAATGGAGAACCCAGGCTTATGAGAATGCCAAACTGTTTAAAGAAAAAGTTAAAAGAGGGCATGACAAAAGGATACAAAAATGTGAGTTTAATGTAGGTGATTATGTATTATTATACAACTCTCGTTTAATATTTTCTGCAGGAAAACTCCTCTCAAAATGGGAACGCCCTTACGTCATTGAGGAGGTCTATCGTTCCAGTGCCATAAAAATCAAGAACTTCGAAGGCACAAATCTAAGGGTGGTGAACGGTCAAACAATCAAACAATATATCTCAGGTAATCCTACAAATGTTGAAACTAATGTTATCAAAACTATAACCCCGAAGGAATACATAAAGGACACTTTCCAGAATGTTTCAGACTCCGAAAAGGAAGAGGTATGTGGTACGGTAAGTAAACCGACTCCAAAACAGTTCTAATAGCAATTTTTCTCCGTTTTGGAATATTTAAGAAAATAGGAAAATAAGAATCAGTCTGAGAAGGACACGAGGCTTCCACGAGGGTGGAGGGCGCGCCCCGGCCTCGTGGGAACCTCGTGTGCTCTTCGGACTCCGTTTTCTTGCACGATACTTATTTTGGTTAGTAAAAATTCATTATATAATCTCCCTAAGGTTTTGATCACCGTACCACGCAAATATCTCATGCTTTTGTTTCGAGCTGTTTTCTGCCAGGGTTGTCAAGGCTAGGCATCATGTCATCTCCCTCCTCCTCCAACAATGAGGGCAACGATGCTTGGCCAATGAAGATAGAGCTAAAGAGAGAAGAGCCCGAAGAGATCAACAAGGATGATGGGATCAAGAAGGCCATGGGGGATCAAGTTCCGGCAGTAGTAGAAGAAGACATCCTTCAACCTCATCACAATCTCTTTACTCCAACGGAGATTGAAGCTTTCAACATGATTGAGTTAGCTCGCATTCAAAACAAATATCTCACAAGTGAAAATATTTTGTTGAAGGAGCATATCATCGCACTCAAGGGCATTATCCGCAAATTGGAGGATCTCCTATGCTCGATGTGCGACTATCCATCATCACCAACACCTTCTTCACCAACAAACAAGAACTTAGTATCGGGTATGGGCACTCCCCTTAGCAACTGCTGATACATCCATTTTGCATCATGCTTTTATATCGACATTTATTGCATTATGGGCTATTATTACACATTATGTCACAATACTTATGCCTATTCTCTCTTATTTTACAAGGTTTACATGAACAGGGAGAATGTCGGCAGCTGGGATTTTGGGCTGGAAAAGGAGCAAATATTAGAGACCTATTCTGCACAGCTCCAAAAGTCTTGAAACTTCACGGAAGTCATTTTCAGAATATATAAAAATACTGAGCGCAAGAAGTTCCAGAGGGGGGCCACACCCTGGCCACGAGGGTGGGGGGCGCGCCCTACCCCCCTGGTGCCCCCTGCCTCGTGCGCCCCCTGGTGGCCCTCCGATGCCAATCTTCTGCTATATGGAGTCTTTCGTTGAGGAAAAAATCATAAGCAAGCTTTCGGGACAAGACTCCGCCGCCACAAGACGGAACCTTGGCGGAACCAATCTAGGGCTCTGGCGGAGCTGTTCTTCCCGGTGAACTTGCCTCCGGGAGGGGGAAATCATCGCCATTGTCATCACCAACGATCCTCTCATCGGGAGGGGGTCAATCTCCGTCAACATCTTCACCCGCACCATCTCCTCTCAAACCCTAGTTCATCTCTTGTATCCAATTCATGTCTCTAAGTCTGGGATTGGTACCTGTGGGTTGCTAGTAGTGTTAATTACTCCTTGTAGTTGATGCTAGTTGGTTTATTTGGTGGAAGATCATATGTTCAGATCCTATATACATATTAATACCCCTCTGATTATGAACATGAATATGCTTTGTGAGTAGTTACGTTTGTTCCTGAGGACATGGGAGAAGTCTTGCTATTAGTAGTCATGTGAATTTGGTATTCATTCAATATTTTGATGAGATGTATGTTGTCTCTCCTCTAGTGGTGTTATGTGAACGTCGACTACATGGCACTTCACCATTATTTGGGCCTAGAGGAAGGCATTGGGAAGTAATAAGTAGATGATGGGTTGCTAGAGTGACAGAAGCTTAAACCCTAGTTTATGCATTGCTTCGTAAGGGGCTGATTTGGATCCATATGTTCATGCTATGGTTAGTGACGGTGTCCTGTACTAGGGGGCACTCATCACGTCGTCTCCCGATCAGTTGGATTGGGCCGAGGACCCCCATGGCCGTATAACTCATGGGCCAGTCCGGACAGCTGCCGCATACAAGAAGATTCCACAAGACTTGGTGATCAAGACAAGGACTCCTCCCCACCAGCGTATTCGGCTAGGACTCTGGTGCATTGTATAAACCAGGGCCAGGCTAGTCGATAGATCATATATACAACATACAATCATACCATAGGCTAGCTTCTAGGGTTTAGCCTCTCCGATCTCGTGGTAGATCAACTCTTTTAATACTCATATCATCAAGAATAAATCAAGCAGGACGTAGGGTTTTACCTCCATCAAGAGGGCCCAAACCTGGGTAAAACATCGTGTCCCCTGCCTCCTGTTACCATCCGCCTTAGACGCACAGTTCGGGACCCCCTACCCGAGATCCGCCGTTTTGACACCGACATTGGTGTTTTCATTGAGAGTTCCGCTGTGTGATCGACAAAAGGGTCGATGGCTCGTCTGCAGGTCAACTGCGATGCCGGCATCTTCGTCGCCAGCTCGACTGGTCACCTTGGCTCGACCGAGGACCGTACTCCATCTCCGATCATCTTGTTCGGACAAGGGCCTTCTTCAACACCAACTCCGATCTCTATCAAGATCATGGAGGAATCGTCCATGGAGCTCGGGGGCTCAGCGTCAACATTGCCCTCGGGCGACCGTGCTGTTTTTCTGGACAGCGAACGCGTATCCGCCGCCACCGCCTCCTCGAGTGTCGTTTTAACGATCGCTTCGGTTAAATTGTGCGGGATCGAGTCTACAACAACCCTGGAAAATTTCTTCGAGTTCCGATGGTGGAATCTCTGACAATCTATGATATACCGGAGCCGTGTCAAATCTGAACGAGAATCTGGACGAGTTTAGGGCGTGGTTTCCAGCTTCTAGCTCGGACGTCCTTTGGAATATCAAACCGTTTATCGGCTGCGGAATTCCTATTTCCACCACCTCTCAAAATTTCATCTCGATCCGACCGTCCAAACTCCGGGAACCTTCCGATTAGTGCATCACTTTTCGGATCTGTTTTCTGCGTGAGAACGAATCCAACCCAAAGTTATCTTTTTTATGAACGGGATTTCAGACATCCTTTTTGAAGGAAATTTTGTGTTGGGTATTGTGTTTTGTCCCCAAACACATCCTACTAATTTTGAAGTCTTTTCCAATAAGATCTTCACCATCACATTGGTGTCAAACCAGCCTGACAATGTTGCTCTACGGCTGCCGACCTGCGCTAGACATGTCGTCACTTTGTTGAGCCGAGCTCAACTTCTTCGGATCATCATCTCGACAAGCCGAACAACAGTCCGAAATCGCGAAGGATGAATCATCACCAACATCGCCGCCCCACGGATTACACGGAGCGGGCATACCGGCATCGCCGCACGGTCACTTCATCAAGCCGGCGTCGACCACGTCATGACCTGCATCGGCAGGGCCGCACGGTTGCTCCTTCAATCCGGTGTCCATCACACCGACCTACTTCGACTCATCGGTTGACATCGAGGCTTCGACATCTCGGCTGGACTGGGGGCTTCGCCATCTCTTCATCAACCTATACTCCGGCGACTTCGGCGTCACTAGCCGACCAGCTCCGTCACGTTAGCTGGACCGAGGGCTTTGCCTCGGCGAGCCAACCTTTGTCAGCATCGCCGTGCCGTCGCTTTATCGCCCATCAGGCAATGGGTGTGCGGATCGAGTCCCGATTTTGGGAATCACCTTTCTTCGTATTGCTACAACAAATAAACCAGGCGCTATTAATCCTAGTATTTTTTTGCTTGTTTGGGTTCATTTTTCCCACGGAATTATTACTCTGGTTTGTTCATCATATGTACGCAGGTCTATCAAATGGTGGCCGCATTAAGGACGATCGCATGGTGGTTCGGTCAGTTTCCGTACATAGTCCGGCGAACGCCGCATCCGGAACTCGGATCGACCTGTGAATTCAGACTTTGCCACGCCTTTACCGCATCACGCTGATGCCCCACATCGACATTGACTTCGGTGCCAGGCCATATTTCTTTTATTACTCACTTTGCATAAATTATTTATTATGCAACGATTTTTTTTAATTATTATTACTATTATCTCCGGTTTGCACTATTTTTTGTGCATAGGAAAATGATCCAGCCGGACTATATCCTTTGGCGTCACCTCGGCTGGATGGGGGGCTTCGTCAACACTTCATTAGCCCATGCCGGGGACTTCGGTATCAATCTACCGGCCTGCATTAGCCGTGCTATGTCACCACTTCGGCGTGCCGAGCTCTTTGCTCCGCCACCTCGGGATGGGCTTGGGGGATGGAACCTTGTCCCGTATCAAGCTCGGACCACGTCGTCAATACCGAACACATTAACCAGCTAAGTTGCCTTCATGCCCCAAGTTTTAAATTTTTAACTTGTGTTCGGCTTGACCAAGCATTATACTTTTTTAGAAAAAAGTCGCTTGTAAAAAAATTTCCTTGTCCAAACTTTGTTTGTGACACACAAATTCGAATACCCCGTTTACTTGGGGGCTTCCTTTATGAAGCTTTTCTTCTTGCATACGATTATACTTGTACGTCTTCGTTCCTTGTTCGTGTATTACGCCACAATATGCACCATGTTGACTTAAGTGATTTGCAAGCTGGGTTGCCTGGCTCCTGTGCTTACCCCTACGTTCCCGATTGTTCGGCTAGGGAGTAAATGGAGCACCTCTGCGATTGTCACGATCGGGTCATCCGAGCCGGACCTCAGACTGGGTGAAGCTGAAAGCTAGTGCTCTTATTGTTTTCAATTATGGTCGGCACACAACGGAACTCATGAGTACAAAAAATCTATTGCACAAGTCTCATAGTAACAATGAGCACCGAAGAAAGGTATCGGTGGGGGTACTATTTTCTTCGAAGATGCTTCTTACACTTCGTCAGTAATATAGCATAAGTTACCTGAGCGCGCTTTGTCTGTTACAGCCTTATGGCCTGATTGCCTGGTTATCGGAAACACCGTCGATATTCTCGACAGGTGGAGTACATAACACTTTTCGGTCCTTGACCGAAGAGGGAGAAGCCGACGGTCGGTTAAGACGCGTATAAAGTTCAGGTGAACATAGATATGATATAAGTACTTTGGTACATACAATCATTATACATAAAATTCTTTTACCCAAGTCACTTGGGGGCTCTTAAATTTATATGAGCCGTTTTATAATAAGTGTTTTTCTTCTTGGTCATTGCAAAGTTTTATTACTATTTATCACTCCTTTTTTCGACACGAGTGTGTGGTCACTAGCCAGGGAGCCTAATTTCTCTCTCAAGCCGCTCGAGTTTTAGTTCTCTAAACTGGCCTAATGAGAAGTACTCCGCCTTCGGGATAGGAGGTTGAAGCCGTAGGATGACCCGCTTGAAGTCTTGAGATAGGATGTTTCATGTTAAAGCACGACAGAAGCACCCTTTTTTTTTCTGAAGTCCAATTTTCGGATTGGCACCGAACACTTGATCTAGTTCGGACATTAAACTTTTGAATAAGTTTTTTGGCTTTTTGAGCCTATGGCACTTTTAAACTATTTGTGCGTTTCCAGCATTAGTCTCGAAGTGCAACGCCAGACACCTTTAGGGATTCGGCAAAAACATTCTCGGATATTGCTATATATGCATCGGTTTCGAATTGTGTCTTCGATCAATAGTTGGGTTGCCCGGCTCCTATGCTTTCCTCCTATGTTCCGCTTTGTTCGGCTAGGTGTGCAAAAGGAGAACCACTGCGATTGTGCTTCCATCTTGCATGGTCAAGCATCTTAGTGGAGAAAGTCGAAAACTGACTGTCACAATAGGCGTAAACTGGTCAGCGATCCGATGACTATATTAAATGGCGGGCCGTTCATAACATTGGCCGAAGTGTTTACGGCTTAACCTCGGATGTCGCCGAACAGTAACCGGGGGCTCATAGCTAGCTTCCCTAGTTTAAAGCTCCTATGACTAAGAGAAAGTTTTAAAGCCTGCATATCTGATTGCCTCGTTTCCGCTAACACAACCGCCTTCGGGCACCGAGACGTCGGCTAAGGGTTGCTTTGTTATTGCAGAGACACCCTACGTAGTATCTACCAAGGGGTAGAAGCCGACGATGGGCCACTTTCAAATGATAAACGGTCACAATGGAGTCAAAATAATGATGTAAAGTACTTGGATACATAGAATCATTACACATAATCTGTGATTTTACTCTGGATATCGATCCTTAATTCGGCCACCTGTGCCCACATTAAGGCTCCGGGGCTACTGGGCTTTGTGCTTATTATTTACAAATATTAAAGGGGCACATCGATCCCCTAATCTGGTGTTGCCACCTGACTAGTGTCTCGGGGGCTACAGCATTGCCTATTCAATGCAGAAAATTCAAAGGGCTCAGTGTTCGGCTTGATCGAACTATGGCAAGCGCGTCTTCGGATAGCAATAAGTACCATCTGGACCTATCTGGCATCAAGCTATGTATCACGGCGACTTCTCATGACCCTCTCTTAGGGGCGCGTTCGCCGATCACTATTATCTCTAATATATTACACTGCGTTTTTATTCCTATGTATGCTACCGAGCTAGGAGTTGATCTTCAGGCCGATTTCGCGCATCGACCTAAGTCTCAGGGGCTACTAGGAACAGCGGTTTTATGCTTGCCTTCAGGTGCATCTCGGGTTTTAGACTGATACACACCTTGAGGGCTACTGGATATACAACGGCAGAGAATAAACTGCACCAGTTAAAAATATTCACAATAAATCAGCCCGCGGTCGGGGTGGTGCACCGCCTTGGAAGCAGTCCCGCATAAAGCTCGGGAGCTACCGGCTAGCACCATAGAGGGAATTTCCGACATTAAGCTCGGCTAAACTCCTTCAACTTTTTTGGACCAAGATGATCTATGACTTCTTGGATATAGTCCGGCGTTGGAGCTCGGATACAGTTCGGCGTTGGAGCTCGGAAGCAGTCCGGCATTGGTGCTCGGCTGCAAAAGATACCTGGAATGCAGTCCGGCGTTAGAGCTCGGATGCAAGAGGACACTGCCTCCCGGGAAAAACTTCAAACCCGAGGTATGGCATAAAAATAACAAGGCGTTGATAAAGGCCGGAAACTTAAAGGGGCTCCTCGGATACCCGGCGTGTAAACTCGTCGGATGCACTTCGGCGATCCTCAAGATCGAAGATAAGAAGATTTGTTGAACCAGTTTTCAAGACCGACGACCGAAGATGAAGAGCAGTTCGGAAGAATCGAGGAGCGTCCCTAACTTGAAGACCGGTTCAGGGGGCTACTGACGGTGTCCTGGACTAGGGGGCACTCATCACGTCGTCTCCCGGTCAGTTGGATTGGGCCGAGGACCCCCATGGCCGTATAACTCATGGGCCAGGACGCGACAGCTGCCTCATACAAGAAGATTCCACAAGACTTGGTGATCAAGACAAGGACTCCTCCCCATCGGCATATTCGTCTAGGACTCTTGTTATCCTAGGCCTCTGGTGCATTATATAAACCAGGGCCAGGCTAGTTGATAGATCATATATACAACATACAATCATACCATAGGCTAGCTTCTAGGGTTTAGCATCTCCGATCTCGTGGTAGATCAACTCTTGTAATACTCATATCATCAAGAATAAATCAAGCAGGACGTAGGGTTTTACCTCCATCAAGAGGGCCTGAACCTGGGTAAAACATCGTGTCCCCTGCCTCCTGTTACCATCCGCCTTAGACGCACAGTTCAGGACCCCCTACCCGAGATCCGCCGGTTTTGACACCGACAGTTAGGTTTACCTTAATACTTTTATTGTAGTTGCAGATGCTTGCAATAGAGGTTAATCATAAGGTGGATGCTTATCCAGGTAAGGACAACACCCAAGCACCGGTCCACCCACGTATCAAATTATCAAAGTACCGAACGCGAATCATATGATCGTGAGGAAAACTAGCTTGACGATAATTCCCATGTGTCCTCGGGAGCACTTTTCTCTATATAAGAGTTTGTCCTGGCTTGTCCTTTGCTACAAAAAGGATTGGGCCACCTTGCAGCAATTTATTTACTTTTTTACTTGTTGCTCGTTACAAATTATCTTATCACAAAACTATCTATTACCTATAATTTCAGTGCTTGCAGAGAATACCTTGCTGAAAACCGCTTATCATTTCCTTCTGCTCCTCGTTGGGTTCGACACTCTCACTTATCGAAAGGACTATGATAGATCCCCTATACTTGTGGGTCATCAAGACTCTTTTCTGGCGCCATTGCTGGGGAGTGAAGCGCCTTTGGTAGGTGGAAAAAAATTTGGTAAGGAAAAATGTATATAGTGTGCTGAAATTTACTGTCACTTGTTACTATGGAAAGTAATCCTCTGAGGGGCTTGTTCGGGGTATCTTCACCCCGACCAGTAGAGCATAAAGTTGCTCCTCAACCTACTGAACCTACTGAAAATGAAAATGTCTACTTTGAAATTCCTTCGGGTATGATAGAAAAACTGCTAGCTAATCCTTTTGCAGGAGATGGAACATTACATATAATGAGCACCTAATATATGTGGATGAAGTTTGTTGATTATTTAAGCTTGCAGGTATGCCCGATGATGTTATCAAGAAGAAGGTCTCCCCTTTATCTTTGGAGGGAGACGCATTGACATGGTATAGTCTATGTGATGATATGGGATCATGGAACTACAAATGATTGAAATTGGAATTTCATCAGAAGCTTTATCCTATGCATCTTGTTCATCGTGATCGTAATTATATATATATAATTGTTGGCCTCGTGAAGGAGAAAGCATCGCTCAAGTTTGGGGGAGGCTTAAATCAATGTTATATTGATGCCCCAATCATGATCTCTCAAGATAAATGATTATTTAAAAATTTTATGCACGGCTTTCTGATAACAACTGCACCATGCTCGATACTTCTTGTGCTGGCTCTTTTATGATGAAGACTATTGATTTCAAATGGGATTTATTGGAAAGAATTAAACGCAACTGTGAAGATTGGGATCTCGACGAAGGTAAGGAGTCAGGTATGGCACGTAAGTTTGATTGTGTTAAATCTTTTATGGATACCGATGTTTTCCGTAAATTTAGCACTAAATATGGACTTGACTCTGAAATAGTAGCTTCTTTTTGTGAATCTTTTGCTACTCATATTGATCACCCTAAACAGAAGTGGTTTAAGTATCATCCTCCCATAGAAGTAAAAGTAGCTGCACCTATTAATGTTGAAGAAAAGACTATCACTTATAATGATCCTATTGTTCCTACTGCTTATGTTGAGAAACCACCTTTCCCTGCTAGGACAAAAGATCATGCTAAAGCTTCAACTGTGGTTCGTAAAAGCAATATTAGAACCTATATACCTCCTGAACAAGTTAAAGTTGAACCTAATATTGCTATTATTAAGGATCTCTTGGCTGATAATATTGATGGGCATGTTATTTATTTCTGCGATGAAACTGCTAGAATTGCTAAACCTTGTGCTAAAGATAAACATAGACATGTGGTAGGCATGCATGTTATTTCTGTTAAAATAGGAGATCATTGTTATCATGGCTTGTGTGATATGGGTGCTAGTGCTAGTGCAATACCTATTGACTTATACAAAGAAATTATGCATGACATTGCACCTGCTGAGTTAGAAGATATTGATGTCACAATTAAACTTGCCAATAGAGATACTATTTCTCCAATTGGGATTGTTAGAGATGTTGAAGTCTTGTGTGGGAAAACTAAATATCCTGCTGATTTTCTTGTTCTTGGTTCCCCACAAGATAGCTTTTGTCCCATTATATTTGGTAGACCCTTCTTAAACACTGTTAATGCTAGGATAGACTGCTAAAAGGATGTTATTACTATTGGTTTAGGTGATATGTCTCATGAGTTCAACTTTTCTAAATTTCGTAGAAAACACCGTGAAGAGGAATTGCCTAGTAAAGATGAAATTATTGGTCTTGCTTCTATTGCCGTACCTCCTAATGATCCTTTAGAGCAATATTTGCTAGACCATGAAAATGATATGTTTATGAATGAAAGAAGGGAAATAGATGAAGTGTTCTTTAAACAGGGACCTATTCTGAAACACAACTTTCCTGTTGAAATCTTAGGGGATCCTCCTCCACCCAAGGGTGATCCCGTGTTTGAGCTTAAACCATTGCCTGATACTCTTAATTATGCTTATCTTGATGAAAATAAGATATATCTTGTTATTATTAGTGCTAACCTTTCAAAGAAGGAGGAAGAAATATTATTGAGAACTCTGAAGAAGCACCGTGCTGCTATTGGACATAATCTTGATGATCTTAAGGGCATTAGTCCCACTCTATGTCAACACAAAATAAATTTGGAAAAAGATGCCAAACCAGTTATGGATCACCAACGACGACTGAATCCTAAGATGAAAGAAGTGGTAAGAAAAGAAATACTAAAGCTCCTCGAGGCAGATAAAATTTATCTCGTTGCTGATAGTCAGTGGGTAAGTCATGTCCATTGTGTTCCTAAGAAGGGAGGTATTACTATCGTTCCTAATGATAAAGACGAATTGATTCTGCAAAGAATTATTACAGGTTATAGGATGGTAATTGATTTCCGCAAATTAAATAAAGCTACTAAAAAAGATCATTACCCCTTACCTTTTATTGATCAAATGCTAGAAAGATTATCCAAACATACACATTTTGGCTTTCTAGATGGTTATTCTGGTTTCTCCCAAATACCTGTGTCAGCTGATGACCATTCTAAGACCACTTTTACTTGCCCTTTCGGTACTTTTGCTTATAGACGTATGCCTTTTGGTTTATGTAATGCACCTGCTACCTTTCAAAGATGCATGATGGCTATATTTTTTGATTTTTGTGAAAAGATATGTGAGGTATTCATGGATGATTTCTCCGTTTATGGATCCTCTTTTGATGACTGCTTAAGCAACCTTGATCGAGTTTTGCAGAGATGTGAAGAAACTAAGCTTGTCTTGAATTGGGAGAAATGCCACTTTATGGTTAACTAGTCGCCAACCCGTGCATTCGCACGGTCTAGTTTGGTAAGCTACTACTTTAACTTTCCTATATTATAATATATGGAACGCAATTTTTAGACTAATTTTATTTGTGTTGGAAAAGTTTCATTTTGTCTTCTATTTGGTTTAATATCCAAATCTTTTCATACTAAAAATGAAAAATGTATATAAATAATATAATATGAAATGAAGCATATACTGATCTTTCCCTATTTAGATAAGAAATTGAACTACTTAGGACTTCCAAATATTGAAAATAATTTCTTCTTATTGTCCGTTCACCTATCACCTATACCGACCAAACTGAACTTTGAATCATGATATTTACCAATACTAATACATTATTTATAAAACAAACTTTATTTTTTGGCCATGCCACAGTATGTATGTAGTTACTACCAATTAACATGCATATTACTATCAAAAACTTCTAAACTTCTAATACCAAGATATAATGATATATACACCGGTACATATATATGTACAGGAACAGAAAAATGAATCTGACTCAGATTATTACACTGTATTTAACTTGGGCTCCAATCCAGGAATTCATATTCTGATAGACGGGCTCCATCTCATTGAAACTTAATCACTTCCGGAACAAATCTGAACGGGGAAGATTGAAAAAAGATGGAACTTTGTTTTTCATATTGAGATCAATTCTCATCCATACATATTTTTCTTCTTGTATGTCCGATTTACCATTAAACATGGTACAGTCCGATCGCATCCAATCGCATCCAACTGGAGTTACGTCAGGTGTATTGGTGTTGACTACAATTGAATAATATTCTTACTTTTGCATATGTTTGGTTTAATGGGCAATAATTTGATTATGTAGATAAATCTTAAACCACACATGTTGACAATAGTCGTCTTCACTTTAAACCGGGCATGCATTCATCACAACTTTAACCTAAATTAACTTACTAAGTTAACATGCATGGACGGACGTGAAGGTCAATCCTTGCTTGTAAGCAGTGCAAATTCTGTAGTACAACCGTCTGATTGAATTTTTTTTGGGAGAAAATGGCCAAGTCTAATATGAGCCTCCGATGCATTAGGCAACGTATTTGCGACATGGTGACTGATGACATGCATAGCTCTGCTACATAGTTCTGCTTCAACTCGGTCTCCAACTGCACTGCCAAAAAATGTTAATTAGAATAATTGGGTGGATAAGGTTCTTAGCCATAAATTTTACAGCTCCATCCATGTGAACAATGTACATAACATGAGAGCATTTTTCTGTCAGCGTGCAAAGTCTATCGCTTGAGATATGAGTAGTTACCTCTGTCCAACAATGATGCTAGCTCGGGGAAATCATTTTTGCCACCTAGAGACAACCATAGACAGCAATTTATGGGCTCACCAATCAACTGGCCGCCCTTAGAGAAATAACTGGAAACATGGAAAACATACATAACTTAGATTGAAATAACTCTGGGGAGAAAAAATCAACCGCATATTCATGGTCAATGTGAAAGGAAAAATGAATCTGTTGAAATCCTTAAAGAAACATGAAACTATGAAAGATTCAGGAAGATCACAGAATGCGAGAAACACAATCCACATATAAGTACAACATAAGAGACAGTCAAGGTTGAAGGCTTATTCAAAATGAATTGAATTGACTTACATAAAAACCAAACAATAAATTATGCTCCCCTAAACTAACATAATTGTTATCAAATTATAAAAATCAGTACAATGGGAAAACATCAAAACAAAAATCGAAGAATGAAAACAACAGACTCTGGTATGGAATCAATATATGTACGTGATGCCCTGGCAAGCCACATGTACGCCTAGATCCAGAACACTACAGGCTGACTACACCGGTGATGGGAAGCTTGGAATAATGTAGTGAGCGCACGTGCCTTTTCATTGGCATTTCATGTCGAACGTCCATGCAACGATGGCGTTCCAGCAAAGAAGTAGCAGAGTGATAAACTCGCCATCACGACGGTGGCCAACAGCAATGGCTGTCAAGCAAATATTGGATTGAGTGTAACTTGCACGGATTAGTAACATCATAGAGTTTTACATGCAGCTAAGCCAACATAGTGTCATATAATGCAACTAAACCAACAGACTACAATGACGACTCATAGTACCATGTTTGTGTTGGCAAATCACCTCCTCCATTAATTGGGGTTTATTGCATCATCATGTCGCACACCACTGTTTTAAACGTTATACTGCAAAATAAGGAAAAAAGTATAACTTGAATCTGACAATTTAAGGAATACACAAAGATTAACTGGTAAAAGAACACAAAATTCTCAAGATTTGTACCACTTGGTTAGTGTCGAGGGAAGCTGCTACCAAATCCACCAATATTAATTTGAGAGAAGAGAGTAAAAACAATAATCCACTCATTGTATTTGCACTATATAAGAAATATATTTGATCTAGCCAATGGAACAATTATAGCAACAGACCAGAAACAACGTTGGCATGGAGTGGGAGAATCTTGACCAGCGCTGATGGGTATAATTTGTCTGCTCTGACCTGATGTCCATGGGCCATCCAAAAACTGTACGTGGTAAGGGAAAGGATCCAATCCATGGTGAGCACAACAATATGAGATGACAGGATAGAGGAAAATTTGAATCCAAAAGAAAAAGGCATGGTTAATTCAATCATAGACCTGCAAAAAAATCAGAATAAATAGTATGAAAAAATTAATCTGATACAGGTGAGGAACATTATTTTGATGCAAAAAGCTCATTAAGCAAACGGAATCCATGCCTTTTGTGAGAGAGACGACCCATTTGTTCTCCATCAGGGCAAAGAGTGATAATCGAGAGGAAGAGCCTATGGATTATGGGTATAGTTGGTGTGCTCTGACCTGATCTCCATGAGGTAACCAAAAAACTATACCTGATAGGATTCAGGAGCAAATCTTTGGAGAGGAGAAACTAAGAGAATACACGATATAGAAAAGATTGAATGTGAATCAAAAGAAAAAGTCAAGGTCAATGCTACTGTAAGCCTGCAAGAAAACAAATTCTGTGAAAATACGATTCTGATGCACATGAGTAAAATTATTTGATCCAAAAAGCTTCTCGACCACATTGAATCCATGTCTTCTGTTTGATAGAGTAGATCCAATTGTTTTCCATTGCTAGCGGGGGAGGATAATCAAGAGGAAGAGAGAAGGCAACCTGACTATTGGAGATAATCCATTTATTTTCCATTGGGGTGTGGGATCGAGAGGAAGAAACCATGGATGGATTTCTGTTCCAGTTGGGGAGAGAGAGATAAGGGGGATATGGTGGGAGGGGAGAGGAGAAAGATATTCTGTTCCAGTTAGGGAGAGAGAGATAAGGGAGAGATTGTGGGAGGGGAGAGGAGGAAGATATCATCCCGTGTAGTACGTGTATACTACATTTTTTTAGGTTTTCTTCTTTTTTGACGTGACTTTTCCTTTTGAGTTGGAATTCTACGTAGTCAATTAGATGAAGATATCTATAAAAATTAGAAGAAGATATGCTGGTGTCGTACATGATTAAATAGAAAATTTTATTTTTATGGGTCTCTGTTAGACAAAGAAAATTTTGGACTACATTTTTTCACCCATAATTATATGAGTAGATCTGAACCGTAATAATTCGGTCCCACCAGATTAACGGCTCCTAATTTCTAATTAACATGGGAATTTCTAGGGATTCTGTAATTAGTATAGGTATAGATGAAGGTATTGTCTTGGGGCACAAGATTTTTGAAAGAGGCATTGAAGTTGATAAAACTAAAGTTGATGTTATTGAAAAGATGCAGTGTCCCAAGGACATTAAAGGTATAAGAAGTTTCCTTGGTCATGCCTGCTTTTATAGGAGGTTCATTAGGGACATCTCAAAAATTTCTCGGCCTCTGAGTAATTTATTAGAAAAAGATATACCATTCGTCTTTGATGATGATTGTGTAGAAGTCTTTGAAATACTTAAGAAAGCATTAATCTCTGCACCTATTGTTCAGCCACCTGATTGGAATTTACCTTTTGAAATTATGTGTGATGCTAGTGATTGTGCTATAGGTGCTATTCTAGGGCAAAGAGTTGATAAGAAATTAAATGTTATTCAATATGCTAGTAAAACTCTAGACAATGCTCAGAGAAACTATGCCACTACTGAAAAAGATTTTTTAGCAGTTGTATTTACTTGTGATAAGTTCAGACCTTATATTGTTGATTCTAAAGTAACTATTCACACAGATCATGCTGCTATTAAATATCTTATGGAGAAGAAAGATGCTAAACCTAGACTTATTAGATGGGTTCTCTTGCTACAAGAATTTGATTTGCATATTATTGATAGAAAGGGACCTGAGAACCCCGTTGCAGACAACTTGTCTAGGTTAGAAAATGTTCTTGATGACCCACTACCTATTGATGATAGCTTTCCCGATGAACAACTAAATATCATAAATGCTTCCCACACTGCTCCATGGTATGCTAATTATGCTAATTACATTGTTGCTATATTTATACCACCTATTTTCACATACCAGCAAAAGAAAAAGTTTTTCTATGATTTAAGACATTACTTTTGGGTTGACCCACATCTTTATAAAGAAGGAGTAGATGGTGCTATTAGACATTGTGTACGTGAGCATGAACAGGAACAGATCGTACTCAAGTGTCACTCCGAAGCTTATGGAGGACACCACGCTGGAGATAGGACTGCACATAAGGTATTGCAATCCGGTTTTTATTGGCGTACTCTCTTCAAGGATGCCCGTAAGTTTATCTTATCTTGTGATGAATGTCAAAGAATTGGTAATATTAGTAGGTGTCAAGAAATGCATATGAATTATTCACTTGCTATTGAACCATTCGATGTTTGGGGCTTTGATTATATGGGACCTTTTCCTGCCTCTAATGGATATACACATATTTTAGTTGTTGTTGATTACGTTACTAAGTGGGTAGAAGCTATTCCAACTAGTACTGCTAATCATAACACCTCTATTAAGATTCTTAAAGAAGTTATTTTTCCGAGGTTTGGAGTCCTAGATATTTAATGACTGATGGTGGTTCACATTTTATTCATGGTGCTTTCCGTAAAATGCTTGCTAAGTATGATGTTAATCAGAGAATTGCATCTCCTTATCACCCATAGTCTAGTGGTCAAGTAGAATGGAGTAATAGAGAACTCAAATTAATTTTGAAAAGACTGTTAATAGATCTAGAAATAATTGGTCCAAGAAACTTGATGATGCATTATGGGCCTATAGAACTGCATATAAGAATCCTATGGGTATGTCTCTGTTTAAATTGTTTTATGGAAAAGCATGTCACTTACCTTTCGAACTAGAACATAAGGCTTATTGGGCTATTAAAGAGCTCAATTATGATTTCCATCTTGCCGGTGAGAAAAGGTTATTTGACATTAGCTCACTTGATGAATGGAGAACCCAAGCCTATGAGAATGCCAAATTGTTTAAAGAAAAGGTTCAAAGATGGCATGACAAAAGGATACAAAAGCGTGAGTTTAATGTAGGTGATTATGTATTGCTATACAACTCTCGTTTAAGATTTTTTGCGGGAAAGATTCTCTCTAAATGGGAAGGTCCTTACGTTATCGAGGAGGTCTATCATTCCAGTGCCATAAAAATCAACAACTTCGAAGGCACAAACCCGAAAGGGGTGAACGGTCAAAGAATCAAACATTATATCTCAGGTAATCCTATAAATGTTGAAACCAATATTATTGAAACCGTAACCCCGGAGGAATACATAAGGGACACTTTCCGGAAAGTTTCAGACTCCGAAAAGGAATAGGTATGTGGTACGGTAAGTAAACCGACTCCAAAACAGTTCTAATGGCAATTTTTCTCCATTTTGGAACATTTTGAAAAATAGAAAATTAAGAAGCAGTCCGGGAAGGACACGAGGGCTCCACGAGGGTGGAGGGCGCGCCCTACCCCCTGGGCACGCCCCCCTGCCTCGTGGGCCCCTCGTGTGCTCTCCGGACTCCGTTTTCTTGCACGTTACATATTTTGGTCGGTAAAAATTCATTATATAATCTCCCGAAGGTTTTGACCACCGTATCACGCAAAAATATCATGTTCTTGTTTTGAGCTGTTTTCTGCCAGGGTTGTCAAAGCCAAGCATCATGTCGTCTCCCTCCTCCTCCAACAATGAGGGCAACGATGCTTGGCTAATGAAGATAGAGCTGAAGAGAGAAGAACCCATGGATATCAACAAGGATGAAGGGATCAAGAAGGCTACGGAGGACCAAGTTCCGGCAATAGAAGACATCCTTCAACTTGATCACAATCTTCTTACCCCAACTGAGATCGAAGCTTTCAAGATCATTGAGTTAGCTCGTATACAAAATAAGTATCTCAAACGTGAAAATATTTTGTTGAAGGAGCATATCATCGCACTCAAGGGCATTATCCGCAAGTTGGAAGATCTCCTACGCTCGATGTGCGACTATCCAGCATCAACAACTCCATCTTCTTCACCAACAAAGGAGACATAATCACATGGGTATGGGCACTCCCCTTGGCAACTGCCAAGCTTGGGGGAGTGCCCCGGTATCGTATCACCATCACTTTTATCTTTACCATTTTTCTTAGTTCAATCCTTTTGGTAATATCTTGATCTAGTAGCATAAAGTTTTAGTATGATCTAGTTGTGAGTTTTGCTTTATGATCCTCCTATGTAATCAAGTCCGTGAGCTATATATAATAAAGATTAGTGTTGAGTCAAGGGCTTGATTATTTTTCCATAATCTTGAGTGAATAAAAGAAAAGAAATAAAAAGAAACACATAGATCATTTGGATCGTATGGAGAGTAATGAGCTCACATAGAAAGAGTATGATGAATAAAAGTTGTTGAGAGTTGACAAACATAGTTTTGGTCATCGTTGCAATTATTAGGAAGTGATAAAGAAAGAGAGGTCTTCACATATAAATACACTATCTTGGACATCTTTTATGATTGTGAGAACTCATTAAAATATGACATGCTAAAGAGTTGACGTTGGACAAGGAAGACAACATAATGGGTTATGTTTTCTTACATCTAATATAAATTATATTGTCATGGATCATCCAACATGATTGAGCTTGCCTTTCCCCCTGATGCTAGCCAAATTCTTTGCACCGAGTAGAGATACTAGTTGTGCTTCCAAACACCCTTAAACCAGTTTTGCCATGAGAGTCCACCATACCTAACTATGGATTGAGTAAGATCGCTCAAGTAAGTTGTCATCGGTGCAAGCAATAAAAATTTCCCTCTAAATATGTATGACATATTAGTGTGGGAGAAAATAAGCTTTATACGATCGTGTGATACGGAAGAAATAAAAGCGAGGGACTGCATAATAAAGGACCGCATCACAAGTGGCAATATAAAGTGACGTTCTTTCGCATTATGATTTTGTGCATCCAACCAGAAAACCTCATGACAACATCTGCTTCCCTCTGCGAAGGGCCTATCTTTTACTTTTATCTCCTACCTTGCATAGGAGTCATGGTGATCTTCACCCTTCCTTTTTACTCTTTTGGCAAGCACAACATGTTGGAAAGATCCTGGTATATATGACTAATTGGATGTGAGTTTTCATGAACTATTATTGTTGACATTACCCTTGAGGAAAAACGTTGGGAGGCAAAACTATAAGCCCCTATCTTTCTCCGTGTCCGGTTAAAACTCCATACCCATAAGTATTCCGTGAGTGTTAGCAATTGTGAAAGACTATATGATAGTTGAGTATGTGGACTTGCTGAAAAGCTCTTACATGGACTCTTTCCTATGTTATGATAAATTGCAATTGCTCCAATGACTGAGATTATTGTTTGTTAGTTTTCAATGAAGTTTATGATTCATACTTGAAATTGTGATTGAATTGTTACTCTAGCAGAAGAGATCATATGACAAAAATTATATAAGTTGTTGTTCTAAGAATGATCATGATGCACTCATGTCCGTATTTTATTTTTATCGACACCTCTATGTCTAAACATGTGGACATATTTTTCGATTTCGGCTTTCACGCTTGAGGACAAGCCAGGTCTAAGCTTGGGGGAGTTGATACGTCCATTTTGCATCATGCTTTTATATCGATATTTATTGCATTATGGGTTGTTGATACACATTATGTCACAATACTTATGCCTATTCTCTCTTATTTTACAAGGTTTACATGAAGAGGGAGAATGCCTGCAGCTGGGATTCTGGGCTGGAAAAGGAGCAAATATTAGAGACATATTCTGCACAGCTCCAAAAGTCCTGAAACTTCACGGAAGTCATTTTCAGAATATATAAAAAATACTGAGCACAAGAAGTTCCAGAGGGGGGCCACACCCTGGCCACGAGGGTGGGGGGTGCGCCCTACCCCCTTGGGCGCGCCCGCTGCCTCGTGGGCACCCTGGTGGCCCTCCGATGCCCATCTTCTACTATATGGAGTCTTTCGTTGACGAAAAAATCATAAGAAAGCTTTCGAGACGAGACTCCGCCGCCACGAGGCAGAACCTTGGCGGAACCAATCTAGGGCTCTGGCGGAGCTGTTCTGCCGGGGATAATTCCCTCCGGGAGGGGGAAATCTGTTGGGGAACGTAGTAATTTCAAAAAAATTCCTACGCACACTCAAGATAATGGTGATGCATAGCAACGAGGGGAGAGAATGATCTACGTACCCTTGTAGATCGCAACGGAAGCGTTGACACAACGTAGAGGAAGTAGTCGTACATCTTCTTCCCGATCCGACCGATCCAAGTACCATTACTCCGGCACCTCCGAGTTCTTAGCACACGTACAGCTCGATGACGCTCCCCGGGCTCCGATCCAGCAAAGCTACAGGGATGAGTTCCGTCAGCACGACGGCGTGGTGACGATCTTGATGTTCTACCGACGTAGGGCTTCGCCTAAGCACTACAACGATATGATCGAGGTGGAATATGGTGGCAGGAGGCACCGCACACGGCTAAGGAACGATCTCAATGATCAACTTTTGTGTTCTAGGGTGCCCCCTTCCCCCGTATATAAAGGATCCAAGGGGGAGGGGCTGGCCGGCCAAGGAGGGTGCGCCAGGAGAGTCCTACTCCCTCTGGGAGTAGGATCCCCCCCCCAATCCTAGTTGGAATAGGATTCCTCGAGGGGGGAAAGAGAGAGAGGGGGCCGGCCACCTCTCCTAGTCCTAATAGGACTAGGGGAAGGGGGGAGGCGCACAGACACCTTGGGCTTCCCCTTTCTCCTTTCCACTAAATCCCACTAAGGCCCATATAGCTCCCGGGGGGTTCCGGTAACCTCCCGGTACTCCGGTAAAATCCCGATTTCACCCGGAACACTTCCGATATCCAAACATAGGCTTCCAATATATGAATCTTTATGTTTCGACCATTTCGAGACTCCTCGTCATGTTCGTGATCACATCCGGGACTCCGAACAACCTTCGGTACATCAAAAATGCATAAACTCATAATAACTATCATCGTAACGTTAAGCGTGCGGACCCTACGGTTCGAGAACAATGTAGACATGACCGAGACACGTCTCCGGTCAATAACCAATAGCGGGACCTGGATGCCCATATTGGCTCCTACATATTCTACGAAGATCTTTATCGGTCAGACCGCATAACAACATACGTTGTTCCCTTTGTCATCGGTATGTTACTTGCCCGAGATTCGATCGTCGGTATCCAATACCTAGTTCAATCTCTTTACCGGCAAGTCTCTTTATTCGTTCTGTAATACATCATCTCACAACTAACATATTAGTTGCAGTGCTTGCAAGGCTTATGTGATGTGCATTACCGAGAGGGCCCAGAGATACCTCTCCGACAATCGGAGTGACAAATCCTAATCTCGAAATACGCCAACCCAACATCTACCTTTGGAGACACCTGTAGTACTCCTTTATAATCACCCAGTTACGTTGTGACGTTTGGTAGCACCCAAAGTGTTCCTCCGGCAAACGGGAGTTGCCTAATCTCATAGTCATAGGAACATGTATAAGTCATGAAGAAAGCAATAGCAACATACTAAACGATCGGGTGCTAAGCTAATGGAATGGGTCATGTCAATCAGATCATTCAACCAATGATGTGATCCCGTTAATCAAATAACAACTCTTTGTTCATGGTTAGGAAACATAACCATCTTTGATTAACGAGCTAGTCAAGTAGAGGCATACTAGTGACACTCTGTTTGTCTATGTATTCACACATGTATTATGTTTCCGGTTAATACAATTCTAGCATGAATAATAAACATTTATCATGATATAAGGAAATAAATAATAACTTTATTATTGCCTCTAGGGCATATTTCCTTCAGTCTCCCACTTGCACTAGAGTCAATAATCTAGATCACATCACCATGTGATTAACATCGATAGTTCACATCATCATGTGATTAACACCCATAGTTCACATCGCCATGTGACCAACACCCAAAGGGTTTACTAGATTCAGTAATCTAGTTCACATCGCTATGTGATTAACACCCAAAGAGTACTAAGGTGTGATCATGTTTTGCTTGTGAGAGAATTTTAGTCAATGGGTCTGCCACATTCAGATCCACATGTATTTTGCAAATTTCTATGTCAACAATGCTCTGCATGGAGCTACTCTAGCTAGTTGCTCCCACTTTCAATATGTATCTAGACCGAGACTTAGAGTCATCTAGATTAGTGTCAAAACTTGCATCGGCGTAACCCTTTACGACTAACCTTTTTGTCACGTCCATAATCGAGAAACATATCCTTATTTCACTAAGGATAATTCTGACCGCTGTCCAGTGATCTACTCCTAGATCACTATTGTACTCCCTTGCCAAATCAGTGCAGGGTATACAATAGATCTGGTATACAGCATGACATACTTTATAGAACCTTTTGCCAAGGCATAGGGGATGACTTTCATTCTCTTTCTATCTTCTGCCGTGGTCGGAATTTTAGTCTTACTCAATTTCACACCTTGTAACACAGGCAAGAACTCTTTCTTTGACTTTTCCATTTTGAACTACTTCAAAATCTTGTCAAGGTATGTACTCATTGAAAAAACTTATCAAGCATTTTGATCTATCTCTATAGATCTTGATGCTCAATATGTAAGCAGCTTCACCGAGGTCTTTCTTTGAAAAACTCCTTTCAAACACTCCTTTATGCTTTATAGAATAATTCTACATTATTTCTGATCAACAATATGTCATTCACATATACTTATCAGAAATGCTGTAGTGCTCCCACTCACTTTCTTGTAAATACAGGCTTCAGCGCAAGTCTGTATAAAACTATATGCTTTGGTCAACTCATCGAAGCGTATATTCCAACTCCGAGATGCTTGCACCAGTTCACAGATGGATCGCTGGAGCTTGCACATTTTGTTAGCATCTTTCGGATTTGACAAAACCTTCTGGTTGCATCATATACAACTCTTCTTTAATAAATCCATAAAGGAATGCAGTTTTGTTTATCCATTTGCCAGATTTCATAAAATGCGGCAATTACTAACATGATTCGGACAGACTCAAGCATAGATACGAGTGAGAAGCTCTCATCGTAGTCAACACCTTGAACTTGTCGAAAACTTTTTGCGACAATTCTAGCTTTGTAGATAGTAACACTACTATCAGCGTCCGTCTTCCTCTTGAAGATCCATTTATTCTCAATTGCTTGCCGATCATCGGGCAAGTCAACCAAAGTCCAAACTTTGTTCTCATACATGGATCATATCTCAGATTTCATGGCCTCAAACCACTTCGCGGAATCTTGGCTCATTATCGCTTCCTCATAGTTCGTATCTTCGTCATGGTCAAGTAACATGACCTCCAGAACAGGATTACCGTACCACTCTGGTGCGGATCTCACTCTGGTTTACCTACGAGATTCGGTAGTAACTTGATCTGAAGTTACATGATCATTATCATTAGCTTCCTCACTAATTGGTGTAGTAGTCACAAGAACAGATTTTTGTGATGAACTACTTTCCAATAAGGGAGAAGGTACAATTACCTTATCAAGTTTTCTACTTTCCTCCCACTCACTTCTTTCGAGAGAAACTCCTTCTCTGGAAAGGATCCATTCTTAGCAACGAATATCTTGCCTTCGGATCTATGATAGAAGGTGTACCCAACATTTTCTTTAGGGTATCCTATGAAGACGCACTTTTCCGATTTGGGTTTGAGCTTATCAGGATGAAACTTTTTCACATAAGCATCACAACCCCAAACTTTAAGAAACGACAACTTTGGTTTCTTGCCAAACCACAGTTCATAAGGCGTCGTCTCAACGGATTTTGATGGTGCCCTATTTAACGTGAATGCAGCTGTCTCTAATGCATAACCCCAAAACGACAGTGGTAGATCGGTAAGATACATCATAGATTGCACTATATCCAATAGAGTACGGTTATGACGTTCGCACACACCATTATGCTGTGGTGTTTCAGGTGGCGTGAGTAGTGAAACTATTTCACATTGTTTTAACTGAAGACCAAACTCGTAACTCAAATATTTTACCTCTGCGATCATATCGTAGAAACTTTTATTTTCTTGTCACGATGATTTTCCACTTCACTCTGAAATTCTTTGAACTGTTCAAATATTTCAGACTTATGTTTCATCAAGTAGATATCCCCATATCTGCTCAAATCATCTTGTGAAGGTCAGAAAATAATGATTCCTGCTGTAAGCCTTAATATTCATCGGACCACATACATCAGTATGTATGATTTCCAACAAATCTGTTGCTCGCTTCATTGTTCCGGAGAACGGCGTTTTAGTCATCTTGCTCATAAGGCATGGTTCGCAAGCATCAAGTGATTCATAATCAAGTGATTCCAAAATCCCATCAGCATGGAGTTTCTTCATGCCCTTTACACCAATATGACATAAATGGCAGTGCCACAAATAAGTTGCACTATCATTATTAACTTCGCATCTTTTGGTTTCAATATTATGAATATGTGTATCACTAAGATCAAGATCCAATGAACTATTTTCATTGGGTGTGTAACCATATAAGGTTTTATTCATGTAAACAGAACAACAATTTATTCTTTTACTTAAATGAATAACCGTATTACAATAAACATGATCAAATCATATTCATGCTCAACGCAAACACCAAATAACACTTATTTAGGTTCAACACTAATCCCAAAAGTATAGGGAGTGTGCGATGATGATCATATCAATCTTGGAACCACTTCCAACACACATCGTCACTTCACCCTTAACTAGTCTCTGTTCATTCTGCAACTCCCGTTTCGAGTTACTACTCTTAGCAACTGAACTAGCATCAAATACTGAGGGGTTGCTATAAACACTAGTAAAGTACACATCAATAACATGTATATCAAATATACTTATGTTCACTTTGCCATCCTTCTTATCCGCCAATCACTTGGGGTAGTTCCGCTTCCAGTGACCAGTCCCTTTGCAGTAGAAGCACTTAGTCTCAGGCTTAGGATCAGACTTGGGCTTCTTCACTTGAGCAGTAACTTGCTTGCCGTTCTTCTTGAAGTTCCCCTTCTTCCCTTTGCCTTTTTCTTGAAACTAGTGATCTTGTCAATCATCAACACTTGATGCTCTTTCTTGATTTCTACCTTCATCGATTTCATCATCATGAAAAGCTCGGGATTTGTATTCGTCATCCCTTGCATACTATAGTTCATCACGAAGTTCTACTAGCTTGGTGATGGTGACTAGAGAATTCTGTCAATCACTATCTTATCTGGAAGATTAACTCCCACTTGATTCAAGCGATTGTAGTACCCAGACAATCTGAGCACATGCTCACTAATTGAGCGATTCTCCTCCATCTTTTAGCTATAGAACTTGTTGGAGACTTCATATCTCTCAACTCGGGTATTTACTTGAAATATTTAACTTCAACTCCTGGAACATCTCATATGGTCCATGACGTTCAAAACGTCTTTGAAGTCCCGATTCTAAGCCATTAAGCATGTGCACTAAACTATCAAGTAGTCATCATGTTGAGCTCGCCAAACGTTCATAACGTCTGCATCTGCGCCTGCAATAGGTCTGTCACCTAGCGGTGCATCAAGGACATAATTCTTCTGTGCAGCAATGAGGATAAACCTCAGATCACGGATCCAATCCACATCATTGCTACTAACATCTTTCAACACAATTTTCTCTAGGAACATATCAAAATAAACATATGAAAGCAACAACGCGAGCTATTGATCTACAACATAGATATGCTATTACTACCAGGACTAAGTTCATGATAAGTTTAAGTTCAATTAATCAAATTACTTAAGAACTCCCACTTAGATAGACATCCCTCTAATCCTCTAAGTGATCACGTGATCCAAATCAACTAAACCATGTCCGATCATCACGTGAGATGGAGTAGTTTCATCGGTGAACATCATTATGTTGATCATATCTACTATATGATTCACGCTCGACCTTTCGGTCTCCGTGTTCCGAGGCCATATCTGTATATGCTTGGCTCGTCAAGTATAACCTGAGTATTCTGTGTGTGCAACTATTTTGCACCCGTTGTATTTGAACGTAGAGCCTATCACACCCGATCATCACGTGGTGTCTCAGCACGAAGAACTTTCGCAACGGTGCATACTCAGGGAGAACACTTCTTGATAATTTAGTGAGAGATCATCTTATAATGCTACCGTCAATCAAAGCAAGATAAGATGCATAAAAGATAAACATCACATGCAATCAATATAAGTGATATGATATGGCCATCATCATCTTGTGCTTGTGATCTCCATCTCCGAAGCACCGTCGTGATCACCATCGTCACCGGCGCGACACCTTGATCTCCATCGTAGCATCGTTTTTGTCTCGCCAATCTTATGCTTCCACGACTATCGCTACCGTTTAGTGATAAAGTAAAGCATTACATCGCGATTGCATTGCATACAATAAAGCGACAACCATATGGCTCCTGCCAGTTGCCGATAACTCGGTTACAAAACATGATCATCTCATACAATAAAATTCAGCATCATGTCTTGACCATATCACATCACAACATGCCCTGCAAAAACAAGTTAGACGTCCTCTACTTTGTTGTTGCAAGTTTTACGTGGCTGCTACGGGCTTAAGCAAGAACCAATCTCACCTACGCATCAAAACCACAACGATAGTTTGTCAATTTGACTCCGTTTTAACCTTCGCAAGGACCGGGCGTAGCCACACTTGGTTCAACTAAAGTTGGAGAGACAGTCGCCCGCAAGCCACCTATGTGCAAAGCACGTCGGGAGAACCGGTCTCGCGTAAGCGTATGCGTAATGTTGGTCCGGGTCGTCTCGTCCAACAATACCGCCGAACCAAAGTATGACATGCTGGTAGGCAGTATGACTTATATCGCCCACAACTCACTTGTGTTCTACTCGTGCAAATAACATCAAACCATAAAACCTAGGCTCTGATACCACTGTTGAGGAACGTAGTAATTTCAAAAAATTTCCTACGCACACGCAAGATCATGGTGATGCATAGAAACGAGGGGAGAGAATGATCTACGTACCCTTGTAGATCGCAACGGAAGCGTTGACACAACGTAGAGGAAGTAGTCGTACGTCTTCTTCCCGATCCGACCGATCCAAGTACCGTTACTCCGGCACCTCCGAGTTCTTAGCACACGTACAACTCGATGACGCTCCCCGGGCTCCGATCCAGCAAAGCTACGGGGATGAGTTCCGTCAGCACGACGGCGTGGTGATGATCTTGATGTTCTACCGACGCAGGGCTTCGCGTAAGCACTACAACGATATGATCGAGGTGGAATATGGTGGCAGGAGGCACCGCACACGGCTAAGGAACGATCTCAATGATCAACTTTTGTGTTCTAGGGTGCCCCCTGCCCCCGTATATAAAGGATCCAAGGGGGAGGGGCTGGCCGGCCAAGGAGGATGCGCCAGGAGAGTCCTACTCCCTCTGGGAGTAGGATTCCCCCCCCCAATCCTAGTTGGAATAGGATTCCTCGAGGGGGGAAAGAGAGAGGGGGCCGGCCACCTCTCCTAGTCCTAATAGGACTAGGGGAAGGGGGGAGGCGCACAGCCACCTTGGGCTGCCCCTTTCTCCTTTCCACTAAAGCCCACTAAGGCCCATATAGCTCCCGGGGGGTTCCGGTAACCTCCCGGTACTCCGGTAAAATCCCGATTTCACCCGAAACACTTCCGATATCCAAACATAGGCTTCCAATATATGAATCTTTATGTCTCGACCATTTCGAGACTCCTCGTCATGTCCGTGATCACATCCGAGACTCCGAACAACCTTCGGTACATCAAAAATGCATAAACTCATAATAACTATCATCGTAACGTTAAGCGTGCGGACCCTACGGTTCGAGAACAATGTAGACATGACCGAGACACGTCTCCGGTCAATAACCAATAGCGGGACCTGGATGCCCATATTGGCTCCTACATATTCTACGAAGATCTTTACCGGTCAGACCGCATAACAACATACGTTGTTCCCTTTGTCATCGGTATGTTACTTGCCCGAGATTCGATCGTCGGTATCCAATACCTAGTTCAATCTCTTTACCGGCAAGTCGTTTTACTCGTTTCGTAATACATCATCTCACAACTAACATATTAGTTGCAGTGCTTGCAAGGCTTATGTGATGTGCATTACCGAGAGGGCCCAGAGATACCTCTCCGACAATCGGAGTGACAAATCATAATCTCGAAATACGCCAACCCAACATCTACCTTTGGAGACACCTGTAGTACTCCTTTATAATCACCCAGTTACGTTGTGACGTTTGGTAGCACCCAAAGTGTTCCTCCGGCAAACGGAAGTTGCATAATCTCATAGTCATAGGAACATGTATAAGTCATGAAGAAAGCAATAGCAACATACTAAACGATCGAGTGCTAAGCTAATGGAATGGGTCATGTCAATCAGATCATTCAACCAATGATGTGATCCCGTTAATCAAATAACAACTCTTTGTTCATGGTTGGGAAACGTAACCATCTTTGATTAACGAGCTAGTCAAGTAGAGGCATACTAGTGACACTCTGTTTGTCTATGTATTCACACATGTATTATGTTTCCGGTTAATACAATTCTAGCATGAATAATAAACATTTATCATGATATAAGGAAATAAATAATAACTTTATTATTGCCTCTAGGGCATATTTCCTTCAAAATCCTCACCATCGTCATCACCATCGATCCTCTCATTAGGAGGGGGTCAATCTCCATCAACATCTTCACCAGCACCATCTCATCTCAAACCCTAGTTCATCTCTTGTATCCAATCTTTGTCCCAAAGCCTCAGATTGGTACCTATGGGTTGCTAGTAGCGTTGATTACTCCTTGTAGTTGATGCTAGTTGGTTTATTCGGTGGAAGATCATATTTTCTGATCCTTTATGAATATTAGTACCCCTCTGATTATGAACATGAATATGATTTGTGAGTAGTTTTGTTTGTTCCTGAGGACATGGGAGAAGTCTTGCTATAAGTAGTCATGTGAATTTGGTATTCGTTCGATATTTTGATGAGATGTATGTTATCTCTCCTCTAGTGGTGTCATGTGAACGTCGACTACATGACACTTCACCATTGTTTGGGCCTAGAGGAAGGCATTGGGGAGTAATAAGTAGATGATGGGTTGCTAGAGTGACAGAAGCTTAAACCCTAGCTTATGAGTTGCTTCATAAGGGGCTGATTTGGATCCATATGTTTCATGCTATGGTTAGGTTTTCCTTAATACTTCTTTTGTAGTTGCGGATGCTTGCAATAGGGGTTAATCATAAGTGGGATGGTTGTCCAAGGAAGGGCAATACCCAAGCACCGCTCCACCCACATATCAAATTATCAAAGTACCGAACGCGAATCATATGAGTGTGATGAAAACTAGCTTGACGATAATTCCCATGTCTCTTTGGGAGCGTTTTCCTTTATATAAGATTTTTTCCAGGCTTGTCCCCACATATCAAATTATCAAAGTACCAAACGCGAATCATATGATCGTGATGAAAACTAGCTTGAGGATAATTTCCATGTGTCCTCGGGGGCGCTTTACTCTATATAAGAGTTTGTCCAGGCTTGTCCTTTGCTACAAAAAGGATTGGGCCACCTTGCTGCAATTTATTTACTTTTGTTACTTGTTGCTCGTTACAAATTATCTTATCACAAAACTATCTATTACCTATAATTTCAGTGCTTGCAGAGAATACCTTGATGAAAACCGCTTATCATTTCCTTCTATTCCTCGTTGGGTTCGACACTCTTACTTATCGAAAGGACTACGATAGATCCCCTATACTTGTGGGTCATCAACTTCCAAGCTTGGGGGAGTGCCTCAGTATTGTATCACCATCACACTTTTATCTTTACCGTTTTTCTTAGTTCGATCCTTTTAATAATATCTTGATCTAGTAGAATA
Source organism: Triticum urartu (assembly GCF_056163025.1). Taxonomy (NCBI): domain Eukaryota; kingdom Viridiplantae; phylum Streptophyta; class Magnoliopsida; order Poales; family Poaceae; genus Triticum; species Triticum urartu. The sequence continues at coordinate 424,094,896 of NC_141877.1, read as the reverse complement.
AAGTTTTAGTATGATCTAGTTTTGAGTTTGCTTTATGATCCTCATATGTAATCGAGTCCGTGAGCTATATATAATAAATATTAGTGTTTATTCAAGGGCTTGATTATCTTGCTATGATCTTGAGGGAATAAAATTGAAAGAGAAAGAATTAAAAGAATTAAAGAGACCATATGGATCTTATGGAGAGTTATGACTTCACATATAAAAAGTATGATGAATAAAAGTTGTTGAGAGTTGACAAGCATAGTTTTGGTCATCGTTGCAATTGATAGGAAGTAATAAAGAAAGAGAGGTTTTCACATATAAATATACTATACTGGACATCTTTTATGATTGTGAGCACTCATTAAAATATGACATGCTAAAGAGTTGATGTTGGACAAGGAAGACAACGTAATGGGTTATGTTTTCTTACAGCCGAAATAAATTATATTTTCATGGATCATCCAACATGTTGAGCTTGCCTTTCTCTCTCATGCTAGCCAAATTCTTTGCACCAAGTAGAGATACTACTTGTGCTTCCAAATATCCCTAAACCTAGTTTTGCCATGAGAGTCCACCATATATACCTATGGATTGAGTAAGATCCTTCAAGTAAGTTGTCATTGTTGCAAGCAATAAAAATTGCACTCTAAATATGTATGATTTATTAGTGTGGAGAAAATAATCTTTATACGATCTTGTGATGTGGAAAAAATAAAAGCGACCGACTACATAATAAAGGTACATATCACAAGTGGCAATATAAAGTGACGTTCTTTTGCATTAAGATTTTGTACGCATTCAACCATAAAAGCACATGACAACCTCTGCTTCCCTCTACAAAGGGCATATCCTTTATTCTCTTCTACTACTTCATATAAGAGTCATGGTGATCTTCACCTTTCCTTTTTACATTTTAATCTTTGGCAAGCACAATGTGTTGGAAAGATCCTGATATATATAGCTAATTGGATGTGAGTTTTCATGAACTATTATTGTTGACATTACCCTTGAGGTAAAAGGTTGGGAGGCAAAACTATAAGCCCATGTCTTTCTCTGTGTCCGATTAAAACTTCATACCCATAATTATTGCGCGAGTGTCAGCAATTGTGAAAGACTAAATGATAGTTGAGTATGTAGGCTTGCTGAAAAGCTCTTATATTGACTCTTTCCGATGTTATGATAAATTGCAATTGCTTCAATGACTAAGATTATAGTTTGTTAGTTCTCAATGGAGTTTATGATTCATACTTGAAATTGCGAATGAATTGTTACTTTAGCATAAGAAATCATATGACAATATATATTATGTTGCTATTATAAGAATGATCATGGTCCCTCATGTCCATATTTTATTTTATCGGCACCTATATCTCTAATCACGGGGACATATTTTTCGATACCGGCTTTCACTTGAGGACAAGCGAGGTCTAAGCTTGGGGGAGTTGATACGTCCATTTTGCATCATGCTTTTATATTGATATTTATTGCATTTTGGGCTGTTATTACACATTATGTCACAATACTTATGCCTATTATCTCTGATTTTATAAGGTTTACATGAAGAGGGAGAAGGCTGGCAGCTGGAATTCTTGGCTGGAAAAAGAGCAAATATTAGGGACCTATTCTGCACAACTCCAAAAGTCTTGAAAGTTCACGGGAGCACGTTTCAGAATATATAAAAAATATTGGGTGAAGGAAGTACCAGAGGGGGGCACCCACCATCCACGAGGGTGGGAGGCGCGCCCTACCCCCTGGGTGCGCCCCCTGCCTCATGGGCCCGCTGGCAGCCCTCTGATGCCCATCTTCTGCTATATGGAGTCTTTCATTGAGGAAAAAATCAGAAGCTAGCTCACGGGACGAAACTCCGCCGCCACGAGGCGGAACCTTGGCGGAACCAATCTAGGGCTCCGGCGGAGCTGTTCTGCCGGGGAAAATTCCCTCCGGGAGGGGGAAATCATCACCATCATCATCAACATCGATCCTCTCATCAGGAGGGGGTCAATCTCCATCAACATCTTCACCAGCACCATCTCATCTCAAACCCTAGTTCATTTCTTGTATCCAATCTTTGCCCCAAAGCCTCAGATTGGTACCTCTGGGTTGCTAGTAGCGTTGATTACTCCTTGTAGTTGATGCTAGTTGGTTTATTCGGTGTAAGATCATATTTTCTAATCCTTTATGCATATTAATACCCTTCTGATTATGAACATGAATATGATTTGTGAGTAGTTACGTTTGTTCCTGAGGACATGGGAGAAGTCTTGCTATAAGATGTCATGTGAATTTGGTATTCGTTCGATATTTTGATGAGATGTATGTTGTCTCTCCTCTAGTGGTGTCATGTGAACATCGACTACATGATACTTCTCCATTGTTTCGTCCTAGAGGAAGGCATTGGGGAGTAATAAGTAGATGATCGGTTGCTAGAGTGACAGAAGCTTAAACCCTAGTTTATGAGTTGCTTCGTAAGGGGATGATTTGGATCCATATGTTTCATGCTATGGTTAGGTTTACCTTAATACTTCTTTTGTAGTTGCGGATGCTTGCAATAGGGGTTAATCATAAGTGGGATGCTTGTCCAAGCAAGGGCAATACCCAAGCACCGCTCCACCCACATATCAAATTATCAAAGTACCGAACGCGAATCATATGAGCGTGATGAAAACTAGCTTGACGATAATTCCCATGTCTCTTTGGGAGCGTTTTCCTTTATATAAGAGTTTGTCCAGGCTTGTCCTTTGCTACAAAAAGGATTGGGCCATCTTGCTGCACCTTATTTACTTTTACTATTTGTTACCCGTTACAAATAACCTTATCACAAAACTACCTTTTGCCGATAATTTCAGTGCTTGCAGAGAATACCTTGCTTAAAACTGCTTATCATTTCCTTCTACTCCTCATTGGGTTCGACACGCTTACTTATGGAAAGGACTATGATAGATCCCCTATACTTGTGGGTCATCATGGATTCCTTTGTCCAGAAAGGTAGTGTTAGGGTAAGGTGAATGATGACATCACTACAGGAAACTGCTAGTTTGTCGTCTGTTAGTGGCTTTGCTGTCAGCTTTTCGTTGGGGTAGAAGGCAAAGAAAGTTTTGCCATCAACTAGTGATGGAAAATCTCTGCTTTGCCATCTGTGCGCGCGTTGGCTGGCGGCAAATCTAGCGAAAGAATGACGGCAAGGAGAACAAGACGGCAAACCGGCTCTTCGCCGTTTGTTATTTTGCTGGGTGACGGCAAAGGGTGGACACGTGTCCAGTCTGACGGTCGGTAACGATGCCCTACTTTTGCCATCTGTTTTTGTCATCTGCTAACGGCAAAGTTAGTAGCTTTGCCGTCTATCTTCAACCCTGCCGACGGCGAACTAATAGGAATAAAAAAACCTGGCACCGAGCCTTGCTTTGTCGTCTCCTTTTTTCCCACTCACGGCAAATTAATGAAATGTAAAAAAAGAAACCCCCACACCCGACCGCATCACATCCTGTCTCGACCCTGCTAGGTTATCTGCCGCCACCGCCCGCCCCCAGCTCCAACGCGCCGCTGCCGCCGCCCGTCCCCGCCTCCACCACGCCGCCGCCACCCGTCCCCGCCTCCACCGCGCCGCCGTAGCTCGTCCCCGCCTCCACCGCGCCGCTGTCGGGGGCCTTGTCCACTGCGCCCCCACCAGTCCTCCTCCAATGGCGCGACTGCCACCGGGCAGTCCTCCCCTGCCCTAGCGCCACGGTTGCCGTTGGCAGCACCGCCGGCGGCTCCCGCCTACGCATCCGCAGCCGCTGGTCTCCACCGAAGCCGGGCACCAGCTCCCCCTCTGCCCCACGCCACTTTGAGCACCGCTCCCCATCTTTGTTCGTATTCTTTTAGATGGATAGATGTCTAGATTGCAGTACATGTGGATGGATTTATAGATGTATGTAAGGACAGATGCGTAGATGGATGATTTCCTGATGGATGTTATCCTTTCCATTTTCTTCTGCCTAAAATTTTCAGTACAGGGCGGCCTTGTGTGTGTCCATAAGGTGGTTGTTCTGCAAGGCAAAATTTCATTTTTGATTGATGCTCATTAGGAAATTAAATGCTTAGTTTCTTGCTTATTTTCTTTAGGTTAGGTTTCATTGAACTGCAAGATGATGTTGATGATGTTTTTATTAGATTGTGCTTTTCATGTGAGGGATTTTCTCTTCACCTCCAGGTGCACTGTCTGTCCCGTTGCCATTGCCATCGTCATTCGACTACCGCCTCTACGGTCTAGGGGTGAGCTTGACTGTCATCTCCTCCCGCTCCCCTATTTTCTTCATTCCGGTCGTTGTGCCAATGCCACTAGATTTTATTTTCATGTCAAGTCTCGTACCTAGGCGTCTCCCCTTCGAAAGGGTGGCATCTATAAATATGCATGTCTTTGCATATTTATAACCGTCGTCCTTTCGAATTGTCCATGTTATCCATGGACAGCACGAGTACTTGTAGATTGGGTTTCATTTTCCGTGCTCTACTTCGGCCCTCAGAAAAATTTTGTCAGCGCCACCTTGTTGTTCTCCGGGTGCGCATTGGTCATTTTTTTCAAACGCATAAAGGCCTACGACAAGGAGACCTGATGTCTCTGATTCTATTCAACATTGTGGCAGACATGTTGACAGTTCTCATAGGTCGGGCCAAGGAGAAAGGCCCGGTAGATCGTCTTGTTCCCCATTTGGTGGATGGGGGCTTCTCTATTCTACAATATGCAGATGACACTATTATCTTCATGGAGCATGACCTTGCAAAGGCGAGGAATATGAAACTAGTGTTGTGCCTGTTTGAACAATTGTCTGGTCTAAAAATCAATTTCCATAAGAGTGAATTGTTTTGCTTTGGTAGGGCCAAAGAAGACCAAGAAAATTATAGGCAACTGTTTGGTTGTGAACTGGGCTAGATTACTGTTCCGTTATCTAGGCATTCCAATACATCATAGGAAATTAACCAATAAGGAGTGGAAATGTATCAAGGATCGATTCGAGAAGAAACTAAGCTGCTGGAAAGGAAAGCTTATGTCAGATGGAGGACGGCTAGTATTGTTAAATCCAGTACTCACAAGTATGTCGATGTTCCTTCTATCCTTCTTTTAGGTGCCTAATGGGGTACGAAGGAGACTTGACTTCTATTGATCTCGTTTTTTCTGGCAGTCGGACGAGGTGAAGACAAAGTATCGCTTCACAAGATGGGATATTATTTATCGACCAAAAGACCAGGGGGTCTTGGGATTAAGAACCTCGTGATTAAAAATAAATATCTTCTGAGGAAATGTCTATATAGGCTATCACGGGAATCATAGGATATGTGGGCACAAATCCTTAGAAATAAATACTTGCACTCTAAAATGCTTGCTCAGGTTACCGTAAGACCTAATGATTCACTATTTTGGAAGGGACTCATGACAGTGAAAGAAGCCTTTTTCCATAGGGAGAAATTCATTGTTGGGGACGGAACAACAACAAGGTTTTGGGAGGATACCTGGTTAGGCGACACACCACTGGCTCTCCAGTATCCTTCCCTGTATCATATTGCTCAATGTAAGGAGTATTACGTAGCAACGGTATTGTAGACGGTACCTTTGAATATCCAGTTCAGGAGATCTCTAGTAGGGGAGCGATGGAACTCCTGGTTACACTTGGTGTGAAGGTTAATGGCCATTCAACTCTAAGACCAGGGAGACACCTTGCCTTGGAAGTTAACGGGTAATGGGGTGTTTTCGGTTAAATCGATGTACTTAGACCTTATTAATTCTGGCCCAATCCCGAGATCGATACACATTTGGAAAGTTAAGGTTCCCATGCGAATCGAAATTTTTATGTGGTTTGTGCAGAAGCAAGTAATCCTTACCAAAGATAACTAACTAGAGCGATGATGGGTAGGTACTTCTCGATATTCTTTTTGTATTCACGATGAAACAATTTAACACCTATTTATTGATTGCCCTCTCGTGAAGTTACTTTGGCGATCCATACATATAGATTTTAATATTACCCCTCCAGTTAGCATTGATGCGTTGTTTGGGAAGTGGCTAAATGGAGTGAATCCTGATATTGCATCAAGTATTCGGATTGGAATATGCACACTTCTTTGGGCTATGTGGAACTGCAGGAACGATATGATCTTTAACAGACTTTCTATAATTAAATTCTTATAGGTTATCTTCAGAGCTACGACATGGATCCGTACGTGGTTGCTACTCACTCCTACGGGCTCCAGGCAGCATTTGGCTACTGGGTGCAACCGATGGGAGATGGTTGCACGGGCTATCTTCAACCAGTTTGGATGGCGAGTGCATAATAGGATAGGTCATTAATGTCTTTCTATCCAGCCAGTTGTGGCTTTGAGTTGTTTTTATCTTTTTAGCTCCTTCCGTGAGCTGTACTCTGCAGACCAGACTATTTTGTTTTTGCCGAACTTGATTTAATAAAGTGGCCGCATGTATCTTTCCGATGCAGAAGCCGGGGAAAGTCCTCCTTTAAAAAAATTATCTAGGCTCAAAGTAAGAAGTATTATTTTCGTCATCATGATGAAACAATAAAACAACTCTTTTTTATTAATTACAAGTTCGCGCATGTTACATAGCGAATCATCCAAGTTGCTCTAATATGTATCTGCCATGTAGTATTACCAACATGTTTGGTAATGATCACAAGTTGGTGCACACATAAGTGTGAGAGGAAAAGCCTTGGTTTGTCTCTCTGGCTATGTATGAATGATATGATTTTTAATGGTGAAAATTCCTTTCCACCACAAGTTATCGCCTAGTGTACGCACTGTTTCATTTGTGGTCTACTCTATAGAGATAGGGGCATCAACCTTTTATATGCGACGGTGTTTACGCGATTGGAACGGGTGGGAAAGGATACTCTTACTCACATGGGTGGTGTCGGGATTGCTCCCTAGTCTCCCTAGTCTTAGGCAGTCTTTTGGTCTTGTTTTGACTTCGTATAATTGCCAGACTACAAACAATGTGAGTGTGTGTGCTTAATTGTGTGCATTGTAATCATGTAGAGGCTTGTTGTGTGAGCATTGTGCTTGCATCAATTGATGCTACATTGTGAATTAATAAAGGGCATTTTATAAAAAATATGCTCTACCAGCGTGCATTTGGGTGCCATGCGAACGTATTTGAGATAGTCTTATTATCTTTTCTTAGAGCATCTCCACTCGCGCACCCAACAGCCCCTTGGAGCGCCTTTTTTAGCGTCGGCGCCGAAAAGTCGGTCCAGTCGCGCCCCCAGCTTCTCGATTATCGTCGGTTTGGGCCAAAATAACAACCGGCGAACCCGAGCCGAACCCAGCCCCTCGGGGGCCGCCTGGGGGCGCCGGCTGAAGCGAAAAGTTGCGTGGGGCCGCGCTGTCAGCGACACCAGGCATATCCCTCCTGTTTTGCCCACCTTTTCCCTCCATTTCCCCCATTGCTTCCCCCTTCTCCCCACCGTTCCCGCCATTCTCCTCGCCGGACCGGGTGCCATGCAGCCGAAGAAATATTTTGCCCCTCGCGCCGCCACCGATTCCACCCAGCCGAAGCAGAGGAAGCCGAGGGCGTCGATGGCAAGACCACCGGGCGTGTCGAACACCGAGTGGAGGGCGGACGTCAACGCTGGGAGGCGATCACCGCCGACTGGCGGAATAGTCTCATTGTCAAAAGGGCCAGGGACATGGCAGTGGCGGTGGAGCAGGCAGAGGTTTCTCGCGCGGGGATGATGAACCTGCCACCCGATGACTGCCCACATGTCGCGTGGGGGAGCCAGGCCAGTGTTGCGTCGCCGGCCAACCTCTCGACATCCCCGCCGTGATGGGGGTATGCACCCTCGACTGGCTATTCCGATGGCGACGTGCATGGCGGCTCAACCCCAAAATCACCTTCCCGCATAGTGTGCCACCGCGTGCCTCGCCCTCTGGCCTCAACCCCGACCAGCTCACTCCCTCCCCCGCATTCACCGCGGGCCTCAACACCCAGTACGGCTACTCGCCGCCGGCGTACTCAGCCTCTCCCGTGCCGCCTCTGCCCTGGGGCGCCCTGCCGTTTGCACACGGCTCGGCGCCGCAGTTCAGCAACACCGACGCCACCGACGCCGACATGGACGACGAGCTCGACAATGCCGAGGAGGAGGGGGAGTAGGAAGAACATGCAGAGGATAAGGCCGAGTCGACGCCAACGACGAAAGGGAGAAAGAAGGAGCGGGTGTCCAATGCCAGGCCGGGCGAGCTTCACGTCAAGTGGACGTCGAAGGAAGACGAGTGCCTCGCCGAAGTATGGAAGACTGTCAGCATCGACCCGGTCACTGGCTCAAACCAGAACACTGACACGTACTAGAGAAGGATCAAGACGGCGTTCGACGAGCGCAAGTTGGTCGACCCCTACTTCATGAACATCCACATGGAGCGCGGCGACAAGGCCATGGCGAACCATTGGGGAATCATCCAGGCAACCTGCAACAAATGACATGAGATTGTGGAGGAGGTCGCTGCTTGCCCAGAAAGCGATGCCAACATCGAGAGTCAGGTATGCCCAGCCGCCGGTTCAGTTCTTTTTCACAGTATACTTCACCGACACTTTGTTCTTCGGCTATGTAGATGGTTCGGATGTTCAACATGTATCGGCAGGACAATAACGGCGCCGAGTTCAAATTTCTTCACATGTTCTCCAGGATCGAGTCGTGCGAGAAGTGGAGGGAGGTCCAGCTCACCCTCGCCAAGGCCAAGGAGACCTACAAGCCGGACGCGCCTCCCCCGGGGGTGGCGGATGGGCTCCTTGATGGCAACAAAAGAGCCAAGGCGGCGAGAGACGCGGCACCCGCTGCCGAATGGCTGCAATCATCGATCGAGTAGTGCATCGCCGACGCCAAGAATAGCGCCACAAAGAGGGAGGAGAAATCCGACGAGCGGTGGTCAGCGTTGATGACGAAGTAGGACGTGAAGCTCGACCTTATCAGGACCAACGTCGCCGCGAAGAAGAGGAACACCGACCTGACGTTCTTGATGGAGGCAGACATGTCGACGATGGACGAGCAGGTCAAGGCATGGTACCTGGAGGAGCGTGGCCTCATCCTGAACCAGATGCCCGGGCTGGCTTCAACCGCCGCCCCTACGCCCACGCAGACACCAACGCCGACGCCCAGCCCGAGCGATGAAGCCACGTCGTCGACAAACAGCCCGAGCACAGAAGACACGCCGACGCCGAGCACGTCGGCACCAGCCAGTCCCACGCCAGAGGGCCCGTTGTTTGATGCGTTCCTTTGTCTACGCATCCTTCCTTTTGATCGCCGAACTTTCGTGTATGTTTTGATCGCCGAACTATGGCATGGCGATTGTCGAACTGTGGCATGGTGATCGCTGAACGTGTGGGTTTTTTTAGTAGCGGAAAAGACAAGTTTGAATTTATGGGGTCTGGGGCCGAAACCTGGGGGCGTGGCTGGAAACTGGATCGCCCCAGGGCAAAAAAAACGCCGGCGCATACTCCAAAACGCAATGGCCGGGGAGGTGGGCGAACGAGTGGAGATGCTCTTAATGTAAGATCTCATTTTTTTGCGGCAAATGTAAGATCTCATTAGCTACACCTTTAGTTTTTCTAACACTAGCATAATTTAATGGTACACCAGAACCTATTTGTTGGAATATTTGCCAAGTGAGACCACACTAAACAATTTATATTCTATTTTTTTGACGACTTTACACTTACGAGGTGTAGCATGATACTACAAATTGTGCTTGCAAAGCGTGGCACCCCCAGTGCTAAAATCCTATGCCGCCTGTGAATAAACAATACAAGTCTTAACAAGGAAAAACGAGACAAATTAAACGTATGGAGGGCCAACACACATGGTAAACCGTCATCTATACTGGGTAGACAACTCCCTCGCCGCCTCACTACTAGGAAAAGGGATATAGATAGGATTGATACTAATGTCGCATCAGGGAAGTAGTGCGCCACTACTATATACTAATGGTGCACCAGTTGGTGATGCGCCATTAGTGTGGAAGACACTAATGGCGCACCAGAAAACTGGTGCGCCACTAATGATAATTTTTTTTCATTTTTACATACATACTAATGGCGCATCCTATCCCTGGTGCGCCATTACTAGTTCTAACTAGTAATGGCGCACCAGACATAGAGTGCGCCAGTACTGCATTTTTTTTTTTTGCAAAACTACTAATGGCGCACCGCCTCACAGTGCGCCATTACTAGTTTAAATTATTAATGGCGCACCCTGTAGAAGTGCGCCATTGGTATATATTTTGATATCATCAATATTTTTAAATATCATGGGCACTTTTTGAATTCATGAATATTTTTTTCAAATTTAATGATATTTTTTCATATTCAATATGATAAAATATTGAATATTCATGAAGACACTCGATCTCGATCCTCCATCTCGATCTTGATCCCACCCACGCCTCCTCTCCCCTCTTCATTTCTTTAAAAAATAATAATAAAAAAGTGTAGACTACAATTGTTGTTAAACAGCAATTATTAATGTTTTTATAAAAAAATATTACTGTTTCATATTCATCTTCATTTTCTAAAAAATTATTACATGCAACAAAAAAAATTACTTATGGCGCACCTCTGGCTGGTGCGCCATTGATATATATATAAAAAAAGATTACTAATGGCGCACCTCTGCCTGGTGCGCCATTGCTATGTAAAAAAAGATTACTAATGGCGCACTAACCGCTGGTGCATCATTAGTAAGATTCCCCCTAGCTAATTCCCTCCCTCTCGTCAGATCCCCTTCATCCCTCTCCCTCGCCCCCTAGCTAATTCGCCCCGCTGCCCCGACCCACGCCGCCGACCCCCCGTACCCTCCCCCGCTCCACCGCCGCCGACGACCCACCGCACCCTCCCCCGCTCCACCGCCGCCGTCGACCCCCCGCACCCTCCCCCGCCACCGCCGACCCCCTGCACCCTCCCCCGACCCGCTCCACCGCGGCCGCCGACACCCCGCATCCTCCCCCGCTTTTTGATAATATTTTCAAATAAAAAATTTGATGATATTTTTAAATAACAAATTTGATGATATTTTCAATTAAAAATAAAAAACAAATTTGATGATATTAAAAAAACAAATTTGATGATATTTGATGATATATTTTGTTCTAGTCCTCATGAAAATAACAAATTTGATAAAAAACAAATTATTAGATGCAACAAGAAATAATGAAAAAAAGAACTTACTAATGGCGCACCAGAGGAGGGTGCGCCATTGCTATTAGAAAAAAAAAGTTACTAATGGCGCACCAGAGAATAGTGCGCCATTGCTATGAGTGTTTTTATGGCGCATCCCTCGACGGTGCGCCATTACTAACATTCCCCCCTCTATAGCTGGATACCCGGCCCTTCGCCCGATACCTCCTTCCCTCTCCCTCGTCAGATCCCCTTCCATCCCTCGCCACACCCGCTCCGGCTCCCCCGCGCCGCCGCCCCCGCTCCTCCGCGCCGCCGCCGCCGCGCCCCCCGACCCGCGAAGCACGTGGCCGCCGGCCTCCCCACGACCAACCGAGGCGCCCAGGAGGACCGCCGTCGTCTTCCTCTTCGACTACGAGGACCCGGACGAGCTCGGACACCCTCGAGCCACCCCTTCGATGCCGCCGCCGACCCCGACCCCTCCGGCGACTGGCCACGCCCGCCCAGGTACCTCTCCTCCTTCCTCCCTCTCCACCCTTCCTCCCCATTCCCTCCCTCCCTAGTTCTTCTTGCTATATGGATCAGAACATATGGAGCATTACTATTGCTATATGGAGCATTACTATTGTTCTTCTCTGAACCATTACCATTCCCTCCCTCCCTAGTTCTTCCTCCCCATTAATTTGCAGGATCACAACAAGTTTGTAACAGGATGCTCTACAATGTTGATTAGGTGCTTTACTATTGCTATATGGAGCAGCAATTTACTATTGCTATATGCTCTAGTTTGTATCAATGTGATTGTAGTTTTTCTTGTCATCAAGTTTAGTTGATGTTTATTTAAATATAGCTTATATGATCAGCCACTCTATGTATGATTGTGGCTTGAAGGTTCTGGAAGAACGTTTTTCCTTCAAATTGTATCTGGTGGCATTGTCCTAGACTCCCTAGTTGTGTTGTTAATTGTGCTTCTATTAAAAGAATTGGGAGTTACTCACTGTACTAGAACTTTGTAGGTTGAATTTTGGTTAACTAATACTTACGTTATGAGAATGTAAGCACCTATTATTGCTACTGATATCATTGGCTCATTGCTGCCTTTGTGCAATGCAGAACTGTTAAGAGTGATTTGGAGGATTCAAGATTCTGTGAAGCTCTTTTGACATTTAAAACTCAGAACTGAAGGTACTTAATAAAATCAAAAGCATTGATGATAACTCTTGTTGCCTAGAAACAGAGGTAGTTTACATATTGCATTGCTGGTGTTTGTTTATGTTCAGAGTTTAAGCATGTGTAGTGTAGTGTAGTGTAGTGAGCTTGTTCTAGTGTAGTGAGGTCTGAACCATTGCACGATGTAGTGTAGTGTAGTGAGCTCCGAACCATGTTTAGTGTTGAGTACTTCAAGTTTACTGAACCTATTCATTTTTGTGGACTTAGTGAACATGATAAGACAAGCCAAATGCTCTATTTTTAATTAACAGTAATCCATGATTAGCAACAGTTTCTTTCACTAATTTTCAGTTAACAGCAATCCATGATTTTTTTCAGCTAAAACTATTCATGATTTTTTGTTGGGTGACCTATTAGATCTGGAATGGAAGCTCACATAAGTTGAGCTGATTTTTGTCCATATGAAAGCAGAGGACCATATGGTCTGTGGCCTTTTCATCCATATGAAAGTAGAGGCACATTGTGGTGCTAGTTTGCTGGGTTTTGTCACCGACCATCGTGTCGTGATGATTTTGCAGGTACCCCGAGAGGCCCTTGAGTTTGCCGGAATGTCGATTAACTTCCGTTTCGGAAAATTCGGATACTCCATATGTCTTATTTTCAGCAAAGGTCATGCTGAAATTTTCCGTGAATTTTAGCATGACTTTGCTAAAAATCGGACATATGGGGTACTTGCTACTAATGCATGGGCCGGGGTATCTTAGTACTTAATTAAGTAGGATCAACTGCCCCGCCATTCTTGCTGCATTAAACCATAGGTGGCAATAGAGCCAAGTGATTAGGCCCAACTTAGAATTCTCATTAGCATCGGTAAACCCTAGATGATAAACCCAACATAGGTGGCAATAGAGCCAAGTGATTAGTGCCAAGTGATTAGGCCCAACCTAGGGTGCCTCGGCATCGATAAACCCTAAATGATGAAAACTTAACTTGGCTTCTATAGGGTGCCTCGGTGTCGATGAGAACCTAAATGATGTACGCTTAGGCTTTTAGGGTGCCTCGGCGTCGACAAAACCTAAATGATGAAAGCTTAGGCTTTTAGGGTGCCTCAACATCGACAAACTCTAAATGATAAAACCTGGGCTTTTAGGGTGCCTCGGTGTCGATAAAATCCTAAATGATGAAAGCTTAGGCTTTTAGGGTGCCTCGGCGTCGACAAACCCTAAATGATAAAAGCTTAGCTTTTAGGATGCCTCGGTGTCGACAAACCCTAAATGATGTAGTTTTGAATTATGAACGTAGGATATGTCGTCATCATCATCGGACGACGAAAGTCTCCCGGCGGAGTGCGACTGGTGCCACGACGATCAAGGTCTGTGCGACATGCCTCACCTGGACGATGATCGGCGCTTCAGCATTAAGCTCGAGGAGACCTTCGAAGTTGAAACGGTACACAACAACGACAAGTGTTATTTTCATAATTAAGCATGACTTCAACTATTTCAACGTGTAATTTTCATCTTTTACAATTCGAGTATAGCTTATCCCATGCCATGCAAGACGCTATGTCTTGGAGAGGATGGATTTTGAAGACCATGAAATTTCTGAAACAAAGAAAATTCACCTAAGGACTCATCACGATGTGGACTTTGAAGTAAATCTATATAATTCTGAGAGCGTAACCCATTTTGGTTGCAAAAATTGGGAAGCATTTTGCAAGATGTATGGTTTTGATGAGGGTATGCTTATCACCATGGATCTTGGTAATCCTGACATCAACCAAGACAATATGGACATTTGGGTCCTTGTTGATACGCCTCCAGTTCTACCGCTATGTGAGTTTCTCAAACATAGTTATTAGCTAATTTATATTGTTTATTTCAAAATAGTTGACAGCTTATTTCCATTGACAGCTTATTTTTATTGTTCAAAGAATGTGCGGGAGATGGTAGACAAAACCCACTACACCGATGGCTCCGAATTAACAACTTACAAGGAGAAAAATCATTTGGTCGGATTTTGTACTGACATTGAGAATTACAATATCTACAATCAAACTCCTCAACATTATGGTAAATACGTGCCACTAGTGTATGTGTTCAACTACGGTAACTACCATGGAGATACCCTGGTAAGATTTTTACTATTATGACATCCGTGCATCTTTTGCATACTTCTTAAACTAGTACATCATTGCTAACTATGAAGTTATTACTATGTTTTTCAACAGATAATCCCAGAGAATTGTGTGCCTCATATGATGTATCTGAAAGGTAGTGTTAATGTTTTGAACATACAGCCAGGTCGTCCTACGAATCTCAACTGTCCATACGAGATTTCTAAAAGAAGTGGAGGCGTGAAAATCAAAGGATGGAAAAAATGTATGGACAGTCGTAAGGAGCTTCTTGGAAGCAAAAGGAAGCGAAGCGCAAGAATTGGAGACAGGATGTTCTCCATTCTCCATAATGGAGAGTCAGGGTCTATATTGTTTTATGCTATTTTAGCTTAAATAGGGTATTTAGGTCCTGCCTAATACTAATGATCATGTGCTAAGAACAATTAAGTAGGGTTGGTTCGAAGACTATCAAGATGACGATCGTATGACTTGTTATGAATAACGAGTAGAAGTTGTATGATGATGATTAGTAGGACTTGTTAGGATTAGTATTACTTCCGACAAACTCGATACTCGCGGTCTCGAGACTTGTAATGTTTTATCTTTGTTTGGTCTTTTGAATTCGGAGACTAATATGATGAATTGTATTCAGAGACTAATTTTCTATTTTATTCGATGAATCTGCTGTTGCTGTGTGCTACTATCTATATTCTGTCAAATAATATATTTTGTAACATGTGCAAAAATCAGAGAAGTAAAAAAAAACCTAATATTCATACTAATGGCGCATCACTACAGAGTGCGCCATTAGTATGCCAAGTATACTAATGGCGCATCCATCTGTAGTGCGCCATTAGTGTGCCAAAGCACATGGTTAAATATGGCCCCTGGGGGGCACACTAATGGCGCATGGTGTTATATACTAATGGCGCACTGGATGGTGCGCCATTAGTAAAAATTACTAGTGGCGTGCTACTAATGGCGCACCGGTGATGCGCCATTAGTAGGCAAAACCGGTGCACCATTAGTAGGCCTTTTCCTAGTAGTGCCTGCTCCACTTTGTTCGATAAAAGGGCACTTTTACTAACTCAGAATATAGAATCAAATGAATACAAAGCATAATAAATGACACCCGGTCTGTGCATAGTTAAGATAGACAAAGCCTTAAACAAGCAGTCTAACAAAGTATATATATAAAAAGATAAGTTAGCAATACTAAAGTCATATGAGTCCGAAACTATGTCAATGCCGACGAAGCAGGTGAATCGATCCGGAGATTATATTGTCACCCATGTTGAGTCAAAACCTCCCTGGCCATCTGCTCCAACTGCATACACACCGCCTTGAACAACGATTGATACTCCCACTACTAGGGAAAACTCTAGTAGTAGCGCGGGATAAAAGCCCAGCAGTAGCGCTGGGACCCGCGCTACTCCTACGACGCTACAGCTTGTTGGGGAACGCAGTAATTTCAAAAAAATTCCTACTCACACGCAAGATCTATCATGGTGATGCATAGCAACGAGAGGGGAAGAGTGTTGTCCACGTAACCTCGTAGACCGTAAGCGGAAGCGTTATGACAACGCGGTTGATGTAGTCGTACGCCTTAATGACACGACCGATCCTAGTACCGAAAGTACGACACCTCCGTGATCTGCACACGTTTGGCTCGGTGACGTCCCACGAACTCTTGATCTAGCTGAGTGTCGAGGGAGAGCTTCGTCAGCACGACGGCGTGATGACAGTGATGATGAAGCTACCGTCGCATGGGCTTCACCTAAGCACTACAAGAAATATGTCAACTTATGACCTTCTGTCAGTGACCCTCGAAGAATTGGTCATAAATTTATGACCATTTTAGACCAATTGGTCAAAAGCTGTTCAGGGGGCTCCAAACCCTAAACCATTGCGACCATTTTGGTCAGAAAGGTCGTAATTTCCTTACACGAAATGGTCACAAAGCAAACAGTGCTAGTCCGCTGCCTTATTTCTAGTTGTTAATGACCAATATAGATGGTCATAGCCTTGTAGATTGTGGTGGGTTGTGATGACTAGGCGCCATCTCATCAGTTTTGCCTATGTGTCATGTCCATGTGGCAGTTTTTGCCCTAGGTTGTGAAGCAACCTATATTTCTATCATTCCCAAAATTCCCAAAAAAATCTCATAAATTCTTTGGGGCATATCTTCATCAAATATGTAAAAATCCTTCCTTGCCTAGTTCAAAACTAATTCAACAATATTCATTTTCCTATTCTGTTCACAACAACACTTTATGAAGGAAGTGCTATTTATATATTCTTGATTGCCCTCGGAATTTTTGGGCACTCTTTCCTATCCAAATCATTACCGCATGACAAAATTCAGCTCCATTTTCCTAGCAAATCTTCCTCGGAAAATTTCCAAAGTTTTTGTCCACCTAGAAGCATTGTGAAGGAAGTACCTTTTTTATATCTCTAAATGACATGAAATTTATACAGTTCCTTCATATGCCCAAATTATCACCCTCCTCCAAATTGCAGCTCAGTCAGGTCATCTATGTGAGCCCAGGTTCAATTTATATTTTATGGCCAAATTGGCACGTTGCAAAGCAAGTGTTATATAGACCCCTCCTATTACCCTCAAACTTTTCGGGCACTCTTCCATACCCAAATCATTGCCACATGATAATATTCAGCTCAATTTTCCTAGTAAATCTTTCTCGGGAAATTTCCAAAGTTTCTACCTCGAGAGAAGCTTTGTGAAGTAAGTACTAGCTAGGCTTACCCAAATGATCTAAAAATTTACCAGCGCATGACCATACTTAAGTAACTTACCTACACCAATTTTGAGCTCATTTCATTCATCCAATCTCTCTCACTAGTTTTCCCAAGTTTCTATCCATAGAAGAGCATTGTGAAGGAAGTACTACTTTGGCATGTACAAATGGTATCAATTTTCTGCAATGCTTTCCTATGCCCAAATAACCATCCTCTACAAAATTTCAGCTCACTCCATTCATTATTTTGAGCCCAGCTTCAACATTCATATTTTTGTCCAGCGTGGTACTTTGCAAAGCAAGTACCACCTAGGATCCTCCTTTTGAGCTAAAAATTTGTGAAGACATTCTCCTTAGTAGATGATCATCCTCAGCCAAAACTCACGCCCATTGGCCATGTGCATTTCCCGTACCGCTAATCAAACACTTGGTTGCTAATTCATGTTTGAGCATCGATCGGTCTCCTCGTGAGAATCTTATGTTCTAATTTTCTTCCTAGCACCAACCTGGGAAGTGCCCAACCCACTAGACATGCCTAGGCCACCCAGAACACATGGCAACATTACGGTCACGCGGTGACCACGCGACGGGCATGCGAGTTTACGCGCTCTAGAGTTGGGGCCCTCGGCCACCGCCCAAACCTCGACGTATCGCCACCAAACCATGTATTTATGATTAAATAGGTCCTTATGTAACTAGAAATGATTTTTGGAAAAAATAAATAGCAAACTATGAGGCAGCTGTAGTTTAAATTTAACCCGCTTCCAGCTGAATCGGCAGAAATTTGTCTTTTTCACGAGAGGTGAATAAAAATTTTTTACTCCCAACCATTTTGTCAATTGTTCATTAAATATGGCCTAGTATTTTATAAAAATGATTTGGTCCAATTTTGCAACAATTATTTGGTAGTTCCTTCACAAAAAAACCTCCTTTCGGGCACTCGAAAAATGGAAAATGGTTTTTTCGTCCAACGAAAATGAAAACTTCCTTAGGCAACATTGTTTGCCATTCCAATATGAACCCTTGTGCACAATATGAGATCATTTGAACAAACTATGCCATGAATGTGGCCATAAGATTGATCATTTGGCTTGAAAGCCATTGATCTCCACACGTGATAGCTCGTTTCTGAGAACACTTTTTTAAAATAATTTCCGTATTACAAGTTTGTTATTTTTCCTGGGAACTTGGTCACATATAATGACACAATGCGAAGGTTTCCCAATTTTTTGATATTTTTTTGAATTTTTTATGCCCGTTTCAAAATGTTGTCAAAACGGCGGGAATGACAGTTCCTAGCTAGTGGTTAAATCTTGGAATTTTTTGGTGTTTCTATGATTAAATAGATACCTATTTACCTAGAAATGATTTTTGGAAAAAATAAAGAGCAAACTATGAGGCAGCTGCAGTTCAAATTTGACCCGCTTCCAACTGAATCGACGGGAATTTGTCTTTTTCACCAGAGGTGGATCAAAAATTTTGACACCCAACCATTTTGTCAATTGTGCATTAAATATGGCCTAGTATTTTAGAAAATTTATTAGGTCCAATTTTGCAACAAATATATGGTAGGTCCTTCACAAGAAAAACTCATTTCAGGCACTCAGAAAATGGAAAATGGTTTTTTCGTCCAAAGAAAATGAAAACTTCCTTAGGCAACATTGTTTGCCATTCCAATATGCACCCTTGTGCATAATATGAGATCATTTGAACAAACTATGCCATGAATGTGGCCATAAGATTGATCATTTGGCTTGAAAGCCATGAATCTTCACAATTGATAGCTCATTTCTGAGAACACTTTTTTAAAATAATTACCGTATTACAAGTTTATTATTTTTCCTGGAAACTTGGTCACATACAATGACACAATGCGAAGGTTTTCCAATTTTTTTATTTTTTTTAATTTTTTATGCCCGTTTCAAAATGCGGTCAAAACGGCGGGCTTGACCGTTCCTAGCTAGTGGTTGAATCTTGGAAAACTTTTGGTGTTTCTCTGATTAAATAGATACTTACGTACCTAGAAATGATTTTTGGAAAAAATAAATAGCAAACTATGAGGCAGCTGCAGTTCAAATTTGACCCGCTTCCAACTGAATCGGTGGGAATTTGTCTTTTTCACCAGAGGTGGATCAAAACTTTTGACACCCAACCATTTTGTCAATTGTGCATTAAATATGTCCTAATATTTTATAAAAATGATTTGGTACAATTTTGCAACAAATATATGGTAGGTCCTTCACAAAAAAACCTCATTTCGAGCACTCGAAAAATGGAAAATGAATTTTCCGTGCAACGAAAATGAAAACTTTCTTAGGCAACATTGTTTGCCATTCCAATATGCACCCTTGTGCACAATATGAGATCATTTGAACAAACTATGCCATGAATGTGGCCATAAGATTGATCATTTGGCTTGAAAGCCATTGATCTCCACACGTGATAGCTCGTTTCTGAGAACACTTTTTTAAAATAATTGTCGTATTACAAGTTTATTATTTTTTCTGGAAACTTGGTCACATATGATGACACAATGCGAAGGTTTTCCATTTTTTTGATTTTTTTTGAATTTTTTATGCCCGTTTCAAAATGCGGTCAAAACGGCGGGAATGACCGTTCCTAGCTAGTGGTTGAATCTTGGAATTTTTTTGGTGTTTCTCTGATAAAATAGATACTTATGTACCTAGAAATGTTTTTTGGAAAAAATAAAGAGCAAACTAGAAGGCAGCTACAGTTCAAATTTGACTCGCTTCCAGCTGAACCGGTGAAAATTTGTCTTTTTCACGAGAGGTGGATCAAAACTTTTTACACCCAACCATTTGGTCAATTGTGCATGAAATATGGCCTAGTATTTTAGAAAAATGATTTGGTCCAATTTTGCAACAAATATATTATAGGTTCTTCACAAAAAACCTCCTTTTGGGCACTCGAAAAATGGAAAATGGTTTTTTCGTCCAAAGAAAATGAAAACTCCCTTTGTCAATATTGTTTGCCATTCCAAGATGCAAACTTGTGCGAAATATGGAATCATTTGAACAAATATTTGATAGGACTTTCACAAAAATACTCATTTTGAGCACTGAAAAATGGAATGAATTTTTTTATCTTGAATCGATCACGACCAATTTATATTGGTCATAAGGTCATCAAATGGTTTGCTGCGTTCTGATTGGACCATGAGCATATCACGCGGATCACGCATCAACCACCGTCGGATGCTTCTGGATCCAACGGCCCAAACCCACCTGAGTCGAAACCCTAGGTCTGTCCTCATGGACATTTTCCACCCACCCCCCCGCCTCCATTCTTTCTTTCTTTCTCTCCCTCCCCCCTCAGATCCTCTCCCCTCTCCCCCATGCAGCGAACCCTTCCCACCGCACACCACTCCTCCTCCCTTCCAGATCACAGCCGCCACCTCCTCCTTTCTAGATCGCCACCGCCACCGTCCTTCCCTCTCCGCCTCGCCTCTGTCTCCCACCGTCTCCCCTCTCCCTCCCTCAGATCCGCCGTCGTCCGCCTCCGCGTGGCCTCCACCTCCACCTCCAGCCCCACCGCACACCACTCCTCTCTCTCCCCACGTGACGAACCCTAACGCTCAGATCCAGATCCCTCCCATCGCTGCCACCCACCTCCCCCATCTCCCTCACCTCACCGCCGGCCACGACCTCGGCTCTCCCCTCCCCTCCCTCATTAGACGAGATCCCCGAGGGCGTGCTGTCCGGCGAGTGGCCCGGCAACTTCTCCCTCGCCATCTACGACGACCTCCGCCAGTACCTCGAGTCCCAGATCGTCTCCACCGACAAGGTCCGTCCATCGCTCGCTCACCTTCTTGCCAGATGCGTTCTTTTCACCTTTTTTTTGGCTGGATCTGATGGGTTTCTGGCGGTTCCGTCCGTCACCACGTACGCGCAAGTCGGTGGCGCTGCCGTGCCAGATGGCGGACGCCGACGACCCGGCAGGCAGCGCGGCGGGAACGGGGGGCTGGGGGATGGACATCGGCTGGCCCACCGACGTCCGCCACGTCGCGCACGTCACCTTCGACCGCCGCCAGGGCTTCCTCGACCTCCCCGTCGAGTTCGAGCTCCAGATCCCCTGCCCAGCGCCCAGCGCCAGGTTACTCACCAACCAACTCTGCTCCTTCTAGATTACTGCTTGCCTCCTGAACCGTGTGCCCCAGCGAGGACGAGGATTCAGTTCGGATTTAAAATGCATGTGCTTCCTTTCCGGCCTGCAGCACGAGCGTCTTTGGGGTGTCGCCGGAGTCGATGCAGTGCGGCTACGACGACAGGGGGAACTCGGTGCCCAAGATCCTCCTGCTCATGCAGGAGCGGCTCTACTCCCAGGATGGCCTCAAGGTAGCGCACTGCACAAGCAAAGCCATTACTCTGTTCCTCTTTGCTAGCTGAAACTTCGTCTAATTTGGGACCCTTCTGAATTTGTCAGGAACATGAACTGTTCATAGTTCCTAATTTAAGCCTGCGATCTGTGATGTCTAGCCATTTCGTTTTGTAGTTTAGATCTGATAAGCAATTGCAGTACGAGGATCGTGCTTTTCATGAGACATGGGTGCACTTCTGTACTAGTATAGTTGCCACTTGTGTGAAATCTCAGATCTAGTTAGGCCATTATCATGCTTTACATCGTCATTTAGTGGTCCAATGTTGCATTGCATCTCCGGACTTGCATTATTGACGAGGGTGTATTTGGTCTAGGGCTCCATTAAAAAGGGAAGCATAAATATTCTGTCTGCCACCAAATTCTTTGTGGCTTTCTGTAATGCAAACATAGGACCGGGATGTTATTTGTGTGAGCAATCAGAAGGAAGCAATAAAACATGCTGTCTTGTGTACATTTCACCATCCGTCGACCATTTTTTCATATCATCATCTTATTAACGTGACCAAAACTTACTCTTGTTCTTGCCCTTTGTAGATCGAGGATATTGTCTGAGCAGCCAGGCGAGCCTGCTACAGAGCTTTGCCCATGGCGGCAACTGCGTGATTGAAATTAGCTTCAGTTTTGCTAGGATGTGTAATTGTGTTTCTAATGTGCATTATAAGTGTGGTTTCTAATGTGCTTATGCTAGATTAATGCATCAACCTGACATGTTACAAACCTTGAGCCAGAACCTATGACATCTCATTTTAAATGGTAATCATTGGTGTTAAAATGCTACTGTTTGATTTCATACAAGTATGTGCCCCCAACTACTGTATAGTTGTATCCACATTTGTTTTGTACAAGTATATGACGAGCTGATGAACCAGCTACATACCCTGATATACAGCGACTAATTGTTTCCAAATGAACTAGTCCGTTATAATTTTCTAAAACACTAATACTCGATGATTACAAGCAGAAGTAGTCCCTGTTTTTGCGTTACTCACTTTTCTTGAAAGTTGCATACACGTTTTTTTAATTCAGATGTGTGTACCACTGGATATGCACTCGTAGTACAACACAGATCAGTAAACACTTGGTCACGATTATGTTATCCTTGTTATCCTTTTTTAATTCAGAGGTGTTTTCACTTTTTGGTGCTGAGAATAGTAGCAAGTAGCGTCACCTGAGATGGAATTCTTGCTTCAAGGGTGAATGCTTGTCATTTTCTGCAGAATGCCCCTTGCAGTGTTCTCTTCATTTTAGGAGTAGGAAGCGATGCCCCTTGCTTGTTTAGAAGCATCTGATGTCTGTCACCAACTTGATCTAGTTTTATTAGTATGTAGTTTGAACTAGCCTGTGTCAAGTTTTATTAGTATGTACTGGAGTAGTAGTTCGAACCATCTTCAGTGGAGATGGCACCTACATACGTATAAACTAGAAACCATGAATGACCTATTCCAAAAAATACCGGAAAATGGGCTTGTGTTTCGGTCTTTATGCCCAACTCCAGCCTGTGTTTCAGTAATGCACAACACTATTTTCTATGACCAAGCTGCAAAGCATCTGCATTACAAAACCGCGATTTAAGATTAAGGCAAATGGAATGCACTAGATAAACACAGATCGAATAGGTTTTCTACACTCAGGCACATGTCTACACTCGGGCACATATCCCATGTCTTGATTGTCGATTAGCTGCAACTTGATTGTGGATTTAATTTGTCACCCAAGTGCATGTTGTGCTGTCTGCCCTGTCGCATATATCCCAGTACTCAGTTATTCACCTGTCACTTTTCACATTAGGATGAAGATTGTTCTTCTATCTAGTTCATATGCATGATCATTTTTTGTGAAGGCAGGCTTTTAACCTTTCGAGTCAGACATGCATAAATTACCTGATGATGTTCGGTACATGACGTGTTTGATGCATCTCTTTTCAGGTAAGAGATGGCTCTCACCAGAATTGGTCTTGCTGGCCTCGCCGTCATTGGGTAGAACCTTGCCCTCAACATTGGAGAGAATGGCTTTCCCATCTCTGGAGGTGTATGCTGATTATTTGAGGATGCTTTATATATGTCCCAAGATGTCTTTATGCAATACCTGATATGATAACATGACCTGAATTAGGACTATTAGCTCCTTTACTTACTCTGTTTGGTTAAGACTGATGATGCCATGGATAAGCACATTACTATTAAGTTTAAAAGTTCTGTTAAAACAAGGTGGAATCATGTTTTTTCTAGCAAATGTTCTATGCGCTTCCACACTTATATTTTAATTTTCTGTTATTTTTATTGCTGCTATGTTGGTACTCCCATTGGGAAACTTGGCTAGCTGCCCATATCAGTTGATGAACTATACTATTATCCACTACTTTTAATCAGCTGATGATGCATATTCAGTTTGGCTGATTTTGTTACATACATACATGGCTTTGTTTTGGTCTGGCAACTCAACTGTGATGCCATTGTTGCTGCTCTATATAACTTCTGTATGTTTATTGCATGCATCCTAATTGTCTATATAACGTGTCTAGTTAACGACCGGTATTGTGAGATTTTGGTGGTTGCTTTGAGTACATTTAACTTGGAGTTCTCCAGTACTCCTAGATTTGCTACTCAAACAAATTTTGTGTACTTGCACTGGAAAGGAGTGAAATACTCCTGGTACTCGCGTAGGTTTAAAAAAATGACTTGCGTAGGTTTAAAAATACTCCTGGTACTTGTGATGAAACAAACAAGCAACTTGCTAACCTCTTTCAGTGTTCAATCATCTTTTCATTCTTAAATTTCAGTGTTCAATTTCAGATTATACAAACTGGAAGTGTTTGTTCTTTTTCTTTTTTGAACTAAACTAGAATTAGGAATTCATTTTATTGGGTCAGTGTTGTAAGTTTGCAAAATTATACAAATTGCTGCTATAGTAGTAATATTAATGCAAAATTATGCAAAGTTCACTGAAATTTTGAGCATCTATAGTTTACTGAAATTTTGTGTGACTTGTCCATGATTATGCAGCAAATTAAACTTGTGTGTATCTGTTTTTTCTACAGGTTGCTGCTGCTGTGATGGAATGAGATGTGCTGCCGGAGACATGCCGTTAGCAAACTGGAAGTGATGCAACCAAATCTAATCGGAAGCATGGCCTTGTTGTAGGTTTGCACATAAGTGGAACTTGTAGTGTATAAGTAGTCGCTGGAGCTGTGATGGTGATCTTTCTTTTGACTGGCTGTCGTTTGTTATAGATGACAATCTTTTAGTTGCTGCTTCAAATGATGTAACTGCAAGAAATGATGTATGATTGTATAGTGAAACAAATGTTGCTTTGATAGCAAAATTGAAAAAAACTGAATTGTTTCTCTGTTGTCCAGTCCTTTGAATTAGTGGGCTGAAAATATTGATGGGCTAGAAGAGGTCTTAGCCCAAACAATATTGGACAAAAAATGAAAGGAAAAACATCTTAAAAAACTTAAGAAATTAAATGGACCGCAGAAAGGCCGAGGCCCAAAAAAATGGAAGAAGCTCAGAAAACAAAAAAAGGCCAAATTGTTGGGCCAGGCCCATGTACTTAGCGAAAATTAACAAAATATATATATATATATATATATATATATATATATATATTAAAAAGGCTGAATTAATGGGCTCGGCCCATCTAAAGCAACGAAATGGACCGGGCCGATTCTAATTTTTAACCTTTTCAATTGGTCGCAATTTTGCCACGTCAGATTGCCACGTCGGATGCGACATGGCCTGGGGAGAGAGCTAGCGACCAAAACAGAAGGTCATAGGATCAACGACCTTTTGTTAAAGGTCGCTATAGTCAGTTTACGACGCCCAACTTTTGACCTTATGTTTTTGGTCACAAAAAGGTCATAAATGGAAATTTGTGACCATTCAGTGACCAATAATGGTGGTCATAAGTTGACATATTTCTTGTAGTGAAGCACTACGATGATATGACCGTGGATTGTGGTGGAGGGGGCGCCGCACACGGCTAAGGGGTCAATGATCAACTTGTGTGTTCTAGGGTGCCCACTGCCCCCGTATATAAATAAGCAAGGGGGCAGGCCGGCCGGCCCTTGGTGCGCCCAAGGCGAGGAGGAATCCTACACCTACTAGGAGTAGGATTCATCCTTTCCTAGTTCGACTAGGAGGGGAAGGAAGGAGTGGGAGAGGGGAAGGAAAAAAGGGGGCGCCGCCTCCTTCCTAGTCCAATTCGAACTCAAGGGGGAGGGGGCGCACGGCCTGCCCTGGTTGCCCCTCTCTCTCTCTGGGGGGGGGGGTCCGGTAACCCTCTAGCACTCAGGTTTTATCCGAAACCACCCGGAACACTTCTGGTGTCCGAATATAGCCGTCCAATATATCAATCTTTATTTCTCGACCATTTCGAGACTCCTCGTCATGTCCGCGATCACATCCAGGACACTGAACTACCTTCGGTACGTCCAAACACATAAACTCATAACACCGATCGTCATCGAACGTTAAGCGTGCGGACCCTACGGGTTCTAGAACTATGTCACTAGTAGAAAACAGGGCTTTGGTCCAGGCCGGGTCAGCCCATTAGTCCCGGTTCAGTCCAGAACTGGGACCAATGGGGGCATTGGTCCCGGTTTGTGGGCCCAGGGGGCCGGCCGAGCCATGTGGGCCATTGGTCCCGGTTCATCTGGACCTTTTGGTCCCGGTTGGTGGGATGAACCGGGACCAATGGGCCTCGCTCCTGGCCCACCACCATTGGTCCCGGTTGGTGGCTTGAACCGGGACCAAAGGCTCCCCTTTAGTGCCGGTTCATGCCACCAACCGGGACCAATGAAGTGCCTATATATACCCCCTCGCGTGAGAGCAGAGCACACTGCTCTGTTTTTTTCTGGCTGAGGGGGAGAGGGCTTGGTGGTGCTCTAGCTCACCTCCTATTCACACAAGGTGTTCGATGGAATGCCTGAGCCACACTATTTAAGCTTTCTCCTCTCCAAGCTCGACCTCCAAGCTCCATTTTCCACAATATTTGTCTAGGTTTAGCGGTCCGTCACGCCCCGTCCCCGTCTTCACCGCCGTCGATCACCCGCGCCGAGCTCATCGCCGGCACCACCGCGGTGAGCCTCTTGTTCTTATCTTCTATCTGAAAGGAAAAATATTCTTACTTGTATGTTTACATAGATACTTGTATTATTTTCTTAATTTTATTATTGCATCTTATATAGTGCGATGGTTTTGGTATCCGCCCCCGTCGGCCCTTGTCCTGTCTATGATTCGGATGTGGTATATATATAATGTTTCTAACTATTGGTTCATTTATTGTTTATGAAAATTGTGCCGACCAATGTGACATAGATTTTATTTGTGTAGGATGTATGTGAATTGGAAATGCCAACCAACCCTATTATCGAGATGTTAAATTTAGTTGAAGAAGAAAAAAATTTGTTGAAGGAAAAAATAAAAAAAAATTGAGGAGGAGAAGATGATATTGAAGTTGCATGTTGCGGATGTCGTCGATGATCACAAGATCAAGATGGATGCAATGCGCTTGAAGATTAGAAAGATTAGAAAATATGCCATTCATACCGAGGCTTGGTATCATTATGCCGTTGGATCAATTGTTACCTTGGTTGCGATTATGATCGCATTTGTTTTCACATTGAAATGTTTTACATAGTTTCAATGTATGGTTTAATTAATTAGATGCTCTGGAGAGCTATATGTTGTTAGATAAGAACTATGTATGCACTTTGGTTTTAATGTGATGATGAACTTCTATTAATTTGGACACTTAATTATATATAATGCACGCAGATGAACCGGCAATGGATGTATGGTGACAGACACACCTGCGAGTACATTAAGGGCGTGCATGAGTTTCTCGATGTGGCTGAGGCAAACAAGCAGAATGGTTTTATGTGTTGTCCATGCACTGAATGTGGGAATACGAGGTCTTACTCTAACCGGAAAATCCTTCACCCCCACCTGCTTTACAAGGGTTTCATGCCACACTATAATGTTTGGACGAGGCACGGAGAAATAGGGGTTATGATGGAAGACGACGAAGAAGAAGAGTACGATGACAACTATGTGCCCCCTGAATACGGTGATGCTGCAATGGGGGGAGCTGGTGAAGATCAACAGGAACCAGACGATGTGCCCAATGATGCTGCAACGGGTGAAGCTACTGAAGATCAAGAGGAACCAGATGATGTGCCCGATGATGATGATCTCCGCCGGGTCATTGTCGATGCAAGGACGCAATGCGAAAGTCAAAAGGAGAAGCTGAAGTTCGATCGCATGTTAGAGGATCACAAAAAAGGGATGTACTCCAATTGCGAAGATGGCAACACAAAGCTCGGTACCATACTGGAATTGCTGCAGTGGAAGGCAGAGAATGTTGTGGCTGACAAAGGATTTGAGAAGCTACTGAAAATATTGAAGAAGAAGCTTCCAAAGGATAACGAATTTCCCGACAGTACATACGCAGCAAAGAAGGTCGTATGCCCTCTAGGATTGGAGGTGGATAAGATACATGCATGCCCTAATGACTGCATCATCTACCGCGGTGCATACAAGGATCTGAACGCATGCCCGGTATGCGGTGCATTGCGGTATAAGATCAGACGAGATGACCCTAGTGATGTTGACGGCGAGCCCCCCAGGAAGAGGGTTCCTGCGAAGGTGATGTGGTATGCTCCTATAATACCACGGTTGAAACGTCTGTTCAGAAACGAAGAGCATGCCAAGTTGATGCGATGGCATAGTGAGAACCGAAAGAAAGATGGGAAGTTGAGAGCACCCGCTGATGGGTCGCAGTGGAGAAAAATCGAGAGAAAGTACTGGGATGAGTTTGCAAAGGACCCAAGGAATTTATGGTTTGCTTTAAGCGCGGATGGCATTAATCCTTTCGGGGAGCAGAGCAGCAATCACAGCACCTGGCCCGTGACTCTATGTATGTATAACCTTCCTCCTTGGATGTGCATGCAGCGGAAGTTCATTATGATGCCAGTTCTCATCCAAGGCCCTAAGCAACCCGGCAACGACATTGATGTGCACCTAAGGCCATTAGTTGAAGAACTTTTACAGCTGTGGAATGGAAACGGTGTACATACGTGGGATGAGCACACATAGGAGGAATTTAACCTTAAGGCGTTGCTGTTCGTGACCATCAACGATTGGCCCGCTCTCAGTAACCTTTCAGGACAGACAAACAAAGGATACCACGCATGCACGCACTGTTTAGATGACACTGAAAGTATATACCTGGACAAATGCAGGAAGAATGTGTACCTGGGCCATCGTCTATTTCTTCCGACCAACCATCAATGTCGAAAGAAAGGCAAGCATTTCAAAGCCGAGGTAGATCACCGGAAGAAGCCCACCATGCGTACCGGTGATCACGTACTTGCTATGGTCAATGATTTACACTACGTAATCTTTGGAAAGGGTCCTGGTGGACTAGCTGTTCCGAATGATGCTGAGGGACACGCACCCATGTGGAAGAAGAAATCTATATTTTGGGACCTACCCTACTAGAACGACCTAGAGGTCCTCTCTTCAATCGACGTGATGCACGTGACGAAGAACCTTTGCGTGAACCTGCCAGGCTTCTTGGGCGTGTATGGGAAGACAAAAGATACACCTGAGGCACGGGAGGACCTGCAACGTTTGCACGAAAAAGATGGCATGCCTCCGAAGCAGTATAAAGGTCCTGCCACCTACGCTCTTACGAAAGAAGAGAAAGAAATCTTCTTTGAATGCCTGCTCAGTATGAAGGTCACGACTGGCTTCTCGTCGAGTATAAAGGGAATAATAAATATGCCAGAGAAAAAGTTTCAGAACCTAAAGTCTCATGACTGCCATGTGATTATGACGCAACTGCTTCCGGTTGCATTGAGGGGGCTTCTACCGGAAAACGTCCGATTAGCCATTGTGAAGCTATGTGCATTCCCCAATGCAATCTCTCAGAAGGAGATTGATCCAGAAATCGTACCAAGGCTAAGGAGTGATGTGGCGCAATGTCTTGTCAGTTTCGAGCTGGTGTTCCCACCATCCTTCTTCAATATCATGACGCACGTCCTAGTTCATCTGGTCGACGAGATTGTCATCCTGGGGCCCGTATTTCTACACAATATGTTCCCCTTTGAGAGTTTCATGGGAGTCCTAAAGAAATATGTCCATAACCGCGCTAGGCCAGAAGGAAGCATCTCCATGGGCCATCAAATAGAGGATGTTATCGGGTTTTGTGTTGACTTCATTCCTGGCCTTAAGAAGATAGGTCTCCCTAAATCGCGGTATGAGGGGAGACTGACTGGAAAAGGCACTCTTGGAAGAGACTCAATAATATGCAGGGACGGATATTCTTGGTCTCAAGCACACTACACAGTTCTACAGAACTCTACCTTGGTGACCCCGTATGTCGATGAACACAAGAACAGTCTGCGCTCCAAACACCCGGAGCAGTGCGACGACTGGATTACATGTGAACACATCAGGACTTTCAGCAGTTGGTTCGAAACACGTCTCAGAGGTGACAACACTGTTTGTGATGAGCTGTACTTGTTGTCCAGGGGACCATCTTTGACTGTATTGACTTACAAAGGATACGAGATAAATGGGAATACATTTTACACGATCGCCCAAGATCAAAAGAGCACCAACCAAAACAGCGGTGTCCGCTTTGATGCAGCAACCGAGAGCGGAAAGGACACATATTATGGTTACATAGTGGATATATGGGAACTTCACTACGGACCTGATTTTAAGGTCCCTTTGTTTAAGTGCAAATGGGTCAATCTGTTTGGCGGCGGGGTACAGGTAGACCCACAGTACGGAATGACAACAGTGGATCTGAAAAATCTTGGGTACACTGACGAACCGTTCGTCCTAGCCAATGATGTGGCACAGGTTATCTGTGTGAAGGACATGTCTACCAAACCGAGAAAAAGAAAAGATAAGGAAGCGAATACATCATACGATGAGCCAAAGCACCACATAGTTCTTTCAGGAAAAAGGGACATCCTGGGAGTGGACGGCAAGACAGACATGTCTGAAGATTATGAAAAGTTTCATGAAATTCCTCCCTTCAATGTCAAGGCTGACCCAAGCATCCTGATAAAAAATGAAGATTATCCATGGTTACGGCGCAATAAGCAAATGACACAAGCGAAGAAAAAGTGAAGACTTTCTCCTGCAACTATTATGATGATACCATGCGAACTTTGTAACACACGAACATGCTACCATTGTCCATTTTGTACATGCACATGCTATGTTGGTGAAATTATGATACCATGCCAACTTTCAACTTTTTCAGAGTTCATTTGAAATGCTTTAATGTCTTATGGTTCGGCCCTCGTAATACCATGACCATTAGTCCCTGGCCCATGCCAACTTTTAACTTTCTAAAACTAATGGCACTAACAGAAAGTTTATAATTTTGCTCCTCGCCCCTGGACCATGACCATTAGTCCCGGTTTGTGCCACAAACCGGGACTAAAGGGTTGGTCCTCGTTGCGGGTAGAGTTTAGTCCCACCTCGCCAACCGAAGGGGGCTCACACCGGTTTATAAGCCCTTCCCTCTCTGCCTTGTTGAGCTCCTCTCAAAGTGAAAATAGATGCCCTAATAGAGAAAAGTTTAACCTAAATTCATAATGAATTTCTCTGAAATTCATAGAAATTTACTATGAATTTAGGTTCAATTTTCTCTATAAGCGCATCTATTCTCATTTTTTAGTAAGTTAATCACAAACTTGTGATTCACACAAATTTCAAAGAATTCCAATTTTAACTATTCAAATTTGAAAACTAATGGCACTAAGAGAAAGTTTATGATTTTTCTAAAACTAATGGCACTAACAGAAAGTTTATAATTTTGCTAACCTAAAAGCAAACATAATTAAAAATTAAAGCAAAAAACAAAAGAAAATGAATAATGCAAAAAACAAATCAAAAAAACAGGAAAAACACTATTTTTATAGTAAAGTTAATCACAAAATAAAATAAATAAAGCAACAAAGAAAACAAAAAACTAAAAAAGTGTTTTCAAATTTGAAAACTAATGGCACTAACAGAAAGTTTATAATTTTTCTAAAACTAAAAGAAAAAAGAATAAAAAAATAAAGTAAAAAACAAAAGAAAATAAATAATGCAGAAAAGAAAACAAAAAAACTAGAAAAAAATAGCAACAATAAGTATTTTGTTGTAAGTAGAAACTAATGGTATTAACAAAAAGCATAAAGAATTAAAAAAATAAAGCAACAAGAAAACAAAAGAAAAAAAGTTTATAATTTTTCTAAAACTAAAAGCATAAAGAATTAAAACATAAAGCAAAAAACAGAAGTAAATAAATAAAGCAACAAAAAAATGCCACCTACTGGGCCCCCACGGCCTGAATACGACTAGAAACCCATCCAAGGGCTAGGATTCAGGCCCGTAGGAGGCCCAGTAGGCCGACAGGCATATCAGTGACAATTAGGCCCGTAAGCCTGCAATGGAGAGCAGCTCAAGAGGGGTGCGGCAGTGGGGCTTATAACCCACTGTGCACCCCTCTCAACTAGCAAGGTGGGACTAAACTTTCGACGCAGCAACCGCACAAGGCCTTTGGTCCCGGTTGGTGGCACAAACCGTGACCAATGCCCCCCTTTAGTCCCGGTTGGTGCCAGCAACCAAGACCAAAGGCTGCCGCTTCCCGCCCTTTGGGCTGCTGAAAAGAGGCCTTTGGCCTCGGTTGCTGGCACCAACCGGGACTAAAGGGGGGCATTGGTCACGGTTTGTGCCACGAACCGTGACCAATGCCTTTGCTATATAAGCCAGCACTTAGGAAATTTTCACATTTCCCTCGCAATTGCCCCCCGACGACGCCGAGCACATCGACGCCGCCAGGCTGCCCCAATGCCGCCCGCCGCCCCAGCCGTCGCCGTCGCCCGCGCCCCGGGTCGCCGTCGCCCTCGCCCAACGCCATCGCCCGCGCCCTCGCCCGACACCGTCGCCCGCGCCCTCGGCCGACACCGTCACAGCGCGCCGCCGTCCCCTGCCCCGACGCGCGCCGCCCCTGCCCCGTCGCCGTTATCGTGCCGCCGTCCCCTGCCCCGAACGTCGCCGCCTCTGTGAGCACCGCACGTCTGCCGCCCCCGCCGCCGCCGTGCATTTTTTATTATACATGCTATTTTTAAGATGTTTTTAGATTTTCATATATATGTGTAGGTATGTATTTTTTAGATATACGTATTTTTTTATGTATGTTCATATATGTATGTGTGTATTTTTTACATGTTTTTTGTATGTATGTATGTATTTTTTTAATTGTAATGATGTTTTAAAAATACATGTATACAAAAGTTAGATTTTTAATTAGAATTTTTTTTATCTATATATGTTCTCTGATTTAGTACATTTTAGGTTAGTTTCATTTTAAAAAAAGTTTTATATATTTAGGAAGAAAATGTTTTATATATGAGGGTCGAGAGGGGGTCGACGGTCGAGAGGGGGTCGAGAGGGGGTCGTCGAACATGAGAGGAAGAAAAGGATAAAAAAAGAAGAGGAAGAAGAAAAAAAAAGAGGAGAAGAAAGAATAGAGGAGATCTTCTCCTCTATTCTTTCTTCTTCTTTTTTTCTTCTTCTTCCTCTTTTTTTTATCAGGAGCGAGGGTCGTCGAGGGTCGCCGAACATGAGAGGAAGAAGAGGATAAAAAAGAAGAGGAAAAATAAAAAAAGGAGAAGAAAGAATAGAGGAGTTCTTCTCCTCTATTCTTTCTTCTCCTCTTTTTTTCTTCTTCTTCCTCTTTTTTTATCGGGAACGAGGGTCGTCGAGGGTCGCCGAGGGGTCGAGGGTCGAGAGGGGGTCGACGGTCGCCGAGGGGTCGAGGGTCGAGAGGGGGTCTAGGGTCATCGAGGGGTCGAGGGTCGTCGAACATGAGAGGAAGAAGAGGATAAAAAAAGAAGAGGAAGAAAAAAAAGAGGAGAAGAAAGAATAGAGGAGTTCTACTCCTCTATTCTTTCTTCTCCTCTTTTTTTTTCTTCTTCTTCCTCTTTTTTTATCGGGAACAAGGGTATCGAGGGTCGCCGAGCGGTAGAGGAAACCCTAAATAGCAAGTATTGTCGGTGTGAGATACATGTGGCCGTCGGTGTCGGACAGTACATCCACGTCCCACAAGTGACGCGGGCTTCGACGCCCACGTCACTTGTGGGACGTGGATGTAGTGTCCGACACCGACGGCCACATGTATCTCACACCCACGATACTTGCTATTTAGGGTTTCCTCTACCGTTCGGCGACCCTCGACGGCCCTCGTTTCCGATAAAAAAAGAGGAAGAAGAAGAAAAAAAAGAGGATAAGAAAGATTTCTTCTTCTCTTTTTTTCTTCTTCTTCCTCTTCTTCTCTTTTTTTTCTTCTTCTTCCTCTTTATTTTATCGGGAACGAGGGTCGTCGAGGGTCAGGGTCGCCGAGCAGTAGAGGAAACCCTAAATAGCAAGTATCGTCGGTGTGAGATACATGTGGCCGTCGGTGTCGGACACTACATCCACGTCCCACAAGTGACGCGGGCTTCGACGCCCACGTCACTTGTGGGACGTGGATGTAGTGTCCGACACCGACGGCCACATGTATCTCACACCCACGATACTTGCTATTTAGGGTTTCCTCTACCGCTCGGTGACCCTCGACGACCCTCATTCCTGATAAAAAAAGAGGAAGAAGAAGAAAAAAAGAGGAGAAGAAAGAATAGAGGAGTTCTTACTTCTCTATTCTTTCTTCTCCTCTTTTTCTTCTTCTTCCTCTTCTTTTTTTATCCTTGAAGCGTTATACAGGCCACCCCAAACCCTAGAGAAGCAGCGTCGAGGCCACCCCAAACCCTAGAGAAGCACCGTCGAGGCCACCCCAAACCCTAGAGAAGCAGCGTCGAGGCCACTAATTAATATTAGTTCTACGTTTGCCACTAATATATCCATCTGTCATGTTTGAATAATAATTGCCATGTTGTCAATATTTGTAGAAACTATGGACACCGCCCGAGACGAAGTACAAGAAGAGTTGTTGGGGGACATAATCGCACGAGGAAGTGATGCCGTCTGCTCATTGTTTCTCAACGACACCGATGGTCTAGAAGCAGCTGGCTATGATTATGATGGCTCCGGTGACCTAATGCCGGTGCAAGAAGGAGACCGTGAGGACGGCTCCGGTGACCCAATGCCAGTGCAAGAAGGAGACCGTGATGACGTCTCCGGTGACCGAACCGAGTCCGGCCAGGTATATATATTAGTTAAGCTTCTGCTGACTAGCTAATTGATGCATTCATTGTTTTGGTATGTACACATATTAATTAAGCCTTTGTTCTTTTTTCTAGCCCTCCGGATCGAGCACAACTTCGGTAAAGAGACGAGGCCCGAAGAAAAAGTTGAGCTCGGATGAAAAGTTTGAGATCATAGCAATCGCGCCCGACGGCCAACCGATTGAACCCCTCCAGACAAAGAGCGCATTTGTTGCTCAGTGTGGGGTTTTGGTTAGGGACAAGATCCCGATCAGCGTCCAGCAATGGTTAAAGCTGGCTACAGAAGACCCTGAGGTGTCTTATGTCAATGATATGCAGAAAAATGATCTTTGGACTGAGATGAAGTCAAATTTCACCCTACCGCCAGAGGATGATCCAGAGAAGCCAGTTAAAGAGCAATTAATCAAGTCTTTTGCTCTTAAGAGGATGGCAGAACTATTCAGGAGGTGGAAGAAAGAGCTGAATAAGTTTGTCGAAAATAATGAGACACAAGAATTCAAGGGCAGATATGAGAAGATCAGAGATCACTGGCCCGCATTTGTGGCCCACAAGACATCGGAAAAGAGTAAGAAGATGTCGGCGACAAACAAGCAAAATGCTGCGAAGAAGAAGCATCACCATCGCACGGGGTCAGGTGGCTACCTCGTAGCCCGGCCTAAGTGGGCCAATACTAAGAATGATCTGGTTGATAAAGGGATCGAACCAGAGACAATTAACTGGCCAGACCGTTGCCGGACTTGGTTCTTTGGGGCTGGCGGAACCTTGGACCCTATAACAGGGAAGTGCATTTGGACGAACGATCAAATGGACATACCAGTCAGGAAGCTTCAGCAGTATATCGAAGCAGCGCAGCAAGGGACGTTCTTTCCAGACAGAGAGAACGACGAGCTCACAATGGCCCTTGGGAATCCTGAGCACCCTAGACGGACACGAGGCACGCCAGGCTCCATTCAGTGGAAGGTTGGGTTTCCGGACGCAGGCGGTTACAAATCCTAGGAGAGGAGGAAAAAATTGCAGCAGACCCAAATGCAGGCGCTGCAAGCAAGGGAACAAGCGATAGAGGAACGAGAAGCAAATCGTAGCAAACGTACTGCCGAAGCTTCCCCCGAAGCTACCCCGCCATCTCAGCGGAGAAGCAGCGTGGCTTCCACCGAGCTGCTTCAGCCGGAGCATGCCTTGATGGCTCCTGCCAGCTATCCCGTGGATGCTATCACGGAGTCTCAAAATTGCCACCTTATGACGCAATGGATGAATTTGAAGGTCAAGGCGGCTGTTGGCTCTGTTTATCCTACTGAACCTGGCGCAACTTTTCACTGCCGGCCGATTCCAGAAGGATATGCTAGGGTGATGGTGGATGAAATAACGGAGGGATTTGAGGACCTCCAGCTTGACCACCCTACCGGTGAAGGGGAGACTAGGCTGGGGTCTGCTCTGAAGACTCCCTGCCTATGGCGGAAGGAGCTCATCAACCTTTCGAACTGGACACCTCCGCCTCCTCCTCCTCCTCCGGCAAGTCAGGGCACTCCGCCTCCTCCACCGCCTCCTCCTCCGGCGAGTCAGGGCACTCCGCCTCCTCCACCGCCTCCTCCTCCGGTGAGTGACGATCAGGGCACTCGACCGGCTCCTTCTCCGGCGCATGGCGGCACTCCGCCTCCTTCTCCACCGGCGCCGATGCGCCCGAGCAGCCAACCTCCTCCTTCTCCGCCTCGTCAGCAAGGGCGGAAGAGACCTGCCGCCGCTCTGGCTGCTCCGGTGCGTCGTAGTCCTTCTCCTCCACCTCATAAGCAAGTAAAGAAGACAACCGCTCCGTCTGCTCTGCCGGCGTCTAGCAGTACAGCCAGAGGCGGGAGGAAATACAGATTTGGTCCTTCTCTGAAGACTCCAGAGAAGTTACCATACGAGAGGACCCCGGAGGAGAACACCGAGATCGCACGAGAAGAAGTGAGGAACTACTTTGAAGGGGTGAAAGCAAAGAAACATCCACCTCCGGAGGAGAAGGTAGATCCGGTGAAAGCGAAGCGCACTCTGGCTGCCCTGACAAAACCACCCAAGTCTCCGCCGAAAGGAAACTATGAGCGCATTATTGGAAAGGAATTTGCCGAAGCGGAGCGGTCGGGAAGTACTGTCAGTGATCAAAGGCTGAAAGAACGACGAGCTGGGAAACAAATTGCCCAGCTCGGCGAACAAGCGAAGCAATCGTGCCCCCCGCTCAAGGTGCCTAGCGACAACGTTGCTAATGATCCGAGGATGGTGCCCGGTTATAGCAATCTTGGCGATTACCTGCCCGGCGATGTACATTATGATTTCATGGAGGTGCAGATACAAAGATACGAGTACGGGAAGCCTCTCGTCAAAGATGAAAGATCTCTATCAACGATGATGCGAAGATTGCATGATTGGTACTTGAAAATCTGCAGAGACTCTGGGGGGAGGAGTACTTTGTATGTGAAAGTTAAAAAGGAGCATGAACTCG
Organism: Triticum urartu; assembly: GCF_056163025.1. Classification (NCBI taxonomy): domain Eukaryota; kingdom Viridiplantae; phylum Streptophyta; class Magnoliopsida; order Poales; family Poaceae; genus Triticum; species Triticum urartu. The sequence goes on along the minus strand of NC_141877.1, from coordinate 424,057,618 downwards.
TTGGAATTGAACTGTTGCCTGTTCCATTTGAGGAGTTCTTTCAGTTTTTCAATCAATTGGCCCTCGATAAAACAACGGTCGCCTGCTACTGTCTGTAAGTAGTAGTACTTCTGTCATTAAGTCTCTCTATATAGCTCAGCTCTTTCATTGCATGTATTTATAATCATCCTCAATATATTATGCAGATTGAAGATCGCCGAATTGAAGAAAAGACAAGTCGGCGATATTGGGTTCATTAACACATATCTCATAGATGCAACTCAGGTTAAATTTCATGCCGCAGATACCGAGGCCAACTTGCTACGATCGTTGGTAATAAATGAAAACAATGATATAATACTCTTTCCTTACAACTTCAAGTGAGTGTTACTGTCTTGTGCGTATTCGGTTTCCCTTATATATTAGTCAAGGTTATAGTAATGTAATTGATGAGTTATGCATGCGTGTGCAGTTACCACTATATTCTCCTAGAGATTAAGCTTGAGAAGGGACTAGTAACCATCTTAGACTCAAGACGAAAAGATCCCCAGGACTATGCAGACATGACTCAAATGCTCGAGAAGTAAGTTAAATCGATCATTATCCACCATATCAGCAACTTTGTTCATTTCCTAATATATCAAGTAATTGTTTTCTTTATCTGGCAGGGTTTGGAAAAAATTCTCCAAAAAAGCTCCAGGACTCCCGAAGAAGCTGCAATTTAGACACCCGAAAGTAAGTACTATAGTAGCATGTTCCGTGCATCTCCTATTGATTCAAGTGCTAGTTTCATCAATACCATTTGGCATTCTTGCTTATCAGTTTGATTGACCTCTATTTCTTGTAAAGTGGTTGTGGCAGGAACAAGGGAATGATTTTTGTGGATACTACGTTTGCGAGTCCATACGCCACACGACCTGTGAGCGGGGCTACACTGACGAACAATATGAAGTACGTAAATAACAACATTCACAATTTTATTTTATTACCGTCATTTGTGTTGAGTTTCATTCATTCATATATATATATATATATGTATTGACCCCCTTCTTCAAATTAGATGTTTAGGAAGCGGGATGAACTCCTAGCACCAGCTCGCATGCGAGCAATTCAAGAGGAATTGGTGGCATTCTTTCTTGACCACGTGATCGCTGAAGACAGAGAATACTATGTGGACCATGAGTCCGTATGATTCTATTTGTAAGAGATAATTATTGTATATATGTAGCCGGTAGTGTCGGATAGATATACAAGAACTTGTTGTTCGACCAATCTCTCGGAGAAGGAGAGGTGGTCGATATCACTTCTCTCTGTATGCATATATGTTCATGACGATCTTCTGTTTCCTTCGTTTGCTTACTAGCTAGCTAGCGTGTCTAGTCCTCTCTATACGTATGTATAGTATGTAGCGTCGACCAAGCACAGACATAAGAGAGGACACTTCTCTCTATTAATTATAGCTAGCTAACACAATATATGAAACACCTAAATTAACACCCCAAAACCCCCAACCCCCCCCCCCCCTTTCAAAAAAAAAACAAAAACCCCAGCCAAAGAAATGCTGACACGTGGATGCCTATTGGTCCCCGTTGGTGCCACCAACTGGGACCAAAGGGTCTCCTGCCTGGGCTCCGCGCACAGGCCACGTGGAGGCCCATCTGTCCCGGTTTTGGATTGAACCGGGACTAAAGGGACAGGGCATTAGTACCGACCCTTTAGTCCCGGTTCAGGAACCAGGACAAAAGGCCCTTACGAACCGGGACAACAGGCCCTTTTTCTACCAGTGTGTAGACATGACCGAGACTCATCTCCGGTCAATAACGATTAGTGGAACCTAGATGCTCATATTGGTTCCTACATATTCTACGAAGATCTTTATCGGTCAAACTGCATAACAACATACATTGTTCCCTTTGTCATCGGTACGTTACTTGCCCGAGATTTGATCGTCGGTATCTCAATACCTAGTTTAATCTCGTTACCGACAAGTCTCTTTACTCGTTCCGTAATTCAACATCCCGTAACTAACTCATTAGTCACATTGCTTGCAAGGTTTATAGTGATGTGCATTACCGAGAGGGCCCAGAGATACATGGAGTGACAAATCCTAATCTCGATCTATGCCAACTCAACAAACACCATCGGAGACACATGTAGAGCATCTTTATAATCATCCAGTTACGTTGTGACGTTTGTTAGCACACTAAGTTTTCCTCCGGTATTCTGGAGTTGCATAATCTCATAGTAATAGGAACATGTATAAGTCATGAAGAAAGCAATAACAACAAACTAGACGATCATAGTGCTAAGCTAACGGATGGGTCTTGTCCATCACATCATTCTCTAATGATGTGACCCTGTTCAACAAATGACAACACATGTCTATGGTCAGGAAACATAACCATATTTGATTAACGAGCTAGTCAATTAGAGGCATACTAGGGACACTTTGTTTGTCTATGTATTCACACATGTACTAAGTTTCCGGTTAGTACAATTCTAGCATGAATAATAAACATTTATCATGATATAAGGAAATATAAATAACAACTTTATTATTGCCTCTAGGGCGTATTTCCTTCAGTCTCCCACTTGCACTAGAGTCAATAATCTAGTTCACATCGTCATATGATTAGTTCACATCTTCATGTAACTAATACCCAAAGGGTTTACTAGAGTCTATAATCTAGTTCACATCGCTATGTGATTAACAGCCAGAGAGTGATCATATTTTGCTTGTGAGAGAAGTTTTAGTCTACGGGTCTGCAACATTCAGATCTGTATGTATTTTGCAAATTTCTATGTCTACAATACTCTGCACGGAGCTACTCTAGCTAATTGCTCCCACTTTCAATATGTATCTAGATGGAGACTTAGAGTCATATAGATCGATGTAAAAAGCTTGTATCAATGTAACTCTTTACGACGAACTCTTTTATCACCTCCATAACCAAGAAATATTTTCTTAGTCCTCTAAGGATAATTTTGACCGCTGTCCAGTGATCTACTCCTGGATCACTATTTTACCCTCTTGCCAAACTTATGGTGAGGTACACAATAGGTCTGGTACATAGCATATCATACTTTATAGAACCTATGACTAAGGCATAGGGAATGACTTTTCATTCTCTTTCTATTTTCTGCCGTGGTCGGGTTTTGGGTCTTTACTCAACTTCACACCTTGCAACACAGGCAAGAACTCCTTCTTTGACTGTTCCATTTTGAACTACTTCAAAATCTTGTCAAGGTATGTACTAATTGAAAATATATCAAGCGTCTTGATCTATCTCTATAGATCTCGATGCTCAATATGTAACTAGCTTCACAGAGGTATTTCATTGAAAAACTCCTTTCAAACACTCCTTTATGCTTTCCAGAAAATTCTACATTATTTCCGATAAAAAATATGGCATTCACATATACTTATCAAAAATGTTGTAGTGGTCCCACTCACTTTTTCGTAAATACAGGCTTCACCACAAATCTGTATAAAAACCATATGCTTTGATCACTTTATCAAAGCATATATTCCAACTCTGAGATGCTTGCACCAGTCCATAGATGGATCGCTGGAGCTTGCTGACTTTGTTAGCACTTTTAGGATCAACAAAACCTTCTGGTTGCATCATATACAACTCTTCTTTAAGAAATCCATTAAGGAATGCAGTTTTGACATCCATTTACCAGATTTCATAAAATGCGGCAACTGCTAACATGATCCAGACAGACTTTTAAGCATCGATATGAGTGAGAAAATCTCATCGTAGTTAACACCTTCAACTTGTCGAAAACATTTTGCGACAATTCGAGCTTTGTAGATAGTAGCACTACTATCAGCGTCCGTCTTCCTCTTGAAGATCCATTTATTCTAAATGGCTCACCCATCATCGGGTAAGTAGAATAAAGTCCATACTTTGTTCTCATACATGGATCCCATCTCATATTTCATGGCCTCAAGCCATTTTTCGGAATCTGGGCTCATCACTGCTTCCTCATAGTTCGTAGGTTCATCATGGTCAATTAACATGACCTCTAGAACAGGATTACCATACCACTCTGGTGCGGATCTTATTTGGTTGACCTACGAGGTTCGGTGGTAACTTGATCAGAAGTTTCATGATCATCTGAAGGAAATATGCCCTAGAGGCAATAATAAAGTTATTATTTATTTCCTTATAATCATGATAAATGTTTATTATTCATGCTAGAATTGTATTAACCAGAAACATAATACATGTGTGAACACATAGACAAACAAAGTGTCACTAGTATGCCTCTACTTGACTAGCTCGTTAATCAAAGATGGTTATGTTTCCTAACCATGAACAATGAGTTGTTATTTGATTAACGGGATCACATCATTAAGAGAATGATCTGATTGACATGATCCATTCCATTAGCTTAGCACCCGATCGTTTAGTGTGTTGCTATTGCTTTCTTCATGACTTATACATGTTCCTATGACTATGAGATTATGCAACTCCCATTTGCCGGAGGAACACTTTGGGTGCTACCAAACATCACAACGTAACTGGGTGATTATAAAGGAGCACTACAGGTGTCTCCAAAGGTAGATGTTGGGTTGGCGTATTTCGAGATTAGGATTTGTCACTCCGATTGTCGGAGAGGTATCTCTAGGCCCTCTCGGTAACGCTCATCACTTAAGCCTTGCAAGCATTGCAACTAAATGAGTTAGTTGCGGGATGATGCATTACAGAACGAGTAAAGAGACTTGCCGGTAACGAGATTGAACTAGGTATTGGATACCGACGATCGAATCTCGGGCAAGTAACATACCGATGACAAAGGGAACAACGTATGTTGTTATGCGGTCTGACCGATAAAGATCTTCATAGAATATGTAGAAGCCAATATGGGCATCTAGGTCCCGCTATTGGTTATTGACCGGAGACGTGTCTCGGTCATGTCTACATTGTTCTCGAACCCGTAGGGTCCGCACGCTTAAGGTTACGATGACAGTTGTATTATGAGTTTATGCATTTTGATGCACCGAAGGTTGTTCGGAGTCCCGGATGTGATCACGGACATGACAAGAGTCTCAAAATGGTCGAGACATAAAGATTGATATATTGGAAGCCTATGTTTGGATATCGGAAGTGTTCCGGGTGAAATCGGGATTTTACCGGAGTACCGAGAGGTTACCGGAACCCCCCGGGAACCATATGGGCCTTAGTGGGCCTTAGTAGAAAGGAGAAAGGGGCAGCCCAAGGTGGCCGCGCGCCTCCCCCCTTCCCCTAGTCCTATTAGGACTAGGAGAGGTGGCCGGCCCCCTCTCTCTCTCTCCCCCCCTCGGGGAATCCTAGTCCAACTAGGATTAGGGGGGGGGGGAAGTCCTACTCCCGGGAGGAGTAGGACTCCTCCTGCACCCTCCTCCTGGCCGGCGGCCCCCTCCCCCTTGGCTCCTATATATACTGAGGCAGAGGCACCCCAGAAACACACAAGTTGATCCACGTGATCTATTCCTTAGCCGTGTGCGGTGCCCCCAGCCACCATATTCCTCGATAATACTGTAGCGGAGTTTAGGCGAAGCCCTGCTGCTGTAGTGCATCAAGATCGTCACCACGCCGTCATGCTGATGGAACTCTTCCCCGACACTTTGCTGGATCGGAGTCCGGGGATCGTCATCGAGCTGAACGTGTGCTCGAACTCGGAGGCGCCGTAGTTTCGGTGCTTGATCGGTTGGATCGTGAAGACGTACGACTACCTCCTCTACGTTGTGTCAATGCTTCCGCAGTCGGTCTGCGTGGGTACGTAGACAACACTCTCCCCTCTCGTTGCTATGCATCAGCATGATCTTGCGTGTGCGTAGGAATTTTTTTGAAATTACTACGAAACCCAATAGTGGCATCCGAGCCAGGTTATTTATGTTGATGTTATATGCACGAGTAGAACACAAGTGAGTTGTGGGCGATATAAGTCATACTGCCTACCAGCATGTCATACTTTGGTTCGGCGGCATTGTTGGACGAGACGAAAAGGACCAACCTTACGCGTACGCTTACGTGAGACCAGTTCCCCCGACGTGCTTTGCACATAGGTGGCTTGCGGGCGACTGTCTCTCCAACTTTAGTTGAACCAAGTGTGGCTACGCCCGATCCTTGCGAAGGATAAAACAGAGTCTATTTGACAAACTATCGTTGTGGTTTTGATGCGTAGGTGAGATTGGTTCTTGCTTAAGCCCGTAGCAGCCACGTAAAACTTGCAACAACAAAGTAGAGGACGTCTAACTTGTTTTTGCAGGGCATGTTGTGATGTGATATGGTCAAGACATGATGCTGAATTTTATTGTATGAGATGATCATGTTTTGTAACCGAGTTATCGGCAACTGGCAGGAGCCATATGGTTGTCGCTTTATTGTATGCAATGAAATCGCGATGTAATGCTTTACTTTATTACTAAGCGGTAGTGATAGTCGTGGAAGCATAAGCTTGGCGAGACGACAACGATGCTACGATGGAGATCAAGGTGTCACGCCGGTGATGATGGTGATCACGACGGTGCTTCGGAGATGGAGATCACAAGCATAAGATGATGATGGCCATATCATATCAGTTATATTGATTGCATGTGATGTTCATCCTTTTATGCATCTTATCTTGCTTTGATTGACGGTAGCATTATAAGATGATCTCTCACTAAATTATCAAGAAGTGTTCTCCCTGAGTATGCACCGTTGCGAAAGTTCTTCATGCTGAGACACCACGTGATGATCGAGTGTGATAGGTTCTACGTTCAAATACAATGGGTGCAAAACAGTTGCACACGCGGAATACTCAGGTTATACTTGACGAGCCAAGCATATACAGATATGGCCTCGGGACACGGAGACCGAAAGGTCGAGCGTGAATCATATAGTAGATATGATCAACATAACGATGTTCACCATTGAAAATTACTCCATCTCACGTGATGATCGGTTATGGTTTAGTTGATTTGGATCACGTAATCACTTAGAGGATTAGAGGGATGTCTATCTAAGTGGGAGTTCTTTAATTAACTTGATTAACTGAACTTAAATTTATCATGAAACTTAGTACCTGATTAGTATCTTACTTGTTTATGTTTGATTGTAGATAGATGGCTCGTGCTGTTGTTCCGTTGAATTTTAATGCGTTCCTTCAGAAAGCAAAGTTGAAAGATGATGGTAGAAATTACACAAACTGGGTCCGTAACTTGAGGATTATCCTCATTGCTGCACAGAAGAATTACGTCCTGGAAGCACCGCTGGGTGCCAGGCCTGCTGCAGGAGCAACACCGGATGTTATGAACGTCTGGCAGAGCAAAGCTGATGACTACTCGATAGTTCAGTGTGCCATGCTTTACGGCTTAGAATCGGGACTTCAACGACGTTTTGAACGTCATGGAGCATATGAGATGTTTCAGGAGTTGAAGTTAATATTTCAAGCAAATGCCCGGATTGAGAGATATGAAGTCTCCAATAAGTTCTATAGCTGCAAGATGGAGGAGAATAGTTCTGTCAGTGAACATATACTCAAAATGTCTGGGTATAATAATCACTTTATTCAATTGGGAGTTAATCTTCCAGATGATAGCGTCATTGACAGAATTCTTCAATCACTGCCACCAAGCTACAAGAGCTTCGTGATGAACTATAATATGCAAGGGATGAACAAGACTATTCCCGAGCTCTTTGCGATGCTGAAAGCTGCGGAGGTAGAAATCAAGAAGGAGCATCAAGTGTTAATGGTCAACAAGACCACTAGTTTCAAGAAAAAGGGCAAAGGGAAGAAGAAGGGGAACTTCAAAAAGAACGGCAAGCAAGTTGCTGCTCAAGAGAAGAAACCCAAACCTGGACCTAAGCCTGAAACTGAGTGCTTCTATTGCAAGCAGACTGGTCACTGGAAGCGGAACTGCCCCAAGTATTTGGCGGATAAGAAGGATGGCAAGGTGAACAAAGGTATATGTGATATACATGTTATTGATGTGTACCTTACTAATGCTCGCAGTAGCACCTGGGTATTTGATACTGGTTCTGTTGCTAATATTTGCAACTCGAAACAGGGACTACCGATCAAGCGAAGATTGGTTAAGGACGAGGTGACGATGCGCGTGGGAAACGGTTCCAAAGTCGATGTGATCGCAGTCGGCACACTACCTCTACATCTACCTTCGGGATTAGTATTAGACCTAAATAATTGTTATTTGGTGCCAGCGTTAAGCATGAACATTATATCTGGATCTTGTTTGATGCGAGACAGTTATTCATTTAAATCAGAGAATAATGGTTGTTCTATTTATATGTGTAATATCTTTTATGGTCATGCACCCTTGAAGAGTGGTCTATTCTTGTTGGATCTCGATAGTAGTAACACACATATTCATAATGTTGAAGCCAAAAGATGCAGAGTTGATAATAAAAGTGCAACTTATTTGTGGCACTGTCGTTTAGGTCATATCGGTGTAAAGCGCATGAAGAAACTCCATACTGATGGACTTTTGGAACCACTTGATTATGAATCATTTGGTACTTGCGAACCGTGCCTCATGGGCAAGATGACTAAAACACCGTTCTCCGGTACTATGGAGAGAGCAACAGATTTGTTGGAAATCATACATACAGATGTATGTGGTCCGATGAATATTGAGGCTCGTGGCGGATATCGTTATTTTCTCACCTTCATAGATGATTTAAGCAGATATGGGTATATCTACTTAATGAAACATAAGTCTGAAACATTTGAAAAGTTCAAGGAATTTCAGAGTGAAGTTGAAAATCATCTTAACAAGAAAATAAAGTTTCTACGATCTGATCGTGGAGGAGAATATTTGAGTTACGAGTTTGGTGTACATTTGAAAAATTCTGGAATAGTTTCGCAACTCACGCCACCCGGAACACCACAGCGTAATGGTGTGTCCGAACGTCGTAATCGTACTTTACTAGATATGGTGCGATCTATGATGTCTTTTACTGATTTACCGCTATCGTTTTGGGGATACGCTCTAGAGACGGCCGCATTCACGTTCAATAGGGCACCATCAAAATCCGTTGAGACGACGCCTTATGAACTATGGTTTGGCAAGAAACCAAAGTTGTCGTTTCTGAAAGTTTGGGGCTGCGATGCTTATGTGAAAAAGATTCAACCTGATAAGCTCGAACCCAAATCGGAGAAATGTGTCTTCATAGGATATCCAAAGGAAACTATTGGATACACCTTCTATCACAGATCCGAAGGCAAGACTTTTGTTGCTAAATTCGGAAACTTTCTAGAGAAGGAGTTTCTCTCGAAAGAAGTGAGTGGGAGGAAAGTAGAACTTGACGAGGTAACTATACCTGCTCCCTTACTGGAAAGTAGTACATCACAGAAAACTGTTCCAGTGACACCTACACCAGTTAGTGAGGAAGCTAATGATAATGATCATGAAACTTCAGATCAAGATACTACTGAACCTCGTAGATCAACCAGAGTGAGATCCGCGCCAGAGTGGTACGGTAATCCTGTTCTAGAGGTCATGCTACTAGATCATGATGAACCTACGAACTATGAAGAAGCGATGGTGAGCCCAGATTCCGCAAAGTGGCTTGAAGCCATGAAATCTGAGATGGGATCCATGTATGAGAACAAAGTATGGACTTTGGTTGACTTGCCCAATGATCGGAAAGCAATTGAGAATAAATGGATCTTCAAGAAGAAGACTGACGCTGACGGTAATATTACTGTCTACAAAGCTCGACTTGTCGCGAAAGGTTTTCGGCAAGTTCAAGGGATTGACTACGATGAGACCTTCTCGCCCGTAGCGATGCTTAAGTCTGTCCGAATCATGTTAGCAATTGCCGCATTTTATGATTATGAAATTTGGCAAATGGATGTCAAAATTGCATTCCTGAATGGATTTCTGGAAGAAGAGTTGTATATGATGCAACCAGAAGGTTTTGTCGATCCAAAAGGAGCTAACAAAGTGTGCAAGCTCCAGCGATCCATTTATGGACTGGTGCAAGCCTCTCGGAGTTGGAATAAACGCTTTGATAGTGTGATCAAAGCATTTGGTTTTATACAGACTTTCGGAGAAGCCTGTATTTACAAGAAAGTGAGTGGGAGCTCTATAGCATTTCTGATATTATATGTGGATGACATATTGTTAATTGGAAATGATATAGAATTTCTGGATAGCATAAAGGGATACTTGAATAAGAGTTTTTCAATGAAAGACCTCGGTGAAGCTGCTTACATATTAGGCATAAAGATCTATAGAGATAGATCAAGACGCTTAATTGGACTTTCACAAACAACATACCTTGATAAAATTTTGAACAAGTTCAAAATGGATCAAGCAAAGAAAGGATTCTTGCCTGTGTTACAAGGTGTGAAGTTGAGTAAGACTCAATGCCCGACCACTTCAGAAGATAGAGAGAATATGAAAGATGTTCCCTATGCATCAGCCATAGGATCTATCATGTATGCAATGCTGTGTACCAAACCCGATGTGTGCCTTGCTATAAGTCTAGCAGGGAGGTACCAAAGTAATCCAGGAGTGGATCACTGGATAGCGGTCAAGAACATGCTGAAATACCTGAAAAGGACTAAGGATATGTTTCTCGTATATGGAGGTGACATAGAGCTCATCGTAAAAGGTTACGTTGATGCAAGCTTTGACACTAATCCGGATGATTCTAAATCGCAAACCGGATACGTATTTACATTAAACGGTGGAGCTGTCAGTTGGTGCAGTTCTAAACAAAGCGTCGTAGCAGGATCTACATGTGAAGCGGAGTACATAGCTGCTTCGGAAGCAGCGAACGAAGGAGTCTGGATGAAGGAGTTCATATCCGATCTAGGTGTCATACCTAGTGCATCGGGTCCGATGAAAATCTTTTGTGACAATACTGGTGCAATTGCCTTGGCAAAGGAATCCAGATTTCACAAGAGAACCAAGCACATCAAAAGACGCTTCAATTCCATCCGGGATCTAGTCCAGGTGGGAGACATAGAGATTTGCAAGATACATACGGATCTGAATGTTGCAGACCCGTTGACTAAGCCTCTTCCACGAGCAAAACATGATCAACACCAAGGCTCCATGGGTGTTAGAATCATTACGGTGTAATCTAGATTATTGACTCTAGTGCAAGTGGGAGACTGAAGGAAATATGCCCTAGAGGCAATAATAAAGTTATTATTTATTTCCTTATAATCATGATAAATGTTTATTATTCATGCTAGAATTGTATTAACCGGAAACATAATACATGTGTGAATACATAGACAAACAAAGTGTCACTAGTATGCCTCTACTTGACTAGCTCGTTAATCAAAGATGGTTATGTTTCCTAACCATGAACAATGAGTTGTTATTTGATTAACGGGATCACATCATTAAGAGAATGATCTGATTGACATGACCCATTCCATTAGCTCAGCACCCGATCGTTTAGTGTGTTGCTATTGCTTTCTTCATGACTTATACATGTTCCTATGACTATGAGATTATGCAACTCCCGTTTCCGGAGGAACACTTTGGGTGCTACCAAACGTCCACAACGTAACTGGGTGATTATAAAGGAGCACTACAAGTGTCTCCAAAGGTAGATGTTGGGTTGGCGTATTTCGAGATTAGGATTTGTCACTCCGATTGTCGGAGAGGTATCTCTAGGCCCTCTCGGTAACGCACATCACTTAAGCCTTGCAAGCATTGCAACTAAATGAGTTAGTTGCGGGATGATGCATTACAGAACGAGTAAAGAGACTTGCCGGTAACGAGATTGAACTAGGTATTGGATACCGACGATCGAATCTCGGGCAAGTAACATACCGATGACAAAGGGAACAACGTATGTTGTTATGCGGTCTGACCGATAAAGATCTTCAAAGAATATGTAGGAGCCAATATGGGCATCCAGGTCCCGCTATTGGTTATTGACCGGAGACGTGTCTCGGTCATGTCTACATTGTTCTCGAACCCGTAGGGTCCGCACGCTTAAGGTTACGATGACAGTTGTATTATGAGTTTATGCATTTTGATGTACCGAAGGTTGTTCGGAGTCCCGGATGTGATCACGGACATGACGAGGAGTCTCGAAATGGTCGAGACGTAAAGATTGATATATTGGAAGCCTATGTTTGGATATCGGAAGTGTTCCGGGTGAAATCGGGATTTTACCGGAGTACTGGGAGGTTACCGGAACCCCCCGGGAACCATATGGGCCTTAGTGGGCCTTAGTGGAAAGGAGAAAGGGGCAGCCCAAGGTGGCCGCGTGCCTCCCCCCTTCCCCTAGTCCTATTAGGACTAGGAGAGGTGGCCGGCCCCCCCTCTCTCTCTCCCCCCCTCGGGGAATCCTAGTCCAACTAGGATTGGGGGGGGGGGAGTCCTACTCCCGGGAGGAGTAGGACTCCTCCTGCGCCCTCCTCCTGGCCGGCGGCCCCCTCCCCCTTGGATCCTTTATATACTGAGGCAGAGGCACCCCAGAAACACACAAGTTGATCCACGTGATCTATTCCTTAGCCGTGTGCGGTGCCCCCAGCCACCATATTCCTCGATAATACTGTAGCGGAGTTTAGGCGAAGCCCTGCTGCTGTAGTGCATCAAGATCGTCACCACGCCGTCATGCTGACGGAGCTCTTCCCCGACACTTTGCTGGATCAGAGTCCGGGGATCGTCATCGAGCTGAACGTGTGCTCGAACTCGGAGGAGCCGTAGTTTCGGTGCTTGATCGGTTGGATCGTGAAGACGTACGACTACTTCCTCTACGTTGTGTCAACACTTCCGCAGTCGGTCTGCGTGGGTACGTAGACAACACTCTCCCCTCTCGTTGCTATGCATCACCATGATCTTGCGTGTGCGTAGGAAATTTTTTGAAATTACTACGAAACCCAACATCATCATCATTAGCTTCCTCATTTACTGGTGTAGGAATCACTGGAACTGATTTTTGTGATGAACTACTTTCCAATAAGGGAGCAGGTACAATTACCTCATCAAGTTCTACTTTCATCCCACTAACTTCTCTCGAGAGAAACTCCTTCCTAGAAAGGATCCATTCTTAGCAACGAATATCTTGCCTTAGGATCTGTGATAGAAGGTGTACCCAACAGTCTCCTTTGGGTATCCTATGAAGACACAATTCTCCGATTTGGGTACGAGCTTATCAGGTTGAAGCTTTTTCACATAAGCATCGCAGCCCCAAACTTTAAGAAACGACAGCTTAGGTTTCTTATTAATCCTGAAGGTAAAGGGAGTGTGCGATGGTGATCTTATCAACCTTGGAATCACTTCTGACTCACATCATCACCTCGCCCTTAACTAGTCTCTGTTTATTTTGCAACTCAAGTTTCGAGTTACTACTCTTAGCAACTGGACCAGTATCAAATACTGAGGTGTTGCTATAAACACTAGTAAAGTACATATCAGTAACATGTATATCAAATATACCTTTGTTCACTTTGCCATCCTTCTTATCCGCCAAGTATCTAGGGAAGTTCCACTTCCAATGACCATTTCCTTTACAGTAGAAGCACTCAGTTTTAGACTTGGGTCTAGCTTTGGGCTTCTTCATGGGAGTGGCAACTTGCTTGCCATTCTTCTTGAAGTTCCCTTTCTTTAACTTGCCCTTTTACTTGAAACTAGTGGTCTTGTCAACCATCAACACTTGATGCTTTTTCTTGATTTCTACCTTCGCCAATTTCAGCATTGCGAATAGCTTGGGAATCGTTTCTGTTATCCCTTGCATATTATAGTTCATCACGAAGTTCTAGTAACTTGGTGATAGTGACTAGAGAACTCTGTCAATCACTATCTCATCTGAAAGATTAACTCCCACTTGATTCAAGTGATCGTAGTACTCAAACATTCTGAGCACATGCTCACTATCTGAGCTATTCTCCTCCATCTTGTAGGCAAAGTACTGTCAGAGGTCTCATACCTCTCAACATGGGCATGAGTCTGAAATACTAATTTCAACTCTTGAAACATCTGGTATGCTCCGTAGTGTTCAAAACGTTTTTGAAGTCCCGGTTCTAAGCGGTAAAGCATGGCGCACTAAATTATCAAGTAGTCATCATACCGAGCCTGCCAAACGTTCGTAACGTCTGCCTCTGCTCCTGCAATAGGTCCGTCACCTAGCCGTGCATCAAGGACATAATTCTACTGTGTAGCAATGAGGACAATCCTCAGATCACGGAGCTAGTCCACATCATTGCTACTAACATCTTTCAACATAATTTTCTCTAGGAACATATCATAAATAAAACGGGGAAGCTATACGCGAGCTATTGATCTACAACATAATTTTCAAATACTATTAGGACTAAGTTCATGATAAATTGAAGTTCAATTAATCATATTACTTAATAACTCCCACTTAGATAGACATCCCTCTAGTCATCTAAATGATCACGTGATCAATATCAACTAAACCATGTCCGAATGTCATGTGAGATGGAGTAGTTTTCAATGGTGAACATCACTATGTTGATCATATCTACTATATGATTCACGCTCGACCTTTCGATTTCAGTGTTCCGAGGCCATATCTGCATTTGCTAGGCTCATCAAGTTTAACCCGAGTATTCTGTGTGTGCAAAACTGGCTTGCACCCATTGTATGTGAACATAGAGCTTATCACACCCGATCATCACGTGCTGTCTCGGCACGACGAACTGTCGCAACGGTGCATACTCAGGGAGAACACTTACACATTGAAATTTAGTGAGAGATCATCTTATAATGCTACCGCCGTACTAAGAAAAATAAGATGCATAAAGGATAAACATCACATGCAATCAAAATATGTGACATGATATGGCCATCATCATTTTGTGCCTTTGATCTCCATCTCCAAAGTACCGTCATGATCTCCATCGTCACCGGCATGACACCATAATCTCCATCATCTTGATCTTTATCAATATGCTGTCACATGGTCGTCTCGCCGACTATTGCTTTTGCAACTATGGCTATCGCATAGCGATAAAGTAAAGCAATTGCATGGTGCTTGCATCTTATACAATAATGAGACAACCATAAGGCTCCTGCCAGTTGCCGATAACTTCAAAAAACATGATCATCTCATACAACAATTTATATCTCATCATGTCTTGACCATATCACATAACAACATGCCCTGCAAAAACAAGTTAGACGTCCTCTACTTTGTAGTTGCAAGTTTTACGTGGCTCCTACGGGCTGAGCAAGAACCGTTCTTACCTACGCATCAAAAACCACAACCCGGTATAGTAATTGCTTTTTGATCTTCAGGAAGAACCCTGTTCATTGAACCCGATTCAACTAAAGTTGGAGAAACTACCACCCACCAGCCACCTGTGTGCGAAGCAAGTCGGTAGAACCAGTCTCGCGTAAGCGTACGCGTAATGTCAGTCTGAGCCGCTTCATCCAACAATACAGCTGAATCAAGAATCAACTAGTGACGGCAAGCAATATGTATATACCCACTCCCACAACTCCTTTGTGTTCTACCCGTGCATATAACATCTACGCATAGACATGGCTCTGGTACCACTTTTTGGGGAACGCAGTAATTTCAAAAAAATTCCAACGCACACACAAGATCTGTCGTGGTGATGCATAACAACGAGAGGGGAAGAGTGTTGTCCACATACCCTCGTAGACCGTAAGCGGAAGCGTTATTACAAGGTGGTTGATGTAGTCGTACGTCTTCATGATTCGACCGATCCTAGTACTGAAAGTACGACACCTCCGCGATCTGCACACATTCGGCTCGGTGACGTCCCACAAACTCTTGATCCAGCTGAGTGTCGAGGGAGAGTTTCGTCAGCACGATAGCGTGATGACGGTGGTGATGAAGCTACCGCCGCAGGGCTTCGCCTAAGCACTACGATGATATGACCGAGGTGGATTATGGTGGAGGGGGGCACCGTACACGGCTAAGGATCAATGATCAACTTGTGTGTTCAACGGTGCCCCCCTGCACCTGTATATAAAGGAGCAAGGGGGGAGGCCGGCCGACCCTTGGTGCGCCCAAGGAGAGGAGGAATCCTACTCCTAGTAGGAGTAGGATTCATCCTTTCCTAGTCCTACTAGGAGGGGGGAGGAAGCAGTGGGAGAGGGGAAGGAAAAAGGGGGTGCCACCCCCCTCCTAGTCCAATCCGGACTCAATGGGGCGGGGGGCGCCGCCTGCCCTGGCGGCCCCCTCTCTCTCCACTAACGCCCATCTAGGCCCATTAGTCCCCCCCCCGGGGGGGGGGGGTTCCGGTAACCCTCCGGCACTCCGGTTTTATCCGAAACCACATGGAACACTTCCGGTTTTATCCGAAACCACACGGAACACTTCCGGTGTCCGAATATAGCCGTCCAATATATCAATATTTATGTCTTGACCATTTTGAGATTCCTATTCATGTCCGCGATCACATCCAGGACTCCGAACTACCTTCGGTACATCAAAACTCATCAACTCATAATACCGATCGTCACCGAACGTTAAGCGTGCGGACCCTACGGGTTCGAGAATTATGTAGACATGACCGAGACTCATCTCCGGTCAATAAACAATAGCGGAACCTGGATGCTCATATTGGTTCCCACATATTCTACAAATATCTTTATCGGTCAAACCGCATAACAACATATGTTGTTCCCTTTGTCATCGGTATGTTACTTGCCCGAGATTCGATCGTCGGTATCTCAATACCTAGTTCAATCTCGTTACCGGCAAGTCTCTTTACTCCTTCCGTAATGCAACATCCCGTAACTAACTCATTAGTCACATTTCTTGCAAGGCTTATAGTGATGTGCATTACCGAGAGGGCCCAGAGATACCTTTCAGATACACGGAGTGACAAATCCTAATCTCGATCTATGCCAACTCAACAAACACCACCGGAGACACCTGTAGAGCATCTTTATAATCACCCAGTTACGTTGTGACATTTGATAGCACACTAAGTGTTCCTCCGGTATTCGAGAGTGGCATAATCTCATAGTCATAGGAACATGTATAAGTCGTGGAGAAAGCAGTAGCAACAAACTAAACGATCATAGTGCTAAGCTAACGGATGGATCTTGTCCATCACATCATTCTCTAATGATGTGACCCCGTTCATCAAATGACAACACATGTCTATGGTCAGGAAACATAACCATCTTTGATTAATGAGCTAGTCAAGTAGAGGCATACTAGGGACACTTTGTTTGTCTATGTATTCACACATGTACTAAGTTTCCGGTTAGTACAATTCTAGCATGAGTAATAAACATTTATCATGATATAAGGAAATATAAATAACAACACCATTATTGCCTCTAGGGCATATTTCCTTCACAGCTAATGTTTAGCAGTAGCGTGGTTTAAACCGGCACTATTGCTACCCCTACCTAGCAGTAGCGTGGGTCATGGCCATCGCTACTGCTAACAACCTGTAGCGCTGTTTTTTAGCCCATGCTGATGCTACTGGATAACCCACACTACTGCTAAAAAATTCTGTATTTTTTGTTCTACGTATTTGCACTGCATTTGCACTGCATTTGTACAGTTTTTATACAATAGTCCCATCATATCGTTTTATGATCATGATGAGTTATTATATCATTGGTGAAATAAACGCGGATTAGATTCAAATGGATGGATCCAATGTGGCCCAACTCTCATTGGGTGAAATAGACGTGGATTAGATTCAACTTGGGCAACTTGAATCTAAACCGTGTTTATTTCACCCAATGATATAATAACCCATCATCATCATCATCATCATCATCATCATCATAGTCATATAACAACTCCTCATCATCATAATAACAACTCCTCCTCGTCCTCCTCCTCATCATCATCATCTATGAGTCACATAACAACTTGTCATTCTAACACATTCTAGCACATAACTCATCATCATCATAATAATAACTCCTCCTCATCATCATAGTCATAATCAACACTAGCTAATTGTTCTTACTACCTAGGACCTACTCCTCTCTCTTAGGTAAAATAGCATAAAACAGGTAAACCGATCCATCTTCAAAATGGATAATGGAGATCCACCTATCACCAACTTGTGGCTTGCGCACATGCATGTTGTCTCCAATCGGTTGTGTACACACATTCATTAGTTTGCTCAATTCTTTGCTATTGAGCCTTGCATCTTTCAAAGAAATAGAGTATGCACTTTGGCAAGCCATCAGCTGAAATAGTCATAAGCTAACCATATACATATGACCTTCGGTAAGTGTCATGTTAGGCACAACCTCCTTCGGGAGCTTCCGTTGAACAACATAATAGTAACATATATATGATGGGACTATTTCCTTCGGGAGCTTCCGTTGAACAACATAAATAGTAACATAATAGTATCATATATATATAGTTAGCAATGTTGTTTACTTAAGAAGAATGTATACAATGAAGTTACCATCATTAACAAAATCATACCAAGTTTTTGGCAATGAAGTTACCATCATGCAACTTGTAGACTAGTGGCACGTATCCACTAAAATTTGGGATAATAAAGTGATTGGCCTTAAAAGTCTGAACATCATCTATAAATGAGACAAGATATCCTTTCACCTCACATGTAAGCTCAGAGCCATAGTTGTAGTACGTCCTATCTACAGCCTTCCGAGTATTTCTTGAAGATAAGAAATAAGCTGAAAAATATAAATAAACAAGTTTAGTAACTATGAAAACCAAATATTTTAAATAAGCAATATAAGTTACTTAACAAATTTGTTTGACAAACTCACATTTAGGAAAAATTGGAGGCATATACACATCCACCCAAATGTCGATATTATCTTCAATATCATCATCTTCAGGACGAATATCAAAGGTTATTTGCATATTCTCCTAAAATCCATAGGCCTTGCAGAGAGATCCCCAATTAGAGCAACCAAAATGTGAGTGATTAAGTTCATTGTAGAGATTAACCCAAAAATCATAACCATGTTTAGTCCCGATGTGAGCTCTCCTCGTCTCCATATTCTCAAACTCTTGGAAACCGAGCTTTTGCAAGACATACGGTCTTGCATGGCAGGGGATTTACTAGTCGAATTAAAAAAAGGGAAATTGCGCGTTGAAGGAAAGAAGCACAAGTCATGATTAATTACGAAGAAATACTTGTCGTCGTTGTGTACCGTACAAACATCAAAGGTCTCTTCCAGCTTGAAGGGTAAGAACCTACCATTTTGCAGGTGAGGCTCCCTATCGCACATACCCCGGTTGTCGAAACAGTATTCGCACTCGGGGATCCCATCATCGCCAGACATTTTGTTATTCAAAATTCAAAGATTATAAATCGACGGCAATTACAAGGAACTCAACACACAGATAACTATTCACCATGGGTTAACTTTCGGTCTGTCGAGTCTTCCCTTGAAAACTCTCATCTCACGTGGTGTATATGGTGGACACTCCCTCCCTGATATATTCTATCATCGGTGATGGTCGCTCCTCCCTTCGTTCCCGAGTGCATTACACCAAAATGTCTAGCACACGAGAACGAAGGAGAAGCCACCCCCACGACAACAGTCGGGTTTCTTCCTCTCTGACATTTGCGGCCGTCGGTGATGGTCGATCCTCTTTTCATTCGAAAGTGCATTTCACCAAAATGTCTAGCACCTTCGAATGAAGAAGCGACCCCCACGACAATAGTCGGGAGTCTTTCTCTCTCATACTACAGTATACGGTGGACACTCCCTCATAAATATTTCACCCATCGGGGCTGGTCGCTTCCCCTCCTTCTCTCGTGCATTACCAAGGTATATCACGATAATAAGGAAAGGAAGCGACCCCCACGACAATAGTCGGCATCCTTCCTTCAAGAGCATACTGAAAGTCACATAAGGAGCCCCGACAAAGTGATAGTCAAACCGTTACATATATCGAGTAATGACATAAAACAATGACCTATGGTTTACCGGAATGTCATTTAATTCCTGTTCCAGCAAATCACGGGCACTCAACATTTCCTATTTTATAGCACAAGTCATGCTGAAATCCACGGAAAATTCCCGGATGACCTTTGCTAAAATAGGAGTACAAGACATATCGAGCGCCTGAAATTTACCAGAACAGAAATTAATCAACATTTCGGCAAAACATAGGCCGCTCGGAGGTGTTTCTGCAAACAAAGGCCACATGTCCAAATATCATCATACACATGTCCGAGGAGAAGAGAAGGAGGAGGTGAACTTTTAGCTCACCGACTCAGGTGTAGGGAAGTAGACGAAGCTCCGACGATAAAGCCTGCATATTCCACTGAGTGAAAATTTTAGATCATCAAATCTCATATACCATTCTTTAATGACAAAGTGATAATGACATAAAATAATTAAATTGTCCAATACATTTCCATATTGAAAAAGAAATTTACTAAAATTTCTATACCTCAATTTTGTACCAAATTTGATACCTAAAAATTTCTCATATAGTATTCCAATACATATTTGTAATTGAAAATTTTCTAGACCTAAAAATTTATATTACAATTTTACTAAAAATTTCTATTATTAAAAGTTTCTATTACTAAAACTTTTTATATTCAAAATTCTACAAAAAAAATTCTACCTCTCTATTCAAAATACCTACATTCTACCTATCTATTCTATTCTATTCAAAATACCTACATTGTACGTATCTATTCTATTCTATGCAAAATTCTACAACAAAATCCTACCTATCTATTCTATTCAAAAAACCTCCATTCTACCTATATTTTCTATTTTTATTCTATTCAAAATGCCTACATTCTATTCATATAACCTATATGTTTTATTTTATTCAAAAAATATAGATGGGGGAGGGAGGAAGGCAGGAAGGAAGGAGGAGGGAGGCAGGGATGGAGGAAGGAGAGAGGGAGGAGGCCGGGATGGGGAAGGGAGGGAGGAGAGAGGGAGGAGGTCGGGATGTGGGAAGGAGGAGAACAGAGGGAGGGAGAGGAGGACGACAGGTGACGAGGAGGAGGGAGGAGGGCGGCGAGAGGAGGAGGAGGGAGTGGGGGAGGGGGATACATTGGGGGCGACGGCGGCGGCGGAGAGAGCAAGCAAGAGAGTGCGAGTGGAGAGTGAGGGAGAGGTAGTGGAGCGGGTCGTGGAGGAAGAAGATAGGGCTAGCTTAGCAGTAGCGCGGGTTACGGGCTCGCGCTACTGCTAAGACTATTAGCTGTACCACGGTGTCAAAGCCCACGCTGCTGCTAAGTGGGCCGGCTGGGGAGCTGGGCCCGGGCTTGCGACAGTAGCAGCGGGAGTTAGAGACCCGCGTAACTGTTAACGGGCTTAGCAGTAGCGTGGTATGACGACCTGCTTAGCTACTATATGGCCAGGCCGTGGGGGCACTGTGTAGCCCACTTAGCAGCAGCGCTTGTCGCGGCACCCCGCGCTATTATTACATAGTACCTGTAGCGCTTGTTTCAACAGCTCGCTACTACTACTTAACAGTAGCGTTTGGTGCTAACCCCATGTACTACTAATTAAGTATCTACCTATAGCCTTTTCCCTAGTAGTGTTCGTTCGCTATAGCGTAGACCACATAGGAAGCCAGTGGGTACAACGGTAAATAACCTGCATAGGAGAAGAAGTTTTGCCATTAAAAACACAATCGTTTCTATATAGTCAATGCGACCATAATAAGGAACGCTCCCACTCGTATTAGCGTATTATAAGTACTACGTATCCTATCAAGTCAGTGGCCATATATGTTGGCAACACTTGTGGGTGAATACGAATTGAACGCTATTTGGATGACTGACCATATAGAACGCGCGAACTTGAATTGAAAGAAGAGGTGTTTAATTGTCTTGTCATGAGTACAAAAGCTATACTTCTTATTTCCTTGCCTGTTGCGTCGAGCGAGGTTGTCTTTTGTTAGCACAACTCTCCAAAGACACCACATGAAAATCTTAATTGTCAGTGATATCTTTGATTTCTAGATTAGTTATCCATGGGAATCTCTGAGTGCGAGAGTGCACGGTACATAGAGTCAAATGTGAAGGATCTAGATGTAGTGAGATTCCAGCAAAACATATTCCTTCCTTCTGTCAAGTTAACCAAATCCAAACAAGATAAAAAATGTTGCCATGACATAAGGCACAGACCAATCAAATTCCGCTCCACTTGAGTACATGTCATAACCAAATCCGGTACTATGTCAACCTAATTAATAGCGCACTCATACAATTGTTAATCATATTTGTATGTTGTGCCATTAATATGTGTTCCACGTTTCTCTCTCACAAAAGATGTTGGAGCCCATACTACAGCCCTCTGTAATTCTACACCCCATTTTTTTTCTCTCCTCCAGCTAAACAAAAATCTTATAAACTGCCTATTACACATCCTTTTACACTGTATCTTAGATTCTTAGTACGTGAGACATTCTCTCTCTTTTCTTTAGAAAGATCCTTTCCCTACCTCAGTATATTACGGGCACGTTTTTGGAACTTAGAGACAGTAGAGTTTTTTCTTTCTGCTTGCAATTTTTTGTTGGGTACCTTACCAAGCTGACCCCTTGGTGAGACAGTAGAGTTTCGGCAGGTGGCTGTTGCACAAGTAGTGATAGAGATAACCAGCGAAGCATATACGTCCAGTTAAATCTATCGGGAGCATATAGTATTTGTTTTTGAAACGAGAAATCTCACATGGAATATGCACGATTTGAATAACTTGAGGTTGAGGAATCCTCTATCAAGAAACTCGAAATCAATCGGCGAACTAGATCAAAGATTTAAACAAGAGAGGACAGACCAAATCTCCGGTAAATGTAAACCAGCATGTCTTCTGGTTAAGGAATAATACCATCGGCCACACTCAACTAGCTAAGAAGAGATCAATCTTATCCAACACACAAGAGTCTGAAACAAACAATTCATTTCACATGAACCGCAAAGCAGACATTGGCATACCGAAAGGAAATGCTAGCAATCAAGTAAAGTTGTCGAGTGACGAATCAGCGGATCCGATCATAGCCTGAGAGACAGGTCCACCTCGTCGGCGGCGTGCTCGAAGGCACCGTAGCCGTACTCCGACGGGGCCCTGCCGCGCTTGCGCGCCATCTCAGCAAGCATCGGAGCAGCGGCCTTGAGCGGCTCCGTTCTCCTCGCCTTCATATCCGCGGATATGAAGTCGCTGTCACCGGCGTACCCACCCGGCCTTGCGTCCTGCGCCGCGGCAGGCCCGCCGCCCGCCACATGCGCGCGTGTGCTGGCGGCGATCTCCCGCCGGCGCTTGGCGACGCTGCGCTCGTGCTTGTGCGCGTTCTGGTGGCCGCCGAGCGCCTGGGAGCTGCGGAACATGCGGTCGCAGTAGACGCAGAGGAAGAAGCCGCCCTGCTCCGCCTCCGCCTCCGCCGCCGTCGCCCAGGTCATGCGGAGGGTGAGCTCAAGGTTGAGCTCCTGCTCGCCCTGCTCCCAGTTTACCTGTTCCATTGAAGGCACAGAGACCTACAGTAAGTGACTACGTGTGATGCTTCTGTGTCGCGCGTGAGAGAAAGAGAGCCAATGATTTGCGAGTGAAACTGTGGTGCTAAGCAAAGGAAATTATATACCCCACGTGCCACACCTAACGGGTACTGTTCCTCGCCATCAGGAAATGGGGCTTGTGTGTCCGTAACCGCAGCCTGTGTTGGTGTGGACGTACGTCGCGCACGTTTCCCCGTCATTTGCTACGTCTGTGGCGACGGAAGAGCACCTGGCCGAACCGGACCAAATAACTCCGGAGTATAATAATCTTTCCCTAATTTTTAATTTTAATTTTAATAATAATAAAGCATGGATTGACTCCGTGGGTTCACCGTCACAATACGTTTCTTCCCGTGATTTTACGCTTTCAGTTTAAATTTAAAACATATTCGAGATGGTACTAAGTTTACGTTAGGCCGTCATCCGTTGCTCCCTGCCTGGCCCACGTATCCACCAAACCAATCTGAGCAGGACTCTAAGCCACACAACGTGGTTAAGCAGCACCGAGCCCTGACGCCCCACGCCCCGACCCGTTTTTCGCCCAAGAGAGTTGACGGCCGTCGCCGCACCCGACCAATACGACGAGGCCGGCGCGCCACCTCCCAGCTCCTCCCATCCCCGATTCGGAGCACCAGCGAGTGAATAGCAAAAAACTACCACATTACGGGCTATCGTTCCGGAAAACTACCGCTTTTTTTATTTTTTCAAAAAACTACCACAAAAGTGGCTGGCTGTTCCAAAAAACCCAAGTGGCCGAACGGTAAAGATTTAACTGGGGTTATGACATGTGGGGCCCGCCCGTCAGGGTTTTGTCGGCCACAGTGCTCACGGCGCGCGGGTGACGGCCGTTAGGGCGCACGGGCCGTCCCGACCAGGTCAAAAAGGATCCGGCCCTCACTCTATCTCCCTCTCGCTCACTCACTCTCTCCCCCCTCACTCTCACTCTCCCCCTCGCTCTGTTTCCCCTGGCCGAGCTCTCCATCGTCGCCGACCACCTCAGTTCCTCGTCGCCGGCCAGGATGCCTTCTTGGAATGATGGGGATGACAGCTCCGACGACAGCATGGGGGGCAACCTGATGGACATGGAGTACTTTGTAAGCCTCATCCTCCTCCTCTCTGTCATTATCTAGGGTTAGGGTTGAATCGATTTGGGAATGAGGATTGATGAGCTGTATATTTGTATGGATGGATTCGTTTGGTTTGGTTATCTATTAGTTTTGATCTAGGGTATGGATGGCACTGTGATGTCTGATCTGACCTTGAGCAAGGCAAAGCTTGACTCAAGTTGAACTAGTTGATGCATTGGTTCTGATCTACCTTTTACTGCATGTAGGACACACCTGACACCATCCCTGAGCCACTCTGGTGTGGTGCTCCCATGGAGGAAGTTGCCAAGTGTACTCTGCATGATATGAAGCCTAGGAAGTGTGTTGCTTTTGAAGGTGCTAAGACTGGGAGGAGGTTCTATGGATGCCCTGTTCAGGTGAGTAATTGAGTATGCTGGGTGGATTCAGTTATGCCTTGTGGATTCAGTTATGCCCAGTGGTTACTGAATTTGTACATTAACTCTATTTGAACTGAATTTAGTACTGAATTTATGGTTACATGTCCTCCTTGTGTACCAACCCTCTTTTTGAATTGAAGTTGGAACTGAATTTATGCATTTTCTGAAGTATGTGTTCTCTGATCAAACTACAGGGAGGTGTGAATTGTGGTGTAGTTCAGTGGGTTGATCCTGCCTGGCCTGATGTACTTAAGAACTGCCTCATCAAGTTGTGGGAAATGTTCCATGAGCAAAACCTTGGAAGGATTCAAGACAAGCATGCATATGAGGATGAGGTTACCAAGTTGAAGAAGGACTATGATCTGCTCTGCACTGAGTATCATAAAATGGTTGATGATGTTAGCAAGATGTTTGACTGGCATGATGGTGTTGGCAAGATTGACTACCAAAAAGCAATGGATGCTGGGAAATTTGAGAAGCAGAAGGAAGAGCTAGAGCTGGAGATGAAGATGGAGAAGCTAAGGCTAGCAAAAGAACAGAGGTGTATCCTTCAGGCCCAGGCAGACATAATTCACAACACCAGGAAGGCAATGAAAGAGATAAAGGTGGACAGGGGTCTTCTTGCACAAGAGAAGACAGAGCTTGAGAAAGTAGTTGTTGATCTGCTGAATGCTGGCCATGGGAGCAAGGAAAAGCTTGAGAAAATCAAGGCCATACTGGAGGCTTGAAGATTTGGACAATGGTGGTTAAGTAAGTAAGGTGGCCTACACATATAACAGGCCTTGCAAGATGATGGTAGGAGTATATTTTGTGCAGTCCTATATGAACTGTTTAAGTTATGGTAACTAGAGTGGTGGAGAACCTTTGCTAAGTCTGGCTTATGTTATTGTACTGTTAAGAACCTATCTATCTTAAGTAATGCAGTGAAGAACTGTTTTATTTCTTTAGGTTGTTTTCCTGAAAGTAGCAACGCTGAACTAGTATATTGTTGGGCCTAAAACCATTATGTACACATTGTGGGCCTAGACTGGGCTGTTTTATTACTCCACCTACCTACCACCAACCATTAGTAGTCTATAAAGCCCACCCCTTGAGTGAAACCGCAGTCAATCCCCCCATCCCCACCCTTCTCAACCCCCCAGCCGCCAAAGAAACCCTAGAATCCAAGGGAGAGATGGATCCTGGAGAGGTCATAGATGGAGAAGAAGAGGTGCCCAGACAAGCCAGGCGCAGAGATGCAAGGAGGAGGGCGAGAAGGCAACTTGCTGAGATGATCCTTGCAGCACGCAACCACAAGGACATAGAGCAGTTCCTGGAGGCATTCCCCCCTGGTTCCAACCCTAGTGATGATGATATCATCTACTAGGCAAGGAGGAGGGCAAATTTCCATCCCTTTCAGGTCACCAGGCAAAGGTGGACTAGGATTTTGTACCTCGATCTGTGTTTCTAGATCTGTCTTTCTATCTATGTGATGTTTGAAGTTGGTGTAAGAACAATGTTGAATGAGCTATGTATGTGACGAATCAAGTTGTCTATGATGCAATGCAATGTATGAAGCTGGTGAAAGAAAAATGTTGAATGATCTATCTATGTGATGAATCAATCTGTCTATGATGCAATTTATGAGTGAATCTTTTATCTGTATTTGTATGTATGAATGAATTGATCTGGTGATCTTGATGTTTTAAGTTAGATATGTTATGGTTTGGTCAGATGGCCATATCTTGTTGTTTTATGTTTGATCTCTTAGGGTTTGGTGCCTAGATGGGAAAATCTTGATGTTTTAGCTTTGATATGTTAGGTTTTGGTCCTAGATAGCCACTTTGGGGTTGGTCGACAAGTAGCCACCCAAAGTGGCCAAATTTGGGTGGCTTTAGGGTTGGTCGACAAGTTCCACCCCAAAGTGGCCAAATGTGGCCACTTTGGGGTTGGTCGACAAGTAGCCCCCCAAAGTGACCAAATTGACCTAATCATATCAATCAATTATCAACAAAATAAATCACTTGATCTACATAACAATGCTCAGCATAAGAAATAATTTCATATGAAACAATTCATAACCTAGGACATATCAAATCAAAATAGGGCTTGACAGCAGATAACTTAATTGTTCCAAGCAGTTCAAACACAGACCATATAACTTAATTGTTCCAAGCAGTTCATACATAGACCACATAACTTAATTGTTCAAATGAAAACAGAGTTCACTGCAAATAACACAGATAGCAAGCATGCCTAACAAGCAGAGTTCAAGGCATAAAGCATAGTTGAGTGCAACACATTCAATGCATGGTTGCCACTGGCTGTGAAATACAAAGCAAGTTTGCTTGGGGCCTTCCTCTTCCTCTTAGAACCAACATCATCTTGACCTGATGTTGATGCTGCCCTTGGAGCATTGAAACGTCTTGCACTTGACCTGGTGTTCTTTGCTGGAGATGATGCACTTGACCTGGTGTTGTTGGCTGGTGCTGAAGCTGGTGGTGGGTTCTTTCTCTTTCTTGATCCACCTGTTGAAACTGCAGTAGATGTGGTTGCCCTTGTTGTAGCAGATGTGGTTGACCTTGTTGAAGCTGTTGCTAGTTTCCTGCCCCTAAGTGGTCCTAAAGCTGGAGCAGGACCTGAAGCTGGAGCTGGACCTGAAGCTGGAGTTGGACCTGATGATGTGGCCAGGTGGTTGTTTTTCCTTGTCATAAACTTGGCCTTAAGTCTGTCTCCACACATTGTCCACCTGTGGCCTTGCAGACCACAGTTACTGCATGTTATTGTTCCCATCCTTGATGTATCCTTTGGAGCTGGCACCTCAAATTCACCCTTTCTCCTAGATGTCTGCTTCTTGCCTTTCTTCTCCCTGAAAACTGGTAGTTCTATGTCTGGTGTGTTGGTGTTGGGCCAGAATTCAGGGCCAGGGACAGGGTAGATGATGTGCTGGTATGCAGCCTTATACATTGGCTTCTTAAAGAATGGATGCACATAATCTTCTGGGTGAACTTTTATCTTCTGCATTGCAGATATTGCATGGTGGCAAGGCGATCCAGTCATGTCCCACCTCCTGCAAGAGCAGCTCCCTACATCAAGCTTCACACAATATGTGTTCTCTCCACTAGTTACTTGCCAGATGTTGGGACCAGCCATGTTTGCTTCACAGTATTTAGCCCACTTCTTGCTCTCCTCAAGCTTCTCCATGTAATGTGGGGTTATTTCCCACCTACAGCTCTCTGTTTTCTCTCTGATGCCCTGGTACTTAACCATTAGTTTGGTCCTCAACCCTTCAAACATGGTCTTAATTGGTTTTGACCTAACATCTAGAATCATTTTGTTGAAAACCTCACTAAGGTTGTTCACTACCAAGTCAGTCTTGCACACATGATCCATTGCATATCTAGCCCAACACTCTTTAGGTATGCCATTCAACCACATGTAGGCTGGTTCACATGCTGCTTTCAAACCTGCCATTCCTTCTTTGTGACCATGTTCAGTGAAGGAATAACTAGCTTTGTCAACCCATTTCTTAAGTTCTTCCGCTCTAAAGCCAGCTGACTAGAAGTTGGCATATATGTGTCTTAGGCAATATCTTTGTGGGGATTGAGGAAATACTTCATTAATTGCTATGTGCATAAGAATAATACAGAGTCAGAGAAAATACCTTCTGCCTATCAGACATGATGGTGTAGTTCCCAAACTGGTTGCTGGTGCCAATGCAGACTCTAAGTTGGTTGAAAAACCAGGTCCAGCTAGGCCCATCCTCTTTGTCAACCACCCAAAAGCAATTGGGAACACATTGTTGTTCCCATCTCTCCCAGTTACTGCCAATATCTGTTGGCCTATGGATAACTTGATGAAGCAACTATCAAGTCCTGCATAAACAGAGATAGTTAGGGAAAAATTGAATAACTTGATTACATTTGTAACATGATTAAATCACTGATTTGTACCTATGAAAGGCCTACAACCAGCAAGAAATCCATCTTTTGATGCCTGGAGGCAATAGAACATGTACTTGAACCTTGGTGTGGGGGCTGGGTTCAAAGGATCCTCAAAAGTTGTCACTATGCACCTGCTTCCAGGGTTTGTGTCAAGCACACATTGTAGGTAGTCCCTCAACCTCAGATACTGCTTTCTATGATCACCTTGCACAACATCAACAGCCATCAGTCTTGCCCTATATGCCAAACTCCTAGGTACATGCACCCCAAACTTCTTCTTAGTATGTTTGAGAACTGTCTCTAAATCAGCCTTTACATTTGATCTAACTGTGTCCTCCACAGCTTCTGCAACCCATTCAGCAGTAACCTTTGTACTCTCTCCACAAGCTCCACAACTATGATCCATGTGGCACTTCTTGATTGTGAATGTATCTTCATGGGCTACTTTGGATGCAGTCATGAAAAAAGCACATCCATTCTTCCTCTCTGGGCACCAAACAATAACCCTTGATGGTTCATTCCTATGGTACTGAAAGTTTCTCAAAGTCCTAACATGGAAATTTCTCAATGCCTTTCTAAACTCATACACATTGGTGAAGCAAAGGTCCTTGCACAGCTGCTCATGTGCATCAGGTACCTTTGGGTCATACCATTTCCTCTCTTTCTTCTTCTTCTTCAATCTTCTCTTCCTTCCAGAAGGTAGTCTTGGAGTCTCCCCATCTGAGTCAGAAATGCCCACATCACCAGGGAAGCAATACTCATCAGCTTCAGGTACAAAATCTTGAAACTTTGGGATCTCTGGCTGACTGTGAGCTCTGGAAGTTGGACCTGGATTTGCTGCTGCTCTTCTCACAGGCTTGAGTTTCTCAGGCCTGCATTTTTCCACAACTATTTCCTCTCTACTGTCTGCCTCTTTCTCCTCCTGCCAAAACTCTGAAACATCACTGTCACCTTCAAACTGTGGTCTGTCTTCTATAGCATCTCTTTCTTCTTCATTTCCAATATTTTCTTCACCTCTCTTCCAAGCCTTGTAAGACATCTTTATCCCTCTATAGTCACCCCTATCAATCTCAAAGTCTGAGGATGATTTGTCAATATCATCATCCTCTTGACCAGCAGCCTGTCCATCATCATCTCCACCATTAGCTTCTGAAATGTTGAAGTTACAGCTTTGCTGTGTGTTCAAATTAACTTCAAGAGGGTGGACCACTCCATCTTGTGACAGACTTAACACAAAACCAGGACCCCCCACTGGACTGCCTATTGGAATTTGTTCTTCACAAACATTGTGAGCCCTGTTACATTCAACATCTCTATCTTCATTTGCCTTGGAAACAATGATATTGAGCACTGTGAAATCTGAGTGGTCTATCATTTCTTCAACTGCATCTTGACTGTCCAGAAGAAATAAACCTTCCTGTCCAATCCCTTGTTCTTTTACCCAGTACATGTAGTCATCTGACCCATAGCCTTTAGTCTCAGTAAGTGCTATCAAGTTCAGAAATGTGATGTCTGAAACAGAGAACCTCCTTTCCATATTATCTCTGCCCTGGAAATGCAGCCTAACATCCCAAACTTCATCATCCAGCCTGCATTACATAATATGTTATTTGAAAAGCCCAACTAAGTAAGTGTTTTTTGCTACAAAAATTCAGTGCACACTACTATAAAGTATAGTAAGGAATCTGAATCCAACAAATGCTTCTCTGAATCCACCATGCATTTCTACTAAATCTAACTAATCCTTCAGTGCTAAGTGATACTGTTGCATCCAAAACATGCCACAGAGTGTTTGCTCAACTATTATTCAGTGCATGTTCATGTTCTAAGATGAATCACAGCAGCATCAACCTAGGGTTTGGTCAAAAAACTAACTAAATTATGCTATGTTGTTTGAAATGAACAAGCAGAAATGCAGAAACTGTTGAAGGAGCTCATAAGAGGAAAAAACTTACTCCACCCCTCCAAATGCAGAGGCCCAGTGCTGGGAGTTGGCCGGATCTGCCTGCACAGCCCTAGCAAGAGACCTCGCTGCTCTGTACTCAAGCGAGCAATGGCAATCATCAGGCGACGGCGGTTTAGCCTGTGTCGTAGGAGCCTGCATCAGAGCTGCAGCCTGTGGTGTCCGCTGCGGCGGCGGCGGCGCCGCCGGCTGGGTTGCGAAGCTACCGCTCCCCAGCCAGTTATCAACCTCTGAGAACTCGCCGCCTCCATCCCCCCTTCCACCTCCAACCGTTGAATGGCCGCCATCGCCTAGTTTCGCCGCCGCCGCCGCCATCGGAGAGGGAGGCGTGCACGAGAGAGAGGGAGACAGAGAGGGGGAAGACAGAGTGAGGGTGGGCTGGTTCCGTTTGACCTGGTCGGGACGGCCCGTGCGCCCTAACGGCCGTCACCTGCGCGCCGTGAGCACTGTGGCCGACAAAACCCTGACGGGCGGGCCCCACATGTCATAACCCCAGTTAAATCTTAACCGTTCGGCCACTTGGGTTTTTTGGAACAGCCAGCCACTTTTATGGTAGTTTTTTAAAAAATTAAAAAAAGCGGTAGTTTTCTGAAACGATAGCCCGTAATGTGGTAGTTTTTTGCTATTCACTCAGCAGCAGCCTCTTCTCCTCCCTCCACCACGATCTGGCAGCAGCGCCAGGAGCTAGGCCACCGGCGACCATGCAAATTTGTCTGGCTGCTGTTTTGCTAATAGAGGAGAGATGGTTAGGCACTACTGCATGCGGCGGGCTTCAAGATCGGATCCACCAGCAAACCCCATCTCTGCATCGACACAAGTTTTGTCGGAGGACACTCGCCGAACGACGACGTAACGGGTGGCTGGGCGACTCATCAGCAACTCCGGCACCTCTCTAGCTCCATAGCCACGCGCCTGCAGCATCGTCTACCCATGCACCCACCTGAGCGGCGAGGAGCAGCAAAGGACATGCGCATGGAGTAGCTCCCGCGTTGATTTCCTTCGCGTAAAAGTACGTGGATCTCTGGACGGACAAAAGCTATACGCGTACACAAATCTCTAATGCGGGCGAGCGGACTTCAGCCGACTTGGATATATACGATACACGGCGAGCAACCACCGGGCACACGACCCTCAGCCATGCCACATGCATGCGTGGCCTCCAAAGACACGTGAACACCCACAGAATCACTGCGTTTGAATGCAGCCGGCGTACGTCGTGTGCTACTCATGCCGACAATACGGATCACATCAGCATGCAAGCATACAACCGACCGCGTCACGCATGATACGTCTACAATATTGAAACACCAGCCGGTACACCGACACCAAGACAACATCCACGCCAAGTAGCCACCGAAGGACTGCACCTAGCGATTTGCATCAAACCACTGATCTCTGCACCAACGACATGCACCAACGACGTTCTGTATGATTCATCACACTAAAGAAAAAAGAACTATTCATCAAGCACGTCTTCGAGAAGCGACTCCGACATGCACCATCCACACACACCAGCTGTTGTGGAAAGAGATGCAATTCTTCACCTACTTTTTCGGTATGACACCGCATCGTCACTTCATTGCCACGACGGACGTCTCATAATCATCGACAAGCCGCTGCAATGCCAGTCGATTTAACCAAGCTACTTCAGCCATGATTGATTTTAGTGGCGCACTGGGAGGAGACAAACAAATATGGCAAAAGCACGAGATGAAATAGGAAAAGCGATGTTGTGAGGAAAACAGATGTGCAATATAAACATAAACATTTTATAATGGTGCTAAGTTTTTTTTTCTTCTATTGCAACGCATGGGTCTTTTTGCTAGTACGTACAACGACAGAGAGATTAGGGAGACTTGTGTGACCGACGCCGGGCAACCGGGACAAAGGCGAGAAAGCTAGGCCGAGCGGCGGTGGACAACGCAGAAGAATAAAAAATGCCAGAAGAATAGAAGGTAATGGGGCTTGGAAACGGACAAGGCGTATTGTCTGTTGGGAATTGTAGTGTATCTGCATACGCATTATATATAAATCGTACACAGTCTAAAAGGTTCTAGCATCGTGTGAGTTTGTTTGTAACCCGATTTGACAGGTTGTTTAGATAGATCTCAATCTCAGTATAGTTGCTAGGGTAGGGATTAATCTGTACAGCGTAACAAACCCTATCCCATGTACCCTGTTGCCTATATAAACATGCAACGCGTCTGTGCTAACGCGTTCGTTTCACACAATCCTTTTATGGTATTCAGAGCTAGTTCCCCTCTCACATCCTTTTGGCCATGGCTAGCTTCAGCTCCTCTCTCGCGGCACCAACACTCATCCGCACCGCTGAGAAGCTTCACCGTGGGAACTTCCTGGTGCGCATGCAGGCCGTAGCGACCCAGTTCTCTGCCTACCTTGACCCTGAGCGATACGCTCGTGCGTCCAAACTCGCCGACAAGGACGACAAGCCCACTGATGTGCCGAATCCGATGCACGAGATCTGGCAGGCTCATGACTCAAGTAACACCGTTCAAGTAAATCTGCTGTATTTCTATGTTTTCTGTAAACTAATGAAGATGTTTCTATTTATGAGTGCATGTTTTATCAACTACTCCCATCCTCATGTTGACACCGTTCTTTGTTAACCTGCCATCAAGCTAATGATATTGTGACAATGTTGAAACGAGCCAATGTTTTGCTAACTGTTTTGCCTCCATAATTTGACTGTTAAGTAATGCTACCGTCTTTCTATCATTTCCGATGAAGCTAATGAAGACTTCACCCCGTTGCTACTTCTGCAAATGAAGATCGTGTTTTAATTCAAGTAAACAAGAGTGATGTCAATCGTACATTTTAACGGAAATAGTATGGCTGTCGTGTTTTTTCAATGTCAGATTTTCTTACTTTAGCCGCCCAAACCAGCGCCCGCGGGACCGTCTGGTCCCGCCTTCCGTGGCCGGCTGTGCTGCCACGTAGGCCTCACCGCCCCACCCTACTTTCATTGTTGGTCAGGTCATTTCTCTACTCACACACACCTTCTGTTATTCTTTGGCGACGGCAACCTCACATCGCAGCCGAACCAGTCAACCCTCGCACTCCCCTTCGCGCGGGCATCTAATGTCATGTCCTCCCCGACTCCGGGTCATTCCCTTCCTAGGCCTCGCCGTCGTCCACCGCTTTGGTGCTCTCGGCGCGGCGTGGTCGACGTGGTCACGAACGACAACCATCGGAAGAGAACAATATGTGGTGAGGCTGACAGTTGGCACCCACCAGCTACATTTTCACACGCAAGGAAGTACCTCATTATTATTTGTCGAACCGGACTTTTCCCCTTTCCATTACTTTTATAACGGAAATACAATGTCTCAGGAACTGAAACCAGCAAGGCTAGAGAGAAAGAGGAAAAGCGAGGCTAGAGAGAAAGAGGAAAAGCGAGTTCGGGGCAACACCAGGAAACCCACTATCTGCGCTTGTCATCAGGAAAGTGCCTCATTATTATGTCCAAAAAATAATTCCACACTAGTTACATCTTCTGTAGCACCATAATAGTTAAGCTACAATGATCCCCTACTAATGGTGCCATGTCATTGCAATTGACGTTGCTAAATCTTACTTTGATTCAAACACAATCCAAATGTAAATTTAAATTGAAGTCAAATAATTAAAGTTTTCAAATGTCAAAACTAAAATGTTCATAATGTAGTAAATATTACATAGATAATTATGATGGAGAAATCAACTTTTTATAAAGTACTTTAATGCCTAAAAATAATTAAAAACATGGGCTAAAATAATTATTTAAATGCCTTTTTAAAATTTTAAAAATGCAAGCTACTTTATTTTAATGCCAAAATTATTGTGGCGGTGGACTTAATTATAACTCTAAATTAGGTGTTAATTTTATATTTTGTAAAACTAAAATAAATTGAAACTAAAAAAGAAAACATAAAATAAAGAAAAATAAAAACAGAAGATAAAAATAAAGAAAAAGGAAACTTTCCCCTGCCCCCTAGGCCTTCACCATCAGGCGGCCCTACCGACTGACCCACTTGCCTCCTCCCCGGTTCATCCAACCGTGCCGCTACAGGGGCACGGTCGTCCCCAACCATCTAGCGGGCGCCGACGGGGAGGGTATAAGACCACCCTCCCCGTCGACCCCTCGGTCCCCACGCCTCCACCTGCTCCACTTCCCCCCACTCCCTCTCGCTCCTTGCGCCGAACAGGAATAGCTCCCGAGGTCGCCGTCGCCACTCCACCCATCACCCTCCCCACTGTCCTGCCTCGACCAGCTTCACCGAGCCTCGCCGCCCGTTTCCCAGCACCGGGGGTGAGCTCCTTTCCCCCTCCTTTCCCCCTCAACCCGCTTCCACTTACGCCTGCCCCTGCCCGCGCCACTGCCTTCTGCAACTCGCCCCGTCCGCTCGCGCCGCCCGCCGCGACCGCCCGTGCTCGCCGCTACCTCCTCGCCTCACCCAGGCACTACTAGGGAAAAGCCTAGCAATAGCGCGGCTTAAATGCTTATCAGTAGCGCAGGTTAAATGCTTATCGGTAGCGCGGGTAGCCGCGCTACTGATACGGCGCTACAGCTAATGCTTATCAGTAGCGCGGTTTGGCCCGCGCTACTGCTACCTAGCAACAGCGTTGGTCTGCAACACGCGCTGCTGCTAATAGCTGCAGCGCCCTTGAACAAAGAGTGCTACTGCTAAGAACACACTGTTGCTAAAGCCATATCCCGCGCTACTGTTATTAGTTTTTGAAAAAAAAATCTGCTCCATATTTTGTGCTGCTGAATATTGTTTAGGGCTTTATACAATAATCTCTAGCATATCATACACATACAAATGTAATCATAGCATATACATACAAATAGTGTCATCAAATCATGTCATCATCATAATCATCATCCAACACAAAGTGGTCTCTCGTCATCGTCTCGAAAATAGCAATACAACTCTCGAATACTTGCAACTACATCGTCATCCATCTAAACAATGATATACGCGAGAAGAGCTATCACTATGAGTGAGAGCGGAACTATGCTGTACATGAGGCAGCGCTTACGAGTCCTCTCCCGCGCTAGCGTGAACCTCAAGTAACTAGCTTCGGCTTCTTGTCTGCTTTTGAAGCCTTTATGGCCGGCGCCCGAGACCCCATCCACTTGCACCTAACACTCAGGCCACTCGTCGTACACTCCCGGAACCTTCCCTTTGTACACGACGTAGCACTGCTTCTTCGCCATCTAGAATCTAGGTACCTGTTAGAGATGCATCTTCATCAAGAGAGTGTACAATCATATGCAACAAAATATACTAGTGCAACACGAAAAAAGAAAGGGTTAGCAACTAGATGCAACATATAGTACGCAAACTAATTAACTAGAGGTACGCAGGTCATCATACCCAAACTAACAAAGTAGTGTTACGCAAGTTCGGCAGTGATCGTGGACATCACAACGTTTCATCGCTACAGAAACTATACAAGTTCAACCGACACATATCATCATCGTCGACATCGTAAATCACTAGAAGTTCCATCCTTCCATATCATCGAGGATGGACCCTAGCTTCTTGAATGACATGAGGTCATGACGTTGCATCCCTATGCGAGTTCGGACGTCAGCTCGCGATATAGGGCTGTGGTGGAACATCCCCTTCTCATCGACGACTTCTTTCATGATGATCGTCACAATGTCCCTCTGGATGCAAAAGAAGTCATTTCTAAGTTTATATCCGCTTCTCCATGAGATTCTACCCACTTGCGGATATGATCATCATTTCTGCTTGTCATGCGAAGCTTTTGGTGATCCATGCTGAACTCAATCATGAGATGGAGGAGGTAGAATCCATCTTTCTTGCTTAGTTTTGAGACATGGATGCAGCAGAAGTTACTTTTATGCGAGAAACCCGTCTTCTTGTTCCTTTGTTTCCTGATCTGTAGGTGGCCACCCCTAATGCTAAAGCCTTGTAGAGCATCATCTAGAATATTCATTATGTGGGTGTAGTCCTTCTTCTCATAGTTTTTGGTAGGGTGGAAATACACGGCGTGGGAGACTCGCGGGTAAAGAACGATAAGAACGGCGTGCCCATTGCTGCGGGGAAAAAGACACCTCAAATTATTCTCCATATGAGCGAGAAGAACTGATTGAAATGTACGAAAGGGTTGTCCAGAACTGACTTACTTTGGATGATAAGGCAGGAGGACAATTTCCTGGTCCTTATTCTATATCATGAAGTTTTGAAGGTACTCCCTAGTAGTTTCACGCTCAAAGTCACCGAGACTGAAGAAGGACTCGTGCATGTAGTACGGATCCGCCACACAGATTTGCAAGACTTCTTCTCTCTTCACGACCGAGCTCATATGTAGCGCAAAAAGGCGGACGATTGTAAAATCAAGCCGCCTTGTCAGAAACATCTCGAAGATATGGTCAAACCACAGGAAGAACACCTCCGCGGGCCGTGTGTCGAGGAAGAACACGAGCCGCGTATGTCGGATATCCTAGATCCTTCGAGGCTAGTAGGCTTTTCTCAGTCGACAACACATGGTCGTGCAGTCTCCTAAGATCCCATGATAGTGCCTCCAGCGGTTTTGGCCCGTGACATGGAACATGGCTGCACCTTTGACGGGTACATGCTATTCAAAATCCACCGTCTGGTTGTTATGTGCTTTGGCTTGTTTGTAGGTACTTGAGCGTATCTTCCCGTTTCTCTTACTCTCCTTTTTCTTGGGCACACCTTCCAGACCCTTCCTTAACCCCTGCCCCAGTGTTGTCGGGCTAAGCACTGTACGACCCCCGGC
Organism: Triticum urartu; assembly: GCF_056163025.1. Classification (NCBI taxonomy): domain Eukaryota; kingdom Viridiplantae; phylum Streptophyta; class Magnoliopsida; order Poales; family Poaceae; genus Triticum; species Triticum urartu. The sequence continues at coordinate 424,020,075 of NC_141877.1, read as the reverse complement.
TAGTTGAGCCTGTGTTGAGGCAGCATCTTCAGGTGTGTCTTGTGAGGATTTCATGAAGAGAGACTTCTTGCAATCCCTGCTAGGACGTTCCTGCCCGGGAAGATCATCCATATCCTCATCAGCATGCTGATAGCCCGATTTTTCATATGGCTGACTCATCATCATATCTAAGTCAACATCATAGGCACATGTATTGCGGAAACCCATTAGGTCCTCCGTATCCTCCATCTCATCATCCATTCTTTGTTCTACGGGGCCGATTACATCAGCCACTATTGGACCCCCTTCATCACATCGTCCGCCACTCTCACCCGGCACTACAGGAGCTGGTAATTGCGTAGGCGGGGTGGTGGTCTCCATACATGCTTGTTGATGTGTGGTTATTGATACGTCTCCAACGTATCTACTTTTCCAAACACTTTTGCCCTTGTTTTGGACTCTAACTTGCATGATTTGAATGGAACTAACCCGGACTGACGCTGTTTTCAGCAGAATTACCATGGTGTTATTTATTTGCAGGAGCAAACGTTCTCGGAATGACCTGAAACTTCACGGAGACACTTTTCGAAAATAAGAAAAATACCTGCCAAAGATGAAGGCCAGGGGGCCCACCGTCTCTCCATGAGGGTGGGGGGCGCGCCCCCCTACCTCGTGGGCCCCCTGTTGCCTCTCCGACTCGAACTCCACCTCCATATATTGAGTTTCGAGGAGAAAAAAATAGAGAGAAGAAATCATCGCATTTTACGATACGGAGCCACCGCCAAGCCCTAAAACCTCTCGGGAGGGCTGACCTGGAGTCCGTTCGGGGCTCCGGAGAGGGGAATCCGTCGCCATCGTCATCATCAACCATCCTCCATCACCAATTTCATGATGCTCACCACCGTGCGTGAGTAATTCCATCGTAGGCTTGTTGGACGGTGATGGGTTGGATGGGATCTATCATGTAATCGAGTTAGTTTTGTTAGGGTTTGATCCCTATTGTCCATTATGTTCTGAGATTGATGTTGCTATGACTTTGCTATGCTTAATGCTTGTCACTAGGGCCCGAGTGCCTTGATTTAAGATCTGAACCTATTATGTTTTCATCAATATATGAGTGTTCTTGATCCTATCTTGCAAGTCTATAGTCACCTATTATGTGTTATGATCCGTTAACCCCGAAGTGACAATAATCAGGATACTTACCGGTGATGACCGTAGTTTGAGACTATGTGTTAATGATTTGTTCCGGTTCTCTATTAAAAGGAGGCCTTAATATCCCTTAGTTTCCGTAAGGACCCCGCTGCCACGGGAGGGTAGGACAAAAGATGTCATGCAAGTTCTTTTCCATAAGCACGTATGACTATGTTCGGAACACATGCCTACATTATATCAATGAACTGGAGCTAGTTTTGTGTCACCCTAGGTTATGACTGTTACATGATGAACCACATCCGGCATAATTCTCTATCACCGATCCATTGCCTACGAGCTTTCCATATATTGTTCTTCGCTTATTTACTTTCCCGTTGCTATTGCTATCATCACTACAAAATACCAAAAACATTACTTTTACTACTGTTACCTTTTGCTACCGTTATCACTACTATCATATTACTTTGCTACTAAACACTTTGCTACAGATATTAAGTTTCCAGGTGTGGTTGAATTGACAACTCAGCTGCTAATACTTGAGAATATTCTTTGGCTCCCCTTGTGTCGAATCAATAAATTTGGGTTGAATACTCTACCCTCGAAAACTGTTGCGATCCCCTATACTTGTGGGTTATCAAGACTATTTTTTGGCGCCGTTGCTAGGGAGCATAGCTCTATTCTTTGAGTCACTTGGGATATATATCTGCTTGTCATTATGAAGAACTTGAGAGATCCAAAAACCAAAATCTATCCCTCAACTACGAGGGGAGGTAAGGAACTGCCATCTAGCTCTGCACTTGATTCACCTTCTATTTTGAGTAAGCTTGCGACACCTACACCTGCTTCTGCTATTCGTTTTGATATGTCGCGTGTTATTGATGATGCCACTTCTGCTATGCATGATACTTATGATGAAACTACCTCTATGCCTGATACTACTATGCCACTTAGTGCTTTTCTTGATGAACAACTTGCTAGGGCTAGAGAGATAGAAAATATTGAATCTGATGATACTGATGAAAGTGATGATGAAGAACCACTTGCTATTCCTCAGGGTTATGTTTTTGATCAAGATGCTTCTTTAGCCATTTTAGCTTGCAGAAATAGAACTGAACTTAAAAAATTATTAGCTAAATGGAGTAAGCAATCTCTAAATGCTAGAATGAAACCTGACCCTGCTTTTGCTACTTCACCTATCTTTGTTACTGATAAGGATTATGAATTCTCTGTTGATCCTGATATAATTACTTTGGTTGAATCTGATCCTTTTCATGGTTATGAATCTGAAACCGTTGTGGCACATCTTACTAAAATGAATGATATAGCCACCCTATTCACTAAAGATGAGAGAAGTCGCTACTTTTATATCCTTAAAATATTTCCGTTCTCATTGAAGGGTGATACTAAGATATGGTTTAATTCTGTTGATCCTGGTTGTGTGCGTGGTCCCTAGGATATGATTTATTACTTCCCTGCTAAATATTTCCCTGCTCATAAGAAACAAGATGCTTTAAGGGACATATATAAATTTGTGCAAATTGAAGAAGAGAGTCTCCCACAAGCTTGGGGGAGGCTTCTCCAATTACTTAATGCTTTGCCTGATCATCCTCTTAAGAAAAAAGAAATACTTGATATCTTTTATAATGGACTAACCGATGCCTCCAGAGATTACCTGGATAGTTGTGTTGGTTCTGTTTTCAGGGAAAGAACACCGGATGAAGCTGAAATTCTATTAAATAATATGTTGACAAATGAAAATAATTGGACACCCCCGGAGCCAATTCCTGAACCTATTCCTAAACCAACTCCGAAGAAGAGGGGTATTCTATTTCTCAGTCCTGAAGATATGCAAGAGGCAAAGAAATCTATGAAAGAAAAAGGTATTAAAGCTGAAGATGTTAAGAATTTACCTCCTATTGAAGAAATACATGGTCTTAATTTACCGCCTGTTGAAGAAACATATAATCCAAATCCTTTACCTATCGAAGAAACTCATGGTATTGATAACCCGACACAGGTAGTAAATGTAAATTCTCTCTATAGATATGATAAAGCTGAAATCCCATTTACTAAAATTGCTAGCCCATGCTTAGATGAGTTTGATAAATTTATGGCTAAGCAAGAAGACTTTAATGCTTATTTTGGTAGACAATTAAAATACAATTCAAATATGCTTGGACACTTGGGTGATTATATGGCTAATGTCAAAGGTGAACTTAAACTTATTAGAAAACATGCTTCTGTGGTTACAACTCAAGTAGAACAAGTACTTAAAGCTCAAAATGATTTTGCTCAATGAATTGAATAGTAAAGATAATGATAATGCTGTTAGAGTGGCTACTAAAACTGGTAGAATGACTCAGGAACCTTTGTATCCTGAAGGCCATCCTAAGAGAATTGAGCAAGATTCTCAGAGAAATAATTTAGATGCACCTAGTTCTTCTAAAAAGAAGAAAAAGAAAAATAATAGGACTTTGCATGCTTCTAGTGATCCTATTGTTGAAACACCTGAGAATCCAAATGATATTTCTATTTCTGATGCTGAAACACAACCTGGTAATGAAACTGAAACTAGTGATAATGTTAATAATAATGTTCATAATGATGCTCAACCTAGTAATGATAATGACATAGAAATTGAACCTGCTGTTGATCTTGATAACCCACAATCAAAGAATCAACGTTATGATAAAAAAGACTTTGTTGCTAGGAAACATGGTAAAGAAAGAGAACCATGGGTTCAGAAACCCATGCCTTTTCCTCCCAAACCATCCAAGAAAAAGGATGATGAGGATTTTGAGCACTTTGCTGAAATGATTAGACCTATCTTTTTGCGTATGCGATTAACTGATATGCTTAAAACCAATCCTTATGCTAAGTATATGAAAGATATTATTACAAATAAAAGAAAGATACCGGAAGCTGAAATTTCCACCATACTTGCTAATTATACTTTTAAGGGTGGAATACCAAAGAAACTTGGAGATCCAGGAGTACCCACTATACCATGCTCTATTAAAAGAAATTATGTTAAAACTGCTTTATGTGATCTTGGAGCCGTGTTAGTGCTATGCCTCTCTGTTTATATCGTAGACTTGATTTGAATAACTTGACACCTACTGAAATATCTTTGCAAATGGCTGATAAATCAACTGCTATATCTTTCGGTATTTGTGAGGATGTGCCTGTTGTAGTTGCAAATGTTACTATTTTAACGGACTTTGTTATTCTTGATATTCCCGAGGACGATAGTATGTCTATTATTCCTGGAAGACCCTTTTTGAATACTACAGGGGCTGTTATTGATTGCACTAACGGAAATGTCACTTTTCATGTTAATGGTAATGAGCACACGGTACACTTTCCGAGTAAACAACCTCAAGTTCATTGTATCAACTCTATTGGAAAAATTCCATCGATTATATTTGGAGGTTTTGAATTTCCTCTTCCTATTGTCAAGAAGAAATATGACATTCTTATTATTGGGGATGTGCATATCCCCGTTGAGGTAACATAGTGTTATTCGAAATTTCTCTGGTTCCATGTTATTCGGAATGAGTTCGTTAACAAGACTTGATCAACCTTGTTAGTGGATTCCTTTTGATGACCATGAGATGGATGAAACTAGAAGGCACAACCTTCTGTACCCCACTTTTACTTTCTGTTTTTTATATTAAATAAAATAAAAATAAAATGTTTATCTGTCTGTTATCTAATTATCCGTGCAATATAAAAATACCTCGAAAATAAAAGTTCTCCAAATGCCTTGAAAATTAAATATGATTTTTTTCTAGAATATTTGAGGATTTATGGAACTGAGAACACACAAGGGGGGCCAACCACCTGCCCACGAGGGTGGAAGGCGCGCCCACCCCTCTAGGGCGCACCCCTGCCTCGTGGGCCCATGGTGGCCCTCCTCCACTTATCCTTTCATCCATACACTCCTTGTTCCTCCCCCAAACATGAATAACCAGATCAAACCCGAGTCCAAGCTTGTTTTGCTGCCATTTTCGATCTCCTTGCTCAAAGGACCTCTCACAAAACTGCTTGGGGAGATTGTTCCTTGGTATGTGACTCCCCCCATTGGTCCCATTAGTTTTTGTTCTAGTGCTTTATTCATTGCAAATTTTTGCTGCTTAGGTGACCCTGTTCTTGAGCTTGCATGTCAAATTTATATGGTTCCAAGTAGTTTTGATGCATGATATAGGCCCTAGGCACTTGTAGGAGTAGTTGCTATCAATATTATTGAGTTTGGTTTACTTTTATTTTGAAGTTACTAAAAATTTCAGAATTTTTCAGAAAATGACGAGGAGACTCTTGAGGGGCTCATCGAGACAATGCTCGAAGGAAAAGGCACCGAAGCCTAAGTATAATCTGCCTCGCGCCGTGGAGGTTCGGGCGTGTGAATGGCCTTCCGAGGATTTCTTAACAGCAGCTGGGATTTATGAAGATTTTCATGAATTGGCTCAGACTACAGGCCTTACCGCTTTCCTCCATGACCAATGCGATCAGTATCTCTTGCTCACAAATATCTTTGTGCAAAACTTTCATTTCCATTCTAGGAGCTCACCACCTACGGTGGAGTTTTATTTATATGATGAGCATAAGGAGATGTCACTTCATGATTTCTGTCGGATTTGTTTAGTCCCTTTTGAGGGCAAGACAGAAGAACCACATCGTGATGATGTGGAGGGATTTATCGATACTATCACTGTAGGGGAAACAAGGAAGGTTTCCGATGCATGAATCACTAGCATACACTTTCCTATTTTACGTTATTTTGCATTATTTGCTAGTCGTTGCTTAATTAATTGGTTGCGGAAACTGTGGAAACCTGAGTATCCATGATATTATTATTTTGCACCACGGCTTATACCGTGATAACTCTTTTAGTACGGGCGGCATTATTGCCAAACGGTTAAGTCTGAACCGTACCAAGGGCCCCATCTTTGGAGGCATCTATGCTACACACCTAGCTGCACATTTTAACATACCTATTAGGCATTATGAGAAGGATGAAAAGGTGCTACCTCGTGTTTATTTAGATTATAAAGTATGGTGGCGCATGATTTTATTGTTAAGAATAGGGAAGGAGAGCTTAAATATCAATTGTTCTTTAATAAACATCATCCTGAGACTATTACCTTGCCTGCTCCTTCTTTGTTTGATTTGACTGTAGGCATGTACATTGTTCCGTTGACGGCTATTCACGCCTACCGGAACCCAGCACCAGCCAAGGAGCCAGAGCCGGAACCACAATTTGATCCTTCACGACAGTCTAATTACCAGTGGGATCCGGAGATGATTGTCAGCCAGTGGCAATCGGAGTCTTCCTCGTCTGCACCACAGTACGACCCCAGCTACTATTATGGATATCAGCTAGGCCAGCCGTGGCCATAGACCAACTTAGGCCAAAAGCCTAAGATTGGGGGAGTACGTATTTCTCACCGACATTACATTTATGCTCACACACTCATTGCTAGATGTCGGTGCTCATACTTTTTCATTGTATCATCTAAGCTAGTTTATTTTCCTTTTTATGCTTTCTTCTTGTGTGTTTAATAAACCTTAAGAAAAACCAAAAAAATTAGTTGTAGCTTTTAATTAGTTTAATTTCCATGCTTGTAGTAGTAATTAAAAAGAAAACCCAAAAAGATTTCCTGTTCTTCTTTTGCTTGTTGGGAGCTTTCCGGTGTAAATAGTTTTATTTCTTTTCTTTTCTTTGGGGGTTGATAGGAGAAGACCATAATTAAATTGATGAAGTGGCTCTTATATGCATTATTGTTGATCTCACAAAAGAGCCCATATTGCCTTGTCTTCTCCTGTTTATTGAATGCTTGCAGATTCCAGCTTAGTCCAATACACGTGCACTATTATTATTGTTCACATCATTCGGTCGTGCAAGTGAAGGGTGAAGGAAATATGCCCTAGAGGCAATAATAAAATTATTATTTAATTCCTTATATCATGATAAATATTTATTATTCATGCTAGAATTGTATTAACAGGAAACATAATACATGTGTGAATACATAGACAAACAATATGTCACCAGTATGCCTCTACTTGACTAGCTCATTGATCAGAGATGGTTAAGTTTCCTAACCATAGACAAAGTGTTGTCATTTGATTAATGAGATCACATCATTAGGATAATGATGTGATTGACTTGACCCATTCTATTAGCTTAGCACACGATCGTTTAGTATTCTGCTATTGCTTTCTTCATGACTTATACATGTTCCTATGACTATGAGATTATGCAACTCCCGTTTACCGGAGGAACACTTTGTGTGCTACCAAACGTCACAATGTAACTGGGTGATTATAAAGGTGCTCTACAAGTGTCTCCGAAGGTACTTGTTGGGTTGGCGTATTTCGAGATTAGGATTTGTCACTCCGATTGTCGGAGAGGTATCTCTGGGCCCTCTCGGTAATGCACATCACTTAAGCCTTGCAAGCATTGCACCTAATGAGTTAGTTGCGGGATGATGTATTACAGAACGAGTAAAGAGACTTGCCGGTAATGAGATTGAACTAGGTATTGAGATACCGACGATCGCATCTCGGGCAAGTAACATACCGATGACAAAGGGAACAACGTATGTTGTTATGGGGTTTGACCGATAAAGATCTTCGTAGAATATGTGGGAGCCAATATGAATATCCAGGTTCTGCTATTGGTTATTAACCGGAGACATGTCTCGGTCATGTCTACATAGTTCTCGAACCCGTAGGGTCCACACGCTTAACGTTTCGATGACGGTTATATTATGAGTTTATATGTTTTGATGTACCGAAGGTTGTTCGGAGTCCCGGATGTGATCCCGGACATGACGAGGAGTGTCGAAATGGTCAAGACATGAAGATTGATATATTGGAAGCCTATGTTTGGATATCGGAAGTGTTTAGGGTGAAATCAGGATTTTACCGGAGTACTGGGAGGTTACCGGAACCCCCCGGGGGCTTAATGGGCCTACATGGGCCTTAGTGGAAATAGAGGGCAGCAAGGGGAGTGTGGGGCATGCCCCCATGGGCCCAAACCGAATTGGTTTAGGGCAAGGGGGGCCGGCCCCCTGTTTCCTTCTCCCTCTCCCTTTCCTTCCCCCTCTCCTACTCCTACTAGGAATAGGAGGAGTCCTACTCCTAGTGGGAGTAGGACTCCCCCTTGGCGCGCCTGTCCCTGGCCGGCCGCCTCCTCCCCTTGCTCCTTTATATACGAGGGTAGGGGGGCACCCCATAGACACAACAATTGATCGTTTGATCTTTTAGCCATGTGCGGTGCCCCCCTCCACCATGGTCCACCTCGATAATACTGTAGCGGTGCTTAGGAGAAGCCCTGTGTCGGTAGAACATCATCATCGTCACCACGCCGCCGTGCTGACGAAACTCTCCCTCAACACTCGGCTGGATCGGAGTTCGAGGGACGTCATCGGGCTGAATGTCTGCTGAACTCGGAGGTGCCATACGTTCGGTACTTGATCGGTCGGATCGTGAAGACGTATGACTACATCAACCGCGTTGTGCTTCCGCTTCCGCTTTCGGTCTACGAGGGTACGTGGACAACACTCTCCCCTCTCGTTGCTATGCATCACCATGATCATGCGTGTGCGTAGGATTTTTTTTGAAATTACTACATTCTCCAACAGTGGTATCAGAGCCTGGTTTTATGCGTAGATGTCATATGCACGAGTAGAACACAAGTGTGTTGTGGGCGATATAAGTCATACTGCTTCCCAACATGTCATACTTTGGTTCGGTGGTAATGTTCGATGAAGCGGGCCGGACCGACATTACGCGTACGCTTACGCGAGACTGGTTCTACCGACGTGCTTTGAACACAGGTGGCTGGCGGGTGTCAGTTTCTCCAACTTTAGTTGAACCGAGTGTGGCTACGCCCGGTCCTTGAGAAATTTAAAACATCACCAAATTGACAAACTATCGTTGTAGTTTTGATGCGTAGGTAAGAACGGTTCTTGCTAAGCCCGTAGCAGCCACGTAAAATTTGCCACAACAAAGTAGAGGACGTCTAACTTGTTTTTGCAGGGCATGTTGTGATGTGATATGGTCAAGACATGATGCTAAATTTTATTGTATGAGACGATCATTGTCGGTGTCAAAACCGGCGGATCTCAGGTAGGGGGTCCCGAACTATGTGTCTAGGCCGGATGGTAACAGGAGGCAGGGGACACGATGTTTTACCCAGGTTTGGGCCCTCTTGATGGAGGTAAAACCCTGCGTCCTGCTTGATTAATATTGATGATATGGATAGTACAAGAGTAGATCTACCACGAGATCAGAGAGGCTAAACCCAAGAAGCTAGCCTATGGTATGGCTGTATGTTGTGATTGTTGTCCTATGGACTAAAAGCCTTCGGTTTATATAGACACCGGAGAGGGTTAGGGTTACACAAGGTCGGTTACAAAGGAGGAGATATCCATATCCGTATTGCCTAGCTTGCCTTCCACGCCAAGTAGAGTCCCATCTGGACACGAGACGAAGTCTTCAATCTTGTATCTTCATAGTCCAACAGTCCGGCCAAAGGATATAGTCCGGCTGTCCGGAGACCCCCTAATCCAGGACTCCCTCAGTAGCCCCTGAACCAGGCTTCAATGACGATGAGTCCGGCGCGCAGTATTGTCTTCGGCATTGCAAGGCGGGTTCCTTCTCCAAATTCCGTGTACCTGTCGAAATAGTGTCCGGCCTCTTGTGAATGTTGTACTCCTTGGCTTCCACGCCCAATAATGACCACTTTCCACGTGTCGAGCGAATGTGAAGAGCCAGGGTGTTTTTACATTTACCCCCCTAGCTGTGTGAATGAGCTGCCTATTAAAAAGACGAGGATTCAGATCCAAATCACACCATCCTCCCTTGGCGAGCCTTCATCGGAGCACATTCGATAGAGATCCATTCCATCATGGCCAGTCGACACAGCTCCTCCTCTCGCTCCCCTAGCCCCAAGCCTGGAGATTGGGAGAGATGTTCTGTCCCGCACAGCAAATTAGTGATGCTTCAGACCTAGGGATTTCTTCCCCCAGCGTACATGGTCCCGGTTCGAGCTGGGCTTGCCACCTATAATGGCGGAGAGCAAGCGGAGAGCCTTCCCCATCCCTCCAAGGGAGAGCGGGTATGCCTTGTCCCTTATTTGCTAAGAGGTCTCGGATTTCCAATTCATCCGTTTCTCCGGGGGCTCCTGGAGTTCTACGGCCTCCAGTTGCATAACCTTACGCCCGCCTCCATGCTGCATATCGCGGAATTCGTAGCCCTTTGCGAGTTGTTTTTGGGCTGTGAGGCTCATTTCGCTCTGTGGAAGAAGTTGTTCTGCCTTGTGCCCCGTTCTCAGAAGGGGTCAATATATCAAGTGGGCGGAGCCGAAGTGTGGCGTATTGCCGAGACCGGATACCTGTCCGGAACACCAAAGAAGACGTCCGAAGACTGGCCTTCAGAATGGTTTTATATAGAAGACGTCCCCCTCCCGGATCCTATTAGAATCGGCCTTCCTGAGTTCGACAATGCCCCTTTGAAGAAGCGCCGGAGCTGGCGTCCATGGAGCTCCCTGGAGGAAGATGACAGGGACGTTCTTTACCTGATGAGCCGGATAAGTTTTTTAGCTCGATCCGGATTGACCATGATCGAGGTCATGGCCATATGTATTATGCGGGGGTGCAGCCGCTTCAATATAGAGGCCACCCCATGTGGGATTTCAACGGGGAGGATGACGCCACCCTCCACGGTCGCAAAGGGCCGGGATCGGTTGCTGATCTAATAAAGATCTTATCCACTTTATACAAGGGAGAAGAGGAGGAATTCCTTCATGTCAACCCGCAGGGCAGATTTTCTATGTACAATCCTCCCAGCTGGGTAAGCGGAGACTTTTTCTCGCCCATCCATTTCGTATTCCCATAGTTAAGTATTCAGTCCAGTGATTTCATCGCAGGAGCTGCGACAGGCTGTAAAGGAGATAATCAGCCCCCTCCACAACCCGAGGACCCTGGAGGGTCCCTTGACCCGGCCTCCCAGGAGGACCCGGACATATCTGTGGAGCTGATCGATGGAGTATTCTACCAATCAAGTAATGACAAAGCTTTGGTGGCCATTACGGCTGATTACCCTAGGCTACTTCCCGCCTCACAGGTGACTGAGACCGAAGTCCCAGCACTTTGAAAGGGGATCTGTCCTTGCGTGTTTTTGATTGCCGTATAACAGCCATGTTTTGCAGGGGAGGTCCTTGAGGCGGAAGGCCGAGCCTGCGGCGACTAGCCACCAAGGGCCGCGAGGCCAGGCAGGCTGAAAAGACCTGCAGTCCGGATTGAGACACCGGCGCGGCGGTACGGCGCGCCGTTTTTATTGCAAGACATTATTCTCAGAGGCATATTAACGCCCGTGCCTTCTTTTCAGGAAAAAGAGCGCTCGCCGGACTATACCCGTAGAGGCTACTAATCGCGCCTCCACCAGTCAGGCTCCAAGGCGGGACTCGGAGGTGGGAACGAATACAAGGCGTGCGCCGGGCACTCCTCCGACAGAGGATGCAGATAAACTGTCCGCCACCAATTCCGAGGTGGAAAGTGCCATGAACCACAGGCGTCGCCGGACTATTCTTCGTGACACTTGTTTCTCCCAAGAGGCATTGGATGCCTTCAACTCGGGAGATGCGTACCTCCGTGCCGCTCAAATTGGTCTAGCCAGAGCCACGGAGCAGTATGTAAAAGACATACGGGTGAGAAAATTTGGTGATTATATATATATATATATATATATCAGCAGCCCCTGAGACTTGAAACAGTTAGAATAACTGATTTAAGGATCATTTGTTATGCAGGTTCTTACCGAAAAGAATACTCAACTGTCCCAGGAGCTGGAAGAGTGCAGAGCCCAACTTCAGGCCGCACTGGCCGCGACGTGGGAGCCCAAAGAGACCCCCTCTGGTAATATATCCTTCAAATGATAAATGTCATATAGGATGTGGCGTATATGCAGATCTGACGATAAAATTGCAGATGACGCTGGAGTAAATCCGGATAAGCAACAGCTCCTACGCCAGCTGAAGGCTGGTGAGAGCGTGCTTACGAGGATGAGGCAGGAGAATAATGATCTCCTAGATGTCAACACCAAGCTGGGCGTGGAACTAAAAGATGTTTGTGCCCAACTGTCGGACTCTGTTAAGGAGAATCGGCGGCTTCGACGCAGCATATTTAGTAAGTGCTTGAACGAACTTTGAAAAAGTGTTCGGAGAGGAAGCTGGCTGACCGAGTTATGTCTGTAGGTATGCTAACAGGTCGTCCTACCGAGGAAATGCCCGGTTCAACGGGTTACCTTCTTCCCGAGCTCTCACAGCTGCACGAACAAGTTCGGCAGGTGATGCAAGGCGTCGCCTAGGCCTTGTGGCCATCCGTCTCCATACCCGAAGGCTTTGGAGAGCTTGCAGAAAAGCTAAAGGGAGCGCGGCGGCGCTTCCGATTATGGAAGATATCGGCCTGCCGTCAGGGTGCCAGGGAATCCTGGGCAATGGTGAAGACACGGTACATGAAGGCTGACCCGAACCACATGGCCGAATTTGGACCTGTGGGGCCCGATGGGAAGGAGATCCCTGTGAGCTTAGTGTACGGCCAAGTAGAATTGGCCGCAAAGTATTCCCAACAGGACTGTAGACTAGACAGCCTATTGGATGGTATTGAAGAGGAATTCGACCAGTCAAATTGACTATGTAATTTAAAGTGACATGTATAATGCCTTCTAGCCGGATTGTAGATCGTTTGTCGTGGCGGACCTTTTCGCTTCAACCTCGGGACCCGACGGTCCGGAGTGTATCTGAATACCCTCTCGGTTATGTAAGAACCGGGGCATGCGTGGAGACCAGGCGTAGGGGTCATTAGTGCTTTATCAGACAAGTGCCCAACTAGTTATGTTATATTACATGGGTAGTAAGAAACATCTTCCAGGGAGAATAGTTCCGTTAAGGGTTCCTTTCCCTGGGTAAGCATGCCCTAAAGTGCATGTCCGGACTGCGATAAGAAGCGCAGAAAAAGAATCTGGGGGCAGATATGGAAAATAAATAAAAGTCATCTTTTGTTCACCGACCGAATATTCCCTTAAGAACGCTAGCTTTTGGCTTCACCCAGTCTGAGGTACATGTCCGGCTGACCCGGCGGTAACAATCGCAGAGGTGCTCCCCTTATTCCCTAGCCAAATTAACGGGAACGTAGGGTATAAATACAAGAGCCAGGCAACCCAGCTTGGCCAAAACATAAGTCATATCGATGCATATAATGGTGAAAAAAGGTACATGCGGAAGTATAACACATGTGTTGGGCGTGAGGCCTAGGTAAATAATTTAAGCTTCTATGAAAGAAGCCCCCAGGTATGAAGAGTGCGGCTAGCGCATCTGTAATGTACGAGTGAGGCACAAGGTGACCCTTGAAGGCCTAGAGAAATAATAAGAAAAAGAAAGAAAGGGAAGCAAGACAGATGATGCATATGCAGAAAATGGACAAAGGGAGGGGACTAACATAGAGTCCGGTGCTAGGCGTAGAATCTTCGAAGCCTAGCTGCGTTCCATGGGTTCGGCTCGAGTCGACTAGTCGATGCATCCCGCAGTCGGTATGCTCCACTGGTCAGAACTTGGTCGATAATGAAGGGACCTTCCCATTTGGGCTCGAACTTGTTCTTTTTCTTATCCGGTAGTCGTAGAACTAGTTCGCCAATGTTATAAGTTTTGGCCCGTACTTGTCTGCTTTGGTATCTGCGAGCTTGTTGCTGGTAAAATGCGGAACGGGCTTTGGCTACGTTGCGCTCTTCCTCCAAGGGGTCCAGACTGTCCTGCCGATCGAGCTCGGCTTCTCTTTCTTCGTACATGCGCACTCGAGGTGAGTCATGAATTATGTCACACGGCAAGACTGCCTCTGCGCCGTACACCATAAAAAATGGTGTATATCCGATACTATGATTCGGCGTGGTCCGTAGCCCCCAGAGTACAGAGTCGAGCTTCTCTACCCTGTGTGTGTCAGACTCCATTAAGGAACACACTAATCTGGGTTTAATACCGCTCATTATAAGACCGTTTCCTCGTTCGACTTGACCGTTGGTTTGTGGGTGATAGACCGAAGCATAATCGAGCTTGATGCCCATTTTGCTGCACCAGAGTTTTACCTCGTCGGCCGTGAAGTTCGTGCTATTATCAGTGATGATGCTGTGGGGGACGCCGTAACGGTGTACAACCCCGGATATGAAATCTATCACTGGTCCGGATTCAGCTGTCTTAACCGGTTTAGCCTCTATCCATTTGGTGAATTTATCCACCATGATCAATAAGTATTTTTTCTTATGGGTTCCCCCTTTCACTACTGGAATCAGCTAGTTTGCCATCTGCCAGTTCTTTGCCGTCCGCTAGCGGACGGCAAAGAAGCTCTTTGCCATCAGCTTCCAAAAAGCAGACGACAAAGAACTGGCTGATGGCAAAGACCAAGTTTGCCATCAGCCAGTTCTTTGCCGTCGGCTAGCGGACGGCAAGGAGGGAGGGGCCCCACTGACGAACTGCAAAAAAAAAAAACCTAACGGGCCCCCTCTTTGCCGTCCGCTAGCGGACGACAAAGAGCAAGAAGGCGGACGGCAAAGTGCCGCGGACGGCAAAGAGGGAGGCCCCACGTAACGTTAACGGGGCCGCGCCCCACACCCCCCTCTCTCTCTTTCTCTCCCACCTCTCGCCACCCCGTCGCACCACGCCCCGCCGCCGCCCCAGCGCCCCCCGCCGCCGCCCCGTCGCCCCCGCCGCCCCCGCCGCCCTGCCGTCTGGGCGCCGGCACCTCCGCGCCCCGCCGCCCCGGCCGGGCCCGGCACCGCCGCCCCAGGCCGCCCCGCCCCCCTCCTTCGCCGCCCCAGGCCGCCCCGCCCCGCTCCTCCGCCGCCCCAGGCCGCACCGCCCCCCTCCTCCACCCTGCAGGTGAGCTTCTTCCTTTTTTTTTCCTTCTTTCTGTTTTTTTAGTTTTAGGTTTATGTTTAATTTAGATTTAGTTTTTGTTTTAGGATTAGTTTTTAGGTTTTTAGGTTTAGTTTTAGTTTAGTTTTATGTTTAGATTTAGTTTTTTTCTTTTTCTGTTTTTTTAGTTTTAGGTTTAGGTTTAGTTTAGTTTTAGGAAAGAAGAAAAAGAGAAAAAGAAGAGATCAGGAGAAGAAGAAGAAGAAGAAGAGGGGGAGGAGAAGAAAAAAGAAGAAGAGGAAGAAGAAGAAGAAAAAAGAGGAGAGGAGGAGAAGAAGAAGACGAAAAAGGAAAGGAGGAAGAAGAAGAAGAAGAAGAAGGAAAAAAAGGAAGAAAAGGAAAAAGAGGAAGAAGAAGAAAAGGAAAAAAACCCGACCCGACACTGTACCCTGACCCCGACCCGGCACCCTGACACGACACCCCGACCCCGAGACCCCGACCCCGACACCCCGACTCCGACCCCGACCCCGACCCTGACCCCGACACCCCGACCTCGACCCCGACACCCCGACCCCCAAGCCTGACCCGACACCCCGACCCCGACCCCGACACCCCGACCCCGACCCGACACGGTACCCAGACCCCGACCCGGCACCCCGACACGACACCCCGACCCCGAGACCCTGACCCCGACCCCGACACCCCGACCCCGACCCCGACCCCGACACCCCAACCCCGACCCGACACGGTACCCAAACCCCGACCCGGCACCCCGACACGACACGCCGACCCCGAGACCCCGACCCCGACCCCGAGACCCCGACCCCGACACCCCGACCCCCCGAGCCTGACCCGACACCCCGACCCCGAGCCTGACCCGACACCACACCCCGACCCCGAAACAACACCCCGACACCGACACGGCACTACCCCGACATCGACACGACACCCCGACCCCCCGACCCCGAAACAGCACCCCGACCCCAACACGGCACCCCGACACTGACAGGACACCCCGACCACCGACACCTCCCGAAAAGGTGTTCTTTGGCCTTCCAGAGGCTGACGGGGTCATATATTTGTGAATTATTAGTTAGGTCATATATTTTTCGATTTTGTTATAAAAACATCATATATAATTGTGTTGATCGTGTAGTTTTAAAGGTGCAGTTGTTTCATCGCTGCGAGGTTTGGTGTTCGACGACCTCGCCGTGCGTTTGACGAGCTCTGCCCCTTCGTTCGTGGGTGAGCACAAATGACAAGTCCTCCTCCCCTAGTAATTATTTGATCTATTCCGATGAAACTTGATAGCTAGCTATATATGTGTCTTGAATCATCAGTATGCGTAACCAATATGTGTCTCCCGTTCGAAAGCATCATAGTTATAAATATGCATGCATTTGCATATTTATAACCTTGATTCTTTCGAATTGTCCAACGCTATCCATGGACAGCCCGAGTATGTGTAGATTGGGTTCGTTTTTCCATATGCTTTGCTCCGGATCCGACGCATATATTTCGTCAGTGCCTCCCCTGTTGTTCTCCGGGTACACATCCTCTCTGTTTATTGTAGAGACGTGTATCAGGAGAACAGCGGGGAGGTGCTGCCGAAATTTTGTGTCGGATCCGGAGCATAGCATGGGAAAATAAACCCAATCTACACATACACGGGTGGGATTAGGACCTATCATTACCTATTAGAGTGTAGGTTGCATGGACGTAATAAAATTGACAAAGTAGATCAACTGATGAATATATACATGGTGAATTACATATATAATTGTTGTGTGTCCAGTAGCTCTGAAAGTCAAGATGAGTGACCGTGCTTGGATGTATACCGGTCACACTGGTCAGAACAAATGGAGCGCTGAATGGTTCACAAAAACTAAGGGGTTTGTGCAAGCCGCATTTGCAAATGGCCAAAAGAAAACCTGGTAGCCCTGTTTCCGGTGCGGCAATTGGGAAAAGAAGACAGAGGCTGAAATGGGCAAACACCTGCAGAAGAGTGGTTTTACGCCCGATTATACGGTGTGGACATTTCATGGTGAGTCTGCCCAACGTGACCGAGCTGAGGTGGATCGTCGTCGCACCGACGAGCATGGTACCGGGATGGAAAACATGGTGCAAGGCTATGATGATGCTCGGGATTCGGACGAGGAGATGGAGGAATCTGCAAAGGCCTTCAATGAAATGTTGGAGTCTTCAAAACGTCCGCTCCACGAGCACACTGAGCTTTGTCAGTTGGATGCCATCTCACAAGTAATGGCTTTGAAGGCTCAGTTCAACTTGGGCAGAGAATGCTATGACGCAATTATGACAGTATTTGGACGCTTTCTACCCAAAGGCCATGTAATGCCTGCAAACCTGTACCAGTCAGACAAAATCCTCCGTGCACTGAAGATGCCCCATGAGAAGATACATGCCTGTGAGAAAGGATGTGCCTTTTTTAGGCTTGACTATGCGGACTTGAACTATTGTCCCATTTGCAAGTCTTCCAGGTATATTGTGGTAGACAACGGTATGGGTGAGAAGACACAGACCAAAGTCCCCGTTAGTGTTCTTCGGTATATGCCAATCGTACCAAGACTTCAACGTCTTTTCATGGTCGAAGAGACGGCCAGACAGATGACATGGCACAAAACAGGCAAAAGAACTGAACTAGATGCAGATGGGAATCTGATGATGGTACACACATCGGATGGTGTTGCGTGGAAAAAGTTTGATGAATTACATGCTGACAAAGCGGCAGATCCGAGGCATCCTCGAGTCGGCATCAGCACGGATGGGTTCAGTGTGTTTGGTATGACAGCAGCCCAATACAGTTGTTGGCCCGTATTTGTCTTTCCACTCAATCTCCCCCCCGGACAGATTATGCAAAGAAAGAACATTTTCCTAACGTTGATAATTCCAGGACCCAACTATCCGGGCAAAAATATGAATGTGTACATGCAGCCTCTTAAGGACGAATTGCAAGAAGCCTGGGATAATGGGTTCAAGACATACGATGCCTTTAGCAAACGGAACTTCATAATGCGTGTCTGGTACATGTACTCGACGCATGACTTGCCGGCGTATGCGCTATTCGTTGGCTGGTGTGTGCATGGAAGGTTCCCGTGCCCCACATGCAAGGGAGCTCTTGAGTTTCGTTGGCTTCAGGCCGGTCGCAAGTTTTCTTGCTTCGAGATGCATAGACAGTTCCTGGATCCTCGCCATAAGTTCAGGAAAGACAAGAAGAACTTCATCAGGGGTAGAGTTGTCAAAAACTCTGCACCACCTGCATTGACAGGCCAACAGACCCAGGATCAGTTAAACGCTCTCGAGCCAGATCCACAACGTCCAGGGTACTTCAAGGGGTATAATACTAAGCATGCGTGGACTCACAAAACATGCTTATGGGATCTGCCTTACTTCAAAGACCTCCTTTGCCCACACAACATCGACGTGATGCACACTGAGAAGAATATCGCCGAGGCACTTTTTGGTACATTGTTCGGCATAGATGGGAAGTCAAAGGATAATACTAAGGCTAGAGTCGATCTGTAAGCGCTATGTGATAGGCCGTTACAAAACATGAAAGAACCGAAAGGAAAGCAGAACTGGACGAAGCCGAAGGCATGGTTCAATCTTGGAAGGCCAACTATGAGGGAAATTCTCTTGTGGGTGCAACAGCAGTTGATGTTCCCCGATGGGTATGCAGCGAATCTAAAGAGGGGAGCGAATCTTGATAAACTGAAGATATTTGGTCTCAAGACTCATGATTGGCACATATGGATTGAGCGGGTAATGCCGGTGATGTTGCGTGGCTTCATCCCTGAGGATGAATGGCTAGTACTGGCAGAACTCAGCTATTTCTTCCGTGTTCTTTGTGCGAAAGAACTATCGCCTGGCGTGCTAGAAGAAATGGAAGAGTTGGCGCCGGAGTTGATCTGCAAGTTAGAGAAGATCTTTCCACTGGGCTTCTTTAATCCAATGCAGCATTTGATTTTGCATCTCCCGACCGAGGCAAGATTGGGGGGGCCCGTGCAAAATCGTTGGTGCTACCCAACTGAGAGGATGCAGAAGATGCTTCGAGAAAAATGTAAAAATAAACGTAGAATTGAAGCATCGATGGCTGAGGCATTCATCACAGAGGAGGCGGAAAACTTCGTAACAGCGCACTATGAAGCCAAAAATCGTCATTTGCATAATCCGAAGCCTCGGTACAATGCTGACAAGCCTAAAAAGGGTGGATCCTACCTCAGCCTATTCAAAGGGAATCTCGCACCAGCTAGTGTTTCACATCCAGTATCTTTGGATAATGAAGAATGGCGGACCATTTCATTGTATATCTTCAACAACCTGATAGAAGTGCGGCCGTACATCGAGTAAGTTCTCGGTACATTGTTTCGCAACTTCTATTTCCTTTGAACTACTCTTATTCCTGGATATGTCATACAGTCGATACGTCACCATATTCTCGTATGGAGCGGAGATCCAAAAGGATTCCGTCGAAGAGTATGAGCTTCTCGCAAATCAAGGAGGTGGCTATCCCGGTTTCATCTCTTGGTTCAAACAAACGGTAATTTCTATTAGACAATTTCATATCATTCGCTAATTTGTGCATAATGCAACAATCCTTTCATATTAAACTTGTAGGCTAATTCAGAGTCTATGGACGCCGAATTGAGACAAGTCGCTAATGGTTTTGACTATAAGGTCCATTCATTTGACAAGTACGACATCAACGGGTATCGCTTCCATACCTATGGCAAAGAGCTATCTATGGCCGACTGAAAGTCAACAAATTGTTGTGTATCTGCTATCGGCGAAGGAGGTACCGAGTATTATGGGAGAGTTGAAGCAATTTATGAACTTCTGTTCTATGGTGAAAATCCACCGAATGTCGTAGTCTTCAAATGTTATTGGTTTCAGCCGAAGGAGACTAGAAGGACTCATGAACATGTAGGGCTAGTTGAAATCAACCAAAGCACTCATTTAGATGTTCCTGATGTCTATATTATGGCTCAACAGGCGACCCAAGTATTCTATCTACCGTGGGCCTGCCAAACTAATCCAAATCTGAAAGGTTGGATGTCGTTTATGAAGTGCCACCACGTGCTAGACTTTCTCCCCCAAAGGAAGAGGATTATGAACCTCACATTAACCCAGACACATATGAAGGAGAATTCTTCCAAGAGACACGTCTTTCGAAAAAGCTTTTCAAGAACCGCTATACTTCGCCCCAAAACATTGAAGTAGACAGCGACAATGAATCCGACATCACCCCAGAGGAGGAACAAGAAGAGGTTACTGCTGCGGATGACCTGTCAATGCTTGACCGATTACGTCAAGGTGGCCTTGCACATGTTGATGCCAATGAACCCTATGAGCCCGTCATTGATTATAGTGATGATGATGATTATGCATTTAATGATGATACTGATCGAGATTATTAGTAGTGTCAGGTATTACATTTTTTTATGTTGTACTTGATGATGATACACTTAAGTGATACACATATTATTATTCATGTCGGTCTTTTTTTATGTTGTACTAATTTCGTTTACTGTTTGTCATGGCAGGTGTTTAAAGATGGTGGGCGCTGGTCGGGAGCGTGGTCTGAGGTCTTCCATTCCAGACGCACCTCTCCGCCGAGCATTGCTGGACAGTATGGCCACACCGCCGGGCCCTTCTTCGTCGACCGCGGTGCCCAGCAGGGGACGAGGTAGGAAGAGAGGAGGTGGGGCACGTGGTCGTGGGAGAGGAGGTAGGGTGACTACTACGGCGCCTTCCTCGCCGCCACCCCCAGCCGTTTCACCCGAGCACGTGACTGCTAGGGTGGACTCGTCCGAGGAGGAGGCTACACGGACTCCGGTCCACGAGCCTCCGGTCCACGGGTCTTGGGCCCACAAGCCTCGGGTCGACTAGCCTTCGGCCCACGAGAGTTCGGCCCACGTGACCCCGGAGGAGCACACGTCCGGATGGGGTACCTGGCCGGATCAGCCCAAGGAGCCGAGTGGCCATGCTGATGATGGCGGGGAGCCGACTGATCTTGAGGAGGAGGGGGGCACCGTCTACCAGCGTGGTGCTACACGGCTCCCGTCCGTGCCGGTGACCCGCGAGCAGAGGTGGTTGATTTTCCCTGATGGGGAGAGGTACGTAAGTGCATTTAATATTTTTGTACCTTGTGCATTCACGTTTTTTCAAATAACTAATGCGTTGGCCTTGTCATGCTGCAGGGGTTGGGACCACCATCATAGTGTCCGCCGGCCCAACTCCGTCCTTGGAGTTCTTTGCCGGCAAAACTTCCCGGGGTTTGTCACGTTGCCTGGTGAGGGTCGGCTTCCAGAGCTTGGATTGAGCTGGGAGCACTACGTGGCTGCCCCGGCCCCACCGGATGAGATTATCGACGGTGTCGTGTGCAACACGAGGGCAGACATGGTGATCAGAAAGTTCTGGGTAATTTCTCCTTTACACATTTAAAAATCTTCAACTAGCTAGTTATTAATTGTACTAATCAATATTATCTCATTTGATTGCAGACATTCTACAGGTGTGAGGAGGGATACGAGGAGGACGCGGCACATGTTATCGAGAACGTCTGCAAGCGCCTACTCCAGAACTTACGGCACGAGGCTCGGGTGCAGGCTGTTCGAGACTACTACGCCTTGCGTGGTATCAAGAAGACCAAGCTGGCATGCCGCGATAAGTTCCTGAGTAAGGAGCAGTACATGAAGGTAATTCTTAAGGCCTTCTCTACTTAAGTTCCTTCATTTAGTAATTCTTAGCCGTAGCGCTCAAGTTTCTATTTGCTAACTTAGGCGCCTCCGAGATGGTGTGCGGATCGGATGGATTGTTGGGAGGTGTTGGTCGATGAGTCGTGCTCACAACGATGGCTAGCCCTCCACAACGAGGCCAAGGACAAACGTGCCCAAATGGAAGGTGTGCCACACCATCAAGGCAGCTCCAACTTATATCAGTTCGGGCGCAACTGGGTATGTGGTTTGCTTCATGATTCATGCAATTCATTCATCATGCTAGCTTGAGCCCTTTAATTACTAATTTTCATTGTTTCTCTCTTTCAGGCACGCTACAATAAGGCGGATAAGGTGCCAGAGGTGTACGACCTATATGCCATGGCCCACACTGCCTCTTTCAAGAAAGTCAAGGCTTTCTCTCAGTCTGACCTCGATGATGCAAACAACTTCACCAACATCTCCTCCCACAACAAGCTCGTGAGATATAGAGATGAGGGGAAGGCAAGGAAAGGGGAGGACTTTAACCCGAGCCAGGGTCCCATTGATCCAGAGCTGTTGATGATATCTGGTGGCGGGAGGTCCCATGGCTCCATAGCCATTGGAGATGGACTTATCCGTTGTCCTAGCACTCTCCCGGAGATCAAGGCGCGCCAGTCGAGCTCCGCTCCTGAGATAAGGCCTCGTGAACGGCCAGTGCAACTCGCCATCAAGGTTAGTGATACGTACTCAGTTATCTTTCTCCATTACATTGTGTGCGCTTCCATCAATGATTACAAATGGTCATGTGAGTGGTGTTGCAGGCTGCTATACAGAGTGAGAGAGATAGAACGGAGAAACTTCTGGCGGAGGCGGCGGAGAGGCAGCGGGAGTTGGAGGAGAGGACGACAAAGATGATGGAGGAGGAGAGGGCACGAAATGACATGCAGGCAAGGGCCATGTACGAGCTCCTTGTGGTAAGTTTCTTTTGTAGATTAGCCAAAACATTCATGTAGTGTTTGTCTCATTACTAACTAGTATGACTGAGTCGTCAAAACCAAATGTGCAGTCTGTGTGCGAGAAGACAGGTCAGACCGCTCTGCCGATGCCAGTGATTGCTCCTGGGACCACGGTGAGTTTTATTGAATGGACATTACTTGCTAGTCTTAACATTTGAGTGTCAGCATGCTAACAAGACATTGGAAATGATCTTTGGTGCAGCGTAACTCCAGACAAGCATCGCACGATCCTTCTCTAGCTACCGACACGAGCCACCCCGCTCCTACACCTCCTACATCTTGGTAAGTTTATCTAGTGTTTTGCTTAACACATGCATAAAGACCTAGACTTAGCTTTATTTCCTCCAATGCTTACCATAATGACCTAGACTTAGCTTCTTCACATCCAAAATGACTTAATAAGCTTACTGACCTCCAAAACCATCCATTTTACCTAAGTTAGCTCTAAAACGATCTGTACTTAGCTTACTTCTGTCAAAAATTGCATAATTATCTTAGTTAGCTTATAGACGATCCATTTTACCTAAGTTAGCTCTAAAATGACCCATTTTACCTAGGTTAGCTTATAAATGATCCAGTTCATCCAAGTTAGCTCAAAAATGACCGATTTTACCTAGATTAGCTCCTAAATGATCCATTTTACATACGTTAGCTTTAAAATGACCCATTTCACCTAGGTTAACTCCAAAATGACCAATCTTACCTAGGTTATCTGATAAACGATCCATTTCAACTAATTTAGCTCATAAACAATCCATTTCACCTAGGTTACCTAAAAAACGATCCATTTCACCTAAATTAGCTCTTAAATGATCCATTTCACCTAAGTTAGCTCAAAAAGATTCATTTCAACTAAATTAGCTCATAAATGATCCATTTCACCTAAGTTAGCTCAAAAACGATCCATTTCAACTAAGTTAGCTCATAAATGATCCATTTCATCTAAGTTAGCTAAAAAAGATCCATTTCACCTTAGTTGCCTGAAAAACGATCCATTTGACCTTAGTTAGCTCATAAACGACCCATTTCAACTAAGTTAGCTCATAAATGATCCATTTCACCTTAGCTAGCTCATAAACGACCCATTTCAACTTAGTTAGCTCATATATGATCCATTTCACGTAAGTTAGCTCATAAATGACATACTCTTCTTGTTCTAGTCTTCTTCTTGTTCTACTCTTCTTGTTCTAGTCTTCTTCTTGTTCTACTCTTCTTCTTGTTCTACTCTTCTTGTTCTAACTTTCTTATTTTTCATTTTGCAGAGTTCATTCACTTGACGAAAGCTTGCATAGATGGAGTGCTCCTTATCCCTTTCTCTGTTTCTTTTGTATCGTTCAACTATGCATGTATCGTTGGATGAAACTATTGTAATATATATGGTTGGATGCCTCTATGTTGAACTTGTTATGTATGATGGAACTATGCATGTAATATATATGGTTGGATGATGAAGTTATGTGTTGGATATCTTATATGTTTGCTCTGTAATGGCCTTTTGAAATATATCTATATATGTCATCTATATTTGTGATGAAAATTGTTGGATTTAATAAAAAACAGATAAAAGAGCCAATATGCAGGCTCTTTGCCATCTGCCACCAACGGCAACGGGCTCTTTGCCGTCTGCCGTGGACGGAAAAGAAGGCACGTGGCATCCAGCTGTGCTTCCTGGGAGCTGACCCGTTTGGTCAGTTTGCCTACAGTGGCAGACGGCAAAGACTTTGCCATCAATGGCAGACGGCAAAGAACCTGCCATGTAGTGACGTGTAGATGACATCATACGGCGGACGGCAAAGACACTAGAAAGTTTGCCGTCAGCGGCGGACGGCAAAGGCCTGCCGTTAGCCATTTAACGGACTGACAGCGCAATTATTGCCGTCCGCCTTCTTTGCCGTCTGCCGCGCTCTCTTTGCCGTCTGCGGCCGACGGCAAAGACTTTGCCATCAGTAGCAGACGGCAAAGTAGCTGTTTACCGAACCCTACTTTGCCGGAGCCTTTTGCCGTCCGCGGCTGACGGCAAAGGCCTTTGCCGTCCGCCGTTCATGCCTTTGCCGTCCGCCGTGGCAGACGGCAAAGTAGTTGATTCCTGTAGTGTTTAAGGGGTCCAACCATGTCAAGCCCCCAGACCGCGAAGGGCCATGTAATGGGGATTGTTTGGAGGGCGGTGGGTGGCATGTGGCTTTGATTGGCAAAGAGCTGGCAACCAGCGCAACGTTGGACCAAGTCCTGTGCATCTGCCCGGGCCGTTGGCCAATAGAATCCTGTACGGAAGGCCTTGCTTACAAGAGCCCAGGCTGCGGCATGATGACTGCCAAGTCCGGCATGAATTTCTGCCAAAAGGTTCCGCCCTTCTTCTTCGGAGATGCACCTTTGAAGGACCCCGGTAGTGCTTTTCTTGTACAATTCTCCCTCATGGACCCTGTAGGCCTTGGATCGCCGCACTATGGAGCGTGCCTCATTTTGGTCTTCCGGAAGTTCCTGTCTAGT
Organism: Triticum urartu; assembly: GCF_056163025.1. NCBI lineage: Eukaryota > Viridiplantae > Streptophyta > Magnoliopsida > Poales > Poaceae > Triticum > Triticum urartu. Next base: position 423,994,810 of record NC_141877.1, on the reverse strand, counting down.
TAGGTAGGCCGGGAATGGTTCTCTCCACGGGGCAATAGTGGCCATTATCTCGTGGGATGAATGTGTTATTTCGGTGGCGGAGCCTCCGATTGTGTCAGAGAATTCGGTATCGGGTATTTTGGCCGGGTCCGGACTGTTGCTACCGGTGTCCCCTTCCCATCCTACTGATGGCTTGAAGAGCCTTTCCAGAAATATGTTGGGAGGGACCGCGTCGTGTTTTGCGCCGATGCGGGCGAGGATATCCGCCGCCTGATTGTTTTCCCGAGCCACATGGTGAAATTCGAGCCCCTCGAACCGAGCTGACATTTTTAGGACGACATTGCGATAAGCTGCCATTTTCGGATCCTTGGCATCAAAGTCTCCATTTATTTGGGATATCGCAAGGTTCGAATCCCCGCGCATCTCTAGGCGTTGAATGCCCATGGATACTGCCATCCGGAGACCATGTAGAAGGGCCTCATATTCGGCTGCGTTGTTGGAGTCCGTATACATTATCTATAGTATGTCTTGAACGGTATCTCCCATTGGTGACGTCAAAACGACGCCGGACCCCAGACCAGCCAACATTTTGGAGCCGTCGAAGTGCATGATCCAGTTTGAATATGTGCCGTACTCCTTAGGGAGTTCGTCTTCCGTCCACCCGGCGACGAAGTCAGCCAAAACTTGCGACTTAATAGCTCGCCGTGGCTTGTAAGTTATGTCGAATGGGAGGAGCTCAATGGACCATTTGGCAATCCGGCCCGTCGCGTCGCGGTTGTTTATAATATCGTTAAGTGGTACTTCCGAGGCTACCGTTATCGAACACTCTTGAAAGTAGTGTCGCAGCTTCCGGGATGCCATAAATACCGCGTACGCTATCTTTTGGTAATGCGGGTACCGTGATTTGCATGGAGTAAGGACAGTGGACACATAGTAAACCGGCTTTTGAAGGGGGAATTTGTGTCCGTCCACTTCTTGCTCGATGACGAGCACTGCGCTTACTACTTGATGAGTTGCCGCAATGTATCATAGCATTGGTTTGCCAATGTTTGGCGCGGCCAGGACTAGGTTTGTTGCCAATATGGCTTTTATTTCGTTGAGTCCGGCCGTGGCGGCATCCGTCCACTCGAAGTGTTCAGTGCGCCGGAGGAGGCGATAAAGGGGTAATGCCTTTTCTCCCAAGCGGGAGATAAAGCGGCTTAGAGCCGCTACGCATCCGGTCAATTTTTGTATATGTTTGAGGTCTGTTGGGGTAGCCAACTGTGACAATGCTCGGATTTTGGCCGGATTAGCTTAAATACCTCTACTGGAGACAATGGATCCGAGGAGCTTTCCGGCTGGTACGCCAAAAACGCATTTTTCTGGGTTGAGCTTGATGTCATATGTTCGGAGGTTATTGAATGTGAGCCTCAAGTCGTCTACTAGAGATTCGACATGCTTGGTTTTAACAACCACGTCATCTACGTATGCCTCCACTGTTTTGCCGATCTGGTTTGCCAGACATGTCTGAATCATGCGCTGATATGTTGCGCCGGCGTTTTTGAGCCCGAAGGGCATTGTGTTGAAGCAGAATGGGCCGTATGGTGTGATGAATGCCGTTGCGGCTTGGTCTGGCTCTGCCATTTTAATTTGATGGTAGCCGGAGTATGCGTCGAGGAAACACAATGAATCGTGTCCTGCGGTAGCATCGATGATTTGATCAATGCGGGGGAGGGGGAAGGGATCCTTTGGGCAGGCCTTGTTAAGGTCCTTAAAATCGACGCACAAGCGCCAGGATTTGTCCTTCTTTGGTACCATCACCAGCTTTGCTAGCCAGTCCGGATGTTTTATGTCTCTGATGAATCCGGCCTCCAATAGCTTGGCTAGTTCCTCTCCCATGGCTTGTTTCTTAGGTTCGGAGAAATGCCGAAGAGCCTGCTTGACTGGCTTGAATCCTTTTAGGATATTTAGGCTGTGCTCGGCCAGCCTGCGTGGGATTCCTGGCATGTCTGAAGGGTGCCAGGCAAAAATGTCCCAGTTCTCGCGTAGGAACTCTCGCAGTGCGGTGCCGACATCAGGGTTTAATTGTGCCCCGATGGAAGCTATTTTTGTAGGGTCCGTTGGATGGACTTGAAATTTGACTATTTCGTCCGCCGGTTTAAAGGAGGTGGACTTGGATCTTTTATCGAGTATCACGTCGTCCCTGTTCACCGGGGAGCGCAGCGCAGTTAGTTCCTCGGCCGCTAGGGCTTCGGATAGTGCCTCAAGGGCTAGTGCGGCTGTCTTATTTTCGGTGCGGAGTGCTATGTCCGGATCACTAGCAAGAGTGATGATTCCGTTGGGCCCGGGCATTTTGAGCTTCATGTACCCGTAATGGGGTATGGCTTGGAAGATTCTAAACACCTCCCTCCCTAATAGAGCGTGGTATCCGCTGCTGAACGGGGCCACTTGGAATGTAATTTCTTCGGACCTGTAATTATCCGGCGTGCCGAATACCACATCTAGTGTGATTTTCCCAGCACAGCGTGCTTCCTGACTGGGGATGATTCCTCTAAAGGTTGTGCTACTTTGCTCAATGCGGCTCCAGTATCTTTCCATCTTTTGAAGAGTTTCCTCATAGATGAGGTTTAATCCGCTGCCGCCGTCCATGGGTACCTTGGTGAGTCGAAAGCCGTCCACGATTGGACTGAGGACCAGTGCGGCTGGTGCTCGGGCTGTTCGGAATTTAGGTTTGTCACTGGCATTGAAGGTAATAGCCATGTCACTCCAAGGATTTATTTCTGCTATGTGGGAGATTTCGGCCATGCTGCGGAGTGTTTTCTTGTGTCTATTATTTGACACGAAGGTCTCAAAGACCGTTCACACCATATTGTTGTCCACGGGATGGTGCTCTGTGGTATTTGGGAGGAGTAGATCCTCACCACTTTTGGCCACCTGTCGGAGTATCCAACATGCTCTAAGGCTGTGCGTTGGTATTGCAATCGCTGTACTATGAATTTTGCAGGGTCCGTTGAGCCATCCCTCCAGTACGGTTCCTTGCCCCATAGAGGGCTTTTGCTTTTTGGTAGTTAACCCAGGTGTATTGTGGTAATGCACCGTTTTATTTCGGACTGGGTTTGTATTCAGGGCCGGATTAGCCCAAAATTTTATTTCGGTTTTCCAGGCGCTTTCCATTGCACAGTACTTTCGTACTATGGACACCAAGTCGGCAAAGCGTGTAATTTCACGGCGACTTATGGCATTTAGGATTCCCTTGTTCGTGCAATTATTGCAGAAGAATGAAATTGCGTATTCCTCGCGGCAGTCCTTTATCCTGTTCATGACCAGGAGGAATCTGCCTAGTATTGGTGTACTGTTTCTTCGGGCTCTTGCCTAATTTGGGATAGATCGCTTATGTTTGGGTGGGTGGGTGGAATTGAACCCGAATCCTCACCCAATCTGAGACTCATGGGCCAAGGAGTTTCTGAACTTGAAAGTTTGGATTCTTGGATGTTTTCCAATAAATCTAGCCCGTTGCCTGACTCTAGGTTCAGGTATTGAGTGACGTCCTCCCCTCCGCGGGTATCCGGCTTGGAGATATCGGGAATCCGTACATAGCTAGTCCTTAAGATATATGAAGGGTTGCCGCATTGTTCCTCCACCACTGCAATGTGATGGGTGACCTGGGGAGAGTTGATCTCTCTCAGATCGGGTTTAGGCCCAATCCGATCGTAGTCTGTAGCGACTCCTAGGGTGGCGATGCGATCCAAGAGCTCATTCAGGGAAGAGAGCTCCATTGGATCTAACTGCTCGGCGAGTTCCGAGTTGACGTGAAGATTGCTTTCGATGACCCGAGAAGTCATCGTCGGCGCAGCGGCCGAACAGGCGGTCATAAGCAAACCACCTAGCCGGAGAGTTTGGCCGATAGCCAAAGCTCCCTTAGCAACAGTGTCGTGTCAAAACCGGCGAATCTCGGGTAGGGGGTCCCGAACTGTGTGTCTAGGCCGGATGGTAACAGGAGGCAGGGGACACGATGTTTTACCCAGGTTCGGGCCCTCTTGATGGAGGTAAAACCCTGCGTCCTGCTTGATTAATATTAATGATATGGGTAGTACAAGAGTAGATCTACCACGAGATCAGAGAGGCTAAATCCTAGAAGCTAGCCTATGGTATGATTGTATGTTGTGATTGTTGTCCTACGGACTAAAAGCCTTCGGTTTATATAGACACCGGAGAGGGTTAGGGTTACACAAGGTCGGTTACAAAGGAGGAGATATCCATATCCGTATTGCCTAGCTTTCCTTCCACGCCAAGTAGAGTCCCATCCGGACACGAGACGAAGTCTTCAATCTTGTATCTTCATAGTCCAACAGTCCGGCCAAAGGATATAGTCCGGCTGTCCGGAGACCCCCTAATCCAGGACTCCCTCAATCATGTTTGTAACCGAGTTATCGGCAACTGGCAGGAGCCATATGGTTGTCGCTTTATTGTATGCAACGCAATCGCCCTATAATGCTTTACTTTATCACTAAGCGGTAGCGATAGTCGTGGAAGCATAAGATTGGCGAGACGACAACGATGCTACGATGGAGATCAAGGTGTCCCGCCGGTGACGATGGTGATCATGACGGTGCTTCGGAGATGGAGATCACAAGCACAAGATGATGATGGCCATATCATATCACTTATATTGATTGCATGTGATGTTTATCTTTTATGCATCTTATCTTGCTTTGATTGACGGTAGCATTATAAGATGATCCCTCACTAAATTATCAAAGTATAAGTGTTCTCCCTGAGTATGCACCGTTGCGAAAGTTCTTCGTGCTGAGACACCACATGATGATCGGGTGTGATAGGCTCTGCGTTCAAACACAACGGGTGCAAAACAGTTGCACACGCGCGGAATACTCAGGTTAAAGTTGACGAGCCTAGCATATAACAGATATGGCCTCGGAACACGGAGACCGAAAGGTCGAGCGTGAATCATATAGTAGATATGATCAACATAGTGATGTTCACCATTGAAACTACTCCATCTCACGTGATGATCGGACATGGTTTAGTTGATATGGATCACGTAATCACTTAGAGGATTATAGGGATGTCTATCTAAGTGGGAGTTCTTAAATAATATGATTAATTGAACTTAAATTTATCATGAACTTTGTACCTGATAGTATCTTGCTTGTCTATGTTGATTGTAGATAGATGGCCCGTGTTGTTGTTCCGTTGAATTTTAATGCATTACTTGAGAAAGCAAAGTTGAAAGATGACGGTAGCAATTACACGGATTGGGTCCATAACTTGAGGATTATCCTCATTGCTGCTCAGAAGAATTATGTCCGAGAAGCACCGCTGAGTGCCAGGCCTGCTGATGATGCAACAGACGACGTTAAAAATGTCTGGCAGAGCAAAGCTGATGACTACTCGATAGTTCAGTGTGCCATGCGTTATGGCTTAGAACCAGGACTTCAACGACGTTTTGAACGTCATGGAGCATATGAGATGTTCCAGGAGTTGAAGTTAATATTTCAAGCAAATGCCCGGATTGAGAGATATGAAGTCTCCAATAAGTTCTGCAGCTGCAAGATGGAGGAGAATAGTTCTGTCAGTGAACATATACTCAGAATGTCTGGGTACCATAATCACTTGACTCAGCTGGGAGTTAATCTTCCAGTTGATAGTGTCATTGACAGAGTTCCACAATCACTGCCACCAAGCTACAAGAGCTTCGTGATGAACTATAATATGCAAGGGATGGATAAGATAATTCCCGAGCTCTTCGCAATGCAAAAGGCAGCGGAGGTAGAAATCAAAAAGGAGCATCAAGTGTTGATGGTCAATAAGACCACCAGTTTCAAGAAAAAAGGGTAAAGGGAAGAAGAAGGGGGCCTTCAAGAAGAACAGCAAGCAAGTTGCTGCTCAGGAGAAGAAACCAAAGTCTGGACCTAAGCCTGAGACTGAGTGCTTCTACTGCAAGCAGACTGGTCACTGGAAGCAGAACTGCCCCAAGTATTTGGCGGATAAGAAGGATGGCAAGGTGAACAAAGGTATATGTGATATACATGTTATTGATGTGTACCTTTCTAATGCTCGCAGTAGCACCTAGGTATTTGATACTGGTTCTCTTGCTAATATCTACAACTCGAAACAGGGGCTACGATTAAGCAAAGATTGGCTAAGGACGAGGTGATGATGCGCGTGGGAAATGGTTCCAAAGTCGATGTGATCGCGGTCGGCACGCTACCTCTACATCTACCTTCGGGATTAGTATTAGACCTAAATAATTGTTATTTGGTGCCAGCGTTGAGCATGAACATTATATCTGGATCTTGTTTGATGCGAGACGGTTATTCATTTAAATCAGAGAATAATGGTTGTTCTATTTATATGAGTAATATCTTTTATGGCCATGCACCCTTGAAGAGTGGTCTATTTTTGCTAAATCTCGATAGTGGTGATACACACATTCATAATATTGAAGCCAAAAGATGCATAGCTGAAAATGATAGTGCAACCTATTTGTGGCACTGCCGTTTAGGTCATATCGGAGTAAAGCGCATGAAGAAACTCCATACTGATGGACTTTGGGAACCACTTGATTATGAATCACTTGGTACTTGAGAACCGTGCCTCATGGGCAAGATGACGAAAACACCGTTCTCCGGAACTATGTGGTCCGATGAATGTTGAGGCTCATGGCGGATATCGTTATTTTCTCACCTTCACAGATGATTTAAGCAGATATGGGTATATCTACTTAATGAAACATAAGTCTGAAACATTTGAAAAGATCAAAGAATTTCGGAGTGAAGTTGAAAATCATCGTAACAAGAAAATAAAGTTTCTATGATCTGATCATGGAGGAGAATATTTGAGTTATGAGTTTGGTCTTCATTTGAAACAATGCGGAATAGTTTCGCAACTCACGCCACCCGGATCACCACAGCGTAATGGTGTGTCGTAATTGTACTTTACTAGATATGGTGCGACCTATGATGTCTCTTACTGATTTACCGCTATCGTTTTGGGGTTATGCTTTAGAGACGGCCGCATTCACCTTAAATAGGGCACCATCAAAATCCATTGAGACGACGCCTTATGAACTATGGTTTGATAAGAAACCAAAGTTGTCATTTCTGAAAGTTTGGGGCTGCGATGCTTATGAGAAAAAGCTTATACTTGATAAGCTCGAACCCAAATCGGAGAAATGCGTCTTCATAGGATACCCAAAGGAGACTATTGGGTATACCTTCTATCAAAGATCCGAAGGCAATACTTCTGTTACTAAATTCGTAGTTTTTCTAGAGAAGGGGTTTCTCTCGAAAGAAGTGAGTGGGATGAAAGTAGAACTTGATGAGGTAATTGTACCTGCTGCCTTATTGGAAAGTAGTTCATCACAGAAAACGGTTTCTGCGACACCTATACCAATTAGTGAGGAAGTTAATGATGATGATCATGAAACTTTAGATCAAGTTGTCACTGAACCTCGTAGATCAACCAGAGTAAGATCCGCACCAGAGTGGTACGGTAATCCTGTTCTGGAAGTTATGTTACTAGACCATGACGGACCTATGAACTATGAAGAAGCGATGGTGAGCCCAGATTCCGCAAAATGGCTTGAGGCCATGAAATCTGAGATGGGATCCATGTATGAGAACAAAGTGTGGACTTTGGTTGAGTTGCCCGTTGATCGGCAAGCAATTGAGAATAAATGGATCTTCAAGAAGAAGACTGACGCTTACGGTAATGTTACTATCTATAAAGCTCGACTTGTTGCAAAAGGTTTTCGACAAGTTCAAGGGATTGACTATGATGATACCTTCTCACCCGTAGCAATGCTTAAGTCTGTCCGAATCATGTTAGCAATTACCGCATTTTATGATTATGAAATTTGGCAAATGGATGTCAAAACTGCATTCTTGAATGGATTTCTGGAAGAAGAGTTGTATATGATGCAACCAGAAGGTTTTGTCGATCCAAAGGGAGCTAACAAAGTGTGCAAGCTCCAGCGATCCATTTATGGACTGGTGCAAGCCTCTCGGAGTTGGAATAAACGCTTTGATAGTGTGATCAAAGCATTTGGTTTTATACAGACTTTTGGAGAAGCCTGTATTTACAAGAAAGTGAGTGGGAGCTCTGTAGCATTTGTAATATTATATGTGGATGACATATTGTTGATTGGAAATGATATAGAATTTCTGGATAGCATAAAGGGATAATTGAATAAGAGTTTTTCAATGAAAGACCTCGGTGAAGCTGCTTATATATTGGGCATCAAGATCTATAGAGAGAGATCAAGACGCTTAATTGGACTTTCACAAAGCACATACCTTGACAACGTTTTGAAGAAGTTCAAAATGGATCGAGCAAAGAAAGGGTTCTTGCCTGTGTTACAAGGTGTGAAGTTGAGTAAGACTCAATGCCCGACCACTGCAGAAGATAGAGAGAAAATGAAAGATGTTCCCTATGCTTCAGCCATAGGCTCTATCATGTATGCAATTCTGTGTACCAGACCTGATGTGTGCCTTGCTATAAGTCTAGCAGGGAGGTACCAAAGTAATCCAGGAGTGGATCACTGGACAGCGGTCAAGAACATCCTGAAATACCTGAAAAGTACTAAGGATATGTTTCCTGTTTATGGAGGTGACAAAGAGCTCATCGTAAACGGTTACGTTGATGCAAGCTTTGACACTGATCCGGATGATTCTAAATCGCAAACAGGATACATGTTTACGTTGAACGGTGGAGCTGTCAGTTGGTGTAGTTCTAAACAAAGCGTTGTGGCAGGATCTACATGTGAAGCGAAGTACATAGCTGCTTCCGAAGCGGCAAATGGAGGAGTCTGGATGAAGGAGTTCATATTCGATCTAGGTGTCATACCTAGTGCATCGGGTCCAATGAAAATCTTTTGTGACAATACTGGTGCAATTGCATTGGCGAAGGAATCCAGATATCACAAAAGAACCAAGCACATCAAGAGACGCTTCAATTCCATCCGGGATTTAGTCCAGGTGGGAGACATATAAATTTGCAAGATACATACGGATCTGAATGTTGCAGACCCATTGACTAAGCCTCTTCCACGAGCAAAACATGATCAGCACCAAGGCTCCATGGGTGTTAGAATCATTACTATGTAATCTAGATTATTGACTCTAGTGCAAGTGGGAGACTGAAGGAAATATTCCCTAGAGGCAATAATAAAATCATTATTTATTTCCTTATATCATTATAAATGTTATTATTCATGCTAGAATTGTATTAACAGGAAACATAATACATGTGTGAATACATAGACAAACCGTATTTCACAAGTATGCCTCTACTTGACTAGCTCATTGATCAGAGATGGTTAAGTTTCCTAACCATAGACAAAGTGTTGTTATTTGATTAATGAGATCACATCATTAGGAGAATGATGTGATTGACTTGACCCATTCCATTAGCTTATCACACGATCGTTTAGTATTCTGCTATTGCTTTCTTCATGACTTATACATGTTCCTATGACTATGAGATTATGCAACTCCCATTTACTAGAGGAACACTTTGTGTGCTACCAAACGTCACAACGTAACTGGGTGATTATAAAGGTGCTCTACAGGTGTCTCTGAAGGTACTTGTTGGGTTGGCATATTTCGAGATTAGGATTTGTCACTCCGATTGTCGAAGAGGTATCTCTGGGCCCTCTCGGTAAAGCACATCACTTAAGCCTTGCAAGAATTGCAACTAATGAGTTAGTTGCGGGATGATGTATCACAGAACGAGTAAAGAGACTTTCCGGTAACGAGATTGAACTAGGTATTGAGATACCGACGACCGAATCTCGGGCAAGTAACATACCGATGACAAAGGGAACAACGTATGTTGTTATGCGGTTTGACCGATAAAGATCTTCGTAGAATATGTGGGAGCCAATATGAACATCCAGGTTCCGCTATTGGTTATTGACCGGAGACATGTCCCGGTCATGTCTACATAGTTCTCGAACCCGTAGGGTCCGCACGCTTAACGTTTCGATGACGGTTATATTATGAGTTTATGTGTTTTGATGTACCTAAGGTAGTTCGGAGTCCCGGATGTGATCCCGAACATGACGAGGAGTCTCGAAATGGTCGAGACATGAAGATTGATATATTGGAAGCCTATGTTGGGATATTGGAAGTGTTCCGGGTGAAATCGGGATTTTATCGGAGTACCGGGAGGTTACCGGAACCCCCGGGGGGCTTAATGGGCCTACATGGGCCTTAGTGGAAATAGAGGGCAGCAAGGGGAGTGTGGGGCGTGCCCCCCAAGGACCAAACCGAATTGGTTTAGGGCAAGGGGGCCGGCCCCCTCTTTCCTTCTCCCCCTCTCCCTTTCATTCCCCCTCTCCTACTCCTACTAGGAATAGGAGGAGTCCTACTCCTAGTGGGAGTAGGACTCCCCCTTGGTGCGCCTGTCCCTGGCCGGCCGCCTCCTCCCCTTGCTCATTTATATACGGGGGCAGGGGGGCACCCCATAGACACAACAATTGATCGTTTGATCTTTTAGCCGTGTGCGGTGCCCCCCTCCACCATAGTCCACCTCGATAATACTGTAGCGGTGCTTAGGCGAAGCCCTGCGTCGGTAGAACATCATCATCGTCACCACGCCGTCGTGCTGACGAAACTCTCCCTCAACACTCGACTGGATCGGAGTTCGAGGGACGTCATTGGGCTGAACGTGTGCTGAACTCGGAGGTGCCGTACGTTCGGTACTTGATCGGTCGGATCGTGAAGATGTACGACTACATGAACCGCGTTGTGCTAACGCTTCCGCTTTCGGTCTACGAGGGTACATGGACAACACTCTCCCCTCTCGTTGCTATGCATCACCATGATCTTGCATGTGCGTAGGACTTTTTTTGAAATTACTACGTTCCCCAACAAAGGGTAATTATGATGATATTTGATGGATTGGCTGAGACGAGAAAAGCTGGTATGAACTCGACCTCTTTTGTTTTTGTAAATATGATTAGTTCATCGTTCCTGATTCAGCCTATTATGAATAAACATGTTTGAAATGACAACTAGAGATCATAGTTTCTCGTGCCATGCTTGATTAGCTATGAGTTATAATGGTTTACCTTGCGTGCCAACATGCTATTAAAATGGTTATGATGTGGTATGATAGGGTGGTATCCTCCTCTGAATGATTTAAGTGACTTGACTTGGCGCATGTTCACACATGTAGTTGAAACAAAATCAACATAGCCTTCATGATATTTATGTTCATGGTGGATTATATCCTACTCATGCTTGCATTCGGTGTTGATTAATTTTAATGCATGTTCATGACTGTTGTCGCTCTCTAGCTGGTCGCTTCCCGGTCTTTTGCTAACCTTCACCTGTACTAAGCGGGAATACTGCTTGTGCATCCAATCCCTTAAACCCCAAAGTTATTCCACATGAGTCCACTATACCTACCTATATACGGTATCTACCTGGCGTTCCAAGTAAATTTGTATGTGCCAAACTCTAAACCTTCAAATAAATATCCTGTTTTGTATGCTCGAATAGCTCATGTATCAACTAGGGTTGTCTGTATCTTCATGTTAGGCGGGTTATTCTCGAGAGGAGTGGACTCTGCTCCTCACTCACAATATAAATGGCTGGTCACCGGGATGCCCAGTCCCATGCTTTATGCAAACTAAATCAAAATAATTGCAAACAAAACTCCCCCTGGGACTCTTGTTAGTTGGAGGCACTCGTTGTTTCGAGCAAGCCATGATTGATGCTTGTTGGTGGAAAGGGGAGTATAAACTTTACCATTCTGTTTGGGAACCGCCTATAATGTGTGTAGCATGGGAGATATTGCCATCTCTTGGTTGTTATGCTGACAATGAAAGTATACCGCTCAAAATATTATTCACCTCTGTTTCAAAACCAAGCTCTGGCACCTCTACAAATCCCTGCTTCCCTCTGTGAAGTGCCTATCTATTTACTTTTATGCTGAGTCATCATCCTCTTATTATAAAGCACCAGTTGGAGAGCACAGCTGTCATTTGCATTCATTACTGTTAGTTTACATTGAGCATGACTTGACTGGATCTCTTTTACCATGAATTACAATCACTACTAGGGAAAAGGCTAGCAGCAGCGCGGGTTTTGTGCTCACTAGTTGCGCGGGTAGGCACGCTACTAATAAGGCGCTACATCTATTGCTTAGCAGTAACGTGTGCCCGCACGCGCTACTGCTAGGGCAAATAGTTGCAGCGTTTGTTCACTCCCACGCTACTGCTAATGTAACTACTGGCAGCGTGTTTTCTCGCCATCGCTACTAGTATTCTTTTTATTTTTTATATTTTTAGTGTATTTATGCGCCATAGGACAAATATCGGTACAATACCAGTTATGAGGTTTACATCATTATGTCCATAACAGTGTGTCCAATGATGGTGGATTAGGTTCAAGTGGAGGCAATATGTGGTGCATGTCAAAAGTATACTACTAATCCAAACTTGATCTAGTTTGGACTAGTAGTACTTTCGATGTGCACCACATGTTGCCTCCACTTGAATCTAATCCGCCAGCACAAGCTATTTAATCATCATCATAGTCATTACCACCAACAATATTTATTTAATCACCAATAACACTAGCTAATAATAATCATCATAGTCATTACCACCAACACTAGCTATTTTATCATCATAGTAATAGTGTAGCACATCATCATCCTCAAACTCATTTCTAGCTAGCTAATCACTCCTGCTGCTCTCTCTTAGGTAAAATAACATAAAACATGTGTAGCTCTCCTCCTTGATAAAGTTGGAGCATGCAGATGAACCTGTCTCCTAATCGTGGGTAGCGCATCTGTTTGCTGCCCCCTAGTACTTCTCTGCGCTCCCCCATCACATATTTGCTCCAGTCTTGCACTATTAAGCATCTGTCGCTAATCTTGAATGCACTAAAGTAATCTGTAGGATATCTTGGCCATAAGCTAATAATACTCATGGTACCTTTAGTCTCGATCCCATAAGGCACAACATTCATCGGGAGTCCCTATTGAAGAACATCGTATGGTAACATACTTAGCAATGAAGTTTAGCGTCAAAAATAATGTATGGAAAAGATGCACTGAGGACAAATAGTAAAAATCTTACCATCCTTCCTAAATAGATGTGACCGTAGTTCATTACGAACACTATTGGTCGCACGTTTTCAGTACTAACATTTCTAAATGTGGGAAGAAAATTTTTCTTGACAGTATCAAGATCCTCAAGACATGAAACATAATGACTTAGCTCCTCGTAGTTGAGTTCAGCCTCGGGAACGGAGTAGGTCCTGTCTACCAAGCCCTGGACATGTTTTCTTGCACTAAAATAAGCTGACAATACAAATTAGTTGTCAACTATTTTTGAATAAACAATATCAAAGACATAAATATGGTTGAGAAACTTACATAATGGTATAACTGGAGGTGTCTGCACATCGACCCAGATGTCGGTATTACCTTCAATATCATCTTCCAGACGAATATCAACGGTGATAACCATATCAGGCTCAAATGCATAAGTCTTGCATAGTGCTCGCCATGTTTTGCATCCAAAATAGGTGTAGTCGTCTGAATTGTATAATTTTGCGTGGAAAATATAACCATGCTCGGTCTTCAAGTAAACTTTCTTTACCTCCATAGTATGACTGAAACCTATCTTATCCAATACAAAAACTCTTGCATGGCAGGGGATACGCTAGTACAATAGTAAAAAATATATATAAGTTGAAGCAGATGTCATGCTTAATTACGAAAAAAGACTTGTCGTTGTGACTTACTGTATCCACTTCGAAGTTCTCGTCCAGCTTGATGCTGAAGCGCCTATCATCATCTAGGAAGATTTCGTCGCACAGGCCGCGCTCGTCTTCGCAGTATTTGCAAATATCGAAATCCTTTTCGTCATAAGACATTTCCTATGTTCATAGTTAAAACATTAATTGAAAATCGATCGAAGACAACTACCAGGATACTCAACACACAAATCCGGGGCACTCGATATTTCCTACATATTCTGGCACAAGTCATGCCGAAATTCACGGAAAAATCCGGCATGACCTTTGCTAAAATAGGACATATCGAGCGCCTGAAATTTTCCAGAATGGAAATGAATCAACACTCCGGCAAAACATAGGCCACTCGAAGGTGTAACCTGCAAACATGACCGACCACTTGGATATTGAGAAACGCAAGATATACATTTCAAAATATCTTATAGGACTCAAATTATCATGCATTCAATAAGCAAAAGTAAATCATCTCATGTGTCCGTACATCGTCGAATATTATCACTAATACATCCCAAATAGTGTCATAGATATAACATCACTAATACAACTAAAACCCTAGCACACGACGGGTATCGGCACGGGCGGTGGACACCCACAGAGAAGGAACCATCATGGGATCATAGCTCAGTGAGATCCCTGGAGAACCTGTGCTCCAACGCAAACAAGTAGCGACGGACGTGCGCGTCCTCCTCACTGACACGGTGATGCACCACCTCCGCGGAGTCCTCGAGCCTCTGGACCGTCACTGGCCCACGCGACCGCCACCAAAGAATGTTCGGGTCAATGACAGGCTGGCTCCTCAGCAACCTGCGCCCCCCGGTAGGTAGCGCCTCCTAGTACCACCCCGACGGAGCCCAGTCCCGGACATGGTCCATCTGGTCAAGCAGGTGTCATCCTCTGCCGACTTGACGACGAGGATGCGGGATATGCATCTTCCACGTCGATGCAAGAAAAATTGCTTTAACTAAAAAAATAGCAACAAGTTCTTACTAACTAGTTCTATTAATCCAACTAGTTCTTACTAAAAATAAACTTACTATAAATAAAAATAGCAACAAGTTCTTACTAACTAATTAGTACCTAGGAATTACTACCCTAATTACCATCTAATTTGATAAACCTAGGGGTGGAAAGTGGTAGCGTATATTCCAATTATCCAACTATAAAGTGAAATAAGTGGTCAAATTAAATCATTGCTAGCCATGTTTCCTACGATTAAATCTGGTAAATTAATTCTAGACCTAATAAAATGAATAATGACATACAAAAGGCCTATGTTTTGTAGGAACGTTGACTCCTTCCTGGTGCGGCAAATCCCGGGCACTTGATATGTCCTAGTTTGTAGCACAAGTCATGCCGAAATTCATGGAAAATTTCGGCATGACCTTTGCTAAAAAGTGGACAAATTGAGAACCTGAAATTTGCCAGAACGGAAATGAATCAACATTCCGGCAAAACATATATAGGCCACTCAGCTTCATTCAAACAACAAAGCCACTTGGGCACAAACAACATGACCACTTCAATGAAAAGATATAATCAACAATAAAAGTCTACGAAGGGGTCATCTTTAAAATAAACCTTGCCTAAATAACCTAGATAATTAACCTAATTAAACAAGTTAACCTGACTAGTTCTCTGTCAAAGCCCTAACTAAATTTTTGCACTAACCTAGGTAACTAACCTAATTAAACTAGTTAACCTAACTACTTCTCTGTCAAAGCCCTAACTAATTTTTTTCCCTAACCTAGATAATTAACATAATTAAACTATCTAACCTATGCATGAGAGAGAGGAGGGGTGGGGGCTTCCAGAGGATGGCTCCGGTGGTGGTGAGGGAGGTAGGGGCGTCTCCGATGACAGCGAGGGAGGCAGTTGTGGCGCGGGAGGATCCGGTGGCGTCGACGGCGGCTCCAGTGGCGTTGATGAGGCCGCGCGGCTCCATGGCATTGGGGGCGGCTCCGGTGGCGTCGACGGCGCACGGCTCTGGTGGCTCCGGGGGCATCGACGTCGGCAGGAGACGGCGGCGAAGTGGGGCGACGGCAAATCGGGGAGACGACGACAGGGTGGGTCGAGAGATTTGGGGGGCAAGTGGTGGCCGGGGGGGACGGTTTTTTGGTTAAGTCAAAACTAGCGGTAGCTCGTTTCGCAGAATGCGCTATAGCTAAGGTAGCAGTAGCACCTTTTCCAAAACGCACTACTCCTATACATATGTAATTTCTCTCTTTTTTATTTCCTTTTCTATTTCTATAGTGGGGGTACTGGAAACGCGTTGCAGCTGCGTTAGCTATAACGCCTCTTACTAACACACGCTACAGCTAAGCCTTTCTCTGTTTTTTTGCTTTTTCATTTATTTTGCTTTACATTTTATTTTTTTCTTTCTCCTTTTTCTGTTTCTTTCATTTTCATTTACTTTTTTATTTGTTTTTCATTTTATTTTATTTCCATTAGCAGTAGCGCTGTTACTGGGAAACGCGCTGCTACTCATGCCCTAGCGGTAGCGCGCTTCCTGCAAGGCCGCTACTGCTATGCGTAGCCCATCGTTCCAGCAATGGGAATATTAGTAGTAGCGCATTTATGGGCACACGCGCTACTGCTTGGATCGTATCTACAGCGCAGTTTATTCTGAATCGCTACTGCTATCTAGCACTAGCGCCCTTTTTTAACCCGTGCTGTTGCTAAATTTCTGTGTATAAGGTTTTCCCTAGTAGTGAATGTCTAGTCAGTCCCTGGTCTTTAAAGGTGCTCTGCATTTATGTTTTTCGGTCTCAGAAAGGGCTAGCGAGATACCATCTTGTTATATCATATTATGATTGTTTTGAGAAAGTGTTGTCATCCGAGTTTTATTATTATGGCTCGCTAGTTGATTATGCTATTGATATGAGTAAACTTGAGATCTATGCGTTATTGCGAATGTGGTTAGTTATAATCTGAAATGAGTAAACTTGAATGCTGGCTTTACATATTTACAACAACAAGAGCAAACAGAGTTTGTAAAAGTTTTTCTTTATCACTTTCAGTTTGTCAACTGAAATGCTTGAGGACAAGCAAAGGTTTAATCTTGGGGGAGTTGATACGTCTCCAACGTATCTACTTTTCCAAACACTTTTGCCCTTGGTTTGGACTCTACCTTGCATGACTTGAATGGAACTAACCTGGACTAACGCTGTTTTTAGCAGAATTACCGTGGTGTTATTTATGTGTAGGAGCAAACATTCTCGGAATGACCTGAAACTTCACGGAGACACTTTTCAGAAAATAAGAAAAATACCTGCCAAAGATGAAGGCTAGGGGGCCCACCGTCTCTCCATGAGGGTGGGCGGCGCGCCTGCCCCCCTAGGGCGCGGCCCCCTTCCTCGTGGGCCCCCTGTTGCCTCTCCGACTCGAACTCCACCTCCATATATTGAGTTTCGAGGAGAAAAAAACAGAGAGAAGAAATCATCGCGTTTTACGATACGGAGCCGCCGCCAAGCCCTAAAACCTCTCGGGAGGGCTGATCGGGAGTCCGTTCGGGGCTCCGGAGAGGGGAATCCGTTGCCATCGTCATCATCAACCATCCTCCATCACCAATTTCATGATGCTCACCACCGTGCGTGAGTAATTCCATCGTAGGCTTGTTGGACGGTGATGGGTTGGATGGGATCTATCATGTAATCGAGTTAGTTTTGTTAGGCTTTGATCCCTATTGTCCATTATGTTCTGAGATTGATGTTGCTATGACTTTGCTATGCTTAATGCTTGTCACTAGGGCCCGAGTGCCTTGATTTAAGATCTGAACCTATTATGTTTTCATCAATATATGAGTGTTCTTGATCCTATCTTGCAAGTCTATAGTCACCTATTATGTGTTATGATCCGTTAACCCCGAAGTGACAATAATCAGGATACTTACCGGTGATGACCGTAGTTTGAGACTATGTGTTAACGATTTGTTCCGGTTCTCTATTAAAAGGAGGCCTTAATATCCCTTAGTTTCCGTAAGGACCCCGCTGCCACGGGAGGGTAGGACAAAAGATGTCATGCAAGTTCTTTTCCATAAGCACGTATGACTATGTTCGGAACACATGCCTACATTATATCAATGAACTGGAGCTAGTTTTGTGTCACCCTAGGTTATGACTGTTACATGATGAACCACATCCGGCATAATTCTCTATCACCGATCCATTGCCTACGAGCTTTCCATATATTGTTCTTCGCTTATTTACTTTCCCGTTGCTATTGCTATCATCACTACAAAATACCAAAAACATTACTTTTACTACTGTTACCTTTTGCTACCGTTATCACTACTATCATATTACTTTGCTACTAAACACTTTGCTACAGATATTAAGTTTCCAGGTGTGGTTGAATTGACAACTCAGCTGCTAATACTTGAGAATATTCTTTGGCTCCCCTTGTGTCGAATCAATAAATTTGGGTTGAATACTCTACCCTCGAAAACTGTTGCGATCCCCTATACTTGTGGGTTATTGTAAGTGCATCTAGTGCCACCCCTAGTTGGTTTTGGAGTATTGACGACAAACCTAGTTGAGGGACTGATGTGTTTGTGAGAATTGCAAGATAACACAGGTAGAAGTCCCTCATTGATTCGGTTTTCCTACCAGAGATGACCCCTAAAATGTAAGAAGACATTAAAGTTAAAGGTGGTATGTGAAAACATTCACATTGAAGACTATGACAAGAGAAGACATCGCATGAAGACTATGGAGCACGAAGACTTAGTTCTTTCGTCATTCTTTTTCCTCTTTGTTGAGTCATACGAACCACCGTACTGTTAAGTGGGGTCCAAGTGAACCAGTCAGAATGACTGAAGTGATGCTTAACCAAAATCCAATGTCTTCGAGTGAAGACTATGAGAGCAAATCTTGTCCAAAGTTGGATAAGTCAGCTTTGCTTGTAGCTCAAGTAAAGTTGCCGTGTGTGTTTGAAATCTGACCGTTGGAACACATGTCAGTTCCTTAGTGACCAAGGGTCATTTCGGACAAATCAGGTCGGGTTGCCTACTGGCTATAAATAGCCCACCCCCTACAACCATAAACGGTTGGCTGCTCAGAGTTAGTGCACGGCTTTTGTCGTTTGAGAGCATCCCACCTCGAAGCCTTTGAGAGAGAATTCCTTGCGAGGATAAAGCCCTAAACACCGAGAGCCAAAGAGTGTTAGGCATCAGTTAAGTCTTCATGTCTGTGCGATCTGAAGACTTATTACACTTGAGGACTATGAATCCTCCAGCCGGTTAGGCGTCGCGTTCTGAGCATCCAAGAGTCATTGTGGATTGCCGGTGAACAAAGTCTGTGAAGGTTTGGAAGTCTACCTTGAAGACTTACCAGAGTGATTGGGCGAGGACTGGGTGTCCTTATCTCAAGGGGAATAAGGTGAAGACGAGGTCTTCTGAGTTGAATCTCAGCCTCCCTAACCAGACGTACAGTTGTCACAGCAACTGGAACTAGTCCAACAAATCACTGTCTTCAACGTGTCACTGGTTTCATCCTTCCCTTCCCTTTACTTACTGTTGGTCCTTGTGAAGTCATTGTATGATTGCTTTATCTTTTGTCTTCACTGAGTGACTGCTTGTTCTGATTGGCTTCACAATATCTTCCTACCTGATCTTTACTGCCTAGCTGCTATTAGTCATTGTGCTTTCACTCCATTGAATACTTGACTATGGTTTTCCTAGTGTAGTCTACCTTCCGCTGCATGGTAATAGGTTTATTTCTATCATTTGTCTTCAAAACTTCCATGTTTTGAAGACTTTCGTAAAAATCGCCTATTCACCCCCCTCTAGTCGATCACTAGCACTTTCAATTGGTATCAGAGCGAGGTACTCCCTTGTTCTGTGTGATTTGGTTTAACCACCTGGAGTTTTAGCTATGTCGACTGCATGAATAATCAAAGTCTCCGCTGCGTGCCCAGTCTTCGATTGAACCGAATATCCCTACTGGAAGAATAAGATGCGCATGCATCTTGAAGCCATTGATGTCGACCTATGGTACGTCGTCAAGAATGGCGTTCCCAAGGCCGGTGAAGGTGTCACCACTGCTGATGTCAAGAAGTTTGTTCAACTGGACTCCACTGCCAAGAACATCATCTGTGGTCATCTGACCAAAGGACAGTATGGCTGTGTGAGTGCTTTGGAAACATCTAAGCTAGTCTGGGACTGGCTCTCCAAGGTCAACGAAGGCGTCTCAACCCAGAGAGATCAGAGAATCAGTGTCCTTCGCAAGCTCTTCAACCGCTTCAAGAGAAATGACAATGAGAATGTTCAACTCACGTTTGATTGACTCACTGACATCACAAATGAGCTTCAAGCCCTCGGCTCCACTGAGATCACCAAGCATGAAGTTGTCAAGACACTCTTGAGATCACTTGACAGCTCGTTTGACACCCTAGCCCTGATGATTCAAGAATGTCCTGACTTCAAAACACTCGATCCGTCTGACATACTTGAGAGGCTCAACACACACAAGTTTCAGCTTTCTGAGAAAAGAGACATCTATGGTCCCAACTATGGGCGAACTCGTGCCTCGAAGGAAAAAGCTGTCTCCTCATCTGAAGAAGAGTCTGACAGCAGTTCTGATGATCCTGAAGACATTGGAAAGGAGCTTGCTATGCTTGTGAAGAAGTTCCAAAAATTCACCAAGAAGAAAGGCTTCAGAAAGTCCTCACGATCAAGGTCAAGGAATGATGAAGCTTCTGCTCATGACTACAAGAAGAGAACATGCCACAAGTGCAAGAAACCTGGCCACTACATCTCTGAGTGTCCGCAGTGGGACAATGAGAACAAGAAAAAAATAAGAGCAAGGAGTATGATTCTGAAAATAAGAAGAACAAGAAATACTCAAAGTCTTCTTCCAAGTCCTCCTCAAAGTCTTCATCACACAAGAAGAGCTCATATGGCAAGGCACGTGCGTTTGTTGGCAAGGAAATGGATTCAGAGGAGGAGTCCGCTTCTAAGGAGGTGGAGGTGGAGTCTGAGGAGGAGTCCGATTCTGGCGTTGCGAGTCTGGCTACAGCATACGTTGCCAAGTCCATCTTCAACACTGAAGACAATGACTCCGTCACCGACACCGATGCAAATGACAAGGACTACTCCGCTCCTACCTACTGCTTCATGGCAGGCGGTGCCAAGGTAAACACACGCTCTACTCACTATCAAACTTCTAGTGAAGATGACTCTGATTATGGTTCCAAACCCAGCTACAAAACACTTGCTAAAATTGCAACTGAACAATAGAAAGCTGTGGAACATATTCAAAAACTATTAGATAAAAGCGATGACCAGTTAGACGCTGAAATGACTCGATCTCAGTCCTTAATTGAAGACATAAAAAATCTTCATGTTAAGTATGAGGAACTTGAAAGTTGTCATGAAACGCTCTCAACAACTCATGAAAAGCTTTCCTATGATTATCTTCAAAGGAAGCAAGATCTTGAGAAATTGAGAGCGGCTCATGAAGATCTTCAAAAGGAAAACGAGTCACTTCGCGCCAAACAGATCAGTTCAGCTTAGGAAGGATTTGAACCACCATGTATTAAATGTATTGAGCGTGACAACGCTACTTCTGTTGCTGGTTGTTCTACTGCTGCTACTATTGCAATATCTTCAACTGCTGATGTGCCAACTAACCCCTCCGCTGAGGATGCTAGGTTGAAGACATTGCTTGAAACAGGGATGTTCAAAAGCCTCAAAGGGCATCAGACACTATGTGATGTCCTCAAAAGGCAGATCCTGAACCGAAACACTAGGAAAGAGGGTGTTGGGTTTGAAAGGAAAATGAATGCTGATGGCTCTTACTGGAAACCTGAGCAGTACCCCAAAACCACATGGGTTGCTGCAAAGGGGCCTTCAGTGGATCCATCCACCCTATCTGTCTTCACTTGTGCTAATCCCATTGTTATTGATGAATCCTTTGATGCAAACTATAAATTGTTTAAGAATCAGAAGGGTGAAGTGTTTGCCAGGTATATTGGTACTAACTGCAGGAATGGACCGCCTATGAAGAAGGTCTGGGTGCCGAAAAGGTGTTTGGAGAATCTTCCTGTGAATGTCATCATGAGACCACAGGTGAAGAAGACAAACCCCAGACCACAGGCTTCATATGGTCCAAAGGTTTCATATAGACAGAGGACTCACCTGAGTTGCACTAACGCAAATGCTTTGCAGGGAAGCCATACTCAGGCTTGTGAAAATGAGCGCGTTTCAACAAACCGCCATGTTCATAAGACGAAGAACTATTCTGCTTATTCTTATGAGTACTATTGTCCACCTGCAAGACTTTTTGCTAGGGCTCCAAAGCCAAAGTTCTCAGATGTTGCACTTAGACTCATTGCTTCGAAGCCACCCTTGAAGATGTGGGTGGCTAAGAAAGCTTAACTCTCTTTTGCAGGAAATGGTCTCCAGCCGAAAACCAAAATCGTCTGAAGCTATTGCTGGGGACCTTAAACATCTTGTAGGGCGCAAGATCAAATGCCCAAATGGTCTTATTATGTACTTTGTTCCTGAGTCACTTGCTACTTGCCCTATCAGTCCTATTCTCGATCTAAGCTTTCATAATCCACTGGCTCGTCAAATGTTTTTGCTTCACAATTCTCTTCGTGAAGCCTATCCCCCTAACTGCACTGTAGGGTACGACACCAGCTGCTTCAGAATGGATTATCGATAGTGGGTGTACCAATCACATGATTGGCAAGCGAAGCCTTCTTATGGACTCAACCTTATGTCCATCTGACAAAAGTCACATCACATTTGCTGACACTTGTAAAAGTAAGGTATTGGGTCTAGGTAGAGTTGCAATCTCAAAGGATCAACACATGGATAAAGTCATGCTTGTTGAATCCCTTGGTTTCAACTTAATGTATGTCTCAATGCTTTTCGATTTAAACATGATTGTGATGTTTGGAAAATATCGTTGCCTTGTTCTAATGGAATCTGACAAGTCTCTAGTGTTTGAAGGGTATCGGAAAGATGATTTGTACGTGGTAGATTTCTCAGCAGGACCACAGCTTGCCGTATGTCTTCTAGCAAAAGCTTCAGAATGCTGGCTCTGGCATCGGAGGCTAGGGCATGCTGGCATGAGGAACTTGCACACTCTTGCAAGAAAGAAGCATGTCATAGGCATCGAGGGCGTCAAGTTCAAGAAGGATCACTTATGCGGTGCCTGTGAAGCAGGAAAGATGACGAGGGCCAAGCATCTCTCGAAGATAATCATGACAACGACTCAACCCTTCAAATAGCTCCACATGGATCTTTTCGGTCCCACTCATTACTCAACTCTTACTACTACTGCTTGTCTCTATGGCTTTGTCATTGTTGATGATTATTCAAGATATACTTGGGTGCATATAATCCTCTACAAGACTGAAGTGCAGGATGTCTTCAGACGCTTCGCCAATCGAGCAATGAACAACTATGGCGTCAAGATAAAGCAAATCAGAAGTGACAATGGCACTGAATTCAAGAACACTGGCCTAGATACATATCTTGATACTTTGGGCATCACACATGAATTCTCAGCTCCGTACACGCCATAGCAGAATGGCGTCGTCGAACGCAAGAATAAAACACTTATTGAGATGGCTCGGACGATGCTTGATGAATACAAGACTCCAAGAAAATTCTGGCCTGAAGCCATTGATACTGCATGCCGTATCATCAACCGTGTTTATCTTCACAAGCTTCTGAACAAGACATCCTATTAGCTCCTTACTGGCAAGAAGCCAAATGTCAGTTACTTCAGAGTATTTGGTGCCAGGTGCTGGATCAAGGATCCACATCACACTTCAAAATTTGCACCAAAAGCACATGAAGGTTTTATGCTTGGATATGGAAAGGATTCACACTCCTACAGAGTTCAACCTCTTTCACTATAAAGCGGTTGAAACTGTGGATGTGCGGTTCGATGAGACTAACGGCTCGCAAAGAGAGCACCTGCCAAATGTGCTAGATGAAGTTCCATCCAGTGAATCAATCAAACTTATGGGAACTGGAGAAATCATACCTTCTGAAGCTCAGCCTGAAGAGGAACTTATCATCTCCGCACCTGATCAACCTGAAGACAATGATCAACCTGAAGACAATGATCAGCAAGAGCAAAATCTTCGTCCTGTACATCCTCGTGTTGCAAATGAAGTACAGATTGAGAGAATAATTGATAGCATCAATGCACCAGGTCCACTCACTCGTTCAAGGGCAACACAGCTAGAAAATTTCTGTGGGCACTTCGCATTTGTCTCAATATCTGAACCCAAGAAAGTTGATGAAGCCTTGATGGAACCTGAATGGATTCAAGCTATGCAAGAAGAGCTTCAATAGTTTGAGCTGAATAATGTATGGGAACTGGTTAAGAGTCCTGATCCTCGCAAGCACAATATAATAGGCAGCAAATGGATGTATCGCAACAAGCAAGATGAGCATGTTCAAGTTGTCAGAAACAAAGCTCGTCTCGTTGCTCAAGGATATACTCAAGTTGAAGGGATTGACTTCGATGAGACATTTGCTCCTGTGGCTAGACTTGAAGCCATACGCATACTTCTGGCCTATGCAAAT
Organism: Triticum urartu; assembly: GCF_056163025.1. Lineage (NCBI taxonomy): Eukaryota > Viridiplantae > Streptophyta > Magnoliopsida > Poales > Poaceae > Triticum > Triticum urartu. The sequence continues at coordinate 423,970,513 of NC_141877.1, read as the reverse complement.
CATCATAACATTCTTCTGCATCAAATGGATGTGAAGAGCGCCTTTCTCAATGGCAAGATTGCCGAAGAAGTGTATGTTGCACAACCGGCTGGCTTTGAAGATCCAAAACATCCTGATATGGTGTACAAGCTCAACAAGGCACTGTATGGCCTCAAACAAGCCCCTAGGGCTTGGTATGACACACTCAAAGACTTCCTGAAGAGCAAAGGCTTCAAACCTGGTTCCCTCGACCCCACTCTCTTCACGAAGACATATGAGGGTGAACTATTTGTGTGCCAAATATATGTGGATGACATTATCTTTGGCTGCACCAATCAGAAATACACTGACGAGTTTGGATATATGATGCAAGAGCAATATCAGATGTCCATGATGGGTGAGCTGAAGTTCTTCCTTGGTCTTCAAATACGTCAGCAACGCAACGACATCTTTATATCTCAAGAGAAATACCTCAAAGATTTCCTGAAGAAATTTGGAATGCAAGATTGCAAAGGCTACACGACGCCAATGCCAGCCAAACATCATCTGGGTCCCGACAACAATGGTAAAGAGTTCGATCAAAAGGTATACCGCTCCATGATTGGTTCCTTACTTTATTTATGTGCATCTAGGCCAGATATCATGCTTAGTGTTTGCATGTGTTCCCGGTTCCAAGCGGCACCAAAGGAATCGCATCACTTAGCTGTAAAGAGAATTCTCAGATATTTGGCTCACACCCCAACACTAGGATTATGGTATCCAAAGGGCTCAGAGTTTGATCTAATTTGATTCTCGGATGCTGATTATGCTGGTGACAAGGTGGATCGCAAGTCTACATCAGACACATGTCATTTTCTGGGACGATCACTTGTATGTTGGTCTTCAAAGAAGCAGAACTGTGTATCTCTCTCCACTGCTGAATCTGAATACATTGCTACTGGATCTTGCTGCGCTCAACTTCTATGGATGAAGCAAACACTGAAAGACTATGGCATTCACCTGAAGCAAGTACCACTCTACTGCGACAACGAAAGCGCCATCAAGATTGCCAACAACCCAGTTCAGCACTCTAAGACAAAGCACATTGAAATTCGTCAGCACTTTTCTTAGAGATCATGTTGTGAAGGAAGATATTGATATCATACACGTCAACACTGAAGAGCAATTGGCATATATCTTCACCAAGCCCTTGGATGAGAAGAGGTTTTGCAAGTTACGGTGTGAGCTAAATATCTTGGAATCCTCAAATGTCCTGTGATCAGGCACACATCCTAACAATTATGCATGTTGATGACTTAGATGTGCAACACACGAAGTAAAGTATATCTTCAATCAATGAAGACTTACATTCTAAGTGTGAATACATTAACGTGGAATTTGACTTCGAAGCGCCACGATAATTGTGCGCCGTGTCTGGGTCTAATACTTCCTATACGGTGGGTAACGCCACCACCAAATTCTTATGTTTGAAGTGTTTTACCCATGGCGTTACATGTGCTATGTCTTCACATTTTGTTTGTCTTCATTTTCAACTTGTCTTCATGATTATCTTCACTATGTTGACTTGATTGTCTTCTGATATATACATACTAGTGTTCTGTCCTCTACAGCATTCACTTATAGCTACATCTTCCTTGTTGAATCTTTTGAACTAAGTGAATGTGATCGGACCCTAATCTCTCTATGCTTTCTATCCCAAACTCTATCTCTCCAAATCATATGCACTCTATTGAAACTGTCGAATGTCTTCTCTGCGTCCTAGTCAGCAGAAGATACAGAGACAAACATTAAGTCCATTTTCAATACTAATTCCTTCACTTGAAACCCAAAGAAGTGGGAACGACCACCCGACAATCCAGGCGTGCGTGGGAACATGGAACAACCTCCGATATGTTGCATGATGGCCACATGTCCTTCAGATGTGAATCGCCAGGGGCACCTGTGTAATAACACTGTGCCATCCCTGTCCCTATAAATACACGCCTCACCACAGTCATTATCCTTTCTTCCACTCTCGCACAAACCCTAGCGCCACCGCTAGCCCTCGACGACGCCGACGACGAAGCGCTTAGCTACCGCGACCTCACCGACGCCGTCTTCACGCCGGCCGCGGACATCGTCTTCTCCGCCGTCGCCATAGGTGTCCTCTGTCGCCAAGTTAGGGCACGGACGATCGAAATGCTCGGCCTCCTCTCCCACTCCATCTGGCAGTTCTTCGTGTGGTAAATAAAACTTCCTTTTTAAGGCCCCTTTGATCCTATAGATTCATCACTTTCTACCACAAGCAGTTTCTGTTCACACAAGTTGGATCTATTTCATACTGCATCTCATAATATGCTTAGTATGTTCACTTATGCTTCACAAAGTAGTTAGATTCCTCACATGTACTTATTCGTGGATTCGTACAAATCTGGAACCAACTCTCTATCTATGAGTGAATGTATTCGCACTATGAGGTTAATGTCTTCTAAACTGATTTATCTTCAAAATCTTCTGAGAACGCATATATCCTCTTCCCCTTCCCTCGCACCTTAATGCTGTCACACGTACATGTCCATGGGAGAATCCCTTGGTTCTCATAGTCTGCATTCATTTGCAGAATTCTTACAGCATCACATTAACTCTCCCGAAGCCAGTTCCTGTTTGACCAGAAAGCGAAAGCCTTTGAAGCCTTTAAACGTGTTGAAGCCCTTCAGTTTAAGCTTCATGGCACCAGAAACCTACAAGAAAGGGTGGCAGATAGCGTCGTGGCAACACCTCAAGAGATTTGCCTCCTGACCTCTATGAGCTGTACAAGACAGATCCAAAGGAGGACTATAATCAGCGAAAAACTCGAATCCAATGGATTCGAAGATATTGGGAAAAACAGTGGTTCAAGTACAGGTTCGTGACCCAGGAGTATGCTGAGAAGAATGCCATCAAACGACCATGGGGAGACATTCTATACAGAAATCTTCAACCCAAGTCCAGAGCTGAAGCCATTGAACAAGGCTTCTATCCTTGCATGGTCTGTGGACTGCAGCCTGCGGATGCAGACCCATCTTCATTATTGTGGTGCCGCGATGATAATCTGTTCAAGCGCAACCTTCAGTTTGCCAGGAACTCGGCCAAAGAGAACAAGAAGTCATGAGGCTTAGACTTCAGTCCAGGCCCCTCTGCTCCTCATGCTGATGGCACACGCGAAGCTGAACCCAATCTTGTTGGGCCCTTCTACAACCTGGAAGGTCTCATCACTCATATCATGGTTCAAGGGACAGCCGTGGATGAGCCTGCAGATGACGCTAAATCTGATGAAGCGCCTGCACCGCCGAAGCCAAAGAAACTGAAGAAGCCTAAAGCTTCAAAGCCTGCTCCTGCACCAAAGGTCTTACAGGCGAAGCCTCTGGCCGCTGCACCTCCTGAACACAGTGTGCAGTCTGAAGATTTGTCACGCATCTCCAAGCCCTCGAGAGTAAAGATGCCCTTGCAACCCACCAGCCAAGAACTGACAGCTGCTGCTATTCTGCGCAACGACGCCATTGATCTGTCCAGCGATGAAGATCTTGCAGATGACGCTCTTGAGCAACTGATCAAGAGCAAAGAAGAAGCAGAAATCTTCAATGAGTTGCCTCTCTTTGATGTAGCAATCCTTCACAACTTCATTGATGAGTGGTTTGAAACCCCCAATCTCAGCTTTGATGATCTTCAACTTCCAATTGGCCTCAGCGTCGCTTTCACTGGCGCCATTGCTTCTGAGCTAGTTCTAGCTCAGCGCATCATTGAACTGAAGCAAAAGATCGACTATGAGAAAGCTCAGTTCAAGCAGCACATGGCAAAGCTCGGCGTGCAAGATGTCAAGAACTTCAAGACTATGCTGCATGAGCTCAAGGAAGCCTTTCTCAAGAAACACGAAGAAGCTAAAGGTTCTCGTGAGCGCATGAAGAATCTGGCTGACAAGTGCGTGCAAGACTACAATGAAGCTGAAAAGCGCAAGGCTCTTGGGTGTCCTGGCATCGATCCCAGGATGGCTGCAAAGAAGAAGAAGGCAGCTATGGCCGAACCTGGAGCAACAAGGCAGGAAGCGCATCCCATTGTCTTCCCAGCCAGTATGATAGGCTCGAAGCCTAAGGTCCCCACAGTGGCTTCAGAATTAAAGAAGATAAGGGCTGCCGAGGCTGAAGCTAGAAAGAGGAAACATCCTAATGCTTCTGATGTCGCTCCCTCCAAGAAGAAGCGCAAAACCATGAAAGATCGGGCTGCTCCCACATAGCCCCTTATTGTTGAGCCCATCTCGGTTGCTCGTCCTGCCTCTTCGCATCAAGAACGATGGATGGTAATTCATGAGCCTGCTTCCACAGAGGCTCCTGAAGCTGAAGACATTCTAGCAGTTGACCCCACCGCTGCTGAAGACATTGGTCACCATGACAATGTTGAAGATGATGAAGTCCTACCTCAGATCGAGCACCAATTGGTATCATCGCCTGTGCTTACGCACAACGAACTCATCAGCATTGGTTGTCCTCTGACGCCAACTGCTCAGGATGCATCGTGGGCTGATCACCCACAGAGACAAGACACTCCAAGATCTCCCCAACCGCAAGCTACCCCAACAGTGCAATATGATGATGACTTTGTGGCCCAGCACACTCCATCTCCACAAGCGTCGCCCGCATTATGCAGGCTTCACAAAGGACCAAGGCCCCAAGTCACTCCCACAATGCACATGTCTGAACCCGTAGCCAAAATGGCTGAAGACATTCCGGCTGCATCAGCCGATGAAGAAGAAGATGAAGAAGAAGCCCCAAGAGACACAAGAGTTGCTACACCCCCGTCTCACCAAGATGTTGTTCTCGAGGAGAATGTGACCAACCCTCTAGCTTTTGAAGTGGAGGTTAACAACCCTGAAGTAACCACCAACATCACTGCTGACGCCAATGACGTTGTCATGGTTGACGCCAATATGGCGCCGGAAGCCAATGAGGCGCCAGAAGCCAATGAGGCACCTGAAGTCAATGCTGCAGCACCTGAGGTCCAAGTACCTGAAGCACATGTGGCCCCTGAAGCCCATGAAGACAATGCCAATGCCCCTGTTCCCCTCCAAGACCTCACACAATGGAGCTGGCATTTGATCGTGGTCAGCTAGTTATGGTTCGATGGCCCATTCTGACTCCTCCGCCTGCTGCTGGTCCATAATTTGAGTACCACGTCGAGCACATGCCTCAAGTCCAAAAGCCCAAGCCAAGACTTCCACGTTTCCCAGGCACTGCCACTTCACCTGGGGTCTTCAATGCGAATGGCTTTGTGGCACACAATACCTTCTTCAACAGCTCCAAGAACCCTTATACCAAATCACGCATTTCCTCAGATCGGTTCTGGAGCTATCAGCAGCGCAGCTACTATTCATGTGTCCTATACAATAAAGGCGCATATTTCCACATATGCACCTCGACTCTGAAGCTATAGCTTGTCTGCCCTGCCTCGAAGAAGCATTGGACTGTTTCAGAGATGCTGGTCTGTTGCAATTCATCACTGACAAGGAGCACTGGAATGAAGAATTGCAGCTTCAATTCTATGCCACTCTTCATATTCGAGGCTACAACAGGGATCTGAAGACTTGGGTCCTTGAGTGGATGACAGGCAATGTCCATCATGAAGCTAAAGCTCTTGATATCATTGAGCTCACAGGCCTGCACACTCCTGGTGAATACTATGAACCAGGTTGTCAACAACATCAAAATGCATTGGAAAGCATCTTTCAGAAGCCAGAACCCAACATGAATCAAATGCTGAGCATGATGAAGCCTCTGCCTCACGACGCTGAATACCCATCTGAGTTCTTTGTTGAAGACCTAGAGTACCTGCCTCGCACCATTTACCACATCATCAGGAAGACTCTATGGCCTCAAAGGACACTCATCTGCAGCGAAGCTTGAAGGAGTAATGAAGACTTTGGTTTTCTATATCTTCAATGGCATCAGCTTCAATGCTCAAGACTTCTTCATCAGGCAGTTTGCTGCGTCTGGCTCTGACATCTTTGGGTTGAAATTCTATGCTCCATGGGTCATGCGTTTGATCAAGCGTCACTCAGCCTTCAACTATCAGCCGTCTGCGCGCAATCATCTTATATTCTTGCCCGAGATTGATCTGTCAGTTGAAGCCATTTACCCAGAGCCTGCTAAGGATCCCATTTATCTTCACAATGCTAATCACCAAAGCTTCTCCCAGCCCATGGAAGGAATTCCAGCAGTGTCTTGTGTTTATCCCCTTGCTGGAAACACACGTGCCCCCCGTGCTCAAACTGATGCCACTGGTAGCACCATTGCGCAAATGCCTCAAAGACGATCTCGTGTCCTCAATGACCCAGAGCTTCTCGTCGTGCTGCATCAGAAACAGGACAAACATCACGACTGGCTTAAGCGTCAGATGCAAAGCCTCTTGGTGGATGTCAACCGCATCGCAATCTTGCTACCAAGAATGCCTTTGTCACTCATGAAACCTGTCAGAGGTCGTGGAAGAGTTTGACCCTACTGAGTGCTGAAGCTGATCTGCACGATGATGGCTTCACGGAACGCTTCAAGTTTGACTCAACTCCTCCTAGAAATGCTCACTTGCATCGGACTCCCTCACTTGAAGACTCTGAATACTCATCCTCAGCTGCGACCATAAATGCCAGAGTCATCGATGACCAAGATGATGCAACTTCACCTCCTCCAACTTAAGCATGTGACGACACTGCACCATGTTCCTCTGCACCACCGGATCTCACCGACGACCCTGCTGCCTCGCCTGCACCTCATGGGAATGAGTAGGTGCTCTATGAGTTGATAGTCTTCAAGCGGGTCCATATGGGTGGTTGCTTTACTTTTTGCTACTTTTGCCAAGTGCTTACAACTCTCGTTTTCGATACATTTCGTTCTTTGAGTTGTAACACTTAAACTTGATGGTCTTCTGCTGCTTATTTGCTATTCTGTGATGCGATGATAAATTCCGCGTGTGCGACGATAAATTCTGCACTTAAATCATTTTGCAGACGTCCATTTTTAATTATGCATGTCATTATCTTCACATACTTTTCCTGCATGATGAATTGTCATCATTAGTTGAAGAGGATCTCCACAAGTACAACCTGCCATGTGCATTTGCATACCAAAAGAAAATTACTTATATGCACATCTTCAGGGGGAGCCTTTGCCACTTATGACGACAATCCCCTATCCTTTACAATTTCACATATTTTATTCCCCGTTGAAAACATCAATTAGTTTGCCATCAATCACCAAAAAGGGGGAGATTGTAAGTGCATCTAGTGCCACCCCTAGTTGGTTTTGGAGTATTGACGACAAACCTAGCTGAGGGACTAATTTGTTTGTCAGAATTGCAGGATAACATAGGTAGAAGTACCTCATTGATTTGGTTTTCCTACCAGAGATGACCCCTAAAAATGTAAGAAGACATTAAAGTCAAAGGTGGTATGTGAAGACATTCACATTGAAGACTATGACAAGAGAAGACATCGCATGAAGACTATGGAGCGTGAAGACTTAGTTCTTTCGTCGTTCTTTTTCTTCTTTGTTGAGTCATATGAACCACCGTACTGTTAAGTGGGGTCCAAGTGAACCAGTCAGAATGACTGAAGTGATGCTTAACCAAAATCCTATGTCTTCGAGTGAAGAATATGAGAGCAAATCTTGTCCAGAGTTGGATAAGTCAGCTTTGCTTGTAGCTCAAGTAAAGTTGCCGTGTGTGTTTGAAATCTAACCGTTGGAACACGTGTCAGTTCCTTAGTGACCAAGGGTCATTTCAGACAAATCAGGTCGGGTTGCCTAGTGGCTATAAATAGCCCACCCCCTACAACCATAAACGGTTGGCTGCTCAGAGTTAGTGCACGGTGTTTGTCGTTTGAGAGCAACCCACCTCGAAGCCTTTGAGAGGGAATTCCTTGCGAGGATAAAGCCCTAAACACCGAGAGCCAAAGAGTGTTAGGCATCACTTAAGTCTTCCTGTCTGTGTGATCTGAAGACTTATTAAACTTGAGGACTGTGAATCCTCCAGCCGATTAGGCGTCGCGTTCTGAGCATCCAAAAGTCATTGTGGATCGCCGGTGAACAAAGTCTGTGAAGGTTTGGAAGTCTACCTTAAATACTTGCCAGAGTGATTGGGCGAGGACTGGGTGTCCTTAGCTCAAGGGGAATAAGGTGAAGATGAGGTCTTCTGAGTTCAATCTCAGCCTCCCTAACCAGACGTACAGTTGTCACAGCAACTAGAACTGGTCCAACAAATCATTGTCTTCAATGTGTCAGTGGTTTCATCCTTCCCTTCCCTTTACTTACTGTTGGTCCTTGTGAAGTCATTGTATGATTGCTTTATCTTTTGTCTTCACTGAGTGACTGCTTGTTCTGATTGGCTTCACAATATCTTCCTACCTGATCTTTACTGCCTAGCTGCTATTAGTCATTGTGCTTTCACTCCATTGAATACTTGACTATGGTTTGCCTAGTGTAGTCTACCTTCCGCTTCATGGTAATAGGTTTATTTCTATCGTTTGTCTTCGAAACTTCCACGTTTTGAAGACTTTGATAAAAATCGCCTATTCACCCCCCTCTAGTCGATCAGTAGCACTTTCAGTTATCAGTTATTGGTGTGCTATTGGCCGACTCCAGACGAAGAAGATTCTTTGGCCATAGCAGCACCCAACCCTTGAAGCTTCTAATCCACAGCTGGGTCTCATTGTCCTCTCCCCCTAGCCGTAATGGAGGAGGCAAATCCTCGTGCCCTGAGTTCACACTCGACAAGGTAACCCAGAAGTGCCCAGCGGCGATCGGCTGGCTGTGGAACCTGAGTTCCAAGGGCTTCATTATCACCCCCTTTCCCACGTCCACCTTCTGGCCTTTAATCAAGTAGAGTATGGTGCACGGGGTTTCGTCGGCCTGCAAACACATTTCTGTGGCATGAAACATCTGAGAGGCAAATAAAATGGAATATTCTAGATATATATATAATTACCGTGAGGGCGTCGAGCTCAGCCAAAGATGAAGGCCTGCCTAGCGCGCCAGAGACTAAGGACGGGCTGCTATGAGCTGGTGCGGGTGTGGGTGGGAGAGCAAGCCCGGTTGCGTGAGCAGGTGATGGTGCGGTGGTGTTGTTCACGGAGTTGCTCGCGACGAAAATGTGCATGGGGAAAACATGTGACGTCTTGTCTAGATTTTCCTTTGTCCAGTTGATGATAGTCGGGACCAAGTTAGTAGAGAAATCATTTCTGCACGCAGTTACAACTGCATTGACTGCCTGCTGTAGCAACTCATTTTTTTCATCAGCTGTTTTTTCGCGTCCTCAACTACTTTTTCTCGAACGCAAGCTTCACCTTTTTCTCGAATGCAAGCTTCACCTTTTTGTCCACCTGACTAAACTTCCTTTTTTGCTTCTTGGCCTCTGGGCCCTCGTTGTAAAACACCTTCCATGTCGCGCCGTCTCCGGTGCCGTGCACACGTCCATATTGCGGCCACTGGCCTAAAGGGAGTCCCTTAAGTTTGTTCAAGGCCCGGTTGAGAGGGGTGTCCCACTTGGGCCTCATCGGAGAAGTAGGGCTTTCGACTGCAAGCTGGTGTTGCTTCTCTTGTAGAAGGAATGTGAACCGTTTACGAATGTGTAGTCGACTTAATCTGGAGCTAAATTTAAGGTGGTAAAAGAATAATTGCCAGTATTCTAATCAATCTCCTTGTGATCTAGTCCGTGTAAAAAACCTTATTTTCCTTGTCCCACTTGTAGTGCGCCCTGATGAAGTCACGCTCCAAGGGGTTGGTGAACTTCGCGAAGGGGTCTGGGAGACCCGCGGCTTCATGTTCCGCATCCTCCTTATCCCATATGGGCCTTTTATCGAGGTAGCCATGGCTTCTAAGGCGATGCTTCCCCGTGTTCCTTCGCTGAAGGCTCTTGAATTTGGCAGTCTTAGCCTTGGCTGAACTCCTCTTCCATAAGTGTCGGATTTTCCTCCAGAATCTTCGACAGGGGTTCCTGTCGGTTCTATATCCGACGTATCTTGTAGTAGGGGTCCTAAGCTAGGCGTCTTGGAGTGATGGTAACATGGACACGGGATTTTACCCAAGTTCGGGCCCTCTTGATGGAGGTAAAACCCTACGTCCTTCTTTTGATTGTATTCATATGGGGATAGTACATAGTACAGGTATGTACCACGAGATTGTAGTAATGAAGATGAGATTGTCTATTGACTAGCCTGGCCTCGGTTTATATAACACACCTGAAGCCTAGGGTTTAGGAGAGTCCTTGGCTTAGGCGCCAAGTCTTGCGGAAACTTCCTTGTATGCGGCATGGGCTGCCCGAAGTGGCCCATGATGAACCGCCATGGGTAGTCCTCGGCTTGATCCAGCTGGTTGGGAGACGACATGGTGAGTACCCCCTCGTCCAGGACACCATCAGTAGCCCCCTGAACTGGTCTTCAAGTTGGGGACGCTCCTCGATTCTTCGGAACTGTTCTTCATCTTCGGTCATCGGTCTTGAAAACTGGTTCAACAAATCTTCTCATCTTTTTGGAAACCTTAGGACAATGGGGGCACCCCCCACTGACTTTGTATTAAACCTCAACACAAAGAGTTACAAAGCTAAGTTTACATTTGGGGGGTAGGGGGTAGGGGTTGGGAGAGGCCCTATACATCAAGGTATAGAGGAGTCGACTAGATCAGATCAACAACCTGCTCAACAAAAGGCACCAGGGCCTCTTTGACTCTATGACTCATCATACCAAAGTCAAGCTTGAACCTTCGTCTCCATTCTTCCACTGTTGGCATTATACCTCGGACATGCTTATTGTTACGTTCCTTCCAGATGCTCCAAGATGTTATGATGAAAATATCCATGAACATTGGTCTAGTCCACGTACTTTTTGCTGCATGCAGGAGCTGCAGCCTGTTGCCATGCATTGGCCACACAATCCCTAGCTTTCCCCAACATGCCCTGCTGAATTCACATTGAAAGAATAAGTGCTCTACTGATTCTTCGGGGGGGGGGGGCTACATAATAGGCAGGCATAGTTGTCATCCCTCAGCTTCATATTCTTCCTCTTGAGCAACCCTCGGGTGTTTAATCCGTCTGCAAGAAGCAGCCAAGCAAACACCTTCCACTTGTTGGTGCACTTTGTCTTCCAGATCCACTAAAAGGCTTTGTCCGCCTCCCCGTCTTGAAAACAATGCAGGTAAAACTTGTTGGAAGCGAACCCATCCGATCCCCATACAACCTTCCACACATCATTCCCCTTTGTCAGCTCCATTGTGGACAGGGTGTTCTGGAAATCTTCGAGCTCTTCTCTAGCTTGAATCGAGGGCGGTAAGTGGAAGTTTTCGCCAAGCGTAGGCGCAGTCAGCAGCTTCTGAACGGAGATATCTTTGTTTTTAGAGAGGGAAAACAGGCAAGGGTGGCTATCGGCCGGAGTATCACCATGCCAGTCATCCTTCCAGAACAAAGTTGTGCACCCACCCCCCACTTCTACGGATGTGACACCTCTGTAGATTGGCGCAAGGTTCATGATATCCTTCCACCAAAACGACTCGCATGGGTCAGAAGCATGCGGCACCCGACCCTCATAGTACGTACCCCAAACAAGTTGAACCCACGGTATATCCATGTGGTTATAGAATTTGTGCAGTTGTTTTAGCAGCAAACCTTGGTTTTGGACCTTAAGGTCGAGCACCCCGAGCCCCCCTTTGTGCTTAGGCCTACAAACCAGACCCCAAGCCGCCAAAGAAACAGCCTTCATGCCAACATCCGTGTTCTTGGCCCAGAGGCAGTAGCGTCGCAACTTGTCCAGATGGTCAAGTATCTTCGGTGGCAACCTGATGGAGCACATAGCATATATCGCAAGAGAGGTGATCACCGAATTTACGAGGGTAAGCTTGGAGCCGAGGTCAAGCAGCGTAGCTGCCATATAGAGTTTGCGTTCGACCGACGACACGAGAGGCATGAGGTTAGTCACTGTCGGCCTAGTAGTACCCATGGGTAACCCAAGGTATGTAAACAGCATGGAGCCGATCAAGCATCCAAAAACCTGGGCCAGGCGCGAGGTCATGTTAGCGTCTGCATTGATGGTGATAAGAGTGGATTTTTGGAAGTTGATGCGCAACCCCACCGATGACGCATAGTCCTGAAGGATTGATTTGATGGTCTCGACTTGGATTCTGTCCGCGGGGATCACAAGGATGGTGTCGCCCACGTACTGAATAACGGGATAGTCTTCTTCAGGAGTAGGTATGGGAAGCTGGAGATCACCCGCACGATAAGCTTCATTGATGGCGGCTTGCAGCAGATTGGCCGCGAGCACAAAGATAAGTGGAGACAACGGGTCTCCTTGGCGCACGCCTCGCAAGAAGAAGAATTGCCTGCCTGGGGTCCCATTAAGGAGGACAGAGGACTTGGCCGTCGAAAACAGGCAGTTGATCCATCCAAGCCATCGATCGTCAAAACCCATACACCTCATGATCTCCATCATCGGGGCATGTTCTATCGTGTTGAATGCCTTAGCAAAATCCAGCTTCAATATAGCAACCTCTCGCCCCAACGCTTGACATTGGTGGATGAATTCAAATGCCCATGCAACATAGTCTTGGATCGATCGACCTTTCCAGAAGACATATTGATTTCGGTGGATGATCTTAAGAATCACATGTTGCAGGCGGTTCGTGAGGAGTTTGGTCAAAATCTTCAGACAACAGTTCAGCAGAGTTATCAGGCGATAGTCATTTGCAGTCTCAGGGGATTGGGTTTTAGGGATGTGCGTGATAAACCCCGTGTTCAGGCTTTCAAGATCCATCTTACCTGCATAAAACTCAAAATAGAGACGATAAAAGTTGTCTTTTATGATATGCCAGCATGATTTAATGAAGGTGCCACTGAAGCCATCTGGGCCTGGAGCACGGTCAGCTGGCATCTCTTTGACCACTTGATCAATTTCTTGGCGGGTAAAAGGAACAGACAACTACTGGAGCCCCTCCACCTTTTTGATGATCCGTCTCAAATCAAATGTCATGCTGGTTTGATTGGAACACCCGAGTCTATCTTTGAATGCCTGAAAGAGTACAGCCTCTTTACCCACAGGATCATGTATAACCGAGTCATCAGCCAGTCTAAGTGAAGCAATGCTGTTTCTTCGGTAACGCTCAGTGGCCACCCTGTGAAAGAATTTTGTGTTGCCGTCGCCAAACATGAAATATCTGATAGTGCATCATTTCATCCAGTATGCTTTCTTGCAATCCAGCAAGTGAAGGAGATGATGTTTTAATATCAATCTGAAATTAGCCTCGGGGACAGACAACCTTCTCTGTTCCTCTAATCCGTTAATCTCCAAGAGAACTTTGTTGCAATTGTCAATCAACATCGAGAGTTTGGACAATTTCTTGCTCCACTATTTCAGGTCGTAACGCAGGGTTTTTTAGTTTTTTTGCATAGAACTGCAGCTGCGTTGTGAGCATAACAACGCTTGGCCTAGGATCATTTGACCACATCAAATAACCCTGGTTGCTTAATCCGGAAATCTTCAAAACAAAATAATTTTGACTTGGGTATTTTGGATTGGATGCTCACATAACAAGGGACGTGATCAGACGTGGGCTTATCCAGGGGCATAACAACAGTGTTTGGATATTTGGCTGCCCAGCTAACTGTAGTGAAATGCCAGTCGAGCTTCTCAAGCAATGGGTTAGATTGCATGTTACTCTAGGTAAATGATCGCCCTTTGATTGGTAGCTCAGCTAGAGAATGTCTCCGGATGAATTCATTAAAGAGAAGCATATCGTTAGCGTCTCCTCCTCCTCTGTTATGGTTGTCAGGCGCTCGAATGAAGTTAATGTCACAGAGGATGAGCCAATCTTCACTATGAGGAATGTCAAGATCGAACAGCCAGGTAACACTCAGATCTGGGCCTGGAGCACGGTCAGCTGGCATCTCTTTGACCACTTGATCAATTTCTTGGCGGGTAAAAGGAACAGACAACTACTGGAGCCCCTCCACCTTTTTGATGATCCGTCTCAAATCAAATGTCATGCTGGTTTGATTGGAACACCCGAGTCTATCTTTGAATGCCTGAAAGAGTACAGCCTCTTTACCCACAGGATCATGTATAACCGAGTCATCAGCCAGTCTAAGTGAAGCAATGTTGTTTCTTCGGTAACGCTCAGTGGCCACCCTGTGAAAGAATTTTGTGTTGCCGTCGCCAAACATGAAATATATGATAGTGCATCATTTCATCCAGTATGCTTTCTTGCAATCCAGCAAGTGAAGGAGATGATTTTTTAATATCAATCTGAAATTAGCCTCGGGGACAGGCAACCTTCTCTGTTCCTCTAATCCGTTAATCTCCAAGAGAACTTTGTTGCAATTGTCAATCAACATCGAGAGTTTGGACAATTTCTTGCTCCACTATTTCAGGTCATAACGCAGTTTTTTTTAGTTTTTTTGCATAGAACTGCAGCTGCGTTGTGAGCATAACAATGCTTGGCCCAGGATCATTTGACCACATCAAATAACCCTGGTTGCTTAATCCGGAAATCTTCAAAACAAAATAATTTTTACTTGGGTATTTTGGATTGGATGCTCACATAACAAGGGACGTGATCAGACGTGGGCTTACCCAGGGGCATAACAACAGTGTTTGGATATTTGGCTGCCCAGCTAACTGTAGTGAAATGCCAGTCGAGCTTCTCAAGCAATGGGTTAGATTGCATGTTACTCCAGGTAAACGATCGCCCTTTGATTGGTAGCTCAGCTAGAGAATGTCTCCGGATGAATTCATTAAAGAGAAGCATATCGTTAGCGTCTCCTCCTCCTCTGTTATGGTTGTCAGACGCTCGAATGAAGTTAAAGTCACCGAGGATGAGCCAGTCTTCACTATGAGGAATGTCAAGATCGAACAGCCAGGTAGTGAAAATCGACCTATTTGGATCAGCGCATGGCCCATATATATTAACTAACGTCCACAAATTGTTAGATTGCATTGAGGTGAGTCTGACGCCGAGCGCAAACGGTTCAGAAAAAATCGCAACGCTAGAGAAAACCGAGCTCATCCACACTGTAATAAGACCACCGGAATTCCCAACAGAGGGCACAAATTCAATCATATCAATTTTTTTAGGACAGAACTTCCTAACAAAAGAAATATCAAAAGAACTTCTCTTAATTTCTTGAAAACAAATGACTGAACAACCACCAATATCAATCATGTTACATATCGCCAGCTGCTTCTTGTCTGAATTGATCCCTCGCACACTCCAGCATAGAACATTCCACTGCTTATTCTGCGACATCTCACCTAGTGCAGTTCAGGGTCGCTCCTATGATCGCCCGCTAGGAGGTTCTGAGGACTGAGCTCATCAGGTGAGATTCCACACATGGTAGTGCCAACAAACTGTAGCTGAGGAATAGGAGTCGGGGGAGGCACCTGGTCACTCGACACGGGCGGGACATTGATCAACAGATTGGTGCACGGATCTGTCGCCTTGGAGGAGCAGGAAATCGAGGGTGCACCCCTCGGCTTGACCAGTTACTGCCCCTTCTTCATGTCATTAACTTGGGGAATCCTGAATCCATCATACTTTGTGGAACGAGTGCTGCGACGAAGATAGGTCGTATCAACTAGAGCTTTTTCAGCCAAGACCATCTTCTGAAGATACTGATTGCATGGGTTGGCGGAAGGCATATCAGGCAACAGGGCATCAGGGGATTCAGTAGTCGCAACGAACTCCGAGCCGTAACTATCAGCTTCGGGCATGGAAATTTGAACTACATGGCTCTCCCAAGTGTCTGACGGGATGAAGATTGGCAAATCGAGGCCAACAGAAGGTGCCATGAGACTGCCAAAGCTGACCTCCACATCGCTCCTCCCTCTGATCACAGGGTGGGAAATTGCCAAGTAGAGAGCGAGAGGATTAATGGGCAGCAAACCATGGCTCATTGTTGGAGCAGAGGACCCCGTCCCTTCAATGCAACGAGTAAACCTACCGAAAGAGATCATCCAGAGAAATTGCAGAAAAGACTGTCCTTCCTCTGTCCCCACCTCCAACGAGTGGGAAACACCCACAACATGAACAAACTGAACTCCAGTTGGCAGTGTACGATTGATTAGACCATCCGCAGCCTCTTCAATATCGGAATAAATAGACCATTCATCCTGCGGGTCATCAAAGATGTTACTTTCCTATTCTACTCCATCCATGAGCAAGGGACCGGTGTACTGAAACAAGGTTCTGAAACTGAAACCTCTGTAAGGAGGGGGTGCAATAGGCCAAACCCCCCAACCGTCATTCTACATCTGTTGCTATGGTGGAGCCTGTTGCTCCCATGCTGCATCAATCTGTTGTTGCATTTCTTGCTAGTGGTCGAGCAGCCACTGTTGTGCAGCCGTCAGATAAAGCAACTCATATGGATGTGGAGAAGCATTCAAGGGAGGGGCCTCATCTTCATTGCCAACAAGGCCAGGGATGGTGTCTCTTCCATTCAGAACATAGACAGGGACCGACCGGGATCTCGCCATGCCTGGCAGGGTGCTGATACGCTTGACAACCAGACTGTGTGCCACCTGAGCAATATTACTAATGAGAACACGGACGAGAACCCTCTCTTTGTTCTGTCCTGGTCTGTGCCAAAGGTCCAATTTTCCAAAGCATGAGACTGCTTTGTTGATATAGTGATCCGTTTGATAGTCCATTGGGAAGGCCAAGAACAGAACCCAGGCTACATACTAAAAAGGACACTGACGCATATTTTCACCTTCATCACGCGGCACAAAAGAAAAGGTCATCTCCTCATCCAAGGGATCTAACTAATGCGGGCTTTCCTGGATAAACTGATCTCTCAGAGCAACATCTGCAAACGCAACCATGCCAGCCCCAATAGGATACACAAAAGCCTCTAGCACCTCTAGATGGAAATCTTTAGTCATGATGCGAACTATCTCATTCAACACCAACTGCTTCTGATGGTCTGGCACCGGAGGGGTGGCAGTGACGATGGCGTACCTTTCATGGCTGAGCGACGGGTCGTCCAGCATGATCATATTGCGCGCCAGACGATGGTCAGGACCTCGCTCGATCTGGGCACCCATCGGCACGAACTGGAACGGACGGGCCGGGAAGTTGGCCATGGCGGCGGAGAGCTCGACGGTGCGTGCTGCTACTGTCGATGGAGGTGGAGTGCCGAGAGGTGGGTTTCCTTTGTGCTTGTTGGTTGACTAGGATGGCAGAATAGGGAACTGGCTTGGGGTTGGAAGCCGAGTCGTTAAGCCAATGGCAGTCAGGGGAAGGGCCCCAGATTCAGGCTTATTTTTGGGTCTCCAAATCTTTTTATTCTTTGGGAAGTGAAGATTCTGCTTACGTGTCATAAATCGAGGATTAGCGGTGCTGATATGCTGCCGCCAAAATAGACGAAGGGTATTTTTTCTAGTGCAACATTGAGGACCATGGCCCATGAACGAACAGTGCGGGCAATATAGAAGTCCTGGGCAGGAGGCCCTAGTATGAGCCGAACTATTGCATATACCACATGCATTGATGGGCTGGCCAAGGGATATCTGAGTGCAAAAGCATGTCCGCTCAAAATTATTACACGAGTCACAAAGTTTTGCATTGCAGTTAGACACCTTGTGATCAGGCGCACCGAATATAAGGCAACGACCCAAAAAATCGTGGATTGTCTCCGAAGAGGGCAGGTCATTTCAAGCGCAGATTTTCTGGATACTTGTCTCGTCATAATGAGCCTGCCAAAAATCCAAGATATTCTCCAAGACATCAGAAGGAATGTCCCACCAATTGCGCTCCCGGTGATCCTTTCCAAAAAATTTTTTGGAAGGACAAAAAATGATTTTCCGAGGGAAAAGGAATTTCCAAACTACCAAATTGAACTGTTGCAATGGTCGGGATCTCATCGGACCAAGGATCATCCCGATTGACATTAGTGTGACGTGAAACCTCTTCAAAAGATGTTAAAAGATTGGCAGATACCTGTTTAGAGAAACCAAATTTTGCCTATTCACGTCAAGAAGACTTATCCTTAGAAGCACTTTGCTCAAGAAAACCCCGGTTGGAACGAATGGCTATGGGTGCTCTAGACCATAATTCATTGATTTCATGTGGCGTTGTCCAACCATCAGACCCATCAAACGGAGCAGTCCAGGGCTGTTTGAATAATCCAAAATGATAAATAAAGTCTGGCCAAACTCTATCCCATAGGGCATAGATGAAATGGCCTACTTTATTCGAGGCCACAGAGAAACGAAAATTCTTTGCACCAATATGGGTCACATTGAAACCAGAAGCAACACCCCCAATGCAACATTCCAAGGCCAATCCAACTGAACCACATGAGAGGGGAAAGGATGTTGAGGAAAAAGTGACCACCAAGAAGAATTCCTTGGAGGTAGGAGAGGGAGAGAAGTGCACCGTGGATTTGAAATGCCTACAAACCTGGTCCCCGACCTTCTGGCCGGAGTTAAAGTCCCAATGGAGTAGACCTTCCATGATGCAAGCAAGGTGCTCATGATCGTCGGGGGTGGGGTAGATCGCCGGAGGTGCCCCGGAGTGTTCCGTCCTGCTTGATTGATCTTGATGAATATGGGTATTACCCACTCCGGCCCAATCTTCTCATCTTCGATCTTGAGGATCACCGAAGTGCATCAGACGAGTTTACGCGTCAGGTATCCGAGAAGCCCCTTTAAGTTTCCGGTCTTTATCAATGCCATGTTATTTTTATGTCACACCTCGGGTTTGAAGTTGTTCCCGGGCGGCAGCATCCTCTTGCGTCCGAGCTACAACGTCGGACTGCATTTGAGGCATCTTTTGCAGCCGAGTACCAACACCGGACCGCTTCCGAGCTCCAACGTTGGAATGTATCCGAGCTCCAACGCCGGACTATGTCCAAGCTCCAACGTCGGACTGTATCCGAGCTCCAACGCCGGACTGTATCCGAGCTCCAACGCCGGACTATGTCCAAGCTCCAACGCCGGACTGTACCCGAGCTCCAACGCTGGACTATATCCGAGGGGTCATAAATCACCTTGGTTCAAAAAAGTTGAAGGAGTTTAGCCGAGCTTAATGCCAAAAATGCCCTCTATGGAGCCAACCACTGGCGCCTGAGATTTATGCCGGACTGCTTCCGAGGTGGTGCACCACCCCGACTACGTCCCGATTTTTTCTCAATATTTTAATTTGTGCAATTTATTCTCTGCCGAGATATATAGCCAGTAGCCCTCAAGGTGTGTATCGGTCTAAAATCCGAGATGCACCTAAAGGATGACATAAGACCGCTGATCCCAGTAGCCCCTGAGACTCAGGTTGATTCGCAAAATCGGCTTGAGGATCAACTCCTAGCTCGGCAGAATACTTTGGGACAAAAAAAGCGGTGTGCAAAGACCTCGAGACTCAGGTTGGGTGCGGCCGGCCAACCTTAGGATCATAATCTCCTCGAAAGCTATATTGCACTTAAATTTTTTTCCTTGGATTGTCAATGCAGTAGCCTTTGAGAATTGGTTGGGCCAAACGGCCGACCCTAGGGTCGTACTTCCTTGGGAACAAGTTCAACTGTCATGTATGTTTTGACAATACCGAGGTGGAGTTCAGCAGGAAATATGCCGAACTATAGTTTTAGACAAGAGTTTCACGCTGAACACCTCAACCAAGAGAATGTCCCGCTTCCTCAAACATAAAATAGGTGAAAGATGTTATCAGCTCAAAAAGGCCAACAAACATGCATAAAAAACTTTACGTCTAGATTGAATCAAGCTATTTTGGCGCCAATATGAAATTGGTCTTACAATTGTACTTTCATCATGCTTTGACATGACACACCTGATCTCTAGACTTCGAATGGGTTAGCCCTCGGCTTCAACCTCCCTATCCCAAAGGCGGAGTGTTTCTCAGGCCAGTTTAGTGAACTAAACGCGAGCGGCTTTAGAGAGAAACCAGGCTACCCGGCTATTGATCATACACCTGAGTCGAGAAAGGAGTGGTAGAAAAAGACTGTGCAGCGACTAATAAAAATGGCTCATACTAATTCAAGAGCCCCCAAGCGACTTGGGTAAAAGAATTTTATGTATAATGATTGTATGTACCGAAGTACTTATATCATATCTGTGTTCACCCAAACTTTAAACGTGTCTTAACCGACTGTCGTCTTCTCCCTCTTTGGTCAAGGGCCGAAAAGTGTTACGTACTCAACCCGTCAAGAATATCGACGGTGTTTCCGATAACCAGGCAATCAGGCCATAGGGCTGTAACAGACAAAGCGCGCTCAGGAAACTTATGCTATATTACTGACGAAGTGTAAGAAGCATCTTCGAAGAAAATAGTACCCCCACCGATACCTTTCTTCGGTTGCTCATTGTTACTATGAGACTTGTGCAATATATTTTTTGTACTCATGAGTTCCGTTGTGTGCCGGCCATGATTGAAAACAATAAGAGCGCTAGCTTTCGGCTTCACCCAGTCTGAGGTCCGAGCTCGGATGACCCGATCGTGACAATCGCAGAGGTGCTCCCTTTACTCCCTAGCCGAACAATCGGGAACGTAGGGGTAAACACATGAGCAAGGAAACCCACCTTGCGGAACACTTAAGTCAACATGGTGCATATTGTGGCGTAATACACGAACAAGGAACGAAGCCATACAAGTATAATCATATGCAAGAGGAAAGGCTTCATAAAGGAAGCCCCAAGTAAATGGTGTATTTGAATTTGTGTGTCAGAGACAAAGTTTTGACAAGGAAGTTCTTCACAAACAACTTTTTGCGAAAAAAGTATAATGCTTGGTCGAATCGAACAAAATTTAAAACTGATAGTCTTTGAGCATTAGAGCGACTTAGCTAGTTAATGTGCTCGATGGTGATGACGCAGACCGAGATTGCAGCGGGATGGGGTCCCAGCCCCCAAGCCAGTCCCGAGATGGCCGAGTGCGGAGTTCGGCATTCCAAAGTGGTGACGCGGCATGGTCGATGTGCGAGGTGAAAAACCCTAGTCTGACCGAGGCGACAGAGTAGGCCGGCAGTGTGACGCCGAAGCCCCCAGCGTGTGTTAATGAAGTGATGATGAAGCCCTCGGTCCAGCTGAGGTGACGCGGTAGGTCGACAAGGTGGCGACAGAACCCCCACATCAGCACATTGGTACGACAAGGTAATAGCGCTGCCCGACCGGAATCATTTACCTATGCATAGAAAATAGTGCAATCCAGAGATAATAATAATAACTCATTGTATAATTAATAATTCTTGCAAAGTATATGTGTCAGTGTCAAAACCGGCGGATCTCGGGTAGGGGGTCCCGAACTGTGCGTCTAGGCCGGATGGTAATAGGAGGCAGGGGACACAATGTTTTACCCAGGTTCGGGCTCTCTTGATGGAGGTAAAACCCTACATCCTGCTTGATTGATATTGATGATATGGGTAGTAAAAGAGTAGATCTACCACAAGATCAGAGAGGCTAAACCCTAGAAGCTAGCCTATGGTATGATTGTATGTTGTGATTGTTGTTCTACGGACTAAAACCCTTCGGTTTATATAGACACCGGAGAGGGTTAGGGTTACACAAGGTCGGTTACAAAGGAGAAGATATCCATATCCGTATTGCCTAGCTTGCCTTCCACGCCAAGTAGAGTCCCATCCGGACACGAGAAGAAGTATTCAATCTTGTATCTTCATAGTCTAACAGTCCGGCCAATAGAGATAGTCGGGCTATCCGGAGACCCCCTAATCCAGGACTCCCTCAGTAGCCCCTGAACTAGGCTTCAATGACGATGAGTCTGGCGCGCAGTATTGTCTTCGGCATTGCAAGGCGGGTTCCTTCTCCGAATACATCACAGAAGAATTTGAATACGAGGATAGTGTCCGACCCTGCAAAATAAGTTCCACAGACCGCCGTAGAGAGAATCATATTTTTGCAAATCCAATTTGCTGACTTGTTTTGGCAGCATGACGTTATGTCATGGCCCGGTGATTATTCGAACCGTTTTTCTTCAACCAGCTCGACACATAATGCGAGGCGGTTTCTCGACACGTCTTGTCAAAGCAGAGATCGTGCTCCCCCAATTACGGGATTCTCATTAATGCGGTCGTGGGTAACCCAACCATGTCTAGGACTCCTAGATTATAGGTAAGTCCTAAACGGCTACGGAGAGGATGCTTGATATTCACCCTCTTTATAAAGGGACAAGGTTTTCACTTTTTCCCTCTCGTGCTCAATCAAACCCTTCTCCCGCCACAAGTTCCAACACCCAAAGCCCAGGTTAGGTGCTCTGGATCTTCAATCATGTCCGGATCCAGCCTTCAAGGCCGATGGATGCCCTCCTCCGTGACGGAAGAGGACAACAAGAATTTTAGGGAGGCCAGCTACCTGACCGCCGAGGTTTTGAATCGGCTTCCTGCTCGAGGGCAGGTCGTCCCTACTCCCGAACCCAACGAGAACGTCGTGTTCGTCTCCCACTTCCTCCGAGGCCTAGGCCTCACTCTGGATCCCTTCGCCAGGGGTTTGATGTTCTATTATGGGCTAGATTTCCACGATCTAGCTCCGGACTCCTTTCTCCACATCTCAACAATTATTGTCGTGTGTGAGGCCTTCCTCCGCATTACCCCTCACTTCGGCCTATGGCTCAAGACCTTTGAAGTGAAGCCGAAGATGATCGAGGGGCAACATGCAGCGTGCGGAGGTGCATCAATAGGCAAGATGCCAGGAGCTCCATGGCCGAAAGGTTCCTTTCCAGAGGTGTCCGAATTATGGCAACAGGAGTGGTTTTACGTCACAGCTCCCAGAAGTGCCAAGTGGGCGGCTGCCCCCACTTTCTGATCGGGCCCCCCACCACGACTAATGTCATGGATTAGCAGAGGTCTGAGCTAGGGTCCAGCCAAGGACGTGCCTATACTGCAAAGCCGCATTCGAGATCTCTTCGAGGGAGATTTTAATTTGGTTGTGGTAATACAAGGTATGCTGATTCGTCAAGTCCAGCCTTGCAAACGTCGGCCCCTTCGCTTGTGGGAGTTCAACCCAGAAGGACTATGTGCCATTCAAAGTTTCCTCAGCCTGACGCACAAGGAGATGTACAAGTCATTCTTTGGACCTCAAATAGAGTGTCCAGATGCTACTGAGGACGTGGGCCTGAGCAGTAACCGCGCCGCCGAACAAGTAAGAAATCATCTAGCCGAACACACTGTCCTTTATTCATCATGAAGTTATTTCTGAGAGTTTGCTCTTTGACCAGGACTAGCTAACAAAGGCGAAGATTATTCGGTGTTTGGCCCCCCTCCCCGAGGGTTTGGAAAATCCGATATTGGAAAAGATGCTCAAGCTTGCACCTTGCCCGGAGCCCTCGAAGGAAGGCACGGGGGGATAATACGGGCGGATGTGGGCCCCCATCGCTACCAGTTCCTACCGAGGGAATGAGCGTCTCCATGAAGGAGGATAACCGGGGGAGGAAAAGGACTGCTTCGGAGGATCCGGAAGCCGAGGCCTCCAAACGGGAGAAGAAGTCTCCCACAGAGGGTCCCGCCTCGGGGGGTGCTTTTGCCGCACAAAGTCCACGGGGGGATCAGCCCTCCAACGAGTCGTAAGTGATCCAAAAAATACTTTAATAGTGATGGTATACTATCTTTCTTCTGATAAAATAACCGCCGCATATATCTTGCAGTTCGGGCCTTAGCCCTTCTCAGCTGAGCTCGTCTTCGGGGGATCTTCTTCCAGAGATGATGGAGAGTGAAACGCCTCCCCCGGACTCCTCCGCTCAAGAAGCGGGCGACCCCGAAGTGTCGTCACGGAGGGCCTCTCCGGATATGGTGAGGCCAGAAGATAATCCCATAGACCCCCGAAGTCCCCAGCATCCGGCTCCCGAAGAAAGCAAACAAAAGAGTCCGGCACCATCTGGTATGCGGTCGGACGTTCTGAGGGAGCTGGTGGGGCGAGCGGCCAGCTCAGAAGAACACCGTATGCTGATGGGTACGATGATGGAGAGAATTTCGTCCGCCGAAAGCGGATTACATGAAGCCTTTATAAGTCTACTGACAGGCTTTGAGGTACGTGAGATAATATGTGATAGTACTGCACATGTTAGGTGTGCCCTGTGTAGATAGTAGCCCCTGAGACCCTGGTTGTCGTCGAGAACGGCGGCGAACAGAGGATCATAGTCCCAGGCAATAACCAAACTGCCCTTATGTGCAGGTGGTGGAAGCTCCGGTGGCTGGCCGGACTAGTGAGTTTGTCAAATGAAAACGGCAACTGGATGCGGCAGACGCCGACATCGAGCTTATCAACAAGAGGCTTGACGAGGCACAGGGTAAGTGTTATTATCTGGTGAACTCCACATAGGAAGAGCAGCGTGATGCCAGTACCTTTAATATGTTGTGACTGCAGATGGAGCTGCCACCGTGGAAACCTTGCGGGCAGAACTTGCCCGAGCCAAGGAACAAGTGAGGATTAGTAATGCGGCTGCTTTGAAGGCGGCCGAAGAGTTGAGAGCCGAGAAGGCCGCACATTGCGAGAGTCAATAGAAGATGGCCAAGATGGCCGTAGAATTAAAAGACACTGCCGACCGTTGTCGGCTCCTTGAAAAAGAAAACCGAGCGAAGGCAACGGACCATCAGAAGGCCACGATAGCGGACAAAGACACCCGCTCTGCTATGAGAGCGAAGAAGGAGGAGCCGCGGGAAGCCGAGGATATTGCGGCTGGGAAGCCCTTCATGCTAAGGAGGAAGTTCGGAGATCCAGGTATGCCCCTCTGGATCGGCTATGGAGTTCAGCAGATGCGTATATGGACTTGGCGGCGAGCGCTGCCGATGCAGCCAAATACTTCCAAGGTCAAATGGATCGTGAAGTGGACAAGCTGTTCTGGTCGCAATTCAACGTTCTAGAGCGTCCGCTTCCATTGACTGATCAGCTAGCCGAATGGGCCGAACTAAATAGGTTGTCCGGACTCGCCCTGACGTCTGTCGTGGATCAGCTATGGCCGGAAAAGCCAAAGCCAAACAACCATTTCAGTTTAGTGCAGCGGTTCCTTGGTGCAGTGCCGCGCATTAATGCGATGAAGAGGTCGGCGTGCATAGAAGCCTCACGGATGGCCTTGCCCGTGTTAAAGCATACTGGGTGGAGATGGACGCTACCACTGTTGCGGTGCAGGGTTCGGCCATAGGCCGAGTGGCTGCCAAGCACTATTTCGAGGAGGTTCTCGAGGGTGCTCGTTTGATAGAGGCCCAGTGCTTGAAGAATATTATGTTTGAGTGATATTTATTCTCATTGTAAACACAATGCTTTTATGAAATTTTATAAGGCTATGTTTATACTTTTGCCTAAAAGTAGTATGATGCCTCCTATGCGGCCGTTTATGTATACATGTGTATAACCTGAAAGATTGCAGCCGTCGGCTTCAACCCCCACACATATAATGCGGAGGTGCTTGCGAAAAACGCTTGTTCACACATAACCCAATGTCTTGGTCCTATTAAGGTGGTGATAGCGTAGCGGACGAGGCAACCGGACTATAATGCTTTAACACTTTCAATTAGCCTTAGGAGTTTGACAGTGGGGCTACTAGATAGCCCCTAGTGGCTCCGCACTCTCCCGATCTCGGGGTGCGTACATGCCTGGCCGGGAAACGACCCTTCGTTAAGGCGGAGGAATTCTAACGTTCCGATAGGTCACGAGTGGTTGACCAATCTCACGCTATATCATGACAGTCAGTTTTTGGCTTTCTATACTGAGGTTCTCGTCTGGATGAACCAGGGCACAATTGCAGTAGTTGAACTGGTGCTGCCTTAGCCGATAAAGCGGAACGTAAGGCACCAAAACACAGGAGCCAGGCAAACCCAACATTTGACCAAAGACAATGATTCGGATCTGATGCATATAAGGCCAAACTCGCGACGCCGAACACTCCCTAAGGTATTCGGTCTTTATGGTATAAATCGGGAGTAAATACTGCCCTTTCTAAGAAGCCCCTTGTGTCCAGGTACGTGCATTATTCTGATGTGGCCACATGCCAAGACGTCAGCATCCTTCCCAATTGTGCTGAGAATTCAGTGGATGTGTATCAACAAGAGACAGTAAAAAAGGTTTACGCAGGGTCTTAATCTAAAAAGAATCCTTGGAACGGGTCCTTGCTGCACGTCTGCGCCTGTGTCTCCATTGTACAGTATCCTGGACGGGTGTAGCACGATGGTTGAGGGAGTCCTAGATTAGGGGGTCTCCGGACAGCAGGACTATCTCCATTGGCCAGACTGTTAGACTATGAAGATACAAGATTGAAGACTTCGTCTCGTGTCCGGATGGGACTCTACTTAGCGTGGAAGGCAAGCTAGGCGATACGGATATGGATATCTCCTCCTTTGTAACCGACCTTGTGTAACCCTAACCCTCTCCGGTGTCTATATAAACCGAAGGGTTTTAGTCCGTAGGACAACAATCACAACATACAATCGTACCATAGGCTAGCTTCTAGGGTTTAGCCTCTCTGATCTCATGGTAGATCTACTCTTGTACTACCCATATCATCAATATTAATCAAGCAGGACATAGGGTTTTACCTCCATCAAGAGGGCCCGAACAGTTCGGGACCCCCTACTCGAGATCCGCCGGTTTTGACACCGACATTGGTGTGTCCCCTGCCTCCTGTTACCATCCGGCCTAGACGCACAGTTCGGGACCCCCTACCCGAGATCCGCCGGTTTTGACACCGACATTGGTGCTTTCATTGAGAGTTCCTCTATGTCATCGCCGTTAGGCTTGATGGCTCCTACTATCATCGATAGCGATGTGGTCCAGGGTGAGACTTTTCTCCCCGGACAGATCTTCGTATTCGGCGGCTTTGCACTGCGGGCTAATTCGCTTGGCCATCTGGAGCAGATTGAAAGCTACGCCCCTGGCCGTCAGGTCAGATTTGGAAGTTTGAACTACACGGCCGACATCCGCGGAGACTTGATATTCGACGGATTCGAGCCACAGCCGGGCACGCCGCACTGTCACGATGGGTATGACCTAGCTCTGCCGCCGAACAGTACCCTAGAGGCCGCGCCCGCATCAGCTCCGACCCTTAGCTCGGAACCAACTGCGCCAATCGAGGACGGGTGGTTAGACACCGCCTCAGGGGCTGCAGTCTCAATAGCGATCGAGCCGAACACCAGCCTAACCCTCTGCGCAGCCCGTGACTCCAAGGTGCCGGACTCTTTTCCGGACTCCGAACCATCCGCGCCCCTGCCAATCGAATACGATTGGGCGCCGATCATGGAATTCACCGCCACGGATATCTTTCAGCACTCGCCCTTCGGCAACATTCTCAATTCACTAAGGTCTCTCTCTTTGTCAGGAGAGCCCTGGCCGGACTATGGCCAACAGGATTGGGTTGCGGACGACGAAGAAATTCGACGCCCACCCACCACCCACTTCATAGCCACTGTCGATGATTTAACCGACATGCTCGACTTCGACTCCGAAGACATCGACGGTATGGACGACGATGTAGGAGACGAACATGAACCAGCGCCTATAGGGCACTGGAAATCCACCTCGTCATATGACATATACATGGTGGATACACCCAACGAAGGCAATGGCGACAAGATAGCGGAGGATGACCCCTCCAAGAAGCAACCCAAGCGCCGACGTCAGCGGCGCCGCTCTAAGTCCCGCCAAAGAAAAAGTGGTGATACCGGCACAGGAGATAATAACACTCTGGATAGTGCCGACGACTACAACAATCCCCTCCAGCAAGATTTAGAGCAGGAGGATGAAGGAGCCAGCTCTCCTGAGAGAGCGGCAGATGTAGAGGTGGAGGATGACAATTACATGCCCCCGACCGAATACGAGGCAAGCCTCGGTGACGCTGAATTCGCCGTACCAGAGGATCCTATCGAACAAGAGCGCTTCAAGCGCCGGCTTATGGCCATGACAAATAGCCTGAAGAAAAAGGAGCAACAGCTTCAAGCTGATCAAGATCTGCTAGCTGACAGATGGACTGAAGTCCTCGCGGACGAGGAATATAAACTCGAGCGCCCCTCCAAGGATTACCCAATGTGCAGGGTACTACCTCGACCAGAGGAAGAAGCGTATAAACGTCACGCCGGATACAGTAAAAGAAAATCCGGCCGGGCCGAACACAGCGGGCAAGACCCATTCGAGCTGCGTCGCGATATAGCCCAATACAGACGCGCCGCACACCCCTTATGCTTCACAGATGAAGTAATGGAACATCAATTCCCGGAAGGTTTCAAACCTGTAAATATTGAATCATACGACGGCACAACAGATCCCGCAGTATGGATTGAGGATTTCCTCCTCCACATCCACATGGCCCACGGTGATGACTTACGCGCCATCAAATACCTCCCACTAAAGCTCAAAGGACCAGCGCGGCATTGGCTTAACAGCTTGCCAGCGGACTCCATTAGCTGTTGGGAAGATCTGGAAGCCGCATTCCTCGACAACTTTCAGGGCACTTATGTGCGACCACCAGACGCCGATGACTTGAGTCACATAATTCAGCAGCCAGAAGAGTTGGCCAGGCAATTCTGGACTCAGTTCCTTACAAAGAAAATTCAAATCGTCGACTGTCCGGATGTGGAGGCCTTAGCGGCTTTAAAACACAACATCCAAGACGAGTGGCTAGCCCGACACCTTGGTTAGGAAAAGCCGAAATCTATGGCAGCTCTCACGACGCTCATGACCCGCTTTTATGTGGGAGAAGACAGCTGGCTGGCTCGCAGTAATAACATATCAAAGAACCATGGTACCTCAGATACCAAGGACGGCAATAGCAGCTAACGTCGCAACAAACATAAGCGCCGCATTAACAGTGAAAATACTGAGGATACGACAGTAAATGCCGGATTCAAAGGCTCTAAACCCGGTCAGCGGAAAAAGCCATTCAAACAAAGTACGTCGGGTCCGTCGAGCTTGGACCGTATACTCGATCGCTCGTGTGAAATACACGGCACCCCAGAGAAGCCAGCCAATCACACCAACAGGGATTGTTGGGTGTTCAAGCAGGCCAGCAAGTTAATTGCCTAAAACAAGGACAAGGGGCCGCATAGCGATGACGAGGAGGAGCCCCGGCAGCCGCACACCAGAGGGCAGAAGAGGTTTCCCCCGCAAGTGCGGATGGTGAGCATGATATACGCGACCCACATCCCCAAGAGGGAGCGGAAGCGTGCGCTCAAGGACGTATATGTGTTGGAGCCAGTCGCCCCAAAGTTCAACCTCCTTGTTCCTCCTGTCCGATCACCTTCGATTGCAGGGACCACCCCACTAGTATCCATCATGGCGGATTTGCCGCACTGGTCCTAGACCCAATCATTGATGGATTCCACCTCACTCGAGTCCTTATGGATGGCGGCAGCAGCCTGAACCTGCTTTATCAGGACACAGTGTGCAAAATGGGTATAGACCCCTAAAGGATCAAACCCACAAAAAAACGACCTTTAAAGGCATCATTCCAGGTGTGGAGGCCCATTGCACAGGCTCAGTTACACTGGAAGTGGTCTTCGGATCCCCGGATAATTTCCGAAGCGAAGAGTTAATCTTCGATATAGTCCTGTTCCGAAGTGGTTATCACGCGCTGCTCGGGCGAACCGCATTCGCTAGATTCAATGCGGTACCGCATTATGCATACCTCAAACTCAATATGCCAGGACCTCGCGGAGTTATTACAGTCAATGGAAACACGAAGCGCTCTCTCCAAACAGAGGAGCACACCGCGGCCCTCGCAGCAGAAGCGCAAAGCAGCCTCTCAAGGCAATCAACCAGTTCGGCGCTTCAAAGCCCGGACACCTTCAAGCGCGCTCGGGGCAATCGGCAAATAGACCTCCTGGTGCGATCTGAGCTCGCGTAGCAATACAGCAGCCACCCCGATCCCAGCCCAACGGCGAAACTCGTGCCACACGTACATAATTACGCATTAAAAATACCATGGGCACAGGTGGGGAGGGGGGCACAACTGCGGCACGCCCCAAGACGCGGCTTAAACCGCACTAGGGGCTTCCCGCTTGGTTATTTTTCTTTTTTTAGGACCTTACTCTCTAGAAAGACTGTCCGGCAGCACTATTGCCGAACACTTGATGCAGCAACCAAGGAGGCAGACAGCTACATCATACCACGGAATTCCTAGGTTGATTACAGTAACGAGTGAAATATTCGATTTAATATCATTCCTCAGCTCGCCCTTGGAAGGGACATAGTCCCACTCTTTGCTTATTGCACTATCTGTATCATTCTACTTTAACGCACCTTTTTGAATAAACAATGCATAACATCACGACTATTATTGCATTCCTGTTATATATATGTGTGTGTGTTCATTAATGACGCCTTGCAACCATACACTTTGGTACGGCCAATACACCAGGGGCTTGCGTACCCCACAATATGGTGTGAAAAGTCTGAACACTTTCACAAGTGCGACACCCCGAACTTATAGCATTATATGCATCAGCTCCGAATCATGTCTTTGGTCAAATGTTGGGTTTGCCCGGCTCCTATGTTTTGGTACCTTACGTTCCGCTCTATCGGCTAAGGTAGCGCTAGGAGAACTATTGTGATTGTGCCCCGGTTCTGCCGGGCTGAGCACCTCAGTAGAGAAAGCTAAAACTGATTGTCATGATAAGGCGAGAGACTGGTCGCTGTTCGGGAGGTTTTCGAGTCCCTAAAGACTTATGCCGCTTAGGGCGAGGGGCCGGCCCTGTACGGCTTAAAGGCGTGTATCGCGCCCCGAATTCGGCCTTCCGAATACCAGGGGCTTCGCCAAAATTTAAAATTATAGAATTCTATGGCTAAGTGAGAGTGATAAAGCATTATTAGTCCGATTGCCTGGTTCATTGTGTTGAGCACCTCCCTCGAAGGACCCAAACATGGGAACAAGAGTACTCAGGTTTATCCCGAACACCCCAGCACTAGTGGCATGGGGGAAGAAGTCGAGGACTAGCCATTTCTCAGATTGGATAAACAGCCAAGTAGAAGGTAATATTTTAAATTCACACAAGTGTTGCATAGAGCATATGAAACAAGTTTTCATCATAAAGCATCACACGAGCAAGTTTACTCAAATATTACATCCTTTGAACATTCGTTTGCTACAAGACGGGCACCCTTCAGGACACCCTCATAATAAATTTCGGGGGTGCGATGCTCCTTGCCCTGCGGCGGCCTTTCCTTGATCAGCTTCACAGCGTCTAGCTTGGCCCACTGCACCTTCACACGGGCGAAAGCCCGGCCTGCACCTTCAATGTAGACGGACCGCTTGATGACCTCCAGCCGTGGGCAGGCATCCACAAGCCGCCTCACCAGGCCGAAGTAGCTGTTCGGAAGGACATCGCCAGGCCACTGTCGGGCTATAAGGCCCTTCATGGCCTGTTCGGCCGCCTTGTGCAGCTCGACCAGCTGCTTTAGCTGGTCACTCAGAGGCATTGGGTGTTCGGTCCCAGTATACTGAGACCAGAACACCTTCTCCGTTGAGATCCCCTGCTCGGCCTGGTAAAACTACGCGACATCCGACAAGCTGCGGGGCAAATCTGCGAATTCTCCTGGAGAGCTCCGAATTCGGGTAAGTAATCGGTAATTTACTTTTACTTGCTTGCTCTGCATATAGAATGCCTTACCCGCCGCTATCTTCTTCATTGCGTCGATCTCCTGGAGGGCCTTCTGGGCCTCGGCCTTGGCACTCGTTGCGCTCTCGAGGGCCGCGGCAAGCTCAGACTCTTGTGTCTTCGAGTCAAGCTCCAATGCCTTGCGCTTCGTCACCAGAGCCTGGAGCTCTTGCTGGACCTTGCCCACACGAGCCTCTTGTTTTTCCCGCTCGGTGCGCTCCTTGGCCGCTTTATCTTCGGCCTTGGTTAGCGCTTGCTTCAGGGTCGCCACCTCAGTCGTGGCCCCTGGCAAACATACGATGATCCTGTCATTTTGCAATCGCGTCCTCTTTTATATATACATATCTATAGACAGGGTATTACTTACCCTTGTTCTCCTCGAGCTGCCTCTTGGCAAGGCCGAGCTCTTTCCTGGACCCCTTGAGGTCCTGCTTCAGTACGGTGACCTCCGCAGTCAGTGCGGCGGACGCCAGCAACGAAGCCTGCATATGCATATTGACATAATTATATTAGACTCCTGCGATATTATTTGATCCTCTGCTCGGCTTTTCTTTGTGAACACCGAACAAAGCATCAGGGGCTACTGTCTATGCGGTAATATTTCTACTACATTTTAAAACACTTACCTCAAAGCCTGTTAGAAGGCTGGCATAGGCTTCAGCCAATCCGCTCTTGGCGGACTGAACCTTCTGGATCACCGCACTCATGATAGTGTGGTGCTCCTCATCGATGGAAGCGCTGCGAAGCGCTTCTAGCAGATTGTCCGGCGCCTCTGGATGGACAGAGGTCACTGGCACAGGCGTGTTGCCCCTCTTAGAAGGAGGCCGCCTGCCCGAGCCCGGAACCGCTGGAGGGTCCGGCGCGGTGTTCGGCTGAGGGCCACACTCGGAGCTCTCAGGGGCCCCGTCCCCTCGGCTCCCGGAGTCTGGAAGGTCGCCTTGAGGCGCCTCCAGGACTGTCTCCCCTCGACCCGGTGCCCCTTGAGACAGCACCTCAGCATCGTTAGCAGGATGAGGGGAGGTGGCGGTCGGGACTGGATCGCTATCCATGTCCGACGAGCCCAGGGAGCTGTCCGATGATACATCGATACTGGCTTGCGGCGGCTTGCATAATTATGTTCGGCGTTCGGAAAAACAGTGCGACAAAGGAATTATATGAGTTACTCTGGTATCCGAATACTTACGACCTCCCCAGGGGCTTGGCCCGGGGCAACCACTCGTCTTCGCCCTCGTCGGCGGCGGTGGAACTGTCCGGAAGGAGAGTCCTCCCCTTCTTGGACCCTTCGGCCTCCCCAGTTGGGGTGGCCTTCCTTTTCTTGTCTCCCCCGCCTGGAGGGGGAGCATCTTCTTCTTCCTCCTCGTCTTCAGGGGAGGAGTGTGCCGCAGAGTTATCGGACGATGAGTCCGATAACACCTGGCGCCGGGAACTCTTTCGGGTTCCCTTGGCCTTCTTGGTCTTCTCTGGCACCTTGTAAGGAGCCGGACTTGGCATCTCTGTCAGGAGAGCACCCGCAGTATCTTTGGGCAAAGGGGCCGGGCAGTTGATCGGCCCTGACATCTCCACCCAGTCATGTCAAAGGCATGGAGATTAGACCCCGCACATAATTAAGCTAGGGAAAATAAATGTCCTACGGGAGGTATTGAACTCACCGAACGCGCTAGGAGCTTTGCGCGTAGTCCGCGGTCCTCAGTGAGAGAAGGAGGGACCTCGGCACCCTTGAACAGCACCTTCCAGAAGTCCTTGTGCGTCGTATCAAAGAGCTCGGTTAGAGTCTGGTTCCGGGCCGGGTCGAACTCCCACAAGGTAAAATCCCGTTGTTGACACGGGAGGATCCGGCGGATGAGCATAACTTGGACTATGTTGACAAGCTTGAGCTTCTTGCTCGCCATACTCCGGATACATTTCTGGAGTCCATCCAGCTCCACCGACGAACCCCACGACAAGCCCTTCTCTTTCCAGGAAGTGAGCCGTGTGGGAAATCCGGATTGAAACTCGGGGGCTGCCACCCATTTGGCGTCGCGCGGCTCGGTGATGTAGAACCACGCCGATTGCCATCCCTTTATTATCTCCACAAAGGAGCCTTCGAGCCATATAACGTTGGGCATCTTGCCCACCATGGCTCCGCCACATTCTGCTTGTTGTCCTCGTACCACCTTCGGCTTGATATTGAAGGTCTTTAACCACAGGCCGAAGTGGGGTCGGATGCGGAGGAAAGCCTCACACACGACGACGAACGCCGAAATGTTGAGGATGAAGTTCGGGCCAGATCATGAAATTCCAACCCATAGTAGAACATGAGACCACGGACGAATGGATGGAGGGGAAACCCTAGTCCGTGGAGGAAGTGGTGAAGGAAAACTACCCTCTCGTGTGGTTCCGGGGTAGGGATGATGTGCGATGTTCGCGGCTAAGTATCCGGCTCCGCTTAACTTCTTGATGTCTCCCTTCGTGACGGAGGAGACCATCCACTTGCCTCCCGCTCCGGACATGGTTGGAGAAGGTTGAGGTGGGAAGTGTGGACTTGGGCGCTAGAGCTCGAGTGTGCGAAAACAGATGAGCAAAGGAGGAAGAAGGCGTGGATAGAAAGGCGAATCCTTATCCTTTTATATGGGCGGACGAAACTGAGCATCCCCACTTGCCTGGTAAAACTCGCTTATCCCCCAAGCGCCATAATTGATGGCGCAGTTGGGTTACCCACGCCCGTATTGATGAGAATCCTGTAATAAGGGGACAGTATCTCTGCTTTGACAAGACGTGTCGAAAAACTGCCTCGCGTTATGTGCGGGGCTGGTTAAAGGGAATGGTTCGAATAATCACCGGGCCATGACATAACATCATGCTGCCAAAACAAGCCAGCAAATTAGATATGCGAAAATATTATTCTCTCTATGGTGGTACGTGGAACTTATTTTGCAGGGTCAGACACTATCCTCATTTTAAAGTTCTTCTGTGATCTATTCGGAGAAGGAACCCACCTTGCAATGCCGAAGACAATACTGCACGCCGGACTCATCGTCATTGCAGCCTGGTTCAGGGGCTACTGGGGGAGTCCTGGATTAGGGGGTCTCTGGACAGCCGGACTATCTCCATTGGCCGGACTGTTAGACTATGAAGATACAAGATTGAAGACTTCGTATCATGTCCGTATGGGACTCTACTTAGCGTGGAAGGCAAGCTAGGCGATACGGATATGGATATCTCCTCCTTAGTAACCGACCTTGTGTAACCCTAACCCTCTCCGGTGTCTATATAAACCAAAGGGTTTTAGTCCTTAGGACAACAATCACAACATACAATCATACCATAGGCTAGCTTCTAGGGTTTAGCCTCTCTGATCTCGTGGTAGATCTACTCTTGTACTACCCATATCATCAATATTAATCAAGCAGGACGTAGGGTTTTACCTCCATCAAGAGGGCCCGAACCTGGGTAAAACATCATGTCCCCTGCCTCCTGTTACCATCCGTCCTAGACGCACAGTTCGGGACCCCCTACCCGAGATCCGCCGGTTTTGACACCGACAATGGTCATCTGTAAAAGAGAGGAATTTAGGTGAAAAATTTGTCGCGCAGAGAGATAGTTTTTAAAGAAACCATGTATAACTAGAAATGAGCATAAATTGCCACTTGTCTACGTGCGTTGGGCCCCTTGTATTTGTAATAGCGGTGTGGCCATCAATCCGGTATGAATTACATATAGCAACGCCGGCCTCGTCTAACCGCGTCCGTGGTCTTGACGACCTATCAAATACTTTAGTTGGCGAGGCCGTTTCTAGTGTGCGGCTGCCAAGGCAGTCGCATTATCTTCGGTGCCCAAGGATCGCTTAATACTTTCGTTCACT
This sequence comes from Triticum urartu, assembly GCF_056163025.1. NCBI lineage: Eukaryota > Viridiplantae > Streptophyta > Magnoliopsida > Poales > Poaceae > Triticum > Triticum urartu. Next base: position 423,935,121 of record NC_141877.1, on the reverse strand, counting down.
GTAATGATGCCGCATGGACCGGGCATCTTGAGCGTCAGGGAAGCGTAATGTGGTATTGCATTAAAGTGAGCAAAAGCTTCGCGTCCAAGTAGTGCTTGATAGCCACTTTGGAACGGAGCGATGTGGAAGGTTAAATGTTCGCTATGGAAGTTATCGAGGAAGCCGAATATAACCTTTAGTAGCAGGGAGCCCGTGCAATGAACCCCTGGGCCTGGTGTTACTCCTTTAAAGGTAGTATTGCTATTGCAAATTTTCGTTTGGTCTACCCCCATTTCACGGATTGTATCCTGGTATATCAGGTTGGGACTCCTGCCACCATCCATCGGGACTCGTGTGAAGTGGTATCCGTCGATTATTGGGTCTAATACCAGGGAAGCCCATCCTGCACGCCAGATAGTTGCTGAGTAATCACGATGGTCAAAAGTGATCGGTTGAGACGACCAGTGGTTGGACTCCGCGGTGATAGGCCCTTGGGCATATTTTTCTAGGAGTGCCGTTTTGTTTCTCCCCCTGATCACGTGTAACACGTTTACTGTTTTGACTTCTAGTGGAAATTTCTTTTGTTCCCCAGTGTCTTGCTTGAGAGGCTCATCCTCGTCTTCGCTTGGTGTATCCTCCCCCTTGTGTACGGCGTTGAGCTTGCCGGACTGCTTGAAGACCCAACATTCTCTGTGGGTATGATTAGCGGGTTTACCAGGGGTGCTATGGGTCTGACATATTTGGTCCAGAATTTAGTTTAGGCTGGACAGTTCGTCTCTGGCGCCTTTAGAGGGCGGCTTTTGCTGACCTGGCTGAGAGCTTTTGAATCCGGCGTTTACTGCCGTGTTCTTCGTGATGTCTTCTTTATTCCGGCGTTTGTTATTGCTGTTGCGCCGTCATTTCCCGTTTCCATATCTAACTTCGGATGTACTGGGGTTGCTGGTGCTGCATCTGGCTAGCCAGCTATCCTCACCCGCGCAAAAGCGGGTCATGAGGCTTGTTAATGCTGCCATTGTTCTCGGATTTTCTTGGCCGAGGTGTCTGGCAAGCCATTCGTCACGGACGCTATGCTTAAAAGATGCCAAGGCTTCGGCGTCCAGACAGTCGACAGTTTGGTTCTTTTTAGTAAGAAACATGTTCCAAAGCTTTCGGGCTGACTCTCCGGGCTGTTGAGTTATATGACTCAAATCATCCGCGTCCGGAGGTCGGACATAAGTCCCTTGAAAATTTGCCCAAAAGGCGTCTTCGAGCTCTTCCCAACTTCCAATGGAGCTTTTGGGGAGGCTCTTAAGCCAGTGCCGAGCTGGCCCTTTGAGTTTGAGGGGTAAATACTTAATGGCGTGGAGATCATCTCCCCGAGCCATGTGGATATGGAGGATATAGTCCTCAATCCAGACCCCAGGGTCTGTTGTCCGATCGTATGCCTCTATGTTTACGAGTTTGAATCCCTCTGGAAATTCATGGTCCAGCACCTCATCGGTGAAACATAGGGGGTGTGCGGCACCCCTATATCTGGGTGTACCGCGTTGTTCGGATATTTGTTGTGTTGCATCGTATGTTGGAGCACGCTTGCGTGGACCGTAGATGGATCTGGTTTCGCCCTCCTTTTGATGCGAGCCCTCGCGTAGACCGCATATTGGCTTATGTGCGGCGTTGCTTGCCGCTTTATGTTTTCCGTGAGGTCGTCTATCCGGCCAGATGGCTGTTTTAATTTTTGGTTGTGGGGGGTCTGAGGCCTCCTCATCGAATTCAGGTAGCAACTTCCGCTTTGGGTAGCTCTTGGTGGGGCGATTGCCGCCGTACTTCGCTGTTGTGTTGAGTACTTTACTCCATCTGATTTGGAGTGTGTCCTGCGCAGCCTTCAGCCTTCGCTTCTGCTTTTTCAGTCTCCTCGCGATGGCAACAAGCCTTTGACGGGCATTTTGCTACTCCGGGTGCCTGTCCGGTGTTATGTCGTCCGGACTATTATCTTTGACAGAATTGGTTTGTTCGGTTTGATTCTCCGTATTGCCGTGGTCCGGCGGTGGTTTGCCCTGCTCCAACGCTGGGTCTGTATGATCGATATTTCTGCCGAGGCGGGATTTGGGGCAGCGCTTGCGCCGCCTCTTTGACTGCTTCTCGAGGGAACAAGCCTTCGGTGCGTCCTTCCGTTCCTCGTCGTCATCTTCTTTTGGTGTGTCCACCATGTATACGTCATATGATGAGGTGGACGTCCAGCGCCCTATGGGCGGTGGTTCCTCTTCGCCTCCCGCATCGTCGTCCATACCGTCGATGTCTTTGGAGTCGTAGTCGAGCATGTCGGTTGAGTCATCAACAATGGCTATTAAGTGGGTGGTGGGTGGGCGTCGAATTTGTTCGTCATCCGCATCCCAATCCTGTTGGCCATAATCCGGCCAGGGCTCTCCTGACAAAGAGAGAGACCTTAGTGAATTCAGAATGTCGCCGAAGGGCGAGTGCTAAAAGATATCCGCGGCGGTGAATTCCATGATCGGTGCCCAATCGGATTCGATTGGCAGGGGCGTGTGTCGTGGTTCTAAGTCTGACAGTAATGTAGGGGGTAGGTATGGAGAGGCAAGGTCTTAGCTATGGAGTAGTTGTAAGCACACGAGGTTTACGAGTTCAGGCCATTCTCGGAGGAAGTAATAGCCCTACGTCTCGGAGCCCAGAGGCGGTCGACTGGATTATGCGTGTATGAATTACAGGGGTGCGAACCCTTTACACTGAGGAGGGGGATGGCTTATATAGAGTTCACCGGACCCCTCCAGCCCTCAGTTGTGTAGGGTTTTAAATACATTAAGGTCGGGCGTTACTGGTAACGCCCCTAATAAAGTGCTATGATGACCATAAAAGCTACTTAATAACCGACCGTTAGCGTGCGGAGTGCTTATAGGTCTCCTGGGCGTCGAGTGGTTGGATCTTGGTCGAGTGTCTTCGAGTCTGTTGAGTGGAACACCTCCAAGTCGATTGAAAGGTGATTTCTTCTAGAGATGTCCTTGAGTAGGGCAGTTGGGACAGGTCCATGACCCTACCCTAGGTACATAGCTTCATCATTAGCCCCCGAATGGATCGAGGTTTGAGTGGGGAAGGAGTTGAGAACTTCTCCGACTCATTTTTCATGCCATGAGCATATCTTGTTTCGGATCAATGAACCTGAGTGATGACATCAACTTCCTTTTCAGTCGCCTTGATCCATTCTTAGTTTTTTTCGACTGAGTTTCTTTACTTGAAAGGCTCCGAGTGACGGCGTGGAGGAGATCTTCCGTCTGACAAGTTGTTCTGCTGCTCGCAGATTTAGCGGGATTCGAATTTTGGGAAGCGCGCAGGACGGGGGAGGCCGCAGTAATCGGATGGGATAGGGCGGAGCCGCCTCGATCTCCATGCCACCTTTTTCGCCACGTATCGCGCGCGGGATTGTTACGGGATTTGACAGGACCGCCTGGGCCTACCAGTCAGCCACTCGGAAGCGACCTCATATAAGGCGTCGAACCGGGGTTTCTTGAACAGTGCGTTCCCATTTCCTCTTCTCCTCTTCAGGCTTCTTCGTCGCGCTTGCTCTCGCCCCAGCACTGCCGCTCCGTACGCGTCTCGCCGGCGACGATGGGGAAGGAGAAGACGGCGGCTCTAGAGTGGGTGAAGAAGGCGACAGCAAAGGCGAAGGGGAAGGCGACCAGTCGGGGTGGATCTTCCTCGCGAGCCGGCCTGCCGAAGGGCTGGATCCAGGGCGACTGGATCCGCTCGGCGATCCGCCAAGAAGACCTCGACGACCTAGCCGAAGGAGGGCTGATCCCCCATGGATCGGCGCGGCTTCCGGGGAAGGAATCCGAGCCACAACCTCGGGAGGGTGAGCGCGTTCTCCTTGCCACCCACGTCGACCGTGGATTTTCCTTGCCACCTCACCCTTTCTTTCAGGGATTTCTGAATTTCTTTGGGGCAGAACTCCACTAGTTCACTCCCAACACAATCGTGTATCTCGCTGCTCTCGTGTCTGTGCGAGAATTTCTTGGGTTGTCGGCCTCACTGGGGTCTTTTCAATCACATTTTCACCTGTCGTTCTCAAACGGTGAAAAAGGCCAATCCGAGTGACGAGAGAACACAAGTGATTCAGATGTGTGGGGGTCTTGGTGTTCAGATGAGAGGGAAAAGTTCCTTTCCAGCCATGATTCTTCCCGACTCGGTTCGCAGATGGCAATCGACCTGGTTTTACTGCAAAGACCAGTCGACGCCAGGGAAGTCGACTGGCCTCCCTCCTTTTACCATGGACCAAGTGAGGAAACCCTCCTCTTTGAAGGTGCTCTCAGAGGAGAAGGCGCAGGTTAGGGTGCTGGTCGAACAAGTGGTCCAGCTTATCCGTGACGGGGTCGCCGGTATGGATCTCTTGGAGGTTTTCCTTCAGCGGCGCATCGAGCCTCTTCAAGCCCGAGACCATCCGATGTGGATGTATTCGGGTCTTGACGAGTCCACTCGGATTCACCCAGAGGAGGTCGATGACGACACGCTGGAGAAGTGGCTGTCGGGCATGACCGGAAACAAGGACAACCCCAGGGGAGCCAGGAGACTTCCTCCATTCGACCAGTCCCATGTACCAGAGAAGGTCCGATTCCGAGCTTTGATTGTAATCTGAATTCACTCGCGCAGCTGTTTATACTACGTCGACTGACTTTATTCTTCCTCCTTTCTTTCAGGCTCTTATCGAAATGTATTCAATGCCCAATAGAGAGCAAGAGCAAGATCTGGAAGGAGAGGCGAGCGGCGGCGACAGTGGCGAATGGTATTCTGACGGTGAAGGGGACGAAGAAAGTGACGACTCAAGTGATGAAGAAGAAGTCGAGTCGCCTCCTCGCAGGGAGAGGCGATCCAAGTTTGACAAAGAACGACCGAGCACCCGTGAAAAGGCGATTGCTCAGGCCGGTCAGTCTTCAAAGCATCCTCGGACCTCTTCACCAACCCCAACTGAAAAAGCGTCAAAGCATCCCAAAGTTGTAGAGCCGAAACCTCGGAAGGCGTTGCCGAAGATTAAGATTGACATCCCCGTCGCTTCTGCGTGAGTGTCTCCCTTTGTATTCACTCGACGCCCCGTGCTGTTTGTTTTTTCTTGATTTAACGAGACGAACTTTGGAACTGGCAGCGCTGCTACTTCCGGGACCTCAGCTTACAGGGACGAGGATGAGGTAATGGAGGATGCGGACACTTCCAATCTGGGTACGATTTCTGCCATTCTGTCTTTATTTGGTCAACTCAACTGCAATGTGTACCATTGGGTGACGTGATTTTGGCGATTGAACTTTGAACAGCTCCTAACATTATTGACCTCCCCGATGATGATGATGAAGAGCCCGAGAGGCCTTTGACGAGGAAAAATAGGCAAGCTCCTGCAAGCAAGGTGCCACAGTCAACGCCGAGGGCGGAACCAGTCGTTCAGGACGCTGGTGATGCCAATCGGGGTTCTGTTACCTTCGCCGTGCCATTGTCGAGTGCCTTGCCTTCTTCGTCGACTGCTCAGGCCCCTGTTGACACACCTTCAGTTTTTGCGACCCATCATGTCCCAGAGGACGATGTGAATGCTTCCAAGGAAGCCATACGCCAGGCGGGCATTATGATGGAGAAGATGAAGACGGTGCGGGATGCCAGTCAGGCCGCCTACGACGCCAGCTCGGCTCTCCAAAGCAACGTTCAGGTTAGTTGGTCACCGCTTGTTCTTTTAGGATATGCTATCTGAAGACTCTCTTTCCGAAAATCTTTGCATCTGTACACCCACTGGGTGCGTCGATTGAATTTGTGAAGTACTGGGGGCACGCTGAGTGCACCCACTGGGTGTAGTCCCCGAGACTATGGTGGACTACTGGCAGTCGACTGTAGTCTTTGTATTATGATTCTTTCGCTCGATGTGGTCTGGCCGCATCGAGTGTAAACCAAACTGGTAGTTTGTCTCTTCTACTCGGTCTGGGCGAGTGGGATCAGAACCGATGGGGGCGCGCCATGTGCACCCACTGGGTGTAGTCCCCAAGACCGCGGTCGACTGCTGGCAGTCGACTGTGGTCTGAGTTCTATGGTCTGAGTTCTTCTTTCTCTCCTTTTTTTACTCCCTGTACTCGACTCCGGCGGGCCGATCGAATGGGATCATAACCAGTGGGGGCACGCAAACTGCACCCACTACGTGTACTCGCCGAGACTATGGTGGACTGCGGGCAGTCGACCGTAGTCTTAGTATTTATTGTCTTTGTCGTTTTTCGCTGTAAAATAACTTCTCCTCCCTGATTGCAGAAATCTTGTGATCTTGGAGCTCGCTTTGCTGACTTGGAGAAACAGCATATCCAACTGAACCTTGACTTGGAATTGGCTAAGACAGAGCTGCAAAAGGCCAAGGACGACGCCAATGGTAAGACGAGCATGTCGACTAGTTTGTCTTAGGCTTGAGTACCCTTCTGCTCTTTCTGAATCAAGCACCATTTCTTTGCAGAAAAACTGAGAGAAGCTCTGGCGAAGAAGGATCAGGATTTGGCTGCTGCTCAAAAGGAAGCTGACGACAGAACCGCTCTAGCTAAACAGAAACTGGCTTCGGTCGGCCAGTTGGAAGAAGAGAACACCAAGATGAAATCTGCTCTGAACGAAGCCAACAAGGAGTGCACGCGCTTGAAGAAGGACAATCTCAACCTGTACGAGAAGATGGAAGGCATCGCTCGCAGGAGGGACGATCTGGAGAGCTATCTGAGGAGCCTTGCCAAGAAGTTGTTCATCAAGCTTGAAGGTACACATTTTGTTCCGACTGATGTTTTTTGTCGACTTACCGTACGAAAATTGACTTATCCTTGGATCGTGAATGCAGAGTTTTGCCAGAACTTCGAGGAGGAGACTGGGCGGATTGAGCCAGGTTTGGACCCAATCAATTCTCCCGTGAAAGATGAAACTGCCATGAAACTGCTCCGACTGGAATCCCGCATCGATGGTGTTGTGGACTACTTGGCTCGACTGAAGGTCGCCACGTCACGGATCGACACGGCACTTTGGCTAGAGGCCACACTCCAGGATGATCTTGAGTCCCTGATGACTCGACTTAACGAGATCCATGATCGAGTGCAGGAGTGGAAGAAATCTTCTGCCCGGTGTGGTGCTGATGTGGCTCTGTCTTTGGTTCGTGTCCACTTCAAGGAGGTGCGACAAGATAAGCTGGCAGCAATCAAGGTCGCCAAAACCCAGAAGCATGACTTCCGATCTTTTATGGAGACTTTCATTGCTGCAGCCACTCGGATCGCCGACAGCGTCGACCTGGATGAGTTCGTCGAGCCTACGAGTCCTCCTCCTACGGAGTGAACAAACTTTTATGCCCCACCTTAAATTTGCCTCGGAATGCCGAGTGGTTTTTGTAACCGTTAAACTCTTTTGGGCTGAATGCCCGAGCACTTCAATCTGCGGTGCGGAACCTTTAGGATTTATTTGAACTTGGTTTATCGTTGAATATCTTCATGAATCATCCGTCAAGTGGAACTCGTTCTACACTCGAGACAACTTTTGTATTTGTGGCGCAGCTCCGAAGGAGAAGGTAGCAGTCGACCTGCACCTCGTCGTCCTTGCGGGTTGGCGATGGAGCGCACGTTGTATTTGTGGTGAAGCTCGCAAGGAGAAGGTGGCAGTCGACCTGCACCTCGTCGTCCTTGCGGAGTGGGATGGAGCGCACGTTGTATTTGTGGCGAAGCTCCCAAGGAGAAGGTGGCAGTTGACCTGCACCTCGTCGTCCTTGCGGAGTGGGATGGAGCGCATGTTGTATTTGTGGCGAAGCTCCCAAGGAGAAGGTGGCAGTTGACCTGCACCTCGTCATCCTTGTGGATTGAGATGGAGCGCACGTTGTATTTGTGGCGAAGCTCCCAAGGAGAAGGTGGCAGTCGACCTGCACCTCATCATCCTTGTGGATGGAGATGTGTTTCGTACTTAGGCGAGTACTGGACTGCAGCTAATCCCCCAAGTGGGAGGCTGGCTCACCACTCGGTAGGATTTTCAAATACTTAGGCGAGTACTAGACTGCAGCTAAGCCCCTGAGTGGGAGGGTCGCTCACCACTCAGTAGGATTTTCAGATACTTAGGCGAGTACTGGACTGCAGCTAAGCCCCCGAGTGCGAGGGTCGCTCACCACTCGGTAGGATTTTCAAATACTTAGGAGAGTACTAGACTGCAGCTAAGCCCCCTAGTGGGAGGTTGGCTCACCACTCGGTAGGATTTTCAAATACTTAGGCGAGTATTGGACTGCAGCTAAGCACCCGAGTGGGAGGGTCACTCACCACTCGGTAGGGTTTTCAGATACTTAGGCGAATACTGGACTACAGCTAAGCCCTTGAGTGGGAGGGTCGCTCACCACTCGGTAGGATTTTCAGATACTTAGACGAGTACTGGAGTGCAGCTAAGCCCCCGAGTGGGAGGGTCGCTCACCACTCGGTAGGATTTTCAAATACTTAGGCGAGTACTGGACTGCAGCTAAGCCCCCGAGTGGGAGGGTCGCTGTCGGTGTCCAAACCGGCGGATCTCGGGTAGGGGGTCCCGAAATTTGCGTCTAGGCCGGATGGTAACAGGAGACAAGGGACACGAAGTTTTACCCAGGTTCGGGCCCTCTCGACGGAGGTAAAACCCTATGTCCTGCTTGATTAATATTGATGATATGGGTAGTACAAGAGTTGATCTACCATGAGATCGAGCAGGCTAAACCCTAGAAGCTAGCCTATGGTATGATTGTTGATGTGGATGTTGTCCTAGGGACTAAAACCCTCCGGTTTATATAGACATCGGGTAGGGTTAGGGTTACATAGAGTCGGTTACAATGGTAGGAGATCTGCATATCCGTATCACCAAGCTTGCCTTCCACGCCAAGGAAAGTCCCTTCCGGACACGGGACGGAGTCTTCAATCATGTATCTTCATAGTCTAGGAGTCCGGCTGAAGGTATAGTCTAGCTATCCGAACACCCCCTAATCCAGGACTCCCTCAGTCGCTCTCCATTCGGTAGGATTTTTCAAATAGTTAGGCGAGTACTGGACTGCAGCTAAGCCCCCGAGTGGGAGGGTCGCTCTCCATTCTGTAGGATTTTTCAAATACTTAGGCGAGTACCGGACTGCAGCTAAGCCCCCGAGTGGGAGGGTCGCTCACCACTCGGTAGGATTTTCAAATACTTAGGCGAGTACTGGACTGCAACTAAGCCCCCGAGTGGGAGGCTGGCTCACCACTCGGTAGGATTTTTCAAATACTTAGGCGAGTACTGGACTCCATCCAAGCCCCCGAGTGGGAGGCTGGCTCACCACTCGGTAGGATTTTCAAATACTTAGGCGAGTACTGGACTGCAGCTAAGCCCCCGAGTGGGAGGGTCGCTCACCACTCGGTAGGATTTTCAAATACTTAGGCGAGTACTGGACTGCAGCTAAGCCCCCGAGTGGGAGGGTCGCTCTCCACTCGGTAGGATTTTTCTTTTACAAACTTAGGCGAAATGGATTCGCAGCTAAGCCACCCACTGGGGGATTTCTTCCGCAAACAAAAACAACAACAATCACTGGGAAAATTATAATGCTCTTGTCTTTGATAAATAAACTACAGGAGTTTCTCTTATTACATCTCATCCGAGTGAGAATTCAAGTATAAAAGGGGCGGTGCAGCTCCGCATTCCAGGCTCGTGGCTCATCAATCTGGCGGTCGACATTATAAAGGTGATACGCTCCGGTGTGGAGGACTCTGGTGACTATGAAGGGACCTTCCCAAGTAGGAGCGAGTTTGTGTGGTTTCTGTTGATCCACTCAGAGGACCAAGTCTCCTTCTTGGAAGGCTCGACTCTTCACATTTCTGGCATGGAATCGGCGCAAGTCTTGCTGATAGATGGTCGATCGGATCATGGCCATTTCTCTTCTTCCAGGAGGTCGGCTGCGTCCTGCCGGGCTTGTTCCGCTTCATCTTCAGAGTAGAGCTCGACTCGGGGTGCGTTGTGAAGCAGGTCACTCGGCAAAACTGCTTCGGCTCCGTAGACCAGAAAGAATGGGGTTCTCCCGGTCAATCGGTTCGAGGTTGTACTCAATCCCCAAAGAACTGATGGAAGCTCGTCGACCCATGCACCTGAGGCGTGCTTGAGATCGCGCATCAGTCGAGGTTTCAGTCCTTTGAGAATTAAGCCGTTTGCTCTTTCTGCTTGTCCATTCGACTGGGGGTGAGCGACCGAAGCGTAGTCGACTCGTGTGCCCTGAGAGGCGCAAAAGGCTCTGAATTTGTTGGAATCGAAGTTTCACCCATTGTCAGAGATGATGCTGTGCGGAACTCCATATCTGAATATCAACCCTCTGATGAAACTGATAGCAGTGCAAGCAGCAGATTCTTGATAGGCTTAGCTTCAATCCATTTGGTGAACTTGTCGACTGCTACTAGCACATGAGTGAAGCCGCTCTTGCCCGTTCTCAGTGGTCCAACCATGTCCAGTCCCCAAACGGAGAAGGGCCTGATGAGTGGAATGGTTTTCAGGGCTGACGCGGGCTTGTGCGACATATTGGAGTAAAACTGACATCCTTCACACTTGTCGACTATCTCTTTCGCCATTTCATTCGCTCTTGGCCAGTAGAATCCCGCTCGGTATGCTTTAGCCACAATGGTACGAGAGGACGCATGATGACCACAGGTCCCCGAGTGGATATCATCAAGGATCATCTGACCTTCTTCTGGTGTTATACACTTCTGACTGACTCCAGTCGCACTTTCTCTATACAACTGTCCCTTTATGACTGTAAAGGCCTTGGATTGACGAATGATCTGTCGAGCCTCTTCTTCGTCCTCTGGGAGTTCTTTCCTTAGGATGTACGCGATGTACGATATTGTCCAGTCGGGAGTGATGACCAAGACTTCCATGATCAGGTCGACCACAGCCGGAACTTCAACTTCAGTCGGATCCGTGGGACTTTTTGGCTGCGGGGCCTCTTTAGTGAAGGGATCCTCCTGAACTAATGGTGTGTGGATGTGTTCTAAAAACACATTGCTAGGAATGGCTTCTCTTTTGGAACCTATTTTTGCCAAATCATCAGTTGCTTGATTTTGCAGTCGGGGTATGTGATGAAGTTCTAACCCCTCGAATTTCTTCTCCAGCTTTCTCACTGCATTGCAATAACCAGTCATGGCTGGACTTCTGACGTCCCACTCCTTCATCACCTGAGTAACCACCAAATCTGAGTCGCCATAGACCATGAGGCCACAGACGCCGAGTGAAATGGCCATGCACAGCCCATATAAAAGTGCTTCATATTTTGCCTCGTTATTGGAGGAATCAAAGTGGATTTGAAGAACATATCTGAGCTTATCTCCTCAGGGGGAGACCAATACCACCCCGGCACCGAAACCATTCAGCATTTTGGAACCATCGAAGAACATGGTCCAATGCTCCGAGTGAACCTGAGTCGGCAGTTGTTGTTCAATCCACTCGGCGACGAAATCTGCTATTGCCTGGGACTTGATAGCTTTCTTTGCCTCAAATTTGATATCTAGAGGAAGGAGTTCAATTGCCCATTTTGCCACTCGACCAGTTGCATCTCTGTTATGCAGGATCTCTGACAATGGAGCGTCGCTGACGACTATAATGGAATGATCAGAGAAGTAGTGAGCAACCTTCTTTGTGGTCATATAAATCCCATATACAAGCTTCTGATAATGAGGATATCTTTGCTTCGACGGGGTCAAAACTTCAGAAATATAATATACTTGGCGCTGAACTTTGAAGGCTTTTCCTTCTTCTTCCCGCTCGACCGTAAGTACCATACTGACGACTTGTCCCGTGGCTGCGATGTAAAGCAGCAAAGGCTCTTTGCTGATTGGGGCAGCAAGCACCGGCTGGGTGGAGAGCAGAGCTTTGAGCTCTGCAAACACTGCATCAGCTTCAGGAGTCCACTCGAACTTGTCGGACTTCTTCATCAATCGGTAAATAGGCAATGCCTTTTCACAGAGATGAGAGATGAATCGACTTAAAGTGGCCAAGCAACCAGTAAGCTTCTGGACATCGTGCACTCGCACAGGACTTTTCATTCGGAGTATAGTACCGACTTTTTCTGGATTGGCATCAATTCCCCGTTCGGAAACGAGAAAACCGAGTAGCTTTCTGCCGGGAACTCCGAATGTGCACTTTGATGGATTAAGCTTGATATCATACCTCCTGAGGTTGGCAAAGGTTTCAGCAAGGTCAGTCAGCAGGTCGGAACCCTTCCGTGACTTGACCACAATATCATCCATGTATGCTTCCACATTTCGACTGATTTGAGTGAGAAAACACTTCTGAATCATCCTCATGAATGTGGCTCCGGCATTCTTGAGGCCGAACGACATGGTAACATAACAGAAGCACCCGAATGGAGTGATGAAAGCTGTTTTGATCTCGTCAGGTCCATACAGACGGATCTGATGGTACCCGGAATAGGCGTCTAAAAAGACAGTCGCTCACATCCCGTAGTCGGGTCGACTATCTGGTCGATGCGGGGGAGAGGAAAATGATCTTTTGGGCAGGCCCGATTGATATGTTTAAATTCAATGCACATGCGAAGTGACTTGTCCTTCTTCGGGACCATGACAACGTTGGCGAGCCACTCGGAGTGGTAGATCTCTCGGATGAACTCTGCTGCTAAGAGCCGAGCCACCTCCTCACCAATAGCCTTTCTCTTCTAGACGGCGGACCGTCGGAAATATTCTTTGACATGTTTTACTTTTGAGTCGACTCGTAGGCGGTGCTCAGCCAGCCCCCTGGGAACACCCGGCATGTTAGAAGGCTTCCATGCGAAAATGTCCCAGTTCTCACGGAGGAACTGGATGAGCGCTTCTTCCTATTTGGAGTCGAGTGTTGTTGAGATATGAGTCAGAGCAGCACTGGGATCGGTCGGGTGAATGTGAGCCGGCTTCGTTTCGCCAGACGACTGAAAAGCTGATTCTGTAGTGGGCTTCTTGGCTCGCAACAAATCACTCGGGTCTGCAGTCTTCTAGTATTCCTGCAGCTCCACCACTGCCATCTGAGCATCAGCGATCTTTGAACCTTTCTGAAAACACTCTTCTGCTTTCTTCCTATTGCCCGTAACAGTGATCACACCTTTGGGACCAGGCATCTTCAATTTGAGATACACATAACATGGTCGAGCCATGAAGCGTGCATAAGCCGGCCTGCCCAAAATAGCGTGATAAGCACTCTGGAAATCTACAACTTCGAACGTCAACTTTTCTTTGTGGTAATTCTTGGAATCACCGAAAACCACATCAAGAGCAATCTGGCCGAGCGACTCAGCCTTCTTTCCAGGAATGACTCCATGGAAACTCATGTTGCTGGTACTGAGTCTGACATCGGAATGCCCATCCCTTTCAACGTCTCAGCATACAGTATGTTCAAACCACTGCCACCATCCATCAAGACTTGGGTCAGTCGAGTGCCTTCAACAACTGGGTCGACCACCAAAGCTTGCCTCCCAGGGGTGGCAATGTGCGTTGGGTGATCGGACTGGTCGAATGTGATGGCAGTCTGAAACCACTTCAGATAACTGGGTGTTGCGGAGCAACCATATTCACCTCACGATTGACAACTTTCAGTCGACTTTTGCTTTCAACATCAGCAAAAATCATCAGGGTGGAATTGACCTGGGGGTATCCATCATCACTGTCTTCCTTGTCCTCAACTTTGTCTGACTCCTTTTCGTTATCTTTGGGCTGCTTGCCCTGGAACTGTTGGATCAAGAGCCGACACTGTCGAGTGGTATGTCTCGGGTAAATGAACTTACCCTCTTCATCTTTCATGGTGTGAATGTGACATGGCAAATCCAACACATCATTTCCGTCTTGGTCTTTAACTTTCTTGGGGTTCCAAGGTCCTTTGGGTTTCCCCTTAAACTTTCCTTGAGTTATAGCCAAGGCTTCCCTAGGAGCAGCTGGCTCGGCTTTCCGCTTCTGTTTTCGATTGGAATTTCCTCCTCCGGTTTCTTGAGCGACTGACTTGAGCTTGCCACTCCTGAGTCGATCCTCATCTTCACCATTGGCGTACTTGGTGGCAATCTCCATCATCCGATTCAGAGGCATGTCTCTGGTTCGACCGAATTTTAGATTCAGTGCTCTGTACTTGACGCCTTGTTTGAAGGCACAGACTGCTTGGTGGTCAGGCACATTCTCTACTGTGTGATGTAACGTGATCCATCTCTGGATGTAATCCCTCAAAGTTTCATTCGGCTTCTGCATGCAAGACCACAGTTCCGTCAGCCCTGCCGGTCGCTTGCATGTTCCTTCAAATGTGGTGACAAACACTCGGGCGAGATATTCCCAAGTGTAAATGTTGTTGGGTGCTAACTGATTCAGCCACGGTCTGGCCGAGCCCTCCAACATGAGAGGCAGGTGCTTCATGGCCACTTCATCATTGCCACCGCCAATCTGGACGGCCACTCGGTAGTCTTCAAGCCAAGTATCGGGCTTGGACTCACCAGTGAACTTACTGACTCCAGTCGCCAACCTGAAGTTGGGAGGAATCACAGTGGCCCTGATGGCTCTACTAAAGCACTCTGGCCCTGAAACATGTACTCTGCTGCCGGTAGGTGCATCTCTGTCGTGACCTTCTTGGTGAGCTCTGTTCCTGTCGACCAAACCTTGAACGAGAATGGATCTCGCATCAAAGCCTGGTTCCCTGGGGTCGACTGGAATCCTTCACCCAACACTATGAGGGCACCTATCATCCTGCTGTCGAGGCACATATGACCCGCTCCTCGGGGGAGGGGTGGGCACTCAACGTCGATCGTCACGATCGAATCGGTAATCATACTGCTCACGGTTCCCGTACTGATTACGCCGGTCCCCACGTCCCTCACGCCTCAGGGGCGATCTTGGGCTATGAGCCGACTGGACTGTGTCTGCAGCAATGGATATGCTATGAATCCTGTTCCGCGACTGAGAAACAGCGGAGTTCTGGTCTCCTGTTTCCTGGAGTAACGCTCTGATATGCAACAAGCCTCTCCCGGCCTCTGACTGGGAAGGCTGAATCGACTCTGCTATACGGGCTGCAGCTGCTAAATTCTGAATCGGGGTTCGATATACCTGCGGGGGCGGAAAGAGGTGACGTCGACTGGATTCTGGAACCCGTTGTCGCGCACACTCGTCGAGTGCTCGCTGGAGGTTCTCCAGTCAAGTGCGCTCGGCCAAGTTTGCCAGGCACGCGTCCTCCAAGGCACGAGCCTCGGGGGTTTCTCCAATGATAGGAGTGTGCAGTGCATCCATGTTCCGGCGACGAAGTTCTTCTCTCTTCAGCGACGTGAGAGGCTCGGGGAGATATTCCTCATGGGGAAGCGACGGGTCGCCTCCACCCGCGCCTCCGTCGGTGCGGGGAAAACCGGGAGGACTGGGCGGTCCATCGACCATCAGAACCTCCACCGTCGGATCACTGCTGTCGCACTCGGATGCGGTCTCTGCGGAGCCAGTCGAACAGGCCGTAGAGGGATTCGTCAGGCTCGATCACCGCGACTTGAGGGGTGGCCGACTGGCGTGCCACCGCGTGTCTCACCCACCGCTGAAGTCTCGACCGACCGAAGCGCATGCGCCGGCGGGAAACAAGGAGACCGATAATGGGTCGACGGTTTCTGCAAGAGGATGCCGCGGACGCACGCACGAAAGTGCGTTGCCCCGCGGACAGGGAGTGCGTCCACGTCGAGCGGAGCCTCCTGAAGCCAAGCGGAGTCGTCGGCGATGAACGTGAGCGCACCGAGACGGATCTCACGGCCCTCCACCACAACTACGCCAGAAACCATGATGATTTGGATCGGAAAAGATCGCAACTCCTCCAAAAAATCGCTAAAACACCTGCCCCACGGTGGGCGCCAACTGTCGTGGTTCTAAGTCTGACAGCAATGTAGGGGGTAGGTATGGAGAGGCAAGGTCTTAGCTATGGAGTAGTTGTAAGCACATGAGGTTTACGAGTTCAGGCCCTTCTCGGAGGAAGTAATAGCCCTACGTCTCGGAGCCCGGAGGCGGTCGACTGGATTATGCGTGTATGAATTTCAGGGGTGTGAACCCTCTACACTGAGGAGCGGGGTGGCTTATATAGAGTTCGCCGGACTCCTCCAGCCCTCAGTTGTGCAGGATTTTAAATACATTAAGGTCGGGCGTTACTGGTAACGCCCCTAATAAAGTGCTATGATGACCATAAAAGCTACTTAATAACCGACCGTTAGCGTGCGGAGTAACTTTAGGTCTCCTGGCCGTCGAGTGGTTGGATCTTGGTCGAGTGATTGCTTCTTGTTCAAGTGTCTTCGAGTCTGTCAAGTGGAACACCTCCAAGTCAATCGAAAGGTGATTTCTTCTTGAGATGTCCTTGAGTAGGGAAGTTGGGACAGGTCCATGACCCTACCATAGGTACATAGCTTCATCAGCGTGGGCGGTTCGGAGTCAGAAAAAGAGTCTGGCACCTTGGAGTCACGGGTTGCGCAGAGGATTATGCTGGTGTTCGGCTCGATCACCGTTGAGACTGCAGCCCCTGAGGTGGTGTCTAACCACCCGTCCTCGATTGGCGCAGTTGGCTCCAAGCTAAGGGTCGGAGCTGATGCGGGTGCAGCCTCTGGGGTACTGTTCGGCGGTAGAACTAGGTCATACCCATCGTGACAGTGCGGCGCGCCCAGCTATGGCTCGAATCCGTCGAAGATCAAATCTCCGCGGATGTCGATCGTGTAGTTCAAACTTCCAAATCTGACCTGATGGCCAGGGGCGTAGCTTTCAATCTGATCCAGATGGCCAAGCGAATTAGCCCGCAGTGCAAAGCCGCCGAATACGAAGATCTGTTCGGGGATAAAAGTCTCACCCTGGACCGCATCGCTATCGATGATAGTAGGAGCCATCAAGCCTAATGGCGACGACACAGATGAACTCTCAATGAAAGCACCAATGTCGGTGTCAAAACCGGAGGATCTCGGGTAGGGGGTCCCGAACTGTGCGTCTAGGCTGGATGGTAACAGGAGGCAGGGGACACGATGTTTTACCCAGGTTCGCGCCCTCTTGATGGAGGTAAGTCCCTACGTCCTGCTTGATTAATATTGATGATATGGGTAGTACAAGAGTAGATCTACCACGAGATCAGAGAGGCTAAACCCTAGAAGCTATCCTATGGTATGATTGTATGTTGTGATTGTTGTCCTACGGACTAAAACCCTTCGGTTTATATAGACACCGGAGAGGGTTAGGGTTACACAAGGTCGGTTACAAAGGAGGAGATATCCATATCCGTATCGCCTAGCTTGCCTTCCACGCCATGTAGAGTCCCATCCACACACGAGACGAAGTCTTCAATCTTGTATCTTCATAGTCTAACAGTCCGGCCAATGAAGATAGTCCGGCTGTCCGGAGACCCCCTAATCCAAAACTCCCTCTATATGATAAAAGAAATATGGCCCGAGCGCCGAACACCCAACGAGGTAGAACTCTCTTGGTAATGCCGAAGTCCTCGAGGCAACCGAACATGTTGGTATGGCAATTCAACCAAAAAGGTGATCGCCCAAGCCGATTTATGTCGGTTGGGACGACGGCGGCGGCTTGCCGAAGTGACCGCGTGACGCATTCGATTACGCAAAATATTTTTTTAGAGACGTGGCCTGGCGTCGAAGTCAATGTCAACATATGTTAGAAATTCGCATGAGGATGATGATGATGATGATGATGGCGCGACATGGTGACCACATAGTTGGTATTCGCATTGCTGGCCGAGTTGTGGTTATAGTATCCGCCGAATTGCCAGAAGCCGGCCGGACTGGAATCAAACCAATGGTAGAAAATCTACACAGAAAAAATCACGCAAACCGGTAGAATATATTCCATGCGAAAATATATACAATACGTGTAATTTAGGAAAAATACAACCTGATATTCCGCAGGTAGCGCAAGGCCGTTCAAAATCTACTAGGCACCGAGGTCGATGTCGAAACAGGTCGTCTGGCTGAGGTGACGGCGAGAGGCAGTACCAACTAGTACCAACAATCGTGAAGTAGTATTAATAGTTGAATAGCTAGTTTTAAAATCTTGGAGACCATGTGCTGCAATACTAATCAATGACCGCATTAGCACTTGGGTGTATGAAAATAGCAAAAAAAAATACTACTACAAGAGGACGACAGCGACCAACCATGCACAGAGTTCCAAAAAGGAAATAGCACATAGAAGGAAGAAGATAAAAGGGAAGAAATCTCCTTGGGCGGCTGCTGCCCTTTGTTGATCATTGATCCCAACATGTACTAGTACTTCTCGGGAAGGATCAACAGGCAGTCAAATCCGTAGACCTTCTCTGGGCGGCGGCAGATCGGACTGCTCCCGAGTGATATCTGATGCAGTCTGTTGGGCAGCGATTAGCATAGATCAATTCAGATCACTGGCTTCCCCTGACAATGCATTGAACATCCACAAATTTGTGCACAAAAAGGAGTGCGAGCCAAAAATAATTACGAATAGTCAAACTCCATTTTAAAGAAATTCTCTACTTACTACTTGCATAACGGAAAAATATCACCTGGGTGTTTGCACGAAGCAGTAGTAATGCACATGTAGAGTACTAGTACTTGTTTTGGGAAACTAGATTTCATCGGCAAACATGATTGAGATTTCGTGGGCAAACGTGATTGATCTTCTCCTTGAGTAGTAGTACAATGCATCGGCCGGATTGATCCCCGTAATGATGATGCCCGACAGCACCTGGACCTGGTAGATGGCAGCCTTGGGACTTGTGGCCATATACCACAATTGGCGAGGGAAAATAGCACGCCACATCATTAGATGCCCGAAAGTGCAATTCGGTTGCCGCCATTAGATTATCTACTCATCCCGATCTAACATGTATCTGCGAATCAAATAGCGCAAGGCGGTAACAATAACTTGCAAAAAGATGATTTACGTGAAATAGATATGACTGAAAAAATATCACCTGAGCATCCATCAATCCGCGACGAACGCCCAGCAGGCTCTCAATGAAAGCACCAATACCGGTTCTATATCCGGCGTATCTCGTAGTAGGGGTCCTAAGCTAGGCGTCTTGTAGCGATGGTAGCATGGACACGAGATCTTACCCAGGTTCGGGCCCTCTTGATGGAGGTAAAACCCTACGTCCTTCTTTTGATTGTATTCATATGGGGATAGTACATAGTACAGGTATCTACCACGAGATTGTAGTAATGAATATGAGATTGTCTATTGACTAGCCTGGCCTCGGTTTATATAACACACCGGAGGCCTAGGGTTTAGGAGAGTCCTTGGCTTAGGCGCCAAGTCTTGCGGAAACCTCCTTGTATGCGGCATGGGCTGCACGAAGTGGCCCATGATGAACCGCCATGGTGAGTCCTCGGCCCGATCCAGCTGGTCGGGAGACGACGTGGTGAGTACCCCCTCGTCCAGGACACCGCCAGTTCCTCAGCCTCAATAGCTCGTTTCTCCCTTCCTTTCCAGGAGGCCAAATCATTGTTGAACATGCCCATTGCGTGATTGTTAATCTTTTTCATCTTCGGATCATCCCACGATTGTTCTTGTGCAACTTCGTCAGGAGCAACTGCCTCAAATGTTCTTTACTCCTTAAGTCATCGTCGTTGATGCTCGCGCATTCCCGTAGGATGCACCCTACTTGGTTCCCGTAGAACTTACGAGGTTCTTCCGGCTCTAATGGCTCAAACTTGCCAGGTGCCATCTTTGTGATCACTAGTCGTCCAATGCCGAGTTTGTTAGGTTTTTGTATCCTCTGCTTCTTCTACTTCTTTTCGGTAGCGGCATCGGCGCTGGTACCTTCCCCGCCGGTATCTTTCCCGCCAGTACCTCCCCTGCCGGTCTCGGCGCCGCCATCGGTGTCGGCGCCGTCCGTGTTGATGTCAGTGTCAGTACCATCATCGAGGCCGACCTGCAAACCTTGACGTTTCTTAGCAGACAAAAAGTCGAGGTACTCTTGTTCACCCTCATAATCCATCTCGTCTCCATATTGGTCAGAAGGCCAAGTTTCTTCGTTGTTCGACATGTTTCCTATGATTAAGTCTCCTCGTTTAATTCTAAAACTGTAAAAAAATGAGAAATGACATAAAAAGATCTATGTTTGCCGGAACGCCATTTCCCAGCAACTCCCGACACTTGATATGCCTACTTTCTACCACAAGTCATGCCAAAATTCACGGAAAATTTTGGCATGACCTTTTCTAAAAAGTGGACATATCGAGTGCCTGAAATTCACCCGAACGGAAATGAATCAACATTCCGGCGAAACATAGGCCACTCAGATCATTTACCCTGCACATAATCATCATTTTCCAAATATGACATGTCCAAAATATCACATGTCCAAATGACAAATATGACATGTCCAAATCACATGTCCACTTCAAATTTGCATATAAAAGGAAGAAAAATATATAACTTGAGGAAAAATATAACACACGTCCACATATCACATGAAACTAAATTCAACCTACCTAAATTTGAAACTAAAAATAGCAACAATTGCTTAAACTAACTAGCACTATAAGCAATTCTGTTTTTTCTTTTAACTACACCTAAAACACCTATCCCTAAATTTCTGTCCTAACTAAAACCTAAATAGATAACCTAATTAACCTACTGCCCTAACTAAAACCTAACTAAATTAACCAAAGAACCCTAGCTAGCAGAGAGAGTAGGAGTGGTGGGGGGCTTACAGAGGGTGCAGGGGCAAGGAGGAAGGCTCGACGACATCCGAGGTTGGGAGGTCGGGGGCAAGGGCGAGGTCGCCGGGGTCGGGGGAGAGCGCCGGGACATGGGCGAGCGCCGGGGTCGGGGTGCGGCGAGGGTAGCGCTCTGGGGGCGACAAGGGGGGAAGAGAGAGTGGGGATTTTGGGAGGGGGGTAAGTGAAACATAGCAACAGCGCGTTTCAGAAAAACGCGCTATAGCTAAGTTAGCTATAGCGCGTTTAGCCAAAAAGCGTTGCTGCTATCACATGTAGCTATAGCGTCTGTACCCAGAATGCGCTACTACTAGTTTGACTAGCTATATCTCTTTTTCAGAAAAGCGCTACTGCTAAAACTTGTACCTACAGCAGTTTTCTCTCCCTTTTCTTTTCTTCTTTTTCTTTTCTTTTCTTTTCCTTTTTTCTGGGAGCAGGAATGAAGGGAAGGTGGTACAATGTATATAACTAAGGCGATATATATTGCATAATTTGACGGTTAAGTATGTGTATACAAAATAGGAACATATATATTACATCATTTGACCCATGCATAACGGTTAAGTGTGTACACAAAATAGGAACATATATATTACATCATTTGACCGATAACGGTTCCTCATCGTTGACGTTTTCATTTTTGAGTGAGCTTCTTTCCCTTATTGTTCGTTGAAGAATAATTGAGCCCCTCGTTGTGACTTTTCCTTTTCCATGGAGTACGATCTTTCTTAGGTAATGTAGTATTGATTCTTCTTTCGACGTATACTTCATCGTCATTGTCATCTTCCCTCAATGGGTTGCCGTACTGGTCGTAGTCTTCCTCGTTGGCGACTCCATCCATTCCAATGATGTTCCTTTTGCCTCTCCTCATGACAACACGGCTGGGATTGCATGGGTCGGTTATGAAGAAGTATTGTGTCACGTGCTTAGCGTGTACCGATGGCTCGTTTTTTGCGATAGCATTCACGGTAGCGCTCTTGGCGTCGGGTATAGTCATGGTAGTGAAATACCGGTTTACTCTTTCGACATTCTTAGCCAATCTCACATGGAACATCATCGCATTGTGCAGTCCAGAGTAGGCAAGCTCCCAGATCTCCTCGATCCTTCCGTAAAATCTCTCAGTTGCACCATTGTCGTTGCGGGTCATGCATTCCATCGTCACCCCTGAGTTTTGATCATCACTGTCCATACCTTTGGCCTCTGTGTTGAACATGTATCCATTGATATCGTATGCCTGATAGGTGACGGGGCTGGGCGAGGGGCCATGTGCTAAGGCGTATATGAGCAATCCGTCCTTAGAGCCCTCTTCCGGGGGATTAGCAATTATATGCTCTTTGAACCAATGCAGGAAAGTGGAGTTGTGCTCTCTAGTAACTTTGGCGTCCGTCTTGCATACCCCTCGGTCGCTATACTTCTTTGCGGTAATTTCTTTGTGTAGTGCCACGAAAGGATCTACCTCATCTAGGTGTTGTAGCAATACCAAGTTTGCTCTGTCAAATTCATCGCGTCGATCTGAGTATGCCACGTGCAGTTCCCTGCGACCGTTGGAGTGCCCTTCTCCTTCAAGCCTCCTATCGTGCTTATTAACGGGCAAACTAACACCAACACCATGTGGTTGGTCTGCGCCATATTGAAAATTCCCACAGAAAGAGATGCACTCTTGTGACAGATAGCCCTGGACGATGCTTCCATCCGGATGGGACATGTTACGAATAAATCCTTTGATGATCCCATTCATCCTCTCAAGCGGCATCATGTTGTGTAGGAATGATGGCCCCAGGTCAATTATGTCGTCCACAATATGGACACACAAATGCACCACGACGTCAAAGAACGCGCGCGGGAAGTACATCTCAAGCTCATTCAGTATCACAACGATCTCTTCCTGTAGCCTTTAGAGCTGCTTCACACTGATCGAATTTCGAGAGATGACGTTGAAAAAGTTGCAGAGACCAATAACCGTGTCACGGACGTGCTTTTCCATTATCACTCTAAGGGCAACAGGTAGTATCTGTGTCATCATCACATGACAGTCATGGGACTTCATCCCGCTGAACCTTTTCTTGTTCGTGCCTAGATATCTGCTTATCTTTCCACAGTAACCGGAACTAACTTTGACTCCGGTAAGGCACTTAAAGAATTGATCGATCTCAGCCGGACTTAAGGTGAAGCAAGAAGGGGGGCAATAATCCTCTTCCTTTACTTTTTTGCCCTTGTTCTCCAGCGCCTCTGTCTCAGTATCAGTCTCGTCTGACTTTTTACGGGGCGGCATGTGCAGATCTTCCCCGATTTTCAAATCTTGCAAGTCTTTTCTTGCCTTCGGCCCATCCTTGGTCTTATCCGGCATGTTCATCAGTGTCGCGAGCATGCTCTCAAGGACATTCTTACAGATATGCATTTGATCAAGGCAATGAGGTGTGTCGTGTTTGTGCCAGTACTCCATGTCCCAGAACACAGACCTCATCTTCCATACCTTCAGCAGCGGCTCCGACGCCTTTTTCATTGTCTTTCCTGGCGCGGGGCACTGTTCCCAGTTTTTCAATAGCTCATCGATTTCGGCACCGCTCCGCTTACGTGGCGGTCCTCGATGTTCAGCGTGACCATTGAATAGATCTCCACGGTTTCTCCACGGGTCGTCCTGATCGAGCCATCTTCGATGCCCCAAGTACACGATTTTCCCAGACCCGCCATCTTTCCTTGACATTAGCTGCAGAGACGTCGTATCATCCATGCACGGCGTGCATCCGCAATATAAATGGCACACCTGGCCTGCGACATATCCGTAACCGAGATAGTCGTGCACCGTCGTGATCAGCGCGGCTCTCATGTAGAAATACTCGCCTTTGCTGGCGTCCCATGTGTTGGCTGGTGTTTTCCATAACGTGTCTAAATCCTCTTGAAGTAGCCCTAGATACAGATTAATATTATTTCCTGGTTGTTTTCGGCCCTTGAATCAGCATGCTCATGTGAATGTACTTCGACTTCATGCACAACCAGGGGGGAGGTTGTACATCCATACAAACACGGGCCATGTGCTATGGTTGGTGTTCTGGTTGCCAAATGGATTCATGCAATCGGTACACGCGCCGAGCACAATGTTCCTTGCATCACATTCGAAATACTGATAGAAGCCGTTCAACGCTCTCCACTGGCTTCCATCCTTGACGTGTCTCGGCTTCAGATCATCTCCATTGTCGGGCTTCTTCCTCTCCGCGTGCCAGTGCATGAGCTTTGCTTCCTTGGGATCTATGAAATACCGCTGGAGATGGGGAGTGACCGGTAAGTACCATAAAACTTTCTGGGGAGATTTCTTCCCGGCCTTCTTGTATCGAGAAGCATTGCACACCGGACAGCTTGTTTTTTCCGCGTGCTCCTTCTGATAAATTATGCAATCGTGGTTGCATGCATAGTACCTAACGTGTGGCAGATCAAGAGGGCACACGATCTTCTTGGCCTCATCCACACTAGTAGGACATAGATTCCCCGTGGGAAGAACATCCTTTAGGTACTTGAGATGCTCATCGAGGCTAGTGTCGGTCCACTTGTTTTTTAGCCTTCGTCTTCAGGACTTGGTGCGTGAAACTCAAGCGGGTCAACTCAGGATTGCAACCATCATACAATAGAGTGTTCAAGTCTACCACCAGTTGCTGTAGCTAGGCTCCTCTATAGAAGCATCTCTCTCAATACTCGTCTCCTTGCGAAGCAGTGCTTGAACACAAGGGTCCCGCACGATTGAACTTAGTACCGATGAACTCTGCGGCGTGGATTCCACGTTCTCTGTCACCATGGCCGGCCCCTTCTCCTCCGTCATGTCCGGCCGCTTCTCCGCCGCCATGTCTGGCCTCTTCCCCACCGCCATTATCGATCATCTCTTTGTCTTGCCCCGTGTTGTCATTGCCTGCCCCGTCAGCGTCCTCAACATCATCATCCTCATCTTCAATTATCCGTTGAGTATAACCATCCATGAAACCAGTCATGAGTAGGTGGGATTCGACACGACCATCGTCATAGGGTTCGAGCCAAACTATTCCTTTGCATCCTCGACACGGACATGAAACCTCTGTCAAGTTATTTTCTTTCATGTCCTGCACCGCCGACCGCAACCACCTGTCCACCATCGTTCCGTTGACCATCATGAACGCCTGCATGGTAATAATAAACAAATTGATTATAAAAATGTGTGCATGCATCAAAGTCATACAAAAATTCGGCATGAACTTCCCTAAAAATAGATCTAGAGTTTGCCAGGAATTCCCCCAAACGGAAATAAATCAACATTTCGACAAAACATAGCCAACTCACATGCACAATTCAACGTCAACTCATGCCACACACACAATTTCCATCATATCGCCCGAGTATTTCATATCACACACACATACACATATTTCCATTCTTGCAAAAGCATGAATTTGTAATCACCTATCTCGAGATCGGTGGAGATGATGATGTACGTATATAGTAGGGAGATCAAAAGTGGACAATGCTCTTCTTGACAAAGCTATATCTAGTTATGGGGTACATAGGTCACTTCACTAAATGCTACATCTACCTAGCTAGCTAATTTGGGAGGAGACAACTTCAACTAGTGGAGGGGGAAGGAAAAAGAGAAAGGAGATGCATTAATGGAGGTGGTGTGGTTAGCTAGGAGTTAGAAAGAGAGAGAAAGGTAGGTAGAAGAAGGAGATTAATGGGGGGAGAAGTAGTGAGGAAGAAGCAAAGTGAGGGAGAGAGGAGGTGGGGGTAGGGGAAAGTGAGGAAGAGAGGATGGGGAGGGAGAGGGAGAGGGGGAGGGGGAGGGGAAAAGGTGGTATATTCTGCGGCTTAGCAGTAGCGTTGGTCGTAAACCGTGCTACTGCTAATAAGATAGCAGCAGCGCTCTTCTGGCACACGCGCTACTACTAATCGGGGCCTGCCATGTGGCCAGTTTAAAAGTTAGCAGTAGCGACCTGCAAAAAAAGCACGCTACTACTATTACATTAGCAGTAGCGTGGTTAACATGGGCGCGCTACTGCTAAACCTAGCATGGCAGGAGCAATCGGTCAATTTTAGTAGTAGCATGGTTCGACCGAGCCTCGCTACTTCTAAGTTGGAAGAAGTAGCGCCTGTTTATGGCCCGCTCTGCTGCTAATTAGCAGTAGCGCCCATTTCTGTCCCGCGCTACTGCTAAGATTTTGCGTATAAGCTTTTTCCTAGTAGTGCGTGAAGGAAATATGCCCTAGAGGAAATAATAAAGTTGTTATTTATATTTCCTTATATCATGATAAATGTTTATTATTCATGCTAGAATTGTATTAACCAGAAACTTAGTACATGTGTGAATACATAGACAAAACAGAGTGTCCCTAGTATGCCTCTACTTGACTAGCTCTTTAATCAAAGATGGTTATGTTTCTTGACCATAGACATGTGTTCTCATTTGATGAACGAGATCACATCATTAGAGAATGATGTGATGGACAAGACCCATCCGTTAGCTTAGCATTATGATCGTTGAGTTTTATTGCTATTGCTTTCTTCATGACTTATACATGTTCCTCTAACTATGAGATTATGCAACTCCCGAATACCGGAGGAACACCTTGTGTGCTATCAAACATCACAACATAACTGGGTGATTATAAAGATGCTCTACAGGTGTCTCCGAAGGTGTTTGTTGGGTTGGCACAGATCGAGATTAGGATTTGTCACTCAGTGAATTGGAGAGGTATCTCTGGGCCCTCTCGTTAATGCACATCACTATAAGCCTTGAAAGCAATATGACTAATGAGTTAGCTGTGGGATGATGAATTACGCAACGAGTAAAGAGACTTGCCGGTAACGAGATTGAACTAGGTATGATGATACCGACGATCGAATCTCGGGCAAGTAACATACCAACGACAAAGGGAACAACATATGTTATTATGCGGTTTGACCGATAAAGATCTTCGTAGAATATGTAGGAGCCAACATGAGCATACAGGTTCCACTATTGGTTATTGACCGAAGATGTGTCTCGGTCATGTCTACATTGTTCTCTAACCCGTTGGGTCCGCACGCTTAACGTTCGGTGACGATTTGTATTATGAGTTATGTGATCTGATGACCAAAGCTTGTTCGAAGTCCCGGATGAGATCAGGGACATGACGAGGAGTCTTGAAATGGTCGAGAGATAAAGATTCATATATTGGAAGGTTGCGTTTGGACATCGAAATGGTTCCGAGTGGTTCGGGCATTTTTCCAGAGCACCGGGAGGTTACCGGAACCCCCCGGGAGAAGTTATGGGCCTTATGGGCCATAAGAGGGAAGCACACCAGCCCACAAGGGGCTGGTGCGCCCCCCTTGGGCAGGAGGCCGATTAGGACTAGGAGAAGCCCCCCTTTCCTTCTCCTTCTCCCTTCCACCTTTCCTACTCCGTGTGGGAGGTGAAATCCTACTAGGACTGGGGAGTCCTAGTAGGACTCCACACCTTGGCGCGTGCCCCTAGGGCCGGCTGTCTCTCCCTCTGCCTCCTTTATATACGGAGGCAGGGGCACCGCAAAGACACACCAAGTCTTCTCTTAGCCGTGTGCCGTGCCCCCTCCACAGAAACACACCTCGATCATATCGTCGTAGTGCTTAGGCGAAGCCCTGCGCAGGTAACTTCATCGTCACCATCACCACACCGTCGTGCTGACGAAAAACTCCCTTGGCCTCAACTGGATCAAGAGCTCGAGGGACGTCACCGAACTGAACGTGTGCATATCACGGAGGTGCCGTACGTTTGGTACTTGGATTAATTGGATCACCAAGATGTTCGACTACATCAACCGCGTTACTAAACGCTTCCGCTTTCGGCCTACGAGGGAACGTGGACACACTCTCCCTGCTCATTGCTATGCTTCTCCTAGATAGATCTTGCGTGATCGAATGAAAATTTTGAAATACTGCGTTCCTCAACAGTGGCATCCGAGCCAGGTTTATGCGTAGATGTTATATGCACGAGTAGAACACAAATAGTTGTGGGCTATAATAGTCATACTGCTTACCAGCAACGTCTTACTTTGATTCAGCGATATTGTTGGATGAAGCGTCCTGGACCGACATTACGTGACCGCGTTCATGAGACTAGTTCTACCGACGTGCTTCGCACATAGGTGGCTAGCGGGTGTCTGTTTCTCCAACTTTAGTTGAACCGAGTTTGACTACGCCCGGTCCTTGTGGAAGGTTAAAACAGCACACTTGACAAAAAATCGTTGTGGTTTTGATGCATAGGTAAGAACGATTCTTGCTAGAAGCCTGTAGCAGCCACGTAAAACTTGCAACAACAAAGTAGAGGCCGTCTAACTTGTTTTTGTAGGGCATGTTGTGATGTGATATGGTCAAGACGTGATGAGATATAAATTGTTGTATGAGATGATCATGTTTTGTAACAGTTATCGGCAACTGGCAGGTGCCATATGGTTGTCGCTTTATTGTATGAAATGCAATCGCCATGTAATTTCTTTACTTTACCACTAAGCGGTAGCAATAATCGTAGAAGCAATAGTTGCCGAGATGACAACGATGCTACGATGGAGATCAAGCTGTCAAGCCGGTGACGATGGTGATCATGACGGTGCTTTGGAGATGGAGGTCAAATCCACAAGATAATGATGGCCATACCATATCACCTATTTTGATTGCATGTGATGTTTATCGTTTATGCATCTTATTTTTCTTAGTACAGCGGTAGCATTATAAGATGATCCCTCACTAAATTTCAAGGTATAAGTGTTCTTCCTGCGCATGCACCGTTGCTACAGTTCGTCGTGCCGAGACACCACGTGATGATCGGGTGTGATAAGCTCTACGTTCACATACAATGGGTGCAAGCCAGTTTTGCACATGCGGAATACTCGGGTTAAACTTGACGAGCCTAGCATATGCAGATATGGCCTCAGAACACTGAGACCGAAAGGTCGAACGTGAGTCATATAGTAGATATGATCAACATAGAGATGTTCACCATTGAAAACTACTCCATCTCACGTGATGATCGGACATGGTTTAGTTGATATGAATCACGTGATCATTTAGATGACTAGAGGGATGTCTATCTAAGTGCGAGTTCTTAAGTAATATGATTAATTGAACTTTAATTTATCATGAACTTAGTCTTGATAGTATTTGCATATCTACATTGTAGATCAATAGCTTGTGATGTAGCTCCCTGTTTATTTTTGATATGTTCCTAGAGAAATATAAGTTGAAAGATGATAGTAGCAACGATGCGGACTAGGTCCATGATCTGAGGGTTATCCTCATTGCTGCACAGAAGAATTATGTCCTTGATGCACCGCTAGGTGACGGACCTATTGCAGGAGCAAATGCAGACATTATGAACGTTTGGCAAAGCTCAGTATGATGACTACTTGATAGTTTAGTGCACCATGCTTTACGGCTTAGAACTGGGATTCAAAAACGTTTTGAATGCCACAGAACATATAAGATGTTCCAAGAGCTGAAATTTGTATTTCAGACTCATGCCCGAGTCGAAAGGTATGAGACCTTTGACAAGTATTTTTCCTACAAGATGGAGGAGAATAGCTCAAACAGTGAGCATGTGCTCAGAATGTATGAGTACTACAATCGCTTGAATCAAGTGGGAGTTAACATTCCAGATAAGATAGTGATTGACAGAGTTCTCCAGTACTATCACCAACTTACTAGAACTTCGTGATGAACTATAATATGCAAGGGATGAAGAAAATGATTCCCCGCGCTCTTCGTGATGCTGAAATCGGCGAAGGTAGAAATCGAGAAAAGCATCAAGTGTTGATGGTTGACAAGACCACTAGTTTCAAGTAAAAGGGCAAGGGAAAGAAAGGGAACTTCAAGAAGAATGAAAAGAAAGTTGCCACTCCCATGAAGAAGCCCAAATCTAGACCCACGCCTGAAACTGAGTGCTTCTACTGCAAAGGAAATGGTCACTGGAAGCGGAACTACTCAAAATACTTGGCGGATAAGAAGGATGGCAAAGTGAACAAAAGTATATATGATATACATGTTATTGACGTGTACTTTACTAGTATTCATAGTAGCCCGTGGGTATTTCATACTGGTTCAGGTGCTATGATTAGTAACTTGAAATAGGAGTTAAAAAATGAACAGAGACTAGTTGAGGGCAAGGTGACAATGTGTGTTGGAAGTAATTCCAAGGGTGATAAGATCACCATCGTACACTCCCTTTACCTTCGGGATTAGTGTTGAACCTAAAATAAATGTTATTTGGTGTTTGCGTTGAGCATAACATGATTGGATCATGTTTATTGCAATACGGTTATTCATTTAAGTCAAAGAATAATTGTTATTTTGTTGACATGAATAAAACCTTATGTGGTCATACACCCAAGGTGAATGGTTTATTGAATCTCGATTGTAGTGATACACATATTCATAATATTGAAGCCAAAAGATGCAAGGTTAATAATGATAGTGCAACTTATTCGTGGCATTACCGTTTAGGTCATTTTGGTGTAAAGCGCATGAAGAAACTCCATGCCGGTGGGCTTTTGGAATCACTTGATGCTTGCGAACCATGCCTCATGGGCAAGATGACTAAGACTCCGTTCTCCGAAGCAATAATACATACCGATGTATGCGGTCCGATGAGTGTTGAGGCTCGCGGCGGGTATTGTTATTTTCTGACCTTCACAGATGATTCGAGCAGATATGGGTGTATCTATTTAATGAAACACAAGTCTAAAACATTTAAAAAGTTCAAAGAATTTTAGAGTGAAGTTGAGAATCATCGTAACAAGAAATTAAAGTTTCTATGATCTGATCGCGAAGGTGAATATTTGAGTTACGAGTTTGGCCTTCGTTTGACATAATGTGGAATAGTTCCGCAACTCACGCCACTTGGAACACCACAGCGTAATGGTGTGTCCGAACGTTGTAACCGTACTTTATTATATATGGTGGGATCTATGATGTCTCTTACCGATTTACCACTATCGTTTTTGGGTTATGCATTTGAGACAGTTGCGTTCACATTAAATAGGACACCATCTAAAAATCTGTTGAGACAACACCGTATGAACTGTGGTTTAGAAAGAAACCTAAGATTTGGTTTCTTAAAGTTTGGGGTTGCGATGCTTATGTGAAAAAAATTTAGCCTGATAAACTCAAACCAAAATCAGAGAAGTGCGTCTTCATAGGATACCCAAAAGAAACTGTTGGGTACACCTTCTATCATAGATCCGAAGGTAAGATCTTTGTTGCTAAGAGTGGATCCTTTATAGAGAAGGAGTTTCTAACGAAAGAAGTGAGTGGGAGGAAAGTAGAAATTGATGAGGTAATTGTACCTTCTCTCGAATTGGAAAGTAGCTCATCACTGATACTTCTCCAACTTATCTATAATTTATGAAGTATTCATGCTATTATATTATCAACCTTGGATGTTTTATATGCATTTATATGCTATTTTATATGATTTTTGGGACTAACCTAGTGCCCAGTGCCAGTGCCAGTTTCTATTTTTTCCTTGTTTTTGAGTTCTACAGAAAAGGAATATCAAACGGAGTACAATTGACGTGCCAATTTTTGACAATTTTTCATGGACCAAAAGAAGACCCCGGAGTAAAAGAGTTGGGCCAGGAGAGTCCCGGGGCGTCCGCGAGGGTGGGGGCGTGCCCCCCCAGGCGCGTGGGCTCGCCTCGTGGATGCCTCAGGCACCTCCTTGACGTGAGACCGATGCCAAAAATTCCTATAAATACAGAAACCTCGGAAAATTAACCTAGATCGGGAGTCCCGCCGCCACAAGCCTCTGTAGCCACCGAAAACCAATCTAGGACCTATCCGGCACCCTGCCGGAGGGGGCCATCATCACCAGAGGGCATGAAGGAGGATCATGTAGGGGCCACCATCACCATGAAGGCCAAGGACCAGAGGGGGAACCTCTCCCCATCCAAGGGGGAGGCCATGGAGGAGGAAGCACAAGGCGGAGAACCTCTCCTCCTCTCTCTTGGTGGCACCGGAGTGCCATCGAGAGGGGAATCATCGTCGCGGTGATCGTCTTCATCAACATCACCATCCTCATCTCTTTTACGCGGTCCACTTTCCCGCACCCCGCTGTAATTCCTACGTGAACATAGTGCTTTATTCCACATATTATGATCCAATGATGTGTTGCCATCCTATGATGTTTTGAGTAGATATCCTTTGTCTTTGGGTTGATTGATGATCTAGATTGGTATGATTTGTATGTTTTACTTTGGTGCTGTCCTATGGTGCCGTCCGTGTCGCGCAAGCGTGAGGGATTCCCACTATAGGGTGTTGCAATACGTTTATGATTCGCTTATAGTGGGTTGCATGAGTGACTGAAACACAAACCCGAGTAAGGGGTTGTTGCGTATGGGATAAAGAGGACTTGATGCTTTAATGCTATGGTTGGGTTTTACCTTAATGATCTTTAGTAGTTGCGGATTCTTGCTAGAGTTCCAATCATAAGTTCATATGATCCAAGTAGAGAAAGTATGTTAGCTTATGCCTCTCCCTCATATGAAACTGCAATAGTGATTACCGGTCTTGTTAACGATTGCCTAGGACGATTCCGCACACCGATCCACCATTATTCCACACTTGCTATTTATAATATTTAGTAATATATTCTAACTTCATGATAACAGCACCTACTTTTATATTTTAGCTCTCCGATATCATACAAAGTTATCCTCTTCATACCCACGACATAGTTTTATTTCTTGTTGCTAGTTGGAAGCAAACGTTCGGTGTACGTAGAGTCGTATCAGTGGCAGATAGGGCTTGAGAGAATATTGATCTTACCTTTAGCTCCTTGTGGGTTCGACACTCCATACTTATCACTTCCACCTTTGGAAATCGCTACGATGATTCCTTGCACTTGGGGATTATCAAGCTCTTTTCTGGAGCCGTTGCCGGGGTGCAATAGCGTGGGTTTGATATTCTCGTGTATGCTTGTTTGCTTTCTTCACTAAGTAGATTTTGTTTTTCCTTTTTGTTTCTGTTTAGTTGTGGGTGAAACATACAAAACATTTTAAAAGAATGAAAATACAAAAAAATTACTTGCCTCTCATGCCTAAAATGTTTTTCAAAAAGAGAAGTGATTGGAAAGTTATGCATTGAAGAAGTGAGGGTCGACCTTGAGCATTCGTGTTCATGCTCACAGAAACAATGTAAAAATTTTCATGGAAGTTTCTCTGTAAATAATTATCCCTTTATATATATCCATTTTATTGTAAAAATAATGTGCCAAGACTTGGTTTTAGGATGATTAGATTGCTTATTTACTATGTGCAGAACAAAAACAGAAACTTTGGCTGTAGCGCGTAATTTTACATTTTTTACTGGAAATTCAAATGGGTCTGAAACTTTTTGAAAATTAATTATGTATAAATTGCTCAAATTTTAAAATTTATTTCCTAATTTTTGGAGTTACAGAAGTTTACTAAACCTCCAGATTACTACAGACTGTCCTGTTTTAGACAGTTTCTGTTTTTTGTGTATTGTTTGCTTATTTTGATGAATCTATGGGTAGTATCGGGGGGTATGAACCATGGTGAAGTTGTAATACAGTAGATATAGTTATAATATGAAATCAGAATGAGTTTGTAACAGTACCTAAAGGTAGTGATTTGCTTTATTATACTAATGGATCTCACAAAGTTTTTGTTAAAGTTTTGTGTGGATGAAGTGTTCGAAGAACGAGGAGTTACCGATGTGAGAAGAATAAATAGAGGCAATAGATCAAGCTTGGGGATGCCCAAGGCACTCCAAGTAAATATTCTAAGGATACTCAAGCATCTAAGCTTGGGGATGCCCAGGTTGGCATCCCATCTTTCTTCTTCAACAATTATCGGTATACCTCGGTGTTTGTTTTGTTCACATGATTTGTGTCCTTTGTGTTTTTCTTTTTCTTTAAGAACCATGCTGGTATGAGATAAACCTTCATTGGTTTGTAGAATGCTTCATGTGCTTCACTTATATCTTTTAAGTATGATCTTATATGTGCTTCACTTAAATCTTTTGAGTATGGTTTTATAGAATGCTTCGTGTGCTTCACTTATATATTTTGAGCTTGGATATGGGTTAGTTTATATTAATTGTAGAATGCTCCATTAACTTAACTTATATCTTTTGGAGTATGAATAATACTATTATCTAAAGCGGGTTTGGAAGAGTGTCAACCTTAGGAACTAGTGATCCCGCCATTCCGAATTAGGAGAATTTTGCTTATGTGGAGAGTAGTAAAATTTCTATGCTCATAGATCATGAAAAGAATGATTTATGTGATGGTAATATTATTTTAACTCATTCATGATGATACTGAAAATTATTATGAGGGAGGAATACATGCTCGTAGGAGTGTAATAATATCAAGTTTTCCTCTCTATGTGCTTAAAGTTTTGAAGTTATACTTGTTTTGCCTTCCTATGCTAGTTGATTTTTGTTCCCATAAATTGTGTGCTCACAAAATGCCTAGGCATAGGAAGTGGGTTAGGTTTGCTAGTCATATTCTTCATGATGCTCTCTTTATGTTCAAGTCTTATCTTTCATGTGAGCATCATTGAAATCATCATGCCTAGCTAAAAGGCAGTAAAGAAAAGCGCTTGTTGGGAGACAACCCAATATTTACCCTTCCTGTTTTTGTGTGTTTACATGATTAAGCTAATGTAGTAATCATGTTTTATAGCTTTTGTTTCAATAAAGTGACAAGTAAGACCTTTGGGAAGACTTGGGCGAAAGTTAATGTGATCTTGCTGTAAAAAAACAGAAACTTTGCGCTCACGAGTTTAGCTGCCATTTTTTACAGAAGAGTGCTTTGGTGCTGATTCTTCTTTTCAGAAGATTAATAGACAAATTCCTCACGTCCACCAATTTATTTCATAATTTTTTGAGTAGCAGAAGTATGGTTGGTGTTCAGATCATTACAGACTGTTCTGTTTCTGACAGATTCTGTTTTCATTGCATAGTTTACTTGCTTTCTAGTTTCTACGACTTATATTCCTCAATATAAATTGTAGAAATGATATGGTACAGTGGGAATTGCGTGAAAACAATTATGAACCTTGTCTTTGACAGTACCAAAGTGAATGGTTTACTCTTTATCACACTAACCTATCTCACGAAGTTCCGTTAAGTTTTGTGTGATTGAAGTTTTCAAGTTTTGGGTGAGATATCGATATGAGGAGAATAAGGAGTGGAAAGATCCTAAGCTTGGGGATGCCCGAGGCACCCCAAGTTAATATTCAAGAAAGACTCAAGTGCCTAAGCTTGGGGATGCCCCGGAAGGCATCCCCTATTTCGTCTTCAAAACTATCGGTATACCTTACTCGGAGCTATATTTTTATTCGTCACATGATATGTGTTTTGCTTGGAGCGTATTTTCAATTTTACTTGCTGTTTGAATAAAATTATTGGATCAGAATTATTAAATGAAAAATAATCCTCCCATGGCTAGTTAATTATTTGACTACTCAGTGTCCTTCACTATTATCTTTTGGAGTAGTTTGTCATTTACTCACGTGCTTCACGTATATCCTATGAGTAAATGGTTGACGAATGCCTAGGACGATTCGGCACACCGATCCACCATTATTCCATGCTCGCTATTTATAATATTTAGTAATATATTCTAACTTCATGATAACAACACCTACTTTTATATTTTAGCTCTCCGATATCATACAAAGTTATCCTCTTCATACCCACGACATTGTTTTATTTCTCGTTGCTAGTTAGAAGCAAACGTTCGGTGTACGTAGAGTCGTATCAGTGGCAGATAGGGCTTGAGAGAATATTGATCTTACCTTTAGCTCCTTGTGGGTTCGACACTCCATATTTATCACTTCCACCTTTGGAAATTGCTACGATGATTCCTTGCACTTGGGGATTATCAATCACTGAAATCAGTTCCAATGATGCCTACACCAATTAGTGAGGAAGTTAATGATGATGATCATGAAACTTCACATAAAATTACTACCGAATCTCGTAATTCAACCAGAGTATGATCCGCACCAGAGTGGTACGATAATCCTGTTCTGGAAGTCATGTTTCTAGACCATGATGAACTTACGAACTATGAGGAAGTGATGATGAGCCCAGATTCCGACAGATGTCTTGAGGCCATGAAATCTCAGATACACTACTAGGAAAAGGCCTACTAATGGCGCACCGGTTTTGCCTACTAATGGCGCACTGCCGGTGCACCATTAGTATGACGCCACTAGAATTTTTTACTAATGGCGCACCACTGGTGCGCCATTAGTATCTGGTATGCTAATGGCGCACCAGGAAGTGCGCCATTAGTATGTAACACCATGCGCCATTAGTATGCCTCCCGGGGGGCCATATGTAACCATCTTCTTTGTCATACTAATGGTGCACTCTGTCTTGATGCGCCATTAGTATCCTTTGGCATACTAATGGCGCACCTTGTGGTGATGCGCCATTAGTATGAATATTTGGTTTTTTTTACTTTTTGATTTTGCACAGGTTACAAAATATATTATTTTATAGAATATTGACAGTAGCACACAGCAACAGCAGATTCATCGAATACAATAGAAGATTAGTCTCCGAATGCAATTCATCATATTAGTCTCTGAATTCAAAAGACCGAACAAAGATAAAACATTAGAAGTCTCGAGACCGCGAGTATCGAGTTTGTCTTCACATTACAAGTCGATATCAACCA
Source organism: Triticum urartu (assembly GCF_056163025.1). Lineage (NCBI taxonomy): Eukaryota > Viridiplantae > Streptophyta > Magnoliopsida > Poales > Poaceae > Triticum > Triticum urartu. The sequence continues at coordinate 423,898,804 of NC_141877.1, read as the reverse complement.
TCTAAACTACCATCACATAGAAGAGAGCTGCGGTCATCACGATGAGCATCATCGCGATCAAACTGGTCTTCATCCGGTTCCTCCAACGCTCCCTCCTCTCTCCCGCTAGATAGCGGGCGTATCTAGATTCGGCCTCCGCCCTAGTGGTGTACCCTTTGTAACTGTTATCGCTGAAACGGTGAACCTGTCTCCGACACTCCTCCCAGTTGTCGTAGACTCCGGGAACCTTACCCTTGTACACGACATATGATGGCATCTCTATGCACAAGCCAAACAATAGACAATACATACATAAGCAATATATAAGTATGCAACAAAAGGATCGGAAGAGAAAAGCAAGACATTAATAGCACGATTCATGGTCCTACTAATAAATAGCATCGACTACATCTAAGTTGAACGACTGTCCAAACCAAAGAGACATACAATTCATTAAAGTTTAATTACAACATGAGCCAATCAATGTTTCAGAACTACACATCACTACTTTCGACTCGACTCATGGACAGGAGCGTGGATGAAGCCGCCGTCTATCGTGATGGTCATGAAATCGCGGGCGTTGTCAGCCTGCATTTGTAGCATTCCGTTTATCTCAATGTTGGACGGTTGATATCTGAGGAAGAACTGCCCCGAGGTATGAAGGACATCTTGATGGATGATGTCCGCAAACTCCGACTGGATGTGAAAGAATTCTTGTTTGATGTCCATGTCCTGGATTGCCGACAAGCTCGCGACCCAATCTTTGAGATTATTTGGTAGCAGAAGGTGATGATGGTCCGTTACGATCGCCCGCATGTGATGGAGGGCGTAGTAGGCATCCTTCTGACCGCCAGGCGGCTGCTTGACGCAGCAGAACGTCGTATTGTGGGCGAACACGTGCTTGCCGTACTTACAAACTGCCCTGATGAAGGTGCCTCCAGATTTGGCGTAGCTAGGGAGAACATCATCAAGACCTTTCTTGATATTTGTGTAGTCTATCTTGGAGTTACGGTTCGGGTCGAAATACGTGGCCATGGAATATTTCGGGCTTAAGAGGATGAGTGTGCAATGTGTGTCACTGCACAGAACACGGAATGTTAGAAAAAAAAAGAACGATCGGAATCTAAGAAATCATATGTTACGGGGCGGTTAAAGGATGACTTACTCGGGAAAGTAAGGCACAAGGAAGTTATCCTTATCTGGGTTTGCCAGAATGACGTCTTTGATGTGTGAACTCGCAACTTGGCGGTCCCCAGCGCTGCTCAAGAGCTTGGCACGCATGTAGAAGGGGTCGACGATCACGATGTCCGGGGTCTTGTCTCTAGTGATCTGCATCTCCATACTCAGCAAAAACAGCCGAATGAAGGTGTAGTGCAGCAGATGAAGGTTGAACATAGCAAAGATGTCATCAAACCGCAGGACGATCGTACCCCCGACGGCGCCATCCACAAAGCCCTTGCCCTCTGGCACCTTGGCCACGAAAACCGGGTATGCCACATCATTCTCTTTGAGACGCCGCTTCTCCAAAGAAAGAACACTGTCGTGTAGACTCTGCATAGCACCGGTTGCAGCATTGAGCATATTTATCGGTAGCATCGCCCTACCCACCACATGCACCCTCCTCGAGATATCCTTAGGTGAAGGTGGCCCGTCCTGAGCACGGATCGTACTCGGTGCTGGCTGGCTCGCACCGGCGGCCTTTTTAGTCGGCCGTTTCCGGCCCTTCTTCTTGATCTGCTGTAATGGGACCGAGTTCTGCTCACAGACCGCCTTCTTGAGCGTGTTGGGGCTGATAATATTTGGCACCTCCGCTATCTGAGGCTCGGTGAAGGCGGCAGCTGGAGGCGTCTCCTGAGAACTGAACGCCAGACGACGCCTGTTGCAATTGGGTTTCTCCGCCGTACCAGCTAGATCGCGGTCGTCTTGTTTGGGTTCTTGAGAAGGAGGCCCACAGAACTCGTCACCGTACCCATGTTCGGCAAAGTACTTATCGACGTTGGTAAATGTACCATCGTCGTTGTCGTCATCGTCCGGATCCTGTGCCATATGCATGTCCGGATCCTGTGCCATAGGGATGTCCGGCATGTCCAGTAGCGTTGCGGCGTTCTTGCCATGGCTTGGCACCGGCACGACTGGCGGTCTTGTTTGTGGGATGGTGTCCGCCGCCCCCAAACGAATCTGGCTCTTCGGCCAAAGCAGGGGCCAGCTTACGCAGGCGCTGAGGGTCATCTCATCTTCTTCGTCGGCCCCAGCGGGTCGAATCGGAGGTAACAGCTCGTCGCAGCCCGACAGCACCCGAACCACTTCAACCCTATACATTGTGGGTGGCATCGGATTACCATGGAACACGGGGCTGCCCGGTTGAACGATTCTGCCCTTGGCGACATCGACCAACTCACCACCCACGAAGTGTAGGAGAGTGCAAGGAACATTGGCGGCGCCCTGCGAAAACATTTAGGGTGTCAGGGATGCCCAGTCAAAGGCAAGGAGATAAAGTCCTCGGCCAAGAGGCTTAGTTACCGTGATGCCGTCGAGCTCGGCTAATGTTGAGGCACCGCCAACAGCGGGCGTGCAACTGACGGAGGGGCCGCTTGCTGGCGAGGTGCTGGCCGGCATACACCCAAGTGCATTAAGATCCAATGCCGGCGTCGGAGACACCAATACCGCCGCCGCCGGAGACACCAATGGCGCCGCCGCCGTAGACACCAATACCGCCGCCGCCGGAGACACCAATGGCGCCGCCTGCGCGTTGTGTGAGTTGCTGGCCGTGAAGCTGGGAATCGGGGGCGGCCCCTGTTGGCCACCCGCAATCCATGTCGTTATCCCATGAATCAAGGTAGGCATAATGCCGGTAAGCGTCGATCCTAGTTGTTGTTGCACTTGCTCTTGGACCATCTCCAGAATCCGCGCCACTTGCGCCTTGAGTGCTTCAACCTCGCGCGATTGGCTTTCCGAGCTGGTCTTTTTCTCCTTTCGCCCACCAGCGCCATAGTATGACGACCATTTTGTGGACAAGCCTTTGCCAACCACATGACCAGCTGACATCGGCTTATTGAGCTTATCCCTCTTTTTCATTATGTTAGATTCTATTCAAAGGGGTGTCGAAAGGGGAGCTCTGAGACGACCCCGCGCTATTGCTTTCTTTGTCCTGCGGAAGGAACGTGAACCATTTAGAAATATTGGGTATTAATTAGAATGCAACCATATGGAGCTAATTACGCGGGGGTGTATTCCTTACCAGAACAAGCTCAAGCTCCTTGGTCTTCGGATCCATGGTAAGCTCCTTTGTTACCGGGTCCTCCTTGTACCGGGCCCTGAGAAAGTTCCTGGTCTGCTTGTCACTGTATTTCTCGAAGCGGGGCAGTAGGCCTTGCTCGGCACGCTCCGCGTCCTCCTTGTCCCATACAGGCTCCGCCACTCTGTAACCGCCGGGACCGAGTTGGTGGACCCCTATGTTCAACTGCCGCATTTCTTTCCCCCACTGACTTGATTCAGGGGTTGCGGGGCTCTCGCACTTGATCTTGAACTCCTTGTAGTCATCTTCGCTCATCAAAGGATATTTCTCCTTGATCTTCTCATAACAATCACCTTTGTCAATCATTGCCTTCACCGTGCTTTTCCAAGTAGACAGGGCCGTGCTCATCGTCATGAGGGCGGAACCGTTCACTTTATTACCCGAGAGGCATGTGTTTGCGAACTCAGCGGGGAACTTGTATCATTCGTGCAGCTTCGTGAAGAGGAGGCTGCGCAAATTCCCTCGGTCCTTATGCCTTAGGTTCTCGGTGTTGATCGAGGCGGTGCTCTGGAGAATGCACCCGAGCTGAATCGAGTACCCCTTGACTACGTGTTTGGGTGCCGTCGGATGCCCGTCGGAGTTCACTTCAGTAAATTCCTCCCTGACGGTGCCGAGCACGTTCGGGCGCCGGTCCTTCCGTTGCCTCTTCGGTTGGCTACCATCTGTGCGTGCGCCGCCATCATCAGTGGTGGCATCCGTGGCGCCATCATCAGTGGTGTCATCCCCGACGCCACTAGGGGTTGTGTAGTCAGGATCAGTGTCTTCCGCGGCGTCCTCATAGCGGTGAGGTTCTTCCTCCAACTCCTGGGACAGCTCCCAGAATTGCATGCCGCCCGAACCGCCGGCCTCATCGTTGTGGGCCATGTTTCGCTCTAAATAGGAAAAAAGTTTGGTCAAAAAGTTGGTTATTGTCAAGGAACAAGATCATGGTCTCATCATTTAGGGTTTGTCGACACCGAGGCATCCTAAAAGCTAAGCTTTTATCATTTAGGGTTTGTCGACGCCGAGGCACCCTAAAAGCCTAAGCGTACATCATTTAGGTTCTCATCGACACCAAGGCACCCTAAAAGCCAAGGTTTCATCATTTAGGGTTTGTCGACGCCGAGGCACCCTAAATGCTAAGTTTTCATAAGTTAGGGTTTATCGATGCCGAGGCACCCTAGGTTGGGCCTAATCACTTGGCACTAATCAGTTGGCTCTATTGCCACCTATGTTGGGTTTATCATCTAGGGTTTATCGATGCTGAGGAGAATTTCTAAGTTGGGCCTAATCACTTGGCTCTATTGCCACCTATGGTTTAATGCAGCAAGAATAAAGGGGCAGTTGATCCTACTTAATTAAGTACTAAGATACCCCGGCCCATGCATTAGTAGCAAGTACCTCATATGTCCGATTTTTAGCAAAGTCATGCTAAAATTCACGGATAATTTACCTTTGCTAAAAATAGGACATATGGAGTACCCGAATTTGCCGGAACGGAAGTTAATCGACATTCCGGCAAACTCAAGGGCCTCTCGGGGTACCTGCAAAATCATCACGACACGAAGGGCCTCTCAAGGGCCTCAAGCAGCAGCGGCGTCTCCCAGGACCCCATTTTTTTGCTAAATTTCTTTGAGCAACAATCAGAGCAGAAAATTCAGCATATTTCTATACAATTTTTTTGGTATATATATCAGGTTTTGGCTGCATTTGCAAATGCATTCCATGTACTGCAACCCTCGAGAATTCCTAGCATGAGGTTTGTCCATAACTTTTGGCTCACTTATTAATCTACTCATCCTATGTCAATATCCACATGCTATGTCATCTCATGTTCCTGAATCATTGTAGTTTAGGCGCCATACAAGATTGTTAGTTCAATGTGCTTTATATCCTAGTTATACTACTGCAGGAAAGGAGGATTATCATACACATATATATGTATAGCAATTGACAGGAGCTTCATCATTTTTAGTAACAACAATACATATATAACAATTGGAAGCAAACAGATGTACACATAAGATAGAAATGTAGTGCTGAAAGTTTAATGCTTACAAAAGACTTGCTGAAATAGTGAAAAATATGGAGTCACCAAGCTGGCAAAGAAACTCCCAAAGTCCACTAGCAAATCCAAGATCTAATCCTGTTACACACATCATAACAATTTAAGATAATTAGGATAAGGATAGTAGGAAATGAAAAAGAAAGAGCTCAAAAAACAATCACAACAGAAAAATAATAAAAACCTAGTCCTAGAAGAAAATAAATCCTAAAAGAAAACAAAGCCTAAAATCTGGAGCAAGTCCTAGCAGTAGTAGTCCAACTAGATGGCCACCACTACTACTCCTATCTCTGTTTAGCATCATCCACACGATAGTCCTAACTCTGTGAATTTCAAAAATAAAATAGAAGTCATGTATATAGTTCAAAGTTGGAAACATAAGGCAAGATAGTCCCAATCTTTGAGACTTCTCTTATGGTGTATATATATACTGATTAATTACCGAATTTGAGCATGTTGTATCACCCGCGGACTATTACGCGGTCGCGATGACGGAGATGGGAGTGCATGGCAAGCAAAGAGGAGAAGGTGATGTGAGATAAATAATAATCATGTGCAAATTGCAGGGCATATGAGTTGGCCATTGGAATTTTGTTTGACACAGCTGAACAGCAAAGAAGGTGCCGTAGAAGCAGCTGCTACTTCTAGCTCCACTACATACATACTAGCCACTCTAAAACTACATCAAAATCAATGGGAGATGTATTCATAAGCAAGTTAAGCCCTGGAAGGGCGCAAATGTATAGACAAGAACAAGGCATAACACATCAAAATCTTCATAAACAAGTCATATATCATAGGAGATCTATTAAGCCCTGGAACGGCAGAGACAGGGGCATGGAGAAATGCACCTTAGTGGAGAAGAACCGGGAGGGCCAAGGGGAGCGGGACGCAGAGATCTTAGGAGCAGATACCTCCACAGACGGTGAGGCCGCGGTGGCCGGAGGTGGAAGAAGGCGCAGACGCCGTAGATGGTGGAGGCATCGGTGTCGTAGAGGCGCCGGAGACCTTTCCCTGCGAGACAGAGAAGGGGCCGTCAGCTGCGCAAGCGGGGGGAAAGGGGAGGAGGAGGGTCGGGGGGCGTACGATGCTGCTTCGCTGCTCGGCGCCGACGGCGAGGAGGAGTCCGGCGAGGGTCGGGGCGGCGGGGGTGGGGGCACGGGGGCGCGGGGGCGGCGGGGGTGGGGCGCGGGGGCGGCGGGGTGTGGAGTCCGGCGAGGGTCGGGGCGGCGGGGGTGGGGGCGCGGGGGCGGCGGGGGTGGAGTCTGGTGAGGGTCGGGGCGGCGGCGTCGTGGGTCGGGGCAGTGCGCGGGTGGATCTGGTGGCGAGGGAGAGAGGGTCGAAGGGGATCTGGCGAGGGAGAGGGAGGATAGCTAGGGGGAAGCTTACTAATGGCGCACCACACCTCGGTGCGCCATTAGAAATCTTTTTTAGATAGTAATGGCGCACCCCGCAGCGGTGCGCCATTAGAATGTTTTTTTATTACAGTTCGAGCACAGGTTATATTGCACCTAACCCAACCCACATCAGAACCCGCCCACTAGCCCGACTGGTCAGCACGCAGCACACACACCAGGAGGTCTTGGGTTCGATTCCCAGGCTCCGCAATATTTTTTTGCATTTTAAATGTTGTTTGATATTTATTTGTGTTTAAATATGTTCAAACTTGTTAAAATCATAACAGTAATATTTTTTATAAAAACAGTAATATTTTTTTTTAAATATGTTCAAATTTGTTACTTGAAAATATCATCGGCGGCGGCGGTGGAGCGGGGAAGGGTGCGGGGGGTGCCCGTTGGCGGCGTGGAGCGGGGGAGGGTGCGGGGGGCCGGGTGCTCGTCGGCGGCAGTGGAGGGGGATCGATATCGAGTATCCTCATGAATTCAAAAAGTGCCCGTGAAATTTAAAAATATTCATGATATCAAAAAGTGCCCATGAAATACAATCGTGAAATGAAGACTACGATTTAAATACAATCGATCTTAGCTAGCTATCTGTTCACAATCTTCTTGCCCTACTTTTTCGCAAATGGAGTTCTTCTGTGGAACGGACGTCCTTTAGGTAGGGTGGTCCTGCTTCTTCTTGTGGTGTGTGCTGCTACTTCATCGTCGTCGTCATGTTCGATCTTCAAGTCGCCGTACTTGTCGAAGTCTTGCTCATTGGCTACTCCATCCATTCCGATGATCTTCCTTTTGACTCTCCTCACGACAACACGATTGGGCTTTGACGGGTCGGTAATGAAGAAGCATTGGTCCACTTGGGAAGCCAGTACCCATGGCTCATTTTTCGCGGTGACGTTTGTGCCCGCGGTCTTGGATTTGGCTTCGGGTATAACCATGGTGGTGAAATACCGGTCTTCTTTTAGGACGCTCTTGGCCCATATGACACGGAACATCGGGACCTTCTCTCCAGCGTAGCTCAGCTCCCAGATCTCCTCGATCCTTCCGTAGTATCTGTCCTTGTCGTTACCGGTGTAGGATTCCATCGTTACCCCGGAGTTCTGATAACCATCGCTCTTCATGTCCTTGTTCTTGGTGTAGAATGTATAGCCGTTGCTATTGTACGCCTCATAGGTCATCAGGTTGTGCTCAGCGCCCTATGACAAGGCGAATATAAGTTGTTCTTCCGCAGAAGAATCCTCATGTAAAGGGTACCACAGAAGCTTCTGCTTGAACCAACGCGTGAAACATGATTTGTGCTCTTTGATTATATCTTCGTCCGTCCTCTGTTGGCCTTGGTCATTGTACGTCTTCTCAATAATTGTTTTGTGCTCTACCACCCAAGGATCGACCACGTCTATGTGTTGTAGCGCGACTAGCTTTGCTCTTTAGAAGTCGGCGAGTCGACCCTCGAAGTCGACATGCATTTCACGGCGACCCTCACGGTGACGCCATCCAGCAAGCCTGCCGAGGTGCCTGTTGACGAGCAGACCAACGGGGTTCTCGATGCCTAGATAATTCGTGCAGTAGGAGATGCACTCTTCGGTCAGAAAGCCCCTGGCTATACATCCCTCTGGACGTGACATGTTGCGAACGTATCCTTTGATGACACCATTCATCCTTTCGAACGGCATCATGCTATGCAGGAACGTCGTCCCGAGTTGGATGATATCCTCCACGATATGGACCAGCAGATGCACCATAACGTCGAAGAATGCGGGCGGGAAGTACATCTCAAGCTCGCATAGTATCACCACGATCTCTTCATGTAGCCTTCTGAGTTGCCTCACGCCAATCGACTTTCGAGAGATGACGTCGAAAAAGTTGCATAGGCCAAATAGCGTTTCACGGACGTGCGCGTCCATGATCCCACGGATGGCAACTGGAAGTATCTGCGTCATCAGCACATGACAGTCGTGAGACTTCATCCTGCTGAACTTCTGCTTCGCTGGGTCTAGGTATCTGCTTATCTTCCCCGCGTAACCGTAAGGAAGTTTTACTCCTACGAGGCAGGTGAAAAACTGCTCGATCTCCTCCTGACTTAGAGTGAAGCATGCGGGAGGGTAGTCCCTTCCGGTCTTCTTGGCCTTTTTGCCTTTGCGACGAGTTTCTGTGCCCTGCTTCGCCTCATCATCATCATCATCATCATCATCATCATTAGCGTGAAGCTCCTGCCTGATGCCCATTTATTTCAAGTTTGCCCTTGCTTTCGGCCCATCTTTGGTCCTGTCTGGCATGTTGAGCAGGGTACCAAGCAGACTCTCGCACACGTTCTTCGTGATATGCATGGCATCAAGGCTGTGAGGCACACGGTGGATCTTCCAGTACGGCAAGTCCCAGAAAATAGACCTCGTTTTCCATACCTTCAGCAGCGGCTCTGGCGCCTTTCGCTTCTTTCACGGCTCTGGCGCCTTTTTCTTCTTTCCCGGCAGTGGGCAATATTTCTAATTTTTCAACAGCTTGTCTATTTCCTCGCCGCTCCTCGTACGCGGGCGTTTTCGGGGTTCGGTTTCACCATCGAACAGATCCTTGCATTTCCTCCATGGGTCATCGTCGCAAAGCCACCTTCGATGTCCCATGAACACGGTTTTCGAAGACCCGGGATCTCTATCTAGCTAGCGATACGTTGTGTCATCCATGCACCTTACGCATCCAGAAAATCCGTGGACTACCTGCCCCGCGAGATATCCGTAACCGAGATAGTCGTGCACCGTCGTGAGCAGTGCAGCTCTCATAGGGAAATATTCTTTCTCTGCGGCGTCCCACGTATTGGCTGGCGTTTTCCACAGCGTGTCTAGCTCCTCTTTCAGTAGCCCCAGATACAGATTGATGTCGTTCCCTTGTTGTTTCGGCCCTTCAATTAGCATACTCATGTGAATATACTTCCTCTTCATGCACAACCAGGGGGGAAGGTTGTACATCCACACAAACACAGGCCAGGTGCTATGTGTGCTTCTCTGGCTGCCAAACGGATTGACTCCATCGGTGCTCGTGCCCAGCACGATGTTCCTTGGATCCTTCCCAAATTCTGGGTATTCGAAGTTCAACGCTTGCCACTGGCTCGCATCCTTAGGGTGACTCAGCATCTTGTCTTTTTTATTTATGTTCAGATCATTTCCGTCATCTTCTTGCTTCTTCTCCTCCCTATCCGCGTGCCAACGCAGGAGCTTTGCTACCTTAGGGTCCGCGAAATACCGCTGTACACGAGGAGTGATCGGAAAGTACCACACCGATTTTCGAGGAGCTTTCTTCCTCTTCTTGTATCGAGTGACGCCGCACACCGGACATATGGTAGACTCCGCGTGCTCGTCCCGATAAATGATGCAATTGTTCATGCACACATGGTATTTCACGTGCGGTAAATCCAGAGGACACACGATTTTCTTCACCTCCTCGAAACTGGTCGGGCACTTGTTCCCCATGGGAAGACGTTCGTGCCAGAATGGCATGTTCTTGTCGAAGCATGCGTCGGTCATTTTGTGTTTTACCTTCATCTCCAGAGCCATGAGCGTTACTTTCAGCCGGGCATCCTCGGGCCTGCATCCTTCATACAATGGAGTAACCGCGTCTATCTCCAGTTGATCCAGCTTGGCTTTCTCTCGGGCGGCAGCTCTTGCGTTATTCGTCTGCTTGAGAAGCAGCTCTTGAATATGAGGGTCCTGCACCCAGCCTCCATCGTCGTCTGCTCCGGCATCTTCATCTTCATGATCATGCCCTTCGTCTTGATCTTCCTCATCATCATGTACGACATCTTCTACATGATGACTGTGTACAGCATCACCGTCGTGATCATGTCCTGGAGATTCTTCGTCTTCTCGCCCGCCCTCGCCGCGGTGGTACTTGTCTTGTTTCCCTTCCTCATTTCTTGCCCGGCCCCCATGGACGACTTCATAGTCATCTTCATCACCTTGCCACCGATAGCCATCCATGAAACCATGCAAGAGCAGGTGGTCCCGCACCTGGCCGGAATCCGGGTCCGCAATAAGGCTCTTCAGCTTGCATCTTCGACACGGACATCTTATCTCCGTCTCGTTCTTTTGAAGCATCTCGGCCTTTGCGGAGCTCAAAAACCTATTCACGATGCCTTCGATCATCATGCGGACCATGGTCGCCTGCGGGGTAGAGCAAAACGATATTTTAGAACCAAGAAAAAATTTGGCATGACCTTCCCTAAAAATAGGACCAAAAAGAATGCATAGTGCCAAAATTCTTGCCGAAACGGAAATGAATCAACATTCCGGCAAAATATTGGCAACTATCGCATTTCAAATACCGGTACCTGCAAACACAAACATATATGCAACACCACAAACATACATAGATCTAGCTAGGCCACAAAAAGTGCATGTGCACGTTGTTGGAGCGAGCTAGGGAGAAAAAAAGTAGATCTACATCATGAAGATAGCTTTCCCCTTACTTACCTATGAAAATGTTACATCCCAAATTTTCAATTTCGAATGTTATACACTAGGTCATCATGCATATCATATTTCATTCTGCTTTTGGTTTTGATCCTAGAAAATCCTAAGCAACTCAAGGAGCCACGGAGAGAGTTGGGGATTTCGTTATTTACGTATTTGAGTTTTCTCAAATTATGTAAACAGGATCATTTGATTTTATTTATTTTATAATCAATTATTTCTATTACAAAAATATGAGAGAGGGAATAAAATGACTTTCCCAAAATATAGAAATATTGAAGATTTAATAAAAAAATCAAATAAGTTTTATTTCGGAGTTTTTCGGTATTTTTATTTGAATTCAGGAAAAATGCGCGTTTTTCAAAGTTGTAGTTTGGGCCTAGATAAATGTTCACTTTATCGGGCTTGATTTTAGGAACCCGGCAAATTTTATTTCATGATTTTTGGAGTCCGTTAGTATTTCTTTTTATTTTTCTTCCGAGCGGAATTATAAAAAAAAACGGGAACCGACTCCGCGCCGTACCCGGCCAGGAAACCGCCGGTCGGGGGGACCTTTATATAGCGCCGAGGCGGCCCGAGAGAGAGAGGCCCGAAGCCAGTTAACCCTAGCCCAGGCCGCCGCCGCCGCCGTCGCCGGAGCGCGCCACCCGAGGTTCGCCGCCGCCGCCTCGTTTTCCATGCAGTTTTTTTAAAAAAATATATATTTCTGTTCGTCGTTTGTCTTTTTCGTCGGATTTTCCGCGGTTATTTTCTGATCGCGATTTCTGATCTGATTTTCGTTTTAGTATAACTTTTCGCTCGTTTATCGGAATCAGGCGATTCAAGCGCCTAGAGTTTCGTCTCGAAACCCTCTTTCCGAATAATCAACTTATACATGTTTTTGATACAGTAAAATTTTCCCTAGATCCAGATTACTAGAACGAAGTTGTTTTCTTTCGCCGTTTGATTTCTTTTGCTTCGTTCGATTTGATTCTTTTTGCCAACCAGGGTTCTTAAGTTGAAATTTCTTGTTAGATCTGTTATTTGAGTTTTACCTGTGCACTAGATGAGTATTTATTGTATGCTTGTTGTTTGTCGGCGATAGAATACCCGGAGTGCGCCGCCTGTTACTTCGAATCTCTAGGTTACGCGGATCATCAACAAGGCAAGTAACACTTTGATCATACCTTTTCTACAACCCTGTTTTATTGCATTAGATCAATCCTCACACATTGCATGATTAGGATCTAATTAAATTGTGGGATGGGAAGTAGATGAGGTAGTACCTATTACCTGTTTATTATCAAACCTTTGGGAGTTACTTCTACGTTGCTTATTATGCCATGCTATGCTAGTAGACGTGGATTGGGTGAGTGATATCCATGACAGATGTGAGATTGTTAATTAATGGTTTATCTAAGGTGGCAACCTAACACACATCTGGGTGGATTGAGGCACCTGGGGTTTCCAGGACTTGCCTGTTTTATTGGACCGCCACCCAGGTCCAAAGGGATCATGAGATTATTCATACTAGAAACTTCCGTGTGCATCCACAAGCCATTATGGGCTCTGGCATAGTTGACTAAGTTGTGCGAACTCTTACAGTGGTAGACTAGCAGATGTAGGGGATGTAGGTGGTACGGTCTACCCGATCGTAAGGTGCTAGCGCTTCTGAAAGACTATGTCTCGGTCATCCGTCTTCTCAAACACCCTGTAGTGCGAGAAACCAAACGGAGGCGATCGAGTCTTGTGGGGAAAAGTGCGCAAACCTCTGCAGAGTGTAATAAACTAATCATGGTTAGCCGTGTCCCCGGTTATGGACATATTGAGTATCTAGTACTTGGATTTTCATGTGAATCTCAACATGTTACTCTAAATTAATTTTGATGGGTTTTAATGATGTTATCTTAATTGGGATTGAGGATGCTGTCAACCATTCTCAATGTTTCACAACCACCATGGTAGTAATTAATCTATTCCTTTGAAGTAGGGAAAAATTGGCTTTACGCAAAAACAGTAACCATAGAGCTTTCCACCAGCCAAATATGCATATAGTATAGTTGTTGCATTCCATTATTCCCTATGTGTTACCTTGCCAGCATATTCCATGTGCTGACCCGTTTTCGGGCTGCAACGTTAATGTTGCAGACTTTTCAGACGGCAATTAAGGAGTTTTAGGTCGTGGTTCTATACTCATTGATGCCGTTGGAGTTGATGGACTCACCTATCTTCCAAGCCTTCCGTTGTTATCGTTATTAGATGGCCTTAAGCCATATTTACTGTAATAAGTTCTTTTTTGAGACACTCGATGCAATAAGTGTGTGATTGCTACTCTGCTATAAATCCTCCGAGTACTGTGTGGTGTCAGCATTACTGATCCAGGGATGACACCGGAGCACAGAGATCAGACTGTTTGAGGTCTGGTCGCTACACAAAAAAGGTAATTTCACCACTTAATTTGGAGTTGATGGACTCACCTATCTTCCAAGCCTTCCGCTGTTATCGTTATTAGATGGCCTTTAGCCATATTTACTGTAATAAGTTCTCTTTTGAGACACTCGATGTAATAAGTGTGTGATTGCTACTCTGCTATACATCCTCCGAGTACTGTGTGGTGTCAGCATTACTGATCTAGGGATGACACCGGAGCACAGAGATCAGACTGTTTGAGGTCTGGTAGCTACAGAGATGGTATTAGAGCACACGCTGACTGTAGGACACGACCACTAAGCTAAAGACGGATAGTCATCATCACTACTCACTCTCTTCTCTTCTGACTTCTCATCTTTTCTACTCTTTAGGATGGCGGATGCAAGGAATAAGTTCACACAACCGGATGAAGATACACCCTTTGGACGCCACCTGAAGGAAGTCACTAGATACCTGAACATAGGAATACCAAGCTTCACGGGAACCTACAACGCCACTTTACCTGAAGAAGAGCGCTGGGTGATTCAAGTTCAAATTCCAGGAAGGACGTTCATGCCAGTCACTGAGCCCATAGAGTTTTCTTTTGATGCACCAACTTGGAGTCTAGGAAAGAGCATGGCAGCTCACATCGCCATGGGACGCATTGGAGAAGTCTACCGCAAGGATCTTAAGGATACTATCTACCAGATTTGTGGACGCCGAGATGAACATTGGGAGATGATCAGCACCAGGAAAGATAGATCAATTGCAGCTTTTATTCAGGAGTTAAACCAGCACATTCGACGACAGGAGAATCAGATGTGCGCCGACATGATAGATTTGAAGAAGGCTAAGACTAGAATCAAGGAACTGGAGGAAGAACTCAAGGCTACACGTGAAGATTATGAAGAAGAAATTGAAGTACTGGTGGAAAAGAATGACGACCTGATCATGAAGATTGGAATATTTATGGGAGGCCCGACACGAGTAGATGAAGACGAAGGACCCAAGGAGATTAGCCCGGAAGACTACATCATCATCGACGGCACCGACTCGGAACAAGATAGTAGTGATGATGACTATGTTGATGAAGCAGGAGCGGATATCATGGAGTCTACAACCGTAGAATATTTCTAGTAGACCACCTTCATCAGTAGTAGTAGTCCACCATGTAAATATAGTAGTCCGAGCACTTTTGCGATAGTTAGATCGATTGTATGTCTTGTTTGATTGATTGAATTGAATTGTGTGCTTTTGCCTCATGTGCATATGGGTAGTGTTTTCCCTTTAGACCCCCTCTATTCTTATATCTCATCTTTTCTAAACCCTCAGATGCCTCCGAGACGTGACCCCGGATTTGCCTTTCCGCTGGAGCTCATCCAGTTGATCCAGCAGCAGAACACCTTGATGCAGTTGTTAGTTCAGAATCAGAATCAGGGGAACAACAACAACAACCCACCACCACCACCACCACCACCACCTGTTGACCACTTAGCCCGTTTTCTTAGGCTGAATCCGCCGGTGTTTTCCAGTAGCACCGAGCCGATAGTAGCAGATGATTGGCTCCGCAAGATAGCTAGGGAGTTGACCACAGCAGGATGCATAGATGTGGAGAAGGTGAAGTTTGCCGCACCTCAGTTAGAAGGACCCGCAGCATCTTGGTGGGAGAATTTCACAGCCACCTTCCCAGTCGACACTGTCACATGGGACCAGTTTCAGCAAGCTTTTCGTACCGCCCATGTTTCAGCAGGAGCAATGGCCATGAAGAAGCGTGAGTTTCATAACTTGCGCCAAGGAGGACGGACAGTTGGCCAGTATGTGGAGGAGTTTAGTAAGCTAGCACGTTATGCCCCAGATGACGTTGCTACAGATGCAGCTAAGCAGGAGAAATTCCTGGAAGGACTGAATGATGAGTTGAGTATGCAGTTGATGGTAGCCACCCTCAACAACTACCAGGAGTTGGTAGATCGTGCTCTTATGATTGAAGGGAAGCATCAGCAAATTGAGAACCGCAAGAGGAAGTATGGACAAGGAAAGTATAATTCAGGAGCTCAGCAGAAGCCTCGTTTTACCCCTAGACCAGGAGGACATTTTCAGCATACCCATGGAGTAGGTAGCTCGCACAACCACAATGGCACCAAGAATGGTAATGGGAATGGAAGAAGTAATGCACAGAACCGCAGCACCCCATCAACCCCAGCCAAGAAGGACTTGAGCCATGTCACTTGCTATAAGTGTTCGAAGCCAGGACATTTTGCAAACGAATGTCCTGAAGGCCAAAATGGCAATGGGAGTTCTGGAAAGAAGCCGAACCCTTTCAACAGGGGACAGGTGAACCACGTTAGCGTGGAGGAGGTTGAAGCTCAGCCCGATGCAGTAATAGGTAAGTTTTTGGTTAAGTCATTTACTGCACTCGTTCTTTTTGATACTGGTGCATCGCATTCATACATCTCAAGGGGATTTGTGGATAAGTATAACCTACCAACCCAAGCCCTTAGGTCACCCATGTTAGCAGAGTATGTGGCAGGTCTATGGTGTGATCGGTTACCCTTAAGGATTGGTAACTATGTTTTTCCCTCAGACCTAATAGTATTGGAATCTCAAGGATTGGATGTGATATTAGGCATGGATTGGTTATCAAAGTATAAAGGGAATATTGAGTGTGCTAGTAAGTCAATTTTGCTTACCACACCAGAAGGGAGAAGGATCAAGTATGTATCCCGGCATGTACCAAAAAGGACACAAGTGAATTGCCTAACAGGAGTTGTGCAGGAGGAAGTACCAGTGGTAAAGGATTTTCCTGATGTATTTCCCGAAGAGTTGCCAGGCATGCCACCGGATAGAGACATTGAGTTTTTGATTGAGCTATTGCCAGGCACTGGGCCAATATCGAAGAGACCATATAGGATGCCCGCAAAAGATTTGGTGGAAATTAAGAAGCAGATTAAGGAGTTACTGGATAAGGGATATATTCACCCAAGTTCTTCGCCTTGGGGATCACCAGTACTTTTAGTGGAGAAGAAGGATGGATCGTTAAGGATGGTTGTTGATTATCGAGGATTGAACGAAGTAACGATCAAGAACAAGTACCCACTACCAATGATCAACGATCTGTTTGATCGATTGCAAGGAGCTAAAGTGTTTTCCAAGATCGATTTGCGATCTGGATACCACCAGTTGAAGATTCGAGAACAGGATATACCTAAGACAGCATTCACCACAAGATATGGACTGTATGAGTATACCGTTATGTCATTTGGACTGACTAACGCGCCTGCCTATTTTATGAACATGATGAACAAAGTTTTTATGGAGTTTCTGGATAAGTTCGTCGTAGTGTTCATTGATGATATCCTGGTTTATTCGAAGAATGAAGAGGAGCATAAGGAGCATTTGCGTTTGGTACTTGGAAAGCTCAGAGAACATCAGTTATATGCCAAATTCAGCAAATGTGAGTTTTGGTTGAAGGAAGTAGGATTCCTCGGACACGTTATATCCGGAGAAGGTATAGTAGTAGATCCCGCTAAAGTTGAAACCGTGACCAAATGGGAAGCACCAACAACAGTTGGAGAGATCCGGAGTTTTCTTGGACTCGCAGGATACTACCGGAGATTTATTGAGAATTTCTCAAAGATTGCGAAACCAATGACGGAGTTGCTAAAGAAGGATACTAAGTCCAAATGGACTGAGGAGTGTGAGGCTAGTTTCCAGGAGTTGAAGAACCGTTTGGTTACCTCACCAGTATTGATTTTGCCAGATCAAACCAAGGATTATGAGGTGTATTGCGACACTTCACGTCGAGGACTTGGAGCAGTGCTTATGCAGGAAGGGAGAGTTGTTTCGTATGCTTCACGACAACTGAAGCCCCACGAATTGAATTATGCTACGCATGATTTGGAGTTAGCAGCCGTAGTGCATGCATTGAAGACATGGAGACATTTCCGCATTGGAAATCATTGTGAGGTGTACACGGATCATAAGAGTTTGAAGTACATTTTCAAGCAGAAGGAGTTGAATCTCAGACAAAGGAGATGGTTGGAGCTTATCAAGGATTATGATATGAAATTGCATTATCATCCCGGGAAGGCTAATGTAGTAGCTGATGCATTAAGCCGCAAGAGCCATGTCAATACACTAATGACGGGAGTAATACCCAAGGAGTTAGCAGAAAATCTTCGTGAACTATGTGTGGAAATAGTTCCAAGAGGCTATGTAGCAGCACTAGAGATTCAGTCAACTTTCATGGATAGAATCAGAGAAGCTCAGAAAACGGACAAAGAGATTGCCGCTATAAAGGAGAAACTGAGCAAAGGAAAAGCTAAAGGATTTCATGAGGATGAGCACGACACCCTATGGTTTGAAGATCGTGTTTATGTGCCCAATGACCCGGAGATTAGAAAGTTGATTCTGCAAGAGGCACATGATTCACCGTATTCGATTCACCCAGGAAATACCAAGATGTATTTGTATTTGAAGGATATTTTCTGGTGGACCGGAATGAAGAAGGATATTGCGGAGTATGTAGCAGTTTGTGATGTATGTCAGAGAGTAAAGGCAGAACATCAGAAGCCAGCAGGATTGTTGCAACCATTGCCGATACCCGAATGGAAGTGGGATAAGCTAGGCATGGATTTTATCACGGGATTACCAAGGACTCGTTCAGGCTATGACTCGATTTGGGTGGTAGTTGATCGATTGAAGAAAGTAGCGCATTTCATCCCAGTAAAGACCACTTACACAAGTGCTAAGTTGGCAAAGATATACATGACCAGGATCGTATGTTTGCATGGAGTTCCGAGGAGCATCGTATCGGATAGAGGAACACAGTTTACCTCAAAGTTCTGGAAGCAGTTGCATGAGACTTTGGGTACTAGGCTAGAGTTTAGTACAGCTTTTCACCCGCAGACAGATGGACAGACCGAGAGAGTCAATCAGATTTTGGAAGATATGCTGAGAGCTTGTGCGCTAGATTATGGATCTAGTTGGGACGATAATTTGCCATATGCAGAGTTTTCTTACAATAATAGCTATCAGACCAGTTTGAAGATGGCACCTTTCGAAGCTTTGTACGGAAGGAGGTGCAGGACACCGTTGTCATGGGACGAAGTTGGAGACCACCAGTTGTTTGGACCAGATTTGATTAAGGAGTCTGAACAGAAAGTGAAGTTGATTCGCGATAGGCTCAAGGTAGCCCAGTCCAGGCAGAAGAGCTACGCAGATTCTAAATGCAAGGAGACAGTTTACGAAGTTGGAGATAGAGCTTATCTTCGAGTATCCCCACTTCGAGGGATTAAGCGCTTTGGAGTTAAGGGGAAGTTAGCGCCACGATTTGTAGGACCATATCGAGTTTTGGAGCGTATGGGAGAAGTGGCCTACAAGTTGGAATTGCCAGAAGGATTGGCCGGAGTGCATGATGTGTTTCACGTTTCTCAGTTGGAGAAGTGTCACACGGAGATGGCTGACATACCTTTGAGAGACACAGTACCATTAGAAGCAATTCAGTTGGATAACAATTTGACCTATGAGGAGAAACCAGTCAAGATCCTCGAGTTTGCCAGCCGAGTTACTCGTAGCAAGGTTATCAAGTTTTGCAAAGTTCAGTGGAGCCACCACACGGAGGATGAAGCCACCTGGGAGCGAGAGAAAGATTTGCTCAAGGACCACCCTCACCTATTTTCTAGCCAACCCGAATCTCGAGGGCGAGATTCATCTTAAGGGGGATAGGTTTGTAACATCCCAAATTTTCAATTTGGAATGTTATACACTAGGTCATCATGCATATCATATTTTATTCTGCTTTTGGTTTTGATCCTAGAAAATCCTAAGCAACTCAAGGACCCACGGAGAGAGTTGGGGATTTCGTTATTTACGTATTTGAGTTTTCTCAAATTATGTAAACAGGATCATTTGATTTTATTTATTTTATCATCAATTATTTCTATTACAAAAATATGAGAGAGGGAATAAAATGACTTTCCCAAAATATAGAAATATTGAAGATTTAATAAAAAAATAAAATAAGTTTTATTTCGGAGTTTTTCGATATTTTTATTTGAATTTAGGAAAAATGCGCGTTTTTCAAAGTTGTAGTTTGGGCCCAGATAAATGTTCACTTTATTGGGCTTGATTTTAGGAACCCGGCAAATTTTATTTCGTGATTTGTGGAGTCCGTTTAGTATTTCTTTTTATTTTTCTTCCGAGAGGAATTATAAAAAAAAACGGGAACCGACTCCGGGCCGTACCCGGCCAGGAAACCGCCGGCCGGGGGGGCCTTTATATAGCGCCGAGCCGGCCCGACAGAGAGAGAGGCCCGAAGCCAGCTAACCCTAACCCTAGCCCAGGCCGCCGCCGCCGCCCGCCGCCGCCGTCGCCGGAGCGCGCCGCCCGAGGTTCGCCGCCGCTGCCTCGTTTTCCGTGCAGTTTTTTTTTAAATATATATTTCTGTTCGTCGTTTGTCTTTTTCGTCGGATTTTCCGCGGGTATTTTCTGATCGCGATTTCTGATCCGATTTTCGTTTTAGTATAACTTTTCGCTCGTTTATCGGAATCAGGCGATTCAAGCGCCTAGAGTTTCGTCTCGAAACCCTCTTTCCGAATAATCAACTTATACATGTTTTTGATACAGTAAAATTTTCCCTAGATCCAGATTACTAGAACGAAGTTGTTTTCTTTCGCCGTTTGATTTCTTTTGCTTCGTTCGATTTGATTCTTTTTGCCAACCAGGGTTCTTAAGTTGAAATTTCTTGTTAGATCTGTTATTTGAGTTTTACCTGTGCACTAGATGAGTATTTATTGTATGCTTGTTGTTTGTCGGCGATAGAATACCCGGAGTGCGCCGCCTGTTACTTCGAATCTCTAGGTTACGCGGATCATCAGCAAGGCAAGTAACACTTTGATCATACCTTTTCTACAACCCTGTTTTATTGCATTAGATCAATCCTCACACATTGCATGATTAGGATCTAATTAAATTGTGGGATGGGAAGTAGATGAGGTAGTACCTATTACCTGTTTATTATCAAACCTTTGGGAGTTACTTCTACGTTGCTTATTATGCCATGCTATGCTAGTAGACGTGGATTGGGTGAGTGATATCCATGACAGATGTGAGATTGTTAATTAATGGTTTATCTAAGGTGGCAACCTAACACACATCTGGGTGGATTGAGGCACCTGGGGTTTCCAGGACTTGCCTGTTTTATTGGACCGCCACCCAGGCTCAAAGGGATCATGAGATTATTCATACTAGAAACTTCCGTGTGCAGCCACAAGCCATTATGGGCTCTGGCATAGTTGACTAAGTTGTGCGAACTCTTACAGTGGTAGACTAGCAGATGTAGGGGTTGTAGGTGGTACGGTCTACCCGATCGTAAGGTGCTAGCGCTTCTGAAAGACTATGTCTCGGTCATCCGTCTTCTCAAACACCATGTAGTGCGAGAAACCAAACGGAGGCGATCGAGTCTTGTGGGGAAAAGTGCGCAAACCTCTGCAGAGTGTAATAAACTAATCATGGTTAGCCGTGTCCCCGGTTATGGACATATTGAGTATCTAGTACTTGGATTTTCATGTGAATCTCAACATGTTACTCTAAATTAATTTTGATGGGTTTTAATGATGTTATCTTAATTGGGATTGAGGATGCTGTCAACCATTCTCAATGTTTCACAACCACCATGGTAGTAATTAATCTATTCCTTTGAAGTAGGGAAAAATTGGCTTTACGCAAAAACAGTAACCATAGAGCTTTCCACCAGCCAAATATGCATATAGTATAGTTGTTGCATTCCATTATTCCCTATGTGTTACCTTGCCAGCATATTCCATGTGCTGACCCGTTTTCGGGCTGCAACGTTAATGTTGCAGACTTTTCAGACGGCAATTAAGGAGTTTTAGGTCGTGGTTCTATACTCATTGATGCCGTTGGAGTTGATGGACTCACCTATCTTCCAAGCCTTCCGTTGTTATCGTTATTAGATGGCCTTAAGCCATATTTACTGTAATAAGTTCTTTTTTGAGACACTCGATGCAATAAGTGTGTGATTGCTACTCTGCTATAAATCCTCCGAGTACTGTGTGGTGTCAGCATTACTGATCCAGGGATGACACCGGAGCACAGAGATCAGACTGTTTGAGGTCTGGTCGCTACACAAAAAAGGTAATTTCACCACTTAATTTTGATGAATCTATGGTGGAAATGAGGTGAGGAGGAGGAGGCAGCCGAAAGCTTGGAGAAGGAGGTGGAGGGAATGAAGTGGGGAAAGTGAGTGGGTAGGTGTGGCTGTCCAAAATATCTTGTTGGGGTCCCAGGTTACTAATGGCGCACCACCTGCAAATGCGCCATTAGTAACCCTGGTTACTAATGGCGCACCTGCAGGTGGTGCGCCATTTGTAATTTTGTAGAAAAGTAAAATATATATATATATACTAATGGCGCACTTTTATAGGGTGCGCCATTAGTAGTTTAAACTAGTAATGGCGCACTGTGAGGTGGTGCGTCATTAGTAGTTTTGCAAAAAAAAGAATAAAAAAATTTAGTACTGGCGCACTCCCTGTCTGGTGCACCATTACTAGTTAGAACTAGTAGTGGCGCACTTCGGTAGGATGCGCCATTATTATATATGTAAAAATGAAAAAAAATATCACTAGTGGCGCACCTATTTTCTGGTGCGCCATTAGTGTCTTCCACACTAATGGCGCATCACCAACTGGTGCGCCATTAGTATATAGTAGTGGCGCACTACTTCCCTGGTGCGCCATTAGTGTCAATCCTATCTATAGTCCTTTTCCTAGTAGTGATAGAATCCATGTATGAGAACAAAGTGTGGACTTTGGTGGACTTACTCGATGATCGGCAATCCATTGAGAATAAATGGATCTTCAAGAGGAAGACGAACGCTGATAGTAGTGTTACTATCTACAAAGCTCAACTTGTCGAAAAGGGTTTTTGACAAATTCAAGATGTTGACTACGATGAGATTTGCTCACTCGTATCGATGCTTAAAGTCTATCCGAATCATGTGAGCAATTGCCACATTTAATGAAATCTGACAAATGAATATCAAAACTGCATTCCTTAATGGATTTATTAAAAGAAGAGTTGTATATGATACAACCAGAAGGTTTTGTCAATCCTAAAGGTGCTAAAAAAATGTGCAAGCTCCAGTAATCCATCTATGGACTGGTGCAAGCATCTCGAAGTTTGAATATACACTTTGATAAGTTAATCAAAGCATATAGTTTCATACAGACTTGCGGTGAAGCCTATATTTACAAGAAAGTGAGTGGGAGCACTACAGCCTTTCTGATAAGTATATGTGAATGACATATTGTTGATCAGAAATGATGTATAATTTCTTGGAAAGCATAAAGGAGTGTTTGAAAGGAGTTTTTAAATAAAGATCTTGGTGAAGCTGCTTACATATTGGGCATCAAGATCTATAGAGATAGATCAAGATGCTTGATAAGATTTTTCAATGAGTACATACCTTGACAAGATTTTTGAAGTAGTTCAAAATGGAACAGTCAAAGAAGGAGTTCTTGCCTGAATTGTAAGGTGTAAAGTTGAGTAAGACTCAAAACACGACCACAGTAGAAAATAGAAAGAGAATGAAACTCATTCCCTATTCCTCAGCCATAGGTTATATAAAGTATGCTATGCTGTGTACCAAACCTTTTGTGTACCTTGCCATGAGTTTGGCAAGGGGGTACGATATTGATCTAGGAGTGGATCACTTGACAACGGTCAAAATTATCCTTAGAAGACTAAGGAGATATTTCTCGGTTATGGAGGTGATAAAGAGTTCCTCGTAAAGAGTTACACCGATGCAAGCTTTTACACCGATCCGGATGACTCTGAGTCTCAATCTGGATACATATTGAAAGTGGGAGCAATTAGCTAGAGTAGCTCCATGCAGAGCATTGTAGACATACAAAATTTGCAAAATACGTACGGGTCTAAATGTGACAGAACCATTGACTAAGCTTCTCTCACAAGCAAAACATTATCACACCTTAGTACTCTTTGGGTGTTAATAACATAGTGATGTGAACTAGATTATTAACTCTAGTAAAACCCTTTGGGTATTAGTCACATGGTGATGTGAACTATTGGTGTTAAGTCACATGGCGACGTGAACTAGAATATTGACTCTAGTGCAAGTGGGAGACTGAAGGAAATATGCCCTAGAGGTAATAATAAAGTTGTTATTTGTATTTCCTTATATCATGATAAATGTTTATTATTCATGCTAGAATTGTATTAACCGGAAACTTAGTACATGTGTGAATACATAGACAAAACAGAGTGTCCCTAGTATGCCTCTACTTGACTAGCTCGTTAATCAAAGATGGTTATGTTTCCTGACCATAGACATGTGTTGTCATTTGATGAACGAGATCACATCATTAGAGAATGATGTGATGGACAAGCACTAGTGCAGAACCGGGCAATAGCACCGGTTCGTACGGCCCTTTAGTGCCGGTTTGGTAACCGGCGCTAAAATGTAGGCACTAAAGCCCCCCCCCCTTTAGTACCGGTTTAGCATGAACCATTGCTAAAGGGCAACCACGTGGCACGAGCCAGCTTCGAGGGCAGGGAGCCCTTTAGTACCGGTTGGTGTCACCAACCGGTATTAAAAGGTTGGGGGGTGTTGGGTTTATGATTTCTTTTTCATTTAATTTTGTGTTTTCCATTTAATTCTTTTTCGTTTGCTAGTATTTTACGATACTACATATTGTACACGTTATGCATATATATATAAATAGAATTTATAGTAGAACCGATCATAATATATATATATATATATATCATCGAATGTCTCACAACCACCATTAATTAATTCACACATATATACACACATGTATATATATATATACAATTTCTCCTAATTGGTGCCTTCAGAGCCAGTGGCATTAGCCTAGCTAATTGGTGCCTTCGGAGCACGATAACAATTGGAAGTGGTTCATGGGGGCGGTAGCTAGTAATAGTATTCTCCTTTGGGATCTATGACCTGGTCGAGCAAAAATCCCGCTATTTCCTCTTGAGTTGCTTCTATGCGGTCCTCTGCTAGGAGCTTGTCCCGCACCTCTTTGAACTGTTAAGAAGGAGATCAATATGCATGTGTAGTAGTTGTGTGACTAGATATCGATAATGGTGTAAAAATTGTGAATAGTGTTCTGATAATCGATATCGTACCCACTCCTGTCTTTGAGATTTGCTCCTTTCGGACGCCATCATGCGAATGTTCTCGCAAACGTAGTATGCACATAGATCATTCCCCGGCGCCTGCTTCAGGGCCTTTACGAGAATGGAATTTGATCAGATAATAATTAATCAAGCATGATAATTAAAGAGATGGCAGCTAGCTAGTACTACTTAATTACTTACCTTGGGTCGATACCATTTCAGATTTTGTTTCCATGGGCCTGGAGTGGCCCTGATGAACTTTGCCCAAGCCCTTCTCGCCAACAAATAAAATGAATAAATGGGTTATTAAATAGTTGTTATCAGGAAATTACGAACTAATTAAATAGGCCAAGATATAGTTAATAATGATTGAAATTACCTATTGACTATCCCCTTCACGATGGTGTAGTCACTTGCTTTCTTAAGTAGTGAGTCTAGTACTTCAACTGTTCCTTCATCAACTTTAATGATTAACAAGATCCAGTGAAATATGCATGCACACACATTTGCATGTCTTAATTAAGGGGGCGTATGTAAGCAAAAACATGTAGCTAGCTAGTAGGGAAAAACAGAATTTGTAGTACAAGACAGTGTGACTCACTGGAAGTTGTAAGGAAGTAGTATATCTTCATTGTATTTGAGGTCCTTGAAGAACTCTAGCATGCTTTCCTCTACACTTTTTTGGTGATATGGATCTATTTTCCATGTGTATTCATTAATGGTATTTGGGTCAACGAACCCAATGCCATAGCGTCCACCTTTTTTCATTTCATAAATCTTCATCCTGCATAATACCATAGAAAAGGATATAGTGAGGATAATTACAGGTAATGATTGACCAAAATGATCACTACAGCTAGCTTGAGACTTAAATTACAGAAAGAAATCACTTACAAACAATAGCAACTGATGATAGATTTGTCGAGTGCGTCTTGATTGTATAGCTGAAATAGTTCTGAATACTCAATGGTCACAGCTTTCTCATGGTAGTAATGATCCTTCTTGACATTCACCATGAGGGACTCTCGATTGGAAATCTTGGTAATGTCCATGTACCATTGATGCAATTCATACATTCTCGTTGGGAGCTTATTGACCTTGTCTGGCTCGACCAAAGGTTGGCCCCAGGCATATTTTCGTTTTATTTCCTCCTCTCTAGTCGGAGACATGGGCTCGATATCGAGGAGTTGTCCAACAGTGATCCCGATCGTTTCAGCCTGCGCAATATGCTCCTCGGTTATTACCACATCGCCCACCCCGGGAACGTTATCGGTTTGCCCACAATAATATTGGGCGCGCCTACTCTCATGTGTTTCTGGCACAACAAGCGGGGGGATTGATTGCGCCGCCTGTTCTCCTAGCTGGGGAACGGTTTTACCGGTTCTTTTGGCAGCTAATTTGCTCGAGCTTGAGCTCGCCTCTTTCTGTAGACGTGCTCGATTTAACTTCTTGATGTGGCGCTCATAGTCTGTGTCAACAGGCTTGGGAGCTGGTGCTCTAGCCATACAAATGAAGTGGTTAATCTTTTCCACAGGAATTTTCTCCCTTGGCGGCGGTGGCGGTTTCGGTGCAAAATGGGCTTCCACCTCGGCCTTCGATATGGCTACGTTTTCCTCCTCGGACTTGTTGTAAGGCCTCTGCGGAAGAGGCGCGAGGCTTGGACCATATTGAAATCGCTTGCCTCCGCCTGTACCTCCAGTACTACCTCGACTTGTACCGCTATGCACCATAGCTGAGGCGGCTCTCTTCCGTGATTGCTGAGGCGGCGAAGATGGCTGACGTGGCTGAGTTGGAGGAGGAGGAGTGGCCTGAAGCTATGCCGGACTTGGAGGAGGAGTGGCCTGAAGCTGTGCCGGACTTGCAGGAGGAGTGGCCTGACGCTTTGCCGGACTTGGAGGAGGAGTGGCCTGAAGCTGTGCCGGACTTGGAGGAGGAGTGGCCTGACGCATTGGTGGACTTGGAGGAGCGGGAGTCTATTGACTTGGTGGCGGACTTCGACGAGGAGTCGGATGACGCGGTGTCGGTGGCCTTCGAAAGATGATGCAATCCTTTATCCATAGGATGATACGATGGTTGGCCTCTCCCAGTGTGTGCTCATCGTCACCTCCAGGAATGTCAAGCTCTAGCCCCGAATATTGGTCCACCACCTCATCAACCAAGACACGATCATAGCCCGCTGGAATCGGGTTGCAATGGAAGGTTGCCTCCGGGGGATTTGTAAAAGCAAGGGCGTCCGCCACCTTCATGGATATGTTCTTCATTTTGAAGTGTAGCTCGCAGTTAGTGTTCTCCATGATGTCATCCACTAGGTAGCTATCCAGCAATGCGTCGCCCGGGGCAGAACCCACGCTGCTCCTCGGCATGGATGGGACGCTTCTCCAATGGTGGATCATCCGCTAGCTGCTGAGACCCCCTTTGCTGGCTAAGTGAGTCGATCTGCTCCTGCTACCATTGGAATTTGACTGCCAAGTACGCGTGCGCTGATTCTAGGCCTTGAAGGCGTTCATAGTCTAGCATCCTCTGCTCCTCCTCCATCTTCCTCTTCTTCTCCTCCGCAATCTTCTTTCTCGCATGGGTTCTGTAGTCGGCGTTCCAGTCCGAAAACCCCTCATACCACGGCATAGCGCCCATGCCTCGTGTTCTTCCCGGGTGTTCAGGATTTCCCAGGGCACGCGTAAGCTTGTCGTTCTCTCTGTTGGGCTCGAACACCCCCGATCGAGCCTCTTCTATTGCAACAAGTAGCTTATCTTCGGCTTCGTCCAGACATGCCTTCTTCAAAACTTTGCCTATCTTCGGGTCCAACTCCCCCCCATGCGCATAGAACCAACTCCTGCACCTGGGGGGCCAGCTCAATGTTTCTGGAGTGACACCTACATCCAGCATCTCTTTCTCAGACTTATCCCACTTAGGCATTCCCACCGCATAGCCACCTGGCCCCAGCTTATGGAACTTATCCTTTTTTGCGGCATTGGCCTTGTTTATTCTCGACCGTTCCTTAGATAATTCTGAATCCTTGAATTTCACAAAATCGTCCCAATGAGCACTTTGCTTCTCTAGTGTTCCCTCGAATACTGGAGTCTTCCTTCCTCCCTTGACGTACTTGGCCCATTCAAGAATCTTGTGGTTCTTGAATGCAACCGCCATCTTCCTAAGAGCAGCGTCCTTGACTTTCTCCACATCTGCATCTGTGAAATGATCTGGTAGGGTGAAATGTTCCATGAGCGTTTCCCAAAGAAGAAGTTTTTGTCTGTCGTCAACAAAAGCAACTCCTGGACGTGGCTTTGCTGGCTCTCTCCATTCTTGAAGGGAGATCAGGAGTTGGTCCTTCAAAAGAACTCCGCACTGACGAATGAACTTGTCCGCAATCTTCTTAGGCGCTAATGGTTCGCCATTAGGTTTGATGGCCTCGATATTGTACTTTACGCCCTCCTTCAACTTTTTGTTCAGGCCTCGTTTCCTGTTGCCTGAAGATTTGCTCGATCCAGATGGCTGAAGATTTGCTCAATTCATTAATATATCTTCAAGTCATTTAAAACATGTGATGATCACCATATGCCTGCTTATATAAATATATATACCTCGCCGGTCTTTGTTGTTTCAAGATCAACATTTTCTTCGTCATGTTCATAGTTCATGACTTCATCAATTCGGTCGTCGCGATCGAATATCATATCACCCTCCCCGGTGTTGTTTAGATATTCGGAGCCATCATAATCTTCTTCATTCTGATCATCATCTGGCCCGCGAGGATTGTGTATGATATTGAACAGGGCCTCTTCTCCCTCTCTGCCGGTATTGTCCGCCGTAGGTTTTGTTTAACTAATCCAAAAGAAATATATTCAAATTACAATGCATGGATGCAATCAATTAATAAGGAAAAACTAAATCAATCATAGCACATAATAAGCATCATCGAATATAATCTCGAATACGTCGTCTCGAATAATAGATATAATCTCGAATACATCGTCTCGAATAATAGATATAATCTTGAATACATCATCTCGCATAATAGATATAATATCGAATACATCACTAGCTAGCTAGCTAGAAAGCTAATAAAGATCGAATACTACAGAGTAATCTAGGTCACTCGCAGTTCCTGAGGTGCGGGCGGTGGACACCCAAAGAGAAGGAACCATCACTGGATCATACCTCGGGTGATCTCCCAAAAGAACCTGCCAGGTATTGGATAACCTGATGTCCATAGCAGCCATGTAGCGATGGACGTGCTTGTCCTCCTCCCTGACACGGCGACGTACCACCTCAGGCGGGGCCGGCTCCCTCTACACCGAAAGTGGCCCACGCGAACGCCACCAAAGGAGATGAGGGTCGACGACAGGACCCGGGGCCGGGTTCCTCACCAAGCGTCGCGCCCCTGAAGGTAGCACCTCCCAATGCCAGCCCGGCGGAGCCCAGTCCCGGACATGGTCCTCTGAAGCAGGACGTCATCGCGAACGGGTCGACGGCGAGGATGCGGGCCGGGCATCGTCGACAACAAATACTATATGCCGCAAAAGTAAAGTAACATTTTTTTAATGATGGATTGTGATTTCATATATGCAAATTCTAAATTTTATAACTAAAACTAACATTTCTAATATTCCTATAACTAAAAAACATTTCTATATAACTAACATTTCTAATATTTCTATATAACTAACATTTCTATAACTAAAACTAACATTTCTAATAATTCTATAACTAAAAAACAGAAACATTGCTAACAATTCTATAACAATGTGTGTGTGTGTGTGGTTGGCGGCCGGGGCAGGAGCTCACCGGCGAGGACCGACGACGGTGGGCGGCGACGGGGACGGAGACGGAGATGGGGCGGCGACGACGGGGACGGGGACGGGCTGGGCGGGGACAACGTACGGGAGGACGGGACGGGCGGGGACGACGGGAGGACGGGGCGGGGCGCGGCGACGGGGACGACGGGGACGGGGACGGCGATGGACGGCGATGGGGACGGCGACAGACGGCGACGGGGGCGGCGACGAGGGGCGGCGGCGACGGGGCAGAGGAGAAAGAAGCAGGGAGAGATGAGAAACTGACATTTTTTGAAGTGCTTTCTTATATAGAACAACCTTTAGTACCGGTTGGAGCCACCAACCGGTACTAAAGGTCTGTTTTGGCCAAGCCAAGCGGCGGGAACGGCACCCCTTTAGTACCGGGTGGTGGCTCCAGCCGGTACTAAAGACCCCCCTTTAGTACCGGTTGGAGCCACGACCTGGTACTAAAGGGTGTGCAATGCCAGGCGAGGGGCGCAAAAGTTTAGTCCCACCTCGCTAGCCGAGGGGCACTCGCACCTGCTTATAAGCCCCGCTGTCGCTGCTGTCTCGAGCTCCTCTCTTAAGCAGGCCTTCTGGGCCTACCTCTTCTGCGATGCCCTGTTGGGCCTACTAGGCTAGCGGGCCTGCATCCTGGCCCAACTAGAATTTGGGTTTCTAGTCGTATGCAGGCCGCTGTGGCCCAGTAGGTGGGCTTTTTTTCTTTTTTTTTTTGCTTTATTTATTTTTGTTTTATTTATTTTAGAGTTGTTTTTTTGCTATATTTAGAGTTTGTTTGTGAATATTTTTGCTTTAGGTACAAAAAATTACAAACTTTCTGTTAGTACCGGTAGTTTACAAATTTGAATAGTTTAAATTTTGAATTATTTGAAATTTGTGTGAATCACTAGTTTGTGAATAACTTAACTTTGAAAATAGATTTTTCAGTGATTCTTTTTTCTTATGCTTAATATTAGTGTGTTTTATCATTATATTCAATTTGGTAATGCTTAGGTTATTTAAAAAATTAAATGCCTTTGTAACGGATGAGTTTTCGTCCGAAACCCTGATACTTCGAAAGAGATTGTCCATTTTGTACACGAAGTGCATCCAGTTTTTGCGGTAACCCTCTCTACTTTTTTGCACATGCTATGTGGTTGAAATTATGATACCATGCCAACTTTCAACCTTTTCTAAGTTCATTTGAAATGCTTTTCAATTTCAGGGTCATTTAGCTGAAAAAAATCAGTAAATGCATGAAAGAATTTGCTTGCACATAAAATTTCTTCGCGTTTCAAATGCCAAAACACATAACTAGCTACCCTAACTATTACAGAGATTCCCTCCTAGGTGTGAAACACATAAGAAAGTAATGATAGTGAAGCCGATCACATCCCAGATCTTTGGGTGTGAAACTTTTTCTTCGTGTGTGTCCCTTTGCGCCATAGCCATGGAAAATCTTCATCATTTAACTGGATGCTTGGGTCAATATGCACTGTGAATGGAGCAATTTCATCAAACTTTTCATAATCTCCTGACATGTCTGTCTTGTCATCCACTCCCACGATGTTTCTCTTCCCAGAAAGAACTATGTGCCGCTTTGGCTCATCGTACGATGCATTCGCTTCCTTATCTTTTCTTTTTCTCGGCTTGGTAGACATGTCCTTCACATAGAAAACATGTGCCACATCATTGGCTAGGATGAATGGTTCGTCTGCATACGCAAGATTGTTGAGATCCACTGTTGTCATTCCGTACTGCGGGTCTTCCGTTACCCCGCCTCGTGTCATATTGACCCATTTGCACTGAAACAAAGGGACCTTCAAACCACGTCGATAGTCAAGTTCCCATATGTCCTGTATATAACCATAATATGTTTCCTTTCCCGTCTTGGTTTCTGGATCAAAGCGGACACCACTGCTTTGGTTGGTGCTCTTCTTATCTTGGGCGATCGTGTAAAATGTATTACCATTTATCTCGTACCCTTTGAAAGTCATTATATTCAAAGATGGTAACTGGGACAGCAAGTACAGGTCATCTTCAATAGAGGCATCATGCATGGTACGTGTCTGCAACCAGCTAGCGAAACTCCTGGTTTGTTCACGTGTAATCCAGTCATCAGACCGCTCCGGGTGTTTGGAGCGTAGCAAATTCTTGTGTTCATCCATACACGGAGCCACCAAGGCAGAATTCTGTAGAACTATGTAGTGTGCTTCAGTGAGAGAATGTCCGTCCATACATATTATTTGTTCCCCTCCTAGCGTGCCTTTTCCATCCAGTCTGCCCTTATGCCGCGATTCAGGAACACCAATCGGCTTAAGGTCAGGAATAAAGTCAATACAAAACTCAATGACCTCCTCATTTTCATGGGCCTTGGAGATGCTTCCTTCTGGCCTAGCACGGTTATGAACATATTTATTTAAGACTCCCATGAACCTCTCAAAGGGGAACATATTGTGTAGAAATACAGGACCTGGAACGTTAATCTCTTCACATAGGTGAACTAGGACGTGCGTCATGATGTTGAAGAAGGATGGCGGGAACACCAACTCGAAACTGACAAGACATTGCACCAAATCATTCTCTAACCTTGGTATGATTTGTGGATCGATTACCTTATGAGAGATTGCATTGAGGAATGCACATAGCTTCACAATGGCTAATCGGACGTTTTCCGGTAGAAGCCCCCTCAATGCAACCGGAAGCAGTTGCGTCATAATCACGTGGCAGTCATGAGACTTTAGGTTCTGGAACTTTTTCTCTGCCATGTTTATTATTCCCTTTATATTCGACGAGAAGCCAGATGGTACATTAATACTGAGCAGGCATTCAAAGAAGATTTCCTTCTCTTCTTTGGTAAGAGCGTAGCTTGCCTGACCCTGATGTATGCCGTCTTTTCCGTGCATACGTTGTTGGTCCTCCCGTGCCTCAGGTGTATCTTTTGTCTTTCCATACACGCCCAAGAAGCCAAGCAGGGTCACACAAAGATTCTTTGTCACGTGCATCACGTCGATTGCGGAGCAGACCTCTAGGTCTTTCCAATAGGGCAGGTCCCAAAATATAGATTTCTTCTCCACATGGGTGCGCGTCCGTCAGCGTCATTTGGAACAGGTTGTCCACCAGGACCCTTTCCAAAGACCACCTTCAAATCCTTGACCATATCATGTACATCAGCACCAGTACGGTGGCGAGGCTTCGTCCGGTGATCCACCTCACCTTTGAAATACTTGCCTTTCTTTCTTACGGGATGCCTTCTCGGAAGAAATCGACGATGTCCCATATACACATTCTTCTTACAATTAGCCAAATATATACTGTCGTTATCGTCCAAACAGTGCGTGCATGCGCGGTATCCCTTGTTTGTCTGTCCTGAAAGGTTACTGAGAGCAGGCCAATCATTGATGGTCACGAACAGCAATGCCTTTAGGTCAAATTCTTCCCCCATGTGCTCATCCCACACACGTACACCTCTTCCATTCCACAGTTGTAAGAGTTCTTCAACTAATGGCCTTAGGTACACATCAATGTCGTTGCCGGGTTGCTTAGGTCCTTGGATGAGCACTAGCATCATAATGAACTTCCGCTTCATGCACAACCAAGGAGGAAGGTTATACAAACATAGAGTCACAGGCCAGGTGCTATGGTTGCTGCTCTGCTCCCCAAAAGGATTAATGCCATCTGCGCTTAGACCAAACCATACGTTCCTTGCGTCATCTGCAAACTCCTTCCCATACTTTCTTTCGATTTTTCTCCACTGCGACCCGTCAGCAGGTACTCTCAACTTTCTGTCTTTCTTACGGTCTTCTCTGTGCCATCGCATCGCCTTGGCATGCTCTTTGTTTTGGAACAAAAGTTTCAACCGTGGTATTATAGGAGCATACCACATCACCTTGGCAGGAATCTTCTTCCTGGGGCGCTCGCCCTCGACATCACCAGGGTCATCGCGGCTGATCTTATAGCGCAATGCACCGCATACTAGGCAAGCGTTCAAATCCTCGTACTCACCGCGGTAGAGGACGCAATCATTAGGGCATGCATGTATCTTCTGCACCTCTAACCCTAGAGGGAAGACAGCCTTCTTTGCTTCGTACGTACTCTCGGGAAATTCTTTGTCCTTTGGAAGCATATTCTTTATCATTACCAGCAACTTGCCAAATCCCTTGTCAGATACACCATACTCTGCCTTCCATTGTAGCAATTCCAGTGTGGTGCCCAGCTTTTTCTTGTTACCTACGCAATTTGGGTACAACAATTTTTTCTGATCCTCTAACATGCGCTGCAACTTCTTCTTCTCCAAATCACTTGCGCAGTTTCTCTTCGCATCGGCAATGGCCCGACCTAGATCATCAACGGGCTCATCCGATGACTCTTCTTCAGCTTCTTCCCGCATTGCCGGCTCAGCTTCTTCCTGCATTACCGGCTCAGCTTCTTCCCTCATTGTTGTATCATCGTATTCAGGGAACCCATGGCCAGGATAGCTGTCGTCGTCCTCTTCTTCTTCATTGTCTTCCATCATAACCCCTCTTTCTCCATGCTTGGTCCAAACATTATAGTGGGGCATGAAACTGGACTCAAACAGGTGGACGTGAATGGTTCTTGACGTAGAGTAATTGTGACCATTCTTACAGCCAGCACATGGACAAGGCATAAAACCATTCGCCCGCTTGTTTGCCTCAGCCGCAAGCAGAAAAGTACGCACGCCATTAATGAACTCAGGATAGCATCGGTCATCGTACATCCATTGCTGGCTCATCTTCAATACACAGCACCGAAAACACCAAATTAATACAATACATAAAGTTCATACATAAAGATCATACAACACTTAAATGCAACAAACAAATAACTCTCTAGCTAAAGAATTTAAATGCAACAACAAATGCGATCAAGATCGCAACTAAGGTAACAATTGATCCAACAGCATAATGATACCAAGCCTCACTATGAATGGCATATTTTCTAATCTTTCTAATCTTCAAGCGCATTTTCTCCATCTTAATCTTGTGACCATCGACGACATCGGCAACATGCAACTCCAATTCCATCTTCTCCCCCTCAATTCTTTTCAATTTTTCCTTCAAATCCTCGTTTTCTCTTTCAACTAAATTTAACCTCTCGACAATAGGGTCGGTTGGAATTTCCGGTTCAACTACCTCCTACATACAAATATCTATGTCAACTTGATGGGCATAATTTTTCATAAACACGAAATACAATGAATAGTTTTAAAAGAGAATATACCACATCTGAATCATAACCCGGACGAGGGCCGACGGGGACAGATATCAAAACCATGGCACTATGTATAACAAAAAACATATGGGTAAGATAATTATACGAGTAACTATATATCTAAATCACACAAACATCAATTTTTTATATAAAACTTCATGAACAAGAGGCTCACCACAAGGTGGTGCCGGCGATGGGACGTTGCGAGCGATCGACGGTGGTTACCATGGAGATTTAGAAGGTACTAAGTAAACCACACCTACATATGCAAACTAAGTGTTATTTTTGACCTCAAATTGCATATAAATCAAATACTAGCACACATATATAATTCCTCCCAAATTACTAAACTCAAAAATCAATCACTATACAAAGCATTGCACGAGCTAATCTAGCAATGAGAGATGAAAGGACAAAGTTGCTAACCTTTGTGATCATTTGAATGGATGGGGGCGTTCAAATCTTGACAAATTTTGGGCAAAATTTGTGATGAGCTTGAGAGGAAGAGGGAAAAGAACAGAGAGGAGAGGGGAAAGGGGAAGAATAGAGCGAGCTCGGGTGGACGAAGGGTCTATGCAGGACGACCTTTAGTACCGGTTCGTGATACGACCCGGTACTAAAGGTGCTGGAGGGGCCCCGGACTGACAACATCATGCCACCACTCACTTTAGTACCGATTCGTGGCACGAACCGGTGCTAAAGATTCGCCACGAACCGGTACTAATGAGAGCGGCCGGCTAGCTGTTGGAACCGGCACTAATGCACACATTAGTGCCGGCTCAAATTCAAACCGGCACTAATGTGCTTCACGTTTGACCCTTTTTCTACTAGTGAAGACCCATCTGTTAGCTTAGCATTATGATCGTTGAGTTGTATTGCTATTGCTTTCTACATGACTTATACATGTTCCTCTGACTATGAGATTATGCAACTCCCGAATACCAGAGGAACACCTTATGTGCTATCAAACATCACAACATAACTGGGTGATTATAAATATGCTCTACAGGTGTCTTTGAAGTTGTTTGTTGGGTCGGCATAGACCGATATTAGTATTAGTCACACTACTAGGGAAAACCTTATACGCAGAACATTAGCAGTAGCGCGGGATAAAAACGCACGCTGGTGCTAATTAGCAGCAACACAGTATTTAAAAGCGCACTACAGATACAGTTATAGCAGTAGCGCGCCCGAGTACAAAAGCACTACTACTAAAATTCCCACGGTGTAGCCGATAGGCTACACATAGTAGTAGCGATCTACGTGGAACCGCACTACCGCTACTTGTTTTGTAACAGCGCGTTTACGGACAAAGGCGCTACTGCTAATGAAAATAAAATTAAATGGAAAGCAAATAAAAAAGAGAAGGAATAGCAGTAGCGCTTGTTAGGAAACATGATATAGCTACCGTAGCAGCAGCGCACTTCCTAGAACACGCTACTGCTACTTTTAACTTAATTAACCCCGCGGTTCATTCTTCCCCACGGCCACTTCCCCCAAATCCCTACTCCTCCGCGGTCGCCGCCCTGCATCGTCGTCGGCCGCCGCGCGCGACCCGTCGCTCTCCACACACCTCCGACGCCGCCCCCACCCCCGACCGCGACCTCGACGCCGCCCCCGACCCCGACCTCGACACCCCCCCCTACATCGCCGCCCTCCGCCGTGCGCCCGCCGCCCCGACCCTGTCCCCAACCTCGACGCCGCGTGCCCCTCTCCCTAACTCCGCCGGCGCCAGAGGTGAGCACGCCCTCCTCCTCCTCCTCACCTACCTCTACCTAGCTAGGGTTATTAGGGTTAAATTTCAAAGTTCATCTAATTAGTTAGGGTTCATAATATTAGATGCTAATTATGGCAGTAGTTGTTAAGTAGAATTAGTTTTAGAGTTCATTGAATTAGTTAGGATTAAATTTTAGAGTTCATCAAATCAGTTAGGGTTAAATTTTAGTAAGTGTTTAATAGAATTAGTAAGAAAATTAATATAACTAGTTGAACTAGTTTATTTTTAGTAAAAACTAGTTTATTTTTATTCATAGTAAGTGCTTAATTGAACTAGTGGAGTTAATACAACTATTTTATTTTTAGTACGAAAATAAATAGAACTAGTTTATTTTTTTAGTTAAAGCAGCTATTTTATTTTTAGTAAGTAAATTAATAAACTAGTTGAACTACTTTAGTTATAGTTGAACTAGTTTAGTAAGTAAATTAATAAACTAGTCGAACTAGTTGAATTAATAGAACTAATGTATTTTTAATAAGATAATTAATATAACTAGTTGAACTACTTTATTTTTAGAAAGAACTAGTTCTTTTTCTATTTATAGTAAGTTTATATTTAGTAAGAACTAGTTGAATTAATAAAACTAGTTGAACCTGTCATATTTGCTAAAATAGGATATGTTGTTGCCTAAGTGGTCGTTCATGTTCGGTTTACACCTTCGAGTGGCCTATGTTTTGCCGGAGTGTTGATTTATTTCCGTTCTGGCAAATTTCAGGCGCTCTATATGTCCTTTTTTTAGCAAAGGTCATGCCGGATTTTTCCATGAATTCTGGCATGACTTGTGCTAGAATATGTAGGAAATATCGAGTGGCCTGGATTTTCTCAAAAAATAACGATCTAATTTAGGGTTTTTAGTACATATATTTAATTGTACAAGTTTAATCTTTGAATTATGAACATAGGAAATGTCGTACTCGGACGACGACAATCTCCCGGGGGAGTGCAGCTGGTGCCACGACGATCGAGGTATGTGCGACATGTTTGTTGAGCTGGACGAAGATCGGCGCTTCAGCATTAAGCTCGAGGAGACCTTCAATGTTGAAACGGTACTCAACAACGACAAGTGTTTTTTTTCATAATTAAGCATGACTTCAACTATTTCAACGTCTAATTTTCATCTTTTACAATTCGACTAGCTTATCCCATGCCATGCAAGACGCTATGTCTTGGAGAGGATGGGTTTTGAAGACCATGAAAATTTTGAAACAAAGAAAATACACCTAAGGACCCATCATGATATGGATTTTGAAGTAAATTTGTACAATTCTCAGAGCGTAACCCATTTTGGTTGCCAAAATTGGGAAGCACTTTGCAAAATGCATGGTTTTTATGAGGGTATGATTGTCACCATGGATCTTGGTGATCCTGACATCGAGCAAAACAATATGAACATTTGGGTCCTTGTTGATACGCTTCTGATTCTACCGCTATGTGAGTTTGTCAAACATAGTTATTAACTAATTTATATTGTTTATTTAAAAATAGTTGAGCTTATTTCCATTGACAGCTTATTTTCATTCTTCAAAGAATGTGCGGAAGATGGTAGACAAAACCCACTACACCGATGGCTCCGAATTAACTTATAAGGAGAAGAATCATCTGATCGCATTTTTTACTTTCTTTGAGAATTACAATACCTATTATCGAACTCCTCCAAATTATGGTGAATACGTGCCACTAGTGCACGTGTTGAACCACGATAACTTCTATGGAGATACCCTGGTAAGATTTTTTACTATTACGACATCCGTTCATCTTTTGCATACTTCTAAAACTAGTACATCATTGCTAACTACGAAGTTATTACTATGTTTTTCAACAGAAAATCCCGATGGATTGTGTGCCTCATCAGATGTATTACAATGGTCGCCTTGAAGTTCTGAACATACAGCCAGGTCGTCCTACAGATCTCACCTGTGCATATCGGATTTCTGAAACCGGTGAACACATGCTAATCAAAGAGTGGAAAAAATGTTTGGACATTCGTAAGGAGGTTCTTGGAAGAAACATTAAGCTAAAG
The DNA here is from genome assembly GCF_056163025.1 of Triticum urartu. Taxonomy (NCBI): domain Eukaryota; kingdom Viridiplantae; phylum Streptophyta; class Magnoliopsida; order Poales; family Poaceae; genus Triticum; species Triticum urartu. The sequence goes on along the minus strand of NC_141877.1, from coordinate 423,860,253 downwards.
GCAAGAATTGGAGACAGGATAATCTGCATTCTCCATAATGGAGAGCCAGAGAATGTAGTAGGTCCTATGAGGTACAATAGGTTTATTATGTGGTACAATGTGATAGAGTTGATGATGAGGAGTAGTTGTGATTATGACTAGTGACCAACTTGCTATGTGATGTCTCATCGATCAAAACGATGATCATGAGGAGGTGTTATATGAAAATGATGTATTATGATGATAAGTTGTTAGTGATATGATGATGATATTTATTATATCATTGCTTGAAAGAACCGTGAATTAGTTTCAAGTGGATGTCCATCCACTTGAAACTAGTCCATGGTTCTTTCACCCAATGATGTAATAACTCATTATGATGTAAAAACAATCTCTATATTGCTGCTGTATGACAACTTATATAGAGGTGTATGAATACAACGAGATATAAAAAAGAAATGAAATACGGAATAATAGTAGTAGCGCGGGCTGGGAGAAGCGCTACTAGTAATTACGAGTAGCGCTCCTCCGCGAAGTCGTTACTACTAAGTCGATTTAGCAGTAGCGTGGGTGGAGGCACGCTACTGCTATACGTTAGCTGTAGCGCCTTATCAGTAGAGCATCGCCCCGCGCTACTGATAGGCCTAAAACCCGCGCTGCTGCTAGGATTTTCCCTAGTAGTGTCACTCCGTGTATCAGAGAGGTATCTCTGGGCCCTCTCGGTAATGTACATCACTATAAGCCTTGAAAGCAATGTGGCTAATGAGTTAGTTGCGGGATGATGCATTATAGAACGACTAAAAAGAGACTTGCCAGTAACAGGATATAACTAGGTATGATGATACCGACGATCGAATCTCGGGCAAGTAACATACCGACGACAAAGGGAACAACGTATGTTGTTATACGGTTTGACCGATAATGATCTTTGTAGAATATGTAGGAGCCAATATGAGCATCCAGGTTCTGCTATTGGTTATTGAACAGAGATGTGTCTCGGTCATGTCTACATAGTTCTCGAACCCGTAGGGTCCGCACGCTTAACGTTCGATGATGATTTGTATTATGAGTTATGTGATTTGATGACCGAAGCTTGTTCAGAGTCCCGGATGAGATCACGTACATGACGAGGAGTTTCGAAATGGTCGAGAGGGAAAGATTCATATATTGGAAGGCTGCATTTGGACATCGGAATGGTTCCGAATGGTTCGGGCATTTTTCCGAAGTACCGGGATGTTACCGAAACCCCCCGGGAGAAGTTATGGGCCTTATGGGCCATAAGAGGGAACCACACCATCCCACAAGGTGCTGGTGCACCCCCCCCATTGGGCAGGAGGCCGATTAGGACTAGGAGAAGGGGGCCGCCCCCCCTTTCCTTCTCCCTTCACCCTTTCCTACTCCATGTGGGAGGTGGAATCCTACTAGTACTAGGGAGTCCTAGTAGGACTCCACACCTTGGCGCGCCCCCTAGGGCCGGGTGCCTCTCCCTCTCCCTCGTCCTTTATATATGTACGGAGGTAGGGGCACCCCAAAGACACACCAAGTCTTCTCTTAGCCGTGTGCGGTGTCCCCCTCCACAGAAACACACCTCGGTCATATCCTCGTAGTGGTTAGGCAAAGCCCTGCGCCGGTAACTTCATCATCACCGTTGCCACGCTGTCGTGCTGACGAAACTCTCCCTCGGCCTCAACTGGATCAAGAGTTCGAGGGATGTCAGCGAGCTAAATGTGTACAGATCACGGAGGTGTCGTACATTCGGTACTTGGATCGATACGATCGTGAAGACGTTCGACTACATCAACCGCGTTACTAAATGCTTCGGCTTTCGGTCTACGAGGGTACGTGGGCACACTCTCCCCGCTCATTGCTATGCTTCTCCTAGATAGATCTTGCGTGATTGTAGGAAATTTTTGAAATACTGTGTTCCCCAATAGTGCGGGTCTCCTACTGCCACACGTTCTTACAGCCGTGGCTGCCTCCGCCGCCTTGGCACGTGCCACGATGCGCCCGCCGCGGCGCTACTGCTTGACCCCGTGCATCGCCCACGCCCACCTGTGCACAACCTCACCCCGTCCGCGCCCTGGACCGTGCCCGTCCGTGCCCCACTGGCCTCTCGGTAGTGCACTTGTTCGTAGTTTGTAGGTTCGCCATGGTCTAGTAACATGACTTCCAGGATAGGATTACTGTACCACTCTAGTGCGGAACGTGCTTTGTTCGACCTACGAGGTCCAGTAGTAACTTGATCTAAAGTTTCATGATCATCATCATTAGCTTCCTCTCTAGTTGGTGTAGGCATCACGGGAATGGATTTCTCTGATGTGCTACTTTCCAATTCGAGAGAAGGTATGATTACCTCATCAAGTTCTACTTTCCTCCCACTCACTTCTTTCGAGGGAAACTCCTTCTCTAGAAATGTTCCGTTCTTGCCAACAAAGATATTGCCTTCGGATATGTGGTAGAAGGTGTACCCAATTGTTTCCTTAGGGTATCCTATGAAGATCCACTTCTCTGATTTGGGTTCGAGCTTATCAGGTTGAAGCCTTTTGACATAAGTGTGGCAACCCCAAACTTTAAGAAACGTCTGCTTAGGTTTCTTGCCAGACCGTATTTCATACGGTGTCGTCTCAACGGATTTAGATGGTCCCTATTTAACATGAATGCGGTTGTCTCTAATGCATAACCCCAAAAAGATAGTGGTAAATCGGTAAGAGATATCATAGGATGCACCATATCCAATAAAGTACGGTTACAATGCTCGGACACACCATTATGTTGTGGTGTTCTAGGTGGCTGAGTTGTGAAACAATTCCACATTGTTTTAAATGAAGGCAAAACTCGTAACTCAAATATTCGTCTCCACAATCAGATCATAGAAACTTTATTTTCTTGTTACGGTGATTCTCCACTTCACTCTGAAATCTTTGAACTTTTCAAATGTTTCAGACATGTGCGTCATCAAGTAGATATACCCATACCTACTCAAATCATCTGTGAAGGTCAGAAAATAACGATACCCATCGAGTGCCTCAACACTCATCGGACTGCATACATCAGTATGTATTATTTCCAATAAGTCATTAGCTCGCTCCATTGTTCCAGAGAATGGAGTTTTAGTCATCTTTCCCATGAGGCATGGTTCGCAAGTATCAAATGATTCATAATCAAGTGATTCCAAAAGTCCATTCAAATGGAGTTTCTTCATGTGCTTTACACCAATATTACCTAAACGGCAGTGCCACAAGTATGTTGCACTATCATTATCAACTTTGCATCTTTTGGCATCAATATTATGAATAGGCATATCACTACGACCGGCTTGGACAGTGGCGCCGGCTCCTGGTCGGAAGCTACATCCACTGTCTAATTGTCGACGCTCAGCTCGGCGAGCTCGCTGGCGAGCCAGCATGTCTGGCTGCTAGACCGACCCACTGCGAAGCATGAGTCTAACTACCGTGGCCCACCCACACCGCCTCCCTCACCTGCGCGCGCTTTCCACCCAAAACGGTCAGCGTCGCCTGCCCCACTTCCCGGTGCAGGCAATTGCTCCGCCTTCAAACGACATAAGTGCCATCCGTCCGTCCGTCTGCCGCCCACATTAATGATACGCGGTTGCCAAGGTGGCTACTCCGGCGCCACAGGTCCGTCCCTCCGCCGCCCACCATTGCTATATAAACTGCCGCACCGTCCATAGCCGTAGTCATCCGCCTCCATTCGCTTTTTTCCTGTCCACACCACTACTGCCCACCATGGCTTCCTCGCGCTCCAGCGCTCTTCGAGACGGGCAAACGACAGACCACAAGGAGATGGCAGCAATTGCTGCTGACTGGCTGGCCGGCAGGCAACCAGAGCACGGCGATGTCCCAATGGATAACATGGTAGTCAACGATCTGGCACCAACCCCCTCCTACGCACCATCCTCGCCGGTGCAATGCACCATGACCATCAGCGAGGCCGGTTCCCAATACATGGACACGGTGAGGCAGAAGCGTGAGGAGCAGTTCCGGGAGGCGCGGGACGACACCGCTTACAACCACCATCTCCTCTAGGAGTACATGCAGGCGGAGGAGCAGATCACTGCGGAGCGGGCAAAGCAGGAGGCGCTGCTCGACTCGTACCGCCCCGCCCACGAAGGCTGCCTCGAGCGTTGGCGATACCGCATGCGGGTGGAGGTTGCGGCCGCCTACAAAGAGGGCGATGAAGTGGGCGAGTTGCTGTTTGGCGAGACCGAGGACGAGGCAGCGGACAATGCGGGCTCCAACGAGTCCCCGCTCCACTGGCGTCGACGAGGCCCCGTGGAGCCAACAACGAGGCAGAGGACACCGCCGGCTCCGCCGAGGCCCCATCCCGCCGGCATCGAGGCGGAGGACCTCGCTGGCTTCGGCGAGGCCCTACTACGCCGAGGCCCCGCCCCGCCAACAACGAGGCAAAGGACATCGCCGGCTCAGCCGAGCCCCCCCTGTCGGCAACGAGGGGGAGGATTTCCCCCGCTCTACCGAGGCGCCGCCCCGCCGGCAATGAAACAGAGGACATCGCTGGCTCCGTCGAGGCCCCGCCTCGCTGCCAACAAGGCCGCGCCACACAGAAAACGAGGAAGAGTAGAATACGGTAGGTCGCCGCCGTTCGGGTCGAAGTAAGGCCACTGCTGCTACCCTCCGGTTGAAGCCAAGCTAGGCGGGTTGACCATTGACGGGATATTAGCTTCTTGGCCACTACTATAGCGAGCGCCTAAACAAATGGCTTAAAACCCCTTTCCGCCATGGCATCTGGAACCGTCGCCAAGTGAGTGTCGGCGATAGGGGGGTCCTTCCCACACGACCCAGCTAGAAATCGTTGGGGATATGCCCTCCTGGCACACACACGTTCGGCAAAATGAGGTCGTGTGCGACCGGCGAGCACTCAAATACGGAAATACATATAGTAGAGCTAAAAAAATACAATTATACGGTGAACTTGTTTCCGGTCGCAAGTACATCCCACACAGTCAGTCCCCGCTAAACGTTTCTGTTCGTATGTACATCCCACACAGTCGCTCGAAGGAAAATGTTTCCGTTCGTAGGTACATCACACACAATTTTTCCCGTTAAATCGCTTGCGTTATTGAATATATCACACACGGTCCGTGGAAGAAACTGTGTGGCAAAGGTTGTCCATCACACATAGTTTTCATGTGGTAAACGTTTGCGCGAGGTGGCCTAACGCAAACAGTTTTCAACGGAAAGTTGTGTGTGATTGTTCATTGATCCAACACGGTTTATTCCTTGAAACTATGTGCGTTGCCTGAGGTCATCGCCCACGGTATTTTTTTAACAACCATTTGCAATAGCAAAACCCAATTAGCAGGATAATTCGCCACTAGCAGGCTAATTATCCGATTATTTATAATCCATTTATTAATCTAATTGACAATTCATGTTAAGCACACAATATATTTCATTTTCATAATTGAAATACATCAGAGTACAACATCATATAGCTTCAGCACTTAGCTACCCCATTACAGAACTACACCAGGACCAAGTTTCACATGCAACATCTATAACCTTTCGAAATTAGCATCATAGACGGTACATAGACAAATGTATCTCATCTGGAAAACTACTGAAGCAGAAGGCGAATATTGAGCCTTCATTGATGTTGAAGGTCTTTGTAACTTTAGGCCAGTGCTTGTGGATGATTGACCGTCCATCCTTCGTCTTCTTCAGGAACACTTCAATATGGAACCGTGGGTGTTGTATGAATACCTTCCTCGCCTCCTGACCATACAACTGGTTTGAGAGGTAATCATCAGTGAACTGTTTTGGAAAGGCCTGAAAACAAGGATGTGCATAAATATCTTCTCTATATTGGAAATGGGGCAAAGGAATAAAAGAAAGGCAAGGTATAATAGTTAGTACCATCCTGTAGTGAACTGATGTCTTCTTCATTGTGCAGACAAAGATCTTGTTGTTCTTTGTCGCTAATTTGTTTATCCTAAAAATCTTTCTGAGTTTCTCGACTTGACTAATATTCATGGACAACTCATTTCCCCTTATGCAAAAAGGGTCAAACAGTGGGTCAAAACCTCTAACAGCAGGACCTACATGTGCAAGACCAAATTGTTAAAAACCTAAATATTAGAATGGTTCCTGCAATTGCACAATAATGTGCTATTAGACAACGGACCATGCATGTGCTAACCTCGATTGTAAACCTCAGTGCTTCCCATTGTTTCCCTGCAACACATATAAGGTAGTTAGTCATCAGGTTAAGTAAGGGTTCACATGCTATCAGTAAAATATGTTGATGAAAAATAATCACATTGCAGATTCATCGGGTTAATTAAAGCCACAGGGAAAACCCATTTATCCAAACCAAATATGCTATCAGTAAAAGGCTTAGGCCGACGCTTATTTGGTGGAGGGGTCCATGATTTGGGTGGAAGGTGTCGCGCTCGCGCCGGTGGTAGGGGCAGGTGGGATGTGGAAGGAGGTGGATGGGGGTCGGGTGTGGATTACCTGCCTGGATAGGAGAGGCCGAGGAGTGTGAAGGAGGGTCGCCGACAAGGAGGCGGCAGCGCTGCAAGCAAGGAGTGAAGGTTTCAACTTGTGAAGGAAGGCGGAAAGAGGGGAAATGTGGTTGGTAAGGGGAGGGGCAGGGAGGTAGATATTTTCACGGAAGCCGAAAATTTGGGATCGTTTCAGCCAAAAAACTGGCGCGCAAAGTGTCATCGGACACGGTCCCTTATTCAGAAATGGCGCGCTGTGGACTGTAGCCGACACACCTTCTCTCATAAGACATGGGCGTACTATACACCGACGATGCTCCAAGATATTTTGTGCTGCATCTCACACGGTTGGTGATGATAAACTATGTGCGATCTACTTAATTTATCATCTTGATCATTTGGATTACGTAATGGGGCCACATCTACAAAGGATGGTGTTTGAATTGTTAGAACTTATATCTGCAGTCAACATGCAACTATAGGTGTGTCGTCAAAAAATTGGAATGATTCAGGGTTCGTTTGTACATTTTTATACATTAACTGGGTTTTCCAGGCATTTTATGCGCATAATTCAAATTTGAACTACATGCACATGCTCCAGTGCATATAAACTTATTGAAAAATCAAATATGTGTCCATGGTTGCATGCTTAGGTCCCATGCAAGAAATGGGAATGAATTTCAAACACCCTACCACCGTCACTCGGCCTCAAACATTGAGATGCCTGGTTTTTAAATTCTAGTAAATCCAAAACTCGTCTGAAATTCATGAAACTTGGCATGCTATCATGTAGCGGCATCAACATGCCGTGGTACAAATTTTGTCCCATTTGGGGCAGGTTTGGGTATATGCTTCTCACAAACCGGAGCTTCTGACAACAAGCATGATGGTTTTCGGTAGGGAACATCCCACCTTTGGGGACGAAACGATATCCATTGCCTCTTATTGCTTTCAAATTTTTTTCTCATGGCAACACAGAACAATAGGAGTGTTGTGCGAATTTTTGTGATTTTTGGGGTTCATTTGGACATTTTTATGCATTAACTGAGTTTTGAATGCATTTATGTGCATAATTCAAATTTGAACTACATGCACATGCTCCAGTGCATATAAACTGGTTGAAAAATCAAACATGTGTCCTTGTTTGCATACTTAGGTCGCATGCAAGAAATGAGAATGAATTTGAAACACCAGGGCACTGTTAATTGCCGGCAAAACATTGAGATGCCTGGTTTTTAAATTCTAGTAAATCCAACACTCGTCTGAAATTCATGAAACTTGGCATGCTATCATGTAGCGGCATCAACATGCCGTGGTACAAATTTTGTCCCATTTGGGGCAGGTTTGGGTATATGCTTCTCACAAACCGGAGCTTCTGACAACAAGCATGATGGTTTTCGGTAGGGAACATCCCACCTTTGGGGACGAAACGATATCCATTGCCTCTTATTGCTTTCAAATTTTTTTCTCATGGCAACACAGAACAATAGGAGTGTTGTGCGAATTTTTGTGATTTTTCAGGTTTTGTTTGGACATTTTTATACGTTAACTGAGTTTTGAATACATTTATGTGCATAATTCAAATTTGAACTACATGCACATGCTCTAGTGCATATAAACTGGTTGAAAAATCAAATATGTGTCCTTGTGTGCATGCTTAGGTCCCATGCAAGAAATGGGAATGAATTTCAAACACTGGGGCACCGTCGATTGCCGGCAAAACATTGAGATGCCTAGTTTTAAAATTCTAGTAAATCCAAAACTCATCTGAAATTCATGAAACTTGGCATGCTATCATGTAGCGGCATCAACATGCCCGTGGTACAAATTTTGTCCCATTTGGGGCAGGTTTGGGTATATGCTTCTCACAAACTGGAGCTTCTGACAACAAGCATGATGGTTTTCGGTTGGGAACGTCCCACCTTTGGGGACGAAACGATACCATTGCCTCTTATTGCTTTCAAATTTTTTTCTCGTGTCAACATAGAACAATAGGAGTGTTGTTTGAATTTTTGTGATTTTTCGGGATTCGTTTGGACATTTTTATGCATTAACTAAGTTTTCAATGCATTTTATGTGCATAATTCTAATTTGAACTACATGCACATGCTCCAGTGCATATAAGTTGGTTGAAAAATCAAATATGTGTCCTTGGGTGCATGCTTAGGTCCCATGCAAGAAATGGGCATGAATTTCAAACACCGGGGAACCGTTGATTGCCAGCAAAACCTTGAGATGACTGGTTTTTAAATTCTAGTAAATTCAAAATTCTGTTAACCATTCATGTGATGCCACGTGTCATGGTTTTAATGGCTGTAGGAGGTGCCGTGCGGAAAGCTGCTTGATTTGACTGAACAAGAGGCGTGCGAGCGTCGTTCGGTGCACAGGCTGACCGAAAGGCGTGCAAGTTGTCCTCGAGTGCGCAGGCTCATCGGGTAGCATGCGAGCTATACGCTGCGCAGGCTCACTGGGAAGCGAGCCCTTTGATTTACATGGCCACCCGCCTTGCTCGCACCCTCTCCATTAATGGAGCCAAGCCGCAACTTAATTCACTTTTTAAATATAAAGCACTCATCACAAACGTTTTAGTTAGAACACCCGTATGCAAACCGCCAGCTTCCCTAGGGAGCCAAGAGAAAATGTGCCGAGCAGTATTTCTGCAGCTCTTGATCGCATACAATTTACATACAACACCCATATGCAAAGTGAGAGGAGCGCAGGATTTGTGCATCTCTTCAATGCAAACGGGCGTTCTGGATGACCCGTGTGCAACCACGTACAAACAATTTGGTAAGATTTGCATCTGTCATATTGGGTATGTTGCCATTTGTTAAACTGGAAATATTTACATTTGTTGATCTAGTAACGTTGCCATTTGTCAATCCTTGTAACACTGTGATTTTTCAAAATATGCAGCTAGAAATCATTAGCACTATGTAATTTTTGCAACTAAAATTTAGTAATTAAGCATAGATATCATTCATACATTAAGCAGTCGTTCTTAATTTATACAAATAGTTCAACTCGACAGCTGAACCGACCAAACTTCTCCCCAATTGTTGCCAACCACGTACTGAAATAGCTAGTTCAACTATATATACTAGCTAATTGTAAGTACGTTGTACATTTCGACCACACATCTATAGTTGGATGAACTGAACAAAATAGCCCCTAAATACTACTACCACGGAGGGGCTTTGTGCTACTTCCGGCAGCCTCTCCTCTACCAAGTGCGTTCAGTTAGAGGCGGAGGAGGAGGAGGCTACCGACGAGCTGGACCAAGGCAATACGGTGCCTGCTGCTGCTGCTGCACGTTCAGCGACGCTCGCCAGCTTGAATTCCCACTGCCGTTCCAGACGATCCCCCTTGAAGCGGACGGACTGCTCGTAGATCTCTTGATTCCTCGCTTATTCATCGACGTGTGCTGCGGCCACGGCTGCGGTAAGGCTCTTTGCATGCTTGACAAGGAGCTCCTCCTCTTCCCGCAGGAACTCGATGTAGCGCGCAAGGTCGCTGACACACATGCGGGCCTCCACCTCTGCCCCCCTCCTTCGGGCGGCGATGGCGGAGCGGGTGATGATCCCGGCGGTCGACGGTGGGCTGGCGGCCACGGCGGCCGACGATGGGGTGGTGGCCACGACCACCACCTCCCGCCTTCGGGCCGCGGTGGCGGATCGGGTGATGGCCACGGTGGCCGACAGTGGAGTGGTGGCCACGACGGCCACCTCCCGCCTTCGGGCCGCGGTGACGGAGCAGAAGATGGCCCTGGCTTTCGATGGTTGTGTGGCGGCAACGTCGGCCGGCAACAGCTGCCGACGGGCAGCGGCAGCGGAGCGTGTGGTGGGTGTTCCGCACACACCCAACAGGGACACCACGTGCACTACACTACGCTAGGGACTGCGCCGCCGCCGCGGTGTAGCCTCCCAACTGGAGTTGTCCTCTGATGACAGCAGAGTGGCTGAGTGACGACGACGAACCGGTGCCATTGGCGACTGTGGAAGAAGCAGACGAGATAAGCTACAGGGAGGGAGGGGAAAATGCGACGCAGGACTCACCAGCCGTGAGGGTTTTTATAGTAGGCCGGTAAGCATTAGGATTTTGGGGGATTTCACCGAGTCGGCCGGGAAGCTTGCATGGGAACCTGCGAGGTTGCATGGGAACGGGCTCACTGACGATTCATTGGCACCACCATTTGGCCAAAAGAACGCCCCCGTGCACTGCGCAAGCTTGCGCTGTAAGCCGTCTGCGGCAGCGGGGTGACAAGACGTGCGAGAGAAGGACGAGAGGACACGTACACATGCAGTTAATAAAAAATGTTTGGGATTTAATTACCTACTATACCCCCATCCTGGTTTTGTAAGTAGGATTTGTTAACTAATAAAATATTTATGCATGTCGCCATAGATTATATCGTTGGAGTCGTATTTGAACATAGTTTCCAGCTATACAATTTTTGTAACATGCATTAACACTTTTTTGGTTAAATTTAAGGTTATACACCAGCAAGTGTTTGCCCGCAACACACACGGGTTATTCCATCACAAACAACTCTGATGGATCAACTGTCTGCCACGTATCGCACACGCAACTCTAATCTGATTTGTGCTTGATGTCTCCAACATCGCTTGCATAGTTCGTCTTATTTGCCATGTATCACTGTGTCGTCATATGCTTGCGTCGCTCGGCAAGCTCTGCTCGCCGTTAGGCGCCGCAGCGTGCTGTGCTCGCTGTTAGGCGCGCTCGGTCGCGTTTATTGGCGCGCTCTGCTCGCGTCCCTCGGCGCGCTCGGCTTGTGGACAACTTTTCCTTGAGGCGGCCACGGAGCGCTCTGCTCGTGTCCCTCCGCGTGCGCTTTGCTAGCGGTTGGGCATGCGCACGATCACGTCGGGGTCCCCATATGCATGCGATTGCACCACGCGCATTGCCACACGATGCAGTTACATGCGACATGATGGAGTTACGTGCTACAAATTAGAACTGCCATCAGGGCCTGCCGATATTCCTGGTCGTCCGGCTTCCCCTTTAATTCCAGCAGCCATTCTAACATTAGTCTCTTCAACCTTTCGATCGTGCCACACAACACAACAAGCACACCCACGAAGACACATAGAGAGGGGATGTCCGGTGGCGCTCCAATGGATTTCGGCGAGCATAGAGTGGAGACCCACGCGAGGGAGACGGATCTCTCGGTGGTGTACACCATCGACCCGGCCATGGTGGACGACTACATCAACAGCGTTGAGCAATTGCTTGCTGGAGACAAGTACAAGGTGGTCGGCATGTACCTCCAGTACACCACCAGTCGTCCCGGCATAGATCAGAAGGTTGTCGTCGCCCAGTTGTGCGTGCACCATCATGTCCTCATCTACCACTACTGCATGGCCACAGAGCCTTGCGACCATTTCAACAGGTTCTCAATCGCATCAACTACAAGTTCGCCATGGTGGATAGCAAAGATGATGTAAAACCGCTCAGTGTTACGGGCTTGGCCTGCAAGAACCTTGTCAAAATCCGTGACCACTACAGGGTCTAGGGCAGCATGAAGCAGGACTCCCTGGTCGAACATGCCTCGGCCATCATCGACCCCTACTACGAAAAGATGAAGCAAGATGCCCAGAGAACAAGTCCCGTATCCTGGCACAAAGCCTGGATGCAGCAACTGGATGAACCTCACCTCAGGCTCGCGGCCAAGAGTGTGTACACATGCTACGAGATGCACAGGAGAATCGTTGACATGAGGAAGTGCCTCGTTACCCAAATCGACATGCCCGTATCGAGCCACAAGAAGAGCAAGCGTCAAAAGAAGTAGATGATGATCAAATGATCATTTATGCTAGTTAATCATGCATGTAATATATAGTTTACTTTATTGGTGTGTGTGGAAATGTCATGTGTGTAGTAGCCACCTATGTAATTATGCATGTAATAGTTTAATTTGGTGTGTGCAAATGCCATGGTTGTAGTAGCCACCTATGTAAGTGCATGTTTAATTTGGTTATGCAAGCATATCCTTATAAGTGTATGTGTGTGTTTGTGTGTGTGTGTTGTTCTGTATGCAATCCCACCGCACAACACACATGTCTTATCAGCAGCAACCGCATGTGTTCTTATCGGTCTTCAGACACATTTCTGATTACAGACTTGTTTGCCGCGTATCACACACATCTTGTTAAGTTGAACCGTTTCTGTTATCATGTCTCAATGCAAACAGTTCATGCGAGTGAACCGCATGACGTATATCGCACACACCTTTGATCTGGCTGACCATTTCTTTTGTGTTGCCTAATCACAAACAGTTCATGCGAGTGAACCGTATGCTGTGTACCGCACACGCCTACATCTGGCTGCCCGTTTCTTTTGTTCCTCCGCATCGCAAACAGTTCATTGAACTGAACCGTATGCCCTTCATCGCACACGCAACTAAAACCTGAATCGTTTTTGATGCATCCGTCATCGCAAACATTTTACACATTTCTGACGGTTTTCATACAACACCGTTTGCGATTATTGCATCGCACACAATTTCTCAAAGGGTCTCTGATCGTAGTGTCGCGTTAGCAGCATCATGCAATAGTGGGCGGCGATGTGGAGTCGGACAGCTATGTTGGAGAAGGACGCTCCTTCAGTTACTTAACTGCTGGTGCAGTTGGGTCATTGACATGTGGGCCCAACAGGCATCTGGGCCACATGTCAGAAACGCAACTGCATGTGCAGTTAAGTCACTGAAGCTCATTCCGCTGGAGAATAAGCTTCTATTCGGCTCAGCCAGACACGGGTGGGTAGATTCGGTTAATTAATTATACCTCCAGCGCCCCCCTTTTTAGTTGAAGAATGTATGAAATGTAATGAAATCAGGCATGTTTATATGAAATCCGACCGTGTATGAATGAATTTAGTTTGATTAGTTCAAATTCTTGTATCACTGGCATTGGATGAACATGCAAAACAATACGTACTAGGATTATTCTCATGGTGATCACCTCGTTTGCAGCAGTTTCACATGTACTCCATCCAGTCCTTTTTAGTCAGTATACAAGTTTTCTCTGTAGTCAAAGTATCTCTACTTTGACCAATCTTTTAGAAAAAAGTTTTTTACATTCACAATGTAAAATCAACTGACTTCAAAGAAATCTAATATGCGAAGTAAAAAGGAACAGAGGGAGTACAAAGAGTTTGAGCTGCTTTTTAGCGTTCATGTACATTGCAATCAAACACACATGTCTGGCAATTCATAGAGAACATTCAAAACAATCGATGATTATGCATGTCAGTGATTCACATGTCAGAGCCAATACTTACTTCACAACTAAACAATAAAGAAAAATCGATCGATGCTGCTGACAGCAAAGGGCGTCCCATTCAAAAATACCAAACGCATGTCTTCTTGCTAACATCAATGAGCAAAATTTGACAAGGCTGTCCCATTCCAGAATGTCAAATGCGTGTTGTTTTGCGTACATCAATGAGCACAATTTGATAAGGTTTTCCCATTCCAAAATATCAAATGCCTACGATTGTGGAATGGGCAGGGTTTGCCATCAGTTCGGACATTGACATGCCACCTCGTGCTAAATAAACCAGATGTTCTTTTTGTGTAGTTCCACCAAAATCAACCAAATTCGCGCGTAGCTTGTATGATTTCTCCTTTATATGTTGCAACGCCTTGAACATATCGGCACCTCCTTTCTTGTGGTGGAAATGAATGATTCGATGTATTCATGAACATTTTGTGCAGTTCCCATTGAAATCAAGCTAAGCAACCCTGTTTGCACAAATACAAAATAAGTGATTAGTTTAAAGCAAACTGTACTATGAGTTGATAGTTTAAACAGGAACCTACCTAGTCCATGTAGAGCACACTTTTAAAAAATGGAACTCACCGAAAAGAATCCTAGAACAACATTGTACTTGTGCATCACAGTAAAAAAGATGGAGATTTGTCAGTCCTTCGAGCTGTAGTTAGTTTGGTCTTGTGGGGAGTAATGTAACTAGCCTTCAACTGCTCCTTCGGATGAGAAGATAGACAGGGCTTCTTCATCCTGGCATAATCGGAACTAGTCACTTCACGCACTCCGTATTCTTTTTCAGAGGAGGATGATCCTGTTGTGCAAACACAAGAGGACAACTAAATGGTAGCATCCCAGTTTGCTCGAAAAAAAGGAAAGGAAATATTTAAAACAGCACAGATGAAGCACTTCTCAAGGACAATACCACTTTCTCATGACAGTACCTAAACAGTAGCACAACACCAATAGAGATGACAAAGCTCAATCATATGGATGGAATCCGTGGGGAGTAACAACCTTTGTCAGGAGGCTTATTGTGTATAGCATACAGATCAAGCACTTCTCCGGAACCATCTGTTGTTATCTACTGTGGTTGCCATGCTTACTATATACTCCTCGATTAGTTTAATGTTTCCAACATCTTCTAGTGCAGTTCCACTAAATATATGGTATCTTCAAAGAAGATCCCTATTTGCACAAGTAGAGATAATTACATATTACATTAATAGTGGCATCAAATCAGTGGCAAACAATTGCTTGTTCCAGCCAAAGCAATAAATTAAGATGCAAAACTATATCATTACTTGTGTCATCACAGTTCCAGTGCTTCATTATAGCACCGGGAGTTAATTTTTTTTTCTTCTGCTTGTTCTTCCCCTTCATCACTTGGTTCAATAACAGACAAGCTTAGCCTTCAATGTAAGATTTGGCATGTCAATTAGGGAGCACAAGTATAGCACTAAACAACGAGATTAATTTTCTAATGAAAGTGGGAAAATACAGGCCAAAAGTTGTGAAATATCCTTATCTTATCTCAATGGGATATTATGGTGCACATACAGATTGGAAGTCTTGTCTCCATTTGTGCAGTTCACTAAAATCAAGCAACATTACCGTACAAGTAGCACAACATATGAAAGCACAATGCACAATCATGTGAAAGAAGGCTAGTACTGACCTCTCATGACGCGGAATTCAAACAACTCACAAGAAGAAGATCTAAACCAAATTTGCCAACATGGATAGGAAGTAAGATCTCCTCTTGTGCAGTTCCACTAAGATCAAGCAATCAAGCAACATTGTCGGTGTGACATTTTGGTTGAACTGCACAAAACACTCTTAAAACAAACGTGTTTTGTGCAGTGCAACAAAAGGTCACAATAGCAACAAGGTGAAGTAGATACATTTTAGCATGTCATTTGATAACCTCTAGTCCATGTATAGTCCTTGGAACCAAGAAGGTAGGGACTAGGGACTTTTTAGTTGGGACTAAAAAAAGTCCTAGGACCTTTTAACCAAACTGGGCCTTAGATTAACAACAACTAAAGAGTTGCATGGGACAACGGACTCACCATCACCATGTGCATCTACCGATGTATGAAGGGGTGATGCATAGTCTGTTGCGACAAAGAACAAACAACCAAGGAGCATATTTGTGTTGGACCCAGTTTTGTTATCTTTAGACACCTTTCCCTATGTGAGCACAGCAAATCCAGTCCTACTAAAACTCCACAGCCTTTTCCCCCAAAATAAAAAGATCAATTCGTTATACATGTGCGTACTGCATTTGTCATTGTTTTGCCTTTTCGACCAACGTAGGTGTTGGATAGCCCGTCTGTACTAGTACTTTGCCCCCTTCCTTTCCTCTTTCAACCACGTCCTAGATTCATGCTATACAAATTTCCCTACAAATTTCCCCCTTCCTTTCCTCTTTGAACAACGTCCTAGATTCATGCTATACAACTTTCCCCACTACTTTCCAACCTTCCTTTCCTTTTGAATCACGTCCTAGATTCATGCGATACAACTTTCCCCACTACTTCCCCCCATTCCTTTCCTCTTTGAACCACGTCCTAGATTCATGCTATACAACTTTCCCCACTACTTTCTTGTTTGATCCAACACCAAGATTCGAGTGCAGAAGTGAAAAAATCCCACATGCAGCTAGAGCAATGCACGTGGAATAAGTAAATTATACCTTAAGGTTCTTGGAGTGTGGTCCAGTGGGCGACAGGAGGCCGTTCTGCCCACACTATGTACGGCGGCGAGGAAGAAGGGGACGGAGGCCCTCCCGCACCACCGCTGGGTGAAAGAGAACAGCTGCGCCGGTAGTGGATTCCCTCCCTCACTGACGGCGACAACGTTAAGCATCCTTCCCTTCTCGGCAGATGGATCCTATCGGCTCTTTGACCAGCAGTGAGGGGAGTGAGAGAGAGAGGCCAGCTAAGTCTTGTTTAGATATAGAGAGGGTGAGAGAGCGTGAAGAGAGCAACTACAAGCGCTGAGGCTCCAGCGTGTATAGATATAGTGGAGAGAGAGTGTGAAGAGTGCAAACCCTAGAAAACAAGCGTCGAGGCCGAGATCGTATAGCACCGTATCCTTCATTTTGACCAGTCAAAGAATCCTCCTAGCACCACCCCAGATCACTTTCTCTATCTATCATGCGGGGCCTACATGTCATTGGGTGGAAGAAAGAAGTCGAACAAAAACAAAATTATGCTCAAGTGTGGTTATCGAACCCGAGACCTCTAGTTTGACGAGCGAACAGGCTAACCAGCTACACCACCCTCACGTTATGTTTAACGAGAGGAAAGTAACCTTTTATACATTTCTACATTCGTGTGACAAGCATGCCGTGTTTTTTTTGCATGGGAGTCATTGGAATTTAAATCATATTCGTGTCATGTGGCTTTGGTGGCAAGGTCTTTTGGGATTCAAAGCAGTGTTGGTAGTACAAAAATAATGTAGCCTTAGTCACCTTACCTCTCTCCACGTAGTACGTTGGGTCCCACCAGTCAGAGGGTGAAACAAACAAATTAATAAGAAAAATGTTAGTACGCGAAATACAAATTAATATAATTTTTTGTGACATGCATGAACATTTTGTTAGTTAATCTATGGTCAAAATTTGACATGAAATACAATGGGGACCAATAAACCAGGACGGAGGTAGTACGCAAAGTTTGCCGTCAGAAGTGAGCCGATCTGGCTCTCCTGAGCTAGGAAGGTTTTTCTAGCCCACCCAAGCTAGATGGCCCACAAAAGCTAACATATTTTAATAGTTCCAAACGCCTAACCTTGCTCGGCTAGGCTATAAACTGTTCTTGCTAAGGATCCAAATGCTCCCTAAGTAAATCGCACGATATTCCTATTCTATGAACCTCTGTGTGTGTGTGTGTGTGTGTTTAATAGCATGTGTGTGTTAGAGAGAGCGACACATCGACCTACTCCTATAGAGAGATGGTGTGTAATGTATGATTTAGCCATGAGAGTCGGTGCATCCTCTCGTTTTCGGGCGTCCGGTCGGGATAGGCAGACCGCTGCCACGCCCGCTCCTATCCATCCTGGCCCACCCAAAGCCCCTCGATCGCCCGCGCGCGTGCTACCTCTGGAGCATGCGTTGGTTTTCCCTTGAAGAGGAAAGGGTGATGCAGCACAGTTGTGTAAGTATTTCCCTTAGTTTTTGAGAACCAATGTATCAATCCAGTAGGAGGTAACACGCAAGTCATCTAGTACCTACACAAACAAACAAGAACCTCGCAACCAACGCGATAAAGGGGATGTCAATCCCTTCATGGTCACTTACGAAAGTGAGATCTGATAGAGATAATAAGATAAATATTTTTGGTATTTTTATGATATAGATTGGAAAATATAGATTGCAAAATAAATGGTAATATAAATAGCAAGTTGATATGAAAATAATATGATGGAAGATAGACCCGGGGCCATAGGTTTCACTACTGGATTCTCTCAAGATAGAAAATTCAACGGTGGGTGAACAAATTACTGTCGAGCAATTGATAGAAAAGCGAATACTTATGAGAATATTTAGGCATGATCATCTATATAGGCATCACGTCCGCGACAAGTAGACTGAAACGATTCTGCATCTACTACTATTACTCCACACATCGACCGCTATCCAACATGCATCTAGAGTATTAAGTTCATAAGAACAGAGTAACGCATTAGGCAAGATGACATGATGTAGAGGGATAAACTCAAGCAATATTATATAAACCCCATCTTTTAATCCTCGATGGCAACAATACAAATGTGCCTTGCTGCCCCTGCTCCTACTGGGAAAGGACACCACAAGATTGAACCCAAAGGTAAGCACTTCTCCCATTGCAAGAAAGATCAATCTAGTAGGCCAAACCAAACTGATAATTCGAAGAGACTTGCAAAGATATTTAAATCATGCATAAAAGATTTCAAAGAAGAATCAAATATTGTTCATAATCTTGATCATAAACCCACAATTCATCGGATCTCGACAAACACACCGCAAAAAGAATTACATCGAATAGATCTCCAAGAGAATCGAGGAGAACTTTGTATTGAGATCCAAAGAGAGAGAAGAAGCCATCTAGCTAATAACTATGGACCCGAAGGTCTGTGGTAAACTCCTCACACATCATCGGAGAGCCTATGGTGTTGATGTAGAAGCCCTCCGTGATCGATTCCCCCTACGGCGGAGCGCCGGAAAAGGCCCCAAGATGGGATCTCACGGGTACAGAAAGTTGCGGCGGTGGAAATAGGGTTTCATGGTGCTCCTGGATGTTTTCGGGGTATATGGGTATGTATAGGAGGAAGAAGTACATCGGTGGAGCTGCGAGGACCCACGAGGGTGGGGGCACACCTACCCCCCTGGGCGTGCCCTCCTACCTCGTGGCCTCCTCGCTTCTTTCTTGACGTCCACTCCAAGTCTCTTGGATCATGTTTGTTCCAAAAATAACTCTCCCGAAGGTTTCATTCCGTTTGGATTCCGTTTGATATTCCTTTTCTGTGAAACACTGAAATAGGCAAAAAAACAGCAGTTTGCACTGGGCCTTTGGTTAGTAGGTTAGTCCCACAAATAATATAAAAAGGTAAATTCAAGCCCATTAAACCTCCAAAACAAATAATATAATAGCATGGAACAACAAAAAATTATAGATACGTTGGAGACGTATCAAGCATCCCCAAGCTTAATTCCTGCTCGTCCTCGACTAGGTAAATGATAAAAACAGAATTTTTGATGTGGAATGCTACCTAGCATAATTCTCAATGTAATTTTATTTATTGTGGCATGAATGTTCAGATCCGAAAGATTCAAGACAAAAGTTTAATGTTGACATAAAAATAATAATACTTCAAGCATACTAACAAAGCAATCATGCCTTCTCAAAATAACATGGCCAAAGAAAGTTATCCCTACAAAATCATATAGTATGGCTATGCTCTATCTTCACCACACAAAGTATTTAAATCATGCACAACCCCGATGACAAGCCAAGCAATTGTTTCATACTTTTGACGTTCTCAAACTTTTTCAATCTTCACGCAATATATGAGCGTGAGCCATGGACATAGCACTATAGGTAGAATAGAATGGTGGTTGTGGAGAAGACAAAAGGAGAAGATAGTCTCACATCAACTAGGCGTATCAACGGGCTATGAAGATGCCCATCAATAGATATCAATGTGAGTGAGTAGGGATTGCCATGCAACAGATGCACTAGAGCTATAATTATATGAAATCTCAAAAAGAAATTAAGTGGGTGTGCATCCAACTTGCTTGCTCACGAAGACCTAGGGCATTTTGAGGAAGCCCGTCATTGGAATATACAAGCCAAGTTCTATAATGTAAAATTCCCACTAGTATATGAAAGTGAGAACATAGGAGACTCTCTATCATGAAGATCATGGTGCTACTTTGAAGCACACGTGTGGTAAAAGGATAGTAGCATTGTCCCTTATCTCTTTTTCTCTCATTCTTTTTGGGACTTCTCTTTTTTAAGGCCTTTCTCTTTTTTTCCAGAGTCTCGTCACGACTTGTGGGGGAATCATAGTCTCCATCATCCTTTCATCACTTGGGACAATGCTCTAATAATGATTATCATCACACTTTTATTTACTTACAACTCAATACTAGAGCAAAATATGACTCTATGTGAATGCCTCCGGCAGTGTACTGGGATGTGCAATGAATCAAGAGTGACATGTATGAAAGAATTATGAACGTGGCTCTGCCACAAATACGATGTCAACTACATGATCATGCAAAGCAATATGACAATGATGAAGCGTGTCATAATAAATGGAACGGTGGTAAGTTGCATGTCAATATATCTCGAAATGGCTATGGAAATGCCACAATAGGTAGGTATGGTGGCTGTTTTGAGGAAGTTATTAGGTGGGTGTATGGTACCGGCGAAAGTTGTGCGGTACTAGAGAGGCTAGGAATGGTGGAAGGGTGAGAGTGCGTATAATCCATGGACTCAACATTAGTCATAAGAACTCACATACTTATTGCAAAAAAATATTAGTTATCGAAAAAAAGTACTACGCACATGCTCCAAGGGGGATAGATTGGTAGGAAAAGACTATCGCTCGTCCTCGACCGCCACTCATAAGGAAGACAATCAATAAATAAATCATGTTCCGACTTCATCACATAACGGTTCACCATACGTGCATGCTATAGGAATCACAAACTTTAACACAAGTATCTCTCAAATTCACAACTACTCAACTAGCATGACTCTAATATCACCATCTTCATGTCTCAAAACAATCATCAAGTATCAAACTTCTCATAGTATTCAATGCACTTTTTATGATAGTTTTTATTATACCCATCTTGGATGCCTATCATATTAGGACTAATTTTATAGCCAAAGAAAATTACCATGCTGTTGTATAAGAGTTTAAAAATAATATAAGTGAAGCATGATAGATCAATAATTTCTATAAAATAAAACCACCACCGTGCTCTAAAAAGATATAAGTGAAGCACTAGAGCAAAGTTATCTAGCTCAAAAGATATAAGTGAAGCACATAGAGTATTCTAATAAATTCCGATTCATGTGTGTCTCTCCAAAAAGGTGTGTACAGAAAGGATGATTGTGGTAAACTAAAAATAAAACACTCAAATCATACAAGACGCTCCAAGAAAAACACATATCATGTGGTGAATAAAAATATTGCCTCAAGTAAAGTTACCGATAGACGAAGACGAAAGAGGGGATGCCTTCCGGGGCATCCCCAAGCTTAGGCTTTTGGTTGTCCTTGAATTTTACCTTGAGGTGCCTTGGGCATCACCAAGCTTAGGGTCTTTCCACTCATTATTCCCAAATCCATCAAATCTTTACCCAAAACTTGAAAACTTCACAACACAAAACTTCAACAGAAAATCTCATGAACTCCATTAGTATAAGAAAAACAAACCACCACTTCAAGGTACTGTAATGAACTCATTCTTTATTTATATTGGTGTTAAACCTACTGTATTCCAACTTCTCTATGGTTCATACCCCCCGATACTAGCCATAGATTCATCAAAATAAGCAAACAACACACGAAAAACAGAATTTGTCAAAAACATAACAATCTGTAGTAATCTGTAGGTTCCGAATACTTATGTAACCCCAAAAATTCTGAAATAAATTGGTGTACATGATTAATTTTTCTATTAATCATATGCAAGAAGAATCAACCTAATCGCACTCTCCAGTAAAAAAATGGCAGCAAATCTCGTGAGCGCTAAAGTTTCTGTTTTTTACAGCAAGATCCCAAAGACTTCCCCCAAGTCTTCCCAAAGGTTCTACTTGGCACAAACACTAATTAAAAGCATAAAAACACATCTAAACAGAATCTAGATGAATTATTTATTACTAAACAGGAACAAAAACAAGAAACAAAAATCAAATTGGGTTGCCTCCCAACAAGCGTTATCGTTTAACGCCCCTAGCTAGGCATAAAAAGAAGAATAGATCTAGGTATTGTCATGTTTGGTATGCAATCCATAAGTGGCTCTCATAATAGATTCATAAGGTAATTTAATTTTCTTCCTACGAAAGTGTTCCATCTTTTCTTAACGGAAATTGGAATCTAATATTTCCTTCTTTCATATCAATAATTGCACCAATCGTTCTAAGGAAAGGTCTACCAAGAATAATAGTACATGTAGGATTTCAATCTATATCAAGAACAATGAAATCTACGGGCACATAATTCCTATTTGCAACAATAAGAACATCATTAATCCTTCCCATAGGTTTCTTAATAGTGGAATCCGCAAGATGCAAATTTAAAGAACAATCATCAAATTCTTGGAAATCTAACATATCACACAAAGTTTTTGGAATCGTGGAAACACTAGCACCCAAATCACATAAAGCAAAGCATTCATGATCTTTAAGTTTAATTTTAATAGTAGGTTCCCACTCATCATAGAGTTTTCTAGAAATATAAACTTCTAATTCAAGCTTTTCTTCATAAGATTGCATTAAGGCATCAACGATATATTTGGTAAAAGCTTTATTTTGACTATAAGCATGAGGAGAATTTAACACGGATTGCAACAAGGAAATACAATCTATCAAAGAGCAATTATCATAATTAAATTCCTTGAAATCCAAAATAGTGGGTTCATTGATATGTAAAGTTTTGACCTCTTCAATCCCACTTTTACCAATTTTTGCATCAAGATCTAAAAACTCCGAATCATTGGGGAGCCTTTTAACTAAAGTTTACTCATCTCCAGTCCCATCATTATCAAGATTCATATTGAGAAACAAAGATTTAACAGGAGACACATCAATCACTTTTAGATCTTCTTCCTTACTATCATGGAAACTAGAAGAACACGCTTTTATAAAGCAATCTTTTTTAGCCCGCATCCTAGCGGTTCTTTCTTTGCACTCATCAATGGAAATTCTCATGAATTTGAGAGACTCATTGATATCATGCTTAGGTGGAATAGATCTAAGTTTCAAAGAATCGACATCAAAAGAAATTCTATCCACGCTCCTAGCCAACTCATCAATCTTAGGCATTTTTTCTTCAAGCAAAGCATTAAAATTCTTTTGCGAAATCATAAATTCTTTAACACTAGTCTCAAAATCAGAGGGAATCTTATAAAAATTTGCATAAGAGTTGTTGTAGGAATTACCATAATTATTAGAGGAATTAGTAGGGAATGACCTAGGATTAAAGTTTCCTCTATACGCGTTGTTACCAAAACTGTTCCTACCAACAAAATTCACATCCATAGATTCATTATTATTCTCAATCAAAGTAGACAAAGGAATATCATTAGGATTAGAAGAAACACTCTTATTAGCAAATAATTTCATAAGTTCATCCATCTTTCTACTCAAAACATTAATTTCTTCTATAGCATGAACCTTTTTACTAGTAGATATTTCGGTGTGCCATTGAGAATAATTAACCATACTATTATGTAGGAGTTTAGTAGCTTCTCCTAAAGTTATTTCCATAAAAGTGCCTCCCGCGGCCGAATCTAAAAGATTTCTAGAAGCAAAATTCAATCCAGCATAAAAATTATGTATGATCATCCACAAATTCAAACCATGTGTAGGGCAATTATGTATCATTAATTTCATCCTCTCCCAAGCTTGTGCAACATGCTCATGATCAAGTTGCTTAAAATTCATAATTCATTTCTAAGAGAGATGATCTTAGTGGGAGGAAAATACTTAGAGATAAAAGCATCTTTGCACTTATTCCATGAATCAATACTATTTTTAGGCAAAGAGGAAAACCAAGTTTTAGCATGATCTCTAAGCGAAAACGGGAACAGATTAAATTTAACAATATCATTATCCACATCTTTCTTCTTTTGCATATCACACAAATCAACAAAGCTGTTTAGATGGGTAGCGGCATCTTCACTAAGAAGGCCAGAAAACGGATCTTTCATGACAAGATTCAGCAAAGCAGTATTAATTTCACAGGATTCAGCATCAGTAAGAGGAGCAATCAGTGTGCTAATAAAATCATTATTGTTGGTATCGGAAAAGTCACACAATTTAGTATTATCTTGAGCCATCGTGACAAACAATCCAACACACAAGCAAGCAAGAGGCAAGCAAAAAGAGTCGAGCGGAAAAGAGGGCGAATAAGACGGCAAGGGTGAAGTGGGGGAGAGGAAAACGAGAGGCAAATGCCAAATAATGTAATGCGAGGGATAAGAGTTTGTGATGGGTACTTTGTATGTCTTGACTTGATGCAACCTTCCCCGGCAACGGCGCCAGAAATCCTTCTTGCTACCTCTTGAGCATGCGTTGGTTTTCACTTGAAGAGGAAAGGGTGATGCAGCACAGTAGCATAAGTATTTCCCTCAATTTTTGAGAACCAAGGTATCAATCCAGTAGGAGGTAACACGCAAGTCACCTAGTACCTGCACAAACAAACAAGAACCTCGCAACCAACGCGATAAAGGGGTTGTCAATCCCTTCACGGTCACTTGCAAAAGTGAGATCTGATAGAGATAATAAGATAAATATTTTTGGTATTTTTATGATATATATTTGAAAATAAAGATTGCAAAATAAACGGTAATAGAAATAGCAAGTTGATATGAAAATAATATGATGGAAGATAGACCCGGGGGCCATAGGTTTCACTAGTGGCTTCTCTCAAGATAGCAAATTCTATGGTGGGTGAACAAATTACTGTCGAGCAATTGATAGAAAAGTGAATACTTATGAGAATATCTAGGCATGATCATCTATATAGGCATCACGTCCGCGACAAGTAGACCGAAACGATTCTGGATCTACTACTATTACTCCACACATCGACCACTATCCAACATGCATCTAGAGTATTAAGTTCATAAGAACAGTGTAACGCATTAGACAAGATGACATGATGTAGAGGGATAAACTCAAGCAATATGATATAAAGCCCATCTTTTTATCCTCGATGGCAACAATACAATATGTGCATTGCTGCCCCTGCTGTCACTGGGAAAGGACACCGCAAGATTGAACCCAAAGCTAAGTACTTCTCCCATTGCAAGAAAGATCAATCTAGTAGGCCAAACCAAACTGATAATTCGAAGACACTTGCAAAGATATTTAAATCATGAATAAAAGATTTCAGAGAAGAATCAAATATTGTTCATAGATAATCTTGATCATAAACCCACAATTCATCAGATCTCGACAAACACACCGCAAAAAGAATTACATCGAGTAGATCTCCTAGAGAATCGAGGAGAACTTTGTATTGAGATCCAAAGAGAGAGAAGAAGCCATCTAGGTAATAACTATAGACCCAAAGGTCTGTGGTAAACTACTCACACATCATCGGAGAGGCTATGGTGTTGATGTAGAAGCCCTCCGTGATCGATTCCCGCTTCGGCGGAGCACTGGAAAAGGCCCCAAGATGGGATCTCACGGGTACAGAAGGTTGTGGCGGTCGTAATAGGGTTTCGTGGTGCTCCTGGATGTTTTCGGGGTATATGGGTATATATAGGAGGAAGAAGTACGTCGGTGGAGCTGCGAGGGGCCCACGAGGGTGGGAGCGCGCCTACCCCCTGGGCATGCCCTCCTGCCTCGTGGCCTCCTCGCTTCTTTCTTGACGTCCACTCCAAGTCTCCTGGATCACATTTGTTCCAAAAAATAAGTTTCCCGAAGGTTTCATTCCATTTGATATTCCTTTTCTGCAAAACACTGAAATAGGCAAAAAAAATAGCAGTTTGCACTGGGCCTCTGGTTAGTAGGTTAGTCCCAAAAATAATATAAAAAAGGTAAATTAAAGCCCATTAAACATTCAAAATAGATAATATAATAGCATGGAACAATAAAAAAATTATAGATACGTTGGAGACGTATTAGCACGCTCCCCACCCAAAATGGTCAGCGCCGCTCCAAAGAATCAGTGTCGGATTCATGCCTGGGCAGAGCAGACGCGACCTCTCATGGGTGCCTGCTTTGAAGAGAGAAGCGGATTTAAGAGTGACGGTTGCTTCATCCGTCCAACTTATTGCTGGATCTATGTGATTTGATGGCTCATTGGTCATTATTACTGACGTGGTAGGACTGCTGGATGTCCCACGCTTTTTGCGAAAGGAGGTACTACTAGATTACAATTTTCTCCATTCTTACAATGGAGGAGTGCGAGAGCAGTGAAAACACATAGGCTCAGTGATTACATGGCCCACCTCAAATTATCACCATATTTTATGGACACCGTGCGACACCTAACTCTTTACGTAGTACTAGTATAGTACGTACTGTAATTTATCAGCGAGATAAATTTGTACAATGCTATGAAGCTTCCAGCTTCTGTTTCATGTATCTTGCGTCCAAGGTTTCCCGTTGCAACATTTCATCAAATACAAAGGAGACTAACATGCATGCTATTGCATCTCAATGATTGACAAATCATAGCCAATATGTACTCCCTCCGTTACAAAATAAGTGTCTCAACTTTATGCAAACTTTAGTGCAAATTTGTACTACTACTAAATTTGACACTTATTTTGGAACAGAGACAGCTAAATAAAAAACAATACATGCAGTCCCTAGCCCTTGAACCATAAACACTAACATACTTTAATTTGCTAGCAACATTGGAGCTTCCGAAGAAATGAAGTTTGCAATCCTTTGACCATCGGATCATTTTTTGAAGTTTCACCAAAATCGAGATGAGCATCCCTATGGCAAAGAAATTGAAGAAGCGTGATTAGAATAAGATTACTGGTACTAGTTGATGAAACATAAACTCGTCACAAATATAGAATATAGAAGCCAGTAGAGGTATGTGCGGGGCAAAGAAGTAGAGAAATATCCACACGGAGTGATGTGGGCAGCTGGAGCAGTGGTGCAAGCCGGCTGTAAAGGAAGTTGTACCTAAGGGATGTCGGGACGTATCTCAACCTAGAGGAGGGCGGCGGGAGGTCACAACTACACACGTCGCGGCAGTGAGCAAGGGAAGAAGGCAACCTCACCGGCTTTGTGAGAGAGAATGGCGGGGACCCCTGATCGGGACGTGCCGACAGTGGGTTTTCGCTGTCGGCGACGGCGACCACATCTACACTAAGCATCCACCCCTTCCCCCGGGTGGTGTGATCCGCCGAGATGTTAGAGATGTGGCCACAGTCGTTTTGTGCGAGAGAGTGTGAAGAGAGCAATCCCAGCAAGCAACCGTGTAGGCTCGTCCTGGCTATGTATATAGTGGAGCGGTTTCCTTTTCTCTCCATATGAACTTATTTATATTGCGTATGTGCCACTGAAGAAAAAACTTTATTTATAAATCACGCGGCACTGTTCATGCGTGGTTCCCGACCCTCCATTATTATGAGTGAGTAACTACTACTAGACGCGTCAAATTATCATGTGGGCTGCATCATCTTACAGAAATGAGCTCCATCGTGTCACGTGTGTGGTTGGGGAAGATGCAAAAGACGCAAAGAGTGCTACTAGTACACTACGAGCGTGGGCGCGTGCACCTCTTCTCTTCGAGCATGGTTATTAAAAGTATTGCCCACTACTGTACTACCACGCGGTTATTATATATGGGCAAAGAGTATATGCAGTAATAATGACTAATAAGCTGTGAAATCACAAGGCCCACCTTTCTCTATGTTTGACCGAGGAAGTAACCATCATTTCACTCCTCGTTGAATATCCATCCGCTGCTACCTCCACGAATAAATAAAAATCCGCTTCTACCTCCGTAGCATGGTTAATAATATATCCATGCCAATCAGGACGTAGAAATATCATTCACTGATAAAATAGGGCTGGACCTAAGGCTGGTGATTTTTTTACTTTGTCTCTTTCTCTTTTTGTCTCATTTACTCATTTTACATAGGAGCATGTGTAGAGGATGGCTATTCCTTTCGATGGGACTTCTTCATGGGGTTTAAGACTAAGGCTGGTCATAGTGGGGAGTAACTTAGACTAGTAACATGCTTTGTTACTAGTCCATGTTACTACCTTCATAATGGGTAGTAACATATAGATGGTAACATACAAACCTTCATTAATTGAGACATAGACTCATTTTACCTCGGGGTGTTTTATGTTACAGTAACATATTATGTTACCACAATCATCTCATCCCTCATTAACTCCATTCCACACAAGCAAATTTGTCTTGGGATGTGTTGGTGTCAAAACCGGCGGATCTCGGGTAGGGGATCCCGAACTATGCGTCTAAGGTGGATGGTAATAGGAGGCAGGGGACACGATGTTTTACCCAGGTTCAGGCCCTCTTGATGGAGGTAAAACCCTATGTCCTGCTTGATTGATAATGGTGATTTGAGTATTACAAGAGTTGATCTACCATGAGATCGTAGAGGCTAAACCCTAGAAGCTAGCCTATGGTATGATTGTATGTTGTCTATCAACTAGCCTGGCCTCGGTTTATATAATGCACCAGAGGCCTAGGATAACAAGAGTCCTAGCCGAATACGCCGGTGGGGAAGAGTCCTTGTCTTGATCACCAAGTCTTGTGGAATCTACCATGTATGCGGCAGTTGTCCGAACTGGCCCATGAGTATACGGCCATGGGGGTCCTCGGCCCAATCTAACAGATCGGGAGACGACGTGGTGAGTACCCCCTAGTCTAGGACACCGTCAGTAGCCCCCTGAACCGGTCTTCAAGTTAGGGACGCTCCTCGATTCTTCCGAACTGTTCTTCATCTTCGGTTGACGGTCTTGAAAACTGGTTCAACAAATCTTCTCATCTTCGATCTTGAGGATCGCCGAAATGCATTCGACGAGTTTACATGTCGGGTATCCGAGGAGCCCCTTTAAGTTTCCGGCCTTTATCAATGCCTTGTTATTTTTATGCCACACCTCTGGTTTGAAGTTGTTCCCGGGAGGCAGTGTCCGCTTGCGTCCGAGCTCTAACGCCGGACTGCATTCGAGGTATCTTTTGCAGCCAAGCACCAATGTCAGACTGCTTCCAAGCTCCAACGCCGAAATGTATCCGAGCTCCAACGCCGGACAGTGTCCAAGCTCCAACACCGGACTATATCCAAGATGTCATCGATCATCTTGGTCCAAAGAAGTTGAAGGAGTTTAGCCGAGCTTAATGCCGGAAATGCCCTCTATGGAGCCAGCCACCAGCGCCCGAGCTTTATGCTGGACTGCTTCCGAGGTGGTGCACCACCCCGATTGTGGGCCGATTTTTTGTCAATATTTTTTATTATTGCAATCTATTCTCTGCCGAGATATATGGCCAGTAGCCCTCAAGGTGTGTATCGGTCTAAAACCCGAGATGCACCTGAAGGATGACGTAAGACCGCTGATCCCAGTAGCCGCTGAGACTTAGGTTGATTTGCAAAATCAGCCTGAGGATCAAGTCCTAGCTCGGTAGAATACTTCGGGACACAAAAAGCGGCGTGCTTAGTCCTCGAGACTCAGGTTGGGTGCGGCCGACCAACCTGAGTATCAAAATCTCCTCGGCAACTGTATTGCACTTAAAATTTTCTGCATTGAACAGGCAATGCAGTAGCCCCCGAGACGCTGGTCCGGTGGCAACACCAGATCAGGGGATCGATGTGCCCCTTTAATATTTGTAAATAATAAGGCCGAAGCCCAGTAGCCCCCGAGCCTTAATGCGGGCACGGGTGGCCGAATTAAGGATCGATATCCATAGTAAAATCACAAATTATGTGTAATGACTCTATGTATCCAAGTACTTTACGTCATTAATGCTTGGATCCGCATTGTACAAAACTTTGTTGATCGACCATCGGCTTCCACCTCCTCTGCTAGTAGCCGAGGAGTGTTTGTCCTACTTTATAAAGCCTTTATGAGGGCAAAGATTTACGACAAACAAGGCAATCTGGCCATACGGTTTTATGAACAAAGTACGCAGAGAGATATGTTATATTACTGTTTAACATAAGAAATGTCTTCCAAAGAAAATAGTCCCGCTATCGGTTCCTTTCTTTGGGTTGTCATGCTAAGCATGATCATGAAACCTCAGCTTGAATGTAAGAGCAAAATATTGAGGATTTAGTTGGGAGGCCAGTTAATAGCCCTCGATAGTGTTCGGCGACAATCGAGGTCAAGCCGTAAACACTTCGTCCATTGTTATGAATAGCCCGTCATTTAACACCGTCATCGGATCGCTGACCAGTTTACGCTTATTGTGACAGTCAGTTTTCGGCTTTCTCCAATGAGGTGCTTAACCATGTGAGCTGGAAGCACAATCGCAGTGATTCTCCCTTTGCACACCTAGCCGAACAAAGCGGAACGTAGGAGGCAAGCGCAGGAGCTGGGCAACCCAACTATTGACCGAAGACACAATTCGAAACCGATGCATATATAGCAATATCCGAGAATGTTTTTGCCGAATCTCCAAAGGTGTCCGGTGTTGCACTGCGAGACTTGTGCTGAAAACACACAAATAGTTTAAAAGTGCCACAAGCTTGGAAAACCAAAAGACGTCAGTAAAAACTTGACGTCCAAACAAGATCAAGTGTTCGGTGCCAATCCGAAAATTGGCCTTAAAAAAGTGCTTCTATCGTGCTTTAACATGACACATCCTATCTCAAGAGTTCAAGCGGGTCAGCCTATGGCTTCAACCTCCTATCCCGAAGACGGAGTACTTCTCGTTAGGCTAGCTTAGCAAACTAAACTCTAGCGGCTTTGAGAGAGAAATTAGGCTCCCCGGCTAGTGACCACACACTCGTGTCAAAAAAAGGAGTGATAAATAATAATAATAATAATAATAATAATAATAATAATACTTTGCAATGACTAAGAAGAAGAACACTTATTATAAAACGGCTCAAATAAACTTAAGAGCCCCCAAGTGACTTGAGTAAAAGAATGATTGCATGTACCGAAGTACTTATATCATATCTATGTTCAACCGAACTTTAAACGCGTCTTAACCGACCGTCGGCTTCTCCCTCTTCAGTCAAGGACCGAAAAGTGTTATGTACTCCATCTGTCGAGAATATCGACAGTGTTTCCAATAACCAGGCAATCAGTCCATAAGGCTGTAACAGACAAAGCGCGCTCAGAGAACTTATGCTATATTACTGCAAAGTGTAAGAAGCATCTTCGAAGAAAATAGTACCCCCACCGATACCTTTCTTCGGTGCTCATTGTTATTATAAGACTTGTGCAATAGATTTTTTGTACTCATGAGTTCCGTTGTGTGCCGGCCATCATTGAAAACAATAAGAGCGCTAGCTTTCGGCTTCACCCAGTCTAAGGTCCGGCTCGGGTGACCCGATTGTGACAATCGCAGAGGTGCTCCCTTTACTCCCTAGCCGAACAATCGGGAACATAGGGGTAAACACAGGAGCGAGGCAACCCACCTTGCAAATCGCTTAAGTCAATATGGTGCATATTGTGGCGTAATACACGAACAAGGAACGAAGTCATACAAGTACAATCATATGCAAGAGGAAAAGCTTCATAAAGGAAGCCCCCAAGTAAACAGGGTATTTGAATTTATGCGTCACAAACAAAGTTTGGACAAGGAAATTTTTTACAAGCAAATTTTTTCCAAAAAAGTATAATGCTTGGTCGAACCGAACACAAGTTAGAAATTAAAGCTTTGAGCTTGAAAGCGACTTAGCTGGTTAATGTGTTCGGTATTGATGACGTGGTCCGAGCTTGATGCGGGGCAAGGTTCCATCCCCAAGCCGGTCCCGAGGTGGCGGAGCGGAGAGCTCGACACACCGAAGTGGTGACATAGCACGGTCAATGCAGACCAGGAGAGTGACGCCGAAGTCCCCGAATCATTTTCCTGTGCACAAAAAATAGTGCAAATCGGAGATAATAGTAATAATAATTAAAAAAAATCGTTGCATAATAAATAATTTATGAAAAGTGAGTAATAAAAGAAATATGGCCTGGCGCCGAAGTCAATGTCGATGCAGGGCGTCGGCATGATGCGGTAAAGGCGTGGCAAAACCTGAATTCACAGGTCGGTCCGAGTTCCGGATGCGGTGTTCGCCGGACTATGTACGGAAACTGACCGAACCACCACACGACCGTCGTTAATGCGGTCATCATTTGATAGACCTATGTACAGATGATGGACAAACCAGAGTAATAATTCCTTGGGAAAAATGAACCCAAACAAGCAAAAAATACTGGGATTAATAGCACCTGGTTTATTTGTTGTAGCAATCTGAAGGAAGGTGATTCACAAAATTGGGACTCGATCCGCACACCCATTGCCTGATGGGCGATAAAACGACGGCATGGCAATGCTGGCAAAGGTTGGCTCGCCGAGGCAAAGCCCTCGGTCCAGCTAACGTGACGGAGCTGGTCGGCTAGTGACGCCGAAGTGTCTGGAGTAGGTTGATGAAGAGATGGCGAAGCCCCCGGTCCAGCCGAGATGTCGAAGACTCGATGTCAGCCAATGAGTCGAAGTAGGTCGGCGTGATGGACACCAGCTTGAAGAAGCAATAGTGCGGCCCTGCCGATGCAGGTCGTGACGTGGTCGATACCGGCTTGATAAAGTGACCGTGCGGCGATGCCAGTATGCCCGCTCCGTGTAATTTATGGGGTGGCGATGTTGGTGATGATTTATACTTCGCAATGCCGAACTCTTGTTCGGCTTGCCGAGTTGATGATCGAAGGAATTGAGCTCGCTCAATAAAGTGGCGACGTGTGTAGCGCCGGTCGGCAGCCGTGGAGCAATACCGCCGGACTGGTTTGACACCAGCGTGATGGTGAAGATTACCTCGAAGGAGGCTTAAAATTTTATGGGTACGTGTTTAAAAACAACGCACAATACCATAGAAGAAAATTCCTTAAAAAAGGTTTTCCAATATCACGTTCATAAAGAAACATGAATTCGGGTCGGATCCGTATTCGCGCAGAAAACAGATCCGAAAATTGGTCCACTCATCGGAAGTTTTCCGGAGTTTGAACCGTTGGATCGAGCTGAAATTTGGAGGGGTGGTAGATATGGGATTTCTGCAGTAGATGAACGGTTGGATCTTCCAAAGGACCTCCAAGCTGGGCTCTGGAGACCACGCCCTACACTCGTCCAGATTCCCGTCCAAATTTGACAGGGCTCCGGTATATCGTAGATTATCGGAGATTCCTTCATCGGAACTCGACGAAATTTTCCAGGGTTGTTGTAGACTCAATGCCGCACAATTCCATCAAAAGGATCGTTAAAGTGATGCTCTAAGAGGTGGTGGAAGCGGATACAAGTTTGCTATTCGGAAAACAGCACGGGCACCCGAGGGCAATGTTGACGTTGAGCCCCCGAGCTCCATGGATGATTCCTCCATGATCTTGATTGAGATTGGAGTTGATGTTGATGAAGGCCCTCGTCCGAACATGACGATCGGAGATGGAGCATGGTCCTCGGTCGAGCCAAGGTGACCAGTCGAGCCGGCGAAAGATGGCGGCATCACAGTTGACCTGTAGACGAGCCATTGATCTTTTTGCCGATCACACAGCGGAACTCTCAATGAAAGCACCAATGTCGGTGTCAAAACCGGCGGATCTCGGGTAGAGGGTCCCGAACTGTGCGTCTAAGACGGATGGTAATAGGAGGCAGGGGACACGATGTTTTACCCAGGTTCGGGCCCTCTTGATGGAGGTAAAACCCTACGTCCTGCTTGATTGATAATGGTGATTTGAGTATTACAAGAGTTGATCTACCACAAGATCGTAGAGGCTAAACCCTAGAAGCTAGCCTATGGTATGATTGTATGTTGTCTATCAACTAGCCTGGCCTTGGTTTATATAATGCACCAGAGGCCTAGGATAAAAAGAGTCCTAGCCGAATACGCCGGTGGGGAGGAGTCCTTGTCTTGATCACCAAGTCTTGTGGAATCTTCCATGTATGCGGCAGTTGTCCAAACTGGCCCATGAGTATACGGCCATGGGGGTCCTCGGCCCAATCTAACAGATCGGTAGACGACGTGGTGAGTACCCCCTAGTCTAGGACACCGTCAGGATGTGTCATGTTACTACATATGTTACTCCCATTATGACTAGCCTAAGCAGCTCCGAATTATGCACGCCACCCACCACTCTAAATCGTTCCATCTATGATAGGGAGTAGTCCCATTGCAACAATGAGGTCCACTAGGTCTAGCACGTCCTGTAAGAAGAGACTGTCACGCAAAACATACATCTTGTTGCCTTCTTCCTCGTACAGTACGTACCACTGGTACGTACTACTAGTACTAGTACTACTCGTTCTCCTATAAACCTTCTTGGCATCTCCAAAATATTAACCTTGTGATTGGCTCTTCGCCTCTTTGGGAAGTCGAGCAATAATGGTACTACAGTATATACCATTCTAGCTATATGAGACCGAATGAATTGCTGCATGTCCACCACGTGGGCGAGGGAGAGTGCATACTATTACGTTTGTTTCAATATTGACTACATACGGAGCAAAATGAGTGAATCTACACTCTAAAATACATCTGTATACATTAGTGTTTGGAGTATGTACTAGTAGTTCATATTGAAATCTACTAAAGAACATATATTCCAAACAATATGATAATCTCTCTAACCAAGGTAGGGATGAGGAGTAAACAGAGGGAGTAGTAAAATTTTCTCCTCGTCCTGCGAGCCACCGCACACGTGGGCGAGGGAGCGGGCGTAAGCCATAGTAAGCAAGCTTCACCTCATCCTGCGAGCCACCATGCCCGTGGTCGGGGGAGACGGCGTAGTAAGCAAGTTTCTCCTCGTTATGCGAGTTGACGGTACACACCAAAAGTAATACGCACAGAGCATCCCAAGTGTATAGAGCATTGCCTCTAAGGTAGGCCCCACGTGGTTTACCTCTTTTTTAACATAACGCATCAAGTCGCAATTTGTTTGTTCACCCATGGTAGACGATCCTCCATCAAGTGGACAACCAGTACACGTGTCAAATTACCACGTGAGCTGCCTTTATGTACAGAAATAAGCTCCACCGTGTACCCACGCGGGTGTGGTTGGGAAAGAGACGGAACTATGTGCGTCGTGCGTGCACCTCTTCTCTTCGTGCATGTCCCCCACCTACGTGGGTGTGTGTGAGAGAGATACAAACCTAAACAGATGGTGTGTGCATTCGTAACACATCAAAAATTTGACACATGCAATGTGTGTGAAATAGAGGCCTATCGATATCATATATAGAGGGGGGCGATCCAAGAGAAGAGAGGGAGGGGTCATAGATATCGATAGAGTCTAAGAGAGGATCAAGTGTGTGAGATCGATGAAGAGAGCCATCGAAATTGTGTGTGTGCAAGTCAAAGATATAGGGAGACTAACCTACCGGAACATCGGAGGGCACATGGCAAGTTTGTGTGTGGCAGGGAGACATGACTAGAGCGCTCGATGTATCGGTGTGTGTGGGGGAGGAGGGGTGAGGGGGTCCTGGATTAGCGGGTGTTCGGGTAGCCGGACTATACCTTCAGCCGGACTCCTGGACTATGAAGATACAAGATGGAAGACTTCGTCCCGTGTCCGGATGGGACTTTCCTTGGCGTGGAAGGCAAGCTTGGCGATGCGGATATTCAAGATCTCCTACCATTATAACCGACTCTATGTAACCCTAACCCTATCCGGTGTCTATATAAACTGGAGGGTTGTAGTCCGTAGGACATCAACTCCATATACAACAATCATACCATAGGCTAGCTTCTAGGGTTTAGCCTCCTTGATCTCGTGGTAGATCTACTATTGTACTACCCATATCATCAATATGAATCAAGCAGGAGTAGGGTATTACCTCCATCGAGAGGGCCCGAACCTGGATAAAAACATCATGTCCCTTGTCTCCTGTTACCATCCGGCCTTGACGCACAGTTCGGGACCCCCTACCCGAGATCCGCCGGTTTTGACACCGACATTGGTGCTTTCATTCAGAGTTCCTCTGTGTCGTCGCCTTTAGGCCCGATGGCTCATTTGATCATCAACAACGATGCGGTCCAAGGTGAGACTTTTCTCCCCGGACAGATCTTCGTCTTCGG
Organism: Triticum urartu; assembly: GCF_056163025.1. Lineage (NCBI taxonomy): Eukaryota > Viridiplantae > Streptophyta > Magnoliopsida > Poales > Poaceae > Triticum > Triticum urartu. The sequence continues at coordinate 423,824,066 of NC_141877.1, read as the reverse complement.
CGGCTTCACACTGCGGGCCAATTCGCTTGGCCACCTGGAGCAGATCGAAAGCTACGCCCCTGGCCATCAAGTCAGGTTTGGAAGCCTAAACTACATGGCAGACATCTGCGGAGATTTGATCTTCGACGGATTCGAGCCACAACCAAGCGGGCCGCACTATCTCGCGCGGCATGATCTAGCTCTGTCACCGAACAGTATCCCGGAGGCTGCAAACGCACCAGCTGGGACCCTTAATTCGGAGCCAGTTGTGTCAATCGAGGATGAGCGGTTGCACGTCACCTCGGGGGATGCGATCTCAAAGGCGATCGAGCCGAACGCCGGCCCCACACTCCGCGTGACTCACGACTCCGAGGATCCGGACTCCGAACCCCCCGCGCCCCTACCGATTGAATCCGATTGGCGCCAATAATGGAGTTCACCACCGCGGACATCTTTCAGCACTCGCCTTTTTGCGATATCCTGAATTCTCTCAAGTCTCTCTCTTTATCAGGAGAGCCCTGGCCGAACTGCGGTCAGCGAGGATGGGATATGGACGATGAAGAAATTCAAAGCCCACCCACCACCCACTTGGTAGCCACTGTCGACAATTTAAACGACGTGCTCAACTTCGACTCCGGAGACATCGACAGCATGGATGACGATGCAGGAGATACCGATGAACCAACGCCCATAGGGCATTGGACAGCCACCTCATCTCACGATGTATACATGGTGGATACCCCTAAAGGAAGCGACAACGAGGAAAAAGGGGATGGAACGGGAGATCGACCCCCCGAAAAGCAATCAAAGCGTTGGCGTAAACGCCGACCTAAGCCCCGCCTCGATAAAAATCCAGCCATAGAGCAGGACCAGCCGGTAGACGACGAGCAGGCCTTAGAGCAACCATCCGAACAGGGCAACACGGATAGAGAAACCGAACATCCCTCCTCCGGCAAAAACGGCATTCCGGACGACCTCACGCCGGATAAACCCATGGAGCAGAAGAATCTCCATGAGAGGCTCGTTGCAACTGCACGCAGCCTGAAAAAGCAGAAGCGGAAGCTAAAAACAGCGGAAGATGCACTCCGGATTAGATGGAGCAAAGTAATCAATACCGCAGATAAATACGGCGACGGTCGCCGCACTAAAAGCTATCCGAAAAGAAAGCTACTGCCTGAATTCGACGAAGAGGCCCTAGAGCCCTCGCATTCAAAAAATAAGAAAGCCACACGGTCGGATAGACGACCCCATAAAGCGGCAAGCGGCGCCGCACTTAAATCGGCATGCGACCCACCTAAGGATTCGCATCATGGCCCAGTTAGGTCCATTTATGGGCCAAGAAAGCAAGCTCTCGTAAGCAACGCAATAAAGCCATCATCAGAATCCGGCACACCCAAATACAGGGGCGCCGCACACCCCCTATGTTTCACCGATGAGGTCCTGGACTATGAATTTCCAGAGGGATTCAAACCCGTAAACATAGAGGCATATGATGGAACAACAGACCCTGGAGTCTGGATCGAGGATTATATCCTCCACATACACATGGCTAGAGGAGATGATCTCCACGCCATAAAATATTTACCCCTTAAGCTTAAAGGGCCAGCCCGGCATTGGCTTAAAAGCCTTCCTGAAAACACAATTGGAAGTTGGGAAGAGCTCGAGGATGCTTTCCGAGCAAATTTTCAAGGGACCTATGTCCGCCCCCCGGATGCAGACGATCTCAGTCACATAACTCAACAGCCCGGAGAATCAGCTCGGTAGTTCTGGAATAGATTCCTCACTAAAAAGAATCAGATAGTCGACTGTCTGGACGCCAAAGCCTTAGCAGCTTTCAGGCATAACGTCCGAGACGAATGGCTTGCCAGACACCTCAGCCAAGAAAAGCCAAGAACAATGGCCGCACTAACAAGCCTCATGACCCGCTTTTGTGCAGGAGAGGACAGCTGGTTGGCAAGGTGCAGCCCCAGCGACCCAAGTACATCCGAAACCAGGGATGGAAACGGAAAACCGCGACGCAACAAGGACCGTCGCCGTACTAAGGAAAAAAGTCTGAAGAGCACGGCAGTCAATGCCGGATTCAAAGGTTCACGACAAAATCAGACAAAACCACCCCTCCAGGATAACAGGGACGATCCATCCAACTTAAATAAAATCCTGGACAGGATATGTCAGATACACAGTACTCCCGGGAAGCCTGCTAACCATACCCACAGAGATTGTTGGGTTTTCAAACAATCCGGCAGACTCAATGCCAAACACAAGGGGCTCGGCACACCAAGCGAAGACGAGGACGAACCCCAAAAGCAGAGCACCAGGAAACAAAAGAACTTCCCACAAGAAGTAAAAACAATGAACTTACTTCACATAACAAAACGTGCGGCGCCCATAAAGGTACGCACCACACGACCTATCCCCAAAGGGTCCCGCCACTGGTTGTCAAAACCAATCATCTTCGATCAGCTAGATTATTCTAGAAATATCAAGAATGCAGGCTGGACTGCCTTGATACTCGATCCAATAATTGGCAGACTCCGGTTTTCAAATGTCCTTATGGATGGCGGCAGTGGACTAAACCTGATATATCAGGATACAATCCATCACATGGGGATAAACCCAGCAAGAATCCGCCGCAGCAAAACCTCCTTTCAAGGGGTAACACCTGGTCCGGACACCCATTGTATGGGTTTTCTCCGGCTCGAAGTTATATTCGGCTCTGCCGATAACTTCCGCCACGAAAAGCTGACCTTCCATATCATCCCGTTCTCAAGTCGCTATCAAGCACTACTGGGACGTGAAGCTTTCGCCCGCTTTAACGCAATACCGCATTATGCATCTCTCACGCTTAAGATGCCCGGTCCACGAGGCACCATCTCTTTGAAGGGGAAGCACTAAAGTGCGCCTCCCCAAGCGGAGGACTGTGCGGCTGCTTTGACAGTCCCACAGTAAAATGGCCTCACCGGCCAAAAAACTTCGAAATAGGTCATTAAAGACCATGAACGCGGATAGACGAGTTCAGTACAAAATCATCATTGATGCAGGCTTAGTGGCCATATACCCCCGCACTAGGGGCTCCATGCATATACAATAAGAGACAATAAAGCTCAATTTTATATATTTTACTTTACACTTTGTTTATTTTAAACTTTTGTTCGGCACGACCCGTTTTCAACTCAATTCCTCTCTTTTACAGATGAACGTCGTGCGGCGCCCGTCCAGGATACGGCACAACAGAGACATAGGCGCAGACGTGAAGTAGGGACCCGTACTAAAGGATTCTTTTTAGATTAAGACCCTGCGTAAACCTTTTTTACTGTCTCTTGTTGCTACACATCCCCTGGTTTTTTTTGATATAACCAAGGAGGAGGCTGGCGTCTTGGCATGTGGCCACGTTAGAATTTTTGCACGTACCTGGACACTAGGGGCTTTTTTAATAAAGAGTGTTGTTTCGCCCGCACTCATAAAGACCGAACACCTTAGGGAGTGTTCGGCGTCGCGAGTTTTGGCATTATATGCATCAGCTCCGAATCATGTCTTTGGTCAAATGTTGGGTTGCCCGGCTCCTGAGTTCGGCTACCTTACATTCTGCTCTATCGGCTAAGGTAGCACCAGGAGAACTACTGCAATTGTGCCCCGGTTTGGCTGGGCGAGCACCTCAGTAGAGAAAGCCGAAAACTGACTGTCATGATGTAGCGTGAGACTGGTCAGCCACTCGATGACCTATCGGAATCTATCGGATTCCTCCGCTTTAACGAAGGGTCGCTTCCCGGTCAGGCACATACGCGCCCCGAACTCGGGCGAGCGCAGTCGCCACCAAGGGGCTACCTAAATAGTCTCACTGTCAAGCTCCTATGGCTAAGTGAAAGTGTTAAAGCATTATAGTCCAGTTGCCTAGCCCGCTGCGCTATCACCTCCTTTGTAGGACCAAGACGTTGGGTTAAGTGTGAAAATGTGTCTTCTGCGAGCACCCCCGCACTATGTGCATGGGGGCTGAAGCCAACGACTGCCATCTTTCAGATTTTGTATATATATATCTTAAAACAGCCACACAGGAGGTGTTCCCAATACTTGAAGGCACAAGTATAAAAAGGCCACTACAGTTTATCAAAATATTACTTTATAATTACATATGCTATCATAACATAGCATCTTTCGAGCACTGCGTCTCTATTACACGAGCGCCTTCAAGGACTTCCTGAAAATAGTGCTCGGAGGGTACTCGGCTTTTGTCCGAATCTCGGGACGCAACAACGGTGGTCTTCATCTCTGCCCAGTATGTCTTGACACGGGCAAGAGCCATCCTTGCGCCCTCTATGCATACTGACCTCTTCATTGCATTAATACGCGGCACCGCGTCAAGGAATTGCTGCACCAAGCTGAAATAACTCTTCGGCTCCGATCTCCCCGGCCACAGATGACCCATGACGTACTTCATGGCGAGTCCGGACAACCTATTCAGTTCGGCCCATTGAGCCAAACGATCGTCCACTGCCAGTGGATGCTCTGGATTGTGAAACTGTGACCAGAAAAGCTTTTCCACTTCGCGATCTTTCTGATCTCGAAAGTGTTCGGTCGCATCAGCAGCACTCGCTGCCAAATCCAGATAGGTATCCTCCACACTCCACATCCGGTCCAACGGAGCAAACTTCGGATCGCAAAATTTCCTTCGCAGCATAAAGGGCTTTCCAGCCGCAATCTGTTCGGCCTGACGTAGCTCCTCCTTCGCAGCTCTCATCGCAGAGCGCGCGTCCTTGGCATTGGCAACGGCCTTCTCTAAGTCCGTCTGTTTCGCCTGGTCTTCTTTCTCAAGAAGTCTGCAACGGTCTGCAGCGCTCTTTAACTTTTCGGCCATCTCGGCCATCTTTTCCTTGCTTCGGCAATGAGCATCCTGTTCGGCTCTCAGCTCTTCAAGGGCTTTCTTGGCAGCCGCATCACTTTCTCTGGCTTGTTCTTTAGCTCGGGGAAGTTCTGCCCTAAGACTCTCCACGGCGGCCGCACCATCTGCGTCAAGCACACACATCGTAAGACACTGGCATAAAACTCTTCTTACCTGATGCCGCCCGAGGAATTAAATACCTTGAGCCTCATCAAGCCGCTTGTTGACAAGCGCGATGTCGGCATCTGCCACGTCTAGTTGCCGCTTTAGTTCGGCAAAATCATCAGTTCGGCTCGATTCCGGACACCCTGCCGCCTACATTCAAAGGCGACATCTTAGACCTGGGATTATGATCCTCCCCGTGCCGTCATTTCTTGACGACGCGCAGAGTCTCAGGGGCTACTATCTACACAGGGCGCATCTAATTCATGCGCAACTGACAAAAGTGTACATTATCTAATGTACCTCAAAACCCGTTAGTAAACTTTTGACGGCCTCATGCAATCTGCTCTCGGCGGATGAGATCCTTTCAATCACCGTGCCCATCAATACATGGTGCTCCTCCGAGATAGAAGCTCGCCCCAGCAGAATCTTTAGTTCCTCCGGCCGAGCACCAGACGGTGCCGGACTTGACCCACGACCTCTTTCGAAGGCCGGACGCGGAGAACCTCGGGGGGCCACATAGCTATCTTCCGCCCCTGCCAGATTCGGAGAAACCCTCCGCGACGACACCTCAGGGTCGCCCGCCTCGTTAGGTGGCACGGCAGGGGAGGCGTCCCGCTCTCCATCATCTCCGGAAGGAGATCCCCCGAAGACGGGCTCTGCTGAGAAGGGCCGAGGTCTGAGCTACAAGGTAAAAATTCGGTTAATCTTCTCAGATATAAATCAAGGATTTCCCTCATCCCTCAAAAGGAAGATCTTTCTCTACTTACGGCTCGCTGGAGGGCTGATCCCCTTGAGGGCGTAGTCCGGCCAAGGAACTCCCCGGCGTCGGACCCTCTGGCGAGGATTTTTCCCCCGCTTCGAGGCCATGGTTTCCGGGTCGTTAGAGGCGGCTCTCTTCTTCCCCTTAGGAGAGGAATTGTCGGTTCCTCCCTTTGGAGCAGCCTGCTTCGAGGAGGCCATAGTTTCCTTGTCCTCCCTCTTGCTTCCCTCCAAAGGCATTATCTCCAGCATCCTGACCAGCACGGGATCCGGCCTGGTTTCGAGAAGGGGAGCCGGACACCTGATCAGCTTTGCCTTCGCTATCCACTCCTGTTTAAAAGGACGGCTCTTTTAGGGGCAAATTTATGACAATTATACGGATAGAAGGTCCGGGCACAAGGTTGCTTACTTGAGTATCCGGGCGATTGCAGCTTAGGCCTGCGTCCTCGGTTAAATCCGGACACATCTCTTGTGATCCGAAGAACAGTTTATACATCTCCGCGGGCGTTGCGCCCATGAAATTCTGGAGAGCTCGTGGTCCCTCTGGATTAAACTCCCACAGGCGAAGGGAGCGACGTTTGCCGGGCAATATTCGGCGAATCAGCATGACCTGCGTCACCATGACCAGGCTGAGGTCTCCTTCCAAGAGATCCTTAATGCGGCCCTGCAACAAGGGCACGTCTTTGGGCAAACCCCAATCTAACCCTCTATTGACCCATGACGCTAGCCGTGGTGGGGGACCCGAGCGAAAGGCAGGAGGCGCCACCCACTTGGTGCTCCAGGGAGCGGTGATATAAAACCACTCTCGTTGCCACAAGCCTAGCTCCTCTTGAAAAGAGCCCTCGGGCCATGGAGCATCAGCATTTTTGCTTATAATAGCGCCTCCGCACTCTACGTGTCGTCCCTTGATCATCTTCGGCTCCACTTTGAAGGTCTTGAGCCATAATCCGAAGTGAGGGGTAACACGGAGAAACGCTTCACACACGACAATGAACGAGGAGATATGGAGGATGGACTCCGGAGCCAAGTCATGGAATTCCAGCCCGTAATAAAACAGCAGTCCCCTCACAAAGGAATCCATTGGGAAGCCCAACCCCCGAAGGAAGTGAGACATGAACACCACGCTCTCACCGGGCTGGGGACTGGGAATGACCTTCCCTTGAGCAGGCAACCTATGCGAAATTTCGCCGGTCAGGAACTTAGCCTGCCTCAACTTTAGTACGTCCTACTCCGTGACGGAGGAGGGCGTCCATCGGCCTTGAAGGTCAGAACCGGACATCGTCGAAGGTCCGAAGCGCCTGGAATCTGGAGCCTAGGGTGTTGGAACTCGAGGCGACGGGCGAACTCGCTTGAGATTGAAAAAAGGAGTAAGGCCTTGGTCTCTTTATAAGAGGTTGAATACCAAGAGCCCTCCCCATAACCATTTGGGACTCGTCTTTAATCGAGGAAACGTGCTAACGGGCACGGTTGGGTTACCCACGTCCGTATTGATGAGAATCCCGTAAAAGGGGTACACGACCTCTGCTTTGACAAGACGTGCCAAGGAAACCGCCTCGCAAAACGTGCTGAGGTGGAAAAATAAAAACGATTTGAGTAAAGGACTTGGCCGTAGTGTGATGACGCATTGCGGAAAACGTCAGCAGATTTGATTTGTGTTAATATTATTCTCTCTATGGCAATATGTGGAAACTTATTTTGCAGAGCCGGACACTGCTCTTGGTGTTTACAATCTTCTATGAAGGACTTGGAGGAGGAACCCGTCTTGCAATGCCGAAGACAATCTGCGTGCCGGACTCGTCGTCATTGAAGCTTGGTTTAGGGGCTACTGAGGGAGTCCTGGATTAGGGGGTGTTCGGGTAGCCAGACTATACCTTCAGCCGGACTCCTGGACTATGAAGATACAAGATGGAAGACTTCGTCCCGTGTCCGGATGGGACTTTCCTTGGCGTGGAAGGCAAGCTTGGCGATGCGGATATTCAAGATCTCCTACCATTATAACCGACTCTGTGTAACCCTAACCCTATCCGGTGTCTATATAAACCGGAGGGTTGTAGTCCGTAGGACATCAACTTCATATACAACAATCGTACCATAGGCTAGCTTCTAGGGTTTAGCCTCCTTGATCTCGTGGTAGATCTACTGTTGTACTACCCATATCATCAATATTAATCAAGCAGGAGTAGGGTATTACCTCCATCAAGAGGGCCTGAACCTGGGTAAAAACATCATGTCCCTTGTCTCCTGTTACCATCCGGCCTTGACGCACAGTTCGGGACCCCCTACCCGAGATCCGCCGGTTTTGACACCGACAAGGGGGGAGGCAGAGGCCTAACTAGAGAGGTAGAACGACTCGTATATGTGTTGAGAAGGAGAGACCCAGCTATGTCTTGAGGGAGATCAGTCGACATCCATACATAACTGAAGGATGGAAAATAGGTTGGACAGAGAGAGAGAGAGAGGAGAGAGAGAGGGGGGGAGGGAGAGGGGTAGAGTGCTTTATGGGTGATGGAGTTGCTTCTCGAAGATGGTGGGAGAGGCCTACTAGACAAACTGAGGGCATAAATGCAATATTATCAATAAGAGTGGGGATGTGTTTCTGTGTGTGCCTGTGTGTGATAAATGTGTCGGGACGCGTGCATGGATGATGAATGGGAACCATGTGTTTGGTAAGCAAACCTAACTAGATCGGTAGATCAATTGTTGTTTGTTGGAGGAAGGGAGAAACATAACTAATGAGGTAGATCGATCGACGCGTGGGGAAAACGAGTTATAAGGACCTAGCTAGCTATATATATAGCGGGAGATCGGTCGATGTAAATCCATTTGTTAGAGGCAAATAAGGCCCAGCGAGATGGATAGACAGAGAGAATGGAGCTAGGAGGTGGTGCGAGATGCCGAGCTACTAGCTAGATAGGGGGAGGAGTGTGCGATTGTGAGATCGATGAAAGTAGGGGCGAGAGTTTACACGTGTGTGGGACCGTATGAGAGACACGAGGCATGGACACGGAAAGGAGGATATGGACGGTGTGTGTGTGTGTATGTTGCAGGCAGACATCACTGGAGAGGTTTATCGATCGGTGTGTGTCAGAAAGGAGTTGTGGAGGCTGCGGGAGAACGACCTAAAAAATAATGTGCGCGATGGATAGAATGCTGAGGGAGGGGGAGGGCGAGGAGGGTGTGTGCATGCACGAGTGAAAGTTAGTGCTAGCTACAAAGGTTAGAGGATTGTGTGGGAGTTTGAGACTAACAAAAATGATAATTTGATATGAAAGTGGATTCATATATTTGAATAGGATATCATAGTGTTATAAACATATTCATGCATGAATATAGCGATGATACGTGTGCTGTGGTTTTGCACATGTTATACCATAACGTGATAATGCATGGCATTTTCAACTCACAGCTAAATTTCGAACAATCTAAACCGTACTATACATCTAACAATCTCACATTTTATTTGAATTTGTGATAATGTGTGGCGTTTGCAGCTTACAGCTAAATATCGAACAATCTAAACAATACTATATATCGAACAATCTCTCATTTTATTCGAATTTGTGGTAATGTGTGGCGTTTGCAACTCACATCTAAATACTTGTAGAAGTAGGGGCTGGGCACCATACATTATGTGATAAACACATTATACATATGAGACATGGTTTAGATTATGAAGATCTAGCTAGAGCTTGAAATGTACTGTGATTTGAAATCAACATAAAGTGGATTCAAAAAATCGAGTTCGAGTTCATATAGTACACATAGTTCATATCTAACTCGACAGTAATCATGTGGTGTGATGTGAAGATAATACACAAACGATGGTTTGACTTGACAATAATGATGATTGTAAATCTTATTAAAATAGAGAAATAAATTCAAATGGTTTGACTTCACAACAATCATTATTGCAGATCTTATTCAAATAGAGAAACGAATTCAAATTTAGTTCATATTGAAGCGGTAGTATATACGTTTGGAATGAATAAAACGTTCATTTGAGTAGCAGGTTGCATGCATTATACACGTAGCAAAATATTTTAATCAAATTTAACATGATTCAAAGTTTTGTATGGCATTTGTAGTGTGAATTGATTTGGTACAGTACACGGGACTAGACTCTCTTGTGTGGTGCGAATTGATTTCTTTTTGTTTTTTCGTCGGCGGAAGTGCGAATTGATTTGGTACAGTACACGTTAGGCTTGTCCGGAAATTTCAATCCGCGCCTTGTTACCCAGAAATGTTTAAGATACTTATTTGTCTCATTATGCTCTGAAAACTCCCTCCATCTCAACCTGCGCCTTGCTATCTCAAAATTACAATGCGCGTGAAAACTCCCACCTCCTGCGAAATCCCGACATGCGAAATGCCCGTGATACCCCTGAACCGAAAGAACCGCCTAGCATAAATCGGTGGGGGTATTTCCGTAACTTACCCCACATTTCGGACAAGCGGGTCCCTAAGCCATGGTTTCCCACTCCCATCCCATCATCCCACCCATTCGTACACCAAGGCCGCGAAAACCCGCGAAGCCCCACACCCTCCTCCATCCGCCACCCAGCCGGAGCCTCATCCCCGACGACGTCGTCCACAGCAACACCTCAACGTCCCTCATCCATTGTACCGGATGAGGATCCGTCGTCGATCTCGTCGTCCCGCCAGTTCAGCCACCCTGTCCTCCACCTCCAAGGAGCTGCCTCGACGTTCCCCTCGTCTTTCGCGCCACCTCCATTCCCAAACCGCCATGTTCACCTGCACCACCAGAAAAGCATCATCATCACCGTTTCCTCGGATGAAGCTGAGGCCTAATCGGCGCCACCAAAGAGGTTGTACACTAATCTCCACATTTTCTTCTTGATTCAATCTCACGGTGCCTTCGGCGCTCGGTACCGAGCCGACATGGCGTGGCTCCACCCACGGCATCGTCGCCAGCCACTTCCTCCACGACGTCGCTCCCTCGGCGGCGACGTCCACATCAGTAGGAGCTGCTGATGCTTTAGCTCTTGCTCGCGCTGCTGCTCTGCTCTTGCTCTCGGTCCCCTACTTGGTCTGCTCTCGCTATTGCTCTTGCTCGTGCTGCTGCTCTCACTCTTGCTCTTGCTTGCGATGCTTCTCTGATTACACTTCAGTCGATTGAATCGACTTTTGGGTCAGTCAATTTTCAGGGGTGGGGGGCTCGCCGGAGAGGTACCCCACTATCTATCTTAGGGTTCAGGGTGGGGGCGGTGGTCGCCGGTGGTGGTGGGGCGGTGGCGTGGGGATCGCCGGAGAAAAAGCTCGGCATGGGGGGGCTAGAGGGATGACCGGGGCGGCAGCGGACCAGCGGTGGGAGTGGTTTCGGGGCGGGAAGGGCGGCGCACCGTCTGCCACGGGTGGCGGGGGCGGCTATTTGGCCAGTGGTGGCTAGTGGCTCAGGGTAGCCTCACCTGATGTTGCTACATGACCAGCCGCCCCGGCTCTCGCACGTGCTGTTGCTGCTACTACTTTTCCGCTACTAGTGCATTCAGTTTCGACTGTAAATTCAGTTTCGACAGCAAAATTCAGTTTCAACAGTTAAGTTCAGTTTCGACAGTTAAGTTCAGAGATGAGTGGCTGATGTATTTTACATCTAGCAATTTGTGGTTATGTATTTTACGTCATATATTGGAGATGCTATTAGAATTCCACTCAGGTTCACATTGTCTCTCTTGTCCTGCTTCAGCCTTGGCGTCGTACAACTCACTGGAGCTGCTCCAATGATGAAACCCTCCATCACAGCGGAGCAGTACCCCAGGCTCCATCTCCAGATGCCTAAGATATTCTTGCCCTCCTCCAACAACCAAGTCAGGCGGAGCATCCTCACCGACCAACCCAATCACGCTGAGATCGACATGGCTTCGCCAAAGAGGTTGTACACTTGTTGCATCTCTCTTTTACTCTACATGTTATATATATTGTCCACTGAGCACACGTAGTAATGTGAAATACAATTATTTTATCCTACTATATGACAAGCAGTGAGGTACCAGGCAACTTAGCTATCCATGATGGACTCTCTTGAACGCCATCATTATTTATCTCGGTGCCTTTGAGCTGTGCATTTATCGATGGGCCTGGGAGTTGAGCTAGTAGGGCAATGGCCTGGGTCCAAAGTAATAGAAGTAGCCCAAAAACATTTTTTGAGTGTAGACTTTTCCTTGCTCAAGCCTGCCTACTAGAATCGCCAGTGCTTGAAAGGAAAAGTGAAGGAAAAACATAGGAATTGGAAAGTTTCCTATGGTTCTACTATTCATGAATTTGGTTCAAAGGAATGGAGCAAAGGAAAACTGTAGGATTTGTTCCTTCAGTGTCTCCTTGAAAGAAAAACCATAGGAATTTTAATTTCCACTTGTCCTCCTTTTCAAATTCTTATTCATGAAGCACAAGACTAAGAAATAGTAGCATAATAGAATTATAACCGTACATTTTCTTGTGGTTTGACTTAATCTCACCATGCTTCTTTGCATCATGTGATCTTCCAATTCTTGTGAATCAAACACCCAGATTGGCAGAAGTCCTGTGTTTTTAAATTCTCTGTTTTGCACGTGCGTTCCTATCCTATTCCTGTCTATTTACTAGCCCTGCATTATTACAGTCCTCAAATTCAAACAAGCCCTTACACAATTACTTCTGTTACAGATATGTGTCAAAGAAAACCTTGTGTGGTTTTTCCTGCTCCTACTCCTGCTCCTGCTGCACTGTGTTCCACCCCGGATCATCTACTCCAACGACGGAAGGGTTCACCACAGCAGGGATCCGCTCTCTAGACTGTCCTTCACCACCTCAGATCTTCTTCCCCGCCGTCGGCAGCCACGATAACTGCATTACCATCATCAACTGAGCAGGTGACCTTGAGGACTACACGGGTCTGCAAGAGAGGTCATACTCTTCTATGTATGCTTACGTTATGCATCGCTTAATATGATAACATGCTACTTTATCGTCGTGTTCACCTATTAGACTCCGAGTCGGGTCCAAACTAATGCTGAAACTTGAGTATTTAAATGGTTGTGGGGTACATATTGGGGCAACAATCAGTACTATCTGGTTAATCTTGGGTGTATACTATGAGTTTCATGTTGGGTGCAAACAAACATTAAAGGAGCCATTATCTGTATTTTTAACTAAAGCTATTATCTGCCTACTATCATTGGTTTTGGGTCTATCGACAGTTTGCTACCATCACTCTAGATTTGTGCATGCACTCCTTACATAATCTCACTATGTTTTATTCCTATCCATGTCAGTTATTGTACACAATGGAACTGAACATGTAGAGCAAAAGAGACGAGCCTTGCATGGCAATAAAATTTCATGCTGACGTCGCTCCATGGTGGGCGCAAAGGCAGCCCCCCTCCACCCATTTCGGATCATAATCAAGAGGAAGATAACTGTTCTAAGGGGGATTCAGAAGGAGAAGACCACTCCTATTTACCCCGTGAGGTCTTCGCTCTAACTTGGCATGCTGATGTTGGTAATATCATGCATATGGTGCCTTGCATTGCTTATTGTATACATCAAATATGCCATCTGCTTAGTTTAGACATGCTTTGTGTCAATGCCATCTGTTTAGTTTCTTTATCGTATATGTCAATCATGCAATGCCATCTTGTTTAGCCAGGCATCATATATGTGAATTTTGCAATGCCACCCTGGTTAGCCAGTCATCTTATATGTGAATTATATCATGCCATCATTTTTTATTACGTGTTAAATTTGTCAACAATTTTAGTACATTCAATTACTCTTCCTGTGCATCAGCCATTCGGCACGGTGATGGAAAAAATCTAAAGTGGAAACAAGGTCTTCAGAGTAGACAATGCTATCTGACGAAGTGCATGTCTTGCTGGTTACGGATAGCTCCTTAGAGGAGGATTCAGAGACAGATGACCAGTCCTATTTCCCCCGAGGTGCATGCTCTAACTTGGTAGGGTTATGTTGCTCATATCGTGTGTAGGGTATCTTGCATTGCTATGTCATTTGCTTAGTATAGACATGCTTTGTGTGAATGCCACCTGTTTAGTGTCTAATTACCATATATGTGAATTATACGATGCCATTTTGTTGCAAGACATTGTATATGGGAATTATGAAATGCTATCTTGTTGCAAGGCATTATATATGTGAATTATGCAATGCCATGTTGTTTAGCCAAGCGTCATATATGTGAATTATATCATGCCACCTTTTTTTTGTATTTCTCGTTGCATTTGTTGACAATGTTTGTATATTCAACTGCTCTTCCTGTGCATCAGCCATTTGAATTGGTGATGGAGAAATCTGGAGTGAAAACAAGGTCTTCAGAGCAGACAATGCTACCTGCTGAAGTAGATATCTTGCTGGTTACAGATAGCTCTTCAGTGGAGGATTCAGAGGCAGATGACCAGTCCTATTATCCCCCTGAGGTGTATGCTCAAACTTGGCAGGGTTATATTACTCATATCATGCATATGTTGTATTGCAATGCTTAGTTTTTACATCATATACACAATATTGAATGCCATCTCCTTAGTTGACACATCATATATGCGATTGCCCTCTGCTCACTTTCTTAGTATATAAATCATATATTTGAATTGTATCATGCCAAGATGTTTACATAGACATCATGTATCTGAATTATGGCATACCAACCCATTTTCTAAAGACATAATATAGTTATATCATCTCATCCTATTTACATAGTCATCATATCTTGGATTATGTCATTCTATCTGTGAATTATATCATGCCATCATGTTTCCATCGACGGCATGTTTGTGATTTATGGCATGCCAACCACTTTAATAGACACATCATATAGTTATATCATGTCATCCTGTTTACATAGTCATCATATTTTGAAGTATGTCATTCTATCATGTTTAGTTATCCATCATACATATGAAATTGTGTCATGCTATCATGTTTAATTAGCCATCATATATGTGAAATTATGTCCTGCTATTCTCTTTGGTTAGACAACATAAATGTGAATTATTTTATGCCCAGTTTTCTTCCCTATTATCCATTGCACCTGTCTATCTTACAATGTCTGTACATTCAATTACTTCGATTGGAGGGTGTGATGGCAGTATCCGTGGGAGTAAAAACACGGTCTTCAGAAAGATTGTGCTACCTGTCGATGCAGATAGAACCACAGTTGTACTTGCCCAAGAACCAGCCCCACCACACATAACCCAGACTCACACAGATTATACCCCAACCCAGTTGTAACGCCCCGAGACCAACGCGCCAGGTGTCTTCCAGTTATTCGCTGTTGTTGCCTTGTCTTTCGCTTGCGTGTTGCATCTTGCCATGTCATCATCCTCATTGCATCATCATGTTTTCAAAACTTGCATCCGTCCGGGTCTCCCCGTTCTCTCCCTTGTCCGTTCTGAGCCCAACCACACTCGCATGCGCCCGCGGCATGTCCGAAATAGTATTTTTATAAGTGGCCGGAAAATGTTCGCGGAATGGGTTGAAAGTTGGCATGCGGTGTTGTTATAGCGTAGATAGGCCGCCTGTCAAGTTTCATCGCATTCGGAGTCCGTTTGATGCCCCAACGGATAAATATAGCGGCAATACTAGCCGGTCTTTTTGTCGGACATTTTTGGTCTCCGGAAACCGTTGTCGGGCTGCTCTGCTTCTCTCTCTTCTCAGCCCAACACGTCTACACAACCCATCTAGCCCTCCTACACTTCCCCTCCACGCCAGAACCATGCATCATATGTAAATAACTTATATATGAAAAATGCTTAGAATTTTGTGTAGATTCATTTTATGCAACTTTCATCCATGTTCAAAATGTTTAAAATGTTGTTTGTGTTTATTTTGCATAATGCCATGTTAAAATGATTTATTTCATAACTAATTAACCGTAGCTGCATTCTAAATAAACTTCATATGTAAATGGGGTGGAAAAATGCCTAGATTAACATGGTGCTCTCATCTTGCATGTGTAATAACTCTAAAATATGGTTTAGGGCAGAACAGTACCAAAATTCATAATATGCATATGAGGATTTTTTCGGACATGTTGCTTGTTGTTCCGGCCTCATTTAATCTTGCCTATATAGGTAGTTTTATTATGCTTCAACCCTTGCCATGCTAACCAACATTTAATATTGTTGGGTACATAAACGAGAGTGAACTAAATGTTTGAATGTGGTGTTTCATCAATATGCAACTCATTGCATATTGAGCTCCACTTAATTTGTAGTATTGTTTGTGCATATTGCCATGTCATGCCTCACTTAATCGGACATGCATCATACTTGGTTGTGCATCATGCCATGTTTATATGATGGTTATTTACTATGTTGCTTGCTTATTTCCGGGTTGCTTCTCTCGTTAGCTTCGGTTTCATTCCGGAGTTGTGAGGATTCGTTCGACTACGTCCGTTTGTCTTCTTCATGGACTCGTTCTTCTTCCTTGCAGGATCTCAGGCAAGATGACCATACCCTCGAAATCACTTCTATCTTTGCTTGCTAGTTGTTCGCTCTGTCGCTATGTCGCGTTACCTACCACTTGTTATATCATGCCTCCTATATTGCCATGTCAGGCCTCTAACCCACCTTCCTAGCAAACCGTTGTTTGGCTATGTTACCGCTTTTGCTCAGCCCCTCTTATAGCACTGTTAGTTGCATGTGAAGCTAAAGTTTGTTCCATGTTGGAACATGGATATGTTGGGGTATCACAATATACCTTATTTAATTAATGCACCTATATACTTGGTAAAGGGTGGAAGGCTCAACCTTATGCCTGGTGTTTTGTTCCACTCTTGCCGCCCTAGTTTCCGTCATCCCGGTGTTATGTTCCTTGATTTTGTGTTCCTTACGCGGTTGGGTGTTATGGGAACCCCTTGAAAGTTCGCGTTGAATAAAACTCCTCCAGCAAGGCCCAACCTTGGTTTTACATTTGCCTAACAACCTATAACTTTCCCTTGGGTTTTCGCGAGCCCAAGGGTCATCTTTATTTTAACCCCCCCCCCCCCCGGCCAGTGCTTCTCTAACTGTTGGTCCGAACTGGGCGATGTCCGGCGCCCCCTGTGCAACCAGGGTCTATGCCAACCCGACGTCTTGCCCATCCGATGTGCCCTGAGAACGAGATATGTGCAGCTCCTATCGGGATTTGTCGGCACGTTTAGGCGGTCTTGCTGGTCTTGTTTTACCATTGTCGAAATGTCTTTTAACCAGGATTTCGAGACTGGTCGGGTCTTTCTGGGAGAAGGAATATCCTTCGTTGACCGTGAGAGCTTGTGATGGGCTAAGTTGGGACACACCTGCAGGGTATAAACTTTCGAAAGTCGTTCCCGCTGTTATGTGGCAGACGTGAATTTGTTAATATCCGGTTGTAGAGAACTTGACACTTGACTTAATTAAAATGCATCAACCGCGTGTGTAGCCGTGATGGTCTCTTTTCGGCGGAGTCCGGGAAGTGAACACGGTTCTTGTGTTATGGTTGTGAGTAAGTAGTTTCAGGATCACTTCTTGATCATTTCTAGCTTCATGACCGATTCGTTGCTTCTCTTCTCACTCTTATTTGCGTAAGATAGCCACCATTTTTGCTTAGTGCTTGTTGCAGCTCCACCTCACTACCTTCTCCTACCCATAAGCTTAAATAGTCTTGATCTCGTGGGTGTGAGATTGCTGAGTCCTCGTGACTCACGGATACTTCCAAGCCATTGCAGGTGCCGATGATACCAGTGCAGGTGACGCAACCGAGCTCGATGAAGATCTTTATCGTTGTTTTGTGTCTTTTCCGGTTGATCAGTAATGGAGCCCAGTTGGGACGATCGGGGATCTAGCATTTGGGGTTGTCTTCTTTTATTTTAGTTCGGTAGTCGGACCTTGATTGTATTCTGGATGATGTATGTTTAACTTGTTATTTGTGTGAAGTGGCGATTGTAAGCCAACTCTTTATCCATTTCTTATTCAATACATGGGATTGTGTGAAGATTACCCCACTTGTGACTAAACCACCATGCGGTTATGTCGTCGTGCCTCGACACGTGGGAGATATAGCCGCATCGTGGGTGTTACACCAGTTGGACAGGGAGCCAGCTACACCCTTCTAACCCCAACCCCAATAGATAGTAACCCAGTTCCAGTTGACACAACACCATCTCCACCACAGAGCACCTGAACACGAGCAGTTAGTAAGGTAACTGCGGTGCCCAAAGCACGAGGACAACCACTCTGAACCCCAAGTCAACGCTTAAAGCAGAAGAAGAATTGTTCTCAGGTCAGGTTCCGTAGCTATTGTTCATACTACTTTGCTCTTGCATCACTGTATTTACTCATACCAACTAATTTCAAATTTGAAAGATGCAATTGAAACTCCAATGGCGCGACAGGTATGTTTTAAACCTGTTTCTTTAGAGTGTTTTCTGTTGTAACTTGCTCTATGTTGATTTCAATTTCAACTGAATAAACAGTTATGTTCTCATGCCATGCACATTACAAGTGTTGTTATTGTTGTGTAGTTTCCCACACTTATATTCTGTCTATGCTGCTTTGTCTTAAATAGATATGATTCAAACTGTATCTATCTTGATTTGGCAACATAAACTAGAATGATATAGACCATACAGTGACCATACTACATAGATATATGTTTGTTTCATGTTGTTATCCTGTCCACCTTACTACTGAACTGGTTTGCCAAAATGAGTTTCATATACTACATTGTAAACATGTGATGTGTTTGTTTGTTTCTCTTTTAGAACGCGGATAAAATATTGAAAAAGAGTACCCTGATATGCAATGGTAAAGGAAGTAATGCAGATAAGGTTCAAGATAGTGAGACATCCCAGTTTGTCTCCAAGAAAGCTGATAAAAACTATATTGAAGACACTGAGACAACCTCAGAGTCTTGTCTTGATGTAGTGTTCGAGTTACTGGCTACTACTACTGGCACCAGCTCTTCGAACTCGCTGCCTGAATCAGTTCGGCTTCTTGAGTCTCAACTTCATGTTGATAGACATCGATCAGATGTTTTTTTTGATAGAAAGACTGTAAGGGAACCCCCTACAGCATAATTGGTGCAACAAACCCAAATTGCAAGTACCAAGCCTTGAACCTGGGTGGGTGGGAAGGCATCAGCCCCTTCCCACCACTAGGCTATGCCTTAGTCTGCGATAGGAAGCCGAAGGACTAAGGAAGTCCCTGCAGAATTCAGATGCATACTTTCTGGTGCAACAACAAGTGCTAGAGGATTTAAGCGCCAAACAAGAGAAAATTAATAAGCTTGCTAAGCATCTTGCCAGCGTTATGAGTACCCGGATATTGTTTCTTGAGCTATTCTGAAGTGGTTTCAGTTCTGGACTTGTTTTGTCGAGGCGTTTATTTGCACTGGTCACCAACTTTGACAACCAGTGTATATGATATGCTGCTTTGTTCCCTATATTTGCATTGGTGGCAAACTTTGATGCCAGTGGATGTAATATGTGTAATAGCTGTGATAGCCTAGCGTAAGTTTCTTGCTTATTTATTTCCTTGTTGTCTTGTTTATTTGTTTTCTTGTAGTCAGTGCAGTTCCTTTTCCGCGGTTTGCTAGTGGCCGCAATAACCTATTTTTTAAAACTAGGCCACAATAACCATGGGCTACATATTTACTGTAGTTACCATGGGCCTCCTACGGGCCGTAGAAAAAATGGGCCTTCTAAGGGCTGTAGAAATAATGGGTCTTCTACGGGCCGTAGAAACAATGGGCCTTCTACGGGCCATAGCATCAATGGGCCTTCTAAGTGTCGTATCATCGATAGGCCAAACAGGGCCAATAACAGACCGCATTATGGGTCGTAAACGGGCTAGATTTGGAATCTTCCGTTCAAGGGCCGACAATAACGTGCCGTTGTTAATCAGCCGTATTTGATGACGCTATGAAAACGGCCCAACGGATTAACGGGCCGCAAATGGGCCGATTGTAACCGCATGCTAAATTTAGCCCACAAGCAGAAAAGGCCAATAACGAGCCGTAAGTAACCAAATGCTAGAAATGAGCCCAAGAATAAATGGGCCCTAAGAAGGCCGAAAGATAACACGGGTTGGAAACGGCCCAATGGAATAATTGGCCGTTAATGGGTATAAAGGGTACACTATTCATTGCAGGCCAGATTCACCACGGGCCGTTAATGGGCCAAGAGTTACAAATGGCCTCGTATGGGCCGAATGACATCATGGGCCATACATGGGCCGGAAGTTACAACGGGCTGGAGTCATATTGGACGGCCCAGATGAAGCTACTGGGCTTAATTTCGATAGGCCGTAACGGGTCATGAGTTAGAGGGCCGTAAATGGGCTATATACGAATAGGTCGTTAACAGGCTTTCCGTGGGCCGACCCGTTACCTTTTGACCAAGTCAAACGGGTCCACCTTTTCACCGGAATGGGCTCTGTTGGGCCGTGCCACGTGTCGACGTATCATAGGCGCCTCCTGTCCAATGAATGGATGACATCTATCCCAACGGTGAGCCAACACGTGTTTCCTTCAGCCAATGAGAATTTTACACGTGCAAAATCCTCATTGGTCCGGGCTGTTAGCGGGTTATTGGATCCAAAACAGGACCTGATAGCTTAAAGGCGACCCGTTACGGTGGATGCCACGTGTCGGTCACCCTTGATGAAAGCACTTCCATGACGCGCGATTTATCGTCATGGAAGTGGACACTTCCGTGATGATAATGTTGATAATGTCATGGAACACTTCTACGACAGCACATGTATTACTATCTTGATTCTATCATAAAATCGTCATGGATGTACATGCATGACAAAAAACGTGACCTACTATGACAAACACGTATCATCACGGAAGTGTCTTTTTTTGTAGTGTAAACCTAGCTCAGATGCCACTGTTGGGAAACGTTGCATGGAAAACAAAACAAAAAATCTACGCACACGCAAGATCTATCCATGGAGATGCATAGCAACGAGAAGGGAGAGTGTGTCTACGTACCTTCATAGACCGTAAGTAGAAGTATTTAATAACGTTGTTGGTGTAGTCTAACTTCTTCGCGGTCCAACCAATCGAGTACCAAACGTACGACACCTCCACGTTTAGCTCGGTGACGTCCTCCGCCTTCTTGATCCAGCAAGACGACGAGTTAGTGGATGAGCTCCGGCAGCACAATGGCGTGGTGACGGTGATGGTGAAGTTATCTCCACAGGGTTTCGCCTAAGCACTACGAAAATATGACCGTGTTGTAAACGGTGGAGGGGGCTGCCTTACAGGGCTAACACAATGATGTGTTGTGATAGGCGCCCCCTTCCCACATATATATATATATATATATATAGGTTTTTTTGAGACAAGCATATATATAGGTGGGAGGGACATGGTAGAGGCCAAGGGGCGCCCCAAGTAGGTCCGAATCCTACTTGGGCTCCTGCCCTTAGCGCCGTCCCCCTGCCATATTTGTCGGAGTGGGGAAGGAAAGAGGGAAGAGGGAAGGAAGGGGGAGGACAAATCCCCCCTTTCCTTTACCCCACTTGGGCAGCTGCCATGGGGTGTGCGCCAGCCCCTTGTGGGCTGGTGTGCTCCTCTCTAAAGGCCCAATAGGCCCACTATCCTCCGGGGGTTGTCCGGTACCCCCTCTTGTACTCCGATGACTACCCGGTACACTCCGAAACACTTCCGGTGTCCGAATACCATTGCCCTATATATCAATCTTTATCTCTCGACCATTTCGAGACTCCTCGTCATGTCCGTGATCTCATCCGGGACTCCTAACAACATTCGCTCACCAAATCATATGACTCATATAACACTACATCGTCAACGAACGGTAAGCGTGCGGACCCTACGGGTTCGAGAACTATGTAGACATGACCGAGACACCTCTCTGGTTAATAACCAATAGCAGAACCCGGATGCCCATATTGGTTCCTACATATTCTACGAAGATCTTTATCGGTCGAACCGTTATGACAACATATGTAATTCCCTTTGTCCATCGGTATGTTACTTTCCCAAGATTCGATCATCGATATTTTCATACCTAGTTCAATCTCGTTATTGGCAAGTCTTTTTACTCGTTCCATAATACATCATCTTGCAACTAACTCATTACTCACTTTTCTTGCAAGGCTTCTTATGATGTGTATTGCTGAGAGGGCCCAGAGATATCTCTCCGATACTCAGAGTGACAAATCCTAATCTCGATCTATGCCAACTCAAGAAACACCTTCGGAGATACCTGTAAAGCATCTTTATGATCACCCAGTAACATTGTGACGTTTGATGTCACACAAGGTATTCCTCCGGTATCCGAGAGTTGCAAAATCTCATAGTCGAAGGAATATGTGTTTGACATTAAGAAAGCAATAGCAATAAACTGAACGATCATTATGCTAAGCTAACGGATTGGCCTTGTCCATCACATCATTCTCCTAATGATGTGATCCCGTTACCAAATGACAACACAAGTCTATGGTTAGGAAACCTTAGCCATCTTTGATCAACGAGCTAGTCTAGTAGAGGCTTACTTGGGACACGGTATTTGTTTAAGTATTCACACATGTATTTAATTTTCCGATCAATACAACTCTAGCATGAATAATAAACCTTTATCATGAATAAGGAAATATAAAATAACAACTTTATTATTGCCTCTAGCAGTGCCGGGCAGACAAAATCCGGGGACTTGTGCGAAACTAAAGAATGGGGCTCTATCTCACTAAAAAATGAACTAAGGAGCAATTATAATGTATATATATGAAGCAGAATTTTTTTATAATGTACATAATATAATGTCTTACATAACAATTGCACGTATAAAAATCATACCTATTAAACTCCCGGTTGCTATTTATTTGAAAAGCTTCATTCTTTTAGTATTCTTTGAAATGAAATCTTCAATGATATCCTCGTAATCAATCTTCTCCAACACTTCACTCTCAAGTGCTATTGTGGCCAAATCATTGAGTCTTTGTCGTGTCATAGTAGTATGCATATAGGACTTCAATAGCTTCAACTTAGAAAAACTTCTTTCTGCCGATGCAACTGTCACAAGAATGGTCAACAGAACTCTATATGCAATACTTTCATTGGGAAAACAGTCATGCCGCTCTAATGAAGACACGAAGTAACGATCCCTGCAAAAAATTAATTCAGAAATTAGGAATTATCAGTAGGAACCGAAGTTAATCGGAAAAAAGACTCGCTAAGCACCTGGAGGCTGGAGTCGGTCACGGATCGATCCGACGAAACAACGAGCCAACGAGTATGAAATATGGGAGTGGAAGTCACGAACAAGGCCCGACGAGGCGATCGAGAATTCGAGACGATCCCGATTCCCGATTGTAGCCTGTAGCATAGCACAAAGATCTCATTTTTCTTTACGGACGATCTGTTTCCAACTTACGATCGTTTTCTAGGAACGATATGTTTTTCCATCTTACTCACGATCTGTAGTCTCTAGGGTAGCGTAGCGTAGCGCTCGATGGCCTCAAGACATAACCACATAGGCCCAGCTCAATCGCCTCGTGGCCCAGTGCGACCTTGATCTGGATTTTTTAAAAAAAAATACTAGGCCTACATATAAAATTTGGGGCCCCTCAAAATTATGGGCCCTGTGCGGGCCGCACATTTGGCACAACAGTGGGCCCGGCCCTGGCCTCTAGGCCATATTTCCTTCACATTTGTCCCTGCTAGTTATCTCTTTTTACTTCGGTTAGGAAACGGATACGGGAGCCAATGATCGAACTGTAATCATTAAATTCAGACCACTGGAGTCTACCAGGCATGGGCTAAAGGGGAAAACAATTGGGTTATGTGGTTCAACTGACACTGGGTCAAACAATCCCCGACTAGTGTTCGGATTCCCGCAAAGCCCGGCCCCTCCCCCCCCCCCCTCCCCAAAAAATTTTTGGTGTTGGTTTGCGCTATGTGGTTCGGACGAGTCCGCGACGTTTGAGTAATCGCGTTGGATGACAAAAAGTGTCCAAACAACATTGTTTGGATCTTTACGTGGCTTTTGAGGTGGGAAAGACCCTTTGGAACATGATGGTAATTACACCTGATAACTGATTTTATTTTAAAAAATACTTTAGAAAAAGGCAAAACGTTTCAAAACTTCTTCTCGACAAACTTGAGTTGTTGTTTCTATCGTACAAAAATATTGTGTAACGAAATATTTTCTGACAAAAATGACAAATTGCCCAGGACATATAGCTTGAACACTACCTCGTATATAGTGACAAATTTGTTTTTTCATCCACGACAACATGAAAGTCCTTTCTTCATGAAAGATTACAATAAATCTACTTTGTTCGCAAAAAAATTCAGATTTTTTTTGAATTTCTTACAAACTACTATCTAAAAGAAAAATCAGGTGTAATTACACCAGATAGTCAAACGTTCCCGTCCCTTTTAAGGTGCGGTTTGGACATGCCCTTAGTTTAGTGTATCAAACAAACAGCCAGCATTTCCTTGGTACTGAGGAGTTCCAATGAAATCCCCGATAATACTCAAAATGTTTCAAAAATACTGATCGGCTGCAAAAGAGTGTTGTGGCAAGGCTATTTCTTTGCTCCATACATTTCTTATCGTTTTTTTGTGCGATTGTATCTGTTTCTTTGTTGTTGAGGATATCCTCTGCTTTTCTCACTCTCTCGTGTTGTAGTGGGACAGTGACACCCTCGTCATCTCCCGTCCGGATGTATTTAGTGTTGGTTATTCTGTGAGTTGGAATTTAACTAGTGATTGTTCGGCCCTGGAAAAAGTAAAAAGTTCTACCATTCGTTGAGCATGTATTTCCTAGCAAGCCTTCTAATCCCATATTGGCATATTATCTTCTAGGTTTTGTCCGGCTCGGTTGGTGCAGCTTACACGAGCCCCTGTTCCCTTTAGGCCAGTTGCGGTGTCGCTTTGCTAGCAGGAGGTGGCCCCTGGTCCGATTGTCACATCGCTATCCTAATGTGTTGTCCAGCTCTCGAATTCACTACGTGGCTCCGACCAAAATGTGCCATTGTTTTAATACGACTGTGTGGCTGCCACAGCCCACTGAATCACTGAGCTGGGACCAGGGATATGCTGAAGACACGTCAGGGAAGCGACCGTGAGCTGACCTGCGGTTAACCTCAGCCGTCAGATCAAAAGCCGATGGCTCGGATCTCCTTGTACAGTGGTATAATGAACAATGATTGTTTTGGCAACTGTCCATGCAGTAGTTTCCCCTCTCTTTTTTTCGGCCAAAAGTTGCTTCTCACTTTGGCACAAGCACAACCGTTTCCACCTACCGGCCCCGCCTCACCAGCTTATTCACGTGACGATGCTAATTTCGGCGCTGCCCCGGTGTACCCGGACGGACGATTTACTCACACCTGAACACTTTGTCGGGGCAATTCATTAGGGCGATGTACTGTCAGAATAGTACTTTAAATATTTTACCTTGGTTCATTTAAAAAAATACATGGTTGAAAAATGTTCTCATTTTACCTTGGCTTTCGATTTTTAATATTTCATATCTTTTGAACTAAAGAGTCCAAATTAAGTTGTATTTGTATATTCATGTTTCTGATGATGAGGGGTTCCAATATAAGTCTCAACTTCTGAAATTTGATGTGAGCGACCCACAAAATCATAAGTTTCAGGACCTGCGATCGACAAAATCATAAATTTTGAAACTGAGCGCAGCTCAAATTGTTAGGTTCCTTGTGGTGAAACTAGTCCCGGTTCACCAGGGTTTAAGCCCTATACTTAACACTGGTGTATGTGATTTTCCGAAATTATTTTAGACTTTGCGACGATGTTTGTTTAGTGGGATAACGTTTCCTTCGACTACGAGGAGGCGCCTGTTGTCAATCTTAAAATATTGTGTCGGCTCAGTATCTTAAAGATGTTCATAGAGGTACGGTGTTCATGTGTGCATTCATAAGGATGGGTGTATATGCGTGTATGTAGGCATCTGCGATTGTGTGGTGCTAAAAAGACAAAAATAAAATAAAATTGTTCTGTCCTTATGTGGGATCCAAATATTTTGCGGTTCGCGAGGCAATCAATAAACCGACATAGTTGGGCAGGTGCATACCCCCGTATGCGTGCTGCTGCGAGTTTTCGGAGCTGCCAAATTGTACCAACACATCTGTGCTTTGCACAAAAAGATATCTGTGAAAACATGACAACCATAAGGTTTTCTGTTCTCACATCTTGCGCCCCATAAATTTTTTTTACGGGCTGAAACTTGGTTCACAACCTTATCTACTCCATGGTTCTTAGAAAAAAGAAACCGAGGAGTGCAAAATAGCGAGACACTATAGTTCCGGTTGCTTGGATGCTCTATCCAGATTCACATCCCCCCCCCCCCCCCCCCCCTCCCCTTCTCATTCTTTTATGTAAGGTGTATTATTTTTTGGCACGGTGATCAAGATACAGAACTATAGGGAAATTAGGACCAAGTTACCTTGGCTAATTCTTTGTTTAGCGGCAGGGAAATCAATTAGGCCGGGAAAGAAAAATATACACATAATCCGGAGAGTGATACTTTAATTTTCTCGAGAGATATATGCAATAAGGAGAGAGAGATACATTCCTTTTTTCTGTAGGGCTAAAAACAAAATTACAAGGAATTTGACGAAATGCATCTTACATTGAGGAATTTTATCAAAAAAAAATACAACATATATAAAGGAACGGGGGAGTATAATACTAGAGAGACTACACAATTCTTCACACAAAAAGGCTATAAACACATGTCTTTATCCATATTCATGTAATGGGTAGAACTCGTATTTAGAAGTTTGAGGGCACTTTCGCATTTATGCGCTGCCGCTGTGTGCCCACAATTTATTTGTGAATTTTAAATTATAACTAGTACTTTATTAAGTCAAATGAGGTCATTGATACATAACTAGAACAAACACAATGTATTATTTCTTGGTGTTATCTCCATCAACTGGTATTTGGATGACTATCATAGTATTTCTGAGTAATCAATAGAGAATATATGACAAGAAAAATCTAAAAAAAATCTTGCGAGTTACTTGAGACTTAAAATTTGGTTATGTGCATCGCAATAATACAAAAGTCGGTGGTTGTTCCCACCTTTTCAAATAAAATGTTTCTCTTTCCTTCTATCTTCAAATTTAAATAATTGTATGCCATTTCTAAGAGAAATTGACTTAATAACCCCTTTTTTGGTAATACGCTAGTGAATTTTCTAAGAGAAAATCGACTTAACCCCTTTGTACTTGCTTTGAGCAAAATAAACTTGAGAGGGTAACAGCCTAATAGTTACAGTGCTACAAATAATATTGCATGTTTAAACTTCGAGCTGGATAATGATCATGATAAACAAGAAATTTCAGAAAATGGACATAAATATTTATAGCTATAAAAATCATTTGAGGCTGTTACATATGCAAGCACGTGTTTCTTGCAAGCCCCAGTTTATCGTGTTGTGGTCAGCAAGCAAATCTACAGCATAGTTGATGGCTATGGATGATGGCTACTAGAGATCTTTTTGGTTTCAAGTGGTCATATTTAATTATCAAGGGCTTATCCTTCCCTCTTGCAATCTTTTTTCCAATGTTGCTTTCCAGTGGTGGGGCGCCTGTGGATAGCTCTATCTGTAAAATGCATGTGAGATATTCGGGTTGAAAGGAACAAGGCTGTCAGCTATAACGGACGAAAGGGAGAGAACTTCAAAAGGTGGTACCAGCCGGTGCATGTGTCTGCTCAGATAAGACTAAATATACGACGCGATCCAAATCTGAAGCGCAAACTACTGCAATTGTAAGTAAAAGCTACGTAGAATAGAATATCCTCTCTTAATAGGAAAACATAAATATGGATTATTTCTCAGTATGTGACCGAACCTAGGACACAAGCATGCTCCTAGTAGCATCCTAGAGAATCCGTTGCATCTTGATCTTAACTAGTCCCGCTTGTCTAAAGTCATTAATCTTAGCTGTCATATGTAATGCCCACAAAATGGTCCCCTGGCTATACTTCGCCATCCCTATGTGTTGTCGACTTAAGCTAGGTTATTGGTTTATTATAATATTATTTATATAGGAACATGGTGGAACAAACTTTATGTATGTCCAATGGGAAAACATGAATATCGATCCATTCTTAGTATGAACATAGGACACAATGATGAGAATCCGTCAGAATCTTTATCTTTATTTGACCCCCTTGTCTTATTTCGTCCGTCCTAGATGCCATATGTAATGTCCACAAAATGGTTTGTGGCTATATTCGCGTTTCCTATGTATTGTCGAATTAAGCTAGGTTAGATCTCTTATTCAAAAAACTGAATTGGTAGTGTCGCTAGATTATTGCATATGTAGGATTGTTCCCACCAACCCTACATTAGAGCATCTCCAACAGCCGCGCAACGCGCCGCGCGTTAAAAGTCACGATACAGCGCCGGGTTAGCCAGCTTTTGCGTGCAGCGGTGCGCTGGCTCCAGCGGCCGCCGCAAATTAAATCGCCCACGCCGCTCCAGCAGGCGCGCTATATTTCAGTTTTTTCTACTACATATTTGGTTTCGTAGATAGTTCTCCTACTACATATCTGGTTTCGTAGATAGTTCTCCTACTACTACTCGTCCGACTCGGACTCTGTCTCAGTGATGTCCTCCTCCGACGTCGGAGCGTAGGCGTCAAGGAACCGCTCGTCGTCGGAGTTCCAGGAGGACGCATCTCCTAGCGCTTGGTTGTATTTAGCGACCGCCTTCCGCGTTCGCTTGTCCTCGCGATAGTCGGCTCGCTCCTCTCTCCTCTTCGCCCTCCTCGCCCTCCTCTGGGCGAAGAACTGTTCCTCGTTGGTGTCTTCTGGGAAGCGATGACTCCAGAGCACCATGGCTTGCTCGTCCATCTCGGCCAGCCTGAGACGATGCTCCCGCCTCCGATGCTTGCGATGATCCTGGTCAGTGAGAAGCCGCGGGAAAGGCGCCAACTCCTGTGCGCGCTCCCGCGTCACCACGTCGGCGAAGTTCATGTCCTGACGGGACCGCAGGAGGCGCCACGCCACATCGTCGTACGCGCGGGCGCCCTCCAGGGCGGTGTCGAAAGTTCCGAGACGGAGCCGCATGCCGCCGCCCGACCGAATCTCGGCGGAGTAGGTGCCGGACGGACGCACGCGGACGCCGCGGTAGCCCGTACCTCCTCGGCGCCGAGGCGGCATCGTGGCGCGGTGGTGGCGTGTCGGCGGCAGAGCACGGCAGGGGGCGATGGAGTGACGGAGAGAGCGGCAAAGGGCGATGGAGAGAGCGGCGGAGGCGCTGCAATTTATAGGCGCGCCGGACGCGGCGCGCCAAATATAGCGCGCGAGCGGCCGCCTTTTCCCGCGTGCACGCAATCGTTTCCCGAGCGCGCTAGTTTTGCGCCACCGCTGGAGCGCGCGTAAACGTCCCGCGCGCGTGCGTCTTTTGGCGCGGCTGTTGGAGATGCTCTTATGACCGCGAGGTCTTACAGACAATTTTTCGCCCAAGCGCATGCAATTTAGACCGGCCCATTTGATGTGTGCATTAACTCAATCAAATAGCCACTCTACCAAGACAACGTCATGCATTAACTTATTCAAATTAAATTTTATGAAAATTTCAACTAAATCCATACTTTCCTTGCCTTCCATTGCTCATACACAAATCAAATCAAATCTTACCAAAACATCAATATAATCAAAGTTGACCGGCACATTTGACATGTGCTCGCGTTTTTTTTATTTTTTTTCTATTTTCTTTTTCTTTCTACCTGCTTCATTTTTCCTATAACCAACCTATTATTTCATACTTGGCATACTATGAGAATCGCCATAAACATGTACATCATGGTGAGTTGGTGGTGTTGTCTCCATTTCGGTCAAACAGAGTGTGAATGAATTTAAAAATCGATCCATTAATGCAATCAATTAGATAGACAATTAATTACATGTGCAATTAATTAGATCCATTTAAATAGTGATTTTTTCAGGCTGAATCAATTTGAAAATCGATTCATTAATATGGAGGCTTGTTAATTAAGCCTACACATTCCCTCAAAAAATAGGCCTACATATAATGAGGAGTAAATATTTTTCCTCTTAGGAAGGCAATTAATAATTAGACAAAAGATGAATCACACCAAATCAATCACGCATCTATTAATGTGAAAATAGTTTGAAAATATAGCGTTAAATCCATTTGGAAATCGACCCATTAATAAACCGAACTAGCGAGATGGTTAATTACATGTGCAATTAATTACGTCCATTTAAATAGGTTTTATTCGCCCTCAAATCATTAATGTAACTAATTAATTGGGCAGATGACACGTCTCCAACGTATTGACTTTTTCAAACGCTTTTCCTCTTGTTCTGGAATCTAATTTGCATGATTTGAATGGAACTAATCCGGACTAATGTTGTTTTCAGCAAAATTATTTTTGTGTTATTTTTTGTGTAGAAATACAGGTTCTCGAAATCGGACGAAACTTGGCAGAGATGTTTTATTGAATATATAAAAACTACTGGTGCAAACATCTACTTGACGAGGGCCGCCACCTACGCACAAGGCAGGGGGCGCACCTTGCTGCATTGTGGGGCTCTCCGGCCTCCGTCTGACCTAATTCCAACTCCATAAGTACCATCTTCCTAAGAAAAAAATAAGGGAGAAAGTTTCATCGCGTTTTATATAGTGAGCCGCACCTCATGTTCTTCATCGGGAGGCCTGATTTAGAGTCCGTTCGAGGCTTTGGAGAGGGAAAATCATCGCCCAACATCAACAGCCCTTCTTCATCAACAACCTCATGATGCTCACCACCGGGAGTGATTAATTTCATCACAGGCATACTGGAGGTAGATGGAGATGGATGGGATTCATCATGTAATCGAGTCAATTCGTTAGGGCTTGATCCCTAGTATACACTATGTTTTGAGATTGACGTTGCTATGACTTTGCTATGATTAATGCTTGTCACTAAGGCCCGAGTATCATGATTTGAGATCTGAACCTATTATCCTTTCATGAATATATTTTAATTCTTGATCCTATCTACAAGTTATATGCACCTGTTATTGTTCTAAACCGTAGACCCAAGGTGACAAAAATAGGGATACTCTCCAGGGATGACTGTAATTTGAGGAGTTCATGTACTCACTCTGTGCTAATGCTTTGTTCTGGTTTATTAAAAGGAGGGCCTTAATTACCCTTAGATTTCCATTAGGACCCCACTTTCACGGGAGGGTAGGACAAAAGATGTTATGGAAATTCTTAGTATAAGCATGTATGACTATATATGGAATACATGCCTACATATGATTGATGAATTGGAGCTATTGTGCATCGCTCTAGGTTGTGACTATTACATGATGAATGCCATCCAAATATCCATTGCTACTCCATGCCTATGATTTCTCCTAATAATATCTTGTTTTAATCACTATTGCTGCTGCTATTGTTCCAATTACTACAAAACTACTACTGTTACCACTACTATTACTATTGCTACTACTACCACTGCTATCGAAACAATCATATTACTGTGCTACTAACATTTTGCTGCAGAGAAACAACTTCCCAGGTGTGGTTGAATTGACAACTCAACTGCTAAGGCTTATAGATATTGTTTGGCTCCCCTTGTGTCGAATCAATAAATTTGGGTGAAATACTACCCACGAAGACCATTGGAATCCCCTATAATTGTGGGTTATCAAGAGCATTTTCTCGCGCCATTGACAGGGATCATAGAAACATTTATTAAGTTCACTTGGGAGTTAAATATCTACTGCAATTTGTATTCACTATGAAGAATCTGAGAGACTCAAAGACCAAGATCATGTCCTCTAAGACAAAGGGAGGTAAGGAACTGCCAACTTGGTCTATGCTTGATTCACCTACTGTTTTAAGTCGACTTGTGACACCACCACCTGCTATTCAATCTGATACGTCACAAGTATAGACACTACTTCTTCCATTGATGATACTCATGATGATGCTTCTACTTGATAAATATTTGTCGCCTGGTGAATTACTTGATGGTCATATTGCTAAAGCTAAAGAATCTAACATTAATGAAAATTATGAATCACCTGCTATACCTAGCACTCCTACTAGAACTAAAATGTTTGATGTACTTGAAGGATACACTATTGATGAGGTAATAGCTAGAGAATTACTTGCTTGTGAAAATAGGGATAATCTTGCAAATTTAATGGCTAAACTGAAAGAAAAGGCCATGAACCAAATGATGAAATATGATTGAAATTTGCATCTTCTTCTATTTTTGTTACTGATAAGGATTATGAATTCTCTGTTGATCCTGAAATTATTTCTTTGGTTGAATCTGACCCTTTTCATGGTTATGAATCTGAAATAGTTGTTAAACATCTTACTAAACTGAATGAAACTGTCATACTGTTTGCAGAAGAGGAAAATATTCGCTACTAATATATCTTTAAGTTATTTCCTTATTCATTAAAGGGTGATGATAAAATATGGTTTAATGATCTTGTTGCTGCTTGTGTGTGTACACCCCAGGATATGATTTACTACTTCACTAAAAAATATTTTTCTGCTCATAAGAAACAAGCTGCCTCACAGGAAATATATAACTTTGTGCAACTTGAGGAAAAGCACCTTCCTCAAGGTTGGGGGAAGCTTCTCCAATTATTAAATGCTTTTCCTGACCATCATCTTAAGAAACATGAAATACTTGATTTCTTTTATAATGGACTAACCGGTGCTTCCAGGGACTAACTAGATAGTTGTGATGGCTGTATTTTTAGGGAAAAATATATTTGACCAAGCTTTGGAATTGTTGAACAATTTATTGAGAAATGTTGATGATTCGACACTTCCTGAACCACCACTTGAGCCAACTTCAAAGAAAAGAGGTATCATATTCCTCAGTCCAGAAGACATGCAAGAGGCAAAGAAATCTATGAAAGAGAAAGGTATCAAATCGGAAGATGTTAAGAATCTACCCCCTATTTAAGAAATACATGGACTTGTTATTCCAACACAGGCAGCAGAGGTAAATTCTCTTTATAGGCTTGATTGTTGGAAATATGTCGTAGATGCAATAATATTGTATTATTATATTCCCCATTCACAATTAAAGAGTATGTTTTTGTGCTATAACTGCTATGATCCTAACATATGTGATTCAGTGGAAAAATCCTACGCACGTGTGGAATAATAAACTGTTAAATAAAAGGTTCCTAGTCATGCCTCTAGGACAAGCTCAAGTGTTGTTGGTGATCATGTTTTTCAGAACTTAGGATATCATTAAGTGTAAACGATAGTCCTAAAACAACACTGAGATTATGACATTGGAACAACGATCATATTGAATCGACCCAAACTTGTCTGTTATGAATAGAGTTTATATCATATGTAATCAATTGTAATAGCCCGAAGTGTTAACATGTGATTTTGCTCCTTAGACCATGAGAGCATCGTAGTCACCTCTTACCGTACGGTGGACTTTGGGGTTGATCAAACATCACCTATAACATGGTGATCATAACGGCAACTTTCACACTCATCAAAAAGTTTGACAAGGGACTAGATAGCTTGAGAATGGGATTTGCTCCTCGGGCGATGGAGAGATATTCTTAGGGCCCTCTCGGTGTGACGGCATCCATCATCGTCTGGACAGACACAGGTGACTACGTCACGAGCATGCTGGAACACTACAATGAGAAAGAAGAACAAAACCAGTAACGAGGATAACAGTATAGTGAGCATGTGATGACTCTGGAGGATATCGATGCATCCCAGGTTTTGTGAAGTATCATGAAGCAAAGGGAACATCACATGATAACCAAAGGTTCACTCGAATAGCATTCCTGTGCTCATAGGAATCGATATGGACATCCATGGTTTCGCTATCGGTCATTGAACAAAGGGGTTTCGTTCATGTCTATGAGTTAGCGAACATATGGGGTCACAATCTTAAGGCAATCATGATCTGCTGAGTGTTAGTAGGATGGGAGAGATACGTCTCCGACGTATCTATAATGTATGAAGTATTCATGCCATGTTTGTAATAATTTTATATGGTTTTGGTGTACTTTGATATGATTTTTGTGGACTAACATATTAATCTAGAGCGTAGTGATAGTTGTTGTTTTCTGCTTGTTTTTTGGTTTTCCAGAAAATCCATACCATACAAAGTCAAAATGCGATGAAACTTTGTGACGATTTTTTTGGAACATAAGAGACCCCCGAAGCTTCATGGGAGGACCATACACTACTGCAGGATGCTGCTAACGCGACACTACGATCAGAGACCCTTCGATGAAACTGTGTGCGATGCAATAATCGCAAACGGTGGTGTAAAAACCCCGTCAAAAAAGGTGCAAAATGTTTGCGTTGGAGGATGCATCAAACACGGTTCAGATTTTAGTTGCGTGTGCGATGCAGGGCATACGGTTCATTTCAATTAACTATTTGCGATGAGGAGGAACAAAAGAAATGGGCAGCCAGATGAAGGTGTGTGCAATATACAGCATACAGTTCACTCGAATGAAATGTTTGTGATTAGGCAACACAAAAGAAACGGTCAGCCAGATCAAGGTGTGTGCGATATACGGCATGTGGTTTATTCGGATGAACTATTTGTGTTGAGACAAGACAACAAAAACGGTTCAATATATCAAGATATGTGTGATACGCGGCAAACACGTCTGTAATCAGAAATGTGTGCGGAGACCGATAATAACACAGATGATTACTTCTAATAAGATGTATGTGATATGCTTTGTCTACACAACATCTACTGGCCATTGGCCTCGAGGTCCTTGTTTTTTTATTTTATTTTTTATTTTTTAACACATGTTAAAGAAGGTCTACCGCATTAATTTTTGACAATGTGCGATACGTGGCATACAGTTGATCCATCCGATCTGTTTGTGATGGAATAAGCCGTGTGTGTTATGGGCAAACGCTTGCTAGTATTCAACCATTTGCGATTGATGAATTCATCACCGTCGGGTTCCCTAGTGTGGCCCGTGTTTATCTGATCATCATCTACTTCTTGTGCTAGCTCGATGTTCCTTCTATACTAAGTTTCCATTAATTGATGGCGTTTTATGAGCACGCCACCATTTCCCACCATTTCCTCACCTGTTTCTCGCCACCCAGTGACATTGTGCATAAACCTAGGCAGCACGTGACGCACGGAGGCGACAAGCACAGCGTGTAGCACATCCACCTTTTCCAAGCATGCCAACCGACCAAAGTGCCGCCTCTGTCGTCAACCTCATCGACGAGGGAAACGAGCAGGCGCCATGGCCCATCGAGGCCGAGGTGATCCCCGGCAACGCGATGGACGATGCCGTGATGCGCTTCATCGCCAGGGTTGAGCAGACCTTTGGCACTTGGCGCTTGAGCGCCGTGGATCAAGATACGCATGTCAGCACCGACAGGCTGCAGCTCGCCGCACAACATGATCGATGGTGTGCCACAAAGCAAGCTAGGCGCGTCCACGCCGATAGGTTGCGGCCCACCGCACGGCGAGACCGTTGGAGCGCCGCAGAGCGAGACGCGTGCCGCGCCCGCACAGCAAGAATGGATCCATTGGCGCTTGCCTGCCGTCGACACATCGTCGCAGCTGGGTACACGTCCCATTAGTACCCCAGTCCTTGCCAGGAGTGGACAGAGGCCCTCAGCGCCGTACTTGCACCAGAGGTCGGCCGCGCCGTACTTGCACCGGATGCCCGCCGCGCTGTTCGCATGGGTAGCGCCATTCGCCTTGTCCGCGGCCCGCTGGATGCCAATGTGCTGCTCCGTAGGCTCGACTGCCTCCTTGGCCCAGGTGTCCACCTGGGCGTAGTAGAAGAACATGTCCGTCGCATCCTCGAGCTGGTGATCTCCAATGAAATAGCCAACTTGGAGCTCGAGATCGCGCTCCAGATGTAGCTCGAGTGTGTCGACCGCTTGGACGAACACCTGCATGAGTTCAGGTAGAGCCAAGAGCTACCGTAGGCAAGGGCTGCTGGTCATGGTCTCATGGACGTGTTTTATTTTGTTGAGTCGTTTCGACATGGATAGCTATATATTCACATCAATCATAGTATTGCTCTATATATTCCTCTGTTTCAATGTGTGTACTTTGTTTTTCGTTCTTATGTATTCTGTTACAATGTGTGTACATACGCTTTCCATTCTGTATATGTGGATGATAACAGCTAGATTCAAATTAGTATACAAAAACAGATAGAAAATGGAATTCATATACAAAATATATATATTGTAACCGAATATATATATATATATATAATATCATCATGTATACGTGATGATACTTAACGACTAGGTACAATGCATAAAATTGGAAATGAATAATACAAAAACTAATAGTCCCTCCTGGGGCCAGTATTCCGGCAGCCCCTCGCCAGTAGCTCCCTAGTGCGCAGCGTCTTCCCAGTGCGGAGGCAGTACTCCACCTCCTCCGCCTCCCAGCGCTTAACGTACCGATCTGCCTCTTGCTGGCGGACGCGCGCGAACGATCTTGCCATTTTGTTGGGTGCCCACCGGAGCTCCTCGTCGGTGGCACGCTGAAGCTTCCCGGTCCACCTTCACGCAGTGATGAGGCGCCCAGTTTCTGTAACCTTCCTCGCGAAGTACCCGTCTTCGTACGCCTCGTCC
This sequence comes from Triticum urartu, assembly GCF_056163025.1. Taxonomy (NCBI): domain Eukaryota; kingdom Viridiplantae; phylum Streptophyta; class Magnoliopsida; order Poales; family Poaceae; genus Triticum; species Triticum urartu. The sequence goes on along the minus strand of NC_141877.1, from coordinate 423,787,707 downwards.
GCATGACGGCGTGCCTGCCCCCAAAGCTCCGTCGCCTCCTTTTTCCAAGCGGCATCACGGGCTTCACAGGCCGCCTGGTACCTGGCTTCCTCCTCTGTCATCTCCTTCTTGAACGCCACTTGCCTGGCTTTCTCAGTCGGCAGCGGCGACTTCCACAGACAAAGATTGTACTGGCCCCAAAACCAATCCAATGTTGGGGGTCTGGCGCACCTCATCCGGCGGCACGTTGGGGTCCTCGTCGCTGCTATTCGAATGAGCGTCCTCGGGGGGCAGCGAGTCCTCGTCGGCACGTGGGAATACCGGTGGCGCCATGGCAGAGATTTGAGAGAAAGAGAGAGAGAGGGCGAGTGAGGGGAGGATGTAGATGAGAATGCAAGCGAGACGATGTGACCAAGGTAGCGACCGGAAGCTCACTGGTGCGCGTCGGTCCTAAACAAACGGTTTTTAACCCCTTTCCACGATGGCATTCAGAACCGTCACCAAGTGAGTGCGGGCGATAGGGGGGGTCCTTCCCACACGACCCAGAAACCGTTGGGGATATACCCTCCTGGCACACACGCTCGTCAAAATGAGGTCGTGTGCGACCGGCGAGCACTCAAATATAGAAATACATACAGTAGTGCTAAAAAAATACAATTATACACGCGAAATCATTTCCGGTCGTAAGTACATCCCACACAGTCAGTCACCACTAAATGTTTTTGTTCGTATATACATCCCACACAACCACTACAAGGAAAACATTTGCGCAAGGTGGCATAATGCAAACAGTTTTGAAGAGAATATCGTATGTGATTGTTCATTGATCCAACACGGTTTATTCCTAAAAACTGTGTGCGTTGCCTTAGGTCATCGCCCACTGTGTTTTCTCATTAACCGTTTGCAATAAGAAAATCCAATTAGCAAGCTAATTGGCCAATTAGCAGGCTAATTGTCCTATTATTAATAATCCATTTACTAATATAATTGACATTTATATTAAGCACATAATATATTCCATTTCCATATTAAGGAAGCAGGATTTCATAATTGAAATACATCGGAGTACAACATGATATAGCTTCAACACTCAGCTACCCCATTACACAACTGCACCAGCAGCAAGTTTCACATGCAACATCTAGAACCTTTCGAAATTAGCATCATAGCCGGTACATAGAGAGATGCATCTCATCTAGAAAACTGCTGAAGTAGAAGGCGAATATTGAGCCTTCATTGATGTAGAAGGTCTTTGCAACTTTAGGCCAGTGCTTGTGGATGATTGACCGTCCATCCCTCGACCTCTTCAGGAACACTTCAATATTGAATCGTGGGTGTGTTGTATGAAAACTTTCCTCACATCCTGACCACAGAGGTGGTTTGAGAGGTAATCATCAGTGAACCCTAAAAACAAGGATGTGCATAAATATCTTCTCTATATTGGAAACAGGGCAAAGGAATAAAAAAGGCAAGGTATAATAGTTAGTACCATCTTGTAAACCTCAATGCTTCCCATTGTTTCCTTCCAACACATATAAGGTAGTTATTCATTAGGTTAAGTAAGTGTTCGCATGCTATCAGTAAAATATGTTGATGAAAAATAAGCACATTGCAGATTCATCAGATTAATTCAAGCCACATGGAAAAATCATTTATCCAAACCAAGCATGATTAAGAACTAGGAAATATAGCACTTGTATATGTTTCTCATGTATTAAGTGCAGCCAAATTCGATCTATTCCTCACATGGTATACAATAAGAGAATGCAGCCACAGCAATTGAACATCGCATTGCAGAATTGAACCAAGCAATTAACTAAACACCACAATAAATGAACCAAACGTTAACTGAGCACCCCCATTGCACAATATAACATACTCCTAATAGAATATCAGACATTTAACCAAACCAAGAATGCTAAACAACTTGGAAACATAGCAATTGTATTTGTTTCTCATGTATTTAGTACAACCAAATTTGATTTATTCCTCACATGGTATACAATAAGAAAATGCAGCCACAACAATTGAACATCGCATTGCAGAATTGAACCAAGCAGTTTACTGAACACCACAACAAATGAACCAAACGTTAACTGAGCACCACATTGCACAATATAACATACTCCTAATAGAAGATAAGATAGTTAACCAAACCAAGCATGCTTAACAACTTGGAAGTATAGCAATTGTATTTGTTTCTCATGTATTTAGTACAACCAAATTCGATTTATTCCTCAATGGTATACAATAATGGAATGCAGCCACAACAATTGAACATCGCATTGCAGAATTGAACCAAGAAGTTAACTGAACACCACAACAAGTGAACCAAGCCACAACAAATGAACCAAGCAGTTAACTAAATACCAATTGAACAATATAATATACTCCTAATAGAAGATCAGACAGTTAACCAAACCAAGCATACTTAACAACTTGGAAATATTGCACCCTGAAGAATTGAACATCACAATTGCAGAATTGAACCAAGCAGTTAATTGAACACCACATTGCAAGACATATAGAACATATACACTATAGCAGAAGATTGCATGGTGAAAGTAGATTGCACAATTCACTAGAATTTGTTAAGGAAAGGCAATAGCTAGCAAACTGAGCATGGTTCTTTATAGTGAGCTAATAAGACAAGCTACTCCTCATTGTCGGAGATATCGATGATGATTGGCTCCTTGGACATGGAAGAGGGCGAGGCCTCTGCATCGTGGGTGCCCTCGTTGTAGTGGTGAGTTTCCTGAGCCGCTCCAGGCACCAACCTGCTGGCTCTCGAGATGAGGTAAGCACGTGCACGCTGAGAAAACACCTCGTAGTATTCGTCGAAGGCATAGACGGTGGCCTCGAGAAAACGCCACGAACTGTCGTTTAAAGCAGTCAACCGCGTCGCAGCGTTGGCGCATGAGGCATCAAACGGTGGCCTCGACGGCGAGGTGCTCCTCCAAGATCTGGGGGTCGGCACGAATGGCAGCCATCACGACCTCATCCGCGCGTGCGGCCGCGATTTGCTTCTCCGCTACCAAATGCTCCTTGAGGTCTTGGCTATACTGCGTGCACCATGGCTTTGGCCGGCGCTTATTTGGTGGAGGGGTCGGTCATTTGGGTGGAAGGTTTTGCGCTCGCACCGGCGGTCGGGGCATGTGGGTTGTGGAAGGAGGAGGAGAATGGGGTCGGGTGTGGATTACCTGCCTGGATAGGCGAGGCTGAGCAACATGAAGGAGGGTCGCCGGCGAGGAGGCGGCGGCGCTGCAAGCAAGGAGTGAAGGTTTCAACTTGGAAAGGAAGGCAGAAAGGGGGCAAATGTGGCTTTTGGTAAGGGGGAGGGGGTGGGGAGGTAGATATTTCCGCGGAAGCCGGAAATTTGGAATCGCTTCAGTCAAAAAACTGGCGCGCAAAGTGTCATCAGATACGGTCCCTTATCCAGACACGGTCCGAAGATATTTTGTGCTACAACTCACACGGTTGGTTATAATAAACTGTTTCGTATCTACTTGATTTTTCATCTTGATTTGAATTACATAATGGGGTCACGGCGGCCATGGACGGTGTTTGCATTGCTAGACCTTTTATCTGTAGTGATCATAAAAAATTGGAATTATTTAGGGTTCGTTTGGACATTTTTATGCATTAAGTGAGTTTTCAATGCATTTATGTGCATAAATTAAATTTGAACTACATGCACATGTGATACGTCTCCAACGTATCTATAATTTTTGATTGCTCCATGCTATATTATCTACTGTTTTGGACTATATTGGGCTTTATTTTCCACTTTTGTATTATTTTTGGGACTAACCTATTAACCGGAGGCCCAGCCCAGAATTGATGTTTTTTTGCCTATTTTAGTGTTTCGGAGAAACAGAATATCAAACGGAGTCCAAACGGAATAAAACCTTTGGGGACGTGATTTTCTCACCGAACGTCATCCAGGAGACTTGGACACTACTCCAAGGAGTCAAAGAGGAGGTCACGAGGGTGGGGGGCGCGCCCCCCCCCCTAGGGCGCGCCCCCTGCCTCGTGGGCCCCTCGGTGCTCCACCGACGTACTCCTTCCTCCTATATATATACCTATTAGCCAAAAACCTAATTCCACCACCACAACTTTCTGTATCCATGAGATCCCATCTTGGGGTCTGTTCCGGAGCTCCACCAGAGAGGGCCGTCATCACGGAGGGCTTCTACAGCATCCTAGTCCCTCCGATGAAGTGTGAGTAGTTTACCTCAGACCTTCGGGTCCATAGTTAGTAGCTAGATGTCTTCTTCTCTCTTTTTGGATCTCAATACAAAGTTCTCCCCCTCTCTTGTGGAGATCTATTCGATGTAATCTTCTTTTTGCGGTGTATTTGTTGAGACCGATGAATTGTGGGTTTATGATCAAGTCTATCTATGAATAATATTTGAATCTTCTCTGAATTCTTTTATGTATGATTGATTATCCTTGCAAGTCTCTTCGAATAATCCGTTTGGTTTGGCCAACTAGATTGGTAGTTCTTGCCATGGGAGAAGTGCTTATCTTTGGGTTCGATCTTGCGGTGTCCTTTCCCAGTGATAGAAGGGGCAGCAAGGAACGTATTGCATCGTTGCCATCGAGGATAACAAGATGGGGTTTATTTCATATTGCATGAATTTATCTCTCTACATCATGTCATCTTGCTTAAGGCGTTACTCTGTTTTTAACTTAATACTCTAGATGCATGCTGGATAGCGGTCGATGAGTGGAGTAATAGTAGTAGATGCAGAATCACTTCGGTCTACTTGTCACGGACGTGATGCCTAGATACATGATCATGCCTAGATATTCTCATAACTATGCTCAATTCTGTCAATTGCTCAACAGTAATTTGTTCACCCACCGTAGAATACTTATGCTCTTGAGAGAAGCCACTAGTGAAACCTATGGCCCCCGGGTCTATTCTCATCATATCAATCTCCATCACTTTAATCTTGCTTTGCTTTTTTACTTTGCATATTTATACCAAAAATATTATATCTATCAGATCTCACTCTCGTAAGTGATCATGAAGGGATTGACAACCCCTAATCGCGTTGGTTGCGAGTAGCTATCGTTTTGTGCAGGTACGAGGGACTTGAGCGTGGCCTCCTACTGGATTGATACCTTGGTTCTCAAAAACTGAGGGAAATACTTACGCTACTCTGCTGCATCATCCCTTCCTCTTCGGGGAAAACCAACGCAAGCTCAAGATGTAGCAAGAAGGATTTCTGGCGCCGTTGCCGGGGAGTCTACGCAAAAAGTCAACATACCAAGTACCCATCACAATCCCTATCTCTTGCATTATATTATTTGCCATTTGCCTCTAGTTTTCCTCTCCTCCACTTCACCCTTGCCGTTTTATTCGCCCTCTCTCTCTCTATCCTCCCTCTCCTTTCCGCTTGCCTCTTGTTTGCTCGTGTGCTAGTTTGTTTGCTTGTCGTCATGGCTAGTCCTCTTTCTGCTCCTTTGTCCCCCGAGTTTGAAGTCCTTCACTTCAAACAAAAGCAAGGAGAAAACTTAAAGGATGCTTGGTTTAGAATGATGGAATCTTATCGTAAATGCACCCTAGAAGTAAATTTCAGAATTTTGCTTCGCAACTGTTATGTTGGGCTTAATATGTCTCATAGACAACTTTTGGATTGTGTTGCCAAAGACAATTTTATTGAAATTGATCCCAGTATCGTGCATGAAATTATAGAAGGTATAGTAGGAACTTTACCTCAACAAAAGGGGCCCCATCATACCCAATAGAAAAATGCAAGTTTTGAGAAAATTTGTGAAGTAACTAAGATTTTACAGAAATCTCTTGAACCTCTTAAGAGCGTTAGCGTAAATCTTCACCGCATGAATCTGTTGATTACTCTTTGCAATAAGCGGTTGGATTCTTTAGATCTCAAGATCTCTGAATATGAAGGGAAACGTAAGGAACCTCCCGGATTCGAGCATAACATCGCTAAAAGAATTAAGAATCAAGATGACAATACCTAGATCTATCCTCACTTTTATGCCTAGCTAGGGGCGTTAAACGATAGCGCTTGTTGGGAGGCAACCCAATTTTATTTTTATTCCTTGATTTTTGCTCCTGTTTAGTAATAAATAAATTATTTAGCCTCTGTTTTGGTTGTGTTTTTTGTGTTTAATTAGTGTTTGTGCCAAGTAGAACCATTGGGAAGACTTGGGGAAAGTCTTGTTGAACTTGCTGTAAAAAACAGAAACTTTAGCGCTCACGAGAACTGCCTTCATTTTTATTTGAAGAGTGATATTTAGTTAATTACTTTTGAAGATGATTAATAGATAAATTCCTCACGTCCAGAAATTTATTTTAGAATTTTTGGGATTCCAGATCTTGCGCTAGCTACAGATTACTACAGACTATTCTGTTTTTGACAGATTCTGTTTTTCGTGTGTTGATTGCTTATTTTGATGAATCTATGGTTAGTAAAATAGTTTATAATCCATAGAGAAGTTGGAATACAGTAGGTTTAACACCAATATAAATAAATAATGAGTTCATTACATTACCTTGAAGTGGTCTTTTGTTTTCTTTCGCTAATGGAGCTCACTAGTTTTCTACTTTAAGTTTTGTGTTGTGAAGTTTTCAAGTTTTGGTTGAATTATTTTGATGGATTATGGAACAAGGAGTGGAAAGAGCCTAAGATTGGGGATTCCCATGGCACCCCCAAGATAATACAAGGACACCAAAAAGTCAAAGCTTGGGGATGCCCTGGAAGGCATCCCCTCTTTCGTCCACTTTCATCGGTAATTTACTTGGAGCTATATTTTTATTCACCAACATGATATGTGTTTTGCTTGGAGCGTCTTGTATTATTTGTGTATTTGTGTCTTAGTATGCCACAATCATCCTTTCTGTACACACCTTTTGAGATAGCCATACATGAATTAAAATTTGATAGAATACTCTATGTGCTTCACTTATATCTTTTGAGCTAAGTAGTTTTGCTCTATGTGCTTCACTTATATCTTTTGAGTTATGTAATTTTGCTCTATGTGCTTCACTTATATCTTTTGAGCGTTATAATTTTGCTCTATGTGCTTCACTTAGATCTTTTAGAGCACGGTGGTGGATTTGTTTTAAATAAACTATTGATCTCTCATGCTTCACTTAAATTATTTTGAGAGTCTTAATAGCATGGTAATTTGCTTAATAATAATATGCTTGGTATTCAAGATTGGTGAAACTTTCTTTTGAGTGTGTTGAATACTAAGAAAAGATTGAAGCATGATAATTGTTTTGAGATATGGAGGTGATAATATTAAAATCATGCTAGTTGAGTAGTTGTGAATTTAAAGAATACTTGTGTTAAAGTTTGTGATTCCCGTAGCATGCACGTATGGTGAACCGTTATGTGATGAAGTCGGAGCATGATTTATTTATTGATTGTCTTCCTTACGAGTGGCAGTCGGGGATGAGCGATGGTCTTTTCCTACCAATCTATCCCCCTAGGAGCATGCACGTAATACTTTGCTTTGATAACTTCTAGATTTTTGCAATAAGTATATGAGTTCTTTATGACTAATGTTGAGTCCATGGATCATACGCACTCTCACCCTTCCACCTTTGCTAGCCTCTCTAATACTGCGCACCTTTCGCCGGTATCATACACCTACCATATACCTTCCTCAAAACAGCCACCATACCTACCTATTATGGCATTTCCATAGCCATTCCGAGATATATTACCATGCAACTTTCCACCATCTAGTTCATCATGACACATTCATCATTGTCATATTGCTTAGCATGATCATGTAGTTGACATAGTATTTGTGGCAAAGCCACCGTTCATAATTTTTTCATACTTGTCACTCTTGATTCATTGCATATCCCGGTACACCGCCGGAGGCATCCATATAGAGTCATACTTTGTTTTAGGATCGAGCTGTAATCATTGAGTTGTAAATAAATAAAAGTGTGATGATCATCATTTAATAGAGCATTGTCCCAATAAAAAAATAAAGGCCAAAGAAAAAAAGAAGGCCCCAAAAAAGAGAGAAAATAAATAAAAAGGGGCAATGCACTATCCTTTTACCACACTTGCGCTTCAAAGTAGCACCATGATCTTCATAGTAGAGAGTCTCTCATGTTATCACTTTCATATACTAGTGGGAATTTTACATTATAGAACTTGGCTTGTATATTCCAATGATGGGCTTCCTCAAATTGCCCTAGGTCTTCATGAGCAAGCAAGTTGGATGCACACCCACTTAGTTTCTTTTTGAGCTTTCATACATTTATAGCTCTAGTGCATCCGTTGCATGGCAATCCCTACTCACTCACATTGATATCTATTGATGGGCATCTCCATAGCCCGTTGATACGCCTAGTTGATGTGAGACTATCTTCCCCTCCTTTTTGTCTTCTCCACAACCACCATTCTATTCCACCTATAGTGCTATATCCATGGCTCACGCTCATGTATTGCGTGAAGATTGAAAAAGTTTTGAAAAAGTTAGAGTATGAAACAATTGCTTGGCTTGTCATCGGGGTTGTGCATGATTTACATACTTTGTGTGGTGAAGATGGAGCATAGCCAGACTATATGATTTTGTAGGGATAACTTTCTTTGGCCATGTTATTTTGAGAAGACATAATTGCTTTGTGAGTATGCTTGAAGTATTATTATTTTTATGTCAATATAAACTTTTGTCTTGAATCTTTCTAATCTGAATATTCATATCACAATTAAGAAGATTTGCATTGAAATTAAGCCAAGTAGCACTCCGCATCAAAAATTCTCCTTTTATCATTTACCTACTCGAGGACGAGTAGGAATTAAGCTTGGGGATGCCTGATACGTCTCCAACGTATCTATAATTTTTGATTGCTCCTTGCTATATTATCTACTGTTTTGGACTATATTGGGCTTTATTTTCCACTTTTATATTATTTTTGGGACTAACCTATTAACCGAAGGCCCAGCCCAGAATTGCTGTTTTTTTTGCCTATTTCAGTGTTTTGGAGAAACAGAATATCAAATGGAGTCCAAACGGAATAAAACCTTCGGGAACGTGATTTTCTCACCGAACGTGATCCAGGAGACTTGGACCCTACTCCAAGGAGTCAAAGAGGAGGTCACGAGGGTGGGGGGCGCTCCCCCCTAGGGCACGACCCTGCCTCGTGGGCCCCTCGGTGCTCCACCGACGTACTCCTTCCTCCTATATATACCTACGTACCCCCAAACGATCAGAACAGGAGCCAAAAACCTAATTCCACTGCCGCAACTTTTTGTATCCACGAGATCACATCTTGGGGCCTGTTCCGGAGCTCCGCCGGAGAGGGCCGTCATCACGGAGGGCTTCTACATCATCCTAGCCCCTTCGATGAAGTGTGACTAGTTTACCTCAGACCTTCGGGTCCATAGTTAGTAGCTAGATGGCTTCTTCTCTCTTTTTGGATCTCAATACAAAGTTCTCCCCCTCTCTTATGGAGATCTATTCGATGTAATCTTCTTTTTGCGGTGTGTTTGTTGAGACCGATGAATTGTGGGTTTATGATCAAGTCTATCTATGAATAATATTTGAATCTTCTCTGAATTCTTTTATGTACGATTGGTTATCTTTGCAAGTCTCTTCGAATTATCCGTTTCGTTTGGCCAACTAGATTGGTAGTTCTTGCCATGGGAGAAGTGCTTAGCTTTGGGTTCGATCTTGCGGTGTCCTTTCCCAATGACAGAAGGGGCAACAAGGCACGTATTGCATCGTTGCCATCGAGGATAACAAGATGGGGTTTCTTTCATATTGCATGAATTTATCTCTCTACATCATGTCATCTTGCTTAAGGTGTTACTCTATTTTTAACTTAATACTCTAGATGCATGCTGGATAGCGGTCGATGAGTGGAGTAATAGTAGTAGATGCAGAATCGTTTCGGTCTACTTGTCACGGATGTGATGCCTATATACATGATCATGCCTAGATATTCTCATAACTATACTCAATTCTGTCAATTGCTCAACAGTAATTTGTTCACCCATCGTAGAATACTTATGCTCTTGAGAGAAGCCACTAGTGAAACCTATGCCCCCCCGGGTCTATTCTCATCATATCAATCTCCATCACTTTAAGCTTGCTTTGCTTATTACTTTGGATATTTATACCAAAAATACCAAAAATATTATATCTATCAGATCTCACTCTCGTAAGTGACCGTGAAGGGATTGACAACCCCTAATCGCGTTGGTTGCGAGTAGCTATCATTTTGTGCAGGTACGAGGGACTTGAGCGTGGCCTCCTACTGGATTGATACCTTGGTTCTCAAAAACTGAGGGAAATACTTACGCTACTCTTCTGCATCATCCCTTCCTCTTCGGGGAAAACCAACGCAAGCTCAAGACATAGCAACATGCTCCAGTGCATATAATTTGGTTGAAAAATCAAATATTTGTCCTTGGGTGCATGCTTAGGTCCCATGCAAGAAATGAGAATGAATGTCAAACACCCTGCCACCGTCACTCGGCCGCAAACATTGAGATACCTAGTTTTTAAATTCTACTAATTCCAAAACTCGTCTGAAATTCATGAAACTTGGCATGCTATCATGGAGCGGCATCAACATGGCGTGGTAAAGTTTTTGTCCCATTTGGGGCAGGTTTGGCTATATGCTTCTCACAAACTAGAGCTTCTCACAACAAGCATGATGGTTTCGGTAAGGAAGGCCCCAACTTTGGGGACAAAACGATATCCATTGCCTCTAATTGCTTTCAAATTTTTTCTCGTGTCAACATAGAACAACTGGAGTGTTGTGTTATTTTTTGTGATTTTTCGGGGTTCGTTTGGATATTTTAATGCATTAAGTGAGTTTTCAATGCATTTATGTGCATAATTCAAATTTGAACTACATGCACATGCTCCGGTGCATATAAATTGGTTGAAAAATCAAATCTTTGTCCTTCGGTGCATGCTTAGGTCCCATGCAAGAAATGGGAATGTATGTCAAGCACCGTGCCACCGTCACTCGGCCGCAAACATTGAGATAACTAGCTTTTAAATTCTAGTAAATCCAAAACTCATCTGAATTCACGAAACTTGGCATACTATCATGGAGCGGCATCAACATGTCGTGGTAAAGTTTTTTTCCCATTTGGGGCAGGTTTGGGTATATGCTTCTCACTAACCAGAGCTTCTCACAACAAGCATGATGGTTTCGGTAGGGAACGCCCCAACTTTGGGGGCGAAACGATATCCATTGCCTCTAATTGTCTTCAAATTTTTTTCTCGTGTCAACATAGAACAACAGGAGTGTCGTGTTATTTTTTGTGATTTTTCGGGGTTCGTTTGTACATTTTTATGCATTAAGTGAGTTTTCAATGCATTTATGTGCATAATTCAAACTTGAACCACATGCACATGCTTCGGTGCATATAAATTGGTTGAAAATCAAATCTTTGGTCATTGGGTGCATTCTTAGGCCCCATTCAAGAAATGGGAATGAATGTCAAGCACCGTGCCACTGTCACTCGGCCGCAAACATTGAGATACCTGGTTTTAAAAGTCTAGTAAATCCAAAACTCGTCTGAAATTCATGAAACTTGGCATGCTATCATGGAGCGGCATCAACATGTCATGGTAAAGTTTTTGTCCCATTTGGGGCAGGTTTGGGAATATGCTTCTCACAAACCAGAGCTTCTCACAACAAGCATGATGGTTTCGGTAGGGAACGCCCCAACTTTGGGGGCGAAACGATATCCATTGCCTCTAATTGCTTTCAATTTTTTCTCGTGTCAACATAGAACAACATGAGTGTTGTGTTATTTTTTGTGATTTTTCGAGGTTCGTTTGGACTTTTTTATGCATTAAGTGAGTTTTCAATGCATTTCTGTGCATAATTAAAATTTGGACTACATGCACATGCTTCGGTGCATATAAATTGGTTGAAAAATCAATTCTTTGGTCCTTGGGTGCATGCTTAGGCCCCATGCAAGAAATGGGAATGAATGCCAGGCACCGTGCCACCGTCACTCGGCCGCAAACATTGAGATACCTGGTTTTTAAATTCTAGTAAATCAAAAACTCGTCTGAAATTCATGAAACTTGGCATGCTATCATGGAGCGGCATCAACATGTCGTGGTAAAGTTTTTGTCCCATTTGGGGCAGGTTTGGGTATATGCTTCTCACAAACCAGAGCTTCTCACAACAAGCATGATGGTTTCAGATAGAACACCCGTATGCAAAGTGAGAGCCGGATTTGTGCATCTCTTGAACACAAATGGTTCTTTTGGATGACCCGTGTGAATCACTAGCGTGGCGACGCAGTACTATTCGATTTGACAGCGGGCGACACAGTTCCCAATACATCTTTAATGCAGACGAGGGAGAGGGTAGTGGTTCCCGAAATGTTGAATGGCCAATGATGCATCCTCCTTCAATTAGCATCGTGTGAATGCATGAGGGAAGTAATGGGAGGACCAGGAAAAGAGGCAACACGATGTGAATGCAACGCAGTTTGCACTCATATAAAGGCGCCCCTCCATTCCAATGCATCTACCACATCGTACACACCAAAGCATTTGCCTAAGCACCTACACTAATAATTGGAAAAGTGCCCACTCCAGACCCATGGCGGCGATGTGCGCGAGCAGCCAGCGACTGTGCTAGATGGTCCACTACGCCGGCCTGCGACATGGCACCGTGGATCATCTCCATACGGTGTTGGCGACCGGCTGGTGGATGGCCGCCGTTGATGCCAGCTACGACTCTCAGTTGGACGAGATGATCGTTCACAGCACCAACAGGTTCACTGTCGTCAAGAAGCTCGCGGACGACATCGCCGTACTCCTCTAGCCCGCGCGCCCAGGCTCCTCATTGCCTGCCACCCCTAATTGGCCTCCATGGACGGAACCTCTTTGAAGCACTGATGGCCCTGCGACTGCCCGCCGACGCCACGAAGAATGTCCACCTGGAGGTCATGCTCGCCGCGAGGTTCCTCGCCCTGCAAGAAACCGTCGACCTACACATCCATGTGTACGAACGAATCGTGTACATAGGTATCTACAAGGCCAGTGAGGACGCTATGACGTTGGCCTTCTTCAGCCGGCTGAAAGCCTTGGATGCCTTAGTTGAGAAGAACCTTGACCTCGCCACATAAGCTGCCACTCCTTAGCCGCCGGTCGGTGGCCCGGCCGGCGCACTGAGTTGTGGAGGAGGTCGTACGTTGATGGATGCATCTTTCTTCTTGCCTCCTGTAACCACCACTGTGATCACATCATCGTCTCCTTAATTCTTATTTTGCTATTGCATTCTCGTTCTAGTCAATACAGACATGTGCGATCCCTTTTCTCAATACAGACATGTCCTTCCAGTCTTATTTTGATTGGCTTGAATGAAGGTCTATCCCGCTGTTAGGCGCCGTAGAGCGATGTACTCATCGTTAGGCGCCGCGGCGCGCTCTGCTTGCGTCATCGGCGCGCTCGGCTTGTGGACAGCTTTTCCTTGCATGTTCAACTGCTATATGCATATATATATATATGGTTGCTCACCATTGAAGTGACCACGGAGCGCTCTGCTCGCGTCCCTCCGCGCGCGCTCTGCCAACGGTTGGGCATGCGCTCGATCACGCCGGGGGCCCCGTATGCATGCGGTTGCACCGCGCACATTGCCATGCGATGTAGTTATGTGCGGCACACTAGAGTTACGCGCTGCAAATTAGAACTGCCATCAGGGCCTGCCGATATTCCTGGCCGTCCGGCTTCCCTTTTAATTTCTGCGGCCGTAATAACCTTAGTCTCTTCAACCTTTTGATCGCGTCCCACAACACAACAAGCACACCCGCGACGACACATAGAGATGGGATGTCCGGCGGCGCTCCAATGGAGTTCGGCGAGCATAGAGTGGAGACCCACGCGAGGGAGACGGATCTCTTGGTGGTGTACACCATTGACCCGACCGTGGTGGACGACTACATCAACAGCGTTGAGAAGTTGCTTGCTGGAGACAAGTACAAGGTGGTCGGCTTCGACCTCCAATACACCACCAGTCGTCCCGGCATAGATCAGAAGGTTGTCATCGCCCATTTGTGCGTGCGCCATCATGTCCTCATCTACCACTACTGCATGGCCACAGAGCCTTGCAACCGTTTCAACAGGTTTGTCAACAACACCAACTATAAGTTCGCCACGGTGGATACCAAAGACGATGTAAAAGCGCTCAGTGTTATGGGTTTGGCCTGCAAGTACCTTGTCGAAATCTGTAACCACTACAGGGTCTGGGGCAGCATGAAGTAGGACTCCCTGGTCGAACTCGCCTCGGCCATCATCGACCCCTACTACGAAAAGATGAAGCAGGATGCCCAGAGAACAAGTCCCGTATCCTGGCACGGGGCTTGGATGTGGCAACTCAATGAACCTCACCTCAGGTTTGCGTCTAAGAGCGTGTACACATGCTACGAGATGCACATGCGGATCGTTGACATGAGGAAGTGCCTCGTTACCCAAATCGACGAGCCCGGATCGAGCCACAAGCAGAACAAGCGGCGTCACAAGAATTAGATGATGATCGGATGATCATTTATGCTAGTTAATCATGCATGTAATATATAATTTACTTTATTAGTGTGTGGAAATGTCATGTGTGTAGTAGCCACCTATGTAATTATGCATGTAATAGTTTACTTTGGTGTGTGCAAATGCCATGGTTGTAGCCACCTATGTAAGTGGATGTTTAATTTTGTTATGCAAGCATGTCCTTATAAGTGTGTGTGTATATATATGTTGTTGTTTTGTATGCAATCCCATCGCACAACACACACGTCTTATTAGCAGCAACCGTCTGTGTTCTTATCGGTCTACAGACACATTTCTGATTGCAGACCTGTTTGCTGCGTATCACACACATCTTGTTAAGTTGAACCGTTTCTGTTCTCATGTCTCAACGCGAATAGTTCATCCGAGTGAACCGCATGCCATATATCGCACACACCTTTGATCTGGCTGACCGTTTCTTTTGTGTTGCCTAATCACAAACAGTTCATCCGAGTGAACCGTATGCTGTGTAGCGCACACGCCTCCATCCGGCAGCCCGTTTCTTTTGTTCCTCCTCATCGCAAATAGATCATTGAACTAAACCTTATGCCCTTCATCACACACGCAAATAAAACTTGAACCGTGTTTGATGCATCCGTCTTCGCAAACATTTTACACATTTATGATGGTTTTCATACAGCACCGTTTGCGATTATGGCATCGCACATAGTTTCTCGAAGGGTCTCTGATCATAGTGTCGCCTTAGCAGCATCCTGCAGTAGTGTCTAGATCGATGGGAACAGTACACATGCCGGTTGCCAAAATTTACGAGTACTGTATTTTGAATTACACACGATTCCCGCAGCAAAATCCGTGTGTGAACATAATAGCTGACGGTTTCCAATACACAACCATGTCTGATTAATGATCCCCGCCACTCACCTACAAAACCTTGAGCCGCGAGATAGAGTGCCAATTGTGTGGCGGCTGGTTGTCTTGCCAGATCTTTACATTTTCTTTTTTGAACACCAGATATTTACATCGTCTGATGATTTTTTTAACTCGCACACAAGTACACAAAAATATGATTTTTCAAACCATTATGGTTAGCCGTTGCATGTAGATGTAGTTCAAATTTGAATTACGGTCATTAAATGGCTGGAAAATCACTTAAATGTCTTTAAAAGGTCAAATGACCCCTGAAATTTTCCAAATTTTCACATGACAATTTTATTAGTGCACGTTAAACGTAGAAAAAAATTGAAGGCCATAAGAGGAAGCAATCTCCCGTTCGTCATCAAACATGCATTGTTCCCTCTTGGAACCACAAACCTTCTAGTGAGTTGCTCCGATTTGTGAGGGGTGTGTGTCCAAACTTTCGTCAAACAGGCCAATTTTTTACCACATCATCTTGGTGGCATGACATTACATCAAGCAAGGTTTCATGTTTTTCTGATCATTTTTAATTTTTTTGGAATTAAAATGCCATGGCACTCCATGCATGTGCCCATGCCGTGAGACCAATATGTTTTAAAATTCTTTCTATTTTACTGCACATGGTATTAACTTGCACACAAGTACACAAATATGATTTTTTTTCAAACCGTTATGGTTATCCGTTGCATGTAGATGTAGTTCAAATTTGAATTATAGTTATTAAATGTCTAGAAAATCACTTAAATGTCTTTAAAAGGTCAAATGACCGCTAGAATTTTCCAAATTTTCACAGTACAGTTGTAGTAGTGCACGTTAATCGTAGAAAAATTTTTGAAGGCCGTAAGAGGAAGCTATCTCCTGTTCGTCATCAAACATGCATTGTTTCCCGTCGGAACCACGAGCCTTCTAGTGAGTTGCACCGGTTTGTGAGGGGTGTGTGTCCAAAATTTCGTCACACATGCCAATTTTTTACCACATCACCTTGGTGGCATGACATTATATCAAACAAGGTTTCAAGTTTTTCTGATCATTTTTTTTATTTTTTGGAATAAAAATGCCATGGCACTCCATGCATACATATGCATGTGTCCATGTCGTGTGACCAATATGTTTGAAAATTCATTACAATTTACTGCACATGGAATTAACTCGCACACAAGTACACAAATATGATTTTTCAAACAGTTATGGTTAGCCGTTGCATGTAGATGTAGTTCAAATTTGAATTACGGTCACTAAATGGCTAGAAAATCACTTAAATGTCTTTAAAAGGTCAAATGACCCCTAGAATTTTCATAATTTTCAAATTACATTTGTAGTAGTGCACGTTAAACGTAAAAAACATTAAAGGCCGTTAGAGGAAGATATCTCCTGTTCGTCATCAAACATGCATTGTTCCCTCTCGGAACCACGAGCCTTCTAGTGAGTTGATCCGGTTTGTGAGGGGTGTGTGTCCAAAATTTTGTCGAACATACCAATTTTTTTACCACATCATCTTGGTGGCATGACATTACATCAAGCATGGTTTCATGTGTTTCTGGTCATTTTTTTATTTTTTGGAATTAAAATGCCATGACACTCCATGCATACATATGCATGTGTCCATGTCGTGAGACCAATATGTTTGAAAATTCCTTCTAATTGTGTGCGCATGGAATTAACTCGCACACAAGTACACAAATATGATTTTCAAACTGTTATGGTTAGGCGTTGCATGTAGATGTAGTTCAAATTTGAATTACGGTCATTAAATGGCTAGAAAATCACTTAAATGTCTTTAAAAGGTCAAATGACCCCTAAAATTTTCCAAATTTTCACATTACAGTTGTAGTAGTGCACGTTAAACGTAGAAAAAAATTGAAGGCCGTAAGAGGAAGCTATATCCCGTTCGTCATCAAACATGCATTGTTCCCTCTCGGAACCACGAGCCTTTAGTGAGTTGCTCCGGTTTGTGAGGGGTGTGTGTCCAAACTTTCGTCAAACATGCCAATTTTTTTACAACATCATCTTGGTGTCATGACATTACATCAACCAAGGTTTCATGTGTTTCTGATATTTTTTAATTTTTTGGAATTAAAATGCCATGGCACTCCATGCATACATATGCATGTCTCCATGTCGTGAGACAAATATGTTTGAAAATTCTTTCTAATTTACTGC
Organism: Triticum urartu; assembly: GCF_056163025.1. NCBI lineage: Eukaryota > Viridiplantae > Streptophyta > Magnoliopsida > Poales > Poaceae > Triticum > Triticum urartu. The sequence goes on along the minus strand of NC_141877.1, from coordinate 423,770,148 downwards.
ACATGGAATTAACTTGCACACAAGTACACAAACATGGTTTTTCAAACCGTTATGGTTTGCCGTTGTATGTAGATGTAGTTCAAATTTGAATTACGGTAATTACACTAGTGCAGAATGGGGCAATAGCACCGGTTCGTAAGGGGCTTTAGTGCCAGTTCGATAACCAACACTAAATTGTAGGCACTAAAGCCCCCCCCCTTAGTACCGGTTCAGCACGAACCGGTGCTAAAGGGCAAACACGTGGCACGAGCCAGCTCCGTGGGCGCGTAGGACATTAGTATCGGTTGGTAACACCAACCGGTACTAAATGTTTTGGTGTGTTTTGGTTTTATTTTTTATTTTTACTTTAATTTTGTGTTTTCAATTTAATTTAGTGATTGTTTTACATTATAATGAGTTGTTAAATCATTAGGTGATTAGTTTGACTCGATGCGTGTGGATCCTAGATAAGTCATCAAGTATATGTCAAATCCATATTATATATACTTGATCACCTACTTAAGTGATCAAGGTAATATGGATATGGCATATACTTGATCACTTAGCTAGAATCCATCCAGTTGAAACTAATATGCAATTTCTTTCATAAATGATATAATAACTCATCATCATCATCATCATATTAATTAATATAAAAACTCTTGCATCATATATATCATCACGAACGGTTTTCATAGCAAAGATATCATCGAGTTCAACATGGTAATGATATTATAAGCGTTCATAACACCACAAAAGCAAATCACTCTTTAAGATTAAGTTCAGGACGAAGAACACGGACATGAGAGGACAAGTACTAAGAGCATGAACTAGCTAATTAATCACTCATGCTACTCTCTCTCAGGTAAAATAGCATAGAACATGTATAGCTTTGCTGATTCATCATATTGGAGCATGCAGATGAACCTGTCTCCTAATCGTGGGTTGCGCTTCTGATTGCTGCCCCCTAGTACTTCTCTGTGATCGTTCACAATTTTGCTCCAGTCTTTTACTATTAAGCATTCCTCGCTATTAGGAATCCTGAATGCACTAAAGTGCATTGTAGGATATCTTGGCCGTAAGCTAACCATATTCATGGTACCTTTAGTCTCGATCCAATCAGGCACAACATTCATCGGGAGTCCCTGTTGAAGAACATCGTATAGTAACATACTTAGCAATGAAGTTTAGCTTAAAAAAATAATGTATGCAAAAGATGCACTAAGGAGAAATAGTAGAAATCTTACCATCTTTCCTAAATATATGTGACTGTAGTTCAGTACGAACACTATTGGTCGCACGTTTTGAGTACTAACATTTCTAAGTGCAGGAAAGAAATTTGTCTTGACAGCATCAAGATCCTCAAGCCATGAAACATAATGACTTGTCTCCTCGCAGTTTAGTTCAGCCCCGGGACAGTGGACGGTCCTGTCTACCAAGCGCCGGACATGTTTGCTTGATTGGAAGTAAGGTGTCAATATAAATTGAGATCTATTAATTATTCAACTGGTTCAAATAATCTCATATCGAAGACATAAATATGGTTGAGAAACTCACATAATGGTATAACTGGAGGCGTCTGCACATCGACCCAGATGTCTCCATTACCTTCAATATCATCTTCCGGACGAATATCAAAGGTGATAACCATATCAGGCTCAAATGCATAAGCCTTGCATAGTGCTTGCCAAGTTTTGCATTCAAAATAGGTGTATGTGTCGGCATTGTATAATTTGACGTTGAAGGTATAACCATGCTCGGTCTTCAAGTAAACTCTTTTTACCTCCATAGTTTCGTTAGGACTGAAACCTATCTTATCCAAGACAAAAATTCTTGCATGGCAGGGGATACGCTAGTAGAATAGTGAAAAATTAAAATTAAAAGGTGAAGCAAATGAAGCATAAGTCATGCTTAATTACGAAAAAAGACTTGTCGTTGTGACTAACTGTATCCACTTCGAAGTTCTCATCCAGCTTGATGCTGAAGCGTCTATCATCAACTAGAAAATTTCTGCCGCACAGGCCGCGCTGGTCTTCGCAGTATTCGCACATAGGTGAAACATTAAACACTTATTAGTTCTATTAATTCAACTAATTCTGTTAATTCAACTAGTTCAACTAAGCACTTACGAAGAATATACCTAATTAATTGAACTAATTCAACTAACTAGTTCAACTAATTAATTCAACTAAACTAGTTCTGTTAATTAGATAATGAAATCTCATATAACTAAATTAAATATATAGCTAACATATAATTTATATCTAATATCTAACATATATGTTCATATATAGGTGAAACATTAAACACTTACTAGTTCTATTAATTCAACTAAATAAACTAGTTCTATTAATTCAACTAAGCATTTACTAAAAATAAACTAGTTCTATTAATTTCTTACTAAAATAAAGTAGGTAGTTCTATATAGTAATATTTTGATTAGATCATCAAATCTCATATACCTAAATTTTCTTACTAAAAATAAACTTGTCCTATTAATTTTCATACTAAAAATAAACTAGTTATATTAATTCAACTAGTTCAAATCTCATATATATACCTAATTAATATCTAGCTATACTAATTCAACTAGTTCAACTTGTTCTAACATTATAACATTATTATCTACGTAATTTATCTAACATTAATCTAAATAACAGAAAATAGAATAAGTAAAAACAATGTGTGTGTGTGTGGTGTGTGTGTGTGTCCCTGTGTGTGTGTGGTGTGTGTGTGTGTCTCTCTGTGTGTCTGTGTGTGTGTGTGTGGGTGTGTACGACCGGGGGGCGGCGGCGTACGGGCGGCGGCGGGCGACGACGGGGGGACGGGCGCGGCGGGCGAGAGGCGGCTGCGACGTATGGGCGTGGCGGGGGCGACGGTCCGGGCGGCCGGTGACGGCAACGACGGGTGGCGGGGGCGACAGCGGTGACGGCGACGACGGGTGGCGGGGGTGACGGCGGTGACGGCGATGACAGGCGGCGGGGGCGGCGAGGGCGGCGCGCGATGGGGCGACGGGCGCGGCGAGAAGTTTGGATCGAGAAGAACTACTGGTGGGCGAAACTGATTTTTTCGCAGGTTCCATATATATAGGAGGGGTCTTTAGTGCCGGTTGGAGCCACCAACCGGTACTAAAGCCTATTTTCGCCAGGCCAAGGGGCGGGAAACGGCCCCTTTAGTACCGGTTCGTGCCACAAACCGGTACTAAAGACCCCCCCTTTAGTACCGGTTGGAGCCATCAACCGGTACTAAAGGTTGTGCACTGCCACCAGTGGTGCACAATGTTTAGTCCCACCTCTCCGAGCGAAGGGCAGCCGCACTGGTTTATAAACCCAGCCGCGGCTACTCCTTCGAGCTTCTCTATATAGCAGGCTTCTGGGCCTAATTAACTAGGGCGCGCTGCCCTGTGAGCCTGCTGGCCCTTCTGGGCCTGCATTTGCACATCCTAGGTCTGGCAGGCCCACTGGGCAGCGCGCCAACAAATTTTTTATATAGTTTTTTTTTCTGCATTATTTATTTTCTTCTATTTATTTTTGAGTAGTTTTTTATATAGTTTTTTTCTTTTCTGCATTATTTATTTTCTTCTATTTATTTTGAGTAATTTTTTGTATAGTTTTTTTTATTTTCTGTATTATTTCTTTTCTTCTATTTATTGTCTTCTGGAAATTGAATGCTGCATACTGAACACAAAAGAAGTCCGGAGTTCAAATAAGTTTAAAAAACATTGAAGTGGCCGTGCAACAGATGAGTTCTCGTCCGAAACCCTGATACTCTGAAAGAGTTTGTCCAGTTTGTACACGAAGTGCGTCCAGTTTTTGCCGTGACCCTCTCTACTCTATCGCGCATGCTATGCGGGTGATATGATGATACCATGCCAAGTTTCAACATTTTCAGGATTCATTTTGTAGTGATTTTCAATTTCACGGTCATTTAGCTCTCTAAACAATTAGGTAAATGACCGAAAAATAACAAATGATGTCAGAACATGTTGGAAATTGATGACGTCGCTCTGAATGCTGCATATTGAACACAAAAGAAGTCCGGAGTTCAAATAAGTTTAGAAAACATTGAAGTGGCCGTGTAACAGATGAGTTCTCGTCCGAAACCATGATACTCCGAAAGAGTTTGTCCAGTTTGTACACGAAGTGCGTCCAGTTTTTGTCGTGACCCTCTCTACTCTTTCGAGCATGCTATGCGGGTGATATGATGATACCATGCCAAGTTTCAACATTTTCAGGATTCATTTTGTACTGATTTTCAATTTCACGGTCATTTAGCTCTCTAAACAATTAGGTAAATGACCGAAAAACAATAAATGATGTCAGAACATGTTGGAAGTTGATGACGTCGCTTTGAATGCTGCATACTGAACACAAAAGAAGTCCGGAGTTCAAATAAGTTATTAAAAATAAAAAAGAGGTGCAATGTTGGTTAATTTGCTTCAAGCCATTCGGAATAGTGTAGACTGCTTAAAAATAAAAAAGAGGTGCAATGCTGGTTAATTTGCTTCAAGCCATTTGGAATAGTGTAGACTGCACTACACATAGCTCAGTGCAATCTATGCTATTCCGCAAGGCTTGAAGCTAATCAACATGCAGGTGAGCATTGCAACTCTTCATCATTGTTTGTGCACTCACGGCTTATAAACCGCTCATATTCCCTCTCTCTTGGCGAGGTGGGACTAAAATTCAGCTTACAAAGAAACTCTAGTACCGGTTCATGGCATGAACTGGTACTAAAGGTCTTCGTGGGGCCCCAGCCTGACCATAGCCTGACACAGCCTCATTAGTACTGGTTCGTGGCATGAACCGGTACTAAAGGTTGCCCACGAACCGGTACTAATGATGCCCGCCCGCCTAGCCGTTGGAACCGGCACTAATGGTCACATTAGTGCCGGCTCAAATTCAAATCGGCACTAATGTGCTTCACATTTGACCCTTTTTCTACTAGTGTTAATTGGCTAGAAAATCACTTAAATGTCCTAAAAAGGCCAAATGACCCCTGGAAATTTCCAAATTTTCACATGACAGTTGTATTTGTGCATGTTACATGCAAAAAATATTTGAAGGATGTAAGTGGAAGCTATCTCCCGCTCGTCATCAAACATGCATTGTTCCCTCTCGGAACCATGAGCCTTCTAGTGAGTTGCTCCGCCTTGTGAGGGGTGTGTGTCCAAACTTTCGTCACACATGCCAAATTTTGTACCACATCATCTTGGTGGCATGACATTACATCAACCAAGGTTTCATGTGTTTCTGATATTTTTTTAATTTTCGGAAATTTAAATGCCATGGCACTCCATGCTTAATTGTGTCATAGCCGTTAGACCAATATGTTTGAAAATTCCTTCCAATTTACTGCACGTGGAATTAAATCGCACACATGTACACAAATTATGACTTTTGAAACCGTTATGGTTAGCTGTTGCATGTACATGTAGTTCAAATTTCAGTTACTGTCATTAAATGGCTAGAAAATCACTTAAATGTCTTAAAAGGTGAAATGACCCCTGAAATTTTCCAAAATTTTGACATGACAGTCGTATTAGTACTACAAAATTTTCCGTACATTTAAAACACTATATGTAGCCACTTTACTCTAAATTCATCTTTCACAGCTAATAAAAAATATCTACAACATCACACACAGTTGTTTTCTAGGAACCGTTTGCGATGAAAATATCTGGGTCTATTTAAGTCTCCCTCCTTAAGCTTCGCCGGCAAGTCTGCTCCAGTGCCGGCAACCCCCGAATCCCCGAATCCCGATCCCCATTCCCGCACCGCCTTCTTGCAAAGTTGACGTCGTGGAAACGCTTCCTGAAGGCCCATATGATGGTCGCGTCCCCCCCAGCGCCGCTGCCTGCGCCGAGAGCGCGGCCGCCTAGTCCAAGAGTGTCGTCGCATCTGCTTCCGCCGAGAGGGCGTCTGCGGCAGCCGACGGGGCAGCTGCAGCAGCCGAGACGGCTGCAGCTGCTGCTGCGACGGCGGCTGCAAATACCGAGAGTGCTTGAGCTGTCGTCCGTGCTGCCCATGTTGCCCTGGCCCAGGTCGAGGCCATCCACGCCAAGATCGAGGATGCACACGCCAAGATATACCAGGCCACCTTGGACTCCAGCATGCAACCCATGTACGAAAAGGCGGCGGTGGCCATGGAGCACTTGCTTCCTCATGAGGTCGCCGAGCGGGAGAAGGAGATGCAGGAGGCGGCGGAGATCGAGGAGCGCCGGGAGGAGGAGTTGCGCGTGGCTGAGGTCGAAGTAGAGAAGAGTTTGTCCGTCAAGGAATTGGCGGTGGAGTACCAACGCGAGCTCTGGCACAGCCACTACGACGAGTACTACAACCTTGAGGGTGGCGCCGAGGAGAGGACGAGGATGACGATACGGCCGACTTCAGCAGGGGACGCGGAGTCCACCAACGGAGGCATGTCGCCAGGACAAGTCATCGACGTATCATCTCACACCGGTGATGCATAGGCCGGCGTGGTGGCGGATTTGTTAAAATTATGCGTACCCAGGCTTTGTTTTTAATGCTGCTATTTTGTTAGATCAATGTTTAGGTCAACTGCCTCTGTTTAATTACAAAAATTGCTCGATTCGGTAAGTGTGGTCTGTTTGCTGTACGCTCTTTTGTGTGCCCAAATTAACAAGCGATGTTATATTAAGCAATGACGTACCCGGGGAAATTTCCACCAAAATTTGAATTATCAAACTCATCCCGTGCGCGTAAAGTAGAAGAATCGTTTGTGATGGACACAATCGTTCAATCCCCTTCCCCACCCCCTTTTCTCCCCGATCACAAGTCACATTTCCCATGTTTCATCCTTCCTTCCTTCCTTCCTAAGCTATAGCCGCTTTCTCGCTCTCGCCATCTCGCATCCTACCGCCGGGGAAATGACTCGTTATGCCTCTCTTCTATCTCTCAGGCTATGACTTGGAATGAAGGATTTTTACCCGGCGGTCGATTTGAGTCATTTCTTCCTCTTTTAGCTCCCTAGGACCATTAGTGGCAACTAATGGAGCGGGGTGGCTGGAGATCTATCAGCTCATTATCACCATCAATCTGCATGCGTGAAGCTAGTTGTGTTTGAATCTGTGGACAATGGGAGGAAGTTTCTAGCATGTGCAGAGAAGGTTAGACCCCCTTCCGTTGTTACAAATCATTTGTTAGATGTGATTGAGACACTATCACGGTCCCAACCCATTCATAGCACACCTTCTACCAAACTCATCCTAAGACAGTGTCACAGTTTGTACCTAGTATCTTAAATTGTTGCCATCTCATCAGCGGTGCAATTAGAAAATTATTTGGCACCGCTTCAGCAGTTTGTGCAGCTAACTTTATTTCACACATCCGAGCAGCCAAGCAGTAAAATACTAAATCTTTATGGCACGAAGGAACTCGGCATCGGAGCAACTATGTGCTCCGGAGTCCGGGTCCCTGATTTTTTTCGCTGCATCGGCTCGCCAGTGCAGAGCACCGGTGCAAGATGTAGCAATAGTTGTCTTTACACCAGTTTTGGCATACATAGTGGACGGCCTTAGTGCTATTAGTTCTATGTTACTAAATTTGTGCATGTACACACCTGTTAGTATCAATTTGTTGTCATCCAAACACTGTCGCTATGCTGTTGCAGTTATATTTACCTTCCTCATAAAATGTTCAATTGGTTATTTATTGTACATGAGTAACAACTTGTAGCGTGGTTGTAGTTAATTATAGCTTCTGATGTTCCAGAATTTGGTTGTTGTCTCAGTAGCAATTAATTCATTTGCACATTGATCTTTTTGAGAAGATATGTCATAATTAACATGTTTCTTCAGTTTTTCAAAATAAGCATTGGTGATTTTCTATGTTGCTATAAACCCATTTTCCCCTACAATTGTTACTGATCTAGTTTTAAATATTCTAGGATGAACAGAAGTGTTCTTACTTAGAGTGGGTTGATCAAGAGTGGCCACTGTCTTTGAAGATGTGCCTAGCGAAGCTCTGGAGCATGTACAGAGAAAGTGTTGTCAAGGCTGAAGAATATTTGAAGATGTGGGATAAAAAGAGGAAGGTGGAGAATGAGCTCAGGTTTTTTAAATCAGACTTTGCTAATATGGTGTTGGCGAAGGAGGAGGCACTTTCCCAGTTGGCCAGTGCAAAATAGGTTCTTACTGAACTGAAAGCAGAGGTGGATAAGACGATCCTAAATGATCTCGATTAGGGAAATGAATATATTGTTCTAATATTGTTAAGGAGATATTCGCGACTACTCGCGATTTCATTATGGGGCAGCTCATGATCTTCATATCGTCTATTATCCACCTCTGTATCTATTCTTTCTTAGCTAAACAGGTGGAAGATCTATCCAATTTGGTTATATTATATCATGGACTCGAAAAACGGATCTGAATTTGACTGAAATGCACGATCTTCACAGGTATCACTTTTCACGATACCTAAAAGGTGGAATAGCGATTTTCGAACCATTTCCTATAAGAGAATGGTTTCCGTTACTTTGAGAAATGGATTCTTATACCAAACTATAGCTATTGCATTAAAGAAGAAAAGACACTAATAGAAGTCGAAGCTATATGTTGTACTGTGTTGTTTTCGTGTAGCTATCATATTGTGATGTTATAAATATTTATGTTCCTGATATTAAATTGGCAAACAGTTGTTCGATATGAAATGTGAATTTGCATAATACTGGAATTATTAATTGTAAACTAATAAACCTGCTAAATGTGTCATGGAACTTTGCAAACGGTTCTAGCAGTAAAATCACTTGTGATGGACAGCCCAATGCCACACAGTTTTCTTCATCAAATCGTGTGTGATGTAGTTAATAAAAGCAAACAGTTAACCAAGGCAGAGCGGGTGTGATAGTTACACCTTTCACGCATGAGCCTACACATAAAACTGTGTGGGATGTACATACGAACGGAAACGTTTTCCCTGGATTGAATGTGTGGGATGTACATAAGAACGGAAATGTATTCCTTGGATTGACTGTGTGATATACATACCTACGGAAATGTTTTTCTGGGATTCACCATGTGGGATGTGCAGGCCTACGGAAATGATTGGGTTTCGATGCCTCGCCCGATTGCACACGAGCTCATTTGGTGTCCCAGGAGGCCTATCCCCGACGATTTCTGGGTCATGTGGGAAGGACCCCCCTATCGCCCACACTCAGTTGGCGACGATTCCAAGTTCCATCACGGAAAGGGGTTAAAAACCATTTGTATTTAAGGAAATATGCCCTAGAGGCAATAATAAAGTTGTTATTTATATGTCCATATATCCTGATAAATGTTTATTATTCATGCTAGAATTTTTTTAACGGGAAACTTAGTACATGTGTGAATACATAGACAAACTGAGCGTCACTAGTATGCCTCTAATTGACTGGCTCGTTAATCAAAGATGGTTAAGTTTCCTAACCAAAGACATGAGTTGTCATTTGATTAACGGGATCACATCATTAGAGAATGATGTGATTGACTTGACCCATCCGTTAGCTTAGCAGGATGATCTTTTAGTTTGTTGCTATTGCTTTGTTCCTAACTTATACATGTTCCTAGAACTATGAGATTATGCAACTCCCGAATACCGAAGGAACACTTAGTGTGCTATCAAACGGCACAATGTAATTGGGTGACTATAAAGATGCTCTATAGGTGTCTGTGATGGTGCTTGTTGAGTTGGCATAGATCGAGATTAGGATTTGTCACCCCAATTGTCGGAGAGGTATCTCTAGGCCCTCTCAGTAATGCACATCACTATAAGCCTTGCAAGCAATGTGACTAATGAGTTAGTTACGGGATGTTGCATTATGTAACGAGTAAAGAGACTTGCCAGCAACGAGGTTGAACTAGGTATTGAGATACCGACGATCGAATCTCGGGCAAGCAACATAAACATGACAAATGGAACAACGTATATTGTTATGAGGTTTGACCGATAAAGATCTTGGTAGAATATGTAGGAACCAATATGAGCATCTAGGTTCCTCTATTGGTTATTGACCGAAAGTGAGTCTCGGTCATGTCTACATAGTTCTCGAACCCGTAAGGTCCGCATGCTTAACGTTCGGTGATGATCGATATTACAAGTTTATGTATTTTTATGTACCGAAGGTAGTTCGGAGTCCCAGATATGATCACGGGCATGACGAGGAGTCTTGAAATGGTCGAGACATAAATATTGATATATAGGAAGGCAATGTATGGACATCGGAATGGTTCCGGGTGAGTTCGGGTATTTACCGGAGTACCGAGGGGTTACCGGAACCCCTCGGGGAGTGTATGGGCCTGATTCGGCCTTAGTGGGAGAGAGGAGGAGGCGGCCAAGGTGGAGGGCGCCCCCCAAGCCTAATCTAAATTGGGTGGGGGTCGCCCCCCCTTTCCTCCCCTCTCTCTCCTCCTTCCTTTCTCTCCTACTCCAACTAGGGAAGGGGGTACTCCCCCCTTGGGTGCGCCGTGAGAGGGCCGAACCTCCCCTCCTCCTCTCCTTTATATACGGGGGAGGGGCGAACCCCATAGACACACAAGTTGATTGTTTAGCCATGTGCGGTGCCCCCACCATAGATTTCCACCTCGGTCATATCGTTGTAGTGCTTAGGCAAAGCCCCGCGTGGGTAACTTCATCATCACCTTCATCACGCCGTCGTGCTGACGAAACTCTCCCTCGACCGCAGCTGGATCTAGAGTTTGTGGGACGTGACCGAGCTGAACGTGTGCAAATCATGGAGGTGTCATACCTTCGGTGCTAGGATCGGTCGGATCATGAAGACGTACGACTACATCAACTGCATTGTCATAATTCTTCCGCTTACGGTCTATGAGGGTACGTGGACAACACTCGTCCCTCTCGTTGCTATGCATCACCTAGATGGATCTTGTGTGTGCGTAGGAATTGTTTTGAAATTACTGCATTCCCCAACAGTGGTATCAGAGCCAGGTCTATGTGTAGATGTTATATGCACGAGTAGAACACATAGGTGTTGTGGGCGTGTGTATATACATATTGCTTGCCATCACTAGTTGGCTCTTGATTCAGCGGTATTTTTGGATGAAGCGGCTCAGACCGACATTACGCATACGCTTATGCGAGATTGGTTCTACCGACGTGCTTCACACACAGGTGGCTAGAGGGTGTCTGTTTATCTAACTTTAGTTGAATCGGTTTCAATGAACAGGGTTCTTTCTGACGATCAAAAAGCAATCACTATACTACGTTGTGGTTTTTTATGCATAGTTATGAACGGTTCTTGCTAGAAGCCTGTAGCAGCCATGTAAAACTTGCAACAACAAAGTAGAGGACGTCTAACTTGTTTTTGAAGGGCATGTTGTGATGTGATATGGTCAAGACGTGATTATATAAATTGTTGTATGAGATGATCATGTTTTGTAACACAGTTATCGGCAACTGGCAGGAGCCATATGGTTGTCGCTTTATTGTCTGAAATGCAATTGCCATGTAATTGCTTTACTTTATCACTAAGCGGTAGCGATAGTCGTAGAAGAAATAGTTGGCGAGACGACAACGATGCTTCGATGGAGATCAAGGTGTCAGGCCGGTGACGATGGTGATCATGACGGTGCTTTGGAGATGGAGATCAAGGGCACAAGATGATGATGGCCATATCATATCACGTATATTTGATTGCATGTGATGTTTATCCTTTATGCATCATATTTTTCTTAGTTCGGCGGTAGCATTATAAGATGATCTCTCACTAAATTTCAAGGTACAAGTATTCTCCCTGAGTATGCACCGTTGCTACAGTTCGTCGTGCCGAGACACCACGTGATGATCGGGTGTGATAAGCTCTACGTTCAAATACAACGGGTGCAAGCCAGTTTTGCACACGCAGAATACTGGGGTTAAACTTGACGAGCCTAGCATATGCAGATATGGCGTCGGAACACTGAGACCGAAAGGTCGAGCGTGAATCATATAGTAGATATGATCAACATAGTGATGTTCAGCATTGAAAACTACTCCATCTCACGTGATGATCGGACATGGTTTAGTTGATATGGATCACCTGATCACTTAGATGATTAGAGGGATGTCTATCTAAGTGGGAGTTCTTAAGTAATATGATTAATTGAACTTTAATTTATCATGAACTTAGTACCTGATAGTATTTTGCATGTCTATGTTGTTGTAGATAGATGGCTCGTGCTGTTGCTCCATTGAATTTTAATGCGTTCCTAGAGAAAGCTAAGTTGAAAGATGATGGTAGCAACTGCACGGACTGGGTCTGTACTTGAGGATTATCCTCATTGCTGCACAGAAGAATTACATCTTAGAAGCACCGCTGGGAGACAAGCCTACTGCAGATGGTGCTGACAACGTTCAGAACGTCTGGCAGAGCAAAGCTAATGACTACTCGATAGTTCAGTGTGCCATGCTTTACGGCTTAGAACCGGGACTTCAACGACGTTTTGAAGTTCACGGAGCATATGAGATGTTCCAGGAGTTGAAGTTAATATTTCAAGCAAATGCGCGGATTGAGAGATATGATGTCTCCAATAAGTTCTATAGCTGCAAAATGGAGGAGAATAGTTCTGTCAGTGAACATATACTCAGAATGTCTGGGTACCACAACCACTTCACTCGGCTGGGAGTTAATCTTCCTGATGATAGTGTCATTGACAGAGTTCTTAAATCACTACCACCAAGCTACAAGAGCTTCGTGATGAACCATAATATGCAAGGGATGGATAAGACAACTCCTGAGCACTTCACAATGCTAAAGGCTGCAGAGGTAGAAATAAAAAAGGAGCATCAAGTGTTGATGGTCAACAAGGCCACCAGTTTCAAGAAGAAGGGCAAAGGAAAGAAGGGTAACTTCAAGAAGAATAGCAAGCAAGTTGCTGCTCAAGTGAAGAAGTCCAAGTCTAGACCTAAGCTTGAGACTGAGTGCTTCTACTGCAAAGGGACTGGTCACTGGAAGCGGAACTGCCCAAAGTATTTGGCAGATAAGAAGGATGGTAAAGTGAAAGGTATATTTGATATACATGTTATTGATGTGTACCTTACTAATGCTCGAAGTAGCGCCTAGGTATTTGATACTGGTTTTGTTGCTAATATTTGCAACTCGAAACAGGGGCTACGGATTAAGCGAAGATTGGCTAAGGACGAGGTGATGATGCGCGTGGGAAATGGTTCCAAAATCGATGTGATCGCCGTCAGCACGCTACCTCTACATCTACCTTCGGGGTTAGTATTAGACCTGAATAATTGTTATTTGGTGCCAGCGTTAAGCAAGAACATTATATCTGGATCTTGTTTGATGCGAGATGATTATTCATTTAAATCAGAGAATTATTGTTGTTCTATTTATATGAGTAATATATTTTATGGTCATGCACCCTTGATGGGAGGTCTATTTTTTCTGAATCTTGATAGTAGTGATACACATATTCATAGTATTGAAGCCAAAACATAGAAGTTTAATAATGATAGTACAACTTATTTCTGGCACTGCCATTTAGGTCATATTGGTGTAAAGCACATGAAGAAACTCCATGCAGATGGACTTTTGGAATCACTTGATGCTTGCGAACCATGCCTCATGGGCAAGATGACTAAGACTCTGTTCTCCGGAACAATGGAACGAGCAACAAACTTATTGGAAATAATATATACTGATGTATGCGGTCCAATGAGTGTTGATGCTCGTGGCGGGTATCGTTATTTTCTAATCTTCACTGATGATTTGAGCAGATATGGGTATATCTACTTGATGAAACATAAGTCTGAAACATTTGAAAAGTTCAAAGAATTTAAGAGTGAAGTCGAAAATCATCGTAACAAGAAAATTAAGTTTGTACAATCTGATCATGGAGGTGAATATTTGAGTTACGAGTTTGGTCTTCATTTGACACAATGCGGAATAGTTTCGCAACTCACGCCACCTGGAACACCATAGCGTAATGGTGTGTCCGAATGTCGTAACCGCACTTTATTAGATATGGTGCGATCTATGATGTCTCTTACTGATTTACCGCTATCGTTTTGGGGTTATGCTTTAGAGACAGATGTATTGACGTTAAATAGGGCACCATCGAAATCCGTTGAGACGACACCTTATGAACTATGGTTTGGCAAGAAACCCAAGTTGTCGTTTCTTAAAGTTTGGGGCTGCAATGCTTATGTGAAAAATCTTCAACCTGATAAGCTTGAACCCAAATCGGAGAAATTTGTCTTGATAGGATACCCAAAGGAGACTGTTGGGTACACCTTCTATCACAGATCCGAAGGCAAGATATTCTTTGCTAAGAGTGGATCCTTTCTAGAGAAGGAGTTTCTCTCGAAAGAAGTTAGTGGGAGGAAAGTAGAACTTGATGAGGTAACTGTACCTGCTCCCTTATTGGAAAGTAGTTCATCACAGAAATCAGTTCCAGTGATTCCTACACCAGTAAGGCCTCATTTTGTTCATATGGTAGGAAAATCATAGTAATAGGAAAGTCATAGGAAACGAGATGACATGTATCTCAAATCCTATGAGTAGGAATAGGAAAGGAGATGCCCTTTGATTCACATCATAGGATTTTTTTCCATTGAGTCTAGGCTAATGTTTATTTTTTGTAGCGACCAGACCTCAAACGGTCCGATCTCTGTGCTTCAGTATCATCCCTGGATCAGTAATGCTAACACGCACAGTACTTGAAGGATTTATAACAGAGTAGCAATCACACACTTATTACAACGAGTGTCTCAAGAGAGAGAGAACTTATTACAAATAATATGGCTTAAGGCCATCTAATAACGATAACAACGGAAGGCTTGGAAGATAAGTGAGTCCATCAACTCCAGCGGCATCACTGAGTATAGAACCACGACCTAAAGGCACCTTACTCGTCGTCTGAAAAGTCTGCAACATGAACGTTGCAGCCCAAAAACGGGCCAGCACATGGAATATGCTGGCAATGTAACACATAGAGAGTAATGAACAGAAATAGGCTATACTACATGCATATATGGCTGGTGGAAAGCTCTATGGTTACAATTGTTACGTAAAGCCAATTTTTCCCTACTGCAAAGGAATAAATTTTATTTAACTATCATGGTAGTTGTTAAACATTGAGAGTGTAGACACCCTCTCAATCCCAATTAAGCATCATCATTAAAAAAACCCAACAAAATTAATTAAAGTAACATGATGAGATTCACATGATAATCCAAGAACTAGATACTCAAGTTGTCCATAACCGGGGACACGGCTAACCATGATTAGTTTTTACACTCTGCAGAGTTTTGCGCACTTTTCCCCACAAGACTCGATCTCCTCCGTTGGATTTCTCGCACTACATGGTGTTTGAGAAACAGATGACCGAGACATAGTCTTTCAGAAGCGCTAGCACCTTATGTTCGGGTAGACCGTTACACCTACTTTCCCCTACATCTGCTAGTCTACCACTGTAAGAGTTCCCACAACTTAATCAACTATGCTAGAGCCCATAGTAGCTTGTGGCTGCACACGGAAGTTTCTAGTATGAATAATCTCATGATCCCTTTGAGCCTGTATGGCGGTCCATAAAGAAAAACAGGCAATCGCTGGAATACCCAGGTGCCTCAATCCACCAAGATGCGTATTAAAGTTGCCACCTTAAATAAACCATTAATTAACAATCTCACATCTTTCATGGATACACTCACCCAATCCACGTCTACTAGCATGGCATGGCAATATAAGCAAACGTAGAAGTAACTCCCAAGGGTTTGACAGTAAAATAGGTAATAGGTACTACCTCATCTACTTTCCCAAAACCCACAATTTAATTAGATCCTAATCATGCAATGTTTGAGGATTGATCTAATGCACAAAAACTGGGTATGAAAAGGATATGGTCAAAGTGTTACTTGCCTTGCTGATGATCCGTGAAACCTAGAGATTCGAAGTAGCAAGCAGCGCACTCCGGGTACTCTAACGCACACAAACAAACAAGCATACAATAAGTACTCATCTAATGCACAATTAAAACTCAAATAAGAGATCTAACTAGAAAGTTTAACTTAAGAACTACGGTTTGCAAAAAGAAACAAAACAAACGAAAAGATGAAAGACAAACGGCGAGAGAAACAAGCTTCATTTACTAATCTGGATCTAACTCAAATTTTACAGATGCAAAAACTTGTTTGAGTTGGTTAAACGGAAAGAGGTTTTCGAGACGAAACTCTAGGCGCTTGAATCGCCTGATTCCGATAAACGAGCGAAAAGTTATACTAAAACGAAATTGGATCAAAAATCGCGATCAGAAATAATCACGGAAAATCTGAGAAAAAGAAAAACGACGAACAGGCTAACGAACGAGCGTTCGTTGTCTGTGTATAAACGGCGAAAACCGTTCGTTAAAACGAACGCACGGACGAACATCCTTTAAATAAATAAACCCAATAAAACAAATCTAAAAAAATAAACCGCGAGTTCTAACGAAAAACCAATTGGTTTTCCGTAGAAAACCGACGGTAGCGGCAGTGGTTACCGGCGACGGCGGCGGTGGCTCCGGCGGCGGCAGCGGGCTCCGACGCGGGGCGGCGGCGGCGGGATCCGGCTAGGGTTAGGGTTTTCGGGTGGGGCGGGTTGAACGGGCCTCGGGCGGCGGCTTTTGAAGGCCGGCCCGAGAAGTCCTGGCCGAGTACGGCCCTAAGTCGGTCGACTTTTTTTTAAATTATTTTGACGTGCAGAAAAAGAAAGAAGAGAAAAACTAAACAGACTCCAAAAATCCCGAAATAAATTTTCCCCGACTTCTAAAATCAAGCCGGACAAAGTGAACATTTATTTGGGGCCTAAATGCAATTTTGAAAAACGCGCATTTTTCCTAAATTCAAATAAAATAGTGAAAAACTCCAAAATAAAATCTTATTTGATTTTTTTTATTAAATCCTCAATATTTATTTATTTTGGGAAATTCATTTTATATTCTCTCACTTATTTTTATAATTGAAGATAAAATAAATAAAATCAAATGATCCTCTTTTCATAATTCAAGAAAACCTCAAATATGAAAATAACGAAGTCCCCAACTCTCTCCGTAGGTCCTTGAGTTGCGTGGAATTTCTAGGATCAACCAAAATGCAATGAAGTATGATATGCAATGATGATCTATGTATAACATTCCAAATTGAAAATTTGGGATGTCACAAACCTACCCCCCTTAAGATGAATCTCGCCCTCGAGATTCTGGTTGGCTAGAAAATAGGTGAGGGTGGTCCTTCAGAAAATCTTCCTCTCGCTCCCAGGTGGCTTCATCCTCGGTGTGGTGGCTCCACGGAACTTTACAAAACTTGATAACCTTGCTGCGGGTAATTCGGCTGGCAAACTCGAGTATCTTGACTGGTTTCTCCTCGTAGGTCAAATCACTATCCAACTGAATCGCTTCCAGCGGCACTATATCTCTCAGTGGTATATCCGCCATCTCTGCGTGGCACTTTTTCAACTGGGAAACGTGGAACACATCGTGAACTCCTAACAATCCTTCGGGCAACTCCAACTTGTAAGCAACTTCTCCCATATGCTCCAAAACTTTGTATGGTCCCACAAAACGTGGCGCTAACTTTCCCTTAACTCCAAAGCGCTTAACTCCTCGAAGCGGGGATACACAAAGATAAACTCTATCTCCGACTTCGTAAACTGTCTCCTTGTGTTTAGAATCTGCATAGCTCTTTTGCCTGGACTGGGCTACCTTGAGCCTATCGCGAATCAACTTCACCTTCTATTCAGACTCCGTAATTAAATCCGGTCCAAACAACTGGCGGTGTCCAACTTCATCCCACAACAACGGGGTTCTGCACCTCCTTCCATACAAGGCTTCAAAAGGGGCCATCTTCAAACTGGATTGATAACTGTTGTTGTAAGAGAACTCTGCATACAGCAAATTGTCGTCCCGACTAGATCCATAATCTAGCGCACAAGCTCTCAACATATCCTCCAAAATCTGATTGACTCTCTCGGTCTGTCCATCTGTCTGTGGATGAAAAGCTGTACTGAACTCTAGCCTGGTACCCAAAGTATCATGCAACTGATTCCAGAACTTTGAGGTAAACTGGGTTCCTCTATCTGATACAATGCTCATGGGAACTCCATGCAGACATACGATCCTGGTCATGTATATCTTAGCCAACTTGGCACTGCTGTAAGTAGTCTTCACTGGGATGAAATGAGCTACCTTCGTCAAACGATCGACTACAACCCATATCGAGTCATAGCCTGAACGGGTCCTGGGTAATCCCGTGATAAAATCCATGCCTATCTTATCCCACTTCCATTCGGGTATCGACAATGGCTGTAGCAATCCCGCTGGCTTCTGATGTTCTGCTTTTACTCTCTGACATACATCACAAACTGCGACATACTCCGCAATATCTTTCTTCATTCCAGTCCACCAGAAAGTATCCTTCAAATCCAAATACATCTTGGTATTTCCTGGGTGAATCGAGTACGGTGAGTCATGGGCCTCTTGCAGAATTAGCTTCCTGATCTCCAGGTCATTGGGCACATAAGCGCGGTCCTCAAACCATAAGGTATCGTGTTCATCCTCACGAAATCCTTTAGCTTTTCCTTTGCTCATTTTCTCTTTAATAGAGGAAATCTCCTTGTCAGTCTTCCGAGCTTCTCTGATCCTATCCATCAAAGTAGACTGAACCTCCAATGCTGCTACATAGCCCCTCGGAACTATCTCCAAACATAGCTCATGAAGATTCTCGGCTAACTCCTTTTGTAACTCTTCGGTCATGAGTGTGTTGACATGGCTTTTGCCGCTCAACGCATCAGCTACTACGTTAGCCTCTCCGGGATGATAGTGCAATCTCATGTCATAATCCTTGATGAGCTCCAACCATCTCCTTTGCCCGAGATTCAACTCCTTCTGCGTGAAGATGTACTTAAAACTCTTGTGATCCGTCTATACCTCACAATGGTTTCCAATGAGAAAATGTCTCCAAGTCTTCAATGCATGCACTAGGCTGCTAACTCCAAATCATGTGTAGCATAATTCAACTCATGGGGCTTAAGCTGTCGTGAAGCATACGAAACAACTCTTCCCTCCTGCATGAGCATTGCTCCAAGTTCTCGACGTGAAGCATCGCAATACACTTGATAATCCTTGCGTTGATCTGGCAGAATTAACACTGGCGAGGTAACCAAATGTTTCTTTAACTCCTGGAAACTGGCTTCACATTCCCCAGTCCATTTGAACTTGGTATCCTTCTTCAACAACTCCGTCATAGGTTTTGCAATCTTCGAGAAATTTTCAATGAATCTACGGTAGTATCCTACGAGTCCAAGAAAACTCTGGATCTCTCCAACTGTTGTTGGGGCTTGCCAATTTGTCACAGTGACAACCTTGGTGGGATCTACGGCTATTCCTTCTCCGGATATAACATGTCCGAGGAATCCAATTTCCTTCAACTAAAACTCACATTTGCTGAACTTGGCATATAACTGATGTTCTCTGAGCTTACCAAGTACCAAACGCAAATGTTCCTTATGTTCTTCTTCATTCTTCGAGTAAACCAGAATATCATCAATGAACACTACGACGAATTTATCCAAAAAACTCCGTAAACACTTTATTCATCATGTTCATAAAATAAGCAGGTGCATTAGTCAGACCAAATAACATAACGGTATACTCATACAGCCCGTACCTTGTAGTAAAAGCTGTCTTAGGTATGTCCTGCTCTCGAATCTTCAGCTAGTGGTATCCTGATCGCAAATCGATCTTGGAAAATACCTTTGCTCCTTGCAATTGGTCAAACAAATCATTTATCATCGGCAGTGGGTACTTATTCTTGACCGTCACTTCATTCAATCCTCGATAATCAACAACCATCCTTAACGATCCATCCTTCTTTTCCACTAGAAGTATTGGTGATCCCCAAGGTGACGAACTTGGGAGAATATATCCCTTATCCAGTAACTCCTTAATCTGCTTCTTAATCTCCTCCAAATCCTTTGCAGGCATTCTATATGGTCTCTTAGATATTGGTCCTGTGCCTGGCAAAAGCTCAATCAAAAACTCAATGTCTCTATCCGGTGGCATGCCTCGCAACTCTTCTAGAAATACATCCGGAAAATCCTTTACCACCGGTACTTCCTCCTATACAACTCCTGTTAGGGAATTTACTTGAGTCCTATTCGGCACATGCCGTGATACATACTTTATCCTTCTTCCTTCTGGGGTGGTAAGCAAAATCGACTTACTGGCGCAATCGATGTTTCCTCCATACATCGATAGCCAATCCATACCCAGAATTACATCCAAACCTTGCGATTCCAAAATGATTAAATCCGAGGGAAACACATGCCTACCTATACTCAATGGCACTTGAAAACATCCTTTACTGGCCATATACTCCGCTCCTGGTGAGCTTACTAACATTGTTGTTCTAAGAACCTTGGTGGGCAGGTTATACTTATCCACGAATCCCCTTGATATGTATGAATGCGATGCACCAGTATCGAAAAGAACGATTGCAGTAAAAGACTTAACCAAAAACTTACTGATTACTGCATCTGGCTGGGCTTCAACCTCCTCCACGTTAACGTGGTTCACCTGTCCCCTATTGAAAGGGTTCGGCTTCTTCCCAGAGCTTCCATTGCCATTTCCATTCTGGGCTTCAGGACATTCATTGGCATAATGTCCGGTCTTCTGACACTTATAACAAGTGGCTTGGCTCAGGTCTCTCTTGGCTGGGGTTGATGGGTTGGTACGGTTCTGACCGTTGCTTCCCCCATTCCCATCACCGTTCTTGGGGCCATTATGATTATGCGAACTTCCCCCTCCATGGGTATGCTGAAAATGTCCTCCTGATTTCGTGGTAAAACGTGGCTTCTGCTGAGCTCCTGAATTGTACTTCCCTTGTCCATACTTCCTCTTGCGGTTCTCAATCTGCTGCTGCTTCCCTTCAATCATAAGAGCACGATCTACCAGTTCCTGGTAGTTGTTGAAGGTTGCTACCATCAACTGCATGCTCAACTCACCATTCAGTCCTTCCAGAAACTTCTCCTGCTTAGCTGCATCTGTAGCAACGTCATCCAGGGTATAACGTGCTAACTTACTAAAGTCATCCACGTATTGGCCAACTGTCCGTCCTCCTTGGCGCAAGTTGCGAAACTCACGCTTCTTCATGGCCATAGCTCCTGCTGAAACATGGGTTGTATGGAAAGCCTGCTGAAATTGGTCCCATGTCACCGT
Source organism: Triticum urartu (assembly GCF_056163025.1). NCBI lineage: Eukaryota > Viridiplantae > Streptophyta > Magnoliopsida > Poales > Poaceae > Triticum > Triticum urartu. Next base: position 423,748,973 of record NC_141877.1, on the reverse strand, counting down.
GGCTATAGGGTAGGTGACAGTGTAATTCTCCCACCATGATGCTGCTGGTCCATCCAACTGATGTGCGACAAAGCGCACCTTCTCAGCATCAGTACATCCTGTAGTGGTTAACTCCCTTCCAATCTTGCGGAGCCAATCATCTGCTACTATAGGCTCGGTGCTACTAGAGAGCACCGGCAAATTCAGCCTAAGGAAATGGGTTAGGTGATCAATAGGTGGTGGTGGTGGTGGTGGGTTGTTGCTATTGTTGTTCCCCTGATTCTGATTCTGGACTAGCAACTGCATCAACGCATTCTGCTGCTGGATCAACTGAGTGAGCTCCGGTGGAAATGCAAATCCATTGTCACGTCTCGGAGGCATCTGATGGGTTTAGAAAAGATGAGATTTAAGAATAGAGAGAGGTCTAGAGAGAAAACACTACCCATATGCACATGAGGCAAATGCAAACAAAATCAATTCATTCAATCAAACAAGGGTATACAATCGGTCTAACTATCGCAAAAGTGCTCGGACTACTTTATTTACATGGTGGGGTGGTCTACTAGAAATATTCTTCGGTTGCAGACTCCATGATATCTGCTCCAGCTTCATCAACATAGTCATCATCGCTCAGGTCAGAGTCCGTATCGTCGATGATGATGTAGTCTTCCGGGAGAATCTCCTTGGGTTCTTCGTCTTCTTCTACTGGTGTAGGGTCTCCCATGAATATTCCGATCTTCTTGATCAGGTCGTCATTCTTCTCCACTAGTACGATGATTTCCTCCTCATAATCTTCACGTGTAGCCTTGAGTTCTTCCTCCATTTCCATGATTCTTGTCATCGCCTTCTTCAAATCTATCATGTTTGCGCACATCTAGTTCTCCTGACGTCGAATGTGCTGGTTTAACTCCTGGATAAAAGCTGTGATTGATCTATCCTTCTTGGTGCTGATCATTTCCCAGTGCTCATCTCGGCGCCCACAAATCTGGTAGATAGTATCCTTGAGATCATTGCGGTAAACTTCTCCAATATGTCCCATGGCGATGTGGGCTGCCATGATCTTTCCTAGACTCCAGGTTGGTGCATCAAAGGAAAAATCTATGGGCGCGGTGACTGGCATGAACGTCCTTTCTGGAACTTGAACTTGAATCATCCAGTGCTCCTCTTCGGGTAATGTGGCGTTGTAGGTCCCGGTGAAGCTTGGTAATCCGATGTTCAGGTACTTAGTGACTTCCTTCAGGTGGCGTCGAAAGGGTGTATCTTCATCCGGTTGTGTGAACTTGTTCCTTGCATCCGCCATCCTAAAAGAGTAGAAAAGATGAGGAGTCATAAATGAGAAGAGTGATTAGTGATCTAGATCTTTATATTAGTGGTGGTGTCCTACAGTCAGCGTGTGCTCTGATACCATCTTGTAGCAACCAGACCTCAAACAGTCCGATCTCTGTGCTTCAGTGTCATCCCTAGATCAGTAATGCTGACACGCACAGTACTTGAAGGATTTATAATAGAGTAGAAATCACACACTTATTACAACGAGTGTCTCAAGAGAGAGAACTTATTACAAATAATATGGATTAAGGCCATCTAATAATGATAACAGCGGAAGGCTTGGAAGATAAGTGAGTCCATCAACTCCAGCGACATCACTGAGTATAGAACCACGACCTAAAGGCACCTTACTCGTCGTCTGAAAAGTCTGCAACATGAACATTGCAGCCCGAAAACGGGTCAGCACATGGAATATGCAGGCATTGTAACACATAGAGAGTAATGAACAGAAATAGGCTATACTACATGCATATATGGCTGGTGGAAAGCTCTATGGTTACAGTTTTTGCGTAAAGCCAATTTTTCCCTACTTCAAAGGAATAAATTTTATTTACCTATCATGGTAGTTGTTAAACATTGACAGTGTAGACACCCTCTCAATCCCAATTAAGCATCATCATTAAAAAAACCAACAAAATTAATGAAAGTAACATGATGAGATTCACATGATAATCCAAGAAGTAGATACTCAAGTTGTCCATTACCGGGGACGCGACTAACCATGATTAGTTTTTACACTCTGTAGAGGTTTGCGCACTTTTTCCCACAAGACTCGATCTCCTCCGTTGAATTTCTCGCACTACAGGGTGTTTGAGAAACGGATGACCGAGACATAGTCTTTCAGAAGCGCTAGCACCTTACGATTGGGTAGACCGTTACACCTACTTTCCCCTACATCTGCTAGTCTACCACAGTAAGAGTTCACATGACTTAATCAACTATGCTAGAGCCCATAGTAGCTTGTGGCTGCACACGGAAGTTTCTAGTATGAATAATCTCATGATCCCTTTGAGCCTGGGTGGCGGTCCATAAAGAAAAATAGGCAATCGCTGGAATACCCAGGTGCCTCAATCCACCCAGATGCGTATTAAAGTTGCCACCTTAAATAAACCATTAATTAACAATCTCGCATCTGTCGTGGATACACTCACCCAATCCACGTCTACTAGCATGGCATGGCAATATAAGCAAACGCAGAAGTAACTCCCAAGGGTTTGATAATAAAACAGGTAATATGTACTACCTCATCTACTTTCCCAAAACCCACATTTTAATTAGATCCTAATCATGCAATGTTTGAGGATTGATCTAATGCACAAAAACTGGGTATGAAAAGGATATGTTCAAAGTGTCACTTGCCTTGCTGATGATCCGTGAAACCTAGAGATTCGAAGTAGCAAGCGGCGCACTCCGGGTACTCTAACGCACACAAACAAACAAGCATACAATAAGTACTCATCTAATACACAGGTAAAACTCAAATAAGAGATCTAACCAGAAAGTTCAACTTAAGAACTCCGGTTTGCAAAAAGAAACAAAACAAACGAAAAGACGAAAGACAAACGGCGAAAGAAACAAGCTTCGTTTACTAATCTGGATCTAAGTCAAATTTTACAGAAGCAAAAACTTGTTTGAGTTGGTTAAACAGAAAGAGGGTTTTGAGACGAAACTCTAGGCGCTTGAATCGCCTGATTCCGATAAACGAGCGAAAAGTTATACTAAAACGAAAATCAGATCTGAAATCGCGATCAGAAATAATCGCGGAAAATCCGAGAAAAAGAAAAACGACGAACAGGCTAACGAACGAACGTTCGTTGTCTGCGTCTAAACGGCAAAAACCGTTCGTTAAAACAAACATACACACGAACGTCCTCTAAATAAATAAACCGAATAAAACCAATCTAAAAAAATAAACCATGAGTTCTAACGAAAAACCGATCGGTTTTCCATAGAAAACCGACGGCGGCGGCGGGCTCTGGCGCGGGGCGGCGGCGACAGCGTGCTCCGGTGCGGGCGGCGTGCTCCGGCGCGGGGCGGCACAGGCGGGATCCGGCTAGGGTTAGGGTTTTCGGGTGGGGAGGGTAGAACGGGCCTCGGGCGGCGGCTTTTAAAGACCGGCCCGAGAAGTCCTGGCTGAGTACGGCCCTAAGTCGGTCGACTTTTTTTAAAATTATTTTGACGTGCAGAAAAAGAAAGAAAAGAAAAACAAAACGGACTCCAAAAATCCCGAAATAAATTTTCCCCGACTTCTAAAATCAAGCTGGACAAAGTGAACATTTATTTGGGGCCTAACTGCAATTTTGAAAAACGCGCATTTTCCTAAATTCAAATAAAACAAAGAAAAACTCCAAAATAAAATATTATTTGATTTTTTATTAAATCCTCAATATTTCTTTATTTTGGGAAAGTCATTTATTCCCTCTCACTTATTTTTATAATTGAAATAAATGAAGATAAAATAAATAAAATCAAATGATCCTCTTTTGATAATTCGAGAAAACCTCAAATATGAAAATAACGTAGTCCCCAACTCTCTCCATAGGTCCTTGAGTTGCGTGGAATTTCTAGGATCAACCAAAATGCAATAAAGTATGATATGCAATGATGATCTATGTATAACATTCCAAATTGAAAACTTGGGATGTCACAAGTTTTCTATGAAATGTGGTGGATAGGAAGAATTCCTCTATAGAAATAGGATTCCATTTCTACAAACCAAAGGGATTTAAAGGAATTTTTCCTATAGAAATCCTATCATATGAAATTCCTGCAAGATTACTCTAAACCAAAGGAGGCCTAAGTGAGGAAGCTAATGATGATGATCATGAAACTTCTGATCAAGTTACTATCGAACCTCGTGAGTCAACCAGAGCAAGATCCGCACTAGAGTGGTACGGTAATCCTATTTTGGAGGCCATGTTATTTGACCATGACAAACCTACGAACTATGAGGAAGCGATGATGTGCCCAGATTCTGCAAAATGGCTTGAGGCCATGAAATCTGAGATGGGATCCATGTATGAGAACAAAGTGTGGACTTTGGTTGACTTGCCCGATGATCGGCAAGCCATAGAGAATAAATAGATCTTCAAGAAGATGACTGACGCTGGTGGTAATGTTATTGTCTACAAAGCTCGACTTGTTGCGAAAGGTTTTCGACAATTTCAAGGAGTTGACTACGATGAGACCTTCTCACCCATAGTAATGCTTAAGTCCGTCTGAATCATGTTAGCAATTGCCGCATTTTATGATTATGAAATTTGGCAAATGGATGTCAAAACTGCATTCCTTAATGGATATCTTAAAGAAGAGATGTATATGATGCAACCAGAAGGTTTTGTCGATCCAAAAGGTGCTAACAAAGTATGCAAGCTCCAGCGATCCATTTATGGACTGGTGCAAGCCTCTCGGAGTTGGAATATGCGCTTTGATAGTGTGATCAAAGCATATGGTTTCATACAGACTTTTGGAGAAGCCTGTATTTACAAGAAAGTGAGTGGGAGCTCTATAGCATTTCTTATATTATACGTAGATGACATATTGTTGATCCAAAATGATACTGAATTTCTGAATAGCATAAAAGGATACTTGAATAAGAAATTTTCAATGAAAGACCTCGGTGAAGCTGCTTATATATTGGGCATCAAGATCTATAGAGATATATCAAGACGCTTAATTAGACTTTCACAAAGCACATACCTTGATAAAGTTTTGAAGAAGTTCAAGATGGACCAAGCAAAGAAAGGGTTCTTGCCTGTGTTACAAGGTGTGAAGTTGAGTCAGACTCAATGCCTGACCACTGCAGAAGATAGAGAGAAAATGAAAGTCATTCCCTATGCTTCAGCCATAGGTTCTATCATGTATGGAATGCTGTGTACCAGACCTGATGTGTGCCTTGCTATTAGTTTAGCAGGGAGGTACCAAAGTAATCCAGGAGTGGATCACTGGACAACGGTCAAGAACAGCCTGAAATACCTGAGAAGGACTAAGGATATGTTTCTCGTTTATGGAGGTGACAAAGAGCTCATCGTAAACGATTACGTCGATGCAAGCTTTGACACTGATCCGAATGACTCTAAGTCACAAACCGGATACATATTTTTAATGTATGATGGAGCTGTCAGTTGGTGCAGTTCCAAGCAGAGCGTCATGGTGGAATCTACGTGTGAAGCGGAGTACATAGCTGCTTCAGAAGCATCAAATGAAGGAGTCTGGATGAAGGAGTTCATATCCAATCTAGGTGTAATACCTGGTGCATCGGGTCCAATGAAAATCTTTTGTGACAATACTGGTGCAATTGCCTTGGCAAAGCAATCCATATTTGACAAGAGAACCAAGCACATCAAGAGACGCTTCAATTCCATCCGCGATCAAGTCAAGGAGGGAGACATAGAGATTTGCAAGATACACACGGATCTGAATGTTGTAGACCCGCCGACTAAGCCTCTCTCACGAGCAAAACATGATCAACACCAAGACTCCATTGGTGTTAGAATCATTACTGTGTAATCTAGATTGTTGACTCTAGTGCAAGTGGGAGACTGAAGGAAATATGCCCCAGAGGCAATAATAAAGTTGTTATTTAAATTTCCTTATATCATGATAAATTTTTATTATTCATGCTAGAATTGTATTAACCGGAAACTTAGTACATGTGTGAATACATAGACAAACTGAGTGTCACTAGTATGCCTGTACTTGACTAGTGTCGGTGTCAAAACCGGCGGATCTCGGGTAGGGGGTCCCGAACTATGCGTCTAGGCCGGATGGTAACAGGAGGCAGGGGACACGATGTTTTACCCAGGTTCGGGCCCTCTTGATGGAGGTAAAACCCTACGTCCTGCTTGATTAATATTGATGATATGGGTAGTACAAGAGTAGATCTACCACGAGATCAGAGAGGCTAAACCCTAGAAGCTAGCCTATGGTATGATTGTATGTTATGGTTGTTGTCCTATGGACTAAAACCCTTCGGTTTATATAGACACCGGAGAGGGTTAGGGTTACACAAGGTCGGTTACAAAGGAGGAGATATCCATATCCGTATTGCCTAGCTTGCCTTCCACGCCAAGTAGAGTCCCATCCGGACACGAGATGAAGTCTTCAATCTTGTATCTTCATAGTCTAACAGTCCGGCCAATGGAGATAGTCCGACTGTCCAGAGACCCCCTAATCCAGGACTCCCTCAGTAGCCCCTGAACCAGGCTTCAATGACGATGAGTCCGGCGCGCAGTATTGTCTTCGACATTGCAAGGCGGGTTCCTTCTCCGAATACACCATAGAAGAAATTGAATATGAGGATAGTGTCCGACCCTGCAAAATAAGTTCCCCACTCCACCATAGAGAGAATAATACTTTCGCAGATTTGCTGGTTTGTTTTGGCAGCATGACGTTATGTCATGGCCCGGTGATTATTCGAACCGTTTTTCTTCAACCAGCTCCACACTTAACGCGAGGCATTTTCTTGACACGTCTTGTCAAAGCAGAGATCGTGTTCCCCTAATTACGGGATTCTCATCAATATGGTCGTGGGTAACCCAACCGTGTCTAGGACTCCTACATTATAGGCAAGTCCCGAACGGCCATGGAGAGGACGCTTGATATTCACCCTCTTTATAAAGGGACAAGGCTTTTACTTTTTCCCCTCCCATGCTCAATCGAATCCTTCGCCCGCCTCGAGTTCTAACACCCAAAAGCCTAGGTCAGGTGCTTCGGACCTTCAATCATGTCTGGATCCAGCCCTCAAGGCCGGTGGATGCCCTCCTCCATTACGAAAGAAGATATCAAGAAGTTGAGGGAGGCCAGATACCTGACCGCCGAAATTTCGCATAGGCTGCTCACCCGAGGGCAGGTCATCCCTACTCCCGAACCCAACGAGAGCGTCGTGTTCATCTCCCACTTCCTCTGAGGTCTAGGCCTCACTCTGTATCCCTTCGTCAGGGGTTTGATGTTCTATTACGGGCTAGATTTCCATGATCTAGCTCCGGACTCCTTTCTCCACATCTCGACATTTATTGTCGTGTGTGAGGCCTTCCTCCGCGTTACCCCTCACTTCGGCCTGTGGCTCAAGACTTTTGAAGTAAAGCCGAAGATGATCGAGGGGCAACATGCAGCGTGCGGAGGTGCATCAATAGGCAAGATGGCAGGAGCTCCATGGCCGAAAGGTTCCTTTCCAGAGGTGTCCGAATTATGGCAACGGGAGTGGTTTTACGTCATGGCTCCCAGAAGTGCCAAGTGGGCGGCTGCCCCCGCTTTCCGCTCGGGCCCCCCACCATAACTGATGTCATGGATTAGCAGAGGCCTGAGCTGGGGTCCAGCCAAGGACATGCCTATACTGCAAAGCCGCATCCGAGATCTCTTTGAGGGAGATTTTAATTTGGTTGTGGTAATACAAGCTATGCTGGTTCGTCAAGTCCAGCCTTGCAAACGTCGGCCCCTTCGCTTGTGGGAGTTCAACCCAGAGGGACCGTGTGCCATTCACAGTTTCCTCGGCCTGACGAACAAGGAGATGTACAAGTCATTCTTCGGACCTCAAGTAGAGTGTCCGAATATTACCGAGGATGTGGGCCTGAGCAGTAACCGTGTCGCTGAACAAGTAAGAAATCCTCTGGCCGAACACACTGTCCTTTATTCGTTATGAAGTTATTTCTGAGAGTTTGCTTTTTGACCAGGACTGGCTAACAAAGGCGAAGATGATTCTGTGTTTGGCCTCCCTCCCTGAGGGTTTGGAAAATCCAATATTGGAAAAGATGCTCGAGGTCGCACCTTGCTCGGAGCCCTCGAAGGAAGGTACCGGGGGGGGGGGGGGGGGGATAATACGGGCGGACGCGGGCCCCCATCGCTGCCCGTTCCAACCGAGGGAATGAGCGTCTCCATGAAGGAGGATAACCGGGGGAGAAAAAGGACTGCTTCCGGGGATCCAGAAGCCGAAGCCTCCAAACGGGAGAAGAAGTCTGCCACAGAGGGTCCTGCCTCGGGGGGTGCTTTTGCCGCACAAAGTTCGCGGGGGGATCAACCCTCCAACGAGTCGTAAGTGATCCAAAATACTTTAATAGTAAAGGTATGCTATCTTTTTTCTGAGAAAATAACCACCGCATATATCTTGCAGTTCGGGCATTAGCCCCTCTCAGCTGAGCTCGTCTTCGGGGGATCTTCTTCCAGAGATGATGGAGAGCGAAACGCCTCCCCCGGACTCCTCCACTCAAGAAGCGGGCGAACCCGAAGTGTCATCACGGAGGGCCTCTTCGGATCCGGTGAGGCCAGAAGATAATCCCATAGACCCCCGAAGTCCCCAGCGTCCGGATCCTGAAGAGAGCAGACAAAAGAGTCCGGCACCGTCTGGTCTGCGGTCGGATGTTCTGAGGGAGTTGGTGGGGCGAGCGGCCATCTCAGAAGAACACCGTACGCTGATGGGTACAGTGATGGAGAGAATTCGTCTGCCGAAAGCGGATTACGTGAAGCCTTTATGAGTCTACTGACAGGCTTTGAGGTACGTGAGATAATATGTGATAGTACTGCACATGTTAGGTGTGCCCTATGTAGACAGTAGCCCCTGAGACTCTGGTTGTCATCGAGAACGACGGCGACCAGAGGATCATATTCCCAGGCAATACCCAGACTGCCCCTATGTGCAGGTGGTGGAAGCTCCGGTGGCTAGGCGGACTAGTGAGTTTGCCAAATTAACACAGCAACTGGATGCGGCGGATGCCGACATCAAGCTTGTTAACAAGAGGCTTGATGAGGCACAGGGTAAGTGTTATTATCTGGTGGACGCCACATAGTAAGAGCAGCATGATGCCAATATCTTTAATATGTTGTGACTGCAGATGGAGCTGCCACCGTGGAAACCTTGCAGGTAGAACTTGCCCGAGCCAAGGAACAAGCAAGGATTAGTGATGCGGCTGCTTTGAAGGCGGCCGAAGATTTGAAAGCCGAGAAGGACGCACATTGCGAGAGCCAAGAGAAGATGGCCAAGATGGCCGTAGAATTAAAAGACACTGCCGACCGTTGCCGGGTCCTTGAAAAAGAAAACCGAGCGAAGGCGACGGACCTTGAGAAGGCCACGACGGCAGACAAAGACACCCGTTCTGCTATGAGAGCAAAGAAGGAGGAGTTGCGGGAAGCCAGGGATATTGCGACTGGGAAACACTTCATGTTATGGAGGAAGTTCGTAGATTCACGGTATGCCCCTCTGGATCGGCTGAGGAGTTCGACAGATGCGTATATGGATTTGGCGGCGAGTGCTGCCGATGCTACCAAGTACTTCCAAGGTCAGACAGATTGTGAAGTGGACAAGTTGTTCTAGTCGCAATTCAATGTTCCAGAGCGTCCGCTTTCATTGACTGACCAGCTAGCCGAATGGGCCGAACTGAATAGGTTGTCCGGACTTGCCATGAGGTCTGTTGTGGACCAGCTATGGCCAGAAAAGCAAAAGCCGAATAGCTATTTCAGCTTAGTGCAGCAGTTCCTTGGTGCGGTGTCGCGCATTAATGCGATGAAGAGGTTGGCATGCATAGAAGGCTCGCGGATGGCCCTTGCCTGTGTTAAAGCATACTGGGCGGAGATGGACGCTACCGTTGTCGCGGCGCAGGGTTCGGCCGTAGGCCGAGTGGCTGCCAAGAATTATTTCGAGAAGGTTCTCGAGGGTGCTCGTTTGATAGAGGCCCAGTGCTCGAAGAATATTATGTTTGAGTGATATGTATTCTCATTGTAAACACAATGCTTTTATGAAGTTTTTATAAGGCTATGTTTATACTTTTGCCTGAATGTAGTATGATGCCTCCTGTGCGGCCATTTATGTATACATGTGTATAACCTGAAAGATTGCAGCCGTCGGCTTCAACCCCCACGCATATAATGCGGAGGTGCTCGTAAAAAATGCATGTTCACACTTAACCCAATGTCTTGGTCCTAATAAGGAGGTGATAGCGCAGCGAGCGAGGCAACCGGACTATAATGCTTTAACACTTTCACTTAGCCATAGGAGTTTGACAGTGGGGCTACTAGATAGCCCCTGGTGCCTCCGCACTCTCCCGATCGCGGGGTGCGTTCATGCCTGGCCGGAAAACGGCCCTTCGTTAAGGCGGAGGAATTCTAACATTCCGATAGGCCATCGAGTGGTTGACCAGTCTCACCCTATATCATGACAGTCAGTTTTCGGCTTTCTCTACTGAGGTGCTCGTCCGGATGAACCAGGGCACAATCGGAGTAGTTCTCCTAGTGCTACCTTAGCCGATAAAGAGGAACGTAAGGCACCAAAACACATGAGCCGGGAAAACCCAACATTTGACCAAAGACAATGATTCGGAGCTGATGCATATAAGGCCAAACTCGCGACGCTGAACACTCCCTAAGGTATTCGGACTTTATGGTATAAACCGGGCCTAAATAGTGCCCTTTGTAAGAAGCCCCTTGTGTCCAGGTACGTGCATTATTCTGACGTGGCCACATGCCAAGATGTCAGCATCCTTCTCAACTGTGTTGAGAATTCGGTGGATATGTATCAACAAGAGAGTAAAAAAGGTTTATGCAGGGTCTTAATCTAAAAAGAATCCTTGGAGCGGGTCCCTGCTGCACGTCTGCGCCTGTTTCTCTGTTGTGCCGTATCCTGGATGGGTGTAGCACGATGATCATCTGTAAAAGAGAGGAACTTGGGTGAAAAATTTGTCCTGCAAAAATATAGTTTTTAAAGAAACCATGTATAATTCAAGATGAGTAAAAATTGCCACTTGTCTGCGCGCGTTGAGCCCCTTGTATTTGTAATAGGGGTGTGACCATTGATCCGGTATGAATTGCATATAGCTGCGCCGGACTCGTCTAACCGTGTCCGAGGTCTTGACGACCTGTTGAATGCTTTAGTTGGTGAGGCCATTTTTAGTGTGCGGCCGCACGCTCTTCAGCGCGCAAAGATCGCTTAATACTTCCGTTCACTGTAATGATGCCACGTGGGCCGGGCATCTTGAGTGTGAGGGAAGCGTAGTGTGGTATTGCATTAAAGCGAGCGAAATCTTGGCATCCGAGTAGTGCTTGATAGCCACTTTGGAACGGAGCGATGTGGAAGGTTAAATGTTCACTACGGAAGTTATCGGGGAAGCCGAATATAACCTTTAGTAGCAGGGAGGCCGTGTAATGAGCCCCTGGGCCTGGTGTTACTCCTTTAAAGGTAGTATTGCTATGGCAAATTTTTGTTGGGCCTATCCCCATTTCGTGGATTGTATCCTGGTATATCAGGTTTAGACTGCTGCTACCGTCCATCAGGACTCGTGTGAAGTGGTATCCGTCAATTATTGGGTCTAATACCAGGGCAGCCCATCCTGCACGCCGAAGAGGGTTAGTGTTACACAAGGTCAGTTACAAAGGAGGATATATCCATATCCGTATTGCCTAGCTTGCCTTCCACGCCAAGTAGAGTCCCATCCGGACATGAGACGAAGTCTTCAATCTTGTATCTTCATAGTCTAACAGTCCGGCCAATGGAGATAGTCCAGCTGTCCAGAGACCCCCTAATCCAGGACTCCCTCAACTAGCTTGATAATCAAAGATGGTTAAGTTTCTTAACCATAGACATGAGTTGTCATTTGATTAACGGGATCACAACATTAGAGAATGATGTGATTGACTTGACCCATCCGTTAGCTTAGCACGATGATCATTTAGTTTGTTGCTATTGCTTTGTTCATAACTTATACATGTTCCTATAACTATGAGATTATGCAACTCCCGAATACCAGAGGAACACTTAGTGTGCTATCAAACATCACAACGTAACTGGGTGACTATAAAGATGCTCTACAGGTGTCTCCCATGGTGTTTGTTGAGTTGGCATAGATCGAGATTAGGATTTGTCACTCCGATTGTCGAAGAGGTATCTCTAGGCCCTCTCGGTAATGCACATCACTATAAGCCTTGCAAGCAATGTGATTAATGAGTTAGTTACGGGATGTTGCATTACGGAACGAATAAATAGACTTGCCGGTAACGAGATTGAACTAGGTATTGAGATACCGACGATCGAATCTCGGGCAAGTAACATACCGATGACAAAGGGAACAACGTATATTGTTATGTGGTTTGACCGATAAAGATCTTCGTAGAACATGTAGGAACCAATATGAGCATCTAGGTTCCGCTATTGGTTATTGACCGGAAGTGAGTCTCGGTCATGTCTACATAGTTCTCGAACCCGTAGGGTGCGCATGCTTCACGTTCGGTGACGATCGGTATTATGATTTTATGTATTTTGATGTACCAAAGTTAGTTCGGAGTCCCGGATATGATCACAGACATGACGAGGAGTCTCGAAATGATCGAGACATAAAGATCGATATATTGGAAGGCTATGTTTGGACATCGGAATGGTTCTAGGTGAGTTCGGGCATTTACCAGAGTACCAGGGGTTACCAGAACCCCCGGGGAGTGTATGGGCCTTATTGGGCCTTAGTGGGAGAGAGGAGGAGGCAGCCAAGGTGGACGGCACGCCCCCCAAGCCCAATCCGAATTGGGTGGTGGGCCGGCCCCCCTTTCCTTCCCTCTCTCTCCTCCTTCCTTTCTCTCCTACTCCAACTAGGGAAGGGGGAATCCTACTCCCACCGGGAGTAGGACTCCCCCCTTGGGCGTGCCATGAGAGGGCCAGCCCTCCCCCTCCTCCACTCCTTTATATACAGGGGAGGGGCACCCCATAGACACACAAGTTGATTGTTTAGCCATGTGCGGTGCCCCCTTCCACAGTTTTACACCTCTCTCATATAGTGGTAGAGCTTAGGAAAAGCCCCGCATCAGTAACTTCATCATCACCGTTATCACACCATCGTGCTAATGAAACTCTCCCTCGACCTCGGCTAGATCTAGAGTTTGTGGGACGTCACCGAGCTGAACGTGTGCAGATCACGGAGGTGTCGTACCTTCGGTGCTAGGATCGATTGGATCGTGAAGACGTACGACTACATCAACCGCATTGTCATAACGCTTGCGCTCACGGTCTACGAGGGTACGTGGACAACACTCTTCCCTCTCGTTGCTATGCATCACCTAGATGGATCTTGTGTGTGCGTAGGAATTTTTTTGAAATTACTGTGTTCCCCAACATGTACAACACTGATTCATACCAGTGATAAGACCCACGAGGCGGCGACAAGGCAACCCCATGCGCCCTAGGGGTAGGGAGGGGGTTGTTGCCTTGTGGGCCCCTCGTAACTCCTTTTGGCATGAAATCAAATCTGAAAATTCTTATAAATAGGGAAACCCCTAGAAATAAACTAAGAACGACTCTGTTGTCGCAATCCTCTTTTCTAGAGAGACCCCATCTGGAGGCCTTTTCCCGCACCTGACCGGAGGGGAAAATCATCACCGAAGGCCATCTTCATCATCCCGGCTATCTCCATGACGTGTAGGAGTAGTTCACCCTCGAGGCTGAGGGTATGTACCGATAGCTATGTGTTTGATCTCTCTCTCTCTCTCTGTCTACCCCCCTCTATCTCGTGTTCTTGATTTGGCATGACCTTGATATATTATGAGCTTTATTAATATAGTTGAATCATATGGTGTTATTTCCTCTCTATCTTGTTGTGATGAATTGAGTCTTCCCCTTTGAGGTTTCTGAAGGAAATATGCCCTAGAGGCAATAATAAAGTTGTTATTTTATATTTCCTTATTCACGATAAAGGTTTATTATTCATGCTAGAATTGTATTGATTGGAAACTGAAATACACGTGTGAATACATAAACAAATACCGTATCCCTAGTAAGCCTGTACTAGACTAGCTCGTTGATTAAAGATGGTTAAGGTTTCCTAACCATAGGCATGTGCTGTCATTTGATAATGGGATCACATCATTAGAAGAATGATGTGATGGACAAGACCCATCCATTAGCTTAGCATATTGATCGTTCAATTTATTGCTATTGCTTCTTAATTTCAAATACATAGTCCTTCGACTATGAGATTATGCAACTCCCGGATACCAGAGGAATACCTTGCATGCTATCAAACGTCACAACATAACTAGGTGATCATAAAGATGCTCTGCAGGTATCTCCGAAGGTGTTTGTTGAGTTGGCATAGATCGAGATTAGGATTTTTCACTCCGAATATCGGAGAGGTATCTCTGGGCCATCTCGATAATACACATCATAAGAAGCCTTGCAAGCACAGTGACTAAGGAGTTAGTTGCAAGATCATGTATTACGGAACGAGTAAAGAGACTTCCGGTAACAAGATTGAACTAGGTATGAAGATACCAACGATCGACTCTCGGGCAAGCAACATACTGATGGACAAAGGGAATTACGTATGCTTTTTTTACTGTGAACTGTGGGACAACACCCCCACAACATAGCAAAACTTTATTAAACAAAAGAAACAGTTACAACATGTTGATTACAAGGGGTAATCTAGATAAGAAACTAGACAAAAAAGAAATAGAGATGCCTTACCACCCTAAACCTTAAGGGGGAAGGAAAGAAATCCACTTAAGGAGATCAAATTTTATCCTATACTGTAAAAGAGAAATATCATGCCTAAAAGCACCTATCCATTTGGTAAAGCTTTCCCTCTCATTTCTGAATTTTTTTGCATTTCTGATGATCCATATATCCCAATAGGCAGTGAACACCACTTCAGAAAATAAAGGCTTATCAAACCGTCTCCTAGCCTGAATAACCATATCAGACATTGAGTCACCAGAAGTCCATTCAATCTGTAGATAATTCCAAACTCTTACACTGAAGTTGTAGTTGAAGAATAAGTGATCCCTGGTCTCTCTAGCTTGCAAGGGGCAGAGTCTACAATGAACTCCATCACCCATGTGCCAATGCCTTCTTTCCACCATATCCTTAGTATTCAGTCTGTCCATAATGAGCATCCAAGCAAACACCTTAATCTTCAGAGTACAAGATGATTTCCATATCCAACAGGTTAAAGGATTAAAAGTTTCAGACACAAAAGTGTGGGAGTAAAACATCTTGGGCCTGTATTGCTTGGAGGAGTTTTGCCGAAACCACACATCCTTAGTGCCAGATGTTCTGCTATGAGAGCCTAGCAAAGATTTAATCATTCTCAGTTCCACAAAAGCCTGAGCAGACAAAGGGAGATGAAAATGTTGTAGGATGTCCTGAGACTTGAAAATCTCCTTGACTGAAATCCATGGGTCCTTAGCATATGAAAATAGCCTAGAATATCTTGCCTGGAGAGGAGAAACCTCATTACCAAGATTCCAGTTGTCAGACCAAAAGAGTGCAGTGTCCCCCTCATTTATCTGAACCCAAGAGCATTCTCTGAAACATAGCATCACCTTGCAAATGTCCCTTCACCAGAAAGATCCACAATCCGATGTTCCTTGAGGCACCCTTCCACAGTAATATGTGTCCCAAATTAAAGACAACCAAGGAATATCTTTCCTATTGAGGAAATTACCAGCATGCTTAAGGAGCAAGGCTACATTCTACACCCCCAGATTCAAAAGCCAAGTCCTCCCCTATTTTTTGGCCTGCAAATAAGCTCCCAAGCAGCAAGGGAAGGGGCTGGCTCATCTCTATGTTTTCTCCAAAGACACTGTCTCTGAATTCTATCCAACTGTTTGAGGATTCCAGTAGGAACATCCAAACTGCACATAAAAAATATGGGCATGGAAGACAAAGCAGAGTTCAGAAATTGCAGCCTTTCACCTTGATTGAGGAATGAGGAGCTAGAAGTCATTCTCCTTTCCATACAGTCAACTAGTGGCATAAAGTCTACCATTTTGGGCCTTGTGGTTCCCACTGGCAATCCAAGATAAGTAAATGGCATTTTCCCAATTTGGCAACCAAAAGCAGCAGCTAGATCAGTCATCATTACATGATCAACATTTATGGGGATGATAAAATATTTATGGTAGTTCACATCAAGGATAGTGGATTGAGAGAACACTTGTAGCATATCTTTCAAAGCAAGTAGTTGTGTCCTATCTGCATGCAGGATGGTCAAAGTGTCATTAGCATACTAAATCACTGGATAATACTGATCATCACATGGGATAGGTA
The DNA here is from genome assembly GCF_056163025.1 of Triticum urartu. Classification (NCBI taxonomy): domain Eukaryota; kingdom Viridiplantae; phylum Streptophyta; class Magnoliopsida; order Poales; family Poaceae; genus Triticum; species Triticum urartu. Next base: position 423,732,649 of record NC_141877.1, on the reverse strand, counting down.
GTTGCAGAATTCCTCTGCTGAACATGTCATTAATAACTGTTTGCAAGAGGTCAGCAGCTATAACAAATAAGAGAGGAGAGACATCATCACCCTGCCTGACTCCCTTTTTGCAAACAAATTTCCTCCAAGGGACACCATTGAGAAGAACTGAAGATGTACCACTGGCCAGCAACTTCTTCATCCAAAGGATCCATTTCTCATTGAAACCCTTGTGCCTTAAAATCTGGAATATTTATTCATGCTCCAAAGAGTAAAAGGCCTTCTCAAAGTCAAGTTTAAGAATTACAATTGGCCTCTTAGATTGATGGCACTGATGCAGATATTCAAAAGTCCAACCTATACAATCCTGAATTGTTCTGCTCTTAATAAAGCCATATTGGTTCTTGTGAATGCACTACAAAATTACCTCTTGAAACCTGTTTGCTGAAATTTTACAAAGAAACATCACACCCATGCTAGTAAGAGAAATAGGCCTATAATCACCCACTTCTTCAGGTGTGAGATTTTTGGGCACCAGAGTGATGTATGAGTCATTAATATTCTCCAAAACAGCAGTACCCTCATAGAAAGCCTGAGCTAGCTCATAGAAATCCTAAGAGATTATATGCTAGCATTTCTTGAAGAAGAAACCATTAAAACCATCAGGACCTGGAGCTTTATCCAAAGGCATGTGCTTAACCACATTATCCATTTCCTCCTTTTCAAAAGGTTTGGTGAGAATGTCCGGGCCCTCCATAGGGGTGATGAGAGAAGAGAGGTCAAAACCCATCACAATGCCTCTTGAGGTAACCATCCCACAGTCATTTACCACAGAACCATCAGGTAATTTGAGACTTGCAATGGAATTCCTCCTGTGCCTTTCAGTGGCCATGGCATTGAAAAACTTTGTATTTTCCCCTCCCACCTTAATGTATCTGATAGTTTATATTTTTTCCAATAAAGAAATTGAAGATGCAACAGTTTCTCCATGTGCACCTTGACAATTCTTCTGAAGTTGCACTCCTGTCTATAGAGAGGCCTCCACTCCTCTAATTCATCCAAAAGAAGAATGACATGATTACATTTACCAATCACGAGCTTCAACTTAGAAACATTCAGTTGCCATCTCTTAAGGCACTTTTCAAAGACTTAAACTTATCTGCAATCCTAGCAGTTATGTGCCCCTTCCCAGAAGGTGTTTTCCAAGACAAATCAACACAATCCATGAAGCCCTCCAGCTCCAACCAATAATTGTCAAACCTAAAGAGATTTGACTGTGGGATGGTTGTTTTGATAGAAACAACACAGGAGACAGGATCAGATGCAGTCCTAGCCAGGGGAGCACCTCAGTCATAGGATAGTCAGAGATCTAGTCAACTGAAGTGAAATACCAATCTAATTGCTCAAGAAGTGGATTGTCTTGCATATTTGACCAGGTGAAAGCTCTTCCCTTTATGGGCAATTCAAGGAGGCCCAAGTGCCCAATTATCTCATTAAAGATAAACATATCATTTAGATCCCCACCAGGTAAATTCCTATAATCTATGGACCTTATGAAGTGAAAATCACCTAACAGCAACCAATTCTCTTCAATAGGAATACTCAAGTTATAAAGACAAGTGACAAAATTATCTCTGGCTTCACCCTGGCAAGGCCCATATACTACAACCAAAGTCCATTTATCATTGTTCTGTCTGGACACAAACTCAATAACTACAGAAAATTGTTGAATCTCAATTAAATTTCCAATAAAAAACAGAAGAGTTCCAGACCACAAGAATTCCACCATAGGCTCCCATGGAAGGAGAGAAAGAAAAGGTATCAAACCATTTGGGACAGAAACTTTTAATTGATATAGAATCAAAAGTGGAGCATTTAGTTTCCTGCAAACATGCTATAGCACACTGGCTTTCAACATTTTTTTGCCTGACAGCTCTCTGCCTAGCTTCAGAATTTAAACCTCTAACATTCCAACACATGGCATTCCAGTTTCTACAATCGTTACTCACTAAAACATAAGATAATAAGATCCACAAACCACACAGCACACAATGCCATATGTCCAAAAGAGCACATAAAAGTCTGACCCAACATTATTACATGGAAGTTTGCATGACTGAACACCCAACAAAAGGACAGATAAAAAGCACATCCATGGGCTTGCCAGACCCATAAAGACATGATCAGACTAATCATTAGAATTAGTGGCAACAACAATTGGTGGGTCCACCATAAATGCATCCACGGAGAGAAGACTAGCATCAATTTCCATCTCCCTTCCAATTTCTTGTAGGCGACTGACAAGTGTAGCTAGTGGGATCTCTTCCTGTGTTGTATCATCAGGCATCTCAATAGTGAAGGGCTTGGCTCTGGGCTTTTTCCTCTTGGGCTGTAAAGTTAGCTCTTGAAAGGTGAGCTTGAACCCATCACATTGGACTGAGCTCCTAGTACATCCCGAATAGAAGTGACCACAATGGGAGTGGCGCCAACGTCTTGCGAGGCCTCCTTGCTCTAGGGGCCACAACAGCAGAGGGGGCTGACTTCTCAGTTGCTTCATCAACATCTGCACAGAACAAGGCCCTGGAAACCGGCCTGACTGGCTCCTGGTCCTTCCATGTGAGCAGAGGCAGATCCATGTCTCTGAAGGCACAATCCCAACTCCTCTTTGATAAAATCACTGGTGAAAGAGGCTGCAAAACAATAGGCTTTGGCACATTACAAACAACAGGGCTTGCAAGATATTTTCAAATGTTCTCCTCCAAACCATTTCAGGTGGCAGAGGAGGCCCAAAAGGAACACCAACTGGCAGCTCATCTGAAGGCATGAGCATAGGAGGCTGATAGACAATAATTGCCCAATTGTTGGCCACATTTATATCCCGAGCATCAATCATAGGAGCATCTGGGGCCTCAGGCATTTCCACATCAATCGTAATAACTGGAACAATAGGCACCTGCTGAACAGCTTCAGAACTTGGTTGAGCAGAAAGGTCAATCACCATGGACTCCTGGTCTTGAGGTGTCGGCTGCCCCACTGGCTCATTCCAGTTGCCCCAATTGTCATCCTCCACCTCGTTGATAGCAGGCTCCGAAGGAGGAGGGGGACAACATTCCATCCCAAAGCAAGAAACGAAGGCAAGATGAACGGGGGCATTTCAGGAAAAGGAACCCCAGGAACTGGATGAGGATTGCCATTGATGGGCATCCAGTCTTCATCCTACGCCATCTGTTCTACAAAGTTTGCACCTAGGATATACAATGGCGCTGTCCATGAAACCCGCGCGCCACCCCAAGCAGCATAATCCATGAACACCACATCACATGGCACAAGAATATCTTCTGGGAAAGATGCAAAGACCAGGGTCCAAACCAAATATGGATCCTCGCTAATCCATTGATGAAACTTGCCAAATGTGTTCACTGCCGCTCTGATGCAATCAGTATTACGAAGATCTAACGGAATGCCTAGAAACATAAGTAAACCCTGACGAAAACCTTGAGCACCACGGAAGGACTCCCCCTCATCATGCTTCATGAAATGAACGAAGCGATCATTGCCCAGCAGTTGTGGTAGGAGCTGAAGCAGCGAGAACCTAACTGCAGCATATCTGAGCTCAGAAAGCCCCACGGAGCGAATCCAGGGTTGCGCAGACTTGACTAGAACTCCATGCGCTTGCATCCATTGAACTACATCTTCCCTAGCAGCACCAATCTGATCGGGCGGAGGGATAGGCATTACCTCAGCAAGCATAAACTCTTCATGGCGGCGCACAATTGGGGTATGTGGCATCACAAAAGTTCTCGGCACCCGATCTTTAGTGGCCCATCGGGGCATACAACAAGGATCCAGATGAAAGTTTGCCATCGGAACAGAGCACTCATGCTCCGTCGACGCCGAATGCAACGGCGGGGGAGGCTTATAGGCGGAGGAGTCGAAGGTGTCTTGGGGCCGGGGTAGATGGAACTGGACGATGGAGTAAATGTGGAAGTGCAAGGGAGGTCCAAGTTTGCTGAATGCGGTGTTAGAGAGATGTTCTCGCCGTGCACCTCAGAAGTTGCAATGTTAACGGGTGTTGGTTGCCAAACCAGACCCAGGATCCGAGCAAATCTGTTACAATTTTTTTTAACGTGCCCGATTCGAAGGCAAGAAATACACTAGAGCTTGGACGTGCAAGCTGAAGCAAAATAACCCTTTTAAAAGCACTTCTGGCATGTATGAATTTCATCAACCATTCCAGAAACCAAATTGTCAAAATATTCTTTTGCTTGCTGCGAGGAAGGAATATCAGATAGCCCAAGAGGGGGCTCCGGCTTGGCCTCATCCGCCGGCCCAGAAGCCATCCGTTCATCCCGACCGTCGCACGTACAGAGGATGGCCCAGCATGGCCAAGGACGTCCACATTCAAAGAACCAGAATTCCCACCCGAGAAGGATGGCGTCCTGTCAGCCGGAGATAGCAAATCTTGCATCGTGCCAAAAGATAGGGATGGCCTCGTCGACGTTCACCAGAGATTCACCGGCAAGGTGGGATGTATGACTACCCTCTCATGCGATGGAATCGAATAACCCGCATCTTCAGTAGTTTGAATGCAATTTTCAGTAGCCGAATAATGATAACCATGACAAGCTGGGTAGTTTTGAAAGACTACAAAGGATAATTTCTTGCCAACTGAACGAGAAGATTGGAACGAAGACTTCGGTAGCTTAGCATGCATAGCCAACAAACCAAGAGCAGCACACCTTTTCGAGGGACTAACAAGGATCCACTCGGCATCACATTCTAATTTCCAGATCTTAAACTCACGACCCCAATTAGGGCCACCGTTACCCCAAAGATGGAAGTAACATTTGAAATGATCACAAGCAAAAGATCTAAGACTTAGAATAATCATAGTTACTTCCTTGCAAGATACTTGAAATCCAAATACCTTATCCTTGATCAAGAAAACCATGAACTCAATAGCCGAACCACCAATGGCCACCTCCAGGGCCGCCGCCAATGAATCCTCATTCAAACGAAAAACATGACGCCTAAAAAAGACCACCATGGTGAAGAACTCCGAATCATCCATGGGGTGCACCGTAAAACCAGTAGATTGAAAAACCTTATGTGCAAAAACCAAACCATTTGAGAAGTCCAAGCCAAGGGTACATCCATCAGTGGAACCCATGGAAGATGGATACGATTGTGCAGATCCCAAGACGCCAAAGAGATCTAGTGGAGAGAAACTAAAAGTTGGTGGCTTGTTGAGGAGATCGCCAGAGGTGGTGGGTGTTGCCGGGTGTCACATCCCTAGTTCTGGAATGACCTAGGCTTGCTTTGTGCATCACGTTTAAATTTCAAATGAAGTTGAAATGGGGATGTTTCAAACCCTAGCACCAAAGCAAATTCAAATAGGTTCAAATTAAAAATGGAATTTCAATGAACCCAAAATGCTTTTCAAAAATGTTCATGGTCTTTGGAAAATGTTGGAAACAACAACCAGGGGTGATGCACATTTTTGCTAGACATTTTGGATTTTTGAATGAACCCATATGTATTTGAATTGGAGCTGTTTAAAATAATATAAATATTTTAGAGGCTCCAAAAATGTTGGAATTTGGTGAGGGCCTCTGGTATATTATAACTAGTGGTCACAAGGAATCTCAATATTTTTATATTTGTGCTGGTATTTATTTTTAAGTCAAAAACAAATGTCAGAAATAGAAAAGAAAACAAAAAAAGCGAAAAGGCTTACCTGGGCCTTACCTAAGGCCTGGCACTGGCGGCCCAGCTGGCCGGCCTAGCCAGCTGGCCCTGCCAGTCGTCTTCTCCACCGCACCAGGAGGACGCCGAGCGCGTGGCCGACGCACGCCGGCGCACGCCCGGCCACCTCCTTCTTGCCGCCTTCCTCTGGGCATCCCTGGAGACGCCACGCAGCCTCCCCGACCCCCTCTCACTCTCCCCCGTGCTTCTCCTCTCCTCTGTCACCCTCTCTCGCCCGCACCAGAGCGCAGCCGACGCCACCGCTCGCCGTTGCCGCGGCCACTGCCTCCCCCTCACCCCTGGACATGCCCAGGAGCTCCACAACGTCGTCTTCGTGATCTCCACCGAGCCAAGCGAGCCGGGGCGCGCCATAGCGACGTCATCACCATCGTCTTCAACCTCTCGGCCGCCGAGATCGCCGGCGCCCGCCCGTCGTCTCCGACTCGTCCCTGAGCCCGCTGACCATTCCGTCGCCTCCACTGTGAGATTCTGCGTCTGTTCCCCCTCTTCCCGAGCTCGTTTACGCCCCGCAGCCGTCGCCCCCTTGTCGACCGAACCACGCCGCTGCCCGATCTCGTCGGCGAAAACGCTCTGGTGGCCATTTGGTCCCAGACGCGTGTCCACCGAGCTTGCTTCCCCACGCTAAGCCTCGCTAGCGCCACCCCTTGCCCGCTTGCACCCCACAATGCCAACTCCGCGCGCACCCGAGCTCCGGCCGCCGCACTCGTCGTTGCCGGCGCCACTCCGGCCGCTCCCCGTCTGCGCCACCACCACGGCTGGATGTGAATGAGCGTCCGCATCCCGTAGCTATACTTCGCGTGCCAAATGGCCCCTGTAGGCAGAACCCGCAGTGCACCGCCGCGTTCGGACTCGCCGGGGGCTAAATGCCGGTGACCGCCGACTTTTGACCGGCGTGGGTTGACCCCACAACCCAGTTTGACCTCCCCCTCTCTCTCACTGACTTGCGGGCCCCGCCCGACTAACTACTATAGTTAGCACTAATTAACTAACTAGGTTAGCTACTACAGTCACTGACTAGTGGGCCCTTCCCAGTTAGTTAGGACTAACTAACTTAGTTAGTTGACGGGGTCACTGACCAGTGGGACCCACTGGTCAGGTTTGACCTGGTCAGCCCCGTTGACTCGCTTACGTCATGCTGACGTAGTGCTGGCACAGTTATTCTTTTTCTGGAATTATTTTAACTCAGGAAATTCTAGAATATTGCCTAAACTTCAAAAATTCATAATAATTCAACCGTAGCTCAGGATGAAATAAATTATATATGAAAAATTATCAGAAAAATGCAAGGAATCCATTTATTCCATTTACATGCATGAAAAACAAACTTATACATGCTGTATAAGTGAAAACATAATATGGGCATTTTAAATGCTTCATTTTGAATTTGCATTTGAATCTTTGATTCAAATGGGCTTCAACCAATTGGTAGAAACTTGCATTAGCCCAAACACTAGCATTTGCACATGTCATGTTCATGCATTATTTTGTTGCATTTGTTTGTGTGTTGATCGCCGGCACCGTTTCTTCTCGATAGGTTCCACTCCGGAAGGTGTTCCCGAGTACCTGTCAGAGGAGCCGTACCCCTTTGTCGTTCTATCAGGCAAGCAACCCCCCCTTGAGCATTTCGATAAATCCCACTCTCTCGCTCCTGCTCCTTATACTGCATTAGGACAACAATGATTCAAACTGCTACTTTCTGCTGCGGTAGTTGAACCCATTCCTCTGCATGACCTGTCATTGCCACAGTAAATAGTTGAAACCCACTAGGATGAGTAGGAGTTGCTTGAGCCTTGATGTGCCTACTCATCCATGCCTGGTTTCTTTATGCCAGCTATGCTTAGAGTTGTGTTAGGTCTGATTCATCGGGAATGAATCGGAGTGGTGAACATGTCCTACCGATAAAGGCTAAGTGTGTGAACACGTTCTGGTAAAGGTAGCGATGAGAGGCCATGTAGGAGTACATGGTGGGTTGTCTCATTGGAACCGTCCCTAAGCACTGAGTTTTGTGTATGTTATCCAAGTCCAGTTACTACCACACATTGGGTTCCGGTCATCCGGCCCCTCTCGGCTTATTAATCCACTTGATCTCTGTCTAGGAGTTGCAACTAGTTTCTGGCGTTTGTAGGTAGTGCTACTTGTCTACCAGGTGGTGTCCGACGGGATGGGCTTGGGACAGACTAGGCACCGTGGCACGGTGTACCAAGTGGCACCCGGATGGTGGGCTTGGGAACCCTGCACACATCGTTTGGGGCCGTACTTGAGACTTCGGCCGGAACTCCTTGCGGATGGAACTCGAATAGGCGATAAACCTGGACGAGAGACTTGTGTGGTTAGTCAGGTCGTGGCCGACACCCTCGCCCGGCTTCCGCTTGAAGGTTGCCGAGGTACATGACGTGTACAGGGCGATAAGTGGCGAGAGCGTGTGTGAAGAAGTACACCCCTGCAGGGTTACCATTATCTATTCGAATAGCCATTTTCCTCGGATATGGAAACTTGGAGGACTTATGTAGTACATAGACAACTTGAACTGGATACTCTAAAATACGCAAGATAAGCGTGAGTGCTATGGATGGCCTTCTCGTAGGGAGACGGGAACGGATCCATAGTGGAGTATTGATATGGTGAATATGTGGACTCGTGTGCGTCTTCTCACCTCAAAGAAGTTTCTCATACTCGTAGTATTGGTTAGCCACTGAGTCAAAGTTGGCTTGTTGCTGTTAACTTCACCACCCCCCTTGTTGATAATGTTGCATATGTAGATAGTTCTGATGTAAGACTTGCTGAGTACCTTTGTACTCACGTTTTCTTATTTATGTTTTGCAGTTGGTTACACTAGTGACTTCGACGAGTAGCTTGTATCCCAGCTATGATCTTGTACCCTTGGGAGGGTCGTGTTTAGTCAGGCTTCTTAGTCTTTTCCTTTTGTAGTTGTGTGTACTCAGACATGTAATGCTTCCGTTGCTTGTATGCTCTGAATGATGGGTCATGAGACCCCTGTTTGTATTGAATGCTATGTGGCTCTTCTGGGCCTTTATCTATATGAGTTTGAGTTATGTTGTGATGCCATGTTGTGCAGCACATACTTGCATGTTATGCGTACGTGTAACGTCTATTGCTATGTGTGGGATCCGACAACCTAGTTGTTTACCTCTGGTAGCCTCTCTTATGGGGAAATGTCGTCTTGTGCTTCCATGAGCCATAGTAGTCCGCTACAGCCCGGTTCACCGGAGTCCTGCTAGCCCAGCACTACTGCTCCGGAACACTTGACTGGCCGGCATGTGATTCACTTTGTTCTTGTGTCTGTCCCTTTGGGGAAATGTCACGCGGTGACATCCGGAGTCCTACCTAGCCTGCTATAGCCCGGGTTCCCGGAGTCCTGTTAGCCCAGTGCTACAGCCCGGATTCATACGCTGTTGACCGACATGCTCGAGGTTGATTCATGTATGCCGGTCTCTGTAAGTTAGTGCCACTTTGGGGTCACGACTAGTCATGTCGGCCCGGGTTCTCTGTCACATGGATGCTAGCGACACTATCATATATGTGAGCCAAAAGAGGCAAACAGTCCCGGGCCAGGTAAGGTGGCACCCCTGGGAATACCGTGCGTGAGGCCGCAAAGTGATATGAAGTGTTACATGCTAGATCTGTGTGACTTAGGATCGGGGTCCCGATAGCGTTGGTATCAGAGCCTGACTGACTGTAGGGTTACCAAGACAAACTGGTCGAAGTTGAGTCTAGAAATGCTTTAGTTATATAAGGGAATTGATTGTGGAAGGGAACGTAAGGCTCTTTTTACTCCTTTACCTCATGCCATACTTTCTGAGTCAGCCTCTTCTTTTCTACGAGGGTTAAGGCCTAGGCTTCTCCTCTATCTCTCAGGATGACGTGTTACTAAACCGTAAAGTCTTAGGATTGTTGGGTTGTGTCTCCGTATAGTTCTACTACTTCCGTGTGTCCTCAGTTTGACCCAGAACCTTGATATTATGATGCTGATTGATTATGCTATTCCTTTGATGAATGTCTCAAAATCCTTTTGAGCATTTACAACCGTTATGCTGCCGAAATTGTCCTAGGATTTCAAGAGTTTCCAATGCTTTTGCATTACATTCCGCATCCTTATGTCGATGCTAATTCCATCCTTGTTTCCTTGGTTTCTGTGCCAGGATGTCGTCTGCTAACCGAGGTTCAGTTGCTCATAGCAAGAACCCCAGAGATGGTAGGGATGAGGATCCTCTTGACCAGCCTTTGATGGCAGAGTTCTTGTTAGCATCTGAGAGGAACAAGCGTGAGACTAACCGCTTGCTAGCACAGATTGAGCAGAACACTGCACATCAGCGTAAGAAGTTGGTTTCCATCACCGACTTCATTGGTCTGAAACTACCCACCTTCCATCACTACATTGAGCCACTCGATGCAGATGATTGGCTCCGAAGCATCACTCACAAGTTGCATTCTACGAACGTAGCTGAAGGTGACAAGGTCACCTATGCTACCTATCACCTGGAAGGTCCTGCTAGTATTTGGTGGCAGAGCTATGAGGCTATGCTACCAGCTGGTCAGATTCCTACCTGGAAGGATTTCACCGAGGCTTTTCGTGAGCACCACATTCCTCAGGTTCTCATTGACCGGAAGAGGGAAGAGTTCTGTAGTTTTACCCAGGGTAAGCTGCCTGTTGATGCTTAGAGTAGGGAGTTTGGAAACCTTGCGCACTATGCTACAGAAGAAGTGTCCACGGACGCTAAGAAACAGGCTAGGTTCCGGAAGGGTCTCAACCCTAAGTTGAGTCGTGATCTCTACTTGCATCATTGTGATACTTTCCAGGCTCTTGTGAACAAGGCCATTAATGCAGAGATAGCTCATCTCACTTACGAGGAGTCTCATAAGCACAACTGTGATATGGGTTGTTCCTCCCGATCTGGCTCTCAGAAGCGACGGATTTGGATTCCGAACTCAGCTCTTCCACCTGGATATGCACCGAGGCCATCCGATGTGGCGCCTCACCCAGCTCAGCAACGTGCTCCACCCAGGCCTGTTAGTGGACCACTTGCCAATGTAGGTCCACGTCCTACCTCAGGAACTTGCTTCACCTGCGGAGAACCAGGACACTACGCACGTGACTACCCTCAGTCCAGTTATACTCCACCCCAGTCTGAGAGGTCTGTTGGCCATGAAAAGCCATCAGGCAAGATGATCAGTACCAAGCCAGCCTCCATTGAACGAGCATGTGTGCACCATGTCTCAGCTACAGAAGCTCAAGATGATCCCGACGTCGTACTGGGTACGCTTCTTGTCAATTGTCACCCAGCTTCAGTTCTGTTCGATACGGGAGCATCCCACTCCTTCATATCTGAAGGTTATGCTCGGTTGCACGACATGTCATTTTGTGATATGCCGACTCGACTAATAATCCAGACTCCTGGTTCCAAATGGCAAACCTCTAAGGTAAGCCATGGTAATGAAATCCTTATTGACAGAGTGGTATTCCTTGCTTCTTTGATATCTCTCAAGTCTTCAGTCAAACACACGAGAATTGCTTAGCCGTGTGCAGGCGCCCCCTCCACAGTTTAGTCCATCAGTCATATTTTCATAGTGCTTAGGCAAAGCCCTGCGGAGATAGCTTCACCATCGCCCTCACCACGCCGTCGTGCTGTCGGAACTCATCCTGTACTTCACCTTCTTGCTGGATTAAGAAGGCGCGGACCTCACCGAGTTGAATGTGTGCTGAATGCGGAGGTGTCGTATGTTCGGTACTCGATTAGTTGGAGTGCGAAGAAGTTTGATTACATCAATTGTGTTAACAAATTCTTCCACTTACCGTCTACAATGGTACGTAGACAGACCCTCCCATCTCGCTTCTATGCATCTCCTTGATAGATCTTGCGTGTGCATAGAATTTTTTCATGCAACGTTTCCCAACAGGTGGTATCTGAGCCAGGTCTATGCGTAGATGATATGCACGAGTAGAACACAAAGAATTGTGGGCGGTGATAGTCATACTACTTACCACCAACGTCTTATTTTGATTCTCTGGTGTTGTGGGATGAAGCGGCCATGACCAGACTTACATGTCCACGCACATGAGACCGGTTCCACCGACTGACATGCAACTATTTTTGCATAAAGGTGGCTGGCGGGTGTCTGTTTCTCCTACTTTAGTTGAATCAAATTGGACTATGGCCGGTCCTTGAAGAAGGTTAAAACAGCAAACTTGATGAATCACCGTTATGATTTTTGCGTAGTTAAGAACGGTTCTTGCTAGAATCTAGTAGCAGCCACGTAAAACTTGCAACAACAAAGTAGAGGACGTCTAACTTGTATTAGACGATCATGTTTTGTAATATCGACAACCGGTAGAAGCCTTAGGGTTGTCTCTTCATTATTGTATGAAATGCAAGCGCCATGTAATTGATTTACTTTATTTCTATGCATTAGCAATAGTTGTAGAAGCAATAGTTGGTGAGACGACCCTGATGCAACGATGGAGATCAAGGTGTCGAGCCGGTGATGATGGAGATCATAACGATGCTTTGGAGATGGAGATCAAAATCACAAAATGATGATGGCCATATCATGTCACATATTTTGATTACATGTGATATTTACACTTTATGCATCTTATTTTGCTTAGATGACCCCCTCACTAAATTTCAAGATAAAAGTGTTATCCCCAAGTATGCACCGTTGCCAAAGTTTGTCATTTCAAAGCACCTCGTGATGATCGGGTGTGATACTCTACGTTCGCATAAAACGGGTGTATGAAAGTTTTGCACATGCAGAATACCTGAGTTAAACTTGACGAGCCTAGCATGTACAGACATGGTGTCAGAACACTAGAGACCGAAAGGTCAAACATGAGTCATATAGTAGATATGATCAACATAGAGATGTTCACCATTGATGACTACCCCATCTCACGTGATGACCGGACATGGGTGAGTTGATTTGGATCATGTATCACTTAGATAACTTGAGGGATGTTTATTTAAGTGGGAGTTCTTAAATAATTTGATTAATTGAACTTAATTTATCAAGAACTTAGTCTTAATAGTTTTGTTATCTATGTTGTAGATCAATGGCCCAAGCTACCATTCCCCTGAATTTTAATGCGTTCCTAGGGAAAGCTAAGTTGAAAGATGATGGTAGAAACTACATGGACTGGGTCCATACATAACTTGAGGATTATCCCCATTGCTGCACAAAAGAATTATGTCCTTGATGCACCGCTAGGTGACAGACCTACTACAGGAGCTACTACAGATGTTACGAACGTCTGGCAGGCTCGAGCTGATGACTACTTGATAGTTTAGTGTGTCATGCTTTTCAACTTAGAACCGGGACTTCAAATACATTTTGAACGTCGTGGAGCATATGAGATGTTCCAAGAGTTGAAGTTAATATTTCAAGCAAACACTACTAGGAAAAGGCCTACTAATGGCGCACCAGTTTTGCCTACTAATGGCGCACTACTGGTGCGCCACTAGTACCACGCCACTAGTATTTTTTACTAATGGCGCACCACTGGTGCGCCATTAGTATCTGGTATACTAATGGCGCACCACGCCGTGCGCCATTAGTATAGACCACCATGCGCCATTAGTATGCCTCCCAGGGGGCCATATTTACCCACGTGCTTTGGCATACTAATGGCGCACTGTGGGGTGATGCGCCATTAGTATCCTTTGGCATACTAATGGCACACTTTGAGGTGATGCGCCATTAGTATGAATATTAGGTTTTTTTTACTTTTCTGATTTTTGCATAGGTTACAAAATATATTATTGGACAAAATATAGACAGCAGCACACAGCAACAGCAGATTCATTGAATACAATAGAAGATTAGTCTCCGAATACAATTCATCATATTAGTATCCGAATTCAAAAGACTGAACAAAGATAAAACATTACAAGTCTCGAGACCGCAAGTAGCGAGTTTGTCTTTACATTACAAGTCGATATCGATCATCTAAACTACCATCACATAGAAGAGATCTGCGGTCATCACGATGAGCATCATCGCGATGAAACTGGTCTTCATCCGGTTCCTCCAACGCTCCCTCCTCTCTCCCGCTAGATAGCGGGCGTATCTAGATTCCGCCTCCGCCCTAGTGGTGTACCCTTTGTAACTGTTACCGCTGAAACGATGAACCTGTCTCCGACACTCCTCCCAGTCATCGTAGACTCCGGGAACCTTACCCTTCTACACAACATACGACAGCATCTCTATGCACAAGCCAAACAATAGACAATATATAAGTATGCAACAAAAGGATCAAAAGAGAAAAGCAAGACATTAATAGCACGATTCATGGTCCTACTAATAAATAGCATCGATTACATCTAAGTTGAACGACTATCCAAACCAAAGAGACATACAATTCATTAAAGTTTAATTACAACATGAGCCAATCAATGTTTCAGAAATCAGAACTACACATAGCATCACTACTTTCGACTCAACTCATGGGACCAGAGCGTGGATGAAGCCGCCGTCTATTGTGATGGTCATGAAATCGCGGGCGTTGTCAGCCTGCATTTGTAGTGTTGTGTCTATCTCACTGTTGGACGGTTGATATCTGAGGTAGAACTACCCCGAGGTATGAAGGACATCTTGATGGATGATTTCCGCTAACTCCGACTGGATGCGAAAGAATTCTTGTCTGATGTTCGCGTCCTGGATTGCCGACAAGCTCGCGGCCCAATCTTTGAGATTATCTGGTAGCAGAAGGTGATGATGGTCCCGTACAATCGCCCGCATGTGATGGAGGGCGTAGTAGGCATCCTTCTGACCGCCAGGCGGCTGCTTGACGCAGCAGAACTTAGTATTGTGGGCGAACACGTGCCTGCCGTACCTACGAACTGGCCTGGTGAAGGTGCCTCCAGATTTGGTGTAGCCGGGGAGAACATCATCAAGAACTTTATTGATATTTGTGTAGTCTATCTTGGAGTCACGGTTCGGGTCGAAATACGTGGCCATGGAATATTTCGGGCTTAAGAGGATGAGTGTGCAATGTGTGTCACTGCATAGAGCACGGAATGTTAGAAAAAAGAAAGAATGATCGAAATCTAAGAAATCATTTGTTTCGGGGCGGTTAAGGGATGACTTACTCGGGAAAGTAAGACACGAGGAAGTTATCCTTATCTGGGTTTGCCATAATGACGCCTTCGAGGTGTGAACTCGCGACTTGGCGGTCCCCAGCGCTGCCCAAGAGCTTGGCACGCATGTAGAAGGGGTCGACTATCACGATGTCCGGGGTCTTGTCTCTAATGATCCGCATCTCCATACTCAACGAAAACTGCCGAACGAAGGTGTAGTGCAGCGGATGAAGGTTAAACATAGCAAAGATGTCATCTAACCACAGGACGATCGTACCCCCGATTGATGAGGACATCAATACCATTGTTACATCCACAGCCCCTGCTGCTATACATACTGGACCAATTACAAGAGCTCGCGCACGCCAATTGAATTATCAGGTACTTTCATTTCTTGGTAACGATTCTAATGTTCATGAGAATATGATGCTGCCTAAATTGGATACATTTGTCTTGCTTACAAATGAAGGGCCTAGCTTGGACAAGAAAGATGAACCTTGGAACAAGTTCAAGCGTGGAGATGATGGCATGCGCAAGGGGATCCGAAACGGAGTTACAAGTGATGATTTCAGGACTTTGAAGCCACCATAAGGAGTGCATGAAGCCTTGGACGAAATATACAATATGCCACTTCATAAATTTCGTCCAGAGGCTATTTTAGGTGTTGCGTCACCTTATTATTGGGCCAGGCCCATGTATTTTTGAAATACTTAAGTATAGGCTGTTTTGAGAGTCCGTATGTGTGGGGAAACAAGAGTTAGGGTTGGTTTCGGACCCCTCCTCCAAGGGCCACAAAATTCCCCCCTCTTCCTCCATATATACAGCCCTTAGGGCGTCGTTTAGACTGTGGGTTTTGTTTAGATTAAAAGTTCGCCATAGCTGCAACTTCGCGTACTTCGTTTGTGTCCAACGACCAGACCAAGATGTCACAGAACCCCACCTTGATCAATAAAGCTTTCATCTTATATTCGCAATATCCAAATTGCAATCTCAGTTTCTTGCTTGTTCTTCGTTTGCTCGTAGGAAACATGCCCTCGTGGTCAGGTTGATCATGCTCCGGCGTGGTCAATAACCCCTCGGAGTTGGTTTAGCGATTGCTAAGGCGTGATGTCCTCACACGTTCGTAGTCGGATCGTCAAAGTCGACTTCATTAAAACGATAGCCACTATCTCATCAAAAGACAGGACACCTTTGCCTCTATCAAATGGTATCAGATTTCCAGGTTGCTCGGTGAGATTTTACAATTTTTCATAGTTTAGGTCGAGTCTATTCTTCATACCTATAGTCCACGAAAAAGCCAAAAAAATTAGGGTTAGGTCATCATATCCGAACCAATCTGAGCCTTTGCATAGTCTTTTTAGAGTTTTGCTTTGTTGAATTTGCGGTTGCATCGTCGTGTCGAGTTGCTGGTCTTAGCGTCTAGTCCCTTAGAGTTTCGAGTTCTGTTTACAGGTTGTCACGCCACCGCTGCACCATCGTCATCATCATTACCATATACCACCACCCCACCATATACATTGTCACTGCCATATACAACCACCAATCCGAGTCCACATATACCATCGCCATATACCACCACCAATCCGAGTCCAGATATACCACCACAGTCCGAGTTCCACCAAATTCATCTCCGCCACCAGTCCTAGTCCGAGTCCAGTATTTGTTGCTTTGTTTTCGAGTTCCAGATCATGCCATACTCCGAGTCGTGACAGAGTAGGACTCCCGAGATTACGTGCTACACGCAGAAGAAAAATAGTTCCAAACTCAAAAAAAAGAGAAAAAGAAGTGCAAAAAAAGTGAAAAAAATTTCAGAGTGTGCTCCTCCATTGTTTACGTGCAGCGCTGTGATTTTGTTAGTGTTCTAGGCTCGCGTCTCTAGCACGGTCTAGCCTAGGACCAGCACAGTACCGTCATTGAGCGTTTATTCAACTTTGCATCTCTGAATTGATTATTGCTGACCCTTTTTGCTATCATATTATAAGCCTTCCTAGCTCCACATACATCTACGTCGTGCGTTTGACTCTCCCTGGTAATCGCTCTATCCAAGCTTTGAGAGTTTTGACTACGATGGTTGCCGATCACCGCCGGCTGCTGGGTAAGAACTGGTAAGAATTTGAGATTTGCTTGACGGATTTGTGACACCACCACCACCTCTTGTTAGTAGTCTATAGGATCATATTCTTGTGTGTTTCTATTTTTGCTAACCATGGCAGGATCACAAGCCGACGAGACTGACTGGGAGAACATGACGAATAAGGAGTTGCATGATAAATTTCAGCAAATGATGAGTGGACAGGTGCAAGATGTGCTAAATAGATTTGAAGAGGCCATGGAGAAGATAGATGGCATGGAGAAGACGTTCGAAACAAAGCTCGATAACAGGTTTAATGAATTGCTCGCGCGTCTTCCACCACCACCACTGGCTGCACCTAACGCACCTCTACAACAACAACGACGACTACCTCCACATCGCGAAACAGCCCTCCACCGAGCGAGCCGTCTCCCTCTTGCACCTGGCCAAACTATTGATGTTGCTGTTGATACTTCTATGGCTCCTGCTGCTGATGATTTTGCGGGAGATTACGAGGATGAGGTTGATCAAAATCAAAACTACGTGTCACCACCAGCACAGCAACCATCAGGTCATCCACATGCAAATAATGGCAATGGTAGGGCTCACCCTCAGGTATGAGATCATGACCATCTCCCTAAACTAAAATTGAATATTCCACCATTTGAGGGGAGATATGTTCCTGATATATATCTTACTTGGGAGTTAGAAACTGAACAACGATTTACATGTTTACAATATCCCGAGGAGAGACGTGTTCCTGCTACTGTTTGTGCATTCACTAGTTTTGCATGTGTTTGGTGGCCTGAGCATTGTAGATTATATCCTATTCCAGCTACTTGGGCTGCTTTGAAAATTGCTATGCGTACTCGTTGGGTTCCACCATAGTATCAATGTGAATTACTTCAAAAATTGTAGCGTTTAAGACAAGGAAATTTTTTTGTAGAAGAATATTATCAGGAATTACAAACTGGCATGATTAGATGTGGTATTGTTGAGGAGAATGAAGCTATGCTTTCACGTTTTATGGGTGGATTAAATAGAGAGATTCAGACCATTCTAGAGTATAAGGAGTATACTAATATCACTCGTTTATTCCATCTTGCTTGTAAAGTTGAACGTGATGTGCAGGATCGACAGGCATTGGCGCGAACTAACTTTTCTGCAGGTCGATCTTCATCACGGATACCACGTGCATCCTCTACTTCCACTACACCAGCACCTCCATCAGGTGCCACCTCCAGCCGTGATACAAGAAAGCAGGCACAACCACCACTATCTGCCAAGAGCACACCTCCTGGGCCTGCGCAGAGTTCTTCTTCTTCCATGGCATCAATAGGGCACACAAGTGATATTATTTGTCGCCGTTGTAAGGGAAGAGGACATTTTGTGAGAGAATGCAAATCTCAGCGTGTGATGATTGCTACTGAGGATGGTGGGTATGAGTCCGCTAGTGACTATGATGAGGAGACTTTGGCTCTTATTACACGTGAAGAACACAGTGGAGATGATTCTGATCATGAGACGCAATACATGGCTCCTGAAGATGCTGACAGGTATGAATGTTTAGTTGCTCAACGTGTTTTGACTGTGCAGGTCACACAAGCTGAGCAAAATCAGAGGAATAATTTGTTCCATACAAAGGGAGTTGTGAAGGAACGTTCTGTTCGCGTCATCATAGATGGAGGGAGCTGCAATAACTTGGCTAGCATGGAGATGGTGGAGAAGTTATCACTCACCACAAGACCACATCCACATCCTTACTACATCCAATGGTTCACCAATAGTGGCAAGGTTATGGTAACACGTACTGTTCCTGTGCATTTTAGTATCTCTACATATGCTGATTATGTTGATTGTGATGTGGTACCTATGCAAGCATGTTCCTTATTACTTGGTAGACCATGGCAATTTAATAAAAATTCTGTACACCATGGTAGAAACAATCAGCATACTCTTGTTCATAAGGATAAAAATATTACTTTGCTTCCTATGACTCCTGATTCCATTTTGAAAGATGATATTAATAGAGCTAATAAAGCAAAACAGGAGAAAAATAAAAGTGAAAATTAGATTGTGGCAAAAGACTTTGAGCAACAAATGCAGCCTAATAGTAAACCATCTAGTGTTGCTTCTGAAATTAAATTGAAAAGTACATGTTTAATTGCCACCAAATCTGATATTGATGATTTAGATTTTAGCAAATCTGTTTGCTATGCTTTTGTGTGCAAAGAGGCATTATTTTCATTCGAGGACGTGCCTTCCTCTTTGCCTCCTGCTGTCACTATCATTTTGCAGGAGTTCGCTGACGTCTTTCCACAAGACATGCCACCGGGATTACCACCTATTCGAGGGATTGAGCATCAAATTGACTTAATTCCCGGTGCATCATTACCCAACCATGCACCATACCGTACCAATCCAGAGGAGACGAAGGAGATTATGCGTCAAGTACAAGAACTGCTCGACAAAGGTTATATACGCGAATCCCTTAGTCCTTGTGCAGTTCCTATCATTTTTGTTCCAAAAAAAGATGGTACGTCACGTATGTGCATTGATTGTAGAGGCATTAATAATATTACTATTCGTTATCGTCATCCTATTCCTAGGCTAGATGATATGCTTGATGAATTGAGTGTCTCTATAATATTCTCCAAAGTTGATTTGCGTAGTGGATACCATCAAATTCGTATGAAATTGGGAGATTAATGGAAAACAACATTTAAAACTAATTTTGGATTATATGAGTGGTTAGTCATGCCTTTTGGGTTAACTAATGCACCTAGTACTTTCATGAGGTTAATGAATGAAGTTTTACGTGCTTTCATCGGACGATTTGTGGTAGTTTACTTTGATGACATATTGATTTATAGCAAATCTTTGGAGGAACATTTGGAACATTTACATGATGTTTTTATTGCTCTACGTGATGCACGTTTGTTTGGTAACCTTGGAAAGTGCACCTTTTGCACCGACCGAGTATCTTTTCTTGGCTATGTTGTTACTCGACAAGGAATTGAAGTTGATAAAGCCAAGATTGAAGCTATTGATAGTTGGCCGCAGCCCAAAACGGTCACACAAGTGAGGAGTTTCCTTGGCCTCGCTGGTTTCTATAGGCGTTTTGTGAGAGATTTCAGCACCATTGCTGCACCTCTCAACGAGCTTACAAAGAAGGATGTGCCTTTTGTTTGGGGTACCACACAGGAAGAAGCCTTCACGGTATTGAAAGATAAGTTGACACATGCTCCTTTACTCCAACTTCCTGATTTTAATAAGACTTTTGAGCTTGAATGTGATGCTAGTGGAATTGGATTAGGAGGTGTGTTATTACAAGATGGCAAACCAGTTGCATACTTTTCTGAAAAATTGAGTGGGCCTAGTCTGAATTATTCTACTTATGACAAAGAATTGTATGCTCTTGTTCGGACCTTAGAAACATGGCAACATTATTTATGGCCCAAGGAATTTGTTATACATTATGATCATGAATCTTTGAAACACATTAAAAGTCAAGAAAAACTGAACCGTAGACATGCTAAATGGGTTGAATTCATTGAGACTTTTCCTTATGTCATTAAACACAAGAAGGGTAAAGAAAATGTTATTGCTGATGCATTGTCTCGTCGTTATACTATGCTTTCACAACTTGACTTTAAAATATTTGGTTTGGAGACCATCAAAGATCAATATGTGCATGATGCTGAATTTAAAGATGTATTGAAGAATTGTAAGGAAGGGAGAACTTGGAACAAGTTTGTTCTTAATGATGGATTTGTGTTTCGTGCTAACAAGCTATGCATTCCAGCTAGCTCTGTTCGTCTTTTGTTGTTGCAGGAGGCGCATGGAGGAGGATTAATGGGACACTTTAGCGTCAAGAAGACAGAGGATATACTTGCTACACATTTCTTTTTGCCAAAGATGAGACGGGATGTTGAGTGTTTTGTTGCTCGCTGCACTACATGTCAAAAAGCTAAGTCACGACTCAATCCTCATGGTTTATATATGCCTTTGCCTGTACCTAGTGTTCCTTGGGAGCATATATCTATGGACTTTGTTTTAGGTTTACCTCGAACAAAGAAGGGGAGGGATAGCATATTTGTTGTCGTGGATAGGTTCTCGAAAATGGCACACTTTATACCATGTCATAAAAGCGATGATGCTATTAATGTTGCTGATTTGTTCTTTCGTGAAATTATTCGCTTGCATGGTGTGCCAAATACTATTGTTTTAGATCGTGATACTAAATTTCTTAGCCACTTTTGGAGATGTTTATGGGCTAAGTTGGGGACTAAGCTGCTTTTTAGTACTGCTTTTTAGTACTACTTGTCACCCCCAAACTGATGGACAAACTGAAGTAGTCAATAGAACATTGTCTACTATGCTTAGGGCTGTTTTGAAGAATAACAAGAAAATGTGGGAACAATGCTTGCCTCATATTGAATTTGCTTATAATCGTTCATTGCATTCTACTACTAAGATGTGCCCTTTTGAAATTGTGTATGGTTTCCTACCTCGTGCACCTATTGATTTGTTTCCTCTTCCATCTTCGGAGAAGGTTAATTTTGATGCTAAAGAACGTGTTGAATTGATTTTAAAAATGCATGAGTTAACTAAGGAAAACATTGAGCGTATGAAAGCTAAATATAAACTTGCTAGAGATAAGGGTAGAAAACATGTTGTGTTTGCACCTGGAGATCTTGTTTGGTTACATTTGCGTAAGGATAGATTTCCTAATTTGCGCAAATCAAAGCTAATGCCATGTGCTAATGGTCCTTTTAAGGTGTTAGAGAAAATAAAGATAATGCATATAAACTTAAGCTGCCTGCAGATTTTGGGGTTAGTCCCACTTTTAACATTGCAGATTTGAAGCCTTATTTGGGTGAGGACGATGAACTTTCGTCGAGGACGACTTCATTTCAAGAAGGGGAGGATGATGAGGACATCAATACCATTGTTACACCCACAGCCCCTGCTGCTATACATACTGGACCAAATACTAGAGCTCGCGCACGCCAATTGAATTATCAGGTACTTTCGTTTCTTGGTAATGATTCTAATGTTCATGAGAATATGATGCTGCCTAAATTGGATACATTTGTCTTGCTTACAAATGAAGGGCCTAGCTTGGACAAGAAAGATGAACCTTGGAACAAGTTCAAGCGTGGAGATGAGGGCATGCGCAAGGGGATCCAGAACGGAGTTACAAGTGATGATTTCAGGACTTTGAAGCCACCATAAGGAGTGCATGAAGCCTTGGACGAAATATACAAGATGCCACTTCATAAATTTCGTCCAGAGGCTATTTTAGGTGCTGCGTCACCTTATTATTGGGCCAGGCCCATGTATTTTCGAAATACTTAAGTATAGGTTGTTTTTAGAGTCCGTATGTGTGGGGAAACAAGAGTTAGGGTTGGTTTCGGACCCCTCCTCCAAGGGCCACGAAATTCCCCCCTCTTCCTCCATATATACAGCTCTTAGGGCGTCGTTTAGACTGTGGGTTTCTTTTAGATTAAAAGTTTGACGTAGCTGCAACTTCGCGTACTTCGTTTGTGTCCAACGACCAGACCAAGACGTCACAGAACCCCACCTTGATCAATAAAGCTTTCATCTTATATTCACAATATCCAGATTGCAATCTCAGTTTCTTGCTTGTTCTTCGTTTGCTCGCAGGAAACGGGCCCTTGTGGTCAGGTTGATCGTGCTCCGGCGTGATCAATAACCCCTCGGAGTTGGTTTAGCGATTGCTAAGGCGCGACGTCCTCGCACGTTCGTAGTCGGATCATCAAAGTCGACTTCCTCTAAAACGATGGCCACTATCTCATCAAAAGACGGGACACCTTTGCCTCTATTACCGATGCCGCCATCCACAAAGCCCTTGCCCTCTGGCACCTTGGCCACGAAAACTGGGTATGCCACATCATTCTCTCTGAGACGCCGCTTCTCCAAAGAAAGAACACTGTCGTGCAGACTCCGCATAGCACCGGTTGCAGCATTGAGCATATTTGTCGGTAGCATCGCCTACCCGCCACATGCACCCTCCTCGAGATATCCTTAGGTGAAGGTGGCCCGTCCTGAGCACGGATCATACTCGGTGTCGGATGGCTCGCACCGGCGCCCTTTTTAGCCTTTCGTTTCCGTCCCTTCTTCTTGATCTGATGTAATGGGACGGAGTTCTGCTCACAGACCGCCTTCTTGAGCTTGTTGGGGCTGATAATATTTCGCACCTCAGCTATCTGAGGCTCGGTGAAGGTGGCAGCTGGAGGCGTCTCCTGAGAACTGAACGCCTGAATCACCGGCCTCATCGTTGTGGGCCATGTTTCGCTCTAAATAGGAAAAAAGTTTGGTCAAAAAGTTGGTTATTGTCAAGGAACAAGATCATGGTCTCATCATTTAGGGTTTTTCGTCACCGAGGCATCCTAAAAGCTAAGCTTTTATCATTTAGGGTTTGTCGATGCCGAGGCACCCTAAATGCCTAAGCGTACATCATTTAGGTTCTCATCGACACTGAGGCACCCTATAGAAGCCAAGTTAAGTTTTCATCATTTAGGGTTTATCGATGCCGAGGCACCCTAGGTTGGGCCTAATCACTTGGCACTAATCACTTGGCTCTATTGCCACCTATGTTGGGTTTATCATCTAGGGTTTATCGATGCTAAGGAGAATTCTAAGTTGGGCCTAATCACTTGGCTCTATTGCCACATATGGTTTAATGCGGCAAGAATGGCGGGGCAGTTGATCCTACTTAACTAAGTACTAATATACCCCGGCCCATGCATTAGTCGCAAGTACCCATATATCCTATTTTTAGCGAAGTCATGCTAAAATTCACGGAAAATTTCAGCATGACCTTTGCTGAAAATAGGACATATGGAGTACCCGAATTTGCCGGAATGGAAGTTAATCGACATTCCGGCAAACTCAAGGGCCTCTCGGGGTACCTGCAAATTCATCAGGACACAATGGTCGGAGACAAAACCCAGCAACTTTACAAGTCTTTCACAGATTTGTTTGCAAGTTCTGATATGTAATAAAGATGAGCCTCAAAGATGAGCCTCCAATGCTGATTTGTTTGCCTCAAGACAAGATGAACCTCCAATGCAACAAGTAATAAAATGTTTGCAAGTTCTGATATGTTTGCAAGATGAACCTCCAATGCAACAGTCTTAGACATTAGCACACTACAATGATCTACAACCTTATGTAAAGTGCCAACTCCACAGATTTCTTTTTCACAGCTTTTATATAATTTCTAGAAGCAACACAACAGGGTTAAACACCAGAATCTTGAGTCTAATTAAACCCTAAAATAAACATTTCTCTTTCCCCTCCCCCTCCTATCCCTTTGTCTCTCTTTCCCAGCTCCAACCCCAAACACAAATTAAGTTAGCCATGGTTTAAACACCAGCTCATTCATTCTCACCTCTGGTCCAGGTGCTCTCCTCCTCCTCATGCCTCTATCCTCTCCCTCAGCCCAGGAACACCTGCACATTCACAGCAAAAAGCAACACCTTGTTCAAACACTTCTTTTTTACTGTGTTATTCCAGCTGTAGCATGTAGTAGGCCTCAACAGTAATTTAAAAGCGGCGCATACAACTGTGCGTAGGTAAACTACTAGTACTATCGCTGCTGGCTCGCGAAATGGCAACAAAAAGGACTCAAAAGGAGTTCTTCACTTTCCCTCTTTTGGGGTATGGTACTTCGGCTATTTAAAGCTGCATTCACATCAATCATGTGAGGTTTAGCCATTAGGGAAGCCAAAGTGAGCTCTTGAAACCCAACCTTGGTTCCCTCTACTTCTAGAACTTCCCTGGCTTAAGCTATGGACACGCTGTGTTCTTGCGAGGTGTGTTATGGCATCAGCTTTTCTCCATCAGTCCGGTGCAGATAGCAGCAGCGGGAAAGAAAAGAGGGCACGAGCCGCAGGTCAGAGAAGGACAGGCGATGAGATGAGACACACATTCTAACATGGAAAGATAACAATCTTGCAAATGAGAAAAGCAACGAACCCAGCCCGGTAGCAAACCAGAAAGGGATTAAGGAGAGACAGATTTTTTTTGGCATGTGGTTAACTCCTCAAAGAAATGGACACACGGACTCGAGCCTTGTGCTAGGAAAAAAACTTTGCTTCAAAAGCAAATAAGAGCAGGAGTGCAAGCATCTAATGCTTGCTGCTCTTCTTCTTGCCACTTGCAGCACTGCAACTTGCCTCCTGATCCTCCTAATGCACCATCACAAAATTAGGTTCGGGTTAACCCAATGGTTCCAGATTATTTAATGTGTGTGGCCCAATTGATCTAGGGTTTACTCAATGGAGAGTAGTACTAGTATAGAAGTAAACAAAATCACGAGAGCTTGCGCCTGAATCTACCGACACCCAACCATGGCTAACTTAATGAGCTCCAATTCACATTATTATACACTACTAGCTAAGGAGAGGAGGAAGAGAGGAGAAGATAGGCATAGGGAGGAGGTTTACCTGACCATGATGAGGTTGTGGCCGGAGCGGAGACGACGGAGGGCGGAGACGGCGAGCTTGGGGGAGGCGGGGATAGACGGCGGGGAGGTCGGGGGCCTCCTCTCCTGGTGGACGTGGGGCGGCTCCGAGGCTCCAAGTCTCCGGCGGCTCCGAGGCTCCAAATCTTCGGCGGGTTTCTAGGGTTTCAAGGGAGGCGAGGGAGGCGGCGCTCGGGGGGGAGGCGGGGCTCGGGGGGAGACGGCGCTCGAGGGGGAGGAAGGGGAGATGGAGGCGGAGTGGGCGCATGGGCGGCTGCGGCGCAGTGGGTCGGGGCAGCGGCGGCGGCAGCGCGGTGGAGGGAGGGACGAAGTGTATGGATGGGGGAAGATTACTAATGGCGCACCCCCTGGCGGTGCACCATTAGAATGTTTTTTTCATAGTAATGGCGCACCAGCGCGACCGTGCGCCATAAGTATTCTTTTTTA
Source organism: Triticum urartu (assembly GCF_056163025.1). Lineage (NCBI taxonomy): Eukaryota > Viridiplantae > Streptophyta > Magnoliopsida > Poales > Poaceae > Triticum > Triticum urartu. The sequence goes on along the minus strand of NC_141877.1, from coordinate 423,706,800 downwards.
GATAGCAATGGCGAACCAGCGGGACCGTGCGCCATAAGTATTCTTTTATTAGATAGCAATGGCGCACCAGCCAGCCGTGCGCCATAAGTAAGATTTTTTTATTATTATTTTGTTGCATCTAATAATTTTTTAGAAAATGAATATGAATATGAAACAGTAATAAATTTTTATAAAAACAGTAACAATTTTTTTTAAATATCATCAGATTTGTTATTTGAAAATATTTATGAATATAAAAAATATCATCAAATTTGTTATTTGAAAATATTATCAAATTTGGTTTTTGAAAATATAATCAAATTTGTTTTTTTTGGATTTTTAGTTGCATTCATTTGTGACGGTGGAGCGGGGGAGGGTGCGGGGGGTGCTCGACGGTGAGGGGGATCTGGAGAGGGGGGATAGAGATCGAGATGGAGGAGGATCGAGATCGAGTGTCCTCATGAATATTCAATATTTTTTTCATGAATTCAAAAAGTGTCCATGAAATTTAAAAATATTCATGATAGTTCAAAAAGTGCCCATGAAATACAATCGAGAAATGAAGACTACAATTTAAATACAATCGATCTTAGCTAGCTAGCTATCTGTTCACAATCTTCTTGCACTTCTTTTTCGCAAATGGAGTTCTTCTGTGGAACGGACGTCCTTTAGGTAGGGTGGTCCTGCTTCTTCTTGTGGTGTATGCTGCTACTTCATCGTCGTCGTCATGTTCGATCTTTGGGTCGTCGTACTTGTCAAAGTCTTGCTCGTTGGCTACTCCATCCATTCCGATGATTTTCCTTTTGCCTCTCCTCACGACAACACGACTGGGCTTTGACGGGTCGGTAATGAAGAAGCATTGGTCCACTTGCGAAGCCAGTACCCGCGGCTCATTTTTCGCGGTGACGTTTGCGCCCGCGGTCTTGGATTTGGCTTCGGGTATAACCATGGTGGTGAAATACCGGTCTTCTTTTACGACGCTCTTGGCCCATCTGACACAGAACATCGGGACCTTCTCTCCAGCGTAGCTCAACTCCCAGATCTCCTCGATCCTTCCGTAGTATCTGTCCTTGTCATTACCGGTGTAGGATTCCATCGTTACCCCGGAGTTCTGATAACCATCACTCTTCATGTCCTTGTCCTCGGTGTAGAATGTGTAGCCGTTGATATCGTACGCCTCATAGGTCATCAGGTTGTGCTCGGCGCCCTGTGACAAGGCGAATATGAGTTGTTCTTCCGCGGAAGAATCCTCATGTAAAGGGTACGACAGAAGCTTCTGCTTGAACCAACGCGTGAAACATGAGTTGTGCTCTTTGATTATATCTCCGTTCGTCCTGTGTTGGCCTCGGTCAGTGTACGTCTTCTCAATAAAGGTTTTGTGCTCTACCACCCAAGGATCGACCAAGTCTATGTGTTGTAGCACGACTAGGTTTGCTCTTTCAAAGTCGGCGAGTCGACCCTCGAAGTCGACATGCATTTCGTGGCGACCCTCACGGTGACCCCATCCAGCGAGCCTGCTGAGGTGCCTGTTGATGGGCAGACCAACGGGGTTCTCGATGCCTAGATAATTCGCGCAGTAGGAGATGCACTCTTTGGTCAGAAAGCCCCTGGCTATCCTTCCCTCTGGACGTGACATGTTGCGAACGTATTCTTTTATGACACCATTCATCCTTTCGAATGGCATCATGCTGTGCAGGAACGTCGGCCCGAGTTGGATGATATCCTCCATGATATGGACCAGCAGATGCACCATAACGTTGAAGAATGCGGGCGGGAAGTACATCTCAAGCTCGCATAGTATCACCACGATCTCTTCCTGTATCCTTCGGAGTTGCCTCACGCCAACCGACTTCCGAGAGATGACGTCGAAAAAGTTGAATAGGCCAAATAGCGTTTCACGGACGTGCGCGTCCATGATCCCACGGATTGCAACTGGAAGTATCTGCGTCATCAGCACGTGACACTCGTGAGACTTCATCCCGCTGAACTTCTGCTTCGCTGGGTCTAGGTATCTGCTTATCTTCCCCGCGTAACCGTAAGGAAGTTTTACTCCTACAAGGCAGGTGAAAAACTGCTCGATATCCTCCTGACTTAGAGTGAAGCACGCGGGAGGGTAGTCATTTCCAGTCTTCTTGGCCTTTTTGCCTTTGCGAGGACTTTCTATGTCCTGCTTCGCCTCATCATCATCATTAGCGTGAAGCTCCTGCCTGATGCCCATTGATTTCAAGTCTGCCCTTACTTTCGGCCCATCTTTGGTCCTCTCTGGCATGTTGAGCAGGGTACCAAGCAGACTCTCACACACGTTCTTTGTGATATGCATGACATCAAGGTTGTGAGGCACACGGTGGATCTTCCAGTATGACAAGTCCCAGAAAACAGACCTCGTTTTCATTCCTTCAGCAGCGGCTCTGGCGCCTTTCGTTTCTATCCCGGCTCTGGCGCCTTTTTCTTCTTTCCCGGCAGTGGGCAATCTTTCCAATTTTTCAACAGCTCGTCTATTTCCTCGCCGCTCCTCGTACGCGGGCGTCTTCGGGGTTTGGTTTCACCATCGAACAGATCCTTGCGTTTCCTCCACGGGTCATCATCGCGAAGCCACCTTCAATGTCCCATGAACACAGTTTTCGAAGACCCAGGATCTCTATCTAGCTGGCGATACGTTGTGTCATCCATGCACCTGACGCATCCAGAAAATCCGTGGACCACCTGCCCCGCGAGATATCTGTAACCGAGATAGTCATGCACCGTCGTGAGCAGTGCGGCTCTCATAGGGAAATATTCTTTCTCTGCGGCGCCCCACGTATTGGCTGGCATTTTCCACAGCGTGTCTAGCTCCTCTTTCAGCAGCCCCAGATACAGATTGATGTCGTTCCCAAGTTGTTTCGGCCCTTCAATTAGCATACTCATGTGAATGTACTTCCTCTTCATGCACAACCAGGGGGAGGTTGTACATCCACACAAACACAGGCCAGGTGCTATGTGTGCTTCTCTGGCTGCCAAACGGATTGACTCCATCGGTGCTCGCGCCCAGCATGATGTTCCTTGGATCGTTCCCAAATTCTGGGTCTTCAAAGTTCAACGCTTGCCACTGGCTCGCATCCTTAGGGTGACTTAGCATCTTGTCTTTTTTATTTATCTCCGGATCATTTCCGTCATCTTCCCACTTCTTCTCCTCCCTATCCGCGTGCCAACGCAGGAGCTTTGCTACCTTAGGGTCCGCGAAATACCGCTGCAGACGAGGAGTGATCGGAAAGTACCACACACCTTTTCAAGGAGCTTTCTTCCTCTTCTTGTATCGAGTGACGCTGCACACCGACATATGGTAGACTCTGTGTGCTCATCCCGATAAATGATGCAATTGTTCATGCACACATGGTATTTCACGTGTGGTAAATCCAGAGGAAACACAATTTTCTTCGCCTCCTCGAAACTGGTAGGGCACTTGTTCCCCTTGGGAAGACGTTCGTGCCATAATGACATGTTCTCGTCGAAGCATGCATCGGTCATTTTGTGTTTTACCTTCATCTCCAGAGCCATGAGCGTTACTTTCAGGCGGGTATCATCGGGCCTGCATCCTTCATACAATGGAGTAACCGCGTCTATCTCCAGTTGATCCATCTTGGCTTTCTCTCGGGCGGCAGCTCTTGCGTTATCCGTCTGCTTGAGAAGCAGCTCTTGAATATGAGGTTCCTGCACCCAGCCTCCATCATCATCTGCTCCGGCATCTTCATCTTCATGATCATGCCCTTCGTCTTGATCTTCCTCATCATCATGTCCGGCATCTTCTACATGATGACTGTGTACAGCATCACCGTCGTGATCATGTCCTAGAGATTCTTCGTCTTCTCGCCCGCCCGAGCCGCGGTGGTTGTCTTGCTGCCCTTCCTCATTTCTTGCTCGGCCCCCATGGACGACTTCATAGCCATCTACATCACCTTGCCACCTGAAACCACGCAAGAGCAGGTGGTGCCGCACCTGCCCGGAATCCTGGTCCGCTATAAGGCTCTTCAGTTTGCATCTTCGACACGGACATCTTATCTCCGTCTCGTTATTTTGAAGCATCTCGGCCTTCGCGGAGCTCAAAAACCTATTCACGATGCCTTCAGTCATCGTGCGGACCATGGTCGCCTGCGGGGTAGAGCAAAACAATATTTTAGAACCAAGAAAAAATTTGGCATGACTTTCCCTAAAAATAGGACCAAAAAGAATGCATAGTGCCAAAATTCTCGCCGAAACAGAAATGAATCAACATTCCGGCAAAATATTGGCAACTATCGCATTTCAAATACCGGTACCTGCAAACACAAACATATATGCAACACCACAAACATATGCAACACCACAAACATACATAGATCTAGCTAGGACACAAGAAGTGCATGTGCACATTGTTGGAGCGAGCTAGGGAGAAAAAAAGTAGATCTACAACATAAAGATAGCTTTCCCCTTACTTACCTATCAAAAAAGGTAATTTAACCACTTAATTTTCATGAATCTATGGTGCAAATGAGGTGAGGAGGAGGAGGCAGCCGACAAGCTTGGAGAAGGAGGTGGAGGGAATGAAGTGGGGAAAGTGAGTGTGTAGGTGTGGCTGTCCAAAATATCTAACTGGTCCCAGGTTACTAATGGCGCACAACCCGCACATGCGCCATTAGTAACCCAATATACTAATGGCGCACCTGCTGGTCGTGCGCCATTAGTAGTTTTGTAAAAAATGAAAAATAATATATATATATATATATATATATATATATACTAATGGCGCACCGTTGCGTAGTGCGCCATTACTAGTTTAAACTAGTAATGGCGCACTATGCCACGGTGCGCCATTAGTAGTTTTGCAAAAAAAAAGAATAAAAAAATGCAGTAGTGGCGCACTGTGTGGCTGGTGCGCCATTACTAGTTAGAACTAGTAATGGCGCACTTTGCCTGGATGCGCCATTAGTATGTTTGGAAAAATGAAAAAAAATTGTTACTAGTGGCGCACCGTGTGTCTGGTGCGCCATTAGTGTCTTCCACACTAATGGCGCATCAGCACATGGTGCGCCATTAGTATATATTGTTTTTATGCCTAGCTAGGGGCGTTAAACGATAACGCTTGTTGGGAGGCAACCCAATTTTATTTTTGTTTCTTGTTTGTTGTTCCTGTTTGGTAATAAATAATTAATCTAGCTTATGTTTAGATGTGTTTTTATGTGTTTAATTAATGTTTGTGCCAAGTAGAACCTTTGGGAAGACTTGGGGGAAGTTTTTGCGATCTTGCTGTAAAAAACAGAAACTTTAGCGCTCACGAGATTTGCTGCCATTTTTTACTGGAGAGTGAGATTAGGTTGATTATTTTTGCAGATGATTAATATACAAATTTCTCACGTCTACCAATTTATTTCAGAATTTTTGGGGTTACATAAGTATTCTGAACTTACAGATTACTACAGACTGTTCTGTTTTTGACAGATTCTGTTTTTCGTGTGTTGTTTGCTTATTTTGATGAATATATGGCTAGTATCGGGGGGTATGAACCATAGATAAGTTGGAATACAGTAGGTTTAACACCAATATAAATAAAGAATGAGTTTATTACAGTACCTTGAAGTGGTGGTTTGTTTTCTTATACTAACGGAGCTCATGAGATTTTCTGTTGAGTTTTGTGTTGTGAAGTTTTCAAGTTTTGGGTAAAGATTTGATGGATTTTGGAATAAAGAGTGGCAAGAGCCTAAGCTTGGGGATGCCCAAGGCAGCCCAATTTAAAATTCAAGGACAACCAAAAGCCTAAGCTTGGGGATGCCCTCGAAGGCATCCCCTCTTTCATCTTCGTCGATCAGTAACTTTACTTGAGGCTATATTTTTATTAACCACATGATATGTGTTTTGCTTGGAGCGTCTTGTATGATTTGAGTCTTTGCTTTTTAGTTTACCACAATCATCCTTGCTGTACACACCTTTTGGAGAGAGACACATAAATCGAAATTTATTAGAATACTCTATGTGCTTCACTTATATCTTTTGAGCTAGATAATTTTGTTGTAGTGCTTCACTTATATTTTTAAGAGCACGGTGGTGGTTTTATTTTATAAAAATTATTTATCTCTCATGCTTCACTTATATTATTTTGAGATTCTTTTAAAACAGAATGGTAATTTGCTTTGGCTATAAAATTAGTCCTAATATGATAGGCATCCAAGATGGGTATAATAAAAGGGACAATTGCATTTTTGCCCCTAGTTGGTTCCTACCCACGGGTTTTGCCTTTACTTTTCGAGCTTGCTCAGTTTTGCCCATACTTTTTCCGTCAAGGTCCCTCGAATGCCCTTTGACCATTTGACCAAGACTTTGAAAATTCATAACTAATTCATATGAACACAGAAAAATGCAAATGAGATATCAAAATGTTCAGATAAACATTACCTTTATGTGCATATCATTTGCATTCAGAACAAAAGCACCCTTTAAACTACCTGAGGTAATTAATATTCTTAACATTATTAAAAATAAAAAGGTATAAACAATATTTTTTTCATGAATAAAAATTAGATGCAAATGTAGGTGATGTTTTCTGAACATCTAGATATCTTATTTGCATTTTTCTGAGTTTGTATCATCTTGTTATGAATGTTCTAACGACTTTCACCATTATTTGGAAACTTCATAACAAATTGATACGGACTCAGAAAAATGCAAATAAGATATCAGGATGTTCACGAAACATCACCTACATTTGCATGTAATTTTTATTCATGAAAAAATATTGTTTATACCTTTTTTATTTTTAATAATGTTAATAACATTAATTACCTCAGGTGGTTTAAAGGGTGCTTTTGGCCTGAATGCAAATGATATGCACATAAAGGTAATGTTTATTTGAACATTTTGATATATTATTTGCATTTTTTTGAGTTCATATGAATTAGTTATGAATTTTCAAAGTTTTGGTCAAACGGTCAAAGGGCATTCGAGGGACCATTACGGAAAAAGTAAGGGCAAAATTGAGCAAGCTCGAAAAGTAAGGGCAAAACCCGTGGGTCGGAACCAAATAGGGGTAAAAATGCAATTGTCCCATAATAAAAACTTCCATAAAAAGTGCATTGAATACTATGAGAAGTTTGATACTTGATGATTGTTTTGAGATATGAAGATGGTGATATTAGAGTCATGCTAGTTGAGTAGTTGTGAATTTGAGAAATACTTGTTCTAAAGTTTGTGATTCCCGTAGGATGCACGTATGGTGAACCGTTATGTGATGAAGTCAGAGCATGATTTATTTATTGATTGTCTTCCTTATGAGTGGTGGTCCGGGACGAGCGATGGTCATTTCCTACCAATCTATCCCCCTAGGAGCATGCGCGTAGTACTTTATTTCGATAACTAATAGATTTTTGCAATAAGTATGTGAGTTCTTTATGACTAATGTTGAGTCCATGGATTATACACACTCTCACCCTTCAACCATTGCTAGCCTCTCTAGTACTGCGCAACTTTCACCGGTACCATACACCCACCATATACCTTCCTCAAAACAGCCACCATACCTACCTATTATGGCATTCCCATAGCCATTCCGAGATATATTGCCATGCAACTTACCACCGTTCCGTTTGTTATGACACGTTACATCATTGTCATATTGCTTTGCATGATCATGTAGTTGACATCGTATTTGTGGCAAAGACACCTTTATAATTCTTTCATACATGTCACTCTTGATTCATTGCGTATCCCGGTACACCGCTGGAGGCATTCACATAGAGTCATATTTTGTTCTAAGTATCGAGTTGTAATTTTTGAGTTGTAAGTAAATAAAAGTGTGATGATCATCATTATTAGAGCATTGTCCCATGTGAGGAAAGGATGATGGAGACTATGATTCCCCCCACAAGTCGGGATGAGACTCCGGACGAAAAATAAAAAATAAAAAAAGAGGCCATAAAAAAGAGAAAAGGCCCAAATAAAAAAATTAGAGAAAAAGGGAGAAGGGACAATGTTACTATCCTTTTACCATACTTGTGCTTCAAAGTAGTGTTGGGGATCGTAGCAGAAATTTAAAATTTTCTACGCATCACCAAGATCAATCTATGGAGTAATCTAGCAGCGAGGGGAAGGGGAGTGCATCTACATACCCTTGTAGATCGCTAAGCGGAAGCGTTGCAAGAACGTGGATGAAGGAGTCGTACTCGCAGCGATTCAGATCGCGGTTGATTCCGATCTAAGCGCTGAACAACGGCGCCTCCGTGTTCACCACACGTGCAGCCCGGTGACGTCTCCCACGCCTTGATCTAGCAAGGGGAGAAGGAGAGGTTGGGGAAGACTCCGTCCAGCAGCAGCACGACGGCGTGGTGGTGGTGGAGGAGCGCGGAACTCCAGCAGGGCTTCGCCAAGCACTACAAGAGACAGCGAGGGAGAGAGGTAGGGCTGCGCCAAGAGGGAGATGATCTCGTGTGTCTTGCAGCCCCCAATACCTCAAATATATATAGGGGACGGGGAGGGGCTGTGCCCCCATCTGTGGTTCCCTCCCTAGGGGTGGCGGCAGCCCCAAAACACATCTAGGGTGGAGGCCAAGGGGGAGAGAGGGGGCGCACCTAGGGTGGGCCTTAAGGCCCATCTGGACCTAGGGTTTGCCCCCTCCCACTCTCCCTTGCGCCTTGGGCCTTGGTGGGGGGGGCGCACCAGCCCACCTGGGGCTAGTCCCCCCCCACACTTGGCCCACGCAGCCTTCTAGGGATGGTGGCCCCACCTGGTGGACCCCCGGGACCCTCCCGGTGGTCCCGGTACGTTACCGATAGCACCTGAAACTTTTCTGGTGACCAAAACGGGACTTCCCATATATAAATCTTTACCTCCGGACCATTCTGGGACTCCTCGTGACGTCCGGGATCTCATCCGGGACTCCGAACAACATTCGGTAACCGCGTACATACTTTCCCTATAACCCTAGCGTCATCGAACCTTAAGTGTGTAGACCCTACAGGCTCGGGAGTCATGCAGACATGGCCGAGACAACTCTCCAGTCAATAACCAACAGCGGGATCTGGATACCTATGTTGGCTCCCACATGCTCCATGATGATCTCATCGGATGAACCACGATGTCAAGGATTCAATCAATCTCGTATACAATTCCCTTTGTCTATCGGTACGATACTTGCCCGAGATTCGATCGTCGGTATCCCGATACCTTGTTCAATCTCGTTACCAGCAAGTCTCTTTACTCGTTCCGTAACACATCGTCCCGTGATCAACTCCTTGGTCACATTGTGCACATTATGATGATGTCCTACCGAGTGGGCCCAGAGATACCTCTCCGTTACACAGAGTGACAAATCCCAGTCTCGATTCGTGCCAAACCCAACAGACACTTTCGGAGATACCCGTAGTGCACCTTTATAGCCACCCAGTTACATTGTGATGTTTGGCACACCCAAAGCACTCCTACAGTATCCGGGAGTTGCACAATCTCGTGGTCTAAGGAAATGATACTTGACATTAGAAAAGCTTTAGCATACGAACTACACGATCTTGTGCTAGGCTTAGGATTGGGTCTTGTCCATCACATCATTCTCCTAATGATGTGATCCCGTTATCAACGACATCCAATGTCCATGGTCAGGAAACCGTAACCATCTATTGATCAACGAGCTAGTCAACTAGAGGCTTACTAGGGACATGGTGTTGTCTATGTATCCACACATGTATCTGAGTTTCCTATCAATACAATTCTAGCATGGATAATAAACGATTATCATGAACAATAATAATAACTAATTTATTATTGCCTCTAGGGCATATTTCCAACAGTCTCCCACTTGCACTAGAGTCAGTAATCTAGTTCACATCGCCATGTGATTAACACTCACAGGTCACATCGCCATGTGATCAACATCCAAAGAGTTTACTAGAGTCAATAATCTAGTTCACATCACTATGTGATTAATACTCAATGAGTTCTGGGTTTGATCATGTTATGCTTGTGAGATAGGTTGTAGTCAACGGGTCTGCAATATTCAGATCCCTATGTATTTCGCAAAACTTTATGTCATATCATAGATGCTGCTACCACGTTCCACTTGGAGCTATTCTAAATTGTTGCTCCATTATACGTATCTGGTATCTCTACTTAGAGCTATCCGGATAGGTGTTAAGCTTGCATCGACGTAACTCTTTACGTTGAACTCTTTATCACCTCCATAACCGAGAAACATTTCCTTATTCCTCTAAGGATAATTTTGACCGCTATCTGGTGATCCAATCCTAGATCACCTTTGTACCCTCTTGCCAGACATGTCGCAAGGCACACACCAGGTGCGGTACTCAGCATGGCATACCGTATAGAGCCTATGACAAAAGCATAGGGGACGACCTTCGTCCTTCCTCTTTCTTCTGTCGTGGTCAATCTTTAAGTCTTACTCAACTTCACACCTTACAACTCAGGCAAGAATCCTTTCTTCGACTGATCTATTTTGAACTCCTTCAAAATCATGTCAAGGTGTGCGTTCTTTGAAAGTATCATCAGGCGTCTTGATCTATCTCTATAGATCTTGATGCCCAATATGTAAGAAGCTTTATCCAGGTCTTCCTTTGAAAATCACTCTTCAAACAACCGTTTATGCTTTCCAGAAATTCTACATTATTTCGGATCAACAATATGTCATCCACATATACTTATCAGAAATGTTGTAGTGCTCCCACTCACTTTCTTGTAAATACAAGTTTCTAACAAACATTGTATAAACCTAAAAGCTTTGATCACTCCATCAAAGCATATATTCTGACTCTGAGATGCTTGTTCTAGTCCATAGAAGGATCGCTCGAGCTAGCATACCTTTTAGCATCCTTAGGATCGACAAAATTTGATTGTATCACATACAACTATTTATTACGAAAACTGGTAAGAAAACTTGTTTTTGACATCCATCTGTCAGATTTCATAATCAAAAAATACAGCTAATGCTAACATGATTCCGACGGACTTAAGCATCGCTACGGGTGAGAAATTCTCATCGTAGTCAACTCCTTGAACTTGTGAAAAGACTCTTTGCCACAAGTCGAGCTTCATAGACGGTAACATTACCGTCCATGTCCGTCTTCTTCTTAAAGATCCATTTATCTCAATGGCTTGCCGATCATTGGGCAAGTCCACCAAAGTCCATACTTTGTTCTGATACATGGATCCTATCTCGGATTTCATGGCTTCTAACCATTTGTCGGAATATGGGCCCACCATTGCTTCTCCATAGCTCGTAGGTTCATTGTTGTCTAACAACATGATATCGAAGACAGGATTACCGTACCACTCAGGAGTAGTACATATCCTTGTCGACCTACGAGGTTCGATAGCAACTTGATCCGAAGCTTCATGATCACTATCATTAACTTCCTATTCAACAGACGTAGGCACCACAGAAAACATCTTTCTGTGTTGCATCACTCTCTGGTTGAAGTAGAGGTTCGACAACCTCATCAAGTTCTATCTTCCTCCCACTCAATTCTTTCGATAGAAACTCCTTCTCGAGAAAGGACCCGTTCTTAGCGATAAACAATTTGCCCTCGGATCTGAGATAGAAGGTATACTCAACTGTCACCTTTGGGTATCCTATGAAGATGTGTTTGTCCTCTTTTGGGTTCGAGCTTCTCCAGCTGAAGCCTTAAGCATCGCAGCCCCAAACATTAAGAAACAACAACTTTAGTTTCTTGCCAAACCAATGTTCACACGACGTCGTCTCAACGGACTTAGATGGTGTCCTATCTAAAGTGAATGCAGCTGTCTCTAATGCATAAACTCAAAATAATAGCGGTAGATCGGTAAGAGACATCATAGATTGCACCATATCTCATAAGGTTCGATTACGACGTCTGGACACACCATTACCCTGTGGTGTTCCAGGTGGCTTCAACTGTGAAACAATTCCACAATGTCTTAAGTGATTGCCAAACTCATAACTCAGAAATTCTCATTGATTAGATCGTAGGAATTTGATCTTCTTGTTATGATGGTTCTTAACTTCACTCTGAAACCGCTTGAACTTTTCAAATGTTTCAGACTTGTGCTTCATTAAGTAAATATACCTATTTCTACTCAAATCGTCAGTGAAGATGAGAAAATAGCGACATCCACTGCACGCTTCAATTCTCACTGGATCACACGCATCAGCATGTATGATTTCCAACAAGTCACTTGCTCGTTTCATTGTACCTGAAAATGGGGCCTTAGTCATCGTGCCCATGAGGCATGGCTCACATGTGTCAAGCGATTCAAAATCAAGTGACTCCAAACATCCATTGACACGGAGTTTCTTCATGCATCTTACGCTAATATGACCTAAGCGGCAGTGCCACAAGAAATTGGTACTATCTACATCTTTTAGCGTGAACATGTGTATTACCACGACCGAGATTCACTGAACCATTCACATAGGGTGCATGACCATGAAAGGTATTATTCATGTAAACAGAATAACCATTATTCTCTAACTTAAATGAATAACCGTATTGCAATGAACATGATCTAATCATATTCATGCTCAACGTAGACACCTGATAACATTTATCTAGGTTCAATACTAATCTCGAAGGCAGATGGTGTTGGGAAACGTTGCAGAAAACAAAAAATTTCCTACGATTTCACAAAGATCCATCTATGAGTTCATCTAGCAACGAGTGATCGGATTGCATCTACATACCTTTGTAGATCACGCGCGGAAGCGTTCAAAGAACGGGGATGAGGAAGTCATACTCGACGTGATCCAAATCACCGGAGATCCTAGCGCCGAACAGACGGCACCTCCGTGTTCAACACACGTACGGTCAGCGTGACGTCTCCTCCTTCTTGATCCAGCAAGGGGGGGAGGAGAGGTTGATGAAGATCCAGCAGCACGACGGCGTGGTGGTGGATGCAGGGGTCACCGCAGCAGGGCTTCGCCGATCTACTACGAGAGGGAGAGGTGTAGCAGGGGAGAGGGAGGCGCCAAGACTCAACGGTGCGGCTGCCCCCTCCCCCCCTTTATATAGGCCCCCTAGGGGGTGCGCCGGCCCTAGGAGATGGGATCTCCTAGGGGGCGGCGGCCAAGGGGTGGAGTGCCCCCCAAGCCAGGTGGGCCCCCCCCCCCACCTAGGGTTCCCAACCCTAGGCGCATGGGGTGGGCCAAGGGGGGCGCACCAGCCCACTATGGGCTGGTTCCCCTCCCCACTTTGGCCCATGGGGCCCTCCGGAATGGGTGGCCCCACCCGGTGGACCCCCGGGACCCTTCCGGTGGTCCCGGTACAATACCGGTGACCCCCGAAACTCTCCCGATGGCCGAAACTACACTTCCTATATATAATTCTTCACCTCCGGACCATTCCGGAACACCTCGTGACGTCCGGGATCTCATCCGGGACTCCGAACAACTTTCGGGTTACTGCATATTATATCTCCACAACCCTAGCGTCACCGAACCTTAAGTGTGTAGACCCTACGGGTTCGGGAGGCATGTAGACATGACCGAGATGGCTCTCCGGTCAATAACCAACAGCGGGATCTGGATACCCATGTTGGCTCCCACATGCTCCTCGATGATCTCATCGGATGAACCACGATGTGGAGAATTCAAGCAACCCCGTATACAATTCCCTTTGTCAATCGGTACGTTACTTACCCGAGATTCGATCGTCGGTATCCCAATACCTCGTTCAATCTCGTTACCAGAAAGTCACTTTACTCGTACCGTAATGCATGATCCCGTGACCAGACACTTGGTCACTTTGAGCTCATTATGATGATGCATTACCGAGTGGGCCCAGAGATACCTCTCCGTTATACGGAGTGACAAATCCCAGTCTTGATCCGTGTCAACCCAACAGACACTTTCGGAGATACCCATAGTATTCCTTTATAGTCACCCAGTTACATTGTGACGTTTGGTACACCCAAAGCACTCCTACGGCATCCGGGAGTTACACGATCTCATGGTCTAAGGAAAAGATACTTGACATTGGAAAAACTCTAGCAAACGAACTATACGATCTTGTGCTAAGTTTAGGATTGGGTCTTGTCCATCACATCATTCTCCTAATGATGTGATCTCGTTATCAATGACATCCAATGTCCATAGTCAGGAAACCATGACTATCTATTGATCAACGAGCTAGTCAACTAGAGGCTTACTAGGGACATGTTGGTGTCTATGTATTGACCCATGTATTACGATTTCCGGATAACACAATTATAGCATGAATAAAAGAAAATTATCATGAACAAGGAAATATAATAATAATCCTTTTATTATTGCCTCTAGGGCATATTTCCAACAGTCTCCCACTTGCACTAGAGTCAATAATCTACTTACATTGTGATGAATCGAACACCCATGGAATTCTGGTGTTGATCATGTTTTGCTCTAGGAGAGGTTTAGTCAACGGATCTGCTACATTCAGGTCCGTATGTACTTTACAAATATCTATCTTGAACATTTTCACGAATGGAGTTGAAGCGACGCTTGATGTGCCTTGTCTTCTTGTGAAACCTGGGCTCCTTGGCAAGTGCAATAGCTCCAGTGTTGTCACAGAAGAGTTTGATCGGCCCCGACGCATTGGGTATGACTCCTAGGTCGGTGATGAACTCCTTCACCCAAATTGCTTCATGCGCTGCCTCCGAGGCTGCCATGTACTCCGCTTCACATGTAGATCCCGCCATGATGCTCTGCTTGCAACTGCACCAGCTTACTGCCCCACCATTCAAAATATACACGTATCTGGTTTGTGACTTAGAGTCATCCAGATCTGTGTCGAAGCTAGCGTCGACGTAACCCTTTACGACGAGCTCTTCGTCACCTCCATAAACGAGAAACATTTCCTTAGTCCTTTTCAGGTACTTCAGGATATTCTTGACCACTGTCCAGTGTTCCTTGCCGGGATTACTTTGGTACCTACCTACCAAACTTACGGCAAGGTTTACATCAGGTCTGGTACACAGCATGGCATACATAATAGAACCTATGGCTGAGGCATAGGGGATGACACTCATCTCTTCTATATCTTCTGCCGTGGTCGGACATTGAGCTCAGCTCAATTTCACACCTTGCAACACAGGCAAGAACCTCTTCTTAGACTGATCCATATTGAACTTCTTCAATATCTTATCAAGGTATGTGCTTTGTGAAAGACCTATGAGGCGTCTTGATCTATCTCTATAGATCTTGATGCCTAATATATAAGCAGCTTCTCCAAGGTCCTTCATTGAAAAACTCTTATTCAAGTAGGGCTTAATGCTGTCCAAAAGCTCTATATCATTTCCCATCAAAAGTATGTCATCTACGTATAATATGAGAAATGCTACAGAGCTCCCACTCACTTTCTTGTAAACGCAGGCTTCTCCATAAGTCTGCATAAACCCAAACGCTTTGATCATCTCATCAAAGCGAATGTTCCAACTCCGAGATGCTTGCACCAGCCCATAAATCGAGCGTTGGAGCTTGCACACCTTGTCAGCATTCTTAGGATCGACAAAACCTTCCGGCTGCATCATATACAATTCTTCCTTAACGAAACCATTAAGGAATGCCGTTTTGACGTCCATTTGCCATATCTCATAATCATAGAATGCGGCAATTGCTAACATGATTCGGACAGACTTCAGCTTCGCTACCGGTGAGAAAGTCTCATCGTAGTCAACCCCTTGAACTTGTCGATAACCCTTAGCGACAAGCCGAGCTTTATAGATGGTCACATTACCATCCGCGTCTGTCTTCTTCTTAAAGATCCATTTATTTTCTATGGCTCGCCGCTCAATGGGCAAGTCAGTCAAAGTCCATACCTCGTTTTCATACATGGATCCTATCTCGGATTCCATGGCTTCCAGCCATTTGTCGGAATCCGGGCCCGCCATCGCTTCTTCATAGTTTGAAGGTTCACCGTTGTCTAACAACATGATTTCCAAGACAGGGTTGCCGTACCACTCTGGTGCGGAACGTGTCCTTGTGGACCTACGAAGTTCAGTAGCAACTTGATCTGAAGTTTCATGATCATCATCATTAATTTCCTCTCTAGTCGGTGCAGGCACCTCAGGAACATTTTCTTGAGTTGCGCCATTTTCCGGTTCAAGAGGTAATACTTCATCAAGTTCTACTTTCCTCCCACTTACTTCTTTCGAGAGAAACTCCTTCTCTAGAAAGGATCCATTCTTGGCAACAAAGATCTTGCCTTCGGATCTGAGGTAGAAGGTATACCCAATAGTTTCTTTAGGGTATCCTATGAAGACGCATTTTTCCGACTTGGGTTCGAGCTTTTCAGGTTGAAGTTTCTTGACATAAGCATCGCATCCCCAAACTTTTAGAAACGACAGCTTAGGTTTCTTCCCAAACCATAACTCATAAGGTATCGTCTCAACGGATTTTGACGGAGCCCTATTTAAAGTGAATGCGGCAGTCTCTAAAGCATAGACCCAAAAAGATAGCGGTAAATCGGTAAGAGACATCATAGATCGCACCATATCTAATAGAGTGCGATTACGACGTTCGGACACACCATTATGCTGAGGTGTTCCAGGCGGCGTGAGTTGTGAAACTATTCAACATTTTCTTAAGTGTGTGCCAAATTCGTGACTCAAGTATTCTCCTCCACGATCTGATCGCAGGAACTTGATTTTCCTGTCACGTTGATTCTCAACCTCACTCTGAAATTCCTTGAACCTTTCAAAGGTCTCAGACTTGTGTTTCATTAAGTAGACATACCCATATCTACTCAAGTCAACAGTGAGGGTGAGAACATAACGATAACCACCGCGAGCCTCAACACTCATTAGACCGCACACATCAGTATGTATGATTTCCAATAAGTTGGTTGCTCGCTCCATTGTTCCTGAGAACAGAGTCTTGGTCATTTTACCCATGAGGCATGGTTTGCATGTGTCAAATGATTCGTAATCAAGAGACTCTAAAAGTCCATCTGCACGGAGCTTCTTCATGCGTTTGACACCTATGTGACCAAGGCGGCAGTGCCACAAGTATGTGGGACTATCATTATCAACCTTACATCTTTTGGTACTCACACTATGAATATGTGTAGCATTACGCTCGAGATTCATTAAGAATAAACCATTCACCATCGGAGCATGACCATAAAACATATCTCTCATATAAATAGAACAACCATTATTATCGGATTTAAATGAGTAGCCATCTCATATTAAACGAGATCCTGATACAATGTTCATGCTCAAACTTGGCACTAAATAACAATTATTGAGGTTCAAAACTAATCCCGTAGGTAAATGTAGAGGTAGCATGCCGACGGCGATCACATCGACCTTGGAACCATTCCCGACGCGCATCGTCACCTCGTCCTTCGCCAGTCTCCGCTTATTCCGCAGCTCCTGCTTTGAGTTACAAATGTGAGCAACTGCACCGGTATCAAATACCCAGGAGCTACTATGAGTACTGGTAAGGTACACATCAATTACATGTATATCACATATACCTTTCGTTTTGCCGGCCTTCTTGTCCGCTAAGTATTTGGGGCAGTTCCGCTTCCAGTGACCACTTTCCTTGCAATAAAAGCACTCAGTCTCGGGCTTGGGTCCATTCTTTGGATTCTTCCCGGCAGCTTGCTTGCCGGGCGCGGCAACTCCCTTGCCGTCCTTCTTGAAGTTTTTCTTACACTTGCCTTTCTTGAACTTAGTGGTTTTATTCACCATCAACACTTGATGTTCCTTTTTGACTTCTACCTCTACTGATTTCAGCATTGCAAATACTTCAGGAATGGTCTTTTCCATCCCCTGCATATTGAAGTTCATCACAAAGCTCTTGTAGCTCGGTGGAAGCGACTGAAGGATTCTGTCAATGACCGCGTCATCCGGGAGATTAACTCCCAGCTGAGTCAAGCGGTTATGTAACCCTGACATAGTGAGTATGTGCTCACTGACAGAACTATTTTCCTCCATCTTACAGCTGAAGAACTTGTCGGAGACTTCATATCTCTCGACCCGGGCATAAGCTTGAAAAACCATTTTCAGCTCTTCGAACATCTCATATGCTCCGTGTAACTCAAAACGCTTTTGGAGCCCCGGTTCTAAGCTGTAAAGCATGCCGCACTGAACGAGGGAGTAATCATCGGTACGTGTCTGCCAAGCGTTCATAACGTATTGTTCTGCAGGGAGAACAGGTGCTTCACCTAGTGGTGCTTGTAGGACATAATCTTTCTTGGCAGCTATGAGGATGATCCTCAGGTTCCGGACCCAGTCCGTATAGTTGCTGCCATCATCTTTCAGCTTGGTTTTCTCTAGGAACGTGTTGAAGTTGAGGACAACGTTGGCCATTTGATCTACAATACATGTTGTAAAGATTTTAGACTAAGTTCATGATAATTAAGTTCATCTAAATCAAATTATTCAATCAACTCCCACTTAGATAGACATCCCTCCAGTCATCTAAGTATAACATGATCCGAGTTAACTAGGCCATGTCCGATCATCATGTGAGACGGACTAGTCAACATCGGTGAACATCTTCATGTTGATCGTATATTCTATACGACTCATGCTCGACCTTTCGGTCTTCTGTGTTCCGAGGCCATGTCTGTACATGCTAGGCTCGTCAAGTCAACCTAAGTGTTTGCATGTGTAAATCTGTCTTACACCCATTGTATGTGAACGTTGGAATCTATCACACCTGATCATCACGTGGTGCTTCGAAACAACAAACTGTCGCAACGGTGCACAGTTAGGGGGAACACTTTCTTGAAATTATTATGAGGGATCATCTTATTTACTACCGTCGTTCTAAGTAAACAAGATGCAAAAACATGATAAACATCACATGCAATCAAATAATAATATTGACATGATATGGCCAATATCACATAGCTCCTTTGATCTCCATCTTGGGGCTCCATGATCATCTTGTCACCGCATGACACCATGATCTCCATCATCATGATCTCCATCATCGTGTCTCCATGAAGTTGCTCGCCAACTATTGCTTCTACTACTATGGCTAACACGTTTAGCAATAAAGTAAAGTAATTTACATGGCGTTTCTCAATGACACGCATGTCATACAAAAAAATAAAGACAACTCCTATGGCTCCTGCCGGTTGTCATACTCATCGACATGCAAGTCATGATTTCTATTACAATAGCATGAACATCTCATACATCACATATATATCATTCATCATTCATCACAACTTTGGCCATATCACATCACAAAACACTTGCTGCAAAAACAAGTTAGACGTCCTCTAATTGTTGTTGCAAGTTTTACGTGGCTGCAATAGGGTTCTAGCAAGAACATTTTCTTACCTACGTGAAAGCCACAACGTGATTTGTCAACTTCTATTTACCCTTCATAAGGACCCTTTTCATCGAATCCTCTCCAACTAAAGTGGGAGAGACAGACACCCGCCAGCCACCTTATGCAACTAGTGCATGTCAGTCGGTGGAACCGGTCTCACGTAAGCGTACGTGTAAGGTTGGTCCGGGCCTCTTCATCCCACAATACTGCTGAAGCAAAATAAGACTAGTAGTGGCAAGAAAGTTGACAACATCTACGCCCACAACAAATTGTGTTCTACTCGTGCAAAGAGAACTACGCATAGACCTAGCTCATGATGCCACTGTTGGGGAACGTTGCAGAAAACAAAAATTTTCCTACGGTTTCACCAAGATCCATCTATGAGTTCATCTAGCAACGAGTGATCGGATTGCATCTACATACCTTTGTAGATCACGCGCGGAAGCGTTCAAAGAACGGGGATGAGGAAGTCGTACTCGACGTGATCCAAATCACCGAAGAGCCTAGCGCCGAACGGACGGCACCTCCGTGTTCAACACACGTACGGTCAGCGTGACGTCTCCTCCTTCTTGATCCAGCAAGGGGGGAGGAGAGGTTGATGAAGATCCAGCAGCATGACGGCGTGGTGGTGGATGCAGGGGTCACCGCAGCAGGGCTTCGCCGTTCTACTACGAGAGGGAGAGGTGTAGCAGGGGAGAGGGAGGCGCCAAGACTCAAGGGTGCGGCTGCCCCCTCCCCCCCTTTATATAGGCCCCCTAGGGGGTGCGCCGGCCCTAGGAGATGTGATCTCCTAGGGGGGGCGGCGGCCAAGGGGTGGAGTGCCCCCAAGCCAGGTGGGGCGCCCCCCACCCTAGGGTTCCCAACCCTAGGCGCATGGGGTGGGCCAAGGGGGGCGCACCAGCCCACTATGGGCTGGTTCCCCTCCCCACTTTGGCCCATGGGGCCCTCCGGGATGGGTGGCCCCACCCGGTGGACCCTCGGGACACTTCCGGTGGTGCCGGTACAATACCAGTGACCCCCGAAACTCTCCCGATGGCCGGAACTGCACTTCCTATATATAATTCTTCACCTCCGGACCATTCCGGAACACCTCGTGACGTCCGGGATCTCATCCGGGACTCCGAACAACTTTCGGGTTACTGCATATTATATCTCTACAACCCTAGCGTCACCGAACCTTAAGTGTGTAGACCCTACGGGTTCGGGAGACATGTAGACATGACCGAGATGGCTCTCCGGTCAATAACCAACAGCGGGATCTGGATACCCATGTTGGCTCCCACATGCTCCTCGATGATCTCATCGGATGAACCACGATGTGGAGAATTCAAGCAACCCCGTATACAATTCCCTTTGTCAATCGGTACGTTACTTACCCGAGATTCGATCGTCGGTATCCCAATACCTCGTTCAATCTCGTTACCAGCAAGTCACTTTACTCGTACCGTAATGCATGATCCCGTGACCAGACACTTGGTCACTTTGAGCTCATTATGATGATGCATTACCGAGTGGGCCCAGAGATACCTCTCCGTTATACGGAGTGACAAATCCCAGTCTTGATCCGTGTCAACCCAACAGACACTTTCGGAGATACCCATAGTATACCTTTATAGTCACCCAGTTACGTTGTGACGTTTGGTACACCCAAAGCACTCCTACGGCATCCGGGAGTTACACGATCTCATGGTCTAAGGAAAAGATACTTGACATTGGAAAAACTCTAGCAAACGAACTATACGATCTTGTGCTAAGTTTAGGATTGGGTCTTGTCCATCACATCATTCTCCTAATGATGTGATCTCATTATCAATGACATCCAATGTCCATAGTCAGGAAACCATGACTATCTATTGATCAATGAGCTAGTCAACTAGAGGCTTACTAGGGACATGTTGGTGTCTATGTATTCACCCATGTATTACGATTTCCGGATAACACAATTATAGCATGAATAAAAGAAAATTATCATGAACAAGGAAATATAATAATAATCCTTTTATTATTGCCTCTAGGGCATATTTCCAACAGTCTCCCACTTGCACTAGAGTCAATAATCTACTTACATTGTGATGAATCGAACACCCATGAAATTCTGGTGTTGATCATGTTTTGCTCTAGGAGAGGTTTAGTCAACGGATCTGCTACATTCAGGTCCGTATGTACTTTACAAATATCTATCTTGAACATTTTCACGAATGGAGTTGAAGCGACGCTTGATGTGCCTTGTCTTCTTGTGAAACCTGGGCTCCTTGGCAAGTGCAATAGCTCCAGTGTTGTCACAGAAGAGTTTGATCGGCCCCGACGCATTGGGTATGACTCCTAGGTCGGTGATGAACTCCTTCACCCAAATTGCTTCATGCGCTGCCTCCGAGGCTGCCATGTACTCCGCTTCACATGTAGATCCCGCCATGATGCTCTGCTTGCAACTGCACCAGCTTACTGCCCCACCATTCAAAATATACACGTATCTGGTTTGTGACTTAGAGTCATCCAGATCTGTGTCGAAGCTAGCGTCGACGTAACCCTTTACGACGAGCTCTTCGTCACCTCCATAAACGAGAAACATTTCCTTAGTCCTTTTCAGGTACTTCAGGATATTCTTGACCACTGTCCAGTGTTCCTTGCCGGGATTACTTTGGTACCTACCTACCAAACTTACGGCAAGGTTTACATCAGGTCTGGTACACAGCATGGCATACATAATAGAACCTATGGCTGAGGCATAGGGGATGACACTCATCTCTTCTATATCTTCTGCCGTGGTCGGACATTGAGCTCAGCTCAATTTCACACCTTGCAACACAGGCAAGAACCTCTTCTTAGACTGATCCATATTGAACTTCTTCAATATCTTATCAAGGTATGTGCTTTGTGAAAGACCTATGAGGCGTCTTGATCTATCTCTATAGATCTTGATGCCTAATATATAAGCAGCTTCTCCAAGGTCCTTCATTGAAAAACTCTTATTCAAGTAGGGCTTAATGCTGTCCAAAAGCTCTATATCATTTCCCATCAAAAGTATGTCATCTACGTATAATATGAGAAATGCTACAGAGCTCCCACTCACTTTCTTGTAAACGCAGGCTTCTCCATAAGTCTGCATAAACCCAAACGCTTTGATCATCTCATCAAAGCGAATGTTCCAACTCCGAGATGCTTGCACCAGCCCATAAATCGAGCGTTGGAGCTTGCACACCTTGTCAGCATTCTTAGGATCGACAAAACCTTCCGGCTGCATCATATACAATTCTTCCTTAACGAAACCATTAAGGAATGCCGTTTTGACGTCCATTTGCCATATCTCATAATCATAGAATGCGGCAATTGCTAACATGATTCGGACAGACTTCAGCTTCGCTACCGGTGAGAAAGTCTCATCGTAGTCAACCCCTTGAACTTGTCGATAACCCTTAGCGACAAGCCGAGCTTTATAGATGGTCACATTACCATCCGCGTCTGTCTTCTTCTTAAAGATCCATTTATTTTCTATGGCTCGCCGCTCAATGGGCAAGTCAGTCAAAGTCCATACCTCGTTTTCATACATGGATCCTATCTCGGATTCCATGGCTTCCAGCCATTTGTCGGAATCCGGGCCCGCCATCGCTTCTTCATAGTTTGAAGGTTCACCGTTGTCTAACAACATGATTTCCAAGACAGGGTTGCCGTACCACTCTGGTGCGGAACGTGTCCTTGTGGACCTACGAAGTTCAGTAGCAACTTGATCTGAAGTTTCATGATCATCATCATTAATTTCCTCTCTAGTCGGTGCAGGCACCTCAGGAACATTTTCTTGAGTTGCGCCATTTTCCGGTTCAAGAGGTAATACTTCATCAAGTTCTACTTTCCTCCCACTTACTTCTTTCGAGAGAAACTCCTTCTCTAGAAAGGATCCATTCTTGGCAACAAAGATCTTGCCTTCGGATCTGAGGTAGAAGGTATACCCAATAGTTTCTTTAGGGTATCCTATGAAGACGCATTTTTCCGACTTGGGTTCGAGCTTTTCAGGTTGAAGTTTCTTGACATAAGCATCGCATCCCCAAACTTTTAGAAACGACAGCTTAGGTTTCTTCCCAAACCATAACTCATAAGGTGTCGTCTCAACGGATTTTGACGGAGCCCTATTTAAAGTGAATGCGGCAGTCTCTAAAGCATAGACCCAAAAAGATAGCGGTAAATCGGTAAGAGACATCATAGATCGCACCATATCTAATAGAGTGCGATTACGACGTTCGGACACACCATTATGCTGAGGTGTTCCAGGCGGCGTGAGTTGTGAAACTATTCAACATTTTCTTAAGTGTGTGCCAAATTCGTGACTCAAGTATTCTCCTCCACGATCTGATCGCAGGAACTTGATTTTCCTGTCACGTTGATTCTCAACCTCACTCTGAAATTCCTTGAACCTTTCAAAGGTCTCAGACTTGTGTTTCATTAAGTAGACATACCCATATCTACTCAAGTCAACAGTGAGGGTGAGAACATAACGATAACCACCGCGAGCCTCAACACTCATTAGACCGCACACATCAGTATGTATGATTTCCAATAAGTTGGTTGCTCGCTCCATTGTTCCTGAGAACAGAGTCTTGGTCATTTTACCCATGAGGCATGGTTTGCATGTGTCAAATGATTCGTAATCAAGAGACTCTAAAAGTCCATCTGCACGGAGCTTCTTCATGCGTTTGACACCTATGTGACCAAGGCGGCAGTGCCACAAGTATGTGGGACTATCATTATCAACCTTACATCTTTTGGTACTCACACTATGAATATGTGTAGCATTACGCTCGAGATTCATTAAGAATAAACCATTCACCATCGGAGCATGACCATAAAACATATCTCTCATATAAATAGAACAACCATTATTATCGGATTTAAATGAGTAGCCATCTCATATTAAACGAGATCCTGATACAATGTTCATGCTCAAACTTGGCACTAAATAACAATTATTGAGGTTCAAAACTAATCCCGTAGGTAAATGTAGAGGTAGCATGCCGACGGCGATCACATCGACCTTGGAACCATTCCCGACGCGCATCGTCACCTCGTCCTTCGCCAGTCTCCGCTTATTCCGCAGCTCCTGCTTTGAGTTACAAATGTGAGCAACTGCACCGGTATCAAATACCCAGGAGCTACTATGAGTACTGGTAAGGTACACATCAATTACATGTATATCACATATACCTTTCGTTTTGCCGGCCTTCTTGTCCGCTAAGTATTTGGGGCAGTTCCGCTTCCAGTGACCACTTTCCTTGCAATAAAAGCACTCAGTCTCGGGCTTGGGTCCATTCTTTGGATTCTTCCCGGCAGCTTGCTTGCCGGGCGCGGCAACTCCCTTGCCGTCCTTCTTGAAGTTTTTCTTACACTTGCCTTTCTTGAACTTAGTGGTTTTATTCACCATCAACACTTGATGTTCCTTTTTGACTTCTACCTCTACTGATTTCAGCATTGCAAATACTTCAGGAATGGTCTTTTCCATCCCCTGCATATTGAAGTTCATCACAAAGCTCTTGTAGCTCGGTGGAAGCGACTGAAGGATTCTGTCAATGACCGCGTCATCCGGGAGATTAACTCCCAGCTGAGTCAAGCGGTTATGTAACCCTGACATAGTGAGTATGTGCTCACTGACAGAACTATTTTCCACCATCTTACAGCTGAAGAACTTGTCGGAGACTTCATATCTCTCGACCCGGGCATAAGCTTGAAAAACCATTTTCAGCTCTTCGAACATCTCATATGCTCCGTGTAACTCAAAACGCTTTTGGAGCCCCGGTTCTAAGCTGTAAAGCATGCCGCACTGAACGAGGGAGTAATCATCGGTACGTGTCTGCCAAGCGTTCATAACGTATTGTTCTGCAGGGAGAACAGGTGCTTCACCTAGTGGTGCTTGTAGGACATAATCTTTCTTGGCAGCTATGAGGATGATCCTCAGGTTCCGGACCCAGTCCGTATAGTTGCTGCCATCATCTTTCAGCTTGGTTTTCTCTAGGAACGTGTTGAAGTTGAGGACAACGTTGGCCATTTGATCTACAATACATGTTGTACAGATTTTAGACTAAGTTCATGATAATTAAGTTCATCTAAATCAAATTATTCAATCAACTCCCACTTAGATAGACATCCCTCCAGTCATCTAAGTATAACATGATCCGAGTTAACTAGGCCGTGTCCGATCATCATGTGAGACGGACTAGTCAACATCGGTGAACATCTTCATGTTGATCGTATATTCTATACGACTCATGCTCGACCTTTCGGTCTTCTGTGTTCCGAGGCCATGTCTGTACATGCTAGGCTCGTCAAGTCAACCTAAGTGTTTGCATGTGTAAATCTGTCTTACACCCATTGTATGTGAACGTTGGAATCTATCACACCTGATCATCACGTGGTGCTTCGAAACAACAAACTGTCGCAACGGTGCACAGTTAGGGGGAACACTTTCTTGAAATTATTATGAGGGATCATCTTATTTACTACCGTCGTTCTAAGTAAACAAGATGCAAAAACATGATAAACATCACATGCAATCAAATAATAATATTGACATGATATGGCCAATATCACATAGCTCCTTTGATCTCCATCTTGGGGCTCCATGATCATCTTGTCACCGCATGACACCATGATCTCCATCATCATGATCTCCATCATCGTGTCTCCATGAAGTTGCTCGCCAACTATTGCTTCTACTACTATGGCTAACACGTTTAGCAATAAAGTAAAGTAATTTACATGGCGTTTCTCAATGACACGCATGTCATACAAAAAAATAAAGACAACTCCTATGGCTCCTGCCGGTTGTCATACTCATCGACATGCAAGTCATGATTTCTATTACAATAGCATGAACATCTCATACATCACATATATATCATTCATCATTCATCACAACTTTGGCCATATCACATCACAAAACACTTGCTGCAAAAACAAGTTAGACGTCCTCTAATTGTTGTTGCAAGTTTTACGTGGCTGCAATAGGGTTCTAGCAAGAACATTTTCTTACCTACGTGAAAGCCACAACGTGATTTGTCAACTTCTATTTACCCTTCATAAGGACCCTTTTCATCGAATCCTCTCCAACTAAAGTGGGAGAGACAGACACCCGCCAGCCACCTTATGCAACTAGTGCATGTCAGTCGGTGGAACCGGTCTCACGTAAGCGTACGTGTAAGGTTGGTCAGGCCTCTTCATCCCACAATACTGCTGAAGCAAAATAAGACTAGTAGCGGCAAGAAAGTTGACAACATCTACGCCCACAACAAATTGTGTTCTACTCGTGCAAAGAGAACTACGCATAGACCTAGCTCATGATGCCACTGTTGGGGAACGTTGCAGAAAACAAAAATTTTCCTACGGTTTCACCAAGAGCCATCTATGAGTTCATCTAGCAACGAGTGATCGGATTGCATCTACATACCTTTGTAGATCACGTGCGGAAGCGTTCAAAGAACGGGGATGAGGAAGTCGTACTCGACGTGATCCAAATCACCGGAGATCCTAGCGCCGAACGGACGGCACCTCCGTGTTCAACACACGTACGGTCAGCGTGACGTCTCCTCCTTCTTGATCCAGCAAGGGGGGAGGAGAGGTTGATGAAGATCCAGCAGCATGACGGCGTGGTGGTGGATGCAGGGGTCACCGCAGCAGGGCTTCGCCGTTCTACTACGAGAGGGAGAGGTGTAGCAGGGGAGAGGGAGGCGCCAAGACTCAAGGGTGTGGCTGCCCCCTCCCCCCCTTTATATAGGCCCCCTAGGGGGTGCGCCGGCCCTAGGAGATGTGATCTCCTAGGGGGGCGGCGGCCAAGGGGTGGAGTGCCCCCAAGCCAGGTGGGGCGCCCCCCACCCTAGGGTTCCCAACCCTAGGCGCATGGGGTGGGCCAAGGGGGGCGCACCAGCCCACTATGGGCTGGTTCCCCTCCCCACTTTGGCCCATGGGGCCCTCCGGGATGGGTGGCCCCACCCGGTGGACCCTCGGGACCCTTCCGGTGGTCCCGGTACAATACCGGTGACCCCCGAAACTCTCCCGATGGCCGGAACTGCACTTCCTATATATAATTCTTCACCTCCGGACCATTCTGGAACACCTCGTGACGTCCGGGATCTCATCCGGGACTCCGAACAACTTTCGGGTTACTGCATATTATATCTCTACAACCCTAGCGTCACCGAACCTTAAGTGTGTAGACCCTACGGGTTCGGGAGACATGTAGACATGACCGAGATGGCTCTCCGGTCAATAACCAACAGCGGGATCTGGATACCCATGTTGGCTCCCACATGCTCCTCGATGATCTCATCGGATGAACCACGATGTGGAGAATTCAAGCAACCCCGTATACAATTCCCTTTGTCAATCGGTACGTTACTTACCCGAGATTCGATCGTCGGTATCCCAATACCTCGTTCAATCTCGTTACCAGCAAGTCACTTTACTCGTACCGTAATGCATGATCCCGTGACCAGACACTTGGTCACTTTGAGCTCATTATGATGATGCATTATCGAGTGGGCCCAGAGATACCTCTCCGTTATACGGAGTGACAAATCCCAGTCTTGATCCGTGTCAACCCAACAGACACTTTCGGAGATACCCATAGTATACCTTTATAGTCACCCAGTTACGTTGTGATGTTTGGTACACCCAAAGCACTCCTACGGCATCCGGGAGTTACACGATCTCATGGTCTAAGGAAAAGATACTTGACATTGGAAAAACTCTAGCAAACGAACTATACGATCTTGTGCTAAGTTTAGGATTGGGTCTTGTCCATCACATCATTCTCCTAATGATGTGATCTCGTTATCAATGACATCCAATGTCCATAGTCAGGAAACCATGACTATCTATTGATCAACGAGCTAGTCAACTAGAGGCTTACTAGGGACATGTTGGTGTCTATGTATTCACCCATGTATTACGATTTCCGGATAACACAATTATAGCATGAATAAAAGAAAATTATCATGAACAAGGAAATATAATAATAATCCTTTTATTATTGCCTCTAGGGCATATTTCCTACAGATGGAGCGTGCGATGGTGATCTCATCAACTTTGGAAACACTTCCAACACACATCGTCACCTCGCACTTAGCCAGTCTCCGTTCAGTCCGTAGCTTTTGCTTCAAGTCACCAATAATAGCAACTGAACCGGTATTGCTACCAGGAGTACTAGTGAGGTACACATTAATAACACGTATATACTTTGTTGAAGTTGCCAGCCTTCTTATCCACCATGCATTTGGGGTAATTCCGCTACCAGTGACCGTTCCCCTTACAATAGAAGCACTTAGTCTCGGGTTTGGGTTCAACCTTGGGTTCCTTCACTGGAGCGGCAACTGGTTTGCCATCCATGAATTTTCCCTTCTAGCCCTTGCCTTTCTTGAAACCAGTGGTCTTGTTAAACCATCAACACTTGATGCTCCTTCTCGATTTCTACCTTTTGCGGTCTTAAGCACCGCGAACAGCTCCGGGATCAACTCCATCTCTTGCATGTCATAGTTCATCACAAAGATCTAGTAGCTTACTGATAGTGGCTAGAGAACTCTATCAATCACTATCTTATCTGGAAGTTTAACTCCCACTTGATTTAAGTGATTGTAGCACCCAGACATTCTAAGCACATGCTCACTAGCTGAGCTATTCTCCTCCATCTTGCTGGCAAAAGAACTTGTCAGAGGTCTCATACCTCTCAACACGGGCATGAGCCTGAAATCCCAATTTCAGCTCTTCGAACATCTCATATGTCTTATGGCGTTCAAAACGTCATTGGAATCCCGATTCTAAGCCGTAAAGTATGGTGCACTAAACTAACAAGTAGTCATCAGGATGTGTCTGTCAGGTGTTCACAACATCCACAGACGATGTTGTAAGGGTTTGCACATCGAGCGGTGCATCAAAGACATAAGACATCTGTGTAGCAGTGAGGACACTCCTCAAGCAACGGACCTAGTACGCGTCAATGCTTACAATATCTTTCAACTTAGTCTTTTCTCTAGGAACGTATTAAAACAAGGAGCTAAAGCATGACCTATTTATCTACAACATATTTGCAAAGACAATTTAGACTATGTTCATGATAATTAAGTTCATCTAATCAAATTATTTAATGAACTCCCACTCAGATAGACATCCCTCTAGTCATCTAAGTGATACATGATCCGAGTCAACTAGGCCGTGTCCGATCATCACGTGAGACGGGCTAGTCATCATCGGTGAACATCTTCATGTTGATCGTATCTTCTATACGACTCATATTCGACCTTTCGGTCTTCCGTGTTCCGAGGCCATGTCTGTACATGCTAGGCTCATCAAGTTAACCTAAGTGCATTGCGTGTGTAAATCTGGCTTACACCCGTTGTATTCGAACGTTAGAATCTATCACACCCGATCATCACGTGGTGCTTCGAAACAACGAACCTTCGCAATGGTGCACAGTTAGGGGGAACACTTTCTTGAAATTATTTCGAGGGATCATCTTATTTAAGCTACCGTCGTTCTAAGAAAATAAGATGTAAAACATGATAAACATCGCATGCAATCAAATAGTGACATGATATGGCCAATATCATTTTCTCCTTTTGATCTCCATCTTCGGGGCTCCATGATCATCGTTGTCACCGGCATGACACCATGATCTCCATCATCATGATCTCCATCATCGTGTCTTCTTGAAGTTGTCTCGTCATCTATTACTTCTACTACTATGGCTAACGCTTTAGCAATAAAGTAAAGTAATCACATGACATTTATGTTGACACACAGGTCATAAATAAATTAAGACAACTCCTATGGCTCCTGCTGGTTGTCATACTCATCGACATGCAAGTCGTGATTCCTATTACAAGAACATGATCAATCTCATACATCACATATATCATTCATCACATCCTTTTAGCCATATCACATCCCACGGCACATGCTGCAAAAACAAGTTAGACGACCTCTAATTGTTGTTGCAAGTTTTTACGTGGCTGCTATAGGTTTCTAGCAAGAACGTTTCTTACCTACGCCCAAACCACAACGTGATATGCCAATTTCTATTTACCCTTCATAAGGACCCTTTTCATCGAATCCGATCTGACTAAAGTGGGAGAGACAGATACCCGCTAGCCACCTTATGCAACTAGTGCATATCAGTTGGTGGAACATGTGTCACGTAAGAGTACGTGTAAGGTCGGTCCGGGCCGCTTCATCCCATGATGCCGCCGAATCAAGAAAAGACTAGTAACGGCAAGTGAATTGACAAAATCGACGCCCACAACAACTTGTGTTCTACTCGTGCATAGAAACTACGCATAGACCTAGCTCATGATGCCACTATTGGGGATCGTAGCACAAATTTAAAATTTTCTACGCATCACCAAGATCAATCTATGGAGTAATCTAGCAACGAGGGGAAGGGGAGTGCATCTACATACCCTTGTAGATCGCTAAGCGGAAGCGTTGCAAGAACGCGGATGAAGGAGTCGTACTCGCAGTGATTCAGATCGCGGTTGATTCCGATCTAAGCGCCGAACAACGGCGCCTCCGCGTTCAACACACGTGCAGCCCGGTGACGTCTCCCACGCCTTGATCCAGCAAGGGGAGAAGGAGAGGTTGGGGAAGACTCCGTCCAGCAGCAGCACGACGGCGTGGTGGTGGTGGAGGAGCGCCGAACTCCAGCAGGGCTTCGCCAAGCACTACAAGAGACGAGGAGGGAGAGAGGTAGGGCTGCGCCAAGAGGGATATGATCTCGTGTGTCTTACAGCCCCCAATACCTCAAGTATATATAGGGGAAGGGGAGGGGCGGTGCCCCCATCTAGGGTTCCCTCCCTAGGGGTGGCGGCAGCCCCCAAACCCATCTAGGGTGGCGGCCAAGGGGGGAGAGAGCGGGCGCACTTGGGTGGGCCTTAAGGCCCATCTGGACCTAGGGTTTGCCCCCTCCCACTCTCCCTTGCACCTTGGGCCTTGGTGGGGGGCGCACCAGCCCACCTGGGGCTGGTCCCCTCCCACACTTGGCCCACGCAGCCTTCTAGGGCTGGTGGCCCCACCTGGTGGACCCCCGGGACCCACCCGGTGGTCCCGATACGTTACCGATAGCACCCAAAACTTTTCCGGTGACCAAAACAGGACTTCCCATATATAAATCTTTACCTCCGGACCATTCCGGAACTCCTCGTGACCTCCGGGATCTCATCCGAGACTCCGAACAACATTCGGTAACCGTGTACATACTTTCCGTATAACCCTAGCGTCATCGAACCTTAAGTGTGTAGACCCTACGGGCTCGGGAGTCATGCAGACATGGCCGAGACAACTCTCCGGTCAATAACCAACAGCAGGATCTGGATACCCATGTTGGCTACCACATGCTCCACGATGATCTCATCGGATGAACCACGATGTCAAGGATTCAATCAATCCCGTATACAATTTCCTTTGTCTATCGGTACGATACTTGCCCGAGATTCGATCGTCGGTATCCCAATACCTTGTTCAATCTCGTTACCGGCAAGTCTCTTTACTTGTTCCATAACACAACATCCCGTGATCAACTCATTGGTCACATTGTGCACATTATGATGATGTCCTACCGAGTGGGCCCAGAGATACCTCTCCGTTAGACGGAGTGACAAATCCCAGTCTCGATTCGTGCCAACCCAACAGACACTTTCGGAGATACCCGTAGTGCACCTTTATAGCCACCCAGTTACATTGTGACATTTGGCACACCCAAAGCATGCCTACGGTATCCGGGAGTTGCACAATCTCATGGTCTAAGGAAATGATACTTGACATTAGAAAAGCTTTAGCATACGAACTACACGATGTTGTGCTAGGCTTAGGATTGGGTCTTGTCCATCACATCATTCTCATAATGATGTGATCCTGTTATCAACGACATCCAATGTCCATGGTCAGGAAATCGTAACCATCTATTGATCAACGAGCTAGTCAACTAGAGGCTTACTAGGGACATGGTGTTGTCTATGTATCCACGCATGTATCTGAGTTACCTATCAATACAGTTCTAGCATGGATAATAAACGATTATCATGAACAATAATAATAACTAATTTATTATTGCCTCTAGGGAATATTTCCAACAAGTAGCACCATGATCTTCATGATAGAGAGTCTCCTATGTTGCCTATGTTGTCACTTTCATATACTAGTGGAATTTTACATTATAGAACTCGGCTTGTATATTCCAATGATGGGCTTCCTCAAAATGCCCTAGGTCTTCATGAGCAAGCGAGTTGGATGCACACCCACTTAGTTTCTTTTGTTGAGCTTTCATACACTTATAGCTCTAGTGCATCCGTTGCATGGCAATCCCTACTCACTCACATTGATATCTATTGATGGGCATCTCCATAGCCCGTTGATATGCCTAGTTGCTGTGAGACTATCTTCTCATTTTTGTCTTCTCTAGACCCACCATTCTATTCCACCTATAGTGCTATATCCATGGCTCACGCTCATGTATTGCGTGAAGATTGAAAAAGTTTGAGAACATCAAAAGTATGAAACAATTGCTTGGCTTGTCTTTGGCGTTGTGCATGATTAGATACTTTGTGTGATGAAGATAGAGCATAGCCATACTATATGATTTTGTAGGGATAAGTTTCTTTGGCCATGTTATTTTGAGAAGACATGATTGCTTGGTTAGTATGCTTGAAGTATTATTATTTTTATGTCAATATTAAACTTTTGTCTTGAATCTTTCGGATCTGAACATTCATGCCACAATAAAGAAAATTACATTGAGAATTATGCTAGGTAGCATTCCACATCAAAAATTCCATTTTTATCATTTACCTACTCGAGGACGAGCAGGAATTAAGCTTGGGAATGCTTGATACGTCTCCAACGTATCTATAATTTTTTATTGTCCCATGCTATTATATTATCTATTTTGGATGTATAATGGGCTTTGTTATGCACTTTTATATTATTTTTGGGACTAACCTACTAACCAAAGGTCACAAATTGCTGTTTTTTTGCCTATTTTAGTGTTTCACAGAAAAGGAATATCAAACGGAATCCAAACGGAATGAAACCTTTGGGAGAGTTATTTTTGGAACAAACGTGATCCAGGAGACTTGGAGTGGACGTCAAGAAAGAAACGGGGAGACCACGAGGCAGGAGGGCGCGCCTAGGGGGGTAGGCGCGCTCCCCACCCTCGTGGGCCCCTTGTAGCTCCACCGACCTACTTCTTCCTCCTATATATACCCATATACCCTGAAAACATCCAGGAGCAGCCCGCAACCTTCTGTACCCATGAGATTCCATCTTGGGGCCTTTTCCGGCGCTCCGCCGGAGGGGGAATCAAGCATGGAGGGCTTCTACATCAACACCATAGCCTCTTCGATGATGTGTGAGTAGTTTAGCACAGACCTTCGGGTCCATAGTTATTAGCTAGATGGCTTCTTCTCTCTCTTTGGATCTCAATATAGAGTTCTCCTTGATTCTCTTGGAGATCTATTCGATGTAATTCTTTTTGCGGTGTGTTTGTCGATATTCGATGAATTGTGGGTTTATGATCAAGATTATCTATGAACAATATTTGATTCTTCTCTGAATTCTTTTATGCATGATTTAATATCTTTGCAAGTCTCTTTGAATTATCAGTTTGGTTTGGTCTACTAGATTGATCTTTCTTGCAACGGGAGAAGTGCTTATCTTTGGGTTCAATCTTGCGGTGTCCTTTCCCAGTGACAGCAGGGGCAGCAAGGCATGTATTGTATTGTTGCCATCAAGGATAAAAAGATGGGGTTTATATCATATTTCTTGACTTTATCCCTCTACATCATGTCATCTTGCCTAATGTGTTACTCTGTTCTTATAAACTTAATACTCTAGGTGCATGCAGGATAGCGGTCAATGTGTGGAGTAATAGTAGTAGATGCAGAATCATTTCGGTCCACTTGTCGCGGACATGATGCCTATATACATGATCATGCCTAGATATTCTCATAACTATGCGCTTTTCTATCAATTGCTCGACAGTAATTTGTTGACCCACCGTAGAATTTTCTATCTTGAGAGAAGCCACTGGTGAAACCTATGGCCCCCGGGTCTATCTTACATCATATTATTTTCCTATCAACTTGCTATTTCTATCATTATTTATTTTGCAATCTTTATTTTCCAATCTATACAATAAAAATACCAAAAATAATTATCTTATTATCTCTATCAGATCTCACTTTCGTAAGTGACCGTGAAGGGATTGACAACCCCTTTATCATATTGGTTGTGAGGTTCGTGCTTGTTTGTGCAGGTACTAAGGGACTTGCGTGTTACCTCCTACTGCATTGATACCTTGGTTCTCAAAAACTAAAGGAAATACTTATGCTACTTTGCTGCATCACCCTTTCCTCTTCAAGGGAAAACCAACTCATGCTCAAGAGGAAGCAGACCACCATGTTGGCAGGGAAGGCATCGGGAGATCCACGTCGAAGTCGCCGAGCATCGGGTTAGTGGAGCCAACTGACTCTACATTAGAGGCCGGCTCGTTGGCGGTGTGAAGATTGCCAAGGAGGTCAACGAGGCAGGTCTCAGAGCTGGCTGCTCCCACATCGGGCGCAGGCTCGTCGGAGAGGCGGATCCTACTGATGAGATCATTGAGATAGCTCGCGATGCAGGTGGCTTCTGCGCCGCGCAGCACATTGACGCAAATGCCATCAGGCGTGCCGGGCTAGCTGCGCTCGCCAGGAAGGAAGAGGGTTCCCATCCAGAATGTGTCTTCAGATGGCGGTGCACCTTGCCC
Source organism: Triticum urartu (assembly GCF_056163025.1). Classification (NCBI taxonomy): domain Eukaryota; kingdom Viridiplantae; phylum Streptophyta; class Magnoliopsida; order Poales; family Poaceae; genus Triticum; species Triticum urartu. The sequence continues at coordinate 423,671,800 of NC_141877.1, read as the reverse complement.
CATGGTGGGTGCCAAATGTCGGGGATGTGTAGCAACATATGCCAGGGGGTGGCTAATCATGGAGAGGGACAAGAGTACGTCGCTAGGCTCTAGAAGCGAGAGTGAGCGAGACCGCATAGGCATGTGAATCCTACCTAGGTTCGGGGCTCTCCATGAAGATAACACCCCTAGTCCTGCTCTACGGGGTCTCCGCATGATGACTATGATCAATAGAGTAGCTACAAGTTGCTCCTTGAGCTGTTTAGCTAGAGGAGGAAGAAGAACAATGCTAGCCCTACTCCTCTATATGTGTGTGTGTGATGTCTATGGTCTGAACCCTTTGCATGGGGAAGCCTAGGGTTTTTTATAGGCCTACCCCCCAGGGGTACAATGTTAATCTGGCCGGGTGTAGGACCCGGTCGTCGGTGTCTCTATACGCTGGCTTCTCCGCCGGCTGCTGGGGCCCACTGCTTGGTGGGACCCGCCGACTGTTGGGTACTCGACTGATAGGCCGCGCCCGCCGCTTGCAGGTTTGGTTGATCACTTTGTAATGTAGCCTTGCTACTGATGATGGATGCTTTGTCAGGGGGAGCGAGGCTACAGTCCCGCCGCCTAGCGGGCGTTCATTGTAGCCATACCCCGTCTCTTCTGGTTAATGGCGCACAGACTTTGAGGGGGGAGGGGGCGCCTGCTAAGAGGTGGCCCGCCCTCGTTGCCACCTACTGGGGGTTCGCCGCCTTCTAGGGCTCGCTGATAGGTAGGGCCTGCCACATACGAGTCGTATAGACCGGCCGTTATGGGAGCGTAGCTCCCTAGGTAGTAGGTGATGTCACGGGTAGCGTGGCTACAATACCCCGTTGGGAGAGGGGCGTCCGCTTGGTACGCCCATACTATAGCCTTGCTCAGCCCTAGATTCGGGGGTGGTAGGTCGCACTGTAGCCACGCCCGATCCTGTCGCAGTTATGTGGGTGCAAACTTTGAGGGCATGAGGGGCCGCCTGCCAGGAGTCGGCCCCCTCATGGCCGCCTTCTGAGGTCTCGCCCTCTTCTAGCAGTTGGCCTACTAGACCAGCCGGCCCAAGAAGCCGGCCACCCGTCCAGGAGGTGTGAGGGGTGCAGCTCGCCCCTATGTCTTGAAATACCATAGGGAGCCTGAGGCCACCCGTGGTTATTTACTCCGACACCAATTATCTTATCATTGTTGAGAGATTTTGCACTAGTGAAAGTATGAACCCTAGGCCTTGTTTTCAAGCATTGTAATACCGGTTTTGCTCACTTTAGTACTTGTTACCTTGCTATTTTTATTTATTCAGATTATAAAATATATTTCTACCATCCATACTATACCTTTATCACCATCTCTTTGTCGAACTAGTGCACCTATACAATTTGCTATTGTATTAGGTGTGTTGGGAACATAAGAGACTCTTTGTTATTTGGTTGTAGGGTTGTTTGAGAGAGACCATCTCCCTACGCCACCCACGGATTGATAAACCTTAGGTCATCCACTTGAGGGAAAATTTCTACTATCCAACAAAACTCAGCGCTTGGAAGCCCAATACGAGTCTACAAGAAAAAAGGTTGTGTAGTCAACATCAAGCTCTTTTCTGCCGCCTTTGCCGAGGAGGTGATTGCTTGAAGGTATATCTTTAGATCTTGCAATTGAATCTTTTAGTTTTTAGTTTTATCACTAGTTTGGTTTATAAAAGAATACTACAAAAAATGGAATTGAGGTTGCCTCATATTATTCATTTTTATAATGTCTTTCTTGAAAATGATGGAAAGGAAAATTGTGCTGAGTTGATAAAAGAAGAATTTAATAAAATGCTTGGCATAAAACTTTGAATGATGAGCACGATTGCAATGTTGCTGGTATATTCTTTGAATATCCATGATGGTAATGATATGCAAAGCTACAAGCTTGGGGATGCCATGTTTGATAAAGATGATATTTTTGGTCCACCAAGTTTTGATGATCACTTTTATTATGATGATAGCATGCCTCCTATTAATGTTGATTATATTGATAAAAGTGGGTTTGGAAGAGTGTCGACTCTAGGTGATGATCCCACTATTTTGGAGGGTGTTGAATCTTATTATAATATTTATGGAAGTGGATTTGGAGAAGTCGTGACTTTATTTAATGATAAATCTACTATTTTGGAAGGGGTTTCAATTGACTATGAGAACAAAGTTGCTACAATGATGATTATTGTGATGATATGTATGCAATAAAGAGTAATGATATCCATGAAACTTGTCATCAACATTTTAATGTTCAATTTGATAATGTCAATCAAGTATCTCATGATAGTTATTTTGTTGATTTGCTCCTAATGCGTATCCAATGTATCTATAATTTTTTATTGTTCCATGCTATTATATTATCTGTTTTGCGTGTTTTATATGCATTAATATGCTATTTATATTATTTTTGGGACTTACCTATTAACCTAGAGCCCAGTGCCAGTTCTGTTTTTTCCTTGTTTTAGAGTTTCGCAGAAAAGGAATATCAAACGGAGTCCAAACAGAATGAAACTTCCACGATGATTTTTCTTGGACCAGAAGACATCCAGAGGACTTGGAGCGCACGTCAGGAAAGCCACAAGGCAGCCACAAGGACGAAGGGCGCCCCCAGCAGGGTAGGGCGTGCCCCCCACCCTTGTGGGCCCCTCGTGACTCCACAGACCTATTTCTTCTGCCTATATATTCTCAAATATCCCAAAACCAATCAGGAGAGCCATGAAAACACCTTTCCACCGCCGCAACCTTCTGTACCCATGAGATCCAATCTAGGGGCCTTTTTCGGCATCCTGCGGGAGGGGGATTCAATCACGGAGGGCTTCTACATCAACACCGTTGCCTCTCCGATGAAGCGTGAGTAGGTTACCACAGACCTACGGGTCCATAGCTAGTAACCAGATGGCTTCTTCTCTCCCTTTGATTCTCAATACCATGTTCTCCTCGATTTTCTTGGAGATCTATTCAACGTAATACTCTTTTTGCGGTGAGTTTACCGAGAGCCGATGAATTGTGGATTTATGATCAGCTTATCTATGAATATTATTTGAATCTTCTCTGAATTCTTATACGCATGATTTGATGGCTTTGCAAGTCTCTTCGAACTATCGATTTGGTTTGGCCAAATAGATTGGTTTTTCTTGCAATGGGAGAAGTGCTTAGCTTTGGGTTCAATCTTGTGGTGCTCGGTCCCAGTGACAGAAGGGGAACCAACACGTATTGTATTGTTGCCATCGAGGATAACAAGATGGGGTTTTCATCATATTCCTTGAGTTTATCCCGCTACATCATGTCATCTTACTTAATGCGTTACTCTATTCTTATGAACTTAATACTCTAGATGCAGGCAGGAGTCGGTCGATGTGTGGAGTAATAGTAGTAGATGCAGGCAGGAGTCGGTCTACTTGATACAGATGTGATGCCTATATTCATGATCATTGCCTTATACATCATCATAACTTTGCGCTTTTCTATCAATTGCTTGGCAGTAATTTGTTCACCCATTGTAATATCTTCTATCTTGAGAGAAGCCTCTAGTGAAACCTATGGCCCACGGGTCTAGTTTCCATCATATAAGTTTCCGATCTACGATTTTAGTTTCCTATTTACTTCCTTTGAAATCTTTTACTTTCCGTTCCATAAACCAAAAATGTTACTTTACCGTTTATCCATCTCTATCAGATCTCACTTTGCAAATAACCGTGAAGGGATTGACAACTCCTTTATCGCGTTGGGTGCAAGTTGGTGTTTGTTTGTGCAGGTATTCGGTGACTTGTGCGTTATCTCCTACTGGATTGATACCTTGGTTCTCAAAACTGAGGGAAATACTTACTCTACTTTGCTGCATCACCCTTTCCTCTTCAAGGGGAAAACCAACACAACCTCAAGAAGTAGCAGGAAGAATTTCCGGCGCCGTCGCCGGGGAGATCTACGCCAAGCCAAGACATACCAAGTACCCATCATAAACTCTCATCTCTCGCATTACATTATTTTCCATTCGCCTCTTGTTTTCCTCTCCCCCACTTCTAAAACGATTTTTAAAAAGATTTGCCTTTTCTCCGCCCCTCTTCCATTCGTATTCTACGTTTGCCTTTTGTGTGATTGTCTCGCTCCTATGGCAAGTCCTCCCATCATTTTTAGCACTCCTGATAACGAAGTTCTCAATTTTAAACAAAGGGAGGGAGAAAACTTAAAAGATGCTTGGTATAGAATTTGCAATACTCAAAAGCAACCTACTGATGTTCTTCTTCACAATTTTTATGCGGGCATTACTCCTTGGAATAGATATGTTCTAGATACCATTACTGGAGGGAATTTCTTGGGTAGCCATACTTATGATTCTTACAATGCCATGTTACATTTGTTAGGCCCATCACCTCTTTTGGTCAATGGAACTGTTTTATCCTTGGAGGATGTAATGCAAAGGCTTGATATTATTGAAAATAAGATTGCTACCGTTGAGTTGATTGGAAATTTGGATAAAAAGATTCATGATTTGATTACTCAATATGGATCTAAAGTAGGAGTTACTTTAAATATCTTAGGGAAAAGGAACCCCTAGTTAACGAAAAGATAGATCAAGATTCTACTAGAATTGGCAAACTAGAAGATATCATTACCAACTTGGGTTCCGCTTTTTCCTCCATCAGAACTACTCAAAAGCTTCCTCCTACTAAGATTTCCAAGTTTATTTATGTTCCAATGGATAAGGGTGAATCTTCTAGTAAAGATAATGAAGATCTCAAATCCATAAGCATTCACCCCGATTCTTATGATATTATTAGAGGACACATTGCCACGAATGAATTTCTTGATTTCTTGCCTAGGAGTTTGATCATTTATAAAACTAGAGAGTCTCATAAGAATTATAAGTTCACAATTGAAGAATTGCATGCCAAAGATGATAATACTTAGATCTATTCGTGTTTTATGCCTAACTAAGGGCATTAAACAATAGCAATTGTTGGGAGGCAACCCAATTTTATTTTTGTTTTTACTTTTTAGGTTATGTTTTGCAATAAATATTTCATCTAGCCTCTGGTTAAATGTGGTTTTGTGTTTTAATTAGTGTTTGTGCCAAGTAAGACCTTTGGGATAGCTTACGGTGATAGTTGATTTGATCTTGCTAAAAACAGAAACTTTTGCGCTCAGGAACACTATTCTCATTTTTAGCAGAAGCGTGATAAAATACTGATTCTTTTTGTAGAAGATTAATAAACAAATTTCTTAGGACTTCCTAATTTTTAGGAATTTTGTGAGTTACAGAAATATTCGAGAGTTCTAGATTGCTACAGACTGTTCTGTTTTTGACAGATTCTGTTTTCTATGTGTTGTTTGCTTATTTTGATGAACCTATGGCTCGTATCGGGGGGTATGAACCATGGAAAAGTTGCAATACAGTAGATATTACACCTATATAAATAAAGAATGAGTTCACAATAGTACCAAAAGTGGTGATTTATTTTATTATACTAACGGAGCTTATGAGATTTTCTGTTGTGAAGTTTTCAAGTCTTGGGTAAGGATTTGATGGACTATGGAATAAAGAGTGGCAAGAGCCTAAGCTTGGGGATTCCCAAGGCACCCCAAGGTAATATTCAAGGATAACCAAGAGCCTAAGCTTGGGTATGCCCCGGAAGGCATCCCCTCTTTCGTCTTCATCTATCGGTAACTTTACTTGAGGCTATATTTTTATTCACCACATGATATGTGTTTTTCTCATAATAACAATTAGGTCTCATGTTTACTCATATCAATGGCATAATCAACTAGCGAGCAATAATAGTAAATCTTGGATGATAACACTTTCTCAAAACAATCATAATATGATATAACAAGATGGTATATCGCTAGCCCTTTCTGAGACCGCAAAACATAAATGCAGAGCACCTCTGAAGTTCAAGGACTGACTAAACATTGTACTTCATGTTAAAAGAGATCCAGTCACAGTCATACTCAATGTAAACTAATAGTAATGCATGCAAATGACAGTGGTGCTCTCCAACTAGTGCTTTTTAATAAGAGGGTGATGACTCAACATAAAAGTAAATAGATAGGCCCTTCCCAGAGGGAAGCAGGGATTTGTAGAGGTGCCAGAGCTCGATTTTGAAATAGAGATGAATAATATTTTGTGTGGTATACTTTCATTGTCAACATAACAACCGAGAAATCTTGATATCTTCCATGCTACACACATTATAGGTGGTTTCCAAGCAAAATGGTAAAGTTTATACTCCCCCACCACCAACAAACATCAATCCATGGCCTGTCCGAAACAACGGGCGCCTCCAACTAACAACAGTCCTAGGTGAGTTTTGTTTGCAATTATTTTAATTTAAGCATGGGACTGGGCATCCCGGTTACCAGCCATTTTCTCGTGAATGAGGAGCGGAGTCCACTCCTCGTGAGAATAACCCACCTAGCATGGAAGATATAGACAGCCCTAGTTGATACATGAGCTATTCGAGCATACAAAACAGAATTTCATTTGAAGGTTTAGAGTTTGGCACATACAAATTTACTTGGAACGGCAGGTAGATACCGCATATAGGAAGGTATGGTGTACTCATATGGAATAACTTTTTGAGTTTATGGAGGTGGATGCACAAGCAGTATTCCCGCTTAGTACAAGTGAAGGCTAGAAAGAGACTGGGAAGCGACCAGCTAGAGAGCGACAACAGTCATGAACATGTATTAAAATTAATCAACATTGAGTGCAAGCATGAGTAGGATATGATTCACCATGAACATAAATATCATGGAGTCTATGTTGGTTTTGTTTCAACTACATGCGTGAATATGTGCCAAGTCAAGCCACTCGGATCGTTCAAAGGAGGATACCACCCTATCATACCACATCACAACCATTTTAATAGCATGTTGGAACGCAACATAAACCATTATAAACTCCTAGCAAATTAAGCATGGCATGAGCAACTATAATCTCTAATTGTCATTGCAAACATGTTTCATTCATAATAGGCTCAATCAGGAACGATGAACTAATCATATTTACAAAAACAAGATAGGTCGAGTTCATACCAGCTTCTCTTATCTCAATCAGTCCATCATATATTGTCATTATTGCCTTTCACTTGCACAACCGAATGATGTGGATAATAATAATAGTGCATGTGCATTGGACTAAGCTGGAATTTGCAAGCATTTAATACATAGGAGAAGACAAGGTAATATGGGCTCTTTGTCAGATCAACAATAATGCATATGAGATCCACTCAACATTTTCATCATGGTCCTCTCCTCTCGACCCCCAAAGAAAAGAAACAAAACTATTTACACGAGAAAGCTCCCAACAAGCAAAAGAAGAACGAGAAATCTTTTTGGGTTTTCTTTTTAATTACTACTACTACAAGCATGGAAAGTAAACTAGCTAGAAGCTACAACTAATTTTTTTCTTGAGGTTTTTCAAACACACAAGAAGAATGCTGGAAAAGAAAATAAACTAGCATGGATAGTACAATGACAAAGTATGAGCACCAACAACTGGCATGAGTGTGTGAACATGCATGTAATGTCGGTGAGAAATACGTATTCCCCCAAGCTTAGGCTTTTGGCCTAAGTTGGTCTAGGGCCATGGTTGGCCTGGTGGATGTCCAAAGTTGTAACTGGGTTCGTACTAGGATGCAGCAGCTACTTCCTGATGAGCTACAGCTTGGAGGCGAGCTGCCTCCGTCCTCCTCTCGTACTCGTTCGCCTCCTCCCTAGTTATAACATATCTCCTTCTTGCCTGAAAGTCAAAGAAAGTAGGAGCAGGTAGAGCAACATGGACGGTGCACCGTCTGTCAAAGATTAGTCGGTACTGGAGTAACTGATCGTTCCTCTCAAGAAACTGGTGGCGAATCATAGCATCATAATCTAGATAAGCATGGGGTAATTCTATATCATTTCCATGTATGGGTATATCAAGATAGTTAACTACACGAGTTGCATAAATTCCACCAAACAAATCTCCACTTTAACTGTTGTGATGCAACCTACGTGCAACAATAGCCCCCAAGTTATATTGTTTATCACCGAATACCGCACTCTTGAGGACACTAAGATCTGGAACACACATGTGACAAGCCTCATCTTTACCGTTAATGCATCTACCAATGAAGAGAGCAAAATAATGTATGGAAGGGAAATGAATGCTCCCTATGGTAGCTTGTGTGATTTCTCTAAATTCCCCAATAGTAATACTAGCAAGAAAATCTTTATATTCATATTTGCGAGGTTCACTAACATTGCCCCAGTGCGGGAGTTTACAAGCAGTATTAAAATCTTGTAGGTCCATGGTATATGATTTATCATAAAGATAAAATAAAACAGTGTGAGAATTGCTTGAGGATGTAAATTTAAACCTTCTCACAAAGGAATCAGTTAGATAGTGGTATTGCCGGCACTTATCTGACACGAAGCTCTCAAGATCAGCGTTATGCACATACGCGTCAAATTCATCCTTGATGCCTGCCTGGACCATGAACTCCTCTAACGTCCATTGACAAGGCCTCACTTGAGCTTCCCTTGGTATTTCATTGTTCGGCTCGCGTATCGCAAGCCTTGGGCCTTGCTTCCTTGAGGAACCACCATGGTACATTTTCCTAAACATTTTTCTTCCTCTGAAAAATTTCTAAAATTTTTAGTGACTTAAAATAAAAGTGAACCAAACTCAACAAGATTGATAGTGTAGCGACCAGACCTCAAACGGTCCAATCTCTATGCTCCGGTGTCATCCCTGCATCAGTAATGCTGACACCACACAGTACTTGAAGGATTTATAACAAAGTAGCAATCACACACTTATTACATCGAGTGTCTCAAAAGAGAACTTATTACAATAAATATGGCTTAAGGCCATCTAATAACGATAACAGTGGAAGGCTTGGAAGATAAGTGAGTCCATCAACTCCAACGGCATCACTGAGTATAGAACCACGACCTAAAGGCACCTTACTCGTCATCTGAAAAGTCTGCAACATGAACGTTGCAGCCCGAAACAGGTCAGCACATGGAATATGCTAGTAATGTAACACATAGAGAGCAATGAAAAAATAAGGCTATACTACATGCATATTTGGCTGGTGGAAAGCTCTATGGTTACAGTTTTGCGTAAAGCCAATTTTTCCCTACTGCAAAGGAATAAATTTTATTTAACTATCATGGTAGTTGTTAAACATTGAGAGTGTAGACACCCTCTCAATCCCAATTAATCATCATCATTAAAACCCAACAAAATTAATTAGAGTAACATGATGAGATTCACATGATAATCCAAGTACTAGATACTCAAGATGTCCATAACCGAGGACACGGCCAACCATGATTAGTTTATACACTCTGCAGAGGTTTGCGCATTTTTTCCCACAAGACTCGATCTCCTCCGTTGGGATTCTCGCACTACATGGTGTTTGAGAAATGGATTACCGAGACATAATCATTCAGAAGCGCTTGCAACTTACAAACGGGTAGACCGTACCAACCTAGATCCCCTACATCTACTAGTCTACCACTGTAAGAGTTCGCATGACTTAGTCAACTATGCTAGAGCCCATAGTAGCTTGTGGCTACACACGGAAGTTTCTAGTATGAATAACATCATGCTCCCTTTGAGCCTGGGTGGCGGTCCAAAAGAAAAACAGGCAATCGCTGGAATACCCAGGTGCCTCAATCCACCCATATGTGTGTTTAAGTTGGCACCTTAGATAAACCATTAATTTAACAATCTCACATCTGTCATGGATACACTCACCCAATCCACGTCTACTAGCATAGCATAGCAACATAAGAAAACGTAGAAGTAACTCCCGAAGGTTTGATAATAAAACAGGGAATAGGTTCTACCTCATCTACTTCCCAAACCCACAATTTAATTTGATCCTAATCATGCAATGGTGCGAGCATTGATCTAATGCAATAAAAACTGGGTAGTATGAGGTATGATCAAAGTGTTACTTGCCTTGCTGATGATCCGTGAAACCTAGCGATTCGAAGTAGCAAGCGGCGCACTCCGGGTACTCTATCGCAAACAAACAAGCATACAAAAAGTACTCAACTAATGCATAGGTAAAACTCAAATAAGAGATCTAACCAGATAGTTCAACTTAAGAACTCCGGTCGGCAAAAAGAATGAAATCAAACGAAGCAATGAAAGACAAACGGCAAAAGAAACAGGCTTCGCTTACTATTCTGGATCTAGGTCCAATTTTTACAGAGGCAAAAACTTGTTTGAGTTGGTTAAACGGAAAAAGAGTTTCGAGAAGAAACTCCAGGCGCTTGAATCGCCTGGTTCCGATAAATGAGCGAAAAGTTAAACTAGAACGAAAATCGGATCAAAAATCGCGATTAGAAATAATCGCGGAATAATCCGAGAAAAAGAAAAACGACAAACAGAATAACGAACAAACGTTTGTTTTCTGGAACTAAACAATGAACGCATTCGTTTAAAACGAACTAATGAGTGAACGCTCGCTAAATAAATAAACCGGAAAAAACCGATATATTTAAAAAAAGAAAACTAGGGTTTTCAAAAAAAACGAATCGATTTTTCTCAGCAAACCGGGGGGCGGGGCGGCTACCTCGGCTCGGTCCTGCGGGGCTCCGGCAGGGTTCCGGGCGGCGGCGGTGGGCAGTAGCGGCGCGGGACGGTGGCAGGCGGCGCAGGGCGGCGTGAGCGGGGCGGCGCGGCGACTCGGGGCTCCAGGGGGGCCCCGGGTGGCTACTTAAGGAGGGAGGGGGCGGAGGCCTTGCTTGGGGAGGGGGTCGGCGGCGCGTGCCCGGCTCGGACTCCGAGTCCGGCGGCAGCTCGGCGAGGGAGGCGATGGCCTGGTGGGCCGGCCTGGCTCGGCTGGGCCTTTGGCCCAGTCGGGCGCGGGGTTTTTTTTAAACAATCTTGCCGAAACTAAGAAAAATTCTAGAAAAATAAATAAGAAACTAAAATTGCCAAAACAAATTTTCACCGTCTAAATAAAATATTTAGAACAGTATGAACATTTTCTTGGCCCTAAATTTTTACGAAATTTTTGAAAACGTGCAATTTTTACGAAATTCAAATAAAACCATGAAAAACTCTAGAATAAAACCTGATTTGATTTTTTATTAAATCCTCAATATTTCTTTATTTTGGGAAAGTCATTTTATTCCCTCTCTCATATTTTGATAATAGAAATAATTTAAGAGAAAATAAATAAAATCAAATGATCCTATTTTCAAAATTTGAGAAAACTCGAATATGAAAATGACGAAATCCCCAACTCTCTCCGAGGGTCCTTGAGTTTACCTAGAATTTCTAGGATCAACCCAAAATGCAATTAAATATGATATGTAGTGATGATCTATTGTATAACATTCCAAATTGAAAATTTGGGATGTTACAAACCTACCCCCTTAAGATGAATCTTTCCCTCGAGATTCGGGTTGGCTAGAAAGTAGGTGAGGGTGGTCCTTCAGCAAATCTTCCTCTCGCTCCCAGGTGGCTTCATCCTCCGTGTGGTGGCTCCACTGAACTTTGCAAAACTTGATAACCTTGCTGTGGGTTACTCGGCTGGCATACTCAAGAATCTTGACTGGTTTCTCCTCATAGGTCAAATCACTGTCTAGCTGAATTGCTTCTAGCGGCACTATATCTCTCAGCGGTATATCAGCCATCTCCGTGTGGCACTTCTTTAACTAGGAAACATGGAACACGTCGTGAACTCCCGACAATCCTTCGGGTAATTCCAACTTGTAGGATACTTCTCCCATACTCTCCAAAACCTTGTATGGTCCTACAAAACGTGGCGCTAACTTTCCCTTAACTCCAAAGCGCTTAACTCCTCGAAGTGGAGATTCTCGAAGATAAACTCGGTCTCCGACTTCGTAAACTATCACCTTGCGTTTAGAATCTGCGTAGCTCTTCTGCCTAGACTGGGCTACCTTGAGCCTATCGCGAATCAATTTCACCTTCTGTTCAGACTCCTTAATTAGATCCGGTCCAAACAACTGTCGGTCTCCAACTTCATCCCACGACAACGGGGTTCTGCACCTCCTTCCGTACAAGGCTTCGAAAAGGGGCCATCTTCAAACTGGATTGATAACTGTTGTTGTAAGAGAACTCTACATATGGCAAATTGTCGTCCCAACTAGATCCATAGTCTAGCGCACAAGCTCTCAGCATATCCTCCAAAATCTGATTGACTCTCTCGGTCTGTCCATCTGTCTACGGATGGAAAGATGTACCGAATTCTAGCCTGGTACCCAAAGTTTCGTGCCACTGATTCCAGAACTTTGAGGTAAACTGGGTTCCTCTATCTGATACAATGCTCCTTGGAACTCCATGCAGACATACGATCCTAGTCATGTATATCTTGGCCAACTTGGCACTACTGTAGGTAGTCTTCACTGGGATGAAATGAGCTACCTTTGTCAAACGATCGACTACTACCCAAATCGAGTCATAGCCTGAACGAGTTCTGGGCAATCCCGTAATAAAATCCATGCCTAGCTTATCCCACTTCCATTCAGGTATTGGCAATGGCTGTAGCAATCCGGCTGGCTTCTGATGCTGTGCCTTTACTCTCCGACATACATCACAAACTGCTACATACTCCGCAATATCCTTCTTCATTCGGTCCACCAGAAAGTATCCTTCAAATCCAGATACATCTTGGTATTTCTTGGGTGAATCAAATATGGTGAATCATGGGCCTCTTGCAGAATCAACTTCCTGATCTCTGGGTCATTCGGCACATAAACACGGTCTTCAAACCATAGGGTATCATGCTCGTCCTCACGAAATCCTTTAGCTTTTCCTTTGCTCATTTTCTCCTTAATAGAAGCGATCTCCTTGTCGGTCTTTTGAGCTTCTCTTATCTTATCCATCAAAGTAGACTGAATCTCCAATGCTGCTACATAGCCTCTCGGAACTATCTCCAAACATAGCTCACGAAGATTCTCGGCTAACTCTCTTGGTAAATCTCCCGTCATTAGGGTGTTGACATGGCTTTTACGGCTCAATGCGTCAGCTACTACGTTAGCCTTTTCGGGATGATAATGCAATCTCATATCATAATCCTTGATGAGCTCCAACCATCTCCTTTACCTGAGGTTTAACTCCTTCTGAGTGAAAATGTACTTCAAACTCTTGTGATCCGTGTACACCTCACAATGGTTTCCTATGAGAAAATGTCTCCATGTGTTCAACGCATGTACTACGGCTGGTAATTCCAAATCATGTGTAGCATAATTTAACTCATTAGGCTTAAGCTGTCATTAGGCATATGAAACAACTCTTCCTTCCTTCATAAGCACTACTCCCAAGTCCTCGACGTGAAGCGTCGCAATACACCTCATAATCCTTGGTCTGATCTGGCAAAATCAACACTGGTGATGTAACCAAACGTTTCTTCAACTCCTGGAAACTGGCCTCACATTCCTCGGTCCATTTGAACTTGGTATCCTTCTTCAACAACTCCGTCATAGGCTTCGCAATCTTCGAGAAATTTTCAATGAATCTCCGGTAGAGTATCCTGCGAGTCCAAGAAAACTCCGGATCTCTCCAACTGTTGTTGGCGCTTCCCAATTTGTCACAGTGTCAACCTTGGTGGGATCTACTACTATACCTTCTCCGGATATAACGTGTCTAAGGAATCCAACTTCCTTCAACCAAAACTCACATTTGTTAAACTTGGCATATAACTAATGTTCTCTGAGCTTTCCAAGTACCAAACGCAAATGCTCCTTATGCTCCTCTTCATTCTTCGAGTAAACTAGGATATCATTAATGAACACTACGATGAACTTGTACAAAAACTCCATAAATACTTTGTTCATCATGTTCATAAAATATGCAGGTGCATTAGTCAAACCAAATGACATAACGGTATACTCGTACAGCCGATACCTGGTGGTAAATGCCGTCTTAGGTATATCCTGTTCTCGAATCTTCAGCTAATGGTATCCTGAATGCAGATCGATCTTGGAAAATACCTTAGCTCCTTGCAATCGATCAAACAGATCATTGATCATCGGTAGTGGGTACTTGTTCTTGATGGTTACTTCATTCAATCCTCGATAATCAACAACCATCCTTAACGATCCATCCTTCTTCTCCACTAGAAGTAACGGCGATCCCCAAGGTGAAGAACTTGGGCGAATATAACCCTTATCCAATAACTCTTTAATCTGCTTCTTAATCTCCTCCAAATCCTTTGCGGGCATCCTGTATGGTCTCTTACATATTGGCCCTGTGCCTGGCAAAAGCTCAATCAAAAACTCAATATCTCTATCCGGTGGCATGCCTGGCAACTCCTATGGAAATACGTCAGGGAAATCCTTTACCACTGGTACTTCTTCCTGCACAACTCCTGTTAGGGAATTTACTTGGGTCCTCTTCGGCACATGCCGGGATACATACTTGATCCTTCTTCCTTCTGGCGTTGTAAGAAAAATTGACTTACTGGCGAATTCAATATTCCCTTCATACTTCAGTAACCAATCCATGCCTAATATCACATCCAATCCTTGAGATTCTAATACTATTAGGTCTGAGGGAAATACGTAGTTACCAATCCTTAATGGTAACCGATCACACCATAAACTAGCCATATACTCTGCTCCAGGTGAGGTTACTAACATGGGTGACCTAAGGGCTTGGGTTGGCAGTTTATACTTATCCACAAATCCCCTTGATATGTATGAATGCGATGCACCAGTATCAAAAAGAATGAGTGCAGTAAATGGCTTAACCAAAAACTTACCGATTACTACATCCGGCAGCTCTTCAACCTCCTCCACGTTAACGTGGTTCACCTGTCCCCTATTGAAAGGGTTCGGCTTCTTCCCAGAGCCTCCATTGCCATTTCCATTCTAGGATTCAGGACATTCATTGGCGTAATGTCCGGTCTTCTGGCACTTAAAGCAAGTGACTTGGCTCAGGTCTCTCTTGGCTGGGGTTGATGGGTTGGTACGGTTCTGGCCGTTGCTTCCTCCATTCCCATTACCATTCTTGGGGCCATTATGATTGTGCGAGCTACCTCCTCCATGGGTATGCTGAAGATGTCCTCCCGGTCTAGGGGTAAAACGTGGCTTTTGCTGAGCTCCAGAATTGTACTTCCCTTGTCCATACTTCCTATTGCGGTTCTCAATCTACTGCTGCTTCCCTTCTATCATAAGAGCACGATCTACCAACTCCTGGTAGTTGTTGAAGGTTGCTACCATCAACTACATGCTCAACTCATCATTCAGTCCTTCCAGAAACTTCTCCTGCTTAGCTGCATCCGTAGCAACGTCATCTGGGGCATAACGTGCTAGCTTACTAAAGTCCTCCACATACTGGCCAATTGTCCGTCCTCCTTGGCGCAAGTTGCGGAACTCACGCTTCTTCATGGCCATAGCTCCTGCTAAAACATGGGCAGTACGGAAAGGCTGTTGAAACTAGTCCCATGTGACAGTGTCAATAGGGAAAGTGGCTGTGAAATTCTCCCACCATGAGGCTGCGGGTCTGTCAAGCTGATGTGCGGTAAACTTCAACTTTTCCGCATATGTGCATCCTGGTGTGGTCAACTCCCTTGCTGTCTTGCGAAGCCAATCATCTGCTACTATAGGCTCGGTGCTATTGGAAAACACCGGCGGATTCAGCCTAAGAAAATGGGCTAAGTGATCAAAAGGTGGTGGTGGTGGTGGGTTGTTGTTGTTGTTCCCCTGATTCTGATTATGGACTAGCAACTGCATCAATGTGTTCTGCTGCTGGATCAACTGAGTGAGCTCCGGTGGTAAAGTAAATCCAGGGTCACATCTCGGAGGCATCTGAGGGGTTTAGACAAGATGAGAACTAAGAATAGAGAGGGGTTTAGAGAGAAAACACTACCCATATGCACATGAGGCAAAAGTAAACAATTCACTTCATTCAATCAAACAAGGGCATACAATCGATCTAACTATCGCAAAAGTGCTCGGACTACTATATTTACATGGTGGACTACTACTACTGATGAGGTGGTCTACTAGAAATATTCTTTGGTTGCCGACTCCATGATATATGCTCCAGCTTCATCAACATATTCATCATCGCTATCATCTGGATCCGAGTCGATGATGATATAGTCTTCCGGGCGAATTTCCTTGGGTTCTTCGTCTTCCTCTTCTGGTGTAGGGTCTCCCATAAATATTCCGATCTTCTTGATCAAGTCGCCATTTTTCTCCACTAGTACTTCGATTTCCTCTTCATAATCTTCACGTGTAGCCTTGAGTTCTTCCTCCAGTTCCTTGATTCTTGTCCTCGCCTTCTTCAGATCTATCATATCTGCGCAAATCTGATTCTCCTGACGTCGAATGTGCTGGTTTAACTCCTGGATAAAAGCTGCAATAGATCTATCCTTCTTGGTACTGATCATCTCCCAGTGCTCATCTCAGCGCCCACAAATCTGGTAGATAGTATCCTTGAGATCATTGCGGTAAACTTCTCGAATGTGTCCCATGGCGATGTGAGCTGCCATGCTCTTTCCTAGACTCCAGGTTGGTACATCAAAGGAAAACTCTATGGGCTCAGTGGATGGCATCAACATCCTTCCTGGAACTTGAACTTGAATCACCCAGCGCGCATCTTCAGGTAAAGTGGCGTTGTAGGTTCCGGTGAAGCTTGGTACTCCTATTTTCAGGTATCTAGTGACTTCCTTCAAGTGACGTCCAAAGGGTGTATCTTCATCCGGTTGTGTGAACTTATTCCATACATCAGTCATCCTAAAAGAGTAGAAAAGATGAGGAGTTAGAATGGGAAGAGTGAGTAGTGATCTAGGTCTTTAGCTTAGTGGTCGTGTCGTAAAGTCAGCGTGTGCTCTGATACCATCTTGTAGCGACCAGACCTCAAACGGTCCAATCTCTGTGCTCTGGTGTCATCCCTGGATCAGTAATGCTGACACCACACAGTACTTGAAGGATTTATAACAAAAGTAGAAATCACACACTTATTACATCGAGTGTCTCAAAAGAGAACTTATTACAATAAATATGGCTTAAGGCCATCTAATAACGATAACAGCCGAAGGCTTGCAAGATAAGTGAGTCCATCAACTCCAACGGCATCACTGAGTATAGAACCACGACCTAAAGGCACCTTACTCGTCGTCTGAAAAGTCTGCAACATGAACGTTGCATCCCGAAACGGGTCAGCACATGGAATATGCTCGCAATGTAACACATAGAGAGCAATGAAAAAAATAAGGCTATACTACATGCATATTTGGCCGGTGGAAAGCTCTATGGTTACAATTTTGCGTAAAGCCAATTTTTCCCTACTGCAAAGGAATAAATTTTATTTAACTATCATGGTAGTTGTTAAACATTCAGAGTGTAGACACCCTCTCAATCCCAATTAAGCATTATCATTAAAACCCAACAAAATTAATTAGAGTAACATGATGAGATTCACATGATAATCCAAGTACTAGATACTCAAGATGTCCATAACCGGGGACACGGCTAACCATGATTAGATTATACACTCTGCAGAGGTTTGCACACTTTTCCCCAGAAGACTCGATCTCCTCTATTGGGATTCTCGCACTACATGGTGTTTGAGAAACGGATGACCGAGACATAGTCTTTCAGAAGCGCTTGCACCTTACGAACGGGTAGACCATACCAACCTACATCACCTACATCTGCTAGTCTACCACTGTAAGAGTTCGCACGACTTAGTCAACTATGCTAGAGCCCATAGTAGCTTGTGGCTGCACACGGAAGTTTCTAGTATGAATAACCTCATGATCCCTTTGAGCCTGGGTGGCGGTCCAAAAGAAAAACAGGCAATCGCTGGAATACCCAGGTGCCTCAATCCACCCAGATGTGTGTTTAAGTTGCCACCTTAGATAAACCATTAATTTAACAATCTCACATTTGTCATGGATACACTCACCCAATCCATGTCTACTAGCATCGCATAGCAACATAAGCAAACGTACAAGTAACTCCCAAAGGTTTGATAATAAAACAGGGAATAGCATCTACCTCATCTACTTCCCAAACCCACAATTTAATTTGATCCTAATCATGCAATGGTGTGAGGATTGATCTAATGCAATAAAAACTGGGTAGTAGGAGGTATGATCAAAGTGTTACTTGCCTTGCTGATGATCCGTGAAACCTAGCGATTCGAAGTAGCAAGCGGCGCACTCCGGGTACTCTATCGCAAACAAACAAGCATACAATAAGTAATCAACTAATGCACATGTAAAACTCAAATAAGAGATCTAACCAGATAGTTCAACTTAAGAACTCCGGTTGGCAAAAAGAATCAAATCAAACAAAGCAACGAAAGACAAACGACAAAAGAAACAGGCTTCACTTACTATTTTGGATCTAGGTTCAATTTTTACAGAGGCAAAAACTTGTTTGAGTTGGTTAAACGGAAAAAGGGTTTCGAGAAGAGACTCCAGGCACTTGAATCGCCTGATTCCGATAAACGAGCGAAAAGTTAAACTAGAACGAAAATCGGATCAGAAATCACGATTAGAAATAATCGCGGAATAATCCGAGAAAAAGAAAAACGAGGAAAAGAATAATGAACGAACGTTCGTTTTCTGGAACTAAACGATGAATGCGTTCGTTTAAAACGAACGAACGAGCGAACGCTCACTAAATAAATAAACCGAAAAAATGATCTATTTAAAAAACGAAAACTAGGGTTTTCTCAGAAAACCAGGGGGCGTGCGGCTACATCGGCTCGGTCCGGCGGGGCTCCGACGGGGTTCCGGGCGGCGGCGGTGGGCAGCAACGGTGGCGGGGCGGCGGCAGGCGGCGCAGGGTGGCGTGGCTGCGTGAGCGGGGCGGCGCGGCAACTCGGGGCTCTAGGGGGGCCCCGGGTGGCTATTTAAGGAGGAAGGGGGGCGGCGGCCTTGCTTGGGGAGGGGGTCGGCGGCGCGTGCCCGGCTCGACTCCGAGTCCGGCGGTAGCTCGGCGAGGAAGGTGGTGGCCTGGCGGGCCGGCCTGGCTCGGCTGGGCCTTTGGCCTAGTCGGGCGCGGGGTTTTTTTTAAACAATTTCGCCGAAACTAAGAAAAATTCTAGAAAAATAAATAAAAATCTAAAATTGCCAAAACAAATTTTCCCCATCTAAATAAATTTTTAGAATAGGATGAACATTTTCTTGGTCCTAAATGCAATTTTTGAAAATGTGCAATTTTTCCTAAATTCAAATAAAACCACGAAAAACTCCAGAATGAAACCTTATTTGATTTTTTATTAAATCCTCAATATTTCTTTATTTTGGGAAAGTCATTTTATTACCTCTCTCATATTTTGATAATAGAAATAACTGAAGATAAAATAAATAAAATCAAATGATCCTATTTTCAAAATTTGAGAAAACTCAAATATGAAAATGACGAAATCCCCAACTCTCTCCCAGGGTCCTTGAGTTTGTGTAGAATTTCTAGGATCAACCCAAAATGCAATTAAATATGATATGCAGTGATGATCTATTGTATAACATTCCAAATTGAAAATTTGGGATGTTACAGATAGCAACTACTCCTACAAGTGCCTAGAGGCCATATCATGCATTAAAACTACTTTTGACCACATAAATTTGACATGCAAGCTCAAGAACATGGTCACCTAAGCAGCAAAAAATTGCAATAAAATAGAACAAAACTAATTGGACCATTGGAGTAGTCACATACCGAAGAACAATCCCCCAAAGCGGTTTTGTGAATGGGGCTTTGAGAAAGGAGATCGAAAATGGTAGCAAGATGAGCTAGAACTCAGGTTTGAGCTAGTGGGTGATTTTTTCTGGAGGAAGACGAAGTGTGTGGGTGCAAGAATAAGTGGAGGGGGGCCACGTGGGGTCCACAAGGCAGGGGGCGCGCCTTGGACCCTCGTGGCCGGGTGGAGTGGTCCCTAGGTGTGTTCTTAGTGCCAATAATTCTTAAATATTCTAAAAAAAACATATAAAATTTTCAGGGCATTTGGAGAACTTTTATTTTTGGGGTATTTTTTATTGCAAGGATAATTTACAAAACTGATAGAAAATACTATTTTTTCTTTATTTAATCTAAATAACAAAAAGTAAAAAGAGGGTACAGAGAGTTGTGCTTTCTAACTTCATCCATCTCATGCTCATCAAAAGGAATCCACTAAGAAGGTTGATCAAGTCTTGTTAACAAACTCTTTTCGAATCGCATGAAACCGGAGAATTTTCGAATAACACTAGGTTACCTCAACGGGGATATGCACATCCCCAACAATAAGAATATCATATTTCTTTTTGACAGCAGGAAGAGGGAATTCAAAACCTCCAATAGTAATCGTTGAAGTTTTTCCAATAGAATTAATACTATGGACTTGAGGTTGTTTCCTCGGAAAGTGTACCGTATGCTCATTACCATTAACATGAAAAGTGACACTGCCTTTCTTGCAATCAATAACAGCCCCTGCAGTATTCAAAAAGGGTCTACCAAGAATAATAGACATACTATCTGTCGGATGTGGGGTTCCGGCAAACCCTTAAGGTTCGAACACTGGGGTGCACGCGAAGTCTTTTCCTCCCACTGATCTACGCCATAGCTCACTAAGATCTCACCGACGAACTCGACGAACTCGCAACACAGAAAGACACAAGATTTATACTGGTTCGGGCCACCATTCTGGTGTAATACCCTACTCCGGTGTTGTGGTGGTGGATTGCCTCTTGGGCTGATGATGAACAATACAAGGGGAAGAATAGCCTCCTGAGGGTGAGGTGTTCTCGTGCTTGGCTAACTTGTGTGGGTGGGGATGATCTTGATGATCCGTCCCTGCCTATGGTGGTGGCTAGTCCTATTTATAGAGGCCCTGGTCCTCTTCCCAAATATTGAGCGGGAAGGGAGCCAACAACGGCGGGCAAATTTGAAGGGGGAAAACTAGTACAAGCTATCCTGACAAAGGTGGTCTCCGCCTGCGAAAGGCTCTGGTGGTGACCCCATCTTGGACTCCACGATGACCTCCGTCTTGCCATCCTTTTGGTCTTGGTCTTGTTGCACCGATATGGCAACCTTTGCCTGATGCCTCGGTACTCCTCGCCTGCGCTGGCCTCCTTAGCACCAGAGAGGAAACAAGGACGCTGCGCGTGCTGGCGCCCTCCTGGCGCCCGCCTGGTGTCGATCGTCATGGCTCACGTCAGGAGAGCCTTGTGAGGTTTGCCTCGCCTTGATATCTCCGCCCCTCGTGAGCCTGCCTGACTAGGCCACTCCCGAGGAGGTCTTGTGTCGTCCGCCTCGCGAGGGTCTTAGATGCCTTGTTGATGAAGATGGGCCGTACGGCCTGCTAGCTAAGCCACGCCACGGGCCGCGGGCAGGCAAGTCTGGGGACCCCCGTTCCCAGAACACCGACAGTAGCCCCCGGGCCCAAGGTGCGCTCGGGCTTGGCTTCGCGGTGAAGCCAAGGGTCAAGTATGGAGCACCGTGGGCCCCCAAAAGCCTGCGGCCTCGGTTGACGCGTGGCGGTTGATTGGACGTGGGCGTCTCCGCTTCCCCACGCTGCCTCGGCAACTGCTCGACCTGACAAAAGGCTGGCACAGGCAGCACTTCCCTTCATTGCTTCTTCTTCGCCTTGCTCTAGATCCCCTTCCTTGCTCTCCGCCACCGCTATCTCCAGATCCGCCCCAATCTCATCCCGTGGCTGGGATCCATGGCGGCACACAAGGCCAAGGCTTCCTCAGTGCCGGCTTGGTATGATATGGCCCTTGAGGCGCCCTCCGTCACGGAGAAGAGCCTCGCCTCTGTGCTCCTGCTGACGGCGGGCGAAAGTAATGAGTGGGGGGAGACCGAGCTCCGGCTTGCCTCCGACGTGCCGAAGCCCGAGGAAAGCACCTTCTTCACCTTCTTGAGCAGTGTCGCCGTCGGGTTGGTTCCTCCCTTCTCTGATTTCTTTTATGAAGTCCTCGACCACTACGGGCTGCAGGCGTTGCATCTCCATCCCAACTCTGTCCTCCTCCTGTCCATCTTTGCCTACTACTGTGAGGCGTACCTGGGCGTGATGCCATCCGTGGCGCTCCTGCGCCATTTCTTCTTCCTCTGTGTCAGCGAGGGTCACATCTCTGGATGCGCTAACTTCGTCGCATCCGGCAAGACCAACTCGATCTCGAGCACCGGGAAGAGGGCCGACAACATTCGATCCAAATGGGTCATGATGGACGCCAAGTGCGCCGATTCGCATCTGGCGCCGCCTACGGTGGCGCCCTCTCTCCACCGGGGGTGGCCCAGGGCGGAGCTTGCTGATGAGCGGGCATCATCTGTGTTGGGGCAGATGGTGACCGACCTGAAGCCGGGCAATGCGAGGGCGGTGAAGGTTACGGGGGTCATGCTTCTGAGGGAGTTCTTGACAATGCGAGTAGCCCCACTCCAGGCACGTGCACGCCCCCTGTGGGAGCTTGAAGAAGAGGGAAATAAGACCCGCCTGAGGCTGGGGGCCTTGCTTGACGATGTACTGGCTGCTGTTCTGCGCCTCATAGTTGGGGACAACCAGGAGTACCCACCAAGCGCCTTCGTCCCCCCTGTTCCAATGCAGGGATCGGGAGGAATTCGTCGCCTCCAGGCCGACCTTTGACGCATGTGGGTTAGTGCCGCCGGTGCTCCTGGGAGCCCCCGCGGCACCGAAATTGGTGGAGGTGTCTTCTGACGAGCCCCGCGGGGAGGGGGAGAAGAGGAGGACTCGGAGAAGACTTTGTAAGAGGTGGGGGAGACTTCCCCTCTGAGCAAGGCCGAGGTCCTCCACGCCCTTCCTGACGATGCCGAGGCCGATGCTCGCCAAAGGGTGGGGGAGCAGCCCCCCATCCCGACGAGGGGTAGGTCATCGCTGGTGCCTCACGATGCCGCCTCCGTCCCGATGCTGTCAGGCTTCAGGCTTGATAAGCGGCAGTATGTCATGGTGGATCAGTAAGTGTCTCAAGCTTCGCCTTGTCCTTGTTTGTACTCATCATTTCCTGATACTGGCCCTTGGTTGATCAGGCCGACGTCTTCTGCGAAGAAAAGGAAGGAGGATGCGGTGTCCGTGCCTCCTTCCTCAGAGAAAGGGGGTAGCAGCGCCCGCTTCTCCCCAGCCCAGTCGTCCTCGCGGGGCCAAGAGGAGCATTGCCACGTGAAACCAGCCCCCATGACCCTGCTAGCTCCGGAAGTGCCGGTGCCTGGCGCGGCCGATGAGGTTCCGTCTGCTCCAGAAGTCGCGGTTTCCCAGGCCCTGGTGACGATGTCGCCTCCTCCCACTTCTTCACCTCCACTCCCAGGTTCTTCTGCTCCTACTGCTACTCTGGAACGTGCTCTCTCGGAGATGACCCGGCTGCAGGCGGATCTCCTAGGTGCAGACCCACGCCTTGTGGCCGGGCGTCTGGAGCTGGCCTCAGGCTGGCTCCATTCCAACTTAGCGGTTCACGCGGCGATGGGCCAGGCCGCTGCGGCTTCTGAGAAGGAGAAGCAGAGTGCCGCCAATGTCGCAGCCGATCATGAGATGGCGTTGAAAGACGCCAAGGCCGCCCGCGACCACTGCCAGGTGCTGGAGGAGGAGTTGCAGGGCCTGCGCGCCAAGCACGCCAAAGAAGCACACCGCCACCAAGCGAAGGTGGAGGAAATGAAGGCCCGGGAGGACGCCGTCAAGAACCTTGATGCTGAGCTGGCGGAGTTGGGGCGGGCGCAAGCCGCCGAGCGCAACCGGTTGGAAGAGCTAGAGCGGGAGGCGAAGACGAGGGAGGCCGATCTCGACGCCAAGGCGGGAGTCCTGACCGAAGACCGTGCAGCCTTTGCCAATCTCGAGAAGAGGTCCCACAAGGCACTGAAGACGCTCTACGAGCAAGGCCTGGAGAAGTCGCTGGCCGCCAACGAGGACGGCCCCGCCTGGCTGCTTCCTCTCTTGGTGCAGGCGCTCGAGGAAGTCGTTGATGGTGTCGGTCCTATGGCGGAGGCAGAAGCTCGCGTCCTGTCTTCAGCTGCATTGACTCGCGTCTTCATCCACCTGCACCTTCACAACCCCAACGCTTGCCTTGAAGAGCTGCTGGAGCCTGTGGCTGAAGACCAATACGAGGCTGCTGCCGCAGCCGTGCAAGGTCAGGTGGAGGCCTTGCTGAAAAAGTTCTGCG
Organism: Triticum urartu; assembly: GCF_056163025.1. Lineage (NCBI taxonomy): Eukaryota > Viridiplantae > Streptophyta > Magnoliopsida > Poales > Poaceae > Triticum > Triticum urartu. The sequence goes on along the minus strand of NC_141877.1, from coordinate 423,647,724 downwards.
GCTTTGTCTCCGCTCCTCTGTCTGGTGATGTCGCCGATCCTGTGGATGGTGGTGAAGGTGAAGACAACGTCACTCATGAGGCAGCTTCTTCCGCAGGTGATGGCGGCGTCCGGGGGTGACCTGCGGCTACCCTCCTGTTTCGTTCATGCAACATGCATTAGGCCTCGGGGAGGCGTTTAGACCTTTCATTTGATATCGTGAAGACAATGTGTAAGGATAATGTGTTTGTAATATTTGCTTCAAGATTTTGCGATTTCCTTCATATTTGCTTTGCGTTCTGCGTCAGCAGAGCCCGGCCCCGCGCATACCTCAACCGCCATTGGGCCAACCGGAGACCAGGACGGACCAAGGAGTGAGGGGCTACGTGAATAGTTAGGCTCCTGAGTCGCGATGCTCAGGAGTCCCCATTGACGCACAAACAGCTTATAGGGAGAGTTCGCGAGGATAGAGTGATGTTCTATGTCGGCAGGGCCCGGCCCCGCGCATACCTCAACCGCCATTCGGTCGACCGGAGACCAGGACGGACCAAGGAGTGAGGGGCTATGTGACCAGTTAGGCTCCTGAGTCGCGATGCTCAGGAGTCCCCCTTGACGCGCAAACAATTTCCATACCTGCCCTCGCCGAGGCCTCGGGAGGGGCGCGCGACACCTAGGTCCGGGAGACCTGGTTGGGTGGCGTGCACTTGGGTGTGGTCCGAGTGCAGCCCCCGTGCCCAGCCCCCTCGCGCGGCTCTCCCGAGGGGAGGCGTTGCGGTGAGGCCGGACGCTGAGCTCTGGGCTCCCTGAGGTTGGTACGACCGTGGGGCTGCCCTCAGTTGTTTATCACCAGCGCGGAGCATAGTGCTTTCGCTTGTGCATGGGCATAGCCCCTCCTCGGCAGTGTCGACGGCCAGCGCGGAGCATGGTGCTTCCACTTGTGTGTGGGATGGGAGCCCCCCTCCGGGAGGAGCCCCCGGGGCGTGTACAGCCCCGCCCTGACACGTGGCTTGCACGGCAGGGCTGCGAAGTGTATCTGGGCACTTGTGAGCCAGCGCGGGACTCACGAGGCCCTACCTCAAGGCGGGTTGAGCCTGGTCTTGAGTCTTGGTGGATGTGTGTTCCTACAAGGCGGTTAGGTGCAAGCACTCTACGTCCTCAGGTCCCGGCCCTCGAGTGAGCTCAGCCGCCGCTGGTATGCCAGGTCGCGATGCCGTGGTCAAGGCCAGGGGGTGATGGCTGGAGAGCCAGTAAGAGCTCCTTAGTTGCGATGCTCAGGATCCCCCTTTTAACGCGCAAGCGAATTGCATGGGGTGAATGTACCCACAGCGGGTGGCAATCGAGCAGGCGATAACCGTAGGAAGATTAAGGAGGGAAGGCAAATCAGCTTGGGTAAATGCAGGAAGATACATGCCACTGGGTCCGGCCCGAGCAACTTGGGGATGATGCAGCCCGAGGGGCGCCCCCAGCAAAGCAAGCTAATGACATGAGCAAAAGGGATACATGCCGCAGGGACGGACCCACGCGGCCTGGGAATAATGCAGCCCAAGGGGCGCTCCCAGCTTAAACGAGCTTGGAAGATGTCGCCTGGTTCTGCAGACAAAGCAGAGTTGGTGCAGTTGAAGGTGTGCGTCGAAGAAATGACTCCTCATGAGCCACCGGAGCCCTGTGCCTCGGGAGGCTCTGGGGGCTCAGGAGGCTCCCTCAAGACCATCTCCGTTTCCTCCAGGACGGCGTGGTACCTGGCCTCTCGAGCCGCCAGGTCATGTTGCATGTTGCACTGATAGGCCGATGCCACGCTCGGCAAGCCGAGGGGCATGAGAACGTAGCTGTGTGGCGGGCCCTCGCAACAGCCCACACGTGAAGGCCAGAAGCGCTCCTGAGATGCGGCCATGTTGAGCCCTGGAACGTCGATGCAGACGCGCAGCTCAGCACCCTCGCCTGGGTGGTGAGTTGCGCCCTGTGAGCGGCTGTGGCTGCGCATGGCTCTTGCGTCTTGCATTTCCTGTGTGGTCTGGGTGATCAACTCTTGAGTGGTGGGCACCCCTTTCCCTGTGTTCTCCTGAGGAAAACGTGTCGTGTAGCACGCCTCCAAGTGGTGCCCGAGCGCCTCCCTCGTGAGGTTGGCAAGGCCTGATGCCCTCTAGAACAGAGCCCCCGAGCCCTGCCCGAGGAGGGCGCTGGGCGCACCTTCCTATGCGATGGAGGGTGGCACCCTTGGGACGGACGCTGATCCTGATGAGGCTCCTGCCGCGACACCATCCTCCTGTGGTCCTGCGTGGCACAGCTGCTTCTTCTTGGGGATGGCCTCTGGATGGCCCTCACTTTTGTTGTCGGGGTTGTCGATTGCTGCAGCTTGGAAGGCGCACTCGAGGGAGCAAACCGCATCCCTTTCTTCACATGGGACCGTGATGATCCCACCACTTCCAGGCATCTTGAGGACGTTATAGCCATGGTAGGTGACCGCCATGAACTTGGCCAGGGACGGATACCCAAGGATGGCGTTGTATGGCAGGCGAATGTGGGCGACATCGAAGTTGATGAGCTCAGTGCAGTAGTTGTCGCGCATGCCGAAGGTGACAGGTAGGCGGACCTGCCCTATCGGTGTGGTGGATCCGTCGGTCACTCCCGAGAAAGGTTTGGTAGGCTGGAGCTGCGCATATGGCACTTGGAGGTTGTCGAATGTGTCGACGGACAGGACGTTGAGCCCTGCACCGCCGTCGATGAGGGTCTTGGTAACCTGCACATTGCTGATGACTGGGGAACACAACATTGGGAGGACGCTGGCGGTGGCCGCGCACTTGAGCTGATCTGCCGAGTTGAAAGTGATGGCACACTGGGACCACTTGAGCGGGCGTGCGGTCCCAAGCTTGGGGAGCACCGTGTTCACCTCGCGAGCGAACCATTTGAAGATGCGCTGAGAGGCTGGGGCCTGGGCGCCGCCCAAGATGCAAGCGATTGCACGCGGCTCCTGGAAGCCCCCGGCCCCCTCGTCCTGATGATGATCGTCGTTCCTTCTTGGTGGCGGCAACAGGGGAAGACCGGTGTTGCTTTGGGGCGATCCTCACGAGGTTGGTCCCTCCAGGCCCCCTCGTGAGGATGGTCTTGCCAGCGGTCCTCACGAGGCCTATCGCGCCATTCCTGGCGCGGGCCACGATCGTCGCAGCGTCCGCCTCCACGTCCTCCTCCACGGCCGTAGCCCCGGTCGCTGCGCTGGGGGCATCGACCGTAGCGTCCTTCTTGTATGGCTGAGCTCTTGGCAGTCGCTGGTGTTGTGAGTGTTCAGGTTCTGGAAGGCGCAGAATGGTCGGCTGTTCTTGGATGACTCGGGCTGATCTCTGCCCCGTTTGGTGTCGGGCTCCACTGCTAGCTCCACTGCTTCCTTGCGCTTCACGTCCTTGGCCTTGGCTTTCTTCTCCTCTGTGCCCGCAGCTGGCAGCTCAAGGAGAGAGAGGCGCCCCTCCTCAGCTCTTGCGCACTTGGTCGCCAGGTTGAACAGCTCCTGAGATGTGCAAAGCTCCATGTGGATAGCAAGCTCTTCCTTCATCTTGACGTCACGGGCGCCGTCGGAGAACACGGAGATGATGGCCTCATCCGTGACCCTGGGGATCTTGAGGCGGGTGTTGTTGAAGCGCTGAATATACTTCTGGAGGGTCTCCCCTGGTTGTTGCTTGATGCGGCGCAGGTCGCCCGCGGCCTGCGGGCGGTCGCGAGTGCCCTAGAAGTTGGCGACGAAGCGGCCGCGCATATCGTCCCAGGAGGAGATCGAGCCATGCTGCAGGTTCAGGAGCCAGGAGCGGGCCCCATCCCTGAGAGCCATGGGAAACCAGTTTTCCATGACTTTCTCGTCACCATCGGCTGCTTCGATGCTCAGCTCGTAGAGCTGCAGGAACTTCGCGGGGTCGGCGGTGCCGTCGTAGCGAGGGGGCAGATCCGGCTTGAACTTGCCTGGCCAGGCGACGCTGCGCATCTCGGGGGTGAAGGCACGACAGTAGTTATTGGGGCCCGCTTTGGAGGTGGAGCTTCGTCTTGATGAGGTCCGTGCGGCGCCGCCGCGGGTGGCGCACGGTCCTGACGAGGCGGCACGGGAAGCGCGGGTGCAGCTCCTCGCGGCCGAGGGATTTCTTGGCAGGTTCTCTCTTCGTGCGCGGGCACCAGGCGTGGCGGATCACACCGCGGGGCCGCGCACCTTGGTGCCAAGGCGCCATCTTTGGGCTGGGGTGGTGGAGGTGCGCCCCGGGCCTTGTCGCCCGTGGCCGGCTGAGGGTGAGGTAGAGAGACGGATAGCGCCAGGGAGCCCCCTGCGGCGCGGACAAGCTCGGCGACATGGTCGAGCCACTCCTCATAGAGGTCGTTGACTAGGCGGTAGCGCAGAAGTTTGTTTGCGGTGAGGAGTGCGGCCCACGCCTCCATGGGAGCGTGTCATGCATGGGACAAAGAACCGGCCGGGGTTAGCGATGGAGTGGCGGTGCGGCCATCCTGTCGTACCGAAGGATGCAGCGAAGATGCTTGCTCCTCGTTCCCCACCGGGCCGGTGGGCGGCGGGAGACGGAGAACGATGAGGTGGCCCGCCGATGGGGGGTGTCTGAGCAGCGCGGGCGGTGAGGGCAGCCCGACGCTCAGCTCGAGCACGGCGAGCGTCCGCCATGGAGACGATGGAGCAATGAAGCGACGAACTGACGGAAGGGAAGCTACGGCGCACCCCTACCTGGCGCGCCAAATGTCAGATGTGGGGTTCCGACAAACCCTTAAGGTTCGAACACTGGGGTGCGCACGAAGTCTTTTCCTCCCATCGATCTACGCCCTAGCTCGCTAAGATCTCACGGACGAACTCGGTGAACTCGCAACACAGAAAGACACGAGATTTATACTGGTTCAGGCCACTGTTGTGGGGTAATACCCTACTCCTGTGTGGTGGTGGTGGATTGCCTCTTGGGCTGATGATGAACAATACAAGGGGAAGAACAGCCTCCTGAGGGTGAGGTGTTCTCGTGCTTGGCTAACTTGTGTGGGTGGGGATGATCTTGATGATCCGTCCATGCCTATGGTGGTGGCTAGTCATATTTATAGAGGCCCTGGTCCTCTTCCCAAATATTGAGTGGGAAGGGAGCCAACAACAGCGGGGAAATTTGAAGAGGGACAACTTGTACAAGCTATCCTAACAAAGGTGGTCTCCTCCTGCGAAAGGCTCTGGTGGTGACGCCGTCTTGTGCTCCACGATGACGTCCATCTTGCTGTCCTTCTGGTCTTGGTCTTGTTGCACCGATATGGCAACCTTTGCCTGATGCCTCGGTACTCCTCGCCTGTGCTGGCCTCCTTAGCACCAAAGAGGAAACAAGGACGCTGCGCGCGCTGGCGCCCGCCTGGTGTCGATCGTCATGGCTCACGTCACGAGAGCCTCGTGAGGTTTGCCTCGCCTTGATATCTCCGCCCCTCGTGAGCCTGCCCGACTAGGCCACTCCAGAGGAGGTCTTGTGTCGTCCACCTCGCGAGGGTCTTGGATGCCTTGTTGATGAAGATGGGTCGTACGGCCTGCTGGCTTAGCCACGCCGCAGGCTCGCGGGCAGGCAAGTCTGGGACCCCCGTTCCCAGAACATCGACACTATCGTCCTCAGGAATATCAAGAATAGCAAAGCTTGTTAAAATAGTAACGTTTGCAACCACAACAGGCACATCCTCACAAATACCGACATGTATAGCAGTTGATTTATCACCCATTTGTAAAGATATTTCAGTAGGTGTCAACTTATTCAAATCAAGTCTACGATATAAAGAGAGAGCCATAACACTAACACCGGCTCCAAGATCACATAAAGCAGTTTTAACATAGTTTCTTTTAATGGAGCATGGTATAGTTGGTACTCTGGGATCTCCTAGTTTCTTTGGTATTCCACCTTTAAAGGTATAATTAGCAAGCATGGCGGAAATTTCAGCTTCCGGTATCTTTCTTTTATTTGTGACAATATCTTTCATATACTTAGCATAAGGATTCATTTTAAGCATATCAGTCAAACGCATACGCAAAAAGATAGGTCTAATCATTTCAGCAAAGTGCTCAAAATCCTCATCATCCTTTTTCTTGGATTGTTTAGGAGGAAAAGGCATGAGATTCTGAACCCATGGTTCTCTTTCTTTACCGTGCTTCCTAGCAACGAAGTCTCTCTAATCATAACGTTGATTCTTTGATTGTGGGTTATCAATATCAACAACAGGTTCAATCTCTACATCATTGTCATTGCTAGGTTGAGCATCAATATGAGCATCATCATTAATACTACCACTAGGTTCATGTTCATTAAAAGATTGTGTTTCAGCATCAGAAATAGAAATATCATTGGGATTCTCAGGTGTGTCAGCAACAGGTTCACTAGAACCATGCAGAGTCCTATCATTTTTCCTTTTCTTCTTCTTAGAAGAACTAGGTGCATCAACATTAGTTCTCTGAGAATCTTGCTCAATTCTCTTAGGGTGGCCCTCAAGATACAAAGGTTCCTGAGTCATTTTACCACCTCTAGTCACAACTCTAACAACATTATCATTTTAATTATTATTTAATTCATTGAGCAAATCATTCTGAGCTTTAAGCACTTGTTCTAATTGAGTGGTAACCATAGAAGCATGTTTACTAATAATTTTAAGCTCACCTTTAACTCTAGACATATAATCACTCAAGTGTTCAATCATATAAGCATTATGTTTCAATTGTCTGCCAACATAAGCATTGAAGTTTTCTTGTTTAACAATAAAATTATCAAACTCATCCAAGCATTGGCTAGCAGACTTATTACGAGGAATATCACCTTCATCAAATCTATAGAAAGAATTTACCTTTACTACCTGTGTCGGGTTATCAAGACCATGTATTTCTTCAATAGGTGGTAAATTCTTAATTCAACTTGATCAACAGTTCTTTCCCTGAAAACACAACCAGCACAACTATCAAGGTGGTCTCTGGAAGCATCGGTTAGTCCATTGTAAAAGATATCAAGTATTTCATTTTTCTTGAGAGGATGATCAGGCAAATCATTGAGTAATCGGAGAAGCCTCCCCAAGCTTGTGGGAGACTCTCTTCTTCAATTTGCACAAAATTATATATTTACCTTAAAGCAGCTTGTTTCTTATGAACAGGGAAATATTTAGTAGAGAAGTAATAAATCATATCCTGGGGACTACGCACACAATCAGGATCAAGAGAATTAAACCATGTTTTAGCATCACCCTTTAATGAGAACGGAAATAACTTAAGGATATAGTAGTAATGAATTTTCTCATCATTAGTGAACAGGGTGGCTATATCATTCAATTTAGTAAGATGTTCCACAACAGTTTCAGATTCATAGCCATAAAAAGGATCAGATTCAACCAAAGTAATTAACTCAGGATCGACAGAGAAATCACAATCCTTCTCAGAAATACGGATGGGTGAAGTAGAAAAAACAGGGTCATATTTCATTCTACATTCAAAGATTTTTCTTTCAGCTTAGCCAACAGTTTCTTAAGATCATATCTATCATTGCAAGCTAAAAAGTCTCTAGTAGTTTCTTCATCCATAACATAACCCTCAGGCACAACAAGCAATACATATCTAGGGGGAGAATCTTCATCATCACATTCATCAATATTATCAGTTTCAATAATTTCATTCTCTCTAACCCTAGCAAGTTGTTCATCAAGAAATTGACCTAATGGCACAGTATTATCAACCATAGAAGTAGTTTCATCATAATTATCGTGCAAGGCAGAAGTGGCATCATCAATAACATGCGACACATCAGAATAAATAGCAGGTGTAGGTGTCGCAAGTTTACTCAAAACAGAAGGTGAATCAAGTGCAGAGCTAGATGGCAGTTCCTTACCTCCCCTCGTAGTTGAGGGGAAAATCTTGGTTCTTTCATCTTTCAAGTTCTTCATAGTGATCAACAGATATAAATCCCAAGTGACTCAAAGCATAGAGCTATGCTCCCCGGCAACGGCGCCAAAAAATAGTCTTGATAACCCACAAGTATAGGGGATCACAACAGTTTTCGAGGGTAGGGTATTCAACCCAAATTTATTGATTCGACAGAAGGGGAGCCAAAGAATATTCTCAAGTATTAATAGTTGAGTTGTCAATTCAACCGCACCTGAAAGACTTAATATCTGCATCAAAGTATTTAGTAGCAGAGTAATATGGAAATAATGGTAGCAGTGGCAAAAGTAACAGTATTGGTTTTGTAGTGATTGTAACAGTAGCAACGGAAAAGTAACTAAGCAAAGATCAATATGTGAAAAGCTCGTAGGCATTGGATCAGTGATGGATAATTATGTCGGATGTGATTCCTCGTGCAACAGTTATAATATAGGGTGACACAGAACTAGCTCCAGTTCATCAATGTAATGTCGGCATGTATTCCGAATATAGTCATACGTGCTTATGGAAAAGAACATGCATGGCATATTTTGTCCTACCCTCCCGTGGCAGCGGGGTCCTATTGGAAACTAAGGGATATTAAGGCCTCCTTTTAATAGAGTACCAGAACAAAGCATTAAGCCATTAACACTTAGTGAATACATGAACTCCTCAAACTATAGTCATCACCGGGAGTGGTCTCCATTATTGTCGCTTTGGGGTTACCAGCTCATAACACATAGTAGGTGACTATTGACTTGCAAAATAGGATCAAGAACTCACATATATTCATGAAAACATAATAGGTTCAGATCTGAAATCATGGCACTCGGGCCCTAGTGACAAGCATTAATCATAGCAAAGTCATAGCAACATCAATCTCAGAACATAATGGATACTAGGGACCAAACCCTAACAAAACAAACTCGATTACATGATAAATCTCATCCAAACCATCACCGTCCAGCAAGCCTACGATGGAATTACTCACGCACGGCGGTGAGCATCATGAAATTGGTGATGGAGGAAGGTTGATGATGACGATGGCGACGGATTCCCCTCTCCGAAGCCCCGAACGGACTCTAAATCAGCCCTCCTGAGTGAGACTAGGGCTTGGCGGCGGCTCTATATCGTAAAACACGATGAATCCTCCTCTCCGATTTTTTTCTCCCTGAACGTGAATATATAGAGTTGGAGTTGAGGTTGGTGGAGCCTCATGGGGCCCATGAGACAGGGGGCGCACCCCAGGGGGGTGGGAACGCCCCCACCCTCGTCGACAGGGTGTGGGCCCCCTGGTGTTGATTCTTTCGCCAGTATTTTTTATAAATTCCAAAAATATTCTCCCTGAAGTTTCAGGTCATTCCGAGAACTTTTATTTCTGCACAAAAATAACACCATGGCAATTCTGCTAAAAACAGCGTCAGTCCGGGTTAGTTCCATTCAAATCATGAAAGTTAGAGTCCAAAACAAGGTAAAAAGTGTTTCGAAAAGTAGATACGACGGAGACGTATCAGCATGGGCGTAGTACTTTGTTTCAGTGACTAATAGATTTTTGCAATAAGTATGTGATTTCTTTATGACTAATGTTGAGTCCGTGGATTATACGCACTCTCACCCTTCCGCCATTGCTAGCCTCTCTTGTACCGAGCAAATTTCGCCGGTATCATAAACCACCATATACCTTCCTCAAAACAGTCACCATACCTACATATTATGGCAATTCCATAGCCATTCCGAGATATATTGCCATGCAACTTTCCACCGTTATGTTTATTATGACAAGCATCATCATTATCATATTGCTTTGCATGATCATGTAGTTGACATTGTATTTGTGGCAAAGCCACCATTCATCATTTTTTTATACATGTCACTCTTGATTCATTGCACATCCCGGTACACCGCCGGAGGCATTCATATAGAGTCATATCTTGTTCTATATTGAGTTGTAAGTAAATAGAACTATGATGATCTTCCTTTTTAGAACATTGTCCCATGCGAGGATAAAAGAAAGAAGAAAGAAAAAAATAACAAAAAATAAAGAAAGAAAGAATAGAGAAAAAGAGAGAAGGGGCAATGTTAATATCCTTTTCCATACTTGTGCTTCTAAGTAGCACCTTGATCTTCATGATAGAGAGTCTCCTATGTTATCACATTCATATACTAGTGGGGATTTTTCATTATAGAACTTGGCTTGTATATTCCAATGATGGGCTTCCTCAAAATGCCCTAGGTCTTCATGAGCAAGCAAGTTGGATGCACACCCACTTAGTTTTCTTTTTGAGCTTTCATAAACTTACAGCTCTAGTGCATCCGTTGCATGGCAATCCCTGCTCACTCACATTGATATCTATTAATGGGAATCTCCATAGCTCGTTGATACGCCTAGTTGATGTGAGACTATCTCCCTCTTTTTGTCTTCTCCACAACCACCTTCTATTCCACCTATAGTGCTATGTCCATGGCTCATGCTCATGTATTGCGTGAAAGTTGAAAAGGTTTGAGAACATCAAAAGTATGAAACAATTGCTTGGCTTGTCATCGGGGTTGTGCATGATTTGAATATTTTGTGTGATGAAGATGGAGCATAGCCAGACTATATGATTTTGTAGGGATAAGCTTTCTTTGGCCATGTTATTTTGAGAAGACATAACTATTTTGTTAGCATGCTTGAAGTATTATTGTTTTTATGTCAATATTAAACTTTTGTTTTGAATCATAGGGATCTGAACGTTGATGCCAAAATAGAGAAAATTACATGGATAAATATGTTAGGTAGCATTCCACATCAAAAATTCTGTTTTTATCATTTACCTACTCGAGGACGAGCAGGAATTAAGCTTGGGGATGCTTGATATGTCTCCAACGTATCTATAATTTTTTATTGTTCCTTGTTATTATTTATCTGTTTTGGATGTTTTATATGCATTTATATGCTATTTTATATTATTTTTGGGGCTAACCTATTAACCTAGAGCCTAGTGCCAGCTCTTGTTTTTCCTTGTTATAGAGTTTCGTAGAAAAGTAATATCAAACGGCGCCAAACAAAATGGAACTTTCGCGATGATTTTTCTTGGACCAGAAGACATCCAGAGGACTTGGAGTGCACGTCAGGAAAGCCATGAGGCGGCCACAAGGACGGAGGGCGCGCCCCCCACCCTTGTGGACCCCTCGTGACTCCACCGACGTATTTGTTCTGCCTATATATTCTCAAATGTCCCAAAACCAATCAGGAGAGCCACCGAAACACTTTTCCACCGCTGCAACCTTCTGTACCCGTGAGATCCCATCTAGGGGCCTTTTCTGGCGTCCTGCCGGAGGGGGATTCGATCACGAAGGGCTTCTACATGAACACCATTCCCCCTCCGATGAAGCGTGAGTAGTTTACCACAGACCTACGGGTCCATAGCTAGTAGCTAGATGGCTTCTTCTCTCTCTTTTATTCTCAATACCATGTTCTCCTCGATTTTCTTAAAGATCTATTCGATGTAATACTCTTTTTGTGGTGTGTTTGCCGAGATTAGATGAATTCTGGATTTATGATCAGCTTATCTATGAATATTATTTGAATCTCCTCTGAATTCTTATATGCATGATTTGATATCTTTGCAAGTCTCTTCGAACTATCGATTTGGCTTGGCCAACTAGATTGGTTTTTCTTGCAATGGGAGAAGTGCTTAGCTTTGGGTTCAATCTTGCGGTGCTCGATCCCAGTGACAGAAGGGGAACCGACACATATTGTATTGTTGTCGTCGAGGATAACAAGATGGGGTTTTCATCATATTGCTTGAGTTTATCCCGCTACATCATGTCATCTTACTTAATGCATTACTCTATTCTTATGAACTTAATACTCTAGATGCAGGCAGGAGTCGGACGATGTGTGTAGTAATAATAGTAGATGCAGGCAGGAGTCGGTCTACTTGATACAGGCATGATGCCTATATTCATGATCATTGCCTTATACATCGTCATAACTTTGTGCTTTTCTATCAATTGCTCGGCAGTAATTTGTTCACCCACCGTAATATCTTCTATCTTGAGAGAGGCCTCTACTGAAACCAATGCCCCCCGGGTCTACTTTCCATCATATAAGTTCCCGATCTATAATTTTAGTTTTCTATTTACTTTCTTTGCAATATTTTACTTTTCGTTCCATAAACCAAAAATACCAAAAATATTACTTTACCGTTTATCCATCTCTATCAGATCTCACTTTGCAAATAACTGTGAAGGGATTGACAACCCCTTTATCGCGTTGGATGCAAGTTGGTGTTTGTTTGTGTAGGTATTCGGTGACTTGTGCATTATCTCCTACTGGATTGATACCTTGGTTCTCAAAACTAAGGGAAATACTTACTCTACTTTGCTGCATCACCCTTTCCTCTTCAAGGGAAAGACCAATGCAAGCTCAAGAAGTAGCAGCTCCCATAACTACAAAGGAGAATAAATTTGCTTATGTAGAGAGTAACAAAATTTATATGATTATGAATCATGAAAAGAATGTTGTATGTGATAGCTATATTATTGAATTCATTCATGATGCTACTGAAAACTATTATGAGAGAGTAACATATGCTCTTACATATTGCCATAATATCAAGTTTCCTCTCGATGTGTTGAAAATCTTGAAGTTATGCTTGTTTTGCCTTCCTATGATAGTTGATTATTGCTCCCATAACTCGTTTGCTCACAAAATCCCTATGCATAGGAAGTGGATTAGGCTTAAATGTGCTTTCATGATGCCCCCATTATGTTTCAATTCTTATCTTTCATATGAGCATCATTGAAATCATCATGCCTAGCTAAAAAGGCACTAAAGAAAAGCGCTTGTTGGGAGACAACCCAATATTTACCCGTACTGTTTTTCTGTGTTCACATGATTAGGATACTATAGTAATCATGTTGTATAGCTTTTGTTTCAATAAAGTGCTAAGTAAAGCCTTTAATATAGTGTGGATGATAGTTGACTTGATTCTGTGAAAAAACAGAAACTTTTGCGCCCAGTTTTGGAATTTGTAAAGTCATAGAAATGTGATTTTGCTATGATTTTTTACACATGATTGATATACAAATTCCCTACATTTTCCTAATTTTTCAGAATTTTTGGATCTACAGAAGTATGGTCATTGTTCAGATCATTATGGACTGTTCTGTTTTTGATAGATTCTGTTTTCAATGCATAGTTTCATTGTTTTAGTGTTTCCATAGATTATATTAAGTGATATAAATTGTGGAAATGATAAGGTACAGTAAGCATTGTGTGAGAACAATTATGAATCTTACCTTTGATAGTACCCAAGTGAATGACTTGCTCCTTATCGGATCTCACGAAGTTCCGTTAAGTTTTGTGTGACTGAAGTTTCCAAGTTTTGGGTGAGATATTGATATGAGGAGAATAAGGAGTGGAAATATACTAAGCTTGGGGATTCCCAAGGCAACCCAAGGTAATATTCAAGGAAGATCCAAGCAACTAAGCTTGGGGATGCCCCGGAAGGCATCCCCTCTTTCATCTCCAACATTATCGGTAACATTATTTGGAGCTATATGTTTATTCATCACATGATATGAGTTTTTCTTGGAGCATCATTTTATTTTAGTTGGATTTGCTTTCCGCTATATAGAACAATATTTTCATCTTTTAGTTCAATAAAAAAGGTCAAGTATAGGCTTTACCATGCTTATTTTGCAAGTCTATGTGTTGCTATTTTGAAAACATAAAGTTTTCTATCATTATCCGAATTCTTCTGGAAAGTCGGAATGTGATAAAATCTTGACATTTTTATAGAATAAGCTAAAACAAATTTTCTACAGTGTGGTAATTTTTCAGGATTTTGGAGTTAGAGAAGTATGAATTATCTTGTATTCTTTACAGACTATCCTGTTTTGACATATTGCTGTTATGATTTCATTGTTTGCATATGTTTGCATTTTTAATGATTCTATTTGAGGATAGGAGTGTTAAATATTTAGAGGCATTTAGTATGAAGTGTTAAATAACAATTTTAGTGATTTTTTACAGTATAGAATGATAAGTTTTGCATTGATTAATACTAACTTATCTCACGAGTTCTTGTTGAGTTTTGTGGATGAAGTTTTGAAGAATTAGGGAAATCGTAATATGAGAGGATGAAAGTGCAACTATCCCTAGGTGGTTTTGGTAATTAATAACAACATATAGCTCATTGAGCTAATGCTATTCCAAGATGACTATTTCAGGAAAGCTCAATGATTGGCATGGCATGGATGTGAAAGTGGAACCCTCAAAATGCTAAGGACAAAGGATTGGCTCAAGCTCAAAAGCTCAAGACTCTTCATTTTATATTTTAGTGATCCAAGATCACATTGAGTCTTTAGGAAAAGCCAATACTATCAAGGAGGGATGAGGTGTTGCTTAATGAGCCTCTTGCTTCATGTGCTTAGTGATATGCTCCAAAACCCTCAACTACTTTCCCATATCCACATATGACCTAAACCCTAAGCCAAACTCGGTCCTACCGATTCTTTCTATCCGGCGCCACCGAGTTTCACTTGTCATAAGCCACTGCCAAACCCTAGCAATTCGGTTCTACCGATAGGGATCTCGGTCTCACCGAGATGGGATTGCAAACTCTCTGTTTCCCTTTCGTAACTTTTCGGTCTCACCGAAAGAGCGAATCGGTCCCACCGAGATTGCAATGTAAACTCTTTATTTCCCTTTTGTAACTTTTTGGTCTCACCGAAAGAGCAAATCGGTCCCACCGAGTTTGCCTGACCAACTCTCTGGTTAGCTAATTACCAAAATCGGTCTCACCGAGTTTGTGTAATCGGTCTCAGCGAGATTACGTTATGCCCAAACCCTAACCATATCGGTCCTACCGAGTTGCATGTCAGTCCCACCGAAAATCTCTAACGGTCACTAGGTTTACCTTTTCGGTCCGACCGAGTTTGTTGATTCGGTCCCACCGAGATTGGAAAACTGTGTGTAACTATTGGATTTTGTGTGGAGGCTATATATACCCCTCCACCTCCTCTTCATTCATGGAGAGAGCCATTAGAACACAAACACAATTCCAACTCATATGTTCTGAGAGAGAACCACCTACTCATGTGTTGAGACCAAGATATTCCATTCCTACCATATGAATCTTGATCTCTAGCCTTCCCCAAGTTGCTTTCCACTCAAATCTTCTTTCCACAAGATCCAAATCCTATGAGAGAGAGTTGAGTGTTGGGGATACTATCATTTGAAGCACAAGAGCAAGGAGTTCATTACCTACACACCATTTGTTACTTCTTGGAGAGTGGTGTCTGCTAGATTGGCTAGGTGTCACTTGGGAGCCTCCGACAAGATTGTGGGGTTGAACCAAGGAGTTTGTAAGGGCAAGGAGATCGCCTACTTTGTGAAGATCTACCGCTAGTGAGGCAAGTCCTTCGTGGCGATGGCCATGGTTGGATAGACAAGGTTGCTTCTTCGTGGACCCTTCGTGGGTGGTTGCTTCTTCGTGGACCCTTCGTGGGTGGAGCCCTCCGTGGACTCGCGCAACCATTACCCTTTGTGGGTGGAGCCCTCCGTGGACTCGCGCAACCGTTACCCTTCGTGGGTTGAAGTCTCCATCAACGTGGATGTAGGATAGCACCACCTATCCGAACCACGGGAAAAACATCTGTGTCTCCAATTGCGTTTGAATTCTCCAAACCCTTCCCTTTACATTCTTGCAAGTTGCATGCTTTACTTTCCGCTGCCAATATACTCTTTGCATGCTTGCTTGAATTGTGTGATGATTGCTTGACTTGTCCTACAATAGCTAAAATCTGCCAAGAACTAAAATTGGGAAAAGGTTAAGCTTTTATTTGGTCAAGTAGTCTAATCACCCCCCCCCCTCTAGACATACTTTCGATCCTACAAGTGGTATCAGAGCTTTGGTCTCCATTTGCTTTGATCTCCATAGATTTTGGTGGTCATAGCCTTGGTTTCACAACCTAGGAGAGTATGGCGTCTAGCGAGGGAAATTATCACCGTAGAGGTCCTTACTTTGATGGTACTAATTTTGCTAGTTGGAAGCATAAAATGAAAATGCATATTCTTGGACATAACCCCGCCGTTTGGGCTATTGTGTGTGTTGGTTTGCAAGGTGACTTCTTTGATGGGAAAGAACCAAACCGTGAAGCTACCGCGGATGAGTTGAAGATGTTGCAATACAATGCTCAAGCTTGTGATATTCTCTTCAACGGATTGTGCCCCGAAGAATTCAACAAAATCAGCCGTCTTGAGAATGCAAAGGAAATTTGGGACACTTTGATTGATATGCACGAAGGTACCGACTCCGTCAAGGAATCCAAGTTGGATGTGCTTCAAAGTCAACTTGACAAGTTCAAAATGAAGGATGGTGAAGGTGTCGCTGAAATGTACTCTAGGCTTGCTCTCATCACAAATGAGATTGCCGGCTTAGGAAGTGAAGAGATGACCGATAGATTCATCATCAAGAAGATTCTAAGAGCCTTGGATGGAAAATATGATACCGTGTGCACATTGATCCAAATGATGCCCAATTACAGAGATCTCAAGCCAACGGAGGTGATTGGAAGAATTGTTGCTCATGAGATGTCACTTAAGGATAAAGAGGAACTTCACAACAAATCAAGTGGTTCCTACAAAGCCTCATGTGAAGCCCCTACATCATCAAGTGAGAAACAAAACTTCAATGAAGAATTGAGCTTAATGGTGAAGAACTTCAACAAGTTCTACAAGAGTAGAAGCAAAGATAGAAGCTTCAAGTCAAGGTCCTACAATGACAGAAGATCTTCTAGTCGAGAGCGAAACTGCTACAGTTGTGGAAGACCCGGCCACTATTCCAATGAGTGTACGGCTCCCTACAAGAGAAGAGAAGATTCTCCAAAAAGAAGAAGCAAAGAATCACCACCAAGAGATAGAAGGAGTAGAGATGATCGTTATGAACGAAGATACTCACGGAGAAGCAAGGATTCGGAAAGGAAGGAAAAATCATCAAGGAGCTACACAAAACGAAGACATCATGCTCATGTTGGTGAATGGGTATCCGGATCCGACTCCGACAGCCACTCCGAGAGAAGTTATCACTCCGACTCCGAAGATACTGAAGATGAAGGTGTTGCCGGTCTAGCACTTGTGTCAACCAACTCCTATGACATATTTGACTCACCAAATGAAGGAATTGGAAGATGCTTCATGGCCAAAGGTCCTAAGGTAACACACCCCGAGTATGTTGATTTCAATAGTGATGAAGATGACTTGTTAGGTGATGACTTGCTAATTGACAACTCTAGTGATGAATACTATGATGAAATGTCAATTAATTATGCTAATCAAGATAAAACGAATGACAATGATAAGGAGAAGATTGAGGCTCTAACTAAAGAACTAAACACTCTTAAGTTAGCTCATGAAACTATCTTCGAAGATCATCAAGAACTTTTAAGAGCTCATGAGAAACTACGCTTTGAAAAGCTCAATCTTGAGCAAGAGCATGAGTTCTTAAAAGCAATCAATGATGATCTCCGGAAGAAAAGTTCTTCTTACATTGACAAGCGTTTACTCTTATCCACTTACATGCCTCAAGTCAAGTCTAGAAACAAGAACAAGAAAGATTCTTCCTCTAGCAGTAACAATGATCATGCTAAATCCAATATTGTTGCTTCTAGTAGTTCTCTTGATTCCACTAATGATTCTCTTAGCCAAGTTACACTTGAGCAAGAAAATATCTTATTGAAGGGAATTATAGAGAAAGGAGTGTACAAAAGACTTGCCGGGAGTAAGCAATTCGAGGAAATTGTGCGCAAGCAAGGATTGCACCGGAAGAATCAAGGTGTTGGTTTTGAACGAAAGTTCAATGCCAATGGAGTTGAGTGGGAAGAAGATCAATACCCCAAGACAAAGTTTGTTCCTCAACAAGAGAAGTATGATACTTCTTTCAAGGGGACACAAGCTCAAGATGATCTTCCACCACAAGACTACAAGCAAAAAGGCAAGGACAAGCTTCAAGAGGAAATTGATGCAGCTCCTAAGACCTTAGTCAAGTGGATTCCCAAGACTACTTCAAGTTCCACTTCATCAAGTACGACTACAACTCCAAGGATTCCCATCAAGATGGTGTGGATCCAAAAGAAGAAGAACTAGAGAGTTCTTGAGGGTGACTCCGCCAACATACTTCACTCTTATCATTTTGGCAAGAACAAGTGCAATCAACTTCCACATCTTGCACTAGTTCAAGGAGTCACAAACCCTCTTGTTGGTAAGACAAGGGACAAGGTAACCTAAAAGTTTTCATGGACATCATCTTGTGTGTGCATCACTCTATGTCTATGGATATCCTTGTTTGTTCCTTGTGGGACTAACCCATGTAGGTATTGAAAGTGCAATTCACTCAAATGGATAGCTCCAAGTGATCTACATCAACATTGAGCATCCACATCTTCAACATCTACATGAAGTCATCATCGACAAAACCCGAGGTTAGTTCATCCCTCTAAGGGGGGATATCACATCTAGGGGGAGCTTTACTCTAAGACTTGAGCTAAAGCAACTCTAAAGATGTGAACACAACAATGCTTTATGTAAAAGTGGTAACCCCACTTGAGCTTAAACGATGAGTATGACCTATGATCAAGTGTTCTCACTTGACTCCTAAGTCAATATACTCATATATAGATGACCTTGTCATCGCAAATTGCTTAATAGATGCTAGAATTGGTTGTGCATGCCTTGCCACATATTTCATTTGCCATCTTATTGTGTGAGCATGCTGGTTGCATATTTTACTCATTCAAGGACATCCACTTGTTGTTTTGATTGTTTGGTTTTATTTCCTTTTGCCAAGTCGATGGACAAGAATGCCTAAGAACCTCCTCTAGCTATCTATGCTTTTCTCGTCTCAAACTCTATTCATGCTACATCACAAAATTTGATCAAGTCAGATTCGAACCACTCTGTGTGAGGAGCGCTCGGAGTCCCCGATTCGTCATAGACTTAAACTTCCAAAACCTCTTTATGATTCTCGGTCTGACCGATACCCTACTTTCGGTCCTACCGAGATCATTAAGTTGATCTAGGTTTTCGATCTCGGTGCAACCGATTTGAACCATTCGGTCACACCGAGTTGCAACAACTGTATACAGTTTTGCATCTCGGTGCCACCGAGTTGTTCCACTCGGTCACACCGACAGGGTCGGGCTATATATAGTCACGGGCAAAAATTTGGAAATTTATCCGAACCCCTTCGCCCGCGTGATAGCCTGCTCTGCCAACTTGGTCTCCGGATTGTCTCCTCGCCGCCAGCAGCCTCCAGTCGCTGGTCTCCATCGCCGTCAACGGAATTCAACCCTGCCGTTGCCGCCGTAGCAAGTCTCCGCCGAACTAGGGTATGGACTCGATCACAGTGCTATTCCCCGTCCGATTCCTAGCATAGTGTGTTCTTAATGATTCTTGCCACGATTGAAACACTCCTATCCAGTCAATGCGCTCGTAGATTAGGTTTGATTCGAAAATTTTAGGGTTAGGTTTCCGCCGAAACCATCTCGGACCCACCGAGTTGAAAAACTCGGTCCCACCGATTTGGCTTATGCCATTGCACAAGTGAGACTCGGTCTGACCGAGAATTACTTATCGGTGTGACCAATTTTGGAACTTTGTGAAACCCTAGCAGTCTCGGTGCCACCGAACTGTGACTCGGTCTGACCGAGTTCACTAGTTTAGGTTCCAAAACTGCTTCGGTATCACCGAGTTTAAAAATCGGTAGATCCGAGATGATTTCAGTGGGAAACTAAAACTAAGATTTTGAATCATTCTTTTGCAAAAATCTCTGCATTTTGTGATGCTCATCCACTCTACTTCATCTATAAACTATTCACAGGGTCAGCAGTTAGCTTGTTCATCATGTCAGACCAAAGTGATAGCCAGAACTTGTCAGAGCAGGAAGTGCAGATGAGTGAGGGCACTAGTCCCTCAAGTTCTTCAGATGAAGGCAGCAGGAGCACCCCTAGCAATCTGCCAAAAGCTGCCACAAGACAAAGGAAGAAGAGAACCTCAGAATCAGAGGATGAGGACTATGTGGCAGAAGAGGAAGCAACTTCAAAGAGAGTAGTGCTCGAGAAGGAACATGGCTCAGCTCAAGGCACAAAGCCAGGATTGAAAATCAAAAGGCCAGTAGGTAGGCAGCCTATGCCAAAGGCCAGAGCCTCAACTCTGATTCCTAAAAAGCCTGCAACCATAGAGCCAGTTGCTGTTGAAGGAAAGAAAAGGAAGGAAAGGGTCAAGAAGACCGTAGCCAGAGTGCTTGGAAAGGCTTCCATCATGGAAGAAGAGGAAGAAGAAGAGGTTGCTGCACCAGCACCTAAGGCACCCAAGCTAATGGGTGATGCTATCAAATCAGGGGCTACTGCATCTAAGCCCAAGGAAGCACCCAAGGTTGCATCAAAGGTCAAGACAGCTCCAAAGATAAATACGAGGAGCATACCTGCAACTGAAAAGAACAAGGCCCCAGTGCCTGAAGCTGCTGAAGAAGATGATGAAGAGCATGTTCTGAGAAAGCTCAAGCCCAAGATCCCAGACCACAATGATGCTCATCCTGTGGCTGAGGACATGAAGCTCAGAAGAGACTCGGGGCTGAGGAAGTGGAGAGAAGCAGATCCGTATGCTTCAAGGAGAAGAACTGCTGTTGATTACAGGTTTCACACTAAGGAACAGCAGGACTTCTATGAGACAGTTTTGTTGGACAAGAAGCCCATAGTTTGTGACATGAGATGGGTTGATTGGGAGTACATCAAGGACAATGAAGAGCACTATCCTGGAGTGCAAGACAGCTTCAATGCTTGTGGAGTAGCAGACTTTGTTGGGCAGAAGCTCATAAAGTGGAACGAGGAACTTATTATGCAATTCTACTCCACGGCACACTTCTATCCAGATGGTAGGATAACTTGGATGTCTAAAGGTACGAGGTACCAATCTATAGTTGCTGAATGGGCTCAGCTGATCAATGCCCCAGAAGAGCAGGAAGAAGACTTGGATGTATATGCCAAGAAGAAGATGGACCACAACTCTATGTCCAACATGTACAAGGAAATTCCAAATGAAGCACTTGATACTTTCAAGTTTGTCTCAGTGCATTATCTTCTGTCAGGGCTGCCAACTATCAACTGGATCCTTAGGCATACCTTGTTGCCCAAGTCAGGTGATCACAAGATGATCAGAGGCCATGCGATCAATTTGCTTCATATATTTGATGTGCCACAGAAGTTCAAAGTGATGAGCCTCATGGTCGAGACCATTAAGAGGACAGCAGCTGATCAGAAGAGGAGCTGTAGATATGCCCCACAAATTCAGGAGTTAATCAACTCCAAGATGGGCACAGGCATATACTTATTGGACAAGGAACACCTGCCCATCCGTCCAGATTTTGAAGATAATCAAGTTTTCATGAATGAGAATGAACCATCATCTGCACAAGCACAAGAAAAGAAGGAGAAGGCAAGGAAGGAGAAAGATGCCAAGATGCCAACTCAAGAGGAGGCATCTGAGTCTTTCTTGAAAACCAAACAAGAGCAGCTTGGTTACTTGATTGCATCCACACTGAGGATTGAGCAAGGACTGGCCACCCTCACTCAGAATCAGCAGTGCTTTCAACTGATGCCTTTGCCAGAGTGCCACGAGATCCGAGGTCGTCTACAGTGCCAGTTGCTGACCCCAGAGACACCACGTCTGCACCAGCTACAGCCTCAGTTCCACCAGCTCCAGCGTCGACTTCAGCCTCGACTCCGACCACGTCTATAGAAGGCTTCGTCCTTGGAGTGCTCCGGACTCCACCACCACCTGAAGATCAAGCCTGAGTGTCGACTTAGCACTATGCATTTTCTAGGAACTTTTTGGTAACTTGTTGCCAAAGGGGGAGAAAATGTATAGATCATAGGCTTCGAGAGAGAGTGTTGCTTTTAGTGTTGCTTTTATTCTCTCTTGTTTTATTTGGTGGTTTTTCGAACTTTGTTTGCTTTTGTGTGAGATACTATGTCATTGCTCGTGAGACATTGATGATCATGTGTTTGATCATAAGCTACACTTAATGTTTGCTTAATATTATCATCTTATCTATCTTATGTGATCATTCACTATTCTTGGTAATGAGTGCATGTATTTCATTCTTATCATTTTAAGCGCTCCACCAAGATGTATGTGACATGGAAGAGTAACCCATGACTCTAACTCTTTGTGCATTTGCAGTCCAAAGCAAATTTTAAATATGCACAAATTTAGGGGGGGCTCTTACTTGTCACATACTTCTCAAAGCGACGATATATTTCATGCTTATTATCATTTGTCGAAGCTTTGATCTATATGTTGTCATCAATTACCAAAAAGGGGGGGATTGAAAGTGCAACTATCCCTAGGTGGTTTTGGTAATTCATAACAACATATAGCTCATTGAGCTAATGCTATTCCAAGATGACTATTTCAGGAAAGCTCAATGATTGGCATGGCATGGATGTGAAAGTGGAACCCTCAAAATGCTAAGGACAAAGGATTGGCTCAAGCTCAAAAGCTCAAGACTCTTCATTTTATATTTTAGTGATCCAAGATCACATTGAGTCTTTAGGAAAAGCCAATACTATCAAGGAGGGATGAGGTGTTGCTTAATGAGCCTCTTGCTTCATGTGCTTAGTGATATGCTCCAAAACCCTCAACTACTTTCCCATATCCACATATGACCTAAACCCTAAGCCAAACTCGGTCCTACCGATTCTTTCTATCCGGCGCCACCGAGTTTCACTTGTCATAAGCCACTGCCAAACCCTAGCAATTCGGTTCTACCGATAGGGATCTCGGTCTCACTGAGATGGGATTGCAAACTCTCTGTTTCCCTTTCATAACTTTTCGGTCTCACCGAAAGAGCGAATCGGTCCCACCGAGATTGCAATGTAAACTCTTTGTTTCCCTTCTGTAACTTTTCGGTCTCACCGAAAGAGCAAATCGGTCCCACCGAGTTTGCCTGACCAACTCTCTGGTTAGCTTATTACCAAACTCGGTCTCACCGAGTTTGTGTAATCGGCCTCACCGAGATTACGTTATGCCCAAACCCTAACCATATCGGTCCTACCGAGTTGCATGTCAGTCCCACCGAAAATCTCTAACGGTCACTAGGTTTACCTTTTCGGTCCGACCGAGTTTGTTGATTCGGTCCCACCGAGATTGGAAAACTATGTGTAACGGTTGGATTTTGTGTGGAGGCTATATATACCCCTCCACCTCCTCTTCATTCATGGAGAGAGCCATCAGAACACATACACAATTCCAACTCATATGTTCTGAGAGAGAACCACCTACTCATGTGTTGAGACCAAGATATTCCATTCCTACCATATGAATCTTGATCTCTAGCTTTCCCCAAGTTGCTTTCCACTCAAACCTTCTTTCCACCAGATCCAAATCGTATGAGAGAGAGTTGAGTGTTGGGGAGACTATCATTTGAAGCACAAGAGCAAGGAGTTCATTACCTACACACCATTTGTTACTTCTTGGAGAGTGGTGTCTCCTAGATTGGCTAGGTGTCACTTGGGAGCCTCCAACAAGATTGTGGAGTTGAACCAAGGAGTTTGTAAGGGCAAGGAGATCGCCTACTTCGTGAAGATCTACCGCTAGTGAGGCAAGTACTTCGTGGGCGATGGCCATGGTGGGATAGACAAGGTTGCTTCTTCGTGGACCCTTCGTGGGTGGTTGCTTCTTCGTGGACCCTTCGTGGGTGGAGCCCTCCGTTGACTCGCGCAACCATTACCCTTCGTGGGTGGAGCCCTCCGTGGACTCGCGCAACCGTTACCCTTCGTGGGTTGAAGTCTCCATCAACGTGGATGTAGGATAGCACCACCTATCCGAACCACGGGAAAAACATCCGTGTCTCCAATTGCGTTTGAATTCTCCAAACCCTTCCCTTTACATTCTTGCAAGTTGCATGCTTTACTTTCCGCTGCCAATATACTCTTTGCATGCTTGCTTGAATTGTGTGATGATTGCTTGACTTGTCCTACAATAGCTAAAATCTGCCAAGAACTAAAATTGGGAAAAGGTTAAGTTTTTATTTGGTCAAGTAGTCTAATCACCCCCCCCCTCTAGACATACTTTCGATCCTACACCGTTATCCATTTATAGTTCATCACGAAGTTCTACTAACTTGGTGATGGTGACTAGAGAATTCTGTCAATCACTATTTTATCTGGAAGATTAACTCCCACTTGATTCAAGCGATTGTAGTACCCAGACAATCTAAGCACATGCTCACTGCTTGAGCTATTCTCCTCCATTTTTAGCTATATAACTTGTTGGAGACTTCATATCTCTCAACTCGGGTATTTACTTGAAATATTATCTTCAACTCCTGGAACATCTCATATGGTCCATGACGTTCAAAACGTCTTTGAAGTCCCGATTCTAAGTCGTTTAAGCGTGGTGCACTAAACTATCAAGTAGTCATCATATTGAGCTAGCCAAACATTCATAACATCTACATCTGCTCCTGCAATAGGTTTGTCACCTAGCGGTGCATCAAGGACATAATTCTTCTGTGCGGCAATGAAGATAGTCCTCAGATCACGGATCCAATCCGCATCATTGCTACTAACATCTTTCAACTCAGTTTTCTCTAGGAACATATCAAAAATAAAACAGGGGAGCTAAATGCGAGCAATTGATCTACAACATAGATATGAAAATACTAACAGGACTAAGTTCATGATAAATTAAAGTTCAATTAATCATATTACTTAAGAACTCCCACTTAGATAGACATCCCTCTAATCATCTAAGTGACCACGTGATCCAAATCAACTAAACCATAACCGATCATCACGTGAAATGGAGTGGCTTTCAGTGGTGAACATCACTATGTTGATCATATCTACTATATGATTCACGCTTGACCTTTCGGTCTCAGTGTTCTGAGGCCATATCTGCATATGCTAGGCTTGTCAAGTTTAACCTGAGTATTCTGCGTGTGCAAAAACTGGCTTGCACCCGTTGTAGATGGACGTAGAGCTTATCACACCCGATCATCACGTGGTGTCTAGGCACGACGAACTTTGGCAACGGTGCATACTCAGGGAGAACAATTTTATCTTGAAATTTAGGTGAGAGATCATCTTATAAAGCTACCGTCGAACTAAGCAAAATAAGATGTATAAAAGATAAACATCACATGCAATCAAAATATATGTGACATGATATGGCCATCATCATCTTGTGCCTTTGATCTCCATCTCCAAAGCATCGTCATGATTTCCATCGTCACCGGCATGACACCATAATCTCCATCATCTTGATCTATATCAATGTGTCATCACATGGTCGTCTCACCAACTATTGCTCTTCCAACTATTGCTATCACATAGCGATAAAGTAAATCAATTATTTGGCGCTTGCATCTTATGCAATAAAGAGACAACCATAAGGCTTCTGCCAGTTGCCGATAACTTTAACAAAACATGATCATCTTATACAACAACTTATATCTCATCACGTCTTGACCATATCACATCACAACATGCCCTGCAAAAACAAGTTAGACATCCTCTACTTTGTTGTTGCAAGTTTTACGTGGCTGCTACGGGCTTTAGCAAGAACCTTTTCTTACCTACGCATCAAAACCACAATGATAGTTTGTCAAGTTGGTGCTGTTTTAACCTTCGCAAGGACCGGGCGTAGCCACACTCGGTTCAACTAAAGTTGGAGAAACTGACACCCGCTAGTCAAATGTGTGCATAGCACGGCGGTAAAACCAGTCTCGCGTAAGCGTACGCGTAATGTCGGTCCGGGCCGCTTCATCCAACAATACTACCGAACCAAAGTGTGACATGCTGGTAAACAGTATGAATTATATCGCCCACAACTCGCTTGTGTTCTACTCGTGCATATTACATCAACGCATAAAACCAGGCTCGGATGCCACTCATGGGGAACGTAGCAATTTCAAAAATTTCCTATGCACACGCAAGATCATCGTGATGCATAGCAATGAGAGGGGAGAGTGTTGTCCACGTACCCTCGTAGACCGAAAGCGGAAGCGTTAGCACAACAGGGTTGATGTAGTCGTACGTCTTCACGATCCGACCGATCCAAGTACCGAACGCACGGCACCTCCGAGTTCAGCACACGTTCAGCTCGATGGCGTCCCGCGAACTCTGATCCAGTAGAGCTTCACGGGAGAGTTTTGTCAGCACAACAGCGTGATGACGGTGATGATGTTGCTACCGACGCAGGGCTTCTCCTAAGCACCGCTACGATATGACCGGGGTGGAATATGGTGGAGGGGGGCACCGCACACGGTTGGGAGAGATCAACAGATCAACTTGTGTGTCTAGAGGTGCCCCCCTGCCCCCATATATAAAGGAGCAAGGGGGAGGCCGGCCGGCCCTCTATGGGCGCGCCAGGAGGAGGAGTCCTCCTCCTAGTAGGAGTAGGACTCCCCTTTCCTACTCCTACTAGGAGGAGGAAAGGAAGGAGGAGAAGGAGAAGGAAGGAGAGGGAGGAAAAGGAGGAAAGGGGGCCGGCCCCCTAGTCCAATTCAGTTTGGGCTAGGGGGACGCGCGCCCTGCCTCCTCTCTTCCACCACTTGGCCCATGAGGCCCATTACATCTTCCTCGTATTCCCGTAACTCCCCGGTACCCCAGAAAATGCCTGAATCACTCGGAACCTTTCCGATGTCCGAATATAGTCGTCCAATATATCGATCTTTACATCTCGACCATTTCGAGACTCCTCGTCATGTCCCCGATCTCATCCGGGACTCCGAACTACCTTCGGTACATCAAATCATATAAACTCATAATACAATCGTCTCCAAAACTTTAAGCGTGCGGACCCTACGGGTTCGAGAACTATGTAGACATGACCTAGACATGTCTCCAGTCAATAACCAATAGCGGAACCTGGATGATCATATTGGCTCCCACATATTCTATGAAGATCTTTATCGGTCAAACCGCATAACAATACGTTGTTCCCTTTGTCATCGGTATGTTACTTGCCCGAGATTCGATCGTCGGTATCTCAATACCTAGTTCAATCTCGTTACCGGCAAGTCTCTTTACTCGTTCCGTAACACATCCTCCCGCAAATAACTCATTAGTTGCAATGCTTGCAAGGCTTATAGTGATGTGCATTACCGAGTGGGCCTAGAGATACCTCTTCGACAATCGGAGTGACAAATCCTAATCTCGAAATACGCCAACCCAACAAGTACCTTCGGAGACACTTGTAGAGCACCTTTATAATCACCCAGTTACGTTGTGACGTTTGGTAGCACACAAAGTGTTCCTCCGTTAAACAGGAGTTCCATAATCTCATAGTCATAGGAACATGTATAAGTCATGAAGAAAGCAATAGCAACAAACGAAACGATCAAGTGCTATGCTAACGGAATGGGTCAAGTAATTACATCATTCCCTAATGATGTGACCCCGTTAATCAAATGAAAACTCATGTCTATGGCTAGGAAACTTAACCATCTTTGATTCAACAAGCTAGTCAAGTAGAGGCATACTAGTGACATACTGTTTGTCTATGTATTCACACATGTATTATGTTTCCGGTTAATACAATTCTAGCATGAATAATAAACATTTATCATGATATAAGGAAATAAATAATGACTTTATTATTGCCTCTAGGGCATATTTCCTTCAGAAGCGGCTATAGCTTAGCAGGGAAGGAAGGAAGGAGGAAACAGGGGAAATGTGACTTGTGGTCTGGGAGAAAAGGGGGTGGGGAAGGGAGGAAGGGGGCGGGGGTAGATATTTTGGCGGTAGGCCAAAATTTTGAAAATGTTGAGGGAAACTTTGCACGCGGTGCCGCCGAACCATTCACTTTGAACGATTGTGTGCATCGCAAACGATTCTACTTTACGCGCATGGGATGAGTTCGATGATTCAAAATTTGGTGGAAATTTCCCCGGGTACGTCATTGCATAATTTAACATCGCTTGCTAATTTGGGCACACAAAAGAGCGTACAGCAGACAGACCACACTTACTGAATCGAGCATTTTAGTAATTACATAGACCAGTTGACCTAAACATTGCTCTAACAAAAGACCAGCATTAAAAACAAAGCCTATGTACGCATAATTAAAAATCCGCCGCCGCGCCGGCCTGTGCATCACCGATGTGAGATGAGACATCGATGACTTGTCCTGGAGACATGTTGCCGTTGGTGGACTCCGCGTCCCCCCTGCTGAACTCGACCGCGTCCTCGTCCTCGTCCTCGGTGCCGCCCTCAAGGTTGTAGTACTCGTAGTAGTGGCTGCGCCAGAGCTCGCATTGGTACTCCACCACCAATTCCTCGATGGACAAACTCTTCTCTACCTCGACCTCGGCCACGCGCAACTCCTCCTCCTCCCGGCACTCCTCGATCTCCGCCGCCTCCTATATCTCCAGCTCCCGCTTGGCGACCTCATGAGGAAGCAGGTGCTCCATGGCCACCGCCACCTTTTCAGACGTGGGTTGCATGCTGGAGTCCGAGGTGGCCTGGAATATCTTGGCGTGTGCATCCTCGATCTTGGCGTGGATGGCCTTGACCCGGGCCAGGGCGACATCAGCGGCACGGACGGCAGCTCGAGCGCTCTCTGCGTTTGTAGCCACCGTCGCAGTAGCAGCTGCAGCTGTCTCGGCTGCTGCAGCTGCCCTGTCGGCTGCCGCAGACGCCCTCTCAGAGGAAGCGGCCGCGATCAATGCGGATGCAGCGGTGCTCTCGGCGTAGTTGGACGCGCTCTCAGCGCAGGCGGCGGGGTGGACGCGGCCATCGTACGGGCCTTCACGAAGCATTTCCATGGCGTCATCTTTGCAAGAAGGGGGTGTGGGAATGGGGATCGGGATTCGTGGATTCGGGGGTTGCCGGCACTAGAGCAGACAAGCCGGCGAAGCTTAAGGAGGGAGACTTAAATAGACCCAGATATTTTCATCGCAAACGGTTCCTAGAAAACAAATGTGTGTGATGTTGTAGATAGTTTTTATTAGCTGTGAAAGACGAATTTGGAATAAAGTGCTAACAGATGGTATTTGAAATGAACGAGAAATTTTGTAGTACTAATACAACTGTCATGTCAAATTTTGGAAAATTTCAGGGGTCATTTGACCTTCTAAGACATTTAACTGATTTTCTAGCCATTTAATGACTGTAATTGAAATTTGAACTATATGTACATGCAACAGCTAACCATAACGGTATGAAAACTCATATTTCGTGTACTTGTGTCCGATTTAATTCCATGTGCATTAAATTGGAAGGAATTTTCAAACATATTGGCCTAACGGCTATGACACAATTAAGCATGGAGTGACATGACATTTTAATTCCAAAAAATTAAAAAAATTAAAAACACATGAAACCTTGGTTGATGTAATGTCATGCCACCAAGATGATGTGGTAAAAAATTGGCATGTTTGACCAAAGTTTGGACACACACACCCCTCACAAACCGGAGCAACTCACTAGAAGGCTCGTGGTTCCGAGAGGGAACAATGCATGTTTGATGACGAACCGGAGATAGCTTCCCCTTACGGCCTTCAAAAAAAAATTCTATGTCTAACTTGCACTACTACAACTGTATTTTGAAATTTTTGAAAATTCTATGGGGCATTTGACCTTTTAAAGATATGTAAGTGATTGTCTAGTCATTTAATGACCATAATTCAAATTTGAACTACATCTACATGCAACCATAACCGAAACGGTTTGAAAATCACATTTATGTACTTGTGTGCGAGT
Source organism: Triticum urartu (assembly GCF_056163025.1). NCBI lineage: Eukaryota > Viridiplantae > Streptophyta > Magnoliopsida > Poales > Poaceae > Triticum > Triticum urartu. Next base: position 423,618,108 of record NC_141877.1, on the reverse strand, counting down.
TAATTCTATGTTCAGTAAACTAGAAAGAATTTTCAAACATAATTGTATCACGACATGGACACATATGCACGAATACGTATGCATGAATACGTATGCATGGAGTGGCATGGCATTTTAATTCCAAAAAAATCAGAAACACATGAAACCTTGGTTGATATAATGTCATGCCACCAAGATGATGTGGTAAAGAGATTTGCATGTTTGATGAAAGTTTGAACACACACCCCTCACAAACCGAAGCAACTCACTAGAAGGTTCGTGGTTCCGAGAGGAACAATGCATGTTTGATGACGAACGGGAGATAGCTTCCTCTTATGGCCTTCAAATTTTTTTTCTACGTCTAACATGCACTACAACAACTGTAATGTGAAATTTTGGAAAATTCTAGGGGTCATTTGACCTTTTAAAGACATTTAAGTGATTTCTAACCATTTAATGACCGTAATTCAAATTTGAACTACATCTACATGCAACACCCAACCATAACGGTTTGAAAATCATATTTTTTGCGTACTTGTATGCGAGTTAATTCCATGTGCAGTAAATTCGAAGGAATTTTCAAACATATTAGTGTCAAGGCATGGGCACATGCATGGAGTACATGCCATGGCATTTTAATTCCAATAAATTAAAAAATGAACAGAAAGACATGAAACCTTGCTTGATTTAATGTCATACCACCAAGATGATGTGGTAAAGAAATTGGCATGTTCGACAAAAGTTTGGACACACAACCCTCACGAACCGGAGCAACTCGCTAGAAGGTTCGCGGTTCCGAGAGGGAACAATGCATGTTTGATGACGAACGGGAGATAGCTTCCTCTTATGGTCTTGAAATTTTTTCAACGTCTAACATGCACTATTACAACTGTAATGTGAAATTTTGGAAAATTCTAGGGGTCATTTGACCTTTTAAAGACATTTAAGTGATTTTCTAACCATTTAATGACCGTAATTCAAATTTGAACTACATCTACATGCAACGCCTAACCAAAACGGTTTGAAAAATCATATATGTGTACTTGTGTGTGAGTTAATTCCATGTGTAGTAAATTAGAAGGAATTTTCAAACATATTGGTCTCACGACACGGACACATGCATACGTATGCATGGAGTGACATGGCATTTTAATTCAAAAAATAGAAAAATGATCAGAAACACATGAAACCTTGGTTGATGTAATGTCATGCCGCCAAGATGATGTGGTAAAGAAATTGGCATGTTTAACGAACGTTTGGACACACACCCCTCACAAACCGGAGCAACTCGCTAGAAGGTTCGTGGTTCCGAAAGGGAACAATGCATGTTTGATGACGAACGGGAGATGGCTTCCTCTTACGGCCTTCAAATTTTTTTCCTACGTTTAACGTGCACTAATATAACTATCATGTGAAAATTTGGTAAATTTCAGGGGTCATTTGACCTTCTAAAGACATTTAAGTGATTTTCTAACCATTTAATGAGTGTAATTCAAATTTGAACTACATCTACATGCAACACCTAACCATAACGGTTTGAAAAATCATATTTTTGTGTACTTGTGTGCGAGTTAATTCCATGTGCAGTAAATTCGAAGGAATTTTCAAACATATTGGTGTCAAGGAATGGGCACATGCATGGAGTACATGCCATGGTATTTTAATTCCAAAAAATTAAAAAATGATCAGAAAAACATGAAATCTTGCTTGATTTAATGTCATGCCACCAAGATAATGTGGTAAAGAAATTGGCATGTTTGATGAAATTTTGGACACACACCTCTCACAAACCGAAGTAACTCGCTAGAAGGTTCGTGGTTCCAAGAGGGAACAATGCATGTTTGATGACGAACGGGAGATACCTTCCTCTTATGGTCTTGAAATTTTTTCAATGTCTAACGTGCACTACTACAACTATAATGTGAAAATTTGGAAAATTCTAGGGGTCATTTGACCTTTCAAAGATATTTAAGTAATTTTCTAACCATTTAATGACCGTAATTCAAATTTGAACTACATCTACATGCAACGCCTAACCAAAACGGTTTGAAAAATCATATATGTGTACTTGTGTGCGAGTTAATTCCATCTGCAGTAAATTAGAAGGAATTTTCAAACATATTGATCTCATGACATGGAGACATGCATACGTATGCATGAAGTGACATGGCATTTTAATTCAAAAAAAATAGAAAAATGATCAGAAACACATGAAACCTTGGTTGATATAATATCATGCCACCAAGATGATGTGGTAAAAAAATTGGCATGTTTGACGAACATTTGGACACACACCCCTCACAAACCGGAGCAACTCGCTTGAAGGTTCGTTGTTCCAAGAGGGAACAATGAATGTTTGATGACGAACAGGAGATAGCTTCCTCTTACGGCCTTCAAATTTTTTTCCTATGTTTAACGTGCACTAATACAACTGTCATATGAAAAATTGTTAAATTTCAGGGGTCATTTGACCTTCTAAAGACATTTAAGTGATTTTCTAACCATTTAATGAGTGTAATTCAAATTTGAACTACATCTACATGCAACACCTAACCAAAACGGTTTGAAAAATCATATTTTAGTGTACTTGTGTGCGAGTTAAAAAATATCAGACAATGTAAATATCTGGTGTTGAAAAAAGAAAATGTAAACATCTGGCAAGACAACCGGCCCCCACACGATTGGCAGTCTATCTCGCGGCTCAAGGTTTGGTAGGTGAATGGCGGGGCTCATTAATCAAACACGGTTTTGCATTGGAAATCGTCAACTATTATGTTCACACACGGATTTTGGCTATTATGTTCACACACGGATTTGCTGCGGGAATTGAGTGTAATTCAAACTACAATACTCGTAAATTCCGGCGACCAGCGTGTGTACTGTCCCCGTCGATCTAGATTCCGTCCGCCAATAAATACTACCTTGCTCACGTCGTCCCGCCTGCATTCTCATCTACATCCTCCCCTCGCTCGCCCTCTCTCTCTCTCTCAAATCTCTGCCATGGCGCCGCCGGTCTGCCCACACGCCGACGAGGAGTCGCCGCCCCCTGAGGATGCTCAATCGATTAGCAGCGACAAGGACCCCTACGCGCCGCCTGATGAGGTTGCGTCGGACCCCCAATTTTGGATTGGTTTTGGGGCCAGTACAATCTTTGTTTGTGGAAGTCGCTGCCGCTGGCTGAGAAAGTTAGGCAAGTGGCGTTCAAGAAGGAGATGGCGGAGGAGGAAGCCAGGTACCAGGCGGCCTGTGAAGCCCGTGATGCCGCCTAGAAAAAGGAGGCGGCGGAGCTTTGGGGGAGGGCACGTCGTCGTTCCAAGGAGGTGTACGAAGACGGGTACTTTGTGAGGAAGGTCATAGGCGCTGGGCGGCTCGTCGCTGCGTGGAGGTGGGCCGATAAGCTCCAGGGTGCCACCGACGAGGAGCTCCGGTGGGCGCCCAACAAAATGGCAAGATCGGCCGCGCGCGTCTGCCAGCAAGAGGCGGATCGGTACGTCAAGCGCTGCGAGACGGAGGAGTCGGAGTACTGCCTCCACACTGGGAAGACACTGCGCACCAGGGAGCTGCTGGCGATGGGCTGCCGGAATACTGGCCCCAGGAGGGATTATTAGTTTTAGTATTGTTCGTTTTCAATTTTATGCATTGTACCTAGTAGTTAAGTATCATCACATATATGTGATGATATTATTTATATATATATATATTCTATGATGATCTAATGAACAATTAATATATATATATATTATGAATTCCATTTTCTATCTGTTTTGTATACTAATTTGAATCTAGCTGTTATCATCCACATATACAGAATGGAAAACGTATATACACACATTAAAACAGAACATAAAAGAATGGAAAACAGAGTACACACATTGAAACAGAGCAATACTATGATTGTTGTGAATACAAAGCTATCCATGTCAAAACAACTTTTCAAAATAAAACGCGTCCATGAGACCATGACCAGCAGCCCTTGCCTAGGGTAGCTCTTGGCTCTGCCTGAACTCGTGCAGACATTCGTCCAAGCGGTCGACAGGCTCGCGGTACATCTGGAGCGCGATCTCAAGCTCCAAGTTGGCGATTTCATCAGAGATCACCAGCTCGAGGATGCGACGGCCGTGTTCCTCTACTGCGCCTAGGTGGACTGGCGGTCGAGCCTACGGACCAGCGCGTTGGCATCCGGCGGGCCGCGGACAAGGCGAACGGCGGCACCCATGCGAACGGCGCGGCGGGCGCCCGGTGCAAGTACGGCGCTGAGGGCCTCTGCCCACTCTTGGTGAGGAATGGGGGTACTGACGGGACGTGTACCTAGCTGCGACGTCGTACGACAGCAGGAAAGCACCGATGGATCCGCTCTTGCTGTGCGACGGGTCGCGCCTCTCGCTTTGCGGCGCTCCAACGGTCTCGCCGTGCGGCGAGCTGCGGCCTATCGACGCGGACGCGCCTAGCTTTCTCTGCGGTGCGCCATCGATCATGTTGTGCGGCGAGCTGCAGCCTGTCGCCGCTGACATGCCTATCTTGATCTGCGATGCTCAAGCACCATGCGCCAAAGGTCTGCTCAACCCTGGCGTTGACGCGCATCACAGCGTCATCCATCGCGTTGCCGGGGAGCGCCTCGGCCTCGACGAGCCGTGGCGCCTGCTCGTTTTCCTCGTCGACGAGGTTGATGGCAGAGGCGGTGCTTTGGTGGGTTGGCATGCTTGGAAAAGGTGGATGTGCTATAGGCTGCGCTTGTCGCCTCCGTGCGTCGCGCGTCCCCTATGCGCAATATAGCACGTTGGCGGGAAACAGGTGAGGAAATGGCGGGAAACGGTGGTGTGTTCATAAAATGCCATCAATTAATGGAAACTTAGCATCGAGCTAGCACAAGAAGTAGATGATGATCAGATGAACACGGACCACACTAGGGATCCCGTCGGTGATGAATTCATCAATCCCAAACGATTGAATACTAGCAAGCGTTTGCCCACAACACACACGGCATATTCCATCAAAAATAGGTCGGATGGATCAACTGTATGCCATGTATCGCACATTGTCAAAAAGTAATGCGATAGACCTTCTTTAACATGTGTTAAAAAAACAAGGACCTCGAGGTTAACCTAATTTAACATCGACACAACTTCCCATCTAGTCACCCATCCGATGGCTGCTCCAACCTGAGCACACTTAACTTGATAGTTTTCTTACATGAGCTACTGGTGGAACAGCTAGTACTTGCTGATAGGAATGCCTCTTCGCATCCTTATGGCGTATCCATATGACCGTCTGTCCCACAATGGCCAATAGATGTTGTGTAGACAGAGCATATCACATACATCTTATTAGAAGCAATCGTTTGCGTTATTATCGGTCTTCGCACACATTTCTGATTACAGGCCCGTTTGTCGCGTATCACACCCATCTTGTTATATTGAACCGTTTTTGTTCTCTTGCCTAATCACAAACAGTTCATCCGAGTGAACCGTATGATGTACATCGCACACACCTTGATCGGGCTGTCCGTTTCTTTTGTGTTGCCTAATCACAAACAATTCATCCGAGTGAACCGTATGCTGTGTATCGCACACGCCTCCATCTGGCTGCCCGTTTCTTTTGTGTTGCCTCATCGCAAACGGTTCATTGAACTGAACCGTATGCCCTTCATCGCACACGCAACTAAAACTTGAACCGTGTTTGATGCATCCGTCATCGCAAACGTTTTACACATTTCTGGCGGTTTTCATACATCACTGTTTGTGATCATTGCATTGCACACAGTTTCTCGAAGGGTCTCTGATCGTAGTGTCGCGTTAGCAGCATCCTGCAATAGTGAGGGCACCCAAAGATTCGGCTCGCCATGGCTTGTGTTTGTTGGTGGACGGGGAGTAAAAACTTTACCTTTCTATTTGGAAAGCCTATAATGTGTCTATCATGGAAGATATTAGGAACTCTCGGTTGTTACGTTGACAATGAAAGCATACCTCTCAAAATTATATTCATCTCTATTTTAAAAGCTTCGAGCTCTAGCACCTCTACAAATCCCTGCTTCCCTCTGCGAAGGGCCTTGAAAGTGCGTTATATCGACTAAAGGGGGGGTGAATAGGCGATTTTTATGAAAGTCTTCAAAACGTGGGAGTTATGAAGACAAACAGTGAAGATTATGCCTATTACTATGCAGCGGAAGTTAGATTACAATAGGCCAGCCATGGTCAAGTATTCAATAAAGTGAAAGCGCAATGACAAATAGCTGCAGTGTAATAAGAATCAGGTGGGAAGAAGTTATGAAGCCAAATAGATCATACATTCACGTTGTGAAGACAAAAGATAGAGCAAGCATGCAATGGCTTCACAATGAGTAACAGTAAGAAAAAGGAAGTGAAGATGAAACCAGTGACTCGTTGAAGACAATGATGTGTTGGACCAGTTCCAGTTGCTGTGACAACTATACGTCTGGTTGGAGCGGCTAGGTATTTAAACCTTAGGACACACAGTCCCGGACACCCAGTCCTGAACACGCAGCTCAGGACACCAAGTCCTCACCGTATTCTCCTTGAGCTAAGGTCACATAGTCCTCACCCAATCACTCTGGTAAGTCTTCAAGGTAGACTCCCAAACCTTCACAGACTTCGTTCACTGGCAATCCACAATGTCTCTTGGATGCTCTGAACGCGACGCCTAACCGTCTGGAGGATTCACACCTCAAGTGTAATAAGTCTTCAGATCACACAGACAAGAAGACTTAAGTGATTCCCAATGTTCTCTGGCTCTGGGTGGTTAGGGCTTTTCTCCTCGCTAGGAATTTTCTCTCAAAGGCTTCGAGGTGGGTTGCTCTCAAACGACAAAAGTCGTGCACTGAAATCTGAGCAGCCAACCGTTTATGGTTGTAGGGGGTGGGCTATTTATAGCCACTTGGCAACCCGACCTGATTTGTCCAAAATGACCCTGGGTCACTAAGGAACTGACACGTGTCTCAACGGTCAGATTTCAAACTCTCATGGCAACTTTACTTGGGCTACAAGCAAAGCTGACTTGTCCGGCTCTGGACAAGATTCGCTCTCATTGTCTTCACTCGAAGACATAGGTTTTTGGTTTGGGCATCACTTCAGTCATTCTGACTGGTTCTCCTGGACCCCACTTAACAGTACGGTGGTTCCTATGACTCAACACAAAAGAAAAAGAACTACGAAAGATCTAAGTCTTCGAGCTCCATAGGCTTTATAACGTGTCTTCTTTTGTCATAGTCTTCAAAGTGAATATCTTCATATACCACCTTTGACTTCAATGTCTTCATACATTTTTGGGGGTCATCTCTGGTAGTAAAACCGAATCAATGAGGGACTTCTACCTGTGTTATCCTGCAATTCTCACAAACACATTAGTCCCTCAACTAGGTTTGTCGTCAATACTCCAAAACCAACTAGGGGGCACTAGATGCACTTACAATCTCCCCCTTTTTGGTGATTGATGACAAACTAGTTGAAGTTTTCAACGGGGAATATGGTCTGTGAAATTGTAAAGGATAAGGAATTGTCTTCATAAGTTGTAAGGGCTCCCCCTGAAGATGTGCATATAAGTTAATTTGCTTTTGGAATGCAAATGCACATGGCAGGTTGTACTTGGAGATCCACTTCAGGTTATGATGACAATCCACTATGCCTGTGAAAGTATATGAAGATAATGACATGCATAATGGAAAATGGACGTCTGCGGAATGAGATAAGTGCGGAATTTATCGTCGCACATGCGGAATTTATCTTCGCAAAACAGGGTGGCAAACAAGTAGCAGACGACCATCGAGTCTTAGTGTTACAACTCAAGGAACCAAATGAAGCAAAAACGAGAGTTGTAAGCACGAAGCAAAATGTAGCAAAACATAAAGCACCCGCCCATATGGACCCGCTTGAAGACTATCAAGCCATATGCTTCTCCCCCTTTTGTCAGCAAGGACCAAAAAGGTTCGAAGACATAGAGTGTCTACTCGTTCCCAGGAGCAACAGGGTCGTTGGAGGTGTTTGGCGGTGCAGAGGAGCTTGGAGGTGCTGAAGCAGGTGGCGGTGATGTAGCATCGTCTTCTTCATCAATGATTCTGGCAGTGACTGTGGCAGCAGATGAAGAAAACTCAGAGTCTTCAAGTGATGGTGTGTTTCGCATCACAGCCCTTCTAGGAGGTGTGGTGTCAAACTTGAAGCGCTCTGTGAAGCCATCCTCTTCAAGTTCAGCTTCAGTACATATCATTGAGAGCCCTTTCCATGTACGATGACAGGTTTCATGAGTGACGAAGGCATTCTTGGTGGCAAGATTTCGAAGACGATTAACATCCACCAAGAGGCTTTTCATCTGACGCTTTAGCCAGTCGTGATGCCTATCTTGTTTTTGATGAAGGGCCACAAGAAGCTCTCGGTCAGTGAGAACACGAGTGTGCTTCTTGGGTCTTGAAGCAGTTGCACTATCAGTGGCTTCAGTTGAAGCAGGGTGTGGCGCACGTGTAGTGCCAGCCAAAGGATACACCCTGGAGATGGCTTCAACACCTTCATCATTCTGAGTGAAGCTCTGGTGTTCTGCATTCTGAAGACTTAAAGGTTGCTTGGCAGGCTCAGGATATATAGCTTCAGCAGAGGTATCCACATCTGGAAAGAAGATCCAATGGTTTCGGGCTGAGGGCGGATACGAGATCGCAGAGTGCAGTTTGATCAGCCTCATCACCCAAGGAGCATAGAACTTCAAACCAAATAAATCTGAGCCTGACGCTGCAAGTTGGCGTATGAAGAAATCCTGTGCATTGAAGCATTTGCCATGAAGTATACAGAATATCAGAGTCTTCATTGCACCCTCAATCTTGGCATTTGGAGAGTGTCCCTTAATGGGCCAGAGAGTCCGCCGGATGATGTGATATATGGTCCTGGGCAGGTACTCAAGGTCTTCGACGAAGAACTCAGTTGGATAGGGTGCATCATGGGGTAATGGCTTCATCATTGAGAGCATATGACTCATATTTGGTTCAGGCCTCTGGAATATGCTCTCAATAGCTTCAGCATGTAGTTGAAAGCCTTCCTCGAAGAATTCGCCAGGAGTGGGCAGGCCGGTGAGCTCAATGATATCAAATGCATTGGCTTCATGATGGACAATGCCGGTCATCCACTCCAGGATCCAAGTCTTCGGATCTCTGTTGTATCCTTTAATGTGGAGGGTGGCATAGAACTCAAGCAGAAGCTCTTCATTCCAGTGCTCTTCATCAGTGACAAACTGCAGCAGACCCACTTGCTTAAAGCAATCCAAAGCTTCCTCTAGACAGGGCAGACCAGCAATGGCTTCAACATCAAGGCGCTTGTGCGGGAAGATGCGACCTTGGTTGTATAGGATGCATGAATAGTAGCTGCGCTGAGGATAGCTCCAGAACCTATCTGATGAAATCCTTGATGTGCACGCTGAGCTTGGCCATATGCTTCTTGAACTGAGCCTTTTCATGATCAATTTTCTGCTTCAGTTCAACTATGCGCTGGGCAATAGCAAGTTCTGAAGCAATAGCGCCTTGGAATGCGACGCCGAGGCCAACGGGCAGCTGCAGATCTTCGAAGCTGATGTCTGGTGAGGCAAACCATTCGTCGATGAAATTGTGGATGATGGCGACATCAAAGAGAGGCAAATTGTTGAAGATTTTAGCTTCTTCTTTGCTTTTGATGAGCTGCTCTAGAGCGTCATCTCCAAGATCTTCATCACTTGACATATCTATGGCTTCGCTGCGCAGGATGGCAGCAGCTGTGAGCTCTTTGCCGGTGTGTGGCTGAGGCACTTTGGCCTTCTAGGGCTTGGAGACGCGGGATACGTCTTCAGACTGCACACTGTCTTCAGGAGGTGCAGTTGCCAATGGCTTCGCCCTTGAGATTTTTGAGGAAGGGGCCGGCTTTGAAGCTTTTGGCTTCTTTGATTGCTTTGGCTTCGGTACAGCAGGAGCTTCATCAGACTCAGAGTCAGCTGGAGGGTCATTCACGGCAGTCCCTTGGACTAGGATGTGGGTGATGAGGCCTTCAAGGTTGGCAAACGGACCGATGATATTGGGTTCGGCGTCGCGTGTGCCATCTGCCCTTGGTGCGGAGGGACCAAGGTTGAAGTCTAACCAAAATTTCTTCTTGTTCTGCTTCACCGATTGTTGGGCAAACTGGAAGTTGCGCTTGAACAGATTGTCGTCACGACACCAGAGTAGTGATGACGGATGTGCATCATCAGGCTGTGGTCCTCGGACCATGCATGGGTAGAAGCCTTGAGCAATGGCTTCATCTCTGGTCCTGGGTATGAGATTCTTGTAAATGATGTCCCCCCATGGTTTCTTGATGGCACATTTCTCAGCATACTCCTGAGTGACGAAGCGGTATTTGAACCACTGTTCTGCCCAATAGCGTCGAATCCATTGGATTCGGGTCTTGCGCTGCCCATAACTCTCTTCTGGATCTGTTTTATACATTTCGGCCAGGTCTTCAGGCAGATCTTTTGAAGTTCCTTCACGTCTTTGTTTGCCCCCCTTCCTTGCTGCTGCTTCTGAAGCCATAAACTTTAACTTGAAAGGCTTCAAAACTTTCAAAGGCTTTCTTTTGCTGGACCAACAGGAACTGGCTTCAGGAGAGTTATGTGATGTTGTAGGAATTCTGCAAATGAATGCAGACTATGAGAACCGAAGGATTCTCCCACAGACATGTACCTGTGACAGCATTAAGGTGCGAGGGAAGGGGAAGAGGTCATATGCATTCTCAGAAGGTTTTGAAGATTAATCAGTTTAGAAGACATTGACCTCATCGTGCGAAGACATTCACTTATAGATAAGAAGTTGGTTCCAGATTTGTACGAACCCACAGATCAGTACAAGTGAGGAATCTAACTACTTCATGAAGCACAAGTGAATATACTAGGCATGTTATGAGATGCAGATTGAGAGATCTAACTTGTGTGAAGATAAACTTTTTATGGTAGAAAGTGACAGAACCATGAGATCAAAAGAGGCTGTAAAAAGAAGTTTCATTTACCACACTTGGAACTGCTAGACGGAAGTGGGAGATGATGCCGAGCAGTTCAGTCCTCCGTGCCCTAACTTGGCGACGGAAGACACCTACGGCAACGGCGGAGAGGACGATGTCCGCAGTCGGCGTGAGGACGGCGTCGGAGAAGTTGCGGCAGCGAAGCGCTTCGTCGCCGGCGTCGTCGAGTGCTAGCGGTGGCGCTAGGGTTCGTGCGAGGGTGGAAGAAGGAGATAATGACCGCGGTAAGTGTGAATTTATAGGCACAGGGGCGGCACTGTGCTATTACACAGGTGCCCCTGGCGATTCGCATCTGAGGAACGCGTGGCCTATTTGCGGAAGTTTGGGGTTTGTTCCACGTCCCGCGCACGCCTTGATTGTCGGGCGGTCGTTCCTGCTTCTCCGGATTTCATGTGGAGGAATGAGCATTGAAAACGGACTTTATGGTTGTCTCTATATCTTCTGCTGACAAGGACGCAGTGAAGACATTCGACAGTTTCAATAGAATGCATATGACTTGGAGAGATAGAATTTGAGATAGAAAGCATAGAGAGATTAGGGTCCGATCACATTCACTTAGTTCAAAAGATTCAACCAAGAAGACATAGCTATAAGTGAATGCTGTAGAGGACAGAACACTAGTATGTATATATCTATATAATCAACGTAGTGAAGATAATCATGAAGACATGTTAAGTTCAAAGCCAAACCAAATGTGAAGATATTGCAAGGTAACGCCATGAGTGAAACACTTCAAAATAGAACGTTTGGTGGTGGCGTTACCCACCGTATAGGAAGTATTAGACCCAGACACGGCGCACAATTATCGTGGCGCTCCGAAGTCAAATTCCACATTAATGTATTCACACTTAGAATGTATGTCTTCATTGATTGAAGATATACTTTACTTTGTGCGTTGCACATCTAAGTCATCATATGCATAAGTGTTAGGATGTGCGCCTGATCACAGGACATTTGAGGATTCCAGGATATTTAGCTCACACCGTAACTTGCAAAATCTCTTCTCATCCAAGGGCTTGGTGAAGATATCTGCCAATTGTTCTTCAGTGTTGACGTGTATGATATCAATGTCTTCCTTCACAACATGATCTCTGAGAAAGTGATGACGAATTTCAATGTGCTTTGTCTTCGAGTGTTGAACTGGGTTGTTGGCAATCTTGATGGCGCTTTCGTTGTCACAGTAAAGTGGTACTTGCTTCAGATGAATGCCATAGTCCTTGAGTGTTTGCTTCATCCACAGAAGCTGAGCGCAGCAAGATCCAGCAGCAATGTATTCAGATTCAGCAGTGGAGAGAGATACACAGTTCTGCTTCTTTGAAGACCAACATACAAGTGATCGTCCCAGAAAGTGACATGTGCCTGATGTAGACTTGCGATCAACTTTGTCACCAGCATAATCAGCATCCGAAAATCCAACCAAATCAAACTCTGGGCCCTTTGCATACCATAATCCTAGAGTTGGGGTGTGAGCCAAATATCGAAGAATTCGCTTCACAGCTAAGTGATGCGACTCCTTTGGTGCCGCTTGAAATCGAGCACACATGCAAACACTAAGCATAATATCTGGCCTAGATGCACATAAATAAAGCAAAGAACCAATCATGGAGCGGTATACCTTTTGATCAAACTCTTTACCATTGTCGTCAGGACCTAGATGATGTTTGGCTGGCATTGGTGTTGTGAAGCCTTTGCAGTCTTGCATACCGAACTTCTTCAGGCAATCTTTGAGATACTTCTCTTGAGATATGAAGATGCCATTGCGTTGTTGTCATATTTGAAGACCAAGGAAGAACTTCAGCTCCCCCATCATGGACATCTGATATTGCTCTTGCATCATATATCCAAACTCTTCACTGTACTTCTGATTGGTGCAGCCGAAGATAATGTCATCCACATATATTTGGCACACAAACAGTTCACCATCATATGTCTTCGTGAAAAGAGTGGGATCCAGGGAACCAGGTATGAAGCCTTTGCTCTTCAGGAAGTATTTGAGTGTGTCATACCAGGCCCTAGGGGCTTGTTTGAGGCCATACAGTGCCTTGTTGAGCTTGTATACCATGTCAGGATGTTTTGAATTTTCAAAGCCAGGCGGTTGTGCAACATACACTTCTTCTTCAATCTTGCCATTGAGAAAGGCACTTTTCACATCCATCTGATATAGAAGTATGTTATGATGATTTGCATAGGCCAGCAGAATGCGTATGGCTTCAAGCCTAGCCACAGGAGCAAATGTTTCATCGAAGTCAATGCCCTCCACTTGAGTATATCCTTGAGCAACGAGACGAGCTTTGTTTCTGACAACTTGACCATGCTCATCTTGTTTGTTGCGGTATATCCATTTGGTGCCTATTGTGTTGTGCTTCCGTGGATCAGGACGCTTAACCAGTTCCCATACATTATTCAGCTCAAACTGTTGAAGCTCTTCTTGCATAGCTTGAATCCATTCAGGTTACATGAAGGCTTCTTCAACTTTCTTGGGTTCTGATATTGAGACGAATGCGAAGTGCCCACAGAAATTTGCTAGCTGAGTTGCCCTTGAACGAGTGAGTGGACCAGGTGCATTGATGCTGTCAATTATTCTGTCAATCTGCACTTCATTGGCCACACGAGGATGTACAGGGCGAAGACTTTGCTCTTGCTGATCTGTGTTGTTGTTGGGAGGAATGTCTTCAGGCTGAGCATTGTCTTCATGTCGATCAGGTGCTGAGATGATAAGTTTTTCTTCAGGATGAGCTTCAGAAGGTATAATCTCTCCAGTTCCCATAAGCTTGATTGATTCACTGGCTGGAATTTCATCTAGCACATTTGGCAGTTGCTCTCTTTGTGAACCATTTGTCTCATCGAACCGCACATCCACTGTTTAAACAACTTTGTAATGAAAGAGGTTGAAGACTCTGTAGGAGTGCGAATCCTTTCCATATCCAAGCATAAAGCCCTCATGTGCTTTTGGTGCAAACTTTGAGGTGTGGTGTGGGTCCTTGATCCAGCACCTTGAGCCAAATACTCTGAAGTAACTGACATTTGGCTTCTTGCCAGTTAGGAGTTCATAAGATGTCTTGTTTAGAAGCTTGTGAAGATAAACACGATTGATTGTATGACATGCAGTATCAATGGCTTCAGTCCAGAATTTTCTTGGAGTCTTGTATTCATCTAGCATCGTTCTGGCCATCTCAATGAGTGTTCTGTTCTTGCGTTCGATGACGCCATTCTGCTGTGGCGTGTACGGAGCTGAGAATTCATGTGTGATGCCCAAGGTATCAAGATATGTATCAAGGCCAGTGTTCTTGAATTCAGTGCCATTGTCACTTCTGATGTGCTTTATCTTGGCGCCAAAAATTTTCATAGCTCGATTGGCAAAGCGTCTGAAGACATCCTGCACTTCAGTCTTGTAAAGGATTATGTGCACCCAAGTATATCTAGAGTAATCATCAACAATGACGAAGCCATAGAGGCAAGCAGTAGTAGTAAAAGTTGAGTAGTGAGTGGGACCGAAAAGATCCATGTGGAGCAGTTCAAAGGGTTGAGTAGTAGTCGTGATTGTCTTCGAAGGATGTTTTGCCCTTGTCATCTTTCCTGCTTCACAGGCACCGCATAAGTGATCTTTCTTGAACTTGACGCCCTCGATGCCTATGACATTCTTCTTCTTCGCAAGGGTGTGGAGGTTCCTCATGCCAGCATGCCCAAGCCTCCGATGCCAAAGCCAGCATTCTGAAGCTTTTGCAAGAAGACATACTGCAAGTTGTGGCCCTGCCGAGAAATCTACCACATACAAATCATCTTTCCGATACCCTTCAAACACTAGAGACTTGTCAGATTCCATTAGTACTAGACAACGATATTTTCCAAACATTATGATCATGTTCAAATCGCAAAGCATTGAGACAGACATTAAGTTGAAGCCAAAGGATTCAACAAGCATGACTTTATCCATGTGTTGATCCTTTGAGATTGCAACTCTACCTAGACCCAATACCTTACTTTTACCAGTGTCAGCAAATGTGATGTGGCTCTTGTCGGATGGACGTAAGGTTGAGTCCATAAGAAGGCTTCTTTTGCCAGTCATGTGATTTGTACATCCACTGTCAATAATCCATTCTGAAGACTTTGAAGACGCTGGTGTCGTACCCTACAGTGCAGTTAGGGGGATAGGCTTCACGAAGAGAATTGTGAAGCAAAAACATTTGACGAACCAGTGGGTTATGAAAACTTAGATCCAGATTAGGACTAATAGGGAGAGTAGCATGCGATTCAGGAACGAAGTACATAATGATGCCATTCGGGCATTTTATCTTGCACCCTACAAGATTTTTAAGGTCCCCAGCAATAGCGTCAGAAGATTTTGTTTTTCTGCTAGAGACCTTTCCCTGCAAAAGAGAGTTAAGCTTTATTAACCACCCACATCTTCAAGGGTGGCTTACAAGCAATAAGTCTAAGTGCAGCATCTGAGAATTTTGGCTTTGAAGCCTTAGCAAAGAGTCTTGCAAGTGGACAATAATACTCATAGGAATAAGCAGAATAATTTTTGGTCATATGAACATGACGGTTCGATGAACCGCTCTCATATTCATATGCCTGAGTATGGTTTCCCTGAAAAACATTTGCGTTAGTGTGACTCAGGTGAGTTCTCTGTTTGTATGAAGCCTTTGGACCGTATGAAGCCTTTGGTCTGAGGTTTGTCTTCTTCAAGTGAGGTGTCATGAAGACATTCACAGGAAGATTTTCCAGACACTTTTTCAGAACCCAGATCTTCTTCATAGGCGGTCCATTCCTGCAGTTAGTACCAATGTACCTGGCAAACACTTCACCATTCTGATTCTCAAACAGTTTATAGTTTGCATCAAAGGATTCATCAATAATAATGGGGTTAGCACATGTGAAGCCAGATAAATTGGATGGATCTGCTGAAGGTTCCTTTGCAGCAACCCATGTGGTTTTGGGGTACTGCTCAGGTTTCCAGTAAGAGCCATCTGCATTTATTTTCCTTACGAACCCAACACCCTCTTTCCTAGGGTTTCGGTTCAGAATCTGCTTCTTGAGGACATCACATAATGTCTGATGTCCTTTAAGACTTTTGTACATCCCTGTTTCAAGCAATGTCTTCAACCTAGCATTCTCATCAGCAATAGCAGTGGTATCCTCGGCAGAGGGGTTAGTCACCACATCAATAGTTGAAGATATTGCAACAGCAGTAGCAGTGGAACATTCAGCAACAGAAGTAGCATTATCACGCTCAATGCATTTAAGACATGGTGGTTCAAATCCTTCCTGAGCGGAACTGATCTGTTCGGCGCGAAGTGACTCGTTTTCCTTTTGAAGATCTTCATGAGCCGCTCTCAATTTCTCAAGTTCTTGCTTCCTTTGAAGATAATCATAGGAAAGCTTTTCATGAGTTGTTGAGAGAGTATCAAGACGATCTTCAAGTTCCTGATACTTAACATGAAGATTTTTTATGTCTTCAATTAAGGATTCAGATCGAGTCATTTCAGCACCCAACAGATCATCGCTTCTGTCTAACAGTTTTTGAATATGTTCCATAGCTTTCTGTTGTTCAGTTGCAATTTTAGCAAGTGTTTTGTAGCTGGGTTTTGAATCACAGTCAGAGTCATCGTCACTAGATGTTTGATAGCGAGTAGTGCGCGTGTTTACCTTGGCACCACGTGCCATGAAGTAGTAGGTAGGAGTGGATTCGTTCTTGTCATTTGCATCGATGTCGGTGATGAAGTCATTGTCTTCAGTGTTGAAGATGGACTTGGCGACGTATGCTGTAGCCAGACTCGCAATGCCAGAATCAGACTCCTCCTCAGACTCCACCTCTGCCTCCTCAGAAGCAGACTCCTCCTCTGAATCCGTTTCCTTGCCAACAAACGCACGTGCCTTGCCAGATGAGCTCTTCTTGTGTGATGAAGACTTTGAGGAAGACTTGGAAGAAGACTTTGAGTATTTCTTCTTCTTTTTGTCATCAGAATCATATTCCTTGCTCTTCTTCTTCCTTCTGTTCTCATTGTCCCACTGTGGACACTCAGAGATGAAGTGTCCAGTTTTCTTACACTTGTGACATGTTTTCTTCTTGTAGTCATGAGCAGAAGCTTCATCATTCCTTGAGCTTGATCGTGAAGATTTTCTGAAGCCTTTCTTCTTGGTGAATTTTTGGAACTTCCTCACTAGCATTGCAAGTTCCCTTCCAATATCTTCAGGATCATCAGAACTGCTGTCAGATTCTTCTTCAGATGAGGAAATAGCTTTTGCCTTCAAGGCACGAGTTCGCCCATAGTTTGGACCGTAGATATCTCTTTTCTTAGAAAGCTGAAACTCATGTGTGTTGAGCCTCTCAAGTATGTCAGACGGATCGAGTGTCTTGAAATCAGGACGTTCTTGTATCATCAGGGCTAGGATGTCAAACGAACTATCAAGTGATCTCAGCAGCGTCTTGACGATTTCATGTTTGGTGATCTCAGTGGCGCCAAGGGCTTGAAGCTCATTTGTGATGTCAGTGAGCCAGTCAAATGTGTGCTGGACATTCTCATTGTCATTTCGCTTGAAGTGGTTGAAGAGGTTGCGAAGAACACTGATTCTCTGATCTCTCTGGGTTGAGATGCCTTCATTAACCTTGGAGAGCCAGTCCCAGACCAGCTTGGATGTCTTCAAGGCACTCACACGGCCATACTGTCCTTTTGTCAGATGACCACAGATGATATTTTTGGCAGTAGAGTCCAGTTGAGTGAACTTCTTGACATCAGCAGCAGTGACACCTTCTCCAGCCTTGGGAACGCCGTTCTCCACGACATACCATAGGTCGACGTCAATGGCTTCAAGATGCATGCGCATCTTATTCTTCCAGTAGGGATATTCAGTTCCATCGAAGACGGGGCACGCAGCGGAGACTTTGATTATCCCTGCAGTCGACATATATAGCTAAAACTCCAGGTGGTTAAACCGAATCACACAGAACAAGGGAGCACCTTGCTCTGATACCAATTGAAAGTGCATTATATCGACTAAAGGGGGGGTGAATAGGCGATTTTTATGAAAGTCTTCAAAACATGGGAGTTATGAAGACAAACAGCGAAGATTATGCCTATTACTATGCAGCAGAAGTTAGATTACACTAGGCCAGCCATGGTCAAGTATTCAATAAAGTGAAAGCGCAATGAAAAACAGCTGCAGTGTAATAAGGATCAGGTGGGAAGAAGTTATGAAGCCAAACAGATCATACATTCACGTTGTGAAGACAAAAGATAGAGCAAGCATGCAATGGCTTCACAATGAGTAACAGTAAGAAAAAGGAAGTGAAGATGAAACCAGTGACTCGTTGAAGACAATGATGTGTTGGACCAGTTCCAGTTGCTGTGACAACTGTACGTCTGGTTGGAGCGGCTAGGTATTTAAACCTTAGGACACACAGTCCCGGACACCCAGTCCTGAACACGCAGCTCAGGACACCAAGTCCTCACCGTATTCTCCTTGAGCTAAGGTCACATAGTCCTCACAAAATCACTCTGGTAAGTCTTCAAGGTAGACTCCCAAACCTTCACAGACTTCGTTCACTGGCAATCCACAATGTCTCTTGGATGCTCTGAACGCGACGCCTAACCGTCTGGAGGATTCACAGTCCTCAAATGTAATAAGTCTTCAGATCACACAGACAAGAAGACTTAAGTGATTCCCAATGTTCTCTGGCTCTGGGTGGTTAGGGCTTTTCTCCTCGCTAGGAATTTTCTCTCAAAGGCTTCGAGGTGGGTTGCTCTCAAACGACAAAAGCCGTGCACTGAAATCTGAGCAGCCAACCGTTTATGGTTGTAGGGGGTGGGCTATTTATAGCCACTTGGCAACCTGACCTGATTTGTCCGAAATGACCCTGGGTCACTAAGGAACTGACACGTGTCTCAACGGTCAGATTTCAAACTCTCATGGCAACTTTACTTGGGCTACAAGCAAAGCTGACTTGTCCGGCTCTGGACAAGATTCGCTCTCATTGTCTTCACTCGAAGACATACGTTTTTGGTTTGGGCATCACTTCAGTCATTCTGACTGGTTCTCCTGGACCCCACTTAACAGTACGGTGGTTCCTATGACTCAACACAAAAGAAAAAGAACTACGAAAGATCTAAGTCTTCGAGCTCCATAGGCTTCATAACGTGTCTTCTTTTGTCATAGTCTTCAAAGTGAATATCTTCATATACCACCTTTGACTTCAATGTCTTCATACATTTTTGGGGGTCATCTCTGGTAGTAAAACCGAATCAATGAGGGACTTCTACCTGTGTTATCCTGCAATTCTCACAAACACATTAGTCCCTCAACTAGGTTTGTCGTCAATACTCCAAAACCAACTAGGGGTGGCACTAGATGCACTTACAGACCTATCTTTTACTTTTATGCAAGAGCCAGTAGTATTCCTTCTCATTTCAACCTCAATTATTCTCTAGTTGGCAAGTATCATGTGGTGGGGAAAGATCCAAGAATATATGGCCATCCAAATATATTTGATCATGAATTATTATTGTTGACAATTATCTATATGATGAATAAGTTGGGAGGCGAAACATTAAGCCCCTATCTTTCTCTGTGTTCGATGGATGCTATTTTTTCTAAAAATATGCTTTGAGTTTTAGCAATCATCGAAGACTATATGATAGTTGAGTATGTGGAATTTGCTAAATCAAAGCTCTTACATAGACCCTTCCTGAAAATATGATGAATTGCAATTGTTTGATGATTGAGAACATAGTTTGTTAGTTTTCAACAAAGTTTATGATATATGCTTTAACATGTGAATAGCTTGTTACTTGATCATGAGAAGTTTTATGAGATGAGCTACTGTTTATGATATATAATGATTCTACAAAAAGTGTTTGGAACTATCATTGATCAAATTTATGCACTATGCTAGCATTCACACTTCATAAATTATTATTTTTATCATTTACCTACTCGAGGACAAGCAGGAATTAAGCTTGGGGGTGCTGATACGTCTTCAACGTATCTATATTATGAAGTATTCATGCCATGTTTACAACAATTTTATATGGTTCTCATATGATTTGATTAGAACTAACCTGGACTGACGTTGCTTTCAGCAGAACTACCATGGTTTCATTTTTTGTGCAAAAATAAAAGTTCTTAGAATGGGCTGAAAACTTGTTGTGATTTTTTATGGACCAAAAGAGACCCCCGAAGCACCAAAGATGGGCCAGGAAGTGGACGAGGAGGCCACAAGCCTGGAGGCACACCCACCCCCTAGGGCATGCCTCCCGAGCTTATGGGCCCCTGTGCACGCCCTAGACGTGAGACCGACGCCAAAAATTCCTATAAATACTAAAAAACCCGAAAAGTACCCTAGATGAGAAGTTTCTCCGCCACAAGCCTCTGTAGCCATGAAAAACCAATCAGAGCCCCATTCCGGCACCCTCCCAAAGGAGGAAATCATCACCAGAGGCCATCTTCATCATCCCGGCGGCCACATGATGAGGAGGGAGTAGTTCACCCTCAGGGCTGAGGGTATGTACTAGTATCTATGTGTTTGATCTCTCTTGTGTTATTGATTTGGCACGATCTTGATGTACCGCGAGCTTTGTCAATATATTTGTATCTTATGGTGTTCTTCCCTCTCTACCTTCTTGTAGTGAATTGAGTCTTGCTCTTTGAGGTTTCGTTATGTTGGATTGAATACTGGATTTGCGAACACTTGATGTATGTCTTTCATATGGATACCCATGGTGACAATGGGGTATTATATTGATTCACTTGATGTATGTTTTGGCACTCAACTCGTGGATTCCCGAGGTGCCATTGGTGTAATCTATGCATGGGGTTGATGCACGTTTTCGTCCTACATTCTCTGATAGAAACTTCGGGGTGATTCTTTGTTGCACGTTGAGGGATTGTTATATGATCCAATTATGTTATCATTGTTTAGAGATTTTGCACTAGTGAAAGTATGAACCCTAGGCCTTATTTTCAAGCATTGCAATACCGTTTTTGCTCACTTTTACTACTTGTTACCTTGATGTTTTTATTTATTCAGGTTATAAAATATATTTCTACCATCCATACTACACTTTTATCACCATCTCTTCACCAAAATAGTGCACCTATACAATTTGCCATTGTATTGGGTGTGTTGGGGACACAAGAGACCCTTTGTTATTTGGTTGTAGGGTTATTTTAGAGAGACCATCTTCATCCTACGCCTCCCACGGATTGATAAACCTTATGTCATCCACTTGAGGAAAAAGTGCTACTGTCCTATAAAATTCTGCGATTGGAGGCCCAAGACGAGTCTACAAGAAGAAAGGTTGCACAGTAGACATCAGAGGCCCAACAGAGTCTACAAGAAGAAAAGTTGCATAGTAGACATCAAGCTTATTTCTGGCGCCATTACTGGGGAGGTGAGTGCTTGAAGATATATATTTATATCTTGCAATTAGATATTTTAGTTTTTTGTTTATTCACTAGTGTGGTTTTATAAAAGAAAATTCCAAAAAATACATGGAAATGAACTTGTGTCAATTTGATTATCTTTATAATGTCTTTCTTGAAATGATATGGATCAAAAAATTGTGCCAAAGTGTTAGAAGAAGAATTCAATAAAATGTTTGGCAAAAAATCTTTGAATGACAAGCATGATTGCAATGATATTAGTAAGAATTGTTTGAATATCCATGATGCTAATGATATGCAAAGCCATAAGCTCGGGGATGCTATGTTTGATGAAGATGATCTTTTTAGTCCCCCTACTTTTGATGAGCAAATCTATTATGATGATTGCATGCCTCCTAGTTATGATGATTACAGAGATGAAAGTGGGTTTGGAAGAGTGTCAACTCTAGGTAATAATGATCCCACTATTTTGGAGGGTGTTGAATCTTATTGTAGTAATTATGAAAGTGGATTTGGAGAGGTCACAACTTTATTTAATGATGATTCCACAATTTTGGAAGCAATTTCAATTGATTATGACAACAAAGTTGATATCTATGATGATTATTGTGATGACACTTATGATATAAAGAATAATGATAACCGTGAAACTAGTCATCATGATTTTAATTTTCAATTGGACTATGCCAATCAAATATCACATGATAGCTATTTTGTTGAGTTTTCTCGCACTATTATGAATGAGAAGAAATTTGCTTAATTGGAGAGTAATAAAAAATTTATGCTTGTGGATCATGAAAAAAATGCTTTATGTGATAGTTATATTGTTGAATTCATTCATGATGCTATTGAAAATTATATTGAGCGAGGAACATATGCTTTTACATATCTCAATAATATCATGTTTCCTCTCTCTATGTTGAAAGCTATGAAGTCATGCTTGTTTTCCCTTCCTATGCTAGTTGATTCTTCCTCCAATAAATTGTTTGCTCATAAAATCCCTATGCATAGGAAGTGTGTAGGCTTAAGTGTGCTTGCCACATGATTCTTGATGCTCTCTTGCATGTTGCAATTACTATTCTTATGTGAGCATCATTAAAATCATCATGCCTAGCTAAATAGGCATTAAAGAAAAGTGATTTTGTTGGGAGACAACCCAATACTTATACCTACTATTTCTGTGTGTTCACATGGTTAAGCTATTGTAGTAATCATGTTTATAGATTTTGTTTCAATAATGTGCCAAGTAAAGCCTTTGGGATGATTTGGATGGTAGTTGAATTGATTTTGTGCAAAAACACAAACTTTTGCTCTTAGTGTAGGAACTACTATAATTCGCTAGAACGTCCTTTTGATCTGAAACTTCTACAAATCGTCGGCGGAAGGCTTGAAGTCCAGGGGCCTCAAGGGGTTCCTCGGGGATGTCAAATTCGTCGGGTCCAAGGATTCTATCTTCCTAAGACTTCGGATAGTAGTCGCCATCCTCGTGATCATTGTCGTCCCTGTTGAATATGGTGTCGTTGATATTTCCAGCATCAGCATTATCACCGGCGTACTGGTCAAGTAGTGCCATTGCCGGTGGTGTCCCCATTCTCGGTGGCACTGTTGATAGTGTCGTTGTTGCTTGTGTTTTTGTTGTTGCATCCTCTACATCGGCATTTGGGGGGTTCTTTGCCTCCTTCATCGTCCTTGGGGGTATCCACCACATAGACATCATAGGTGGAGGTGGCCGCCCACTTGCCGGCATCGAAGGTGGCTAAGGGCAATGTAGTGTATGACGTGTAGTCGGCATCTTCATCCATGTCGACTGCCTCCTCCGAGGCATACTCCAATACGTTGGTTAAATTCTTGGCTGTAGCGATTAGGTGGGTGGAGGGTGGGACGCAAATTTCGGCTCCTCCGGGTTTGTCTTCGATCCGATCGTAGACCAAGTTTTGATCATCCGAGACTCCAAGGCTCTGAATCTGATCTAACATATCGTTCAAGAGTGTGAGGTCGACCTCACCCATATCTTGACAGTAGGCGGGGCTCAACTAAAGTTTTCCCGAGGTACCAGATGACGTGGCCTCAGAACATTCACTAGTCGGGTCTAACACTTGATTCGGCAGCATAGTGTTCAGATCCGAGCTCAAAGCCATATCTGTGATGCAAATTGTACCGCGGTCCTACTCTGAGATCGAATCTGGTGCTAATACGACGGTGTTGGTAAGGTCTTCGGGCCGGTATGACACCCAACCCGAAAAGGTAAGTTCGCCATAGGAGTCCACGACATACTTGAGATTCCCAAACCTGATGGTTTGGCCTGGGGAGAGGTCCTCGACCTGGCCGAGGTGATTGGTCGAGTTGGCGTGAAGCATGATGTTGTCGAAGGCAAAGAGCTGCCGAGGATAAAGGTCTTCCCAAAGCCAATGTTGTCGTTGATCCAAAGATGAGCCATCGAGCCTTTGCTACCACACAGCGGGACCTGCATGGGCCACAAATGTCGGTGCTAAAATCGGCGGATCTTGGGTAGGGGGTCCCGAACTGGTGGTCTTGGCTATATGGTAACAAGAAGTAGAGAAAGACACAATGTTACCAAGTCTGGGCCCTCTCGAAAAGATAAAATCCTACGTCATGCTCTCTTTGTATTGATTGTGGTGGGGTACAAAGTACAAGATGATCTACCTCGAGATCATATCAATGAGTTCTAACTTGCCTCTACAAACTAAACCCCTCGGCTTATGTAGGCACCAAGGATATCTAGGGTTGCAAGTATGTCGGGTACATCTAGGGATAAACATGCCGACCATTCAAATATAACTTGGAGTATGCACCAAGTCTTCGAACGATTCCATCTTGAACACACCGGGGACCATGGTTACATGGCTCATTCTTTAGTTGTCGGTGGATCCTCGGCCCGGCCCATGAATGGCAGGCCGACGTGGTGAGCACCCACTAATCCAGGACACTGTCACATGATCAGGTCGACATGCACCGCCGCGGGCTTCAGCGCGGTGTCGTCGGTGGACCCCGTCTCCATTATGGGGTCATCGTCGGAGGCCTCGAGGGAGCCGGCCAGCATGCCGGCCTCGGTCCACCTCGCACGGCGGCTCTGCCTGGCCGCAAGGGCGGCGACCTCGTGCTTCATATCCGTTGATAGGCTCTCCTACACAGCGTTCCCGCTCGCAGTCATGGTGGATGTGGTGCAAGGGAGGAGGATGTGGTGTGGAGTTTAGCCGGGTGTGGCCACCTTTAAATAGCAAATTCCAATGAGGCCAAGTGTATGAGTGTGTCAATGCGCGGCCCCGGAGTTGGTTCCTTTGCCGCCGAGCCTGCTTAATGGCATCATACAGACGAACGGGCATTGAACGGGTGTCGTACATATCCGTCCCGTCCAGTAAACACATCTCTGGCATTGAACAGGCATGGACACCGAGAACGCAATGCGGTGGCGCTCTCGGCCGGCCCGCCGCTTCAATGCTGGCGCCAGTCAGAAGTCGCATCTGCTCTGGGTCGGCTTCAATGCGGAGCGGCCGCTCTATGATGGGGTGAATGCAAACAGCTGGCGACGGGAGCGAACGCACGCGGGCGAGGGAGAAGAGGTTTTGGTGGGCCAGGGTAGTCAGGAGCGGGGGTGGCAACGGTCCGAATGCGTGCACCCCTTCCCCTCACTTTGTTTTCGATTTGCGAGGAAAATGCGTTCGAACCGATCCGTGAACCGATACAGAATCATGTTGGATGATAAACCACGTTCGGAGGTTTTGAGGATGAGCATTGAAGATGCCCTTATTGCACACGTTTGTGGTTAGTCAGGCCAGCCGTGTGCCACAAGGGTGTTAATAGGTTTACCGTGATGTCGTAAGTAATACGTTCATTATCCGATACTAGAATGCGCCAACCAATTGCCCACTTTCTAGAAGCCATCTCTCTAATATAGCGACACAAAATTGTAGCTATGGGTTAGAACTAAGATTAACGAGACATAATCTTGTGCCACCATGCTGCGTGTGGTGTGCTCGGCCTTCTAGTCATACTAGATGATGCCTTGCGCCTTGCTGCGAAAAGTGCATATGTCTATATTTATACATAATATTAAAGAACAATGCATTTCTCTGATTTTTTTTGTCCATTCATCTATCCTAAGTTGTTCATAAAATTGGAATAAATTAACCATCATACCACCTGTGTAAGTGAGAAAAAGAACAATTTGTTAATTGTTTCTTTGATTTTCTCGCCAGTCATTGAAACTACCCCTAAAGTTAGAGTAAATTACCCCCACCACCCGTAAGTGAAAAAAGAACTCTTCATTAATTGTTTCTCTGAAATTTTCATCTGTCATCCAAATTTCCCTCTAAGTTGAAGTAAATTACCAACCTCGTCACCCGTAAAAGTGAAAAAAATGAGCGTGTCTCCGAATTATTCGTACATCATAGGGCCCATCCAGTTTCATCCATCATGATACTGAATTTTTCTTTTCCTTCTCATATATGCCTCGAGGATGTTCTCAAAAAAAAAAATACAAGCATCAAGGATCAACTCCAACATCGATCCATTGTGAGCATGTTAGAATGCACGTGTGAATATTGGAAACTTGATTTGAGACTGTGATTGTATTATCGCGTTGCAACGCACGGGCCTTTCTGCCAGTTGAAACAAATGTATAAATATGTGCTTGAAAACAACTAAAATTAATTGAAAAAGAAACAAATGTAAGATAGCTCTCAGTTTACTTTTTTTAAATAATAAAAGTAATGAAGTGTGTGACAATAATGATGTATAAGAACCCACAAATGTATTTAAAAACTTTTTTATCGCGCTTAATATGACATCTTTTAAGAAAAATATGAAGCATGAGTTATATATTTGTTGTTATCCTAATTCAGTAAGATTAAGACTGATTAGCATGCAATACAAAGAGTGCACTGTGTAAAATAATATCAAGTATACTATCACTTAACTAAAATAAAAGCTCTAAATAAACAAGCATGGGTACATATTTTCGTCAATTGATATTTTAGGATAATCAATTAATGGGGAACAGAAGGATGATGTAGCCATTACAGAAAGACTATTGACAACAACATGACAACTCTCCTGGATCATTGTAGTCATTAAAGATCTGTCGAGAGGCGGTGATATGCTAATAATTACACCATTCTCTAGAAGCCTGGTAGCAGCTAGTTCTTTTGGGGCTTATGTGTGGCTGTCAAAATAAGCTTCCCCCTACCCAGCTTATTCTGACAGCTCCTAAAATTTTATTCTAGAAGCCTATTAGAATAAAATTTTAGGTTGGGCTGCCAGAATATGTTACGTAGGTGGCAGCCACCTATAAGCCCCAAAAGAACCGTCCATGAAGTCTGATTGTTTTGAGTTTGTCTCCATAGCGCTTATGTTCAGGCTGAGAGAATATAAGTCATGGAGAGTGTGTACTCTTTGGTGCCTATGAAGGTATATTGTATTGATTTAGCTGGTCGTCGATCGCTTGAATTTGAAATTTGGGTTAGTCGATACTTTTGGGAAGGAAGCACCAGCCACACAGAGCACCTAGGTCGCCGACGGCGATGCTGGGGCAAGTGAAGCGAGGCCTAAGGGCGCGAGCAAGGCCTCGGCCAAGAATGAGTCATTGCCGGCCGGCGGAGGCGAGTAAGAAACTCGATGGTTCGGGATAGAAGGTGCAGGGCTCACTGGAAAAATCTGGTGCTTCGCCAATTTAATAGGGTGTCCGAGGGGCGGCATAAGAACGACTGCGGGCGGCAGTAAGGGAAGGGCGGCGAGGCGAGGCTGGCGCTGGAGCAAATTTGAGAGGAAGAATGAGAAGGCATAAGGTTGAGGAAGGCCATCTGGCCGTTAGTTTTGCATCTGACGGCCGAAAACGAATCCACTAACGCAAAATAAGTTTTCATTTGGTTGACCTCTGGACTATCCGATATTATATAGTGAAATAAATGTGCTATAAATTGCGTAGATGTGGATATATATATATATATATATATATATATATATATATATATATATATGTTCAGTATTTTTTATTGAAAACATAGTAAGCAAAGAAAGAAGTGGCAAAATGGTTTAAACCAAACTAATACACCACTATTGGAAAAATAAATGAAGCCGGGTATGAAGTATACTCGGCAAAGAGCATTTTAATCTCCGCAAAGTTTAAGGCGAGTGTTGCACTTGCCTTACAGTACTTGGCTTAATGTGTATCGGCTTGGGCAATGTAAGCCGAGTGTCCTTCACGGGTACTTGGCTTATGTGTTAGCCGAGTATAAACCAGTGGCTCTTGGCAAAAAATGCGGGATCAGGGCCGGCGCCACCTAATGGTGGTGCCACGTGGCGTCTCTATAAGCCGAGTATATGGCTATGCCATGTGTCCAGCTGGCCTCGCGGCACGTTCTGACTTTGGAACCAACGGAGCACATACCGCGATATCTGAAAACAGCAGTGTCTATTCTTCTCAACTAGTTGAGTGAAATGTTGTGTGATTGATTCAGAGAGCAGCGGGAGGCGCAAATCTGGCCCTAGAGGTCCTCGCAAGAGAAAGGATACCATTATGCAGGTCAGGGTAGGATATTTGGTAACCATTTTGGGGTAAGAGTCATGTTACGTATTCTCATGGAGAAATCCAACAAATTATTGTCTACACATGTATCAAGTGTTTTCTTTATAGTGTGCACCCTTTTAAGTTCAGCTTCTGCAATTAATCCATCAGCAGGGCAGCAGGCAAAGTATTCGGTGTCATTGGTTGTTTGAACATGACATCATGCACCTTCTGCAAGTGAAGGCCGAAACATAACACAAACATACGGAAGCCCAGTGTCCTTTCATCAAATCGTGTTAAGATTCAAAACAACTAATCATTTTGCATGTGATCCTAATATGGGTACGCTAAGGGGTGTGAAGAGTATAGGACAATACCTTACAAATTCGAAGTTGCAAAATATTGATAATTAATTAGAGAGAAATCACGAAACTAGTGGATCAGAAGGGCGATGAAAACTAGAGTATATAGAATGGGTAATTGCGGAAAGAAATAAATGCAATAACTAAATATAAATGCAACTGTGTAGGATTAGAAATCATTGTTTGCACTAAAAAATAGGTTTAAAAAAGTAGCGCATGTGTAAGCCGAGTGCCGTTTATTGGGTACTCGGCTTATATATAGCACCGTCACGGAGACTTCTGCAGCCGCCGTGATGGCCACGTGGCAGAAACCTTTGCCAGACAATGGCTGTAAGCCGAGTGCCTTTCCTCCTATATACCGAGTATCGGTCATGCATAGAGAGCGTTTTGTGCACACACTCGGCTTACTCGTATGGAAGCCGAGTACTTATTTTTTGTTGTGTATTATCCGGTCACTACTCGGCTTAGGTTGATTTAAGCCGAGAACCCGTGTTTTAACACTCGGCTTACACGTTACTACTCGGTAGCATGTGATTTTCCTATAGTGCACAATACAATACATCATTTGATTATTATTTGTATTTATTCACAACCACAAGAGGTGAAGGTTATGGATGTGTGCACTGCATGATGCGAAGGCCGGGTAAACCTCCTTTTTGAAAAAACAAGAGATGGATGTTTCGATGTGAACATCTACATAGAGAAGAATTGGCTTTGCAAAAAAGGCATAGGGAAGAATTTATTGGGATTCTATGTCCAAGAAATAATTTATTGGGATTTTATTCCTGCTGCTTTTTCCTTTTCCACAAGCTTTTCTCTTCTGCATCGCCAGCACAACCACCTGTTGCAACCTCCCCATCACTCCAAATTATTACAGTTATTCAGTTGGTATCACTATCCCAATAACGACAGAGGAAGGTAATAAGTCACGTGTTTTATGCACGGTACAGAACAAGGAGCAGCAGCGACAGGGGGATCCTATCCTATTGGAAGGCCAACTGGACCACACACCTACAGAGAACAACCCACAGATTTGCTTTACAAGAATTATTGATGAGGCTTCGCTGCATGGCTAGTACTGTATGTGTCCATGTCTCGCCTAGTTATATGCTGTTTTCATCCTTGTAACTTGGGCAGTAACTTTGTAACATATCGTATGCGGCCATTCTGGAGCAGTGCATATCACCATAGTATGTCTTTGCCTTGCTTATGCCTTATGAGTAGTAGTACTGATATAGTAAATTATGACCCGGTAAAAAAAGACAGCAAAAGGAAAGGGAGAAGAAGCTCTATGCGAGGTTTCATACTTTCATTCTAGACATAAAATGAGTAAGAAATCACAAGAACCCAGTAATAAGGCGAATAGACCATAAGTTTGCAGTGACAAGAACCTCGATCCAGTAATTCAGAGCTTGAGAGACAGATCGATCTCCTCGGCGATGAGGTCCCGGCGGGCTGCCTCCGGCGGAGACGCCCTCCTGTGCGAGGAGCTCCCGGCGGCATTGCTGGTCGGGTCCTTCCCTCTCCTGCTGGCCTCCTCGCCGGCGCCGACCTGGCCCACGTGGCCGTGGCGGCGCGCGGCGGCCAGCTCCCGCGTGCGTTTGGCGACGCTGCGCTCGAACTTGTGGGCGTTCTGGTGGCCGCCCAGCGCTTGGGAGGAGTAGAACTTCTTGTTGCAGTAGGTGCAGGTGAAGTAGCCCAGCGGCTCCGGCGACGACGCCCGATGCAGGGAGAGGTTGAGGTCGATGTCGCCCTCTCCCTCACCGCCGTTGGACTCCATATGGCGAACGGCCGGCCGGCGGAAAAGGCTCAAAGGTGGTGCGAACGGGGGTCTCAGCAGGTGCGAACTAGCTAGCTAGCTTGTGTATTCTAGTTGTCTAGGAGAATTGATGCGTACGGCGGTGCCCCCAATTTCCCACCCAAATGATTTAAGCGGTACAGCACAACCCTAGAAGGGAGTAGAGAGGAGGAGAGGAAGTAGGAGTACGAGGGTAGTATATATTGTACGCTTGTTCTAAGGAACACACGTACTGTGCAGGATCTGTCAGGGTGAGAAAGAGAAAAACGATGAAAAGGACAAGAGATTTCATGTACCGATGGATCAGCCAGTAGACGAATAGGATTGCTTGCCAGCAGATTGGGGTGCTGCTGTCCGCTGGATCTTGGACCGAAAGCTGTGGACCTACGCCAAAGAAAGAATTGTTCAACCACTGGTCTGACCGTCACCGTATGCCCCGGAGCTTGCTCATTTCTCAAGTATCCGCAATATTTTCACGTGAGAATTGTACAGCCACTCATCAATCAAATAGTTAGAATATCGCAAAAAAATGGCTAAAGAAAAGGAGATATGTTTACTTAAGAATTATAAAGCTTTGAGTGTTTGTTTCTGATTCTCGCGGTTGCTCGTCTAACCGTTGGGAGATGAGGCTCACTCTGTTTTTATTTCTTTTTTCTTGGATGCTGGATACACTTGTAAGACTGAGACACTACTCTTCATATTTGGGATGCATGCGCCATTATGATAAAGAGATCAAGGATTCCTTTTTTGGACCCGAAGGAGTACAAATCACCTTCTCACTGTATATGGTAGTATGTGATAGCCCACAAAGTATAGGGGAGCACAACAACTTTTGTTGGACAGTATTTCAACCCTAATTTCTATTCGACATGATGGAAGCGAGAGAATACGTGTAAACTTTGGCAATTGAATTGTCAATTCAACCACACCTGAAAAGAGTACTTGCTCAAAGAAATTATTAGTAACAATGATAATATGGTGAATGGAGTGGTGTATGTAGCATCAAAGTAATATAAGCAGAAAAAAGAACCCGCAGTTGGGAAGTACAAGTAATTTAAAGAGAGCAAACAATAGTGTGAAACGTAAGCATAGGGGTGGATATTGGGTCGTTGTATGGATGGTACCAAATATGTAACACAACAATCAACTAGAATAAAATCATTAGCTCATGTTCTTGAATTATTGTAGGCATGCCTGACGTGCTTATTTCTTTTCTTTAACACAATACAAACATATATGCTCACATACACGTACATACACTCACCTCTATAAAGGCACACACACAAACCCTACACCTGTCAGCACCTCCGAGATACTGAGCCAGCATAACATCTTAAGATTGACGAAGTCACCATAGGTGCCTTCGTAGTTAATGGGGACGTCTCCTCTCACTGGACGAATATTGCTGGAATGCTCGAAATAACCAAATCCAGGAAATACAAGCACCAGTGTCAAGTTTAGGACTTGAACCCTAGGGATGGTTCTACCACAAGGAATCTAATCGTATGAGTTGCGCTCAATTCACACATGCTTATTTCTCATAACTTGCTTTTTTTTGCAGTCCTCTTCAGAAACTAAGGGCCACTAAGAACTAAGATGGCCTTTGGGATCGACCGGAACAACGCATTACAAATAGTGAATACATATAATTCTCAAACTATAGCTACTCCCATTGATATCCCAAACTGTCACCACCGGGGCCTCCAGTTCCAAATTATAGTAGGTTCATATGACTTGCGAGTATAACCATTAACAATAATATCATAGAGACATAAATAGTGCAGGTCTAAAATTGTATTACTTGGGTCCTAGTAATAAGCATTGGGCACAACAAACTCATAGCAAAATCAATTCTTGAACAATCATGACACTTCAGGTCATTCCCCCATCAGTCCAATATATATTACATAATGTATCTCATCCAACACATGTGTCTAAAGTGGATTACTCACACATGGCCGGGAAGGGCATGATGGCATTGTTAGAGAAGGGATTGACGGAGTCGATGGTGCAGTTTGCCTCTCTTTGGAGGCAAAAACCTAGCATCCATCAGTCTAGGATTAAGAACATTGGTAGCAATGCTTCTGCCTTGAGGAACATAGTTGATAAGTATGAGGGGGTATCACGGAGTCAATATAAGCCAGCAGTCCCCAAGAAAGAGCCAGCGGAGTTTAGGTGGCACAAGAAGAAACTATACACATGCGAATTCACCATACCAATGTAATGGCACAAGATATTCCTCGAATTGTAAAGAATTGGTTGTAGGAATCTTGTGTCCATCAACTATATCCAAATATTACTTGCCATTATTCATAATACCTCATTGTGGAATTGTTGCTTTGGAGAAGCATGGAAATTGTTATCATTGATGGGAAATTGTTCCGTGGCAAATTAAACATAAAATATCATCTCTCTTCCCTCTCAAACCTTCCTCGCACCATATGGGTTGGTAGGTTAAAAAAGAGCTATGGGTTGGCATGGATTGTGGGATTATGGAATTCTACCTCTTGTTCTAGCGAGTGTCACGGCGATGTTGGCGGTCGATGGCAGTATCTCTATCGGCTGTTTCCGGGGGGGGGGGGGGGGGGGGGGGGGGGGGGCTAAGGACTCGATTGTAATATCCCTTTTCTTGGGGTTCTTTTTGCATAATTTCTAGGGCACGTGTCCCGTCCCAGCCTGTCTAGAAGATTCCACGTCTCTGTGTATTTTGTACTCTGTTATTTTGTTAATGTAATTATTGGATTATATTGTTGAGCCTCTCTCCATCAATTCAGACTTGTTGGATACATTGGTTGGATTAATGTACTCCCTCCGTCCGAAAATACTTGTCCTTAAAATGATTGTATCTAGACTTATTTTAGTTATAGATACATCCATTTTATCCATTTCTAGGACAAGCGTTTCTCGACGGAGGGAGTATGAGGTTTCTTCAAAAAGAAAACTTAGCCGCACTGCTGGCAAACAGTGGCCTCAACACCTCGTGCACCCCAAATTATGGGTCACAAACATCATGCGTTCTTTTTGTGGCAATATTGCCCTTTTATGACTGACTTTTCTTACCAACATGCCTGTCCACATTTGTACTTCTCAAGTTACATCGATGCAGTTGAGACAAGAATGAGACCAAAACAAAACTAAAAGAAGGCAACAGCCGTACATCAACTATTTTCTGCATTGCTCAGGTGGGACATGAGGACATTCGAAGATCCAACAGGACACGCGGAGTATCTTGATCATGATTAGTTACTCGGACTCATATGTAATTACCATGGCCATCTGAAAGTTCTCCTCTAATCTGGTCCGCTGTGTTGAGATTATGATACGAGGGATAACGGTTAATAGTCTTGATCGTCAAACAGTGCATACTGTCTAAAGCAAACACTGTTGATGAACATGTGCTCGTGTTTCGGAGATGTCGCCCACATTACTGTCGTTGCGCACAATGATCTGCAAGGACACGCATAGCGCGGGAACTCTGTTTAATTGCGATTAAAATTCAGAAACGCGAGGGGAACCTAAATCAACCAGACAAAGCCAATGTAAGGCATGTCGCTTTGGTCTGTCGTTAAGGTGTCGCAACTTCAAAACTATGCCTTGATACCCCAGAGCTAAAGATATCACTGCCAGCACCTGGTGACCTTGCTGCTGGAATAGTGCCTCGATTGCGTTGCACAGTTGCATGTGAGAAGTTGGTGAAGCTTCAGTTTTCGTGGAACAAAATAACGGTAACATCTCGTTTGTACGAACACATGAATTTATTAGCTTTCATTGTATTATATGGCCATTCATGATCTGGCTTGCAGTACTACATAAGTTTGCCAGAACCTATCGACGTTGATTTTGATTACGAGTATATCACTGCAAGAAATACAAGGCGGAAATGGTTTGCAGTTTGAACATCCAGTTTGAAAGTTATTTCAGTTTCAAAGTTTAATAACCCTACAAATTAAATACGTCTTGGATTAAAAAAGCAACGAACACAAACCGCCCAAGCCCGGCCGCTAAGCTCCTGCGCCCCTTACGTATGACACATGGCGAGTGAGGAAAGTAAACACTGGATCTTTTCTTAAAAAGGAGAAATATCCCCGGCATCTGCATCAAAGCAATATATACATCCATCTTATTATATTATTCAACAGAACTTAACAAAACAAATACATGGATCAATCAGAAGCCACCTTCCTGGCAACTACTGTCGCTACACCTACAATCTTGATAACGTGCCCTGACCGCATATCAACACACTACATCTATTCCGGTGGCCTCAACATGCCGCCCACTGGCAAGCCAAGAGAACCAACGGGTCTAGCTTAAACCTTTGCACGCACCGCATGCACACGCTTTAGGATCATCTGCCACCATCTTCCGCCGTCCCACCTTCAGGAGTGATCAACGTATCCACCTCATTAGGCCATATTGTTGTCCATGTCACCGCAACGCCGGACAACACCACCATCCTGCACGTATCCATCAACACGTGCCCGTCGCTGAAACTCCGCTACACCATGCCGCCGAGATCAGCCTTCGGCCTTTCGGTAGATGTAACACCGTTCCTCCTCTTGTCCCCTCCAGCCAGCACATGCTCCAAAATGATGCCACGGGGAGGGAGAACGACACCGAAGGAGTCGCCATCGTCCGATCCAGTAGATCCAGATCTGGGGTTTCCCCCGGAACATCCCGATCGAGATAACATGACCTGCAACGACGATGCCTCGAGAAAGAAATGACGTCAGAGACGCCGCCATCATCCGCCAAGACCATAGTCAGGCGCGATTTTTATCGGAAGCCACATGGTCCCGATCTCGCGGCCCGCTAGAACCGCACGGAGCCTCGCCATGAAGATGTATGTCGCAATCGGTACTCCGGGAGAGATCCTCCATCCCCTCACCGGACCCCTGATCGCGCCACTCGCCATCCACGTGAGGAACTGACGACGGATCTAGGTGGGATCCAGATTTGTGGCTGTCGTCACGCCCACCATCTCCAAAGAACCAGCCATTCCTGGCGGCCATGGGGGTTAGCACCGCCGCCGCACAACCAGGGACGCCGCCCTGGCCGCTACACACACGCTCCCGAATGGCACCACCCCAGCCGCTCCATGGAGATCGTCGTTGCATCCATCACCCCAGCCCTTCGGCACCAGGCCCATCGCCACCGCAGCCTATGCCGGCGACAGCGGCAGAAGGGAGGGCCGCCATGAGGATCCACTGGTGGTGGCGCTAGGGTTTCCCCCTGGCAACGCCCTAGGGAGGCATCATGAGGGGGTTGTGTCGGGAGAGGAACAGGTACCTAACAAATTTATTCTCCTGCTTTAGGAATTACTCCCTCTGTCCAAACATATGTGAACCCACAGAATTTTAAATTTTGGCAAGAATTTTTATAAACAAAATATGATTGTTTGCTATAAATGTCATACCATTGAATACCTCTTTCAAATATAATTCAATGCTATAGTTTTGTGGGAGATAACTCATATCTTGTTAGTTGAGTTTATGACCAATCTTACAACATTTCTAGTGGGCCTTATATATTTGACCGGAGGGGTAGTATTCTCTTTTCCATTTTAGGATGACGCTTGGACGATAAGTGGCAAGACATGCACTCTTTCTTTCTTTCTGACAGAACTACATAAGGCATGAACTCTACTTTATGAAGCTTTGTAAATTTTTTATCATATGGTGGCTTTAAACCACCACAAAGCTCATGAATTCATGTTCTCCCGTAGGCGAAGAAAATCAATCCAAATGCATGTCATCACCAAGAATTTCTCAATTTTGGGACTTCAAAAATATTTTATCACTCAAATTTTGCCCATGATTGATGAATAGTTGTTTGCACCGGCTTGACTGTGACAAGATTTTCAAAACTAGATACATATTGATATGTTCTAATGATCTTTATTAGTATGTATTGTCCATAAATCCAATTCGGCTCTTGGGAGTATATGCTCATGTGCATAAAAAAATTGCAAATGTCACAAAATATAGAAAAAAAATATGGGTTTATTATCACACTCAAATGCTACCTTTAAATTTTTAGGAGGAAAAGCTTAAGCATTTTGATCTGCGCAAAAAAAAATCAAACGACAAGTATTACCTGCAAATTAATTTTCTTTTTTTCACCGACAGAGCACTACTATCCCGTTTCGTATGAAAATTGTCAAGCACTCGTGTTACACTAACAAGAACATGTACACAAAAAATTAGAATTTTTTATTTGATTTACTATTTATTTTGATTTTCCTGTTTATCCAAGAGCTTATGCACCCCAGAGCCAAAATGGCCATTCCATGATTGTCAGGTTATATTCACTTGCTTATTAGGTTAAGCGGGTTATGGGTACTTGGTTATCAGGTTACTAAATTCCAGTCCTGCGCATGCAACACATGTATGAAACTACTTTTATAAGTTACTTATTGATCACATTTCAGTATTCATTCCTTGCACTTCCATAACAATGCAATGCCTAAATATTGTAGATTATCATAACTGCCAAAATGTGGCCGCCAAGTTAGAAAACATATTTGTTTCGTAAAACTCCAGACATTTTTGTGAACTTGTAATGATTGTTTTCTTACCTGTTTAGATTTGATTTGTTGCGGTTGCATACTTTTATGCAATAACACTTTGTTTTCTGTGTAAATTAATTTTTAATTATTCACTAAATTTTAATTTGATAAAAAAT
The DNA here is from genome assembly GCF_056163025.1 of Triticum urartu. NCBI lineage: Eukaryota > Viridiplantae > Streptophyta > Magnoliopsida > Poales > Poaceae > Triticum > Triticum urartu. The sequence goes on along the minus strand of NC_141877.1, from coordinate 423,581,370 downwards.
TGTATTAATTGAGATTGCACTTTCATTTATGTACTCCACTTTTTATGTGTGCAATTTGCACTTAAATGGTGAGGCACAAAAATGGTTGAAAGTTTCATGAAGTTCAACCACCTATATCCTAAACACTTGTAAATTACTCCCTCCATCTCAAAATAAGTGTCTCTACCTTAGTACAATTTTGTACTAAAATTAGTACAAAGTTAAGACACTTATTTTGGGACGGAGGGAGTATTTCTGGTAACTGTTCACGAGTAGCATGGTAATGGTGCTCTACTAACAGGATTGCCATGATATTATAATCTGGTACCTAGTGGCAACAAACACATAATAAATTATATCATATTTAAAACTGTCATTTAGGGAACATATCGTTCAACACATGGCACTAATCAGATTAAGTTTGGAAGATAAATCATTTTGAATTTTCAGATTCAACGGTTAATTCCCATTAATATATGTAACTCACTCTCTCTGTCTCCTATGAAGTAATAGTGTGGGCTCTTATCTGGCTTGGACCTAAATCCGTCCTGGGTTGAGCACACACTATGCAACCAACCTTTTGCACTTTACCCTCATCTCATACTAAATGCTTAACCCATATGGCTAGTTGTTTTGGAACCCTTGCCCTTCTATGTTGGTGGTGCTGTTACCCCCTATGAAATATTGGACTGTTATTTCATACTAGCACAATGCTCATGTGTTGCTACGAACAATAATAGTGAAGAGTTTTATCGCCGGCAGGGTAGATCACTGAAGCGTTTGTTCACTACGACTACTATGCAGCTCTAGGGAGAAAAACAAGAGCGAGAAGTTGAGGAGGGGGCAACTAAAATTGTCATGTGAGGGTCATTGCGGATGACATTCCAAATTTTAAAAGGTAGGAGGATGAGACGTAGAGAGAAGATAAAACAACGAATACAAGGATAAGGGAAGAACAGAAAGGTAGTAGGAGCAAAACATGGTCTTCATCATCTAATATCACATAATTGAATGCTTGTTTCTTTGTAAGAACATTAGTGCGAAATGAGAGTAAGACTCTCTGTTCCATTTTACTGCTTTTTGCAAACGCACTGGTTTGAATATGAGTATAAGTGTATTTGTCTATTTGAAGGGTTGTAGCATTGGGAATTCCCTGCATGTCACGTCAAAATGTCGACCTGCCGCACACATGTTCAAAAATGTTTCCGTTCATAAAAATGTTACTCAAAAAATGTTCACCTTTTTAGAAAATGTTGGTAAAGTACAAACAAATGTCCTCTCTTTTCAAAGAACGTTTCCGTTTCATTAAAAGTTTTAAAAATACAAGATAATTGTTTATGAATTTTAAAAAATATTGTCAGAATTTTGATTTTTTTTCATTTGAAAAATATTGTTTTATTGGACGCGCTTTGTATCAAAATGTCGGCACCACGCTCTGGGGCGCAGCCTGACTGGGCCGGCCCATTGCGCTGTACCGGTGGAAAATGGGAGTCAGGCACGATGGATACTTGAACCTGCAACCTACAGCTTCGAAGTGCAGAGTCCCAGCCACTACACCTGACTAGAGTTCCTTGTAGCAAACAAACGCGCACCTTTAATATAGTACAACCGTACAACCGGACTTGTCTACTGCATGGAACCAAACTACACACTGTAGTGAACATCTTTAAAAAATTGCACATTTTTTCTGAAAGTGTATATTTTGAAAAAGTGCGACCATTTTTTTCATTTCTGAACATATTTTGTACACAGGAACATTTTTTCGCATACATGCACAAAAAATTTGAAACTGCAGAAAATGTTTTTGAAAAACATGAACCATTATTTGAAGTTGTCAACAAATTATGAAATCCCGAACAAATTTGTAAACCCCGAACATTTTTTGCATTTTTTAACAAATATTTGAAAAATGGAACTTTTTATGAAAATAAAAAAACAAATAAAACCATGAACATTTTTGAATTTGTGAACAAAAAGTTGAAAATGGCATGAAATATCTAACAAAAATTTGAAACCACGAACATTTTTTTAAAATTCCTGAACATTTTATCAAACACGAACATTTTTTTAATTTCAGACCAAATTTTGCAACCGCGAACAATTATTGCAATTCCGGATTTTTTAAAATAAGAACATTTTCTAAATTTGTGAACTGAACAAATTTTGAAGTACACGAACATTTTTTAAAATTCCTCTACATTCAACTTGTGAACATATTTTTAAAAGTAGAACATTTTTGAAAATCTTAAAAGGTTTGAATTAAAATAAAATAAAAATATGAACTTGCAAGAAAAAAAGGAAAAAAAAACAAAGAAGAAAAAAATAAACAGCAAAAGGAAAAGAAAAGAAAGAAGAAAGAAGAAAATTAAACAGAAATCTGAAGAAAAAAACGGCTAGGAAACTCTAGAAGGTTCTCAAAACCGGAAATACTGCAACGCGCTAATGGGCTGGCTCTTGTCATCGCTCGATCGAAAGGTCTGTGCGAAAGGTGGACACCTTGACGCAATGTGCGTCCAATAGGATATTCCGCGTTACCTATGTATCACTTCGTGCGATTCCTATAACACCTCGGCTGCCACACATGCGACTACATACGCCTGGCGCGTCAAACACACGTACGCATGGTTCTGTTTTTTTTAGTTCAATTTTTAATTCTTGTGGGTCTTTTGTTTATTGACCGGTTTTTTCTCCTGGATTTTTTTAGTTCTTATTTTCTATTTTTTAAGAGTTCATTATGTATTTAAAATTTTATTGTACCAGTGAGAAAACAATGTTAACATGTATAAAAAAGTTGCTCATGTATACGAAAAACATACAACATGTGTGAAAAAAGTAGACCTCAAAACATATATTTCAAAATTGTTAACCATGTATTTAAAAATGTTAAACGCGAACAAAAGCATGTTCCTGATGTATCAAAAAGATAATACTAATGTATACAAAAAATGTGCAATATGTATACATAAGGTAAAACATGTGTTTGAAAAAATATGAATCATGTACTTAAAAATGTTAAAAGAGTATAAAATATTAGATGTAACCAAAATTTACTATGTGTAGGAAAAACGTGACATCAAAATATATATTTGAAAAAATGTTAATCATGTCTTTGAAAATGTTAAACGTGTATAAAAAATGTGCGGGATTTATTAAAAAAAATTATAATATGTAAGAAACAAGTCGACATCAAAATATTAAAAAAAATGATAATCATGTATTTTAAAAATGCTAAACATGTATAAGAAAATGTTCCTTATCCATATGAATAATACAATGTGTATGGAAAAAACAACCAATAATCAATATTCTTCTTAAAAAAATAAGCCATGTATTTGAAAAACTTTGAATGTTGTATAAAAAATTGTGCCTGTTATATACGAAAAAATGCACAATATGTATGGGACACATGTAATGGAAAACTAAAAAACAAAAAAAAATTAAAAACTAATGAAAACGGTGAAAGAAACAAATAAAATGTTAGAAAACTAAGAAAAAAATCAAAGAACAAAAAAGAGTTATCTATACGAACAAAATATAAGAAAAGCGAAGGAAGAAAAAAAAGAAAAAACACAAAGGAACCCAAGAAAACATGCAAAACAGGGGGGCAGAAAAAAACATGGTACATTAAAGGACCAGCCCAGTAGGAACTCCGGCAGTCAGTGAGCGATAGCAAGTATATCTTCCGTCTCGCTAAAGCATTCTCTTCCCCATTATAAACCAGGCCAGCCAGTTTTTTTTTAAAAGATCAATGACTTGTTGTTCCTGTAGGTTCATTTGACTTGTTTTTTTTTCTTATGTTTTTTCTGACGGTTTTATTTGTTTCTTCCTGAATTTTTATGGGTTTTCTATTTTCTTTTTCTGTTAATTGGTTTTTCTATTTTTTTCATGGTTTGTTATTTTTCTTCCTTTTTCTTCAGTTTTTTATTGTTTCATTCTCGGTTGCCTTTGGTTCTTCCTATTTATTGTTTCATTTTCCTTAATTGCACTGGTTTTCTTTAGTTTTTGTTTTTTATGCTGTTTTTGTTTCTTCAATGGCTTATCTTTCTTTCGTCGCTACGCTTCGGTTTCCCTTTATTATTTTCTTGGGTTTATTGTTTTCTATATGTTTCTTTCTCTGTTTTTATCATTTTATTTCTTCAACATATGTCTAATGTTTCATTTTTTTCATTCTGTATGTTTCATATACGTGAAGAACATTTTTCTAATACATGTTTAACATTTATAAATACAAGTTTAACATTTTTAATACATCATCAATATTTTTCATACATATTTTTTATCATTTGTCAATACTTGATTAACTCTTTTGAAATATAAGATTAACATTTTTTGAATACATGGTCAACACTTTTTCTATACGCATTTAATATTTTTTTCAAATGCTTTGTTAACATTTTTCAAGTACAAGATTAACATCTTTTTATACAAGGTCAACATTTTTTCTATACATATTTAACATTTTTTAAATGCTTGATCAACAATTTTCCAAATGCAAGATTGGCATTTTTTTAATACATGTCCAACATTTTTCTATAAACATTTAACTTTTTTAAATGCTTGATTAGGATTTTAAATACTTGTTTAACATTTTTAAATGCTTGATTAATATGCTTTAAATACATTATCAACGTTTTTCACACACATTGTATATTTTTTGTATACATTTTTCGTATGACACGTCAACCTTTTTTCTACACACATTTAACATTTTTAAATGCTTGATTAACATTTTTAATGCAAGATTAACATTTTCTAAATACATGGTCAAAAAAATCTATACACAATTACTCCCTCTGTTCCCACCGCCAGAAATCGACCACCCGTAGGTCAAAAGCTTGATATTTTAGGCGCCGGCGACGAGCTTCTGGCAGGCGGAGGCGCTGGATCCGCGTGCTTCGACGCCGGCGACGAAGCGACATGGATCCGGGCGGGATGCTGCTGGAGGACTTCGGGCTGTGGGTGGACCTGGCGCGGCGCATCCGCGAGGTGCTGGCCAACTACCCGGAGGGCACCACCGCGCTGCGGGAGCTTATCCAGAACGCCGACGATGCCGGGGCCTCGTGCGTCCACCTCTGCCTCGACTGCTGCGCCCATGGGGCCCGCTCGCTGCTCGCCCCCGCGCTCGCACAGTGTTCGCCAGCAACGACGCCGCCTTCACCGACAACGAGTTCGCCAGCATCCCCCGCATCGGCGGCAGCAAGAAGTCCTCCCAGGCCTGGAAGACCGGCAGCAAGATGGGCGCTAGCTACGCTCTCTGTCGCTGCCGAGCTCTGCTTCGAGCTGCTGCTCTTTCAATCTGAACCAGTACGTGTTCATTTTCTACTCGTACGAATGTTGTTGCTGTGTTCTGTTGTCACCTACGAATGCTGCTGCTAATTTGAGTTCTACTGTTAATTTGAGTACAATATGCTTAGCAAGGACCCACTGTTAATTTGGAGTAGCAATTGTACTCCATTGAAGTACTGTTACTGTTAATTTGCAAACTAATATTTGGAGTAGCAGCATACTGAATCATGTGTAATTTGAACTGGTGTGTGTACCAACTGATGATGGTTCTTAAGTTTAGCATGCATCACCAAGTTAATTGGGCGCCTAATTGCCAACTCTTTTGTGACAGGAACATATTCATAATGGAATAAAAACAACTTGCCAAGTTCTTTTGTGACTGGAGCATATTCAGAATGGAATAAAAACAACTTGCCAAGTTCTTTTGTGACCGGAACATATTCAGAATTTATTTCTACTCCAGTTCATTTGCTTAATTTTCTTTGAGTACATTTGCTTAATTTACTTGGAGTACATTTAACTTGGAGTACTTCAATACTCCAAGATTTGCTTAATTTGTGAACTGGAGTAGTTTTCAGAATGGAATGAAAACTAATGACAGTACATTTGCTTAATTTGCTTCGAGTACATTTAACTTGGAGTCCTCCGGTACTCCAGGATTTGCTACTCAAACAAATTTTGAGTACTTGCACTTGCACACAACACTACTCAGCAATTTTCAATTAATTTTCTTGGATTACTCCAACTTGCTCTGTTAGGTTATCTTACTTTTTCTGTTAATTACTCCATCTTGGATACTTGGAGTACTGATGATGATTGCTGCTGTTATGTTAGGACTTGCAAGCAATAGTTTTAGTAGTTTAGTGTAGGACTTGCAACAAGAGAGCTACTATAGTATACTCCTCTTGTGCCCTCCATATTCTTGCTCTGTTCTTGCTCTCTTCTCTCTCTTCTCTCTTCTACAGTAATATGAGCGCTACAGTAATATGACTTGTGACCTTGAATGTTTTTTTCCATCAGATTGTTTTAAAGAAGGGCTATTGAAAAAAGATGTGTGTGGGTATCAGTCACTCTCATGCCGGCATGCCGCACTTTCAGCTAGTAGGTTGGTATCTCAACATTTCTCCATTCAAGTCATTTCCCATAGTGTTTTTTCGAAGCACTAACTGCAGATTTGCATACTAAGAATGACTGGACTATTATATTTACATCAAATTATGTCAAAAAATTTAGATTGTTCAGTCATACCATAGTGTTTAAAAGTTTGGACATTCTGAAGATTCAAATAAAAATAGACATGTGCACAGTTTACTTGATCATCTCAAGTTACATGTGAAAGTGACCCTCTTATAGGAATAATGAAGTACAGAAATGAGAGTGAGTTCAAAGTAAGGCTGGGGTAAAATTTTCAAAGGCCATGATCTACTCCTTCCTGATATTCCTACTCCTATTCCTACTCAATTTTACCTTAAATGAGAGTAGCAATTATTTCTGCCCGTTAATTCATACTCCTAATGATTTGGAGTACTGATGAAACTAAGTCCAAACCTGTTCTAAATTGACAGTACTTGTTCATCTTTTCTATTGACAGTACCGTTCCAAACCTGTATTGACAGTACATGTTCTACTCAGTGTTCATCTTTCACTGTTCAATATCACTGTTCAGTTTCAGTGTTAAATTTCATTATTACTCCAAGATTGTACTGCATGCAATTATTCAGGACAAATGATTACAACATGTTTATGATCATCAAATTGTTTGCTCAGATGCAGAGCGAGTACTGGGCGAGGAGATGAACCTAGGCGAGCAAAATTGAGAACTCCGGCTGGAGCAGCTTCTGTCCAGCGGCAAGGACTTCAGCGGCAGCAACACCTGTGCGTGGGGAGGAACAACCCATGGGCACGTGCAGGCGGCAGCTCGCCTCCACCAGTGGGCGGCTGCAGAGCACCAGCTCGCCACCACCAGCGGCCGGCAGCAGAGCACCAGCTCACCTCCACCAGCGGGCGACAGCAGAGCACCACCTGGGCACGCGCGGGCCAGGAGGGGCTCCTTGGCGTGGGAGAGGAGGAGCGCCTGGGAAAGGGTGGAGGCGGAAGTGGAGGGCGGGGGGCGGAGGCGGAAGACGCCGAGGAAGAAAACGGGCTGATTCAAAGTTTGAACTAGGGGCATAAAGGTCCATTTGCCCATTTTCACCTGGTCGGAACATATTCCCCAGCGACTTACATTTCGGAACAGAGGGAGTAATATTTTTCAAATGCTTGATTGTTATTATGAAACACATGTTTAACATTTTTTTAAATGCTTGATTAATATGTTTAAATGAATGATCAACTTTTTCACACACACTGTATAATTTTCTGTCAATTTTCTATATACATTTCAAAATTTTCAAATGCATGATTTATATTTTAAAAAATTATCTAGAATATTATTTTAATATTTTTTAAAGGGAAATATACTAATATCAAGTAGATATCAATTACACCCAGTCTCTGCACCAACAAGATGCCTAAGAACATCCAGGATAAACATAGACAAAAAAACAAAATAATAAGAGAAAAAAACCACCATGGTGATCAGTAACTCACTGTAGGAGCACTCTAACCACCACCAAAGACAACACCTGGATTAGAAAGAAGTTTCTCCAAAAGCAATGCCTCCAGAAAGAAAACAATGCACAAGCGTTGTCGTTGCCCGATCAAAGATCATAGGTTTTCACCCTAGAGAAAGACCGCGTTTCCAAAACAATGCCTTCAACAAGGCCACTATAAGGCACAACCAATAAAGGCCAAACCTTGGGTTTTCACCTTGGAAATCACGACTCGGTACTCAAAAGAGCACCACCAACAAAGAAGTCATCCAATGTTACCGCCCCCCACTCGCAGAGGCTACTACTACAAGTCACTTACCACCATGCTCACAGGAACTCATGCCCGGTCCATATCCTGCAAGCCAATTCTAAACAACTGCATGTGAAGCAAAGTCTTCATCGTGTCCAAGACCCCGCTTCCACCACTTGCAGGTCCTCCAATCATACCATGGCATTCTCTACATGTGTTGATCCCTTGGAAATCTTGAAGTAGATATGTTCCAAGGTGTTAACAAAAATATAGCTTCGCGATATCCCTATGAAGCTGGTTGTGTTTTTATTACGAGTGTACACGACTGACCCTTATCTAATCATGGTGTCCAAAGAACGTCATATACGCCAGTCCTTGTCTTCCTTCGAAGGAGATGTCCGAAACTCACCAATGGCTAGATCAAAGAGGACTGATCACAGGTAGAACGAGGACTTCACGCGAAGACCACGAGAGCCATCGCCTGGCCGATTGTATTGGGAGACATGAGATCCCGCCAGCAACCAGCCCCATTCTCCCTGGACGGGCAGTACAGGCCAGCCCCCGTAGTCGTAGCCCCTCTGGATCAACGACCCGACCTCCAGCCGTATGTGCGTAGGGACGAGCTGGAGGGATGGTAGCCCCGCACCACGGGCGTGGCCAGAAGCGGGCCTACCTCGCCGCGGACAACGAGCTCCAGGCCGGCGGCCTCCCGAAACGAAGAGTAGGGACAACCGGCGGCGGCGCATCTCAGGCGCTAGGGTTCGGGAGGAGCAGCGTGGGGAGTGAGGGAGGGGAAGGAGAAGTGGTGTGGCCCCACCGCCGCCCACCCACGCCGAGGCTTCGTCCGGCAGGGACTACCGACGGCGGCAAGGGAAGGGGCGAAGGAGGAGGGACCGGTGGCGGCGAGATTGAGGATCCGCCCGTGTCACCTCTGGGGGACGACGTGGGGGCAGATGCGTGTACGATTCTTTTAATATATGTATGTTTAGAGTATTTGGAACTTTAAAAAATGGATCAAAAACAAAAACGAAAACATGAACAAAAAATAGAAACAATACGAGGGTTGTGGCCTCCAGCGCACCTGGGTCGGTCCATCTCGCACTGACGCAAGGGTTCCCTTCTTCTCGCTATGCTATAAGTGAGACATAGGACGCCCTTGAGCGATACATAGCTCTAGTGTTTTGTGTGTGTAAAAGTAATAATAATTAAGTTGCGCTTGGTCCTAATTCGATCGGGTTGGATTATCACACGGCTAGCCTGTGACGTGATCCATTGAATGATTTACCGTCGAAGCAGGAATCCTCTCCTCCCATGAACTATGTTCTTGTTTCTAGTTTGCTCTTTATGTTCCAACAGCGCGGTGACATCGCGAACTAATCTGTGATTGGATAGTTAAAATGACAGTGATATCCAAGCCAATTGGGATTCAAATTCTAAACTTGACATTGGTGTTTGTATTTTTCCGGCATCTGTGATGACTTCGTCAATCTTAATATGCTATGTCGGCCCAGTCTCTCGAAGGTGCTTATAGAATAGGTTATGTGTGCATGCGTACATATGGGTGAGTGTATACTCGTGTATGTCAAGGACTTCGATTGTACTGTGTTAAAAAAAATAGTGCGGTGACATCTCAAGGCGCGATGAAACAGTGTCCGGCCAATTCCACAGTGATAAAACCAAAACCAAAAACAACGAGAAATTCTAAATCTACGAACCCAGTACAAGCTGCAGTGTACGAATCGTTTCTCGCCAACAAAACTCTTCTCCCTCACCTGATTTTCATGGTTCCTAACTACCTATCCCCCTAGATGCCACTCCCTCTCCAGCTCTCCTGACTACCTAGCCTCGTGATGGACCGCCAACGCTAAATACTCCGGCAGATCTTGCTATCGGGCTCTGTTCGCCGGGTCTACCGCAACCCCCTACTTGCACCTTATGTGGAGATGTTGGGCCCCCTTCGTGTCATGATGTTCACCTGGCTTGCCGACCTCGATCGTTGTTGGACCGCCGTAAGACTTGTTTGCCTAGCACGGCCTGCCACACAACGACTGCTACGCCGGCCCTATGCAACCAAGCAGATGAAACTATGCAACATATCATCATCGGCTTCCCTTCACAAGATAGATTTGACACAAAGTGTTGGCCTGGGTGTGTGTTACTGCTATATGTGAGCTTCGTTGGGATTTTCCTCAAAGAGGAGGGGAGATGCAGTACAGTAGAGATAAGTATTTCCCTCAGTGAGAACCAAGCGAACCAGTAGAAGAATCACACAAAGTCTCGTGAACAGCACCAACACACACAAACACAAATAGTTGCACCCAAAGCGGGCAAGAGGGTTGTCAATCCCCTTGAACTCGTTACTTGCAAGGATCAAATCTTGTAGTGGTAGATAGATAAATTACAAAAGAAAATAAAAGAAATAAAATTGCAGCAAAGGTATTTTGAATTTTATAATATGATTAAAGTAGACCTGGGAGGCATGGTTTGCACTAGAGGCTTCTCTCTCTCTCGAAGACATAGTATACGGTGGGTGAACAAATTACTGTTGGGCAATTGATAGAAAAGCACATAGTTATGATGATATTCAAGGCAATGGTCATGTATATAGGCATCACATCCGAGACAAGTAGACCGACTCCTGCCTACATCTACTACTGTTACTCCACTAATTGACCACTATCTAGCATGCATCTATGGTATTAAGTTCATAAAATCAGAGTAACGCCTTAAGTAAGATGACATGACGTAGATCAATATGAATAAACATGACATGACGTAGATCAATATGAATAAACCTCGTCGTTTTACCATTAATGGCAACAATACAAATACGTGTCTTGTCCCCTTCTGTCACTGGGATATAGAGCACCGTAAGATTGAACCCATTACAAAGCACCTCTCCCACTGAAGATAACTCAATCTAGTTGGCCAAACCAAACAGATAGATCGGAGAGAAATACAAAGCTATAACAATCATGCATAATAAAGTTTATGAAAGACTCAATTACTTCTCATGAATATTCAAATCATAAACCCACAATTCATCGGATCCCAACAAACACACCGCAAAAGAAGATTACATCGGATAGAACTCCAAGAACACCAAGGAGAACATGGTATTAACGATCAAAGAGAGAAAAGAAGTCATCTAGCTACTAGCTATGGACCCATAGGTTTGTGGTGAACTACTCAGGCATCATTGGAAGGCAGCAAGGATGATGTAGAAGCCCTCCGTGATCGATTCCCCCTCCGGCAGAGTATCGAAAAAGGCTTCCAGATGGGATTGTGGAAGAACAGAAGCTTGCGGTGGCGAAAAAAGTGTTTTGGGTGGCTCTTTGTTGGGTTGGGAATATTTTTGAATTTATAAAGGTGGAATTAGGTCAAGGTGCTATGGTGGGCCCATAAGCTCAAGGAGCTTGTGGCTCACCCGTAGCTCTTATGGTCAACTCCCGTACCTTCTAGGGTCCCTTCTGGTCCAGAAAAAATCATCGTAAAGTTTCATCGCGTTTGGACTTCGTTTGATATAGTATATCTGAAAAGTCAAAAACAAGCAAAAAACAAGAACTCACACTGGGCACTGGGTTATTAGGTCAGTCCCAAAAATGATGTAAAATAGCATATAAATGCATATAAAGCATCCAAGATTGATAATATAATAGTATGGAACACTGAAAAATTATAGATAAGTTGGAGACGTGTCAACTACCACCCACCCCCCCTTCCAGCAATGAGGAGTTTCTCCTTTGATGCACGACGGCAATCACGGAATCCCCACTGGCCATCGCAAGGGCCTGGCCATGCCAGCTCTTCTCACACCATGGCCCATCTGGAGGCAGCGAATCGTTATCGACGGCGAGAACTAATGACCCACAAGTATAGGGGACCAATCGTAGTCCTTTTGATAAGTAAGAGTGTCAAACCCAATGAGGAGCAGAAGGAAATGACAAGTGGTTTTCAGCCAGGTAATCTCTGCAAGTACTGAAATTGTCGGTAACGAGTAGTTTGATAGCAAGGTAATTTGTAACGAGCAAGTAACGGTAACTGTAAATAAAGTGCGGCAGGGTAGCCCAATACTTTTGTGGCAAAGGATAGGCCAAAACAGTCTCTTATAATAAGCAAAGCGTTCTTGAGGGTACACGGGAATTTCATCTAGTCACTTTCATCATGTTGGCTTGATTCATGTTCGCTACTTTGATAATTTGATATGTGGGTGGACCGGTGCTTAGGTGTTGTTCTTACTTGAAAAAACCTCCTACTTATGATTAACCCCTTCGCAAGCATCCGCAACTATGAGAAAAATATTAAGATAAAATCTAACCATATCATCAAACTTTTGGATCCAAATCGGTCCCTTATGAAGTGGCACATAAACTAGGGTTTAAGCTTCTGTCACTCTAGCAACCCATCATCTAATAACTAGTCCACAATGCATTCCCTTAGGCCCAAATATGGTTAAGTGCCATGTAGTCGATGTTCACATGACACCACTAAGGGAATCACAACATACATATCATCAAAATATCGAATACATATCAAATTCGCATGATTACTTGCAACAAGATTTCTCCCGTGACCTCAAGAACAAAAGTAACTACTCACAAATGATAATCATGATCAAGATCAGAGGGGTATTAAATAGCATGATGGATATGAACATATAATCTTCCACCAAATAAACCATATAGTAATCAACGACAAGATGTAATCAACACTACTAGTCACCCATAAGTACCAATCTGAGGTTCCGGTACAGAGATTGAACACAAGAGATGAACTAGGATTTGAGAGGAGATGGTGTTTTTGAAGATTTTGATGGGGATTTCCCTCCCAAAGATGGGAGAGTTGTTGGTGATGACGATGGCTTCGATTTCCCCCTCCGGGAGGGAAGTTCCCCCGGCAGAATCGCTCCGCCAGAGGGCAAAAGTGCTCCTACCCAAGTTCCGCCTCAAGACTGCGGCACTTCATCCCGAAAGTCTAATCCTTATTTTTCTAGGTCAAAATGACCTATATACCAGAAGATGGACACCGGAGGTGGGCTGAGGAGGGCACAACCCACCGGGGTGCGCCTTGGGGCCCAAGCGCGCCCTGGTGTCTTGTGCTCACCAGGGCATGGCCCCTCCAGTAGTTATTTGCTCCAGTACTTTTATATATTCCAAAACAATTCTCCGTAAATTTTCAGCTCATTTGGAGATGTGCAGAATAGGTAACTCTAACATAGCTTTTTCAGGTCCAGAATTCCAGCTGCTAGCATTCTCCCTCTTTGTGTAAACCTTGCATATTATGGGAGAAAAGGCATTAGAATTACTCCATAAAGCATTATTATGCATAAAAACATTATAAATAACAGTAGGAAAACATGATGCAAAATGGACATATCAGCCCCCCAAGTTTAGACCTCGCTTGTCCTCAGGGAAAACCGAAATCGAAAAACATGTCCACATGGTTAGAGAGAGGTGTCGATAGAAACAAAATACGGACATGGAAGCATCATGCTTATTATTATGACAGAAAAGAACTTTGACATAAAACTTTATCACACAACTCTTATCATATAACTTCTCATGAACAAGTAACAATTCATCAGAACATTGAAGTATAAAATATAAACCTTATTGAAAACCAACAAACTATGTTCTCAGTCAACTTTGCAACTACAATTCATCATATTTTCAGGAAGAGTCACGTACCGGAGCCTTTAGGAAAGTCCACATACTCAACCATCATTTAACCTGATTGCTAACACTCACAGCATACCCATGAACAAAAAGTTTCAATCAGACACATAGAAAGATAGGGGCTTATAGTTTCGCCTCCCAACATATTCACCTCAAGGGTGATGCCAACAATAATAACTCATGCCCACTCATATCCAACTGGATATATGTGCCTAGATCTTTCCTCACCACATGATGCTTGCAAAAAGAGAAAATAAAAAGGAATAGGGAAGGATACTTTGACTCTTACATAAAAGTAAATGCATAAAAGTAAAAGATAGGCCATTCACAGAGGGAAGCAGAGGCTGCCATGCGCTTTTTGTTTGTATGCTCAATCTCTTAGTGCAAAAGAACGTCACGTTATATTGCCCCTTATGATAGCAACATTTATTATGCAGTCTATCGCTTTTATTATTTTGCCATCACAAGTTCGTACAACGCTCAATTTTCTCTTACACTAAATGATCCAACACATTTAGAAGCAATTTTTATTGCCTTATTGCACCGATGACAACTTACTTGAAGGATCTTACTCAATCCATAGGTAGGTATGGTGGACTCTCGAACAAACTTTTAGGTTTAAGGGGTTTTGGATGCACAAGTAGTATCTCTACTTACTGTGGAATTTTTGGCTAGCAAAGATATTGAGCAAGCATCACATGTTGAAGGATCTATGTCAATATAACTTCTATGTGGATATGAACAAACATAAATCATTATGTTGTCTTCCTTGTCCAACGCCAACAATTTTGACACATAATATTTAATGGGGTCTCACAATCATAAAAGATGTCCAAGATAGTGTGTTTGCATGTGAATCCCACTTTCCTTATTAATTCTTTAATGAATTGCATCATTCACCAATGCTATGTTTGTCAATCTCTAATAAATTTTACCACTTATACTTTTCCTTATGTGATGTCATTACTTACCATAAGATTAGCATATGATCTTTTCATTTATTTTCCTTTCTTTTTATTGGAACAAACGAGTAAAGAAACAAAACTCAAACTACTCTTTATTATATATCTCGCACAAAATTACATAGATAGATAGATCACTAAGCAAGCACTCAAAAACAAAAGATTTGAACTAAATTTTTATTCAACTAATTCAAAATATGACTAAAGATTGAACTAAGATAAATAAAGGCAAAGATAGTGGTGGTGATACGATACCGAGGCATCTCCCCCAAGTTTGGCACAAGCCAAGGGGAGTGCCCATACCGTGTAGTCAAGTCTCCTTTGGTGATGAAGAAGGTAGTGGTGTAGATGAGGCAGTGTTACACTTCAGGCTCATGAGGTACTCCAATCTACGAATGATGCTCCAGAGGGCGATGACATGCTCTTGCAACAGAATATTTTCACGAGTGAGAAATTTATTTTATACACGAACTATTTCAATGACCTTGAAAGCTTCAATTTCAGTAGGGGTAAGATGATCATAGTAAGGTTTAAGGATGTCTTCATCTTCTACTGCTGGAAGAGCCTTGATCTCTCGTCACTTGATCTCCCGCGACTTCCTTGACCTTGTCACCCTTGATGGTTTCCTCTGGTTCTCTCTCTTTAGTTCTATCTGCATCAACCAAGCATCCCCTTCTACTTTGTCGGGTGCTACTTCTTGAGCTTGCGTTGGTTTTTCCCTTGAATAGGAAAGGGTGATGCAGCAAAGTAGAGATAAGTATTTCCCTCAATTAAGAACAAAGGTATCAATCCAGTATACTAGGAGATACAAGCAAGTCCCCAATCTATGCACCTGCACAAACAATCAAACATTTGCACCCAACACGATAAAGGGGTTGTCCATCCCTTCACGGTCACTTGCAAATGTGAGATCTGGTAGAGATTGATATAAAAGATTACTAAAACGTAAAACAAGATAAAATTAAATAAATTGCAACAAGATATTTTTGGATTTTTTGGTTTATAGATGTGAAAATGTATAATGGAAAATAGACCTGGGGACATAGGTTTCACTAGAGGCTTCTCTCTTGAAAGAAAATAATACGGTGGCTGAACAAATTACTGTAGAGCAATTGATAGAAAAGCACAAAGTTATGACGATATCCAAGGCAATGATAATGAATATATGCATCATGTCCTTGTTAAGTAGACGGACTCCTTCCTGCATCTACTACTATTACTCCACACATCGATCGCTCACTACTGCAGGACGCTGCTAACGTGACACTAAGATCAGAGACCCTTTGACGAAACTGTGTGCAATGCAATAATCGCAAACGGTGGTGTAAAAACCGTCAAAAAAGATGCAAAACGTTTGCAATGACGGATGCATCAAACACGGTTCAGAATTTAGTTGCGTGTGGGATGAGGGGCATACGGTTCAGTTCAATGAACTGTTTGCGATGAGGCGAAACAAAATAAATGGGCAGCCAGATGAAGGTGTGTGCGATATACAACATACAGTTCACTCAGATGAACTATTTGTGATTAGGCAACACAAAAGAAATGGTCAGCCAGATTAAGGTGTGTGCAATATACGGCATGCGGTTCACTCGGATGAACTGTTTGCGTTGAGACAATAGAACATAAACGGTTCAATATAACAAGATGTGTGTGATACGCGGCAAACAGGTCTGTAATCAGAAATGTGTGCGAAGACCGATAATAACACAGACGATTGCTGCTAATAAGACATGTATGTTGTGCGATGGGATTGCATACAGAACAACAACATATATATACACACTTATAAGGACATGGTTGCATAACCAAATTAAACATCCACTCACATAGGTGGCTACTACAACCATGGCATTTGCACACACCAAAGTAAACTATTATATGCATAATTACATTGGTGGCTACTCTACACATGACATTTTCACACACCAAAGTAAACTATATATTACATGCATGATTAACTAGGATAAACGATCATCTAATCATCATCTATTACTTTTGATGCTTGCTCTGCTTGTGGCTTAATCCAGCCTCGTCGATTTGGGTAATGAGGCACTTCCTCATGTCAACGATCCGCCTGTGCATCTCGTAGCATGTGTACATGCTCTTGGCCGTGAACCTGAGGTGAGGTTCATCCAGTTGCCGCATCCAGGCCCCGTGCCAGGATACGGGACTTGTTCTATTGGCATCCTACTTCATCTTTTCGTAGTATGGGTCAATGATGGCCGAGGCAAGTTCAACCAGGGAGTACTTCTTCGTGCTGCCCTAGACCCTGTAGTGCTCATGAATTTCAACAAAGTTCGCGCAGGCCAAGCCCGTAACCCTGAGCGCTTTTACATCGTCGGTGGTTTCCACCGTAGCGAACTCGTAGTCGATGCTATTGACAAACCTGGTGAAACGGTCGCAAGGCTCTGTGGCCATGTAGTAGTGGTAGATGAGGACATGATGGTGCACGCACAACTGGGCGACACCAACCTTCTGATCAATGTTGGGACGACCGGCGGTGTACTGGAGGTCGATGCCGACCACCTTGTACTTGTCTCGAGCAATCAACTACTGAACGGTGTTGATGTAGTCGTCCAACACGGCCGGGTCGATGGTGTACACTACCAAGACATCCGTCTTCCTCGCGTGAGTCTCCACTTTATGCTTGCCGAACTCTATTGGAGCGCCGCTAGACATCCCCTCTCTATGTGTCGTCGTGGGTGTGCTTGTTGTGTTGTGGGGCGTGATCGAAAGGTTGAAGAGACTAAGCTTATAATGGCCGCGAGAATTAGAGGGGAAGCCGGACGGCCTGGAATATCAACACGCCCTGATGGCAGTTCTAATTTGTAGCGCATAACTCCATCGTGACACACGTAATTGCATCGTGTGGCAACACGCGCGGTGCAACCGTATGCATATGGTGCCCCTGACGTGATTGTGCGCAGGCCCAACCGCTGGCAGAGCGCGTGCGGAGGGACGCGAGCAGAGTGCTCCGCGGTCGCCTCAATGGCGATTAACCATATATATGCATAAAGCAGTTGAACACATAAGTAAAAGCTGTCCACAAGCCGAGCGTGCTGACGGACGCGAGCAGAGCGCACTGACGGATGCGAGCAGAGCTTGTCGAGGGATGCGAGCAGAGGCCGACACAGTGATACGTGGAAAATAAAACGAACTGTGCGAGCAATGTTGGAGACATCAAGCACGAATTAGATTAGAGTTGCGTGTGCGATACGTGGCATATAGTTGATCCATCCGAGCTATTTGTGATGGAATAAGCGATGTGTGTTGTGGGCAAACACTTGCTGGTATAGAACCTTAAATTTAACCAACAAAATGTTAATGCATGTTACAAAAATTATATAACTGGAAACTATGTTCAAATACAAATCCAACGATAAAATCTTTGGCGACATGCATTCGTATTTTATTAGTTAAATACTACTTATAAATCAGGACGGGGGTACAGTAGGTAATTAAATCACAAAAGTTTTTTTATTAACCGTATGTGTACGTGTCCTTTCGTCCTCCTCTCACACATCTTGTCACCCCGCAGCTGTAGACGGCTTCGAGCGCAAGCTTGAGCAGCGCGCGGGGGCGTTCTTTTAGCCAAACGATGGTGAGCCCGTCCCCGCGCAAGCTTCCCGCCCGACTCGTTGAAATCCCCAAAATCCCAATGCTTACCAGCCTACTATATAAACCCTCACGGTCGGCGAGTCCAGCGTCGCATTTTCCCCTCCCTCCCTGTAGCTTATCTCATCTGCTTCTCCCACTATCGCCAATGGCACCGGTCCGTCGTCGTCGCTCAGCCACTCCGCCGTCATCAGAGGACAGCTCCAGCTAGGAGGCTACACCGCGGCGGCGGCACAGTCCCAGGCGTAGTGTAGTGCGCGTGGCATCCCTTGTGGGTGTGCACGGAACACCCACCACACGCTCCGCCGCCGCTACCTGCTACCTCTTGAGCACTGCGTTGGATTTCCCCGAAGAGGAGAGGATGATGTAGCAAAGTAGCGTAAGTATTTTCCTCAGTTTTTGAGAACCAAGGTATCAATCCAGTAGGAGGCTACGTGCGAGTCCCTCGTACCTACAGAAAAACAATAGATCAACGCAACCAACGCGCTTAGGGGTTGTCAATCCCTTCACGGTCACTTACGAAAGTGAGATCTGATAGAGATGATAAATAATATTTTTGGTATTTTTGGTATAGAGATGCAAAGTAAAAAGTAAAAGCAAAGTAAAAGCAAAGCAATAATAAAGTGATGGAGATTGATATGATGAGAAAGAGACCCGGGGGCCATAGGTTTCACTAGTGGCTTCTCTCAAGAGCATAAGTATTCTACGATGGGTGAAAAAATTACTGTTGGGCAATTGACAGAATTGAGCATAGTTATGAGAATATCTAGGTATGATCATGTACATAGGCATCACGTTCGAGGCAAGTAGACCGACTCCTGCCTGCATCTACTACTATTACTCCACTCATCGACCGCTATCCAGCATGCATCTAGAGTATTAAGTTAAAAACAGAGTAACGCCTTAAGCAAGATGACATGATGTAGAGGGATAGTTTCATGCAATATGATAAAAACCCCATCTTGTTATCCTTGATGGCAACGATACAATACGTGCCTTGCTGACCCTTCTGTCACTGGGAAAGGACACCACAAGATCGAACCCAAAGCTAAGCACTTCTCCCATGGCAAGAACAACCAATCTAGTAGGCCAAACCAAACTGATAACTCGAAGAGACTTGCAAAGATAACCAATCATACATAAAAGAATCCAAAGAAGATTCAAATATTATTCATAGATAGACTTGATCATAAACCAACAATTCATCAGTCTCAACAAACACACCGCAAAAAGAAGATTACATCAAATAGATCTCCACGAGAGAGGGGGAGAGCATTGTATTGAGATCCAAAAAGAGAGAAGAAGCCATCTAGCTACTAACTATGGACCCGTAGGTCTGAAATAAACTACTCACACTTCATCGGAGGGGCTTGGATGATGATGTAGAAGCCCTCCGTGATCGATGCCCCCTCCGGCGGAGCTCCGGAACAGGCCCCAAGATGGGATCTCGTGGATAGAGAAAGTTGCGGTGGTGGAATTAGGTTTTTGGCTCCGTCCCCGATCATTTGGGGGTACGTGGATATATAGAATGAAGAAGTACGTCGGTGGAGCTTTGAGGGGCCCACGAGGTAGGGGGCACGCCCTAGGGGGGCCTCCACCCTCGTGGCCGCCTCGTGGCTTTCTTGACGGAGGGTCCAAGTCTCCTGGATCTTATCTGATGAGAAAATCACGTTTCTGAAGGTTTCATTCCGTTTGGACTCCGTTTGATATTCTGTTTCTCCGAAACACTGAAATAGGCAAAAACATCAATTCTGGGTTGGGCCTCCGGTTAATAGGTTAGTCCCAAAAATAATATAAAAGTGGAAAATAAATCCCAATATATTCCAAAACAGTAGATAATATAGCATGGAGCAATCAAAAATTATAGATACGTTGGAGACGCATCAAGCATCCCCAAGCTTAATTCCTGCTCGTCCTTGAGTAGGTAAATGATAAAAAGAGAATTTTTGATGCGGAGTGCTACTTGGCATAATTTTAATGTAATTCTTGTTAATTGTGGTACGAATATTCAGATCCGAAAGATTCAATATAAAAGTTCATATTGACATAAAAATGATAATACTTCAAGCATACTAACTAAGCAATTATGTCTTCTCAAAATAACATGGCCAAAGAAAGTTCATCCCTACAAAATCATATAGTTTAGTCATGTTTCATTTTCGTCACACAAGAATTCTCTCATCATGCACAACCCCGATGACAAGCGAAGCAATTGTTTCATACTTTAGTAATCTCAAACCTATAAACTTTCACGCAATATATGAGCGCGAGCCATGGACATAGCACTATGGGTGGAATAGAATATAATGAGGGGGGTTATGTGGAGAAGACAAAAAAGGATAAAGTCTCACATCAACGAGGCTAATCAATGGGCTATGGAGATGCCCACCGATTGATGTTAATGCAAGGAGTAGGGATTGCCATGAAATGGATGCACTAGAGCTATAAATGTATGAAAGCTCAACAAAAGAAACTAGTGGGTGTGCATCCAACTTGCTTGCTCACGAAGACCTAGGGCACTTGAGGAGGCCCATTGTTGGAATATACAAGCCAAGTTCTATAATGAAAAATTCCCACTAGTATATGAAAGTGATAACATGAGAGACTCTCTATTATGAAGATCATGGTGCTACTTTGAAGCACAAGTGTGGTAAAAGGATAGTAACATTGTCCCTTCTCTCTTTTTCTCTCATTTTTTGGGCCTTCTCTTTTTTATGGCCTTTCTTTTTTTGGGGGGGCTTCTCTTTTTTATGGCCTTTCTCTTTTTTATTCCTCACTTGGGACAATGCTCTAGAAAATGATGATCATCACACTTCTATTTATTTACAACTCAATGATTACAACTCGATACTAGAACAAAGATGACTCTATATGAATGCCTCCGGCGGTGTACCGGGATTGCGATGAATCAAGTGTGACATGTATGAAAAATTATGGATGGTGGATCTGACACAAATACGATGTCAACTACATGATCATGCAAAGCAATATGACAATGATGATGCGTTGTAATGCCCTCGATGCGGCTATATCTCCCACGTGTCGAAGCACGACTTAGAGGCATAACCGCATTGAAAGCAATGTCACAAGTGAGGTAATCTTCACACAACCCATGTAATACATAAGGGAAAAAGATACATAGTTGGCTTACAATCGCCACTTCACACAAATACATGAATAAAGCATTACAACATCCAAATACAATCAAGGTCCGACTACGGAGCCAAAATAAAAGAAGAACCCCAAAAGCGACAAGGTCCCCCGATCGACCCCAACTGGGCTCCACTACTGATCAACTAGAATGGAACAACACAAAGGACAAGATCTTCAACGAGCTCCTCCTTGAGCTTGGTTGCGTCATCTGCACGGACTCATCGGCACCTGCAAGCTGGTTTGGAAGTATCTGTGAGTCACGGGGACTCAACAATCTCACACCCTCGCGATCAAGACTATTTAAGCTTATGGGTAAGGTGAAGGTATGAGGTGGAGCTGCAGCAAGCGACTAGCATATATGGTGGCTAACATACGCAAATGAGAGCGAGAAGAGAAGGCAAAGCACAGTCGATAAAAGTATGACCAAGAAGTGATCCTAGAACAACCTACGTCAAGCATAACTCCAATACCGTGTTCACTTCCCGGACCCCGCTGAGAAGAGACCATCACGGCAACACACGCGGTTGATGTATTTTAATTAAGGTCAACTTCAGGTTTTCTACAACCGGACATTAACAAATTCCCATCTGCCCATAACCGCGGGAACGGCTTTCGAAAGTTCAAATCCCTGCAGGGGAGTCCCAACTTAGCCCATGACAAGCTCTCACGGTCAACGAAGGATATACCTTCTCCCGAGACATTCCGATCAGACTCGGTATCCCGGTTCTACAAGACAACTTCGACAAGTTAAAACAAATCCAGCAACACCGCCTGAATGTGCCGACAAATCCCGATAGGAGCTGCACATATCTCGTTCTCAGGGCACACTCAGATTGTCTAAACTTCTGGTAGGCCAGCCCAGAGTTGCCCCTGGTGGCCACCGGCGGCTGACAGGTTGGACCAACACTCAAAGGAGCACTGGCCCGGGGGTTTAAATAAAGATGACCCTTGAGTCCGCGGAACCCAAGGGAAAAAGAGGCTAGGTGGCAAATGGTAAAACCAATGTTGGGCATTGCTGGAAGAGTTTTATTCAAGGTGAACTGTCAAGGGGTTCCCATTATAGCCCAACCGCGTAAGGAACGCAAAATCCAAGAAGATAACACCGATATGACGGAAACTAGGGCGGCAAGAGTGGAACAAAACACCAGGCATAAGGCCGAGCCTTCCACCCTTTACCAAATATATAGATGCATTAATTAAATAAGATATATTGTGATATCCCAACAAGTAAACATGTTCCAACAAGGAACAACATCTCCATGTTCCAACAAGGAACAAACTTCAATCTTCACCTGCAACTAACAACGCTATAAGAGGGGCTGAGCAAAGCGGTAACATAGCCAAACAACGGTTTGCTAGGACAAGGTGGGTTAGAGGCTTGGTTCAACAATATGGGAGGCATGATAAGCAAGTGGTAGGTATCGCAGCATAGGCATAGCAAAAAAGCGAGCAACTAGCAAGCAAAGATAGAAGTGATTTCGAGGGTATGGTCATCTTGCCTGAAATCTCGCAAGGAAGAAGAACGAGTCCATGAAGAAGACAAATGGACATAGACGAACGAATCCTCACAACTCCAGAATGGAACCGAAGCTAACGAGAGAAGCAATCCAAAAAGAAGCAAACAACATAGTAAACAACCATCGCATAATCATGGCATGGTGCACAATCAAGAATGATGCATGTCCGGTTTAACGATTCATGGCATGGCAAAGTGCACAAACAACACTACAAGTTAAGTGGAGCTCAATATGCAACTCCGTTGCATATTGACGAAACACCACGACAAGTTATTTAGTCCGATCTCGTTTATGTACCCAATAATATTAAATGTTGTTAAACATGGCAAGAGGGTGAAGCAAAGTAAAACTACCTATCTAGTCAAGGTTAAATGAGGCCGGAAACAACGAACAACACCTCCGGAAACTCCTCATGAGCATATTATAGATTTGGTACTGTTCTGCCCTAAACATTATTTTAGAGTTGTTAAACATGCAAGATGAGTGCACCAAGTAAATCTAGGCATTTTGTACCCCATTTACATATAAAGATTATTTAATTCGGAGCTACGGTTATTTAGTTATGAATTAAAACATTTTAGCAAGTTATTTAAGCAAATTTAAACAAACAGCATTTTAAACATTTTAAACATAGGTGAAAGTTCCAAATTATTAAACTAGATGAAATTCTAGTCAAGTTACATATATGACATGTTTTAATTGGATGCACGGTTAATTAGTTATTAAATGCATGAACAACAAGGGGTAATCTGAAAATGTGCAGTTTTTCTGTAAATAGCGAAATTCGTTCATAGCAGAAAAATATACATTGGGCCGAATCTGGTTGGCCCATCAGTGGGAGGGGGGCGCAGCAGTGAGGCTCACCCATGGGCTTGGCCCGTTCGGTGGAGAGGAGAGAGGCCGGCAGGCTGGGCAGGCTGCGAAGGGGCGCGCTGGGCCTCGCAGGCCAGATCGAGCGGAGGCAGGGCAAGGTCAACGCGAGGCAGGGACGCGGCTTCAGGTCGGGGCACTCGTCTCCCTCGAGAAGAAAACGCAGCAGTAGGAGGAAGGAAGCGGCGACGCGGGATCCAGTTGACGTGAGGTCCAGGACGACAGCAGGCGGTGGATCCGGGCGGGGAACGTCCAATCTCACTGGAGGCGGGGCGGCGCTGCAGTTCGCGAGGCAGGCGCACGAGCGGAGCTGGAGGCCATGGCGGCGGCGGCCGGAGCACCAACAGCGGCGAGGACGAAGCAGGGGCGACCCGAGGTCGCAGGTGATCCGGGCGGCGCAGGGGCTTGCGGCTCGGCGAGCGATGCGTGCAACGAGGAGGAGGGAGCTCGTGCTCCTGCATCCAGGACGAGGCGCGGTCGGGGACTCCGGTGTGAAATCCATGGAGGCCGGCGCATCGTGTTCTCCATGTGAGAGAAAACAGAGAGGTGGAGGGAGTGAGAGGGAGAAGGGAATGAGAAGGAGGAAGGGTAGGGGCGACGGGGATGGCCTGGCATGGTCAGGGTCGCCGGTGTACCGGAGAGGAGCTCCGGCGAGTTGGTGCGGGGCTGAGGGGAGAGGGCGCCTTGGATCGGGAGGAGGGGGCTAGTGTTTGAAAGAGAGAGGAATTTTGGATCAGGGAGAAAACTACTGGTTCGTGTGGAACCCGAGGAAGAGAGTGGCGGCGGTGGGATGGATCCCTAGAAATTTGGGATCTGGTCTAGGGTTAGACTAGCTATATATAGTAGGTGGGTTTGACTAGGGGCTATCTCGTCCCTCCGATCGTAATCGTACGGATGGAAAAAATAGTTAGGGAGCCCAAATAAGAAAACGGAGACGTTTTGTAGATGTTTGGGGATGATCGGGACACAACGGTGGCGACACTCCGGGTCGGGTTCGGGACAACTTTCGGACGTGCGCGTGAGGAGGGCCGCGGACTGACGAGAGAGGTTAGGTTGGGCCTGGCGGTAGGTAGTGGACTGTGCAGAAGGCCTCAGGTTGAGACAAGAGAAGAGAGAAAGGCCCGGCGACTGTTTCCGGTGACCGAAAACATCCGACGTTAGACCGGCTATAATGCCGCTATAGTTATACGTTGGGGCGTCAAACGAACTCCGAATGTGACGAAAACTGACAGGTGGCCTACCTACAACATAAAAACACCGCACGCCAACTTTCATCCCATTCCGAGAACATTTTCCGGCCACTTATAAAATAATATTTCGGACGTGTCGCGGGCGCGTGCAAGTGAGTCTGGACTCAGAACGGACAACGGACGGAACTGGGGGAACCCGGACGGATGCAGGTTTTGAAAACAAGATGATGCAATGCACATGATGACATGACAAGATGCAACACGCAAGCGAAAGACAACGCAATAACATCGAATAACTAGAAGACACCTGGCACATCGGTCTCGGGGCGTCACTGTAACGCCCCGAGACCGTTGAGCCAGGTGTCCTCTAGTTATTCGCTGTTGTTGCCTTGTCATTCGCTTGATCGTTGCATCTTGTCATGTCATCATGTGCATTGCATCATCATGTTTTCAAAACGTGCATTAGTCCGGGTCTCCCAGTTCCGTCCGTTTTCCGTTATGAACCCAGACACACTTGCACGCGCCCGCGGCATGTCCGAAATAGTATTTTATAAGTGGCCGGAAAATGTTCTCGGAATGGGTTGAAAGTTGGCGTGCGGTCTTATTTTAGTGTAGGTAGACCGCCTGTCAAATTTCATCGCGTTCGGAGTTCGTTTGATGCCCCAACGTATAACTATAGCGGCATTATAGTCGGTCAAACGTCGGACGTTTTCGGTCTCCGGAAACAGTCGGCGGGCCTCTATCTCTCTTCTCTCCTCTCTGCCCGAGGCCTTCTGCATAACCCACACGCTCCAACCTACCCCTCCTCGTGTCCGGAGCCATCGGATCGCGATCGGAGGCTTCGAAAACCCCCCTAACCCCCTAACCCTAGAACCCGCCCTATATAAACCACCTCCCCTTCCATTTTTGGGCAGCTACCTACCCCTCCTCCTAAAATTCCGCGCTCCTAATCATCAGCCGCCACCTCCACCTCATTTTCCGCAGCCACCCTCTTCCTCGCCGCCACTTGGCACCTCCTCCTCCACCAACAGCCGTCGTGGCCCGTGAAGCCCATCCGGGGCCCGCCCAGGCCCGGATCTCTCCACCGTCGCCTGTACGCCGCTCCTGAGATGTCCCACTCGTTCTGGATCGGGAGAGCCTCCCGAGCTCCTCCCGCTCGATCTGGAGCATCCCCGCGCCGGCCGAGCCTCCTCCTTCTTACCTCGTCGCCGGTGAGCGCCATAATCGGACAAGCCGACTAGGCCAGTACCCCGCCCCCTGCGCCTTCCCTGACCGTCTCCCTCTCCTCCTCCCTCTAACCTCTCTCTCTCTCCCGCCATGTTTAGGGTCCCCCATGGCCGCCGGATCTGGGTGCCCCGCTGTCGTCCTGCTCGTTTCCGGCCTCCCCTGCCGCTGCCTCGCCCGGATCAGGTGGATCCGGCGAGTTCTTCGCCGCCGCCGTCTGCATCGAGTTCCGGTTCGTTCCCTGCTTCAGGAACGAGAGGACGAGGCGCCCGTTCGCCCGCGCCTCGCGTTGACCGCGCCTTCGCCAAGTCCAGCGCCATCTCGTGCTTGGGCCACCTCCCTTTCGTTCATTGACCACAGGCCCAGCCAGCGCCAGGAGGGCCCAGCTTCCTCCGTGGCTTGCCCGCACCGCGCCTGCGCCGAGGCGCAGCCGCCTACCTTGTCCAGCCCAGCACCGACGGGCCAAGGCCCATGGGTGAGGCCACACCGCAGCGCCCCTCCTCTATTTTTTCCTCTTGTTGGGCCGGCCAGTTTTGGCCCGATGTATATTTTTTCTGCTATGAACGAATTTTGCTATTCACAGAAAAACTGCACATTTACAGATTACCCCTTGCACAACATGCATATAATAACTCACAATTCGTGCATCGGATTAAAATGAATTATATATGAAAGTGGCTTAGAATTTTGTCTAGTTTAATAATATTCAAATTTTACCCATGTTTAAAATGTTTAAACTTGCTGTTTGCATTATTTTGCTCCTATGCCTTGCTAAAATGATTTATTTCATAACTAAATAACCGTAACTCGAAATTTAATAATCTTTATATGTAAATGGGGTGGAAAAATGCCTAGTTTAACATGGTGGCATCACTTTGCATGTTTAACAACTCTAAAATTGTGTTTAGGGCAGAACAGTACCAAACCTAATATATGCATATGGGGATTTACCGGAATTGTTGTTCGTTGTTTCCGGCCTCATTTAAACTTGACTAGATAGGTAGTTTTTTTTTTGCTTCACCCTCTTGCCATGTTAATCAACATTTAATATTGTTGGGTACATAAACAAGATCGAACTAAATACGTTATGTGGTGTTTTGGCAATATGCACCCCGATGCATATTGAGCTCCACTTAATTTGTAGGATTGTTTGTGCATGTTGCCATGCCATGCTTCATTAAACCAGACATGCATCATACTTGATTGTGCATCATGCCATGTTCATGTGTTGGTTATTTACTATGTTGTTTGCTCCTTTTCCGGTGTTGCTTCTTCGGGTTGGTTCTGATAACGTCGTGTTGTGAGGATCCGTTCATCTACGTCTTTTTATCTTCTTCATGGACTCGTTCTTCTTCCTTGCGGGATTTCAGGCAAGATGAACATACCCTCGAAATCACTTCTATCTTTTCTTGCTAGTTGCTCGCTCTTTTGCTATGCCTATGCTGCGATACCTACCACTTGCTTATCATGCCTCCCTTATTGTTGAACCAAGCCTCTAACCCACCTTGTCCTAGCAAACTGTTGTTTGGCTATGTTACCGCTTTGCTCAGCCCCTCTTATAGCGTTGTTAGTTGCAGGTGAAGATTGAAGTTTGTTCCTTGTTGGAACATGGAGATGTTGTTCCTTGTTGGAACATTGTTTACTTGTTGGGATATCACCATATATCTTATTTAATTAATGCATCTAAATACTTGGTAAAGGGTGGAAGGCTCGGCCTTATGCCTGGTGTTTTGTTCCACCCTTGCCGCCCTAGTTTCTGTCATATCGGTGTTATGTTCCTGGATTTTGCGTTCCTTACGTGGTTGGGTAATAATGGGAACCCCTTGACAGTTCGCCTTGAATAAAACTCTTCCAGCAATGCCCAACTTTGGTTTTACCATTCGCCACCTAGCCTCTTTTTCCCTTGGGTTTCGCGGACTCAAGGGTCATCATTATTTTAACCCCCCCGGGCCAGTGCTCCTCTGAGTGTTGGTCCACCTCGTCAGCCGTCGGTGACCAGCAGGGGCAACTCTGGGCTGGCCTACCGGAAGTTTAGACAATCTGAGTGTGCCCTGAGAACGAGATATGTGCAGCTCCTATCGGGATTTGTCGGCACATTCGGGCGGTGTTACTGGATTTGTTTTATCATTGTCGAAATGTCTTGTAACCGGGATTCCGAGTCTGATCGGGTCTTCCCGCTAGAAGGAATATCCTTTGTTGACCGTGAGAGCTTGTGATGGGCTAAGTTGGGACACCCCTGCAGGGTTCTGAAATTTCGAAAGCCGTGCCCGCGGTTATGGGCAGATGGGAATTGGTTAATGTCCGGTTGTAGAAAACCTGAAGTTGACCTTAATTAAAATACATCAACCGCGTGTGTAACCATGATGGTCTCTTCTCGGCGGAGTCCGGAAAGTGAACACGGTGTTGGAGTTATGTTTGACGTAGGTTGTTCTAGGATCACTTCTTGATCATAGTTTTATCGACCGTGCCTTGCCTTCTCTTCTCGCTCTCATTTGCATAAGTTAGCCACCATATATGCTAGTCGCTTGCTGCAGCTCCACATCATACCTTTGCCTTACCTATAAGCTTAAATAATCTTGATCGCGAGGGTGCGAGATTGCTGAGTCCCCGTGACTCACAGATACTTCCAAAACCAGCTTGCAGGTGCCGTTGAACCGTGCAGATGACGCAACCAAGCTCATGGAGGAGCTCGATGAAGATTTTGTCCTTGTTTTGTTTCGTTCTAGTTGATTAGTAGTGGAGCCCAATTGGGGTCGATCGGGGATCTGTGTAGCATTTGGGGTAGTCTTCTTTTATTTTGGTTCCGTAGTCGGACCTTGAGTGTATTTGGATGATGTAATGCTTTATTCATGTAATTGTGTGAAGTGGCGATTGTAAGCCAACTATGTATCTTTTCCCTTATGTATTACATGGGTTGTGTGAAGATTACCTCACTTGCGACATTGCTTTCAATGCGGTTATGCCTCTAAGTCGTGCTTCGACACGTGGGAGATATAGCCGCATCGAGGGCGTTACAAGTTGGTAATCAGAGCCTTCCCCGACCTTAGGAGCCCCCACTGCTTGATCGAATTAGCTGACGAGTTGAATCTAGAAAAAATGTTTTGAGTCATTTAGGAATTATATATCGGAGAGTTTAGGAATTCTTTTTACTCCCCAGTCCCTTCATCGCTCTGGTAAGGCATCCTGACGTAGAGTTTTGACTCTTCTCTTCTCAAATTTCACTAAAAAAAATTTAGGATCACGAGGGTATCTTGGAATCGTTCCGATCGATTTGTGACGAGAACATTGTTCTTGGTGCCTCCTATCATTTAGGGGTTGTGGCAGTGTCCCGGGGAGTTGAGCTCCGAGGTGTTGTCGTCGCAATTTTATCATTGCAGTTCTGGAATACCTGAGATTAGTTTTGCCGACATCAAAAATCTCTTTTATGCAGTTGTTGGTGATATAACCTCGACGCCACCCAGTACTGGGGTAGGAGTTCGAGAGTATTGCCATAACTCGTATAACGGATGCTTTTCGAAGGTTGAGGTAGACAATTTCCGAAGGTTTCTTGGTTATGTGTTGAAGGATGGATACAGCTGGATGTAGGATTTGCTAGTTTTGGGTGAGATATTATGCTTCCCCTGTATCCCCAACACCTGATTGCATAACCAGAAAGTTTCCGGAGTTTATAAGTGGGAATTCAAGTAGCTCTTAGGATATCTTTCTGACAGATGTATGATATGAAATTGGGGTTCGACGTCTAGTGGTCCGCCTATTCACAGTTGGTTTTACAGTGGTCTCGTTGTGTCTTAAAGAGTCCTTGGCTATGCCGACTCGGGGACGCTTCGTATGTCATGTGCATTGCCTTATACATGATGGTGCTGTATGATCGAGCCCGTGTAGGCCCCACCACGAAAACTTCGGACAAAATCTCTATCATATGTTTGTTCTGGCTTATTCTACAAGCCAATCCTTCATTTTGTTTTTAGTTGTGGTATTCGAGTTGCTTCAGAGACAAGTGTTGATTCCATACCAATCCTAAGCGGTGTTCTCATACTCCGATGTGAATACTAATCCTTCTCGATAATTGAGATTGTCATGTCAATCCTTTTCAATCGGTGTGTTTCTTTTCAAGTGGATCCGATCATTTCAACATTCACAAGATCATTTATCAGTTCTTCTCAACGATGCTCATTTCATCCGTCCCAAGATGCCTTTGTTTTTTCCCACCCTCCCACCCTTTTTCTTCACGACTCAGATTTCTTATTCAAGTATCCATTTTAGGGATGTGAAGTCTCTTCGTTCTTTTCAATCAACGTTCTTACACGGTGGTTCTCTTGAAGATGCTCTACTCGTTCGTCATTCTTCATTCTTTTCTTCTCCGGTGGATTCAATTCAAGCTTTCTGTGTTGATCACATGCCTTTTCCTTGTTTCAAATACCTTCTCATACCGGTGCACCTCATAATAATTCATTTCTCTCTATTCATTTGTTCCGGAGTGCTCAAGATATCTCAAAAGGCTCGTCTTGTCATTCAAGATCCGTTCAACCTAATTCAAGGATGTTATCTCATTCAAACCATTTAATTCTACGGGCGCAATCTATCTTTTAAATCATTCTACGGTGTTTATTTTGAGTGGGCCCTAACCCATAGGTCTTTTTCCAGGATCTTACCTGACTCTTCTTATTTTCCCGGAGCTATTCTCAAATTTCTTTTCGAATTTTGACGTAAGAATGATTTATCATCAGTCAAATGTCTTCTCTAAGATCTTTAAAAATCTTTTCATCATTGGTTCAACTTTTCCATTCTTCTTTATTCCGGAGTATCTCGATAATTCTTGGTGGTGTTTCTCATCGTCATTCTCTACATTTGAAGACCAAAGAAGATTTGTCCTCTTAATCTTGCTCCATTCTCTTAAAGATTCATGGTTTTAGTTTGCTGCCATCCTCTCATAATTGGTTTTGATTGTGAGATTTCTTTTCACCCATCTGGTGCAATTCAGGAGTCTTTTCAGTTTGATTTTCCGGAGGCCATCTTTTCAAATATTATTCATTGCATCTCTCAGTTCTTTTCCTCCAATCTTACTGCTGCATCATTCAAATATTCTCTAATCAGTCGTGATCCTTTCATTCTCATGTATCAAATTCCCTCAAGTATCCTGATTCGTTCTCTAATTCTTCCTGGTGTTTATTTATCTTTTCTTCGTTCTTTTTCAATTCTTACAGTGGTTTGCTCAAGTTTCTCTTCCATGGTTATCATATCAATTCTTTCGTTCTTTTCAATCCTAATGGTGTTTCGTTGAAGACCTTATCAAGTTATCGGTATCTCTCTTAATCCTTTTCAACGAGAATAAGTAGTATGCCAAATCCGTTTTCTCGTCATCAATTTAAATTGATGAAGGATAATCATGACGTAATTCTTATTCTTGTTTCTTCATAGTGATTAATTCCTTATTCCGGAGAGTGCCAAGTTTTTCTCGGTTATTTCATCGCGAAGATCCATCTAATCATCGCAAGGATTCACCTTGTGTTTCCAACTTTTCTTTCCTTTCGTTTGATCATTCTTTTATTACCAGAGTTCCTCATGATGGTTCGTCAAGGATTCTTTTCATTCTTCAATTGTTTTTCAAGATATCTCTCGAAGTGATGATCCGCCAAGATATACTTCAAGCTTTCTTCTTCTTGTAATCCGGAGTGCAATTCTTTCTACCATATTATTGGAGGTGGTATTATGTCATTTTTGATAATTGGAGTTCATGTTTCATGATACACATGTTGTTAAGAATGAGGTATTTTAAATCCATCAACCTCTTCGTTGGAGTTATCTTGTGTCATGTTTCACCTAAAGCCTTCCCTAAGGTTTGTTGCTTTATGGTGCTTATAAATGACCCAAGTTCTTCATCTATCCTCCCAGTGAAATAGTTTCTCGTCTCCGTGTTCATATCAACCCAAATCTTTTAGTTTCGTTAGTGGTGGAATTTCTCCTCATAGTTTTGGGGATGTCTTTCATAAGTCCACATCAAGCTTACTCTTTTCGTTGTTGGTTTTCCAACAACTCCGTTCGACCCTTCTCCTAAGGATACCTTTTCAAGCTCTTTTGTCGTAGAAGTTGGCATTTTCTTCTACATTCGTTTATCTCAATTATCTATCTTCTATTCTTTCTTACGGAGGCTTTGTGATGTTGCTCTTTTCAGTCATCATCTTGATTTATGAAGATCATGATCTTTTCTTTGCTTATCCTTTTTATCGGAGTGTTGTCCCCCTTTTCTCAAGTTCTTTTCGCCATATCAACCATTGCATCTCTTTTCTACCGGAGTGCTGTCGAAATTTGTTCTTTCTTATTACTCTTCCCTACCGGAGTGCTTTCAACCTTGTTCTTCCTCGTTCCTCTTTCCTAACGGAGTGTTTTCAACTTCGTTCATCTCCGTTGTATTCTTTTCTCGAAATGGCTAAACCATTGCAAGGTTCTTTGGGTCTCACTCGTTATTCAAAGAAGCAACTTAGCTTTACCTCTTCTCTTTTCCTTCCGTTTTCCCCTCCGGTGCCATTCTAGATATCGGGACGAGATCCTCTCGTAGTGGTGGAGTGTTGTAATGCCCCGAGACCGTTGAGCCAGGTGTCCTCCAGTTATTCGCTGTTGTTGCCTTGTCATTCGCTTGCCTGTTGCATCTTGTCATGTCATCATGTGCATTGCATCATCATGTTTTCAAAACGTGCATTAGTCCGGGTCTCCCAGTTCCGTCCGTTTTCCGTTCTGAACCCAGACACACTTGCACGCGCCCGTGGCATGTCCGAAATAGTATTTTATAAGTGGCCGGAAAATGTTCTCGGAATGGGTTGAAAGTTGGCGTGCGGTCTTATTTTAGTGTAGGTAGACCGCCTGTCAAATTTCATCGCGTTCGGAGTTTGTTTGATGCCCCAACGTATAACTATAGCAGCATTATAGTCGGTCAAACGTCAGACGTTTTTGGTCTCCGAAAATAGTCGGCGGGCCTCTATCTCTCTTCTCTCCCCTCTGCCCGAGGCCTTCTGCATAACCCACACGCTCCAACCTACCCCTCCTTGTGTCCGGAACCGTCGGATCGCTATCGAAGGCTCCGAAAACCCCCCTAAACCACCTAACCCTAGAACCTGCCCTATATAAACCACCTCCCCTTCCATTTTTGGGCAGCTACCTACCCCTCCTCCTAAAATTCCGCGCTCCTAATCATCAGCCGCCGCCTCCACCTTGTTTTCCGCAGACACCCTCTTCCCCGCCGCCACTTGGCACCTTCTCCTCCACCACCAGCTACCGTGGCCCGTGAAGCCCATCCGGGGCCCGCCCAGGCCCGGATCTCTCCACCGTCGGCTATACGCCGCTCCTGAGATGTCCCACTCGTTCTGGATCGGGAGAGCCTCCCGAGCTCCTCCCGCTCGATCTGGAGCATCCCCGCGCCAGCCGAGCCTCCTCCTCCTTACCTCATCGCCGGTGAGCGCCGTCGTCGGACAAGTCGGCTAGGCCAGTACCCCGCCCCCTGCGCCTTCCCTGACCGTCTCCCTCTCCTCCTCCCTCTAACCTCTCTCTCTCCCACCATGTTCAGGGTCCCCCATGGCCGCCGGATCTGGGTGCCCCGTTGTCGTCCTGCTCGTTTCCGGCCTCCCCTGCCGCTGCCTCGCCCGGATCAGGTGGATCCGGCGAGTTCTTCGCCGCCGCCGTCCGCATCGAGTTCCGGTTCGTTCCCTGCTTCAGGAACGAGAGGACGAGGCGCCCGTTCGCCCGCGCCTCGCGTTGACGCCAAGTCTAGCGCCAGCTTGTGCTTGGGCCACCTCCCATTCGTTCGTTGACCACAGGCCCAACCAGCGCCAGGAGGGCCCAGCTTCCTCCGCGGCCTGCCCGCACCGTGCCTGCGCCGAGCCCCAGCCGCCTACCTTGTCCAGCCCAGCACCGACGGGCCAAGGCCCATGGGTGAGGCCACACCGCAGCGCCCCTCCTCTATTTTTTCCTCTTGTTGGGCCGGCCAGTTTTGGCCCGATGTATATTTTTTCTGCTATGAACGAATTTTGCTATTCATAGAAAAACTGCACATTTACAGATTACCCCTTGCACAACATGCATATAATAACTCACAATTCGTGCATCGGATTAAAATGAATTATATATGAAAGTGGCTTAGAATTTTGTATAGTTTAATAATATTCAAATTTCACCCATGTTTAAAATGTTTAAACTTGTTGTTTGCATTATTTTGCTCGTATGCCATGCTAAAATGATTTATTTCATAACTAAATAACCGTAACTCGGAATTTAATAATCTTTATACGTAAATGGGGTGGAAAAATGCCTAGTTTAACATGGTGGCATCACTTTGCATGTTTAACAACTCTAAAATTGTGTTTAGGGCAGAACAGTACCAAACCTAATATATGCATATGGGGATTTACCGGAATTGTTGTTCGTTGCTTCCGGCCTCATTTAAACTTGACTAGATAGGTAGTTTTATTTTGCTTCACCCTCTTGCCATGTTAATCAACATTTACTATTGTTGGGTACATAAACAAGATCGAACTAAATACGTTATGTGGTGTTTTGGCAATATGCACCCCGATGCATATTGAGCTCCACTTAATTTGTAGGATTGTTTGTGCATGTTGCCATGCCATGCTTCATTAAACTGGACATGCATCATACTTGATTGTGCATCATGCCATGTTCATGTGTGGTTGTTTACTATGTTGTTTGCTTCTTTTCCGGTGTTGCTTCTTCGGGTTGGTTCCGATAACGTTGTGTTGTGAGGATCCGTTCATCTACGTCCGTTTATCTTCTTCATGGACTCGTTCTTCTTCCTTGCGGGATTTCAGGCAAGATGACCATACCCTCGAAATCACTTCTATCTTTGCTTGCTAGTTGCTCGCTCTTTTGCTATGCCTATGCTACGATACCTACCATTTGCTTATCATGCCTCCCATATTGTTGAACCAAGCCTCTAACCCACCTTTTCCTAGCAAACCGTTGTTTGGCTATGTTACCGCTTTGCTTAGCCCCTATTATAGCATTGTTAGTTACATGTGAAGATTGAAGTTTGTTCCTTGTTGGAACAAGGAGATCGTTCCTCGTTGGAACATTGTTTACTTGTTGGGATATCACCATATATCTTATTTAATTAATGCATCTATATGCTTGGTAAAGGGTGGAAGGCTCGGCCTTATGCCTGGTGTTTTGTTCCACTCTTGCTGCCCTAGTTTCCGTCATATCGGTGTTATGTTCCCGGATTTTGCGTTCCTTACGCGGTTGGGTAACAATGGGAACCCCTTGACAGTTCGCCTTGAATAAAACTCTTCCAGCAATGCCCAACTTTGGTTTTACCATTCGCCACCTAGCCTCTTTTTCCCTTGGGTTTTGCGGACTCAAGGGTCATCATTATTTTAACCCCCCCGGGCCAGTGCTCCTCTGAGTGTTGGTCCACCTCGTCAGCCGCCGGTGACCACCAGGGGCAACTCTAGGCTGGCCTACCGGAAGTTTAGACAATCTGAGTGTGCCCTGAGAACGAGATATGTGCAGCTCCTATCGGGATTTGTCGGCACATTCGGGCGGTGTTACTGGATTTGTTTTATCATTGTCGAAATGTCTTGTAACCGGGATTCCGAGTCTGATCGGGTCTTCCCGCTAGAAGGAATATCCTTTGTTGACCGTGAGAGCTTGTGATGGGCTAAGTTGGGACACCCCTGCAGGGTTCTGAAATTTCGAAAGCCGTGCCCGCGGTTATGGGCAGATGGGAATTGGTTAATGTCCGGTTGTAGAAAACCTGAAGTTGACCTTAATTAAAATACATCAACCGCGTGTGTAACCATGATGGTCTCTTCTCGGCGGAGTCCGGAAAGTGAACACGGTGTTGGAGTTATGTTTGACGTAGGTTGTTCTAGGATCACTTCTTGATCATAGTTTTATCGACCGTGCCTTGCCTTCTCTTCTCGCTCTCATTTGCATAAGTTAGCCACCATATATGCTAGTCGCTTGCTGCAGCTCCACATCATACCTTTGCCTTACCTATAAGCTTAAATAGTCTTGATCGCGAGGGTGCGAGATTGCTGAGTCCCCGTGACTCACAGATACTTCCAAAACCAGCTTGCAGGTGCCGTTGAACCGTGCAGATGACGCAACCAAGCTCATGGAGGAGCTCGATGAAGATTTTGTCCTTGTTTTGTTTCGTTCTAGTTGATTAGTAGTGGAGCCCAGTTGGGGTCGATCGGGGATCTGTGTAGCATTTGGGGTAGTCTTCTTTTATTTTGGTTCCGTAGTCGGACCTTGAGTGTATTTGGATGATGTAATGCTTTATTCATGTAATTGTGTGAAGTGGCGATTGTAAGCCAACTATGTATCTTTTCCCTTATGTATTACATGGGTTGTGTGAAGATTACCTCACTTGCGACATTGCTTTCAATGCGGTTATGCATCTAGGTCGTGCTTCGACACGTGGGAGATATAGCCGCATCGAGGGCGTTACAGTGTCATAATAAACGGAATGGTGGAAAGTTGCATGGCAATATATCTCGGAAGGGCTATGGAAATGCCATAATGGGTAGGTATGGTGGCTGTTTTGAGGAAGATATAAGGAGGTTTATGTGTGAAAGAGCGTATCATATCACGGGGTTTAGATGCACCGGCGAAGTTTGCACCAACTCTCAATGTGAGAAAGGGCAATGCACGGTACCGAAGAGGCTAGCAAGGATGGAAGGGTGAGAGTGCGTATAATCCATGGACTCAACATTAGTCATAAAGAACTCACATACTTATTGCAAAAATCTACAAGTCATCAAAAACCTCGGCACTACGCGCATGCTCCTAGAGGGATAGATTGGTAGGAAAAGACCATCGCTCGTCACCGACCGCCACTCATAAGGAGGACAATCAAATAACACCTCATGTTTCAAATTTGTTACATAACGTTTACCATACGTGCATGCTAAGGGACTTGCAAACTTCAACACATGCATTTCTAAAATTCACAACTACTCAACTAGCACGACTTTGATATTATTACCTCCATATCTCAAAACAATCATCAAGCATCAAACTTCTCTTAGTATTCAATGCACTCTATATGAAAGTTTTTACTATTCTTGGATGCCTAGCATATTAGGATTATTTAAGCAAATTACCATGCTATTTAAGACTCTCAAAATAATATAAGTGAAGCATGAGAGTTCATCTATTTCTTCAAAATAAAACCACCACCGTGCCCTAAAAAGATATAAGTGAAGCACTAGAGCAAAAGACAAACTACTCCGAAAGATATAAGTGAAGATCAATGAGTAGTCGAATAATTATGCAACTATATGAAGACTCTCTAACATTTAATAATTTCAGATCTTGGTATTTTATTCAAACAGCAAGCAAAACTAAATAAAATAAAATGACGCTCCAAGCAAAACACATATCATGTGGCGAATAAAAATATAGCTCCAAGTAAAGTTACCGATAGAAGTAGACGAAAGAGGGGATGACTTCCGGGGCATCCCCAAGCTTTGGCTTTTAGGTGTCCTTAGATTATCTTGGGGGTGCCATGGGCATCCCCAAGCTTAGGATATTTCCACTCCTTGTTCCATAATCCATCAAATCTTTACCCAAAACTTGAATTCACAACACAAAACTTAAAGTAGAAAATCTCGTGAGCTCCGTTAGCGAAAGAAAACAAAAGACCACTTCAAGGTACTGTAATGAAATCATTCTTTATTTATATTGGTGTTACACCTGCTGTATTCCAACTTCTATATGAATTATAAACTATTTTACTAGCCATAGATTCATCAAAATAAGCAAACAACACACGAAAAACAGAATCTGTCAAAAACAGAACAGTCTGTAGTAATCTGTAGCTAGCGCAAGATCTGGAACCGTAAAAATTTTAAAATAAATTTCTGGACGTGAGGAATTTATCTGTTAATAATCTGCAAAAAGAATTAACTAAATACAACTTTCCAAATAAAAATGACATCAGTTCTCGTGAGCGCTAAAGTTTCTGTTTTTTACAGCAAGTTCAACAAGACTTTCCCCAAGTCTTCCCAACGGTTCTACTTGGCACAAACACTAATTAAACACAAAAAACACAACCAAAACAGAGGATAGATAAATTATTTATTACTAAACAGGAGCAAAAAAAAGGAATAAAAATAGACTTGGGTTGCCTCCCAACAAGCGCTATCGTTTAACGCCCCTAGCTAGGCATAACAAGCAAGAAAGATCTAGGTATTGCCATCTTTGGTAGGCAATCCATAAGTGGCTCTCATGATAGATTCATATGGTAATTTTATTTTATTTCTAGGGAAGTGTTCCATGCCCTTTTTAATGGAAATTGAAATCTAATGTTCCCTTCCTTCATATCAATAATTGCACCAACCGTTCTAAGGAAAGGTCTACCAAGAATAATAGGGCAAGAAGGATTGCAATCTATATCAAAAACGATAAAATCTATGGGAACATAATTCCTATTTGCAACAATAATAACATCATTAATTCTTCCCATAGGTTTCTTAATAGTGGAATCCGCAAGATGCAAGTTTTGAGAGCAATCATCAAAATCATGGAAATCTAGCAAATCACACAAAGTTTTGGGAATAGTAGAGACACTAGCACCCAAATCACACAAAGCATAACACTGATAATTTTTATTTTTAATTTTAATAGTAGGTTACCACTCATCATAAAGTTTTCTAGGGATAGAAACTTTCAACTCAAGTTTTTCTTCATAAGATTGCATCAAGGCATCAACGATATGTTCGGTAAAGGCTTTATTTTGACTATAAGCATGAGGAGATTTTAGCAAGGATTGCAACAAGGAAATACAATCAATTAAAGAGCAATTTTCAAAATTAAATTACTTGAAATCCAATATAGTGGGTTTAGCATCATCTAGGGGGTTTTATTTCTTTTAATCCCACTCTTATCAATTTCATCATCAAGATCTAAATACTCCGATTTTTTAGAACACCTTCTAGGTAAAGGTGGATCATATTCAGTCCCATAATTATCAAGATTAATATTGCAAAACAAATATTTAATAGGGGACACATCAATAACTTTTAGATCTTCATCATTATTTTCATAGGAACTAGAAGAACACGCTTTAATAAAGGCATCTTTCATAGCATGCGTCCTAGCGGTTCTTTCCTTGCACTCATCAATGGAAATTCTCATGGCTTTGAGAGACTCATTGATATCATGCTTAGGATGAATAGATCTAAGTTTCAAAGAATCAACATCAAGAGCAATTCTATCAACGTTCCTAGCCAAATCATCAGTCTTAAGCAATTTTTCTTCAATCATAGCATTAAAATTCTTTTGCGAAGAAATAAATTCTTTAATATTAGATTCAAAATCAGAGGGCATCTTATTATAATTTCCATAAGAATTGTTGTAGGAATTAGCATAATTATTAGAGGGATTACTAGGATAAAGCCTAGGATTGAAATTTCCTCTATACGCGTTGTTACCAAAATTGTTCCTACCAACAAAATTCACATCCATAGATTCATTATTATTCTCAATCAAAGTAGACAAGGGCATATCATTGGGATCAGAAGAAACACTCTTATTAGCAAATAGTTGCATAAGTTCATCCATCTTTCCACTCAAAACATTAATTTCTTCTATCGCATGCACCTTTTTATTAGTGGATCTTTCAGTGTGCCTGAGGGAGTCCTGGATTAGGGGGTCTCCAAACAGCCGGACTATATCCTTTGGCCGGACTGTTGGACTATGAAGATACAAGATTGAAGACTTCGTCTCGTGTCCGGATGGGACTCTACTTGGCGTGGAAGGCAAGCTAGGCAGTACGGATATGGATATCTCCTCCTTTGTAACCGACCTTGTGTAACCCTAGCCCCCTCCGGTGTCTATATAAACCGAAGGGTTTTAGTCCGTAGGACAACATACAATCATACCATAGGCTAGCTTCTAGGGTTTAGCCTCTCCGATCTCTTGGTAGATCAACTCTTGTAATACTCATATCATCAAGGATAAATCAAGCAGGACGTAGGGTTTTACCTCCATCAAGAGGGCCCGAACCTGGGTAAAACATCGTGTCCCCTGCCTCCTGTTACCATCCGCCTTAAATGCACAGTCCGGGACCCCCTACCCGAGATCCGCCAGTTTTGACACTGACATTGGTGCTTTCATTGAGAGTTCCTCTGTGTCGTCACCGTTAGGCTTGATGGCTCCTACTATCATC
The DNA here is from genome assembly GCF_056163025.1 of Triticum urartu. Classification (NCBI taxonomy): domain Eukaryota; kingdom Viridiplantae; phylum Streptophyta; class Magnoliopsida; order Poales; family Poaceae; genus Triticum; species Triticum urartu. Next base: position 423,540,873 of record NC_141877.1, on the reverse strand, counting down.
GATAGCGATGCAGTCCAGGGTGAGACTTTTCTCCCCGGACAGATCTTTGTGTTCGGCGGCTTCGTACTGCGGGCCAACTCGCTTGGCCATCTGGAGGAGATCGAAAGTTACGCCCCTGGCCACCAGGTCAGGTTTGGAAGCTTAAATTACACGGCTGATATCCACGGAGACTTGATCTTCGACGGATTCGAGCCCCTGCCTTGTGCGCCACGCGGTCACGATGAGTATGATTTAGCTCTACCATTGGACCGTATTCAGGAGATCGCACCGGTAGCCGCTCCGAGCCTCAATTCGGAGCCAGTTGCGCCATCCATGGACGGGTGGATAGACCCCGTCACGGAGGCCGTATCCTCAGTGGCGATCGAGCCGAATATCGACCTTACCCTTCACAAGAGCCGTGTTGCCAAACTGCCGGATCCTTCTCCGGCCACGGACTCCGAACCGCCTGCGCCCGTTCCTATCGAATCCAATTGGGCACCGATCATGGAGTTTACCTCCGCGGATATTTTTCAGCACTCGCCCTTCGGCGACATACTGAACTCATTAAGGTCTCTCTCCTTGTCAGGAGGATCCTGGCCGAACTATGTCCGGCAGGATTGGGATGCGGATGACGAAGAAATTCGCCACCCACCCACCACCCACTTAGTAGCCACTGTCAACGACTTAACCGACATGCTTGACTTCGACTCCGAAGACATCGACGGTATGGACGACGATGCGGGAGACAAAGAGGAACCACTGCCCACAGGGCACTGGATAACCACCTCATCATACGATATATACATGGTGGACACACCCAAAGAAGGCAATGGCGACGAGACAACGGAGGATGACCCCTCCAAGAAGCAACCCAAGCGCCGGCGTCAGCGGCGCCGCTCTAAGTCCCGCCAAGGCAAAAGCGGTGATACCAACACAGGAGATAATAGCACTCCGGACCGTGCCGAAGACGGCAACAATCCCCTCCAGCAAGATTTAGGGCAGGAGGATGGAGAAGCCAGCCCTCCAGAGGGAGCGACAGATGGAGAGGCGGAGGATGATAATTACATGCCTCCCTCTGAAGACGAGGCAAGCCTCGATGATGACGAATTCGTCATGCCAGAGGATCCCGTCGAACAAGAGCGCTTCAAGCGCCGGCTTATAGCCATGACAAATAACCTTAAGAAAAAGCAGCAGCAGCTTCAAGCTGATCAAGATTTGCTAGCTGACAGATGGACTAAAGTCCTGGCGGCCGAGGAATATAAACTCGAACGCCCCTCCAAGAGTTACCCAAAGCGCAGGTTGCTACCCCGACTGGAGGAGGAAGCACCGAAACCTACATCCCCGGCGTATGACGCGGCTGATCGGCCACCTCGTGGCCGCGACAGAGAGGCATTCCAGCCAAAAGCTCAGCCCACACCCCGACGCCACTCAAATAACAAGGCATGGGGAAATACGCCAGACCTGCGAGACGTATTGGAGGACAAAGCAAAACACGCAAGATCGATGTACGGATCACGAGGGCGCGCCACTATGCGAGATGATAATCGTCACACTAGATACAGTAAAAGTAAGTCCGGCCGGGCCGAACACAGCGGGCAGGACCCATTTGAGCTGCGTCGCGATATAGCCCAGTACAGAGGCGCCGCACACCCCTTATGCTTCACAGACGAAGTAATGGATCATCAAATCCCAGAGGGTTTCAAACCCGTAAATATAGAATCATACGACGACACAACAGATCATGCGGTACGGATCGAGGATTTCCTCCTGCACATACACATGGCCCGCGGTGATGACCTACACACCATCAAATACCTCCCACTCAAACTCAAAGGACTAGCTCGGCATTGGCTCAACAACTTGCCAGCAGAGTCCATTGGCTGTTGGGAAGATCTGGAAGCCGCATTCCTCGACAACTTTTAGGGCACTTATGTGCGACCACCAGATGCCGATGACTTAAGCCAGATAATTCAGTAGCCAGAGGAATCAGCCAGGAAATTCTGGACACGGTTCCTAACAAAGAAAAATGAAATCGTCGACTGTCCGGATGCAGAGGCCCTAGCAGCTTTCAAGCACAACATCCGCGACGAATGGCTAGCCCGGCACCTTGGCCAGGAAAAGCCGAAATCTATGGCAGCCTTCACGACACTCATGACCCGCTTCTGTGCGGGAGAGGACAGCTGGTTGGCTCACAACAATAACATATCAAAGAACCATGGTACTTCGGATACCGAGGACAGCAACGGCAGGTCACGTCGCAACAAACATAAGAGCCGCATTAACAGTGACAATACCGAGGATACGATAGTCAATGCCGGATTCAAAGGCTCTAAACCCGGTCAGCGGAAAAATCCATTCAAAAGAAGCACTCCGGGCCCGTCCAGTTTGGACCGTATACTCGATCGCTTGTGTCAAATACACGACAACCCCGACAAGCTAGCCAACCACACCAACAGGGATTGTTGGGTGTTCAAGCAGGCCAGCAAGTTAAATGCTGAAAACAAAGATAAGGGATCACATAGCGATGATGAGGAGGAGCCCCGGCAGCCAAACACCGGAGGACAGAAGAGGTCCCCCCCCCCCACAAGTGCGGACGGTGAACATGATATACACAACCCACATCCCCAAGAGGGAGTGGAAGCGTGCGCTCAGGGACGTATATGTGTTGGAGAGAGTCGCCACAAAGTTCAACACATGGTCGTCCTGTCCGACCACCTTCGATCGCAGGGACCACCCCACTAGTATCTGTCATGGCGGATTCGCCGCACTGGTCCTAGACCCAATCACTGACGGATTTCACCTCACTCAAGTCCTTATGGATGGCGGCAGCAGCCTGAACCTGCTTTACCAGGACACAGTGCGCAAAATGGGTATAGACCCCTCAAGGATCAAACCCACAAAAAACGACCTTTAAAGGCGTCATACCAGGTGTAGAGGCCCATTGCACAGGCTCAGTCACACTGGAAGTGGTCTTCGAATCCCCGGATAACTTCCGAAGCGAAGATTTAGTCTTCGACATAGTCCCGTTCTGCAGTGGCTACCATGCACTGCTCGGGCGAACCGCATTTGCAAGATTCAATGCGGTACCGCATTATGCATATCTCAAGCTCAAGATGCCAGGACCTCGGGGGGGTCATCACAGTCAATGGAAACACAGAGCGCTCTCTACGCACGAAGGAGCACACTGCGGCCCTCGCTGCAGAAGCGCAAAGCAGCCTCTTAAGGCAATCCACTAGTTCGGCGATTAAGGACCCGGACACCTTCAAGCGCGCCCGGAGTAATCGGCAACTAGACCGCCTGGCACGTTCCGAGCTCGCATAGCAATGCGGCCCCCACCCCGGTCCCAGCCAAATGGCGAAATCCGTGCCACACGTACATAATTACGCATTAAAAATACCATGGGCACAGGCGGGGAGGGGGGCACGACTGCGGCACGCTCCAAGTCGCGGCTTAAACCACACTAGGGGCTTCCCGCTTTGTTATTTTTCTCTTTCAGGACTTTAATCTCTGGAAACCCTGTCCGGCAGCATGATTGCCGAACACATGATGCAACAACCAAGGAGGCAGAAAGCTACGTCACACCACGGAACTCCCAGGTGGATTACGATAACGAGTGAAATATTTGCTTTAATACTATTCCTCAGCTTGCCTTTGGAAGGGACATGTCAAAAAGTCCTACTTTTTGCTTATCACCCTACTTGTATCATTCTGCTTTAACGCACCTTTTTGAATAAACAATTCATAGCATTAAGACTATTATTGCATTCTTCCTTTATATATATATATGTTCATTCATGACATCTAGCACCCGTACACTCTGGTACGGCCAATACGCTAGGGGCTTAAGCATACCCCATAATACGACGTTAGAAGTCCGAACACTTTCGACAGTGCGGTACCCTGAACTTATAGCATTATATGCATCAGCTCCGAATCATGTCTTGGGTCAATAGTTGGGTTTGCCCGGCTCCCATGTTTTGGTACCTTACGTTCCGCTATATCGGCTAAGGTAGCACTGGGAGAACTACTGCGATTGTGCCCCGGTTCTGCTGGGCTAAGCACCTCAGTAGAGAAAGCTAAAACTGACTGTCATGATAAGGCGAGAGACTGGTCGCTGTTCAAGAGGTTTCAAGTCCCTAAAGACTCATGCCGCTTAGAGCGAGGAGTCGGCCCTGTCCGGCTTAAGGCGTGTATTGCGCCCCGAATTCGGCCTTCGGAATACTAGGGGCTTCGCCGAAATTTAAAATTATAGAATTCTATGGCTAAGTGAGAGTTATAACGCATCATAGTCCGATTGCCTTGTTCGTTATGCTGAGCACCTCCCTCGAAGGACCCAAAAATGGGAACAAGAGTGCTTAGGTTTATCTCGAACACCCCAGCACTCGTGGCGTGGGGGCAGAAGCCGACGACTAGCCATCTCTCAGATTTGATAAACAGCCGAACAGAAGGTAATATTTTAAATTCAGACAAGCGTTGCATAGCACATATGAACAAGTTTTCATAATACAGGATTACACGAGCAAGTTTATTCAAATATTACATCTTTCGCATACTCGTCCGCTACAAGACGGGCACCCTTCATGACACCCTCACAGTACATCTCGGGGTGGCGATGCTCCTTGCCCTGCGGCGGCCCCTCCTTCACCAGCTTCACGGCGTCCATCTTAGCCCAGTGCACCTTCGCACAGGTGAAAGCCCGGCGTGCACCTTCGATGCAGACGTACCGCTTGATGATTTCTAGCCGTGGGCAGGCATCCACAAGCCGCCTCACCAGGCCGAAGTAGCTGTTGGGAAGGGCGTCACCAGGCCACATCCGAACTATAAAGCCCTTCATGGCCTGTTCGGCCGCCTTGTGCAGCTCGACCAGTTGCTTCAGCTGGTCGCTTAGAGGCATCGGGTGTTCGGTCCCAGTATACTGAGACCAGAACAGCTTCTTCGTTGAGCTTCCCTCCTCGGCCTGGTAAAACTGTGCGGCATCCGACAAGCTGCGGGGCAAATCTGCGAATGCTCCTGGAGAGCTCCGGACTCGGGTAAGTAACAAGTAATTTACTTGCACATGCTTGCTTTGCATATTGAATGCCTTACCCGACGCTATCTTCTTCATCGCATCAATCTCCTGGAGGGCCTTTTGGGCCTCAGCCTTGGCATTCTTTGCGCTCTCAAGGGCCGCGACAAGCTCGGACTCTCGCGTCTTCAAGTCAAGCTCCAATGCCTCGTGCTTCGTCACGAGAGCATGGAGCTCTTGCTGCACCTCGCCCACCCGTGCCTCCTGCCTTTCCCGCTCGGTGCGCTCCTTGGCCGCTTTGTTTTCGGCCTCGGATAGCGCTTGCTTCAGGGTCACCACCTCGGTCATGGCCCCTGGCAAATTTACGATGATCCTGTCATTTTGCAATCGCATTCTTTTTATATATATCCATAGACTAGGTACTACTTACCTTTGTTCTCCTCGAGCTGCCTCTTGGCAAGGCCGAGCTCTTTCTTGGACCCTTCGAGGTCCTGCTTCAGTACGGCAACCTCCGCAGTCAGTGCGGCAGAGGTCAGTAGCGAAGCCTGCATACGCATATAGACATACTTATATTAGACTCCTGCAGATATTAGTTGATCCTCTATTCTGCTTTTCTTTTTGAACACGAAACAGAGCATCAGGGGCTACTATCTATGCGGTAATATTTTTCCTATATTTCAAGTACTTACCTCAAAGCATGTTAGAAGGCTGGCACAGGCTTCAGTCAGTCCGCTCTTGGCGGACTGAACCTTCTGGATCACCGCACTCATAATAGTGTGGTGCTCTTCGTCGATGGAAGCACTGCGAAGCGCTCCCAGCAGATTGTCCGGTGCCTCTAGATGGATAGAGGTCACCGGCACAGGCGTCTTGCCCCTTTTGGAAGGAGGCCGCCTGCCTGAGTCCGGAACCACTGGAGGTTCCGGCGCGGTGTTCGGCTGAAGGCCGAACTCGGAGCCCTCGGGAGCCTCCCTTCCTCTACTCCCGGAGTCCGGAAGGTCGCCTTGAGGCGCCTCCGGGATTGTCTCCCCTCGACCCGGTGCCTCTTGAGACAATACCTCGGCATTGTCTGTAGGGCAAGGGGAGGTGGCGGTCATAAGTGGATCGCTATCCATATCCGACGAGTCCAAGGAGCCGCCCGACGAAGATACGTCGATACGGGCTTGGGGCGGTCTGCATAATCATACTTGGCGTTAGGGGAAGCAGTGTGACAAAGGTATGCTATGAGTTACTCTAGTATCCGAATACTTACGACTTCGCCAGGGGCTTGGCCCTGAGCAGCCACTCGTCTTCGCCTTCGGCGGCGGTGGTGGAGTAGTCCGGAAGGAGGGTCCTCCCCTTCTTGGACCCTTCGCCCCCCCCCCCCCGGTCAGGGCGGACTTCCTTTTTCTTGTCTCCCCCGACTGAAGGGGGAGCATCTTCATCTTCCTCCTTGTCTTCGGGGGAGGAGTGCGTCACGGAGTTATCGGGCGATGAGCCCGATACCACCTGGCGCCAGGAACTCTTTCGGGTTCCCTTGGCCTTCTTGGTCTTCTCCGGCACCTTGTAAGGAGTCGGAGTCAGCATCTCCGTCAGGAGAGCGTCCGCAGTGTCTTCGGGCAGAGGGGCCGGACAGTTAATCTGCCCCGACGTCTCCACCCAGTCCTGTCAAAGGCATGGAGTTCAGACCCCGCACATGGTAAATCTAGGGGAAATAAATATCCTACCGGATGTATAGAACTCACCGAATGCGCTAGGCACTTCACGCTGAGCCCGCGGTCCTCGGTAAGAGAAGGAGGGACCTCGGCACCCTTGAACAGCACCCTCCAGACATCCTTGTGCGTCGTGTCGAAGAGCTCTCTTAGAGTCTGGTGCCGGGCCGGGTCGAACTCCCATAAGTTAAAATCCCGTTGTTGACACGGGAGGATCCGGCGGAAGAGCATGACCTGGACTATGTTGACAAGCTTGAGCTTCTTGCTTGCCATATTCCGGATACATTTCTAGAGTCCGTCCAGCTCCACTGATGAACCCCAGGACAGGCCCTTCTCTTTCCAGGAGGTGAGCCGCATGGGGATTCCGGATCGAAACTCGGGGGCCACCACCCAGTTGGTGTCGCGCGGCTCGGTGATGTAGAACCACGCTGATTGCCATCCCTTTATGGTCTCCACGAAGGAGCCTTCGAGCCATATAACATTGGGCATCTTGCCCACCATGGCTCCACCGCATTCTGCTTGTTGGCCTCCCACCACCTTTGGCTTGATATTGAAGGTCTTCAGCCACAGGCTGAAGTGGGGCCGGATGCGGAAGAAAGCCTCACACACGATGATGAATGCCGAAATGTTGAGGATGAAGTTCGGGGCCAGATCATGAAAGTCCAGCCCGTAGTAGAACATGAGACCGCAGAGGAATGGATGGAGGGGAAACCCCAGTCCGCAGAGGAAGTGGTGGAGGAAGACTACCCTGTCGTGAGGTTCCTGGGTGGGGACGATCTGCCCCGCAGCGGGCAGCCGATGTGCGATATTCGCGGATAAGTATCCGGCTCCGCGCAGCTTTTTGATGTGTCCCTCCGTGACGGAGGAAGCCATCCACTTGCCTCCCGCTCCGGACATATTTGGAGAAGGTTGAGGAGAAGGATGTGGACTTGGGCGTTGGAGCTCGAGTGTGCGAGAATGGATGAGCAAGGAGTAAGAAGGCGTGAGTAGAAAAAGGATAAACCTTATCCCTTTATAAGGGCGGTCGAAACTATGCGCCTCCCACTCGCCTGGTAAAACTCGCTTATCCTCCAAGCGCCGTAATTGATGGCGCGGTTGGGTTACCCATGCCCGTATTGATGAGAATCCCGTAATAAGGGGGACACGATCTCTGCTTTGACAAGACGTGTCAAGAAACTGCCTCGCGTTATGTGCGGGGCTAGTTAAAGAAAAACGGTTAGAATGATCACCGCGCCATGGCATGATGTCATGTTGCCAAGACGTGTCAGCAGATTAGATTTGTGGAAATATTATTCTCTCTACGGTGGTATGTGGAACTTATTTTGCAGGGTCGGACCACTACAAAAAAAAGACACATCCGTGATATTTTGGGCTGAACGAATTTTTTTTCTGTCATACATATGACACTTCCATGACGATAATTGTGAAAAAACCCGGTATCATCATAGATGTGGTGGGCTCCTACTTCTATGACAAAAAATCATGACAAAAAATGGGCTTTTTGTCCTAGGCGGGCCGGAGACGCAGCTGCATGACATTCTTTGGGCCGTCCATGACGGAAAAAGCCGTGGTAGAAGCGAGGGGGAGGAAAATTTCGGGGAGTTCCCGGTTACGGTGGGAGGTCGGGGGCCGAGCGATGCGCGTTTCTCTCGTACACGTATGCGCATGTGTGTGAGGCGTTGGCTCTAACTAAACCCGAGCGAGGCGTTGGGCTCTAACTGAACCCGAGCGATTGCACTGCAGGCTATGCGTTACTGAACCCGAGCGATCGATCAGTGACTGTTAACTGAACCCGATCGAGCGATTCCTTCGCTACTGCTGCTAACTGAAGCCGATCGATGCTGCCTCTGGATGAACAGTGAGCATTGCGGGGGGGGGGGGGGGGTTGGATGAACAGTTCCCGGTGGGGGTGGATGAACAGGACCACGTGGTGTTACCTCTGGATGAACAGGACCCCGATCGATCGAGCCGGTTGGGGCTGGATGAACAGGACCCCGTGGAGGGCTGGATGAACAGGACCACCCCGTGGAGGGCAGGATGAATAGTAGACGGTGGAGGGCAGGATGAACAGTAGCCCGTGGAGGGGTGGTTGAACAGGAGCCCGTGGAGAGGGGTGGTTGAACAGTAGCCGGTGGAGTAGCGCACGGTGGAGGCTGGATGAACAAGAGTCTGTGGATGAACAGTCGCAGGTGGAGGTTGGAGGAGCTCGACGGTGGATGAACAGTAGCTCGTGGAGGCTGGAGGGGGTCGACAGTGGAGATGAACAGTATCTCATGGAGTCCTGTTTTGCGGTACGCCACACCCCTCCCGATGAACATGACCCCCGTTTCGACCGTAGCGCTCCAACACAAGTCCGTTTCGTCCGTTTTGCGGTACGCCACACCCCTCCCGATCAACAGGAACCCCGTTTCGACTGTAGGAGGTCCGTTTCCTCCGTTTTGCGGTACGCTAGACCCCTCCCGATGAACAGGATCCTGTTTCGAACGTGGCCGGTCGAACACAAGGCCGTTTCCTCCGTTCTGCGGTACGCCAGGCCTCGTTTCCATCGCATGTTCTGTCCAAGCCCTCCCGATGAACACGACGCATTCTGTTGCCTCCCCATGAACACGACGCATTCCGTTGCCTCCCCATGAACACGACGACGACGTTGTTTCTCCGTTCTGACCCAGCCATGTACACGAGCCCTGGCCGTATGTATGCGCGAGTAGGCGTTTGAGACCCCGCCCGTATGTACACATACGTGGCCGTATTTTCTTTCTTGCATCCTGGCCGTTGTACGTACGTGTACATGCTATGTGCGCGCCTCTACTACGACACGTGCGCGCCTCTACATCGACCAGTATATATGTACGTACACGTTCGTGACCAGAATGACAACGTTACGTACGCTTTGACCAGGTGGGTCCCGACTGTCAGGCACTTCCTTGCGTGCGAAGATGTAGCTGGTGGGTCCCAGCAGTCAGGGGGGCGAATCTTTTTGTTTTTTTGCCTGGACGCACTTCCTTGCGTGCGAAGGTGTAGCTGGTGGGTCCCAGCAGTCAGGGGGGAAACATTTTTTCATGAAATACGGTGGCCCGTCCGGTGGGTCCCCGCTGTCAGGTGGAGGAATAATTATTTTGCACGTAATAAGGAGGCACTTCCTTGCTGCGGCCGTGGACCCAGCTGTCAGCCTCTCCACGTACAGTCCACGTCCCATGGAAGTCATTCCTTTACCATGTTGACCACGCCGCGCCGAGAGCACCAGGGCGGTGGACGACGGCGAGGCCTAGGAAGGGGACGACAGGGAGCCGGGGAAGACGCGGCAGCGGAAGCCCGCGCGGAGAGGAGTACGAGGGTTCACTGGTTCGGCTGCGGTGTGAGGCTGCCGTAGCCGTAGTGCCTGGCCAGCGGTGGGAATAGTAGGGGGCAGTGAGGCCTCCGCGGCAGCACAGCCGGCCACGGGAGGCAGGAGCATGCGGCACGACCGGCGCTGCTTTGGGCGGCTGGAGCAAGAAGACCAGAGGTTGAAGAAGCACTACGAACTGGAGCTAGAATTGTTCATATTGACTAAAGTTGACAAAGGCCCCCGTCCCAGTCAACTTAGTAGGCCCACAAGTCAGCCTCCCACCATGGTGGGTCCCAGCTAGCAGGGGGAGTATTCATTTTTTTTGTGCGTAATAAGGAGGCACTTCCGGTGTGTCTGAGCTGACAGCGGGGGGAATGTTATTTTCGCGTAATACGCTGGCCCGTCTGGTGGGTCCAAGCAGTCAGGGGGGAAATGTTTTTTTCGCGAAATAAGGTGGCCCGTCCGGTGGGTCCCTGCTGTAAGGTGGAGGAATAATTATTTTGCGCATAATAAGGAGGCACTTCCTTGCGGCCGCCTGGACCCAGCTGTCAGCCTCTCCCCGTACAGTACTCTTCCGATGGAAGTCGATCGTTGACCACGCCGCGCCGAGAGCACCAGGGCGGTGGTCTGGACGACGGTGAGGCCTAGGAAGGGGACGACGCGGAGCCGGGGAAGACGCAGTAGTGGAAGCCCGCGCGGAGAGGAGTACGAGGGTTCACTGGTTTGGCTGCGGTGTGAGGCTGCCTTCGCCACATAATAATAGTGGGTGTGGGTGGGTGGAGGGATGGCCTGGCTAGCGGTGGGAGTAGTATGGGGGCGGTGAGGCCTCTGCGGCAGCACAGCCGGCCACATGAGGTAGGAGCAGGCGGCACGACCGGCGCTGCTTTGGGCGGCTGGACCAAGAAGACCAGAGGTTGAAGAAGCACTACAGCCATTGGATGGACATCGTACGGTCACTGAAGCTAGAAACGTTTATTATTGACTAAGTTGACAAAGCCCTTGGTACGCTCCAACTTAGTAGGCCCACAGGTCAGCCTCCGAAACGGTGCGCCCCAGATGTCAGGGGGAGGAATCATTTTTTGGGCGGCCGAAGCTAAGAATATCCGAGATTGAAGAAGAAGCACGACATCTGTTGGATAGACATCCAACGGCCACTGCTGCTAGATCTGTGTGTTGACTATAATAAGTTGGCAAAGCCTTGCATACGCGTCAACTTATTTTTTTAGGGGACGCGTCACTTAGTAGGCCCACAAGTGTGTGGCAGAGAACTTATAGCCCATTTGCGTTTTGTAAGAATGTACATCCCATTTTGGAATTCTAATGGAATTTACAACAACCCATTTACAACTTGTTAAAAGTACATCCCATTTTCTAGCTAGGACAATGATTAATAATTTCAACCAACCGTTGAAGACAAAATTCAATAAAATTTCCCACATTTTGGTGGGCTCCGAAATATTTTTATCCCGAAATTTCTAGTCAGATTAAATATAAATTTGTATTACGTAAAAATCCAACGAAACATTGCGCGCGCAACAATGAAAATTTAAGATTTTCAAAATCCATAAATAATATTTTATAAACTAATTTCGTGTTTGGTGCATTTTTTATAGTTACTGCCCAATTTTTATAATTACATCCCATTTATTTTTTTTAAAGCCCATTTTCCTGTTAAGCCTAATGCATCCCTCCTACGAAAGATTTGCAGCCCAGCGGGGCGGAGAATAACAAGTTGACCTTGCCTAGGTATTCCTCAAAAAGACGTATAGCTGGGCTAGCCATTTTCATCTTGAAAAAATTAGTATCTGGGCTGGATATCTGGCCTGGGCTAGACGGGCCACAGCCCGCCCAGTTAATACCCTACTCTCCTATGAACAACAACGAAATTATCGTCAAGAAAAACTCTGGAGTGCTCACGCCTCAAAAACACAAATACTGCTTGAGCTGCTTGGTCCCAGCTGTCGGTCGCACCTTGTGCAATTCTCTCGTTTATATTGACTACATAGGTTGACAATGGTGTGGGACCGTGATGTCACGAAACCAGGAGAAAGCAAAAAAATATAGTTGTACATAATAAGGAGGCACTTGTGTACGTACGGCTATGGCCCTAGTGGGTCCCTAGTGTCATCCAGTCAAAATAAAGTCATCTCCTGAATCCTCATGTTCGTTGACGATGTTAACAATGCTCGGCGCCACGGCGAGCGCAACAACTCGAAGGACAACGGAGAGGGCCTCGCGGGCCCTACGGATGGTCTGATATAGCGCCCGCTACTCATTCAGGAAGCCAGGATCATCGGACACCTATGAGCACCTTCGAGAAACTGAGACGGCATGAAACGGTAAGGCCGCGCTTGGGAGCTCTGGTTTATTTCAAACCTGTATTAACATACAAGTGTAATTTGCTCATCATCGAAAACAACGCGTAAAATACAAGCGTAATGAAACCGAGGGCCCGAGGTCTGTAAGTAAAACCGGTCGGTTACACGTGTAATTTGAGAGACTGGTGTATATTTTACGAGCACTGCTATATGGACGACATTACCAGACGATACATGCGCGACGTGCGTATCATGCCATCCATGGGCAAGGCTGAAACAGCAGCTAACGGCTGGATTAGCAATCGTCCGAGTGTCGTTTATCGTTTTTATCATGTGTCAAGTACTTCCAATATTTTACTAGTCGAAATCGACCAACCAAGCGCCTTCGCCTGAGACCATCTGCTTTAATTTAGAAGCGTCAGTTTTGCAAGCGGTTCTGGTTGGAAAACGACGATCCAGTCACGGCCTAATATCATGAGTTGGTCGCAAGATCATATGGTTTCACGTCTAACCTACCCGACTTGTCGTATAGGCTATGAATGAAACATCAGACGATGAACTTCTTAAGCACGGAAACAACATAAGAGGATGATCTTCTTAACAAGCAAATCACTGGCATTAGATCGACATGCAAAACAATACGAAGCATTATTCTCAGGAGGCACGGTGAACAGCTCGTGATGCCGCATGCCACAACATTCCAAGCTCAACTTTGCAATCAAACACAAGGCCTGGCATTACATAGACAATATTCAGAACAAACTCTTAACACCGGAATATCTCAGCAGAGTAACTATTTACTTCTAAACTGAACACATGTTTACTTCTAAACTGAACACATGAATAGGAAAAAACACTCGACGCTGCTCACAGCAAGGGCGTCCCACTAAAAAAATATCAAATGCATGTCTTCTGGCTAACATCAATGAGCAAATTTTGACAAGGTTTTCCAATTCCAATATATTAAACTAACGTCTTCTTGCTAACATCAATGATTAAACTTTGACAAGCTTTTCCCATTCAAAATATGTAATGCCTATGATCGTGGAGTCCTGTCGTAGCTTTTATACTTGTTTGGGCACTTTTTGCCCAGGGCACTCCACGTATTGTTAAACTGCCAATGGTCTCTGCAGACTAGTCATGTCACCGGTGTCTAATAATACTCTGTAAAGCTTCTCGGTCATTCCTTCTGTAATGTAGCGCAAACAGTGACCGCTTCTTTCTGCAAAGTGGAACGACCAACTAGACCCAGTAATGCAGCAGTTTGCCTTACACATTGGCTCCTTTTGTGCAGTTCAACTAAAATCGAAGTCGGAATAAAACCGAGTTTTAATTTTGATATCCCTGTAAGCAACAATAGGTATAAGGGAAACAATTACTAAGAAATAACGGTTGATGACTTGTACTCCCAGAAGAAAAGCATCTACTGATCTACTTTATCTTAATGGGAAACAAAGCAGGAGAGTAGCAATTCTCCATCAGTGTGATTCATTCATATTGACTGAGACATTATCTTAACAATGCCTTGTTTCAACATGTATAAAAATGACAAAGCTTATAAAGGGGGTGATGCTGAATTTGTTGTAACAAAGCAACAAGCATCATGTCTGGGTTGATCCCATTTTTGTTCACTACTTAATGGGAAAAGACAGCAATACAATAGCTTCAATTCATCATTTATTTAAAACAGTACCAATACAAGTAGCACAACATCTCAAAACACACTGCACGATCATGTGGATGAAGGCAAGTACCAACCTGTCATGATGCACACAAGATCACGTACGAATCTGCCAACATGAATAGGAAATCCAATCTCGTTTTGTGTAGTGGCACTGAAATCAAGCAAAGTGTTTCGCGTAGCGAAGCAAAATGTCACAATAGCAACAAGTTGAATAGATATCCCTATATAATCAGAGGCAAAAAAAGGAATCAATTACTGGCTAATAAAGGAGGATGAAACATGCGGCCAAAAAAATGGTAATCCCGCCAATCCCTAACAAGTGTTGCAGTTTTGAAATAATATTCAGTAGTTAATTCTGAGAGTGGCATCAATTACTGGCTTATAAAGGGGGTGATGCTGAATTTGTTGTAACAAAGCAACAAGCATCATGTCTGGGTTGGTCCCATTTTTATTCACTACTTAATGGGAAAAGACAGCAATACAATAGCTTCAATTCATCATTTATTTAAAACAGTACCAATACAAGTAGCACATCATCTCAAAGCACACTGCACAATCATGTGGATGAAGTCATGTACTGACCTTTCATGAGATGACCAACATAAAATACGAATCTACCAACACGAATAGGAAATCCAATCAAGTTTTGTGCAGTTGCACTGAAATCAAGCAAAGTTGCTGGTGTGACATTTAAGTTTTCTATAGCAACAAGTTGAATAGATATCCCTGTTTTAAGAGGCAAAAAAGAAAACAATTACTGGCCAATAAAAGAGGATGAAACATGCGGCCACAAAAAGAAGCATCTACCTTATCTTGATGGAAAACAAAGTATAGGACAGTGGCATTTCTAAAACGGTTGCATTGATTCATATTAACAGAGAAATTCTTTTAAAACAGATCAGTAGTTAATTCTGAGATTAACAACAGCAAAATAGCTGCATGGGACATGCCAGCACCATGTGCGTCCACACTATAAATGGGTGATGCAGAGTATGTAGCCAAGCAGCATATATGCGCTGGTCCCATATTTGTTCTCTTTGAACCTTCTTCCTATGTGAGGGCAGCAAATCTAGTCGTGCACAAACTACCCGACCCCCTAGTTTCTTTCCCTTTTCAACAAAGAGATCGGTTCCTTATAGATGTGTGTATTGGGTTACCCCCTTTTTCCCTTTTTGACCTACAAAGCGGCTGGATAGCCAGTCTATACTACTTTCCGCCCCTCCTTTCCTCATTGAACCGCGTCCTAGATTCTTGCTCCAGCCCACCACACCCTTCATTCCTCTTTGAACCAAGACCTAGATTCGACTACAGATCGAAAAAGATCCACATGTAGCTAAGCAACGACGGTTTCAAAGAAACTTATACCTTAGGGTCGTCGGGATGTGGCAAGGTGTGTGGCGGGAGGCCGGATTTGCCCACACTAAGTACGACAGCAAGGAATAAGGGGTCGGTGGCCCTCCCACACAGGCGCTGGGTGAAAGAGAACAACACAGCCGACAGTGGATTGCCTCCCTCGCCGAAGGCGATAGAGTGAACGCTGAACCTCCTCCCCTTCCCGGTGCGATGGGATACAGACGCCTCCTTCACCAGCTGCGAGGGGGGAGAGAGAGACAAGAGGCCAACGCAATCTTGTTTAGATCTAGTGAAGAGAGGGTGAGAGACTGTGAATATAGCAAACCCTAGCAAATGTATCTAGACTCATTTAGTGCTAGATACCTCCATATCTAGACAAATCTAAGACAAGTAATTCGGAACGGAGGGAGTAACATATATGTAGTGCGGCGAGCGTGTGGAGAGTGCAAACCCTAGCGAACAAGCGCTGAGGCTCCCGCTTATATATACTACTGTAGTATGGACTGAGCTCTGGTGCCTTCACTGCACTTGCTTTTTGCTGTATGACAGGTGAGCCAGCCACATTTTGGGCCCACCTGTCGTAAAACCCTAGCGAAAATTGCACCAACGTGAAAGACGACTGCGTCTCCAACGCAACCAAGGTGAACTGACGAAGGATATCATCTTTGTGCGTAACAAGCAAAGCGCACTGATGGAAGACACTTGTTTTTCGTCGAAAATCGATCAGCTTCACCAGCCGACGCAACCATGAGGCGCAACCATGAGCATCGATAGGTCATCGTGTTGATGCATCATCCATTTGGCATCAAGTCACTAGTAGAAAAAGGGGCTTTGGTCCAGCCAGAAAAGAGCATTAATCCCGGTTGCATTACGAACCGGGACTAATGTGAGCATTAGTCCCGGTTCAAGCGGCGAGGGCACCATACAGGCATTACTCCCGGTTCAAATGGGACCTTTAGTCCCGGTTCGTGGCACGAACCGGTACTAAAGGGTGCGATGCCCATTAGTACCGGTTCGTGCCATGAACCGGTACTAATGGGGTTGAGACCTTTAGTACCGGTTCGTGCCACGAACCGGTACTAATGGTGCAATTTTCAAATCCTACCCCCCCCCCCCGGTGCATCGCCTTTTCAGTTTTGTAAAAAGCAAAAGAAAATGATAGAAACTTCAAAATTTAAAATACTTCGAGATGTAGTTATGTTACTACATCTACTAGTTAGGAAAATTTTAAAACTTAAATTTGGACATGTTTTGCAAAAAGTGTAGGGAAAATGTAAAACGGCTATAACTTTTGCATACGATGTCGGAAAAAAACGTATAATATATCAAAATGTTCGGAACGAAAATCCGCATCCGATGGAGACTGCCTACGGCCTGTTTGCAAATTTTTAGAATCCTCAAATTCTAAAAGGAAAAAAATATGCTCAAATTTCAGTTTTTTTGAATTTTTGTTAAATCTGGTCAAACTATGGTCAAACTACTTATTCAAGAAGTATTAGTGTTACTAAATAATTATTCAAGAATATTAGTGTTACTAAATAATTATTTCATTTTTTTGAATTTTGGTTAACTATGGTCAAACTGTGGTCAAACTACTTATTCAAGAAATATTAGTGTTACTAAATAATTATTGATTTTTAGAACAATAGTTTCAAACTCAAACAGTGAAATGTGTGACTTCATGCTCAACCTAAATTCCTAAGGGTTAATAGGATTGACATCTTACTATTGTCAGGAAAACAATAAGTGCAGACTTGGAAACGAGGGAGAATAGAACCCGGAAGTTAAGCGTGCTCAGGCTGGAGTAGTGAGAGGATGGGTGACCATTCGGGAAGTTAGATGATTTGGAATGATGAGGGGTGATTAGAGATTAAAGGTTAAATTGAGCAGTGATGAGGGGTGACTAGAGATTAGAGGTTAAAATAATTCAGAAATTTGAAATTCAAAAAAAATTTCAAAAAAATAAATTCAAAAAAAAATCATAAAATTTCCTTTAGTACCGGTTGGTGTTACCAACCGGGACTAAAGGTGGACCTCCAGGCAGCGACCACTTGGAGGGCCTTTAGTCCCGGTTCCAGTTAGAACCGGGACTAAAGGGGGAGGCTTTAGTACCGACCCTTTAGTCCCGGTTCCAGAACCGGGACTAAAGGCCCTTTTCTACTAGTGAGTGTGGGTGAGGCACCTAAGATGTTCGACAAATCCTCACTGTGGTCTGTTTCTTCTCAGTAATCAAGCTCGAGGAAGGAAGAACTACGTGGCAGAGGACAATGAGGCAGAACAACAATGGCCATCCAATTTTGTGCAGTTCCACTAAAATTGAGGAAGACATGCCCGGGTATGGAGACACGCATCGCTATTTCCAAAAATATAAAAAAGGGCTAGCAACGACATCTCAATTGTCAATAAGAATTAATGAAAAGTACACCAACAAACAGAAGCATCATAATTATCTTGATGGGAACTAAACCAGGATACCCGAGAAAAAAACATTTCTTCATTTAACCAGTGATAGTACTACCACCATATGGACAATGACCGCACAACCACCATGTACTTTTTGTCGAAACAACATGTATACCTCCACCGAGGCATAAATCAGGACAACTTTTTGAGTGGCATTTCCTCTATAATAGTACTAGTAGGCGATGTTGGACCTGCACCTCCTCACCTCCCGCAGCGGACGAGATTCGGCCGGATCTGTGACCACCAGTGAGGAGAGAGATAGAGTGGGCACTATCATCTTGTTTTGATATGGAGAGGGTGAGAGAGCGAGACACGAGAAACTCTATCAAACAAGAGGCTATAATGGAGTAAAAAAATCTCTCCATAGCAGTGGTTTTAAATAGAATACGCGCGTTCCCAGAAAAAAGAAACGAAAACTGGCGGACAATTTTTTAAGGGTCTGTCTAGGACACATCTAGATGTGACATAGTTATGTCACATATAAGTTGATGTCCACTCTGTTTGTGGTCTTTTCCTAGTTTTTTTTGTTTCTTGTTGCTACATTATATACTTGTGGGAGCTTAGATGTGATATCCTTAAATAACATCTAGATGTGAATTAGACAAACTGATTTTCTAACGTACCAAGAAAGAAAACTCGATCAAAAACACGCCCCCACTTCCAGGTCGCGAGAGTCGTCGCGCGCACACACATAGACATAGACATGCATATCCGTGTTTACGTAAAATTCCATTTCCATTTCCATCTCCATCTCCAATCATATTTGTCCAACTGGCACATTATTTACGTTGTTAATTATATACGAAGCAATATTAACGTACATCATCTCTTGTTTGCGCACGTCCGGACCGCTGCCACGTCCGGTCCTGACCAACCCGAACCCTCTTCATCACCCGCGCGTGCTTCCCGCCCGAAACGGTCAGTGCCGCATTCATGCCCGGCCAGAGCGGACGCGACCTCTCACTGGCGCCGGCATTGATTGTGGCGCGCCGGCCGAGAGAGCGTCTCCCGCGCCACTTTCGGGTGCACGCGGCTGCTCCGCGTTCAAAGGTCGCAATAGCCGGCTACAACATGCGCGATCTCTTCCAGTAGTAAGTTCTTGGGAGTCCGTGCTACAGCTAGCTGTCCTCCCCCAACTCGTCAACCTCTTCCAGTAGTGCTAGTACTCCATGGCGCGATCCATCGACAAGCAGGCAGGAAAGTTATGGTATACTACTCGGTTTGCGGTGAGTGGCATGCCGAGCGACCGTGTGGGGTCGAGCCATGGAGGAGGGTGATACACGAACACGACGGATGTGATTTAAACATTGGTTTTGCTCGATGGCGCGATCCAACGAAACGAAACGTTGGTTTCTCTCTGTTTCCATTTTTTCTCTGGAAAAACGGAAACTTTTCCACTCCATTTTCATTCCTATTCCAAGGTTGCCCCGTTACAACATTCCATCAAATACAAAGGAAAACTAACACGCATGCTGATGCATCTCAATGATTCACAGATCATAGCCAATATTTACATCATAACTAAAGAAAAAAGTTGTGAGAGCGTGTACGATAGAAAAACTACTGATGGGGTCACTACGACTTAAACCCTAAACCCTAAACATGATTTAATTTCATGGCCAGGTAGAACCTGTCGAAGGAAAGATGGCTGGCACCCTCAGATCATACGATGCTTTTGTGCAGTTCCACTAAAATCGACCTGAGCATCCCTGATGGCAAAGATATTGAAGAAGTGTAATTAGAATAATAGTAATGGCACTAGTTCATGATACATAAACTCATCACAAGTAGAAAGCCGGTAGAAGTAGAGAAAGATCGACATGGAGATGGAGCTACGGCAGTGGAGCAAGCCGGCTCCAAAAGGAAGATGGACTACCTGGGACGTCGGGCTGTAGCTAGAAGGGCGGTTGGGACGCGGCATCGGCCCATACCGCGGTGACCCCCGATTGGGATGCACCGACTGTGGGTTTTCTCCCTCGCCGATGTCGACCGCGTCTACACAGAACATTGTTCCCTTCCCCCAGCTGCGGGATCAGGCCCGTCGTTCTATGCTTGTGAAGAGAGCAATCTAAGCAAGCAGGCTTGTAGCTTAGGCTCCTGCTAGTGTATATATAGTGGTTTTCTTTTTCTCTCCATATCAACCATTTTATATTGCATACGTGTCATTCAAGAGTGAAATGATTGTTGCTTCTTTCGACTAACTTACTGTGTGATTTGACTGCTCCTTAGTGGCCCCTACACGTACTCCCCCTACGTGTATGCAACAGTCACACGTACACATGGACGCAAAAACGCGTGCGACGCCCTAATGCATGCATGTCCGAGCACACGACGGAACACACACGGTCACGCTCAAGTGCTCAACCTACACGTGCATGCACACACATACTCAGTCAGGGTGAGCTAGTGACCGTATGAACACCGGAAAATATATATATTGAGCGCAGTGAGCGTATTATGAAGTCCACTGACCGTATTTTTACAAATATACAGTGACAGACAGTGTATTTATCTCGTTTGAAATTAAGCCATATTAACCGGAGAGGAGGCAGCATGGACTAGCATTACTTTGCTGTGTCCCGTCAACTTGCTGAACGAGGAGAAGGTTGTAGGGTGGGAGAAGCTTGCGCGCGGTGGCTCGCAGGACAAGGAGAAACTTTTGACTAATGCAAGCTCTCCCTCGCTCAGGCGGTGGACGTGCAACAGTTAATTCGGTGTCAGATTGCCAGAAGCATACACTATACTACTAGTGCTATTATTGTTTGACTTCCCAAATAGCCAAGCGCAAAGGTTACTAGTACTACTACTATAGTCCATAAAGGTACATACTATACTAGTACTAGGAACCGGATGGAGGAGCGTCTGCACTCTTATTATAATTTTAAAATGTGATAAAGCAATCTTCAACACATTTGGTTCTCTTCGAGGGTTCTCGCATGTGACAATTCTCACTTAATTCTAGCTCATATCCTGTTACAAATAGTAGCGCTCAGTAATATTTCCTCTTTTTTTGTTATCCAGCATGTAAACAGGTCAGCAAACCTTGCGGCGCATCTTCGTGCGAACCGTGCTTGCTGCACTTTAAATGTGGACGAGAGCTGGCTTGATGAAACACCTCGCTTCCTACTTCTTTTTTTGCGGGGTACCTCGCTTCCTAGTAACCAGTGTCTTGGCTGATCGTCCTAAGAATGCGTATATATGAATAAAGCTCTCTCATTTACCCGCAAAAAATATTAAGCCATATTAACTGGAAAGGAGGGAGTATTACTAGCACTACTTTTTGGTGTGTCCCGTCAACTCGCAGAACGAGGAGAAGCTTGCAGGACAAGGTGAAGCTCGCTTACGCCTTTTGGCTAATGCAACCTACCCTCGCTGGACATGCATCAGTCCATTCGGTGTCAGATTGTCAGAGGCATACACTGTAGTACCCAACATGCGGAGTACCATCATTGTTCGACTTCACAAAGGGGCGAAGAGCCAAGCGCAATAGTACACGTACTTGGTTTTGCACCTTCATACTACTCCACCCCCATCACAGTTTACAGGGCGCGCTTCATTATGATGCATTTCTCTCAATGCATTTCCACCACCAGAGAGACTTTAGACGCGTTTGGTATAATGCTCAATTAATTAGGGTGTGGTAACCGCAATCAAGTCCACAATTTTCTCTCCATGTACTGTACTACTACGGAGTGCATGCATGTGTGTAACCGGGGTGGAAGCACTGCATGCATGTGTGTACGCATTATTCCCTCTAGTAATAGACGCCGTGCTATAACTACCAATGCTATTTTTCAGGCCGATCGCTAGTCGCCTTGGTCCCATAGATTTTTTTCTTTTTTCTGAAGCGCGCTGTATAAATAGTGACGGATGGAGTAGTATGAGCGGATTCAAAGAAGAGCGTATTGATGGTTGCTTCTTCAGAGCAACTTACAGTGGGAAAGGTGGGGCTTATGATTTGACTGCTCATTACTCACTATTAATGCGGCGCAACGACCGAGCTGAGTCTCCCATGCGGTTGTGCACTACCCCCTTGGTTCTTAATGAAGGAAATATGCCCTAGAGGCAATAATAATGTTATTATTTTATTTCCTTATATCATGATAAATGTTTATTATTCATGCTAGAATTGTATTATCTGGAAACATAATACTTGTGTGAATACATAGACAAACTAAACGTCACTAGTATGCCTCTACTTGACTAGCTCGTTAATCAAAGATGGTTATGTTTCCTAACCATAGACATGTGTTGTCATTTGATTAACGGGATCACATTATTAGGAGAATGATGTGATTGACATGACCCATTCCATTAGCTTAGCACCCGATCGTTTAGTATGTTGCTATTGCTTTCTTCATGACTTATACATGTTCCTATGACTATGAGATTATGCAACTCCCGTTTGCCTGAGGAACACTTTGTGTGCTACCAAATGTCACAACGTAACTGGGTGATTATAAAGGAGCTCTACAGGTGTCTCCAAAGGTAAATGTTGGGTTGGCGTATTTCGAGATTAGGATTTGTCACTCCGATTGCCGGAGAGGTATCTCTGGGCCCTCTCGCTAATGCACATCACATAAGCCTTGCAAGCATTGCAACTAATGAGTTAGTTGCGAGATGATGTATTACGAAACGAGTAAAGAGACTTGCCGGTAACGAGATTGAACTAGGTATTGAGATACCGACGATCGAATCTCGGGCAAGTAACATACCGATGACAAAGGGAACAACGTATGTTGTTATGCGGTCTGACCAATAAAGATCTTCGTAGAATATGTGGGAGCCAATATGAGCATCCAGGTTCCGCTATTGGTTATTGATCGGAGACATGTCTCGGTCATGTCTACATTGTTCTCAAACCCGTAGGGTCCGCACGCTTAAGGTTTCGATGACAGTTATATTATGAGTTTATGAGTTTTGATGTACCGAAGTTAGTTCGGAGTCCCGGATGTGATCATGGACATAACGAGGAGTCTTGAAATGGTCGATACATAAAGATTGATATATTGGACGGCTACATTCGGACATCGAAAGTGTTCTGGGCGATTTCGGAGAAAACCGGAGAGCCGGAGGGTTACCGGAACCGCCCCGGGATAGGTAATGGGCCATATGGGCCTTAGTGGAGAGAGAGAGAGAGGGGCAACCAGGGTGGGCCGCGCGCCTCCTCCCCCCTGGTCCGAATTGGACTAGGAGAGGGGGAGCGGCGCCCCCCTTTCCTCCTCCCCCCTAGTAGGAGTCCTACTCCTACTAGGAGGAGGACTCCTCCTTGGCGCGCCATAGGGCCGGCCGGCCTCCTCCCCTTGCCCCTTTATATATACGGGGGCAGGGGGCACCCCTAGACACACAAGTTGATCCACGTGATCGTTTTCTTAGCCATGTGCGGTGCCCCCTTCCACCATAATCCTTGATAATATTGTAGTGGTGCTTAGGCGAAGCCCCGCGACAGTTGAACGTCAAGATCGTCACCACGCTGTCGTGCTGACGGAAGTCTTCCCCGACACTTTGCTGGATCGGAGTCCGGGGATCGTCATCGAGTTGAACGTGTGCTAGAACTCGGAGGTGCCGTATGTTCGGTGCTTGGATCAGTCGGATCGGGAAGACGTACGACTACTTCCTCTACGTTGTGTGAACACTTCCGTTGCCGGTCTACGAGGGTACGTAGACAACACTCTCCCCTCTCGTTGCTATGCATCACCATGATCTTGTGTGTGCGTAGGAATTTTTTTTGAAATTACTACGTTCCCCAACAGTGGCATCCGAGCCTAGGTTTTATGTGTTGATGTTATATGCACGAGTAGAACACAAGTGAGTTGTGGGCGATATAAGTCATACTTCTTACCAGCATGTCATACTTTGGTTCGGCGGTATTGTTGGACGAAGCGGCCCGGACCGACATTACGCGTACGCTTACGGGAGACCGGTTCTCCCGACGTGCTTTGCACAAAGGTGGCTAGCGGGCGTCAGTTTCTCCAACTTTAGTTGAACCAAGTGTGGCTACGCCCGGTCCTTGCGAAGGTTAAAACAGCACCAACTTACAAACTATCGTTGTGGTTTTGATGCGTAGGTAAGATTGGTTCTTGCTTAAGCCTGTAGCAGCCACGTAAAACTTGCAACAACAAAGTAGAGGACGTCTAACTTGTTTTTGCAGGGCATGTTGTGATGTGATATGGTCAAGACATGATGCTAAAATTTTATTGTATGAGATGATCATGTTTTGTAACCAAGTTATCGGCAACTGGCAGGAGCCATATGGTTGTCGCTTTATTGTATGCAATGCAATTGCGCTGTAATACTTTACTTTATCACTAAACGGTAGCGATAGTCGTGGAAGCATAAGATTGGCAAGACGACAACGATGCTACGATGATGATCAAGGTGTCGCGCCGGTGACAATGGTGATCACGATGATGCTTCGAAGATGGAGATCACAAGCACAAGATGATGGCCATATCATATCACTTATATTGATTGCATGTGATGTTTATCTTTTATGCATCTTATCTTGCTTTGATTAACGGTAGCATTTTAAGATGATCTCTCACCAATTATCAAGAAGTGTTCTCCCTGAGTATGCACCGTTGCGAAAGTTCTTCGTGCTGAGACACCACGTGATGATCGGGTGTGATAGGCTCTATGTTCTAATACAACGGGTGCAAAACAGTTGCACACGCGGAATACTCAGGTTATACTTGATGAGCCAAGCATATACAGATATGGCCTTGGAACACGGAGACCGAAAGGTCGAGCGCGAATCATATAGTAGATATGATCAACATAGTGATGTTCACCAATGAAACTACTCCATCTCACGTGATGATCGGACATGGTTTAGTTGATTTGGATCACGTAATCACTTAGAGGATTAGAGGGATGTCTATCTAAGTGGGAGTTCTTTAGTAATATGATTAATTGAACCTAAATTTATCATGAACTTAGTACCTGATAGTATCTTGCTTGTTTATGTATGATTGTAGATAGATGGCCCGTGCTGTTGTTCCGTTGAATTTTAATGCGTTCCTTGAGAAAGCAAAGTTGAAAGATGATGGTAGCAATTACACGGACTGGGTCCGTAACTTGAGGATTATCCTCATTGCTGCACAGAAGAATTACGTCCTGGAAGCACCGCTGGGTGCCAGGCCTACTGCTGGAGCAACACCAGATGTTATGAACGTCTGGCAGAGCAAAGCTGATGACTACTCGATAGTTCAGTGTGCCATGCTTTACGGCTTAGAATCGGGACTTCAACGACGTTTTGAACGTCATGGAGCATATGAGATGTTCCAGGAGTTGAAGTTAATATTTCAAGCAAATGCCCGGAATGAGAGATATGAAGTCTCCAATAAGTTCTATAGCTGCAAGATGGAAGAGAACAGTTCTGTCACTGAGCATATACTCAAAATGTCTGGGTATAATAATCACTTGATTCAATTGGGAGTTAATCTTCCAGATGATTGCGTCATTGACAGAATTCTCCAATCACTGCCACCAAGCTACAAGAGCTTCGTGATGAACTATAATATGCAAGGGATGAATTAGACTATTCCCGAGCTCTTCGCAATGCTGAAAGCTGCGGAGGTAGAAATCAAGAAGGAGCATCAAGTGTTGACGGTCAACAAGACCACTAGTTTCAAGAAAAAGGGCAAAGGAAAGAAGAAGGGGAACTTCAAAAAGAATAGCAAGCAAGTTGCTACTCAAGAGAAGAAACCCAAACCTGGACCTAAGCCTGAAACTGAGTGCTTCTACTGCAAGCAGACTGGTCACTGGAAGCGGAACTGCCCCAAGTATTTGGCGGGTAAGAAGGATGGCAAGGTGAACAAAGGTATATGTGATATACATGTTATTGATGTGTACCTTACTAATGCTCGCAGTAGCACCTGGGTATTTGATACTGGTTCTGTTGCTAACATTTGCAACTCGAAACAGGGACTACGGATTAAGCAAAGATTGGCTAAGGATGAGGTGACGATGCGCGTGGGAAATGGTTCCAAAGTCGATGTGATCGCGGTCGGCACGCTACCTCTACATCTACCTTCGGGATTAGTATTAGACCTAAATAATTGTTATTTGGTGCCAGCGTTAAGCATGAACATTATATCTGGATCTTCTTTGATGCGAGACGGTTATTCATTTAAATCAGAGAATAATGGTTGTTCTATTTATATGAGTAATATCTTTTATGGTCATGCACCCTTAAAGAGTGGTCTATTCTTATTAAATCTCGATAGTACTGACACACATATTCATAATGTTGAAGCCAAAAGATGCATAGTTGATAATGATAGTGCAACTTATTTGTGGCACTGCCGTTTGGGTCATATCGGTGTAAAGCGCATGAAGAAACTCCATACTGATGGACTTTTGGAACCACTTGATTATGAATCGCTTGGTACTTGTGAACCGTGCCTTATGGGTAAGATGACAAAAACACCGTTCTACGGTACTATGGAGAGAGCAACAGATTTGTTGGAAATCATACATACAGATGTATGTGGTCCGATGAATGTTGAGGCTCGTGGCGGATATCGTTATTTTCTCACCTTCACAGATGACTTAAGCAGATATGGGTATATCTACTTAATGAAACATAAGTCTGAAACATTTGAAAAGTTCAAAGAATTTCAGAGTGAAGTTGAAAATCATCGTAACAAGAAAATAAAATTCCTACGATCTGATCGTGGAGGAGAATATTTGAGTTACGAGTTTGGTGTACATTTGAAACAATGCGGAATAGTTTCGCAACTCACGCCACCCGGAACACCACAGCATAATGGTGTGTCCGAACGTCGTAATCGTACTTTACTTGATATGGTGCGATCTATGATGTCTCTTACTGATTTACCGCTATCATTTTGGGGTTATGCTCTAGAGACAGCCGCATTCACGTTAAATAGGGAACCATCAAAATCCATTGAGACGACGCCTTATGAACTGTGGTTTGGCAAGAAACCAAAGTTGTCATTTCTAAAAGTTTGGGGTTGCGATGCTTATGTGAAAAAGCTTCAACCTGATAAGCTCGAACCCAAATCGGAGAAATGTGTCTTCATAGGATATCCAAAGGAAACTATTGGATACACCTTCTATCAAAGATCCGAAGGCAAGACTTTTGTTTCTAAATTCGGAAACTTTCTAGAGAAGGAGTTTCTCTCGAAAGAAGTGAGTGGGAGGAAAGTAGAACTTGATGAGGTAACAGTACCTGCTCCCTTATTGGAAAGTAGTACATCACAGAAACCAGTTTCTGTGACACCTACACCAATTAGTGAGGAAGCTAATGATGATGATCATGAAACTTCAGAACAAGATACTACTGAACCTCGTAGATCAACCAGAGTAAGATCCGCACCAGAGTGGTACGGTAATCCTGTTCTGGAAGTTACGCTACTAGATCATGATGAACCTACGAACTATGGAGAAGCGATGGTGAGCCCAGATTCCGCAAAATGGCTTGAAGCCATGAAATCTGAGATGGGATCCATGTATGAGAACAAAGTATGGACTTTGGTTGACTTGCCCTGAAAGTGCGTTATATCGACTAGAGGGGGGGGTGAATAGGCGATTTTTATGAAAGTCTTCAAAACGTGGGAGTTATGAAGACAAACAGCGAAGATTATGCCTATTACTATGCAGCGGAAGTTAGATTACACTAGGCAAGCCATGGTCAAGTATTCAATAGAGTGAAAGCATGAAGACAAACAGCTGCAGTGTAATAAGGATCAGGTAGGAAGAAGTTGTGAAGCCAAACAAATCATACATTCACGTTGTGAAGACAAAAGATATAGCAAGCATGCAATGGCTTCACAATGTGTAACAGTAAGAAAAGGAAGTGAAGATGAAACCAGTGACTCGTTGAAGACAATGATATGTTGGACCAGTTCCAGTTGCTATGACAACTGTACGTCTGGTTGGAGCGGCTAGGTATTTAAACCTTAGGACACACAGTCCCGGACACCCAGTCCTGAACACACAGTTCAGGACACCCAGTCCTCACCATATTCTCCTTGAGCTAAGGTCACTTAGTCCTCGCCCAATCACTCTGGTAAGTCTTCAAGGTAGACTCCCAAACCTTCACAAACTTCGTTCACTGGCAATCCACAATGTCTCTTGGATGCTCTGAACGCGACGCCTAACCGTTTGGAGGATTCACAGTCCTCAAGTGTAATAAGTCTTCAGATCACACAGACAAGAAGACTTAAGTGATGCCCAATTTACTCTGGCTCTGGGTGGTTAGGGCTTTTCTCCTCACTAGGAATTTTCTCTCAAAGGCTTTGAGGTGGGTTGCTCTCAAACGACAAAAGCCGTGCACTGAAATCTGAGCAGCCAACCGTTTATGGTTGTGGGGGTGGGCTATTTATAGCCACTTGGCAACCCGACCTGATTTGTCCGAAATGACCTAGGGTCACTAAGGAACTGACACGTGTCTCAACGGTCAGATTTCGAACTCTCATGGCAACTTTACTTGGGCTACAAGCAAAGCTGACTTGTCCGGCTCTGGACAAGATTCGCTCTCATTGTCTTCACTCGAAGACATAGGTTTTTGATTTAGGCATCACTTCAGTCATTCTGACTGGTTCTCCTGGACCCCACTTAACAGTACGGTGGTTCCTATGACTCAACACAAAAGAAAAAGAACTACGAAAGATCTAAGTCTTCGAGCTCCATAAGCTTCATAACGTGTCTTCTTTTGTCATAGTCTTCAATGTGAATATCTTCATATACCACCTTTGTCTTCAATGTCTTCATACATTTTTAGGGGTCATCTCTGGTAGTAAAACCGAATCAATGAGGGACTTCTACCTGTGTTTTCCTGCAATTCTCACAAACACATTAGTCCCTCAACTAGGTTTGTCGTCAATACTCCAAAACCAACTAGGGGTGGCACTAGATGCACTTACAATCTCCCCCTTTTTGGTGATTGATGACAAACTAGTTGAAGTTTTCAACGGGGAATATAATGTGTGAAATTTGTAAAGGATAGGGAATTGTCTTCATAAGTTGCAAGGGCTCCCCCTGAAGATGTGCATATAAGTTGATTTGCTTTTGGAATGCAAATGCACATGGCAGGTTGTACTTGTGGAGATCCACTTCAGCTTATGATGACAATCCACTACGCATGTGAAAGTATATGAAGATAATGACATGCATAATGGAAAATGGACGTCTGCAGAATGAGATAAGTGTGGAATTTATCGTCGCACATGCGGAATTTATCTTCGCAAACAGGGTGGCAAACGAGTAGCAGACGACCATCGATTCTTAGTGTTACAACTCAAAGAACCAAATCAAGCAAAAACGAGAGTTGTAAGCACGAAGCAAAATGTAACAAAAATATAGCACCCGCCCATATGGACCCGCTTGAAGACTATCAACTCATATGCTTCTCCCCCTTTTGTCAGCAAGGACTAAAAAGGTTCGAAGACATAGAGTGTCTACTCGTTTCCAGGAGCAGCAGGGTCGTTGGAGGTGTTTGGCGGTGCAGAGGAGCTTGGAGGTGCTGAAGCAGGTGGTGGTGATGTAGCATCGTCGTCTTCATCAATGATCCTTGCAGTAACTGTGGCAGCAGATGAAGAAAACTCAGAGTCTTCAAGTGATGGTGTGTTGCGCATCACATCCCTTCTAGGAGGTGTGGTGTCAAACTTGAAGCGCTCGGTGAAGCCATCCTCTTCAAGTTCAGCTTCAGTGCATATCATTGAGAGCCCTTTCCATGTACGACGGCACATTTCATGTGTAACGAAAGCATTCTTGGTGGCTAGGTTTTGAAGAAGTTTGACATCCACCAAGAGGCTCTTCATCTGACGCTTTAGCCAGTCGTGATGCCTATCTTGCTTTTGGTGAAGGGCCACAAGAAGCTCTCGGTCAGTGAGGGCACGAGCGCGCTTCTTGGGTCTTTGAGCATTTGTGTTGTCTGTGGCTTCAGTAGATGCTGGGTGTGGCACACGTGTAGTGCCAGCCAACGGATACACCCTGGATATGGCTTCAACACCTTCAACGTTCTGCGTGAAGCTCTGGTGTTCTGCATTCTGAAGACTTATTGGTTGCTTGGCAGGTTCAGGATATATGGCTTCATCAGAGGTATCCACATCTGGCAGGAAGATCCGATGGTTTCGGGCTGAGGGCTGATACGAGATCGCAGAGTGCAGTTTGATTAGCCTCATCACCCAAGGAGCATAGAACTTCAAACCAAATAATTCTGAGCCTGACGCTGTAAGTTGGCGTATGAAGAGATCCTGTGCGTTGAAGCATTTGCCATGCAGGATATAGAATATGAGAGTCTTCATTGCACCCTCAATCTTGGCATGTGGTGAGTGTCCCTTAATGGGCCAGAGAGTCCGCCGGATGATGTGATATATGGTCCTGGGCAGATACTCAAAGTCTTCAACGAAGAACTCAGTTGGATAGGGTGCATCATGAGGCAATGGCTTCATCATTGAGAGCATCTGACTCATATTTGGTTCAGGCCTCTGGAATATGCTCTCAATAGCTTCAGAATGTAGTTGACAGCCTTCCTCGAAGAATTCGCCAGGAGTGGGCAGGCCGGTGAGCTCAATGATATCAAATGCATTGGCTTCATGATGGACATTGCCGGTCATCCACTCCAAGACCCAAGTCTTCGGATCTCTGTTGTATCCTTTTATATGGAGAGTGGCATAGAACTGAAGCAGAAGCTCTTCATTCCAGTGCTCTTCATCAGTCACAAACGGCAGCAGACCCACTTGCTTGAAGCAATCCAAAGCTTCCTCAAGACAGGGCAGACCAGCAATGGCTTCAACCTCAAGGCGCTTGTGCGGGAAGATGCGACCTTGGTTGTATAGGATGCTTGAGTAGTAGCTGCGCTGAGGATAGCTCCAGAACCTATCTGATACAATCCTTTCCCTTGAATAGGGGTTCTTGGAGCTATTGAAAAATGTATTGTCTGCCTTGAAGCTATTTATGTCAAAGGAGCCAGGTGCTGATGCAGGACCTGGGAACCTTGGAAGCCTTGGGACTGGCTTCTGGACATGAGGCCTGTGCTCAATATGATAATCGAATTGAGGACCTGCAGCAGACTCAGGAACAGAAGTGTCTAGCTCAGTAGCTTCGCTGTCTGCTGAAGCATTTGGTGGGGCGGGCTCCACATTGGCTTCAGTGTTTGTGGTGGCAGCCTCAACATTTTCAGCCTCAGCTTGTGTAGTTGGAGGGACAACCTCAGGCACGTTCTCCTGGAGAACTGCATCTTGATGGAGCGGGGGAGTGGGTTCTAGTGGTGCTTCTTCATTGTCTTCGGCTGATGCAGCCGGAATTTCTTCAGTATGGACCTGAGGCCTTGGACCTTTGCGAAGCCTACGGAACGCAGACGACGCTTGTGGGGTCGGAGTGGGCTAGGCCTCAAAGTCTTCTTCCTCCTGAGGGCGATCCGCCCATGACTCATCTTGTGCCATTGGCGTCAGAGGACGACCAATACTGATGAGTTCGCTTGTTTCAAGCTGAGGAAGGGCTGCATTATCTTGTACATTGTCCTGGAGACCAATGTCTTTAGCAGCTGTGGTGCTGGCTGCTCGAATATCTTCAGCTTCAGGAGCCTCTGTGGGAGCAGGCTCATGAACTGTCAGCTGACGTTCTGCATTGGGGTGAATGACAGAGAGGGGTTCAACCATCAAGGGCTCTGTGGGAGCAGCCCGAGCTTTCTTGATCTTGCGCTTCTTCTTGGTGGGGTCAGAAGGAGAGGCTTCAGAGTGTTTCCTCTTTCTAGCTTCAGCCTCTACATTCCGTGTCTTTTTGAGCTCTGAAGCGGTTGACCGGCTCTTTGGCTTCGAGCCAGTCGTGGCGGTTGGGAAGACAATCGGAATAGCTTCTTATCTTGGTGCCTCTGGTTCATTCACAGCAGGCTGCTTCTTCTTCTTCTTCGCGGCCATCTTGGGGTCGATGCCAGGACGCCCAAGTGCCTTGCGCTTCTCGGCCTCATTGTAGGCCTGCACACATCGTTCTGCCAGAGACTTCATCCGCTCACGCGAGCCCTGAGCTTCAGCACGCTTCTTCAGAAAATTTTCCTTGAGCTCATGCAGCATGGTTTTGAAGCTCTTCACTTCCTGCACGCTGAGCCTGGCCATGTGCTTCTTGAACTGAGCCTTTTCATGATCAATTTTCTGCTTCAGCTCAACAATGCGCTGAGCAATGGCCAGTTCTGAAGCAATTGCGCCTTGGAAGGCGACGCTGAGGCCAACGGGCAGCTGCAGATCTTCGAAGCTGATGTCTGGTGAGGCAAACCATTCATCGATGAAGTTGTGGATGATGGCGACATCAAAGAGAGGCAAATTGTTGAAGATTTCAGCTTCTTCCTTGCTTTTGATAAGCTGCTCTAGAGCGTCATCTCCAAGATCTTCATCGCTTGATAGATCAATGGCTTCGCTGCGCAGAATGGCAGCAGCAGTGAGGTCTTTGCCGGTTTGTTGCTGGGGCACCTTTTCCTTCTGGGGCTTGGAGACGCGGGATACGTCTTCAGACTGCACACTGACTTCAGGAGGTGCAGTTTTCAATGGCTTCGCCCTTGAGATTTTTGAGGCAGGGGCTGGCTTTGAAGCTTTTGGCTTCTTTGACTGCTTTGGCTTCGGCACACCAGGAGCTTCATCAGACTCAGAATCAGCTGGAGGGTCATTCACGGCAGTCCCTTGGACTAAGATGTGAGTGATAAGGCCCTCAAGGTTGGCAAACGGACCGATGACATTGGGTTCTGCGTAGCGTGTGCCATCTGCCCTTGGTGCGAAGGGGCCAGGGTTGAAGTCTAACCCAAATTTCTTCTTGTTCAGCTTCGCAGATTGTTGAGCAAACTGGTAGTTGCACTTGAACAGATTGTCGTCACGACACCAGAGGAGTGACGACGGATGCGCATCATCAGGCTGTGGTCCTCGGACCATGCATGGGTAGAAGCCTTGAGCAATGGCTTCATCTCTGGTCCTGGGTAAGAGATTTTTGAAACGGATGTCCCCCCATGGTCTCCTGATGGCACTTTTCTCAGCATACTCCTCGGTGACGAAGCGGTATTTGAACCATTGTTCTGCCCAATAGCGTCGAATCCATTGGATTCGAGTCTTGCGCTACCCATAGTTCTCTTCAGGATCTGTTTTATACATTTCTGCCAGGTCTTCAGGCAGATCTTTGGAAGTTCCTTCACATCTCTGTCTGCCCCCCTTCCTTGCTGCTGCTTCTGAAGCCATAAACTTTAACTTGAAAGGCTTCAAAGTTTTCAAATGCTTCAAAGGCTTTCCTTTTCTGGACCAACAGGAACTGGCTTCAGGAGAGTTTATGTGATGCTGTAGGAATTCTGCAAATGAATGCAGACTATGAGAACCAAAGGATTCTCCCACGGACATGTACCTGTGACAGCATTAAGGTGCGAGGGAAGGGGAAGAGGTCATATGCATTCTCAGAAGGTTTTGAAGATTACTCAGTTTAGAAGACATTGACCTCATCGTGCGAAGACATTCACTCATAGATAAGAAGTTGGTTCCAGATTTGTACGAACCCACAGATCAGTACAAGTGAGGAATCTAACTACTTCATGAAGCACAAGTGAATATACTAGGCATGTTATGAGATGCAGATTGAGAGATCTATCTTATGTGAAGAGAAACTTCTTATGGTAGAAAGTGACAGAACCATGAGATCAAAAGAGGCTGCAAAAAGAAGTTTTATTTACCACACTTGGAACTGCTAGACGGAAGTGGGAGATGATGCCAAGCAGTTTAGTCCTCCGTGCCCTAACTTGGCGACGGAAGACACCTACGGCGACGGCGGAGAGGACGATGTCCGCAGTCGGCGTGAAGACGGCGTCGAAGAGGTTGCGGCAGCGAAGCGCTTCGTCGCCGGCGTCGTCGAGAGCTAGCGGTGGCGCTAGGGTTCGTGCGAGGGTGGAAGAAGGAGATAATGACCGCGGTAAGTGTGAATTTATAGGCTCAGGGGCGGCACTGTGTTATTACACAGGTGCCCCTGGCGGTTCGCATCTGAGGAACGCGTGGCCAGTTAGCGGAAGTTTGGGGTTTGTTCCACGTCCCACGCACGCCTAAATTGTCGGGCGGTCGTTCCTGCTTCTCCGGATTTTATGTGGAGGAATGAGCATTGAAAACGGACTTTATGGTTGTCTCTGTATCTTCTGCTGACAAGGACGCAGTGAAGACATTTGACAGTTTCAATAGAATGCATATGACTTGGAGAGATAGAATTTGAGATAGAAAGCATAGAGAGATTAGGGTCCGATCACATTCACTTAGTTCAAAAGATTCAACCAAGAAGACATAGCTATAAGTGAATGTTGTAGAGGACAGAACACTAGTATATATATCTATACAATCAACGTAGTGAAGATAATCATGAAGACATGTTCGAAGCCAAACCAAATGTGAAGACATCCAAATGTGAAGATATTGCACGGTAACGCCATGAGTGAAACACTTCAAAATAGAACGTTTGGTGGTGGCGTTACCCACCATATAGGAAGTATTAGACCCAGACACGGCGCACAATTATCGTGGCGCTCCGAAGTCAAATTCCACATTAATGTATTCACACTTAGAATGTATGTCTTCATTGAATGAAGATATACTTTACTTTGTGTGTTGCACATCTAAGTCATCATATGCATAAGTGTTAGGATGTGTGCCTGATCACAGGACATTTGAGGATTCCAGGATATTTGCTCACACCGTAACTTGCAAAACCTCTTCTCATCCAAGGGCTTGGTGAAGATATCTGCCAATTGTTCTTCAGTGTTGACGTGTATGATATCAATGTCTTCCTTCACAACATGATCTCTGAGAAAGTGATGACGAATTTCAATGTGCTTTGTCTTCGAGTGCTGAACTGGGTTGTTGGCAATCTTGATGGCGCTTTCGTTATCGCAGTAAAGTGGCACTTGCTTCAGATGAATGCCATAGTCCTTGAGTGTTTGCTTCATCCACAGAAGCTGAGCGCAGCAAGATCCAGCAGCAATGTATTCAGATTCAGCAGTGGAGAGAGATACACAGTTTTGCTTCTTTGAAGACCAACATACAAGTGATCGTCCCAGAAAGTGACATGTGCCTGATGTGTACTTGCGATCAACTTTGTCACCAGCATAATCAGCATCCGAAAATCCAACCAAATCAAACTCTGAGCCCTTTGGATACCATAATCCTAGAGTTGGGGTGTGAGCCAAATATCGAAGAATTCGCTTCACAGCTAAGTGATGCGACTCCTTTGGTGCCGCTTGAAATCGAGCACACATGCAAACACTAAGCATAATATCTGGCCTAGATGCACATAAATAAAGCAAAGACCCAATCATGGAGTGGTATACCTTTTGATCGAACTCTTTACCATTGTCGTCAGGACCTAGATGATGTTTGGCTAGCATTGGTGTTGTGAAGCCTTTGCAGTCTTGCATACCGAACAACTTCAGGCAATCTTTGAGATACTTCTCTTGAGATATGAAGATGCCATTGCATTGTTGTCGTATTTGAAGACCAAGGAAGAACTTCAGCTCCCTCATCATGGACATCTGATATTGCTCTTGCATCATATATCCAAACTCTTCACTGTACTTCTGATTGGTGCAGCCGAAGATAATGTCATCCACATATATTTGGCACACAAACAGTTCACCATCATATGTCTTCGTGAAAAGAGTGGGATCCAGGGAACCAGGTATGAAGCCTTTGCTCTTCAGGAAGTATTTGAGTGTGTCATACCAGGCCCTGGGAGCTTGTTTGAGGCCATACAGTGCCTTGTTGAGCTTGTATACCATGTCAGGATGTTTTGGATTTTCAAAGCCAGGCGGTTGTGCAACATACACTTCTTCTTCAATCTTGCCATTGAGAAAGGCACTTTTCACATCCATTTGATATAGAAGTATGTTATGATGATTTGCATAGGCCAGCAGTATGCGTATGGCTTCAAGCCTAGCCACAGGAGCAAATGTTTCATCGAAGTCAATACCCTCCACTTGAGTATATCCTTGAGCAACGAGACGAGCTTTGTTTCTGACAACTTGACCATGCTCATCTTGTTTGTTGCGGTATATCCATTTGATGCCTATTGTGTTGTGCTTCTGTGGATCAAGACGCTTAACCAGTTCCCATACATTATTCAGCTCAAACTGTTGAAGCTCTTCTTGCATAGCTTGAATCCATTCAGGTTCCATGAAGGCTTCATCAACTTTCTTGGGTTCTGATATTGAGACGAATGCGAAGTGCCCACAGAAATTTGCTAGCTGAGTAGCCCTTGAACGAGTGAGTGGACCAGGTGCATTGATGCTGTCAATTATTCTGTCAATCTGCACTTCATTGGCAACACGAGGATGTACAGGGCGAAGACTTTGCTCTTGCTGATCTGTGTCGTTGTTGGGAGGAATGTCTTCAGGTTGAGCATTGTCTTCATGTTGATCAGGTGCTGAGATGATAAGTTCTTCTTCAGGATGAGCTTCAGAAGGTATAATCTCTCCAGTTCCCATAAGCTTGATTGATTCACTAGCTGGAACTTCATCTAGCACATTTGGCAGTTGCTCTCTTTGTGAACCATTTGTCTCATCGAACCACACATCCATTGTTTCAACAACTTTGTAATGAAAGAGGTTGAAGACTCTGTAGGAGTGCGAATCCTTTCCATATCCAAGCATAAAGCCATCATGTGCTTTTGGTGCAAACTTTGAGGTGTGGTGTGGGTCCTTGATCCAGAACCTTGAGCCAAATACTCTGAAGTAACTGACATTTGGCTTCTTGCCAGTTAGGAGTTCATAAGATGTCTTGTTCAGAAGCTTGTGAAGATAAACACGATTGATTGTATGACATGCAGTATCAATGGCTTCAGTCCAGAATTTTCTTGGAGTCTTGTATTCATCTAGCATTGTTCTGGCCATCTCAATGAGTCTTCTATTCTTGCGTTCGACGACGCCATTCTGCTGTGGCGTGTACGGAGCCGAGAATTCATGTGTGATGCCCAAGGTATCAAGATATGTATCAAGTCCAGTGTTCTTGAATTCAGTGCCATTGTCACTTCTGATGTGCTTTATCTTGGCGCCAAAATTGTTCATAGCTCGATTGGCGAAGCGTCTGAAGACATCCTGCACTTCAGTCTTGTAAAGGATTATGTGCACCCAAGTATATCTAGAGTAATCATCAACAATGACAAAGCCATAGAGGCAAGCAGAAGTAGTAAAAGTTGAGTAGTGAGTGGGACCGAAAAGATCCATGTGGAGCAGTTCGAAGGGTTGTGTAGTAGTCATGATTGTCTTTGAAGGATGTTTTGCCCTTGTCATCTTCCCTGCTTCACAGGCACCGCATAAGTGATCTTTCTTGAACTTGACGCCCTCGATGCCTATGACATGCTTCTTCTTCGCAAGGGTGTGGAGGTTCCTCATGCCAGCATGCCCAAGCCTCCGATGCCAAAGCCAGCATTCTGAAGCTTTTGCAAGAAGACATACTGCAAGTTGTGGCCCTACTGAGAAATCTACCACGTACAAATCACCTTTCCTATACCCTTCAAACACTAGAGACTTGTCAGATTCCATTAGTACTAGGCAACGATATTTTCCAAACATTACGATCATATTCAAATCGCAAAGCATTGAGACAGACATTAAGTTGAAGCCAAGGGATTCAACAAGCATGACTTTATCCATGTGTTGATCCTTTGAGATTGCAACTCTACCTAGACCCAATACCTTACTTTTACCAGTGTTAGCAAATGTGATGTGGCTCTTGTCGGATGGACGTAATGTTGAGTCCATAAGAAGGCTTCTTTTGCCAGTCATGTGATTTGTACACCCACTGTCAATAATCCATTCTGAAGACTTTGAAGTCGCTGGTGTCGTACCCTACAGTGCAGTTAGGGGGATAGGCTTCACGAAGAGAATTGTGAAGCATAAACATTTGACGAACCATTGGGTTATGAAAACTTAGATCCAGATTAGAACTAATAGGGAAAGTAGCATGCGATTCAGGAACGAGGTACATAACGATGCCATTTGGGCATTTTATCTTGCGCCCCACAAGATTTTTAAGGTCCCCAGCAATAGCATCAGAAGATTTTGTTTTTCTACTGGAGACCTTTCCCTGCAAAAGAGAGTTAAGCTTTCTTAACCACCCACATCTTCAAGGGTGGCTTAGAAGCAATAAGTCTAAGTGCAGCATCTGAGAATTTTGGCTTTGAAGCCTTAGCAAACAGTCTAGCAGGTGGACAATAATACTCATAGGAATAGGCAGAATAATTTTTGGTCATATGAACATGACGATTCGAAGAACCGCTCTCATATTCATATGCCTGAGTATGGTTTCCCTGCAAAACATTTGCGTTAGTGTGACTCAGGTGAGTCCTCTGTTTGTATGAA
The DNA here is from genome assembly GCF_056163025.1 of Triticum urartu. Taxonomy (NCBI): domain Eukaryota; kingdom Viridiplantae; phylum Streptophyta; class Magnoliopsida; order Poales; family Poaceae; genus Triticum; species Triticum urartu. The sequence continues at coordinate 423,502,726 of NC_141877.1, read as the reverse complement.
GCCTTTGGACCATATGAAGCCTTTGGTCTGAGGTTTGTCTTCTTCAAGTGAGGTGTCATGAAGACATTCACAGGAAGATTTTCCAGACACTTTTTCGGAACCCAGATCTTCTTCATAGGCGGTCCATTCCTGCAGTTAGTACCAATGTACCTGGCAAACACTTCACCATTCTGATTCTTAAACGGTTTATAGTTTGCATCAAAGGGTTCATCAATGATAATGGGGTTAGCACAAGTGAAGCCAGATAAATTGGATGGATGTGCTGAAAGTTCCTTTGCAGCAACCCATGTGGTTTTGGGGTACTGCTCAGGTTTCCAGTAAGAGCCATCTGCATTTATTTTCCTCACGAACCCAACACCCTCTTTCCTAGGGTTTCGGTTCAGAATCTGCTTCTTGAGGACATCACATAATGTCTGATGTCCTTTAAGACTTTTTTACATCCCTGTTTCAAGCAATGTCTTCAACCTAGCATTCTCATCAGCAATAGCAGTGGTATCCTCAGTAGAGGGGTTAGTTACCACATCAACAGTTGAAGATATTGCAACAGCAGTAGCAGTGGAACATTCAGCAACAGAAGTAGCATTATCACGCTCAATGCATTTAAGACATGGTGGTTCAAATCCTTCCTGAGCGGGACTGATCTGTTCGGCGCGAAGTGACTCATTTTCCTTTTGAAGATCTTCATGAGCCGCTCTCAATTTCTCAAGTTCTTGCTTCCTTTGAAGATAATCATAGGAAAGCTTTTCATGAGTTGTTGAGAGAGTATCAAGACGATCTTCAAGTTCCTGATACTTAACGTGAAGGTTTTTTATGTCTTCAATTAAGGATTCAGATCGAGTCATTTCAGCACCCAACAGATCATCGCTTCTGTCTAACAGTTTTTGAATATGTTCCATAGCTTTCTGTTGTTCAGTTGCAATTTTAGCAAGTGTTTTGTAGCTGGGTTTTGAATCACAATCAGAGTCATCATCACTAGATGTTTGATAGCGAGTAGTGCGTGTGTTTACCTTGGCACCGCGTGCCATGAAGCAGTAGGTAGGAGTGGAGTCGTTCTTGTCATTTGCGTCGGTGTCAATGATGCAGTCATTGTCTTCAGTGTTGAAGATGGACTTGGCGACGTATGCTGTAGCCAGACTCGCAATGCCAGAATCAGACTCCTCCTCAGACTCCACCTCTGCCTCCTCAGATGCGGACTCCTCCTCTGAATCCATCTCCTTGCCAACAAATGCACGTGCCTTGCCAGATGAGCTCTTCTTGTGTGATGAAGACTTTGAGGAAGACTTGGAAGAAGACTTTGAGTATTTATTCTTCTTCTTGTCGTCAGAATCATATTCCTTGCTCTTCTTCTTCCTTCTGTTCTCATTGTCCCACTGTGGACACTTAGAGATGAAGTGTCCAGTTTTCTTGCACTTGTGACATGTTTTCTTCTTGTAGTCATGAGCAGAAGCTTCATCATTCCTTGAGCTTGACCGTGAAGATTTTCTGAAGCCTTTCTTCTTGGTGAATTTTTGGAACTTCTTCACTAGCATTGCAAGTTCCCTTCCAATGTCTTCAGGATCATCAGAACTGCTGTCAGATTCTTCTTCAGATGAGGAAACAGCTTTTGCCTTCAAGGCACGAGTTCGCCCATAGTTTGGACCGTAGATATCTCTTTTCTCAGAAAGCTGAAACTCATGTGTGTTGAGCCTCTCAAGTATGTTAGACGGATCGAGTGTCTTGAAATCAGGACGTTCTTGAATCATCAGGGCTAGGATGTCAAACGAACTATCAAGTGATCTCAGCAGCGTCTTGACGATTTCATGTTTGGTGATCTCAGTGGCGTCGAGGGCTTGAAGCTCATTTGTGATGTCAGTGAGCCGGTCAAATGTGTGTTGGACATTCTCATTGTCATTTCGCTTGAAGCAGTTGAAGAGGTTGCGAAGAACACTGATTCTTTGATCTCTCTGGGTTGAGACGCCTTCATTGACCTTGGAGAGCCAGTCCCAGACCAGCTTGGATGTCTTCAAGGCACTCACACGGCCATACTGTCCTTTTGTTAGATGGCCACAGATGATATTTTTGGCAGTAGAGTCCAGTTGAGTGAACTTCTTGACATCAGCAGCAGTGACACCTTCTCCAGCCTTGGGAACGCCGTTCTCGACGACATACCATAGGTCGACGTCAATGGCTTCAAGATGCATGCGCATCTTATTCTTCCAGTAGGGATATTCAGTTCCATCGAAGACGGGGCAAGCAGCGGAGACTTTGATTATCCCTGCAGTCGACATAGCTAAAACTCCAGGTGGTTAAACCGAATCACACAGAACAAGGGAGCACCTTGCTCTGATACCAATTGAAAGTGCGTTATATCGACTAGAGGGGGGTGAATAGGCGAGTTTTATGAAAGTCTTCAAAACGTGGGAGTTATGAAGACAAACAGCAAAGATTATGCCTATTACTATGCGGCGGAAGTTAGATTACACTAGGCAAGCCATGGTCAAGTATTCAATAGAGTGAAAGCACGAAGACAAACAGCTGCAGTGTAATAAGGATCAGGTAGGAAGAAGTTGTGAAGCCAAACAAATCATACATTCACGTTGTGAAGACAAAAGATATAGCAAGCATGCAATGGCTTCACAATGTGTAACAGTAAGAAAAGGAAGTGAAGATGAAACCAGTGACTCGTTGAAGACAATGATATGTTGGACCAGTTCCAGTTGCTATGACAACTGTACGTCTGGTTGGAGCGGCTAGGTATTTAAACCTTAGGACACACAGTCCCGGACACCCAGTCCTGAACACACAGTTCAGGACACCCAGTCCTCACCATATTCTCCTTGAGCTAAGGTCACTTAGTCCTCGCCCAATCACTCTGGTAAGTCTTCAAGGTAGACTCCCAAACCTTCACAAACTTCGTTCACTGGCAATCCACAATGTCTCTTAGATGCTCTGAACGCGACGCCTAACCGTCTGGAGGATTCACAGTCCTCAAGTGTAATAAGTCTTCAGATCACACAGACAAGAAGACTTAAGTGATGCCCAATTTACTCTGGCTCTGGGTGGTTAGGGCTTTTCTCCTCACTAGGAATTTTCTCTCAAAGGCTTCGAGGTGGGTTGCTCTCAAACGACAAAAGCCGTGCACTGAAATCTGAGCAGCCAACCGTTTATGGTTGTGGGGGTGGGCTATTTATAGCCACTTGGCAACCCGACCTGATTTGTCCGAAATGACCCTGGGTCACTAAGGAACTGACACGTGTCTCAACGGTCAGATTTCAAACTCTCATGGCAACTTTACTTGGGCTACAAGCAAAGCTGACTTGTCCGGCTCTGGACAAGATTCGCTCTCATTGTCTTCACTCGAAGACATAGGTTTTTGATTTAGGCATCACTTCAGTCATTCTGACTGGTTCTCCTAGACCCCACTTAACAGTACGGTGGTTCCTATGACTCAACACAAAAGAAAAAGAACTACGAAAGATCTAAGTCTTCGAGCTCCATAAGCTTCATAACGTGTCTTCTTTTGTCATAGTCTTCAATGTGAATATCTTCATATACCACCTTTGTCTTCAATGTCTTCATACATTTTTAGGGGTCATCTCTGGTAGTAAAACCGAATCAATGAGGGACTTCTACCTGTGTTTTCCTGCAATTCTCACAAACACATTAGTCCCTCAACTAGGTTTGTCGTCAATACTCCAAAACCAACTAGGGGTGGCACTAGATGCACTTACATGCCCAATGATCGGCAAGCAATTGAGAATAAATGGATCTTCAAGAAGAAGACTGACGCTGACGGTAATGTTACTGTCTACAAAGCTCGACTTGTCGCAAAAGGTTTTCGACAAGTTCAAGGGATTGACTACGATGAGACCTTCTCACCCGCAGCGATGCTTAAGTCTGTCCGAATCATGTTAGCAATTGCCGCATTTTATGATTATGAAATTTGGTAGATGGATGTCAAAACTGCATTCCTGAATGGATTTCTGGAAGAAGAGTTGTATATGATGCAGCCAGAAGGTTTTGTTGATCCAAAGGGAGCTAACAAAGTGTGCAAGCTCCAGCGATCCATTTATGGACTGGTGCAAGCCTCTCGGAGTTGGAATAAACGCTTTGATAGTGTGATCAAAGCATTTGGTTTTGTACAGACTTTTGGAGAAGCCTGTATTTACAAGAAAGTGAGTGGGAGCTCTATAGCATTTCTGATATTATATGTAGATGACATATTACTAATCGGAAATGATATAAAATTTCTAGATAGCATAAAGGGATACTTGAATAAGAGTTTTTCAATGAAAGACCTCGGTGAAGCTGCTTACATATTGGGCATTAAGATCTATAGAGATAGATCAAGACGCTTAATTGGACTTTCACAAAGCACATACCTTGACAAAATTTTGAAGAAGTTCAAAATGGATCAAGCAAAGAAAGGATTCTTGCCTGTGTTACAAGGTGTGAAATTGAGTAAGACTCAATGCCCGACCAATGCAGAAGATAGAGAGAAAATGAAAGATGTTCCCTATTGTCGGTGTCAAAACCGGTGGATCTCGGGTAGGCAGTCCCGAACCGTGCGTCTAGGCCGGATGGTAACAGGAGGCAAGGAACACGATGTTTTACCCAGGTTCGGGCCCTCTTGATGGAGGTAAAACCCTACGTCCTGCTTGATTAATATTGATGATATGGGTAGTACAAGAGTAGATCTACCACGAGATCAAGGAGGCTAAACCCTAAAAGCTAGCCTATGGTATGATTGTTGTATGATGAAGTTGGCCTACGGACTAAAACCCTCCGGTTTATATAGACACCGGAGAGGGTTAGGGTTACACAAAGTCGGTTACAATGGTAGGAGGTCTTGAATATCCGCATCGCCAAGCTTGCCTTCCACACCAAGGAAAGTCCCATCCGGACACGGGACGAAGTCTTCAATCTTGTATCTTCATAGTCCTGGAGTCCGGCTGAAGGTATAGTCCGGCTACCCGGACACCCCCTAATCCAGGACTCCCTCAGTAGCCCCCGAACCAGGCTTCAATGACGATGAGTCCGGCGCGTAGATTGTCTTCGGCATTTCAAGGCGGGTTCTTCTCCAAATTCCGTGTACCTGCTGAATAATGTCCGATTTTCGTAATGTAGCGCACCTTGGCTTCCACACCCAATAATGGCCGTCTTCCACGTGTTAAACGAATGTGAAAAGTCGGGGTGTTTTTACATTCACACCCCTAGCCGCATAAACGAGCCGCCTATTTAATGGGATGGGGATTCAGATCCAAACCACACCTTCTCCTCTCCGCAAGTAATCATCAGAGTGCCTCCAGCAAAGGTCCATTCCAACATGGCCAGCCGTCGCAGCTCCTCCTCTCACCTTCTAGTCCTAAACCTGGAGACTGGGAGAGGTGCTCCATCCCGCACAGCAAGCTAGTATCGCTTCAGGCCAAAGGATTTCTCCCTCAGGCCTATATGGTCCCGGTCCGAGCCGGACTCGCCACCTATAATGGCGGAGAGCAAGCGGAGAGCACCCCCAATCCCTCCAAAGGAGAGCGGGTGTGCCTCGTCCCTTATCTAGTAAGAGGACTTGGATTTCCAATTCATCCATTTCTCCGTGGGCTTTTGGAGTTCTACGGCCTCCAGCTGCACAATCTCACGCCCGCCTCTATATTGCATATTGCGGGCTTCGTCGCCCTTTGCGAGCTATTCTTGGGTGTTGAGGCTCATTTCGCGCTGTGGAAGAGGTTATTCTGCCTGGTGCCCCGCTCTCAAGAGGGGTCTATATATCAAGTGGGCGGAGCCGAAGTGTGGCGTATCGCCGGGACCGGATATCTATCCGGAACCCCAAAGAAGGCGTCCGATGACTGGCCTTCGGAATGGTTTGATATAGATGATGTCCCGCTGTCGGATCCTATCCGGGCCAGTCTCCCTGAATTCAACAGTGCTCCCTTAAAGAAATGCCTGAGCTGGCGTCCGCGGAGGTCTCAGAGAGAAGGCGACAGGGACGTCCTTCACCTGATGGGTCGGATAAGACTATTGTCTCATTCCGGACTAACCATGATTGAGGTCATGGCCGCATGCATTATGCGGGGGGTGCAGCCGCTTCAATATAGAGGCCACTCCATGTGGGATTTTAACGGGGAGGATGACGCCACCCGTTACGGTCGTAAGGGGCCAGCCTCAGCTGCCGCTCTAGTAAAGATCTTATCCTCTTTGTACAAGGGAGAAGAGGAGGAATTCCTCCGCGTCAACCCACAGGAAGGATTTTCTATGTACAACCCTCCGAGTTGGGTAAGTGGACAATTGTGCTTGCGCATCCGTTTTATATTCCCATGATTAAATATGTGGTCTTCCGATTTCAACGCAGGAACTGCGTCACGAAGTAAAGGATATAAACAGCCGTCCCCCACAGCCCGAGGATCCAGAACGGTCCCTCGATCCGGACTCCGAAGAGGATCCGGACATATCGGTGGAGCTGATTGACGGGGTGTTTTATCAGCTAAGCAAGGACAATACCTTGGTGGCCATTACGGCTGATTACCCAGGGTTAATCCCGGCCTCCCAGGTAACAGAGAGCGGAGTCTCATCCCCTTGAGAAGGAATCCATTCTCACGCATTTCGGTTTTTCTGACAACGACCGTGTTTTGCAGGGGAGGTTTCCGAGGCGGGAGGCCGAACCTGCGGCGGCTAGCCAACGAGGGGCCGCAGGGCCCCGTGGGGTAAAAAGGAATGTAGTCCGGACTGAGATGCCGGCGCAAAGGTATAGCGCACCCTCTTTTTCCCTGGTGTTATTCCTTCCGGGCATATTAACGTTCGTGCTGTCTTCAGGACGAAGAGACCTCGCCGGACTGCATCCGGAGAGGTTGCCAATCACGCCTCCACCAGCCAGGCTCCAACGCCTGGCCCGGAAGCGGAAGCGAACACAAGGCGCGCACCAGACGCTCCTCCGACAGAGGTGCGGACAGGCTGTCTGCCACCAATTCCGAGGTGGAGAGTGCCATGAACCACAGGCGTCGCCGGACAGTTCTTCGCGACGCTTGTTTCTCCCAAGAGGCATTAGATGCCTTCAATTCGGGAGATGCGTATCTTCGTGCCGCTCAAAATGGTTTAGCCAGAGCCACGGAGCAATATGTAAAAGACATACAGGTAAGAAAATTTTGGTAAATATATATATACCAGTAGCCCCCGAGACTTGAAACAGTTAGGGTAACTAATTTAAGGATCATTTGTTATGCAGGTTCTTACAGAGAAGAATACCGTACTATCCCAGGAGCTGGAAGAGTGCAAAGCCCAATTGGAGGCCGCACTAGCCGCGGCAGGGGAGCCCAAAGAGACCCCCTCTGGTAAGATACACTTCGAAAGATTAGTATCTTGCGAAGTGCGGTGTGGGTGTAAATCTGACAAATCATATTGCAGATGGCACCGGACTAGATCCGGAGAGGCAACAACTCTTGCGCCGGCTAAAGGCCGGTGAGAGTATGTTGACAAGGGTGAGGCGGGAGAAGAATTATCTTCAGGATGCCAACACCAAGCTGGACGTTGAACTTAAAGATATTCGTGGCCAGCTGTCGGGCTCTACTAAGGAGAATCAGCGGCTTCAATGCGGCATATTTAGTAAGTGCTTAAGCGAATCTTTGAAAGAAAAGAGTTCGGCGAGGAAGTCGACTAATAGAGTAATGTCTATAGGTATGCTAACGGGTCGTCCCACAGAGGAGATGCCCGGTTCTACAGGTGACCTTCTTCCCGAGCTCTCGCAACTGCACGAGCGAGTTCGGCATGCGATGCGAGGCGTTGCCCAAGCCTTATGGCCTTCCCACTCCATGCCCGAGGGCCTTGGAGAGCTTTCGGAGAAGCTTAAGGGAGCTCGGTGGCGCTTCCGGTTGTGGAAGATATCGGCCTGCCGACAAGGCGCTAGGGAGGCCTGGGCCATGGTGAAGACGCGGCACACGAAGTCTGACCCAAACCACATGGCCGAGGTCGGACCTGTGGGGCCTGACGGGAAGGAGATCCCTGTAAGCTTAGTGTACGGCCAAGTAGAATTGGCCGCAAAGTATTCCTAGCAGGACTGTAAGTTAGACAGCCTATTAGATGGTATTGAAGAGGAATACAATCAGTCAGAGTGACTATGTAATTTTTTAATTGACATGTGTAATGCCTTCTAGTCGGATTGTAGATCGTTTGTCGTTGCCGACCTTTTCGCTTCAACCTCAGGACCTGACGGTCCGGAGTGTGTCCGAATACCCTACCGGTTATGTAAGAACCGGGGTATGCATGGAGACCAGGCGTAGGGTTATTAGTGCTTTATCAGACAAGTGCCCAACTAGTTATGTTATATTACATGGTTAGTAAGAAACATCTTCCAGAGAGAATAGTTCCGTTAGGGGTTCCTTTCTCTGGGAGGCATGCCCTAAAGTGCATGTCCGGACTGCAAACGCAGGAAAATCATCTGGGGGCATATATATAAATAAGTAAAAAGGTCATCTTTTAGTTCACCGACCGAATATTCCCTTAAGAACGCTAGCTTTCGGCTTCACCCAGTCTGAGGTACACATCCGGCTGATCCGGCAGTAACAATCGTAGAGGTGCTCCCTTTACCACCTAGCCGAACAATCGGGGACGTAGGGGTAAGCACAGGAGCCAGGCAACCCAGCTTGGCCAAAACTTAAGTCATATCGATGCATATAATGGTGAAGAAAAGGTACATGCGGAAGTTTGACACATGTGGTGGGCGTGAAGCCCGTATAAATAAGCTTCTGTTAAAGAAGCCCCCAGGTTTAATGAGCGCGAGTAGCACGTCACTTGAGGAGCTTTTAAGGGCTATAAAAGAAAAGAGGGGAAGGAGAGAAATGTAAGACAGAAAATGTAAAAAATGGACAGAGGAAGGAGACAAACACAGAGTCCGGCGCTAGGCGTAGAATCTTCGGAGACGGGCTGCGTTCCATGGGTTCGGCTCAAGTCGGTTATCCGACGCATCTCGCAGGCGGTATGCTCCGCCAGTCAGGACTTGGTCGATTATGAAGGGACCTTCCCACTTGGGCTTCAGCTTGTCCTTTTTCTTGTCCGACAGGCGTAGAACTAATTCGCCAACGTTGTAGTTTTTGGCCCGCACTTCTCTGCTTTGATATCTTCGAGCCTGCTGTTGATAGAATGCGGAACGGGCTTTTGCCACGTCGCGCTCCTCCTCTAAGACGTCCAAACTGTCCTGCCGATCGAGCTCGGCTTCCCTTTCTTCGTACATGCGCACTCGAGGTGAGTCATGGATTATGTCGCAGGGCAAGACTGGCTCTGCGCCGTACACCATAAAAAATGGTGTGTATCCGGTGGTGCGATTCGGCGTGGTCCGCAGTCCCCAGAGTATGGAGTCGAGCTCCTCTACCCAGTGCGAGTTAGATTCCTTGAGGGACCGCACTAATCTGGGTTTGATGCCGCTCATGATGAGACCATTTGCACGTTTGACCTGACCGTTAGTTTGTGGGTGATAGACGGAAGCATAATCGAGCTTGATGCCCATGTTTTTGCACCAGAGTTTTACCTCATCGGCCGTAAAGTTCGTGCCGTTATCGGTGATGATGCTGTGGGGGACGCCATAATGGTGTACGACCCCGGATATAAAGTCTATCACAGGTCCGGATTCGGCCGTCTTAACAGGCTTGGCTTCTATCCATTTGGTGAACTTATCCACCATGACCAGTAAGTATTTTTTTCTTGTGGGTTCCGCCTTTAAGGGGTCCCACCATGTCAAGCCCCCAGACCGCGAAAGGCCAAGTGATGGGGATAGTTTGGAGGGCGGTGGGTGGCATATGGCTTTGGTTTGCAAAAAGCTGGCAACCGGCGCATCGTTGGACCAAGTTCTGAGCGTCCGCCTGGGCCGTCGGCCAATAAAAGCCTGTACGGAAAGCCTTGCTTACAAGGGACCGAGCTGCGGCGTGATGGCCACCGAGTTCGGCATGAATTTCAGCCAGCGGGTTCCGCCCTTCCTCTTCGGAGATGCACCTTTGAAGGACTCCGGTAGTGCTTTTCTTATAAAGTTCTCCCTCATGGACTTTATAGGCTTTAGATCGCCGCACTATATAGCGTGCCTCGTTTTGGTCCTCTGGGAGTTCCTGCCTAGTAAGGTAGGCTAGGAATGGTTCTGTCCATGGGGCGATAACGGCCATTAGTACGTGGGCTGAGGTTGTGATTTCATTGGCAGAGCCTCCGATTATGTCAGATTGTTCGGCGTCGGACAGTGCGGTTGGGTCCGGGCTAATATTGCCATGTTCCCCTTCCCATACTACGGATGGCTTGAACAGCCTTTCCAGGAAGATGTTGGGGGGGACCGCATCGCGTTTTGCGCCGATGCGTGCCAGGACGTCTGCCGCCTGATTGTTTTCTCGGGCTATATGGTGAAATTCGAGCCCCTCAAACCGAGCTGGCATTTTGAGGACGGCGTTGCGGTAAGCTGCCATTTTTGGATCCTTGGCATTGAAGTCTCCATTTATTTGGGATATCGCGAGGTTCGAATCCCCGCGCACCTCTAGGCATTGAATGCCCATGGATACTGCCATCCGGAGACCATGTAAAAGGGCCTCATATTCGGCTGCATTGTTGGAGTCCGTGTACATAATCTGGAGTACATATTGAACTGTGTCTCCTGTGGGGGACGTCAAAATGACACCGGCGCCTAGTCCGGCCAACATTTTGGAACCGTCGAAGTGCATGATCCAGTTTGAATATGTGTTGTACTCTTTAGGGAGTTCGGCCTCCATCCATTCTGCGACGAAGTCGGCCAAAACTTGCGACTTGATAGCTCGCCATGGCCTATAAGTTATGTCGAACAGGAGGAGCTCGATGGCCCATTTTGCAATCTGGCCCGTTGCGTCATGGTTGTTTATAATATCGTTGAGTGGTACTTCCGATGCTACTGTGATTGAACACTCTTGAAAGTAGTGTCGTAGCTTCCGAGATGCCATGAATACCGCATATGCAATCTTTTGATAATGTGGGTACCATGATTTGCATGGGGTGAGGACAGTGGACACATAGTAAACCGGCTTTTGAAGGGGGAATTTGTGTCCGTCCGTTTCCCGCTCGACGACGAGTACTGCGCTGACAACTTGATGGGTTGCTGCAATGTACAATAGCATTGGTTCGCCGATGTTTGGCGCGGCCAGGACGGGGTTTGTTTCCAGTATGGCTTTTACTTCCTCGAGTCCGGCCGTGGCGGCATCCGTCCACTCGAAGTGTTCGGTGCGCTGAAGAAGGCAATAGAGGGGTAGCGCCTTTTCTCCCAACCGGGAGATAAAGCGGCTTAGAGCCGCCACGCATCCGATTAATTTTTGTATTTGTTTGAGGTCCTTTGGGATATCCAATTGTGACAAAGCTCGGATCTTGGCTGGATTTGCTTCGATTCCTCTACCGGATATAATGAAGCCCAAGAGCTTTCCGGCTGGAACGCCGAAAACGCATTTTTCCGGATTTAGCTTGATGTCATATGCTCGGAGGTTGTCAAATGTAAGCCTCAAGTCATCTACTAGAGATTCGACATGTCTTGTTTTTATGACCACATCATCCACGTATGCCTCTACTGTTTTGCCGATCTGGTTTGCCAGATATGTCTGAATCATGCGCTGATATGTTGCGCCAGCGTTTTTGATCCCGAAAGGCATTGTGTTGAAGCAGAATGGGCCGTATGGGGTGATGAATGCCGTTGCGGCTTGGTCTGACTCGGCCATCTTGATTTGATGGTAACCGGAGTATGCGTCGAGGAAGCACAACGAATCGTGTCCTGCAGTGGCGTCGATAATTTGATCGATGCGGGGGAGGGGGAAGGGATCCTTTGGGCAAGCCTTGTTAAGGTCTTTGAAGTCAACGCACAGGCGCCAGGATTTGTCCTTCTTTGGTACCATCACCAAGTTTGCTAGCCAGTCCGGATGTTTTATATCTCTGATGAATCCGGCATCCAATAGTTTGGCTAGCTCCTCTCCCATTGCCTGTCTCTTGGGCTCAGAGACACGCCGAAGGGCTTGTTTGACAGGTTTGAATCCTTTTAGGATATTTAAGCTGTGTTCGGCCAGCCTGCGTGGGATTCCTGGCATGTCTGAAGGGTGCCGGGCAAAAATGTCCCAGTTATCCCGTAGGAATTCTCGCAGTGCGGCGTCTACATCGGGGTTTAATCGTGCCCCGATAGAAGCTGTTTTATTGGGGTCCGTTGGATGGACCTGGAATTTGACTATTTCATCCGCTGGTTTAAAGGAGGTGGACTTGGATCTTTTATCGAGTATCACATCGTCCCTGTTTATCGTGGAGCGCAGCGTAGTCAGTTCCTCAGCCGCTAGGGCTTCGGACAGTGCCTCAAGGGCCAATGCGGTTGTCTTGTTTTCGGCGCGGAGTGCTATGTCCGGATCACTAGCGAGAGTGATGATTCCGTTCGGCCCGGGCATCTTGAGCTTCATGTACCCGTAATGGGGTATTGCTTGGAAGATTGTAAACGCTTCCCGCCCCAGCAGAGCGTGGTATCTGCTACTGAACGGGGCCACTTGGAATGTGACCTCTTTGGACCTATAATTATCCGGCGTGCCGAACACCACGTCTAGTGTGATTTTTCCTGCACAGCGCGCTTCCCGACTAGGGATTATTCCTCTAAAGGTTGTGCTGCTTCGCTCAATGCGGTTCCAGTCCATTTCCATTTTTTGAAGGGTTTCCTCGTAAATGAGGTTCAATCTGCTGCCTCCGTCCATGAGTACCTTGGTGAGGCGAAAGCCGTCCACTATAGGACTGAGTACCAACGCGGCTGGTGCTCGAGCTGTTCAGATTTTAGGTTCATCACTGGCATTAAAAGTAATAGCCGTGTCACTCCATGGGTTTATTGTTGCTACTTGATAGACTTCGGCGAGGCTGCGGAGTGTTCTTTTTCGCATATTATTTGATGCGAAAGTCTCGAAGACTGTACTGGAGTCCCTGAGGTGGTTTTCTGCGGCCTCCGGAATTAGGAGATCTTTGCCCTTTTTGGCCACCTGCCAGAGTATCCAACATGCTCTAAGGCTATGAGTTGGTGTGGCGTCCTCTGTACTATGAATTTTACAGGGTCCATTAAGCCATCCCTCCAGTACGGTTCCATGCCCTGTAGAGGGTTTTGGTTTTTTGGTTTTTAACCCGGGTGTCTGATGATGATGCACCCTTTTATTTCGGACGAGGTTTCTATTCAGGGATGGATTGTCCCAAAATTTAGTTTCGGTTTTCCGGGCGCTTTCCATCGCACAGTACTTTTGTACTATGGACGCCAAGTCAGAGAAGCGTGTAATATCACGACGACCTGTGGCGTTGAGGATTCCCTTGTCCGTGCAATTATTGCAAAAGATTGAGATTGCGTCTTCCTCGCGGCAGTCCTTTATCCTGTTCATAACCAGGAGGAACCTTGCCCAGTAATGATGTACTATTTCTTCGGGCTTTTGCCTGATTTGGGATAGATCTCTTATGTTCGGGTGGGTGGGTGGAATTAAATCCGGAACTTCACCCAATCTAAGACTCAGAGGCCAAGGAGATTCCGAACTCTGAAGTTTGGATTCTTGGATGTTGTCCAGTGAATCTAGCCCGTTGCCTGATTCTAAGTTCATGTCTTGAGTTACAAACTCCCCTCCGCGGGTATCCACCTCGGAGGGATCGGGAATCCAGGCGTAGCTAGTCCTTAAGATAGATGAAGAGTCGCCGCACTGTGCCTCTACCATGGCAACGTGATGGGTGACTTGGGGAGAATTAATTTCTCTTAGATCAGGTTTAAGCCCAACCTGGTTATAATCCATAGTGACCCCAAGGCGGCGATGTGATCCAAGAGCTCGTTTACGGAAGAGAGCTCCATTGGATCTAACTGCTCGACGAGTTCCGAGCTAACGTGAAGATTGCTTTTGATGACCCGAGAGGTCACCGTCGGCGCAACGGCCGAACATGCGGTCATGAGAAAACCGCCTAGCCAGAGAGTTTGGCCGACAGCCAAGGCTCCCTTAGTAATGGCGCCGTCTTTAAAGACGGGAAGAGGCATCCTTCCTGATTTCGACGGCACAGAGGAACTCTCAATGAAATCACCAATGTCGGTGTCAAAACCGGCGGATCTCGGGTAGGGGGTCCCGAACTGTGCGTCTAGGCCGGATGGTAACAGGAGGCAAGGAACATGATGTTTTACCCAGGTTCGGGCCCTCTTGATGGAGGTAAAACCCTACGTCCTGCTTGATTAATATTGATGATATGGGTAGTACAAGAGTAGATCTACCACGAGATCAAGGAGGCTAAACCCTAAAATCTAGCCTATGGTATGATTGTTTTATGATGAAGTTGGCCTACGGACTAAAACCCTCCGGTTTATATAGACACCGGAGAGGGTTAGGGTTACACAAAGTCAGTTACAATGGTAGGAGATCTTGAATATCCGCATCGCCAAGCTTGCCTTCCACGCCAAGGAAAGTCCCATCCGGACACGGGACAAAGTCTTCAATCTTGTATCTTCATAGTCCTGGAGTCCGACTGAAGGTATAGTCCGGCTACCCGGACACCCCCTAATCCAGGACTCCCTCAACTATGCTTCAGCCATAGGATCTATCATGTATGCAATGTTGTGTGCCAGACCTAATGTGTGTCTTGCTATAAGTCTAGCAGGGAGGTACCAAAGTAATCCAGGAGTGGATCACTAGACAGCGGTCAAGAACATCCTGAAATACCTGAAAAGGACTAAGGATATGTTTCTCATATATGGAGGTGACAAAGAGCTCATCGTAAATGGTTACGTTGATGCAAGCTTTGACACTGATCCGGACGATTCTAAATCGCAAACCGGATACGTGTTTACAGTAAACGGTGGAGCTGTCAGTTGGTGCAGTTCTAAACAAAGCGTTGTGGCGGGATCTACATGTGAAGCGGAGTACATAGCTGCTTCGGAAGCAGCAAACGAAGGAGTCTGGATGAAGGAGTTCATATCCGATCTAGGTGTCATACCTAGTGCATCGGGTCCAATGAAAATCTTTTGTGACAATACTGGTGCAATTGCCTTGGCAAAGGAATCCAGATTTCACAAGAGAACCAAGCACATCAAGAGACGCTTCAATTCCATCCGGGATCTAGTCCGGGTGGGAGACATAGAGATTTGCAAGATACATACGGATCTGAATGTTGTAGACCCGTTGACTCAGCCTCTTCCACGAGCAAAACATGATCAGCACCAAAGCTCCATGGGTGTTAGAATCATTACTGTGTAATCTAGACTATTGACTCTAGTGCAAGTGGGAGACTGAAGGAAATATGCCCTAGAGGCAATAATAATGTTATTATTTTATTTCCTTATATCATGATAAATGTTTATTATTCATGCTAGAATTGTATTATCCGGAAACATAATACTTGTGTGAATACATAGACAAACTAAACGTCACTAGTATGCCTCTACTTGACTAGCTCGTTAATCAAAGATGGTTATGTTTCCTAACCATAGACATGTGTTGTCATTTGATTAACGGGATCACATTATTAGGAGAATGATGTGATTGACATGACCCATTCCATTAGCTTAGCACCCGATCGTTTAGTATGTTGCTATTGCTTTCTTCATGACTTATACATGTTCCTATGACTATGAGATTATGCAACTCCCGTTTGCCGGAGGAACACTTTGTGTGCTACCAAACGTCACAACGTAACTGGGTGATTATAAAGGAGCTCTACAGGTGTCTCCAAAGGTAAATGTTGGGTTGGCGTATTTCGAGATTAGGATTTGTCACTCCGATTGTCGGAGAGGTATCTCTGGGCCCTCTCGCTAATGCACATCACATAAGCCTTGCAAGCATTGCAACTAATGAGTTAGTTGCGAGATGATGTATTACGAAACGAGTAAAGAGACTTGCCGGTAACGAGATTGAACTAGGTATTGAGATACCGACGATCGAATCTCGGGCAAGTAACATACCGATGACAAAGGGAACAACGTATGTTGTTATGCGGTCTGACCGATAAAGATCTTCGTAGAATATGTGGGAGCCAATATGAGCATCCAGTTTCCGCTATTGGTTATTGACCGGAGACATGTGTCGGTCATGTCTACATTGTTCTCGAACCCATAGGGTCCGCACGCTTAAGGTTTTGATGACAGTTATATTATGAGTTTATGAGTTTTGATGTACCTAAGTTAGTTCGGAGTCCCAGATGTGATCACAGACATAACGAGGAGTCTCGAAATGGTCGAGACATAAAGATTGATATATTGGACGGCTATATTCGGACACCGGAAGTATTCCTCAGCACCCTGGACGGAAACGAGGCACGCCAGGCTCCATTCCGTGGAAGGTTGGGTTTCTGGACGCAGGCGGTTACAAATCCCATGAGAGGAGGAAAAAAGTGCAGCAGACCCAAATGCAGGCGCTGCAAGCAAGGGTAGACGCGATAGAGGAACGAGAAGCAAATCGCAGCAAACGCACTGCCGAAGCTACCCCGCCATCTCAGCGCAGAAGCAGCGTGGCTTCCACCGAGCTGCTTCAGCCGGAGCATGCCTTGATGGCTCCTGCCAGCTATCCCGTGGATGCTATCACGGAGTCTCAAAATTGCCACCTTATGACGCAATGGATGAATTTGAAGGTCAAGGGGGCTGTTGGCTCTGTTTATCCTACTGAACCCGGCGCAACTTTTCACTACCGGCCGATTCCAGAAGGATATGCTAGGGTGATGGTGGATGAAATAACGGAGGGATTTGAGGACCTCTAGCTTGACCACCCTACCGGTGAAGGGGAGACTCGGCTGGGGTCTGCTCTGAAGACTCCATGCCTATGGAGGAAGGAGCTCATCAACCTTCCGAACTGGACGCCTCCGCCTCCTCCTCCACCTCCTCCGGCGAGTCAGGGCACTCCGCCTCCTCCACTGCCTCCTCCTCTGGCGAGTGACGATCAGGGCCCTCAGCCGGCTCCTTCTCCGGCGCGTGGCGGCACTCCGCCTGCGCCGGCACGCCCGAGCAGCCAGCCTCCTCCTTCTCCGCCTCGTCAGCAAGGGCAGAAGAGACCCGCCGCCGCTCCAGCAGCTGCTCCGGCGCGTCGTAGTCCTTCTCCTCCTCCTCGTAAGCAAGTAAAGAAGACAACTGCTTCGTCTGCTCGGCCGGCGTCTAGCAGTACAACCAGAGGCGGGAGGACATACATATTCGGTCCTTCTCTGAAGAGTCCACAGAAGTTACCATACGAGAGGACCCCGGAGGAGAACGCGAAGATCGCGCGAACCGAAGTGGATGACTGGTTTCAAGGGTTGAAAGCAAAGAGACATCCACCTCCGGAGGAGAAGGTAGATCCGGTGAAAGTGAAGCGCACTCTGGCTGCCCTGGCAAAACCACCCAAGTCTCCGCTGAAAGGCAACTATGAGCGCATTATTGCAAAGACATGGGCCGAAGCGGAGCGGTTGGGAAGTACAGTCAGTGATCAAAGGCTGAAAGAACGACGAGCAGCTGGGAAACAAATTTCCCAGCTCGGCGAACAAGCGAAGCAATCGTGCCCCCCGCTCAAGGTGCCTAGCGACATCGTCGATCTGAGGATGGTGCCCGGTTATGGCAATGTTGACGATTACCTGCCCGACGATGTACATTATGATCCCATGGAGGTGCAGATACACAGATACGAGTACGGGAAGCCTCTCGTCAAAGATGAAAAATCTTTAACAACGATGATGCGAAGATTACATGATTGGTACTTGAAAATCTGCAGAGAGTCTGGGGGGAGGAGTACTTTGTATGCGAGAGTTAAACCGGAGAATGACCTCGTTGGAATTGAACTGTTGCCTATTCCATTTGAGGAGTTCTATCAATTTTTCAATCAATTGGCCCTCGATAAAACAACGATCACCTGCTACTGTCTGTAAGTACTACTACTTCTGTCATTAAGTCTCTCTATATAGCTCATCTCTTTCATTGCATGTATTTATAATTATCCTCACTATATTATGCAGATTGAAGATCGCCGAATTGAAGAAAAGACAAATCGGTGATATTGGGTTCGTTAACACATATCTCATAGATGCAACTGAGGTTGAACATCGTCCCGAAGATACCGAGGCCAACTTGCTACGATCATTCAAAAAAATGAAAACAAAGATATAATACTCTTTCCTTACAACTTCAAGTGAGTGTTACTGTCTTGTGCATATTCGGTTTCCCTTATATATTAGTCCAGGTTATAGTAATGTGATTGATGAGTTATGCATGCGTGTGCAGTTTCCACTATATTCTCCTAGAGATTAGGCTTGAGCAGGGAGTAGTAACCGTCTTGGACTCTAAACGAAAAGATCCCCATGAGTATGCGGACATGACTGAAATCCTCAAGAAGTAAGTTAAATCGATCATTATCCACCATATCAGCAACTTTGTTCATTTCCTGATATCAAGTAATTATTTTCTTTGTCCGGCAGGGTTTGGAGAAAATTCACCAGAAAAGTTCCGGGACTGCCGAAGGAGCTGGAATTTAGACACCCGAAAGTAAGTACAATAGTAGCATGTTCCGCGCATCTCCTAGTGATTCAAGCGCGAATTTCATCAATACCATTTAGCATTCTTGCTTATCAGTTTGATTGACCTCTATTTCTTGTAAAGTGGTTGTGGCGGGAACAAGGGAATGATTTCTGTGGATACTACGTCTGCGAGTCCATCCGCCACACGACCTGTGAGCAGGGCGGGTACTCTGACGAACAATATGAAGTACGTAAATAACAACATTCACAATTTTATTTTATTACCATCATTTGTGTTGAGTTTCATTCATTCATATATATATATGTATTGACCCCCTTCTTCAAATTAGATGTTTCGGAAGCGGGATGAACTCCTAGCACCAGCTCACATGCGAGCAATTCAAGAGGAATTGGCGGCATTCTTTCTTGACCACGTGATCGCTGAAGACGGAGAATACTATGTGGACCATGAGTCTATATGATTATATTTGTAAGAGATAATTATTGTATATATGTAGCCGGTAGTGTCGGAAAGATATACGAGAACTTGTTGTTCGACCAATCTCTCGGAGAAGGAGAGGTGGTCGATATCACTTCTCTCTGTATGCATATATGTTCATGACGATCTTTTGTTTCCTTCGTTTGCTTACTAGCTAGCTAGCGTGTCTAGTCCTCTCTATATGTATGTATAGTACGTAGCGTCGACCAAGCACGGACATAAGAGAGGACACTTCTCTCTATTAATTATAGCTAGCTAACACAATATATGAAACACCTAAATTAACCCCCCAAAAACCCCAAAACCCCCAACCCCCCCCCCTTCAAAAAAAAACAAAAACCCCAGCCATAGAAATGCTGACGTGTGGATGCCTATTGGTCCTGGTTGGTGCCACCAACCGGGACCAAAGGGTCTCCTGCCTGGGCTCCGCGAACAGGCCACATGGAGGCCCATCAGTCCCGGTTCTGGATTGAACCGGGACTAAAGGGACAGGGCATTAGTACCGACACTTTAGTCCCGGTTCAGGAACTGGGACTAAAGGCCCTTACGAACCAGGACAACAGGCCCTTTTTCTACCAGTGAGGGTTACCGGAACCCCCTGGGAGAAGTAATGGGCCATATGGGCCTTCGTGGAGAGAGAGAGGGGCAGCCAGGGTGGGCCGCGCGCCTCCTCCCCCCTGGTCCGAATTGGACTAGGAGAGGGGGGGCGGCGCCCCCCTTTCCTTCTCCCTCCCCACTTCCTTCCCCCTCCTAGTAGGAGTCCTACTCCTACTAGGAGGAGGACTCCTCCTTGGCGTGCCATAGGGCCGCCCGGCCTCCTCCCCTTGCTCCTTTATATACGGGGGCAGGGGGCACCCCTAGACACACAAGTTGATCCACGTGATCATTTTCTTAGCCGTGTGCGGTGCCCCCTTCCACCATAATCCTCGATAATATTGTAGTGGTGCTTAGGCGAAGCCCTGCGATAGTTGAACATCAAGATCGTCACCACGCCGTCGTGCTGACGGAACTCTTCCCCGACACTTTGCTGGATCGAAGTTCGGGGATCATCATCGAGCTGAACGTGTGCTAGAACTCGGAGGTGCCGTACGTTCGGTGCTTGGATCGGTCGGATCGGGAAGACGTATGACTACTTCCTCTACGTTGTGTCAACACTTCTGTTGCCAGTCTACGAGGGTACGTAGACAACACTCTCCCCTCTCGTTGCTATGCATCACCATGATCTTGTGTGTGCGTAGGAATTTTTTTGCAATTACTACGTTCCCCAACACTTAAATATACTCCGGAGTATTTGTCTTTCTAGAGATTTCAACGAGTGACTACACTCTCTCTCAAATATTTGTCTTTTTAGAGATTTCAAATGGACTGGCACATACGGATGTATATAGACATATTTTAGAGTGTAGATTCACTCATTTTGCTCCGTATGTAGTCACTTGTTGAAATCTCTGTTAAGACGAATATAATATTTAGGAACGGAGGGAGTACACATACGAAGCAAAATGAGTGAATCTACACTCTAAAATATGCCCGTTTGAAATTTGTAAAAAGAAAAATATTTAGGAGCGAAGGAGTATAATTTTGTGCATGGCACATGGACCCGGATGATGAAGAGGCTTCTGGCAATGCTATCAATCTTCCATCATTTGTTTACATAATTGACGTACTACACAAATAATTTTCTAGCGACATGAAATTGTACAATGGTGTGAGCTTTCAGCTTTTGTTTCGCGTGTCTTGCCATCGATGCTCTTTCGGAAACAATAAAAAACTAACTTCCTTGCTAATGCATGTCAATTATTAGCAGATCAGAGCTAATAATTACATCACAACTGAAGACAAAGTTGTGAGAAGGTGTTAAATTAAAATTGATCCATGCTTTCATTGGCAGCAACGTCCCCCCAGCTCTGTCTAAATCAACAAGGCATGTTGGGAAAAAAGTAGTTGTCTGGAGCATGCAGCATTCTGATCATTTTGTGCAGTTCCACTAAAATAGAGCTGAGCATCCCTATTCCAAAGATATCAAGTGTGATTATGATAATAGAGGACTGCTGATGAAACAATAAACACACAAATAGAAGCCAGTCACCTTTGCAGTCTCTCTTAAGACTAACTAGTTGGAGAAGATTAGGCACGGAGTTGGATGAGGAGGATAGAGCAAAACCAATCTCCCTTTGTGCAGTCGCACTGAAATGTAGAGACGTTGCCCGTGTGACATTTTAGTACAACTGCACAAAACACTCTTAAGAAAAAAGTGATTTGTGCAGTTCACCAAAAGGTTGCAATAGCAACGACGTGAAATGGATAGCCCTGTTTGCAAAAAAGAGGTAGAAAGGAAACAATTACTGGCCAATAACAGTTGATGACACATGCGACGACAAAAAAGAAGCATATTCCTTGTCCTAAGGGAAGATAACAACACAGTTGTGTTTGTCTAAAACAGTGTGAGGACGAGAATGCAATATGGAAAGTACGCTGGACGAGCGACGTTTTGGGCAAAGAACTATGGAAGATCCACATGCAGCGACGTGGGAAAACGGGCAGTGGAGCAAGGCCGGAGGGGATACCTGGAGGTCGTCGGAATGTAACTAGGTGAGCGGCGGCGGGCGGAATCTGCGAGCAGGTGGCGTAGGCCCTGCCGCGCCGGAGCTTGGTCAAAGAGAACGGCGTGTACCACAGATCGGGACGTGCTGCCTCGGCGCCGTCGAACGGAGAAACGATGCACTTCCTCCCTTTCCCCCGGCGGATGGTATGCGGCCGGATCAGTGACCCGATGAGAGAGAGAGAGAGAGGCCACCGCACTCCCTTTCCCCCGGCGGACGGGATGCGGCCGGATCACTGACCAACGGTGAGAGAGAGAGAGGCCACCGCACTCCCTTTCCCCCGGCAAACGGGATGCAGCCGGATCAGTGACCAACGCTGAGAGAGAGAGAGGCCACCGGAGCCTCGTGTCAGATACTCTGAAGAGCGGATTACCTTTTCCTCCATAAAAATCGTTTTATATTCTGTGTACGTGCCATTGAGCGCTATAACTTTATTTAAAAATAACGCAGCAACGCGTCAAGTCAAACTTTGTTTCGTGCACACGTGGTACACGACCTCCCTAGGTAAACAACCGCTACAGGCGTTCAAATTAGCACGTGGGCTACCATTTCGTGAAGAAATGAGCTCCACTGTGTACCCGCGAGGGTGTGGCTGGGCACGAAGCGTGAGTACGTGCACGGTGCACCTATTCTCTTCTTGTATACGTACAGCACCTGCGTGGGGTTGTGTGAGAGAGATACAAACCTAGAGAGATATAGTGTGTGGGTTCTTGAGAGTTTTTTTGGGGGGGTCAATCAAAAAAGTTAACATATGCAATGTGTGTGAAATAGAGTCCTGGATATAACATATATATAGAGAGAGGGGGCGATCCACGAGAAGAGAGTGGAGGTATCATCAGCTTGAGGTGTCCATAGAATCGAAGAGAGGGATGATGTGTGTGTGTGTGCGCGCGCGATCAATAAAGAGTGCCATCGAATTTGTGTGTGCCCACGTCAAAGATATAGAGTGGTTGGCCTACTGGAACGTGAGATGGGACATGTGCAGTTTGTCTCTGTGGCATGGATACCTACCTGCAGCGCTCGACTATCGGTGTGTGGTGGGGGAAGAGGGAGGCCCAATTAACTATAGAGGTCCAATGTCTGGTATATGTGTGGAGGAGGAGAGAGGCCTACCTCATGTATTAAGGAGATCGATCTGCCTCATGTATTAAGGGAGATCGATCGACATCCATGCATATGTGCAGGAGATAAATAAGGTTGGGAGAGAGACAGAGCTAGAGTGTTGGAGGGGGTGGTAGTGGAGTTGCTTCTAACAAATGGTGGGATAGGCTTGCTAGACAAACGGAGGGCACGCCCGCAATATCAATAAGAGAGGAGATGGCTGCTTGTTGTCTATGCACGTGCGTGTGAGAGGCAGGTCAGGAGGCATTCACGAATGATGAGGGGGGATGATGTGGCTGTGGTAAGCAGACATAACTACATAGGAAGATCAATCGCCCTTTGTAAGAGAAAGGAGAGACATAACTTGTGAGGTACGTCGATCGATGGGGGGGTAGTTAAAGTCGATCTAGGTATATGTTGGGAGATCGATCCGTATACATGCATGTGTGTGTTAGAAGCAAATGAGGCACGAAGAGAAGGATAGAGAGAGAGAGAGAGATGCATGTAGGAGGTGGTACGAGAGGCATACTATATCGAGGGGGAGGAGTGTGCGAGTACGAGAACGATGAAAAGAGTGGTGGGAGTGAGGCATGGACGGTGACAAGAGAAGAGGGGAAGCTTGTGTTTGTGGTAGGCACACCTGGCTAGAGAGGCATATCGATCGATGTGTGCCGTAAAGAAGGAGATGGGGGGCCTACACACCGTGGGTGAACGACCTAAAGTGAAAAGACGAATTTGCGCGATGGAGCTAGAGAATGCTGAGGGAGGGTGAGAGGGATGCGGGCGTGTGCATGCACAAGAGAAAGTTAGCGCTAGCTACAAAGATAAGAGGGTTGTGTGGGTGTAAAAGACGAATAGAGATCATATATACTTCATTATAAAAAGCGAATTCGGATATTGGAAGAATTTATCATAGTGTTTCAAACCGACACATGTGTGAATATATATAACGGTGATACACATGGTGTGGTTATGAACATGGTATACTACATTTAATATGTTTTATCTCTACTCTTATAAAAAATGGAGTTGTTGATGATGGTGTGCCTGCCATCCTGCATTATAGGCCGTCTGATTTATATCTGGCGGATAGCAAGGAAACTATGATGGTTGAAGTTGGCAACAATCATGATTGTAGATTCTTATTGAAATAGAGAAACGAATTCAAATTTAGTTCGAATTGAAGCGGTAGTATAGACATTTGGAATGCACTAAAATGTTGGTATGAGTAGGTTACATGCATTATACAGCAAGCGAAAAAATTTAATCGGACATAACATGGATTCATACTCCCTCCTTCCATCTATATAGGGCGTAATGAGATTTTTAAGACCACCTTTGACTATTGACATGATTAATAGTACATGACATGCACAATGTGAAAATTATATCATTGAAAGAACCTTTCACAGACGAATTTAACGGTGTGCTTTGTGTAAGTTGCATGTCATATATCATTGCTCTAATATTTGGTCAAAGTTAGCATCGAAAAACGCATTAGGCCCTATATAGATGGAAGGAGGGAGTAGCTTTGAATAGCATTTGTATAGTAAAACGGGGCAAGACTCTCTCTTTGTGTGGTGTGAATAGTTTTATTTTTTTTGTTTTCTTTTTGGTTGAGGGAAGTGCGAATTGATTTGGTACGTACAAGTACAATATTACTACACGTTAGGCTTGTCCCTAAAATTCAACCCGCGTCTTGTTATATCCCAAAAATTCAGATATCGTGCTCCCAAAACTCATGCCTTCACAACCCGCGCCGTGCTATCCCGAAATTACAACGCACGCGAAAACTCCCTCCAGCTGCCAAATCCCGACACGCGAAATCCCCCTTCTAACCCTGAGCCGAAAGGGCCGCTAGTTCAAATCAGTGGGGGGTACTTTTGTAACACACCCTTCATTTTGGACAAGCGCGTTCCTAAGTCATGCTTCACCCCCTCCCATCGCCCCCTTTTCGCCATTCGAAATCCCAGGCCGCCATAACCTCTCCGCTCCAGCCGCGAAAACCCACCCTCCTCCGTCCGCCACGTCACCGCTGCCTAGTTGGAGCCTCTTCCCCGATGACGTCGTCCAGCGCAAAAGCTCGGCGTTCCTCGTCCACCTCCCCGGATGAGGATTCGTCGTCCATCTCGCCGTCCCAGCGGTTCAGCCGCCCCGTCCTCCACCTCCAAGGAGCTGCTCCAACGATCGCCTCGTCTATCGCAGCTGCTCCATCCCCACAGCACCGCCTTAACCTGCTCCACCGGAACTGCAGCATCCTCACCGACTCCTCGGACGAAGCCGAGGCCTACTCGGCGCCACCAAAGAGGTTGTACACTCATCGCATCGCACCTTCTCCTTAACTCGACCTCCGGCGCCGACAGTGCTCCATCCCGCACCCCCATGGAGCGGCTAGCTTGAAGCCGGCGCTGGGCGACATCTCCACGACGGCTCTCCCCCAGTGCAAGGCCCCTTCGGCAGTGGCGACCATACCAGCCGGATCTGCTGCTACTGCTCCGGCTCTCGCTCGATCTCTTGCTCGCCCAGCTGCTGCTGCTCTCCCCCTCGCTCGTGCTGCTGCTCTGCTCCGATTAAGCCACACTTCAGTCGATTTTCAGGGGTTGGGGGGCTCGCCGGGGGTAAGGAAGAACCACCCGCAGCGGGGATGGGGGCTCGCCGGAGAGGTACCCCACTATCTATCTTAGGGTTTAGGGTGGGGGCGGGGGGCCTAGAGGGCTGGCCGGGGCGGCGGTGGCGAGTTGTTTCGGGGCGGCGAGGCGGCACTGGGGACGGTGGTTCGGCCGGTGGTGGCTGGCGGCTCAGGGGGGTGCAGGTTGAAGATGAACTTCAGGCCCTCCCTAAACTACATGTCAAGTGCCTCTCTACTACCATTGTGTTCAGTTTCGACAGTAGCATTCAGATTCCACAGTAAATTTCAGTTTCGACAGTTAAGTTTAGAGTCAACAGTTTTTACCTCATCTGTTGTAGTCAGGTGGTTTTTGGTGATGTTAATTTTACATCCATTTTACATCATCTATTGGAGATGCTATTAGAATCCCACTTGAGATTGACGATGTCTGTCTTGTGCTGCTTCAGCCTTGACGTCTTACGGCTCACCGGAGCTGCTCCAACGACAAAACGATCCGTCACAATAGAGCAGTGCCCTGGACGCCATCTACAGATTCCTCAGATCTTCCTCCACACCTCCGACAGCCACCTCTGCCTCAACTGCTTTAGCGACCAACCCAATGATGTTGAGGTCGACACGACTACGGCAAAGAGGTTGTACACTTGTTGCATCACTTATTACTATACATTCACATCGATACATTAGGGCTATTTTGGTTCAACTGAAAAACATTAATCCACTGGTTGTTACCATCACTCTAAATTTCTGCATGCTCTCCTTACATAATCTCACCATATTTTTTTGTATGCATGTCAGATATTGTACACAGTCATGCTGAACATGTAGAGAAAAAGAGAAGAGTTTTGCACGGCAATACAATGTCATGCAGACATCGCTCCATGGTGGGTTCAATGGCAAACCTTCCCCACCCCTCTCCAAATTGTAATCCAGAGGAAGATATCTGTTCTGAGGCGGATTCGGACGCCGCTGACCACTCCTATTTACCCCCCAAGGTGTTTGCTCTACCTTGGCATGATGATGTTAGTCATATCATGCATATGTTGCCTTGCAGTGCCTACTTTTAACATCATATATGTCATCTGCTTAGTTTAGACATGTTCTGTAATGCCACCTGTTTAGTTTCTATCATATATGGGAATTATGCAGTCTCATGTCTTTTAGCCAGCCATAATATATGTGAAATGTGCAATGCCATCCTGTTTAACCAGGCATCATATATTTGAATGATATCTTGCCCATCGTTTTCTTCATTACATTTACATTTGTCGACAATGTTTGTACATTAAACTAGTCTTCCTGTGAATCAGCCATTTGGGTGGGAGATGGAAAAATCTGGAGTGCAAACAAGGCCTTCAGAGTAGACAGTGCTACCTGTCGAAGAAGATCTCTTGTTGGGTCCTGATAGCTCCTCAGAGATGGATTCAGAGATAGATGACCAATCCTATTCCCCCACTGAGGTGTATGCTCTAGCTTGGCACGGTTATACTGCTCATATCATGCATACGGTGTCTTGCATTGCATAGTTTAGACATCATATACACAATATTCAACATCATGTTCTTAGTTCAGACATCATATCGAATGCCCTCTGTTTAGCATATAAATCACATATGTGAATTAAATGATGCGATCCTGATTACTTAGATAACATGTAGGTGAATTATGTCATGTGATCCTGTTTACTTATTCATCATATCTTTGAATTATGTTATGCTATGCTATCCAGTTTAGATAGACATCATATATGTGAAATTATGTCATGCTATCCGTTTTAGTTAAACAATATACATGTCAACTATTTCATGCCCTCTTTTTTCCACACTATCTATTGCATATGTCTCTCATACAATGTCTGTACATTCAACTATGTTTCCTGTTTATCAGCCATTTGAATTGGAGCGGGTGATGCCAGTATCTAGCGGACTAAAAACACGGTCTTCAAATAAAACAG
The DNA here is from genome assembly GCF_056163025.1 of Triticum urartu. Lineage (NCBI taxonomy): Eukaryota > Viridiplantae > Streptophyta > Magnoliopsida > Poales > Poaceae > Triticum > Triticum urartu. The sequence continues at coordinate 423,475,547 of NC_141877.1, read as the reverse complement.
TGCTACCTCTTGGTGGAGATAGCACCCCGGTTGTACATGCACAAGAACCAGCCCTACCACACATAACCCAAACTCTCGCAGATTGTACCCCTACTATGATGGACAGAGAACCAACTTCACCCAATCTAACCCCAACCCCAGCTGATAGTAACCCAGTTCCTGTTGACACAACACCATCTCCGCCACAGAGCTCCCAAACAAGAGCAGTTAGTAAGGCAGCTCCAGTGCCCATAGGGCCAGTACTATCACGGCGAACCCCAACTCCACCAGTTAGTACGCCTATTCCTGTGGAGGAAGCACAACCAGCTAGTCATAGTTTAGCATCTATCGCATTTGATGTTGTTAAATCGTATGTGCGTATCTTCCCATCTTGGAAATATTATACTGAAGATGAAGGAAAATGCCAGTTGCAGGTGTTTGTCTAGGAGTTATATGTAAGTAATGTTATTCATGGCAATTACTTTGCTTCGTCCCATACATCCTACCTCCATGATGGTTATAATACAACAAATTTTCCCATTTTTCTCTATAGAGAAGGACCGATTTGGAAACTCAGGATGAGGTAACCTGTGCTAATACCTCTGCTATCTTCAAGAATGCTTGGTGGCAGTATCAGAATTACCTGAAGAAAACATACTTCATCGGCAAAGAAACTCATCAAATTCCCTTACGTTCTCCTGAGACACATTTACTGGACGATGACTGGGAATGCCTTGTTCTGTACTGGTCCCGAACCAAGAATGTGGTAAGGTCTATGAGCTCATTTTCTATTTTTAAGTATTATATTCTTGCGTCTTACTGTACTCTGTTCATGTAGAACAAGTGCCTAAACCTGAAGAACAACTGTTCTAATTTAAGATTCCATTGCTACCATACGACATAGATATATGTTTGTTTGATGCTTTTATTATGTACTAGTACTTGGCAATAGAAGACTTGGTAGTTTAATCCTGTCCACCTTACTAATGAACTGGTTCACCGAAATGAGTTTCATATACTAGTACATGCTAAACTTGTTATATGTCCGCTTGTTTCTTCTTTTAGAATGCCGACGGAATATTGGGGAAGAGTGCCTTATTAAGCAATGGTAAAGGAAGTAATGCAGATAAGGTTCAGGATAGTGACACATCCTGTCTTGGTTTAGTGTTGGAGTTACTAGCCACTACCGCTTGCACAAGCAATTCAAACTCACTGTCTGAATCAGTTCGATTTCTTGAGTCTCGACTACAAGCTGAAAGACATCGATCAGCTGTGCTGCGACAAGAAGCGAAAGGACTGCGGAAGTCCCTGGAGCATTCAGATGCATACTTCTGGTGCAACAGCAAGCATTGGAGGATTTTAGCGCCAAATAGGACAAAGCTAATCAGCTTGCTAAGCTTATTGCCAGCACGGTGGATACCAAGGATAACGTTTCTTGAGCTCTTCTGAAGTTGTTTCAGTTATGCTCTTGTTTTGCTGCCGCATTTATTTGCACTGGTGGCCAATTTTGACGGCCAGTGTATATGATATGCTGGTTTGTTCCCTATATTTGCACTGGTGGCGAACTTTGATGCCCAGTGGATGTAATATGTGTAATAGCCGTGATAGCCTAGCGTTAGTTGCTTGCTTATTTATTTCCTTGTTGTCTTGTTTATTTGTTTGCTTGTAGTCATTGCAGTTCTTTTTCCGCGGTTAACTAGTGGCTAAAATAACCTATTTTTTAAAACTAGGCCACAATAACCATGGGCTAATATTTACTGTAGTGACACTAGCCTCCTACGGGCCGTAGAGACAGTGGGCCTTCTACGGGCCGTAGAAACAGTAGGCCTTCTACGGGCCATAGAAATAATGGGCCTTCTACAGGCCGTATCATCAATGGGCCTTATACGGGCCGTATGATCGATTGGCCAAACATGGGCCAATAACAGGCCGCATTATGGCCGTAAATGGGCTAGAGTTGGAATCGTCCGTTCATGGGCCGACCGTAACGGGCCATCGTTAAAAGGCCATATTTGATGACAATAGGAAAATGGCCCAGCGTATTAACGGACCACAAACGGGCCGACTGTAACCACGGGCTGAATTTGGCCCACAAGCAGAAAATGACTATAACGGGCCGTAAGTAAACGAATGCTGGAAATGAGCCCAAGAATAAATGGGCTCTGAGAAGGCCGAAAGATAACATGGGCTGGAAACGGCCCAATGGAATAACGGGCCGTTAATGTGTATAAAGTGATACACTGTTCATTACGGGCCAGTTTCACCACGGGCCGTTAATGGGTGTAAAGTGATACACTGTTCATTACGGGCCAGTTTCACCACGGGCCGTTAATAGGCCAAGAGTTACATAGGGCCTCATATGGGCCGAAAGACGTCATGGGCCATACATGGGCCAGAAGTGAAACGGGCTGGAATCATATTGGATGGCCCAGATGACGCTACTGGGCCTAATTCGGATAGGGCATCACGGGCCTTGGGTTAGCAGGCTGTATATGGGCTATATGCGAACAGGCCGTTAACAGGCTTTCCATGGGCCGGCCCACCACCTTTTGACCAAGTTAAACGGGCCGGCCTTTTCACAGGAATGGGCCTCTGTTGGGCCGTGCCACGTGTTGACTTATCATAGGCGCCTTCCGTCCAATGAGTGGTTGACATCTGTCCCAACGATGAGCCGACACGTGTTTCCTACAGCCAATGATGATTTTACACGTGGAAAATCCCCATTGGTCGGGGCTGTTAACGGGTTATCGGATACAAAACCCGACCCGATATCTTAACGGCGTTCCGTTACGGTGGATGCCACGTGTCGGTCACCCTTGACGAAAACACTTTTGTGACGCGCGATTTATCGTCATGGAAGTGGACACTTCCGTGATGATAATTTTGGTAATGTCATGGAACACTTCTATGACAGCACAGGTATGACTATCTTGATTCTATCATAAATTTGTCATGGATGTACATGCATGACAAAAAAAGCGACCTACTGTGACAAACACGTATCATCACAGAAGTGTATATTTTTTTGTAGTGGACACTATCCTTTTATTCGAACTCTTCTGTGGTGTATCCGGAGGAGGAACCTGCCTTGTCATGCCGAAGACAATACTGCGCGCCGGACTCATCGCCATTGAAGCCTGGTTCAGGGGCTACTGAGGGAGTCCTGGATTAGGGGGTCTCCGGACAGCCGGACTATATCCTTTGGCCTGACTGTTGGACTATGAAGATACAAGATTGAAGACTTTGTCTCGTGTCCGGATGGGACTCTACTTGGCGTGGAAGGCAAGCTAGGCAGTACGGATCTGTATATCTCCTCCTTTGTAACCAACCTTGTGTAACCCTAGCCCCCTCCGGTGTCTATATAAACCGGAGGGTTTTAGTTCGTAGGACAACATACAATCATACCATAGGCTAGCTTCTAGGGTTTAGCCTCTCCAATCTCGTGGTAGATCAACTCTTGTAATACTCATATCATCAAGAATAAATCAAGCAGGACGTAGGGTTTTACCTCCATCAAGAGGGCCCGAACCTGGGTAAAACATCGTGTCCCCTGCCTCCTATTACCATCCGCCTTAGACGCACAGTTCGGGACCCCCTACCCGAGATCCGCCGGTTTTGACACCGACAGTGCCATTGAGAATAATTAACCATAATATTATCTAGGAGTTTAGTAGCATCTCCTAAAGTGATTTCCATAGAAGTGCCTCCCGCGACCGAATCTATAAGATTTGTAGAAGCAAAATTCAATCCGGCATAAAATTTTTGTATAATCATCCACAAATTCAAACCATGAGTAGGGCAATTACGTATCATTAATTTCATTCTCTCCCAAGCTTGTGCAACATGTTCATGATCAAGTTGCTTAAAATTCATAATATCGTTTCTAAGAGAGATGATCTTAGCGGGAGGAAAATACTTAGAGATAAAAGCATCTTTGCACTTGTTCCATGAATCAATACTATTTTTAGGCAAATATGAAAACCAAGCTTTAGCACGATCTCTAAGAAAAAAAGGAAATAACTTCAATTTAACAATATCATTATCTACATCTTTCTTCTTTTGCATGTCACACAAATCAACGAAGCTATTAAGATGGGTAGCGGCATCTTCACTAGGAAGGTCGGAGAACGGATCTTTCATGACAAGATTCAGTAAAGCAGCATTAATTTCACAAGATTCAGCATTGGTAAGAGGAGCAATCAGAGTGCTAAGGAAATCATTGTTGTTGGTATTGGTGAAGTCACACAATTTAGTATTATCTTGAGCCATCGCGACAAACAAGCAATCCAACACACGAGCAAACAAAAAGCAAATGAGTAAAAGAGGCAAATAGAGAGGGAGGATAGAGAGAGAGAGGGCGAATAAAACGGCAAGGGTGAAGTGGGGGAGAGGAAAACGAGAGGCAAATGGCAAATAATGTAATGCGGGAGATAGGGATTGTGATGGGTACTTGGTATGTTGACTTTTGCGCAGACTCCCCGGCAACGGCGCCAGGAATTCTTCTTGCTACCTCTTGAGCACTGCGTTGGATTTCCCCGAAGAGGAGAGGATGATGTAGCAAAGTAGCGTAAGTATTTCCCTCAGTTTTTGAGAACCAAGGTATCAATCCAGTAGGAGGCTACGCGCGAGTCCCTCGTACCTACACAAAAACAATAGCTCAACGCAACCAACGCGCTTAGGGGTTGTCAATCCCTTCACGGTCACTTACGAAAGTGAGATCTGATAGAGATGATAAATAATATTTTTGGTATTTTTGGTATAGAGATGCAAAGTAAAAAGTAAAAGCAAAGTAAAAGCAAAGCAATAATAAAGTGATGTAGATTGATATGATGAGAAAGAGACCGGGGGGCCATAGGTTTCACTAGTGGCTTCTCTCAAGAGCATAAGTGTTCTACGGTGGGTGAACAAATTACTGTTGACCAATTGACAGAATTGAGCATAGTTATGAGAATATCTAGGTATGATCATGTATATAGGCATCACGTCCGAGACAAGTAGACCGACTCCTGCCTACATCTACTACTATTACTCCACTCATCGACCACTATCCAGCATGCATCTAGAGTATTAAGTTAAAAACAGAGTAACGCCTTAAGCAAGATGACATGATGTAGAGGGATAGTTTCATGCAATATGATAATAACCCCATCTTGTTATCCTCGATAGCAACGATACAATACGTGCCTTGCTGCCCTTCTGTCACTGGGAAAGGACACCGCAAGATCGAACCAAAAGCTAAGCACTTCTCCCATGGCAAGAAGAACCAATCTAGTAGGCCAAACCAAACTGATAATTCGAAGAGACTTGCAAAGATAACCAATCATACATAAAAGAATTCAGAGAAGATTCAAATATTATTCATAGATAGACTTGATCATAAACCCACAATTCATCGATCTCAACAAACACACCGCAAAAAGAAGATTACATCGAATAGATCTCCACGAGAGAGGGAAGAACATTGTATTGAGATCCAAAAAGAGAGAACAAGCCATCTAGCTACTAACTATGGACCCGTAGGTCTGAAATAAACTACTCACACTTCATCGGAGGGGGTTGGATGATGATGTAGAAGCCCTCCATGATCGATGCCCCCTCCGGTGGAGCTCCGGAACAGGCCCCAAGATGGGATCTCGTGGATACAGAAAGTTGCGACGGTGGAATTAGGTTTTTGGCTCCGTCCCCAATTGTTTGGGGGTACATGGATATATAGGAGGAAGAAGTACGTCGGTGGAGCTTCGAGGGGCCCACGAGGCAAGGGGGCGCGCCCTAGGGGTGGGGCGCCCTCCACCCTCGTGGCCGCCTCGTGGCTTTCTTAACGGAGGGTCCAAGTCTCCTGGATCTTATCTGATGAGAAAATCACGTTTCCGAAGGTTTCATTCCGTTTGTACTCCATTTGATATTTTGTTTCTCCGAAACACTGAAATAGGCAAAAAAACAGCAATTCTGGGCTGGGCCTCCGGTTAATAGGTTAGTCCAAAAAATAGTATAAAAGTGGAAAATAAAGCCCAATATAGTCCAAAACAGTAGATAATATAGCATGGAGCAATAAAAAATTATAGATATGTTGGAGACGTATCACTACCCGTCTGCATTTGTTGTCGGCCGCCGTTGCCGCCACACCACCATCGAAAGCCAGGGCCATCGCCCGCTCGGCCGCCGCGGCCCGAAGGCAGGAGGTGGCCGTCGTGGCCGGCACCCCACTGATGGCCACGGTGGCCATCACCCACACCGCCACCACGGCCCAAAGGCGGGACGTGGTGGTCGTGGCCGCCACCCCATCATCGGTCACCGTGGCCGCCAGCCCACCGTCGACCGCCGGGATCATCACCCACTCCGCCACCGCCGCCCGAAGGAGGGAGGCGGAGGTGGAGGCCCGCACGTGCGTCAGCGACCTTGCGTGCTACATCGAGTCCCTGGGGGAGGAGGAGGAGCGCCTTGTCGAGCACGCAAAGAGCCTTACCGCAGTCATGGCCGCAGCACATGCCGATGCAAAGGTGAGGAATTAGGAGATCTACAAGTAGTCCGGCCGCTTCGAGAGGGGTCGTCTGGAGTGACAGAGGGCGTTCAAGGTGAGCGTCGCTGAAGGTGCAGCAGCGGCAGGTACCATATTGCAGTTGTCTAGCTCTTCGGTAGGCTCCTCCTCCTCTTCCTCTTACTGAGCGCGCTTGGCAGAGGAGAGGCTACCGGAAGTAGTACAAAGCCCCTCCATAGTAGTAGTAGTATTTAGGGGCTATTTTGTTCAGTTCATTTGACTATAGATGTGGTGGAACTGTACAACATACTTAAAATTAGCTAGTATATATAGTTGAACTAGCTATTTCAGTATGTGGTTGGCAACAATTGGGAAAAGTTTGGTCGGTTCAGCTGTTGAGTTCTACTGTTTGTATAAATTAAGAACGGTTGCTTAATCTATGAATGAAATCTATGCTTAATTACTAAATTTTAGTTGCAAAAATTAGATAGTGCTAGTGATTTTTAGGTGCATATTTTGACAATTTGCAGTGTTACAAGGATTGACAAATGTCAATGTTACTAGATCAACAAATGTCAATCTTTCCAGTTTGAAATGGCAATATACCCAATATGACAGATGCAAATCTTACCAAATTGTCTGTACGTGGTTGCACACGGGTCATCCGAAAAAAACCATTTGCGTTGAAGGGAGGTACAAATCCTTCTTGCCAAATTTTCTCTTGGCTTAGCGTCGAAGTATCGATTTGCATATACCTTATTCAATCAGAACTGTTTGTGTTGATGAGATGCACAAATCCTGCGCGACAAATTTTCCCTTGGCTTACTACGGAATACCATAGCTCTCACTTTGCATATAGGTCTTCTATTTAAAACGTTTGCGATGAAGAGCTCCACAAATCCTGCTCGGCACATTTCCCCTTGGCTTACTGGGGAAGCTGTCGGTTTACATACGGGTGTTCTATCTAAAACGTTTGCGATGTTAGATATGCAACTATTTGTTTCAAAATGCCTTTGTTGGCTGTTATTCGAGTGTGCCATCTCTCAAAATGGACACAAAAAATACCACAGCATGTTGGGTGCCATTCAATGATAGCATGCCAAGTTTCATGAATTTCAGATGAGTTTTGGATTTACTAGAATTTAAAAACAAAGTATCTCAATGTTTTGCCGGCAATCAACAGTGCCCTGGTGTTCGAAATTCATTCACATTTCTTGCATGGGACCTAAGCATGCACCCAAGGACATAGATTTGATTTTTCAACCAATTAATATGCACTGGAGCATGTGCATATAGTTCAAATTTGAATTATGCACATAAAATGCCTATAAAACCCAGTTAATATATAAAAATGTCCAAACGAACCCTGAAAAATTCCAAAATTTAATACAACACTCCTGTTGTTCTATGTTGACACTAGAAAATTTTTGAAAGCAATAAGAGGCAACGAATATCGTTTCGTCCCCAAAGGTGGCACGTTCCCTACCAAAACCATCAGGCTTGTTGTGAGAAGCTCAGACCCAAACCTGCCCCAAATGGGACAAAAATTTACCACGCCATGTTGATGCCGCTCCATGATAGCATGCCAAGTTTCATGAATTTCATACGAGTTTTGGATTTACTAGAATTTAAAAACCAGATTTCTCAATGTTTGCGGTCGAGTGACCGTGGCAGGGTGTTTGACATTCATTCCCATTTCTTGCATGGGACCTAAGCATGCAACCAAGGACACAAATTTGAATTTTCAACCAATTTATATGCATTAGAGCATGTGCATGTAGTTCAAATTTGAATTATGCACATAAATGCATTGAAAACTCAATTAAGGTATAAGATGTCCAAACGAACACCGAAAAATTCCAAAATTTAACACAACACTCCTGTTGTTCTATGTTGACACTAGAGAAAAAATTGAAATCAAGAAGAGGCATCGGATATCGTTTCGTCTAGAAAGGTGAAACGTTCCCTACCGAAACCATCAGGCTTGTTGTGAGAAGCTCTGGTTTGTGAGAAGCTTATACCCAAACCTGCCCCAAATGGGACAAATTTTTTGCCACGACATGTTGATACCGCTCCATGATAGCATGCCAAGTTTCATTAATTTCATATGAGTTTTGGATTTACTAGAATTTAAAAACTAGGTATCTCAATGTTTGCGACCGAGTGAGGGTGGCAGGGTGTTTGACATTCATTCCTATTTATTGCATGGGACCTAAGCATGCAACCAATGACACATATTAGAATTTTCAACCAATTAATATGCATTAGAACATGTGCATGTAGTTCAAATTTGAATTATGCACATAAATGCATTGCAAACTAAATTAATGTATAAAAATGTCCAAACGAACCCCAAAAAATTCCAAAACTTAACACAACACTCCTGTTGTTCTATCTTGACACTAGAGAAAAAATTGAAATCAAGAAGAGGCAATGGATATCGTTTCGTCCAGAAAGGTGAAACGTTCCCTACCGTAACCATGAGGCTTGTTGCGAGAATCTCTGGTTTGTGAGAAGCTTATACCCCAACCTCCCCCAAATGGGACAACATTTTTACCACTTCATGTTGATGCCGTTCCATGATAGCCTGTCAAGTTTCATGAATTTCAGACGAGTTTTCGATTTACTAGAATTTTAAAACCATGTATCTCAATGTTAGCGGCCGAGCAACGGTGGCAAAGGTGTTTGACATTCATTCCCATTTTTTTTGCATGGGACCTAAGGTTGCAACCAAGGACACGCATTTGATTTTTTAACCCGTTTATATGCACTGGAGCATGTGCATGTAGTTCAAATTTGAATTATGCACATGAATGCATAAAAAACTTAGTTAATGTATAAAAATGTCCAAGCGAACCCTGAAAAATCCCAAAAATTGCACAACACTCATGTTGTTCTATGTTGATATGAGAAAAATTTTGAAAGTAAGAAGAGGCAACAAATATTGTTTCGTCCCCCAAGGTGGCACATTCCGTACCGAAACCATCAGGCTTGTTGTGAGAGAAGCTCTGGTTTGCAAGAAGCTTATACCATAAGCTGCACCAAATGGGACAATATTTTTTTACCCCAGCATGTTGATGCCATTCCATGATAGCAAGCCAAGGTTCATGAATTTCAGACGAGTTTTCTATTTACTAGAATTACAAAAGCAAGCACCTCAACATTTGCCGGAGAGCCACCTGTGGTGTTTCAAATTCATCCCCATTTCTTGAATGGGACATAAGCATCAACCCATGGACACATATATTATTTTGCAACCCATTTTGGTGCACCGGAGCATGTGCATGTAGTTTAATTTTGAATTGTGCACCTGAAATGTAACGCCCCAAGACCGGAGCTTGAGATGCCTTCCATGGTTTTCGAGTTTCATCGTGTGATTTGTTTGGTTCATTGCTATCTTCTTTGCATCATTTGCATTGCATCATGTCATCATGCCATCTTTTTCTCAACAATCAAATCGTATGGATCTTCGATCCATTTAAATTGAGGGAACTCACATGGTGATTTCTCTATATAACATATCCTCCCAATATATTAGGGAGCTATAATAAATATTCTAACACACTTGCAAATATTCCCCATGTCTTTTCTATTTCAAGTTCGACTTCAAAACCTTGCCGACAACTCCTTCTCCTTTTATCGAGGTTCCTCCTCCAAAAATCCTCATAATTTTCTGGGCACTTCATAACCCTAGTCCCAGCTCAAACCTTTTGTTGAAATTCAAATGAGTTTGAATTTAAACTTTGCAATCTTGGCCTTTTTCTATTTTCTCAGAACAAGCACATTTTTGTGAGTCCGGGAAAATTATCCGTGTGTCCAACTCCTTCCCCTATCCTCCCTTTCTTTTCTTTCTTATCTATGTGCTGTTTTTTTCTTGAGAAGAGAGTGTAGAGGGAAGAGATCCCAACCCACCAGGTCGTTTAGGCCCAGCTAGGCCTTCCTTCACTGCAGCCCCGACCCATCTTGCTTCACGGTCCCAGGCCGGCCCAATCACCCCTTCTCAACCCTAGCGCGACCCCCTGGTCTCTCCCTCCCGCGTTCCCCTCGCGCCGCCAGGAGGATCGCTCGATCCCCTCTCCCTCGCATCCTCCCACACCGCTGCCAGCACCCGCACGCACGCAGATCCCAGTCCCGCTCGGCCTCCCTTGTCCTCCTCCGTGCCGACCCACCTCCATGGGCGCCGAGCCACCGCCTTGTGCCGCCCGTTCGTCGCCCCACCGCAGCGTCCTGCTTCGCTCGACGCCCCTGCGCGCCAAGTCCCTCAACCGGGGCGCCACGCCTACGGCCCTGCTTCCTCGTCACCGGCGAGCGTCGCGCCATCTTCTTCTCCTCCTGCCCGCAACCGGGCCCTGCTGCCGCTGCCCTTCTGCAACGCCGCCATCCGCGACCAGCAGGAGGCCGCCGCTTGCCTCGCACCTCTGCTGTCGGCGACCGAGGCCGCTGGAACATGCCCGCAGTCACCCATGCGCCGCCATGCCTCCCCTGCAACTGCTCTCCGGCGAGTTCCAGCAGCTCCGCCACGTTCCTGTGCCGTCGGCTGACCTCGTCTTCCTTCTGCCCTGTTGCTGCCGCTGTTTTTCCCCTGTCAAACGAACAAGCAGCGCCTTCGGGTTTTTTTCGCCAAGTCCCTGCTCCGATGAACTCACACTCAACCTCGGCGACCTGCCAAGCACCTGTGACCGAAGACTCCAAGTTCCCTGGCAAGTCCAACTAGCACCGATGCCCCAAGGACCCTGAGTATGACTACGCGTCAAGTACCTATACCGTGTCTCCGGAATCGCTAAGACCGTCCCGGTTATTGTCAAGTACTACTTCGGTTCCGGAACGCGACAAGTACCACGACACCCATGCCCTATCAAGTTCGACTACAATGACTACGTGACAACCCTGGATATGTAATTGCAAAACGCAAGTACCTCTTCGAGTTGACGAGATCGAAGAGTCCAAAGACCCCAAGTACCACAACATCGACGACCCTCAAGTTCGACTACACGGAACCCACAAGTAACCCTACACACGTGTACCACTACTATCGCCAATACCACGAGTACCTCTACCGACCCCGACCATTGGAGAGTGTATGACTACAAACATGTACCCCTACCGTCGACCCGCGAAGACCCTGTGGATGTCAAGTTCCGTGTCGTGAACCCGAACATCTACGGACATGAACAACTACTTCCTCTTTGACTCTTGAACCACTACTTCCACTACATCGCGAGAACGTCCACTTCCTCTACTTTGCACCAAGCGAGAACCGTCCCGTTTGCATGCTTCGAAGGTATAACCCCGAGACGACGCCCGTGGACCGAATGCATGTGTTGTAAGATATGCACCATATGTTTGCACCATGTCCGGATTGATCCTTGCACGTTCCTCGTTAGCCTTGCCGCGAACCCGTGGGACGCCCGGAATCCGGTATCACCCCACCATCCTTGCGTGACTCGCTCCCGCCACACTTCCTTTGCTCCGGTATCTCCATGAGCTACCGGAACCGTTATGTTGCCATGGCATCATTTCGGATTCGTTGCCGTGGCCCCTTTCTTTCCACCACGGTGACAAATGCTTCATATCATGTTCATGTCAACTTTTTCATAAAATTGCATCCAACTTGAACATGTCATCCGCATCATGATAACAACATCAAGAATGTTTAAATTGTTGTTTGCTTCATTTGCTAAATACACATGGGGATTTTCCGGAATGGTTGTTGTTATTTTCGGCCTCATTTAAACTTGCCTAAATGTTTAGTTTACTTATGCTTCACCTCTTGCCATGTTTAAACAACATTTAATTTTGTTGAGTAGTTTAAATAGGAGAGAACTAAATAATCAAATGTGGTGTTTCGTCAATATGCAACTCGTTGCATATTGAGCTCCACTTAACTTGTAGTTTTGTCTGTGCACTTTGCCATGCCATGCATATTTAAACCGGACATGCATTATACTTGATTGTGCATCATGCCATGTTTATGCTTGTTGGTTTACCATGTTTTTTGCTTCTTTCCGGTGTTGCTTCTTCAGGTTAGTTCCTATAACGTCGCGTTTGCGAGGGTCCGTTCGACTACGGCCGTTTTTCTTCTTCATGGACTCGTTCTTCTTCCTTGCGGAATCTCAGGCAAGATGACCATACCCTAGAAATCACTTCTATCTTTGCTTGCTAGTTGTTCATTCTATTGCTATGTCGCGCTACCTACCACTTGTTATATCCTGCCGCCCATATTGCCATGTCAAGCCTCTAACCCACCTTCCTAGCAAACTATTGTTTGGCTATGTTACCGCTTTGCTCAACCCCTCTTATAGCGTCGCTAGTTGCAGGTGAAGATGAAGTTATTTCCATGTTGGAACATGGATATGTTGGTATATCACAATATCTCTTATTGAATTAATGCATCTATATACTTGGTAAAGGGTGGAAGGCTCGGCCTTATGCCTGGTGTTTTGTTCCACTCTTGCCGCCCTAGTTTCCGTCATACCGGTGTTATGTTCCTTGATTTTGCGTCCCTTACGCGGTTGGGTGTTATGGGAACCCCTTGACAGTTCGCTTTGAATAAAACTCCTCCAGCAACGCCCAACCTTAGTTTTACATTTGCGTAACAACCTATCACCTTCCCTTGGGTTCTGCAGACTCAAGGGTCATCTTTATTTTAACCCCCCGGGCCAGTGCTTCTCTAAGTGTTGGTCCGAACTAGAGCCCCTTGCAGCGCCACCTCGGGAAAACTTGAGGGCTGGTTTTAGTTGTACGGATTGCTCATCCAGTGTTGCCCTGAGAACGAGATATGTGCAGCTCCTATCGGGATTGTCGACACATCGGGCGGCTTTGCTAGTCTTGTTTCACCATTGTCGAAATGTCTTGTAACCGGGATTCTGAGACTGATCAGGTCTTCTCGGGAGAAGGAATATTCTTCGTTGACCGTGAGAGCTTGTGATGGGCTAAGTTGGGACACCCCTGCAGGGTTTTGAACTTTGTAAAGCCATGCCCGCGGTTATGTGGTAGATGGGAATTTGTTAATATTCGGTTGTAGAGAACTTGACACTTGACTTAATTAAAATGCATCAACCGCGTGTGTAGCCATGATGGTCTCTTTTCGGCGGAGTCCGGGAAGTGAACACGGCTTTGGAGTTATGTTTGAACATAAGTAGTTTCAGGATCACTTCTTGATCACTTCTAGTTCACGGCCGTTGTGTTGCTTCTCTTCTCGCTCTTATTTGCGTATGTTAGCCACCATATATGCTTAGTGCTTACTGCAGCTCCACCTCACTACCCTTTCCTGCCCATAAGCTTAAATAGTCTTGATCTCGCAGGTGTGAGATTGCTGAGTCCTCGTGGCTCACAGATACCTCCAAACAGCTGCAGGTGCCGATGGTACCAGTGTTGATGATGCAACTGAGCTCAAGTGGGAGCTCGATGAAGATCCTGCTCGTTGTGTTGTTTTGTTTCCTTTTGATCAGTAGAGGAGCCTAGTTGGGATGATTGGGGATCTAGCATTTGGGGTTGTCTTTCTTTATTTTGGTTCCGTAGTCGGACCTTTTTTTGTATTTTGGATGATGTATGACTATTTATGTATTGTGTGAAGTGGCGATTATAAGCTGACTCTTTATCCCTTTCTTATTCAGTACATGGGATGTGTAAAGATTACCCCTCTTGCGACATGCCTATGATACGTCTACGTCGTATCTATTATTTTTGATTGTTCCATGCCAATATTCTACAACTTTCATATACTTTTGGCAACTTTTTATATTATTTTTGGGACTAACATATTGATCTAGTGCCCAGTGCCAGTTCCTGTCTGTTGCATGTTTTATGTTTCGCAGAATTTCCATACCAAACGGAATCCAAACGGGATAAAAACGGACGGAGCTTATTTTGGGAATATTTGGAAATTCCGGAAGAAAAATCCACGCGAGACGGTGCCCGAGGTGGCCACGAGGCAGGGGGCGCGCCTGCCCCCTGGGCGCGCCCCTGACCCTTGTGGGCCACCCGTAAGGCGGTTGATGCCCTTCTTCGGCCGCAAGAAAGCTAATTTCTGGTAAAAAATCACGGCAAAGGTTTCAGGCCAATCGGAGTTACGGATCTCCATATATATACGAAACGGTGAAAGGGCAGCAAACAGAACGCAGAAACAGAGAGAGACATAGAGACAGATCCAATCTCGGAGGGGCTCTCGCCCCTACCATGCCATGGAGGCCAAGGACCAGAGGGGAAACTCTTCTCCCATCTAGGGAGGAGGTCAAGGAAGAAGAAGACAAAGGGCCCCCCTCTCCCCTTCTCTTCCGGTGGCGCCGGAACGCTGCCATGGCCATCATCATCATCACCGCGATCTACACCAACACCTCCGCCATCTTCACCAACATCTCCATCACCTTCCCCCCTCTATCTATAGCGGTCCAGTCTCCCGCAACCTGCTGTACCCTCTACTTGAACATGGTGCTTTATGCTTCATATTATTATCCAATGATGTGTTGCCATCCTATTATGTCTGAGTAGATTTTCATTGTCCTATCGGTGGTTGATGAATTGCTATGATTGATTTAATTTGCTTTTGGTTATGTTGCTGTTCTTTGGTGCCCATCATATGAGTGCGCGCGTGGATCACACCCTAGGGTTAGTTGTATGTTGATAGGACTACGTATTGGAGGGAAAGAGTGACAAAAGCTTTAACCTAGCATAGAAATTGATGCATACGGGATTGAAGGGGGACCAATATATCTTAATGCTATGGTTGGGTTTTACCTTAATGAACGTTAGTAGTTGCGGATGCTTGCTAATAGTTCCAATCATAAGTGCATAGAATTCCAAGTCAGGGATGACATGCTAGCAGTGGCCTCTCCCACATAATACTTGCTATCAGTCTAGTAAAGTAGTCAATTTCTTAGGGGCAATTTCGCAACTCCTACCACCACTTTTCCACACTCGCTATATTTACTTTATTGCTTATTTACTTACAACAACCCCTACTTTTTATTTACGTAATCTTTATTATCTTGCAAACCCATCCAACAACACCTACAAAGTACTTCTAGTTTCATACTTGTTCTAGGTAAAGCGAACGTCAAGCATGCGTAGAGTTGTATCGGTGGTCGATAGAACTTCAGGGAATATTTGTTCTTCCTTTAGCTCCTCGTTGGGTTCGACACTCTTACTTATCGAAAACTGTTGCGATCTCCTATACTTGTGGGTTATCAAGACCTTTTTCTGGCGCCGTTGCCGGGGTGCAATAGCGTGGGGTGGATATTCTCGTGTGTGCTTGTTTGCTTTATCACTAAGTAATTTTTATTTGCTGTTCTTAGTTGTTTTCTATCTTTAGTTATGGGTAGGAAACGCAAAATACCAAAAAAAATTAGTTGTACCTACTAAACCAATGGTTGAAGAACCACTCAAAATCTATCACACTGCTGAAGCTTATTACTTGGATCATCTTCGATCCCTATGTGCTCGTGCTGAAACTCCAACTAGCTTAGTTGAGGGCAAATCTTTAGATGAGCATGCTTGTTATGTGCAACACCGAATATCTGAAAAAGGGAAAATTTACTAGGTCAAATTCATCGTTTGCAATGCTATGCTTGGAATTTATGCGAAATATATGATATTACTTGTTGTTCTGAAAACCCTAAGAAACACCTTCCATATTAATGTCAGTTTAGTGATAATGGAATCGTATCTTCGTATGCTAAGGGTGTTTATAGTTACTATGATGTTCAACAAATTGAAGAATTTGTTGCTTTTAAGGGTGCTTATGAAATTGCTTCTTTGATTGAAACATATATTGCTACTCTTTACAAATCTGAAAATTTTGATATACTTAAATATTGCTATGATAATTATGCTTCTAATGTCTATGTTGAACCATATATTGAGGACTACCCCGCTGTCCAAGAAGAGACTAATATTTTGCAGGAGTCTATGGAAGAAGAAATTGATAAAGCTGTGAGCTTATTGGATGAAAAAGATGAGGAGGAGAGCGAAGAACAAAAGGAGGAAGAGCAGATTAGCTACCCGTGCCCACCTTCTAATGAGAGTAACTCTTCAACTCATACATTGTTTAATTTCCCTTCGTGCTTACCGAAGGATGATTGCTATGATGATTGTTATGATCCCGTTGATTCTCTTGAAATATCCCTTTTTGATGATGCTTGCTATGCTTGTGGCCAAGATGCCAATATGAATTATGCTTATGGATATGAACTTGCTATAGTTCCTTATGTTAAACATGAAATTGTTGCTATTGCACCCACACATGATAATCCTATTATCTTTTTGAATTCTCCCGACTACACTATATCGGAGAAGTTTGCCCTCATTAAGGATTATATTGATGGGTTGCCTTTTACCGTTGCACATGATGATTTTGATGAATATAATATGCATGTGCTTGCTGCTCCTACTTGCAATTATTATGAGAGAGGAACTATATCTCCACCTCTCTATGTTTCCCACATGATAAAATTGCAAGAAACTCTTTATACTATGCATTGGCCTTTACTTTGTGTGCATGAATTGTTCTTTTATGACATGCCGATGCATAGGAAGAGAGTTAGACTTCGTTATTATATGATATATGTTACTTTGTGCTCACTACTAAATTACAAATCATTGTTAATTAAAATTGGCTTTGATATACCTTGGGATCCGGGTGGATCCATTACTTGAGCACTATATGCCTAGCTTAATGGCTTTAAAGAAAGCGCTGCCAGGGAGACAACCCGAAAGTTTTAGAGAGTCATTTATTTCTTTCGAGTGCTTTCATATAGTTTAAAAACAACAAAAATAAAGAGGGGAACCCAAAACTTTTTCAAAAAAAGGAAAGTGAAAGTGAGAAAGACAAGCATTGTTGAAGTGGGAGAGCTCCTTGAACTTTGTTCATGCTCACGGCAACTTTGTGAATCTTGATTACAGAAACTTTTCAAAAATAATAATTATCCCCTTGTACAATTCAATTGTATTATAAAAATAACGTGCCAAGGTTTGCCTTTAGGATGTTTACATTTGCTTGATGGTTTGTACGGTGCAGGACAGAAACTTTGGATGTAGTGCGTGATTTTACATTTTTAGCTGGAATGTCAAATGATTATGATTCTTTTTGAAATGTCTTTCTATAAAAATTGTTTATTTTTCCTACTTTTGGCAGAATTTTTCAAGTATCAGAAGTATGGTGAATGTTCAGATTATTACAGACTGTTCTGTTTTAGACAGATTCTGTTTTTGATGCATAATTTGCTTGTTTTGATGAAACTATCAATTTATATTAGTGGATTAAGCCATGAAAAAGTTATATTACAGTAGACACAATTCAAAAACAAAATATGAATTGGTTTGCAACAGTACTTAGAGTAGTGATTTGCTTTATTATACTAACGGATCATACCGAGTTTTCTGTTGAAGTTTTGTGTGGATGAAGTGTTCGACGATCGAGAAGGTCTCGATGTGAGAAGAAGGAAGAGAGGCAAGAGCTCAAGCTTGGGGATGCCCGAGGCACCCCAAGTAAATATTCAAGGAGACTCAAGCGTCTAAGCTTGGGGATGCCCCGGGAGGCATCCCCTCTTTCTTCAGCAAGTATCGGTATGTTTTCGAATTCGTTTCGTTCATGCGATATGTGCAATCTTGGAGCATCTTTTGCATTTAGTTTTCATCTTTCTTTTATCCACCATGCTGGTATGAGATAGTCCTTGGTTGATTTATAGAATGCTCTATGCACTTCACTTATATCTTTTGAGTATGGCTTTATAGAATGCTTCATGTGCTTCACTTATATCATTTGAAGTTTGGATTGCATGTTTCTCTTCACTTAGACAACCGCCATTTGTAGAATGCTCTTTTACTTCACTTAGATTTGTTAGAGCATGGGCATATCTTTTGTAGAAAGAATTAAACTCTCTTGCTTCACTTATATCTATTTAGAGAGATGACAGGAATTGGTCATTCACATGGTTAGTCATAAAATCCTACATAAAACTTGTAGATCACTGAATATGATATGTTTGATTCCTTGCAATAGTTTTGCGATATAAAGATGGTGATATTAGAGTCATGCTAGTGGGTAGCTGTGGATTAGTAGAAATACTTGTGTTGAGATTTGTGATTCCCGTAGCATGCACGTATGGTGAACCGTTATGTAATGAAGTCGGAGCATGAGGTATTTATTGATTGTCTTCCTTATGAGTGGCGGTCGGGGACGAGTGATGGACTTTTCCTACCAATCTACCCCCCTAGGGGCATGCGTAGTAGTACTTTGCTTCGAGGGCTAATAAACTTTTGCAATAAGTATGTGAGTTCTTTATGACTAATGTTGAGTCCATGGATTATACGCACTCTCACCCTTCCACCATTGCTAGCCTCTCTAGTACCGCGCAACTTTCGCCGGTACCATAAACCCACCTATACCTTCCTCAAAACAGCCACCATACCTACCTATCATGGCACTTCCATAGCCATTCCGAGATATATTGCTGCAACTTCCATCATCATCATATACATGACTTGAGCATTCATTGTCATATTGCTTTGCATGATCGTAAGATAGCTAGCATGATGTTTTCATGGCTTGTCTGTTTTTTGATGTCATTGCTACTCTAGATCATTGCACATCCCGATACACCGCCGGAGGCATTCATACAGAGTCATAACTTTGTTCTAGTATAGAGTTGTAATATCGAGTTGTAAGTAAATAAAAGTGTGATGATCATCATTATTAGAGCATTGTCCCAGTGAGGAAAGGATGATGGAGACTATGATTCCCCCACAAGTTGGGATGAGACTCGGACGAAAAAATAAAAAAAATAAAAAAATATAAAAAAGAGAAAGGCCATAAAAAAGGGAAGGCCCAAAAAAATAATGAGAGAAAAAGAGAGAAGGGACAATGCTACTATCCTTTTTCCACACTTGTGCCTCAAAGTAGCACCATGTTCTTCATATAGAGAGTCTCTTGAGTTATCACTTTCATATACTAGTGGGAATTTCCATTATAGAATTTAGCTTGTATATTCCAACGATGGGCTTCCTCAAATGCCCTAGGTCTTCATGAGCAAGCAAGTTGGATGCACACCCACTTAGTTTCAGTTTGAGCTTTCATATACTTATAGCTCTAGTGCATCTGTTGCATGGCAATCCCTACTCACTCACATTGATATCTATTGATGGCATCTCCATAGCCCATAGATACGCCTAGTTGATGTGAGACTATCTTCTCTTTTTTGTCTTCTGCACACAACCTTCACCATCATATTCTATTCCACCTATAGTGCTATGTCCATGGCTCACACTCATGTATTGTGTGAGGGTTGAAAAAGCTGAAGCACGTTAAAAAGTATGAAACAATTTCTTGGCTTGTCATCGGGGTCGTGCATGATGTGAATATTTTGTGTGGTGAAGATGGAGCATAGCTAGACTATATGATTTTGTAGGGATAACTTTCTTTGGCCATGTTATTTTGAAAAGACATGATTGCTTTATTAGTAGGATTGAAGTATTATTGTTTTTATGTCAAATGATAGACTATTGCTTTGAATCACTCATGTCTTAATATTCATGTCGTGATTAGATATGTGATCAAGATTATGCTAGGTAGCATTCCACATCAAAAATTATCTTTTTTATCATTTACCTACTCGAGGACGAGCAGGAATTAAGCTTGGGGATGCTGATACGTCTCCGTCATATCTATAATTTTTGATTGTTCCATGCCAATATTCTACAACTTTCATATACTTTTGGCAACTTTTTATATTATTTTTGGGACTAACATATTGATCCAGTGCCCAGTGCCAGTTCCTGTCTGTTGCATGTTTTATGTTTCACAGAATATCCATATCAAACGGAATCCAAACGGGATAAAACGGACAGAGCTTATTTTTGGAATATTTGGAAAATTACAGAAGAAAAATCCACGTGAGACGGTGCCCGAA
The DNA here is from genome assembly GCF_056163025.1 of Triticum urartu. NCBI lineage: Eukaryota > Viridiplantae > Streptophyta > Magnoliopsida > Poales > Poaceae > Triticum > Triticum urartu. The sequence continues at coordinate 423,455,189 of NC_141877.1, read as the reverse complement.
GTGGCCACGAGGCAGGGGGGCGCGCCTGCCCCCCTGGGCGGGCGCGCCCCTGACCCTCGTGGGCCACCCGTAAGGCAGTTGATGCCCTTCTTCGGCCGCAAGAAAGCTAACTTTTGGTAAAAAAAATCACGGCGAAGGTTTCAGGCCAATCGGAGTTACGGATCTCCATATATATACGAAACGGTGAAAGGGCAGCAAACAGAACGCTGAAACAGAGAGAGACAGAGAGATAGATCCAATATCGGAGGGGATCTCGCCCCTGCCATGCCATGGAGGCCAAGGACCAGAGAGGAAACCCTTCTCCCATCTAGGGAGGAGGTCAAGGAAGAAGAATATGAAGGGCCCCCTCTCCCCTTCTCTTCTGGTGGCGCCGAAACGCTGCCGTGGCCATCATCATCATCACCGCGATCGACACCAACACCTCCGCCATCTTCACCAACATCTCCATCACCTTTCCCCATCTATCTACAGCGGTCCACTCTCCTGCAACCCGCTGTACCCTCTACTTGAACATGGTGCTTTATGCTTCATATTATTATCCAATGATGTGTTGCCATCCTATGATGTCTGAGTAGATTTTCGTTGTCCTATCGGTGGTTGATGAATTGCTATGATTGATTTAATTTGCTTGTGGTTATGTTTCTGTCCTTTGGTGCCCATCATATGAGTGCGCGCGTGGATCACACCCTAGGGTTAGTTGTATGTGAAGGAAATATGCCCTAGAGGCAATAATAAAGTTATTATTTATTTCCTTATTTCATGATAAATGTTTATTATTCATGCTAGAATTGTATTAACCGGAAACATAATACATGTGTGAATACATAGACAAACAGAGTGTCACTAGTATGCCTCTACTTGACTAGTTCGTTAATCAAAGATGGTTATGTTTCCTAACCATAGACAAAGGAGTTGTTATTTGATTAACGGGATCACATCATTAGTTGAATGATCTGATTGACATGACCCATTCCATTAGCTTAGCACCCGATCGTTTAGTATGTTGCTATTGCTTTCTTCATGACTTATACATGTTCCTATGACTATGAGATTATGCAACTCCCGTTTGCCGGAGGAACACTTTGGGTGCTACCAAACATCACAACATAACTGGGTGATTATAAAGGAGCATTACAGGTGTCTCCAAAGGTAGATGTTGGGTTGGCGTATTTCAAGATTAGGATTTGTCACTCCGATTGTCGGAGAGGTATCTCTGGGCCCTCTCGGTAATGCACATCACATAAGCCTTGCAAGCATTGTAACTAATATGTTAGTTGCGAGATGATGTATTACGGAACGAGTAAAGAGACTTGCCGGTAACGAGATTGAACTAGGTATTGGATACCGACGATCGAATCTCGGGCAAGTAACATACCGATGACAAAGGGAACAACGTATGTTGTTATGCGGTCTGACCGATAAAGATCTTCGTAGAATATGTAGGAGCCAATATGGGCATCCAGGTCCCGCTATTGGTTATTGACCGGAGACGTGTCTCGGTCATGTCTACATAGTTCTCGAACCCGTAGGGTCCGCACGCTTAACGTTCGTTGACGATATAGTACTATGTGAGTTATGTATGTTGGTGACCGAATGTTGTTCGGAGTCCGGGATGAGATCACGGACATGACGAGGAACTCCGGAATGGTCCGGAGATAAAGTTTGATATATGTGATAATAGTGTTTGGTCACCGGAAGGGTTCCGGAAATCACCGGAAGGGGTTCCGGATGTTTCCCGAAATGTTTGGGTACGAGAACACGTTATTTGGGCCAAAGGGGAAAGCCCACAAGGTTTTTGGAAAGCGCAAAAGGAAGTTTTGCGGAGTCCAGGGGCCAGACGCCAGGGTCCGGGAACCCTGGCGTCTGGCCCTGGAGTCCGAGAAGGACTCTTGCCTTTCGGGTGAAACCGACTTTGTGGAGACTTCTACTCCAAGTTTCGACCCCAGGGCTCAACATATAAATAGAGGGGCAGGGCTAGCACAAAGGACACATCAAGAAACACCAAGCCGTGTGCCGGCAACCCCGTCTCCTCTAGTTTATCCTCTGTCATAGTTTTCGTAGTGCTTAGGCGAAGCCCTGCGGAAATTGTTCTTCACCAACACCGTCACCACGCCGTTGTGCTGCCGGAACTCATCTACTACTTCACCCCTCTTGCTGGATCGAGAAGGCGAGGACGTCACCGAGCCGAACGTGTGCAGAACTCGGAGGTGCCGTGCTTTCGGTACTTGGATCGGTCGGACGTGAAGACGTACGACTACATCAACCACGTTGATATAACGCTTCCACGTGCGATCTACAAGGGTACGTAGATCATACTCTCCCCTCTCGTTGCTATGCATCACCATGATCTTGCGTGTGCGTAGGAATTTTTTTGAAATTACTACGTTCCCCAACAGTGGCATCCGAGCCTAGGTTTTTATGGTTTGATGTTATTTGCATGAGTAGAACACAAGTGAGTTGTGGGCGATATAAGTCATACTGCCTACCAGCATGTCATACTTTGGTTCGGCGGTATTGTTGGATGAAGCGGCCCGGACCGACATTACGCGTACGCTTACGCGAGACCGGTTCTCCCGACGTGCTTTGCACAAAGGTGGCTAGCGGGTGACAGTTTCTCCAACTTTAGTTGAACCGAGTGTGGCTACGCCCGGTCCTTGCGAAGGTTAAAACGGAGTCTATTTGACAAACTATCGTTGTGTTTTTGATGCGTAGGTGAGATTGGTTCTTACTTAAGCCCGTAGCAGCCACGTAAAACTTGCAACAACAAAGTAGAGGACGTCTAACTTGTTTTTGCAGGGCATGTTGTGATGTGATATGGTCAAAACGTGATGAGATATAAGTTGTTGTGTGAGATGATCATGTTTTGATAAAGTTATCGGCAACTGGCAAAAGCCTTATGGTTGTCTCTTTATTGCACAAGATGCAAGCGCCAAATAATTGCTTTACTTTATCACTATGCGATAGCAATAATTGCAAGAGCAATAGTTGGCGAGACGACCGTGTGACGACACATTGATATAGATCAAGATGATGGAGATCATGGTGTCATGCCGGTGACGATAGAGATCATGACAGTACTTTGGAGATGGAGATCAAAGAAGCAAGATGATGATGGCCATATCATGTCACATATTTTGATTGCATATGATGTTTATCTATTATACATCTTATTTTGCTTAGTTTGACGGTAGCATTATAAGATGATCTCTCACTAATTATCAAGAAGTGTTCTCCCTGAGTATGCACCGTTGCGAAAGTTCTTCGTGCTGAGACACCACGTGATGATTGGGTGTGATAGGCTCTACGTTCAAATACAACGGGTGCAAAACAGTTGCACACGCGGAATACTCAGGTTATACTTGACGAGCCAAGCATATACATATATGGCCTCGAAACACGGAGACCGAAAGGTCGAGCGTGAATCATATAGCAGATATGATCAACATAGTGATGTTCACCAATGAAACTACTCCATCTCACGTGATGATCCGACATGGTTTAGTTGATTTGGATCACGTGATCACTTAGAGGATTAGAGGGATGTCTATCTAAGTGGGAGTTCTTAAGTAATATGATTAATTGAACTTAAATTTATCATGAACTTAGTCCTGATAGTATTTTGCAAATTATGTTGTAGATCAATAGCTCGCGTTGTTGTTTCCCTGTGTTTATTTTGATATGTTCCTAGAGAAAATTGTGTTGAAAGATGTTAGTAGCAATGATGCGGATTGGATCCGTGATATGAGGTTTATCCTCATTGCTGCACAGAAGAATTATGTCCTTGATGCACCGCTAGGTGACAGACCTATTGCAGGAGCAGATGCAGACGTTATGAACATTTGGCTAGCTCAATATGATGACTACTTGATAGTTTAGTGCACCATGCTTAATGGCTTAGAATCGGGACTTCAAAGACGTTTTGAACGTCATGGAGCATATGAGATGTTCCAGGAGTTGAAGTTAATATTTCAAGCAAATACCCGAGTTGAGAGATATGAAGTCTCCAACAAGTTCTATAGCTAGAAGATGGAGGAGAATCGCTCAACTAGTGAGCATGTGCTCAGATTGTCTGAGTACTACAATCGCTTGAATCAAGTGGGAGTTAATCTTCCAGATAAGATAGTGATTGACAGAATTCTCTAGTCACCATCACCAAGTTAGTAGAAACTTCGTGATGAACTATGATATGCAAGGGATAACGGAAACGATTCCCAAGCTCTTCGTAATGCGGAAATTGACGAAGGTAGAAATCGAGAAAAACATCAAGTGTTGATGGTAGACAAGACCACTAGTTTCAAGAAAAGGGCAGAGGGAAGAAGGGGAACTTCAAGAAGAACAGCAAGCAAGTTGCTGCTCAAGTGAAGAATCCCAAGTCTGGTCCTAAGCCTGAGACTAAGTGTTTCTACTGCAAAGGGACTGGTCACTGGAAGCGGAACTACCCCAAGTGATTGGCGGATAAGAAGGATGGCAAAATGAACATAAGTATATTTGATATACATGTTATTGATGTGTACTTTACTAGTGTTTATAGCAAACCCTCAGTATTTGATACTAGTTCAGTTGCTAAGATTAGTAACTCAAAACGGGAGTTGCAGAATAAACAGAGACTAGTTAAGGGTGAAGTGACGATGTGTGTTGGAAGTGGTTCCAAGATTGATATGATCATCATCGCACACTCCCTATACTTTCGAGATTAGTGTTGAACCTGAATAAGTGTTATTTGGTGTTTGCGTTGAGCATGAATATGATTTGATCATGTTTATTGTAATACGGTTATTCATTTAAGTAAGAGAATAAATTGTTGTTCTGTTTACATGAATAAAACCTTATATGGTTACACACCCAATGAAAATAGTTCGTTGGATCTCGATCGTAGTGATACACATAATCATAATATTGAAACCAAAAGATGCAAAGTTAATAATGATAGTGCAACTTATTTGTGGCACTACCGTTTAGGTCATATTGGTGTAAAGCGCATGAAGAAACTCCATGCTGATGGGCTTTTGGAATCACTTGATTATGAATCAGTTGATGCTTGCGAACCATGCCTCATGGGCAAGATGACTAAGACTCTGTTCTTCGGAACAATGGAGCGAGCAACAGATTTGTTGGAAATCATACATACTGATGTATGTGGTCCGATAAATATTGAGGCTCGCGACAGGTATCATTATTTTCTGATCTTCACAGATGATTTGAGCAGATATGAGTATATCTACTTGATGAAACATAAGTCTGAAACATTTGAAAAGTTCAAAGAATTTCAGAGTGAAGTGAAAAATCATCGTAACAAGAAAATAAAGTTTCTACGATCTGATCGTAGAGAAGAGTATTTGAGTTACGAGTTTGGCCTTCAGTTAAAAACAATGTGAAATGGTTTCACTACTCATGCCACCTGGAACACCACAATGTAATGGTGTGTCCGAACGTCATAACCGTACTTTATTAGATATGGTGCGATCTATGATGTCTCTTACCGATCTACCACTATCGTTTTGGGGTTATGCATTAAAGACAGCTGCATTCACGTTAAAAGGGCACCATCAAAATCCGTTGAGACGACGCCTTATGAACTATGGTTTGGCAAGAAACCAAAGTTGTCGTTTCTTAAAGTTTGGGGCTGCGATGCTTATGTGAAAAAGCTTCAACCTGATAAGCTCGAACCCAAATCGGAGAAATGTGTCTTCATAGGATACCCAAAGGAGACTGTTGGGTACACCTTCTATCACAGATCTGAAGGCAAGACATTCATTCCTAAGAATGGATCCTTTCTAGAGAAGGAGTTTCTCTCGAAAGAAGTGAGTGGGAGGAAAGTAGAGAACTTGATGAGGTAACTGTACCTGCTCCCTTATTGGAAAGTAGTTCATCACAGAAATCTGTTCCTGTGACTACTACACCAATTAGTGAGGAAGCTAATGATGATGATCATGTAACTTCAGATCAAGTTACTACTGAATCTCGTAGGTAAACCAGAGTGAGATCCGTACCAGAGTGGTATGGTAATCCTGTTCTGGAAGTCATGTTACTAGACCATGACGAACTTGCGAACTATGAGGAAGCGATGATGAGCCCAGATTTCGCGAAATGGTTTGAGGCCATGAAATCTGAGATGGGATCCATGTATGAGAACAAAGTATGGACTTTGGTTGACTTGCCCGATGATCGGCAAGCCATAGAAAATAAATGGATCTTCAAGAGGAAGACGGACGCTGATAGTAGTGTTACTATCTAACAAAGCTAGAATTGTCGCAAAAAGGTTTTCGACAAGTTCAAGGTGTTGACTACGATGAGAGTTTCTCACTCGTATCTATGCTTGAGTCTGTCCGAATCATGTTAGTAATTGCCGCATTTTATGAAATCTGGCAAATAGATAAACAAAACTGCATTCCTTAATGGATTTATTAAAGAAGAGTTGTATATGATGCAACCAGAAGGTTTTGTCAATCCGAAAGGTGCTAACAAATTGTGCAAGCTCCAGCGATCCATCTGTGGACTGGTGCAGGCATCTCAGAGTTGGAATATACGCTTTGATGAGTTGATCAAAGCATATAGTTTTATACAGACTTGCGGTGAAGCCTGTATTTACAAGAAAGTGAGTGGGAGCACTACAGCATTTCTGATAAGTATATGTGAATGACATATTGTTGATCGGAAATAATGTAGAATTATTCTGTAAAGCATAAAGGAGTGTTTGAAAGGAGTTTTTCAAAGAAAGACTTCGGTGAAGCTGCTTACATATTGAGCTCCAAGATCTATAAAGATAGATCAAGACGCTTGATAAGTTTTTTCAATGAGTACATACCTTGACAAGATTTTGAAGTAGTTCAAAATGGAGCAGTCAAAGAAAGAGTTCTTGCCTGTATTACAAGGTGTAAAGTTGAGTAAGACTCAAAGCCCCACCTCGGCAGAAGATAGAAAGAGAATGAAAGTCATTCCCTATGCCTTGGTCGTAGGTTCTATAAAGTATGTCATGCTGTATACCAGATCTATTGTATACCCTGCACTGATTAAGCAAGGGAATACGATAGTGATCTAGGAGTAGATCACTGCACAACGGTCAGAATTATCCTTAGTGAAATAAGGATATGTTTTCTCGATTATGGACATGACAAAAAGGTTCGTCGTAAAAAGTTACGTCGATGCAAGTTTTGACACAGATCTGGATGACTCTAAGTCTCGATCTAGATACATATTGAAAGTGGGAGCAATTAGCTAGAGTAGCTCCGTGCAGAGCATTGTAGACATAGAAAATTGCAAAATACATAACGGATCTGAATGTGAAAGACCGTTGACTAAGATTCTCTCACAAGCAAAACATGATCACACCTTAGTACTCTTTGGGTGTTAACCACATAGCGATGTGAACTAGATTACCGAATCTAGTAAACCCTTTGGGTGTTGGTCACATGGCGATGTGAACTGTGGGTGTTAATCACATGATGATGTGAACTATCGATGTTAATCACATAGTGATGTGATCTAGATTATTGACTCTAGTGCAAGTGGGAGACTGAAGGAAATATGCCCTAGAGGCAATAATAAAGTTATTATTCATTTCCTTATTTCATGATAAATGTTTATTATTCATGCTAGAATTGTATTAACCGGAAACATAATACATGTGTGAATACATAGACAAACAGAGTGTCACTAGTATGCCTCTACTTGACTAGTTCGTTAATCAAAGATGGTTATGTTTCCTAACCATAGACAAAGGAGTTGTTATTTGATTAACGGGATCACATCATTAGTTGAATGATCTGATTGACATGACCCATTCCATTAGCTTAGCACCCGATCGTTTAGTATGTTGCTATTGCTTTCTTCATGACTTATACATGTTCCTATGACTATGAGATTATGCAACTCCCGTTTGCCGGAGGAACACTTTGGGTGCTACCAAACGTCACAACGTAACTGGGTGATTATAAAGGAGCATTACAGGTGTCTCCAAAGGTAGATGTTGGGTTGGCGTATTTCGAGATTAGGATTTGTCACTCCGATTGTCGGAGAGGTATCTCTGGGTCCTCTCGGTAATGCACATCACATAAGCCTTGCAAGCATTGTAACTAATATGTTAGTTGCGAGATGATGTATTACGGAACGAGTAAAGAGACTTGCCGGTAACGAGATTGAACTAGGTATTGGATACCGACGATCGAATCTCGGGCAAGTAACATACCGATGACAAAGGGAACAACGTATGTTGTTATGCGGTCTGACCGATAAAGATCTTCGTAGAATATGTAGGAGCCAATATGGGCATCCAGGTCCCGCTATTGGTTATTGACCGGAGACGTGTCTCGGTCATGTCTACATAGTTCTCGAACCCGTAGGGTCCGCACGCTTAACGTTCGTTGACGATATAGTACTATGTGAGTTATGTATGTTGGTGACCGAATGTTGTTCGGAGTCCGGGATGAGATCACGGACATGACGAGGAACTCCGGAATGGTCCGGAGATAAAGTTTGATATATGTGATAATAGTGTTTGGTCACCGGAAGGGTTCCGGAAATCACCGGAAGGGGTTTCGGATGTTTCCCGAAATGTTTGGGTACGAGAACACGTTATTTGGGCCAAAGGGGAAAGCCCACAAGGTTTTTGGAAAGCGCAAAAGGAAGTTTTGCGGAGTCCAGGGGCCAGACGCCAGGGTCCCTGGCGTCTGGGTCCAGACGCCGGGAACCCTGGCGTCTGGCCCTGGAGTCCGAAAAGGACTCTTGCCTTTCGGGTGAAACCGACTTTGTGGAGACTTTTACTCCAAGTTTCAACCCCAGGGCTCAACATATAAATAGAGGGGCAGGGATAGCACAAAGGACACATCAAGAAACACCAAGCCGTGTGACGGCAACCCCGTCTCCTCTAGTTTATCCTCTGTCATAGTTTTCGTAGTGCTTAGGCGAAGCCCTGCGGAAATTGTTCTTCACCAACACCGTCACCACACCGTTGTGCTGCCGGAACTCATCTACTACTTCGCCCCTCTTGCTGGATCAAGAAGGCGAGGACGTCACCGAGCCGAACGTGTGCATAACTCGGAGGTGCCGTGCTTTCGATACTTGGATAGGTCGGACGTGAAGACGTACGACTACATCAACCACGTTGATATAACGCTTCCGCATGCGATCTACAAGGGTACGTAGATCATACTCTCCCCTCTCGTTGCTATGCATCACCATGATCTTGCGTGTGCGTAGGAATTTTTTTGAAATTACTACGTTCCCCAATAGTATGTTGATAGGACTATGTATTGGAGGGCAAGAGTGACAGAAGCTTCAACCTAGCATAGAAATTGATGCATACGGGATTAAAGGGGGACCAATATATCTTAATGCTATGGTTGGGTTTTACCTTAATGAACGTTAGTAGTTGTGGATGCTTGCTAATAGTTCCAATCATAAGTGCATAGAATTCCAAGTAGGGATGACATGCTAGCAGTGGCCTCTCCCACATAATAATTTCTATCGGTCTAGTAAAGTAGTCAATTGCTTAGGGGCAATTTCGCAACTCCTACCACTACTTTTCCACACTCGCTATATTTACTTTATTGCTTCTTTACTTACAACAGCCCCTACTTTTTATTTACGTAATCTTTATTATCTTGCAAACCTATCCAACAACACCTACGAAGTACTTCTAGTTTCATACTTGTTCTAGGTAGAGCGAACGTCAAGCGTGCGTAGAGTTGTATCGGTGGTCGATAGAACTTGAGGGAATATTTGTTGTTCCTTTAGCTCCTCATTGGGTTCGACATTCTTACTTATCGAAAACTGTTGCGATCCCCTATACTTGTGGGTTATCAGCCTACCATGCGGCTATGCCTCTAAGTCGTGCCCCAACACGTGGGAGATATAGCCGTATTGTGGGTGTTACAAGTTGGTAATCAGAGCCTTCCCCGACTTTGGAGCCCCCTTCTTGATCGAATCGCTGACGTTGTTGTGTCTAGAACAAAATGTTTTGAGTCTTAGGATTATATATATATATATATCAGAGAGTAGGATTATTTTTACTCCTCAGTCCCTTCGTCGCTCTGGTGAGGCCTCCCGACGTAGACGTTTTGACTTATCTCTCCTCAAATTTCACGTTTTTTAGGATCACGCGGGTATCTTGGAATCGTTCTGATAGTCTTGTGACGAGAACATTGTTCTTGGTGCATCCTGACATTTAGGGGTTGTGGCAGTGTCTCGGGGAGTTGAGCTCCGAGGTGTTGTCGTCACAATTTTATGGTTGTAGTTCTGGAATACCCGAGTTTCACCGACATCGAAAATCTCTTTTATGCAGTTGTTGGTGAGATAACCTTGACGCCGCCCAGTACTAGGGCGGGAGTTCGGGAGTATTGCCATAAATCGTATAACATATGCTTTTTGAAGGTTGAGGTACACGGTTTCCAAAGGTTTCTTGGTTATGTGTTGAAGGATGGATACAGCTGGATGTAGGAATTGTTAGTTTGGGTGAGATATTATGCTTCCCCTGTATCCCTAATGCCTGATTGCATAACCAGAAAGTTTCGGGAGTTTATAAGTGGGAATTCAAGTATCTCATAGGATATCTTTCCAACAGACACATGATACGATATGAGGTCTATCATATGTTTGTTTTCGGCTTATTCTGCAAGCCAATCCTTGTTATGTTTTGAGTTGTGGTATTCGAGTTGCTTCGAAGTCAAATGTTGATTCCATACCTTTTTCCAAGTGGTGTTCTCATATTTCTATGTGAATACTAATCTTTTTGATCATCGAGATGGTCATATTAATTCTTTTCTAACCGGTGTGCTTCTCTTCAAGTGGATCCGACCATTTCAACATTCGCGAGATCAAATTTCAGTTCTTCTCAATGGTGTTCGTTTCATTCGTCCCAAGCTGCCTTTTGTTTTCCCGCCCTCCCACCCTTTTTCTTCGAGGACTCAGATCTCTTAATCAAGTATCCTTTTATTGACGGAAGCCTCTTCATTCTTTTCCGTCAATGTTCTTATCCGGTGATTCTCATAAAGATACTAACGGAGCTTCAAGTTATAATTCTTCGTTCTCTTTTCTTCTCCGGTGGATTCAATTCAAGTTTTGTTGATCATATCCTTTTCCTCGTTTCAAATGCTTTTCCCAAGCTGGTGCACCTCTTAATCGTTCATCTCTCTATTCATATTCGAAGTGCCCAAGATAGCTTAGAAGATTCGTGTTTCCACTCTGCATTCGTTCAAGCTCTTTCGAGGATGTTATCTCATTCAAACCATTTAATTCAACCGATGCAATCTCTCTTTCCAAGCAATCTTTTCAACAGTGTTTATTTTGAGTGGGCCCTAACCCACAAGTCTTTTCCCAGGATCTTACCTGACTCTTCTAATTCTTTCCGGAGTTATTCTCAAATTCATTGCAAAGTTTGACGTAAGAATGAATTGTCATCAGTCATATGCATTTCTCCAAGTATCATCTTTTGTTTTCAATTCTTATGATGGTTCGTTCAAGAATTCTCTTCCGTTTTTATTGTATCAATTCATTCGTTCTTCCAAATCCTACCAGTGGATCGTTGAAGACCTTTCTCAAGTTTGTGCTATATCTATTTTAATCCTTTCAACGAGAATGAGTAGTATGCCAAATCCATTGTGTGTCATCAATTTAATTGATGAAGGATAAGAATAATGTAATTCTTATTCTTGTTTCATCGAGTAAAATTCAATTCCTTATTCCGGAGGTTCATCAAATTCTCGGTTTCAATTGTTTCATCTTTTCTTTTTCCCGGAGTTCCAAGTTCTCTCAATTATATCGTCGCGAAGATCCATCTAAATTATTACAAGGCTTCACCTTGTGTTTTCAACTTCTCTTTCTTTTTATCATCATTTTGTTACCAGAGTTCTTCATGGAGGTTCCACATGGTGGTTCGTCAAGGATTCATTCCATTCTTCAATTATTCTTCAAGATTTCTCTCAGAGCTAAGATCCGCCAAGCTATACTCTCAAATAAACATGGGGCTCAATGCATGTCTTGTTTTGAGGAGTTCAAACATTCTTCATCTTGCATTCCGAAGTGCAATTCTTTCTACCTTATCTTTTGAGTTGGTGTTATGTCACTCTTGACAATTTCCCTCCGTATGTCATGATTCAATAGTTGTTAAGAATGAGATATTTTAAATCCATCAATCTCTTCATTAGAGTTATCTGGGGTTATATTTCACCTAAAGCTTTCCCTAAGGATTGTTGCTATTTATGGTGCTCATAAATGACCCAAGTTCTTCATTTATCTTCCTGGTGAAATAAGTTTCTCGTCTCCTTGTTCATATCAATTCAATCTATTGTTTTTGTTAGTGGCAGAGTTTCACCTCGTAGTTTTGAGATGTCTTTCATAAGCCCACATCAAGCTTATCCTTTCGTTGTTGATAATCCAACAACTCCGTTCTAGCATTTGTTGTAAGCGTGCTCTCTCAAGATCTTGTTTCCCTCCATTCATTCCATTCCATTCTTTCATTTCTTCCGGAGGCATTGTGATGTTGCTCTCTTCACCCGTCACCTTGTTGTTTCAAGATCATGTTCTTTTCCTTGTTTATCTGTTTAGCAGGAGTGTTGTGTCCTATGCTCAAGTTCTTTTCATCTTATCAAGTCTTGTATCTCTCTTAAACCGGAGTGCTGTTCGAATTTGTTCTTCCTTGTTGCTTGTTTATCTCGTTTCAACCAGAGTGGTTTCAATTCCTTCTTCTCCATTGTGCTCAGCATTCATAGTTTCGCAACCTCCAAGGTTCCTTGTTCCTTTTTTCTAACGGAGTGTTTTCAACTTTGTTCATCTTCATTGTATTCTTTCTTTCAAGTTGTTAAACCTCTCAAGGCTCTTTGGTTTCACTCGTATGTCAAAGAAGCAACTTAGTTTTACCTCTTCTCTTCCTCTTCCGTTTTCCTCCGGTGCCATCCTAGATCTCGGGACGAGATCCTCTCGTAGTGGTGGAGTGTTGTAACGCCCCAAGACCGGAGCTTCAGATGCCTTCCATGGTTTCCGAGTTTCATCGTGTGATTTGTTTGGTTCGTTGCTTTCTTCTTTGCATCATTTGCATTGCATCATGTCATCATGCCATCTTTTTCTCAACAATCAAATCGTATGGATCTTCGATCCATTTAAATTGAGGGAACTCACATGGTGATTTATCTATATAACATATCCTCCCAATATATTAGGGAGCTATAATAAATATTCTAACACACTTGCAAATATTCCCCATGTCTTTTCTATTTCAAGTTTGACTTCAAAACCTTGCCGACAACTCCTTCTCCTTTTATCGAGGTTCCTCCAAAAATCCTCATCATTTTCTGGGCACTTCATAACCCTAGTCCTAGTTCAAACCTTTTGTTTAAATTCAAATGAGTTTGAATTTAAACTTTGCAATCTTGGCCTTTTTCTATTTTCTCGGAACAAGCACATTTTTGTGAGTTCGGGAAAATTATCCGCGTGTCCAACTCCTTCCCCTATCCTCCCTTTATTTCTTTCTTATCTATGTGCTGTTGTTTTTCTTGAGAAGAGAGTGTAGAGGGAAGAGATCCCAGCCCACCAGGTCGTTTAGGCCCAGCTAGGCCTTCCTTCACTGCAGCCCCGACCCATCTTGCTTCACGGTCCCAGGCCGGCCCAATCACCCCTTCTCAACCCTAGCGCGACCCCATGGTCTCTCCCTCTCGTGTTCCCCTCGCGCCGCCAGGAGGATCGCTCGATCCCCTCTCCCTCGCATCCTCCCACACCGCCGCCAGCACCCGCATGCACGCAGATCCCAGTCCCGCTCGGCCCCCCTCGTCCTCCTCTGTGCCGACCCACCCCCATGGCCGCCGAGCCACCGCCTTGCGCCGCCCGTTCGTCGCCCCACCGCAGCATCCTGCTTCGCTCGACGCCTCTGCGCCAAGTCCCTCAACCGGGGCGCCGCGCCTACGCCCCTGCTTCCTCGTCACCGGCGAGCGTCGCGCCGTCTTCTTCTCCTCCTGCCCGCAACCGAGCCCCGCTGCCGCTGCCCTTCTGCAACGCCGCCGTCCACGACCAGCAGGAGGCCGCCGCTTGCCTCGCACCACTGCTGCCGGCGACCGAGGCTGCTGGAGCATGCCCGCAGTCACCCATGCGCCGCCATGCCTCCCCTGCAACTGCTCTTCGGCGAGCTCCAGCAGCTCCACCACGTTCCGATGCCGCCGGCTGACCTCGTCTTCCTTCTGCCCTGTTGCTGCCGCTGTTTTTCCGTTGTCAAACGAACGAGCAGCGCCTTCGGGTTTTTTTCGCCAAGTCCCTGCTCCGATGAACTCACACTCAACCTCGACAACCTGCCAAGCACCTGTGACCGAAGACTCCAAGTTCCCTGCAGATCGTAAAGACCGGCAAGTCCAACTAGAACCGATGCCCCAAGGACCCTGAGTATGACTACGTGGTGACGCGTCAAGTATCTATACCGTGTCTCCGGAATCACCAAGACCGTCCCGGTTATTGTCAAGGACCATTTTGGTTTCGGAACGCGACAAGTACCACGACACCTATGCCCCGTCAAGTTCGACTACAACGACTACGTGACGACCCTGGATATGGAATTGCAAAACGCAAGTACCCCTTCGAGTTGACGAGACCGGAGAGTCCGAAGACCCCAAGTACCACGACATCGACGACCCTCAAGTTCGACTACACGGAACCCTCAAGTAACCCTACACACGTGTACCACTACTATCGCCAATACCGTGAGTACCTCTACCGACCCCGACCATCAGAGAGTGTACGACTACAAACGTGTACCCCTACCGTCGACCCGCGAAGACCCCGTGGATTTCAAGTTCCGTGTCGTGAACCCGAACATCTACGGACATGAACGACTACTTCCTCTTCGACTCTTGAACCACTACTTCCACTACATCGCGGGAACGTCCACTTCCTCTACTTTGCACCGAACGAGAACCGTCCCATTTGCACGCTTCGAAGGTATAACCCCGAGAAGACGCCCGTGGACCGAATGCATGTATTGTATGAGATGCACCATATGTTTGCACCATGTCCGGATTGATCCTTGCATGTTCCTCGTTAGCCTTGCCGTGAATCCGTGGGACACCTGGAATCAGGGATCACCCCACCATCCTTGTGTGACTCGCTCTCGCCACACTTCCTTTGCACCGGTATCTCCATGAGCTATCGGAACAGTTATGTTGCCATGGTATCATTTCGGATTCGTTGCCGTGGCCCCTTTCTTTCCACCACGGTGACAAATGCTTCATATCATGTTCATGTCAACTTTTTCATAAAATTGCATCCAACTTGAATATGTCATCTGCATCATGATAACAACATCAAGAGTGTTTAAATTGTTGTTTGCTTCATTTGCTAAATGCACATGGGGATTTTCTGAAATGGTTGTTGTTATTTCCGGCCTCATTTAAATTTGCCTAAATGTTTAGTTTACTTATGCTTCACCTCTTGCCATGTTTAAACAACATTTAATTTTGTTGAGTAGTTTAAACGGGAGAGAACTAAATAATCAAATGAGGTGTTTCGTCAATATGCAACTCGTTGCATATTGAGCTCCACTTAACTTGTAGTTTTGTCTGTGCACTTTGCCATGCCATGCATATTTGAACCAAACATGCATCATACTTGATTATGCATCATGCCATGTTTATGCTTGTTGGTTTACCATGTTGTTTGCTTATTTTCGGTGGTGCTTCTTCGGGTTAGTTCCGATAACGTCGCGTTTGTGAGGGTCTGTTCGACTATGTCCGTTTGTCTTCTTCATGGATTCGTTCTTCTTCCTTGCGGGATCTCAGGCAAGATGACCATACCCTAGAAATCACTTCTATCTTTGCTTGCTAGTTGTTCGTTCTATTGCTATGTCACGCTACCTACCACTTGTTATATCCTGCCTCCCATATTGCCATGTCAAGCCTCCAACCCACCTTTCCTAGCAAACCATTGTTTGGCTATGTTACCGCTTTGCTCAACCCCTCTTATAGCGTTGCTAGTTGCAGGTGAAGATGAAGTTCGTTCCATGTTGGAACATGGATATGTTGGGATATCACAATATCTCTTATTGAATTAATGCATCTATATACTTGGTAAAGGGTGGAAGGCTCCGCCTTATGCCTGGTGTTTTGTTCCACTCTTGCCGCCCTAGTTTCCGTCATACCGGTGTTATGTTCCTTGATTTTGCGTCCCTTATGCGGTTGGGTGTTATGGGAACCCCTTGACAGTTCGCTTTGAATAAAACTCCTCCAACAAGGCCCAACCTTGGTTTTACATTTACCTAACAACCTATCACCTTCCCTTGGGTTCTGCAGACTCAAGGGTCATCTTTATTTTAACCCCCCGGGCCAGTGCTTCTCTAATTGTTGGTCCGAACTAGAGCCCCTTGCAGCGCCACCTCGGGGAAACTTGAGGGCTGGTTTTAGTTGTACGGATTGCTCATCCGGTGTTGCCATAAGAACGAGATATGTGCAGCTCCTATCAGGATTGTCGGCACATCGGGCGGCTTTGCTGGTCTTGTTTTACCATTGTCGAAATGTCTTGTAACCGGGATTCCGAGACTGATCGGGTCTTCTTGGGAGAAGGAATATCCTTCGTTCACGGCGAGAGCTTGTGATGGGCTAAGTTGGGACACCCCTGCAGGGTTTTGAACTTTCTAAAGCCGCTCCCGCAGTTATGTGGCAGATGGGAATTTGTTCATATCCGGTTGTAGAGAACTTGACACTTGACTTAATGAAAATGCATCTACCGCGTGTGTAGCCGTGATGGTCTCTTTCCGGCGGAGTCCGGGAAGTGAACACGGCTTTGGAGTTATTTTGAACGTAAGTAGTTTCAGGATCACTTCTTGATCACTTCTAGTTCACGACCGTTGCGTTGCTTCTCTTCTCGCTCTTATTTGCGTATGTTAGCCACCATATATGCTTAGTGCTTGCTGCAGCTCCACCTCACTACCCTTTCCTGCCCATAAGCTTAAATAGTCTTGATCTCGCGGGTGTGAGATTGCTGAGTCCTCGTGGCTCATAGATACTTCCAAACTGTTGCAGGTGCCGATGATACTAGTGCTGATGACGCAACTGAGCTCAAGTGGGAGCTCGATGAAGATCGTGCTCGTTGTGTTGTTTCGTTTCCTGTTGATCAGTAGAGGTGCCCAGTTGGGACGATCGGGGATCTAGCATTTGGGGTTGTCTTTCTTTATTTTGGTTATGTAGTCAGACCTTTGTTTGTATTTTGGATGATGTATGACTATCTATGTATTGTGTGAAGTGGCGATTGTAAGCCGACTCTTTATCCCTTTCTTATTCAGTACATGGGATGTGTAAAGATTACCCCTCTTGCGACAGGCCTACCATGCGGCTATGCCTCTAAGTCATGCCCCGACACGTGGGAGATATAGCCGCATTGTGGGTGTTACATGAAATGCCTAGAAAACCAAGTTAATGTATAAAAATGTCCAAATGAACCCTGAATAATTCCAATTTTTTTGACGACACACCTATAGTTGCATGTTCAATGCAGATAAAAGTTCTAGCAATTCAAACACCATCCTTTGCAGCTGTGAGCCCATTATGTGATTCAAATCAAGACGAAAAATCAAGTAGATCGCACACAGTTTATCACCAACCATGTGAGATGTAGCACAAAATATCCTGGAGCACCGTCGGTGTATAGTACGCATACGGCTTATGCGGGAATGTGTGTCGGCTACAGTCCACAGCAGGCGTGTCAAGCACACTAGATCGCTCCCCAAATATCATTTCACTGTTCAATCGTCGCCTGTGAAAGATGGGGACATGGACCCGCTTCGTGAGGGCAACTTCGGTGGCTCACTCCGGCGAGAGCGCGGCCGGAGCCGCCAGGCGCGTGCTAACAAGCTTCATGAGCACGGCCGCAATCTTTGACCGGGCGGCCAAGGCAGTCCAAACGGTCGATGTTGCTTCTTAGGTGGTGGCAGCAACATCTGCCTCGGGGATAGCAACTGGCGAGAGCGGCACAGCAGCTGTCCGTTCCGTAGCGGTGGCCTTAGCCCTGTTGGAGGCCGCCCACGACCATGTCGAGGCCATCCACGCCCAGCTCATGGCGTTCACCACACAAATCAAACGAAACTTCTCTGACAACAGTGCGCAATCCACGTCCAAAGACTTGGCAACCACCGAGAGCATTAGAGCAGTCGTCCGTTCCTGCGTGGCATACCTTGCCACGACGGAGCCCGCCCAAGGCAAGATCGCGGCCGCCCACACCAAGCTCGTGGCGGCCTATTCCAAATATATGGCAGATGCGGATGGCGAGATTCTGGCCGAGTATGGTTCGATGGATGCCATGGAGCTCCTTCCCCAGGAGATCGTCGGGCGCGAGATGGACATGGAGGCGGCAGCAAAGATCAACGAGCACCGGCCGTAGTAGTACTCTTTGTTTTTTAATTAAGAGCGCTGGTCTTTAATTTGTTAAAGTAATGTTTAGGTTAGTTAGCTCTATTTAATGCTGAACTTGCTCGACTAAGAAGTGTAGGTGTGCTGTAGTCTCCTTTGTGTAGCCAAATTATGCAATGACGTGGGTGACCACTGTAACCAGGGAAATTCGAACCAAAATTTTTGACGTTCAAACTCATCACACATGGGTTAAGATATCTGAATTGTTTGTGATGTTCACATATCGTACACAATGCTGAATAAGGGACCGTGTCCGATGACACTTTGCGCACCAGTTTTTTCGCTGAACCAATTCCAAATTTTTGGCTTCCATGGAAATATCTACCTCCCCGCCCCCTTCCCCTTACCAGAAGCCACATTTCCCCTGTTTCCTCCTGCCTTTCCAAGTTCAAACCTTCACTCTTTGCTTGCAGTGCCGCCTCCTCGTCGGCGACCCTCCTTCACGCTGCTCGGCCACATCTATCCAGGCAGGTAATCCACACCTGACCCCCATCCTCCTCCTCCTTCCACACCACACATGCCCCGACCGCCGGCGCGACACCTTCCACCCAAATCACCGACCCTCCATGAAATAAGCGCCGCCCTAAGCCATGGTGCACACAGTATAGCCAGGAGCTCAAGGAGCATTTGGCAGCGGAGAAGCAAATCGCGGTCGCAGGCACGGATGAGGTCGTGATGGCTGCCATTCGTGCCGACCCCCAGATCTTGGAGGAGCACCTCGCCGTCGAGGCCACCATCGATGCCTCGCATGACGACGCCGCGACACAGTTGGCTGCTTTAAACGACAGTTCGTGGCGTTTTATTGAGGCCACCCTCGATGCCTTCGACAAAGACTACGAGGTGTTTTCTCAGCATGCACGTGCTTACCTCAACTTGAAAGCCAGCAGGTTGGTGCCCGGAGCGGCTCAGGCAACTCACCACTACGACGAGGGCACCCATGATGCGGAGGCCTCACCCTCTTCCATGTCCAAGGATCCAATCGTCATCGATATCTCCGACAATGAGGAGTAGCTTGTCTTATTAGCTCACTATAAGGACCCGTGTTCAGTTGCTAGCTACTGCCTTTCCTTAACAAATTTTGGTGAATTGTGCTATCTAATTTTACCATACAATCTCTTGCTCTAGTGTATATGTTCTATATGTCGTGCAATGTGGTGATCACTTATTAACTGTTTGGTTAATTAGTTGTCGTGTTCAGTTAACTGTTTGGTTCAATTCTACAAATGTGATGTTCAATTCTTCAGGGTGCAATTTTGTATCGTCTTCCATGTGAGAAATAAATCGAATTTTTCTTTACAAAATACATGAGAAACAAATACAATTGCTATATTTCCAAGTTGTTAAGCATGCTTGGTTTGGTTAACTATCTGATCTTCTATCATGTTATACATTATGCAATGTGGTGCTCAATTAACGTTTGGTTCATTTGTTGTGGCGTTTAGTTAACTATTTGGTTCAATTCTGCAATGCGATGTTCAATTGTTGTGGGTGCATTCTGTTATTGTATACTATGTAAGAAATGAATCAAATTTGGTTGTACTAAATACATGAGAAACAAATACAATTGCTATATTTCTTAGTTGCTAAGCATGCTTGGTTTGGTTAACTATCTGATCTTCTACTAGGAGTATGTTATATTGTGCAATGTGGTGCTCAGATAATGTTTGGTTCATTTGTTGTCATGTTTAGTTAACTGCTTGGTTCAATTCTGCAATGCAATGTCCAATTGTCGTGGGTAGAATTTTATATTGTTGTGCATGTGAGGAATAATTGAATTTGGCTGCACTTAATACATGAGAAACATATATAGTTGCTATATTTCCTAGTTCTTAATCATGCTTGGTTTGTAGAAATGGGTTTTCCATGTGGCTTGAATTAATTTGATAAATTTGCAATGTGCTTATTTTTCATCAGTATATTTTACTAATAGCATGCGAACCCTCACTTAACCTGATCACTAACTACCTTATATGTGTTGCAGGGAAACAATGGGAAGCACTGGGGTTTACAATCGAGGTTTGCACATGCATGGTCCTTTGTCTAATAGAACATTATTGTGCAATTGCATGAACCATTATAATATTTAGGTTTTTTTTAACAATTTGGTCTTTCACATGTAGGTCCTGCTGTCAGAGGTTTTGACGCACTGTTCGACCCTTTTTGCATATGGGGGAAATGAGTTGTCCATGAATATCAGTCAAGTCAAGAAACTCAGAAAGATTGTTAGGATAAAGAAATTAGTGACAAAAATAACAAGATCTTTGTCTGCACAATGAAGAAGACATCAGTTCACTACAGGATGGTACTAACTATTATACCTTGCTTTTTTATTCCTTTGCCCCATTTCCAATATAGAGAAGATATTTATGAATATCCTTGTTTTCAGGCCTTTCCAAAGCAGTTCACTAATGATTACCTCTCAAACCACCTGTATGGTCAGGAGGCGAGGAAGTTATTCATACAACACCCACAGTTCCATATTAAAGTGTTCCTGAAGAGGATGAAGGATGCATGGTCAATCATCCACAGGCACTGGCCTAAAGTTGCTAAGACCTTCAACATCAATGAAGGCTCAATATTTGTCTTTTGCTTCAGCAGTTTTCCAGATGAGATACATCTGTCTATGTACCGTCTATGATGCTAATTTCGAAAGGTTATAGATGTTGCATGTGAAACTTGGTGCTGGTGCAGTTGTGTAATGGGGTAGCTGAGTGCTGAAGCTATATGATGTTGTACTCTGATGTATTTTAATTATGAAAATGAAATATATTGTGTGCTTAATATGAAATGCCAATTAGATTAATAAATGGATTATTAATAATAGGATAATTAGCATGCTAATTGGGTTTTTCTATTGCAAACGGTTATTGAGAAAACACCGTGGGCGATGACCTCAGGCAACGCACACAGTTTCTAGGAATAAACCATGTTGGATTAATGAACAATCACACACGGCATCCTCTTGGAAACTGTTTGCGTTTGGCCACCTGGCGCAAATGTTTACCACATAAAAACTGTGTGTGATGGACAGTCGTTGCCACACAGTTTCTTCTACGCACCGTGTGTGATGCATTAAATAACGCAAACGATAAAACTGTTAATACCTTGTGAAATGGAAACGTTATCACAAACGATTTAACGGGGAAAATTGTGTGTGATGTACCTGCGAATGGAAACATTTTCCTTGGAGTGACTGTGTGGGATGTATATAGGAACGGAAACGTTTAGCAGAGACTGACTGTGTGGGATGAACTTACGACCGAAAACGGTTTCGCCTGTATAATTGAATTTTTTTAGCACTACTGTATGTATAACCGTATTTGATCGCTCGCCGGTCGCACACGACCTCATTTTGTCGAGCGTGTGTACCAGGAGGGCATATCCCCGACGGTTTCTGGGTCGTGTGGGAAGGACCCCCCTATCGCAGTCACTCACTAGGCAATGGTTCCAAATGTCGTCACAGAAAGGGGTTAAAAACCGTTTGTATAGCAACTTGTTGTACTAGTGGCTATCCAACATGCATCTAGAGTATTAAGTTCATAAGAACGGAGTAACGCCTTAAGCAAGATGACATGATGTAGAGGGATAAACTCAAGCAATATGATGAAAACCCTATCTTTTTACCCTTGGTGGCAACAATACAAATACGTGCCTCTCTACCCCTACTTTGTCACTAGGTGAGGACACATCAAGATTGAACCCAAAACTAAGCACCTCTCCTATTGCAAGAAAAACCAATCTAGTTGGCCAAACCAAACAGATAATTCGAAGAGAAATACAAAGATATCAAATCATGCATAGAAGAATTCAGAGAAGATTCAAATAATATTCATAGATAAACTGATCATAAATCCACAATTCATCGAATCTCGACAAACACACCGCAAAACAAGATTACATCGGATAGATCTCCAAGAACATCGAGGAGAACACGGTATTGAGGATCAAGAACAAGCCATCTAGCTACTAGCTATGGACCCGTAGGTCTGTGGTAAACTACTCATGCTTCATCGGAAGGGTAATAGAGTTGATGTAGAAGCCCTCTGTGATCGGATCCCCCTCCGGCGGGGTGCCAGAAAAGGTCACAAGATGGGATCTCATGGGTACAGAAGGTTACGTCAGCGGAAAAGTATTTTGGTGGACGCTTCTGGTTGTTTGGGAATATTTGGGAAATTATAGGCCAAAGTTTAGGGTTAGAGGAGTCCCATGGGGATCACAAGCTAGGGGGCGCGAAGGGAGTCTTGGATTAAGTGGTCCTCGGGCGTCCAACATGTGTGACATGGGCCGGACTGTTGGTCCATGAAGATACAAGATAAGAAGACTTTCTCCCGTGTCCTGATGGGACTCTACTTTGCGTGGATGGCAAGCATGTCATCCGGATGTATTATTTTCTTTCTCTGTAACCGACTTTGTGTAACCCTAGTCCCCTCCGGTGTCTATATAAACGGAGGGTTTAGTCTGTAGACACAAGGACAATCACAATCATACAAGCTTGACTTCTAGGGTTTAGCCACAATGATCTCGTGGTAGATCAACTCTTGTAATCCTCATACTCATAAAGATCAATCAAGCATGACATAGGGTATTACCTCCATCAAGAGGGCCCAAACCTGGGTAAAACATCGTGTCCCTATCTCCTCTTACCATCGACCTTAGACGCACAGTTCGGGACCCCCTATCCGAGATTTGCCGGTTTTGACACCGACATTGGTGCTTTTGTTGAGAGTTCCACTGTGTCGCCGCTAGAAGGTTTGATGGCTCCATCAATCATCTGCAACGATGCTGCCATGGGGGAGGTTTTTCTCCCCGGCCAGATCTTCATATTCGGCGGCTTCGCACTGCGGGCCAACTCACTTGGCCATCTAAAGCAGATCGATAGCTACGCCCCAGGTCACCAGATTAGTTTTGGAGGCCTGGATTATGTCGCTGATATCCGAGGAGACTTGATCTTCCAAGGATTCACGACCCCAACCTCCGCTCTGGCCTTAGATCCGAAGCGCGTCACCAGGTCCGAAGACGGGATTTCTAAGCCCGCCGGACTATCTGCAGCAACTAAGCCCAGTACGGGAGAGTCGGAGGAAGCAGTGTAGCTAGCAACCATCATAAAGCCGGACACTGGCTCTGAGCCCTCGGAGTTAGCATCGTGTGAGCTCGGCCATGGAGTCCCCTTCCCGCCGTACTCCATGAATTCTTTTCTCCCTGGACAAACCTCGCCTTTAAGCGAGGCTCTGGACTTGATGTGATCCCTTGTTATTATAGAGGAGCAACGACTGAACTACGCCCAACCCAGACTAGGGGCTGAGAGCGGGGAATTTTACGTCCCACCCACCACCCACTTCATCTCCACAGTCGAGGACTTAACTGACATGCTCGATTACAGCTCCGAGGACATTGACGGTATGGACGACGATGCCAGAGAAGAGCAGGCCCGAAACCCACCGTTTACCGATCGCTGGATGATACGTCTCCGTCGTATATATAATTTTCGATAGTTTCATGCCAATATTATACAACTTTCATATACTTTTGGAAACTTTTTATACTATTTTTGGGACTAACATATTGATCCAGTGCCCAGTGCCAGTTCCTGTTTGTTGCATGTTTTTTTGTTTCGCAAAAAATCCATATCAAATGGAGTCCAGATGGGATAAAAATTGACGGAGATTTTTTTGGAATATATGTGATTTTTGGGAATAAGAATGAACGTGAGACGATGCCCGAGGGGTCCACGAGGCAGGGGGCGCGCCCCAGGGGGTTAGGCACGCCCTGGACCGTCGTGGCCACCCTGTAAGGAGTTTGGTGCCCTTCTTTCGCCGCAAGAAAGCCAATATCCGGATAGAAATCATGTTAAAATTTCAGCCAAATCGGAGTTACAGATCTCTGGGAATTTAAGAAACGGTGAAAGGGCATAATTTGGAACGCAGAAACAAAGAGAGACATATCCAATCTCGGAGGGGATCTCACCCCTCCGCCTCCATGGAGGCCATGGACCAGAGGGGAAACCCTTCTCCCATCTAGGTAGAAGGTCAAGGAAGAAGAAGAAGAAGGGGGGCTCTCTCCCCCTCTGTCCCGGTGGCGCCGGAACGCCGCCGGGGCCGTCATCGTGTGACGGCGATCTATTCCCACACCTCTGTCATCTTCACCAACATCTTCATCACCTTCCCCCATCTATCTACAGTGGTCCACTCTCCCGCAACCCGCTGTACCCTCTACTTGAACATGGTGCTTTATGCTTCATATTATTATCCAATGATGTGTTGCCATCCTATGATGTCTGAGTAGATTTTCGTTGTCCTATCGGTAATTGGTGAATTGCTATCATTGGTTTAATTTGCTTGTGGTTATGTTGCCGTCCTTTGGTGCCCATCATATGAGCATGCGTGTGGATCACACCATAGGGTTAGTTGTATGTTGATAGGACTATGTATTGGAGGGCAAGAGTGACAGAAGCTTCAACCTAGCATAGAAATTGATGCATACGGGATTGAAGGGGGACCAATATATCTTAATGCTATGGTTGGGTTTTACCTTAATGAACGTTAGTAGTTGCGGATGCTTGCTAATAGTTCCAATCATAAGTGCATAGAATTCCAAGTCAGGGATGACATGCTAGCAGTGGCCTCTCCCACATAAAACTTGCTATCGGTCTAGTAAAGTAGTCAATTGCGTAGGGACAATTTCACAACTCCTACCACCACTTTTCCACACTCGCTATACTAACTTTATTGCTTCTTTACCTAAAACAGCCCCTAGTTTTTATTTACGTGCTCTTTATATTCTTGCAAACCTATCCCGTTACACCTACAAAGTACTTCTAGTTTCATACTTGTTCTAGGTAAAGCGAATGTTAAGCGTGCGTAGAGTTGTATCGGTGGTCGATAGAACTTGAGGGAATATTTGTTCTACCTTTATCTCCACGTTGGGTTCGACACTCTTACTTATCAAAAGAGGCTACAATTGATGGCCTATACTTGTGGGTTATCAAGACCTTTTTCTGGTGCCGTTGCCGGGGAGCAATAGCGTGGGGTGAATATTCTTGTGTGTGCTTGTTTGCTTTATCACTAAGTAATTTCTATTTTCGTTCTAAGTTGTTCTCTATCTTTAGTTATGGATATGGAACACGAAATACCAAAAAAATTAGGTTTACTTGCGACTCATGGAGATGGGGAACCACCTAAAACCCTCGATGCTCATTATGTGAAAGATATTATGCACTACTTTAATAATCCTAAGAAAACCCCATTCAATTATATAATGGGAGATACGTTGGATCAATGCGAATACTTTAGGGATTATCGCTTGAATCAAAAGGGGAAACTATTATGGGATCAAATTTATATGTTGCATTGGTATGCTCGGCAACTATGTGTAACGCCCCGAGACCGTTGTGCCAGGTGTCTTCCAGTTATTCGCTGTTGTTGCCTTGTCATTTTCTTGCGTGTCATGCATTTCATATCATGTCATCATGTGCATTGTATTTGCATACATGTTTGTCTCATGCATCCGAGCATTTTCCCCATTGTCCGTTTTGCAATCCGGCGCTCCTATGTCCTCCGGTGTCCTTTTCTACCTCTTTTCGTGTGCGGGTGTTAAACATTCTCGGATTGGACCGAGACTTGTCAGGCGTCCTTGGTTTACTACCGGTAGACCGCCTGTCAAGTTTCGTGCCATTTGGACTTCGTTTGATACTCCAACGGTTAACCGAGGAACCGAGAAGGCCTCGTGTGTGTTGCAGCCCAACACCCCTCCAAAGTGGCCCAAAACCCACCAAAACCTCCTCCATCCTCTCGGTCGTTCGATCACGATCGTGTGGCCGAAAACCGCACCTCATTTGGAGCCTCCTAGCTTCCTCTACCTATAAATACATGGCTCTCCCCGAAGTTTCCGCGCAGATCAAACCCTAGCCCCGCTCCTCTCGCGCAGCCGGACATGTCCATCCCGTCGCCGGACATGTCCACCCCGCCGCCACGTCGCTCCGGCCAATCCAAAGGCGACACGTCAGCGCCGCCGCCTCCCGCGCCTAATGAGGGGCCGCCATCTGTCTGGTTCGCGCCTCCCCCGCCACGCGGCCCGCGGGGCCCAGATCCGGCCCGCATGGGCCCGGTCGTCGCCGCCGCCGCCCGTAGGCGTGTGCCCGCACCCGCCGCCTCGCCTCTCGCCGGCGCGCTCCGCTGCCGCCGCGCCATTGCAGCTCCGCCCCAGCTTGCCGAGACGCCGGCCTGCGCCGCTGCCGGAGCGCCGCCACGCCCTGGCTCCGGCCATCTCGTCGACCCGCGTCGTCCGCCGCTGTGTGCCGCGCCCGAGGCCGCCTCATCGCCGGACTCTGCCGGATCCGGCGACCCCGACCACGCCAACCGCCATCTCCCTCCTTTCCGGCCACATCTCCAGCGAACCTCGGTTCGTGCGCCGCCTCAGATCCAGATCTGGAATCTCGGAGGTTGACTTTTTCGCCTAACTTCCAGTAATTTTTGGCATTCTTCATCATGTCATAACTCTGCAACCGTGGCTCCGTTTCGGGCGTGTAGCATATTGAATTGTTCTCCTCGACAAGTACTTCATTTCATCTCATTGCATCATGTTCATTTGAGCTCATCTTGATGCCATAAATGCTGTTGAAAGAGTGCTAGTTTCTGTTAGTTTTAGATTCATATCGGCATCTGATCTTTTATCATTTTTGCCATGATTAATGTGTGCCTCCTATGAACTTGAGACCTACATGTGTTTTGAAGTATGCCATGCCATCTTTACAGGGGTGTATGGCATGTATTTTTTGTGATCCATGTGGTTACTAGCACAAGCATGCAAAGTAGCTCTCGTGATGTTGCTGATTTCAGGGACTTAGAAATCTTCCAAGTCTTTGCCCTGTTAATATTTTTATGCCATGTATTCTTGTTGCTACCGAGTGATCCATGCCTCTTTTGAGCATGATCAGTAAGGATGTTTTGTAGATGTTGTAGTGGTCTATCCATCCATGTCTTTGTTTGCAATTATGGAGGACCCGAGCTTGACTCAATCGAGCTCTACTTTTGCTATAAAATTTTCCTGGCAGAATGTTTACGTGTTAAGCATTTTTGCCGAGGTTGTTGTAGTTGATCCGTGCATGCTATGATGTTATTCTTGCCATTTCTAGCTTCTATGCCATGTCTACTTGCTGGGTGTATGCTTAGTTTATCATGCAATGCCTTGTGGTGAGTGCATCGAGCTCGTAAACATGCCTACTTAATATCTGTTTTGCCATATTCCAGTTTTCTACTAAGTCTGAATCTGTTAACAATAATTACTATGTTCACATGGTTGCTATTGTATTTTCTGATCCCTTTTGGCTTATGGTCAGTAAGGGACTTTTGTTGTATGCTTTGAGTAGCTTCATGCCATGCCTTGCTTTGCCATGATATGTTCCTGTAGCATGTTCTTATCTTGCTCTAAACATTGCTTCCTGATGTTAAATTCCTGACATGTTGTTAATTTCACTAAGTCGGTAACCTGATATCTTTTGCACTTTTGCCATGCTTGTTTGAACCTGCTATTGAGTGAATTAGCCGTAGCTTAGTGTTCATCTTTTGTCAAGAATCTTGAGTGGATCCCTGGCATGTGCTTTGTTGCTACGTTAGAGTGCAGTAGCTTGTCGTTCTTGATGCATCTAGATGGCCTCGTGCTGTTAATCACAGCTTTGTGTCATTATTGTTTTGCTTGTCATTTGCAAACCGTGCATCCGATTCCGGTGATCTTTATATCGATTTTGACCGAAATCAACTCCTCTTTCCAGTGGCACTCTTCGTTTTACAAGTTGCGGCCTAGTTCAACCTTTCCCTTCCGGAGTATGCATATGCATTGCATATCACATCCCGCATATCATGCCATGTTTTGCATCATGATGCTTGCGCGTTGCACCGTGGTTGATTGTTGTTTCCTTTGCTTGTGTTCTTGCCTTGGGTAGAGCCGGGAGACGAGTTCGTGTACGAGGTAATCCGTTGAGTACGTTTGCGAGGATCAAGCTTTCATCTTCTCGAAGAACTTTGCAGGCAAGATGACCATACCCTCGAAATCACTTGTATCTTTGCTTGCTAGATGCTCGCTCTTTTGCTATGCCTATGCTACGATACCTACCACTTGTTTATCATGCCTCCCATATTTCCATGTCAAACCTCTAACCCACCTTGTCCTAGCAAACCGTTGTTTGGCTATGTTACCGCTTTGCTCAGCCCCTCTTATAGCGTCGTTAGTTGCAGGTGGAGATTGGAGTTTGTTCCTTGTTGGAACATGATTATTGTTGGGATATCACAATATATCTTATTTATTTAATGCATCTATACACTTGGTAAAGGGTGGAAGGCTCGGCCTTATGCGTGGTGTTTTGTTCCACTCTTGCCGCCCTAGTTTCCGTCATACCGGTGTTATGTTCCTTGATTTTGCGTTCCTTACGCGGTTGGGTTACAATGGGAACCCCTTGACAGTTCTCCTTGAATAAAACTCCTCCAGCAAGGCCCAACCTTGGTTTTACCATTCGCCACCTAGACTCTTTTTCCCTTGGGCTGGCCAGCCCGAGGGTCATCTTTATTTTAAACCCCTCCCGGGCCAGTGCTCCTCTGAGTCTTGGTCCGAACCGAGTAGACTGCGCGGCCACCTCGGGGCAACTCGAGGGTTGGTTTCAATCGTAGGCTGTCTCATCTGAGTGTGCCCTGAGAACGAGATATGTGCAGCTCCTATCGGGATTTGTCGGCACATTTGGGCGGCTTTGCTGGACTTGTTTTACCATTGTCGAGATGTCTTGTAACCGGGATTCCGAGCCTGATCGGGTTGTCCTGGGAGAAGGAATATCCTTCGTTGACTGTGAGAGCTTGTGATGGGCTAAGTTGGGACACCCCTGCAGGGATTTGAACTTTAGAAAGCCATGCCCGCGGTTATGGGCAGATGGGAATTTGTTAACGTCCGGTTGTAGAAAACCTGAAGCTTAACTTAACTAAAATGCATCAACCGCGTGTGTAGCCGTGATGGTCTCTTTCTGCCGGAGTCCGGGAAGTGAACACGGTGTTGGAGTTATGCTTGACGTAGGTTGTTCTAGGATCACTTCTAGTTCTCGACGTGCCTTGCCTTTCTCTCCTCGCTCTCATTTGCGTATGTTAGCCACCATATATGCTAGTGCTTGCTGCAGCTCCACCTCATACCTTTTCCCCTACCTATAAGCTTAAATAGTCTTGATCGTGAGGGTGTGAGATTGTTGAGTCCCCGTGACTCACAGATTACTTCGAAACCCAGATTGCAGGTGCCGATGATACCGTGCAGGTGACGCAACCGAGCTCAAGGAGGAGCTTGATGAAGACCGTGTTCGTTATGTTGTTCCGTTTCCAGTTGATCAGTAGTGGAGCCCAGCTGGGGCGATCGTGGATCTGTAGCATTAGGGGTAGTCTTCTTTTATTTTGGTTCCGTAGTCGGACCTTGCTTGTATCTGGATGATGTAATGCTTTATTCATGTATTGTGTGAAGTGGCGATTTTAAGCCAACTCTGTACCTCTTTCTTATGCAGTACATGGAATGTGTAAAGATTACCCCTCTTGCGACATTGCCTACAATGCGGTTATGCCTCTAAGTCGTGCTCCGACACGTGGGAGATATAGCCGCATCGTGGGTGTTACAAGTTGGTAATCAGAGCCAGCCCTGACTTAGGAGCCCCCTGCTTGATCGAATCGTTGGCGTTCTTGAGTCTAGAAAAATGTTTTGAGTCATTTAGGATTATATATATCGGAGAGTAGGATTCTTTTTACTCCTCAGTCCCTTCATCGCTCTGGTGAGGCATCCTGACGTAGAGTTTTGACTCTTCTCTTCTCAAATTTCACTAATTTTTTTTAGGATCACACGGGTATCTTGGAATCGTTCCGATGGTTTTGTGACAAGAACATTGTTCTTAGTGCCTCCTGACATTTAGGGGTTGTGGTAGTGTCCTGGGGAGTTGAGCTCCGAGGTGTTGTCGTCACAATTTTATCGTTGCAATTCTGGAATACCTGAGTTTCGCCGACATCGAAAATCTCTTTTATGCAGTTGTTGGTGAGATAACCTCGACGTCACCCAATACTGGGGCGGGAGTTCAGGAGTATTGACATAACTCGTATAACGGATGCTTTTCGAAGGTTGAGGTAAACGATTTCCGAAGGTTTCTTGGTTATGTGTTGAAGGATGGATACATCTGGATGTAGGATTTGCTAGATTTGGGTGACATATTATGCTTCCATGTATCCCCAACACCTGATTGCATAACCGAAAGTTTAGGGAGTTTATAAGTGGGAATTCAAGTAGTTCTTAGGATATCTTTCCGACAGATGTACGATATGAAATTGGGGTTCGACGTCTAGTGGTCCGCCTATCCACGGTTGGTTTTACAGTGGTCTCGTTGTGTCTTAAAGAGTCCTTGGCTATGCTGACTCGCGGACGCTTCATATGTCATGTGAACTGCCTTGTACATGATGGTGCTGTACAATCGAGCCCGTGTAGGCCCCACCATGAAAACTACGGACGAAATCTCTATCATATATTTGTTCCGGCTTATTTTGCAAGCCAATCCTTTGTTTTGTTTTCAGTTGTGGTATTCGAGTTTCTTCGAAGTCAAATATTGATTCCATACCTTTCCTAAGCGGTGTTCTAATATTTCTATGTGAATACTAATCCTTCTTGATAATCGAGATTATCATGTCAAACCTTTTCAACCGGCGCGCTTCTCGTCAAGTGGATCCGATCATTTCAACATTTGCAAGATCCAATCTCAGTTTTGGTCAACGGTGTTTGCTTCATTGGTCCTAAATTGCCTTTGTTTTCCCGCCCTCCCACCCTTTTTCTTCAAGGACTCAGATTTCTTAATCAAGTATTCTGTTATTGATGCGAAGTATCTCCATTCTTTTCCGTCAATGTTCTTATCCGGTGATTCTCATGAAGATTCCAATGGAGCTTTCAATTCCATCATTCTTCGTTCTCTTTCTTCTCCAGTGGATTCAAGTCAAGCTTTGTTGATCTTATCCCTTCCTCATTTCAATGTTTTCTCATGCCGGCGCTCTTCTTAATCATCCACTTCTCGTTATTCAATTATTCCGGAGTGCGGAAAATATCTCGAAGATTCGTGTTTCCACTATGCTTTCATTCAAGCTCTTTCAAGGATGTTATCTCTTTTGAGCCATCTAATTCAACCGGTGCAATCTCTCTTTTAAATCGTTTCAACGGTGTTTTCTCTTGAGTGGGCCCTAACCCACAGATATTTTTCCAGGATCTTACCTAACTCTTCTTTTCTGAAGCTATTCTCAAATTCAATTCAAAGTTGACATAAGAATGAATTTGCATCAGTCAATTGCCTTCTCCAATATCGCTTTCAAATTATTTTCATCATTGGCTCAACCTTTCTATTCGTCATCCCGAAGTATCTCAACAATTCTCATTGGTGGTTCTCACCATCATTCTCAACATTTGAAGACCGAAGAAGAGTTCTCTTTAAAATCTTGCTCCATTCTCTGCCATCCTCTCATAATTGATTTCGATTGTGAGATTTTTTTTCACCCATCCGGAGCAATTCATGAGTCTTTTCAGTTCGATTCTCCGAAGACCATCATTTCGGGTTTATTCATTCTCAGCTTTCAGCTCTCGTTCTCCAAATCATACCGGTGCATCATTCAAGTATTATCTAATCAGCTCGTGATCTCTTCATTCTCTTGTGTCTATATATCCCCAAGTATCTTTGTCGGTGATTCATCCCTTTACTTCGTTCGTTTTTCAATTCTTACGGTGGTTCATTCAAGATTTCTCTTCCTTGTTTATCATATCAATTTATTCGTTGTTTCAATCCTACCGGTGGTTCGTTGAAGACCTTCTCAAGTTTATGCTCTATCTCTCTTAATCCTTTCTACAAGAATAAGTAGTATGCCAAATCAGCTGTTTGTCATCAATTTAATTGATCAAGGATAAGCATAATGTAATTCTTATTCTTGTTTCTTCGAGTAAATTCTATTCCTTATTCCGGAGGTTCATCATATCACATTCTCGGTTTGAGATGCTTTATTCTTTTCTTTCCCGGAGTTCCAAGCTCTTTCAAGTATGTCACCACGGAGATTCATCTAAATCATTGCAAGGATTCACCTTGTGTTTTCAACTTCTCTTTCCTTTCGTTTGATCATTCTTTTGTTACCGGATTTCTTCATGAAGGTTTTACATCATGGTTCATCAAGGATTTAATTCATTCTCGAAGTGTTCATCAAGATTCTTTTCAGAGGAGCTCAAGAATTCTTCTTGCAATCCGGAGTGCTATTCTTTCTACCGTATCATCGGAGGTGGTATTATGTCATTCTTGGTAATATGAGTTCATGATTCATGATTCACATGTTGTTAAGAATGAGGTATTTTAAATCCACCAATCTCTTCATTGGAATTATCTTGGGTTATATTTCACCTAAAGCTTTCCTTAAGGATTGTTGCTTCTATGGTGCCGATAAGTGACCCAAATTCTTCATTTATCCTACCAGTGAAATAAGTTTCTCGTCTTCTTGTTCATATCAATCCAATCTATTGTTTCCGTTAGTGGCGGAATTTCACCTCATAGTTTTGGGATGTCTTCCATAAGTCCACATCAAGCTTATCCTTTCACTTTTGGTTTTCCAACAACTCCGTTCGACCCTTCCCCTAAAGATGCTTTTAAAGCTCATTCGAGGTAGGAGATATTGTTTTCTCCTCCGTTCATTCCATTCCATTTTTTCTTCTTTATTCCGGAGGCATTGTGATGTTACTCTCTTCAATCATCATCTCGAATGGTGAAGATTATGTTCCTTTCCTTGCTTATCCATTTAACCGGAGTGTTTTGCCCTCTGCTCAAGTTCGTTCATCTTATCAAGTCTTGCATCTCTTTTCAGCCAGAGGGCTGTCCGAATTTGTTATTCTTCGTTCCTCCTTTATGACGGAGATAGTCAACTTCGTTCATCTCCGTTGTATTCTTTTCTCGAAGCTGTTCAACTTTTCAAGGTTCTTTGGTTTCACTCGTTTGTCAAAGAAGCAATTTGGTTTACCTCTTCTCTTTCTCTTCCGTTTTGCCCTCCGGTGCCATTCTAGATCTCGGGACGAGATCCTCTCGTAGTGGTGGAGTGTTGTAATGCCCCGAGATCGTTGTGCCAGGTGTCTTCTAGTTATTCGCTGTTGTTGCCTTGTCATTTGCTTGCGCATCATGCATTTCATATCATGTCATCATGTGCATTGCATTTGCATACATGTTCATCTCATGCATCCGAGCATTTTCCCCGTTGTCCGTTTTGCAATCCGGTGCTCCTATGTCCTCTGGTGTCCCTTTCTACCACTTTTCGTGTGCGGGTGTTAAACGTTCTCGGATCGGACCGAGACTTGTCATGCGGCCTTGGTTTACTACCGGTAGACCGCCTGTCAAGTTTTGTGCCATTTGGACTTCGTTTGATACTCCAACGGTTAACCGAGGAATCGAGAAGGCCTCGTGTGTGTTGCAGCCCAACACCCCTCCAAAGTGGCCCAAAACCCACCTAAACCTCCTCCATCCTCTCGGTTGTTCGAGCACGATCGCGTGGCCGAAAACCGCACCGCATTTGGAGCCTCCTAGCTCCCTCTACCTATAAATATGTGGCTCTCCCCGAAATTTCCGCGCAGATCAAACCCTAGCCCCGCTCCTCTCGCGCTGCCGGACATGTCCACCCCGCCGCCACGTCGCTCCGGCCAATCCATAGGTGACACGTCAGCGCCGCCGCCTCCCGTGCCCAATGAGGGGCCGCCATATGTCCGGTTCGCACCTCCCCCGCCGCGTGGCCCACGGGGCCCAGATCCGGCCCGCGCGGGCCCGGTCGCCGCCGCCGCCGACGGCAGGCGTGTGCCCGCACCCGCCGCTTCGCCTCTCGCCGGTGCGCTCCGCCGCCGCCGCGCTATTGCAGCCCCACCCCAGCTTGCGGAGACACCGGCCTGCGCCGCTGCCGGAGCGCTGCCGCGCCTTGGCTCCGGCCATCTCGTCGACCCGTGCCGGCCTCGCTGTCCGCCGCCGTGTGCCGCGCCCGAGGCCGCCTCATCGCCGGACTCTGCCGGATCCGGCGACCCCGAACATGCCAACCGCCATCTCCCTCCTCTCCGGCCACATCTCCGGCGAACCTCGGTTCGCGCGCTGCCTCAGATCCAGATCTGGAATCTCGGAGGTTGACTTTTTCGCCTAACTTCCAGTATTTTTTGGCATTCTTCATCATGTCTTAACTCTGCAACTGTGGCTCCGTTTCGGGTGTGTAGCATATTGAATTGTTCGACTCAACGAGTACTTCATTTCATCTCATTGCATCATGTTCATGTGAGCTCATCTTGATGCCCTAAATGCTGTTGCAAGAGTGCTAGTTTCTGTTATTTTCAGATTCATATGAGCATTTGATCTTTTGTCATTTTTGCCATGAATAATGTGTGCCTCCTATGAACTTGAGCCCTATATGTGTTTTGAAGTATGCCATGTATTTTTTGTGATCTCTGTGTTTACTAGCACAAGCATGCAAAGTAGCTCTCGTGATGTTGTTGATTTCAGGGACTTAGAAATCTTCTAAGTCTTTGCCCTGTTAATATTTTTATGCCATGTATTCTTGTTGCTACCGAGTGATCCATGCCTCTTTTGAGCATGATCAGTAAGGATGTTTTGTAGATGTTGTAGTGCTCTATCCATCCATGTCTTTGTTTGCAATTATGGAGCACCCTAGCTTGACTCAATCGAGCTCTACTTTTGCTATAAAATGTTCCTGGCAGAATGTTTACGTGTTAAGCATTTTTGCCGAGGTTGTTGTAGTTGATCCGTGCATGCTATGATGTTATTCTTGCCATGTCTAGCTTCTATGCCATGTCTACTTGCTGGGTGTATGCTTAGTTTATCATGCAATGCCTTGTGGTGAGTGCATCGAGCTCGTAAACATGCCTACTTAATATCTATTTTGCCATGTTCCAGTTTTCTACTAAGTCTGAATCTGTTAACGATAATTGCTATGTTCACATGGTCGCCATTGTATTTTCTGATCCCTTTTGGCTTATGGTCAGTAAGGGACTTTTGTTGTATGCTTTGAGTAGCTTCATGCCATGCCTTGCTTTTCCATGATATGTTCTTGTAGCATGTTTTTATCTTGCTCTAAACATTGCTTCCTGATGTTAAATTCCTGACATGTTAATTTCACTAAGTCTGTAACCTGATATCTTTTGCACTTTTGCCATGCTTGTTTGAACCTGCTATTGAGTGAATTAGCCATAGCTCAGTGTTCATCTTTTGTCAAGCATCTTGAGTGGATCCCTGCCATGTGCTTTGTTGCTATGTTAGAGTGCAGTAGCTTGTTGTTCTTGATGCATCTAGATGGCCTCGTGCTGTTAATTGCGGCTTTGTGCCATTATTGTTTTGTTTGTCATTTGCAAACCGTGCATCCGATTCCGGTGATCTTTATATCGATTTGGACCGAAATAAACTCCTCTTTCCAGTGGCACTTTTTTTTACAAGTTGAGGCCTAGTTCAATCTTTCCCTTATGGAGTATGCATATGCATTGCATATCACATCCCGCATATCATGCCATGTTTTGCATCATGATGCTTGCGCATTGCACTGTGGTTGATTGTTGTTTCCTTTTCTTGTGTTCTTGCCTTGAGTAGAGCCGGGAGACGAGTTCGTGTTCAAGGTAACCCGTTGAGTACATTTGCGAGGATCAAGCTTTCATCTTCTCGGAGAACTTTGCAGGCAAGATGACCATACCCTCGAATTCACTTGTATCTTTGCTTGCTAGATGCTCACTCTTTTGCTATGCCTATGCTACGATACCTACCACTTGTTTATCATGCCTCCCATATTGCCATGTCAAATCTCTAACCCACCTTGTCCTAGCAAACCGTTGTTTGGCCATGTTATCGCTTTGCTCAGCCCCTCTTATAGCGTCGTTAGTTGCAGGTGGAGATTGGAGTTTGTTCCTTGTTGGAACATGATTATTGTTGGGATATAACAATATATCTTATTTACTTAATGCATCTATACACTTGGTAAAGGGTGGAAGGCTCGGCCTTATGCCTGGTGTTTCCGCCATACTGGTGTTATGTTCCTTGATTTTGCATTCGTTACGCGGTTGGGTTATAATGGGAACCCCTTGACAGTTCGCCTTGAATAAAACTCCTCCAGCAAGGCCCAACCTTGGTTTTACCATTCACCACCTAGCCTCTTTTTCTCTTGGGTCGGCCAGCCCGAGGGTCATCTTTATTTTCAACCCCTCCTGGGCCAGTGCTCCTCTGAGTGTTGGTCCGAACCGAGTAGACTGCGGGGCCACCTCGGGGCAACTCGAGGGTTGGTGTTACTCGTAGGATGTCTCATCTGAGTGTGCCCTGAGAACGAGATATGTGCAGCTCCTATCGGGATTTGTCGGCACATTCGGGCGGCTTTGCTGGACTTGTTTTACCATTGTCGAGATGTCTTGTAACTGGGATTCCGAGCCTGATCGGGTCGTCCTGGGAGACGGAATATCCTTCGTTGCCCGTGAGAGCTTGTGATGGGCTAAGTTGGGACACCCCTGCAGGGATTTGAACTTTCGAAAGACGTGCCCGCGGTTATGGGCAGATGGGAACTTGTTAATGTCTGGTTGTAGGAAACCTGAAGCTTAACTTAACTAAAATGCATCAACCGCATGTGTAGCCGTGATGGTCTCTTTCCGGCGGAGTCCGGGAAGTGAACACGGTGTTGGATTTATGCTTGACGTAGGTTGTTCTAGGATCACTTCTTGATCACTTCTAGTTCTCGACGTGCCTCGCCTTTCTCTCCTTGCTCTCATTTGCGTATGTTAGACACCATATATGCTAGTGCTTGCTGCAGCTCCACCTCATACCTTTTCCCCTACTTATAAGCTTAAATAGTCTTGATCGCGAGGGTGTGAGATTGCTGAGTTCCCGTGACTCACAGATTACTTCCAAACCCAGATTGCAGGTGCCGATGACACCGTGCAGGTGACGCAACCGAGCTCAAGGAGGAGCTTGATGAAGACCGTGTTCGTTATGTCGTTCCATTTCCAGTAGATCAGTAGTGGAGCCCAGTTGGGGCGATCGGGGATCTGTAGCATTAGGGGTAGTCTTCTTTTATTTTGGTTCCGTAGTCGGACCTTGCTTGTATCTGGATGATGTAATGCTTTATTCATGTATTGTGTGAAGTGGCGATTGTAAGCCAACTCTGTACCTCTTTCTTATGAAGTACATGGGATGTGTAAAGATTACCCCTCTTGCGACATTTCCTACAATGTGGTAATGCCTCTAAGTCGTGCTCCGACACGTGGGAGATATAGCCGCATCGTGGGTGTTACACTATGCTTGAGATATGATTATACTTGTTGCTCTAGGATGAAGGCTCCACACCTTCCCTTTTCATGCGAATTTAATGATAATAAAACCTTAGCTTCTTATGCTAATGGTATATATGATTACTATGATGTGGAACGACTAGAAGAATTTGTTGCTTTTAAGGGTGCATGTGAAATTGAATCTTTGTTTAAAGAGTTTGAAGATTTTGATGGTTCAGCTTATAGACATGAAAATTTAGCTATCCTTAAATATTGCTATGAGAATTATAAATACAATTATGATATTGATGAATTTATTGAGAAAGTCTCCGCTGTCCGAGAAGAGACTAATATTTTGCAGGAGTCTATGGAAGAAGAAATTGATGAAACTGTGAGCTCATTGGATGAAAAAGATGATGAGGAGAGCAAAGAACAAAAGGAGGAAGAACAGATTAGCTACCCATGCCCACCTTCTAATGGGAGTAACTCTTCAACTAATACATTATTTAATTTCCCTTCATGCTTACCGAAGGATGAATGATATGATGATTGTTATGATCCCGTTGATTCTTTTGAAATATCCCTTTTTGATGATGCTTGCTATGCTTGTGGCCAAGATGCCAATATGAATTATTCTTATGGATATGAACTTGCTATAGTTCCTTATATTAAACATGAAATTGTTGTTATTGCACCCACGCATGATAGTCCTATTATCTTTTTGAATTCTGCTGACTACACTATATCGGAGAAGTTTGCCCTTATTAAGGATTATATTGATGGGTTGGGTTTTACTACTACACATGATGATTTTGATAGATATAATATGCATGTGCTTGCTGCTCCTACTTGTAATTATTATGAGAGAGGAACTACATCTCCGCCTCTCCATGTTTCCCACACGATAAAATTGCAAGAAACTGTTTATACTATGCATTGGCCTTTACTATGTGTGCATGAATTATTCTTTTATGACATGCCGATGCATAGGAAGAGAGTTAGAATTCGTTGTTGCATGACATATGTTACTTTGTGATCACTACTAAATCACAAATCATTGTTAATTAAAATTGGCTTTGGTATACCTTGGGATCCTGGTGGATCCATTAGTTGAGCACTATATGCCTAGCTTAATGGCTTTAAAGAAAGCACTGCCAGGGAGACAACCTGGAAGTTTTAGAGAGTCATTTTTTTCTGTTGTGTGCTTTTATAAAGTTTAAAAACAAGAATAATGTGCCAAGATTTTCCTTTAGGATGTTTACATTGCTTATTGGTTTGTGTGGTGCAAGACAGAAACTTTGGCTGTAGTGCACAATTTTACATTTTTTACTGGAATGTCAAATGGTTCTGAAACTTTTTGCACTATCTTTATATAATTTTCTTATTTTTCCTAATTTTTCAGAATTTTTGGAGTACCAGAAGTATGGTGAATGTTCAGATTACTATAGATTGTCCTGTTTAAGACATATTCTATTTTTGATGCATAGTTTGCTTGTTTTGATGAAACTATCGATTTCTATCAGTGGATGAAGCCATGGAAAAGGTATATTATAGTAGCTAAAGTGCAAAAACAAAATATGAATTTGTTTGCAACAGTACTTAGAGTAGTGATTTGCTTTATTATACTAACGGATCTTACCGAGCTTTTTGTTGAGTTTTGTGTGGATGAAGTGTTCAAAGATCGAGGAGGTCTCGATGTGAGGAGAAGGAGGAGTGACAAGAGTTCAAGCTTGGGGATGCCTAAGGCGCCCCAAGTAAATATTCAAGGAGACTCAAGCGTCTAAGCTTGGGGATGCCCCGGAAGGCATCCCATCTTTCTTCAACAAGTATCGGTATGTTTTCGGATTCGTTTCATTCATGTGATATGTGCAAATCTTGGAGCGTCTTTTGCATTTAGTTTTCATTTTTATTTTATGCACCATGCTGGTATGAGATAGTCCATGGTTGATTTATAGAATGCTCTTTGCACTTAACTTATATCTTTTGAGTATGGCTTTATAGAATGCTTCATGTGCTTCGCTTATATCATTTGAAGTTTGGATTGCCTGTTTTCCTACACATAGAAAAAACCGCCATTTGTAGAAGGCTCTTTTGCTTCACTTATATTTATTAGAGCATGGGCATATATTTTTTAGAAAGAATTAAAACTCTCTTGCTTCACTTATATCTATTTAGAGAGATGACAGGAATTGGTCATTCACATGGTTAGTCATTAAATCCTACATAAAACTTGTAGATCACTGAATATGATGTGTTTAATTCCTTGCAACAGTTTTGCGATATAAAGATGGTGATATTAGAGTCCTGCTAGTGGGTAGTTGTGGATTGTAGAAATACTTGTGTTTAAGTTTGTGATTCCCGTAGCATGCACGTATGGTGAACCGTTATGTAACGAAGCTGTAGCATTAGGTATTTATTGATTGTCTTCCTTATGAGTGGCGGCCATGGACGAGCGATGGTCTTTTCCTACCAATATATCCCCCTAGGAGCATGCGTGTAGTACTTTTTTCTATGACTAATAGATTTTTGCAATAAGTATGTGAGTTCTTTATGACTAATGTTGAGTCCATGGATTATACGCACTCTCACCCTTCCATCATTGCTAGCCTCTTCGGTATCGTGCATTGCCCTTTCTCACGTCGAGAGTTGGTGCAAACTTCGCCGGTGCATCCAAACCCCATGATATGATACACTCTATCACACATAAGCCTCCTTATATCTTCCTCAAAACAGCCACCATACCTACCTATCATGGCATTTCCATAGCCATTCCGAGATATATTGCCATGCAACTTCCATCATCTTCATATACATGACTTGAACATCATTGTCATATTGCTTTGCATGATCGTAAGATAGATATCATGATGTTTTCATGGCTTGTCCTGTTTTTTGATGTCATTTCTATGCTAGATCATTGCACATCCCGGTACACCACCGGAGGCATTCATATAGAGTCATATTTTGTTCTAGTATCGAGTTGTAATCTTGAGTTGTTTGTAAATAAAAGTGTGATGATCATCATTATTAGAACATTGTCCCATGTGAGGTTATCAAAATAAAAGTGGCCAAAGAAGCCCCCAAAAAAGAGAGAGAGGCCAAAGAAGCCTATAAAAAAAGGAAAAAAGAAAATAATAATAAAAAATGAGAGAAAAGAGAGAAGGGCAATGTTACTATACTTTTACCACACTTGTGCTTCAGAGTAGCACCATGTTCTTCATATAGAGAGTCTCTTGAGTTATCACTTTCATATACTAGTGGGAATTTTCATTTTAGAACTTGTCTTGTATATTCTGATGATGGGCTTCCTCAAATGCTTGAGGTCTTCATGAGCAAGCAAGTTGGATGCACACCCACTTAGTTTCCAGTTTGAGGTTTCATACATAGCTCATAGTGCATCCGTTGCATGGCAATCCCTACTCCTCACATTGACATCAATTGATGGGCATCTCCATAGCCCGTTGATTAGCCGCGTCGATGTGAGACCTTTTTGTCTTCTCCACACAACCTCCATCATCATATTCTATTCTACCTATAGTGTTATGTCCATGGCTCACGCTCATGTATTGCGTGAAAGTTGAGAAGGTTTGAGGACGTCAAAAGTATGAAAAAATTGCTTGGCTTGTCATCGGGGTTGTGCATGATTTGAATATTTTGTGCGGTGAAGATGGAGCATAGCTAGGCCATATTATTTTGTAGGGATAACTTTCTTTCGCCATGTTATTTTGAAAAGACATGATTGCTTTATTAGTATGCTTGAAGTATTATTGTCTTAATGTCAAATGATAGACTATTGCTTTGAATCACTCGTGTCTTAATATTCATGCCATGATTATATTACATGATCAAGATTATGCTAGGTAGCATTCCACATAAAAAATTATCTTTTTTATCATTTACCTACTCGAGGACGAGCAGGAATTAAGCTTGGGGATGCTGATACGTCTCCGCCGTATCTATAATTTTTGATTGTTCCATGCCAATATTATACAACTTTCATATACTTTTGGCAACTTTTTATACTATTTTTGGGACTAACATATTGATCCAGTGACTAGTGCCAGTTCCTGTTTGTTGGATGTTTTTTTGTTTCGCAGAAAATCCATATCAAACAGAGTCCAAACGGGATAAAAACTGACGGAGAATTTTTTTGGAATATATGTGATTTTTGGGAAGAAGAATCAACGCGAGACGATGCCCGAGGGGGCCCCGAGGCAGGGGGCGCGCCCCAGGGGGTTAGGCGCGCCCTGGACCCTCGTGGCCACCCCGTAAGGCAGTTGGTGCCCCTCTTTCGCCGCAAGAAAGCCAATATCCGGATAGAAATCGTGTTAAAATTTCAGCCCAATCGGAGTTACGGAACTCCGGGAATTTAAGAAATGGTGAGAGGGAAGAATCTGGAACGCAGAAATAGAGAGAGACAGAGAGACAGATCCAATCTCGGAGGGGCTCTTGTCGGTGTCAAAACCGGCGGATCTCGGGTAGGGGGTCCCAAACTATGCGTCTAGGACCGATGGTAACAGGAGACGATGGACACAATGTTTTACCCAGGTTCGGGCCCTCTCTACGGAGGTAATACCCTACGCCCTGCTTGATTGATCTTAACGAATACAAGAGTTGATCTACCACGAGATCGTAATGGCTAAACCCTAAGAGTCTAACCTGGCTATGATTATTTGGGATTTTGCTTCCGGACCAAGTCCTCCGGTTCATATAGACACCGGGAGGATCTAGGTTTATACAAGGTCGGTTACAAAGAAAGGAATCTACATATTTGATCGCCAAGCTTGCCTTCCACGCCAAGGAGAGTCCCGTCCGGACACGGGTGCAGTCTTCGGTCTTCGTATCTTCACAGCCCATCAGTCCGGCCCATGGCTAACAGGCCGGACGCCCGAGGACCCCTTAGTCCATGACTCCCTCATTAGCCCCTGAACCTGGCTTCAATGACGAGGTGTCTGGCGCGCAGATTGTCTTCAGCATTGCAAGGCGGGTTCCCCTTTGTGAATACTTCAGGATAGTCTTCGGACGAAACGATAGTGTCTGGACCTGAAACACAAGTACCACAGCCGTAGAGTATAGTATTTTACGAGTCCAATCTGCTGATAATAATTTTTATAACGTGACATCACGCTCGCCCGGTTATTTATTTCGAACCGTTTCCTATCCCGCCGTTCCACGTTTTGAGGCGTGGTTGTTATTGACACGTCCCGTCGAAGCAGAGATCATGTCCCCTTATTGCGAGATTCTCATCAATACGAGTGTGGGTAACCCAACCGTTCTGTTGGAAAGATTCCTTAGGAATAGGCAAGTCTTCAGGCTTAGGAGGAGGCGTTCAATACCCAGTGCCTTTATAAAGGAACCAAGGGCCGTCTTTTTACGCCAAACCTCTCCTCAGCCTTCCCAACCTCGAGTTCTAGCACCCAAGGTCCGACTTCATTGCTCCAAGCTTCCCCATCATGTCCGGACCCAGCCCTCAAGGTCGATGGGTGGCTTCCTCCGTTACAGAGGAGGATATCGCAAAGCTTCGGGCGGCCAGATACCTGACCGCAGAGATCCTCCACAGGCTTCCTGCTCAAGGACAAGTTATTTCGACCCCCAAATCCGGCGAGAGGGTCGTATTCATCTCTCACTTCTTCTGAGGGCTAGGGTTCGCTCTCCACCCCTTTGTTCGAGGGCTAATGTTTTATGACGGACTAGATTTTCACGATCTAGCTCCGGAGTCTCTCCTCCACGTCTCGGCGTTTATCATCACGTGCGAGGCCTTCCTCCGAATCCCCCACACTTTGGCCTATTGCTCAAGACCTTTAGTGTAAAGCCGAAGGTAGTCGATGGGGAACAGGCGGAGTGTGGCGGTGCCATAGTAAGCAAGCTTACCAACACTCTCTGGCCAAAAGGCTCTGTCACCGAAACTTCCAACCAATGGCAGCGAGAGTGGTTTTACATCACGGAACCCCGTAGTACCAAGTGGGCAGTTATACTTGCGTTCTGTTTCGGGCCTCCGTTGCAGCCTGAATCATGGATCAATAAGGGGTTGGACTGGGGATCAGTTGATGAAGTACAGACTGTATAGAGCCGCATCCGAACCCTCCTTAAGAAGGACATCGATCTTGTCGACGTGATTCAAGTAATGCTAGTCCGCTGAGCTCTGCCATGCCAGCGTAGGCCTCTCTGCATGTAGGAGTTTAATATGGAAGGACCACGAACCCTCCAACACTTCTTCGGCATTACACACAAAGGGATGTGGAAGTTGTTTTTCGAGAAACGAAAACATTGGCGGACACCGCTGAGGACGCCAGCCTTGACTGCAACCGTCCGGATACCCCGGTAAGCACTTGACTTCCGAACACTTTGCATTTAAGTATGCCATAATAAGTTACTGAGCAAACTATCTTCTTCCAGGGCTGGATAAAGAAAGTGGAACTAATTAGGTGTTCGGCCCCCCTTCCTGAAGGCTCAGCGCATCCCGTGTTAACAAGTATGCTGGCCCCGGCGCCATACCAGATGCCCGTGAGGGAGAGCAAAATGGAGAGTGGGAGGACCAAAGATGGCCTCCATCCCGAAGGTATATCAGACATTGTGTCCGGGGGAACCAAGGTTCCATCGTCCGAAGACAAAAATGAAGGGGAAGTCAACATCTTTTCCCCCTACGGAAAGAAAAGGGCCGCCTCCGAAGATTGGGAGGAAAAGGCTCCAAAGCGAGGCAAGATGCCTCTGACGGGTGGCCCAGGCTTGGAGGACGACGTCATTGCGCAGTCCCACAACAAGGACAAGCCTCTGGACAAATCTTAAGTGAACAATGGTGTTTTAAACATGTCCTGTTCCTTTCTTTTAACGTCTAGAATATATGTTTTTTGCTGTTCGGCATGCAGTCTTCTTCAACAGTCCTCTTCCTCGGGGGACCTTGATACGTCTCCAACGTATCTATAATTTTTGATTGCTCCATGCTATATTATCTACTGTTTTGGACATTATTGGGCTTTATTTTCCACTTTTATATTATTTTTGGGACTAACCTATTAACCGGAGGCCCAGCCCAGAATTGCTGTTTTTTTTGCCTATTTTAAGGTTTCGAAGAAAAGGAATATCAAACGGAGTCCAAATGGAATGAAACCTTCGGGAACGTGATTTTTTCACCGGACATGATCTAGGAGACTTGGACCCTACGTCAAGAAACAAAGGAGGAGGCCACGAGGTAGGGGGGCGCGCCTACCCCCCAGGCGCGCCCTCCACCCTCGTGGGCCCCCTGTTGCTCCACCAACGTACTCCTTCCTCCTATATATACCTACGTACCCCAAACG
Organism: Triticum urartu; assembly: GCF_056163025.1. NCBI lineage: Eukaryota > Viridiplantae > Streptophyta > Magnoliopsida > Poales > Poaceae > Triticum > Triticum urartu. The sequence goes on along the minus strand of NC_141877.1, from coordinate 423,410,227 downwards.
ATCAGATACGGAGCCAAAACCCTAATTCCACCACCGTAACTTCCTGTATCCACGAGATCCCATCTTGGGGCCTGTTCCGGAGCTCCGCCGAAGGGGGTATCCATCACGGAGGGCTTCTACATCAACACCATAGCCTCTCCGATGAAGTGTGAGTAGTTTACCTCAGACCTTCGGGTCCATAGTTATTAGCTAGATGGCTTCTTCTCTCTTTTTGGATCTCAATACAATGTTCTCCCCCTCTCTTGTGGAGATGTATTCGATGTAATCTTCTTTTTGCGGTGTGTTTGTTGAGACCGATGAATTGTGGGTTTATGATCAAGTTTATCTATGAACAATATTTGAATCTTCTCTGAATTCTTTTATGTATGATTGGTTATCTTTGCAAGTCTCTTCGAATTATCAGTTTGGTTTGGCTTACTAGATTGATCTTTCTTGCAATGGGAGAAGTGCTTAGCTTTGGGTTCAATCTTGCGGTGTCCTTTCCTAGTGACAGTAGGGGCAGAAAGGCACATATTGTATTGTTGCCATCGAGGATAACAAGATGGTTTTTTTATCATATTGCATGAATTTATCCCTCTACATCATGTCATCTTGCTTAAGGCTTTACTCAGTTTTCATGAACTTAATACTCTAGATGCATGCTGGATAGCGGTCGATGAGTGGAGTAATAGTAGTAGATGCAGGCAGGAGTCGGTCTACTTGTCTCGGACGTGATGCCTATATACATGATCATACCTAGATATTCTCATAACTATGCTCAATTCTGTCAATTGCTCAATAGTAATTCGTTCACCCACCGTAGAATACTTATGCTCTTGAGAGAAGCCACTAGTGAAACCTATGGCCGCCAGGTCTATCTTCATCATATTAATCTTCCAATACTTAGTTATTTACTTTGCTTTTATTTTACTTTGCATCTTTATCACAAAAATATCAAAAATATTATCTTATCATATCTATTCGATCTCACTCTCTTAAGTGACTGTGAAGGGATTGACAACCCCTTATCGCGTTGGTTGCGAGGAGTTATTTGTTTTGTGCAGGTACTAGGGACTTCGCGCGCAGCCTCGTACTGGATTGATACCTTGATTCTCAAAAACTGAGGGAAATACTTACGCTACTTTGCTGCATCATCCTCTCTTCTCCGGGGAAATCCAACACAGTGCTCAAGAGGCAGCAAGAAGAATTTCTGGCGCCATTGCTGGGGAGGTTCGCGCAAGTCAAGATCCAACTTCCGACAACAAGCCATTTCTGGCGCAACATACCAAGTACCCATCACAATCCTTATCTCCCGCATTACATTATTTGCCATTTGCCTCTCGTTTTCCTCTTCTCCACTTCACCCTTGCCGTTTTATTCGCCCTCTCTCTCTCTATCCTCCCTCTCTTTCTCTATTTGCCTCTTTTTGCCCGCTTGCTTTTTGTTTGCTTGTGTGTTGGATTGCTTGCTTGTCACGATGGCTCAAGATAACACTAAATTGTGTGACTTTACCAATACCAACAACAATGATTTTATTAGCACTCCGATTGCTCCTCTTACCGATGCTGAATCTTGTGAAATTAATGCCGCTTTGCTGAATCTTGTCATGAAAGATCCGTTTTCCGGCCTTCCTAGTGAAGATGCCGCTACCCATCTAAATAGCTTCGTTGATTTGTGTGATATGCAAAAGAAGAAAGATGTGGATAATGATATTGTTAAATTGAAGCTATTTCCTTTTTTGCTTAGAGATAGTGCTAAAGCTTGGTTTTCGTCTTTGCCTAAAAATAGTATTGATTCTTGGAACAAGTGCAAAGATGCTTTTATCTCTAAGTATTTTCCTCCCGCTAAGATCATCTCCCTCAGAAACGATATTATGAATTTTAAGCAACTTGATCAAGAACATGTTGCACAAGCTTGGGAGAGGATGAAATTAATGATACGTAATTGCCCTACTCATGGTTTGAATTTGTGGATGATTATACAATTTTTTTATGCCGGATTGAATTTTGCTTCTAGAAATCTTTTAGATTCGGCCGTGGGAGGCACTTTTATGGAAATCACTTTAGGAGAAGCTACTAAGCTCCTAGATAATATGATGGTTAATTATTATCAATAGCATACTGAAAGATCTACTAATAAAAAGGTGCATGCGATAGAAGAAATTAATGTTGAGTGGAAAGATGGATGAACTTATGAAATTATTTGCTAGTAAAAGTGTTTCTTCTGATCCTAATGATATGCCCTTGTCTACCTTGATTGAGAATAATAATGAATCTATGGATGTGAATTTTGTTGGTAGGAATAATTTTGGTAACAACGCATATAGAGGAAATTTTAATCCTAGGCCTTATCCTAGTAATCCCTCTAATAATTATGGTAATTCCTACAACAATTCTTATGGAAATTATAATAAGATGCTCTCTGATTTTGAATCTAATATTAAATAATTTATTACTTCGCAAAAGAATTTTAATGCTTTGATTGAAGAAAAATTGCTTAAGATTGATGATTTGGCTACGAACGTTGATAGAATTTCTCTTGATGTTGATTTTTTGAAACTTAGATCTATTACACCTAAGCATGATATCAATGAGTCTCCCAAAGCCATGAGAATTTCCATTGATGAGTGCAAAGAAAGAACCGCTAGGATGTGTGCTAAGAAATATGCCTTTATAAGAGCCTTAGATCTAGTTCCTATGAAAATAAAGATGAAGATCTAAAAGTTATTGATGTGTCCCCTATTAAATATTTGTTTTGCAATATGAATCTTAATAATGATGGGACTGAATATGATCCACCTTTACCTAGAAGGCGTTCCAAAAATTCGGAGTTTTTAGATCTTGATGCTAAAATTGATGAAAGTGGGATCGAAGAAATTAAAACCCTAGATGTTGCTAAACCCACTATTTTGGATTTCAAGGAATTTAATTATGAAAATTGCTCTTTGATTGATTGTATTTCCTTGTTTCAATCCATGCTAAATTCTCCTCATGCTTATAGCCAAAATAAAGCGTTTACTAAACATATCTCTGATGCCTTGATGCAATCTTATGAAGAAAAACTTGAATTGGAAGTTTCTATCCCTAGAAAACTTTATGATGAGTGGGAACCAACTATTAAAATTAAGATTAAATATCATGAGTTCTATGGTTTATGTGATTTGGGTGCTAGTGTTTTCCACGATTCCAAAGACTTTGTGTGATTTGTTAGGTTTCCGTGATTTTGATGATTGCTCTCTAAACTTGCACCTTGCGGATTCCACTATTAAGAAACCTATGGGAAGAATTAATGATGTTCTTATTGTTGCAAATAGGAATTATGTGCCCGTAGATTTTATCGTTCTTGATATAGATTGCAATCCTTCATGTCCTATTATTCTTGGTAGACCCTTCCTTAGAACGATTGGTGCAATTATTGATATGAAGGAAGTAAATATTAGATTCCAATTTCTGTTAAGGAAAGGCATGGAACAATTTCCTAGAAAGAAAATTAAATTACCTTATGAATCTATTATGAGAGCCACTTATGGATTGCCTACCAAAGATGGCAATACCTAGATCTATCCTTGCTTTTTATCCCTAGCTAGGGGCGTTAAACGATAGCGCTTGTTGGGAGGCAACCCAATTTTATTTTTATTCCTTGCTTTTTGCTCCTGTTTAGTAATAAATAATTTACCTAGCCTCTGTTTTGGTTGTGTTTTTTGTGTTTAATTAGTGTTTGTGCCAAGTAGAACCGTTGGGAAGACTTGGGGAAAGTCTTGATATCTTGCTGTAAAAAAACAGAAACTTTAGTGCTCACGAGAACTGTTGCCATTTTTATTTGGAAAGTGCTATTTAGTTAATTATTTTTTCAGATGATTAATAGATAAATTCCTCACGTACAACAATTTATTTTTGAATTTTTGGGGTTCCATATCTTGTGCTAGCTACAGATTACTACAGACTGTTCTGTTTTTGACAGATTCTGTTTTTCGTGTGTTGTTTGCTTATTTTGATGAATCTATGGCTAGTAAAATAGTTTATAAACCATAGAGAAGTTTGAATACAGTAGGTTTAACACCAATATAAATAAATAATGATTTCATTACAGTACCTTGAAGTGGTCTTTTGTTTTCTTTCGCTAACGGAGCTCACGAGATTTTCTACTTTGAGTTTTGTGTTGTGAAGTTTTCAAGTTTTGGGTAAAGATTTGATGGATTATGGAACAAGGAGTTGCAAGAGCCTAAGCTTGGGTATGCCCATAGAACCCCCAAGATAATCTAAGGACAACTAAAAGCCAAAGCTTGGGGATGCCCCGGAAGGCATCCCCTCTTTCGTCTACTTCTATCGGTAACTTTACTTGGAGCTATATTTTTATTCACCACATGATATGTGTTTTGCTTGGAGCGTCTTGTATGATTCGAGTCTTTGCTTTTTAGTTTACCAAATCATCCTTGATGTAAACACCTTTTGAGAGAGCCATACATGATTTGGAATTTGTTATAATACTCTATGTGCTTCGCTTATATCTTTTGAGTTATATAGTTTTGCTCTAGTACTTCACTTATATCTTTTAGAGCACGGTGGTGGGTTTGTTTTATAGAAACTATTGATATCTCATGCTTCACTTAGATTATTTTGAGCGTCTTAATAGCATGGTAATTTTCTTAAATAATCCTAATATGCTAGGTATTCAAGATTAGTAATTTTTCTTCTTCTTATGAGTGTTTTGAATACTAAGAGAAGTTTGATGCTTAATGATTGTTTTGAGATATGGAGGTAATAATATCAAAGTCGTGCTAGTTGAGTAGTTGTGAATTTGAGAAGTGCTTGTGTTGAAGTTTGCAAGTCCCGTAGCATGCACGTATGGTAAACGTTATGTAACAAATTTAAAACATGAGGTGTTCTTTGATTGTCTTCCTTATGAGTGGCGGTCGGGGACGAGCGATGGTCTTTTCCTACCAATCTATCCCCCTAGGAGCATGCGCGTAGTGCTTGGGTTTTTGATGACTTGTAGATTTTTGCAATAAGTATGTGAGTTCTTTATGACTAATGTTGAGTCCGGGGATTATACGCACTCTCACCCTTCCATCATTGCTAGCCTCTTCGTTACCGTGCATTGCCCTTTCTCACATTGAGAGTTGGTGCAAACTTCGCTGGTGCATCCAAACCCCGTGATATGATACGCTCTTTCACACATAAACCTCCTTATATCTTCCTCAAAACAACCACCATACCTATCATTATGGCATTTCCATAGCCATTCCGAGATATATTGCCATGCAACTTTCCGCCATTCCGTTCATCATGACACATTCATCATTGTCATATTGCTTAGCATGATCATGTAGTTGACATAGTATTTGTGGCAAAGCCACCGTTCATAATTTTCATACATGTCACTCTTGATTCATTGCATATCCCGGTACACCGCCGGAGGCATTCATATAGAGTCATACTTTGTTCTAGTATCGAGTTGTAATCGTTGAGTTGTAAATAAATAGAAGTGTGATGATCATCATTCATAGAGCATTGTCCCAAAAAAGGCCAAATAAAAATGGAAAGGCCAAATAAAAAAATAATAATATAAAAGGGACAATGCTACTATCCTTTTTCCACACTTGTGCTTCAAAGTAGCACCACAATCTTCATGATAGAGAGTCATTTGTTTTGTCACTTTCATATACTACTGGGAATTTTTTATTATAGAACTTGGCTTGTATATTCCAACAATGGGCCTCCTCAAGTGCCCTAGATCTTCGTGAGCAAGAAAGTTGGATGCACGCCCATTTAGTTTCTTTTGTTGAGCTTTCATACATTTATAGCTCTAGTGCATCCGTTGCATGGCAATCCCTACTCCTTGCACTAACATCAATCGATGGGCATCTCCATAGCCCATTGATTAGCCTCGTTGATGTGAGACTTTCTCCTTTTTTGTCTTCTCCACATAACCCCCATCATCATATTCTATTCCACCCATAGAGCTATGTCCATGGCTCGCGCTCATATATTGCGTGAAAGGTTATAGGTTTGAGATTACTAAAGTATGAAACAATTGCTTGGCTTCTCATTGGGGTTGTGCATGATAAGAGCATTCTTGTGTGATGAAAATGGAGCATGACTAAACTATATGATTTTGTAGGGATGAACTTTCTTTGGCCATGTTATTTTGAGAAGACATAATTGCTTAGTTCGTATGCTTGAAGTATTATTATTTTTATGTCAATATGAACTTTTGTCTTGAATCTTTCGGATCTGAATATTGATGCCACAATTAAGAAGAATTACATTGAAATTATGCCTAGTAGCATTCCACATCAAAAATTCTGTTTTTATCATTTACTACTCGAGGACGAGCAGGAATTAAGCTTGGGGATGCTTGATACGTCTCCAATGTATCTATAATTTTTGATTGCTCCATGCTATATTATCTACTGTTTTGGACATTATTGGGTTTTATTTTCCACTTTTATATTATTTTTGGGACTAACCTATTTACCGGAGGCCCAGCCCAGAATTGCTGTTTTTTTTGCCTACTTTAGGGTTTTGAAGAAAAGGAATATCCAACGGAGTCCAAACGGAACGAAACCTTCGGGAACGTGATTTTCTCACGAACATGATCCAGGAGACTTGGACCCTACGTCAAGAAACAAAGGATGAGGCCATGAGGTAGGGGGCGCGCCTACCCTCCCCAGGCGCGCCCTCCACCCTCGTGGGCCCCCTGTTGCTCCACCGACGTACTCCTTCCTCCTATATATACCTACGTACCCCCAAACGATCAGATACGGAGCCAAAACCCTAATTCCGCCGCCGTAACTTCCTGTATCCACGAGATCCCATCTTGGGGCCTGTTCCAGAGATCCGACGGCGGGGGTATCCATCACGGAGGGCTTCTACATCAACACCATAGCCTCTCCGATGAAGTATGAGTAGTTTACCTCAGACCTTCGGGTCCATATTTATTAGCTAGATGGCTTCTTCTCTCTTTTTGGATCCCAATACTATGTTCTCCCCCTCTCTCGTGGAGATCTATTCGATGTAATCTTGTTTTTGCGGTGTGTTTGTTGAGACCAATGAATTGCGGGTTTATGATCAAGTTTATCTATGAACAATATTTGAATCTTCTCTGAATTCTTTTATGTATGATTGGTTATCTTTGCAAGTCTCTTCGAATTATCAATTTGGTTTGGCCTACTAGATTGATCTTTCTTGCAATGGGAGAAGTGCTTAGCTTTGGGTTCAATCTTGCGGTGTCCTTTCCCAGTGACAGTAGGGGCAGCAAGGCATGTATTGTATTGTTGTCATCGAGGATAACAAGATGGTTTTTTTTATCATATTGCATGAATTTATCCCTCTACATCATGTCATCTTGCTTACGGCGTTACTCTGTTTTCATGAACTTAATACTCTAGATGCATTTTGGATAGCGGTCGATGAGTGGAGTAATAGTAGTAGATGCAGGCAGGAGTCGGTCTACTTGTCTCGGACGTGGTGCCTATATACATGATCATACCTAGATATTCTCATAACTATGCTCAATTCTGTCAATTGCTCAACAGTAATTCGTTCACCCACCGTAGAATACTTATGCTCTTGAGAGAAGCCACTAGTGAAACCTATGACCCCCGGGTCTATCTTCATCATATTAATCTTCAAATACTTCGTTATTTCCTTTGCTTTTATCTTACTTTGCATCTTTATCACAAAAAAACCAAAAATATTATCTTATCATATCTATCAGATCTCACTCTCGTAAGTGACCGTGAAGGGATTGACAACCCCTTATCGCGTTGGTTGCGAGGAGTTATTTGTTTTGTGCAGGTACTAGGGACTTCGCGCGCGGCCTCCTACTGGATTGATACCTTGGTTCTCAAAAACCGAGGGAAATACTTACACTACTTTGCTGCATCATCCTCTCCTCTTCGGGGAAATCCAACGTAGTGCTCAAGAGGTAGGAGACCTTCACCCAGAGATGATGGAAAGCAAGACGCCTCCACCGGTCTGCTCGCCCAATTGGGTGGATGACCTCGAGGTATCGTCGCAGAGGGCCTCCCCCGATCAACAATTGGTGCAACGGATGAAGACACTACTCGAAGGTGATACTTTGGAGGCCTAGGGTCTGGGGACCAATGACGGAGGTCCCAAGCAGTCCGGTATACAGCGGGATACGAATAAATGAGTTCCTTCAAAGGGAGGCCGTACTCCTTCAGTAGCTTTCGGGGACCCAGAGGCACCGGATATATTGACGAACATGCTGCGGCAGGCATCCGTCTCAGAGGAACATCGTACCTTGATGGGCATAGTGGTTGAAAAGGTCCTGTCCGCAAAAAGCGGATTGAATGAGGCCTTCGCGAGCCTATCAAGAGGCTTCGAGGTTTGTACTGTAATATGTTTGATTGTGCTTTATTCACATAATACACCTATGTATAGATAGTAGCCCCTGAGACTCCGATTGGCTTCCCAAGGGAGGCGATTAGAGGATCAAAAGATATGCCCAGGAAATAATCTGATTAATTGGAACACAGGCTGTGACCTCCCTAGTAACTACCCGGACTTCAGAAGTTGCGGATTTGCAACACAAGATTGATGAGGCGGATAATGATATCACACTTATTAATAGGCGACTTGACGAGGCGCAAGGTATGTTTTTGGGGCAGCCATACTATGCACTTGTTTACAATATAAGCACGATGCGAAGATTTGTTGAATAAGATGTACATATCTGCAGATGGTGCTGCCGCAGTCGAGATCCTTCGAGCTGAGCTAGCCTGGGCCAAGGAGCAGGCCCGGGTTAGTAATGCGGCTGCCGAAAAGGCATCTGCCGAGTTGAAGGCCGAACAGGCTGCTCGGCACCAATGCGAGGAGAAAATATCCTCGATGACGCTTGAACTAAAGGAGGATGCTAGCCGCTGCGGATTTCTCGAGAAGGATAATGAATCCAAAACGGCTGATCTTGACAAGGCCTTACAAGAGGCAAGAGAAGCCCGGTCCGAATCTAGAGCGGCCCGGGAGGAGATCCGGCAAGCTGGGGAGATCGCGGCTGGTAAGCCCTTTTTATTGCAAACTAAGTTCGGCGATCCGAATTATGCCCCGCTTAATCAAGTGTGGAGTTCTCCAGATGGTTTGTTGGATTTGCCGAAGAGTGCTTCCGATACGGCGCAGTTTTACCAAGCGCAAGAAGGGTATGCAACGGAGAAGCTTTTCTGGTCGCAATTTGGTGCGTCAAAGCGCCCATTGTTGCTGAAGGAGCAGATGACACAATGGGCAGAACTGCACCGGATATACGGTGCCACCATGAAAGACATCGTAGTTCGGCTGTGGCCGACCGAGCCAATTCCGGATAGTTATTTTGGTTTGGTGCGGCGACTTGCTGCCGCGGTGCCATGCATCGGCGCCGTTAAGCGATCAACGTGCATTGAAGGTGCACGGATGGCCTTTGCCCGTATGAAAACATACTGGACGAAGATGAAGGCCATCGATGTTGCAGCGAAGGGTCCACCCAAGGGCAAGGACCATCACGCACCAGAGCATTATTTCGAAGATGTCATGGAGGCTGCCCGGTTGATAGAGGGTCAGTGCTCGAAACATATGATATTCGAGTGAGATGTATTGACATTGTGAAAAATGGTATTATGAAATAATAAAGTTTATGTAGGATCGAAAGTATGTCTAGAGGGGGGTGATTAGACTACTTGACCAAATAAAAATCTAGCCTTTTCCCAATTTTAGTTCTTGGCAGATTTTAGCTATCTTAGCACAAGTCAAGCAATCTCCACACAATTCAAGCAAGCATGCAAAATAGTATATGAGCAGCGGAAAGTAAAGCATGCAACTTGCAAGAATGTAAAGGGAAGGGTTTGGAGGATTCAAACGCAATTGGAGACACGGATGTTTTTGTCGTGGTTCCGATAGGTGGTGCTATCGTACATCCACATTGATGGAGACTTCAACCCACGGAGGGTAACAGTTGCGCGAGTCCATGGAGGGCTCCACCCACGAAGGGTCCACGAAGAAGCAACCTTGTCTATTCCATCATGGTCGTCGCCCACGAAGGACTTGCCTCACTAGCGGTAGATCTTCACGAAGTAGGCGATCTCCTTGCCCTTACAAACTCCTTGGTTCAACTCCACAATCTTGTCGGAGGCTCCCAAGTGACACCTAGCCAATCTAGGAGACACCACTCTCCAAGAAGTAACAAATGGTGTGTTGATGATGAACTCCTTGCTCTTGTGCTTCAAATGATAGTCTCCCCAACACTCAACTCTCTCTCACAGGATTTGGATTTGGTGGAAAGAAGATTTGAGTGGAAAGCAACTTGGGGAAGGCTAGAGATCAAGATTCATATGGTTGGAATGGAATATCTTGACCTCAACACAAGTGTAGGTGGTTCTTTCTTAGAAAATATGTATTGGAAGTGTAGGTATGTTCTGTTGGCTATCTCCACAAATGAAGAGAGGGTGGAGGGGTATATATAGCCTGCACACAAAATCTAACCGTTACACACAATTTGCCAAACTCGGTGAGACCGAATGGTTAAACTCGGTCAGACCGATTCAGCAAACCTAGTGACTGTTAGGATTTTCGGTGGGACTGAGATGCAACTCGGTAGGACCAATATGGTTAGGGTTAGGGCATAATGTAATCTCGGTGTGACCGATTACACAAACTCAGTGGGACCGATTTTGGTAATAAGCTAACCAGAGAGTTGGTCAGGTAAACTCGGTGGGACCGATTCGCTAACTCGGTGAGACTGAAATGTTACAAAAGGGAAACAGAGAGTTTACATTGCAATCTCGGTGGGACCGATCGCTCATCTCGGTAAGACCGAAACGTTACGAGGGGAAACAGAGAGATTACAATCCCATCTCGGTGAGACCGAGATCCTTATCGGTGAGACCGATCTGCCTAGGGTTTGTGGCAGTGGCTATGACATTTGAAACTCGGTGGCGCCGGATAGAAAGAATCGGTGGGGCCGAGTTTGACTTTTGGTTTAGGTCATATGTGGATGTGGGAAGGTAGTTGAGGATTTTGGAGCATATCACTAAGCATTTTGAGCAAGCAAGCCATTAAGCAACACCTCATCCCTCCTTGATAGTATTGGCTTTTCCTATAGACTCAATGTGATCTTGGATCACTAAAATATAAAATGTAGAGTCTTGAGCTTCAAGCTTGAGAGAAACTTTTTGTCCTTAGAATTTTGAGGGATCCACTTTCCTCATCCATGCCATGCCATTCATTGAGCTTTTCCTGAAATATTAATCTTGGAATAATGTTAGCTCAATGAGCTATATGTTGTTAGGAATTACCAAAACCACCCAGGGATAGTTGCACTTTCAATCTCCCCCTTTTTGGTAATTGATGACAACATATAGATCAAAGCTTCGACAAATGATAGTAAGAGTGAAAGATATTGTCGCTTTGAGAAGTATGTGAAAAGCAAGAGCTCCCCCTAAATTTGTGCATATATTAAGATTTGCTTTGGACTGCAAATGCACAATGAGTTAGGATCATGGGTTACTCTTCCATGTCACATACATCTTGGTGGAGCGCTCAAAATGATAAGAATTAAATACATGCACTCATCACCAAGCAAATTGAATGATCATATAAGGATAAGTAAGATAATATCATCTAACAAGCATAAGTGTAGCTTATGATCAACCACATGATCATCAATGTCTCATAGATAATAGCATAGTATCTCAAGCAATCAAAAGCAACCAAAGTTCAACCAAGAAGACAAGAGAGAACAAAAGCAAACTCTCTCTCTCTCTCTCGAAGCCTATGATCTATACATTTTTCTCCCCCTTTGGCAACAAGTTACCAAAAAGTTCATAGAAAATGCATAGCACTAAAACGTCTCTCAGGCTTGCTCTTCAGGTGGTGGTGTCCGGAGAACTCCAAGAACGAAGGCTTCAGTCGAAGTAGATGGAGCTGCTGGGGTAGGTGCTGGAGCTGGTGGCACTGAAGCTGTAGCTGGTGCAGATGAAGTGGCTCTAGTGTCTGGAATAGGCACTGCAGCAGACCTCTGAGCTCTAGGCACTCTGGCAAATGCATCAGTGGTTGTCTTGCCCTTCCTCTCCTGCATATCATCTTGAAGTTGCTCCACAACAGACTGAATCTCAGTTACTTTCACATCCAAGTCATAGAATTTTTGCTCCACGATTCTTTCCAAGCTCTCCTGGTTTTGAGTCAGGGTGGCCAGTCCCTTCTCAATCCTCAGAGTGGATGCAATCAGGTAGCCAAGCTGATCTTGCTTGCTTTTCAAAAAGTACTCAGATGCCTCCTCTTGAGTTGGCATCTTGGCAGCCTTCTCTTTCTTTGCTGTCTCCTTCTTCTCTTCAGCTTGTACTGATGATGGTTCATTCTCATTCATCACAACTTGATTGTCCTCAAAGTCAGGATAGATAGGCAAGTGTTCCTTATCCAACAAGTATGTGCCTGTGCCCATCTTTGAGTTTATCAACTCCTGGATCTGTGGGGCATATCCACAACTTCTTTTCTGGTCAGCTGCAGTCCTCTTGATAGTCTCAACTATAAGGCTCATGACCTTGAACTTCTGTGGCACATAAACTATATGTAGCAAGTTAATTGCATGGCCTCTGATCATTATGTGATCACCAGACTTGGGCAAGAGAGTGTGCCTAAGGATCCAATTGATTGTAGGCAGCCCTGACAGCAAGTGTTTTACTGACCCAAACTGGTGAGTCTCAAGATCATCTTCAGGAATCTCCTTGTACATGTTTGCCATAGAGTTGTGATCCATCTTCTTCTTGGCATAGACATCCAAGTCATCCTCTTCTTCCTTAGGAGCATTGATCAGATTTGCCCATTCCTCAATAGTTGAGTGGTACCTTGTACCTTCAGACATCCATACTATCCTGCCATCTGGATAGAAATGTGCTGTGGAGTAGAATTGCATTATGAGCTCCTCATTCCACTTTGTGAGCTTCTGCCCAACAAAGTCTGCAACTCCACAAGCACTGAAGCTGTCAAACACACCAGGATAGTGTTCCTCATTTTCCTTGATATACTTCCAGTCAACCCACCTCATTTCACACACTATAGGCTTCTTGTCCAGCAGCACTGTCTCATAGAAATCTTGCTGTTCCTTTGTGTGGAACCTGTAATCAACAACAGTCCTTCTCCTGGTAGCATATGGATTTGTCTCTCTCCATATCCTCAACCCTAAGTCTCTCCTGATCTTCATGTTCTCAGCCAAAGGATGAGCATCATTGTGGTCTGGAATCTTGGGTTTGAGCTTTCTCAGGACTTGTCCTTCATCATCTTCATCAGCAGCAACTTCAGGCACTAGGGCCTTCTTCTTCTCAGCAGCTGGTATACTCTTGGTATTCCTCTTAGGTGCACTCTTGGGCTTGGAGGCTGCTTTGGGTGCTTCTTTGGGCTTTGATGTTGCAGCCCCTGACTTTATAGCATCACCCATAAGCTTCTGGGCCTTAGGTGCTGGTGCACCAACCTCTTCTTCCTCTTCCTCTTCAGAATCTCTCATGATTGAGGATCTCCCAAGCACTCTAGCAGTGGTCTTTTTGATCCTCTCCTTCCTCTTCTTCCCTTCTGCAGCAGCCTCTTTGGGTTCAGATCCCAAAGGGACTTGAGTAGATGCTATGGCCTTAGACATTGGAATTCTCTTTGTAGGAACCTTTTTCTTCATGCCTGGCTTGGTGGCAGCAATAGTGCTATATTCCTTCTTAACCACTTTCTTCTTGGAAGTGGCCTCATCCTCAACTGCCACATAGTCTTCATCCTCAGACTCTGAATTTTTGTTCTTCCTTGTTCTGGTGGCAGCTTTGGGCAAGTTGCTGGGAGTGCTCCTGCTACCATCATCTGAACTACTAGAGGGACTAGTGCCCTCACTCAGGTGAACCTGCTCCTCTGACCTGTTCTAGCTGTCACTCTGATCAGACATATTGCAAACACTGACAGCAGACCCTGTGAATAGATATAGATGAGATAGAGTGGATGAGCATCACAAAATACAGAGATTTTTGCAAGAGAATGAGTCAAAAACTTAGTTTTAGTTTTCCACAGAAAGCATTTCGAATCAACCGATTTGTAAAGTCGGTGATACCGAAGCAGCTGTTGGAACCTAAACTAGTGAACTCGGTCAGACCGAGTCACAGTTCGGTGGCACCGAGACTGCTAGGGTTTCACAAAGTCCTGAACTCGGTCACACCGATTTGCAATTCCCGGTCAGACCGAAAATTACATGTGCAATGGCCTGAGCCAAATCGGTGGTACCGAGTTCCACAACTCGGTGGGTCCAAGATGGTTTTGGCGGAAACCTAACCCTAAATTTTCAATTCAACTCTAATCTACGGAGTGTTTTGACTGGATAAGATCGTTTCAATCGTGGTAAGAATCATAATGAACACAATGTGCTAGGAATCGGACGGGGATAGCACTGTGATCGAGTCCATACCCTAGTTCGGCGATGAACTCGCTACGGTGGCAACGGCGGGGAAGAATTCCATTGACGGCGGCGGAGACCAGCGACAGGAGGCGGCTGGCGACGAGGAGGATGATTCGGAGACCCAGGAGGCAGAGCGAGCTATGCGCGGGCGAAGGGGTTTCGGAGAAATTTCCAAAATTTTGCCCGTGAGTATATATAGCCCGACCCTGTCGGTGTGACCGAGTGGAACAACTCGGTGGCACCGAGATTCATAACTGCAAGCAATTACTGAAACTCGGTTTGACCGAAAGGTTCAAATCGGTTGCACCGAGATTGAAAACCTAGATCGACTTAGTGATCTCGGTATGACCGAGATGGATGAGTCGGTCAGACCGAAATGCACAAAGAAGTTTTGGAAGTTTAAGTCTATGACGAATTGGGGACTCCGAGTGCTCCTCACACAGAGTGGTTCGAATCTGACTTGATCAAATTTTGTGATGTAGCATGAATAGAGTTTGAGACGAGAAAAGCATAGATAGCTAGAGAGGGTTCTTAGGCATTCTTGTCCATCCACTTGGCAAAAGAAAAGAAAACCAATCAATCAAAACAACAAGTGGATGTCCTCGAATGAGTAAAATATGCAATCAACACGCTCACACAATAAAATGGCAATTGAAATATGTGGCAAAGCATGCACAACCAATTCTAGCATCTATCAAACAATTGGCGATGACTAGGTCATCTATATATGATTATATTGACTTAGGAGTCAAATGAGAACATTTGATCATAGGTCATACTCATCGTTTAAGCACAAGTGGGGTTACCACTTTTACATAAAGCATTTGTTGTGTTCACACCATTAGAGTTGCTTTAGCTCAATTCTTAGAGTAAAGCTCCCCCTAGATGTGAGATCCCCCCTAAGAGGGATGAACTAACCTTGGGTTTTGTCGATGATGACTTCATGTAGATGTTGAAGATGTGGATGCTCAATGTTGATGTATATCATTTGGAGCTATCCATTGGAGTGAGTTGCACTTTCAATACCTACACGGGTTAGTCCCACAAGGAACAAACAAGGATATCCATAGACATAAAGTGATGCACACACAAGATGATGTCTATGAAAGCTTTTAGGTTACCTTGTCCCTTGTCTTACCAACAAGAGGGTTTGTGACTCCTTGAACTAGTGCAAGATGTGGAAGTTGATTGCACTTGTTCTTGCCAAGATGATAAGAGTGAAGTATGTTGGCGGAGTCACCCTCAAGAACTCTCTAGTTCTTCTTCGGGATCCACACCATCTTGATGGGAATCCTCGGTGTTGTAGTTGTACTTGATGAAGTGGAACTTTAAGTAGTCTTGGGAACCCACTTGACCAAGGCCTTAGGAGCTTCTTCAAATGCATCAATTTCCTCTTGAAGCTTGTCCTTGCCTTTTTGCTTGTGGTCTTGTGGTGGAAGATCATCTTGAGCTTGTGTCCCTTTGAGAGAAGTAGGATCATACTTCTCTTGTTGAGGAACAAACTTTGCCTTCGGGTATTGATCTACTTCCCACTCAACTCCATTGGCATTGAACTTTCGTTCAAAACCAACACCTTGATTCTTCCGGTGCCTTCCTTGCTTGCGTACAATTTCCTCGAATTGCTTACTTCCGGCAAGGCTCTTGTAAACACCTTTCTCTATAATTCCCTTCAATAAGCTATTTTCTTGCTCAAGTGTAACTTGGCTAAGAGAATCATTAGTGGAATCAAGAGAACTACTAGAAGCAACAATATTGGATTTAGCATGATTATTGTTACTACTACAGGAAGAATCTTTCTTGTTCTTGTTACTAGACTTGACTTGAGGCATGTAAGTGGATAAGAGTAAATGCTTGGCAATGTAAGAAGAACTTTTCTTACGAAGATCATCATTGACTGCTTTCAAGAACTCATGATCTTGCTCAAGGTTGAGCTTTTCAAAGCGCAATTTCTCATGAGTCCTTAAAAGTTCTCGATGATCTCCTAAGATAGTTTCATGAGCTAACCTAAGAGTGTTTAGTTCTTTAGTTAGAGACTCAATCTTCTCCTTATCATTGTCATTCGTTTTATCTTGATTAGCATGATTAATTGACGTTTCATCATAGTATTCATCACTAGAGTTGTCAACAAGTAAATCATCATCACCTAACAAGTCATCTTCATCACTATTGAAATCAACATACTCGGGGTGTGATACTTTTGGGCCTTTAGCCATGAAGCATGTTCCAACTCCTTCATTTGGTGAGTCAAATATGTCGTAGGAGTTGGTTGTCACAAGTGCTAGACCGGCAACACCTTCATCTTGAGTATATTCGGAGTCGGAGTGATAGCTTCTCCCGGAGTGGTTGTCGGAGTCGGAGCCGGATACCCATTCACCAACATAAGCTTGATGTCTTCATTTTGTGTAGCTCCTTGATGACTTGTCCTTTCTTTCCGAATCCTTGCTTCTCCGTGAGGGCCTTCGTTCATAACGATCATATCTACTCCTTCTTTCTCTAGATGGCGATTCTTCTCTTCTACTTCTTCTCTTGGGAGAATCTTCTCTTCTCTTGTAGGGGGCCGTACTCTCATTGGAATAGTGTCCGGGCCTTCCACAATTGTAGCAATTTCACTCTCGACTGGAAGATCTTTTGTCATTGTAGGACCTTGACTTGGAGCTTCTCTCTTTGCTTCTACTCTTGCAGGACTTGTTGAAGTTCTTCACCATTAAGCTCAATTCTTCATTGAAGGTTTGTTTCTCACTCGATGATGTGGGGGCTTCACATGAGGCTTTATAAGCACCACTTGATTTGTTGTGAAGTTCCTCTTTATCCTTGAGTGACATCTCATGAGCAACAATTCTTCTGATGACTTCCGTTGGCTTGAGATCTTTGTAATTGGGCATCATTTGGATCAATGTGCACATGGTATCATATTTTCCATCCAAGGCTCTTAGGATCTTCTTGATGATGAATCTATCGGTCATCTCTTCACTCCCTAAGCCGACAATCTCATTTGTGATAAGAGCAAGCCTAGAGTACATTTCAGTGACACCTTCACCATCCTTCATTTTGAACTTGTCAAGTTGACTTTGAAGCACATCCAATTTGGATTCCTTGACGGAGTCGGTACCTTCGTGCATATCAATCAAAGTATCCCAAATTTCCTTTGCATTCTCAAGACGGATGATTTTGTTGAATTCTTCGGGGCACAATCCGTTGAAGAGGATATCACAAGCTTGAGCGTTGTATTGCACCATTTTCAACTCTTCCGCGGTAGCTTCATGGTTCGGTTCTTTCCCATCAAAGAATTCACCTTGCAAGCCAATACACACAATAGCCCAAACGGTGGGGTTATGTCCAAGAATATGCATTTTCATCTTATGCTTCCAACTAGCAAAATTAGTGCCATCAAAGTAAGGACCTCTACGGTGATAATTTCCCTCGCTAGACGCCATACTCTCCTAGGTTGTGAAACCAAGGCTATGATCACCAAAAGCTATGGAAATCAAAGCAAATGGAGACCAAAGCTCTGATACCACCTGTAGGATCGAAAGTATGTGTAGAGGGGGGTGATTAGACTACTTGACCAAATAAAAATCTAGCCTTTTCCCAATTTTAGTTCTTGGCAGATTTTAGCTATCTTAGCACAAGTCAATCAATATCCACACAATTCAAGCAAGCATGCAAAAGAGTATATGAGCAGCGGAAAGTAAAGCATGCAACTTGCAAGAATGTAAAGGGAAGGGTTTGGAGGATTCAAACGCAATTGGAGACACGGATGTTTTTGTCGTGGTTCCGATAGGTGGTGCTATCGTACATCCACGTTGATGGAGACTTCAACCCACGGAGGGTAATGGTTGCATGAGTCCACGGAGGGCTCCACCCACGAAGGGTCCACAAAGCAGCAACCTTGTCTATTCCATCATGGCCGTCGCCCACGAAGGACTTGCCTCACTAGCGGTAGATCTTCACGAAGTAGGCGATCTCCTTGCCCTTACAAACTCCTTGGTTCAACTCCACAATCTTGTCGGAGGCTCCCAATTGACACCTAGCCAATCTAGGAGACACCACTCTCCAAGAAGTAACAAATGGTGTGTTGATGATGAACTCCTTGCTCTTGTGCTTCAAATGATAGTCTCCCAACACTCAACTCTCTCTCACAGGATTTGGATTTGGTGGAAAAAAGATTTGAGTGGAAAGCAACTTGGGGAAGGCTAGAGATCAAGATTCATATGGTTGGAATGGAATATCTTGACCTCAACACAAGTGTAGATGGTTCTTTCTCAGAAAATGTGTATTGGAAGTGTAGGTATGTTCTGATGGCTCTCTCCACAAATGAAGAGTGGGTGGAGGGGTATATATAGCCTCCACACAAAATCTAACCGTTACACACAATTGGCCAAACTCGGTGGGACCGAATGGTTAAACTCAGTAGGACCGATTCACCAAACCTAGTGATCGTTAGGATTTTCGGTGGGACTGAGATGCAACTCGGTAGGATCGATATGGTTAGGGTTAGGGCATAACGTAATCTCAGTGTGACCGATTACACAAACTCGGTGGGACCGATTTTGGTAATAAGCTAACCAGAGAGTTGGTCAGGTAAACTCGGTGGGACCGATCGCTCATCTCGGTAAGACCGAAACGTTACGAGGGGAAACAGAGAGATTACAATCCCATCTCGGTGAGACCGAGATCCCTATCGGTGAGACCGATTTGCCTAGGGTTTGTGGCAGTGGCTATGACATTTGAAACTCGGTGGTGCCGGATAGAAAGAATCGGTGGGGCCGAGTTTGACTTTTGGTTTAGGTCATATGTGGATGTGGGAAGGTAGTTGAGGATTTTGGAGCATATCACTAAGAATTTTGAGCAAGCAAGCCATTAAGCAACACCTCATCCCTCCTTGATAGTATTGGCTTTTCCTATAGACTCAATGTGATCTTGGATCACTAAAATATAAAATGTAGAATTTTGAGGGATCCACTTTCCTCATCCATGCCATGCCATTCATTGAGCTTTTCCTGAAATATTAATCTTGGAATAATGTTAGCTCAATGAGCTATATGTTGATAGGAATTACCAAAACCACCCAGGGATAGTTGCACTTTCAGTTTATTTTAGAGTTGCTTAAAAGCTTTGAATCCTCATGTGCGTCCGTTTTTATATAATCTGAAAGATTTCCAGTCGTCGGCTTCAGCCCCCTCGTAGGAATACGGGGGTGTTCGGGAAAGCATTTGATCACTCTTAACCCAACGTCTTGGTCCAAAAAGGTGGTGTCAATGCGATGAACTAGGCAATCGGACTATAGGGCGTTAACACTTTCACTAAGCCATAGGAGTTTTATGGTGGATCTACGATATAGATCCTGTTATGTACGCAGCTATCCCAATGCGGTGCATTACATGGATGACCCGAAAGAAGGTCCTTCGTATAATACGGGGGAATATCAAAAGATCCCGTTAAGTCATCGAGCGGTTGACCAGCTCTCGCCGCATCATGACAGTCAGTTTTTGGCTTTCTCTACTGAGGTGTTTGACCAGATGAACCGGAAACACAATTGCAGTAGTTCTCCCTTTACTAACCTAGCCGATAGAGCGGAACGTAAGGTAGCAAGCACAGGAGCCGGGCAACCCAACTATTGACCCAAGACATGATTCGGAGCTGATCCATATAAGGCCGAACTCGCGACGCCGAAGTATGCTATGAAGCTGTTTTTTTGGCAAGTTATTTTGTTCCTATGTCAAGCTCCTTGCAAGGTATGCCGGGGTGGGTGTGTGAAATAGCCTGTCGGTGTCAAAACCGGCGGATCTCGGGTAGGGGGTCCCAAACTATGCGTCTAAGGCGGATGGTAACAGGAGGCGGGTGACACAATGTTTACCCAGGTTCGGGCCCTCTCGATGGAGGTAATACCCTACTTCCTGCTTGATTGATCTTGATGATATGAGTATTACAAGAGTTGATCTACCACGAGATCGTAGAGGCTAAACCCTAGCAGCTAGCCTATGATTATCAATGTTGTTGTCCTGCGGACTAAACCCTCCAGTTTATATAGACACAGAGGGGGATAGGGTTACACAGAGTCGGTTACAAGGGAGGAGATCTACATATCCGAATTGCCAAGCTTGCCTTCCACGCAAAGGAGAGTCCCACCCGGACACGGGACGAAGTCTTCAATCTTGTATCTTCATAGTCCAACAGTCCGGCCAAAGTATATAGTCCGGAAGTCCGAGGACCCCCTAATCCAGGACTCCCTCAGTAGCCCCTGAACCAGGCTTCAATGACAATGAGTCCGGCGCGCAGATTGTCTTCGGCATTGCAAGGCGGGTTCCTCCTCCGAATACTCCATAGAAGATTTCGAACACAAGGATAGTGTCTGGCACTGCAAAACAAATTCCACATACCACCATAGAGAGTATAATATTTCCACAAATCTAATCTTCTGACAACTTTTCATAACACGACATCACGCCATGGCCCGGTCATTATTTGAACCATTTTTCTCAACCAGCTACTGCACATATTGCGAAGCGGTTTTCTTGGCATGTTTTGTCGAAGTAGAGACCGTGTCCCCTTATCACGGGATTCTCATCAATACGGGTGTGGGTAACCCAATCGCGCCTTCTGGTATGACTCCTCGATTTTAGGCAAGTTCCGAACGGCCACACGAAGGACGCTTGATATTCATCCTCTTTATAAAGGGGCCAAGGCATGTCCTTTTCTTCTCGTGCTCGATCCTTCCCCTCCCCCACCTCGAGTTCCAACACCCAAGGCTCAGGCTAAGCGCTTCGGACCTTCAACCATGTCCGGATCCAACCTTCAAGGCCGGTGGATGGCCGACTCTATCATAGAGGGGAACATCAAGAAGCTAAGGGAAGCCAGGTATCTGACCGCTGAAATCTCGCACATGCTGCCTGCTGAAGGGCAGGTCATCCCCACTCCCGAACCCAACGAGAGTGTCGTATTTGTTTCCTACTTCCTCTGAGGGCTAGGCTTTAGTCTTGATCCCTTTGTTAGAGGGCTTATGTTCTATTACGGGCTCGATTTCCATGATCTAGCCCCAGATTCCATTCTTCACATCACCCCACACTTCGGCTTATGGCTCAAGACCTTCAATGTGAAGACGAAGATGATAGATGGGCGACACGCAGAATGCGGAGGTGCCATAATAAGCAAAGGCGCCGATGCTCCATGGCCAAAGGGTTCCTTCCCGGAGGTGTCCAACTTATGGCAGCAGGAGTGGTTTTACATCACAGCTCCCCGAAGTACTAAGTGGGTAGCTGCCCCTGCCTTCCGTTCGGGCCCCCCGCCACAACTGGCATCATGGGTCAACATGGGGCTGGATTGGGGGCCAGTTAATGATGTGCCGACATTGCAAAGTCGCATCCGAGATCTCCTCAAGAGGGATGTCAGTCTCGTCAAGGTAATGCAAGTTATGCTAGTTCGTCGAGTCCTGCCATGCCAATGTCGATCTCTCCGTATGTGGGAGTTCAACCTGGAAGGACTGCGAACTATTCAGCAATTCTTCGGCGTGACGCTCGAAGGGATGTATGGATTGTTCTTCGGATCACGAATAAAGTGTCCGGACACCAGCGAGGATGCGGGTCTAAACTGCAATCGTCCAGATACCCATGTAAGTAATTCTGCGGCCGAACACATCGTCTTTTCATTTGTCATAACATCATTCTGAAAAAATTTCTCTTGGCCAGGACTGGATAAGAAAGGCGAAGATGATCAGGTGTTCGGCCCCCCTTCCCAAAGGCTCACCGGATCCTGTACTAGCCAGGATGCTTGAGCACGCACTTTATCAAGTGCCATCACGGGAAGATAAAGGGAGGGATAAAGAAGCTGAAAGCGGGCCTCATGCATTACTCATCCAAACCGGGGGAATTAGTGCCTCTACGAAGGAGGATAATCAGGGAGAAGAATCTAGAATCCCCTCTCCCCAAGGAAGGAAAAGGACCGCCTCTGAAGACTTGGAAACGAAGGTTTCTAAACGAGGGAAGAAACCTTCGCCAGGGGGCCCTGCCCCGGAGGGCGTCCTTACCGCACAGTGCCCGCAAGGGGGACAGCCCTCCACCGAGCTGTCAGTGAATCAAGAGTACTTTTGGTAAATATATCCTGCTTTATATCCAAGGACAATAACCGAGACATATATCTTGCAGTACGGCTCATAGCCCTTCTCAATAGAGTTCATCTTCGGGGGATCTTCTTCCGGAGATGATGGAGAGCGAAACGCCTCCCCCTGTCTCCCCGCCTCCTGGGCGGACGATCCTGAGGTGTCATCACGGAGAATTTCTCCTGATCCACCGAGGCCGGAAGGTGACCCTTCGGCCACCCGAAGTCTGGAGCATTCGGCTCCTAAGGAGAGCAACATAAAGAGTCCGGGACTTTCTGGTGCACAACCGGACACACTGATGGGTCTTTTGGAGCAAGCGGCTATCTCAGAGGCGCATCATACTTTAATGGGTATGGTGGTTGAGAGGATTCCATCCGCCAAAAGTGGGTTGCATGAAGCTGTTATGAGACTGCTAAGAGGCTTTGAGGTACGCAAAGTAATATATAATTTTATTGACGGTACCACACATGCTAGGTGTGCTCTATACAGATAGTAGCCCTTGAGACTCTGGTTGCTGTCCCGAGGCGGCAAACAGAGGATCATAGTCCCAGGTAATGATCACGCTACTTTCATGTGCAGGCAGTTGACGGTCAGGTGGCTGGCCGGACTGCTGAGTTTGCTAGACTGAGGCGGCAACTTGATATGGCAGATGCCGACATCGTGCTTGTGAACAAGCGGCTTGACGAGGCACATGGTATGTATTCTCCGGTGGTCAACAGATATTAAGAGGAGCATGATGCTAGTATCTATAACATGCTATGACTGCAGATGGAGCTGCCGCCGTGGAGAGCCTTCGGACGGAGCTTGCCCGAGCCAAGGAACAAGCCAGGAGAAGTGATGCGGCCGCCCTAAAGGCGGCCAAAGAGTTAAGAGCCGAACGGGCTGCTCATCGCCAGAGCGAAGATAAAATAGCCAAGATGGCTGTTGAGCTGAAGGATGCCGCCGACCGGTATGAGCTTCTTGAAAAGGAAAGCCAAGCGAAAGCGGTGGACCTGAAGAAAGCCATGGTAGCAGCCAAGGAAACCCGCTCTAAAATCAGAGCGGCGAAGGAGGAGCTCCGTCAGGCCAGAGATATCATAGCTGGGAAGCCCTTTTTGTTGCGGACGAAGTTCGGAGATCCGAAGTATGCCCCTCTAGATCAATTATGGAGTGTTGCAGACGCGTATTCAGACCTGGCAATGAGTGCTGCTGATGCGACTGAGTTTTTCAATGATCGGAAAGATCATGAAGTGGAAAGATTGTTCTGGTCGCAGTTCAGTGCTCCAACGTGTCCGCTACTGTTAAATGAGCAAATGGCCGAGTGGGCTGAGCTCCATAGGTTGTCCGGGCTTGCCATGAGGTCTGTCGTGGATCATCTTTGGTCAGAAGGACCAAGGCTAAATAGTTATTTTTGTTTAGTGCAACGATTCCTTGGTGCTCTGCCGCATATCGATGATGTAAAGAGGTCGGCGTGCATAGAGATTGCGTGGATGGCTCTTGCCCGTGTTAAGACATACTGGGCAGAGATGGATGCCACCGCTATTGCAACCCGGGGTCCGGCCGTAGGCCAGGTCTCGGTCGAGCACTATTTTGAAGAAGTCCTAGAAGGCAATCGTTTAATAGAGGCTCAGTGCTCGAAGAGTATCATGTTCGAGTGACATGTATCCCAATTGTAAAAACAATGCTATTTGGATTATAAAGGCTGTGTTTATACTTGTTCCTGAAAGTATTATGATGCCTCCTGTGCGGCCGTTTATGTATGTATATAACCTGAAAGTTTGCAGTCGTCGGCTTCAGCTCCCACGCATATAATGCGGGGGTGTCCAGCAAAGCGCGTATTCACACTTGATCCAATGTCTTGGTCCATTAAGGAGGTGATAGCGTGGCGAACAAGGCAATCAGACTATATTGCTTTAACACTTTCACTTAGCCATAGGAGTTTGACAGTGGGGCTACTATATAGCCCCTGGTACTTCCGTTCTTATCCGAATACGATGCGCATACATACATGACCGGGAAACCGGTCCTTCATTAATGCGGAGGAATCGCGAAGATTCCGCTGAGTCCTCGAGTGGTTGACCAGTCTCGCGCTTTATCATGACATTCAGTTTTCGGCTTTCTCTACTAAGGTGCTCATCTAGATGAACCAGGGCACAATCACAGTAGTTCTCCCGGTGCCACCTTAGCCGATAGAGCGGAACGTAAGGTAGAAAAACACGGGAGCCGGGCAAACCCAACTATTGACCAAAGACATGATTCGGAGCTGATGCATGTAAGGCCAAACTTGCGATGCCGAACACTCCCTAAGGTATTCGGTCTTTACAACATATACTGGGCTGAGTAACACCCTCGATAATAAGCCCTGAATTTCCAGGTAAGTGCATTAGTCTGACATGATGAAATGCCAATAACGCCAGCATCCCTCTTGGTTATGTTGAGTATCCGGAGGGTGTGAAGCAACAAGAGACAGTAAAAAAGGTTTACACAGGGTCTTAATCTAAAAAGAAACCTTTGAGCGGGGCCCTGCTGCACGTCTACGCCCGTGTCTTCGTTGTGCCGTATCCTGGAAGGGTGTAGCACGATGATCATCTATAAGAGAGAAAAGCCCAGGTGAAAGTTTTCGTGCGAAAACTTGGTTATTCTTAATAAACCATTAAAATTCAATCTAAATAAAATCAAGCTGAACTGTAGTCCTTTTTACATGTGGAAAGCCCCTAGCACCACCTACGGGGGTATATCCATCGACCCAGTCTTAGGTTTATCTGGGCTATTACAGCTAGTGGTGCGCCAGACTCGTCTAGTCGTGTCCGCGGTCTTGACGACCGATCATTTATTCTGGTTGGAGAGGTCGTTCAGTGTTCGGCTGCTAAAGCCTCCACACATTCTTCTGCACGTAAGGAACGCTCTGTGTTTCCACTAACTATGATGATGCCACGTGGACCGGGCATCTTAAGCTTAAGATAAGCGTAATCTGGTATTGCATTAAGACGAGCAAAGACCGTTCTTCCGAGTAGTGCTTGATAGCCGCTTCGGAATGGAGCGATGTGGAAGGTTAACTTTTCACTTTGGAAGTTGCCAGGAGAACGCAATACAATGTCTAGTACTAGAGAGCCCGTGCAGCGGGCCTATGGGCTTGGTATTACTCTTTTAAGGGTAGTATTGCTTTGGCCGATTCTTGTCGGGTCTATCCCCATTTTGTGGACTATGTCCTGATATATCAAATTAAGACTACTGCCGCCGTCCATAAGGACTCGGGTGAGATAATATCCGTCAATTATTGGGTCTAGTACCAAGGAAGCCGGTCCTCCGTGCCGGATACTAGTCAGGTAATCCCTGCGATCAAAAGTGATCGGGCAGGCCGACCAAGGGTTGAACTTGGGGGTGACGGGCTCCACGGCGCATATGTCTCAGAGTGCGTGTTTTTTCCTCCTCTTTGTTACGTGAATCATGTTCACTATTTTGACCTCTGGTGGGAATTTTTTCTGTCCCCTAGTGTTTTCTGGCGAGGCTCATCCTCGTCTTCACTTGGTGTCTCCCTCCCCTTGTGTTCGGCGTTTAGCTTGCCGGCCTGCTTGAAGACCCAGCATTCTCTGTTGGTGTGATTTGCTGGTTTGTCGGAGGTGCCATGAATCTGACATAATCTGTCTAGAATCTTGTTTAGGCTGGACGGTCCATCTCTACTGCCTTTGAATGGCTTTTTCCGTTGACCGGGTCGAGAGCCCCTGAATTTGGCGTTTACCGCCGTGTTGTCTGGGCTGTCTTCATTGTTTCGACGCTTGATTTTATTGCGTCGTGGTTTTCCATTGCCATCCCTGACTTCAGATGTACCTGGGTCACTGGTGCCGCTATGGGCCAGCCAACTATCTTCGCCCGCGCAAAAGCGGGTCATAAGGCTTGTTAGGGCTGCCATTGTCCTCGGTTTTTCCTGGCTGAGGTGTCTGGCGAGCCATTCGTCCTGGACACTGTGTTTGAAAGCCACTAAGGCTTCGGCGTCCGGGCAGTCGACAATTTGATTCTTCTTAGTGAGGAATCTGTTCCAAAGCTTTTGGGCTGACTCTCCGGGCTGTTGAATTATATGACTTAAATCGTCTACATCCGGAGGTCGAACATAGGTCCCTTGAAAATTAGCCCTAAAAGCATCCTCAAGCTCTTCCCAACTTCCAATTGAGTTTTTGGGGAGGCTCTTCAGCCAGTGCCGAGCTGGTCCTTTCAATTTGAGGGGCAAGTATTTGATGGCGTGGAGATCATCTCCGCGAGCCATGTGGATATGAAGGATAAAGTCCGCAATCCAGACCCAGGGTCTGTCGTTTCGTCGTATGCCTCTATGTTCCCGGGTTTGAATCCTTCTGGAAATTCGTGATCCAGAACCTCATCGGTGAAGCACAGGGGGTGCGCGGCACCCCTGTATTTGGATGTGTCATGGCATTCTGACGGTTGTAGTGTTTGGTATTGATTTTGTGCCGGAGCGCGTTTCCTAAATCCGTAGATGGACCTAGTCATACCGCCTTTTTGGTGTAAGTCCTCACATGAATCGTGTGCTGACTTACGTGCGTTATCATTAGCCGCCCTATCGCGGCCACGGGGTGGTCGATCCGGCTGATTGACCATTTTATTTTTCGGCTGTATAGGCTCTAAAGCCTCGTCATCGAATTCAGGCAGCAGCTTGCGCTTTGGATAGCTCTTTGTGTGGCGGATGCCACCATACTTTTCTTCAGTGTCGAGCACTTTGTTCCATCTACTGTTGAGTGTATTTTGCGTGACTTTAAGCCTTTACTTCTGCTTCTTCGGACTCCTCGCGGTGGCAATAAGCCTTCTGTGGAGGTCCTCTTGCTCCATGTGCCTCTCCGGGATGATGTGTGCATCGTCGTCTGGACTGTTCTCCTCTCCGGAGACAGGTTGATGAGCTTTACCCTCGGCGTCGCCGTGATCGGACAGTGGCTCCGTACTATGTTTGCCGTCCGCTGGTTCATCCTGCTCTATCGCCGGGTCCATGTGGTTGTCGTTTGCTTTGGAGTCGACCGAGGTATTATTCTTTCTTGTGCTGTTATCGCTGTTTTTGCCGAGGCGGGATTTGGAACGGCGCCTACGTCGTCACTTTGGTTGCTTCTCGAGGGGATTATCCTTCGCTGCATCCCTCCGTTCCTCGTCATTGTTTTCTTTGGGTGTATCCACCATGTATATATCGTGTGATGAAGTGGCTGTCCAACGCTCTGTGGTGGTGGTTCCTGTTCCTCTCATGCATCGTCGTCCATACCATCAATGTCTTTGGAATCGAAATCAAGCATGTCGGTTAAGTCGTCGACAGTGGCTATTAAGTGGGTGGTGGGTGGGGAAGGAATTTCTTTGTCACCCGCTTCCCACTCCAGCCAGACATAGTTCGGCCAAGGGCCTTCTAACAAGGAGAGAGACCTTAATGAATTCAGCGCGTCGCCCGGGGGCGAGTGCTGAAAGATATCCGCGGAGGAAAACTCCATAATTGGTGCCCAATCAGATTCGATAGGCACGGATGCAGGCGGTTCAGAGCCCGTGGCCGGGACGAATCCAAGGGTCCGGCAACACAGGTCTCGTAGGAGGTGAAGTCGGTATTCGGCTCTATCGCCGCTGAGTGTGCGGCCTCTGTGGCAGGGTCCATCCACCCATACTCGGACGGCACGATCTGCTCTAGATCAAGGGCCAGAGTTGCCACAGGTGTGATCTCCCGAACACTGTCCGGCGGCAGAGCTAAGTCATGCTCGTCGTGGCTGTGGAGCGCACCTGACACGGGCTCAAATCCGTCGAAGATCAAGTCTCCGCGGATGTCGGTAGTATAGTTTAAGTTTCCAAACCTGACCTGACGGCCAGGGGCGTAGCTCTCGATCTGCTCCAGATGGCCAAGCGAGTTGGCCCGTAGTGCAAAGCTGCCGAATACGAAGATCTGTCCGGGGAGAAAAACCTCACCCTGGATTGCATCGTTGCCGATGATTGAAGGAGCCATCAAGCCTTATGGTGACGACATAGTGGAACTCTCAATGAAAGCACCTTTGTCGGTGTCAAAACCGGCAGATCTCGGGTAGGGGGTCCCGAACTGTGCGTCTAAGGCAGATGGTAACAGGAGGCGGGGGACACAATGTTTACCCAGGTTCGGGCCCTCTCGATGGAGGTAATACCCTACTTCCTACTTGATTGATCTTGATGATATGATTATTACAAGAGTTGATCTACCACGAGATCGTAGAGGCTAAACCCTAGCCGCTAGCCTATGATTATCATTGTTGTTGTCCTATAGACTAAACCCTCCAGCTTATATAGACACCGGAGGGGGCTAGGGTTACACAGAGTCGGTTACAAGGGAGGAGATCTACATATCTGAATTTCCAAGCTTGCCTTCCACGCAAAGGAGAGTCCCACCCAGACACGGGACGAAGTCTTCAATCTTGTATCTTCATAGTCCAACAATCCGGCCAAAGTATATAGTCCGGCAGTCCGAGGACCCCCTAATCCGGGACTCCCTCACAGCCAAAAGGATCAAAATTCGGTTCTTTATAGAAAAGTGAATACCAGATGCGGAGTATATTCACTAGAACCTAGGTGACATGCCAATTGTCATTTTATAGATGATAATGCCACAACCCCGACTATTTGACATGCCAAGGGTCGGCGACTGAGGAAACATGCACTTTACAGGCTCGAAAGATAGAGAGTGTGGTCTACAAAAAGTTATTTTGGACCTCCTGTCGCAGTGGAGGGGCTCCTTAGCAGGAGTAGCCTTTAGGTGAATTTATGAACCCGGACTCTGATACCATCCATGAGATGACCAGCCCTTGCGCTACCTATTGTAAAGGATGATGGAAAAAGAAAGTGTAATTTAGGAAAAGGGAAAAGGAAGTAGTTTATGGGAGTACTTGTAGATCCGTCCATGTTATGCTTCCGTCGATGCCCAGGCTATTTGAAGTGCATAGTTATGTATGCGCAGTACAGATTTTGCAGGTATATGAGGTGGGCGACGGAAGCCGAACTGCTAGTCCTGCTCCAAGCTTGGTCGATCCTGTTGAATGGAGATTGGTGGCTTAACCACTACTAGGAAAAGGGCTACTAATGGCGCACCAGTTTTGCCTACTAATGGCGCATCACTGGTGCGCCATTAGTATCACGCCACTAGAATTTTTTACTAATGGCGCACCACTGGTGCGCCATTAGTATCTGGTATACTAATGACGCACCTGGCAGTGCGCCATTAGTTTTGCCCACGGTGCGCCACTAGTGTCTGCTATACTAATGGCGCACCACACGGTAGTGCGCCATTAGTAACAATTTTTTTAATTTTTTTCTTAATCTCAGGTCACTATTTCACCTATGAGATATCCAACACATATATATATACAACAAGCATCCATATAACAATCATAGCCAACACACAAGTTCCATCATATATACATACATAGCCAACACACAAGTTCCATCATATATACATACATAGCCAACACATAGTTCCATCATTACATATTACAAAAGTTTCACATTGTTCATCCAACACCGTTATCCATCAATTCACAAAAGTTTCACATTGATACAAAATAAAAACACAAATGGAAAAGAAGCACTCCATCCATGCAAGCTTCTGTGAATTAAATCAAATCTGCAAAATGATAAACAAGAAGTTAGAAGAAGAAAAAGAAGAAGACTAGAAGAATACTAGAAGAAGAAGAACACTAGAAGAAGAATAAGAAGAATTTTGGAAAAGAAGAAGAATAAGAAGAAGACTATAAGCTTATTATGTAAACTTGATCATTTTGTGCTAACATAAGTTATTTTGGAGCTAACCTATAGGAAACTAAGCATATAAGCTCTAAGTTAGTATATTAGAGCCAACTTAGCTAAAATGAAGCTAACCTATGTCATTTTGGAAAAGAAGAAGAATAAGAAAAAGACTATAAGCTTATTATGTAAACTTGATCATTTTGTGCTAACATAAGTTATTTTGGAGCTAACCTATAGGAAACTATAGTGGGGGCGCGGGGGCGGCGGCGCGGGGGAGCTACAGTAGTGGGGGTGCGGGGGCGCGGGGGCGGCGGGGGTCGGGGCAGCGGGGTGGAGAAGAAGGCATGGAAGGAGAGGCGGCGGCAGGGGACGGAGGGGATGGAGGGGGCGGAGGGGGCGTGCAGGCGCGGCGGCGGCGTACGGTTGGGGCGGAGGGGGCGTACGGTTAGGTCGAGTGGGGAGGAAGGGAGGGAGGGGAATAGGTGGAGTGGGGGGAAGCTTACTAATGGCGCACCCAGCAGCGGTGCACCATTAGAATGCTTTTTTGCCAAAAAGTAAAAGAAAGAAAAAAATTACTGGCGCACTCTGTCGCCGGTGCGCCATTAGTAGTTCTAACTACTAATGGCGCACTTTTCCAGGATGCGCCATTAGTATGTTTGAAAAAATGAAAAAAAATGTTTTACTAGTGGCGCACCGTTTGCCTGGTGCGCCATTAGTGTCTTCCACACTAATGGCGTATCTCCACCAGGTGCGCCATTAGTATATAGTAGTGGCGCACCACTACTCTGGTGCACCATTAGTGTCAATCCTATCTTTAGCCCTTTTCCTAGTAGTGAACAGCCAACAAGGTATGCGGTTTAATGAGACCACTTTGTACTTTGGCTGGGGTCGCCGTAGTGTGCTCCTCAGTCCGGAGGAAGTGTCTCTCCAGCTCCCATGTAGAGTTGTGTGTCACGTATACCATGTTCACTGTTTTCACTTCGGGGGGAAATTTCTTCTGACCCCCGGAATTTGGTTGGTGAGCCTCTTCGTCATCGCTATCGCCCGGCGGCCTCCTCGCTTTGTGTTTGGCGTTGAGCTTGCCCACCTGCTTGAAGACCCAAGAACTTCTGTTGGTATGATTAGCTGGTTTGTCGGGGTGGCCATGAATCTGGCAGGGCCAGTCCAATATCTTGTCTAAATTGGATGGTCCGTCTTTATTTGCCTTGAATGGCTTCTTCCGTTGACTGGATTTGGGGCCGCTGAATCCGGCGTTAATCGTTGTGTCATGCGTTCTTTCGTTATCACTGCGGCGCTTGTTTTTGCTGTGTCGTGGTTTACCATTGCTGCCCCGGACTTCGGAAGTGCCCGGATCGCTGGCGCTGTTGCTTCTACGAGCGAGCCAGCTGTCGTGTCCCATGCAAAAATGGGTCATAAGAGCGGTAAGGGCTGGCATGGACTTCGGTTTTTCTTGACCGAGGTGGCGAGCGAGCCACTCGTCCCGGACGCTGTGCTTGAAGGCCGCTAGGGCTTCCACGTCCGGACAGTCGACGATTTGGTTCTTTTTCAGTAAGAACCTGGTCCAGAGCTTCCTAGATGATTCTCCGGGTTGCTGGACAATGTGACTTAAGTCATCGGCATCTGGTGGCCGGACATATGTACCCTGGAAGTTGTCGAGGAAAGCCTCTTCCAAGTCCTCCCAGCTGCCAATAGAATGTTTAGGCATACTGTTTAGCCAGTGCCGAGCTAGCCCTTTGAGTTTTAAAGGGATGCATTTGATGGCGTGGAGGTCATCTCCACGAGCCATATGAATGTGGAGAATAAAGTCCTCGATCCACACCGCGGGGTCAGTTGTTCCATCATATGATTCGATATTTATGGGTTTAAACCCTTATGGGAATTCGTGATGCATTACTTCGTCAGTGAAGCAAAGAGGGTGTGCGGCGCCTCTATATCGGGCCGCATCATGACGTAGCTCCGACGGAGTCCGTCTGTGGTGTTCGGCCCGTGCCTGACTAGGTTGGTCACGTCCGAACAGATGGCCGTCGTCGCGTGTCGGGGCACGTCCTCGTGATCCGTAGATCAATCTGGTATGTCCTGCTTTATTGTTCAGGTCATGTCGAAGGTCATGTGTATGACCGTGAGCTAATCTTCCTCTGCCTTTGTGATGAGGCGGGGCGGACTGGTATTCGGCTTGAGT
Source organism: Triticum urartu (assembly GCF_056163025.1). NCBI lineage: Eukaryota > Viridiplantae > Streptophyta > Magnoliopsida > Poales > Poaceae > Triticum > Triticum urartu. Next base: position 423,377,849 of record NC_141877.1, on the reverse strand, counting down.
TGCCGCTTTGTCCCGGCCACGTGGTGGTCGGTCAGCCGCATTGCGCGACGGTGGTATCTGTTCCGGCACCTCGTCGTCGAACTGAGGTAGTAATTTGTGCTTCGGGTAGCTTTTGGCTGGGCGCTTGAGGCCGTATTCTTCGACTACTAGGACGTCGGTCCATTTATCGTTGAGCAGATCTTGGTCAGCTTGAAGCAGCAGCTGCTTTTTTTTCAAGATCCTTGCAGTGGCTATTAGCCGGCGCTTGAAGCGCTCCTGCTCAAGAGGTTCCTTAGGCACGATGAAATCCTCGGTGCCGAGGCTCGCCTCATCCTCGGAGAGCGGAAGATAGTTACTGTCCTCCGAGTCCTCATGCGTGGCCTGTTTACCAGGGCTAACCTGCCCATCTTCCCGTTCATCCTGTTCGGTAGCTGCGTCAACGGGGTCTTCATTGTCTTCGGCACCTTCCGGAGTGTTATCTTCTCCTGTGCCAGTGTTGCTATCTTTACTGCAGCATGACTTAGAGTGGAGCCGCTGACGCCAGCATTTCAATTGTATCTTAGGAGGTTTATCCTCAACAGGATCTTCTTTGTCATCGCCGCTGTTCTCCTTTGGTGCATCCACCATCTATACATCGTACGAGGAAGTGATCGTCCAACGTCCGGTGAACGGCGGGTCCTTGGCCTCTACTTCTCCGGCATCGTCGTCCATACCGTCGATGTCATCGGAGCCGTAATCGAGCATGTGAGTTAAGTCTTCGACAGTGGCTATAAAGTGGGTGGCGGGTGGGGAGAGAAATTCCCTGTCATCAGCTTCTAGTTCGAAACGGATATAGTTCGGCTGTAAATCCCCCGCTAAGGATAGATTTTTTAATGAATTTAGCACATCGCCCAAAGGCGAGTGCTGGAAGATGTCTACGGCGCTGAATTCAAAGATCGATAAACGATCAAGTTCGACGTCCGTGAACTCACACGGTTCGGAACTTATTGCCAGAGACGAGTCCGGGGTTTCGGTGATACAAATATCGTGTGCGGTTAAGTCCATGTGCGGCTCCAACGCCGGGGAATCTGTGGCCTCCGTGGTGGGGTTGAGCCTCCGGTCCTTGGATAGCGCACTATGCTCCAGATCTAAGTCTAGAGCGGTTACAGGAGCTATCTCCTAGATGCGGTCCGATGACAGATTTAGGTCATGTCCATTGGGGTGACCAGGAGTGGTTGCCGCGGTCTTGAATCCGGCGAAGATCAGGTCTTCAGGATGTCCGCAACATAGTTCAAGCTCCCAAATCTGACCTGGTGGCCAGGGGCATAGCTATCGATTTGCTCCAGATGGCCAAGCGAGTTGGCCCGCAGTGCGAAGCCGCCGAACACGAAGATCTATTCAGGGAGGAAGGTCTCGCCTTGGACAGCATCGTTGTTGACGATTGAAGGGGCCATCAAACCTTTTGGGGACGACACAGTGGAACTCTCAATGAAAGCACCAACGTCGGTGTCAAAACATGCAGATCTCGGGTAGGGGGTCCCGAAATGTGTGTCTAGGATCGATGGTAATAGGAGACAGGGGACACAATGTTTTACCCAGGTTTGGGCCCTCTCTATGGAGGTAATACCCTACGTCCTACTTGATTGATCTTGATGAATATGAGTATTACAAGAGTTGATCTACCACGAGATCGTAATGGCTAAACCCTAAGAGTCCAACCTGGCTATGATCATTTGGGATTTTTTCTTCCGGACCAAGTCCTCCGGTTTATATAGACACCGGGAGGATCTAGGTCTATACAAGGTCGGTTACAAAGAAAGGAATCTACATATTTGATCGCCAAGCTTTCCTTCCATGCCAAGGAGAGTCCCGTATGTACACGGGTGCAGTCTTTGGTCTTCGTATCTTCACAGCCCATCAGTCCGGCCCATGGCTAACAGGCTGGACTCCCGAGGACCCCTTAGTCCATGATTCCCTCAGCTCTCGCCCCTCCGCCGCCATGGAGGGCATGGACCAGAGGGGAAACCCTTCTCCCATCTAGGGAGAAGGTCAAGGAAGAAGAACACAAAGAAGGGGGGCTCTCTCCCCCTCTCTCCCGATGGTGCCGGAACGCCGCCGGGGCCATCATCGTGTTACGACAATCTACACCAACACGTCTGTCATCTTCACCAACATCTTCATCACCTTCCCCCATCTATCTACAATGGTCCACTCTCCCGCAACCCGCTGTACCCTCTACTTGAACATGGTGCTTTATGCTTCATACTATTATCCAATGATGTGTTGCCATCCTATGATGTCTGAGTAGATTTTCATTGTCCTATCGGTAATTGGTGAATTGCTATGATTGGTTCAATTTGCTTGTGGTTATGTTTCTGTCCTTTGGTGCCCATCATATCTGCGCGCGCGTGGATCACACCATAGGGTTAGTTGTATGTTGATAGGACTATGTATTGGAGGGCAAGAGTGACAGAAGCTTCAACCTAGCGTATAAATTGATGCATAGGGGATTGAAGGGGGACCAATATATTTTAATGCTATGGTTGGTGAGGGAGTCCTGGATTAGGGGGTCTTCGGACAGCCAGACTATATCCTTTGGCCGGACTGTTGGACTATGAAGATACAGGATTGAAGACTTCGTCCCATGTCCGGATAGGACTCTACTTGGCGTGGAAGGCAAGCTAGGCAATACGGATATGTATATCTCCTCCTTTTGTAACCGACCTTGTGTAACCCTAGACCCCTCCGGTGTCTATATAAACCGGAGGGTTTTAGTCTGTAGGACAACATACAATCATACCATAGGCTAGCTTCTAGGGTTTAGCCTCTCCGATCTCGTGGTAGATCAACTCTTGTAATACTCATATCATCAAGAATAAATCAAGCAGGACGTAGGGTTTTACCTCCATCAAGAGGGCCCGAACCTGGGTAAAACATCATGTCCCCTGCCTCCTGTTACCATCTGCCTTAGACGCACAGTTCAGGACCCCCTACCCGAGATCCGCCAGTTGTGACACCGACATTGGTGCTTTCATTGAGAGTTCCTCTATGTCATCGTCGTTAGGCTTGATGGCTCCTACTATCATCGATAGCGATGCAGTCCAGGGGGAGACTTTTCTCCCCGGACAGATCTTTGTGTTCGACGGCTTCGCATTGCAGGCCAACTCGCTTGGCCATCGGGAGCAGATCGAAAGTTACGCCCCTGGCCACCAGGTCAGGTTTGGAAGCTTAAACTACATGGCCGATATCCACGGAGACTTGATCTTCGACGGATTTGAACCCCTGCCTTGTGCGCCACGCTGTCACGATGAGTACGATTCAGCTCTACCATCGGACAGTGTCCAAGAAATCGCACCGGCAGCCGCTCCGACCCTCAATTCGAAGCCAGTTGCGCCATCCATGAACGGGTGGATAGACCCTGCCACGGAGGCCGTATCCTCAGTGGCGATCGAGCCGAATATCGACCTTACCCTTCACGAGAGCCGTGTTTCCAAACGGATGGATCCTTCTCCGGCCATGGACTCTGAACCTCCTGCGCCCGTTCCTGTCGAATCTGATTGGGCGCCGATCATGGAGTTTACCTCCGCAGATATTTTTCAGCACTCGCCCTTCGGCGACATACTGAACTCATTAAGGTCTCTCTCCTTGTCAGGAGGGTCCTGGCCGAACTATGTCCGGCAGGATTGGGATGCGGATGACGAAGAAATTCGCCGCCCACCTACCACCCACTTAGTAGCCACTGTCGATGACTTAACCGACATGCTCGACTTCAACTCCGAAGACATCGACGGTATGGACGATGATGCAGGAGACGAACAGGAACCACTGCCCATAGGGCACTGGACGCCCACTTCATCACATGACGTATACATGGCGGACACACCCAAAGAAAACAACTACGAGGAACGAAAGGATGCAGCGAAGGGTTGTTCCCTCGAGAAGCAATCAAAGCGGCGGCGTAGACGCCGCTCCAAATCCTGCCTCGGCAGAAATATTTTTCATATGGACCCAGCGATAGAGCAGGGTGAACCATCGCCCGACCAGGGCAACACGGGGAATCAAACCGAACAACCCGACTCCGTCGAAGACAACAGTCCGGACGACACCACACTGGACAGGTGCCAGGAGCAACATAACGCCCACCAAAGGCTTGTCGCCACGGGAAGGAGCCTGAAAAAATAGAAGCAAAGGCTCAAGGCTGCACAAGACACACTCAAAATCAAATGGAGTGAAGTACTCAACACTGCAGCGAAATACGGCAGTAATCGCCACACCAAGAGCTATCCGAAGCGAAAGTTGCTACCTGAATTTGATGAGGAGGCCTTAGATCCTCCACAATTAAAAAATAAAACGGCCATCCGGTCGGATAGACAACCTCATAGCCAACATAAAGCGGCAAGCGACGCCGCACATAAACCAGTACGCGATCCGCGTAAGGGCTCGCATCAAAAGGACGGCGCAACCAGATCCATCTATGGACCACGCAAGCGCGCTCCAACATACAACGCAACACAACAAACATCCGAACACCACGGTACACCCAAATACAGGGCTGCCGCACACCCTCTATGTTTCACCGATGAGGTGCTGGATCATGAATTTCTAGAGGGATTCAAACCCGTAAACATAGAGGCGTACGACGGAACAACAGACCCTGGGGTCTGGATTGAGGACTACATCCTCCATATCCATATGGCTCGAGGAGATGATCTCCATGCTATCAAGTACTTATCCCTCAAGCTCAAAGGGCTAGCTCGGCACTGGCTTAAAAGCCTCCCCGAAAACTCCATCGGAAGCTGGGAAGAGCTCGAAGACGCCTTTCGGGCAAATTTTCAAGGGACATATGTCCGACCACCGGATGCAGACGATTTAAGTCATATAACTCAACAGCCCGGTGAGTCAGCCCGAAAACTTTGGAACATGTTCCTCACTAAAAAGAACCAAATAGTCGACTGTACGGACACTAAAGCCTTAGCAGCTTTCAAGCACAGCGTTCGAGATGAATGGCTTGCCAGACACCTCGGTCAAGAAAAGCCGAGAACAATGGCAGCATTAACAAGCCTCATGCCCCGTTTTTGCGTGCGCGAGGACAGGTGGTTAGCCCGATGTAGCACCAATGACCCAAGTACATCCGAAGTAAGGGATGGAAATGGGAAATCATGATGCAGCAAGAATAAGCGCCGGAAAAAAGAAGACAGCCCGAAGAGCACGGCGGTAAACGCCGGATTTAGAAGCTCTCGGCCAGGCCAGCAGAAGCCGCCCTCCAAAGGCAACAGAGACGAACTGTCCAGCCTAAACAAAATTCTGGACCAAATATGTCAGATCCATAGCACCCCTGATAAACCTGCAAATCATACCCACAGAGAATGTTGGGTCTTCAAACAGTCCGGCAAGCTCAACGCCGAACACAAGGGGTAGGATACACCAAGTGAAGACGAGGACGAGCCTCGCAAGCAAAGCACAGGGGAAGAGAAGAAATTCCCACCAGAAGTCAAAACAGTCAACGTGCTACACGTGATAAAAGGGAGAAACAAAGTGGCACCTTTAGAGGAACATGCCCCAGGGCCTATCACCGCGGAGCTCCGTCAATGGTCGTCCCAACCGATCACCTTCGACCATCGGGATTACTCGGCAAGTATCTGGCGTGCAGGATGGGATGCCTTGGTATTAGATCCAATAATTGACGGATACCACTTCACCCGAGTCCTAATGGACGGCGGCAGCAGTTTAAATCTGATATATCAGGACGCAGTCCGCAAACTGGGGATGAACCTAACAAAAATTTGCCGCAGCAATGCTACCTTTAAAGGAGTAACGCCAGGCCCGGAGGCTCACTGCAGGGGCTCCCTGCTACTAGAGGTTATATTCGGCATCCCCGATAACTTCTGCAACGAAAATTTAACTTTCCACGTCGCTCCGTTCCAAAGTGGCTATCAAGCACTACTCGGACGTGAAGCTTTCGCTCACTTTAACGCAATACCGCATTATGCTTCGCTCAAGCTCAAGATGCCCGGTCCACGCGGCATCATTACAGTAAATGGAAATATTGAGCGCTCCTTGCGCACCAAAGACGGTGCGGCCGCCTTGGCCGCCGCACACTAAACGACCTCACCAACTCAAGCATTTGACAGGTCGTTAAGACCACAGACACGGCTAGACGAGTCCGGCTCAGCTATATGTAATTAATACAGGTTTGATGGCTATACCCCTATTACAATACAAGGGGCTCAACGCGCGTGCAAAAGTGGCAATAAGGCTCACCTTTACTCATTTTCAACTATATATTGTTTATTTAGTATAACTTAACTTTTGCACGACAACTTTTCAATTAAGTTCCTCTCTTTTTCAGATGACCATCGTGCTACACCCGTCCAGGATATGGCACAACGGAGACACAGGCGCAGACGTGCAGCAGGGACCCGTTCCAAGGATTCTTTGTAGATTAAGACCCTGCGTAAACCTTTTTTACTGTCTCTTGTTGATTTACATCCCTCGGATTCTCAGTACAACCGAGAAGGATGCTGACGTCTTGGCATGTGGCCACGCCAGAATAATGCACGTACCTGGACACCAGGGGCTTATTACAAAGGGTACTGTTTAGACCCGGTTTACACCATAAAGACCGAATACCTTAGGGAGTCTTCGGCGTCGCGAGTTTGGCCTTATATGCATCAGCTCCGAATCATGTATTTGGTCAAATGTTGGGTTTGCCCAGCTCCTGTGTTTTGCTGCCTTACGTTCCGCTCTATCGGCTAGGGCGGCACCAGGAGAACTACTGCGATTGTGCCCTGGTTCATCCGGACGAGCACCTCAGTAGAGAAAGCCAAAAACTGACTGTCATGATATAGCGTGAGACTGATCAACCACTCGATGACTTATTGGAATCTTCGGGATTCCTCCGCATTAAGGAAGGGCCGTTTCCCGGCCAGGCATGTACGCACCCTGAATCCGGATGAGTGCGGAGCCACCAGGGGCTATATAGTAGCCCCACTGTCAAACCCCTATGGCTAAGTGAAAGTGTTAAAGCATTATAGTTCGGTTGCCTAGTTCGCTGCGCTATCACCTCCTTATTAGGACCAAGACGCTGGATTAAGTGTGAATACGCGTCTTCTGGGAACACCCCCGCATTATATACATGGGGGCTGAAGCCGACGACTGCAATCTTTCAGGTTATATACATGTATACATAAACGGCCGCACAGGAGGCATCACAATACTTTCGGGCAAAAGTATAAATACAGCCTTGATAAATTCAATAAAACGTTGTTTTTACAATGGGAATACATGTCACTCAAACATAACATTCTTCGAGCACTGGGCCTCTATCGAACGAGCGCCCTCAAGAACTTCTTCAAAATAGTGCTCAGCAGCCACTCGGTCTATGGCTAAACCCTGCGCCGCGACAGTGGTGGCATCCATCTCCGCCCAGTATGTTTTGACACGGGCAAGGGCCATCCGCGAGCCTTCTATGCACGCCGACCTCTTCATCGCATTAATGCGTGGCACCGCACCAATGAACTGCTGCACCAAGCTAAAATAGTTGTTCGGCTTTGGCCTTTCCGGCCACAGATAATCCATGACAGACCTCATGGTGAGTCCGGACAATCTATTGAGTTCGGCCCATTCGGCAAGCTGATCAGTCAATGGAAGCGGACGCTCTGGAATGTTAAATTGCGACCAGAACAGCTTGTCCACTTCACGATCTGTTTGATCTCGGAAGTATTCGGCCGCATCGCCAGCGCTCGCCGCTAACTCCATATATGCGTCGGCCGAACTTCACAGCCGATCCAGAGGGGCATACCTTGGATCGCCGAATTTCCTCTGCAGCATAAAGGGCTTCCCAGCCACAATGTCCCCGGCTTCACGCAGTTCCTCCTTCTTCGCTCTCATTGCAGAGCGGGTGTCTTTGGTCGCCATTGTGGCCTTTTCAAGGTCCGTAGCCTTCGCCCAGTTTTCTTCTTCAAGAAACTGGCAGCGGTCGGCAGTGTCTTTTAACTTCAGAACCATTTTGGCCATTTTCTCTTTGCTCTCGCTATGAGCGGCCTTCTCGGCTCTCAACTCTTCGGCCGCCTTTAAAGCGGCCGCATTACTACTCGTTGCTTGCTCCTTGGCTCGGGCAAGCTCGGCCAGCAAGGCCTCCACGGTGGCAACTCCATCTGTAGTCACAACATATTAGAGATACTGGCATCACGCTAATCTTACTATGTGACATCCACTATAAATATCACCTACCCTAGGCCTCGTCAAGCCGCTTGTTAACAAGCTCGATGTCGGCGTCCGCCGCATCCTGTTGCCGCTTTAGTTTGGCAACCCCATCAGTCCGGCTAGCCACCGGAGCTTCAGACACCTGCACATAAAGGTGGACTGGTTATTACCTGGGACTATGATCCTCCCTTCGCCGCCGTTCTCGACGACAACCAGAGTCTCAGGGGCTACTATCTACACAGGGCACACCTAAAATGCGCGGCACCATCACAAATGTATATCATTTCACGTACCTTAAAGCCCATCAGTATACTCATAAAGGCTTCATGCAACCCGTTTTCGGTGGACGAAATCCTTTCAATCACCGTACACATTAATGTACGGTGCTCTTCTAAGATAGTCGCTCGCTCTAGCAGACCCTTCAGTATGTCCGACCGCACACCAGATGGTGCTGGACTCTTTTGATTGCTCTCTTCGAGAGCCGTATATTGAGGGCTTCGATTGACCATGGGATTACCTACTGGCCTTGCCGGATCCGGAGAAACTCTCCGTGATGACACTTCAAGGTTGCCCGCTTCTTGATCCAGGGAGTCCGAGGGAGGCATTTTGCTTTCCATCATCTCCGGAAGAAGATCCCCCGAAGACGAGCTTGCTGAGAAGGGCTCAGATCCGAACTGCAAGATAAATGCTTTGGTTATCTTCCTCAGAAGTAAGGTAGTATATCTTCACTATTAAGTACTTTTTGATTACTTACAACTCGTTAGAGGGCTGATCCCCGCATGAACTTTGTGCGGCAAGAGCACCCTCCGAGGCGGGACCCTCTGGTGGAGTTTTCTTCTCCCGTTTGGAAACCTTGGTTTCCGGATCATCAGAGGTAGTCCTATTCCTCCCCCGGGGGGAGGGAATGTCAGATTCCTTCCCTTGGCTATCCTCCCTCACGGAGGCACTCGTTCCCTCGGTTGGAATAGGTAGCGGTGGAGGCCCGCTTTCGCCCTCTTTATTCCCCCCTTCATCTTCCTTTGAGGGCACCGGGCAAGGTGCTGGCTCCAGCATCTTTTCCAACACCGGATTGTCCAAGCCTTCAGGAAGGAGGCCCGAACACCGAATTGTCCAAGCCTTCAGGAAGGGGGCCCGAACACCGGATCATCTTCGCCTTTGTTATCCAGTCCTGGTCAAAAAGCGATTCTTCAGAATGATGTCATGATAGATGAAAGACAGTGTTATCTATAGGATTACTTACTTGGGCCACGGTGCGGTTGCTGCTCAGGCCCACGTCTTCGGAGGTGTCCGGACTCTCTATTTCGGGTCCGAAGAACGACTTGTACATCTCCTCGTGCGTCAGGCCAAGGAAATTCTGAATAGCGCGCGGTCCTTCTGGGTTGAATTCCCACAAGTGGAGGGGCCGGTGTTTGCAAGGCTGGACTCGACGAACTACCATAACTTGCACTACCATAACCAAACTAAAATCTCCCTCGAAGAGATCTCGGATGCGGCTCTGCAGTATGGGCACATCCTTGGCTGGACCCCAGCTCAGCCCCCTGCTGATCCATGACATCAGTTGTGGTGGAGGGCCCGAGCGAAAGGCGCGGGAAGCTACCCACTTGGCACTTCTGGGAGCGGTGACGTAGAACCACTCCCATTGCCATAATCCGGACATCTCTGGAAAGGAACCCTCTGGCCATGGAGCTCCAGCGATCATGCTTATTAATGCCCCTCCGCACGCTGCATGCTGCCCCTCAACCGTCTTCGGCTTCACATCAAAGGTCTTGAGCCACAGGCCGAAGTGAGGAGTAATGCGGAGGAAGGCCTCACATACGACAATAAATGCCGAGATGTGGAGAAAGGAATCCGGGGCTAGATCATGGAAATCAAGCCCGTACTAGAACATCAAACCCCTAACGAAGGGATCCAGAGTGAGGCCTAGTCCTCGGAGGAAGTGGGAGATGAACACGACGTCTTCATTGGGTTCAGGAGTAGGGACGACCTGCCCTCAGGCAGGCAGCCGATGCGAAACCTCAGCGGTCAGGTATCATGCCTCCCTCAACTTCTTGATATCCTCTTCCGTGACAGAGGAGGGCATCCACCGGCCCTGGAGGCTGGATCCGGACATGATTGAAGGTCCGAAGCACCTGACTTGGGCTTTGGGTGTTAGAACTCGAGGCGGGGGAAGGATTCGATTGAGCACGGGAGGAAAAAAGTAAAAGCCTTGTCCCTTTATAAAGAGGGTAAATATCAAGCGTCCTCCTCGTGGCCGTTTGGGACTTGCCTAAAATCTAGGAGTCCTAGGCACGGTTGGGTTACCCACACCTCGTGGTGTATTCGGAGGAGGAACCCGCCTTGCAATGCCGAAGACAACACTGCACGCCGGACTCATCATCATTGAAGCCTGGTTCAGGGGCTACTGAGGGAGTCCTAGATTAGGGGGTCTCCGGACAGCCGGACTATATCCTTTGGCCGGACTGTTGGACTATGAAGATACAAGATTGAAGACTTCGTCCCGTGTCCGGATAGGACTCTACTTGGCGTGGAAGGCAAGCTAGGCAATACGAATATGTATATCTCCTCCTTTGTAACCGACCTTGTGTAACCCTAGCCCCCTCCGGTGTCTATATAAACCGGAGTGTTTTAGTCCGTAGGACAACATACAATCATACCATAGGCTAGCTTCTAGGGTTTAGCCTCTCTGATCTCGTGGTAGATCAACTATTGTAATACTCATATCATCAAGAATAAATCAAGCAGGACATAGGGTTTTACCTCCATCAAGAGGGCCTGAACCCGGGTAAAACATCGTGTCCCCTGCCTCCTGTTACCATCCGCCTTAGACGCACAGTTCGGGACCCCCTACCCGAGATCCGCCGGTTTTGACACCGACAGTTGGGTTTTACCTTAATGAACGCTATTAGTTGCGGATGCTTGCTAATAGTTCCAATCATAAGTGCATAGAATTCCAAGTCATGGATGACATGCTAGCAGTGGCCTCTCCCACATAAAACTTGCTATCGGTCTAGTAAAGTAGTCAATTGCTTAGGGACAATTTCACAACTCCTACCACCACTTTTCCACACTCGCTATACTAACTTTATTGCTTCTTTACCTAAAAGAGCCCCTAGTTTTTATTTATGCGCTCTTTATATTCTTGCAAACCTATCCCGTTACACCTACAAAGTACTTCTAGTTTCATACTTGTTCTAGGTAAAGCGAACGTTAAGCGTGCATAGAGTTGTATCGGTGGTCGATAGAACTTGAGGGAATATTTGTTCTACCTTTAGCTCCTCGTTGGGTTCGACACTCTTACTTATCGAAATAGGGTACAACTGATCCCCTATACTTGTGGGTTATCACTGGACGTCTACGTCTTCGTATGATGTGTACATGGTGGATACACCCAAAGAGGGTGACGCCGATAATGAGAAAAATCCAGTCGAGGCTAAACCTCCTAAGATACAGCCAAAGCGCCAACGTCAGCGGCGCCGCTCTAAATCATGCCATGGAAAAGACAACGATACTGGCACGAGAGACAACAACACTCTGGACGAGACCAAAGTCCAAGAAAACCCCGTTAAGCCAACCTCTGAACAAGACAATCGGGAAGATGGGCAAGTTAGCCCTGATGAACATGCCATAAACGAAGACTCAGAGTACAGTAATTATCTTCCACTCTCCGAGGATGAGGTGAGCCTCGGCGACGAAGACTTTATCGTGCCTGAGGAACCTCTCGAGTAGGAGCGCTTCAAGCGCCGGCTAATAGCCACTGCGAGGAGCCTGAAAAAGCAATAGCAGTAGCTTCAAGCTGATCAAGATCTACTCAACGACAGGTGGACTAATGTCCTGGCAGCCGAGGAGTATGGCCTCGAGTGCCCAACTAAAATTTACATGAAGCGTAAACTGCTACCTCAATTTGACAACGAGGCACTTGAGCCCGTAACGTCAACACGTGGCCGGGACAAAACGACAACTCAAGCCGAACACCAGCCCATATTATCTCGCCGTAAAGGTCGAGACACAACAGCTCGGGATATACATATGACCTACGGTAGGACCTGCAAAATAGAGCATGTCTGACCAGATCGATCTACGGATCACGGGGGCGTGCCCCGACGTGCGACGACGACTCTCTAGCCGGACATGACAAGCATAATCACGCCCGAGCCGAAAACCGCAGACGGACTCCATCTGAGCTACATTGCGACCTGGCCAGATATAGAGGTGCCGCACACCCCCTCTGCTTCACCGATGAAGTAATGGAACATGAATTCCCAGAAGGGTTCAAACCCGTGAATATCGAATCATATGATGGAACAACAAATCCCGCGGTATGGATTGAGGACTTTCTTCTCCATATTCATATGGCCGGCGGTGATGATCTTCATGCCATCAAATACCTCCCCATAAAACTCAAGGGACCAGCTCGGCACTGGTTGAACAGCCTGCCTGAAAACTCTATTGGCAGCTGGGAGGACCTGGAAGATGCCTTTCGCGACAACTTCCAAGGCACATACGTCAGACCTCCAGATGCCGATGACTTAAGTCACATAGTTCAACAGCCCGGAGAATCGGCCAGGAAACTATGGACTAGGTTCCTAATTAAAAGGAACCAAATTGTCGACTGTCCGGATGCTGAAGCACTCGCAGCCTCTAAACATAGAGTCCGCGATGAGTGGCTCGCCCGCCATCTCGGAGAAGAAAAGCCAAAGTCCATGACAGCTCTCACCGCACTAATGACGCACTTTTGCACGGGAGAAGATAGCTGGCTCGCTCGTAGAAGCAATAGCGCAGGCAATCCTGGCACCTCAGAAGTCAGGGAAGGCAATGGCAAGCCACCACGCAATAAAGACAAGCGTCACAACAATAATGCAGAAACCCAAGACACAAGGGTCAACACTGGATTCAGTGGCTCCAAAACCGGTCGACGGAAGAAGCCATTTAGGGCAAACATAGATGGTCCATCCAGTCTAGATAAAATACTGGATCAGCCCTGTCAGATCCATGGCAACCCCGATAAACCCGGCAACCATACCAACAGAAATTGTTGGGTTTTCAAACAAGCCGGCAAGCTCAATGCCAAACACAAAGGGAAGGGGCCGCCCAGTGACAGTGAAGAAGAGGAGACTTGCCTACCGAGCACCGGGGGACAGAAGCAATCCCCTCCCCCCGAAGTAAAAATAGTAAACATGATATACATGATGCATACCTCTGAAAGGGAGTGCAACGCCATAAGACGGACGCCCAAAAATGCAATCCAAGGGCAGCCTGCTCGATCACTTTTGATCACGAGGACCACCCAACCAGTATCCGTCATGGAGGTTCGGCAACCCTAGTCCTCAATCCGATTATCGGCGGATTCCATCTTACGCGAGTCCTCATGGACAGCGGTAGTAGCCTCAATTTATTCTATCAAGACATTATCCACAAAATGGGCATTGACCGTTCAAGGATCAAGCCCAACACAACCACCTTCAAGGGAGCAACACCCGTCACAGGCTCAATCTTACTAGAAGTTGTCTTCGGTTCACCGAAAAATTCCGACGCGAAGAATTGATCTTCGCTATATTGCCCCATTCCGCATTGGCTACCACGCACTGCTTGGGCGGACCGCTTTTGATCGTTTCAATGTTGTCCCAAACTACACCTATTTAAAGCTTGAGATGCCCGGTCCCCGTGGCACCATAACAATCAACGGAAACGCGGAACGCTCCCTCCACACTGAGGGGCACAATACGGCAGTCACAGCCGAAGTGCAAAGCGGCCTCCTTAAGCCGTATATCTCATCGGTCATTAAACCGTCGGCCTCTACTTCGCAGGACCGATCAATTTCAGAGATGGATTAGCAGCTCCGCCTCCGTTGCTCGCCTCACCCGCGGATTTTACACCACCCATACATAACTATGCACTCAAAATACCTTGGTCATCGGTGGAGGCACAAAACGAACAAGCCTACAAATTGGTTAGTCCGGACTTTAACCTTTCCTCTTTTCTAACTATTTATCTATACTTTTGTTACAAGTAAATTAATAATTGTCCGTCCCATGGACCTTAAGGGACTCTTTATGAGTCCGGCTTCCCCGCAAATAACCGGGGATCGCTCCCTTTACGGAAGCCTTTTCGCGGAAGCACAGGCAGCGCAGACGTCCGACATGAGGTCCAAAAGATTTTTTGTAGACCAAAAGTTCTATTTGAAACCTGCACAAAGACTCTCACCTAACCCTCAACCCCTGGCACGTAAAATGGCCTGCATGGTGGTGTCAGAATATACACCTCGGCGCGAATCGCCAGGGGCTTGATACGACAACATATGGGTTGCCGAAAAAGTCCGAACAGCTCTATAGCGCACTTCGGCGTCACGAGTTTGGCCTTATATGCATCAGCTCTGGATCATGTCTTTGGTCAATAGTTGAGTTGCCCGGCTCCTGCGCTTGCTACCCTACGTTCTGCCCAATCGGCTAGGGTAGTAAAGGGAGAACTACTACGATTGTGTTTCCGGTTCACCTGGTCAAACACCTCAGTAGAGAAAGCCAAAAACTAACTGTCATGATGCCGCGAGAGCTGGTCAACCACTCGGTGACTTATCAGAATCTTTTGCGATTTCTTCCGTATTACATGAATGACCGTTTTTCGGTCACCTATGTCACGCAATCGTATTCGGGTAACTACGTACATACCAGGGGCTACATCGTAGACCCACCGTAAAACTCCTATGGCTAAGTGAAGGTATTAAAGCCCTATAGTCCGATTGCCTCGTTCGCCGCACTGACACCTCTGTTCCAGACCAAGACATTGGGTCAAGAGTAATCTGGTGCCATTCCGAACACCCCCGTATTATATGCCAGGGGGCCGAAGCCGACGACTGGCAAACTTTCAGGATATAAGAAACGGCCGCACAAGAGGAAATAATGGCAAGAATAAATAACAAATCTTTAACGTATTATCATATTGTTTTTACAACTCCGGTACATTTATTCAAGTATAATATCCTTCGAGTACTGGCCCTCTATCAAGCGGGCACCCTCTAGGACATCCTCCAAATAATGCTCCGGCGTGCGATGGTCCTTGCCCCCAGGCGGACCCTCGGTTGCAACATCGGTGGCCTTCATCTTTGCCTAGTGCATCTTGACGCGGGCGATGGCCATCTGCACACCTTCTATGCACGTCGAACGCTTGACAGCGTCAATACGCGACACTACATCGACAAGCCGCTGTACCAAACCAAAATAACTGCTCAGAACAGGTTCGGCTGGCCATAGCCGAACTACGACATCCTTCACGGCACCTTCGGACATCTTGTGTAGCTCATCCCACTGGGCCATCTGTTCGATCAGCAGCGCCGGACACTTTGCCTTGTTGAATTGCGACCAGAAAAGCCTCTCTGCAGCACGTCCCTCCCGTGCCTGGAAGAACTATGCCGCGTCGGAAACACTCCTCGGCAGATCCAAGAACGTGTCTGGAGAACTCCACATTTGGTTAAGCAAAGCATACTTTGGGTTGCCGAACTTAGTCTATAAATGAAAGGGCTTACCAGCCGCTATCTCCCCAGCCTGTTGGATCTCCTCCCGAGCCGCTCTAGAATCGGATCGCGCTTCTTTCGCCTCTAGTGAGGCCTTGTTGAGTTCGGCTGCCTTGGTTTTGTTATCCTCCTCGAGAGATTTGCACCTATTAGTAGCATCCTTCAGCTCTCGCTCCACGATGGATATTCTGTCCTGGCACTGGCGCGGGGTGGCCTATTCGGCCTTTAAATCTGCAGCCGCCTTCTTGGCATTTGTGTCGCTCACTCTGGCCTGCTCCTTGGCCCGGGCAAGTTTAGCCTGAAGGGTCTCAACCGCGGCAGCACCATCCACAATTGTGCATATGATTTTCAGCCTCAGACTATACATGCATAAACAAGCTACCCCAACACATACCTTTTACTTCGTTGAGCCGCCTGTCAATAAGAGTGATGTCCTCATCCGCTAACTCAATCTTCTGCTTTAGATCTGGAACTTCCGTAGCTTGGGTGGTCGCCATGGACGTAATAGCTTGTGTTCGGATTAATAAGGTTACTTCCTGAGCATGTCTTTTTTATCCTCTGATCGCCTCCCTGTGGAAGCCGACCAGAGCCTCAGGGGCTACTATCTATACACAGGTGCATTGTGCATGAAAAATAGTTAAAACTATTACATTACATACCTCGAAGCCTCTCAACAGGCCCAGGAAAGCTTCATTCAAGCCGCTTCTCGTGGATAGAACTCTTTCAACCACCGTACCCATTAAGGTATGATGTTCCTCTGAAATGGACACACTTTGTAATGTGCTCGTCAAAGTATTCAGCACCTCCGGATTCCTGGAGGCTACCATGGGAGTATGCATTCCCTTCAAAGGGATACATCTGTTCGACCCTAGGGTCGTCTTCGGCTATAAGCCGGATAGTTTGGGGCCTTCATTGCTAGCCCCCATAGGGGCTGCACCCCCCGGACCCTTAAGGATCGAAGTACCGCCCTCGGGTGTTGTTTTCATTGTCCCGCATGCTGCTTGATGGTCAGGGGAGATTCTCCGAGATGACACCTCGAAGTCATCTGCCCTAGGAGGCGAGGAAGCATGAGAAGGCGTCTCGCTTTCCATCATCCCCGGAGATAAGTCCCCTGATGAGGAGGACTGTCGTGGCGGACTGTGGGCCGAACTGCAAGCATATAGTTTTTAATATTACCCCTGTAACTTGAAAAGAGCGGGATATGTCTAGATATCCTTGTTCACTTACGATTTGGCAAGGGGCTTGTCCTTAGAGAGGTGCCTTGCAACAACGTTGGCTTCAGAACCCGAACCATAGTGTGGGGATGCCTTCCCTCTCTTTGGTGCTTCCACCTCCAAGTCTTCGGATGTAGTTCTTTTCATCCCATGAGGGGAAGGAATATCACCTTCTCCTTCCCCTTCGTCTTTTGAAGTGGGAGCTTCAGCCCCTCCGGGCATAGTGTCTGGCATACCTACAGAATGGAGGCCGCTTTCGGCCTCTTCGCTCTTTTTCTTGTTCTCCGGCGCTGGAACTTGATACGGCACCGAGACCAACATCCTCGTCAACACAGGATCGGCCGAGTCTTCAGGAATTGGAGCTGAATATCTAATTCGTTCCGCTTTCTTTATCCAGCCCTGGTTGAAGATAGAACTCTTAGTACATTGCAATGGGATAATCAACCAAGTTGTGATCAGAAGTTGGGTGCTTACCGAGGTATCTGGACGGTTGCAGTTGAGACCGACATCCTCTTACGCATCTGGCCGCTGCTCTCGAGTTTTGAAGAACAGTTCCCACACCCTTTCGTGCATTGTGCCGAAAAATTGCTGAAGGGTTCGCAGTCCCTCCGGATTGAACTCCCACATACGGAGAGGCCGTCCTTGGCACGGGAGGATCCGGCGGACTAGCATCACTTGGACCACATTGACGAGGCCAACGTCCCTCTCGAGGATACTCCGGATACGAATTTGCAGCATCTGTACTTCATTAATTGATCCCCAGTCTAGCCCCTTATTTATCCACGATGCGAGCTGCAGTGGAGGGCCGGATCGAAACGCAGGTGCGGCTGCCCATTTGGTGCCGTGGGGTTCGGTGGTATAGAACCACTCCTGTGCCATAAGTTGGAGGCTTCCGCGAAGGTGCCTTTTGGCCAGATAGTGCTGACGAGCTTGCTCACCATAGGACCGCCGCACTCCGCTTGTTCCCCGTTAACTAGCTTCGGCTTCACATTGAAAGTCTTGAGCCATAGGACGAAGTGTGGGGGGACGCGGAGAAAGGCTTCGCACAGGACGACAAACGCTGAGATGTGAAGAAAAGATTCTAGAGCCAGATCATGAAAATCTAGCCCATAATAGAACATGAGGTCGCGAACGAAGGGGTGAAGAGCGAACCCTAACCCGCGGAGGAAGTGGGAGATGAATACAACCCTCTCGCCAGATTTTGTTGTGGGGATGACCTGCCCTTTCGTAGGAAGCCTGTGGGGGATCTCCGCAGTCAGGTACCTCGCCTTTCGAAGCTTCGCGATATCCTCCTCGATGACCAAGGAGGCCGCCCACCTACCTTGGGAGATGGATCCGCACATAACTAGAGGGCCAGATAACAATGGGTGAAATCGAATCCTGGGTGCTGGAGCTTGAGGTTGGGAAGGTTGAGGAAGAGGAAGGACGGGTCTGTGCCCCTTTATAAAGGCGAAGAATATCGAACGCCTCCTCACGACCCTTTATGCTCGCCTATTCCCAAGGGATCTCCAACAACGCGATTGGATTGCTCGTGCCCATATTAATGAGGATCCAATGATAAAGGGACGTGACCTTTTCTTCGACAAGACATGCCAATGAAAACCGCGTCTCAAAACGTGAAGCGGGAGGCTAAAAGACGGTTCTAAATAATGACCGGGCGGAGACGTGGCGTCTCACTATAAAAAGATGTCAGTAGATGGGACTTGTTAAATTTTAAAGATTTTGCGGTTGTGTGTGGTACTTGTTTTGTAGAGCCAGACTCATCTTCTATGTTCAAAAGACCGCTTTGGAGTATTCGGAGGAGGAACCCGCCCTGCAATGCCGAAGACAATCTACACGCCGGACACATCGACATTGAAGCCTGGTTCAGGGGCTACTGAGGGAGCCCTGGATTAAGGAGTCCTCGGGCGTCCGGCCTATGTGACATGGGCCGGACTGTTGGGCCATGAAGATACAAGATAGAAGACTTCCTCCCGTGTCCGGATGGGACTCTCCTTTGCGTGGATGGCAAGCATTGCGTCCGGATGTATTATTTCCTTTCTCTGTAACCGACTTTGTGTAACCCTAGTCCCATCCGGTGTCTATATAAACCGGAGGGTTTAGTCCGTAGACACAAGGACAATCACAATCATACAAGCTAGACTTCTAGGGTTTAGCCACAACGATCTCGTGGTAGATCAACTCTTGTAATCCTCATACTCATCAAGATCAATCAAGCTGGACGTAGGGTATTACCTCCATCAAGAGGGCCCGAACCTGGGTAAAATATCGTGTCCCCTGTCTCCTGTTACCATCGACCTTAGACGCATAGTTCGGGACCCCCTACCCGAGATCCACTGGTTTTGACACCGACAGGCGCCCCCTAGGGCTTGTGGAGCCCTCGGGACTCTTCTTCCTTCCTCTCCAAGTCCTACGTGTGTCTTCTGTTCCAAGAAAAATCATCGTAAAGTTTTATTCTGTTTGGACTCTGTTTGATATTCCTTTTCTATAAAACTCAAAAACAAGGAAAAAATAGAAACTGGCACTAGGCTCTGGGTTAATAAGTTACTCCCAAAAATAATATAAAATAGCACATTAATGCATATAAAACATCCCCAACAGATAATATAATAGCATGGAACAATCAAAAATTATAGATATGTTGGAGTGTATCATCGAGGGAGGGAGAAGACATGATGCTTGGCCTGAAAGGTCTAACAGAAAACAACAAGAAAGAAGAATATAAGATTTCTCCACGATATGAAGGTCAGTATGTTCGGGGGGTATTTAAAGATTTTTTATCTTCGGAAGCAAGCAAAACGAAGGGAAAACAGAGTCGGGAAGGTGCTCGAGGTGGGCACAACCCACCTGGGCGCGCCAGGCATGCCACACACGCCCTGGTGTCTTGTGCCCTCATCGGTTGCTTCCTGGTTATTTCTTATTTTCCTAATTTTTGTAATATTCCCAAACTGGCAGGAAATATTTTTGCAGATTTTTTGGAGTCCATTTACTTACCGTGTTATGTACCTCCACCTTTTTCACGATTCTGGATGTTCCGAAAGGTTTCTTTTATGTGTTCCTCCGGTGTCATGGTTTGAATAATATTGGTTTCAACATTAATAGGCGTACCTGAGATATAGTATTTAATTATTTTCCCATTGACCACCTTCAAGTTAGTACCTTCGAAATTATTTATTTTTATAGCTCCAGAACGATAAACCTCTTCGATAATATATGGTCCTTCCCATTTGGAGAGAAGATTTCCTGCATAGAATCTAAAAAGAGAGTTGTACAAAAGAACATATTCACTGACTTTAAATTCCCGCTTTTGGATTCTTTTATCATGCCATCTTTTAACTTTCTCTTTGAATAGTTTGGCATTTTCATAAGCTTGGGTTCTCCATTCATCTAGTGAGCTAATATCAAATAACCTATTTTCACTGGCAAGTTTGCAGTCATAGTTGAGTTCTTTAATTGCCAAATATGCTTTATGTTCTGACTCAAGAGGCGAATACCAAGCTTTTCCATAAACCATTTTATAAGGAGACATACCCATAGGATTTTTAAGCTATTCTGTAGGCCCAAAGTGCATCATACAATTTCTTAGACCAATTCTTTCGGGACCAACTAACCGTTTTTTGTAATATTAATTTTAGTTCTCCATTGCTAAGTTCAACTTGACCGCTAGATTGAGGATGATAGTGTGATACAATTCCTGTCGGGGAACGTAGCAATTTCAAAAAAAATTCCTACGCACACGCAAGATCATGGTGATGCATAGCAACGAGAGGGGAGAGTGTTGTCTACATACCCTCGTAGCCCGTAAGCGGAAGCGTTAGGATAACGCGGTTAATGTAGTCATACGTCTTCACGATCGACCGATCCTCAGTACCGAACGTACGGCACCTCCGCATTCAGCACATGTTCAGCTCGGTGACGTCCCACGAACTCACGATCCAATAGATCTTTGGGGAAGAGCTTCATCAGCACGACGGCATGGTGACGGCGTTGATGAAGCTACCGACGCAGGGCTGCGCCTAAGCACCGCTACGATATGGCCGAGGTGGATTATGGTGGAGGGGGCACTGCACACGGCTGAGAAAGATCAATGATCAACTTGTGTGTTCTAGGGTGCCCCCTGCCCACGTATATAAAGGAGCAAGGGGGAAGGTCGGTCGGCCCTTGCAGGGTGCGCCAGGAGGAGGAGGAGTCCTCCTCCTAGTAGGAGTAGGACTCCCCTTTCCTACTCCTAATAGAAGGGGGAAAGGAAGGAGGAGAGGGAGAAGGAAAGGGGGTGCCGCCCGCCCTTCCCTAGTCCAATTCGGACCAGAGGGGGAGGGGGCGCGCGGCCTGACCTGGCCAGCCCTCTCTCTCTCCACTAAGGCCCATGTGGCCCATTACTTCTCCCGGGGGGGTTCCGGTATCCCTCCGGCACTCCAGTTTTCTCCGAAATCACCCGGAACACTTCCGGTATCAGAATACAGTCAACCAATATATCATTCTGTAGCGACACAACCTCATATGGTCAAGTCTCTGTGCTTCAGTGTCATCCCTGGATCGGTAATGCTGACACACACAGTACTCGAAGGATTTATAACAGAGTAGCAATCACACACTTATTACATCGAAAGTCTCAAAAGAGAACTTATTACAATAATATGGCTTAAGGCCATCTAATACGATAATAGCGGAAGGCTTGGAAGATAGAGTGAGTCCATCAACTCCAACGGCATAGCTGAGCTGCACGGCAACGACCTAACGAACCTTACTCCTCGTCTGAAAAGTCTGCAACATAATACATTGCAGCCCGAAACGGGTCAGCACATGGAATATGCTGGCAAAGTAACACAGTAGAGCAAGAACAGAATAATGCTATCACTAGATGCATATTTGGCTGGTGGAAAGCTCTATGGTTACAGTTTTGCGAAAAGCCAATTTTTCCCTACAACAAAGGAATAGATTTTAACTTTACTATCATGGTAGTTGAAACATCATTGAGAAGGTTCCTCCAACTCAATCCCAATTAAGGTGATTAACAACCCAACAATATTAGTTAAACATGATGAGATACTTCTGGTAACCCAAGTACTAGATACTCAAGAATTGTCCATAACCGGGGACACGGCTAACCATGATTAGATTGTACACTCTGCAGAGGTTTGCGCACTTTTCCCCACAAGACTCAATTGCCTCCGTTGGATTTCTCGTACTACATGGTGTTTGAGAAATGGATGACCGAGACACAGTCTTTCAGAAACATTAACTCTCTACTCCGGACAGACCATACCAAACCTACATCCCACTACCTGCTGATCTGCCTCTTCAAGAGCTTCACGTAACTTACTCAACTATGCTAGAGCCCATAATAGCTTGTGGCTGCACACGGAAGTTTCCAGTATGAATCATCTTAGTTCCCTTTGAGCCTGGGTGGCGGTCCATAGGAAGATCACATGGGTACTCCGGGATTTCCAAAAAAATACAGGCAACACTGGGTACTCCAGGTGCGTCAATCCACCCAGTTGTTTGATTAAGTTTCCACCTTAAGTTGAACCATTCATTAACAAGCTCACATCTGTCATGTATTTCACTCAAACCCAAACCACGTCTACGAGCATAGCATAGCATAGTATATATAAGCAACGCATAGAGTAACTCCCAAGGGTTTGAATGTAACAGGGCAATAGGTTCTACCTCATCAACTACTTCCCAACCCACAAGTTAATGACATCCTAATCATGCAATGTTTGAGGATTGGAACTAGGGCATAAAAACTGGGTGATAAAAGGGATATGATCAAAGTGTTACTTGCCTTACTGACGATCTGCGAAACCTACAGACTCGTAGTAGCACGCTTCGCACTCTGGGTGTTCTATCGCAAGCAAACAATAGCATACATAAGTAACAAGCAATGATGCACAAGCAAAACTCAAACAAAAAGAGGTTGACCATAAATTTCAAATTAAGAACTCCAGTTTGCAAAAAGAATCAATTCAAACGGAGCAATGAAACTCAAACGGCGAAAGAAAGAGGCTTCGTGTACTAATCTGAAACTAGATCAAATTTTACAGTAGATAAAACTTGTTTGAGTTGGTTAAGCGGAAAGAGGGTTTCGAGACGAAACTCTAGGCGCTTGAATCGCCTGATTCCGACTAACGAGCGAAAAGAAAAACAGAAACTAAGATCGGATTAGAAATCGCAATCAGAGAAAATCGCGGAATAAATCCGATAAAAGAAAACTGACGAACAGACTAACAAACGAGCGTTCGTTGGCTGTTCCTACCGGGCGAAGAACTGTTCGTTAAAATGAACGTTCGGACGAACGTCCGCTAAAAATAAAAACCAAGAAAACCGACGAATCCGAAAAAACGGATCTAGGGTTTAAAAAAACCGGATGGTCTTTATAAAAAAACCGGCGGCGGGGCACGGCGGCTACCTCCGGCGAGAGGTCTGGCGGGGCGGCGGCTTAGGGTGCGGCGGCGCTCGGCGGCGCGGGGCTGCAGGGGCGGCGGCAAGCGGTGGAGGCGGCTGCAGCGGCGGCTAGGCGGCACGGGCAGTGGTGGCTGCGGCAGCGCGGGCGGCGGTGGCTGTGGCGGCGGTGGTGGTGGCGTTTGGGGCGGGGTGGCGGCGTATATAAAGGACGGGGCGGGGTGGCTTGGAGGAGGGGGCAAGGCGCGGCAGTGGAGAGGAGTCCGGCTCGGACTCCTAGTCCGAGTCGGCGGCGGCGCTCGCGGGGAAGGCGGCGACGGCGGCCTGGCGCGGCTGGGCCTTAGGCCCAGTCGGCGCGGGAACCTCTTTTTTTTAAATAATTTTGCCGACCGAAATAAAATCCTAGATAAATAAATAAAAATCTAAAGATGCCAAAATAAATTTTCACCGTCTAAATAAAATATTTAGAACGAGATGAACATTTTCTTGGCCCTAAAATGCAATTTTGGAAAACGTGCAATTTTTCTAATGCAACCAAAATTGCAATAAAATACAAACAAAGCAATTATTTGATTTTAATATTTTTCCTCCAATATTTCAATTTTCTTGGAGAAGTCATATTATCTCCTCTCATATATTTTACTGTGAAATATTTTGGAGAGAAAATAATTAAAACCAAAAATCCTTGTTTCAAGGTTTGATAAAGATCAAATTTGAAAACCGGGAAATCCCCAACTCTCTCCAAGGGTCCTTGAGTTGCTTAGGATTTCGAGGATCGTGGGATGAAATGCGAATAAAATATGATATGCATGGATGAGTATGTATAACATTCGAAATTGAAAATTTGGGATGTTACAAACCTACCCCCCTTAAGATGACTCTCGCCCTCGAGATTCAGGTTGGCTAGAAAATAGGTGCGGGTGGTCCTTGTGAAGATCACCCTCTCGTTCCCAAGTGGCTTCATCCTCGGTATGGTGGCTCCACTGAACTTTACAAAACTTGATAACCTTACTGCGGGTGACTCTGCTGGCAAACTCAAGAATCTTAACTGGTTTCTCCTCATAAGTCAAATCACTGTCCAACTGAATCGCCTCCAGGGGTACTGTATCTCTTAGCGGTACATCTGCCATCTCAGCATGACACTTCTTCAGCTGTGAAACGTGAAACATGTCATGAACTCCTGACAATCCCTCGGGTAACTCCAACTTGTAGGCAACTTCTCCCATCCGTTCCAAAATACGATACGGTCCTACAAATCTCGGAGCTAACTTTCCTTTAACTCCAAAACGTTTCACTCCTCGCAAGGGTGATACTCGCATATATGCTCGGTCTCCAATTTCATAGGTTACCTCCTTGTGTTTTGAGTCAGCATAACTCTTCTGCCTGGACTGAGCAATCTTCAGTCTGTCGCGAATCAACTTAACCTTCTCCTCAGACTCCTTAATCAAGTGTGGTCCAAACAACTGTCGGTCTCCTACCTCGTCCCACATCAACGGTGTTCTGCACCTTCGTCCATACAGGGCTTCAAATGGTGCCATCTTCAAACTGGCTTGATAGCCATTGTTGTATGAAAACTCTGCGTATGGCAAATTGTCATCCCAACTAGATCCATAATCTAGCGCACAGGCTCTCAACATGTCCTCCAAAATTTGGTTGAATCTCTCTGTTTGTCCATCCGTCTGCGGGTGAAATGCGGTACTAAACTCCAATCTCGTTCCCAAGGTCTGGTGCAACTGGTGCCAAAACTTTGAGGTAAAGTGTGTTCCTCGATCTGATACGACGGTCCTCGGAACTCCATGCAGACATACTATCCTGGACATATATATCTTGGCCATCTTTGCACTCGTGTAGGTGGTTTTCACTGGGATGAAATGAGCTACTTTGGTCAAGCGGTCAACTACTACCCATATGGAATCATATCCTGCTTTGGTCCTAGGCAATCCGGTGATAAAGTCCATGCCCAGTTTATCCCACTTCCATTCGGGTATCGGCATAGGCTGTAACAGTCCTGCTGGCTTCTGATGTTCTGCCTTCACACGCTGACATACATCACATACGGCGACATATTCGGCAATATCCTTCTTCATACCAGTCCACCAGAAACATTACTTCAAATCCAGATACATTTTGGTGTTTCCGGGGTGTATCGAGTAGGGTGAGTCATGAGCCTCTTGAAGTATTAACTTCCTGATCTCCTGGTTATTGGGCACATAAACTCGGTCCTCAAACCATAGGGTATCGTGCTCATCTTCACGAAAACCTTTGGCCTTTCCTTTGCCCATCTTCTCCTTTATCTCGGCAATCTCCTTGTCCTCTTTCTGGGCTTCCCGAGTCTTATCCAATAGTGTCAACTGGACCTCCATTGTTGCAATAAATCCTCTAGGAACAATCTCCAATCGAAGTTCCATGATGTCCTCTGCTAATTCCTTAGGCAGTCCCTTGCTTTCAAGGATATTAGCATAACTCTTCCGTCTCAAGGCATCTGCTACGACATTGGCTTTCCCAGGGTGATAGTGTAGCTTCATATCATAATCCTTTATAAGCTCCAACCATCTCCTCTGTCGAAGGTTCAGTTCCTTCTGGGTGAAAATGTACTTCAAACTCTTATGGTCCATGTACACATCACAACAGTTTCCAATAAGGTAATGTCTCCAGGTCTTCAATGCATGTACTACAGCTGCTAGCTCCAAATCATGCGTGGCATAGTTTAACTCATGAGGTTTCACCTGTCGTGAGGCATACGAAACAACTCTCCCGTCCTGCGTTAGCACACATGCAAGTCCTAAGCGTGAGGCATCGCAGTACACTTGGAACTCCTTCTGTATATCTGGCAGTGTTAGCACCGATGCTGTAGTCAAGCGTTTCTTCAATTCCTAGAAACTTGCCTCGCAATCTTCTATCCATTTAAACTTAGTATCCTTCTTCAACAGTTCAGTCATTGGCTTTGCAATCTTGTAAAAATTCTTGATGAATCTCCGGTAGTATCCTGCGAGTCCAAGAAAACTGCGGATCTAGCTAACTGAAGTGGGTGCCAACCATTCAGTAACTGACTAAATTTTGCTGGGGTCTACTGCTATACCTTCTCCCGATATAACATGTCCAAGGAACCCAACTTCCTTCAACCAAAATTCTCATTTGCTAAAGTTAGCATACAACTGGTGTTCCCTGAGTTTCTCGAGAACTAAGCGCAAAAGCTCCTTGTGCTCCTCCTCGTTCTTCGAGTATACCATAATATCATCAATAAACACCACAACAAACTTGTCCAAATACTCCATGAACACCTTGTTCATCATGCTCATGAAATAGGCAGGTGCGTTAGTCAGTCCAAATGACATGACCGTGTACTCGTATAATCCATATCATGTTGTGAATGCTGTCTTCGGTATGTCCTTCTCTTGTATCTTCAACTGATGATACCCCGATCGCAAATCGATCTTCGAAAACACTTTAGCTCCTTGCAACTAATCAAACAGATCATTGATCATCGGCAGTGGGTACTTGTTCTTAATCGTCACTTCATTCAATGCTCGATAATCAACAACCATCCTTAGGGATTTATCCTTCTTCTCAACCAAAAGTACTGGGGCTCCCCAGGGTGATGAAATTCTTCAGATGTATCCTTTCTCCAATAACTCCTTGATCTGTTTCTTAATTTCTTCCAGATCATTTGCGGGCATCCGATAGGGTCTCTTGGATATTGGTCCTGTACCTGGCAACAGCTCTATCAAAAACTCAATGTCTCTATCCGGTGGCATGCCTGGTAACTCCTCTGGGAAAACATCCGGGTAATCCTTCACTACAGGCACTTCCTCCTGAACAACTCCCGTATGGGCATTCACTTGACTCCTCCTAGGCACATGCCTAAATACATACTTAATCATTTTCCCTTTCGGGGTGGTGAGATAAATCGACCTACTAGCACAGTCAATGCTTCCTCCAAATTTTGACATCCAGTCCATACCCAATATCACATCCAATCCTTGTGACTCCAAGATAATTAGGTCGGACGGAAAAACATGTGTACCAATGGTTAAGGGTATTTGGTCACACCATCTACTAGCCATATACTCTGCTCCGGGTGAACTCACTAAAAGAGAGGTCCTAAGGGTTTGGGTTGGTAGTTTAAACTTATCCACGAACCCCCTTGATATGTATGAATGCGATGCACCAGTATCGAAAAGAACAAGAGCGGTAAATGACTTAACAGAAAACTTACCTATTACCGCGTCCGGCTGCTCTTCAACCTCCTCCACGTTAACATGGTTCACTTGTCCTTTATTGAATGGATTTGGCTTCTTCCCAGCGCTCCCATTTCCATTTCCATTCTTTCCTTCAGGGCACACCGTGGCGTAGTGTCTAGTCTTCCCGCACTTGAAACAAGTAACATGACTTAAGTCCCTTTTGGCGGGTGTGGCTGGGTTGGGGGGGTTATGATTGTTGTTGGTTCCATTCCCATTCCCATTCCCATTCTTATATCCATTATGGTTATGCGATCCTCCTCCAGTGTGGTTGTGACCTCCATGGTTATGAACAAGTCCTCCCGAGTTCGGGGTTAGGCGAGGTTTCTGCTGAGCTCCTGAGTTATACTCTCCTTGTGCGTACTTCCTCTTGCGGCTCTCAATCTGCTGCTGCTTCCCTTCAATCATAAGAGCCTTATCTACCAACTCCTGGTAGTTGTTGAAGGTTGCTACCATCAACTGCATGCTCATCTCATCATTCAGCCCTTCCAAAAACTTCTCCTGCTTCGCGGCATCTGTGGCCACATCATCAGGGGCGTAGCGAGATAACTTGCTAAACTCATCTACGTACTGAGCCACAGTACGGTTCCCCTGGCGTAGGTTGCTGAACTCCAGCTTCTTTATTTGCATAGCTCCAGTGGAGACATGGGCTGTGCGGAAAGCTTGCTGAAACTGGTCCCAAGTGACATTGGCTATAGGAAATGTGGCTGTGTAATTCTCCCACCATGAGGCTGCTGGTCCATCCAATTGGTGTGCGGCAAAGCGCACTCTTTCAGCATCTGTGCAACCTGCGGTGGTCAACTCCCTTCCAATGCGACGTAGCCAAATCGTCCGCAACTATGGGCTCGGCGCTACTGGAAAACACCGGTGGTTGTAACCTTAGAAAATGGGCTAGGTTGTCCATGGGCGGCGGGTTGTTGTTGTTCTTATTGTTGTTGTTGCCCTGATTCTGAACTAGCAATTGCATCAAGGTATTCTGCTGTTGGATCAACTGGGTGAGCTCCGGTGGGAAGGCAAAATCGGTCTCACGTCTCGGAGGCATATGAGGGTTTAGATGGAAGAGATTAGAATAGAGAAGGGGGTCTAATGAGAAAACAATACCCATATGCACATGAGACAAACACAATCATTTCACTCAATAATCAAGCAAGGGCATACAAACGATCTAGAACTATCGCACAAGTGCTCAACTACTACTAAATACATGGGGGAATACTAGTGATATATGGTAGTCATCTAGAAGTTTTGATCGGTGGAAGACTCCATGACGTCTGCTCCAGCTTCGTCTTCATAGTCATCATCACTAGGATCAGAATCGGTGTCGTCAATGATGATGTAGTCCTCGGGGCGTATCTCCTTGGGTTCTTCTTCCTCTATTGGCACTGGTCCTCCCATGAATACTCCGATATTCTTAACCAGGTCGTCATTCTTCTCCAGTAGTGTCTTGATTTCCTCCTCATAACCATCGCGTGTAAACTTGAGTTCTTCCTCCATCTCGATGATTCTAGTCTTCGCCTTCTTCAAGTCCATCATATCCGCGCACATCTGGTTCTCCTAGCGTCGAATGTGCTGGTTTAACTCCTGAATGAACACTACAAGAAAAACATTCAATTGTGACCCTCAAATTTGGTCAAAGAATCATCGTTGTTATCCATTTATGACCTTTTTATGACCATATTTGGATGGTCAATAGTTGGCCATCAAGAACAAACAAACATGACCTTTTGAATGCTTTGGTCAAAGATTCTATGACCAAAAACATTTGGTCGATAAATCTTTGTCTAATAGTTTTCGTCACTAGAGGTCTACTTGAACCATGTAGGATCTGACATGGCTTCAGCCACGTGGCTAAGGTGATGATGTGGCAGCCTTGATGGCATTACAGATGACTGAAAAATAAGGTCACAATTTTCACCAGCCCAGTCCAATAAGGTATCTAAATGCGCAAAGCCCAACAATACAGCCCATTCATTTTAGCCCGTTTCATTTTTGGGCCACATCCAGAGACTGATCCTATCAATTTTAGCCCATTAATTTTGTTAACTTGGCCAAGTCGTTATTTTGCACATTTTTGTTACACTAGGCGTCGTAGATTTACCTCAAAAAAGGCATCATAGATAATTCCAGCCGGAAACTAATATTATCAATAAATAGTTATATTGTTTTCAGCAATAGGCATCATAGTGGATACTTCAGGTACATGAATCACATACATAGTTCAGCGTTAAACTCCTCTAAAGAGGTACTATACTTATAATGATTTTACACAAAGCCAGAACCCCTATGCTTCATGACAACACGTACACATAACAACAAATCAGGAAACCATAGCTTCTCCTGTTCACTGTCATCCACTTCTGAGTAGCCAGTTCTTATGGATTGCAGAATATCCTGGGATCAAGAAAGATCACACATGAGAAGAACATGCAGACCACATAGCAATTGAATTGAAACATCTTTGTTGTAAGACACATATACTGTAATAAGAAGGAAACAACTACAATTATGATAAGCCAACCAAAGTGTCATGACAGTATAGTACAGAGGTATTTTTCACAAGACAATCACCCACTATAGGACAAAGGTTGGACAAAATTTTCTCATTGTAGCTTAACAACGACTATCATGACAATACAACAGAGGTTAACAAGCAAGTATTATTTCCAGATAAAGGATACAAATGCCACCCTAAAATGAAATTTAAGATTCCAATGTGTAGCTACACTTGTCTAGGCGCACATCAAGTATTGACCAAGTTATTAAAGTAAATGAGTATTCAATATAGATTCAACTTTAGGTAACTCATTAGCAGTTGGGGAATTAGAAAAAAGAAATACATTGGCATGATGCACCAGAGGTAAGGGAAAGCGTTACGATACATGTGAATGGCTCGGGTCTTAGGACAAGATACCCTCCATGTTCCATATTTTTTGGCCCAAACATGTCAACAAGTTAATGTGCATGTTGAATGGAACATAGAAAATCTATTGAACAACCATTGCGGGCGGCAAGCAAAAGATAATGCATGCAATCAACCATGCATACAAAAGTGTAGTGAACAAGCATGAATCCTCCAGAATGTGGGGAATTAACCACCAAGAGATCCAATGTAACAAATTACTCCTTCCGTTCCTAAACATAAGGCAATTATTATCAAATGCAACTGCTTAGGACAATAATATAATGAATAGTTGATGATACTATTAGAACCATATCCACCTTGCAGTATTTCATACTCCCTCCGTTTTTATTTAGTTCGCATGTTAGCTTTGGTCAAAGTCAAGGTTTACAAACTTTGACCAAGTTTATATACAAAAATATTAAGGTATACAATAACAAATCAACAACATTAGATTTATTATTAAATGTACTTTCACATCGTATAGATTTATTATGATAAATATCTATATTCTTTTCTATAAACTAGGTCAAACTTTACGAAGTTTGACTTCAGTCAACTCTAAAATGCAGAGTAAATAAAAACGGAGAGAGTAATTAATCGTGTAACAATGCTAGTATACTGATCTTGTCCAGTTTGCTGTGAATTCTCTATTCATGCATTTTTCTAGAGGAGAAGGGGAGAGAGTGGTACCTGTTGATGCCAGTAAGCAGACCTGCTAGGTCGGGATTGAGATGCCGGTAAACAGTTCCCAAAGTAAAGAGAGCTTAGCAGCTGTTTGATAAGTATGCAAATTTTTAGTGGGCCAATTAACATTCTGTGAGCGAAGTAAAATGTATGTCCACAGGAAAGACAAAAGGACCATATATGTGCTTAAATATATTAGTATCTGTTATAGTATCAAATTACTCGGAAGAAATTTTCCATCACTTCACTTTCCATATTTGAGAAAAAATATTAAACATTATATACTACCTATTGGGTGCATCCATAGATATACACACGGAAACCATCAAGTACAAGGGTTCAGACCATAAGGTTTTCCAGGCTAACATGACACCAAAAATGACATATCACAATGTCTCAACAGCAGAGAGCATATATGGCATGGACGTACCCAATTTTATATTTTGATGAGTTAACTAAATAATGTCTAATGCACACATATACAAGCAAAAAATGGTGACTATGCTTCAATACCTTGGTACTTACGGTGTAAATTCTGATGAAAAGAAACGTAAAAATTAACAATGGGCTATTATCACATATATAATTGGGAAACTAAAACACCTTAAGATTAATGGTCGGGTGATTACTGGGTAACTACAGACAGCAGAAACATAGGGAAAGTGACGCAAAATGCACTATCCATGTACATCTTGCACATTGACAATTACGCGACGGAGAAGTACATTAGTACATAGTCACTTCACAAATAAAACTACTTAGGGAATTCGGAATGCATGATTTATGAATAGTAAAATGCCGGAAAACTGACTAAAGTTCGGATAGAACACTCTCAACTAACCAAATCTTGTTCTCAGTAATGGGAGTATCAACTTTCTTTCTCTGTAATCAATAAGGATTTTGTTTTTACCATGCATGTTTATGTGTAATTAAGCAAAGCAAGACTTTGTCAATCTCAGGTAAGATGCACGATCAAATTCATACTTGCACTACTCATGCATGTCTAGAATTTGTTTGTTTTTGTACACTAGCTGAAAACAGGTAACACAGTTAAGCAAGTGGCACGAACAACTATCTTACCAGGCTGAAAACAAAATAGCAGCAGATTAGAGTTACTACCAAACTCACCAATGATAAATTCCATCACACGCTGGCACATTCAAAGAAACAGATTTGAGTTACTATTGAACCCACCATTGATAAATTATGTCATCGACACTGGCACCTACAGAGTAGCAGATTTGGCACATTCAGACATCAATTTGGGCAAACAACTTCATCAATCGATAGTGTTCAGAAAGAAAAGAAAGAGACCAGCCGAAAGCGACGATAATAGTGAGGATAGCCCAGATGGAGCTGCAAGCGGCGTGGTCACCTTGGCCGCGTACACGGGATTCATGGGGTCCTTGCGCGCAAACGGTCATGTCTGCTGGCGCACCGTCTCATCGCTGCCGACGTCGGGGCAGTTGGAAACGACCCAATCAAGCGTCGCGGCCCACCCAGCCCCCGCTGGTCCAGCGCCAAGCGCAGTGTTCACTGCTCCGACAGCAACCACACTCGCCCTCCTTGTGACGCGTGCGGTTGGTGCAG
Organism: Triticum urartu; assembly: GCF_056163025.1. Classification (NCBI taxonomy): domain Eukaryota; kingdom Viridiplantae; phylum Streptophyta; class Magnoliopsida; order Poales; family Poaceae; genus Triticum; species Triticum urartu. The sequence continues at coordinate 423,345,149 of NC_141877.1, read as the reverse complement.
CATCGGTTCTTGGTACCCGCCGCTGTTGAGATCTCAAGATGGGTTGGTGGTTCCCGCCGCCGTCCTGGTGGCCCGCCGCCGCAGCTGCGGGATGGTTAGGCTGGATCCGTGTGTGGATTGACAAGATCCGGCCAGATCGAGGCTCGGCGAGGTGGGAGAGGAGGGGATCGTGGAGAGAGTAGAAGGTGGGAGCGGCGCTGGAGGGGATTCGGGAGGAGTTAGGGTTTTAGAATTTTTTTTACGACCTAGGTTGGTCTAGTTTCGGGCCTTTGGGCCGGGAAGTCTCGCACGTGTAATGCATTTTGCAGGAAAATACCCTGAGACATATGGCGCGAGCTCAAAATTTGTCGGAGATATTCCCTCCATTCCAATGAATGCATGCATCTTAAAATTTAATTTTAACTATAAAATAGACCAACCAAATATGTGTTATATGTGATAAAAAAATTAGCATTGAATTAATGAAATGAGATTTTCAATGGTATAATGTGCTGACTGATACACCCTTCATCCGCGAATAAGTGTGTTTTTAGCTTTTGTTCTAATTCAAAGTTATAAAAAAATTGTCGAATTTTATAAGGATAATGCACGTTCACTAAATGACCAATATCAATAATATGACGTGACTACAAAAAACACCTTTTTATTTAGATATGAAATAATTTAGATAATCCTCAAACAATTTTAAGTTGTCTAAATTGAAAATACAAATATAAAAGGGAAGCCCTTAGATTTTTGGACAGAAATCTAGCCTTGATCGTAAGCAGGCAACCTTCTCAACTATTCTTCTTCTTTGTAATGGACCTAGTCCAGCCGTTGGAGCTCCTTTTATTTTATCAGTATTCAATTGTACTTATAGGTCAGATGGTCCCATGTGTAAGGTGGGTCCATTGGTCATTCGGCCCATCGTCTTACATGTGGGCCCTGAATGCTAGCTAATCCCACATGTCCGGTGGGTTAGTGGGTCTCATAGGTTTGTTGGTCCCAACATCAAATCTAGGACCTACTAAATATTCGGTTCACTCATTTGAGGTGTAGATATACCCCATTTGTCATGCACCCGCAGGTTGATTTCACACATATACATGACACGTAAACAAAATTACTACACATATACAATGACACAAGGGCAAATTGCTGATCTGTCTGCCCAGTCATCATTATTCAAGCCTGTGACCATATTAATTTTGTCATGTTGGGCCCAAAACAAGGCCATGGATAGTGCCATACCTTTCATGACCAATTTGAGTGATGAGACTATGACCTTTCTGACATAGATGGTCACAATTGTGAGGAGTTTAGACCCCTTGGACACCCCATGACCATCTTGTAATTTTTTGTCATTGATCCATGACCAATTGGGCACGGTCATTATATTTTTGTCATAAATGTCCACATTTCTTGTAGTGGAAATATGCAATGGATCTATCCTTCCTGGTGCTGATTACTTCCCATTGCTTGTCTCGGCACCCACATATTTGGTAAATAGTGTCCTTAAGTTCCCTGTTGTAAACTTCTCCAATGCATCCAATGCTGATGTGGGCTGCCATGCTCTTGCCTAGACTCCAGGTGGGTGCTTCAAAAGAAAACTCTATGGGTTTAGAAGTTGGCGAGAACGTCCTTCCTGGAACTTGTACTTGTATCCTCCAGCGCTCCTCTTCAGGTAAAGTGGCGGTGTACGTCCCGATGAAACTTGGTATTCCAATGTTCAGGTACCTAGTGACTTCCTTCAAGTGGTGTCCAAAAGGTGTGTCTTCATCCGGTTGGGCAAACTTGTTCTTCATCTCCGCCATCCTAAAGAGTAGAAAATGGAGAGGAGTTAGAAATGAGAAGAGAAGGGTGACCTAGGGTTTATCTTAGTGGTCATGTCCTACACTCAGCGTGTGCTCTGATACCATCTTGTAGCGACCCGACCTCAGATGGTCAAGTCTCTGTGCTTCAGTGTCATCCCTGGATCGGTAATGCTGACACACACAGTACTTGAAGGATTTATAACAGAGTAGCAATCACACACTTATTACATCGAAAGTCTCAAAAGAGAACTTATTACAATAATATGGCTTAAGGCCATCTAATACGATAACAGTGGAAGGCTTGGAAGATAGAGTGAGTCCATCAACTCCAATGGCATAGCTGAGCTGCACGGGAACGACCTAACGAACCTTACTCCTCGTCTGAAAAGTTTGCTACATAATACGTTGCAGCCCGAAACGGGTCAGCACATGGAATATGCTGGCAAAGTAACACAATAGAGCAAGAACAGAATAATGCTATCACTAGATGCATATTTGGCTGGTGGAAAGCTCTATGGTTACAGTTTTGCGAAAAAGCCAATTTTTCCCTACAACAAAGGAATAGATTTTAACTTTACTATCATGGTAGTTGAAACATCATTGAGAAGGTTCCTCCAACTCAATCCCAATTAAGGTGATTAACAACCCAACAATATTAGTTAAACATGATGAGATACTTCTGATAACCCAAGTACTAGATACTCAAGAATTGTCCATAACCGGGGACACGGCTAACCATGATTAGATTGTACACTCTGCAGAGGTTTGCGCACTTTTCCCCACAAGACTCAATCGCCTCCGTTGGATTCTCGCACTACATGGTGTTTGAGAAACGGATGACCGAGACACAGTCTTTCAGAAACATTAACTCTCTACTCCGGACAGACCATACCAAACCTACATCCCACTACCTGCTGATCTGCCTCTTCAAGAGCTTCATGTAACTTAATCAACTATGCTAGAGCCCATAATAGCTTGTGGCTGCAGACGGAAGTTTCTAGCAGGAATCATCTCAGTTCCCTTTGAGCCTGGGTGGTGGTCCATAGGAAGATCACACGGGTACTCCGGGATTTCCAAAAAAATACAGGCAACACTGGGTACTCCAGGTGCCTCAATCCACCCAGTTGTTTGATTAAGTTGCCACCTTAAGTTGAACCATTCATTAACACGCTCACATCTGTCATGTATTTCACTCAAACACAAACCACGTCTACGAGCATAGCATAGCATAGTATATATAAGCAACGCGTAGAGTAACTCCCAGGGGTTTGAATGTAACAGGGCAATAGGTTCTACCTCATCAACTACTTCCCAACCCACAAGTTAATGACATCCTAATCATGAAATGTTTGAGGATTGGAACTAATGCATAAAAACTGGGTGATAAAAGGGATATGATCAAAGTGTTACTTGCCTTGCTGACGATCTGCGAAACCTAGGGACTCGTAATAGCACGCTTCGCACTCTGGGTGTTCTATCGCAAGCAAACAATAGCACACATAAGTAACAAGCAATGATGCACAAGCAAAACTCAAACAAAAAGAGGTTGACTAGAAAGTTCAAATTAAGAACTCTGGTTTGCAAAAAGAATCAAATCAAACAGAGCAACGAAACTCAAACGGCGAAAGAAAGAAGTTTCGTGTAATAATCTGAAACTAGATCAAACTTTGCAGTAGAGAAAACTTGTTTGAGTTGGTTAAGCGGAAAGAGGGTTTCGAGACGAAACTCTAGGCGCTTGAATCGCCTGATTCCAACTAACGAGCGAAAAGAAAAACAGAAACTAAGATCGGATCAGAAATCGCGATCAGAGAAAATCGCGGAATAAATCCGATAAAAGAAAATGGACGAACAGACTAACGAACGAGCGTTCGTTGGCTGTTTCTAAAGGGCGAAGAACCATTCGTTAAAACAAACGTTCGGACGAACGTCAGCTAAAAAGAAAAACCGAGAAAACCGGCGAATCCGAAAAAAACAGATCTCGGGTTTAAAAAAAACCGGACAGTCTTTATAAAAAAACCAGCGGTGGGGCGCGGCGGCTACCTCCGGCGAGAGGTCCGGCGGGCCCGCGGCATAGGGGGCGGCGGCGCTCGGCGGCGGCGGCGCGGGGCTACAGAGGCGGCGGCAAGCGGCGGAGGCGGCTGCGGCGGCGGTGGTGGTGGCGTTTGGGGCGGGGTGGCGGCGTATATAAAGGACGGGGCGGGGTGGCTTGGAGGAGGGGGCAAGGCGCGGCGGTGGAGAGGAGTCCGGCTCGGACTCCTAGTCCGAGGCGGAGGCGGCGCTCGCGGGGAAGGCGGCGGCGACCGGGCGCGGCTGGGCCTTAGGCCCAGTCGGCGCGGGAACCTCTTTTTTTTAAATAATTTCGCCGACCGAAATAAAATCCTAGAAAAACAAATAAAAATCTAAAAATGCCAAAATAAATTTTCACCGTCTAAATAAAATATTTAGAACGAGATGAACATTTTCTTGGCCCTAAAATGCAATTTTGGAAAACGTGCAGTTTTTCTAATGCAACCAAAATTGCAATAAAATCCAAACAAAGCAATAAAGCAATTAATTGATTTTAATTCCTCTAATATTTCAATTTTCTTGGAGAAGTCATATTATCTCCTCTCATATATTTCAGTGTGAAATATTTTGGAGAGAAAATAATTAAAACCAAAAATCCTCGTTTCAAGATTTGATAAAGATCAAATTTGAAAACCGGGAAATCCCCAACTCTCTCCGAGGGTCCTTGAGTTGCTTAGGATTTCGAGGATCGCGGGACGAAATGCGAATAAAATATGATATGCATGGATGACTATGTATAACATTCCAAATTGAAAATTTGGGATGTTACACAATCTTCATGTATCGACCATTTAGAGACTCCTCGTCATGTCCGTTGTCACATCCGGGACTCCGAACTACCTTCGGTACATCAAATCACATAAACTCATAATAACGATCGTCATAGAACTTTAAGCGTGCAGACCCTACGGGTTCGAGAACTATGTAGACATGACCGAGACATGTCTCCGTTCAATAACCAATAGCGGAACCTGGATGCTCGTATTGGTTCCTACATATTCTACGAAGATCTTTATCGGTCAAACCGCATAACAACATACGTTGTTCCCTTTGTCATCGCTATGTTACTTTCCCGAGATTCGATCATCGGTATCTCAATACCTAGTTCAATCTCGTTACCGGCAAGTCTCCTTACTCGTTCCGTAATGCATCATCCCATAACTAACTCATTAGTCACATTTCTTGCAACGCTTATAGTGATGTGCATTACCGAGAGGGCCCAGAGATACCTCTCTGACAATAGGAGTGACAAATCCTAATCTCGATCTATGCCAATTCAACAAGTACCATTGGAGACACATGTAGAGCAACTTTATAATCACCCAGTTATGTTGTGACGTTTGGTAGCACACAAAGTGTTCCTCCGGTAATCGGGAGTTGCATAATCTCATAGTCATAGGAACATGTATAAGTGATGAAGAAAGCAATAGCAGTAAACTAAAACGATCAAGTGCTAAGCTAACGGAATGGGTCAAGTCAATCACATCATTCTCCTAATGAAGTGATCCCATTTATCAAATGACAACTCATGCATACATTACAAAAAAAAGACACATCCGTGACATTTTGGGCCGAACAAAAAAAATTATGTCATACATATGACACTTCTATGACGATAATTGTGACAAAACTTGGTATCATCATAGATGTGGTGGGCTCCTACTTCTATGACAAAAAATCATGACAGAAAATGGGCTTTTCGTCCTGGGCGGGCCGGAGAGGCAGCTGCATGACATTCTTTGGGCCGTCCATGACGGAAAAAACCGTGGTAGAAGCGAGGGGGAGGAAAATTTCGGGGAGTTCCCGGTTATGGTGGAAGGTCGGGGGCCGAGCGATGCGCGTTTCTCTCGTACACGTATGCGCGTGTGTGCGAGGCGTTGGCTCTAACTAAACCCGAGCGAGGCGTTGGGCTCTAACTAAACCTGAGCGATTGCACTGCAGGCTACGCGTTACTGAACCCGAGCGATCGATCGATGGCTATTAACTGAACCCGATCGAGCGATTCCTTCGCTACTGCTACTAACTGAAGCCGGTCGATGCTGCCACTGGATGAATAGGGAGCGTTGCGGGGGGGGGGGGGGTTGGATGAACAGTTCCCGGTGGGGGTGGATGAACAGGACCCCGTGGTGTTGCCTCTGGATGAACAGGACCCCGATCGATCGAGCCGGTTGGGGCTGGATGAACAGGACCACCCCGTGGAGGGCAGGATGAACAGTAGACGGTGGAGGGCAGGATGAACAGTAGCCCGTGGAGGGGTGGTTGAACAGGAGCCCGTGGAGATGGCTGGTTGAACAGTAGCTGGCGGAGTAGCGCGCGGTGGAGGCTGGATGAACAGGAGCCCGTGGATGAACAGTGGCAGGTGGAGGCTGGAGGAGGTCGACGGTGGATGAACAGTAGCTCGTGGAGGCTGGAGGGGGTCGACGGTGGAGATGAACAGTACCCCGTGGAGTCCTGTTTTGCGGTACGCCACAACCCTCCCGATCAACAGGACCCCCGTTTCGACCGTAGCGCTCCAACACAAGTCCGTTTCGTCCGTTTTGCGGTACGCCACACCCCTCCCGATCAACAGGACCCTTGTTTCGACCGTAGGAGGTCCGTTTCCTCCGTTTTGTGGTATGCCAGACTCCTCCCGATGAATAGGTTCCCGTTTCGAACGTGGCTGGTCGAACACAAGGCCGTTTCCTCCATTCTGCGGTACGTCAGGTCTCGTTTCCATCACCTATTCCGTCCAAGGCCTCCCGATGAACATGACGCATTCTGTTGCCTTCCCATGAACACGACGCATTCCGTTGCCTCCCCATGAACACGACGACGACGCTGTTTCTCCGTTCCGACCCAGCCTTGTACACGAGCCCTGGCCGTACGTATGCATGAGTAGGCGTTCGAGACCCCGCCCGTATGTACACATACGTGGCCGTATTTTCTTTCTTGCACCCTGGCCGCTGTACGTACGTGTACATGCTACGTGCGCGCCTCTACTACGACACGTGCACGCCTCTATATCGACCAGTATATATGTACGTACACGTTCGCGACCAGAATGACAACGCTACGTACGCTTCGACCAGGTAGGTCCCGACTGTCAGGCACTTCCTTGCGTGCGAAGATGTAGCTGGTGGGTCCCAGTAGTCAGGGGCAAACATTTTTTTCGCGAAACACGGTGGCCCGTCCGGTGGGTCCCTGCTGTCAGGTGGAGGAATAGTTATTTTGCGCGTAATAAGGAGGCACTTCCTTACTGCGGCCGTGGACCCAGCTATCAGCGTCTCCACGCACAGTACTCTTCCGATGGAAGTCGGTCGTTGACCACATTGACCACGCCGCGCCGAGAGCACCACGGCGGTCGACGACGGCGAGGCCTAGGAAGGGAACGACGTGGTGCCGGGGAAGACGCGGCAGTGGAAGCCCACGCGGAGAGGAGTACGAGGGTTCACTGGTTCGGTTGCGGTGTGAGGTTGCCGTCGCCACAGGGCCTGGCCAGCGGTGGGAATAGTAGGGGCGGTGAGGCCTCCGCGGCAGCACAGCCAGCCACGGGAGGCAAGAGCATGCGACACGACCAGCGCTGCTTTGGGCAGCTGGAGCAAGAAGACCAGAGGTTGAAGAAGCACTACGTCCGTTGGATGGACATCGTACGGTCACTGGAGCTAGAATCGTTCATATTGACTAAGTTGACAAAGCCCTTCGTCCCCGTCAACTTAGTAGGCCCACAAGTCAGCCTCCCACCAAGGTGGGTCCCAGCTAGGTGGGGGAGTATTCATTTTTTGTGCGTAATAAGGAGGCACTTCTGGTGGGTCCGAGTTGATAGCGAGGGGAACGTTTTTTTTGCAAAATACGGTGACCCGTCCGGTGGGTCCCCGCTGTCAGCTGCACTCATTCTGTCAGGTGGAGCAATAATTATTTTGTTGACCATGTTGACAGCGCGAGAGGGCGGCGCCGTAGCGAGCGCACCAAAGCGCGCGGAGGACGTCGGCGTTAACGATTTAGGAGACGGTGGGGCGGCGATGCGTGCGCTGAGGCGCAGCCAGGCGTGGGAGGCGGAAGCAGGCGGCCCCGCCGGCGCTGGTTTGGTTTTGGCGACTGGAGGAAGACAGGACTGAAGAAACACGACAGACTGTAGTACTTAACAACCTTAACTGAAACCAGCAGGGGCACTTAACAACCAAAGCTGAAAGCAGTATGAGTACTTATACAGGTTCAACCGTACAAAGCACGCCTCGAACAGTGCTACTTCGCCTATAGTTAACCAAGGGTGAGGCCGCCAAGCCCCAGGACAAGGCCCAGGCGCCACCCCGCGCATCCACAACCTTCTGAAAGCGGCTTCACCTCGCAACGTGGTTAATAAACAGGATATTCGCTTTAGAGCGATGGAAAAGCATGAATATAATCTTATGTCCTATTCTCCAAGATGGACGGGCCTTCATTATTTGAGACCACCCATGAATAAGTATCTTTTCACCTCCAAGGGGAATTGAGTAGGTCGACATAAACATCATGTTGTGACCAAGCACAAGTCTGACCCGACCATGGTCAGGCATCTATATAGGAACAATAGAACTTGGCAGTTCCTGTTTCAAGAAGATCACAGTTGTAAAACTGTGTATAAGCAATAGTTTATGAACAACATATATAACAGAAAACAGCTCGTACCATAAGTTTCTTGACACAGTTGGACCTGTTCAATGAGTGCAGCAGTGGCACACATATCCCATGTGGCCTTCCACCATTGAAACGCCCCACAAGGACCTCAAGACGGTCAATAAAGTGAAGGAACTTGTGGATGTCGATCCAGTCAACTTTAGTGCCATTAGTAACAGCCAAGTTATTACAGAGTAACAAACGAGCAGACTGCTTTACTCTGAAAAAACCTACACGTGCCACCAATTATAAGAAAATATTAGTTAGAAGTAGCATCTTCGTGAGAGATTCGTTGCTACTTCTAAAGTTAAATTGTGATTAGTTAGATAGAATAGGTGGATTAAGAAGTAATCGAGGCAACAAGCAAGAACCAGATACAAAACTAACATGGATGAACAATTGGAACGACGTCGGGGTGGAAGATCGCAGTGAAGATGAGACCAGGTTCTTCTATTTCCATCAACATTCGTGCACCAACTTTCAGTCCGTAACACTTGAGAAAGTTTATCCAAGTTCGGCCATAAAAAAACAGCGATCTTCTTGGTTCATGAACCCAACTCGGAACTTATATCCATGGCTTGTCTTCACTGTGACCATTAAACTAGTGTATTCAGTTATAGCAAGGCCGAGCATCTTGAGTACATGTGTTCTGACAGAGCAAATAATACACTGCAGGAAAAATAATATGAGAACACAACATGTTCAAAAAACCCCCACCCTCCCGGATAGAAAAGAGGATTCTAGGAACATACTTTGCGCGTTTCAAAATGCTGTGTTAGGATGACAAGGAACAAGTGTGGCATCTCGCCGAGGGCGCAGAAACCTGTAGGGTACTCGCACATTGGGCACTGCAAATGAAACACACTAGATTCAGTAGGAAGAAAAATGCATCAACGACGGCGGCTGCCATCCTAGGATTACCTGTGACAAAGGGACTTGGGTTTATCGGGGAAGGATGAAGAATTCGTACATGGTTCTCCATGAGTAAACCCTATGCAATCGCAGAGAGGGGGTTTTCTCTGAACAAGCAGACGAGGGAGAAAGGGATTCAGGCCCAGTGAAATATTGCCGCTTCGTTCATCCAGCTTACTACTAAAGCTAGAAAGGGGGGTTGTGATTTGACGGCTCATTGGGCATTACTGTGGCGCTACGACCGGGGTGTGTCTACCGTGAAGTTGTGCACTCTAATTTGTGCATATGGCACGTGGATCCTGTTGCCAGTTGCCCCACATATCAGCAAAAGGAAGTAGAAAGACAGGAGTAACTAGTTACACATAAATATATTTTTTGACAGAGAGATACACTACCCTCCGTAAAGAAATATACAAATCTTTTATATCACAGGCTCACCTTGCCGAGAAAAATACTCCCTCTGCAACGCACGGGCATTATGGGGGTTCAGTAGAGAATATAATACTTAGATGTTTTTTTGAGGGATAAAAGCTGCTTTATTGAAGATTAACAGTCATAGGTATACAAATAATTTCGGGGGTTCCTGTGAGCCAAAGATGGCGTCCACAGGGCAAAGAAGTAGCAGCTTTTGTGAGCACATGCACTTCAACATTACACTCGCGTTTTTCATGTATGATCTCCATGGTTTGGAACATATTCTTCTTCATCTTGATCTCGTCCATAATAACTTTGCTGGGCCCCAATTATGCCTCTCCGATATGCTTGACTGTTGCTGAACAATCAGTGCTAATCTGAACTTGTTGCAGGTTTAAGTCAAGAGCCAGAGATAGCCCCTCGCAACATGCCATTGCCTATAGGATCTCTGGATCAGTAACACTTTCGCACACTAGTGCCGATGCTCCAAGGAAGAAGCCTATATGATCCCAGCTCACAATTGCCAGGGCTCCCCTTTCACCATTGCGAGATAACTCAGCATCAACATTCATCTTCGCCCAACCCACAGCAGGAGGAGGACGCCACTTCTACACTGAGCTAGTGCTTCTCGAAACCAGGTTCTGGACTTTGGGCCGCAGGCCAACCCTGCATGTTTGGGGGCCCATGTGTTCTACCTCAGCGCTTTTCATATTGCAAGCGATTGGTACGGCGCTGGTTTTAGATGCTGTCGCAAGGCGAATACACAAAATTGAATAAAGCATGACAGCTGTTGGAATGAAATCGAACGACAGTTCCTAACCAGGAATCAGAGTTGCAATTCTATCAATGATATACCATGTGATAAATAATACTATCGTACTACTTATACACACAGGACACTTGTTTCACCATGCCAGATTATTACATCAAAATGTCTCGGAGGATAGATCAGTTAGGCAGTTGCGTGCTGCTACTAAAGAATTTCAAAGTTGATTTGGACCAGCTCTCCTTGCCAAGAAAGTTCGATTTTGACATCATCCCCTACCGCAAGATATGATTTAGATTTGAACCTTGACCATCCTTTAGCATCAATCATCATGCTACCATCCTTTGTACTTACGATATATTGGAGCAGGTTCATTCACACCAAGGCTACGCATGGTATGAGAAACTTGGCCGCGGTCGCCCGGATTGTTGAACGATTCCCTCGTTGCTCTAGGAATTCTCTATTTGCAAACAAGAAGACATACCCAAACAGTTAGATCAACACAGTGAATCATGTGAAACAACATGGAAAGAAAAAAGAACGAAGCACTTGGGCAGCCAATGCTTACCAAGAAGGTGGACATGTCGGTTTTTGTAAGGACTTTGGTATATGAAGTGCGAACTGCAGCCCAGTCTGTTGCCGGTGCAACTGCACGGGCCGGAGCAGAGGCAAGTGCAAGTGTTGGTGCAGGTGCCGAAGCCGCTGTTGCTGCCGGAGATGGTGCTCCTTGTAGAGCTGGTGCCGGTGTCGGAGCAAGTGCCGGTGTCGATGCCTGATCCTCCGGTAGATCAGACTGATCCGCTGACGCGGTCGGTGCCCAATCCTCTACTGGATCAGACTGAGCTGCTGCCGCTATCAGTGCTAGAGCAAATGTCGGTGCTCGATCTGTGCGAGACAGTGGCGATCGTGTCTGGTCTGCTATGATGAGCTTTCTAACTTGACTAGGATCCCTGACCGTGATCCAGTCTTTTTCTTCATTTCTTTTAAACGCGAGAAGGACTAATTGTGGCGTTTTTGTTAAATGAAACTGCAGTTCATCATAGGGATTCAGCTTGTACTCAGACAACAGACTAATCCAATTTTTTTCCAGTAATATAAGTGATGGACAGTGCCTTCGTTACTAACACGACATAAGAAGTGAAACCTGCAAAAATTGCCATCGTAGAGCAAACCAAACGGTTTATTCTGTGATGAATGTCACATGGCAAAACCTGCATCATAAAATTGCAGGAAAAGAAAGAAAACATGACATTAAATCAATAAGATTTAGACAGTAAATCAATAAGATTTACTTGATATGACATGAGTGAATCCTTACCAGGAAATCACTATGTTGAAGTACTAAACAGAAGATTGACCGTTCAACTACGCGTGGCATGCAGGGGCCCCGCCTACTCCCACAAGCAGGACAGTCCAAAGGTCATGACAAATCATATGGACTGAACATCCATGGGGCTGGAAATCCTGGTGGGTGCGATAAACCCTGCAATGAATACAGATATTGGAGTGTAACCATAATTGATAGACCTTCCTCACAAAAATTATGATATGGATACTTCAAAATATACAGACTGAATTGAGTGGACAGACATTAACATAGACCGTTTTCAGGACTGACCACACATCAAAAGCGGCAGTACTAATAAACAATACAGGGTTCACAAACACAAATCAAGTATTGAACAATAGTACTTACTACAGACAAGCAAAGTTGCACTAACTAAACTCTGCAGACTATTTTTTGCCACCGACCTATGGGATGAACCCCGCATAACTGACTAGGCCATGGACTTCGTGTGAGATGTCTACATGCCCCATCACCATCTTGTCAACCTTGGAGAACCTAACAGAGTGGTCTTTCCACTCATAAACATGATGATGAAGACAGGCCGCATCAGATTTGTTGGGAAGCTTTACAAGAACCACACCCTTCGTAATCGAAGGCACATCCAGGAAATTGTTGTGGTCAAGTACAGCCTCGAGAACACGCCTGGCAACAATGCTACAGGAAAACACTAGTCCAGGACACATGGCGACAAGGACACAGCAGCTGGATAGTTCAGCAGTAGAACTCATCATCAGGTCTTCCAGTTCAATGGCATGACTTTGAGAACTTCATCTCCACCGCGACTTGGTTCTAATTCAAACAGAAACCATATTTTATTACTACCTCCGTTCAGAAATATAAGATGATTTTCGATATTATACTCCATATATGACTACATATACGCACAGAAATGAGTGAACAAAGACACTAGAACATGTCTTCAAAGGCATGAGAGCAGAGGGATTACATGCAATATCCATAACACAAGTTACTAAGGCAAATATACCCTCTTAAAAGGTAGCATTGATGTTCATAAAGTACTCCCTCCGTCCCAAAATTCTTGTCTTAGATTTGTCTAGATACGGATGTATCAAGTCAAATTTTAGTATTAGATACATCCGTATCCCAGAGAGGGGGGCTTGGACAGGGCGATGGCTTTGAGCTTGTCTGGGGTAGTCTCGGCGGGGTGCTTGCGCTTCTTCGTACCATGAGCCTCGATGGTTTTGGCCAGAGCCATAGACATCACTTCGGCTGGTGCTCCAGCATGCATCAAGAAACTGTCAAATAGAAATAAAAGAAAAGAAACCATAATCACAAACCCAAAAGAAGAAAAGAGAGGGAGTTATAGGATCAGTCTCGGGGTTGCAAGACTGGGCCTTGGCCAGAATCAACACCATTGATGCGCTCACCTTTCCTTCTTTGGGAGAGAAGAACAATGGCAGAAGCAGGTCGGGGTTTTCTTGAAGAAATGAGGAAAAAGATGAGGCAGAAGCGAGGGTTGGGTAGAGACGAAGCTGAGAGAGAAGAGTGAAATGATGGTTGCTTCGTCCGTCCAACTTACTGCTGGAAAGGAGGGGGTTTTGTGATTTGACGGCTCATTGGGCATTACTGCGGCGCTTCGATCGGGGTAGTCTACCGTCACTCTACTACGGAGTAATTTAGTGCATGGCTGGTGGACCCCGATGCTGGCTGTCCCACACGTCGGCGAAAGTGAGTAATTTAGTGCATGGCTTGAGGAGGATCCGCACGGTAGAGCGTGTCCACTATTTTTCAGAAGAAAAAAAATGATTACATCAAGCATTTCCACTCTTACGACGGAGGAGTGCGAAACATGGCAGCCACTTGAACATACACAGTGCTCCTACTACTAGGATGTGCAGTGGTTCATACGTCAGTACTAGACAATCTTGTTGCTAGTGTAGTAAGATCTGACGATAACAAATGATGTTGTGCACATGTCAACTACTCCTATATGTAACATAGTACCGCTTTTTCGACTGTCCGGTCGAGAATGGACAGTGAGATCAATGTAAACATAACTAGGTCCACAGCGCACGGTGAGTACGGTGCTACAGCACTCCACGAAACATGAACCACATGAAGCACGAATATTGTTAGGCAGGGTGTATGAAGGGTGCACGGGATGGGAGCAAAATTTCCCTTCTCGACCCACTTTTGGGTGTTTGGCAGAGTGCATGAAGGGTGCATGAGTCCACACTAGTAGGTTGACAAAAATACACGAAGAGGAAACAACTATATTGAGATGAGAATGCAACCAAACACACCCACACACTTTGTTCTACAGTGACTGATCTGCACCGTCTGAGTTTGATCCAACGGTCATGTTGCGCCGAGACATGGACATGCCCATGCAGAGGGTTTAGCCCGACTGCCGGCATTGTCACGCTGGCACGACGGTAGGCATCGCGCAGCCGCAACACGTGCGTGGCAACTTGGTTCACCAAGTGGCTGAGGCAATCCTGGACCTCGTCATGATCGGCCCGCTCGCGCTCCAGCCGGCTCCCCTGACCGCCTATCGTATCTCCCGCTTTCTGCAGCAATGCCGCCGACGCCTTGAGCATCTTTGTGGTGGATGCCTGCCGCTTTTGAAGCTCCGTGAACTCCCGCACATAACGGAGGAGCATGGCACTCCTCTCCTCCTTGAGCTCACGGAGCTCCACGTCCTTGGCCCTGAGCTCTGCATCCTTGGCATCGAGCTCCTGTGTCAGGAGCCTCACCTCGGACTCCGTGATCTGCTGCGCCGCCATGGCACCAGGTAGAAGCAATGGGGAGAGGAAGCAAAGGGGGCGAAACGGTTGAAAGGCAATGCAATCTACGGGAAGGCGGAAGGAGCGGGGAATCTTTTGGTTTTTACCACGGTAAAACACCAGTCTACGACTTCTCACATCAGGGAGCAGTGGGTACAGGCGGAGTCATCGTGACTAATTGCTGCCGCGCCTGCTCCCGTCAATCAAAAAATTAAAAATCCTGCCGCGCCTGCTCCTGTTAATCAAAAAATTAAAAATCCCGCCGCACACAAACACCAGAGCAACGCCGCGGTGGATATTTAAATTTACCTGCCGGCAAGTAGATAAAAAAGGGGGTGAAAAAACAAATGTGGCGGCGGCCTAGCTAATCGGTCGAACTAGCCCAACTAGCTAGCCACCGTGCTTCACTGATGTACTCGGCGGGAAAGGTGGTCTTTCGTGATTTCACGACTCATTTACTTCCTTTGGTGCTACGACCGAGGAGGACCCAGAAAACACGCAGCAGGGCGTCCCATGTTAGGAAGAATATATGCGTGCACCACCCGGGAGGACCCCGAAATTGCGCGGTAGGGTGTGCCACGTCTCGGCACGGAGGAAAAATGTGCGTGTAAAAATATACTGTATCAGACGTAGTAGAGTACCTATGGTTCGACCTCGGGACCCACCCAGTCGGTTGAAAACACCCCACTAGCCACACAGCTTCATCATGCAAACATGGCACGGAGGATAGATGTGGTTAGCTCCGTCTCGACCAGCCACAACGTCTCTTGTTCTATGCGATTCTTCTATTTTCCAAGTTTTTTAGTTGTAATAACACCACGGCAAGCTAGCGCCGCTCTTCGTGTGTGCCCGTGCAAAGGTTAGATGATGGAGAGAAGAGAGATTGAGATCGCAGACCTGGGACCCACCAGTAAGTGAGATAACGCTCATGCACGTGTTGACGAGGCACTCCCTCTACTCTACTCAATGCAAGTATTGTATGAAATCAAGTTATGGGACAAAGCCAACAACCATTCGTTTTTCAGGCTATCGACTTACGCTTTGTAGTCCAGGTTGCCAGTTCGAATCTCGTCTTTCAGATTTGTTAGTTTTAGGTCCAAATTTGATTAATGACAAGTGGGACCCCCGTGTGTTGTTCTGATATTTCAGTGTAGGATGGTTTTTTTGAACAAACACTTTGCGCGGTTAGACAAGTAACAGCACGAGTTACACATTTTTTGCAAGTCTACGAACAAAAATGACAGCGGCATAGAATATCACATCCACCCCGCAGCTTAGATACTATGGTGATGCGAGTTTTTACACCATTGGAAGTGAGATCCAATGGCTTGGGAGTAGTCTTTGTAATTATGCGCAATATCCTAACTCTCCAAATGATTTTTTGCAAATAAAACATTCAGGCCTCGTGTGTGCCGCTGCATCTTCAATCCAAAGGCTCCCCGGTGCTCATATTAGGTGCTCCCCGTAGCTTAATTACCCGCTACGGTGATTGGAGTAGTTGTGGGCCGAATGCTAGGAAAATATAATCTAAACCGACCCGAATAAATGCCTAAACAAATTAATCCATCATTGGAGTGCCCCTCGCAATGTAAATAGCTCCGGCTTTGCGAGGGATGGAGAGGTAGTAGCTTCAACGCGTGGAAGATACGGTGTGAGAAAGCGAGGTCAATCAAGAGACATATAGATAGAGAGACAAAGTGAGTGTGGTCCGACATTCATTGAACAAATATATATGCTCTGGAGAGATATTGTCCAATTGAGCTTTTTGGCAAGGGTGAGGGTTGTAAGATAGAGCTTGAGAGATGATTCAGTCACAGACGTGTAGATATATTTTGTGCGTGAGAGGAAGCAAGGTCAACCGATCACATAGGGTCGCCGTGCGATCAAAAGAGTGAGATGGGTTGGAGAGAGTGACCTAGATAGACGATGTGCGTGAGAGAGTATACAATGTGAATAGGTCGAATTGGGCTCAACATGGTGATATATCATTTTTGTCCGAGAAAGAGCATGGTGAATCGAGACATACAGAGAGAGAGAGAGATTGAGTGAGCGTGGCCCACCATGAGGTCGAAAGAGTGGTGGCGGCTTGGATGGAATGACCTAGATAGACAATCTGCGTGAGAGAGTATAGAGTATGTCGATTGAGGCCCAAACAGGGAGATATATCATTTGTGTGTGAAATAAAACGAGGTTAAACGAGACTCAGATAAAGAGAGCGAGATTGAGTGAGTGTGGCCCACCGTGTGGAAGAAAGAGTGAGACAGTCTCGAGGGAGTGGCCTAGATATACAACGTGCGTGCGTGCGCATGCACGAGAGGTTGGGGGGCTAGATAGGCAATGCATGTATTTAGCGCAAGAGGGTGAGAGGGAGAGGGGGGGGGGAGAGAGAGCTCGGCAGGGGTGCAATGGCGGGTGTGTGAGGTAAATACATTTGGTAACAGAGTGGAAAAAGGGGTTGTGTAGTTGAGAGACTAAGAGATCGAAACATGGAGAGAAAGAATGAATGTGTGTTGGAAACCGATAGCTTCCTAAGGTGGTTAGGAGAGGAAGATTGACCGATACAGGAAGTATGTAGGATTTGTGCGGGGGGGGGGGGGGGGGCTAAAAACAACATTTGAATGTACATAGTACGAGACTTAATATCGATGTTTCAATTCGGTGTACATTGTAAGATTTGAACCGAGGGCCAGGCATACGGGTAATTATTTCGAATTCGTGCCATACTAAGTTTCAAAAAGTTGACATTGACTCAGTTTGTTGTGCTATTTTGTAGGTCATATGTTTGAATCCATCCAAAAGTTTTCTCACTACCATGTTGTTCATCATATACATATGAATTTGTATTAAAAAAGTAGCATGGATACAGTGAAATGCGAAATCCACGTTAGAATTGGAGATCGCTACGTGACACACACTCTAATTCAAATAACTAACTACGTGACACACACTCTAATTCAAATAACTAATTATGTGACACACACTCTAATCCACGTTAGTATGGGTACCGTTTCAATTTTTTTTCAAATAACTCATTAAATAATTTATAGTACTCCCTCTGTTCACTTTTATAAGACCTTGAAGACATTTCAGACAATGTGCAAAACAGTTCATTTTAAGTTGTCTGAAACAACTTACAAAAGTGAACGGATGGAGTATCTCGTTTCGAATGACTAATTATTGCAAGGAAAACACGGGCATGGTAAAACATACAAATTCGTTTGCAAATGAAAGAAGATTCATTTGCATTCTCAAATGTAGGCGCACCAGGCAAACCAGGGTCGTGTCGGGGTGGACGCTGCTTCGGTGCCTTAAAGGCAACTGCCTTTGGGTCACTGACCTGTGGGCCAGCCACCTGTTGGGCCCATTATGTCATGGACACAAAGGTAGGTGCCTTAAGGCACCGAAGCATAGTCCTGTCGGGGTGGTCGCGTGTGTCGGACGGACGCATAGCACCCAGCCACCCACGCCCTCCCCCCCAAAAAAAAGGACGACGACAATATAAGTTCGCGCTTCCATGTTTCAGATTGAAATATCTGGCGGCCCCAATTCCAGCACTGCTAAATCTCTCTTCTCCACCGTCCCCTTCCGCACCCAGATTTCTCTAATCCCTAATTCGCTGCCAACCCTCGAATCGCCCCTCGTCTCGTATCTTTCCCCACCGTTCCCCACCTCTGTGCCGGATGACGACGACGAAGACGACGGTCTCGCTTCACCACCGCACTGGAGCTACCTCATCTACACCCTCGTCCACCGCACCGGGTGGTCCACTGACAACTTTGGCCACCGCAACCGACGTGCCTCACAGACACCGAGTTCCACCGTATCAGGTGCGCTTCACCGACGCCATCTCCCAGCTCACCGGGGCTACTTCACCGAGCACATCGTCGCACCTCCGGCCCCCGAGGCCGTTGGGGCTTCACCAATGGTCTCGTCCACCGCATCGTAGCTCTCCGCTGCCACTCAAGATTAGCATCCGTGCGCGGCCAGCCAACGCCAGTGCATCACCCTCAATGGCTCTGAAGTGACCCGCACTCTAGCTAGGCGAGCATGCCCAAACGCCGGCCCGAACTAGGTATCCACACATCACTTGTAACATCCCAAAATTCTAAATTTTGGAATGTTATATTAAATAGATAGATTTGACTGATTGTTTGATTGATTGTCTGAAAGTGAGTGAATTCGAAACTTTTGAAAGTTAAATGAGAGGGAATAAAAGGACTTTCCCAAACTTTCATATTTGCTTTCTGATCTCCATGAATTCAAATTCTTTTCAACACAAAACCCTAGAGAGAAGATGACATGACTTCTTCCATTTAAAATGAAAAGGGGTGTTTGAAAAATATTTGAATTCCATTGGGAAATATTTTTCCACTTCTGAAACTTTATGCAACTCAATGATTTTCACGAGAGAAGATAAAATGACTTCTTCAAATTATATGAAATATGAGTTGGGAGTTTGAAAGAATTAAATTCAAAGTTCTTTTGAATTTATTTTCAATTTGGAATGTTATACATTAGATCATCATGCATACCTTATTTTCTTGCATTTTGGTCGATCCTAGAAATTTCACGCAACTCAAGCACCTTCGGAGAGAGTTGGAGATTTCGTTATTTTCATATTTGAGAGTTTTCTCGAATTTGAAAAGAGGATCATTTGATTTATTTATTTCATCTTCAATTATTTTTCCGATATCAAAATATGAGAGAGGGAATAATATGACTTTCCCAAAATATAGGAAAAATGAAGATTTAATAAATAGATTAATTTTGGATTTTTCCGGTGTTTATTCGCATTTTATTTGGATAGGGAAAAATGCGCGTTTTCAAAAAATTGCTTTTTAGGTCCGGAGAAAATTTTATTTTGTTCGGCTCATTTTTAGGAGTTGGGGAAAATTTACTTTAGGTTTTTCGGAGTTCGTTTAGTTCTCTTTTTGTTTTTTTTTCTCCGCGCTGAACCATTTATAAAAAAAAACAGGAACTTACCGCAGGCCAGCCGGGCCAAGGCCCAGGCCAGCCGCCGACCCCAGCCCAGCCTCCTGCGCGTCATGCGCCAGGCAGGCGAGCGCCAGCCGCCGCCGCCTCTAGGCCGAATCCTTTTGGATTCTAGGCCGGCTCTTTCCTTGTTCCGTTTTCTTTTCTTTTTTCTACTAGGACTCTTTTCCTATTCCTAGTCTATTTCTTGTCCCCTACCCCAAGTAAACCCCCCACTCACCTATATAAATACCCCAACACCCCCCCTCTAAACACATCAAATCAAAGCCGCAGCAAGCAGCAGCGCGCAGCCCCACCCCACGCCCCTCACCCGCGCCGCCGCCTTAGCCGCCGCCGCCGCCGCAACTAGCCGCCGCACCTTGCCCACGCCGCCGCCGCCCTAGCATGCCGCCGCCGGAGCCCCGTTCGCCGGAGACTTCACCGGAGGTTGCCCCGCGTCTCTTTTCCTCGGATCGTTTTCTTCTAAGTCGTTCCGATTCTTTTCTTCTCTTCTAAATCGTTTTCTAGATCGGTTTTTCGTTTCGGTTTTCTTCTCCGAAACCCTATATCGGATTCGTTTTCTTTTCTGATTTAGTTGCTTTTGGACCGTTCGCCGGACCGTTCGTCCTAACGAACGTGATCACCGGATTCTTCTAGGTTAACGAACGTCCGTTCGTCTTTTTCTTCTCGTCGGATCTATTTCCGCGATCGCGATCTCAGATCCGATCTTCGTTCTAGTTTATCTTCTCGCCCGTTTATCGGAATCAGGTGATTCAAGCGCCTGGAGTTTTGGTTCGAAACCACCGTTCCATCTAATCAACTTAAACAAGTTTTGCTACTGTAAAATTTTGACCTAGTTTCAACTTGCTAGAACCGAGTTGTTTCTTCCGCCGTTTGTTTTCGGTTTCCTTGTTCGGTTCTTTCTTTCTTTGCAACCGGAGTTCTTAAGTTGAACTTTCTGGTTCGTTCTCTCGTTCGAGTTTTGCTTGTGCATTAGATGAGTACTTATTGTGTGGTTACTATTGTTTGCTTACGATAGATTGACCGGAGTGTGACGAGTAGATCTATCAAGAGTTTTAAGTGCGATTCATCTTCATCAACCTTGCAGGCAAGTTCACACTTTGATCATACCTTTTCTACAAACCATGTTTTATTGCATTAGATCAATCCTCTCACATTGCATGATTAGGATCTAATTAAATTGTGGGATGGGAAGTAGATGAGGTAGTACCTATTACCTGTATTATTATGAAACCTTTGGGAGTTACTTCTACGTTTGCTTATTATGCCATGCTATGCTAGTAGACGTGGATTGGGTGAGTGATATCCATGACAGATGTGAGTTTATTAATTTTAATGGTTTATCTAAGGTGGCAACTTAAACACACATCTGGGTGGATTGAGGCACCTGATGTCTATCAGGACTTGCCTGTTTTTTTCCGGACCGCCACCCAGGCTCAAAGGGATCATAAGATTATTCATGCTAGAAACTTCCGTGTGCAGCCACATGCTACTATGGGCTCTGGCATAGTTTACTAAGTTGTGCGAACTCTTACGGGGTGGACTAGCAGATGTAGGGGATGTAGGTGTACCGGTCTACCCCACATGTAAGGTGCTAGTGCTTCTGAAAGACTATGTCTCGGTCATCCGTCTTCTCAAACACCCTGTAGTGCGAGAAACCAAACAGAGGCGATCGAGTCATGTGGGGAAAAGTGCGCAAACCTCTGCAGAGTGTACAAACTAATCATGATTAGCCGTGTCCCCGGTTATGGACAACTTGAGTATCTAGTACTTGAATATCATTGTGAATCTCAACATGTTACTTCTAATTAATGTTGTTGGGTTTTAATTATTTTTAATTGGGATTGAGAATGCTGTCAACCATTCTCGATGTTTCACAACCACCATGATATTTAATTAAACTTATTCCTTTGCAGTAGGGAAAAATTGGCTTTACGCAAAAACATTATAACCATAGAGCTTTTCCACCAGCCAAATATGCATATAGTGATAGCCATTGTTCATCATTTTCTCTATGGTGTGAATTTGCCAGTACATTCAATGTACTGACCCGTTTCGGGCTGCAACGTCTCATGTTGCAGGTTTCTTACGACGAGTAAGTGATACGTTAGGGTTACGATTTCTACACTCAACTTTGCCGTTGGTGTTGATGGGTAACCACAACCTTGTTGCTTCAGCTATATGGATTGAGGTAATAGTATTTACGTTACTATATACATGTGATTTACCTCTGTTATAAATCCTTCGAGTACTGTGTGTGTCAGCATACTGATCCAGGGATGACACATAAGCACAGAGACTTGACCCATTCGGGTCGGGTCGCTACATCACTCCCTTGTGCACTGTTCCGATGATGTTTGGATATCCTTTCACTGCTCTCTTAGCATACCCGCCTATGCAACTCTGACCTTAACTCTTATTTCTTCTAGAGATATCATCTCAAACAAGCAAATCCGTATTTTAGCAAAGCATGACGGTGCTACGGGATCTGGTACACATCCTGCACACCCTTATAACCTTGTAATTATATGTCCTCCGGTACAACATCAAGGTCGATTCCTCTTATTTGATCAACCATTCGCTGTGTCAAAAATGCAGAGGGGGATGCAAGGAGCACAAGGCCTGCACATCCAAGCAAGTGGTAACATGGACTTGTACATGGAACATCCCAAGTGCAAGCAGAGCTGTAGTGAGCCTGTACAACGAGCTAGCATAAGTCCCTGCATTTCATTTAATTCATACTGGCATTCGTGTATGATTTGTGTTCAGTGGCTGATCCATGAATTCAAGTCACCAGGGGCGAACATTTAACTTAAAAAATACGAAGGCACTTGCACTCCGGAAATCAACATAACTTGAGAAATTTCAAGCTACATGCACTTTGAAAACCAGCTAATGATCCAAAGTAGTTCAGATTATAAACACTAAATGATGCAAGCACCAAAAAACACAAAATGCAACATGGTGTACAAGGACTACAAACATGGTCTGTACCTGCTTGATTTATTCGTTCTCTGACTGAAAATATCGAAGTGTAATTGCATGTATAACCAGTGCGCAAACTGCATATCAATATATCTATCCTGCACAAGTATGCTAATAGTTTCAAACAACAGATTAGAAAAGTATTTATGCTATGTTGTCATGATACGGGGACTTTCTGGTAGATGGCCTTGACGTTTCCTCAAGCTATGAAAATGCATTATAATTTGCTTATCATCAATGCCTGCAAATCCCTGTCTCTCTCAACATAGTAGATCATCATTAGACACTAAATCCTTCAATGAGCTTGCAAAATGCTTGCATTAGATCCCTCATTAGACACTATATGTTCATCACCAGGAGCATGTAAAATGTTTGCATCAAATCCTTCATTAGCAGTCTGTTCATTAGACACTTCAGGCTCAAGAACAACATGAGCTTGTATGTTTGCACTGGAAACTTGATTAGATACATCAGATTCAGTCAGTTTAGTATTGATTGGGGGAGTTATAAAATAAGTAGAAATTGGTTTCATTTTCTCATAGATTCCCTACATACAAGCAGTTTTACAACACCGTCAGGTTTAACTATTGGCCAGAAATTGAAGAGTTGAATTAGATATAATCAGGGATGTGATGTACCTCCTCGTTGCACATGCTACTCTTGCAAGCTGCGACTGTCCATTTGCGCAAGCTCGATGCCATGTCCGTGCTGCCGCCCCCGCCTCCCACGCAGGCTATACCCAGGGTTGGATCTTCATCTTCTTGTCCTTCCGTTCGCTTGAAGCCCGGCGACCGCCCTCCAACGAGGGCGCGAGGAAGTGTTGTGTCGGTCTATCCAGCGGCGGCTAGGTTAGGAGCGAACCAGACTGGAGGCTGGAGCGAATGAATTGGGATTTTTCCTACTGTCGATCGATATGGGAGGCGCTCGTTTGGGCCGCGAGCCTGCTATAGGGCCTGCCTTGCACTTATGTTATTGGCCCATCCAAATTGAAACATTTTTCTTCATTTTTTACATTGCCTGCTCGTGCGTTGGGACGAACAAAACTAGCGTGGGCCAAGTTGGACTACTCAAACTAGGTGCACACTTTCCGGCCACCTGAGGCGGCCGCCCATACTAGCCCCTATGGTGGCGTCGCCCCTTTTTGCGTGTATGATTGGATAGTGAAAAATATTCCAGTGGCGCTTTTGATTTACCCACAGAATGGTTGAATTGCTTGTTTCTATGAACTGAGTTCGCCAATAATGTGAAGGATGCCAGTCTTTTCATCCTATTGTAGATTGCTTAGATCTCGATATGCCAAAAGTAATCGCATGAAATATACAGTAAAAGCCAGTGTGATGTGTTTGGCTACAACTAGTCTGACTACACGTCCTCATATAACATATCAAGGACGCACCATCTTACCAGATTAACCATTCGACTTACCCATGCAGTGTGGGAAGAAAGAAGTATTGGGATTGCGTATCCAAGCAATTGATGCCATGGACTCCTTCGTACAACCTTGTAAGCGAAAAATAAGTTGCAGTGTGCCTGTACAAAGAACTAGCGTAAGTTCAGTTACCTACTTCTCAGAATTTTAGTTAGCCACTTATTGCAAAATTGTTCAATTACGTTGCTTGGCTTAATTTAGTTTGCTACTGATTACATAATGGCACAGCCTGTTAATCATATTGTAGATTGCGCCTATCTATGTGTTTGATACTTACTGTTAAGAATTACCTATTTGCCTTGACTTAAATATCTACTTGTTTGTTTAACTGCTTTGCTATTGCAACAGCGGGTTACAATGATGTTAATAACTACTTTTCAGCATCCAATTGAAATTCTTTAATTCCTTGTTTGTTTAACTGGTTTGCTGTTATAACTCCTAGTTGAGATGTTTTGCTAACTTCAACTTTTCTGAATCCAATCGGAACTTTAATGGCAAAACAGGTTAGCCCAAGATCAAAGAGCGAGGTTTCCATGGATGTTGCATCATCCCACAGCAGTGGCACCGGCCCAATTGTGCATTATGAATTGCCAACTACTGATCCTCTAGAGGCTAAACTAGTGGTAGAAAGAGATTCTGCTTCTGCACTTAGAGATGACGTTGACATGTTGAGGAAGCAAACAGCACAATCACAAGCAGTACTCAAGACAACCATTAAATATTTGGTGGATTTCAAAACGAAGCAAGCTGAGACTGACCAGATTGTTAAGGTCCTGAAGGAAAAAAGGAAATTAAATTCCTACTTGGTAAATCATAGGTGAAATGTTCTTTCCATAGTTGAATAACCTTTGTGTTGTCTGTTCATGTAATCAATCAAACCATTTGTTTTAGAGATCATGTAATAATTGTTTTTTTGTTTTTTTGTTTGTAATTTTATTTGAGCACAAGTCTGTATTAATTGATAAGACTCGGAGACATTTCATTTGGATTGCAATGCCAGACCTACAAATATGCCAATCGGGCTGAATGTGCATTTGGCAATAGTAGTATAGATGGACCATAAGTGGCACGCATCGGAAAGGGCCAAGATGCTGGCTAAAAAAGGATGCTGTTGTAGCCAAAAAAAGTACAACGGCCTGGCTTATGTATGTTAGTTGATATTATTGATCCATATACTCTATAAGTGTTTATATGTCTGTTAGTTCCGTACATTCTTGGTTGATTGACTCGGTATTTGAATCTTGATACATCGCTTGTGTACATATCTAAATGGGAGTACACATTATGCTGCGTGTGACATTTGAGTTGCACATGAAGTGTTCCAAATATTCGAATTCACCTTAAACCGGATTCTAGTTTCTGAATTTGAGTATCGGCATTTGTAAACCATATTCATATATGACAGTGGAATACATCTTTGTCGTCCTTTTGAAGATATATAAAAACACATAGAATGATTTATAAAGATTCATATAGGAATACCAAATGGATTCGAATTGAGTTGCCAGGGTAAACATGGATTCTTATTGTCCCAAAATTCGAAAGAAATAACAAAATGACCACTCCCACATCGGCTGCCCGAAGCCAAGTGTTTGGGAGATGGAAATTACTGTCTACCCATTACACGGACAATCCATCGGCCTGATTTCCACTGCTCTAAATAGGGGTAGGTTAGTATCTTCAATTAGACGTGACACGACCGCCTCTGAGCCCATTCCGACACGGTGGGCGTCAAACATGGGCGGCAAAACTCATTTGATTCAAGCTTGTCCGAAAGACCTCTGTTTCTCCGTCCATTCCCCATTCATACACGGTGGGCGGCAAAACACCCTCTCCTCGTCCGAAATAGATGTAGGCTAATATTTTAAATATGGGCAGATGTGTAACTTCCATCAGACGTGACACAACCGCCCTACCTGTCAGCCCCGTTCATACACCGTGGGTGCCAACCGTGGGCGGCAAAACACCCTCTCCTCGCCTGAAATAGTTACCGACAAATATTTGGGAGATGCGAGATTACCGTCCTATCCCCAACCGACGAGACGTCCAAATTTGAAACGGGCGATAAGTTCGTAACTTTCCCATATTTCAGACAGGCGCGTCCCAAAAACATGGTTCCCCGTACCTCTCCCTCCATTTTCCCATTCATACACCGTCCGCGCTAGAACACCCCATTCCCACACCAGCTTCCGTCTGCCACCCCATCCATCGCCGCCGTCCTCCACCACATCCATCGCCATCGTCCTCCACCATGCCGGAGCGCCTACCAAGACTGCGTCGTCCACTGCTAGAGATGGACGTTTCTCATCCATGGCGACGGACCAATAGCCTTCCATCGCGTCCTCTCACTTCATCGGCGCCGTCATCCTCTTTGTCGGGGCCGCTCATACCACCTTCTCTTCCACCGCAACGGGACTTATCCCCCGATGCACCCGTCTACCGGCGCAGATCTTCTTCAACGCCAATGACAGCCATTGCACCCCTGATGCCTACATGGCGCCGCAAGAGAGGTGGTACTTCATATCTCCTCAACTTTTTGATCTCAACCAGAAAATAGATCTTTACTTGGTTACTCTACTTTCTTTTCATCTCTTAGAATTTAGTTCTTAGTTCGAAGCAAACAATGGATGCTAAATATCATTTCTCCAGTTTGCAGCTTCAAATCTGCCATGGCACAGCCATAATATGGTTTAATTTATCATGCTTAGGGTTTAATTGATCATGTTGGTTCCGTGGTGGTTTCTTTAATAGAAATCAGAGGGGAAACCCTCTTTTGCTAAAAAAATATATGCTTAGAGTTTCCCCCTTTTATGATCACTATACGATCAGAATACATGCTTCGTGCCATAATAACACTGCTCCACCCATCAAGCTAAACAAGCTTAGTTGTTCAAATACGAATCTGATATTATTAAAACAGAGTTGTTTAATTGGTCAGCTAAATGTTCCTAAATTAGTTTCAAAAATGCATGTTCGCCGCTCGGGTGTGTATCTATGTGTGTGGTCTGGTCAGCACGGTTGGGGAGGTGAACTTTGCATATGCAGGGGTTTATAGGGAGACACTCTCCGAGTTGAAACCACAATGTATTCCATAGATAATCTGACTACTTTTTATGTTTTCATGAATCTCAGATTCTGAACAGCATCATAATGATTATGAGCTTGTGCGCATGAAAAGAATAAAGCAGAACAATGCCATGGCTGTCAAACTTGGCATTAAGGGACTGAAATCAAGTCTGGATGCAATGCAATGCAAACACTCTCCACCTACAGATTCATGCTCAGAATATGGTACTAACAATGATTCTAAGCTAGAGGGAGACCTAAGTCAATGTAGCTCCCTAGTGGAGGAGTCAGAGGAAGATGCCCTATCTTATTCACCCATCAAGGTACTTGCTCTAACTTTCCAAGGTTACATTGCTCGCACATATCTTGCAACTGATGCTTTGCATTGCTTCTACTTTTTTGAACTGCCATTAGCTTAGTTTACACATCGTGTATGTGAATACGCCCTGCCTATCCATTTTCAGTACATATTCCATCTGTCATCATACCATATTTATCCATTCAAATGATGTTCTTGTGTATCAGACGTTCAAAAGGAAGAGGGCGATTGCTGATCGTGGAGGAGCACAAGCAAAGTATTTAGAAAAGGTAGTGGCACCTGATAAATCAAATAGCCCATTAGGTGTAGTTGCAATATCACCTGACCCACAAAATACCCCAACTCTAGCAGACTCTAGCCCTACTACACTGGTCATTTCTGATGCCCCTACTCAGCAAACAGTATGATTATGCCAGTTGACATAGCACCAGCTGTACGACGCAAAACCCCCATTCCAGCAAAGAGTACACCAAATCCAGTTGCCAAATCCCTTTTCGAACCAGAGAGAGCCCCAATTCCAGCAAATAGGAACCCTGTTCCATTTCTTCCCAGTTTGGAAGACGAAGCTTATGTTGTTGTCAGGAACTTTGTGCGCATCTTTCCTTCATTGAAAGATTATACCGCAGACACAGAACAATTTCCAGTCTTCCTCCGCAACTTACGTGTAAGTAATGTACTAATGTTATTCATGGTCATTATTGCATATGTTTCTGCTGACAGAAGACACAAGATTTCATTCTTTTAAATAGGCGAGGTGCAAACTGGATTGTGATGACGAGCAAGGGTTGGTTGCGCTTTTCAAGCACTCGTTGATGAAGTATCGTTCCTACCTGAGGCAAGCGCACTTCGATGGCAAGCCTCTGAACGAAATTTCTGTAAAGTCTCCGGTGCTACATTTATCCGACGGTGACTGGAATAATCTTTTTACACATTGGTCTCGGCTGCAGCGTAAGGTACTGTCTATGATATCACATCACAATTTGAACTACATTTCTGCATTTGCCTTAATGTCTCACTTGTATGAAAACTGTTAGCAGAAGAACATTCGTTCTCAAGGGACCACAGAATCTCACAACTATACTGCACACTGCATTGCTCTTGTGAGTACCTCTTGCCCTGTATGACCATACTTACTTTCATAGTTGTTTGATTATGTAGCATCACTACACATGTTAGCCTCGTAATCATCCATTTGGTGGACATTATAAGATTTGTATGGACTCTTACATAAATTTAGAATCAACCCAATGCTTTTGAAGAGGTTTAGCTCTGCAGTCCTCTTGTCAGGACTGGACGTGGTCTATCACTATACTTACATTAACAGCTACTCCCTCCGTCCCATAATATAAGAATGTTTTGTACAGTACACCATTGTTCAAAACACTCTTGTATTATGGGAAGAGGGATTGGTTCATTTTGTAGCATTCTGCATCTTATCTCCCTCGCCCACCATTTACTAAAAAATATCAGATCTATATTTAATCTTACCAACAAGTAGAATACACAGACAATGACAGTGCAGAAGTGTAGCCCATTGCTCTTGTCAGTACATTTTGTCTTGTAACGCATGTACTTACAGGGATTGGTAGTTGATTATGTAGCATCAATCTGCATCTTATCTTCATTATCCTCTATCCCTTCCAATATTATCATATCTATAATTACTCTCTACAAAATGTAGAGTACAGGCAATGCTTATGAAGAAGATTCTGTGCTGAAATTCTTGAGTTATCCTTCCCTTGCCATGGAGAGGGGCATTATAAAGCCGGTGTTAACTGTTAATGTAAGTCAGTCCTTCTAAAGCCTTTATCCTCAACTGCTGTTTAATTTTCTCATACTCCCTATCGTTTACTGCTGTTTAGTTTGTTGTTTCTACCAAAATGCATGTTCGTAAGAACCGTAAGTTCTAAGTTTTACTTGTAATACCAAATTCCTTATTCATACCATGCACATTACTTAATATTCCCTATATGTATGCTTGTTTTTGTGGATCTATAATCCAGTGTGTGGTGAAGCATCCCACGTTTGCACCTTGTCATCTCCTGTTTTATCTTACTGATGTGGCTGATGATATGAACAACATGCCATGCACATTATCCAAAATAGATACAATGATTTTCTTTGCCCTTCATCTATGCTTGTTATGTTGACATGGTAATCCAGTAGTGTGGTGAAGCTCCCCGCATTATGAACAATGCCAAATTATGCTATTGATATTTTGAACATACTCTTTATTTTCTAATTTGAAATTGGATAGAATTGACAGAACAGTTATCATCTTTGTTTATACACGTGCAAAACATGTCATCTCTCTGCTTTGTTTCAGGGTGATATGCCTGATGGCATGCACAAGTCTGCTGAAGGCTGTGAGACAAACCCAACATATATTGCAGCAAAGAAGGCAAAACATCTTGAAGATAGCGAGACAACCCCAAAGTCTTGTCTTGATGCAGTGTTCAAGTTACTTGAGACTAATAGTCAGACAAGCTCACAGAATTTGTTGTCTGAATCAGTTCGACTTCTTCAGTCCCAAGTTCTAGTAGAAAGGCATTCTGCAACTCAACTTCGACTTGAAGTCCTATCTCTAAGAAAGATTGCGGAGAACACCAATGAGAACCTCATCGCTAAACAGCTACACCTGGAAGCTATGGCCGACATGCTAGGCCGGTCTCACAGCCTTGCTCAGCAGCTTGCGCAGCAGTTCCCCCGCAAGGCTAACCTTTCTTGAACTGTCTTGGAAGTGGTCTCGGTTCAGTATTATTTTGTTATGCTGCAATGGTGCCCAGTTTTTGTAATATGCTTCTTCGTTGAGCTTTATGATCACTGATGGCGAACTTTGATGCTCAGTGGATGTAATATACCTTAAATCCTTTATTGTGTAGTGTAGGTTTATTCTTAGTTACTATGCCATAATTTCTTTATTGTATAGAGTAGGTTTGTTCTTAATTCCTACTAGTTACGCAGCAGCCCGAAATGAACCCCGGCCCATGATTGTGCGAATCAAATCACGGGCTTTTAACAGGCCAAAATTGTCTGGGTCCTTGTTTGGCCCAATCAGATATCGGCTGCGAGCAGGTCGGATGCAAACCGGACCATAGTTAGGCCCAACTATATGACGGGCTTTTAACAAGCCAAATTTAATATAGGGCCGAAATGTTAAACGGGCCCTTAACAGGCCAAAACTAATATCAGGCCGAATTACTAAGTGGGCCTTTAGCAAGTGGGCCCAAAAGCATAGTGTCTAGTTCACGGGCCGAATCTGATATGGGCCATAATTGAGCCAAAAGCCTCTTAAAGGGTCGGACCTGATCTGGGCCGTAATTTGAGAACGTGGTAGGCTTTTAACGGGCCGGATCTCATATGGGCCACTATTAGGCCCGGAGCGTGGCTGGCCATTAATGGACCGGATCAAATATGGGCCGGCATTTGGCCCAAAACATGGCAGACAGTTAATGGGCTGGCCTACTAGGGTCCTTAAAATCTTGTGGGCTTACAGCTGGGCTGGCCCATTAATGTCGGCGAAATCTTGTGGGCCTTTAGCTGGGCCAGCCCATTATGACCCGCAAGAATCTTGTGGGCCTTTACCTAGGCCGGCCCATTATGGCACAAAAAAATCTCGTGGGCCTTTACCTGGGCCGGCCCATTATGGCCTGCAAAATCTTGTGGGCCTTTAGCTGGGCCAGCCCATTATGGTCCACAAAATTTCGTGGGCCTTTAGCTGGGCCGGCCCGTTATGGTCCGCAAAATCGTGTGGGC
Source organism: Triticum urartu (assembly GCF_056163025.1). NCBI lineage: Eukaryota > Viridiplantae > Streptophyta > Magnoliopsida > Poales > Poaceae > Triticum > Triticum urartu. Next base: position 423,313,923 of record NC_141877.1, on the reverse strand, counting down.
TTCTAGTTGGACCGACCCATTTAAACTTGTTGGGCCGTGCCACGTGTCGACGTATCATAGGCGCCTTCTGTCCAGTGAGTGGATGACATCTGTCCCGACGATGAGCCGACACGTGTTTCCTCTAGCCAATGATGATTTTACACGTGGAAAATCCCCATTGGTCGGGGCTGTTAACGGGTTATCGGATCCAAAACTCGACCCGATAGCTTAACGGCATTCTGTAACGGTGGATGCCACGTGTCGGTCACCCTTGACGAAAGCACTTCTGTGACGCGCGATTTATCGTCATGGAAGTGGACACTTCCGTGATGATAATTTTGGTAATGTCATGGAACACTTCTACGACAGCACAGGTATGACTCTCTTGATTCTGTCATAAATTTGTCATAGATGTACATGCATGACAAAAAACGCGACCTACTGTGACAAACACGTATCATCACGGAAGTGTATTTTTTTTGTAGTTCTATGGTTAGGAAACATAACCATCTTTGATCAACGAGCCAATCAAGTAGAGGCATACTAGTGACACTCTTTTGTCTATGTATTCACACATATATTATGTTTCCGGTTAATACAATTCTAGCATGAATAATAAACATTTATCATGAAATAAGGAAATAAGTAATAACTTTATTATTGCTTCTAGGACATATTTCCTTCAGTCTCCCACTTGCACTAGAGTCAATAATATAGATTACACAGTAATGATTCTAACACCCATGGAGTCCTGGTGCTGATCATGTTTTCCTCGTGAGAGTGGCTTAGTCAATGGGTGTGCAACATTCAGATCCGTATGTATCTTACAAATCTCTATGTCTCCCACCTGGACTTGATCGCGGATGGAATTGTAGTGTCTCTTGATGTGTTTGGTTCTCTTGTGAAATCTGGATTCCTTTGCCAAGGCAATTTCACCAGTATTGTCACAAAAGATTTTCATTGGACCCGATGCACTAGGTATGACACCTAGATCGGATATGAACTCCTTCATCTATACTCCATCATTTGCTGCTTTCGAAGCAGCTATGTACTCCGCTTCACACATAGGTCCCGCCATGATGCTTTGTTTAGAACTGCTCCAACTGACAGCTCCACCGTTCAACATAAACACGTATCCGGTTTGCAATTTAGAATCGTCCGGATCAGTGTCAAAGCTTGCATCGATGTAACCATTTATGACGAGCTCTTTGTCACCTCCATAAACGAGAAACATATCCTTAGTCTTTCAGGTATTTCAGGATGTTCTTGACCGCTATCCAGTGATCCACTCCTGGATTACTTTGGTACCTCCCTGCTAAACTAATAGCAAGGCACACATCAGGACTGGTACACAACATTGCATACATGATAGAGCCTATGGCTGAAGCATAGGGAACACTTTTCATTTTCTCTCTATCTTCTGCAGTGGTCGGCCATTGAGTCTTACTCAACTTCACACCATGTAACACAGGCAAGAACCCTTTCTTAGCTTGATCCATTTTGAACTTCTTCAAAAATTTATCAAGGTATGTGCTTTGTGAAAGTCCAATTAAGCGTCTTGATCTATCTCTATAGATCTTGATGCCCAATATATATGCAGCTTCACCGAGGTCTTTCATTGAAAAACTCTTATTCAAGTATCCATTTATGCTATCCAGAAATTCTATATCATTTCCAATCAACAATATGTCATCCACATATAATATTAGAAATGCTACAGAGCTCTCACTCACTTTCTTGTAAATACAGGCTTCTCCAAAAGTCTGTATAAAACCATATGCTTTGATCACACTATCAAAACGTTTATTTCAACTATGAGAGGCTTGCACCAGTCCATAAATGGATCACTGGAGCTTGCACACTTTGTTAGCACCCTTTGGATCTATAAAACCTTTAGGTTGCATCATATAGAACTCTTCTTCTAGAAATCTATTCAGGAATGCAGTCTTCACATCCATTTGCCAAATTTCATAATCATAAAATGCGGCAATTGCTAACATGATTCGGATGGACTTAAGAATCGCTACTGGTGAGAAGGTCTCATCGTAGTCAACTCCTTGAACTTGTCAAAAACCTTTCGCAACAAGTCGAGCTTAGTAGACAGTAACGTTACCGTCAGCGTCTGTCTTCTTCTTGAAGATCCATTTATTCTCGATGGCTTGCCAATCATCGGGCAAGTCAACCAAAGTCCACATTTGTTCTCAAGCCATTTTGTGGAACCTGGCTCGTCATCGCTTCCTCATAGTTCATAGGTTCATCATGGTCAAGTAACATGACCTCCAGAACAGGATTATCGTACCACTCTGGTGCGGATCTTACTCTGGTTGACCTACGAGGTTCGGTAGTAACTTGATCTGAAGTTTCATGATCATTATCATTGGCTTCCTCACTAATTAGTGTAGGTGTCACAGGAACCGATTTATGTGATGGACTACTTTCCAATAAGGGAGCAGGTACAGTTACCTCATCAAGTTCTACTTTCCTCCCACTCACTTCTTTCGAGAGAAACTCCCTCTCTAGAAAGGATCCATTCTTGGCAACAAATTTCTTGCCTTCGGATCTGTGATAGAAGGTGTACCCAATAGTCTCCTTTGGGTATCTTATGAAGACACATTTCTCTGATTTGGGTTTGAGCTTATCAGGTTGAAGCTTTTCCACATAAGCATCGCATCCCCAAACTTTAAGAAACGACAACTTTGGTTTCTTGCTAAACCATAGTTCATAAGGCGTCGTCTCAATGGATTTAGATGGTGCCCTATTTAACGTGAATGCGGTTGTCTCTAAAGCATAACCCAAAAATGATAGCGGTAAATCAGTAAGAGACATCATAGATCGCACCATATCTAGTAAAGTACGATTACGACATTCAAACACACCATTACGCTGTGGTGTTCCAGGTGGCGTGAGTTGCGAAACTATTTCGCATTGTTTCAAATGAAGACCAAACTCGTAACTCAAATATTCTCCTCCACGATCTGATCGTAGAAACTTTATTTTCTTGTTACTATAATTTTCCACTTCACTCTGAAATTCTTTGAACTTTTCAAATGTTTCAGACTTATGTTTCATTAAGTAGATATAACCATATCTGCTCAAATCATCTGTGAAGGTGAGAAAATAACGATATCCGCCGCGAGCCTCAATATTCATTGGACTACATACATCAGTATGTATGATTTCCAATAAATCTATTTCTCGCTCCATTGTTCCGGAGAACGGCGTTTTAGTCATCTTGCCCATGAGGCATGGTTCGCAAGTACCAAGTGATTCCAAAAGTCCATTGGAATGGAGTTTCTTCATGCGCTTTACACCAATATGACCTAAACGGCAGTGCCACAAATAAGTTGCACTATCATTATCAATTCGCATCTTTTGGCTTCAACACTATGAATATGTGTATCACTACTATCAAGATTAATTAAAAATAGACCATTCTTCAAGGGTGCATGACCATAAAAGATATTACTCATATAAACAGAACAACCATTATTCTAAGATTTAAATGAATAACCGTCTCGCATTAAACAAGATCCAGATATAATGTTCATGCTCAATGCTGGCACCAAATAACAATTATTCAGGTCTAAAACTAATCCCGAAGGTAGATGTAGAGGTAGTGTGCCGATGACGATCACATCGACTTTGGAACCATTTCCCACGCACATCGCCACCTCGTCCTTAGTCAATCTTCGCTTAATCCGTAGTCCCTGTTTCGAGTTGCAAATATTAGCAACTGAACTAGTATCAAATACCCAGGTACTACTGTGAGCTTTAGTAAGGTACACATTAATAACATGTATATCACATGTACCTTTGTTCACCTTCCCATCCTTATTATCCGCCAAATACTTGGGGCAGTTACGCTTCCAGTGACCAGTCCCTTTGCGGTAGAAGCACTCAGTGTCAGGCTTAGGTCCAGACTTGGGTTTCTTCTCTTGAGCAGCAACTTGTTTTCTGTTCTTCTTGAAGTTCCCTTTCTTCTTCCCTTTACCCTTTTTCTTGAAACTGGTGGTCTTGTTGACCATCAACACTTGATGCTCCTTCTTGATTTCTACCTCCGCAGCTTTTAGCATTGCGAAGAGCACGGGAATCGTCTTATCCATCCCTTGCATACTATAGTTCATCACGAAGCTCTTGTAGCTTGGTGGCAGTGATTGAAGAACTCTGTCAATGACACTATCAACAGGAAGATTAACTCCCAGTTGAGTCAAGTGGTTATGGTACCCAGACATTCTGAGTACATGTTCACTGACAGAACTATTCTCCTCCATCTTGCAGCCGTAGAACTTATTGGAGACTTCATATCTCTCAATCCGAGCATTTGCTTGAAATATTAACTTCAACTCCTGGAACATCTCATATGCTCCATGACGTTCAAAACATCGTTGAAGTCCCGGTTCTAAGCCGTAAATCATGGCACACTGAACTATTGAGTAGTCATCAGCTTTGCTCTGCCAGACGTTCATAACATCTGGCGTTGCTCCTGCAGCGGGTTTGGCACCCAGAGCAGCTTCCAGGACGTAATTCTTCTGTGCAGCAATGAGGATAATCCTCAAGTTACAGACCCATTCCGTGTACACTACTATGAAAAGGGCTACTAATGGCGCACCAGTTTTGCCTACTAATGGGGCATCACTTGTGCGCCATTAGTATCACGCCACTAGTATTTTTTACTAATGGCGCACCACTGGTGCGCCATTAGTATAGGCCACTGGTGCGCCATTAGTATAGGCCACTGGTGCGCCATTAGTATTTTTGAATTTTGAAGGCGGGAAAATAGTAGTGGCGCACCGTCTAACCCCCACCATGCGCCATTGCTATTTTTGAATTTTGAATTTGGATCTGGATCGTGATTTTTTTGCCCATTTTTTGCTCGTTTTTTTGCTCGTTTTTTGGCACGATATTATTTCAAATTTTGTTCCTGTTTTTGGATCTTGTACATTCTTTTGCCGTGTTCTTTTCCCAGAGAGGAGTTCGCCGGAGAGGAGGAGGAGGTCACCGGAGAGGCGCTCGCCTACATCGCCGGAGAGGAGGAGGAGGAGGTCGCCGGAGAGGAGTTCAACGGAGCATTGGAGAGGAGGAAGGAGAAATTAAACCATGAGGGGATGGGAGGAGAGGAGGGAGGAGGAGCTCACCGGAGAGGAGGGAGGAGAAACCGTGAGGGGAGGGGAGGGGAGGAGAGGAGGGAGGAGGAGGTCGCCGGAGAGGAGGAGGAGGTCGCCAGAGAGGAGGAGGTCGCCGGAGAGGAGGAGGGTAGTATGGTGGAGGAGGGAAGGAAAGATGGAGTGGAGGAGAGGAGGAGATGGAGTGGAGGAGAGGTGGAGTGGAGGAGAAGAATGAAGAGGTATGGAGGAGAGGACCACGCCCAGCCATATATACGACATAGTAATGGCGCACCGTGGGCAGGTGCGCCATTACTAACTTTTTTTTTAATTTTTTTGATTTATTTTGAATTTTGAAGGCGGAAAGTACTAATGGCGCATCATGGGCAGGTGCGCCATTAGTAAATTTTTTATTTTTTGACTTATTTTGAATTTTGAAGGTGGGAAGATAGTAATGGCGCACCATGGGCAGGTGGCATGGTGCACTGTGGCATGGTGCGCCATTACTAGTTCAACTAGTAATGGCGCACCACTCCCACGGTGCGCCATTAGTAGTTTTGAAAAAAAATTAATTTTTTTTACTAATGGCGCACCATGGATGTGGTGCGCCATTAGTATTTGCACACTAATGGCGCACCAACACATGGTGCGCCATTAGTATTTAGTAATGGCGCACCACATGTACAATGCGCCATTAGTGTCAATTTCATCTTTAGCCCTTTTCCTAGTAGTGGTAATTGCTACCATCATCTTTCAACCTTGCTTTCTCAAGGAACGCATTAAAATTTAACGGAACAACAACACGGGCCATCTATCTACAACAACATAGACAAGCTAAATACTATCAGGTACTAAGTTCATGATAAATTAAAGTTCAATTAATCATATCTAAGAACTCCCACTTAGATAGACATCAATCTAATCATCTAAGTGATCACGTGATCCATATCAACTAAACCATGTCCGATCATCACGTGAGATGGAGTAGTTTTCAATGGTGAACATCACTATGTTGATCATATCTACTATATGATTCACGCTCGACCTTTCGGTCTCTGTGTTCCGAGGCCATATCTACATATGCTAGGCTCGTCAAGTTTAACCCGAGTATTTCTGTGTTGTATATGAACATAGAGCTTATCACACCTGATCATCACGTGGTGTCTCGGCACGACGAACTTTGGCAACGGTGCATACTTAGGGAGAACACTTGTACCTTGAAATTTAGTGAGAGATCATCTTATAATGCTACCGTCAATCAAGCAGAACAAGATGCATAAAGGATAAACATCACATGCAATCAATATAAGTGATATGATATGGCCATCATCATCTTGTGCCCTTGATCTCCATCTCCAAAGCACCGTCATGATCACCATCGTCATCGGCGCGACACCTTGATCTCCATCGTGGTATCATTGTTGTCTCGCCAACTATTGCTTCTACGACTATTGCTACCGCTTAGTGATAAAGTAAAGCAATTACAGGGCGATTGCATTGCATACAATAAAGCGACAACCATATGGCTCCTGTCAGTTGCCGATAACTCCGTTACAAAACATGATCATCTCCTACAATAAAATATAGCATCATGCCTTGACCATATCACATCACAACAGGCCCTGCAAAAACAAGTTAGATGTCCTCTACTTTGTTGTTGCATGTTTTACGTGGCTACTACGGGTTGAGCAAGAACCGTTCTTACCTACGCATCAAAACCACAACGATATTTCGTCAAGTTAGTGTTGTTTTAACCTTCAACAAGGACCGGGCGTAGTCACACTAGGTTCAACTAAAGTTGGAGAAACTGACACCCGCCAGCCACCTGTGTGCAAAGCACGTCGGTAGAACCAGTCTCGCATAAGCGTACGTGTAATGTCGGTCCGGGCCGCTTCATCCAACAATACCGCCAAACCAAAGTAGGACATGCTGGTAAGCAGTATGACTTGTATCGCCCACAACTCACTTGTGTTCTACTCGTGCATATAACATCTACGCATAAACCTGGCTCGGATGCCACTATTGGGGAACGTAGTAATTTCAAAAAATTTCCTCCGCACACGCAGGATCATGGTGATGCATAGCAACGAGAGGGGAGAGTGTTGTCTACATACCCTCGTAGACCGTAAGCGGAAGCGTTATGACACCGCGGTTGATGTAGTCGTACGTCTTCACAATCGACCGATCCTCAGTAACGAACGTACGACACCTCCATGTTCAGCACACGTTCAGCTCGGTGACGTCCCACAAACTCACGATCCAGTAGACCTTCGAGGAAGAGCTTCATCAGCATGACGGCGTGGTGACGGTGTTGATGAAGCTACTGATACGTCTCCAACGTATCTATAATTTCTGATTGCTCCATGCTATATTATCTACTGCTTTATTTTCCACTTTTATATTATTTTTGGGACTAACCTATTAAACGGAGGCCCAGCCCAGAATTGCTGTTTTTTTGCCTGTTTTAGGGTTTCGAAGAAAAGGAATATCAAACGGAGTCCAAACGGAATGAAAACTTCAGAAACGTGATTTTCTCATCAGATAAGATCCAGGAGACTTGGACCCTCCGTCAAGAAAGCCACGAGGTGGTCACGAGGGTAGGGGGCGCTCCCCCTAGGGCGCGCCCCCTGCCTCATGGGCCCCTCGAAGCTCCACCGACGTACTTCTTCCTCCTATATATATATCCACGTACCCCCAAACGATCGGGGACGGAGCCAAAAATCTAATTCCACCGCTGCAACTTTTTGTATCCACGAGATCCCATCTTGGGGCCTATTCCAGAGCTCCGCCGGAGGGGGCATCGATCACGGAGGGCTTCTACATCATCATTCGAGCCCCTCCGATGAAGTGTGAGTAGTTTACTTCAGACCTACGGGTCCATAGCTAGTAGCTAGATGGCTTCTTCTCTATTTTTAGATCTCAATACAATGTTCTCCCCCTCTCTCGTGGAGATCTATTTGATGTAATCTTCTTTTTGCGGTGTGTTTGTTGGGACCGATGAATTGTGGGTTTATGATCAAGTCTATCTATGAATAATATTTGAATCTTCTCCGAATTCTTTTATGTATGATTGGTTATCTTTGCAAGACTCTTTGAATTATCAGTTTGGTTTGGCCTACTAGATTGGTTGTTCTTACTACGAGAGAAGTGCTTAGCTTTGGGTTCAATCTTGCGGTGTCCTTTCCCAGTGAGAGAAGGGGCTGCAAGGCACGTATTGTAACAAGATGGGGTTTTTATCATATTGCATGAAACTATCCCTCTACATCATGTCATATTGCTTAAGGCGTTACTGGATGCATGCTGGATAGCGGTCGCTGAGTGGAGTACTAGTAGTAGATGCAGAATCGTTTTAGTCTACTTGTCTCGGACGGGATGCCTATATACATGATCATACCTAGATATTCTCGTAACTATGCTAAATTCTATCAATTGCTCAACAGTAATTTGTTTACCCACCGTAGAATACTTATGCTCTTGAGAGAAGCCACTAGTGAAACCTATGGCCCCCGGGTCTCTTTCTCATCATATCAATCTCCATCACTTTATTATTGCTTTGCTTTTACTTTGCTTTTACTTTATTTACTTTCCATCTTTATACCAAAAATACCAAAAATATTATTTATCATCTCTATCAGATCTCACTTTCGTAAGTGACCGTGAAGGGATTGACAACCCCTAAGCACGTTGGTTGCGTTGAGCTATTGTTTTTGTGTAGGTACGAGGGACTCAAGTGTAGCCTCCTACTGGATTGATACCTTGGTCCTCAAAAACTGAGGAAAATACTTATGCTACTTTGCTGCATCATCCCTTCCTCTTCGGGGAAATGCAACGCAGTGCTCAAGAGGTAGCAAGAAGAATTTCTGGCGCCGTTGCCGGGGAGTCTGCGCAAAAGTCAACATACCAAGTACCCATCACAATCCCTATCTCCTGCATTACATTATTTGCCATTTGCCTCTCGTTTTCCTCTCCCCCCAATTCACCCTTTCCGTTTTATTCGCCCTCTCTCTCTCTATCCTCCCTCTCTTTATCCGGTTTCCTTTTTGCCCATTTTCTTTTTGTTTGCTCGTGTGTTAGTTTGCTTGTCTGTCGCGATGGCTCTTCCTAGATTTGGTGATCTTCACCTTAAAAGGTTAGAGGAGATCGAAAACAACATCAGGAAGTTTATGGTTTTTCAATTTGAGCATAATAATTTCTTTAGAAATGAGCTTAAGGAACAAAAAAGTTTCACGAATTATATGAATAAAGAGCTCAATGATATGTCTAAAGAATTTGATGGTATAAGGTCCCAAATTGCCCATCTTGAAAAATTAACTGCTGAAATTTCGAATATGCAAGCTACCTTAGTTAATAAGATGGCCGCTAAACCGGATTCCTATCAAAATAATGATGAAGATCTAAAAGTTATTGATGTGTCCCCTATTAAATCTTTGTTTTGCAACATGAATCTTGATAATGATGGGACTGAATATGATCCACCTTTACCTAGAAGGCGTTCTAAGAATTCAGAATTTGTTGATCTTGATGCTAAATTTGATAAAAGTGGGATTGAAGAAATTAAAACCCTAGATGTTGCTAACGCCACTATTATGGATTTCAAGGAATTTAACTATTAAAATTGCTCTTTGATTGATTGTATTTCCTTGTCGCAATCCGTGCTAAAATCTCCTCACGCTTATAGTCAAAATAAAGCGTTTACTAAACATATCGTTGATGCCTTGATGCAATCTTATGAAGAAAAACTTGAATTGTAAGTTTCTATCCCTAGAAACTTTATGATGAGTGGGAACCAACTATTAAGATTAAAATTAAAAATTATGAGTTTTATGCTTTGTATGATTTGGGTGCTAGTGTCTCTACTATTACCAAAACTTTGTGTGATTTACTAGATTTCCATGATTTTGATGATTGCTCTCTAAACTTGCATCTTGCGGATTCCACTATTAAGAAACCTATGGGAAGAATTGATGTTCTTATTGTTGCAAATAGGAATTATGTGCCCATAGATTTTATCGTTCTTGATATAGATTGCAATCCTTCTTGCCTTATTATTCTTGGTTGACCTTTCCTTATATATAACGGTTGGTGCAATTATTGATATGAAGGAAGGGAATATTAGATTTCAATTTCCATTAAAAATGGGCATGGAACACTTTCCTAGAAATAAAATAAAATTACCATATGAATCTATCATGAGAGCCACTTATGGATTGCCTACCAAAGATGGCAATACCAAGACCTATTCTTGCTTGTAATGCCTAGCTAGGGGCGTTAAACGATAGCGCTTGTTGGGAGGCAACCCAATTTTATTTTTATTCCTTGCCTTTTGCTCCTGTTTAGTAATAAATAAATTATTTAGCCTCTGTTTCAGTTGTTTTTTTGTGTTTAATTAGTGTTTGTGCCAAGTAGAACCGTTGGGAAGACTTGGGGAAAGTCTTGTTGAACTTGCTGTAAAAAACAGAAACTTTAGCACTCACGAGAACTGCTGTAATTTTTATTTGGAAAGTGCTATTTAGTTAATTATCTTTGCATATTATTAATATATAAATTCCTCACGGCCAGAAATTTATTTTAGAATTTTTGGGGTTCCAGATCTTGCGCTAGCTACAGATTACTACTGACTGTTCTATTTTTGACAGATTCTGTTTTTCGTGTGTTGTTTTCTTATTTTGATGAATCTATGGCTAGTAAACTAGTTTATAATCCATAGAGAAGTTGTAATACAGTAGGTATAACACAAATATAAATAAATAATGAGTTCATTACAGTACCTTGAAGTGGTCTTTTGTTTTCTTTCGCTAATGGAGCTCACGAGATTTTCTACTTTAAGTTTTGTGTTGTGAAGTTTTCAAGTTTTGGGTAGAGATTTGATGGATTATGGAACAAGAAGTAGCAAGAACCTAAGCTTGGGGATGCCCATGGAACCCCCAAGATAATCTAAGGACACCTAAAAGCCAAATCTTGGGGATGCCCCGGAAGGCATCCCCTCTTTCGTCTACTTCTATCGGTAACTTTACTTGGAGCTATATTTTTATTCACCACATGATATGTGTATTGCTTGGAGCGTCTTTTATGATTTGAGTCTTTGCTTGTTAGTCTACCACAATCATCCTTGCTGTACACACCTTTTGTGAGAGCCATACATGATTTGGAATTTGATAGAATACTCTATGTGCTTCACTTATATCTTTTTAGCTTTATAGTTTTGCTCTAGTGCTTCACTTATATCTTTTTAGCTTTATAGTTTTGCTCTAGTGCTTCACTTATATCTTTTAGAGCACAATGGTGGATTTGTTTTATAGAAACAATTGTTCTCTCATGCTTCACTTAGATTATTTTGAGAGTCTTAATAGCATGGTAATTTGCTTAAAATCCTAATATGCTTGGTATGCAAGATTAATAATAAAACTTTTTTATGAGTGTGTTGAATACTAAGAAAAGTTTGATGCTTGATTATTTTTTTGAGATATGGAGGTAATAATATCAAAGTCATGCTAGTTGAGTAGTTGTGAAATTGATACATACTTGTGTTGAGGTTTGCAAGTCCCGTAGCATGCACGTATGGTAAATGTTATGCAACAAATTTGAAACATGAGGTGTTATTTGATTGTCTTCCTTATGAGTGGCGGTTGGGGACGAGTGATGGTCTTTTCCTACCAATCTATCCCCCTAGGAGCAGGGGCGGAGCTACAGGATGGCCAGGGTGGGCCGCGGCCCCCCTGGGATTTTGATCCGACCTATATACCATACACAATTATAGATGGCCCAGAGAAGAAAAAAGAAGGCCCAGCAAAAAAACGCACGCACCACGGAGCCTGGACACCACACGCGGGACACAGCAAGAAGCAACCACATCTTCCAATCCCCAACACCTAGTCGTCGGCCGCCCGGTCTCTGCCTGCCTCGCCGCCCTCGCCAGACGACGGACGCCCAACCGTTCAAGAGGCTCTTCCTCTCCTTCCTCTCCGTCGTGCCCACGGCCTACCCGGCGCTTGGCGCCAGCCGGAACCCCTATGAGCATGCGACCCGACCCCTCCATGCCCCAGGCCGCCTGGCGCCCCTGCAGGCCAGCGGCAGTCGCCCAGTCTGCATTCCGGCTATCGGTCTTGCCTGATTTGTGGTACCATCTCCGGCAGCTCGCCCATTGACCATTCCCCATTTTTCAATTTAGGGTTTAATATTTGCTTGTTGTGTACTCCAGTACATGAGCTACGAACACACAAAAATTTGCACCTCATTTGTATTCCGTTGTGTCATTATGATTGATGGAAACTAAATTCTTATTGTAGAATTATTGAAACATAGCCATCTTTACCTTCTCAGTGTATCTACTATAGGCTGGAGTAGTATGTATTCTTCTTTTATGGCAAACCGAGACTTAATTGAGAATTTTAGTATGATTCCCGGACCATATTGATCTATTTCTATGTCGTATTGAAAATTACTTACAAACATTAATATGTCATGTTTGTTTAGAAAAAAATTAGGACCACCCTGGTTTCAAATCCTAGCTCCGCCACTGCCTAGGAGCATGCGCGTAATGCCGAGGTTTTTGATGACTTGTAGATTTTTGCAATAAGTATGTGAGTTCTTTATGACTAATGTTGAGTCCATGGATTATACGCACTCTCACCCTTCCATCCTTGCTAGCCTCTTCGGTACCATGCATTGCCCTTTCTCACATTGAGAGTTGGCGCAAACTTCACCGGTGCATCCAAATCCCGTGATATAATACGCTCTTTCACACATAAACCTCCTTATATCTTCCTCAAAACAGCCACCATACCTACCTATTATGGCATTTCCATAGCCATTCCGAGATATATTGCCATGCAACTTTCCATCATTCCGTTCATCATGACACATTCATCATTGTCATATTGCTTAGCATGATCATGTAGTTGACATAGTATTTGTGGCAAAGCCACCATCATAATTCTTTCATACATGTCACTATTGGTTCATTGCATATCCCGGTACACCGCCGGCGGCATTCACATAGAGTCATCTTTGTTCTAGTATCGAGTTGTAATCATTGAGTTGTAAATAAATAGAAGTGTGATGATCATCATTATTAGAGCATTGTCCCAAGTGAGAAAAAAAAGAAAGGCCATAAAAAAGGGAGAATGCCCAAAAAAAGAAGAGAAAGGCCATAAAAAAGAGAGGCCCAAAAAATGAGAGAAAAAGAGAGAAGGGACAATGTTACTATCCTTTTACCATACTTGTGCTTCAAAGTAGCACCATGATCTTCATAGTAGAGAGTCTCTCATGTTATCACTTTCATATACTAGTGGGAATTTTTCATTATAGAACTTGGCTTGTATATTCCAACAATGGGCCTCCTCAAGTGCCCTAGGTCTTCGTGAGCAAGCAAGTTGGATGCACACCCACTAGTTTCTTTTGTTGAGCTTTCATACATTTATAGCTCTAGTGCATCTGTTGCATGGCAATCCCTACTCCTTGCACTAATATCAATTGGTGGGCATCTCCATAGCCCATCGATTAGCCTCGTTGATGTGAGACTTTCTCCTTTTTTGTCTTCTCCACATAAACCCCCTCATTATATTCTATTCCACCCATAGTGCTATGTCCATGGCTCGCGCTCATATATTGTGTGAAAGTTTATAGGTTTGAGATTACTAACGTATGAAACAATTTATTGGCTTGTCATCGGGGTTGTGCATGATGATAGCATTCTTGTGTGACAAAAATGAAACATGACTAAACTATATGATTTTGTAGGGATGAACTTTCTTTGGCCATGTTATTTTGAGAAGACATAATTGCTTAGTTCGTATGATTGAAGTATTATCATTTTTATGTCAATATGAACTTTTGTCTTGAATCTTTCGGATCTGAATATTCATACCACAATTAAGAAGAATTACATTAAAATTTTGCCAAGTAGCACTCTCCATCAAAAATCTCTTTTTATCATTTACCTACTCGAGGACGAGCAGGAATTAAGCTTGGGGATGCTTGATACGTCTCCAACGTATCTATAATTTTTGATTGCTCCATGCTATATTATCTACTGTTTTAGACATTATTGGGCTTTATTTTCCACTTTTATATTATTTTTGGGACTAACCTCATAACCGGAGGCCCAGCCCAGAATTGCTGTTTTTTTGCCTGTTTTAGGGTTTCGAAGAAAAGGAATATCAAACAGAGTCCAAACGGAATGAAACCTTTGGAAACGTGATTTTCTCATCAGATAAGATCCAGGAGACTTGGACCCTCCGTCAAGAAAGCCACGAGGTGGTCACGAGGGTAGGGGCGCCCCCCTAGGGCGCGCCCCCTGCCTTGTGGGCCCCTCGAAGCTCCACCGACGTACTTATTCCTCCAATATATATCCACGTACCCCCAAACGATCGGGGACGGAGCCAAAAACCTAATTCCACCGCCGCAACTTTCTGTATCCACGAGATCCCATCTTGGGGCCTATTCCGGAGCTCCGCCGGAGGGGGCATCGATCACGAAGGGCTTCTACATCATCATCCAAGTCCCTCTGATGAAGTGTGAGTAGTTTACTTCAGACCTACGGGTCTATAGCTATTAGCTAGATGGCTTCTTCTCTCTTTTTGGATATCAATGCAATGTTCTCCCCCTCTCTCGTGGAGATCTATTCGATGTAATCTTCTTTTTGCGGTGTGTTTGTTGAGACCGATGAATTGTGGGTTTATGATCAAGTCTATCTATGAATAATATTTGAATCTTCTCTGAATTCTTTTATGTATGATTGGTTATCTTTGCAAGTCTCTTCGAATTATCGGTCTGGTTTGGCCTACTAGATTGGTTGTTCTTGCTATGGGAGAAGTGCTTAGCTTTGGGTTCGATCTTGCGGTGTCCTTTCCCAGTGACAGAAGGGGCAACAAGGCACGTATTGTATCGTTGCCATCGAGGATAACAAGATGGTTTTTTTATCATATTGCATGAAACTATCCCTCTACATCATGTCATCATGCTTAAGGCGTTACTCTGTTTTTAACTTAATAATCTAGATGCATGCTAGATAGCGGTCGATGAGTGGTGTAATAGTAGTAGATGCAGAATCGTTTCGGTCTACTTGTCTCGGACGTGATGCCTATATACATGATCATACCTAGATATTCTCATAACTATGCTAAATTCTATCAATTGCTCAACAGTAATTTGTTCACCCACCGTAGAATACTTATGCTCTTGAGAGAAGCCACTAGTGAAACCTATGGCCCCGGGTCTCTTTCTCATCATATCAATCTCCATCACTTTATTATTGCTTTGCTTTTACTTCGCTTTTACTTTATTTACTTTGCATCTTTATACCAAAAATACCAAAAATATTATTTATCATCTCTATCAGATCTCACTTTCGTAAGTGACCGTGAAGGGATTGACAACCCCTAAGCGTGTTGGTTGCGTTGAGCTATTGTTTTTGTGTAGGTACGAGGGACTCGAGCGTAGCCTCCTACTGGATTGATACCTTGGTTCTCAAAAGCTGAGGGAAATACTTATGCTACTTTGATGCATCATTCCTTCCTCTTTGGGGAAATCCAATGTAGTGCTCAAGAGGTAGCAGCTACCGACGCAGGGCTTCGCCTAAGCACATCTACGATACGACCGATGTGGATTATGGTGGAGGGGGGCACCGCACACGGCTAAGAAAGATCAATGATCAACTTGTGTGTTCTAGGGTGCCCCCGTATATAAAGGAGCAAGGGGGAAGGCCGGTCGGCCCTTGCAGGGCGCGCCAGGAGGAGGAGGAGTCATCCTCCTAGTAGGAGTAGGACTCCCCTTCCCTACTCCTACTAGTAGGGAGAAAGGAAGGAGGAGAGGGAGATGGAAAGGGGGGGCGCCGCCTGATACGTCTCCGTCGTATCTATAATTATTGATTGTTCCATGCCAATATTATTCAACTTTCATATACTTTTGGCAACTTTTTAAATTATTTTTGGGACTAACATATTGATCCAGTGCCCGGTGCCAGTTCCTGTCTGTTGCATGTTTTTGGTTTCGCAGAATACCCATATCAAACAGAGTCCAAACAGGATAAAAATGGACGGAGATTATTTTTGGAAAATATGGAAAATTTGGAAGGAAAATCAACGCAAACCAGTGCCCGAGGTGGTCACGTAGCAGGGGGGCGCCCCCCCCCTTAGGGCACGCCCCCTACCCTCGTGAGCCCACTGTAAGGCGGTTGACACTCTTCTTTTGCCGCAAGAAAGCTAATACTCGGAAAAAATCACGGCAAAGGTTTCAGGCCAATCGGAGTTACGGATCTCCATATATATACGAAACGGTGAAACAGAACCAGAGAGAAACAGAGAGATAGATCCAATCTCGGAGGGGCTCTCGCCCCTCCCATGCCATGGAGGCCAAGGACCAGAGGGGAAACCCTTCTCCCATCTAGGGAGGATGTCAAGGAAGAAGAGGAAGAAGGGGGGCCCTCTCCCCCTCTCCTTCGGTGGCGCCGGAACACCGCCGTGGCCATCATCATCATCACCGCGATCTTCACCAACACCTCCGCCATCTTCACCAACATCTCCATCACCTTCCCCCCTCTATCTACAGCAGTCCACTCTCCCGAAACCCGTTGTACCCTCTACTTGAACATGGTGCTTTATGCTTCATATTATTATCCAATGATGTGTTGCCATCCTATGATGTCTGAGTAGATTTTCGTTGTCCTATCGGTGGTTGATGAATTGCTATGATTTATTTAATTTGCTTGTGGTTATGTTGCTGTCCTTTGGTGCCCATCATATGAGCGCGCGTGTGGATCACACCATAGGGTTAGTTGTATGTTGATAGGACTATGTATTGGAGGGCAAGAGTGACAGAAGCTTCAACCTAGCATAGAAATTGATGCATACGGGATTGAAGGGGGACCAATATACCTTAATGCTATGGTTGGGTTTTACCTTAATGAACATTAGTAGTTGTGGATGCTTGCTAATAGTTCCAATCATAAGTGCATAGAATTCCAAGTAAGGGATGACATGCTAGCAGTGGCCCCTCCCACATAATACTTGCTATCGGTCTAGTAAAGTAGTCAATTGCTTAAGGGACAATTTCGCAACTCCTACCACCACTTTTCCACACTTGCTATATTTACTTTATAGTTTCTTTACCTAAACATGCCCTACTTTTTATTTACATAATCTTTATTATCTTGCAAACCTATCCAACAACACCTACAAAGTACTTCTAGTTTCATACTTGTTGTAGGTAAAGCAAACGTCAAGCGTGCGTAGAGTTGTATCGGTGGTCGATAGAACTTGAGGGAATATTTGTTCTACCTTTAGCTCCTCGTTGGGTTCAACACTCTTACTTATCGAAAACTGTTGCGATCCCCTATACTTGTGGGTTATCAAGACCTTTTTCTGGCGCCGTTGCTGGGAAGCAATAGCGTGGGGTGAATATTCTCGTGTGTGCTTGTTTGCTTTATCACTAAGTAATTTTTATTTGCTGTTCTTAGTTGTTCTTTATCGTTAGTTATGGATATGGAACACGAAATACCAAAAACATTAGGTGTACTTTCTGCTCATGGAGATGGGGAACCTCCTAAAACCCTCGATGCTCAATATGTGAAAAATATTATGTACCACTTTGATAATCCTGAGAAAACCTCATTCAATTTGGTAATGGGAGTAACATTGGATCAACACGAATACTTTAGGGATTATCGCTTGACACAAAAAGGGAAACTATTATGGGATCAAATTTATATATTGAGGTGGTATGCTAGACAACTATGCTCGGAATATGATTATACTTGTTGATCTAGGATGAATTCTCCACACCTCCCCTTTTCATGCAAATTTAATGATAATGAAACCTTGGCTTCTTATGCTAGAGGTATATATGATTACTATGATGTGGAACAAATAGAAGAATTTGTTGGTTTTATGGGTGCTTATGAAATTGAATCTATGTTTAAAGAGTTTGATGATATTGATGATGCTTGTTATAGATCTGAAAATTTAGCTATCCTCAAATATTGCTATGAGAATTATGAATACAATTATGAAATTAATGCACTTATTAAGAAAGTCTCCGCTGTCCAAGAAGAGACAAATATTTTGCAGGAATCTATGGAAGAAGAAGTTGATGACACTGTGAGCTCATTGGATGAAAAAGATGAGGAGGAGAGCGAAGAACAAAAGGAGGAAGAGCGGATTGATTACCCGTGCCCACCTTCTAATGATAGTAACTCTTCAACTCATACATTGTTTAATTCCCCTTCGTGCTTACCGAAGGATGATTGCTATGATGACTGTTATGATCCCTATGATTCTTTTGAAATATCCATTTTTGATGATGCTTGCTATGCTTATGGCCAAGATGCCAATATGAATTATGCTTATGGAGATGAACTTGCTATAGTTCCTTATGTTAAACATGAAATTGTTGTTATTGCACCCACGCATGATAGTCCTATTATCTTTTTGAATTCTCCCGATTATACTATATCGGAGAAGTTTGCACTTATTAAGGATTATATTGATGGGTTGCCTTTTACCGTTGCACATGATGATTTCGATAAATATAATATGCATGTGCTTGCTGCTCCTACTTGAAATTATTATGAGAGAGGAACTATATCGCCACCTCTCTATGTTTCCAATATGATCGAATTGCAAGAAACTGTTTATGCGATGCATTGGCCTTTACTATGTGTGCACGAATTTTCTTTTATGACATGCCGATGCATAGGAAGAGAGTTAGACTTCTTCATTACATGATATATGTTACTTTGTGCTCACTACTAAATTACAAATCATTGCTAATTAAAATTGGCTTTGATATACCTTGGGATCCCGGTGGATTCACTACTTGAGCACTATATGCCTAGCTTAATGGATTTAAAGAAAGCGCTGCCAGGGAGACAACCCGGAAGTTTTAGAGAGTCATTTATTTCTGTTGAGTGCTTTCATATAGTTTAAAAACAACAAAAATAAAGATGGGAACCCAAAACTTTTCAAAAAGGAAAGTGAAAGTAAGAAAGACAAGCACTGTTGAAGTGGGAGAGCTCCTTGAACTTTGTTCATGCTCACGGAAACTTTGTGAATATTGATTACAGAAAATTTTCAAAAAAAATAATTATCCCCTTGTACAATTCCATTGTATTATAAAAATAATGTGCCAAGGTTTGCCTTTAGGATGTTTACATTTGCTTGATGGTTTGTACGGTGCAGGACAGAAACTTTGGCTGTAGTGCGCTATTTTGCATTTTTAGCTGGAACGTCAAATGGTTCTGATTCTTTTGGCACTGTCTTCCTATTCAAATTGTTTATTTTTACTAATTTTGGTAGAATTTTTCAAGTATCAGAAGTATGGTGAATGTTCAAATTATTACAGACTGTTCTGTTTTTGATGCATAGTTTGCTTGTTTTGATGAAACTATCGATTCATATTAGTGGATTAAGCCATGAAAAAGTTATATTACAGTAGACACAATGCAAAAACAAAATATGAATTGGTTTGCAACAGTACTTAGAGTAGGGATTTGCTTTATTATACTAACGGATCTTACCGAGTTTTCTGTTGAAGTTTTGTGTGGATGAAGTGTTCGATGATTGAGAAGGTTTCGATGTGAGAAGAAGGAAGAGAGGCAAGAGCTCAAGCTTGGGAATGCCCGAGGCACCCCAAGTAAATATTCAAGGAGACTTAAGCGTCTAAGCTTGGGGATGCTGGGTAGGCATCCCCTCTTTCTTCAACAAATATCGGTATGTTTTCAGATTCGTTTCGTTCATGCAATATGTGCAAGTCTTGGAGCGTCTTTTGCATTTAGGTTTTTCTTTTTCTTTTTTTTGCACCATGCTGGTATGAGATAGTCCTTGGTTGATTTATAGAATGCTCATTGCACTTCACTTATATGTTTTGAGTATGGCTTTATAGAATGCTTCATGTGCTTCACTTATATCATTTGAAGTTTGGATTGCATGTTTCTCTTCACTTAGGCAACCGCCATTCGTAGAATGCTCTTTTTCTTCACTTATATTTGTTAGAGCGTGGGCATATCTTTTGTAGAAAGAATTAAACTTTCTTGCTTCACTTATATCTGTTTAGAGAGATGACAGGAATTGGTCATTCACATGGTTAGTCATAAAATCCTACATAAAACTTGTAGATCACTGAATATGATATGCTTGATTCCTCGCAATAGTTTTGCGATATAAAGATGGTGATATTAGAGTCATGCTAGTAGAGTAATTGTGAAATTGAGAAATACTTGTGTTGAGGTTTGCAAGTCCCGTAGCATGCACGTATGGTGAACCGTTATGTAACGAAGTCGGAGCATGATTTATTTATTGATTGTCTTCCTTATGAGTGGCGGTCGGGGACGAGCGATGGTCTTTTCCTACCAATCTATCCCCCTAGGAGCATGCGCGTAGTACTTTGTTTCGATGACTAATAGATTTTTGCAATAAGTATGTGAGTTCTTTATGACTAATGTTGAGTCCATGGATTATACGCACTCTCACCCTTCCACCATTGCTAGCCTCTCTAGTACTGCGCAACTTTCGCCGGTACCATAAACCCACCATATACCTTCCTCAAAACAGCTAGCATACCTACCCATCATGGCATTTCCATAGCCATTCCAAGATATATTGCCATGCAACTTTCATCATCATCATATACATGACTTGAGCATTCATTGTCATATTGCTTTGCATGATCGTAAGATAGCTAGCATGATGTTTTCATGGCTTGTCCGTCTTTTTGATGGCATTGCTACGCTAGATCATTGCACATGCCGGTACACCGCCGGAGGCATCCATATAGAGTCATACTTTGTTCTAGACATTGAGTTGTAATATTGAGTTGTAAGTAAATAAAAGTGTGATGATCATCATTATTAGAGCATTGCCCGAGTGAGGAAAGGATGATGGAGACTATGATTCCCCCATAAGTCGGGATGAGACTCCGGCCTTTACAAAAAAAAATAGGCCAAAGAAGCCCAAATAAAAAAAGAGGCCAAAGAAGCCCACCAAAAAATAAAAAAATAAAAAAGAGAAAAAATGAGAGAAAAAGAGAGAAGGGGCAATGTTACTATCCTTTTACCACACTTGTGCTTCAGAGTAGCACCATGTTCTTCACAGAGAGAGTATCCTATGCTTTCACTTACATATACTAGTGGGAATTTTCATTATAGAACTTGTCTTGTATATTCCGATGATGGGCTTCCTCAAATGCCCGAGGTTTTCATGAGCAAGCAAGTTGGATGCACACCCACTTAGTTTCCAGTTTGAGCTTTCATACACTTATAGCTCTTAGTGCATCCGTTGCATGGCAATCCCTACTCCTCACATCGATATCTATTAATGGGCATCTCCATAGCCCGTTGATACGCCTAGTGGATGTGAGACTTTCTCCTTTTTTTTCTTCTCCACATAACCCCCACCATCATATTCTACTCCACCTAAAGTGCTATGTCTATGGCTCACGCTCATGTATTGCGTGAAAGTTGAAAAGGTTTGAGAACGTCAAAATTATGAAACAATTGCTTGGCTTGTCATCGGGGTTGTGCATGATGTAAATATTTTGTGTGGTGAAGATGGAGCATAGCCAGACTATATGATTTTGTAGGGATGAGCTTTCTTTGGCTATGTTATTTCAATAAGACATAATTGCTTGGTTGGTATGCTTGAAATATTATTGTCTTTATGTCAAAAGATAGATTATTGCTTTGAATCACTCATGTCTTAATATTCATGCCATGATTAGACATATGATCAAGATTATGCTAGGTAGCATTCCACATCAAAAATTATCTTTTTTATCAATTACCTACTCAAGGACGAGCATGAATTAAGCTTGGGGATGCTAATGCGTCTCCATCGTATCTATAATTTTTGATTGTTCCGTGCCAATATTATTCAACTTTCATATACTTTTTGGCAACTTTTTATATTATTTTTGGGACTAACATATTGATCTAGTGCCCAGTGCCAGTTCCTGTCTGTTGCATGTTTTTGGTTTCACAGAATACCCATATCAAACGGAGTCCAAACGGGATAAAAACGGACGGAGCTTATTTTTGGAAAATATGGAAAATTCGAAAGGAAAATCAACGCGTACCAGTGCCCGAGGTGGTCACGAGGCAGGGGGCGCCCCCCCTTAGGGCGCGCCCCTACCCTCGTGAGCCCACCATAAGGCGGTTGACGCTCTTCTTTTGCCGCAAGAAAGCTAATATTCAGCAAAAAATCACGGCGAAGGTTTCAGGCCAATCGGAGTTACGGATCTCCATATATATACGAAACGGTGAAACAGAGCCAGAACAGAACGCAGAACCAGAGAGAAACAGAGAGATAGATCCAATCTCGGAGGGGCTCTCGCCCCTCCCAAGCCATGGAGGCCAAGGACCAGAGGGGAAACCCTTCTCCCATCTAGGGAGGAGGTCAAGGAAGAAGAGGAAGAAGGGGGGCCCTCTCCCCCTCTCCTCCTGTGGCGCCGGAACACCGCTGTGGCCATCATCATGATCACCGCGATCTTCACCAACACCTCCGCCATCTTCACCAACATCTCCATCACCTTCCCCCCTCTATCTACAGCAGTCCACTCTCCCACAACCCGCTGTACCCTCTACTTGAACATGGTGCTTTATGCTTCATATTATTATCCAATGATGTGTTGCCATCCTATGATGTCTGAGTAGATTTTCGTTGTCCTATCGGTGGTTGATGAATTGCTATGATTGATTTAATTTGCTTGTGGTTATGTTGCTGTCCTTTGGTGCCCATCATATGAGCGCGCGTGTGGATCACACCATAGGGTTAGTTGTATGTTGATAGGACTATGTATTGGAGGGCAAGAGTGACAGAAGCTTCAACCTAGCATAGAAATTGATGCATACGGGATTGAAGGGGGACCAATATACCTTAATGCTATGGTTGGGTTTTACCTTAATGAACATTAGTAGTTGCGGATGCTTGCTAATAGTTCCAATCATAAGTGCATAGATTTCCAAGTAAGGGATGACATGCTAGCAGTGGCCTCTCCCACATAATACTTGCTATCGGTCTAGTAAAGTAGTCAATTGCTTAAGGGACAATTTCGCAACTCCTACCACCACTTTTCCACACTCGCTATATTTACTTTATTGTTTCTTTACCTAAACAGCCCCTACTTTTTATTTATGTAATCTTTATTATCTTGCGAACCTATCCAACAACACCTACAAAGTACTTCTAGTTTCATACTTGTTCTAGGTAAAGCAAACGTAAAGCGTGCGTAGAGTTTTATCGGTGGTCGATAGAACTTGAGGGAATATTTGTTCTACCTTTAGCTCCTCGTTGGGTTCGAAACTCTTACTTATCGAAAACTGTTGCGATCCCCTACACTTGTGGGTTATCACCGCCCGCACCCTTCCCTAGTCCAATTCGGACCATAGGGGGAGGGGGCGCGCGGCCTGCCCTGGCCGGCCCTCTCTCTCTCTCCACTAAGGCCCATGAGGCCTATTACTTCTCCGGGGGGGTTCCGGTAACCCTCCGGCACTTCGGTTTTCTCTGAAATCACCCGGAACACTGCCGGTATCTGAATAGAGTCGTCAAATATATCAATCTTCATGTCTCGACCATTTTGAGACTCCTCATCATGTCCGTGATCACATCCGGGACTCTGAACTACCTTCTGTACATCAAATCACATAAACTCATAATACCGATCGTCACATAACTTTAAGCGTGCGGACCCTACGGGTTCGAGAACTATGTAGACATGACTGAGACATGTCTCCGGTCAATAACCAATAGCGGAACCTGGATGCTCATATTGGTTCCTACATATTCTACGAAGATCTTTATCGGTCAAACCGCATAACAACATATGTTGTTCCCTTTGTCATCTATATGTTACTTGCCCGAGATTCGATCGTCGGTATCTTAATACCTAGTTCAATCTCGTTACTGGCAAGTCTCTTTACTTGTTCCATAATGCATCATCCTGTAACTAACTCATTAGTCACATTGCTTGCAAGGCTTATAGTGATATGCATTGCCGAGAGGGCCCAGAGATATCTCTCCGACAATCGGAGTGACAAATCCTAATCTCGATCAATGCCAACTCAACAAGTACCATTGGAGACACCTGTAGAGCACCTTTATAATCACCCAGTTACATTGTGACGTTTGGTAGCACACAAAGTGTTCCTCCGGTAATCGGGAGTTGCATAATCTCATAGTCATATGAACATGTATAAGTCATGAAGAAAGCAATAGCAGTAAACTAAAACGATCAAGTGCTAAGCTAAAGGAATGGGTCAAGTCAATCACATCATTCTCCTAATGATGAGATCCCGTTTATCAAATGACAACTCATGTCTATGGTTAGGAAACATAACCATCTTTGATCAACGAGCTAGTCAAGTAGAGGCATACTAGTGATAATCTGTTTGTCTATGTATTCACACATGTATTATGTTTCTGGTTGATACAATTCTAGCATGAATAATAAACATTTATTATGAAATAAGGAAATAAATAATAAATTTATTATTGCCTCTAGGGCATATTTCCTTCAATTCCATGGTTGACATCATATTTAGCAAGCATTTTACGGAAAGCACCATAAATAAAGTATGAACCGCCATCAGTCATTAAATATCTAGGGACTCTAAACCTTGGGAAAATTAACTTCTTTAAGCATTTTAATGGAAGTATTATGATCATCACTACTAGTTGGAATAGCTTCCACCCACTTAGTAACATAATCAATAGCAACCAAAATATGTGTATACCCATTAGAGGAAGGAAAAGGTCCCATATAATCAAAACCCCAAACATCAAATGGTTTAACAGTAAGTGAATAATTCATAGGCATGTCCTAACACTTACCGATATTAGCAATTCTTGGACATTCATCACAATATAAAGCAAACTTACCGGCATCCTTGAAGAGAGCCGGCAATTGAAAACCAGATTGCAATACCTTGTGAGCAGTTCTATCTCTTGCATGATGTCCTCCATAAGCTTCGGAGTAACATTTCCATAGGATTTCTTCCTGTTCATGCTCAGGTACACAACGTCTAACAATACCATCTACTCCTTCTTTATAAAGATGTGGGCCATCCCAAAAGTAATGTCTTATATCTAGAAGAATATTTTTCTTTTGTTGGTATGTATTTAGCAACAATGTAATTAGCATAGTCAGCATACCAAGTAGTCTTATGAGAAACATTTATTGCAGCTATTTGTTCATGGGGAAAACTATCATCAATAGGTAGTGGGTCATGAAGAATATTTTCTAACCCAGACAAGTTATCAGCTATGGGGTTCTGAGCTCCTTTTCTATCAGTAATATTTAAATCAAATTCTTGTAGCAAGAGTACCCACCTGATGAGTCTAGGTTTAGCATCTTTCCTTTCCATAAGATATTTTATAGCAGCATGATCAATATGAACAACAACTTTGGAATCAACAATATAAGATCTGAATTTATCACAAGCGAACACAACTGCTAAAAATTCCTTTTCGGTAGTAGCATAATTTCTTTGGGCACTGTTTAGGATTTTACTAGCATAATGGATAACATTTAATTTCTTATCAACTCTTTGTCCTAGAATAGCACCAACAACATAATCAGTAGCATCACACATAATTTCAAAAGGCAAATTCCAATCAAGTGGTTGAACAATGATGCAGCTTGAACTATGTCGCTATTTCCCCAAAGAGGAAGGGATGGTGCAGCACAGCTACAGTAGGTATTTCCCTCAGTGTTGAGACCAAGGTTATCGAACCAGTAGGAGAACCACGCAACACTACGTGAACGGCACCTGCACACAAAGAACAAATACTTGCAACCGGACGTAAAAGATGGGTTGTCAATCCCTCCCGGGTAAAATGATAGGTAAAATTGTTATAGATTGGATAAATAGATCTCACGGGAACGCGAGATAAAATAAATAACAATAAATTGCAGAAAGGTATTTTTGAGTTTTTGGATTAAGAGATCTGAAAATAAAAGCAAATAAAAATAGATCTTGAAGGTAAATATGATAAAGAAGAGACCCGGGGCCGTAGATTTCACTAGTGGCTTCTCTCGAGAAAAATAGCGTACGGTGGGTGAACAAATTACTGTTGGGCAATTGATAGAACTTCAAATAATTATGATGATATCCAGGCAATGATCATTATATAGGCATCACGTCCAAGATTAGTAGGCCGACTCCTACATGCATCTACTACTATTACTCCACATATTGACCGCTATCCAGCATGCATCTAGTGTATTAAGTTCTTGGAGAAACGAAGTAATGCAATAAGAACGATGACATGATGTAGATAAGATCTATTCATGTAGGAATTGGACCATCTTGTTATCCGTAATAGTAACGATACATACGTGTCATTTCCCCTTCTGTCACTGGGATTGAGCACCGTAAGATCGAACCCATCACAAAGCACCTCTTCCCATGGCAACAAAAATTGATCTAGTTAGCCTTACAAAACCAAAGATTCAAAGAAGAAATACGAGGCTATAAGTAATCATGCATATAAGAGATCAAAAGACTCAAATAACTTTCATGGATAAAAACATAGATCTCATCATAAACTCAAAGTTCATCAGATCCCAACAAACACACCGCAAAAACAGTTACATCAAATAGATCTCCAAGAGACCATTGTATTAAGAATCAAAAGAGAGAGAGAGGAAGCCAGTTAGCTACTACTTACGGACCCGTAGGTCCACAATGAACTACTCGCGCATCATCGAAGAGGCACCAATGAGGATGATGAACCCCTCCATGATGGTGTCTAGATTGGATCTGTGGTTTCTGGAACTTGTGGCGGATGGAATTTTTTTCGTCGAATCCCTAGGGTTTCTGGAATATTGAGGTATTTATAGAGCAAAGAGGCAGTGCGGGAGGCCACCGAGGTGGGCACAACCCACCAGGGCGCACCTGGGCCTCCAAGCGCGCCCAGGTGGGTTGTGCCCCCCTCGGGGAACCCCTCTGGTACTCCTTTGGCCCATCCTGTGTCTTTTGGCCCATAAAAATTATCCAAAAAGTTTAACTGCGTTTGCACTCCGTTTGGTATTGATTTTCTATGAAGTTAAAAAACAAGCAAAAAACAACAACTGGCACTGGGCACTATGCCGATATGTTAGTCCCAAAAAATGATATAAAGTTGCCATAAATGGTTGTAAAACATCCAAGAATGATAATATAACAGCATGGAACAATAAAAAATTATAGATACGTTGGAGACGTATCAGCATCCTCAAGCTTAATTCCTGCTAGTCGTCGAGTAGGTAAATGATAAAAACATAATTTTTTTATGTGGAATGCTTCCTAACATGCTCATCACATATTGTTGGGGATATGACTACCAGATATGACCCGCCCAGGAGGGGCCGGGTCAACCACAATGGCGGTTTACCTAAATGATTCCCAAGAGTATACAAGATGACGGTTCACAGTTAGACTTATAATAGGCCCAAGCCCAGAGGCGGCTTAAGGCCCGTAAATATAAACCTCCATGTATGAATAGACTTGTAATGTAAGGCATGTAAGATACGTCACCAAGCCGGACACGTTGTATGAGCCGGCCGAGACTTTGTAGGCTGCAGGGCGTCAACCCGTGTATATAAGGGGACGACCCGGCGGCGGCTTAGGACAAGAAACAACCGATCGAGAGCTAGGTTAAGCGTATTCGCTCCTTGGTCATCGAAACCTAGCAATACCATATCAACTGGACTAGGCCTTTACCTTCGCCGCAAGGGGCCGAACCACTATAAAACTCCCGTGTCCTTTGTCCCGTTTAACCCCTTTAAGCTTCGTAGTTGTGATGGCTCCACGATTAAGTCATTTCACTAGGACATCTGCCGTGACAATTCCACGACAGGTGGCGCCCACCGTGGGGCCAGCGCACGGTGGATTTGAGTTCTTGAAGGGCAGCTTTGAAGGGCTCAAGGGATACGCTATGGGCCAGATGACCAAGACTCATCGCAGCAAGCTCTACATCGACAACGCAGGCTGGGGCCCCGACGCTGGCTCAATTGATTACGGGTACCGGGTCCCCTTCAGCGGGATCCACATCTTCATCGGCCGGAATGGCGAGCCGGGTCCTGAGCCAGACATCTGCACCGACATCATCGAGACGGCTCAACGTGCGAGACCCGCTCGGGCTTTGCTGGCTGTGAAGCGTGCCTTCGTGGGATGCATCCATGGAGGGGAATTTTCTGAAGGATCTGTGTTTGGTGGTGAGACGACCATTCAATCTGACGGCGAGTCATCCACGGGTGAGACAGATACGTTGTATCAACTGCAAGATGGTGGGCTTGGGGGTTGTTCCGATGGCAGCAGTATTTCGGACCCCTTTGAGCCGCCGAGCAGAGCAGGGATCTTCATGACTGGCACGCAGCCCGTTCAAAACTCTACGACTGCGGCAGCGATAACCACCGGGTCAGCAGCGGCCGGGGAAGGAGGCCCCACGTGCCCGCCGGCTCAGGTGCTGATGGATCTCATGGATAGGATGACAGCCCTGTTGACTGCCGTGGTTAACCCGGCGGATCAGGCTCAGCACGATGCAGAAGTGGCACGGTTACGTGAGGAGGTAGTACAAGCCAAAGAAAACCTAGCAGTGGAGGACATCAGGATGGCTGCAGACCGGGTGGCTTTGGATGCTCGAGCTCAGCAGCTCCAATCAGAGGCTTTTCAACTCACGATGGACCTGAACGCGTCAAACGAGGTCATGAGGCAAAGACACAAGAAGACTCAGTCATGTTTGCCTCTGACTTACGATCCTAGAAATCTCTTCTACACACCCGGTGTAGGCCCTAGTAACCCGCCAGATGTGAATCAGGTCGCAGTGCCTAGGGCTGGGGCGCCGGTTCAGCCACGGGCGATGGAACCCCCTCGTGTGAATACTGCTACACCTCATTATGTACCAACACCACCGGGTCATTATTCTAATCCTTTGAAGAGCATGATTGAAGGAAATATGCCCTAGAGGCAATAATAAAGTTATTATTTATTTCCTTATATCATGATAAATGTTTATTATTCATGCTAGAATTGTATTAATCGGAAACATGATGCATGTGTGAATACATAGACAAACAGAGCGTCACTAGTATGCCTCTACTTGACTAGCTTGTTGACCAAAGATGGTTATGTTTCCTAGAAATAGACATGAGTTGTCATTTGATTAACGGGATCACATCATTAGGAGAATGATATGATTGACTTGACCCATTCCGTTAGCTTAGCACTTGATCGTTTAGTATGTTGCTATTGCTTTCTTCATGACTTATACATGTTCCTATGACTATGAGATTATGCAACTCCCGTTTACCGGCGGAACACTTTGTGTGCTACCAAATGTCACAACGTAACTGGGTGATTATAAAGGTGCTCTACAGGTGTCTCCGAAGGTACTTGTTGAGTTGGCGTATTTCGAGATTAGGATTTGTCACTCTGATTGTCGGAGAGGTATCTCTAGGCCCACTCAGTAATGCACATCACTATAAGCCTTGCAAGCATTGTAACCAATGAGTTAGTTACGGGATGATGTATTACGGAACGAGTAAAGAGACTTGCCGGTAACGATATTGAACTAGGTATTGAGATACCGACGATCGAATCTCGGGCAAGTAACATACCGATGACAAAGGGAACAACGTATGTTGTTATGCGGTTTGACCGATAAAGATCTTCGTAGAATATGTGGGAGCCAATATGAGCATCCAGGTTCCGCTATTGCTTATTGACCGGAAATGTGTCTAGGTCATGTCTACATAGTTCTCGAACCCGTAGGGTCCGCACGCTTAAAGTTCGGTGACGATCGGTATTATGAGTTTATGTGTTTTGATGTACCGAAGGTAGTTCCGAGTCCCGGATGAGATCGGGGACATGACAAGGAGTCTCCAAATGGTCAAGACGTAAAGATCGATATATTGGACGACTATATTCGGACATCGAAAGGGTTCCGAGTGATTCGGGTATTTTTCGGAGTACCAGGGAGTTACAAGAATACGGGGAAGAAGTAATGGGCCTTAGTGGGAAGGAGAGGCAGCAGCCAGGAGGTGGCGCACGCCCCTCCCAAGCCCAGTCCGAATTGGACAAGGGGTTTGGGGCGCGGCCTCCCTCCCCCTTCCTTCTCCCCTCCCCTCCTTTCCCCCCTTCTCCTAGTTGGACTAGGATAGGAGGAAACCTACTCCTACTAGGAGTAGGAATCCTACTCCCTTGGCGCGCCCGTCCTAGGGTCAGCCTCCTCCTCCCTTGCTCCTTTATATACGGGGGCAGGGGGCACCCCAAGACACAGAAGTTGATCAGCCGTGTGCGGTGCCCCCCCTCCACCATATTCCACCTCGGTCATATCGTAGTGGTGCTTAGGCGAAGCCCTGTGTTGGTAGCAACATCATCACCGTCCTCACGCCGTCGTGCTGACGGAACTCTCCTGTGAAGCTCTGCTGGATCAGAGTTCGCGGGACGTCATCGAGCTGAACGTGTGCTGAACTCGGAGGTGCCGTACGTTCGGTACTTGGATCGGTTGGATCATGAAGACATACGACTACATCAACCGTGTTGTGCTAACGCTTCCGCTTTCGGTCTTTGACGGTATGTGGAGAACACTCTCCCCTCTCGTTGCTATGCATCACCATGATCCTGAGTGTGCGTAGGAATTTTTTTGAAATTACTACATTCCCCAACAGTGGCATCCGAGCCAGGTTTATTCGTAGATGTTATATGCACGAGTAGAACACAAGTGAGTTGTGGGCGAGACAAGTCATACTGTTTACCAGCATGTCATACTTTGGTTCGGCGGTATTGTTGGATGAAGCGGCCCGGAGCGACATTATGCGTACGGTTACGCGAGACTGATTCTACCGACGTGCTTTGCACACAGGTGGCTGGCGGGTGTCAGTTTCTCCAACTTTAGTTGAACCGAGTGTGGCTACGCCCGGTCCTTGTGAAGGTTAAAACATCACTAACTTGACGAACTATCATTGTGGTTTTGATGCGTAGGTAAGAACGGTTCTTGCTCAGCCCATAGCCGCCACGTAAAACATGCAACAACAAAGTAGAGGACGTCTAACTTGTTTTTGCAGGGCATGTTGTGATGTGATATGGTCAAGACGTGATGAAATATAAATTGTTGTATGAGATAATCATGTTTTGTTAAAGTTATCGGCTACTAGCATGAGCCTTATGGTTGTCTCTTTATTTGCATAAGATGCAAGTTTATACCTATACTAATTACAGACTCCCTAGAAATTCCCATGTTAATTAGAAATTAGGAGCCGTTAATCTGGTGGGACCGAATTATTACGGTTCAGATCTACTCATATAATTATGGGTGAAAAAAATGTAGTCCAAAATTTGCTTTGTCTAATAGAGACCCATAAAAATAAAATTTTCTATTTAATCATGTACGACACCGGCATATCTTCTTCTAATTTTTATAGATATCTTCATCTAATTGACTACGTAGAATTCCAACTCAAAAGGAAAAGTCACGTCAAAAAAGAAGAAAAACTAAAAAAAACGTAGTATACACATACTACACGGGATGATATCTTCCTCGTCTCCCCTCCCATGATCTCTCCCTTATCTCTCTCTCCCTAACTGGAACAGAATATCTTTCTCCTCTCCCCTCCCACCATATCCCCCTTATCTCTCTCTCCCCAACTGGAACAGAAATCCATCCATGATGTCTTCCTCTCGATCCCACCCCCCAATGGAAAATAAATGGATTATCTCCAATAGTCAGGTTGCCTTCTCTCTTCCTCTTGATTATCCTCCCCCGCTAGCAATGGAAAACAATTGGATCTGCTCTATCAAACAGAATGCATGGATTCAATGTGGTCGAGAAGCTTTTTGGATCAAATAATTTTACTCATGTGCATCAGAATCGTATTTTCACAGAATTTGTTTTCTTGCAGGCTTACAGTAGCATTGACCTTGACTTTTTCTTTTGATTCACATTCAATCTTTTCTGTATCGTGTATTCTCTTAGTTTCTGGTCTCCAAAGATTTGCTCCAGAATCCTATCAGGTATAGTTTTTTGGTTACCTCATGGAGATCAGGTCAGAGCACGCCAACTATACCCATAATCCATAGGCTCTTCCTCTCGATTATCACTCTTTGCCCTGATGGAGAACAAATGGTCGTCTCTCTCACAGAAGGCATGGATTCCGTTTACTTAATGAGCTTTTTGCATCAAAATAATGTTCCTCACCTGTATCAGATTCATTTTTTCATACTATTTATTCTGATTTTTTTGCAGGTCTATGATTGAATTAACCATGCCTTTTTCTTTTGGATTCAAATTTTCCTCTATCCTGTCATCTCATATTGTTGTGCTCACCATGGATTGGATCCTTTCCCTTACCACGTACAATTTTTCGATGGCCCATGGACATCAGGTCAGAGCAGACAAATTATACCCATCAGCGCTGGTCAAGATTCTCCCACTCCATGCCAACGTTGTTTCTGGTCTGCTGCTATAATTGTTCCATTGGCTAGATCAAATATATTTCTTATATAGTGCAAATACAATGAGTGGATTATTGTTTTTACTCTCTTCTCTCAAATTAATATTGGTGGATTTGGCAGCAGCTTCCCTCGAAACTAACCAAGTGGTACAAATCTTGAGAATTTTGTGTTCTTTTACCAGTTAATCTTTGTGTATTCCTTAAATTGTCAGATTCAAGTTATACTTTTTTCCTTATTTTGCAGTATAACGTTTAAAACAGTGGTGTGCGACATGATGATGCAATAAACCCCAATTAATGGAGGAGGTGATTTGCCAACACAAACAATGTACTATGAGTTGTCATTGTAGTCTGTTGGTTTAGTTGCATTATATGACACTATGTTGGCTTAGCTGCATGTATAACTCTATGATGTTACTAATCCGTGCAAGTTACACTCAATCCAATATTCGCTTGACCGCCATCGCTGTTGGCCACCATCGTGATGGCGAGTTTATCACTCTGCTACTTCTTTGCTGGAACGCCATCGTTGCATGGCCGTTCGACATGAAATGCCAATGAAAAGGCACGTGCGCTCACTACATTATTCCAAGCTTCCCATCACAGGTGTAGTCAGCCCGTAGTGTTCTGGATCTAGGCGTACATGTGGCTTGCCAGGGCATCACGTACATATATTGATTCCATACCAGAGTCTGTTGTTTTCATTCTTTGATTTTTGTTTTGATGTTTTCCCATTGTACTGATTTTTATAATTTGATAACAATTATGTTAGTTTAGGGGAGCATAATTTATTGCTTGGTTTTTATGTAAGTCAATTCAATTCATTTTGAATAAGCCTTCAACCTTGATTGTCTCTTATGTTCTACTTATATGTGGATTGTGTTTCTTGCATTCTGTGATCTTCTTGAATCTTTCATAGTTTCGTGTTTCTTTAAGGATTTCAACAGATTCATTTTTCCTTTCACATTGACCATGAATATGCGGTTGATTTTTTCTCCCCAGAGTTATTTCAATTTAAGTTATGTATGTTTTCCATGTTTCCAGTTATTTCTCTAAGGGCGGCCAGTTGATTGGTGAGCCCATAAATTGCTGTCTATGGTTGTCTCTAGGTGGCAAAAATGATTTCCCCGAGCTAGCATCATTGTTGGACAGAGGTAACTACTCATATCTCAAGCAATAGACTTTGCACGCTGACAGAAAATGCTCTCATGTTATGTACACTGTTCACATGGATGGAGCTGTAAAATTTATGGCTAAGAACCTTATCCACCCAATTATTCTAATTAACATTTTTTGGCAGTGCAGTTGGAGACCGAGTTGAAGCAGAACTATGTAGCAGAGCTATGCATGTCATTAGTCACCATGTCGCAAATACGTTGCCTAATGCATCGGAGGCTCATGTTAGACTTGGCCATTTTCTCCCAAAAAAATTCAATCAGACGGTTGTACTACAGAATTTGCACTGCTTACAAGCAAGGATTGACCTTCACGTCCGTCCATGCATGTTAACTTAGTAAGTTAATTTAGGTTAAAGTTGTGATGAATGCATGCCCGATTTAAAGTGAAGACGACTATTGTCAACATGTGTGGTTTAAGATTTATCTACATAATCAAATTATTGCCCATTAAACCAAACATATGCACAAGTAAGAATATTAATCAATTGTAGTCAACACCAATACACCTGACGTAACTCCAGTTGGATGCGATTGGATGCGATCGGACTGTACCATGTTTAATGGTAAATCGGACATACAAGAAGAAAAATATGTATGGATGAGAATTGATCTCAATATGAAAAACAAAGTTCCATCTTTTTTCAATCTTCCCCGTTCAGATTTGTTCTGGAAGTGATTAAGTTTTAATGAGATGGAGCCCGTCTATCAGAATATGAATTCCTGGATTGGAGCCCAAGTTAAATACAGTGTAATAATCTGAGTCAGATTCATTTTTCTGTTCCTGTACATATATATGTACCGGTGTATATATATTATATCTTGGTATTAGAAGTTTAGAAGTTTTTGATAGTAATATGCATGTTAATTGGTAGTAACTACATACATACCGTGGCATGGCCAAAAAATAAAGTTTGTTTTATAAATAATGTATTAGTATTGGTAAATATCATGATTCAAAGTTCAGTTTGGTCGGTATAGATGATAGGTGAACGGACAATAAGAAGAAATTATTTTCAATATTTGGAAGTCCTAAGTAGTTCAATTTCTTATCTAAATAGGGAAAAGATCAGCATATGCTTCATTTCATATTATATTATTTATATACATTTTTCATTTTTAGTATGAAAAGATTTGGATATTAAACCAAATAGAAGACAAAATGAAACTTTTCCAACACAAATAAAATTAGTCTAAAAATTGCGTTCCATATATTATAATATAGGAAAGTTAAAGTAGTAGCTTACCAAACTAGACCGTGCGAATGCACGGGTTGGCGACTAGTACTATGTAATTTCTTTACTTTATCACTATGCGATAGCAATAGTTGCAAAAGCAATAGCTGGCGAGATGACCATGTGACGACACGTTAATAAAAGATCAAGATGATGGAGATCATAGTGTCATGCGGTAACAATGGAGATCATGAGAGTACTTTGGAGATGGAGATCAAAAGCACAAGATGATGATGGCCATATCATGTCACATATTATGATTGCATGTGATGTTTATCTTTTATACATCTTATTTTGCTTAGTTCGGTGGTAGCTTTATAAGACGATCCCTTACTTAATTTCAAGGTAAAAGTGTTCTCCCTGAGTATGCACTGTTGCCAAAGTTCGTCGTGCCGAGACACCATGTGATGATCGGGTGTGATAAGCTCAACATTCATCTACAACCGGTGTAAGATAGTTTTACACACACAGAATACTCGGGTTAAGCTTGACGAGCCTAGCATGTGTAGATATGGCCTCAGAACACTTAGACCGAAAGGTCGAGCGTGAATCATATAGTAGATATGATCAACATAGTGATGTTCACCATTGAAAACCACTCCATCTCACGTGATGATCAGACATGGTTTAGTTGATTTGGATCACGTGATCACTTAGATGATTAGAGGGATGTCTATCTAAGTGGGAGTTCTTAAGTAATATGATTAATTGAACATTAATTTATCATGAACTAGTCCTGGTAGTATTAGCATATCTATGTTGTAGATCAATAGCTCGCATTGTTGCTTCCCTATGTTTTATGTATGTTCCTAGAGAAAAATAAGTTGAAAGAATTTAGTAGAAAAGATGCAGATTAGCTCTATGATATGAGGATTATCCTCATTGCTGCACAGAAGTATTATGTCCTTGATGCACCGCTAGGTGACAGAACTATTGCAGGAGCAGATGCAGACGTTATGAACGTTTGGCTAGCTCAATATGATGACTACTTGATAGTTTAGTATACCAGGCTTAACGGCTTAGAATCGGGACTTCAAAGACATTTTGAACATCATGGACCGTATGAGATGTTCCAGGAGTTGAAGTTAATATTTCAAGAAAATACCCGAATTGAGAGATATGAAGTCCCCAACAAGTTCTATAGCTAAAAGATGGAGGAGAATAGCTCAACCAGTGAGCATGTGCTCAGATTGTCTTGGTACTACAATTGCTTGAATCAAGTGGGAGTTAAAGTTCCAGATAAGATGGTGATTGACAGAGTTCTCTAGTCACTATCACCAAGTTGCTAGAACTTCGTGATGAACTATAATATGCAAGGGATAACGGAAATGATTCCGAAGCTCTTCGTGATGCTGAAATCGGTGAAGGTAGAAATCAAGAAAAGCATCAAGTGTTGATGGTTAACAAGACCACTAGTTTCAAGAAAAGGGCAAAGGGAAGAAGGGGAACTTCAAGAAGAACGGCAAGCAAGTTGCTGCTCAAGTGAAGAAGCCCAAGTCTGGACCTAAGCCTGAGAGTAATTGCTTCTACTACAAAGGGACTAGTCACTGGAAGCGGAACTGCCCCAAGTATTTGGCGGATAAGAAGGATGGCAAAGTGAACAAAGGTATATTTGATATACATGTTATTGATGTGTACTTTAGTAGTGTTTATAGCAACCCCGCGGTATTTGATACTAGTTCAGTTGCTAAGAGTAGTAACTCGAAACGGGAGTTGCAGAATGAACAGAAACTAGTTAAGGGTGAAGTGATGATGTGTGTTGGAAGCAGTTCCAAGATTGATATGATCATCATCGCACACTCCCTATACTTTCAGGATTAGTGTTGAACCTAAATAAATGTTATATGGTGTTTGCATTGAGCATGAATATGATTTGATCATGTTTATTGCAATACGGTTATTCATTTAAATTAGAGAATAATTGTTGTTCTATTTACATGAATAAAACCTTCTACGGTCATACACCCAATGAAAATGGTTTGTTGGATCTCGATTGTAGTGATACACATATTCATAATATTGAAGTCAAAAGACGCAAAGTTAATAATGATAGTGCAACTTATTTGTGGCACTGTCGTTTAAGTCATATTGGTGTAAAGCGCATGAAGAAACTCCATGCTGATGGGCTTTTGGAATCACTTGATTATGAATCACTTGATGCTTGCGAACCATGCCTCACGGGCAGGATGACTAAGACT
Source organism: Triticum urartu (assembly GCF_056163025.1). Lineage (NCBI taxonomy): Eukaryota > Viridiplantae > Streptophyta > Magnoliopsida > Poales > Poaceae > Triticum > Triticum urartu. Next base: position 423,276,814 of record NC_141877.1, on the reverse strand, counting down.
CCGTTCTCCGGAACAATGGAGCGAGCCACTGACTTGTTGGAAATAATACATACTGATGTATGCGGTCCAATGAGTGTTAAGGCTCGTGGCAAGTATCGTTATTTTCTGACCTTCACAGATGATTTGAGAAGATATGGGTATATCTACTTGATGATACATAAGTCTGAAACATTTGAAAAGTTCAAAGAATTTCAGAGTGAAGTGGAGAATCATCGTAACAAGAAAATAAAAATTTCTACGATATGATCGCAGAGTTAAAATATTTGAGTTACGAGTTTGGCCTACAGTCAAAACAATGTGAAATAGTTTCACTACTCACGCCACCTGGAACACCACAGTGTAATGGTGTGTCCGAACGTCATAACGTACTTTATTAGATATGGTGCAATATATGATGTCTCTTACGGATTTACCACTATCGTTTTGGGATTATGCATTAGAGACAGCTGCATTCACGTTAAATAGGGCACCATCTAAATCTATTGAGACGACACCATATGAACTATGGTTTGGCAAGAAACCAAAGTTGTCATTTCTTAAAGTTTGGGGTTGCGATGCTTATGTGTAAAAGTTTCATCCTGATAAATTCAAACCTAAATCGGAGAAATGTGTCTTCATAGGATACCCAAAGGAGACAGTTGGGTACACCTTCTATCACAGATCCGAAGGCAGGACATTCGTTGCTAAGAATGGATCCTTTCTAGGGAAGGAGTTTCTCTCAAAAGAAGTTAGTGGGAGGAAAGTAGAACTTGATGAGGTAACTGTACCTGCTCCCTTATTGGAAAGTAGTTCATCACAGAAAACTGTTCCTGTGACTCCTACACCAATTAGTGAGGAAGCTAATGATGATGATCATGTAACTTCAGATCAAGTTACTACCGAACCTCGTAGGTCAACCAGAGTGAGATCCTGTCACGACCGGTTTTCCAATAAAATATTTATTGAGAAATCAATCTTTTGAGTCCAGTATGAGAAAAATTCTCCTTACCGGTAGACAAATTCTTGATACAATAAGCCAGTAGCAAAAAATATATTACAGGGTCGAGCTACGGCAGCTCAACCAAATTATTACAAGAACGCCAATAATTATACATAATGGCGGACATGACACAGTGGTGTGGAGGCATACTACTGACTCGAGGATAGGGCGGTGGTGGAAAAACACAGCGGGGAGTGGGATACATGACTCTAAAACTGGCATCTCATCGAGCGTCGAGGTGAGGCTTGATGAATTTATTTGGTAGCGGAAGCGGATATAATATAGTGACCAAATCCAGGGTCGCACGAGACTGACTGGGATTCCTCTAGGTGTCGGACTCGCTATCGAACTCTTCATCCATGAGATCGCCTTCGTCAGCATCTGGCCAAATCAACAAGCCAGTGAGTACTTTGAAAGTACTCGCAAGACAGTTCGGACATGAGATATAATAAATGCAGGCATGAATGCGTCACGATTAATTCACCAATGTATATTCAAAAATTAGCATAGCGAAGTAAGTAAAAGGGAAACGGCGGTAGTCCGCCTGAAGTCCCAACATATCATAAATAAAAACCGATCGGGTGTCTGAAGCAACGCCTCGAAAGGTGAACAAATAGAAATAAGGAAATGATGCCACAGTCGGACGTCTGAGCGACATCGCAGAAAGGGCTTTAAAAGAAATGCCACAGTCGGACGTCTGAGCGACATCACAGAAAGGGCTTTAAAAGAAATGCCACAGTCGGACGTCTGAGCGACATCACAGAAAGGGCTTTTATTCACAAGTAAATAATACTCATAATCAACATTCAATTCATAAAAAAAAACGGCACAGACTGGCATAAGACTGGCATAAGACTGGCATGCTACAACACTGCCATCTTACCCATCCTCATGCCAACACATGGCCATCCATACTCACATCCATCCACGTATGGATCATCGAACTCACTAACCTCATCAATGCATGGAAATAACGTTCATCGGTATGCTCTTCAACATGCCATGAGACTAACAAAAATGCAAAACATGCCAAGACACTCATCATATCAAAAGTTCAAACATGCTTGCCTGGTTCAGAGTAGTCGGAGCCTAGCTCGGTGAAGTTTGCGGTCCCGTCAGCTCCTTCGGTATCTACGGTATAAAGAAAATATATGTGCTATCGTAAATACCACGAGGTGCACAAAAAGTATTCCAAATTTTTTTCAAATAAATATGATAAAAAACTAGACAAAAATCTGAAGAGAACAGAAAAAGAATCAATCAAAAATATTATTCTGTTTAAAAGTTATAAAGGTTTTTGTCCAGGGACTCATCTGTAATGAAACAAAAAGTTCCCAGGGGCTAGCTCATAAAAATAGAAAACGTTCCCGTATAGAATACGCCAGCCCAGAGGGGAAAGCGCATTTTGCCCGAAGGCGCTTCCAGAAAACGATTCAATAGAGAGGGCAGAGAGGCTGACGGTGGGGTCCCACTCGTCAGGTTTAAACTTTCAAATGGGGGGGGGGACGAAGCTCGTCAGCGCCCGAGAGCCGCGGTGGTCGCCGGCGGCGATCCACGGCGAGGCAGGGGGATCGGAGGGTACCTCCGTTTTCAGGGCACCCTTCTGCGTCGGTTGGTGGTGGTGGTGGTCGCCGGCGAGTACCACGTCGGATGCGAGCCTTGCTCCGGCGGACGGAGGCTCGGGTGATCGAGGGGCTCGTCGGAGAGAGCTGCAGTGATCAAATTGAGGAGGGGGTTAGGCTTCTGGTAGCTAGAGGGAGTAACCGACGGGGTTTGGGCGCCGGAGACGGCCTCACCGGAGCGAATCGAGGTGGAGGCCGAGGCGGATCGGGGCGGCCGGAGCTAGGGGAGGAGACCTCCTCGAGGTCCTCCTGGTGGCCTGGCGGGGCGTTGGTGAGGTGTAGTGATGATGCGTGCACGAGGGTGAGCTCGGGGGCCCTTTATATAGGCGGTCCGAGGTGGTGGCCGTGAACGGGGGTCTCCGGTGAAGATTACGGCGGCGCAGAGCTTGGTCGGGGGTGCTTAGGGAGTTGGGCGCCATCACGGAGGTCCACTGGCTCCATTTAGGTGCTAACCCGGCTGGGATTTGATGCTTAGGGCGAGCTCAACAGAACGGGGCGGCGCGGGCCCGTCGGCGGCAGGGAGCACGTCCCGTGCTTGCCGGGCCACGGTGACGGTGCCACGGGCGTGCGCTGGCATGCATGGGCCACGCGTAGAGTCAGGGAGCAAAGGGCGGCGCGGAACGGCGTTGAGCCGCCGTTCTTGTTCCCTGTCGGCTGTAACGGGGTTTCGGCCGCCGCAAGACACGCCGGCGCGGGCGGCCAGGGGCGCCACCGACGCCGGGAAGACGCCAAGCGCGCGTGCGGGATGCTCCAGACAGGAGGAAGAGGCGGCGAGGAACGTGCCAAGGGCACTGTGGGCATGTGACTGAACCTCTGTCGAAGATCGACACTGAACTCTGAATCTTTCTGAATTTTGAACAGCAACAGTGCATGCAAGGTGTTCGACAGAATGAATTTGGCCTCTGGTGATTTTTCCCTGAGCTGATTTTTGGTGGAGTGGCTACTCATTGCTCCAGTAGGCCGCCTGAATTTTTGTGGAATTTTTGGAGAAGTGTAGATATGAATTTCACCAAATTTGGCAAATCTGGTCCAAACTTGCAGAGACTGAATTTTGAAAATTTTGAAAAGGGGAGGAGTGGATCAAGATGGTTCTAGGTTGTGGTTTCAAAAAACTATCCAGGAGAGTTGGTTTGAGGTAAAAACTCAAAAGCAAAAGGGTACTTGCTTTGAAAATCACTCAGGCTCCAAATAATTTTCAGAAATGATTTGAGGGGAAAAATAATTAGAATAAAAATCCAAAACTTGCTTGGATGAGTTGGGACAGAGATCTTAGGTTGATTACAATGAGGAGGGGAGGTTTTGGAGGGGTTTTAGCACATGGGCAAAAAAATACCAAGTCATGGGTGGTTTCCAAGATATGAAATCCCAAATTTTCATAGAGTTTCTTTAAAAGAAAAAGATTAAACTCCCAAAATAATTTGAGAGGAAACCAACAGAGAAGAAGTTTCAAAAGATCAAACACCATAGTTTTTAAAAAATAAAATCCTTGCCAAAGAAAAGGAAGTTTTTGAGAGGAAGGTTTTCTGGAAAAGAAATTTTAAATGCCTTCTTTTAATAAAAATTTAACAAAGCTTTTGATGAAAACCAATTAAAATTTTTGGAGTGTCACAGATCCGCACCAGAGTGGTATGGTAATCCTGTTCTGGAGGTCATGTTACTTGACCATGACGAACCTACGAACTATGAGGAAGCAATGATGAGCCCAGATTCCGCAAAATGGCTTAAATTCATGAAATCTGAGATGGGATCCATGTATGAGAACAAAGTGTGGACTTTGGTTGACTTGCCCAATGATTGGCAAGCCATAGAAAATAAATGGATCTTCAAGAAGAAGACAGACGTTGATGGTAATGTTACTGTCTACAAAGCTCGACTTGTTGTGAAAGGTTTTCGACAAGTTCAAGGAGTTGATAATGATGAGACCTTCTCACCCGTAGCGAATCTTAAGTCTGTCCAAATCATGTTAGCAATTGCCGCATTTTATGATTATGAAATTTGGCAAATGGATGTAAAGACTGCATTCCTGAATGGATTTCTGGAAGAAGAGTTGTATATGATGCAACCTGAAGGTTTTATCGATCCAAAGGGTACTAACAAAGTGTGCAAGCTCCAACGATCCATTTATGGACTGGTACAAGCCTCTCGGAGTTGGAACAAACGTTTTGATAGTGTGATCAAAGCATATGGTTTTATACGGGCTTTTGGAGAAGCCTGTATTTACAAGAAAGTGAGTGGGAGCTCTGTATCATTTCTAATATTATATGTGGATGACATATTGTTGATTGGAAATGATGTAGAATTTCTGGATAGCATAAAAGGATACTTGAATAAGAGTTTTTCAATGAAAGACCTCGGTGAAGCTACTTACATGTTGAGCATCAAGATCTATAGAGATAGATCAAGACGCTTGATAAGTTTTTTCAATGAGTACGTACCTTGACAAGATTTTGAAGTAGTTCAAAATGGAACAGTCAAAGAAAGAGTTCTTGCATGTGTTACAAGGTGTGAAATTGAGTAAGACTCAAAGCCCGACCACGACAGAAGATAGAAAGAGAATGAAAGTCATTCCCTATGCCTCAACCATAGGTTCTATAAAGTATGCCATGCTGTGTACCAGATCTATTGTATACCCTACACTGAGTTTGGCAAGGGAGTACAATAGTGATCTAGGAGTAGATCACTGAACAGTGGTCAAAATTATCCTTAGTAGAATAAGGATATGTTTCTTGATTATGGAGGTGACAAAAGGTTCGTCGTAAAGGGTTACATCGATGCAAGTTTTGACACTGATCCAGATGACTCTAAGTCTCAATCTGGATACATATTAAAAGTGGGAGCAATTAGCTAAAGTAGCTCCATGCAGAGCACTGTAGACATAGAAATTTGCAAAATACATACAGATCTGAATTTTGGCAGACCCGTTGACTAAACTTCTCTCACCAGCAAAACATGATCACCCCTTAGTACTCTTTGGGTCTTAATCACATAGCAATGTGAACTAGATTACTGACTCTAGTAAACCCTTTGGGTGTTGGTCACATGGCGATGTGAACTATGGGTGTTAATCACATAGTGATGTGAACTATTCGTATTAAATCACATGGCGATGTGAACTAGATTATTGACTCTAGTGCAAGTGAGAGGCTGAAGGAAATATGCCCTAGAGGCAATAGTAAATTTATTATTTATTTCCTTATATCATGATAAATGTTTATTATTCATGCTAGAATTGTATTAACCGGAAACATGATACATGTGTGAATACATAGACAAACAGAGCGTCACTAGTATGCCTCTACTTGACTAGCTCGTTGACCAAAGATGATTATGTTTCCTAGCCATAGACATGAGTTGTCATTTGATTAACGGGATCACATCATTAGGATAATTATGTGATTGACTTGACCCATTCTGTTAGCTTAGCACTTGATTGTTTAGTATGTTGCTATTGCTTTCTTCACAACTTATACATGTTCCTATGACTATGAGATTATGCAACTCCCGTTTACCGGAGGAACACTTTGTGTGCTACCAAATGTCACAAGTAACTGGGTGATTATAAAGGTGCTCTACAGGTGTCTCCGAAGGTACTTGTTGGGTTGGCGTATTTAGAGATTAGGATTTGTCACTTCGATTGTAGGAGAGGTATCTCTGGGCCCACTCGGTAATGCACATCACTATAAGCCTTGCAAGCATTGTAACTAATGAGTTAGTTACGGGATGATGTATTACGGAACGAGTAAAGAGACTTGTCGGTAACGATATTGAACTAGGTATTGAGATACCGACAATCGAATCTCGGGCAAGTAACATACTGATGACAAAGGGAACAACGTATGTTGTTATGCGGTTTGACCGATAAAGATCTTCGTAGAATATGTGGGAGCCAATATGAGCATCCAGGTTCCGCTATTTGTTATTGATCGAAGACGTGTCTCGGTCATGTATACATAGTTCTCGAACCCGTAGGGTCCGCACGCTTAAAGTTCGGTGACGATCGGTATTATGAGTTTATGTGTTTTGATGTACGGAAGGTAGTTCGGAGTCCCGTATGAGATCAGGGACATGACGAGGAGTCTTGAAATGGTCGAGACGTAAAGATCGATATATTAGACGACTATATTCGGACATCGGAATGGTTCCGAGTGATTCAGGTATTTTTCGGAGTACCGGGGAGTCACGGGAATACGGGGAAGAAGTAATGGGCCTTAGTGGGAAGGAGAGGCAGAAACCAGGAGGTGGCGCCCCTCCCAAGCCCAGTCCGAATTGGACAAGGGGTTTGGGGCGTGGCCCCCCTCTCCCTTCCTTCTCCCCTCTCCTCCTTTCCCCCCTTCTCCTAGTTGGACTAGGAAAGGAGGAATCCTACTCCCTTGGCGCGCCCCTCCTAGGGCCAGCCTCCCCCTCCCTTGCTCCTTTATTTACGAGGGCAGGGGGCACCCCAAGACACACAAGTTGATCTGTTGATCTATTCCAGCCGTGTGCGGTGCCCCCCTCCACCATATTCCACCTCGGTCATATCGTAGCAGTGCTTAGGCGAAGCCCTGCGTCGGTAGCAACATCATCACCGTCATCACACCGTCGTGCTGACAGAACTCTCCCATGAAGCTCTGCTGGATCGGAGTTTGCGGGACGTCATCGAGCTGAATGTGTGCTGAACTCGTAGGTGCCGTACGTCCGGTACTTGGATCGGTCGGATCGTGAAGACGTACGACTACATCAACCGCGTTGTGCTAACGCTTCCGATTTCGGTCTACGAGGGTACGTGGACAACACTCTCCCCTATCATTGCTATGCATCACCATGACCCTGAGTGTGCGTAGGAATTTTTTTGAAATTACTACGTTCCCCAACAATGATCGCCGCGGAGGCGTGATTAGCGGCTCTCCCAGCAGAGGGTGACTCTCAAACGGCGATTGAAACCCGAAGGGTCAGAGAACTTCTTCAGATGGCTCTGGCGCAGCAGGAGGCTTATTCTTATAGTCAAGACAGAATTCATTCGACCCCTCGCCCAAGCCGGAGCCCGAGTTATAGTAGGCACATAGATTCAGCAGCCGTTTCAAGCAATGCCCGCGCCATGACTAGCCACGCGGGCATGACTCGGTGCGTGATGGAGCTCTTAACTTGGTTGATCAGGATAGGATCCGCCAAGAGGCTGAGCGGGCGGTTCAACAGGAAGCTGAGTAGGCGGCTCACTAGGCTTTTCCGGTTTATCCGACGACCTCTGTTGAGGCAGGCGTGGCCACAAGGACAGGAGGTGTCCCTTGCTTGGTGTCGGCTCTGCGTAATGAGCGTTTGCTAAAGGGTTTCAAGGGGCCTCGGAAGGTGCCCAATTACACGGCCGATTTACAGCCAGGGGCATGGATTGAACGCTATGAGATGGCCATGGAGCTATTGGAGGTCAGTGACACAGCAATGGCCAAGTACTTCACTATGATGTTAGATGGAATGGCTCGCACTTGGTTGAAGTGGCTGCCACCCAATTCCATCGGCTCATGGGAAGAATTAAAAGCCCGGTTTATTCAGAATTTTAAAGACACTTGCAAGAAGTCCATGTCAATTGTGGATTTAACTAACTGTAAACAAGAGGAAGGAGAGTCCACAACCCATTGGGTGCGCCAGGTCAAAGCCATAATACATTCATCTGATAAGATGGATGCCGGCTCTGTAGTCTTAATGTTGGAGAAAAATTGCCATTTTACGCCTCTAAAACAGAAGCTAGGGTGGCTCAAACGCGATTGTAATGACATGGGCCAGTTGATGGCAGCTCTAGTCAAGTATGCTGACTTTGATAGTACCAAGGATCCCGGGTCCGATGAGGAAAAGACAGGGAAGGGGAAGAATAACGGCAAGGGTCATCAGCATAACCCGACAAATCAGGGAGGCAATAATAAACGTAAGGCTGATAGTAGTTTGGAGTTTGTGGCTAACACCAATACACAGGGAAACAATCAGCGACGTGAGGGGAGGCCACCTCCTCGGTCCGGCGGGTCAGGTCCCACTCTTGAGCAGCTATTAAATGAGCCTTGTCCAAGGCACGATACTCAGCAGAAGCCGGCCACTCACCTATGGAAGGACTGTACGATCATGAAGGCTTTCAAGAACTCTAACATGTTCAATAACAATCATGGGCCGGGCGGTGGCTCAGGTGGCGGTGGTTTTCATGGTCCAGGAGGCGGTTCAATGTGACGCCCGGATAATTAAGCTAGTGAACCTTCGCTAATGATGCCACGTCACCTCGGTTAATGTTGATAATCTCGCGTTAGTTCAAAACCGATTGGAAATTCAAATTCAAAATAAAGGCAAACAACAAAAAATTTGAAACACTAAAGCTAAAATGTTCGTATTGTGGAAAATAAGCCATACTAAATATTGGTGAAGAAACCACACTTCTGTAAAGTATTTAAATGCACTATAGTAAGTAAAACAGCGACAAAAACAATTATTTGAATACTTTTAAAATACAAAAAAATTACAAACTATTTTATTTTAGGTGCCAATAACTGTGGTAGTGGCATAACTATTAATACAGTTTTAGGTATAACATTTTGTATTTTATATAAACTTTTAAAATTTAATAAAACAGAAAAGTATAATGACAAAAGGAAAAACAACAAAACGAGAAAAGGCCCTCTGGCCAACTAGGCCAAACAGCCCACCAGGCCACAACCGGCCAGCCCACCAGGCCACAACCGGTCAGCCCACACCCCACTCATCCCCTTCCTCCTGCTACAGGAGGCAGAGGAGGGCGTGGCGGCCATCCCAGCCACCCTGCCCACCGATGCCGTCGTGGCAGACATCCACCGCTTCCCCCATTCGGATAAGGTCGCGCCCAGCCTCCTCTCCCTCGCGGTCAAACCCTAGCACCCACTTTCCCCTCTCCCTCGCTCGCTCTCGCATCCGCATCGTGCAGTCGAGCCTCGTCGCCATGGCCGAACTCGCCCACGTAGCCACCGTCATCCCCGGGCTGTGAGACAGTGTCCGACCACTCCATCATCGTCTGCTACGTCGTCCTCGCAGAGCAAATCGCGTAGGAGAGCCCCATGTCGCCACCATCGAGCTCGTCTTCGACCGTCTGCATCACCGGCTACCGTCGTCGATTTGCTCGACCCCGACCTTCCTTGCCTCCTCGAGCTCGTCTTCGGCACCGCAGTGAGCTCCTCGTCCCTCCCCCTGCTTGCCCCCTTCATTCATTGGTGTAGCCTCCGTCCCCGAGCTCATTCGATCTAGCGCATACGCGTACATACCAGCATGCGTGCTCGGAGTTGCTGTTGCTCCTTGCGAACTGCTGCTCCTGCATACTTGCTGTTGCCGCTCGCGTCACCCGCGTGGCCGCGCCCATGCCCCTGAACCCCGCTCGTGCCTGCTGCCGCCTAGGGTCGTGCCCTGCTTCCCTTACTCGCAAGCGCCAGCGCGCCTCCTCCCTATTGCTGCCCGATGCTGCTGCTACTGCATCGTTACTGCGTGCTATACTGCTGCTGCTTACTCGTGCTCATGCGATGCTGCTTGCTGCTGTTGCGGATGGGCATGGCCGCTGCCTTTGCGCCCATGCGTGTTGGCCATGGCAACACAGCCGTCGCATAGCCACTGGAGGTGAGGTGAGGCACGATTGTACCAATGGCCGGCCTAACTAATTAGGATTATTTTAGATTAGGGGCTAATTAGTACTAGTTAAATTAGTTGTTTCCCAATGACATGTGGGACTCCCCCTTGATTAAATTAGTTAGTTGTTTTATTAACACTTGTGACAATGACATGTGGGCCACACCCACTGTTGACCAGTCAAATTGACTTGGTCAACCCAACCCATGGCCCCACCTCTAATACACACCAGCTAGCACAGCACCATGTGACAAAAGTATTTAGATATAAAATTTCGAATTGAAATATTTTAGAAAATTCTTAAAACTTTGAAGAATCATATAAAATAATCTATAACTCGGATGAAAATACTTTATACATGAAAGTTGCTCAGAACGACGAGACGAATTTGAATACGCAGCCCGTTTATCCGCCACGCATCCCTAGCATAGCGAACACGCAACTTTCCCCCTCCGGTTCGTCTGTCCGAAAACGCGAAACACCGGGGATACTTTCCCGGATGTTATCCCCCTTCACCGGTATCACCTAATACCGCGTTAGGGCACCCCTAGCACCGTTACTTATCTTGTCATGCATCGTTATGCATCTGTTTGCATTATATTTATTGTTTCTTCCCCCTCTTCTCTCGCTAGACATCGAGACCGATGCCGCTGCTACCCAGTATGACTACGGTGTTGACGACCCCTCTCTCTTGCCAGAGCAACCAGGCAAGCCCCCTCTTTGATCACCAGATATCGCCTACTCTTTTCTCTATACTGCTTGCATTAGAGTAGTGTAGCATGTTACTGCTTTCCGTTATTCCTACCCTGATGCATAGCCTGTCCTTGCTACTACTGTTGTTACCATTACCTGCTATCCTACTGCTTAGTATAGGATGCTAGTGTTCCATCAGTGGCCCTACACTCTTGTCCGTCTGCCATGCTATACTACTGGGCCGTGATCACTTCGGGAGGTGATCACGGGCATATACGATATACTTTACACAGTTACATTACCTGTGATACTGTTCAGAGATGGGGGCTGAAGGGGCAGGTGGCTCCATCCCGGTAGAGGTGGGCCTGGGTTCCCGACGGCCCCCGACGGTTACCTTGAGGCGGAGCGACAGGGCAGGTTGAGACCACCTAGGAGAGAGGTGGGCCTGGCCCTGGTTGATGTTCGCGGATACTTAACACGTTTAACGAGATCTTGGTATTTGATCTGAGTCTGGCTACTGGCCTGTACGCACTAACCATCTACGCGGGGACAGTTATGGGCACTCGACGTCGTGGTATCAGCCGAAGCACTTCGTGACGCCAGCGACTGAGCGGCGCGCGCCAGGTTGGACCGCGTAACGTGACTTCCTTTGTAATGGAGGTTGCTAGGTCTGCTCTCGGGCCGCGTACGCAACGTGCAGGTGTGCTATGGGCGATGGGCCCAGACCCCTGTGCGCTTAGGTTTAGACCGGCGTGCTGGCCTCTCTGTTGTGCCTAGGTAGGGCTGCGACGTGTTGATCTTCCGAGGCCGGGCATGACCCAGGAAAGTGTGTCCGGCCAAATGGGATCGAGCGTGTTGGGTTATGTGGTGCACCCCTGCAGGGAAGTTAATCTATTCGAATAGCCGTGATCTTCGGTAACAGGACGACTTGGAGTTGTACCTTGACCTTATGACAATTAGAACCAGATACTTAATAAAACACACCCTTCCAAGTGCCAGATACAACCGGTGATCGCTCTCTCACAGGGCGACGAGGGGAGGATCATCGGTTAGGATTATGCTATACGATGCTACTTGGAGGACTTCAGTCTACTCTCTTCTACATGATGCAAGACGGAGGCTGCCAGAAGCGTAGACTTCGAAAGGACTAGCTATCCCCCTCTTATTCCGGCTTTCTGCAGTCCAGTCCACATATAATAGCCTTATTCCAGTTGATACCAATGCATACATATGTAGTGTAGCTCCTTGCTTGCGAGTACTTTGGATGAGTACTCACGGTTGCTTTCTCCCTCTTTCCCCCTATCCCTTCTACCTGGTTGTCGCAACCAGATGTTGGAGCCCAGGAGCCAGATGCCATCTTCGACGACGACTCCTACTACACCGGAGGTGCCTACTACTACGTGATGCCCGCTGACGACGACCAGGAGTAGTTTAGGAGGATCCCAGGCAGGAGGCCTGCGCCTCTTTCGATCTGTATCCCAGTTTGTGCTAGCCATCTTATGGCAACGTGTTTAACTTATGTCTGTACTCAGATATTGTTGCTTCCGCTGACTCGTCTATGATCGAGCTCTTGTATTCGAGCTCTCGAGGCCCCTGGCTTGTTATGATGCTGGTATGACTTATTTTATTTGTAGAGTTGTGTTGTGATATCTTCCCGTGAGTCCCTGATCTTGATCGTACATGTTTGCGTGTATGATTAGTGTACGATTAAATCGGGGGCGTCACAAGTTGGTATCAGAGCTGACTGCCTGTAGGAATCCCTCTTCCACACTCCTTGGCCGAAGTTGAGTCTAGTCGATGAAAACTGTTTTACTAACATGGTTGTGCGGCCCATGGGCCCACGTCGCCATTGGGTGGTATTAGGATCTTTTGTTCCTCGTCTATACTCTCGAACTCTTATCTCTCTTCTATTCGGGTTAAATGTGTTATTTGTTTCATAGGAAGATTCCAAAAGCACATTGATGCCGAAAGAATCTTCTTTTGCTAAAATCTAACTTTAGGTTCTCGTTACACTTCCTGCCGGAGAGCCCCTTCATTACAGATGATCGACTGCTTCAACAGAAGATTTTGACAATACTCTCCGATGTTCTCCTGAGACTTTGTGCCATCGATTTTGCGATTCCCTTCCATCGATAAACCCTATGGATAACCACGTACACTTGCCATTCATTCAATGATTCCCCGTTGATCTTGTTATTACAAGATACCTCGAAATTCTCTCTACTGTTTCGACAATCCTTTGAGTTTACTGCCTTGCAGTTTCTTGCCCCAACAATACCCCTACAGATAATTCCTCAGACTTATCGAGTATCCACTCATTCCCAGTTGTTCTTGTGTTTCACAATGGTCTTCGAAATACTATTCGATCCTCCAAAAATCCTTAGTAGCTTATTGCTCTGCAATACTTGTTTGCTTGCATGATGGATGCTTTCCATATGTCTAGCAATATTCGTTAGTATCCTTAGGCATCGTCATTTTGATCCCTTTGATTCAACATGAGTGCGAATACACGCAACCATCAGTTGATCCTTTTAAATTATCTTTCCGGCTCAGACGTCAGTTTAAACATGAGCTGGTTCTCAACAAATCCAATTGCCGTCGATTGTACCCCTAAGGCTATTCTACTTGCCAATCCCTAATCAGAACATTGCTTCCGATTCCTTGATTTGAAAATCATAATTCCTTTGCATTTGAGCTCTGGATTAGTCAGTTGTTTCCATAATCCAATGCCTTTGCATTGTTACTTCCTCTGGCTGTGTGCCGATGCTCACATCAGCTCTGTTATGGACCGGCAGATCCTTTAATGGATTTTATCCGACAACATCCTTCATATTCAATAACCATGTGAGCCTTCCCTCGGATACATAATGCCTTTGGTAAATTGTATCATCTACTTGCTCAACCTTGCTCTACTTTCAAGCTTGTGATATTTACTCTTGAAACTTATGGTATATGTTTCTAAGAAGCCCCTATGGGTTGAACATATGCCTTCTCTAAACCGTGTCAACTCGAAAGTTTTCACGATCCTTACACTTCTGGTATTATGCCAGGTAAAATTTCAACACTACAACTTCTTCGAAAGTGAGAAGTGAATGAAAGGTTATGCATTGGAGAAGTGGGAGTCGACCTTGAGCTTTGTGTTCATGCCCATGGACACGATGTAGATCTTATCATTAAAGCTTCTCTTAAATTAATTATTCCTTTGGTATAAGTTCACCTTATATCTGGGATCTGGCCTTTTGCAATCGTGGTTCCGACCATGTTCTCCTTTAAATACCATTTCGCGTGCAAGTTTAAGCGCTTGTCTTCTGTAGGGCAATACCCCAGTCCAACCTCTACTTTGACTGTCATCGAGTATTACCCCTCTGGTATCTCGAGATTATCACGGGACTACATAACTTCTTATGAGTTCTTCATCAACTATTATTCTTGCCGATTCCAGTGCCCCCTCGAGATATGAGTTACTAGTCACTCTAGAACACCGATAAGTGAATCGATTCAGCACTCCGATTCAATAACTCTAAGTAATTTTCGTGTCTTATGAGTTTAATAATCCTTCAAGTCATTCCTAGCCTGATTGGCTATATCATTATCGTGCTAAAATTTAACTGTGCCACCTGTTCCTTATTACCGGAGCACATCTTTCGACAATAAGCTAAGCTTACGTCGATTTCTTTGTCCTATCATTTCACCTTGAACAGAAAGCTTGATTTCGAGTTTGTGTTGTACCCGTGTTCCAATAACCTTCCGTTTCATCATTCCTTTGACTTGTTGTCGTCGCTGATTGATTACATCTTCAAGAAAACTTTCAACAAATGTGTCGTGATCATCCTCAACGTAATGAGATCTTCCATGATATCAATCGACTTCCCGATGAGAAATACCATCCTTACCCCTCGATGATTTGTTTTACCATCAACAACACCCTTACCGTTCTTTCATCACAAACTCGTTCTGTTATTGATGCAACCTGCTATCCAGCTTGCATTATATTCTACCTTGAAGTATTACTATATTTTATGTCAAGGTTGTTGTGAGACTTGCTCCACCTCATAACAATTCTTGATACAGTGATACTTATCTCCGTATCCCTTTGTTTCTTGGTCCCCGTGTTGATTCTAACCGGGATGCAGTCAACGGAACTGCTGTGATTCTGCACTTCTAGCAACCCTAATGCTTTGATATTAATGGTCGATATTTCATTCTTGGACCATTGGTTATTGAATCACCATTCTAAATATTGATCATGCTACCTATGCCCATATTTCGGGTGCACCCTTCTATCATTGTTCAGTTGTGTATGTTTCCCTCCAGCATACATCACTATATCATTTGATCTGACAAAGGTTATCTCCTTGTTCAGATAATCGTGGAAATCCATTTTTTTAAATCCCAATGGAATGTTGCTGAGTCCATCGGCCACCTCCTCACCCTCTCCTTGATTTAATGATGAACTCTTGTTTTGGAACTCTCTTCCATAGTTCGTTCCCCGAGAATCTTATGATGTCACCTCGTTACTTTGTGTCGCACCTTTTCTTCTCAGGCATCCTGAGCCTAGGTATACAAACACCAATCAGATCTGAATCTCGGTCAGATATGATGGTTGGAACATATTTCCAAGAGTTATAACAATGGTCTTTATGTGACCCGGTAAGGTGATGTTGTGCCTAGCACACCTGGCCGGAGGCCCTATTGTTATAGATTCCTTTTCAGCAAGGTTATCCATTCTTCCATGAGGAAATTGTAATACTTATTCTATTAGTTGTTTCCGATGGATCCTTTGTATCCAAAGTCTGACCTTTACTTGAAGACCTTTTCAATGCTATCTCGAAGCATGTCTGTGGTGCTCCGATTTTCAACAAGAACATTTTAAGCCCAATGCTAAATGTTACTTGCTCAATTATCCAAACATCGTTGCATGGGTAATGTCATCAAATTTCTCTCCCCTTTCCTAAAGAGTTTTCTACATTATATCCTGCCAAGGATATCATGCTCTGCTTGTCCTTCGGAAGGATATACTCCTGATATATGTGTTTAAACACATTTTCCTTTCCATTATTTGGTTTAACCTTTCTTGTGGTCTATATGATCTAAGCAGTAATATTCTCCTGCTTATGTAAACACCTAAGTGTACAATTCTGTCAGCAAGACCCTGTTACTACTGTCGATGACCTTCCGGTAGCCGCCGATGGACGAGAACTTTGCCTATTGGTCCGCCTCGTTCAACGAGCAAGAAAATGGTTCTATTCGTCCCTCGCCCTTGGTACCGACATTGTTGCCGACATAACCGGCAGACGATCCTCTGACATGCCTTGCTTACATGATCGTGCAAGACGTCACCACCCTTTCTACTTTTAAACCACATGGTGGGCCCATAACCCACAGTTCCACAGGATCGAAACCTGACTCTCCTCTACGCCCTGTTGCCAAAGTTATTCCTAGAGCTTGACTTCGTATGTAATTCATGGGCCACCTGCCTAGTGATCTATTCTGGTATCAGACGCGATACTTATTCCCTTTGCTCTGAACCCCTTTCATATTTTGTATCAGGCAACGACCGATTGCCTATGCACTTGAAACTTCTACTTTGCACCTTCTTACTTTGCTCTCGATGTGTTTCATTTCTTCAGCTTGAGAGATACTCATGTGTTCCTTCTTGGGATAACCCTAGATGATTTTCCCTTATAACATTCTATCATTGTACAGTTGCGGCTTACCGATTCGTAAGTACGATGGAGTTCCCGAAGAAAGGATGACAACTTCATCATGATGCATTGAAATAAAGAATTCAAGACATCAACAAAAGGGATTAACTTCTTCGAGAAGAGCAGCTAAGACCGAGAAGATCCGTTAGAATATCGTGACCAGACCTTTCCCCTTACTCTACCTCTTAAATCTCGGGACGAGATTTCTTGTAGTGGAGGAGAATTGTGACGCCCGGATAATTAAGCTAGTGAACCTTCGCTAATGATGCCACGTCACCTCGGTTAATGTTGATAATCTCGCGTTAGTTCAAAACCGATTGGAAATTCAAATTCAAAATAAAGGCAAACAACAAAAAATTTGAAACACTAAAGCTAAAATGTTCGTATTGTGGAAAATAAGCCATACTAAATATTGGTGAAGAAACCACACTTCTGTAAAGTATTTAAATGCACTATAGTAAGTAAAACGGCGACAAAAACAATTATTTGAATACTTTTAAAATACAAAAAAATTACAAACTATTTTATTTTAGGTGCCAATAACTGTGGTAGTGGCATAACTATTAATACAGTTTTAGGTATAACATTTTGTATTTTATATAAACTTTTAAAATTTAATAAAACAGAAAAGTATAATGACAAAAGGAAAAACAACAAAACGAGAAAAGGCCCTCTGGCCAACTAGGCCAAACAGCCCACCAGGCCACAACCGGCCAGCCCACCAGGCCACAACCGGTCAGCCCACACCCCACTCATCCCCTTCCTCCTGCTACAGGAGGCAGAGGAGGGCGTGGCGGCCATCCCAGCCACCCTGCCCACCGATGCCGTCGTGGCAGACATCCACCGCTTCCCCCATTCGGATAAGGTCGCGCCCAGCCTCCTCTCCCTTGCGGTCAAACCCTAGCACCCACTTTCCCCTCTCCCTCGCTCGCTCTCGCATCCGCATCGCGCAGTCGAGCCTCGTCGCCATGGCCGAACTCGCCCACGTAGCCACCGTCATCCCCGGGCTGTGAGACAGTGTCCGACCACTCCATCATCGTCTGCTACGTCGTCCTCGCAGAGCAAATCGCGCAGGAGAGCCCCACGTCGCCACCATCGAGCTCGTCTTCGACCGTCTGCATCACCGGCTACCGTCGTCGATTCGCTCGACCCCGACCTTCCTTGCCTCCTCGAGCTCGTCTTCGGCACCGCAGTGAGCTCCTCGTCCATCCCCCTGCATGCCCCCTTCATTCATTGGTGTAGCCTCCGTCCCTGAGCTCATCCGATCTAGCGCATACGCGTACATACCAGCATGCATGCTCGGAGTTGCTGTTGCTCCTTGCGAACTGCTGCTCCTGCATACTTGCTGTTGCCGCTCGCGTCGCCCGCGTGGCCGCGCCCATGCCCCTGAACCCCGCTCGTGCCTGCTGCCGCCTAAGGTCGTGCCCTGCTTCCCTTACTCGCAAGAGCCAGCGCGCCTCCTCCCTATTGCTGCCCGATGCTGCTGCTACTGCATCGTTACTGCGTGCTATACTGCTGCTGCTTACTCGTGCTCATGCGATGCTGCTTGCTGCTGTTGCGGATGGGCATGGCCGCTGCCTTTGCGCCCATGCGTGTTGGCCATGGCAACACAGCCGTCGCATAGCCACTGGAGGTGAGGTGAGGCACGGTTGTACCAATGGCCGGCCTAACTAATTAGGATTATTTTAGATTAGGGGCTAATTAGTACTAGTTAAATTAGTTGTTTCCCAATGACATGTGGGACTCCCCCTTGATTAAATTAGTTAGTTGTTTTATTAACACTTGTGACAATGACATGTGGGCCACACCCACTGTTGACCAGTCAAATTGACTTGGTCAACCCAACCCATGGCCCCACCTCTAATACACACCAGCTAGCACAGCACCATGTGACAAAAGTATTTAGATATAAAATTTCGAATTGAAATATTTTAGAAAATTCTTAAAACTTTGAAGAATCATATAAAATAATCTATAACTTGGATGAAAATACTTTATACATGAAAGTTGCTCAGAACGACGAGACGAATTTGAATACGCAGCCCGCTTATCCGCCATGCATCCCTAGCATAGCGAACACGCAACTTTCCCCCTCCGGTTCGTCTGTCCGAAAACGCGAAACACCGGGGATACTTTCCCGGATGTTATCCCCCTTCACCGGTATCACCTAATACCGCGTTAGGGCACCCCTAGCACCGTTACTTATCTTGTCATGCATTGTTATGCATCTGTTTGCATTATATTTATTGTTTCTTCCCCCTCTTCTCTCGCTAGACATCGAGACTGACGCCGCTGCTACCCAGTACGACTACGGTGTTGACGACCCCTCTCTCTTGCCAGAGCAACCAGGCAAGCCCCCCCTTTGATCACCAGATATCGCCTACTCTTTTCTCTATACTGCTTGCATTAGAGTAGTGTAGCATGTTACTGCTTTCCGTTATTCCTACCCTGATGCATAGCCTGTCCTTGCTACTACTGTTGTTACCATTACCTGCTATCCTACTGCTTAGTATAGGATGCTAGTGTTCCATCAGTGGCCCTACACTCTTGTCCGTCTGCCATGCTATACTACTGGGCCGTGATCACTTCGGGAGGTGATCACGGGCATATACGATATACTTTACACAGTTACATTACCTGTGATACTGTTCAGAGATGGGGGCTGAAGGGGCAGGTGGCTCCATCCCGGTAGAGGTGGGCCTGGGTTCCCGACGGCCCCCGACGGTTACCTTGAGGCGGAGCGACAGGGCAGGTTGAGACCACCTAGGAGAGAGGTGGGCCTGGCCCTGGTTGATGTTCGCGGATACTTAACACGTTTAACGAGATCTTGGTATTTGATCTGAGTCTGGCTACTGGCCTGTACGCACTAACCATCTACGCGGGGACAGTTATGGGCACTCGACGTCGTGGTATCAGCCGAAGCACTTCGTGACGCCAGCGACTGAGCGGCGCGCGCCGGGTTGGACCGCGTAACGTGACTTCCTTTGTAATGGAGGTTGCTAGGTCTGCTCTCGGGCCGCGTACGCAACGTGCAGGTGTGCTATGGGCGATGGGCCCAGACCCCTGTGCGCTTAGGTTTAGACCGGCGTGCTTGCCTCTCTGTTGTGCCTAGGTAGGGCTGCGACGTGTTGATCTTCCGAGGCCGGGCATGACCCAGGAAAGTATGTCCGGCCAAATGGGATCGAGCGTGTTGGGTTATGTGGTGCACCCCTGCAGGGAAGTTAATCTATTCGAATAGCCGTGATCTTCGGTAACAGGACGACTTGGAGTTGTACCTTGACCTTATGACAACTAGAACCAGATACTTAATAAAACACACCCTTCCAAGTGCCAGATACAACCGGTGATCGCTCTCTCACAGGGCGACGAAGGGAGGATCATCGGTTAGGATTATGCTATACGATGCTACTTGGAGGACTTCAGTCTACTCTCTTCTACATGATGCAAGACGGAGGCTGCCAGAAGCGTAGACTTCGAAAGGACTAGCTATCCCCCTCTTATTCCGGCTTTCTGCAGTCCAGTCCACATATAATAGCCTTATTCCAGTTGATACCAATGCATACATATGTAGTGTAGCTCCTTGCTTGCGAGTACTTTGGATGAGTACTCACGGTTGCTTTCTCCCTCTTTCCCCCTATCCCTTCTACCTGGTTGTCGCAACCAGATGTTGGAGCCCAGGAGCCAGACGCCATCTTCGACGACGACTCCTACTACACCGGAGGTGCCTACTACTACGTGATGCCCGCTGACGACGACCAGGAGTAGTTTAGGAGGATCCCAGGCAGGAGGCCTGCGCCTCTTTCGATCTGTATCCCAGTTTGTGCTAGCCATCTTATGGCAACGTGTTTAACTTATGTCTGTACTCAGATATTGTTGCTTCCGCTGACTCGTCTATGATCGAGCTCTTGTATTCGAGCTCTCAAGGCCCCTGGCTTGTAATATGATGCTTGTATGACTTATTTTATTTGTAGAGTTGTGTTGTGATATCTTCCCGTGAGTCCCTGATCTTGATCGTACACGTTTGCGTGTATGATTAGTGTACGATTAAATCGGGGGCGTCACATTCAAATTCCAATTTTCAAGGCTCTCAAGGAAATCAAGGTGGGTACAATCAGCAATCTGGCCAAGGAGGTCAGCAGCAGCAACAACAATCTGGATACCAAAGCAATCCAAAGAAGTTGAACGGTGGGCAGTATCGTGTGTTCACCACCAGTTGGTGCAGACGGGACCAGAAGCTTCATAAGAGGGCTGTGAATGTTGTTGAGCCGGCAGTCCCTGGTTATTTGAGATGGTCTGAGTAGCCTATTCTATGGAGTAGGGAGGATCACCCTCCCCGGGTTGACAATCCAGGTCACGTGGCCTTGGTGGTGGCACCTCAGGTTGGTGGATATAAATTCACTAAAGTACTCATGGACGGAGACAGCAGTATCAACATCCTCTATTATGAGACTTTCCGTCGCATGGGGTTGACTGACAAAAGTCTTAAGACGTCCAACACTTTTTTTCATGGAGTGGTGCCTTGTAATTCGGCATACCCAGTGGGTAAGATTGAGCTGGAGGTAGCTTTTAGAGATGAGCATGATTCTAGGGATGAGAAATTAACTTTTGAAGTAGTCAAAATTAAGAGCCTGTATCATGCCCTGTTTGGACGATCGCCTTATGCCAAGTTCATGGCACGGTCGTGTTCTGTTTATTTGCAGCTCAAAATGTCAGGTTATAAGGGCACTATTACAGTACATGGAAGTCGGAAGATAGCCTTGGAATGTGAGGAAGGTGATGCTGCTTATGCCGAATCTGCTTGTGCAACAGAGGAGTTGAAATTCTACAAGGATAATGTTGACCTGGCGGACATGACATCTTTGAAAAAACCAACTACAAAGCATGAGCCGTTGCTGAAGTTTAAGTCCGCTGATGACACTAAGCTCGTTGATTTTGTTCCAAGTGACTCATCTAAACAGTTTAGTATCAGTGCTAATCTGGATCCCAAATAGGAAAGCGTGCTCATCGAGTTCATCCGTGAGAACCGGGACATCTTTGCATGGAAACCTTCTGACATGCCGGGTGTACCGAGAGAACTCGCTGAGCACACTCTCAACATTGATCCAAAATTTAAGCCGGTCAAGCAGTTTCTTCAGCGGTTGAATGAGTAAAGGCCCAAGGCCATTGGTGAAGAGGTGGCCCGGCTCTTGGCGGCCGGGTTCATTATTGAAGTTTTTCATCTAGAGTGGTTGCTAACCCGGTGCTCGTGCTTAAAAAGAACGACACATGGCGTATGTGTGTGGATTACACGGACTTAAACAAGGCTTGTCCGGCTGATCCTTTTGCTCTCCCTCATATTGATCAAATCATTGATGCTACGGCGGGTTGTGAGCGTTTGAGCTTTTTGGATGCTTATTATGGTTATCATCAGATCAAGATGGCAGTTAAGGACCAGGAGAAGACAACTTTTATTACTCCATTTGGAGCCTTCTGCTATGTGTCTATGCCTTTTGGGCTTAAGAGTGCCCAGGCGACTTATCGACGATGTGTGCAGAACTGCCTTCACAATCAGACTGGGCGCAATGTTCATGCTTATGTGGACGATATAATGGTGAAATCCAGAGGGAAGCAGACCTTGATAGATGATCTGAAGGAAACCTTTGATAACCTCCGGGTCTACAAGATGATGCTTAACCCGGCCAAGTGCGTTTTTGGAGTGCTGGCGGGTAAGCTTTTGGGTTTTTTGGTTTCTAACAAAGGCATTGAGGCTAACACGGAGAAAATCAAAAGTGATTACATCTTTGGCTAAACCGGCGTGCATCAATGACGTTCAGCGATTGGTAGGTCGTGTTGTAGTTTTAAGCCTGTTCATAAGCCGGTTAGGTGAGAAGGCTATACCGCTGTATCAAATGATGAAGAAGACAAATCATTTATCTGGAGTGATGCTGCTAACTCCGCCTTTGAAGATCTGAAAAGACAGCTCGCTGATCCGCCGGTTCTTGCTACTCCCATTGATAAGGAGTGCTACCTCTTGAACACTGCGTTGGATTTCCCCGAAGAGGAGAGGATGATGCAGCAAAGTAGCGTAAGTATTTCTCTCAGTTTTTGAGAATCAAGGTATCAATCCAGTAGGAGGCTACGCGCGAATCCCTCGTACCTACACAAAAACAATAGCTCAATGTAACCAACCCGCTTAGGGGTTGTCAATCCCTTCACGGTCACTTACGAAAGTGAGATCTGATAGAGATGACAAATAATATTTTTGGTATTTTTGGTATAGAGATGCAAAGTAAAAAGTAAAAGCAAAGTAAAAGCAAAGCAATAATAAAGTGATGGAGATTGATATGATGAGAAAGAGACCCGGGGGCCATAGGTTTCACTAGTGGCTTCTCTCAAGAGCATAAGTATTCTACGGTGGGTGAACAAATTACTGTTGAGAAATTGACAGAATTGAGCATAGTTATGAGAATATCTAGGTATGATCATGTATATAGGCATCACGTCCGAGACAAGTAGACCGACTCCTGCCTGCATCTACTACTATTACTCCACTCATCGACCACTATCCAGCATGCATCTAGAGTATTAAGTTAAAAACAGAGTAACGCCTTAAGCAAGATGACATGATGTAGAGGGATAGTTTCATGCAATATGATAAAAAAACCCATCTTGTTATCCTCGATGGCAACAATACAATACGTGCCTTTCTGCCCCTTCTGTCACTGGGAAAGGACACCGCAAGATCGAACCCAAAGCTAAGCACTTCTCCCATGGCAAGAACAACCAATCTAGTTGGCCAAACCAAACTGACAATTCGAAGAGACTTGCAAAGATAACCAATCATACATAAAAGAATTCAGAGAAGATTCAAATATTATTCATAGATAGACTTGATCATAAACCCACAATTCATTGGTCTCAACAAACACACCGCAAAAAGAAGATTACATCGAATAGATCTGCACAAGAGAGGGGGAGAACATTGTATTGAGATCCAAAAAGAGAGAAGAATCCATCTAGCTACTAACTATGGACCCGTAGGTCTGAAGTAAACTACTCACACTTCATCGGAGGGGCTTGGATGATGATGTAGAAGCCCTGCGTGATCGATGCCCCTTCTGGCGGAGCTTCGGAACAGGCCCCAAGATGGGATCTCGTGAATACAGGAAGTTGCGGCGGTGGAATTAGGTTTTTGGCTCCGTCCCCGATTGTTTGGGGGTACGTAGGTATATGTAGGAGGAAGGAGTACGTCGGTGGAGCTTCGAGGGGCCCACGAGGCAGGGGGCGCGCCCTCCACCCTCGTGACCGCCTCATGGCTTTCTTGACGGAGGGTCCAAGTCTCCTGGATCTTATCTGATGAGAAAATCATGTTTCCGAAGGTTTCATTCCGTTTGGACTCCGTTTGATATTCTGTTTCTCCGAAACACTTAAATAGGCAAAAAACATCAATTCTGGGTTGGGCCTCCGGTTAATAGGTTAGTCCCAAAAATAATATAAAAGTGGAAAATAAAGCCCAATATAGTCCAAAACAGTAGATAATATAGCATGGAGCAATCAAAAATTATAGATACGTTGGAGACGTATCAAGCATCCCCAAGCTTAATTCCTGCTCGTCCTCGAGTAGGTAAATGATAAAAACAGAATCTTTGATGCGGAGTGCTACTTGGCATAATTTTAATGTAATTCTTCTTAATTGTGGTATGAATATTCAAATCCGAAATATTCAAGAAAAAAGTTCATATTGACATAAAAATGGTAATACTTCAAGCACACTAACTAAGCAATTATGTCTTCTCAAAATAACATGGCCAAAGAAAGTTCATCCCTACAAAATCATATAGTTTAGTCATGTTTCATTTTTGTCACACAAGAATGCTCTCATCATGCACAACCCTGATGACAATCCAAGCAATTATTTCATACTTTAGTAATCTCAAACCTATAAACTTTCATGCAATATATGAGCGCGAGCCATGGACATAGCACTATGGGTGGAATAGAATATAATGACGGGGGTTATGTGGAGAAGACAAAAAAGGAGAAAGTCTCACATCAACGAGCCTAATCAATGGGCTATGGAGATGCCCACCGATTGATGTTAATGCAAGGAGTAGGGATTGCCATGCAACGGATGCACTAGAGCTATAAATGCATGAAAGCTCAACAAAAGAAACTAGTGTGTGTGCATCCAACTTGCTTGCTCACGAAGACCTAGGGCACTTGAGGAGGCCCATTGTTGGAATATACAAGCCAAGTTCTATAATGAAAAATTCCCACTAGTATATGAAAGTGATAACATGAGAGACTCTCTACTATGAAGATCATGGTGCTATTTTGAAGCACAAGTGTGGTACAAGGATAGTAATATTGTCCCTTCTCTCTTTTTCTCTCATTTTTTGGGCCTTTTCTTTTTTTAATGACCTTTCTCTTTTTTTGGGCCTTCTCTTTTTTATGGCCTTTTTTATTTCCTCACTTGGGACAATGCTCTAATAATGATGATCATCACACTTCTATTTATTTACAACTCAATGATTACAACTCGATACTAGAACAAAGATGACTCTATATGAATGCCTCCGGCGGTGTACCGGGATATGCAATGAACCAAGAGTGACATGTATGAAAGAATTATGAACGGTGGCTTTGCCACAAATACTATGTCAACTACATGATCATGCTAAGCAATATGACAATGATGAATGTGTAATAATGAACGGAATGATGGAAAGTTGCATGATAATATATCTCGGAATGGCCATGGAAATGCCATAATAGGTAGGTATGGTGGCTGTCTTGAGGAAGATATAAGGAGGTTTATGTGTGAAAGAGCGTATCATATCACGGGGTTTGGATGCACCGGCGAAGTTTGCGCCAACTCTCAATGTGAGAAAGGGCAATGCACGGTACCGAAGAGGCTAGCAAGGATGGAAGGGTGAGAGTGCGTATAATCCATGGACTCAACATTAGTCATAAAGAACTCACATACTTATTGCAAAAATCTACAAGTCATCAAAAACCTCGGCACTACGCGCATGCTCCTAGGGGGGTAGATTGGTAGGAAGACCATCGCTCGTCCCCGACCGCCACTCATAAGGAAGACAATCAAATAACACCTCATGTTTCAAATTTGTTGCATAACGTTTATCATACGTGCATGCTACGGGACTTGCAAACTTCAACACAAGTATTTCTCAATTTCACAACCACTCAACTAGCATGACTTTGATATTATTACATCCATATCTCAAAACAATCATCAAGCATCAAACTTTTCTTAGTATTCAACACACTCATAAGAAAGTTTTATTATTAATCTTGCATACCAAGTGTTGGTGTCAAAACCGGCGGATCTCGGGTAGGGGGTCCCGAACTCTGCGTCTAAGGAGGATGGTAACAGGAGGCAGGGGACACGATGTTTTACCCAGGTTCGGGCCCTCTTGATGGAGGTAAAACCCTACGTCCTGCTTGATTATTCTTAATAATATGACTAGTACAAGAGTTGATCTACCACGAGATCGAAGAGGCTAAACCCTAGAAGGTAGCCTATGGTATGATTGTATGTTGTCCTACGGACTAAAACCCTCCGGTTTATATAGACACCGGAGGAGGCTAGGATTACACAAGGTCGGTTACAAAGGAGGAGATATCCATATCCGTATTGCCTAGCTTGCCTTCCACGCCAAGTAGAGTCCCATCCGGACACGGGATGAAGTCTTCAATCTCGTATCTTCATAGTCCAACAGTCCGGCCAAAGGATATAGTCCGGCTGTCCGGAGACCCCCCTAATCCAGGACTCCCTTAGTAGCCCCTGAACCAGGCTTCAATGACGATGAGTCCGGCGCACAGTGTTGTCTTCGGCATTGCAAGGTGGGTTCGTCCTCCGAATATGCCACGGAAGAGTTTGAATACAAGGATAGTGTCCGAACCTGCAAAATAAGTTCCACATACCACCGTAGAGAGAATAATATTTCCACAAATCTAATCTGCTGACATGTTTTGGCAACATGACATCATGCCATGGCCCGGTAATTATTCAAACCGTTTTTCTTTAACCAGCCCCGCACATAACGCGAGGCGGTTTCTTGACACGTCTTGTCAAAGCAGAGATCATGCTCCCATTATTACGGGATTCTCATCAATACGGGCGTGGATAACCCAACCGCGCCACCAAGTACGGCGCTTGGGGGATAAGCGAGTTTTACCAGGCTAGTGGGGGGCGCATAGTTTCATCCGCCCTTATAAAGGGATAAGGTCTCACCTTTTTCTACCCATGCCTTCTTCCTCCTTGCTCATCCATTCTGGCACACTCGAGCTCCAACGCCCAAGTTCACATCCTTCTCCTCAACTCTCTCCAAACATGTCCGGAGCGGGAGGCAAGTGGATGGCCTCCTCCGTCACGGAGGGACACATCAAAAAGCTACGTGGAGCCGGATACTTAGCCACGGATATCGCGCACCGGCTGCCAGCCGCAGGGCAGGTCGTCCCTACCCCGGAACCTCACGAAAGGGTGGTTTTCCTCCTCCACTTCGTCTGTGGACTGGGGTTTCCCCTCCATCGGTTCGTTCGTGGCCTCATGTTCTATTATGGGCTGGACTTTCATGATCTGGCCCCAATTTCATCCTCAACATCTCGGCATTCATCGTCGTGTGTGAGGCTTTCCTCCGCATCCGGCCCCACTTCGCATGTGGCTGAAGACCTTCAATATCAAGCCAAAGGTGGTGGGCGGCCAACAAGCAGAATGCGGCGGAGCCATGGTGGGCAAAATGCCCAACGTTATATGGCTCGAGGGCTCCTTCGTGGAGACCATAAAGGGGTGGCAATCGGGGTGGTTCTACATCACCGAGCCACGCGACAACAACTGGGTGGCGGCCCCCAAGTTTCGATCTGGAATCCCCATGCGGCTCACTTCCTGGAAGGAGAAGGGCCTGTCCTGGGGTTCATCGGTGGAGCTGGACAGACTCGAGAAGTGTATCTGAAACATGATAAGCAAGAAACTTTAGCTTGTCAACATAGTCCAGGTCATGCTCTTCCTCCGGATCCTCCCGTGTCAACAACGGGATTTCAACTTATGGGAGTTCGACCCGGCCTAGCACCAGACTCTACACGAGCTCTTTGACACGACACATAAGGACGTCTGGAGGGTGCTGTTCAAGGGCGCTGAGGTCCCTCCTTCTCTCACCGAGGACCGCGGGTTAAGCGCGAAGCGCCCTGCGAATTCGGTAAGTCTTGTACATCTGGTAGGATATTTATTTCCCATAGCTTAACCATGCGCAGGGTCTGAGCTCCCATGCCTTTGATAGGACTGGGTGGAGACATCGAAACAGATTAACTGTCCGGCCCCTCTGCCCGAAGACACTGTGGACGCCCTCCTGACGGAGATGCGGACTCCGGATCCTTATGAGGTGCCGGAGAAGACCAAGAAGAAGGCCAAGGGAACCCGAAAGAGTTCCTGGCGCCAGGTGGTATCGGACTCATCGTCCGATAACACCGAGACGCACTCCTCCCGTGAAAACGAGGAGAAGGAAGATGAAGATTCTCCCCCTCCAGCCAGGGGAGACAAGAAAAGGAAGGCCACCCCAACAGGGGAGGCCGAAGGGTCCAAGAAGGGAAGGACTCTCCTTCCGGACTGCTCCACCACCGCCACCGACGATGAAGGCGAGTGGCTGCTCAGGGCCAAGCCCCTGGCGAAGTCGTAAGTATTTGGATACCAGAGTAACTCATAGCATACCTTTGTCGCACTGCGTCGAATATGATTACGCAGTCCGCCCCAAGCCCGTATCGATGCATCATTGTCGGACGGTTCCTTGGACTCGTCGGACATGAATAGTGATACACTTCCAACCGTCTCCTCTCCTTGCCCTACGGACAATCCCGAGGTATTGTCTCAGGGGCACCGAGCTAGGGGAGACAGTCCCGAAGGCACCTCATGGCGACCTTCCGGACTCCAGGAGCAAGGCTCCCGGGGGCTCCAAGTTCGGCCCTCAGCCGAACACCACGCCGGAACCTCCAATGGTTCCGGACTCGGGCAGGCGGCCCCCTTCCAAAAGGGGTAAGCCATCCGTGCCGATGGCCTCTGTCCATCCAGAGGCACCGGACGACCTGCTGGGAGAGCTTCACGGTGCTTCCATCGACGAAGAGCACCGCATTATTATGAGTGTGGTGATCAAGAAGGTTCAGTCCGCCAAGAGCAGACTGACTGAAGCCTGTGCCAGCCTTCTAACAGGCTTTGAGGTAAGTATTTAAAATATAGGAAAAATATTACCGCATAGACAGTAGCCCCGGATGCTCTTTTTGGTGTTCACAAAGAAAAGCCGAATAGAGGATCAAATAATATCTGTAGGAGTCTAATATAAGTATGTCTGTATGCGTATGCAGGCTTCGCTGCTGACCTCTGCCGCACTGACTGTGGAGGTCGCCGCACTGAAGCAGGACCTCGAGGGGTCCGAGAAAGAGCTTGGCCTTGCCAAGAGGCAGCTCGAGGAGAACAAAGGTAAGTAATACCTTGTCTATATATAAAAGAAAATGTGGTTGCGAAATGACAGGATCATCATGAATGTGCCAGGGGCCACGACCGAAGTGGCGACCCTGAAGCAAGCGTTGTCCGAGGCTGAAAACAAAGCGGCCAAGGAGCGCGCCGAGCAGGAAAAGCAAGATGCACGGGTGGGCGAGGTGCAGCAAGAGCTCCAGGCTCTCGTGAAGAAGCACGAGGCTTTGGAGCTTGACTCGAAGACACGAGAGTCCGAGCTTGCCGCGGCCCTCGAGAGCTCAAAGCATGCCAAGGCAGAAGCCCAAAAGGCCCTCCAAGAAATTGAGGCAATGAGGAAGATAGCGGCGGGTAAGGCATTCAATATGCTAAGCAAGCATGTGAAAGTGAATTACTTGTTACTTACCCAAGTCCGGAGCTCTCCAGGAGCATTCACAGATTTGCCCCGCAGCGTGTCAGATGCCGTGAAGTATTACCAGGCCGAGGAGGGAAGCTCGACGGAGAAGTTGTTCTGGTCTCAGTATACTGGGACCGAACACCCGATGCCTATGAGCAACCAGCTGAAGCAACTGGTCAAGCTGCACAAGGCGGCCGAACAGGCCATGAAGGGCTTTATAGTCCGGATGTGGCCTGGCGACTCCCTTCCCAATAGCTACTTCGGCCTGGTGAGACGGCTTGTGGATGCCTGCCCACGGCTAGAAGTCATCAAGCGGTCAATCTGTATCGAAGGTGCCCGCCGGGCTTTTGCCCGTGCAAAGGTGCACTGGGCCAAGATGGACGCCGAGAAGCTGGTGAAGGAGGGGCCGCCGCAGGGCAAGGAGCATCGCCACCCCGAAATGTATTATGAGGGTGTCCTGAAGGGTGCCCGTCTTGTGGCGGACGAGTGTGCGAAGGATGTAATTTTTGAATGAACTTGCTCATGTGATCCTATATTATGAAAACTTGTTCATATGCGCTATGCAATGCTTGTTTGAATTTAAAATAGTGCCTTATGTGCAGCTGTTTATCAAATCTGAGAGATGGCTAGTCGTCGGCTTCTGCCCCCATGCCACGAGTGCTGGGGTGTTCGGGATAAACCTGAGCACTCTTTTTCCTATTTTTGGGTCCTTCGAGGGAGGTGCTCAGCACAACGAACAAGGCAATCGGACTATAATGCTTTATCACTCTCACTTAGCCATAGTATTCTACAATTTTAAATTTTGGCGAAGCCCCTAGTATTCGGAAGGCCGAATTCGGAGCGCTATACACGCCTTAAGCCGGACAAAGTCGACTCCTCGCTCTAAGCGGCATAAGTCTTTAGGGACTCGAGACCTCTCGAACAGCGACCATCTCTCGCCTTATCATGACAGTCAGTTTTAGCTTTCTCTACTGAGGTGCTTAGCCCAGCTGAACCGGGGCACAATCGCAGTAGTTCTCCCAGTGCTACCTTAGCTGATATAGCGGAACGTAAGGTACCAAAACATGGGAGCTGGGCAAACCCAACTATTGACCCAAGACATGATTCGGAGCTGATGCATATAATGCTATAAGTTCGGGGTGCCGGACTGTCGAAAGTGTTCAGACTTCTCACGCCGTATTATGGGGTATGCTTAAGCCCCTGGCGTATTGGCTGTACCAGAGTGTACAGGTGCTGGATGTCATGAATGAACATATATATATATATATAAAGAAGAATAAAGAATGCGATAATAGTCTAGTGCTATGCAATGTTTATTCAAAAAGGTGCGTTGAAGCAGAATGATACAAGTAGTGTGATAAGCAAAAAGTAGGACTATCTGACATGTCCCCTCCAAGGGCAAGCTGAGGAATGGTATTTAAAGCAGGTATCTCACTCGTTATCAGAGACCACCTGGGAATTCCTTGATGCGACATAGCTTTCTGCCTCCTTGGTTGTTGTATCGTGTGTCCTGCAATCGTACTGCCGGACGGGGCTTCCAGAGATTAAAGTCCTGAAAGAAAGAAAAATAACAAAGCGGGAAGCTCCTAGTGCGGTTGAGCCGCGTCTTGGGGTGTGCCGTAGTCGTGCCCCCCCTCCCCACTTGTGCCCATGGTATTTTCAATGCATAATTATGTACGCCTGGCACGGATTTCGCCGTTTGGCTGGGACTGGGGCGGGGGCTGCATTGCTATGCGAGCTCGGAACGTGCCAGGCGGTCTTGTTACCGATTACTTCGGGCGCGCTTGAAGGTGTCCGGGTCTTTAATCGCCGAACTGGTGGATTGCCTTAAGAGGCTGCTTTGCGCTTCTGCTGCGAGGGCCACAGTGTGGTCCTCTGTGCGGAGAGAACGCTCTGTGTTTCCATTGACTGTGATGACCCCCGAGGTCCTAGCATCTTGAGCTTGAGGTATGCATAATGCGGTACCGCGTTGAATCTCGCAAATGCGGTTCGCCCGAGCAGTGCATGATAGCCACTGCGGAACGGGACTATATCGAAGATTAACTCCTCGTTTCCGAAGTTATCCGGGGATCCGGAGACCACTTCCAGTGTGACTGAGCCTGTGCAATGGGCCTCTACACCTGGTATGATGCCTTTGAAGGTCATTTTTGTGGGTTTGATCCTTGAGGGGTCTATACCCATTTTGCGCACTGTGTCCTGATAAAGCAGGTTCAGGCTACTGTCGCCATCCATAAGGACTCGAGTGAGGTGAAATCCGTCAATGATTGGGTCTAGGACCAGTGCGGCGAATCCGCCATGACGGATACAAGTGGGGTGGTCCCTGCGATCGAAGGTGATCGGACAAGAGGACCATGGGTTGAACTTTGGGGCGACTGGCTCCAACGCATATACGTCCCTTAGCGCACGCTTCCGCTCCCTCTTGGGGATGTGGGTTGCATATATCATGTTCACCATCCGCACTTGTGGGGGGAACCTCTTCTGTCCTCCGGTGTTCGGCTGCCGGGGCTCCTCCTCGTCATCACTATGTGAACCCTTATCTTTGTTTTCGGCATTTAACTTGCCGGCCTGCTTGAACACCCAACAATCCCTGTTGGTGTGGTTGGCTGGCTTGTCGGGGGTGTCATGTATTTGGCACGAGCGATCGAGTATACAGTCCAAACTGGACGGGCCTGGAGTGTTTCTTTTGAATGGCTTTTTGCGCTGACCGGGTTTAGAGCCTTTGAATCCGGCATTGACTGCCGTATCCTCCTTATTATCGCTGTTAATGCGGCGCTTGTGTTTGTTGCGACGTGACCTGCCATTGCCATCCTTGGTATCCGAAGTACCATGATTCTTCGATATATTATTGCTGTGAGCTAGCCAGCTGTCTTCTCCCGCGCAAAAGCAGGTCATGAGTGTCGTGAGGTCTGCCATAGATTTCGGCTTTTCCTGGCCAAGGTACCGGGCGAGCCAGTCGTCGCGGATGTTGTGCTTAAAAGCTGCTAGGGCCTCTGCATCCGGACAGTCGACGATTTGATTTTTCTTTGTTAGGAACCGTGTCCAGAATTGCCTGGCCGATTCCTCTGGCTGCTGAATTATGTGGCTCAAGTCATCGGCATCTGGTGGTCGCACATAAGTGCTCTGGAAGTTGTCGAGGAATGCGGCTTCCAGATCTTCCCAACATCCAATGGATTCTGCTGGCAGGCTGTTGAGCCAATGCCGAGCTGGTCCTTTGAGTTTGAGTGAGAGGTATTTGATGGCGTGTAGATCGTCACCGCGGGCCATGTGGATGTGCAGGAGGAAGTCTTCGATCCACACCGCAGGATCTGTTGTGCCGTCGTATCATTCGATATTTACGGGTTTGAAACCCTCTGGGATTTGGTGATCCATTACTTCATCTGTGAAGCATAGGGGTGTGCAGCGCCTCTGTACTGGGCTATATCACGACGCAGCTCAAATGAGTCTTGTCCGCTGTGTTCGGCCCGGCCGGACTTACTTTTACTGTATCAGGCGTGACGGTTATCGTTTCGCATAGTGGCGCGCCCTCGTGATCCATAGATCGATCTTGCGTGTTTTGCTTTGTCCTCCAATACGTCTCGCAGGTCTGGCGTATTTCCCCATGCCTTGATATTTGAGTGGCATCGGGGTGCGGGCTGAGGTTTTGGGTGAAATGCCTCTCTGTCGCGGCCACGAGGTGGCCGATCAGCCGCGTCATACGCTGGAGATGTAGGTTTTGGTGCTTCCTCCTCTAGTCGGGGTAGCAACCGGCGCTTTGGGTAACACTTGGAGGGGTGTTCGAGTTTATATTCCTCGGTCGCAAGGACTTCAGTCCATCTGTCGGCTAGCAAATCTTGATCAGCTTGAAGCTGCAGTTGCTTTTTCTTAAGGCTATTTGTCGTGGCTATAAGCCTGCGCTTGAAGCGTTCTTGTTCGATGGGATCCTCAGGCACGACAAATTCGTCATCGTCGAGGCTTGCCTCGTCTTTGGAGGGAAGCATGTAATTATCATCCTCCGCCTCTCCATCTGCCGCTCTCTTGGGAGGGCTGGCTTCTCCATCCTCCTGCCCTAAATCTTGTTGGAGGGGATTGTTGTCGTCTTCGACATTGTCCGGAGTGCTATTATCTCATTTCCCGGTGTCGCCTCTTTTGCTTTGGCGAGACTTAGAGCGGCGCCGCTGACGTCGGCGCTTGGGTTGCTTCTTGGAGGGGTCATCCTCCGTTGTCCCGTCGCCATTGCCTTCTTCGGGTGTGTCCACCATATATATGTCATATGATGTAGTGGCTGTCCAGTGCCCTGTGGGTAGTGGTTCTTGTTCGCCTCCTGCATCGTCGTCCATACCGTCGATGTCTTCGGAGTCGAAGTCGAGCATGTCGGTCAAATCGTCGAAAGTGGCTACTAAGTCGAGCATGTCCGCATCCCGATCCTGCCGGACATAGTTCGGCCAGGACTCTCCTGACAAGGAGAGAGACCTTAATGAGTTCAGTATGTCGCCGAAGGGCGAGTGCTAAAAGATATCCGCGAAGGTAAACTCCATGATCAGCGCCCAGTCGGATTCCATAGGCACGGGTGCAGGCGGTTCGGAGTACGTGGCCGGTGAAGGATCCGGCAGCTTGGCATCACGGCTCTCGTGAAGGGTAAGGTTGATACTCGGCTCGATCGCCGCTGAGGATACGGCCTCCGTGGCGGGGTCTATCCACCCATCCATGGATGGCGCAACTGGCTCCGAATTGAGGGTCGAAGCGGTTGCCGGCGCGATCTTCTGAACACTGTCCAATGGCAGAGATAAGTCATGCTCATCGTGACCGTGTGGCGCACTAGGCAGGGGATCGAATCCGTCGAAGATCAAGTCTCCGCGGATATCGGCCGTGTAGTTTAAGCTTCCAAACCTGACCTGGTGGCCAGGGGCGTAACTCTCGATCTGCTCCAGATAGCCAAGCGAGTTGGCCCACAGTGCGAAGCCGCCGAATACAAAGATCTGTCTGGGGAGAAAAGTCTCACCCTGGACTGCATCGCTATCGATGATCGAACGAGCCATCAAGCCTAACAGTGACGACACAGAGGAACTCTCAATGAAAGCACCAATGTCAGTATCAAAACTGGCGGATCTCGGGTAGGGGGTCCCGAACTATGCGTCTAAGGCGGATGATAACAGGAGGAAGGGGACACGATGTTTTACCCAGGTTCGGGCCCTCTTGATGGAGGTAAAACTCTATGTCCTGCTTGATTATTCTTGATAATATGAGTAGTACAAGAGTTGATCTACCACGAGATCGAAGAGGCTAAACCCTAGAAGCTAGCCTATGGTATGATTGTATGTTGTCCTACGGACTAAAACCCTCCGGTTTATATAGACATCGGAGGAGGCTAGGGTTACACAAGGTCGGTTACAAAGGAGGAGATATCCATATCCGTATTTCCTAGCTTGCCTTCCACGCCAAGTAGAGTCCCATCCGGACACGGGACGAAGTTTTCAATCTCGTATCTTCATAGTCCAACAGTCCAGCCAATGGATATAGTCCGGCTGTCCGGAGACCCCCTAATCCAGGACTCCCTCACCAAGCATATTAGGATTTTAAGAAAATTACCATGCTATTAAGACTCTCAAAATAATCTAAGTGAAGCATGAGAGATCAATAGTTTCTATAAAACAAATCCACCACCGTGCTCTAAAAGATATAAGTGAAGCACTAGAGCAAAACTATAAAGCTAAAAAGATATATGTGAAGCACATAGAGTATTCTATCAAATTCCAAATAATGTATGGCTCTCTCAAAAGGTGTTACAGCAAGGATGATTGTGGAAGACTAACAAGCAAAGACTCAAATCATAAAAGATGCTCCAACCAAAACACATATCATGTGGTGAATAAAAATATAGCTCCAAGTAAAGTTACCGATAGAAGTAGACGAAAGAGGGGATGCCTTCTGGGGCATCCCCAAGCTTTGGCTTTTAGGTGTCCTTCGATTATCTTGGGGGTGCCATGGGCATCCCCAAGCTTAGGCTCTTGCCACTCCTTGTTCCATAATCCATCAAATCTTTACCCAAAACTTGAAAACATCACAACACAAAACTTAAAGTAGAAAATCTCATGAGCTCTGTTAGCGAAAGAAAACAAAAGACCACTTCAAGGTACTGTAATGAACTCATTCTTTATTTATATTGGTGTTAAACCAACTGTATTCCAACTTCTCTATGGATTATAAACTATTTTACTAGCCATAGATTCATCAAAATAAGCAAACAACACACGAAAAACAGAATCTGTCAAAAACAGAACAGTCTGTAGTAATCTGTAGCTAGCGCAAGATCTGGAACCCCAAAAATTCTAAAATAAATTGCTGGACGTGAGGAATTTATCTATTAATCATGCACAAAAAGAATTAACTAAATATCACTGAGGGAGTCCTGGATTAGGGGGTGTTCGGGTAGCCGAACTATACCTTCAGCCGGACTCCTGGACTATGAAGATACAAGATTGAAGACTTCGTCCCGTGTCCGGATGGAACTTTCCTTGGCGTGGAAGGCAAGCTTGGCGATGCGGATATTCAAGATCTCCTACCATTGTAACCGGCTCCATGTAACCCTAACCCTATCCGGTGTCTATATAAACCGGAGGGTTGTAGTCCGTAGGCAATCAATTCCATACACAACAATCATACCATAGGCTAGCTTCTAGGGTTTAGCCTCCTTGATCTCGTGGTAGATCTACTCTTGTACTACCCATATCATCAATATTAATCAAGCAGGAGTAGGGTATTACCTCCATCGAGAGGGCCCGAACCTGGGTAAAACAAAGTGTTCCCTGCCTCCTGTTACCATCCGGTCTAGACGCATAGTTCGGGACCCCCTACCCGAGATCCGCCGGTTTTGACACCGACATTGGTGCTTTCATTGAGAGTTCCTCTGTGTCATCGCCTTTAGGCCCGATGGCTCCTTTGATCATCAATGACGATGCGGTCCAGGGTGAGACTTTTCTCCCCGGACAGATCTTCGTCTTCGGCGGCTTCGCTCTGCGGGCCAATTCGCTCGGCCACCTGGAGCAGATCGAAAGCTATGCCCCTGGCCATCAAGTCAGGTTTGGAAGCCTAAACTACACGGCCGACACCCGCGGAGACTTGATCTTCGACGGGCTCGAGCCACGGCCAAGCGCGCCACACTATCTCGAGGGGCATGATCTAG
Source organism: Triticum urartu (assembly GCF_056163025.1). NCBI lineage: Eukaryota > Viridiplantae > Streptophyta > Magnoliopsida > Poales > Poaceae > Triticum > Triticum urartu. Next base: position 423,240,197 of record NC_141877.1, on the reverse strand, counting down.
CTCTGCCCCCGGACAGTGTCCTGGAGGCCGCACACGCATCGGTTCCGACCCCTAACTCGGAGCCTATTGCGCCAATTGAGGATGAGCGGTTGGACGTTACCTCGGGGGCTGCGATCCCGAAAGCGATCGAGCCGAACGCTAGCCCCGCACTCTGCACGACCCGTGACTCCAAGGATCCGGACTCCTCCCCGGACTCCGAACCCCCCGCGCCCCCGCCAATCGAATCCGATTGGGCGCCGATAATGGAGTTCACCGCCGCAGACATCTTTCAGCACTCGCTTGTGGCGATGTCCTGAACTCTCTCAAGTCTCTCTCCTTATCAGAAGAGCCCTGGCAGAACTACGGTCAGCGAGGAGGGGATACGGACGATGAAGAAATTCAAAGCCCACCCACCACCCACTTGGTAGCCACTGTCGACAATTTAAACGACGTGCTCAACTTCGACTCCGGAGACATCGACAGCATGGATGACGATGCAGGAGATACCGACGAACCAACGCCCATAGGGCATTGGACAGCCACCTCATCTCACGATGTGTACATGGTGGATACCCCTAAAGGAAGCGACAACGAGGAAAAAGGGGATGGGACGGGAGATCGATCCCCCAAAAAGCAATCAAAGCGTCGGCGTAAACGCCGACCCAAGCCCCGCCTCAACAAAAACCCAGCCATACAGCAGGACGAGCCAGTAGACGACGAGCAGGCCTTAGAGCAACCGTCCGAACAAGGAAACACGGATAGAGAAACCGAACATCCCTCCTCCGGCGAAAACGGCGACCTCACGCCAAATAAACCTACGGAGCAGAAGAATCTCCACGAGAGGCTCGTTGCAACTGCACGAAGCTTAAAGAAGCAGAAGCAGAAGCTAAAAACAGCGGAAGACGCACTCCGGATCAGATGGAGTAAAGTAATCAATACCACAGATAAGTACGGCGATAGTCGCCGCACTAAAAGCTATCCGAAAAGAAAGCTACTGCCTGAATTCGACGAAGAGGCCCTAGAGCCCTCGCATTCAAAATATGAAAAAGCCACACGGTCGGATAGACGACCCCATAAAGCGGCAAGCGGCGCCGCACCTAAATCGGCATGCGACCCACTTAAGGATTCGCATCATGGCCCAGTCAGGTCCATTTATGGGCCAAGAAAGCAAGCTCTCGTAAGCAACGCTATGAAGCCATCATCAGAATCCGGCACACCCAAATACAGGGGCGCCGCACACCCGCTATGTTTCACCGATGAGGTCCTGGACTATGAATTCCCAGAGGGATTCAAACCCGTAAACATAGAGGCATATGATGGAACAACAGACCCTGGAGTCTGGATCGAGGATTATATCCTCCACATACACATGGCTAGAGGAGATGATCTCCATGCCATAAAATATCTACCCCTTAAGCTTAAAGGGCCAGCCCGGCATTGGCTTAAAAGCCTTCCCGAAAACACAATTGGAAGCTGGGAAGAGCTCGAGGATGCTTTCCGAGCAAACTTTCAAGGGACCTATGTCCGCCCTCCGGATGCAGACAATCTTAGTCACATAACTCAACAACCCGGAGAATCAGCTCGGCAGTTCTGGAATAGATTCCTCACTAAAAAGAATCAGATAGTCGACTGTCAGGACACTGAAGCCTTAGCAGCTTTCAGGCATAACGTCCGAGACGAATGGCTCGCCAGACACCTCGGCCAAGAAAAGCCAAGAACAATGGCCGCACTAACAAGCCTCATGACCCGCTTTTGTGCAGGGGAGGACAGCTGGTTGGCAAGGTGCAGCCCCAGCAACCCAAGTACATCCGAAACTAGGGATGGAAACGGAAAACCGCGACGCAACAAGGACCGTCGCTAGACTAAGGACAAAAGTCCGAAGAGCACGGCAGTCAATGCCGGATTCAAAAGCTCATGACAAAATCAGGAAAAATCGCCCCCCCAGGATAACAGGGACGATCCATCCAACCTGAATAAAATCCTGGACAGGATATGTCAGATACACAGTACTCCCGGGAAGCCTGCTAACCATACCCACAGAGACTGTTGGGTTTTCAAACAATCCGGCAGACTCAATGCCGAACACAAGGGGCTCGACACACCAAGCGAAGACGAGGACGAACCCCAAAAGCAGAGCACCAGGAAACAAAAGAACTTCCCACAAGAAGTAAAAACAGTGAACTCACTTCACATAACAAAATGTGCGGCGCCCGTAAAGGTACGCACCACATGGCCCAAAGGATCCTGCCACTGGTCGTCAAAACCGATCATCTTCGATCAGCTAGATTATTCTAGGAATATCAAGAATGTAGGCTGGACTGCCTTGATATTCGATCCAATAATTGGCGGACTCCAGTTTTCAAATGTCCTTATGGACGGCGGCAGTGGACTAAACCTGATATATCAGGATACAATCCAGCACATGGGGATAAACCCAGCAAGAATCCACCGCAGCAAAACCTCCTTTCAAGGGGTAATACCTGGTCCGAACACCCATTGTACGGGTTTTCTCCGGCTCACAGTCACATTCGGCTCTGCCGATAACCTCCGCCGCGAAAAGCTAACCTTCCACATCGTCCCGTTTTCAAGTCGCTATCAAGCACTACTGGAACGCGAAGCTTTCGCTCGCTTTAACGCAATACCGCATTATGCATCTCTTACGCTTAAGATGCCCGGTCCACGAGGCATCATCTCTTTGAAGGGAAAGCACTAAAGTGTGCCTCCCCAAGCGGAGGACTGTGCGGCCGCTTTGACAGCCCCACAGCAAAATGGCCTCACCGGCCAAAAAACTTCAAAATAGGTCATTCAAGACCACGAATGCGGATAGACGAGTTCGGTGCAAAATCATCATTGATGCAGGCCTAGAAGCCATATACCCCCGCACTAGGGGCTCCAAGCATATACAATAAGAGACAATAAAGCTCAAACTTATATATCTTACTTTATACTTTGCTTATTTTAAACTTTTTCGGCATGACCCGTTTTCAACTCAGTTCCTCTCTTTTACAGATGAACATCGTGCGGCGCCCGTCCAGGATACGGCACAACGGAGACACAGGCGCAGACGTGCAGTAGGGACCCGTCCTAAAGGATTCTTTTTAGATTAAGACCCTGCGTAAACCTTTTTTACTGTCTCTTGTTGCTACACGTCCCTTGGTTTTTTCTTTCTGATATAACCAAGGAGGAGGCTGGCGTCTTGGCATGTGGCCACGTCAGAATTTTTGCACGTACCTGGACACTAGGGGCTTTTTTTAATAAAGAGTGTCGTTTCACCCGCACTCATAAAGACCGAACACCTTAGGGAGTGTTCGGCGTCGCGAGTTTTGGCATTATATGCATTAGCTCCGAATCATGTCTTTGGTCAAATGTTGGGTTGCCCGGCTCCTGAGTTCGGCTACCTTACGTTCCGCTCTATCGGCTAAGGTAGCACCAGGAGAACTACTGCGATTGTGCCCCCGGTTCGGCCAGGGCGAGCACCTCAGTAGAGAAAGCTGAAAATTGACTGTCATGATGCAGCGTGAGACTGGTCAGCCACTTGATGACCTATCGGAATCTATCGGATTCCTCCGCTTTAACGAAGGGCCGCTTCCCGGTCAGGCACATACGCGCCCCGAATTCGGACGAGCGCAGTTGCCACCAAGGAGCTACCTAAAGAGTCTTATTGTCAAACACCTATGGCTAAGTGAAAGTGTTAAAGCATTATAGTCCGGTTGCCTGGCCCGCTGTGCTATCACCTCCTTTGTAGGACCAAGACATTGGGTTAAGTGTGAAAATGCGTCTTCTGCGAGCACCCCCGCACTATGTGCCTGGGGGCTGAAGCCAACGACTGCCATCTTTCAGATTATATATATATATATATATATCTTAAAACGGTCGCACAGGAGGTGTTCCCAATACTTGGAGGCACAAGTATAAAAAGGCCACTACAGTTTATCAAAATATTACTTTATAATTACATATGCTATCATAACATAGCATCTTTCGGGCACTGCGTCTCTATTATACGAGCGCCTTCAAGAACTTCCTGAAAATAGTGCTCGGAGAGTACTCGGCTTTTGTCCGAATCTCGGGACGCAACAATGGTGGTCTCCATCTCTGCCCAGTATGTCTTAACACGGGTAAGAGCCATCCTAGCGCCCTCTATGCATGCTGACCTCTTCATTGCATCTATACGCGGCACCGCGTCAAGGAATTGCTGCACCAAGCTGAAATAACTCTTCGGCTCCGATCTCCCAGGCCACAGGTAACCCATGACGTACTTCATGGCGAGTCCAGACAACCTATTCAGTTCGGCCCATTGAGCCAAACGATCATCCACTGACAGTGGATGCTCTGGATTGTGAAACTGCGACCAGAAAAGCTTTTCCACTTCGCGATCTTTCTGATCTCGAAAGTGTTCGGTTGCATCAGCAGCACTCGCTGCCAAATCCAGATAGGTATCCTCCACACTCCACATCCGGTCCAACGGAGCAAACTTCGGATCACAAAACTTCCTCCGTAGCATAAAGGGCTTTCCAGCCGCAATATGTTCGGTCTGACGCAGCTCCTCCTTCGCAGCTCTCATCGCAGAGCGAGCGTCCTTGGCATCGGCAATGGCCTTCTCTAAGTCCATCTGTCTCGTCCGGTCTTCTTTCTCAAGAAATTTGCAACGGTCTGCAGCGCTCTTTAACTTCTCGGCCATCTCGGCCATTTTTTCTTTGCTTTGGCAGTGAGCAGCCTGTTCGGCTTTCAGCTCTTGAAGGGCCTTCTCGGCAGTCGCATCGCTTTTTCTGGCTTGCTCCTTAGCTCGGGCAAGTTCTGCCCTAAGATTCTCCACGGCGGCCGTATCATCTGCGTCAAGCATACACATTGTAAGACACTGACATGAAGCTCCTCCTACATGATGCCGCCCGAAGAATTACATACCTTAAGCCTCATCAAGCCGCTTGTTGACAAGCGCGATGTCGGCGTCTGCCACGTCCAGTTGCCGCTTTAGTTCGACCACATCATCAGTTCGGCTTGATTCCGGACACCTTGCCACCTACATCCAAAGGCGACATCTTAGACCTGGGATTATGATCCTATGTGTGCCGTCATTCCTTGACAACGCCCAAAGTCTTAGGGGCTACTATCTATACAGGGCGCATCTTACTTATGCGCAACTGACAAAAGTGTACATTATCTAATGTACCTCAAAACCCGTCAGTAAACTTTTGACGGCCTCATGCAATCCGCTTTCTGCGGATGAAATCCTTTCAATCACCATGCCCATTAATGCATGGTGCTCCTCTGAAATAGAAGCTCGCCCCAGCAGAATCTTCAGCTCCTCCGGCCGAGCACCAGACGGTGCCGGACTTGTCCTATGGCCTCTTTCGAAGGCCGGACGCGGAGAGCCTTGGGAGGCCACATAGCTATCTTCTGCCCCTGCCGGATTCAGAGAAACCCTCCGCGACGACACCTCAGGGTCGCCCGCCTCGCTAGGCGGTACGGCAGGGGGAGGTGTCCCGCTCTCCATCATCTCCGGAAGAAGATCCCCTGAAGACAAGCTCTGCTGGGAAGGGCTGAGGTCCGAGCTACAAGGTAAAATTTCGGTTAAATCTTCTCAGATATAAATCAAGGATTTCTCTCATCCCTCAAAAGGAAAACCTCTCTCTACTTACGGCTCGCTGGAGGGCTGATCCCCTTGAGGGCGTAGTCGGGCCGAGGAACTCCCTGGCGTCGGACCCTCTGACGAGGATTTTCTCCCCCGTTTCGAGCATGGTTTCCGGGTCGTCAGAGGCGGCTCTCTTCTTCCCCTTAGGAGAGGAATTGTCGGTTCCTCCCTTCGGGGCAGCCTCCTTCGAGGAGGCCATAGCCTCCTTGTCCTCCCCCTCCAAAGGCATTATCTCCAGCATCCTAACCAGCACGGGATCCGGCCTGGTTTCAGGAAGGGGAGCCGGACACCTGATTAGCTTTGCCTTCGCTATCCACTCCTATTTAAAAGGACGGCTCTTTTAGGGGCAAGTTTATGACAATTATACGGATAGAAGGTCCAGGCACGGGATTGCTTACTTGAGTATCCGGGCGATTGCAGCTTAGGCCTGCATCCTCGGTTAAATTCGGACACATCTCTTGTGATCCGAAGAACATTCTATACATCTCCGCGGGCGTTGCGCCCATAAAATTCTGGAGAGCTCGTGGTCCCTCTGGATTAAACTCCCACAGGCGAAGGGGGCGACGTTTGCCGGGCAATATTCGGCGAATCAGCATGACCTGCGTCACCTTGACCAAACTGAGGTCTCCTTCCAAGAGATCCTTAATTCGGCCCTGTAACAGGGGCACGTCTTTGGGCAAAACCCAATCTAATCCTTTGTTGACCCATGACGCTAGCCGTGATGGGGGACCCGAGCGAAAGGCAGGATGCGCCGCCCACTTGGGGCTTCCAGGAGCCGCACGTGATAGCCTGCATCCTGGGCGGGGCACAAGCCCCAGCCTCCCAGCGCATCTTCAAGCAGTTCGCCCGCGAAGTGAACGCAGTCCTCCCCAGGCTCGAAGCCACGCGCCCTCTCAGGTGGTCGGCATGCGCCATCACGTTCAGCTCAGCAGATCAGCTCAAGTGTGCGGCTACAGTCGGAGTTCTCCCGATGCTGTGCTCCCCGATCATCAGCAACGTGGTGGTCACCAAGACCCTCATCGATGGCAGGGCAGGGCTCAACGTCCTGTCCGTGGAAACATTCAACAACCTCCAAGTGCCCTACAACCAGCTTCAGCCAACCAAGCCTTTCTCCGGTATCACCGACGGCTCCACAGTCCCGATTGGGCAGGTCCGCCTCCCTGTCACTTTCGGGGCACGCGGCAACTACCGCACCGAGCTTATCGACTTCGATGTCGCACACATTCGCCTGCCGTACAACGCCATCCTTGGGTACCCAGCGCTGGCCAAGTTCATGGCCGTAACTCACCACGGCTACAACGTCCTAAAGATGCCAGGAAGCGGCGGAGTCATCACGGTGCCATGTGAAGAGAAGGACGCGGTGTGTTCCCTGGAACGAGCCTTTCAGGCCGCTTCACTGGAAGACCCGGATCATGGAAGCAGGAGGCCTCCCGAGACCGCCCCTAAGAAGAAGAAGACATCGTCTGGCCCGACTACTCAGGAGGCAGGCCCCTCTGGGCCCGCGCCTGCCCAGGGGGAACCACCTTCCATCGCATAGGAAAGCGCGCCCGGCACCCTCCTTAGGCAGGGCTCGGGTGATCTCCCCTGGAGGGCCACCGACCTAGCCAGGGTCACGAGGGAGGCGCTTGGGCACCACAGGGAGGCGTGTTTTGAAGCACGTTTCCCTCAAGAAGGAGCAAGGCAAGGAGACCCAGACCCTCAGGAGTTCGTCAGCAAGGCCATTTAGGAGCTACAGGAGTCAAGAGTCATGAAAGGCGGCTGCCGCCTACCAGCAGTGGCTCCCCATCCAGGCGAGGATGGTGGGCTACGCGTCTGCATCAACATACCAGGGCTCAACCGAGTCGCCTCTCTGGAGCGCCTCTGGCCCTCGCGAGTGGGGCGCTGCGGAGGCCCACCCCACAGCTACGTTCGCATGCCTTACAGCTTGCCGAACGCGGCTGACACGTACCAGCGCCTCATGAGGGGCATCACAGGGGCACGAGAAGCCAGGCGTTCCGCAGCCCTGGCAGGGATGGAGATGGCCCATGAGGAGCCGCCAGCGCCTCTGGAGCCTCCCGAGGCCCCTGGGCCTGGGGGCAAGTGAGGATCGGCTCCCGCAGCCCACCGAGCCTGCTACACCAACGCTCCTTCGTCCTCAACATCATCAGGTGACATCTTTCGGGTTTTATTTCCGGCTGGGAGCGCCCCCCCAGGGCTGCATTATTCCCAGGCCGCATGGGTCCGTCCCTGCGGCGTGTATCCCTTTTTTATTCCATGTTGTTAGCTTACCTTGTTGGGGGCGCCCCTCGGGCTGCATGACCCCCCAAGTCGCTCGGGCCTGAACCAGTGATGTCCGCATTCCCAGCATCTATTTGAACGAACCCACTCCTTCGCGGCTAATGTGTTTTACCTAGTTGCCTGCTCAGCTAATGCCAACTAACGGAGCTGCTCTCAAACGGCACGACGCTTGCGCATGGGTCCGTCCCTGCAACACCGATAAACCTGGATGGCTGAGCTCTGGCCGCGGCATCCCCGCATAGCGTCGCCTCGTCAAGCCTTCAGTGCCTCACTACCCCTTGGAAGCAACCAACGGCGGACTGTCAATTGTCATGGCAACCCCTTGTTTTTTTTCTATGATGGACCTGCAGGACCTCCTGAAGGAGCTGCTTCAGGCGAGGCCCTTGCGGTGTCTCCTTCGCTCTCGTCCGCACGAACCGCTTGCACGTTAAGGGGGGTGCCTGAGCATCACGACTCAAGGCTCCTACTGGCTCTCCAGCCCTCACCCTCTGGCCTTGACCATGGCATCGCGACCTGGCATACCAGCGACGGCTGAGACTCGTTCGAGGGCCGGGACCCGAGGACGTAGAGCAGAAAGGGGAGCAAAGGCGAGAGGGGAGAGACACACGAGGACCTCTCCGAGCAACCTCGCGCCTGCCGATGCACGGACCTGGCGACACGCTAGAGAGCGCCCCTGATCCTCGAGATAAGTCATCACCCAGAAGCGCCAGCTGCCGTGGCACCATCCCCGCACCTAATGCTACCCCGTGTTAGCGACGCCGCTCTCCTTTCTCACCAAACAACGGCTACTTGGGCGCCAAAGGGGACCTACTGAGCATCGTGACTCAGGGGCTCTTACCGGACTCCGGGTCGCTCACCTCCTGGCCTTGACCACGGCATCGCGACCTGGCATACCAGCGACGGCTGAAGCCGCCTTGGGACTGGGACCTGTCGGCGCAGAGCACCAAGCCCTCATGAGGTTCGAAAGGGAGGACTGAGCTAAGACGGAATGAGCAACTCGCGCAATTCTACGACAAGGGTTATATTAACAAAACAGGGTCACAGGCACCTTACAAGCCCCCATGGGACGCGTTTTTGATTCCTCGCAGGAAACAGATCCTAAAGGGACACAAACTACGCGTGACACTGCAAAATACGCCATCATCAACAGTGGGCCGCCAAGCACCGACGCCAACCCCATCCAGATCAGAGTCGGCGGCGGCCTGACGAGCCTGCCCTGCTCCAGGAGTGGCACCGGCTCGGGGGCTCATAGGTGTCGTCGCTCGTCTCCGGAGTCGCGAAGAGCTCGCCGGAGTCACTGGAACCTCCGACGCCTCCACCGCCTGAGGAGCCGCCAAGGGAACGGTTGGCGGGCCCAGTCCTCGTCGCGGCAGGGTCCTGGCCACCTTCCCCGGGGCAGCACTCCAGCCGGCGCCCGCTCGCAGCATCACCGAAGCACCATCGTAATCCAAGTGGACCGTGAATACGCCCCTTACCCTGCAAACCCGGGAGATCTCTCTCCAGCCCCGAGTCATGAAGACCTCGCCCGGGGCAACGACCGCGACCTCTGCCTCGGTCGCGAGGGTGCTGCAGCCGGCGTGCTGCAGCCAGAGCTCCAGGGGCTCCCCCTGCGGGATGATGGAGGCGAAGAAGGGAGGAAGGCGGATCCAAGACTGAAGAGGAATGGCGACGTGGAGCACGAACTCTTGGGAGGAGCCCTCGGTGTGGACCCCAGGGGGGACGACCGACACCTTCGTGACCCGTCGGCGCCGACGGCGGCGCCGCCCTTGGCGGTCAGCATCAGCTCCTTCGGGGCCCTCGACGTGGGCGTACAATGGCAGCGGGAACCCCGGCGGCACCCACTCGCACCAAGGCCTCGACACCACCTGAAGGGCCCCCTCGTCCAGGCCACGAGGGGCGAGCCGTTTCTTCGGCGGGAGTGGGTCTGGTTCCCTCGGGGAGCCTTTCCCTTCTCTGCGATCGAGAACCGGCGGATCGGAGCCATCGCAGCAAGACGGAGCAAGGATCGGGAAGAAGGAGAAGCGAGGAGGGATGAACTGGAAGGGCGCGCGCCGGTCCACACTTATAACTGGCGATGGCCAACCGCTGACCTCCACGATTACAGGTAATCATGACCCACTTTGCATGCAGGGACTTGTCCAATCCGTGCAGTTGCCGAAGCGCCATGGGGAAGTGGAGACGCCCACGACCAACCAACCGCCACGCGGCGCCCAAGGCCGAGGCTGTTAGGGCCCGCGGCGCTTCGCTCTTGCCCTTCCGCCTCCTTGCATGGCCAAGTCCGGGCGTGCCTTGGGCCCGGGGGCTACTGTCGGCGTTCTGGGAACGGGGGTCCCCAGACTTGCCTGCCTGCGGCCTGCGGAGTGGCTCAAAGGGGGGCCCAGCGCGGCCCATCTTCACCAACACAAACCCAGGACCCTCGCGAGGGGCCAAGCCTCGCGGGGCAGACGACGCGGAGATTCCTCAGGCGCGGCCTCGTCAGGCTGGCTCATGAGGAGGCGGAGAGATCAAGGCGGGGTACCTCACGAGGTGCCCGTGACGCAAGCCATGACGACCGGGAGCGCCAGGCGGGTGCCAGCCCGCGCTGTGTCCTCCCTTCCTCTTTGGTGCAAAGGGGGCAAGCGCAGCCGTGGAGTACCGAGGCATCAGGAAAAGGTTGCCATTTCGGTGCAACAAGACCAAGACCAGGAGGACTACGAGACGGAGGTCACCGTGGAGCCCAAGACGGCGTCCTCACCAGAGCTTTGCACAGGAGAAGACTACTTTTGTCAGGATAGCTGATACCAGCTGTCCCCCTTCAAATTAGCCCGCCATTGTTGGCTCCCTTCTCGCTCGATATTTGGGAAGAGGACCAGGGCCTCTATAAATAGGACCAGCCACCCACAGAGCAAAGGGGGGCTGAGAGATCCGAAGGAAAGAGAGGGGTTTCGATCAGAAACAGAGAGAGAGAGAGAAAGGCGACTGAACTTCTCCCAGCAGTTCATCGCCCCAGCCAAGAACAGACCCTCGCGAGGCTGTTCTTCCTTGCATTGTTCATCATCATCAGCCCAAGAGGCAATCCACCACACCACACACTGGAGTAGGGTATTACACCACAACGGTGGCCCGAACCAGTATAAACCCTGCATCTCTTGTGTTGTTCTTTCCTTAGTTTAGATCCTAGCAAGGCGGAGGAGTGCAGGTAGGTAGGAGGCGAAATCTCCGCGCGCGCACCCCAGTGTTCGAACCTCAAGGGTCTGCCGGAACCCGAAATCCGACAAAATCTTGACCTAAAAAGTCAGTACAGACGAGTTCATGAGCTTGCACAAGATTTTTCTTCCAAGAAAGAGGATCTACTGATATTGAAAGTGGAAATAAAACAGCTACCGCATCAGTTTAACACAGTTCTCAGATCAAAGAGGCTTGTAGTATAGCCTGAAGGATGAACTACGATGAACTCCGACGAACTACGAAGAACACGAAGGAGCTCGCAAACCCTAGTGCGGATCTAAGGTAAAAAAAGCAGAAACTTACAGCTGCAGATCTATTGTGGAGAGTCGTCGCCGTTGTCTGGATCGACTCAGGTTGATGCAGCGGCCGAGGTTGAAGAAGACGAAGTGCTCTGCGACGGCGGTGGAGCTCGAGCGGCATAGGAGTTGCGAGAGAAGGAAGAAGGAGAAAAATGTGAGATGGTTTTCGGATCCTATTTATAAGGAAAGGGGCGATAGGTAGGCGCGAAAGACGAGGAGAACAAAATGATGATTATCCAGCTAATTGGACGCCTCAATTTTCGGAATGCATTTAAGATGAAGGTCCATTAAGGTGACGTCATGGCGGGTTTCCAAAATTTCTGGAGATGACGTCATGGCGGGTTACAAGGTAGATGGATTTTTTTCTAAGTGTTGGAGATTGACATGAACAAAGTTCAAATCTGTTGGGGATCGTAGCAGAAATTAAAAAATTTCTACGCATCACCAAGATCAATCTATGGAGTATTCTAGCAACGAGGGGAATAGGAGTGCATCTACATATCCTTGTAGATCGCGAGCGGAAGCGTTAAAGTGAACGGGGATGATGGAGTCGTACTCGCCGTGATCCAAATCACCGATGACCAAGTGCTGAACGGACAGCACCTCCGCGTTCAACACACGTACGGTTGGGAAGACGTCTCCTCCTTCTTGATCCAGCAAGGGGGAAGGAGAGGTTGATGAAGATCTAGTAGCACGACGGCGTGGTGGTGAATGCAGCAGGATCCCGGCAGGGCTTCGCCAAGTACAAGCGGGGAGGAGAGGTGTTATGGAGGGAGAGGGAGGCGCCAAGAGCAAGGTGCGGCTGCCCTCCCTCCCTTCCACTATATATAGGGGCTAGGGGGCACATGCCCCCTTGGAGATCCCATCTAAAGGGGGGGAAGGCGGCCCCTGGGTGCAACGGCCCCCTTAGGGTTTCCAACCAGGGGGGCGCATGCCCCCTTGGGGGGGGGCAACGGCCCCCTAGGGTTTCGAACCCTAGGCGCCTTGGGCTCTTGGGTGGGGCTGATGGGCTGGTTCCCATGCCACTTCAGCCCATGGGGCCCTCCGGGATAGGTGGCCCCATCCGGTGGACCCCTGGGACCCTTCCGGTGGTCCCGGTACAATACCGGTAACCCTCGAAACCTTCCCGCTGGCCGAAACTGGACTTCCTATATATAAATCTTTACCTCCGGACCATTCCAGAACTCCTCGTGACGTCCGGGATCTCATCCGGGACTCCGAAAAACTTTCGGGTTACTACATACTAATTTCTCTACAACCCTAGCGTCATCGAACCTTAAGTGTGTAGACCCTATGGGTTCGGGAGACACGCAGACATGACCGAGACGCCTCTCCGGTCAATAACCAACAGCGGGATCTGGATACCCATGTTGGCTCCCACATGCTCCTCGATGATCTCATCGGATGAACCATGATGTCGAGGACTTAATCAATCCCGTATACAATTCCCTTTGTCAATCGGTACGTTACTTGTCCGAGACTCAATCGTCGGTATCCCAATACCTTGTTCAGTCTCGTTACCGGCAAGTCACTTTACTCGTACCATAATGCATGATCCCATGATCAACCACTTGATCACATTGAGCTCATTATAATGATGCATTACCGAGTGGGCCCAGAGATACCTCTCCGTCATACGGAGTGACAAATCCCAGTCTCGATTCGTGCCAACCCAACAGACACTTTCGGAGATACCTGTAATGTACCTTTATAGTCACCCAGTTATGTTGTGACGTTTGGCACACCCAAGGTACTCCTACGGTATTCGGGAGTTGCACAATCTCATGGTCTAAGGAAATGATACTTGACATTCAGAAAAGCTACAGCAAACGAACTACACGATCTTTGAGCTAAGCTTAGGATCGGGTCTTGTCCATCACATCATTCTCCTAATGATGTGATCCCGTTATCAATGACATCTAATGTCCATAGTCAGGAAACCATGACTATCTGTTGATGAATGAGCTAGTCAACTAGAGGCTCACTAGGGACGTGTTGTGGTCTATGTATTCACACATGTATTATGATTTCCCGGATAACACAATTATAGCATGAACAATAGACAATTATCATGAACAAAGAAATATAATAATAACCATTTTATTATTGCCTCTAGGGCATATTTCCAACAGTCTCCCACTTGCACTAGAGTCAATATTCTAGTTACATTGTGATGAGTCGAACACCCATGCAGTTCTGGTGTTGATCATGTTTTGCTCTAGGGAGAGGTTTAGTCAACGGATTTGCTACATTCAGGTCCGTATGTACTTTACAAATTTCTATGTCTCCATTTTGAACACTTTCATGAATGGAGTTGAAGTGACGCTTGATATGCCTGGTCTTCCTGTGAAACCTGGGCTCCTTGGCAAGGGCAATAGCTCCAGTGTTGTCACAGAAGAGAGTCATCGGCCCCGACGCATTGGGTATGACTCCTAGGTCGGTGATGAACTCCTTCACCAAGATTGCTTCTTGTGCTGCCTCCGAGGCTACCATGTATTCTGATTCACATGTAGATCCCGCCACAACGCTTTGCTTGCAACTGCACCAGCTTACTGCCCCACCATTCAAAATATACACGTATCCGGTTTGTGACTTAGAGTCATCCAGATCTGTGTCGAAGCTAGCGTCGACGTAACCCTTTACGACGAGCTCTTCGTCACCTCCATAAACGAGAAACATATCCTTGGTCCTTTTCATGTACTTCAGGATGTTTTTGACCGCTGTCCAGTGTTCCTTGCCGGGATTACTTTGGTACCTACCTACCAAACTTATGGCAAGGTTTACATCAGGTCTGGTACACAGCATGGCATACATAATAGACCCTATGGCTGAGGCATAGGGGATGACACTCATCTCTTCTATATCTTCTGTCGTGGTTGGGCATTGAGTTGTGCTCAATCGCACACCTTGCAATACAGGCAAGAACCCCTTCTTGGACTGATCCATATTGAACTTCTTCAATATCTTGTCAAGGTACGTACTTTGTGAAAGACCGATGAGGCGTCTCGATCTATCTCTATAGATCTTTATGCCTAATATATAAGTAGCTTCTCCAAGGTCCTTCATTGAAAAACACTTGTTCAAATAGGCCTTTATGCTTTCCAAGAATTCTATATCATTTCCCATCAATAGTATGTCATCCACATATAATATGAGAAATGCTACAGAGCTCCCACTCACTTTCTTGTAAATGCAGGCTTCTCCATAAGTCTGCATAATCCCAAACGCTTTGATCATCTCATCAAAGCGAATGTTCTAACTCCGAGATGCTTGCACCAACCCATGGCTTGAGCGTTGGAGCTTGCACACCTTGTTAGCATTCTTAGGATCGACAAAACCTTCCGGCTGCATCATATACAATTCTTCCTTAAGAAAGCCGTTAAGGAATGCCGTTTTATCGTCCATTTGCCATATCTCATAATCATAGAATGCGGCAATTGCTAACATGATTCGGACGGACTTCAGCTTCGCTACGGGTGAGAAAGTCTCATCGTAGTCAACCCCTTGAACTTGTTGATAACCCTTAGCGACAAGTTGAGCCTTATAGATGGTCACATTACCATCCGCGTCTGTCTTCTTCTTCTTAAAGATCCATTTATTTTCTATGGCTTGCCAATCTTCGGGCAAGTCAGTTAAAGTCCATACTTTGTTTTCATACATGGATTCTATCTCGGATTTCATGGCTTCTAGCCATTTGTCGGAATCTGGGCGCGCCATCGCTTCTTCATAGTTCGAAGGTTCACTGTTGTCCAACAACATGATTTCCAAGACAGGGTTGCCGTACCACTCTGGTGCGGAATGTGTCCTTGTGGACCTACGAAGTTCAGTAGGAGCTTGATCCGAAGTATCTTGATCATCATCATTAACTTCCACTCTAATCGGTGCAGGCACCACATGAACATTTTCCTGAGCTGCGCCACTTACCAGTTCAAGAGGTAATACTTCATCAAGTTCTACCTTCCTCCCACTTATTTCTTTCGAGAGAAACTCTTTCTCTAGTAAGGAACCATTCTTGGCAACAAAGATCTTGCCTTCGGATCTGAGGTAGAAGGTATACCCAACAGTTTCTTTGGGTATCCTATGAAGACGCATTTTTCTGACTTGGGTTCGAGCTTTTCAGGTTGAAGTTTCTTGACATAAGCATCGCATCCCCAAAATTTTAGAAATAACAGCTTAGGTTTCTTCCCAAACCATAATTCATACGGTGTCGTCTCAACGGATTTCGACGGAGCCCTATTTAAAGTGAATGCGGCAGTCTCTAAAGCATAGCCCCAAAATGATAGCGGTAAATCGGTAAGAGACATCATATATCGCACCATATCTAATAGAGTGCGATTACGACATTCGGACACACCATTATGCTGAGGTGTTCTAGGCGGCGTGAGTTGTGAAACTATTCCACATTTTCTTAAGTGTGTGCCAAATTCGTGACTCAAGTATTCTCCCCCATGATATGATCACAAGAACTTGATTTTCCTGTCACATTGATTCTCAACCTCACTCTGAAATTCCTTGAACTTTTCAAAGGTCTCAGACTTATGTTTCATTAAGTAGACATACCCATATCTACTCAAGTCATCAGTGAGGGTGAGAACATAACGATAGCCACCGTGAGCCTCAACTCTCATTGGACCGCACACATTAGTATGTATGATTTCCAATAAGTTGGTTGCTCGCTCCATTGTTCCTGAGAACGGAGTCTTGGTCATTTTACCCATGAGGCATGGTTCGCACGTGTCAAATGATTCGTGATCAAGAGACTCTAAAAGTCCATCTGCATGGAGCTTCTTCATGCGTTTGACACCTATGTGACCAAGGCGGCAGTGCCACAAGTATGTGGGACTATCATTATCAACCTTAATTTTTTTTTGTATTCACACTATGAATATGTGTAGCATTACGCTCGAGATTCATTAAGAATAAACCATTCACCATCGGAGCATGACCATAAAACATATCTCTCATATAAATAGAACAACCATTATTCTCGGATTTAAATGAGTAGCCATCTTGAATTAAACGAGATCCTGATACAATGTTCATGCTCAAAGCTGGCACTAAATAACAATTATTGAGGTTTAAAACTAACCCCGTAGGTAAATGTAGAGGTAGCGTGCCGACGGTGATCACATCGACCTTGGAACCATTCCCGACGCGCATCGTCACCTCGTCCTTCGCCAATCTCTGTTTATTCCGCAGCTCCTGTTTTGAGTTACAAATGTGAGCAACCGCACCGGTATCAAATACCCAGGAGCTACTACGAGTACTGGTAAGGTACACATCAATTACATGTATATCACATATACCTTTCGTGATGTCGGCTTCTTGTCCGCTAAGTATTTGGGGCAGTTCCGCTTCCAGTGACCACTTCCCTTGCAATAAAAACACTCAGTCTCGGGCTTGGGTCCATTCTTTGGCTTCTTCCCGGCAGCTTGCTTACCGGGTGCGGCAACTCCCTTGCCGTCCTTCTTGAAGTTCTTCTTACCCTTGCCTTTCTTGAAGTTAGTGGTTTTATTCACCATCAACATTTGATGTCCCTTTTTGACTTCTACCTTTGCTGATTTCAGCATTGCAAATACTTCAGGAATGGTCTTTTCCATCCCCTGCATATTGAAGTTCATCACAAAGCTCTTGTAGCTCGGTGGAAGCGACTGAAGGATTCTGTCAATGACCGCATCATCCGGGACATTAATTCCCAGCCGAGTCAAGCGGTTATGCAACCCAGACATTTTGAGTATGTGCTCGCTGACAGAACTATTTTCCTCCATCTTACAGCTGAAGAACTTGTCGGAGACTTCATATCTCTCGACCAGGGCATGAGCTTGAAAAACCATTTTCAGCTCTTCGAACATTTC
The DNA here is from genome assembly GCF_056163025.1 of Triticum urartu. NCBI lineage: Eukaryota > Viridiplantae > Streptophyta > Magnoliopsida > Poales > Poaceae > Triticum > Triticum urartu. The sequence goes on along the minus strand of NC_141877.1, from coordinate 423,222,948 downwards.
ATATGCTCCGTGTCTCTCAAAACGCTTTTGGAGCCCCAGTTCTAAGCTGTAAAGCATTTCGCACTGAACGAGGGAGTAATCATCAGCACGTGTCTGCCAAGCGTTCATAACGTCTTGGTTCTGTGGGACGGGTGCGTCACCTAGCGGTGCTTCTAGGACATAATCTTTCTTGGCAGCTATGAGGATGATCCTCAGGTTCCGGACCCAGTCCGTATAGTTGCTGCCATCGTCTTTCAGCTTGGTTTTCTCTAGGAACGCGTTGAAGTTGAGGACAACGTGGGCCATTTGATCTACAAGACATATTGTAAAGATTTTAGACTAAGTTCATGATAATTAAGTTCATCTAATCAAATTATTAAATGAACTCCCACTCAGATAGACATCCCTCCAGTCATCTAAGTATAACATGATCCGAGTTAACTAGGTCGTGTCCGATCATCACGTGAGACGGACTAGTCAACATCGGTGAACATCTTCATGTTGATCGTATCTTCTATACGACTCATGCTCGACCTTTCGGTCTTCTGTGTTCCGAGGCCATGTCTGTACATGCTAGGCTCGTCAAGTCAACCTAAGTGTATTGCGTGTGTAAATCTGTCTTACACCCGTTTTATTCGAACGTTAGAATCTATCACACCCGATCATCACGTGGTGCTTCGAAACAACGAACCTTTGCAATGGTGCATAGTTAGGGGGGACACTTTCTTGAAATTATTACGAGGGATCATCTTATTTAAGCTACCGTCGTTCTAAGCAAATAAGATGTAAAACATGATAAACATCACATGCAATCAAATAGTGACATGATATGGCCAATATCATTTGCTCCTTTGATCTCCATCTTCGGGGCTCCATGATCATCGTTGTCACCGGCATGACACCATGATCTCCATCATCATGATCTCCATCATCATGTCTTCTTGAAGTTGTCTCGTCATCTATTACTTCTACTACTATGGCTAACGCTTTAGCAATAAAGTAAAGTAATTACATGACGTTTATGTTGACATGCAGGTCATAAATAAATAAAGACAACTCCTATGGCTCCTGTCGGTTGTCATACTCATCGACATGCAAGTCGTGATTCCTATTACAAGAACATGATCAATCTCATACATCACATATATCATTCATCATTCATCACAACCTTTGGCCATATCACATCACAAAACACTTGCTGCAAAAACAAGTTAGACGTCCTCTAATTGTTGTTGTAAGTTTTTACGTGGCTGCTATAGGTTTCTAGCAAGAACGTTTCTTACCTACGCCAAAACCACAACGTGAATTGCCAATTTCTATTTACCCTTCATAAGGACCCTATTCATCGAATCTGATCTGACTAAAGTGGGAGAGACAGACACCCGCCAGCCACCTTATGCAACTAGTGCATGTCAGTCGGTGGAACCGGTCTCATGTAAGCGTACGTGTAAGGTTGGTCCGGGACGCTTCATCCCACGATGCCGCCGAATCAAGATAAGACTAGTAACGCCAAGCAAATTGACAATATCGACGCCCACAACTACTTTGTGTTCTACTTGTGCATAGTAACTACGCATAGACCTAGCTCATGATGCCACTTTTGGGGATCGTAGCAGAAATTAAAAAATTTCTACGCATCACCAAGATCAATCTATGGAGTATTCTAGCAACGAGGGGAATAGGAGTGCATCTACATACCCTTGTAGATCGCGAGCGGAAGCGTTCAAGTGAACGGGGATGATGGAGTCGTACTCGCCGTGATCCAAATCACCGATGACCAATTGCCAAACGGACAGCACCTCTGCGTTCAACACACGTACGGTTGGGAAGACGTCTCCACCTTCTTGATCCAGCAAGGGGGAAGGAGAGGTTGATGAAGATCCAGCAGCACGACGGCATGGTGCTGGATGCAGCAGGATCCCGGCAGGGCTTCGCCAAGCACAAGCAGGGAGGAGAGGTGTTACGGAGGGAGAGGGAGGCGCCAAGAGCAAGGTGCGGCTGCCCTCCCTCCCTTCCACTATATATAGGGGCTAGGGGGGCGCATGCCCCCTTGGAGATCCCATCTAAAAGGGGGGGCTGCCCCTGGGGGCAACGGCCCCCTTAGGGTTTCCAACCAGGGGGGCGCATGCCCCCTCGGGGGGGGCAACGGCCCCCTAGGGTTTCAAACCCTAGGCGCCTTGGGCCCTTGGGTGGGGCGCACCAGCCCATCAGGGGCTGGTTCCCACGCCACTTCAGCCCATGGGGCCCTCCAGGATAGGTGGCCCCATCCGGTGGACCCCCGGGACCCTTCTGGTGGTCCCGGTACAATACCGGTAACCCCCGAAACCTTCCCGCTGGCCGAAACTAGACTTCCTATATATAAATCTTTACCTCCGGACCATTCCGGAACTCCTCGTGACGTCCGGGATCTCATCCGGGACTCCGAACAACTTTCGGGTTACTGCACACTAATATCTCTACAACCCTAGCATCATCGAACCTTAAGTGTGTAGACCCTATGTGTTCGGGAGACACGCAGACATGACCGAGACGCCTCTCCGGTCAATAACCAACAACGGGATCTGGATACCCATGTTGGCTCCCACATGCTCCTCGATTATCTCATCGGATGAACCACGATGTCAAGGACTTAATCAATCCCGTATACAATTCCTTTTGTCAATCGGTATGTTACTTGTTCGAGACTCGATCGTCGGTATCCCAATACCTTGTTCAGTCTCGTTACTGGCAAGTCACTTTACTCGTACCGTAATGCATGATCCCGCGATCAACCACTTGATCACATTGAGCTCATTATGATGATGCATTATCGGGTTGGCCCAGAGATACCTCTCCGTCATACGGAGTGACAAATCCCAGTCTCGATTCGTGCTAACCCAACAGACACTTTCGGAGATACCTGTAATGTACCTTTATAGTCACCTAGTTACGTTGTGACGTTTGGCACACCCAAGGTACTCCTACTATATCCGGTAGTTGCACAATTTCATGGTCTAATGAAATGATACTTGACATTCAGAAAAGCTACAACAAATGAACTACACGATCTTTGAGCTAAGCTTAGGATTGGGTCTTGTCCATCACATCATTCTCCTAGTGATGTGATCCCGTTATCAATGACATCTAATGTCCATAGTCAGGAAACCATGACTATATTTTGATCAATGAGCTAGTCAACTAGAGGCTCACTAGGGACGTGTTGTGGTCTATGTATTCACACATGTATTACAATTTCCCGGATAACACAATTATAGCATGAACAATAGACAATTATCATGAACAAAGAAATATAATAATAACCATTTTATTATTGCCTCTAGGGCATATTTCCAGCAAAATCAACTTGGGGCCTAATGTTGGGGATATGACTACCATATATGACCGGCCCAGGAGGGGCCGGGTCAACCACAATGGCGGTTTACCTAAATGAAGCCCAAGAGTATACAAGATGACGGTTCACAGTTAGGCTTATAATAGGCCCAAGCCCAGAGGCGGCTTAAGGCCCGTAAGTATAAACCGCCATGTATGAATAGACTTGTAATGTAAGGCATGTAAGATACGTCACCGAGTCGGACACGTTGTATGAGCCGGCCGGGACTCTGTAGGCCGCAGGGTGTCAACCCGTGTATACAAGGGGACGACCCGGCGGCGACTTAGCACAAGAAACAACAGATTGAGAGCCAGGTTAAGCGTATTCGCTCCTTGGTCATCGAAACCTAGCAATACCATATCAACTCGACTAGGCCTTTACCTTCACCGCAAGGGGCCGAACCAGTATAAATCTCTCGTGTCCTTTGTCCTGTTTAACCCCTTTAAGCTTCCTAGTTGCGATGGCTCCAAGATTAAGTCCTTTCACTAGGACATCTGTCGTGACAATTCCATGACACATATTCTTTTCTTTATAGCATGGAAATTTGGACTTTTATGTGATTCAGAGCAATGGTCTAGTTTTGACATGAAGATTTCAATACTCAAGCATATCAACATGCAACCACACCTTTCAAAATATCAACACTAAAGCAAGTTATCCCTAGCTCACTATGCTCAATCATTGATCCATTCATGAAACACACTCGCATATTAGCTGCATCCAATGCTCAAGTACGATCATAGTGCCCCTTAGTTGGTGCTTTACAAGAGAATATGGAGACTCAAGTAAAAAATAAAAATTGCATAAAGTAAAAAGAAAGGCCCTTCATAGAGGGAAGTAGGGGTATGTAGAGGTGCCAGAGCTCAAAGTGAAAAGATAGAGATAAAAACATTTTGGGACTGGGCATCCCTAATACCTTCCATGCTAGATATATCATAGGTGGTTCCCAAATGATTGAGTAGTTCCCAATACTTTCCATGCTAGATATATCATAGGTGGTTCCCAAACAAAAATAAATTTTATTTCTTTTTCCACCATACTTTCACATTCCATGGCTAACCGAATCCACGGGCGCTGTCCATACCAACACTTTCCAAGGAATTTATTATTTGGCAACATAAAGTAAATTCATTTTTCATTTTGGGACTGGGCATCCCTAATACCTTTGTCATACTCTCGTGCAATGACAAGTGAATAAACACTAATCTTGAGAATTACACATCTAGCATGGAAAAATACCAGCCACCCCCTACTGTTTCATGAGCGGTACGAGCACACAAAAAGGAAAATTATTTTGAAGATTAGAGATGGCACATACAAATTTGCTTAGAATGGCACGGAAATACCGCATATAGGTAGGTATAGTGGACTCATATGGAAAAATTGGTTGAAGGATTTCAGATGCACAAGTAGTGATCATACTTAGTGCAAATGAAGGCTAGCACAAGATTGAGAAGCATCCAACCAAGAAATGAAAAATCTCATAAGCGAGCATTATGCCTAACTAACACCAAATAATGCACCATGATGACGCACAAGTATAGGGGAGCAGTCGTAGTCCTTTCGATAAGTAAGAGTGTCGAACCCAATGAGGAGGAGAAGGAAATGACAAGTGGTTTTTAGCAAGGTATTCTCTGCAAGCACTGAAATTATAAGTAATGAATAGTTCGATAGCAAGATATTTGTAACAAGCAAGTAACAATAGCAGTAACAAAGGTGCGGCAAGGTAGCTGTCGGTGTCAAAACCGGCGGATCTCGGGTAGGGGGTCCCGAACTGTGCGTCTAGGCCGGATGGTAACAGGAGGCAGGGGACACAATGTTTTACCCAGGTTCGGGCCCTCTTGATGGAGGTAAAACCCTACGTCCTGCTTGATTAATATTGATGATATGGGTAGTACAAGAGTAGATCTACCACGAGATCAGAGAGGCTAAACCCAAGAAGCTAGCCTATGGTATGATTGTATGTTGTGATTGTTGTCCTACGGACTAAAACCCTTCGGTTTATATAGACACCGGAGAGGGTTAGGTTTACACAAGGTCGGTTACAAAGGAGGAGATATCCATATCCGTATTGCCTAGCTTGCCTTCCACGCCAAGTAGAGTCGTATCCAGACACGAGATGAAGTCTTCAATCTTGTATCTTCATAGTCTAACAGTCCAGCCAATGGAGATAGTCCGGCTGTCCGGAGATCCCCTAATCCAGGACTCCCTCAGTAGCCCCTTGTCGGTGTCAAAACCGGCGGATCTCGGGTAGGGGGTCCCGAACTATGCGTCTAGGCCGGATGGTAACAGGAGGCAAGGGACACGAAGTTTTAGCCAGGTCCGGGCCCTCTCGATGGAGGTAAAACCCTACGTCCTGCTTGATTAATATTGATGATATGGGTAGTACAAGAGTAGATCTACCACGAGATCAGATAGGCTAAACCCTAGAAGCTAGCCTATGGTATGATTGTTGATGTGTATATGTCGTCCTACGGACTAAAACCCTCCGGTTTATATAGACACCGGAGAGGGTTAGGGTTACATCGAGTCGGTTACAATGGTAGGAGATCTGAACATCCGTATCGCCAAGCTTGCCTTCCACGCAAAGGAAAGTCCCTTCCGGACACGGGACGGAGTCTTCAATCTTATATCTTCATAGTCCAGGAGTCCGGCTGAAGGTATAGTTCGGCTATCCGAACACCCCCTAATCCAGGACTCCCTTAGTAGCCCCTGAACCATGCTTCAATGACGACGAGTCCGACGCGCAAATTGTTTTCGGCATTGCAATGCGGGTTCCTCCTCCAAGTACTTCATAGAAGATTTTAAACACAAAGATAGTGTCCGGTTCTGCAAAATAAGTTTTCCACATATTGCCATAGAGAGAATAATATTTACACAAATCTAATCCGCTGACGTATTCCGTGGTGCGACACACCACGGCCAAGCCTTTATTCGAGTCGTTTAATTATCCCACCTCAGCGCGTCATGCGAGGCGGTTTCCTTGGCACTTCTTGTCCAAGCAGAGATCGTGCCCCCTTATTCCAGGATTCTCATCAATACGGGCGTGGGTAACCCAACCGCTTCCAGGACTCCTAGATCATAGGCAAGTCCAAACGGACACGGGGAGGACGCTCGATATCCACCCTCTTTATAAAGGGACGAGGCCTTTTATTTTTCCCTCCTGTGCTCAATCGAATCCTTCCCCCACCTCAAGCTCAAACGCCCAAAGTTCAGGTTAGGTGCTCCGAACCTTCATTCATGTCCGGATCTAACCTTCAAGGCCGATGGGTGCCTTCTTCCGTCATGGAAGAAGACGTCAAAAAGTTGAGGGAGGCCAGATATCTGACCGCCGAGATTCTGCATCGGCTGCCTCCCCGGGGGCAGGCCGTCCCCTCCCCCGATCCCTATGAGAGCGTCGTGTTCATCTCCCACTTCCTCCGAGGTCTAGGCCTTGCATTGGATCCTTTTGTCAGGGGCTTGATGTTTTATTATGGGCTAGATTTCCATGATCTAGCTCCGGACTCCTTTCTTCATATCACGACATTTATTGTTGTGTGCGAGGCCTTCCTCCGGGTTACCCCTCACTTTGGCCTATGGCTCAAGACCTTTGAAGTAAAACCGAAGATGATCGAGGGGCAACATGCAGAGTGTGGAGGTGCCTCAATATGCAAGATGACGGGAGCTGCATGTCCCAAAGGTTCCATTCCAGAGGTGTCTGAATTGTGGCAACAGGAGTGGTTCTACATCACGGCTCCTAGAAGTGCCAAGTGGGCGGCCGCCCCTGTCTTCTGCCCGGGCCCTCCACAACAACTGATGTCATGGATTAGCAGAGGATTGAGCTGGGGTCCGGCCAAGGACGTGCCTAAACTGCAAAGCCGCATTCAACATCTCTTTAATGGAGATTTCAGTTTGGTTGCGGTAGCACAAGTTATGCTGGTTCGCCAAGTCCAGCCTTGCAAACGCCGGCCTCTTCGCTTGTGGGAGTTTAATCCCGAGGGACCGCGCACCATTCAAAATTTCCTCGGCCTGACGCACGAGGAGATGTACAAATCGTTCTTCGGACCTCAAGTGGAGTGTCCGGAAATCACCGAGGACGCGGGCCTGAGTAGCAACCGCGCCGCCGAACAGGTAAGGCATCTTCCGACCGAGCATACTACCTCTCCTTTCATGCGAAGTTATTTTTGAGAGTCCGCTTTTTGACCAGGACTGGCTAACGAAGGCGAAGTTGATTCGGTGCTCAGCCCCCCTCCCTGAGGGTTTGGAAAATCTGATATTGGAAAAGATGCTCCAGGCCACACTTTGCCCGGAGCCCTTGAAGGAAAATGCGGGCGGTCTTGGGCCCCCAACGCTGGCCGCTCGAGCCGAGGGAGCGAGCGTCTCCATGAAGGAAGATGATCAGAAGAGGAAAAGAATTGCGTCTGGGGATTCGGAAGCCGAAGCTTCCAAACGGGAGAAGAAGTCTCCCACAGAGGGTCCTACCCCGGGGGGTGCGGTTGCTGCACAAAGTCTGGGGGGATCAATTCTCCCACGAGTCGTAAGTGACCCAAAATACCTTAATAGTATAGATATGCTGTCTTTTCTTCTGAGGAAATAACCACTGCATATATCTTTGTAGTTCGGGCCTTAGCCCCTCTCAGATGAGCTCGTCTTCGGGGGATCTTCTTCCGGAGATGATGGAGAGCGAAACGCCTCCTCCGGACTCCTCCGCTCCGGAAGCGGGCGATCCTGAAGTGTCGTCGCGGAGGGCCTCCCCGGGTCCGGCGAGGCCAGAAGATAATTCCGTCGACCCCCGAAGCTTCCCGTGTCCGGCTCCCGAAGAGAGCAGGCAAACGAGTCCGGCACCGTCTAGTGTACGGTCGGATGTTCTGAGGGAGTTGGTGGGGCGAGCAGCCATCTCAGATGAACACTGTGTGCTGATGAATACGGTGATGGAGAGAATCTCATCCGCCGAAAGCGGATTGCATAAAGCTTTTATGAGTCTACTGACAGGTTTTGAGGTACGTAAAATAATGTATGATAGTCCTGCACATGCTAAGTGTGCCCTGTGTAGATAGTAGCCCCTGAGACTCTGGTTATCGTTGGGAACGACGATGATCAGAGAATCATAATCCCAGGTAGTAACCATACTGCCTTTATGAGCAGGTGATGGAAGACCCGGTGGCTAGCCGGACTAGCGAGTTTTCCCATTTAAAATGGCAGTTGGATGCAGCAGACGCCGACATCGAGCTTGTTAACAAGAGGCTTGACGAGGCGCAGGGTAGGTGTTATTATCTGGTAAACGCCGCATACTAAGAGCAGCATGAAGCCAGTATATTTAACCTGTTATGACTGCAGATGGAGCTGGCACTGTTGAAGCCTTGCGGGCGGAACTTGCCCGAGCCAAGGAACAAGCGAGATTGGGCAATGCGGCTGCTTTGAAGGCGGCCGAAGAGTTGCGAGCCGAGAATGCCGCGCATGGCGAGAGCCGGGATAAGATGGCCAGTATGGCCGTAGAATTAAAAGCCGCCGTCGACCGTTGCCGGGTTCTTGAAAAGGAAAACCAGGCGAAGGCATCGGACCTTGAGAAGGCTGCTGCAACGGGAAAAGACCTCCGCTCTGCAATGAGGGCAAAGAAGGAGGAGCTACAGGAAGCCGGGGATATTGTAGCCGGGAAATCCTTTATGCTGCAGAGGAAGTTCTGAGATCCACGGTATGCCCCTCTGGATCGGCTGTGGAGTTCGGAAGATGTGTATATGGATTTGGCGGCGAGCGCTGCCGATGCGGCCAAGTACTTCCAGAGTCAGACGGACTGTGAAGTAGACCAGCTGTTTTGGAAACAATTCCTTCCTCCCGAGCGTCCGCTTTTATTGACGGACCAATTAGCCGAATGGGCCGAACTAAATAGGTTGTCCGAACTCTCCATGAGGTCTGTTGTGGATCAGCTATGGCCGGAAAGGTCAAAACCGAGCAGCTATTTTAGCTTGGTGCAGCAGTTCCTTGACGTGGTGCCGCGCATAAATGCGATGAAGAGGTCGGCGTGCATAGAAGGCACACGAATGGCCTTTGCCCGTGCTAAAGCATACTGGGCAGAGATGGATGCTACCACAGTTGCAGCGCAGGATTCGGCCATAGGTCGAAGGGCTGCTGAGCACTACTTTGAGGAAGTTCTTGAGGGTGCTCATTTGATAGAGACCTAGTGCTCAAAAAATATTATGTTTGAGTGACATGTAATCTCATTGTAAGCGAAATGCTTTTATAAATTTTCATAAGGCTACTTTTATACTTTTGCCTGAAAGTATTGTGATGCCTCCTGGGCGGCCGTTTATGTATACATGTGTATAACCTGAAATATTGCAGTCGTCGGCTTCAACCCCCACGCATATAATGCAGAGGTGTTCGCAGAAACACGCGTTCACACTTAACCCAACGTCTTGGTCCTATTAAGGAGGTGATAGCGAAGCGAGTGAGGCAACCGGACTATAACGCTTTAACACTTTCACTTAGCCATAGGAGTTTGACAGTGGGGCTACTAGATAGCCCCTGGTGGCTCCGCACTCTCCCGATCCCGGGGTGCGTACATGCCTGGCCGAAAAATGGCCCTTCGTTAAGGCGGAGGAATTCTAACATTCCCATGGGTCATCGAGTGGTTGACCAGTCTCACGCTATATCATGACAGTCAGTTTTCGGCTTTGTCTACCGAGGTGCTCGTCCGGATGAACCAGGGCACAATCGCAGTAGTTCTCCTGGTGCTACCTTAGCCGGTAAAGCGGAATGTAAGGCACCAAAACACAGGAGATGGGCAAACCCAACATTTGACCAAAGACAATGATTCGGAGCTGATGCATATAGGGCCAAACTCGCGACGCCGAACACTCCCTAAGGTATTCGGTCTTTGTGGTATAAACCGGGCCTAAGTGATGGCCTTTGTGAGAAGCCCCTTGTGTCCAGGTACGTGCATTGTTCTGGCGTGGCCACATGTCAAGACGTCAGCATCCTTCTCAACGGTGGATGTGTATCAACAAGAGACAGTAAAAAAGGTTTACGCAGGGTCTTAATCTAAAAAGAATCCTTGGAGCGGGTCCCTGATGCACGTCTGCGCCTGTGTCTCCGTTGTGCCGTATCCTGCACGGGTGTAGCATGATGATCGTCTATAAAAGAGATAATTTAGGTGAAAAAGGTTGTCATGCAAAAAGATAGTTTTTTAAAGAAACCATGTATAATTCAACATGAGAAGAAATTGCCACTTGTCTGCGCGCGTTGAGCCCCTTGTTTTGACAAATAGGGGTGTGACCATTTATTTGGTATAAGTAGCGGCGCCGGACTCGATTAGTTGTGTCTGAGGTCTTGACGACCTATTGGATGCCTTTGCTAGTCCGGGCGCCTTTAGTGTGCGGCTGCCAAGGCAGCCTCACTCTCTTCTGCGCGCAGAAATTGCTTGATATTTCCGTGTACTAAAATGATGCCACGTGGACCGGGCATCTTGAGTGTGAGGGAGGCGTAGTGTGGTATTGCATTAAAGCGAGTGAAAGCGTCGCGTCCGAGCAGTGCTTGATAGCCACTTTGAAACGGAGCGATGTGGAAGGTTAAATGCTCGCGACGGAAGTTATCAGGGGAGCCGAATATAACTTGTAGTAGGAGGGAGCCCGTACAACGAGCCCCTGGGCCTGGCGTTACTCCTTTAAAGGTAGTATTGCTATGGAGAATTTGTGTTGGGTCTAACCTCATTCCGCGGATTGTATCCTGATATATTAGGTTTAGGCTGCTGCCGCCGTCCATCAAGACTCGTGTGAAGTGATATCCGCCAATTACTGGGTCTAATACCAGGGCAGCCCATCCTGCGTGTCGGATACTTGCTGAGTAATCACGATGGTCGAAAGTGATCGGTTGAGACGACCAGTGGCAGGACTTCGCGGTGACAGGCACATGGGTATATTTTCCTGGGAGTGCCACATTGTTTTTTCCCTTGATCACGTGTAACACGTTTACTGTTTTGACTTCTGGTGGAAATTTCTTTTGTTCCCCCGTGTCTTGCTTGGGGGGCTCGTCCTCGTCTTCACTTGGTGTGTCCTCCCCCTTGTGTACGGCGTTGAGCTTGCCGGACTGCTTGAAGACCCAAAATTCTTTGTGGGTATGATTAGCAGGTTTACCCGGGGTACTGTGGATCTGACATACTTGGTCCAAAATTTTGTTGAGGATGGACAGTTCATCTCTGGTGCCTTTAGTGGGCGGCTTTTGACCTGGCTGAGAGCTTTTGAATCCGGCATTTACTGTCATGCCCTTCGTGCTGTCTTCTTTATTCCGACGTTTGTTATTGCTGTTGCGCCGTGATTTCCTGTTTCTATCTCTAACTTCCGATGTACTGGGGTCGCTGGTGCTACATCTGGCTTGCCAGCTGTCCTCGCCCACGCAAAAGCGGGTCATGAGGTTTGTTAATGCGGTCATCGTTCTTGGCTTATTTTGGCCGAGGTGTCTGGCGAGCCATTCGTCATGGACGCTATGCTTGAAAGCTGCTAAGGCTTCGGTGTCCGGACAGTCGACAATCTGGTACTTTTTAGTGAGAAACCTGTTCCAAAGCTTTCGGGCTGACTCTCCGGGCTGTTGAGTTATATGAATCAAATCGTCCGCATCCTGAGGTCGGACATAAGTTCCTTGAAAATTTGCCCGAAAGGCATCTTCGAGCTCTTCCCAACTTCCAATGGAGCTTTCGGAGAGGCCTTTGAGCCAGTGACGAGCTGGCCCTTTGAGCTTGAGGGGTAAGTATTTGATGGCGTGGAGATCATCTCCTCGAGCCATATGGATATGAAGGATATAGTCCTCAATCCAAACCCCGGGGTCTGTTGTTCCATCGTATGCCTCCATGTTTACGGGTTTGAATCCCTCTAGAAATTCATGGTCCAGCACCTCATCGGTGAAACATAGAGGGTGTGCGGCACCCCTGTAGCTGGGTGTACCACATTGTTCGGATATTTGTTGTGTTGCATTGTATGCTGGGGGGCGCTTGCGTGGTCCATAGATGGATCTTGTTGCGCCGTCCTTTGGGTGCGAACCCTCGCCTGGGTCGCGTGTTGTATTGTGAGCGGCGTTGTATGCCGCTCTGTGTTGGTAGAGAGGTCATCTATCCGACCAGGTGGCTGCTTTGATATTTGGTTGTGGGGGGTATGCGGCCTCCTCATCGAATTCGGGTAGTAGCTTCCGCTTTGGGTAGCTCTTGGAGGGGCGATTGTCACCGTACCTTGCTGTAGTGTCGAGTATTTTGCTCCATCTGAATTGGAGTGTGTCTTGCACGGCCTTGAGCCTTCGCTTATGCTTTTCAAGGCTCCTCGCGGTGGCAACAAGCCTTTTACGGGCGTTCTGCTGCTCCGGGTGCCTGTCCGGCGTTATGTCGTCCGGACCATTATCCTTGATAGGATTTGTTTGTTCGGCTTGATTATCCGGATTGCCGTTGTCCGGCAGCGGTTCGCCCTGCTCCAGCGCTGGGTCTGTGTGATCGCTATTTCTGTCGAGGCGGGATTTGGGGTGGCGCTTGCGTCGCTGCTTTGACTGCTTTTCGAGGGAACAATCCTTCAGTGCGTCCTTCTGCTCTTCGTCGTCATCTTTTGGTGCATCCACCATGTATACATCGTATGACGAGGTGGCGTTCCAGGGCTCAATAGGCGCTGGTTCTTCATCGTCTCCTTCATCGGCGTCCATACTGTCAATGTCGTCGGAGTCGAAGTCGAGCATGTCCGTTAAGTCGTCAACAGTGGCTACGAAGTGGGTGGTGGGTGGGTTTTGAATTTCTTCATCGTCTGTACCCCAACCTTGCTGACAGTAGTCCGGCCAGGGCTCTCTTGATAAAGAGAGAGACTTCAGTGACTTCAGGATATCGCCGAAAGGCGAGTGCTGAAAGACGTCCGCGGCTGTGAACTCCATGATCGACGCCCAATCGGATTCGATCGGCAGGGGAGCGGAGGGTTCAGAGTCCGGAGAAGAATCCGGCTCCATGGAGTCACGAGTCTTGCAGAGTACGGGGCTGGTGTTCGGCTCAACCGCCATTGGGATTACAGCCCCCGAGGTGGCATCCAACCGCCCATCCTCGATCGGCGTGGTTGGCTCCGAACTAAGGGTCGGAGCCGATGCGGGTGCGGCCTCCGGGCACTGTTCGGCGGCAGAGCTAGATCGTGCTCGTCATGACAGTGCGGCGCACTCGGAAGGTCTCACCCTGGACTGCATCACTATTGGTGATCGTAGGAGCCATCGGGCCTGACAGCGACGGCACAGAGGAACTCTCTATGAAAGCACCAATGTCGGTGTCAAAACCGGTGGATGTCGGGTAGGGGGTCCCGAACTGTGCGTCTAGGCCGGATGGTAACAGGAGGAAAGGGACACGAAGTTTTACCCAGGTTCGGGCCCTCTTGATGGAGGTAAAACCCTACGTCCTGCTTGATTAATATTGATGATATGGGTAGTACAAGAGTAGATCTACCACGAGATCAGAGAGGCTAAACCCTAGAAGCTAGCCTATGGTATGATTGTTGATGTGTATATGTCGTCCTACGGACTAAAACCCTCCGGTTTATATAGACACTGGAGAGGGTTAGGGTTACATAGAGTCGGTTACAATGGTAGGAGATCTGAACATCCGTATCGCCAAGCTTCCCTTCCACGCCAAGAAAAGTCCCTTCCGGACACGGGACAGAGTCTTCAATCTTATATCTTCATAGTCCAGGAGTCCGGCTGAAGGTATAGTTCGGCTATCCGAACACCCCCTAATCAAGGACTCCCTCACCCCTGAACCAAGCTTCAATGACGATGAGTCCGGCGCGCAGTATTGTCTTCGGCATTGCAAGGCGGGTTCCTTCTCCGAATACATCACAGAAGAATTTGAATACGAGGATAGTGTCCGACCCTGCAAAATAAGTTCCACATTCCACCGTAGAGAGAATAATATTTTCGCAGATCTAATTTGCAGGCTTGTCTTGGCAGCATGACGTTATGTCATGGCCTGGTGATTATTCGAACCGTTTCCTTTAACCAGCCCCGCACATAACGCGAGGCAGTTTTTCGACACGTCTTGGTAAAGCAGAGATCGTGTCCCCTTATTACGGGATTCTCATCAATACGGGCATGGGTAACCCAACCGCGCCATCACTGTAGCGCTTGGGGGATAAGCGAGTTTTACCAGGCAAGTGGGGACGCTTAGCTTCGTCCGCCCAGATAAAGGGATAAGGATTCACCTTTCTATCCACGCCTTCTTCCTCCTCCGCTCATCCGTTTTCGCATACTCGAGCTCTAGCGCCCAAGTCCACACTTCCCACCTCAACCTTCTCCAACCATGTCCGGAGCGGGAGGCAAGTGGATGGTCTCCTCCGTCACGAAGGGAGACATCAAGAAACTGAGGAGAGCCGGATACCTGCCCGACAACATCGCACACCGGCTCCCAGATGAGGGGCAGCTCATCCCCACCCCCAGGCCCCATGAGAGGATAGTATTCCTCACCCATTTCCTCCGCGGACTGGGATTCCCTCTCCATCCATTCGTCTGGGGGCTCATGTTCTATTATGGCCTGGATTTCCACGATCTGGCCCCGAACTTCATCCTCAACATCTCAGTGTTTATCGTCGTGTGCGAGGCCTTCCTCCGCATCAAGCCCCACTTTGGCTTATGGCTGCAGACCTTCAATGTCAAGCCGAAGGTGGTGGGCGGCCGCCAGGCGGAGTGCAGAGGCGCCATGGTGGGCAAGATGCCCAACGTAACATGGCTCGAGGGCTCCTTTGTGGAAACCATAAAGGGGTGACAATCGGGGTGGTTCTACATCACCTAGCCGCGCGACCCTGTATGGGCAGCGGCCCCCGAGTTCCGATCTGGCATCCCCACGCGGCTCACCTCCTGGAAAGAGAAGGGCCTGTCCTGGGGTAGTTCGAAAGAGCTGACTGGACTCCAAACATGTATTCAAAACATGGTGAACAAGAAGCTCAAGCTTGTCAACATAGTCCAAGTTATGCTCATCCGTCGGATCCTCCCGTGCCAACAACGGGAGTTCAACTTGTGGGAGTTCGACCCGACACAGCACTGAACTTTGAACAGGCTCTTCGACACGACTCATGAAGATGCCTGGAGGGTGCTGTTCAAAAGTGCCGAGGTCCCCCTCCTATTACTGAGGATCGCGGATTCAGCGCGAAGCGCCAAGCCAGTGCGGTAAGCTGCTTTACCTTTCACAGGATACTTATTTTTTTTATATAGATTGACTCTATGCGGGATCTAAACTCCCATACCTTTGACAGGACTGGCAGAAGATGGCCAGACAGATCGACTGTCCGGCTCCTTTGCTCGAAGGCCCCGCAGACGCTCTTCTGGCGAAGATGTTGACTCCGGCCCCTTATACGATGCCGGAGAAGACCAAGAAGGCCAAGGGAACCCAAAAGAGTTCCCGACGCCAGGCGTCGTCGGACTCACCGTCCGATGACTCTGCGGCACACTCTTCCCCCGAAGACGAGGAAGAAGAAGAAGATGCTCCCCCACCGACTGGGGGAGACAGGAAAAGGAAGGTCGCCCCAACTAGGGAGGCCAGAGGGTCTGTCGGTGTCAAAACCGGCGGATCTCGGGTAGGGGGTCCCGAACTGTGCGTCTAGGCCGGATGGTATTAGGAGGCAAGGGACACGAAGTTTTACCTAGGTTCGGGCCCTCTCGATGGAGGTAAAACCCTACGTCCTGCTTGATTAATATTGATGATATGGGTAGTACAAGAGTAGATCTACCACGAGATCAGAGAGGATAAACCCTAGAAGCCAGCCTATGGTATGATTGTTGATGTGTATGTTGTCCTACGGACTAAAACCCTCCAGTTTCTATAGACACCGGACAGGGTTAGGGTTACATAGAGTCGGTTACAATGGTAGGAGATCTGAACACCCGTATCACCAAGATTGCCTTCCACACCAAGGAAAGTCCCCTCCGGACACGAGACGGAGTCTTCAATCTTGTATCTTCATAGTCCAGGAGTCCGGCTGAAGGTATAGTCTGGCTATCCGGACACCCCCTAATCCATTACTCCCTCAGTAGCCCCTGAACCAGGCTTCAATGAAGATGAGTCCGGCGCGCAAGATGTCTTCGGCATTGTATGGCGGGTTCCTCCTCCAAATACTTCATAGAAGATTTTAAACACAAAGATGGTGTCCGGCTCTGCAAAATAGGTTTTCCACATATTGCCATAGAGAGAATAATATTTACACAAATCTAATCTGCTGACGTATTCCGTCGTGCGACACACCACGGCCAAGCCTTTATCCAAGTCGTTTCATTATCCCACCTCAGCGTGTCATGCGAGGCGGTTTCCTTGGCACGTCTTGTCAAAGCAGAGATCGTGCCCCCTTATTCCGGGATTCTCATCAATACGGGCGTGGGTAACCCAACCGCTCCTTTGATTATGGCGCTTGGAGATAAGCAAGTTTTACTAGGCTGGTGGGGACTTGTAATCGCGTCCACCCATATAAAGGGATAAGGATTCACCTTTTCACCCACGCCTTCTTCCTCCTTTGCCTATCCATTCTTGCGTACTCGAGCTCCAGCGCCCAAGTCCGCACTACCACCTCAACCTTCTCCGGTCATGTCCGGAGCGGGAGGCAAGTGGATGGTCTCCTCCGTCACGGAGGGACACATCAAAAAGCTGAGGAAGGCCGGATATCTGGCTAGCGACATCGTGCACCGGCTTCCCGAAAAGGGGCAGCTCATCCCCACTCCTAGGCCCCATGAGAGGGTGGTATTCCTCCCCCATTTCCTCCACGGACTGGGCTTCCCTCTGCATCCATTTGTCCGGGGCTCATGTTCTACTACGGCCTGTGTCAGGGATATACCCCGCGATGTAAACCGGCCGGAGGTTAACCCGGCCAGACTTGGCGGTTTATCTGAAGACCCCGCTGATACTTGGCGAGTTACTGGCGACCCACCCTGACCTGGCGGTTTACAAGCAACCCACCTGGTCATTATGACTCATTGATGATCCGGCATGCGGGATAGATGGATGACAAGGCCCAAGGCCCAGAAGGCCAGTTCATGTTTAACGGTGGGCCAGTTTAAGAGGAAAGGCATGAGGAATATTTGTCCTACAAGGAGTTAAGACCTGGACTTATATCCGGTTTGTATTAGAGATAGACTAGTCCTAATCCTAATAGGACTCTACATGTAACCTGCCCCTCCAACATATATAAGGAGGGGCAGGGCTCCCCAAAGGAGGGACAAGTTCCACGAGTTGGACAAGTTAGGTTTAGACAATAGCTCTCAAGATAGAGCACTCTTGTAACCGTGATCATCATCATCAATATCAATGAAGCACGATGTAGGCTTTTACCTCCACCGTGAGGGGCCGAACCTGGGTAAAACATCGCGTGTCTCGTCCCGCTCAACCCCTCTCAAGCTACCACATAGATGCGTTGGCCTCGCAACTAAGTCCTGACACTAAGGACGTCTGTCGTGACAATTCCACGATAGTTGGCGCCCACCATGGGGACATGTAGTTGCATCCTATATAAGCGAGTTTTACCAGGCTGGTGGGGACATGTAGTTGCGTCCTATATAAGGGGATAAGGACCCACCTTTTCACCTACGCCTTCTTCCTCCTCCGCCTATCCATTCTTGCGCACTCGAGCTCCAGTGCCCAAGTCCGCACTCCCCACCTCGACCTTCTCCAGCCATGTCCGAAGCGGGAGGCAAGTGGATGGTCTCCTCCATCACGGAGGGACACATCAAAAAGCTGAGGAAAGGCGGATACGTGTCTAACGACATCGCGTACCGGCTTCCTGAAAAGGGGCAGCTCATCCCCACCCCTAGGCCCCATGAGAGGGTGGTGTTTCTCCCCCATTTCCTCCGCGGACTGGGCTTTCCTCTCCACCCATTTGTCCGGGGGCTCATGTTCTACTACAGCCTAGATTTCCACGATCTGGCACCGAACTTCGTCCTCAACATCTCGGCGTTTATCGTCGTGTGCGAGGCTTTCCTCCGCATCCGCCCCCATTTTGGCCTATGGCTTAAGACTTTCAACGCCAAGCCGAAGGTGGTGCGCGGCAGCCAGGCGGAGTGCGGCGGTGCCATGGTTGGCAAGATGGACAACGTCCTGTGGCTCGAGGGCTCCTTTGTGGAGACCCTGAAGGGGTGGCAATCATGGTGGTTTTACGTCACCGAGCCGTGCGACGCCGAATGGGTCGCACCCCCTGAGTTTCGATCTGGCCCCCCTACGTGGCTCACCTCCTGGAAGGAGACCGGCCTGTCTTGGGGTAAAAAAGGGGAGCTGACCGGACTCCAAAAATGCATCCAAACCCTGGTGCACAAGAAGCTCAAGCTTATCAATGTAGTCCAGGTTATGCTCATCCCCCTGATCCTCCCGTGTCAACGACGGGCCTTCAACCTATGGGAGTTTGACCCGACACAGCATCGAACTCTAAATAGGCTCTTCGACACGACGTACGAAGATGCCTGGAGGATGCTTTTCAAGGGCGCCGAGGCTCCCGCATCCGCTACCGAGGATCGCAGATTCAGTACTCAGCATCACGCTCATGCGGTAAGCTGTTTTCGTCCTTTTATAGGGTATCCGTTTTTCATAGTTTGACTCTATGCGGGATCTAAGCTCCCTTATCTTCGACAGGATTGCAGGTGACGTCCGGACAGATCAACTATCCGGCTCCTTTGCCCGAAGGCCCAGCGGACGCTCGCTTGGTGAAGCTGCTGGTCCCGGCGCCCTATGTGGTGCCGGAGAAGAAGGCCACGAAAAGGGCCACAGGGACTCGAAAGAGTGCCCGGCGCCAGGAGGTGTCAGATTCATCATCTGACAGTCCCGAAGCGCCTTCCTCTCGTGAAGACGAGGAGGAAGAAGAAGAAACCTCTCCCCCTCCAGCGGGAGGAGAGAAGAAAAGAAAGGCCGCCCTCTCTGAGGAGGCCGGAGGCTCCAAGAAGGGGAAAACCCTTCCTCCGGACTACTCCGCCGACGCCGACGTCGGCGGAGAGGAGTGGCAGCCCAGGGCCAAGCCCGTGGCAAAATCGTAAGTACTCGGATACTGGAGTAATTCATAGTATTCGTTTATTGCACAGCTTTCCCTTATGTTGAATATGCTTATGCAGTCCACCCAAAGACCGGCTCGACGCGTCGTCGAGCGGCTCACTGGACTCGTCGGGTGTGAACTCGCTTCCGACGGCTTCCTCCCCCCGCCCTACGGACGACACCGAGGTGTTGTCCCAACAGGTTCCAAGCGGGGAGGAGGTGGTCCCGCCGGACTCCAGGAGTAAAGGGGATGAAACCCCCCAGGGCTCCAAGTCCGGCTCTAGGCTGAACACCGCTCCGGAACCTTCAAAGGTTCCGGAGTCCGGCAGGGGACCTCCTCCTAAGAGGAGCAAGTCCACCGTGCCGGCGGCCCCCGTCCAACCGGAGGCGCCGGACAATATGTTGGAGGCGCTCCAAGGCGCCTCCATCGACGAGGAGCACCGCGCTATTATGAGTGCGGTGGTCCAGAAGGTTCAGTCCGCCAAGAGCGGACTGACTGAAGCTTGTACTAGCCTTTTGACAGGCTTTGAGGCAAGTAAAATAATGTGTAAATAATATTACCGCATAGACAGTAGCCCCTGATGCTCTGTTGGGCGTTCGGGAAGAAAAGCCGAATAGAGGATCAAAGAATTCGCAGGAGTCTAACAGAAGGAGTCAATATGCATGTGCAGGCTTCAGTGCTGGCGTCCGCCGTACTGACTGCGGAAGTGGACACGCTGAAGAAGAGCCTCAAGAAGTCCGAGCAAGAGCTCGGGCGTGCCAAGAAGCAGCTCGAGGAGAAGGAAAGTAAGAAATACCTTGGTTGAATATGTATATAAAAAAGGTGCAATTGCAAGAAATGACAGGATTAACATGGCTATTGTAGGGGCCACATCTGAGGTGGCGACCCTTAAGCAAGCGCTACTTGAGGCCGAGAAGAGTGCGGCCGCGGAGCGCACCGAGCGGGAGAGGTATGAGGCCGAGGTTGGCAAGGTGCGGCAAGAGCTCCAGGTTCTCATGAAGAAACATGAGAGTTTGGAGCTTGACTCGAAGACGCGAGCATCCGAGCTCGCGGCAGCTATTGAAAATGCCAAGTCTGCCAAGACCGAATCCCAGAAGACCCTCCAGGATTTGTATGAGGTGACGAAGATAGCGGCGGGTAAGGCATTCTTTATGCAAAGTAAACACATAAACGTGAGTTACTTGATACTTACCCGAATCCGGAGCTCTCCAGGGGCATTTGCAGATCTTCCCCGGAGTGTATCCGATGCTGCCGCATTCTATCGAGCCGAGGAGGGCAGCTCGACAGAGAAGGTGTTCTGGTCTCAGTATGCTGAGGCCGGACACTCCGTGCCCCTGAGCAACCAGCTGAAGCAACTGGTCGAGCTCCACAAGGAGGCTGAACAGGCCATGAAGGGCCTCCTAGTTCGGTTGTGGCCTGGAGAGGCTCTGCCTGGGAGCTATTTCGGGCTGGTGCGGCGGCTGGTGGAGGCCTGTCCAAGGCTCGAAGTCATCAAGCGCTCCGTCTGTATTGAAGGTGCCCGTAGGGCCTTTGCCTGTGCTAAGGTGCACTGGGGCAGGCTGGATGCGGAGAAGCTTGTGAAGGATGGGCCACCAGCGGGAAAAGAGCATCGCAAGCCCGAAAATTACTATAAGGATGTTCTGAAGGGTGCCCGCCTTGTGGCGGATGAATGTACTAGGGATGTAATTTTTGAGTAAAACTCGCTCGTGTTTGTCCTGTGTGCTAAAAATTTGTTCATATGCGCTAAGCAATACTGCTTGAATTTAAAATATTACCTTCTGTGCGGCTGTTTATCAATACTGAGAGATGGCGGGTTGTCGGCTTCTGCCCCCTTGCCGCTAGTGCTGGGGTGTTCGGGGATAAACCTGGGCGCTCTTTTTCCCATATTTGGGTCCTTCGAGGGAGGCGCTCAGCCCAATGAACGAGGCAATCGGACTATAATGCGTGAACACTCTCACTTAGCCATAGAATTCTATAATTTTAAATTTCGGCGAAGCCCCTAGTATTCAGAAGACCGAGTTTGGGGCGCTATCCACGCCTTGGCCGGACAGAGCCGACTCCTCGCCCTAAGCGGCATAAGTCTTTAGGGACTCGAAATAACCTCTCGAACAGTGACCAGCTCTCGCTTCGTCATGACAGTCAGTTTTAGCTTTCTCCACTGAGGTGCTCGGCCCAGCTCAACTGGGGCACAATCGCAGTGGTTCTCCTAGTGCTACCTTAGCCATATAGCAGAACGTAAGGCACCAAAACATAGGAGCCGGGCAAACCCAACTATTGACCCAAGACATGATTCGGAGCCGATGCATATAATGCTATAAGTTTGGGGTGCCTGACTTGTGAAAGTGTTCGGACTTCTCACACCATATTGAGGGGTCCTAAGAGCCCCTGGCGTATTTTGTCCGTACCAAGTTGTACGGGTGCAACATGTCGTTAAGGAACATTTATTTATAAAAAGATAATGCGAAAAATAGACAAAAGCTATGCATTGTTTAAAAATAGCTGCGATCAAAGCAGAACGATACAAGTAATGCGATAAACAAAAAGTTGGACTATTTAACATGTCTGCTCTAGGGGCAAGCTGCGGAATAGTATGCGAAACAGGTATACTGCTCGTGATAGAGACCACCTGGGATTTCCGTAATGCGGCATGGCTTGTCTGCTTCCCTGGTCCTTGCATCATTTGTGCGGCAATTGAACTGCCGAACAGCCCTTCCGAAGAGTAGAATCTTGGAAGTAAGAGAAAAGTAAAAAATCGGCAGCCCCTGGTGCGGTTTAAGCCGTGTTTTGGGTGTGCCGTGATGGTGCCCCTCCCCCTATACCCATGGTATTTCTAGAGCGTAGTTATGTACGCGAAGTACTGGCGTCGCCTTTTTGCGAGGGTTGGGGTTGGGGCCGCGTTGCTACGCCTGCTCGGAACGTGCCGGGCGGTCTTGTTGTAGGTTTCTCCGGGCGCGCTTGACGGTGTCTGGACGTTTAATGGCAGGACTAGAGAACTGCCTGGAGAGGCTGCTTTGTACTTCCGCTGCAAGGGCCGCCATGTGCTCCTCCGTTCGGAGGGAGCGTTCGGTGTTTCCATTGACCGTAATTACTCCATGAGGGCCTAGCATCTTGAGCTTAAGGTATGCGTAGTGCGGTACCGCATTGAATTTGGCAAATGCGGTTCGTCCGAGTAGTGCATGATAGCCACTACGGAATGGGACTATGTCAAAGATCAATTCCTCGCTTCGGAAATTATCCGGGGATCCGAAGACCACTTCAAGTGTGACTGAGCCTGTACAGTTGGCCTCTACACCTGGTATTACGCCTTTAAAGGTCGTTTTGGTGGGCTTAATCCTCGAGGGATCGATGCCCATTTTTCGCACTGTATCTTGGTAAAGCAGGTTCAGGCTGCTGCCGCCGTCCATGAGGACTCTAGTGAGATGAAATCCGTCAATAATTGGGTCTAGAACCAATGCGGCAAATCCGCCATGACGGATGCTAGTGGGATGGTCTCTTCGATCAAAGGTGATCGGGCAGGAGGACCATGGGTTGAACTTTGGGGCGACTGGCTCTACCGCGTATACGTCCCTTAACGCGCGCTTCCGCTGCCTTTTGGGGACGTGGGTGGCGTATATCATGTTCACCGTCCGCACTTGTGGGGGAAAACCCTTCTGTCCATTGTTGTTCAGCGGCCGGGGCTCCTCATCGTCATCGCTACGCAGCCCCTTGTCTTCATTGTCGGCGCTTAACTTGCCTGCCAGCTTGAACACCCAACAATCCCTGTTGGTGTGATTGGCCGACTTTTCGGGGGTGCCATGTATTTGGCATAAGCGGTCGAGTATTTGGTCCAAGCTGGACAGGCCCCTAGGATTCCTTTTGAATGGATTTTTCCGCTGACCGGATTTAGAGCCTCTGAATCCGGCATGAACTGTCGTATCCTCAGCATTGTCGCCGTTAAGGCGGCGCTTCTGCTTGTTGCGACGCGACCTGCCACTAATGTCCCTGGTGTCCGAACTACCAGGGTTCTTGGTCATATTGTTGCTACGAGCAAGCCAGCTGTCTTCTCCCACGCAAAAGCGGGTCATGAGTGTCATGAGTGCTGCCATAGATTTCGGCTTTTCTTGTCCGAGGTGCCGGGCCAGCCACTCGTCGCGGATATTGTGCTTGAAGGCTGCTAGGGCCTCGGCGTCCGGACAGTCGACAATTTGATTTTTCTTTGTTAGGAACCGTGTCCAGAATTGCCTGGCCGATTCCTCTGGCTGCTGAATTACGTGACTTAGGTCATCGGCGTCTGGGGGTCGCACATAAGTGCCCTGGAAATTGTCGAGGAATGCGGCTTCCAGGTCCTCCCAACAACTGATTGATCCTGTTGGCAAGCTGTTGAGCCAATGCCGAGCTGGTCCTTTAAGCTTGAGTGGGAGGTATTTGATGGCGTGAAAATCGTCGCCGCGGGCCATGTGGATATGAAGGAGATAATCCTCGATTCATACCGCAGGGTCTGTTGTGCCATCATATGATTCGATGTTTACGGGTTTGAAACCCTCGGGGATTTGATGATCCATTATTTCGTCTGTAAAGCACAGTGGGTGTGCGGCGTCTCTGTACTGGGTGATATCATGACGTAGCTCCAATGAGCTTTGTCTACTGTGTTCGGCCCTGCCGAATTTGTGGCCGGCGTGACGGTTACCGTCTCGAGCCGTGGGGTGCCCACGCGATCCGTGGATCGATCGTGTTTGCCTTGCCTTGTCCTCCAACATGTCTTGTAAGTCCGGCGCATATTCTCGTGCCTTGGTACGGGGTGCGGCTTGAGTGGAGGGCCGGGAGGCCTCTCTATTGCGGCCACGAGGTGGCCGTTCGGCCGCATCAAGTGCTTCCTCCTCTAATCGGGGTAGCAACTTGCGCTTTGGGTAACTCTTGGAGGGGCGTTCGAGTTTGTGCTCTTTGGCCGCAAGGACTTCAGTCCATCTGTCAACCAGCAAATCTAGATCAGCTCTGAGCTGTTTCTGTTTTTTCTTGAGGCTTCTTGCCATGGCCATAAGCCTGTGTTGGAAACGCTTTTGCTCAACGGGATCCTCTGGCACAACGAATTCATCGTCGTCGAGGCTTGCCTCGTCTGCGGAGGGAGGCATATAATTATCGTCCTCGACCTCTCTGTCTGCCGCTCTCTCATGAGGGCTGGTTTCTCCATCCTCCTATGCTAAACCTTGCTGGAGGGGGTTTTCTTTGGTGCTCTTCAGAGTATTATTATCTCCCGTGCTGGAATCACCATTTTTGTGTTGGCGGGATTTTGAGCGGCGCCGCTGACGACGGCGCTTTTGCTGTGTCTTCGATGGGTCATCCTCCGCTGTTCCATCGCCATCTCCCTCTTTTGGGGTGTCCACCATGTATATGTCATATGACGAGGTGGCTTTCCAGGGCCTAGTAGGCGCTGGTTCTTCATCATCTCCTTCATCGGTGTCCATACCGTCGATGTCTTCGGAGTCGAAGTCGAGCATGTCAGTTAAGTCGTCGACAGTGGCTACAAAGTGGGTGGTGGGTGGGTTTTGAATTTCTTCATCGTCCGTACCCCAACCTTGCTGACCGTAGTCCGGCCAGGGCTCTCCTGATAAAGAGAGAGACTTCAGTGACTTCAGGATATCGCCGAAAGGCGAGTGCTGAAAGACGTCCGCGGCCGTGAACTCCATGATCGGCACCCAATCGGATTCGATCGGCAGGGGCGCGGAGGGTTTGAAGTTCGGAGAAGAATCCGGCTCCATGGAGTCACGAGTCTTGTAGAGTACGGGGCTGGTGTTTGGCTCAACCGCCGTTGGGATCACAGCCCCCGAGGTGGCGTCCAACCGCCCATCCTCGATCGGCGCGGTTGGCTCTGAACTAAGGGTCGGAGCCGATGCGGGTGCGGCCTCCGGGCACTGTTCGGTGGCAGAGCTAGATCGTGCTCGTCGTGACAGTGTGGCGCGCTCGGCAGTGGTTCGAATCCGTCGAAGATCAAGTCTCCGCGGATGTCAGCCATGTAGTTTAAACTTCGGATTCTGACCTGACGCCCAGGGGCGTAGCTTTCGATCTGCTCTAGATGGCCAAGCGAATTGGCCCGCAGTACGAAGCCGCCAAAGACAAAGATCTGTCCGGGTAGGAAGGTCTCACCCTGGACTGCATCGCTATTGGTGATCGTAGAAGCCATCGGGCCTGACGGCGACGGCACAGAGGAACTCTCTATGAAAGCACCAATGTCGGTGTCAAAACCGGCGGATCTCGGGTAGGGGGTCCCGAACTGTGCGTCTAGGCCGGATGGTAACAGGAGGCAAGGGACACGAAGTTTTACCCAGGTTCGGGCCCTCTCGATGGAGGTAAAACCCTACGTCCTGCTTGATTAATATTGATGATATGGGTAGTACAAGAATAGATCTACCACGAGATCAGAGAGGCTAAACCCTAGAAGCTAGCCTATGGTATGATTGTTGATGTGTATGTTGTCCTACGGACTAAAACCCTCTGGTTTATATAGACACCGGAGAGGGTTAGGGTTACATAGAGTCGGTTACAATGGTAGGAGATCTGAACATCCGTATCGCCAAGCTTGCCTTCCACGCGAAGGAAAGTCCCCTCCGGACACGGGACGGAGTCTTCAATCTTGTATCTTCATAGTCCAGGAGTCCGGCTGAAGGTATAGTCCGGCTATCCGAACACCCCCTAATCCAGGACTCCCTCAGGGTCCAAGAAGGGAAGGACTCTCCTTCCGGACAGTTCCACCGCCGCCGACGAAGGCGAAGACGAGTGGTTGCCCAGGGCCAAGCCCCCGGGGAGATCGTAATTATTCGGATACTAGAGTAACTCATGGAATTCCTTTGTCGCACTGTTTTCCCTAATCGCCGAACATAATTATGCAGGCCGCCACGAGCCAATATCGAGGTATCATCGGACGGCTCCTTGGGCTTGTCGGACATGGATAGCGATCCAGTCCCAACCGCCACCTCCCCTCATCCTGCCGACGACTCCGAGGTGTTGTCTCAAGAGGCACCGGATCGAGGGGAGACAGTCCCGGAGGCGTCTCAAGGCGACCTTCCAGACTCCGGGAGCCGAGGGGACGGGGCCCCTAAGAGCTCCGAGTTCGGCCCTCAGCCGAACACCGCGCCGGACCCTCCAGCGGTTCCAGGCTCGGGCAGGCGGCCTCCTTCTAACAGGGGCAGGACGCCTGTGCCGGTGACCTCTGTCCATCCAGAGGCACCGGACAGTCTGCTGGAAGCGCTTCGCAGCGCTTCCATCGACAAGGAGCACCGCACTATCATGAGTGCGGTCATCCAGAAGGTTCAGTCCACCAAGAGTGGATTGACTGAAGCCTGTGCCAGCCTTCTAATAGGTTTCGAGGTAAGTGTTTTAGAATGTAGTAGA
This sequence comes from Triticum urartu, assembly GCF_056163025.1. Taxonomy (NCBI): domain Eukaryota; kingdom Viridiplantae; phylum Streptophyta; class Magnoliopsida; order Poales; family Poaceae; genus Triticum; species Triticum urartu. The sequence continues at coordinate 423,196,263 of NC_141877.1, read as the reverse complement.
AATATTACCGCATAGACAGTAGCCCCTGATGCTTTGTTCGGTGTTCACAAAGAAAAGCCGAACAGAGGATCAAATAATATCGCAGGAGTCTAATATAAGTATGTCAATATGCGTATGCAGGCCTCGCTGCTGGCGTCCGCCGCACTGACTGTGGAGGTCGCCGTACTGAAGCAGGACCTCAAGGGGTCCAGGAAAGAGCTCGGCCTTGCCAAGAGGCAGCTCGAGGAGAACAAGGGTAAGTAATACCCTGTCTATAGATATGTATATATAAAAGAGGATGCGATTGCAAAATGACAGGATCATCGTATGTTTGCCAGGGGCCATGACCGAGGTGGCAACCCTGAAGCAAGCGCTAACCAAGGCCGAAGATAAAGCGGCCAAGGAGCGCACCGAGCGAGAGAAGCACGAGGCTCGGGTGGGCGAGGTGCAGCAAGAGCTCCAGGCTCTCGTGACGAAGCACGAGGCGTTGGAGCTTGACTCGAAGACGCGAGAGTCTGAGCTTGCCGCGGCCCTTGAGAGCGCAAAGAGTGCCAAGGCCGAGGCCTAGAAGGCCCTCCAGGAGATCGACGCAATGAAAAAGATAGCGGCGGGTAAGGAATTCTATATGCAGAGCAAGCATCTAAAAGTAAATTACCGATTACTTACCTGAATTCAGAGCTCTCCAGCAGCATTCGCAGATTTGCCCCGCAGCGTGTCGGATGCCGCGCAGTTTTACCAGGCCGAGGAGGGAAGCTCAACGGAGAAGCTGTTCTGGTCTCAGTATAGTGGGACCAAACACCCAATGCCTCTGAGCGACCAGCTAAAGCAGCTGGTCGAGATGCACAAGGCAGCCGAACAGGCCATGAAGGGCCTTATAGTCCGGCTGTGGCCTGGCGACGTCCTTCTAAACAGCTACTTCACCCTGGTGAGGTGGCTTGTGGATGCCTGCCCATGGCTGGAGGTCATCAAGCGGTCCGTCTGCATCGAAGGTGCACGCTGGGCTTTTGCCCGTGTGAAGGTGAAGTGGGCCAAGCTAGACACTGTGAAGCTGATCAAGGAAGGGCCGCCGCGGGGCAAGGAGCATCGTACCCTCGAAATTTATTATGAGGGTGTCCTGAAGGGTGCCCGTCTTGTAGCGGACGAATGTTCCAAGGATATAATATTTGAGTAAACTTGCTCGTGTGATGCTGTATGATGAAAACTTGTTTCATATGCGCTATGCAACGCTTGTGTGAATTTAAAATATTACCTTATGTTTGGCCGTTTATCCAATCTGAGAGATGGCTAGTCCTCGGCTTCTGCCCCCATGCCACGAGTGTTGGGGTGTTCGGGATAAACCTGAGCACTCTTGTTCCCATATTTGGGTCCTTCGAGGGAGGTGCTCAGCACAACGAACAAGGCAACCGGACTAATAATGGTTTATCACTCTCACTTAGCCATAGAATTCTATAATTTTAAATTTCAGCGAAGCCCCTGGTATTTGGAAGGCCGAATTCGGGGCGCGATACACGCCTATAAGCCGGACAGGGCTGGCCCCTTGCCCTAAGCGGCATAAGTCTTTAGGGACTCGAAAAACCTCGCCGAACAGCGACCAGTCTCTCGCCTTATCATGACAGTCGGTTTTAGCTTTCTCTACTGAGGTGCTCAGCCCGGCAGAACCAGGGCACAATCGCAGTAGTTCTCCTAGTGCTACCTTAGCCGATAGAGTGGAATGTAAGGTACCAAAACATAGGAGCCGGGCAAACCCAACATTTGACCAAAGACATGATTCGTAGATGATGCATATAGTGCTATAAGTTCGTGGTGCCGCACTTGTGAAAGTGTTCGGACTTTTCACACCATATTGTGGGGTACGTAAGCCCCTGGTGTATTGGCCGTACCAAAGTGTACGGTTGCAAGGCGTCGTTAATGAACACACACATATATATATAACAGGAATGCAATAATAGTCGTAATGTCATGCATTAAAAAAATTGCATTAAAGCAGAGTGATATAGATAGTGCGATAAGCAAAGACTAGGAGTATGTCCCTTCCAAGGGCAAGCTGAGGAATGATATTAAATCGAATATTTCACTCGTTACTGTAATCAACCTGGGAATTCCGTGGTAAAACGTAGTTGTCTGCCTCCTTGGTTTCTGCATCATGTGTTCGGCAATAGTGCTGCCGGACAGTGTTTCCAGAGATTAAGGTCCTGAAAAAAAGAGAAAAATAACCAAACGGGAAGCCCCTAGTGCGGTTTAAGCCGCGTCTTGGGGCGTGCCGCAGTTGTGCCCCCCTCCCCACCTGTGCCCATGGTATTTTTAATGCGTAATTATGTATGCGCGGCACGAGTTTTGCCGTTGGGCTGGGATTGGGGTGGCCGCCGTATTGCTACGCGAGCTCAGATTGCGCCAGGCGGTCTATTTGCCGATTGCCCTGAGCGCGCTTGAAGGTGTCCGAGCTTTGAAGCGCCAAACTGGTTGATTGCCTTGAGAGGCTACTTTGCGCTTCTGCTGCGAGGGCCGCGGTGTGCTCCTCTGTTCGGAGAGAGCGCTCTGTGTTTCCATTGACTGTAATAACTCCGCGAGGTCCTGGCATCTTAATCTAGCGAATGCGGTTCGCCCGAGCAGCGCGTGATAACCACTGCGGAACGGGACTATATCGAAGATTAACTCTTCGCATCGGAAATTACCGGGGATCCAAAGACCACTTCCAGTGTAACTGAGCCTTTGCAATGGGTCTCCACACTTGGAATGACGCCCTTAAAGGTCGTTTTTGTGGGTTTGATCCTTGAGGGGTCTATACCCATTTTGCGCACTGTGTCCTGATAAAGCAGGTTCAGGCTGCTCCCGCCATCCATAAGGACTCGAGTGAGGTGAAATCCATCAATGATTGGGTCTAGGACCAGTGCGGCGAATCTGCCATGACGGATACTAGTGGGGTGGTCCCTGCGATCGAAGGTGATCGGGCAGGAGGACCAAGGGTTGAACTTTGGGGCGACTGGCTCCAACGCATATACGTCCCTGAGCGCACGCTTCCGCTCCCTCTTGGGGATGTGGGTTGCGTATATCATGTTCAGCGTCCGCACTTGCGGGGGAAACCTCTTCTGTCCTCCAGTGTGCGGCTACCGGGGCTCCTCCTCGTCATCGCTATGCGGCCCCTTGTCCTTATTTTTGGCAATTAACTTGCCGGCCTGCTTGAACACCCAACAATCCCTGTTGGTGTGATTGGCTGGCTTGTCTGGGGTGCCGTGTATTTGACACGAGCGATCGAGTATACGGTCCAAGCTGGACGAACCCGGCGTACTTTGTTTGAATGGCTTTTTCCGCTGACCGGGTTTAGAGCCTTTGAATCCGGCATTGACTGTCGTATCCTCAGTATTTTCGCTGTTAACGCGGCACTTATGTTTGTTGCGACGCGACCTGCTATTGCCGTCCTTGGTATCTGAGGTACCATGGTTCTTTGATATGTTATTACTGCGAGCCAGCCAGCTGTCTTCTCCCGCGCAAAAGAGGGTCATGAGCGTCATGAGAACTGCCATAGATTTCGGCTTTTCCTGACCAAGGTGCCGGGCTAGCCACTCGTCTCGGATGTTGTGTTTGAAAGCCGCTAAGGCCTCCGCATCCGGACAGTCGACAATTTGATTTTTCTTTGTAAGGAATCGAGTCCAGAATTGCCTAGCCGACTCTTCTAGCTGATGAATTATGTGGCTCAAGTCATCGGCGTCTGGTGGTCGCACATAAGTGCCCTAAAAGTTGTCGAGGAATGCGGCTTCTAGATTTTCCCAACAGCTAATGGAGTCCGCTGGCAAGCTGTTAAGCCAATGCCGCGCTGATCCTTTGAGCTTTAGTGGGAGGTATTTGATGTCGTGTAAGTCATCACCGCGGGCCATGTGCATGTGGAGGAGGAAATCCTCAATCCATACTACGGGATCTGTTGTGCCGTCGTATGATTCAATATTTACAGGTTTGAAACCTTCTGGGAATTGATGTTCCATTACTACGTCTGTGAAGCATAAGGGGTGTGCGGCGCCTCTGTATTGGGCTATATCGCGACACAACTCGAATGCGTCTTGCCCGCTGTGTTCGGACCGGCCGGATTCGCTTTTACTGTATCCGGCATGACGTTTATCGTCTCGCAGAGTGGTGCGCCGTCGTGATCCGTAGATCGATCTTGCATGCGTTGCTTTGTCCTCCAATATGTCTCGCAGGTCTGGCGTATCTCCCCATGCCTTTTTATTTGAATGTCATCGGGGTGGAGGCTGAGCTTTTCGCTGGAATGCCTCTCTATCGCGGCCACGAGGTGGCCGATCAGCCGTATCATACGCTTCTTCCTCCAGTCGGGGTAGTAACCTGTACTTTGGGTAATTCTTGGAGGGGCGCTCGAGTTTATATTCCTCGGCCGTGAGGACTTCAGTCCATCTGTCAGCTAGCAGATTTTGATCAGCTTGAAGTTGCTGCTGCTTTTTCTTCAGGCTATTTGTCGTGGCCATAAGCCGGCGCTTGAACCGCTCTTGTTCGACGGGATCCTCTGGTACGGCGAATTCACCGTCGCCGAGGCTTGCCTCATCTTTAGAGGGGGCATGTAATTGTCATTCTCCTCCTTTCCGTCTGCCGCTCTCTCAGGAGAGCTGGCTCCTTCATCCTCCTGCTCTAAATCTTGCTGGAGGGGATTGTTGTTGTCTTCGGCACTATCCGTAGTGTTATTATCTCCTGTGCCGGTATCACCACTTTTTCTTTGGCGACACTTAGAGCGGCGCCGCTGACGTTGGCGCTTGGGTTGCTTCTTGGAGGGGTCATCCTCCGCTATCTCGTCGCCATTGCCTTCGTTGGGTGTATCCACCATGTATATGTCATATGACGAGGTGGCTTTCCAGTGCCTTATAGACGCTCGTTCATGTTCGTCTCCTACATCATCGTCCATACCATCGATGTCTTCGGAGTCGAAGTCGAGCATGTCGGTTAAATCATAGAAAGTGGCTACGATGTGGGTGGTGGGTGGGTGTCGAATTTCTTCGTCGTCCGCATCCCAATCCTATTGGCCATAGTCCGGCCAGGGCTCTCCTAAAGAGAGAGACCTTAGTGAATTCAGAATGTCGCCGAAGGGCGAGTGCTGAAAGATATCCACGGCGGTGAATTCCATGATCGGCGCCCAATCGTATTCAATTGGCAGGGGCGCGGATGGTTCGGAGTCCGGAAAAGAGTCCGGCACCTTGGAATCACGGGCTTCGCATAGGGTTAGGCTAGTGTTCGGCTCGATCGCCGTTGAGACTGCAGCCCCTGAGGCGGTGTCTAACCACCCGTCCTCGATTGGCGCAGTTGGCTCCGAGCTAAGGGTCGGAGCTGATGCGGGCGCGGCCTCTGGGGTACTGTTCGGCGGCAGAGCTAGGTCATACCCATTGTGATAGTGCGGCGCGCCCGACTGTGGCTCGAATCCATCGAAGATCAAGTCTCCGCGGATGTCGGCCGTGTAGTTCAAACTTCCAAATCTGACCTGACGGCCAGGGGCGTAGCTTTCAATCTGCTCTAGATGGCCAAGCGAATTAGCCCGCAATGCAAAGCCGCCGAATACGAAGATCTGTCCACGGAGAAAAGTCTCACCCTGGACCGCATCGCTATCTATGATAGTAGGAGCCATCAAGCCTAACGGCGACGACACAGAGGAACTCTCAATGAAAGCACCAATGACGGTGTCAAAACCGGCGGATCTCGGGTAGGGGGTCCAGAACTGTGCGTCTAGGCCGGATGGTAACAGGAGGCAGGGGACACAATGTTTTACCCAGGTTCGGGCCCTCTTGATGGAGGTAAAACCCTACGTCCTGCTTGATTAATATTGATGATATGGGTAGTACAAGAGTAGATCTACCACGAGATCAGAGAGGCTAAACCCTAGAAGCTAGCCTATGGTATGATTGTATGTTGTGATTGTTGTCCTACGGACTAAAACCCTTTGGTTTATATAGACACCGGAGAGGGTTAGGGTTACACAAGGTCGGTTACAAAGGAGGAGATATCCATACCCATATTGCCTAGCTTGCCTTCCACGCCAAGTAGAGTCCCATCCGGACACGAGACGAAGTCTTCAATCTTGTATCTTCATAATCTAACAGTCCGTCCAATGGAGATAGTCCGGCTGTCCGGAGATCCCCTAATCCAGGACTCCCTCAGTAGCCCAATCCTTTTTAGGCAAAGGACAGACCAAAACGGTCTCTAATGATAATCAAAGCGTTCTTGAGGGTACACGGGAATTTCGTCTAGTCACTTCATCATGTTGGTTTGATTTGTGTTCGCTACTTTGATAATTTGTTATGTGGGTGGATCAGTGCTTAGGTGTTGTTATTACTTGAACTAACCTCCTACTTATGATTAACCCCCTCACAAGAATCCACAACTACGAGAAAAGTATTAATAATAAATTCTAACCATAGCATTAAACTTGTGGATCAAAATCAACCCCTTATGGAATAACGCATAAACTACGGTTTAAGCTTCTGTCACTCTCGCAACCTATCATCTAATAACTACTCCACAATGCATTCCCTTAGGCCCAAGCATGGTGAAGTGTCATGTTGTCAACGTTCACATGACACCACTAAGGGAATCAAAACATACATACCATCAAAATATCGAACACATATAAAATTCACATGATTACTTGCAACAAGATTTCTCCCATGACCTCAATAATAAAAGTAACTACTCCCAAATGATAATCATGCTCAAGATCAGAGGGGTATTAAATAGCATAATGGATCTGAACATATAATCCTCCACCAAATAAACCATATAGTAATCAACTACAAGATGTAGTCAACATTAAAAGTCACCCATAAGTACCAATCTATAGTTCCGGTACAAAGATTGAACACAAGAGATGAACTAGGGTTTGAGAGGAGATGGTGATGTTGAAGATGTTGATGGAGATTGCCCTCCCCAAGATGGGAGAGTTGTTGGTGATGATGATGATGATGATTTCCCCCTCCGGGAGGGAAGTTCCCCTAGCGGAATCGCTCCGCCGGAGGGCAAAAGTGCTCCGGCTCAAGTTCCGCCTCGAGACGGTTCCGCTTCATCCCGAAAGTCCTCCCCTTATTTTTTTTCTAGGTCAAAATGACTTATATACCAAAAGAGGGGCATCTAAGGTGGGTCAAGGAGGGCCCAACCCACCAGAGCGCGCCTGGGCCACCTGGCACGCCCAGGTGGGTTATGCCCAACTGGTGGCCCCCCTCTAGTACTTATTGGCTCCAATATTTCTTATATATTCCATAAAAATTCCCCATAAAGTTTCAGCTCATTTGCAGTTGTTCAAAATAGGTAGCCTGACGTAGCTTTTTCAGGTCCAGAATTCTAGCTGCCGGTATTCTCCCTTGTTGTGTGTACCTTGCATATTATTAGAGAAAAGGCATTAGAAATACTCCAAAAAGCATTATTATACATATAAAATATAGATAACAGTAGGTAAACATGATGCAAAATGGATGTATCAACTACCCCAAGCTTAGACCTCGCTTGTCCTCAAGCGAAAACTGAAATCAATAAACATGTCCTCATGCTTAGAGAGAGAGGTGTTGATAAAAACAAAATACGGACATAGAAGCATCATGTAAGTTATTATAACATCAACAAACTTTAACATAGAACTTCTATCATAGAACTTTTATCATATACTTCTCATGAATAAGTAACAATTCATCACAACATCGAAGTATAAAGCATAAACTCTATTGAAAACCAACAAATTATGTTCTCAGTCAACTTTGCAATTACAATTCATCATCTTTTCAGGAAGGGCCACGTATCGGCGCCTTTAGGCAAGTCCACGTACTCAACCATCGTATAGTGTTCTATGATTGCTAACACTCACCGCATACACATGAGCAGAACATTTCAACCGGACACATAGAAAGGTAGGGGCTTATAGTTTCGCCTCCCAACGTATTCACGTCAAGGGTGATGTCAACAATAATAAGTCATGCCACCCATATCCAACTATATATATGTGCCTAGATCTTTCCTCACCACATGATGCTTGCCAAAAGATAAAATAAAAAGGCATAAGAGAAAAACTTTGACTCTTGCATGAAAGTAAATACATAAAAGTAAAAGATAGGCCCTTCGCAGAGGGAAGTAGAGGTTGCGATGCACTTTTTGTTTGTATGCTCAATCTCTTAGTGCAAAAGAACGTCATGTTGTATCGCCCCTTATGATAGCAACCTTTATTATGCAGTCTATCGCTTTTATTCTTTGCCATCACAAGTTCGTAAAACGCTCATTTTTCTTTTACACTAAATGATCTAACACTTTTAGAAGCAATTTTTATTGCCTTATTGCACTGATGACAACTTACTTGAAGGATCTTACTCAATCCATAGGTAGGTATGATGGACTCTCAAAATAAGATTGTTTAAGGGTTTTTGGATGCCCAAGTAGTATCTCTACCTAGTGCGGCATTTTTGGCTAGCAAAGATAGGGGCAAGCACCACATGTTAAAGTATCTATGACAATATAACTTCTATGTGAATATGAATAAACATAAATCATTACATTGTCTTCCTTGTCCAACGTCAAAAATTTTGGCATATAATAATTTGATGGGGGCTCACAATCACAAAAGATGTCCAAGATAGTGTACTTGCATGTGAATCTTCTCTTTCCTTATTAATTATTTCATGAATTGCATCATTGACCAATGATATGTTTGTAAATCTCCAATAAAATTTTATACTTATACTCTTCCTTGTGTGATGTCATTACTTACAATAAGATTAGCATATGATCTTTTTCATTTATTTTCTTTCTTTTTATTGAAACATGAAAGTAAAGGAAACAAACTCAAACTAAACTTTATTATATATCTCGCATACGATTACAAGGATAGATCACTAAGCAAACTCCCAAAAAGAAAGGATCGAACTAAACTTTTATTCATCTAAAGCAAAAGATAACTATGTATTGAACCAAGATAAGTATAGGCAAAAGATAGTGGAGGTGATACGATACCGGGGCACCTCCCCCAAGCTTAGCACAAGCCAAGGGGAGTGCCCATACCCGATACTCAAGTTTCTTTTGGTGATGAAGAAGGAGGTGGCGGTGATGAAGTAGCGATCTTATCCTCGGGTTTCCATGGCAGACGCTCACCGTCATAAGAGGAGGAGTGAGTCTCATGGGTCCTGCAACTGTCAGCCAAACTCATACCTTCAAACCTGGCCTCATATTCAAAGACTTGGTTTTGGAGATCATAGATCTGGCTTTGGAGGAAGTTGATTTGGTCATTGAAGGTGAAGACGATGTCCTTCATGGACTTGCCATCCACCTTGAGATCACGGGTGTAGTCCGCGATCATGAGGTGATTGGCATTCAGTCCATGTTCCACCATTCCCTTGCATCAGAAGACCTCCTGCTCCATAGATTCAATCCTGGCCTCCATGGTTCCCGTCCCTTTGGGACATTGCACATCACGGATGTGAAGCCCCCCTCATGCATCTGGATAGTCTGAGGGTGCTGCATCACCTCCTGCAAATATGGGTTGATGACGTTCTCGAAGAACTTGTCCTTGGAGGAGCGTGAAGCGTCCATGGTAGATGGGATCTGTCAGAAAACAGCAAGGACAAGAAAACATGATATTTCTCTGCGATACAGTGATCAATAGGTTCGGGGGGTATATAAAGATTTTCTATCTTGGGAAACAAGCAAACAGAAGAAAAACATGGTCCAAAAGGTACCCGAGGTGGGCACAACCCACCTGGGCGAGCCTGGCAAGCCAGGTGCGCCCTGGTGTCTTGTGCCCACCAGGGTCACCTTCTTGGTAGTTTCTTTTTTTCCTAATTTTTTATATATTCCAAAACTGACAAAAATTATTTTTGCGGATTTTTTGGAGTCCATTTACTTACCGTATCACGTACCTCCTCTTTTTCACCATTCTAGAGTGTTTCGGAAGGTTTCCTTTATGTGTTCTTCCAGTGCCATAGTTTGGATAATATTGCTTTCAACATTAATGGGTGTACCTGAGATATAATGGTTTATTCTTTGCCCAATGACGACCTTTGGGTTAGTACCTTCAGCATTATTTATTTTGAGGGCTCCCGGTCAATAAACCTACTCGATAACATAGGGTCCTTGAGGGAGTCCTGGACTAAGGGGTCCTCGGGCGTCCGACCTGTTATCCATGGGCCGGACTGATGGGTTGTGAAGACATAAAGGCCGAAGACTGTACCCGTGTCCGGATTGGACTCTCCTTGGCATGGAAGGCAAGCTTGGTGACCGAAGATGAAGATCCCATCTTATGTAACCGACTCTATGTAAACCCTAGATCCCCCCGGTGTCTATATAAACCGGAGGGGTTAGTCCGGAAAAGATATATTCATTACCATAGTCATAGAGGCTAGGCTTCTAGGGTTTAGCCATTACGATCTCGTGGTAGATCAACTCTTGTAACACTCAAATTCATCAAGATCAATCAAGCAGGACGTAGGGTATTACCTCCATAGAGAGGGCCCGAACCTGGGTAAACATCGTGTCCCCCGTCTCCTATTACCATCGATCCAAGACACACAGTTCGGCACCCTGAATTTAGCATTATATGCATTGGCTCCAAATCATGTATTTGGTCAATAGTTGGGTTGCCCGGCTCCTGTGCTTTCTACCCTATGTTCCGCTAAATCGGCTAGGGTAGTAAAGGGAGAACTACTACGATTGTGCCCTGGCCTTGACCAGATGAGCACCTCATTAGAGAAAGCCGAAAACTGACTGTCATGGTACGGCGAGAGCCGGTCAGCTGTTCGAGGGTTACAAATCGTTGGAGATTTTTTCTGCATTATGCGAAAGATCGGCATTTCCCAATCACATGCTGACAGCACCCTGGCTTGAACCAGGGGCTGCGCCCATGCTTTATTATAAAACTCCTATGGCTAAGTGAGGACATTTAAGCCGTATAGTCTGATTGCCTTGTTCGTTGTGCTAAACAACTCCTTCAGGGACCATATAATTGGATCAAGATTGTTTAGATTCCATCCTGAACACCTCCGTACTACCTACGTGAGGGCAGAAGCCGACGACTGGCCAACCCTCAGATTACATACAACACGGCGGCACAGGTGGAAACAATTAAATCATAACAAAATTACATCACAAAAAAACTTTGTTTTTTTATAATACAAGGCAAAGGCAACATGAATACATTTATTCAAATACAACGTCCTGCAAACATTGTGTTGCCGCAAGGCGAGACCCCTCCAGGACATCCGCAAAATACCGTTCGGGTGTGCGGTGCTCCTTGCCCTCCGGTGGCCCTCTGGTCACCTCGACGGCGTCCATCTTCGCCCACCACATCTTGCAACGGGCGAAGGCCATGCGTGCACCTTCAATACAGGCAGAGCGCTTGATGACGTCCAGCCGAGGACAAGCGTTCACCATCCGCCTCAAGAATCTGAAGTAGCTGCTTGGCATAGCTTCAGCTGGCCATAGCCAGATTATCAAATCTTTCATGGCTAGTTCGGCCACCCTATGCAGCTCCACCAGCTGTTTCAGCTGATCGGTGAAGGACACGGGATGCTCTGGCGCCGCATACTGCGATCAGAATAGCTTCTCCATAGAACCCCCTCCTTCGGCTTGATAGAACTTCGCAGCGTCTGATACACTGCATGGTAAATCCGCAAAAGCTCATGGGGAACTCCGAACCCGGGTTAGTAAAAGGTACTACTTCTCCGCATACTTGCTTTGCATCTTTAATGCCTTACCCGCCGTGATCTTCTTGACCTCCTAGATCTCCTGGAGGGCGGCCTGGGCCTCATTCCGTCCGGTCTCCGCGCGCTGACGAATCTTGGCGAGTTCGGCCCCTCGAACCGACGCATCATGCTCCAAGGCCTCGCATTTTTTCACCGCATCCTGGAGCTCCTGATGGACTTCTTTGACCCGGGCCTTGGACTTCTTACGGGCGGCTTGCTGCTAGACAACCTTCTCCTCGGCCTCGCCCACGGCCTTCCTCAGGGCCTCGACCTCGGTCGCGGCTCCTGCACATATTACGACACCACGGTCAATATACAGCGCCTACTCCTTCCGAACACACAGCAAGTCGTCACTCACCTTGCTTCTCCTGGAGCCGAACCCTAACCTCGCCGAGCTCGTTCTCGGTCTGCTCCAGCCTCTGCCTCAGCTCAAAGACTTCGGCAGCATGCGAGGTTGCGGCCAACAGCGACGCCTGCTTAATTATCCATCCATATTACGTTAGTCTCCTATAACAAAAGATTGATCCTTTGTGCGGTTCTTCTTGCCGAACACCGTACAGTGTCTCAGGGGCTACTGTATACACGGGGTTTTTCTCTTTCTTACCTCGAAACCTGTCAACAGGCTGCTGCAGGCTTCATTCAGTCCACTCTTGGTGGACTGAATCTTGTCGATCACCGCACCCATAAGGACACGGTGCTCGTCCACGACGGAGGCACCTCGAAGCGCCTCCATCAGGTTATCCGGCGCCCCTGGATGGACAGGGGCCACCGGTGGAAGCGGCGCATCCCCCTCCTTCAAAGGGGGATGCTCGCCCGACTCTGGAGCCATATGGGCCTCCGGAATCGTATTCGGCTAAGGGCCGAACTGGATGCGGCCCTCTTCGCCAGTCTCCATGGGGATCGGCTCCTCCATCTGTCCGGCAGTGGAGGTATCGCCTTGTGGCGCCTCCCGGACGGTGTCCTGGGCTCCTCCTCGGTTCGGAGCAGTCCTCCAGGATAACACTTTGGTGTCGTCCCTGGCCCCGGCGGAATGAGCAGGCGGTGGCGACATGCTCGCCATCTCCGACGGAGCCAACAAACCTCCAGATGAGGATCGCTGGATAAGGTCACGGGCCGGACTGCAATATTACAATTAACTATGTCAAGATAATGAAGAGAAAAGGCCGGATGCGCGCATGAGCGGGCCATGTCAGTTACGATGCAGCCTTGGGCTTAGTGCGGGGGCGTCATTCCGGACTGCTGTCAACGTCCCATGCGGTGTTGATCGCTGGGGCGCCCTTCCCCTTCTTAGGCGTTTCCGCCTCCGGATGCGCCAAAGCCGCCCTCTTCTTCTTCCTCTCCTCAGGGGCAGGATTGTTTTCCTCCTCCTCCTCCTGTTCCTCGCCATTGTCCTCAGGGACAGAGGAATGAGCTTCGTCGTCTTTGGACATCACGTCCGAAGTGCCCTTGCAACGGGGGCCACACTTGGCCCCCTTGGCCTTCTTCTCCAGCGCCTTATAAGGCGCCGGCACCAGCATCTTCGCTAGATGTGGCATGACCGGTTCTTCAAGCAGTGGAGCCGGACACTGGATCCACTTCGCCCTCTCCATCCAGTCCTGAAAAAGCAACAATAAATGCTCAGGCATCATCCTTGAAACAAACAAGTGGAGAATGTATCCAAAAAGACATACCTTGCTAGCGAGGTGTTTAGCGTTGTGCCCGTGATCTGAATCTGTGGCCGGCGGTTTCTTGTTGCCCTTAAACAGCAACTTCCATTCACCTTCATGAGTTGTCTCGAAGAGCCTCACCAGGGTCTGGTGCTTCTTCGGGTTGAACTCCCACAGAGGATGGCTTCGGCGCAGGCACGGAAGGGTCCGGCGAACTAGCATCACCTGGATCACATCAACAAGCTTGATGATCTTGGTTACCATGCTTTGAACGCGCGTCTGCAACGCTATCAGCTCGTCAGGGGAACCCCAGTCCGGACTCTTGTCGACCCAGGAGGTAAGTCGCATGGGAGAGCCGGAGCGGAATTCGACAGCTGCGGCCCAGGTGGTGATGCGAGGTTCTGTGATGTAGAACCACTGCTTCTGCCACACCTTTACCATGTCCACAAAAGTACCTTTGGGCCAGGAAACATTGGACAGCTTGCTCACCATGGCTCCTCCGCACTCCGCGTGCTGGCCATCCACCACCTTCGGCTTCACGTTAAAGACTTCGAGCCACAGCCCGAAGTGGGGTTGTATGCGGAGGAATGCCTCACACATGACGATAAACGCCGAGATGTTGAGGAAGGAATTCAGGGACAGATCATGGAAATCTATCCAGTAATAATACATCAGCCCGCGGACGAAAGGGTGGAGTGGAAACCCTAGCCCGCGAAAGAAATGGTGGAGGAACATTACCCTCTCGGTGGGCTTGAGTGTGGGGACGACCTGTCCCTTGGTCAGCAGGCGGTGAGTGATCTCCTTCGCCAAGTATCCGGCTGCCTCTAAGCTCTGTAATGTTATCCTCCTTGACGGAGGAGACCATCCACTTGGCTTGACCTCCGGATCCGGACATGGTTGCTTGAGTGGAAAGGAGATGAGAACTTGGGCGCTGGAGCTCGAGATTGGAAAGGTGGAGACAAAGAGAGGGCGTGAGAGAGGAAGAGGGAATCCTTATCCCCTTATAAAGGCAACAAATATAAAACGCCTCCTCACTCGCCTTAAGATTCGCCCATTCCCAAGGGGTGTATAAATGGCACGGTTGGGTTACCCATGTCCGCATTGATGAGAATCCCACGATAAGGGGACATGATCTCTGCTTTGAAAAGATGTGACAATGGCAACCGCGTCTCGGGACGTGGGGCGTCGAAACATGAAAGCGGTTTGGAATTGTGACCGGGCGGACATGATGTCATGTTGTAAAAAGTTGTCAGCAGATTAGACTCGTGTAAAAACATGTTGTCTCTGCGGTTATGTATGGTGTGTGCGTGTGTGACAGGTCCGGATACTATCACCGCATCCGAAGACTATCTTGAAGTTCGGATAGAAGGGAACCCCCCTTGAAATGCCGAAGACAATCTGCACGTCGGATTCCTCGTCATTGAACCCAGGTTCAGGGGCTACTGAGGGAGTCTTGGACTAAGGGGTCCTCAGGCGTCCGGCCTGTTATCCATGGGCCGGACTGATGGGCTGTGAAGACATAAAGGCCGAAGACTATACCCATGTCCGGACTGGACTCTCCTTGGCGTGGAAGGCAAGCTTGGCGACCGAAGATGAAGATCCCTTCTTATTTAACCGACTCTATGTAAATCCTAGACCCCCCCGGTGTCTATATAAACTGGAGGGGTTAGTCCGGAAAAGATATATTCATTACCATAGTCATACAGGCTAGGCTTCTAGGGTTTAGCCATTATGATCTCGTGGTAGATCAACTCTTGTAACACTCATATTCATCAAGATCAATCAATCAGGACGTAGGGTATTACCTCCATAGAGAGGGCCCGAACCTGGATAAACATCGTGTCCCCTGTCTCCTGTTACCATTGATCCTAGACGCACAGTTCGAGACCCCCTACCCGAGATCTGCCGGTTTTGACACCGACAGTCCTTCCCATTTGGAGAGGAGTTTTCCTGCAAAGAATCTGAAACGAGAGTTGTACAAAAGAACATATTCTCCAACTTTGAACTCATGCTTTTGGATTATTTTATCATGCCATCTTTTAACTTTTTCTTTAAATAACTCGGCATTTTCATAAGCTTGGGTTCTCCATTGATCTAGTGAGCTAATAGCAAATATCCTCTTTTCACCGGCAAGTTTGAAATCATAGTTGAGTTCTTTAATTTCCCAATATGCTTTATGTTCTAACTCAATAAGCAAATGACAAGCTTTTCCATAAACCATTTTATAAGGAGACATACCCATAGGATTTTTATATGTTGTTCAATAAGCCCAAAGTGCATCATCTAATTTCTTACACCAATTCTTCCAGGACCTATTGACAGTCTTTTGTAAATTAATTTTATTTCTCTATTGCTAAGTTCAACTTGACCACTAGACTGAGGATGATAAGGTGATGCAATTCTATGGTTAACATCAACATCATACTTAGCAAGCATTTTACGGAAAGCACCATGAATAAAGTGTGAACCACCATGAGTCATTAAATATCTAGGGACTCCAAATCTTGGGAAAATAACTTCCTTAAGCATTTTAATAGAGGTGTTATGATCAGCAATACTAGTTGGAATAGCTTCTACCCACTTAGTAACATAATCAACTGCAACCAAAATATGTGTATACCCATTGGAGGAAGTAAAAGGCCCCATGTAATCAGAACCCCAAACGTCGAATGGCTCAACAGCAAGAGAATAATTCATAGGAATTTCCTGACACTTACCAATATTATCAATTCTTTGACATTCATCACAAGACAAAACAAACTTACGGGCATACTTGAAGAGAGTAGGCCAATAGAATCCGGATTGCAATACCTTGTGAGCAGTTCTGTCTCTGGCATGATGCCCTCCATAAGCTTCGGAGTGACATTTCCGTAGGATTTGTCCCTGTTCATCCTCAGGTACACAATGTCTAATAATACCATCTAGTCCTTCTTTGTAAAGATGTGGGTCATCCCAAAAGTAATGTCTTAGTTTTTTTTCTTTTGTTGGTATGTGTCAGATGTGGGGTTCCGGCAAACCCCTAAGGTTCAAACACTAGGGTGCGTGCGAAGTCTTTTCCTCCCACCGATCTACGCCCTAAGGTTCAAACACTAGCGGACGAACTCGACGAACTCGAAACACAGAAAGACACAAGATTTATACTGGTTCGGGCCACCGTTGTGGTGTAATAGCCTAAGCTACTCCAGTGTGCTGGTGGTGGATTGCCTCTTGGGCTGATGATGAACAATACAAGGGGAAGAACAGCCTCCTGAGGTTGAGGTGTTCTTGTGCTTGGCTAACTTGTGTGGGTGAGAGTGATCTGAATCGTCCTCTTTCTCCCTCCCCTTCTGGTGGTGGCTAACTCTACTTATATAGGCCCTGGTCCTCTCCCCAAATATTTAGTGGGAAGGGAGCCAACAACGGCGGGCTAATTTGAAGGGGGACAGCTAGTACAAGCCATCCTGACAAAAGTGGTCTTCCCCTGCCAAAGGCTCTGGTGGTGACGCCGTCTTGGGCTCCACGATGACCTCCGTCTTGCCGTTCTTCTGGTCCTGGTCTTGTTGCACCAAAAT
Source organism: Triticum urartu (assembly GCF_056163025.1). NCBI lineage: Eukaryota > Viridiplantae > Streptophyta > Magnoliopsida > Poales > Poaceae > Triticum > Triticum urartu. Next base: position 423,179,388 of record NC_141877.1, on the reverse strand, counting down.
GGCAACCTTTGCATGATGCCTCGGTACTCCTTGCCTGCGCTGGCCTCCTTAGCACCAAAGAGGAAACAAGGACGCTGCGCACGTGGGCGCCCGCCTGGTGTCGATCGTCATGGCTCACGTCACGAGAGCCTCATGAGGTTTTCCTTGCCTTGTTATCTCCGCCCCTCGTGAGCCTGCCCGACTAGGCCACTCTAGAGGAGGTCTTGTGTCGTCCGCCTCGCGAGGGTCTTGGATGCCTTGTTGATGAAGGTGGGCCATACGGCCTACTGGCTTCGCCACGCCGCGGGCCACAGGCAGGCAAGTCTGGGGACCCCCATTCCCCTTAGTAGCCCCCGGGCCCAAGGTGCGCTCGGGCTTGGCTTCGCGGCGAAGCCAAGGGTCAAGCACGGAGCACCGTGGGACCCAAAAGCCTGTGGCCTCGGTTGATGCGTGGCGGTTGTTTGGACGTGGGCGTCTCCGCTTCCCCATGCTGCCTCGGCGATTGCACAACTTGACGAGTCCCTGCGACATGCAAGGGAAACCATGATTACCTGCGATCATGGGGGGTGCCGGTTGGCCTCCTCTTGCTATAAATGGGGCGGGGGGCGGAGCCCCCGTTGCCCATCTCTTTCTTGATCGCTTGCTTCTTCTTCCATGCTCCATTGCTCGCTATGCCACCAATGGCGCCACGAAGGAAGTTCTCGCCGCCGAGAAGGGAAAGGCCCCTCGCGAGGGACCCGGCTCGCCGCCGCCCAAGCGCGGACGTGGCCGTCCGCGCAAGAACCCCACGTCCCCTGTTGCGGCCCACTGTCGGAGCGGCGCCACGACAAGCGGAGGGGGTCGTCCCAGCCATGGTGATCCAGTTGACGAGGGGAGGCATGCTTTGATGGGGCCCCTCCCCCCCCCCCCCCCCCGTCCGCGCTTACACATGGTGGAAGTGTCGCTGGAGTTTGTCGTCTGGTCGGAGAATCTGGCTAGCAACTGGCTCCAACTTCCGTGCTTCTTCGCCGGCGAGCTGTCGGCCTCTGGTCCAGGCGGACTCTGGCTGCAGGCGGATGGTTGTTGTAGCAAGGCCTCTTGGGTTGTAGTCGCGACTTCCGCCGCAGGAAACATAGCCCAGGCCCGTGGTTAGCAGACGTTCTCCCGCGCGCGCGGCTTGGGCCGGTGGTGCGCCCTCCACTTCAAGTATGACGGTGAATCAACCCTCTATGTGAGGGTGTTTGGCGAAGATGGTCGCCGCACCGGGTGCTGCCCCGAGGTGAACGATGGTGAGGAGGTGCTCGGTCTCGGGGACGGTCGCGACGAGGATGAGGGCAAGCCTGCCCTCGGGGGCGGCTGTGTCTTGTCCAGCTATGGTGGCTCTTCCTCCGGTGACAGCCCCAGCAGCAGTGGCCACGACCAGCCACCGCGCCCGCTTTGAAGGCGGCAGTGGGTCATTTCATCACCGCGCCTCCGTGAAGCGCAAAGAAGGATCCGGCTAGGCTCGGGGTGCTGCGAGGGGTCTGCCTTCGCAGATTGCTGCAACGCTGCTTTTGTTTTACTCTTTTTCCTACATCAAGAATGTAACCAGTTTGGGCCCAGGGGACGTGTATCAAACTATGGTTCCTCGGTTGTGGCACCGTGCGTGTTGTGTCATTATTTCGTGCAAAGATAACTTAACCTGGTATATCCGGGATGCCCTCTTCCTCACGAGGCGCTCATTTCCTCGTGTCCATCTTGCCTTGGTGGCCTGCATTTGCTCGGGAACTGTAAAAGCTCGTTAGGAGGTGCATTAAAAGATTTGTCATTCGCCTTGGCCCTGACCTGGCACCTTGTATCGCGGTACCCGAGGGGCACGGACCAGGAGAGGCATGCCAGCTTTTGGGCTCGAATGAGGGTGGCTCGTGAGAAGGCAGAGAAGGGAGAAAAATGCTCGCGAGGGCACCTACCCAGCCCCCTAGCGAGGCATTCGAGAGAGAGAACATGAGCTAACCCGAGCCAGAAAAATGCAATGAGAGGTGAGGGGGTCAAATCATCAAGGAATGCCAAAAGCAAATTTCGATTAAGGAAAAGGGAGAAAAATGTGGAAAGCAAATGAAAAGCCGCGTCCGGCACCTAATCTAGTCTTCAAGTCTTCTCACCAGCGGAGAGCTAAGTGCTGCCACTAGGCATGGGCGGGAGCCCCAGGGCTTGAGGCCGGCACTCCTGAGACTCCGGGGCGTGTACAGCCCCAACTCATTATTACATGAGAGTGTCACGGGCGGCGATTCTTCACAGGCACCAGGCCTTCTTCACAGGCTTTGGGCCTTTCTTCTCAAGCTTTGGGCCTTGCTTCACAGGCTCTGGGCCTTGCTGCATAGGCTCCGGCCCTTGCTTCACAGGCTCCGGGCCTTGCTTCACATTCTCTTGGCCTTGCTTCATGGGTAAAACTTCCGGAGGTGCTAGATGTTCCAGGCGTTTGGACTGGTACTCCGTCTTGTGTCTCCAGGCGCACGACGCCAGGCCTGCAGATGTGGACGACCTTGAACGGGCCCTCCCACATTGGTGAAAGCTTATGCAGCCCTTCCCTGGAGAGAACCCGCCTCAGGACTAGGTCACCCGTCTCCAGTGTCCTGGAGCGGATGCTGCGGCAGTGGTATCGCCGCAGTGCTTGCTGGTACCTCGCTGCCCATAGCGCAGCTTCGCGCGACGTTCCTCCCCCAACACCAGGACCCGTGCGGAGCGATGCCTGTCCTCATGAGGGAGGACCGCTTCAGCTCCGTAGACGAGGAAGAATGGAGTCTCTCCCTTTGGCTTGGTGGCGGTGGTCCGGATGGACCACAGTACGGACTGGAGCTCGTCGTGCCAGCCCCTGCCGCAGGCCTCCAGCTTCTTCTTGAAGGTCCTAGTCTTGAGGCCCCTCAGGACCTCCGTGTTAGCACGTTCGGCCTGACCATTGCTCCTGGGGTGGGCCACCGAAGCGTAGCAGATCTGCCTTCCAAGGTTAGCACAATAGGTTTTGAAGAGGTTGCTCGTAAACTGTGAACCGTTATTTGTGATGATGCGGTTGGGGACCCCAAAGCGGCTCACGAGGCCCTTGATGAACTTGACAGCAGAGCCGGCTGGGATGGTACGGACGGCTTCCACTTCCGCCCACTTGGTGAACTTGTCGATGGCGACGTAGAGGTAACGGTAAGCCCCTGGCGCCCAAGGGAACGGGCCTAGGACATCCAGCCCCCAGACCACGAACGGCCATGTGAGTGGGATAGTTTGAAGGCCTTGAGCAGGTTGATGGATTTGCTTGGCGTGGAACTGGCAAGCTTCGCAAGACTTCACTAGCTCGGCTGCGTCATTGAGTGCTATAGGCCAGTAAAATCCACTGCAGAACACCTTGCCGACGAGGGTCCGTGACAACGAGTGGTGTCCACAGTCCCCGCCGTGTATGTCAATCAGCAACTCCCTTCCTTGGTCGTTGGATATGCAGCACAGTGTGACATCATTCGGTCATTTCCTATATAACTCGCCGTCTTGGATGCAGTATGTCGTGGCTTGCCGGGCCACGCGCTCCACCTCCTCTTCCTTATCCGGCAATGTCCCGTGCGTTAAGTACTCCTTGAATTCCTTAGTCCAGCATTCCTCCTGGGGCTCGAGCGCCAAGAGCTGCCGAGCTCCGGAGGTCGGTCCACAGGTCGGGGCTGCCGTGGCCAGAGGCTGGGGGAGCTCTTCCCGAGGCTGACTCATGTTTGAAAGAGGTTGCGCAGCTGATGGCTTGAAGAGCCGCTCCTCAAAGATGCCTGGCTCCTACGGTTGCCGCTTGGATGCCCTCCTGGCGATGTCGTCGGCTTCCTTGTTGGTGCCCCGGGGCACGTGCTGCAGCTCTAGGCCCGAGAACTGTTTCTCCATCTTGCGCACCTCCGCGAGGTAGGCCTCCATATGCTCGTCCTTTCGCTCATACACCTTGTTGGAGAAGTTGACGAGGAGTTGTGAGTCGCCTCTGACGGTGAGGCGCTTCACCCCTAGGGCCGCTGCAGCCTTCAGGCCAGCTATGAGGCCTTCGTATTCTGCGATGTTGTTGGAGACCTTCTCGCCGTGCTAAAAGCAGAGTTGCACGGCGTAGTAGAGCTTGTCTTGGGTGGGCGAGATGAGCACTGGCCCAGCCCCTATGCCCTGGTGTGCGAAGGCGCCATCAAAATACATGACCCAACCGTCCGGAGCCTTACTTCCTGGGGAGGTGGACCGGTCTCCTCCTTCCTCAAGTGTCGGGGCATCCGTCCATTTTGCCACAAAGTCAGCGAGTGCGGCCCCCTTGATGACCCTGGTACTGCTGAACTCCAACTGGAACGCTTGCAACTCGATGTTCCACTCAGCGACCCTTCCGGCTGAGTTAGGGCTCCTAAGTATTCTTTCCAGTGGGTAGGCTGAGACGACCTTGATGTGGTGGCCCTGAAGTAGTGTCGCAGCTTGCGTGAGGCCACCAGGAGTGTGAGCAAGAGTTTCTGGGGCATGGGGTAGCGCGCTCTCGCGTCCCATAGTAAGGTGCTAACAAAGTACACCGGGTGTTCGACGAGGGCTGGCACGCCGTCGAGGCTCTGGTCCTACGGAGATCGGGGCATATCCTGAGGTGGAAGGGTCCCTGGGACCCGACTGTCCTCAGGAGCTTCTATGACGCCGCCCTGCTGAGCTTGGCCTTCCACCGCTGATGCCTTTGTTGCTCCTTCCTGACCCCGCGCTACTTCAGCCTTGGCCTGGCGGAGCGCCCTTGGCTTGGCGCTCCTCCCGAACCGCCACCAACGCCGCGCTAGCAGAGTACGGGGTGGCAGCAAGGTAGAGTACCAGAGGCCCGAGGGGCCGTGGTGCCACCATCACTGGGGGGGCTGGTAAGGTATTTCTTGAGGTCTTGGAAGGCCCGGTCGGCCTCCGGGTTCCACTCGAACGGGCCCTTCCTCTTTATGAGCTTGAAGAATGGTAAGGCGCGCTCTCCCAGTTTGGAGATGAAATGCCCTATCGCAGTCACCCGCCCTGCTAGCTTTTGCATCTCTTTGAGGGTCTGCGGCGGGCTCATGTCCTCGATAGCCTCGACCTTCTCCGGGTTTGCCTCGATCCCCCTATGGGATATGAGGAATCCCAACAGCTTGCCAGAGGGGATACCGAACACGCACTTCTCCGGGTTGAGCCTCAAGTTCACTTGGCGCAGGTTTCTCGAAGGTCTCCTCCAAGTCTTGAATCAATGTCCTTGCCTCATGAGATTTGACCACTATGTCATCGACGTAAGCCTCTGTGTTCCTCCCGAGCTGCCGCCCTAGAGCGATGTGCATCAACCGCTGAAAGGTCGCGCCAGCGTTGCGCAGCCCGAAGGGCATGCATGTGTAGCAGTACACCCCACATGGTGTCAGGAAGGCCGTCTTCTCCACATCTTCTACCGCCATCTTGATTTGATGATACCCTGAGAACGCATCCAGGAAGCATAGCAGGTCACACTCGGCGGTGGAGTCAACAATCTGGTCGAAGCGCGGGAGTGGGAACAAGTCTTGATGGAAGACTTTGTTAAGATTGGTGAAGTCGATGCACATCCGTTCCTTCCCGCCTTTTTTCGGCACCACGACAGGGTTGCCAGCCATTCGGGGTATCGGACCTCTCGGATGGCACCTGCTGCTTCTAGCTTGCGTGTCTCTTGGACGATGAAGGCCTGCTTCTCAGTGGACTGCCATCTTGCTCGCTACTTCATGGGATGGATGTTGGGGCCAGCACCACTGTCGATGAGGGCCTTGGTGACGGCCATGTTGCAGATGGTGGGCAGAGCATCGGGAGCATTCCGGAGCCGGCGGTGGAGTCGGGGTGGTCTTTTGAGCCGAAGGTGAGGTCGGCCTCTAGCGCAGCCCAACCCGGCGGAGCCCCCGGGCGCCTGGAGGTGGCCCCGATCTGACGGAGGAACAGCTTGGTGTGGCGGTCTGACGGTGGTGCTTAAGAGCCGCCCAACAGGGCTGCGACTGCATGGTGCGCCGGCACAGCATAGCGAGCAGTGAAGAGGTCGCAGAGCTCCTCCCAAGATGCCACAGTGGATCCGGGAAGGTTGAGCAGCCAGGCGCGTGGCTCGCCGGCGAGGGCCATGGGAAGCCAGTTAGCCATGACCTTGTCATCACCCCCGGCTTGGAGAACGGCCTCCTCATATGCCAGCAGGAAAGCGGACGGGTCCGCCGCGCCGTCGTAGCACGGCGGCATCTCCGACCTGAACTTGGGCGGCCACTGCACCCGCCGCAGGGCGGGGGCCAAGGCTCGAAGCCCCCTGGCCCCATTGTCAACGCTAACTGTCGGAGTCGGCGGCAGGGCGCCTGCCATGTGGGCGAAGCGCGGTGGCGACGGTGCGCAGATTGATGGAGGGGAAGCTATGGCACACCCCTACCTGGCGCGCCAAATGTCGGATGTGGGGTTCCGGCAAACCCCTAAGGTTCGAACACTGGGGTGCGCATGAAGTCTTTTCCTCCCACCGATCTACGCCCTAGCTCACTAAGGTCTAGCGGACGAACTCGACGAACTCGAAACACAGAAAGACACAAGATTTATACTGGTTCGAGCCACCATTGTGGTGTAATACCCTACTCTAGTGTGGTGGTGGTGGATTGCCTCTTGGGCTGATGATGAACAATACAAGGGGAAGAACAGCCTCCTGAGGTTGAGGTGTTCTTGTGCTTGGCTAACTTGTGTGGGTGAGAGTGATATGAATCGTCCTCTTTCTCCTCCCCTTCTGGTGGTGGCTAACTCTACTTATATAGGCCCTAGTCCTCTCCCCAAATATTGAGCGGGAAGGGAGCCAACAATTGCGGACTAATTTGAAGGGGAATAGCTAGTACAAGCCATCCTGACAAAAGTGGTCGTCGCCTGCCAAAGGCTCTGGTGGTGACGCCGTCTTGGGCTCCACGATGACCTCCATCTTGCTGTCCTTCTAGTCCTGGTCTTGTTGCACAAAAATGGCAACCTTTGCCTAATGCCTCGGTACTCCTCGCCTGCGCTGGCCTCCTTAGCACCAAAGAGGAAACAAGGACGCTGCGCGTGCTGGCGCCCACCTGGTGTCGATCGTCATGGCTCACGTCACGAGAGCCTCGTGAGGTTTGCCTTGCCTTGTTATCTCCGCGCCACGTGAGCCTGCCCGACTAGGCCACTCCAGAGGAGGTCTTATATCGTCCGCCTCACGAGGCTTGGCCCCTCACGAGGGTCTTAGATGCCTTGTTGATGAAGGTGGGTCGTATGGCCTGCTGGCTTCGCCACGCCGCGGGCCGCAGTCAGGCATGTCTGGGGACCCCCGTTCCCAGAACGCCGAAAGTATGTGAAGCTACGTAGTATATATTTAGCAACAATATAATTAGCATAGTCAACATACCAAGGAGTCTTATGAGAAACATTTATTGCAGCTAATTGCTCATCAGGAAAACTATCATTAATAGGTTGTGGGTCATCAAGAATATTTTCTAGCCTAGACAAGTTATCAGCCACGGGGTTCTCAACTCCATTTCAATCAATGATATGTAAGTCAAATTCTTGTAGCAACAGAACCCACCTAATGAGTCCAATTACTTTAGAATCAACAATGTAAGATCTGAATATATCACATGCAAACACCACTGCTAAGAATTCTTTTTCAGTAGTAGCATGATTTCGTTGAGCACTGTCTACAATTTACTAGCATAATGAATAACATTTAATTTCTTACCAACTCTTTGTCCTAGAACAGCACCAACAGCATAATCACTAGCGTCACACATAATTTGAAAAGACAAGTTCCAATCATGTTGTTGAACAATAGATGTAGAAATCAAGGCTTTCTTAAGTGTTTCAAAGGCTTCTACACAATCATCATCAAAAACAAATGGAACATCCTGTTGTAAAAGATCTATAAGAGGCCTAGAAATTTTAGAGAAGTCTTTAATAAATCTCCTATAGAAACCAGCATGACCGAGGAAACTACGAATACCTTTGATATCTTTAGGACATGAAATTTTCTCAATTGCATCAACTTTAGCTTTATCCACCTCAATACCTCATTCAGAAATTTTATGTACCAAGACAATACCTTCACTAACCATAAAGTGGCACTTCTCCCAATTCAATACAAGATTAGTTTGCTCACATCTCTGCAAAACTCGATCAAGGTTGCTTAAGCAATCATCAAAAGAAGTTCTGTAAACGGAAAAATCATCCATGAAAACCTCAACAATCTTTTCACAAAAATCAGAGAATATAGTAGTCGTACATCTTTGAAAGGTAATAGGTGCATTGCATAAACCAAAAGGCATACGTCTATAAGCATAAGTTCCAAAAGTGCAAGTAAAGGTGGTTTTCTCTTGATCAGGTTGTGAAACAGGTATTTGAGAAAAACCAGAATATCCATCAAGGAAACAAAAGTGTTTGTGCTTAGATAGTCTTTCTTGCATTTGATCAATAAAAGGCAGAGGGTAATGATCATTTCTAGTAGCTTTACTTATTTTTCTAAAATCAACTACCATTCTATAGCGAGTGACAATTCTTGGTGGAATAAGTTCATTCTTATCATTATGAACAACAGTAATACCTCCCTTCTTAGGTACACAATGAACAGGACTTGCCCATCTACTATCAGCTAGGATAGATTATACCTGCTTCCATAAGCTTCAGTATTTTAGTTCTTACCACTTCTTTCATCTTAGGATTTAAATGTCGTTGGTGATCAACGACGGGTTTAGCATCAGGTTCCATGTTAATTTTGTGTTGACAGAGAATGGGACTAATGCCCTTTAAATCATCAAGAGTATACCCAATAGCAGCTCGGTGCTTCTTCAAAACCTTTAATAATCTTTCTTCTTCATGTTTTGAAAGGTTAGCACTAATAATAACAGGATAAATATTTTTCTCATCAAGATAGGCATATTTCAAAGTGTCTGGAAATTGTTTTAATTCAAACACAGGATCATCCTTAAGTGGAGGAGGACCTCCTAGAGTTTCAATAGGAAAATTGTGTTTAAGCAGTGGACGTTGTTCAAAGAAAATCTTATCTATTTCATTTCTTTTATGCATATGCATATCATTCTCATGGTCTAGCAAATATTGTTCTAGTGGATTAGTAGGAGGTACAACAATAGAAGCAAGACCAATTATTTCATCCTTACTAGGCAATTCTTCCTTATGATGCTTTCTACTAAACTTAGAAAAATTAAACTCATGATACTCATCACCAAAACTAACACCAACAGTTTGTTTCTCACAATCTATTTTAGCATTAACAGTGTTCAAGAAAGGTCTACCAAAGATAATGGGACAAAAGTCATCTTGTGGGGAACCAAGAACGAGAAAATCAGTAGTATATTTTTGATACGTCACTGTCGTATCTACTTTTCCAAACACTTTTGCCCATGTTTTGGACTCTAACTTGCATTATTTGAATGGAACTAACCCGGACTGACGCTGTTTTCACCAGAATTGCCATGGTGTTATTTTTGTGTAGAAATAAAAGTTCTCGGAATGACCTGAAAATCAACGGAGAATTATTTTGGAATATATAAAAAATACTAGAAGAAAGATCCACGTCAGGGGGGCCTCCACCTGTCCACGAGGGTGCAGGTGCGCCTGCCCCCCTGGGCGCGCCCCTGCCTCGTAGGCCCCTTGATGCTCCATCGACCTCAACCCTGACTCCATATATTCACTTTCGGGGAGAAAAAAATCAAGGAGAAGGATTCATCGCGTTTTACGATACGGAGACACCGCTAAGCCCTTAACTCTCTCGGGAGGGCTGATCTGGAGCCCGTTCGGGGATCCGGAGAGGGGAATCCATCGCCATCGTCATCATCAACCTTCCTCCATCACCAATTTCATGATGCTCACTACCGTGTTTGAGTAATTTCATCGTAGGCTTGCTAGACGGTGATGGGTTAGGTGAGATTTATCATGTAATCGAGTTAGTTTTGTTAGGGTTTTATCCCTAGTATCCACGATGTTCTGAGATTGATGTTGCTATGACTTTGCTATGCTTAATGCTTGTCACTAGGGCCCGAGTGCCATGATTTCAGATTTGAACCTATTATGTTTTCATCAATATATGAGTGTTCTTGATCCTATCTTGCAAGTCTATAGTCACCTATTATGTGTTATGATCCGTTAACCCCGAAGTGACAATAATCGGGATACTTACCGGTGATGACCGTAGTTTGAGGAGTTCATGTATTCACTATGTGTTAATGCTTTGGTCCGGTACTCTATTAAAAGGAGGCCTTAATATCCCTTAGTTTCCATTAGGACCCCACTGCCACGGGAGGGTAGGACAAAAGATGTCATGCAAGTTCTTTCCATCAGCACGTATGACTATATTCAGAATACATGCCTACATTACATTGATGAACTGGAGCTAGTTCTGTGTCACCCTAGGTTATGACTGTTACATGATCGATGGCATCCGGCATAATTCTCCATCACCGACCCAATGCCTACGAGCTTTCCATATATTGTTCTTCGCTTATTTACTTTTCCGTTGCTATTGTTACAATCACTACAAAACCAAAAAATATTACTTTTGCTACCATTACCTTTTGCCATCGTTACCACTAGTATCATATTACTTTGCTACTAAACACTTTGCTGCAGATATTAAGTTTCCAGGTGTGGTTGAATTGACAACTCAGCTGCTAATACTTGAGAATATTCTTTGGCTCCCCTAACCAATAAATTTGGGTTGAATACTCTACCCTCAAAAACTGTTACGATCCCCTATACTTGTGGGTTATCATGAACATTTTCTGGCGCCCTTGCCGGGGAGCATAGCTCTATTCTTTGAGTCACTTGGGATTTATATCTCCTTATCATTATGAAGAACTTGAAAGATCAAAGAACCAAGATTTTTCCCTCAGCTACGAGGGGAGGTAAGGAACTGCCATCTAGCTCTGCACGTGATTCACCTTCTGTTTTGAGTAAGCTTGCGACACCTAAACCTGCTTCTGCTATTAATTCTGATATATCGCATGTTATTGATGATGCCACTTCTACTATGCATGATACTTATGATGAAACTACTTCTATGCTTGATACCAATGTGCCACTTGGTGAATTTCTTGATGAACAACTTGCTAGGGCTAGAGAGAATGAAATTATTGAAACTAACAATATTGATGAAAGTGATGATGAAGATTCTCCCCCTAGATATGAATTACCTGTTGTTCCTGAAGGTTATGTTATGGATGAAGAAACTGCTAGAGACTTTCTTGCTTGCAATGATAGGAGTGATCTTAAGAAACTATTAGCTAAGCTGCAAGAAAAAACTCCGAATGCTAGAATGAAATATGATCCTGCTTATGCTACTTCACCTATCTTTATTACTGATAAGGATTATGATTTCTCTGTTGATCCTGAGTTAATTACTTTGGTTGAATCTGATCCTTTCTATGGCTATGAATCTAAAACTGTTGTGGCACATCTTACTAAATTAAATGATATAGCTACCCTATTCACTAATGATGAGAAAACTCGCTACTATTATATCCTTAAATTATTTCCGTTCTCATTAAAGGGTGATGCTAAGATATGGTTTAATTCTCTTGATCCTGGTTGTGTGCATAGTCCCCGGGATATGATTTACTACTTTTCCGCTAATATTTCCCTGCTCATAAGAAACAAGCTGCTTTAAGCGGGATATATAATTTTGTGCAAATTGAAGAAGAGAGTCTCCCATAAGATTGGGGGAGGCTTCTCCAATTACTTAATGCTTTGCCTGATCATCCTCTCAAGAAGAATGAAATACTTGATATCTTTTATAATGGACTAACCGATGCTTCCAGAGATTACCTGGATAGTTGTGCTGGTTGTGTTTTCAGGGAAAGAACTGTTGATCAAGCTGAAATTCTATTGAATAATATGTTGACTAATCTATACCTATACTAATTACAGACTCCCTAGAAATTACCACGTTAATTAGTAATTAGGAGCCGTTAATCCGGTGGGACCAAATTATTACGGTGTAGATCTATCCGAGATTTTTTAAAAGTTGGTCAATTCTAGAAATTAATAAATAAATCTATTTACTATTACTATATACTAACGAGCCTTTGTATTGATCCAGATTTGCACAACGCACCAATACATAAAACGTTGCACGTAACCACAGACCAAGTCCAGTAGTTTTAAAAAGAGAAGAAATCCAATCTGGTCAGGTATACTTTAACAAAAGGAACAAGTCCAATCTGGTCACGTAGGCTCACGGAGGCAAATAGTTACTGCCATACACCAAAAACAAAAATAGATCTTGCCGTCCCTAGCTTGATTAGTTACGTATATGAAAACAGAACTCCCAATATCTCTCACCCTTTACCCATGGTTCTTCGCCGATCAACAGATACTCATGCCGCAACAATTCAATCAGCCACCATCCTCGGGATTTTTTGCCGGATGTAGCCCAGATCGCTGGCTAACCACCACGTAGAAGATGCTGCGTGCTGCGCCCGGTAAATCACACCACACTGTTGTCCTAAAATTATTATTCACGGATGCACCGCAGGCCAACCACCATGGAGGAGGCGCCGCACGTCATCGAGGACGACATGGAGTACCAGTGCACCATCGTCCATGCTCGCCCATTATCGCTGGAGCCGACTGGCAAGGAGGCCATTGATCAGCACGCCTTCCACTTCTGCAAGGTTCATCTACCGCTCCCTTTGAAGTAAGTTTTACATTGGATTTCCACTTGAGCATGGCGGAAATTACCTTTTAGTTCAAAGCAACAAACAATGTTCATATGTGTGACTAATATTTCTGGATCTCTTAAAACAGATGCTGCTTTGTGGGCTTTTAACTCAATCTAATTTTGATCTTAAAGGAGGTGTTGATTCAATCTAATTTTGATCTTAAAGGAGGTGCTGCTTTGTGGGTTATACGACCATGTTGGTAAATTTAATTTCTATTTTAACATCATTCTAATTGTGAACTTAGTCTACAATGGTTGGAACTCAAGGATGCAACATTGGAATGTTGGTTCAATTTCTATTCCACAAAAACACCTTTGTCCCTTTGTTTGCTTTGAGTACTCGATAGTGGACGCGGTATTTTTCCTTCTCCTATTTAAGATAAGTTCATTTAAGTCGTTCCTCAACATTATTGTGGTGGAATATCAGGTTAGTTTCTCGTAGAAGAAAGAATAAACTTTGAACTCCTGCACTCCGGCACTTGCTAAGTCGGTACGTGAAAAAATGTACGACCAAAGACACACTGAGGATCAAGGCGCATGGCAGAACACATATGGCAGATCAACGCATACCTATGAGGTATTGTGTGCAGCGGGGCTGTTGCTACATCCAGTTTCTCCAAATATGATCATGTACTGGCTGCTATACATCTGATATCTCACGCAGTTTGGTCTACATTCGTGCCAAACCAGCCGGAATGGTCTGATTGTTCTCATGCAATCTCATGTATATGAGTACGTAATTTAGAATATTAGTATGTATATAAATTTCTTCTTTAATCATTTAGAATTGTTTCTAATGTGGCACATGTAATGTTTTATTTTGTTTTTGAAATCTTTGTGCATCGTAATTCATCGTGAAAGATAGGAAAACGCTTACCTGCCAGTTTGGAGGACATCCAACTTAAAATAGATTACATACAAATTTTGACAGATGATATTACGTTTTTTATGGTTTACCAATGATTCAACTGCACTACTATTCCAGGAACAAAGTGGGTTTCTGATAATTTCTTAGTTCATTATTACTGGATATGTAATGTGTTTTTATTAAATATTTATATTGGCCGAGACACACAATGGCAGTGCAAGTCAAGAACTCTTACCAACACTACTAAAACAAATCCAAGGCACGAGGGATGGTATATGGAACTGAAAAGTGATCTGTGACACCAACCACGTGCACGCTACTCTTCGCCTAATAACTGACATGGACAATACATTGCAGGTGTAACAGGGAATCACCTACCAGAACCAACCTGCACAAGGGCTTCAACGTTGACGTGTATAGACAACAAAGCAAAATAATAAATGGCTGCAACCTACATATATAAGCCAATGCTTACTGGTAAATAATTTGTCTTATGGTGGTCTTCGTATATACTGTCTCATTATTGTTTTTTGTCAGATGTTAATACGACGACGACTTTCTAATTTAGTTATTTTGATTCTCTGATTTTCCGTTGTGTATATTAACTCAAATGGATAGATTTCACAAGTTAATCATTTGAATTATACTGTCAATTGGAGCAGATTCAATTTGGGCAGCGCTATGACCGTCAGATGTTCTTATAAATCAATCATGATGTACTGCATATTACCAAAACCAAACAGTCTCTCAATGTTGTCAACAACATCCATTTTAGATAGTGGGTTAGGCATTCATTTTCCCTATTGTTATTCTTATAACTATGTTAAGTTTTGTAGGATTAAGTGGTGCGAGAATCGACACTATAGCCAAGATTACCATTGCCGTGTAGGTTATATAACCAAGTTTGACCTTTTATTTGTTGTGTTCCTTTTCCTTATTTTTGAACTTCTCTAAAACATTTTTCTATGTGGAAATTGTCGGGGAAGCAATATCACGTGATATGCTTAACTGATTGGTGCTTTCATTTGATATGCTAACATTTTAGTTTCACTGTTTGACTGCTTTTGTTTGCATTGTTATGAAACTGCAGAACCCTTATTATTACCTTATCTTTCTTACTATGCAACATGATAGTTTGCATGTATCTAGATCTCCAAGATAGAATAGAACTCCATAGACATACACTAACTTTATCGCGAGAATATAAAAATTCTTTTCAGGTAACACAATTAGGTTGTTCTATACTTCGAAGGATTACCTCTCACAAAATGTTTGATGAAAAGTAGCATGGAGCATTGGTTGAAAAATAACATTACATAAATCTGAATATTTATTTATTATTAATTAAATTAAATAATTCCATCCTACATGTTTTATTGTAGTAATTTGACATATAACCCGTCGAATAAGTTTGTAAATGCATAAGCAACAATTGAAATACTAATGATGTTTTAGAAACTGGTATTGTCCTGAACATGCATGTTTGACCATTATTATGTCAATGTGATTATTAATGAACCTGATTTTTATTGAAAATTCATATGGTAGGTAAAAAGTTAAGCAAGGCATGTGCAAATTTGATGCACTAAGTTATGTACATAACTGAAATGTCAAGATGAAATCTGCAGTTTTTCTTGGCAATTTAGAATCTTAAGCATAGACAACCAAAGGATGAACTACTTCGATGACAACAATAAATGTATTTTATATAATATCCATTCTAATCATGCATTAAATACACTAGCCCGTGCAACTGCACGGGTTGACGACTAGTGAAAATAATTGGACACTTCCTGAACCAACTCCTAAGCCAACTCCGAAGAAAAGGGGTATTCTATTTCTCAGTCCCAAAGATGTGCAAGCGGCAAAGAAATCTATGAAAGAAAAAGGTATAGAAGCTGAGGATGTTAAGAATTTACCTCCTGTTGAAGAAATACATGGTCTTAATTTACTGCCTGTTGAAGAAACACATGGTCTTGATAACCCGACACAGGTAGTAAAGGTAAATTCTCTCTATAGATTTGATGAAGGTGATATTCCTCGTTATAAGTCTGCTAGCCAATGCTTAGATGAGTTTGATAATTTTATTGTTAAACAAGAGAACTTCAATGCTTATGTTGGTAGACAATTGAAACATAATGCTTATATGATTGAACACTTGAGTGATTATATGGCTAATGTTAAAGGTGAACTTAAACTTATTAGTAAACATGCTTCTATGGTTACCACTCAAGTAGAACAAGTACTTAAAGCTCAGAATGATTTTCTCAATGAATTAAATAATAAGAATGATAATGTTGTTAGAGTTATGACTAGAGGTGGTAAAATGACTCAGGAGCCTTTGTATCATGAGGGCCACATTAAGAGAATTGAGCAAGATTCTCAGAAAACTACTATAGATGCACCTAGTCCTTCTAAAAGGAGGAAAAAGAAAAATGATAGGACTTTGCATGCTTCTAGTGAACCTGTTGTTGACACACCTGAGAATCCCAATGATATTTCTATTTATGATGCCGAAACACAATCTGGTAATGAACATTAACCTAGTGATAATGTTAATGATGATGTTCATGTTGGTGCTCAATCTAGCAATGACAATGATGTAGAGATTGAACCTGTTGTTGATCTTGATAACCCACAAGCAAAGAATCAACGTTGTGATAAGAGAGACTTTGTTGCTAGGAAGCACGGTAAAGAAAGAGAACCATGCATGGGTTCAGAAACCCATGCCCTTTCCTCCTAAACCATCCAAGAAAAAGGATGATGAGAATTTTGAGCGCTTTGCTGAAATGATTGGGCCTATCTTTTTGCGTATGCATTTGACTGATATGCTTAAAATGTATCCTTGTGCTAAGTACATGAAGGATATTTTTACTAATAAAAGAAAGACACTAGAATCTGAAATTTCCACCATGCTTGCTAATTATATTTTTAAGGGTGGAATACCAAAGAAACTTGGAGATCCAGGGGTACCCACTATACCATGCTCCATTAAAAGAAACTATGTTAAAACTGCTTTATGTGATCTTGGAGCCGGTGTTAGTGTTATGCCTCTCTCTTTATATCGTAGACTTGATTTGAATAAGTTGACACCTATTGAAATATCTTTGCAAATGGCTGATAAGTCAACTGCTACACATGTCGGTATTTGTGAGGATGTGCCTGTTGTGGTTGCACATGTTACTATTTTAACAGACTTTGTTATTCTTGATATTCCCGAGGACGATAGTATGTCTATTATTCTTGGAAGACCCTTTTTGAATACTGCAGGGGCTGTTATTGATTGCATCAAAGGCAATGTCACTTTTCATGTTAATGGTAATGAGCATACGGTACACTTTCTGAGGAAACAACCTCAAGTCCATAGTATCAATTATATTGGCAAAATTTCAACAATTACTATTGGAGGTTTTGAATTTCATCTTCCTACTTTCAAGAAGAAATATGATATTCTTATTGTTGGGGACATGCATATCCCCGTTGAGATAACATAGTGTTATTCGAAATTTCTCCGGTTTCATGTTACTCGAAATGAGTTTTTTAACAAGACCTGATCAACCTTGTTAGTGGATTCCTTTTGATGAGCATGAGATGGATGAAGTTAGAAAACACAACTCTCTGTACCCTCTTTTTACATTCTGTTATTTATATTAAATAAAGAAAAAATAGTATTTTTCTGTCTGTTTTCTGAATTATCAATGCAATAAAAAATACCCCAAAAATAAAAGTTCTCCAAATGCCCTGAAATTTAAATATGATTTTTTCTGGAATATTTGAGAATATCTGGCACTAAGAACACAGCAGGGGGAGCAAGCACCTGGCCATGAGGGTCCAGGGCGCGCCCACCCCCTGGGCGCGCCTCCCTGCCTCGTGGGCCCGCGGTGGCTCCCCTCCACTTATTCCAGCTACCACACACTCCTTCTTCCACCCAGAAAAATCACCAACCAGCTCAAACCCGAGTCCAAGTTCATTTTGCCGCCATTTTCGATCTCCTTTCTCAAAGCTCCATTCAAAAAACTGCTTTGGGGATTGTTCCTTGGTATGTGACTCCTCCAATGGTCCAATTAGTTTTTGTTCTAGTGCTTTATTCATTGAAAATTTTTGCTGCTTAGGTGACCTTGTTCTTGAGCTTTACATGTCAAATTTATATGGTCCCAAGTAGTTCTAATGCATGATATAGCCTCTAGGCACTTGTAGGAGTAGTTGCTATCAATTTTGTTGAGTTTGGTTCACCTTTATTTTGAAGTTACTAAAAATTTCAGAAATTTTCAGAAAAAGATGAAGAGATTTTTGAGGGGCTCATCGAGTCGAAGCTCGAAGGATAAACAGAGTGAAGAGAACAAGAAGCCCAAGTATAATCTCCCTCGCACCGCGGAGGTTCGGCCGTGTGAATGGCCTTGTGATGATTTC
The DNA here is from genome assembly GCF_056163025.1 of Triticum urartu. Classification (NCBI taxonomy): domain Eukaryota; kingdom Viridiplantae; phylum Streptophyta; class Magnoliopsida; order Poales; family Poaceae; genus Triticum; species Triticum urartu. The sequence goes on along the minus strand of NC_141877.1, from coordinate 423,161,479 downwards.
TTGAGAGCAGCCAGGATTTATGATGATTTCTATGAGTTGGCTGAGAATGCAGGCCTCACCGCCTTCCTCCACAACCAACGCGAATAGTATCTCTTACTCACCAATATCTTTGTGCAAAACTTTCATTTCCATGCTAGGAGCTCACCACCTACGGTGGAATTTTATTTATATGATGAGCATAAGGAGATGTCACTTCGTGATTTTTGTCGGGTTTGTTTGATCCCATTTGAGGGCAGTGTAGAGGAACCACATCGTGATCATGTGGAAGGGTTTATTGATACAATTGCTGTAGGGGAAACGAGGAAAGTTTCCGATGCAAGAATTACTAGCATACATTTTCCTGTTTTACGTTACTTTGCAATATTTGCTAGTATATGCTTAATTGGTCGCGGAAACTATGGCAACCTTAGTGCCCCTGATATTTTTATTTTGTGCCATGCCTTGTTCTGTGATGACACATTTAGTATGGGCACTATTGTTGCAAAGCGGTTAAATCTTAACCGTACTAAGGGTCTCGTCCTTGAAGGCATCTTCACCTCGCGCCTCGCTGCACACTTTAACATACCTATTAGGCATTATGAGAAGGAAGAGAAATTGCTGCCTCATCTCTTTCTAGACTATAAGAGTATGGTAGCGCATGATTTTATCGTTAAGAATAAGGAAAAGATGCTTAAGTACAAGCTGATATTTGATAAAAATCACCCTCAGACTATTACTTTGCCTGCTCCTTCCTTGTTTGACATATCTGTAGGCAAGTACCTTGTTCCACCGGAGGCCATTCACGCCTACCAAAACCCCACACCAGCTACAGAGCCAGAGCCGGAACCACAATTTGATCCTCACCAGCAGTCTGTTTATTAGTGGAATCCGGAAGAGATTGTCGACTAGTGGCACTAGGGGGATTCTTCTCAGTACGACCCCAACTATTACTTTGGATATCCGCCAGGCCAGCCGTGGCCATAGACCAACTTAGGCCAAAAGCCTAAGCTTGGGGGAGTACATATTTATCACCGACATTACATTCATGTTCACACACTCATGCTAGTTGTCGGTGCTCATACTTTTTCATTGTAATATCCATGCTAGTTTATTTTCCTTTTTATGCTTTCTTCTTATGTGTTTGATAAACCTTAATAAAAAAATAAAAAATAGTTGTAGCTTTTTAGCTAGTTTACTTTTCATGCTGTAGTAGTAGTAATTAAAAAGAAAACCCAAAAATATTTCTCGTCCTTCTTTTGCTTGTTGGGAGCTTTCCCGTGTAAATAGTTTTGTTTCTTGTTCTTTGGGGGTCGAGAGGAGAAGACCATAATGAAAATGTTGAGTGGCTCTTATATGCATTATTGTTGATCTAACAAAGAGGCCATATTACCTTGTCTTCTCTCTTGAATTGAATGCTTGCAGATTCCAGCTTAGTCCAATGCACATGCACTATTATTATTTTCCACACTATTCGGTCGTGCAAGTGAAAGGCAATAATGATGATTATATGATGAACTTATTGAGATGAGAAAAGCTAGTATGAACTCGACCTCTCTTATTTTTGTAAATATTATTAGTTCATCGTTCCTGATTCATCCTATTATGAATAAACATGTTTGTAATGACAATTAGATATTGTAGTTGCCTATACCATGCTTAATTAGCTAGGAGCTTATAATGGTTTGCCTTGCGTGCCAACATGCTATTAAAAAGATTGTGATGTCGTATGATAGGGTGGTATCCTCTTTTGAATGATTCGAGTGGCTTGACTTGGCACATGTTCACGCATGTAGTTGAAACAAAATCAACATAGCCTCTACGATATTTATGTTCATGGTGCATTATATCCTACTCATGCTTGCATTTGGTGTTGATTAATTTTAATGCATGTGATGTAGGGTAGAACCCTAATCGGCCGATCTTTCACGAAAGGAGCAGATCCCGCGAAGAACACGAAGAACACGAGGAGGGGAACGAGGGAAAACACGGGGGAGACACAAGAGGAAACACTAAACCAACACGAATAAGTCACGCATGTGCTAGATTCTCGAGTACATAAGGAAAGATACATGATCCACGGACAACTAAGGACGATACAAGGGTGGACGGTATTCTTCGTGAGGAGGTCTTGAGTTCTTCCCTAAAAGGGGTCCTGAATCCGCTTGGGGATCTTCCCCGATGGAGGCTTGAATCTCCGAGGAGAAGGTAACCAAGTGGATGAGCAAAGCTCTCACACAAAATATGAGCTAATCCTTTGCTAACCCTAACTAGAAGGAGGTGGGGGAGTATATATAGTCTAAGCCACAAAGGGGTAAGTGGGAAAGAGGGATACATGGGCCCTTGGCCCGTTCACTATGCGCAGACAGGCGCCGGATGTCCGGGCTGGGGTCTAGATTTCCGGGGCTTCGGGACGGGCCGGATGTCCGGGGCAAGGTGCCGGATGTCCGGGCTGGCCTGGGTCTTCCAGATGCATTCGGTGATGGAGGGGCCAGATTTCCGGGCGAAGGGGCGGATGTCCGGGGCTTTAGGAGGAGACAGATGTCTAGGGTGATGGCCGGATGTCCGGGCTGCGCTGGACCTTTGTGGTGCTCTCTGGATGGCCAATGCCGGATTTTCGGGGGTTGGGTCAGATGTCCGGGATGGGCCGGATGTCCGGGAGATGTAGTAGCTGGCCCTTCTTCCTTCTCCTTCCTTCACTTCCGTGCACGCTTGCCCTTGGTCCTTGGGCTCTCCATGGTCTCCTCGGGTGTACCTGAGTATGCACAAGGTCCGCGCTTGAAGTAGCATCCATGTCTTACATGCGGAAAAGGAAGATTCGGAAATGAGCGAGTTCACCTTAGGTCCAAAGGCGTATGCTTGAGTGTACATGGGGATTATCATAGGATGCTACGCGTCATCTCCCCTCCCTTGGGAAAGATCCGACCTCGGATCGAAAACCTCATCACCATGGAAACGGTTGTCGTGGACAGACTTGTAGTTGGACGAAGAGGAAGACATGGCGCAATCCAAGTACTACAAGGTGTCGCCGGAGTGGTATACATGCAAAAAGATCAAACACAAATGACACTCGGAAATACAATGGTTAGCACCCACAAAGTGCCCATCATGTAAGAATGAGTCCGTGCGGCAAGATTGTTCATGACAAAGCACATGAAGCTTATCAAGATGATAGAGAATGATATGCAAATCGTTCATGGGAGAAAAAGCATTCATTGCACACCCAAATGTGTTGTGAATATGATCAATGCAACGACGGTGCAAAATGATGTCATAGAGAGACGATTTATCAATAGCATGAATATGGCAATGGATTTTCAATATGAATAAGTTATCTTGCAATTGATGGTAGGCAATATGATCATGATGTATGAATATGCCATCAAGGAAGATCACAACAAATTTGCTAAGGAAATGCACAAGCTCATATATCATGGATGACATGGGAATACAAGATGCAACAAGGCAATCATAATGTGAGTCAATCCATACATAAGATGCAAATTTCTCATGTGTATGGTATGTCCAATGAGCATGACATGTGTGAGCACAATCAACAAATATGGAGGTGTTGGTGTACCAATGCTCGATGTCTTGGCATGAGTGGAGGTTCGAAGTTGCTTCCAATAAGTCCAAGCGATCCTCAATTTGAAGGTCCATAGAGCCAATCTCCCATGTCGCTCCTCCATTCGCGAGATGTATCATGTAGACAACAAGAAGGAGACAACAATGAAATAGTGACCCATCCAATATGCGTAATTGAGGATGGCTCAAAGGGAAGGAGTTCACCTTTAGGAGATTCTCGCAAATGTTGGTGTTGCACATTGTGTATGCCTTCACATGACCAAATTGTCTCATGATGGTATCGCCTTGTGAATCCTTCAAAATGAAAGAACAAGACAAACACTTGGAAAAACTAATGAGGTTAGCGGAAGTGCAAAACCTATCATTCATGTGGTAAGATACCCAACAAGTGTATGCATCATGCTCATCATAAGAAAGCGCAAGGGATCATTTCATAGTATGGAGGCATATGATGCGAGAACAACCAAATGCAATAGGTTCAACCAAACAAGCATGCATCACAAGTAATATGTCCAAGTCTCCACGATCAATAAGCATAGCAAGTTGGCACTCAATACAAGGGTGTATGAGAGATGACACTAATGGAGACAAGAGACAATGATCAAGACAAATCAAGTGAGAGGCATGAACATATATGTCATCCACCCAAGAAAGCAAGTAATAATGGAACATGGGTGATGCGACAAAGCAAGCAATCATATGAATGAAGGCAATCAAGCTAGTAGTGCGAAGATGCAACGTACTAGAAGGAATCATGGCAAGCATGTCACGGGTGCAAATAGTGTGCATGAATAATTCACATGACATAGCACAAGCATGAAAGGGGGATATGAGCAAAGTATCATCAATGTATTGGAGAGAGGCCATATGTAAATAGCAATGGGACATCATGACTCTCCCAACACAACAAGCAACAATAGCATGAGCCACATGGTAAACATGGCAATAGCAACAAGGATCTCCACCAAGCATGCAAATACACATATGAGTAGTAAAATGGTGAATCATGGGTATATGCAAGCAAGGGTCACAATTGCATGGCAAAGACATAAAAGAGGCATACCATGCAAAGTGAACACGAGAGAATGGGCATAACATAACAAGTGATATATAGCCCAAAGCCGTGTGAGAGCCAAGTAAAAGGAATGCGCGAAGTCGTGGCGCGAAGGGAATGGTGGGAAGGACAATCCACGGGATCCCAAGTCATCTTTGCTCTCAAGAGCTCGTTTCGTCAACTCTTGGGATTGAGAGGTTGACGAGTATATGTGAGTACCTACACAAAACAAAGACAAAGGAAAAATTGTGTGTGCATGGTATATGTACACATCATCCATCATGGTGCACACGTGCTTGTGTCAGTTAGTACGAAATATCCAATGCTCAAATAAATGAGATGCGTGATATAGAAACATGTCATCCATCATGATAGGTTTGTTGTTATGTATGGCATAATGGAGACTCAAAGGATGTAATGCATCACTCGGAATATCTAGAGCATTGTGAGGAATGGTATGCATATGGTGGACACAAGGGATGTAATCATGCGATAGACAATAATTTTCATGCCATGGCATATGAGATGAATTGTGCAAATTTTGCAAAGGAAGCTAGCAATATCATCACAAGAGAAACAAAAGCCAATGACCATCATCTCGTCATCTATGCCTTAAGTACAAATGGGATTTATTGTAATGGGGCATGCATAGTCACTATGTTGAGATTGAAATGATACAATATGGAATATGTCACTCATAGCATATGACAAGGTTAATGGATTGTCAAACATGATGTGACCAAAATAATGTTCACATGATATCCTATGGAGCATAGCATCACAACTAGGCAAATCAACATGCTCATCATCATATTTATCATAAATTGGTAAGTCATGACATGAAGAATTCGCACTAGCATGAAGAATGGGAATAGGTGGATCAACATCATGCAAGCAATCATTGGTGAGATAGTCCACTAGTGGGACAAGAGAAGAACCATCACCTATGTTACCTTTGGAGCATCGCTCATGTGTTGTAGGTGAGGTGTCGAAGACCGAGTCGTGGTCATCTTCAACTTTATGGAACCATGTGGGGGTGCATCTTCTTCCACCATGGACATCGTTGTCTCCATTGGAGGTATGGACTCATCGAGGATAGGCATGTCGTCATGTAGGAGACCTAGCACCAAAGAAGAAAACACACTCGGAGTAGATGTTAGGTCGTTAGAAATCATAGTGGCCTCACGTGCCGTGTCAACTACCTCACTCACTAAGTGTGGTGGCTCACTCACTCCCTCTTGGATGCTCTCACTCATATGGTTGGTGGAGTCACTCAAATGGCTCTCAACCTCACATAGGATGTGTGGCATGCTCTCAAGTGTGGGGCTAGTGGTGGTCACACTCATCCTCTCATAGGAAATGCTCTCAATGTCACGTATGGTGGAGTCACTCATGTGCTGGTGGCTTTCCTGACATGGCAATTGGGGCATCTCATGGCATATGGGTGTCAGAGAGATGTTGATGCAAATGTCTCCATGCTCAATCATGTCGTTGTCGTAGCTGGGGTTGAAGGCCGAAGATGGCACATCATCACTCTCCTCCAAGACCAAAGAAAAGGTCTCATGTGCAGTCTCGTAGCTTGACTCAGAGTATGAGTCCAATATGGGCACCGTCTTCATGTTGTTGAAGAGGTTCATGCTCGTCGCCGTGGTCGAAGGGGATGGCACTTGCTCGATCGTCTTGTCACCATCTTGTTGTTGGAGGCCCATATGATGTGGCACCTCGTAGCTTGTCTCCATGACCGAAGGGAATGTCCCATGCTCAGCCATCTTCCTTGGGGGGCTTCCGAAAATGGAAGTGTCGCCCTCAGTCGTAGGTGGTCGCCTCGTTGGTGAAGATGTCGATGTAGGAGAACTCATGGGAAGTAGGCGAAGATGTCATACGTCCAAAGGCGAAGATTGCTTGATAGCACTTGGCAAAGATGCCGAAGTGGTGGTGGTAGTAGCCGTAGCTCCGTCTTGGTGGTGCTCATCTCACGGTCTTCTCTTGTGGTCATGAAGTTTGGACTTGGCGAGAAGTAGGGCTTGTTGGGACTTGTGCATTTGCGCTTGGCGAGCATCGTCATGATGATGTTGGCATTGTCGCACTTGAGCTCGTAGTAGATGTCGTTCGTCATCGTCGTGCACATGTTGCTTGGAGGTGACTTTCCCTTCATGACAAGGTGGATCACGAACGTGATGGTGGTCGTCATGGAGATGTGGACGTGGACGACTTGCGCTTGCATCATTTTTGCGCTCCAAAGACTTGTGACTTGAACGTCTCTGCCTTGAGGATGATGAAGGGGAAGAACGGTTGATCAACAAGGCTCGAATCTCCTCCATCATTGCATCTTGTTCCTCCTTTTGTGCGGAAATCTTGTTGTCGATGTAGTCCCTTTTCCTTGCTTCGAAGTGACGAATGTCGATGGAGAGTTTCTCGATGCGCTCTCGCAATCTTGATTGTGCACCTTGCATTTGTCATTGTAGATCGAAGATTGACGCTTTGGTGATGTAGTTGTTCACGCTGACGTTGTTGTGGAAGACCGGAGATGAAATACCTTGCCTATCCATCACTCCAAGAGAAAAATGTAAGTGGTAGAAAGAGAAGAACGAATACCAAATGTACCTTGACCGAAGTTGAAAGTGAATCAATGATCACTCCAATGTGGACAAGGAAATAGCACAATTGGTATCGATTATTGTCGGTTTCTCACACCTACACAAGTAAGGCTTATGGTGGAGCTCGATGAGGATAGTGGCACAAAAAATTTGATGCAAAATGTTAGCAAGAGTCAATAATGTTGAAAGAGATTCACAAATTCTCAAGTGAAACAAGTAGACCAATAGCAATATGTGGCACACAGAAACACACACACGAATAGATAAATGGGGTCGTGCAACCAAGGATGAGCACAAAATGTGGAATCCACGGAAAACGCTCGTGTTGCACAACTCAAGAGAGACACTAGCACGATTGCTCAATAGGCGGATATGACACTTGTGCACAACCTATAAGATGCAAAATGGATAACTTTCTATCCCAAGTATGATATGTATGCATGGTTCCCGGTGTTTCTCACAAGGTGATCCAAGATGATCTTATAATGCAATGCAGTATGATGCTATGGCTATTGCTTACGAGATCTTTTCTCTTTCTCTTTTCCTTAAAAGCTTATTCGTTTTTTTGTATGGCCACTTTTGCACAATGCACAAACCAAGATAGCAATTGTATATATGCGGGAACAAACTTGTGGCACAAAGGATGATATGATACCAAGATGATACCGATATGGTATGGTATGTATGCAATGTATGGTGTAGATCACTAATATGCACAAGTAACGTTGCCGGCAATACTCAAATGGCTAGTCCCGATAGGCAAGTGACGCAAAATGGGCTAGGGGTTATCAATGCAATGGCAAGGGAATATACAATGGCGGGATACCACGATACCAAGTTGATATGGAGGTTACCGTCCGTGTCGATGATGAGTGGCGGTGATCTTGATGGAGATACCAAGATGATGGAGACTCGTCCCTAAGTAGCTGAAAAACCTTAGGAAACGGAAGAACCGTGGACTCAAAATCTCAAAGGCAAATGTCAAATGGTGGTAGCGGGAATGTGGTGGTGGTTTTGTGGAAGCTCAATGGAATTGCGGAATGGCAATGATGGGTTTGTGGAGTACGCAATGCGGAAGTCGAGGGTAAGGTGGTGGACTATACACGGTGTCGGAGTTGGAAGAACGGTCCCTAAGTAGCCGAAACACCTTAGGAGACACAACTCACAACACTAACAAAATTGGGTTAAGTTGGGGTGGCGGAAGTGTATGGTGGACAAGCCTATGTGGAAGTTATGGTGGTGGTTGATGAAGAAGCAATCGTCCCTAAGTAGCCTAAACACCTTAGGAGACTCAAATCACAACTCAAACAACCACAAATGCTATAAGGAACAACAAGGGATAGGTTGCGAAAGTCGGTGATGGTTATGCGGAGGTTGTGGTGGAAACCCTAGGCAAAGATGCCAAAGTTCCAAAAATTTGATGGATTCAAATGGTAATGGTAGTATTTTTGTGTGGAGGGGGTGTCAAGAGCTTCAAAACGAGCTAAAGAACGTCAAAAACGGACTCGGATGAATTAGTTATGGACAAAACGGTGAAACACCGAAGGCTGAAATGCCAGGGGTTGGACATCCGGGGATTGGGCCGGATTTCCGGGGGTGTATGTCCAGAACCGTGCGGATTTTGCATTCCGGGTGCCGGATGTCTGGCCGGGGACCCAGATGTCCGGCCCGATGGCATGGATGTCCGGCCTTCGGCCCGGATGTCCGACCCGACGATCCCAGATGTCGTTTGGGGCGGAATTTTTCGAGTTGGGGGTGGAAATTGATGATTCCAAAGGCAAAATTGATGAGATTTCGTGGATGGAAAGTCGGTAAACTTGGGGAAATGTTAGATCCACTCGAAACAAGCAAATCCATGGATCAAAATCAACAAAACTTCATCAAACCAACAAATCACAAAAAATGGGGGCTATTTTTTGGTGGGGATTTTCGAATTTAGGACGAAATCAACAAAATTAGGCTAGAAAACAAGGGGGAGACTCCGAAATCGTGATCAACATGGCTCATGATACCAAGATGATATCATGAGATAAGTTTCCTCTGATACCAAGATGATGTAGGGTAGAACCCTAATCGCCCGATCTTTCACGAAAGGAGCGGATCCCGCGAAGAACACGAAGAACACGAGGAGGGGAACGAGGGAAAACACGGGGGAAACACTAAACCAACACGAATAAGTCACACATGTGCTAGATCCTCGAGTACATAAGGAAAGATACATGATCCACGGACAACTAAGGATGATACAAGGGTAGCCGGTCTTCTCCATGAGGAGGTCTTGAGTTCTTCCTTAAAAGGGGTCTTGGATCCAATTGGGGGATCTTCTCCAGTGGAGGCTCGAATCTCCAAGGAGAATGTAATCAAGTGGATGAGCAAAGCTCTCACACGAAATATGAGCTAATCCTTTGCTAACCCTAACTACAAGGAGTTGGGGAGTATATATAGTCTAAGACATGAAGGGGTAAGTGGGAAAGAGGGATACATGGGCCCTTGGCCCGTTCACTGTGCGCAGACAGGCACCGGATGTCCGGGCTGGGGGCTGGATGTCCGGGGCTTCGGGATGGGCCGGATGTCCGGGAAAGGGGCCGGATGTCCGGGCTGGCCTGGGTCTTCTAGATGCATTCGATGATGGAGGGGCTGGATTTCCGGGCGAAGGGGGCCGGATGTCCGGGGCTTCAGGAGGAGCCGGATGTCCAAGGTGATGGTCGGATGTCCGGGCTGCGTTGGGCCTTTGTGGTGCTCTCCGAATGGCCGATGCCGGATTTCCAGGGGTCAGGCCGGATGTCCGAGCAAGGGTCGGATGTTCGGCCGCTGTAGTAGCTAGCCCTTCTTCCTTCTCCTTCCTTCACTTTCGTGCACGCTTGGCCTTGGTCCTTGGGCTCTCCATGGTCTCCTCGGGTGTACCTTAGTATGCACAAGGTCCGCGCTTGAAGTAGCATCCATGTCTTACATGCGGAAAAGAAGATTCAGAAAGGAGCGAGTTCACCTTTGGTCCAAAGGCGTATGCTTGAGTCTACATGGGGATGATCGTAGGATGCTCCGCGTTAGCATGTTCATGACTGTTGTCGCTCTCTAGCTGGTCGCTTCCCAGTCTTTTCTAACCTTCACCTATACTAAGCGGGAATACTGCTTGTGCATCCAAGTCCATAAACCCCAAAGTTATTCCATATGAGTCCACCATACCTACCTATATACGGTATCTTCCTGCCGTTCCAAGTAAATTTGTATGTGCCAAACTCTAAACCTTCAAATAAACATTCTGTTTTGTATGCTTGAATAGCTCATGTATCAACTAGGGTTGTCCGTATCTTCCATGCTAGGCGGGTTATTCTCAAGAGGAGTGGACACCGCTCCTCACTCACGAGAAAATGGCTGGTCATCGGGATGCCCAGTCCCATGCTTTATGCAAATCAAATCAAAATAACTACAAAAAAACTCCCCCGAGACTTTTGTTAGTTGGAGGCACTCGTTGTTTCGAGCAAGCCATGGACTGATGCTTGTTGGTGGAGGGGGGTATAAACTTTACCATTCTATTTGGGAACCGCCTATAATGTGTGTAGCATGGAAGATATCGAGATCTCTCGGTTGTTATGTTGACAATGAAAGTATACCGCTCAAAATATTATTCATATCTATTTCAAAACAGAGCTCTGGCACCTCTACAAATCCCTGCTTCCCTCTGCGGAGGGCCTATCCATTTACTTTTATGTTGAGTCATCATCCTCTTATTCGAAAGCACCAGTTGGAGAGCACCATTGTCATTTGCATTCATTACTGTTAGTTTACATTGAGTATGACTTGACTGGATCTTTTTTACCATGAATTACAATGTCTAGTCAGTCCTTGATCTTTAAAGGTGCTCTGCATTTTTTTTGCGGTCTCAAAAAGGGCTAGCGAGATATCATCTTGTCATATCATATCATCATTATTTTGAGAAAGTGTTGTCATCCGAGATTTATTATTATTGCTCGCTAGTTGATTATGTCATTGCTATGAGTAAACATGAGACCTAAGTGTTATTGTGAATATGGTTAGTTCACAGTCTTTGCTGAAAACCTGAATGCTGGATTTACATATTTACAACAACAAGATCAAACAGAGTTTGTAAAAGTTTTTCTTTATCACTTTCAGTTTACCAACTGAACTGCTTGAGGACAAGCAAAGGTTTAAGCTTGGGGAGTTGATACTGTCGGGGTATGGGGTCCCGGCAAACCCTTAAGGTTCGAACACTGGGGTGCACGCGAAGTCTTTCCCTCCAACTGATCTACGCTCTAGCTCGCTAGGATCTTGCGGACGAACTCGACGAACTCACAACACAGAAAGACACGGGGTTTATACTGGTTCGGGCCACCGTTGTGGTGTAATACCCTACTCCAGTGTGGTGGTGGTGGATTGCCCCTTGGGCTGATGAACAGTACAAGGGAAGAACGGCCTCCTGAGGTTGAAGTGTTCTTGTGCGTAAGAACTTGCATGTGTCTCTCTTCAACTAAGGTCAATTCGTCCCTCGAGCTCTCCTTCGATCCTCCCCTCTATTGTGGTGGCTAGTCCTATTTATAGAGGCAATGGTCCTCTTCCCAAATATCGAGCGGGAAGGGAGCCAACAATGCGGGCTAATTTGAAGGGGGACAGCTAGTACAAGCTATCCTGACAAAAATAGTCTTCGCCTGCACAAAGTTCTGGTGGTGACGCTGTTTTGGGCTCCACGATGACATCCGTCTTACAGTCCTTGGTCTTGCTCTTCTTGCACCGAAATGGAAACCTTTGCCTGAGGCCTTGGTACTCTACGGCTGCGCTTGCCCCCTTTGCACCAAAGAGGAAACAAGTACACTATGTGTGCTGGCGCCCGCCTGGTGTCGATCGTCACGGCTCACGTCACGAGAACCTAGTGAGGTTTGCCTCGCCCTGATATCTCTGCTCCTCGTGAGCCTGCCTAGCTAGGCCACTCCAGAGGAGGTCTTGCATCGTCCGCCTCGCGAGGCTTGGCCCCTCGCGAGGGTCTTGGGTGCTTCGTTGGTGAGGATGGGCCGTATGGCCTGCTGGCTTAGCCGCGCAGCGGGCCGCAGGCAGGCAAGTCTGGGGACCCCTGTTCCCAGAACGCCGACAGATACGTCTCCGTCGTATCTACTTTTCCAAACACTTTTGCCCTTGTTTTGGACTCTAACTTGCATGATTTGAATGGAACTAACCCGGACTAACGCTGTTTTCAGCAGAATTGCCATGGTGTTATTTTTGTGCAGAAATAAAAGTTCTCGGAATGACCTGAAAATCAACGGAGAATTATTTTGGAATATATAAAAAATACTAAAAGAAAGATCCACGTCAGGGGGGCCTCCACCTGTCCACAAGGGTGGGGGCGCGCCTGCCCCCCTGGGCGTGCCCCCTACCTCGTGGGCCCCCTGATGCTCCATCGACCTTAACCCTGACTCCATATATTCACTTTCAGGGAGAAAAAAAATCAGGGAGAAGGATTCATCATGTTTTACGATATGGAGCCGCCGCCAAGCCCTAAACTCTCTCGGGAGGGCTGATCTGGAGTCCGTTCGGGGCTCCGGAGAGGGGAATCCGTCGCCATCGTCATCATCAACCTTCCTCCACCACCAATTTCATGATGCTCACCGCCGTGTGTGAGTAATTTCATCGTAGGCTTTCTGGACTATGATGGTTTGGATGAGATTTATCATGTAATCGAATTAGTTTTGTTAGGGTTTGATCCCTAGTATCCACTATGTTCTGAGATTGATATTGGTATGACTTTGCTATGCTTAATGTTTGTCACTAGGGCCCGAGTGCCATGATTTCATATTTGAACCTATTATATTTTCATCAATATATGAGAGTTCTTGATCCTATCTTGCAAGTCTATAGTCACCTATTATGTGTTATGATCCGTTAACCCCAAAGTGACAATAATCGGGATACTTACCGGTGATGACCGTAGTTTGAGGAGTTCATGTATTCACTATGTGTTAATGCTTTGGTCCGGTACTCTATTAAAAGGAGGCCTTAATATCCCTTAGTTTCCATTAGGACCCCGCTGCCACGGGAGGGTAGGACAAAAGATGTCATGCAAGTTCTTTCCATAAGCACGTATGACTATATTCGGAATACATGCCTACATTACATTGATGAACTGGAGCTAGTTCTATGTCACCCTAGGTTATGACTGTTACATGATCGATCGCATCCGGCATAATTCTCCATCACCGATCCAATGCCTACGAGCTTTCCATATATTGTTCTTCGCTTATTTACTTTCCGGTTGCTATTGTTACAATCACTACAAAACCCAAAAATATTACTTTTGCTACCATTACCTTTTGCCACCGTTACCACTACTATCATATTACTTTGCTACTGAACACTTTGCTGTAGATATTAAGTTTCCAGGTGTGGTTGAATTGACAACTCAGCTGCTAATACTTGATAATATTCTTTGGCCCCCCTTGTGTCGAATCAATAAAATTGGGTTGAATACTCTACCCTCGAAAACGGTTACGATCCCCTATACTTGTGTGTTATCAATTTTATTTTCCCACACAAGACTTCAACATCTCTAACAATGCCAAGTGGTGTGATGGTGTCTCTATTAGCAAGTTTAACTGTAACATCTATGTCTTCTATTTCAGCGGGTGCTATATCATTCATAATTTCTTGACATAAGGTAAAAGGAATAGCACTCACGCTAGCACCTAAATCACATAAACCATGATAACAGTGATCTCCTATCTTAACTAAGACAACAGGCATGCCAACAACGGGTCTATGTTTATCCTTTTCATCGGGTTTGGCAATTCTAGCAGCTTCATCACATAAGTAAATAACATGCCCATCTATATTTTCTACCAGGAGATCTTTAACCATAGCAACACTAGGTTCTACATTGATTTGTTTAGCTGGTTTAGGTATTCTAATATAGCTTTTGCTGACCACAGTTAAAACTTTAGCATGCTCCTTTGTCCTAACAGAAAAAGGTGGTTGATACGTCCATTTTGCATCATGTTTTCTTACTGTTATTTATGATGTTTTTATCCATAATAATGCTTTTTGGAGTAATTCTAATGCCTTTTCTCTCATAATATGCAAGGTATACGCAAAGAGGGAGAATTCTAGCAGCTGGAAATCTGGACCAGAAAAAGCTATGTCAGGCCACCTATTCTGCACAACTCCAAACAAGCTGAAACTTCACGGAGATATTTTATGGATTATTTGATGAATAATTGTGCAAATAACTACCATAGGGGGCCCACCAGGTGGGCACAACCCACCTGGACACACCAGGGAGCCCAGGCGCACCCTAGTGGGTTGTGCTCACCGAGGCCCACCTCCGGTGCCTGATACGTCTCCAATGTATCTACTTTTCCTAACACTTTTCCTCATGTTTTGGACTGTAATTTGCATGATTTGAATGAAACTAACCCCGAACTGACGATGTTTTCAATAGAACTACCATGGTGTTGTTTTTGTGCAGAAATATAAGTTCTCGGAATGGAACGAAACTTTGCGAGGAATTTTTATATAATAAATAAGAATTTCTGGAGCCAAGACCTACCGGAGAGGGGCACTTGGGTGGGCACAACCCACCAGGGCGCGCCCCCTCTCCCGGCATGCCCAGGTGGGTTGTCCCCACCTGGTGGCCCCGCAGACCCTAAAACCGACGCTATAAAATCCTATTTTATAGAAAAAATCATGGAGAAAGAATTATTGCTATCCACGAGACGGAGCCGTCGTCACCTCCTATTCTTCACCGGGAGGCCAGATCTGGAATCTGTTTGGGGCTCCAAAAAAGGGGATCTTCGTTCTTCGTCATCACCAACCCTTCTCTATCGCCAATTCCATGATGCTCCCCACTCGGAGTGAGTAATTCCTTCGTAGGATCACTGGTCGGTGAGGATTTGGATGAGATTCATCATGTAATCGAGTTAGTTTTGTTAGGGCTTCATCCCTAGTATTCACTATGTTCTTAGATTGATGTTGCTATGACTTTGCCATTCTTAATGCTTGTCACGTTGGGCCCGGGTGCCATGATTTCAGATATGAACCATTTATGTTATCACCACTATATCCATGTTCTAGATCCAATCTTGCAAGTTATAGTCACCTACTACGTGTTATGATCCGCCAACCCTGGAGTGACAATAGTCGGGACCACTCCTGGTGATGACTGTAGTTTGAGGAGTTCATGTATTCACCGTGTGATAATGCTTTGTTCTGGTTCTCTATTAAAAGGAGGCCTTAATATCCCTTAGTTTCTAATAGGACCCCGCTGCCACGGGAGGGTAGGACAAAAGATGTCATGCAAGTTCTTTCCATAAGCATGTATGACTATTTACGGAATACATGCCTACATTATATTAATGAACTGGAGCTAGTGCCGTATCACCCTAGGTTATAACTGTCTCATGATGAATATCATCCAACAAATCACTGTTCCAATGCCTATGAATTTATCTTATATTGTTCTTGCTAAGTTACTACTTCTGTCATCACTATTACACTTGCTACAAAATTACTGCTATCACGGTTACCGTTACTATTGCTTCTATCACCACTATCAAAACTACCATATTACTTTGCTACTGATTGCTTGCTGCAGATAATTAATCTCCAGGTGTGGTTGAATTGAGGACTCAGCTGCTAATACCTTCAAATATTCTTTGGCCACCCTTGTGTCGAATCTATAGATTTGGGTTGAATACTCTACCCTCAAAAACTATTGAGATCCACTATACTTGTGGGTTATCAAGACCTTTTTTGGCGCCATTGCCGGGGAGCATAGCTATATTTGTTGAGTCACTTGGGATTATTATCAATCTATCACTATGAAGATTCTGAAGGATGCTAAGACCAAGATTTGTCCCTCAAAGACGAGGGGAGGTAAGGAACTGCCATCCAGTTCTGCTTTAGATTCACCTTCTGTTATAAGCAAACTTGCAACACCACCACATGCTATTAATCCTGATATGTCACAAGTTATTGATGATGCTACTTCTGCTATGGATAATGCTTATGATGATGATAGTACCTTGCTTGATAACGATGATGTGCCACTTGGTGAATTTCTTGATAAACAAATTACTAGAGTAATACAACATGATGTTGTTGAATCTGATGATGAGCTTGAAACTGAAACTCCTGAAACACCTGCTAGAACTAGCCCTCCTAGATATGAATTGCCTAAGGTACCGGAAGGTTATGTTATGAGTGAAGAGACAACTAGAGATATTCTTGCTTGCAGAGATAGAGATGATCTAGAGAAATTATTATGCAAGTATAAAGAAAATTCTCTGAATGCTAGAATGAAATGTGATCCTAAGTTTGCTACTTCACCTATCTTTATTGACGATAAGGATTATGAATTCTCTGTCGACCCAGAGTTAATTACTTTGGTTGAATCTGATCCTTTCCATGGTTATGAAACTGAAACTGTTGTGGGACATCTTACTAAGTTGAATGATATAGCCAACCTTTTTACTCATGGTGAGAAAACTCGCTATTACTTTATTCTCAAATTATTTCCTTTCTCATTAAAGGGTGATGCTAAAGCTTGGTACAATACTCTTGCTCCTACTTATGTGCGTTGTCCCCACGATATGATTTATTACTTCTTTGAAAAATAATTTCCTGCTCATAAGGAACAAGCTGCCTTACAAGAAATATTTAACTTTGTGCAAATTAAAGAAGAGAGTCTCCCACAAGCTTGGGGGAGGCTTTGCCAATTACTTAATGCTTTGCATGATCATCCTCTTAAGAAAAATGAAATACTTGATATCTTCTATAATGGACTAACCGATGCTTCTAGGGACTTCCTAGATAGTTGTGCTGGTTGTGTTTTTAGGGAACAAACTGTTGGGCAAGCAAAAGAATTATTGAATAATATATTGAAAAATTATGATGATTGGACTCTTCCTGAACCATCGGCTAAACCCACTCCGAAGAAGAGGGGTATATTATATCTCAGTCCTGAAGATATGCAAGAGGCAAAGAAATCTATGAAGGAAAAAGGTATTAAAGCTGAGGATGTTAAAAATGTACCCCCTATTGAAGAAATACATGGGCTTAATACACCACCGCTACCTAAGGTGGTAGAGGTAAATTCTCTAATGAAGTTCAATGATAATGACAATCCTCACAGTATGCATCCTAGCCAATGCCTTTATGAGTTTGAAAATTATATTAGAAAACAAGATCACTTCAATGCAAATGTTATGAAACAATTGAAATACAATTCTAATATGATTGCTCGCTTGAGTGACTTGTTATTTAGAATATCAAATGATATTAGAGGTGTTGGAAAGCATGCTTCTATGGTTCAAACTCAGTTAGAACAAGTTGCTAAATCTCAAAGAGAATTGCTTGATGAAATGAATAATAATATGCATGACTTTGCTGTTAGAGTTGCAACTAGAGGAGGTAAAATGACTCAGGAACCACTTTATCCTGAGGGACACCCAAAAAATTGAACAAGATTCACAAAGAGCTAACACTAGTGCATCTAGTCCTAGAAAGAAAAAGAAAAAGAAAAATGATAGGACTTCGCATGCTCCTAGTGAACCTGAAATAGAGAAACCTCCTGATAATGATAAGGAAACTTCTATCTCTGATGCTGAAACTCAGTTTGGTAATGAACATTCACCTTGTGAAAATGAAAAAGATAATGCTGATGTTCATGAAGATGCTCAACCAAATAATAAATAACTAGACAATGATGTTGAGATAGAACCACCTGTTGACCTTGATAACCCACAACCTAAGAATAAAAGGTATGAGAAAACAAACTTTGTGGCTAGAAAACATAGTAAAGAAAGAGAACTGTGGGTTCAAAAACCTACGCCTTTTCCACCTAAGTCAACTAAAAAGAATGATGATGAAGAATTTGAATGCTTTGCTGAAATGCTGAGGCCAGTCTTTTTGCGTACTCGCTTGACCGATATCCTTAAAATGCCTCCTTATGGAAAGTATATGAAAGACATCATCACTAATTAAATAAAAATATCGGAAGCTGAAATCTCCACTATGCTTGCTAATTATAATTTTAAAGATGGAGTACCTAAAAAACTTGGAGATCCGGGAATACCAACTATACCTTACTCTATCAAACAGAATTATGTGAAAACTGCTTTGTGTGATGTAGGAGCTGGTGTTAGTGTTATGCCTTTCTCTTTATATAAAAGACTTGATTTCAATAAACTCACACCTACTGAAATATCTTTGCAAATGGCTGACAAATCAACTGCCATACCTATTGGTATCTGTGAGGATGTGCCCGTTGTTGTTGCTAATGTTACTATTTTCACTGACTTTGTTATACTTGAGATGCCCGAGGACGACAACATGTCGATTATCGTTGTTAGACCCTTCTTGAATACTGTAGGGGCTGTTATTGATTGCAATAAAAGCAAGGTCACTTTTCATATCAATGATAATGAGCATACGGTGCACTTTCCGAAGAAACTATTCCAAGTGAATGGTATTAATGTTATTGAAAAACCGCCAACAATAACTATTGGAAGTTTTCAAATACCTTTACCTACTGTCAAAAAGAAATATGAAATGCTTATTGTTGGGGACATTCATATCCCCATTGAGGTAACTTAGTGATTTCCAAAAGTTCTACGGTTTCATGCTAATCGAAAGTGGTTGTTAATAAGACATGATCGACCTTATTAATGGATAATTTTTGAACGGTATGAAGTTGATGAATTTAGTAAGCACTACCTTCTGTCCCTACTTTTTGTTTTATTTTTTTATTAGTTAAATAAAATAAAATGCCATGTTTTGTTTGTTTTCTGATTTTCCCATGCAATAAAAAAATGACCCAAAAATAAAAGTTCTCAGAATGCCCTGGAAATTTAATACGATTTTTTCTGAATATTTATGAATTTTTGGTGCAAATAACATCAGAGGGAGGTGCACCAGGTGGGCACAACCCACTTGGGTGCGCCAGGACCCCCAGGCGCGCCCTGGTCGGTTGTGGTCCCCACGTGGGCCCCCTCACTTATCTCTTTACACCACATCATCACTTACCTCCAAAAAAATCTCCATTGCTCTCTCTCTCATGTTCTTGCTCTCAAACCCGCGGATTTTGATCTCTTTGCTCGAAGCTCCATTTCCGAAACTGTTTCGGGGGATTGTTGCTTGGTATGTGACTCCACCATTTGTGAAATTAGTTTTTGTTTTAGTGGTTTATATTTTGAATAATTAGCTACTCTTAGTGTTGTTGTAGATAAGCTTGGATGTTGAATTCTTAGAGTTCTAAGTAGTTTGAATGCTTGATATGGCATCTATGTATCCCTATGAGTAGTTGGTATCATTTTTGTGAAGTTTTGTTGAGAAAATTTTGTGGGCTAATAAATTTCATAATTTTGTTCATAGGAAAACCATGAATATCTTTAGGAAGTTTGGCTCTAAGAAGAAATCCAAGGGTGTTACTGGGGAGTCATCCGACGGTGATCTTCATCCTCGGAGGTTGGCGGAAGTACGGCCATGTGAATGGCTGCACACCCCATTCCTGGAAGAGGCTGGTATCCTTCAGGAGTTCACACAATATGCTGCTAATGCCAGCCTCACCGACTTCATCGTAGATGAGTGTGAACAACACCAAATCCTCACAAACATCTTTGTTCAAAGTTTTACTTTCCTTCCTAGGAATAATCCTCCTGAAGTGAGTTTTGATTTATATGCTGAAAACCATCGCATACCACTTACTGAATTTTGTGTCATATGCATGATCCCTTCCGATGGGAGTTTAGCCGAGCCTAGGCCGGCGGAGTTTGAGAATTTTTATCGCACTTTGACAATGGGAGATGATAGAGGGGTGTCAGTTATCACTACCGCTCGATTGCATTTTCCTACGGTTTATTACTTTTCTCTTTTCATTGCAAAATGCTTGCTTGCTAGGGAGAAGGTGGGTGCGCTCAGCTCACCAGATTTTGTTGTTTTGTGTCGTGCATTAGAGGGCGACAACACTTATAGCTTGGGGGCTACTGTGGCTCGTCGCCTCCACCTTAATAAATCCAAGGATGGAATTCATGGTGGGATTTATGCTACTCATTTGGCGGCTCACTTCGAGGTTGAGATACGCCCTCATGATTACCCTCTGACCAAGGTTTACCTAGACCGTGCTGCCATGGATCACCACCATTTTACTGATAATAAATCTCCTAACATTCCTATTCCTTATAACCTGGTTTTTAGCATTGAAACTCGTGATATTATTCCACTGCCTGCTCCTGCTTTGTTTGATTCTATTGCCAGGAGCGGATATAGGATTATGCCTGCAGATATCATCGCCTACCGGAACACTTAGGCTGTTGTAGAGGTAGTGGAGGAGCCTCAGCAGTGGGATCAGTGGATGCCTGCTCCTTAGTACCCCTACTACCATCGAGTCTACTGACCGATTACCAAGTTAGGCCAAAAGCCTAAGCTTGGGGGAGTACGTGTTTCTCACCGACATTACATTCATGTCCACTTATTCCAGTTGTCGGTGTTCATACTTTTTCATTGTATCATCCATGTTTAGACTTATTTTTATTCCTTTCTTCTTGTGTGTTTGAAAAACTTTAGAAAAAACAAAAAAAATAGTTGTAGTTAATTTACTTTCTATGCTTGCTTAGCTGTAATGTTAAAAATAAAACCCAAAAAGATTTCCTTGTTCTTCTTTTGCTTGTTGGGAGCTTTCCCGTGTAAATAGTTTTTCTCATCTTTTTCTTTTCCCTTTTATTTGCTTGTTAAAGAAAACCAAAAACTCCAAAAATATTTCAGTGTGTTTCTCTGAATTTCTTTTCTTTTTATTTGAGTCGTACCGAGGAGAAGACCACAATGAAAATGTTGAGTGGCTCTCATATGAATAATTGTTGATCTAATAAATAGCCCATTTTACCTTGTCTTCTACTGTTAAATAAAATGTTTGCAGATTCCAGCTTAGTCCATGGCACTCTTGCACTATTATTATTTTCACACCGTTCGGTCGTGCAAGTGAAAGGCAACAATGATGACATTCGATGAACTAGTTATGGCAGAGAGAAACTGGTATGAACTCGACTTGTTCTGTTTGTGTAAATATGTTTAACCTAGTATCCATGATTCAGCCCATTATGATTAAACATGTTTGCAATGACAATTAGATATTATAGTTTCTCATGCCATGCATAAGTAGCTGGGAGTGAATAATGATTTATCTTGGATATCAACATTGTGTTAAAATGATTGTGATGTAGTATGACGATATGGCATCCTCCTCTGAATGTTTGAGTGGCTTGACTTGGCACATGTTCATGCATGTAGTTGAATCAAAACCAACATATCCTCTATGATATTTATGTTCATGGTGAACATATCCTACTCATGCTAGTGTCCAATGTTACTTATGCATAATGCTTGTTCATGATCGTTGTTGCTCTCTAGCTGGCCGCTTCTCAATCTAATTGCTAGCCTTCGCCTGTACTAAGTGGGAATTCTGCTTGTACATAAAAAACCTTGAACCCAAAGTTATTCCAGATGAGTCCACCATACCTACCTATATGCAGTATTACCCTGCCGTCCTAAGTAAATTTGCATGTGCCACCTCTAAAAACTTCTTAAAAATATCCTTTTTGTGTGCCTGGATTGTTCATGGAATGACAGGAGGTGGTCGGTATCTTGCATGCTAAGCGGGTTATTCTCAGGTCAAGTGTTTATTCACTTTCCATCACACGAGAAAAGGGCGGTAATAGGGATTCCAAGTCCCGAACTCAAAAATGCAAATAATTAAACAAAACTCCCCCAGGATTGTTGTTGGTTTGGACGGCACGCGTTCTTTCGGACAAGCCGTGGAATGTGATTGTTGGTGGAGGGGGAGTAAACATTTACTTTTATCGTTTGGGAACCGCCACTAGTGTGTTTAGCATGGGAGATATTGATAACTGATGGTCGTGAAGTAAATGAGAAGGGTGCATGTCTCAAAATATCATTTATCTCTGTTTTAAAAACTTGAGCTCTGGCACCTCTGCAAATCACTGCTTCCCTCTGTGAAGGGACTATCTATTTACTTTTATGTTGTGTCATCACCTTCTAAAACAAGCGCTAGAACCTAAGAGCACAGCTATCCGGACATATGCATTGTGTGTAGCTAATGTTGGGTGCATCATGACTGGATCTTTTCTACCATGAAGTACAATGTTTAGTCGTTGCTTGGACTTTGGAGGTGCTCTGCATTTATGTTTTACGGTCTCAGAAAGGGCTAGCGAGATACCATTATTGTCATATTATATCATGGTTGTTTTGACAACGTGTTGCCGTTTGAGATACCATATTATTGCTTGCTAGCTGATTATGTCATTGATATGAGTTAATATCATCTTTAAGAGTTATTGTCAGCATGGTTGGTTATAATATTGGCTGAAAACATGGGTGTTGTTTAAGCTTATTTATGCAAACAAGAGCAAAAGAGTTCGTAAAAGTTTTTCTTTTTCACTTTCAGTTCATCAACTGAATTGCTTGAGGACAAGCAAAGGCTTAAGCTTGGGGGAGTTGATACGTCTCCAACGTATCTACTTTTCCAAACACTTTTCCTCTTGTTTTGGACTCTAATTTGCATGATTTGAATGAAACTAACCCCGGACTGACGTTGTTTTCAGCAGAACTACCATGGTGTTGTTTTTGTGCAGAAATAAAAGTTCATGGAATGAAACGAAACTTTGCGAGGAATTTTTATATAATAAATAAGAATTTCTAGAGCCAAGACCTACCGGAGAGGGGCACCTGGGTGGGCACGACTCACCAGGGCGCGCTCCCCTCTCCTCGCGCGCCCAGGAGTGTTGTCCCCACCTGGTGGCCCCGCAGACCGTGAAAACGACGCTATAAAATCCTATTTTTCCAAAAAAAATCAGGGAGAAAGAATTATCATGATCCACGAGACGGAGCCGCCGTCACCTCCTGTTCTTCATCGGGAGGCCAGATCTGGAGTCCGTTTGGGGCTCCGGAGAGGGGGGTCTTCGTTCTTCGTCATCACCAACCCTTCTCCATTGCCAATTCGATGATGCTTCCCATTGGGAGTGAGTAATTCCTTCGTAGGCTCGCTGGTCGGTGAGGAGTTGGATGAGATTCATCATGTAATCGAGTTAGTTTTGTTAGGGCTTGATCCCTAGTATCCACTATGTTCTTAGATTAATGTTGCTATGACCTTGCCATGCTTAATGCTTGTCACTTTGGGCCCTGAGGAAGGCCTGGATTAGGGGGTCTCCGGACAGCCGAACTATCTCCATTGGCCGGACTGTTAGACTATGAAGATACAAGATTGAAGACTTCGTCTCGTGTCCGGATGGGACTCTACTTGGCGTGGAAGGCAAGCTAGGCAATATGGATATGGATATCTCCTCCTTTGTAACTGACCTTGTGTAACCCTAACCCTCTCTGGTGTCTATATAAACAAAAGGGTTTTAGTCCATAGGACAACAATCACAACATACAATCATACCATAGGCTAGCTTATAGGGTTAGACTCTCTGATCTCGTGGTAGATCTACTCTTGTACTACCCATATCATCAATATCAATCAAGCAGGACGTAGGGTTTTACCTCCATTAAGAGGGCCCGAACCTGGGTAAAACATCGTGTCCCCTGCCTCCTGTTACCATCCGGCCTAGACGCACAGTTCGGGACCCCCTACCCGAGATCCGCCGATTTTGACACCGACATTGGTGCTTTCATTGAGAGTTCCTCTGTGTCGTCGCCGTTAGGCTTGATGGCTCCTACTATCATCGATAGCGATGCGTTCCAGGGTGAGACTTTTCTCCGTGGACAGATCTTCATATTCGGCGGCTTTGCACTGCGGGCTAATTCGCTTGGCCATCTGGAGCAGATTGAAAGCTACGCCCCTGGCCGTCAGGTTAGATTTGGAAGTTTGAACTACACGGCCGACATCCGCGGAGACTTGATCTTCGACGGATTCGAGCCACAGCCGGGCGCGCCGCACTGTCACGATGGGTATGACCTAGCTCTGCCGCCGAATAGTACCCCAGAGGCCGCGCCCGCATCAGCTCCGACCCTTAGCTCGGAGCCAACTGCGCCAATCGAGGATGGGTGGTTAGACACCACCTCAGGGGCTGCAGTCTCAACGACGATCGAGCCGAACACCTGCCTAACCCTCTGCACAGCTCGTGACTCCAAGGTGCCGGACTCTTTTCCGGACTCCGAACCATCTGCGCCCCTACCAATCGAATCCGATTGGGCGCCGATCATGGAATTCACCGCCGCGGATATCTTTCAGTACTCGCCCTTCAGTGACATTCTGAATTCACTAAGGTCTCTCTCTTTGTCAGGAGAGCCCTGGCCGGATTATGGCCAACAGGATTGGGATGCGGACGACGAAGAAATTCGACGCCCACGCACCACCCACTTAATAGCCACTATCGATGACTCAACCGACATGCTCGACCTCGACTCCGAAGACATCGACGGTATGGACGACGATGCGGGAGGCCAAGAGGAACCACCGCCCACAGGGCGCTGGACGTCCACCTCATCATATGACGTATACATGGTGGACACACCAAAAGAAGACGACGACGAGGAACGGAAGGATGCACCGACGGCTTGTTCCCTCGAGAAGTAGTCAAAGCGACGGCGCCGCCCCAAATCCCGCCTCGGCAGAAATAGCGATCATACAGACCCAGCGTTGGAGCAGGGCGTGTAAGTGCATCTAGTGCCACCCCTAGTTGGTTTTGGAGTATTGACGACAAACCTAGTTGACGGACTAATGTGTTTGTGAGAATTGCAGGATAACACAGGTAGAAGTCCCTCATTGATTCGATTTTACTACCAGAGATGACCCGTAAAAATGTATGAAGACATTGAAGCCAAAGGTGGTATATGAAGATATTCACATTGAAGACTATGACAAAAGAAGACACGTTATGAAGTCTATGGAGCTCGAAGACTTAGATCTTTCGTGGTTCTTTTTCTTTTGTGTTGAGTCATAGGAACCACCGTACTGTTAAGTGGGGTCCAGGAGAACCAGTCAGAATGACTGAAGTGATGCCTAAACCAAAAACCTATGTCTTCGAGTGAAGACAATGAGAGCGAATCTTGTCCAGAGCCGGACAAGTCAGCTTTGCTTGTAGCCCAAGTAAAGTTGCCATGAGAGTTTGAAATCTGACCGTTGAGACACGTGTTAGTTCCTTAGAGACCCAGGGTCATTTCGGACAAATCAGGTCGGGTTGCCAAGTGGCTATAAATAGCCCACCCCCTACAACCATAAACGGTTGGCTGCTCAGATTTCAGTGCACGGCTTTTGTTGTTTGAGAGCAACCCACCTCGAAGCCTTTGAGAGAAAATTCCTAGCGAGGAGAAAAGCCCTAACCACCCAGAGCCAGAGAACATTGGGCATCACTTAAGTCTTCTTGTCTGTGTGATCTGAAGACTTATTACACTTGAGGACTATGAATCCTCCAGACGGTTAGGCGTCGCATTCAGAGCATCCAAGAGACATTGTGGATTGCCAGTGAACGAAGTCTGTGAAGGTTTGGGAGTCTACCTTGAAAACTTACCAGAGTGATTGGGCGAGGACTATGTGACCTTAGCTCAAGGAGAATACGGTGAGGACTTGGTGTCCTGAGCTACGTGTTCAGGACTGGGTGTCCGGGACTGTGTGTCCTAAGGTTTAAATTCCTAGCCGCTCCAACCAGACGTACAGTTGTCACAGCAACTGGAACTGGTCCAACACATCATTGTCTTCAACGAGTCACCGGTTTCATCTTCACTTCTTTTTTCTTACTGTTACTCATTGTGAAGCCATTGCATGCTTGCTCTATCTTTTGTCTTCACAACGTGAATGTATGATCTGTTTGGCTTCATAACTTCTTCCTACCTAATCCTTATTACACTGCAGCTGTTTGTCTTTGTGCTTTCACTCTATTGAATACTTGACCATGGCTTGCCTAGTGTAATCTAACTTCCGCTGCATAGTAATAGGCAAAATCTTCGCTGTTTGTCTTCATAACTCCCATGTTTTGAAGACTTTCATAAAAATCGCCTATTCACCCCCCCCTAGTCGATATAACGCACTTTCAATTGGTATCAGAGCAAGGTGCTCCCTTGTTCTATGTGATTCGGTTTAACCACCTGGAGTTTTAGCTATGTCGACTGCAGGGATAATCAAAGTCTCCGCTGCGTGCCCCGTCTTCGATGGAACTGAATATCCCTACTGGAAGAATAAGATGCGCATGCATCTTGAAGCCATTGACGTCGACCTATGGTATGTCGTCGAGAACGGCGTTCCCAAGGCTGGAGAAGGTGTCACTGCTGCTGATGTCAAGAAGTTCACTCAACTGGACTCTACTGCCAAAAATATCATCTATGGTCATCTGACAAAAGGACAGTATGGCCGTGTGAGTGCCTTGAAGACATCCAAGCTGGTCTGGGACTGGCTCTCCAAGGTCAATGAAGGCATCTCAACCCAGACAGATCAGAGAATCATTGTTCTTCGCAACCTCTTCAACCGCTTCAAGCGAAATGACAATGAGAATGTCCAGCACACATTTTACCGGCTCACTGACATCACAAATGAGCTTCAAGCCCTCGGCGCCACTGAGATCACCAAACATGAAATCGTCAAGACGCTGCTGAGATCACTTGATAGTTCGTTTGACATTCTAGCCCTGATGATTCAAGAACGTCCTGATTTCAAGACACTCGATCCGTCTGACATACTTGAGAGGCTCAACACACATGAGTTTCAGCTTTCTGAGAAAAGAGATATCTACGGTCCAAACTATGGGCGAACTCGTGCCTTGAAGGCAAAAGCTGTTTCCTCATCTGAAGAAGAATTTGACAGCAGTTCTGATGATCCTGAAGACATTGGAAGGGAACTTGCAATGCTAGTGAAGAAGTTCCAAAAATTCACCAAGAAGAAAGGCTTCAGAAAATTTTCACGATCAAGCTCAAGGAATGATGAAGCTTCTGCTCATGACTACAAGAAGAAAACATGTCACAAGTGCAAGAAAACTGGACACTTCATCTCTGAGTGTCCACAGTGGGACAATGAGAACAGAAGGAAGAAGAAGAGCAAGGAATATGATTCTGACGACAAGAAGAAGAAGAAATACTCAAAGTCTTCTTCCAAGTCTTCCTCAAAGTCTTCATCACACAAGAAGAGCTCATCTGGCAAGGCACGTGCGTTTGTTGGCAAGGAAATGGATTCAGAGGAGGAGTCCGCTTCTGAGGAGGCAGAGGTGGAATCTGAGGAGGAGTCTGATTCTGGCATTGCGAGTCTGGCTACAGCATACGTCGCCAAGTCCATCTTCAACACTGAAGACAATGACTTCATCACCGACACTGATGCAAATGACAAGAACGACTCCACTCCTACCTACTGCTTCATGGCACGCGGTGCCAAGGTAAACACACGCACTACTCGCTATCAAACATCTAGTGACGATGACTCTGACTGTGATTCAAAACCCAGCTACAAAACACTTGCTAAAATTGCAACTGAACAACAGAAAGCTATGGAACATATTCAAAAACTGTTAGACAGAAGCGATGATCTGTTGGGTGCTGAAATGACAAAATCTGAATCCTTAATTGAAGACATAAAAAATCTTCACGTTAAGTATCAGGAACTTGAAGATCGTCTTGATACTCTCTCAACAACTCATGTAAAGCTTTCCTATGATTATCTTCAAAGGAAGCAAGAACTTGAGAAATTGAGAGTGGCTCATGAAGATCTTCAAAAGGAAAACGAATCACTTCGTGCCGAACAGATCAGTTCCGCTCAGGAAGGATTTGAACCACCATGTCTTAAATGCATTGAGCGTGATAATGCTACTTCTGTTGCTAAATGTTCCACTACTACTGCTGTTGCAATATCTTCAACTGTTGATGTGGTAACTAACCCCTCTGCTGAGGATACCACTTCTATTGCTGATGAGAATGCTAGGTTGAAGACATTGCTTGAAACAGGGATGTACAAAAGTCTTAAAGGACATCAGACATTATGTGATGTCCTCAAGAAGCAGATTCTGAACCGAAACCCTAGGAAAGAGGGTGTTGGGTTCGTAAGGAAAATAAATGCAGATGGCTCTTACTGGAAACCTGAGCAGTACCCCAAAACCACATGGGTTGCTGCAAAGGAACCTTTAGCAGATCCATCCAATTTATCTGGCTTCACATGTGCTAACCCCATTATTATTGATGAATCCTTTGATGCAAACTATAAACTGTTTAAGAATCAGAATGGTGAAGTGTTTGCCAGGTACATTGGTACTAACTGCAGGAATGGACCGCCTATGAAGAAGATCTGGGTTCCGAAAAAGTGTCTAGAAAATCTTCCTGTGAATGTCTTCATGACACCTCACTTGAAGAAGACAAACCTCAGACCAAAGGCTTCATACGGTCCAAAGGCTTCATACAAACAGAGGACTCACCTGAGTCACACTAACGCAAATGTTTTGCAGGGAAACCATACTCAGGCATATGAATATGAGAGCGGTTCATCGAACCATCATGTTCATATGACCAAAAGTTATTCTGCTTATTCCTATGAGTATTATTGTCCACCTGCAAGACTGTTTGCTAAGGCTTCAAAGCCAAAATTCTCAGATGCTGCACTTATACTTATTGCTTCTAAACCACCCTTGAAGATGTGGGTGGTTAAGAAAACTTAACTCTCTTTTGCAGGGAAAGGTCTCCAGCAGAAAAACAAAATCTTCTGACGCTATTGCTGGGGACCTTAAAAATCTTGTAGGGCGCAAGATAAAATGCCCGAATGGCATCATTATGCACTTCGTTCCTGAATCGCATGCTACTCTCCCTATTAGTCCTAATCTGGATCTAAGTTTTCATAACCCACTGGTTCGTCAAATGTTTTTGCTTCACAATTCTCTTCGTGAAGCCTATCCCCCTAACTGCACTGTAGGGTATGACACCAGCGTCTTCAAAGTCTTCAGAATGGATTATTGACAGTGGGTGTACAAATCACATGACAGGCAAAAGAAGCCTTCTTATGGACTCAACCTTACGTCCATCCGTCAAGAGCCACATCACATTTGCTGACACTGGTAAAAGTAAGGTATTGGGTCTAGGTAGAGTTGCAATCTCAAAGGATCAACACATGGATAAAGTCATGCTTGTTGAATCCCTTGGCTTCAACCTAATGTCTGTCTCAATGCTTTGCGATTTGAACATGATCGTAATGTTTGGAAAATATCGTTGCCTAGTACTAATGGAATCTGACAAGTCTCTAGTGTTTGAAGGGTATCAAAAAGATGATCTGTACGTGGTAGATTTCTCAGCAGGGCCACAACTTGCAGTATGTCTTCTTGCAAAAGCTTCAGAATGCTGGCTTTGGCACCGGAGGCTTGGGCATGCTGGCATGAGGAACCTCCACACCCTTGCGAAGAAGAAGCATGTCATAGGCATCGAGGGCGTCAAGTTCAAGAAAGATCACTTATGCGGTGCCTGTGAAGCAGGGAAGATGACAAGGGCAAAACATCCTTCGAAGACAATCATGACTACTACTCAACCCTTCGAACTGCTCCACATGGATCTTTTCGGCCCCACTCACTACTCAACTTTTACTACTACTGCTTGCCTCTATGGCTTCATCATTGTTGATGATTACTCTAGATATACTTGGGTGCACATAATCCTTTACAAGACTGAAGTGCAGGATGTCTTCAGACGCTTCGCCAATCGTGCTATGAACAATTTTGGCGCCAAGATAAAACACATCAGAAGTGACAATGGCACTGAATTCAAGAACACTGGCCTTGATACATATCTTGATACCTTGGGCATCACACATGAATTCTCAGCTCTGTACACGCCACAGCAGAATGGCGTCATCGAACGCAAGAACAGAACACTCATTGAGATGGCCAGAACAATGCTAGATGGATACAAGACTCCAAGAAAATTCTGGACTGAAGCCATTGACACTGCATGCCATACAATCAATCGTGTTTATCTTCACAAGCTTCTGAACAAGACATCTTATGAGCTTCTAACTGGCAAGAAGCCAAATGTCAGTTCCTTCAGAGTATTTGGCATAAGGTGCTGGATCAAGGACCCACACCACACCTCAAAGTTTGCACCAAAAGCACATGAGGGCTTTATGCTTGGATATGGAAAGGATTCGCACTCCTACAGAGTCTTCAATCTCTTTCATTACAAAGTGGTTGAAACAGTGGATGTGCGGTTCGATGAGACAAATGGTTCACAAAGAGAGCAACTGCCAAATGTGCTAGATGAGATTCCAGCTAGTGAATCAATCAAGCTAATGGGAACTGGAGAGATTATACCTTCTGAAGCTCATCCTGAAGAAGAACTTATCATCTCAGCACCTGATCAACATGAAGACAATGCTCAGCCTGAAGACATTCCTCCCAACAACAACACAGATCAGCAAGAGCAAAGTCTTCGCCCTGTACATCCTCGTGTTGCCAATGAAGTGCAAATTGACAGAATAATTGACAGCATCAATGCACCTGGTCCACTCACTTGTTCAAGGGCAACTCAGCTAGCAAATTTCTGTGGGCACTTCGCATTCGTCTCAATATCAGAACCCAAGAAAGTTGAAGAAGCCTTCATGGAACCTGAATGGATTCAAGCTATGCAAGAAGAGCTTCAACAGTTTGAGCTGAATAATGTATGGGAACTGGTTAAGCGTCCTGATCCACGGAAGCACAACATAATAGGCACCAAATGGATATACCGCAACAAACAAGATGAGCATGGTCAAGTTGTCAGAAACAAAGCTCGTCTCGTTGCTCAAGGATATACTCAAGTGGAAGGCATTGACTTCGATGAAACATTTGCTCCCGTGGCTAGGCTTGAAGCCATACGCATTCTGCTGGCCTATGCAAATCATCATAACATACTTCTATATCAAATGGATGTGAAAAGTGCCTTTCTTAATGGCAAGATTGAAGAAGAAGTGTATGTTGCACAACCGCCTGGCTTTGAAAATCCAAAACATCCTGACATGGTATACAAGCTCAACAAGGCACTATATGGCCTCAAACAAGCCCCTAGGGCCTGGTATGACACACTCAAATACTTCCTGAAGAGCAAAGGCTTCATACCTGGTTCCCTGGATCCCACTCTTTTCACGAAGACATATGATGGTGAACTGTTTGTGTGCCAAATATATGTGGATGACATTATCTTCGGCTGAACCAATCAGAAGTACAGTGAAGAGTTTGGATATATGATGCAAGAGCAATATCAGATGTCCATGATGGGGGAGCTAAAGTTCTTCCTTGGTCTTCAAATACGACAACAACGCAATGGCATCTTCATATCTCAAGAGAAGTATCTCAAAGATTGCCTGAAGAAGTTCGGTATGCAAGACTGCAAAGGCTTCACAACACCAATGCCAGCCAAACATCATCTAGGTCCTGACGACAATGGTAAAGAGTTCGATCAAAAGGTATACCGCTCCATGATTGGTTCTTTGCTTTATTTATGTGCATCTAGGCCAGATATTATGCTTAGTGTTTGCATGTGTGCTCGATTTCAAGCGGCACCAAAGGAGTCGCATCACTTAGCTGTGAAGCGAATTCTTCGATATTTGGCTCACACCCCAACTCTAGGATTATGGTATCCAAAGGGCTCAGAGTTTGATTTGGTTGGATTTTCGGATGCTGATTATGCTGGTGAAAAAGTTGATCGCAAGTCTACATCAGGCACATGTCACTTTCTGGGACGATCACTTGTATGTTGGTCTTCAAAGAAGCAGAACTGTGTATCTCTCTCCACTGCTGAATCTGAATACATTGCTGCTGGATCTTGCTGCGCTCAGCTTCTGTGGATGAAGCAAACACTCAAGGATTATGGCATTCATCTGAAGCAAGTACCACTTTACTGCGACAACGAAAGTGCCATCAAGATTGCCAACAACCCAGTTCAGCACTCGAAGACAAAGCACATTGAAATTCATCATCACTTTCTCAGAGATCATGTTGTGAAGGAAGACATTGATATCATACACGTCAACATTGAAGAACAATTGGCAGATATCTTCACCAAGCCCTTGGATGAGAAGAGGTTTTGCAAGTTACGGTGTGAGCTAAATATCCTGGAATCCTCAAATGTCCTGTGATCAGGCACACATCCTAACCCTTATGCATATTGATGACTTAGATGTGCAACACACGAAGTGAAGTATATCTTCAAATCAATGAAGACATGCATTCTAAGTGTGAATACATTAATGTGGAATTTGACTTCAGAGCGCCACGATAATTGTGCACCGTGTCTGGGTCTAATACTTCCTATACGATGGGTAACGCCACCACCATATGTTCTGTTTTGAAGTGTTTCACTCATGGCGTTACCTTGCAATGTCTTCACATTTGATTTGGCTTCGAACTCAACATATTTTCATGATTATCTTCACTATGTTGACTACAGATATATATATATATATATATATATATATATATGCTAGTGTTCTGTCCTCTACAGCATTCACTTATAGCTATGTCTTCTTGGTTGAATCTTTCTGAACTAAGTGAATGCAATCGGACCCCAACATCTCTATGCTTTCTATCTCAAACTCTATCTCTCCAAGTCATATTCATTCTATTGAAACTGTCGAATGTCTTCACTGCGTCCTTGTCAGCAGAGGATATAGAGACAACCATAAAGTCCGTTTTCAATTCTCATTCCTCCACATAAAATCCAGAGAAGCAGGAACGACCGCCTGACAATCCAGGCGTGCGTGGGACGTGGAACAAACCCCAAACTTCCGCAAACAGGGCACACGTTCCTCAGATGCGAATCGCCAGGGGCACCTGTGTAATAGCACAGTGCCGCCCCTATGCTTATAAATTCACACTTACCGCGGTCATTATCTCCTTCTTCCACCCTCGCACGAACCCTAGCGCCACCGCTAGCTCTCGACGACGCCGGTGACGAAGCTCTTCGCTGCTGCAACCTCTCCGACGCCATCCTCACGCCGACCGCAGACATCGTTCTCTCCGCTGTCGCTGTAGGTGTCTTCCATCGCCAAGTTAGGGCACGGAGGACTGAACTTCTCGGCATCATCTCCCACTTCCGTCTAGCAGTTCCAAGTGTGGTAAATAAAACTTCTTTTTACAGCCCCTTTTAATCTCATGGTTCTGTCACTTTCTACCATAAGAAGTTTATCTTCACACAAGTTAGATCTCTCAATCTGCATCTCATAACATGCCTAGTATATTCACTTGTGCTTCATGAAGTAGTTAGATTCCTCACTTGTACTGATCTGTGGGTTCGTACAAATATGGAACCAACTTCTTATCTATGAGTGAATGTCTTCGCACGATGAGGTCAATGTCTTCTAAACTGATTAATCTTCAAAACCTTCTGAGAATGCATATGAACTCTTCCCCTTCCCTCGCACCTTAATGCTGTCACTGGTACATGTCCGTGGGAGAATCCTTCGGTTCTCATAGTCTGCATTCATTTGCAGAATTCCTACAGCATCACATAAATTCTCCTGAAGCCAGTTCCTGTTGGTCCAGCAAAAGAAAGCCTTTGAAGCCTTTGAAAGTTTTGAAGCCTTTCAAGTTAAAGTATATGGCTTCAGAAGCAGTAGCAAGGAAGGGGGGCAGACAGCGATGTGAAGGAACTTCCAAAGATCTGCCTGAAGACCTGGCAGAAATGTATAAAACAGATCCTGAAGAGAATTATGGGCAGCGCAAGACACGAATCCAATGGATTCGACGCTATTGGGCAGAACAATGGTTCAAATACCGCTTCGTCACCCAGGAGTATGCTGAGAAAAGTGCCATCAAGAGACCATGGGGGGACATCCTCTACAAGAATCTCATACCCAGGACCAGAGATGAAGCCATTGCTCAAGGCTTCTACCCATGCATGGTCCGAGGACCACAGCCTGATGATGCGCATCCGTCGTCACTCCTCTGGTGTCGTGACGACAATCTGTTCAAGCGCAACTTCCAGTTTGCCCAACAATCAGCGAAGCAGAACAAGAAGAAATTTGGGTTAAACTTCAACCCTGGTCCCTCAGCACCAAGGGCAGATGGCACACGCTACGCAGAACCCAATATCATCGGTCCGTATGCCAATCTTGAGGGCCTCATCACCCGCATCTTAGTCCAAGGGACTGCCGTGAATGACCCTCCAGCTGACTCTGAGTCTGATGAAGCTCCTGCTGCACCGAAGCCAAAGCAGTCGAAGAAGCCAAAAGCTTCAAAGCCAGCCCCTTCATCAAAAATCTCATGGGCGAAGCCATTGGCAACTGCACCTCCTGAAGACAGTGTGCAGTCTGAAGACGTATCCCGCGTCTCCAAGCCCCAGAAGGCCAAGGTGCCTCAGCCACACACCGGCAAAGAGCTCACAGCTGCTGCCATTCTGCGCAGCGAAGCATTGATCTGTCAAGTGATGAAGATCTTGGAGATGACGCTCTAGAGCAGCTCATCAAGAGCAAAGAAGAAGCTGAAATCTTCAACAATTTGCCTCTCTTTGATGTCTCCATCATCCACAACTTCATCGACGAATGGTTTTCCACACCAGACATAAGCTTCGAAGATCTGCAGCTGCCTGTTGGCCTCAGCGTCGCCTTCCAAGGCGCAATTGCTTCAGAACTTGCCATTGCCCAGCGCATAGTTGAACTGAAGCAGAAAATTGATCATGAAAAGGCTCAATTCAAGAAGAATATGGCCAAGCTCAGCGTGCAAGAAGTGAAGAGCTTCAAGACCATGTTGCATGAGCTCAAAGAAAATTTTCTGAAGAAGCGTGCAGAAGCTCAGGGCTCACGTGAGCGGATGAAGTCTCTGGCTGAAAGATGTGTACAAGCCTATAATGAGGCTGAGAAGCGCAAGGCACTTGGGCGTCCTGGCATCGACCCCAAGATGGCTGCGAAGAAGAAGAAGAAGCCTGCTATGGCTGAACCAGAGGCACCTAGGCAAGAAGCAGTTCCAATTGTCTTCCCAACTGCAACAACTGGCTCGAAGCCAAAGAGCCGGTCAACAGCTTCAGAGCTCAAGAAGACAAGAACTGCTAAGGTTGAAGCCAGGAAGAGGAAAAGCTCTGAAGCCTCTCCTACTGCCCCCAGCAAGAAGAAGCGAAAGATCAAGAAATCTCGGGCTGCTCCCACAGAGCCCTTGATAGTTGAACCTATCTCTATGGTTCACCCCAACGCAGAACGACAACTGACAGTTCATGAGCCTGCTTCCACAGAGGCTCCTGAAGCTGAAGACATACCAGCAGCCGACCCCATTGCTGCTGAAGACATTGGTCATCAGGACAATGTACAAGATGATGCAGCCCTTCCTCAGTATGAACAAAGCGAGCTCATCATCATTGGCCG
The DNA here is from genome assembly GCF_056163025.1 of Triticum urartu. NCBI lineage: Eukaryota > Viridiplantae > Streptophyta > Magnoliopsida > Poales > Poaceae > Triticum > Triticum urartu. The sequence continues at coordinate 423,125,973 of NC_141877.1, read as the reverse complement.
TCCTCTGACGCCAATTGCACAAGATGCGTCATGGGCGGATCGCCCTCAAGAGGAAGAAGACAATGAGGCCCAACCCACTCCAACCCCACAGGCGTCGTCTGCATTCCGCAGGCTTCGCAAAGGTCCAAGGCCTCAAGTCTTTGCTGAAGACATTCCGGCTGCATCAGCCGAAGAAGAAGCACCACAAGAGCCCACTCCAATGCTCCACCAAGAAACAGTTCTCCAGGAGAACGTGCTTGTGACTGACCCTCCAGCTAGTCAAGCGGAGGCTGAAAATATTGAGGCTGCCACAACCAACATTGAAGCCAATGTGGAGCCCTCCCCACCAAAAGCTTCAGCAGACAACGAAGCTACTGATCCAGACACTTCTGTTCCTGAGTCTGCTGCTGGTCCTCAATTTGATTATCATGTTGAGCACAGGCCTCATGTCCAGAAGCCAGTCCCAAGGCTGCCAAGGTTCCCAGGTCCTGCATCAGCTCCTGGCTCCTTCGACATCAATAGTTTCAAGGCAGACAATACGTTCTTCAACAGCTCCAAGAACCCCTATTCAAGGGAAAGGATTTCATCAGATAGGTTCTGGAGCTATCCTCAGCGCAGCTACTATTCATGCATCCTATACAACCAAGGTCGCACCTTCCCGCACAAGCGCCTTGATGTTGAAGCTATTGCTGGTCTGCCCTGTTTAGATTAAGCGCTGGATTGCTTCAAGAAAGTGGGTCTGCTGCCGTTTATAACTGATGAAGAGCACTGGAATGAAGAGCTTCTGTTGCAATTCTATGCCACCCTACACATCAAGGGATACAACAAAGATCCGAAGACTTGGGCCCTGGAGTGGATGACCGGCAATGTCCATCACGAAGCCAATGCATTCGATATCATTGAGCTCACCGGCCTGCCCACTCCTGGCGAACTCTTCAAGGAAGGTTGTCCACTACACACTGAAGCTCTTGAGAGCATATTCGAGAGGCCTGAACCAAATATGAGTCAGATGCTCTCCATGATGAAGCCACTGCCTCTCGATGCTCCTTATCCAACAGAGTTCTTCGTTGAAGACTTTGAGTACCTGCCCAGAACAATCTATCACATTATCCGGCGGACTCTCTGGCCTATTAAAGGGCACTCTCCAAATGCCAAGATTGAGGGTGCAATGAAGACTCTGATATTCTGTATCCTTCATGGCAAATGCTTCAACGCACAGGATTTCTTCATACGCCAACTCGCTGCATCAGGCTCAGATCTGTTTGGTTTAAAGTTCTATGCTCCTTGGGTAATGAGACTGATCAAGCTTCACTCTGCGATCTCATATCAGCCTTCAGCCCGCAACCATCGGATCTTCTTGCCAGATGTGGATACCTCTACCGAAGCTATATATCCTGAGCCTGCCAAGCAACCTTTGACTCTTCAGAATGCAGAACACCAGAGCTTCACTCAAAATGATGAAGGTGTTGAAGCCATCTCCAGGGTGTATCCTTTGGCTGGCACTACACGTGCGCCACACCCTGCTTCAACTGAAGCCACTGATAGTGCAACTGCTTCAAGACCCAAGAAGCGCGCTCGTGTTCTCAATGACCGAGAGCTTCTTGTGGCCCTTCATCAAAAACAAGATAGGCATCACGACTGGCTAAAGCATCAGATGAAAAGCCTCTTGGTGGATGTTAATCGTCTTCGAAATCTTGCCACCAAGAATGCTTTCGTCACTCATGAAACCTGTCGTCGTACATGGAAAGGGCTATCAATGATATGTACTGAAGCTGAACTTGAAGAGGATGGCTTCACTGAGCGATTCAAGTTTGACACCACACCTCCTAGAAGTGCTGTGATGCGCAACACACCATCACCTGAAGACTCTGAGTTTTCTTCATCTGCTGTCACAGTCACTGCCAGAATCATTGATGAAGAAGACGATGCTACATCACCGCCACCTGCTTCAGCACCTCCAAGCTCTTTTGCACCGCCAAACACCTCCAACGACCCTGCTGCTCCTGGGAACGAGTAGACACTCTATGTCTTCAAACCTTTTTGGTCCTTGCTGACAAAAGGGGGAGAAGCATATGGGTTGATAGTCTTCAAGCGGGTCCATATGGGCGGGTGCTTTATGTTTTGCTATATTTTGCTTCGTGCTTACAACTCACGTTTTCGCTTCATTTGGTTCTTATGAGTTGTAACACTTAAAACAGATGGTCGTCTGCTACTTGTTTGCCACCCTGTTTTGCGAAGATAAATTCCGCATGTGTGACGATAAATTCCGCACTTAGCTCATTCTGCAGACGTCCATTTTCCATTATGCATGTAATTATATTCATATACTTTCACATGCATAGTGGATTGTCATCATATGCTGAAGTGGATCTCCAAGTACAACCTGCCATGTGCATTTGCATTCCAAAAGCAAATTAACTTATATGCACATCTTCAGGGGGAGCCCTTGCAACTTATGAAGACAATTCCTTATCCTTTACAATTTCACAGACTATATTCCCCGTTGAAAACTTCAACTAGTTTGTCATCAATCACCAAAAAGGGGGAGATTGTAAGTGCATCTAGTGCCACCCCTAGTTGGTTTTGGAGTATTGATGACAAACCTAGTTGAGGGACTAATGTGTTTGTGAGAATTGCAGGATAACACAGGTAGGAGTCCCTCATTGATTCGGTTTTACTACCAGAGATGACCCCTAAAAATGTATGAAGACATTGAAGCCAAAGGTGGTATATGAAGATATTCACATTGAAGACTATGACAAAAGAAGACACGTTATGAAGTCTATGGAGCTCGAAGACTTAGATCTTTCGTAGTTCTTTTTCTTTTGTGTTGAGTCATAGGAACCACCGTACTGTTAAGTGGGGTCCAGGAGAACCAGTCAGAATGACTGAAGTGATGCCTAAACCAAAAACTATGTCTTCGAGTGAAGACAATGAGAGCGAATCTTGTCCAGAGCCGGACAAGTCAGCTTTGCTTGTAGCCCAAGTAAAGTTGCCATGAGAGTTTGAAATCTGATTGTTGAAACACGTGTCAGTTCCTTAGTGACCCAGGGTCATTTCGGACAAATCAGGTCGGGTTGCCAAGTGGCTATAAATAGCCCACCCCCTACAACCATAAACGGTTGGCTTCTCAGATTTCAGTGCACGGCTTTTGTCGTTTGAGAGCAACCCACCCTCGAAGCCTTTGAGAGAAAATTCCTAGCGAGGAGAAAAGCCCTAACCACCCAGAGCCAGAGAACATTGGGCATCACTTAAGTCTTCTTGTCTGTGTGATCTGAAGACTTATTACACTTGAGGACTGTGAATCCTCCAGATGGTTAGGCGTCGCGTTCAGAGCATCCAAGAGACATTGTGGATTGCCAGTGAACGAAGTCTGTGAAGGTTTGGGAGTCTACCTTGAAGACTTACCAGAGTGATTGGGCGAGGACTATGTGACCTTAGCTCAAGGAGAATACGGTGAGGACTTGGTGTCCTGAGCTGCGTGTTCAGGACTGGGTGTCCGGGACTGTGTGTCCTAAGGTTTAAATACCTAGCCGCTCCAACCAGACGTACAGTTGTCACAGCAACTGGAACTGGTCCAACACATCATTGTCTTCAACGAGTCACCGGTTTCATCTTCACTTATTTTTTCTTACTGTTACTCATTGTGAAGCCATTGCATGCTTGCTCTATCTTTTGTCTTCACAACGTGAATGTATGATCTGTTTGGCTTCATAACTTCTTCCTACCTGATCCTTATTACACTGCAGCTGTTTGTCTTTGTGCTTTCACTCTATTGAATACTTGACCATGGCTTGCCTAGTGTAATCTAACTTCCGCTGCATAGTAATAGGCAAAATCTTCGCTGTTTGTCTTCATAACTCCCACGTTTTGAAGACTTTCATAAAAATCGCCTATTCACCCCCCCCCTAGTCGATATAACGCACTTTCAGGGTGAACCACTACCGGACCACGGTAATACGGAGAATCAAACCGAACAAACCAATTCTGTCAAAGATAATAGTTCGGACGACATAACGCCGGACAGGCACCCGGAGCAGCAGAATGCTCGTCAAAGGCTTGTTGCCACCGGGAGGAGTCTGAAAAAGCAAAAGCAAAGGCTCAAGGCTGCGCAGGACACACTCCAAATCAGATGGAGTAAAGTACTCAACACAGCAGCGAAGTACGGCGACAATCGCCCCATTAAGAGCTACCCAAAGCAGAAGTTGCTACCTGAATTCGATGAGGAGGCCTCAGACCCCCCACAACCAAAAATCAAAACAGCCACCTGGCCGGATAGACGACCTCACGGCCAACATAGAGCGGCAAACAACGCCACTTACAAGCCAATACGCGATGCATGCGAGGGCTCGCACCAAAAGGACGGCGCAACCAGATCCATCTATGGACCACGCAAGCGCGCCCCAGCATACGATGTAACACAACAAACATCCGAACGACGCGGTACACCCAGATACAGGGGTGCCGCACACCCCCTATGTTTCACCGATGAGGTGCTGGACCATGAATTTCCAGAGGGATTCAAACCCGTAAACATAGAGGCATACGACGGAACAACAGACCCTAGGGTCTGGATTGAGGACTATATCCTCCATATCCATATGGCTCGAGGAGATGATCTCCACGCCATCAAGTACTTACCCCGCAAGCTCAAAGGGCCATCTCGTCACTGGCTTAAAAGCCTCCCCGAAAACACCATTGGAAGCTGGGAAGAGCTCGAAGATGATTTTTGGGAAAATTTTCAAGGGACTTATGTCCGACCTCCGGACGTGGATGATTTGAGTCATATAACTCAACAGCCCGGAGAGTCAGCCCGAAAGCTTTGGAATAGGTTTCTTACTAAAAAGAACCAAATTGTTGACTGTCCGGACGCCGAAGCCTTGGCAGCTTTTAAGCATAGCGTCCGTAACGAATGGCTTGCCAGACACCTCGGCCAAGCAAAGCCGAGAACAATGGCAGCATTAACAAGCCTCATGACCCGCTTTTGCGCGGGTGAGGACAGCTGGCTAGCCAGATGCAGCACCAGCAACCCCAGTACATCTGAAGTTAGAGATGGAAACAGGAAATCACGGCGCAACAGCAATAACAAATGCCGGAATAAAGAAGACAGCACAAAGAGCACGGCAGTAAACGTCGGATTCAAAAGCTCTCGGCCAGGTCAGCAAAAGCCACCCTCTAAAGGCGCCAGAGACAAACTGTCCAGTCTAAACAAAATTCTGGACCAAATATGTCAGATCCATAGCACCCTTGGTAAACCAGCTAATCATACCCACAGAGAATGTTGGGTCTTCAAGCAGTCCGGCAAGCTCAGCACCGTACACAAGGGGGAGGATACACCAAGCGAAGACGAGGATGAGCCTCTCAAGCAAGACACTAGGGAACAAAAGAAGTTTCCACCAGAAGTCAAAACGGTAAACGTGTTACACGTGATCAAGGGGAGAAACAAAACGGTAGTCCCAGAAAAATATGCCCAAAGGCATACCACCGCGGAGTCCTGCCACTGCTCGTCTCAACCGATCATTTTCGACCATCGTGATTACTCAGCAAGTATCCGGCGTGCAGGATGGGCTGCCCTGGTATTAGACCCAATAATTGACGGATACCACTTCACACGAGTCTTGATGGACGGTGGCAGCAGTCTCAACCTGATATACCAGTATACAATCCGTGAAATGGGGATAGACCCAACGAAAATTTGCCATAGCAATACCACCTTTAAAGGAGTAACGTCAGGCCCAGGGGCTCATTGCACGGGCTCCCTACTACTAAAGGTTATATTCGGTTTCTCTGATAACTTCCGTAGCGAACATTTAACCTTCCATATCGCTCCGTTCCAAAGTGGCTATCAAGCACTACTCGGACGCGAAGCTTTTGCTCGCTTTAATGCAATACCACATTACGCTTCCCTGACGCTCAAGATGCCCGGACCATGCGGCATCATTACAGTAAACGGAAGTATTAAGTGATCTTTGCGCGCCGAAGAGAATGCGACTGCCTTGGCAGCCGCACACTAAAAACGGCCTCACCAACTAAAGCATTTGATAGGTCGTCAAGACCACGGACGCGGTTAGACGAGTCCAGCACTGCTATATGTAATTTGTACCGGATTGATGGCCACACCCCTATTACAAATACAAGGGGCTCAATGTGTGCAGACAAGTGGCACTTTCTACTCATTTTTAGTTCTACATGGTTTCTTTAAAAACTATCTTTTTGCACGACAACTTTTTCACCTAAGTTCCTCTCTTTTACAGATGATCATCGTGCTACACCCATCCAGGATACGGCACAACGGAGACACAGGCGCAGACGTGTAGCAGGGACCCGCTCCAAGGATTCTTTTTAGATTAAGACCCTGCGTAAACCTTTTTTACTGTCTCTTGTTGATACACATCCCTCGAATTCTCAGTACAATTGAGAAGGATGCTGATGTCTTGGCATGTGGCTACATCATAATAATGCATGTACCTGGACACAAGGGGCTTCTTACAAAGGGCACTATTTAGGCCCAGTTTATACCATAAAGACCGAATACCTTAGGGAGTGTTCGGCGTCGTGAGTTTGGCCTTATATGCATCAGCTCCGAATCATTGTCTTTGGTCAAATGTTGGGTTTGCCCGGCTCCTGTGTTTTGGTGCCTTACGCTCCGCTTTATCGGCTAAGGTAGCACCAGGAGAACTACTGCGATTGTGCCCTGGTTCACCCGAACGAGCACCTTAGTAGAGAAAGCCGAAAACTGACTGTCATGATATAGCGTGAGACTGGTCAACCACTCAATGACCTATCGGAATGTTAGAATTCCTCCGCCTTAACGAAGGGCCATTTTCCGGCCAGGCATGTACGCACCCCGAGATCGGGAGAGTGCGGAGCCACCAGGGGCTATCTAGTAGCCCCACTGTCAAACTCCTATGGCTAAGTGAAAGTGATAAAGCATTATAGTCCGGTTGCCTCGTTCGCTGCGCTATCACCTCCTTAATAGGACCAAGACGTTGGGTTAAGTGTGACCACGTGTTTTTTGCGAGCACCTCCGCATTATATGCGTGGGGGTTGAAACCGACGACTGCAATCTTTCAGGTTATATACATATATACACAAACGGCCGCACAGGAGGCATCACACTACTTTCCGGCAAAAGTATAAATAAAGCCTTACTATATTTCATTAAAACATTGTGTTTACAATGGGAATACATGTCATTCAAACATAATATTCTTTGAGCACTGGGACTCTATCAAACGAGCACCCTCAAGAACCTCTTCAAAATAGTGCTCGGCAGCTACCCGGCCTATGGCCGAACCTTGCGCCGCAATAGTGGTAGCATCCATCTCCGCCCAGTATGCCTTGACATGGGCAAAGGCCATCCGCGAGCCTTCTATGCACGTCGACCTCTTCATCGCGTTGATGCGCGGCACTACACCAAGGAACTGTTGCACTAAGCTGAAATAGTTGTTCGGCTTCGGCTTCTCCGGCCACAAATGATCTACAACAGACCTCATGGCAAGTCCGGACAACCTAGTAAGTTCGGCCCATTCGGCTAGCTGGTCAGTCAAGGGAAGCAGACGCTCTGGAATGTTGAATTGCGACCAGAATAGCTTGTCCACTTCACGATCTGATTGATCTTGGAAGTATTCGACCGCATCGATAGCGCTTGCCGCCAAGTCCATATATGCGTCTGCCGAACTCCACAGTCGATCCAAAGGGGCATATCGCGGATCTCCAAACTTCCTCCGCAGCAGAAAGGGCTTCCCAGCCGCAATATCCCCGGCTTCGCACAGCTCCTCCTTCTTCACCCTCATAGTAGAGCGACTGTCTTTGGTCGCCATAGTGGCCTTCTCAAGGTCCGCTGCCTTCACTCCGTTCTCTTCTTCAAGGAACTGGCAACGGTCGGCGGTGCCTTTTAATTCTATGGCCATCTTGGCCATCTTTTCTTTGCTTTCGCAATGGGCAGCCTTCTCGGCTCTTAACTCTTCGGCCGCCTTCAAAGCAGCTGCATTACTAACCCTCACTTGTTCCTTGGCTTGGGCGAGTTCCGCCCGAAGGGTCTCCACGGTGGCAGCTCCGTCTGCAGTCACAACATATTAAAGATACTGGCATCATGCTGCTCTTATTGTGTGACATTCACCAGAAAGCATTACTTACCCTGTGATTCGTCAAGCCGCTTATTAACAAGCTCGATGTCAGCGTCTGCCGCATCTAGTTGTCGTTTTAATTCGGCAAACTCACTAGTCCGGCTAGCCACCAGAGCTTCCACCACCTGCACATAAAGGCAGTCTGGTTATTGCCTGGGACTATGATCCTCTGTTCGCCGCCATTCTCGACGACAACCAGAGTCTCAAGGGCTACTATCTGCACAGGGCACACCTAACATGTGCGGTACTATCACATATTATTTCACGTACCTCAAAGCCTGTCAGTAGACTCATAAAGGCTTCATGTAATCCGCTTTCGGCGGATGAAATTCTCTCCATCACCGTACCCATCAGCGTCCGGTGTTCTTTTGAGATGGCCGCTCGCCCTAACAGCTCCCTTAGAACGTCCGACCGCAAACCAGACGGTGCCGGACTCTTTCGTTTGCTCTCTTCGGGAGCCGGACGCTGGCGACTTCGGGAATCTATGGGATTATCTTCTGGCCTCACCAGATCCGGAGAGGCCCTCCGTGACGACACTTCGGGGTCGCCCGCTTCTGGAGCGGAGGAGTCCGGGGGAGGCATTTCGCTCTCCATCATCTCCGGAAGAAGATCCCCCGAAGACGAGCTCAGCTGAGAAGGGCTAAGACCCGAACTGCAAGATATATGCGGTGGTTATTTTCTCAGAAGAAAGATAGTATACCTTCACTATTAAAGTATTTTTGGATCACTTACGACTCGTTGGAGTGTTGATCGCCCCGTGGACTTTGTGCGGCAAGAGCACCCCCCCCCCCGAGGCAGGAGCCTCTGTTGGAGACTTCTCTCATTTGGAGGCCTCGGCTTCCGGATCCTCGGAAGCAGTCCTCTTCCTCCCCCGGTTATCCTCCTTTAAGGAGGCGCTCATTCCCTCGGTTGGAACTGGCAGCGATGGGGGCCCACTTCCGCCCATATTATTCCCCCCTGTATCTTCCTTCGAGGGCTCCGGGCAAGGTGCGAGCTCGAGCATCTTTTCCAATATCGGATTTTCCAAACCCTCAGGGAGGGGGGCCGAACACCGAATCATATTCGCCTTTGTTAGCCAGTCCTGGTCAAAGAGCGATCTCTCATAAATAACTTCATGATGAATAAAAGGATGTGTGTTCGGCTAGAGGATTTCTTACTTGTTCGGCGGTGCGGTTACTGCTCAGGCCCACGTCCTCAGTAGCATCCGGACACTCTATTTGAGGTCCGAAGAATGACTTGTACATATCCTCGTGCGTCAGGCCGAGGAAACTTTGAATGGCACGAGGTCCTTCTGGGTTGAACTCCCACAAGCGAAGGGGCCGGCGTTTGCAAGGCTGGACTTGACGAACTAGCATAACTTGTACTACCACGACCAAATTAAAATCTCCGTCGAAGAGATCTCGAATGTGGCTTTGCAGTATAGGCACGTCCTTTGCTGGACCCCAGCTCAGACCTCTGCTAATCCATGACATTAGTCGTGGTGGGGGGCCTGAGCGGAAAGCGGGGGATACCGCCCACTTGGCACTTCTGGGAGCTATGACATAAAACCACTCCCGTTGACATAATTCGGACACCTCCGGAAAGGAACCTTTCGGCCATTGAGCTCCTGCCATATTGCCTATTGATGCACCTCTGCATGCTACATGTTGCCCCTCGATCATCTTCGGCCTCACTTCAAAGGTCTTGAGCCACTGGCCGAAGTGAGGGGTAATGCGGAGGAAGGCCTCACATACGACAATAAATGTCGAGATATGGAGAAAGGAGTCCGGAGCTAGATCGTGGAAATCTAGCCCGTAATAGAACATCAAACCCCTGACGAAGGGATCTAGAGTGAGGCCTAGGCCTCGGAGGAAGTGGGAGACGAACACGACGTTCTCATTGTTCGGGAGTAGGGACGACCTGCCCTCGAGCACGAAGCCGATGCGAAACCTCGGCGGACAGGTATCTGGCCTCCCTCAACTTCTTGATGTACTCTTCTGTCACGGAGGAGGGCATCCATCAGCCTTGAAGGCTAGATCCGGACATGATTGAAGGTTCGGAGCACCTAACCTGGGCTTTGGGTGTTTGAACTCGAGGTGGGGGAAGGATTCGATTGAGCACGGGAGGGAAAAAGTAAAAGCCTTGTCCCTTTATAAAGAGGGTGAATATCAAGCGTCCTGTCCGTAGCCATTTGGACTTGCCTATAATCTAGGAGTCCTAGACACGGTTGGGTTACCCACGACCGTATTAATGAGAATCCCGTAATTGTGGGAACATGATCTCTGCTTTGACAAGACGTGTCAGGAAACCGCCTCGCATTATGTGCGGAGCTAGTTGAGGAAAAACGGTTCGAATAAGCACCGGGCCATGGCATGATGTCATGTTGCCAAAACGTGTCAGCAGATTAAAGATTTGTGGAAATATTATTCTCTCTATGGTGGTATGTGGAACTTGTTTTGCAGGGTCGGACACTATCCTCGTTTTCAAGTTCTTCTGTGATGTATTCGGAGAAGGAACCCGCCTTGCAATGCCGAAGACAATACTGTGCGCCGGACTCATCGTCATTGAAGCCTGGTTCAGGGGCTACTGAGGGAGTACTGGATTAGGGGGTCTCCGGATAGCCGGACTATCTCCATAGGCTGGACTGTTAGACTATGAAGATACAAGATTGAAGACTTCGTCTCGTGTCCGGATGGGACTCTACTTGGCGTGGAAGGCAAGCTAGGCAATACGGATATGGATATCTCCTCCTTTGTAACCTACCTTGTGTAACCCTAACCCTCTCCAGTGTCTATATAAACCGAAGGGTTTTAGTCTGTAGGACAACAATCACAACATACAATCATACCATAGGCTAGCTTCTAGGGTTTAGCCTCTCTGATCTCGTGGTAGATCTACTCTTGTACTACCCATATCATCAATATCAATCAAGCAGGGCGTAGGGTTTTACCTCCATCAAGAGGGCCCGAACCTGGGTAAAACATCGTGTCCCTTGCCTCCTGTTACCATCCGGCCTAGACGCACAGTACGGGACCCCCTACCCGAGATCCGCCGATTTTGACACCGACAGGCCTGGGTGCCATGATTTCTGATCTGAACTGTTTATGTTATCACCATTATATCCATGTTCTAGATCCAATCTTGCAAGTTATAGTCACCTACTACGTGTTATGATCCGGCAACCCCGGTGTGACAATAGTCGGGACCACTACCGGTGATGATTGTAGTTTGAGGAGTTCATGTATTCACCGTGTGATAATGCTTTGTTCCGATTCTCTATTAAAAGGAGGCCTTAATATCCCTTAGTTTCCAATAGGACCCCGCTGCCACGGGAGGGTAGGACAAAAGATGTCATGCATGTTCTTTCCATAAGCACGTATGACTATTTACAGAACACATGCCTACATTATATTGATGAACTGGAGCTAGTGTCGTATCGCCCTAGGTTATAACTGTCTCATGATGAATATCATCCAACAAGTCACCGATCCAATGCCTATGAATTTATCTTATATTGTTCTTGCTAAGTTACTACTGCTATCATCACTGCTACACTTGCTAGAAAATTACTGCTATCACTGTTACCATTACTATTGCTACTTTCACTGAGGGAGTCCTGGATTAGAGGGTCCCCTGGCGTCCGGGCTATGTGACATGGGCCAGACTGATGGGCCATGAAGATACAAGATAGAAGGCCTTCCCCCGTGTCCGGATGGGACTCTCCTTTGCGTGGATGGCAAGCTTGGCGTTTGGATGTGTAGTTTCCTTTCTCTGTAAATCGACTCTGTACAACCCTAGGCCCCTCTGGTGTCTATATAAACCGGAGGGTTTAGTCCGTAGAGGCTAAGACAAATCATATAGGCTAGACATATAGGGTTTAGCCATTATGATCTCGATGTAGATCAACTCTTGTAACCCCTATACTCATCAAAGTCAATCAAGCAGGAAGTAGGGTATTACATCCATTAAGAGGAACCGAACCTGGGTAAACGTCGTGTCCCCTGCCACTTGTTACCTTCAATCCTCAGACGCACAGTTCGGGACCCCCTACCCGAGATTAGTCGGTTTTGACACCGACATTGGTGCTTTCATTGAGAGTTCCACTGTGTCGTCAAACAGAAGGCTCGATGGCTCGTTCGATCATCTACAACGATGCTATTTCGGGGGAGACTTTCCTCCCCGGACAAATTTTCATATTTGGCGGCTTCGCACTGCGTGCCAACTCGATTGGCCACCTCGAACAGATCAATAGCTACGCCCCTGGTCATCAGATCAGTTTTGGAAACCTAAACTATATCGTTGATATCCAAGGAGACTTGATCTTCGAAGAATTCACGACCCCGATCACTACTCTGGCCTTAGATCTGGAGCAAACCATCAGGTCCGAAGATGGGAGTTTGGATCCCACCGGACTCTCCGCTATGAACTACACTATCAAGGATCCAGAGGCGGTTGTGTCTGCGGCGAACTCGGAATCAGACCGGGTTCCCCCTATCATTGAAAGGCCGAACTCGCCCCCGAACTCTAGATTCGAACACTCGAAGTCCGCGCCAAGTAGGCATGGCCAGGAGGCCTTCGCCCCGGCCAACCCCGCGAACTCTCGTTTCCCCGTCCAAACCTCGTTCTTAAATGAGCCTATGGACTTAATGCGATCCCTCGCCATTACAGAGGAATCACTTTTGAACTATGCCCAGCCCGGACTAGCGGCTAAGAGCAGGGAATTTAAGTCCCATCCACCACCCACTTTATAGCCACTGTCGAAGATTTAACCGACATGCTGGACTACGCCTCAGAAGACATTGACGACATGGATGACGATGCCGGAGACGAACAAGGCCAAGACCTGCCATTTACCGGGCGTTGGACGGCCACGTCCACATACGATGTATATATGGTGGATACATCCAAAGAGGACAATGGCGAAGGCAGGAAGGATCCAGTTGAGGACAAACCTTTTGAGGCTCCACCAAAGCGTCGACGCCAGCGACGCCGCTCAAAATCGCGTCATGGCAAAGACAGCAACACCGACACCGGAGACGATAACACTCCAGAGGATGCCGAAGACCCCGAAGCCCCCGTCAAGCCCACATCCGAATAGGATGATGCGGTGGAGGGGCAAGTTCACCCTGACGATCCGGTCGGGAACGAGGACTCAGAAGACAGTAATTATCTACCGCTCTCCAAGGATGATGTGAGCCTTGGCGACGAAGACTTCATCGTGCCAAACAAAACACTCGAGCAGGATCAATTTAAGTGCCAGCTAATCGCGACTGTGAGAAGCCTAAAAAGCAGCAGCAGCGGTTCCAAGCCGAACATGATACACTCAACGACAGGTGGACCCAAATCCTAGCCGCCGAAGAGTATGGCCTTCAATGGCCAGCAAAGAGTTATCTGAAGCGTCGGCTATTACCACAATTTAACGACGAGGCCCTCGAGCCCATACCGTCAAGACATGACCGTGCTGATGAACCAGACCGGCCACCACGCAGGCAAGATAAAGCGGCCACCGACGCCGAACACCAACCCGCACCACCTCGCCGTAGAGGCAGAGAGACAGCGGCTCCAGGATACATCTACGACCTGTGACAAGACCTGAGTAATAGAGCAGGGCAAGCAAGATCAATCTATGGATCAAGGGGGCGCACCCCAGCGCGAGAGGACGACCGTCAAGCTTGGCCGGAAAGGCATAACCTTACCAGGGTCGAAAACCGCATACGGACTTCATCCGAACTACGTCGCGACGTCGCCCGATACAGAGGCTCCGCACACCCCTTATGCTTCACTGATGAGGTAATGGAGCACCAGTTCCTAGAAGGGTTTAAACCCATGAATATTGAATCATACGATGGAACGACAGATCCCGTAGTATGGATCGAAGATTTTCTTCTCCACATCCACATGGCTCGCGGTGACGATCTCCATGCCATCAAGTACCTCCCCCTAAAACTCAAAGGACCAGCACGACACTGGTTAAACAGCCTCCCAGAAAACTCCATTGGTAGTTGGGAAGATCTGGAGGATGCCTTTAGAGCATAGTTCCAAGGTACCTATGTTCGGACTCCAGACGCCGATGACCTTAGTCACATAGTCCAGTAACCTAAAGAGTTAGCCCGGAAGCTCTGGACCAGGTCCTTAATTAAAAAGAACCAAATTGTAGACTATCCGAACATTGAAACCCTCGCGGCCTTTAAACACAGCATCCGGGACGAGTGGCTCGCCCGCCACCTCGGTCAAAAAGAACCAAAGTCCATGGCAGCTCTCATCGCACTTATGACCTGCTTTTGTGCAGGAGAAGATAGCTGGCTAGCTCGTAGAAGCAACGCTACCAGTGATCCTGGCACCTCTGAAGTCAGAGATGGCAACGGCAAGCCATGACACAACAAACACAAGCGTCGAATTAACAACTAAGATACCGAAGACACGGCGGTCAATGCCGGATTTAGAGGGTCTAAACCCGGTCAGAGGAAGAGACCGTTCAAAGGAAACAAAGACGGTCCATCTAGTTTGGACAGAATACTTGACCGGCCTTGCCAGATTCATGGCACCCCTAACAAGCCTGCCAATCATACCAACAGAAAATTGTTGGGTCTTTAAAAAGGCCGGTAAGCTAAACACCAAACATAAAGGAAAGGAGCCGCCCAGCGAGGACAACAACGAAGAGACTTGCCCAACAAACACCGGGGGGCAAAAGAAATTTCCCCCTGAGGTAAAAACTGTGAACATGATCTATGTCACTCATATCCCCAAGCGGGAGCACAAGCGCGCACTAAGGGACATTTATGCCATACAGCCAATCGCCCCAAAATTTAATCCATGGTCAGCCTGTCTGATCACTTTTGATCGCAAAGACCATCCGATCAGTATCCCTCATGGAGGTTCGGCAGCATTGGTCCTCTATCCAATTATCAACGGCTTCCATCTCACGCACGTCCTTATGGACGGCAGTAGCAGTCTTAACCTGCTTTACTAGGACACTGTCCATAAAATAGGCATTGATCTGTCAAGAATCAAGCCCACCAAAACCACCTTCAAAGGAGTGATACCCGGCGTAGAGGCCTACTGCACAGGGTCCATAACGCTGGAGGTAGTCTTCGGCTCACCGGATAATTTTCGAAGCGAAGACTTGATCTTCGACATCGTCCCTTTCCGCAGTGGCTATCACGCACTGCTAGAATGAACCGTGTTCGCCCGTTTCAACGCGGTCCTGCACTATGCTTATCTAAAGCTCAAGATGCCTAGACCACGCGGCGTTATAACAGTTAATGGAAACATGGAGCGCTCCCTCCGTACTGAGGAGCACACTTCAGCACTCGCAACTAAATTACAGGGTGGCCTTATCAAGCCGGACATTGTCAAACGAGTCCGGCCTACCCTGCAGAATGACAGTTCGGCTCGTCCAGAGCTAGAATAGCAATCCGGCCTCCGTCAAAGCCCCAACCTGATTGCAGCATATGTACCGCACGTACATAATTACGCACTAAAAATACCATGGGCAAAGACAGAGGCACACTAAAAACAAAGTCCACAATACGGCCCGACCCTATTAGGACCCTCATATTCTTCCTTTTCTTCGTCTTATTTTTATTTTTCAGGTTCCTTACAACACACACCACTTTTCGATGGTACCAAGGGCCCTTTTCTAGGCCCCTCATATATACTTGATCATTGATCCCCTCAAAGGATCATACACCAAGGCGAAAAGCAGCGCAGACATGCGGCAAAATGTCCAAAGGATCATCATCTTTTCCTTTTTAGGACATGTATACAGCTTTCCCTTGGGCTCGGCATGTAAAATAGCCTCGATGCTTATCGCATCCTCTGTAAAAATATGTTTTGACATATCAATCAGACTATAATGGAAACAGTTTCGCCCAACCCTGTTTGGTATTGGCTTATTTCCTAATATGTATTCCCTCTTTACGTCAGATTGGCACACACACACCTTGGCTCGATTTAAATCGCCAGGGGCTCTAGTCAGCCACATATATTTTTCACAAAAAAATATGCCTGAACACTTTTATAGTATACTTCGGCGTCCCAAATATGACATTATATGCATCAGCTCCGAATCATGGGTTTGGTCAATAGTTGGGTTGCCTGGCTCGTGTGGTTACGACCTTACGTTCCGCTTGTTCGACTAAGGTAGTAAAGGGAGAACTACTGCGATTGTGTTTTTGGTTCGTCCGGTCAAACACCTCAGTAGAGAAAGCCGAAAAGTGACTGTCATGGTATGGCGAAAGTTGGTCGGCTATTCGGCGACTTAATGTAAATCTCTTGCGATTTTTTCTATATTACACGAAGGACTAACTTCGGTCCGGTCATGCGCCTAAGGCATCCCAGTTCGGACAGCCGCACGCGCACCAGAGGCTAGTTCTTAGCCCTACAGTCAAACTCCTATGGCTAAGTGAAAGCGCTAAAGCCGCATAGTCTGATTGCCTCGTTCGTTACGTAAGTCACCTCCTTTAAAGACCAAGACGTTGGGTCAAGAGTGATTACACGTCATTATGAACACCCCGTAGCATCTATGTGGGGGCTGAAGCCGATGACTAGCAAACTTTCAAGAATAATAAAATACGGCCACACAGGAGGTATGTAGTTCAGATAAAATCATAAATGTCTTACAAAGCCTTGTTTATAATACAAGGTCGGGGCAGTTCAGATACATTCACTTGAACACAATATCCTTCGAGTGTTGACTCTCTATAAAACGGGCACCGTAGAGGACATCTTCAAAACAGTGCTCCGACTTGCGGTGGTCCTTGCCTCCGGGCGGACCGTCAACCGCCACAACGGCGGCCTTCATCTTCGCCCAGTGCATATTGACACGGGCAAAGGCCATCCGTGCACCTTCTATTCACGCAGAGTGCTTCACAGCCTCAACTCGGGGCAAGGCGTCGCCGAGCTGCTTGACCAGGCCAAAAGTAACTGCTAGGAATGGGTCCAGTTGGCCATAACCGGACTATGATGTCCTTCATGGCCAAACCAGACATCCTATGCAGCTCCGCTAGCTGCATCATCTGGTTGTTTAGTAGTATTGGCCGCTCCGGTGCCAGGTACTGCGACCAGAAGAGCTTCTCCGTCGTTTCCCCTTCTTGGGCCCGGAAATGCTGTGCAGCATCGGCAGCACTCTGTGGGAGATCCGCAAAGGCTTCTGGAGTACTCCATGGTCGATTCAGCAAAACATACCTCCGACCGCCAAATATACTCTGTAAAAGAAAAGGCTTACCAGCCACTATTTGTTCGGCTTGCTTGATCTCCTCACGAGCCGCCTGGGACTCGGTCTGCGCCTCCTTGGCCTCTTGTAGAGCCTTGGCGAGTTCAGTTGCTTGGGCCTTATTCTACTCCTCCAAGGACTCGCACTTGTCGGCGGCGTCCTTAAGCTCTTGCTCCACCTCGGTCACCCTCTCCTCATACTGGCGGCGGGCGGCCTATTCGGCCTTTAAATCCGCGGCCGCTTTGCTCGCTTCCACCTCCTCCTTGGCTTCGACAAGGGCGCTTTTAAGGGTCTCAACCTTGGTCGCGCTGCCTGCAAACATACATGTAGCAGCACATGAGCCTAAACTCTGAGTTTGCATTGCAATTTAGGCTTGAAAGGGGTCTTTTAAAAGCATACCTTGGGCCTCATCGAACCACTTGTTAAGACGGTGGATCTCATCATCAGCCAGCTTCAGTTATACTGGAGTTCAGAAACTTCAGCGTCCTTCGCTGAAGCCGCTAACAGTGAAGCCTATTTACCAAAATAGATAAGTATGTTAACTCCGGCGAATATTTGATCCTCTATCCTGCCTCTTTTTCAAAAAGCTGAACAGAGTCTCAGGGGCTACTATCTATACACAGGCATATTTGTTGCACATGCAAAAGCTGCTAAGAATATTACATCGCATACCTCAATGCATGTTAACAAGCTGGTGAAAGCTTCGTTCAGCCTGCTTTTGGCAGACTGAACTTTTTCAACCACCATACCCATTAGGGCACGGTGCTCCTCCATGACGGAAGCATGTTGAAGTGCTTCCCTCAATTTGTCCGGCGCCTCCGGATTGATGGAGGTCGCCGGTGGAGTTGGTACTCCCCCCTCCCTTAAAGGGGGCTGCTCGCTCGATTTCGGAGCCATGTGGGTCTCAGTAGTTGTATTCGGCTGGGGGCCGGACTGGTTCGGGCCCCCGTCGTCAGTTTCCATGGGGGTTGTGCACCCCATGTTTTCGGCAGCCGAGGCATTACGCTCTAGCGCCGTTTCAGCGGCCCTCTGCACCTCTCCCTGGCACGGAGAGGTCCTTTGGGACAACACCTCGGTGTCATCCGTGGCATCCGGCGGAGAGGCTCACGGAGGCGTTTCACTCTACATCATCTCCGGCGCCAAAGAGTTCCCCGAAGACGATGATTGTTGGGGAAGATCATGGGCCAGACTGAAATACATAAATGATGTGTTATCCTACGATTTCTAAAAACCTGAACATATGCATAGTACCTTCGAATACTTATGATTTGGCCAGGGGCTTCGCCGTGGGGCGCCACTGGGGGATGGCTTCGGCATCCAAGTCCGAGCCATCCAAGAGGGTTATCTTCCCACTTTTGGACGCCTCCGCCTCTAGGTCGGCGGAGGCCGCCCTCTTCTTCTTCTCCTTGAGGGGAGAATTTCCCTCTTCCTCCAACTCCTCTTCGTCTTCATCTCCCTCGTGGGAGGAGAGAACTTTGGTATCTCCGGACACCGCGTCCGAAGTACCTTTACGGTGGAGACCACTTTTGGCCCCTTGCCTTTCTTCTTGGCCTTCTTCTCCGAGCCTAGTACGGTGCTAGGACCAGCATCTTCGTTAGTAGAGGAATGGCTGGGTCTTCGAGCAGCATAGCCGGACATTGGATCCGCTCCGCCTTCTTTATCCAGCCCAGAGGGAAGAATTGAAAGCTCAGCGTACCCCTTGGGTTTACAAAATGAAGTTATGTCCGGAAATCATAAAACTTACTGGTGTGGCCGGATGAGAACAGTCGAGGCCGATGTCTTCGGTCGTCTCCAGCCACGACTTCTGGGCCTTGAAAAGCAGCTTCCAGATTTGTTCATGTGTCGTGCCGAAGAATCACTGCAGGGTCCGAGGGCTAGCCCGATTGAACTCCCACATGTGGAGAGACCGGGGCTGGCAGGGAATAATCCGGCGAAAAAGCATCACCTGTATCACATCAGCATGGCTGGTGTTCTTCTCCATCATATTTTTGATGCGCTTCTGCAGCGTCATCACTTTATCGGATGATGTCCAATCTAGACCCTTGTTAATCCACGATGCAAGCTGCATTGGGGGCCGGATCTAAACTCAGGAGCGGCCACCTAGTTGGTGTCGCGGGGTTTGGTGATGTAGAACCACTCCTGCTGTCATATCTTGACAGTCTCCACGAAGGCCCCTTTTGGCCAGGTGACGTTGGGAAGCTTGCTAACCATGGCGTCTCCGCAGTCTGCGTGCTACCCGTCAACCACCTTCGGCTTCATGTTAAAGACCTTGAGCCATAGGCCGAAGTGGGGGGAATGCGGAGGAGCGCCTCGCACACGACGATGAACGCCAAAATGTGGAGGAAGGAATTTGGGGCTAGATCATGGAAATCTAGCCCACAGTAAAACATGAGCCCACAGACGAAAGGGTGGAGAGGAAACCCTGGTCCGCGGAGAAAGTGGGGGATGAACAGTACCCTCCCGTTAGGCTCTGGTGTAGGGATGATTGATACGTCCATTTTGCATCATGCTTTTATATCAACATTTATCGCATTATGGACTGTTATTTCACTTTATATCACAATACTTATGGCTATTCTCTCTTATTTTACAAGGTTTACATAAAGAGGGAGAATGCCGGCAGCTGGAATTCTGGTCTGGAAAAGGAGAAAATATTAGAGACCTATTCTGCGCAACTCCAAAAGTCCTAAAACTCCACGGAACGTCTTAAAAGAAATAAAGAAAAATCCACGCCAAAGATGAAGGCCAGGGGGCCCACACCCTGCTCACAAGGGTGGGGGGCGCCCCCCCCCCTTGGGCGCGCCCCCTATCTCGTGGGCCCCCTGGTGGCTCTCCGATGCCCATATTCTCCTATATGAGGTCTTTCGATGAGAAAAAAATATAGATGAAATTTTCGGGACGAGACTCCACCGCCACGAGGCGGAACCTTGGCGGATCCAATCTAGAGCTCCGGCAGAGCCGTTCTGCCGGGGATACTTCCTTCCCGGAGGGGGAAATCATCACCATCATCATCACCAACGCTCCTCTCATCGGGAGAGGGCAATCTCCATCAACATCTTCACCAGCACCATCTCATCTCCAAACCCTAGTTCATCTCTTGTATCCAATTCTTGTCTCAAAGACCGGGATTGGTGCTAGTAGGTTGCTAGTAGTGTTGATTACTCCTTGTAGTTGATACTAGTTGGTTTAATTGGTGGAAGATCATATATTCAGATCCTATATGCATATTATTACCCCTCTGATTATGAACGTGAATATGCTTTGTGAGTAATTACGTTCGTTCCTGAGGACAAGGGAGAAGTCTTGCTATGAGTAGTCATGTGAATTTGGTATTCGTTTGATATTTTGATAAGATGTATGTTGTCTAGCCTCTAGTGGTGTTATGTGAACGTCGACTACATAACACTTCACCATTATTTGGGCCTAGAGGAAGGCATTGGGAAGTAATAAGTAGATGATGGGTTGCTAGAGTGACAGAAGCTTAAACCCTAGTTTACGCGTTGCTTCGTAAGGGGCTGATTTGGATCCATATGTTTCATGCTATGGTTAGGTTTACCTTAATACTTTTGTTGTAGTTGTGGATGCTTACAATAGAGGTTAATCATAAGTGGGATTCTTGTTCAAGTAAGAACAGCACCCAAGCACTGGTCCACCCACATATCAAATTATCAAAGTATCGAACGCGAATCATATGAACATGATGAAAACTAGCTTGACAATATTCCCATGTGTCCTCGGGAGCGCTTTTCCTATTATAAAAGTTTGTTCCAGCTTGTCCTTTGCTACAAAAGGATTGGGCCACCTTGCTGCACTTTATTTACTTTTGTTATTTGTTGCTCGTTACAGTTTATCATATCACAAAACTATCTGTTACCACTTATTTCAGTACTTGGAGAGAATACCTTGCTGAAAACCACTTATCATTTCCTTCTGCTCCTCATTGGGTTCGACACTCTTACTTATCGAAAGGACTACGATAGATCCCCTATACTTGTGGGTCATCAATGATCTGCTTTTTTGGCAGGGAGCCGGTGGGCGATGTCCGCGGCCAAGTACCCCGCTTCCCGGAGTTCCTTGACGTTCCTCTCCGTGACGGAGGACGCCATCCACTTGCCCTGTGAGCTGGATCCGGACATGGCTGGAGTATTTGGTGGCGATGGAAAAGATCGAAACTTGGGCGCTAGAGCTCGAGGATGGAAGGGCTAAGGAATAAGAAGGTGTGGGGTAAAAAGATGGGTCCTTATCCTATTATAAAGGTAGTGAATATCAAGCGACCCCTCACAAGCCTTAAAACTCGCCTATTCTCAAGGGATCGTGCGAACTGCATGGTTGGATTACCCAAACCCATATTGATCAAAATCCCGCAATAAGGGGGCATGATCTCTGCTTTGACAAGACGTGTCAATAGAGGTTGCGCCTCGAAACGCGAAGCAGGAGGCCACAAAACGGTTCAAATAATAATAAGGCTAGACGTAACGTCTCGCCGAAAAAGCTGTCAGTAGACATGACTTATTTTGTTTAAGTATTTTGCCCTTGTGGTTCAGGGTTGTAACTATTATACAGATTCGGATATAGTTCTCTTGTTCAATTGCTTTGGAGTATTCGGAGGAGGAACCCGTCTTGCAATGCCGAAGACAATATGCGCGCTAGACACATCGTCATTGAAGCCTGGTTCAGGGGTTACTGAGGGAGTCCTGGATTAGGGGGTCCCCGGGCGTCCGGGCTATGTGACATGGGCCAGACTAATGGTCCGTGAAGATACAAGATAGAAGGCCTTCCCCAGTGTCTAGCTGGGATTCTCCTTTGCGTGGATGGCAAGCTTGGCTTTCGGATGTGTAGTTTCCTTTCTCTGTAAACCAACTATGTACAACCCTAGGCCCCTCTAGTGTCTATATAAACCGGAGGATTTAGTCCGTAGAGGCTAACACAAATCATACAAGCTAGACACCTAGGGTTTAGCCATTACGATCTCGAGGTAGATCAACTCTTGTAACCCCTATACTCATCAAAGTCAATCAAGCAGGAAGTAGGGTATAACCTCCATTAAGAGGGCCCGAACCTGGGTAAACATCCTGTCCCCTGCCACCTGTTACCTTCGATCCTCGGATGCATAGTTCGGGACCCCCTACCCGAGATCGGCCGGTTTTGACACTGATAGTCACCACTATCAAAACTATCATATTACTTTGCTACTGATTACTTGTTGCAGATAATTAATCTCCAGGTGTGGTTGAATTGACAACTCAGCTGCTAATACCTTCAAATATTCTTTGGCTCCCCTTGTGTCGAATCTATAAATTTGGGTTGAATACTCTACCCTCAAAAACTGCTGCGATCCCCTATACTTGTGGGTTACCAGTGCCCATCTTCTTGTGTATAAGTCATTTTGACCTAGAAAAATAGAGGGAGGACTTTCGGGATGAAGTGCCGCTGTCTTGAGGCGGAAGTTGGGCAGGAGCACTTTTGCCCTCCGGCAGAGTGATTCCGCCGGGGGAACTTCCCTCCCAGAGGGGGAAATCATCGTCATCATCATCATCAACAACTCTCCCATCTTGGGGAGGGAAATCTCCATCAACATCTTCAACAGCATTGTCTCATCTCAAACCCTAGTTCATCTCTTGTGTTCAAACTTGTTACCATAACTATAGATTGGTGCTTGTGGGTGACTAGTAGTGTTGATTACATCTTATAGTTGATTACTATATGGTTTATTTGGTGGAAGATTGTATGTTCAGATCCAATATGCTATTTAATAACCCTCTGATCTTGAGCATGATTATCGTTTGTGAGTAGTTACTTTTGTTCTTGAGGTCATGGGAGAAATCATGCTGCAAGTAATCATGTGAACTTGATATGTGTTCGATATTTTGATAGTATGTATGTTGTGATTCCCTTAGTGGTGTCATGTGAACGTCAACTACATGACACTTCACCATATTTGGGCCTAGGGGAATGCATTGTGGAGTAGCAATTAGATGATGGGTTGCGAGAGTGACAGAAGCTTAAACCCCAGTTTATGTGCTATTTTGTAAGGGACCGATTGGATCCAAAAGTTTAATGCTATGGTTAGAATTTATTCTTAATACTTTTCTTGTAGTTGTGGATGCTTGCGGGAGGGTTAATCATAAGTAGGAGGTTTTTTCAAGTAAGAACATCACCTAAGAACCGGTGCAACCACATATCAAATTATCAAAGTACCGAACACGAATTAAGCCAATATGATGAAAGTGACTAGATGAAAATCCCGTGTACCCTCAAGAACGCTTTGATTATCATAAGAGACCGTTTTGGCATGTCCTTTGCCTAAAAAGGATTGGGATACCTTGCTGCACTTTTATTGCTACTATAGTTACTTTCTCATTACAAATTATCTTGCTAGCAAACTACTCTGCTACTTACAATTTCAGCACTTGCAGACATTACCTTGCTGAAAACCACTTGTCATTTCCTTCTGCTCCTCATTGGGTTTGACACTCTTACTTATCAAAAAGAGCTACAATTGATACCCTATACTTGTGGGTCATCAATGCTATTTTCTGGCGCCGTTGCCGGGGAGTGAAGCGCCTTTGGTAAGTGGAATTTGGTAAGGAGACATTTATATGGTGTGCTAAAATTTATTGTCACTTGTTACTATGGAAAACAATCCTTTGAGGGGTTTATTCGGGGTATCTTCACCTTTACCGGAACCACAATTAGCTACCCCTCAACCTACTACACCTATTGAAAATATTGAAAGTATAGGGGATCAATCGTAGTCTTTTCGAAGTAAGAGTCTCGAACCCAACGAGGAGCAGAAGGAAATGACAAGTGGTTTTCAGCACAGTATTCTCTGCAAGCACTGAAATTATAAGTAATGAGTAGTTTGATGGCAAGATAACTTGTAACGAGCAAGTAACGATAGTAGTAACAAAGGTGCAGCAAGGTATCCCAATCCTTTTGAGGCAAAGGACAGGCCAAAACAATCTCTTATGATAAGCAAACCGTTCTTGAGGGTACACAGGAATTTCACCTAGTCACTTTCATCATGTTGGTTTGATTTGTGTTCGCTACTTTGATAATTTGATATGTGGGTGGACCAGTGCTTAGGTGTTGTTCTTACTTGAACTAACCTCCTACTTATGATTAACCCCCTCGCAAGCATCTGCAACTACGAGAAAAGTATTAAGAATAAATTCTAACAATAGCATTAAACTTTTGGATCCAAATCAGTCCCTTACAGAATAGCGCATAAACTATGGTTTAAGATTATATCACTCTCGCAACCCACCATCTAATAACTACTCCACAATGCATTCCCTTAGGCCCAAATATGGTGAAGTGTCATGTAGTCGATGTTCACATGACACAACTAAGGGAATCAGAACATACATACCATCAAAATATCGGACACATAAAATTCACATGATTACTTGCAACAAGATTTCTGCCGTGACCTCAAGAACAAAAGTAACTACTCACAAATGATAATCATGCTCAAGATCAGAGGGGTATTAAATAGCATAATGGATCTGAACATATAATCTTCCACCAAATAAACCATATAGTAATCAACTACAAGATGTAAACAACACTACTAGTCACCCACAAGTACCAATCTATAGTTCCGGTACAAAGATTGAACACAAGAGATGAACTAAGGTTTGAGAGGAGATGGTGATGTTGAAGATGTTGATGGAGATTGCCCTCCCCAAGGTGGGAGAGTTTTGGCGACGATGATGACGATGATTTCCCCCTCCGGGAGGGAAGTTCCCCCGACGGAATCGCTCCGCCAGAGGGCAAAAGTGCTCCTGCCCAAGTTCCGCCTCGAGACGGCGACGCTTCATCCCGAAAGTCCTCCACTTTTTCTAGGTCAAAATGACTTATATACCAGAAGAGGGGCACCAAAGGTGGGCCGAGGAGGGCACAACCCACCAAGGCGCGTCTGGGCCTCCTGGCGCGCCCAGGTGGGTTATGCCCACCTGGTGGCCCCCGTTTGGTACTTATTGGCTCTAATATTTCTTATATATTCCACAAAAATTCCCCGTAAAGTTTCATCTCATCTGGAGTTGTGCAGAATAGGTAGCCTGACGTAGCTTTTTCAGGTCCAGAATTCCAGCTGCCGGTATTCTCGCTCGTTGTGTGTACCTTGCATATTATGAGAGAAAAGGCATTTGAAATACTTCAAAAAGCATTATTATACATAACAACAATATAAATAACAGTAGGTAAACATGAGGCAAAATGGACGTATCACACCACAAGTAGTATGTAACTTCATTGCATAACTATTGACTTTCGTGCTTGCATAGGGATTCACAAACCTTAACATCAATATTCTTACTAGAAGATAATTACTCATCAACATGACTCATATATTATACCATCATATCGCAAAACTATTACAAAGAATCAATTTTATTTTGTCCAATGATCTTCATGAAAGTTTTTATTATATCCCTTTTGAATATCTATCACTTTGGGACTACTTTCATATGTTGCTTTTAATAGCTCAAACAAATCTAAGTGAAGAACATGACCATAAAATTTTTCTTCTC
This sequence comes from Triticum urartu, assembly GCF_056163025.1. Classification (NCBI taxonomy): domain Eukaryota; kingdom Viridiplantae; phylum Streptophyta; class Magnoliopsida; order Poales; family Poaceae; genus Triticum; species Triticum urartu. The sequence goes on along the minus strand of NC_141877.1, from coordinate 423,100,138 downwards.
TCAAAATAATATAAGTGAAGCATGAGAGAATTTCTAAAAAAATTACTAACTCTCAAATAAATATAAGTGAAGCATGAGAGCATTTCTTAAAAAATAATAAAGCACACCGTTCTCAAAAAGATATAAGTGAAGCACTAGAGCAATTATATTGCTCAAAAAGATTTAAGTGAAGCATAGAGAGCAATTCTAACAAATCATAGCATAATTTTGGCTCTCTCAAATAGGTGTGTCCAGCAAGCATACTTGACTAAAAATAAGAAGCAAAACAAGCAAAGAATCATATCATACGAGACGCTCCAAGCAAAACTCATGATATGTGATGAATAAAAATATAGGTGCAAGTAAAATACCGATGGTCATTAGAAGAAATAGGGGATGCCACTCGTGCATCCCCAAGCTTTGGCTCTTCTTACTCCTTATTCCTTCATCCATCGCGATCTCACCCAAAACTTGAAAACTTCAATCACACAAAACTCAACCAAACCTTCGTGAGAACCGTTAGTATAACAAAGCAAATCACTACTCTAAGTACTATTGAAAACACATTCATATTTTATTTTTGCATTATATCTACTGTATTCCAACTTTTCTATAGCTTATACCCTCCAATACAAACCATAAATTCATCGAAATAAGCACACAATGCAAAGAAAACAGAATCTGTCAAAAACAGAATTGTTTGTAGAATTCTGAAAACTTCTAATACTTATGTAACTCCAAAAATTCTGAAAAATTGGGACAACATGGGAAATTTGTATACCAATCTTGTGTACAAAAATCAGGATTTTATTGCGCTTCTGTTAAAAAGGAAAATTGTTTTTCTAGATGCAAAAGTTTCTGTTTTTCAACAAGATCAAATCAACTATCACCCAACATGATCCCAAAGGCTTTGCTTGGCACAGACACTAATTAAAACATAAAAAACACAATCGGAACAGTAGCATAATTGTGCAAACACTCATGAACAGAAAGAAAAAGACAAAAATAAATTTTATTCATTGGGCTGCCTCCCAACAAGCGCTATCATTTTATGCCCCTAGCTAGGCATAATGCAAAGATCTAAGTGTTGTCGTCTTTAGTTTCCAACTCTTCAATCATACAATCAGATTTCTTTGAAGATTTAGCAAGTAAAATAGTAAAACCTCTAGGCATAAAATTGAGGAATTCATTCTTATCAATGGGATCTCTTACAACTTCAACAAATTACGGGTGAATACTAATCATTTTAAGATCTTCTTTGTTACTACTAGAGGTTGCACCCTTGTTTTTTCAATTTGGTGGCCATGCTTAGGTTACTAAAAATTTCTTCCAACTCATCAATCCGAGAAGGGCTTTCTTCAATTCTTTCATGAATCACAGTTCCCTTTTCCTTTAGCAATTTAAAAACTTCCCCCGCTTTTGACCCAATTTTACTAGCAAGATTATGCATCTTTTATCCAAGTTTTCAATATGTTCTTATGTAAGCATTTTCTTTTCAATAGCATCAAGCCTTTCCATAACATCCTCAAGAGTCAAAGTTGTTTCACTAATCATAAGAGGTCGTGATCCCACTAAATTTCCCATAGCATTAAAAGCATCTAGAGAAGGACACATGAAGAAATTCCCACCGGTAATCATATCAAGGACGAATCTATACCAAGTAGTGATGCCCACATAAAAACAGAGAAGGAGAACAATGATGGATTGCTTACGAATAGATCTACTGTGAGCATTGCAAATCCTATACCAAGCATCTTTTAAATTCACCACTCCCCTTTGTTTAAAGTTAAGAACCTCGTTCTCGAGGGTGCACGCAATAGAGGAAGAACTATCCATAACGACAAAAAGTGGGAAACAAAATTGCACACACAAAAAACAGATCTGACGAGAAAACGGCGAACGAAAAAGAGGGCGAATAAAACGGTAAATTTTTGTGTAGTGGGGGAGATGAAAACGAGAGGCAAATGGCAAATAATGTAAATTGCAAGGATATGATATTTGTGATTAGGAACCTGGTAGATGTTGATGATGTCTCCCCGGCAACGGCGCCAGAAATTCCTTTTGAAGCGGCTTGAACTACGTCGGTATTTCCCCAAAGAGGAAGGGATGATGCAGCACAGCTACGGTAGGTATTTCCCTCAATGATGAGACCAAGGTTATTGAACCAGTAGGAGAACCACGCAACACTACGTGAATGGCACCTGCACACAAAGAACAAATACTTGCAACCTGACGTAAAAGAGGGGTTGTCCCTCCCAGGTAAAAAGATAGATTAAATTGTAATAGATTGGATCAATAGATCTCCAAGGAATGCGAGATAAAATAAATAACAATAAATTGTAGAAAGGTATTTTTGGGTTTGAGCAATGCAATAAGAATGATGACATGATGTAGACAAGATCTATTCATGTAGGAATAGGCCCCATCTTGTTATCCTTAATAGCAACAATACATACGTGTCATTTCCCCTTCTATCACTGGGATTGAGCACCATAAGATCGAACCCATCACAAAGCACCTCTTCCCATGGCAACAAAAATTGATCTAGTCAGCCTAACTAAACCAAAGGTTCGAAGAAGAAATACGAGGCTATAAGTAATCATGCATATAAGATATCAAAAGACTCAAATAACTTTCATGGATAAAAACATAGATCTAATCATAAACTCAAAGTTCATCGGATCCCAACAAACACACCATAAAAAGAGTTACATCAAATAGATCTCCAAGAGACCATTGTATTGAGAATCAAAAGAGAGAGAGGAAGCCATCTAGCTACTAACTACGGACTCACAGGTCTACAATGAACTACTCGCGCATCATCGAAGAGGCACCAATTAGGAAGACGAACCCCTCTATGATGGTGTCTAGATTGGATCTATGGTTTCTGGAACTTGCGGCGGCTGGAATTGTTTTTCGTCGACTCCCCTAGGGTTTCTGGAATATTGGGGTATTTATAGAGCAAAGTGGCGAGGCGGGAGGACACCAAGGTGGGCACAATCCACCAGGGCGCACCTAGGCCTCCAAGCGCGACCAGGTGGGTTGTGCCCCCCTCGGGGCACCCCTCTGGTACTTGTTTGGCCCATCATGTGTCTTCTAGCCCAGAAAAGTTCTCCAAAAAATTTCACTGCATTTGGACTACGTTTGGTATTGATTTTTTTGCAAAGTAAAATAACAAGCAAAAAAACAGCAACTGGCACTGGGCACTATGTCAATAGGTTAGTCCCAAAAAATGATATAAAGTTGATATAAAATGATTGTAAAACATCCAAGAATGATAATATAATAGCATGGAACAGTAAAAATTATAGATACGTTGGAGACATATTAAACAATAGGTGCAGAAGTTAAGGCTTTCCTAAGTGTTTCAAAGGCTTGTACACAATCATCATCAAAAACAAATGGAATATCCTTTTGTAAAAGATTTGTAAGAGGCCTATAAATTTTAGAGAAGTCTTTGGTAAACCTCTGCTACCTCTTGAGAATGCGTTGGTTTTCCCTTGAAAAGAAAAGGGTGATGCAGCAAAGTAGCGTAAGTATTTCCCTCAATTTTTTAGAACCAAGGTATCAATCCAGTAGGGGATTACACGCAAGTCGCCTAGTACCTGCACAAACAATCAAGAACCTTGCAACCAACGCGATAAAGGGGTTGTCAATCCCTTCATGGCCACTTGCAAAAGAGAGATCTGATAAAGATAATAAGATAAATATTTTTGGTATTTTTGTTGCATAGATTGAAAAGTAAAGATTGCAAAATAAGATAAATAGTAAACTAGAATTGTAGATCGGAAACTTATATGAAGTAAAATAGACCCGGGGGGCATAGGTTTCACTAGTGGATTCTCTCATGATAGCATGCATTACGGTGGGTGAACAAATTACTGCCGAGCAATTGATAGAAAAGCGCATAATTATGAGAATATCTAGGCATGATTATGAACATAGGCATCACGTCCGTGTTAAGTAGACCGAAACGATTCTGCATCTACTACTATTACTCTACATATCGACCGCTATCCAACATGCATCTAGAGTATTAAGTTCATAAGAACAGAGTAATGCTTTAGGCAAGATGACATGATGTAGAGGGATAAACTCAAGCAATATGATATAAACCCCTTCTTTTTATCCTCGATGGCAACAATACAGTACGTGCCTTGCTGCCCCTACTGTCACTGGGAAAGGACACCGCAAGATTGAACCCAAAGCTAAGCACTTCTCCCATTGCAAGAAAGATCGATCTAGTGGGACAAACTAAACCGATAATTTGCAGAGACTTGCAAAGATATGAAATCATGCATATAAGAATTCAGAGAAGAACCAAATATTGTTCATAGATAAACTTGATCATAAATCCACAATTCATCGGATCTCGGCAAACACACCACAAAAGAATATTACATCAAATAGATCTCCAAGAACATCAAGGAGAACTTTGTATTGAGAACCAAAGAGAGAGAGAAGAATCCATCTAGCTAATAACTATGGACCCGAAGGTCTATGGTAAACTACTCACACATCATCGAAGAGGCTATGGTGTTGATGTAGAAGCCCTGCGTGATCGATTCCCCCTCCGGCAGATCACCGGAAAAGGTCCCCAGATGGGATCTCACGGGTACAGAAGGTTGCTGTGGTGGAAAAGTGGTTTTGTGGCTCTCTTGGATGTTTTTAGGGTATAAGCGTATATATAGGCAAAATAAGTACGTCGGTGGAGCTACGAGGGGCCCACGAGGGTGGGGGCGCGCCTACCCCCCCTGGGCACGCCCTCCTGCCTAGTGGCCGCCTCGTTGCGTCTCTGACTTCCACTCCATGTCTCCTGTATGACCTTTGTTCCAACAAAGATCCTCACGAAGGTTTTGTTCCGTTTGATATTCCTTTTCTGCGAAACACTGAAATAGGCAAAAAAAAAAAGAAAACTTGCACTGGGCCTCCGGATAATAGGTTAGTCCCAAAAATAATATAAAAGTGCATATTAAATCCCATTAAACATCCAAAACAGATAATGTAATAGCATGGAACAATAAAAAATTATAGATACGTTGGAGACGTATCAGCATCCCCAAGCTTAATTCCTGCTTTCCCTCGAGTAGGTAAATGATAAAAACAGAATTTTTGATGTGGAATGCTTCCTAACATAATTTTCAATGTAATTTTATTTATTGTGGCATGAATATTCAGATCCGGAAGATTCAATACAAAAGTTTAATATTGACATAAAAATAATAATACTTCAAGCATACTAACCAAGAAATTATGTCTTCTCAAAATAACATAGCCAAAGAAAGCTCATCCCTACAAAATCATATAGTTTGGCCATGCTTCATTTTCGTCACACAAAATGCTCCCATCATGCACAACCCCGATGACAAGCCAAGCAATTGTTTCATACTTTAGTATTTTCAATCTTTTTCAACTTTCACGCAATATATGAGCGCGAGCCATGGACATAGGACTATAGGTGGAATAGAATATGATGATGGAGGTTGTGTGGAGAAGACAAAAAAATGAGAAAGTCTCACATCGACGCGGCTAATCAACGGGCTATGGAGATGCCCATCAATTGATGTCAATGCGAGGAGTAGGGATTGCCATGCAACGGATGCACTAGGGCTATAAATGTATGAAAGCTCAACAAAAGAAACTAAGTTGGTGTGCATCCAACTTGCTTGCTCACGAAGACCTAGGGCATTTTGAGGAAGCCCATTGTTGGAATATACAAGCCAAGTTCTATAATGAAAATTCCCACTAGTATATGAAAATGACAAAATAAGAGACTCTCTATCATGAAGATCATGGTGCTACTTTGAAGCACAAGTGCGGAAAAAGGATAGTAACATTTCCCCTTCTCTCTTTTTCTCTCATTTTTTTGGGCCTTCTCTTTGTTTTTATTTGGCCTTTCTCTCTCTTTTTTTTATTTCCTCACGCGTGACAATGCTCTAACAATGATGATCATCACACTTCTATTTATTTACAACTCGATACTAGAACAAAATATGACTCTATATGAATGCCTCCGGCGGTGTACCGGGATGTGCAATGATTCAAGAGTGACATGTATAAAAATTATGAGCGGTGGCTTTGCCACAAATACGATGTCAACTACATGATCATGCAAGGCAATATGACAATGATGAAGTGTGTCATAATAAACGGAACGGTGGATAGTTGCATGGCAATATATCTCGGAATGGCTATGGAAATACCATAATAGGTAGGTATGGTGGCTGTTTTGAGGAAGATATAAGGAGGCTTATGTGTGATAGAGTGTATCATATCACGGGGTTTGGATGCACTAGCGAAGTTTGCACCAACTCTCGAGGTGAGAAAGGGCAATGCACAGTACCGAAGAGGCTAGCAATGCTGGAAGGGTGAGAGTGTGTATAATCCATGGACTCAACATTAGTCATAAAGAACTCACATACTTATTGCAAAAATCTACAAGTCATCAAAAACAAAGCACTATGAACATGCTCCTAGGGGGGGATAGATTGGTAGGAAAATAACATCGCTCGTCCCCGACCGCCACTCATGGGGAGGACAATCAAAGAAACATCTCATGCTTCAAATTTGTTACACAACGGTTACCATACGTGCATGCTACGGGACTTGCAAACCTCAACATAAGTATTTCTCAAATTCACAAATACTCAACTAGCATGACTCTAATATCACCATATTCATATCTCAAAACAATCATCAAGTATCAAACTTCTCATAGTATTCAATGCACTCTATATGAAAGTTTTTATTACACCCATCTTGGATGCCTATCATATTAGGACTAATTTCATAACCAAAGAAAATTTCCATGCTATTCTAAAAGACTCTCAAAATAATATAAGTGAAGCATGAGAGATCAATAATTTCTATAAAATAAAACCACCACCATGCTCTAAAAAGATATAAGTGAAGCACTAGAGCAAAATTATCTAGTTCAAAAGATATAAGTGAAGCACATAAAGTATTCTAATAAATTACGATTCATGTGTGTCTCTCCCAAAAGGTGTGTTCAGCAAGGATGATTGTGGTAAATTAAAAAGCAAAGACTCAAATCATACAATACGCTCCAAGAAAAACACATATCATGTGGTGAATAAAAATATAGCCTCAAGTAAAGTTACCGATAGATGAAGACAAAAAGGGGATGCCTTCCGGGGCATCCCCTAGCTTAGGATTTTGGTTGTCCTTGAATTTTAACTTGGGGTGCCTTGGGAATCGCCAAGCTTAGGCTCTTGCCACTCCTTGTTCCAAAATCCATCAAATCTTTACCCAAAAACTTGAAAACTTCACAACACAAAACTCAACAGAAAATCTCATGAGCTCCGTTAGTATAACAAAACAAACCACCACTTTAAGGTACTGTACTGAACTCATTCTTTATTTATATTATTTATATTAGTGTTAAACCTACTATATTACAACCTCTCTATGGTTCATACCCCCCGATACTAACCATAGATTCATCAAAATAGGCAAACAACACACACAAAACAGAATCTGTCAAAAACAGAACAGTCTGTAGCAATCTGAAGGTTTCGAATACTTCTGTAACTCCAAAAATTCTGAAAAATTAGAAAGACCTAAATAATTTATATATTGATCTACTGCAGTTGGAATTGTTATTTTATCTCTCTCTGGTAAAAATGAAAATTATGCTCGTGAGTATATACTTTCTGTTTTTATTAGCAAGATCAAACAAGAATCACCCAAGAAGATCCTAAAGGCTTTACTTGGCACAAACACTAATTAAAACATAAAAACACAATCATAACAGAGGATAGATAAATTATTTATTACTAAGCAAGAGCAAAAAGTAAATAACAAAAATAAAATTGGGTTTCCTCCCAACAAGCGCTATCGTTTAACGCCCCTAGCTAGGCATCTATAATTTTAATGATGTTCACATGAAAGACAAGAATTGAAGCGCAAAGAAAGCATCATGAAACACGTGACAAACACATCTAAGTCTATCATACTTCCTATGCATAGGCATCTTATAGGAAAACAAATTTTCATAGCAAGCAAAAACTAGCATATGCAAGAAAGTGGAAAGAAACAATTGCAATCTCAACATAACGAGAGGTAATTTTGTAACATGAAAATTTCTACAACCATATTTTCCTCTCTCATAATAATTACATGTGGGATCATAAGAAAATTCAACAAAATAGCTATCACATAAAATATTTTCAACGCGATCCACATGCATGCGAAGTTGACACTCTTCCAAAATAGTGGGATTAACATTAACTAAAGTCATGACCTCTCCAAACCCACTTTTCTCAAAAAAATGTAAGATTGAACATTCTCCAAATATGTGGGATATAAATTTGACACTCTTCCAAACCCATTTTCAATAATATTGCAAACACTATTATCAATCTCATATTCATCATGGGGCTTAAATAAATTTTCAAGATCAAAAGAAGAATCACCCTAATCATGATCATCGCAACAAGTAGTGGACATAGCAAAACTAGCATCCCCAAGCATAGGGTTTTGCATATTATTAGCATAATTGACGTTAATAGAATTTATAATAACATCATTGCAATCATGCTTTTTATTCAAATATCTATCGTGAATCACTTCATAAAGCACTTCATCACAATTTTCAGATTCATGAATTTCAAACAAAACCTCATAAAGATAATCTAGTGCACTCAACTCACTAGCAATTGGTTCATCATAATTGGATCTCTTTAAAACATTAGCAAGAGGATGAGGATCCATATCAATAGATTTTTAGCAAGCGAAGATGCAAGAAAATAGAAAGCACATGGTAACATGAGCAAACAGAAGGACGAACGGAAGAGGGCGAATAAAATGACAAAGGTGAAGTGGGTGAGAGGAAAACGAGAGGCAAATGGCAAATAATGTAATGCAAGGGAGAAGAGTTTATGATGGGTACTTGGTATGTCTTGACTTGAGCGTAGATCTCCCGGGCAATGGCGCCAGAAATCCTTCTTGCTACGTCTAGAGCATGCGTTGGTTTTCCCTTGAAGAGGAAAGGGTGATGCAGCAAAGTAGCGTACGTATTTCCTTCAGTTTTTGAGAACCAAGGTATCAATCCAGTAGGAGATTACACGCAAGTCGCCTAGTACCTGCACAAACAATCAAGAACCTTGCAACCAACGCGATAAAGGGGTTGTCAATACCTTCAGGGCCACTTGCAAAAGTGAGATCTGATAAAGATAATGAAATAAATATTTTTGGTATTTTTGTTGCATAGATTGAAAAGTAAAGATTGCAAAATAAAATAAATAGTAAAGTAGAATTGTAGATCGGAAACTTATATGATATAAAATAGACCCGGGGGCCATAGGTTTCACTAGTGGCTTCTCTCATGATAGCATGTATTACGGTGGGTGAACAAATTACTGCCGAGTAATTGATAGAGAAGCGCATAATTATGAGAATATCTAGGCATGATTATGAACATAGGCATCATGTCCGTGTTAAGTAGACCGAAACGATTCTGCATCTACTACTATTACTCCACACATCGGTCGCTATCCAGCATGCATCTAGAGTATTAAGTTCATAAGAACAGAGTAATGCTTTAGGCAAGATGACATGATGTAGAGGGATAAACTCAAGAAATATGATATAAACCCCATCTTTTTATCCTCGATGGAAACAATACAATACCTGCCTTGCCGCCCCTACTGTCACTGGGAAAGGACACCGCAAGATTGAACCCAAAGCTAAGCTCTTCTCCCATTGCAAGAAAGATCAATCTAGTAGGCCAAACTAAACCGATAATTCGAAGAGACTAGCAAACATATAAAATCATGCATATAAGAATTCAGAGAAGAACCAAATATTGTTCATAGATAAACTTGATCATAAATCAACAATTCATCGGATCTCGGCAAAGACACCGCAAAAGAATATTACATCGAATAGATCTCCAAGAACATCGAGGAGAACTTTGTATTGAGAACCAAAGAGAGAGAAGAAGCCATCTAGCTAATAACTATGGACCCGAAGGTCTGTGGTAAACTACTCACACATCATCGGAGAGGCTATGGCGTTGATGTAGAAGCCCTCCGTGATCGATTCCCCCTCCGGCAGATCGCCGGAAAAGGTCCCCATATGGGATCTCACGGGTATAGAAGGTTGCGGCGGTGGAAAAGTGCTTTTGTGGCTCTCCTGGATGTTTTTAGGGTATAAGAGTATATATAGGCGAAAGAAGTATGTCGGTGGAGCTACGAGGGGCCCACGAGGGTGGGGGCGCGCCTACCCCCTAGGCGCGCTCTCCTGCCTCGTGGTCGCCTCGTTGCGTCTCTGACTTCCACTCCAAGTCTCCTGGATGGCGTTTGTTCCAAGAAAGATCCTCGCGAAGGTTTCGTTCCGTTTGGATTCCGTTTGATATTCCTTTTCTGCGAGACACTGAAATAGGCAAAAAAACAGACACTGAAATAGGCAAAAAAACAGAAACTGGCACTGGGCCTCCGGTTAATAGGTTAGTCCCAAAAATAATATAGAAGTTCATATTAAAGCCCATTAAACATCCAAAATAGATAATATAATAGCATGGAACAATCAAAAATTATAGATACATTGGAGACGTATCAACCTCCTATAGAAACCAACATGACTGAGGAAACTATGAATACCTTTATTATCCTTAGGAAATTGCATTTTCTCAATTGCATCAACTTTAGCTTTATCCACCTCAATACCTCGTTCAGAAATTTTATGCCCCAAGAAAATACCTTCATTAAACATAAAGTAGCACTTCTCCCAATTCAAGACAAGATTAGTTTGCTCACATATCTGCAAAAATCGATCAAGGTTGCTTAAGCAATCATCAAAAGAAGTTCCATAAATAGAAAAATCATCCATGAAAACATTAACAATCTTTTCACAAAAATCAGAAAATATAGCAGGCATACATCTTTGAAAGGTAGCAAGTACATTGCATAAACCAAAAGGCATATGTCTATAAGCATAAGTTCCAAAAGGGCAAGTAAAGGTGGTTTTCTCTTGATCAGGTTGTGAAACATGTATTTGAGAAAAACCAGAATATTCATCCAGAAAACAAAAGTGTGTGTGCTTAGATAGTCTTTCTAGCATTTGGTCGACAAAAGGCAAAGGGTAATGATCCTTTCCAGTTGCTTTATTTAATTTTCTAAAATCAATTACCATTCTATAGCCAGTAACAATTCTTTGTGGAATAAGTTCATTTTTATCATTGGGAACAACAGTAATACCTTCCTTCTTAGGAACACAATGAATGGGACTTACCATCTACTATCAGCTATGGGATAGATTATACCTGATTCCAGAAGTTTTAATATTTCAGTTCTTACCACTTCTTTAATTTTAGGATTCAAACGTCATTGATGATCAACAATGTCAGGACCCCGATTCCAAGTCACATCGATCTAGCCGGTAACACCTCATATCACATTGCGGCCTCACGCACAGTATCCCCACAGGTGTCGCCTTACCATGGCCCGGGATCGTTTGCGCCTTTTGGCTCATGTATATGATAGTGTCGCTAGCATCCATATGACAGAGAACTCGGGCCGACATGGCTAGTCGTGAACCCAAAGCGGCACAGACCTATGGAGATAGGCATACATGAATCACATCGAGCATGTCGGTCATCGGCGAGTGAATCCAGGCTGTAGCACTGGGCTAACAGGACTCCAGGGAACCCGGGCTGTAGCAGTCTAGGCAGGACTCCGGATGTCACCGTGTGACATCTCCCCGAAGGGACAGACATAGGAACGAAGTGAAACACATGCCGGCCAGTCAAGTGTCCTAAGCAGTAGTGCTGGGCTAGCAGGACTCCGGTGAACCGGGCTGTAGCGGACTACTATGGCTCGAGGAACACTAGACTACATTTCCCCATAAGAAAGGCTGCCAAGGATAAACAACTAGATTGTTGGATCCCACTCATACCAAGCATTTCAATCATACACACAATATGCCCGATATGAGTACATACAACATGGCATCACAACAAAACTCTACAACTCAAGTACTTTATTTAAAGGCTCCAGAGAGCCATACATAACATGTTCATACAGGTAGGGGTCACATGACCCGACACTCAAGTCATACAAGCATACAAGCACATGCGGAAGCAAATAGTCTGAGTACAGACACTAGAAAGAAAGAAGGCTTCTCGAAGCCTGTCTATCTACATAGGGCCCTCCATGGCCAGGATCACCACCTGGGTGACGAGTTACTCATCGACGTCGAGGTCTACATAAAACCCATCGGAGGGGGCGGTGTTGTTGTCTGAAAACAGTAATTAAGAAAACATGAGTACAAAGGTACTCAGCAAGTCTTACATCAGAACCTACTATACATGCTTGTTCTCAAGAAGGTGGTGGAGTTATTGCAGCAAGCCAGCTTTGACTCTTGGCTAAGCTATCCTACGGAACTCCACTAGTAAAATAGTTTTCGCACACGAGTCCACTACTCACCAACACAATACTCCACCGGGGATCCTCCCTCGTCATCCTACGAGAGGGCCATCCTCGGTACTCACACTTATCTTGAGTCTTTAGTAGTATCCATTAACTTGTCTATGAACTGTACAGGCAACCAAGTAGTCCTTTACCGCGGACGCGGCTATTCGAATAGTTTTATACCCTGCAGGGGTGTACTTCATCACACATGTTTCCACCACTTAGCGTCTGCACATGACATGTGCTCGGCAGACTTCAAGCGAAAACCGACGTGGGTGTAGACCACGACCTGACTAACCGCACAAGTCTCTAGTCCAGGTTTATCGCCTATTCAGGTTCCATCCGCAAGGAGATCCGGCCGGGGTGTCCTCAACGGCCCCAAACGATGTGTGCAGGGTTCCCAAGACACCAAACGGGCGACTCGGTACACCGTACCATGGTATATCTACCGCATCATAGCCCACCCCTAGGGTCAGCGCTACGCACGGCCGCCAACACATAACCTACAAACACCAGAAACTAGTTGCAACTCCTGGAGAGAGGACGAGAGGGGTCAGTAAATCGAGCGGGGTCATATTTCAGGGCCCAATGTGTGGTAGTAGTTGAGTCTTAAATCACGCATACAGATCTCAGTTCTTATGGACGGCCTCAATGAAACAACCCACCATGTACTCCTACATGGTCTCTCATCGATACCTTTACCAAAACATGTTCAACACATCCCTCACATTACCGACATAATCATTTCACTCTAGCCCATCACCCAGATGAACCAGACCTGATACAACTCTAAGCATAGCAGGCATAGCAAGGTAGGAATCACATACATGGCTCAATCAACTCCTACACATGCTAGTGGGTTTCATCTAGTTACTATGGCAATGACAGGTCATGCAGAGGATAAGGGTTCAACTACCGTAGCAGACAGCAGTTTGAATCGCGTTGTCTTAATGCAGTAAACAAGAGCAGAAGCGAGAACATGGGTTTGTATCGGAATGATCAATGGGTTGCTTGCCTGATGTAGTGGTAGTAGGGTACTGCCCTTCAGACGGATACTCGGGGTTATCCTCGGAGGCAGAACCTAACACGAAAGAAACACCGAACATAATCAACACATGACAATATGCAACAATATGATGCATGCTATGACATGGCAAAATGAATGTGTCTTGGCCTAATGCAAGCTAAAACAGAAAGGTATGAACTCATTTGAATCAAAGATTCAAATGTTAGTTCATTTAACATAGCCCTATTAGTGCATTATATTATTTTGCTTAAACATCAAGGTTAACTTGTTTTGTCATGCATGAAACCATTACAAATGGATAGATGGAATTTTTCTGATCATTTTACATATATAATTTGTTTGATTTGGAGCTATGGTTGATTTTCTATGATTTTTAGAAGTTTTGGCTATTTTTTGGAATTTCCTATATAAAAATAAATCCAGAAAAAGAATAAATGCGTCAGCACTATGTCACTATGACGTCAGCGAGTCAAAGGCGCCAGGGCCAGTCAAACTTGACTGGTGGGCCCTGTCTGTCAGTGTCTCAGCTAATTAACAGGATTTATTTAGTACTAATTAACTGTCAGTGGGGTCTGGGCCCACATGTCAGTGTCTAAACTAATTAAAATTAGTTAACACTAATCCTAAACTAATTAGCAGGCCGGCCCCACCTGTCATAGGCTCAGGGGGAAAGTCAACCTGGGCCCACGCGTCAGTCCACGATCAAAAAGTGGTCGAACTCGCCGCCGTTTAGCCGCTGGCGAGGCCAGACGCGGCGGAGCAGCGCGGGTTTTGCACTCCGGTGACCAAAAGGACGGCGGAGACCATCTACGTGATGCGGGGAGTGAGCCGCGTCGAGTGGTGGTAGTGGTTGGAGCTGGGGTGGCCGGAAACGACGGCGGCGGGCACGGCGAGGGGCGTGCGGGGGTGCTACGGGCTCCTGCGAGTGCGTTGAAGACGATGGCGTGCTCGGTTGCGACCCAACGTGGTTGTGGCCACGACGGCGACGTGCGGTGGCGGCGGCGAGCTTCGGCTCCGATGGCCATGGTGGTTAGAGGACGTGGACGAGCGCGGGGAGAGGGGGAAACGGTTGCGGAGCTCATAGCGATCACGAAGAGGGGCTTGGCTTGCTCAGAGACGGCTTGGCAACGGCGAATCCGTCGATGGAGTCCAGCGGCCGTGCTCGGGGAAGACGACTCATGGCGGCGATGTGGGGCTCCCGCGGTGGCGTGGCTCAGGGTGGAAGGAAGAGGGGGTCGAGGCGGAGCCTCTGGGCCGGTCAGAGAGGCGAGGGAGAGGCGGTGGTCGCGGTGGTGCTTGTCGGCGACGATGGCTACGCTCGGCAGGGAATGGGGAGAGAATCAGAGGAGGGAGAGGGGCACGTGGAGAGTGGGGAGAATGAGAGGGGCGTGGGGGAGTGCGTGGCACTCGTAGGCGCGTCCGGGGCGTCAGTGGAAGCAGGAGGTGGCCGGCGTGTGGCCGCGGGCGCCGGCCACGCGCCTCTCGTCCTCCTGACAAGAGGAGGAGGAGGAGGAGGACTGGCAGGAGCCAGTGGACTGGGCTGAGCTGGGCCAGGCCAAGGCGACAGGTAAGTCTCTGCTTTCTCTCTCTTTTCTGGTTTTCATTTATTCTATTATTTCTGTAACTCGAGTCGAAGACGATCCTCCCTTTCCCAAGTGGCTTCTTTCTCGGAATGGTGTGACCATTGAACCTTGAGAAACTTGATATTATGGCGTCGAGTGGTACGCTCGGCTTGATCAAGGATACGAACGGGATATTCCCGATATGAGAGGTTATCTTGTAGATCAAGCGTTTCGTGGTCCACTCCACAGATAGGATCCGCGAAGCAACGCCTAAGTTGAGAAACGTGGAAGACATCGTGAACTCTGGAAAGATGCGAAGGTAGTTCCAATTGGTAGGCAACTTCTCCTCGTTTGGCAAGAATGCGAAAGGGTCCAATGTAACAAGGAGCCAATTTGCCTTTGATACCGAAACGATGGGTTCCCTTTAACGGAGTAACCCGAAGGTAAGCCTTCTCGCCGACTTCATAAGTCATGAGCTTATGTTTACGATCATATTGGCTCTTTTGACGAGATTGGGCCGTTTTCAATTTCTCACGAATAACGCGAACCTGCTCTTCTGCTTCCTGAATCATATCCGGGCCAAAGAGTTGTCTTTCCCCGGTTTCTGACCGGTTAAGAGGCATTCGACATTTTCGTCCATAGAGAACTTCGAAAGGAGCTTTGCCCAAACTAGCTTGATAACTATTGTTATAAGCAAACTCCGCGAATGGAAGGCATTTCTCCCAACCCATTCCGAATGAGATGACAGAAGCTCGAAGCATATCTTCCAGAATTTGATTGACTCACTCTACCTGACCACTCGATTGAGGATGGAAGGCGGTGCTAAAAGAGAGATGAGTTCCCATAGCATTTTGGAAACTTTCCCAAAATCGAGAGGTGAAGAGACTCCCATGGTCTGAGTTAATTTCCAATGGGACACATGAAGCGACACTATTTGGGAGATGTATAATTCAGCTAGCTGGCTAGCGGTGATACTCTCACGAACAGGTAGGAAATGGGCTACTTTGGAAAGACGGTCAATCACGACGAAGATGGCATTATTCCCTCTCTTGGTCCTGGGAAACCCGGTAATGAAATCCATACTGATTTTATCCCATTTCCACTTAGGAATAGCCAAAGGTTGAAGGGTGCCAGCAGGCCGTTGGTGCTATGCTTTAACACGACGACAGACGTCGCAACTAGCAATGTATTGAGCAATTTCCCTCTTCATCCTAGTCCACCAAAACCTCTGGCGTAGGTCTTGATACATCTTGGTACTACCGGAATGAATGGTGAGAGGGGATTCATGAGCTTCCTTAAGAATCAACTGGCGTAGATGTTGTTTCTTGAGAACCACCAAGCGGTTCTCGAAGAAGACAACACCTCGCTCATCCATGGAAAAACATTTAGCAGCTCCGCTAGCGATGTTTTCCTCAATCCGGGATATGCCCTTATCACGTTTATGGGCAGTTATAATTTGATCCGTAAGGTTAGGCTTCGCCACCAGGGTGGATAGGAATCCTCGAGGAACAATGTGAAGATTAAGCTTACGAAATTCCTCATGGAGAAGTGGTTGACTTTGTTGTAACATCAGGTTGTTACAATAAGATTTACGACTTAGCGCATCAGCCATGACATTGGCTTTGCCCGGGGTGTAAGTTATCCCTAAGTCGTAATCCGAGATCAACTCGACCCAACGTCTTTGCCTGAGAATCAAATCCGGTTGGGTGAATATATATTTCAAACTTTGGTGATCGGTGAAGATCTCGCAATGATTACCAAGGAGGTAATGTCGCCAAGTTTTGAGTGCATGGACTACAGCTGCAAGCTCTAGATCATGTGTGGGATAGTTTTCCTCATGTGGGTGTAATTGCCGTGAAGCATAGGCAATTACCTGACGATCTTGCATGAGTATGCAACCTAGTCCTTGTCGCGAGGTGTTGCAATAGATAATAAAGTCCTTGGAGAAATCTGGTGGTACCAGTACGGGAGCAAATGTCAGGCGTCTTTTCAGTTCCTGAAAGCTGAACTCGCACTGTGGAGTCCACTCGAACTTTTTATCTTTCTTGAGGAGTTCAGTTAGAGGCTTAGCAACCTTGGAGAAATTCTCGACGAAGCGGCGGCAATAGCTCGCTAAGCCAAGGAAGCTCCGAACTTGCTTGACCGTCTCAGGTGGAGTCCAATCAAGGACGGCTTGAACTCGCTCGGGATTGACAGCAATACCCTTACCAGAGATTACATGGCCTAGATAGGTCACTTCTGGCAACCAAAATTCACACTTGGAGAATTTGGCATAAAGGCGATGCTCTCGAAGTTTCGTCAATACCAGCCTTAGATGTTCGGCATGTTCCTCTTCATTCTTGGAGTAGATGAGTATGTCATCGAGGTATACTATGACGAATTTATCCAAATACTCCATGAAGACCGAGTTCATTAACCGAGAGAAGGTGGCTGGGGCATTGGTTAAACCGAAGGAAATAACGGTGTACTCGTATTGGCCATAACGAGTAACAAAGGCCGTTTTGGGAATGTCCCCGTTTCTGATTTTGATTTGATGGTAGCCCAACCTCAAATCCATCTTGGAAAAGACTGAGGATCCAGCGAGCTGGTCATACAGATCGTTGATCCTGGGAAGCGGATACTTGTTCTTGATAGTGACCAAGTTGACAGGTCGGTAACCTACAACCATCCGATCCATTCCATCCTTCTTCTTAACAAAGAGGACGGGGCAAGCCCGAGGAGAGGAACTAGGACGGATGAAACCCTTTTTAAAGGACTCATCGAGTTGGTTCTTAAGCTCGGCTAGTTCTAAGGGTGCCATCTTATAGGGTCTCCTAGAAATTGGAACGGTTCCTGGAACAAGGTCTATCACAAACTCGACATCCCTGTCAGGTGGAACACCTGGCAGTTCTTCTGGAAAGACATCCGGAAAGTCTCGGACTACCGGAACATCCTCAAGGTCTGGAAGGGGGTTGGCATTTAGGGAGTAAAGCTGGCGCTTGGCCACTCGAGTTAAGACATTGACTGTCTTGCCCGATGGGTGAGTAAGTTGAACGGTTCTAGTGGCACAATCAATCTTAGCGTAATGAGCTGACATCCAGTCCATACCCAAGATGATGTTAATGTACGAGGACTTGAGAGCTATTAAAGATGCAAGAAAGACAAGTCTATCAACAAGAATTTCGTTCCCATGGCTTACTCTAGAAGTTTGCTATTTGGAACCCGGAGTTTGAATTACCATGGAAGTGGGCATGTCACAGAATGTCGTGTTATGCAATCGAGCATAGTTCTCGGATATGAATGAATGAGATGCTCCAGTATCGAAAAGAACAGATGCCAGATGGCAATTAACAAGGAGCGTACCAAGGACGACGTTAGGATCCTCATGAGCCTCCTCGGCTGAGACATAGTTGACATGGCCACGTGCAGTGGTGACCGGCTTGGCGTAGAATGTCTTTCCCGCTGGCTTACCACGGCCAACGGACTTTCCAGACTGATTGGGGTTGTTGTTCTGGGGACACTCTTGACTATAGTGACCCGGCTCTCCACACTTGAAGCATGTTGCAACATTGGGGCGTGGAGCAGCATTAGTAGCGGGGCCACCATAGGTCTTGGATGGTGCAAACTGCTGGTTGGGACGAGACGCCTCAAAGGATGGCCTCAGAATGAACCTGGGTGGCAGTGCCGTGCTTGGAATCCACACCCGGTGCTTCTGAGATCCAGAGCCGGATGAAGAGCCAAAATCACGAGAGTGCTTGTGTGAAGCGTCATAGTCAGACTGGCCTGTCTCAGCACTGATGGCTTTATTGACCAACTTCTGGAAGGATGTGCACTTGTGCAGGCGAAGATCACGGCGAAGCTCAGGGCTAAGTCCCTTGCGGAATCTTGCCTGCTTCTTAGCATCGGTGGATACCTCCTCAGGAGCATATCGTGCCAGATTCCCAAATTCACGACTATATGCATCCACAGTCAGTCTTCCTTGGGTGAAATTGCAGAACTCTTCCCTCTTGCGATCTATGAGACCTTCCGGAATGTGATGCTCTCGGAAAGCCTCACTAAATTCAGCCCAAGTAGTGATTTGGCCGACCGGGCGCATAGCTTCAAAGTTTTCCCACCAAAGGCTAGCAGGGCCTTCGAGGTGATAGGCAGCATAAGTAACTTTATCAGCTTTGGCTACGTTGGCAGAACGTAGCTTGTGGGTGATGCTGCGAAGCCAGTCATCCGCGTCGAGGGGCTCAACGGAATGGTTAAACTTTGGTGGGTACAGCTTGATAAAGTCATTGATTGACACCAAGTCATTTCGCTGATGGCGTGCAGTGTTCTGCTCAATCCGCTCTAGCAAGCGGTTAGTCTCACGCTTGTTTCTTTCCGCCCCCAGCATCACTTCGGCCAGAGAAGGCGGGTGAGGCAGATTTTCACCGCTAGCTGCACTGGCTTCCCCCTGCTCCGGGGCAGCAGGGTTGCTACGGGTGTTGACCATCCTAGGAGAAAACAAGACAACGGTTTAGATAAGGATGGCACAAACTTAGCAAGGAAGTGCAGAATGTAATGGATAACATGGAATGCTAAGATGTTCATTGCACGACATGGTAATATAGATACTGCCATATATATACCATTGGTCATACACACCGTACATAGTTTAGTACAAGTCTAGGCTAGAGTACAACTACGGTGGAAGACATTACGTCTCATCGAAGGCACCGGGTCAAGCGAACCACTTGGTTTTGAGCACGAGTGACCATCTGAAAGCACAACCACAATGCAAAGGCATTAGAATTTCTAGGGAAAATTGGACAGCATAACAGCTGTAAATGCTCAGAAAAGGATTTGAGACATCCACAACAGTTTGCAATACCACTCAACAACATCATATCAAGGTTCTAATTCAACTGACAACATACTAAAAGTAGTAGAAATTGTACTGAGGCTTGTAACAACAATCCTATAAGCTACTACGGATTAGTAACACGTGAACCTGATAGAAGAAGAGAGCCTAGTCCTTAACCCACGTTGAATGAGAAGAGAATGACTCAGATCAGAGGGCATAAGGTAAGGAGTAAAAGAGCCTTACGTTCCCTCCCACAATAAATTCCCCTACATATAACTAAAGAATTTCTAGACTCGACATCGACCAGTTTGGCTCAACGAACCTACAGACAGTCCGGCTCTGATGCCAACGCTGTCAGGACCCCGATTCCAAGTCACATCGATCTAGCCGGTAACACCTCATATCACATTGCGGCCTCACGCACGGTATCCCCACGGGTGTCGCCTTACCATGGCCTGGGACCGTTTGCGCCTTTTGGCTCACGTATATGATAGTGTCGCTAGCATCCATATGACAGAGAACCCGGGCCGACATGGCTAGTCGTGAACCCAAAGCGGCGCAGACCTATGGAGACAGGCATACATGAATCACATCAAGCATGTCGGTCATCAGCGAGTGAATCTGGGCTGTAGCACTGGGCTAACAGGACTCCGGGGAACCCGGGCTGTAGCAGGCTAGGCAGGACTCCGGATGTCAACGCGTGACATCTGCCCGAAGGGACATACATAGGAACGAAGTGAAACACATGCCGGCCAGTCAAGTGTCCTGAGCAGTAGTGCTGGGCTAGCAGGACTCCGGTGAACCGGGCTGTAGCGGACTACTATGGCTCGAGGAACACTAGACTACATTTACCCATAAGAAAGGCTGCCAAGGATAAACAACTAGATTGTCGGATCCCACTCATACCAAGCATTTCAATCATACACACAATATGCCCGATATGGGTACATACAACATGGCATCACAACAAAACTCTACAACTCAAGTACTTTATTTAAAGGCTCCAGAGAGCCATACATAACATGTTCATACAGGTAGGGGTCACATGACCCGACACTCAAGTCATACAAGCATACAAGCACATGCGGAAGCAAATAGTCTGAGTACAGACACTAGAAAGAAAGAAGGCTTCTCGAAGCCTGTCTATCTACATAGGGCCCTCCATGGCCAGGATCACCACCTGGGTGACGAGTTACTCATCGACGTCGAGGTCTACATAAAACCCATCGGAGGGGGCAGTGTTGTCGTCTGAAAACAGTAATTAAGAAAACATGAGTACAAAGGTACTCAGCAAGTCTTACATCAGAACCTACTATACATGCTTGTTCTCAAGAAGGTGGTGGAGTTATTGCAGCAAGCCAGCTTTGACTCTTGGCTAAGTTATCCTACGAAACTCCACTAGTAAAATAGTTTTCGCACACGAGTCCACTACTCACCAACACAATACTCCACCGGGGATCCTCCCTCATCATCCTACGAGAGGGCCATCCTCGGTACTCACACTTATCTTGAGTCTTTTAGTAGTATCCATTAACTTTTCTATGAACTGTATAGGCAACCAAGTAGTCCTTTACCGCGGACGCGGCTATTCGAATAGCTTTATACCCTGCAGGGGTGTACTTCATCACACATGTTTCCACCACTTAGCGTCTGCACACGCCATTTACTCGGCAGACTTCAAGCGAAAACCGACGTGGGTGTAGACCACGACCTGACTAACCGCACAAGTCTCTAGTCCAGGTTTATCGCCTATTCAGGTTCCATCCGCAAGGAGATCCGGCCGGGGTGTCCTCAACGGCCCCAAAAGATGTGTGCAGGGTTCCCGAGACACCAAACAGGCGACTCGGTACACCGTGCCATGGTGTATCTACCGCATCATAGCCCACCCCTAGGGTCAGCGCTACGCACGGCCGCCAACACATAACCTACAAACAACGGAAACTAGTTGCAACTCCTGGACGAGAGGGGTCAGTAAATCGAGCGGGGTCATATTTCAGGGCCCAATGTGTGGTAGTAGCTGAGTCTTAAATCATGCATACAGATCTCAGTTCTTATGGACGGCCTCAATGAAACAACCCACCATATACTCCTACATGGCCTCTCATCGATACCTTTACCAAAACATGTTGAACACATCCCTCACATTACCGACATAATCATTTCACTCTAGCCCATCACCCAGATGAACCAGACCTGACACAACTCTAAGCATAGCAGGCATAGCAAGGTAGGAATCACATACATGGCTCAATCAACTCCTACACATGCTAGTGGGTTTCATCTAGTTACTGTGGCAATGACAGGTCATGCAAAGGATAAGGGTTCAACTACCGTAGCACACAGCAGTTTGAATCGCGTTGTCTTAATGCAGTAAACAAGAGCAGAAGCAAGAACATGGGTTTGTATCGGAATGATCAATGGGTTGCTTGCCTGATATAGTGGTAGTAGGGTACTGCCCTTCAGACGGATACTCGGGGTTATCCTCGGAGGCAGAACCTACCACGAAAGACACACCGAACATAATCAACACATGACAATATGCAACAATATGATGCATGCTATGACATGGCAAAATGAATGTGTCTTGGCCTAATGCAAGCTAAAACATAAAGGTATGAACTCATTTGAATCAAAGATTCAAATGTTAGTTCATTTAACATAGCCCTATTAGTGCATTATATTATTTTGCTTAAACAGCAAGGTTAACTTGTTTTGTCATGCATGAAACCATTACATATGGATAGATTAAATTTTTCTGATCATTTTACAAATATAATTTGTTTGATTTGGAGCTATGGTTGATTTTCTATGATTTTTAGAAGTTTTGGCTATTTTCTGGAATTTCCTATATAAAAATAAATCCAGAAAAAGAATAAATGCGTCAGCACTACGTCACTATGACGTCAGCGAGTCAAAGGCGCCAGGGCCAGTCAAACTTGACTGGTGGGCCCTGTCTGTCAGTGTCTCAGCTAATTAATAGGATTAAGTTAGTACTAATTAACTATCAGTGGGGCCTGGGCCCACATGTCAGTGCCTAAACTAATTAAAATTAGTTAACACTAATCCTAAACTAATTAGCAGGCCGGCCCCACCTGTCATAGGCTCAGGGGGAAGTCAACCTGGGCCCACGCGTTAGTCCATGGTCAAAAAGTGGTCAAACTCGCCGGTGTTTAGCCACCGGTGAGGCCAGATGCGGCGGAGCAGCGCGGGTTTTGCACTCCGGCGACCAAAAGGACGGCGGAGACCATCTACGTGATGCGGGGAGTGAGCCGCGTCAAGTGGTGGCAGTGGTTGGAGCTGGGGTGGCCGGAAACGACGGCGGCGAGCACGTCCGCGGCGGCCGGAGTTCGGGCGAGGTCGAACTAGTCGCTAGCAGGCACGGCGAGGGACGTGCGGGGGTGCTATGGGATCCTGCGAGTGCGTTGAAGACGATGGCATGCTCGGTTGCGACCCAACGTGGCTGTGGCCATGACGGCGACATGCGGTGGCGGCAGCGAGCTTCGGCTCCGATGGCCATGGTGGTTAGAGGACGCGCACGAGCGCTGGGAGAGGGGGAAATGGTGGCGGAGCTCACAGCGATCACGAAGAGGGGCTCGGCTTGCTCGGAGACAGCTTGGCGACGGCGAATCCGTCGATGGAGTCCGGCGGCCGTGCTCGGGGAAGATGACTCGTGGCGACGATGTGGGGCTCCCGCGATGGCATGGCTCGGGGTGGAAGGAAGAGGGGGTTGAGGCGAAGCCTCTGGGCCGGTCAGAGAGGCGAGGGAGAGGCGGTGGCCGCGGTGGTGCTTGTCGGCGGCGACGGCTGCGCTCGGCAGGGGATGGGGAGAGAACCAGAGGAGGGTGAGGGGCACGGGGAGAGTGGGGAGAATGAGAGGGGGACATGGGGGAGTGCGTGGCACTCGTAGGCGCGTCCGGGGCGTCGGCGAAAGCAGGAGGTGGCCGGCGTGTGGCCGCGGGCGCTGGCCACGCGCCTCTCGTCCTCCTGACGAGAGGAGGAGGACGATTGGCAGGAGCCAGTGGACTGGGCCGAGCTGGGCCAGGCCAGGGCGACAGGTAAGTCTCTGCTTTCTCTCTCTTTTTTTGTTTTTCATTTATTCTATTATTTCTGTAACTTCAGGGCTTTATTAAAAATGCCAGGGCATATCCAAAAATCATAAAATTAATCATGGCTACTGCTTAGAATATATCCAAGAGCAAACATTTTAGCTTATTATTATTTGAGCATTTAAAATATTTTATAGCATTTAAATGCCCAAATGCAAATACTATAAGAATTAATCCAATGACCTTAAGATGTCCTAGAAAAATGTGCACCATTTTTGTCAAAGGTTTTAACCCAAAACAAAAAGGGTGGGCTTTTTAGAAGGGCATTTCAGGTTCATTGAAAAAGTTTTTAGTAAACCCTAGTTGTTCCAGGGGGTGCTGGGGGTTCTGTCATCCCCATTTCAAATTTAAGATAAATTTAAACATGATGCACACTCTAATGCTTGAACTAGCTAGGGTGTGACAAACAACTGGTTTAGCATCAGGTTCCCTATTAATCTTTTGCTGATAGAGAGTAGGACTAATGTCCTTAAGATCATCAAGAGTATATCCGATAGCAGCTCGGTGCTTCTTCAGAATTTTTAGTAATCTTTCTTCTTCATGTTCTGAAAGGTTAGCACTAATAATAATAGGATATATCTTTTTCTCATCAAGATAAGCATATATATTTCAATGTGTCAGGCAACTGCTTTAATTCAAACACATGATCACCTTTTGGTGGAGGAGGACCTCCTAGAGTTTCAATAGGCAAATTGTGTTTAAGCAAAGGTCGTTGTTCAAAGAAATTTTTATCTATTTCATTTCTTTCATGCATATTCATATCATTTTCATGGTCTAGTAAATATTATTCTAGTGGATCAGTAGGAGACACGACAATAGAAGCAAGACACATTATTTTATCCTTACTAGGTAATTCTTTATCACGAGGTTGTCTACTAAACTTAGAGAAATTAAATGCATGAGACTCATCACATAGGATAACACTGACTGTTTGTTTATGACAATCTATAGTAGTAGCATTGCCAGTGTTCAAGAAAGGTTTGCCAAAAATAATGGGACAAAAGTCATCTTGTGGGGAACCAAGAACCAGAAAATCAGTAGGGTATTTTATTTTCCCAAACAAGACTTCAACATCTCTAACAATCCCAAGTGGTGTGATGGTGTCTCTATTAGCAAGTTTAATAGTAACATCTATATCTTCTATTTCAGCGGGTACTATGTCATTCATAATTTCTTGATATAAGGTAAAAGGAATAGCACTCACGCTTGCACCTAAGTCACATAAACCATGATAGCAATGATCTCCTATTTTAACTGAGACAATAGGCATGCCAACAAAAGGCTACGTTTATCCTTTTCATCAGGTTTGGCAATTCTAGCAGCATCATCACAGAAGTAAATAGCATGCCCATCAATATTTTCTACCATGAGATCTTTAACCATGGCAACACTAGGTTCTACTTTAATTTTTTCAACAAGTATGGGTGCTCTAATATTACTTTTGCAAACCATAGTTGAAACCTTAGCATGTTCCTTTATCCTAACAAGGAAAGGTGGTTTTTCAATATAAGCGGTAGGCACAACTGGATCAACATTATAAATAATAGTTTCATATTTAACTACGACCGGTTATTTAATTTCTTATTTAATAGGGGTGATATTTAAACCACTTCTCCTTAGGGAGATCAACATGAGTAGCAAAAGATTCACAAAAGGAGGCTACTATCTCAGAGTCAAGTCCATATTTAGTGCTAATTAAACTTGTGAAAAGCATCGTTGTTCATAAAACATTTAACACAATCAAACTCAAGCTTAATACCTGACTATTTACCTTCATTGAGTTCCCAATCTTCAGAGTTGCGTTTAATTCTTTCTAAGAGATCCCACCTGAATTGATAGTCTTCTTCATAAAAGAACCAGTACAAGAAGTATCGATGGATTGATCATCACGAGAAAGTCGAGCGTAAAAGTTCTGAATAATAATTTCTCTCGAAAGATCATGATTGGGGCTTGAATATAACATTGACTTAGGCCTCCCCCAAGATAGAGCGATAATTTCTCCTTCACGAGGCCAAAAATTATATATGTAATTCAGATCACGATGAACTAGATGCATAGGATAATTTTTTGGTGAAATTCGAATTTCAATCGATTCTAGTTCCAATATCCAATATCATCGCATAGCCAATACCATGTCAATTCCTTTCCCTTCAATGATAAATGGAAAAGATTCTTCTTAGCTTCATCTCTGGATAAACCTGCAAGCTTAAATAATCTACAAATTTCATCCACATATATCAAGTGCATATCAGGATGTTCAGTTCAATCTCCTACATAAGGATTAGCTAGTAGTTGTTCTATCATACCCGAAGGAATTTCATAAAAAATATTTTTAGTAGGTGCATTAGGTTGAGGGGCAACAAATTTTGGTTCCGGTCGAGGTGAACATACCCCGAACAAACCCCTCAAAGGATGATTCTCCATAGTAATAGGTAACAATAAATTTCAGCACGTAGTAATAATTTTTCCTTACCAATTTCCACTTACCAATAGCGCTTCACTCCCCGGAAACAGCGCCAGAAAAGAGTCTTGATGACCCACAAGTATAGGGGATCAATTTTAGTCCTTTCGATAAGTAAGAGTGTTGAACCCAACGAGGAGCAGAAGGAAATGACAAGTGGTTTTCAGCAAGGTAATCTCTGCAAGCACTGAAATTGTCGGTAATGAGTAGTTTGATAGCAAGTTAATTTGTAACGAGCAAGTAACGTTAATGGTGAATAAAGTGCAGCAAGGTAGTGTAATCCTTTTGTGGCAAAGGACAGGCCAAAACGGTCTCTTATAATAAGCAAAGCGTTCTTGAGGGTACACGGGAATTCATCTAGTCACTTTCATCATGTTGGTTTCATTCGTGTTCGCTACTTTGATAATTTGATACGTGGGTGGACCGGTGCTTAGGTGTTGTTCTTACTTGAACAAACCTCCTACTTATGATTAACCCCCTCTCAAGCATCCACAACTATGAGAAAATTATTAAGATAAAATCTAACCATAGCATTAAACTTTTGGATCCAAATCGGTCACATACGAAGTGGCACATAAACTAGGGTTTAAGCTTCTGTCACTCTAGCAACCTGATACGTCTCCAACGTATCTATAATTTTTGATTGCTCCATGCTATATTATCTACTGTTTTCCACTATATTGGGCTTTATTTTCCACTTTTATATTATTTTTAGGACTAACCTATTAACCGGAAGCCCAGCCAAGAATTGTTGTTTTTTGCCTATTTCAGTGTTTCGAATAAATGGAATATCAAACGGAGTCCAAACGGAATAAAATCTTCGGAAACGTGATTTTCTCAACGAACGTGATCCAGGAGACTTGGACCCTACTGCAAGGGATCAAAGAGGTGGTCACGAGGGTGGGGACGCCCCCCTAGGGCATGCCCCCTGCCTTGTGGGCCCCTCGGTGCTCCACCGATGTACTCCTTCCTCCTATATATACACACGTACCCCCAAACGATCAGAACAGGAGCCAAAAACCTAATTCCACCGCCGCAACTTTCTGTATCCACGAGATCCCATCTTGGGGCCTGTTCCAGAGCTCCGCCGGAAGAGGGCCGTCATCATGGAGGGCTTCTACATCATCCTAGCCCCTCCGATGAAGTGTGAGTAGTTTACCTCAGACCTTCGGGTCCATAGTTAGTAGCTAGATGGCTTCTTCTCTCTCTCTTTGAATCTCAATACAAAGGTCTCCCCCTCTCTCGTGGAGATCTATTCGATGTAATCTTCTTTTTCCGGTGTGTTTGTTGAGACCGATGAATTGTGGGTTTATGATCAAGTCTATCTATGAATAATATTTGAATCTTCTCTGAATTCTTTTATGCATGATTGGTTATCTTTGCAAGTCTCTTCGAATTATCCGTTTGGTTTGGCCAACTAGATTGGTAGTTCTTGCCATGGGAGAAGTGCTTAGCTTTGGGTTCGATCTTGCGGTGTCCTTACCCAGTGACAGAAGGGGCAGCAAGGCACGTATTGTATCGTTGCCATCGAGGATAACAAGATGGGGTTTATTTCATATTGCATGAATTTATCTCTCTACATCATGTCATCTTGCTTAAGGCGTTACTCTGTTTTTAACTTAATACTCTAGATGCATGCTGGATAGCGGTCGATGAGTGGAGTAATAGTAGTAGATGCAGAATCGTTTCGATCTACTTGTCACGGACATGATGCCTATATACATGATCATGCCTAGATATTCTCATAATTATGCTCAATTCTATCAATTGCTCAACAGTAATTTGTTCACCCACCGTAGAATACTTATGCTCTTGAGAAGCCACTAGTGAAACCTATGGCCCCGGGGTCTATCCTCATCATATCAATCTCCATCACTTTTATATTGTTTTGCTATTTACTTTTCTTTTACTTTTTACTTTGCATCTTTATATCAAAAATACCAAAAATATTCTATCTATCAGATCTCACTCTCGTAAGTGACCGTGAAGGGCTTGACAACCCCTAATCGCGTTGGTTGCGAGTAGCTATCGCTTTGTGCAATTATGAGGGACTTGAGCGTGGGCTCCTACTGGATTGATACCTTGGTTCTCAAAAACTGAGGGAAATACTTACGCTACTCTGCTGCATCATCCCTTCCTCTTCAGGGAAAACCAGCGCAAGCTCAAGACGTAGCAAGAAGGATTTCTGGCACCGTTGCCGGGGAGTCTACGCAAAAAGTCATATACCAAGTACCCATCACAATCCCTATCTCTCGCATTACATTATTTGCCATTTGCCTCTCGTTTTCCTATCCCCCCAATTCACCCTTGTCGTTTTATTCGCCCTCTCTCTCTATCCTCCCTCTCTGTTTGCCTCTTTTGTCCACTTGCTTTTTGTTTGTTCGTGTGTTAGATTGCTTGTTTGTCGCGATGGCTCAAGATACTACTAAATTGTGTGACTTCACCAATACCAATAATAATGATTTCCTTAGCACTCCGATTGCTCCTCTTACCGATGCTGAATCTTGTGAAATTAATACTGCTTTGTTGAATCTTGTTATGAAAGATCAATTCGCTGGCCTTCCTAGTGAAGATGCCGCTACTCATCTGAATAGCTTTGTTGATTTATGTGATATGCAAAAGAAAAAAGATGTCAATAATGATGTCGTTAAATTGAAGCTATTTCCTTTTTCGCTTAGAGATCGTGCTAAAGCTTGGTTTTCGTCTTTGCCTAAGAATAGTATAGATTCATGGAACAAGTGCAAAGATGCTTTTATCTCTAAGTATTTTCCTCCCGCTAAGATCATCTCTCTTAGAAATGATATAATGAACTTTAAACAACTTGATCATGAACATGTTGCAAGCTTGGGAGAGAATGAAATTAATGATACGTAATTGCCCTACTCATGATTTGAATGTGTGGATGATTATACAAAACTTTTATGCCGGATTGAATTTTGCTTCTAGAAATCTTTTAGATTCAGCCGCGGGAGGCACTTTTATGGAAATCACTTTAGGAGATGCTACTAAACTCCTAGATAATATTATGGTTAATTATTCTCAATGGCATACTGAAAGAACTTCTAATAAAAAAGTGCATGCGATAGAAGAAATTAATGTGTTGAGTGGAAAGATGGATGAACTTATGAAATTGTTTGCTACTAAGAGTGTTTCTTCTGATCCTAATGATATGGCTTTGTCTACTTTGATTGAGAACAATAATGAATCTATGGATGTGAATTTTGTTGGTAGGAATAATTTTGGTAACAACGCTTATAGAGGGAACTTTAATCCTAGGCCATATCCTAGTAATCCCTCTAATAATTATGGTAATTCCTACAACAACTCTTATGGAAATTATAATAAGATTCCCTCTGATTTTGAATCTAATATTAAAGAATTTATTTCTTCACAAAAAAAATTTAATGCTATGATTGAAGAAAAATTGCTTAAGATTGATGATTTGGCTAGAAACGTTGATAGAATTGCTCTTGATGTTGATGCTTTGAAACTTAGATCTATTCCACCAAAGCATGATATTAATGAGTCTCTAAAAGCCATGAGAATTTCAATTGATGAGTGTAAGGAAAGAACTGTTAGGATGCGTGCTTCCAAAGATTCCTTTATTAAAGCGTGTTGTTCCAATTCCTATGAAAATCAAGATGAAGATATAAAATTTATTGATGTGTCTCCAATTAAATCTTTATTTTCCAATATGAATCTTGATGAAACTGAATATGATCTTCCTTTACCTAGAAGGCGTTCTAAAAATTCGGAGTATTTAGATTTCAATGATCAAATTGATGAAAGTGGGATTGAAAGAAATAAAAATCTAGATGTTGCTAAACCCACTATATTGGATTTCAAGGAATTTAATTATTAAAGTTGCTCTTTGATTGATTGTATTTCCTTGTTGCAATCCGTGCTAAATTCTCCACATGCTTATAATCGAAATAAAGCCTTCACCGAACATATTGTTGATGCCTTGATGCAATCTTATGAAGAAAAACTTGAATTGAAAGTTTCTATCACTAGAAAACTCTATGATGAGTGGTAACCAACTATTAAAATTAAAATTAAAGATCATGAGTTTTATGCTTTGTGTGATTTGGGTGCTAGTGTCTCTACTATTCCCAAGACTTTGTGTGATTTACTAGATTTCCGTAACTTTGATGATTGCTCTCTAAACTTGCATCTTGCGGATTCCACTATTAAGAAACCTATGGGAAGGATTAATGATGTTCTTATTGTTGCAAATAGGAATTATGTGCCCGTATATTTCATTGTTATTGATATAGATTGCAATCCTTCTTGCCCTATTATTCTTGGTAGACCTTTCCTTAGAACTGTTGGTGCGATTATTGATATGAAGGAAGGGAATATTAGATTTCAATTTCCATTAAAAAAGGGCATGGAACACTTTCCAAGAAAGAAAATAAAATTACCATATGAAACTATCATGAGAGCCACTTATGGATTGCCTACCAAAGATGGCAATACCTAGATCTATTCTTGCTCGTTATGCCTAGCTAGGGGCGTTAAACGATAGCGCTTGTTGGGAGGCAACCCAATTTTATTTTTATTCCTTGCTTTTTGCTCCTGTTTAGTAATAAACAAATTATTTAGCCTCTGTTTTGGTTGTGTTTTTTGTGTTTAATTAGTGTTTGTGCCAAGTAGAACCGTTGGGAAGACTTGGGGAAAGTCTTGTTGAACTTGCTGTAAAAAAACAGAAACTTTAGCGCTCACGAGAACTGCTGTCATTTTTATTTGAAGAGTGATATTTAGTTAATTCTTTTTGCATATGATTAATAGATAAATTCCTCACGTCCAGAAATTTATTTTAGAATTTTTGGGGTTCCATATCTTGTGCTAGCTACAGATTACTACAGATTGTTCTGTTTTTGACAGATTCTGTTTTTCGTGTGTTGTTTGCTTATTTTGATGAATCTATGGCTAGTAAAATAGTTTATAATCCATATAGAAGTTGGAATACAGTAGGTTTAACACCAATATAAATAAATAATGAGTTCATTACAGTACCTTGAAGTGGTCTTTTGTTTTCTTTCGCTAACGGAGCTCACGAGTTTTCTATTTTGAGTTTTGTGTTGTGAAGTTTTCAAGTTTTGGGTGAATACTTTTGATGGATCATGGAACAAGGAGTGGCAAGAGCCTAAGATTGGGGATGCCCATGGCACACCCAATATAATACAAGGACACCAAAAAGTCAAAGCTTCGGGATGCCCCCGGAAGGCATCCCCTCTTTCGTCCACTTCCATCGGTAATTTACTTGGAGCTATATTTTTATTCACCAACATGATATGTGTTTTGCTTGGAGCGTCTTTTATTATTTGTGTCTTTGTTTTTTAGTATGCCACAATCATCCTTGTTGTACACACCTTTTGAGAGAGCCATACATGAATTAAAATTTGATAGAATACTCTATGTGCTTCACTTATATCTATTGAGCTAAGTAGTTTTGCTCTATGTGCTTCACTTATATCCTTTGAGCTAGATAATTTTGCTCTATGTGCTTCACTTAGATCTTTTAGAGCACGGTGGTGGATATGTTTTAAAGAAACTATTGATCTCTCATGCTTCACTTAAATTAATTTGAGAGTCTCTTAATTGCATGGTAATTTGCCTAATAATATGCTTGGTATTCAAGATTTGTGAAACTCTCTTTTGAGTGTGTTGAATACTAAGAAAATATTGAAGCATGATAATTGTTTTGAGTTATGGAGGTGATAATATTAAAGTCATGCTAGTTGAGTAGTTGTGAATTTAAAGAATACTTGTGTTGAAGTTTGTGATTCCCGTAGCATGCACGTATGGTGAACCATTATGTGATGAAGTCGGAGCATGATTTATTTATTGATTGTCTTCCTTATGAGTGGCGGTCGGGGACGAGCGATGGTCTTTTCCTACCAATCTATCCCCCTAGGAGCATGCGCGTAATACTTTGCTTTGATAACTTCTAGATTTTTGCAATAAGTATATGAGTTCTTTATGACTAATGTTGAGTCCATGGATTATACGCACTCTCACCCTTCCACCTTTGCTAGCCTCTCTAATACCGCGCAACTTTCGCCGGTATCATACACCTACCATATACCTTCCTCAAAACAGCCACCATACCTACCTATTATGGCATTTCCATAGCCATTCCGAGATATATTGCCATGCAACTTTCCACCATCTAGTTCATCATGACACACTTCATCATTGTCATATTGCATATCCTGGCACACCGCCGGATGCATTCACATAGAGTCATATTTTGTTCTAAGTATCGAGTTGTAATTGTTGAGTTATAAGAAAAATAAAAGTGTGATGATCATCATTATTAGAGCATTGTCCCAGTGAGGAAAGAATGATGGAGACTATGATTCCCCCATAAGTCGGGATGAGACTTCGGACAAAAAAAAGAGGCCATAAAAAAAGAGAAAAGGCCCAAACAAAAAAATGATGGGAGAAAAAGAGAGAAGGGACAATGTTACTATCTTTTACCACACTTGTGCTTCAAAGTAGCACCATGATCTTCATAGTAGAGAGTCTCTCATGTTATCACTTTCATATGCTAGTGGGAATTTTTCATTATAGAACTTGGCTTGTATATTCCAATGATGGGCTTCCTCAAATTGTCCTAGGTCTTCATGAGCAAGCAAGTTGGATGCACACCCACTTAGTTTCTTTTTGAGCTTTCATATACTTATAGCTCTAGTGCATCCGTTGCATGGCAATCCCTACTCACTCACATTGATATCTATTGATAGGCATCTCCATAGCCCGTTGATACGCCTAGTTGATGTGAGAATATCTTCTCCTTTTTGTCTTCTCCACAACCACCATTCTATTCCACCTATAGTGCTATATCCATGGCTCACGCTCATATATCGCGTGAAGATTGAAAAAGTTTTGAAAAAGTTAGAGTATGAAACAATTGCTTGGCTTGTCATCGGGGTTGTGCATGATTTAAATATTTTGTGTGGGGAAGATGGAGCATAGCCAGACTATATGATTTTGTAGGCATAACTTTCTTTGGCCATGTTATTTTGAGAAGACATAATTGATTTGTTAGTATGCTTGAAGTATTATTATTTTCTATGTCAATATAAACTTTTATCTTGAATCTTTCTAATCTGAATATTCATACCACAATTAAGAAGATTTGCATTGAAATTATGACAAGTAGCACTCCGCATCAAAAATTCTCTTTTTATCATTTACATACTCGAGGACGAGCAGCAATTAAGCGTGGGGATGCCTAATACGTCTCCAACGTATCTGTAATTTTTGATTGCTCCATGCTATATTATCTACTGTTTTGGACTATATTGGGCTTTATTTTCCACTTTTATATTATTTTTGGGACTAACCTATTAACCGGAGGCCCAGCCCAAAAGTGTTGTTTTTTTCCTATTTCAGTGTTTGGGATAAACGGAACATCAAACGGAGTCCAAACGGAATAAAATCTTCAGAAACGTGAATTTCTCACCGAACGTGATCCAGGAGACTTGGACCCTACTGCAAGGGGTCAAAGAGGTGGTCACGAGGGTGGGGGCGCGCCCCCCTGCCTCGTGGGCCCCTCGGTGCTCCACCGATGGACTCCTTCCTCCTATATATACACACGTACCCCCAAACGATCAGAACAGGAGCCAAAAACCTAATTCCACCACCGCAACTTTCTGTATCCACGAGATCCCATCTTGGGGCCTGTTCCGGAGCTCTGCCGGAAGAGGGCAGTCATCACTTAGGGCTTCTACATCATCCTAGCCCCTCCGATGAAGTGTGAGTAGTTTACCTCAGACCTTCGGGTCCATAGTTAGTAGCTAGATGGCTTCTTCTCTCTCTTTGAATCTCAATACAAAGTTCTCCCCCTCTCTCGTGGAGATCTATTTGATGTAATCTTCTTTTTGCGGTGTGTTTGTTGAGACCGATGAATTGTGGGTTTATGATCAAGTCTATCTATGAATAATATTTGAATCTTCTCTGAATTCTTTTATGCATGATTGGTTATCTTTGCAAGTCTCTTCAAATTATCCGTTTGGTTTGGCCAACTAGATTGGTAGTTCTTGCCATGGGAGAAGTGCTTAGCTTTGGGTTCGATCTTGCGGTGTCCTTACCCAGTGACAGAAGGGGCAGCAAGGCACGTATTGTATCGTTGCCATCGAGGATAACAAGATGGGGTTTATTTCATATTGCATGAATTTATCTCTCTACATCATGTCATCTTGCTTAAGGCGTTACTCTATTTTTAACTTAATACTCTAGATGCATGCTGGATAGCGGTCGATGAGTGGAGTAATAGTAGTAGATGCAGAATCGTTTCGATCTACTTGTCACGGACGTGATGCCTATATACATGATCATGCCTAGATATTCTCATAATTATGCTCAGTTCTATCAATTGCTCAACAGTAATTTGTTCACCCACCGTAGAATACTTATGCTCTTGAGAGAAGCCACTAGTGAAACCTATGGCCCCCGGGTCTATTCTCATCATATCAATCTCCATCACTTTTATATTGTTTTGCTATTTACTTTTCTTTTACTTTTTACTTTGCATCTTTATATCAAAAATACCAAAAATATTCTATCTATCAGATCTCACTCTCGTAAGTGACCATGAAGGGCTTGACAACCCCTAATCGCGTTGGTTGCGAGTAGCTATCGCTTTGTGCAGGTACGAGGGACTTGAGCGTGGGCTCCTACTGGATTGATACCTTGGTTCTCAAAAACTGAGGGAAATACTTACGCTACTCTGCTGCATCATCCCTTCCTCTTCGGGGAAAACCAACGCAAGCTCAAGACGTAGCACAACCCATCATCTAATAACTACTCCACAATGCATTCCCTTATGCCCAAATATGGTGAAGTGCCATGTAGTCGACGTTCACATGACACCACTAAGGGAATCACAACATACATATCATCAAAATATCAAACACATATTAAATTCACATGATTACTTGCAACAAGATTTCTCCCGTGACCTCAAGAACAAAAGTAACTACTCACAAATGATAATCATGCTCAAGATAAGATGGGTATTAAATAGCATAATGGATATAAACATATGATGTTCCACCAAATAAACCATATAGTAATCAACTACAAGATTTAATCAACACTACTAGTCACCCATAGGTACCAATCTAAGGTTTTGGTACAAAGATTGAACACAAGAGATGAACTAGGGTTTGAGAGGAGATGGTGCTGTTGAAGATGTTGATGGAGGTTGCCCTCCCAAAGATGGAGAGTTGTTGGTGATGACGATGGCTTTGATTTCCCCCTCCAGGAGGGAAGTTTCCCTGGAGGAATCGCTCCTCCGGAGGGCAAAAGTGCTCCTGCCCAAGTTGCCTCGAGACGGCGGTGCTCCGTCCCGAAAGTCTTCTCCTTATTTTTTTTTCTAGGTCAAATTGACCTATATACCCGAAGATGGGCATCGGAGGTGGGTCGTGGAGGGCACAACCCACCGGGGCGCGCCCTGGTGTCTTGTGCTCACCAGGGTAGCCCCCTCTGGTAGTTATTTGCTCCAGGATTTTTATATATTCCAAAACAATTCTCCGTAAATTTTCAGCTCATTGTAGATGTGCAGAATAGGTAACTCTGCCATAGCTTTTTCAGGTCCAGAATTCCAGCTGCCGACATTCTCCCTCTTTGTATAAACCTTGCATATTATGGGAGAAAAGGCATTAGAATTACTCCATAAAGCATTATTATGCATAAAAACATTATAAATAACAGTAGGAAAAGATTATGCAAAATGGACATATCAAGAACCCCTCCATATCGCGGGTCATCGTGTCAATTCAGGACCAGGCTAGATCTTGGGCTAGGGCGGGCGCACACGGACTTAGCTCGTTGCTTGCGAAGTTGTTTAAGCTTGTCCTCGGGCTGATCAACTCATCACCAATGCTTTGCAGCTCTATGTCTTGCCTCATGCGCACAAGACATTGAGTTGGCACCCCCCCCCTCTTGTGTACCCTCTCTTCCTATCAATATTCACGGAAAAGACGGTTCCTAGAAAAAACTGATCATCACGATGGGTGGTGGTTATCATGGTGGGGGCCACCATCGAGTATTCAATTATCACGGTTATCATGCTTAGGGCATCTCCAACGCTGACCCTCAAATCGAACACCATATTCGTCCATGGACCAGTGGTGACCAGTCTGAGGACAGTGATGTGGAAGCCCGCCATCCAAATCTAGCCGCAAATGTCCAATCACATTTTGAATGAAATTTAGCCAAAATAAACAAATTTGATGAAAATTTAAATAGAGTAGTGCTACTTGGAGCTGCGTTGGGATTTTCCGCATAGAGGAGGGGAGATGCAGTACAGTAGAGATAAGTATTTCCCTTAGCGAGAACTAAGGTTTATCGAACCAACAGGAGAATCATGCATCTACACACACAAAAGCAAATACTTGCACCCAACACGGGCAAGAGGGTTGTCAATCCCCTTGAACTCGTTAATTGCAAGGATTAAATCTCATAGTGGTAGATAGATAAATTGCAAAACAAAATAAATAAAATAAAATTGCAGCAAAGATATTTTGGATTTTATAATATGATTAAAGTAGACCCGGGGGCCATAGTTTTCACTAGAGGCTTCTCTCTCGAACAAATAGCATATGGTGGGTGAACAAATTACTGTTGGGAAATTGATAGAAAAGTGCATGGTTATGAGGATATTCATGGAAATGATCATATATATAGGCATCACGTCCGAGACAAGTAGACTGATCCTCCTTGCATCTACTACTATTACTCCACCAATCGATCGCTATCCAGCATGCATCTATGATATTAAGTTCATAAAAACAGAGTCACGCCTTAAGCAAGATGACATGGATGTAAACAAAGCAAACTCAATTAATATGAATAAACCTCATCGTTTTATTCTTAATGGCAACAATACAAATACGTGTCTTGACCCCTT
The DNA here is from genome assembly GCF_056163025.1 of Triticum urartu. Lineage (NCBI taxonomy): Eukaryota > Viridiplantae > Streptophyta > Magnoliopsida > Poales > Poaceae > Triticum > Triticum urartu. The sequence goes on along the minus strand of NC_141877.1, from coordinate 423,062,838 downwards.
TCTGTCACTGGGATACAGAGCACCGCAAGATTTAACCCATTACAAAGCGCCTCTCCCACTGAAGATAAATCAATCTAGTTGGCCAAACCAAACGGATAAATCAAAGAGAAATACAAAGCTATAAATATCATGCATAATAAAATTCATAAAAGACTCAGTTACTTCTCATGAATATTCAGATCATAAACTCACAATTCATCGGATCCCAACAAACACACCGCAAAAGAAGATTACATTTGATAGAACTCCAAGAACATTGAGGCGAACATTGTATTGAAGATCAAAGAGAGAGAAGAAGCCATCTTGCTACTAGCTATGGACCCGTAGGTCCGTCATAAACTACTCACGCATCATCAGAAGGTAGCAAGGATGATGTAGAAGCCCTCACTGATCGATTCCCCCTCTGATAGAGTATGGAAGAGGCCTCTGGATGGGATCGCGAAAGAACAGAAGCTTTCGTTGGTGGAAAAAGTGTTTCGGGTGGCTCTCTATTGGTTTGGGAATATTTGGAAATTTATAGGTCTGGAATTAGGTCAAACGGAGTTGCGTGGGTCCCACAAGCTAAGGGGCGCCTACCCCCCCTGGGGCGCGCCCCTCAAGCTTGTGGCTCTCTCGTATCTCATCTGGTGTCCTTCGGAAGCTTCTCGGGTTCCTTCTTGTCCAGGAAAAATTAATCCAAAGATTTTTTTTTCCATTTGGACTTCGTTTCATATTGATTTTCTGAAGAAGAAAAAACTGGAACTGTGCACCGGGTTAATAGGTTAGTCCCTAAAAAGATATAAAATAGCATATAATTGCATATAAAACATCCAAGATTGATAATATAATAGCATGGAACAATCAAAAATTATAGATACGTTGGAGACGTATCAACCAAACAATTTTCATTCAAACTTAGATAAATTTTACATAAAACTGGACGGTATCTCGTCCAGTGAACTAAAACTAAAATAAAAACCTAAACTCCCCAATACTTCATGGTGACCTCGCACTCCTAGCTAGGCTGGCCGGTGGCACCTCCATCATCGTCAACGTCGCTGCCATCGGAGTCATCTGAGTCGGGCTTCCAAAGGCGGAAGGGTGCATGTCGCGATAGGGCTTCGCAACCGCCGCCTAGCACTCACGGGTGATCTTCTCCACTTTCTCCTCCATCACACACAGTGCGGCCGCAGCCATCGGGGACACAACGGAGGGAGAGGCGGGCAGCGGGATTGCCGGAGGCGGGGGCGGTGGTGATTTCGCTCAGAGAGCACACCTCGTCATTGAAGCGGTGGGGTCGGAGCTTGTTTGTCTCAGTCGTGGTCTTCGATGGGTCGATGATCTAGGACGTTGCGAGGTTTGGGTCTATAAGGATTTACGGCAGCGGGATGTCAGAGTTCACGAACTCCGCCCAACATGTGGCGTTGCCTCTGTCTCGCTGCCATCACTCAGTGTCCGTGAATTCCTACGTCGTCAAGGCACTTTGGAACTACTACCATTGCTGCCCCCACATACATCGCCGAGGTAGTGTAGTTGCGCCCACATGCCTTCACGTTGATTGCGTTCGCAGACCGCCACCAGCGCGGCTAGGCAGCAACGACTGTCGCTCCTCCTTTATGTGGCGTGCAGTGGCGACAACGCCTCCTTCACACAGCATCCGATTTGGATGCCACGATTGCGTTGGTGGGGCAGGGAGGGGGAGGAGGTTTTTATGACCCACAAATATATGGGATCAATTTTAGTCGTTTCGGTAAGTAAGAGTGTTAAACCCAATGAGGAGTAAAAGGAATTGACAAACGGTTATCAGCAAGGTTTCACTACAAGTGTTGTTAGATAGTTTTCATAGATAATTTGATAGCAGAATACTTTGTAACCAAGTAACAAGTAAAGAAAGTAGCAAAGTTCAATAAGTGGCTCAATCCTTAATTTGTTAAGGACAAGCCGGAGGTGTTTCTTTTAGTCACTAAAACGCTCTTCAGGACACACGGGAATCTCGCCAGTTATTTTCACCACTATTCATTGAGTTAACATTCATTGCCTTGAAGTATTGTACGGGTGGACCAAAGCTAAGGTACTGTCCTAACATGAACAAATATGTGCTTATGATTATACTCTCCATGCAAGCATCTGCAACTATAAAAGAAGTAATTAAGATAAATCTAACCACATCATTAAACAGTTGGATCCAAAATAGCCCCTTATGGAATAATTCACAAACCAGGGTTTGTGTTTCTATCACTCTCGCAACCCAGCATCTACAAGCTAATACAACAATTTCTTCCCCTAGGCCTAAAGATGGTGAAGTGTCATGTAGTCGACATTTACATAACATCACTAGAGGAAGAACAACACAACATAATATCAAAACATTGAACCGGAATCAACTTCACATGATTACTAGAAACAATGTTTCTCCCATGTCCTCAAGAACTAATGGAACTACTCACAATTCATCATATGGATCATGATCAGTGGGTATAAGTATATGATTAACAATATGAACATAATAATATTCCACCAATAAAAACGATAAGCATCAACTACGAGATCTAATCAAGACCTACAAGCACTCTGAGGTACTAATCTAAGGTTTGATACGAAGACCACAAGAGAAGAACTAGGGAGATGAGCTGGTGTTGGTGAAGATGATGATCACACGATGAACTGACTGTTGGTGATGATAAAGGCTTCTATTTACCCCTCAGGAGGGAGGTTTGCCCAACATAATCGCTTCGCCCGAGAGCAAAAGTGCTCCACCCATGTTTCGCCTCACAGACGGCGGCAAAAGCCCCAAGGATATTTGTGATTTTTAATAGGGAAAATGTGATTTATAGCCAAAGGACGCTAGGAGAGGAGCCTCATGGGCCCCACACAATGACACGACGTGCCATATGGGGCACGCGCCACCAAGGTTGGTGGTTCCCCTCTGGTCCATTTTTGCTCCATAAATCTTTATATAATCTGACATAATTCTTCAAAAATCCATGCCGCATTTTGAGCTTGAGGGAATGACTATTTCTTCTGTTGCATTTTTAGGTCAAATTCCTAGTTGCCCGGCAATCCCATTCTATTTGTATTCCTTACATTCTGAGATTAAAAAGGATGCAAAATGGATGTATCAGGTTTTGCCTTCACCCGTTGGTGAGGAAACCAATGAAGGTCCGGTTTGACGACATGGAGAAGCGGCTCCAGTGGCGCCGCCAGATCGGTTGTGGAGGAGAGAGTGTCGGAGCATCAGCTGCATCTGATCCTCGCACTTGGCGTGCGTCACCGGATGCACCGCATCCTCTGAGAGGATAGGCTGTTGTTACGGCTTGTCCCACTCATCCTTGGAGGAGATGATGATATCCTCCTTCACGGAGGAGCCAACAGTTGTGGAGTAAGATGGCCCCAGAGAGCGAGGACAGCGATGCCATGATCCGAAGCCGAATCCGAAGCCACTTGCCAATGCCGAAGCCTGGGACTTACCCATCACAGCTGACTGGAGGAAGAGGGAAGCGGTGGAGGTGCACGAAGATGTGGAGTGGAGCGGAGAGTGTGATGTGGATGTGGACAACGCTGACGGGGTGCTAAATAGTCGTGGGCAAGCGAATGGATAGTCAACCCGCTTCAATGCGGCGTAGCGGACGAAGCTAGTCTCTTGGGATGATGCATCCACATTGAAGCAACATCGGCCATCTAGTTGTGTGGGTCCACACCACCTCCCCATCTGGTTATATCGTGCAGCATCAATGTCTGTCATTGCGGCTCTGGGCCTGCATGAATGCAATGTGGGAAGCAACGTGTTCATTGGAGAGATAGCACGAGATAGAGCTTTTAGTGAGTTGGGGTTGTCTGTCGTGTGCGTGGCAACGGTCCGGGCGCCGCAAAGCCCCCCCCCCTCCATTTTACGTTTGGTTTGCGGAAAATGTACCATCGGGCCAGTCTACGGACGGATGAGGTACCACGGTGTAGGGATGGCAATTGTTCCCATGGGTATGGGTACCCTACCCTAAACCAGTGGGCATGGGCAAGTCTTGGCAAGATTTTGTACCCATGTATATTGGGTATCCAAACCCACAAAATATGTGGTAGGGCATGAGTATGAAATTGCACCCATGGATAACCTAATGAATACCCAAATAAAATAATACATGAAAATAACTCGTATGACATGTGGGGTCGACATCCAACCCATATGGCACAATCTTAGATACCTTATTCTCTAAACCAGTCATAGCTCATAAGCCCACAACCACCAGAACGCCAGTACTCCTACATCATACGTGACTGCTCAAAATGATGAAATCTCGACTCATCACCATCACCCTCTTTTCCGACTCTCGATCCTGCAATCCATAGTTCCCGCCACCGCCAGCCGCAGTGTCAGGCTTCCACCAACCAGTGCTCGTACTTCCTTTCCGCCTCCAAAAGGCGACCTATCGGAGGAGGTCGCGTCGGTGCTAGACTGCGCGACCATCATCACTTCAACTTCATACTTGTTTCTCCACCTTTTCAAAATGTTGGTGTGATATATTGTACCCATTGGGCATATGATACCATCTGTAAATTTGTCGGTCGGTCTAGCAAAGTCGAACCACCAAATTCAATGTGTATCGTTTACAAACATTAATCAAATCTGAAGATGGGCATGTGTGCGCTCGGCAAACCAGCCAGTTTACACGTGTACTACCCGTCACACGCAATTGGCGCTTGTACTCCCCCATCGAGGTACTGGCACTTACGCCATGTTATATGGGTCTCAACCCCTGAGAGTATTTGATCTCAGATTTTTAGAATACTGCCGTTGACTTTGACCACTCATCGTGGACAGTGGATGTTCACCGTTGACTTATTGAAAATAAAAACATGATCTTGAAAAGAGTTAAAAAATTGAAAAAATATCACGAATATAGAAAATGTTACTAGTAAATTTGAAAGAGTTTGTTAAAATTAAGAAAGTTCACAAATTTGAAAATACAAAATTTTTAAAACAAATCGCTAATTTGAAACTTTAGTTTACAAACACTTTTGAATTTCAAAAAATAGTTCTCCAGTTTAAGAATACTTCATGAATTTAAAAAAAACTTCATGAATACTGAAAAAATCACAATTTTTTAATGAGTTTAAGAAAAGTTAATCAATTTGAAAGAAAATCATGGATTTGGAGAAAAATCAAAAATAATAAACAAGAAAACATAAAAAATGATAAAAGAAAAACCGGGCAAAAAAAGAAACGAAAAAAGGGGAAGCTCTTCAGAACAACGTGCCTGTATGGGCCACCCCAACAAAAACAGCAAATGGAGTTGGGTATATGCACTGTGTACCATTTGATGGCCACCCCTATGTCTCGCATTCAGCAAGACAGTGAGAACCCTCGCTCAAAGTTGGGTGCCGTGAATGGGACCGGTCCAGGCACGAGGGAAACAATAGCCTCGATTTCTGTTTTTTATGTTTTTTGTTTCTGTTTTTTGCTTTCTATTTTCACTTTTGTTTGTACTTCCAAATATTTGAAATAAATACATTAGAAAATCACTCTACATAAAACATTAGAAATGTTTTGAACAAGCATACGAAAAATGTTGAAAGTCTATAGAGAAAATGTTTATCACGCATACGAAAAAATGTATCAGAAATAAAATGTGTATGAAACAATTTGATGATGTATATTAAGAAATCAAGCATTTGAAAAAATGTTGAACAAGTGTTTGAAAAATGTTAAGTAAGCATTTGGAAAATGTTAAATGCATATAGAAAAAATGTTGACCATCTATTAAAAAAGGAATAAATATAAATGTGTAAAAAATGCTAATCAAGCATTTCAAATTTTTTTGAACAAGTGTTTGAAAAATGTTAAGCAAGAATTTGGAAATGTTAAATGTGTATAGAAAAAATGTTGACCATCTATTTAAAAAATGATGAAAGAAATTTTGATCATGCATATAAAAATGTTTATCAAGCATTTCCAAAAACGTTGAACTAGTATTTGAAAAATGTTAAATATGTATAGAATTTTTCTTGACTAATTATTTAAAAATTATGATTTTTAATCATGTATATAAAAATGTTAATCAAGCATTCGAGAACAATATTTGAAAAATATTAATCAAGCATATGAAAAATGTTAATTGTGTTAAAAAACGTTGACCATGTGTTCAAAAATTGGTAATAATACATTTAGAAAACGTCAATTAAACATATGTAAAAGATAAATGTGAATAATAAATGTTGATCATGTATTAGAATTGTCAATCTTGTATTTAAAAATGTTAATCAAGCATTTGAAAAAATATAAAGGTGCGTATACAAAAACATTATGACCATGTATTCAAAAACGTTAATCTTGTATATGAAAAATGTTAATCAAGCATTTGGAAAAATGTTTAAAATGTGTATAGAAAACAAATTGACCGTGTTTGCATTGAAAAATGTTAAACGTGTATTAGAAAAATGTTGTTGATGTAAACAAAATATATAGAATGAAACCCAAAAGAAGAAAGAAAAACGAAAATAATGGAAACAAAAAAGTCAAAAAAAAACAAAGAAAAATAAAAGAAAACCTGAAGAAAAAATGAAAACAATAATGAAATAATAATTAAAAAACAAATAAACCAGATAAAAAGCAAGAAATAAATAAATAATACCAAAGAAAGATAGAACGGTAAAAAACAATGAAAACCGAGAAAAGAAACAAATAAAAAAACAACAAACCGGTGAAAACCCGGAAAAAAAGGAAGGAAACTGATTAAAAACCAAATAAATAGGAAAAAAATAAAAAACAGTGAAGAAATGAAGAAAAAAGAAAGAAAAGCGCAAAATCAAGAAAAAATGAAAAGCCGGAACGACCAACCCACCGAGCTTGGTGAATAAACCAGCGAAGGATAAAAATAGATAGAACTAGGTCAACCTAATCACTACAGTGCAGGGCAAAAAGCTTCAGCGAGACCAAAGGAGCACTCGCTTAATGTGATATAATGCTTGTGCCGTTTCGCCTATAACAGGCGCTATAGACGCCAAATTCCTGTTACCTATAGCACTTCTGGGTTTTGTTTTTCAGAAAAAGCACTTCAGGAGTCAGTTTGCCGCCATAGCGCCTAGAGGCGCATCTATGGGCCAGCCCATCTAGCGCTAGCTACAACAGAAAGATTTGGTCGCCAGTTTTCTTTCCTTCGCTCGCTCTAGTTAAAATAAAAAATCCACTCATTGAAGGGAAAATCGACGCCACTTTCTTTACACAAAATATAATGCATCAAAAAATGTCCGTATATTTCAAAAATATTCATTAATTTAAATTTTTCCTGATTCCAAAATGCTCGTGAATGAAAAATGTTCATGAATTTATAAAAACTAGCAGTGTGCCCCGCGCATTTGCGCAGCTAGATTTATAGCATCATTGTTTTTTGTATCGGATTGTGTTCACTTCTTTACTGAGATTCAAGGTTAAACTAATCCTCTGATGTTCATTATATTTTTCAGGAGTACCTACAATCTTCGACAGAAGTCTCTCTCTCTCTCTCTCTCTCTCTCTCTCTCATATATATATATATATATATATATATATATATATATATATATATATATATATATATATATATATACCATAGGGAAAATGTGGTTCATCTATCTCTGGACTAGGATAAAGAATGAAGTCCCGAGACCATCTCTAGTGTTATGGAAAAATGATATGAAAACTACAATTAATTTCAATGCACTATAGTTCCACAACTATTGAACTATGCTTAAGTAGCAAGCCACGGTAAAGAGGCATATTTGACTGGCATACATGATTCATATAGTTTGATTAATTCTTTATTGATGATGTGTAGCCCACATCTGAAGTCCTTGACTTCGAGCCCGAATCTAACAACACATCTCTTGCAACTGTGGCACATCATGTCTCAAAATTTCTACACCCGCAAGTTTGTTGATATGGCGTGCATATGAAACGACACTTCAAAAGGTAATTTGTGTTACACACTTACACTATATTGATAACTACCAAATACTATATATTACACCCCAATAAGACATACTATGACTATCCAAACAAAATCACAAAAACTGGGAACCTTCTTTGAATAGAAACTCCATGGTAGTGGTTTTGTGCTACTTAACCCTATATAATTAAATTATATGTAAATGAGTTTTTGAATGTTTTAAGAACTAACTCATGTTCAGTTTTAAAAACTCATATTGTCCTATAATTACAAAAGAATTCACGAAATATTTTTAATAGCTAGTAAATAACAAACATATGAGAGTTTCTTTGAATATGAATAAAATATGGATTTTAATTTCCATGATATATCCCACATGCTATTGGATTAAATATCACTCAAAGCTTGAACTTGTACAATTGAATACACATTATTTTTTTGAGCATAGGATTTAGTAAGGCCCTTGTGTAAAACGAATATACATATATGATTCTCATATACATTTGAAGGTTTGAAATCTATTTTACACTTGACATCATAGTAGCCTATAAAGCAAGGGAGGTTACACATACAGGTTGAGTAGTGATTATCACAGAGGGGTATACGTTGTGAAAATTATTACAAAAGTTATATGGTGTCGCAGAGAATTATTTTTTATCAAACAATATACTCACATGATACCAAAATTGCTTGCTTCTTTCGCAATTTTCCTTATGTTGTAGATCGGATCACCTGTTTACAATACCTACGGAAAAGGAATCAACAAACAGACATAAAAATTTAGAGATCATATGTTCTAGTATTTTGCTGTATTATGCGGCGTTCAGAGCAATGGGCATGCAACAAATTAATTCCCATTTTTAAGAAACGTTGCCGGCTTGAATGAAGTAAACTTGACAGTCTGTTGTTGCTTGATGAATATAATCATAATCTGACAATCTTCTGATTCTCTTCTGTAGAATATGTTTTCCTCCGCTCCTCTCCCAAGTCCCTAGGGTCAGATCGAGCTCTGCCTAGACGAAGTGTGCAAGCCGAGTGTCCGGGCTGAGCGCTGGGGCTGGACTGATTGAGCTTCTTTCAAGAACTAACAGGTGAGCTCGTCCATGATTTTTTTTCTAAGATAAGACATGCTATAAGGAAAGACCATACAGAAGTTTTTTTTTCTTATTTTCCAAAAAAAAAGTCCCTTCTCTTATTTTTTTTAGGGTACCCTTCTCTCATTGTGTACGTGATCTCTTGTTGTATGTGTCCAATTGGACTCTTTTTTCATTAGCGTGACATCTACTCCTATACAATTTGGTCGGAGGCTGTTTTGATGTGATTGGCTGGAGGCTGATTGATTAGCTTCCTCTGAAGTCCTAACAATACGTATATGTGTATTCCTTTTTCTGGGTATGCTAACGTGGGTGCATCAGACGTGCCATATGTAAAAACTTGTACACGTTATTGTTGCCACGTTTCAGTTTCGAATTACCTAGCCTTGTAGGACACGGTCTCTTATGCAATGGCTGCAAGTCTTTCCACGCTTGTTTCTTGTGCATCTATAGACGTGACAACATCATGGTTCAATATTACCTATACATATATTTTATTGCGTTACGTAAAAACCTTTAAATCTCAACCGTCGTTATTCTAATCAAACGGCATAAAAAATATTAGCATATGTGGACGAACATAATGGCTTTTTTGCCTCTTGTTTTATGTATATAATAATAGATATCCAAGAATTAAAAATGAATTTTGAAAATTGTTAGCATTTTTATGAATATAAAATGTCCGAAAAACATAAAATAACCAAGTGAAAAACATGGAAGAAAAAGGTTCAGCCAGAAGCTTCACAAAACCGATTGAAGGGAACTTACATGGCTCGGCACACTTACAGAAAGTGAAGACTAGAGTGGTGTGCGTAAATTCTTTTTGTAGGGAAAGCTTTCATGGCAACTTTATTCATTGTGTAAAATAGTTACATCATCAGCTAGGTACGTCAAAATGAAATTTGGGGGTCCTGGTGCCAAACTTTGGCACCTCCCTCGTCAAAGTTACAAGCTAACATATGCGCGATGTTATTTGCTTCTCTAAGGCAATGAACAAATTTGAATATAGCAAAACCCCTACACAGAAAAGTACACTCTTCGTATTGGCCGTCGCGACCCCAAATGAGTTTGCTTCATCTCTCATTGTTGTTACTACTTACATACAATCAGAATGCACCAACGGCCTAGTGCATCCAATCTTTGATGCCACAAGGAATATCTCTTATAGCTAGGTCCCCTGTCGTTGGGTTGCCATTGACAAAATCAATGCTCTGAGTTTCCATGTTCATCTATGAGAACCACCCCTATAGATCCTTGTTCTACAAAAGCTGAGTTCATATTTTAAAAAATGGACGAGCAAAAAATCAGACAAAACCCATGCAAAAGCAAAGTGCAAAACACAGGGAGGAACCCCAACAGGAAGCTTCCCAAAACCAGTTGAAAGAAACCTACATGGGCCGGGCTACTTACAGAAACTGAACATTAGAGGGGTGTGCGTTCTGCACCAATACAACTCTATTTGGACTTAAGCACGAAATAACATTTTCCAATCATATGTGCATTACGCAGAAGGGAAACAACTTTCTATTTAGAGCGTCTCCCATGCCTACGTGGACCGGCACCTCCTACGTCCACATGTTTCGGATGCCACATTAACCGCCAAACGAGGGCTTCCCTGGCTCATGGAATGAGGAAGTATCAGATGATACCAAAGGTTACGTGCTCCCATGATACAAGATGACGTGGGTTGTTGGATCTGAAATCCAAGGACCACAGGATGAGCTCCTGGACTTTGTGCCTAATATCAATTTTATGGAGGTCTTTGGTGAAAAGTTTCAGTAGCATACCTATAACCTTTGAATTTCAGATCCAACGGCTCGCGTCATCTTGTATCATGGGAGCACCTAGCCTCCCATATCACTAGATACTCCCTCCCCATAGAATTCCTCTAACGCAACTTGGGCCAGCTGATGTTAGATTTTATTTTTCCCTTTGCTTCAGGCCCAGCCACAAGAGAAGTGCTCCACTCTTTTCTATCCACCTTGCAAGAAATATTGTTGTACAAGATGGCTTGGATCACAACTCATTCGAGCTCAAATGAATCTACGTCCAGTTTCACTGATATTAAAAACCAAGGAAACTCAACTTAAATCAGCTACAGTTAATTCATTCTCAACTTCTGAGTCATTTTAAGATATTCATGAATGAAAAAATTCATGAATTTTTTAAAATGTTACCGAATCTCAAAAAGTATTCACAAACTAAAAATGAATTTCGCAAAATGTTCCTTTTATAAAACAAATAAAAATGGACAAAAAAACAAGCCCCAACAAAGTGAAAAACCCGGGAAAAAACTCAATCACAAGCTTCCCAAAACCGGTTGAAGCAAACTTGCATGGGTCAGCCCACTTACAGAAACCGAAGAGTAGAGTAGTGTGCATTGTGTACTGATACAACTCCTTTTTAGGGAAATCTTTTATGGTAACTTTATTCATTGTGAAAAACAATTACATCATTAGCTAGTTGCCTCAAAATGATGTCGGGGGGTCATGGTACTAAACATTGGCACCACCCGCACCAAAATTACAAGCTAACATATGTGCAACCTTGTTTGTTTCTTTGGGGCAATGATCAAATTTGAATTGGCAATACCTCTACGAAAAAATTAGACTCTTCATATTAACTGTTGCGACCCCAATTAAATGTGCTTCATATCTCATTGTTATTACTATGTACATACAATCAGAAATGCACCAAGAACTTAGTGCATCCAATCTCTAATTCTAGAAGGAGTATGTTTATGCTAGCTAGGGCCTCTACCGTTGGGCATCATGGGCAAAATCAATAGTTCGTGTACTTTCAGAGAAAAGACATATGCCTGACGTGACGCCCCCGACTTAATCGTGAACTAATCATACACAAAAATGTGCACGATCAAGATCGGAGACTCACGGGAAAATATCACAACACAACTCTAGACACAAATAAAATAATACAATCTTTATATTACAAGCCAGGGGTCTCGAGGGCTCGAATACATAAGCTCGAATACACAAGAGTCAGTGGAAGCAACAATATCTTAGTACAGAAAAAATTGAACAAGTCTGCATTAAGAAGGCTAGCAAAACAAAGATAACTGGATCAAAAAGGCACATGCCTCCTACATGGGAGCCTCCTATCTACTACTGGTCATCGGAGGTCTACCTAGTAGTAGGCACCATCGGGGTAGTAGTAATCGGCGGCGTGATCAGCTGGCTCCTGGACTCCATCATCTGATCGCAACAATCAGGTATAGGGGAAAAGAGGTAGCAAAGCAACCGCGAGTACTCATCCAAAGTACTCGCAAGACTTACAACAAACCTATACTAAGTATGCATCAGTATCAAAGGAATGGGGCTATATCTTTGGACAGAACTGCAGAAATGCCAGAAGAGAAGGGAAGACCTAGCCTATCGAAGACTAGCATCTTGCAACATTAGAAGAGTGCAGATCAGCATAACATAAATATTAAGTATGTTGTAGTAACGCACAGACATCCTTCCTCGACTCCCTGCGAGAAAGCAATCCCGGAGCCAAGCTTATCCCTTTAGTGTCTCCAGTATCTAGTTCTAGCTGTATAGATTGGGATACAACTCCGAGCGTTCGTTACCGTGGACACGGCTATTGGAATAGATATACTTCCCTGTAGGGGTGCACAAACTTACCCAACAGGCTCGATTAACTCTAGCCGAACACTCTTTTCTGGGTCATGCCTGACCGCAGCTGATGGACACACCATAGTCCTACCTAGGCTCAACAGAGAGGCCAGCATGCCAGTCTACATCCTAAGCGCTCAGGGGTCTTGGGACCATTGCCCTTTGCACTTCTGCGCGTTGCATACGCGGCCTGGAGCAGACAACCCCCTTATACAAGCGCAGGTGGTTACCGTCCAACCGGGCGCGCGCCGCTCAATCGCTGACGTCCGAAGAGCTTTCGAAGAATTGTATGACGCCGAGTGCACATACTTATTCCCGCTTGGTGGTTAGTGCAAAAAGGCCAGAGGCCTACTTAGATCACATATCCAAACCCGTTAGTGTCTTGGGAGCGCACAGAGACGATCAATGATCCACGATCTGTGGTCCCGTTGCCCCGTCTCGCGGACTTACGGCACGGGCCAAGACTGCCCGACCGTGCCGCGTAATTATCTCGCGGGTACCCTCATGATCAATCCCGACTTTAGCAACTCTCGCCGGTACCCTCGGGGCCGACCCAACTTCAACAAGGGACTGGAAGTAAAGTCAAGGTAACCGTGTGTCCATAACATCAAGGGAGAATCCGAGGTATCACCCTTGATGGATTCCTGTTGGGAATCGTTGCGTGGAAAACAAAAAAATTCTACGCACACGCAATGATCTATCCATGGAGATGCATAGCAACGAGGGGGGGGGGAGTGTGTCTACATACCCTCGTAGACTGTAAGCGGAAGCGTTTCTCAATGCGGTTGATGTAGTCGAACTTCTTCGTGCTTCAACTGATCATGTACCGAACGCACGACACCTCCGCTTTCTACACACGTTCAGCTCAGTGACATCTCTCGCCTTCTTGATCCAGCAAGACGTCGAGGTAGTAGATGAGTTCCATCAGCACGACAACGTGGTAACAGTGATGGTGAAGTGATCCTCGCAGGGCTTCACCTAATCACTACGAAAAATATGACCGAGGGTGTAAACGGTGGAGGGGGCGCCGCACACGACTAAACAATTGTCTGGGGTGTGCTAGGCCCCCCCCATATATATATATATATATATATATATGTAAAACTGTGTCTACCATAGCTTGCTACAGAACTAGTTAAGTTTCCCTAAACTTCTAACGGTTCAAAAGTTATCAAAAAATATGAAATAAATATGGGAGCATCTCTCTAATGTAATAAGATGATCCAACGGAGGGATTGTCAAAATATGCATCTATGTGTCCTCGACAAAAATAATAAGCATTTCAGCTCAGTGCGACATAAATATATACTGAACTATTTGTTTTTTTTGTCCAGGACACATACAGTCGTATTTTTTTAATCCCTCCGTTGGATCATGTTATATTATAGGTGTGTTGGTTCAGTATTTTTTTCAGAATTTTTGATAACTTTTGCATCGTTGAAACCCTTAACTAGTTCTGTGGCAAGCACTTGTGGGGGATTCACACAGACTACTCCAGATCTCCCATCCACCGAGGCCATGGAAGAGAGCTGCAACGTCCTCTGGCATGACCTGCACTGCCCCTACCTCGCCACCACTAACTCTAGCCACTCTCCCGACGAGCAGCACAGGTGCGAGGGATCGGCCCCTTCCTCTCTCGACCTTTTTGTCATCTTGGATGCAAGAAGTGGTCGATGGCGGCCCTCTCAGGTGCAGTTTGCTCCAGCCTCCCAATGTGGTTAGGTCGCCCGGGTGCTGAAGTGAGGTTCCCTCGCGCGTGTAGTTGGAGCTGCCCCCGTGCTATTTTGTTTTGGTGCTGGTCATCGGAGACCCCCCGATTGTGTATTTTTCCTCTTTGTAATTTTTTGGCCTATTTGTGGACTCCCATTTGATTGCAGCCCATGCGCACGACGCATGCAGTCCAGTGGTGTGGGCGTGTAGTTCGCCGGGGAATTACAGAAGCAAGTAAAACATTTCTAACTTCACTTTGTTCTTATGAAAAAGTGTGAGAAAAATGTAAAATAATACAAAGAGTGATGCAGTCCATTGGGGCACTGCTTGCGGTTGGCATGGCTTGTGTGTGAAGTTTTTTTGTATTTTTTCTTTGGTTCGGACGGCATGATTCACTTTCAGGTTCGCTTTGGTCACCATCCAAAAAAACTGAACCCTCTTGCTGCAGTACACTTTGTTGTTGTAAAAAGGAAAAAAAATATTATGCAGTGCACTTAGATTCCTTGTGCAGAAAAAAAATACTGAAAAAATTGATGCAGTCCGCTTGCCTTGTCTCGGTGTTACATATTCGAAAAAATATGTTAGAAAAACTGGCAAAAAAGTAATGCGGTTCACTTTCGATATTGTTGCGGTTCATTTGCCCTCGTATCTGCGGTCCACTCGTCCATAGAAAAGGTTAAAAAATACAGAAGAAACCATGTACTTCGCTTGGACATCCGATGCAATGCGGTTTTGAGTCTGAAGCAGTACGGTCGGCCTTGTGATGTTGTTCATCCCGTAAGTGCAAAAAAATTGTTACGGAAACGAAAAAAGTAATGCGGTTCACTTCTTGATAGTGTTATGGTTCATCTACACCTGATGTGAAGTGCACTCTACTTTCTCGTCCTTGAAAAAAATTATGTTTGAATAAAAGAAAACCATGAAGTTCTCTTACCCGTCTGATGCAGTGCGGATTTTCGTCCGATGTAGTGCGGTTTTCAGTCGGATAAAGTACCCACGTCGATTTGGGTGTCGTGAAAAACAAAGTGTCCGCATTTTGGTAAATTCGAAATTCCTCTTAAATCGTAAAGAATTAGAGAGAGTGTTCTACATAAAAAAGTTGCGCCTCGTCGATATCTTTCCAACGACGTATCTTTGCTTCATTCCGACCAGCGGTTTGTAAAAATTTCATGAAAAACGGCCGCTGCCACTTGTCATCTGCCACACGATTTTCAAAATTAACATAAAACTGTAGGGAATCTCAAAACCATTTCTACATATGAAAGTTGCGCCTTGTCCATAGGTTTCCAACGACGTACTACACGCCTCCTTTCGAGAAACGGTTCAAAAACTAGAGCGAAAACAGTACCGAAAATTGCAAAAAATTCAAAAAAAACGTAATTCTGCGATTTAGTAAATTTAAAACTGCTCTTAAACCGTAACGAATTAGAGAAAATAATAGATATGAAATAGATGCACCTCGACGATATCTTTCCAATGGCGTATCATTTGCTTTATTCCGATGAGCTGTTTAGAAAAAATCATGAAAATACGCTTGCTGTCACTCGTCATCCGCCACACCATTTTTTAAACTGCTCTTAAACCGAGAGGAATCTCAAAAAGTGTTCAACATGGTGAAGTTGTGCCTAATCAATAGCTTTCCAACGGTATATTATACGCCTCGTTCTGATAAACGGTTAAAAAAGTAGAGCGAAAACAGTACCTGCAGTTTTTTCCGACACGAAGTTCACTTGTGTGAGTACTGCAGCACACTTGGTTCAAACAATGACGTGCACTTGCATTGAGCGTGCAGTGCGGAAGTGTTATCAGAATAGTTATTCTGCTAATATTAGCAGAATATATATATATATAGTTACTATTCATCACCCAGGGTGCAGAATAAGTTATTTTTCACCCGAGGTAATCTTACGATCATTTCATAATTAAATTACGTTTCGAATTCAAATGGTTACATTCCTATTGATTCACTACATAAAATTTTACATAAGAAAATAAAAATATAGGTCATAAGACAAGAAAATTTGCAGTTTATGTGTATTTTAGACTATGTTTTTACGTTTGTAATTTTGCATAACATAAAATATTTTTTACGGTGATTATATATTTGTTGGGTTTCGTAGTAATTTCAAAAAATTTCCTACGCACACGCAAGATCATGGTGATGCATAGCAACGAGAGGGGAGAATATGATCTACGTACCCTTGTAGATCGACAACGGAAGCGTTTGGTTGATGTAGTCGTACGTCTCCACGGCCCGACCGATCAAGCACCGAAACTACGGCACCTCCGAGTTCTAGCACACGTTCGGCTCGATGACGATCCCCGGACTCCAATCTAGCAAAGTGTCGGGGAAGAGTTCCGTCAGCACGACGGCGTGGTGACGACCTTGATGTACTACTGTCGCAGGGCTTCGCCTAAGCACCGCTACAATATTATCGAGGACTATGGTGGAAGGGGGCACCGCACACGGCTAAGAATATGATCACGTGGATCAACTTGTGTCTCTAGGGGGTGCCCCTGCCTCCGTATATAAAGGTTCAAGGGAGGGGGGCCGGCCGGCCAGGAGAGGCGCGCCAGGAGGAGTCCTACTCCCTCTGGGAGTAGGACTCCCCCCTTTCCTAGTTGGAATAGGATTCGTGGAGGGGGGGGGAAGAGGAGAGAGAGGAGGAAGGGGGGCCGGCCCCCTCTCCTTGTCCAATTCAGACCAAGGGGGGAGTGGCGCGCGGCCCATCTCTGGCCACCTCTCCTCTCTTCCACTAAGGCCCACTAAGGCCCATATACCTCCCGGGGGGTTCCGGTAACCTCCCAATACTCCGGTAAAATCCCGATTTCACCCGGAACACTTCCGATATCCAAACATAGGCTTCCAATATATCAATCTTTATGTATCGACCATTTCGAGACTCCTCGTCATGTCCGTGATCACATCCGGGACTCCGAACAACCTTTGGTACATCAAAATGCATAAACTCATAATATAACTGTCATCGTAACCTTAAGCGTGCGGACCCTACGGGTTCGAGAACAATGTAGACATGACCGAGACACGTCTCCGGTCAATAACCAATAGCGGAACCTGGATGCTCATATTGGCTCCTACATATTCTACGAAGATCTTTTATCGGTCAGACCGCATAACAACATACGTTGTTCCCTTTGTCATCGGTATGTTACTTGCCCGAGATTCGATCGTCGGTATCCCATACCTAGTTCAATCTCGTTACCGGCAAGTCTCTTTACTCGTTCTATAATACATCATCTCGCAACTAACTCATTAGTTGCAGTGCTTGCAAGGCTTAAGTGATGTGCATTACCGAGAGGGCCCAGAGATACCTCTCCGACAATCGGAGTGACAAATCCTAATCTCGAAATACGCCAACCCAACATGTACCTTTGGAGACACCTGTAGAGCTCCTTTATAATCACCCAGTAACGTTGTGACGTTTGGTAGCACACAAAGTGTTCCTCCGGCAAACGGGAGTTGCATAATCTCATAGTCATAGGAACATGTATAAGTTATGAAGAAAGCAATAGCAACATACTAAACGATCGGGTGCTAAGCTAATGGAATGGGTCATGTCAATCAGATCATTCAACTAATGATGTGATCCTGTTAATCAAATGACAACTCTTTGTCCATGGTTAGGAAACATAATCATCTTTGATTAACAAGCTAGTCTAGTAGAGGCATACTAGTGACACTCTGTTTGTCTATGTATTCACACATGTATTATGTTTTCAGTTAATACAATTCTAGCATGAATAATAAACTTTTATCATGATATAAGGAAATAAATAATAACTTTATTATTGCCTCTAGGGCATATTTCCTTCAGTCTCCCGCTTGCACTAGAGTCAATAATCTAGATTACACAGTAATGATTCTAACACCCATGGAGCCTTGGTGCTGATCATGTTTTGCTCGTGGAAGAGGCTTAGTCAACGGGTCTGCAACATTCAGATCCGTATGTATCTTGCAAATCTCTATGTCTCCCACCTGGACTAGATCCCGGATGGAATTGAAGCATCTCTTGATGTGCTTGGTTCTTTTGTGAAATCTGGATTCCTTCGCCAAGGCAATTGCACCAGTATTGTCACAAAAGATTTTCATTGGACCCGATGCACTAGGTATGACACCTAGATCGGATATGAACTCCTTCATCCAGACTCCTTCATTCGCTGCTTCCGAAGCAGCTATGTATTCCGTTTCACACGTAGATCCCGCCACGACGCTTTGTTTAGAACTGCACCAACTGACAGCTCCACCGTTTAATGTAAACACGTATCCGGTTTGCGATTTAGAATCGTCCGGATCAGTGTCAAAGCTTGCATCAACGTAACCGTTTACGATTAGCTCTTTGTCACCTCCATATACGAGAAACATATCCTTAGTCCTTTTCAGGTACTTCAGGATGTTCTTGGCCGCTGTCCAGTGATCCACTCCTGGATTACTTTGGTACCTCCCTGCTAGACTTATAGCAAGGCACACATCGGGTCTGGTACACAGCATTGCATACATGATAGATCCTATGGCTGAAGCATAGGGAACATCTTTCATTTTCTCTCTATCTTCTGCAGTGGTCGGGCATTGAGTCTGACTCAACTTCACACCTTGTAACACAGGCAAGAACCCTTTCTTTGCTTGATCCATTTTGAACTTCTTCAAAATCTTGTCAAGGTATGTGCTTTATGAAAGTCCAATTAAACATCTTGATCTATCTCTATAGATCTTTATGCCTAATATGTAAGCAGCTTCACTGAGGTCTTTCATTGAAAAACTCTTATTCAAGTATCCCTTTATGCTATCCAGAAATTCTATATCATTTCCAATCAGTAATATGTCATCCACATATAATATCAGAAATGCTATAGAGCTCCCACTCACTTTCTTGTAAATACAGGCTTCTCCAAAAGTCTGTATAAAACCAAATGCTTTGATCACACTATCAAAGCGTTTATTCCAACTCCGAGAGGCTTGCACCAGTCCATAAATGGATCGCTGGAGCTTGCACACTTTGTTAGCTCCCTTTGGATCGACAAAACCTTCTGGTTGCATCATATACAACTATTCTTCCAGAAATCCATTCAGGAATGCAGTTTTGACATCCATCTGCCAAATTTCATAATCATAAAATGCGGCAATTGCTAACATGATTCGGACAGATTTAAGCATCGCTACGGGTGAGAAGGTCTCATCGTAGTCAACCCCTTGAACTTGTCGAAAACCTTTTGCGACAAGTCGATCTTTGTAGACAGTAATATTACCGTCAGCGTCAGTCTTCTTCTTGAAGATCCATTTATTCTCAATTGCTTGCCGATCATTGGGCAAGTCAACCAAACTCCATACTTTGTTCTCATACATGGATCCCATCTCAGATTTCATGGCTTCAAGCCATTTTGCGGAATCTGGGCTCACCATCGCTTCTTCATAGTTCGTAGGTTCACCATGATCTAGTAGCATGACTTCCAGAACAGGATTACCGTACCACTCTGGTGCGGATCTCACTCTGGTTGATCTATGAGGTTTAGTAGTATCTTGTTCTGAAGTTTCATGATCATTATCATTAGCTTCCTCATAATTGGTGTAGGTGTCACTGAAACAGTTTTCTGTGATGCACTATTTTCCAATAAGGGAGCAGGTACAGTTACCTCGTCAAGTTATACTTTCCTCCCACTCACTTCTTTCGAGAGAAACTCCTTCTCTAGAAAGGATCCTTTCTTAGCAACGAATGTCTTGCCTTCGGATCTGTGATAGAAGGTGTACCCAACAGTCTCCTTTGGGTATCCTATGAAGACACATTTCTCCGATTTGGGTTCGAGCTTATCAGGTTGAAGCTTTTTCACATAAGCATCGCAGCCCCAAACTTTAAGAAACGACAACTTTGGTTTCTTGCCAAACCATAGTTCATAAGGTGTCGTCTCAACGGATTTTGATGGTGCCCTATTTAATGTGAATGCGGCCGTCTCTAAAGCATAACCCCAAAACGATAGCAGTAAATCAGTAAGAGACATCATAGATCGCACCATATCTAGTAAAGTACGATTACGACGTTCGGACACACCATTACGCTGTGGTGTTCTGGGTGGCGTGAGTTACGAAACTATTCCGCATTGTTTCAGATGTAGACCAAACTCGTAACTCAAATATTCTCCTCCACGATCAGATCGCAGAAACTTTATTTTCTTGTTACGATGATTTTCAACTTCACTCTGAAATTCTTTGAACTTTTCAAATGTTTCAGACTTATGCTTCATTAAGTAGATATACCCATATCTGCTTAAATCATCTGTGAAGGTGAGAAAATAACGATATCCGCCACGAGCCTCAACATTCATCGGACCACATACGTCTGTATGTATGATTTCCAACAAATCTGTTGCTCTCTCCATTGTACCGGAGAACGGTGTTTTAGTCATCTTGCCCATGAGGCACGGTTCGCAAGTACCAAGTGATTCATAATCAAGAGGTTCCAAAAGTCCATCGGTATGGAGTTTCTTCATGTGCTTTACACCGATATGACCTAAATGGCAGTGCCACAAATAAGTTGCACTATCATTATCAACTCTGCATCTTTTGGCTTCAACATTATGAATATGTGTGTTACTACTATCGAGATTCATCAAAAATAGACCACTCTTCAAAGGTGCATGACCATAAAAGATATTACTCATATAAATAGAACAACCATTATTCTCTGATTTAAATGAATAACCGTCTCGCATTAAACAAGATCCAGATATAATGTTCATGCTCAACGCTGGCACCAAATAACAATTATTTAGGTCTAATATTAATCCCGAAGGTAGATGTAGAGGTAGCGTGCCGACCGCGATCACATCGACTTTAGAACCATTTCCCACGCGCATCGTCACCTCGTCCTTTGCCAGTGTTCGCTTAATCCGTAGTCCCTGTTTCGAGTTGCAAATATTAGCAACATAACCAGTATCAAATACCCAGGTGCTACTGCGAGCTCTAGTAAGGTACACATCAATAACATGTATATCACATATACCTTTGTTCACCTTGCCATCCTTCTTATCCGCCAAATACTTGGGGCAGTTCCGCTTCCAGTGACCAGTCTGCTTGCAGTAGAAGCACTCAGTTTCAGGCTTAGGTCCAGACTTGGGTTTCTTCTCCTGATAAGCAACTTGCTTGCTTTTCTTCTTGAATTTCCCCTTCTTCTTCCCTTTGCCCTTTTTCTTGAAACTAGTGGTCTTGTTGACCATCAACACTTGATGCTCCTTCTTGATTTCTACCTCCGCAGCTTTCAGCATTGCGAAGAGCTCGGGAATAGTCTTATTCATCCCTTGCATATTATAGTTCATCACAAAGCTCTTGTAGCTTGGTGGCAGTGATTGGAGAATTCTGTCAATGACGCAATCATCTGGAAGATTAACTCCCATCTGAATCAAGTGATTATTATACCCAGACATTTTGAGTATATGCTCACTAACAGAACTGTTCTCCTCCATCTTGCAGCTATAGAACTTATTGGAGACTTCATATCTCTCAATCCGGGCATTTGCTTGAAATATTAACTTCAACTCCTGGAACATCTCATATGCTCCATGACGTTCAAAACGTCGTTGAAGTCCCGATTCTAAGCCGTAAAGCATGGCACACTGAACTATCGAGTAGTCATCAGCTTTGCTCTGCCAGACGTTCATAACATCTGGTGTTGCTCCAGCAGCAGGCCTGGCACCCAGCGGTGCTTCCAGGACGTAATTCTTCTGTGCAGCAATGAGGATAATCCTCAAGTTACGGACCCAGTCCGTGTAATTGCTACCATCATCTTTCAACTTTGCTTTCTCAAGGAACGCATTAAAATTTAACGGAACAACAGCATGGGCCATTTATCTACAATTAACATAAACAAGCAAGATACTATCAGGGACTAAGTTCATGATAAATTTAAGTTCAATTAATCATATTACTCAAGAACTCCCACTTAGATAGACATCCCTCTAATCATCTAAGTGATCACGTGATCCAAATCAACTAAACCATAACCGATCATCACGTGAAATGGAGTAGTTTTCAATGGTGAACATGGCTATGTTGATCATATCTACTATATGATTCATGCTCGATCTTTCGATCTCAGTGTTCCGAGGCCATATCTGCATATGCTAGGCTCGTCAAGTTTAACCTGAGTATTCTGCGTGTGCAAAACTGGCTTGCACCTGTTGTAGATGGACATAGAGCTTATCACACCCGATCATCACGTGGTGTTTGGGCACGACGAACTTTGGTAACGGTGCATACTCAGGGAGAACGCTTTTATCTTGAAATTTAGTGAGAGATCATCTTATAATGCTACCATCAATCAAAGCAAGATAAGATGCATAAAAGATAAACATCACATGCAATCAATATAAGTGATATGATATGGCCATCATCATCTTGTGCTTGTGATCTCCATCCTCGAAGCACCGTCGTGATCACCATCGTCACCGGCGCGACACCTTGATCTCCATCGTAGCATCGTTGTCGTCTCGCCAATCTTATGCTTCTACGACTATCGCTACCGCTTAGTGATAAAGTAAAGCATTACAGGGCGATTGCATTGCATACAATAAAGCGACAACCATATGGCTCCTGCCGGTTGCCGATAACTCGGTTACAAAACATGATCATCTCATACAATAAAATTTAGCATCATGTCTTGACCATATCACATCACAACATGCCCTGCAAAAACAAGTTAGACGTCCTCTACTTTGTTGTTGCATGTTTTACGTGGCTGCTATGGGCTTAAGCAAGAACCAATCTTACCTACGCATCAAAACCACAACGATAGTTTGTCAAGTTGGTGATGTTTTAACCTTCGCAAGGACCGGGCGTAGCCACACTCGGTTCAACTAAAGTTGGAGAAACTGTCACCCGCAAGCCACCTATGTGCAAAGCACGTCGGGAGAACCGGTCTCGCGTAAGCGTATGCGTAATGTCAGTCCGGGCCGCTTCGTCCAACAATACCGCCGAACCAAAGTATGACATGCTGGTAAGCAGTATGACTTATATCGCCCACAACTGACTTGTGTTCTACTCGTGCATATAACATCAACATATAAAACCTAGGCTCGGATGCCACTGTTGGGTTTCGTAGTAATTTCAAAAAAATTCCTACGCACACGCAAGATCATGGTGATGCATAGCAACGAGAGGGGAGAGTATGATCTACGTACCCTTGTAGATCGACAACGGAAGCGTTTGGTTGATGTAGTCGTACGTCTCCACGGCCCGACCGATCAAGCACCAAAACTACGGCACCACCGAGTTCTAGCACACGTTCAGCTCGATGACGATCCCCGGACTCCGATCCAGCAAAGTGTCGGGGAAGAGTTCCGTCAGCACGACGGCGTGGTGACGATCTTGATGTACTACTGTCGCAGGGCTTCACCTAAGCACCGCTACAATATTATCGAGGACTATGGTGGAAGGGGGCACCGCACACGGCTAAGAATATGATCACGTGGATCAACTTGTGTCTCTAGGGGGTGCCCCTGCCTCCGTATATAAAGGTTCAAGGGAGGGGGGCCGGCCGGCCAGGAGAGGCGCGCCAGGAGGAGTCCTACTCCCTCTGGGAGTAGGACTCCCCCCTTTCCTAGTTGGAATAGGATTCGTGGAGGGGGGGGGGAAGAGGAGAGAGAGGAGGAAGGGGGGCCGGCCCCCTCTTCTTGTCCAATTCGGACCAAGGGGGGAGTGGCGCGCGGCCCATCTCTGGCCACCTCTCCTCTCTTCCACTAAGGCCCACTAAGGCCCATATACCTCCCGGGGGGTTCCGGTAACCTCCCAGTACTCCGGTAAAATCCCGATTTCACCCGGAACACTTCCGATATCCAAACATAGGCTTCCAATATATCAATCTTTATGTATCGACCATTTCGAGACTCCTCGTCATGTCCGTGATCACATCCGGGACTCCGAACAACCTTCGGTACATCAAAATGCATAAACTCATAATATAACTGTCATCGTAGCCTTAAGCGTGCGGACCCTATGGGTTCGAGAACAATGTAGACATGACCGAGACACGTCTCCGGTCAATAACCAATAGCGGAACCTGGATGCTCATATTGGCTCCTACATATTCTACGAAGATCTTTTATCGGTCAGACCGCATAACAACATACGTTGTTCCCTTTGTCATCGGTATGTTACTTGCCCGAGATTCGATCGTCGGTATCCCATACCTAGTTCAATCTTGTTACCGGCAAGTCTCTTTACTCGTTCTGTAATACATCATCTCGCAACTAACTCATTAGTTGCAGTGCTTGCAAGGCTTAAGTGATGTGCATTACCGAGAGGGCCCAGAGATACCTCTCCGACAATTGGAGTGACAAATCCTAATCTCGAAATACGCCAACCCAACATGTACCTTTGGAGACACCTGTAGAGCTCCTTTATAATCACCCAGTAACGTTGTGACGTTTGGTAGCACACAAAGTGTTCCTCCGGCAAACGGGAGTTGCATAATCTCATAGTCATAGGAACATGTATAAGTTATGAAGAAAGCAATAGCAACATACTAAACGATCGGGTGCTAAGCTAATGGAATGGGTCATGTCAATCAGATCATTCAACTAATGATGTGATCCTGTTAATCAAATGACAACTCTTTGTCCATGGTTAGGAAACATAATCATCTTTGATTAACAAGCTAGTCTAGTAGAGGCATACTAGTGACACTCTGTTTGTCTATGTATTCACACATGTATTATGTTTCCGGTTAATACAATTCTAGCATGAATAATAAACTTTTATCATGGTATAAGGAAATAAATAATAACTTTATTATTGCCTCTAGGGCATATTTCCTTCAATATTTTCTTACGGTCCCTTTTTGCGTCGAAAATAAGACAAACTTACGGAACGTAAAATTACGGTGCATTGATGGTAAAATAGAGGGGTGGTGAAGAATAACTATTCCTCGCCCAGGATGACAAATAGCGCGACCCCCCTGCCATATATATCGGAGGGGGAAGGAAAGAGAGGGGGGGAGGGGGGGGAGGGAAGGAAAGGGGAATCCTATTCCCCTCTTTCCTTTCCCTTCCCCTCTTTCCTTCTACTCCTTGGTCGGCCCATATGGGGGTGCACCAGCCCCTTGTGGCTGGTGCGTTTCCCCTCTGGGCCTATAAGGCCCATATCTTTTGCCGGGGTGCCCTGAACCCCTTCCGGTGACCTGATAAGTACCCGGTACTTCCCGAAACACTTCCGGTGTCCGAATACTATCATCCTATATATCAATCTTTACCTCTCGACCATTTCGAGACTCCTCGTCATGTCCGTGATCTCATCCGAGACTCCGAACATCATTCGGACACCAAATCACATAACTCATATAACACTATATCATCATCGAACATTAAGCGTGCGGACCCTACGGGTTCGAAAACTATGTAGACATGACCGAGACACCTCTCCGGTCAATAACCAATAGCGGAACCTAGATGCCCATATTGGCTCCTACATATTCTACGAAGATCTTTATTGGTCGAACCATTATGACAACATACGTAATTCCCTTTGTCCATCGGTATGTTACTTGCCCGAGATTTGATCGTCGGTATCTTCATACCTAGTTCAATCTCTTTACCGGCAAGTGTCTTTACTCGTTCCGTAAGACATCAGCTCGTGACTAACTCCTTAGTCGTTTGCTTGCAAGCTTATGATGTGTATTACCGAGGGGGCCCAGAGATAGCTCTCCGATACTCGGAGTGACAAATCCTAATCTCGATCTATGCCAACTCAACAGACACCTTTGGAGATACCTGTAGAGCATCTTTATAATCACCCAGTTACGTTGTGATGTTTGATAGCACATAAGGCATTCCTCCGGTATCCGGGAGTTGCATAATCTCATAGTCGAAGGAATATGTATTTGACATGAAGAAAGTAGTAGCAATAAAACTGAACGATCATAATGCTAAGCTAACGGATGGGTCTTGTCCATCACATCATTCTCCTAATGATGTGACCCCGTTATCAAATGACAACTCACTTCCATGGTTAGGAAACCTTAACCATCTTTGATCAACGAGCTAGTCAAGTAGAGGCTCACTAGGGACACGATGTTTGTTTATGTATTCACACATGTATTTAGGTTTCCAATCAATAAAATTCTAGTATGAATACTAAACCTTTATCATGAATAAGGAAATATAAAATAACAACTTTATTATTGCCTCTAGGGCATATTTCCTTCAGTCTCCCACTTGCACTAGAGTCAATAAGCTAGATTACATTGTAATAAATCTAACACCCATGGAGTCTTGGTGCTAATCATGTTTTGCTTGCGGAAGAGGCTTAATCAACGGGTCTGCTACATTCAGATCCGCATGTATTTTGCAAATCTCTATATCTCCCTGCTTAACTTGTTCACGGATGGAGTTGAAGCGTCTCTTGATGTGTCTGGTTCACTTGTGAAATCTGGATTTTTGCCAAGGTAATCGCTCTAGTATTGTCACAAAAGATTTTCATTGGACCCGATGCACTAGGTATTACACCTAGATCGGATATTAACTCCTTCATCCACACTCCTTCATTTGTTACTTCCGAAGCAGCTATGTACTCCGCTTCACACGTAGCCCGCCACAACGCTCTACTTGGAACTGCACCAACTGACAGCTCCACCATTCAATATAAATACGTATCCAGTTTGTGACTTAGAGTCATCCGGATCAGTATCAAAGCTCGCATCGACGTAACCATTTATGACGAGCTCTTTGTCACCTCCATAAACGAGAAACATATCCTTGATCCTTTTCACGTACTTCAGGATGTTCTTGACCGTTGTCTAGTGATCCACTCCTGGATTACTTTGGTACCTCCCTGCTAGACTTATGGCAAGGCACACATCAGGTCTGGTACACAACATAGCATACATGATAGAACCTATGGCTGAGGCATAGGGAATGACTTCCATTTTCCCTCTATCTTCGGCAGTGGTCGGGCTTTGAGTCTGACTCGACTTCACACCTTGCAACACAGGCAAGAACCCTTTCTTTGACTAATCCATTTTGAACTTCTTCAAAACTTTGTCAAGGTATGTGCTTTGTGAAAGTCCTATTAAGCATCTTGATCTATCTCTATAGATCTTGATTCTCAATATATAAGCAGCTTCACCAAGGTCTTTCATTGAAAAACTCATATTCAAGTATCCTTTTGTGACACCCAGATAATTAAGCTACTGTAATCCCAAGTTAATGGTGCCACGTCACCACTCTTACTGTTGCTATTCCTCGGTTGATCCAAATCACAATCCAGATTCCAATTCAAATTAAAGTCCGAGTATTCAAATTTGTCAAGCATGCAAACTAAAATGTTCATCTTTTGGACAATATTCCATAACTAATTATGGTGGTGAGCCAATATTTTTGCAAAGTGTTTAAATGCCTTAAACTAGTCAAGACACTGGCCTACCTAATAATTTAATTGATTTTTAAATTGTAAAAAAATACTAAACTATTTTATTTTAACCTCAAACTATTTCTAGAAGTCGCATAATTACTAATGTTGATTTAGGGGCTCATGTTGTGTTTTATAAAACTAGAATAAAAGAAAACTAATAAGAAATTATAAACTTTAAAAAGAAAAGAAAATTGCAAATAGAAAAGCAGAACTTTAAAACAATGGAAAAGGCCCCCCTGTTTTTTTTCGGGCCGTAACCCACACGGCCTGCCCCGGTGGCCCACCTGCCACCTCCCCTCGTTGTCGTCTTCTCCCCACGCCCCCACTTTTCGTCCGACTGCACCCGCTGTCGCCGACGGACCAGCTCACCGTCCCGCGCCGCTACTTGGCCCCCGGAGGGAATAAGGATGCCGCCTGCGCCCCTCGATCTTCCCTCCCACTTGCCCCTAGCTCCGCCACTCCCACTCTCTCCTTCCCCCCCACTCCACCTCGCTTCCCCCTAGATCTGCCTCGCTTGAGACCTCGGTGGCCACGCTCGCCGTCGTCTTGGACATCAGCCACGACCAGTCGCCTCCTCGACGCCCTGGACTGCGCCGGGGAGCTCGCCTTCGTCGTCCTCGTCTTCCCGGTGCAAGGGTTCGCTCTGGGTCATTGCCGGCGCTCAAGACTGACTCCATCTTCATCTTCGCCGGTCGCCACTGCTTCTCTTCGGTCTGCACTGCTCCGGCCGTCCTCGGCTTCGCCAAGACACCAGCGAGCGCCTCTGTGAGCCCACGAACAAGATCCCTCCCATCCCAGCTCAAATCCATCGCTCTAGCCAGTTTCCCACCATGACCAAGTTGGATGCCGCACGGCTAGTCGCCGGCGCCACTCTGGTGGCCTTTGGTCTCGCGCGTGTACCCGTCGTCTGCACTGCGTCGCGTAGATTCTTCCTAGCCCCCTGCTCGTCGTGTGCGCGCCCGTGACTTCGACCCCGTCGAGTCCGAGCCGCGACATCGCTCCGACCTTGCGTAGAAGCGGACGAGCTCGCGCTCGCCGTGTTCCGTGCGCCCTCCCAGTGCGCAGCTCGCGCCCGTCCGCGCTCCCACGCGCGGGCCACCCTCGGCCTTGCTCACGCTCCCCGCTCGACCACGCCACTAATTGCTCGCCATCACCCTGCCCGCCGTGCCGACCACCACGCCCGCCTCCTCGCAGCCACCCCACAGCTCTACCCCGCGTGCTGCTCGTCGGCCGATCCTACGCCCCGCCGTTGGCCGTCGCGCTCCCCTGCTCCCCTTGCCGATGCGCGCTCCTGCTGCTGCTGCATCGTAGCCCGCGGCCGTGCATGCCCCGCCAGTGACTGGCCGCACCCGCCAAGCCGCGCCGCCGCCGCCTCTCTTCCCGCCTGCGCTGCAGCCGTCCCGCGCCACTCCGCCTGCGATGCTGTCTGCTGCTGCTGCTCCGGGCTGCCGCTGCTAGCCATCGCCTGACGTCGGCGCTCGCCGCCGTCGCCCCGGGCCTCCAGCGCCACGCCGCGTCTAATAGCCGCCCAGGTTCGGCCTCGCGCGATAGCCCGTAACCGCCTGCCCGCTTGGCCTCTGGGCCAATGACGGCAGGGCCCCACGCCCCTGTATTTTCTTTAAAAAAGATTTAAATAAATAAATATAAATATAATTAACTTAATTAATCATGGTTAGTTAACTAATTAAGTTTAATTAAGGTTAAAATGGTAATTAGCAAATCAGTGTATGACAGAGGGCCCCACCCTCTGTTGACTAGTCAAATGTTGTCTGGTCAAGTGGGTCCCCTGGCCCACATGTCATCCTGTGTGTACACTTCTGTGTACACAAGGCTGGGTACCCATAGTGTTTTAATCTTTATTTTCGAATTAAAAGTAATTTCAGAAAATGTTTAAATCTTTGAAAAATCATATAAAATAATCTGTAACTCGGATGAAAAAGTTTTCTACATGAACGTTGCTCAGAACGACGAGGCGAATCCCAATACACGGTCCATTCTTCCACCACACGTCCCTAGCATAGAGAACATATAACCTTCCCCTCCGTTTCATTTGTCCGAAAATGCAAACTTCGGGAAAACTTTCCCGGATGTTTTTCCCTTTCGCGGGTATCATGTAGCCTTGCATTAGATCACCCATACCGATGCTTTGTCTTGTCATGCTTAGTGTTCCATCTGTGTGCTCTGTATTTATTGTTTCCTCCCCCTCTTCTCTCCGATAGACCCCAAGACCGCTGTTGATGCCCCTGTGACCGACTACATCGACGACGACCCTTCTTCTCTTTCAGCGGAGCTTTCAGGCAAGCCCCCCTCGTTTGATCATTCCGATATCGCCCATTCCATTCTCTCATGCTTGCATTAGATTTTGCTACTGTAATTGATTGTTCCTATTCTGATGCATAGCCTGCTTTTGTAACCTGCTTATTGTTATCTACCTGCTTATCCTAAACTACTTAGTATAGGTTGGTTAGTGATCCTTCAGTGACGCCGACCTTGTCCTCCCCGCAGCCACCCCACGGCTCTGCCCCGCGTGCTACTCATCAGCCGATCCCGCGCCCCGCCCTTGGCTGCCGCACTCCCCTGCTCCCCTTGTCGATGCGCGCTGCTACTACTGCTGCATCGCAGCCCGCTGCCACGCGTGCCCCGCCGGCGACTGGCCGCACCTGCCGAGCCACGCCGCCGCCTCCCTGCCGCCTGCCTGCACCGCAGCCTTCCCACGCCACTCCGCCCGCGATGCTGCCTGCTGCTGCCGGTGCTAGCCACCGCCCGACGCCGGCGCTCGCCGCCATCGCCTCGGGCCTCCAGCACCCCGCCGCGCCTAACAGCCGCCCGGTTTCGGCCTCGCCCGATAGCCCGTAACCGCCTGCCCACTTGGCCTTTGGGCCAATGACGGCAGGGTCCCACACACCTGTATTTTCTTTAAAAAAAGATTTAACGAAAATAAATAAATATAATATAAATACAATTAATTAATTAATTAATCATGGTTAGTTAACTAATTAAGTTTAATTAGCCTGCTAATTATACTAGGTTAAAATGGTAATTAGCAAATCAGTGATGACAGGGGGCCCCATCCCTAGTTGACTAGTCAAACGTTGACTGGTCAACTGGGTCCGCCTGGCCCACATGTCATCCTCTGTGTACACTTCTGTGTACACAGGGTTGGGTACCCATAGTGTTTTAATCTTTTTTTCGAATTAAAAGTAATTTCAGAAAATGTTTAAATCTTTGAAAAATCATATAAAATAATTCGTAACTCGGGTGAAAAACTTTTCTACATGAAAGTTGCTCAAAACAATGAGACGAATACGAATTCGCGGTCCGTTCTTCCGCCACACATCCCTAGCATAGCAAACATGTAACCGCCCCCCTCTATTTTATCTGTCCGAAAATGCAAACTTCGGGAAAACTTTCTCGGATGTTTCCCCCCTTCGCCGGTATCGTGTAGCCTTGCGTTAGATCACCCATACTGCTGCTTTGTCTTGTCATGCTTAGTGTTGCATCTGTGTGCTATGTATTTATTGTTTCTTCCCCCTCTTCTCTCCGGTAGACCCAAAGACAGGTAGTGATGCCTGTGTGATCGACTACGTCGATGACGACCCTTCTTCCCTTTCAGCGAAGCTTCCGGGCTAGCCCCCCTTTGATCATTCTGATATCGCCCATTCCATTCTCTCATGCTTGCATTAGATTTTGCTACTGTAATTGATTGCTCCTATTCTGATGCATAGCCTGCTTTTGTAACCTACTTATTGTTATCTACTTGCTTATCCTAAACTGGTAGTATAGGTTGGTTAGTGATCCTTCAGTGACCCCCACCTTGTCCTTGTTACCCCTGCTTCATCATTGATGACTCGATCAACGTGATCGATGACTAGAGCCGACACCTCACATCACATCACGCCCCTTTTGTTGCTCGGCTCTACAGAGCTATTATCGAGTGCCGAGGGTGATACCTCATAACACACTCCTGATGATGACTTTCTAGTGTAGCTATTCGGCCGCGGTCATCGAGGGTGATTCCTCCTTGACCACTCCCGATACGACGCTGTCGTGCAACCCCTCAAGTGTGAACCTCGAGGGTGGTTCCTCTTATGTTCACCTTGATGATTACATCGAGTGGAATCCACCGAGGGTGATTCCTCGGGTTTTCCTCCTTGATGCGTTGGACACACGGTTACCTTGACTTTACTTGAGACCATTATTGAAGTCGGGTCGGTCTTGAGGGGTACCCATGAGTTGATGTGAAAGTCGGACGGGCCAATAGAGCACCCGCGAGTTTTCCATGAGGCACGGCCAGGCATTCTGGGCCCTTCCCGTAAGTCCATGAGATGGGGCGACGGGGTCACATTATCATGAGTCTCTGCTCGTCTCCACGAGCCCCCAATGCACTAACATGTTTGGATATTTGTTCTGAGTTGGCCTCTGGCCTTTACGCACTAACCACCATGCGAGAATAGTTATGGGCCTCGACGTCGTAGTATCAGCCGAGGCTTTGTCAGACGTCTAGTTCAGCATTATGGCACAGTCGGATCGTGCTGGCCATCCGAGGCAGTGCTAGTATCCACCCTGCACAAAACGACCTGAAGTGCAATGGGCGATGGACCCAAGACCCCGGAGTGTTTAAGATGTAGACCGGCGGGGACCTCCCTGCTGAGCCTAGGTAGGGTTGCGAAGTGTTGATCTTCCGAGGCCGGGCATGACCCAGGAAAGTGTTTCCGGGTAGAGTGATCGAGCATGTTGGGTAACGTGGTGCACCCCTGCAGGGAAGACATATATTCGAATATCGTGTCCACGGTAATGGACGTTCAAACTTATATCCTGATCTATTATAACTAGAAATGGATACTTGAGATATGTGGCTCCGGGATTGCTTTCTCGCAGGGAGTCGAGGAAGGATATTTGGGCGTTAATGCTATAACATGTTTGTTAAATATAAACTGATGTTCTTTACTCTTCTACATGCTGCAAGATGCTCGGAGGTACTTGAAGATGCTAGTCTTCGATAGGCCAGGCCTTCCCCTCTATTCTGGCATTTTGTAGTTCAGTCCACAGATACAACCCTCACATTTGATACCAATGCATACTTAGTATAGATCTGATGCTTGCGAGTACTTTGGATGAGTACTCACGGTTGCTTTGCTACCCCTTTTCCCCTTCTTCCTTCTTTCCGGTTGTTACAACCAGATGGTGGATCCCAGGAGCCAGCTGCCACCCCGACGACTACTACTACTACCCCGAGGGTACCTACTACTACGTGGAGCCCGCCGACGACCAGGAGTAGTTAGGAGGTCCCAGGCAAGAGGCCTTGCCTCTTCGATCGTTGATGTTTGTGCTAGCCGTCTTAAGGCAAAACTTGTTTAATTTACGTCTGTACTCAGATATTGTTGCTTCCACTGAGGCTTGTGTATCGAGCTTTTGTATTTGAGCCCTCGAGGCCCTTGGCTTGTAATATGAAGCTTGTATTATTTGAATTTGTGTCTAGAGTTGTGTTGTGATATCTTCCCGTGAGTCCCTAATCTTGATCGTACATATTTGTGTGTATAATTAGTGTAGGATTGAATCGAGGGTGTCACAAGTTGGTATCAGAGCCGACTGCCTGTAGGAACCCCTTTCCAACTCCTTGGCCGAAGTTGAGTCTAGTCTTTGAAAAACTACTTTACTAACTTGGTTGTGTGGCTTACGGGACCACGTCGCCATTGGGTGGTATTAGGATCCTTTACTCCTTGTCTATACTCTGGTATTCTGATCTCTCTTCTATCCGGGTTAAATGATTTTGCTAAATCTAACATTAGGATCTCGTGATCACCTCCACCCGGAGATTTATGTTACCCCTTTCTCGAATTGAGGGCCAAGTTCTGCTTCACCAATGTTCACTGACCGCAGGATCCTCTTATCGAGGGCACCCTACGTCGTCATTCGCAAATCCCTCGCTCTAGAGGTTTTACCTGACGTTGATGTAGCCCTTGCTATGTCCCGCTGTTGTAGACCTCCATTGCGTACATGTGTGCCACCTAGTATGTCTATGATGTTTCTCTTGTCTGCACTCATCAGACAGTGTTTAATTGGCCCTGCATATGTACCAGTATGTCCTTAATGACTACTGTGTTGTACATACTGCTCCTTTGCTCACTGATCAAGTTACATCATGGATGATTCCATACATTTGCTCCACCCCTTTGATGAACTACCCCCTGTTGCTTTTAAGCAGGATGGTTAGACCCGCTGGTCGTGATCATGGTGGCGACAATCCACCACCTCCTGAATACATATCCGGAATGATACGGTAGTTGAGCTGAATTGCCAGTTCATGGAAGGAGTCATGGCCCAGTTTCTGCGTCCTAATATGAATCAGCAACCTGCCCTAGTTACTCTGCAAAAAATTTCACATCTCAACCCTGTCATCTATCGCAGCTCAGCTCAGCCCCTTGATGCTGATGACTGGCTCCGTGACATCACTTTCGAGTTGGAGTCTTCTAATGTAGCCCTGTCAACTATGCCACCTTCGCGGCTTACTACCTGAAAGGTCCCGCTGCTCAATGGTGGGACAACCACAGTTCCTTACCTGTTTGAATTGTCATCACTTGGCCGAATTTCCAAGCTGCATTCCGTGGGCCAATGTCGAACCACCATGGTTAGTCACAACGTCCCCGTTGAAATTGAAGGGTTGGATTTCCATGTTCCCCCATTGATTTGAAGTCTTCCAATATCGACCTCATTCAGGGAATGGAATGGTTGAAAACACATACCGCTTATATCATTTGTGCCACTAAAACCATCCATCTACTACATCCTTCAAATGAGATAGTAAGCTACCATGCTCATCTTGTTTGTAATGCCGAAGCACGGAGTTTTCTTGAATGCGTCAAACGCTTCTCCTCTTGTGAGAATTGAAGATGCTCCAGTCATTTGTGAATTCCAAGGTGTCTTTCCAAAAGATCTACCCAGTCCATAACATTGGACTTGTTGTAGTTAAATTTGCACTGAAGTTGTGGCGGCATTATCTTCCTGGTAATCATTGCGAGATCTTCATCGATCATCAAAGTCTGAAGTAATTGTTTACTCAGCTAGATCTGGATCTCCGTCAACAGTGACATATGGAAACAATCGCAGACTAAGACATGGTATTTCTTATACCCTTGTCAAGGCTAATCGTGGTCGATGCCCTGAGTCGCAAGTCTTATTGCAATAACCACATGGCTTATAAAGCTCAACCCCTGCAAGATGATCTCACTTACAAAGAGCATCCGATCCGTGTTCTCGTCCAAACTGAACGTCGCACCCATTAGAGGGCTATCCAATTTCTCAAGGTCTATTGGTCGAATCGGTTTGAAGTTGAAGCCACTTGGGAACACGAGGATCGTCTTTGTGATGAATACCTCTCTTTGTTTCCTTCTACCTCCTAAAATCTCGGGACGAGATTTCTTGTAGTGGAGGAGAATTGTGACACCCGGATAATTAAGCTACAGTAATCCCAAGTTAATGGTGCCACATCACCACTCTTACTGTTGCTAATCCTCGGTGATCCAAATTGCAATCTAGATTCCAATTCAAATTAAAGTTCGGGTATTCTAATTTGTCAAACATGCAAACTAAAATGTTCATCTTTTGGACAATATTCCATAACTAATTATGGTGGTGAACCAATATTATTGCAAAGTATTTAAATGCCTTAAACTAGTCAACACAGTCGCCTAGCTAATAATTTAATTGCTTTTTAAATTGTAGAAAATACTAAACTAATTTATTTTAACCTCAAACTATTTGTGGAAGTGGCATAATTACTAATGTTGATTTAGGGGCTAGTGCTGTGTTTTATAAAACTATAGAATTAAAAGAAAACTAATAAGAAATTAGAATCTGTAAAAAGAAAAGAAAATTGCAAATAGAAAAGCAAAACTTTAAAACAATGTGTTAGGACCCCGATTCCAAGTCACATCTATCTAGCTGGTAACAACTCATATCACTTTGCGGCCTCACGCATGGTATTCCCACGGGTGTCGCCTTACCATGGCTCGGGACCGTTTGCGCCTTTTGGCTCACGTATATGATAGCATCCATATGTCAGGGAACCCGGGCCGACATGGCTAGTCGTGAACCCAAAGCGCCACTAACCTATGGGGACATGCATACATGAATCAGATCGAGCATGTCGGTCATCAGCGTGTGAATCCGGGCTGTAGCACTGGGCTAACAGGACTCCGGGAACCCGGGCTATAGCAAGCTAGGCAGGACTCCGGATGTGACCCCGTGACATTTCCCCGAAGGGACAGACACAGGAACGAAGTGAAACACATGCCGGCCAGTCAAGTGTCCTGAGCAGTAGTGCTGGGCTAGCAGGACTCCGGTGAACCGGGTTGTAGCGGACTACTATGGCTCATGGAAGCACTAGACTACATTTCCCTATAAGAGAGGCTGCCAAGGATAAACAACTAGATTGTCGGATCCCACACATACCAAGCATTTCAATCATACACACAATATGCTCGATATGTGTAAATACAACATGGCATCACAACAAAACTCTACAACTCAAAGTACTTTATTTAAAGGCTCTGGAGAGCCATACATAACATGTTCATACAGGTAGGGGTCACATGACCCGACACTCAAGTCATACAAGCATACAAGCACATGCGGAAGCAAATAAGTCTAAGTACAGACACTAGAAAGAAAGAAGGCTTGACGAAGCCTGTCTATCTACATAGGCCCCTCCATGGCTAGAATCACTGCCTGGGTGGCAAGTTACTCATCGACGTCAAGGTCTATGTAAAACCCGTCGGAGGGGGCAATGTTGTCATCTGAAAACAGTAATTAAAGCAACATGAGTACAAAGGTACTCAGCAAGACTTACAACATATCCTACTTTACATGCTCATTCTCAAGAAGGTGGTGGAGTTATTGCAGCAAGCCAGCTTTGACTCTTGGCTAAGCTATCCTACGAGACACCACTTGTAAAATAGTTTTCGCACACGAGTCCACTAATCACCAACACAATACTCCACCGAGGATCCTCCCTCGTCATCCTACGAGAGGGCCATCCCCGGTACTCACACTTATCTTGAGTCTTTTAGTAGTAACCATTAACTTGTCTATGAACTGTATAGGCAACCAAGTAGTCCTTTACCACGGACGCGGCTATTCGAATAGATGATGTTAACCCTGCAGGGGAGTACTTATTCATACACGCTCTCACCACTTACCGTCGTTTACACGACATGTACTCAGCAACCTTCAAGCGGAAGCCCAACGAGGGTGTCGGCCACGGCCTACCTAAACACTCAAGTCTCTAGTCCAGGTTTATCGCCTATCCAGGTTCCATCCGCAGGGAGTCCGGCCGAGTTTTCCACATACGGCCCCGAACGATGTGAACAGGGTTCCCGAGACACCAAACGGGTGACTCGGTACACCGTGCCACGGTGTATCTACCGCATCATAGCCCACCCCTAGGGTCAGCCCTACGCACGGCCGCCAACACATAACCTACAAACACGAGAAACTAGTTGCAACTCCTAGACAGAGTACTAGGGTGGTTAAGAAGACGAGAGGGTCAATTAAGGATCCCAATGCATGGTAGTAACTAATTCTTAAATCATACATACAGATCTCAATTCTTAGCGATGGCCTCAATGAAACAACCCACCATGTACTCCTACATGGCCTCTCATTGATACCTTTACCAAATCATGTTCAACACATCCCTCACATTACCGACATAATCATTTCACTCTAGCCCATCACCCAGATGAACCAGACCTGACACAACTCTAAGCATAGCAGGCATGGCAAGGTAGGAAACACAAACATGGCTCAATCAACTCCTACACATGCTAGTGGGTTTCATCTAGTTACTGTGGCAATGACAGGTCATGCAGAGGATAAGGGTTCAACTACCGCAACACACAGCAGTTTGAAACGTTGTTGTCTTAATGCAGTAAATGAGAGTAGGAGTGAGAACATGGGATTGTATCGATATGATCAATGGGCTGCTTGCCTGATGGAGTAGTAGTAGGATACTGCCCTTTAGTTGGATACTCGAGAATATCCTCGGAGGCAGAACCTACCACGAAAGACACCACAGAACACAATCATCACATGGCAATATGCAACAATATGATGCATGATATGACATGGCAATATGAGGTGTTCTGCCTAATGCATTGTGAGACAAGCTGGTTTGAGTCTATTTGAATCAAAGATTCAAATGGAAACTTATGTTCTTAAGCCATATAAGTGCATTAGCTTGTTTCACCTAAACAGCAAGGTTAAAGTGTTTTGTCATGCATGAAACCATTACAAATGGAAAGATTGAATTTTTCTGATCAAATTTCATATATAAATCTTTGCATTTGGAGTTACGGATTAAAAGTTATGAATTTTTGAAGTTTGTAGTATTTTCTGGAATTTCCTGTATAAGAATAATTCCAGTAATTGGATTGTTGCATCAGCATTGCGTCAGGGTGACATCAGTGGTCAACGGAGCCGGTCCTGGTCAAACCTGACCAGTGGGACCCGCGTGTCAGTAGTTAATTAACTAACTAAATTTAGTTAGTGCCAATCTAAGTTAATTAGCAGAGCGGTCCCACTTGTCATAGACTCAGTGGGAGTCAACCTGGGCCCACTACGGGGTCAACCAGGGTCAAACAGAGTCAAACTCGCCGGCGTTTAGCCACCGGCGAGGCCAGACGCGGCGGAGCGGTGCGGGTTTCGTGCTCCGGCGACCAAAACGACGGCGGAGCACATCTATGTGATGCGGGGAGTGAGCCGCTTCGAGTGGTGGCAGTGGGTGGAGCTGGGGTGGCCGGAAACGTCGCCGGCGATGACCTTGGCAGTCGCCGGAGTTTGAGCAAGGTCGAAACCGTCACTATGAGGCACGGCGAGGCATGTGGGGAGGTGCTATGGGCTTCTGCGAGTGCGGTGAAGACGATGGCATGCTCAGAATCAAGCCAACGTGGCTGTGGCCACGACGGCGACGTGCGGTGGCGGCGTCGGGTGCGGCCGAGCTCGGTGTAGTCGCTATGGTGCTCGAGAGCGAGAATGGGAAGGGGAGGAGGTAGCTGGGCTCACGGCGATCACAACGAGGCAGACGGCGAGGTCGGGGACGAGCTGGTGCGGCGATGACGACGAAGGGGATCTCCGGCGGTGTTCAGTGAAGACGAGGTCGAAAAAGACAAATTAGAGCGTGCAAGCGCTCGGGGCTCGGCTAGCTCCACGAAGCAGATGAGGCGGAGCTCATGGACACAGCAGCGCGGCGCGGGGACGACGGTGGATGCGAGTTTCACGGTGGCGCGGGCGCGGCAGCATCGGCCATGGTGGGAGAGGGCGAGGGAGAGAGGCAGAGGAGTGAGCGAGGTGTCTGCGGGGTCGGGGCGGCGACGTGGAGCTCGCCTAGGTGTCCAGGGGCGAGGGCGGCAAGCAGCTGACGCGCTGGCGAGCTCACGCACGCCGGTGTCACCTCCCTGCCTGGCGGGGACGAAGCAGCTGGCTGGCACGGGCCAGCACAATGCTGGGCCGCCATGTGGGCCGGCTGGTGGCTTTGCCAGGTAAGTTTGTTTCCCTTTTATTTTTCCTATTTTCTTTATTTCTGCAAGTTTGTGGCTTTTCTAAAAATACTTAGGCATTTCCAAAAATCACCAAACTGCACATGCCCACTATTTAGAACATATCCAACATGGAACATTTCAGTTTGGGATTATTTGGACATTTAAAATATTTAGTAGCATTTAAATGTCCAAATGCAAATAGCATATGGTTTAATCCAATGACCTTATGATGTCCTAGAAAAGTGTGCACCATTTTTGTCAAAGGTTCTAGACCAAAGCAAAGATGATGAACATTTTAGAAGGGCATTTCAGGTTCATTGAAAAAGATTTTAGTAAACCCTAGTTGGTTTGAGGGGGTGCTGGGGGTTTCTGCCATCCCCAATTCAGTTTTTCTGGAAGAGTAGACATGATGCAACACTCTAATGCATGAACTAGCTAGGGTGTGAAAACTCACCCCCACTCAAAAGAATCTCGTCCCGAGATTTAGGATCCGTTGGGAAGAAGGTGGGGTACTCAAGTCGAAGACGATCCTCCCTTTCCCAAGTGGCTTCTTTCTCAGAATGGTGTGACCATTGAACCTTGAGAAACTTGATGTTATGGCGTCAAGTGGTACGCTTGGCTTGATCAAGGATACCAACGGGATATTCCCGATATGTGAGATTATCTTGTAGATCAAGCATTTCGTGGTCCACTCCACGGATAGGATCTGCGAAGCAACGTTTGAGTTGAGAAACGTGGAAGACATCGTGAACTCTGGAAAGATGCGGAGGTAGTTCCAACTGGTAGGCAACTTCTCCTCGTTTGGCAAGAATGCGAAAGGGTCCAATGTAACGAGGAGCCAATTTGCCTTTGATACCGAAACGATGGGTTCCCTTTAAAGGAGTAACCCGAAGGTAAGCCTTCTCGCCGACTTCATAAGTCATGAGCTTATGTTTGCGGTCATATTGGCTTTTTTGACGAGATTGGGCTGTTTTTAATTTCTCACGAATAACGCGAACCTGCTCTTCTGCTTCCTGAATCATATCCGTGCCAAAGAGTTGTCTTTCCCCGGTTTCTGACTAGTTAAGAGGCGTTCGACATTTTCGTCCATAGAGAACTTCGAAAGGAGCTTTGCCCAAGCTAGCTTGATAACTATTGTTATAAGCGAACTCCACGAATGGAAGGCATTTCTCCCATTCCATACCGAAAGAGATGACAGAAGCTCGGAGCATATGCTCAAGAATTTGATTTACTCGCTCTACTTGACCACTTGATTGGGGGTGGAAGGCGGTGCTAAAAGAGAGACGAGTTCCCATAGCATTTTGGAAACTTTCCCAAAATCGAGAGGTGAAGAGACTCCCACAGTCTGAGTTAATTTCCAATGGGACACCATGAGGAGACACTATTCGGGAGATGTATAAGTCAGCTAGCTGGCTAGCGGTGATACTCTCACGAACAGGTAGGAAGTGGGCTACTTTGGAAAGACGATCGATAACAACGAAGATAGCATTATTCCCTCTCTTGGTCCTGGGAAACCCAGTAATGAAATCCATACTGATTTTATCCCATTTCCATTCAGGAATAGCGAAAGGTTGAAGGGTGCCAGCAGGCCGTTGATGCTCTGCTTTAACACGATGACAAACATCGCAACTAGCAATGTATTGAGCAATTTCTCTCTTCATCCTAGTCCACCAAAACCTCTAGCGTAAGTCTCGATACATTTTAGTACTACCAGGATGAATGGTGAGAGGGGATTCATGAGCTTCCTTAAGGATCAGTTGCCGTAGTTGTTGTTTCTTGGGAACCACTAGGCGGTTCTCAAAGAAGACAACACCTTGATCGTTCATCGAGAAACACGTAGCAGCTCCGCTAGCAATGTTCTGCTTGATCCAAGATATCCCCTTGTCATACCGCTGGGCGGTTATGATCTGATCCATAAGGGTCGGTTTCACCACCAAGGTAGACAGGAATCCCTGAGGAACAATGTGAAGATTAAGCTTCCGAAATTCCTCATGGATAAGTGGTTGACCTTGTTGTAACATCAGGTTGTTACAATAGGATTTACGACTTAGTGCATCATCCATAACACTGGCTTTTCCCGGGGTGTAAGTTATTCCTAAGTCATAATCTGAGATGAACTCGACCCAACGTCTTTGCCTGAGATTCAAATCCGGTTGGGTGAATATATATTTCAAACTTTGGTGATCAGTGAAGATCTCGCAACGATTACCGAGAAGGTAATGTCGCCAAGTTTTAAGTGCATGGACTATAGCTGCAAGCTCTAGATCATGTGTGGGATAGTTTTCCTCATGTGGGTGTAATTGCCGTGAAGCATAGGCAATTACCTGACGATCTTGCATGAGTATGAAACCTAGTCCTTGTCGCGAGGCGTCGCAATAGATAATAAAGTCCTTGGAGAAATCTTGTGGTACCAGTACGGGAGCAGATGTCAGGCGTCATTTCAGTTCCTGAAAGCTGAACACACACTGTGGGGTCCGCTCGAACTTTTTATCTTTCTTGAGGAGTTCAGTTAGAGGTTTAGCAACCTTGGAGAAATTCTCGACGAAGCGGCGACAATAGCTCGCTAAGCCAAGGAAGCTCCGAACTTGCTTGACCATTTCAGGTGGAGTCCAATCAAGGACGGCTTGAACTCGCTCGGGATTGATAGCAATACCCTTACCAGAGATTACATGGCCTAGATAGGTCACTTCTGGCAACCAAAATTCACACTTGGAGAATTTGTCATAAAGGCGATGCTCTCGAAGTTTCGTCAATACCAGCCTTAGATGTTCGGCATGTTCTTCCTCACTCTTGGAGTAGATGAGTATATCATCGAGGTATACCACGACAAATTTATCCAAATACTCCATGAAGACCGAGTTCATTAACCGAGAGAAGGTGGCTGGGGCATTGGTTAAACCGAAGGACATAACGGTGTACTCGTATTGGCCATAACGAGTAACAAAAGCCGTTTTAGGAATGTCCCCATTCTTGATTTTGATTTGATGGTAGCCCAACCTCAAATCCATCTTGGAAAAGACTGAGGATCCAGCGAGCTGATCATACAGATCGTTGATCCTGGGAAGCGGATACTTGTTCTTGATAGTGACCAAGTTGACAGGTCGGTAATCTACAACCATCCGATCCGTTCCATCCTTCTTCTTAACGAAGAGGACGGGGCAAGCCCAAGGAGAAGAACTAGGATGAATGAAACCCTTTTTCAAGGACTCATCGAGTTGAATCTTAAGCTCGGCTAGTTCTAAGGGTGCCATCTTATAGGGTCTTCTAGAAATTGGGACGGTTCCTGGAACAAGGTCTATCACGAACTCGACATCCCTGTCAGGTGGAACACCTGGCAGTTCTTCTGGAAAGACATCTGGGAAGTCTCGGACTACCAGAATATCTTCAAGGTCTGGAAGGGGGTTGGCATTTAGGGAGTAAAGCTGGCGCTTGGCCACTCGAGTTAAGACATTGACTGTCTTGCCCGATGGGTGAGTAAGTTGAACGGTTCTAGTAGCACAATCAATCTTAGCATAATGAGCTGACATCCAGTCCATACCCAAGATGATGTTTATGTCCGAGGACTTGAGAGCTATTAAGGATGCAAGGAACACAAGTCTATCGATAAGAATTTCATTCCCATGGCTTACTCTAGAAGTTTGCCATTTGGAACCCGGAGTTTGAATTACCATGGAAGTGGGCATTTCACAGAATGTCGTGTTATGCAATCAAGCATAGCTCTCAGATATGAATGAATGAGATTCTCCAGTATCGAAAAGAACAGATGCCGGATGGCAATTAACAAGGAGCGTACCAAGGACGGCGTTAGGATCATCATGAGCCTCCTCAGCTGAGACATAGTTGACATGGCCACGTGTAGTGGTGGATGGCTTGGCGTAGAATGTCTTTCCCGCTGGCTTACCACGGCCAACGGACTTTCCAGACTGGTTGGGGTTGTTGTTCTGGGGACACTCTCGACTGTAGTGACCCATCTCTCCACACTTGAAACATGTCACAACATTGGGGCGTGGAGCAGCATTAGCAACGGGGCCACCATAGGGCTTAGGCGGTGCAAACTGCTAGTTGGGGTGAGGCGCCTCAAAGGATGGCCTCAGAGTGAACTTGGGTGGCAGCGCTGTGCTTGGAATCTACACCCGGCGCTTCTGAGATCCAAAACCGGATGAAGAACCAAAATCACGGAAGTGCTTGTGTGAAGCGTCATAGTCAGTCTGACCTGTCTCAGCACTGATGGCCTTATTGACCAGCTTCTGGAAGGAGGTGCACTCGTGCAGATGAAGATCGCGGCGAAGCTCGGGGCTAAGTCCCTTGTGGAACCTTGCCTACTTCTTAGCGTCGGTGGATACCTCTTCAGGAGCATAACGTGCTAAATTTCCAAACTCACGGCTGTATGCATCCACCGTCAGTCTGCCTTGGGTGAAATTGCAGAACTCTTCCCTCTTACGATCCATGAGACCTTCCGGGATGTGATGCTCACGGAAAGCCTCACTGAATTCAGACCAAGTGGTGATTTGGCCGACCGGGCGCATAGCCTCAAAGTTTTCCCACCAAAGGCTAGAAGGGCCTTCGAGGTGATAGGTAGCATAGGTAACCTTATCAGCTTCGGCTACATTGGCAGAACATAGTTTATGGGTGATGCTGCGAAGCCAATCATCCGCGTCGAGGGGCTCGACGGAATGATTAAACTTTGGTGGGTACAACTTGATAAAGTCATTGATTGACACCAAGTCGTTTCGCTGATAACGTGCAGTGTTCTGCTCAATCCGCTCCAGCAAGCGGTTAGTCTCACGCTTGTTTCTTTCTGCCTCCAGC
Source organism: Triticum urartu (assembly GCF_056163025.1). NCBI lineage: Eukaryota > Viridiplantae > Streptophyta > Magnoliopsida > Poales > Poaceae > Triticum > Triticum urartu. The sequence goes on along the minus strand of NC_141877.1, from coordinate 423,018,747 downwards.
ATAACTTCGGCCAGAGAAGGCGGGTGAGGCAGATTCTCATCCCTAGTTGCACTGGCTTCCCCCTGCTCCGGGGCAGCAGGGTTGCTGCGGGTGTTGACCATCATAGAAAAAATAAGACAATGGTTTAGACAAGGATGACACAATCTTGACAAGGAAGTGCAGAATGTAATGGATAACATGGAATACTGAGATGTTCATTGCACGACATGGTAATATAGAAACTGCCATATATATACCATCGGTCATACACACCGTACATAGTTTAGTACAAGCCAGGCTAGAGTACAACTACGGTGAAAGAAGTTACATCTCATCGGAGGCATTCCAAGCTCCTATACATTATTTTTCTACACCTCCGGAACGTGATACACACCAAGTCATATCCCACGGGTCACGCAGGACTGTGGAGAATACAACTATTATAGTGCTAGTGAAACTACTACTATCTCAGACAGCTCCGTAGTAATCCTCATAAAAGTCACCACCAAAACCTGGAAGCGGAACATGATCATCTGGGAACAGACGGTCCTGTGGAGCTTGCGGGCCATCAGGACTCGGATGTGGCCTTGGTCCCACAAACGGTGGCAGCCGGGGACCACGAGGAGGGGTGATGCCTCCTACATCATGCTAGTCCATGCAATCTGGCAACCCAGACCGCACGGGGTACAAGTCCCTCATGTCCATGTATCCCGCCTGCACAACAGGTGCAAACCGAGTCAAAGTGGCCCAGTGGTCAGAACAAGAGTTGAAGAGCTCCATACGCAAGGCCCGATTTTCGCGGTCCTTGTCCTTGAGCATCTCGGCAGTGGTGCGGAGTAGTGACTCCTCATGTGTAGAGTCATAGTACAAAGCCTAATAGTACCCCTGTGCTCCAGGGAGTGAGGCTGGCATGTAGCTGAAATCGGTGTTCTGGAGTAAGGCAGTTCTGGCTCGAATGATAGTCATCATTGAGTAAGCTGCGTCCTGCACGGACATCTCAATAGTAACCCCAAGTCCATAAGAGCAGTGGAGGGGTTCAGTGGCTCCATGATAAGAGGGATATATCCTGACGGTACAAAGGTATTGGCTCTGGTTGAAGTCTCGGAACCGCTCCTCGACGGTATACTCAGGATACCATCGATAGCCTGTCTCGACCATCACCCGGACCAGCATGGCCGTGTGACTGGGTACATCGAGGCACCGGGTCAGACGAACCACTTGGTTCTGGGAACGGGTGGCCATCTGAAAGCACAGAATAATGCAAAGGCATTAGAATTTCCTAAGAGAAATCGGACAGCATAACGGTTGTAAATGCTCAGAAAAAGATTTGAGACATTCACAACAGATTGCAAAACCACTCAACAACATCATATCAAGGTTATGGTTCAACTGACAACATACTAAAAGTAGTAGAAACTGTACTGAGCCTTGTAACAACAATCCTATAAGCTACTACAGATTAGTAACACGTGAACCTGATAGAGAGAAGAAAACCTAGTCCTTAACCCACGTAGAATGAGAAGAGAATGACTCGGATCAGAGGGCATAAGGTAAAGGAGTAAAAGAGCCTTACGTTCCGTCCCACAATCAATACCCCTGCATATAACTAAAGCATTTCTAGACTCGACATCGACCAGTTTGGCTCAACGAACCTACAGGCAGTCCGGCTCTGATGCCAACGCTGTCAGGACCCCGATTCCAAGTCACATCGATCTAGCCGGTAAAACCTCATATCACTTTGCGTCCTCACGCACGGTATTCCGACGGGTGTCGCCTTACCATGGCCCGGGACCGTTTGTGCCTTTTGGCTCACGTATATGATAGTGTCGCTAGCATCCATATGACAGAGAACCCGGGCCGACATGGCTAGACGTGAACCCAAAGGGGCACTAACCTATGGGGACATGCATACATGAATCACATCGAGCATGTCGGTCATCAGCGTGTGAATCCGGGCTGTAGCACTGGGCTAACAGGACTCCGGGAACCTGGGCTGTAGCAGGCTAGGCAGGACTCCGGATGTCACCGCGTGACATTTCCCCGAAGGGACAGACACAGGAACAAAGTGAAACACATGCCAGCCAGTAAAGTGTCCTGAGCAGTAGTGCTGGGCTAGCAGGACTCCGGTGAACCGGGTTGTAGCGGACTACTATGGCTCATGAAAGCACTAGACTACATTTCCCCATAAGAGAGGCTGCCAAGGATAAACAACTAGATTGTCGGATCCCACACATACCAAGCATTTCAATCATACACACAATATGCTCGATATGTGTAAATATAACATGGCATCACAACAAAACTCTACAACTCAAAGTACTTTATTTAAAGGCTCCGGAGAGCCATACATAACATGTTCATACAGGTAGGGGTCACATGACTCGACACTCAAGTCATACAAGCATACAAGCACATGCGGAAGCAAATAAGTCTGAGTACAGACACTAGAAAGAAAGAAGGCTTCTCGAAGCCTGTCTATCTACATAGGGCCCTCCATGGCCAGAATCACTACCTGGGTGGCAAGTTACTCATCGACGTCGAGGTCTACGTAAAACCCTTCGGAGGGGGCGGTGTTGTCGTCTGAAAACAGTAATTAAAGCAACATGAGTACGAAGGTACTCAGCAAGACTTACAACAGATCCTACTTTACATGCTCATTCTCAAGAAGGTGGTGGAGTTATTGCAGCAAGCCAGCTTTGACTCTTGGCTAAGCTATCCTACGAGACACCACTTGTAAAATAGTTTTCGCACACGAGTCCACTATTCACCAACACAATACTCCACCAAGGATCCTCCCTCGTCATCCTACGAGAGGGCCATCCCCGGTACTCACACTTATCTTGAGTCTTTTAGTAGTAACCATTAACTTGTCTATGAACTGTATTGGCAACCAAGTAGTACTTTACCACGGATGTGGCTATTCGAATAGATGATGTTAACCCTGCAGGGGTGTACTTCTTCATACACGCTCTCACCACTTACCGTCGTTTACACGACATGTACTCGGCAACCTTCAAGCGGGAGCCCAATGAGGGTGTTGGCCACGGCCTACCTAAACACTCAAGTCTCTAGTCCAGGTTTATCGCCTATCCAGGTTCCATCCGCAGGGAGTCCGGCTGAGGTTTCCACATACGGCCCCGAACGATGTGAACAGGGTTCCCGAGACACCAAAAGGGTGACTCGGTACACCGTGCCACGGTGTATCTACCGCATCATAGCCCACCCCTAGGGTCAGCGCTACACACGGCCACCAACACATAACCTACAAACACCAGAAACTAGTTGCAACTCCTGGACAGAGTACTAGGGTGGTTAAGAAGCTGAGAGGGTCAATTAAGGATCCCAATGCATGGTAGTAACTGATTCTTAAATCACACATACAGATCTCAGTTCTTAGGGACGGCCTCAATGAAATAACCCACCATGTACTCCTACATGGCCTCTCATCGATACCTTTACCAAATCATGTTCAACACATCCCTCACATTATCGATGTAATCATTTCACTCTAGCCCATCACCCAGATGAACCAGACCTGACACAACTCTAAGCATAGCAGGCATAGCAAGGTAGGAAACACAAACATGGCTCAATCAACTCCTACACATGCTAGTGGGTTTCATCTGGTTACTGTGGCAATGACAGGTCATGCAGAGGATAAGGGTTCAACTACCGTAGCACACAACAGTTTGAAACGTTGTTGTCTTAATGCAGTAAATGAGAGCAGGAGCAAGAACATGGGATTGTATTGATATGATCAATGGGGCTGCTTGCCTGATGGAGTAGTAGTAGGGTACTGCCCTTCAGTTGGATACTCGAGAATATCCTCGGAGGCAGAACCTACCATGAAAGACACCACAGAACACAATCATCACATGGCAATATGCAACAATATGATGCATGCTATGACATGGCAATATGAGGTGTCCTTCCTAATGCATTGTGAAACAAGCTGGTTTGAGTCTATTTGAATCAAAGATTCAAATGGAAGCTTATGTTCTTAAGCCATATAAGTGCATTAGCCTGTTTCACCTAAACAGCAAGGTTAAAGTGTTTTGTCATGCATGAAACCATTACAGATGGAAAGATTGAATTTTTCTGATCAAATTTCATACATAAATCTTTGCATTTGGAGTTACAGATTAAAAGTTATGAATTTTTGAAGTTTGTAGTATTTTTTGGAATTTCCTGTATAAGAATAATTCCAGTAATTGAATTGTTGCGTCAGCATTGCGTCAGGGTGACATCAGTGGTCAACGGAGCCGGTCCAGGTCAAACCTGACCAGTGGGACCCGCGTGTCAGTAGTTAATTAACTAACTAAATTTAGTTAGTGCCAATCTAAGTTAATTAGCAGAGCGGTCCCACTTGTCATAGACTCAGGGGGAGTCAACCTAGGCCCACACAGGGTCAACCAGGGTCAAACAGGGTCAAACTCGCTGGCGTTTAGCCGCCGGCGAGGCCAGACGGGGCGGAGCGGTGCGGGTTTCGTGCTCCGGCGACCAAAATGATGGCGGAGCACATCTACGTGATGCGGGGAGTGAGCGGCGTCGAGTGGTGGCAGTGGGTGGAGCTGGGGTGGCCGGAAACATCGCCGACGACGACCTTGGCGGTCGCCGGAGTTCAGGCGAGGTCAAAACCTTCGCTATGAGGCACGACGAGGCGCGTGGGGAGGTGTTATGGGCTTTTGCGAGTGCGGTGAAGACGATGGCGTGCTCAGAATCAAGCCAACGTGGCTGTGGCCATGACGGCGACGTGCGGTGGCGGCGTCGGGTGCGGCCGAGCTCGGTGTAGTCGCTGTGGTGCTTGAGAGCGAGAATGGGAAGGGGGAGGAGGTAGCTGGGCTCACGACGATCACAACGAGGCAGACGGTGAGGTCGGGGACGAGGTGGTGCGGCGGTGACGCCGAAGGGGATCTCTGGCGGTGTTCGGTGAAGACGAGGTCGAAGAAGACGAATTAGAGCGTGCGAGCACTCGGGGCTCGGCTAGCTCCACGAAGCAGATGATGGCGGAGCTCGTGGACATGGCAGCACGGCGCGGGGACGACGGTGGATGCGAGTTTCACGGTGGCGCGGGCGCGGCAGCGTCGGCCATGGTGGGAGAGGGTGAGGGAGAGAGGCAGAGGAGTGAGCGAGGTGTCTGAGGGGTCGGGGCGGCAACGTGGAGCTCGCCCAGGTGTCCAGGGGCGAGGGCGGCAAGCAGCTGACACGCTGGCGAGCTCACGCACGCCGGCGTCACCTCCCTGCCTGCCTGGCGGGGACGAAGCAGCTGGCTGGCACGGGCCAGCACAATGCTGGGCCTCCAGGTGGACCGGCCGGTGGCTTTGCCAGGTAAGTTTGTTTCCCTTTTTATTTTTTCCTGTTTTCTTTATTTCTGCAAGTTTGTGGCTTTTCTAAAAATACTTAGGCATTTCCAAAAATCACCAAACTGCACATGCCTAGTGTTTAGAACATATCCAACATGGAACATTTCAGTTTGGGATCATTTGGACATTTAAAATATTTAGTAGCATTTAAATGTCCAAATGCAAATAGCATATGGTTTAATCCAATGACCTTATGATGTCCTAGAAAAGTGTGCACCATTTTTTCAAATCTTCTAGACCAAGGCAAAGATGATGAACATTTTAGAAGGGCATTTCAGGTTCATTGAAAAAGATTTTAGTAAACCCTAGTTGGTTTGAGGGGGTGCTGGGGGTTTCTGCCATCTCCAATTCAATTTTTCTGGAAAAGTAGACATGATGCAACACTTTAATGCATGAACAAGCTAGGGTGTGACACAATGGAAAAAGCCCCCCTGTTTTTTCTGGGCCGTAACCCACCCGGCCGGCCCAGGTGACCTAGCTGCCACCTCCCCATCGTTGTCGTCTTCTCCCCACACCCCCACTATTCGTCCGACCGCACCCGCTGTCGTTGACGGGCTAGCTCACCATCCTGCGCCGCTACAGGCCCCCGGAGGGGATAAGGATGCCGCCTGCGCTCCCTCGATCTTCCCTCCCCACTTGCCCCTAGCTCTGCCACTCCCACTCTCTCCTTTCCCCCCCCACTCCACCTCGCTTCCCCTAGATCCGCCTCGCTTAAGACCATGGTGGCCACGCTCGCCGTCGTCTTGGACATCAGCCGCGACCAGTCGCCTCCTCGACGCCCTGGACTACGCTGGGGACCTCGCCTTCGTCGTCCTCGTCTTCCAAGTGCAAGGGTTCGCTCTGGGTCATCGCCGGTGCTCGAGACCGACTCCATCCTTATTATTGCCGGCCGCCACTGCTTCTCTTCGGTCGACACTGCTCCGGCCGTCCTTGGCTGCGCCACGACACCAGCGAGTACCTCTGTGAGCCCACAAACAAGATCCCTCCCTTCCCAGCACAAATCCGTCGCTTTAGCTCAGTTTACCACCATGACCGAAGTTGGATGCTACACGGCTAGTCGTTGGGAACCACTCCGGTGGCCTTTGGTCTCACGCGTGTACCCGTCGTCTGCACTGCGTCGGGTAGATTCTTCCTAGCCCTCCTACTCATCGTGTGCACGCTCGTGACTTCGACCCCGTCGAGTCCGAGCTGCGCCACTGCTCCGACCTCGCGTAGAAGCGGACGAGCTCATGCTCGCCGTGTTCGCTACGCCCTCCCAGTGTGCAGCTCGCGTCCGTCCGCGCTCCCACGCGCTGGCCACCCCCGGCCTTGCTCTTGCTCACCGCTCGAACCTGCCACCAGTTGCTCGTCGTCGCCCTACCCGTCGTGCTGACCACCACGCCCGCCTCCCCGCAGCCACCCCACGGCTCTGCCCCGCGTGCTGTTCGTCAGCCGATCCCGCGCCCCGCCGTTGGCTGCCGCACTCCCCTGCTCCCCTTGCCGATGCGCGCTGCTACTAATGCTGCATCACAGCCCGCTGCCGCGCATGCCCCGCTAGCGACTGGCCGCACCTGCCGAGCTACGCCGCCACCTCCCCGCCGCCCGCCTGCATCGCAGCCTTCCCACGCCACTCCGCTCGCGATGCTGCCTGCTGCTGCCGCTGCTAGCCACCGCCCGACGCCGGCGCTCGCCGCCATCGCCTCGGGCCTCCAGCACACTTCGCGCCTAACAACCACCCGGTTTCGGCCTCGCCCAATAGCCCGTAACCGCCTGCCCACTTGGCCTTTGGGCCAATGCCGGCAGGGCCCCACGCACCTGTATTTTCTTTAAAAAAAGATTTAACGAAAATAAATAAATATAATATAAATATAAATAATTAATTAATTAACTTAATTAATCATGGTTAGTTAACTAATTAAGTTTAATTAGCCTGCTAATTAAACTAGGTTAAAATGGTAATTAGCAAATCAGTGATGACAGGGGGCCCCACCCCTAGTTGACTAGTCAAACGTTGACTGGTCAACTTGGTCCCCCTGGCCCACATGTCATCCTCTGTGTACACTTCTGTGTACACCGTGCTGGGTACCCATAGTGTTTTAATCTTTTTTCCGAATTAAAAGTAATTTTAGAAAATGTTTAAATCTTTGAAAAATCATATAAAATAATTCGTAACTCGGGTGAAAAACTTTTCTACATGAAAGTTGCTCAAAACAATGAGACGAATACGAATTCGCGGTCCGTTCTTCCGCCACACATCCCTAGCATAGCAAACATGTAACTGCCCCCCTCCGTTTCATCTGTCCAAAAATGCAAACTTCGGAAAAACTTTCCCGGATGTTTTCCCCCTTCGCCGGTATCGTGTAGCCTTGCGTTAGATCACCCATAATACTGGTTTGTCTTGTCATGCTTAGTGTTGCATCTGTGTGCTATGTATTTATTGTTTCTTCCCCCTCTTCTCTCCGGTAGACCCAGAGACCGGTAGTGATGCCTGTGTTATCGACTATGTCGATGACGACCCTTCTTCCCTTTCAGCGGAGCTTCCAGGCTAGCCCCCTTTGATCATTCTGATATTGCCCATTCCATTCTGTCATGCTTGCATTAGATTTTGCTACTATAATTGATTGCTCCTATGCTAATGCATAGCCTGCTTTTGTAACCTGCTTATTGTTATCTACCTGCTTATCCTAAACTGCTTAGTATAGGTTGGTTGGTGATCCTTCAGTGGCGCCCACCTTGTCCTTGTTGCCCCTGCTTCATCATCGACCACTCGATCAATGTGATCGATGACCAGAGCCCGACACCACACATCACATCACGCCCCTTTTGTTGCTCGACTCTGTGGAGCTATTATCGAGTGCCGAGGGTGATACCTCATAATGCACTCCTGATGATGACTCTGTAGTGTAGCTATTCGGCTGCGGTCATCGAGGGTGATTCCTCCTTGACCACCCCCGATACAACTCTGTCATGCAACCCCTCAAGTGTGAACCTCGAGGGTGGTGCCTCTTACATTCACCTTGATGATTACATCGAGTGGAATCCACCGAGGGTGATTCCTCGGGTTTTCCTCCTTGATGTTTTGGACACACGGTTACCTTGACTTTACTTGAGACCATTGTTGAAGTTGGGTCGGCTCTGAGGTGTACCCGCGAGTTGATGTGAAAGTCGGGCGGGTCCGTACAGCACCCACGAGTTTTCCACGAGGCATGACCGGGCATTCTGGGCCCTTGTCGTAAGTCCACAAGACGGGGCGACGGGGTCACACTATCGTGAGTCTCTGCTCGTCTCCGCGAGCCCCCAATGCACTAACATGTTTGGGTATTTGTTCTGAGTTGGCCTCTCGCCTTTACGCCCTAACCACCACGCGAGAACAGTATGGGCCTCGACATCGTAGTATCGGCCGAAGCTTTGTCAGACGTCCAGTTCAGCATTGTGGCACGGTCGGATCATGCTGGCCATTCGAGGCGGTGCTGGTATCCACCCTGCACACAACGACCCGGAGTGGAACGGGCGATGGGCCAAAGACCCCGAAGTGCTTAGGATGTAGACCGGCGGGGACCTCTCTGCTGAGCCTAGGTAGGGCTGCGACATGTTTATCTTCCGAGATCGGACATGACCCAGGAAAGTGTGTTCGGCCAGAGTGATCGAGCGTGTTGGGTAACGTGGTGCACCCCTGCAGGGAAGATATATATTCGCATACCGTGTCCACGGTAATGGACGTTCAGACTTATATCCTAATCTATTATAACTAGAAATGGATACTTGAGATATGTGGCTCCGGGATTGCTTTCTCACAGGGAGTGGATGAAGGATCTCTATGCATTAATGCTACAACATGTTTGTTAAATATAAACTACTATTCTGTACTCTTCTACATGCTGCAAGATACTTCGAGCTGCTTGAAGATGCTAGTCTTTGATAGGCTAGGCCTTCCCCTCTATTCTTGCATTCTGTAGTTCAGTCCACAGATACAACCCTCCCATTTGATAACAATGCATACTTAGTATAGATCTGATGCTTGCTAGTACTTTGGATGAGTACTCATGGTTGCTTTGCTACCCCTTTCCCCCCTTTTCCTTCTTTCCGGTTGTTGCAACCAGATGGTGGAACCCAGGAGCCAGCTGCCACCCCCGACGACTACTACTACTAACGCGAGGGTGCCTACTACTACGTGGAGCCCGCCGACGACCAGGAGTAGTTAGGAGGTCCTAGGCAGGAGGCCTCACCTCTTCGATCATTGATGTTTGTGCTAACCTTCTTAAGGCAAAACTTGTTTAACTTATGTTTGTACTTAGATATTGTTGCTTCCGCTGACGCTTGTGTATCGAGCTTTTGTATTTGAGCCCTCAAGGCCCCTGGCTTGTAATATGAAGCCTGTATTATTTGAATTTGTGTCTAGAGTTGTGTTGTGATATCTTCACGTGAGTCTCTGATCTTGATCGTACACATTTGCATGTATTATTAGTGTACGATTGAATTGAGGGTGTCACACCTTTTATGCTATTGAGAAATTCTACATCATTTCCAATCAACAATATTTCATCTACATATAATATTATATATGCTATATAGCTCCCACTCACTTTCTTATAAATACAGGTTTCACCGAAAGTCTCTATAAAATCATATGCTTTGATCACCTCATCAAAGCGTATATTCCAACTCCGAGATGCTTCCACTAGTCCATAGATGGATCGCTGGAGCTTGCACACTTTATTAGCTCCTTTATGATTGACAAAACCTTCGAGTTGCATCATATACAACTCTTCTTTAAGAAATCCATTAAGGAATGCAGTTTTGACGTCCATTTGCCAAATTTCATAATAATAAAATGCGGCAATTGCTAACATGTTTCGGACTGACCTAAGCATCACTACGGGTGAGAAGGTCTCATCGTAGCCAACCGCTTGAACTTGTCGAAAACCTTTTGCGACAAGTCGAGCTTTGTAGACGATGATGTTACCATCAGCCTTAGTCTTCTTCTTGAAGATCTATTTATTCGCAATGGCTTGCCGATCTTTGGGCAAGTCCACCAAAGTCCATACTTTGTTCTCATACATGGATCCTATCTGAGATTTCATGGCCTCAAGCCATTTATCGAAATCTGGGCTCATCATAGCTTCTTCATAGTTCGTAGGTTCGCCATGGTCTAGTAACATGACTTCTAGAATAGGATTACGGTATCACTCTAGTGCGGAACATGCTCTGTTCGACCTACGAGATACAGTAGTAACTTGATCTGAAGTTTCATGATCATCATCATTAGCTTCCTCTCTAGTTGGTGTAGGCATCACAGGAATGGATTTCTCTGATGTGCTACTTTCCAAATTGAGAGAGGGTACAATTACCTCATCAAGTTCAACTTTCCTCCCACTCACTTCTTTAGAGAGAAACTCCTCAGAAATGTTCCATTCTTGGCAACAAACATCTTGCCTTCGGATCTATGATAGAAGGTGTACCCAATTGTTTCTGTAGGGTATCCTATGAAGACACACTTCTCCGATTTGGGTTCGAGCTTATCAGGCTGAAGCCTTTTGACATAAGTGTCGCAACCCCAAACTTTAAGAAACGACAGCTTAGGTTTCTTGTCAAACCATAGTTCATACGGCGTCATCTCAACGGATTTAGACGGTGCCCTATTTAACGTGAATGCAGCTGTCTCTAATGCACAACCCCAAAATGATAGCGGTAAGAGACAATATAGATCGCACCATATCTAATAAAGTATGGTTACGATGTTCGGACACACCATTACGCTGTGGTGTTCCAGGTGGTGTGAGTTGTGAAACTATTCCACATTGTTTCAAATGAACGCCAAACTCGTAACTCAAATATTCGCCTCCGCAATCAGATCGTAGACACTTTATTTCCTTGTTACGATGATTCTCTACTTCACTCTGAAATTCTTTGAACTTTTCTAGGAGATGGGCTCCCTTTGGCGTGATAACACATCGAGACCACGGGGGCGAGATCCACGGATCAAACCAGATGTTGACATCTGCCCCATCCCCAATACCCCAGATGTAGCCCTCCTTGAATAGCTCTAGTCCATGCAGCAGGCTGCACCAAGCATAAGAGATACCATCTTTTGGAACTGCTTCAAGGACATGCGTATCGGGAAAATATCTTTCTTTCAGTAGCTTAGCACACAACGTGTCTGGGTTTTGGACAATCCTCCAAATTTGTCGCGAGAGCATTGCTACATTGAAGCCATACATATCTCTAAACCCAAGACCACCCCTTGCTTTTGATTTCATGAGTTTCTGCCAACTAATCCAGTGTATTGTGTGCTCCTTTTCTTGCTGACTCCACCAGTAAGTACCAATGAGTGAACTAAGTTCCTTGTAGAAGGATTTTTTTTAGGTAGAAGCAGGACATAGCGAAGGTTGGGATTTCTTGGGCCACATTTGTGACGAGAGTTTCCTTTCCTGACTTCGCAATAAGCTTCTCCTTCCATCCATAAACTCGTCCAGCCATCCCACTCTTCACAAAGGAGAAGGCCTTCTTCTTGGATCTACCGACATGCACAGGTAAGCCAAGGTATTTCTCATTCCATGTCTCACTTCTAATATGCAGCGCTTCTTTGACATCCTCTTTCACTGCTGCTGGCGCATTTGGACTGAACATGATGGATGATTTTTCGGTATTAATACATTGGCCTGAGTAGTCCTCATACAAGTCTAGTATTTCCTTTAGAGCCGCCCCCTGTTCTTGGTTGGCTTTCAAGAGCTACACCCAATCATCGGCGAAGATAAGATGGGAGACCACAGGGGCTGCACTGCATATTTTGACTCCACCGATTTTCCCAGTTCGTTCTGCATCATGGAGTAGCAGACAACCCTTCCACACAAATAATGAATAGATATGGGGATACCAGGTCACCTTGACGGAGGCCTCGTGAAGGGCATAATTGGTGTGTCAACTCTCCATTGACCTTGATATGATAACGAATCGAGGTAATGCATTTCATGATCAGTTGAACCCAGTTACTGCTAAAGCCCATTTTAGTAAGAATTGCCCGTACAAAGTTCCATTTGACTCGATCATAGGCTTTGCTCATGTCAGCCTTAATTGCAGCCACTCCCTGCTTACCCTTCTTCTTGTTCGGCAGATAATGTGATAGCTCGTATGCCACAAGGACGTTATCTGTGATTAATCTACTAGGAAAAAAGGCATGGTTCCCTGAAATGAAGGCTGGCAGGATCATCTTGAGTCGATTAGCAATGACCTTGGACACAAATTTATAAATAACATTGCACAAGCTTATAGGCCTGAGGTCTTTTATTCGGTGTGGGTTCTTGACCTTCGGGATTAGCACAACCACCGTATCATTCCATCTCTCGGGCATGTCACCCCCATTCAGCACAGCAAGAACTTCTTCGACCACTTTGTCTCCCATAAAATGCCAATGGCGCTTATACACAAGTGTGGGCATACCATCCATCCCCGGTGCTTTAAGGTCAGCAATATGATCCAACGCAGCCTTGACCTCCTCCCGAGTAAATTCAGCATCAAGTATGCTCCTCATGTTCGCTGTGACCTAGGGTTCAACCTTGTCAATAAGTTCATTGATCCTGGAACCTGCCGAAGTGGTAAAGAGATCCGGAAAAAATAGCAAACATAGTCAGAGAGCCCCTCTCCCTCCTTCACCACAGAGCCATCATCCCTTCTCAGCTCCTTAACTCTGTTGGCCTTCCTTCTAGCATTCGCCACCGCCATAAAGTATTGAGTACTTCTATTCCCATCCTGCAGCCAAGACACATGTGATCTTTGTCGCGCCTTAATGTTCATCTTCTCTTCAAGTTGTTCAACCACACAACGCAGCCTTGCCTCCTCTCTTATCTTGTTCTCTTACACCGGGGCACACATACACTTATCCAGATCACTCTTGGCTTTTTTAGGCGCCCCTCAAGTTCTCCCACTACTTCTTTATGCCACTTCCTCATTCTTCCTGCAACACATCGCATAGGTTGGGCCACATTTGCCCCCTCTCCCATCATACCTTCCTCCCATGCTCCTTGGATTTCAGCACTACATCCCTCCTCCTTCAACCACCACGCTTCAAACCTAAACCCCCTATCACCCCGGCCGATCATTCTCCCTTCTCCTTGAGTGCATATAATTACCGACCGATGGTCCGAGTGACGTCACTACAAAAAAATACACTTCCCTGATGATACGTGTTTGTCATAGTAGGTCACATTTTCTATCATGCATGTACATCCATGACGATTTTATGACAGAATCAAGATAGTCATACCTGTGCTGTCGTAGAAGTGTTCCATGACATTACCAAAATTATCATCACGGAAGTGTCCACTTCCATGACGATAAATCGCACGTCATAGAAGTGCTTTCGTCAAGGGTGACCGACACGTGGCATCCACCATAACGGGGCGTCGTTAAGCTATCGGGTCCGGTTTTGGATCCGATAACCTACTAACAGCCCGAACCAATGAGGATTTTCCACGTGTAAAATTCTCATTGGCCGAAGGAAACACGTGTTGGCTCATCGTTGGGACAAATGTCATCCATTCATTGGACATGATGCGCCTATGATACGTCGACATGTGGCACGACCCAACAGAGGCCATTCCGGTGAAAAGACCGGCCCGTTTGACTTGGTCAAAAGGTAACGGGCCGGCCCACGGAAAGCCTGTTAACGGCATGTTCGTATATAGCCCCATTTATGGCCCGCTAACTCACGGCCCGTTACGGCCTATCTGAATTAAGCCCAGTAGCTTCATCTGGGGCTTCCAATATGATTCCAGCCCGTTGTAACTTCCGGCCCATGTATGGCCATGATGTCTTTCGGCCCAAACGAGACCATTTGTAACTCTTGGCCCATTAACGGCCCGTGGTGAATCTAGCCCGCAATGAATAGTGTACCCCTTTATACCCATTAACGGCCCATTATTCCATTAGGCCGTTTCCAACCCGTGTTATCTTTCGGCCTTCTCGGGGCCCATTTATTCTTGGGCTCATTTCCAGCATACGGTTACTTACGACCCGTCATTGGCCTTTTCTGCCCGTGGGCCAAATTCAGCCCACGGTCACAATCGACCCGTTTGTAGCTCGTTACTCTATTGGGCCGTTTTCATAACGTCATCAAATACGACCGATTAACGACAACCTGTTATTGTCGGCCCATGAACGAACGATTCCAAATCTAGCCTGTTTACGGCCCATAATGCGGTATGTTATTGGCCCATGTTTGGCTTCGATCATACGACATGTAGAAGGCCCATTGATGCTACAGCCCGTAGAAGGCCCATTGATGCTACGTCCCATAGAAGGCCCATTATTTCTATGGCCCGTAGGAGTCCCATGGTAACTACAGTAAATATGTAGCCCATGGTTATTGTGGCCTAGTTTTAAAAAATAGGTTATTGCGGCCACTAGCAAACCATGGAAAAAGAACTGCACTGACTACAAGCAAACAAATAAACAAGACAACAAGGAAATAAATAAGCAAGCAACTTACGCTAGGCTATCACGGCTATTACACATATTACATCCACTGAGCATCAAAGTTTGCCACCAGTGCAAATATAGGGAACAAAGTAGCATATCATATATACTGGTTGTCAAAGTTGGCGACTAGTGCAAATAAACGCCGCAACAAAACAAGTCCAGAACTAAAACCACTTCAGAAGAGCTCAAGAAACAATATCCTGGGTACCCATAATGCTGGCAAGATGCTTAGCAAGCTTATTAACTTTCTCTTGTTTGGCGCTTAAATCCTCCAGCAGTTGTTGTTGCACCAGAAAGTATGCATCTGAATTCTGTAGGGACTTCCTCAGTCCTTCGGCTTCCTGCCACATAACATCTGATCGATGTCTTTCATCTTGAAGTTGAGACTCTAGAAGCCAAACTGATTCAGGTAGCGAGTTCGAAGAGCTGGAGCCAGCAGTAGTAGCGAGTAACTCGAACACTACATCAAGACAAGACTTTGGGGTTGTCTCAGTGTCTTCAATATAGTTGTTATCAGCTTTCTTGGAGAGCAACAGTGATGTCTCACTATCTTGAACCTTATCTGCATTACTTCCTTTACCATTGCATAACGGGGTACTCTTCTCCAATATTTTATCCGCGTTCTAAAAGAGAAACAAACAAACACATCATATGTTTACAATGTAGCATATGAAACTCATTTTGGTAAACCAGTTCAGTAGTAAGGTGGACAAGATAACAACATGAAACAAACATATATCTATGTAGTATGGTCACTGTATGGTCTATATCATTCTAGTTTATGTTGCCAAATCAAGATAGATACAATTTGAATCATATCTATTTAAGACAAAGCAGCATAGACAGAATATAAGTGTGGGAAACTACACAGCAATAACAACACTTGTAATGTGCATGGCATGAGAACATTACTGTTTATTCAATTGAAACTGAAATCAACATAGAGCAAGTTACAACAGCAAACACGTTAAAGAAACAGGTTTAAAACATACTTGTTGCGTCATTGGAGTTTCAATTGCATCCTTCAATTTGAAATTAGTTGGTATGAGTAAATACAGTGATGCAAGAGCAAAGTAGTATGAACCATAGCTACGGAACCTGACCCGAGAATAATTCTTCTTCTGCTTTAAGCATTGACTTGGGGTTCGAAGTGGTGGTCCTCGTGCTTTGGGCACTGCAGTTGCCTTACTAACTGCTCGTGTTTGGGTGCTCTGTGGTGGAGATGGTGTTGTGTCAACTGGAACTGGGTTACTATCTGCTGGGGTTGGGGTTAGAAGGGGTGTAGCTGGTTCTCTGTCCAACTAGGTAGGGGTACAATCTGCGTGAGTTTGAGTTATGTGTGGTGGGGCTGGTTCTTGGGCAAGTACAACCGTGGTTCTATCTACATCGACATGTAGCACAATCTTTTCTGAAGACTGTGTTTTTACTCCCACAGATACTGCCATCACCCCCTCCAATTGAAATGGCTGATAAACAAGAAAAGTAATTGAATGTACAGACATTGTAAGATAGACAGGTGCAATGGATAGTAGGGAAGAAAACAGGGCATGAAATAATTCACATTTATGTTGTCTAACCAAACAGAATAGCAGGACATAATTTCACATATATGATGGCTAATTAAATATGATAGCATGACACAATTTCAAATGTATGATGGCTACCTAAACAGGATAGAATGACATAATTCAAAATATGATGACTATGTAAACAAGATGAGATGATATAACTATATTATGTCTTTAGAAAATGGGTTGGCATGCCATAATTCAGATACATGCTGTCTATGTAAACATCTTCGCATGATATAATTCAAATATATGATTTATATACTAAGCAAGTGAGCAGAGGGAAATCGGATATATGATGTGTCAACTAAGGAGATGGCATTTAATATTGTGCATATGATGTAAAAACTAAGCATTGCAATACAACATATGCATGATATGAGTAATATAACCCCGCCAAGTCTGAGCATACACCTCAGGGGGATAATAGGACTGGTCATCTGCCTCTGAATCCTCCTCCGAAGAGCTATCTGTAACCAGGAAGATATCTGCTTCAGCAGGTAGCATTGTCTGCTCTGAAGACCTTGTTTTCACTCCAGATTTCTCCATCACCAATTCAAATGGCTGATGCACAGGAAGGGCAGTTGAATATACAAACATTGTTGACAAATGCAACGAGAAATACAAAAAAATGCGGCATGATATAATTCACATATATGACGCTTGGCTAAACAACATGGCATTGCATAATTCACATATATAATGCCTTGCAACAAGGTAGCATTGCATAATTCACATATATAATGTCTTGCAACAAGATGGCATCGCATAATTCACATATATGGTAATTAGACACTAAACATGTGGCATTCACACAAAGCATGTCTAAATTAAGCAAATGACATACCAATGCAAGATACGATACGCACGATATGAGCAATATAACCCTGCCAAGTTAGAGCATGCACCTCGGGGGGGGGGGGAATAGGACTGGTCATCTGTCTCTGAATCCTTCTCTAAGGAGCTATCCATAACCAACAAGACATTCGCTTTGTCAGATAGCATTGTCTGCTCTGAAGACCTTGTTTCCACTTCAGATTTTTCCATGACCGTGCCGAATGGCTGATGCACAGGAAGAGTAATTGAATGTACTAAAATTGTTGACAAATTTAACACATAATAAAAAATGATGGCATGATATAATTCACATATAAGATCACTGGCTAACCAGGGTGGCATTGCAAAATTCACATATATGATGCCTGGCTAAACAAGATGGCATTGCGTGATTCACATATACGATAAAGAAACTAAATAGATGGCATTGACACAAAGCATGTCTAAACTAAGCAGATGACATATTTGATGTATCCAGTAAGCAATGCAAGGCACCATATGCATGATATTACCAACATCAACATGCCAAGTTAGAGCGAAGACCTCAGGGGGTAAATAGGAGTGGTCTTCTCCTTCTGAATCCCCCCGGAATAGTTATCTTCCTCTTGATTACGATCCGGAATGGGTGGAGGGGGGCCTGCCTTTGCGCCCACCATGGAGCGACGTCTGCATGAAATTTTATTGCCATGCAAGGCTCGTCTCTTTTGCTCTACATGTTCAGTTCCATTGTGTACAATAACTGACATGCATAGGAATAAAACATAGTGAGATTATGTAAGGAGTGCATCCACAAATCCAGAGTGATGGTAGCAAACTGTGGATAGACCCAAAACCCATGATAGCAGGCAGATAATAGCTTTAGTTAAAAATACAGATAATGGCTCCTTTAATGTTTGTTTGCACCCAACATGAAACTCATAGTAGACACCTGAGATTAACCAGATAGTAGACAGATAGTACTGATTGCTGCCCCAATATGTACCCACAACCATTTAAAAACTCAAGTTTCAGCATTAGTTTGGACCTGACTCGGAGTCTAATAGGTGAAAACGATGATAAAGTAACATGTCATCATATTAAGCGAAGCATAACATAAGCAGACACGGAAGAGTGCGACCTCTCTTGCGGACCCGTGTAGTCCTCAAGGTCATCTGCTCAGTTGATGGTGGTAATGAAGTTGTCGTGGCTGCCGGCGGCTAGGAAGAAGATCTGAGGTGGCGAAAGACAGTATGGAGAGCAGATCCCTATTGTGGTGAACCCTTCTGTCATTGGAGCAGCTAAGCTGGGGTGGAACACACGCAACAGGAGCAGGACAAACCACACAAGGTTTTCTTTGACACATATCTGTAATAGAAGTAATTGTGTAAGGGCTTGTCTGAATTTGAGGATTCTACAATGCTGGGATAGGAAATAGACAGGAATAGGATAGGAATGCACGTGCAAAACAGAGAATTTAAAAGAAAAAAGGATTTATGCCAATCTGGGTGTTTGATTCACAAGAATTGGAAGATCACAGGATGCAAAGAAGCAAGGTGAGATTAAGTCAAACCACAAGAAAATGTACGGTTATAATGCTATTATGCTACTATCTCTTAGTCTTGTGCTTCATGAATATGAATTTGAAAAGGAGGACAAGTGGAAATTAAAATTCCTATAGTTTTTCTTTCAAGGAGACACTAAAGGAACAAATCCTACAGTTTTCCTTTGCTCCATTCCTTTGAACCAAATTCATGAATAGTAGTACCATATGAAACTTTCCAATTCCTACGTTTTTCCTTCACTTTTCCTTTCAAGCACTGGCGATTCTAGTAGGCAGGCTTGAGCAAGGAAAAACCTGCACTCAAAAATGTTTTTGTGCTACTTCTATTACTTTGGACCCATGCCACTGCCCTACTAGCTCAACTCACAGGCCCAGCGACAAATGCATAGCTCAAACGCGCAGAGATTAATAATGATGGCGTTCAAGAGAGTCCATCACAGATAGCTAAGTTGCCTGGTACCTCACTGCTTGTCATATAGTAGGAGAAACTAATCGTATTTCACGTTACTGCGTGTGCTCAGTGGACAATATATATAACATGTAGAGTAAAAAAGAGATGCAACAAGTGTACAACCTCTTTGGCGAAGCCATGTCGATCTCAGCGTGATTGGGTTGGTCGGTGAGGATGATCTGGCTGATTGGTTGTCGAAGAAGGGGAAGAAGATCTTAGGCGTCTGGAGATGGAGCCCGGGGTACTGCTCCGCTGTGATGGAGGGTTTCGTCGTTGGAGCAGCTCCGGTGAGTTGTACGACGCTGAGGCTGAAGCAGGACAAGAGAGACAACGTTAACCTGAGTGGAATTCTAATAGCATCTCCAATAGATGACGTAAAATACATAACCACAAAGTGTTAGATGTAAAATATATCAGCCGCTCATCTCTGAACTTAACTGTTGAAACTGAATTTAACTGTCAAAACTGATCTGAACTGTTGAAACTGATTTTTTTGTCAAAACTGAATGCACTAGTAGCAGAAAAGCAGTAGCAACAGCAGCAGTAGCGCGTGCGAGAGCCGGGGCAGCTGGTCGTGTAGCAACATCATGTGAGGCTACCCTGAGCCGCGAGCGACCACCGGCCAAACAACTGGCCCCCGCCGCTCGCGGACGGCGGTGCGTCGCCCCGCCCGCCCCGAAACCAGTCCCCACCGCCGGTCCGCTGCCGCCCCGGGCATCCCTCTAGCCCCCCCGTGCCGAGCTTTTTCTCCGGCGATCCCCACGCCACCACCGGCAACCACAGCCCCCACCCTGAACCCTAAGATAGATACTGGGGTACCTCTCTGGCGAGCCCCCTCCCCGCTACGGCCGGTTCTTCCTGAACTTTGGCGAGCCCCCCACCCCCTGAAAATCGACTGACTTGAAAGTCGATTCAGTCGACTGAAGTGTAGCTAAATCGGAGCAGCATCACTAGCAAGATCAAGAGCGAGAGCAGCAGCACGAGAAAGGGCAAGAGCAAGAGCAGACCAAGCAGGGGACCGAGAGCAAGAGCAGAGCAGCAGCGTGAGCGAGAGCTAAAGCAACAGCAGCTCCTACTGATGTGGACGTCGCCGCCAAGGGAGCGACGCCGTCGAGGAAGTGGCCGGTGACCTTGCTATGGATGGAGCCGCGCCGTGTCGGCTTGGGACCGAGCGCTAGCAGCACCGTGAGATCGGATCAAGAAGAAAATGCGGTGATTAGTGTACAACCTCTTTGGTGGCGCCGTTTAGGCCTCAGCTTCATCCGAGGAAACGGTGATGATGATGCTCTTTCGATGGTGAAGGTGAAGATGGCAGTGTGGGAATCGAGGTGGCACGAAAGACGAGGGGGACGTCAGGGCAGCTCCTTGGAGGTGGAGGACGGGGTGGCTGAACCGGCGGGACGATGAGATCGACGACGGATCCTCATCCGGTATGGTGGATGAGGGACATTGAGGTGTTGCTGTGGACGGCGTCGTCGGGGAAGAGGCTTCGGCTGGGTGGCGGACGGAGGAGGGTGTGGGGCTTCGCGGGTTTTCGCGGCCTCGGTGTACGAATGGGTGGGCGGATGGGATGGGAGTGGGGAACCATGGCTTAGGGACGCGCTTGTCCGAAATACGGGGTAAGTTACGAAAGTACCCCCACCGATTTGAGCTAGGCGGTTCTTTCGGTTCAGGGGTATCACGGGCATTTCGTGTGTCGGGATTTCACAGGAGGTTGGAGTTTTTGCGTGCGTTGTAATTTTGGAATAGCAAGGCATGGGTTGAGATGGAGGGAGTTGTCGGAGCACAACGAGACAAAGATATATCTTAAATATTTCGGGCTAACAAGGCGCGGGTTGAAGAGGCGGGAGTTTCACAGCACGATAGACAGAGATGCTAGCTTGAAATTTCGGCATAACAAGGCGAGGCTTGAAATTTTGGGAGAACAAGCTTAACGTGTACCCCCAAAAAAGGACAATTCGCACCTCATCACTAGAGAGAGCCATGTCCCGTTTTACTGTATTACTAGAAATGCATTCAAATACAAAAAAAACTAAAAAAATCAGGACAACAAACATAACGTGTACAGTACCAAAATAATTTGCACTTACCTCAACAATAAAAAAAATGTGTGTTGTCTAGCATATGGAATAAATTTGAGTACATTTTCCCTGTTTGAATGGGATTGTACTCGGGTTAGTTATACAACCATCTAAATATTATCTTCACAACACATGACATGAATATAGGGGAAGTAAATTCCTATATAAATACGAACTACATGTACATACGATCTCTAAATCAAATATATGTATAGATTTTATGTTGAATTCAAATCATAGTACATGTATGCTCTAGCTAGATGTTCGGAATCTAAACCATGTATGATATACTACGTACAATGTGTTTAACAAGCACAACACACACACAAACACCATTTAGACTAGTAAGGTACACGTGCATTCACGCATGAGATTTGGCAACCAAATTATGAATAAATACTACATTATAGCACGTAAGCTTTGAGTCATATATGCATGATGTAGATGTTCATTTAATTCTTATAGTTCATTTCATTCAAAATCATCTAGTTTTTATAAAAAAGCTAATCTATTTTAAGATTCATGGAATTGTGCGTTGTAAGGCATAAAGTAAAAACAAATAATGACAAATCATGTAGAAAAACATTTGGGTAATTCTGATATGGAAGATTCTAGAAAAAAGAAGAAGTGCT
Source organism: Triticum urartu (assembly GCF_056163025.1). NCBI lineage: Eukaryota > Viridiplantae > Streptophyta > Magnoliopsida > Poales > Poaceae > Triticum > Triticum urartu. The sequence goes on along the minus strand of NC_141877.1, from coordinate 422,996,843 downwards.
TGTGTTTTGAGGTTTGTGCATTATGCTTAAGTTCAACCATGGAGTCTTCTAGATTGTACATGTGGCAAAATCTGGTGGAATCTACATGATATCCAACGGCCAGTTGTGCTCAAATTTTCTATCTCTGCACCATCGGATTAGCCTCATCCAACGACCATCTTTCAAAGTTAAAATTGTCTGCACACTATATAAAAAATATAAAATACAATATATATAGGGGTATAGATATAGATATGTGATGCGAAAGCTACCCATCATCTCCAATTAGAATAGTGTGTCCATGCACGGATGCAATGTGGCCAAACGATGTCTGCCATCGATATCTCAAATACAAATCAGTCTGACCTTGTTCAATGTGTATACAGTACAACATGCTCGTTTCCAAACCACACCACGCATATCTGAGTTATATTCATGCATGCATGGGTTTCAAACGTCATGATCTCTTATTCAAATATTTGAATTCTACTTTACATTGATTATGACGTCACCTAGTCTTTTACACCCACACAGTCATCTTCTCTTTATAATTGTACCATTAACTTTCTCTCGTGCATGCATGCATATACAGTACCAGTCGGCATTATCCATCGCACACATGCAATCTTTTTCTTCAGGTCGGTCTCCCATGCATGCACACACACCACCTCCCCCTCCCCATCATATCAGGCATTCTTTATCTCTCACGTGCATATGCAACGATCGATGTTCCTCTATGTGTGTGTATATATAGCTAGGTCTTTCACAGTTTTACACACAAACCGATCAATCTATATATCTAGTGGGGTCTCACCCTCTTTCCCACGTCCACATCGATCAATCTATACCTCTCTATATAGGATTACATAGCTAATACACACATATTAATTATATATCCAACGTCCCCCTCCCATCATCCATGCCTCCGCTTCATCTCTCAGACGCACACACAGTGGCGAAGACAGGGGCAACAAGGCCCCTGCCCCCCCTAACATCACTATATATCAAGGCTAATATGAATGTGATCATTAGAAAATTTCTGGTAAAATGGTTTAAGTTGATGAATTGGCCCTCCTCGTAAAGGATTAGCAATGCTTGACCCCCTAGCTCATTTATTTTTCATGGCTCCACCACTGCGCGCAACAGCGCACATTCTCACCCCCTCTCTTCAAATATCGATCTCGCACTTGTGCACTCCTTCATAGTCTCCCTCCACTTGGCCCCTCGCACCATCTTCTAGCCCCCACCAGATTTTGCCACATGTACAATCTAGCAGACTCCATGGTTCAACTTAAGCATAATGCACAAACCTCAAAACACAAGTGATTCTCCTTTGTTCTAGAATCTACCGTATCATAAGTGCCCAAACTTTTTTTCTAGTTGAATTGCCATTATTTGTTTTTACTTTAGGCTTTACAATGCACAATTCCATGAATCATAAAATAGATTAAGGGCTTCTTTGATTCAAAGGATTCTCAAATGAATTTTGGAGGATTCTAATCCTTAGGAATTTTTCCTATCTTGGTCGTTTGATTTGTAGGATTGTAAACCATAGAAAATTTTCCATAGGATTCATTTGCGCTAGATTTCATAGGAAACATCCCATCCACTCAAACCACTTTGAAAGAATCCTGCGTTTTTTCTATGCACAATCAAAAACTCGTACAATCCTATAGGATTCAAGACGACATTCCATTCTAATCCCATGTTTTTCCTATTCCCGCATCTTGGAAATCCCACGAATCAAAGAGGCCCTAGATTTTTTATAAAAACTAATTTATTTTGAATGAGATGAACTATAATAATTAAACGAAGGTCTACATCAGGCATATATGACTCAGAGCTTACATGCTATAGTGTGGTATTTATTCATAATTTGGTTGCCAAATCTGATGCGTGCAATAAACGTGTACCTTACTAGTACTTCGAGTGTGTGCAAACACATAAATTAGAATTCCAACAGCATCCTACACAGTGTCGCTCTAACAACTCATGAAGCTACATGGCACATGTGGAGGCGTTGTCGCGACCTCCTTGTGTGGGTTGATCATAGTGACGTGCTGCTGCTTCTAGAAGAATGTACTCGTCCTCTCTGAGCCACACTGGCGGTACATGCACGAAGAGAAGATGTGCACGCCTGCCACGCACGCACTCATTCCCTCACACGCACACGCGGGTACACGAGGCGACACATTTTCGTATGAAGACCCACCCCATGTGATAATTTGACGCTTGTAAAGTCATTCATTTCATTGATGGTCAATTAATACAGTGCATGCAAATTGAGTGGACGTGAGGGCGGAAGAAAGACATTATGATAACGCACAAGTATAGGGGATCGCAATAGTTTTCGATAAGTAAGAGTGTCGAACCCAATGAGGAGCTAAAGGCAGAACAAATATTCCCTCAAGTTCTGTCGACCACCGATACAACTCTACGCACGCTTGATGTTCGCTTTACCTAGAACAAGTATGAAACTAGAAGTACTTTGTAGGTGTTTTTGGATAGGTTTGAAAGATAATAAAGAGCATGTAAGTAAAAAAGTAGGGGCTGTTTAGATGAAGACACAACTAAGTTTGTTTTAGTAGAGAGCTTGTTGTTACGAGAAAGTTGTTTGTCCCTAGGCAATCGATAACTAGACCGGTAATCACTATTGCAATTTTATATGAGGGAGAGCCATAAGCTAACATACTTTCTCTACTTGGATCATATGCACTTATGATTGGAACTCTAGCAAGCATCCGCAACTACTAAAGATCATTAAGGTAAAACCCAACCATAGCATTATAAGGCATCAAGTCCTCCTTATCCCGTACGCAACAACCCCCTTACTCGGGTTTGTGTTTCAGTCACTCACGCAACCCACTATAAGCGAATCATGAATGTATTGCAACACCCTACAACGGGGATACCTCACGCTTGCGCGACATGGAGAGCACCATAGGACAGCACCAATAATAAAACATGCAACTCAAACCAATCTTGATCATCAAATAGCCCATAGGACAAAACTGATGTACTCAAAGATCATAGGATAGCCATACATCATTGGGAAATAATATATAGCGTTGAGCACCATGTTTAAGTAGAGATTACAGCAGGTAAGAGAGAGGTTACACTGCTGCATAGAGGGGGGAAGAGTTGGTGATGATGGCGGTGAAGTTGTTGGTGAAGATTTCAGTGATGATGAAGGCCCCCAGTGGCACTCCGGTGCCACCGGAAGGGAGGGGGAGGGAGCCCCCTCCTTCTTCTTGTTCTTCCTTGACCTCCTCCCTAGATGGGAGAAGGGTTTCCCCTCTGGTCCATGGCCTCCATGGCGTGGGAGGGGCGAGAGCCCCTCTGAGATTGGATCTGTCTCTTTGTCTCTCTCTGTTTCTGCGCTCTCAGATTCTACCCTTTCACCGTTTCTTATATTCCCGGAGATCCGTAACTATGATTGGGCTGAAATTTTAACACAATCTCTATCCGGATATTAGATTTCTTGCGGCGAAAGAAGGGCACCAACCGCCTTACGGGGTGGTCACGAGGATCAGGGGCACGCCCCCTTGCCTTGTGGGCCCCTCAAGTATCGTCTCACGTGGATTTTTCTTCCCAAAATCATATATATTCCAAAAAAATCTCCGTCAGTTTTTATTCCGTTTGGACTCCGTTTGATATGGATATTCTGCGAAACAAAAAACATGCAACAAACAGGAACTGGCACTGGGCACTGGATCAATATGTTAGTCCCAAAAATAGTATAAAAAGTTGCCAAAAGTATATGAAAGTTGTAAAATATTGGCATGGAACAATCAAAAATTATAGATACGACGGAGACATATCAACATCCACAAGCTTAATTCCTGCTCGTCCTCGAGTAGGTAAATGATAAAAAAGATAATTTTTGATGTGGAATGCAACCTAGCATAGTCTTAATCATGTATCTAATCATGGCATGAATATTAAGATATGAGTGATTCAAAGCAATAGTCTATCATTTGACATAAAAACAATAATACTTCAAGCCTACTAATAAAGCAATCATGTCTTTTCAAAATAACATGGCCAAAGAAAGTTATCCCTACAAAATCATATAGTCTGGCTATGCTCCATCTTCACCACACAAAATATTCACATCATGCACAACCCCGATGACAAGCTGAGCAATTGGTTCATACTTTTTAACGCGCTTCAGCATTTTCAACCCTCACACAATACATGAGCGTGAGCCATGGATATATCACTATAGGTGGAATAGAATGGTGGTTGTGGAGAAGACAAAAATGAGAAGATAGTCTCACATCAACTAGGCGTATCAACGGGCTATGGAGATGCCCATCAACAGATATCAATGTGAGTGAGTGTAACATCCCAAATTTTCAATTTGGAATGTTATACATTAGGTCATCATGCATATCATATTTTATTTTGCTTTTGGTTTTGATCCTAGAAAATCCTAAGCAACTCAAGGACCCACGGAGAGAGTTGGGGATTTCGTTATTTACGTATTTGAGTTCTCTCAAATTATGTAAACAGGATCATTTGATTTTATTTATTTTATCATCAATTATTTCTATTTCAAAACTATGAGAGAGGGAATAAAACGACTTTCCCAAAATATAGAAATATTGAGGATTTAATAAAAAAATCAAATAAGATTTATTTCGGAGTTTTTCGGTATTTTTATTTGAATTTAGGAAAAATGCGCGTTTTTCAAAGTTGTAGTTTGGGCCCAGATAAATGTTCACTTTATCTGGCTTGATTTTAGGAACCCGGCAAAATTTATTTCGTGATTTTTGGAGTCCGTTTAGTATTTCTTTTTATTTTTCTTCCGAGCGGATTTAAAAAAAACGCGTAACCGACTCCGGGCCGTATCCGGCCAGGAAACCGCCGGCCGGGCCTTTAAATAGCGACCGCCCCGGCCCGGGAGACAGCCAGCGCCCGACCTCGCCGACCAAACCCTAGCCACCGCCGCCTTTAGCCGCGGCCCGCCGCCGTCGCCGCCGGAGCCGCGCGCCTTTCGAGGTTCGCCGCCGCCTCGTTTTCCGTGCAGTTTTTTAAAAAAAATATTTTCTGTTCGTCGTTTTTCTTTTTCGTTGGATTTTCCGCGGTTATTTTCTGATCGTGATTTCTGATCCGATTTTCGTTTTAGTATAACTTTTCGCTCGTTTATCGGAATCAGGCGATTCAAGCGCCTGGAGTTTCGTCTCGAAACCCTCTTTCCGAATAATCAACTTAAACAAGTTTTTGCTACTGTAAAATTTGCCCTAGATCCAGATTACTAGAACGAAGTTGTTTTCTTTCGCCGTTTGTTTTCTTTCGCTTCGTTCGATTTGATTCTTTTTGCCAACCAGGGTTCTTAAGTTGAACTTTCTGGTTAGATCTTTTATTTGAGTTTTACCTGTGCATTAGATGAGTACTTATTGTATGCTTGTTTGATTGTCTGCATAGAATACCCGGAGTGCACCGCCTGTTACTTCGAATCTCTAGGTTTCGCGGATCATCAGCAAGGCAAGTAACACTTTGATCATACCTTTTCTACAACCCAGTTTTATTGCATTAGATCAATCCTCACACACTGCATGATTGGGACCTAATTAAACTGTGGGATGGGAAGTAGATGAGGTAGTACCTATTACCTGTTTATTATCAAACCTTTGGGAGTTACTTCTACGTTTGCTTATTATGCCATGCTATGCTAGTAGACGTGGATTGGGTGAGTGATATCCATGAGAGATGTGAGATTGTTAATTAATGGTTTATCTAAGGTGGCAACCTAACACACATCTGGGTGGATTGAGGCACCTGGGGTTTCCAGGACTTGCCTGTTTTCTTGGACCGCCACCCAGGCTCAAAGGGATCATGAGATTATTCATACTAGAAACTTCCGTGTGCAGCCACAAGCCATTATGGGCTCTGGCATAGTTGACTAAGTTGTGCGAACTCTTACAGTGGTAGACTAGCAGATGTAGGGGTTGTAGGTGGTACGGTCTACCCGATCGTAAGGTGCTAGCGCTTCTGAAAGACTATGTCTCGGTCATCCGTCTTCTCAAACACCATGTAGTGCGAGAAACCAAACGGAGGCGATCGAGTCTTGTGGGGAAAAGTGCGCAAACCTCTGCAGAGTGTAACAAACTAATCATGGTTAGCCGTGTCCCCGGTTATGGACATCTTGAGTATCTAGTACCTGGATTATCATGTGAATCTCAACATGTTACTCAAAATTAATTTTGATAGGTTTTAATGATGTTAGTTAATTGGGATTGAGAATGCTGTCAACCATTCTCAATGTTTAACAACCACCATGATAGTAATTAATTTTATTCCTTTGAAGTAGGGAAAAATTGGCTTTACGCAAAAACAGTAACCATAGAGCTTTCCACCAGCCAAATATGCATATAGTATAGTTGTTGCATTCCATTACTCTCTATGTGTTACTTTGCCAGCATATTCCATGTGCTGACCCGTTTCGGGCTGCAACGTTAATGTTGCAGACTTTTCAGACGACGATTAAGGAGTTTTAGGTCGTGGTTCTATACTCAGTGATGCCGTTGGAGTTGATGGACTCACTTATCTTCCAAGCCTTCCGCTGTTATCGTCACTAGATGGCCTTAAGCCATATTTATTGTAATAAGTTCTCTTTTGAGACACTCGATGTAATAAGTGTGTGATTGCTACTCTGCTATAAATCCTCCGAGTACTGTGTGGTGTCAGCATTACTGATCCAGGGATGACACCGGAGCACAGAGATCAGACTGTTTGAGGTCTGGTCGCTACAGAGATGGTATCAGAGCACACGCTGACTGTAGGACACGACCACTAAGCTAAAGACCTAGATCACTACTCACTCTCTTCTCTTCTGACCTCTCATCTCTTCTACTCTTTAGGATGGCGGATGCAAGGAACAAGTTCACACAACCGGATGAAGATACACCTTTGGACGCCACTTGAAGGAAGTCACTAGATACCTGAACATAGGAATACCAAGCTTCACGGGAACCTACAATGCCACTTTACCTGAAGAAGAGCGCTGGATGATTCAAGTTCAAGTTCTAGGAAGGACGTTCATGCCAGTCACTGAGCCCATAGAGTTTTCTTTTGATGCACCAACTTGGAGTCTAGGAAAGAGTATGGCAGCTCACATCGCCATGGGACGCATTGGAGAAGTCTACCGCAAGGATCTCAAGGATACTATCTACCAGATTTGTGGGCGCCGAGATGAACACTGGGAGATGATCAGCACCAGGAAAGATAGATCAATTGCAGCTTTTATTCAGGAGTTAAATCAGCACATTCGACGCCAGGAGAACCAGATGTGCGCCGACATGATAGATCTGAAGAAGGCTAAGACTAGAATCAAGGAACTGGAGGAAGAACTCAAGGTTACACGTGAAGGTTATGAAGAAGAAATTGAAGTATTGGTGGATAAGAATGCCGACGTAACTAAGAAGATAGGAATATTTATGGGAGGCCCGACACCAGTAGATGAAGACGAAGAACCCAAGGAGATTAGCCCGGAGGACTACATCATCATTGACGGCACCGACTCGGAACAAGATAGTAGCGATGATGACTATGTGGATGAAGCAGGAGCAGATATCATGGAGTCTACAACCGTAGAATATTTCTAGTAGACCACCTCATCAGTAGTAGTAGTCCACCATGTAAATATAGTAGTCCGAGCACTTTTGCGATAGTTAGATCGATTGTATGTCCTTGTTTGATTGATTGAAGTGAATTGTGTGCTTTTGCCTCATGTGCATATGGGTAGTGTTTTCTCTTTAGACCCCCTCTATTCTTATACCTCATCTTTTCTAAACCCTCAGATGCCTCCGAGACGTGACCCTGGATTTGCCTTTCCGCCGGAGCTCACTCAGTTGATCCAGCAGCAGAACACCTTGATGCAGTTGCTAGTTCAAAATCAGAATCAGGGGAACAATAACAACAACCCACCACCACCACCACCACCTGTTGACCACTTAGCCCATTTTCTTAGGCTGAATCCGCCGGTGTTTTCCAGTAGCACCGAGCCGATAGTAGCAGATGATTGGCTCCGCAAGATAGCTAGGGAGTTGACCACAGCCGGATGCACAGATGTGGAGAAGGTTAAGTTTGCCGCACATCAGTTAGAAGGACCCGCAGCATCTTGGTGGGAGAATTTCACAGCCACCTAGTCGACACTGTCACATGGGACTAGTTTCAGCAAGCTTTTTGTACTGCCCATGTTTCAGCAGGAGCAATGGCCATGAAGAAGCATGAGTTTCGTAACTTGCGCCAAGGAGGACGGACAGTTGGCCAGTATGTGGAGGAGTTTAGTAAGTTAGCATGTTATGCCCCAGATGACGTTGCTACAGATGCAGCTAAGCAGGAGAAATTCCTGGAAGGACTGAATGATGAGTTGAGTATGCAGTTGATGGTAGCCACCTTCAACAACTACCAGGAGTTGGTAGATCGTGCTCTTATGATTGAAGGGAAGCAGCAGCAAATTGAGAACCGCAAGAGGAAGTATGGACAAGGAAAGTATAATTCAGGAGCTCAGCAGAAGCCTCGTTTTACCCCTAGACCAGGAGGACATTTTCAGCATACCCATGGAGTAGGTAGCTCGCATAATCACAATGGCACCAAGAATGGTAATGGGAATGGAGGAAGTAATGGACAGAACCGCAGCACCCCATCGACCCCAGCCAAGAAGGATTTGAGCCACGTCACTTGCTATAAGTGTTCGAAGCCAGGACATTTTGCAAATGAATGTCCTGAAGGCCAAAACGGCAATGGAAGTTCTGGGAAGAAGCCGAACCCTTTCAACAGGGGACAGGTGAACCACGTTAACGTGGAGGAGGTTGAAGCTCAGCCCGATGCAGTAATAGGTAAGTTTTTGGTTAAGTCATTTACTGCACTCGTTCTTTTTGATACTGGTGCATCGCATTCATACATCTCAAGGGGATTTGTGGATAAGTATAACCTACCAACCCAAGCCCCTAGGTCACCCATGTTAGTAACCTCGCCAGGAGCAGAGTATGTGGCAAGTCTATGGTGTGATCGGTTACCATTAAGGATTGGTAACTATGTTTTTCCCTCAGACCTAATAGTATTGGAATCTCAAGGATTGGATGTGATATTAGGCATGGATTGGTTATAAAAGTATAAAGGGAATATTGAGTGTGCTAGTAAGACAATTTTGCTTACCACACCAGAAGGGAGAAGGATCAAGTATGTATCCCGGCATGTGCCAAACAGGACACAAGCAAATTCCTTATCAGGAGTTGTGCAGGAGGAAGTACTAGTGGTAAAGGATTTTCCTGATGTATTTCCCGAAGAGTTGCCAGGCATGCCACCGGATAGAGACATTGAGTTTTCGATTGAGCTTTTGCCAGGCACTGGGCCAATATCAAAGAGACCATATAGGATGCCAGCAAAAGATTTGGTAGAAATCAAGAAGCAGATTAAGGAGTTACTGGATAAGGGATATATTCGCCCAAGTTCTTCGCCTTGGGGATCATCAGTACTTTTAGTGGAGAAGAAGGATGGATCGTTAAGGATGGTTGTTGATTATCGAGGATTGAACGAAGTAACGATCAAGAACAAGTACCCACTACCAATGATCAACGATCTGTTTGATCGATTGCAAGGAGATAAAGTGTTTTCCAAGATCGATTTGCGATCAGGATACCACCAGTTGAAGATTCGAGAACAGGATATTCCTAAGACAGCTTTCACCACCAGGTATGGGCTGTATGAGTATACCGTTATGTCATTTGGACTGACTAACGCGCCTGCCTATTTTATGAACATGATGAACAAAGTGTTTATGGAGTTTTTGGATAAGTTCGTCGTAGTGTTCATTGATGATATCGTGGTTTATTCGAAGAATGAAGAGGAGCATAAGGAGCATTTGCGTTTGGTACTTGGAAAGCTCAGAGAACATCAGTTATACGCCAAGTTCAGCAAATGTGAGTTTTGGTTGAAGGAAGTAGGATTCCTTGGACACGTTATATCCGGAGAAGGTATAGCAGTAGATCCCGCTAAAGTTGAAACCATGACCAAGTGGGAAGCACCAACAACAGTTGAAGAGATCCGGAGTTTTCTTAGACTCGCAGGATACTACCGGAGATTTATTGAGATTTTCTCAAAGATCGCAAAGCCTATGACGGAGTTGCTGAAGAAGGATACTAAGTTCAAATGGACTGAGGAGTGTGAGGCTAGTTTCCAGGAGTTGAAGAAACGTTTGGTGACCTCACCAGTGTTGATTTTGCCAGATCAAACCAAGGATTATGAGGTGTATTGCGACACTTCACATCGAGGACTTGGAGAAGTGCTTATGCAGGAAGGAAGAGTTGTTTCGTATGCTTCACGACAACTGAAGCCCCATGAGTTGAATTATGCTACGCATGATTTGGAGTTAGTAGCCGTAGTGCATGCATTGAAGACATGGAGACATTTCCTCATTGGAAATCATTGTGAGGTGTACACGGATCACAAGAGTTTGAAGTACATTTTCACGCAGAAGGAGTTGAATCTCAGACAAAGGAGATGGTTGGAGCTCATCAAGGATTATGATATGAAGTTGCATTATCATCCCGGGAAAGCTAATGTAGTAGCTGACGCATTAAGCCACAAGAGCCATGTCAATAGGTTAATGACGGGAGAAATACCCGAGGAGTTAGCAGATAATTTTCGTGAACTATGTTTAGAAATAGTTCCGAGAGGCTATGTAGCAGCATTGGAAATTTAGTCAACTTTGATGAACAAAATCAGAGAAGCTCAGAAAACTGACAAGGAGATTGCTTCTATAAAGGAGAAACTGGGCAAAGGAAAAGCTAAAGGATTTCGTGAGGATGAGCACGACACCCTATGGTTTGAAGATCGTGTTTATGTGCCCAATAACCCGGAGATCAGGAAGTTGATTTTGCAAGAGGCCCATGATTCACCGTATTCGATTCACCCAGGAAATACCAAGATGTATTTGGATTTGAAGGATATTTTCTGGTGGACCGGAATGAAGAAGGATATTGCGGAGTATGTAGCAGTTTGTGATGTATGTCAGAGAGTAAAGGCAGAGCATCAGAAGCCAGCAGGATTGTTGCAACCATTGCCGATACCCGAATGGAAGTGGGATAAGCTAGGCATGGATTTTATCACGGGATTGCCCAGGACTCGTTCAGGCTATGACTCGATTTGGGTTGTAGTTGATCGATTGACGAAGGTAGCACATTTCATCCCAGTAAAGACCACTTACACCAGTGCTAAGTTGGCAAAGATATACATGACCATGATCGTATGTTTGCATGGAGTTCCGAGGAGCATCATATCAGATAGAGGAACCCAGTTTACCTCAAAGTTCTGGAAGCAGTTGCATGAGACTTTAGGTACTAGGCTGGAATTTAGTACAGCTTTTCATCTGCAGACAGATGGACAGACCGAGAGAGTCAATCAGATTTTGGAGGATATGCTGAGAGCTTGTGCACTAGATTATGGATCTAGTTGGGACGATAATTTGCCATATGCAGAGTTCTCTTACAATAATAGCTATCAGACCAGTTTGAAGATGGCACCTTTCGAAGCTTTGTACGGAAGGAGGTGCAGGACACCGTTGTCATGGAACGAAGTTGGAGACCGCCAGTTGTTTGGACCAGATCTGATTAAAGAGTCTGAACAGAAGGTGAAGTTGATTCGCTATAGGCTCAAGGTAGCCCAGTCCAGGCAGAAGAGCTACGCAGATTCTAAACGCAAGGAGACAGTTTATGAAGTTGGAGATAGAGCTTATCTTCGAGTATCCCCACTTCGAGGGATTAAGCGTTTTGGAGTTAAGGGGAAGTTAGCGCCACGATTTATAGGGCCATATCGAGTTTTGGAGCGTATGGGAGAAGTAGCCTACAAGTTGGAATTGCCAGAAGGATTGGCCGGAGTGCATGATGTGTTTCATGTGTCTCAGTTGAAGAAGTGTCACGTGGAGATGACTGACATACCCTTAAGAGACACAGTATCATTAGAAGCAATTCAGTTGGATAATAATTTGACCTATGAGGAGAAACCAGTCAAGATTCTTGAGTTTGCCAGCCGAGTTACTCGTAGCAAGGTTATCAAGTTTTGCAAAGTTCAGTGGAGCCACCGCACGGAGGATGAAGCCACCTGGGAGCGAGAGGAAGATTTTCTCAAAGACCACCCTCACCTATTTTCTAGCCAACCCGAATCTCGAGGGCGAGATTCATCTTAAGGGGGGTAGGTTTGTAACATCCCAAATTTTCAATTTGGAATGTTATACATTAGGTCATCATGCATATCATATTTTATTTTGCTTTTGGTTTTGATCCTAGAAAATCCTAAGCAACTCAAGGACCCACGGAGAGAGTTGGGGATTTCGTTATTTACGTATTTGAGGATTTAATAAAAAAATCAAATAAGATTTATTTCGGAGTTTTTCGGTATTTTTATTTGAATTTAGGAAAAATGCGCGTTTTTCAAAGTTGTAGTTTGGGCCCAGATAAATGTTCACTTTATCGGGCTTGATTTTAGGAACCCGGCAAAATTTATTTCGTGATTTTTGGAGTCTGTTTAGTATTTCTTTTTATTTTTCTTCCGAGCGGATTTAAAAAAAAATGCGTAACCGACTCCGGGCCGTACCCGGCGAGGAAACCTCCGGCCGGGCCTTTAAATAGCGACCGCCCCGGCCCGGGAGACAGCCAGCGCCCGACCCCGCCGCCCAAACCCTAGCCGCCGCCACCTTTAGCCGCCGCCGCCGCCGGAGCCGCGCGCCTTTCGAGGTTCGCCGCCGCCTCGTTTTCCATGCAATTTTTTTTTAAAAAAATTTCTGTTCGTCGTTTTTCTTTTTCGTCGAATTTTCCGCGGTTATTTTCTGATCGCGATTTTCGTTTTAGTATAACTTTTCGCTCGTTTATCGGAATCAGGCGATTCAAGCGCCTGGAGTTTCGTCTCGAAACCCTTTTTACGAATAATCAACTTAAACAAGTTTTTGCTACTGTAAAATTTGCCCTAGATCCAGATTACTAGAACGAAGTTGTTTTCTTTCGCCATTTGTTTTCTTTCGCTTCGTTCGATTTGATTCTTTTTGCCAACCAGGGTTCTTAAGTTGAACTTTCTGGTTAGATGTTTTATTTGAGTTTTACCTGTGCATTAGATGAGTACTTATTGTATGCTTGTTTGATTGTCTGCATAGAATACCCGGAGTGCACCGCCTGTTACTTCGAATCTCTAGGTTTCGCGGATCATCAGCAAGGCAAGTAACACTTTGATCATACCTTTTCTACAACCCAGTTTTATTGCATTAGATCAATCCTCACACACTGCATGATTGGGACCTAATTAAACTGTGGGATGGGAAGTAGATGAGGTAGTACCTATTACCTGTTTATTATCAAACCTTTGGGAGTTACTTCTACGTTTGCTTATTATGCCATGCTATGCTAGTAGACGTGGATTGGGTGAGTGATATCCATGAGAGATGTGAGATTGTTAATTAATGGTTTATCTAAGGTGGCAACCTAACACACATCTGGGTGGATTGAGGCACCTGGGGTTTCCAGGACTTGCCTATTTTCTTGGACCGCCACCCAGGCTCAAAGGGATCATGAGATTATTCATACTAGAAACTTCCGTGTGCAGCCACAAGCCATTATGGGCTCTGGCATAGTTGACTAAGTTGTGCGAACTCTTACAGTGGTAGACTAGCAGATGTAGGGGTTGTAGGTGGTACGGTCTACCCGATCGTAAGGTGCTAGCGCTTCTGAAAGACTATATCTCGGTCATCCGTCTTCTCAAACACCATGTAGTGCGAGAAACCAAACGGAGGCGATCAAGTCTTGTGGGGAAAAGTGCGCAAACCTCTGCAAAGTGTAACAAACTAATCATGGTTAGCCGTGTCCCCGGTTATGGACATCTTGAGTATCTAGTACCTGGATTATCATGTGAATCTCAACATGTTACTCTAAATTAATTTTGATGGGTTTTAATGATGTTACTTAATTGGGATTGAGAATGCTGTCAACCATTCTCAATGTTTAACAACCACCATGATAGTAATTAATTTTATTCCTTTGAAGTAGGGAAAAATTGGCTTTACACAAAAACAGTAACTATAGAGCTTTCCACCAGCCAAATATGCATATAGTATAGTTGTTGCATTCCATTACTCTCTATGTGTTACCTTGCCAGCATATTCCATGTGCTGACCCGTTTCGGGCTGCAACGTTAATGTTGCTGACTTTTTAGACGACGATTAAGGAGTTTTAGGTCGTGGTTCTATACTCAGTGATGCCGTTGGAGTTGATGGACTCACTTATCTTCCAAGCCTTCCGCTGTTATCGTCACTAGATGGCCTTAAGCCATATTTATTGTAATAAGTTCTCTTTTGAGACACTCGATGTAATAAGTGTGTGATTGATACTCTGCTATAAATCCTCCGAGTACTGTGTGGTGTCAGCATTACTGATCCAGGGATGACACCGGAGCACAGAGATCAGACTGTTTGAGGTCTGGTCGCTACAGTGAGTAGGGATTGCCATGCAACGGATGCATTAGAGCTATAAGTATATGAAAGCTCAAACTGAAACTAAGTGGGTGTGCATCCAACTTGCTTGCTCATGAAGACCTATGGCATTTGAGGAAGCCCATCGTTGAATATACAAGCCAAGTTCTATAATGAAAATCCCCACTAGTATATGAAAGTGATAACTCAAGAGACTCTCTATATGAAGAACATGGTGCTACTTTGAAGCACAAGTGTGGAAAAGGGATAGTAGCATTGTCCCTCTTTCTTTTCTTTTTTTTCTTTTGTGTGTGGGCTTCTTTGGCCCCCTTTTTTTATTTAGGTTTCTTTGGCCTCTTTTTTTTGGGGCAATGCTCTAATAATGATGATCATCACACTTTTATTTACTTACAACTCGATATTACAACTCGATACTAGAACAAAGATAAGACTCTATATGAATGCCTCCGGCGGTGTACCGGGATGTGCAATGATCTAGCGTAGCCATGACATCAAAAAAATGGACAAGCCATGAAAACATCATGCTAGCTATCTTACGATCATGCAAAGCAATATGGCAATGAATGCTCAAGTCATGTATATGATGATGATAGAAGTTGCGTGGCAATATATCTCGGAATGGATATGGAAATGCCATGATAGGTAGGTATGGTGGCTGTTTTGAGGAAGGTATATGGTGGGTTTATGGTACCGGCGAAAGTTGCGCGGTACTAGAGAGGCTAGCAATGGTGGAAGGGTGAGAGTGCGTATAATCCTTGGACTCAACATTATTCATAAAGAACTCACATACTTATTGCAAAAGTTTATTAGACCTCGAAGCAAAGTACTACTACGCATGCCCCTAGGGGGATAGATTGGTAGGAAAAGACCATCGCTCGTCCCCGACCTTCACTCATAAGGAAGACAATCAATAAACACCTCATGCTCCGACTTCGTTACATAACGGTTCACCATACGTGCATGCTACGGGAATCACAAACCTCAACACAAGTATTTCTACTAATCCACAACTACCCACTAGCATGACTCTAATATCACCATATTTATATCGCAAAACTATTGCAAGGAATCAAACATATCATATTCAGTGATCTACAAGTTTTATGTAGGATTTTATGACTAACCATGTGAATGACCAGTTCCTGTCATCTCTCTAAATAGATATAAGTGAAGCAAGAGAGTTTAATTCTTTCTAAAAAATATATGCCCACGCTCTAACAAATATAAGTGAAGCAAAAGATCATTCTACAAATGGCGGTTTTCTATGTAAAGAGAAACAGGCAATCCAAGCTTCAAATGATATAAGTGAAGCACATGAAGCATTCTATAAAGCCATACTCAAAAGATATAAGTGAAGTGCAATGAGAATTCTATAAATCAAGCAAGGACTACCTCATACCAGCATGGTTCATAAAAGAAAAATGAAAACTAAATGCAAAAGACGCTCCAAGATTGCACATATCGCATGAACGAAACGAATCCGAAAACATACCGATACTTGTTGAAGAAAGAGGGGATGCCTTCCGGGGCATCCCCAAGCTTAGATGCTTGAGTCTCCTTGAATGTTTACTTGGGGTGCCTCGGGCATCCCCAAGCTTGATCTCTTGCCTCTCTTCCTTCTTCTCACATCGAGACCTTCTCGATCATCGAAAACTTCATCCACACAAAACTTCAACAGAAAACTCGGTAAGATCCGTTAGTATAATAAAGCAAATCACTACTCTAAGTACTGTTTCAAACCAATTCATATTTTGTTTTTGCATTGTCTACTGTAATATAACTTTTTCATGGCTTAATCCACATATATGAATCGATAGTTTCATCAAACCAAGCAAACTATGCATCAAAAACAGAATCTGTCTAAAACAGAACAGTCTGTAACAATCTGAACATTCACCATACTTATGATACTTGAAAAATTCTGCCAAAATTAGAAAAAATAAACAATTTGTATATAAAGACTGTGCAAAAAGAATCAGAACCATTTGTCGTTCCAGCTTAAAATGTAAAATCGCTCACTACAGCCAAAGTTTCTGTCCTGCACCGTACAAACCATCAAGCAAATGTAAACATCCTAAAGCAAACCTTGGCACATTATTTTTATAATACAATGGAATTGTACAGGGGGATAATTATTTTTGTTGAAAAGTTTCTGTATCAAGATTCACAAAGTTGCCGTGAGCATGAACAAAGTTCAAGGAGCTCTCCCACTTCAACAATGCTTGTCTTTCTCACTTTCACTTTCCTTTTTGAAAAAGTTTTGGGTTCCCCTCTTTATTTTTGTTGTTTTTAAACTATATAAAAGCACTCAACAGAAATAAATGACTCTCTAAAACTTTCGGGTTGTCTCCCCGGCAGCGCTTTCTTTAAAGCCATTAAGCTAGGCATATAGTGCTCAAGTAATGAATCCACCCAGATCCCAAGATATATCAAAGCCAATTTTAATTAACAATGATTTGTAATTTAGTAGTGAGCACAAAGCAACATATATCATGTAACTACGAATTCTAACTCTCTTCCTATGCATTGGCATGTCATAAAAGATCAATTCATGCACACATAGTAAAGGCCAATGCATAGTATAAACAGTTTCTTGCAACTTTATCATATTGGAAACATAGACAGGTGGAGATATAGTTCCTCTCTCATAATAATTGCAAGTAGGAGCAGCAAGCACATGCATATTATATTCATCAAAATCATCATGTGCAACGGTATAAGGCAACCCATCAATATAATCCTTAATAAGGGTAAACTTCTCCGATATAGTGTAGTTGGGAGAATTCAAAAAGATAATAGGACTATCATGCGTGGGTGCAATAGCAACAATTTCATGTTTAACATAAGGAACTATAGCAAGTTCATCTCCATAAGCATAATTCATATTGGCATCTTGGCCACAAGCATAGCAAGCATCATCAAAAAGGGATATTTCAAAAGAATCAACAGGATCATAGCAACTATCATAGTATTCATCCTTCGGTAAGCATGAAGGGGAATTAAACAATGTATGAGTTGAAGAGTTACTCTCATTAGAAGGTTGGCACGGGTGATCAATCCGCTCTTCCTCCTTTATTCTTCGCTCTCCTCCTCATCTTTTTCATCCAATGAGCTCACAGTTTCATCAATTTCTTCTTCCATAGATTCCTGCAAAATATTAGTCTCTTCTTGGACAGCAGAGACTTTCTCAGTAAGCGCATTAATATAGGAATTATACTTATAATTATCATATCAATATTTTAGGATAGCTAAATTTTCAGGCCTATAAAGATCATCATCAAAAGCTTCATACTTTTCAAACAAAGATTCAATTTCATAAGCACCCTTAAAAGCAACACATTCTTCTATTTGTTCCACATCATAGTAATCATATATACCATTAGCATAAGAAGCTAAGGTTTCATTATCATTAAATTCACATGAAAAGGGAAGGTGTGGAGCCTTCATCCTAGAGCAACAAGTATAATCATATCTCAAGCATAGTTGCCTAGCATACCAATACAATATATAAATTTGATCCCATAATAGTTTCCCTTTTTGTGTCAAGCGATAATCCCTAAAGTATTCACGTTGATCCAACATTACTCCCATTACCATATTGAATGAGGTTTTCTCAGGATTATCAAAGTGGTACATAATATTTTTCACATATTGAGCATCGAGGGTTTTAGGAGGTTCCCCATGTTCATGAGTAGCAAGTACACCTAATTGTTTTTGGTATTTCGTGTTCTATATCCATAACTAATGATAGAGAACAACTAAGGACAGCAAATAAAAATTACTTGGTGATAAAGAAAACAGGCACACACGAGAATATTCACCCCACGCTATTGCTCCCCGGCAACGACGCCAGAAAAAGGTCTTGATAACCCACAAGTATAGGGGATTGCAATAGTTTTCGATAAGTAAGAGTGTCGAACCCAATGAGGAGCTAAAGGCAGAACAAATATTCCCTCAAGTTCTATCGACCACCGATACAACTCTACGCACGCTTGATGTTCGCTTTGCCTAGAACAAGTATGAAACTAGAAGTACTTTGTAGGTGTTTTTGGATAGGTTTGCAAGATAATAAAGAGAACGTAAGTAAAAAGTAGGGGCTGTTTAGATGAAGACACAACTAAGTTAGTTTTAGTAGAGACCTTGTTGTTATGAGAAAGTTATTTGTCCCTAGGCAATCAATAACTAGACCGGTAATCACTATTACAATTTTCTATGAGGGAGAGGCATAAGCTAACATACTTTCTCTACTTGGATCATATGCACTTATGATTGGAACTCTAGCAAGCATCCGCAACTACTAAAGATCATTAAGGTAAAACCCAACCATAGCATTATAAGGCATCAAGTCCTCTTTATCCCACACGCAACAACCCCCTTACTCGGGTTTGTGTTTCAGTCACTCACGCAACCCACTATAAGCGAATCATGAATGTATTGCAACACCCTATAGCGGGGATCCCTCACGCTTGTGAGACACGGAGAGCACCATAGGAAAGCACCAATAATAAAACATGCAACTCAAACCAATCTTGATCATCAAATAGCCCATAGGACAAAACAGATCTACTCAAACATCATAGGATAGCCATACATCATTGGGAAATAATATATAGCATTGAGCACCATGTTTAAGTAGAGATTACAGCGGGTAAGAGAGAGGTTACACCGCTGCATAGAGGGGGGAAGAGTTGGTGATGATGGCGTGAAGTTGTTGGTGAAGATTGCGGTGATGATGATGGCCCCCGATGACACTCCGGTGCCACCAGAAGCGAGGGGGAGGGAGCCCGCCTCCTTCTTCTTCTTCCTTGACCTCCTCCCTAGATGGGAGAAGGGTTTCCCCTCTGGTCCATGGCTGCCATGGCGTGGGAAGGGTGACAGCCCCTCCGAGATTGATTCTGTCTCTCCGTCTCTCTCTGTTTCTGCGTTCTCAGATTCTACCCTTTCACCGTTTCTTATATTCCCACAGATCCGTAACTCTGATTGGGCTGAAATTTTAACACGATCTCTATCCGGATATTAGCTTTATTGCGGCGAAAGAAGGGCACCAACCACCTTACGGGGTAGCCGCGAGGGTCAGGGTGCACCCCCCTGCCTCGTGGGCCCCTCGAGCATCGACTCGCGTGGATTTTTCTTCCCAAAAACCATATATATTCCAAAAAAATCTCCGTCAGTTTTTATTCCATCTGGACTCAGTTTGATATGGATATTCTGCGAAACAAAAAACATGCAACAAACAGGAACTGACACTAGGCACTGGATCAATATGTTAGTCCCAAAAATAGTATAAAAAGTTGCCAAAAGTATATGAAAGTTGTAGAATATTGGCATGGAATAATCAAAAATTATAGATACGACGGAGACATATCACATTACTACTCCACTGCGCGCATGCGAGTAGATAAATCATGGGGTGCCGGTACTTCCATTGGTCTCCTTCGTATTTTGTGCCAATTTTTGACCATATTTGTAAGTAACATAATATTTATGCATGTCATAAAAAGTGGCACAAAAAAGGGGGCCAATAAACCAGGACGCAGGCAGCATGATCAATTTTTGCCAGGGCTACTGTTTGTGGCCTTTGTATTTAAATACGGACGGAGTGGAGTAGTACTATCTTCATCTTAGCCTCATAGGGCTCTCCCAGCGCCTAGGCTCGCCTCCCCGCCTCGCCCACCGGATCCCGCCATGGATAATCCCTTAGATCCTAGGATCCCGTGGGCTACCCTCTCGCTGCGGCCCGTAGCACTGCCGCCTTTGAGCGAAACCCACATGTGTTTTAGAGGGGATCCATTGCTCTGGAATCACAGGTCGGTGGCGCCGGAGGACATGCCAAGGCTGCGGTTCAGGTGGTGGGCAGCAGGGGCAAATTGGATCGAGGAAGCGTCGCATCGACTTCAGAGAAGTTCCTAGGAGCTGCGCCTGGCACAACACAAGGCAGAAACGCAAGTCGATCTCAGGGGAGAGATGCTGAGGGATGTCAGCATCTGGCAGCGTCATGTTGATTTCGAGCTAGGGCTAATGGCAGAGATCATATTCACGAAGTCGACTGCAGAGGAAAGAACGCGCATGCCTATGCAATGGCATGAGCAGCCGGTGCAACTGTTCAAATGGGCGGTAGGAGAAGCCAAATCCCGAGACCAGTTGCAGCGGCGCCGCTGGGCATGCATCGTAGGCGAGGTGAGCTACCCTCCTTCCCTTCCAGTGATGCAGTGACCTAGTCGGTTGCTGCTGCAGTGAACTTGCAACGCTATGTCGGTTTGCAACCTTGACAACTGATGTCTACTACACAACCTTCTTGTTGTAGACGTTGTTGGGCCTCCAAGTGCAGAGGTTTGTAGGACAATAGCAAATTTCCCTCAAGTGGATGAACTAAGGTTTATCAATCCGTGGGAGGCCTAGGATGAAGATGGTCTCTCTCAAACAACCCTGCAACCAAATAACAAAGAGTCTCTTGTGTCCCCAACACACCCAATACAATGGTAAATTGTATAGGTGCACTAGTTCGGCGAAGAGATGGTGATACAAGTGCAATATGGATGGTAGATATAGGTTTTTGTAATCTGAAAATATAAAAACAGCAAGGTAACTAATGGTAAAAGTGAGCATAAACGGTATTGCAATGCGTTGAAACAAGGCCTAGGGTTCATACTTTCACTAGTGCAAGTTCTCTCAACATTAATAACATAATTGGACCATATAACTATCCCTCAACATGCAACAAAGAGTCACTCCAAAGTCACTAATAGCGGAGAACAAACGAAGAGATTATGGTAGGGTACAAAACCACCTCAAAGTTATCCTTTCTGATCGATCTATTCAAGAGTCCGTAGTAAAATAACACGAAGCTATTCTTTCCGTTCAATCTATCCTAGAGTTCGTAGTAGAATAACACCTTAAGACACAAATCAACCAAAACCCTAATTTCACCTAGATACTCCAATGTCACCTCAAGTATCCGTGGGTATGATTATACGATATGCATCACACAATCTCAGATTCATCTATTCAACCAACACAAAGAACTTCAAAGAGTGCCCCAAAGTTCCTACTGGAGAGTCAAGATGAAAACGTGTGCCAACCCCTATACATAGGTTCATGGGCGGAACCCGCAAGTTGATCACCAAAACATACATCAAGTGGATCAATAGAATACCCCATTGTCACCACGGGTATCCCATGCAAGACATACATCAAGTGTTCTCAAATCCTTAAAGACTCAACCCAATAAGATAACTTCAAAGGGAAAACTCAATCCATTACAAGAGAGTAGAGGGGGGAGAAACATCATAAGATGCAACTATAATAGCAAAGCTCACGATACATCAAAATCGTACCACCTCAAGAACACGAGAGAGAGAGAGAGAGATCAAACACATAACTACTGGTACATACCCTCAGCCCCGAGGGAGAACTACTCCCTCCTCGTCATGGAGAGTGCCGGGATGATGAAGATGGCCACTGGAGAGGGATTTCCCCCTCCGGCAGGGTGCCGGAACAGGTCTAGATTGGTTTTCGGTGGCTACGGAGGCTTCTGGCAGCGGAACTCCCGATCTGTTGTGCTCTCCGATGGTTTTAGGGTATATTGGTATATATAGGAGGAATACATACGTCAGCGGGGCCACAAGGGTGTACAGCGCGCCCAGGGGGGTGGGAGCGCCCCCCTGCCTCGTGCCTTCCTCGTTGCTTCCTTACGTACACCCCAAGTCTTTTGGATTGCTTCCGTTCCAAAAATAAGTTCCCTGAAGTTTCAGGTCAATTGGTCTCCGTTGATTTTCCTTTTCTGCAATACTCTAAAACAAGGAAAAAAACAGAAACTGGCACTTGGCTCTAGGTTAATAGGTTAGTCCCAAAAATCATATAAAATAGCATATAAATGCATATAAAACATCCAAGGTTGATAATATAATATCATGGAACAATCAAAAATTATAGATACGTTGGAGACATGTCAACTATCACTCCATCTATATGTATTGTTTTCCTGTAAAAAATACTTGGTCGTTTGGAAAAAGATGGTAATTGATTTATCACTAGTTTTAGAATGCTTGGTCGTGACAATCAACCGAAGCCACAACCAGAAGTCTCCATCGTGTAAGTACTTACAGTTGGTCGCACCAACAGACGGTCGGTCAGACCCGCGTCTCACCGAAGGGACACGCATCGGCTTTGTCTGACACGTACGACCAGCTACATCACTGACTTGTGCGATCGCATTTGAGCAGTGTAGTACTCCCTCTATCTCAGTTTACAAGTCTTGCACGTGTACCTAGGTCGTTAATTTGACCAACTTAATAAGAGGCATAAATTACGAAAAATATATCATTACAAACTTCAAATATTCTATTTTTTATTGATATATTTTTATGCTAAACAATTTATGTTCTACTAAACTCATAGGGAGTACTTGAAATTTATGTTCCACTAAACTCATCGGGAGCCGTTTCGGGCCTAGAAACCAAAACCATCAATTAATCTTTACCTTGTTCCCATCACATTCCAAAGTACTAGTGCTACAATTAAGTGCAAGCCTGCTCACACCTACCAGTACGTACCAAACCTAAACGTGTTCCCACTATGCATGTTTTAGTACTAGTGCTAGTACTTAGGTTATAAAAAGGGGAACTACCTAACCGAAAATTACCCTACCTTCCTCCTCATAAGTCCTCCTTCTTCGTCCGTCCTTGCCATGGCCGGTGTGTAGAGCTCTAGGTCGAGAACTACTCGTAACAAGGGAGTGGCAACCAAGGCTGCGGAAAAAAAGAGGGCTCGCCGCCACGCAGAGACCTCGAAAGATCTCTCACGGGTAGGCGATGGCTCCCAGGAGCGCCCTAGCCGCGGAGGTGAACATGATGAGCTGGCAGCGCTGGAGTCGTTATCCCTCGACGGCATGCCCGATCAGCTGAATAAGAACCTCAATAAGCAGAAGGAGTTCATCCATGGCTTGGTGGAGCTGCTGAAGGAGAGCCTTGACGACATGCCCGCTGAGCTCAATGAGCAGGGGGAGTTGACCGCCGGCTTGGTGATGCTTCTGAAGAAGAACATTGCCTCGGAGAAGGTGACCGGCGAAATCCTGCAACTTCAGGAGGACAAGGCGAAGCTCTGCCACGAGCTTGACCTGCTGAAGGAGGAGAATGCCGGCTGGAAAAGCTGCATGAGAATAGTAGTTCCTCGATGAAGATGCTGCAGGCCCTCGTCATGGAACAGAAGGAGGAGTTGGCGAAGCTCTGCATCGAGCACCCGGCTGCTGTCAAGGTACGTAATGCGGCCGTGGAACAGATGATGAAGGCTCGCGTTGAGAAATACCGCATCATGGACACAATGAAGAAGATGGCGGAGGAGGCGCGCAAGGAGATGGAGGTCGTGGAGGCGATGAATAAGCAGTTGCGACTCCGCGGCCAGCAACCCTTCATGTAGTGAGAGCAACGCCCCAGACTTGTGTGTGCGTCTTCCTTTTTTTTGGGGTGATAATCTTCCTTCTTCTTTTGCTCATGTGTTTCTTCTTTTGCTTCGGGTGTTTCGTTGCACGTGTCACGTTCTCTGCGAGGCATGAATAGAATAATGCTAAAAATGAGATGAGTAGAAAATTAGATCATTCTTTATCGCCAATAGAACAATGCCTCTTGTTAGTAATATATAATAAGAGTAGAGAGTAGAGATATGGCACTGGGCTGTCGTGTTTCGTGCTCCTCCGTCGTACTCTAGTGGAAAAATTGAGTATACCGCACGGTTCTTTGCTCCTCCTCAGATCGTCGGCACATTTATACGAGCAGTCAAATCACAAGGCCCCGCCTTCCAGCAGTAATGAGCCGTCAAATCACAATGGCCCTCGCCTCTCTTGAAACTAACCTAGCTAGACTGCCCCGCCCTCTAGCCTTTTGAAAAAGTATACTTTTGTACAGTAGTATGATCGATGGATTGCGCCATGGAGCAAAACTAACAAGATGAAATTAAAGAAAAAAGGTGGTACATATAGAGAGCGCTCGTCGCCAAATTATGCATATAGTACTATTAAAAAAGCTAGTACGTGCTTAAATGGGGTGCTAAATTATATTAAAGAAATTAGCATACCTATTTAATTCTTGGGTTCTTATTATTTATGCCACTAGTTTGTGTATCACTACTTAGTTTTGCCATTAGAAGTTACAACTACTCAAAAATGCCATCGATCTGTGAGATGCCTGCTCAAAAATGCAATTAGATATCTCAAAAATGTCATCGTTAAGTTAGATGTTTGCTCAAAAATACCATTAGACATTGTGATGTTCACGTCAAACCCGTTGACCATGTTACATGACAAAAATAAGCCGATTCTCGCAATGATAAATGTGGCCCCTCTTGTCAGGAGTAACCAAGCAAACAATTTTACAGGAAAATAAGAACGCTGTTGGGATCAAGTAGGACCCACACTTTATTTTACTGTAGTGAGGTAGAGGGAGAGATGGCATGTTGGTTCATCGGTATTTATGTCATTATAACATGGCAAAAGAGATTTGAGTCACAATAATGGTGTCCAGCACAACACACCCGTCAAATAAAACTAAGCACCCTAAAATTCTTTGACAAAACTAAGCCCCCTGAAATTCCTTGACAACTAAACTGCTAGCTATATGATGCTGGCCATATATATTGTATGTATATAATGTGAAGAAATGAGTGGTAGTCATAGTACTACACCAACTAAAAGATGAACTATAAGAAATACTAGTATGTACGTACTGAAGAGTTAAAGTAACGAGAAGAAACATAACATAGTTCTGCTGGGGGCTCAACACAACACACCCCTCAAATAAAACTAAGCACACCAGAAATTAAACTAAGCAACTAATCCGGTAGACACTGCATTAGAACCACCATGAGCAACGACACTGCTACCTTACTCGGAGTCCTCGTCCATGTCCTCGACTTCGTCCTTGTCCCTCTTCCTCTTGGGTGATACTTCTTTGCTTGAACCACACACTTGGCTCTTGCTCTTTATCCAACCCTTGTAGATATTGAAAGAAAGGTAGCCATCCATTGTAGTGTAATGGATGTGGTCTATAGCTAGTACATTCCACTACCATGCACGATGAAACGTGTGCGGATGTTTCTTCAGTTTACTGTACGAAGGATGAACCATGGCTCCTGCCAGGGTCAGCATTGAAGGATGATCACAGGAGGGCACCAGCCCTTCCTTCTGGAGGTCGAAGGGGTCGCCTACAACGAGGCCTATCTGACCCAGGATTTCCTTGTCGTTCCTAAATTCACAGTAACGAATTTGACTTGGCCGCCCTTGAGGAACTTCTTAAATTCCTCGCACTCAACGTCGGCATGGCATATGTGGTAGACCAAGCATAAGTCATGCATGCAAACCTGGATCACGGCGGGCTTCTTCTTCTCTGCCTCCATTAGACTCTTCTCGCTTCCTAGGACTGTGGTGTACTCAACATCTAGCCCAACGACCCACTCATCATTTGAGTTTTCAAACATGCGTTTGAAGCGAGCAAGGCATTCTTTCACTGTTGCGGAAGAACGGGTGTAGATGACGTCAAACTCATCGCCGGTGATGGTTCTAACCTTGTACTCACTGCCGATCATGGAGAATTGGGACACCATGGATTTGGGAGGAGGGTTAGGATTAGTGGAACTGCTATAATGTGAAAGGACGGGACGACTAGGAGCGGTTTATCGATTGTAAAAATGCCGAGTGGGGGGCGCGTGCGAAGGGCAGGGTAGTGACTTGTCTGGTGGATAAATGGATTCATGCACAGTACTATGGGGGCCCAATTAGATGTCATGTCTACTCGACGCCCAATTAAATGGCTTTCGATGTCATGTCAAGCGCCGAGAAAATTATAGGTGATACGAAGCTTTCCATTCTCCCATGATACAGGCTTCCGAGAGCCCTTGGATCTAAGATCGAACGGTTGCATGGCGTGATTCTATACCTATGGGTGAATATCCTACCCTGGAGGGTTATTCTGCAAATTTTCAGCAACTTAGCATGCGACCGTTCGATCTTAGATCCAAGGGCTGCCAGCAGCCCGTATCATGGTCGCGCCTACCACGACCGTTGCCTCGCTCGCGCGGTCGCGCCCTTGGAGATTTAACACGGTGCGTTAGGCTATTTGATGTTGGCATGTCATACATAGTCATCACTTAGTCACTCATACACCAAGGTTAGCTATAAGGTTGGCTATAAGAGTATTTTTTGTTTACTTCTCTCTATCTCTTTCTTCATAGTATTTATTGCATTTGCCAAGGAGTGACCTCTTCCAATGAAATGGTGCTTAGATGAGGTGCTATGGGCATTAAATGGCTTAGCAACTCAAGTCCCCAATGCATAGGTGCTTAGTTTTTTATTGCTAAGTTTGATTCATCTAGGTACACGCGCTTAGCACCATTTCTTCCTGGGGTCACCAAACTAGTCCTCTGTTCTTAATTAACTTGCCACATCAGACTTTATGCCTATGTGGCAGTCTTAGCACTTGTAGGATCAAGTACAATAGTGGGCTATAAGCCCGCTTTACATGGCATTTTTGCATATGTGAGGGAAAGAGGCAAGGAAAAAGTGGAGGAGTGGGCTATCAAGCAAGAGCTAGCCTCTACATGGTGGAGCATCGGGAGAGGCACCTGTATGAAGGTGGTCAGGAATCAGGAAACTCATGCCGGTCGTAGAACCACAGTTAAAATGATAATGACAAGTCAAATCACCGCGCCCCACCTGTCCAGCAGTAACTCGTTGTCAAATCACACAACCCTACGTTTGCAGCAGCCTACTCCCTCATCTTCTCGTGTCTGTGATGAACCGACTAGGCAGAACTGCCCCGCCTACCGTGCGGGAAAATCCCCGCCCTTGACTTTTAAATAGTACATTATACTAATTTTCTATCCATGGATTGCGCCATGGAGCAAAGCCTCAAGAAAATGGTGGTACACATTTATAGAGTACAGTATACAACACGCCCGTCGCGTTCACGTCGCACCCCAGACGTTCGGTTGTTCTGGCATGCAGCTCTCCAAATGGAACACACGTCATATTGTGTTTGCACACACATGTGGGACAACAATTGATAACTGACCATAGGCACACTCCTCGGCCCCGCAAGTCAGGTGAGTTAATAGAAGAGAGAGACGAGCGATAGTACTAGAGAAGTGTTGTACACATGTTGGTGGGGGATTCAACGTTGGTGCCTGGATGATCCCTGCATGACACGGAAGATCGGTTCGTCCATGCATGTGACCAGACTCCAGCAGACTCTCCTGGATTGGCTATCGTCTACATATCATGCAGGCAATGTGTTGCACATAACACGAGGCAGTTTCTTGACACGTCTTGTCAAAGAAGAGATCGTGTCCCCCTTATTATGGGATTCTCATCAATACGAGTGTGGGTAACCCAACCGTGCCTAGGACTCCTAGATTTTATGCAAGTCCCAAACGGCCACGAGGAGGACGCTTGATATTCACCCTCTTTATAAAGGGACAAGGCTTTTACTTTTTTCCTCCCGTGCTCAATCGAATCCTTCCCCCGCCTCGAGTTCTAACACCCAAAGCCCAAGTTAGGTGCTTCGGACCTTCAATCATGTCCGGATCCAGCCTCCAGGGCCGGTGGATGCCCTCCTCCATCACGGAAGAGGATATCAAGAAGTTGAGTGTAACACCCTCGATGCGTCTATATCTCCCACGTGTCGAGGCATGACTTAGAGGCATAACCGCATTGAAAGCAATGTCGCAAGTGAGGTAATCTTCACAACAACCCATGTAATACATCAAGGGAAAAAGATACATAGTTGGCTTACACTCGCCACTTCACACAAAACATGAATAAAGCATTACATCATCCAGATACACTCAAGGTCCAACTACGGAACCCAAAATAAAAGAAGACTACCCCAAATGCTACGAAGATCCCCGATCGTCCCAACTGGGCTCCACTATTGATCAATTGTAAACGGAACATAACGAACACGATCTTCATAGAGCTCCTCCTTGAGCTTGGTTGCGTCACCTGCACGGTATCATCGACACCTTCAAGCTGGTTTTGGAAGTATCTGTGAGTCACGGGGACTCAGCAATCTCACACCCTCGCGATCAAGACTATTTAAGCTTATAGGTAGGGTAAAAGGTATGTGAGGTGGAGCTGCAGCAAGCACTAGCATATATGGTGGCTAACATACGCAAAAGAGAGCGAGAAGAGAAGGCAAGGCACGGTCGAGAAACTATGATCAAGAAGTGATCCTAGAACAACCTACGTCAAGCATAACTCGAACACCATGTTCACTTCCCGGACTCCACCGAGAAGAGACCATCACGGTTACACATGTGGTTGATGCGTTTTAATTAAGTTAAGTTTCAGGTTTTCTACAACCGGAAATTAACAAATTCCCATCTGCCCATAACCGCGGGCACGACTTTCGAAAGTTCAAATCCCTGCAGGGGTGTCCCAACTTAGCACATCACAAGCTCTCATGGTCAACGAAGGATATTCCTTCTCCCAAGACAATCCGATCAGACTCGGCATCCCGGTTACAAGA
Source organism: Triticum urartu (assembly GCF_056163025.1). NCBI lineage: Eukaryota > Viridiplantae > Streptophyta > Magnoliopsida > Poales > Poaceae > Triticum > Triticum urartu. The sequence continues at coordinate 422,967,869 of NC_141877.1, read as the reverse complement.
CATCCTCAACAATGGTAAAACAAGTCCAGCAAGACCGCCCGATGCGCCGACATCCTGATGGCACATATCTCGTTCTCAGGGCAACACCGGATAAGCAATCTCTACAACTAAAACCAGCCCTCGAGTTTCCCCGAGGTGGCGCTGCAAGGGGCTCTAGTTTGTACCAACACTTAGACAAGCACCGGCCCGGGGGGGGTTAAAATAAAGATGACCCTTGGGCTGGACTAACCCAAGGGAAAAAGGCTAGGTGGCAAATGGTAAAACCAATGTTGGACCTTACTGGAGGAGTTTTATTCAAAGCGAACTGTCAAGGGGTTCCCATTATAACCCAACCGTGTAAGGAACGCAAAATCCGGGAACATAACACCGATATGACGGAAACTAGGGCGACAAGAGTGGAACAAAACACCAGGCATAAGGCCGAGCCTTCCACCCTTTACCAAGTATATAGATGCATTAATTAAATAAGAGATATTGTGATATCCCAACAGAATATCATGTTCCAACAAGGATCAAGCTCCAATCTTCACCTGCAACTAACAACGCTATAAGAGGGGCTGAGCAAAGCGGTAACATAGCCAAACAATGGTTTGCTAGGACAAGGTGGGTTAGAGGCTTGGCTTAACAATATGGGAGGCATGATAAGCAAGTGGTAGGTATCGCAACATAGGCATAGCAAAAGAGCGAGCATCTAGCAAGCAAAGATAGAAGTGATTTTGAGGGTATGGTCATCTTGCCTGAAATCCCGCAAGGAAGAAGAACGAGTCCATGAAGAAGACAAATGGATGTATACGAACGGTTCCTCACAAACGCAACTTTATCGGAACCAACCCGAAGAAGCAACACCGGAAAGAAGCACACAACATAGTAAACAACCAACACATGAACATGGCATGATATGCGGGATGCGGTATGCGATGCATATGCATGATTTGGAAATGAATGATTGAGCCTGGCCTCAACATGGAAATCCAAGAGTGCCACTGGAAAGTTGAGTTGATTTCGGTTGAAATCGATATAAAGATCACCAGAATCGGATGCACGGTTTGGAAATGGCAAGCAAAACAAATATGGCACCGGTCTGCGATAATCAGCACGAGACCATGTAAATGCATCAAGAACAACATGCTACATCACTCCAACATGACAACAAAATACATGGCAGGGATCCACTCATGATTCTTGACAAAATATGAACACTGAGCTATGGCTAATTCACTCATTAACAGGTTCAAACAAGCATGACAAAAGTGCAAATGATAGCAGGTTTCAGACTTAGAGAAATAACAACAAATCAGGAATTTATCATCAGGAAGCAATGTTTAGAGCACGAAAACTACGTGCTACAGGAACATATCATGGCAAAGCAAGGCATGGCATGAAGCTACTCTAAGCATATAACAAAAGTCCCTTAGTGACCCTGAGCCAAAAGGGATCAGAAAATACAATGGAAAGCATGTGAACATAGCAAAAACATAAACGGATTCAGACTTAGTGAAAAACTGGAGCATGGCAAAACAGTTAACGAGTAGGCATGTTTACGAGCTCGATGCACTCACTACAGAGCATGGCATGATAAACTAAGCATACACCCATCAAATATACATGGCATAGAAGCTAGACATGGAAAGAACAACAACATAGCATGCACGGATCAACAACAACAAGCTCGGCAAAATCGCTAAACATGTTAACAATCTTCCAGGAACATTTTATAGAAAAAGTAGAGCTCGATTGACTCAAGCTAGGGTGCTACATAATTTCACACAAAGACATGGATGGATAGATCACCACAATATTAACAGAACATCCTTACTGATCATCCTCAAAAGAGGCACGGATCACTAGGAAACAACATGAATATATGGCATAAAAACAAAAACAGGACAAGGACTTAGTGAAATTCTAAGTCCTTGAAATCAGCATCAACGAGTAAGCTACTTTGCATGCTTGTGCTAGTCACCACAAATATCACAAAAATACATGGCATACACCCCTGTAAAGATGGCATGGCATTCTACAAAACACATGTAGAGCTCAGGATCATAGCATGTACACATTAATCATGGCAAAAATGACAAAAGCCATTTGCTGAAACAGATCTGACATAATCATCACATAGCCCTCTTCCAATGACATTTCGGGCATCAAGATGAGCTCAAATGAAAATGATGCAATGAGAAGAAATGGTGTACTCGTTGAGACGAACATTTTGATATGCTACACGCACGAATCAGAGTCACAGATACCGAGTTATGACCTGATGAACATAGCATAGAATATGCAGGTCTGGGAACTTAGCCATTTTGAGAAATAAAACAGGATGAGCGTAGGATAATAAAAGACGCCTGGGGAGGGGTATAGCGGGCTGCTCACCATGGGCCTGGCCCAGTTCGGAGAGGAGGAGGCCTGGCCCGACGGGGCTGGGCCATCAGCAGGGCCTCGCGGGGAGGAGCCCATGCGTGAAGCGTGGCTGCGCGTGCGCCCGCCTGCACGCAGGGTCGAGGATGGCCGCGCCGGTGGTGGTCTCCGGCGAGGGGCAGCACGCCGGCGACGGAGAAGGCCGGGAGAGGCGGCCGCGGGGCGGATCCGGCAAGGGTGGCGGCCCCTCATTGGGCGCGGGGGCGGCGGCGATGATGTGTCAGCTCGTCATTGGCCGGTGTGAGGTGGCTGCGGGCGGCGGACATGTCCGGCGCGGGAAGAAATGTCCGGCAGCGATGAGGGAGTTTGATCTAGGGTTTGTACCGCGAATATTTTGGAGGGGATCACATATTTATAGGTAGAGGGAGCTAGGAGAGTCCAAAAGAGGTGCGGCTTTCGGCCACGCGATCGTGATCGAACGCTCTAGATGATGGAGGAGGTTTAGGTGGGTTTTGGTCCACTTTGGAGGGGTGTTGGTCTGCAACACACACGAGGCCTTTTCGATCCCTCGGTTAACCGTTGGTGTATCAAACGAAGTCCAAATGGCACGAAACTTGACAGGCGGTCTACCGGTAGTAAACCAAGGCCGTATGACAAGTCTCGGTCCAATCTGAAAACGTTTAACACCCGCACACGAAAAGAGGTAGAAAGGGACACCGGGTGACATAGGAGGCGCCGGATTGCAAAATGGACAACGGGGAAAATGCTTGGATGCATGAGACGAGCACGTATGCAAATGAAATGCACATGATGACATGATATGACATGCATGACACACAAGCAATGACAAGGCAACAACAGCGAATAACTGGAGGACACCTGGCACATCGGTCTCGGGGCGTTACATTGAGGGAGGCAAGATACCTGACCGCCGAAGTTTCTACTCCTGAACCCAATGAAGATGTCGTGTTCATCTCCCACTTCCTCCGAGGACTAGGCCTCACTCTGTATCCCTTTGTTAGGGGTTTGATGTTCTATTACGGGCTTGATTTCCACGATCTAGCCCCAGATTACTTTCTCCACATCTCGGCATTTATTGTCGTATGTGAGGCCTTCCTCCGCATTACTCCTCACTTCGGCCTGTGGCTCAAGACCTTTGATGTGAAGCCGAAGACGATTGAGGGGCAGCATGCAGCGTGCGGAGGGGAATTTATAAGCAAGATCGCTGGAGCTCCATGGCCAAAGGGTTCCTTTCCAGAGATGTCCGGATTATGGCAACATGAGTGGTTCTACGTCACCGCTCCCAGAAGTGCCAAGTGGGTAGCTTCCCCCGCCCTTCGCTCGGGCCCTCCACCACAACTGATGTCATGGATCAGCAGGGGCTGAGCTGGGGTCCAGCCAAGGATGTGCCCATACTGCAGAGCCGCATCCGAGATCTCTTCGAGGGAGATTTTAGTTTGGTTATGGTAGTGCAAGTTATGCTGGTTCGTCGAGTCCAGCCTTGCAAACGCCGGCCCCTCCGCTTGTGGGAATTCAACCCAGAAGGACCGCGCGCTATTCAGAATTTCCTCGGCCTGACGCACGAGGAGATATACAAGTTGTTCTTCGGACCCCAAATAGAGTGTCCGGACACCTCCGAGGACGTGGGCCTGAGCAACAACCGCACCGCGGCCCAAGTAAGTAATCCTCTAGCCGAACACACTGTCTTTCATCTATCATGACGTCATTCTGAAGAATCGCTTTTTGACCAGGACTGGATAACAAAGGCGAAGATGATCCGGTGTTCGGCCCCCCTTCCCGAAGGCTTGGACAATACGGTACTGGAAAAGATGCTCGAGCCAGCACCTTGCCCGGTGCCCTCAAAGGAAGATGAAGGGGGAATAAACAGGGCGAAAGCGGGCCTCCACCTCTACCTATTCCAACCAAGGGAACGAGCGCCTCCGTGAGGGAGGATAGCCAAGGGAAGGAATCTGACATTCCCTCGCCCCGGGGGAGGAAGAGGACTACCTCTGATGATCCGGAAACGAAGGTTTCCAAACGGGAGAAGAAAACTCCAACAGAGGGTCCCGCCTCGGAGGGTGCTCTTGCCGCACAAAGTGCATGCGGGGATCAGCCCTCTAACGAGCTGTAAGTAATCAAAAAGTACTTGATAGTGAAGATATACTACCTTACTTCTGAGGAAGATAACCGAAGCATTTATCTTGCAGTTCGGATCTGAGCCCTTCTCAGCAGAGCTCGTCTTCGGAGGATCTTCTTCCGGAGATGATGGAGAGCGAAACGCCTCCCCCGGACTCCCTGGCTCAAGAAGCGGGAGACCTTGAAGTGTCATCACGGAGAGTTTCTCTGGATCCGGCAAGGCCAGAAGGTAATCCCATGGTCACCCGAAGCCCTCAGTATCCGTCTCTTGAAGAGAGCAATCAAAAGAGTCCGGCACCATCTGGTATGCGGTCGAACGTACTGAAGGGTCTGCTAGAGCAAGCGACTATCTCAGAAGAGCACCGTACATTAATTTGTACGGTGATTGAAAGGATTTCGTCCGTCGAAAACGGGTTGCATGAAGCCTTTATGAGTCTACTGACGGGCTTTGAGGTACGTGAAATGATATACATTTGTGATGGTATCGCGCATTTTAGGTGTGCCCTGTGTAGATAGTAGCCCCTGAGACTCTGGTTGTCGTCGAGAACGGTGGTGAACGGAGGATCATAGTCCCAGGTAATAACCAGACCGCCTTTATGTGCAGGTGTCTGAAGCTCCGGTGGCTAGCCGGACTGATGGGGTTGCCGAACTAAAGCGGCAACTGGATGCGGTGGATGCCGACATCGAGCTTGTTAACAAGCGGCTTGACGAGGCCCAGGGTAAGTTATATTTATAGTGGATGTCACATAGTAAGAGTAGCGTGATGCCAATATTTTTAATATGTTGTGACTGCAGATGGATCTGCCACCGTGGAGGCCTTGCGGGCGGAGCTTGCCCGAGCCAAGGAGCAAGCAAGGAGTAGTAATGCGGCCGCTTTAAAGGCGACCGAAGAGTTGAGAGCCGAGAAGGCCGCTCATAGCGAGAGCAAAGAGAAAATGGCCAAAATCACTGTGAAGTTAAAAGACACTACCGACCGCTGCCAGTTTCTTGAAGAAGAAAACCGGGCGAAGGCTACGGACCTTGAAAAGGCCACAATGGAGACCAAATACATCCGCTCTGCAATGAGAGTGAAGAAGGAGGAACCGCGTGAAGCCGGGGACATTGTGGCTGGGAAGCCCTTTATGCTGCGGAGGAAGTTCGGCGATCCGCGGTATGCCCCTCTGGATTGGCTGTGGAGTTCGGCCGATGCATATATGGACTTAGCGGCGAGCGCTGTCGATGCGGCCGAATACTTCCGAGAACAGATCGTGAAGTGGACAAGCTGTTCTGGTCGCAATTTAACGTTCCAGAGTGTCCGCTTCCATTGACTGATCATCTTGCCGAATGGGCCGAACTCAATAGATTGTCCGGACTCGCCATGAGGTCTGTCGTGGATCATCTGTGGCCGGAAAGGCCAAAGCCGAACAACTATTTTAGCTTGGTGCAGTAGTTCCTTGGTGCGGTGCCACGCATTAATGCGATGAAGAGGTCGGCGTGCATAGAAGGCTCGCGGATGGCCCTTGCCCGTGTCAAAACATACTGGGCGGAGATGGATGCCACCACTGTCGCGGCGCAGGGTTCGGCCATAGGCCGAGTGGCCGCCGAGCACTATTTTGAAGAAGTTCTTGAGGGCGCTCGTTTGATAGAGGCCCAGTGCTCGAAGAATGTCATGTTTGAGTGACATGTATTCCCATTGTAAAAACAACATTTTATTAAATTTATCAAGGCTGTATTTATACTTTTGCCCGAAAGTATTGTGATGCCTCCTATGCGGCCATTTATGTATACATGTATATAACCTGAAAGATTGCAGTCATCGGCTTCAGCCCCCACGCATATAATGCGGGGGTGTTCATAGAAGACGCGTATTCACACTTAATCCAACGTCTTGGTCCTAATAAGGAGGTGATAGCGCAGCGAACTAGGGAACCAGACTATAATGCTTTAACACTTTCACTTAGCCATAGGAGTTTGACAGTGGGGCTACTATATAGCCCCTCGTGGCTCCGCGCTCGTCCGGATTCGGGGTGCGTACATGCCTGGACGGGAAACGGCCCTTCGTTAATGCGGAGGAATCTCGAAGATTCCAATAAGTCATCGAGTGGTTGATCAGTCTCACGCTATATCATGACAGTCAGTTTTCGGCTTTCCCTACTGAGGTGCTTGTCCGGATGAACCGGGGCACAATCACAGTAGTTCTCCTGGTGCCGCCTTAGTAGATAGAGCGGAACGTAAGGCAGCAAAACACAGGAGCCGGGCAAACCCAACATTTGACCGAAGACATGATTCGGAGCTGATGCATATAAGGCCAAACTCACGACGCCGAACACTCCCTAAGGTATTCAGTCTTTATGGTGTAAACCAGGTCTAAACAGTACCCTTTGTAATAAGCCCCCGGTGTCCAGGTACGTGCATTATCCTGGCGTGGCCACATGCCAAGACGTCAGCATCCTTCTTGGTTGTACTGAGAATCCGAGGGATGTAAATCAACAAGAGACAGTAAAAAAGGTTTACGCAGGGTCTTAATCTACAAAGAATCCTCGGAATGGGTCCCTGTTGCATGTATGGCCTGTGTCTCCGTTGTGTTGTATCCTGGACGGGTGTAGCACAATGGTCATCTGTATTAATTACATACAGCTGAGCCGGACTCGTCTAGCCGTGGCCGTGGTCTTAACGACCTGTCAAATGCTTGAGTTGGTGAGGCCGTTTAGTGTGCGGCGGCCAAGGCGGCCGCACCGTCGCGCAAGGAGCGCTCAATATTTCCATTTACTGTAATGATGCCGCGTGGACCGGGCATCTTGAGCTTGAGGGAAGCGTAATGCGGTATTGCGTTAAAGCGAGCGACAGCTTCGCGTCCGAGTAGTGCTTGATAGCCACTTTGGAACGGAGTGACGTGGAAAGTTAATTTTTCGCTGCGGAAGTTATCGGGGAAGCCGAATATAACCTCTAGTAGCAGGGAGCCCCTGCAGTGAGCCTCCGGGCCTGGCGTTACTCCTTTAAAGGTAGCATTGCTGCGGCAAATTTTTGTTGGGTCTATCCCCATTTTGCGGACTGTGTCCTGATATATCAGATTTAAACTGCTGCTGCCGTCCATTAGGACTCGGGTGAAGTGGTATCCGTCAATTATTGGATCTAATACCAAGGCAGCCCATCCTGCACACCGGATACTTGCCGAGTAATCCCGATGGTCAAAGGTGATCGGTTGGGACGACCAGTGGCGGAGCTCCGCGGTGATAGGCCCTGGGGCATGTTCCTCTAAAGGTGCCGCTTTGTTTCTTCCTCTTATCACGTGTAACACGTTGACTGTTTTGACTTCTGGTGGGAATTTCTTCTGTTCCCCTGTGCTTTGCTTGCGAGGCTTGTCCTCGTCTTCACTTGGTGTATCCTGCCCCTTGTGTTCGGCGTTGAGCTTGCTGAACTGTTTGAAGACCCAACATTCTCTGTGGGTATGATTTGCAGGTTTATCAGGGGTGCTATGTATCTGACATATTTGGTCCAGAATTTTGTTTAGGCTGGACAGTTCTTCTCTATTGCCTTTGGAGGGCGGCTTCTGCTGGCCTGGACAAGAGCTTCTAAATCCGGCGTTTACCGCCGTGCTCTTCGGGCTGTCTTCTTTATTCCGGCGCTTATTCTTGCTGCGTCGTGATTTCCCGTTTCGATCCCTGACTTTGGATGTACTTGGGTCGCTGGTGCTGCATCGGGCTAACCAGCTGTCCTCGCCCGCGCAAAAACGGGTCATGAGGCTTGTTAATGCTGCCATTGTTCTCAGCTTTTCTTGAACGAGGTGTCTGGCAAGCCATTCATCTCGAACGCTATGCTTGAAAGCTGCTAAGGCTTCGATGTCCGGACAGTCGACTATTTGGTTCTTTTTAGTGAGGAACCTGTTCCAAAGTTTTTGGGTTGACTCACCAGGCTGTTGAGTTATATGATTTAAATCGTCTGCATCCGGTGGTCGGACATATGTCCCTTGAAAATTTGCCCGAAAGGCGTCTTCGAGCTCTTCCCAGCTTCTGATGGAGTTTTCGGGGAGGCTTTTAAGCCAGTGCCGAGCTGGCCCTTTGAGCTTGAGGGGTAAGTACTTAATGGCATGGAGATCACCTCCTCGAGCCATATGGATATGGAGGATGTAGTCCTCAATCCAGACCCCAGGGTCTGTTGTTCCATCGTACACCTCTATGTTTACAGGTTTGAATCCCTCTGAAAATTCATGATCCAGCACCTCGTCGGTGAAACATAGAGGGTGTGCGGCACCCCTGTATTTGGGTGTAGCGTGGTGTTCGGATGTTTTTTGTGTTGCATTGTATGTTGGAGCGCCATTGCATGGTCCATAGATGGATCTGGTTGCGCCGTCCTTTTGATGCGAGCCCTTACGCGACTCGCGTACTGGTTTATGTGCGGCGTCGTTTGCCGCTTTATGTTGGCTATGAGGTCGTCTATCCGACCGGATGGCCGTTTTATTTTTTAATTGTGGAGGATCTAAGGCCTCCTCATCAAATTCAGGTAGCAACTTTCGCTTCGGATAGCTCTTGGTGTGGCGATTACTTCCGTACTTCGTTGCAGTGTTGAGTACTTCACTCCATTTGATTTTGAGTGTGTCTTGTGCAGCCTTGAGCCTTTGCTTCTGTTTTTTCAGGCTCCTTGCCGTGGCGACAAGCCTTTGGTGTCTGGTGTGGTGTCGTCCGGACTGTTATCTTCGACGGAGTCGGGTTGTTCGGTTTGATTCCCCGTGTTGCCCTGGTCGGGAGATGGTTCACCCTGCTCTATCGCTGGGTCCATATGAACGTTATTTCTGCCGAGGCGGGATTTGGAGCGGCGTCTACGCCGCCGCTTTGATTGCTTCTCGAGGGAACAACCCTTCGCTGCATCCTTCTGTTCCTCGTAGTTGTTTTCTTTGGGTGTGTCCACCATGTATACGTCATGTGATGAAATGGGCGTCCAGTGCCCTGTGGGCAGTGGTTCCTGTTCGTCTCCTGCATCGTCGTCCATACCGTCGATGTCTTCGGAGTCGAAGTCAAACATGTCGGTTAAGTCATCGACAGTGGCTACTAAATGGGTGGTGGGTGGGCGGCGAATTTCTTCGTCATCCGCGTCCCAATCCTACCGGACATAGTTCGGCCAGGACCCTCCTGACAAGGAGAGAGACCTTAATGAGTTCAGTATGTCGCTGAAGGGCGAGTGCTGAAAAATATCCGCGGAGGTAAACTTCATGATCGGCGCCTAATCGGATTCGACAGGAACGGGCGCAGGCGGTTCAGAGTCCGTGGCCGTAGAAGGATCCGACAGTTTGGAAACACGGCTCTCGTGAAGGGTAAGGTTGATATTCGGCTCGATCGCCGCTGAGGATACGGCCTCCGTGGCGGGGTCTATCCACCCGTCCATGGATGGCGCAATTGGCTCCAAATTGAGGGTCAGAGCGGCTGTCGGTGTGATTTCTTGGACACTGTCCGATGGTAGAGCTGAATCGTACTCATCGTGACCGCGTGGCGCACAAGGCAGGGGCTCGAATCCATCGAAGATCAAGTCTCCGCGGATATCGGCCGTGTAGTTTAAGCTTCCAAACCTGACCTGGTGGCCAGTTGCGTAACTTTCGATCTGCTCCAGATGGCCAAGCGAGTTGGCCTGCAGTGCGAAGCCGCTGAACACAAAGATCTGCCCGGGGAGAAAAGTCTCCCCCTGGACTGCATCGCTATCGATGATAGTAGGAGCCATCAAGCCTAACGGCGATGACACAGAGGAACTCCCAATGAAAGCACCAATGTCGATGTCAAAACCGGCGGATCTCGGGTAGGGGGTCCCGAACTGTGCGTCTAAGGCGGATGGTAACAGGAGGCAGGGGACACGATGTTTTACCCAGGTTTGGGCCCTCTTGATGGAGGTAAAACCCTACGTCCTGCTTGATTTATTCTTGATGATATGATTATTACAAGAGTTGATCTACCACGAGATCAGAGAGGCTAAACCCTAGAAGCTAGCATATGGTATGATTGTATGTTGTCCTACGGACTAAAACCCTCCGGTTTATATAGACACTGGAAGGGGCTAGGGTTACACAAGGTCGGTTACAAAGGAGGAGATATACATATCCGTATTGCCTAGCTTGCCTTCCACGCCAAGTAGAGTCCTATCCGGACACGGGACGAAGTCTTCAATCTTGTATCTTCATAGTCCAACAGTCCGGCCAAAGGATATAGTCCGGCTGTCCGGAGACCCCCTAATCCAGGACTCCCTCTGTCGTCCTCGGTGACGGCTCTTACCCACTGTTGGCGCGTCCCGATCAGCGTGCCCTGCCGTTCTCTCCCAAGCACCGCTGGCTAGGGAGGGCCTCCGACCCCTTCTTCATCGTTGCTGTAGTGTGGGCAGATCTGGCCTCCCGCTGCCCACCTAGCGACATCCTGGCGATCCTCAGGTATAACTTCCTTCGAAACCGGCCTTGCTCTACTTCTCGAGCTCCTGACGTCGCTGCATTTGTATCTTTTACTATTTCTCTAGCCCCCTCGTAGATACTCCCTCCATTCCAAAATAGATGACCCAATTTTTTATTAACTTTGTACTAAAGTTAGTAGAAATTTGAATCATCTATTTTGGAACGGAGGGAGTAGGATCGATCGGCTGTCCGAAAGCCACCTAAATATTTACTATTAAGAGGTAAAACTAGTTCACGCACTCGAATCTAGTACTATTTGGTTCAAACAAGGAATAAAGGGGGTGGGGGTGGGGGTGGGTGAAGATTTGTTACCTGAATCTAGGACTTGGTCGAAAGAGGAAATAATGGGGGCAAAAAGTAGCAGAGACTAGCTATCCAACTGGTCTCTAGGTCTAATAGGGAAATAAAGGGAAACGCAGTACGAACTCAATATAAGCTCGATCTATTGGTTGAAAAAGGAAAGAAAGTGGGGACTGGGGGACAAGTTAACAGATTAAGTCTAGCACTAGATTTGCTAGCGTCACACAGTAGAAGGTGGCTATACCGAACAAAAAATGGGACCAACCCAGATATCATGTTCTGATGTTTGTCGCCCCGAGCCACTCTTATGTACTGCCACTGGTAAAATGTAAGGACACGTTAAACCAATGTTGCTGGTAAAATGAAGCAATGGCACCATTAAAGTAATGTCATATTTAACGGTTGTCATAGTTAATCCTAATGCCCACACTATTATCTAGCAATGCTGCTGCTTTGAAATTGATACTGTCCTTGTAGGATTGCCATTCAGATAGGGAACATGCTTCTTTTCATTTGATGTATGTTTCATCACTTGTTTGTCACCCTCCTTTCCACCTTTTTGTGCAAACAGAGACATACATTTCACGCTTGATCTTAGTTCAACTGGACAAATGATATCCAAATTATAGTTGAACATTCCAGGAGCTTCACAACCAACCTTGATGTTGCTCAATTTTATTGCAACTAATGAAGAAGAAGCTCTGTGGGTTTCGTTTTTGTATGGAAATGGAACCGGGGCTGGAGCTCTTTTCTTAAAAAAATGAAGAAGAAGCTGCTAGCTCATGGGACATTGCTTCATTTTAGGTGAACTGCACCAAAAGGTCCCATGAATTGAATCATCCATGTTGGTGACTGGTGTCATCCCTTCTACGATGGCGTTGACTGCGGACATGGTTCCCATCACGAGGTATGTTCCTTTTTGGTCTGACCGTTTGCACCTTAATCTAGTGGCACTATTAATTTGAGGCAATGTTTTGGCACCGCTAGTGGCACTATTTTTTATATCGAAAGAGGGGGTTTCCTCCGATTTCATTAAAGAAATCCAACCATAGAGAACCATTATCCGACAACGTCTCAGTGTAAACAGGCAGTTATGCAACTACTACTAGAACGGACTGAGTACTAGCAGGAGAAAAGTTCGCCACATGAGCTAGGCAGGTAGGGGGACGCAGCACCAGCTCGACCAAGTTTGGATTACAACCCAAATGCTACCACAGAAACATCATAGGGGAAGATACACTACAAAAAATACACTTTCGTGATGATACGTGTTTGTCACAGTAGGTCGCATTTTTTGTCATGCATGTACGTCCATGAAAAATTTATGACAGAATCAAGATAGTCATACCTATGCTGTCATAGAAGTGTTCCATGACATTACCAAAATTATCATCACGGAAGTGTCCACTTCCATGACGATAAATCACGCGTCACAGAAGTGCTTTCGTCAAGGGTGACCGACACGTGGCATCCACCGTAACGGAACACCGTTAAGCTATCGGGTCGGGTTTTGGATCCGATAACCCGTTAACAGCCCCGACCAATGGGGATTTTCCACGTGTAAAATCATCATTGGCTAGAGGAAACACGTGTTGGATCATCGTCGGGACAGATGTCATCCACTCACTGGACAGAAGGCGCCTATGATACGTCGACACGTGGCATGGCCCAACAAGTTTAAATGGGCCAGCCCAACTAAAGGCCCACAAGATTTTGCTGACCATAATGGGCCGGCCCAGCTAAAGGCCCACGAGATTTTGCAGACCATAATGGGCTGGCCCAGCTAAAGGCCCACAAGATTTTGCGGGCCATAATGGGCCGGCCCAGGTAAAGGCCCATAAGATTTTGTGTGCCATAATAGGCCGGCCCAGGTAAAGGCCCACAAAATTCTTGCGGATCATAATGGGTCGGCCTAGCTAAAGGACCACGAGATTTCGCCGACATTAATGGGTCGGCCCAGCTGTAGGCCCACAAGATTTTGAGGACCCTAGTAGGCCGGCCTGTTAACTGGCTGCCATGTTTTGGGCCAAATGCCGACCCATATTTGATCCGGTCTATTAATGGCCTGCCACGCTTTGGGCCTAATAGTGGCCCATATGAGATCCGGCCCGTTAAAAGCCTACCATGTTCTGGGCCAAATTACGGCCCAGATCAGATTTTGGGCCTAATTATGGCCCATATCAGATTCGGCCCGTTAACTGGACACTATGCTTTTGGGCCCACTTGCTAAAGGCCCACTTAGTAATTCGGCCTGATATTAGTTTTGGCCTGTTAAGGGCTCGTTTAACATTTCGGCCCTATATTAATTTTAGCGTGTTAAAAGCCCGTCATATAGTTGGGCCTAACTACGGCCCGATTTGCATCTGGCCTGCTCGCAGCCAATACCTGATTGGGCCAAACAAGGACCGAGACAATTTTTCGGCCTATTAAAAGCCCATGATTTGATTCAGACAATCATGGGCCAGGGATCATTTTGGGCTGCTGCCGGCCTGTGAGATGATCGGCACGTTTCAGGCCCAACCTACATCGTGATTGCATGATGGCCCGATTATGTACCGTAATTTTACGGTTTGGCCGGTTTACTGCGAAGACAGGATATATATACAGTAAAATAACTGCAGCATCATGAATTAGAAAAAACCTATACTATACAATAAAGAAATTATGGCATATTACATCCACTGGGCATCAAAGTTTGCCACTATGATAATAAAGCACAAGCAGACAAAAGATTACATACACTGGGCATCAAAGATCACCACCAGTGCAAATAAACACGCCGACAAAATAATATACAAAACCGACAGCACTTCAATAGAGTTCAAGAAAGGTTAGCCCTGCTGGGGAGCTGCAGCGCAAGCAGCTGAGCAAGATGATGAGACTGCGCTTGTTCAACACGTATATATTCCTCACTCTGAAAGATAAACAAGCAGACAGATGACAGGTTTTGCACATAAAAGTATCAGTGCTGACAATTCATCACATTTCTTACTGACAAATAAAGTGACACAGTTTAAATTTGCATTAACACAATATGGTATTGTTCAGGTCAAGACATGGTAGGAAATGACAGTGTGAAGGAGTTGGCAGCTTCACGACACCACTGGATTACAGATCAAGAGCTCATAAGTATCAATGGTTAGTGTGCTGTCAATTTATACCATTTCAGATTGGCAAATAAAGAGATGGTTTAAATAATAGTAGAATGATATGACATTTTTCATAGTTAAGACATTGCAGAATATGACATTGTGCTGTAGTGGGTAGGTTCACCACACCACTGGATTACAGATGAAGAATAGAAGCATACATGCAGTGCAAAAGAAGATCACTTGCTCTGTATAGTTTAATTTACATGGTATGAAGAAGGAACTTGGTTGTACAACTGAAAACTTAAATTAAGAAATGACGAACTTTTGTTTATGAACTACATATAATAAACTTTAAACAAGAAATTTGATGCAAACACCAAAAATAAACAGTTGTTGCAGTCATGCCTAACCAAATATATACAACAAAGTTTGAAGGCTCGAGATGGACAAACTTACATTATTGGTGAAGAAAAGCTCTATAAAGGCCTTGTCCATGCTGATGGGGGGGGGAATTCAAGAAGTTTACCATAGAATCTTCTTCAAAAGCATTGCCTTTATTCTTCATTTTGTTAAGAGTAAATATAGATGTGATAATATACAAAAAAATGGAGAATATTTAAGATAAGATGAAGAGTGATGCTACATAACCAAGTAGCTATAAATGTAAGTGCAGCGATACAGGCAAAAGGTACAGTCAAGAGCAATGCGCATCTAAACTTCTTCAGTACCAACCTTATGGTAAGAGTAAATATAGATCTGATGTGTAGAAAATGGAGGGCAAAGGAAAATAAGCTGCAGAGTGATGGTACATGAACAACTACCTGTCATTATAAGTACACTGATGAAGGACAGCATGTAGTTACAAAACCAATGCAGAGCTAAAAAAACATTGGCATTGGATATATTCTACACTAATGTAACCATTCATACAGATCAGATAATTTGGAGCGAACAATTGATAAGCAAGCTATCATGCATACTGCTGTCTCATAATGAACTAGGTATTTATGCAAGTACAGTGATACAGGACAACAGGTAGTAACAAGAGCAAAGCAGCGGGCAACATATTTGCGATATCCTGTCGTTCTTGTCAAAACAGAATTCTTCTTCGAGCAAATTTCCTGCAAGAAAGATCCGTAAGGCACATGCGGAAAAGTAGAAGTTCAAATTGTCATGTGATTTCATAGACAGTACCTCATCCTAGGAACGAGACCAGTGCATAACAAGGTTTTTCCATTCAATGCCTTCTAAATTTAGCACAAGAGACTTCACCGAAAATTCGTTTATAGACTTGCCATCAAATTGTGATTTCCTCAGGTAACACCGATACTGCTGCAATGCTTCCTTGAAAAGCACAAGCAAGCTTTGATCGTCATGACTATCCAGATTGACCCTCGCCTAGTTACAACAATGTAATGTAAATCATTGATATGTTCAATCAGCAGAAAACAGGAAAATAATAACCCTGAATAATAGCACTTACACGTAAGTTGGACAGGAAGATGTGAAAATGGTGTTTGTCTTCACAATAATCTTCCCATGATGGGAATATATGCACGTAGTCCCTAACAACATTGAAAGCATTGTCTTTTAAACTGGGAATAAATGGAATGGGGTTCCAATCTGCAGGAATTGGTCGTCTCTGCAGTTGGGATAGGTCTTCGGTCGATGGACTTGTTGTACTTTTTGCCGGAGTGGGATTTTTCTGTGGTACAGCTGGTGCTATGGCAAATGAAATCGGTATACCTTTTGCTGGAGTGCAGGTCCTGTGTGGTGGGGCTAGTTGTCTGATTTCTCTGGCACCACCATGTTTTTCAAGGACTTTGCTGGTGCTCCTTCAGGTTCGGCAATCACCCTCTTCCTTTTTGATTTCTGATGCACAAGAACAACTTTTGAGTGGAAAAACATGGTATGATGACAGATGGAATATGTATTGATAATGGATGGGCATGGCATCTCGACATATATGATGAGTAAACTAAGCAGATGGCGGTGCGACAAAGTAGAAGAAATGCAAGACAACATATGCAAGATACGTGCAATCAATAAAACCTTGCCAAATTAGAACATGCACCTTGATGGGTGAACAGGACAGGCCATCTGCCTTTGACTCCTCGAGGTTAGAATAGTCATTAGGATGATATTATGAACAAGAATCAACAGGTGGGGAGCGTACGAGTTTCATTGCTTCCAGAATGGCACTCAATGCCTTGCTGCCAATTTTGTAAGTCATTGCAGTGTTCCACAATATTCTTCTGATGCGCGGATTCTGATATTCACTGTAATTGCGTATAATATCTGAGAACCATGAAAACATAAATACTTGTGAGATTATCTTTGTAATGCAGATGATATTCTAATATAGGGGTGCCCCTGTAAACACTTGTGTGCTATCACTAGATTCCGATGAGAGAGCTCATGTGTGCTGTAATATGGTGCGTGCATTTATATAATCTGGCACAAGTACACAAAAAATAGGCTCCAAAAGTAAGGATAGCTGGCAGATGATAGGTTCATAATATACTGTATAGAGAGTTTATTGCCAAACCATGATAACAAGAGCACACAGCAACTAGGAAGATCATAGTGTACATAACAGGGGTACACCATAACCAGGATATATAAATCGGGAAAGTGGAACTAGCTGGAAATTACGGTGTTGTATGGCCGCTAGTAATTGAAAGCCTATCGATCACGTACAGGCCAGCTCTATCAGCTGTTGACTCCTAATGTCCCTGCTCCCCTTCCTGACAAGGAACATACTGTGCTTCCCATACAGAACACCGCATGGGCCGCCGGTCGAACCACCGGCCCCATCGCCAGTGTTCCTCCGCCACCCCCACCCCCGCCCCCACCCGCGTCGAGTTTTCTTCGTTTGCTGAGGCCCTACCACCGCCCCCACAACCACCGTCCCCACCCGAGCCCCTTCGATCGCACCGGCGAACTCCGACGAGCTCTGAAAAATCGACTGACCCAATTTTGAAATTTAGTCTACTATGATTTAACTAGTGTGGAATATAAAAGGGGAAAACCATAAGCATTGCGAGTATGGTGTTGAGCGTGCCATGGCGGATCTAAAGGTGCAAACCGGACAAAGGCAACTTCGCAACCAAGACAAGAAATCAGAGTAAAGCAGTGGCGATCTATTTTCTTGCTGCGATAAATAAGTTGAGAAGATACGAAAGAGTACCGCCTCTGGTGCGGCGTCGTGTACGCATCTGCTGAGAATATGACGGTGCTGCGGTAGCGATGGCTGTCAGCGGCCTGGAAGCAGATCTAGGAGGGTAGATGGTGGCGGCGGGGCGCGGTGGACGAGATGGTCGTAGGAGGGGCGCCGACAAGGTGGATGACGGCGGGGATGAAGCGAGAGGACGGGATGCAAGGATCCCGGTCTGAAGCCGTGGATGAGAGAGATCGATCTCTTGTAATGGACGGCAGCGTCGGGGTATCAGCTCCGGCATGGTGGAGGAGGACGGCGGTGGATGGGGTGGCGGACAGCGGCGGACGGAGGAGGGTGGGGTGGAGAGGGTGTTTTGGCGCCCACGGAGTACGAATGGGGAAAAGGGAGGTAGAGAGGAAGGGGGGAACCATGTATTCAGGGCACGCTTGTCTCAA
This sequence comes from Triticum urartu, assembly GCF_056163025.1. Classification (NCBI taxonomy): domain Eukaryota; kingdom Viridiplantae; phylum Streptophyta; class Magnoliopsida; order Poales; family Poaceae; genus Triticum; species Triticum urartu. Next base: position 422,949,962 of record NC_141877.1, on the reverse strand, counting down.
ATGCGAGGAACTTTACAAACTTAGCCCCCGTTTCAAATTTCTACTACATCATAGCAACACTAGTCGGTTGGGGATAGGACGGTAATCTCGCATACACCGAATATTTGCCGACGAGAGTTTGTTTTTGGCGCCCATCGTGTATGAATATGAATCGGGGAGGGAGTCGATTTCGGCCGAGGACACACTGTGTTTTGGCGCCCACCGTGTATGAATCCGGGTGAGAGGCGGTTACGTCGCGTTTGGGTGAAATTACAAACCTACCCCTATCAAAACCTATAGAAATCCAACATATAGGCTCTGCGTGGCAGGGATAGGTAGTAGTGATTTCCATCTCGCAGATTTTGGTTTCGGGCGGTTACTGCGACTTTCCCCACTTTGTTCAAATTTTGCAGAGTGCACGTTTTCCGTGCCAACTCAATTCGAATCTCATTTGTATTCTATTTTTTTCGGGCGGGATCCATTTTCAATTGGAATTACATTCTATATACATCATTTTTTTATATATACTTTCAAAAGCACAACAAAGAATTCTGCTCCTTTATATGTATAATATGATTTACAAATACAACGATCTCGAAATCTTAAGGTTGAATTCGAATTTTTTTAAGCAAATTATGTTCTACTAAATGTATGGATCAGTAATATCTACATATTAAATAACATAGATGTGCGTGAATTCATATGAGTATGCATGTTTGATAGATCAATTTTGGTTCGAGTATGGATTACATGTATCATCATCTTGAATTCAAATATTTGAATCCCTTTTTTGTTCACTCCTTTCATGCCCATCTCTCTCGCATGCATGCTCCTTCAGGTAGCTATCACTCTCTTTTCTCCAGCTCACCCGCACGCTCACTTCATGTTGCTCCTATCCTCGCAAACATGGTCTCTGGACGTCTCCCTTGAGAAGTGTCACACTCTCCCTATCATTATAAATTACACGGTTTTCATTATCTCTCACGTCTCTACTGTTCTCTGGTATCACTTGGTACCTAAGCTTTCTTTTTCACCGCCAAACACACAGTCTCCACTCGTCTTTCACTTTGTCTTTCCCTCTATGGGATTCTCTCACACACCCTATATGTCTCTACATATGACTCATACCACTAAAATTACTCTCTCTATCTCTCCTGTAGACACAACATTTGTTGCGTTCTCCTTTTCGTCTCCATCCCAGACTGACATTATTCATTTGTTTACCGATCAGACAACCCCGACTACCGTCTCCTCTCTCTCTCTCACTGACACACACGCACAACTCCTGCTTCCACTCCCCTTCCCGACTACCGTCTCTCTCTCTCACACACAAAACTCTCGCTTTCGCAACCCGACTTGTATTTCTCTCACAAACATTTATCGACTAGCTAGCCTCTAGATAGGTTTATACACCCGCACACTCGTGCGTCCACCATCGCATACTTGTCTCTCTCCCGCTCCTTGTATCTATGTAGATTTTTCTTCCCTTCTTGAGACACGCCCTCTCGATCGTGCACACACACACACTATCGCCTCATTTTAAGCTGATACCTATCGCACACACACTCCTTGTGTCTTTGTCACACATGCACTCCGTCCTCCCCCACTCGCCCTCTCTCTCTCACACACATGGGCTTTTTGCAACAACTAGCAAGATGCCCATGCGTTGCACGGAATATCAAGATGCATTTGTATGAGTAGTTTATCTTGTGGGGGGAAAGGATGAACGAGGGAAGGCCTTATTTGCAAATGTGAAGAGGGGTGTGGGTATCTTTTTGCAAAATTGCCATAGTTTCCTTCCTATCCATCAGATATAGATCGGACGGCCTATATTGCAGGATGGCAGGCATACGATCATCACCGACAATGCTTATTATAAGAGTAGGGATAAAAAATAGAGTTGGTGATGATGGTGGGCCTGCCATCCTGCAATGTAGGTCGTCTGATTCATATCTGACGGATAGGAAGGAAAATATGGAAATTTACCCGCACTCTTCACCACATTTGCAGATAAGGCCTTCCCTCGTTCATCCTTTTCTCCCACAAGATCTTGATGTTTCGTGCAACGCACGGGCATCTTGCTAGTGAGGGTAGAAATTAGACATATACCACTTCTCGAATCTTGAAACCAACAACATTCCTCCCTTATCTCATCAAAACCGCCAAAGGAATATATTTTGAGTGAAACATAACGTATTTTTAGTGATATACGTATTTCAAAGCTAGACTTTTTTTTTCTATCAAATCGGTGAATATGTATTAATCCAGTGGCGGAGACAGGCCTGGGGCAGCTAGGGCTATAGCCCCAGGCCTAGAAACAACTTCCTTTGTAATTTCTTCATGCAAAGCATAGAAAATCATAGAAGTTTATCACTCAACATAGCACAGCCCCAGGCGTAGTCTGCATCTAGCTCCGCCACTGTATTAATCTACTTTGATCGTGTGGCAACGCATTGGCACATTGCTAGTAGTTATTATAATTTTTTGGACACCAGACAAACGATGGAGTACATATACGAAGAGAAGAGGCGCACGCACGCAGTCGGCCTCTCGCTGTCTCGCACACATGAGTGTTACGTAAAGGTGATGTTAACAAATAAACCCTAAAACCCTAGGGGCACTATTGCTGCATTCGCGGGTACCGGGTACGTGGTGGAGCACCTTTGTAGGAATAGTCAGCTCGCATGATAATTTGATCAGTAGGAGTTGATGGTAGGGACCACATGTGAACGAATTGGAGCGTGGTGGCTCGCCAGTTGCCACAGATCGAGTAACCACGTTTAAAATATCGTTTTTAGCAGGGTTAAGAGTTTCGATTGTCAATGGCGCGTTATAAGTAGTAAGTAGTTTTTAGAACGATTGGTATGAAGCGAAAATGGAATTCATAGTACTATGTACCTCCTTGGCGTATGGTTGTATGGTTTGTTTTTTTTGCGATGGAGGTTGTATGGGTTTATGTTGCGAGATGTTGAACCTGGTAGTTCTAGGGCAAATACTATGGTTTAGATTTAGATGCTGGTTTTCTTTAATGAAAATCAGAAGGGGAAACCCTTCTTCGATTAAAAAAACTACTACCTCCATTCTGGTTTACTAGTCCCCATCGTACTTTGCGTCAAAGTTTGTCCACGAACTTTACTTGTAAAATGTGAATGGAAAATGAGATTTTGTTATACCCAAACAAAAAAGGACTGGAGGGAGTGGTTGCTCTGACATGGACGCGACCTCTCATAGTGCAGACATTGAACCGGTGCGCTGGCCAAGAGGGCCGCACTCGCTGCAGGCCTGGCTGAGCACGCCTCCTCGCCGCGTGCAACCAGCTTAAGACTGCCCCGCCTTCATTGAATCCGCACGTGTGCCGGCAACACGTCCTTCCGCAAGCCGGCAAGCATTTTAGAACACAAAAAATGACTAAAATATAATTAATTTATGCATGGTCTTGACCTGTTGTGCCACCTTATTGCCCGAACGGCTAATCTTTGACAATTGAAGATTGTTGATCAACTTCGAGATGCTCAACGCTTTCATCTTCATTTCACGCATAGCAGACCTGTCAATGCTTTGACATGCATCAATGAAATCCCATGACCAAATTTATACTAAAAATATCAATATCTACAATACTCCCAAAACACTTAGGCGCGGTGCATTAACTTCTACCTCGTTTCTTGTTTCTTGACATATCGACCAATAGGAGATGTGGGTGTGCATGCTTTTAATGACTTGAGACTACCAAACACGAAATGCAGTGGTTAGTTCATTGCATGCAATGCTATTAATTAGCAAATAAACATTAAGATCTCTCGTTTTCCCCTCCTCCTTGGTCACAGTGCACAATCTAAGATGACTTTCTCACCTAGACGGAGGGAGAACCGATTATAATGAGTATAAGAACTACGTTTTATAATGAGTGTAAAAATATTGATTTGACATTGTGAATGTTGACACATTGTGGAATAGTTTTTGAAGTCTGCAAAAGTACTCAACTAGTGCTGTCGTTCTCCACAAAAAAATGTGTTTACCAATGCATGCATGAACACTAGTTACTCTAACCCCCCTCTCTTCTTTAATTCTTTGCCACATCAGCATGTTTGCTATTCCCGTGTGCATGATACCAGCCAAGATACCACCATTATGGCCAGCCTTAATCATCGCATGCAATAATTTAGTGCACCTTGAAATATGAACATGTGTGGGGCGTGTTTGTTTTTAATGACTTGAGACTATACCTAGCCCGGCATGCAAGATGACTTATTATGCACCGTTCCCCATACCTGTAGGAAGCCCGTTCGTCTCCAAATCTTTTCCTCTCCATGTGTGGAAACAATATGCCTGCCAAACTGTCCTTCTCCCTCCGGTGGTCCCACCACTCCACCCCGTGTGAAATAATCTGCATGCATGACTCTCCTCCCCCACGCTCGTCCAATCCGTTGTGACCAGTAATATTTCCACCCCTTCGCTCCCCCGTAATTTACTCCAACAAATATGCCCACGTAGCTGTTACTTAACTGCAGGTGCATTCGGTCACTGACATATGGGCCCAACAGGGGTTTGGCCCACATGTTAGTGACGCAACTGGACCGGCAGTTAAGTCAGTGCAGCTCAGTCCATACCTTACGTAGGTGCGCCATTGCTCGCTATAAATACTACGCCTCCCACGACATCGCTATCTCCTCCCCCTCACATTCACGTTCATCGCTATCTCCTACCCCTCCCTCTCACGTCAACCACCATGGCATAGCCCCTCCCAAGCCCTAGGAGCCCCTCGCTACACCGCGCGGACGGTCACGCGTCGCCGTTCCGTTCCTCGCCGCCACTAGTCGAGGAGGACGCGTCGGTGTTCCGCTCCTTGCCTCTACGCGACACGTTGCCGTTCCATTCCTTGCCGCCACTAGTCGAGGAGGACGCGTCGCCATTCCCTTCCTCGCCGCCACTAGTCGAGGAGGACGCGTCGGTGTTCCGCTCCTCGCCGCGACGCGTCGAGGTGGACGCGTCGGCGTTCCCAAGCTCGCCAGCACACGCACCGGAGGACGCGTCGGCTCCACGCTACGAGGAGAACGCCGCGCCGCCCGCCGAGCCCCCCCAGCTTTGAGGAGCTTTGGAAATAAATGGATGTCGCCTTGTGGGAGGCTTTGCCTCCAGCAGAGCGCGCCAAAATAGAGGCGGAGAAAGAAGGCCGAGGAAGAGAAGCGCACCACGGAACAAGCTGCCTGGGAGGCCTATGTCGCGTCCGAGAGAGTCAGGCAATTGGCTCTTTGGCAGAAGGCTCGTGCGAGGGCCGTGTGGGTGACGGAGGACGCCCGTGCTGACGTCCTGAGTGTAGTCGGGCCCAAGCGCCTCATCTACGCTTGGCGGTACGTGGACCGGGTGAACGCTTCCAGCGAGGAGGAGTACCTGTTGGCGCCGGATCACCACACCGGTGAGATCGCGCTCGCCCGCCGGCAAGTCGCCAATTAGCACCTCGCGAGTTGCGAGGCTGAGGAAGAGGCGTTGTGTCGGCGCACTGGGAAACGGCCGCGCACCAGGGCACTCATGGCGCGCCGCAAGCGCTCATGCGAGCGCCGTGGCTTTTAGGAGGAGTATAATTTTTGTTTCGTAAGGCGATCTCATTAGTTTTGGGACACAAATGATAAATCCCGAAAGTTTAGGAATTTTTAGCGTCCTTAATTAAGTATGTAAAAGGGAAAGTTTGGAAACCTTGTGTATTCGTACGCATTTTGCAAGTACGTGCATATAGCACAAACTTTACTATATACTATCACACTACACGTCCCTCTCGATATATGCTTGCAGACTGTGCTACTCCCTCCGTCCCGGTCAATAAGTCATCTTCGGTTGTACACCGTGACCAAGAAGGAGGGAAGACTTATACACCTAGACGGAGGGAGTACTACTATTACTTATGTACGTGAAAATGCACGTTTTAACATTACGATGCGGTTTTTGTAAAAGTTGAAAAACAGCACTAGTCAAGCTTGTGAAACGATTCAATGCAAAACAAATGCAAAAATGCTCGTTTGATTGTTTACTTTTAGCTTCCTTCTCTGTGGTTATTTCTCTGTCGTACTTTGTACGGAGTATCTCACTGGTTGGAAAGGCATGCAAATTCCCAAACCGCTTCCTACACCCTGTATCTCACTGGTTGTCGGCGTTGACGTTGTCGCCCATGTCGTCGAGGATGAGGTTGCCGAGGTCAGGGAAGAAGTCGTCATTCGCAACTAATCATGTGGACTAGCATAGTAGTAGGATACAGAGTAGAAACATGAATTCTACAACGATTTCGAACAGGAAGGACAGAAACACATACGATGCAACGGGAGCAGCACCGTTGGCGTTGAGGGTGTCGCCCATGTCCAAACACCACGTAGACACGGTCTTTGAGCATGGTTCGTAGTCGTTCCACACTCGGGCATTGAAGTTTGTAACTATTTTAGATTAGAATATACTACTCCTCCGGTGCAAGTAGTAGAGCAGAGTCCTACTCTACTACTCTACTCAAGCAAGTTAGGGCATAGCATTATAGGGAGTACCAGTACTGTGATCACTCAAGCAAGTTGTCTGTCATCGACATGACCCTACGCTGCTGGTATGTGTCTCGTAAGTCAAGCAGCGTGCTGTAGTCATCATCACCTGTCCACTTCCCGCAGCACATATTCGCTTCTCCATCTTTGTCAGCACATAATCTCGTCCAATCTTCCATCCCCGCTAGGGCGCCTCCCCCCTCGTCCGAAACCCAAGCACTAATAATGGCAGAACCGAGCAGCTTTCGCCGAAAGAGTGGCTGGAATTCGCTCCCCACAGAGGTAATCAAGCTCATTGTTTCGCGTGTGGACAATCTCAGTACCATGCCGCTCGCCGCGTGCTCGTCGGGGCTGTACCGTTTACTCAAAGCCCTCAGGCCGGAGCTTTTTAAGCCAGCTCCTTGCTTGCTGATGCTGCCTGATCTTCAGAAACAGCATGTCACGCAGCATAACGATCGTAGGGTGGTGAGCATCAACCCCCTTGACTGCGATCCGATGCCCGTCAGCCTCAACTACATTAACGGTATGTACTGGGTCGACATGAACACGTCTTGGATGGTGCTCGTCGACGGTTGCGGCAACTGGATGCTCGTGGAGGTCTACACCCGGCGATTGATCCACTTCCTTTGATTAACACTGCACTGCTTTGGCACCGCGGCCCAGAATACTTGGAATCTTACAGTAGCCAACATGATACCAAGTTTGATTTGCTCAAGGTTGTAATCTGCCAAGTGCCCACAAGATCTGCGGATTATAAAGACTTCAGGCTAATTGCATTCTTCAACCGTGGTCTCGCCTATCTGACAGGACACTGCGGTAAGTGGATAAATCTGCATGTCCATCGCAGGATCATACATCCTCCATGGTTCTCTGATGCCATTGAATACAAGGGCTTCATTTACGCCGTCGACTCCTTCTATGGCTGGACATATTGCTGGCCTACTCCAGTCATCGCTACAAATGGCTATTACAGCAGTATGTTACTTTCCTATGATATCATGATGGCTTGCTTATATTACTGTCAACATTTGCTGAAAAAATATTCATGCTCATAACATGTTGTTCTTAAGATTGACTAAACCAAGAGCCCTTTTTTATTTGACTCCAACTTGATATGATGTTGTAGGCCGCCTGGTGTCCCTACCCTTCCTAATCTCAGAACCTTTCAAAGAAAATTGGCATGGCAGTTGCAGGTGGTTCCTAGCTTGATCAGACGACGGCGAAAGACTGATGATCGTTCGCACGTGCCGGGCGAGTTGTTTCGCGGAATACAATCACAGTCACTGCAAGGTCTTTGAGCAGGATCCCAGCTTCTCTGGGCCTTCAGGATTTTTTTACTGCAGGCTGGTAAGTAGCCTTGGTACACGCTCTCTGTTTGTTGGACTAAATTATCCGATTAACCAGGAGATAACCGACGGCAAGGATCATGATGGCAGCGCGGTTTCGTTCATCAGGCAAAACTGTGTGTACACAGTGTACCATGCGTCTCTGCATGCACCATACCCTGATATGTGCCTCCACGCTCTGCAGCCGAAAGTAGGAGAGAGGGTCGCAAGTATCAGACTTCGACTTGCTGGCTGGAGTTTCCCCCGTCAGGCACCCATCTGGTTCAAGCCGTCAGCCAATCTCCACAGCTTAATAAATAGTAACGTCTAATTGAGCCACTTAGTTAGATGCGTACACTTGGTGTAGTAGGATCTTTATTTAGTTTGATGCATACACTTGTTCTTTTTTGGTAGCCCTTTTGTAATGATGGCTGATGTTTGGTTTGAAAGAGAGAGCTGCGTCTTCACTCTTCTGGCCTACTTACTGCTTCTGTTGCACCCCCAGCCCTGGTTGCTGCTGCTGCTGCTTTCAATGTACAACCAGTAGTATATTTCGTCTGTCGGTTGAATAAATGTGTTGTTAGAATGACAAACACAATGTTTTGGAAGTCGTTGCATGGTTCGATCCTTTAGTGCCCTGTATCGTATGTAGCACATACTATTTATCGTACGGAACACAATTTTTTTTGAAACTCAGAACACATTTTCCACTTGTTGATAACATGCCGCCCACTGATGAAGGCCCAATAGAGAAGCCCATAATTAACTGGAAGGGAGGCTCTCACATGAATCCATCCCAGGTACATGCTCATGGTCCGCTAAACATAAATAAGTAAATAAATAAAGCTAAATGCTCATGCACCAGTTCTTTGGGAAAATAGGTAGCCCAGTATTTCTTTTTGAAGAATACCCAAACTAGGCCTATTTGTTTTCTCCGAATTACTGGGCTGCAAATCTTTCAAGACGAGGAGGGATGCATTCCGGCCTGGCTTAAGAGTATGGTCAATGTCTATTAAAAGTACTATCAAAAGGGGTTGAAAATTCCAAAAAATTTATAGCAAATGGGATATAAGTTTCTTATTTTGTTTCTGTTCTTCACTGATATCTTATACATATTTCATTGGATTTAACATGACGTAGTACTAATTTATTTTTAAATTTTTTTTAGTATGTCTATTAATTTTTGGATTAAGAATATTTCGTTCCCCAGCAAAAATTTGCGAATTTTCAAAATTTCCCACATATTTAGTTAATTTTTTGACCCTGGTACTGACCGGAAAATGGCTAGCAATTCTAAAAATGGAAAATGGGCTGCAATAAATTCCATATGAATTATAAAATGAGTAAAAATTATAAAAATAATAGTAAATGGGTTGTACACGCCACAGATTTCGAGCCTGACTTGTTTACGCAAGGCTTTGTCAGTGAACACACGATTCTAGCAGCAGTTAGTGTTGGATGTCCATCCAACGGCTGACGTGTTTCCTCAATCTGTGATCTTCCTGCTCCAGCCACCTAAACTAGCGCCGGCGGACTGCCGGCTCCCTCCTCTTGTGGCCCGCTGTGATGCCGCGCAGGCTTCCCCGGCCCACCCTACTCCCTCCGCTGGCCTGGCCGCATGCAATCAACTGCCTCCTTATTATGCGAAAAAAATGATTCCTCCCACTGACATCTGGGGCACACCGGTTGGGAGGCTGACTTGTGGGCCTACTAAATTGACGCGTACGCAGGGCTTGTCAACTTAGTCAACAAATGATTCTAGCAGCAGTAACCATTGGATTTGAATCCAACGGTCCTGCTGCTTCTTCAATTGCTGCTCTTCTTGCACCAGCCGCCCAAACCAGCGCCGGGGAGACCGCCTGCTCCTACCTCCAGTGGTCGGCTGTGCTGCCGTTGAGGCCTCATCGCCCCTACTACTCCCACCGCTAGCCAGGCCCTGCAGCGATGGCAGCCTCACACCATAGCCGAACCAGTGAACCCTCGTACTCCTCTCCGCGTGGGCATCCACTGCCTTGTCTTCCCCAGCTCCGTGTCGTCCCCTTCATAGGCCTCGCTGTCGTCCACCGCCTTGGTGCTCTCGGCGCGGCATGGTCAACGTGGTCAACGACATTCCATCGGAAGAGTACTGTACGTGGAGAGGCTGACAGCTGGGTCCACGGCCACATCCGAGTTTTTTTGTGATTTGCCAAGTATGTCGCTTTGTCAGGCCTGTTGGGCTGCAAATCTTTCAAGACGAGGAGAGCTTTCATTCGGCTGGCCGAGAAAATGGCCCATGAGTAATGAGAAATGGGCTGTACATTTTTAAAACACATCAAACCGGCAATTAGTTTCAAATATCTTTTTTTCATTTCGGGATTTGGATTTACATTAATTTTTATGCATGGAGAATTTTTTGGATTTTATATTGATATACATTTATTTTTAAAATCAGTTTGAATGTGAGTCGAAATTTCGGAATTAAAAACAGTTCGGACCGCACCGAAATATGCAAAATTTCATATAATTTTTTAACCGTGCCCACAATATGGGCTGTAATGCTAACAAAAAGAATATGGGCTCCAAATCCTTAATAATTAGCAAATGGGCTGTAAATTATTAGAAATAATGGCAGATGGGTTGTATGCTGTTTTCCACAGATTTGAGGCTTCCCTAAAAAAAGGTTGACGCACAAGTAGTGACTGTTGGATGGCCATCCAACGGCCGTCGTGCTTCTTCAATCTCTGCTCTTCCTGCTCCAGCTGCTCAAACAGGCGCCGGCAGGACTGCCTGCTCCCTCCTCCCCGCGGCCGGCTCTGCTGCCGCGCAGGCCTCACCGCCCCATCATACTCCCATCGCTGGCCTAGCCATCCCTCTACTCACCCACACCTGCTGTTATTCTCCGGCGACGGCAGACGAACTAGTAAACCCTCGTACAGTCGTACTCCCCTCCGTGTGGGAAACAACTGCCGAGTCTTCCCTGCCTCCGTGTCGTTCCCTTCCTAGGCCTCGCCTCGTCCACCGCCTTGGTTCTCTCGGCGCGGCCTGGTCAATGTGGTCAATGACCGACATGCATCTGAAGTGGAATTTACGTGGAGAGGCCGACAGCTGGGTCCATGGCCGCATGCAAGGAAATGCCTCCTTATTACGCGCAAAATAATGATTCCTCCACCTGACATCAGGGACCCACCGAAAGGGCCTCTTTATTTCGTGAAAAAATGTTACCGCCGCTGACAGCTCGGACCCACCAGCTATATCTTCGCACGCAAGGAAGTGCCTCCTTATTACGCACAAAAAAAATGAACACTCCCCCTGTTAGCTGGGACCCAGTATAGTGGCAGGCTGACTTGTGGGCCTACTAAGTTGACAGGGACGGAGGGCTTTGTCAACTTAGTCAATATGCACGATTCTAGCTCCAGTGACCGTACGATGTCCATCTAACGACCGTAGTGCTTCTTCAACCTCTGGTCTTCTTGCTCCAGCCTCCCAAACCAGCGCCGGTCGTGCCTCGTGCTCCTGCCTCCCGTGGCTGGCTGCGATGCGGTGGAGGCCTCACCGCCCCCTACTACTCCCACCGCTGGCCAGGTCATCCCTCTACTCACCCACACCCCCTGTTATTCTGCGGCGACGGTAGCCTCACACCGCAGCGAACCAGTGAACCCTCGTACTCCTCTACGCGTGGGCATCCACTGCCGCGTCTTCCCCGGCTCTGCGTCATCCCCTTCCTAGGCCTCGCCGTCGTACACCACCCTGGTGCTCTCGGCGCGGCGTGGTCAACGTGGCCAAGGAACGGCTTCCATCGGACGTGGACTATACGTGGAAAGGCTGACAACTGGGTCAACGGCCGTAGCAAGGAAGTGCCTCCTTATTACGTGCAAAATAATTAGTCCTCCACCTGACAGCGGGACCCACCAGGCGGGCCACCGTATTTCACGAAAAAAACGTTTCCCCCTGACTGCTGGGATCCACCAGCTACATCTTCATACGCAAGGAAGTGCGTTCGGGCAAAAAAATGATTCGCCCCCTGACTGCTGGGACGCACCAGCTACATCTTCGCTGGCAAGGAAGTGCCTGACAGTCGGGACCCACCTGGTCGAAGCGTACGTAGTGTTGTCATTCTGGTCGCGAACGTGTACGTACATACTGGTCGATGTAGAGGCGCGCACGTGTCGTAGTAGATGTGCGCACGTGTCATAGTAGAGGCGCGCACGTAGCATGTACATGTACGTACAGCGGCCAAGTTGAAAGAAAGAAAATACGGCCACGTATGTGTACATACGGGCGGGGCCTCGAACGCCTACTCGCGCATACGTACGGCCAGGGCTCGTGTACATGGCTGGGTCGGAACGGAGAAACAACGTCGTCGTCGTGTTCATGGGGAGGCAACGGAATGCGTCGTGTTCATGGGGAGGAAACGGAACGTGTGGGAGCCAACCGACTAGGTCGGAACGGAATGCGTGGTTGTGTTCATCGGGAGGGCTTGGACAGAACATGCGATGGAAACGAGGCCTGGCGTACCGCACAACGAAGGAAACGGACCTCCTACGTTCAGAACGGGGTCCTGTTGATCGGGAGGGGTCTGGCATACCGCAAAATGGAGGAAACGGACCTCCTACAGTCGAAACGGGGGTCATGTTGATCGGGATGGGTGTGGTGTACTACAAAACGGACGAAACGGACTTGTGTTGGAGCGCTATGGTCGAAACGGGGGTCCTGTTCATCGGGAGGGGTGTGGCGTACCGCAAAACGGGACTCCATGGGATACTGTTCATCTCCACCATCAACCCCCTCCAGCCTCCACGAGCTACTGTTCATCCATCGTCGACCTCCTCCAGCCTCCATCTGCGACTGTTCATCCACGGGCTCCTGTTCATCCAGCCTCCACCGTGCGCTACTCCGCCGGCTAATGTTCAACCAACCCTCTCCACGGGCTCCTGTTCAACCACCCCTCCACGGGCTACTGTTCATCCTGCCCTCCACAGTCTACTGTTCATCCTGCCCTCCACGGGGTGGTCCTGTTCATCCAGCACGCCACGGGGTCCTGTTCATCCAGCCCCAACCGGCTCGATCGATCGGGGTCCTATTCATCCAGAGGCAACACCACGGGGTCCTGTTCATCCACCCCCACCGGGAACTGTTCATCCAACCCCCCCCCCCCCCAAACGCTCACTGTTCATCCAGAGGTAGCATTGATCGGCTTCAGTTAGCAGTAGTAGCGAAGGAATCGCTCGATCGGGTTCAGTTAACAGCCATCGATCAATCGCTCGGGTTTAGTAACGCGTAGCCTCCAGTGCAATCGCTCGGGTTCAGTTAGAGCCCAACGCCTAGCTCGGGTTCAGTTAGAGCCAACGCCTCGCACGCACGCGCGTACGTGTACGAGAGAAACGCGCATCGCTCGGCCCCCAACCTCCCACCGTAACAGGGAACTCCACGAAATTTTCCTCGCCCTCGCTTCTACCATGGTTTTTTTCCATCATAGACGGCCCAAAGAATGTCATGCAGCTGCGTCTCCGGCCCGCCCAGGACGAAAAGCCCATTTTCTGTCATGATTTTTTGTCATAGAAGTAGGAGCCCATCACATCTGGGTTTTGTCACAATTATCATCATAGAAGTGTCATATGTATGACAGAAAAAAAATTCGTTCGGCCCAAAATGTCACGGATGTGTCTTTTTTTGTAGTGATAGGGATTGAAAGAGCCAGCTTCGGCATCCCAATCTAAGCACCCCTGGCCTCCATCCTTGCGACACACGGTACACCTCATTTGCCACCTGCTCGACCCTAATGCCACTGATAAAATGAAGTAATAATACAGTTAAAATAGAGCAAGTGTCCTCTCTATTGTTTCATTTCCAATGTAGATAAAGAAAGTGCTTCTCTTTGTTAGTATATGTTCCATCAACTAGTCCCATTGCTAATGTTTAAGCGTTTCTGGAAACTAGGGTGCTTAATTCTAGTTGATCTACACAAAAATAGAGATTGGAATGTCCCAAGGCCCCTCCTTGTACTACCGTTGTACACTGAGGTCGATTTCTAGTATGAGGCGTACCGTATGAGGCGTCGCAGGGCCCATCTCGCCCTCGCAGCATGGCATACTATGATACTATCGCAATATTTTCTTCTATTTATTAGTGTATGTTTCATCAACTAGTTCCACTATAATGTAACCATGCCTTTTCATTATCTGTGCAAACAGGGTTATTCAGGTGCATTTCGATGGAACTGCACAAATGTACGGATGGAACCGGCATATATGCAGAGTGCGAGGTGCCAAGTAAAAATTACTCACACCAACCCTGCTCCATCTAAGCATTGGAATCCACCACCATCAGTGGGATGTGTGGTGCTTAATGCGGACGGATCTTTCTCGGCAGCAAATCCTCTAACCAAATACTAGTAGCTTAGACTTCAAAAAAAATACTAGTAGCTTATATTGGCAGTTTTCTAGGGTGTACTCTTTTCTGAAAGAAGCACCAATCTATTTTTATTTATTTGTACACAGTGTCACAACTTTCACCCAAAGGTCCAGAGCTATTTTAGGGTGGTTGGCAAAGTACTCGGAGACTGATTGTAAGCATGATTTTTATTAGTTGGCACACTAATTGTAAGCATGAGCAGATGGAAGATTAGGTTAGTGCGAAGCTTACCTTAAACCCTACCGATGCTGTTGAAATGAGGCGAGCGTCGAGGGAACCGTGGATAACGGCGGGGAAGCGACGTCGCGCCATCCGACCTCCTCTTGCGGTGGGAGAACGAATACTCATGTGGCTCCGGCTAGCTCTGCACCCACACGAACGGCACACCATACTCGATCGATTCGTTATCCTCTGGGTGCTCAACCTTCGACCTATATGCCCACCACCTCCGCCTGACTTTCGCCTCGGGAGAATCTGTCTACTCCATCGCCCAGCGGAGATACTCAACGAACTCAAAGGACTGCGGCGTGAGTGCCGCCCTCATCGCCGCCGTCTCGCTCTTTTGCATACATTGCCACATGGCCCTCACCGTCCTCGAAATCTCCCACTCATTGTCAAACCAAGTAAGGATATCCTTCAACCTAGCTAAATTTGCTTGGATGCCGCTGGTGATCTGCCTGATTCGCTGCTGCATCCTCTCCATGGATGTCCTTCTGAGTGGTCCGGTGCTAGCTTTGGAAGATGGGAGGAGAGACGGTGGTCTTGCAATAGAGAAGAGGGAGAGGCGAGACGGTGGTTTTGGAATGGAGATGATGGAGAGGAGAGGGGGTGGTTTTGAAATGGAGAAGAGGGAGAGGCAAGATGGTGGTTTTGGAATGGAGATTGCTAGATCACGGGTTCCAGCAAAACCCTCAAGGTTCGAACACAGGGGTGCGTGCGAAGATCTCTCCCCTACCGATCCACATCTTAGCTTGGCTAAGATCTTACAGACTAACTTGACGAACTCGCAACACAAAGGATGCAATATTTATACTGGTTCGGGTCACCATTGTGGTGTAATACCCTACTCTAGTGTGGTGGTGGTGGATTGCCTCTCGGGCTGAGGATGAACAGTACAGGGGGAAGAACAGCCTCCTGAGGAGAGGTGTTCTTGTGCTTAGTGAATGTGGTTGTGAGGATGAACTAGTTCTAGTCTAAGATGAGGTCGCCTCTAGCTACGGTGGTGGCTAGTCCTATTTATAGTGGCCTTGGTCCTCTTCCCAAATATTGAGAAGGAAGGAATCCCACAACGGCCAATTTGAAGGGGGACAACTAGTACAAGCTATCTTGACAAAAGCGGTCTTCGCCTACCAAAGGCTCTGGTGGTGACACCGTCTTGGGCTCCACGGTGACCTTCATCCTGCCGTCCTGCTGGTCTTGGTCTCGTTGCACCAATATGGAAACCTTTGCTTGACGCCTCGGTACTCCGCGCCTGCGCCTGCTTCCTTAGCACCGAAGAGGAAACAAGGACACCGTGCGCGCTGGTGCCCGCCTGTCTTTGGTCGTCATGGCTCACATCATTAGAACCTCGCAAGGTTTGCCTGGCCTTGAACTCTCCGCCCCTCGCGAGCCAGCCTGGTGAGGCCGTTCCTAAGGAGGTCTTGTGTCGTCCGCCTCGTGAGGCTTGGCCCCTCGCGAGGGTCTTCAGTGCTTGCTGGTGAAGATGGGCCGTACGGGCCCGCTCGCAGAGACACATCGTGGGCCGCAGGCAGGCAAGTCTGGGGACCCCCGTTCCCAGAACACCAACAGTAGCCCCCTGGCCCAAGGCGTGCTCGGTCTTGGCTTCGAGGCGAATCCAGGGGTCAAGGGTGAAGCGCCGTGGGCCCCAATAGCATGCGGACTTGGTTGACGCGTGGCGGTTGATTGGACGTGGGCGTCTCCGCTTCCCCATGCTGCCTCGGCAACTGCCCGACTGTCGAAAGGCTGGCATAGACAGCGCTCGCCTTCACTGTTTCCCTTTGCCTTGCTCAGATCCCCTTTCTTGCTCCCCGCTTCCGAAATCTCTAGATCTGCTCCCATCCTTTCCTGCACCAGTGATCAATGGTGCCCCGGAGGGTCAAGCCCACCTCGCCGCCAACTTGGTATGAGCCGGCTCTCGACACGCCAAATGTTTCGAAGAAGAACCTCGCCGCCACGCGCTTGCTGACGGCGGGGAAACCAACGAGAAAGGGAAGAATGGACTCCGGGCTGGTTCCAACGTGCATGAGCCCGAGGGAAGCACCTTCTACCCCTTCTTCACGAGCAGCATCGCCGCCGGGCTGGTTCCCCCCTTCTCTGACTTCTTTTACGAGGTCCTTGATCACTTCGGACTGCAAGCGCTGCATCTTCATCCCAACCCTATCATGCTCTTGTCGATCTTCGCCTACTACTGCGAGGCATACATTGGCGTGATGTCATCTGTGGCCCTTCTGTGCCACTTCTTCTTCCTCCGCGCCAAGGAGGGTCACGCCTCCGGGTGTGTCAATTTCATCGCGACTGGCAAGGCCAACTCGATCTCGAAGAAGGGCAAGAAAGCCGACCGCTTTTGGAGCAAGTGGGCCATGATGGATGCTAAATGCATCCTCCCACGCTTGACGCTACCGACGAAGAGGCCCCAGTCCGACAAGGGGTGGTCCTGCGTGAAGCTCACCGACGAGCGGGCGATGTTGGTGCGGGAGTAGATGAAGTCCAACCTGAAGCCTGGCAACGCGAAGGCAGCAAAGATTACGGGGGCCATGCTCCTGAGGGAATTCCTGGCACTGCGCGTGGCCCCGCTTCAAGCCCGCACGCGTGTAACGCCCTCGATGCGACTATAGCTCCCACGTGTCGAGGCACGACTTAGAGACATAACCGCATTGAAAGCAATGTCGCAAGTCAGGCAATCATTACAACATCCCATGTAATATATAATAAAAGGGGGAGATACATAGTTGGCTTACACTCGCCACGTCACATCAGAGTACATAAATAACATCCATCAGACAAACACTCATGGCCCGACTACGGCGCCAAAATAGAAAAGAACCCAACATGCGACAAGGCCCTAAATCGAACCCCAACTAGGCACCACTACTGATCATCAGGAAAAGACACGTAGTATCGCTGAGAGTCCTCGTCGAACTCCCACTTGAGCTCGTACTCGTCACCTGGAGCGGAATCACCTGGACCTGCATCTGGAGTCTGCAGAACCCAGGGGAAAGAAAAGGCTAGGTGGCAAATGGTAAAACCAAGGTTGGGCATTGCTGGTAAATCTTTAATCAAGGCAAAATGTCAAGGGGTTACCATTATAACCCAACCACGTAAGGAACGCAAAATCCGGGAACATAACACCGATATGACGGAAACTAGGGCGGCAAGAGTGGAACAAAACACTAGGTGAGAGGCCGAGCCTTCCACCCTTTACCAAGTATATAGATGCATTAAGATAACATAGCAATATAATGATATCCCAACAAGTAAATAAAATGATGTTCCAACAAGGAACGGCTCCAAACTTCACCTGCAACTAGCAACGCTATAAGAGGGGCTGAGCAAAGCGGTAACATAGCCAATCAACGGTTTGCTAGGACATGGTGGGTTAGAGGTTGACATGGCAATTGGGAGGCTGACAAGCAAAAGGTAGGCATCGTAGCATTGGCATAGAAAGAGCGAGCAAACTAGCATAGCAAAGATAGTAGTGATTTCGAGGGTATGATCATCTTGCTTGCACAGTTGTCAGAGTTGACTGGATCCTCACAAGAAAACTCAACAGGCTCCTCGATAGAGAACTCGTCTCCCGGCTCTACCCAAACAAGACAAACAAGCAACAAGGATACAATCAACCACGTGCAAGACCAAGCAATATGATGAAATGAAGATATGCTATGCGGGATGCGATGCGGGATGCAAAATGCAAGATATGATAGGAAATGCATGAGGCTGGCCTAAACTTAGAATTCCAAGGGTGCCACTGGAAAGATGAGATGAAATCGCTTGAAAACGATATAAAGATCATCGGAACCGGAGTTACGGTTTGGAAATGGCAAGCGTTTTAAGAATGACACCGGTCTGCAATTTACAGCAAGTAGGCATCTAAATGCAACGAAATAAACATGCTACAGCCACCAAACATGACAACAAAATACATGGCAGGGATGCACACAAGATGCTTAACAAAATACTAGCGCTGAGCCACGGCCAATTCATCCATGAAGAGGTTCAAACAAGCATGACAAAAACGCAAATGCAAAACAGATTCCAGACTTTGTGAAATTAACACTTGTCTGAAATTTCAGATCACGAAGCCCTATTCGGAGCAGAAAAACAACATGATACATGACCTGATTAAGAAAAGTAAGAACATGGCATGGAGCTACTCAAAAAGCTTAACAAAAGACCCAAAGTGACCTGGGGCCAAAAGGGTTCACAAAATATACTAACGGGCACACGAACAGAGCAAAAACATAATCAGTTTTCAGACTTAGTGAAAACTGAGACATGCTGAAATATAACTCACGAAGGTAAACGAGCTCGATGCACTCACTACGGTGCAAGTCATGGAAAGGAAAGCATACATCCATAAAGAAGGCACAAAATGCTAGCTATACATGGCAAGAACAATGGCATAGCATGCACGGATCAACTACAATAACATCGGCAAAATCGCAAACGAGTTGACGATCTGCCCAGATTCACCACGAAGCAAAAGTAGAGCTCGATTGACTCAAGCTAGGGTGCTCCATAATTGCAAACAAAGACATAGATGGATAGAGCAGAACATTATTAACAAAACTCCTTTACTGATCATCCTCAAAAGAGGCACGGATCACTAGGAAACAAGCTGAGCACATGGCATCACGAACTAAATAATCCCAGACTTAGTGAAAACTACTCAGTCTCTGAAAACAGATTTCCCGGGTGCCTCACTTTGCAAGCTTGCACAAGTCACCACACACATCCTAAAAATGCATGGGTTGCACCTCTGGAAAGAAGACAAAATTCTTAACAAAACATATGAAGGACTCACAGGCATATCATGCACACAATAATCATGGCAAAAATGACAAAAGTCTAAGATGAACTAGCAGATCTGACAATTAACTCAGGAAGCCTCCTTCTAACAGCATTTAGGGAATCAAGATGAGCTCAAATGAAAATGATGCAATGTAATGAAATGATGTACTCGTCGAGGCGAACATTTTGATATATTATATGTCCAAATCGGAGCTACGGATGCAAAGTTACGGGGCCTCGAACAGGAGCATATGAAGTGAAAATTCCTGGGACTTAGCAAAAAAAATCAACCTCTCGGATTAGATCTAGGGTTTCGCACGGAAACCGAGGCGTGGCCGGCACTGTTCACCGGCGGTCCGGCGCTCGCCGGCGGGCTGGCATGGAGGAGGCGGCCGGGGCGGTCGCCAGCGCGCTCCGGGCGCGGCGGGCGGTGCGGCCGGCGAGCTCGTCCGGCGAGGCGAGCTGCGGCGGAGGGGAGGCGGCGGCTCGCGGGCGAGAGGAGGCGGGCGACCCCGGGCGGCGGCGGGTGGCGATGGGCTTGCGGGGGCCCCTCCTGGGCCTCCCAGGCCGGTGGCGGCGGCGGAGCTGGGGTGCCACGTGGCGATGCCCGGTTGGGCGCGGGCGGCGGCGGACGCTGTCCGGCCGGGGGCGGACACGTCCGTCGGTGCGGGGATCTTTTTCTTTTGGCTAGGGTTTCGGGGAGGAAGAAGAGATCCGAAAACGGGGGGCTATAAATAGGCATAGAGGGAGCTAGGAGAGTTCAAATGAGGTGCGGTTTTCGGCCACGCGATCGTGATCGAACGCTCTAGGACATGGAGCAGAGTTTGGTGGGTTTTGGGCCAAAATGAAGGGGTGTTGGGCTGCAACACACATGAGGCCTTTTCGGTCCCTCGGTTAACCGTTGGAGTATCAAACGAAGTCCAAATGATACGAAACTTGACAGGCGGTCTACCGGTAGTAAACCAAGGCCGCATGGCAAGTCTCGGTCCAATCCGGAAATGTTTAATCCCCACACACGAAAGAAAGCTAGAAATGACTACTGGAGGAGAACGAAGCGCCGGAATGCAAAACGGACAACGGGGAAAAAGCTCGGATGCATGAGACGAACACGTATGCAAATGCAATGCACATGATGACATGATATGAGATGCATGACAACGAAAACAACACACGGAGACAAAGACCCGAACCCGAGAAATAAATATAACTTAACGCCGGAAATGGCAAGAGTTGGAGTACAAATTGGGAAAGTTACATCCGGGGTGTTACAACACTCCACCACTACGAAGAGATCTCGTCCCGAGATCTAGGACTGAAAGAACTCCGGGTACTCAGAACGGAGGTGATCCTCGCGTTCCCAGGTAGCTTCACGGTCGGAATGGTGTGACCACTTGACTTTGAGAAATTTGATTGACTTGTTGCGAGTCTTGCGTTCAGTCTCTTCAAGAATAGCAAATGGGTGCTCACGATAAGAGAGATCTTCTTGGAGCTCAATGTCCTCGAAGTTGACGGTGCGGTCGGGAGTCTTGAAGCACTTTCGCAGCTGAGAGACATGGAACACATCATGAACATTTGCAAAGTTTGAAGGAAGCTCGAGTTGATAGGCGAGGTCGCCTCTCTTGCTGACAATCTTGAAAGGTCCCACGTATCTAGGGGCAAGCTTCCCTTTGATACCGAAGCGACGAGTACCTTTCATAGGAGAGACACGGAGGTAAACATGATCTCCGATCTCGAAAGCCAAATCACGGTGCTTACTATCATAGTAGCTCTTCTGGCGGGATTGGGCTGCTTTGAGGTTATCACGAATGACTTTGCACATTTCTTCTGCCTCTGTGATTAAGTCATTACCCAGCAACTGACGTTCACCGGTTTCAGACCAGTTGAGAGGGGTACGGCACTTCCTGCCATACAGAATTTCAAATGGGGCCTTGCCCGAACTTGCATGAAAACTTTTGTTGTATGAGAATTCAGCATAAGGAAGACAATCCTCCCACTTCATGCCGAAGGAGATCACAGGCCCTGAGCATATCTTCAAGAATCTAGTTGACACGCTCGACTTGACCGCTTGTTTGAGGATGGAAAGCAGTGCTGAAACGGATGTTCGTGCCCATGGCCTTCTGGAAAGAATCCCAAAACTTCGAGGTAAAGATGCTGCCACGGTCTGAAGAGATCACTTGAGGAATACCGTGCAGAGAGACAATGCGAGAGGTATAGAGTTCCGCCAATTGAGCTGCAGTGATCGACTCTTTGATAGGCAGAAAGTGAGCCACTTTGGTGAGTTTGTCGATGACAACAAATATAGCATCATTCCCACGCTTGGACTTTGGAAACCCAGTCACGAAGTCCATCTCAATGTGGTCAAACTTCCATTATGGAATGGCAAGAGGTTGGAGGAGACCAGCTGGCCTTTGGTGTTCTGCCTTCACTCTTCTGCAGACATCACATTCATTCACGAACTGAGCGATCTCGCGCTTCATTCGAGTCCACCAATAAGCTTGCTTGAGGTCCTGATACATCTTCGTCCTCCCAGGGTGGATGGAGAGGAGAGAATTGTGAGCCTCGTTCATGATCACTTTACGAAGGTCACCTTTGGGCACAACAATACGATCCTCGAAGAAGAGAGTGTCCTTGTCATCAAGGCGGTAGCACTTGTACTTGGACTGACTCTTGGCAATCCCAATCTTCACCTTTTTCACCATAGCATCAAGAAGCTGGGCTTGGCGAATCTGGTCTTCTAAGGTAGGAGAGACTTGAAGGTTGGCGAGGAAACCTTGAGGAACAACTTGCAGATTAAGCTTGCGGAAAGCTTCACAAAGCTCGGGTTGATAAGGCTTGAGAATCACACTGTTGCAGTAGGCCTTTCTGCTCAAAGCGTCAGCAATCACATTGGCCTTGCCTGGAGTATACTCAATACTCGTATTATACTCTTGAATCATTTCGACCCATCGAGTTTGCCTGAGGTTGAGATTAGGCTGAGTGAAGATGTACTTGAGACTCTTGTGATCAGTGAAAATGTCCACTTTTCTTCCCAATAGAAGATGTCTCCAAGTCAAAAGAGCATGCACAACTGCCACCAACTCGAGATCATGAGTGGGGTAGTTCTTCTCATTAGGCTTCAATTGGCGAGATGTATAAGCAACAACTTTCTTCTCTTGCATCAAAACTGCGCCAAGACCTTGGAGAGAGGCATCACAAAAGACCTCGTACGGCTTGGATTCATCAGGTGGAGTCAAAACTGGAGCAGTGATCAACTTCTCTTTCAAAGTGTTGAAAGCAATATCACACTCCGGAGACCAAACATACTTGACGTGCTTCTGAAGAAGATTAGAGAGAGGCTTCGCGATCTTAGAAAAGTTTTCAACGAATCTTCGGCAATAGCTTGTGAGACCGAGAAAATTGCACGTTCTGAGGAGGTTCCCAATTCACAATTGCAGACACCTTCTCAGGATTCACGGAAATGCCCTTGGCAGAGATTATATGACCAAGATAAAGAACCTCATCGAGCCAAAATTCACACTTGGAGAACTTGGCATAGAACTGATGTTCCCTGAGCTTATCGAGAACCAAACGCAAGTGCTTGGCATGATCTTCCTTGTTCTTGGAGAAAACCAGAATGTCGTCGAGATAGACCAAAATGAAGTCATTGGTGTAGGCGTTGAAGATGAAGTTCATCATGCGAGAGAACGTCGGAGGAGCGTTGGCGAGGCCAAAAGACATGACAGTGTATTCATATGAACCGAAGCTTGTTCTGAATGCTGTCTTGGGAATATCTTCTTCTCGAATACGAATCTGGTGATAACCCATACGGAGATCAAGCTTGGAGAATACTTGGGCGCCTTTGAGTTGTTCGAACAACTCATTGATGTTGGGAAGTGGGTATTTGTTCTTGATGGTCTTCTTGTTCACTGGACGGTAATCAACACAAAGTCGGTCTGTTCCATCCTTCTTCTTCACAAAAAGAACACCACAACCCCACGGAGAAGAACTAGGCCGGATGAGACCCATTCTTTCTTGCTCATTGAGTTGCTTCTTCAGCTCCTTCAACTCTTCAGGTCCGAGCTTGTAAGGACGTTTGCACATAGGTTCCGTGCCAGGCTCAAGTTCAATAACGAATTCCACTGGCCGGTGCGGAGGCATTCCTGGGAGCTCTTCTGGAAAGACGTCTTGATATTCGCAAACGACAGGAATTTGCGAGATGGCATCCAATTCACCCTTCTCATTGAGAGAAAACAGACGGATAGTATCATCACGAGCGGCAAAGACAATTACATCCTCAGATGAATGAGTCAATTGAATCTGCCTGGCAGCACAATCAAGATGTGCCTTGTGCTTAGAAAGCCAATCCATTCCGAGAATAAGATCAATATCTGAGTCACCGAGAACCGTAGGAGAAGCCAAGAACTTGTAGTCACCCAAAGTGATAGAAACATCCGGAATGATGGAGTTAGCCTGCATGCGCTTACCGGGAGAGACAACTGCTAAAGGACTAGGCAAAACTTGTGAAACCAATTCATGCCTATTTATAAATGGTCTCGAGATGAAGCAATGCGATGCACCCGTGTCAAAAAGAACTTTTGCAGGAATATCATTAACAGGAAGGTTACCCATGATCACATCTGACGAGTCCTCTGCCTGAGCTGCATTCATCAAATTGACCTTGGCATGCTTGGGGTTATGCTTGACCACAACTGTACTTGCCGATCTGACAGGAGGAGGAGGAAGACGCCTCTGGTTGAAATACTTGTTGGCATAGTGACCCTTCTATTGGCACTTGTTGCACGTGACCTCAGAAAGTGGACGGTGATACGAAGCACTCGATCTTGGAGCTTGAGATGAAGTCTTGTTCTGAAAGCCAGGGTTGGGTGGGTGGGAAGAGCCACTGCCACCTTTACTCTTCTGCTTAAACGGCTGACGGAACGGAGGAGGAGGAAGCCAAAACTTCTGCTGCTTGGCCACTTGAGTAGAGGAAGAAGGAGTAACATCTCTGACTCGCTTCCTGGAAGCATCACACCTCAACTGAGCAGCCTCTTGCTTCAGTGCCATGTTGTAGAACTCATCGTACCTCAAGGGCTCAAAGAGAACAAGAGCGAGCTGAATATCTTCTCTAAGACCACCCCTGAACTGATATATCATGCTCTTCTCATCAGGCACCTCCTGCTTGGCAAAGCAGGCAAGTTTCTGGAAAAATTTGTTGTAGTCATAGACAGACAAAGAGCCTTGCTTCAGATTGCGGAATTCCTCACGCTTGCTTTCAACCACGCTCTGCGGAATATGATGAGCTCGGAAATCTCGACGGAAATCATCCCAAGTGATAACACGTCCACCTCTGGAATCCTTATACTGCTGGAACCATTCTGCAGCTTGATCTTTGAGTTGGAAGGAAGCGAACTTGACAAAGTCCTCAGGCCTGACGTTGCTGCACTTGAAATGCTTACACAGATCCACAGGCCAATCGTCAGCATCGGTTGCCTCAACACAATTGCTGAAAGTCTTTGGCCCGTTAGCAAGGAACTGGTTGAGTGTAGCAAAGTGACTCTGATTGCTGCCTTGATTCCCTTGACTGCCTTGATTACGCTCTTGGAGAATTTGCATGATCAGCTGTGTGTTTGCATTGGTTGCGGCCATCACAGCTTGCCATGCCTCTGGAGGAGGTGGAGGCGGTGGCGGATCTTGATTCTGGTTCTGACTTGTGCTCTTAGCGGGAGCCATCCTGAAGAGGTTGACCACCGTTAGCACATAGACAGATAATTGAAGCTGAAACCAACGGAATGAAAATTGCAACATATAGTCTTCACATCCGAACAAAATGAACGAATGCATTCCTCTTCAAATGGTCACATATCCATAAATTGAGAAGCCACGTAGAATTAAGGTAGAGAAATAAATCAACAAGGTACGGATCAAGAACGAATAATCGGTAAGAAATCCCAATCTCAAACCAATATCCATGGAAGAAGAACTAGAGCTACTAGAATTCCCACCTATGAAACTCCCGAGCTTTTCCGGTTATGCAATCAGGTGTTGGGGATACAGGGAAAGCATAATATCTCACCGAAACTAGCAAATCCTACATCCAGCTGTATCCATCCTTCAACACATAACCAAGAAAACTTCGGAAACCATCTACCTCAACCTTCGAAAAGCATCCGTTATACAAGTTATGGCGATACTCCCGAACTCCTGCCCCAGTACTGGGTGGCATCGAGGTTATCTCACCAACGAACTGCATAAAAGAGATTTTCGATGTCGGCGAACATATCTCAAGTATTCCAGAATTGCAACGATAAAATTATGATGACAACACCTCAGAGCTCAACTCCCTGGGACACTTCCACTAAACCCCTGACAGGAGGCACCAAGACAGTATTCTCGTCATAAGCCATCGGAACGATTCCAAGATACTCGCGTGATCCTAAATTTTTTTTTGTGAAATTTGAGAAGAGAAGAGTCAAAACTCTACGTCAGGATGCCTTACCAGAGCGATGAGGAGACTGGGAAGTAAAAACAATTCCTAAACTCTCCGATATATAATTCCTAAGTGACTCAAAACATTTTTCTAGACACAACTCGGCTGCTAAAAACGATCAAGCAATGGGGCTCCTAAGGACGGGGAAGGCTCTGATTACCAACTTGTAACACCCTCGATGCGGCTATAGCTCCCACGTGTCGAGGCACGACTTAGAGACATAACCGCATTGAAAGCAATGTCGCAAGTCAGGCAATCATTACAACATCCCAGGTAATATATAATAAAAGGGGGAGATACATAGTTGGCTTACACTCGCCACGTCACATCAGAGTACATAAATAACATCCATCAGACAAACACTCATGGCCCGACTACGGCGCCAAAATAGAAAAGAACCCAACATGCGACAAGGCCCTAAATCGAACCCCAACTAGGCACCACTACTGATCATCAGGAAAAGACACGTAGTATCGCTGAGAGTCCTCGTCGAACTCCCACTTGAGCTCGTACTCGTCACCTGGAGCGGAATCACCTGGACCTGCATCTGGAGTCTGCAGAACCCAGGGGAAAGAAAAGGCTAGGTGGCAAATGGTAAAACCAAGGTTGGGCATTGCTGGTAAATCTTTAATCAAGGCAAAATGTCAAGGGGTTACCATTATAACCCAACCACGTAAGGAACGCAAAATCCGGGAACATAACACCGATATGACGGAAACTAGGGCGGCAAGAGTGGAACAAAACACTAGGTGAGAGGCCGAGCCTTCCACCCTTTACCAAGTATATAGATGCATTAAGATAACATAGCAATATAATGATATCCCAACAAGTAAATAAAATGATGTTCCAACAAGGAACGGCTCCAAACTTCACCTGCAACTAGCAACGCTATAAGAGGGGCTGAGCAAAGCGGTAACATAGCCAATCAACGGTTTGCTAGGACATGGTGGGTTAGAGGTTGACATGGCAATTGGGAGGCTGACAAGCAAAAGGTAGGCATCGTAGCATTGGCATAGAAAGAGCGAGCAAACTAGCATAGCAAAGATAGTAGTGATTTCGAGGGTATGATCATCTTGCTTGCACAGTTGTCAGAGTTGACTGGATCCTCACAAGAAAACTCAACAGGCTCCTCGATAGAGAACTCGTCTCCCGGCTCTACCCAAACAAGACAAACAAGCAACAAGGATACAATCAACCACGTGCAAGACCAAGCAATATGATGAAATGAAGATATGCTATGCGGGATGCGATGCGGGATGCAAAATGCAAGATATGATAGGAAATGCATGAGGCTGGCCTAAACTTAGAATTCCAAGGGTGCCACTGGAAAGATGAGATGAAATCGCTTGAAAACGATATAAAGATCATCGGAATCGGAGTTACGGTTTGGAAATGGCAAGCGTTTTAAGAATGACACCGGTCTGCAATTTACAGCAAGTAGGCATCTAAATGCAACGAAATAAACATGCTACAGCCACCAAACATGACAACAAAATACATGGCAGGGATGCACACAAGATGCTTAACAAAATACTAGCGCTGAGCCACGGCCAATTCATCCATGAAGAGGTTCAAACAAGCATGACAAAAACGCAAATGCAAAACAGATTCCAGACTTTGTGAAATTAACACTTGTCTGAAATTTCAGATCACGAAGCCCTATTCGGAGCAGAAAAACAACATGATACATGACCTGATTAAGAAAAGTAAGAACATGGCATGGAGCTACTCAAAAAGCTTAACAAAAGACCCAAAGTGACCTGGGGCCAAAAGGGTTCACAAAATATACTAACGGGCACACGAACAGAGCAAAAACATAATCAGTTTTCAGACTTAGTGAAAACTGAGACATGCTGAAGTATAACTCACGAAGGTAAACGAGCTCGATGCACTCACTACGGTGCAAGTCATGGAAAGGAAAGCATACATCCATAAAGAAGGCACAAAATGCTAGCTATACATGGCAAGAACAATGGCATAGCATGCACGGATCAACTACAATAACATCGGCAAAATCGCAAACGAGTTGACGATCTGCCCAGATTCACCACGAAGCAAAAGTAGAGCTCGATTGACTCAAGCTAGGGTGCTCCATAATTGCAAACAAAGACATAGATGGATAGAGCAGAACATTATTAACAAAACTCCTTTACTGATCATCCTCAAAAGAGGCACGGATCACTAGGAAACAAGCTGAGCACATGGCATCACGAACTAAATAATCCCAGACTTAGTGAAAACTACTAAGTCTCTGAAAACAGATTTCCCGGGTGCCTCACTTTGCAAGCTTGCACAAGTCACCACACACATCCTAAAAATGCATGGGTTGCACCTCTGGAAAGAAGACAAAATTCTTAACAAAACATATGAAGGACTCACAGGCATATCATGCACACAATAATCATGGCAAAAATGACAAAAGTCTAAGATGAACTAGCAGATCTGACAATTAACTCAGGAAGCCTCCTTCTAACAGCATTTAGGGCATCAAGATGAGCTCAAATGAAAATGATGCAATGGAAGGAAATGATGTACTCGTCGAGGCGAACATTTTGTTATATTATATGTCCAAATCAGAGCTACTGATGCAAAGTTACGGGGCCTCGAACAGGAGCATATTAAGTGAAAATTCCTGGGACTTAGCAAAAAAAATCAACCTCTCGGATTAGATCTAGGGTTTCGCACGGAAACCGAGGCGCGGCCGGCACTGTTCACCGGCGGTCCGGCGCTCGCCGGCGGGCTGGCGTGGAGGAGGCGGCCGGGGCGGTCGCCAGCGCGCTCCGAGCGCGGCGGGGCGGCGCGGCCGGTAGGCGCGGCGGGCGGCGCGGCCGGCGAGCTCGTCCGGCGAGGCGAGCTGCGGAGGAGGGGCGGCGGCGGCTCGCGGGCGAGAGAAGGCGGGCGACCCCGGGCAGCGGCGGGTGGCGATGGGCTCGCGGGGGCCCCTCCTGGGCCTCCCGGGCCGGTGGCGGCGGCGGAGCTGGGGTGCCACGTGGCGATGCCCGGTTGGGCGCGGGCGGCGGCGGACGCTGTCCGGCCGGGGGCGGACACGTCCGTCGGTGCGGGGATCTTTTTTTTGGCTAGGGTTTCGGGGAGGAAGAAGAGATCCGAAAACGGGGGGGCTATAAATAGGCATTGAGGGAGCTAGGAGAGTCCAAATGAGGTGCGGTTTTCGGCCACGCGATCGTGATCGAACGCTCTAGGGGATGGAGCAGAGTTTGGTGGGTTTTGGGCC
Organism: Triticum urartu; assembly: GCF_056163025.1. Lineage (NCBI taxonomy): Eukaryota > Viridiplantae > Streptophyta > Magnoliopsida > Poales > Poaceae > Triticum > Triticum urartu. The sequence continues at coordinate 422,921,042 of NC_141877.1, read as the reverse complement.
AAAATGAAGGGGTGTTGGACTGCAACACACACGAGGCCTTTTCGGTCCCTCGGTTAACCGTTGGAGTATCAAACGAAGTCCAAATGATACGAAACTTGACAGGCGGTCTACCGGTAGTAAACCAAGGCCGCATGGCAAGTCTCGGTCCAATCCGGAAATTTTTAATCCCCACACATGAAAGAAAGCTAGAAATGACCACCGGAGGAGAACGAAGCGCCGGAATGCAAAACGGACAACGGGGAAAAAGCTCGGATGCATGAGACGAACACGTATGCAAATGCAATGCACATGATGACATGATATGAGATGCATGACAACGAAAACAACACACGGAGACAAAGACCCGAACCCGAGAAATAAATATAACTTAACGCCGGAAACGGCAAGAGTTGGAGTACAAATTGGGAAAGTTACATCCGGGGTGTTACAACGCACCCCTTGTGGGAACTTGGGGATGAAGACGACAAGGTTTGCTTGAGCTCGAAGGCCTTGTCCGACGAGGAGATGACCGCACCTCTCCGCCTCCTGCTTGGGGATGATCAGGAGTATCCGCCGAATGTCTTTACTACCTTGTTCCGCCACAAGGACGGGGCGCTGATCGTGGCCTCCAAGTCGACCTTTGACGGGCGTGGACTGGTGCCGCCGGTGCTCACCAGGGCCCCTGCAGTGCCGACGCTGGTGGAGCTGTCTTCTGGTGAGTCCCGTGGGGAGGAAGACTCGGAGGTGACCCCCAAAGGGATGGGGGAGACCTCCCCCCTGAGTAAGGCTGACATCCTCCGCACCTTTCCCGACGATTACGAGGCTGGCGCTCCCCAGGAGAAACAGGAACTGGCCGTGGTCCCGACGAGGAGCAGGTCGGCGCTGATCTCCCGAGATTCTGTTGCTGCTCCAGTGCTGGCTGGAGCCGCTTCCGGCTCAACTGCTGCTCCTGCTTCAGCTTCTAGTGCTGGTGCGCCCGCGCCTCGAGTCGCGAAGCTCTCAGGCTTCAAGCTCAACAAGCGGAAGGTGGACTACGCTACTGTGGACCAGCAAGTGCCCCGCCTCGCCTTGTTCCTGCTGTTGATGCCTGTTTCCGACTCTCTTTCCTTGTTGTGTAACCAGGCTGTCGTCTGCGGCGAAGAGGAGAAGGGAGAACGAGGTGGTGCCGCTTGAGTCTGTGTCGCCTCCTGCGACCGCGCCCCTATCCATGAGCAAAGGTGGGGATTGTGCTCGTGCTTCTCGAGCCCAGTCATCCTCTCAAGGCCCGGTGGAGCATCCTCGGGAGGAGTCAGCCCCCGAAGCGCCACTGGCTCAGGAGGTGTCGGTGTCAAGCTCGGGTGCTGAGGTCCAAGAGGCTCAGGAGCCTCCTGCCTCCCAGGACATGGTGGCGACGACACTTCTTCCTCCTGCTGCGCCCTTGCTTCCAGGTTCTCCTGCCTCCTCTGCTGTCTTGGAGCGTGCCCTTTCAGAGATGACTTAGCTGCGAGGAGACCTCCTGGGTGCAGATCCGTGCCTGGCGGCTGGTCGCCTGGAGCTGGTCTCTGGTTGGCTCCATTCTAATGTGGCAGTTCGAGCAGCGCTGAGCCAGGCCGCGACGACCTCCAAGAAGGAGAAGCAAGCCGCGGCTCATGCAACAGCGGCTCGCGAGGCGGAGCTAAAGGACACCGAGGCCACTCAAAGTCGCTGTCAGGTGCTAGAGGCCGAGCTAAAGATCCTGTGTGACGAACATGCTGAAGCTGTCCATGGCCGTAAGGCAGAGGAGGAGAAGATGAAGGCCCGAGAGGACGCCGTCAAGGGTCGCGACGCCGAGCTAGAGCAGCTGGCGCAGGCCGCTGAGAGCGGCCGGCTTGAGGAGCTAGAGCAGAGGGTGCAGGCTGAGAGGACCGAGCTCAATGCCAAGGCGAAGGTTCTGGCCGAGGACCGCGCGACCTTCGTGCTTCTGGAGAAGAGGTCTCGCAAGGCCCTAAAGTCACTTTATGAGAAGGGCTTTGAGAAGCCGTTGGCCATCAGTGAGGACGGCCCTTCCCGGTTGCTCCCCTACTTGGTCGATGCGCTTGAGGAAGTTGTGCGTGGCATTGGCCCCATTGCAGAGGCTGAGGCCCGCGTCCTTTCTTCAGCCGCGCTGACGCGTGTCTTCAGCCACCTCCATCTTCGCGATCCTGTCGCCCGCCTTGACGAGCTGCTGGAGCCGGTGGCTGATGAACACTGCTCAGCCGCTGCTACAGCCATGAAAGGTCAGGTGGAAGCCCTGCTAGAGAAGTTCGACGCCTTCGCCCCTGCGCCCTCAACCGGTGATGCAGGTGAAGGCGACGCTACCCAGGAGGGGCACCCCTTGCATGTGCCAGTTTTGTCGAGGGATGATGGGCTTGCGGCTCCTTTCCTGTTGAGATTCCTGCAGCATGTAACGTGCCTCGTGGAGGCGTTTAAATTTGCTCTTGACTTTTGTGAGAACAACATGTCTTGTAATATTTGTTTTGAGATTTTGCGGTTTTCTTCCTATTTGCTTTATGTTCTACTTCGGTAGAGCCCGGCCCCGCGCATACCTCAACCGCCGTTGGCCCGACCGGCAACCAGGACGGAACCAAGGAGTGAGGGGCTACGTGACCAGTTAGGCTCCTGAGTCGCGATGCTCAGGAGTCCCCCTTGATGTGCAAACAGCTTGTGGGAAGGAGGTGCAATGGTTGGTCTTGTGTTCTACGTCGGCAGGGCCCGACCACGCGCGTACCTCAACCCCGTTGGGCCGACCAGAGACCAGGACGGACCAAGGAGTGAGGGTCTATGTGGTCAGTTAGGCTCCTGAGTCGCGATGCTCAGGAGTCCCCCATGACGTTCAAACGACCTTCATACCTTAGCTCCGCTTGGGAGGGCGGGCGATGACCAGGTCCGAGGGACCTAGCGGGGTGGCGTACGCTGCGCTCGGCCCTGTGCCCAGCCCCCCCCCCCAAGCAGCTCTCCTGAGTGGAGGCGTTGCGTTGAGGCCAAGCACTAAGCCTGGAGGCTCCCTGAGGTTGATACAGCCACGAGGCCGCCCTCAGTTGTTTATCACCAGGACGGACCATGGCACTTCCACACTTGCATGGGCATAGCCGCCCCTCGGCAGTGTCGACTGCCAGCACGGAGCATGGTGCTTCCACTGGTACGTGGGGGGGGACTCCCTACTTCGGAGAGCCCCCGGGGCATGTACAGCCCTGCCCTGACACGTGGCTTGCATAGCAGGGCTAGACGAGGTGTGTCTGGGCACTCGTGAGCCAGCGCAGGACTCACGAGGCCCTGCCTCAAGGCGGGTTGCGCCTGGTCTTGATTCTTGTTCGTTGTCTTGGTCCTGCGAGGTGGTTAGACAACCTGCGTCGAACGTATCTCCTAAGGTTATCGGGTGAGAAGGCCAAGCACCAACGGCCCCAGGAGGTGACATGAACGAGGCCGTCTCGCCAGACAGAGCTCGGCCGCTGGATTTATCGACGCTAAAGGGACGGGCCCGAGCACAGACGCCGTGCCTAATCCTCTCACGCGAAGGGGGCGCCGTGCCTAATCCTTCGCGTGACGGCCTCCTGACCCGCCATGATGCTCCACAGGTTGCACTGGAAGGCACCGGCCACGCTCGGCAGGCCGAACGTCATGCGAACGTAGCTGTGAGGTGGACCTTCGCAGCGCCCGACACGCGAAGGCCAGAAGCGCACCTGAGATGCGTCTCGGTTGAGCCCTGGTGTGTTGATGTAGACGCGTAGCTCACCACCCTCGCCCGGGTGGGGAGCGGCGCCAGGTGGGTAGCAGTCGCAGCATATTGCTCTTGCTTCCTGAAGCTCTTGAGATACCTTGGTGATGAACTCCTGAGCACCGGGCGCTCCTTGCCCAGTGTCCTCCTGAAGGAGACGTGCCGTGTAACATGCCTCTAAGTGGTTCCCGAGTGCCACCCTCGTGACGTTGGCGAGGTCTGAGGCCCTGTAGGAGAGAGCCCCCGAGCCCGGCTCAAGGAGGGCGCCGGGTGCACCTTCCTATGCGATAGAGGGAGGCGCCCCAGGTGCTGGTGCTGATCCTGACGTGGTGCCACTTACGGTGCTGCCCTTCTAAGGTCCGGCACGGAGTTGCTGCTTCTTCTTCTTAGGGACGACCTCCATAGGGTATCGAGCTGCATTGTGGCCGGGGTCTTCGATTGACGCTGCTTGGAAGGCGCGCTCGAGGGAGCACACCACATCTCTTTCTTCGCAGGGGACTGTGATAATCCCGCCGCTTCCTGGCATCTTGAGGACGTTGTAGCCGTGGTGCGTCACGGCCATGAACTTGGCCAGGGCCGGATACCCGAGGATGGCATTGTATGGCAGACGGGTGTGGGTGACGTCGAAGTCGATGAGCTTGGTGCGGTAGTTGTTGCGCTGTCCGAAGGTGACTGGGAGGCGGACCTAACCGATCGGCGTGGTAGAGCCATCGGTCACTCCTGAGAAAGGCTTGGTAGGTTGAAGCTGATCATACGACACTTGGAGGATGTCGAACGTCTCAACGGACAGGACGTTGAGCCCTGCGCCACCATCGATGAGGGTCTTGGTGACTTGCACGTTAATGATGACGGGTGAACAAAGCATCGGGAGGATGCCAGAAGTACGTGCGCACTTGAGCTGGTCTGCTGAGCTGAATGTGATGGCGCACTGGGACCACCTGAGCGGGCGCGTGGCCTCGAGCTTGGGGAGGACTGCATTCACCTCGCGAGCAAACTGCTTGAAGAGACGCTGTGAGGCTGGGACTTAAGCTCCGCCGAAGATGCAGGCGATGGCGCATGGCTCCTGGAAGCCTCCAGCCCCCTCGTCTTAGTGGTGGTCGTCATTCCTTCTTGGCGGTGGCGGTAGTGGAGGAAGACAGCGTTGCCCTGTGGACGATCCTCACGAGGCTGATCCCTCCAGGCGGCCTCGCGAGGCTGATCCTACCAGTGGTCCTCACGAGGCCGGTCGCGCCACTCCTGGCATAGGCCACAGTCATCCCAGCGCCCGCCACTACGTCCTCTTCCTCGGTCATAGCCTCGATCATTGCGCTCGGGGCGTCGACCGAAGCGTCCTTCTCGAATGGCTCTGAGCTCTTGACAGTCGCTGGTGTTGTCGCTATGAAGGTTATAGAAGGCGCAGAACGGTCGGCTGCTCTTGGATGACTCGGGATGGTCCCTGTCGCGCTTTGTGTCCGGCTCCACCGCGAGCACGGCTGCTCCCTTGCGCTTCACGTCTTTGGCCTTGGCTTTATTCTCCACCAGGTCCGCAGCCGGGAGCTCGAGGAGGGAGAGACGCCCCTCCTTAGCTCTTGCGCACTTGGTCGCCAGGTTGAACAGCTCCAGAGATGTGCACAGCTCCTTGTGGACGGCGAGCTCCTCCTTCATCTTGACGTCGCGGAAGCCATCGGAAAATGCAGAGATGATGGCCTCGTCGGTCACCTTGGGGATCTTGATGCGAACATTGTTGAAGCGCTGGATGTACTTCTGGAGGGTCTCTCCTGGTTGTTGCTTGATGTGGCGCAGGTCACCCGTAGCCGGTGGGCGGTCGCGAGTGCCCTGAAAGTTGGCGACAAAATGGTCGCGCATCTCGTCCCAGGAGGAGATTGAGCCTGGAGGCAGATTCCGGAGCTAGGAGCGGGCACCATCCTTGAGAGCCATGGGAAACCAGTTCGGCATGACTTTCTCATCACCGTTGGCTGCCTTGATGCTCAGCTCGTAGAGCTGCAGGAACTCCGCGGGGTCGGGGGTGCCGTCGTAGCGAGGTGGCAAATCCAGCTTGAACTTTCCCGGCCAAGCGACGCTACATAGCTCAGGGGTGAAGGCGCGGCAGCCTGCCATGGTCACCGAGAGTCTGCGCTGGTGGTGAACTTGTCCTGGACGGGGTCCGCGCACCGCCGCCGCGGGCGGCTCGCGGTTTTGCCGGGGCGGCGCAGGCAGCGCGGGGGCATTTTCTCGTGGCCGAGGGTCTTCTTGGCAGCTTCTTTCTTCTTGCGCGTGCGCCGGACGCGGCAGGTCGTGCCGTGGGGCCGCGCGCCTAGGCGCCAAGACTTAGTCTTAGGGCAGAGGTGGTGGAGGTGCTTCGCGGGCCACGCCGCCCGCGGCTGGCGGAGGGCGAGGTGGCGAGAGGGACGGTCCAGGGGAGCCCCCTACGGCGCTGACAAGCTCGGCGATGCGGTCGAGCCAGTCCTCATAGAGGTCGTCGATTGGGCGGTAGCGCAGGAGCTCGAGCGCCATGCACAGAGCAGCCTGCGTGTCCATAGGAGCGCGACGAGCATGGGATGAGGAACCAACCGGGGTCAACGATGGAGTGGCGGTGCGGCCATCTCGCCACACTGAGGGGTGCAGCGAGGATGCTTGCTGCTCGTTCCCCGCCGGGCCGATGGCGGCGTTGGCGGCAGGCGACGGAGAACGATGGGGCGGCCCGCCGACGGGAGCCATCTGAGCAATGCGAGCAGTGAGGGCAGCCCGGCGCTCAGCGCGAGCGTGGCGGGCGTCCGACATGGAGACGATGGAACAACGAGACATGAAGCGATGGAAGGGAAGCTTCGGCACACCCCTACCTGGCGCGCCAAATGTCGGATCACGAGTTCCGGCAAAACCCTCAAGGTTCAAACATAGGGGTGCGTGCGAAGATCTCCTCCCTACCGATCCATGTCCTAGCTCGGCTAAGATCTTACGGACTAACTCAACGAACTTGCAACACAAAGGACATAAGATTTATACTGGTCCGGTCCACCATTGTGGTGTAATACCCTACTCCAGTGTGGTGGTGGTGGATTTCCTCTCGGACTGAGGATGAATAGTACAGGGGGAAGAATAGCCTCCTGAGGAGAGGTTTTCTTGTGCTTGGTGGATGTGGTTGTGAGGATGAACTAGTTATAGTCTAAGATGAGGACGCCTCTAGCTACGGTGGTGGCTAGTCCTATTTATAGTGTCCTTGGTCCTCTTCCCAAATACTGAGCGGGAAGGGATCCCACAACGGCCAATTTGAAGGGGGACAGCTAGTACAAGCTATCCTGACAAAAGCGGTCTTCGCCTGCCAAAGGCTCTGGTGGTGATGCCGTCTTGGGCTCCACGGTGACCTCCGTCCTGCCGTCCTGCTGGTCTTGGTCTCGTTGCACCAATATGGAAACCTTTGCTTGACTCCTCTGCACTCCGCACCTGCGCCTGCTTCCTTAGCATCGAAGAGGAAACAAGGACACTATGCGCGCTGGCGCCCGCCTGTCTTTGGTCGTCATGGCTCACGTCACTAGAACCTCGCGAGGTTTTCCCGGCCTTGAACTCTCCGCCCCTCACGAGGGTCTTGAGTGCTTGCTGGTGAAGATGGGCCGTACGGGCCCGCTCGCAGAGCCACACTGTGGGCCGCACGTAGGCAAGTCTGGGGACCCCCGTTCCGAGAACACCGACGGAGATGATGGAGAGGAGAGGTTTCCCTTCCTTTCGATCGCTGACGGGTGGGACCGATGTGTCAGTATTTCAATGGCAGGATGGGCTACGTCAGGGGATCCTCGTCCGAGGAGAGAGGAGGTGGTTTTGCAATGGAGAAGAGGGAGAGGCGACATGGTGGTGCTGGAATGGAGATGATGGAGAGGAGAGGAGGTGGTTTTGCAATGGAGAAGAGGGAGAGGAGCGTGCGGCGGCGGTTTAGGTTTGGACGAGAGGGCCGGCGCGCTATGACTGGATCAAAATCAAAATCAATTTACCCTTCAATTAAGAAAGCGACCCACATTAACTAGTCTCCCTTTTATTCTAGGTCATAATTGACCATGATTTTCACAAATAAAATATATGTTACATGTTGCAAAAATAATATAATTTAAAAGTACATTCAAATAGGAACCAAGCGATACAATTTTTGGTGACATGCATTCTCATTTTGCATGTCAAATACAGTACGTGGTCAAACTTTGACCCAAAATACGCAATACAGAAAATACTTCCAAGACCAGTGCCGCTCCTCTCCTCTTAAACTACCGTCGCTCCTCTCCTGTTCCAATCTAAATCCAGCGCCGCTCCTCTCCTCTTCCATTTCAAAACCACCGCCCCTCCTCTCCTGTTCCAATCCAAAACTAGTGTCGCTCCTCTCCCGTTCTAATCCAAAACCAGTGCTACTCCTCTCCTCTTCCATTCAAAAACCACCGCCGACGAGTGAAGGTGCTGTGGAGAAGTAGCTCGATGGATGAGTACAACCGATACGTGAGGATTGTAGATGACGACCCTGTCAAGCTAGCTAGGATGTTGGAGATACAATCTTGGTTTGACAACAAGGACCAACTAGCGGCGATGGTGACATCCATGGTCAAATATCTGCAACAGAGCGAAAAGGCGGCGATACTCCCAAAGGGAGTCACGCGGGAGTGCATAGAGCTGCTCCTCTGGGCCATGGAGCAAAAAGATTCACCGAATCCGATCATGAGGGAGCGGTGGTGGGAGTATCGATCCCAGATGGAGCATCCACCAGAGATTGAAGGATCGAGCATCTACAGGGTGCCGTTTGTGAGGGTGTCGTGCCAGAGCGAGCCGGTGGAGTCTTCATCGACCGAACCCAGCTGTAAGAGGAGAAAAGCAGCTGGACCGATGATGCTTACCCGCCATCCTCTCCCTCGCTGTTCATATCGTCTCACGGGGCGGCTGTCTGCCGCTGAGGAATAGGTGGGGACTGCCCCCCAGCCCAATAGTTTGGCAGGTTGTGAATTGTCAGGAGGAGCATAGGGTTGTCAGTATTTGCAGGTTGTGAATTGTGTTTTGTGTTGTGTATTTTGAGAGTACTTTCAGATATGAATGTCTTTTGAATTTCAGATTTGCAGTATTGAGCATACGAAGTATTTTATGAATTCTCGAGATCTATTTTTAGCACTTAAAAAATGTAGTTTCATAGGAGTATAAAAGTGCAGACAATGTGATTCTCAGATAAGAGACTACAAGTTTCAGTTTCAGATAAGAAACTGCAAGTTCGGTTTTAGATAAGAAACTTCAACTTTCAGAGGCAGAGCATTTATATTAACACGGCCTTTTCAAACAGGGTTAACATCATGTTGGAAGTTTTATTCATGGTCGAAAATGGAACTACCAGCCAGTTAACATCATGCTGATCAACATTCATGCATAGCACATCATCATATGATGCACAGTCAAAAAGATATGCTATTTTCAAAATGCCCACACAATGTCAAGTGTGCGAAAATTAGAGAAAACGAGGGACGGAGTTTTGGCAAGTGTTGGACGTGGTGTGCGTAGATGACAATGGGGACCCACATGTCAATTATGGCAGAGGAAAAAAATTGGAGATATTTTCCCTACATTAGGTGGAATCGAACCCAGGTGGAACAGGTGTCGGGTAGTGTCACTTGGCCACTGGGCTAGTTCAGTACTTCCATTACAAATAAGGCACTGCCTTGGGTGGTCCGATCACTTCCTGCGCCTTTGTGCGCTCGCCGCGGTGCCGCTGTCTGCCATTGTGAACATGCTGAACAAATGAGAGGAATCTGGAGAGGACTGTAGGTAGAGAGGCGGACAATCGGGACCCACCAAGTCTATGCCCATACGCAAGCAAGTGCCTCGTCGAAAAAAACTTCCTCCTAATGCTATACTAACGTTGGGGCCCACGGGTTTGTCAACATAGTTACATTTTTTTAGGTGCTTCAACGTAGGAGATAAATTCACAACGAAGCTGTGGAGCTGGCAGGTAGTATCATTTATTATCACTAGCGCAACAAGTATCCACTGGGTTTTGGGCTGCCCCGCCAAGGCTTTCTTTTTTAACATGCCAGCCCACGACATGCCGATTTGTATTTTTTTAGGGCCGTCATGTATCGACCGGCCTATGCACCTCCCATCCGAGGTTTTATTTTTCCTGAAACATCGGCAGCCCAATTTATGTATTTTTTTGAAGAAAACGCAGAGGTCTATTCTATTTTTCTATATAAGAATAGGAACGCCTGGTCCAACTTTTGTTTCCCTTCTAATTATTTTATATGTTATTATATATTATTGTTATTGTCATTATATATTTAACATATACTTACATATGTAAGAAAACAACGCCCTACATCTTATTAACTTATAAAAATAATTTCTTAATAATAAAATATTGGATTTTTTTGGCAACAAAAATCCTGGTGATTGTGTACAAAAGCTTGGTAAGATTTAAGGACCAATGTAATCATAAATCACTTATTATTTAATTATATTTATGACAAAATGCTCAGCCCCTGTTTATTTATTGATAAGATTGCTGCGCCCAACCCAACATTATAATTAGAATCAGCCCAGCAAAATCATGTATTTCGAGAAAGTGCAAATGGCCTGTAATTTTTTAGGAGAAAAATAAATGGGCCGCATGGACGCTACATTATTTGTTCACCCAACCCAGCAAATGGACTGTAATTCTAAAAAAAAGATATCGAATTGACTGTAAATTCTAAAAAATGGGTTGAATACGTGCCACATTTTGGAGGCTGAAATGTGGGCCAATAGGTCGAAGCCAACGCAAGTCGTTGTCAACTTAGTCAACAAATGATTCTGACAACGTTACCCGTTGTATTTACATCCAGCGACCGACATCAATCTTCAATCTCTCATCTTCTTCCTCCAGCGCTGCCGGGACCACCTGCTCCCGCCTCCTGCTGCTAGCAGCTCTGCTTAGCACGCTTCTCTATGAAGCACTACCCCACCGTTGGCCACGCCATCCCTCCACCCCTCCACACCTCCCGTTCTTCTCCACTGACTGCCGAACCACACCGCACCAGAACCAGTTAACCCTCGTACACCTCTTCGTCCGCGACTCTACTCCCGTGTCTTCCCATCTCCGGCTCGTTGCCGTCCGGGACCTTGCCGTCGTCCACCACCTTGGATGCGCTCGGCGCGGAGTAGTCAACGTGGTCAACGAATGACATCCATCGGAAGTAGACTGTGCGCGGAGAGGCTAACAGCTGGGTCCACGGCCGCACGCAAGGAAATGCCTCCTTATTACGCGCAAAATAATGATTCCTCCACCTAACAGCTGGGATCCATCGGAAGGGCCTCTGTATTTCGCGAAAAAAAGTTTCCCCCGCTAACAGGTCGGACCCACCAGCTATATCTTTGCACGCAAGGAAGTGCCTCCTTATTACGCACAAAAAATGAATACCCCTGCTAGCCGGGACCCACCATAGTGGGAGGCCGACTTGTGGGCCTACTAAGTTGACGGGGACGGAGGGCTTTGTCAACTTAGTCAATATGCATGATTCTAGCTCCAGTGACCATACGATGTCCATCCAACGGTGGTAGTTCTTCTTCAACCTCTGGTCTTGTTGCTCCAGCCACCCAAACTAGTGCCGGTCGTGGCGCGTGCTCCTGCTTCCCGTGGCCGGCTGTGATGCCGTGGAGGCCTCGCCGTCCCCTGCGTCTCCCACCACTGGCCAGGCCCTGCGGCGACGGCAGCCTCACACCGCAGCCGAACCAGTGAACCCTCGTACTCCTCTCCGCGTGGGCATCCACTACGCATCTTCCCCGGCTCCGCGTCGTCCCCTTCCTAGGCCTTGCCGTCATCCACCGCCCTGGTGCTCTCACCGCGGCATGGTCAACATGGTCAAGGAACGACTTCCTTCGGAATAGTACTGTATGCGGAGAGGCTGACAGCTGGGTCCACAGCCGCAGCAAGGAAGTACCTCCTTATTTTGCGGAAAATAATAATTCCTCCACCTGACAGCAGGGAACCACCGGACGGGCCACCGTATTTTGCGAAAAAAACATTTCCCCCTGACTGCTGGGACCCACCAGCTACATCTTCGCACGCAAGGAAGTGCATCCATATTACGGGCAAAAAAATGATTCGCCCCCCTGACTGCTGGGACCGACCAGCTACATCTTCGCACGCAAGGAAGTGCCTAACAGTCAGGACCCACCCGGTCGAAGCATATATAGCATTGTCATTCTGGTCGCGAATGTGTACGTACATACTGGTCGATGTAGAGGCACGCACGTGTGGTAGTAGAGGCGCGCATGTGTGGTAGTAGAGGCGTGCACGTAGCATGTACACGTACGTATAACAGCCAGAGTGCAAGAAATTAAATACGACCACGTATGTACATACGGGCGGGGACTCGAACGCCTACTCGCGCATACGTACGGCCAGGGCTCGTGTACATGGCTGTGGCTGGGTCGGAACGGAGAAACTGCGTCGTCGTCGTGTTCATGGGGAGGCAACAGAATGTGTCGTGTTCATCGGGAGGCAACGAAACGCGTGCTGTTCCTTGGGAGCCAACCAGCTTGGATGGAACAGCTGATGGAAACGAGGCCTGGCGTACCCCAGAACGGAGGAAACGGCCTTGTGTTCGGCCGGCCACGGTGGAAATGGGATCCTGTTCATCGGGAGGGTTCTGGCGTGCCGCAAAACGGAGGAAACGGACCTCCTATGGTCGAAATGGGGTCCTGTTGATCAGGAGGGGTGTGGCGTACCGCAAAAGGGAGGAAACAGACTTGTGTTGGAGCGCTACGGTCGAAACGGGGTCGTGTTCATTGGGAGGGGTGTGGCGTACCGCAAAACGGGACTCCACGGGATAGTGTTCATCTCCACCGTCAACCTCCTCCTACCTCCACGGGCTACTGTTCACCCACCGTCGACCTCCTTCAGCCTCCACCTGTGACTGTTCATCCACGGGCTCCTGTTCATCCAGCCTCCAGCGGCTACTGTTCAACCAGCCCTCTCCTCGGGGTCGTATTCAACCACCCCTCCACGGGCTACTGTTCATCCAGCCCTCCAACAGCTACTGTTCAACCAGCCCTCCACCGGCTACAGTTCAACCAGCCCTTCATGGGGTCCTACTCATGCAGCCCTCCACGGGGTCCTGTTCATCCACCGGCTCGATCGATCGGGGTACTGTTCATCCAGCGGCAACGGCCTCTACTACCACGGGTTCCTGTTAATCCACCCCCACCAGGAACTATTCATCCAAACCCCCAACAATGCTGACTGTTCATCTAGAGGCAGCATCGATTGGCTTTAGTTAGCAGCAGTAGCGAAAGAATCACTTCATCCGGTTCAGTTAACAGGCATCGATCGATCGCTCGGGTTCAGTAACACATAGCCTTCAGTGCAATCGCTCGGGTTCAGTTAGAGCCCAACGCCTCGCTCGGGTTCAGTTAGAACCCAACGCCTCACACACACACATGTAAATATGAGAGAAACGCACATTGCTCGGCCCCCGACAACCCACCGTAACCAGGAACTCCCCCGATATTTTCCTCGCCCTCGCTTCTACCATGGTTTTTCCATCATGGACGGCCCAAAAAATATCATGCAGCTGCGTCTCCTGCCCGCCCAGGATGAAAATCCCATTTTCTATCATGATTTTTTGTCATAGAAGTAGGACCCCACCACATCTATGATGATACCGGGTTTTGTCACAATTATCGTCATAGAAGTGTCATAAGTATGACAGAAAAAAAATTCATTTGGCCCAAAATGTCACGGATGTGTCTTTTTTTTTGTAGTACATCGTGGTCCATTGATCACATAGTCTGGGAACATCTCACACCAAGCAGGGTTTGCCATTGCCCGATCTAATCTTTCACATATGTAATTATTAATGTCCCTACTATGGTTCCTCCAAGTGTACTTGTCCCTTGTGTAGCCAATATCAGTGAGAGCACACGCTTCCGGAGCTCTTCGAAAGTTGTCCATCATAGTTTGTGGCCTCCCTCCAACACTACAAAAAAAAGACACATCTATGACATTTTGTGCCAAACAAAAAAAATTGTCATACTTATGACACTTCTATGACGATAATTGTGGCAAAACCCGGGATCATCATAGATGTGGTGGGCTCCTACTTCTATGAAAAAAATCATGACAAAAAATGGGCTTTTTGTCTTGGGCGGGCCGGAGACGCAGTTGCATGACATTCTTTGGGCCGTCCATGACGGAGAAAACCATGGTAGAAGCGAGGATGAGGAAAATATCGAGGGAGTTCCCGGTTACGGTGGGTGGTCGGGGGCCGAGCAATGCGCATTTCTCTCGTACGTACATACGCACGTGTGTGTGAGGCGTTGGGCTCTAACTACACCCGAGCGATTGCACTGCAGGCTATGCGTTACTAAACCCTAGCGATCGATCGATGGTTGTTAACTAAACCCGATCGAGCGATTCCTTCGCTACTTCTGCTAACTGAAGCTAATTGATGCTGCCTCTGGATGAACAGTGAGCATTGCTGGGGGGTTTGGATGAACAGTTCTCGATGGGGGTTGGGTGAACAGGAACCCGTGGTAGTAGAGCTGTTGCCGCTGGATGAACAGTACCCCGATCGATCGAGCTGGTGGATGAACAGGCCCCCGTGGAGGGCTGGATGAACAGGACCCCGTGGAGGGCTGGTTGAACAGTAGCCGGTGGAGGGCTGGTTGAACAGTAGCCGGTGGAGGGTTGGATGAACAGTAGCCTATGGAGGGGTGGTTGAACAAGACCCCATGGATAGGGCTGGTTGAACAGTAGCCAGTGGAGGCTGGATGAACAGGAGCTCGTGGATGAACAATCGTAGGTGGAGGCTGGGGGAGGTCGATGGTAGATGAACAGTAGCCCGTGGAGGCTGGAGGAGGTCTGCGGTGGAGATGAACAGTATCCTGTGGAGTCCCGTTTTGCGGTTGGCCACACCCCTCCCGATGAATAGGACCCCCGTTTCGACCGTAGGGCTCCAACACAAGTCTGTTTCCTCTGTTTTGCGGTACGCCACACCCCTCCCGATCAACAGGACCCCGTTTCGACCGTAGGAGGTCCGTTTCCTCCATTTTGAGGTACGCCAGACCCCTCCTGATGAACAGGATCCTGTTTCCACCATGGCCGACCGAACACAAGGCCGTTTCCTCTGTTCTGCGATACGCTAGGCCTCATTTCCATCGGTTGTTCCGTCTAAGCCAGTTGGCTCCCATATAACACGACGACACATTCCGTTTCGACCCAGCCGGTTGGCTCCCCATGAACACGACGACGACGCAGTTTCTCTGTTGCGACCCAGCCACAGCCATGTACATGAGCCCTGGCCGTACATATGCGCGAGTAGGCGTTCGAGACCCCGCCCGTATGTACGTACATGGCCATATTTTCTTTCTTGCACCCTGGCCTATGTACGTACGTGTACATGCTACGTGCGCGCCTGTACTACGACACGTGCCCTTCCTTGCACGGCCACGGTTCATCGCTGCAGCTTGCAGACAGACTGATCGACCAGTATGTACGTACACGTTTGCGACTAGAATGAAAATGCTACGTACGCTTCCACCAGGTGGGTCCCGACTGTCAGGCACTTCCTTGTGTGCGAAGATGTAGCTGGTGGGTCCCAGCAGTCAGGGGGCGAATCATTTTTTTGCCCGTAATATGGACGTACTTCCTTGCGTGCGAAGATGTAGCCGGTGGGTCCCAGCAGTCATGGGGGAAACGTTTTTTTCGTGAAATACGGTGGCCCATCCGGTGGGTCCCTGCTGTCAGGTGGAGGAATAATTATTTTTTGCATAATAAGGAGGCACTTCCTTGCTGCGGCCATGGACCCAGCTGTCAGCCTCTCCACATATAGTACTCTTCCGATGGAAGTCGGTCGTTGGCCACATTGACCACGCCGCGCCGAGAGCACCAAGGCGGTGGAAGACGGCGAGGCCTAGGAAGGGGACGACGCGGAGCCGGGGAAGACGCGACAGTGGATGCCCATGCAGAGAGGAGTACGAGGGTTCACTGGTTCGGCTGCGGTGTGAGGATGCCGTCGCCGCAGGGCCTGGCCAGCGGTGGGAGTAGTAGGGGGCCATGAGGCCTCCGTGGCAGCACAGCCGACCATGGGAGGCAGGAGCAAGCGGCACGACTGGCGCTACTTTGGGAGGCTGGAGCAAGAAGACCAGAGGTTGAAGAAGCATGACGGCCGTTGGATGGACATCATGCGGTCACTGCAGCTAGAATCGTTTATATTGACTAAGTTGACAAAGCCCTCAGTACGTGTCAACTTAGTAGGCCCACAGGCCAGCCTCCGAAACGGTGCACCCCAGATGTCAGGGGGAGGAATCAATTTTTGGGCGGTGAAGCTAGAATATCCGAGATTGAAGAAGAAGCACGACATCCGTTGGATGGACATCCAACGGGCACTGTTGCTAGAACCGTGTGTTGACTATAAGTTGATAAAGCTTTGCATATGCATCAACTTTTTTTGAGGGGACGCGTGAACTTAGTAGGCCCACAAGTGTGTGGCAGAGAACTTATAGCCCATTTGAGATTTGTAAGAATGTACAACCCATTTTTGAATTCTAATGGGATTTACTACAGCCCATTTATAGTTTGTTAAAAGTACATCCCATTTTCTACCTAGGATAACGATTAATAATTTCAACCAAACGTTCAAAACAGAATTCAATAAAATTTCCCACATTTTAATGGGATCCGAAATATTATTATCCCGAAATTTCTAGTCAGATTAAATACAATTTCAATATAAATTTATCTTACGTAAAAATCCAATGAAACATTGCGCGCGCAACAATTAATGAAATTAAAATTTTCAAAATCCAAAAATAATATTTTATAAACTAATTACGTGTTTGGTGCATTTTTTATAGTTACTGTCCAGTTTTTATAATTACATCCCATTTATTATTTCTTAAAGCCCATTTTGTAGTTAAGCCTAATGCATCCCTTCTAGGAAAGATTTGCAGCCCAGCGGGGCGGAGAATAACAAGTTGACCTTGCCTGGGTATTCCTCAAAAAAAGTATAGTTGGGTTAGCCATTTTCAGCTTGAAAAAAATTAATATCGGGACTAGATATCTGGCCTGGGCTAGACGGGCCACAGCCCGCCTAGTTAATACCCTGCTCTCCTTTGAACAACAACGAAAACATCGCTCAAGGAAAACACAAATACTGCTCGAGCTGCTTGGTCGCAGCTGTCAGTCGCTCCTTGTGCAATTCTATCGTTTATTGACTAAATAGGTTGACAATGGTGTGGGACCGTGATGTAAGGAAACCAGGAGGAAGCAAAAAAAATTGTTGTACATAATAAGGAGGCACTTGCGTACGTACGGCTATGGCCCTAGTGGGTCCCTACTGTCTCTAGTCAAAATAAAGTCATCTCCTGAATCATCATGTTTGTTGACCATGTTGACAATGCTCGGCACCACGGCGAGCGCAACAACTCGAAGGATGACGGAGAGAGCCTCGTGGGCCCTACGGATGGTCTGATACAGCGCCCGTTGCTCATTCAGGAAGCCAGGATCAGCAGACACCTATGAGGACGTTCGAGAGACTGAGACGACATGAAACGGTAAGGCCGCGCTTGGGAGCTCTCGTTTATTTCACACGTGTATTAAGATACAAATGTAATTTACTCATCATCGGAAACAACGCGTAAAATACAGGCATAATGAAACCGAGGGCCCGAGGTCTGTAACGAAAACCGGCGAGTTACACATGTAATTTGAGAGACCAGTGTATATTTTACTAGTCTAAATAGACCAACCAAACGCTTCATCCGAGACCATCTGCTTTTATTTACAAGCGTCGGTTTTACAAGCGGTTTTGGTTGGAAAATGATGATCCAATCACGGCCTAAGATGATGAGTTGGTTGGAAGATCATATGGTTTCACCTCTAACCTACCCGAGTTGTCGTATAGGCTATGAATGAAACATAAGACAATGAACTTCTCAAGCACAGAAACAACAGAAGAGGATGATCTTCTTAATATGCAAATCACAGGCATTAGCTCAACATGCAAAACAATATCAAGCATTATTCTCAGGAAGCATGGTGAACAGCTCGTGATGCCGCATGCCACAGCATTCCTAGCTCAACTTGGCAATCATACTCACAAGGCCTGGCATTACATAGACAACATTTAGAACAAACTCTTAAAATACCTTACATAAGTCAACATTCATGTGACTATGCATCTCAGCAGAGTAAATATTTACTTCTGAACTGAAGACAGGAATAGGAAAAAACGATCGACGTTGCTCACAGCAAAGGGCATCCCACTTAAAAATATCAAATGCATGTCTTCTGGCTAACATCAATGAGAAAAATTTGACAAGGTTTTCCAATTCCAATATATTAAACTAATGTCTTCTTGCTAACATCAATGATTAAACTTTGACAAGCTTTTCACATTCAAAATATGTAATGCCTATGATTGTGGAATGGGCAGGGTTTATCATCAGTTTTTCATCTGATAGTCCGGTGGCTCAAGGTGACGATGAATGATTAGAGAACCATTCGATGTATTGTGCATTATGAAGTATTATGGAGGACACGAACCATCTGAACATTTTGTGCAGTTCCACTAAAATCAAGCTGACATCCCTGTGGATTTCGTATTTATATGCTGCAAGAAAACAAAGACA
This sequence comes from Triticum urartu, assembly GCF_056163025.1. Classification (NCBI taxonomy): domain Eukaryota; kingdom Viridiplantae; phylum Streptophyta; class Magnoliopsida; order Poales; family Poaceae; genus Triticum; species Triticum urartu. Next base: position 422,902,750 of record NC_141877.1, on the reverse strand, counting down.
CATCATCACACACATGAATATTGGCCCCAGTGTCAACCCACCAATCGGTGGACTAACAAACTGAAAGTACGGTAAACAGATTACCATACCCAGATGCCCCATCATTGTTGCTTAGAATGACATTGACAAATTTGGAGTCCTGTTATGGCTTCTTGTACTTGTTTGGGCACTTTTTTCCAAGTGCACTCCCCGTGTTGTAGAGTTGCCTATGCTCTCTGCAGACTAGTCATGTCACCAACATCTACTAATACTCTGTAAAGCTTCTCGATCATTCCTTCTGTAATGTAGCGCAAACAGTGACTGCTTGTTTCTGCAAAGTGGTAAAACCAACAGGACCCACTAATGCAGCAGTTTGCCTTAGACACATTGGCTCCTTTTGTGCAATTCAACTAAAATCAAAGTCGGAATAAAACTGGGCTTTAATTTTGATATCCCTGTAAGCAACAACAGGTTAAGGGAAACAATTACTGAGAAATAACGGTTGATGACTTGTACTCCGAGAAGAAAAACATCTACTGATCTACCTTATCTTAATGGGAAACAAAGCAGGAGAGTAGCAATTCTTCATCATTGTGATTCATTCATATTAACTGAGACATTATCTTAACAATGCCTTGTTTCAACATGTATAAAGAACGACAAAGCAGAAAAGTACCATTCCTAAAACAATGCGACTGATTCATTTTAACCGAGACATTATCTTAACAATACCTTGGTTAAACATGTCGAAAGAACTACAAAGCAGGATAGTACCATTTATAAAACACTATAACTGATATATACTAACAGAGACATTATCTGAACAATAAATTTCTTAAACATGTACTCCGGCCGATCCCTAACAGAAATGGTACTCCCGCCGATCCTAACAAGTGTTGCAGTTTTGCACTAAGATTCATTAGTTAATTCCGAGGAAAGTCGGTACTGACCTTTCAAGACCAAAATTTGAAACAACTCGTGAGGAAGACCTAAAAGAGATCTCAACACATATATGGAAATCCGGTCTACAATAGAAACAAGTTGAATAGATATCCCAATTTTAACAGAGGCAAAAAGGAATCAATTACTGGCCAATAAAGGAGGATGAAACATGCGGCCACAAATATGGTAATCCGGCCAATCCCTAACAAGTGTTGCAGTTTTGAACTAAGATTCAGTAGTTAATTCTGAGAGTGGCATTGCTTAATTTTACGAGCGGCATTAGATTAACAAAAAGCATAAACAGTTCTAGGGGAGAGTGGGCGCAACAACACCATGTGCTTCCATCTACTTATAAAGGGGGTGATGCAGAGTTTTGTTGTAACAAAGAAACAAGCATCATGATTGGGTTGGAAAAATTTTTGCCCACTCAATGGTAAAAGACAGGAGTTCAATAGCTTCAGTTCAACATTTATCCAAAATAGTACCAATACAAGTAGCACAACATCTCAAAGCACACTGCAGCATCATGTGGATGAAAGTCGGTACTGACCTTTCTTGACCAAGATTTGAGACAACTCGCGTGGAAGACTTGAAAGAAATCCCAACACATATATGAAAATCCATGATCTCCTTTTGTGCAGTTCCATTCAAGTTGAACTGCACAAACCACTCTTAAAACATAAGTGTTTCGCGTAGCGAAGCAAAATGTCGCAATAGTAACAAGTTGAATAGATATCCATGTTTTAACATAGGCAAAAAAGGAATCAATTACTGGCAAAATAAAGGTGGATGAAACATGCCGCCACAAAAATAGTAATTCCGTCAATCCCTAACAAGTGTTGCAGTTTTGAACTAAGATTCAGTAGTTAATTCTGAGAGTGACATTGCTTAATTTTACCAGCGGCATTAGATTAACAAAAAGCATAAACAGTTCCAAGGGAGAGTGGGCGCAACAACACCATGTGCTTCCATCTACTTATAAAGGGGATGATGTAGAGTTTGTTGTAACAAAGCAACAAGCATCATGTCTGGGTTGGTACCATTTTTGTTCACTACTTAATGGGAAAACAGAGCAATACAATAGCTTCAATTCAACATTTATTTAAAACAGTACAAATACAAGTAGCACAACATCTCAAAGCACACTGCACAATCATGTGGACGAAGGCTTGTACTGACCTTTCATGAGACAACCAACATAAAATACGAATCTACCAACGAATAGGAAATCCAATCTTGTTTTGTGCAGTTCCACTGAAATCAAGCAAAGTTGCCGGTGTGACATTTAAGTTTGCTATAGCAACAAGTTGAATAGATATCCATGTTTTAATAGAAGCAAAAAAGGAAACAATTGCTGGCCAATAAAGGAGGATGAAACATGCGGCCACAAAAAGAAGCATCTACCTTATCTTGATGGAAAACAATGTATAGGACAGTAGCATTTCTAAAACAGTAGCATTGATTCATATTAAAAGAGAAATTCTATTAAAATAGTTCAATAGTTAATTCTAAGAGTGACATTGCTTAATTTTACCAGCGGCATTAGATTAAGAAAAAGCATAAACAGTTCCAGGGAGAGTGGGTGCAACAACACCATGTGCTTCCATCTATTTGTAAAGGGGGTGATGCAGAGTTTCTTGTAACAAAGCAACAATCATCATGTCTGGGTTGGTACCTTTTTGTTCACTACTTAATGGGAAAAGAGAGCAATACAATAGCTTCAATTCAACATTTATTTAGAACAGTACCAATACAAGTAGCACAACATCTCAAAACACACTGCACGATCATGTGGATGAAGGCAAGTACCAACCTGTCATGACGCACACAAGATCACCTACGAATCTGCCAACACGAATAGGAAATCCAATCTCATTTTGTGCAGTTGCACTGAAATCAAGAAAAGTCACCGGTGTGACGTTTATGTTTGCTATAGCAATAAGTTGAATAGATATCCCTGTTCTAACAGAGGCAAAAAAGGAAACAATTACTGGCCAATAAAGGAGGATGAAACAACCGGCGACAAAAAAAAGCATCTAACTTATCTTAATGGAAAACAAAGTAGGACAGTAGCATTTCTAAAACGGTTGCATTGATTCATATTAACAGAGACATTCTCTTAAAATAACATTCGTTAAGAATGTAATTTACTTTTAACAGCGGCATTGCTTCAATTTTCCAGCAGCATTCTTAGATTAACAACAACAAAATAGTTCTGTGGGACATGGGACATGGGACATGCCAGCAACATGTGCATCCACACGTATAAATGGGTGATGCACGGTATGGAGCCAAGCAACATATCTGCGTTGGTCCCATATTTGTTCTCTTTGAACCTTTTTCCTATGTGAGGGCAGCAAATCTAGTCCTGCACAAACTACCTGACCCCCAGTTTCTTTCCCTTTTCAACAAAGAGATCAGTTCCTTACAGATGTGTGTACTGGGTTACCCTCTTTTTCCCTTTTTGACCAACAAAGCGGCTGGATAGCCAGTCTATACTACTTTCCCTCCCTCCTTTCCTCATTTAACCACGTCCTAGATTCATGTTCCACCCCACCGCGCCCTTCTTTCCTCTTTGAACCAAGACCTAGATTCGACTACAGAATCAAAAAAGATCTGCATGCAGCTAGAGCAATGACGATTTCAAAGAAACCCTTAGGGCTGTCGGGATGTGGCAAGGTGTGGGCGGGAGGCCGGATCTACCCACACTACGTACAACAGCGAGGAAGAAGGGGGCGGTGGCCCTCATGCACAGGCGCTGCGTGAAAGAGAACAGCGCAGCAGGCAGTGCATTACCTCCCTCACTGAAGGCGATAGAGTAAACACTGCACCTCCTCCCCTTCCCGGTGCGACGGGATCTGGATGCCTCCTTCACCAACTGTGAGGGGGAGAGAGAGATAGAGGCCAACACAGTCTTGTTTAGATCTAGTGAAGAGGGTGACTGGGTGAGAGAATGTGAATATAGCAAACCCTAGCAAAGGAACGCCGAGCCTCCAACATGTATATATATATGTAGTGCAGCGAGAGTGTGGAGAGTGCAAACTTTAGCGAACAAGCGCTGAGGCTCCAGCTTATATAGTACTACATATATACTGCAGTACGGACTGAGCTCTGGTGCCTTAACTGCACCTGCTTTTGGTTGTATGACAGGTGGGCCAGCCACATTTTGGGCCCACCTGTCATAAACCCAAAGGCAGGTGTGTACAAATAAAGAATTTTAATTTCAATTATCGAAAAGGTTTGAGAGTATGTAAAGTTTGCCCTCTCTCAATAATTATGGTTTGTGGTGTTCGTCCTAAACTTGGTCAAACTTTACAAAGTTTGACTTCAGTCGGATCTACTATGCGGAGTAAATAAAAATGGAGGGCTACTAGATCCATCAGGGTTTTTAGTCCACACCATTTTTTTAATCAAAGTTAATAGCTGGACAAATAAATTACAGGGGAGCTGAAGACAAAGTTCTGAGAAGGCTTGGAAATCAGTACAAAACTTATGCTCTTAGTACCAACGTCGATCCTTCTTCGAGGAAACATTTGGTTCATAGCCAATTGTGTGATAAAATTGCACCAACGTGAAAGATGACTGCGTCTCCAACGCAACCAAGCAAAGAGCACTGATGGAAGACAGCTTGTTTTTCATCGAAAATCGATCTGCTTCACAAGCCGACGCAACCATGAGGTGCAACCATGAGCATCGATAGGTCATCGTGGTGATGCATCATCCATTTGGCATCAAGTTTGGGTGAGGCACCTATGAAGTTCGACAAATCCTCATCGTGGTTTGTTTCTTCTCATTAATCAAGCCCGAGGAAGGAAGAACCACGTGGCAGAGGACAGTGAGGTGGAACAACAATGGCCATCCAATTTTGTGCAGTTCCACTCAAATTTAGGAAGACATGCTCGGGTATGGAGATACGCATCGCTGTTTGCAAAAATATAAAAAGGGATATAGTGTTGTTACTTTGTTTTGGCAGTGGTACAAGATTAACAATGACATCTCAATTGTCAATAAGAATTAATGAAAAGTACACCAACAAACAGATGCATCACGATTACCTTGATGGGAACTAAACCAGGATACCCGAGAAAAAAAGCATTTCTTCATTTAACCAGTGATAGTATTAGATTAGCAACAACAATAGGAGCATATGGACAATGACCACACAGCCACCATGTACTTTTTGTTGAAACGGCATGTATACCTCCACCGAGGCATAAATCAAGACAACTTTTCGAGTGGCATTTCCTCTATAATAGTAGGTGATGTTGGACCAGCCGACGAACCATGCTACTATACATGGGGAGCTGGGCAGTAGTCGCATAGAAGAAAACCCGCTGCAGCGACCTGGGGAGCTGGACCGGTACAAGAAGTTATACCTCAGGTGGGCGAGATGTCGCTTAGGCGTGCGGGCAGGATCTGCCCACACGACAACAGTGAACAAGGGCGCGGAGGACCTTCGTCCGCGCTAGCACCGGCTCCGAGAGGATGGTGCACATCGGCTTCCTCCATCGCCGACGGCGACAACGTCAATGCTGCACCTCCTCACCACCCATAGCGAACGGGATTTGGCCGGATCTGTGACCACCGGTGAGAAGAGAGATAGAGTGGACACTATCATCTTGTTTTGATATGGAGAGGGTGAGAGAGCAAGACGCGAGAAACCCTATCAAACAAGAGGCTATATATACAATGGAGTAAAAAATCTCTCCATAGCAGTGGTTTTAAATAGAATACGCGCGTTCCTGAAAAAAGAAACGAAAACTGGTGGACAATTTTTTAACGTACTATGAAAGAAAACTTGATCAAAAACATGCCCCCGCTTCCAGGTCGCGAGAGTCATCATGCACACACACATAGACATAGACATGCATCTAAGGATGGCTGGGTAAAACTGAATACGGATGGTTCCTTCTTGCCGGAGAACAGAACTGCTGGTACAGGCATGATACTAGGGATCATGGGGGTGCTATAATTTTCTCTTCATGTAGAAGCTTGTGTTATTGCACGAACGCACTGGAAGCAGAATTCTTCGCCATCAAAGAGGGTTTGTCGCTCGCATTGCAGTGGAGTAATCTTTTTTTTTGACCCACACACCGTAGAACAATCGTTCTACGGTAAATTATATTAATATAATAAAGTACATGGGGAATCTAACCTGCAAATATCAATATCGAGACCGACTGCCTTGAAGCTACAAATATAGTGAGGATTAGGAATGAAGATCTTGATAGATCTCGGTTTGGTTTTTTGGTGTGTGAGATTAGATCGCTCATGGCACTCCAAAATACTTGTATTGCTCATGTTCGACAAAACAACAACAGTGTCAGTCATACTTTAGCTCATTTTGGTAGGACTATTGGCCGTATCGCTGTTTGGCTAGGTTCAGGCCCTGATAGCATTGTCGAACTTTGTAACTCCGAGTGTAGCCTGGCTACATGAGTAATACAAGTTTGTTCCCAAAAAAAAGACATAGATATGCATATCCGTGTTTACGTAAAATTCCATCTCCATCTCCATCTCCAATCATATTTGTCCAACTGGCACATTATTTACGTTGTTAATTATATACGCAGCAATATTAATGTACATCATCTCTTGTTTGCAGGCGTCCGGACCACTGCCACGCGCGCTCCTGACCAACCCGAACCCTCTTCATCACCCGCGCGTGCTTCCCGCCCGAAATGGTCAGTGCCGCATTCATGCCCGGCCAGAGCGGACGCGACCTCTCACTGGCGCCGGCATTGAAGCGGCGTGCCGGCCGAGAGAACGTCGCCCGCGCCGCTTCCCGGTGCACGCGACTACTCTGCGTTCAAAGGTCGCAATATCCTGCCACAACATGCATGTAAAAAGTTCTTGGGATTCCGTGCTACAGCTAGCTTTCCTCCCCCAACTCATCAATCTCTTCCAGTAGTGCTAGTACTCCATGGCGCGATCCATCGACAAGCAGGCGGGAAAGTTATCGTATACTCGGTTTGCGGTGAGTGGCATGCCAAGCAACCATGTGGGGTCGAGCCGTGGAGGAGGGTGAGACACGAACGCGACTGATGTGATTTAAACGTTCGTTTTTCTCAATGGCGCGATCCAACGAAACGAAACATTGGTTTCTCTCCGTTTCCATTTTTTCTCCGGAAAAATGGAAACTTTCCACACCATTTTCATTCCTACTCCAAGGTTGCCCCGTTACAACATTCCATTAAATACAAAGGAAAACTAACACGCATGCTGATGCATCTCAATGATTCACATATCATAGCCAATATTTACTTCACACCTAAAGACAAAAGTTGTGAGAGCATGTACAAAAGGAAAACTACTGATGGGGTCACTAAGGATTAAAGCCTAAAACCTAAACATGATTTAATTTCCTGGCTAGATAGATACTGTCGAAGGAAAGACGGCTCGCACCCTCGGATCATATGATGCTTTTGTGCAGTTCCACTTAAATCGAGCTAAGCATCCCTGGTGGCAAAGATATTGAAGAAGTGTGATTAGAATAATAGTACTAGCACTAGTTCATGAGACATAGACTCATCACAAATAGAAGCCGGTAGAAGTAGAGAAAGATCGACATGGACATGGAGTTACGTGGGGAGCTACGGCAGTGGAGCAAGCCGGCTCCAAAAGGAAGACGTACTACCTGGGACGTCGGGCTGTAGCGAGAAGGGCGGTTGGGATGCGGCATCAGCCCATACCGTGAGGACCCCTGATTGGGACGCACCGACTGTGGGTTTTCTCCCTCGCCGATGTTGACCATGTCTATGTAGAACACTGTTCCCTTCCCCCAGCAGCGGGATTAGGCCCGATATGTGACCAGTGGTGTGGCCACCGTCGTCCTATGCTTGTGAAGAGAGCAACCCAGGCAAGCAGGCTTGTAGCTTAGGCTCCTGCTAGTGTATATAACTATATATAGTGGTTTTCTTTTTCTCTCCATATCAACCATTTTATATTGCGTACGTGTCATTGAAGAGTGAAATGATGGTTGCTTCTTCCGACTAACTTACTGTGTGATTTGGCTGCTCCTTAGTGGCCCCTACATGTACTCCCCCTACGTGTATGACCGTTCCTGAGTCTCACTTGTACTTATCTCTATTTTCTTGCATGACACGTGAGTAGACATGATGCGCACAGAGGAATTTTGTTACTGCACGTTGTTACGTAGTACTATACTACTAGTACCTACTCCCTCCTTCCGGTTCACTACTGGTACTCCCTCCGTCCTGGCTTATTGGTCCCCTTTGTACTCAATTCATGGGCTCATTTTCCTCAAGAAATTGTCTTTACCAACGTATTAATATCGGGAATGCATGCGTGAACAACGAATGATTAAACCTTGCATGCAACGTTTTGACAAAGCATTGACTTATGAATATGTGAATGTAAGGGACTACAACCTCGTGCATGCATGCAACAGTCACATGTACACGTGGATGCAAAAACGCGCGCGATGCCCTAATGCATGCATGTCCGAGCACACGACGGAACACACACGGTCACACTCAAGTGCTCAACCTACATGTGCATGCACACACATACTCAGCCAAGGTGAGCTAGTGACTGTATAAACATCGGAAAATGTATATATTGAGCGCAGTGAGCGTATTATGAAGTACACTAGCCATATTTTTACAAACATACAGTGACAGACAGTGCATTTATCTCATTTGAAATTAATCCATATTAACCGGAAAGGATGCAGTATGGACTAGCATTAGTTTGTTGTGTCCCATCAACTTGCCGAACGAGGAGAAGCTTGCAGGACGGGAGAAGCTTGCGTGCGGTGGCTTGCAGGACAAGGAGAAACTTTTGACTAATGCAAGCTCTCCCTCGCTCAGGCGGTGGACGTGCAACAGTTTTTTTGAATATGTACTGCAAGGCAACAGCCTCATAGCTCTTTATTGAAAACAACAAAGAACAAAGTCCTATTACAAGTCCATACAAGAAGAGAAAAGAGGAAGACAGAAATACTTACAAAGTTACAACCCAAGCAGGGCAAAGAAAAACACTACCTAAGGAAGGTTAGAGATCCAAGTTAGAAGGCTATCCTTGTATTTACATTTTATCCTATGAGAAAGAAGGGTTATGCCATGGATGAAGTTATGCCTCCATGCTCTAAAAGAAGGTGTCTCATTCCTGAAAACCTTGCCATTCCTCAAGATCCAAATGTTCCAAGCTGCTGTAAAGACCACTTCAGTGAAGAAAGAATGCCCAAAATCCTTCCTAGCCTTTACTGCCATGTTGTAAGTTGTCATCCCAGGCTGTGGGTCCCAGATAATCTGCAAGTAATTCCAGACTCTAATGCTAAAATTACAAGAGAAGAACAGATGTGCACGATCTTCATGGATCAGATATGGACATAGGACACAAGTATGATCTTCCACATGCCAATGCCTTCTGAGTAGCATGTCTCTGGTGTTTAAACGATCTCTCAGCAGTAACCAACCAAACATTTTGATTTTCAATGTACATGAAGATTTCCAAATCCATTGGAAGATTGGATCAACAACAATATGCTGATGCTCATACACATAGAAGGATTTGGGTCTGAAACAACCCTTATGAAAAGGCCAAATCCATGCGTCGTGAGTTGCAGAGCAAGAATAATCATGAGTCAGCTGTTGAAGACATTAAAGCTCAGCAAAGGCCTGTGTAGAGATGGGCAAATGCAAATTTGACAAAAACTCCTGGGAAAGCACATCAGACACTGAAAGTTGCTCATCAATAACAAAGGAGAAGAGCCTGGGAAATTTTTCACTGAGACAGGAACCCTTAAGCTCAACCATCCATCTGTCAGACCAAAAGAGAATGGACCTGCCATCACCCAACGCTGGAGTAGCCATCTGACAATATTTGTCAACCAATTTAAACACATCACTCCACCAAAAAGATCCACAGAGCGTGGTAGTATGAGGGACAGAGTTGGCATAGTAGGCATTCCAAATAAGGCCAACCTAGGGGATGTCATGATGATTATAAAATTTGTGCAAGAACTTCATAAGCAAAGCCTCATTCTGCACCCTGAGATTAAGCACACCAAGACCCCCTTTGTTTTTTTGTAAGCATACCAAGTCCCAGGCGGCCAGAGATTGTCTCGGAGTATCAGAGTTTCCTCTCCATAGACATTGTCTCTGAATCCTTTCAATTTGCTTCAAAATTCCAGTTGGGATGACTAGTGTGCACATGAAGTATATAGGCATTGATGTTAGAACAGAGTGGAGCAACTGCAACCTGCTACCTTGATTCAGAAAACATGAAGTGGCAGACAATCTTCTTTCAATCCTATGCACAAGGGGCATGATGTCTTGGATTGAGGGCCTTGTAGTCCCCATGGGTAGACCCAAGTAAGTAAAAGGCATGGTTCCTATGCTACAGCCAAGAATTGAGGCCAACCTGTTAGCTTCATCAGATGACAAGTTCATAGGCACCATAAGGGATTTTGTAAAATTCACAGATAATCCTGTTGTCGTAGCAAAGACATCAAGCATGTCTTTAAGAGCAAGCAGTTGGTGATCAATAGCAGGCAACACAATTAGTGTATCATCAACATACTGAACAATGGGGTAATCCTGGCTGTTGGAAGGGATTGGCAAAGTCAAAATTCCTTTACTGCACATGTCGTTGACAACAGACTGAAGCAGGTCAGCGGCAAGGACAAAAAGAAGAGGTGACATTGGGTCTCCTTGCCTGACTCCTCTCTTACATTTAAAATGGTTACCAGGAACACCATTAAGAGGCACAGAAGAAGAGCCAGAAGACAAAATAGTTTGCATCCAGGAGATCCATTTTTCATTCAAACCCTTGTATCTTAAGATTCTAAGAATGGCATCATGCTCAATAGTGTCAAAGGCTTTAGTAAAATCCAATTTCAGCAGCACTATTGGTCGCTTTGAAGCATTACACCGGTGGATATACTCAAAGCACCAAGCTAGACAATCCTGAATAGACCTGGATTTAATAAACCCATATTGGTTTTTATGAATACAGGAAAGGATGACCTTCTGCAACCTGTTTGCCAAAAGTTTAGTGAGGAATTTCAAAAAGGTATTTGTCAAAGATATTGGCCTGTAATCATTCAAACCCTCAGGTGAAAGCTTTTTTGGGATCATGGTTATGAGAGAACTGTTGATACACTCCAAATCAAGGTGCCCCTCAAACAACTCTTTGGCTAGTTGATGAAAGTCATCTTTAATTATGTGCCAACACTTCTTAAGAAAAAGGCCAGTGAAACCATCTGGCCCAGGTGCTCTGTCAGGAGGCATTTCCTTAATAACACAATCAATTTCCTGCTCAGAAAAGGGCTTGGTCAAGTCATCTAGTCCCTAAACCTTCTTAATAATATTTGGCATATCAAAACCCATTTGTGTATTATTTGTGCATCCCATCCTCTGCTTGAACTCCTGCAAAAATAATCCAGCAATTGATGCATGACCAGAGGTCACTTGCCCATCATCAGAAGTTATACTAGAAATAGAGTTATTCCTGTATCTCTCTATGGCCATGGCATGGAAAAATTTGGTGTTTTCCTCTCCCACTTTAATGTTTCTAATGGTACATCTCTGCTTCCAGTAGGTAAATTGCAACCTTAGAGTTTCCTCCAAGTGTAACTTTACAATTTTCCTGAAATTTTCCTCAGGCCCAGACAAAGGCCTTAACTCCTCAAGACCATCCAGACAAAGAATTACTTTATTGCAGTTGGAAATTAGAGCCTTGACGGTAGAAAGGCTAATGTGCCAGTGTTTGAGTGCCTGCCTGAGAGCTTTGAACTTTGCAGATATTATAGCAGCAGAAGATTTCTTATGAACGGGTCTATTCCAAGATTCACTGACACAATCAAGAAAACCAGGCAAATTAGTCCAGTAATTTTCAAATCTAAACACTTTGGCCTTGGGAATAGTGGTTTTGATTTGCACTACACATGGCACATGATCTGAAGTGGTTCTAGCCAGAGGAAGGACCATAGTGTTAGGAAAAGAACATGTCCATGAAGGGGTTGTAAAAAACCAATCAATCTGTTCAAGCAAAGGAGCAGTTTGCATATTTGTCCAAGTGTACCTTCTGCCCTTGATAGGTAATTCAATTAAGCCCAGATGCCCAATAACCTCATTAAAGATGAACATTTCATTAATATCACCACCTGGTTTATTCCTATTATCCATTGATCGCATGAAATTGAAATCACCCAGTAACAGCCAGTTAGCATCATCAGGGATAGTTATATCATGCAACCAATTAATAAAATTATCTCTAGCTGGATTTTGACAGGGTCCATAGACTGAAACTAGAGTCCAGGTTTGGGAGTTATGAACAGACATGAACTCCACCATAATACCAAAACTATTGGACTCAATTAGCTTCCCTGCAAACAAAGCAGTATTCCATACGACTAACAACCCACCCGAGGCTCCAGACGAAGGCACATGGATAAACTGATCAAAACATCATGGACAACACTTACGGATGAAACGCTGATCAATGACCTCACATTTTGTTTCTTGGAGGCAAACAATGGAACAAGCACTCTCATCGATTTTCTGACGAACTGCACGCTTTCTGTCATCTGAATTCAGACCTCGCACATTCCAGCAGAGAACTTTCCAATCTCTAACATCATTGTGATTCATACAGACCATAATTAAGTAACAGCAAAAGACTGTCACATAATGACAGTACCAGTTCAGCCAAGGGATAGCATAAAAGTTCAGACAAAGCCTAAAAGATAAGTGCAGATAAATGGTTTTCACAAGGGTTAACCATAAACCCCACCAAATGAAATGATCAGCTATCATTCAAGCTAGGAGGAGTAGAAGACTTGCAAGAAGAAGCCTCAAGCTTCTCCTTAGTGAGCTTCTCCGGCCCAATGCCGAGGCGAAGGCCAACCTGCTGCAGCACACTGATTGGCGTGGGCGGCGGCACAGTAGGTTGATCTGCATCGTGAGGAGGAGCCCGCGGTAGTTCGCCATCCACAGTAACCTTGCGCTTCTTCTGGGGCTTTGCTGCAGGTTTCTTCATAGGGGACTTGGCTAGAGTAGAATGCCTGAAGCCATCACGTAAGGCTGAGAGCCTGGCACTGCGCCTAACCTCAGACTCAACAATCACAGACTTTGGTTTACGAGCACGAGATGGACGCTGACTTGGGGCTGCAGAGAAATTAAAGGCATACATCTCAACCGCAGACAACGCTGGGTCAACCATGGCACAATCCTCAGCAACATTGTCAAAACAAAGTGCACGAGCAACAGGAGGCTTCCTTGGAATATTTACCATCCGACGAACAGGTGAAGGATGAAAAACCAACTTGTTCTTCATAGCAGAGTAAGAAAAAGATAACTCCCAAGAGCGCTTAGACAGTAGAACTGGTTTGAAAGGACTGAAGAACTGTAACCCTCAAGGAATGTGCATTGTATCAAAGACTGGCATCATGCGCTGAAAAGATCTTGTCCATTGCATTACCGGAGGAAGCTCTGGTCTGAAAACTGTCAGAACTTGACCAATAACAACGTGAGGCTGGATCAGAGGAGGCACATAAGCTGCCACAACACCTTGCTGATTATTGACAGATCCCTCAGTAGAATCAATAGGCCCCGAGTTCTCTAAAAACACTGACTCTTGAGAAGCAGGTAGTGCTTCATCCTCATGAATCTCCTCAATAATGACATTGTCATGCTGGTTATGAGGCTGTGGATCATCATTATGAGCATGAGGGTCCTCATTCGGACCCAGCTCTGGAAACTCAGGCATGACAAAGTTAACATTTTCAAAATGCATGTTCCCGGGCAACGGATGAGGGTTTCCACTGAAAGGCATCGGATCTTCATCAGTTGGCATAATGTCAGCAAATTCTGCAGAGAGCACATAGATAGGTGCTGTCCAAGAAAGACGCGTAGCTCCAAAGTCTGCATACTCACGATAGACAACATCCCTAGGTACTTGCTGAGGGCTTGGGAAAGAAACATAAACAAGAGTCCTGACTAGCCGCGGATCATCCTGATGCCAGATATGAAAACGACCAAAGGTGCTAACTGCCTCAGAAATATGTTGTGTTGTGCGGTAGTCCAAAGGAACACCTAACATCATAATCTAGCCCCTACGAAAACCCTGAATAGCTCTGTGATTGATGCCTTGATCATGAGGAACAAACCGAACAAAGTGACCATTGCCAAGATCATAAGGAGGATGATTTATAATGGCATGCCTAGATGCAGGAGATCGGAACTCAAACAAACCAACACCCTCAATCCATTGCTGATCACTAGGAACGTCATGGTGAAGCTGAGTCATCACAAAGTCACTAACCAGTTGCCTGAAGTGATGAATCTGTCCGGGTGGCGGCGGAGGCTCAACAAAGCCAATGGCAAACTGCTCATGGCGACGGTCCGGCGCAATGGCTGGAGAGTAGAAAGTCCGAGGCACGCGGGTTGGCCCTCCATCGATGAACTCGAACCCTGGTGGAAGGAACTCAAGAGGATCCAGTGGAAAATTTGCCATGGCTTGCTTTGGTGGAGGTGGAGCAGGTTGGTGGTGCACGGGAAGTGGTGAAGACGTGATGTGACTCGTCTGCGCCGGCGCGTGGGTCGTCTCTATACCCGAGGAGTCCCTAGGCGATGGAGTAGTAGGCTGACTCGTGGCGGGCATGGGAATCAACAGTGGAGATTTTTCTGGATTTTGTTTCGTGTGTTTAACTCTCCAAACATAACCATTATCCTGGGCCCAATTAATGCAATCCCGACGACGATGACCATAACGTGAGCAAGCCAGGCAAACAGGACAAGAGACCGACAAGTGGCCCCGCTGGTGACAGTTGGAACAAGTTAGAACTCGGTCCACCATGTCATTGACCATCTCATCAAACAAAACAGCAGCTTCTTGAGTAGACGGGATATCCAGTGGCTGGGTGGTGGGCTGTAGTCCGTCATGGAGGGCTGGCCCAACATGGGATGCAGGAGAATCGAGAGCAGATGAGAACAAACTAACCGCCTCAGGTGAATTCCGTTGAATCCGCGGCGGGTCAACAGAACCGAAAGTAATCGACGGAGAAGCAACAGTCCACTCGAGATTCACCAGCGGCGATGGTCGAATGATCAAACGCTCATTTGCCGGGACAACATATCCAGCATCAGAAAGAGTATCAATACAATCCCGCGTGGCCGGATATCTATAACCCTTGCATGCATCATAGCTTTGGAACGTTGCAAAAGACATTTTCTTTTGCACAGAACCAGAAGATCTAAAAGAGGACTTAGACGGTGGTTTATGCATAGCGATCATCCCAAGCGCCGCCCGTCTCTTAGATGGGCTAACTAAGATCCATTCCGCATCACTTTGCAACTTCCAAAGTTTAAACTCTCGAACCCAATTTGGTCCTCCACGGCCCCAAAGATTAAAATAACATTTGAATTGCGGGCAAGCAAAAGATCGAAGATCAACAATAGAGAAACCAACTTGCTTGGAAGAAACGTTGAAGGAATAAACCTTGTCACGTAAGCATGAGACACCCAACTCGATCGCAGATCCACCAACAGCAGCCTCTATAGCCGCCACCACAGAATGATCATCAAGCCTGAAAACATGACGGCTAAAGGACACCACCAACGTGAAGTGACCTGTGTCCTCCGTAGGGTGGACCGAAAAACTAGTAGATCTGAAAACTTTATCCGCAAACTCCAAACCCTTGGAGAAGTCCAAGCCAAGGGTTGATCCCGATGAGAAAACCATGACCCCTGAGTGAGGGGGAGACGCCGGAGAGATTGGTAGGGAAAGATTAGGGTTTTAGTGGTGGTGGGAGGAGATCGCCGGAGGTGAGGTGGGAGGTGGGAGGTGGGAGGGGGGAGACGCCATCAGTCATTGATTTGTGGAAATCCTGGACGTGCAACAGTTAATTCAGTGTCAGATTGCCAGAAGCATACACTATACTAGTACAAGTATTATTGTTCGACTTCCTGAAGAGGCGAACAGCCAAGTGCAAAGTTTACTAGTACTAGTACTACTACTATAGAGGTATGTACTATACTATACTAGGAACCGGATGGAGGAGCGTCTACACTCTTATTATATTTTTAAAATGTGATAAAGCAATCTTCAACACATTTGGTTCTCTTTGACGGTTCTCGCATGTGATAATGGAAGTTGATTCCACGGAACACTCGCCACAATTATCTCTTAATTCTGGCTCAGAACCTTTTACAAATAGGAGCGCTCGGTAATATTTCCCCCTTTTTTGTTATTCAGCATGTAAACCGGCCAGCAAACCTTGCGGTGCATCTTTGTGCGAACCGTGCTTGCTGCACTTTTAATATGGCTGAGAGATGGCTTGATGAAACACTTCGCTTTCTTCTTCTTCTTTTTGCGGGGTACCTCGCTTCCTAGTGACCAGCCTCTTGGCTGATCGTCCTAAGAATGCTTATATATGAATAAAGCTCTCTCATTTACCCGCAAAAAAGATTAATCCATATTAACCGGAAAGGAGGGAATATGGACTAGCACTACTTTTTGGTGTGTCCCGTCAACTCGCAGAACGAGGAGAAGCTTGCAGGACAAGGTGAAGCTCGCTTACGCCTTTTGACTAGTGCAACCTACCCTCGCCCAGGCAGTGGACATGCAGCAGTTCATTCGATGTTAGATTGCCATAGGCATACATTGTAGTACCCAACATGCGGAGTACCATCATTGTTCAACTTCATGAAGAGGCGAAGAGCCAAGCACAAGGTTTATAGTTGTACGAGTAGTACTACTACTAGAACCACATGGTGGAGCGTCTGTACTCTTATTTTATTTTAATCTCTGATAAAGTACACATTTATTCAAGAGAAGGCCAGAAAACGGCAGCCCAATGGTAGTGTTAAAAACCATCGAACATGTAATCATGATATCAATCAACCATGCTCGAATATATCTTGGCCTCCATGCGAGCCCGCCTGTGTGTTCTCGCTCCTCGTCTCTCTAAAGGAACGACGGGTTGGCCATTTTGCCGTTAATTGAGATCGGTTTGCTCACACTCTGGTCCCACATGTCAGTTTTATGCCAAGAGGAAGAGCATTGACTGACTGGCCATACGTGTATTTGGTTTTGCACCTTCAGGCCATGCTTGGAATGGTTGTATTTCAATACGGAGGCGTATAACTTACACCTGTAAGTTACTGGCCGCTGTGCAAATTCCAGCCAGAATTGAAACGACGGGCGCATGTGTGTATTTTTAGAAGTGTATTCAAAAGAGAAACAGTGATCCAAACAGGGCCTCATACTACTCCTCCCTCCATCATAGTTTACAAGGCGCGCTTCATTCTGATGCATTTCTCTCCATGCATTTCCACCACCAGAGAGACTTTAGAGCGTATTGATGGTTGCTTCTTCCGAGCAACTTACAGTGGGAAAAGTGGGGCTTATGATTTGACTGCTCATTACTGCTCACTATTAGTGCGGCGCAACAACTGGGCTGAGTCTCCCATGCGGTTGTGCACTACTCCATCTGTTCTTAAATATACTACGGAGTATTTGTCTTTCTTGAGATTTCAACGAGTGACTACATATGAAGAAAACTGAGTGAATCTACAATGTAAAATATGTCCATTTGAAATTTGTAAAAAGATAAATATTTAGGAACGAAGGAAGCATAATTCTGTGCATGGCACATGGACCCGGATGCTGAAGAGGCTTGTGGCAATGCTATCAAGATTCCAGCATCTGTTTACATAATTGACGTACTATACAAATAATTTTCCAGCGACATGAAATTGTACAATGCTCTGAGCTTTCAGCTTTTGTTTTGTGTGTCTTGCCATTGATGCTCTTTCGGAAACAATAAAAAACTAACTTCCTTGCTAATGCATCTCAATGATTAGCATATCAGAGCTAATATTTACATCACAACTGAAGACAATGTTGTGAGGAGGTGTTAAATTAAAATTGATCCCTGCTTTCATTGGTAGCAACGTCCCCCCAGCTCTATCTAAATAAACAAGGCATGTTGGGAAAAAGTAGTTGTCTGGAGCATGCAACATTCTGATCATTTTGTGCAGTTCCACTAAAATAGAGCTGAGCGTCCCTGTTCCAAAGATATTAAGTGTGATTACGATAATTGAGGACTGCTGATGAAACAATAAACACACAAATAGAAGCCGGTCACCTTTGCAGTCTATCTTAAGACTAACTAGTTGGAGAAGATTAAGCAAATAGTTGGAGAAGATTAGGCTCGGAGTTGGATAAGGAGGATAGAGCAAAACCAATCTCCCTTTGTGCAGTCGCACTGAAATGTAGACGTTGCCCGTGTGAAATTTTAGTACAACTACACAAAACACTTAAGAAAAAAGTGATTTGCGCAGTTCACCAAAAGGTCACATTAGCAACGAGGTGAAACGGATAGCCATTTTCGCAAAAAAGAGGTAGAAAGGAAACAATTACTGGCCAATAACAGTTGATGACACATGGGACTACAAAAAAGAAGCATATTCCATGTCCTAAGGGAAGACAACAACCCGGTTGTGTTTGTCTAAAACGATGTGAGGATGATATTGCAATATGGAAAGTACGCCAGACGAGCTACATTTTGGGGAAAGAACTATGTTAGATCCAGATGCAATATTTTCCACATGAAGCGACATGGGAAGACGGGCAGTGGAGCAAGGCTGGAGGGGATACTTAGGGGTCGTCGGGATGTAACTAGGTGAGCGGCGGCGGGCGAGATCTGCCCATACTGCGGCAGCGAGCAGGCGGCGTAGGCCCTACCGCGTCGGAGCTTGGTTAGAGAGAACGGCGGGTACCGCAGATCGGGATGTGCTGCCTCGGCGCCATTGAATGGAGAAACGATGCACATCCTCCTGATGACCCACAAGTGTAGGGGATCTATCGCAGCCTTTTTGATAGGTAAGAGTGTCGAACCCAACGAGGAGCAGAAGGAAATGATAAGCGGTTTTCATCAAGGTATTCTCTGCAAGCACTGAAATTATCGGTAACAGATTGTTTTGTGATAAGATAAATTGTAACGAGCAACAAGTAATAAAAGTAAATAAGGTGCAACAAGATGTCCCAATCCCTTTTGTAGAAAAGGACAAGCCTGGAGGAACTCTTGTATGAAGGAAAGCGCTCCCGGGGACACATGGGAATTATCATCAAGCTAGTTTTCAACACGTTCATATGATTCGCGTTCGGTACTTGGATAATCGGATATGTGGGTGGACCGGTGCTTGGGTACTGTCCTTACTTGGACAAGCATACCACTTATGATTAACCCCTATTGCAGGCATCTGCAAGTACAATAGAAGTATTAAGATAAACCTAACCATAACATGAACAATATGGATCCAAATCAGCCCCTTACGAAGCAACGCATAAACTAGGGTTTAAGCTTCTGTCACTCTAGCAACCCATCATCTACTTATTAATTCACAATGCCTCCCTCTAGGCCCAAACAATGGTGAAGTGTCATGTAGTCGACGTTCACATGACACCACTAGAGGGATGACGACATACATCTCATCAAAATATCGAACGAATACCAAATTCACATGACTACTAATAGCAAGACTTCTCCCATGTCCTCAGGAACAAACGTAACAACTCACAAAGCATATTCATGTTCATAATCAGAGGGGTATTAATATGCATAATGGATCTGAACATATGATCTTCCACCAAGTAAACCAACTAGCATCAACTACAAGGAGTAATCAACACTACTAACAACCCACAGGTACCAATCTGAGGTTTGGATACAAAGATTGGATACAAGAGATGAACTAGGGTTTGAGATGAGATGGTGCTGGTGAATATGTTGATGGATATTGACCCCCTCCTGATGAGAGGATCGTTGGTGACGACGATGGTGATGATTTCCCCTTCCCAGAGGGAAGTTTCCCCAGCAGAACAGCTCTGCCGGAGCCCTAGATTGGTTCCGCCGAGGTTCCGCCTCGTGGCGGCGGAGTTTCTTCCCCAAATCTTGCTTATTATTATTTTCTCGGACAAAAGAGCTCATATAGCAGAAGATGGGCATCAAAGGGCCACCAGGGAGCCCACGAGGCAGGGGGCGCGCCTAGGGGGGTAGGGCGCGCCCCCACCCTCGTGGCCAGGGTGTGGCCTGATACGTCTCCAACGTATCTATAATTTTTGATTGCTCCATGCTATATTATCTACTGTTTTGGACTATATTGGGCTTTATTTTTCACTAATATATTATTTTTGGGACTAACCTATTAACCGGAGGCCCAACCCAGAATTGCTGTTTTTTGCCTATTTCAGTATTTCGGAGAAACAGAATATCAAACGGAATAAAACCTTCGGGAACGTGATTTTCTCACCGAACGTGATCCAAGAGACTTGGACCCTACTCCAAGGAGTCAAAGAGGCAGTCACGAGGGTGGGGGGCGCACCCACCCCCTAGGGCGCGCCCCCTACCGCGTGGGCCCCTCGGTGCTCCACCGACGTACTCCTTCCTCCTATATATACCTACGTACCCCCAAACGATCAGAACAGGAGCCAAAAACCTAATTCCACCGCCGCAACTTTCTGTATCCACGAGATCCCATCTTGGGGCCCGTTTCGGAGCTTCGCCGGAGAGGGCCCTCATCACGGAGGGCTTCTACATCATCGTAGCCTCTCCGATGAAGTGTGAGTAGTTTACCTCAGACCTTCGGGTCCATAGTTAGTAGCTAGATGGCTTCTTCTCTCTTTTTGGACCTCAATACAAAGTTCTCCCCCTCTCTTGTGGAGATCTATTTGATGTAATCTTCTTCTTTTTGCAGTGTGTTTGTTGAGACCGTTGAATTGTGGGTTTATGATCAAGTCTATCTATGAATAATATTAGAATCTTCTCTTAATTCTTTTATGTATGATTGGTTATCTTTGCAAGTCTCTTCGAATTATCCATTTGGTTTGGCCAACTAGATTGGTAGTTCTTGCCATGGGAGAAGTGCTTAGCTTTGGGTTCGATCTTGCGGTGTCCTTTCCCAGTGACAGAAGGGGCACCAAGGCACGTATTGCATCGTTGCCATCGAGGATACCAAGATGGGGTTTATTTCATATTGCATGAATTTATCTCTCTACATCATGTCATCTTGCTTAAAGCATTACTCTATTTTTAACTTAATACTCTAGATGCATGCTGGATAGCGGTCGATGAGTGGAGTAATAGTAGTAGATGTAGAATCGTTTTGGTCTACTTGTCTCGGACATGATGCCTATATACATGATCATGCCTAGATATTCTCATAACTATGCTCAATTCTGTCAATTGCTCAACAGTTATTTGTTCGCCCACCGTAGAATACTTATGCTCTTGAGAGAAGCGGCTAGTGAAACCTATGGCCCCCGGGTCTATTCTCTGCATATCAATCTCCATCACTTTAATCTTGCTTTGCTTTTTTACTTTGCCTTTTACATTTCACTTTGCATCTCTATACCAAAAATATTATATCTATCAGATCTCACTCTCGTAAGTGACTGTGAAGGGATTGACAATCCTAATCGTGTTGGTTGCGAGCAGCTATCATTTTGTGCAGGTACGAGGGACCTGAGCGTGGCCTCCTACTGGATTGATACCTTGGTTCTCAAAAACTGAGGGAAACACTTACGCTACTCTGCTGCATCATCCTTTCCTCTTTGGGGAAATCCAACGCAAGCTCAAGAGGTAGCAACAAGAATTTCTGGCGCCGTTGCCAGGGAGTCTACGCAAAAAGTCAACATACCAAGTACCCATCACAATCCCTATCTCTCGCATTACATTATTTGCCATTTGCCTCTCGTTTTCCTCTCCCCTACTTCACCCTTGCCGTTTTATTCGCCATCTCCCTCTCTCTCTCTCTCTCTCTCTCTATTCTCCCTTTCTATTTGCCTCCTTTTGCCCGCTTGACTTTAGTTTGCTCGTGTGTTGGATTGCTTGTTTGTCGCGATGGCTCAAGATACTACCAAATTGTGTGACTTCACCAATACCAATAATAATGATTTCCTTAGCACTCCGATTGCTCCTCTTGCCAATACTGAATCTTGTGAAATTAATACTGCTTTGTTGAATCTTGTTATGAAAGATCAATTCGCCGGCCTTCCTAGTGAAGATGCTGCTACTCATCTGAATAGCTTCGTTGATTTATGTGATATGCAAAAGAAAAAAGATGTCGATAATGATGTCGTTAAGTTGAAGCTATTTCCTTTTTTGCTTAGAGATCGTGCTAAAGCTTGGTTTTCGTCTTTGCCTGAAAATAGTATTGATTCTTGGAACAAGTGCAAAGATGCTTTTATCTCTAAGTGTTTCCCTCCCGCTAAGAACATCTCTCTTAGAAACGATATTATGAACTTTAAGCAACTTGATCATGAACATGTTGCACAAGCTTGGGAGATAATGAAATTAATGATACGTAATTGCCCTACTCATGGTTTGAATTTGTGGATGATTATACAAAATTTTTATGCCGGATTGAATTTTGCTTCTAGAAATCTTTTAGATTCGGCTGCGGGAGGCACTTTTATGGAAATCACTTTAGGAGATGCTACTAAACTCCTAGATAATATTATGGTTAATTATTCTCAATGGCATACTGAAAGATCTTCTAATAAAAAAGTGCATGCGATAGAAGAAATCAATGTTTTGAGTGGAAAGATGGATGAACTTATGAAATTATTTGCTACTAAGAATGTTTCTTATGATCCTAATGATATGCCTATGTCTACTTTGATTGAGAATAACAATGAATCTATGGATGTGAATTTTGTTGGTAGGAATAATTTTGGTAACAACGCTTATAGAGGGAATTTTAATCCTAGGCCATATCCTAGTAATCCTTCTAATAATTATGGGAATTCCTACAACAACTCTTATGGAAATTATAATAAGATGCCCTCTGAATTTGAGAATAGTGTTAAAGAGTTTATGAATTCAGAAAAGAATTTTAATGCTTTTCTTGAAGAGAAATTGTTTAAAGTTGATAATTTGGCTAGGAACATTGATAGAATTTCTCTTGAGGTTGATTCTTTAAAGCTTAGATCTATTCCTCCTAAGCATGATATCAATGAGTCTCTCAAAGCCATGAGAATTTCCATTGATGAGTGCAAGGAAAGAACCGCTAGGATGCGTGCTTCCAAAGATGCCTTCATTAAAGCATGTTCTTCCAATTCCTATGAAAATCAAGACGAAGATCTAAAAGTTATTGATGTGTCTCCTATTAAATCTTTGTTTTGCAATATGAATCTTGATGAAACTGAATATGATCTTCCTTTACCTAGAAGGCGTTCTAAAAATTAGGAGTATTTAGATCTTTATGATGAAATTGATGAAAGTGGGATCAAAAGAAATAAAAATCTAGATGTTGCTAAACCCACTATATTGGATTTCAAGGAATTTAATTATGAAAGTTGCTCTTTAATTGATTGTATTTCCTTGTTGCAATCCGTGCTAAATTCTCCACATGCTTATAGTCAAAAGAAAGCCTTCACCGAACATATTGTTGATGCCTTGATGCAATCTTATGAAGAAAAATTTGAGTTGAAATTTTCTATCCCTAGAAAACTCTATGATGAGTGGGAACCAACTATTAAAACTAAAATTAAATATCATGAGTTTTATGCTTTGTGTGATTTGGGTGCTAGTGTCTCTACTATTCCCAAGACTTTGTGTGATTTGCTAGATTTCCGTAATTTTGATGATTGCTCTCTAAACTTGCATCTTGCGGATTCTACTATTAAGAAACCTATGGGAAGGATTACTGATGTTCTTATTGTTGCAAATAGGAATTATGTGCCCGTAGATTTCATTGTTCTTGATATAGATTGCAATCCTTCTTGTCCTATTATTCTTGGTAGACCTTTCCTTAGAACGGTTGGTGCGATTATTGATTTGAAGGAAGGAAATATTAGATTTCAATTTCCATTAAAAATGGGCATGGAACACTTTCCAAGAAATAAAATAAAATTGCCATATGAAACTATCACGAGAGCCACTTATGGATTTCCTACCAAAGATGGCAATACCTAGATCTATCCTCGCTCTTATGCCTAGCTAGGGGCGTTAAACGATAGCGCTTGTTGGGAGGCAACCCAATTTTACAATTATTCCTTTCTTTTTGCTCCTGTTTAGTAATAAATAATTTATTTATCCTCTGTTTTGGTTGTATTTTTATGTTTAATTAATGTTTGTGCCAAGTAGAACCGTTGGGAAGACTTGGGGAAAGTCTTGTTGAACTTGCTGTAAAAATCAGAAACTTTAGCGCTCACGACAACTGCTGTCATTTTTATTTGAAGAGTGATATTTAGTTAATTCTTTTTGCAGATGATTAATAGATAAATTCCTCACGTCCAGCAATTTATTTTAGAATTTTTGAGGTTCCAGAAGTTTGTGTTAGTTACAGATTACTACAGACTATTCTGTTTTTGCCAGATTCTGTTTTTCGTGTGTTGTTTGCTTATTTTGATGAATCTATGGCTAGTAAAATAGTTTATAATCCATAGAGAAGTTGTAATAAAGTAGTTTTAACACCAATATAAATAAATGATGAGTTGATTACAGTACCTTGAAGTGGTCTTTTGTTTTCTTTCTCTAATGGAACTCACGAGATTTCTATTGAGTTTTGTGTTGTGAAGTTTTCAAGTTTTGGGTGAATTCTTTTGATGGATTATGGAACAAGGAGTGGCAAGAGCTTAAGCTTGGGGATGCCCATGGCACCCCCAAGATAATCCAAGGACACCAAAAAGTAAAACCTTGGGGTTGCCCCGGAAGGCATCCCCTCTTTCGTCCACTTCCATCGGTAATTTACTTGGAGCTATATTTTTATTCACCAACATGATATGTGTTTCGCTTGGAGCGTCTTGTATTATTTTTGTCTTTGTGTTTTAGTGTGCCACAATCATCCTTGTTGTACACACCTTTTGATAGAGCCATACATAAATTAAAATTTGATAGAATACTCTATGTGCTTCACTTATATCTTTTTGAGCTAAGTAGTTTTGCTCTATGTGCTTCACTTAGATCTTTTAGAGCACGGTGGCGGATTTGTTTTAAAGAAACTATTGATCTCTCATGCTTCACTTAAATTATTTTGAGAGTCTCTTAATATCATGGTAATTTGCTTAATAATAATATGCTTGGTATTCAAGATTTGTGAAACTTTCTTTTGTGTGGGTTGAATACTAAGAAAAGATTGAAGCATGATAATTGTTTTGAGATATGGAGGTGATAATATTAGAATCATGCTGGTTGAGTAGTTGTGAATTTAAAGAGTACTTGTGTTAAAGTTTGTGATTCCCGTAGCATGCACGTATGGTGAACCGTTATGTGATGAAGTCGGAGCATGATTTATTTATTGATTGTCTTTGTTATGAGTGGCGATCGGGGACGAGCGATGGTCTTTTCGTACCAATCTATCACCATAGGAGCATGCGCGTAATACTTTGCTTTGATAACTTCTAGATTTTTGCAATAAGTATATGAGTTCTTTATGACTAATGTTGAGTCCATGGATTATACGCACTCTCACCCTTCCACCTTTGCTAGCCTCTCTAATACCGCGCACCTTTCGCCGGTATCATACACCCACCATATAGCTTCCTCAAAACAGCCACCATACCTACCTATTATGGCATTTCCATAGCCATTCCAAGATATATTGCCATGCAACTTTCCACCGTTCCGTTTATCATGACACATTCATCATTGTCATATTGCATATCCCGGTACACCGCCGGAGGCATTCATATAGAGTTATATTTTTTTCTAAGTATCGAGTTGTAATTGTTGAGTTGTAAGAAAAATAAAAGTGTGATGATCATCATTTTTAGAGAATTGTCCCAAGTGAGGAAAGAATGATGGAGACTATGATTCCCCCATAAGTCGGGATGAGACTCTGGACGAAAAATAAATAAAAGAGGCCAAAGAAGCCCAAATAAAAAGAGAAAGAAAAGAGGCCATAAAAAAGAAAAGGCAAAATAAAAAAAATAAAAAATTATAGAAAAAGAGAGAAGGGACAATGTTACTATCGTTTTACCACACTTGTGCTTCAAAGTAGCACCATGATCTTCATAGTAGAGAGTCTCTCGTTATGTCACTTTCATATACTAGTGGGAATCTTTCATTATAGAACTTGGCTTGTATATTCCAATGATGGGCTTCCTCAAATTGCCCTAGGTCTTCATGAGCAAGCAAGTTGGATGCACACCCACTTAGTTTCTTTTTGAGCTTTCATATACTTATAGCTCTAGTGCATCCGTTGCATGGCAATCCCTACTCACTCACATTGATATCTATTGATGGGCATCTCCATAGCCCATTGATACGCCTAGTCGATGTGAGACTATCTTCTCCTTTTTGTCTTCTCCACAACCAACATTCTATTCCACATATAGTGCTATATCCATGGCTCACGCTCATGTATTGCGTGAAGATTGAAAAAGTTTTGAAGAAGTTAGAGTATGAAACAATTGCTTGGCTTGTCATCGGGGTTGTGCATGATTTGAATACTTTGTGTGGTGAAGATAGAGCATAGCCAGACTATATGATTTTGTAGGGATAACTTTCTTTGGCCATGATATTTTGAGAAGACATAATTGCTTTGTTAGTATGCTTGAAGTATTATTATTTTTATGTCACTATAAACTTTTGTCTTGAATCTTTCGAATCTGAATATTCCTATCACAATTAAGAAGATTTGCATTGAAATTATGCCAAGTAGCACTCCGCATCAAAAATTCTCTTTTTATCATTTACCTACTCGAGGACGAGCAGGAATTAAGCTTGGGGATGCCTGATACGTCTCCAATGTATCTATAATTTTTGATTGCTCCATGCTATATTATCTACTATTTTGGACTATATTGGGCTTTATTTTCCAGTTTTATATTATTTTTGGGACTAACCTATTAACCGAAGGCCTAGCCCAGAATTGCTGTTTTTTTTGCCTATTTCAGTATTTCGGAGAAACAGAATATCAAACGGAGTCCAAACGGAATAAAACCTTCGGGAATGTGATTTTCTCACCGAACGTGATCCAGGAGACTTGGACCCTACTCCAAGGAGTCAAAGAGGCGGTCACGAGGGTGGGGGCGCGCCCACCCCCCTAGGGCGCGCCCCCTGCCTCATGGGCCTCTCGGTGCTCCACCGACGTACTCCTTCCTCTATATATACCTACGTACCCCCAAATGACCAGAACAGGAGCCAAAAACCTAATTCCACCGCTGCAACTTTCTGTATCCATGAGATCCCATCTTGGGGCCTGTTTCGGAGCTCCGCCGGAGAGGGCCGTCATCACGGAGGGCTTCTACATCATCATAGCCTCTCCGATGAAGTGTGAGTAGTTTACCTCATACCTTCGGGTCCATAGTTAGTAGATAGATGGCTTCTTCTCTCTTTTTGGATCTCAATACAAAGTTCTCCCCCTCTCTTGTGGAGATCTATTTGATGTAATCTTCTTCTTTTTGCGGTGTGTTTCTTGAGACCGATGAATTGTGGGTTTATGATCAAGTCTATCTATGAATAATATTTGAATCTTCTCTGAATTCTTTTATGTATGATTGGTTATCTTTGCAAGTCTCTTCGAATTATACGTTTGGTTTGGCCAACTAGATTGGTAGTTCTTGCGGTTGCCATCGAGGATTTGGGTTTGATCTTGCGGTGTCCTTTCCCAGTGACAGAAGGGGCAGCAAGGCACGTATTGCATCGTTGCCATCGAGGATAACAAGATGGGGTTTATTTCATATTGCATGAATTTATCTCTCTACATCATGTCATCTTGCTTAAAGCATTACTTTGTTTCTAACTTAATACTCTAGATGCATGTTGGATAGCGGTCGATGAGTGGAGTAATAGTAGTAGATGTAGAATCGTTTCGGTCTACTTGTCTCGGACGTGATGCCTATATACATGATCATGCCTAGATATTCTCATAACTATGCTCAATTCTGTCAATTTCTCAATAGTAATTTGTTCACCCACCGTAGAATACTTATGCTCTTGAGAGAAGCCACTAGTGAAACCTATGGCCCCCGGGTCTATTCTCAGCATATCAATCTCCATCACTTTAATCTTGCTTTGCTTTTTTACTTTGCCTTTTACTTTTCACTTTGCATCTCTATACCAAAAATACCAAAACTATTATATCTATCAGATCTCACTCTCGTAAGTGACCGTGAAGGGATTGACAACCCCTAATCGCGTTGGTTGCGAGTAGCTATCGTTTTGTGCAGGTACGAGGGACTTGAGCGTGGCCTCCTACTGGATTGATACCTTGGTTCTCAAAAACTGAGGGAAATACTTACACTACTCTGCTGCGTCATCCTTTCCTCTTCGGGGAAATCCAACACAAGCTCAAGGGGTAGCATGGCCCCCCTCTGGAACTTTCTTCGCTCAACATTTCTTATATATTCTAGAAATAACTTCCATGAAATTTCAGGACTTTTGGAGCTGTGCAGAATAGGTCTCTAATATTTGCTCCCTTTCCAGCCCAGAATCCCAGTTGTCGGCATTCTCCCTCTTCATTTAAACCTTGTAAAAGAAGAGAGAATAGGCATAAGTATTGTGACATAATGTGTAATAACAGCCCATAATGCAATAAATATAGATATAATAGCATGATGCAAAATGGACGTATCAACTCCCCCAAGCTTAGACCTCGCTTGTTCTCAAGCGAAAGCCGAATTCAAAAAATATGTCCACATGTTTAGAGATAGAGGTGTCGATAAACATAAAATACGGACATGAGGGAACCATGATCATTCTTAGAACAGCAACATATATATTGTCATATGATTTCTTATGCTAAAGTAACGATTCAATCACAATTTCAAGTATGAATCATAAACTTCATTGAAAACTAACAAACTCTATGTCAGTCATTGAGGCAATTGCAATTTATTATAACATAGGAAAGAGTCAATATAAGAGCTTTTCAGCAAGTCCACATAGTCAACTATCCTTTAGTCTTTCTCAATTGCTAACACTCACACAATATTTATGGGTATGGATTTTTAATCGGACATAGGGAAAGATAGGGGCTTATAGTTTTGCCACCCAATGTTTTACCTCAAGGCTAATGTCACCAATAATAGCTCATGCAGACTCATATCTAATTAGCTATATGTATCTGGATCTTTCCAACACATTGTGATTGCCAAAGATAAAATGTAAAAAGGAAAGGTGAATATCACCATGACTCTTATAAAAGGTAGAAGATAAAAGTAAAAGATAGGCCCTTCGCAGAGGGAAGCAGAGGTTGTCATGCGCTTTTATGGTTGGATGCACAAAATCTTAAAGTAGAAGAACGTCACTTTATATTGCCACTTGTGATATGGACCTTTATTATGCAGTCCATCGCTTTTATTTCTTCCATATCACAATATCATATAAAGCTTATTTTCTCCACATTAATAAGTCATACATATTTAGAGAGCTTTTTTTATTGCATGCACCGATGACAACTTACTTGAAGAATCTTACTCAATCCATAGGTAGGTATGGTGGACTCTCATGGCAAAACTGGGTTTAAGGATATTTGGAAGCACAAGTAGTATTTCTACTTGGTGCAAAGAACTTGGCTAGCATGAGAGGGAAAGGCAAGCTCAACATGTTGGATGATCCATGACAATATAATTTATCTCAGATGTAAGAAAACATAACCCATTATGTTGTCTTCCTTGTCCAACGTCAACTCTTTAGCATGTCATATTTTAATGAGTGCTCACAATCATAAAAGATGTCCAAGATAGTGTATTTATATGTGAAGAACTCTCTTTCTTTATTACTTCCTATTAATTGCAACAATGACCAAAACTATGTTTGTCAACTCTCAACAACTTTTATTCTTCATACTCTTTATATGTGAGCTCATTACTCTCCATAAGATCCATATGATCTCTTTATTTATTTTTATTTCTTATTTTTTATTTTATTCCCTCAAGATCATAGCAAGGTAATCAAGCCCTTGACTCAACACTAATATTTATTATATATAGCTCACGGACTCGATTACATAGAAGGATCATAAAGCAAAACTCACAACTAGATCATACTAAAACTTTATTCTACTAGATCAAGATATTACCAAAAGGATCAAACTAAGAAAAACATTAAAGATAAAAGTTGTGATGGTGATACGATACCGGGGCACTCCCCCAAGCTTGTCAATTGCCAAGGGGAGTGCCCATAACCATGTGTTTATGTCTCCTTTTTCGGGGGTGGTGATGTGATATTCTTGGCGATGATGCCACTCATGATATGATTCTCTTCTTAAAGCTTATTGACTTGCCACTTGAGGCCCATTATTTCTTTTCGGAGCTTGCCAGTGATGGCTAAAGCTCCTTTCACCCATGGATGTTGCATAGCTGCGGGAGAACAAGTAACACTCTTTTTCATATTTTCATAAGAAAGAAATCTAACATTAGAAGGGATGACCGAGTTTGGGATGGCTGAGCTCTGTAGTTCCCCCATCGTGAATCCAGATCGGAAACGAGAAGTAACTTCTTGATCCTCTTCCATGGCATCAATCCTTTTCAAGTCGGCCTCCATCTCTTCTTCCGTTGATGGCCCAAAGTGGTCAGCATCACTATTTGCTCATGGTCCCGGTGTCAGATGAGACACCCGACTCTCCCCGACTGACTCTTGAGAAGACATCTTGCTCCGAATCTATAGTAGAAACAGCTCGAAACAAGAAGATGAGATATTTGCGTGATACGGTGGTCAAAACCTTAGGGAGATTATATAATGAATTTTTGCCAACCAAAAGAAGTATCGTGCAAGAAAACGGAGTCCGGAGAGCGCACGAGGTGCCCAGGAGGCAGGGGGCGCGCACAGGGGGGTAGGGCGTGCCCTCCACCCTCGTGGAAGCCTCGTGTCCTTTCCGGTCTGCTTCTTATTTTCCTATGTTCTTAATATTCCAAAACGGAGAAAAATTGCCATTAGAACTGTTTCGGAGTCAGTTTACTTACCGTACCACGTACCTATTCCTTTTCAGAGTCTAAAACATTCTGTAAAGTGTCCCTTATGTATTCCTCCGGGGTTACGGTTTCAATAATATTAGTTGAAATATTTATAGGATTACCTGAGATATAATGTTTGATTCTTTGACCGTTCACCACCTTCAGATTTGTGCCTTCAAAGTTGTTGATTTTTATGGCACCGGAATGATAGACCTCCTCGATAACGTAAGGACCTTCCCATTTAGAGAGAAGTTTGCCTGCAAAAAGTCTTAAACGAGATTTGTATAACAATACATAATCACCTACAAAAAAACAATACATAATCACCAACATTGAACTCACGCTTTTGTATCCTTTTGTCATGCCATATTTTAACTTTTTCTTTAAACAATTTGGCGTTCTCGTAGCCCTGGGTTCTCCATTCATCAAGTGAGCTATTGTCAAAAAGCCTCTTCTCACCGGTAAGTTTGAAGTCATAGTTGAGCTCTTTAATGGCCCTATATGCCTTATGTTCTAATTCAAGAGGTAAGTGACATGCTTATCCATAAACCATTTTATACGGAGACATGCCCATAGGATTTTTATATGCAGTTCTATAGTCCCATAATGCATCATCAAGTTTCTTGGACCAATTCTTTCTAGATCTATTAACAGTCTTTTGCAAAATTAATTTAAGCTATCTATTACTCAATTCTACTTGACCACTAGACTGTGGGTGATAAGGAGATGCAATTCTATGATTAACATCATACTTAGCAAGCATTTTACGAAAGGCACCATGAATGAAATGTGAACCACCATCAGTCATTAAATATCTAGGGACTCCAAACCTCGGAAAAATAACTTCTTTAAGCATCTTAATAGAGGTGTTATGATCAGCACTACTAGTTGGAATAGCTTCTACCCACTTAGTAATGTAATCGACGGCAACTAAAATATGTGTATACCCATTAGAGGAAGGAAACGGTCCCATATAATCGAAGCCCCAAAAATCAAATGGTTCAATAACAAGTGAATAATTCATAGGCATTTCTTGATGTCTACTAATATTACCAATTCTTTGACATTCATCACAAGATAAGACAAACTTACGGGCATCCTTGAAGAGAGTAGGCCAATAAAAACCGGATTGCAATACCTTGTGTGCAGTTCTATCTCCAGTGTGGTGTCCTCCATAAGCCTCGGAGTGACACTTGCATAGGATCTGTTCCTGTTCATGCTCAGGTACACAACGTCTAATAATACCATCTACTCCTTCTTTATAAAGATGTGGGTCATCCCAGAAGTAATGTCACAAATCATAGAAAAACTTTTTCTTTTGCTGTTATGTGAAACTAGGTGGTATGAATTTAGCAACAATGTAATTAGCATAATGAGCATACCATGGAGCAGTACGAGAAGCTTTTATGACAGCTAATTGTTCATCAGGAAAGCTATCATCAATAGGTAGTGGGTCATCAAGAACCTTCTCTAACCTAGACAAGTTGTCTGCAACAGGGTTCTCAGCTCCCTTTCTATCAATAATATGCAAATCAAATTCTTTTAGTAGGAGAACCCATCTAATAAGTCTAGGTTTAGCATCTTTATTTTCCATAAGATATTTAATAGCAGCATGATCAGTGTGAATAGTTACTTTAGAATCAACAATATAAGGTCTGAACTTATCACATGCAAATACAACTACTAAGAATTCTTTTTCAGTAGTAGCATAATTTCTCTAGGCATTGTCTAGAGTTTTACTAGCATATTGAATAAAATTTAATTTTTTATCAACTCTTTGTCCTAGAACATCCCCTATAGCATAATCACTAGCATCGCACATAATTTCAAAGGGTAAATTCCAATCAGGTGGCTGAACAATAGGTCCAGAAATCAATGCTTTCTTATGTATTTCAAATGCTTCTACACAATAATCATCAAAGACAAAAGTAATATCTTTTTGCAATAGTTTAGTCAGAGGCCGAGAAATTTTTGAGAAGTCCTTAATGAACCTCCTATAAAAACCGGCATGACCAAGGAAACTTCTTATACCTTTGATGTCCTTGGGACACGACATCTTTTCAATAGAATTAACTTTAGCTTTATCAACTTCAATACCTCTTTCGGAAATTTTATGCCCCAAGACAATACCTTCATTAACCATAAAGTGGCACTTCTCCCAGTTCAAGACAAGATTAGTTTCTTCACATCTCTGCAAAACTCGATCAAGGTTGCTCAAGCGATCATCAAAAGAGGATCCATAAACAGAGAAATCGTCCATGAAAACCTCACAAATCTTTTCACAAAAGTCAGAGAATATAGCCATCATGCATCTTTGAAAGGTAGCAGGTGCATTACATAAACCAAAAGGCATATGTCTATAAGCAAAAGTACTGAAAGTGCAAGTAAAAGTGGTCTTTGCTTGATCATCAACTGACACAGGTATTTGAGAGAAGCCAGAGTAACCATCTAGAAAGCAAAAATGTGTATGTTTGGATAATCTTTCTAGCATTTGATCAATAAAAGGCAAAGGGTAATGATCTTTTTTAGTAGCTTTATTTAATTTGCGGAAATCAATTACCATCCTATAACCTGTAATAATTCTTTGCAGAATCAATTCATCTTTATCATTTGGAATGACAGTAATACCTCTCTTCTTGGGGACACAATGGACAAGACTTACCCACTGACTATCAGCAATGGGATAAATTATACCTGCCTCAAGGAGCTTTAATATTTCCTTTCTTACCACTTCTTTCATCTTAGGATTCAGCCGTCGTTGCTGATCAATAACTGGTTTGGCGTCTTTCTCCAAATTTATTTTGTGTTGACATAGAGTGGGACTAATGCCCTTAAGATCATAAAGAGTATATCCAATAGCAGCATGGTGCTTCTTCAGAGTTTTCAATAATTTCTCTTCCTCCTTCTCTCAAAGGTTAGCACTCATAATAACAGGATATATCTTGTTTTCATCAAGATAAGCATATTTAAGAGTATCAGGTAATAGTTTAAGCTCAAACACGGGATCACCCTTGGGTGGAGGAGGATCCCCTAGGATTACAACAGGTAAGTTGTGTTTCAGAATAGGTCCCAGTTTAAAGAATACTTCATCCATTTCCCTTCTTTCATTCATAAACATATCATTTTCATGGTCTAGTAAATATTGTTCTAAAGGATCAGTAGGAGGCACGACAATAGAAGCAAGACCAATAATTTCATCTTTACTAGGCAATTCCTCATCACGGGGTTGTCTACGAAACTTTGCAAAATTAAACTCATGAGACATATCCCCTAAACCAACAGAAACAATATCCTTATTGCAGTCTATCTTAGCATTAACAGTATTCAAGAAGGGTCTACCAAATATAATGGGACAAAAGCTATCTTGTGGGGAACCAAGAGCAAGAAAATCAGCAGGGTATTTAACCTTCCCACAAGAGACTTCAACATTGCTAACAATCCCAATTGGTGAAATAGTATCTCTATTGGCAAGCTTAATGGTAACATCGATATCTTCTATCTCAGCAGGTGCAATATCATGCATAATTTATTTGTATAAGGAATGAGGTATTGCACTTGCACTAGCACCCATATCACATAAGCCATGATAGAAATAATCTCCTATTTTAACAGAAATAACAGGCATGCCTACAACAGGTCTAAGTTTATTTTTAATATCAGGTCTAGCAATTCTAGCAGTCTCATCACAGAAGTAAATAACATGCCCATCAATATTATCGGCCAAGAGATCTTTAACCATAGCAATATTAGGTTCAACTTTAACTTGCTCAGGGGGTTTGTGTGTCCTAATATTACTTTTGTTGACTACAGTTGAAACTTTAGCATGATCCTTTATTCTAACGGGGAAAGGTGGTTTCTCAACATAAGCAGTAGGAACAACAGGATCATTATATGTGATAGTCTTTTCTTCAACTTTAATAGGTGCAACTACTTTTACTTCAATAGGAGGATTATATTTAAACCACTTCTCCTTAGGGAGATCAACATGAGTAGCAAATGATTCACAGAAAGAAGCTACTATCTCAGAGAGTCAAGTCCATATTTAGTACTAAATTCATGGAAAACATCAGTATCCATAAAAGATTTAACACAATCAAACTTCGGTGTTATACCAGACTCCTTACCTTCGTCAAGGTCACAATCTTCAGAGTTGCGTTTAATTCTTTCCAATAAATCCCATTTGAATTCAATAGTCTTCATCATAAAATATCCAATACAAGAAGTATCAAGCATGGAGCGATTATTGAGAGAAAGCCCAGCATAAATATTTTGAATAATCATTTCTCTTGAGAGCTCATGATTGGGGCATGAATATAACATTGACTTAAGCCTCCCCCAAGCTTGAGTGATGCTTTGTCCTTCGTGAGGCCAAAAATTATATATATAATTACGATCACGATGAACAAGATGCATAGGATAAAACTTCTGGTCAAATTCCAATTTCAATCGCTTGTAGTCCCATGATCCCATATCATCACATAGCCTATACCATGTCAATGCATCTCCCTTCAAACATAAAGGGAAAACCTTCTTGATAACATCCTCGGGCATACCTGCAAGCTTAAATAATCCACAAACTTCGTCCACATAGATTAAGTGTAAATCGTGATGCAATGTTCCATCTCTTGCAAAACGATTAGCTAGCAGTTTCTCTATCATACCCGAAGGAATTTCAAAGTAAACATTTTCAGTAGGTTTAGTAGGTTGAGGAGCAACTCTTTACTCTATTGGTCAGGGCGAAGATACCGTGAACAAGCCCCTCAAAGGATTATGTTCCATAGTAACAAGTGACACTAAATTTCAGCACACTATATAAATTTTTCCTTACCAAATTCCACCTACCAAAGGCGCTTCACTCCCCGGCAACGGAGCCGGAAAAGAGTCTTGATGACCCACAAGTGTAGGGGATCTATCGCAGCCTTTTAGATAAGTAAGAGTGCCGAACCCAACGAGGAGCAGAAGGAAATGATAAGCAGTTTTCAGCAAGGTATTCTCTGCAAGCACTGAAATTATCGGTAACAGATAGTTTTGTGATAAGATAAATTGTAACGAGCAACAAGTAATAAAAGTAAATAAGGTGCAGCAATATGGCCCAATACTTTTTGTAGCAAAGGACAAGCCTGGAAAACTCTTATATGAAGGAAAGCGCTCTCGAGGACACATGGGAATTATCGTCAAGCTAGTTTTCATCACGTTCATATGATTCGCGTTCGGTACTTTGATAATCTGATATGTGGGTGGACCGGTGCTTGAGTACTGTCCTTACTTGGACAAGCATCCCACTTATGATTAACCCCTATTGCAAGCATCCGCAACTACAACAGAAGTATTAAGGTAAACCTAACCATAGCATGAAACATATGGATCCAAATTAGCGCCTAACGAAGCAACACATAAACTAGGGTTTGAGCTTCTGTCACTCTAGCAACCCATCATCTACTTATTACTTCCCAATGCCTCCCTCTAGGCCCAAACAATGGTGAAGTGTCATGTAGTCGATGTTCACATGACACCACTAGAGGGATGACAACATACATCTCATCAAAATATCAAACGAATACCAAATTCACATGACTACTAATAGCAAGACTTCTCCCATGTCCTCGAGAACAAACGTAACTACTCACAAAGCATATTCATGTTCATAATCAGAGGGGTATTAATATGCATATAGGATCTGAACATATTATCTTCCACCAAGTAAACCAACTAGCATCAACGACAAGGAGTAATCAACACTACTAGCAACCCACAGGTACCAATCTGAGGTTTGGATACAAAGATTGGATACAAGAGATGAACTTAGGTTTGAGATGAGATGGTGCTGGTGAAGATGTCGATGGAGATTGACCCCTCCCGATGAGAGGATCATTGGTGATGACGATGCTGATGATTTCCCCCTCCCGGAGGGAAGTTTCCCTGGCAGAACAGCTCTGTCGGAGCCCTAGATTGGTTCCGCCAAGGTTCCGCCTCGTGGCGGCGGAGTTTCTTCCCCAAAGCTTGCTTATTATTTTTTCTTGGACGAAAGACCTCATATAGCAGAAGATGGGCATCGGAGGGCCACCAGGGAGCCCACGAGGCAGGGGGCGCGCCCAGGGGGTAGGGCGCGCCCCCCGCCCTCGTGGCCAGGGTGTGGCCCCCTCTGGAACTTTCTTCGCTCAATATTTTTTATATATTCTGTAAATAACTTCCGGGAAGTTTCAGGACTTTTGGAGCTGTGTAGAATAGGTCTCAAATATTTGCTCATTTTCTAGCCCAGAATACTAGTTGCCGGCATTCTCCGTCTTCATGTAAACCTTGTAAAATAAGAGAGAATAGGCATAAGTATTGTGACATAATGTGTAATAACAGCCCATAACGCAATAAATATTGATATAAAAGCATGATGCAAAATAGACGTATCACCTCCCTTTCTGCCGGCGGATGGGATGCGGCCGGATCAGTGACCAACGGTGAGAGAGGGAGAGGCCACCACCGCCTTGTGTGAGATACTCTGAAGAGAGACAAACCCAGGCAGGCAGGCTCCATTGTATATAGTGGAGCAGACTACCTTTTTCTCCATAAAATCGTTTTATATTCTGTGTACGTGCCATTGAGCGATATAACTTTATTTAAAAATAACGCGCCAATGCATCAAGTCGAACTTTGTTTCGTGCATGCATGGTACACGACCTCCGTAGGTAAACGACTGCTACATGCGTTCAAATTAGCACGTGGGCTGCCATTTCATACAGAAATGAGCTCCACCATGTACCTGCGCGGGTGTGGCTGGGCACGAAGCATGAGTACATGCACCTATTCTCTTCGTGTACATACACCACCTACGTGGGGTTGTGTGAGAGAGATACAAATGTAGAGAGATATAATGTGTGGGTTTATGAGTGTTTTTTGGGGGTGTCAATAAAAAAATGTAACATATGCAATGTGTGTGAAAATAGAGTCCTGGATATATCATATATATAGAGGGGGCGATCATGAGAAGAGAGTGGAGGTATCATCGGCTTGAGGTATCCATAGAATCGAAGAGATGGATGATGTGTGTGTGTGTGCGCGCACGCGCGATCGATAAATAGTGCCATCGAATTTGTGTGTGCCCACGTCAAAGATATAAGGTGGCTGGCCTACTGGAACATGAGAGGGGACAGGTGAGGGAGTCCTGGACTAAGGGGTCCTCGGGCGTCCAGCCTGTTAACTATCGGCCGGACTGACGGGCTGTGAAGATACGAATACCGAAGACTATACCCGTGTTCGGATGGGACTCTCCTTGGCGTGGAGGGCAAGCTTGGCGACCAAACATGTAGATTCCTTTCTTTGTAGCCGACCTCGTGTAACCCTAGATCCTCCCGGTGTCTATATAAATTGGAGGACTTAGTCCGGAGAGGGGAGATTCATTACCATAGCCATACAAGCTAGACCTCTAGGGTTAAGCCATCACGATCTCGTGGTAGATCAACTCTTGTAATACTCATATTCATCAATATCAATCAAGCAGGACATAGGGTATTACCTCCATAGAAAGGGCCCGAACCTGGGTAATCATCGTGTCCCCAGTCTCCTATTACCATCGACCTCAGACGCACAGTTCGGGACCCCCTACCCGAGATCCGCCGGTTTTGACACCGAGATTGGTGCTTTCATTGAGAGTTCCGCTGTGTCGTCGTCAAGAGGTTCGATGGCCCCTCCAATCGTCAACAACGATGCTGTCCAAGGTAAGACCTTCCTCCCTGGATAGATCTTCGTGTTCGGCGGCTTCGCACTGCGGGCCAACTCGCTTGGATATCTGGTGCAGATCGATAGCTACGCCCCTGAACACCAGGTCAGATCTGGGAGCTTGAACTTTGTTGCGGACATCCGTGGAGACTTGATCTTCGCCGGATTCGAGACCGTGGCAACCACTCCTGGTCACCCCGATGGACATGACCTAAATCTGTCATCGGACCGCATCCAGGAGATAGCTCCTGTAACCGCTCTGACCTTAGATCTGGAGCATACTGCGCCATCCGAGGACCGGAGGCTCAACCCCACCACGGAGGCCACTGACTCCCCGGCTTTGGAGCCGCACATGGACTTAACCTCACACAATATCTGTGTCGCCAGAAACCCGGACTCGTCTCCGGCAATAAATTCCGAACCGTGTGAGTCCGCGGACGCCGAACTTGATCGTTTATCGATCTTAGAATTCAGCGCCGCAGACATCTTCTAGCACTCGCCTTTGGGCGACGTGCTAAAATCATTAAAAAATCTATCCTTAGCGGGGGAGTCACTGCTGAACTATATCCGGCTCGAACTAGGGGCTGATGATGGAGAATTTTGCTTCCCACCCGCCACCCACTCCATAGCCACTGTCGAGGACTTAACCGACTTGCTCGATTATGGCTTCGAAGACCTCGACGGTATAGACGATGATGCCGATGAGGAGCAGGGCCAAAACCCGCCGTTTGCCGGACGTTGGACGGTCACTTCTTCATACGACGTATACATGGTGGATACACCTAAATAAATTAACGACGATGACAAAGAAGATCCAATTGAGGATAAACCTCCTTAGACACAGCCCGGACGCCGGCGTTAGCGGCGCCGCTCTAAGTCACATCGTGCAAAAGACAACAATGTCGGCACCGGAGAAAACAACACCTCGGACGATGCCAAAGACAATGAAGACCCTGTCGAGGCAATGTCCGAACAGGATGAATGGGAAGATGGGCACGATAGCCCTGATGAACAGGCCACACACGAAGACTCGGAGGACAGTAATTATCTTCCACTCTCTGAGGATGAGGAGAGCCTCGGTGATGAGGATTTCATCGTGCCTGAGGAACCTCTCGAGCAGGAGCGCTTTAAACGACGGCTATTAGCCACTACAAGGAGCCTGAAAAAGAAGCAGCAGCAGCTTCAAGCTGACCAAGACCTGCTCAATGATAGATGGACAGACAGCCTAACAGCCGAAGAATACGGCCTCAAGTGCACAACCAAGGGTTACCCGAAGCGCAGATTGCTACCTCAGTTCGATGAGGAGGCGCCAGAACCTGTACCACGCAGTCGGGACAATGAGGCTAAGCGACCGCCATGCGGTCGGGATAAAGCGGCAGCGAAAGCCGAACAGCAGCCCGCCTCACCCCAAAGAAAAAACAGAGATAAAACAGCTCGGGGTCATACATACGACCCTCGGCAGGACCTGGACAGTAGAGCAGAACATACCAGATCGATCTACGGATCGCGAGGACGTGCCTCGACGTGAAACGCCGGCTACCTATTCGTACGTGACAAGTCTAGTCATGCCCGGGCCGAAAACCGCAGACGGACTCCATCTAAGCTACGTCGCGACATGGCCCAATATAGAGGT
Organism: Triticum urartu; assembly: GCF_056163025.1. NCBI lineage: Eukaryota > Viridiplantae > Streptophyta > Magnoliopsida > Poales > Poaceae > Triticum > Triticum urartu. Next base: position 422,862,612 of record NC_141877.1, on the reverse strand, counting down.
GCCGCACACCCACTCTGCTTCACTGACAAAGTAATGGAGCATGAATTCCCAGAAGGGGTTAAACCCGTGAATATCGAATCATATGATGGAACAACTGATCCCACGGTATGGATCGAGGATTTTCTTCTCCATATTCATATGGCTCACGGAGATGACCTTCACACCATCAAATACCTCCCACCAAAACTCAAAGGACCAGCAAGGTACTGGTTAAACAGTCTGCCTGAAAACTCTATCGGCGGCTGGGAGGATCTGGAAGACACCTTCCGTGACAACTTCCAAGGCACATATGTCCGTCCACCAGATGCCGATGACTTAAGTCACATCGTCCAGCAGCCAGCAGAGTCAGCCAGCAAGCTCTGGACTAGGTTCTTAGTTAAAAAGAACCAAATTGTAGACTGTCTAGACGCGGAAGCCCTAGCGGCCTTTAAACACAGTATCCAGGACGAGTGGCACGCCGGCCACCTTGGTCAGGAGAAACCAAATTTCATGTCAGCCCTTACTGCTCTGATGACCCGCTTTTGCATGGGAGAAGACAGCTGGCTCGCTTGTAGAAGCAGCAGCGCTAGTGACCCGGGCACTTCCGAAGTCTGGGACAGCAATGGTAAACCACGACGCAGCAAAAACAAACGCCGCAAAGATAACGAAAGAACGCATGACATGCGGTTAACGCTGGATTCAGCGGCCCCAAATCCGGTCAATGGAAGAAGCCATTTAAGGCAGGAAGAGATGGACCATCCAACTTGGACAAGATATTGGACCGGCCCTGCCAGATTCATGGCCACCCCAACAAACTAGCTAATCATACCAACAGAAGTTGTTGGGTCTTCAAGCAGGCCGGCAAGCTCAATACCGGACACAAGGGGAGGAGGCCGCCAGGCGATAGCAATGACGAAGATACTCACCAACCAAATACCGGGGGTTGATACGTCTCCAACGTATCTATAATTTTTGATTGTTCCATGCTATTATATTATCAACCTTGGATGTTTTATATGCATTTATATGCTATTTTATATGATTTTTGGGACTAACCTATTAACCTAGAGCCTAGTGCCAGTTTCTGTTTTTTCCTTGTTTTAGAGTATCGTAGAAAAGGTAAATCAAACGGAGTCCAATTGACCTGAAACTTCACGGAACTTATTTTTGGAACGGAAGCAATCCAAAAGACTTGGGGTGTACGCTAGGTAAGCAAAGAGGAAGGCACGATGCAGGCATGCACGCCCTCCTCCCTCGTGGGCCCCTTGTGCCCCCCCTGACGTATTTCTTCCTCCTATATATACCTATATACCCTAAAACCATCGAGGAGCACAATAGATCGGGAGTTCCGCCGCCAGAAGCCTCCATAGCCACCGAAAACCAATCTAGACCCGTTCCGGCACCCTACCGGAGGGGGAATCCCTCTCCGTTGGCCATCTTCATCATCCCGGTGCTCTCCATGATGAGGAGTGAGTAGTTCTCCCTCGGGGCTGAGGGTATGTACCAGTAGCTATGTGTTTGATCTCTCTCTCTCTCTCTCGTGTTGTTGAGGTGGTACGATCTTGATGTATCGCGAGCTTTGCTATTATAGTTGGATCTTATGATGTTTCTCCCCCTCTACTCTCTTGTAATGAATTGAGTTTTCCCTTTGAAGTTATCTTATTGGATTGAGTCTTTAAGGATTTGAGAACACTTGATGTATGTCTTGCATGTGCTTATCTGTGGTGACAATGGGATATCACGTGATCCACTCGATGTATGTTTTGGTGATCAACTTGCGGGTTCCGCCCATGAACGTATGCATAGGGGTTGGCACACGTTTTCGTCTTGACTCTCCGGTAGAAACTTTGGGGCACTCTTTGAAGTACTTTGTGTTGGTTTGAATAGATGAATCTGAGATTGTGTGATGCATATCGTATAATGATACCCACGGATACTTGAGGTGACATTGGAGTATCTAGGTGACATTAGGGTTTTGGTTTATTTGTGTCCTAAGGTGTTAATCTAGTACGAACTCTATGATAGATCCAACGGAAAGAATAGCTTCATGTTATTTTACTACAGACTCTTGAATAGATCGATCAGAAAGGATAACTTTGAGGTGGTTTCATACCCTACCATAATCTCTTCTTTTGTTCTCCGCTATTAGTGACTTTGGAGTGACTCTTTGTTGCATGTTGAGGGATAGTTATATGATCCAGTTATGTTATTATTGTTGAGAGAACTTGCACTAGTGAAAGTATGAACTCTAGGCCTTGTTTCAACGCATTGCAATACTGTTTGTGCTCACATTTATCATTAGTTACCTTGCTGTTTTTATATTTTCAGATTACAAAAACCTTTATCTACCATCCATATACCATTTGTATCACCATCTCTTTGCCGAACTAGTGCACCTATACAATTTGCCATTGTATTGGGTGTGTTGGGGACACAAGAGACTCTTTGTTATTTGGTTGCAGGGTTGCTTGAGAGAGATCATCTTCATCCAACGCCTCCTACGGATTGATAAACCTTAGGTCATCCACTTGAGGGAAATTTGCTACTATCCTACAAACCTCTGCACTTGGAGGCCCAACAACGTCTACAAGAAGAAGGTTGTGTAGTAGACATCAAGCTCTTTTCTGGCGTCATTGCCGGGGAGGTTAGCGCTTGAAGGTATATCTTTAGATCTTGCAATTGAATCTTTTTGTTTCTTGCTTTAGCACTAGTTTAGTTTATAAAAGAAAACTACAAAAAAATATGGAATTGAGGATACCTCATATGCTTCATCTTTTTAATATCTTTCATGAGAATAAGGATTTCGACAATTGTGCTCAATTGCTATAGGAAGAATGCATTAGAATGTTTGACACTAAATATTTGAATGATGAGCATGATTGCAATGTTGTTAGTATGAATTCCTTGAATACCCATGATGCTAATGATACGCAAAGCCACAAGCTTGGGGAAGCTATGTTTGATGAAGATGATATTTTTTGTCCCCCAAGTTTTGATGAGCAAATTTATTATGATGAAAGCATGCCTCCTATTTATGATGATTATATTGATGAAAGTGGATTTGGAGAGGTCATGACTTTATTTTGTGATGAATCCACTATTCCAGAAGAGGTTCCAATTGATTATGAGAACAAAGTTGCTATCTATGATGATTATTGTGATGACTTGTATGCTATAAAGAATAATGATATCCATGAAACTTGTCATCATGATTTTAGTTTTCAATTGGATTATGCCTCACACGATAATCATTTTGTTGAGTTTGCTCCCACTATTATTCATGAGAAGAATTTTGCTTATGTGGAGAGTAGGAAATTTTCTATGCATGTAGATCATGAAAAGAATGCTTTATGTGATGGTTATATTGTTGAATTCATTCATGATGCTACTGAAAATTATTATGAGGGAGGAATATATGCTTGTAAGAATTGCAATAATATCAAGTTTCCTCTATATGTGCATAAAGTTTTAAAGTTATGCTTGTTTTGCCTTCCTATGCAAGTTGATTCTTGTTCCGACAAGTTGTTTGCTCACAAAATCCCTATGCATAGGAACAGGGTTAGACTTAAATGTGCTATTCATATTCTTCATGATGCTCTCTTTATGTTATAATACTTATCTTTTATGTGAGCATCATTGAAATCATCATGCCTAGCTAGGGGCGCTAAACGTTAGCGCTTGTTGGGAGGCAACCCAATTTTATTTTTGTTCCTGTTTAGTAATAAGTAATTCATCTAGCCTCTGTTTAGATGTAGTTTTATGTCTTAATTAGTGTTTGTGCCAAGTAGAACCTTTGGGAAGACTTGGGGAAAGTCTTTGCGATCATGCTGTAAAAAAACATAAACTTTAGCGCTCACGAGAATTGCTGACATTTTTTTATTGGAGAGCACTATTTAGTTAATTATTTTTGCATATAATTAATAGATAAATTCCTCACGTCCAGAAATTTATTTTAGAATTTTTGGGGTTCCAGAAGTATACGTTTGATCCAGATTACAACAGACTCTTCTGTTTTGACAGATTCTGTTTTTCTATGTGTTGTTTGCTTATTTTGATGAATCTATGAGTAGTATGGAGGGTATGAACCATATAGAAGTTGGAACACAGTAGATATTACACCAATATGAATTTAGAAAGAGTTCACAACAGTACCTAAGTGGTGATTTATTTTCTTATACTAACGGAGCTTACGAGTTTTCTGTTAAGTTTTGTGTTGTGAAGTTTTCAAGTTTTGGGTAAAGATTCGATGGACTATGGAATTAGGAGTGGAAAGAGCCTAAGCTTGGGGATGCCCAAGGCACCCCAAGGAAATATTCAAGGACAACCAAGAGCCTAAGCTTGGGGATGCCCCGGAAGGCATCCCCTCTTTCGTCTTCGTTCATCGGTAACTTTACTTGGAGCTATATTTTTATTCACCACATGATATGTTTTTTGATTGGAGCGTCATTTTTTTTTATTTTGCTTGCTATATGAATAAAATACCAAGATCTGAAATTCTTAAATGTTAGAGAGTCTTCACATAGTTGCATAATTATTCGACTACTCATTGATCTTCACTTATATCTTTCGGAGTAGTTTGTCATTTGCTCTAGTGCTTCACTAATATCTTTTAGAGCAAAGTGGTGGTTTTATTTGATAGAAATAATTGATCTCATGCTTCACTTATATCATTTTGAGAGTCCTTTAGAACAACATGGCAATAATAAAAACTTTCATATAAGTGCATTGAATACTAGGAGAAGTTTGATACTTGATAATTGTTTTGAGATATGGAGATGGTGATATTAGAGTCATGATAGTTGAGTAGTTGTGAATTTGAGACATACTTGTGTTGAAGTTTGTGATTCCCGTAGCATGCACGTATGGTGAACTGTTATGTGACGAAGTCGGAGCATGATTTGTTGATTGATTGTCCTCCTTATGAGTGGTGGTCGGGGACGAGCGATGGTCTTTTCCTACCAATCTATCCCCCTAGGAGCATGCGCGTAGTACTTTGTTTCAATAACTAATAGATTTTTGCAATAAGTATGTGAGTTCTTTATGACTAATGTTGAGTCCATGGATTATACGCACTCTCACCCTTCCACCATTTCTAGCCTCTCTAGTACCGCACAACTTTCGCCGGTACCATAAACCCACCATTTACCTTCCTCAAAACAGCCACTATACCTACCTATTATGGCATTTCCATAGCCATTCCGAGATATATTGCCATGCAACTTTCCACCGTTCCATTATTATGACACGCTCCATCATTTCATATTGCTTTGCATGATCATGTAGTTGACATCGTATTTGTGGCAAAGCCACCGTTCATAATTTTTCATACATGTCACTCTTGATTCATTGCCCATCCCGGTACTCCGCCGGAGGCATTCATATAGAGTCATACTTTGTTCTAGTATCGAGTTGTAATCATTGAGTTGTAAATAAATAGAAGTGTGATGATCATCATTCATAGAGCATTGTCCCCAAAAAAAGATAGGCCAAAAAAAGGAAAGGCCAAATAAAAAAGGGACAATGCTACTATCCTTTTACCACACTTGTGCTTCAAAGTAGCACCATGACCTTCATGATAGAGAGTCTCTTGTTTTGTCACTTTCATATACTAGTGGGAAATTTTCATTATAGAACTTAGCTCGTATATTCCAACAGTGGGCCTCCTCAAGTGCCCTAGGTCTTCGTGAGCAAGCAAGTTGGATGCACACCCATTTAGTTTCTTTTGTTGATCTTTCATACATTTATAGCTCTAGTGCATCTGTTGCTTAGCAATCCCTACTCACTCACATTGATATCTATTAATGGGCATCTCCATAATCCGTTGATACACCTTGTTGATGTGAGACTATCTTCTCCCTTTTTGTCTTCTCCGCAACCACCATTCTATTCCACCTATAGTGCTATGTCCATGGCTCACGCTCATGTATTGTGTGAAGATTGAAAAAGTTTGAGAACATCAAAAGTATGAAACAATTGCTTGGCTTGTCATCGGGGTTGTGCATGATTTAAATACTTTGTGTGGTGAAGATGGAGCATAGCCAGACTATATGATTTTGTAGGGATAGCTTTCTTTGCCCATGTTATTTTGAGAAGACATGATTACTTTGTTAGTATGCTTGAAGTATTATTATTTTTATGTCAGTATTAAACTTTTGTCTTGAATCTTATGGATCTAAATATTCTTGCCACAATAAAGAAGATTACATGGATAAATATGTTAGGTAGCATTCCACATCAAAAATTCTGTTTTTATCATTTACCTACTCGAGGACGAGCAGGAATTAAGCTTGGGGATGCTGATACGTCTCCAACATATCTATAATTTTTTATTGTTCCATGCTATTATATTATCAACCTTGGATGTTTTATATGCATTTATATGCTATTTTATATGACTTTTCGGACTAACCTATTAACCTATAGCCCAGTGCCAATTTCTGTTTTTCTTTGTTTTAGAGTATCGCAGAAAAGGAAAATCAAACGGAGTCCAATTGACCTGAAACTTCACGGAACTTATTTTTGGAACGGAAGCAATCCAGAAGACTTGGGGTGTACATAAGGGAAGCAACGAGGAAGGCACGAGGCAGGGGGCGCGCCCACCCCCTGGGCGCGCCCTCCACCCTCGTGGGCCCCTCGTGGCCCCCCTGACGTATTTCTTCCTCCTATATATACCAATATACCCTAAAACCATCGAGGAGCACAATAGATCGGGAGTTCCGCCACCAGAAGCCACCAAAAACCAATCTAGACCCGTTCCGGCACCCTGCCGGAGGGGGAATCCCTCTCCGGTGGCCATCTTCATCATCCTGGTGCTCTCCATGATGAGGAGTGTGTAGTTCTCCCTCGGGGCTGAGGGTATGTACCAGTAGCTATGTGTTTGATCTCTCTCTCTCTCGTGTTCTTGAGGTGGTACGATCTTGATGTATCGCGAGCCTTGCTATTATAGTTGGGTCTTATGATGTTTCTCCCCCTCTACTCTCTTGTAATGAATTGAGTTTTCCCTTTGAAGTTATCTTATCGGATTGAGTCTTTAAGGATTTGAGAACACTTGATGTATGTTTTGCATGTGCTTATTTGTGGTGACAATGGGATATCACGTGATCCACTCGATGTATGTTTTGATGATCAACTTGCGGGTTCCGCCCATGAACCTATGCATAGGGGTTGGCACACGTTTTCATCTTGACTCTCTGGTAGAAACTTTGGGGCACTCTTTGAAGTACTTTGTGCTGGCTTGAATAGATGAATCTGAGATTGTGTGATGCATATCGTATAATCATACCCCACGGATACTTGAGGTGACATTGGAGTATCTAGGTGACATTAGGGTTTTGGTTGATTTGTGTCTTAAGGTGTTATTCTAGTACGAACTCTATGATAGATCGAACGGAAATAATAGCTTCATGTTATTTTACTACGGACTTTTGAATAGATCGATCAGAAAGGATAACTTTGAGGTGGTTTCGTACCCTACCATAATCTCTTCGTTTGTTCTCCGCTATTAGTGACTTTGGAGTGACTCTTTGTTGCATGTTGAGGAATAGTTATATGATCCAATTATGTTATTATTGTTGAGAGAACTTGCACCGGTGAAAGTATGAACCCTAGGCCTTGTTTCAACGCATTGCAATACCGTTTGTGCTCACTTTTATCATTAGTTACCCTGCTGTTTTTATATTTTCAGATTACAAAAACCTTTATCTACCATCGATATACCACTTGTATCACCATCTCTTCGCCGAACTAGTGCACCTATAAAATTTACCATTGTATTGGGTGTGTTGGGGACACAAGAGACTCTTTGTTATTTGGTTGTAGGGTTGCTTGAGAGAGATCATCTTCATCCTACGCCTCCTACGGATTGATAAACCTTAGGTCATCCACTTGAGGGAAATTTGCTATTGTCCTACAAACCTCTGCACTTGGAGGCCCAACAACGTCTACAAGAAGAATGTTGTGTAGTAGACATCAGGGGTCAGAAGTGAAAACAGTGAATATGGTATACACGCCATACGACTGTACAGGGGAATAGGAGAAACACTCCCTTCGGACTGAGGATCACACTGTGGCACCCTTAGACAAAGCACAAAGCGGTCTCATTAAACCGCATACCTCGTCGGCCATTAAGCCACTGGTCTCCATTCAATAGGATCAACCAAGTTCGGAGAAGGACTAGCAGTTCGGCTTCTGCCGTCCACCTCATATGCCTGTGAAATCTGTACCGCGCGTACATAACTATGCACTTCAAATAGCATGGACATCGGCGGAAGCATAACACGGACGGATCCACAATTAATCCCATAAACTACTCCCTTTTCCCCTTTTTCTAACTACTTTTTCTTCTTCCTTTTTTCTCTTTCCTCTCCACAAGTGGCTCAATGGCTGGCCACAAACTCTATCGGACTTCGGATTCGTACACTCACCCAAGGGCTATATCCGTCAAGGAGTCCCTTCACCGAGGAAAGGTGGCGCAGACGTGCGATAGGAGGTCCAAAATAACTTTTTGTAGACCGCACTCTCTATTTTGAGCCTGTAAAGTGCCTTTTTCCTCCGCCTTCGACCCCTGGCATGTTAAATAGCCATGGTCGCGGCTTTATTATCTATATAAACGATTAGCACATCACTCAGATCCCGGTAAAAATAATCCACTCTTTTCTAAAGAACCCAGTTTTGCCCCTACGGTTGTTTTAAACATACACCTTGGTATAACTTTCCAGGGGCTCGGTATGGGAACAAACTAGTTGCCGACAAGTCTGAACAGCTCTACCGCGTACTTCGACGTCGCGAGTTTGGCCTTATATGCATCAACTCCGAATCATTTCTTGGGTCAATAGTTGGGTTGCCCAGCTCCTGTGCTTGCTATCCTACGTTCCGCTCTATTGGCTAGGGTAGTAAAGGGAGAGCTACTGCGATTGTGCTTCCGGTTCACCTGGTTAAGCACCTCAGTAGAGAAAGCCAAAAACTGACTGTCATGATGCGGCGAGAGCTGGTCAACCACTCGATGACTTATTGGAATCTTTCGTGATTCCCTCTGTGTCACACGAAGGACCTCTTTTCGGTTAAATATGTAGACGCATCGTATGAATAAGCCACATACATACAAGGGGCTATATCGTAGACCCACCAGAAAACACCTATGGCTAAGTGAAAGTGTTAACGCCCTATAGTCCGATTGCCTAGTTCGCCGCATTGACACCTCCTTCACGGACCAAGACGTTGGGTCAAGAGTGATCAAATTCTTTTCCGAACACCCCCTATTTTCTACGAGGGGGCTGAAGCCGACGGCTGGAAAGCTTTCAGATTATATACAAATGGCCAGACATGAGGAATAAAATCCTTTAGGCAAAACTAAAATATAGACTGATTATAAAAATTGTCTTTTACAATTCGTACAGAGTTCATTAGAATATTATGCCTTTCGAACATTGACCCTCTATCAAGCGGGCAGCCTCCAAGACGTCCTCAAAATAATGCTCTGGTGCGAGATGGTCCTTGCCCTTGGGTGGACCCTTCGCTGCAATATCGATGGCCTTCATCTTCCCCCAGTATGTCCTCACTCGGGCAAAGGCCATCCGTGCACCTTCAATTCATGCCGACCACTTTGCGGCGTCGATACGTGGCACCGCATCAGTAAGCCGCTGCACCAAGCCGAAGTAGCTATTCGGAATAGGCTCAGTCGGCCACAGCCGAAGTATGACGTTCTTCATGGCAGCGCCAGACATCCTGTGAAGCTCGGCCCATTGGGACATCTGTTCATTCAGCAGCAGAGGGCGTTTTGATGCACTAAACTGTGACCAGAAAAGCTTCTCCGTTGCATGTCCCTCTTCCGCCTGGTAAAACTGCGCCGCATCAGAAGAACTCTTCGGCAGGTCCAAAAACACGTCTAGAGAGCTCCACACTTTGTTAAGCTGAGCATAATTCGGATCATTGAACTTAGTCTGTAATAAAAAGGGCTTACTAGCCATAATCTCCCCAGCTTGTCAGATCTCCTCACGGGCCGCTCTAGATTCGGACCGCGCTTCTTTCGCCTCTCGCAAGGGCTTGTCAAGATCAGCCGTTTTGGCTTTATTTGCTTTCTCAAGGAATTCACAGCGGCTAGTAGCATTCTTTAGTTCGAGCGCCATCGCGGATATTTTCCCCGCGTCTTGGTGTCGAGCAGCTTGTTCGGCCTTTAACTCGGCCGATGCCTTTTCGGCAGCCGCATTACTAAATCGGGCCTGCTCCTTGGCCTGGGCCAGCTCCGCCCGAAGAACCTCAATGGCGGCGGCACCATCTGTAGCCATATATATCCCAGCATGCAATTTTTAGCATCATGCTTATATTACAAACACGTATGTGTAAGGACTGCTCCGAATACATACCTTGCGACTCGTCAACACGCCTATTGATTAACGCAATGTTATCCCCTGCCACATCAAGCTTCCACTGCGACTCGACAATATCCATAGTTCGGGCAGTCGTCAAGGGAGAAACAACATGTGTTCCAATTAATCAGGTTAGTCCCTGGGCATTTCTTTTGATCCTCTGATTGCCTCCCTCGAGAAGCCAATCAGAGTCTCAGGGGCTACTATCTATACACAAGTGTATTTTGTGAATAAAACACAATTGAACATATTACAGTACAAACCTCGAAACCTCTTAGTAGGCCCACAAAGTCCTCATTCAATCCGCGCTTCGCGGACAGGACCTTTTCAACCACCGTACCCATCAAGGTTCGATGTTCCTCTGAGACGGATGCCTACTGCAGCATGTTCGTCAGTATATCCGGCGCCTCTAGATCTCTGGAGGCCGCTGTTGAAGTATGGACACCCTTTGAAGGGATCCGTTTATTCGTATCCGGTTGTAGACCGGATTGTTCGGGGCCTTCATTACAGGTCCCCAGACCCTGGGTCACCGAAGTGTCACCTTCGGGTAATATCTTCATCATCCCTCGCAACACCTGTTGGTCGGGGGAGAACCTCTGTGATCACAGCTCGAAGTCGTCCGCCCTATTGGTCGGAGAGTGATACGTCTCCAACGTATCTATAATTCTGATTGCTCCATGCTATATTATCTACTGTTTTGGACATTATTGGGCTTTATTATCCACTTTTATATTATTTTTGGGACTAACCTATTAACCGGAGCCCCAGCCCAGAATTGCTATTTTTTTTGCCTATTTTAGGGTTTCGAAGAAAAGGAATGTCAAACGGAGTCCAAACAGGATGAAACCTTCGGGAACGTGATTTTCTCACCGAACATGATCCAAGAGACTTGGACCCCACGTCAAGAAACAAAGGAGGAGGCCACGAGGTAGGGGGGCACGCCTACCCCCCCCAGGCGCGCCCTCCACCCTCGTGGGCCCCCTGTTGCTCCACTGACGTACTCCTTCCTCCTATATATACCTACGTACCCCCAAACGATCAGATACGGAGCCAAAACCCTAATTCCACCACCGCAACTTTCTGTATCCACGAGATCCCATCTTGGGGCATGTTCCAGAGCTCCGCCGGAGGGGGTATCCATCATGGAGGGCTTCTACATCATCACCATAGCCCCTCCGATGAAGTGTGAGTAGTTCACCTCAGACCTACGGGTCCATAGTTATTAGCTAGATGGCTTCTTCTCTCTTTTTGGATCTCAATACAATGTTCTCCTGCTCTCTTGTGGAGATATATTCGATGTAATCTTCTTTTTGCGGTGTGTTTGTTGAGACCGATGAATTATGGGTTTATGATCAAGTCTATCCATGAACAATATTTGAATCTTCTCTAGATTATTTTATGTATGATTGTTTATCTTTGCAAGTCTCTTCGAATTATCAGTTTAGTTTGGCCTACTAGATTGATCTTTCTTGCGATGGGAGAAGTGCTTAGCTTTGGGTTCAATCTTACGGTGTCCTTTCCCAGTGACAGTAGGGGCAGCAAGGCACGTATTGTATTGTCGCCATCGAGGATAACAAGATGGGGTTTTCATCATATTGCATGAGTTTATCCCTCTACATCATGTCATCTTGCTTAAGACGTTACTCTGATTTCATGAACTTAGTACTCTAGATGCATGCTGGATAGCGGTCGATGAGTGGAGTAATAGTAGTAGATGCAGGCAGGAGCCGGTCTATTTGTCTCGGACGTGATGCCTATATACATGATCATACCTAGATATTCTCATAACTATGCTCAATTCTGTCAATTGCTCAACAGTAATTCGTTCACCCATCATAAAATACCTATGCTCTTGAGAGAAGCCACTAGTGAAACCTATGGCCCCCGGGTCTATCTTCATCATTTTAATCTTCCAATACTTAGTTATTTTCTTTGCCTTTTTACTTTGCTTTTATTTTACTTTGCATCTTTATCATAAAAATACCAAAAATATTATCTTATCATATCTATCAGATCTCACTCTCCGAAGTGGCCGTGTAGGGATTGACAACCCCTTATCGCGTTGGTTGCGAGGATTTATTTGTTTTGTGCAAGTGCGAGGGACTCGCGCGTAGCCTCCTACTAGTTTGATACCTTGTTTCTCAAAAACTGAGGGAAATACTTACGCTACTTTGCTGCATCATCCCTTCCTCTTCGGGGAAAACCAACACAGTGCTCAAGAGGTAGCAAGAAGGATTTCTGGCGCCGTTGCTGGGGAGGTTCGCGCAAGTCAAGATTTGACTCCCGACAACTATCCATTTCTGGCGCTGTTGCCGGGGAGTCTACGCAAAAGTCAATATACCAAGTACCCATCACAAGCCTTATCTCCCGCATTACATTATTTGCCATTTGCCTCTTGTTTTCCTCTCCCCCACTTCACCCTTGCCGTTTTATTCGCCCTCTCTCTCTCTATCCTCCCTCTCTTTCTCTATTTGCCTCTTTTTGCCCTTTGCACCTTCTGCAGTTATGTCTGAAATTGGGGAAATTATTGTCGATATGGACAATAATAATACCATGAAAAATTCTGATGCTCCTGCTGAAGAACCCCCCATCTTACATACAAAAAATTCTGTGTTGGTAGTGGTAATATTATTGGAAAAGGAGTTATTCAAGATTTCTTTACTTGTGCCTGTGATTTACCTTCTATGGGTAGTTCTATCCTTCACAGAACTAGTAGTCTTGCAGAAGCTCTTGACATGCTTGTAGTTGAACTTGAAAGACAATTTATGCACATGCATCCTTGCATACAAAGGATTTTCCTAGAATTTTCTAATATTGAGCATTCTTCTGTTAAGCGTGCCGCTACTATATTTTTGGCTGATGAGTTTAGATTCATAATAAAAGAGCCCAAAGAAATCTTTGCGCATTATAGGGTGGACGCTTGCCGTCCTCCCATTGAGGCTATCCTTTTTGATCAAGAAGAAATAATGCATTTTCAATCTCTAGACTATGTTGCTTTCAATGAAAATCTTAGAAAAAGGGTTCCTACCAATGTTTTAGTTGATAGAATTTCTAAGCTTAATGATGATTTGGCCATTCGAAATAATGAACTAGGATATTCTCTTGAATATAGGCTCACAAAGTTCTGTCAAAAGAATGCTTATAATGATGAATTGGTTGTGCAATACTAAGGACCAAAGGAGGAACCTATACCTCCCAAGGTTGATCTTGGGGACTTTTGCCCCATTAAATTTAGCCCTTTTGATTACTTTTGCTTGCTTCAAAGAAAACATGCTGCCGAACATAGAGAGTATGAGATGATTTTTAATGATCTATCTTACTATTATGGCAATACCTAGATCTATCCTTACTTTTTATGCCTAGCTAGGGGCGTTAAATGATAGCGCTTGTTGGGAGGCAACCCAATTTTATTTTTATTCCTTGATTTTTGCTCCTGTTTAGTAATAAATAATTTATCTATCCTCTGTTTAGGTTGTGTTTTTTGTGTTTAATTAGTGATTGTGCCAAGTAGAACCGTTGGGAAGACTTGGGGAAAGTCTTGATATCTTGCTGTAAAAAACAGAAACTTTAGCGCTCACGAGAACTGCTGCCATTTTTATTTGGAAAGTGATATTTAGTTAATTATTTTTTCAGATGATTAATAGGTAAATTCCTCACGTCCATCAATTTATTTTAGAATTTTTGGGGTTCCAGATCTTGCGCTAGTTACAGATTACTACAGACTGTTCTGTTTTTGACAGATTCTGTTTTTCGTGTGTTGTTTGCTTATTTTGATGAATCTATGGCTAGTAAAATAGTTTATAAACCATAGAGAAGTTGGAATACAGTAGGTTTAACACCAATATAAATAAAGCATGAGTTCATTACAGTACCTTGAAGTGGTCTTTTGTTTTCTTTCGCTAACGGAGCTCACGAGATTTTCTACTTTGAGTTTTGTGTTGTGAAGTTTTCAAGTTTTGGGTAAAGATTTGATGGATGATGGAACAAGGAGTGGCAAGAGCCTAAGCTTGGGGATGCCCATGTCACCCCCAAGATAATCTAAGGACACCTAAAAGCCAAAGCTTGGGGATGCCCCGGAAGGCATCCCCTCTTTTCGTCTACTTCTATCGGTAACTTTACTTGGAGCTATATTTTTATTCACCACATGATATGTGTTTTGCTTGGAGCATCTTGTATGATTTGAGACTTTTCCTTTTAGTTTACCACAATCATCCTTGATGTACACACCTTTTCGGGAGAGCCATACATGATTTGTAATTTGTTAGAATACTCTATGTGCTTCACTTATACCTTTTTGAGTTATATAGTTTTGCTCTAGTACTTCACTTATATCTTTTAGAGCACGGTGGTGGATTTGTTTTATAGAAACTATTGATCTCTCATGCTTCACTTATATTATTTTGAGAGTCTTAAATAGCATGGTAATTTTCTTAAATAATCATAATATTCTAGGTATTCAAGATTAGTAAAAAAAATTTATGAGTGTTTTGAATACTAAGAGAAGTTTGATGCTTGATGATTGTTTTGAGATATGGAGGTAATAATATCAAAGTCGTGCTAGTTGAGTAGTTGTGAAATTGAGAAATGCTTGTGTTGAAGTTTGCAAGTCCCGTAGCATGCACGTATGGTAAACATTATGTAACAAATTTGAAACATCAGGTGTTATTTGATTGTCTTACTTATGAGTGGTGGTCGGGGACGAGCGATGGTCTTTTCCTACCAATCTATCCCCCTAGGAGCGTGCGCGTAGTGATTGGTTTTTGATGAATTGTAGATTTTTGCAATAAGTATGTGAGTTCTTTATGACTAATGTTGAGTCCATGGATTATACGCACTCTCACCCTTCCATCATTGCTAGCCTCTTCGGTACCGTGGATTGACCTTTCTCACATTGAGAGTTGGTGCAAACTTCGCCGGTGCATCCAAACCCCGTGATATGATACGCTCTTTCACACATAAACCTCCTTATATCTTCCTCAAAACAGCCACCATACCTACCTATTATGGCATTTCCATAGCCATTCTGAGATATATTGCCATGCAACTTTCCACCATTCCGTTTATCATGACACATTCATCATTGTCATATTGCTTAGCATGATCGTGTAGTTGACATAGTATTTGTGGCAAAGCCACCGTTCATAATACTTTCATACATGTCACTCTTGGTTCATTGCATATCTCGGTACACCGCTGGAGGCATTCATATAGAGTCATATCTTGTTCTAAGTATCGACTTGTAATTCTTAAGTTGTAAGTAAATAGAAGTGTGATGACCATCATCCATAGAGCATTGTCCTAAAAAGGGAGAAAGGTCAAAAAAAGGCCAAATAAAAAAAGGGACAATGCTACTATCCTTTGCCACACTTGTGCTTCAAAGTAGCACCATAATCTTCATGATAGAGAGTCTTTTGTTTTGTCTCTTTCATATAGTAGTGGGAAATTTTCATTATAGAACTTGGCTTGTATATTCCAACAATGGGCCTCCTCAAGTGCCCTAGGTCTTCGTGAGCAAGCAAGTTGGATGCACACCCACTTAGTTTGTTTTGTTGAGCTTTCATACATTTATAGCTCTAGTGCATCCGTTGCATGGCAATCCCTACTCCTTGCATTAACATCAATCGATGGGCATCTCCATAGCCCATTGATTAGCCTCGTTGATGTGAGACTTTCTCCTTTTTCTCTTCTCCACATAACCCCCATCATATTCTATTCCACCCATAGTGCTATATCCATTGCTCGCACTCATATATTGCGTGAAAGTTTATAGGTTTGAGATTACTAAAGTATGAAACAATTGCTTGGCTTGTCATCAGGGTTGTGCATGATGAGAGCATTCTCGTGTGACGAAAATGGAGCATGACTAAACTATATGATTTTGTAGGGATGAACTTTCTTTGGGCATGTTATTTTGAGAGGACATAATTGCTTAGTTAGTATGCTTGAAGTATTATTATTTTTATGTCAATATGAACTTTTATCTTGAATCTTTCGGATCTGAATATTCATACTACAATTAAGAAGAATTACATTAAAATTATGCCAAGTAGCACTCCGCATCAAAAATTCTGTTTTTATCATTTACCTACTCGAGGACGAGCAGGAATTAAGCTTGGGGATGCTTGATACGTCTCCAACGTATCTATAATTTTTGATTGCCTCATGCTATATTATCTACTGTTTTGGACATTATTGGGCTTTATTATCCACTTTTATATTATTTTTGGACTAACCTATTAACTGGAGGCCTAGCCCAGAATTGCTGTTTTTTTGCCTATTTTATGGATTAGAAGAAAAGGAATATCAAACGGAGTCCAAATGGAATGAAACCTTCGGGAACGTGATTTTCTCACCGAACATGATCCAGGAGACGTACTCCTTCCTCCATATATACCTACGTACCCCCAAACGATGAGATACGAAGCCAAAACCCTAATTCCACCGCCGCAACTTTTTGTGTCCATGATATCCCATCTTGGGGCCAGTTCCGGAGCTCCGCCGGAGGGGGTATTCATAACGGAGGGCTTCTACATCATCACCATAGCCCCTCCAATGAAGTGTGAGTAGTTCACCTCAAACCTACGGGTCCATAGTTATTAGCTAGATGGCTTCTTCTCTCTCTTTTTGGATCTCAATACAATGTTCTCCCGCTCTCTTGTGGAGATCTATTCGATGTAATCTTCTTTTTGCGGTGTGTTTGTTGAGACCGATGAATTGTGGGTTTATGATCAAGTCTATCTATGAAAAATATTTGAATCTTCTCTGAATTCTTTTATGTATGATTGGTTATCTTTGCAAGTCTCATCGAATTATTAGTTTGGTTTGGCCTACTAGATTGATCTTTCTTGCAATGGGAGAAGTGCTTAGCTTTGGGTTCAATCTTGCGGTGTCCTTTCCCAGTGACAGTAGGGGCAGCAAGGCACGTATTGTATTATTGCCATCAAGGATAACAAGATGGGGCTTTCATCATATTGCATGAGTTTATCCCTCTACATCATGTCATCTTGCTTAAGGTGTTACTCTTTTTTCATGACTTAATACTCTAGATGCATGCTGGATAGCGGTCGATGAGTGGAGTAATAGTAGTAGATGCAGGCAGCAGTCGGTCTACTTGTCTCAGACGTGATGACTATATACATGATCATACCTAGATATTCCCATAACTATGCTCAATTCTGTCAATTGCTCAACAGTAATTCATTCACCCACCGTAAAATACCTATGCTCTTGAGAGAAGCCACAAGTGAAACCTATGGCCCCCGGGTCTATCTTCATCATATTAATCTTCCAATACTTAGTTATTTCCTTTGCCTTTTTACTTTGCCTTTATTTTACTTTGCATCTTTCTCATAAAAATATCAAAAATATTACCTTATCATATCTATCAGATCACTCTCTCGTAAGTGGCCATGTAGGGATTGACAACCCCTTATCGTGTTGGTCGCGAGGATTTATTTGTTTCGTGCAGGTGCGAGGGACTCGCACATAGCCTCCTACTGGATTGATACCTTGGTTCTCAAAAACTGAGGGAAATACTTACACTACTTTGCTGCATCATCCCTTCATCTTCGGGGAAAACCAATGCAGTGCTCAAGAGGTAGCAGAGAGGCCGGTGGAGGCGTCTCGCTTTCCATCATCTCTGGGAGAAGCTCCCCCGAGGAAGAAGATTTTTTAAGAAGACTGCGTGCCGAACTGCAAAAAATATATATTCTAGGCATTACTAGAAAAAGAATGGGACATGTCTAAAACATCCTTGTTTACTTACGATTTGGTCTGAGGCTTGCCCTCATCATGAGACTGCGCGTCGACGTCCTTGATACGTCTCCAACGTATCTGTAATTTTTGATTTCTCCATGCTATATTATCTACTGTTTTGGACTATATTGGGCTTTATTTTCCATTTTTATATTATTTTTGGGACTAACCTATTAATCGGAGGCCCAGCCCGAAATTGTTGTTTTTTTGCCTATTTCAGTGTTTCAGATAAACGGAATATCAAACGGAGTCCAAACGGAATAAAATCTTCGGGAACGTGATTTTCTCACCAAATGTGATCCAGGAGACTTGGACCCTACTGCAAGGAAGCAAAGAGTTGCTCACGAGGGTGGGGGCGCGCCTCCTGCCTCGTGGGACCCTCGGTGCTCCACCGACATACTCCTTCCTCCTATATACACACACGTACCCCCAAACGATCAGAATATGAGCCAAAACCTAATTCCACTGCCGCAACTTTCTGTATCCACGAGATCCCATCTTGGGGCCTGTTCCGGAGCTCCGTCGGAAGAGGGCCGTCATCACGGAGGGCTTGTACATCATCATAGCCTCTTCGATGAAGTGTGAGTAGTTTACCTCAGACCTTCAGGTCCATAGTTAGTAGCTAGATGGCTTCTTCTCTCTCTTTGAATCTCAATACAAAGTTCTCCCCCTCTCTTGTGGAGATCTATTTGATGTAATCTTCTTTTTGCGGTGTGTTTGTTGAGACCGATGAATTGTGGGTTTATGATCAAGTCTATATATGAATAATATTTGAATCTTCTCTGAATTCTTTTATGTATGATTGGGTATCTTTGCAAGTCTCTTCGAATTATCCATTTGGTTTGGCCAACTAGATTGGTAGTTCTTGCCATGGGAGAAGTGCTTAGCTTTGGGTTCGATCTTGCGGTGTCCTTACCCAGTGACAGAAGGGGCAGCAAGGCACGTATTGTATCATTGCCATCGAGGATAACAAGATGTGGTTTATTTCATATTGCATGAATTTATCTCTCTACATCATGTCATCTTGCTTAAGGCGTTACACTGTTTTTAACTTAATACTCTAGATGCATGCTAGATAGCGGTCGATGAGTGGAGTAATAGTAGTAGATGCAGAATCGTTTCGATCTACTTTTCACGGACGTGACGCCTATATACATGATCATGCCTAGATATTCTCATAATTATGAACAATTCTATCAATTGCTCAACAGTAATTTGTTCACCCACCGTAGAATACTTATGCTCTTGAGAGAAGCCACTAGTGAAACCTATGGCCCCTGGGTCTATTCTCATCATATCAATCTCCATCACTTTTATGTTGTTTTGCTATTTACTTTGCCTTTAATTTTTGATTTGCATCTTTATATCAAAAATACCAAAAATATTCTATCTATCAGAGCTCACTCTCGTAAGTGACCATGAAGGGCTTGACAACCCCTAATCGCATTGGTTGTGAGTAGCTATCATGTTGTGCAGGTACGAGGGACTTGAGCATGGCCTCCTACTGGATTGATACCATGGTTCTCAAAAATTGAGGGAAATACTTACACTACTCTGCTGCATCATCCCTTCCTCTTCGGGGAAAACCAACGCGGTGTGTTTGTCGAGATCCGATGAATTGTGGGTTTATGATCAAGATTATCTATGAACAATATTTTATTCTTCTCTGAATTCTTTTATGCATGATTTAATATCTTTGCAAGTCTCTTGGAATTATCAGTTTGGTTTGGCCTACTAGATTGATCTTTCTTGCAATGGGAGGAGTGCTTAGCTTTGGGTTCAATCTTGCGGTGTCCTTTCCCAGTGACAGCAGGGGCAGCAAGGCACGTATTGTATTGTTGCCATCGAGGATAAAAAGATGGGGTTTATATCATATTTCTTGAGTTTATCCCTCTACATCATGTCATCTTGCCTAATGCATTACTCTGTTCTTATGAACTTAATACTCTATATGCATGCTGGATAGCGGTTGATGTCTGGAGTAATAGTAGTAGATGCAGAATCGTTTCGGTCTACTTGTCGCGGACGTGATGCCTATATACACGATCATGCCTAGATATTCTCATAACTATGCGCTTTTCTATCAATTGCTCGACAGTAATTTGTTCACCCACCGTAGAATTTTCTATCTTGAGAGAAGCCACTAGTGAAACCTATGGCCCCCGGGTCTATTTTCCATCATATTATTTTCCTATCTACTTGCTATTTCTATCATTGTTTATTTTGCAATCTTTATTTTCCAATCTATACAATAAAAATACTGAAAATATTTATCTTATTATCTCTATCAGATCTCACTTTCGTAAGTGACCGTGAAGGGATTGACAACCCCTTTATCGCGTTGGTTGCGAGGTTCTTGTTTGTTTGTGCAGGTACTAGGGACTTGCGTGTTACCTCCTACTGGATTGATACCTTGGTTCTCAAAAACTGAGGGAAACATTTACGCTACTTTGCTGCATCACCCTTTCTTCTTCAAGGGAAAACCAATGCATGCTCAAGAGGTAGCAGGATGCATCTAGGAGGTGGTGCGAGAGGCATACTATATCGAGGGGGAAGGACTGTGCGAGTATGAGATCGATGAAAAGAGTGGTGGGAGTGGGGCATGGACGGTGAGAAGAGAAGAGGGGAAGCTTGTGTTTGTGGTAGGCACACCTGGCTAGAGAGGCATATCGATCGATGTGTGCCGTAAAGAAAGAGCTGGGGGGCCTACACACACCGCGGGTGAACAACCTAAAGTGAAAAGACGAATTTGCACGATGGAGCTAGAGAATGCTGAGGGAGGGTGAGAAGGATGTGGCCGTGTGCATGCACGAGAGAAGTTAGCGCTAGCTACAAAGATAAGAGGATTGTGTGGGTGTAAAAGACGAATAGAGATCATAATTCATTATAAAAAGCGAATTCAGATATTTGAAGAATTTATCATAGTGATTTAGACCGACGCATGCATGAATATATATAACGGTGATACACATGGTGTGGTTATGAACATGTTATACTACATATAATATATTTTATCTCCACTCTTATAAAAAAAAACCAGAGTTTTCAATGATGGTGTGCTTGCCATCCTGCAATACAGGCCGTCCGATTTATATCTGACGGATAGGAAGGAAACTATGGCAATTTTGAAAAAAGATACCCACACCCCTCTCCATATTTGCAAATAACGCCTCCCCTTGATCATGTTGATGTTCTGTGGAACGCATGGGCATTTTCCTAGTACTACATATAATATATAGAACATTGATTATATTTTGGGCTAATGTGTGGCTTTTGCAGCTCAGGTCTAAATACTTGTCATAATGTAGGGGCGGGGCACTATACTTTGTGTGATAAACACGGTGTGCGCATGGAACATGGTTTATATTATGAATATATAGTTAGTACATCAAATGTGCTATTATTTGGAATCAACATCAAGTGTATTCAAAAGATTGAATTCGAGTTCATATAGTACATATAGTTCATATCTATCTCTATAGTAATCATGTGGTGTGTTGTTAAGGTAATACACGAATGATGGTTGAAGTTGGCAACAATCACGATTGTAGATTCTTATTGAAATAGAGAAACAAATTCAAATTCAGTTCGAATTGCAGCGGTAGTATAAACATTTGGAATGCACTAAAATGTTGGTATGAGTAGGTTACATGCATTATACAGCCAGCGAAAAAATTTAATTGGACATAACATGGATTCATACTCTCTGTTTGTGTAGCTTTGAATAGCATTTGTATAGTAAAACGGGACACGACTCTCTCCTTGTCTGGTGTGAATAGTTTTATTTTTTTCGTTTTTTTCATTGAGGAAAGTGTGAATTGATTTGGTACATACAAGTACAATATTACACGTTAGGCTTGGCCCTACAATTCAACCCGCGCCTTGTTATATCCCGAAAATTCTGATATCGTGCTCCCTAAATTGGCGCCTTCACAACTCGCGCCTTGCGATCCCGAAATTACAACGCGCGCGAAAACTCCCTCCAGCTGTCAAATCCTGACACGCGAAATCCCCCTTCTAACCCTGAGCAGAAAGGGCCGCTAGTTCAAATCGGTGGGGGTACTTTTGTAACACAACCTACATTTTGGACAAGCGTGTCCCTAAGTCATGGTTCCCCCCTCCCATCGCCTCCTTTTCGCCATTCGAAATCCCAAGCCGCCATAACCTCTCCGCCCTAGCCGTGAAAGCCCACCCTCCTCCGTCCGCCACCTCACCTCTGCCCAGCCGGAGCCTCTTCCTCGACGACGTCGTCCACCGCAACAGCTCGACGTCCCTCATCTACCTCCCCGGATGAGGATCCGTCATCTATCTCATCGTCCTGCCGGTTCAGCCGCCCCATCCTCCACCTCCAAGGAGCTGCTTCGATGATCGCCTCGTCTATCACGGCTGTTCCATCCCCACAGCGCCGCCTTAACCTGCTCCACCGGAACCGCAGCATCCTCACCGACTCCTCGGATGAAGTCGAGGCCTACTCGGCGCCACCAAAGAGGTTGTACACTCATTGCATCACACCTTCTCCTTAACTTGACCTCCCGGCACTGACAGTGCTCCATCCCGCACCCCCATGGAGCGGCTACCTCGAAGCTAGCGCCACAGGCGACATCTCCATGGCAGCTCTCCCCAGTGTGAGGCCCCTTTGGTGGCGGTGTCCATACCAGCCGGATGTGTTGCTGCTGCTCCGGCTTCCGCTCGGTCGCTCGCGCTGCTGCTGCTGCTCCGGCTGTTGCTCGGTCGCTCGCACTGCTTCTGCTGCTCCGGCTGTCGCTCGCTCGCTCGCGCTACTGCTGCTACTTCCCGGGCTCTCGCTCGCTTGCTTGCTCTGCTGCTCTCCCCCTCGCTCGTGCTGCTGTTCTGCTCTAATTTAGCTACACTTCAGTCAACTGAATCGACTTTTGGGTCAGTCGATTTTCAGGGAGTGGTGGGTCTCGCTGGAGTTAAGGAAGAACCACCCGCAGTGGGGAGGGGGGCTCGCCGGAGAGGTACCACACTATCTATCTTAGGGTTCTGGGTGGGGTGTTGCTCGCCGGCGGTGGGGGCGCGGTGGAGGGGCGGTGGCGTGGGGATCTCCGGAGAAAAAACTTGGTGCAGGGGGGCTAGAGGGCTGGCCGAGGCAGCGGCGGACCGACGGTGGGGAGTTGTTTCGGGGCGGCGAGGCGGCGCGGGGTTCGGCCGGTGGTGGCTAGCGGCTCAGGGGGGGTGCAGGTTGAAGATGAACTGTAGGCCCTCCCTAGACTATCCCATGTGAAGTGCCTCTCTGCTACCATTGCGTTCAGTTTCGACAGTAACATTCAGATTCCATAGTAAATTTCAGTTTCGACAGTTAAGTTCAGAGTCAACAGTTTTTACCTCATCTATTGTAGTTAGGTGGTTTTTGGTGATGTAAATTTTACATCCATCACTTTTTGGTAATGCATTTTACATAATCTTTTGGAGATGCTATTAGAATCCCACTTGATATTAACGATGTCTCTCTTGTGCTACTTCAGCCTTGACGTCTTACGGCTCACCGGAGCTGCTCCAAGGACGGAACTATCCATCATAACAGAGCAGTGCCCGGGACGCCGTCTACAGATTCCTCAGATCTTTCTCCACACCTCCGACAGCCACCTCTGCCTTAACTTCTTCAGTGACCAATCCAATGGTGCTGAGGTCGACACGGCTACGGCAAAGAGGCTGTACACTTGTCGCATCACTTATTACTCTACATCCATGTCGATCCATTAGGGCTATTGTGGTTCAATGGAAAAAACATAGCAATACAAAATTTTCCTATGGCACTCTACTATTCAATTACTCATGCATTTTGTTGAAAGGAATGGAGCAAAACATCCACCCGGACCTACTTTTCAAAATCCTATGCATGAAAACAAGACCAAGTGCATTAGTGGCAAAATAACATTCTAATTGTACATGCTTTCATATGGTTTCACTTTATTTTGGCCATGTTTCTTTGCATTCCTCTGCTCCTCCTTTTCCTGTGAACCAAACACCCAAGTTGACAGAAAACTTGTGTTCACAAATGCTCTGTTTCCCATGTGCATTCCTATCCTATTCCGGTGTTTTTCCTCCTATCCCTGCGTTTTTAGAATCATGCAAGCCAAATGAGCCCTTATAGAATTACTTCAGTTACAGGTAGGTGTCGAAGAAAACTTTGTGTGGGTTGTCCTGCTCGTGCCGCGACGTTGTCCACCTCACCTGAGCTGCTCCATCGACAGAAGCATCCACCAAACTAGACATCATGACTCCTGGCCGTCTTTCGCCGCCTCATATCTCCTTCCCTGCCGCCGACACCCAGCGCAACGGCATCACCATCATCCACTCAGTAGATAAACCTGAGGAGTACACTGGTCCACAAGAGAGGTCGCACTCTTTTGTTTCTGCTTATGTTATGCATTGCTTAATATTACCTGCTACTTTATTGTCATGTTCACCTCTTAGACTCCAAGTCAGGTCCAAATTGATTTTCAAACTTGAGTTCTAAATTAGTTGTGGGGCACATATCGAGGCAGCAATGAATAGTATCTCTGTCTAATATCTAGTTCACCTAGGGTATGCCTATGTTGTTCATCTTGGGTGGGAAACAAATAGTAAAGCAATCATCATCTATTTTTTTATTAAATTAAAGCAATCATCAGCCTGCTATCATTATTTTTGGATCCATCCACTGGTTGTTACCATTACTCTAGATTTCTGCATGCTCTCCTTACATAATCTCACTATATTTTTTGTATGCATGTCAGATATTGTACATAGTCATGCTGAACATGTAGAGAAAAAGAGAAGAGTTTTGCACGGCAATACAATGTCATGCAGACATCGCTCCATGGTGGGTTCAATGGCAAGCCCTCCCCCCCTCTCCAGATTGTATTCCAGAGGAAGATATTTGTTCTGAGGCGGATTCAGACGCAGCTGACCACTCCTATTTACCCCCCAAGGTGTTTGCTCTAACTTGGCATGATGATTTTAGTCATATCATGCATATGTTGCCTTGCAGTGTCTACTTTCGACATCATATATGTCATTTGCTTAGTTTAGACATGTTCTGTAATGCCACCTGTTTAGTTTCAATATCATATATGGGAATTATGCAGTCTCATGTCTTTTAGCCAGCCATAATATATGTGATATGTGCAATTCCATCCTGTTTAACCAGGCATCATATATTTGAATGATATCTAGCCCATCCTTTCTTCATTAAATTTCCATTTGTCTACAATGTTTGTACATTAAACTACTCTTCCTGTGAATCAGCCAAGTGGGTGATGGAAAAATCTGGAGTGAAAACAAGGCCTTCAGAGCAGACAATGCTACCTGTCGAAGCAGATC
The DNA here is from genome assembly GCF_056163025.1 of Triticum urartu. Taxonomy (NCBI): domain Eukaryota; kingdom Viridiplantae; phylum Streptophyta; class Magnoliopsida; order Poales; family Poaceae; genus Triticum; species Triticum urartu. The sequence continues at coordinate 422,837,188 of NC_141877.1, read as the reverse complement.
TCTTGCTGGGTCCCGATAGCTCCTCAGAGATGGATTCAGAGACAGATGACCAGTCCTATTCCCCCACTGAGGTGTATGCTCTAACTTGGCACAGTTCTACTCCTCATATCATGCATATGGTGTCTTGCATTGCATAGTTTAGACATCATATACACAATATTCAACACCATGTTCTTAGTTCAGACATCATATATGCGAATGCCCTCCGCTTAGCACATAAATCACATATGTGAATTAAATCATGTGATCCTGGTTACTTAGATAACATGTATGTGAATTATGTCATGCGATCCTGTTTAGTTAATCATCATATCTTTGAATTATGTTATGCTATGCTATCCAGTTTAGATAGACATCATATATGTGAAATTATGTCATGCTATCCATTTTAGTTAAACCATATACATGTCAATTATTTAATGCCCTCTTTTTTCCATAATATCTATTGCATCTATCTCTCATACAATGTCTGTACATTCAATTATGTTTCCTGTTTATCAGCCATTTGAATTGGAGCGGGTGACGACAGTATCTAGCGGAGTAAAAACACGGTCTTCAAATAAAATAGTGCTACCTCTTGGTGGAGATAGCACCCCGGTTGTACATGCACGAGAACTAGCCCTACCACATATAACCCAGACTCTCACAGATTTTACCCCTACTGCGATGGACAGAGAACCAGCTTCACCCAATCTAACCCCAACCCCAGCAGATAGTAACCCAATTCCTGTTGACACAGCACCATCTCCACCACAGAGCACCCAAACAAGAGAAGTTAGTAAGGGAGCTCCAGTGCCCAAAGCGCCAGTACTACCACGGCGAACCCCAACTCCACAAGTTAGTACACCTATTCCTGTGGAGGAAGCACAACCAGCCATTCATAGTTTAGCAACTATTGCATTTGATGTTGTTAAATCCTATGTGCGTATCTTCCCATCATGGAAATATTATACTGAAAATGAAGGAAAATGCCAGTTGCAGGTGTTTGTCCAGGAGTTAGGTGTAAGTAATGTTATTCATGGCAATTACTTTGCTTTCTCCCATACATTCTACCTCCATGATGGTTATAATACAGCAAATTTTTCCATTTTTCTCTATGGAGAAGGACCGATTTGGAAACTCAGGATGAGGTAACCTGTGCTAATACCTCTGCTATCTTCAAGAATACTTGGTGGAAGTATCGGAATTACCTGAAGAAAACGTACTTCACTGGCAAAGAAACTCATCAAATTCCCTTACGTTCTCCTGAGACACATTTACTGGACGATGACTGGAACGCCTTGTTCTTTACTGGTCCCGAACCAAGAAAATGGTAAGGTCTATGAGCTCATTTTATTTTAAGTACTATATGCTTGCGTCTTACTGTACTCTGTTCATGTAGAACAAGTGCTTAAACCTGAAGAACAACTGCTCTCATTTAATATTCCATTGCTATCGTGCATACTGCTTTGCTCTTGTATATCACTGTATTTACTCATACAAACTTATTTTTAAATGAACTATTCAATGAAACTCCAATGGCACAATAGGTATGTTTACGCATGTTTCTTTAATAGGTTTGCTCTTATAAATAGCTCTGTTGATTTCAATTTCAATTGTGTATACATTTGACTTCTCATATCATGCACATTACTAGCATCATAACAGGGCCAATAGTGTTGTTCTACATGTAGACCCATGGTACCCATCTAGAATCTTGTTGTGTCATTTAGTTTCCCACGCTTTGTATTCTTTCAGTGCTGCTTTCTCTTGAACTAATATGATTTGAACCGTGTCTCTATTTTGATTTGGCAAGACAATGCAGTGACCATAGGACATAGATATATGTTTTTTTGATGCCTTTATAATGTACTACTTGGCAATAGAAGACTTGGTAGTTTAATCTTGTCCACCTTACTAATGAACTGGTTCACCAAAATGAGTTTCATATACTAGTACATGCTAAACCTGTTATGTGTCTGCTTGTTTCTTCTTTTAAAATGCTGACAGAATATTGGGGAAGAGTTCCTTATTAAGCAATGGTAAAGGAAGTAATGCAGATAAGGTTCAGGATCACGAGACATCCTTGTTGGTCTCCAACAAAGCTGATAAAACAGCTAAGGGAAACTATCTTGAAGACAATGAGGCAACCCCAAAGTCCTGTCTTGGTTTATTGTTTGAGTTACTGGCCACTACCGCTTGCACAAGCTATTCAAACTCATTATCTGAATCAGTTCGGTTTCTTGAGTCTCAACTACAAGCTGAAAGACATCGATCAGCTGTGCTGCGACAAGAAGCGGAAGGACTACGAAAGTCCCTAGAGCATTCAGATGCATACTTTCTGGTGCAACAACAAGCATTGGAGGATTTTAGCGCCAAACAAGACAACGCTAATAAGCTTGCTAAGCTTTCTAAGCTTATTGTCGGCATGGTTGATACTTAGGATAACGTTTCGTGAGCTCTTCTGAAGTTGTTTCAGTTATGGACTTGTTTTGCTGCTGCGTTTATTTGTACTGGTGGCCAATTTTGACGGCCAGTGTATGTAATATGCTTCTTTGTTCCATATATTTGCATTGGTGGCAAACTTTGATGCCCATTGGATGTAATATGTGTAATAGCTATAATAGGCTAGCGTTAGTTGCTTGCTTATTTATTTCCTTATTGTCTTGTTTAGTTGTTTGCTTGTAGTCACTGCAGTTCTTTTTCCGCGTTTTTAGTGGCCACAATAACCTAGTTTTGGTAACTAGGCCACAATAATCATGGCAACACACGGACTATTGTAACCATGGGCCTCTTGCGGGACGTAGGATCCGTGGGCCTTCTACGGGCCATAGGATCCATGGGACTTTTACGGGCCATAGGATCCATGGACTATCTACGGGCCGTATGATCCATGGGCCTTCTACGGGCCGTAGGATCCATTGGTCTTCTACAGGCCGTAGGATCCATGGGCCTTCTACGGGGCGTATAATCATTTCGTGAAACATGGGTAGTACTATTCATGGACCATAATGGGCCGTTAATATGCTATATTTGATAATGCTATGAAAACAGCCCAACAGGTTAATGGGCCACAAACAGGCGGAATGTAACCACGGGCTGTATTTGGCCCAGAAACGGAACAGGCTAGTAACGGACTATCTCTAACGAATTCTAGAAATGAGCCCAAGAATAAATGGGCCCTTAGAAGGCCGAAAGTTGACATGGGCTGGAAACGGCCGACAGAATAATGGGTCGTTAATGGGTATAAAGTGATACACTATTCATTAAGGGCCAGTTGCATCTCGGGCCTTTAATGGGCCGGGAGTTACAAAGGGACTCATATGGGACGAAAGACATCATGGGCCATACATGGGCCAGAAGTTACAACGGCCTAGAAACATATTGGACGACCCAGATGAAGCTACTGGGCTTAATTCCGAAAGGCCATAACAGGCCGGTAGTAAGCGGGCCGTTAATGGGCTATATACAAACAACCCGTTAACACGCTTTCCGTGGGCCGGCCCGTTACCTTTTGAACAAGTCAAACGGGCCGGCCTTTTCACCGGAATGGGCCTCTATTGGGTCGTGCCACGTCTTGGCATATCATAGGCGCCTCCTGTCCAATGAGTGGATGACATCTGTCCGAACGTTGAGCCGACATGTGTTTCCTTCGGCCAATGAGAATTTTACACATGGAAAATTCCCATTGGTCCGGGCTGTTAACGGGTTATCGGATCCAAAACCGGACCCGATAGCTTAACGGCATCCCATTACGGTGGATGCCACGTGTCGGTCACCCTTGCCGAAAGCACTTCTATGACGCGTGATCTATCATCATGGAAGTGGCACTTCCGTGATGATAATTTTGGTAATGTCATGGAACACTTCTATGACAACACAGGTATGACTATCTTGATTCTGGTATAAATTTGACAGAAAACGTGACCTACTGTGACAAACACGTATCATCAAGAAAATGTCTTTTTTTGTAGTGCAACTGTCGGTGTCAAAACCGGCGGATCTCGGGTAGGCGGTCCCGAACTGTGCGTCTAGGCCGGATGGTAACAGGAGGCAAGGGACACGAAGTTTTACCCAGGTTCGGGCCCTCTCGATGGAGGTAAAACCCTACGTCCTGCTTGATTAATATTGATGATATGGGTAGTACAAGAGTAGATCTACCACGAGATCGGAGAGACTAAACCCTAGAAGCTAGCCTATGGTATGATTGTTGTTGTTAATGTTGTCCTACGGACTAAAACCCTCCGGTTTATATAGACACCGGAGAGGGTTAGGGTTACACAAAGTCGGTTACAATGGTAGGAGATCTGCATATCCGTATCGCCAAGCTTGCCTTCCACGCCAAGGAAAGTCCCTTCCGGACACGGGACGAAGTCTTCAATCTTGTATCTTCATAGTCTAGGAGTCCGGCTGAAGGTATAGTCCGGCTATCCGAGCACCCCCTAATCCAGGACTCCCTCAGTAGCCCCTGAACCAGGCTTTAATGACGACGAGTCCGGCGCGAAGATTATCTTCGGCATTGCAAGGCGGGTTCCTCCTCCAAGTACTTCATAGAAGATTTTGAACACAAAGATAGTGTCCATCTCTGCAAAATAAGTTTCCACATATGGCCATAGAGAGAATAATATTTACACAAATCTAATCTGCTGACGTATTCCATAGTGTGACACACCACGACCAAGCCTTTATCCGAGTCGTTTCATTATCCCACCTCAGCGCGTCATGCGAGGCGGTTTCCTTGGCACGTCTTGTTAAAGCAGAGATCATGTCCCCTTATTCCAGGAGTCTCATCAATACGGGCGTGGGTAACCCAACCGCGCCATTGATTACGGTGCTTGGAGATAAGCGAGTTTTACCAGGCTGGTGGGGACATGTAGTTGCGTCCACCCATATAAGGGGATAAGGATCCACCTTTTCACCTACGCCTTCTTCCTCCCTTGCTTATCCATTCTCGAACACTCGAGCTCCAGCGCCCAAGTCCGCACTCCCCACCTCAACCTTCTCCAGCCATGTCCGGAGTGGGAGGCAAGTGGATGGTCTCCTCCATCACGGAGGAACACATCAAAAAACTGAGGAAGGCCGGATACTTGTTTAAGGACATCGCGTACCGGCTTCCCGAAAAGGGGCAGCTCCTCCCCACCCCAAGGCCCCATGAGAGGGTAGTGTTCCTTCCCCACTTCCTTTGCGGACTGGGCTTCCCGATCCATCCATTCGTCCGGGGACTCATGTTGTACTACGGCCTGGATTTCCATGATCTAGCCCCGAACTTCATCCTCAATATCTCGGCGTTTATCGTCGTGTGCGAGGCTTTCCTCTGCATCCGCCCCCATTTCAGCCTATGGCTCAAGACTTTCAACGTCAAGCCGAAGGTGGTGCACGGCAACTAGGCGGAGTGCGGAGGCGCCATGGTGGGCAAGATGCCCAACCTCTTATGGCTCGAGGGCTCCTTTGTGGAGACCCTGAAGGGGTGGCAATCGAGGTGGTTTTACATCACCGAGTCGTGTGACCCTGAGTGGGTCGCAGCCCCCGAGTTCCGGTCCGGACCCCCAACGCAGCTCACGTCCTGGAAAGAGACGGGCCTGTCGTGGGGCAACAAAGGAGAGGTGACTGGACTGCAAACATGCATCCAAACCCTGGTGGACAAGCAGCTCAAGCTTGTCAACGTAGTCCAGGTTATGCTCATCCGCCTGATCCTCCCGTGTCAACAATGGGCCTTCAATCTGTGGGAGTTCAACCCGGCGTAGCACCGAACTCTGAGCAGGCTCTTTGACACTATGTACGAAGATGCCTGGAAGGTGCTTTTCAAGGGCGCCGAGGCTCCCGCATCCGCCACCGAGGATCGCGGATTCAGCGCGCAGCGTCACGCTAGCGCGGTAAGTTGTTTGTACCTTTTACAGGGTATTAGTTTTCCATAGTTTAACTCAATGTGGGATCTAAGCTCCCTTTCCTTTGACAGACTTGGAAGGCGAAGTCCGGACAGATCGACTGTCCAGCTCCTTTGCCCGAAGACCCAGCCGATGCCTGCTTGGCGAAGCTGCTGGTTCCGGCACCCTATGTGGTGCCGGAGAAGAAGGCCACAAAGAAGGCCACGGGGACTCTAAAGAGTGCCCGGCGCTAGGAGGTGTCGGGTTCATCACCCGACAGCTCCGAGGCGCATTCCTCCCATGAAGACGAGGAGGAGGAAGAAGAGACCTCTCCCCGTCCAACGGGAGGAGAGAAGAAAAGGAAGGCCGCCCTCTCTGGGGAGGCCGGAGGGTCCAAGAAGGGGAGAACCCTTCCCCCGGACTACTCCACCGACGCCGACGACGGCGGAGAAGAGTGGCCATTCAGGGCCAAGCCCCTGGCGAAATCGTAAATATCCGGATACCAGAGTAATTCATAGTATTCCTTTATTGCACAACTTTCCCTTATGCCGAATATCATTATGCAGCCCACCCAAAGACCGGCTCGACGCATCATCGAGCGATTCACTGGACTCATTGGATGTGAATTCGCTTCCGACAGCTTCCTCCCCCCGCCCTACGGACGACGCCGAAGTGTTGCCTCAACAGGTTCCAAGCCGGGAGGAGGTGGTCCCGGAGGCGCCGCAAGGCGACCTCCCGGACTCCAGGAGTAAAGGGGATAAAACCCCCCAGGGCTCCAAGTACGTCTCTAGGCCGGACACCGCTCCGGAACCTTCAAACGTTCCAGAGTCCGGCGGGGGACCTCCTTCCAAGAGGAGCAAGCCCACCGTGCCGGTGACCCCCGTCCAACCGGAGGCGCCGGACAATCTGTTGGAGGCGCTCCAAGGCACCTCCATCGATGAGGAGCACCGCAGCATTATGAGTGTGGTGGTCCAGAAGGTTCAGTCCGCCAAGAGCGGACTAACTGAAGCTTGTACTAGCCTTTTAACAGGCTTTGAGGTAAGTAAAGAATGTGTAAATAATATTACCGCATAGATAGTAGCCCCCGATGCTCTGTTTGGCGTTCGGGAAGAAAAGCCGAATAGAGTATCAAATAAAATTCGCAGGACTCTAACAAAAAGGAGTCAATATGCGTATGCAGGCTTCTCTGCTTGCGCCCGCCGCACTGACTGCGGAACTGGACACGCTAAAGCAGAACCTCGAGCGGTCCGAGCAAGAGCTCGGGCGTGCCAAGAAGCAGCTCGAGGACAATGAAGGTAAGAAATACCTTGTTTAAATATATATAAAAAGGTGCAATTGCAAAAAATGACAGGATTATCGTGGCTATTGTAGGGGCCACGTCTGAGGTGGCGACCCTTAAGCAAGCGCTGGTCGAGGCCGAGAAGAGGGCGGCCACGGAGCGCACCGAACGGGAGAAGTACGAGGCCCAGGTTGGCAAGGTGCAGCAAGACCTCCAGGTTCTCATGAAAAAACATGAGAGTTTTGAGCTTGACTCAAAGACACGAGCATCCGAGCTCGCGGCGCCTATTGAAAATGCCAAGTCTGCCAAGGCCGAATCCCAGAAGACCCTCCAGGAGTTGGATGAGGTGAAGAAGATAGAGGCGGGTAAGGCATTCTTTATGCAAAGCAAACACATAAACGTGAGTTACTTGTTACTTACCCGAATCCGGAGCTCTCCAGGACCGTTCCCAGATCTTCCCCGGAGTGTGTCCGATGCTGCCGCATTCTATCGAGCCGAGGAGGGCAGCTCGACAGAGAAGGTGTTCTGGTCTCAGTATGCTGAGGCCGGACACCCCGTGCCCCTGAGCGACCAGCTGAAGAAACTGGTCGAGCTCCACAAGGCGGCCGAACAGGCCATGAAGGGCCTCATAGTTCGGCTTTGGCCTGGAGAGGCTCTGCCTGGGAGCTATTTCGGGCTGGTGTGGCGGCTAGTGGGGGCCTGTCCGTGGATCGAAGTCATCAAGCGCTCTGTCTGCATTGAAGGTGCCCGTAGGGCCCTTGCCCGTGCTAAGGTGCACTGGCGCAAGCTCGATACTGAGAAGCTTGTGAAGGACAGGCCACCGCCGGGGAAAGAGCATCGCAAGCCCGAGAATTACTATAAGGATGTTCTGAAGGGTGCCTACCTTGTGGCGGATGAATGTTCAAAGGATGTATTTTTTGAGTAAAACTTGCTCGTTTTGTCCTGTGCGCTGAAAACTTGTTCATATGCGCTAAGCAATGCTATTGGAATTTAAAATATTACCTTCTGTGCAGCTGTTTATCAATTCTAAGAGATGGCGAGTCATCGGCTTCTGCCCCCGTGCCGCTAGTGCTGGGGTGTTCGGGGATAAACCTGATTGCTCTTTTTCCCATGATTGGATCCTTCGAGGGAGGCGCTCAGCCCAACGAACAAGGCAATCGGACTATAATGCGTGAACACTCTCACTTAGCCATAGAATTCTATAATTTTAAATTTGGGTGAAGCCCCTGGTATTCAGAAGACCGAGTTCGGGGCGCTATCCACGCCTTGGCTGGACAGAGCCGACTCCTCGCTCTAAGCGGCAGAAGTCTTTAAGGACTCAAAAAAACCTCTCGAACAGCGACCGGCTCTCGCTTCCTCATGACAGTCAGTTTTAGCTTTCTCCACTGAGGTGCTCGACCCAGCTCAACTAGGGCACAATCGCAGTGGTTCTCCTAGTGCTACCTTAGCCGATATAGCGGAACGTAAGGCACCAAAACATAGGAGCCGGGCAAACCCAACTATTGACCCAAGACATGATTCGGAGCCGATGCATATAATGCTATAAGTTCGGGGTGTCGCACTTGTTAAAGTGTTCGGACTTCTCACATCATATTGAGGGGTACTAAAGCCCCTGTTGTACTTTGGCCGTACCAACGTGTACGGGTGCAACATGTCGTTAAGGAACATATATTTATAGAAAAAGAGTAATGCAAAAATAGACAAAAGCTATGCATTGTTTATTAAAGAGGGCTGCGATCAAAGCAGAATGATACAAATAATGCGATAAGCAAAAGGTTGGACTATTTAACATGTTCATTCCAGGGGCAAGCTGCGGAATGGTATGCGAAACAGGTATACTGCTCTTGATAGAGACCACCTGGGAGTTCCGTAATGAGGCGTGGCTTGTCTGCTTCCCTGGTTCTTGCATCGTTTGTGCGGCAATTGAACTGCCGAACAGGCCTTCCGAAGAATGGAGTCCTGAAAGTGAGAGAAAATTAAAAAATCGGCAGCCCCTGGTGTGGTTTAAGCCGTGTTTTGGGCGTGCCGTGATGGTGCCCCTCCCCCTGTACCCATGGTATTTCTAGAGCGTAGTTATGTACGCGAAGCACCGGCGTCGCCTTTTTGCGAGGGCTGGGGTTGGGGCCGCATTGCTACGCCTGCTCGGATCGTGCCAGGCGGTCTTGTTGTAGGTTACTCCGGGCGCACTTGACGGTGTCCGGTCGTTTAATGGCCGGACTGGGGAACTGCCTGGAGAGGCTGCTTTGTACTTCCACTGCAAGGGCCACCGTGTGCTCCTCCGTTCGGAGGGAGCGTTCGGTGTTTCCATTGACCGTAATTACTCCTCGAGGGCCTGGCATCTTGAGCTTAAGGTATGCGTAGTGCGGTACCGCGTTGAATTTGGCGAATGGGGTTCGCCCGAGCAGTGCGTGATAGCCACTGCGGAATGGGACTATGTCGAAGATTAACTCCTGGCTTCAGAAATTATCCGGAGATCCGAAGACCAGTTCAAGTGTGACTGAGCCTGTACAGTTGGCCTCTACACCTGGTATTACGCCTTTAAAGGTCGTTTTGGTGGGCTTAATCCTCGAGGGATCTATGCCCATTTTCCGCACTGTATCCTGGTAAAGCAGGTTTAGGCTGCTGCCGCCGTCCATAAGGACTCTAGTGAGATGAAATCCATTAATAATTGGGTCTAGAACCAATGCGGCGAATCCGCCATGACGGATGCTAGTGGGGTGGTCCTTTCGATCAAAGGTGATCAGGCAGGAGGACCATGGGTTGATCTTTGGGGCGACTGGCTCTGCCGCGTATACGTCCCTTAACGCGCGCTTCCGCTCCCTCTTGGGGACGTGGGTTGCGTATATCATGTTCACCGTCCGCACTTGTGGGGGAAAACCCTTTTGCCCACTATTGTTCGGTGGCCGGGGCTCTTCATCGTCATCGCTATGCAGCCCCTTGTCTTCGTTTTTGGCATTTAACTTGCCTGCCTGCATGAACACCCAACAATCCCTGTTGGTGTGATTGGCCATCTTTTTAGGGGTGCCATGTATCTCGCACAAGCGGTCGAGTATTCAGTCCAAACTGGACGGGCCCCTAGGATTCCTTTTGAATGGATTTTTCCGCTGACCGGATTTAGAGCCTCTGAATCCGGCATTAACTGCCGTATCCTCAGCATTATCGCCGTTAATGCGGCGCTTCTGCTTGTTGCGACGCGACCTGCCACTACCAGCCCTGGTATCCAAATTACCAGGGTTCTTGGTCATATTGTTGCTACGAGCAAGCCAGCTATCTTCTCCCACGCAAAAGCGGGTCATGAGTGTCGTGAGTGCTGCCATAGATTTCGGCTTTTCCTGTCCTAGGTGCCAGGCAAGCCACTCGTCACGGATATTGTGCTTGAAGGCTGCTAGGGCCTCTGCGTCCGGACAGTCGACTATTTGATTTTTCTTTGTTAGGAACCGTGTCCAGAATTGCCTGGCCGATTCCTCTGGTTGCTGAATTACGTGGCTTAGGTCATCGGCGTCTGGTGGTCGCACATAAGTGCCCTGGAAATTGTCGAGGAATGCGGCTTCCAGGTCCTCCCAACAACTGATTGATCCTGCTGGCAAGCTGTTAAGCCAATGTCGAGCTGGTCCTTTAAGCTTGAGTGGGAGCTATTTAATGGCGTGGAGATCATCGCCGCGGGCCATGTGGATATAAAGGAGATAATCGTCGATCCATACCGCAGGATCTATTGTGCCATCATATGATTCGATGTTTATGGGTTTGAAACCCTCGGGGATTTGATGGTCCATTACTTCGTCTGTGAAGCATAGTGGATGTGCGGCGCCTCTGTACTGGGCCATATCACGACGTAGCTCCAACGAGCTTTGTCTACTGTGTTCGGCCCTACCGGATTTATGTCCGGCGTGACGGTCATTGTCTCGAGTCGTGGGGCGCCCACGTGATCCGTAGATCGATCTTGTTTGCCTTGCCTTGTCCTCCAACATATCTCGCAGGTCTGGTGCATTTTCCCGTGCCTTGGTACGGGGTGCGGCTTGAGTGGAGGGCCGAGAGGCCTCTCTGTCGCGGCCACGAGGTGGCCGGTCGGCCGTATCGAGTGCTTCCTCCTCTAATCAGGGTAGCAACCTGCGCTTTGGGTAGCTCTTGAAGGGCATTCGAGTTTATGCTCTTCGGCCGCAAGGACTTCAGTCCATCTATCGACTAGCAAATCGTGATTAGCACTAAGTTGTTGCTGTTTTTTCTTAAGGCTTCTTGCCGTGGCCATAAGCCTGCGTTGAAAACGCTCTTGCTCGAAGGGATCCTCTGGCACGACGAATTTGTCGTCGTCGAGGCTTGCCTCGTCTTCGGAGGGAGGCATATGATTATCGTCCTCGACCTCTCTGTCTGCCGCTCTCTCATGAGGGCTGGTTTCTCCATCCTCCTGTGCTGAATCTTGCTGGAGGGGGTTTTCTTCGGCACTCTCCGGAGTATTATTATCTCCCGTGCTGGAATCGCCGTATTTGTTTTGGCGGGATTTTGAGCGGCGCCGCTGACGCCGGCGCTTAGGCTGTTTCTTGGAGGGGTCATCCTCTGCTGTTCCATCGCCATCTCCTTCTTTTGGGGTGTCCACCATGTATATGTCATATGATGAGGTGGCTTTCCAGGGCCCGATAGGCGCTGGTTCTTCATCGTCTCCTGCATCGGCGTCCATACCGTCGATGTCTTCGGAGTCGAAGTCGAGCATGTCGGTTAAATCATCGACAGTGGCTACAAAGTGGGTGGTGGGTGGGCTTTGAATTCCTTCATCCTCCGTATCCCAACCTTGCTGACCGTAGTCCGGCCAGGGCTCTCCAGATAAAGAGAGAGACTTTAGTGTCTTCAGAATATCGCCGAAAGGTGAGTGCTGAAAGATGTCCGCGGCAGTAAACTCCATGATCGGTGCCCAATCGGATTCGATCGGCAGGGGCGCGGAGGGTTCGGAGTCCGGAGAGGAGTCCGGCTCCTTGGAGTCACGAGTCTCGCAGAGTGCGGGGCTGGTGTTCGGCTCGATCGCCGTTGGGAGCGCAGCCCCCGAGGCGGTGTCCAACCACCCATCCTCGATCGGTGCAGTTGGCTCCGAATTAAGGGTCGAAGCCGATGCGGGTGTGGCCTCCAGGGCACTGTTCGGCGGCAAAGCTAGATCATGCTCGTCGTGACAGTGCAGCGCGCTCGGCAGTGGCTCGAATCCGTCGAAGATCAAGTCCCCGCGGATGTCAGTCGTGTAGTTTAAACTTCCAAATCTGACCTGGCGGCCAGGGGCATAGCTTTCGATCTGCTCCAGTGGCCAAGTGAATTGGCCCGCAGTGCGAAGCCGCCGAAGACGAAGATCTGTCCGGGGAGGAAGGTCTCACCCTGGACTGCATCGCTATTGATGATCGTAGGAGCCATCAAGCCTGACGGTGATGACACAGAGGAACTCTCAATGAAAGCACCAATGTCGGTCTCAAAACCGGCGGATCTCGGGTAGGGGGTCCCGAACTGTGCGTCTAGGCCGGATGGTAACAGGAGGCAAGGGACACGAAGTTTTACCCAGGTTCGGGCCCTCTTGATGGAGGTAAAACCCTACGTCATGCTTGATTAATATTGATGATATGGGTACTACAAGAGTAGATCTACCACGAGATCGGAGAGGCTAAACCCTAGAAGCTAGCTTATGGTATGATTGTTGTTGTTAATGTTGTCCTATGGAATAAAACCCTCCGGTTTATATAGACACCGGAGAGGGCTAGGGTTACACAAAGTCGGTTACAATGGTAGGAGATATGCATATCCGTATCGCCAAGCTTGCCTTCCACGCCAAGGAAAGTCCCTTCCGGACACGGGATGAAGTCTTCAATATTGTATCTTCATAGTCCAGGAGTCCGGCTGAAGGTATAGTCCGGCTATCCGAACACCCCCTAATACAGCACTCCCTCAGCAACCTTCTCATCATTCGAAAGAATTTTGTTGAAGTCTCCTAGACATATCCACGGCCGCCCATCCTGGTGCTGTTTCCCCAGGATTCTTAGCGTACGCCACGTTTCTACTTTCCGCTCCGTGACTGATTCACCGTACACACCCGTCATCCTCCACAACCTTCCATCCTCTTCCCTCAGATCCACATCTATGTGTCTCCTACCATACGATCTCGGCGCTACATCAATTCCCCTTTGCCAAAACAAAGCCACACCCCTGCTCCTTCCCTCCGAGCTCCATGCTGTCATATGAACAAGGCCAAGCACCCACCTGAATCTCTCCAGTTCTTTCGTTGTCATCTTACTCTCCGCCAGAAACACACGGTTGGGATCCTATACCCTCCCCAATTCGAGGAGGCTATGAACTGTCGGTCCATTCCCAAGCCCCCGGTAGTTCCAACCAATCAGTTTCATTGCTCCCGGCGGGGCTGCTCCAGCAGCCCGACCGGTATGCTAGTTTTGTTTGCAGTCTTCTCAAAAGCTTCCTCCCGGTCCGCTTGCAACTCTTCTACCATCTTGCCCTTCTTATGGTTCCCCTCCTTCCCATCCTCTAATAAACTTATCTTCCTTCCCAGTACCTGCTCCCTCTCACTATCCCTACCCTTCTGAATCTCTCTTCTCTCTCTCCCCTGCTTCCTATAACGTTTGCCATCCACCTTCCTCCCTTGTCCCCCCGTAGATTTTCTACTTTTCGCTCCTACTCCCTCAGTCCTCCTCCCCTTTCCATGCAGGACCTTAAGACCCTTCGGATCCACCACCATATCACTCGCCCGCTCCCCCTTCGAATCCCCCTGGTCACCTCTAATACCTGGCACCACATAGCCCTCCCTATTCGTTCCCATCTTCTTCCAACATCAACTTCCTTGGGACGCCGGCCCTTTCACGCACATACCCAGCTTTGGGTGGGCTTGTCACTTCCTCTCCTCCATCTACCTTGCCGTCAGCGCGACCGCTAGAACGTGAGTCACTCTTGTGCCAGGACAGACTGTCACTGCCGCTTCCAGATCTTTGATTTGATCTACTATAGCCGAGGGTTCTGCTACCTCCAGCCCCACGCCCAGCACTATGCCAAAACCCCTCCTCCGATCCAGTTCTCCTTTGCCCCATATCTTCTTTCAGCCATCGGCCAAACTACGGTGCCTCCCCTTTCTTCAGCTTAATCAGGCAGTCTTTCTCCCCGTGCCCAATCATACCACATGTGTAGCAGAAGTCAGGGAGGTATTCATATTCAAAACGGCACCATTCTCCCTCCTCTTCCTCCTTCTAACTCCCAGCTCCTCCACCCTTCCTCAAAAGAGCCCCATGATCCTTCTCCTCCTCTTCTTCCTCTATCGTGAACCCTCTCATGAGCAGCTTATGAAAGTGCAACTATCCCTGGGTGGTTTTGGTAATTCCTAAAAACATATAGCTCATTAAGCTAATGATATCTCAAGATAAATATTTCAGGAAAGCTCAATGATTGGCATGGCATGGATTAGAAATGTGGACCCCTCAAAATGCTAAGGACAAAAGATTGGCTCAAGCTCTAAAACTTGAGACTCTACATTTTACTTTTAGTGATCCAAGATCACATTGAGTCCATAGGAAAAGCCAATACTATTAAAAGGGGATGAGGTGTTGCCTAATGGGTTGCTTGCTCAAAATGCTTGGTGATATGCTCCAAAAACCCTCAACTACTATCTCATATCCACATATGTCCCAAACCAAAAGTCAAACTCGGACCAACTGAAACTTTCTATCCGGCGCCACCGAGTTCATTTGACATAGCCACTTCCCCAAACCCTAGTCACTTCGGTCTTACCGATAGGGATCTCGGTCTCACCGAGATGGGATTGCGAACTCTTTGTTTCCCTTCGTAACGTTTAGGTCCAACCGAGATGAGCGATCGGCGCCACTGAGTTTTCAATGCAAACTCTCTATTTCCCCTTCATAAAATTTCGGTCTCACCGAGATGACCGAATCGGTCCCACCGAGTTTGCCTTACCAACTCTCCGGTTAGCTTATTACCAAAATCAGTCCCACCGAGTTTGTGTAATCGGTCTCACCGAGATTACGTTATGCCCTAACCCTAATGAAATCGGTCACACCGAGTTGACATGTCGGTCCCACCAAAAAGGCTAACGTTCGCATTTTGAACTAAATCGGTCTGACCGAGTTTCGTTATTTGGTCCCACCGAGTTTGGTGATTTGTGTGTAACGGTTAGATTTTGTGTGGAGGCTATATATACCCCTCAACCAACTCTTCATTCGTGGAGAGAGCTATCAGAACATTCCTACACTTCCAAAATTCATCTTCTGAGAGAGAACCACCTACTCATGTGTTGAGACCAAGATATTCCATTCCAACCATATGAATCTTGATCTGTAGCCTTCTCCAAGTTGCTTTCCACTCAAATCATCTTTCCACCAAATCCAAATCAGTGAGAGAGAGTTGAGTATTGGGGAGACTATCATTTGAAGCACAAGAGCAAGGAGTTCATCATCAACACACCATCTATTACCTTTTAGAGAGTGGTGTCTCCTAGATTGGTTAGGTGTCACTTGGGAGCCTCCGACAAGATTGTGGAGTTGAACCAAGGAGTTTGTACGGGCAAGGAGATCGCCTACTTCGTGAAGATCTACCCTAGTGAGGCAAGTCCTTCATGGGCGATGGCCATGGTGGGATAGACAAGGTTGCTTCTTCGTGTACCCTTCATGGGTGGAGCCCTCCGTGGACTCGCGCAACCGTCACCCTTCGTGGGTTGAAGTCTCCATCAAAGTGGATGTACGATAGCACCACCTATCAGAACCACGCCAAAAATATCTATGTCTACATTGCGTTTGCTCCCTCCAAACTCCTCCTTTTACATTCACGTGCAATGTTTTACATTCCGCTCTATACTCTTAGACTTGCATGTGTAGGTTGATTGCTTGACTAGTGCTAAGTTACTAAAATCTGCCAAGACTTAAAATTGGGAAATGGCTAGATTTATTTTTGGTCAAGTAGTCTAATCACCCCCCTTTAGACATACTTTCCATCCTACAAGTGGTATCAGAGCTTTGGTATCCATTTGCCTTGATTTACATAGCATTTGGTTATCATAGCCTTGGTTTCACAACCTAGGAGAGTATGGCGTCTAGTGAGGGAAATTACCACCATAGAGGTCCTTACTTTGATGGTACTAATTTTTCTAGTTGGAAGCATAAGATGAAAATGCATATTCTTGGACATAACCCCGTCGTTTGGGCTATTGTGTGTATTGGCTTGCAAGGTGAATTCTTTGATGGGAGAGAACCAAACCGTGAAGCTACCGCGGAAGAGTTGAAGATGCTGCAATACAATGCTCAAGCTTGTGATATCCTCTTCAACGAATTGTGCCCCGAAGAATTCAACAAAATCAGCCGTCTTGAGAATGCAAAGGAAATTTGGGATACTTTGATTGATATGCATGAAGGTACCGACTCCATCAAGGAATCCAAATTGTATGTGCTTCAAAGTCAACTTGACAAGTTCAAAATGAAGGATGGTGAAGGTGTCGCTGAAATGTACTCTAGGATTGCTCTCATCACAAATGAGATTGACGGCTTAGGAAGTGAAGAGATGACCGATAGATTCATCATAAAGAAGATCCTAAGAGCCTTGGATGGAAAATATGATACCATGTGTACATTGATTCAAATGCTGGCCAATTACAAAGATCTCAAGCCAATGGAAGTCATTGGAAGAATTGTTGCTCATGAGATGTCACTCAAGGATAAGGAAGAGCTTCACAACAAGTCAAGTGGTGCTTACAAAGCCTCATGTGATGCTCCCGCATCATCAAGTGAGAAACAAACCTTCAATGAAGAATTGAGTCTAATGGTGAAGAACTTCAATAGGTTCTACAAGAGTAGAAGCAAGGAGACAAGTTCCAAGTCAAGGTCCTACAATGACAAAAGATCTTCAAGTCATGAACGAAATTGCTACAATTGTTGAAGACCTGGACTCTACTCCAATGAGTGTACGACTCCCTACAAAAGAAGAGAAGATTCACCCAAAAGGAGAAGTAGAAGAGAAGAATCACCACCAAGAGAGAGAAGGAGTAGAGATGATCGTTATGAACGAAGAACATCACGGAGAAGCAAGGTTCGGAAAGGAAGGACAAGTCATCAAGAGGCTACACAAAACGAAGACATCAAGCTCATGTTGGTGAATGGGTATCCAACTCCAACTCTGACAATCACTCCGAGACAAGTTATCACTCTGACTCCGAATATACTCAAGATGAAGGTGTTGCTGGTCTAGCACTTGTGTCAACCAACTGCTACGACATATTTGACTCACCAAATGAAGGAATTGGAAGATGCTTCATGGCTAAAGGCCTAAAGGTATCACACCCCGGGTATGTTGATTTCAATAGTGATGAAGATGATATGCTAGGAGATGATGATTTACTTGTTGACAACTCTAGTTATGAAAACTATGATGAACTTTCTATTAATCATGCTAATCAAGATAAAAGGAATGACGATGATAGGAAGGAGATTGAGTGTCTGACTAAAGAACTAAACACTCTTAAGTTAGCTCATGAAACTACCTTGGAAGATCATCGAGAACTTTTAAAGACTCATGAAAAGTTACGCTTCGAAAAGCTCAACCTTGAGCAAGAGCATGGGTTCTTAAAGGTAATCAATGATGATCTTCGCAAGAAAAGTTCTTCTTACATTGCCAAGCGTTTACTCATGTCGACTTACATGCCACAAGTTAAATCAAGCAACAAGAGTAAGAAAGATTCTTCTTCTAGTAGTAACAATAATCATGCTAAATCCAATGTTGTTGCTTCTAGTAGTTCTCTTGATTCCACTAATGATTCTCTTAGCCAAGTTACACTTGAGCAAGAAAATAGCTTATTGAAGGGAATTATAGAGAAAGGTGTTTACAAGAGCCTTGCCGGGAGTAAGCAATTTGAGGAAATTGTACGCAAGCAAGGAAGACACCGTATGAATCAAGGAATTGGTTTTGAACGAAACTTCAATGCCAATGGAGTTGAGTGGGAAGAAGATCAATACCCCAAGACAAAGTTTGTTCCTCAACAAGAGAAGTATGATCCTACTTCTTTCCAAGGGACACAAGCTCCAGATGATCTTCCACCACAAGAACACAAGGTAAAAGGGAAGGACAAGCTTCAAGAGAAGATTGATGCATTTGAAGAAGCTCCCAAGGCCTTGGTCAAGTGGGTTCCCAAGACTACATCAAGTTCTACTACATTAAGTACGACCACAACTCCAAGGATTCCCATCAAGATGATGTGGATCCTGAAGAAGAAGAACTAGAGAGTTCTTGAGGGTGACTTCGCCAACATACTTCACTCATATCTTTTGGCAAGGACATGTGCAAAAAATTCCACATCTTGCACTAGTTCTAGGAGTCACAAACCCTCTTGCTGGTAAGACAAGGGACAAGGTAACCTAATGCTTTCATGGACATCATCTTATGTGAACATCACTCTATGTCTATGGATATCCTTGTTTGTTCCTTGTGGAACTAACCCATGTAGGTATTGAAAGTGCAACTCACTCCAATGGATTCCTCCGAATGATCTACATCAACATTGAGCATCTACATCTTTAACACCTACATGAAGTCATCATCGACAAAACCCAAGGTTAGTTCATCCCTCTTAGGGGGGATATCACATCTAGGGGGAGATTTACTCTAATCAATTGAGCTAAAGCAACTCTAAAGGTGTGAGCACAACAATGCTTTATGTAAAAGTGGCAACCCCACTTGTGCTTAAACGATGAGTATGACCTACGATCAAATGTTCTCATTTGAATCCTCAGTAAATATACTCATATATAGATGACCTAGCCATCGCCAATTGCTTGATAGATGCTAAAGTGTTTGTGCATGCTTTGTCACATATTTCATTTGCCATTTTATTGTGTGAGCATATTGATTGCATATTTTACTCATTCGTGGACATCCACTTGTTGTTTTGATTGTTTGGCGTTTTCTCTTTTGCCAAGTGGATGGAGAAGAATGCCTAAGAACCTCCTCTAGCTATCTATGCTTTTCTCGTCTCAAACTCTATTCATGCTACATCACAAAGTTTGATCAAGTCAGATTCGAACCACTCTGTGTGAGGAGCACTCGGAGTCCCCGATTCATCATAAACTTAAACTTCCAAAACCTCTTTGTGCATTTTGGTATGACCGAGTCATCCACTTCGGTCACACCGAGTTTACTAAGTTGATCTAGGTTTTCCATCTCGGTGCAACCGATTTGAACTTTTCGGTCACACCGAGTTGCAGTAACCGCTTGCGATTCTGCATTTCGGTACCACTGAGTTGTTCCACTCGGTCACACCGACAGGGTCGGGATATATAAACCCCACAGGTGAGATTTTGCAAATTTCTTCAAACTCCTCAGCCCGCGCGTGTGTCCTGCTCTGTCTCCTCGGGTCTCTGGATCATCTCCTCGCCGCTAGCGACCTCCCGTCGATGGTTTCCGTCGCTGTCAACGGAATTCTGCTCCGCCATTGTCACCGTAGCGAACTCCCGCCAAACTAGGGTATGGGTTCGACTCTCTGTGCTATTTCCTTACTCTGATTCATAGCACATTGTTTTGCCATGATCTTTACCACGTATGAAAACTATCTATCTAGAGAAAACATCCTTTAGGATAGGTTTGATTCGAAAATTTAGGGTTAGGTTTCCGCCGAACTCATCTCAGACCGACTGAGTTGTAGAAATCGGTCTCACCGATTTGGCTTAGGCCATTGCACATGCGTTTTCGGTCTGACCGAAAATTGCAAATCGGTGTGACCGAGTTCGATTCTCTCTGAAACCCTAGCAGTCTCGGTGCCACCGAACTGTGACTCGGTCTGGTCGAGTTCACTAGTTTAGGTTCCAAAAATTGCTTCGGTATCACCGAGTTTAACAAATCGGTAGCTCCGAAATGCTTTATGTGGAGAACTAAAACTAAGTTTTTGAGTCATCTGTTTTGCAAAAACTCTGCACTTTGTGATGCTCATCCATTCTACCTCATCTACATCTATTCACAGGGTTTGTTGTTAGTTTGATTGCCAAGATGTTAGACCAGAGTGATAGCCAGAACAGGTGTGAAGAGGAAGTGCAAATGAGCAAGGGCACTAGTCCCTCAAGCACTTCAGATGATGGCAGCAGGAGCACTCCCAGTAATTTTCCAAAGGCATCCACCAGGTCAAGGAAGAAGAAAACCTCAGATTCTGAAGATGAGGACTATGTGGCTGTTGAGGAGGAAGTCAACTCCAAGAAGAAGGTGATGAAGAAAGAGTATGGCACAGCTGCAACAACCAAGCCAGGGTTACATAAAAAGGCACCAGCAAAAAGAATTCCTATTTCTAAGGCCAGAGCCTCCACTCAAGAAACTATGGAGTTCACTCTTGAACCCAAAGAGGCTGGAGATGGCAAGAAGAGGAAGGAGAGGGTCAAGAAGACCACTACCAGAGTTCTTGGTAGATCCTCCATCATGAGAGAGCCAGAAGAAGATGAATAGGATGCTGCTCCAGCTCCCAAGTCTCAGAAGCTCATGGGAGATGCTATCAAGTCAGGGGCTGCCACATCAAAGCCCAAAACAGCTCCCAAAGCAACAACTCAAGCTTAGAAGCCTTCTAATCCCAAGAGAAGCAATAGAAACATCCCAACTGAAGAGAAGAACAGGGCCCTAGTGCCTGGAGATGAAGAAGAGGATGATGAAGCCCTAGTGCTAAGAAAATTGAAACCCAAGATTCCAGACCACAATGATGGTCATCTAGTAGCTGAGGACATGAACATTTGAAAAGATGCAGGACTGAGATTGTGGAGACTGTCTGATCCTTATTGAGGGAGTCCTGGATTAGGGGGTGTTCGGGTAGCCGGACTATATCTTCAGCTGGACTCCTGGACTATGAAGATACAAGATTGAAGACTTCGTCCCGTGTCCGGATGGGACTTTCCTTGGCGTGGAAGGCAAGCTTGGCGATGCGGATATTCAAGATCTCCTACCATTGTAACCGACTTTATGTAACCCTAACCCTATCCGGTGTCTATATAAACCGGAGGGTTGTAGTCCGTAGGCAATCAACTCCATACACAACAATCATACCATAGGCTAGCTTCTAGGGTTTAGCCTCCTTGATCTCGTGGTAGATCTACTCTTGTACTACCCATATCATCAATATTAATCAAGCAGGACGTAGGGTTTTACCTCCATCGAGAGGGCCCGAACCTGGGTAAAACATCATGTCCCCTGCCTCCTGTTACCATCCGGCCTAGACGCATAGTTCGGGACCCCCTACCCGAGATCCGCCGGTTTTGACACCGACATTGGTGCTTTCATTAAGAGTTCCTCTGTGTCGTCGCCTTTAGGCCCGATGGCTCCTTTGATCATCAACAACGATACGGTCCAGGCTGAAACTTTTCTCCCCCGACAGATCTTCGTCTTCGGCGGCTTCGCTCTGTGGGCTAATTCACTCGGCCACTTGGAGCGGATCGAAAGCTACGCCCCTGGCCATCAGGTCAGGTTTGGAAGCCTAAACTACACGGCTGACATCCACGGGGACTTGATCTTCGACGGATTCGAGCCACAGCCAAGCGCGCCGCACTGTCTCGATGGGCATGATATAGCTCTGCCGCCGAACAGCGCCTTGGAGGCCGCATACGCATCGGTTTCGACCATTGATTCGGAGCATACCGCGCCGATCAAGGATCAGTGATTGGACGCTGCCTCAGGGGTTGCGATCTCAGAGGTGATCGAGCCGAACTCCAGCCCCGCACTCTGCACGACCCGTGACTCCGAGGATCCGGACTCCTCCCCGGACTCCGAACCCCTCGCGCCCCTGCCAATCGAATCCGATTGGGCGCCGATAATGGAGTTCACCGCCGCAGACATCTTTCAGCATTCGCCTTTTGGTGACATCCTGAATTCTCTTAAGTCTCTCTCTTTACCAGGAGAGCCCTGGCCGGACTACGGTCAGCGAGGATGGGATACGGATGATAAGGAAATTCAAAGCCCACCCACCACCCACTTTGTAGCCACTGTCGACGATCTAACCGACATGCTTGACTTCAGCTCCGAAGACATCGACGGCATGGACGACGATGTAGGAGACGAACAGGAACCAGCACCTGTAGGGTGCTGGAAGGCCACCGCGTCATATGACATATATACGGTGGATACTCCAAAAGATGGAGATGGCGATGGAACAGTGGGGGATGACGCCCCCAAGAAACAGCCAAAGCGCCGGCGTCAGCGGCGCCGCTCTAAATCCCACCAAAGCAAAAACGGTGATTCCGGCACGGGAGATAATACTACCCCGGATAGTGCCGAAGAACACCCACCTCAGCAAGATTCGGCACAGGAAGATGGAGAAGCCAGCCCTCATGGGAGAGCGGCAGACTGAGAGGTCGAGGATGATAACTATACGCCTCCCTCTGAAGACGAGGCAAGCCTCGATGACGACGAATTCGTCATACCATCAGACCCTGCTGAACAAGAGCGTTTTAAACGCAGGCTTTTAGCCACGGCAAGCAGCCTCAAGAAAAAGCAGCAACAGATTAGAGTTGCCCAAGATTTGCTAGCTGACAGATGGACTGAAGTCCTTGCGGCCGAAGAGTATGAACTCGAACGCCCCTCCAAGAGTTACCCGAAGCGCAGGCCGCTACCCCGATCAGAGGAGGAAGGACCTACATCACCAGCGCATGACATGGCAGACCGGCCACCTTGCGGCCGCGACAGAGAGGCCTCTCGGCCCTCCACCCAAGCCATGCCCCGACGCCGCTCGAGTAAGGCACGGGAAAACGCGCCCGACCTGCGAGACATACTGGAGGATAAGGCAAGACAAACAAGATCGATCTACGGATCGCGCAGGCGCCCTACGGCATGTGACAATGATCTTCACTCCAGATAGAACAAATCCGGCCGGGCCGAACACAACATACATAGCTCTTCTGAGCTGCGTCATGATATAGCCCAGTACAGAGGCGCCGCACACCTGCTATGCTTCACGAATGAAGTAATGGATCATAAAATCCCAGAGGGTTTCAAACCCGTAAACATCGAATCATACGATGGCACAACAGACCCGGCGGTATGGATCGAGGATTACCTCCTTCACATCCACATGGCACGCGGCGATGTTCTACACGCCATCAAATACCTCCCGCTCAAACTTAAAGGACCGGCCCGGCATTGGCTTAACAGCTTGCCAGCAGACTCAATCGGTTCTTGGGAGGACCTGGAAGCCGCATTCCTCAACAACTTCCAGGGCACTTACGTGCGACCACCGGATGCCGACGACTTAAGCCACATAATTCAGCAGCCAGAGGAATCGTCCAAACAATTCTGGACACGGTTCCTAACAAAGAAAAACCAAATAGTTGACTGTCCGACGCAGAGGCCCTAGCAGCCTTCAAGCATAACATCCGCGACGAGTGGCTTGCCCGGCACCTGGGACAGGAAAAGCCGAAATCCATGGCAGCCCTCATGACACTCATGACCCACTTTTGCGCGGGAGAAGACAGCTGGCTAGCTCGCAGTAACAACTTATCAAAGAACCCTGGTAATTCGGATACCAAGGACAAAAGTGGCAGGACACGTCGGAATAAGCAAAAACGCCGCGTTAACAGCGACAGCAATGAAGACACGACAGTCAATGCCGGATTCAAAGGCTATAAATCCGGTCAGCGGAAAAATCCATTCAAAAAGAATACTCAGGGCCCATCCAGTTTGGACCGAATACTCGATCGCTTGTGCCAGATACATGGCACCCCCGAAAGGCCAGCCAATCACACTAACCGGGATTGTTGGGTGTTCAAGCAGGCAGGCAAGTTAAGGGCTGAAAACAGAAACAAGGGGCTGCACAGCGACGACGAGGAGCCCAAGCCGCCGAACAACAATGGACAGAAGGGCTTTCCCCCACAAGTGCGGACGGTGAACATGATATATGCAACCCACATTCCCAAGCGGGAGCGGAAGCGTGCGCTACGGGACGTATACGCGATGGAGCCAGTCGCCCCAAAGTTCAACCCATGGTCCTCCTGCCCGATCACTTTTGATCGAAGGGACCATCCCACTAGCATCCGTCATGGCGGCTTCACTGCATTGGTTCTCGACCCAATCATCGACGGATTTCATCTCACAAGAGTCCTCATGGACGGCGGCAGTAGCCTGAACCTGCTTTATCAGGATACAGCGCCGAAAATGGGCATAGATCCCTCAAGGATTAAGCCCACAAGAATGACCTTTAAAGGCATTATACCAGGTGTAGAAGCCAACTGTACAGGCTCAGTAACACTTGACGTGGTCTTCGGATCCCTGGACAATTTCCGAAGCGAAGAGTTAATCTTCGATATAGTCCCGTTTCGCAGTGGCTATCACGCCCTGCTCGGACGAACTGCATTTTCAAAATTCAATGCTGTGCCGCACTACGCATATCTCAAGCTCAAGATGCCAGGCCCTCGAGGAGTAATTACGGTCAACGAAAACACCGAACGCTCCCTCCGTACGGAGGAGCATACGGCGGCTCTCGCGGTGGAGGTACAAAGTAGCCTTCTCAGGGAATTCTCCAGTCCGGCCATTAAAAAGCCAGACACTGCCAAGCGCGCCCGGAGTAACCCACAGCAGGACCGCCTGGCACACTCTGAGCAAGCGTAGCAATGCAGCCCCAACCCCAACTTTTGCGACATAGCGAAACCAGTACCTCGCGTACATAACTATGCCCTTGAAATACCATGGGCACAGGGGAAGGGGCACAATAACGGCACGCCCAAAATACGTTTTAAAACGTACTAGGGGCTGCCGGATTCCTTTTTTAATTTTTTCTTACTTTCAGGACTCCATAGTTCGGACGACCTGTTCGGCATTTCGACTACCGCACAAACGATGCAAGATCCAGGGAGGCAGACAAGCCATGCCGCATTATGGAACTCCCAGGTGGTCTCTGTTACGAGTGCTATACCTGTTTTAAATACAATTCCGTGGCCTGCCCCTGGTCAGGACAAACTGAATAGTCCAATATCTTTTGCTTACCGCACTATTTGTATCGTTCAGCTTTGATAAATAGCCTCTCTATAAACAATGCTTAGCTTTTTGTCTATTTTTTGCATTACTCTCTTTTATATATGTTCATTAATGACATGTTGCACCCATACACTGTGGTACGGCAAGTACGCCAGGGGCTTCAGTACCCTTTAATATGGTGTGAGAAGTCCGTACACTTTCACAAGTGCGGCACCCCGAACTTATAGCACTATATGCATCGTCTCTGAATCATGATTTGGGTCAATAGTTGGGTTTGGCCGGCTCCTATGTTTTTGTGCCTTACGTTCTGCTATATCGGCTAAGGTAGCACTAGGAGAACCACTGTGATTGTGCCCCGGCTGAGCTGGATTAAGCACCTCAGTGGAGAAAGCTAAAACTGACTGTCATGATGAGGCGAGAGACCGGTTGCTGTTCGAGAGGTTTTTCGAGTCCCTAAAGACTTATGCCGCTTCGAGCGAGGAGCCGGATTTGTCCGTCCAAGGCGTGGATAGCGCCCCGAACTCGGTCTTCCGAACTAGGGGCTTCGCCGAAATTTAAAATTATAAAGTTCTATGGCTAAGTGAGAGTGTTCAAGCATTATAGTCCGATTGCCCGGTTCGTTGTGCTGAGCGCCTCCCTCGAAGGACCCAACTATGGGAAAAAGAGCGCTCAGGTTTATCCCGAACACCCCAGCACTAGTGGCATGGGGGCAGAAGCCGACGACTGGCCATCTCTCAATTTTTTGATAAACGGCCGCACAGAAAATAATATTTTAAATTCAACAAGCATTTCTTAAGCGCCTATGAACAAGTTTTCATCGCACAGGATAAAAACGAGCGAGTTTATTCAAAAATTACATCCTTGGTACATTCATCCGCCACAAGGCGGGCACCCGCAAGAACATCCTTGTAATAGTTCTCGGTCTTGCGATGCTCCTTCCCCGGCGGCGGCCGTCCTTCACAAGCTTCTCACCGTCCAGCTTACCCCAGTGCACCTTCGCACGGGTAAGGGCCCGACAGGCACCTTCGATGCAATCGGAGCGCTTGATGACCTCGAGCCTTGGACAGGCCTCCACCAGCTGCCGCACCAGCCCGAAGTAGCTCCCAGGCAAGGCCTCTCCGGGCCATAGCCGGACTATGAAGCCCTTCATGGCCTGTTCGGCCGCCTTGTGGAGCTCGACCAGCTGTTTCAGCTGGTCGCTTAGGGGCACAGGGTGTCCGGCCTCAGCATACTGAGACCAGAACACCTTCTCCGTCGAGCTGCCCTCTTCAGCTTGGTAGAATGCGGCGGCGTCGGATACGCTGCGGGGAAGATCTGCGAATGCCCCTGGAGAACTCCGGATTCAGGTAAGTAACAAGTAGTTTACTTTTATATTTCTGCTTGCATAAAGAATGCCTTACCCGCCGCTATCTTCTTCATCTCCTCCAACTCTTGGAGGGTCTTTTGGGCTTTGGCCTTGGTAGACTTGGCAGTCTCAAGGGCCGCCGCGAGCTCGGACGCTTGGGTCTTTGACTCAAGCTCCAAACTCTCATGTTTTTTCATGAGAGCCTGAAGCTCTTGCTGCACCTCGCCGACCTGAGCCCCAAGTTTCTCTCGCTCAGTGCGCTCCGCGGCCGTTTTCTTTACAGCCTCGGACAGCGCCTTCTTGAGGGTCGCCACCTCAGTCGTGGCCCCTATAATAAGCAGTGCAATCCTGTTATTTTTTGCAATCACGCCTCTCTATAGGCACTTTTTTCTGTACGGTATTTCTTACCTTCTTTCTCCTCGAGCTGCCGCTTGGCAAGGCCGAGCTCTTGCTCGGTCCGCTTGAGTCCCTGTTTCAGGGCACCCACCTCCGCAATCAGTGCGGCGGTGGCTAGCAGCGAAGCCTGCATACGCATATTGACTCTTTATTGTTAGACTCCTATGAAATTTTATAGATCCTATATACGGCTTTTCTTTCCGAATGCCAAATAGAGCATCAGGGGCTACTGTCTATGCGGTTATATTCTTACATATTTTTTACTTACCTCGAAGCCTGTTAGAAGGCTAGAGCAAGCTTCAGTCAGTCCGCTCTTGGTGGACTGAACCTTCTGGATCACCGTACTCATAATAGTACGGTGCTCCTCGTCGATGGAGGCGCCGTCAAGCACCTCAAGCAGATTGTCCGGCACCTCCGGTTGGACGGAGGCCGCCGGCTTAGAAGGCTTGCTCCTCTTGGAAGGAGTTCGCCTACCGTGGTCCGGAACTGTTGAAGATTCCGGCGCGGTGTCCAGCCCAAAGCCGGACTTGGAGCCCTGGGGGGTCTTGTCCCCTTTACTCCTGGGGTCCGGGAGGTCGCCTTGCGGCTCCTCCAAGACCAACTCCTCCTGCCCCGGAGCTCGTTGCGACGCCACTTCGGCGTCGTCCGCAGTGTGGGGGGAGACAGCGGGCGAAACTGAGTTCATGTCCGATGAATCCAGGGAGCCGCTCGATGACTCGTTGAGTTCGTCCCGGGGCGGACTGCATAATTACATTCGACATTAGGGAAAGCTATGCAACAAAGGAACATCATGAGTTATTCTGATATCCAAACTTACGATTTCGCCGGACGCTTGGCCCTGTTTGGCCACTCCTCTTTGCCCTCTTCGGTGTTGGGGGCGTAGTCCGGCGGAGGGGTCTTCCTTTTCCTAGACCCCTCGGCCTCCCCCGTTGCGGCGGCCTTCCTCTTCTCTCCTCCCTCCGCTGGGGGGGGAGAGTTTTCTTCTTCCTCCTCCTTGTTTTCACGGGAAGAGGGCATCTCGGACTCGTCGGACGACGAGTCCGACACCACCACGTTACGGGCACTCTTTCGAGTCCCCGTGGTCTTCTTCTTCTTGGCCTTATTTTCCGGCACCACATAAGGCACCGGAGCCAGCAGCTTCACTAGTAGAGCTGGGGCTGGGTCTTCGGGCAGCGGAGCCGGACAGTTAATCCATCCGGATATTGCCCGCCAAGCCTGGCAAAGGTAAGGGAGTTTAGATCCCGCATAGAGTTAAACTATGAAAAAAGCTGAACACCCTGTAAAAGGTGAAAATAGCTTACCTCGCTAGCGTGATGCTGCGAGCTGTATCCGCGGTCCTCGGAAGCGGATGCGGGAGCCTCGGCACCTTTGATTAGCGCCTTCCAGACGTCTTCATATGTTGTGCCGAAGAGCCTGTTAAGGGTTCGGTGCTGTGCCGGGTCGAACTCCCACAGAGTAAAGTCCCGTTGTTGACACGGGAGGATTCGGCGAACGAGCATGACCTGGACTACATTTACAAGCCTGATTGGCTTGTTTACCAGGGACTGGATGCATGTCTTCAGTCCGGTCACCTCTTCCTCGTTACCCCATGATAGGCGTGTCTCTTTCCAGGACATGAGCCGCGTGGGGGGTCCGGATCGGAACTTGGGGGCTGCAATCCATTTCGGATCGCGTGGCTCGGTGATGTAAAACCACCCGGCTTGCCACCCCTTTAGGGTCTCTACGAAGGAGCCCTCGAACCACAGGACGTTGGCAATCTTGCCCGCCATGGCGCCTCCGCACTCCGCCTGGCTTCCGCGCACCACCTTGGGCTTGATGTTGAAGGTCTTGAGCCAAAGGCCGAAATGGGGGTGGACGCGGAGGAAAGCCTCGCACACGATGATAAACACCGAGATTTTGAGGATGAAGTTCGGGGCCAGATCGTGGAAATCCAGGACGTAGTAGAACATGAGCCCCCGGACGAATGGGTGAAGTGGAAAACCCAGTCCACGGAGGAAGCAGGGAAGGAATACTACCCTCTCGTGGGGCCTCGGGGTGGGGAGGAGCTGCCCCTTCTCGGGAAGCCGGTGCGCGATGTCTTTGGACAAGTATCCGACCTTCCAAAGCTTTTTGACGTCACCCTCCTTGACGGAGGAGACCATCCACTTGCCTCCCGCTCCGGACATTGCTGGAGAAGGTTGAGTTGGGAAGTGCGGGCTTGGGCGCTGGAGCTCGGGTGCGCAGGAGATGGATTGGCAAAGGAGGAAGAAGGCGTAGGTAAAAAGGTGGATCCTTATCCCCTTATATGGGCGGATGCGGTTGTGCGTCCCCGCCAGCCTGGTTAAACTCGCATGCCTCCCAAGCGCCGTGATAAATGGCGTGGTTGGGTTACCCACGTCCGTATTGATGAGAATCCCGTAAAGGGGGTACACGATCTCTGCTTTGACAAGATGTGCCAAGGAAACCGCCTCGCAAAACATGCCGAGGTGGAAAAGTAAAAATGATTCGAGTAAAGGACTTTGCCGTAGTGTGATGGCGCACTGCGGAATATGTCAGCAGATTTGATTTGTGTTTATATTATTCTCTCTATGGCAATATGTGGAAGCTTATTTTGCAGAACCGGACACTACTCTTGGTGTTTACAATCTTCTATGAAGGACTTGGAGGAGGAACCCGCCTTGCAATGCCGAAGACAATTTGCGCGCCAGACTCGTCGTCATTGAAGCCTGGTTCAGGGGCTACTGAGGGAGTCCTGGATTAGGGGGTGTTCGGGTAGCCGGACTATACCTTCAGCCGGACTCCTGGACTATGAAGATACAAGATTGAAGACTTTGTCCCGTGTCCGGATGGGACTTTCCTTGGCGTGGAAGGCAAGCTTGGCGATGTGGATATTCAAGATCTCCTACCATTGTAACCGACTTTATGTAACCCTAACTCTATCTGGTGTCTATATAAACCAGAGGGTTGTAGTCCGTAGGCAATCAACTCCATACACAACAATCATACCATAGGCTAGCTTCTAGGGTTTAGCCTCCTTGATCTCGTGGTAGATCTACTCTTGTACTACCCACATCATCAATATTAATCAAGCAGGAGTAGGGTATTACCTCCATCGAGAAGGCCCGAATCTGGGTAAAAAACATCGTGTCCCTTTTCTCCTATTACCATCCGGCCTTGACACACAGTTCGGGACCCCCTACCCGAGATCCGCCAGTTTTGACACCGACACTTATGTTGTGAGGATGAGGACTATTGTTGACTATAGGTTCCACACCAAGGAACAGCAGGATTTCTATGAGACTATTCTACTTGAAAAGAAGCCAATTGTCTGTGATATGAAATGGGTCGATTGGGAATACATTGATGAGAATGAAGACTTCTTCCCATGTGTACATGAAAGCTCCAGAGCTTGTGGAGTTGATGAGTTTGTGGGTCAAAAGTTATCCAAATGGAATGATGAGCTAGTTATGTAATTTTACTCCACTGCTCATTTCTATCCAGATGGAAGGATAGTATGGATGTCTGAAGGTACGAGGTACCAATCAACTGTTGAAGAATGGGCCAAGTTGATCAATGCCCTAGAGGAACATGATGATGATTTGGATGTGTATGCCAAGAAGAAGAAAGACCACAACTCTATGGCAAACATGTACAAAGAGATCCCTCATAAAGCTTTGGAGACACACAAGCTTGGATCTGTGCACTATTTGTTGTCTGGTCTGCCTACTATCAACACCATCTTAAGGCATACTTTGGTACCCAAGTCTGTAGATCACAAGATGATTAGAGGACATTCCATCAACTTGCTGCAAATCTTTGATGTACCTCAAAAATTCAAGGTAATGAGTCTGATTGTAGAGACAATCAAGAGGATAGTTGCTGACAAGAAAAGATCTTGTGGGTATGCTCCACACATTCAGGAGCTCATCAACTCAAAGATGGGCACATGCACCTACCTGTTGGACAAGGAGCACTTACCTTTGCACCCAGAACTTGAAGATAACACAGTTGTGATGAATGAGAATGAACCTTCATCAGCTCAAGCACAGGAGAAGAGATCTAAGGCAAAAGTAGAAAAAGCTACAAGGATGCCAACTATTGAGGAAGCATCTCAGGTGTTCCTGAAAAGCAAACAAGATAAATTGGGTTATTTGATTCAAGCTACACTGAGGATTGAGAAGGGCTTGTCCACCCTAACTCAGAATCAAAAGAGCTTGGAAAGGATTGTTGTGACAAAATTCTATGATCTTGACCTCAAGGTGACTGAGATACAGACTGCAATTGAGCAGCTCCAGGAGGAAGCTGAGGAGAAGAGTGGGAAGGCAACTACGGATGCTTTTCAGCGAGTGCCACAAGGAGTCAGAGGTCTGCTGCAGTGCCAGTACCAGATTCTAGAGCTACATCATCAGCACCAGCAACTACAACTTCAGTGTCACCTCCAGCACCCACTCCACCAGCTGCAACTACATCAACAGATGCCTTCGTCCTTGGAGTTCTATTTACACCACCGCCCGAAGACCGAGCCTGAGAGACACATAGCACTATGCATTTTCGAACTTTTTGGTAACTTGTTGCCAAAGGCAGAGAAATGTATAGATCATAGGCTTCGAGAGAGAGTGTTTTTGCTTCTTTGTCTCTCTTGCTTTTGGTTGAACTTTATTGTGTGCTTGGTCAATACTCTATGTCTGTGCGAGATACTAATTTGATCATGTGCTTGATCATATGCTACCTTAATGCTTGCTTGGATGACATTATCCTTTATATCCTTATATGATCATTCACTTTGCTTGGTGATGAGTGCATGTTTTAATTCATATCATTTTGAGCGCTCCACCAAGATGTATGTGACATGGAAGAGTAACCCATGATCCTAATCGATTGTGCATTTGCATTCAAAAGCAAATTTTAAATAATGCATAAATTTAGGGGAAGCTCTTGTTTATCACATACTTCTCAAAGAGACGATGTATTTCAATCTTATGATCATTTGTCGAAGCTTTGATCTATATGTTGTCATCAATTACCAAAAAGGGGGAGATTGAAAGTGCAACTATCCCTGGGTGGTTTTTGTAATTCCTAACAGCATATAGCTCATTGAGCTAATGATATCTCAAGATAAATATTTCAGGAAAGCTCAATGATTGGCATTGCATGGATTAGAAATGTGGACCCCTCAAAATGCTAAGGACAAAAGAATGGCTCAAGCTCTAAAGCTCAAGACTCTACATTTTACTTTTAGTGATCCAAGAACACATTGAGTCCATAGGAAAAGCCAATACTATTAAAAGGGGATGAGGTGTTGCCTACTGGGTTGCTTGCTCAAAATGCTTAGTGGTATGCTCCAAAAACCCTCAACTACTTTATCATGTCTACATATGTCCCAAACCAAAAGTCAAACTCGGCCCCACCGAAACTTTCTATCCGGTGCCACCGAGTTCATTTGACATAGCCACCGCCACAAACCCTAGTCACTTTGGTCTTGTCGATAGGGATCTCGGTCTCATCGAGATGGGATTGCGAACTCTCTGTTTCCCTTCTTAAAAGGTCCAACCGAGATGAGCGATCGGTCCCATCGAGTTCGCAATGCAAACTCTCTGTTTCCCCGTCATAACATTTCGGTCTCACCTAGATGAGTGAATCGGTCCCACCGAGTTTGCCTGACCAACTCTCTGGTTAGCTTATTACCAAAATTGGTCCCACCGAGTTTGTGTAATCATTCTCACCGAGATTACATTATGCCCTAACCCTAATGAAATCGGTCACACCGAGTTGACATGTAGGTCCCAACGAAAAGCCTAATGTTCACATTTTGAACTAAATCGGTCTGACCGAGTTTCATTATTCGGTCCCACCGAGTTTGGTGATTTGTGTGTAATGGTTAGATTTTGTGTGGAGGCTATATATACCCCTCCACCCACTCTTCATTCGTGGAGAGAGCTATCAGAACATTTCTACACTTCCAACATTCATCTTCTGAGAGAGAACCACCTACTCATGTGTTGATACCAAGATATTCCATTCCAACCATATGAATTTTGATCTCTAGCCTTCTCCAAGTTGATTTCCACTCAAATCATCTTTCCACCAAATCCAAATCAGTGAGAGAGAGTTGACTGTTGGGGAGACTATCATTTGAAGCATGAGAGCAAGGATTTCATCATCAACACACCGTCTATTACCTTTTGGAGAGTGGTGTCTCCTAGATTGGTTAGGTGTCACTTGGGAGCCTCCGACAAGATTGTGGAGTTGAACCTAGGAGTTTGTATGGGCAAGGATATTGCCTACTTCGTGAATATCTACCCTAGTGAGGCAAGTCCTTCGTGGGCGATGGCCATGGTGGGGTAGAGAAGGTTGCTTCTTCGTGGACCCTTCGTGGGTGGGGACCTCCGTGGACTCGCACAACCGTTACCCTTTGTGGGTTGAAGTCTCCATCAACGTGGATGTACGATAGCACCACCGATCGGAACCACGCCAAAAATCTCCGTGTCTACATTGCGTTTGCTCCCTCCAAACTCCTCCCTTTCACTTCACGTGTAATGTTTTACATTCCGCTGCTATACTCTTAGATTTGCATGTGTAGGTTGATTGCTTGACTAGTGCTAAGTTGCTAAAATCTGCCAAGACTTAAAATGGGGAAAAGGCTAGATTTTCATTTGGTCAAGTAGTCTAATCACCCCCCTCTAGACACGCTTTCGATCCTACAGCTTATTAATGAGCATTCTGATCTTAATCCTCAAGAACTTCCCAATAGCATTCCCATCAGATGTTGTGTCCGCTTTTACAAACTGGCCAATTATGTTCCCAATCTCCTCGGCAGAGTCAGCATTCATCATACCCAATGGAATATTAAACACTCGGACCCAGATTGGTATGTTGATGAACTCATAGTCCTCCAATCTTTTGCTCAGGATAAAATCCTCAACCACGACTAACTCCTTGGCAAACATCCATTGGCCGCAATCTATCGCCTTCCTCTTACCAGATTCCTGGAAGAACATGAAGAAAAACATATTCTCCCCCACGTCCTTACAATCAATCCCCTTGATGGGACACCACGCTTTACCTAAGGACAACTTCATCGCATCTGGATGTGTAAGTTTCTCCGAGATCACCTTCCCCACCGCATGCACCTCTCCCCTAACCGCCTTCTCCTTGGCTGAGATCTTAATTCTGACTCCCCTCCTCTCCTCCTGCGACAACTTCAGGCCCTTCATCAGACCGGGAACCCCTTCCATCACTTCCTCCCTCCACACCCCTCACACCTCCACCTAGGGTTCGGGTGTCTTACGACCGTGCACCCCCAGGAAACGGGTAGATGGATTTTGGTGGAGAGAACAGTATGAGGATCGCTAGACGTCTAGAGCAAGAGACCCCAGGGCGATGGCAAATTCACGAGATCGGAACTAGTTCGGAGACCACAGGATCTGGAAACGAGAACCCTAGGCCTAGACATGATCACCTCCGCAATCGCCGGACAGGGAACGCCAACCGTCACCTATTGGGACGGAAATTAGTGTTCAAAATGTGGAAGGGGGAATCCTATTCCTCTCTTTCCTTTCCCTTCCCCTCTTTCCTTCTCCTCCTTGGCCGGACCATATGGGGGAGTGAAGGAAATATGCCCTAGAGGCAATAATAAAGTTATTATTTATTTCCTTATATCATGATAAATATTTATTATTTATGCTAGAATTGTATTAACCGGAAACATAATACATGTGTGAATACATAGACAAAAACAGAGAGTCACTAGTATGCCTCTACTTGACTAGCTCGTTAATTAAAGATGGTTATGTTTCCTAACCATAGACATGAGTTTTCATTTGATTAACAGGATCACATCATTAGGAGAATGATGTGATTGACTTGACCCATTCCGTTAGCTTAGCACTTGATCGTTTAGTTTGTTGCTATTGCTTTCTTCATAACTTATACATGTTCCTATGACTATGAGATTATGCAACTCACGTTTACCGGAGGAACACTTTGTGTGCTACCAAACGTCACAACGTAACTGGGTGATTATAAAGGTGCTCTACAGGTGTCTCCGAAGGTACTTGTTGGGTTGGCGTATTTCGAGATTAGGATTTGTCACTCCGATTGTCGGAGAGGTATCTCTGGGCCCTCTCGGTAATGCACATCACTCAAGCCTTGCAAGCATTGCAACTAATAAGTTAGTTGCAGCATGGTGTATTACGGAACGAGTAAAGAGACTTGCCAGTAACGAGATTGAACTAGGTATTGAGATACCCACGATCGAATCTCGGGCAAGTAACATACCGATGACAAAGGGAACAACGTATGTTGTTATGCGGTCTGACCGATAAAGATCTTTGTAGAATATGCAGGAGCCAATATGAGCATCCAGGTTCCGCTATTGGTTATTGACCGGAGACGTGTCTCGGTCATGTCTACATAGTTCTCGAACCCGTAGGGTCTGCACGCTTAACGCTACGATGACAGTTATACTATGAGTTTATATTTTTTGATGTACCGAAGGAGTTTGGGGTACCGGATGAGATTGGGGACAAGACGAGGAGTCTCGAGATGGTCGAGATGTAAAGATCGATATATTGGATGACTATATTTGGACTTCGGAAAGGTTCCGAGTGATTCGGTTATTTTTTGGAGTACCGGAGAGTTACGGGAATTCACCGGGGAGTTTATGGGCCTTATTGGGCCATACGGGAATAGAGGAGATAGGCCAAAAGGAAGGAGGCCTACGCCCCCCCTCTGATCTGAATTGGACAAGGGGTGCAGCCCCCTTTTCCTTCTCCCTCTGCTCCTCTTTCCTTTACTCCTTCTCCAACAAGGAAAGGAGGAGTCCTACTCCCGGTGGGAGTAGGACTCCCCCCTTGGCGCGCCCTCCTCCTAGGCCGGCTGCCTCCCCTCTTGCTCCTTTATATACAGGGGCAGGGGGCACCTCTAGACACACAAGTTGATCAAGTTGATCGTCTCTTAGCCGTGTGCGGTGCCCCCCTCCACCATAGTCCACCTCTATAATACTGTAGCGGTGCTTAGGCGATGCCCTGCGTCAGTAGAACATCAACATCGTCACCACGCCGTCGTGCTGACGAAACTCTCCCTCAACACTCGGCCGGATCGGAGTTAGAGGGACGTCATCGGGCTGAACGTGTGCTGAACTCGGAGGTGCCGTGCGTTCGGTACTTGATCGGTCGGATCGTGAAGACGTACGACTACATCAACCACGTTCTGCTAACGCTTCCGCTTTTGTTCTACGAGGGTATGTGGACAACACTCTCCCCTCTCGTTGCAATGCATCACCAGGATCTTGCGTATGCGTAGGAAATTTTTTGAAATTGCTAAGTTCCCCAACAGTGGCATCCGAGCCAGGTTTTATGCATTGATGTTATATGCACGAGTAGAACACAAGTGAGTTGTGGGCGATATAAGTCATACTGCTTACCAGCATGTCATACTTCGGTTTGGCGGTATTGTTGGATGAAGCGGCCCGGACCGACATTACGCGTATGCTTACGCGAGACTGGTTCTACCGACGTGATTTGCACACAGGTGGCTGGCGGGTGTCAGTTTCTCCAACCTTAGTTGAACCAAGTGTGGCTACGCCCGGTCCTAGCGAAGGTTAAAACAGCATCAACTTGACAAACTATCATTGTGGTTTTGATGCGTAGGTAAGAACGGTTCTTGCTAAGCCCGTAGCAACCACGTAAAACTTGCAACAACAAAGTAGAGGATGTCTAACTTGTTTTTCCAGGGCATGTTGTGATGTGATATGGTCAAGACATGATGCTAAATTTTATTGTATGAGATGATCATGTTTTGTAACCGAGTTATCGGCAACTGGCAGGAGCCATATGGCTGTCGCTTTATTGTATGCAATGCAATCGCCCTGTAATGCTTTACTTCATCACTAAGCGGTAGCGATAGTCGTGGAAGCATAAGATTGGTGAGACGACAACGATGCTACGATGGAGATCAAGGTGTCGCGCCGGTGACGATGGTGATCATGAAGGTGCTTCGGAGATGGAGATCACAAGCACAAGATGTTGATGGCCATATCATATCACTTATATTGATTGCATGTGATGTTTATCTTTTATGCATCTTATCTTGCTTTGATTGACAATAGCATTATAAGATGATCTCTCACTAAATTTCAAGATAAAAGTGTTCTCCCTGAGTATGCACCGTTGCCAAAGTTCGTCGTGCCCAAACACCACGTGATGATCGGGTGGGATAAGCTCTACGTCCATCTACAACGGGTGCAAGCCAGCTTTTGCACACGCAGAATACCCAGGTTAAACGTGACGAGCCTAGCATATGCAGATATGGCCTCAGAACACTGAGACCGAAAGGTCGAGCGTGAATCATATAGTAGATATGATCAACATATTGATGTTCACCATTGAAAGCTACTACATTTCACATGATGATCGGTTATGGTTTAGTTGATTTGGATCACGTGATCACTTAGAAGATTAGAGGGATGTCTTTCTAAGTGGGAGTTCTTAAGTAATATGATTAATTGAACTTTAATTTATCATGAACTTAGTCCTGGTAGTATTAGCATATCTATGTTGTAGATCAATAGCTCGCGTTTAGCTCCCATGTTTTATTTTTGATATGTTCCTAGAGAAAATTAAGTTGAAAGATGTTAGTAGCAATGATGCGGATTGGATCCGTGATCTGAGGATTATCCTCATTGCTGCACAGAAGAATTATGTCCTTAATGCACCGCTAGGTGATAGACCTATTGCAGGAGCAGATGCAGACGTTATGAACGTTTGGCTAGCTCAATATGATGACTACTTGATAGTTTAGTGCACCATGCTTAAACGTCTTAGAATCGGGACTTCAAAGACGTTTTGAACGTCATGGACCATATGAGATGTTCCAAGAGTTGAAGTTAATATTTCAAGCAAATACCCGAGTTGAGAGATATGAAGTCTCCAACAAGTTCTATAACTAAAAGATGGAGGAGAATAGCTCAAGCAGTGAGCATGTGCTCAGATTGTCTGGGTACTACAATCGCTTGAATCAAGTGGGAGTTAATCTTCCAGATAAGATAGTGATTGAAAGAATTCTCTAGTCACCATCACCAAGTTAGTAGAACTTCGTGATGAACTATGATATGCAAGGGATAACGGAAACGATTCCCAAGCTCTTCGTAATGTTGAAATCAACGAAGGTAGAAATCAAGAAAAATATCAAGTGTTGATGGTAGACCAGACCACTAGTTTCAAGAAAAGGGAAAAGAGAAGAAGGGGAACTTCAAGAAGTGTAACGCCCTCGATGCGGCTATATCTCCCACGTGTCGAAGCACGACTTAGAGGCATAACCGCATTGAAAGGAATGTCGCAACCCATGTAATAAAATAGGGGAAGAAGTTACATAGTTGGCTTACAATCGCCACTTCACACAATTACATGAATAAAGCATTACATCATCCAAATACAATCAAGGTCCGATTACGGAACCAAAATAAAAGAAGAACCCCAAATGCGACAAGGTCCCCGATCGACCCCAACTGGGCTCCACTACTGATCAACTAGAACGAAACACCACAAAGGACAAGATCTTCATCGAGCTCCTCCTGAGCTTGGTTGCGTCAACTGCATGGTCTCATCGGCACCTGCAAGCTGGTTTTGGAAGTATCTGTGAGCCACGGGGACTCTGCAATCTCGCACCCTCGCGATCAAGACTATTTAAGCTTATGGGTAAGGTAAAGGTATGAGGTGGAGCTGCAGCAAGCGACTAGCATATATGGTGGCTAACCTATTCGCAAAAGAGAGCGAGAAGAGAAGGCAAAAGCACGGTCGAACAACTATGATCAAGAAGTGATCCTAGAACAACCTACGTCAAGCATTACTCCAACACCGTGTTCACTTCCCGGACTCCGCCGAGAAGAGACCATCACGGTTGCACACGCGGTTGATGTATTATAATTAAGGTCAACTTCAGGTTTTCTACAACCGGACATTAACAAATTCCCATCTGCCCATAACCGCAGGCACGGCTTTTGAAATTTCAAATCCCTGCAGGGGTGTCCCAACTTAGCCCATCACAAGCTCTCGCGGTCAACGAAGGATATTCCTTCTAGCGGGAAGACCCAACAGACTCGGAATCCCAGTTACAAGACATTTCGATAATGGTAAAACAAGACCAGCAAAGCCACCCAGATGTGCCGACAAATCCCGATAGGATCTGCACATATCTCGTTCTCAGGGCACACCGGATGAGCAAGACGTCGGGTAAGCCAGCCCAGAGTTGCCCCTGGTAGCCTCGGACATCGCTCAGTTGGACCAACACTTAGAGAAGCACTGGCCCGGGGGGGTTAAAATAAGATGACCCTTGAGCCGGCCGACTCAAGGGAAAGAAAAAGGCTAGGTGGCAAATGGTAAAAACCAATGTTGGGCCTTGCTGGAGGAGTTTTATTCAAGGCGAACTGTCAAGGGGTTCCCATTATGACCCAACCGCGTAAGGAACGCAAAATCCGGAGTTGCATATTGACGGAACACCACATGCCTTATTTAGTTCTCTCTCGGTTATGTACCCAACAATATTAAATGTTATTAAGCATGGCAAGAGGTGAAGCAAATGAAAACTACCTATCTAGTCAAGTTTAAATGAGGTCGGAAACAACGAACAACAATTCCGGAAACTCCTCATATGCATATATTAGGTTTGGTACTGTTCTGCCCTAAACATAATTTTAGAGTTGTTAAGCATGCGAAGTGAAGCCACCATGTTAAACTAGGCATTTTTCTACCCCATTTACATATAAAGTTTATTAAAATCCGAGCTACGGTTATTTAGTTATGAGAGAAAATCATTTTAACAAGTTATTTAAGCAGATTTATACAAACAACATTTTAAACACTTTAAACATAGATGAAAGTTGGATATTATTAATCTACACAAAATTCTAAGCAACTTTCATATATAATTCATTTTAATCCGATGCACGGTTGAGAAGTTATTAAATGCATGAAGTATGAGGGTTTTTCTGCAAAACTGCAAAACCTGGGATAATAGCTAAATCCGCTGGACAAGAAAAAAATAGAAACGGGCCGAAACAAGTTGGCCCAACAGGAGGAAAAAAGAGAGGAGGGGCGCTGCGGGGGTTCCTCACCCTGGGCCTGGCCCAGTCGGTGGGAGGAGGGAGGCCTGCAGGGGCGATGCTGGGCCGGATGAGGCAGGCGGCTGGGCTGGGCCGGCTTGAGCTGGCCTTGAAGGCCGAAGGGGAAGCAGGCGCTGCACGTCTTAGGCAGCAGAGGCGAGGCGCTGGGCCTAGAATTGGGACGAGGCTGGTCCAGGCGCGGTGGATCTGGCGGTTGACTCGATCAAGTCAACGTGGTCGAGCGGTCGCTGGCGCTGGTCGTCATTCTGAAAGAGAAAAGGCAGCGACGGGTTTAGGGCGCCGCGGGAATAGGCAAGGGCGGTGCAGGGCCGGGACGGCGCGGGATCCAGCCGTGGAGACGAGCTGGCGTCAAGGTGCGGCGGCGCTCGCGGGGTCCGGCGAGGACACGTCTCCGGTGAGACGCCAGATCCAGGCGGCTGCGAGGGAGCTCCTGGGGCTGTCCATGGTGGCCTGCGACTCTGGTCGACGGCGGGCACGTGCGGGCGGGGAAGACGAGCTCCGGCCACCACTGCTCATGGTTGGGCTCGGAGACGCCATGGCGAGACGAGAGGGAGTTGAGGTCGGGAATGGCAGGGAGGCTCCATGGCTTCGGAGGAGGTCGAGGTTCGCCGGGGCGGACGTTGCTCCGGCGGTTGATGCAGGGTGGCGCTGCTCCCGATCCACCCTGGATCGAGGCACGGGAGGAGGGAAACAAGGTGCTCGGGACCTCAGCAGATCAAATACAGAGAGAGAGGGAGATCGTGAGAGAGAGCCGGGGAGCACGAGGAAAAACAGATGGGAGGGAGAAGAAGGCGACAGTCCTGCTGGTATTGCTCCGGCGAGGGGCAACAGGTGGTGATGGAGCTCCGACATGGAGCTGCTGCTACGCTGGTCAAGGGGGAAACAACAACCATGGGGATCGGGAGGAGGAGCGGGGTTGGTCGGGCACAGAAACAGAGTAGGTGGGTGCCGACGGATCTGGGCGATGTGATGGGGAGTAGTGGCGGCGGCTGAGAGGATCCCAAGGAAATAGGGTTAGGTCCAAAATGGACTAGGGGTAGACTATATATAAGGGAAGAAGGGATTTTTTTGGATCATCCGATCAAAATCCGACAGACGAGAATAAATATGCTAGGGAGTCCAATTAACAAAACGGAGACGTTTTGTAGATGTTTGGGGATGTTCTGGACACAACAGTGGGGACAGTCCGGTTCAGGTCCGGGACAGCTTCGGACACGCGCGAGGGGTCGATGCACCGTGCAGAGAGGGTTAGGCTGGGTCTAGCGGATTGTGAAGAGCGGGTTGGTCTGAGAGAAGAGGTGAGAGATGCAGCCGGCAGGGTTTTCGGAGGCCGAAAACGTCCGACGTTAGACCGGCTACTATTGTCGGTATATTTATCCGTTGGGACGTCAAGCGGACTCCGAATGCAATGAAACTTGGCAGGCGGTCTACTGACAACAAAACAACACCGCATGCCAACTTTCAACCCATTCCGAGAACATTTTCCGGCCACTTATAAAATACTATATCGGACATGCCGCGGGCACGTGCAATTGTGTCTGGGCTCAGAACTGACAACGGAAGGAACGAGGAGACCGGGACGGATGCAAGTTTTGAAAACATGATGATGCAATGCGGATGATGACATGGCAAGATGCAACACACAAGAAAATGACATGACAACGTCAGTGAATAACTGGAAGACACCTGGCACAACGGTCTCGGGGCGTTACAACACTCCACCACTACGAGAGGATCTCGTCCCGAGATCTAGAATGGCGCCGGAGGGGCAACGGAAAAGAAAAAGAAGAGGTAAAACTAAGTTGCTTCTTTGACCAATGAGTGAAACCAAAGAACCTTGAAAAGGTTAAGCCATCTCGAGAAAGGAATACAACAGAGATGAACAAAGTTGAAAACACTCCGTTAGAAAAGAGGAACAAGGAAGAACAACTTCGGGCAACACTCCGATTGAAAAGAGATGCAAGACTAGATAAGTATAAAGAACTTTAAAAGGGGCACGACACTCCGGTTAAATGGATAAACCAAGAAAAGAACACGATCCTGACAAAACGAAAAAGATGGGTTGAAGAGAGCAACATCACAATGCCTCCGGAACGAAAAAATAGAAGATAGGTAATTGAGAGAAAAGAATGGAGAAGAAAATGCCAAGTTTTGTCACAAAAGAGCTTGACAAGGCATCTTTTAGGAGAAGGGTTGAACGGAATTGTTGGAAAACCAACAACGAAAAGAGTAAGCTGGTAGTGGGCTTATGGAAGACATCTCAAAATTATGAGGTGAAATTCTTCCACTAACGAAACAATAAATTGGCTTGATATCAAGAAGGATACGAGAAACTATCGCACCGGGAGAATAAATGAAGAACTTGGATCATTTATAAGCACCATAAATAGCAACAATCCTTAGGGAAGGCTTTAGGTGAAATATAACCCAAGGTAACTCCAATGACGAGATTGAAGGATTTAAAATACCTCATTCTTAATAAGATGTGAATCATGAAACATGAACTCAAATTATCAAGAATGACATAATACCACCTCCAATAATATGGTAAAAGAATTGCACTCCGGATAGCAAGATGAAGAAAACTTGAGCTCCTCTGAAAAGAATGTTGATCAACCCTTCGAGAAGGAATTTAATCTTTGATGAACCATCATGTATAGCCTCCATGAAGAAACTCCGGTAACAAAAGAATAAAAGAAAGAGAAATTGTAAACACAAGGTGAATCCTTGCAATGATTTAGATGGATCTCCGTGATAATTAGAGCTTGGAACTCCGGGAAAGAAAAGATAAAGCATCTCGAACTGAGAATATGATATGATGAACCACTCCGGAAAGAGAATTAATCACTTGGATGGGACAAGAATAAGAATTATATTATGTTTATCCTTCACCAATTTAAATTGATGACAAGCAACGGATCGCATATGACTTATTCTCGTAGAAAGGATTTAGATAGATATAGCGCAAACTTAATGGACCACCGGTAGGATTGAAACAACGAATGAATTGATATGATGAACAAGGAAGAGAACTCTTGAGCAAACCACCGTAAGAATTGAAAAGAACGATTAAAACATGAAGACACACCGGGAAGAATTAGCAATTAAACGAAGATGCTTGAGAGAATTTAGACCCATGAGAATGAAAAGATTACGAGCTGATTAGAGAATCCTTGATTTAGACACCGGTATGATTTAGAGTATTAGAGTTGAAAACAGGAATGAATAAATCTTAGATAATAGGCTCCGGATAATCAAACTGAACAGAATTTTGAATTGCCCCAGATGGGTGAAAAGAATTGTCACAATCAAAAACAATTATGAGAGGATGGCATGAAGCTAGAACCACGAGTCTCCGAGAGAACGGATAAGATATGGAGGAAAAAACTCCTCTTCGGTCTTCAAAATCCGAGAATGACGACAAGAAACACTACCATTAATTGTTGAGATACTCCGGGATGATGAATAGAAAGGTTGAGCCAACGGTTAAAAGA
Source organism: Triticum urartu (assembly GCF_056163025.1). Taxonomy (NCBI): domain Eukaryota; kingdom Viridiplantae; phylum Streptophyta; class Magnoliopsida; order Poales; family Poaceae; genus Triticum; species Triticum urartu. The sequence goes on along the minus strand of NC_141877.1, from coordinate 422,793,777 downwards.
ATTTGGCAGATCTTGGAGAAATACATATGACTGATGATAATTCATTCTTACGTCAAATTTTGAGAAGAATTTTAAGGATATCTCTGGGAGAATTAGAAGAGTCAGGTAAGATCCTGGGAAAAAACCTGTGGGTTAGGGCCCACTCAAAAGAAACACCGTTGAAATGATTTAAAAGATAGATTGCGCTAGTTGATTTAAATGGCTTGAATGAGATAACATCATCAAAAGATCTTGAACGAAAGCAGAGTAGAAACATGAATCTTCGAGATATCTTGAGCACTCCGGAACAAAAGAATAGCAAGGAGTGGATGATTAAGACGTGGACCGGCATGAGAAAACATTGAAATACGGAAAAGAATATGATCAACACCGAAAGCTTGAATTGAAACCACCAGAGAAGAATTAGAATGGGTAAAGATGTACTTGAGGTTCCGTTAGGATCTTCATGAAAATCACTGGGTAAGAACATTGACGGAAAAGAATGGAGAGACTTCACAAGAATAAAAGGATACTTCATAAAGAAATCTTAGTCCTTGAGGAAAAAGGGTGGGTGGGCGGGAAAAACAAAGGCAACTTGGAGACGGATGAAACAAACACCGTTGAGAAAAACTGATAAGTGATCTTGCGAATGTTGAAGTGATCGGATCCACTTGAAGAGAGACACACCGGTTGAAAAGGATTGACATGACAGACTCGATGATCAAGAAGGATTGGTATTCACATCGGAGTATGAGAACACCATTTGGGGAAGGTATGGAATCAACATTTGACTTCGAAGCAACTCGAATACCACAACTCAAAACAAAACAAAGGATTGGCTTGCGAAATAAGCCGGAACAAACATATGATAGAGATTTCGTCTGAAGTTTTCGTGGTGGGGCCTACACGGGCTCGATCGTACAACACCATCATGTACAAGGTAGTGCACATGACATACGAAGCGTCCCCGAGTCGGCATAGCCAAGGACTCTTTAAGACACAACGAGACCACTGTAAAACCAACCGTGAATAGGCGGACCACTAGACGTCGAACCCCAATTTCACATCATACATCTGTCGGAAAGATATCCTAAGAGCTACTTGAATTCCCACTTATAAACTCCCAAAACTTTCTCGGTTATGCAATCAGGTGTTGGGGATACAGGGGAAGCATAATGTCTCACCCAAACTAGCAAATCCTACATCCAGCTGTATCCATCCTTCAACACATAACCAAGAAACCTTCGGAAATCATCTACCTCAACCTTCGAAAAGCATCCGTTATACGAGTTATGGCAATACTCCCGAACTCCCACCCCAGTATTGGGTGGCGTCGAGGTTATCTCACCAACAACCGCATAAAAGAGATTTTGAATGTCGGCGAAACTAATCTCAGGTATTCCAGAACTGCAACGATAAAATTGTGACGACAACACCTCGGAGCTCAACTCCCCGGGACACTGCCACAACCCCTAAAGACAGGAGGCACCAAGAACAATGTTCTCATCACAAAACCATCGGTACGATTCCAAGATACCCGCGTGATCCTAAATTTTTTTTTAGTGAAATTTGAGAAGAGAAGAGTCAAAACTCTACGTCAGGATGCCTTACCAGAGCGATGAAGGGACTAGGGAGTAAAAAGAATTCCGAAACTCTCTGATATATAATTTGTAAATGACTCAAAACATTTTTCTAGACTCAACTCGGCCGCTAATAACAATCAAGCAATGGGGATCCTAAGGTCGGGATGGCTCTGATTACCAACTTGTAATGCCCTTGATGCGGCTATATCTCCCACGTGTCAAAGCACTACTTAGAGGCATAACCGCATTGAAAGCAATGTCGCAAGTGAGGTAATCTTCACACAACCCATGTAATAAAATAGGGGAAGAAGTTACATAGTTGGCTTACAATCGCCACTTCACACAATTACATGAATAAAGCATTACATCATCCAAATACAATCAAGGTCCGACTACGGAACCAAAATAAAAGAAGAACCCCAAATGCGACAAGGTCCCCGATCGACCCCAACTGGGCTCCACTACTGATCAACTAGAACGAAACACCACAAAGGACAAGATCTTCATCGAGCTCCTCCTGAGCTTGGTTGCGTCAACTGCACGGTCTCATCGGCACCTGCAAGCTGGTTTTGGAAGTATCTGTGAGCCACGGGGACTCAGCAATCTCGCACCCTCGCGATCAAGACTATTTAAGCTTATGGGTAAGGTAAAGGTATGAGGTGGAGCTGCAGCAAGTGACTAGCATATATGGTGGCTAACCTATTCGCAAAAGAGAGTGAGAAGAGAAGGCAAAAGCACGGTTGAACAACTATGATCAAGAAGTGATCCTAGAACAACCTACGTCAAGCATTACTCCAACACCGTGTTCACTTCCCGGACTCCGCCGAGAAGAGACCATCCCGGTTACACACGCGGTTGATGTATTATAATTAAGGTCAACTTCAGGTTTTCTACAACCGGACATTAACAAATTCCCATCTGCCCATAACCGCAGGCACGTCTTTCGAAAGTTCAAATCCCTGCAGAGGTGTCCCAACTTAGCCCATCACAAGCTCTCACGGTCAACGAAGGATATTCCTTCTAGCGGGAAGACCCGATCAGACTCGGAATCCCGGTTACAAGACATTTCGACAATGGTAAAACAAGACCAGCAAAGCCACCCAGATGTGCCGACAAATCCCGATAGGATCTGCACATATCTCGTTCTCAGGGCACACCGGATGAGCAAGACGTCGGGTAAGCCAGCCCAGAGTTGCCCCTGGTAGCCTCGGACATCGCTCAGTTGGACCAACACTTAGAGAAGCACTGGCCCGGGGGGGTTAAAATAAGATGACCCTTGAGCCGGCCGACTCAAGGGAAAGAAAAAGGCTAGGTGGCAAATGGTAAAAACCAATGTTGGGCCTTGCTGGAGGAGTTTTATTCAAGGCGAACTGTCAAGGGGTTCCCATTATGACCCAACCGCGTAAGGAACGCAAAATCCGGAAACATAACACCGATATGACGGAAACTAGGGCGGCAAGAGTGGAACACCGGGCATAAGGCCGAGCCTTCCACCCATTACCAAGTATATAGATGCATTAATTAAATAAGAAATATTGTGATATCCCAATAAGTAAACACATCTCCATGTTCCAACAAGGAACAAACTTCAATCTTCACCTGCAACTAACAACGCTATAAGAGGGGCTGAGCAAAGCGGTAACATAGCCAAACAATGGTTTGCTAGGACAAGGTGGGTTAGAGGCTTGGTTTAACAATATGGGAGGCATGATAAGCAAGTGGTAGGTATCGTAGCATAGGCATAGCAAAAGAGCGAGAAACTAGCAAGCAAACATAGAAGTGATTTCGAGGGTATGGTCATCTTGCCTGAGATCCCGCAAGGAAGAAGAACGAGTCCATGAAGAAGACAAACGGACGTAGAAGAACGGGTCCTCACAACACGACGTTACCGGAACCAACCCGAAGAAGCAAACACCGGAAATAAGCACACAACATAGTAAACAACCAACACATAAACATGGCATGATGCACAACCAAGTATGATGCATGTCCGGATTATAGAGGCATGGCATGGCAAAGTGCAACAACCAAAACTACAAATTAAGTGGAGCTCAATATGCAATGAGTTGCATATTGACGGAACACCACATGCCTTATTTAGTTCTCTCTCGGTTATGTACCCAACAATATTAAATGTTATTAAGCATGGCAAGAGGTGAGAGAAAATCATTTTAACAAGTTATTTAAGCAGATTTATACAAACAACATTTTAAACATTTTAAACATAGATGAAAGTTGGATATTTTTAATCTACACAAAATTCTAAGCAACTTTCATATATAATTCATTTTAATCCGATGCATGGTTGAGAAGTTATTAAATGCATGAAGTATGAGGGTTTTTCTGCAAAACTGCAAAACCTGGGATAATAGCTAAATACGCTGGACAGGAAAAAAATAGAAACGGGCCGAAACAAGTTGGCCCAACAGGAGGAAAAAATAGAGGGGCGCTGCGGGGCTGCTCACCCTGGGCCTGGCCCAGTCGATGGGAGGAGGGAGGCCTGCAGGGGTGATGCTGGGCCGGATGAGGCAGGCGGCTGGGCTGGGCCGGCTTGAGCTGGCCTTGAAGGCCGAAGGGGAAGCAGGCGTTGCGCATCTCAGGCAGCAGAGGCGAGGCGCTGGGCCTGGAATCGGGACGAGGCCGATCCAGGCGCGGTGGATCTGGCGGTTGACTCGATCGAGTCAACGTGGTCGAGCGGTCGCTGGCGCTGGTCGTCGTTCTGAAAGAGAAAAGGCAGCGACGGGTTCAGGGCGCCGCGAGAACAGGCAAGGGCGATGCAGGGCCGGGATGGCGCGGGATCCAGCCATGGAGACGAGCTGGCGTCACGGTGCGGCGGCGCTCGCGGGGTCTGGCGAGGACACGTCTCCGGTGAGACGCCAGATCCAGGCGGCTGCGAGGGAGCTCCTAGGGCTGTCCATGGTGGCCTGCGACTCTGGTCGACGACGGGCACGTGCGGGCGGGGAAGACGAGCTCCGGCCACCACTGCTCATGGTTGGGCTCGGAGACGCCATGGCGAGACGAGAGGGAGTTGAGGTCAGGAACGGCAGGGAGGCTCCATGGCTTCGGAGGAGGTCGAGGTTCGCCGGGGCGGACGTTGCTCCGGCGGTTGACGCAGGTTGGCGCTGCTCCCGATCCACCCTGGATCGAGGCACGGGAGGAGGGAAACAAGGTGCTCGGGACCTGCAACAGATCAAATACAGAGAGGGAGGGAGATCGTGAGAGAGAGCCGGGGAGCACGAGGAAAAACAGATGGGAGGGAGAAGAAGGCCACAGTCTTGCTAGTATTGCTCCGGCGAGGGGCGACAGGTGGTGATGGAGCTCCGACATGGAGCAGCTGCTGCTACGTGGGTCAACGGGGAAACAACAACCATGGGGATCGGGAGGAGGAGCGGGGTTGGTCAGGCACAGAAACAGAGGAGGTGGGTGCCGACGGATCTGGGCGATGTGATGGGGAGTAGTGGCGGCAGTTAAGAGGATCCCTAGGAAATAGGGTTAGGTCCAAAATGGACTAGGGATAGACTATATATAAGGGAAGAAGGGATTTTTTTTGGATCATCCGATCGAAATCCGACAGACGAGAATAAATATGCTAGGGAGTCCAATTAACAAAACGGAGACGTTTTGTAGATGTTTGGGGATGTTCCGGACACAACAGTGGCGACAGCCCGGTTCGGGTCCGGGACAGCTTCGGACACGCGCGAGGGGTCGATGCACCGTGCAGAGAGGGTTAGGCTGGGTCTAGCGGATTGTGAAGAGCGGGTTGGTCTGAGAGAAGAGGGGAGAGATGCAGCCGGCAGGGTTTCCGGAGGCCGAAAACGTCCGACGTTAGACCGGCTACTATTGCCGCTATATTTATCCGTTGGGACGTCAAGCGGACTCCGAATGCGATGAAACTTGGCAGGCGGTCTACTGACAACAAAACAACACCGCATGCCAACTTTCAACCCATTCCGAGAACATTTTCTGGCCACTTATAAAATACTATTTCGGACATGCCGCGGGCGCGTGCAAGTGTGTCTGGGCTCAGAACGGACAACGGAAGGAACGAGGAGACCAAGACGGAGGCAAGTTTTGAAAACATGATGATGCAATGCGGATGATGACATGGAAAGATGCAACACGCAAGCAAATGACATGACAACGTCAGCGAATAACTGGAAGACACCTGGCACAACGGTCTCAGGGCGTTACAAGAAGAACGGCAAGCAAGTTGCTGCTCAAGTGAAGAAGCCCAAGTCTGGTCCTAAGCCTGATACTAAGTGCTTCTACTGCAAAGGGACTGGTCACTGGAAGTGGAACTGCCCCAAGTATTTGGCGGATAAGAAGGATGGCAAAGTGAACAAAGGTATATTTGATATACGGATTATTGATGTGTATTTTACTAGTGTTTGTAGCAACCCCCCGGTATTTGATACTGGTTCAGTTGCTAAGAGTAGTAACTCGAAATGGGAGTTGCAGAATGAACAGAGACTAGTTAAGGGTGAAGTGACGATGTGTGTTGGAAGTGGTTCCAAGATTGATATGATCATCATCGCACACTCCCTATACTTTCGGGATTAGTGTTGAACCTAAATAAGTGTTATTTGGTGTTTGCATTGAGCATGAATATGATTTGATCATGTTTATTGCAATACAGTTATTCATTTAAGGAAGAGAATAAATTGTTGCTCTGTTTACATATATGGTTACACACCCAATGAAAATGGTTCGTTGGATCTCGATCATAGTGATACACATATTCATAATTTTGAAACCAAAAGATGCAAAGTTAATAATGATAGTGCAACTCATTTGTGGCACTCCTGTTTAGGTCATATTGGTGTAAAGCGCATGAAGAAACTCCATGTTGATGGACTTTTGGAATCACTTGATTATGAATCAGTTGATGCTTGTGAACCGTGCCTCATGGGAAAGATGACTAAGACTCTGTTCTCCGGAACAATGCAGCAAGCAACAGATTTGTTGGAAATCATGCATACTGATGTATGTGGTCCGATGAATATTGAAGCTCACGGCAGGTATCATTATTTTCTAATCTTCAGAGATGATTTGAGAAGATATGAGTTTATCTACTTGATGAAACACAAGTCTGAAACATTTGAAAAGTTCAAAGAATTTCAGAGTGAAGTGGAGAATCATCATAACAAAATAAAAGTTTCTACGATATGATCGCAGAAGTAAAATATTTGAGTTACGAGTTTGGCCTTCAGTTAAAACAATGTGAAATAGTTTCACTACTCACGCCACCTGGAACACCATAGTGTAATGGTGTGTCCGAACGTCGTAACCGTGCTTTATTAGATATGGTGCAATCTATGACGTCTCTTACTGATTTACCGCTATCGTTTTGGGGTTATGCAATAGAGACAGCTACATTGACGTTAAATAGGGCACCATCTAAATCCGTTGAGACGACACCGTATGAACTATGGTTTGGCAAGAAACCTCAGCTGTCGTTTCTTAAAGTTTGAGGTTGCAATGCTTATGTGAAAAGGTTTCAACCTGATAAGCTCAAACCCAAATCGGAGAAGTTCGTCTTCATACGATACCCAAAAGATAATGTTGGGTACACCTTCTATCACAGATCTAAAGGCAAGATATTCGTTGCTGAGAATGGATCCTTTCTAGAGAAGGAGTTTCTCTTGAAAGAAGTGAGTGGGAGGAAAGTAGAACTTGATGAGGTAACTGTACCTGCTCCCTTATTGGAAAGTAGTTCATCACAGAAATCTGTTCCTGTGACTACTATACCAATTAGTGAGGAAGCTAATGATGATGATCTTGTAACTTCAGATCAAGTTACTACCGAACCTTGTAGGTAAACCAGAGTGATATCCACACGAGAGTGGTACGGTAATCCTGTTCTAGAGGTCATGTTACTTGACCATGACAAGCCTACAAACTATGAGGAAGCGATGATGAGCCCAGATTCCGCAAAATGGCTTGAGGCCATGAAATCTAAGATGAGATCCATGTATGAGAACAAAGTATGGACTTTGATTGACTTGCCCATTGATCGGCGAGCCATTGATATTAAATGGATCTTCAAGAGGAAGACGGACGCTGATAGTAGTGTAACTATCTACAAAGCTAGAATTGTCGCAAAAAGGTTTTCGACAAGTTCAAGGTGTTGACTACGATGAAAGTTTCTCACTCGTATCTATGCTTAAGTCTGTCTGAATCATGTTAGCAATTGCCGCATTTTATGAAATCTGGCAAGTGGATAACAAAACTGCATTCCTTAATGGATTTATTAAAGTAGAGTTGTATATGATGCAACCAGAAGGTTTTGCCAATCCTAAAGGTACTAACAAAATATGCAAGCTCCAGCGATCCATCTATGGACTGGTGCAAGCATCTCGGAATTGGAATATACGCTATGATAAGTTGATCAAAGCATATAGTTTTATACAGACTTGCGGTGAAGCCTGTATTTACAAGAAAGTGAGTGGGAGCATTACAACATTTATGATAAGTATATGTGAATGCCATATTGTTGATCGGAGATAATGTAGAATTATTCTGCAAAGCATAATGGAATGTTTGAAAGGAGTTTTTCAAAGAAAGACCTCGGTGAAGCTGCTTACATATTGAGCATCAAGATCTATAGAGATAGATCAAGACGCTTGATAAGTTTTTCAATGAGTACATACCTTCACAAGATTTTGAAGTAGTTCAAAATGGAACAGTCAAAAAGGAGTTCTTGCCTGTGTTACAAGGTGTGAAGTTGAGTAAGACTCAAAACCCGACCACGGCAGAAGATAGAGAGAGAATGAAGTCATTCCCTATGCCTCGGCCATAGGTTCTATAAAGTATGCCATGTTGTGTACTAGACCTATTGTATACCCTGCCCTAAGTTTGGCAAGGGAGTACAATTGTGATCTAGGAGTAGATCACTGGATATTGGTCAAAATTATCCTTAGTGGAATAAGGATATGTTTCTCGATTATGGAGGTGACAAAAGGTTAGTCGTAAAGGGTTACGTCGATGCAAGTTTTGACACTGATCCATATGACTCTAAGTCTCAATCTGGATACATATTGAAATTGGGAGCAATTAGCTAGAGTAGCTCCATGCAGAGCATTGTTGACATAGAAATTTGCAAAATACGTACGGATCTGAATGTGGCAGACCTGTTGACTAAACTTCTCTCACAAGCAAAACATGATCACACCTTAGTACTCTTTGGGTGTTAATCACATAGCGATGTGAACTAGATTATTGACTCTAGTAAACCCTTTGGGTGTTGGTCACATGTCGATGTGAACTATGAGTGTTAATCTCATGGTGATGTGAACTATTGGTATTAAATCACATGGCGATGTGAACTAGATTATTCACTCTAGTGCAAGTGGGAGACTGAAGGAAATATGCCCTAGAGGCAATAATAAGTTATTATTTATTTACTTATATCATGATAAATTTTTATTATTCATGCTAGAATTGTATTAACCGGAAACAAAATACATGTGTGAATACATAGACAAACAGAGTGTCACTAGTATGCCTCTACTTGACTAGCTCGTTGACCAAAGATGGTTATGTTTCCTAACCATAGACATGAGTTGTCATTTGATTAACAGGATCACATCATTAGGAGAATGATGTGATTGACTTGACCCATTCTGTTAGCTTAGCACTTGATCGTTTAGTTTGTTGTTATTGCTTTCTTCAAGACTTATACATGTTCCTATGACTACGAGATTATGCAACTCCCGTTTACCGGAGGAACACTTTGTGTGCTAGCAAACGTCACAACGTAACTGGGTGATTATAAAGGTGCTCTACAGGTGTCTCCGAAGGTACTTGTTGGGTTGGCGTATTTTGAGATTAGGATTTGTCACTCCGATTGTCGGAGAGGTATCTCTGTGCCCTCTCGGTAATGCACATCACCTAAGCCTTGCAAGCATTGCAACTAATGAGTTAGTTGCAAGATGATGTATTACGGAACGAGTAAAGAGACTTCCGGTAAGGAGATTGAACTAGGTATTGAGATACCAACGATCGAATCTCAGGCAAGTAACATACCGATGACAAAGGGAACAACGTATGTTGTTGTGCGGTCTGACCGATAAAGATCTTCGTAGAATATGTAGGAGCCAATATGAGCATCCAGGTTCCGCTATTGGTTATTGATCGGAGACGTGTCTCGGTCATGTCTACATAGTTCTCGAACCCGTAGGGTCCGCACGCTTAACGCTACAATGATAGTTATATTATGAGTTTATATGTTTTGATGTACCGAAGGAGTTCGGAGTCCCGGATGAGATCGGGGACATGACGAGGAGTCTTATAATGGTCGAGACGTAAAGATTGATACATTGGACGACTATATTCGGACTTCGGAAAGGTTCCGAGTGATTCGGGTATTTTTCGGAGTACCGGAGAGTTATGGGAATTCGCCGGGGAGTATATGGGCCTTATTGGGCCATATGGGAATAGACGAGATAGGCCAAAAGGAAGGAGGCCTACGCCCCCCCCTCTAATCCGAATTGGACAAGGGGTGCAGCCCCCTTTTCCTTCTCCCTCTCCTCCTCTTTCCTTCACTCCTAGTCCAACAAGGAAAGGAGGAGTCTACGCATTGTGCTAACTCTTCCGCTTTCGGTCTACGAGGGTAAGTGGACAACATTCTCCCCCCTCGTTGTAATGCATCACCATGATCTTGCGTGTGCGTAGGAAATTTTTTGAAATTGCTACGTTCCCCAACAAGGAGCACCAGCCCCTTGTAGCTAGTGCATTTCCCCTCTTGGCCCATAAGGCCCATATCTTTAGTCAGGGGTGCCCGGAACCCCTTCTGGTGACCCGATAAGAACCCGGTACTCCCCGAAACACTTTCGGTGTCCGAATACTATTGTCCTATATATCAATATTTACCTCTCGACCATTTCTAGACTCCTCCTCATGTTGATGATCTCATCCGGGACACCGAAGAAGATTCGGTCACCAAATCACATAACTCATATAATACTATATCGTCATCAAGCGTTAAGCGTGCGGACCCTACGGGTTCGAGAACTATGTAAAGATGACCGAGACACCTCTCCGGTTAACAACCAATAGCCTAACCTCGATGCCCATATTGGCTCCTACACATTCTATGAAGAACTTTATCGGTCGAACCATTATGACAACTATGGGAGTCCTGGATTAGGGGGTCTCCGGACAGCCGGACTATCTCCATTGGCCGGACTGTTAGACTATGAAGATACAGGATTGAAGACTTCATCTCGTGTCTGGATGGGACTCTACTTGCCGTGGAAGGCAAGCTAGGCAATACGGATATGTATATCTGTTCCTTTTTAACCGACCTTGTGTAACCCTAACCTCTCCGGTGTCTATATAAACCGGAAGGTTTTAGTCCGTAGGACAACATACAATCATACCATAGGCTAGCTTCTAGGGTTTAGCCTCTCCGATCTCGTGGTAGATCTACTCTTGTACTACCCATATCATCAATATTAATCAAGCAGGACGTAGGGTTTTACCTCCATCAAGAGGGCCCGAACCTGGGTAAAACATTGTGTCCCCTGCCTCCTGTTACCATCCGCCTTAGACGCACAGTTCAGGACCCCCTACCTGAGATCTGCCAGTTTTGACACCGACATTGGTGCTTTCATTGAGAGTTCCTCTGTGTCGTCGCCGTCATGCTTGATGGCTCCTACTATCACCGATAGCGATCCAGTACAGGGTGAGACTTTTCTCCCCAGACAGATCTTCGTGTTCGGCGGCTTTGCACTGTGGGCAAATTCGCTTGGCCATCTGGAGCAGATCGAAAGTTATGCCCCTGGCCACCAGGTCAAGTTTGGAAGCTTAAACTACACGGCCGATATCCATGGAGACTTGATCTTCGACGGACTCGAGCCTCTGCCTTGTGCGTCACACAGTCACGATGAGTACGATTTAGCTCTACCATCGGACAGTGTTCAGGAGATCGCACAGGCAGCCGCTCCGACCCTCAATTCAGAGCCAGTTGCACCGTCCATGGACGGGTGGATGGACCCCGCCACGGAGGCCTTACCCTCAGCAGCGATCGAGCCAAACATCGACCATACCTTGCACGAGAGCCGTGTTGTTAGACTGCCGGATCCTTCTTCGGCCACGGACTCCGAGCCGCCTGCGCCCGTTCCTATCGAATCCGATTGGGAGCCGATCATGGAGTCTACCTCCGCGGATATTTTTCAGCACTCGCCCGTTGGCGACATAGTGAACTCATTAAGGTCTCTCTCCTTGTCAGGAGGATCCCTGTCGAACTATGTCCGGCAGGACTGGGATACGGACGACGAAGAAATTCGTGGCCCACCCACCACCCACTTAATAGCCACTGTCGATGACTTAACCGACATGCTCGACTCCGACTCCGAATACATCGACGGCATGGACGACGATGCAGGAGACGAACAGGAACCACTGCCCCCAGGGCACTGGATGCCCACTTCACCACATGACGTATACATGGTGGACACACCAAAGGAAAACGATGAGGAGGAACGGAAGGACGCAACTAAGGGTTGTACCCTCGAGAAGCAGTCAAAACGGCGGCGTAAGCGCCGCCCCAAATCCCGCCTCGGCAGAAACAACGATCATACGGACCCAGCGTTAGAGCAGGGGGGACCATTGTCGGACCACGGCAACACGGAGAATCAAGCCGAACAACCCGACTCTGTCAAAGATCATAGTCCAGATGACGTCACACCGGACGGACACCCGGAGCAACAGAATGCCCATCAAAGGCTCGTTGCCACCACGAGGAGTCTAAAAAAGCAGAAGCAAAGGCTCAAAGCTGCGCAAGACACACTCCAAATCAGATGGAAGAAAGTACTCAACACAGAAGCGAAGTACGGTGGTAAGCGCCCTACCAAGAGCTACCCGAAGCAGAAGTTTCTACCTGATTTCGATGAGGAGGCCTTAGATCCCCCACAACCAAAAATCAAAACAGCCATCTAGCCGGATAGGCGACCTCATGGCCAACATAGAGCGGCAAACAACACCGCACATAAGCCAACACGCGATCCACGCGAGGACTCGCATCAAAAGGACGGCACAACCAGATTCATCTATGGACCACGTAAGCATGCTCCAGCATACAACACAACACAACAAATATCCGAAGAACGCGGTACACCCGGACAGGGGTGCCGCACACCCCCTATGTTTCATCGATGAGGTGCTGGATCATGAATTTCTAGAGGGATTCAAACCCGTAAATATAGAGGCATACGACGGAACAACAGACCCTGGTGTCTGGATTGAGGATTATATCCTCCATATCCATATGGCTCGAGGAGATGACCTCCACGCCATTAAGTATTTACCCCTCAAACTCAAAGGGCCAGCTCGGCACTGGCTTAAGAGCCTCCCCGAAAGTTCCATTGTAAGCTGGGAAGAGCTCGAAGATGCTTTTCGGGCAAATTTTTAGGGGACTGATGTCCGACCTCCGGACGCGGACGATTTGAGTCATATAACTCAACAGCCCGGAGAGTCAGCCCGAAAGCTTTGGAACAGGTTTCTTACTAAAAATAACCAAATAGTCGACTGTCCGAACACCGAAGCCTTGGCAGCTTTTAAGCATAGCGTCCGTGACGAATGGCTTGCCGAACACCTCGGCCAAGAAAAGCCGAGAACAATGGCAACATTAACAAGCCTCATGACCCGCTTTTGTGCGGGCGAGGATAGCTGGCTAGCCAGATGCAGCATCAGCGATCCCAGTACATCCGAAGTTACAGATGGAAACGGGAAACCACGTCGCAACAACAATAACAAACGCCGGAATAAAGAAAACAGCATGAAGAGCACGACAGTAAACGCCGGATTCAAAAGCTCTCGGCCAAGTCAGCAAAAGCCGCCCTCTAAAGGCGCCAGAGATGAACTGTCCAGCCTAAACAAAATTCTGCACCAAGTATGTCAGATCCATAGCACCCCTGGTAAACCCGCTAATCATACCCACAGAGAATGTTGGGTCTTCAAGCAGTCCGGCAAGCTCAACGCCGTACACAAGGGGGAGGATACACCAAGCGAAGACGAGGATGAGCCTCCCAAGCAAGACATTGGGGAACAAAAGAAGTTTCCACCAGAAGTCAAAACAGTCAACGTGCTACACGTGATCAAGGGAAGAAACAAAGCGTCACTCCCAGAAAAATATGCCCAAGGGCCTATCACCAATAAATCCTACCACTGGTCGTCTCAACCGATCACTTTCGACCATCGTGATTACTCAGTAAGTATCCGGCGTGCAGGATGGCTCCCCTGGTATTAGACCCAATAATTGATGGATACCACTTTACATGAGTCCTGATGGACGGTGGCAACGGTTTAAACCTGATATACCAGGATACAATCCGCGAAATGATGATAGATCCAATGAAAATTTGCCATAGAAACACTACCTTTAAAGGAGTAACGCCAGGACCAGGGGCTCACTGCACGGGCTCCCTGCTACTAGAGGTTATATTCGGCTTCCCCGATAACTTCCGTAGCGAACATTAAACCTTCCACATTGCTCCGTTCCAAAGTGGCAATCAAGCACTACTTGGACGCGAAGCTTTCGCTCGCTTTAATGCAATACCGCATTACGCTTCCCTCACACTCAAGATGGCCGGTCACGTGGCATCATTATAGTGAATGGAAATATTGAGTGATATTTGCGCGCCGAAGAGAGTGCGATTGCCTTGGCATCCGCACACTAAAAACGGCCTCACCAACTAAAGCATTTGATAGGTCGTCAAGACCATGGACACGGTTAGACGAGTCCGGCGCAGCTATATGTAATTCATACCGGATTGATGGCCACACTATTGGAAATATGCCCTAGAGACAATAATAAAATGGTTATTATTGTATTTCCTTGTTCATGATAATTGTCTATTGTTCATGCTATAATTGTATTAACCGGAAACCGTAATACATGTGTGAATACATAGACCACAACATGTCCCTAGTAAGCCTCTAGTTGACTAGCTCGTTGATCAATAGATGGTCATGGTTTCCTGACCATGGACATTGGATGTCATTGATAACGGGATCACATCATTAGGAGAATGATGTGATGGACAAGATCCAATCCTAAGCCTAGCACAAGATCGTGTAGTTCGTATGCTAAAGCTTTTCTAATGTCAAAGTGTCATTTCATTAGACCATGAGATTGTGCAAATCCCGGATACCGTAGGAATGCTTTGGGTGTACCAAACGTCAAAACGTAACTAGGTGGCTATAAAGGTGCACTGCGGGTATCTCCGAAAGTGTCTGTTGGGTTGGCACGAATCGAGACTGGGATTTGTCACTCCGTGTAACGGAGAGGTATCTCTGGGCCCACTTGGTAGGACATCATCATAATGTGCACAATGTGACCAAGGAGTTTATCACGGGATGATGGGTTACGGAACGAGTAAAGAGACTTGCCGGTAACGAGATTGAACAAGGTATCGGGATACCAACGATCGAATCTCGGGCAAGTATCGTACAGATAGACAAAGGGAATTGTATACGGGATTGATTGAATCCTTGACATCGTGGTTCATCCGATGAGATCATTGTGGAGCATGTGGGAGCCAACATGGGTATCCAGATCCCGTTGTTGGTTATTGACCGGAGAGTTGTCTCGGCCATGTCTGCATGACTCCCGAGCCTGTAGGGTCTACACACTTAAGGTTTGATGATGCTAGGGTTATAGGGAAAGTATGTACGTGGTTACCGAATGTTGTTCGGAGTCCCGGATGAGATCCCGGACGTCACGAGGAGCTCCGGAATGGTCCGGAGGTAAATATTTATATATGGGAAGTCCCGTTTTGGTCACCGGAAAAGTTTCGGGTGGTATCGGTAACGTCCCGGGACCACCGGGAGGGTCCCGGGCGTCCACCAGGTGGGGCCACCAGCCCCAGAAGGCTGCGTGGGCCAAGTGTGGGAGGGGACCAGCCCCGGGTGGGTTGGTGCGCCCCCCCCCCCCCCACCAAGGCCCAAGGCACGTGGAGAGTGGGAAGGGGGCAAACCCTAGGTCCAGATGGGCCTTAAGGCCCACCCTAGGGCGCCCCCCTCTCTTCCCCCTTGGCCGCACCCTAGATGGCATCTAGGGCTACCGCCCCCCCCCCTAGGGAGGGAACCCTAGAAGGGGGCGCAGCCCCTCCCCTTCCCCTATATATACTTGAGGTATTGGGGGCTGCCCAACACATGATTTGATCTCCCTCTTGGCGCAGCCCTACCTCTCTCCCTCCTCGTCTCTCGTAGTGCTTGGCGAAGCCCTGCTGGAGTACCGTGCTCCTCCACCATCGCCACGCCATCGTGCTGCTGTTGGACGGAGTCTTCCCCAATATCTCCTTCTCTCCTTGCTGGATCAAGGCATGGGAGACGTCACCGGGCTGCACGCGTGTTGAACGCGGAGGCGCCGTTGCTCGATGCTTAGATCGGAATCGACCGCGATCTGAATCGCTACGAGCATGACTACCTCATTCGCGTTCTAGTAACGCTTCCGCTTAGCGATCTACAAGGGTATGTGGATGCACTCCCCTTCCCCTCGTTGCTAGATTACTCCATAGATTGATCTTGGTGATGCGTAGAAATTTTAAATTTGTGCTACAATCCCCAACAGTGGCATCATGAGCTAGGTCTATGCATAGATTCTATGCACGAGTAGAACACAAAGTAGTTGTGGGCGATGATTTGTTCAATTTGCTTGCCGTTACTAGTCTTATCTTGATTCGGCGGCATTGTGGGATGAAGCGGCCCGGACCGACCTTACACGTACACTTACGTGAGACAGGTTCCACCGACTGACATGCTCTTGATGCATAAGGTGGCTGGCGGGTGTCTGCCTCTCCCACTTAAGTCGGATCGGATTCGATGAAAAGGGTCCTTATGAAGGGTAAATAGCAATTGGCATATCACCGTTGTGGTTTTGCGTAGGTAAGAAACGTTCTTGCAAGAAACCCATAGCAGCCACGTAAAACATGCAACAACAATTAGAGGACGTCTAACTTGGTTTTGCAGGGTATGCTATGTGATGTGATATGGCCAAAAGGATGTGATGAATGATATATGTGATGTATGAGATTTATCATGTTCTTGTAACCGGAATCACGACTTGCATGTCGGTGAGTATGACAACCGGCGGGAGCCATAGGAGTTGTCTTAATTTATTTATGAC
This sequence comes from Triticum urartu, assembly GCF_056163025.1. NCBI lineage: Eukaryota > Viridiplantae > Streptophyta > Magnoliopsida > Poales > Poaceae > Triticum > Triticum urartu. The sequence goes on along the minus strand of NC_141877.1, from coordinate 422,777,085 downwards.
CTGCGTGTCAACATAAACGTCATGTAATTACTTTACTTTATTGCTAACCGTTAGCCATAGTAGTAAAAGTAATAGTTGACGAGGCAACTTCATGAAGACACAGTGATGGAGATCATGATGATGGAGATCATGGTGTCATGCCGGTGACGAAGGTGATCATGCCGCGCCTCAAAGATGCAGATCAAAAGGCGCAAGATGATATTGGCCATATCATGTCACTTTATGATTTGCATGTGATGTTTGTCATGTTTACATCTTATTTTCTTAGAACAACGGTAGCATAAATAAGATGATCCCTCGCAATAATTTCAAGAAAGTGTCCCCCCTAACTGTGCACCGTTGCGAAGGTTCGTTGTTTCGAAGCACCACGTGATGATCGGGTGCGATAGATTCTAATGTTCGAATACAACACGTGTAAGCCAGATTTACACACGCAATACACTTAGGTTGACTTGACGAGCCAAGCATGTACAGACATGGCCTCGGAAAACGGAAGACCGAAAGGTCGAACATGAGTCGTATAGAAGATATGATCAACATTAAGATGTTCACCGATGATGACTAGTCCATCTCACGTGATGATCGGACACGGCCTAGTTGACTCGGATCATGTATCACTTAGATGACTAGAGGGATGTCTATCTAAGTGGGAGTTCATTGAATAATTTGATTAGATGAACTTAATTATCATGAACATAGTCAAAAGGTCTTGCAAATTATGTCGTAGCTCACGCTTTGGTTCTACTGTTTTAGATATGTTCCTAGAGAAAATTTAGTTGAGAGTTGACAGTAGCAATTATGCGGACTAGGTCCGTAAACTGAGGATTGTCCTCATTGCTGCACAGAAGGGCTATGTCCTTAATGCACCGCTCAGTGCGTTGAACCTCGAGCGTCGTCTGTAGATGTTGGGAAACATCTGACATACACGTTTTGATGACTACATGATAGTTCAGTGCGTAATGCTAACAGTTTAGAATTGTGGCACCAAAGACGTTTTTGAAACGTCGCGGAACATATGAAATGTTCCAAAGACTGAAATTGGAATTTCAGACTAGTGCCCACGTCAAGAGGTATGAGACCTCTGACAAGTTTCTTAAGCCTGCAAACTAAGGGAGAAAAACTCAATCGTTGAGCATGTGCTCAGATTGTCTGAGTACTGCAATCGCTTGAATCAAGTGGGAGTTAATCTTCCAGATGAGATAGGGATGGTTCTCCATAGTCACTGCCACCAAGCTATTGGAGCTTCATGATGAACTATAACATATCAGGGATAGACATGATGATCCTTGAGCAACTCGCATTGTTTGACACCTTGAAGGTAGAAATCAAGTAGGAGCATCAATTGTTGATGGTTAAACCACTAGTTTCAAGAAGGGCAAGGGAAGAAGGGATACTTCATGAGACGGCAAATCAGTTGCTGCTCTAGTGAAGAAACCCAAGGTTGAACCAAACCCGAGACTAAGGCTTCTATAATGAGGGGAACGGTCACTGAAGCAGAACTACCCTAGATACTTGGTAGATGAGAAGGCTGGCAAGGTCGACAGAAGTATTTTGAATATACATTATATTATTGTGTACTTTACTAGTACTCCTAGTAGCACTAGGGTAATAAATACCGGTTCGGTTGCTAAGCGTTAGTAACTCGAAATAAAAGGCTGCTGAGACTAGCTAAAGGTGAGATGACGATATGTGTTGGAAGTGTTTCCAAGGTTGATGTGATCAAACATCGCACGCTCCCTCTACCATCGGGATTGGTGTTAAACCAAAATAATTGTTATTTGGTGTTTGCATTTAGCATAGACATGATTGGATTATGTTTATCGCCACACGGTTATTCATTTAAGGAGAATAATGGTTACTCTGTTTATTTGAATAATACCTTCAATGGTCTTGCACCTAAAATGAATGGTTTATTGAATCTCGATCGTAGTGATACACATGTTCATGCCAAAAGATATAAGATAGTAATGATAGTACCACGTAATTGTGGCACTGCCATTTGAGTCATGTTGGTATAAAATGCATGTAGAAGCTCCATGTTGATGGATCTTTGGAATCACTCGTTTTGAAAAGATTGAGACATGTGAACCATGTCTATTGGTAGATATGCATGAAGAAACTCCATGCAGATGGATCGTTTGGACTCACTTGATTTTGAATCACTTGAGACATGCAAATCATACCACATGGGCAAGATGACTGAAAGGCCTCATTTTCAGTAAGATGGAACAAGAAAGCAACTTGTTGGAAGTAATACATTCTGATGTGTGCAGTCCAATGAGTGCTGAGGCACGCAGTGGATATCGTTATGTTCTTACTTCACAGATGATTTGAGTAGATGCTGAGTATATTTACTTGATGATACACAAGTCTGAATTATTGAAAGGTTTAAGTAATTTAAAAGTGAAGTTGAAGATCGTCGTGACAAGATGATAAAATGTCTATGATATGATCATAGAGATGAATATCTGAGTTACGAGTTTGGCACACAATTAAGACATTGTGGAAATTGTTTCACAACTAATACCGCCTGGACCACCATAGTGTGATGGTGTGTCCGAACATCACAACTGCACCATATTGGATATGGTGCATACCATGATGTCTCTTATCGAATTACCACTATCGTTTATGGGTTAGGCATTAGAGACAACCGCACTCACTTTAAATAGGGCACCACACAATTCCATTGAGACGACACCGTATGAACTATGGTTTAGAGAAACCTAAGCTGTCGTTTCTTAAAAGTTTGGGGTTGCGATGCTTACGTGAAAAAGTTTCAGGCTGATAAGCTTGAACCCAAAGCGGATAAATGCATCTTCATAGAATACCCAAAATAGTTGGGTATACCTCCTATTTCAGATCCAGAAGCAAAAGTGATTGTTTCTAGAAACGGGTCCTTTCTCGAGGAAAAGTTTCTCTCAAAAGAATTGAGTGGGAGGATGGTGGAGACTTGATGAGGTTATTGAACCGTCACTTCAACTAGTGTGTAGCAGGGCACAGGAAGTTGTTCCTGTGGCACCTACACCAATTGAAGTGGAAGCTTATGATAGTGATCATGAAACTTCGGATCAAGTCACTACCAAACCTCATAGGTCGACAAGGATGCATACTACTTCAGAGTGGTACGTAATCCTGTCTTGGAAGTCATGTTGCTAGACAACAATGAACCTACGAGCTATGGAGAAGTGATGGTGGGCCCAGATTCCGAAGAATGGCTCGAGGCCGTAAAATCCGAGAGAGGATCCATGTATAAAAGAAAGTATAGACTTTGAAAGAACCAATTGATGGTCGTAAGGCTGTTGGGTGCAGATGGGTTTTAAAAGGAAGACAGACAATGATGGTAAGTGTCACCATTAAGAAAGCTCGACTTGTCGTTAAGATGTTTCCCGACAAGTTCAAGGAGTTGACTACGATGAGACTTTCTCACTCGTAGCGATGCTAAGAGTCTATTGGAATTATGTTAGCAGTTACTGCATTATTTATGAAATCTTGCAGATAGGATGTAAAAAACATTGTTTCCTCGACATTTTTCTTGAGGAAAGGTTGTATGTGATACAACCAGAAGGTTTTGTCAATCCTGAAAGACGCTGACAAGTATGCAAAGCTCCAGCAATCCTTCTAAGGACTGGAGTAAGCATCTCGGAGTTGGAATGTACGCTTTGATGAGATGATCAAAGATTTTGGGTTTATACAAAGTTTATGAGAAACTTGTATTTCCAAAGAAGTGAGTGGGAGCACTATAGAATTTTTGATGCGTATATGTTGTTAACATATTGTTGATCAGAAATGATGTGGAATTTCTGGAAAGCATGCAGGGTTATTTGAAAAGTGTTTTTTAATGGAAAACCTGGATTAAGCTACTTGAACATTGAGCATCAAGATCTATAAGGATAGATCAAAAACACTTAATAGTACTTTTGAATGAATACATACCGTGACAAGTTTTTGAAGGAGTTCAAAATAGATCAGCAAAGAAGGAGTTCTTAGCTGTGTTACAAGGTGTGAATATTGAGTTAAGACTCAAGACCTGAACACGGCAGAAGAGAGAGAAAGGACGAAGGTCGTCCCCTATGCTTTAGACGTAGGCTCTACAGTATGCTATGCTGTGTACCGCACCTGAAGTGTGCCTTGCCATGAGTCAGTCAAGGGGTACAAGAGTGACCCAGGAATGGATCACACAACAGCGGTCGAACTTATCCTTAGTAACTAGTGGACTAAGGATTTTTCTCGATTATGGAGGTGGTAAAAGAGTTCGTCGTAAAGGGTTACGTCGATGCAAACTTTGACACTAATCCGGATGACTCTGAGTAGTAAACCGGATTCGTATAGTAGAACAGTTTTTTGGAATAGCTCCAAGTAGCGTGTGGTAGCTGCATCTACAAGATGACATAGAGATTTGTAAAGAACACATGGATTTGAAAGGTTCAGACTCATTGACTAATAAACCTCTATCACAAGCAAGATATGAACAAACCTCATGGGTGTTGGATTCATTTCAATCACATAGTGATGTGAACTAGATTATTGACTCTAGTGCAAGTGGGAGACTGTTGGAAATATGCCCTAGAGGAAATAATAAAATGGTTATTATTGTATTTCCTTGTTCATGATAATTGTCTATTGTTCATGCTATAATTGTATTAACCGGAAACCATAATACATGTGTGAATACATAGACCACAACATGTCCCTAGTAAGCCTCTTGTTGACTAGCTCGTTGATCAATAGATGGTCATGGTTTCCTGACCATGGACATTAGATGTCATTGATAACGGGATCACATCATTAGGAGAATGATGTGATGGACAAGACCCAATCCTAAGCCTAGCACAGGATCGTGTAGTTCGTATGCTAAAGCTTTTCTAATGTCAAGTATCATTTCTTGAATCCATGAGATTGTGCAACTCCCGGATACCGTAGGAATGCTTTGGGTGTACCAAACATCACAACGTAACTGGGCGGCTATAAAGGTGCACTGCGGGTATCTCCGAAAGTGTCTGTTGGGTTGGCACGAATCGAGACTAGGATTTGTCAGTCCGTGTAATGGAGAGGTATCTCTGGGCCCACTCGGTAGGACATCATCATAATGTGCACAATGTGACCAAGGAGTTGATCACGGGATTGCCGGTAACGAGATTGAACAAGGTATCGGGATACCGACGATCGAATCTCGGGCAAGTATCGTACCGATAGACAAAGGGAATTGTATACGGGATTGATTGAATCCTTGACATCGTGGTTCATCCGATGAGATCATCGTGGAGCATGTGGGAGCCAACATGGGTATCTAGATCCCGCTGTTGGTTATTGACCGGAGAGTTGTCTCGGCCATGTCTGCATGACCCGCGAGCCTGTAGGGTCTACACACTTAAGGTTCGATGATGCTAGGGTTATAGGGAAAGTATGTATGCGGTTACCGAATGTTGTTCGGAGTCCCGGATGAGATCCCGGACGTCACGAGGAGCTCCGGAATGGTCCGGAGGTAAAGGTTTATATATGGGAAGTCCCGTTTTGGTCACCGGAAAAGTTTCGGGTGCTATCGGTAACGTACCGGGACCACCGGGAGGGTCCCGGGGGTCCACCAGGTGGGGTCGCCAGCCCCAGAAGGCTGCGTGGGCCAAGTGTGGGAGGGGACCAGCCCCAAATGGGTTGGTGCGCCCCCCCACCAAGGCCCAAGGAGCGTGGAAAGTGGGAAGGCGCAAACCCTAGGTCCAGATGGGCCTTAAGGCCCACCCTAGGGCGCCCCCCTCTCTCCCCCCCTTGGTCGCACCCTAGATGGCATCTAGGGCTGCCCCCCCCCTAGGGAGGGAACCCTAGAAGGGGGCGCAGCCCCTCCCCTTCCCCTATATATACTTGAGGTATTGGGGGCTGCCCAACACATGATTTGATCTCCCTCTTGGCGCAGCCCTACCTCTCTCCCTCCTCGTCTCTCGTAGTGCTTGGCAAAGCCCTGCTGGAGTACCGCGCTCCTCCACCATCACCACGCCATCGTGCTGCTGCTGGACAGAGTCTTCCCCAACCTCTCCCTCTCTCCTTGCTGGATCAAGGCATGGGAGACGTCGTCGGGCTGCACGTGTGTTGAACGCGGAGGCGCTGTTGTTCGGCGCTTAGATCGGAATCGACCGCGATCTAAATCTCTACGAGTACGACTACCTCATCCGCGTTCTAGTAACGCTTCCGCTTAGAGATCTACAAGGGTATGTAGATGCACTCCCCTTCCCCTCGTTGCTAGATTACTCCATAGATTGATCTTGGTGATGCGTAGAAAATTTTAAATTTCTGCTATGATCCCCAACACACACCCCTATTACAAATACAAGTGGCTCAACGCACGCAGACAAGTGGCAATTTTTACTCATCTTTAATTATACATGGTTTCTTTAAAAACTACCTTTCTGCATGACAAATTTTCACCTAAGATCCTCTCTTTTACAGATGACCATCGTGCAACACCCGTTCAGGATACGGCACAACAGAGACACAGGCACAAACGTGCAGCAGGGACCCGCTCCAAGGATTCTTTTTAGATTAAGACCCTGTGTAAACCTTTTTTACTGTCTCTTGTTGATACACATCCCTCGAATTCTCAACACAATTGAGAAGGATGCTGACGTCTTGGCATGTGGCCACGCCAGAATAAACGCCCGTACCTGGACACAAGGGGCTTTTACAAAGGGCACTATTTAGGCCCGGTTTATACCATAAAGACCGAATACCTTAGGGAGTGTTCGGCGTCGCGAGTTTGGCCTTATATGCATCAGCTCCGAATCATGTCTTTGGTAAAATGTTTGGTTTGCCCGGCTCCTGTGTTTTGGTGCCTTACATTCCGTTCTATCGGCTAAGGCAGCACCAGGGGAACTACTGCGATTGTGCCCTGGTTCGTCCGGACGAGCACCTCGGTAGAGAAAGCCGAAAACTGACTGTCATGATATAGCCCGAGACTGGTCAACCACTCGATGACCTATCGGAATGTTAGAATTCCTTTGCTTTAACGAAGGGCCGTTTCCCGGCCGGGCATATACGCACCCCGAGTTTGGGAGAGTGCGGAGCCACCAGGGGCTATATAGTAGCCCCACCGTCAAACTCCTATGGCTAAATGGAAGTGTTAAAGCATCATAGTCCGGTTGCCTCGTTCGCTGCGCTATCACCTCCTTAATAGGACCAAGACGTTGGGTTAAGTGTGAACACGTGTTTTCTACGAACACCTCCGCATTATATGCGTGGTGGTTGAAGCCGACAACTGCAATCTTTCAGGTTATATACATATATACATAAACGGCCGCACAGGAAGCATCATATTACTTTCCGGCAAAAGTATAAATACGGCCTTACTACATTTCATAAAAACATTGTGCTTACAATGGGAGTACACGTCACTCAAACATAATATTCTTCGAGCACTGGGACTCTATCAAACGAGCACCCTCAAGAACCTCTTCAAAATAGTGCTCGGCAGCTACTCGGCCTATGGCCGAACCTTGCGCCGCAATAGTGGTAGCATCCATCTCCGCCCAGTATGCCTTGACATGGGTAAAGGCCATCCGCGAGCCTTCTATGCACGCCGACCTCTTCATCGCATCGATGCGCGGCACCGCACCAAGGAACTGCTGCACTAAGCTGAAATAGTTGTTCGGCTTCGGCTTCTCCGGCCACAAATGATCTACGACGGACCTCATGGCAAGTCCGGACAACCTATTAAGTTCGGCCCATTTAGCTAGCTGATCAGTCAAGGGAAGCGGACACTCTGGAACGTTAAATTGCAACCAGAACAGCTTGGCCACTTCACGATCTGTCTGATCTCGGAAGTATTCGACCGCATCGACAGCGCTTGCCGCCAAGTCCATATATGCGTCTGCCGAACTCCACAGCCGATCCAGAGGGGCATACCGCGGATCTCCGAACTTCCTCTACAGCAGAAATGGCTTCCCAGCTGCAATATCCCCGGCTTCGCGCAGCTCCTCCTTCTTCGCCCTCATAGCAGAGCGAGTGTCTTTGGTCACCATCGTGGCCTTTTCAAGGTCTGCTGCCTTCACTCGGTTCTCCTTTTCAAGGAACTGGCAACGGACGGCAGTGTCTTTTAATTCTGCAGCCATCTTGGCCATCTTCTCCTTGCTTTCGAGATGCGCGGCCTTCTCGGCTCTTAACTCTTCGGCCGCCTTAAAGCAGCCGCATTACCAACTCTTGCTTGTTCCTTGGCTCGGGCAAGTTTCGCCCGAAGGGTCTCCACGGTGGCAGCTCCGTCTGCAGTCACAACATATTAAAGATACTGGCATCATGCTGCTCTTACTATGTGATGTTGACCGGAAAAACATTACTTACCCTGTGCCTCGTCAAGCCGCTTGTTAACAAGCTCGATGTCGGCATCTGCCGCATCCAGTTGCCGCTTTAGTTCGGCAAACTCATTAGTCCGGCCAACCACCGAAGCTCCCATCACCTGCACAAAAAGCGGTATGATTATTACCTGGGACTATGATCCTCTGTTCACCGCCGTTCTCGACGAAGACCACAGTCTCAGGGGCTACTATCTACACAGGGCACACCTAAAATGTGCGGTACTATCAAAAAGTATATCGCTTCACGTACCTCAAAGCCCATCAGTAGACTCATAAAGGCTTCATGCAATCCGCTTTCGGCGGACGAAATTCTTTCCATCACTATACCCATCAATGTACAGTGTTCTTCTGAGATGGCCGCTCTCTCCAACAGCTCCCTCAGTACGTCCGACCGCATACCAGATGGTGTCAGACTCTTTTGTTTGCTCTCTTCAAGAGCCGAACGCTGGGGACTTCGGGAGACTATAGGATTATCTTATGGCCTCACCGGATCCGGAGAGGCCCTCCACGACGACACTTCAAGGTCGCCTGCTTCTTGAGTGGGGATTCCAGGGGAGGCGTTTCGCTCTCCATCATCTCCGGAAGAAGATCCCCTGAAGACGAGCTCTGCTGAGAAGGGCTAAGATCCGAACTGCAAGATAAACGCTTTGGTTATTTTCCTCAGAGGTAAGGTAGTATATCTCCACTATTAAAGTACTTTCTGATTACTTACAGCTCATTGGAGGGCTGATCCTCGCGCGGACTTTGTGCGGCAAAAGCACCCTCCAAGGCAGGACCCTCTAGTGGAGATTTCTTCTCTCGTTTGGAAGCCTCGGTTTCCGGATCTTCAGAGGCAGTCCTCTTCCTTCCCCGAAGCGAGAGAAGGTCAGATTCTTCTCCATGGTTATCCTCCTTCGCGGAGATGCTCATTCCCTCGGTTGGAATTGGTAGCGATGGGGGCCCTCTTTCGACCTCATTATTCCCCCCTTTATCTTCCTTTGAGGGCTCCGGGCAAGGTGCTAGCTCGAGCATCTTTTCCAGTACCGGATTCTCCAAACCCTCAGGAAGGGGGGCCGAACACCGAATCATCTTTTCCTTTGTTAGCCAGTCCTGGTCAAAGAGCGATTTCTCAGAATGACGTCATGGTAAATAAAATACGGTGTGTTCGGCTAAAGGATTACTTACTTGGTCGGTGGTACGGTTGCTGCTCAGGCCCACGTCCTCGGTAGTATCCTGACACTCTATTTGGGGTCCGAAGAATGATTTGTACATCTCCTCGTGTGTCAGGCCGAGGAAATTCTGAATAGTACGCGGCCCATCTGGCTTGAACTCCCACATGCAGAGGGGCCGGCGTTTGCAAGGCTGGACTCGACGAACCAGCATGACTTGCGCCACCGTAACCAGACTGAAATCTCCTTCGAAGAGATCGCGAATGCGGCTCTGCAATATAGGCACGTCCTTGGCTGGACCTCAGCTCAGTCCTCTGCTAATCCATGACATCAGTTGTGGTGGAGGGCGCGAGCGGAAAGTAGGGGCAGCCACCCACTAGGCGCATCTAGGAGCTGTGATGTAAAACCACTCCTGTTGCCATAATCCGGACACCTCTGGAAAGGAACCTTTGGGCCACGGAACTCCTGCTATCTTGCTTATTAATGAGCCTCCGCACACTGCATACTGCCCCTCGACCATATTCGGCTTCACGTCAAAGGTCTTGAGCCACAGGTCGAAGTGAGGCGTAATGCGGAGGAAGGCCTCACACACGACAATGAATGTCGAGATGTGGAGAAAGGAGTTCGGGGCTAGATCGTGGAAATCTAGCCCGTAATAGAACATCAAACCCCTAACAAAGGGATCCAGGGTGAGGCCTAGACCTCGGAGGAAGTGGGAGATGAACACAACATTCTCGCTGGGTTCAGGAGTAGGGACGACCTGCCCTCGGGCAGGCAGCCGATGTGAAACCTCGGCGGTCAGGTATCTGGCCTCCCTCAACTTCTTGATATCCTCTTCCGTAACGGAGGAGGGCATCCACCAGCCTTGAAGGCTAGATCCGGACATGATTGAAGGTCCGAAGCACCTGACCTGGGCTTTGGGTGTTAGAACTTGAGGCGGGGGAAGGATTCGATTGAGCACGGGAGGGAAAAAAGTAAAAGCCTCGTCCCTTTATAAAGAGGGTGGATATCAAGCGTCCTCTCCGTAGCCATTTGGGACTTGCCTATAATCTAGGAGTCTTAGACACGGTTGGGTTACCCACGACCGTATTGATGAGAATCCCGTAATTAGGGGGACACGATCCCTGCTTTCACAAGACGTGTCAAAAACTGCCTCGCGTTATGTGCGTGGCTAGTTAAAGGAAACGGTTCGAATAATCACCGGGCCGTGACGTAATGTTGTGTTGCCATAACAAGTCAGCAAATTGGATTTGTGGAAATATTATTCTCTCTATAGTGGTATGTGGAACTTATTTTGCAGGGTCGGACACTATCCTTATATTCAAATTCTTCCGTGGTATATTCGGAGGAGGAACCCGCCTTGCAATGCCGAAGACAATACTGCGCGCCGGACTCATCGTCATTGAAAGCCTGGTTCAGGGGCTACTGTCGGAGTCCTGGATTAGGGGTCTCCGGACAGCCGTACTATCTCCATTGGCCAGACTGTTAGACTATGAAGATACAGGATTGAAGACTTCGTCTTGTGTCTGGATGGGACTCTACTTGGCGTGGAAGGAAATCTAGGCAATACGGATATGTATATCTCTTCCTTTGTAACCGACCTTGTGTAACCCTAACCTTTCCGGTGTCTATATAAACCGGAAGGTATTAGTCCGTAGGACAACATACAATCATACCATAGGCTAGCTTCTAGGGTTTAGCCTCTCCGATCTCGTGGTAGATCTACTCTTGCACTACCCATATCATCAATATTAATCAAGCAGGACGTGGGGTTTTACCTCCATCAAGAGGGCCCGAACCTGGGTAAAACATTGTGTCCCCTGCTTCCTGTTACCATCCGCCTTAGACGCACAGTTCGGAACCCCCTACCCGAGATCCGCCGGTTTTGACACCGACAACAACATACGTGATTCCCTTTGTCCATCGGTATGTTACTTGCCCGAGATTCGATCATCGGTATCTTGATACCTAGTTGAATCTCATTACCGGCAAGTCTATTTACTCATTCGGTAATACGTCACCCCGTGACTAACTCCTTAGTCATTTGCTTGCAAGCTTATGATGTGTATTACAGAGAGGGCCCAGAGATACCTCTCCGATACTCTGAGTGATAAATCCTAATCTAGATCTATTCCATCTGACACCTTCGGAGATACTTGTAGAGCATCTTTATAATCACCCAGTCATATTGTGATGTTTGATAGAACACAAGGCATTCCTCCGGTATCCGGGAGTTGCATAATCCCATAGTCGAAGGAATATGTATTTGACATGAAGAAAGCAATAGCAATAAAACTGAACGATCATAATGTTAAGCTAACGGATGGGTCTTGTCCATCACAACATTCTACTAATGATGCGATCCCATTATCAAATGACAACTCGTGTCCATGGTTAGGAAACCTTAACCATCTTTGATCAACGAGTTAGTCAAGTAGAGGCTCACTAGGGACATGGTGTTTGTTTATGTATTCACACATGTATTTAGGTTTCCAATCAATACAATTCTAGCATGAATAATAAACCTCTATCATGAATAAGGAAATATAAAATAACAACTTTAGTATTGCCTCTAGGGAATATTTCCTTCAATTCCCACTCGATGTAACCGTCAAGGTGGCCTTGGAAGAATCACCCTCGAAGGTTTCACACATGAGGTGTTGCACGGCAGAGTCGTTACCGGGAGTGCTGAAGGAGGGATCACCCTCCGTAATCCAGGACCTCTTAGCTACAGTACAGAGATATCTTCGGTTGTGTCATACGAGGTATCACCCTCGGCACTCGATAGTATCTCTGCAGAGTCATACAACTAAGGAGGGTGTGCAGTGATGTGTCTGTCTCTGCACATCGATCACGTTGATCGAGTCATCAGTGACGAAGCGGGGGCAACAGGGACAAGGTGAGGGGTCACTGATGGGTCACTACTCAACCTATACTAAGCATATACTCCCTCCTTTCTAGTTTATTAGGCTCATCTCATTTTCTTGGTTTTTCCATATTATAAGTCTCATTTTCACTTCTTTCCACCAGATGTTCACATTCCTACTCATTTTCCCTTTATTGATGCATGCAAGGATTAAAAGAAACCAACCAATGCGTGTAACCATTCCTACTCATTTAGTGGTCATCCATGCATACACTATAATTAATGCCGATTATAGTTTGACTAATTTTGTAAACTACAAGATACATTCCTCCACTCATCATCTACCTTGATTGATGAGATTTCAGATTTAAGCCCTATAAACCGGAAAGAAGGGAGTAAGATAACGGGTAAGGTAATACTACCCACAGTGGGAGTAACATAGGTGGTAACATCACACTTATCTAGGAAAAATAGATGATGTGGCATGTAATTAATGAAGAAAGAGAGGCATGTGGTAACATAGTTAGTTATTGTAACATCACACATATCAAGAAAAAATGAGTCTACAACCTAATAAATAAAGTGATGCATGGCACAACACATATCACTATAAAAAAAGACACATCCGTGACATTTTGGGCCGAACGAAATTTTTTTCTGTCATAATATGACACTTCTATGACGATAATTGTGACATAACCCGGTATCATCATAGATGTGGTGGGCTCCTACTTCTATGACAAAAAATCATGACAGAAAATGGGCTTTTAGTCCTGGGCGGGCCGGAGACGCAGCTGCATGACATTCTTTGGGCCGTCCATGACGGAAAAAACCATGGTAGAAGCGAGGGGGAGGAAAATTTCGGGGAGTTCCCGGTTACGGTGGGAGGTATAGGGCTGAGTGATGCGTGTTTCTCTTGTACACGTATGCACGTGTGTGCGAGGCGTTGGCTCTAACTGAACCCGGGCGAGGCGTTGGGCTCTAACTGAACTCGAGCGATTGCACTGCAGGCTACGCGTTACTGAACCCGAGCGATCGATCGATGGCTGTTAACTGAACCCGATTGAGTGATTTCTTTGCTAGTGCTGCTAACTGAAGCCGGTCGATGGGATGAACAGTGAGCGTTGCGGGGGGGTTTGGATGAACAGTGAGCGGTGGCGTTGCCTCTGGATGAACAGGACCCCGTGGTGTGGTGGAGGGCTGGATGAACAGTAGACGGGGGAGGGGTGCCCGTGGAGGGGTGGATGAACAGGACCCCGTGGTGTGGAGGGCTGGATGAACAGTAGACGGTGGAGGGGTGGTTGAACAGTAGCCGGTGGAGTAGCGCGCGGTGGAGGCTGGATGAACAGGAGTCCGTGGAGGCTGGAGGAGGTCGACGGTGGAGATGAACAGTATCCCGTGGAGTCCCATTTTGCGGTACGCCACACCCCTCACGATGAACAGGACCACCGTTTCGACCGTAGCGCTCCAACACAAGTCCGTTTCCTCCGTTTTGCGGTACGCCACACCCCTCCCGATCAATAGGACCCACGTTTCGACGGTAGGAGGTCCATTTCCTCCGTTTTGCGCTACGCCAGACCCCTCCCGATGAATAGGATCCCGTTTCGAACATGGCTGGTCGAACACAAGGCCGTTTCATCCGTTCTGCGGTACGCCAGGCCTCGTTTCCATCGCTTGTTCCGTCCAAGCCCTCCCGAAGAACACGACGCATTCCGTTGCCTCCCCATGAACATGACGCATTCTGTTGCCTCCCCATGAACACGACGCATTCCGTTGCCTCCCCATGAACACGACGACGACGTTGTTTCTCCATTCTGACCCAGCCATGTACACGAGCCCTTGTCATACGTATGCGCGAGTAGGCGTTCGATACCCCGCCCGTATGTACACATACGTGGCCGTATTTTCTTTCTTGCACCCTGGCCGCTATACGTACATGTACATGCTACGTGTGCGCCTCTACTATGACACGTGCGCGCCTCTACATCGACCAGTATGTACGTACACGTTCGCGACCAGAATGACAACGCTACGTACGCTTCGACCAGGTGGGTCCCGACTGTCAAGCACTTCCTTGCCTACGAAGATGTAGCTGGTCAGTCCCAACAGTCAGGGGGCGAATCGTTTTGTTTTTTTGCCCGGATGCACTTCCTTGCATGCAAATATGTAGCTGGTGGGTCCCAGCAGTCAGGGGGAAACGTTTTTTTCACGAAATACGGTGGCCCGTCCGGTGGGTCCCGCTGTCAGGTGGAGGAATAATTATTTTGCACGTAATAAGGAGGCACTTCCTTGTTGCGGCCATGGACCCAGCTGTCAGCCTCTCCACGTACAGTCCACGTCCGATGGAAGCGGTTCCTTGACCACGTTGACCACGCCGCGCAGAGAGCACCAGAGCGGTGGATGACGGCGAGGCCTAGGAAGGGGACGATGCGGAGCCGGGGAAGACGCGGCAGTGGATGCCCACGCGTAGAGGAGTACGAGAGTTCATTGGTTCGCTGCGGTGTGAGGCTGCCGTCGCCGCAGAATAATAGGGGGTGTGGGTGAGTAGAGGGATGGCCTGGCCAGCGGTGGGAGTAGTAGGGGGCGGTGAGGCCTCCGCCGCATCGCAGTCGGCCATGGGAGGCAGGAGCACGAGGCACGACCAGCGCTGGTTTGGGCGGCTGGAGCAAGAAGACCAGAGGTTGAAGAAGCACTACGACCGTTGGATGGACATCGTACAGTCGCTAGAGCTAGAATCGTGCATATTGACTAAGTTGACAAAGCCCTCCATCCCCGTCAACTTAGTAGGCCCACAAGTCAGCCTCCCACTAAGGTGGGTCCCAGCTAGCAGGGGGTATTCATTTTTAGAGTGTAATAAGGAGGCACTTCCTTGCGTGCGAAGATATAGCTGGTGGGTCCGAGCTGTCAGCGGCGGTAACGTTTTTTCGCGAAATACAGAGGCCCTTTCGGTGGGTCCCTGATGTCAGGTGGAGGAATCATTATTTTGCGTGTAATAAGGAGGCATTTCCTTGTGTGCGGCCGTGGACCCAGCTGTCGGCCTCTCCATGTAAAGTCCACTTCATATGCATGTCGGTCGTTGACCACGTTGACTAGGCCGCGCCGAGAGCACCAGGACGGTGGACGACGGCGAGGCCTAGGAAGGGAACGACACGGAGGCAGGGAAGACGCAGCAGATGTTTCCCACGCGGAGGGGAGTACGACTGTACGAGGGTTTACTAGTTCGTCTGCCGTCGCCGGATAATAACAGCAGGTGTGGGTGAGTAGAGGGATGGCTAGGCCAGCGATGGGAGTATGGTGGGGCGGTGAGGCCTGCGCGGTAGCAGAGCCGGCCACGGGGAGGAGGGAGCAGGCAGTCCCGCCGGCGCCTGTTTGAGCGGTTGGAGCAAGAAGAGCAGAGATTGAAGAAGCACGACGGCCGTTGGATGGCCATCCAATAGTCACTTCTTGTGCGTCAACCTTTTTTAGGAAAGCCTCAAATCTGTGGAAAACAGCATACAGCCCATCTGCCATTATTTCTAATAATTTACAGCCCATTTGCTAATTATTAAGGTTTTTTTTGGAGCCCATATTCTTTTTGTTAGCATTACAGTCCATATTGTGGCCACGGTTAAAAAATTATACGAATTTTTGCATATTTTGGTGCTGTCCGAACTGTTTTTAATCCTGAAATTTCGACTCACATTCAAACTGATTTTAAAAATAAATGTATATCAATATAAAATCCAACAAATTCTCCACGCATAAAAATTAATGTAATTTCAAATCTCGAAATGAAGAAAAGATATTTGAAACTAATTGCCGGTTTGATGTGTTTTAAAAATGTACATCCCATTTCTCATTACTGATGGGCCATTTTCTCGGCCAGCCGAATGAAAGCTCTCCTCGTCTTGAAAGATTTGCAGCCCAACAGACCTGACAAAGCGACTTACTTGGCAAATCACAAAAAAAAAACTGGGCTGTGGCCGTGGACCTAGCTGTCAGCCTCTCCATGTATAGTACTCTTTCGATGGAATGTCGTTGACCACGTTGACCACGCCGCGCTGAGAGCACCAAGGCGGTGGACGACGGCGAGGCCTAGAAAGGGGACGACGCGGAGCCGGGGAAGACGCGGCAGTGGATGCCCACGCGGAGAGGAGTACGAGGGTTCACTGGTTCGGCTGCGGTGTGAGGCTGCCATCGCCGCAGGGCCTGGCTAGCGGTGGGAGTAGTAGGGGGCGATGAGGCCTCATTGGCAGCATAGCCGGCCACTGGAGGCAGGAGCAGGCGGTCTCCCCGGCGCTGGTTTGGGCGGCTGGTGCAAGAAGAGCAGCGATTGAAGAAGCAGCAGGCCCGTTCGATTCAAATCCAACGGTTACTGCTGCTAGAATCGTTTGTTGACTAAGTTGACAAGCCCTACGTACGCTTCAACTTAGTAGGTCCACGGGTCAGCCTCCCAACCGGTGCACCCCAGATGTCAGTGGGAGGAATCATTTTTTTCGCGTAATAACGAGGCAGTTGATTGCGTGGGCCAGGCCAGCGGAGGGAGTAGGGTGGGCCAGGGAAGCCTGCGCGGCATCACAGCGGGCCACAAGAGGAGGGAGCAGGCAGTCCCGCCAGCGCTAGTTTAGGTGGCTGGAGAAGGAAGATCAGAGATTGAAGAAGCACGTCGACCATTGGATGGACATCCAACACTAACTGTTGTTAGAATCGTGTGTTCACTGACAAAGCCTTGCGTAAACAAGTCAGCCTCGAAATCTGTGGCGTGTACAGCCCACTTGCTATTATTTTTATAATTTTTACTCATTTTCTAATTCATATGGAATTTATTGCAGCCCATTTTCCATTTTTAGAATTGCTGGCCATTTTCTGGTCAATACTAGGGTCAAAAAATTAACTAAATATGTGGGAAATTTTGAAAATTCGCAAATTTTTGCTGGGGAACGAAATATTCTTAATCCAAAAATTAATAGCCATACTAAAACAAATTTAAAAATAAATTAGTACTATGTCATGTTAAATCCAATGAAATACATATAAGATATCGGTGAAGAACAAAAACAAAAAAAAGAAACTTATATCCCATTTGCTATAAATTTTTTGCAATTTTCAACCCCTTTTGATATTACTTTTAACAGACATTGACCATACTCTTAAGCCAGGCCGGAATGCATCCCTCCTCGTCTTGAAAGATTTGCAGCCCAGTAATTCGGAGAAAACAAATAGGCCTAGCTTGGGTATTCTTCAAAAATAAATACTGGGCTACCTATTTTCCCAAAGATCTGGTGCATGAGCATTTAGCTTTATTTATTTATTTATTTACTTATTTATGTTTAGGGGACCATGAGCATGTACCTGGGCCGGATTCATGTGAGAGCCTCCCTTCCAGTTAATTATGGGCTTCTCTATGGGCCTTCATCAGTGGGCTGCATGTTATCAACAAGTGGAAAATGTGTTCCGAGTTTCAAAAAACTGTGTTCCGTACGATAAATTGTATGCGCTACGTACGGTACGGGGCACTAAAGGATCGAACCGTGCAACGACTTCCAAAACATTGTGTTTGTCGTTCTAACAACACATTTATTCAACCAACAAATGTAATATACTACTGATTGTACATTGAAAACAGCAGCAGCGGCAACCAGGGCTAGGGGTGCAACAGAAGCAGTAAGCAGCCAGAAGAGTGAAGACGCAGCTCTCTCTTCCAAACCAAACATCAGCCATCATTACAAAAGGGCTACCAAAAAATAACAAGTGTATGCATCAAACTAAATAAAGATCCTACTACACCAAGTGTACGCATCTAACTAACTGGCTCAGTTAGACGTTACTAAATTTTTTTTAGAAACAAAGGTAAAAGAATTGCCTCGTCGATTAATTAAGAAGAAGAGAATTCCCTGGTAAATCTACGGAAAACCGGGCTAAAACCGAAGACGTTACTATTTATTAAGCTGTAGTGGAGTCGCAGATGGAGAGGAGTGGGAAACTTCACTGGTTCGGGTGCGCGACAGCACAGCCGCGGTGGTTAGAAGGGAAAACATAAATTGGACATGGCATTACTTTTATAAGAGACCTGTGTTTTATACCCCACAGTAGGCATACTAACAAGTTCACACACAAATACAACAGAAAAGGTAAACATTCATATCAAACTCAGGTTCACAGGACAAGTTCATATCCATAGCCAACATTCACAATCAACAACTCAAAAGATCCATATATACACAAGCTCAGCATATCTATGCATCCAAATGATTGATAGATCACATGACAATATTCATACATAATTTACAAAAAGATTCAAATATACGCATGTTCAGTATGTTTATGCATCCAAATGATTGAGATCACAACCAATATGATCCATGGACGAACTTTAATTACCTAGGGTACAGACTGGTAAATGGTGTTCAATCGGAGGTACTTCTTACTAAAATTAGTTCTTGTATGAGTAAACTTTCGAGTACATAAGAGGCAGCACGGACAATCTGAACTTTGCTTGTAGGTTTATCCTCAAATAGTGGCCTCGTGCCCAGGGAGGTTTGAGCAACTTGGCCACTACTTTCATCCAACCAGTTTACTGGGTCATCTTGGTCCTGTATCTCGCCAAAATTCTACATTGAAGACGAGAAAGGAGGCGGTTGAGAAAATGAACCACCCAAATTTTTTGTGCAGTTCAACTGAAATGGAGCATTCTTGGCGTGCAGACTGATTAAGTGCCAGATGAATATACGCGTCAACCAACTTGTCTGGAATCTTTAGACTCCATGCCATATAGTTCGCTACCATATGTGTCGATAACCAAAAGGCACAAGTTGGGACCAAAGACTAGAATGCGTTTTTCTGGGCTATGCACCAAGCAATATTTTTGGCGTTCACTCTCCTAACACTTGGAGTTTGACAATTGGTTGATGCCGGTTGATACTCGAATGAATATAGGCACTTCTTGTCAACATCGATGCTTGTCTGAGTGAACTTTGGAGTACATAGCAGCAGCATAAGTACCAGTCCATCTGATCATTTTGTGCAGTTCTACTGAAATCACCCGATGTAATGATTTGCCTGCGAGTTCAGGCTCCAAATTACTCCTTTATGAAATAGGCAAACAGTCGCACAATACCAAATTACCAATACATATGACAGGCACAATAATCAGGATAAAGACCAGTACCAACCTGTGTGAGTTAACATATCAATTACTATTTCCTTTGACTGGAAGCCGAGATAAGACAAGCGACTGACAGCAAAGGAAGAAAGCATGCGGAGTTTAGCAACTGACAGGAAAGGACGGAAGCTGTCGAGGCAATGAAGCACCCAAAGTTTTTGTGCAGTTCCACCAAAATCATGCATCCCTGTTGGCACATATATTGAGAGAGTGAGATTACCATAATAGTGGGACTAGTTTATGAAAAATACACTAATAAATAGAAGCACCCTCATTATCTTAATGGGTAAAGTTAGCAACATAGTAGTCTTGCTTAGAGAGAGGTATTAGTTTATTTAATCAGTGCCAATTAGCTCAACTCAACACTAAAAGCATTGCCATTTATCATAGGTTGCAAAACTATAACGTGCAAAGATAAAGGAGTTTCTCATGACAGTAGCACGATACAAATAGAGATGACAGCAAACTAATATGGATGAAGGCCTTAGGCCCGTACCAACCTGAGAAAAAAAGCTTATTCATGTAGTCCCATAAGAGATGATAAAGCACTCACTGGAATCACACAATAGTATATATTTTTGTGCACTTCAAATGTATGGTTGAAATCACTCTTGGTTACCAGTGCTGAGATTATATGGAAAGATTATCAAGAACTTCCAGCAGAGTTAAATCACTGGCTGGGATACAGTTCATTGTATTGTCTTGTGTAGTTCCATTTAATGTATGATTGGCACAACATGATCCCTGTTTGCACAAGTAGGAACAAGGTGAAATCTTCATTAGCTTAGTGAGAAAGGATAGGAAGACATTAGCATATTACTCAACCAGTAGCATCAAATTCATGATGGACAATATGCAAAACATTGCCTCATTGAACCAATGGCAATAAATTGACATGCAAAACAATAGCACTATTATGTCATGACACTAATAATATTCCCTCCCTGCTCCACCACATGATTCACCTCCATAGACAAACATACACACGTACATGATTCAGCATAGGGTCCTACTAAAGATTTGTTTAACTCCAACAGGAAAATTAGGCAGTAATAAATTAGTGGTACTTAAGTACTCCTAATTAATTAAGTGAGACAGCAAAAGTGGAAGGGCTCCCTAGAGGATCGTCTCACATGTAAGGTAGTCATTGCCGGAGCCCTTGAATGGCCTCGACTGAGGCCTCTGGCTTCAGCAAGATCGCCTTGGCACTGTTTATTCCTCTTCTTCCTCTTCATGCTCTGTTTCTCTTTCTCCTCACTAGTTGGTGAAACCAAGTACATGATTGGCCTTCTAATTCAGAATTGGTTTTGTGAGTGAGGGAGTACAAGTGTACTAGTAAAAAACAGCATTATTTTCTCATGGCAGTTGGAAAATAGAGATGAACACATGCATTAAATATCATTCTTACCTAAAGGAAGGTTATGTCACCAATATGGATGATGAGGATTGGAACACAGATCTCCCTTTGTGCAGTTCTACCAAAATGAACCAACTGTTCCATTCTGACATTCCAGTTAAACAGCACAAAAGTCACTTCTTTTAAGAAGAGTTTTGTGCAGTGCACCAAAAGGTCACAATAGCAACCAGGTGAATTGGATATCCCTGTTTGCACAAAAAGGCACAGAGGAAACAGTCAGAGTCTCAAACTATTACAGGCAAAAACATTTGGCTAAACTTGTCATGGCTTATAACAGTGGGTGCACCAGCAGTCCAGTACCATGTACGTAAACAGGGGCATAAAGTGGTGATTCATAGTTTGTTGCCCCGAGAAACAAACATCCAAGAAACATATCTGGGTTGGTCCCATTTTTGTTCACTCTAGCCACCTACTCCTATGTGTGGGTAGCAAATCTAGTCCTAGTCATACCACTGTGTACAGCATTACCCCTATATTTCCCTTTTCGACCAAGAGACCGGTTGGATGACCAGTCTGTACTACTTTCACCCCCTTTCCTTCCTGTTTGTACCAAGTCCGATGTACATACTAAATTCCCCCACCCCCACTTTATTTCTTGTTTGAACAAAGTACTCCCTCCGTCCGGAATTACTTGTCATCAAAATGGATGTGTATAGAACTAAAATACATCTAGATACATCCATTTCAATGACAAGTATTTTCGGACGGAGGGAGTACAAGATTCAACTCCATGAAGTAGCTTTACCTCTTACAATAGAAGAAAAAAATATGTGACGTTGGACCATCCGATCGAGAGGGGCTGAGAGGTAGAAAATGATGCACATGCAGCGACGTAGCGAGCTGGGGAAGTAGAGCTAAGGTGGTTTCGAACGAAGATATACCTGAAGGTCGTCGGGATGTGGATAGGTGGGCGGCGGGAGGCCGGATCCTCCCACAGGCAACAACGAAGGGATCGGAGGACCTCCCGCGCCGGCGCTCGGCCAGAGATAACGGTGCGGCCGGCAGTGGGTCTCCTCCCTCGCTATCGATGACGGCCTAAATGCTGCCCCTCCTCCCCTTCACCGGCGGAGGGGGATACGTCCAGATCTGTAACCAGCGGTGAGGATAGAAAGCCAGTGTTTTTTGAAGGGAGAAAGACAGTGTTACTACCCCTATCTTGTTTAAATCTGGAGAGGATGAGAGTGTGTGAATAGAGCAACCCTAGCAAGCAAGCGCGGAGGCTCCGGCCTATATATATGTAGTGAGCAACCCTAGAAAGCAAGCAACCCCTATCTTCGTCAACTCGTACAAGACCGAGAAATTTCATTACTACAATGCCCTCTCCCTCACGGACTAAGCTCCGGTGCCTTAACTGCGCCTGCCTTTGGCTGCATGACAGGAGGGCCAACCACCTGTTGGGCCCACCTGTCATGGACGCAAAGGCAGGAGCAGTAAGTTGAAGCTTTCTCTATCCCTCCTGCATGAGGTGGATGGACATGCAGCAGTGGATTCGATAATGTAGAAGTAGGAGTGATCATTATTGTTCATCTTCTCGAAGAGGCGAAGAGCCAAGCGCAACCCGAATGTGGCAGTTGCGAACGCTCGCGTGGTGCGGTTCCTTGGAGTACTAGCCAGGCTCTTGCATGAGACAAAATTTCAATTGTTTAACAATTAAACTCCATTATCCATTGGTTGATGCTCATTCTGCATAGGTCCACGCGCTTAGCACCGTTTCCTGCTGGGGTCACCAATGTTTATTTGCTAATTAATAGCATTGCATGCACTGAACTAGCCATTGCAAGTCATTAAAAGCATGCACACCTCTCATCTCTTATTGGTTGATATGTCAAGAAACAAGAAACAAGGTAGAAGTTAATGCACCGTGCCTAAGTGTTTTGGGACTATTTGGTTTTTGTAAGGCTGGTCATAGTGGGGAGTAACTTAGACTAGTGTCATGCATATGACACTAGCCTAAATTACTACCTTCATAATGCAAAGTGACATAATAGTAGTATTTTAGATGGCTTCATTTCTTTGCTTGTAGACTCATCTTATCTTGAAAAGCGCTATGTTACAGTAACATATTATGTTACCACCTCTCATTAATTACTTGCCACATAAGCAAAAAATTCTTGGAGTGCGCTATGTTACTAGCTATGTTACTCCCACTATGGCTAGCCTAAGATGACTTACACACCTAGACGGAGGGAGTAGTATAGCCCTGTAAACCGGAAAGGAGTATTTGCCTTTCTAGAGATTTCAACAAGTGACTAGACTACACCGTATGCAGTACTCCCTCCCTTCCGATTTCTAGGGCTCAAATCTCAAATCTCATGAACCAAGGCATTTTGCGATTGGAGGAATGTATCTCGTACTTTACAAAACTACCCTAATTAAACTCATGCATTAATTACGTAGTTCTCTCGTTTTCCTCTCTGCCTTGGTCGCGGTGCACAATATTGAGCACTCCTATATGACTAGCCGCTCTATCTACATGCGGGACATTTCAAAGCATCCGGGCCCGCGTGCCATCCACCAAATCACAGCGAGGTGCTACAGTCGAGACTCACCTGTAACCCCGGTGTGGCTGTCATGACCCATCATATCACAAAACCCACACCTTTACCAGTAGTGGTAAGGTGGCCTCCAAGTTGGACTGGATGAAGCAACCATCATTTCACTGGAACGCTCGTTCAAGCCCTTTCTTCCCTTTCTTGAAGAAAACCTCACTCCAGGCTACTCACTTCTACCATTTTTCTTCTATACCGACGAAGGAAAGGTGGGCGAATAAGTTATGTTGCTATATTTTCATTCCAAGAATCTTCTTTTTGCGAAGCACTGACCGATTCTCACATCCTATTCTTTTCTCGTTTTCATTGCGATTGTGGTTTCCTTTCGATTGCTTTTTGTTTGTCAGTTTATTGATGGATCCTGGAGCACTAGGCAAAGAGTTGTCGGCGGACAACCCACTAGAGACAGCGATCTCCAGGAAGCGAGCACCGACGAACGAGTTGACCATGTTGGCGGGCCAACCCATGGAGACGAAGGACTCCAAGAAACAAGCATTGGCCAAAGATTTGAGGACGTTGGCAAACGAACTCCTCAAAGGAAGTTGGAAGAATGGCAAGGGCCCCACCGTGCCTACCCCAGGAACTCTGATTGCCACCTATGTGAGGCTCAAGACCGAGTTTGAGGAGATAGTCGCCGTTGACAAGCAGTATTCCCCTGGCAAGGTGATGGCTCGCATCGAGGATGAGGAGATGCCCCCCGGAGGGATGAGATCCCCCGGTGAGCTGCACAAGGTAAAAAATAATGGCTTATTAACATAGTTGTGGTTTTTGATTATTTGCAATGTGCTTGCTAATATGTTAGGGTTGTGTAGGTGCCGGTGGACGTCCTTGATGATTCCGATGTCGTGTCCCGTCCTGTTGGCATCGCCCCGGAGATCAATTCCGATGCCGCTGTCCATCCTGTGGACATCGCCCCAGAGATCGATTCCGATGTCGCGGTCAGTCCTGCGGACATCGCCCCAGAAATCAATTCCCATGCCGATGTCCGTGCTGTGGTCATTGCCCGAGAGATCGATGACAAGAAATAGTTGGTCGGGCTAATCCTTCAGGGTAGTTTGCATTGCCCTATGTTTAATTACCAGAACGATGCGTGTTATCAAACCATCTTAGGGCTAGTGCACTGTCTTGTGTGGGCGGATCTTGCTACTTTTGTTTGAAAGTGAATCATGCGATGAATCATGCGAACCCTCTCCGAGTTATGGAAACAGATGTATCCTCACTAGCTTTTGATGTAATATATGGCATGATTAGATGTAAGTTTGAACTCTTTATCATATCAGCAGGGCTTGTTTGATGATTCTTGGTGTTAGTAGGCTAGCTACCGTGCGAGCTATAGTACTTGCAAAACACTCACCGAAGAGAAACGTTGGGTCTGATGAGCTCGTGGTACGCTTATACTTATCCCTCATCGATCGACCAATAGCCCTAGCTCCTAAAATTGTAGGCTTAGAGATCGATGACCTAGGCGGGCTAGTTTGGCCTAGTGGGTTTCAGTAATATGACGTGCAAAACAAAATCATAGCAGTGCAGAGACGTACTCCCTCCATTCCAAAATAGATGACCTAGGTGGGCTAGTTTGCCCTAGTGGGATTCAGTGATATGACGTGGTACAGTGCCATCCAGTATTCGCGTGTGGTAGCAGTATTGCGGGTACAGTAAGTTTTCTTGAAGAAGCAGAATTCAACGAAGTCATGATGGTTCCTTCGTCCGAACAACTTACAGTGGGAAAGGTTGGGCCTACGATACAACCGGGGTAGACCAGGATAATTCTGTGCATGGCAGGTGGACCAGGATGGTCGACGTCCCACATGTCGGCAAATGAAAGTATTCTTTCCGATATAGAGGACGAGCAACGAGTATTCATTGTTTATTTTTGATGAAAGCTATTGTCTCCACTGTTACGATGGAGGAGTGTGAAACACGGCAGCCCACTGAACTTGGCATGTGCACCACTCCCTCCTTCCTCATGCAATGCCCAGGTTACAAGTTTTTCTCACTTTCTCTCTATCTATTTCCTCTCAAATGTTTTTACCTTTATTTTTTTAAGACACAATTGTTTTTTATGCCTTTTTTAGAATTATTTTTTTATACCTAGGAGCACGTGTAGAGACGGCTCTTGCAGAGCCCACTCCTTGACTTTGTCAATGCCTCTCTCTCCTCCACATAAGGTGTACTACTTGCTATGCATGCGGCGGGCAGCTGGCGTCTTGAGGGGCCAGGGCTGTGAGAGCGGGATCCGAAAGCGGTCCGGACTCTAGCATAATTTTGGTTTTTACAGTATTTCTTTCTCCATTGACAGGTAGGCCTGCATAGATAGATAAAGAACACGAGCTGATGAGGCGCATGCGGACTGTTTGACTGGTCAACCAGACAAATACTGAGCTATACGCTGAGCCAGTGACCGTATAATCACCATATCTCGTATACAATGATCAAAGTGAGCTATCAAGACAAGTTCGATGACCACCAATGCATTTTACTCGGTAATAAATGACCAGGATTGAAGGGGAATCCAAATTTGCTTCGTCTTCTGTCCTTGAGCTCTTGACAAACCAATGCACTATACGGTTGTCCGGCCACTCCACCCAGAGCTCTCACCAAGCGTCGTTCATGCCACCGTGCCACACACTAACCGGTAAGGCGGCGATGGCATCCTGCCGCGCCGAGTTCCTCGCCGCCCACGACCGCACACAAAATGGTAGGGAAGCGATGGCATCCCGCCGTGCCGAGTTCATCGCCGCTCGCGACCTCACAACTATGTGGGAGGAATTTGAAGATGCCAAGGCCGAATGGGCGGTAGAGCAAGAGGCGGCCAAAGCCGCACAGAGGGAGTGGAAAAGTTAGAAAGCACTCAAGAAAAGAGAGGCATGCTGCCGCAAGAAAGAAAAGGACGCACGCGCTGCTACGGAGAGGTCGGCGGAGATCCAAGCACAGTGGGGTGTTGCCGACAAAGCCGGGAAGGAGAACGACGGCGTCTGGCCAGCATGTGAGAAGTAGCAGTACTAGTAGTTAGTGTGTGTGTGTGTGTGTGTCTGAGTACGAGCATGTACCAGTACTACTAGTTACTACTATAGTTTTTAGAGCAAATTACCAGTAAATTAGCCTAGACTAAATGGAAAAATTCCTATCCTAAGAATCAAATGGCATATCTTTCTCTATAGGAATTGAGATGCACGTCATCTCACTTCCTATGATTTTCATATTCCTATCCTATGAACTAAAGGAGGCCTCTGTTGGAGTAACTACTGTAGCTAGCAGTACTACTGGTACAGTAGTTTTCTTCAAGAAGCGGAATTCAACAAAGTCATGATGGTTCCTTCGTCCAAGCAACTTCAAAGTGGTAAGTGGGCCTGTGATTTGACGGCTCATTAGTCATTGTTACTGCGGCGGCGACGACCTGGGTGACTCCCTTGGAGTTCTGCATGCATGGCAAGTGGATCGGGATGGTCGACGTCCCACATGTTGGCGAACGGAAGTATTCTTTCCGATATCGAGGAGCAAGGAAACCGCATGGTATAGTATCACTGCTGATTGATTCGCAAAAAAATAGTATCACTGCCGATTTATAATTATTTTTTATTTCTGATGAATGCTAGCGTTTCAACTCTTACGACGAAGGGTGCCAAACACGGCACGTGCTGGATGTCCCACACGTCAGCGAAAGGAGTGGGACATGAACAGCGTGGTAGAGCCCAGGGTAAAAAAAACAGCATGGTAGAGCGTCTCCACTTCTTCCACTTCTGGGTCGGAGGCCACACGTAGTAGTACTTAGTGGTATGAACGATACAAAGTGCGACCTGGAGGCAAAGACACGTCTAGTTGGAAGGTCTCCGGGCATACACGTAAACAAATATAAAAGTTAATATGTGCCTCCAACTAATATAGTAGTAGTAGGGTACTTAGGCACGTACTCCATAACACCACCGTGCATTGCACGTACAACATTTAGTGGTAGTACGTAGTAAGAGACAAATGTCGCCCAAGAGTTCCCTTCTCGACCTACATTTTGGTGTTTGGTAGAGTGTATGGAGGGTGCATGAGTCCACACTAGTTTAGCACAAATACACTAGAAGCATGCATGAAGAGAGCATGCATGAAGAGGGGTGTTGAGTTGAGCATGCATGAAGATGGAACAACTATGCCGAGACGAGAACGCAACCAAACACACCCTATATGCCACGCATGTTCATACCATTTGTGCCTTTCTACTTCACTTACTGCGCTACATTACTCAGGTTCGTACGTCCACTCCTGGGTACATGTTCGTCTCGTAGTTCCAGTCCCACGTGTTCTTCATATAGATGGAACGATCCTTGCATAACACGTGCACCTTGATGCTAGATGTCTCGCGTGTTGGCAAAAGGATGAACAAAGCTCACGTAAAAAAATAGAGTGGAAGAACATAGATTCCGGATGACCGAGAAGGAGCAAGGAACCTCGTGGTGGAGCGTCTGCACTCATAATATTTAATATTATTCAGCGATATAAAATTAACCAATCATCTCCATAGTGGACTGGAAGAGTACGAAACACGGCAGCCTAGTGCAGTATCATACTAGTACATGGCTAACCCACGCTATCACCATATTTCTTGGCTTCTGTGCGACACCTATCTCTAGTAATCCAGCAGCCTGTATCGCTTCTCCCTCCTCGTCTCTATCAAAGTGTGGCGGGCTGGCGTTTCTGCCGTCTATTGAGGTCGGTTAACTATCACATGTTAGCGACATGCCAAGAGCATTCTAAAAAAAATTCCTTTCACGTTCCGTTTTCAGAAAGAAAAAAATCCTTTCACGTACGAATTTTCCTGTATGCTTTGAGCAACTTGCATGCCCTATACTGCTCCTGTTTGATACTCTAACTTAGCTAGAGGTTAGACTATCTCATGACAAACCCTGAACTAACTGTAGCCGAAGAGGTGTTTGGGTGACAGGGTTAGATTGACAATAAATGCACTTCATGGAGAGAGAAAAGTGATTTTTCAGTGGTCCCAATGAGAACTATCTCCAGTTAGCACCTCTTGGGTGGGATAGTTTTTTTTGGTGGGTTCGGTGCAACTTGCTCCAATTTAAACCCTCATGCTTGGATAGTTTAGGGCTATTTGAGCCCCAACTAGCTCAAACTAACTCTAACCCATGGATCCAAACAGGGCCTATGGCCAGTCTCGACGTGGAGCAGTCGCGTGCACCGGGAAGCGGCGCTCTCTCGGCCGTCGCGCCACTTCAAAGCCGGCGCCAGTGAGAGGTCTCCTCCGCTCTGGCCGGGCATTAATGCGCCACTGACGCTCCAGGGGGACGCTGACCGTTTCACGCGGGAAGCGCGCGCTGGCAATGGAGTATAGGTTTTGAACCATTTCAGGTGTAGTACTGGTAGTTTGCAAAACTACTCAATTATTGCACTCAGTTTCCTAAGAAATTGTGGTAAAAAAACGTTACTCCACAGCCCGCTTCCCTTCTCCTTCCTCTTCCACCGCCCACGCACGTCCGCGGGAAGCGACCGGTTAACCCTTATATAGGAGTGCTAGCACAAAAAGATGCATGCATGACCACTAAAATTTCCATCTTAAAGCGCCGCTCCAGCGGGAGTATGGCGTACGTTGTTACCTTCGGCCGGCCCATGGCTACCGGGCGACGGCAACCAAAGAAGAGGCGGCGGGAGGGGAATGAATGCAGCTACTGTTTGGGTTCGCCTTCTGGCTTAAATAAATGCGCAGCATCACGTGTACCCGCGGGTGCACAAATTGTAACATACGTGTCTGCTTAAGTGGGTGTCACGTAACTGGTGTGTGTGTGTGTGAGATTCTGAGAGACAGAGTGCGTGTGTGCGACTCTACTCTTCGGACATGTACTCAACCTTTTGCATCGGGATATAAGTATAATGGTATTTACTTTAGCTAGTGATTTACGTGGCCATGTTAATGTGGTTGTGTCAAAAAAATGTCACTTCCTGCTCATGATTTGTGTTATATAATTACAAGCAAGATTCTCGTGCATTGCACGGAACATCAATATGCATTTTTTTACATAACACCTATTGTGATTGACCCATGCAGGAGTAATCCCATGTGTAAAAACTAGTGATATCTCAAGAATTTTATCGAAAAACTGGTATCTCAAGAATGTCATCAAAAAATTGAAAGATGAGAGATAAGGCGAGGAGGAGTGGAGCGTGGTGGTGACTGGTGGTCGGAATGGGCGGAGGCATGGGGATGGATGGCGCTGGCAGGTGGCAGCGGCCACCATGCATGCTAGATTGTTCCAGAGACTTATTCCTTTTTTAATTGCTGAGCAACGAGGTTGCGAGAGATAATGATGTGGAGAGAGGTGCCGGTATCTTTTGTAAAATTATCATAGTTTGCTTTCTATCCTTAGATATAGATCATACGGTCTGTATTACAAGATGGCAGGCACACCGTCACCACCAACTCATTTTTTTATAAGGGTACAGATGATAAGTTTGCTGACTACTAAAGTAAAGTGGAATTTGTCCATGTTATGCAAGTAAATAAAGGTGATTGTTTATCATACGGGTAAGGTTGGATGAAGGGTGGTAGGAACAAATACTCCGCCTAGAGCATGTGTGTGTGAGATGGAGTCTTAGTGCGTGTGTGTGTGAGAGAGAGAGAGAGAGGGAGAGAGAGAGGAGAGAGAGATGGAGTCTTAGTTTGTGTGTGTGAGAGGGAGGGAGAGAGATGGAGTCTTAGTGTGTGGGGGGCGTGCGTGCTTGCGTGTGTATGTGATAGAGAGAGAGAGAGAAAGAGATGGAGTCTTAGTGTGTGTGTGTGTGTGTGTTGGGGGGTGCATGCGTGCGTGTGTGTGTGTGTCACGGGGTCCTCTGTGGCAGATGTAATTTAAGTGTGCATGGCTTTCATCATAGAGAGGTGATGTGTATGGCAGAGGCCACCAACGATGGGGTGCGAGAGAGAAAATGCCCGTAGAGAGGGAAGAGAAGGTGTGTGCGCGTGAGAGGAGTCGACTTCGAGAGAACGTGTTTGTTCGAGAGACACCGAGGAAGACTAATATATATCGATGGTGCATGTAGGCGGGAATTAAACTAAGGGATGGTCTTATTGGTTTCGGGGATATAGGGGAAGAGTGACAGGCGGGGGGTAGCTAGAAGGAGATTGTTAAGTGTGAGTGTGTGTTCTACCCATCCAGGCGGAAGTTATGTGCACAAAAGAGGAGAACGATTCGATGTGGCGTTAGGATTGAGGGTAATTAACTACGTATGGAGACATAGAGACCTTGAACGTGCATGTGTGAGAGGTATACATGTATACGTGGGATGTGTGTGTGTGCGCGCGCGCATGATCGAGATAAAAGAAAGAAGACATAAGTCATAAGATCAACGACATGGGAGAGACGGATCGGTATGACAATATGCATGCATGTGAGAATGCATGGAAGAAGTCCCGACAATTGAGCATGTGTTTTTGTCTTTAAGAGATAGTGGCGTGGGCTGGAGCATGCATCTATGGCGAGCAGAGGGAAAGACATATGTATGGAGAGACATATATAGTGTGGGTGATAGTAAGCAAGACTCCGTGCGAGAAAGAAATGTTGACGGAGAAACTATAGATAGATACAAAGATGGAGATGCTATCTAGAGGGACATCCGCTAGTTTGGGTGTTGGAGATGACCGTCGGGTGGTTCAAAGGGTGAAGTTATATATGTGTGTGAGAGGGCACTTGACTGCATGTATAGAGAAACATATGTAGTGTGCGTGATAGGAATCAAGAGTGAGGGCGAGAAACAAGGTTGATGGAGAAACAGATAAATAGAAAGATAAAGATGCTAGCTAGTGTGCGTTAGATATAGGAGTCGAGTGGATCAGAAGGCTGGGTTATGTGTGTGGGTGTAAGAGAGATAGAGAGAGGGTGCGTGTGAGTCACATACAAACAAATATCAGAGAGAAATGAGATCCAGAGAGACGGAGTTTTGTGTCTGCGAGAGAGAAAGATATTTCACAACGAGAGTGATAGCTAGAGAGACATACGAGGGAACGCAATATATCTCTAGGGAGAGAGGGTGTGTGTGAGCGACATACAAGAGAAGAATGGAGAAATATGAGACCCTGGGAGACAAAGTTTGTATTTGTGTGTGAGAAAGAGATATTGATGAGGAAGCGTCGTAGGTTCTCATATCTAAGGAGCGAAAGACATCTCTGTATGAGGGGTGTGCGAGTGGCACACATGGGAATAGTAGAGAGAAATGAGACCCCGGGAGACAAAGTTTTGTGTTTGTGTGAGAGAAAGAGATTCCACATGGAGAATCATAGTTAGAGACACATAGCAGGGAGCGAGATATACTTAGAGAGAGATAGAGTGATGAAGGTCGAGGGAGAGAGTACCATCAGTGTGTTACGAAGATAAAAGATCATTGTCGACATATAGGTAGCACGAGAGATACCTGAGAGACGATGAACGCGTATAGGTCCAGAGAGATAGTCCTATATAAGCATGAGTGATAGCTATATGATACGAATATCTAGATGAAAGGGGATTCAAATAATTAAACTGGAGATCACGACATCAATAATATCATAACGCAAATTGGTGTATCAAACATGCATATTCATTTGAATCTGGGCACACGTGTAATGTTATATAGTTTATCAATATTGGTGATCCATAGATTCTTCAATTACAAAGAATGCATGGTTTATATGCAATTAATGTCTAAACGGGATTACACTATATGTTGCGTGTGTGAAACACATTATACATTTTTGAGAAGTAAAAAAACCTGCATGAAACACACATTAATTGGAGACAGTTAGCGAGGAATGCATACATTGGATTTCAACATAAAGTGGTTTCAAATATTTGAAAATCCAAATTGATGGATACAACCTTATGAATCTGAGATCATGCCATTTGTAAACCATATTTATGTATAAATGGTGTTGTGCTTTTGAAAGTATATATAAAAAATGATGTATATAGAATGTAATTCCAATTGAAAATGGATCCCGCCCGAAAAAAAATAGAATACAAATGGGATTCAAATTGAGTTGGCACGGTAAAGATGCACTCTGCAAAATTTGAACGAAGCGGGGAAAGTCGCAGTAACCGCCCGGAACCAAAATTTGCGAGATGGAAATCACTGTTGCCTATCCCTGCCACGCAAAGCCTATATGATGGATTTCTATAGGTTTCGGTAGGGGTAGGTTTGTAATTTCAATCAAACGTGACATAACCGCCTCTCACCCAGATTCATACACGGTGGGCGCCAAAACACAGTGTGTCCTCGGTCGAAATCGACTCCCTCCCCGATTCATATTCATACACGGTGGGCGCCAAAAACAAACTCTCGTCGGCAAATATTCGGTGTATGCGAGATTACCGTCCTATCCCCAACCGACTAGTGTTGCTGTGATGTAGTAGAAATTTGAAACGGGGGCTAAGTTTGTAAATTTCCTCGCATTTGAGACAAGCGCGCCCTGAATACATGATTCCCCCCTTCCTCCCTACCTCCCTTTTCCCCATTCGTACTCCGTGGGCGCCAAAACACCCTCTCCACACCACCCTCCTCCGTCCGCCACCCCATCCATCGCCATCCTCCTCCACCATGCCGGAGCTGATACCCCGACGCCGCCGTCCATTACAAGAGATCGACCTCTCTCATCCACGGCTTCGGACCGGGATCCTTGCATCTCGTCCTCTCGCTTCATCCCCGCCGTCGTACACCTTGCCGGCGCCGCTCCTACGACCGTCTCGTCCACCGCGCCCCGCCTCCACCGTCTACCCTCCTAGATCTGCTTCCACACCGCCGACCGCCATCGCTACTGCAGCACCGTCAAATTCTTAGCAGATGCGTACAAGGCGCCTGATGTCTACTACACAACCTTCTTCTTGTAGACGTTGTTGGGCCTCCAAATGCAGAGGTTTGTAGGACAGTAGCAAATTTCCCTCAAGTGGATGACCTAAGGTTTATCAATCCGTAGGAGGCGTAGGATGAAGATGGTCTCTCTCAAGCAACCCTGCAACCAAATAACAAAGAGTCTCTTGTGTCCCCAACACACCCAATACAATGGTAAATTGTATAGGTGCACTAGTTCGGCGAAGAGATGGTGAAACAAGTGGTATATGGATAGTAGATAAAGGTATTTGTAATCTGAAATAATAAAAACAGCAAGGTAACAAGTGATAAAAGTGAGCGTAAACGGTATTGCAATGCTAGGAAACAAGGCCTAGGGTTCATACTTTCACTAGTGTAAGTCCTCTCAACAATACTAACATAATTGGATCATAAAACTATCCCTCAACACGCAACAAAGAGTCACTCCAAAGTCACTAATAGCGGAGAACGAACGAAGAGATTATGGTAGGGTGTGAAACCACCTCAAAGTTATTCTTTCCAATCAATCCGTTGGGCTATTCCTATAAGTGTCACAAATAGCCCTAGCGTTCGTACTAGAATAACACCTTAAGACACAAA
This sequence comes from Triticum urartu, assembly GCF_056163025.1. NCBI lineage: Eukaryota > Viridiplantae > Streptophyta > Magnoliopsida > Poales > Poaceae > Triticum > Triticum urartu. The sequence continues at coordinate 422,743,191 of NC_141877.1, read as the reverse complement.
TCAACCAAAACCCTAATGTCACCTAGATACTCCAATGTCACCTCAAGTATCCGTGGGTATGATTATACGATATGCGTCACACAATCTCAGATTCATCTATCCAACCAACACAAAGGACCTCAATGAGTGCCCCAAAGTTTCTACCGGAGAATCACGACGAAAACATGTGCCAACCCCTAAGCATAGGTTCATGGGCGGAACCCACAACTTGATCACCAAAACATACATCAAGTGAATCACGTGATATCCCATTGTCACCACAGATATCCACGGCAAGACATACATCAAGTGTTCTCAAATCTTTAAAGACTCAATCCGATAAGATAACTTCAAAGGGGAAACTCAATTCAATACAAGAGAGTAGAGGGGGGAAGAAACATCATAAGATCCAACTATAATAGCAAAGCTCGCGATACATCAAGATCGTATCACCTCAAGAACACGAGAGAGAGAGAGAGAGATCAAACACATAGCTACTGGTACATACCCTCAGCCCCGAGGGAGAACTACTCCCTCCTCATCATGGAGAGCGCCGGGATGATGAAGATGGCCACCGGAGAAGGATTGCCCCCTCCGGCAGGGTGCCGGAACGGGTCTAGATTTGTTTTTGGTGGCTACGGAGGCTTCTTGCGGCGGAACTCCCAATCTAATCTCTGTTCTCGAAGTTTTAGGTTACGTAGGTATATATGGGTGCAGGAGGTACGTCAGTGGAGCTTCGGGGGCCCCACGAGGCAGGGGAGCGCACCCTAGGGGGGTGGGCGTGCCCCCCACCCTCGTGGCCAGCTCCTGTATCTTCCGACGTAGAGTCCAAGTCTATCTGGTGGCTTTCCTTCCAAAAATAACTTCTCCAGTTGATTTCGTTCCGTTTCGTCTCCGTTTGATATTCCTTTTCTTCGAAACACTGAAATAGGCATAAAACAGCAAATCTGGGTTGGGCCTCCGGTTAATAGGTTAGTCCCAAAAATAATAAAAAAGTGGAAAATAAAGCCCAATATTGACCAAAACAGTAGATAATATAGCATGGAGCAATCAAAAATTATAGATACATTGGAGACGTATCAAGCATCCCCAAGCTTAATTCCTGCTCGTCCTCGAGTAGATAAATGATAAAAAGATAATTTTTGATGTGGAATGCTAGTTAGCATAATTTCAATGTAATTCTTCTTACTTGTGATATGAATATTCAGATCCATAAGATTCAAGACAAAAGTTCATATTGACATAGAAATAATAATACTTCAAGCATACTAACTAAGCAATCATGTCTTCTCAAAATAAAACGGCCAAAGAAAGTTATCCCTACAAAATCATATAGTCTGGTTATGCTCTATCTTCACCACACAAAATATTTAAATCATGCACAACCCCATGACAAGCCAAGCAATTGTTTCATACATTTGATGTTCTCAAACTTTTTCAATCTTTACGCAATACATGAGCGTGAGCCATGGACATAGCACTATAGGTGGAATAGAATGGTGGTTGTGGAGAGGACAAGAAGGGAGAAGATAGTCTCACATCGACTAGGCATATCAACGGTCTATGGAGATGCCCATCAATAGATATCAATGTGAGTGAGTAGGGATTGCCATGCAACGAATGCACTAGAGCTATAAGTATATGAAAGCTCAACAAAAGAAACTAGTGGGTGTGCATCCAACTTGCTTGCTCATGAAGACCTAGGGCATTTTGAGGAAGCCCATCATTGGAATATACAAGCCAAGTTCTATAATGAAAGATTCCCACTAGTATATGAAAGTGACAACATAGGAGACTCTCTATCATGAAGATTATGGTGCTACTTTGAAGCACAAGTGTGGTAAAAGGATAGTAGCATTGTCCCCCTTTTTTCCCTTCCCCTTTTTTTTATTTGGCCTTTATTTTTTATTTGGCCTTTCTTTTTTATGGCCTTTCTCTTTTTTTCTTTTTTTTGGGACAATGCTCTATTGAATGATGATCATCACACTTCTATTTATTTACAACTCAGTGATACAACTCGATACTAAAACAAAGTATGACCCTATATGAATGCCTCCGGCGGTGTACCGGGATATGCAATGAATCAAGAGTGACAAGTATGAAAGAATCATGAACAGTGGCTTTGCCACAAATACTATGTCAACTACATGATCATGCTAAGCAGTATGAAAATGATGAAGCGTGTCATAATAAACAGAACGGTGGAAAGTTGCATGGCAATATATCTCGGAATGGCTATGGAAATGCCATAATAGGTAGGTATGGTGGCTGTTTTGAGTAAGGTAAATGGTGGGTTTATGGTACCGGCGAAAGGTGCGCGGTACTAGAGAGGCTAGCAATGGTGGAAGGGTGAGAGTGCGTATAATCCATGGACTCGACATTAGTCATAAAGAACTCACATACTTATTGCAAAAATCTATTATTTATCGAAACAAAGTACTACACGCATGCTCCTAGGGGGATAGATTGGTAGGAAAGGATCATCGCTCGTCCCCGACCGCCACTCATAAGGAAGGCAATCAATAAATAAATCATGCTCTGACTACATCACATAACGGTTCACCATACGTGCATGCTACGGCAATCACAAACTTCAACACAAGTATCTCTCAAATTCACAACTACTCAACTAGCATGACTCTAATATCACCATCTCCGTATCTCAAAACAATTATCAAGTATCGAACTTCTCATAGTATTCAACACACTCATAAGAGAATTTTATTATTCTTGAATACCTAGCATATTAGGATTTTAAGCAAATTAACATGCTATTTAAGACTCTCAAAATAATATATATGAAGCATGATAGTTCATATATTTCTTCAAAATAAAACTACCACCATGCTCTAAAAGATATAAGTGAAGCACTAGAGCAAATGACAAACTACTCCGAAAGATATAAGTGAAGATCAATGAGTAGTCGAATAATTATGCAACTATGTGAAGACTCTCTAACATTTAATAATTTCAGACCTTGATATTCTATTCAAACAGCAAGCAAAGCAAAATAAAATGACATTCTAAGAATAGCAAACATCATGTGAAGAAGCAAAAACTTAGGATCAACCAAAACTAACCGATAATTGTTGAAGAAGAAAGGTGGTATGCCAACCGCATCCCCAAGCTTAGATGCTTGAGACTTATTGAAATATTATCCTGGGGTGCCTTGGGAATCCCCAAGCTTGAGCTTTTGTGTCTCCTTAATTCCTCTCATATCACGGTCTCCTTAAATCTCAAAAGCTTCATCCACACAAAACTCAACAAGGACTCGTGAGATAAGTTAGTATAAACCATTGCAAAAACCTTATCATACTCTACTGTAGCAAATCACTAAAATTATTATTCAACATTGCATACTAAATTCCTTTGCATATTTAATAGTCCTATCCTCAAATAGAATCATTAAAGAAGCAACCATATGCAAACAATGCAAACATAACAGCAATCTGCCTAAACAGGATAGTCTGTAAAGAATGCTGCAACATCCATACTTCCCTAGCTCCAAAAATTATGAAAGAAATTTCCAATGTAGTAAATTTATCAGAGCTTAATATTCAAAAGGTTTCAACATTTTATCACATTCCGAATTTTCTAGGGAATTATTGCAACAGCGGTAAACTTTCTGTTTTCAAACAGCAACATGAATACTTGTAACATAGGCATAGTAAAGACTATCAATGCCACTTTTATTGAAATAAAAGATGCAAAACATTGTTATAAATAACAGAAAGCAAATCCTAACAAAATAAATTGATGCTCCAAGCAAAACACATATCCTGTGGCGAATAAAAATATAGCTCCAAGTAAAGTTACCGATGGAAGTAGACGAAAGAGGGGATGCCTTCCGGGGCATCCCCAAGCTTAGGCTCTTGGTTGTCCTTGAATATTAACTTGGGGTGCCTTGGGCATACCCAAGCTTAGGCTCTTACCACTCCTTGTTCCATAGTCCATCGAATCCTTACCCAAAACTTGAAAACTTCACAACACAAAACTTAAAGTAGAAAACTCATAAGCTCCGTTAGTATAAGAAAATAAATCACCACTTCAAGGTACTGTAATGAACTCATTCTTTATTTATATTGGTGTTAAACCTACTGTATTCCAACTTCTCTATGGTTTATAAACTATTTTACTAGCCATAGATTCATCAAAATAAGCAAACAACACATCGAAAGTAGAATCTGTCAAAAACAGAACAGTCTGTAGTAATCTGGATCAAACGTATACTTCTGGAACTCATAAAATTCTCAAATAAATTGATGGACCTGATTAATTTATCTATTAATAATCTTAAAAAAGAATTAACTAAATATCACTCTCCAAATAAAAATGGCAGAAATTCTCGTGAGCGCTAAAGTTTCTGTTTTTTACAGTATGATCAACAAGACTTTCCCCAAGTCTTCCCAAAGGTTCTACTTGGCACAAACACTAATTAAAAGAATAAAACAACATCTAAACAGAGTATAGCTGAATTATTTATTACTAAACAGGAGCAAAAAGCAAGGAAATAAAATAAAATTGGGTTGCCTCCCAACAAGCGCTATCGTTTAACGGCCCTAGCTAGGCATGATAATGACAATGATGCTCACATAAAAGATAAGAATTGAAATATAGAGAGGGCGTCATGAAGAATATGACTAGCATATTTAAGCCTAACCCACTTCCTATGCATAGGGATTTTGTGAGCAAACAACTTATGGGAACAATAATCAACTAGCATAGGAAGGCAAAACAAGGATAACTTCAAGATTTTAAGCACATAGAGAGGAAATTTGATATTATTGCAATTCCTACAAGCATATGTTCCTCCCTCATAATAATTTTCAGTAGCATCATGAATGAATTCAACAATATAACCAGCACCTAAAGCATTATTTTCATGATGCATAAGCATAGAAATTTTATCACTCTCCACAAAAGCAAAATTCTTCTCATTAATAGTAGTGGGAGCAAACTCAACAAAATAACTATCATGTGATTGAAAATTAAGAGAAAGATGACAAGTTTCATTGTTATCATTATTCTTTAAAGCATACGTGTCATCACAATAATCATCATAGATAGGAGGAATGCTTTTATCATAATAAATTTGCTCATCAAAACTTGGGGGACAAAAAATACCATCTTCATCAAACATAGCTTTCCCAAGCTTGTGGCTTTGCATATCATTAGCATCATGGATATTCAAGGAATTTATACTAACAACATTGCAATCATGCTCATCATTCAAATATTTAGTGCCAAACATTTTATAGATTTCTTCTTCTAGCACTTGAGCACAATTATCCTTTCCATCATACTCACGAAATATATTAAAAAGGTGAAGCGTATGAGACAAAATTAATTCCATTTTTTTAATTTTCTTATATAAACTAAACTAGTGATAAAAACAAGAAATAAAAGACTCGATTGCAAGATCTAAAGATATACCTTCAAGCACTCACCTCCCCGGCAACAGCGCCAGAAAAGAGCTTGATGTCTACTACAAAACCTTCTTCTTGTAGACGTTGTTGGACCTCCAAGTGCAGAGGTTTGTAGGACAGTAGCAAATTTCCCTCAAGTGGATGACCTAAGGTTTATCAATCCGTAGGAGGCGTAGAATGAAGATGGTCTCTCTCAAGCAACCCTACAACCAAATAACAAAGAGTCTCTTGTGTCCCCAACACACCCAATACAATGGTAAATTGTATAGGTGCACTAGTTCGGCGAAGAGATGGTGAAACAAGTTGTATATGGATAGTAGATAAAGGTATTTGTAATCTGAAATAATAAAAACAGCAAGGTAACAAGTGATAAAAGTGAGCGTAAACGGTATTGAAATGCTAGGAAACAAGGCCTAGGGTTCATACTTTCACTAGTGTAAGTCCTCTCAACAATACTAACATAATTGGATCATAAAACTATCCCTCAACATGCAACAAAGAGTCACTCCAAAGTCACTAATAGCGGAGAATGAACAAAGAGATTATGGTAGGGTACGAAACCACCTCAAAGTTATTCTTTCCAATCAATCCGTTGGGCTATTCCTATAAGTGTCACAAACAGCCCTAGAGTTCGTACTAGAATAACACCTTAAGACACAAATCAACCAAAACCCTAATGTCACCTAGATACTCCAATGTCACCTCAAGTATCCGTGGGTATGATTATACGATATGCGTCACACAATCTCAGATTCATCTATTCAACCAACACAAAGGACCTCAAAGAGTGCCCCAAAGTTTCTACCGGAGAATCACGACGAAAACATGTGCCAACCCCTATGCATAGGTTCATGGGCGGAACCCGCAAGTTGATCACCAAAACATACATCAAGTGAATCACGTGATATCCCATTGTCACCACAGATATCCACGGCAAGACATACATCAAGTGTTCTCAAATCTTTAAAGACTCAATCCGATAAGATAACTTCAAAGGGGAAACTCAATTAATTACAAGAGAGTAGAGGGGGGAAGAAACATCATAGGATGCAACTATAATAGCAAAGCTCGTGATACATCAAGATCGTATCACCTCAAGAACACGAGAGAGAGAGAGAGAGAGATCAAACACATAGCTACTGGTACATACCCTCAGCCCCGAGGGAGAACTACTCCCTCCTCGTAATAGAGAGCACCGGGATGATGAAGATGGCCACCAGAGAAGGATTGCCCCCTCTGGCAGGTTGACGGAACGGCTATAGATTGGTTTTTGGTGGCCACGGAGGCTTCTGGCGGCGGAACTCCCGATCTAATCTCTGTTCTCGAAGTTTTACGTTACGTAGGTATATATGAGTGCAGGAGGTACGTCGGTGGAGCTTCGGGGTCCCCACGAGGCAGGGGCGCGCCCTAGGGGGTGGGCGCGCCCCCACCCTTGTGGCCAGCTCCCGTATCTTCTGACGTAGAGTCCAAGTCTATCTGGTGGCTTTCCTTCCAAAAATAACTTCTCCAGTTGATTTTGTTCCGTTTCGACTCCGTTTGATATTCCTTTTCTTCGAAACAATGAAATAGGCATAAAACAGCAAATCTGGGATGCGCCTCCGGTTAATAGGTTAGTCCCAAAAATAATATAAAAGTGGAAAATAAAGCCCAATATTGCCCAAAACAATAGATAATATAGCATGGAGCAATCAAAAATTATAGATACGTTGGAGACGTATCAGCGCCGCACCAGAGGCTGTACTCTTTCGTATCTGCTCAACTTATTTATCGCAGCAAGAAAATAGTTCGCCACTGCTTTACTCTGATTTCTTGTCTTGGTTGCGAAGTTTCCTTTGTCCGGTTTGCACCTTCAGATCCGCCATGGCACGCTCAACACCATACTCGCAATGCTTATGGTTTTCCCCTTTTATATTCCACACTAGTTAAATCACAGTAGACTAAATTTCAAAATTGGGTCAGTCGATTTTTCAGAGCTCGCCGGAGTTCGCCGGTGCGATCGAAGGGGCTCGGGTGGTTGTGGGGCCTCGCCGAACGAAGAAAACTCGACGCGTGTGGGGGTTGGGGTGTGGGTGGGGGTGGCGGAGGAACACAGGCGGTGGGGGCCGGTGGTTCGGCCGGCGGCCCGTGCGGTGTTCTGTATGGGAAGAATCAGAGACGAGGAAGAAGAAGGGTTAGGAGACGTAGGATCTTCATCCAATCGCCTGAAATGGTGGAGAGACAGCTAGGAGTTGCATTCTTAATGCACTCTGGTTCATCATGTGTGGGCACTGCACAACCAACATTTTATTACCCAAAATCTGCTTGCTCTTCTTTACCATGTTCCTCTTCTGTTCTTCTTTAATATGTACTCTCTCCATTCCTAAATACAAGTCTTTGTATAGATTCCACCATGGACTACATATGGAGCAAAATGAGTGAATCTACACTCTAAAATGTACCTGGATACATCTATATGTGATCCATAGTGGAAATCTCTACCAAGACTTATATTTTGGAACGAAGGGAGTATGATAGTAGTACAGTATGTTCCTTGTACTGAAGATGAGTAGGGACATTTGCAGGGTAGAGGTCTATACGGTCGGTTGTGATGGACACTTTGAGCCTCTTTGATTCGTAGGATCTTGTAAACATAGGAATAGGATTTGTAGTGGCCTGCCGACTTGAATCCTATAAGAATAGCAAGGAAGTGCGGGGAGCTGTGTCGCCTTTGAGAGTTACATTGATATTAACAGTACCGCACCTTCACTTGAAGAGAGCTGGTATCCGAAGCCTTTCTAGCCGTACCGGAAATACTAGCACATATATTCCAACAAGTTCCACTTTGCTGATTTTACTCTGATGCTTAAGGTTTTCCCGTTATATCTACACTATGATCTGTGTAGCTGCTTTGTGTCGCACTAGCAGCAGTCCACTCTTGAAGCTAAACGCTGCAATGACTTACAAAATTGGCACCAAGGCATTGAGTACCATTCTGGATGCAATGAAACTCATACACTCCCCACCTGTTGATTCTTGTTCAGAATATGATCCTAATGACTATTCTAACCTCGAGGAGTCAAAGGCAGATGGCCTGTCCTGTTCACCCATCAAGGTGCCTGTTCTAATTTGGCAATGTTTTATTGATTGCGGGTATCTTGCATATGTTGTCTTGCATTTCTTATACTTTGTTGCACTGCCATATGCTTAGTTTACTCATCATATATGTCGAGATGCCATGCCCATCCATTATCAATACATATTCCATCTGTCATCATACCATGTTTTTCCACTCAAATGTTGTTCTTGTGCATCAGACATCAAAAAGGAAGAGGGTGGTTGTCGAACCTAAAGGAGAACCAGCAAAGTCCTTGAAAAACGTGGTGGTGCCGGAGAAATCAGACAGCACCCCACTTATATTGGTTGTACAACCAGTGACACAAAACGTAGGACCAACTCCAGCAGACTGTACCCATACTTCACTGACCACACCACTAGCCCCACCACACAGGACCTGCACTCCAGCAAAAGGTGTACCGATTTCATTTGCCATAGCACCAGCTGTACCACAGAAAAATCCCACCCCAGCAAAAAGTACAGCAAGTCCACCGGCCGAAGACCTATCCCAACTGCAGAGACGGCCAATTCCTGTAGATTGGAACCTCATTCCATTTATTCCCAGTTTAAAAGACAATGCTTTCAGTGTTGTTAGGGACTACGTGCATATATTCCCATCATGGGAAGATTATTGTGAAGAGAAACACCATTTTAACATCTTCCTGTCCAACTTACGTGTAAGTGCTATTACTCATGGCTATTATTTCCCTGTTTTCTACTGATTGAACACATCAATGATTTACATTACATTGTTGTAACTAGGCGAGGGTCAATCTGGATAGTCATGACGAGCAAAGCTTGCTTGTGCTTTTCAAGGAAGCATTGCAGCAGTATCGGTGTTACCTGAGGAAATCACACTTTGATGGCAAGTCTATAAACAAATTTCTGGTGAAGTCTCAGGTGCTAAATTTAGAAGACATTGAATGGAAAAACCTTGTTATGCATTGGTCTCGTTCCCAGGATGAGGTACTGTCTATGAAATCACATGACAATTTGAACTTCTACTTTTCCGCATGTGCCTTACGGATCTTTTTTGCAGGAAATCTGGTCGAAGAAGAATTCTGGTTTGACAAGAAAGAAAGGATATCGCAAATATGTTGCCCGCTGCTTTGCTCTTGTTAGTACCTGTTGTCCTGTATCACTGTACTTGCATACATACCTGGTTCATTATGTGACAGCAGTATGGATGATAGCTTGCTTATCAATTGTTCGCTCCAAATTATCTGATCTGTATGAATGGTTACATTAGTGTAGAATATATCCAATGCCAATGTTTTTTTAGCTCTGCATTGTTCTTGTAGGTACATGTTGTCCTTTATCAGTGTACTTATAATGACAGGTAGTTGTTCATGTACCATCACTCTGCAGCTTATTTTCCTTTGCCCTCCATTTTCTACACATCAGATCTATATTTACTCTTACCATAAGGTTGGTACTGAAGACGTTTAGTTGTGCATTGCTCTTGGCTGTACCTTTTGCCTGTATCGCTGCACTTACATTTATAGCTACTTGGTTATGTAGCATCACTCTTCATCTTATCTTAAATATTCTCCATTTTTCGTATATTATCACATCTATATTTACTCTTAACAAAATGTAGAATAAAGGCAATGCTTTTGAAGAAGATCCTGTGGTAAAATTCTTGAATTGCCCCCCCCCCCCCCCCCCGCATCAGCATGGCCAAGGCCTTTATAGAGCGTGTCTTCACCAATAATGTAAGTTTGTCCATCTCAAGCCTTTAAACTTTGTTGTATATATTTGGTTAGGCATGACTGCAACAGCTGTCTATTTTTGGTGTTTGCATCAAATTGCCTGTTTAAAGTTTATTATATGTAGTTCATAAACAAAAGTTCGTCCTTTCTCAATTTAAGTTTTCAGTTGTACAACAAAGTTCCTTCTTCATACCATGTAAATTAAACTATACAGAGCAAGTGATCTTCCGACCTGAGGGCTTTGAGTAAACGGTACAGCCCCGACGAGCACGCGGCGAGCGGCATGGTACTGAGATTGTCCACACGCGAAACAATGAGCTTGATTACCTCTGTGGGGAGCGAATTCCAGCCACTCTTTCGGCGGACGCTGCTCGGTTCTGCCATTGTTAGTGCTTGGGTTTCGGATGAGGGGGGGAGGTGCCCTAGCGGGGATGGAAGATTGGAAGAGATTATGTGCGGAGAAAGATGGAGAAGCGAATATGTGTTGCGGGAAGTGGACAAGTGATGATGACTACAGCACGCCGCTTGACTTACGAGACACATACCAGCAGCGTAGGGTCATGTCGATGCCAGACAACTTGCTTGAGTGATCACATTACTGGTACTCCCTACAATGCTATGCCCTAACTTGCTTGAGTAGTAGTAGAGTAGGACTCTGCCCTACTACTAGCACCAGAAGAGTAGTATATTATAATCTAAAATAGTTACAAACTTCAATGCCCGAGAATGGAACGACTACGAACCGTGCTCAAAGACCGTGTCTACGTGGTGTTTGGACATGGGCGACAACCTCAACGCCAACGGTGCTGCTCCCGTTGCATCGTATGTGTTTCTGTCCTTCCTGTTCGAAATCGTGGTAGAATTCATGTTTCTACTTTGTATCCTACTACTATGCTAGTCCACATGATTAGTTGCGAACGACGATTTCTTTACCGACCTCGGCAACCTCATCCTCGACGACATGGGCGACAATGTCAACGCCGACAACCAGTGAGATACAGGGTGTAGGAAGCGGTTTGGGAATTTGCATACCTTTCCAACCAGTGAGATACTCCGTACAAAGTACGACATAGAAATAACCACAGAGAAGGAAGCTAAAAGTAAACAATCAAACGAGCATTTTTGCATTTGTTTTGCATTGAATCGTTTCACAAGCTTGACTAGTGTTGTTTTTCTACTTTTACAAAAACCACATCGTAATGTTAAAACATGCATTTGCACGTACATAAGTAATAGTAGTACTCCCTCCGTCTAGGTGTATAAGTCTTCCCTCCTTCTTGGTCACGGTGCACAACCGAAGATGACTTATTGACCTGGACGGAGGGAGTAGCACAGTCTGCAAGCATATATCGAGAGAGACGTGTAGTGTGATAGTATATAGTAAAGTTTGTGCTATATGCACGTACTTGCAAAATGCGTACGAATACACAAGGTTTCCAAACTTTCCCTTTAACATACTTAATTAAGGACGCTAAAAATTCCTGAACGTTCGGGATTTATCATTTGCGTCCCAAAACTAATGAGATCGCCTTACGAAACAAAAATTATACTCCTGATAAAAGCCACGGCGCTCGCAGGAGCGCTTGTGGCGCGCCACGAGTACCCTGGTGCGCGGCCGTTTCACAGCGCGCCGACACAACGCCTCTTCCTCAGCCTCGCAACTCACGAGGTGCTAATTGGCGACTTGCCGATGGGCGAGCGCGATCTCACCGGTGTTGTGATCTGGCGCCAACAGGTACTCCTCCTCGCTGGAAGCGTGCACCCGGTCCACATACCACCAAGCGTAGATGAGGCGCTTGGGCCCGACTACACTCAGGGCATCGGCACGGGCGTCCTCCGCCACCCTCACGGCCCTCGCACGAGCCTTCTGCCAAAGATCCAATTGCCTGACTCTCTCGGACGCGACATAGGCCTCCCAGGGAGCTTGTTCCGCGGTGCGCTTCTCTTCCTCGGCCTTCTGCTCCGCCTCTATTTTGGCGCGCTCTGCTGGAGGCAAAGCCTCCCACAAGGAGACATACATTTATTTCCAAAGCTCCTTGAGGGAGTCCTAGATTAGGGGGTGTCCGGATGGCCGGACTATACCTTCAGCCGGACTCCTGGACTATGAAGATACAAGATTGAAGACTTCGTCTCGTGTTCGGAAGGGACTTTCCTTGGCGTGGAAGGCAAGCTTGGCGATACGGATATGCAGATCTCCTACCATTGTAACCGACTTTGTGTAACCCTAACCCTATCCGGTGTCTATATAAACCAGATGGTTTTAGTCCATAGGACAACATATACAACAACAATCATACCATAGGCTAGCTTCTAGGGTTTAGCCCCTCTGATCTCGTGGTAGATCTACTCTTGTATTACCCATATCATCAGTATTAATCAAGCAGGACATAGGGTTTTACCTCCATCGAGAGGGCCCGAACCTGGGTAAAACTTCATGTCCCTTGTCTCCTGTTACCATCCAGCCTAGACGCACAGTTCGGGACCCCCTACCCGAGATCCGCCGGTTTTGACACCGACATTGGTGCTTTCATTGAGAGTTCCTCTGTGTCGTCGCCATCAAGCTTGATGGCTCCTACGATCATCAATGGCGATGCAGTCCAGGGTGAGACCTTCCTCCCCGGACAGATCTTCGTCTTCGGCGCCTTCGCACTGCGGGCCAATTCACTTGGCCATCTGGAGTAGATTGAAAGCTACGCCCATGGCCGTCAGGTCAAATTTGGAAGTTTAAACTACACGGCTGACATCCGCGGGGACTTGATCTTCGACGGATTCGAGCCACTGCCGAGCGCGCCGCACTGTCACGACGAGCATGATCTAGCTCTGCCGCCGAACAGTGCCCTGAAGGCCGCACCCGCATCGGCTTCGACCCTTAGTTCGGAGCCAACTACGCCGATCGAGGATGGGTGGTTGGACGCCGCCTCGGGGGCTGCGATCCCAACGGCGATCGAGCCGAACACCAGCCCCGCACTCTGCGAGACTCGTGACTCCAAGGAGCCGGACTCCTCTCCGGACTCCGAACCCTCCGCGCCCCTGCCGATCGAATCCGATTGGGCGCCGATCATGGAGTTTACTGCCGCGGACATCTTTCAGCACTCGCCTTTCGGCGATATTCTGAAGACACCGAAGTCTCTCTCTTTATCAGGAGATCCCTGGCCGAACTACGGTCGGCAAGGTTGGGATTCAGACGATGAAGAAATTGAAAGCCCATCCACCACCCAGTTTGTAGCCACTGTCGACGACTTAACCGACATGCTCGACTTCGACTCCGAAGACATCGACGGTATGGACGCCGATGAAGGAGACGATGAAGAACCAGTGCCTATCAGGCCCTGGAAAGCCACCTCGTCATATGACATATACATGGTGGACACCCCAAAAGAAGGAGATGGCGATGGAACAGCGGAGGATGACCCCTCCAAGAAACAGCCTAAGCGCCGGCGTCAGCGGCGCCGCTCAAAATCCCGCCAAAACAAATACGGTGATTCCAGCACGGGAGATAATAATACTCCGGAAAGTGCCGAAGAAAACCCCCTCCGGCAAGATTTAGCACAGGAGGATGGAGAAACCAGCCCTCATGAAAGAGCGGCAGACAGAGAGGTCGAGGACGATAATTATATGCCTGCCTCCGAAGACGAGGCAAGCCTCGACGACGACGAATTCGTCGTGCCAGAGGATCCCGTCGAGCAAGAGCGTTTTCAATGCAGGCTCATGGCCACGGCAAGAAGCCTCAAGAAAAAACAGCAACAGCTCAGAGCTGATCAAGATTTGCTAGTCGACAGATGGACTGAAGTCCTTGCGGCCGAAGAGCATAAACTCGAACGCCCCTCCAAAAGCTACCCAAAGCGCAGGTTGCTACCCCGATTAGAGGAGGAAGCACCTGATGCGGCCGACCGGCCACAAGGGCCACCTTGTGGCCACGACAGAGAGGCCTCTCGGCCCTCCACTCAAGCCGCACCCCGTACTAAGGCACCGGAACATGCGCCGGACTTACGAGATATGTTGGAGGACAAGGCAAGGCAAACAAGATCGATCTACAAATCGCGTGGGCACCCCACGGCTCAAGACGGTAACCGTCACGCCAGTCACAAATTTGGTAGGGCCGAACACAGTAGACAAAGCTCATTGGAGCTACGTCGTGATATAGCCTAGTACAGAGGGGCCGCACACCCACTATGCTTCACAGATGAAGTAATGGATCATCAAATCCCTAAGGGTTTTAAACCCGTAAACATCGAATCATATGATGGCACAACAGATCCTGCGGTATGGATTGAGGATTATCTCCTTCATATCCACATGGCCCGCGGCGATGATTTCCACGCCATCAAATACCTCCCACTCAAGCTTAAAGGACCAGCTCGGCATTGGCTAAATAGCTTGCCAACAGGATCAATCCGTTGTTGGGAGGACCTGGAAGCCGCATTCCTCGATAATTTCCAGGGCACTTATGTGCGACCCCCAGACGCCGATGACCTAAGTCACGTAATTCAGCAGCCAGATGAATCGGCCAGGCAATTCTGGACACGGTTCCTAACAAAGAAAAATCAAATAGTCGACTGTCCGGACGCCGAAGCCCTAGCAGTCTTCAAGCACAATATCCGTGATGAGTGGCTTGCCCGGCACCTTGGACAGGAAAAGCCGAAGTCTACGGCAGCACTCACGACACTCATGACCCGCTTTTGCGCGGGAGAAGACAGCTGGCTTGCTCGTAGCAACAATATGACCAAGAACCCTGGTAATTCAGATACCAGGGACAGTAGTGGTAGGTCGCATCGCAACAAGCAGAAGCGCCGCATTAACGGCGACAATGCTGAGGATATGGCAGTTCATGCCGGATTCAGAGGCTCTAAATCCGGTCAGCGGAAAAAGCCATTCAAAAGGAATCCTAGGGGCCCGTCCAGTTTGGACTGAATACTCGACGGCTTGTGCCAGATACATGGCACCCCCGAAAAGCCGGCCAATCACACCAATAGGGATTGTTGGGTGTTCAAGCAGGCAGGCAACTTAAATGCCGAAAATGAAGACGGTGGACAGAAGGGTTTTCCCCCACAAGTGCGGACGGTGAACATGATATACGCAACCCACATCCCCAAGAGGGAGTGGAAATGCGCGTTAAGGGACGTATACGCGATAGAGCCAGTCACCCCAAAGTTCAACCCATGGTCCTCATGCCCGATCACCTTTGATCGAAGGGACCATCCCACTAGCACCCGTCATGGCGGATTCGCCGCATTGGTTCTAGACCCAATTATTAACGGATTTCATCTCACTAGAGTCCTTATGGACGGCGGCAGTAGCCTGAACCTGCTTTACCAGGATACAGTGCGGAAAATGGGCATAGATCCCTCGAGGATTAAGCCCACCAAAACGACCTTTAAAGGCGTAATACCAGGTGTAGAGGCCAATTGTACAGGCTCAGTCACACTTGAAGTGGTCTTCGGATCTCCGAAGCGAGGAGTTAATCTTCGACATAGTCCCATTCCGAAGTGGCTATCACGCACTGCTCGGGCGAACCGCATTCTCCAAGTTCAATGCGGTACCGCACAACGCATACCTTAAGCTCAAAATGCCAGGCCCTCGAGGAGTAATTACGGTCAACGGAAACACCGAATGCTCCCTCCAAACGGAGGAGCACACGGCAGCCCTTGCAGCAGAAGTACAAAGCAGCCTCTCTAGGTAGTTCTCCAGTCCGGCCATTAAACAACCGGACACCGTCAAGCGCGCCCGGAGTAACCTACAACAAGACAGCCTGGCATGACCCGAGCAGGTGTAGCAATGCGGCCCCAACCCCAGCCCTCGCAAAAATGCGATACCAGTACTTTGCATACATAACTACGCTCTAGAAATACCATGGGTACAGGGGACGGGCACCATCACGGCACGCCCGAAACACGGCTTAAACCGCACCAGGGGCTGCCGATTTTTTAATTTTCTCTTACTTTCAGGTCTCCACTCTTCGGAAGGCCTGTTCGGCAGTTCAATTGCCGCACAAACGATGCAAGAACCAGGGAAGCAGACAAGCCTCGCCGCATAAGGAAATCCCAGGTGGTCTCTATCACGAGCAGTATACCTGTTTCGCATACTATTCCGCAGCTTTCCCATGGAACGAACATGTTACATAGTCCAACCTTTTGCTTATCGCATTATTTGTATCGTTCTGCTTTGATCGCAGCCCTCTTTAATAAACAATGCATAGCTTTTGTCTATTTTTGCATTACCTTTATATGTATATATATATATATATGTTCCTTAACGACATGTTGCACCCATACACTTTGGTAAGGCCGAAATACGCCAGGGGCTTCAGTACCCCTCAATATGGTGTGAGAAGTCCAAACACTTTAACAAGTGCGGCACCCCGAAATTATAGCATTATATGCATCGGCTCCGAATCATGTCTTGGGTCAATAGTTGGGTTTGCCCGGCTCCTATGTTTTGGTGCCTTACGTTCCGCTATATCGGCTAAGGTAGCACTAGGAGAACCACTGCGATTGTGCCCCAGTTGAGCTGGGTCGAGCACCTCAGTGGAGAAAGCTAAAACTGACTGTCATGATGAATCGAGAGTTGGTCGCTGTTCGCGAGGTTTTTTCGAGTCCCTAAAGACTTATGCCGCTTAGGGCGAGGAGCCGGCTCTGTCCAGCCAAGGCGTGGATAGCCCCGAACTCGGTCTTCCGAATACCAGGGGCTTCGCCGAAATTTAAAATTATAGAATTCTATGGCTAAGTGAGAGTGTTCACGCATTATAGTCTGATTGCCTTGTTCGTTGGGCTGAGCGCCTCCCTCGAAGGATCCAAACATGGGAAAAAGAGTGCTCAGGTTCATCCCCGAACACCCCAGCACTAGAGGCACGGGGGCAGAAGCCGACGACTTGCCATCTCTCAGAATTGATAAACAGCCGCACAGAAGGTAATATTTTAAATTCCAAACAGCATTGCTTAGCGCATATGAACAAGTTTTCAGCGTACAGGACAAAACGAGCAAGTTTCACTCAAAAGTTACATCCCTAGAACATTCATCCGCCACAAGGCAGGCACCCTTCAGAACATCCTTATAATAATTATCGGGCTTGCGATGCTCTTTCCCCGACGGTGGCCCGTCCTTCACAAGCTTCTCAGCATCCAGCTTGCCCCAGTGCACCTTAGCATGGGCAAGGGCCCTATGGGCACCTTCAATGCAGACGGAGCACTTGATGACTTCGATCCTTGGACAGGCCTCCACCAGCCGCCGCACCAGCCCGAAATAGCTCTCAGGCTGAGCCCCTCTAGGCCACAGCCGAACTATGAGGCCCTTCATGGCCTGTTCGGCCGCCTTGTGGAGCTCGACCAGTTGCTTCAGCAGGTCGCTCAGGGGCATGGGGTGTCCGGCCTCAGCATACTGAGACCAGAACACCTTCTCTGTCGAGCTGCCCTCCTCGGCTCGATAGAATGCGGCAGCATCGGACACACTCCGGGGAAGATCTGGGAACGCTCCTGGAGAGCTCCGGATTCGGGTAAGTAACAAGTAACTCACGTTTATGTGTTTGCTTTGCATAAAGAATGCCTTACCCGCCACTATATTCTTCACCTCATCCAACTCCTGGAGGGTCTTCTGGGATTCGGCCTTGGCACACTTGGCATTTTCAATAGCCGCCGCAAGCTCGGACGCTCGCGTCTTTGAGTCAAGCTCCAAACTCTCATGTTTTTCCATGAGAGCCTGGAGCTCTTGCCTCACCTTGCCAACCTCGGCCTCACACTTCTCCCGCTCGGTGCGCTCCGTGGCCGCCCTCTTCTCGGCCTCGACCAGCGCTTGCTTAAGGGTCGCCACCTCAGACGTGGCCCCTACAATAGCAACGATAATCCTGTCATTTTTTGCAATTGCACCTTTTTATATATATTTAAACAAGGTATTTCTTACCTTCATTGTCCTCGAGCTGCTTCTTGGCACGCCCGAGCTCTTGCTCGGACCGCTCGAGATCCTGCTTTAGCGTGTCCACTTCCGCAGTCAGTGCGGCGGACGCAAGCAGAGAAGCCTGCATACGCATATTGACTCCTTTTTGTTAGACTCCTGCGAATTTTATTTGATCCTCTATTCGGCTTTTCTTCCCGAACGCCAAACAGAGCATCAGGGGCTACTGTCTATGCGGTAATATTATTTACACATTCTTTACTTACCTCAAAGCCTGTTAAAAGGCTAGTACAAGCTTCAGTCAGTCTGCTCTTGGCGGACTGAACCTTCTGGACCACCGCACTCATAATGGTGCGGTGCCCCTCGTCGATGGAGGCGCCTTGGAGTGCCTCCAATAGATTGTCCGGCGCCTCCGGTTGGACGGGGGTCACTGGCACAGTGGGCTGGCTCCTCTTGGAAGTAGGTCGCCCGCTGGACTCTGGAACCTTTGAAGGTTCCGGAGCAGTGTCCGGCCTAGAGCCGGACTTGGAGCCCTGGGGGGTTTCATCCCCTTTACTCCTGGAGCCCGGGAGGTTGCCTTGCGACGCCTCCAGGACCACCTCCTCCCAGCTTGGAACCTGTTGGGACAACACTTCGGTGTCGTCCGTAGGGCGGGGGGAGGAAGCCGTCGGAAGCGAGTTCACATCCGACGAGCCCAGTGAGCCGCTCGACGACCCGTCGAGCCGGTCTTTGGGTGGGCTGCATAAACATATTCGACGTAAGGGAAAGCTGTGCAAAAAACGAATACAATGAATTACTCTGGTATCCGGATACTTACGATTTTGCCAGGGGCTTGTCCCTAGGCCGCCACTCCTCTCCGCCGTCGTCGGCGTCGGTGGAGTAGTCCGGAGGAAGGGTTTTCCCCTTCTTGGACCCTCCGGCCTCCCCAGAGAGGGCAGCCTTCCTTTTCTTCTCTCCTCCCGCTGGAGGGGGAGAGGTCTCTTCTTCTTCCTCCTTGTCTTCACGGGAGGAATGCGCCTCGGAACCGTCGGATGATGGATCCGACACCTGGCGCCGGGCACTCTTTCGAGTCCCCGTGGCCTTTTTTGCGGCCTTCTTCTCCGGAACCACATAGGGTGCCAGAACCAGCAGCTTCGCCAAGCGAGCGTCAGCTGGGCCTTCGGGCAAAGGAGCCGGACAGTTGATTTGTCTGGACGTCGCCTGCCAATCCTCTCAAAGGTAAGGGAGCTTAGATCCTGCATGGAGTCAAACTATGAAAAACGGATACCCTGTAAAAGGAAAGAACAACTTACCGCAAGAGCGTGACACTGCGCACTGAATCCACGATCCTCGGTAGCGGATGCGGGGGCCTCAGCACCCTTGAAAAGCACCTTCCAGGCATCCTCGTACGTCGTGTTGAAGAGCCTGCTCAGGGTTTGGTGCCGCGCCGGGTCGAACTCCCACAGGTTGAAAGCCCGTTGTTGACACGGGAGGATCGGGCGGATGAGCATAACCTGGACTACGTTGACAAGTTTGAGCTTCTTGTCCACCAGGGTTTGGACGCATGTTTGGAGTCCGGTTAGCTCTCCTTTTTTACCCACGACAGGCCCATCTCCTTCCAGGAGGTGAGCCGCGTAGGGGGTCCGGACCGAAACTCGGGGGCTGCGACCCATTCGGGGTCGCGCGGCTCGGTGATGTAAAACCACCCCGATTGCCACCCCTTCAAGGTCTCCACAAAGGAGCCCTCGAGCCATAGGACGTTGGCCATCTTGCCCACCATGTCGCCTCCGCACTCCGCCTGGTTGCCGCGCACCACCTTCGGCTTGACATTGAAAGTCTTGAGCCATAGGCCGAAATGGGGGCGGATATGGAGGAAAGCCTCGCACACGATGATAAACACCGAGATGTTGAGGACAAAGTTCAAGGCCAGATCGTGGAAATCCAGGCCATAGTAGAACATGAGCCCCCGGACAAATGGGTGGGGAGGGAAGCCCAGTCCGCGGAGGAAATGGGGGAGGAACACCACCCTCTCATGGGGCCTAGGGGTGTGGATGAGCTGCCCCTTTTCGGGAAGCCGGTACGCAATGTCGTTAGACAAGTATCCGGCCTTCCTTAGTTTTTTTATGTGTCCCTCCGTGACGGAGCAGACCATCCACTTGCCTCCCGCTCCGGACATGGCTGGAGAAGGTTGAGGTGGGGAATGCGGACTTGGGCGCTGGAGCTCGAGTGCGCAAGAATGGATAAGCAAAGGAGGAAGAAGGCGTAGGTGAAAAGGTGGATCCTTATCCCCTTATATGGTGGACGCAACTACGTGTCCCCACCAGCCTGGTAAAACTCGCTTATCTCCAAGCGCCGTAATCAATGGCGCGGTTGGGTTACCCACGCCCGTATTGATGAGAATCTTGGAATAAGGGGACACGATCTCTGCTTTAACAAGACGTGCCAAGGAAACCGCCTCGCATGACGCGCTGAGGTGGGATAATGAAACGACTCTGATAAAGGCTTGGTCGTGGTGTGTCACACTACGGAATACGTCAGCGGATTAGATTTGTGTAAATATTATTCTCTCTATGGAAATATGTGGAAACTTATCTTGCAGAGCCGGACACTATCTTTGTGTTCAAAATCTTCTATGAAGTACTTGGAGGAGGAACCCACCTTGCAATGCCGAAGACAATCTGCGCGCCAGACTAGTCGTCATTGAAGCCTGGTTCAGGGGCTACTGAGGGAGTCCTGGATTAGGGGGTGTCCGGATGGCCGGACTATACCTTCAGCCGGACTCCTAGACTATGAAGATACAAGATTGAAGACTTCATCCCGTGTTCGGAAGGGACTTTCCTTGGGGTGGAAGGCAAGCTTGGCGATACGGATATGCAGATCTCCTACCATTGTAACCGACTTTGTGTAACCCTAACCCTATCCGGTGTCTATATAAACCGGAGGGTTTTAGTCCGTAGGACAACATATACAACAACAATCATACCATAGGCTAGCTTCTAGGGTTTGGCCTGTCTGATCTCGTGGTAGATCTACTCTTGTATTACCCATATCATCAATATTAATCAAGCAGGACGTAGAGTTTTACCTCCATCGAGAGGGCCCGAACCTGGGTAAAACTTCGTGTCCCTTGTCTCCTGTTACCATCCAGCCTAGACGCACAGTTTGGGACCCCCTACCCGAGATCCGCCGGTTTTGACACTGACACTCCTCAAGGCAGGGGGGCTCGGCGGGCGACGCGGCGTTCTCCTCATAGCGGGGAGCCGACGCGTCCTCCGGCGCGCGTGCTAGCGAGATTGGGAACATCGACGCGTCCACCTCAATGCGTCACGGCGAGGAGCGGAACACCGATGCAACCTCCTCGCCTAGTGGCAGCGAGGAACGGAACAGCGATGCGTCCTCCTCGACTAGTGGCGGCGAGGAACGAAACGGCGACGCGTCGCATAGCGGCGAGGAGCGGAACACCGACGCATCCTCCTCGACTAGTGGCGGCGAGGAAAGGAACGACGACGCATGACCGTCCGCATGGTGCAGCGAGGGGCTCCTAGGGCCTGGGAGGGGCGATGCCATGGTGGTCGACGTGAGAGGGGGGAGGAGATAGCGATGAACGTGAACGTGAGGGGGAGGAGATAGCGATGTCGTGGGAGGCACAGTATTTATAGCGAGCAATGGCACACCTACATAAGATATGGACTGAGCTGCACTGACTTAACTGCCGGTCCAGTTGCGTCACTGACATGTGGGCCAGACCCCTGTTGGGCCCATATGTCAGTGACCGAATGCACCTGCAGTTAAGTAACAACTACGTGGGCATATTTGTTGGAGTAACTTACGGGGGAGCGAAGGGGTGGAAATATTGCTGGTCACAACGGATTGGACGAGCGTGGGGGAGGAGAATCATGCATGCAGATTTTTTCACACGGGGTGGAGTGGTGGGACCGCCGGAGGGAGAAGGAGAGTTTGGCAGGCATATTGTTTCCACACATGGAGAGGAAAAGATTTGGAGACGAACAGGCTTCCTACAGGTATGGGGAATAGTGCATAATAAGTCATCTTGCATGCCGGGCTAGGTATAGTCTCAAGTCATTAAAAACAAACACGCCCCACACATGTTCATATTTCAATGTGCACTAAATTATTGCATGCGATGATTAAGGCTGGCCATAATGGTGGTATCTTAGCTGGTATCATGCACACGGGAATAGCAAACATGCTGATGTGGCAAAGAATTAAAGAAGAGAGGGGGGATAGAGTAACTAGTGTTCATGCATGCACTGGTAAACACATTTTTTGTGGAGAATGACAGCACTAGTTGAGTACTTTTGCAGACTTCAAAAACTATTCCACAATGTGTCAACATTCACAATGTCAAATCAATATTTTTACACTGATTATAAAACATAGTTCTTATACTCATTATAATCAGTTCTCCCTCCGTCTAGGTGAGCAAGTCATCTAAGATTGTGTACTGTGACCAAGGAGGAGGGGAAAGCGAGAGATCTTAATGTTTATTTGCTAATTAATAGCATTGCATGCAATGAACAAACCACTGCATGTCGTGTTTGGTAGTCTCAAGTCATTAAAAGCATGCACACCCACATCTCCTATTGGTTGATATGTCAAGAAACAGGAAACGAGGTAGAGGTTAATGCACCGCGCCTAAGTGTTTTGGGAGTATTGTAGATATTGATATTTTTAGTATAAATTTGGTCGTGGGATTTCATTGATGCCTGTCAAAGCATTGACAGGTCTGCTATGCGTGACCTGAAGATGAAAGCGTTGAGCATCTCGAAGTTGATCAACAATCTTCAATTGTTAAAGATTAGCCGTTCGGCCAATAAGGTGGCACAACAAGTCAAGACCATGCTACCAGTGCGAGCACAACAAGTCAAGACCATGTGTAAATTAATTATATTTTAGTCATTTTTTGTGTTCTAAAATGCCTGCCGGCTCGCGGAAGGACGTGTTGCCGGCACACGCGTGGATTCAATGAAGGCAGGCAGGGCAGTCTTAAGCTGGTTGCACGCGGCGAGGAGGCGTGCTCAGCCGGGCCTGCGCGCTGGTTCAATGCCTGCTCTATGAGAGGTCACGTACGTGTCAGAGCAATCACTCCCTCCAGTCCTTTTTGTTTGGGTATAACAAAATCTCATTTTCCATTCACATTTTACAAGTAAAGTTCGTGGACAAACTTTGACCCAAAGTACGATGGGGACTAGTAAACCAGAATGGAGGTAGTAGTTTTTTTTAATTGAAGAAGGGTTTCCCCTTCTGATTTTCATTAAAGAAAACCAGCATCTAAATCTAAACCATAGTATTTGCCCTAGAACTACCAGGTTCAACATCTCGCAACATAAACCCATACAACCTCCATCGCAAAAAAAACCATACAACCATACGCCAAGGAGGTATGTAGTACTATGAATTCCATTTTCGCTTCATACCAGTCATTCTAAAAACTACTTACTACTTATAACGCGCCATTGACAATCGGAACTCTTAACCCCGCTGAAAAAACAATATTTTAAACGTGGTTACTCGATCTGTGGCAACTGGCGAGCCACCGCGCTCCAAGTCGTTCACCTGTGGTCCCGACCATCAACTCCTACTGATCAAATTATCACGCGAGCTGACTATTCCTACAAAGGTGCTCCACCACGTACCCGGTACCCGCGAATGCAGCAATCGTGCCCCTAGGGTTTTAGGGTTTATTTGTTAACGTCTCCTTTACGTAACACTCATGTGTGCGAGACAGCGAGAGGCCGACTGCGTACGTGCGCCTCTTCTCTTCGTATATGTACTCCACCGTTTGTCTGGTGTCCAAAAAATCATAATAACTACTAGCAATGTGCCAATGCGTTGCCACACGATCAAAGTAGATTAATATAGTGCCGGAGCTAGATGCAGACTACGCCTGGGGCTGTGCTATGTTGAGTGATAAACTTCTATGATTTTCTATGCTTTGCATGAAGAAATTACAAAGGAAGTTGTTTCTAGGCCCGGGGCTATAGTCCTAGCTGCCCCAGGCCTGTCTCCGCCACTGGATTAATACATATTCACCGATTTGATAGAAAAAAAAGTCTAGCTTTGAAATACGTATATCACTAAAAATATGTTATGTTTCACTCAAAATATATTCCTTTGGCAGTTTTGATGAGATATGGGAGGAATGTTGTTGGTTTCAAGATTAGAGAAGTGGTATATGTCTAATTTCTACCCTTACTAGAAAGATGCCCGTGCGTTGCACGGAACATCAAGATCTTGTGGGAGAAAAGGATGAACGAGGGAAGGCCTTATCTGCAAATGTGGTGAAGAGTGCGGGTAAAATGCCATATTTTCCTTCCTATCCGTCAGATATAAATCAGACGACCTACATTGCAGGATGGCAGGCCCACCATCATCACCAACTCTATTTTTATCCCTACTCTTATAATAAGCATTGTCGGTGATGATCGTGTGCCTGCCATCTGCTACGTCTTGAGCTTGCGTTGGCTTTCCCCGAAGAGGAAGGGATGATGCAGCAGAGTAGCGTAAGTATTTCCCTCAGTTTTTGAGAACCAAGGTATCAATCCAGTAGGAGCCCACGCTCAAGTCCCTCGTACCTGCACAAAGCGATAGCTACTCCCAACCAACGCAATTAGGGGTTGTCAATCCCTTCACAGTCACTTACGAGAGTGAGATCTGATAGATATAATATTTTTGGTATTTTTGGTATAAAGATGCAAAGTAAAAAGTAAAAGCAAAGTAAAAAAGCAAAGCAAGATTAAAGTGATGGAGATTGATATGATGAGAATAGACCCGGGGGCCATAGGTTTCACTAGTGGCTTCTCTCAAGAGCATAAGTATTCTACGTTGGGTGAACAAATTACTTTTGAGCAATTGACAGAATTGAGCATAGTTATGAGAATATCTAGGCATGATCATGTATATAGGCATCACGTCCGTGACAAGTAGATCGAAACGATTCTGCATCTACTACTATTACTCCACTCATCGACCGCTATCCAGCATGCATCTAGAGTATTAAGTTAAAAACAGAGTAACGCCTTAAGCAAGATGACATGATGTAGAGAGATAAATTCATGCAATATGATATAAACCCCATCTTGTTATCCTCGATGGCAACGATACAATACGTGCCTTGCTGCCCCTTCTGTCACCGGGTAAGGACATCGCAAGATCGAACCCAAAGCTAAGCACTTCTCCCATGGCAAGAACTACCAATCTAGTTGGCCAAACCAAACAGATAATTCGAAGAGACTTGCAAAGATAACCAATCATACATAAAAGAATTCATAGAAGATTCAAATATTATTCATAGATAGACTTGATCATAAACCCACAATTCATCGGTCTCAACAAACACACCGCAAAAAGAAGATTACATCGAATAGATCTCCACAAGAGAGGGGGAGAACTTTGTATTGAGATTCAAAGAGAGAGAAGAAGCCATCTAGCTACTAACTATGGAGCTAAAGGTCTGAGGTAAACTACTCACACTTCATCGGAGAGGCTATGATGATGTAGAAGCCCTCCGTGATGACGGCCCTCTTCCGGCGGAGCTCCGGAACAGACCCCAAGATGGGATCTCGTGGATACAGAAAGTTGCAGCGGTGGAATTAGGTTTTTGGCTCCTGTTCTGATCGTTTGGGGGTACATGTGTATATATAGGAGGAAGAAGTACGCCGGAGGAGCAACAAGGGGCCCACGAGGCAGGGGGCGCGCCCCCAACCCTCGTGACCGCCTCTTTTGTTCCTTGGAGTAGGATCCAAGTCTCCTGGATCACGTTCGATGAGAG
This sequence comes from Triticum urartu, assembly GCF_056163025.1. NCBI lineage: Eukaryota > Viridiplantae > Streptophyta > Magnoliopsida > Poales > Poaceae > Triticum > Triticum urartu. The sequence goes on along the minus strand of NC_141877.1, from coordinate 422,717,326 downwards.
AATCACGTTCCCGAAGATTTTACTCCGTTTGGACTCCGTTTGATATTTCGTTTATCCGAAACACTGAAATAGGTAAAAACAGCAATTCTGGGCTGGGCCACCGGTTAATAGGTTAGTCCCAAAAATAATATAAAAGTGGAAAATAAAGCCCAATATAGTCCAAAACAGTAGATAATATAGCATGGAGCAATAAAAAATTATGGATATGTTGGAGACATATCAGGCATCCCCAAGCTTAATTCCTGCTCGTCCTCGAGTAGGTAAATGATAAAAAAATTGATGCGGAGTGCTACTTGGCATAATTTCAATGCAAATCTTCTTAATTGTGGTATGAATATTCAGGTTAGAAAGATTCAAGACAAAAGTTTATATTGACATAAAAAATAATAATACTTCAAGCATACTAACAAAGCAATTATGTCTTCTCAAAATAACATGGCCAAAGAAAGTTATCCCTACAAAATCATATAGTTTGGCTATGCTCCATCTTCACCACGCAAAGTATTTATATCGTGCACAACCCCGATGACAATCCAAGCAATTGTTTCATACTCTAACTTTTTCAAAACTTTTTCAATCTTCACGCAATACATGAGCGTGAGCCATGGATATAGCACTATAGGTGGAATAGAATGGTGGTTGTGGAGAAGACAAAAAGGAGAAGATAGTCTCACATCAACTAGGCGTATCAACGGGCTATGGAGATGACCATCAATAGATATCAATGTGAGTGAGTAGGGATTGCCATGCAACGGATGCACTAGAGCTATAAGTATATGAAAGCTCAAAAAGAAACTAAGTGGGTGTGCATCCAACTTGCTTGATCATGAAGATCTAGGGCAATTTGAGGAAGCCCATCATTGGAATATACAAGCCAAGTTCTATAATGAAAAATTCCCACTAGTATATGAAAGTGATAATATGAGAGACTCTCTACTATGAAGATCATGGTGCTACTTTGAAGCACAAGTGTGGTAAAAGGATAGTAACATTGTCCCTTCTCCCTTTTTCTCTCATTTTTTTATTTGGGCCTTTTCTCTTCTTCTTTTTTATGGCCTCCTTTTTTATTTGGGCTTCTTTGGCCTCTCTTTTTTCGTCCGAAGTCTCATCCCGACTTATGGGGGAATCATAGTCTCCATCATTCTTTCCTCACTGGGACAATGCTCTAATAATGATGATCATCACACTTTTATTTTTCTTACAACAAAATACTTAGAACAAAATATGACTCTATGTGAATGCATCCGGCGGTATACCGGGATATGCAATATGACAATGATGGAATGTGTCATGATGAACTAGATGGTGGAAAGTTGCATGGCAATATATCTCGGAATGGCTATGGAAATGCCATAATAGGTAGGTATGGTGGCTGTTTTGAGGAAGGTATATGGTAGGTGTATGATACCGGCGAAAGGTGTGCGGTATTAGAGAGGCTAGCAAAGGTGGAAGGGTGAGAGTGCGTACAATCCATGGACTCAACATTAGTCATAAAGAACTCATATACTTATTGCAAAAATCTAGAAGTTAGCAAATCAAAGTATTACGCGCATGCTCCTAGGGGGATAGATTTGTAGGAAAAGACCATCGCTCGTCCCCGACCGCCACTCATAAGGAAGACAATAAATAAATAAATCATGCTCCGACTTCATCACATAACGGTTCACCATACGTGCATGCTACGGGAATCACAAACTTTAACACAAGTATTCTTTAAATTCACAACTACTCAACTAGAATGACATTAATATTATCACCTCCATATCTCAAAACAACTATCATGCTTCAATATTTTCTTAGTATTGAACACACTCAAAATAAAGTTTCACAAATCTTGAATACCAAGCATATTATTATTAAGCAAATTACCATGCTATTAAGAGACTCTCAAAATAATTTAAGTGAAGCATGAGAGATCAATAGTTTCTTTAAAACAAATCCACCACCGTGCTCTAAAAGATCTAAGTGAAGCACATAGAGCAAAATTATAATGCTCAAAAGATATAAGTGAAGCACATAGAGCAAAACTATCTAGCTCAAAAGATATAAGTGAAGCGAATAGAGCAAAATTACTAGCTCAAAAGATATAAGTGAAGCACATAGAGTATTCTATCAAATTTTAATTCATGCATGGCTCTCTCAAAAGGTGTGTACAGCAAGGATGATTGTGGCATACTAAGACACAAAGACACAAATAATACAAGACACTCCAAGCAAAACACATATCATGTTGGTGAATAAAAATATATCTCCAAGTAAATTACCGATGGAAGTGGACGAAAGAGGGGATGCCTTCCGGGGCATCCCCAAGCTTTGACTTTTTGGTGTCCTTGGATTATCTTGGGGGTGCCATGGGCATCCCCAAGCTTAGGCTCTTCCCACTCCTTGTTCCATGATCCATCAAAAGAATTCACCCAAAACATGAAAACTTCACAACACAAAACTCAAAATAGAAAACCCGTGAGCTCCGCTAGCGAAAGAAAACAAAACACCACTTCAAGGTACTGTAATGAAATCATTATTTATTTATATTGGTGTTAAATCTACTGTATTCCAACTTATCTATGGATTATAAACTATTTTACTAGCCATAGATTCATCAAAATAAGCAAACAACACACGAAAAACAGAATCTGTCAAAAACAGAACAGTCTGTAGTAATCTGTAGCTAGCGCAAGATCTGGAACCCCAAAAATTCTAAAATAAATTTCTGGACGTGAGGAATTTATATATTAATCATCTTCAAAAATAATTAACTAAATAGTACTCTTAAAATAAAAATGACAGCAGTTCTCGTGAGCGCTAAAGTTTCTGTTTTTTACAGCAAGTTCAACAAGACTTTTCGCAAAGTCTTCCCAACGGTTCTACTTGGCACAAACACTAATTAAACACAAAAACACAAACAAAACAGAGGCTAAATAATTTATTTATTAATAAGCAGGATCAAAAAGCAAGGAATAAAAATAAAATTGGGTTCCCTCCCAACAAGCGCTATCGTTTAACGCCCCTAGCTAGGCATAAAAGCGAGGATAGATCTAGGTATTGCCATCTTTGGTAGGCAATCCATAAGTGGCTCTCATGATAGTTTCATATGGTAATTTTATTTTATTTCTTGGAAATTGTTCCATGCCCTTTTTTAATGAAAATTGAAATCTAATATTCCCTTCCTTCATATCAATAATCGCACCAACCGTTCTAAGGAAAGGTCTACCAAGAATAATAGGGCAAGAAGGATTGCAATCTATATCAAGAACAATGAAATCTATGGGCATATAATTCCTATTTGCAACAATAAGAACATCATTAATCCTTCCCATAGGTTTCTTAATAGTGGAATCTGCAAGATGCAAGTTTAGAGAGCAATCATCAAAATTACGGAAATCTAGTAAATCACACAAAGTGTTGGGAATAGTAGAGACACTAGCACCCAAATCACACAAAGCATAAAACTCATGATCTTTAATTTTAATTTTAATAGTTGGTTCCAACTCATCATAGAGTTTTCTAGGGATAGAAACTTTCAACTCAAGTTTTTCTTCATAAGATTGCATCAAGGCATCAACAATATGTTCAGTGAAGGCTTTATTTTGACTATAAGCATGTGGAGAATTTAGCATGGATTGCAACAAGGAAACACAATCAATTAAAGAACAATTTTCATAATTAAATTCCTTGAAATCCAATATTGTGGGTTTAGCAACATATAGATTTTTATTTCTTTCAATCCCACTTTCATCAATTTCATCATTAAGATCTAAATACTCCGAATTTTTTGAACGCCTTCTAGGTAAAGGAAGATCACATTCAGTTTCATCAAGATTAATATTGCAAAACAAAGATTTAATTGGGGACACATCAATAACTTTTAGATCTTCATCTTGATTTTCATAGGAATTGGAGGAACGCGCTTTAATAAAGGCATCTTTGGAAGCACGCATCCTAGCGGTTCTTTCCTTGCACTCATCAATGGAAATTCTCATGGCTTTGAGAGACTCATTGATATCATGCTTAGGAGGAATAGATCTAAGCTTTAAAGAATCAACCTCAAGAGAAATTCTATCAATGTTTCTAGCCAAATCATCAACTTTAAGTAATTTCTCCTCAAGCAAAGCATTAAAATTCTTTTGTGAATTCACTAACTCTTTAACACTGTTCTCAAATTCAGAGGGCATCTTATTATAATTTCCATAAGAGTTGTTTTAGGAATTCCCATAATTATTAGAAGGATTACTAGGATATGGCCTAGTATTAAAATTCCCTCTATAAGCGTTGTTACCAAAATTATTCCTACCAACAAAATTCACATCCATAGATTCATTGTTATTCTTAATCAAAGTAGACAAAGGCATATCATTAGGATCAGAAGAAACACTCTTAGTAGCAAATAATTTCATAAGTTCATCCATCTTTCCACTCAACACATTGATTTCTTCTATCGCATGCACTTTTTTATTAGAAGATCTTTCAGTATGCCATTGATAATAATTAACCATAATATTATCCAAGAGTTTAGTAGCATCTCCTAAAGTGATTTCCATAAAAGTGCCTCCCGCAGCCGAATCTAAAAGATTTCTAGAAGCAAAATTCAATCCGGCATAAAAATTTTGTATAATCATCCACAAATTCAAACCATGAGTAGGGCAATTACGTATCATTCATTTCATTCTCTCCCAAGCTTGTGCAACATGTTCATGATCAAGTTGTTTAAAGTTCATAATATCGTTTCTAAGAGAGATGATCTTAGCGGGAGGAAAATACTTAGAGATAAAAGCATCTTTGCACTTGTTCCATGAATCAATACTATTTTTAGGCAAAGACGAAAACCAAGCTTTAGCACGATCTCTAAGCAAAAAAGGAAATAGCTTCAATTTAACGACATCATTATTGACATCTTTTTTCTTTTGCATATCACATAAATCAACGAAGCTATTCAGATGAGTAGTGGCATCTTCACTAGGAAGGCCGGCGAATTGATCTTTCATAACAAGATTCAACAAAGCAGTATTAATTTCAAAAGATTCAGCATCGGTAAGAGGAGCAATCGGAGTGCTAAGGAAATCATTATTATTGGTATTGGTGAAGTCACACAATTTGGTAGTATCTTGAGCCATCGCGACAAACAAGCAAACTAGCACACAAGCAAACAAGAGGCAAACGGGCAAAAAGGGGCAAATAGAGAGGGAGGATAGAGAGAGAGAGAGGGCGAATAAAACGGCAAGGGTGAATTGGGGGGAGAGGAAAACGAGAGGCAAATGGCAAATAATGTAATGCGAGAGATAGGGATTGTGATGGGTACTTCCTATGTTGACTTTTTGCGTAGACTCCTCGGCAATGGCGCCAGAAATCCTTCTTGCTACATCTTGAGCTTGCGTTGGTTTTCCCCGAAGAGGAAGGGATGATGCAGCAGAGTAGCGTAAGTATTTCCCTCAGTTTTTGAGAACCAAGGTATCAATCCAGTAGGAGCCCACGCTCAAGTCCCTTGTACCTGCACAAAGCGATAGCTACTCGCAACCAACGCGATTAGGGGTTGTCAATCCCTTCACGATCACTTACGAGAGTGAGATCTGATAGATATTATTTTTTGGTATTTTTGGTATAAAGATGCAAAGTAAAAAGTAAAAGCAAAGTAAAAAAAAGCAAAGCAAGATTAAAGTGATGGAGATTGATATGATGAGAATAGACCCGGGGGCCATAGGTTTCACTAGTGGCTTCTCTCAAGAGCATAAGTATTCTACGGTGGGTGAAAAAATTACTTTTGAGCAATTGACAGAATTGAGCATAGTTATGAGAATATCTAGGCATGATCATGTATATAGGCATCACGTCCGTGACAAGTAGATCGAAACGATTCTGCATCTACTACTATTACTCCACTCATCGACCGCTATCCAGCATGCATCTAGAGTATTAAGTTAAAAACAGAGTAACGCCTTAAGAAAGATGACATGATGTAGAGAGATAAATTCATGCAATATGAAATAAACCCCATCTTGTTATCCTCGATGGCAACGATGCAATACGTGCCTTGCTGCCCCTTCTGTCACTGGGTAAGGACACCGCAAGATCGAACCCAAAGCTAAGCACTTCTCCCATGGCAAGAACTACCAATCTAGTTGGCCAAACCAAACGGATAATTCGAAGAGACTTGCAAAGATAACCAATCATACATAAAAGAATTCAGAGAAGATTCAAATATTATTCATAGATAGACTTGATCATAAACCCACAATTCATCGGTCTCAACAAACACACCACAAAAATAAGATTACATCGAATAGATCTCCACAAGAGAGGGGAGAACTTTGTATTGAGATTCAAAGAGAGAGAAGAAGCCATCTAGCTACTAACTATGGACCCGAAGGTCTGAGGTAAACTACTCACACTTCATCGGAGAGGCTATGATGGTGTAGAAGCCCTCCGTGATGACGGCCCTCTTCTGGCGGAGCTCCGAAACAGGTCCCAAGATGGGATCTCGTGGATACAGAAAGTTGTGGGGGCGGAATTAGGTTTTTGGCTCCTGTTCTGGTCGTTTGGGGGTATGTGTGTATATATAGGAGGAAGAAGTACGCCCGAGGAGCAACGAGGGGCCCACGAGGCAGGGGGCGCCCTCGGGGGGGGCGCCCCCCACCCTCGTGACCGCCTCTTTTGTTGCTTGGAGCAGGGTCCAAGTCTCCTGGATCACGTTCTGTGAGAAAATCACGTTCCCGAAGATTTTATTCCGTTTGGACTCCGTTTGAAATTCCGTTTATCCAAAACACTGAAATAGGCAAAAAAAACAGCAATTCTGGGTTGGGCCTCCGGTTAATAGGTTAGTCCCAAAAATAATATAAAAGTGGAAAATAAAGCCCAAGATAGTCCAAAAGAGTAGATAATATAGCATGGAGCAATCAAAAATTATGGATACGTTGGAGACGTATCACCATCCTGCAATATAGGCCGTCCGATCTATATCTGATGGATATGAAGGAAACTATGGCAATTTTGCAAAAAGATACCCACACCCCTCTCCACATTTGCAAATAAGGCCTTCCCTCGTTCATCCTTTTCCCCCACAAGATAAACTACTCATACAAATGATCTTGATATTCCGTGCAACGCATGGGCATCTTGCTAGTTGTTGCAAAAAGCCCATGTGTGTGTGACAGAGAGGGCGAGTGGAGGAGGACGGAGTGCATGTGTGACAAAGACACAAGGAGTGTGTGTGCGATAGGTATCAGCTTAAAATGAGGCGATAGTGTGTGTGTGCATGATCGAGAGGGCGTGTCTCATGAAGGGAAGAAAAATCTACATAGATACAAGGAGTGGGAGAGAGACATGTATGCGATGGTGGAAGCACGAGTGTGCGGGTGTATAAACCTATCTAGAGGCTAGCTAGTCGATAAATGTTTGTGAGACAAATACGAGTCGGGGTGCGAAAGCGAGAGTTTTGTGTGTGTGAGAGAGAGAGAGACGGTAGTCGGGAAGGGGAGTGGAGTGGAAGCAGGAGTTGTGCGTGTGTGACTATGAGAGAGAGAGGAGACGGTAGTGGGGGTTGTCTGATCGGTAAACAAATGAATAATGCCAGTCTGGGATGGAGACGAAAAGGAGACCGCAACAAATGTTGTGTCTACAGGAGAGATAGAGAGAGTAATTTTAGTGGTATGAGTCATATGTAGAAACATATAGGGTGTGAGAGAGAATCCCATAGAGAGAAAGACAAAGTGAAAGACGAGTGGAGACTGTGTGTTTGGCGGTGAAAAAGAAAGCTTAGGTACCGAGTGATACCAGAGAACAGTAGAGACGTGAGAGATAATGAAAACCGTGTAATTTATAATGATAGGGAGAGTGTGACACTTCTCAAGGGAGACGTCGGGAGACCATGTTTGCGAGGATAGGAGCAACATGAAGTGAGCGTGCGGGTGAGCTGGAGAAAAGAGAGTGATAGCTACCTGAAGGAGCATGCATGCGAGAGAGATGGGCGTGAAAGGAGTAAACAAAAAAGGGATTCAAATATTTGAATTCGAGATGATGATACATGTAATCCATACTCGAACCAAAATTGATCTATCAAACATGCATACTCATATGAATTCACACACATCTATGTTATTTAATATGTAGATATTACTGATCCATACATTTTAGTAGAACATAATTTGGTTAAAAAAAATCGAATTCAACCTTAAGATTTCGAGATTGTTGTATTTGTAAATCATATTATACATATAAAGGAGCAGAATTCTTTGTTGTGCTTTTGAAAGTATATATAAAAAATGATGTATATAGAATGTAATTCCAATTGAAAATGGATCCCGCCCGAAAAAAAATAGAATACAAACAGGATTCGAATTGAGTTGGCACGGTAAACGTGCACTCTGCAAAATTTGAATGAAGCGGGGAAAGTCGCAGTAACCGCACGAAACCAAAATCTGTGAGATGGAAATCACTACTGCCTATCCCTGCCACGCAAAGCCTATATGCTGGATTTCTGTAGGTTTCGATAGGGGTAGGTTTGTAATTTCACCCCAATGTGACGTAACCGCCTCTCACCCGGATTCATACACGGTGGGCGCCAAAACACAGTGTGTCCTCGGCCGAAATCGACTCCCTCCCCGATTCATATTCATACACGGTGGGCGCCAAAAACAAACTCTCCTCGGCATATATTCGGTGTATGTGAGATTACCGTCCTATCCCCAACCGACTAATGTTGCTGTGATGTAGTAGAAATTTGAAACGGGGGCTAAGTTTGTAAATTTTCTCGCATTTGAGACAAGCGCGCCCTGAATACAAGGTTCCCCCTTCCTCTCTACCTCCCTTTTCCCAATTCGTACTCCGTGGGTGCCAAAACACCCTCTCCACCCCACCCTCCTCCATCTGTCGCCGTCCGCCACCCCATCCACCGCCGTCCTCCTCCACCATGCCGGAGCTGATATCCCGACGCCGCCGTCCATTACAAGAGATCAACCTCTCTCATCCACGGCTTCGGACCAGGATCCTTGCATCCCGTCCTCTCGCTTCATCCCCACCATCGTCCACCTTGTCGACGCCGCTCCTATGACTGTCTCGTCCACCGCGCCCCGCCACCACCGTCTACCCTCCTAGATCTGCTTCCACGTCGCCGACAGCCATCGCTACTGCAGCACCATCAAATTCTCAGCAGATGCGTACACGGCTCCGCACTAGAGGCGGTACTCTTTCGTATCTGCTCAACTTATTTATCGCAGCAAGAAAATAGATATCCACTGCTTTACTCTGATTTCTTGTCTTGGTTGCGAAGTTGCCTTTGTCCGGTTTGCACCTTCAGATCCGCCATGGCACGCTCAACACCATACTCACAATGCTTATGGTTTTCCCCTTTTATATTCCACACTAGTTAAATCACAGTAGACTAAATTTCAAAATTGGGTCAGTCGATTTTTCAGAGCTCGCCGGAGTTCGCCGGTGCGATCGAAGGGGCTCGGGTGGGGACGATGGTTGTGGGGGCGGTGGTGGGGCCTCGTCGAACGAAGAAAACTCGACGCGGGTGGGGCGGGGGTGGGGGTGGCGGAGGAACACAGGCGGTGGGGCCGGTGGTTCGGCCGGCGGCCCGTGCGGTGTTCTGTATGGGAAGCACAGTATGTTCCTTATCAAGAAGGGGAGCAAGGACATCTGCAGTCAACAGTTGATAGAGCTGGCATGTACGTGATCGATAGTCTTTCAATTACTAGCGGCAATACAACACCGTAATTTCCAGCCAGTTCCACTTTCCCGATTTATATATCCTGGTTATGGTGTACCCCTGTTATGTACACTATGATCTGCCTAGTTGTTGTGTGCTCTTGTTATCATGGTTTGGCAATAAACTCTCTATACAGTATATTATGAACCTATCATCTGCCAGCTATCCTTACTTTTGGAGCCTATTTTTGTGTACTTGTGCCAGATTATATAAATGCACGCACCATATTACAGCACACATGAGCTCTCTCATCCGAATCCAGTGATAGCACACAAGTGTTTACAGGGGCGCCCCTATATTAGAATATCATCTGCATTACAAAGATAATCTCACAACTATTTATCTTTTCATGGTTCTCAAATATTATACGCAATTACAGTGAATATCAAAACTCGCGCATCAGAAGAATATTGTGGAACACTGCAATGACTTACAAAATTGGCAGCAAGACATTGAGTGCCATTCTGGAAGCAATGAAACTTGTACGCTCCCCACCTGTTGATTCTTGTTCAGAATATCATCCTAATGACTACTCTACCTCGAGGAGTCAAAGGCAGATGGCCTGTCCTGTTCCCCCATCAAGGTGCCTATTCTAATTTGGCAAGGTTTTATTGATTGCGGGTATCTTGCATATGTTGTCTTGCATTTCTTCTACTTTGTTGCACTGCCATCTGCTTAGTTTACTCATCATATATGTCGAGATGTCATGCCCATCCATTATCAATACATATTCCATCTGTCATCATACCATGTTTTTCCACTCAAATGATGTTCTTGTGCATCAGACATCAAAAAGGAATAGGGTGATTGCCGAACCTGAAGGAGCACCACCAAAGTCCTTGAAAAACGTGGTGGTGCCGGAGAAATCAGACAGCACCCCACTTATATTGGTTGTATAACCAGTGACACAAAACGTGGGACCGACTCCAGCAGACTGTACCCATACTTCACTGGCCACACCACTAGCCCCACCACACAGGACCTGCACTCCAGCAAAAGTTATACCGATTTCATTTGCCATAGCACCAGTTGTACCACAGAAAAATCCCACTCCAGACAAAAGTACAGCAAGTCCACCGGCCGAAGACCTATCCCAACTGCAGAGACGGCCAATTCCTGCAGATTGGAACCCCATTCCATTTATTCCCAGTATAAAAGATAATGCTTTCAATGTTGTTAGGGACTACGTGCATATATTCCCATCATGGGAAGATTATTGTGAAGACAAACACCATTTTCACATCTTCCTGTCCAACTTACGTGTAAGTGCTATTACTCATGGCTATTATTTTCCTGTTTTCTGCTGATTGAACACATCAATGATTTACATTACATTGTTGTAACTAGGCGAGGGTCAATCTGGATAGTCATGACGAGCAAAGCTTGCTTGTGCTTTTCAAGGAAGCATTGCAGCAGTATCGGTGTTACCTAAGGAAAGCACACTTTGATGGCAAGTCTATAAACGAATTTTCGGTGAAGTCTCATGTGCTAAATTTAGAAGACATTGAATGGAAAAACCTTGTTATGTACTGGTCTCATTCCCAGGATGAGGTATTGTCTATGAAATCACATGACAATTTGAACTTCTACTTTTCCGCATGTGCCTTACGGATCTTTTTTGCAGGAAATCTGCTCGAAGAAGAATTCTGGTTTGACAAGAACGACAGGATATCGCAAATATGCTGCCCGCTGCTTTGCTCTTGTTAGTACATGTTGTCCTGTATCATTGTACTTGCATACATACCTGGTTCATTATGTGATAGCAGTATGCATGATAGCTTACTTATCAATTGTTCGCTCCAAATTATCTGATCTATATGAATGGTTACATTAGTGTAGAATATATCCAATGCCAATGTTTTTTAGCTTTGCATTGTTCTTGTAGGTACATGTTTTCCTTTATCAGTGTACTTATAATGACAGGTAGTTGCTCATGTACCATCACTCTGCAGCTTATTTTCCTTTGCCCTCCATTTTCTACACATCAGATCTATATTTACTCTTACCATAAGGTTGGTACTGAAGAAGTTTAGCTGTGCATTGCTCTTGGCTGTACCTTTTGCCTGTATCGCTGCACTTACATTTATAGCTACTTGGTTATGTGGCATCACTCTTCATCTTATCTTAAATATTCTCCATTTTTTCGTATATTATCACATCTATATTTACTCTTAACAAAATGTAGAATAAAGGCAATGCTTTTGAAGAAGATTCTGTGGTAAACTTCTTGAATTGCCCCCCCCCCATCAGCATGGATAAGGCCTTTATAGAGCCTATCTTCACCAATAATGTAAGTTTGTCCATCTCAAGCCTTCAAACTTTGTTGTATATATTTGGTTAGGCATGACTGCAACAGCTGTTTATTTTTGGTGTTTGCATCAAATTGCTTGTTTAAAGTTTATTATGTGTAGTTCATAAACAAAAGTTCATCCTTCCTCAATTTAAGTTTTCAGTTGTACAACCAAGTTCCTTCTTCATACCATGTAAATTAAACTATATAGAGCAAGTGATCTTCTTTTGCACTGCATGTATGCTTCTGTTCTTCATCTTTAATCTAGTGGTGTGGTGAACCTACCCACTACAGCACAATGTCATATTCTGCAATGTCTTAACTATGAAAAATGTCATATCATTCTACTATTATTTAAACCATCTCTTTATTCGCCAATCTGAAATGGTATAAATTGACAGCACACTAACCATTGATACTTATGAGTTCTTGATCTGTAATCCAGTGGTGTCGTGAAGCTGCCAACTCCTTCACAATGTCATTTCCTGCCATGTCTTGACCTGAACAATACCATATTGTGTTAATGCAAATTTAAACTGTGTCACTTTATTCGTCAGTAAGAAATGTGATGAATTGTCAGCACTGATACTTTTATGTGCAAAACCTATCATCTGTCTGCTTGTTTATGTTTCAGAGTGAGGAAGATATAAGTGTTGAACAAGCGTAGTCTCATCATATTGCTCAGCTGCTTGCGCTGCAGCTCCCCAGCAGGGCTAACCTTTCTTGAACTCTATTGAAGTGCTGTCGGTTTTGTATATTATTTTGTCGGCGTGTTTATTTGCACTGGTGGCGATCTTTGATGCCCGGTGTATGTAATCTGCTGTCTGCTTGTGCTTTGTTATCATAGTGGAGAACTTTGATGCCCAGTGGCTGTAATATGCCTTAATTTCTTTATTGTATAGTATAGGTTTTTTCTTATTCATGATGCTGCAGTTATTTTATTGTATATATATCTTGTCTTCGCAGAAAACCGGCCAAACCGTAAAATTACGGTACATAACGGGCTGTCATGCAATCACGATGTAGGTTGGGCCTGAAACGTGCCGATCAGCTCATGGGCTGGCAGCAACCCAAAATGAACCCCGGCCCATGATTGTGCGAATCAAATCACGGGCTTTTAACAGGCCGAAAAATTGTCTCGGTCCTTGTTTGGCCCAATCAGATATCGGCTGCGAGCAGGTTGAATGCAAACCGGGCCGTAGTTAGGCCCAACTATATGACGGGCTTTTAACAGGCTGAAATTAATATAGGGCCGAAATGTTAAAAGGGCCCTTAATAGGCCAAAACTAATATCAGGCTGAATTACTAAGTGGGCCTTTAGCAAGTGGACCCAAAAGCATAGTGTCCAGTTGACGGGCCGAATCTGATATGGGCCATAATTAGGCCCAAAACCACTTAAAGGGCCGGACCTGATCTGGGCCGTAATTTGGCCCAGAACGTGGTAGGCTTTTAACGGGTCGGATCTCATATGGGCCACTATTAGGCCCAGAGCGTGGCAGGCCATTAATAGACCGTATCAAATATGGGTCGGCATTTGGCCCAAAACATGGCAGCCAGTTAATGGGCCGGCCTACTAGGGTCCTCAAAATCTTGTGGGACTACAGCTGGGCCGGCCCATTAATGTCGGTGAAATATCATGGGCCTTTAGCTGGGCCGTCCCATTATGATCCGCAAGAATTTTGTGGGCCTTTACCTGGGCCGGCCTATTATGGCACACAAAAATCTTGTGGGCCCTTACCTGGGCCGACCCATTATGGCCCGCGAAATCATGTGGGCCTTTAGCTAGGCCAGCCCATTATGGTCCGCAAAATCTCGTGGGCCTTTAGCTGGGCCGGCCCATTTGGTCCGCAAAATCTTGTGGGCCTTTAGTTGGGCCGGCCCATTTAAACTTGTTGGGTCGTGCCACGTGTCGACGTATCCTAGGCGCCTTCTGTCCAGTCAGGGGATGACATATGTCCCGATGATGAGCCGACACGTGTTTCCTCTAGCCAATGATGATTTTACATGTGAAAAATCCCTATTGGTCGGGGCTGTTAACGGGTTATCGGATCCAAAACCCGACCCGATAGCTTAACGGCGTTCCGTTACGGTGGATGCCATGTGTCGGTCACCCTTGACGAAAGCACTTCTGTGACGCACGATTTATCGTCATGGAAGTGGACACTTCCGTGATGATAATTTTGGTAATGTCATGGAACACTTCTACGACAGCACAAGTATGACTATCTTGATTCTGTCATAAATTTGTCATGGATGTACATGCATGACAAAAAAAGCGACCTACTGTGACAAATACGTATCATCACGGAAGTGTATTTTTTTGTAGTGTATGTTACTATCCACTATGGAGGTAGTAACATATGCATGTTACTACTCTAAGTTACTCCCCATTGTGACTAGTCTAGAAATACCAGGTTACAAAAATAGGCTATGCATTAGAATGGGAACACGAACAACAGTAGGAAAATCTAATGCAATCATGAGAGAGAAGGAATGGTCCATATAGGAATGATTAAAGGGGTTTGCTTGCCTGGAAGATCTGCTGCAAGTGGCTGGACGTCAGGGGTGTACTCGAACTCGGGAGCAGCGCCAGTCTCGGGGTCTACCAGAGAGAAGAGGGGGAAGAAACAATAAATATAAAGAAAACAAATGCATCATGATGCATGACATGGCAATATGTTGTGTTAGGGGTGACCTAACGCAGTTCTACACGTTATAGACGAAGCAGGAAAACATATGGGAATGTTTTCCTGGCCTCACACAGTTTTTGGATAGATAAAACAAAGGGGAAGGCTTCATGTTTGCAGTGTTGGAGACATGTGACAGGTATGTGGATAGCATATTCGGATTTGTTATATTTTTTGAGCAACTTTCATATATATATATATATTATTTTCATCTGAGTTATAGATTATTTTATATGATTTTTCAAAGTTTAAGTGATTTTTGAAATTTTTAGATTAATTTAATTATTAAATTCAAATTATCCAGAACTGTGAAATGCTAAGTGTACGCAAAATTGTACCCAACTGGCGAGCAAAGAGGCTGACCAGTGGGCCTAGTTAACTGAGTCAACTACCCAGTCAGCCTCTGCTCACTGGTGGGCTAGCTGCCCAGTCAACATGCTGACTAGACAGCCTTATCCGTGGGTACAGTGTACTGGGACCACATGTCAGTGACACCGGGCTAATTAGAGCTTATTTAAACTACACAGAGATTAGTTAGGGGTGGGACCCGACTGTTAGTGACTATGTTAATTAATAGATTAAGTTTATTTATAAATTCATTTTAATTGGCAAGTGGGGCCTGCCTGTCAGTAACTAGGTTGCCCAGTTAACAGGGTTGACTAGGTCAACCCAGTCAGCGGGGCCCTTGGAAATCACTAGTAATGACCCAAGGATGGCCCCCGGGTTAGCCACATTGGCGGCGGGCGGCGACTCGCCGCCGGCGACGCCCGAACGCAGTGGAGGCCTCTGGCGTCATCGGAAAAACGCCTACGGGCGATCATTTCGCGTGCAGCTTGGTGCGTTCAAACGTGGAGACGAGGCTGCATCGAATGGTGGCAGTGGCGGAAGCTGAGATAGCCGGAGTTGGCCAGAGCAGCGACGGCAGGCGGCGGCCAAAAATGGCGAGGTCGGAGTAGGCGACAGGGGGCACGGGAGGAATAGTGGGTGGTCTAGGAGGCGTCCTGGCAGTGCCAGGAACATGTTGTCATGCTCGAAAGCAAGCTCAGTCGGTTGTGGCTACGACGGCGAAGCGAGGCAGCGTCGACGAGCGTCGGCAATGGCAGCGAGGCAACCTGCGGGCGATGCAGCAAGGGGAAGACGAGGAGGAATGGAGCGGTGTTGACCGAGCGAGCTCACTATGGCTCGGTGAGTGGCTAAGAGCAGCAGGGGCGCCGGAGTTGAGGGAGACGGCCGACGGTGATCCGAGGAGGAAGACGAGGCGGATCCGGGAGTGCACGGGCTCCCGGCTTCAATACAACAGGTTAGTCGACATAGAGGAGCACGGCAGATGAGGGGGACAGGGTTTCATCCCGCGAGAACGACGGGGAGCCCGCGGGCGACGGCGGCCATGCGGTGTGTGGCTCGGGCTTGCTAGCCACGACGAATCTGGGGGGAGAGGGAAAGAGAGGGGGCGAGTGGGGTTAGGGTTAGCGCCAGGGAGGTTCGCCGGCGACTTGAGGGCGGCCATCATGGCCATCGGCACCATGGACGGGCACCCTGTGTCCACGGGGGACGCCGCGAACAGAGGAAGGGGACGGCGAGGCCAGATGGGCTGAGCCGGCACTGTGCTGCAGCTGGGCCATGGCACAGTGCCACTTTCTCTATTCTTTTCTGTTTTGCTTTATTTATTTCTGTATTATTTTTATTTCCATTAGCAAATTACTTTTATTAAATATGAGACTTGATCCAAAATTAATGATGCAATTTTAGACACGGCCACAAAAGTTTGGAAGCTATTCAAAATAGTTTGTAATTTTCATAATTTAGGAAAGCATTTTAAATTACTGATTAGCCATGTTTTAATTGTTTTAGGGTATTTAGTTATCTTATATAATGTTGTTCTCTACATGAAAATGATCAAGGGAATTTGTGGAATACTGCGAACATTTTATTTTTACTGTTTGAAAAAATAATTTATTTTATTTTATTTTAAATTTGAATTTGACTTTGGTTTTATATGAAGTGAAAATTCGGCTTATTTAAATATGATTACATGACATCATTAGTGTGAGTCACTGTAGCATGACACTTGGGGGTGTTACACCCGACTTTATAAATAAAACCACTGATACATCCATTTTGCATCATGCTTTTATATCGATATTTATTGCATTATGGGCTGTTATTACACATTATGTCACAATACGTATGCCTATTCTCTCTTATTTTACAAGGTTTACATAAAGAGGGAGAATGCCAGCAGCTGGGATTCTGGGCTGGAAAAGAAGCAAATATTAGAGACCTATTCTGCACAGCTTCAAAAGTCCTGAAACTTCACGGAAGTCATTTTCAGAATATATAAAAATACTGAGCGCAAGAAGTTCACCAGGGGGGCCACACCCTGCCCACGAGGGTGCGAGCGCGCCCCCTACCTCGTGGGCCCCCTGGTGGCCCTCTGCTACCTCTTGATCTTGCGTTAGATTTCCCTGAAGAGGAAAGGATGATGCAGCAGAGTAGCGTAAGTATTTCCCTCAGTTTTTGAGAACCAAGGTAGCAATCCAGTAGGAGGTCACGCTCAAGTCCCTCATACCTGCACAAAACGATAGCTACTCGCAACCAACGCGATTAGGGGTTGTCAATCCCTTCACGGTCACTCACGAGAGTGAGATCTGATAGATATAATATTTTTGGTATTTTTGGTATAGAGATGCAAAGTGAAAAGTAAAAGGCAAATTAAAAAAGAAAAGCAAGATTAAAGTGATGGAGATTGGTATAATGAGAATAGACCCGGGGGCCATAGGTTTCACTAGTGGCTTCTCTCAAGAGCATAAGTATTCTACAGTGGGTGAACAAATTACTATTGAGCAATTGACAGAGTTGAGCATAGTTATGAGAATATCTAGGCATGATCGTGTATATAGGCATCACGTCCGTGACAAGTAGACCGAAACGATTCTGCATCTACTACTATTACTCCACTCATCGACCGCTATCCATCATGCATCTAGAGTATTAAGTTAAAACAGAGTAACGCTTTAAGCAAGATGACATGATGTAGAGAGATAAATTCATGCAATATGAAATAAACCCCATCTTGTTATCCTCGATGGCAACGATGCAATACGTGCCTTGCTGCCCCTTCTGTCACTGGGAAAGGACACGGCAAGATCGAACACAAAGCTAAGCACTTCTCCCATGGCAAGAACTACCAATCTAGTTGGCCAAACCAAACGGATAATTCGAAGAGACTTGGAAAGATAACCAATCATACATAAAAGAATTCAGAGAAGATTCAAATATTATTCATAGATAGACTTGATCATAAACCCACAATTCATCGGTCTCAACAAACACACCGCAAAAAGAAGACGATTACATCGAATAGATCTCTAGTAGAGAGGGGGAGAACTTTGTATTGAGTTCCAAAGAGAGAGAAGAAACCATCTAGCTAATCACTATGGACCCGAAGGTCTGAGGTAAACTACTCACACTTCATCGGAGAGGCTATGATGATGTAGAAGCCCTCTGTGATGACGGCCCTCTCCGGCGAAGCTCCGGAACAGGCCCCAAGATGGGATCTCGTGGATACAGAAAGTTGCGGCGATGGAATTAGGTTTTTGGCTCCGTCCCTGTTCGTTTCGGGGTACGTAGGTATATATAGGAGGAAGAAGTACGTCGGTGGAGCTTCGGTGGGCCCTCGACGGTGGGGGGCGTGCCTGGGGTATAGGGCGCGCCCCGCTACCTCGTGGCCACCTCGAAGCTTCCTTGGCGTAGGGTCCAAGTCTCCTGGGTCATATTCGGGAAGAAAATCACGTTCGAGAAAGGCTTATTCCGTTTGGACTCCTTTTGATATTCCGTTTCTTCGAAACACTGAAATAGGCAAAAAAACAGCAATTCTGGGCTGGGCCTCCGGTTAATAGGTTAGTCCCAAAAATAATATAAAGTGGAAAATAAAGCCCAATATAGTCCAAAACAGTAGATAATATAGCATGGATCAATCAAAAATTATAGATACGTTGGAGACGTATCAAGCATCCCCAAGCTTAATTCCTGCTCGTCCTCGAGTGGTTAAATGATAAAAAGAGAATTTTTGATGCGGAGTGCTACTTGGCATAATTTCAATGCAAATCTTCTTAATTGTGATATGAATATTCAGATTCGAAAGATTCAAGACAAAAGTTTATATTGACATAAAAATAATAATACTTCAAGCATACTAACAAAGCAATTATGTCTTCTCAAAGTAACATGGCCAAAGAAAGTTATCCCTACAAAATCATATAGTCTGGCTATGCTCTATCTTCACCACACAAAGTATTTAAATCATGCACAACCCCGATGACAAGCCAAGCAATTGTTTCATACTCTAACTTTTTCAAAACTTTTTCAATCTTCACGCAATACACGAGCGTGAGCCATGGATATAGCTCTATATGTGGAATAGAATGGTGGTTGTGGAGAAGACAAAAAGAGGGGAAGATAGTCTCACATCAACTAGGCGTATCAACGGGCTATGGAGATGCCCATCAATAGATATCAACGTGAGTGAGTAGGGATTGCCATGCAATGGATGCACTAGAGCTATAAGTATATGAAAGCTCAAAAAGAAACTAAGTTGGTGTGCATCCAACTTGCTTGCTCATGAAGACCTAGGGCAATTTGAGGAAGCCCATCATTGGAATATACAAGCCAAGTTCTATAATGAAAGATTCCCATTAGTATATGAAAGTGATAACATGAGAGACTCTCTACTATGAAGATCATGGTGCTACTTTGAAGCACAAGTGTGGTAAAAGGATAGTAACATTGTCCCTTCTCTCTTTTTCTCTCTTTATTTATTTTATTTTTTATTTGGGCCTTTTCTCTTTTTTATGGCCTCTTTTCTTTCTCTTTTTTTGGGGGCTTCTTTTGCCTCTTTTATTTATTTTTCGTCCGGAGTCTCATCCCGACTTATGGGGGAATCATAGTCTCCATCATTGTTTCCTCACTAGGGACAATGCTCTAAAAATGATGATCATCACACTTTTATTTTTCTTACAACTCAACAATTACAACTCGATACTTAGATCAAAATATGACTCTATATGAATGCCTCCGGCGGTGTACCAGGATATTCAATATGACAATGATGGAGTGTGTCATAATAAACGGAACGGTGGAAAGTTGCACGGCAATATATCTCGGAATGGCTATGGAAATGCCATGATAGGTAGGTATGGTGGCTGTTTTGAGGAAAGTATATGGTAGGTGCATGATACCGGCGAAAAGTGCGCGGTATTAGAGAGGCTAGCAATGGTGGAAGGATGGGAAAAGGTGCTTATAATCCATGGCCTCAACAATAGTCATAAAGAACTCATATACTTATTGCAAAAATCTAGAAGTTATCAAAGCAAAGTATTACGCGCATGCTCCTAGGGGGATATATTGGTAGGAAAAGACCATCGCTCGTCCCCGACCGCCACTCATAAGGAAGACAATCAATAAATAAATCATGCTCTGACTTCATCACATAACGGTTCACCATACGTGCATGCTACGGGAATCACAAACTTTAACACAAGTATTCTTTAAATTCACAACTAATCAACTAGCATGACTCTAATATTATTACCTCCATATCTCAAAACAATTATCATGCTTCAATCTTTTCTTAGTATTCAATGCACTCAAAAGAAAGTTTCACAAATCTTGAATACCATGCATGTTATTATTAAGCAAATTACCGTGCTATTAAGAGACTCTCAAAATAATTTAAGTGAAGCATGAGAGATCAATAGTTTCTTTAAAACAAATCCACCACCGTGCTGTAAAAGATCTAAGTGAAGCACATAGAGCAAAATCATAATGCTCAAGAGATATAAGTGAAGCACATAGAGCAAAACTACATAGCTCAAAAGATATAAGTGAAGCACATAGAGTATTCTATCAAATTTTAATTCATGTATGGCTCTCTCAAAAGGTGTGTACAGAAAGGATGATTGTGGCACACTAGCAAACAAAGACACAAATAATACACGATGCTCCAAGCAAAACACATATCATGTTGGTGAATAAAAATATAGCTCCAAGTAAATTACCGATGGAAGTGGACAAAAGAGGGGATGCCTTCCGGGGCATCCCCAAGCTTTGACTCTTTGGTGTCCTTGGATTATCTTGGGGGTGCCATGGGAATCCCCAAGCTTAGGCTCTTGCCACTCCTTGTTCCATAATCCATCAAAAGAATTCACCCAAAACTTGAAAACTTCACAACACAAAACTCAATAGAAATCTCGTGAGCTCCGTTAGAGAAAGAAAACAAAAGACCACTTCAAGGTACTATAATGAACTCATTATTTATTTATATTGGTGTTAAACATACTGTATTCCAACTTATCTATGGATTATAAACTATTTTACTAGCCATAGATTCATCAAAATAAGCAAACAACACACGAAAAACAGAATCTATCAAAAACAGAACAGTCTGTAGTAATCTGTAGCTAGCACAAGATCTGGAACCCCAAAAATTCTAAAATAAATTTATGTACATGAGGAATTTATCTATTAATCATCTGCAAAAAGATTTAACTAAATAGAACTTTCGAAATAAAAATGACAGCAGTTCTCGTGAGCGCTAAAGTTTCTGTTTTTTACAGCAAGTTCAACAATGCTTTCCCCAAGTCTTCCCAACGGTTCTACTTGGCACAAACACTAACTAAACACAAAAAAACACAAGCAAAACATAGGTTAAATAAATTATTTATTACTAAACAGGAGCAAAAAGTAAGGAATAAAAATAAAATTGGGTTGCCTCCCAACAAGCGCTATCGTTTAACGCCCCTAGCTAGGCATAAAAGCGAGGTTAGATCTAGGTTGTGCCGTAGTAATAAGATAGATCGGTGAAACTCATTTCATATTCTCTATGTTCGGTAGAAAGTTTTCTTTGAGGCAAGCAAAATTAATCAAAAGGGCTAAATTTAATTGGAGAGAAGTCCCCAAGATCAATTTTAGGAGGTATAGGTTCCTCTTTCGGCCCTTCGTATTGTACAACCAATTCATCATTATAAGCATTCTTTTGACAGAACCTTGTGAGCCTAAACTCAAGAGAGCATCCTAGCTCATTATTTCAAATAGCCAAATCATCATTAAGTTCAGAGATTCTATCAATTAAAATATTGATTGGCACCTTTTTTCTAAGGTTTTCATTAAAAGCAACATAGTCAAGAGATTGAAAGCGCATAATTTCTTCTTGATCGAAGAGGATAGATTCTATGGGAGGAGGACCAACGTCCACCCTATAGTGCGCAAAGATTTCTTTGGCTTCTTTTATTATAAATCTGAATTCATGAGCCAAAAAGATAGTAGCGGCACGCTTAACAGAAGAATGCTCGATATTAGAAAATTCTAGGAAAACTCTTTGTATAGATGGGTGCATATGCATAAATTGCCTTTCAAGTTCGACGATAAGCATGGCAATAGCGTCCGCAAGAATACTAGTTCTACGGAGAATAGAACCGCCCATAGAGGGCAAAGCACCGGCACAAGTAAAGAAATCTTGAATAACTCCTTTTCCAATAATATTACCACTACTGATTCGAAATCTTTTTGTATGGTAGGTAGGGGGTTCTTCAGCAGGAGCATCAGAATTTTCCATGATATTGTTATCGCCCATATCGGCGATAACTTCCCCAATTTCAGACATAACGACAAGCAAGCAAACTAACACACTAGCAAACAAAAAGCAAGCGGGCAAAAAGAGGCAAATAGAGAGGGAGGAAAGAGAGAGACAGAGAGGGCGAATAAAACGGCAAGGGTGAAGTGGGGGAGAGGAAAACGAGAGGCAAATGGCAAATAATGTAATGCGAGAGATAGGGATTGTGATGGGTACTTGGTATGTTGACTTTTTGCATAGACTCCCCGGCAACGCCGCCAGAAATTCTTCTTGCTCCCTCTTGAGCTTGCGTTGGATTTCCCCGAAGAGGAAAGGATGATGCAGCAGAGTAGCGTAAGTATTTCCCTCAGTTTTTGAGAACCAAGGTATCAATCCAGTAGGAGGCCACGCTCAAGTCCCTCGTACCTGCACAAAACGATAGCTACTCGCAACCAACACGATTAGGGGTTGTCAATCCCTTCACGGTCACTTACGAGAGTGAGATCTGATAGATATAATATTTTTGGTATAGAGATGCAAAGTGAAAAGTAAAAGGCAAAGTAAATGGAAAAGCAAGATTAAAGTGATGGAGATTAATATAATGAGAATAGACCCGGGGGCCATAGGTTTCACTAGTGGCTTCTCTCAAGAGCATAAGTATTCTATGGTGGGTGAACAAATTACTGTTGAGCAATTGACAGAATTGAGCATAGTTATGAGAATATCTAGGCATGATCGTGTATACAGGCATCACGTCTGTGACAAGTAGACCGAAACGATTCTGCATCTACTACTATTACTCCACTCATCGACCGCTATCCAGCATGCATCTAGAGTATTAAGTTAAAACAGAGTAACGCTTTAAGCAAGATGACATGATGTAGAGAGATAAATTCATGTAATATGAAATAAACCCCATCTTGTTATCCTCGATGGCAACGATGCAATACGTGCCTTGTTGCCCCTTCTGTCACTGGGAGAGGACACCGCAAGATCGAACCCAAAGCTAAGCACTTCTCCCATGGCAAGAACTACCAATCTAGTTGGCCAAACCATATGGATAATTCGAAGAGACTTGCAAAGATAACCAATCATACATAAAAGAATTCAGAGAAGATTCAAATATTATTCATAGATAGACTTGATCATAAACCCACAATTCATCGATCTCAACAAACACACCGCAAAAAGAAGAAGATTTACATTGAATAGATCTCCACGAGAGGGGGGAGCACTTTGTATTGAGATCCAAAGAGAGAGAATAAGCCATCTAGCTAATAACTATGGACCCGAAGGTCTGAGGTAAACTACTCACACTTCATCGAAGAGGCTATGATGATGTAGAAGCCCTCCGTGATAACGGCCCTCTCTGGCGGAGCTCCGGAACAGGCCCCAAGATGGGATCTCGTGGATACAGAAAGTTGCGGCGATGGAATTAGGTTTTTGGCTCCCTCCCTGTTCGTTTGGGGGTACGTAGGTATATATAGGAGGAAGAAGTACGTCGGTGGAGCTTCGGTGGGCCCATGAGGGTGGGGGCGCGCCTGGGGGTATAGGGCGCGCCCCCTTACCTCGTGCCCACCTTGAAGCTTCCTTGGCGTAGGGTCCAAGTCTCCTGGGTCATATTCGGGAAGAAAATCACGTTCCAGAAAGGTTTATTCCGTTTGGACTCCATTTGATATTCCGTTTCTTCGAAACACTAAAATAGGCAAAAAACAGCAATTCTGGGCTGGGCCTCCGGTTAATAGGTTAGTCCCAAAAATAATATAAAAGTGGAAAATAAAGCCCAATATAGTCCAAAATAGTAGATAATATAGCATGGAGCAATCAAAAATTATAGATACGTTGGAGACGTATCACCCTCTGATGCCCATCTTCTGCTATATGGAGTCTTTCGATGAGAAAAAAATCTGAAGCCATCTTTCCGGACGAGACTCTGCCGCCACGAGGCAGAACCTTGGCGGAACCAATCTAGGGCTCTGGCGGAGCTGTTCTGCCGGGAAAACTTCCCCCCGGGAGGGGGAAATCATCGCCATCGTCATCACCAACGATCCTCTCCTCGGGAGGGGGCAATCTCCATCAACATCTTCACCAGCACCATCTCCTCTCAAACCCTAGTTCATCTCTTGTATCCAATTCTTGTCTCCAAGTCCGGGATTGGTACTTGTGGGTTGCTAGTAGTGTTAATTACTCCTTGTAGTTGATGCTAGTTGGTTTATTTGGTGGAAGATCATATGTTCAGATCCTATATACATATTAATACCCCTCTGATTATGAACATGAATATGCTTTGTGAGTAGTTACGTTTGTTCCTGAGCACATGGGAGAAGTCTTGCTATTAGTAATCATGTGAATTTGGTACTCGTTCGATATTTTGATGAGATGTATGTTGTCTCTCCTCTAGTGGTGTTATGTGAACATCGACTACATGACACTTCACCATTATTTGGGCCTAGAGGAAGGCATTGGGAAGTAATAAGTAGATGACGGGTTGCTAGAGTGAGATAATCTTAAACCCTAGTTTATGTGTTGCTTCGTAAGGGGTTGATTTGGATCCATATGTTTCATGCTATGGTTAGGTTTACCTTAATACTTTTGTTGTAGTTGCGGATGCTTGCAATAGAAGTTAATCATAAGTGGGATGCTTGTCCAAGTAAGGGCAGTACCCAAGCACCGGTCCACCCACATACCAAATTATCAAAGTACCGAACGTGAATCATATGAACGTGATGAAAACTAGCTTGACGATATTCCCATGTGTCCTCGGGAGCGCTTTTCTCTATATAAGAGTTTTTCCAGCTTGTCCTTTGCTACAAAAAGGATTGGGCCACCTTGCTGCACTTTGTTTACTTTTGTTACTTGTTACTCGTTACAAATTATCTTATCACAAAACTACCTGTTACCTATAATTTCAGTGCTTGCAGAGAATACCTTGCTGAAAACCGTTTATCATTTCCTTCTTCTCCTCGTTGGGTTCGCTACTCTTATCGAAAGGACTACGATAGATCCCCTATACTTGTGGGTCATCAAGACTCTTTTCTGGCGCCGTTGCCGGGGAGTGAAGCACCTTTGGTAGGTGGAATTTGGTAAGGAAACATTTATATAGTGCGCTGAAATTTACTGTCACTTGTTACTATGGAAAGTAATCCTC
The DNA here is from genome assembly GCF_056163025.1 of Triticum urartu. Lineage (NCBI taxonomy): Eukaryota > Viridiplantae > Streptophyta > Magnoliopsida > Poales > Poaceae > Triticum > Triticum urartu. Next base: position 422,691,892 of record NC_141877.1, on the reverse strand, counting down.
TGAGGGGTTTGTTCGGGGTATCTTCACCCCGACCAGTAGAGCAAAGAGTTGCTCCTCAACCTACTGAACCTACTGAAAATGAAAATGTCTGCTTTGAAATTCCTTCGGGTATGTTATAAAAACTTCTAGCTAATCCTTTTGCAGGAGATGGAAAAAAGCATCCTGATGAGCACCTAATATATGTGGATGAAGTTTGTGGATTATTTAAGCTTGCAAGTGTACCCGGAGATGTTATTAAGAAGAAGGTCTTCCCTTTATCTTTGAAGGGAGATGCATTGACATGGTATAGGTTATGTGATGATACGGGGTCATGGAACTACAAACGATTGAAATTGGAATTTCATCAGAAGTTTTATCCTATGCATCTTGTTCATCGTGATCACAATTATATATATAATTTTTGGCCTCGCAAAGGAGAAAGCGTCGCTCAAGCTTGGGGGAGGCTTAAATCAATGTTACATTCATGCCCCAATCATGAGCTCTCAAGAGAAATAATTATTCAAAATTTATATGCTCGACTTTCTGATAGCAATCGCACCATGCTCGATACTTCTTGTGCTGGCTCTTTTATGATGAAGACTATTGAATTCAAATGGGATTTATAGGAAAGAATTAAACGCAACCCTGAAGATTGGGACCTCGACGAAGGTAAGGAGTCAGGTATGACACCTAAGTATGATTGTGTTAAATCTTTTATGGATACCGATGTTTTCCGTAAATTTAGCACTAAATATGGACTTGACTCTGAGATAGTAGCTTCTTTCTGTGAATCTTTTGCTACTCATGTTGATCTCCCTAGGGAGAAGTGGTTTAAATATCATCCTCCCATAGAAGTAAAAGTAGCTGCACCTATTAAAGTTGAAGAAAAGAATGTCACCTATAATGATCCTATTGTTCCTACAGCTTATGTTGAGAAACCACCTTTTCCTGTTAGGATAAAAGATCATGCTAAAGCTTCAACTGTGGTTCGTAAAAGCAATATTAGAACTTATACACCTCCTGAGCAAGTTAAAGTTGAACCTAATATTGCTATTGTTAAAGATCTCTTGTCTGATAATATTGATGGGCATGTTATTTTTTTCTGTGATGAAACTGCTAGAATTGCTAAACCTTGTGCTAAAGATAAACCTAGACCTGTGGTAGGCATGCCTGTTATTTCTGTTAAAATAGGAGATCATTGTTATCATGGCTTGTGTGATATGGGTGCTAGTGCTAGTGCAATACCTATTGATTTATACAGAGAAATTATGCATGATATTGCACTGATATGTCTCCGTCGTATCTATAATTTTTGATTGTTCCATGCCAATATTCTACAACTTCCATATACTTTTTGGCAACTTTTTATACTATTTTTGGGACTAACATATTGATCTTGAGCTGAGTGCCAGTTCCTGTCTGTTGCATGTTTTTGGTTTAGCAGAATATCCATATCAAACGGAATCCAACTGGATAAAAATGGACAGAGAATTATTTTGCAATATTTGTGATTTTTGGGAAGAAAATCAACGCGAGACGGTGCCCGAGGTGGCCATGAGGGTGGGGCCCACGGCCACTACAAGCAGGCGCGCCCCCCACCCTCGTGGGCCACCCGTAAGGCAGTTGATGCTCTACTTTCGCCACAAGAAAGCTATTTTTGGAAAAACATCTGGGCAAAGGTTTCAACCCAATCGGAGTTACGGATATCCGGATATAAAATAAATGGTGAAAGGGCAGCAGAACAGAACGCGGAAACAGAGAGAGACAGAGAGACAGATCCAATCTCGGAGGGGCTCTCGCCCCTCCCATGCCATGGAGGCTATGGACCAGAGGGGAAAACCTTCTCCCATCTAGGGAGGAGGTCAAGGAAGAAGAAGAAGGAGGGGGGCTCTCTCCCCCTCGCTTCCGGTGGCACCGGAGTGCCACCGGGGGCCATCATCATCACCGCAATCTTCACCAACAACTTCACCGCCTTCATCACCAACTCTTCCCTCCTCTATGCAGCAGTGTAACCTCTCTCTTACCCGCTGTAATCTCTACTTAAACATGGTGCTCAACGCTATATATTATTTCCCAATGATGTATGGCTATCCTATGATGTTTGAGTAGATCCATTTTGTCCTATGGGTTATTTGATGACCGCGATTGGTTTGAGTTGCATGTTTTATTATTGGTGCTGTCCTATGGTGCTCTCTATGTCACGCAAGTGTGAGGGATTCCCACTGTAGGGTGTTGCAATACGTTTATGATTAGCTTATAGTGGGTTGCGTGAGTGACTGAAACACAACCCCGAGTAAGGGGGTTGTTGCGTATGGGATAAAGAGGACTTGATGCGTTAATGCTATGGTTGGGTTTTACCTTAATGATCTTTAGTAGTTGCGGATGCTTTCTAGAGTTCCAATCATAAGTGCATATGATCCAAGTAGAGAAAGTATGTTAGCTTATGCCTCTCCCTCATATAAAATTGCAATAATGAGTACCGGTCTAGTTATCGATTGCCTAGGGACAAATAACTTTCTCGTAACAAAAATCTCTTTACTAAAACTAATTTAGTTGTGTCTTTGCCTAATTGGCCCCTACTTTTTATTTACACCTACAAAGTGCTTCTAGTTTCATACTTGTTCTAGGTAAAGCGAACATCAAGCGTGCGTAGGGTTGTATCGGTGGTCGATAGAACTTGAGGGAATATTTGTTCTGCCTTTAGCTCCTCGTTGGGTTTGACACTCTTACTTATCGAAAACTGTTGTGATCCCCTATACTTGTGGGTTATCAAGACCTTTTTCTGGCGCCGTTGCCGGGGAGCAATAGCGTGGGGTGAATATTCTTGTGTGTGCTTGTTTGCTTTACCACTAAGTGATTTTTATTTGATGTTCTTAGTTGTTCTTTATCTTTAGTTATGGATATGGAACACGAAATACCAAAAACATTAGGTGTACTTGCTGCTCATGGAGATGAGGAACCTCCTAAAACCCTCGATGCTAGTTATGTGAAAGATATTATGTACTACTTTAATAATCCTGAGAAAACCCCATTCAATTATGTAATGGGAGTAACGTTGGATCAACGTGAATACTTTAGGGATTACCGCTTGACACAAAAAGGGAAACTATTATGGGATCAAATTCATATATTGAATTGGTATGCTAGGCAACTATGATTGAGATATGATTATACTTGTTGCTCTAGGATGAAGGCTCCACACCTTCCCTTTTTATGCGAATTTAATGATAATAAAACCTTAGCTTCTTATGCTAATGGTATATATGATTACTATGATGTGGAACAAATAGAAGAATTTGTTGCTTTTATGGGTGCTTATGAAATTGAATCTATGTTTAAAGAGTTTGAAGATTTTGATGATCCGGTTTATAGACCTGAAAATTTAGCTATCCTTAGATATTGCTATGAGAATTATGAATACAATTCCGATATTAATGCACTTATTGAGAAAGTTTTCGCTGTCCAAGAATAGACTAATATTTTGCAGGAATCTATGGAAGAAGAAGTTGATGAAACTGTGAGCTCATTGGATGAAAAAAGATGAGGAGGAGAGCGAAGAACAAAAGGAGGAAGAGCGGATTGATCACCCATGCCCACCTTCTAATGAGAGTAACTCTTCAACTCATACATTGCTTAATTCCCCTTCATGCTTACCGAAGGATGAATGCTATGATAATTGCTATGATCCCGTTGATTCTTTTGAAATATCCCTTTTTGATGATGCTTGCTATGCTTGTGGCCAAGATGCCAATATGAATTATGCTTATGGAGATGAACTTGCTATAGTTCCTTATGTTAAACATGAAATTGTTTATATTGCACCCATGCATGATAGTCCTATTATCTTTTTGAATTCTCCCAACTACATTATATCGGAGAAGTTTACCCTTATTAAGGATTATATTGATGGGTTGCCTTATACCGTTGCACATGATGATTTTGATGAATATAATATGCATGTGCTCGCTGCTCCTACTTGCAATTATTATGAGAGGGGAACTACATCTCCACCCCTTTATGTTTCCAACATGAAAAAATTGCAAGAAACTGTTTATACTATGCATTGGCCTTTACTAGGTGTGCATGAATTGTTCTTTTATAACATGCCGATGCATAGGAAGAGAGTTAGACTTCGTAATTGCTTGATATATGTTACTTTGTGCTCACTACTAAATTACAAATCATTGCTAATTAAAATTGGCTTCGATATACCTTGGGATCCAGGTGGATCCATTACTTGACCACTTGCTACCTCTTTTAGCACTGCATTGGTTTTCCCCGAAGAGGAAGGGATGATGCAGCAAAGTAGCGTAAGTATTTCCCTCAGTTTTTGAGAACGAAGGTATCAATCCAGTAGGAGGCTACGCACGAGTCCCTCGTACCTGCACAAAACAAATAAATCCTCGCAACCAACACAAATAGGGGTTGTCAATCCCTATAGGGCCACTTACGAGAGTGAGATCTGATAGATATGATAAGATAAAATTTTTGGTATTTTTATAATAAAGATGCAAAGTAAAATAAAAGCAAAGTAAATAGCAAAGTAAATAACTAAATAGTAGGAGATTAATATGATAAAGATAGACCCGGGGGCCATAGGTTTCACTAGTGGCTTCTCTCGAGAGTATAAGTATTCTATGGTGGGTAAACAAATTACTGTTGAGCAATTGACAGAATTGAGCATAGTTATGAGAATATCTAGGTATGATCATGTATATAGGCATCACGTCCGAGACAAGTAGACCGACTCCTGCCTGCATCTACTACTATTACTCCACTCATCGACCGCTATCCAGCATGCATCTAGAGTATTAAGTTAAAAACAGAGTAACGCCTTAAGCAAGATGACATGATGTAGAGGGATAGACTCATGCAATATGAAGAAAACCCCATCTTGTTATCCTTGATGGCAAGAATACAATACATGCCTTGCTGCCCTTACTGTCACCCGGAAAGGACACCTCAAGATTGAACCCAAAGCTAAGCACTTCTCCCATTGCAAGAAAGATCAATCTAGTAGGCCAAACCAAACTGATAATTCGAAGAGACTTGCAAAGATAACCAATCATACATAAAAGAATTCAGAGAAGATCCAAATATTATTCATAGATAGACTTGATCATAAACCCACAATTCATCGGTCTCAACAAACACACCGCAAAAAGAAGATTACATCGAATAGATCTCCACAAGAGAGGGGGAGAACATTGTATTGAGATCCAAAAAGAGAGAAGAAGCCATCTAGCTACTAACTATGGACCCGTAGGTCTGAAGTAAACTACTCACACTTCATTGGAGAGGCTATGGTGTTGATGTAGAAGCCCTCCGTGATCGATGCCCCCTTCGGCGGAGCTCCGGAACAGGCCCCAAGATGGGATCTCGTGGATACAGAAAGTTAAGGCGGTGGAGTTATGGTTTTGGCTCCTGTTCTGATCGTTTGGGGGTACGTGGATATATATATAGGAGGAAGAAGTACGTCGGTGGAGCAACAGGGGGCCCAGGACGGTGGACGGCGCACATGGGGGGGGGGGGGCAGGCACGCCCCCTACCTCGTGGCTTCCTGTTAGTTGGCTTGACGTAGGGTCCAAGTCTCCTAAGTTGTATTCGGTGAGAAAATCACGTTCCCGAAGGTTTCATTCCGTTTGGACTTCGTTTGATATTCCTTTTCTTCGAAACCCTAAAACATGCAAAAAACAGCAATTCTGGGTTGGGCCTCCGGTTAATAGGTTAGTCCCAAAAATAATATAAAAGTGGATAATAAAGCCCAATAATGTCCAAAACAGTAGATAATATAGCATGGAGCAATCAAAAATTATAGATACGTTGGAGATGTATCAAGCATCCCCAAGCTTAATTCGTGCTCGTCCTCGAGTAGGTAAATGATAAAAACAGAATTTTTGATGCGGAGTGCTACTTGGCATAATTTTAATGTAATTCTTCTTAATTGTGGTATGAATATTCAGATCCGAAAGATTCAAGACAAAAGTTTATATTGACATAGAAAATAATAATACTTCAAGCATACAAACAAAGCAATTATGTCTTCTCAAAATAACATGGCTAAAGAAAGTTATCCCTACAAAATCATATAGTCTGGCTATGCTCTATCTTCACCACACAAAATATTTAAATCATGCACAACCCCGATGACAAGCCAAGCAATTGTTTCATACTTTTGACATTCTCAAAACTTTTTCAGTCTTCACGCAATACATGAGCATGAGCCATGGATATAGCTCTATAGGTGGAATAGAGTGGTGGTTGTGGAGAAGATAAAAAGGGGAAGATAGTCTCACATCAACTAGGCGTATCAACGGGCTATGGAGATGCCCATCAATAGATATCAATGTGAGTGAGTAGGGATTGCCATGCAACAGATGCACTAGACCTATAAGTATATGAAAGCTCAAAAAGAAACTAAGTGGGTGTGCATCGAACTTGCTTGCTCATGAAGACCTAGGGCATTTTTGAGGAAGCCCATCATTGGAATATACAAGCCAAGTTCTATAATGAGAAGTTCCCACTAGTATATGAAAGTGATAACATGAGAGACTCTCTACTATGAAGATCATGGTGCTACTTTGAAGCACAAGTGTGGTAAAAGGATAGTAATATTGTCCCTTCTCTCCTTTTCTCTCATTTTTTTCTTTTTTTTCTTTGGGCCTTTTCTCTTTTTTATGGCCTCTTTTCTTTCTCTTTTTTTCCTTTTTTATTTTGTTTTTATTATTTTTCATCCGGAGTCTCATCCCGACTTGTGGGGGAATCATAGTCTCCATCATCCTTTCCTCACTTGGGACAATGCTCTAATAATGATGATCATCACACTTTTATTTTTCTTACAACTCAACAATTACAACTCGATACTTAGAACAAGATATGACTCTATGTGAATGCCTCCGGCGGTGTACCGGGATATGCAATGATTCATGAGTGAAAAATATGAAAGAATTATGAATGGTGGCTTTGCCACAAATACTATGTCAACTACATGATCATGCTAAGAAATATGACAATGATGAAGTGTGTCATGAACGGAATGGTGGAAAGTTGCATGGCAATATATCTCGGGATGGCTGTGGAAATACCATAATAGGTAGGTATGGTGGCTGTTTTGAGGAAGGTATATGGTGGATGTATGATACCGGCGAAAGTTGTGTGGTATTAGAGAGGCTAGCAAGGGTGGAAGGGTGAGAGTGCGTATGATCCATGGACTCAACATTTGTAGCGACCAGACCTCAAACAGTCTGATCTCTGTGCTCCGGTGTCATCCCTGGATCAGTAATGCTGACACCACACAGTACTCGGAGGATTTATAGAAGAGTAGCAATCACACACTTATTACATCGAGTGTCTCAAAAGAGAACTTATTACAATAAATATGGCTTAAGGCCATCTAATAACGATAACAGCGGAAGGCTTGGAAGATAAGTGAGTACATCAACTCCAACGGCATCACTGAGTATAGAACCACGACCTAAAACTCCTTAATCGTCGTCTGAAAAGTCTGCAACATTAACGTTGCAGCCCGAAAACGGGTCAGCACATGGAATATGCTGGCAAGGTAACACATAGAGAGTAATGGAATGCAACAGCTATACTATATGCATATTTGGCTGGTGGAAAGCTCTATGGTTACAGTTTTACGTAAAGCCAATTTTTCCCTACTTCAAAGGAATAAAATTAAATACTATCATGGTGGTTGTTAAACATTGAGAATGGTTGACAGCATTCTCAATCCCAATTAAGTAACATCATTAAAAAACCACAAAATTAATTTAGAGTAACATGTTGAGATTCACATGATAATCCAGGTACTAGATACTCAAGATGTCCATAACCGGGGACACGGCTAACCATGATTAGTTTGTTACACTCTGCAGAGGTTTGCGCACTTTTCCCCACAAGACTCGATCGCCTCCGTTTGGTTTCTCGCACTACAGGGTGTTTGAGAAGACGGATGACCGAGACACAGTCTTTCAGAAGCGCTAGCACCTTACGACGGATAGACCGGTACACCTACTTTCCCCTACATCTGCTAGTCTACCCTGTAAGAGTTCGCACAACTTAGTCAACTATGCCAGAGCCCATAATGGCTTGTAGCTGCACACGGAAGTTTCTAGTATGAATAATCTCATGATCCCTTTGGGCCTGGGTGGCGGTCCAAATAAAAACAGGCAAGTCCTGGAAACCCCAGGTGCCTCAATCCACCCAGATGTGTGTTAGGTTGCCACCTTAGATAAACCCTTAATTATCAATCTCACATCTGTCATGGATATCACTCACCCAATCCACGTCTACTAGCATAGCATGGCATAATAAGCAAACGTAGAAGTAAATCCCAAAGGTTTGATAATAAACAGGTAATAGGTACTACCTCATCTACTTCCCATCCCACAATTTAATTAGATCCTAATCATGCAATGTGTGAAGATTGATCTAATGCAATAAAACTGGTTTGTAGAAAAGGTATGATCAAAGTGTTACTTGCCTTGCTGATGATCCGCGTAACCTAGAGATTCGAAGTAACAGGCGGCGCACTCCGGGTATTCTATCGCAGAAAAACAACAAGCATACAATAAGTACTCATCTAATGCACAGGTAAAACTCAAATAGAAGATCTAACCAGAAAGTTCAACTTAAGAACCCTGGTTTGCAAAAAGAATCAAATCGAACGAAGCAAAAGAAATCAAACGGCGAAAGAAAACAACTTCGTTCTAGTAATCTGGATCTAGGACAAATTTTACAGTAGCAAAAACATGTTTAAGTTGATTATTCGGAAAGAGGGTTTCGAGACGAAACTCCACGCGCTTGAATCGCCTGATTCCGATAAACGAGCGAAAAGTTATACTAAAACGAAAATCGGATCAGAAATCGCGATCAGAAAATAACCGCAAAAAATCCGACGAAAAAGAAAAACGACGAACAGAATTTTTTTTTTAACAGCACGGAAAACGAGGCGGCGGTGAACCTCGGGCGACGCGCACTCCGGCGAGTCGGCGGCGGGGCGACGGCGGCTGGAGGCGGCGGCTAGGGTTAGGGCAGGGGCGGCTGGCGGCTGGGCTTTCGGGCCCCGGGGCGGCGGCTTATATAGCCTTGGCCGGCGGTGTCCTGGCCGAGTACGGCCCAAAGTCGGTTTCGCGCGTTTTTTTTAAATAATTCCGCTCGGAAGAAAAATAAAAAGAAATACCAAACGGACTCCAAAAATCACGAAATAAATTTTGCCTGGTTTCTAAAATCAAGCCCGATAAAGTGAACATTTATCTGGGCCCAAACTACAACTTTGAAAAACGCGCATTTTTCCTAAATTCAAATAAAAATACCGAAAAACTCCGAAATAAATCTTATTTGATTTTTTTATTAAATCCTCAATATTTCTATATTTTGGGAAAGTCATTTTATTCCCTCTCTCATATTATTGTAATAGAAATAATTGATGATAAAATAAATAAAATCAAATGATCCTGTTTACATAATTTGAGAAAACTCCAATATGTAAATAACGAAATCCCCAACTCTCTCCGTGGGTCCTTGAGTTGCTTAGGATTTTCTAGGATCAAAACCAAAAGCAAAATAAAATATGATATGCATGATGATCTAATGTATAACATTCCAAATTGAAAATTTGGGATGTTACAAACCTACCCCCCTTAAGATGAATCTCGCCCTCGAGATTCGGGTTGGCTAGAAAATAGGTGAGGGTGGTCTTTGAGCAAATCTTCCTCTCGCTCCCAGGTGGCTTCATCCTCTGTGTGGTGGCTCCACTGAACTTTGCAAAACTTGATAACCTTGCTACGAGTAACTCGGCTGGCAAACTCAAGAATCTTGACTGGTTTCTCCTCATAGGTCAAATTGTTATCCAACTGAATTGCTTCTAATGGCACTGTGTCTCTCAAGGGTATGTCAGCCATCTCCGCATGACACTTCTTCAACTGAGAAACGTGGAACACATCATGCACTCCTGCCAATACTTCTGGCAATTCCAACTTGTAGGCCACTTCTCTCATACGCTCCAAAACTCGATATGGTCCTACAAATCGTGGCGCTAACTTCCCCTTAACTCCAAAGCGCTTAATCCCTCGAAGTGGGGATACTCGAAGATAAACTCTGTCTCCGACTTCGTAAACTGTCTCCTTGCGTTTAGAATCTGCGTAGCTCTTCTCCCTGGACTGGGCTACCTTGAGCCTATCGCGAATCAACTTCACCTTCTGTTCAGACTCTTTAATCAAATCTGGTCCAAACAACTGGCGGTCTCCAACTTCCTCCCATGACAACGGTGTCCTGCACCTCCTTCCGTACAAAGCTTCGAAAGGGGCCATCTTCAAACTGGTCTGATAGCTATTATTGTAAGAGAACTCTGCATATGGCAAATTATCGTCCCAACTAGATCCATAATCTAGCGCACAAGCTCTCAGCATATCCTCCAAAATCTGATTGACTCTCTCGGTCTGTCCATCTGTCTGTGGGTGAAAAGTTGTACTAAATTCTAGCCTAGTACCCAAAGTCTCATGCAACTGCTTCCAGAACTTTGAGGTAAACTGGGTTCCTCTATCTGATACGATGCTCCTCGGAACTCCATGCAAACATACGATCCTGGTCATGTATATCTTTGCCAACTTAGCACTGGTGTAAGTGGTCTTTACTGGGATGAAATGAGCTACCTTCGTCAATCAATCAACTACAACCCAAATCGAGTCATAGCCTGAACGAGTCCTTGGTAATCCCGTGATAAAATCCATGCCTACCTTATCCCACTTCCATTCGGGTATCGGCAATGGTTGCAACAATCCTGCTGGCTTCTGATGCTCTGCCTTTACTCTCTGACATACGTCACAAACTGCTACATACTCCGCAATATCCTTTTTCATTCCGGTCCACCAGAAAACATCCTTCAAATCCAAATACATCTTGGTATTTCCTGGGTGAATCGAATATGGTGAATCATGTGCCTCTTGCAAAATCAACTTTCTGATTTCTAGGTTATTGGGCACATAAACACGGTCTTCAAACCATAGGGTGTCGTGCTCATCCTCACGAAATCCTTTAGCTTTTCCTTCTTTCATCTTCTCCTTTATGGAAGCAATCTCCTTGTCAGATTTCTGAGCTTCTCTGATTCTGTCCATCAATGTTGACTGAATCTCCAATGCTGCTACATAGCCTCTCGGAACTATTTCCAAACATAGTTCACGAAAATTTTCTGCTAACTCCTTGGGTATTTCTCCCGTCATTAACGTATTGACATGGCGCTTGCGGCTTAATGCATCAGCTACTACATTAGCTTTTCCGGGATGGTAATGTAATTTCATATCATAATCCTTGATAAGCTCCAACCATCTCCTTTGTCTGAGGTTCAACTCCTTCTGCGTGAAAATGTACTTCAAACTCTTATGATCCGTGTACACCTCATAATGATTTCCAATGAGGAAATGTCTCCATGTCTTCAATGCATGCACTACGGCTGCTAACTCCAAATCATGCGTGGCATAATTCAATTCATGGGGCTTCATTTGTCGTGAAGCATACGAAACAACTCTTCCTTCCTGCATAAGCACTGCTCCAAGTCCTCAACGTGAAGCGTCGCAATACACCTCATAATCCTTGGTTTGATCTGGCAAAATCAACACTAGTGAGGTAACCAAACGTTTCTTCAACTCCTGGAAACTTGCCTCACACTCATCAGTCCATTTGAACTTGGTATCCTTCTTCAGCAACTCCATCATAGGTTTCGCGATCTTTGAGAAATTCTCAATAAATCTCCGGTAGTATCCTGCGAGTCCAAGAAAACTCCGGATCTCTCCAACTATTGTTGGGGCTTCCCACTTGGTCACATTTTCAACTTTAGCGGGATCTACTGCTATACCTTCTCCAGATATAACGTGTCCGAGGAATCCTACTTCCTTCAACCAAAATTCACATTTGCTGAACTTGGCGTATAATTGGTGTTCTCTGAGCTTTCCAAGTACCAAACGCAAATGCTCCTTATGCTCCTCTTCATTCTTCGAATATACCAGGATATCATCAATGAACACTACGACGAACTTATCCAAAAACTCCATAAACACTTTGTTCATCATGTTCATAAAATAGGCAGGCGCGTTAGTCAGTCCAAATGACATAATGGTATACTCATACAGTCCATATCTTGTGGTAAAAGCTGTCTTAGGTATATCATGTTCTCGAATCTTGAACTGATGGTATCCTGATCGCAAATCGATCTTGGAAAACAGTTTAGCTCCTTGCAATCGATCAAACAGATCATTGATCATTGGTAGCGGGTACTTGTTCTTGATTGTTACTTCGTTCAATCCTCGATAGTCAACAACCATCCTTAACAATCCATCCTTCCTCTCTACTAGAATTACTGGTGATCCCCAAGGCGAAGAACTTGGGCGAATATATCCCTTATCCAGTAACTCCTTAATCTGCTTCTTAATTTCCACCAAATCTTTTGCTGGCATCCTATATGGTCTCTTCGATATTGGCCCAGTGCCTGGCAAAAGCTCAATCAAAAACTCAATGTCTCTATCCGGTGGCATGCCTGGAAACTCTTCGGGAAATACATCAGGAAAATCCTTTACCACTGGTACTTCCTCCTACACCACTCCTGATAAGGAATTTACTTGTGTCCTGTTTGGCACATGTCGGGATACATACTTGATCCTTCTTCCTTCTGGCGTTGTGAGCAAAATTTTCTTACTGGCGCAATCGATGTTTCCTTCATACATCGACAGCCAATCCATACCAAGAATCACATCTAGTCCTTGGGATTCCAAAATAATTAAATCCGTTGGGAAAACATGCCTTCCTATACTTAATGGCACTTGAAAACATCCTTGAATGGCCATGTACTCCGCCACTGGTGAGCTTACTAGCATAGGTGTTTTAAGAATCCTAGTGGGCAGGCTATACTTTTCCACAAATCCCCTTGATATGTATGAATGCGATGCACCAGTATCAAAAAGAACGAGTGCAGTAAATGACTTAACCAAAAACTTACCTATTACTGCATCGGGCTGAGCTTCAACCTCCTGCACATTAACGTGGTTCACCTGTCCCATGTTAAAAGGGTTCGGCTTCTTTCCAAAGCTTCCATTGCCGTTTTTTCCTTCAGGACAGTCATTTGCATAATGTCCTGGCTTCGAACACTTATAGCAAGTGACGTGGCTCAAGTCCTTCTTGGCTGGGGTTGATGGGGTGCTGCGGTTCTGGCCATTGCTTCCTCCATTCCCATTACCATTCTTGGTGCCATTGTGATTGTGCGAGCTACCTACTCCATGGGTATGCTGAAATTGTCCTCCCGGTCTAGGGGTAAAACGAGGCTTCTGCTGAGCTCCTGAATTATACTTTCCTTGTCCATACTTCCTCTTGCGGTTCTCAATTTGCTGCTAATTCCCTTCAATCATAAGAGCACGATCTACCAACTCCTGGTAGTTGTTGAAGGTTGCTACCATCAACTGCATACTCAACTCATCATTCAATCCTTCCAGGAATTTCTCCTGCTTAGCTGCATCCGTAGCAACATCATCTGGGGCATAACGTGCTAGCTTACTAAACTCCTCCACATACTGGCCAACTGTCCGTCCTCCTTGGCGCAAGTTACGAAACTCACGCTTCTTCATGGCCATTGCTCCTGCTGAAACATGGGCAGTACGAAAAGCCTGCTGAAACTGGTCCCATGTGACAGTGTCGACTGGGAAGGTGGCTGTGAAATTCTCCCACCAAGATGCTGCGGATCCTTCTAACTGATGTGCGGCAAACTTAACCTTCTCCACATCTGTGCATCCTGCTGTGGTCAACTCCCTAGCTATCTTGCGGAGCCAATCATCTGCTACCATCGGCTCGGTGCTACTGGAAAACACCGGCGGATTCAACCTAAGAAAACGGGCTAAGTGGTCAACAGGTGGTGGTGGTGGTGGGTTGTTGTTGTTGTTCCCTTGATTCTGAGTTTGAACTAGCAACTGCATCAAGGTGTTCTGCTGCTGGATCAACTAGGTGAGCTCCGGCGGAAAGGCAAATCCGGGGTCACGTCTCGGAGGCATCTGAGGGTTTAGAAAAGATGAGATATAAGAATAGAGGGGGTCTAAAGAGAAAACACTACCCATATGCACATGAGGCAAAAGCACACAATTCACTTCATTCAATCAAACAAAGGCATACAATCGATCTAGCTATCGTAAAAGTGCTCGGACTACTATATTTACATGGTGGACTACTACTAATGATGAGGTGGTCTACTAGAAATATTCTACGGTTGTAGACTCCATGATATCGGCTCCTGCTTCATCCACATTGTCATCATCGCTACTATCTTGCTCCGAGTCGGTGCCGTCGATGATGATGTAGTCTTCCGGGCTAATCTCCTTGGGTTCTTCGTCTTCATCTACTGGTGTCGGGCCTCCCATAAATATTCCAATCTTCTTAATCAGATCGTCATTATTCTCCACCAATACTTCAATTTCTTCTTCATAATCTTCGCGTGTAGCCTTGAGTTCTTCCTCTAGTTCCTTGATTCTAGTCTTAGCCTTCTTCAGATCTATCATGTCGGCGCACATCTGATTCTCCTGTCTTCGAATGTGCTGGTTTAACTCCTGGATAAAAGCTGCGATTGATCTATCTTTCCTGGTGCTGATCATCTCCCAGTGTTCATCTCGGCGTCCACAAATCTGGTAGATAGTATCCTTGAGATCCTTGCGGTAGACTTCTCCAATGCGTCCCATGGCGATATGAGCTGCCATGCTCTTTCCTAGACTCCAAGTTGGTGCATCAAAAGAAAACTCTATGGGCACAGTGACTGGCACGAACGCCCTTCCTGGAACTTGAACTTGCATCCAACGCTCTTCTTCAGGTAAAGTGGTGTTGTAGGTTCCCGTGAAGCTTGGTACTCCTATGTTCAGGTATCTAGTGACTTCCTTCAAGTGGCGTCCAAAGGGTGTATCTTCATCTGGTTGTGTGAACTTGTTCCTTGCATCCGCCATCCTAAAGAGTAGAAAAGAAGAGAAGTCAGAAGAGAAGAGAGCGAGTAGTGATCTAGGTCTTTAGCTTAGTGGTCGTGTCCTACAGTCAGCGTGTGCTCTGATAACATCTCTGTAGCGACCAGACCTCAAACAGTCTGATCTCTGTGCTCTGGTGTCATCCCTGGATCAGTAATGCTGGCACCATACAGTACTCGGAGGATTTATAGAAGAGTAGCAATCACACACTTATTACATCGAGTGTCTCAAAAGAGAACTTATTACAATAAATATGGCTTAAGGCCATCTAATAACGATAACAGTGGAAGGCTTGGAAGATAAGTGAGTCCATTAACTCCAACGGCATCACTGAGTATAGAACCATGACCTAAAACTCCTTAATCGTCGTCTGAAAAGTCTGCAACATTAACGTTGCAGCCCGAAAACGGGTCAGCACATGGAATATGCTGGCAAGGTAACACATAGAGAGTAATGGAATGCAACAGCTATACTATATGCATATTTGGCTGGTGGAAAACTCTATGGTTACAGTTTTGCGTAAAGCCAATTTTTCCCTACTTCAAAGGAATAAAATTAATTACTATCATGGTGGTTGTTAAACATTGAGAATGGTTGACAGCATTCTCAATCCCAATTAAGTAACATCATTAAAAAAACCACAAAATTAATTTAGAGTAACATGTTGAGATTCACATGATAATCCAGGTACTAGATACTCAAGATGTCCATAACCGGGGACACGGCTAACCATGATTAGTTTGTTACACTCTGCAAAGGTTTGCGCACTTTTCCCCACAAGACTCGATCGCCTCCGTTTGGTTTCTCGCACTACAGGGTGTTTGATTAGACGGATGACCGAGACACAGTCTTTCAGAAGCGCTAGCACCTTACGACGGATAGACCGGTACACCTACTTTCCCCTACATCTGCTAGTCTACCCTATAAGAGTTCGCACAACTTAGTCAACTATGCCAGAGCCCATAATGGCTTGTGGCTGCACACGGAAGTTTCTAGTATGAATAATCTCATGATCCCTTTGGGCCTGGGTGGCGGTCCAAATAAAAACAGGCAAGTCCTGGAAACCCCAGGTGCCTCAATCCACCCAGATGTGTGTTAGGTTGCCACCTTAGATAAACCCTTAATTATCAATCTCACATCTGTCATGGATATCACTCACCCAATCCACGTCTACTAGCATAGCATGGCATAATAAGCAAACGTAGAAGTAACTCCCAAAGGTTTGATAATAAACAGGTAATAGGTACTACCTCATCTACTTCCCATCCCACAATTTAATTAGATCCTAATCATGCAATGTGTGAAGATTATTCTAATGCAATAAAACTGGGTTGTAGAAAAGGTATGATCAAAGTGTTACTTGCCTTGCTGATGATCCGCGTAACCTAGAGATTCAAAGTAACAGGCGGCGCACTCCGGGTATTCTATCGCAGACAAACAACAAGCATACAATAAGTACTCATCTAATGCACAGGTAAAACTCAAATAGAAGATCTAACCAGAAAGTTCAACTTAAGAACCCTGGTTTGCAAAAAGAATCAAATCGAACGAAGTAAAAGAAATCAAACGGCGAAAGAAAACAACTTCATTCTAGTAATCTGGATCTAGGGCAAATTTTACAGTAGCAAAAACATGTTTAAGTTGATTATTCGGAAAGAGGGTTTCGAGACGAAACTCCAGGCGCTTGAATCGCCTGATTCCGATAAACGAGCGAAAAGTTATACTAAAACAAAAATCGGATCAGAAATCGTGATCAGAAAATAACCGCGAAAAATCCAACGAAAAAGAAAAACGACGAACAGAAATTTTATTTTTTTTAAAAGCACGGAAAACGAGGCGGTGGCAAACCTCGGGCGGCGCGCACTCCGGCGAGTCGGCGGCGGGGCGGCGGCGGCGGCGGCTGGAGGTGGCGGCTAGGGTTAGGGCAGGGGCGGCTGGCGGCTGGGCTTTCGGGCCCCGGGGCGGCGGCTTATATAGTCTTGGCCGGCGGTGTCCTGGCCGAGTACGGCCCAAAGTCGGTTTCGCGCGTTTTTTTTTTAATAATTCCGCTCAGAAGAAAAATAAAAAGAAATACCAAACGGACTCCAAAAATCACAAAATAAATTTTGCCGGATTTCTAAAATCAAGCCCGATAAAGTGAACATTTATCTGGGCCCAAACTACAACTTTGAAAAACGCGCATTTTTCCTAAATTCAAATAAAAATACCGAAAAACTTCGAAATAAATCTTATTTGATTTTTTATTAAATCCTCAATATTTCTATATTTTGGGAAAGTCATTTTATTCCCTCTCTCATATTTTTGTAATAGAAATAATTGATGATAAAATAAATAAAATCAAATGATCCTATTTACATAATTTGAGAAAACTCCAATACGTAAATAACGAAATCCCCAACTCTCTCCGTGGGTCCTTGAGTTGCTTAGGATTTTCTAGGATCAAAACCAAAAGCAAAATAAAATATGATATGCATGATGATCTAATGTATAACATTCCAAATTGAAAATTTGGAATGTTACAACATTAGTCATAAAGAACTCATATACTTATTGCAAAAATCTACAAGTTATCAAAGCAAAGTATTACGCGCATGCTCCTAGGGGGATAGATTGGTAGGAAAAGACCATCGCTCATCCCCGACCGCCACTCATAAGGAAGACAATCAATAAATAAACCATGCTCCGACTTCATCACATAACGGTTCACCATACGTGCAAGCTACGGGAATCACAAGCTTCAACACAAGTATTTCTCAAATTCACAACTACTCAACTAGCATGACTTTAATGTCACCATCTCCATATCTCAAAACAATTATCAAGTATCAAACTTATCATAGTATTCAACACACTCATAAGAGAGTTATTATTATTAATCTTGCATACCAAGCATATTAGGATTTTAAGAAAATTACCATGCTATTAAGGCTCTCAAAATAATCAAAGTGAAGCATGAGAGATCAATAGTTTCTATAAAACAAATCCACCACCGTGCTCTAAAAGATATAAATGAAGCACTAGAGCAAAATTATATAACTCAAAAGATATAAGCGAAGCACATACAGTATTCTAACAAATTCCAAATCATGTATGGCTCTCTCAAAATGTGTGTGCAGCAAGGATGATTGTGGTAAATTAACAAGAAAAGACTAAAATCATACAAGACGCTCCAAGCAAAACACATATCATGTGGTAAATAAAAATATAGCTCCAAGTAAAGTTACCTATAGAAGTAGACGAAAGAAGGGATGCCTTCCGGGGCATCCCCAAGCTTCGGATTTTAGGTGTCCTTAGATTATCTTGGGGGTGCCATGGGCATCCCCAAGCTTAGGCTCTTGCCACTCCTTGTTCCATAATCCATCAAATCTTTACCCAAAACTTGAAAACTTCACAACACAAAACTT
The DNA here is from genome assembly GCF_056163025.1 of Triticum urartu. NCBI lineage: Eukaryota > Viridiplantae > Streptophyta > Magnoliopsida > Poales > Poaceae > Triticum > Triticum urartu. The sequence goes on along the minus strand of NC_141877.1, from coordinate 422,673,522 downwards.
AAAGTAGAAAATCTCGTGAGCTCCGTTAGCGAAAGAAAATAAAAGAACACTTCAATGTACTATAATGAACTCATTATTTATTTATATGGGTGTTATACCTACTGTATTCCAACTTCTCTATGGTTTATAAACTAATTTACTAGCCACAGATTCATCAAAATAAGCAAACAACACACGCAAAACAGAATCTGTCAAAAACAGAACAGTCTGTAGTAATCTGTACCTAGCGCAAGATCTGGAACCCCAAAAATTCTAAAATAAATTTCTGGACGTGAGGAAATTATATATTAATCATCTGCAAAAAGAATTAACTAAATATCACTTTCCAAATAAAAATGACATCAGTTCTCGTGAGCGCTAAAGTTTCTGTTTTTTACAGCAAGTTCAACAAGACTTTCCCCAAGTCTTCCCAACGGTTCTACTTGGCACAAACACTAATTAAACACAAAAGACACAACCAAAACAGAGGATAAATAAATTATTTATTACTAAACAGGAGCAAAAGGCAAGGACTAAAAATAAAATTGGGTTGCCTCCCAACAAGCGCTATCGTTTAACGCCCCTAGCTAGGCATAACAAGCAAGAATAGATCTAGGTATTGCCATCTTTGGTAGGCAATCCATAAGTGGCTCTCATAATAGATTCATAAGGTAATTTAATTTTATTTCTAGTAAAGTGTTCCATGCCTTTCCTTAATGGAAATTGGAAGCTAATATTTCCTTCCTTCATATCAATAATTGTACCAATCGTTCTAAGGAAAGGTCTACCAAGAATAATAGGACATGAAGGATTGCAATTTATGTCAAGAACAATAAAATCTACGGGCACATAATTCCTACTTGCAACAATAATAACATCATTAATTCTTCCCATAGGTTTCTTAATAGTGGAATCCACAAGGTGCAAGTTTAGAGAGCAATCATCAAAATCACGGAAACCTAACAAATCACACAAAGTCTTTGGAATCATGGAAACACTAGCACACAAATCACATAAAGCATAGCATTCATGATCTTTAATTTTAATTTTAATAGTTGGTTCCCACTCATCATAAAGTTTTCTAGGGATAGAAACTTCCAATTCAAGTTTCTATTCATAAGATTGCATCAAGGCATCAACGATATGTTTAGTAAACGCTTTATTTTGACTATAAGCACGAGGAGAATTTAGCACGGATTGCAACAAGGAAATACAATCAATCAAAAGCAATTTTCATAGTTAAATTCCTTGAAATCCATAATAGTGGGTTTAGCAACATCTACAGTTTTAATTTCTTCAATCCCACTTTTATCAAATTTAGCATCAAGATCAACAAATTCCGAATTCTTGGAACGCCTTCTAGGTAAAGGTGGATCATATTTAGTCCCATCATTATCAAGATTCATATTGCAAAACAAAGATTTAATAGGGGACACATCAATAACTTTTAGATCTTCATCATTATTTTCATAGCAACTCGGTTTAGCGGCCATCTTATTAACTAAGGTAGCCTGCTTATCCGAAATTTCAGCAGTTAATTTCTCAAGATGAGCAAGTTGGGATCTTAAACCATCGAATTCTTTAGACATATCATCAAGCTCTTTATTCATAAAACTCATAAAACTTTTCTGTTCTTTAAGCTCATTTCTGAAGAAACTATTATGTTCAAATTGCAAAACCATGAAACTCCTAACATTGCTTTCGATCTCTTCTAATATTTTAATGTCGGTGTCTAACAGGAGGCAGGGGACACGATGTTTACCCAGGTTCGGGCCCTCTTGATGGAGGTAAAACCCTACGTCTTGCTCTTGTTTATATTGATGAGTATAGGGGTTACAAGAGTTGATCTACCACGAGATCATAGAGGCTAAACCCTAGAAGCTTGCCTATGATTATGATTGTTGTATATGATCTATCGACTAGCCTGGCCTCGGTTTATATAATGCACCAGAGGCCTAGGATAACAAGAGTCCTAGCCGAATACCCCGGTGGGGAGGAGTCCTTGTCTTGATCACCAAGTCTTGTAGAATCTTCCATGTATGCGGCAGCTGTCCGAACTGGCCCACGAGTATACGGCCATGGGGGTCCTCGGCCCAATCTAACAGATCGGGAGATGACGTGGTGAGTACCCCCTAGTCCAGGACACCGTCAGTAGCCCCCTGAACCAGTCTTCAAGTTAGAGACGCTCCTCGATTCTTCCGAACCGTTCTTCATCTTCGGTTGTCGGTCTTGGAAACTGGTTCAACAAATCTTCCCATCTTCGATCTTGAGGATCACCGAAATGCATTTGACGAGTTTACACGTCGGGTGTCCGAGGAGCCCCTTTAAGTTTTCGGCCTTTATCAATGCCTTGTTATTTTTATGCCACACCTCGGGTTTGAAGTTGTTCCCAGGAGGCAGTGTCCTCTTGCGTCCGAGCTCTAACGCCGGACTGCATTCGAGGTATATTTTGCAGCCGAGCACCAATGCCGGACTGCTTCCGAGCTCTAACATCGAAATGTATCCGAGCTCCAATGCTGGACTGTGTCCAAGCTCCAACACCGGACTATATCCAAGATGTCATGGATCATCTTGGTCCAAAAGAGTTGAAGGAGTTTAGCCGAGCTTAATGCTGGAAATGCCCTCTATGGAGCCAGCCACTAGCGCCCGAGCTTTATGCCGGACTGCTTCCGAGGTGGTGCACCACCCCGACTGTGGACCATTTTTTTGTCAATATTTTTGATTGGTGCAATTTATTCTCTGCCGAGGTATATAGCTAGTAGCCCTCAAGGTGTGTATCGGTCTAAAACCCGAGATGCACCTGAAGGATGACATAAGACTGCTGATCCCAGTAGCCACTGAGACTCAGGTTGATTTGCAAAATCGTTCTGAGGATCAACTCCTAGCTCAGCAGAATACTTCAGGACACAAAAAGCGGTGTGCAGAGTCCTCGAGACTCAGGTTGGGTGCGGCCGACCAACCTGAGGATCATAATCTCCTCGAAAACTATATTGCACTAAAATTTTCTACATTGGATTGCCAATGCAGTAGCCCCCGAGACACTGGTCGGGTGGCAACACCAGATCAGGGGATCGATACGCCCCTTTAAAATTAGTAAGTGATAAGCCTGAAGCCCGGTAGCCCCCGAGCCTTAATGCGGGCACGGGTGGCCGAATTAAGGATCGATATCCAGAGTAAAATCACAAATTATGTGTAATGATTCTATGTATCCAAGTACTTTACGTCACTAATGCTCGGATCCGCATTGTACAAAACTTTGTTGACCGACCATCGGCTTCCACCTCCTTGGCCAGTAGCCGAGGAGTGTTTGTCCTACTTTATAAAGCCTTTATGAGGGCAAAGATTTACGACAAACAAGGCAATCTGGCCATACGGTTTTATAAACAAAGGTACGCAGAGAGATATGTTGTTTAACATAAGAAATGTCTTCCAAAGAAAATAGTCCCGCTATCGGTTCCTTTCTTTGGGTTGTCATGCTAAGCATGATCATGAAACCTCAGCTTTAATGTAAGAGAAAAATATTGAGGATTTAGTTTGGGAGGCCAGTTACTAGCCCCCGGTAGTGTTCGGCGACAGTCGAGGTCAAGCCGTAAACACTTCGGCCAATGTTATGAATGGCCCCTCATTTAACACAGTCATCAGATCGCTGACCGGTTTACGCTTATTTTTGACTGTCAGTTTTTGGCTTTCTCCACTGAGGTGCTTAACCATGCGAGCTGGAAGCACAATCGCAGTGGTTCTCCCTTTGCACACCTAGCCGAACAAAGCGGAACGTAGGAGGCAAGTGCAGGAGCCGGGCAACCCAACTATTGACCGAAGACACAATTCGAAACCGGTGCATATATAGCAATATCCGAGAATGTTTTTGCCGAATCTCTAAAGGTGTCCGGCGTTGCACTTCGAGACTTGTGCTGAAAACACACAAATAGTTTAAAAGTGTCATAAGCTTGGAAAACCAAAAAACGTCAGTAAAAACTTGACGTCCGAACAAGATCAAGTGTTCGGTGCCAATCCAAAAATTGGGGGAAAATTGTGCTTCTGTCGTGCATTAATATTACACATCCTATCTCAAGACTTCAAGCAGGTCAGCCTACGGCTGCAACCTCCTATCCCGAAGCGGAGTGCTTCTCGTTAGACCAGTTTAGCGAACTAAACTCAAGCGGTCACTTAGAGAGAAAATGGGTTATCTGGCTATTGACCACACACTCACGTCGAAAAAGGAGCGATAGAAAAAGACTTTGCAACGACCAAGAAGAAAACACATTTACTATAAAATAACTCATATAAATTTAAGAGCCCCCAAGTGACTTGGGTAAAAGAATTTTATGTATAATGATTGTGTGTACCAAAGTACTTATATCATATCTTTGTTCAACCGAACTTTAAACGCGTCTTAACCGACCGTCGGCTTCTCCCGCTTCGGTCAAGGACCGAAAAGTGTTATGTACTCCACCTGTTGAGAATATCGACAGTGTTTCCGATAACCAGGCAAGCGGGCCATAAGGCTGTAACAGACAAAGCGTGCTCAGGGAACTTATGCTATATTACAGACGAAGTGTAAGAAGCATCTTCGAAGAAAATAGTACCCCCACCGATACCTTTCTTCGGTGCTCATTATTGCTATGAGACTTATGCAATAGATTTTTTGTACTCATGAGTTCCGTTGTGTGCCGACCATGATTGAAAACAATAAGAGCGCTAGCTTTCGGCTTCACCCAGTCTGAGGTCAGAGCTCGGAGGACCCGGTCGTGACAATCACAGAGGTGCTCCCTTTACACCCTAGCCGAACAATCGGGAACGTAGGGGTAAGCACAGGAGCCAAGCAACCCAGCTTGCAAAGTCAATATGGTGCATATTGTGGCGTAATACACGAACAAGGAACGAAGCCGTACAAGTATAATCATATGCAAGAGGAAAAGCTTCATAAAGGAAGCCCCCAAATAAACGGGGTATTTGAATATGTGTGTCACAAACAAAGTTTGGACAAGGAAATTTTTTACAAGCAACTTTTTTCCGAAAAAGTATAATGCTTGGTCGAATCGAACACAAGTTAAAAATTAAAACTTTGAGCATGAAAGCGACTTAGCTGGTTAATGTGTTCGGCATTGATGACGCGGTCCGAGCTCGATGTGGGACAAGGTTCCATCCCCCAAGCCGGTCCCGAGGTGGCGGAGCGGAGAGCTTGACACGCCGAAGTGGTGACATAGCATGGTCAATGCAGACCGGCAGAGTGACGATGAAGTCCCCGGATCATTTTCCTGTGCACAAAAAATAGTGCAAACCGGAGATAATGAAGGAAATATGCCCTAGAGGCAATAATAAAGTTATTATTTATTTCCTTATATCATGATAAATGTTTATTATTCATGCTAGAATTGTATTAACCGAAAACATAATACATGTGTGAATACATAGACAAACAGAGTGTCACTAGTATACCTCTACTAGACTAGCTCGTTAATCAAAGATGGTTATGTTTCCTAACCATGAACAAAGAGTTGTTATTTGATTAACGGGATCACATCATTAGGTGAATGATCTGATTGACATGACCCATTCCATTAGCTTAGCACCCGATCATTTAGTATGTTGCTATTGCTTTCTTCATGACTTATACATGTTCCTATGACTATGAGATTATGCAACTCCCGTTTACCGGAGGAACACTTTGTGTGCTACCAAACGTCACAACATAACTGGCCGATTATAAAGGTGCTCTATAGGTGTCTCCAAAGGTACATGTTGGGTTGGCGTATTTTGAGATTAGGATTTGTCACTCCGATTGTCGGAGAGGTATCTCTGGGCCCTCTCGGTAATGCACATCACATAAGCCTTGCAAGCATTGCAACTAATGAGTTAGTTGTGAGATGATGTATTACGGAACGAGTAAAGAGACTTGCCGGTAACGAGATTGAACTAGGTATTGAGATACCGACGATCGAATCTCGGGCAAGTAACATACCGATGACAAAGGGAACAACGTATGTTGTTATGCGGTCTGACCGATAAAAGATCTTCGTAGAATATGTAGGAGCCAATATGAGCATCCAGGTTCCGCTATTGGTTATTGACCGGAGACGTGTCTCGGTCATGTCTACATTGTTCTCGAACCCGTAGGGTCCACACGCTTAAGGTTTTGATGACAGTTATATTATGAGTTTATGCATTTTGATGTACCGAAGTTTGTTCGAAGTCCCGGATGTGATCACGGACATGACAAGGAGTCTCGAAATGGTCGAGACATAAAGATTGATATATTGGAAGCCTATGTTTGGATATCGGAAGTGTTCCGGGTGAAATCAGGATTTTACCGGAGTACCGGGAGGTTACCGAACCCCCCCCCCGGGAGGTATATGGGCCTTAGTGGAAGAGAGGAGAGGTGGCCAGGGCTGGGCCGCACGCCCCTCCCCCCCCTAGTCCGAATAGGACAAGGAGAGGGGGTCGGCGCCCCCCTTCCTTCTCTCTCTCCTCTTTCCCCCCTCCCGAATCCTATTCCAAATAGGAAAGGGGGGAATCCTACTCCCGGAGGGAGTAGGACTCCTCCTGGCGCGCCCTCTCCTGGCCGGCCGCACCCCCCCCCCCCCGTTGATCCTTTATATACGGAGGAAGGAAGCACCCCTAGAGACACAAGTTGATCCACATGATCATATTCTTAGCCGTGTGCGGTGCCCCCTTCCACCATAGTCCTCGATAATATTATAGCGGTGCTTAGGCGAAGCCCTGCGACGGTAATACATCAAGATCGTCACCACGCCGTCGTGCTGACGGAACTCTTCCCCGACACTTTGTTGGATCGGAGTCCGGGGATCGTCATCGAGCTGAACGTGTGCTAGAACTCGGAGGTGCCGTAGTTTCGGTGCTTGGTCGGTCGGGCCGTGAAGACGTACGACTACATCAACCACATTGTGCTAACGCTTCCGTTGTCGATCTACAAGGGTACGTAGATCACACTCTCCCCTCTCGTTGCTATGCATCACCATGATCTTGTGTGTGCGTAGGAATTTTTTTGAAATTACTACGTTACCCAACAGTGGCATCCGAGCCTAGGTTTTATGTGTTGATGTTATTTGCATGAGTAGAACACAAGTGAGTTGTGGGCAATATAAGTCATACTGCTTACCAGCATGTCATACTTTGGTTCGGCGGTATTGTTGGACGAAGCGGCCCGGACCGACATTACGCGTACGCTTACGCGAGACCGGTACTCCCGACGTGCTTTGCACAAAGGTGGCTAGCGGGTGATAGTTTCTCCAACTTTAGTTGAACCGAGTGTGGCTACGCCCGGTCCTTGCGAAGGTTAAAATAGCACCAACTTGACAAACTATCGTTGTGGTTTTGATGCGTAGGTAAGATTGGTTCTTGCTTAAGCCCGTAGCAGCCACGTAAAACTTGCAACAACAAAGTAGAGGACGTCTAACTTGTTTTTGCAGGGCATGTTGTGATGTGATATGGTCAAGACATGATGCTAAATTTTATTGTATGAGATGATCATGTTTTGTAACCGAGTTATCGGCAACTGGCAGGAGCCATATGGTTGTCGCCTTATTGTATGCAATGCAATCGCGCTGTAATGCTTTACTTTATCACTAAGCGGTAGCAATAGTCGTGGAAGCATAAGATTGGCGAGACGACAACGATGCTACGATGGAGATCAAGGTGTCGCACCGGTGATGATGGTGATCATGACGGTGCTTCGAAGATGGAGATCACAAGCACAAGATGATGATGGCCATATCATATCACTTATATTGATTGCATGTGATGTTTATCTTTTATGCATCTTATCTTGCTTTGATTGACGGTAGCATTATAAGATGATCTCTCACTAATTATCAAGAAGTGTTCTCCCTGAGTATGCACCATTGCGAAAGTTCTTCATGCTGAGACACCACGTGATGATCGGGTGTGATAGGCTCTACGTTCAAATACAACGGGTGCAAAACAGTTGCACACGCGGAATACTCAGGTTATACTTGACGAGCCAAGCATATACAGATATGGCCTCAGAACACGGAGACCGAAAGGTCGAGTGTGAATCATATAGTAGATATGATCAACATAGTGATGTTCACCAATGAAGCTACTCCATATCACGTGATGATCGGACATGGTTTAGTTGATTTGGATCACGTAATCACTTAGAGGATTAGAGGGATGTCTATCTAAGTGGGAGTTCTTTAAGTAATATGATTAATTGAACCTAAATTTATCATGAACTTAGTACCTGATAGTATCTTGCTTATTCATGTTTGATTGAAGATAGATGGCCCGTGCTGTTGTTCCGTTGAATTTTAATGCGTTCCTTGAGAAAGCAAAGTTGAAAGATGATGGTAGCAATTACACGGACTGGGTCCATAACTTGAGGATTATCCTCATTACTGCACAGAAGAATTACATCCTGGAAGCACCGCTGGGTGCCAGGCCTGCTGCTAGAGCAACACCAGATGTTATGAACATCTGGCAAAGCAAAGCTGATGACTACTCGATAGTTCAGTGTGCCATGTTTTACGGCTTAGAATCAGGACTTCAACGACTTTTTGAACGTCATGGAGCATATGAGATGTTCCAGGAGTTGAAGTTAATATTTCAAGCAAATGCCCGAACTGAGAGATATGAAGTCTCCAATAAATTCTATAGCTGCAAGATGAAGGAGAACAGTTCTGTCAGTGAGCATATACTCAAAATGTCTGGGTATAATAATCACTTGATTCAATTGGGAGTTAATCTTCCAGATGATTGCGTCATTGACAGAATTCTCCAATCACTGCCACCAAGCTACAAGAGCTTCATGATGAACTATAATATGCAAGGGATGAATAAGACTACTCCCGAGCTCTTCGCAATGCTGAAAGCTGCGGAGGTAGAAATCAAGAAGGAGCATCAAGTGTTGATGGTCAACAAGACCACTAGTTTCAAGAAAAAGGGCAAAGAGAAGAACAAGGGGAACTTCAAAAATAATAGCAAGCAAGTTGCTGCTCAAGAGAAGAAACCCAAACCTGGACCTAAGCCTGTAACTGAGTGCTTCTACTGCAAGCAGACTGGTCACTGGAAGCGGAACTGCCTCAAGTATTTGGCGGATAAGAAGGATGGCAAGGTGAACAAAGGTATATGTGATATACATGTTATTGATGTGTACCTTACTAATGCTCGCAGTAGCACCTGGGTATTTGATACTGGTTCTATTGCTAATATTTGCAACTCGAAACAGGGACTACGGATTAAGCGAAGATTGGCTAAGGACGAGGTGACGATGCGCGTGGGAAATGGTTCCAAAGTCGATGTGATCGCAGTCGGCACGCTACCTCTACATCTACCTTCGGGATTAATATTAGACCTAAATAATTGTTATTTGGTGCCAGCGTTAAGCATGAACATTATATCTGGATCTTGTTTGATGCGAGACGGTTATTCATTTAAATCAGAGAATAATGGTTGTTCTATTTACATGAGTAATATCTTTTATGGTCATGCACCCTTAAAGAGTGGTCTATTCTTATTAAATCTCGATAGTAGTGACACACATATTCATAGTGTTGAAACCAAAAGATGCAGAGTTGATAATGATAGTGCAACTTATTTGTGGCACTTCCGTTTAGGTCATATCGGTATAAAGCGCATGAAGAAACTCCATACTGATGGGCTTTTGGAACCACTTGATTATGAATCACTTGGTACTTGCGAACCGTGCCTTATGGGTAAGATGACAAAAACACCGTTCTCCGGTACTATGGAGAGAGCAACAGATTTGTTAGAAATCATACATACAGATGTATGTGGTCCGATGAATATTGAGGCTCGTGGCGGATATCGTTATTTTCTCACCTTCACAGATGACTTAAGCAGGTATGGGTATATCTACTTAATGAAACACAAGTCTGAAACGTTTGAAAAGTTCAAAGAATTTCAGAGTGAAGTTGAAAATCATCGTAACAAGAAAATAAAATTCCTACGATCTGATCGTGGAGGAGAATATTTGAGTTACGAGTTTGGTGTACATTTGAAACAATGTGGAATAGTTTCGCAACTCACACCACCCGGAACACCACAGCGTAATGGTGTGTCCGAACATCGTAATCGTACTTTACTAGATATGGTACGATCTATGATGTCTCTTACTGATTTACCGCTATCGTTTTGGGGATACGCTCTAGAGACGGCCGCATTCACGTTAAATAGGGCACCATCAAAATCCGTTGAGACGACGCCTTATGAATTGTGGTTTGGCAAGAAACCAAAGTTGTCGTTTTTGAAAGTTTGGGGCTGCGATGCTTATGTGAAAAAGCTTCAACCTGATAAGCTCGAACCCAAATCGGAAAAATGTGTCTTCATAGGATATCCAAAGGAAACTATTGGATACACCTTCTATCACAGATCTGAAGGCAAGACTTTTGTTGCTAAATTCGGAAAATTTCTGGAGAAGGAGTTTCTCTCGAAAGAAGTGAGTGGGAGGAAAGTAGAACTTGACGAGGTAACTGTACCTACTCCCTTATTGGAAAGTAGTACATCACAGAAACCTGTTTCTGTGAAACCTACACCAATTAGTGAGGAAGCTAATGATGATGATCATGAAACTTCAGAACAAGATACTACTGAACCTCGTAGATCAACCAGAGTAAGATCCGCACCAGAGTGGTACGGTAACCCTGTTCTGGAAGTCATGCTACTAGATCATGATGAACCTACGAACTATGAAGAAGCGATGGTGAGCCCAAATTCCGCAAAATGGCTTGAAGCCATGAAATCTGAGATGGGATCCATGTATGAGAACAAAGTATGGACTTTGGTTGACTTGCCCAATGATCGGCAAGAAATTGAGAATAAATGGATCTTCAAGAAGAAGACGGACGCTGACGGTAATATTACTGTCTACAAAGCTCGACTTGTCGCAAAAGGTTTTCGGCAAGTTCAAGGGATTGACTACGATGAGACCTTCTCACCCGTAGCGATGCTTAAGTCTGTCCGAATCATGTTAGCAATTGCCGCATTTTATGATTATGAAATTTGGCAGATGGATGTCAAAACTGCATTCCTGAATGGATTTCTGGAAGAAGAGTTGTATATGATGCAACCAGAAGGTTTTGTCAATCCAAAGGGATCTAACAAAGTGTGCAAGCTCCAGCGATCCATTTATGGACTGGTGCAAGCCTCTCGGAGTTGGAATAAACGCTTTGATAGTGTGATCAAAGCATTTGGTTTTGCACAGACTTTTGGAGAAGCCTGTATTTACAAGAAAGTGAGTGGGAGCTCTGTAGCATTTCTGATATTATATGTGGATGACATATTACTAATTGGAAATGATATAGAATTTCTGGATAGCATAAAGGGATACTTGAATAAGAGTTTTTCAATGAAAGACCTCGGTGAAGCTGCTTACATATTAGGCATTAAGATCTATAGAGATAGATCAAGACGCTTAATTGGACTTTCACAAAGCACATACCTTGACAAAGTTTTGAAGAAGTTCAAAATGGATCAAGCAAAGAAAGGGTTCTTGCCTGTGTTACAAGGTGTGAAGTTGAGTCAGACTCAATGCCCAACCACTACAGAAGATAGAGAGAAAATGAAAGATGTGCCCTATGCTTCAGCCATAGGCTCTATCATGTATGCAATGCTGTGTACCAGACCTGATGTGTGCCTTGCTATAAGTCTAGCAGGGAGGCACCAAAGTAATCCAGGAGTGGATCACTGGACAGCGGTCAAGAACATCCTGAAATACCTGAAAAGGACTAAGGATATGTTTCTCGTTTATGGAGGTGACAAAGAGCTAATCGTAAGTGGTTACGTCGATGTGAGCTTTGACACTGATCCGGACGATTCTAAATCGCAAACCGGATACGTATTTACATTAAACGATGGAGCTGTCAGTTGGTGCAGTTCTAAACAAAGCGTCGTGGCGGGATCTACATGTGAAGTGGAATACATAGCTGCTTTGGAAGCAGCAAATGAAGGAGTCTGGATGAAGGAGTTCATATCCGATCTAGGTGTCATACCTAGTGCATCGGGTCCAATGAAAATCTTTTGTGACAATACTGGTGCAATTACCTTAGCAAAGGAATCCAGATTTCACAAGAGAACCAAGCACATCAAGAGACGCTTCAATTCCATCCGGGATCTAGTCCAGGTGGGAGACATAGAGATTTGCAAGATACATACGGATCTGAATGTAGCAGATCTGTTGACTAAGCCTCTTCCACGAGCAAAACATGATCAGCACCAAGGCTCCATGGGTGTTAGAATCATTACTGTATAATCTAGATTATTGACTCTAGTGCAAGTGGGAGACTGAAGGAAATATGCCCTAGAGGCAATAATAAAGTTATTATTTAATTCCTTATATCATGATAAATGTTTATTATTCATGCTAGAATTGTATTAACCGGAAACATAATACATGTGTGAATACATAGACAAATAGAGTGTCACTAGTATGCCTCTACTAGACTAGCTCGTTAATCAAAGATGATTATCTTTCCTAACCATGAACAAAGAGTTGTTATTTGATTAACGGGATCACATCATTAGGTGAATGATCTGATTGACATGACCCATTCCATTAGCTTAGCACCCGATCATTTAGTATGTTGCTATTGCTTTCTTCATGACTTATACATGTTCCTATGACTATGAGATTATGCAACTCCCGTTTACCGGAGGAACACTTTGTGTGCTACCAAACGTCACAACGTAACTGGGTGATTATAAAGGTGCTCTATAGGTGTCTCCAAAGGTACATGTTGGGTTGGCGTATTTCGAGATTAGGATTTGTCACTCCGATTGTCGGAGAGGTATCTCTGGGCCCTCTCGGTAATGCACATCACATAAGCTTTGCAAGCATTGCAACTAATGAGTTAGTTGTGAGATGATGTATTACGGAACGAGTAAAGAGACTTGCCGGTAACGAGATTGAACTAGGTATTGAGATACCGACGATCGAATTTCGGGCAAGTAACATACCGATGACAAAGGGAACAACGTATGTTCTTATGCGGTCTGACCGATAAAAGATCTTCGTAGAATATGTAGGAGCCAATATGAGCATCCAGGTTCCGCTATTGGTTATTGGCCGGAGACGTGTCTCGGTCATGTCTACATTGTTCTCGAACCCGTAGGGTCCGCACGCTTAAGGTTTTGATGACAGTTATATTATGAGTTTATGCATTTTGATGTACCGAAGTTTGTTCAGAGTCCCGGATGTGATCACGGACATGACGAGGAGTCTCGAAATGGTCGAGACATAAAGATTGATATATTGGAAGCCTATGTTTGGATATCGGAAGTGTTCCGGGTGAAATCGGGATTTTACCGGAGTACCGGGAGGTTACCGGAACCCCCCGGGAGGTATATGGGCCTTAGTGGGCCTTAGTGGAAGAGAGGAGAGGTGGCCAGGGCTGGGCCGCATGCCCCTCCCCCCCCCTAGTCCGAATAGGACAAGAAGAGGGGGCCGGCACCCCCCTTCCTTCTCTCTCTCCTCTTTCCCCCCTCCCGAATCCTATTCCAAATAGGAAAGGGGGGAATCCTACTCCCGAAGGGAGTAGGACTCCTCCTGGCGTGCCCTCTCCTGGCCGGCCGCACCCCCCCCCTTTGATCCTTTATATACGGAGGCAGGGAGCACCCCTAGAGACACAAGTTGATCCACGTGATCATATTCTTAGCCGTGTGCGGTGCCCCCTTCCACCATAGTCCTCGATAATATTATAGCGGTGCTTAGGCGAAGCCCTGCGACGGTAGTACATCAAGATCATCACCACGCCGTCATGCTGATGGAACTCTTCCCCGACACTTTGCTGGATCGGAGTCCGGGGATCGTCATCGAGCTGAACGTGTGCTAGAACTCAGAGGTGCCGTAGTTTCGGTGCTTGATCGGTCGGGCCGTGAAGACGTATAACTACATCAACCACGTTGTGCTAACGCTTCCGTTGTCGATCTACAAGGGTACGTAGATCACACTCTCCCCTCTCGTTGCTATGCATCACCATGATCTTGCGTGTGCGTAGGAAATTTTTTGAAATTACTACGTTACCCAACAGATAATAGTAATAATAATTATTAAAAAATCATTGCATAATAAATAGTTGATGCAAAGTGAGTAATAAAAGAAACATGGCCTGGCGCCGAAGTCAATGTCGATGCGGGGCGTCGGCGTGATGCGGTAAAGGCGTGGCAAAGCCTGAATTCACAGGTCGGTCCGAGTTCCGGATGCGGCGTTCGCCGGACTATGTATGGAAACTGACTGAACCACCACGCGACCGTCGTTAATGCGGCCATCATTTGATAGACCTGTTTTATTTGTTGTAGCAATCCGAAGAAAGGTGATTCCTAAAATTGGGACTCAATCCGCACACCCATTGCCTGATGGGCGATAAAGCAACAGTATGTCGATGCTGGCAAAGGTTGCTCGCTGAGGCAAAGCCCTCGGTCCAGCTAACGTGACGGAGCTGGTTGGCTAGTGACGCCGAAGTCTCCGGAGTAGGTTGATGAAGAGATGGTGAAGCCCCTGGTCTAGCCGAGATGTCGAAGCCTCGATGTCAGCCGATGAGTCGAAGTAGGTTGGCGTGATGGACACCAGCTTGAAGAAGCAATAGTGCGGCCCTGCCGATGCAGGTCGTGACGTGGTCGATGCCGGCTTGATGAAGTGACCGTGCGGCGATGCCGGTATGCCCGCTCCGTGTAATCCGTGGGGCGGGATGTTGGTGATGATTTATCCTTCGCAATGCCGGACTCTTGTTCGGCTTGCCGAGATGATGATCCGAAGAAGTTGAGTTTGGCTCAACAAAGTGACGACGTGTCTAGCGCAGGTCGGCAGCCTGGGAGCAATATCACCGGACTGGTTTGACACCAGCATGATGATGAAGGCGACCTCAGGGGAGGCTTAAAAATTTACGGGCACGTGTTTAAAAACAACGCATAATACCCTAGAAGAGAATTCCTCTAGAAAGGTTGTCCAATGTCACGTTCATAAAGAAACATGAATTCGGGTCGGATTTGTATTCACGCAGAAAACGGATCCAAAAATTGATCCACTCATCGGAAGGTTCCCGGAGTTTGAACCGTCGGATCGAGCTGAAATTTGGAGGGGTGGTAGATATTGGAATTCCGCAGTAGATGAACGGTTGGATCTTCCACATGACCTCCGAGCTAGGCTCTGGAAACCACGCCCTAAACTCGTCCAGATTCCCGTCCAGATTTGAAAGGGCTCCGGTATATCGTAGATTGTCAGAGATACCTCCATAGGAACTTGACGAAATTTTGCATAGATGTTTTATAAGTAATTCCGCACTATTCCACTGAAGCAATCATCAAACTGACGCTTTAGGAGGCGGTGGCGGCAGATACGAGTTCGCTGTCCAGAAAAACAACACGGTCGCCCGAGGGCAATGTTGACGTTGAGCCCCCGGGCTCCCTGGATGATTCCTCCATGATCTTGATAGAGATCGGAGTTGATGTTGATGAAGGCCCTCGAGCCAAGGTGACCAGTCGAGCCAGCGACGAAGATGCCGGCATCGCAGTTGACCTGCAGACGAGCCATCGATCCTTTTGCCGATCACACAGTGGAACTCTCAATGAAAGCACCAATTTTGGTGTCAAAACTGGCAGATCTCGGGTAGGGGGTCCCGAACTGTGCGTCTAAGGCGGATGGTAACAAGAGGCAGGGGACACGATGTTTACCCAGATTCGGGCCCTCTTGATGGAGGTAAAACCCTACGTCCTGCTCTTGTTTATATTGATGAGTATAGGGGTTACAAGAGTTGATCTACCACGAGATCGTAGAGACTAAACCCTAGAAGCTAGCCTATGATTATGATTGTTGTATATGATCTATCGGCTAGCCTGGCCTTGGTTTATATAATGCACCAGAAGCCTAGGATAACAAGATTCCTAGCCGAATACGCCGATGGGGAGGAGTCCTTATCTTGATCACCAAGTCTTCTAGAATCTTCCATGTATGCGGCAGCTGTCCGAACTGGCCCACGAGTATACGACCATGGGGGTCCTTGGCCCAATCTAACAAATCGGGAGATGACGTGGTGAGTACCCCCTAGTCCAGGACACCATCAGTGAAGGTCACCAAATTTAGTATTATCTTGAGCCATCGCGACAAACAAGCAAACTAACACACAAGCAAACAAAAAGCAAGCGAACAAAAAGAGGCAAATAGAGAGGGAGGATAGAGAGAGAGGGCGAATAAAACGGCAAGGGTGAATTGGGGGGAGAGGAAAACGAGAGACAAATGGCAAATAATGTAATGCGGGAGATAAGGGTATGTGATGGGTACTTGGTATGTTGACTTTTGCATAGACCTCCCCGGCAACGGCGCCAAAAATCCTTCTTGCTACCTCTTTTAGCACTGCATTGGTTTTCCCCGAAGAGGAAGGGATGATGCAGCAAAGTAGCGTAAATATTTCCCTCAGTTTTTGAGAAGGAAGGTATCAATCCGGTAGGAGGCTACGCGCGAGACCCTCGTACCTGCACAAAACAAATAAATCCTCGCAACCAACGCAAATAGGGGTTGTCAATCCCTATAGGGCCACTTACGAGAGTGAGATCTGATAGATATGATAAGATAATATTTTTGGTATTTTTATAATAAAGATGCAAAGTAAAATAAAAGCAAAGCAAATAGCAAAGTAAATAACTAAATAGTAGGAGATTAATATGATAAAGATAGACCCGGGGGCCATAGGTTTCACTAGTGGCTTCTCTCGAGAGCATAATTATTCTACGGTGGGTAAACAAATTACTGTTGAGCAATTGACAGAATTGAGCATAGTTATGAGAATATCTAGGTATGATCATGTATATAGGCATCACGTCCAAGACAAGTAGACCGACTCCTGCCTGCATCTACTACTATTACTCCACTCATCGACCGCTATCCAGCATGCATCTAGAGTATTAAGTTAAAAACAGAGTAACGCCTTAAGCAAGATGACATGATGTAGAGGGTTAGACTCATGCAATATGAAGAAAACCCCATCGTTTTATCCTCGATGGCAACAATACAATACGTGCCTTGTTGCCCTTACTGTCACCGGGAAAGGACACCGCAAGATTGAACCCAAAGCTAAGCACTTCTCCCATTGCAAGAAAGATCAATCTAGTAGGCCAAACCAAACTGATAATTCGAAGAGACTTGCAAAGATAACCAATCATACATAAAAGAATTCAGAGAAGATTCAAATTTAGATATATTATAACTGGGCAATATCGGAGCAATCTCAGGCTATCAGTGTTCTAAACCGTTCGATTACGTGACTGGGTCTTACCTGGTCGTCTAATCTGCCGTTAGCGCCATGATGTTCCTCACTCGGCCAACTATCCTAAGTGGACGCTACTCTGGAAGAAAAATCGGAGCCATATGGTTGATTGGGCCTCACCGGCAGCCCATCTCAGCGTCATGAACAAGCTTTCCACACGCTGCCCCACTCGCAACGCATCTTCCTTTTGCACTCAAGCCCTAGCCTAGCCCCACCGGCGATGATGGCGGACCATACACCTCCCAGCGATGCGGATCAGGCCAAGACGGAGGTACGGCGAACCACACCCCTCCCGGCGGTGCGAATCAGGCATGATGGAGGTGTGATGGCCAGACCGTCACATCCTCTTTTTTACGGGCATCACATGCATCCTTCCCTGCCTTCGTCGTGGAAGATTTGGTGAATCGGTCACATCCCAGGTGGATGAGAAGAAGGTGTTATGCGGGAGGGACATGCAGATCCCTTACCGTGGAGGCTGCCATGAGACGTGATGAGGTGGGCAGGTGGCCATGGTTAGATCCTTTTTTATTGACACTGTTTTTCCCTTCCAATCCACCACAGGATGCTGGTTCTGGTATATTGGTTTGGGGATCTAAGGGCTAAGGCAGATTTGCAAAAAAAATCATACCATTGGGTTCCGACTCTATAAAATTTCTGCAGGTGCTCTTAGATCTCAGTTGAGGTATTGGAATCCTAGAGCACACGATTTGCAATGTCTGTTGACCAGGTTAGTTTCCATGTTCTCACATATACAGTATCATCTTAATATCCAAGCATGTGCGCCCATGATTGATGCTACTGGATATGTATATGATATCTATTGCCCTCGAATTAAATCTTACCCAAATGGTATGTAATGTAAAACTAAGCCTGGCTGTGTTAATTAATGCACCACAACAATCGCACATACCCTTTATTTTCCTGTTACAGGGAATCTCCAGACACGAGAAAGTATGTATCTACATCAGTAAATTTCTTAGCTTCTCTAGAAATACGATTTTGGTTTGTTTTATTTATCAGCACTACCCCAATTCACATTGTATTTGTATGCACACTTCTGAAAGTAAGGTTGTCAGGACTGCAGACACTTAGCATAATATATTGCTGCATATATATCAGACTAGATAGAGCAAGCGTTTAACTGTTGATTTATGTAGCATAATATTGTGATGGTACAAAGTTTGCAGCACGGTTTATAATGCAACAAAACAAGGCGTTGTTCATTCTGCAATAATTGACAGAAGGTTTGCCGGTATACCTTTCCTCACATCAAATTACCTTTCACCAATAAGTTGCATTTGTCATGATCTGAAAATCATTATGCGTTTCAAATCTTTAAGCATTAATCATCAGGTGTTGAAAACTATAATAACTTATTGATAGGATCCGCCATATACGGCCATCTCCTTTCTTAAATATGATTATGGCTTTGGACTTTGGAATTCACTTTTGTTTCCTTGTGGTTTATTTCTAGGTATCATTTAGGTAAGGCCAACGCCCAAAGTTGTTCATGGAACTTAACAAAAGAATGGCTTGGCTTTCTTGAGTAGAAAAGACGACAGAGTTATTTTTTTATCGTAGTGTGCCTATTCTGAAACAAGAAGTGAGTGCTTTGCAGATTTTTTTAAATAATATAATTAGAATGAATGAAATATGCGAGGATTGATCTCCTGAGTTGTGTAATTGTTTTAAATATTTTTGGTTCTTTTTTGATGTTCTTGTGAAAAAGTTGGATAAAGGAGACAAGGTGGTTGGTGAGAAGACCCGGATCATGTATGCTTCTGTATCAAGGACTTTTCTCATACCTAGCCCAAGATGAGTTGTTCTACATACGGACAATATTATCAAGAAACATTCTTGTGGCAAGAAGCTCAACAAAAATCTTAGAAATTCTCAAGTCAATCATGCATGCTCATGTATGTGGTATGTCAGGCTTTGTTCATATATATCCCCACAAACGTGGTCTTAAGTTGAATGTTGATCCTAAGTAAGGAGCTTAGGAGAATTCTTGTGTTACAAATTTACAATATATGGCTTTCTTGAATTGTGCATAGCGAGTGATAAGACACTACATGTAATGCCACCTATTTTTTCCAACATATCATTTCTTTATTATTTTCTGCTGATTTTGCTATAGTTATGTGTTTGACAATATTCTTATAATTAGTATGAACAAAACATAGAAGTTTACAATTAATAAGGCTATATGTTTTTCTTGGTTAGTTAAGAGCAAAAGATTGGTTTTCAGGACCGAGTATGGAAGCAATCTATGTTAGCCATGATTATTTTTGTAGTGGTATTCTACTCTAAACCTTGTCTCAGTGTTCATGCTCCAAGTTGAATACCAATCTTCCAATCCTAAAATCTGGAACCCCTATCAATCCTGATCTGCAATTTCATTACTAATATGACCCTCTAGCACTACAGACCAAATAAAACTATTCTTCTGTTTATTGACAAATACCATGTTGTGGCTCAGTTTACGCAATTGTGGCAATACCTACCTTTTCATTGTAAAAATGGACAGGCGCGGCAACGCGCGTCATCAATGATCTAGTATTATTCATAGATAGACTTCATCATAAACCCACAATTCATCGGTCTCAACAAACACACCGCAAAAAGAAGATTACACCGAATAGATCTCCACAAGAGAGGGGGAGAACATTGTATTGAGATCCAAAAAGAGAGAAGAAGCCATCTAGATACTAACTATGGACCCGTAGGTTTGAAGTAAACTACTCACACTTCATCGGAGAGGCTATGGTGTTGATGTAGAAGCCCTCCGTGATCGATGCCCCCTCCGGCGGAGCTTCGGAACAGGCCCCAAGATGGGATCTCGTGGATACAGAAAGTTACGGCAGTGGAATTAGGGTTTGGGGTCCTTTTCTAATTGTTTGGGGGTACGTGGATATATATAGGAGGAAGAAGTACGTCGGTGGAGCAACAGGGGGCCCACGAGGGTCGAGGGCGCGCCTGGGGGGGCAGGCGCGCCCCCCTACCTCGTGGCCTCCTGTTAGTTGGCTTGACGTAGGGTCCAAGTCTCCTGAGTTGTATTCGGTGAGAAAATCACGTTCCCGAAGGTTTCATTCCGTTTGGACTCCGTTTGATATTCCTTTTCTTCGAAACCCTAAAACAGGCAAAAAAACAGCAATTCTGGGCTGGGCCTTCGGTTAATAGGTTAGTCCCAAAAATAATATAAAAGTGGATAATAAATCCCAATAATGTCCAAAACAGTAGATAATATAGCACGGAGCAATCAAAAATTATAGATACGTTGGAGACATATCAGCACTATATGCCTAGCTTAATGGCTTTAAAGAAAGCGCTGCCAGGGAGACAACTCGGAAGTTTTAGAGAGTCATTTATTTCTGTTGAGTGCTTTTATATATTTTAAAAACAACAAAAATAAAGAGGGGAACCCAAAACTTTTTCAAAAAGGAAAGTGAAAGTGAGAAAGACAAGCATTGTTGAAGTGGGAGAGCTCCTTGAACTTTGTTCATGCTCACGTCAACTTTGTGAATCTTCATTACAGAAACTTTTCAACAAAAATATTTATCCCCTTGTACAATTCCATTGTATTATAAAAATAATGTGCCAAGGTTTGCCTTTAGGATGTTTACATTTGCTTGATGGTTTGTACGGTGCAGGACAGAAACTTTGGCTGTAGTGCGTGATTTTACATTTTTAGTTAGAACGTCAAACGGTTCTGATTCTTTTTGCACTGCCTTCCTATACAAATTGTTTATTTTTCCTAATTTTGGAATTTTTCAAGTATCAGAAGTATGGTGAATGTTCAGATTGTTACATACTGTTCTGTTTTAGACAGATTCTGTTTTTGATGCATAGTTTGCTTGTTTTGATGAAACTAACGATTTATATCAGTGGATTAAGCCATGGAAAAGTTATATTATAGTAGACACAATGCAAAAACAAAATATGAATTGGTTTGCAACAGTACTTAGAGTAGTGATTTGCTTTATTATACTAACGGATTTACCGAGTTTTCTGTTGAAGTTTTGTGTGGATGAAGTGTTCGATGATCGAGAAGGTCTCTATGTGAGAAGAAGGAAGAGAGGCAAGAGCTCAAGCTTGGGGATGCCCGAGGCACCACAAGTACTCAAGCGTCTAAGCTTGGGGATGCCCCAGAAGGCATCCCCTCATTCTTCAACAAGTATCGGTATGTTTTCGGATTCGTTTCGTTCATGCGATATGTGCAATCTTGGAGCGTCTTTTCCACTTAGTTTTCATTTTTATTTTATGCACCATGCTGGTATGAGATAGTCCTTGGTTGATTTATAGAAAGCTCTATGCACTTCACTTATATATTTTGAGTATGGCTTTATAGAATGCTTCATGTGCTTCACTTATATCATTTGAAGCTTGGATTGCCTGTTTCTCTTTACATAGAAAACCGCCATTTGTAGAATGCTCTTTTGCTTCACTTATATTTGTTAGAGCACGGGCATATCTTTTGTAGAAAGAATTAAACTCTCTTGCTTCACTTATATGATTATATCTATTTAGAGAGATGACAGGAATTGGTCGTTCACATGGTTAGTCATAAAATCCTACATAAAACTTGTAGATCACTGAATATGATATGTTTGATTCCTTGCAATAGTTTTGCGATATAAAGATGGTGATATTAGAGTCATGCTAGTGAATACTTGTGTTGAGGTTTGTGATTCCCGTAGCATGCACGTATGGTGAACCGTTATGTAACAAAGTCAGAGCATGATTTGTTTATTGATTGTCTTCCTTATGAGTGGCGGTCAGGGACGAGCGATGGTCTTTTCCAACCAATCTATCCCCCTAGGAGCATGCGCGTAGTACTTTGTTTCGATGACTAATAGATTTTTGCAATAAGTATGTGAGTTCTTTATGACTAATATTGAGTCCATGGATTATACGCACTCTCACCCTTCCACCATTGCTAGCCTCTCTAGTACCGCGCAAACTTCGCCGGTACCATAAACCCACCATATACCTTCCTCAAAACAGCCACCATACCTACCTATTATGGCATTTCCATAGCCATTCCGAGATATATTGCCATGCAACTTCCATCATCATCATATACATGACTTGAGCATTCATTGTCATATTGCTTTGCATGATCGTAAGATAGCTAGCATGATGTTTTCATGGCTTGTCCGTTTTTTTATGTCATTGCTACGCTAGATCATTGCACACCCCGGTACACCGCCGGAGGCATTCATATAGAGTCATATCTTTGTTCTAGTATCGAGTTCTAATATTGAGTTGTAAGTAAATAAAAGTGTGATGATCATCATTATTAGAGCATTACCCCAGTGAGGAAAGGATGATGGACACTATGATTCCCCCAAGTCGGGATGAGACTCCGGACTTTAAAAATAAATAAAAGAGGCCAAAGAAGCCCAAATAAAAAAAGAGGCCAAAGAAGCCCACCAAAAAAACAAAAAAATAAGAGAAAAAGAGAGAAGGGGCAATGTTACTATCCTTTTACCACACTTGTGCTTCAAAGTAGCACCATGTTCTTCATATAGAGAGTCTCTTGAGTTATCACTTTCATATACTAGTGGGAATTTTCATTATAGAACTTGGCTTGTATATTCCGATGATGGGCTTCCTCAAATGCCCGAGGTCTTCATGAGCAAGCAAGTTGGATGCACACCCACTTAGTTTCAGTCTGAGCTTTCATACACTTATAGCTCTTAGTGCATCCGCTGTATGGCAATCCCTACTCACTCACATTGATATCTATTGATGGGCATCTCCATAGCCTGTTGATATGCCTAGTTGATGTGAGACTATCTTCTCTTTTTGTCTTCTCCACAACCACCATTCTATTCCACCTATAGTGCTATGCCCATGGCTCACGCTCATGTATTGCATGAAAGTTGAAAAGGTTTGAGAACGTCAAAAGTATGAAACAATTGCTTGGCTTGTCATCAGGGTTGTGCATGATGTGAATACTTTGTGTGGTGAAGATGAAGCATAGCTAGACTATATGATTTTGTAGGGATAGCTTTCTTTGGCCATGTTATTTTGAAAAGACATGATTGCTTTATTAGTAGGCTTGAAGTAGAATCCAAACGGGATAAAAATGGACGGAGAATTATTTTGGAATATTTGTGATTTTTGGGAAGAAAATCAATGCGAGACGGTGCCCGAGGTGGCCACGAGGGTGGGGCCCATGGCCACTATAGGCAGGCACGCCCCCCACCCTCGTGGGCCACCCGTAAGGCGGTTGATGCTCTACTTTCGCCGCAAGAAAGCTATTTTTTGGAAAAATATCTAGGCGAAGGTTTCAACCCAATCGGAGTTACGGATCTCCGGATATAAAAGAAACGGTGAAAGGGCAGCGGAACAGAACGCAGAAATGACAGAGAGACAGATCCAATCTCGGAGGAGCTCTCGGCCCTCCCACGCCATGGAGGCCATGGACCAGAGGGGAAACCCTTCTCCCATCTAGGGAGGAGATCAAGGAAGAAGAAGAAGAAGAAGGGGGCTCTCTCCCCTTGCTTCCGGTGGCACCGGAGTGCCACCGGGGGCCATCATCATCACCGCAATCTTCACCAACAACTTCACCACCATCATCACCAACTCCTCCCCCCTCTATGCAGCGGTGTAACCTCTCTCTTACCCGCTGTAATCTCTACTTAAACATGGTGCTCAACGCTATATATTATTTCCCAATGATGTATGGCTATCCTATGATGTTTGAGTAGATCTGTTTTGTCCTATGGGTTATTTGATGATCGTGATTGGTTTGAGTTGCATGTTTTATTATTGGTGTTGTCATATGGTGCTCTCCGTGTCGTGCAAGCGTGAGGGATTCCCGCTGTAGGGTGTTGAAATACGTTTATGATTCTCTTATAGTGGGTTGCGTGAGTGACTGAAACACAAACCCGAGTAAGGGGGTTGTTGCGTATGGGATAAAGAGGACTTGATGTGTTAATGCTATGGTTGGGTTTTACCTTAATGATCTTTAGTAGTTGCGGATGCTTGCTAGAGTTCCAATCATAAGTGCATATAATCCAAGTAGAGAAAGTATGTTAGCTTATGCTCTCCCTCATATAAAATTGCAATAATGATTACCGCTCTAGTTATCGATTGCCTAGGGACAAATAACTTTCTCGTAACAAAAAGCTCTTTACTAAAACTAATTTAGTTGTGTCTTTACCTAATCAGCCCCTATCTTTTATTTACGCAATCTTTATTATCTTACAAACCTATCCAACAACACCTACAAAGTACTTCTAGTTTCATACTTGTTCTAGGTAAAGCGAACATCAGGCATGCATAGAGTTGTATCGGTGGTCGGTAGAACTTGAGGGAATATTTGTTCTGCCTTTAGCTCCTCGTTGGGTTTGACACTCTTACTTATCAAAAACTGTTGCGATCCCCTATACTTGTGGGTTATCAAGATGCACCTGCTGACTTAGAAGATATTGATGTCACAATTAAACTTGCCAACAGAGATACTATTTCACCAATGGGAATTGTTAGAGATGTTGAAGTCTTGTGTGGGAAAACTAAATATCCTGCTGATTTTCTTGTTCTTGGTTCCCCAGAAGATAGCTTTTGTCCCATTATATTTGGTTGACCCTTCTTGAACACATTTAATGCTAAGATAGATTGCAAAAAGGATGTTGTTATTATTGGTTTAGGTGATATGTCTCATGAATTTAATTTCTCTAAATTTCGTAGACAACACCGTGAAGAGGAATTGTCTAGTAAAGATGAAATTATTGGTCTTGCTTCTATTGTCGTACCTCCTAGTGATCCTTTAGAACAATATTTGCTAGACCATGAAAATGATATGTTTATGAATGAAAGAAGGGAAATAGATGAAGTATTCTTTAAACAGGAACCCATCCTGAAACACAATTTGCCTATAGAAATCCTAGGGGATCCTCCTCCACCCAAGGGTGATCCCGTGTTTGAGCTTAAACCGTTACCTGATACTCTTAAATATGCTTATCTTGATGAGAAAAAGATATATCCTGTTATTATTAGTGCTAACCTTTCAGAGCATGAAGAAGAGAGATTATTGAAAACTCTGAAGAAGCACCGTGCTGCTATTGGATATACTCTTGATGATCTTAAGGGCATTAGTCCCACTCTGTGTCAACACAAAATAAATTTGGAGGAAGATGCCAAACCAGTTCGTGATCATCAACGACGGCTGAATCCTAAGATGAAGGAAGTGGTAAGAAAGGAGATACTAAAGCTTTTTGAGGCAGGTATAATTTATCCCGTTGCTGATAGTCAGTGGGTAAGTCCTATCCATTGTGTCCCTAAGAAGGGAGGTATTACTGTCGTTCCTAATGATAAAGATGAGTTGATCCCGAAAAGAATTATTACAGGTTATAGGATGGTAATTGATTTCTGCAAATTAAATAAGGCTACTAAAAAAGATCATTACCCCTTACCTTTTATTGATCAAATGCTAGAAAGATTATCCAAACATACACATTTTTTCTTTCTAGATGGTTATTCTGGTTTCTCTCAAATACCTGTGTTAGCCAATGATCAATCAAAGACTACTTTTACTTGCCCTTTTGGTACTTTTGCTTATAGACGTATGCCTTTTGGTTTATGTAATGCACCAGCTACCTTCCAAAGATGCATGATGGCTATATTCTCTGACTTTTGTGAAAAGATTTGTGAGGTTTTCATGGACGATTTTTCCGTCTATGGATCCTCTTTTGATGATTGCTTAAGCAACCTTGACCGAGTTTTGCGGAGATGTGAAGAAACTAATCTTGTCTTGAATTGGGAAAAGTGTCACTTTATGGTTAATGAAGGTATTGTCTTGGGGCATAAAGTTTCTGAAAGAGGTATTGAGGTTGATAAAGCCAAGGTTGATGCTATTGAAAAGATGCCATGTCCCAAGGACATCAAAGGTATAAGAAGTTTCCTTGGTCATGCCGGTTTCTATAGGAGGTTCATTAAGGACTTCTCAAAAATTTCTCAGACTCTGACTAATTTATTACAAAAATATATACCATTTGTCTTTGATGATGATTTTGTAGAAGCATTTGAAATACTTAAGAAAGCATTGATCACTGCACCTATTGTTCAGCCACCTGATTGGAATTTACCCTTTGAAATTATGTGTGACGCTAGTGATTATGTTGTAGGTGCTGTTCTAGGGCAAAGAGTTGATAAGAAATTAAATGTTATTCAATATGCTAGTAAAACTCTAGACAATGCTCAGAGAAATTATGCTACTACTGAAAAGGAATTCCTAGCGGTTGTATTTTCTTGTGATAAGTTTAGACCATATATTGTTGATTCTAAAGTAACTATTCACATGGATCATGCTGCTATTAAATACCTTATGGAAAAGAAAGATGCTAAACCTAGACTTATTAGATGGGTTCTCTTGCTACAAGAATTTGATTTGCATATTGTTGATAGAAAGGGAGTTGAGAACCCCGTTGCAGACAACTTGTCTAGGTTAGAAAATGTGCTTGATGACCCACTACCTATTGATGATAGCTTTCCTGATGAACAATTAAATGTCATAAATGCTTCTCGTACTACTCCATGGTATGCTGATTATGCTAATTATATTGTTGCTAAATTTATACCACCTAGTTTCACATACCAACAAAAGAAAAAAAATTCTATGATTTGAGGCATTACTTTTGGGATGACCCACATGTTTATAAAGAAGGAGTAGATGGTGTTATTAGACGTTGTGTACCTAAGCATGAACAGGAACAGATCCTACGCAAGTGTCATTCCGAGGCTTATGGAGGACACCACGCTAGAGATAGAACTGCACATAAGGTATTGCAATCCGGTTTTTATTGGCCTACTCTCTTCAAGGATGCCCGTAAGTTTGTTTTATCTTGTGATGAATGTCAAAGAATTGGTAATATTAGTAGACGTCAAGAAATGCCTATGAATTATTCACTTGTTATTGAACCATTTGATGTTTGGGGCTTTGATTATATGGGACCTTTTCCCGCCTCTAATGGATACACACATATTTAAGTTGATGTCGATTACGTTACTAAGTGGGTAGAAGCTATTCCAACTAGTAGTGTTGATCATAACACCTCTATTAAGATGCTTAAAGAAGTTATTTTTTCCAAGGTTTGGAGTCCCTAGATATTTAATGAGTAATGGTGGTTCACATTTTATTCACGGTGCTTTTCGTAAAATGCTTGCTAAGTATGATGTTAATCATGGAATTGCATCTCCTTATCACCCACAGTCTAGTGGTCAAGTAGAATTGAGTAATAGAGAACTCAAATTAATTTTGCAAAAGACCGTTAATAGATCTAGAAAGAATTGGTCCAAGAAACTTGATGATGCATTATGGGCCTATAGAACTGCATATAAAAATCCTATGGGTATGTCTCGGTATAAAATGGTTTATGGAAAAGCATGTCACTTACCTCTCGAACTAGAACATAAGGCTTATTGGGCTATTAAAGAACTCAATTATGATTTCAAACCTGCCGGTGAGAAGAGGTTATTTGACATTAGCTCACTAGATGAATGGAGAACCCAAGCCTACGAGAATGCCAAATTATTTAAAGGAAAAGTTAAAAGATGGCATGACAAAAGAATACAAAAGCGTGAGTTTAATGTAGGTGATTATGTATTGCTATACAACTCTCGTTTAAGATTTTTTGCAGGAAAACTTCTCTCTAAATGGGAAGGTCCTTACGTTATCGAGGAGGTCTATCGTTCCGGTGCCATAAAAATCAACAACTTCGAAGGCACAAATCCGAAGGTGGTGAACGGTCAAAGAATTAAACATTATATCTCAGGTAATCCTATAAATGTTGAAACCAATGTTATTGAAACCGTAACCCCGGAGGAATACATAAGGGACACTTTCTGGAACGTTTCAGACTCCGAAAAGGAATAGGTAACCCCGGAGGAATACATAAGTAAACCGACTCCAAAACAGTTCTAATGGCAATTTTCTTCCATTTTGGAATATTTAGAAAGATAGGAAAATAAGAACCAGTCCGGGAAGGACACGAGGGTGGAGGGCGCCCCCCCCCCCCCCCCCCCGCTACCTCGTGGGCACCTCGTGTGCTCTCCGGACTCCGTTTTCTTACACGTCATGTATTTTGGTCGGTAAAAATTCATTATATAACCTCCCGAAGGTTTTGATCACCGTATCACGCAAATATCTCTCGTATTTGTTTCGAGCTGTTTTTCTGACAGATCTAGGTCGTCATGTCATCTTCAAGTGCCGCCAAGGACAAGTTTTTCGAGAAGGTCATCAACCCCTACCTCGCGGAAGTGCTCCAACACCCTCAAACCATTGAGATGCATGAGGGGGTGCTGCACATCCGTGATGCTGAGGGACCAAGGAGGACCGGAAGCGTGGAGACAAGGCTCGAGGCAATGGAGAAACAAGTTTTCAAGTGCCAGGAGATGGTGGAACACGGAGTTCACCAACAACCACAAGCTGGATGCCAAGAACATTGGGGAGACCATCTTCAAGTTTCACAAGAAGATCGAGCACCTCCAAGCCCAAATCTATGACCTACAAAACCAAAACTGTGAGTATGAATATAGTTTCAAAAGGATGAGTTTGGCTGCAGATTTGAGGATCCAGGAGACCCGATCATCCTTCTATGATGGCGAGCCTATGCCTTGGAAGAAGGATGACAAGCCTACATCATCAACAACTCCACCCCCTCCACCAACAAAGAAGAATTGAGTATCTGGTATGGGCACTCCCCTTGGCAACTGTCAAGCTTGGGGGAGTGCCCCGAAATCGTATCACCATCACTTTTATCTTTACCATTTTTCTTAGTTCGATCCTTTTGGTAATATCTTGATCTAGTAGAATAAACGTTTTTAGTATGATCTAGTTGTGAGTTTTGCTTTATGATCCTTCTATGTAATCGAGTCCGTGAGCTATATATAATAAAGATTAGTGTTGAGTCAAGGGCTTAATTATTTTGCCACGATATTGAGTGAATAAAAGAAAAGGAGAAAGAATAAAAAGGAAATAAAAGAGATCATATAGATCTTATGGAGAGTAATGAGCTCACATATAAAAAGTATGATGAATAAAAGTTGTTGAGAGTTGAAAAACATAGTTTTAGTCATCGTTGCAATTAATAGAAAGTAATAAAGAAAGAGAGGTCTTCACATATAAATGTGAGCACTCATTAAAATATGACATGCTAAAGAGTTGACGTTGGACAAGGAAGACAACGTAATGGGTTATGTTTTCTTACATCTGAGATAAATTATATTGTCATGGATCATCCAACATGGTTGAGATTGCCTTTCCTTCTCATGCTAGCCAATTCTTTGCACCAAGTAGAGATACTACTTGTGCTTCCAAATATCCCTAAACCCAGTTTTGCCATGAGAGTCCACCATACCTACCTATTAATTGAGTAAGATCCTCCAAGTAAGTTGTCATCGGTGCAAGCAATAAAAATTGCTCTCTAAATATGTATGACTTATTAGTGTGGGAGAAAATAAGCTTTATATGATCGTGTGATATGGAAGAAATAAAAGCGACGAACTGCATAATAAAGGTCCATATCACAAGTGGCAATATAAAGTGACGTTCTTTCGCATTAAGATTTTGTGCATCCAACCATAAAAGCGCATGAAAACCTCTGCTTCCCTCTGTGAAGGGCCTATCTTTTACTTTTATCTCCTACCTTGCATAAGAGTCATGGTGATATTCACCCTTCCTTTTTACATTTTATTTTTTGGCAAGCACAACATGTTGGAAAGATCCTGGTATATATGGCTAATTGGATGTGAGTTTTCATGAACTATTATTGTTTGACATTACCCTTGAGGTAAAACATTGGGAGGCAAAACTATAAGCCCCTATCTTTCTCTGTGTCCGATTAAAACTCCATTCCCATAAGTATTGCCTGAGTGTTAGCAATTGTGAAAGACTATATGATAGTTGAGTATGTGGACTTGCTGAAAAGCTCTTATATTGACTCTTTCCTATGTTATGATAAATTGCAATTGCTCCAATGACTGAGATTATAGTTTGTTAGTTTTCAATGAAATTTATGATTCATACTTGAAATTGTGATTGAATTGTTACTTTAGCATAAGAGATCGTATGACAAGAATTATATAAGTTGTTGTTCTAAGAATGATCATGATGCCCTCATGTCCGTATTTTATTTTTATTGACACCTCTATCTCTAAACATGTGGACATATTTTTCGATTTCGGCTTTCCCTTGAGGACAAGCGAGGTCTAAGATTGGGGGAGTTGATACGTCCATTTTGCATCATGCTTTTATATCGATATTTATTGCATTATGGGCTGTTATTACACATTATGTCACAATACTTATGCCTATTCTCTCTTATTTTACAAGGTTTACATAAAGAGGGAGAATGCCGGTAGCTGGGATTATGGGCTGGAAAAGGAGGAAATATTAGAGACCTATTCTGCACAGCTCCAAAAGTCTTGAAACTTCACAGAAGTCATTTTCAGAATATATAAAAAATACTGAGCGCAAGAAGTTCACCAGGGGGCCACACCCTACCCACGAGGGTGGGGGCGCGCCCCCTACCTCGTGGGCCCCCTGGTGGCCCTCCGATGCCCATCTTCTGCTATATGGAGTCTTTCAATGAAAAAAATTCAGAAGCCATCTTTCTGGATGAGCTCCGCCGCAACGAGGCAGAACCTTGGCAGAACCAATCTAGGGCTCTGGCGGAGCTGTTCTGCCGGGAATCTTCCCTCTGGGAGGGGGAAATCATCACCAACGATCCTCTCATCGGGAGGGGGTCAATCTCCATCAACATCTTCACCAGCACCATCTCCTCTTAAACCCTAGTTCATCTATTGTATCCAATTCTTGTCTCCAAGTCTGGGATTGGTACTTGTGGGTTGCTAGTAGTGTTAATTACTCCTTGTAGTTGATGCTAGTTGGTTTATTTGGTGGAAGATCATATGTTCAGATCCTATATACATATTAATACCCCTCTGATTATGAACATGAATATGCTTTGTGAGTAGTTACGTTTGTTCCTGAGGACATGGGAGAAGTCTTGCTATTAGTAGTCATGTGAATTTGGTATTCGTTCGATATTTTGATGAGATGTATGTTGTCTCTCCTCTAGTGGTGTTATGTGAACATCGACTACATGACACTTCACCATTATTTGGGCCTAGAGGAAGGCATTGGGAAGTAATAAGTAGATGATGGGTTGCTAGAGTGACAGAAGCTTAAACCCTAGTTTATGCGTTGCTTCGTAAGAGGCTGATTTGGATCCATATGTTTCATGCTATGGTTAGGTTTACCTTAATACTTTTGTTGTAGTTGCGGATGCTTGCAATAGAGGTTAATCATAAGTGGGATGCTTGTCCAAATAAGGGCAGTACCCAAGCACCGGTCCACCCACATACCAAATTATCAAAGTACCGAACGCGAATCATATGAACATGATGAAAACTAGCTTGACGATATTCCCATGTGTCCTCGGGAGCGCTTTTCTCTATATAAGAGTTTGTCTAGGCTTGTCCTTTGCTACAAAAAGGATTGGGCCACCTTGCTGCACTTTATTTACTTTTGTTATTTGTTACTCGTTACAAATTATCTTATCACAAAACTACATGTTCCCTATAATTTTAGTGCTTGCAGAGAATACCTTGCTGAAAACCGTTTATCATTTTCTTCTGCTCCTCGTTGGGTTCGACACTCTTACTTATCGAAAGGACTACGATAGATCCCCTATACTTGTGGGTCATCAACCACCTAGCAAAGTAGCGACAAGCAACCAAACAGACGACAGAGAGCACAAAAGTAGCACCCCACCTAGGCGACAGATACAAAAGCCCAACAGGGATGGTCATGGCACGCAGGATAGTCGTTCATCTGTGAGAACCACCCTTGTAGATTCTCGTTCTACAAAACCAGAGTTTATATTTTAGAAAATGGACGAAAAAACTCAGATAAAACTCGACAAAGAACAAAGTATGAGACAAAGGAAAAAACAATTGAAAACAACCCAAAACCAGTTGAAGCACCCCACTTATATAAACCGAGGACCAAAAGGGTGTGTATTGTGTACCAATACAACTCTATTTGGCCTTGAGTGCCAATTAGCATTTTCTAATCACGTGTGCATTCCGCAAAAGGGAAATAAATTTCTATTTAGAGCGGCTCCCATGGCTGAGCTGACCATGCGGCACCTCCTCACGTTTCTGACGCCACATTGGCCCACCAACCCAGGGCTTCCCGGACCCATATATCCCTCTTAACACAACTCAGCCCAGACCGGCGTTAGATTTTATTTTCCTTTTGCTTCAGGGCCAGCCATTGCTCCTATTTTTCTATCCAGCTTGCGGCTTATTAATTAGGGTTTATCCAGGACACATCTAGATGTGCCTTAGTCATTCTAAGTGACACAAGTAAGCACAGAAAGGAAAAGTAAAAGGAAAAGGAAAAAGAAAATATCCACATGAATTTTTGTGTGAGATCAATGATATAGGACTTAGATGTGCAATACTTATGGCACATCTAGATGTGCTTTAGCAAAACTGTATTATTTTTCTTGTAGAAGATGGCTTGGAGCTATATTCCTTCGAGATCAAATGGATCCCGATCTAGTTTAGCTCATTTCAAAAAACGAGAAAACTCAACTTAAATAAAAACTATAGTTAATTCATACTCAACTTCTGAGTCATTTCAAAATATCTTTTGCACCATACATGATATATCTATTAATTAACACCACCATACCCAGGAATTGGGGGGACATAACCATAATTTGTGCCAAAAGACACTTAAGGAACAAGTTCATTAAAAGACCCACCAAACACACGCCATGGCTCACGTCGTCGTGACCCACTAATCACGGTCGGGGGTTGACTCTTGCATCCAGAAACAACCATGCTCGTCCATCTTTATCCCTCATCCAGCAGCAGCCACAACGTGGCCATCCAGCCATCATGCACGTCCTCCTTGTCAAGCAGCCACTGAGACAGTTGTGTCGATGAACTGACCCCTACCATCTCAATCTCCCCTCGAAACCCACTTCAGGCCTTGTTCGGTTCAAGAGTGTATAATCCTCTAGTGGATTTAATCCTCTAGAGGATTGGGTGATCCCCCACCCTGCACCAAATCCCCTCAGGGAACAAATACATGTCACCAAGCAATCCATATCGATTTTTTATGCATTCGGTTTATCCCTTGCTGCAGATAGAGAGAGAAGGGGGAGTAGACAGGGGATAATCACAAAGAGAGACAAGGAGAACAAACCTGAAGGTCTTTTGGCCGGCTGCCTCCTCTTCTCCGGCGTGAGGCGGCGGGGGAGATTGGTCGAAGTCAACTAGGGTTTCGGCCGGGCTCCATGGTTGTCTGGGTCGCCGCCGAGCTTTGTGCCGTTTCCTTTGAATGTTGTGCGGGAGAAGAAGGGGAAGGAGGAAGCGCGTCGTCGCTATATGCTCCGGCGGCGTCTTCAGCGCCGGCGCCGGCGTCGCTGAATGGAGAGAGGGAGAGCAGGTCGGGGCGAGAGAGCGAGAGCTCGCGTAATGATTCGCGAGAGGTTTGCTTCCACGTGATGGGCCGCGTGGGTCATTTCCCTGCGATTTCCACGCGGTTTGCGAGGGATTTGGCCCAGACCGGGTCCAACCGGAGACACATATAATGACAGGCCGGGATCCAACCCCGGCTGGGGCTAAACCCACCCGGATTGGCCGGGTTTTGGCCCAATACCGGCGGGGACGGGATTAAACGAACAGGGCCTCATGGATCTCGTCGTCGCAACCCACAAATGACAGTTGGGGTGGACTTACACATCCAGCAACAACCATGCCCACCCCCATCTTATAACTCTTCCAGCAACAACCACGCCCTGGTCATCCGACCGCCGCGTTCGTCCTCCTTGTCAAGCATCCACTACCACCGTTTGTGTCGATGAAATGGCCCCGACCATCCCAATCTTTGCTGGAAACCCGCTTGAATCCTAGACCCCCGAAACACCATAGAACCGGTGGAAGGGAGGGCACAATTCATACCTTAGATGTAGGAAATACGCCACCACTCGTCAGACCTGCCATGGATACCGTTGTCGATAACGATCCACAAATCACATCCGGGGGTGGGCTTGCAGATACACAACACCGGTCTTCTGCAACTGCCGAAGATGAGACGGGCATTGTGATGGCGACGAAGAGGGCATGAAGCCATTATGGCGATGGAGGCACATGGCACAAGTGAAAGAGAGAAAAGGGAAAGAATGAAGAGCGGCCGACCCAAAAAGTGTTGGAGTTGTGTCGAATATGATGTACAAGGTAGGTTACAGTTGGACTTGTAGTTGTATTGTGTTTAGATAGGATATGGAGTCGTGTCCAGGTAGGACACTTGTATCCTAGGCCTCTCATATATAACGGGGGTAGACACACGATGTAACATATGTCAACATAATAGCACAGGCGCGCAAGGTGGAGCCGGCGGCGTGTGCCGGCGCCCGGGTGGCCGGTGTGCGGTATTGTGACGGTGTCACGGGGAGGAGCGCCCGTAGTCAAGCCCCGAGGATATAGCCATATCGGTGAATCTCGTTAACAAATTTCGGTGTCGTGCTTGTGTGATTGCTTGGTCCTCGGATAATCAACGGAGTGCCTCGAATTTATTCTAACAAGTAATATCATGAGCTAGGTTATGAGGTGGGTTTGGTTGATCTAGAGGAGACGAAGATACCGTCGAAGGATCAAGCGTCGGCGATGCAATCGGAAAATACGGCGCGACAACGCAATCACGTGGAGCAGCGTCGAATTGGATTCCGAGTCGGCGAGATCGAACGTGACCTGCGGGCTGCAGCAGTAGCGTGTGCGGCAACGCTGTTTGGCAAGAAGGTACGGTCCAGCACGGCGGCTGGAGGCGGGCTAGCGGAACCCAACGCGGGCGCTCGTACATGTTGTGGCTGGAGGCAGCGGCAGGTTTGGCGGTTCTCTGGGTGCAATCTGAAACAGCAAGTCACGGGATTTGTTTTGAGAAAAAAAAGAGGAGACCAAGTCTCCACGTATGACACTGACGATAGGCATGCAGATCAATTGGCGAAAGAAATCCATCAAGGGATATGTGCATCCATCGGAATTGGCAAGTGCTTGGACAAGGCAATTAGCCGGCATCTGGGTTGAGTGCCATGGAGCTACACAAGTGAAGACCAGAATAAATTTTGGTTGGAATTTGCTAGATGTACACGGACTGCAGGGCGTTGCGTCTGGTAGCAGCTTGGTTATTTTTTCATGGGTCGGCTGTACAAAGAATCATGGTGCCAACGGGTATCAGGTTTGAGGTGGAGAAGTTCGATGGGACTAAGAACCTTGGGTTATGGCAGACAATGATGAAAATTTGTTGGCGCAA
This sequence comes from Triticum urartu, assembly GCF_056163025.1. Taxonomy (NCBI): domain Eukaryota; kingdom Viridiplantae; phylum Streptophyta; class Magnoliopsida; order Poales; family Poaceae; genus Triticum; species Triticum urartu. The sequence goes on along the minus strand of NC_141877.1, from coordinate 422,637,954 downwards.
TAGGGATACTTGAAGGCGTTGTGGAAAGTCATGTCAGTTAAGATGGAATTATCAAGCGGTGGATGAAAAATCGCGGAAGACGATTTGGGAGTCTCGAGCGTGTCGTACAGTCGAACGAGTTCGGCTAGGTCGGACTAGGCAGTCTGACGGATCGACGTGAGTCGGTTGGTACAGAAGACGGTGGTGGAATCGGCGCTGACGACATAGGAGCGTGATGCTGATGGTGACCGACTTCTGGGCGTGGAAACACGTGGCGTGGGCCCGAGGGCTTGTGTGGCTTTGACAAGACTATGGTGCGGGATTGCTTCAAGGTAGTGTATACACGGAGCTTGAAGTCGATTAGGCGCATGGGTGGACTGATCATCTACCATGGAGTCATGTTGAAGGTGGAGCTGGAGTTTGGAGGACTTCACTCGGTGCTGATTGAGGGGCTACGGCGTAAGTGCACGGAGAGTCGAATCCTATTCAGCGGGAAAAGCGAGGGACACGTAATTCGGACCGGAGCCCAGTGGTCTGATGAAAGCGTAAAACTCGTCATCGGTCGGCGATGACCAATGGTACTCTGCAGTGGGGGTTGAGTGGTGTGGGTTCGTGACCCTTGAGACTCGACCAGGACAGCGGAGGCTCGACGCGGTAATAGTGGCGAGGCGTGCGGTGCGCACGGGACATGGAGACGGACCAGGGCTCTGGTGGTCATACATGTGGTGAGACAACTGCGAATTTGACTCGGAATGACTACAAGCAACGGTGAAATTCTTTCAAGTTTCAGACAGACCGTCAAGAAAGGAGCGGTGATGTTGAGTTCAGGTAACTCTTATGTGTGACACCCAATATATGAGTTGTTCACTTTCACGCAGGTCAGTGATCAGTGTGTGATGGCGTTGAACTGATACTCTGGAAGTTGGGAGCGCAAACTAGAGTAACGTGGGACTTAATTTTGCTCGAGTGTTGACTGTGGTCAAGAAAAGGAGGGACTTTGCAGATGGAGTCATATGGAGTTTTTGGAGTAGCAGCGATACTCATGGGATAAGCTCAAGTCCAATGTACATGAAAGTTTGACGCATGGACAAATTCAGGGTGGTGGAGCATATACGCCAAGGTGGAGTTTGTTGGAGTTGTGTCGAATATAGTGTACAAGGTAGGTTACAGTTGGACTTGTAGTTGTATTGTGTTTAGATAGGATATGGAGTCGTGTCCAAGTAGGACACTTGTATCCTAGGCCTCTCATATATAGCGAGAGTAGACACACAATGTAACCTATGCCAACATAATAGCACAGGCGTGCAAGGTGGAGCCGGCGGCGTGTGCCGGCGCCCGGGTGGCCGGTGTATGGTATTGTGACGGTGTCACGGGAAGGAGCGCCCGTAGTCAAGCCCCGGGAATGTAGCCATATCGGTGAGCTTCTTTAACAAATCTCGGTGTCGTGCAGTATGATTGCTTGGTCCTCGGATGATCGACGGAGTGTTCGGATTTATTCTAACAAAAAGAATCTTCTCACATGAATCTGCCTTATGTGTGTGTTGACCCGGTCAAAATAATCAGCGCCCTCCCATATGACGCACCGAAACAACGGGCCAGCCCAGAGGCGACGGTCAAGGATCATCGAGAAGGCCGCGAGGGGGACGAGACGAGGCCGGCCGCAGACATCGTCGTCGCGTTACACCACACCGGATGCGATGCACACTCGCGTCGGACAGCGATCCGCCGAGCCGGCCGCGCTCTCCATTGAACCGAATCCCTACCCTGCATCTTTGAACCGAGCAATGTTAGCGGCCCATCTCCAAAGGCCGGAGCAACGTGGCCCCGAAATTCCGATGCAGCCATGGCACGAAAGCAACGGTCGCCATCAGGCTCCGCCGGCACGGCGCCCGCCCGGGGCTTGGCTGCTTATGCCATCACATCACACGATTGACACCGACTGATGTGACTGTTCCGTAGTAAAAAAATACTACGGCGGTCGGGCAGTAAAACCGCGGCGGGAGAAGCTTATGTGCATTGACCGTGTGGTGCCGGGCCGCGCCAAGTTACCTGGACCTGGGGAGCGACGAGCACCGGAGTTACCAGTAGTACCACCTGCAGCGTTGACGGGATTCATGCCGACGATAAGGAGGAGGAGGAGGAGGACGCGATGTCTCCTTGCATTGACCGAGACGGCTCGAGTCGACCCTGCATGCTAGTAATATCGATCGGCACGCAACGTCCAGACGCGAGGCGTCAATCAGTCAATCAATCCACCGTGCGCCAGCGACGTCTGATTTCTCAGCCAGCTCTGCGCGCCAGGAGGCTGAGGTTGATCCTGATGTGGCCTCGCCTGCCGAAACCCTGGCGCTCCCAGGGCGCGCGCCGGGCCAAAGCTCGCGCACCGGGCCGTGTCCAGTTGGCGCCGTCCTCGGGGCAGGAAGAAGGGCACCGCCATGGCCAGCAAGCGACAAGCGCGGGCATGTGCGCGCGATCTCATGCCGCCAGAGCGGCGCATGTGCGCGCGATCTCGTGGCCGTGGCCGCGGCCGCCGCATGAGACACGATCACGGTCTCGCACACGCCCGCCCGTAATCAGAAACGGCCAAGGACCAGGAAAGTACAGCGAGGCAGCGGGGGAAAGCCGAAAGCGGCACCCTTTCTGCTGCCCAGGGAGCACAAGAGCGCCAAAATCCACATGCTCACCACCCGGCCTAAGCTAATCCGCTCTCGGCCGCGGAAAGGGAATAAGATATCGGGGCATCATGGATCCCTGATGATGATCATCATCATGATATATCCTCTGATTTTGCAGGCAGCGCTCCAAACAGGCACATGGGAATCGAGTGAGAGAAGGAAAAACAACAGAGAATGTCCAGCGAGAGGGGGGAAAATAGCGGAGAATGTCACGCTAGGAACATGCATAGATTCTCATTCGAAGACCCCGGTCGCGTTGCCTGCTCATTGCAATCAAATTGCCGTTTCTGCATTGATTTGTATTGGAGTAGTAGTACAAGAAAAGATCAACACTTATTAAGTGCACGACGGCAGATAATAAAAATAAATAAATAAAACAGAAGAAAATACAGTCATTTTCTAGTCCGTCCTCTGTGTAGAAAATTGAAGGCCAGGGGTAGGGGGCGGCTCATACAGTGCCTGCAGGGTGCAGACCCATGATCCAACTCCACGGGCGAGGCATTATTTTTCTCCGAAAGCGTCGCGCTGGAGCCCGCGACGGTTGCCTTGGATACGTGCGCCACAGGGGATCCAAAGAAGAGACGAACGTGCACATATCCAAGCTTGGTAAGAGGCCATAAACTAATCCGAGGCCCTACACAAAGCGCAGAAACCCCTGCCGGCCTAGGGAAAACGTGATGTGCCTTCGAGTACTGTTGAATCTGCACCAACTGAACACGACCTTCTCATGCACAAGCAACAGGGAGGCGCATGCCAAACAAGCAGAGCATGGGTTGCACATGCCACGCAAAGGCACCAGTGTGAGTCTTCAAACATCTCTTTCTTCTTACCATAGTAGAGGATAGAGAAAAGAAAACCAACTCAAGAGAATACATCTAGGAGTGCCACTACTTGCTACTGCAAACATCGAATAACGGAAGAGGAAAGGCTATTTTTCTCTTGCATCGCATTGCGTTCTCCAGTGAAAAGGGGGGAGAATATCTGAATATGGCGTGACCAAACAGGGAAATTTTGAACCGTTCGCTTTCCCTCTTCCTGTCCCCCTCAGCGCGGCGCTTGGCTTGCTCAGTCTCACAGCTGTTTCTTGGCATCCGTCTCCTCGTCCTGTCCGTCGTCGCAGCTGTCCTTGCCGGCCGGCCCTTTCCCTTCCTTGGGGCTCTCCAGGGCCCTCTTCTCCTCCTCCTCTTCGTCGTTGTCCTTCGCCGCCGCCGCTGCCGCCGACTTGCCGCCGTCGAGACACCGCTTCTCGGCGCGCGCTTTCAGGGCCTCCAGCAGCTCCTCCATCGCCCTCTCCTTCCCGTTCCTCCGGTTCTTGATCAGCACCTCGCTCACGTCCGCCGGCGTGATCTCCGCCGCCTCGATCCATTCCTCCAGCCCCCGCATCACCTCGGCGCCGTCGTCCGCGCCGGATTCGAGACAGAGGTAGTTCTTGAGGAGGATCTTGAGCGCCGGGAACGTGCAGTAGCTCATGAAGACGTGCATGTCCATCCGGCCGGACCGGAGCAGTGCCGGGTCCAGCTTCTCGATGTGGTTCGTGGTGAAGACGAAGATGCGCTCCGACCCGCAGCACGACCACAGCCCGTCGGTGAAGTTGAGCAGGCCGGAGAGCGTGATCGACCGCCCCGACGCCGCCCCCGCTTCCTGGTCGATCGCGCCGTCCAGGGTTGACCGCGGCTTCGGCGCCGGGGGCAGGGCCGCCCGGTTGGTGAGGTCGACGGAGCAGTCGATGTCCTCGATCACGATGATGGACTTGGACGTGGTCTTCATCAGCAGCTTCCGCAGCTCGGCGTTGCTGCTCACCTCGGTGAGCTCGAGGTCGTACACGTCGTACCCGAGGAAGTTGGCCATGGCCGCGATCATGCTGGACTTGCCGGTCCCCGGCGGGCCGTACAGGAGGTACCCGCGCTTCCAGGCGCGGCCCGTGCGCTCGTAGAACGAGCTGCCGGCGGCGAAGTCGCGGAGGTCGGCCATGATGGACGCCTTGCGGTCGGGGTCCATGGCGAGGGTGTCGAACGTGCTGGGGTGCTTGAAGGGGACGGGGTCCCAGGGGAGGCCGCGCGAGTCCATGGCCCCGCCGCGCGCGTTGGTGTAGAGCAGCCGGTCCTGGCTCCGGCGGCGGATCTCCTGCGCCGTGGCGAGGATGTGGTCGAGGTAGGCCGGCAGCAGCTTCTCCCGGTCGCCGCGGCGGATCCGGAGCGTGAACCGGCGCTTCTCCTCGGGGAGCGGGCGCCAGGAGAAGCCGGGGGACTGGCGCGGCGCCACCACGTGCTCCCACGTGACGGCCGCGCCGCGGAAGGCGTCGACGACGCGGTCGCTGGCGGCGAGCCCGAAGGTGAAGGAGGTGGCGTTGTGCGGGCGCGTGAGGCTGAGCCGGGCCCCCGACGCCGGCGCGGCCGTGCTGCTGAGGTAGAGCTGCACGGCGTCGTAGATCTCGTTGTTGCTCATCCCGTCCGTCTCCGTGACGTCGAAGTAGCAGTAGGGCGAGAAGGCGCGGGTGAGGCGCCCGAGCAGCCGCGCCAGCGCCGCCCGCAGCTCCGCCGGGAACACGGCGTGCAGCACCCCTTGCAGGAACGCCAGCGCGCCCATGAGGGACGCCAGCATCGTCCAGTACTCCTTCATCGTCGGTCGCCCCGCCTCTCTCCCACCCGGCCTGGACTTGGAGGAAGAAGAAACTCACGCGAGGGGGGATGGGAACCGACTGAAACGGCGAGGTTGGGCTTGGACAAGTTTTCCTTCGAAGGGTCGGGGGGCGAGGGTTTTATAGGAGGAGAGGCTGAGATGAGCTGGGAACGAAGGATTATTTTAGGGGAAAATGAAAGATGAAGCCTTGTGTGAGTAGGCCATGGCCTCAGAGCAAGGTCGCCATCGATGGAGATGTGGTACAATAAATTATTGGAAGTATAGGCAGGCAATGCAGCGAAGAAGGGTGCGCATGCATGCACATACCATGAGAGATCTTCACTGTGGACCGAGAGGGGGATATGGACCTGCATATGGATCCTGTTGGGTTTGGTAGAGGGTTGAAAACAAGGATGAAAATGAAGCAAAAACTTTTTGCTTTTTCGGAGGAAAAAGAGAATCAGGGAGGAAATTGGAAAACAGAAATAGAAACAGATTTTCTTTTACATAGAAACGGAACCGTGTTTTTCGGAAATGGAAAACAAAACGAAAAGTCTGACAGTAGAGATGAAAACGGAGCGGAAACGTTCTGCTTTTTCAGAGAAAAAGAGAAAACGAAGAGGTAATATGGAAACGGAAAAATAGAAGCGGAATTCTTTTTCACGGAAACGGAAACAAAACGGAGCCGCGTTTTTCGGTGGAACTCACACGAAAACTGAACTTTTCACTTTCGTGAATATGGAATTTCCTTTTTTACTGTAGGTCTATGGCTGTTTGGTAGCTCAACCATCAAATAACACATAATGATAGAGTGATCAGAATGACCCATGTGAGGCAAACTTCTACTAGCACGCACCAATTTAACGACTATATGCAGTTGTCCTCTACTACCACAATATTATGTTAAGTCGCTAACCTAATTACATTATTTTTATAGCCATGTTAACAATTGATTAAGTCTGTTGGTTTTCTTTTATTTTCTTCATGGTTCAAGGGGTTTTTAACTTTCGTTCAACACCCGTTTTCGTTGTCATGTTTGCTCTGTTTTGTTTTTGATAGTATCTGCTTCCATATTCCGGGGATTTTGTATTTGTTTCCTCTTTCACAAAAAAAATATATATGGTAGCATCCAGTCCCGTTCGATTTTGCTTTGTCTTCATCCTTAGCTGACAACATAGGATTTTTTTTTGTTGAACCTCGGAGGCATTGGGAATTTGGGATCAATGTGCAAAATCTACTAAGGGCCTTTTTTATCTGCTACAGAAATTAGAAAAAATACTCCTAGTAGGATTATAAGGTCATGGGTATATTTACCGAAAAAGGCTTTCGCCCCGTTTTACCGAAAAAGGCTTTCGCATCAGAGTATCTGGAGTTTATGAATTTTCTGCATGTTTGTTGTTTGATTTGTACAACTGAATCTTAACATTTTTTTATGAATATGGACAAATCATAGGATTACGTTTTATCTATGGTGCGGTGACCCATTTTTAGTGTAACATAAATCCTACAGAATTTGAGTAGACACGACATTACAATCCTGCATTTTCGATTTATGTAATTGAAAATTGAAAACCAGACAAATCAAAAACACCCTTAGGAGTTCCTTACGGGGAAGTTGATGGGTACCCCTCTTGTAAAGACTTTCTTTCTTGTTAAGCATGGTCAGCGCATCTTCACTCCATCTTGATCAGTCCTTCTATGTCACCTGCATATATTTTGCAACAATCTTAATATAGCAATGCTCTTAATTTGTTCCAATTGATTGCACGTACTAAACTTGGGTGTGGTGGTTGATACCATATAAACTCCACGCCTTACAAATCTGGTATGGTTTAAAACCCAAATCCTTATGCTCCCTTAAGAACAATTTGTATTTGCACTTTGTACATAAAAATGATATGTGATTCAAGTTAGTCTAGGGTTTTGTTCTTGAATGAATTGACCTCATGGCAGCTTACCCTGTATTAAATATCCTACCACGTTTTATTCCTTAGTTGTTACATTTTTTTTAAAAAAAGGAGAAGGACCCCCGGCCTCTACATCTGAGCGATTCATACGGTCACTTTATTAATTATTCTCATAAGACCTTACAAAGTGATACAACAGTAAGACTAAAGCCACAGTCTATGCAACAACTGTCGCTACTCCTATCCAATTGATGAAGGGGCGCTAATAGTCTGGGCCTAATACCAAACAGACATCGCAGCCAAACCTAAACATCTAAGACCTGAGGTCCCAACCAGGACGCCTGCCGGGTATGGGGCACCTACCAGTCCGGCGCACTCCTCAACCAGGACGCCTGCCGGGTATGAGGCCGCCGCAGCCACCTGCCACCAATCCATCTTCAGTGTGTACTGCTGCACCACCTTGCCCGGCCTCTCTCCTATCGACGCCACCACGGCGCCTGATAACGGCACCCTCCTGCGCGAGTCCCTCGCCACACATCGGGCGCCGAGTCTCCACCACGCCACGCCGCCGAGAAACGCCACCATTAATGTGCAGGATGAAGCACCGCTCCACCAATTATTCCGTCCCTGGTCCCTCGAGCCCGTGTACACCTCCAAGAATGACGCCACAAGAGGAAAACGACACAATAATGCCGTCGTCATCCGATCTACTGATCTAGAGTTTCCCCCGGAGGTAGCAGATAGTGGTCTGGAAGTTCTCAACAGCGATGCCTTCAACAAGGGAACGACGCCGAAAAGTCCCGCCATCACCGGCCTCGGTAGCAGCCGCGAGCAGGTCTTCACCCAGATCTGTTTCAATGGCCTCCATCAAGCGTCTTGTGCACGGATCGTCCACCACCGCGGCCGCTGCATCGCCCGTCGCGAGAGCACATCCACCTACACAACCTCCGCCATCCGGGGCCGCCGCCCCGGGATCCAGCCCCCGCTGACCGCCAGAGCGAAACCAACGAGCCCCATCAATGGCGGCGCAGCCGCATACCGCGCCGCGAGAATGCCACCATAGCGTCGTCGCGTCGACCGCACGCCGCCGCCAGGAGCGCCCGCTGCCACGCCGCCGTGCCCCACGCTAGTCCAGAGCCTTCCATCGATCTGGCCGTCCCGTGCCAACCAAACGATGAAGGGGAGAGGCGTCCCACCGCCACCCACGCCAAGCAGGCTTCGCCAGCCGGCGCGCCTGGGCGGCGGCGAGGGGACTGTAGGAAGAGGGGGGAGGAGACCGGCGGCGGCGGGAGGCCTCCCCTGTCACTCACGGGAGCGACAAAGGAGGTCGATCCACTTTTTTCGGGAGGAGTCCAGACGGTCAGAGGTACATTGTGATGCCTCTTATCATTCATCATTGGGCTGCACTACCACATGACCCAAAATAGGACATAGCCTTTGCGGACTCCCTCCTACCCATACCGCTCCTCTTCCCCTTGTCACGAGCAAACATGGATGACATATTGGATGCCAGGAAGCTCATACACATAGTGGTAGCTGCAATAGACCGGTGGAATGGTGTCTCCCACCTCCCACCCCCACCACCTCCGGTGATCTCCTTCCACCACCACTAAAATCCTAATCCTCTCCTATCAACATCTCCGGCATCCCCCTTTCTCAAGGGGATATGGTTTTCTCTTCGGGATCAACCCTTGGCTTGGACTACTCCAAGGGTTTGGAGTTTGCTGACAATATTTTCAGATCTACTGGATTTCTAGTACACCCTACGGACGGCACTGGCCATTTTAATATGGTTGTGTCCTTTAGCCGTCATGATTTCAGGCTCAATGATCATTTGGTGGCGGCGGCCCTGGAGGCAGCTATTGGTGGATCTACAGTCGAGTTGGGAGTCTCTTGTATATGTGACAAGGTTTATTCTTTCAACGTTTCCTCCAAACAAGTTGGTTTTCATGTTCTCGATCTTCGATCTTTTGCTTGCCTACACTTCAAATGTTATTTCAATCTTTGGGGTCGAGGTGGTCCCAATTGGGAACGTGAGTTTAATCGTTGGAGATTAGAATGTGATTCGGAGTGGATTTTAGTTAGCCCTTCTAAGAGAAGGGCGGCACTAGGGTTGCTTTCTATGCATAAACCTCCGGCCAAATCTTCCTTTCGATCCTCCAACAATGTTCGAAAGAAGTTATCCTTTGCCACTTTTCAAAACTATCACGCATGCAATGGTTATCAATACCCAGCCACGCAAGATTGCACTGATACGGTTTCCCAGGCTGGTTATGTTCTCTCTGATAGAGAACGTGTGGTCATCCGGCCTTCGCCACCGACGAACATCTAGTGGACAGTGGCTACGCCACCAACCGTTTTTGGTACGGTTGGATCACCGCAGATTAGTCGTGCGAATATTGCGGCTGAGGATGTGCAACAACGCGATCTGCATGCCTCACGTGAACCATCCGGGATTTCAAATTTGGTCACGTCGATCCCGGAATCTTCGGCCTCCCATGTTGGGCCTCATCTGCATGCTGGGCCTATGGCCTCTATCTCAGAGCCTGAAATTCCTTCTACACACGATGCTGATGCCATGTTTGCTGATATGGTCGGTGACATGGTGGCCCGCGTCCTAACCTGCACCAAATGCAGTCAGCAGGGCCACTTGTCTGTCACCTGCCATGTTTGTTTGGATTGCTCCCACAATGGTCATACACGCCGCTCCTGCAATCAATGGACTAGAGATAATGGTTATTCTTGGATGGTTAAAAAATCACAACAAAATCCAATAATATCGTCTACATTGGTTTCCATACCTGCCACGAGTCAGCCTGCTATTCCTTCCGAGGGACTCCTCGGTTTTGGAGATGACCCATGCGCCTTTGCAGTAGGGTCTTGTCATGCCTCCACCGCCCCCTTTGCACCATCCAACCACTCTGCCACCTCCAACGCCCGCAATGGAAAAAATTTGTCTTGGATCCTCTGGAGTTTGTTCCGCCGGGTTTCGAGATCATCGGCGGTGGACCAACGCGACTGCTGCGGACCTTCTTCTCCCCTGCTATTGCTCCACAATGTTGACATGAGCAGTACGCAATCGGAATTGTCGAGCCTCCGCCGCCTCTTGGACAGATCTGCCACTCGTCAACGGGTTAGTGATTATGTGATGACACAGCTTCATCGTGATGTGCTTAGTGACCAGCCATGGATTGAGGGCGTTGGTCTGTTTGAGTTTCGTACTCCTGCATGTAGGCATGCTATTATGAATCATCCTCCTTATGATCTTGGAAATGGTCACTTTGTTTGGTTCATACCCCATGATAAAGGCATTAGTCATAGAGCAACTCAAGGTTTTCGCCGCGGTTGGATTATGATGCTGGGGATCCCTTTGGATTATCGTACCACTCGATATATCTCTGATGCAGTTAGCACTTTTGGTCGGTTTCACATGCGACATTAGGATGATCCTAGGATGGTTAGTGCTACTTCTTGAGCTTGCGTTGGTTTTTGCCTTGAAGAGGAAAGGGTGATGCAGAAAAGTAGAGATAAGTATTTCCCTCAGTTTTGAGAACCAAGGTATCAATCCAATAGAAGATACACGCAAGTCTCCAATCTATGCAGTTGCACAGACAATCAAACACTTGCACCCAACGCGGTAAAGGGGTTGTCAATCCCTTCACGGTCACTTGCAAAGGTGAGATTTGATAGAGATAGATATAAAAGATTACTAAAACGAAAAACAAAGTAAAAGTAAATAAATTACAGCGAGGTATTTTTTGGTTTTTTTGGTTTATAGATCTGAAAATATATGATGGAGAATACACCCGGGGGCCATAGGTTTCACTAGAGGCTTCTCTCTTGAAGGAAAATAATACGGTGGGTGAACAAATTACTGTTGAGCATTTGATACAAAAGCACAAAGTTATGACGATATCCAAGGCAATGATTATGAGTATAGGCATCACGTCTGTGTCAAGTAGACCGACTCATGCCTGCATGTACTACTATTACTCCACACACTGCCCGCTATCCAGCATGAATCTAGAGTATTACGTTCATAGGTACGGAGTAACGCCTTAAGAAAGATGGCATGGTGTAGAGGGATAAAATCAAGCAATATGATGAAACCCCCATCTTTTTACCCTTGATGGCAACAATACAATGCGTGCCTCGCTACCCTTACTTTGTCACTAGGTGAGATCACCGCAAGATTGAACCCAAAACTAAGCACCTCTCCCATTGCAAGAAAAACTAATCTAGTTGGCCAAACAAAACGGATAATTCGAAGAGAAATACAAAGATATCAAATCATGCATATAAGAATTCAGAGAAGATTCAAATAATATTCATAGATAAACTGATCATAATTCCACAATTTATCAGATCTCGACAAACACACCACAAAAGAATATTACATCGGATAGAGCTCCAAGAACATCGAGGAGAACATGGTATTGAGGATCAAAGAGAGAGAAGAAGCCATCTATCTACTAGCTATGGACCCATAGGTTTGTGGTAGACTACTCATGCTTCATCGGAAGGGCAATATAGTTGGTGTAAAAGCCCTCCGTGATCGAGTCCCCCTCCGGCAGGGTGCCAGAAAAGGTCCCTAGATGTGATCTCACGGGTACAGAAGGTTATGGCGGCGGAAAAGTATTTTTGTGGACGCTTCTGGTTGTTTGGGAATATTTGTGAATTTATAGAGCTGAGGAGGTCGGTGGACTCCCGGGGGGCCCACAAGCCAGCGCCCCCCTAGGGCGCGCCCTGAGGGCTTGTGGAGCCCTCGGGACTCTTCTGACATCATCTCCAAATTTCGTGGATGTCTTCTGGTCCAAGAAAAATCATTGCGAAAGTTTTATTCCGTTTGGACTCCGTTTGATATTCCTTTTATGTAAAACTCAAAAACAAGGAAAAACAGAAACTGACTGATACGTCCATTTTGCATCATGTTTTCTTACTATTATTTATAATGTTTTTATCCATAATAATGATTTTTGGAGTAATTCTAGTGCCTTTTCTCTCATAATTTGCAAGGAACACACCAAGAGGGAATTCCGGCAATTGGAAATCTGGACCTGAAAAAGCTATGTCAGGCTACCTATTCTGCACAACTCCAAATAAGCTGAAACTTCATGGAGATTTTTTATGGAATATTTAAGAAATACTGGAGCCAATAACCACCAGAGGGGGGCCACTAGGTGGGCACAACTCATCTGGCGCGCCAGGCCACCCAGGCGCGCCCTGGTGGGTTGTGGCCTCCTCGGCCCACCTCCGGTGCCCATCTTCTGGTATATAAGTCATTTTGACCTAGAAAAAAAATAAGGAGAGGACTTTCGGGACGAAGCGCCGCCGCCTCGAGGCGGAACTTGGGCAGGAGCACTTTTGCCCCCCGGCGGAGTGATAACCCACAAGTATAGGGGATTGATACAGTTTTCGAGGGTAGAGTATCCAACCCAAATTTATTGATTTGACACAAGGGGAGCCAAAGAATATTCTCAAGTATTAGCAGCTGAGTTGTCAATTCAACCACACCTGGAAACTTAATATCTGCAGAAAGGTATTTAGTAGCAAAGTAATATGATAGTAGTGGTAACGGTAGCAGAAGTAACGGCAGCAAAAGTAATATTTTTGGTGTTTTATAGTAATGATAACAATAGAAACGGAAAAGTAAATAAGCGAAGAACAATATAGGAAAAGCTCGTAGGCATTGGATCGGTGATGGAGAAGTATGCCAGATGTGATCGATCATGTAACAGTCATAACCTAGGGTGACGCAGAACTAGCTCCAGTTCATCAATATAATGTAGGCATGTATTCCGAATATAGTCATACGTGCTTATGGAAAAGAACTTGCATGACATCTTTTGTCCTACCCTCCCGTGGCAGCGGGGTCCTATTGGAAACTAAGGGATATTAAGGCCTCCTTTTAATAGAGTACCGGACCAAAGCATTAACACATAGTGAATACATGAACTCCTCAAACTACGGTCATCACCGGGAGTGGTCCCGATTATTGTCTCTTCGGGGTTGCCGGATCATAACACATAGTAGGTGACTATAGACTTGCAAGATAGGATCAAGAACTCGCATATATTCATGAAAACATAATAGGTTCAGATCTGAAATCATGGCACTCGGGCCCAAGTGACAAGCATTGCATAGCAAAGTCCTAGCAACATCAATCTCAGAACATAGTGGATACTAGGGATCAAACCCTAACAAAACTAACTCGATTACATGATAAATCTCATCCAACCCATCACTGTCCAGCAAGCCTACGATGGAATTACTCACACACGGCGGTGAGCATCATGAAATTGGTGATGGAGGAAGGTTGTTGATGACGATGGCGACGGGTTCCCCTCTCCGGATCCCAGAACGGACTCTAGATCAGCCCTCCCGAGAGGGTTTAGGGCTTGGCGGCGGCTCTGTATCGTAAAATGCGATGAATCCTTCTCTCTGATTTTTTTCTCCCCGAAAGTGAATATATGGAGTGCGGGTTGAGGTCGGTGGAGCATCAGGGGGTCCACGAGGCAGGGGGCGCGCCCCCAACCCTCGTGGACAGGTGGAGGCCCCCCTGACGTGGATCTTCCTTCCAGTATTTTTTATATATTCCAAAATAATTCTCCGTTGATTTGCAGGTCATTCCGAGAACTTCTATTTCTGCACAAAAATAACACCATGGCAATTCTGCTGAAAACCAGCTAGCAAAAGACTGGGAAGCGACCAGCTAGAGAGCGACAACAGTCATGAACATGCATTAAAATTAATCAACACCGAATGCAAGCATGAGTAGGATATAATGCACCATGAACATAAATATCATAGAGGCTATGTTGATTTTGTTTCAACTACATGCATGAACATGTGCCAAGTCAAGCCACTTGAATCATTCAAAAGAGGATACCACCCTATCATACCACATCACAACCATTTTAATAGCATGTTGGCATGCAAGGTAAACCATTATAAGCTCCTAGGTAATTAAACATGGAATAAGCAACTACAATCTCTAGTTGTCATTACAAACATGTTTATTCATAATAGGCTGAATCAGGAACGATGAACTACTCATATTTACAAAAACAAGAGAGGTTGAGTTCATACCAGCTTTTCTCATCTCAATATGTTCATCATATAAGCATCATTATTGCCTTTCACTTGCACGACCGAATAGTGTGGATAATAATAATAGTGCACGTGCATTGGACTAAGCTAGAATCTGCAAGCATTCAATTCAAGAGAGAAGACAAGGTAATATGGGCTCTTTGTTAGATCAACAATAATGCATATAAGAACCACTCTAACATTTTCAATATGGTCTTTTCCTCTCGACCCCCATTTACACGGGAAAGCTCCCAACAAGCAAAAGAAGAACGAGAAATCTTTTTTGGTTTTCTTTTAGTTATTACTACTACAGGCATGGAAAGTAAACTAGCTGAAAGCTACAACTAATTTTTTTCTAAGGTTTATCAAACACACAAGAAGAAAGCATAAAAAGGGAAATAAACTAGCATGGATGATACAATAAAGAAGTATGAGCACCGACAACTAGCATGAGTGTGTGAACATGAATGTAATGTCGGTGAGAAATACTTACTCCCCCAAGCTTAGGCTTTTGGCCTAAGTTGGTCTATGGCCACGGCTGGCCTGGCAGATATCCAAACTTGTAGTTGGGGTCGTACAGAGATGTGATACGTCCATTTTGCATCATGCTTTTATATCTATATTTATCGCATTATGGACTGTTATTTCACTTTATGTCACAATACTTATGGCTATTCTCTCTTATTTTACAAGGTTTACACAAGGAGGGAGAATGCCGGCAGCTGGAATTCTGGTTTGGAAAAGGAGCAAATATTAGAGACCTATTCTGCGCAACTCCAAAAGTCCTGAAACTCCACGGAACGTCTTAAAAGAAATAAGAAAAATCCACGCCAAAGATGAAGGCCAGGGGGCCCACACCCTTCTCACGAGGGTGGGGGGCGCGCCCCCTACCTCGTGGGCCCCCTGGTGGCTCTCCGATGCCCATCTTCTCATATATGAGGTCTTTCGATGAGAAAAAAATAAGAAGGAACTTTTCGGGACGAGACTCTGCCGCCACGAGGCAGAACCTTGGCGGATCCAATCTAGAGCTCCGGCAGAACTGTTCTGCCGGGGAAACTTCCCTCCCGGAGGGGGAAATCATCACCATCGTCATCACCAACGCTCCTCTCATCGGGAGAGGGCAATCTCCATCAACATCTTCACCAGCACCATCTCATCTCCAAACCCTAGTTCATCTCTTGTATCCAATTCTTGCCTCAAAGTCCGGGATTGGTGCTAGTAGGTTGCTAGTAGTGTTGATTACTCCTTGTAGTTGATGCTAGTTGGTTTATTTGGTTGAAGATCATATGTTCAGATCCTATATATGCATATTATTACCCCTCTGATTATGAACATGAATATGCTTTGTGAGTAATTACGTTCGTTCTCGAGGACAAGGGAGAAGTCTTGCTATGAGTAGTCATGTGAATTTGGTATTCGTTTGATATTTTGATAATTAAGATGTATGTTGTCTAGCCTCTAGTGGTGTTATGTGAACATCGACTACATAACACTTCACCATTATTTGGGCCTAGAGGAAGGCATTGGGAAGTAATAAGTAGATGATGGGTTGCTAGAGTGACAGAAGCTTAAACCCTAGTTTATGCGTTGCTTCGTAAGGGGCTGATTTGGATCCATATGTTTCATGCTATGGTTAGGTTTACCTTAATACTTTTGTTGTAGTTGTGGATGCTTGCAATAGAGGTTAATCATAAGTGGGATGCTTGTTCAAGTAAGAACAGCACCCAAGCACCGGTCCACCCACATATCAAATTATCAAAGTATCGAACGCGAATCATATGAACGTGATGAAAACTAGCTTGACGATATTCCCATGTGTCCTCGGGAGCGCTTTTCCTATTATAAGAGTTTGTTCCGGCTTGTCCTTTGCTACAAAAGGATTGGGCCATCTTGCTGCACTTTATTTACTTTTGTTACTTGTTGCTCGTTACAATCTATCTTATCACAAAACTATCTGTTACCACTTATTTCAGTACTTGCAGAGAATACCATGTTGAAAACCGCTTATCATTTCCTTCTGCTCCTCGTTGGGTTCGACACTCTTACTTATCGAAAGGACTACGATAGATCCCCTATACTTGTGGGTCATCAAGACTCTTTTCTGGTGCCATTGCCGGGGAGTGTAGCGCCATTGGTAGGTGGAATTTGGTAAGGAAAAATTTATATAGTGTGCTGAAATTTACTGTCACTTGTTACTATGTAAAGTAATTCTCTGAGGGGCTTGTTCGGGGTATCTTCACCCCATCCAGTAGAGCAAAGAGTTGCTCCTCAACCTACTGGACCTATTGAAAATGAAATTCCTTATGAGTATCCTTCGGGTATGATAGAAAAACTGCTAGCTAACCCTTTTACAGGAGATGGAACAAAGCAACCTGATGAGCACTTAATATATGTGGATGAAGTTTGTGGATTATTTAAGCTTGCAGGTATACCCGATGATGTTGCTAAGAAGAATGTCTTCCCTTTATCTTTGAAGGGAGACACATTGATATGGTATAGGCTATGTGATGATATGAGATCGTGGGACTATAAAAGATTGAAGCTGGAATTTCATCAAAAGTATTACCCTATGCATCTTGTTCATCGTGATCGCAATTATATATATAATTTCTGGCCTCGCGAAGTAGAAATCATCGCTCAAGCTTGGGGGAGGCTTAAATCAATGTTATATTCATGCCCCAATCATGAGCTCTCAAGAGAAATAATTATGCAAAGTTTTTATGCTCGGCTTTCTGAAAACAATCGCACAATGCTCGATACTTCTTGTGCTTGCTCTTTTATGATGAAGACTATTGAATTCAAATGGAATTTATTGGATAGAATTAAACGCAACTCTGAAGATTGGGACCTCGACGAAGGTAAGGAGTCAGGTATGACACCTAAGTTTGATTGTGTTAAATCTTTTATGGATACCGATATTTTCCGTAAGTTTAGCACTAAATATGGACTTGACTCTGAGATAGTAGCTTCTTTCTGTGAATCTTTTGCTACTTATGTTGATCTCCCTAAGGAGAAGTGGTTTAAATATCATCCTCCCATAGAAGTAAAAGTAGCTGCACCTATTAAAGTTGAAGAAAAGACTGTCACTTATAATGATCCTATTGTTCCTACTTCTTATATTGAGAAACCACCTTTCCCTGTTAGAATAAAGGATCATGCTAAAGCTTCAACTGTTGTTCGTAAAATCAATATTAGAACTTATACACCTCCTGAGCAAGTTAAAGTAGAACCTAATATTGCTATTGTCAAAGATCTCTTGTCTGATAATATTGATGGGCATGTTATTCAGTTCGAAGGTGAAACTACTAGAATTGCTAAACCTTGTGATAAGGATAAACATAGACCTATGGTAGGCGTGCCTGTTATTTCTGTTAAAATAGGAGATCATTGTTATCATGGCTTATGTGACATGGGTGCTAGTGCTAGTGTTATACCTCATGACTTATACAAAGAAATTAAGAATGAAATTGCACCTGTTGAGTTAGAAGATATTGATGTTACTATTAAACTTGCTAATAGAGATACTATTGCACCAATTGGAATTGTTAGAGATGTTGAAGTCTTGTGTGGGAAAACTAAATATCCTGCTGATTTTCTTGTTCTTACTTCTCCGCAAGATAGCTTTTGTCCAATTATATTTGGTAGGCCCTTAAATACTGCCAATGCTACCATAGACTGCACTAAGAATATTGTTACTGTTGGTTTGGATGATATGGTTCATGAGTTTAATTTCTCTAAATTTAGTAAACAACATCATGAGGAAGAATTACCTAGTAAGGATGAAATTATTGGTCTTGCTTCTATTGCCGTACCTCCTAGTGATCCTTTAGAACACTATTTACTAGACCATGAAAATGATATGTTCATGAATGAAAGAAGGGAAATAGATGAAGTATTCTTTAAACAGGAACCTATTCTGCATCACAACTTGCCTGTTGAAATCTTAGGGGATCCTCCTCCACCCAAGGGTGATCCCGTGTTTGAGCTTAAACCTTTGCCTGATAATCTTAAATATGATTATCTTGATGAAAAGAAGATATATCCTGTTATTATTAGTGCTAACCTTTCAGAGCATGAAGAAGAAAGATTATTAAAAACTCTGAAGAAGCATCATGCTGCTATTGGATATACTCTTGATGATCTTAAGGGCATTAGTCCCACTCTATGTCAACATAAAATAAATTTGGAAGCAGATGCCAAACCAGTTCATGATCCTCAACGACGTATGAATCCTGAAATGAAAGAAGTGGTAAGAAAAGAAATATTAAAGCTTCTGGAGGCAGGTACAATCTATCCCGTTGCTGATAGTGAGTGGGTAAGTCCTGTCCATTGTGTCCCTAAGAAAGGAGGTATTACTGTTGTTCCTAATGATAAAGACGAATTGATTCCACAAAGAATTATCACAGGTTATAGGATGGTAATTGATTTCCGCAAATTAAATAAAGCTACTAAGAAAGATCATTACCCCTTACCTTTTATTGATCAAATGCTAGAAAGATTATGCAAACATACACACTATTGCTTTCTAGATGGTTATTCTAGTTTCTCTCAAGTACCTGTGTCGGCTAGAGATCAATCAAAGACTACTTTTACATGCCCTTTTGGTACTTTTGCTTATAGACGTATGCCTTTTGGTTTATGTAATGCACCTGCTACCTTTCAAAGATGCATGATGGCTATATTCTCTGACTTTTGTGAAAAGATTTGTGAGGTTTTCATGGATGACTTTTCCGTCTATGGTTCCTCTTTTGATGATTGCTTGAGCAATCTTGATCGAGTTTTGCAGAGATGTGAAGAAACTAATCTTGTCTTGAATTGGGAAAAGTGCCACTTTATGGTTAATGAAGGTATTGTCTTGGGGCACAAAGTTTCTCAAAGAGGTATTGAAGTTGATAAAGCCAAGGTTGATGCTATTGAAAAGATGCCATGTCCCAAGGACATCAAAGGTATAAGAAGTTTCCTTTGTCACGCTGGGTTTTATAGGAGGTTCATTAAGGACTTCTCAAAAATTTCTCGGCCTCTGACTAATTTATTGCAAAAAGATATACCATTTGTCTTTGATGATGATTGTGTAGAAGCATTTGAAATACTTAAGATAACATTAGTCTCTGCACCTGTTGTTCAGCCACCTGATTGGAACCTACCCTTTGAAATTATGTGTGATGCTAGTGATTATGCTGTAGGTGCTGTTCTAGGGCAAAGAGTTGACAAGAAATTAAATGTTATTCATTATGCTAGTAAGACTCCAGACAATGCTCAAAGAAATTATGCTACTACTGAAAAAGATCTTTTAGCAGTTGTATTTGCTTGTGATAAGTTCAGATCTTATATTGTTGATTCTAAAGTAACTATTCAAACAGATCATGCTTCTATTAAATATCTTATGGAAAAGAAAGATGATAAACCTAGACTTATTAGATGGGTTCTCTTGCTACAAGAATTTGATTTGCATATTGTTGATAGAAAGGGAGCTGAGAACCCCGTTGCAGACAACCTGTCTAGGTTAGAAAATATTCCTGATGACCCAGTACCTATTAATGATAACTTTCCTGATGAACAATTAAATGTTATAAGTACTTCTCGTACCACTCCATGGTATGCTGATTATGCTAATTATATTGTTGCTAAATTTATACCACCTAGCTTCACATACCAACAAAAGAAAAAGTTCTCCTATGATTTAAGACATTACTTTTGGGATGACCCACATCTTTATAAAGAAGGAGTAGATGGTGTTATTAGACGTTGTGTACCTGAGCATGAACAGGAACAGATCCTACGCAAGTGTCATTCCGAGTCTTATGGAGGACACCACGCTGGAGATAGAGCTGCACATAAGGTATTGCAATCTGGTTTTTATTGGCCTACTCTCTTCAAGGATGCCCATAAGTTTGTCTTGTCTTGTGATGAATGTCAAAGAATTGGTAATATTAGTAGACGTCAAGAAATTCCTATGAATTATTCACTTGTTATTGAACCATTTGATGTTTGGGGCTTTGATTATATGAGACCTTTTCCTGCCTCTAATGGATACACACATATTCTAGTTGCTGTTGATTACGTTACTAAGTGGGTAGAAGCTATTCCAACTAGTAGTGCTGATCATAACACTTCTATTAAAATGCTTAAGGAAGTTATTTTCCTGAGGTTTGGAGTCCCTAGATATTTAATTACTGATGGTGGTTCGCACTTTATTCATGGTGTTTTCCGTAAAATGCTTGCTAAATATGACGTTAATCATAGAATTGCATCTCCTTATCACCCATAGTCTAGTAGTCAAGTAGAGTTGAGCAATAGAGAGCTCAAGTTAATTTTGCAAAGACTGTTAATAGGTCTAGAAAGAATTGGTCTAAGAAACTTGATGATGCATTATGGGCTTATAGAACTGCATACAAAAATCCTATGGGTATGTCTCCGTATAAAATGGTTTATGGAAAAGCATGTCACTTACCTCTCGAACTAGAACATAAGGCATATTGGGTTATTAAAGAGCTCAACTATTATTTTAAACTTTCTGGCGAGAAGAGGTTATTTGATATGAGCTCACTTGATGAATGGAGAACCCAAGCTTATGAAAATGCCAAGTTTTTTAAAGAAAAATTTAAAAGATGGCATGACAAAAGGATACAAAAGCGTGAGTTTAATGTAGGTGATTATGTATTTCTATACAACTCTCGTTTAAGATTTTTTGCAGGAAAAATTCTTGCTAAATGGGAAGGCCCCTATGTTATCGATGAGGTCTATCGTTCCGGTGCCATAAAAATCAACAACTTCGAGGGCACAAATCCGAAGGTGGTAAACGGTCAAAGAATTAAACATTATATCTCAGGTAATCCCATAAATGTTGAAACCAATATTATTGAAACCGTAACCCCGGAGGAATACATAAGAGACACTTTCCGGAACGTTTCAGACTCCGAAAAGGAATAGGTATGTGGTACGGTAAGTAAACCGACTCCAAAACAATTTTTAAGGCAATATTTCTCCGTTTTGGAATATTTAGAAAAATAAAAAAATAAGTAGCAGCCCGGGAAGGACACGAGGGCCCCACGAGGGTGGTGGGCGCGCCCCCCTACCTCGTGAGCACCTCGTGTGCTTTCCGGACTCCGTTTTCTTGCACATTATGTATCTTGGTCGGTAAAAATTCATCATATAATCTCCCGGAGGTTTTGACTCCCGTATCACGCAAAAATCTCCTGTTTCTATTTCGACCTGTTTTTCTGATAGATCTAGGTTATCATGACGGCCCCAAGCGCCTCCAAGGACAATTTCTTCGAGAAGGTCATCAACCCTTACCTCGCGGAGGTGCTGCGACACCCTCAAACCATTGAGTTGCGTGATGGGTTGCTGCACATCTGCGATGAAGAGGGATCAAAGGGGATCAGAAGCATAGAGACGAGGCTCGAAGCATTGGAGCAACAAGTTTTCAAGTGCCAGGGGATGGTGGAGCGTGGAATCAACGGTAGCCACACGATGCTCGCGGAGTTCACTAACAATTACAAGCCGGATGCCAAGAACACCGAGGAAGCCATCTTCAAGCTATATGAGAAGATCGAGCACCTCCAAGCCCAAGTCTATGACCTTCAAAACCAAAACTATGAGTATGAATATAGATTCAAAAGAATGAGTTTGGCTGCAGATTTGAGGATTCTGGAGACTCGATCATCTTTCTATGATGGTGAACCTATGCCTTGAAAGATGGATGACAAGCCCGTATCATCAGCAACACCTCCGCCGTCTCCTCCAACAAAGAAGAATTGAGTATCTGGGTATGGGCACTTCCCTTGGCAACTGCCAAGCTTGGGGGAGGTGCCCCGGTATCGTATCACAATCACAACTCCTATCTTTACCGTTTTTCTTAGTTTGATCCTATTAGTAGTATCTTGATCTAGTAGAATAAAGTTTATGGCATGATCTAGTTCTGAGTTTTTCTTTATGATCTCTCTATGTAATCGAGTCCGTGAGCTATATATAATAAAGATTAGTGTTGAGTCAAGGGCTTGATTATTTTTCCATGATCTTGGGTGAATAAAAGAAAGAGAAAAAAGAATAAAAATAAACAAAAAGTTCATATTGATCTTATTGAGAGTAATGACTTCACATAGAAAGAGTATGATGATTAAAAGTTGTTGGGCGTTGGCAGACATAGCTTTGGTCATTGTTGCAATTAATAGGAAGTAATAAGGAAAGAGAGGTTTTCACATATAGATATATTATCATTGACATCTTTTATGATTGGGAGGACTCATTAAAATATGACATGGACAAGGAAGACAATGTAATGAGTTATATCTTTCTTATATCTGAGATAAAGTATGTTGTCATGGATCCTCTAACTTGTTGAGCTTTCCTTTCCCCCTCATGCTAGCCAAATTCTCAACACTAAGTAGAAATACTACTTGTGCTTCCAAAATCCCTAAACCAGTTTTGCCATGAGAGTCCACCATATCTACCTATGGATTGAGTAAGATCCTTCAAGTAAGTTGTCATCAGTGCAAAGCAATAAAAGTTGCTCTAAATATGTATGATTGATTGGTGTGGGAGAAATAAGCTTTATACGATCTTGTGATGTGGAAGTAATAAAAGCGACGGACTGCATAATAAAGGTTCATATCGCAAGGGGCAATATAAAGTGACGTTCTTTCGCACTGAGATTTTATATATCCAACCATAAAAGCGCATGGCAACCTCTGCTTCCCTCTGCGAAGGGCCTATCCTTTATTATTATCTTCTACCTTATGCAAGAGTCATGGTGATCTTCACCTTTTCTTTTTCATTTTATCCTTTGGCAAGCTCAGCATGTTGGAAAGAACATGATATATATATCTAATTGGATGTAGGGGAGCATGAACCATTATTGTTGACATTACCCTTGAGGTAAAAGGTTGTGGGGCAAAACTATAAGCCCCTATCTTTCTTTGTGTCCGATTAAAACTCCGTAACCACAAGTATCGCGTGAGTGTTAGCAATTATGGAGGACTAAATGATAATTGAGTATGTGGACTTGCTTTTTAGCTCTGACATAGACTCTTTCCGATGTTATGATAAATTGCAATTGCTTCAATGACTGAGATTATAGTTTGTCGGAGCCCAATAAGGTTTATGATTTATACTCTTGCATTGTGAATAGATCATCACTTGAACATAAGTAATCATATGACAAAATCTATATATGTTGCTGTTATAAGAATAATCATGATGCCTTCATGTCCGTATTTTATTTTTATCGACGCCTCTACCTCTAAACATGAGGACATATTTATTGTTATCGGCTTTTCGCTTGAGGACAAGCGAGGTTTAAGCTTGGGGGAGTTGATACGTCCATTTTGCATCATGCTTTTATATCGATATTTATCGCATTATGGACTGTTATTTCACTTCATGTCACAATACTTATGGCTATTCTCTCTTATTTTACAAGGTTTATACAAGGAGGGAGAATGCCGGCAGCTGGAATTCTGGTCTGGAAAAGGAGCAAATATTAGAGACCTATTCTGCGCAACTCCAAAAGTCCCAAAACTCCACGTAACGTCTTAAAAGAAATAAAGAAAAATCCACGACAAAGATGAAGGCCAGGGGGCCCACACCCTTCTGGCTCTCCGATGCCCATCTTCTCATATATGAGGTCTTTCGATGAGAAAAAAAGAAGAAGGAACTTTTCGGGACGAGACTTGGCTGCCACGAGGCAGAACCTTGGCGGATCCAATCTAGAGCTCCGGCAGAGCTGTTCTGCCGGGGAAACTCCCCCCCCACGGAGGGGGAAATCATCACCATCGTCATCACCAACGCTCCTCTCATCGGGAGAGGGCAATCTCCATCAACATCTTCACCAGCACCATCTCATCTCCAAACCCTAGTTCATCTCTTGTATCTAATTCTTGCCTCAAAGTCCGGGATTGGTGCTAGTAGGTTGCTAGTAGTGTTGATTACTCCTTGTAGTTGATGCTAGTTGGTTTATTTGGTGGAAGATCATATGTTCAGATCCTATATGCATATTATTACCCCTCTGATTATGAACACGAATATGCTTTGTGAGTAATTACGTTCGTTCCTGAGGACGAGGGAGAAGTCTTGCTATGAGTAGTCATGTGAATTGGGTATTCATTTGATATTTTGATAAGATGTATGTTGTCTAGCTTCTAGTGGTGTTATGTGAACGTCGACTACATAACACTTCACCATTATTTGGGCCTAGAGGAAGGCATTGGGAAGTAATAAGTAGATGATGGGTTGCTAGAGTGACAGAAGCTTAAACCCTAGTTTATGTGTTGCTTCGTAAGGGGCTGCTTTGGATCCATATGTTTCATGCTATGGTTAGTGAGGGAGTCCTGGATTAGGGGGTGTACGGATAGCCGGACTATACCTTCGGCCGGACTCCTGGACTATGAAGATATAAGATTGAAGACTTCGTCCTGTGTCCGGAAGGGACTTTCCTTGGCGTGGAAGGCAAGCTTGGCGATACGGATATGTAGATCTCCTACCATTGTAACCGACTCTGTGTAAGCCTAGCCCTCTCCGTTGTCTATATAAACCAGAGGGTTTTAGTCCATAGGACAAACAACAATCATACCATAGGCTAGATTCTAGGGTTTAGCCTCCTTGATCTCGTGGTAGATCTACTCTTGTACTACCCATATTCATCAATATTAATCAAGCAGGACATAGGGTTTTACCTCCATCAAGAGGGCCCGAACCTGGGTAAAACATCGTGTCCCCTGCCTCCTGTTACCATCCGCCTAGACACACAGTTCGGGACCCCCTACCCGAGTTCGGCCGGTTTTGACACCGACATTGGTGCTTTCATTGAGAGTTCCTCTGTGTCATCACTTTTAGGCCCGATGGCTCCTCCGATCATCAACGATGATGCGATCCAGGGTGAGACTTTTCTCCCCGGACAGATCTTCGTATTTGGCGGCTTTGCACTGCGCGCCAATTCGCTTGGCCATCTGGAGCAGATCGAAAGCTACGCCCCTGGCCATCAGGTCAGATTTGGAAGTTTGAACTACATGACCGACCTCCGAGGAGACTTGATCTTCGACGGGTTCGAGCCGCAGCCGAGCGCGCCGCACTGTCACGATGGGCATGATCTAGCTCTACCGCCGAACAGTGCCCTGGAGGCCGCACCCGCATCAGCTCCGACCCTTAATTCGGAGCCAACTGCGCCAATCGAGGATGGGTGGTTGGACACCACCTCAGGGGCTGCAATCTCTATGGCGATCGAGCCGAACACAAGCCCTATTCTCTGCGAAGCCCATGACTCCAAGGAGCCGGACTCCTCTCCAGACTCCGAGCCCTCCGCACCCCTACCGATCGAACCCGATTGGGCGCCAATCATGGAGTTCACCATCACGGACATCTTTCAGCACTCGCCCTTCGGTGATATTCTGAATTCACTAAAGTCTCTCTCTTTATCAGGAGAGCCCTGGCCGGACTATGGTCAGCGAGGTTGGGATGCGGATGATGAAGAAATTCAAAGCCCACCCACCATCCACTTCATAGCCACTGTCGATGATTTAACTGACATGCTCGACTTCGACTCCGAAGACATCGAGGGTATGGACGCCGATGCAGGAGACGATCAAGAACCAGCACCTATAGGGCACTGGAAAGCCACCTCGTCGTATGATATATACATGGTGGACACCCCAAAACAAGGCAATGGCGATGGAACAGCGGAGGATGACCCCTCCAAGAAGCAGCCTAAGCGCCGGCGTCAGCGGCGCCGCTCTAAACCCCGCCAAAGCAAAAACAGTGATTCCGGCACGGGAGATAATAACACCCCGGATAGTGCCAAAGACAACCACCTCCAACAAGATTCAGCACAGGAGGATGGAGAAGCCAGCCCTCATGAGAGAGCGGCAGACAGAGAGGTCGAGGACGATAATTATATGCCTCCCTCCGAAGACGAGGCAAGCCTCGACGACGACGAATTTGTCGTGCCAGAGGATCCCGTCGAACAAGAGCGTTTCAAACGCAGGCTTATGGCCACGGCGAGCAGCCTCAAGAAAAAGCAGCAACAGCTTAGAGCTGATCAAGATTTGCTAGCCGACAGATGGACTGAAGTCCTTGCGGCCGAAGAGTATGAACTTGAACGCCCCTCCAAGAGCTACCCAAAGCGTAGGTTGCTACCCCGACTAGAGGAGGAAGCACCTAAACCTACATCACCAGCGCATGATGCGGCCGATCGGCCACCCCGTGGCCGCGATAGAGAAGCCTCTCGGCCCTCCACTCAAGCCGCACCCCGGCGCCGCTCAAAAAATACCAAGGCATGGGAAAATGCGCGAGACCTGCGAGATATATTGAAGGACAAGGCAAGGCAAACAAGATCGATCTACGGATCGCGTGGGCGCCCCACGGCACGAGACGGTAATCGTCACTCCGGATACAGTCAATCCGGCCGGGCCGAACACAGTAGACAAAGCTCGTTTGAGTTGCATCATGATATAGCCCAATACAGAGGCGCCGCACACCCACTATGCTTCACAGACGAAGTAATGGATCATCAAATCCCTGAGGGTTTCAAACCCGTGAACATCGAATCATATGATGGCACAACAGATCCTGCGGTATGGATCGAGGACTATCTCCTTCATATCCACATAGCCCGCGGTGATGACCTACACGCCATCAAATACCTCCCACTCAAGCTTAAAGGACCAGCTCGGCATTGGCTTAACAACTTGCCAGCAGAATCAATTGGTTGCTGGGAGGACCTAGAAGCTGCATTCCTCGACAATTTCCAGGGCACTTATGTGCGACCACCAGACGCCGATGACCTTAGCCACATAATTCAGCAGCTAGAGGAATCGGCCAGACAATTCTGGACACGGTTCCTAACCAAGAAAAATCAAATCATCGACTGTCCAGACGCAGAGGCCCTAGCAGCCTTCAAGCATAACATCCGCGACGAGTGGCTTGCACGGCACCTAGGACAGGAAAAACCGAAATCTATGGCAGCCCTCACAACACTTATGACCCGCTTTTGCGCGGGAGAAGACAGCTGGCTAGCTCGCGGCAATAACATGACCAAGAGCCCTGGTAATTCGGATACCATGGACAACAGTGGCAGGTCGCATCGCAACTAGCAAAAGCGCCGCATTAACGGCGACAATGCTGAGAATACGACAGTTAATGCCGGATTCAGAGGCTCTAAACCCGGTCAGCAGAAAAAGCCATTCAAAAGAAATACTCCGGGCCCGTCCAGTTTGGACCGAATACTCGACCGCTCATGCCAGATACATGGCACCCCCAAAAAACCAGCCAATCACACCAACAGGGATTGTTGGGTGTTCAAGCAGGCAGGCAGGCAAGTTAAATGCCGAAAGCAGAGACAAGGGGCTGCATAGCAACGACGAGGAGGAGCCCCGGCCGCCGAACAATACTGGACAGAAAGGTTTTCCCCCACAAGTGCGGACGGTGAACATGATATACGCAACCCACGTCCCTAAGAGGGAGCGGAAGCGTGCGCTAAGGGACGTATACGCGATGGAGCCAGTCGCCCCAAAGTTCAACCCATGGTCTTCCTGCCCGATCACTTTTGATCGAAGGGACCACCCCACTAGCACCCGTCATGGCGGATTCGCCGCATTGGTTCTAGACCCAATTATTGACGGATTTCACCTCACTAGAGTCCTTATGGACGGCGGCAACAGCCTGAACCTGCATTACCAGGATACAGTGCGGAAAATGGGCATCGATCCCTCGAGGATTAAACCCACTAAAACAACCTTTAAAGGCATCATACCAGGTGTAGAGGCCAACTGTACAGGCTCAGTTACACTTGAAGTGGTCTTCGGATCTCCGGATAATTTCCGAAGCGAGGAGTTAATCTTCGACATAGTTCCGTTCCAAAGTGGCTATCATGCACTGCTCGGGCGAACCGCATTTGCCAAGTTCAATGCGGTGCCGCACTACGCATACCTCAAGCTCAAAATGCCAGGCCCTCGAGGAGTCATTACGGTCAATGGAAACACCGAACACTCTCTCCGAACGGAGGAGCATACGGCGGCTATCACAGCGGAAGTACAAGGCAGCCTCTCAAGGCAATTCTCTAGTCCGGCCATTAAACGTCTGGACACCGTCAAGCGCGCCCGGAGTAACCTACAACAAGACCGCCGGGCATGTTCCGAGCAAGCGTAGTAATGCGGCCCCAACCCCAGCCCTCGCGAACTTGCGAAACCAGTGTTGCGCGTACATAGCTATGCTCTGGAAATACCATGGGCAAAAGGGGAGGGGCACAATCACGGCACGCCCGAAACACGGCTTAAACCGCACTAGGGGCTGTCGACTTTTTCATTTTCTCTTACTTTCAGGACTCCACTCTTCGGAAGGCCTATCTGGCAGTACAATTGCCGCACAAACGATACAAAAACCAGGGGAGCAGAAAGCTACGCCGCACTACAGAACTCTAAGGTGGTCTCTATAATGAGCAGTATACCTGTTTCACATAACATTCCGCAGCTCGCCCCTGGAATAGACATATTTGATAGTCCCATCTTTTGCTTATCGCACTATTTGTATCGTCCTGCTTTGATCGCAGCCTTTTTAAATAAACAATGCATAGCTTCCGTTTATTATTGCATTACTCTTTTTTACGAATATATCTTCATTAATGACATGTTGCACCCGTACACTTTGGTATGGCCAATACGCCAGGGGCTTAAGTACCCCACAATACGGTGTGAGAAGTCTGAACACTTTCACAAGTGCGGCACCCCGAACTTATAGCATTATATGCATCGGCTCCGAATCATGTCTTGGGTCAATAGTTGGGTTTGCCTGGCTCCTATGTTTTGGTACCTTACGTTCCATTATATCGGCTAAGGTAGCACTAGGAGAACTACTGCGGTTGTGCCCCAGTTGAGCTAGGCTAAGCACCTCAGTAGAGAAAGCTAAAACTGACCGTCATGATGAGGCGAGAGCTGGTCGCTGTTCGAGAGGTTTTCGAGTCCCTAAAGACTTATGACGCTTAGAGCGAGGAGTCAGCTTTGTCCGGCCTAGGCATGGATAGCGCCCCGAACACGGTCTTCCGAACACTAGGGGCTTCGCCGAAATTTGAAATTATAGAATTCTATGGCTAAGTGAGAGTGTTCAAGCATTATAGTCCGATTGACTTGTTCGTTGTGTTGAGCGCCTCCCTCGAAGGACCCAAGAATGGGAAAAAGAGCGCTCATGTTTATCCCGAACACCCCAGCACTCGTGCCATGGGGGCAGAAGCCGACGACCCGCCATCTCTCAAATTTGATAAACGGCCGCACAGAAGGTAATATTTTAAATTCAAAAAGCATTGCTTAGCGCACATGAACAAGTTTTCAGCACACAGGACAAAATGAGCGAGTTTACTGAAAAATTACATCCATGGAACATTCATCCGCCACAAGGCGGGCACCCTTCAGAACACCCTCATAATACATCTCGGGCTTACGATGCTCCTTGCCTGGCGGTGGCCCGTCCTTCACAAGCTTCTCAGCATCCAGCTTGCCCCAGTGCACCTTCTCACGGGCAAGCGCCCTACGGGCACCCTCGATGCATACGGAGCGCTTGATGACTTCGAGCCTTGGACAAGCCTCCACCAGCCGCCTCATCAGCCCGAAGTAGCTCCCAGGCATGGCCTCTCCAGGCCACAGCCGGACTATGAGGCCCTTCATGGCCTGTTCGGCCACCTTATGGAGCTCGACCAGCTGTTTCAGCTGGTCGCTTAAGGGCACCGGGTGTTCGGCCTCAGCATACTGAGACCAGAACACCTTCTCCGTCGAGCTTCCCTCCTCGGCTTGGTAGAAGGTGGCGGCATCCGACACGCTACGTGGCAAGTCTGCGAATGCTCCTGGAGAGCTCCGGATTCGGGTAAGTAACAAGTAATTCACTTTTACGTGCTTGCTTTGCATAAAGAATGCCTTACCGCCGCTATCTTTTTTATTGCCTCAACCTCGTGGAGGGCCTTCTGGGCTTCGGCCTTGGCAGACTTGGCATCTTCAATGGCCGCCGCGAGCTCAGACTCTCGCGTCTTCGAGTCAAGCTCCAAACTCTCATGTTTTTTCATGAGAGCCTGGAGCTCTTACCGCACCTCGCCAACCTGCATCTCATGCTTCTCCCGCTCGGTGCACTCCATGGCCGCCCTCTTCTCGGCCTCGGACAGCGCTTGCTTAAGGGTCGCCACCTCAGTTGTGGCCCCTACAATAGCCGCGTTAATCCTGTCACTTTTTGCAATTGCACCTTTCACATATTTCAATAAGGTATTTCTTACCTTCCTTCTCCTCGAGCTGCCGCTTGGCTAGGCCGAGCTCTTGCTCGGACCGCTCGAGGTTCTGCTTCAGCGTGCCCACCTCCGCAGTCAGTGCGGCGGATGCTAGCAGCGAAGCCTGCATACGCATATTGACTTACTTTTGTTAGACTCCTGCGAACGTTATTAGATCCTCTATTCGGCTTTTCTTTCCGAACGCCAAACAGAGCATCAGGGGCTACTGTCTATGCGGTAATATTTTTACATATCTTTTACTTACCTCAAAGCCTGTTAGAAGGCTGGCACAGGCTTCAGTCAGTCCGCTCTTGGTGGACTGAACCTTCTGGATCACCGCACTCATAACAGTGCGGTGCTCCTCGTTGATGGAGGCGCCGTTAAGCACCTCCAGCAAATTGTCTGGTGCCTCCGGTTGGACGGAGGTCACCGGCTCGGTAGGCTTGCTCCTCTTGGAAGGAGGCTGCCTACCGGAGTCCGGAACCGTTGGAGGTTCCGGCGCGATGTCCGGCTCAAAGCCGGACTTAGAGCCCTTGGGGTTCTATCCCCTTCACGCCTGGAGTCCGGGAGGTCGCCTTGCGGCGCCTCCAGGACCACCTCCTCCTGTCTTGGAACCTGTTGGGACGCCACCTCGGCGTCATCCGTAGGGTGGGGGGAGGTAGCCGCTGGAAGCGAATTCACATCCAACAAATCCAGGGAGCCGCTCGACGACTCGTCGAGCCCGGGCTTGGGCGGACTGTATAGACATGTTCGACGTAAGGAAAAGCTGTGCAATGGGGGAATACTATGAATCACTCTGGTATCCGGATACTTACGATCTCGCCAGGGGCTTGGCCCTGTGCGACCACTCCTCTTCGCCGTCATCGGCGTTGGTGGAGTAGTCCGGAGGAGGGGTCTTCCCCTTCTTGGACCATTCGGCCTCCCCAGTTGGGGAGGCCTTCCTTTTCTTCCCTCCCCCCGCTGGAGGGGGAGAGGTCTCTTCTTCCTCCTCCTCGTCTTCATGGGAGGAGTGCGCCTTGGAGTCATCGGATGATGAATCCGACACCTCCTGGCGCCGGGCACTCTTTCGAGTCCCCGTGGCCTTCTTCTCCGGCACCACATAGGGTGCCGGAACCAGCACCTTCGCCGAGCGAGCGTCCGCTGGGCCTTCGGGCAAAGGAGCCGGACAGTTGATCTGTCCGGACGTCTCCTGCCAATCCTATCAAAGGTAAGGGAGCTTAGATCCCGCATGGAGTCAAACCATGAAAAACTAATACCCTGTAAAGGGTAAAAACAGCTTACCGCACGAGCGTGATGCTGCATGCTGAATCCGCGATCCTCGGTAGCGGATGCGGGGGCCTCGGCGCCCTTGAAAAGCACCTTCCAGGCATCTTCGTACGTAATGTCAAAGAGCCTGCTCAGAGTTCGGTGCCGCGCCGGGTCGAACTCCCACAGGTTGAAAGCCCGTTGTTGACACGGGAGGATCCGGCGGATGAGCATAACCTGGACTACGTTGACAAGTTTGAGCTTCTTGTCCACCAGGGTTTGGACGCATGTTTGGAGTCCGGCCAGCTCTCATTTTTTACCCCATGACAGGCCCGTCTCTTTCCAGGAGGCGAGCTGCGTAGGGGGTCCGGATCGGAACTCGGGGGCTGCGACCCATTCAAGGTCGCGCGGCTCGGTGATGTAAAACCACCCCGATTGCCACCCCTTTAGGGACTCCACGAAGGAGCCCTCGAGCCATAGGATGTTGGGCATCTTGCCCACCATGGCGCCTCCGCACTCCGCCTAGGTGCCGCGCACCACCTTCGGCTTGACATTAAAAGTCTTGAGCCATAAGCCGAAATGGGGGCGGATGCGGAAGAAAGCCTCGCACATGACGATGAACACCGAGATGTTGAGGACAAAGTTCATGGCCAGATCATGGAAATCCAGGCCATAGTAGAACATGAGCCCCCGGACAAATGGGTGGAGAGGGAAGCCCAGTCCACGGAGGAAATGAGGGAGGAACACCACCCTCTCATGGGGCCTAGGGGTGGGGATGAGCTGCCCCTCTTCGGGAAGCCGGTGGGCAATGTCGTTAGACAAGTATCCGGCCTTCCTCAGTCTTTTGATGTGTCCCTCCGTAACGGAGGAGACCATCCACTTGCCTCCCGCTCCGGACATGGCTGGAGAAGGTTGAGGTGGGGTGTGCGGACTTGGGCGCTAGAGCTCAAGTGCGCGGAAATGGATAGGCAAAGGAGGAAGAAGGCGTGGATGAAAAGGTGGATCCTTATCCCCTTATATGGGCGGACGCGACTATGCGTCCCCACCAGCCTGGTAAACTCGCTTATCTCCCAGGCGCCGTAATCAATGGCGCGGTTGGGTTACCCATGCCCATATTGATGAGAATCCCGGAATAAGGGGACACGATCTCTGCTTTGACAAGACATGCCAAGAAAACCGCCTCGCTAAACGCGCTGAGGTGGAACAGTAAAACGATTCAAATAAAGACTTGGCCGTGGTGTGATGTCACGCTACGGAATACGTCAACAGATTAGATTTGTGTAAATATTATTCTCTCTATGGCAATATGTGGAAACTTATTTTGCAGAGCCGGACACTACCTTTGTGTTCAAAATCTTCTATGAAGTAATTGGAGGAGGAACCCGCCTTGCAATGCCGAAGACAATCTGCGCGCCGGACTCGTCGTCATTGAAGCCTGGTTCAGGGGCTACTGAGGGAGTCCTGGATTAGGGGGTGTCTGGATAGCCGGACTATACCTTTGGCCGGACTCCTGGACTATGAAGATATAAGATTGAAGTCTTCGTCCCGTGTCCGGAAGGGACTTTCCTTGGCGTGGAAGGCAAGCTTGGCGATACGGATATGTAGATCTCCTACCATTGTAACCGACTCTGTGTAACCCTAGCCTTCTCGTTTTAGTCCATAGGACAAACAACAATCATACCATAGGCTAGCTTCTAGGGTTTAGCCTCCTTGATCTCGTGGTAGATCTACTCTTGTACTACCCATATCATCAATATTAATCAAGCAGGACATAGGGTTTTACCTCCATCAAGAGGGCCCGAACCTGGGTAAAACATCGTGTCCCCTGCCTCCTGTTACCATCCTCCTAGATGCACAGTTCGGGACCCCCTACCCGAGATCCGCTGGTTTTGACACCGACCGTTAGGTTTACCTTAATACTTTTGTTGTAGTTGCGGAACTTGCAATAGAGGTTAATCATAAGTGGGATGCTTGTTCAAGTAAGAACAATACCCAAGCACCGGTCCACCCACATATCAAATTATCAAAGTATCGAACGCGAATCATATGAACGTGATGAAAACTAGCTTGACGATATTCCCATGTGTCCTCGGGAGCGCTTTTCCTATTATAAGAGTTTTTTCCGGCTTGTTCTTTGCTACAAAAGGATTGGGCCATATTGCTGCACTTTATTTACTTTTGTTACTTGTTGCTCATTACAATCTATCTTATCACAAAACTATCTGTTACCACTTATTTTAGTACTTGCAGAGAATACCTTGCTGAAAACCGCTTATCATTTCCTTCTGCTCCTCGTTGGGTTTGACACTCTTACTTATCTAAAGGACTACGATAGATCCCCTATACTTGTGGGTCATCATGATGCAGCGACAATTGCCTGATGAGCTGCAGCTTGGAGGCGATCTTTCTCCGCCCTCCTCTCGTACTTGGTTGCCTCCTCCCTAGTTATAACATATCTCCCTTTTGCCTGAAATTCAAAGAAAGTAGGAGCAGGGAGAGCAACGTGATAGGTGCGTCGTCTGTCAAAGATTAGTCGGTACTGGAGAAATTGATCGTTCCTCTCAACAAACAGATGGCGAACCATAGCCTCATAATGTAAATAAACAGGAGGCAACTCAATATCATACCCACATATGGGTATATCATGAAAATTAGCTAGATGGGGGTTGCATAAATTCCACCAAAGAAATCTCCATTAAATCTATTATTATGCAACCTACGTGCAACAATGGCTCCCATGTTATAATGTTTATCTCCTAATACAACACTCCTGAGAACACTGAGGTCAGGGACACACATGTGACATGCTTCATCCTCACCATTTATGCACCT
The DNA here is from genome assembly GCF_056163025.1 of Triticum urartu. Taxonomy (NCBI): domain Eukaryota; kingdom Viridiplantae; phylum Streptophyta; class Magnoliopsida; order Poales; family Poaceae; genus Triticum; species Triticum urartu. The sequence continues at coordinate 422,603,374 of NC_141877.1, read as the reverse complement.
ACCTATGAAGAGAGCAAAATAATGTATAGCAGGAAAATGAATGCTCCCTATGGTAGTTTGTGTTATATCTGTAGATTCCCCCATAGTTATACTAGCAAGAAAATCTCTAAACTCAGATTTGCGAGGCTCACTAGTGTGCCCCGTTGTGGAAGTTTGCAAGCAGTATTAAAATCCTCTAAGCCCATAGTATAAGAATTTTCATAAAGATCAAATTGGACAGTTTGAGAATTGTATGATGATGAAAATTCAAACCTCCTCACAAAGGAATCAGTGAGATAGTGGTATTGGCGGCACTTATCTGCCTCGAAGCTCTCAAGATCGGCATTACACACATACGTGTTAAATTCTTCCTTGATTCCTGCTCGATCCATAAAGTCCTCTGATGGCCATTCACAAGCCCACACCTGAGCTTCCCTCAGTGGTTCATCATCGGCATCGCGTATTGCGAGCCTGGGTCCTTGCTTCCTTGAAGGACCACCTTGGTACGTTTTCCTAAACATACTTCTTCCTCTGAAAAATTTCTGAAATTTTTAGTAACTTCAAAATAAAAGTGAACCAAACTCAACAAAATTGAAAGCAACTACTCCCACAAGTGCCTAGAGGATATATATCATGCATTAAAACTACTTTTGACCATATACATTTGACATGCAAGCTCAAGAACAAGGTCAGCTAAGCAGCAAAATTTGCAATGAATAGAGCACTAGAACAAAAACTAATTGGACCATTGGAGGAGTCACATACTAAGGAACAATCCCCCAAAGCAGTTTTGTGAATGGAGCTTTGAGCAAGGAGATCGAAAATGGCAGCAAAATGAGCTTGGACTCGGGTTTGAGCTGGTTGGTGATTTTTGTGGGAGGAAGAAGGAGTGTGTGGTAGCTGGAATAAGTGGAGGGGAGCCACCGTGGGCCCATGAGGCAGGGGCGCGCCCAGGGGGTAGGGCGCGCCCTGGACCCTCGTGGTCAGGTGCTTGCTCCCCTGCTGTGTTCTCAGTGCCAGATATTCTCAAATATTCTAGAAAAAAATCATATTTATTTTTCAGGGCATTTGGAGAATTTTTTTGGGTATTTTTTATTGCATTGATAATTCAGAAAACAGACAGAAAATACTATTTTTGCTTTATTTAATATAAATAACAGAAAATAAAAAGAGGGTACAGAGAGTTGTGTTTTCTAAATTCATCCATCTCATGCTCATCAAAAGGAATCCACTAACAAGGTTGATCAGGTCTTGTTAACAAACTCATTCCGAATAACATGGAACCGGAGAATTTTTGAATAACACTAGGTTACCTCAACAGGGATATGCATGTCCCCAACAATAAGAATATCATATTTCTTCTTGACAGTAGGAAGAGGAAATCCAAAACCTCCAATAGTAATAGTTGAAATTTTTCCAATAGAATTGATACTGTGGACTTGAGGTTGTTTCCTCGGAAAGTGTACCGTATGCTCATTACCATTAACATGAAAAGTGACATTGCCTTTGGTGCAATCAATAACAGCCCCTGCAGTATTCAAAAAGGGTCTTCCAAGAATAATAGACATACTATCGTCCTCGGGAATATCGAGAATAACAGAGTCCGTTAAAATAGTAACGTTTGCAACCACAACAGGTACATCCTCACAAATACCGACAGGTATAGCAGTTAATTTGTCAGCCATTTGCAAAGATATTTCAGTAGGTGTCAACTTATTCAAATCAAGTCTACGATATAAAGAGAGAGGCATAACACTAACACCGACTCCAAGATCACATAAAGCAGTTTTAACATAGTTTCTTTTAATAGAGCATGGTATAGTTGGTACTCCGAGATCTCCTAGTTTCTTAGGTATTCCACCCTTGAAAGTATAATTAGCAAGCATGGTGGAAATTTCAGCTTCCGGTATCTTTCTTTTATTAGTAACAATATCTTTCATGTACTTAGAATAAGGATTCATTTTAAGCATATCAGTCAAACGCATACGCCAAAAGATAGGTCTAATCATTTCACCAAAGCGCTCAAAATCCTCATCATCCTTTTTCTTGGATGGTTTAGGAGGATAAGGCATGGGTTTCTGAACCCATGGTTCTCTTTCCTTACTGTGCTTCCTAGCAATAAAGTCTCTCTTATCATAACGTTGATTCTTTGATTGTGGGTTATCAAGATCAACAGCAGGTTCAATCTCTACATCATTATCATTACTAGGTTGAGCATCAACATGAACATCAACATTAGCATTATCACTAGGTTCATGTTCATTACCAGATTGTGTTTCAGCATCAGAAATAGAGGTATCGTTGGGATTCTAAGGTGTGTCTACAACAGGTTCACTAGAAGCATGCAAAGTCCTATCATTTTTCTTTTTCTTCTTCTTAGAAGGACTAGGTGCATCTACATTATTTCTCTGAGAATCCCGCTCAATTCTCTTAGGATGGCCTTCAGGATACAAAGGTTCCTGAGTCATTTTACCACCTCTAGTCACAACTCTAACAACATTATTATTTGTACTATTCAATTCATTGAGCAAATCATTCTGAGCTTTAAGTACTTGTTCTACTTGAGTGGTAACCATAGAAGCATGTTTACTAATAAGTTTAAGTTCACCTTTAACAGTAGCCATATAATCACTCAAGGGTTCAATCATATAAGCACTATGTTTCAATTTTCTACCAACATAAGCATTGAACTTCTCTTGTTTAACAATAAAATTATCAAACTCATCTAAGCATTGGCTAGCAGACTTATAACAAGGAATATCACCTTCATCAAATCTATAGAGAGAATTTACCTTTACTACCTGTGTCGGGTTATCAAGACCATGTGTTTCTTCAATAGGTGATGGATTTAAACCATGTATTTCTTCTACAGGCGGTAAATTAAGACCATGTATTTCTTCAACAGGAGGTAAATTCTTAACATATTCAGCTTTTATACCTTTTTCCTTCATAGATTTCTTTGCCTCTTGCATATCTTCAGGACTGAGAAATAGAATACCCCTTTTCTTCGGAGTTGGCTTAGGAGTTGGCTCAGGAAGTGTCCAATTATTTTCATTGGTCAACATATTATTCAATAGAATTTCAGCTTCATCTGGTGTTCTTTCCCTAAAAACACAACCAGCGCAACTATCCAGGTGGTCTCTGGAAGCATCGGTTAGTCCATTATAAAAGATATGAAGTATTTCATTTTTCTTAAGAGGATGATCAGGCAAAGCATTAATTAATTGTTGAAGCCTCCCCCAAGCTTGTGGGAGACTCTCTTCTTCAATTTGCACAAAATTATATATTTCCCTTAAAGCAGCTTGTTTCTTATGAGCAGGGAAATATTTAGCAGAGAAGTAATAAATCACATCCTGGGGACTACGCACACAACCAGGATCAAGAGAATTAAACCATATCTTAGCATCACCATTTAATGAGAATGGAAATATCTTAAGGATATAATAGTAGCGAGTTTTCTCATCATTAGTGAACATGGTGGCTATATCATTTAAATTAGTAAGATGTGCCACAACAGTTTTAGATTCATAGCCATAGAAAGGAACAGATTCAACCAAAGTAATTATATCAGGGTCGACAGAGAATTCATAGTCCTTATCAGTAACAAAGATAGGTGAAGTAGCATAAGCAGGATCATATTTCATTCTAGCATTCAGAGTTTTTTGTTTCAGCTTAGCTAATAATTTCTTAAGATCACTCCTATCATTGCAAGCAAGAAAATCTCTAGCAGTTTCTTCATCCATAACATAGCCCTCAGGCACAACAGGTAATTCATATCTAGGGGGAGAATCTTCATCATCACTTTCATCAATATTATCAGTTTCAATAATTTCATTCTCTCTAGCCCTAGCAAGTTGTTCATCAAGAAATTTAGCAAGTGGCACAGTAGTATCAAGCATAGACGTAGTTTCATCATAAGTATCATGCATAGTAGAAGTGGCATCATCAATAACATGCGACATATCAGAATGAATAGCAGGTGTAGGTGTCGCAATTTACTCAAAACAAAAGGTGAATCAAGTGCAGAGCTAGATGGCAGTTCCTTACCTCCCCTCGTAGTTGAGGGATAAATCTTGGTTCTTGGATCTTTCAAGTTCTTCATAATGATAAACAGATATAAATCCCAAGTTACTCAAAGAATAGAGCTATGCTCCCCGGCAATGGTGCCAGAAAATAGTCTTGATAACCCACAAGTATAGGGGATCGCAACAGTTTTCGAGGGTAGAGTATTCAACCCAAATTTATTGATTCGACACAAGGGGAGCCAAAGAATATTCTCAAGTATTAGTAGCTGAGTTGTCAATTCAACCACACCTGGAAACTTAATATTTGCAACAAGGTATTTAGTAGCAAAGTAATATGATAGTAGTGGTAACAGTAGCAGAAGTAACGGTAGCAAAAATAATATTTTTGTTGTTTTATAGTGATGATAACAATAGCAACGGAAAAGTAAATAAGCGAAGAACAATATATGGAAAAGCTTGTAGGCAATGGATGGTGATAGAGAATTATGTCGGATGCGGTTCATCTTGTAATAGTCATAACCTAGGGTGACACAGAACTAGCTCCAGTTCATCAATGTAATGTAGGCATGTATTCCGAATATAGTCATACGTGCTTATGGAAAAGAACTTGCATGACATATTTTGTCCTACCCTCCCGTGGCAGCAGGGTCCTAGCGGAAACTAAGGGATATTAAGGCCTCCTTTTAGTAGAGTACCGGACCAAAGCATTAACACATAGTGAATACATGAACTCCTCAAACTACGGTCATCACCGGGAGTGGTCCCGATTATTGTCACTTCGGGGTTGCCGGATCATTACACATAGTAGGTGAATATTAACTTGCAAGATAGGATCAAGAACTCCCATATATTGATGAAAACGTAATAGGTTCTGTCGTGGAATTGTCACGACAGATGTCCTAGCGAAAGGACTTAGTCGTAGGGCCATCGCAACTGGGAAGCTTAAAGGGGTTAATCGGGACAAAGGACACGAGAGGTTTATACTGGTTCGGCCCCTTACGGTGAAGTTAAGGCCTAGTCCAGTTGATGTTGTATTGCTAGGTTTCGATGACCAAGGAGCGAATCTGCTAGCTTGGCTATCAATATGTTGTTTCTTGTCCCTAAGCCGCCGCTGGGTCGTCCCCTTATATACATGGGTTGACGCCTGGCGGCCTACAGAATCCCGGCCGGCTCATAAAATGTGTCCGGCTCGGTGGCTTCTTGTATATGCCTTTCTTTACAAGTCTTTCGTTACATATGGCGGTTTATAATTACAGGCCTTAAGCCGGCTCTGGGCTTCGGCCTACTACTAGCCCTATAACAAACCATCGCCTTGCATGTTTACTGGGCTTCTTTTTTGTAACACATCATTGGGGTTGATCCGGCCCCTCCTGGGCGGGTCATACCTGGTAGCTATATCCCCAACATTAGGCCCCAGGTTGACTTGAACTTTGTTCTTTGTCAATCTTCAACACTTAGACGAAATCCATCTTCCTCTGTCTGTAAAAACTCTGTAACCCGCCATGACGTCATCTTCCGAAAACATGAAAGCCTACTATGACGTCATCTTCAACGGATCTTTATCTTTTAATGTCTTCCGAGAATCGAGGCGTCTGTTTAGTTGGATAATCATTATTTTGGTCTTCCTCAGTTTTCGCGCCTGCTTGTTCACTTATCCCCTTATAAATAGGCTCGGTCAGTCCTTCCTCTTTCTTCTTCTTCCTTCCATCTTCTCGCCACCTCTCTGCCTCTCGAGCTCCGCCGTTGCCATAGCGCTCACTGCCGCCCTTAACGTCGGCCGCTGCATCACCCTGAGCTCGTCCAGAGAACCACGGCGACCCTTCGCAGTAGATCTGCATTCGTAAGTTCCTACCTTTCCGCACCCTTAGATCTGTATTAGGGTTGCGAGTTTGTCGGTGTTCTTCGCCGTTCATCACAGACCTTCTTGTAGTTTCTTCTCCATCCCTCTTTTGATCTAGAAGGAATGTAGAACTTATGCGGTAGTGGTTTTACACCCATTTTAGATGCTAGTAGATCCCTTTCCTTTGTACAGATACCTTCTTAGAGCAGATGAACTCCTCCGCGCTCGTTTTTTAGGTCTAAATTTATTTTTCTTTTCTAACCCATTTTGATCCATAATAATAGTAATAGCTTGGGAAACTTGTTTGTCTCAACACTTAGCCAATTCTGTTTCTGGCTTCCTTCGAATGTCTTTAGTCATGGCGGCTTATCACGCCGGCTCACTTTTCCTTTATATGTCATTAGCCCTTACTTAAGCCACCATTACTCATTTGTATCATCATCATTTAACTTTTAATTTCACCATTGAATTGAACCGACACATTATTTTCTTTTCAGTTTGTCCTTTGCTCATCATGCCGTCAAAAGCACCAACTGTGTGCAACTGGGTCCCTTCCACAGTTACTGAGGATACCTTGAAAGAATTTGTCACCATAGGATTTTTGCCAGAGAAAAATGTTATGTCTTATCGTGCACTTGACCCAGACGAAGAACGGCCTCATCCCAAATACGGTGAAGTCATCATTTTCACTGATCACATGAACCGGGGCTTCCGAGGCATTATGCATTTTTTCAAGCTTCGCCCGCAAGACATTGGACCCAACTCTATCTCCAATATCTGCAATTTTCAAGTTCTTTGTGAGGTATATCTTCAAGAAGAACCGACCGTGGAACTCTTCAGAGAATACTTTTATCTGAACCGCCAGAATGAATGCACCAGCGGCCTTAGTTTGGAGCTTGGTGGAATCTCGATTCAGCGCCGACAAGGCGCCATCTTTCCCTTAATAGTCTTACCAAGCCATCCCAAAGATTGGAATCAGACCTGGTTCTACTGCCAAGATACGTCACCAGCCAATGAAAAACCACTGTCGGGTTATTGCGCGGAGCGTCTGGATTCCAAGTTTGTGCTCCCTTATAAGCTTACCGCTGCTGAACGCAAGAAGCTTATTCCATCTATTAAAAGGATTCAAGCTTTACTGGGGAATGACTTAACTGGAGTTGACCTGGCCCGTTGCTGGGTCGCATGGAGGGTCATCCCTCTAAGCCGCCGATCCAAGTTAATGTATGAGTATGGTGGTGGCCCAAATGACTCTCTGCGTTATAGCTCTATTCCATTGACTGAAGAAGACGTTGTCGCAATGTCAACAATCCTTGTGAACGGAAAATACAAGGACTATAGTAAGGTTGGATTAAACCCCTTCTGTAAACTTAACCCGGCACCAGAGGTGAAAACCCATGACCTCTTTCTCATTTTGTGTTTTCCTCAGTAGTTTAAATACTTGCATGACCTTTTAACCTGTTTGTTTGTTTACAGGCCAAATCTGACTTGGAGAATGCCAAGTATGATCATGAAGCTACCAAGAAGGCCAGAGCCGCTGCCATAGCCGCCAGGAAAACGACCTGGAAGCCCAAGAAGAAGAAGACTACATCTGACTTATTCCACCTGGATGATGCTTCTGAGTCGTAGGTAGCCCTTGACTCCCTTGGCCAGCTTTTTAACTACCTTATTGACACTGACTATTGTCAGGACGACACGGGGGCCAGCCAGGCCGTGGAAGAAGAGGTAACTATTTCCTCTGACTCAGCCCCTTTGCCAAGATAGAAACTTTGACTAGTAACCCGGAAAGTAAGGTTTTCGCACCCTTTGGCTTATCTGGACCCTCATTTTCTTTTGAAAAAGCAGCAACATGAGAGCCGCCGTCAGGCCCGGACTAATGACGACGATGAACCGCCTTCCGATTTACAACAAACTCCTCGAAAACGCCAAAAAGAGGTTTCTTGCATCTTTGTCTTTTGCTTTCATTAATGGATCCATTCCCTTGCATCACTAACTTTATTTTACCTTTGCAGGAGGTTTCTCGCTCTTCTGGCGATTCGTCGCAAACTCAATTTCCGGCTTTCAAGACTGCCCCTGGGTAAGGACAATCATCTTTCTTCAGCATCTTTTAAAAAAACTGCATTATTATACTAACCGTCTCATAAAATCTTTCTTAGTGGTCAAGCCAAATCCAAGAAGGTCAAGGTGATTAAGCCGACAAAAGACCCAAAAGTTCCTGCACCTGAGCCGGCCATGCCAACTCCTCCCTCTCAAACTATAGCACCAGAAGACCCGGCTGTTCATACTCAATTGGACCCTCCTGAGTTGTCATCCGATGAGGCCACCCTTAATCTGACCATTACTTAACCATATAGCTCAGCTAACCCGCCAACAACTTCTCATACTCACGTTTTGATTACCGGTAGCCGGTTTGTTGAACCGGGCACCCCCACTGTATTAGCCCGGCATACTGCTAAGCAAGAGGCTTTAGAGAAGCAGAAAGTGTGGTTTGATATCTCCCACTACGCTCACCTCAATGTCAATGATGTACTGTCCGGCTATCTCAGTCATGTGCACTCCAGCCATGACTCGGAAATCGAGATGGTCAAACAATTGCTGCTAAACTATGAGGTATTTTATCCAGTTTACTTATACTCTGCCAGCCCCCAAGTCTTCAGATGATGAATCTTGAATGATCTGTAGACTTAATGATATAAGTTGATACTTTGCCTCTAGATTTTTCGGAAGTCCAATAGAGTAGCGTAACCTTCACCTGTAGTCCCCAAGGACCGGCTCAATTTATCATAAATGAACCGGTACTTAATTTCGTAACTGTCTTTTACTAGTCCCAATAAGTATTGTGATCCGGTTCAATCTTGAAAAACTTTCTGAAGATCATGCATTAGCCCCCAAGTGCCAAGTGTTGTTACTTTGTAAAACCCTTGGGACTTGAAACATATAAAAGTCTTAAAAATTGCTTTGGCAGACATTAGCCCCCAAGTGTCAAGTGGTATTGCAGTGCAAAGTACTTGAGACTTGAACCCTTATAACTTTTAGTTTAAGTCTTCACACACCTGTGAATGTTTTGTAGAACACCTTATCTGAGCTGGGCTCTCAATTGACGGATGCCAAGACCCAGTTGGCGGAGCAGGAGACAGAGATAAAGACCACTGACGCTAAACTCCAATTGAGCCTCTCTGAATCTGAGAAATTGAAGACCAGCTTAGCTGCAAAAAAGAAATCCTGGGCCAAAGAAAAGACAGTGCTGATACAACGCACTGAGACAGCTGAGGCGGCTCTTGAGGAGGCTACTACAGAGCTCACCGGTTTAGAAAATCATGTGTCTCAAATGGTCTCCGCCATCTTCGGTGAGTATTTTTGCATAAATCCCTTATACTCTATTTTGACCAAGAATGTAAACCGCCTGCTTAACCTTTGTTAAAATACTTACAGGTCCGCGGAGTAACAACCTGAGCCAGGACAGTGTGACAAAGCTGAAGGCGGTTTCTACCTTGGTGGAACAACTGTATACAGGGGATCAATGGGCGCTTGCTGCTATCTCTCCTGCCAACCAAGGACCCAACCGCCTAAGTGATGTTTTGAAGAAGTTATCGATCTTACCCGCCAGGTTTCAAGAGGTCAAACGATCCTGTGCCAGAGCCAGAGCCCTGACTGCCCTGAGCCGCTCCAAAGCCTGGGTGCCGGATTTAGACCCAGTTGATGTGGCTAAGGGGTACCCTACTATGAAGGAAGACATGACTCCATTTGAGCAAGACGACTTTATTGCCTGTGTGAGGGGAGTTCGTCCTCAAGCTACCATTCTTGGAGAGGAGACCAACATTGACAAATATCAGCCGGGTTTTGATATGGAGAATAATAAGATGGTGACTCCCTCTTACAAGGTGACAGATCTTATCCCGCCGGTTTGCCAACACACTTTTGCCCCGAAAGTCGACCCAGTCGGCCTGATTGACGATGAAGTGGAGTTCATTGCTCTGAACGGCTTTGACTGGTCCAATCCTAGCTTCCAACCAATAGAAGGCGGTGAACCGGCGAGGGGAGAGTCATAACCATCTTGTGGGCTCTCAAAGCCTTGTAATAGATTAGTTTGAAAACTGCATGTTTTGCCTATGCCATCGTGCATAAAATGTTGCATATGACTCTTTGTCAATGATGTCAATATATATATGCAACACATTCGTGATTACATCTGCAATGTTTTAACTCTGTTCTTGTAAAAAATGAAATAGCTGGCCTGGCAGTTTAGCAGTGGACGGGTCAAAACACCCGGTATATGACTTATGAAATTATAATAGTGGAAAAGACAGAACCATATGTAAGATAAACAAGGCTAAAAAACCTTTGATTAATGAAAAAACACAGAGAAACCTATTCCTGAATGACACCGTCATACCTGTGTTCTTTGAATCTGGACTGCCGGTTTACATGACCCAGATGATGAGGTTGATAACCCAATCTTTTGTAGAAGTCAATACTTCCATATGTCTTGATGACTGTTATGCCTTGGCAACTCATTGTCAAATAACCGAGCCGGTTTAATTTGAAACCATACTGACAGTTAGATTTGAGGTGATAAAAAACAGTAAAACAAAAAACACTAGGCTTCAGACAATGTAAATCAAAACATTTAAATAAAAACTGGAGGCTTCTGATTCGAATACGATCAGTAAACCGGACCAAAGGGGTTAAGCTAAGATTCAAATACGATCATATAGCCCCTAGTGACTATGGCATTGTGCCGATCAAGAGGGTACCGACAACTGTGTTCTCTTTGGTTCGAATACGACCTATGTTTGAACAGGAAGCCCCCAAATGACCTTGAGAGGTTTTTAATGACCCTGGTTCGAATACGATCCAAGTCAGACCCAAAAGGGGTTAAGCTATGATTCAGATACGATCAAGAAGCCCCCTAGTGAGTTTGGCTTTGAGCCGATCAAGAGGGTTACGACAACTATGTTCTCTTTGGTTCGAATACGACCTATGTTTGAACAAGAAGCCCCCAAATGACCATGAGGTTTACAGCTATATTCGAATACAATCATGGGCCGGACCAAAAGGGTTAAGCTAGATTCGGATACGATCAGCCCCCTTTTAGTCATTTTAAATAATGAAAATAACAAAAAATATGTGATCATTGAAAGGGAAAAGGACAGAGGTCCTCCTTTATTACTTATCATAATATATACAACGTCAAAGTATGTGCATGACGAGAGCCGGTGGCTTAAGTATAGTATGGTCGAAGCTGAGCAATGTTCCACGGCCGGCGGGTCTCCTCCTCCGACTTACGTGAGTCTTTATGCTCTCGAACGTCAATGAGGTAATATGACCCGTTGTTTAAGTTCTTGCTAACCACAAAGTGTCCTTCCCAAGGCGGGGATAATTTGTGTGCATCAGACAGATCCTGGATGAGCCGGAGCACCAGGTCACCTTCTTGAAAGGTTCTGGACTTAACCTGGCGGCTGTGATAACGGCGTAGGTCCTTTTGACAAATTGTTGATCGAGCCGCCGCCAAATCTCTCTCCTCATCTAACAAGTAAAGTGCACCTTGTCGGGCTTGTTCATTATCAGCTTCAACGTAAGCCGCCACGCGAGGCGAGTCATGACGGATGTCACTAGGCAGAACTCCTTTTGCTCCATAAACCATGAAGAAAGGTGTATAACCTGTAGAGCTATTAGGAGTGGTATTGATACTCCACAGCACCGAGGGTAATTCCTCTACCCAACAACCTGACATCCGTTGTAAGGGAACCATAAGCCGGGACTTGAGACCTTTTAAGATTTCCTGATTTGCTCTCTCAGCTTGACCATTGGATTGGGGGTGAGCTACTGACGAAACATCAAGCCGGATATGCTCACGTTGACAAAACTCCTCCATAGCACCTTTGGACAGATTAGTGCCATTGTCAGTTATAATGCTGTGCAGAAAACCAAAGCAAAAAATCACCTTTTTCATGAGCTGAACCGCCGTGGCTGCATCACACTTGCTCACTGGCTCTGCCTCAACCCATTTTGTGAATTTGTCAACTGCCACCAAAATATGTGTCTTTTTATCTTTGGACCATTTGAAAGGTCCAACCATGTCAAGCCCCCAGACTGCAAATGGCCAAGTGATTGGAATCATCCGCAACTCCTGAGCCGGTACATGTGCTCGTCGTGCAAAATTTTGACATCCATCACACCTACTGACCAGCTCCTCCGCATCAGCGTGAGCCGTTAGCTAGTAAAAACCATGACGAAAAGCTTTGGCCACAAGAGACTTTGACCCGGCGTGATGACCACAACCCCCTTCATGGATCTCACGAAGAATTTCTTGACCTTATTCAGGATAAACACAACATTGAAACGCTCCAGTGACGCTGCGATGATACAACTCACCGTCAGAAATTGTCATTGACTTGGACCATCGGGTTATCTGCCGGGCCAGGGTCTCGTCCTCTGGTAACTCGCCCCGGGTCATGTAAGCCAAGAACGGTACTGTCAAATCTGGAATGACATGAAGAGCCGCCACCAACTATGCCTCCGGGTCAGGAATGGCCAAATCCTCCTCTATAGGCAACTTAACAGACGGGTTATGTAAAACATCCAAAAAGGTGTTAGGTGGCACCGGCTTATGTTGAGATCCCAACCGGCTTAAGGCATCGGCCGCTTCGTTCTTTCTGTGGTATATGTGTTCCACTTGATAATCCTTAAAATGCCCTGCAATAGCGTCGACCTCGCGGCGATAAGCTGCCATGAGAGGATCCTTGGAATCCCACCTGCCTGACACCTGCCGAGCCACCAAATCTGAGTCGCCAAGGCACCGTACCCGGCTCAGACTCATCTATTTAGCCATTCGAAGACCATGGAGCAAGGCTTCATATTCTGCTGCGTTGTTAGTACAATGAAACATCAATCGCAACACATAACAAAACTTGTCACCTCGAGGAGAAGTTAAAAAAACTCCAGCCCCCGAGCCTTCCAATTGTCTGGACCCATCAAAATGAACCGTCCAATATGTGTTGTCTGGTTTCTTCTCTGGCATCTGCAACTCTGTCCAGTCATTAATGAAGTCAACCAGCGCTTGAGATTTGACCGCAGTACGTGGCACATACTTCAAACCATGAGACCCAAGTTCAATAGCCCACTTGGCGACTCGTCCTGTGGCTTCTCTATTTTGAATAATGTCTCCTAGAGGAGCAGAGCTAACCACAGTGATTGGGTGACCCTGAAAGTAATGCTTGAGCTTCCATCTTGCCATGAACACCCCATAAACAAGCTTTTTCCAATGTGGATATCTTTGTTTAGATTCAATGAGCACCTCACTGATGTAGTAAACCGGCCGTTGGACCGGATGTTCCTTGCCAGCCTCCTTGCGCTCCACAACAATGGCCACACTGACAACACGTGAGTTAGCAGCCACATACAACAACAACGGCTCTTTCTCAACCGGAGCAGTAAGAATCGGCGGCTCAGCGAGCTGTTTCTTCAGATCCTCAAAAGCAGAGTTAGCAGTGTCACTCCAGACAAAGTCATCCGCCTTCTTCATCATTTGATACAAAGCCATCGCCTTCTCCCCTAACCGGCTTAAGGCTGTGACGCGACCCGCCAACCGCTGAACGTCATTGATGCACGCCGGTTTAGCCAGAGATGTAACTGCCTTAATTTTCTTTGGATTAGCCTCAATACCTCTGTTAGACACCAAAAGCCCAAGAGCTTGCCAGCTGGGACTCCAAAAACACACTTAGCCGGGTTAAGCATCATTTTGTAGACCCGGAGGTTATCAAAGGTCTCCTTCAGATCAGTTACCAAGGTTTCCTTCTCTCTGGATTTCACCACTATATCATCAACATAAGCATGAACATTACGCCCAATCTGATTGTGAACGCAATTCTGCACACATCGTTGATAAGTCGCCTGGGCACTCTTAAGCCCAAAGGGCATAGACACATCGCAGAAGGCTCCAAATGGAGTAATGAAAGTTGTCTTCTCCTGGTCCTTAACTGCCATTTTCATCTGATGATAACCCGAATAGGCATCCAAAAAACTCAAACGCTCGCAACCCGCCGTAGAATCAATGATCTGATCAATACGAGGGAGAGCAAAAGGGTCAGCCGGACAAGCTTTGTTCAAATCTGTGTAATCCACACACATGCGCCAGGTGCCGTTCTGTTTAAGCACAAGCACTGGGTTAGCCAACCACTCCGGGTGAAAAACTTCAACAATGAACCCAGCCGCCAAGAGCCGGGCCACCTCTTCTCCAATAGCCTTGCGCCTTTCCTCGTTAAACCGTCGAAGAAACTGCCTGACCGGCCTAAATTTTGGATCAATATTGAGAGTGTGCTCAGCGAGTTCTCTCGGGACACCTGGCATGTCAGAAGGCTTCCATGCAAAGATGTCCCGGTTCTCACGGATGAACTCGATGAGCGCACTTTCCTATTTTGGATCCAAGTGAGCACTGATAATGAACTGTTTGGATGAGTCGCCAGGCACAAAATCAACCATCTTGGTGTCATCAGCTGATTTGAATTTCAACAATGGTTCATGCTCCGTAGTTGGCTTCTTCAAAGATGTCATGTCTGTCGGGTCAAGATTATCTTTATAAAACTTCAATTCCTCTGTTGCACAAACAGACTCAGCATAAGCAGCATCACCTTCTTCATATTCCATGGCTATTTTCTGGCTTCCATGTACTGTGATGGTGCCTTTATAACCTGGCATCTTGAGCTGCAGATACACATAACACGGCCGAGCCATGAACTTGGCGTAAACCGGCCGTCCAAACAGGGCATGATATGGGATTTTGATCTTAACCACTTCAAAAGTTAACTTCTCAGCCCTAGAATCATATTCATCCCCAAAGGCCACTTCCAGCTCAATCTTACCAACTGGGTATGCCGACTTACCAGGTACAACACCATGAAAAACAGTGTTGGATTGTCTAAGACTCTTGTCAGTCAACCCCATGCGACGAAACGTCTCATAATAGAGGATGTTGATGCTACTGCATCTGTCCATGAGTACCTTAGTAAACTTATATCCACCAACCTGAGGCGCCACTACCAAAGCCAAGTGACCTGGATTATGAACCCGAGGAGGGTGATCCTCCCTACTCCACACAGTTGGCTGTTCTGACCATCTCAAATAATGTGGAACCGCCGGCTCAACAACGTTTACAGCCCTCTTGTGAAGTTTCTGGTCCCTCTTGCACAAACTGGTGGTAAATACATGGTATTGTCCATTGTTCAGCTGTTTTGGGTTACTCTGATACCCGGACTCCTGCTACTGCTGATTACTTTGGTCGGATTGCTGATTATAACCACCTTGGCTACCCGGATGGCCCTGGCCGTGAAAACCGCCTCCGCCTGAGCCGGCGCCCGGGCCAGGAAAGCCGCCACCGCCTGAACCGCCGCCAGGTCCGTGGTTACCATCAAACATGTTGGAATTTTTAAACGCCTTCATGATCGTACAATGCTTCCACAGATGGGTAGCTGGCTTCTCCCGGGTGCCGTGTCTTGGGCAGGGTTCATTCAGTAGTTGCTCAAGGTGGGACCTGGCCTGCCGGACCGAGGAGGTGGCCTCCCCTTGCGCCATTGGTTTTTGCCCTATGTACTGGTGTTAGCCACAAACTCGTCAGCCTTACGTTTATTACCTCCTTGATTCACCGGGTTATGCTGGTGACCCTTGCCATTGCTGTTCTTTTTTCCCTTCCCTGCCTTCTCTTCATCAGACGCGGGATCCTTAGTACTATCTAAATTAGCATATTTGACCAGAGCCGCCATCAACTGGCCCATGTCATGACAATCACACTTGAGCCGCCCCAGCTTCTGCTTCAGAGGTTCAAAACGGCAATTTTTCTCCAACATTAAGACTGCAGAGCCGGCATCCATATTATCAGATGAATGTATTATCTCTTTAACCCAGCGCACCCAATGGGTCGTGGACTCACCTTCCTCTTGCTTACAGTTAGTCAAGTCCACGATTGACATAGGTTGCTTACATGTGACCTTGAAGTTCTGAATGAACCGGGCTTTTAACTCCGCCCATGAGCCGACGGAGTTGGGCGGCAACCCTTTCAACCAAGTGCGAGCTGTTCCATCCAACATCATAGTGAAATATTTAGCCATTGCTGCATCGCTGACCTCCAATAGCCCCATCGCCATCTCATAACTTTCAATCCATGCCCCAGGCTGCAAGTCGGCCGTGTAATTAGGCACCTTACGAGGCCCCTTAAAATCTTTTGGCAAGCGCTCATTACGTAGAGCCGGTACCAGGCAAGGGACACCTCTGTCCTTGTGGCCACTCCTGCCTCAACAGAGGTTGCTGGATAAACTGGAAAAGCCTGATGAGCCGCCTGCTCAGCTGCCAGTTGAACCGCCCGCTCAGCCTCCTGATGGATCCTCTCCTAATCCACCAAGTTAAAGGATCCATCCTGCGCTGGGTCATGCCTACGTGGTTGGTTACGGCGTTGGGCATTGCTTGACATAGCCGCTGAGTCCATATGCCTGCTATAGCTCGGGCTCCGGCTTGGGCGAGGGGTTGAATGGATCCTGTCTCGACTATAAGAGTACGCATCCTGCCGTGCCAGGGCTGTCTGAAGAAGTTCTCTGAACCTTCGTGTTTTGACCGCCGTTGGAGAGTCGCCTTCCATTGGTAGAGCCGCCAGACGAGCCGACGTAGCAATTAAATTCTCCAAAGGGTTAGAGAAGTGACCCGATGGTACTGGCGTGTAATGAGGCGGAGCAATATTCACACGGGATGGTTCCATGGCCCTCGGCTGAACCGGCGCCCCCGTCCCGGGTGTTGTGATCCGGTTTGACTCCGGCGGGTTGCTGGGACCGGCCCTGGGTGTGTGGAAAAGGTTCCTAGGATCGTAAGTCAGAGGCAGACGTGATTGAGTTTTCTGGTGTCTTCTCCTCATGACCTCGTTTGACGCGTTCAGATCCACTGAGAGCCGGAAAGTCTCTGCTTGAAGCTGCTGAGCACGTGCATCCAGAGCCGCTCGTTCTGCGGCCATCCTGGCATCTTCCGCTGCTAAATTTTCCTTGGCTTGTGCCACCTCTTCACATAGTCATGCCACCTCCGCGTCATGCTGAGCCTTATCTGCCGGCTCAACCACAGTAGTGAACAGAGCCGTCATCTTATCCATAAGGTCCATTAATACCTGAGCCGGGGGGGGGGGGCGGGGTCTCCTGACCCGGCCGCTGCCGACCCGGTGGTTATTGCTGCCGCAGCCGTAGAATTCTGCCCAGGTTGAGTGCCAGCCATAATGACTCCGGCTCGATTCGGCGGCTCAAACGGGTCCGGAATACTGCTGCCATCGGAACAGCCCCAAGCACGCCATCTTGTAGCTGATACAAAGAATTTGTCTCGCCTGTGGACGATGTACCGTCAGAGCAAACGACCGTCTCACCACCATCTATTGATCCTTCAGAAAATTCCCCTCCATGGATGCAACCCACGAAGGCCCGCCGCACGGCGGGTTGAGCTCGGGCGGGTGTCGTGCGCTGAGCCGTCTCGATGAGGTTGGTGTAGACGTCCGGCTCAGGGCCTGACTCGCCGATCCGGCCGATGAAGACATGGATTCCACCGAAGGGGACCCGATACCCGTACTCAATCGAGCCGGCGTCGGGGCCCCAGCCTTCATCATCGATGTTGAGCTTGCCGCGATGACTCTTGGTCATCCGGCCCACAGCGTATCCCTTGAGCCCTTTGAAGTTGCCCGTTAAGAACTCAATTCCATCGTGCGCTGGCCCCACAGTGGGCGCCAACTGTCGTGGAATTGTCACAGCAGATGTCCTAGTGAAAGGACTTAGTCGTAGGGCCATGGCAACTAGGAAACTTAAAGGGGTTAATCGGGACAAAGGACACGAGAGGTTTATACTAGTTTGGCCCCTTACGATGAAGGTAAGGCCTAGTCCAGTTGATGTTGTATTGCTAGGTTTCGATGACCAAGGAGCGAATCTGCTAGGTTGGCTATAGACCTGTTGTTTCTTGTCCCTAAGCCGCCGTTGGGTCGTACCCTTATATACACGAGTTGACGCATGCCGGCCTACAGAATCCCGGCCGGCTCATAAAACTTGTCCGGCTCGGTGACTTCTTGTCTATGCCTTTCTTTACAAGTCTTTCGTTACATATGGCGGTTTATAATTACAGGCCTTAAGCCGCCTGTGGGCTTGGGCCTACTACAAGCCCTATAACAAACCATCGCCTTGCATGTTTACTGGGCTTCTTTTTTGTAACCCGCCATTGGGGTTGACCCGGCCCCTCCTGGGCGGGTCATACCTGGTAGCTATATCCCCAACAGGTTCAGATATGAAATCATGGCACTCGGCCCCTAGTGACAAGCATTAAGCATAGCAAACTCATAGCAACATCAATCTCAGAACATAGTGGATACTAGGGATCAAACCCTAACAAAACTAACTCGATTACATGATAAATATCATCCAACCCATCACCGTCCAGCAAGCCTACGATCGAATTACTCACGCACGGCGGTGAGCATCATGAAATTGGTGATGGAGGAAGGTTGATGATGACGATGGCGACAGATTCCCCTCTCCGGAGCCCCGAACAGACTCCAGATCAGCCCTCCGGAGAGAGTTTAGGGTTTGGCGGCGGCTCCGTATCGTAAAACGCGATGAATCCTTCTCCCTAGTTTCTTTTCTCCCCGAACACGAATATATGGAGTCAGGGTTGAGGTCGGTGGAGCATCAGGGGGCCCACGAGGCAGGGGGGCGCACCCAAGGGGGTATGGCGCGCCCCCACCCTCGTGGACAGGTGGAGGCCCCCCTGACGTGCATCTTCCTTCCAGTATTTTTTATATATTCCAAAATAATTCTCCGTTGATTTTCAGGTCATTCCGAGAACTTTTATTTCTGCACAAAAATAGCACCATGGCAATTCTGCTGAAAACAGCGTCAGTCCGGGTTAGTTCCATTCAAATCATGCAAGTTTAAGTCCAAAACAAGGTCAAAAGTGTTTAGAAAAGTAGAAATGACAGAGACGTATCATGGAGCGATTCCGCCGGGGGTACTTCCCTCCCGGAGGGGGAAATCATCGTCATCATCATCACCAACAACTCTCCCATCTTGGGGAGGGCAATCTCCATCGACATCTTCAATAGCACCATCTCCTCTCAAACCCTACATCATCTCTTGTGTTCAACCTTGTTAGCGGAACTATAGATTGGAGCTTGTGGGTGACTAGTAGTGTTGATTACATCTTGTAGTTGATTACTATATGGTTTATTTGGTGGAATATTATATGTTCAAATCCATTATGCTATTTAATACCCCTCTGATCTTGAGCATGATCATTATTTGTGGGTAGTTACTTTTGTTCTTGAGGTCACGGGAGAAATCATGTTGCAAGTAATCATGTGAACTTGATATGTGTTCGGTATTTTGATAGTCTGTATGTTGTTAATCCCTTAGTGGTGTCATGTGAACGTCGACTACATGACACTTCACCATATTTGTGCCTAAGGGAATGCATTGTGGAGTAGCAATTAGATGGTGGGTTGCGAGAGTGACAGAAGCTTAAACCCCAGTTTATGCGCTATTTCGTAAGGGACCGATTGGATCCAAAAGTTTAATGCTATGGTTAGAATTCATTCTTAATACTTTTCTCGTAGTTGCGGATGCTTGCGGGAGGGTTAATCATAAGTAGAAGGTTTTTTCAAGTAACAACAACACCTAATCACCGGTCCACCCACATATCAAATTATCAAAGTAGCAAACACAAATCAAACCAACATGATGAAAGTGACTAGATGAAATTCCCGTGTACCCTCAAGAAAGCTTTGCTTATCATAAGAGACCATTCAGCCCTGTCCTTTGCCTCAAAAGGATTGGGGTACCTTGCTGCACTTTTGTTACTATTATCGTTACTTGCTCGTTACAAATTATCTTGCTATCAAACTACTCCGCTACTTACAATTTCAGCACTTGCAGACAATACCTTACCGGAAACTACTTGCCATTTCCTTCTGCTCCTCGTTGGGTTCGACACTCTTACTTATCTAAAAGATCTACAATTGATCCCCTATACTTGTGGGTCATCACTGACACTGGGCTCTGGGTTAATAAGTTAGTTCCAAAAATAATATAAAATAGCATATTAATGCATATAAAACATCCAAAATAGATAATATGATAGCATGGAACAATAAAAAATTATAGATACATTGGAGACGTATCAGTTAGGACGTTGGTCTATGTTTCTTTCCCTTGCCCTCAGCAAGTACCTCGAGATGTTGTGTACCGTGAATATTTTGATTTTGGTGCTACTCGTATTTCCTGGACTGCTCCGGTTTATGTTTTGTGTGCCGAGTTTGCCGATATCCTACCTGCTGATGAGGATCCGATGCCTATGAACGACAATCCACACACACTGCCTAGTAATCTACAGTTCGACAACATAAACTTTGTTATGCCAGCACCATGGTAATCAACATGATAATGTAATCATTGAGGAGGTCTTTGAGGATGATGATCTGCAACCTGTTTCTCAAGAATCTGTGGTTATGCAGAACTCTGGGCCTTCTGATAATTCTGATGAGGTGCCAGCCCCTGACCAGCAGGGTGCTCTTGCTATTTATCAACCACCACTTGATACAACTCCAATGTATCTACTTTTTCTCAAGCTTTTCCTCTTGTTCTGGACTCTAATTTGCATGATTTGAATGAAACTAACCCCGGACTGACGCTATTTTCAGCAGAACTACCATGGTGTTTTTTTTGTGCAGAAATAAAAGTTCTCGAAATGGAATGAACCTTTTTGATGATTTTTATACCAACAATAAGAATTTCTGGAGCCAAGACCCACCGGAGAGGGGCCCCTGGGTGGGTACAACCCACCTGGGCGCGCCACTTCTCCTGGCGCGCCCAGGTGGGTTGTACCCACCTGGTGGCCCCGTTGATGACCCCGCTGATACTATAAATTCATATTATTTCAGAAAAAATTAGGGAGAAAGAATTATCGTGATCCACGAGACGGAGCCGCCGCCAAGCCCTGTTCTTCCTCGGGAGGGCAGATCTGGAGTCCGTTTGAGGCTCTGGAGAGGGGGATCTTCGTTCTTCGTCATTACCAACCCTTCTCCATCACCAATTCCATGATGCTCCCCACCGGCTCGCTGGTCGGTGAGGAGTTGGATGAGATTCATTATGTAATTGAGTTAGTATTGTTAGGGCTTGATCCCTAGTATCCACTATGTTCTTAGATTGATGTTGTTATGACTTTGCCATGCTTAATCCTTGTCACTTTGGGCCCGGGTGCCATGATTTCAGATCTGAACCGTTTATGAATTCATCATTATATCCATGTTTTAGATCCGATCTTGCAAGTTATAGTCACGTACTACGGTTATGATCCGACAACCCCGGAGTGACAACAACCGGGCCCACTACCGGTGATGACTGTAGTTTGAGGAGTTCATGTATTCACTATGTGTTAATGCTTTGTTCCGGTTCTCTATTAAAAGGAGGCCTTAATATCCCTTAGTTTCCAATATGGACCCCGCTGCTACGGGAGGGTAGGACAAACGATGTCATGCAAGTTATTTTAATAAAGCACGTATGACTATTTACGGAATACATGCCTACATTATATCGATGAACTGGAGCTAGTGTCATATCGCCCTAGGTTATAACTGTCACATGATGAATATCATCCAACAAGTCACCGATCTAATGCCTTTGAATTTATCTTATATTGTTTCTGCTAAGTTACTACTACTATCATCACTGTTACACTTGCTACAAAATATTGCTATCACTGTTACTATTACCGTTGGTGCTGTCACTATTATCAAAACTATCAAACTACTGTGCTACTGATCACTTTGTTGCAGATAATTAATCTCCAAGTGTGGTTGAATTGACAACTCAGCTGCTAATACCTTCAAATATTCTTTGGCTCCCCTTGTGTCGAATCTACAAATTTGGGTTGAATACTCTACCCTCGAAAACTATTGCGATCCCCTATACTTGTGGGTTATCAAGACCTTCTTCTGACGCCGTTGCCGGGGAGCATAGCTATATTTGTTGAGTCACTTGGGAATATTATCATATTATCACTATGAACAATCTGAAGGATCCAAAGACTAAGATTTTTCCCTCAAGGACGAGGGGAGGTAAGGAACTACCATCCAGTTCTGCTTTAGATTCACCTTATGTTATGAGTAAACTTGCAACACCACCACATACTATTAATTATGATATGTCGCAAGTTATTGATGATGCTACTTCTACTATGAATGATGCTTACGAACTGTGCGTCTAGGCCGGATGGTAACAGGAGGCAGGGGACATGATGTTTTACCCAGGTTCAGGCCCTCTTGATGGAGGTAAAACCCTACGTCCTGCTTGATTGATATTGATGATATGGGTAGTACAAGAGTAGATCTACCACGAGATCAGAGAGGCTAAACCCTAGAAGCTAGCATATGGTATGATTGTATGTTATGGTTGTTGTCCTGCGGACTAAAACCCTTCGGTTTATATAGACACCGGAGAGGGTTAGGGTTACACAAGGTTGGTTACAAAGGGGGAGATATCCATATCCGTATTGCCTAGCTTGCCTTCCACGCCAAGTAGAGTCCCATCCGGACATGAGACGAAGTCTTCAATCTTGTATCTTCATAGTCTAACAGTCCGTCCAATGGAGATAGTCTGGCTGTCCGGAGACCCCCTTATCCAGGACTCCCTCAGTAGCCCCTGAACCAGGCTTCAATGACAATGAGTCCGACGCGCAGTATTGTCTTCGGCATTGCAAGGCAGGTTCCTTCTCCGAATACATCACAGAAGAATTTGAATATGAGGATAGTGCCGACCCTGCAAAATAAGTTCCACATTCCATCGTAGAGAGAATAATATTTCCACAGATCTAATTTGCTGGCTTGTTTTGGCAGGATGACGTTACGTCAT
The DNA here is from genome assembly GCF_056163025.1 of Triticum urartu. Lineage (NCBI taxonomy): Eukaryota > Viridiplantae > Streptophyta > Magnoliopsida > Poales > Poaceae > Triticum > Triticum urartu. The sequence continues at coordinate 422,580,626 of NC_141877.1, read as the reverse complement.
GGCCCGGTGATTATTCGAAACATTTCCTTTAACCAGCCCCGCACATAACGCGAGGCAGTTTTTCGACACGTCTTGTCAAAGCAGAGATCGTGTCCCCTTATTACGGGATTCTCATTAATACGGGCGTGGGTAACCCAACCGCGCCATCAATTGTGGTGCTTGGGGCATAAGCGAGTTTTACCAGGCAAGTGGGGATGCTTAGTTTCGTCCGCCCATATAAAGGGATAAGGATTCACCTTTCTATCCACGCCTTCTTCCTCCTTTGCTCATCCATTTTCGCACACTCGAGCTCTAGCGCCCAAGTCCACACTTCCACCTCAACCTTCTCCAACCATGTCTGGAGCGGGAGGCAATTGGATGGTCTCCTCTGTCATGGAGGGAGACATCAAGAAACAGAGGAGAGCCGGATACCTGCCAGACGACATCGCGCACCGGCTCCCAGATGAGGCGCAGCTCATCCCCACCCCCAGGCCCCATGAGAGGGTAGTATTCCTCACCCATTTCCTCCGTGGACTGGGATTCCCTCTCCATCCATTCGTCCGGGGGCTCATGTTCTATTACGGCCTGGATTTCCACGATCTGGCCCCGAACTTCGTCCTCAACATCTCCGCGTTTATCATCGTGTGCGAGGCCTTCCTCCGCATCAAGCCCCACTTCGGCTTATGGCTGAAGACCTTCAATGTCAAGCCGAAGGTGGTGGGCGACCGCCAGGCGGAGTATGGAGGCACCATGGCGGGCAAGATGCCCAACATAACATGGCTCGAGGGCTCCTTTGTGGAAACCACAAAGGGGTGGCAATCGGGGTGGTTCTATATCACCGAGTCGCGCCACCCTGCATGGGCAGCGGCTCTCGAGTTCCGATCTAGCATCCCCACGCGGCTCACCTCCTGGAAAGAGAAGGGCCTGTCCTGGGGTAGTTCGAAAGAGCTGACCGGACTCCAAACATGTATTCAAAATATGGTGGACAAGAAGCTCAAGCTTGTCAACATAGTCCAAGTTATGCTCATCCGCCGGATACTCCCGTGCCAACAACGGGAGTTCAACTTGTGGGAGTTCAATCCGGCGCAGCACCGAACTCTGAACAGGCTCTTCGACACGACTCATGAAGACGCCTGGAGGGTGCTGTTCAAAAGTGCCGAGGTCCCCCCCTATTACGGAGGATCGTGGATTCAATGCGATGTGCCAAGCCAGTGCGGTAAGCTGCTTTACCTTTCACATGATACTTATTTTTTCATATAGATTGACTCTATGCGGGATCTAAACTCCCATACCTTTGACATGACTGGCAGAAGATGGCCAGACTAATCGACTGTCCGGCTCCTTTGCCCGAAGGCCCCGCAGACCCTATTCTGGCGAAGATGTTGACTCCGGCCCCTTATACGGTGCTGGAGAAGACCAAGAAGGCCAAGGGAACTCAAAAGAGTTCCCGACGCCATGCGTCGTCAGACTGATCGTCCGATGACTCTGCGGCACACTCTTCCCCCGAAGACGAGGAATAAGAAGAAGATGCTCCCCCACCGACTGGGGGAGACAGGAAAAGGAAGGCCGCCCCAACTGGGGGGCCGAAGGGTCCAATAAGGGAAGGACTCTCCTTCCGGACAGCTCCACCGCTGCCAACGATGGCAAAGACGAGTGGTTGCCCAGGGCCAAGCCCCCGGGGAGATCGTAAGTATTCCGATACCAAAGTAACCCATAGGATTCCTTTGTCGCACTGCTTTTGTCAGATTTCGGGTTCCGGCAGACCCTTGAGGTTCGAACACTGGGGTGCGCGCGGAGATTTCGCCTCCTACCTTCCAGCACCCCTCCGCCACGCTAGGATCAAGGCTATGAAAAGAACAGCACAAGGGACACAGGGTTTATACTGGTTCGGGCCACCGTTGTGGTGTAATACCCTACTCCAGTGTGTGGTGTGGTGGATTGCCTCTTGGGCTGATGATGATGGACAGTACAAGGAAGAACAGCCTCGCGAGGGTCTGTTCTTGGCTGGGGCGATGAACTGCTGGGAGGAGTTCAGCCACCTTTCTCTATCTCACTCTCTCTCTCTCTCTCTACCACCTCTCTACTTGTCGAGCCCTTGGAGGAAACTGAGCCGAACCGACCCCTGGCTACGTGGGTGGCCGGTCCTATTTATAGTGGCCCTGGTCCTCTCCCCAAATATTGAGCGGGAAGGGAGCCAACAATGGCGGGCTAATTTGAAGGGGACAGCAAGTATCAACTATCCTGACAAAAGTAGTCTTCGCCTGCGCAAAGCTCTGGTGATGATGCTGTCTTGGGCTCCACGGTGACCTCCGTCTCGTAGTCCTCCTGGCCGTGGTCTCGTTGCACCGAAATGGCAACCTTTGCCTGATGCCTCGGTACTCCGCGGCTGCGCTTGCCCCCATTGCACCAAAGAGGAAAGGAGGACGCTGCGCGGGCTGGCACCTGCCTGGCACCCTGAGTCGTCATGGCTTGCGTCACGGGCACCTCGCGAGGTACCCGCCTTGATCTCTCCGCCTCCTCGTGAGCCAGCCTGACGAGGCCGCGCCTGAGGAAGCTCCGTGCCGTCCGCCCCGCGAGGCTTGGCCCCTCGCGAGGGTCTTGAGTTTGTGTTGGTGAAGATGGGCCATGCTGGGCCCCCCTTTGAGCCACGCCGCAGGCCACAGGCAGGCAAGTCTGGGGACCCCCGTTCCCAGAACACCGACAGTAGCCCTCGGGCCCAAGGCGCGCCCAGACTTGGCCGTGCAGGGAGGCGGAAGGGCAAGAGTGAAGCGCCGCGGGTCCTAACAGCCTGCGGCCTTGGGCGCCGCGTGGCGGTTGATTGGACGTGGGCGTCTCCACTTCCCCACGGTGCCTCGGCAACTGCTCGGATTGGACAAGTCCCTGCATGCAAAATGGGTCATGATTACCTGCGATCGTGGAGGTCGGCGGTTGGCCTCCGCCGGCTATAAGTACGGGATGTCGTGCGTCCTTCCAGTCCATCCCTTCTTGCTTCGCCTTCTTCCCAATTATTGCTCTGTCTTGCTGCGATGGCTCCGATCCGCCGGTTCTCATCGGCAGAGAAGGGAAAGGCTCCCCGAGAGGGACCAGACCCACTTCCGCCGAAGAAACGACATGTCCACCATGGTTTGGACGAGGGGGCCCTTCAGGTGGTGTCAGGGCCTTGGGGCGAGCGGGCGCCACCGGGGTTCCCGCTTCCATTGTACGCCCATGTCGAGGGCCCTGAAGGAGCTGATGCTGACCGCCACGGGCGGCGCCGCCGCCGGCGTCGATGGGTCACAAAGATGTGGGTCGTCCCCCCTGGGGTCCACACCGAGGGCTCCTCCCAGGAGTTCATGCTCCATGTTGCCATTACTCTTCAGTCTTGGATCCGTCTTCCTCCCTTCTTCGCCTCCGTCATCCCGCAGGGGGAGCCCCTGGAGCTCTGGCTGCAGCACGCCGGCTGCAGCACCCTCGCGACCGAGGCAGAGGTCGCGGTCGTCGCCCCGGGCGAGGTCTACATGACCCGGGGCTGGAGAGAGATTTCCCGGGTTTTCAGGACAAGGGGCGTCTTCACGATCCACTTGGACTACGACGGGGCTTCGGTGATGCTCCTCAAGGTCTTCGACGCGGACGGGCGCTGGGTGGAGTGCTGCCCCGGTGAAGACGGCCAGGGCCCTTCTGTGACGAGGACCGGGCTCGCGAATCGCTCCCTTGGCGGCTCCTTAGGCGGTGGAGACGTTGGAGGCTCCAGCGACTCCGGCGAGCCCTTCGCATCTCCGGAGACGAGCGACGACGGCTACGAGCCCCCGAGCCGGCGCCGCTCCCGGAGCAGGGTAGGCCCGTCAGGCCGCTGCCAACTCTGATCTGGATGGGGTTGGCGTCGGTACTTGGCGGCCCACTGTTGATGATGGCGTTTTTTGTAGCGATGCACGTAGTTTGCGTCTCTTTAGGATCTGTTCCCTGCGAGGAACCAAAAGCGCGCCCCGTGGGGGCTTGTAAGGTGCATGTGATCCTATTTGTTAATATAACCCTTGCCATAGATTTAGGCGAGTTGCTCATTCCGTCTTAGCTCGGTCCTCCCTTTCGAACCTCACGAGGGCTTGGTGCTCTGCGCCGACAGGTCCCAGTCCCAAGGCGGCTTCAGCCGTCGCTGGTATGCCAGGTCGCGATGCCGTGGTCAAGGCCAGGAGGTGAGCGACCCGGAGTCCGGTAAGAGCTCCTGAATCGCAATGCTCAGGAGGTCCCCTTTGGCGCCCAAGAAGCCGTCGTTCGGTGAGAAAGGGGAGCGACGTCGCTAACATGGGATAGCATTAGGTGCAGGGATGGTGCCACGGTAGCTGGCGCTTCCGGGCGATAACTTACTCGAGGATCAGGGGCCGCTCTCTAGCGTGTGGCCGGGCCCGTGCATCGGTAAGCGCGAGGTTGCTCGGCGAAGTCCTCGCGTGTCTCTCCCCTCTCGCCTTTGCTCCCCTTTCTGCTCTACGTCCTCGGGTTCCGGCCCTCGAGCTGGTCTCAGCCGTCGCTGGTATGCCAGGTCGCGATGCCGTGGTCAAGGCCAGAGGGTGAGGGCTGGAGAGCCAGTAAGAGCCCTGAGTCACGATGCTCAGGTACCCCCCCTTTAACGTGCAAGCGGTTCGCGCTGACGAGAGCGAAGGAGACACAGCAAGAGCCTCGCCTGACGCAGCTCCTTCAGGAGGTCCTGCAGGTCCATCATAGAAAAAGCAAGGGGTTGCCATAACAGTTGACGGTCAGCCATTGGTTGCTTCCGAAGGGTAGTGAGGCACTGAAGGCTTGACGAGGTGACGCTATGTGGGGCTGCCGCGGCCAGAGCTCAGCCATCCAGGTTCGTCGGTGTTGCAGGGACGGACCCATGCGCAAGCGTCATGCCGTTTGGGAGAAGCTCCGTTAATTAGCGTCAGCTGAGCAGGCAACTAGGTAAAGCACATTAGCCGCGAAGGAGTGGATTTGTTCAAGTAGATGCGGAGATCACTGGGTCAGGCCCGAGCGACTTGGGGATCATGCAGCCCGAGGGGCGCCCCCAACAAGGTAAGCTAGCGACGCGAAATAAAAGGGATACACACCGCAGGGACGAACCCACGCGGCCTGGGAATAATGCAGCCCTGGGGGCGCTCCCAGCTGGAAGTGAAACTTGAAAGGTGTCACCTGATGACGCTGAAGACGAAGGGGTGTTGGTGCAGCCAGCTCGGTGGGCTGCGGAAGCCGATCCTCACGAGCCCCCAGGCCCAGGGGCCTCGGGAGGCTCCGGGGGCGCTGGCGGTTCCTCGCGGGCCATCTCCATCTCCACCAGGGCTATGGAGCACCTGGCCTCTTGCGCCTCCATGATGCCCCTCATGAGGCGCTGGTACGCGTCAGCCGCGCTCGGCAAGCCGTAAGGCATGCGAACGTAGCTGTGGGGTGGACCTCCGCAGCGCCCCACTCGCGAGGGCCTGAGGCGCTCCAGGGAGGCGACTCGGTTGAGCCCTGGTACGTCGACGCAGACGCGCAGCCCGCTGTCCTCGCCTGGATGGGGAGCCACCGCTGGTAGGCGGCGGGCGCCTCTCATGACTCTGGACTCCTATAGCTCCTGAATGGCCTTGCTGACGAACTCCTGTGGGTCTGGATCTCCTTGCCTTGCTCCTTCTTGTGGGAAACGTGCTCTGAAACACGCCTCCATGTGGTGCCCCAGCGCCTCCCTCGTGACCCTTGCTAGGTCGATGGCCCTCCAGGGGAGAGCCCCCGAGCCCTGCCCGAGGAGGGCGCCGGGCGCGCTTTCCTATGCGACGGAAGGAGGTTCCCCCTGGGCAGGCACGGGCCCAGAGGGGCCTATCTCCTGAGGGGCCAGGCCGGACGATGTCTTCTTCTTCTTGGGGGCGGCCTCGGGAAGCCTCCTGCTTTCGTGATCCGGGTCCTCCAGTGATGCGGCCTGAAAGGCTCGCTCCAGGGAACACACTGCGTCCTTCTCTTCACAGGGCAGCGTGATGACTCCGCCGCTCCCTGGCATCTTGAGGATGTTGTAGCCGTGATGAGTCACGGCCATGAACTTGACCAGCGCCGGGTACCCGAGGATGGCGTTGTACGGCAGGCGGATGTGAGCAACGTCGAAGTCGATGAGCTCGGTGCGGTAGTTGTCGCGTGCCCCGAAGGTGACGGGGAGGCGGACCTGCCCGATCGGGACCGTGGAGCCGTCAGTGATATCGGAGAAGGGCTTGGTTGGCTGAAGCTGGCTGTAGGGCACTTGGAGGTTATTGAATGTCTCTACGGACAGGACGTTGAGCCCTGCCCCGCCATCGATGAGGGTCTTGGTGACCACCACATTGCTGATGATTGGGGAACAAAGCATCGGGAGGACTCCGGCTGTAGCCGCACACTTGAGTTGATCTGCTGAGCTGAAGGTGATGGTACACGCCGACCACCTGAGAGGGCGCATGGCTTCGAGCCTGGGGAGGGCTGCATTCACTTCGCGGGCGAACTGCTTGAAGATGCGCTGAGAGGCTGGGGCCTGAGCTCCGCCCAGGATGCAGGCGATCACGCGAGGCTCCTGGAAGCCCCCAGCCTCCTCGTCCTGGTGGCGGTCCTCGTTCCTCCTCGGCTGCGGCGGCAGCGGTGGGAGGCCTGCGTTGCCTTGCGGGCGATCCTCGCGAGTCTGATCCCTCCAGCCTCCCTCGCGAGGTGGGTCTTGCCAGCGATCCTCACGAGGTTGGTCGCGCCACCCCTGGCGCGGGCCACGGTCTTCCCAGCGCCCTGCGTTCCTTCCTCCTCCTTGGCCGTATCCCCGATCACCACGGTCAGGGCGACGGCCGATCCTTCCTTCAGGCACGGCTCGAAGTTCTTGGCATTCGTTGGTGTGGAGGTCGTGGTACACGCAGTACCGGCTGCCCTTGGGAGGTTCGGGTTGATCTCTGCCCCGCTTGGTGTCTGGTTCTGCCGCGAGCACGGCAGCCCCTTGCGCTTCACTTCCTTGGCCTTGAGCTTCTTCTCTTCTGGGTCTGCGGCAGGCAGCTCAAGGAGGGAGAGACGCCCTTCCTCAGCCCTGGCGCACTTGTTCGCCAAGTTGAACAGCTCCAAAGAAGTGCACAGGTCTTCATGCATCGCCAGCTCCTCCTTCATCTTGACGTCTCGCACGCCGTCGGAGAAGGCTGAGATGATGGCTTCTTCAGTCACCTTGGGAATCTTGAGGCGTGCGTTGTTGAAGCGCTGGATGTACTTCTGCAGGGTCTCCCTGGGTTGCTGCTTGATGCGGCGCATGTCGCTCACGGCGGGCGGCCGGTCGCGAGTACCTTGGAAGTTGGCGATGAAGCGGGTGCGCATCTCTTCCCAGGAGGAGATTGTGGCTGGAGCCAGGTTCAGGAGCCAGGTGCGGGCCCCGTCCTTGAGCGCCATGGGAAACCAGTTCGCCATGACCTTCTCATCTCCGTTGGCAGCTTCAATGCCCAGCTCGTAGGGCTGGAGGAACTCCGCAGGGTCGGCCGTGCCGTCGTAGCGACGAGGCAGGTCCGGCTTGAACTTGCCCGGCCACGCGATGCTGCGCAGTTCGGTGGTGTAGGCGCGGCAGCCTGCCGTGGCCACGGGAGGCCTTGGGTGATGGAGAGCCTGGTCCTGCACGTCCCCATGCGCCGGAGCAGGAGGATGGTCGCGACGTGCTGGGGCAGGGAGTGCCCGGGCAGCTTCTGGCGGGCGAGGGACTTCTTGGCAGCTCTGCTCTTGCCGCGCTGGCACCTAACGGAGCGGGTTCCGCCTAGGGGCCACGCGTCTTGGAGCCATGGCGTCTTCTTGAGGGGGAGGCGGCCGGGGCGCCGCCGGAGCCTCGTCGCCCGCGCGGGGCGGGGTGCGGTGCAGCGGAGCGGACGGCATGGTGGAGCCCCCTGCGGCGCGGACGAGTTCGGCGACACGGTCGAGCCATTCTTCGTAGACGTCGTCGACGGGACGGTAGCGCAGGAGCTCGTTTCCCGTGATGAGTGCAGCCCGAGCCTCCATGGGCGCGCGAAGCGCGGGGACGAAGATCCAGCCGGGGAGAGTGAGGGAGTCACGGTGCGCCGTCTTGGCGCAGGGATGGATGCTGAGACGATGCTTGCTGCTCGTCCCCCACCGGGCCAGTGGCGGCGTTGACGGCGGGCGACGGGGAACGGCGAGGACGCACGCCGACAGGGGCTGTCTGGGCGACGCGGGAAGCGAAGGCGGCCTGGCGCTCCATGCGGGCCCGACGTGCGTCAGACATGAGTGTGATGGTCGGAGGAGAGCGGAGCAGTCGAAGACGAATTCCGGCCGACCCCTACCTGGCGCGCCAAATGTCGGATTTCGGGTTCCGGCAGCCCCTTGAGGTTTTAACACTGGGGTGCGCGTGGAGATTTCGCCTCCTACCTTCCGGCACCCCTCCGCCACGCTAGGATCAAGGCTATGAAAAGAACAACACAAGGGACACAGGGTTTATACTGGTTCGGGCCACCGTTGTGGTGTAATACCCTACTCCAGTGTGTGGTGTGGTGGATTGCCTCTTGGGCTGATGATGATGGACAATACAAGGAAGAACAACCTCGCGAGGGTCTGTTCTTGGCTGGGGCGATGAACTGCTGGGAGGAGTTCAGCCACCTTTCTCTATCTCACTCTCTCTCTCTCTTTACCACCTCTCTACTTGTCGAGCCCTTGGAGGAAACTGAGCCGAACCAACCCCTTGCTACGTGGGTGGCCGGTCCTATTTATAGTGGCCCTCGTCCTCTCCCCAAATATTGAGCGGGAAGGGAGCCAACAATGGCGGGCTAATTTGAAGGGGGACAACAAGTATCAACTATCCTGACAAAAGTAGTCTTTGCCTGCGCAAAGCTCTGGTGATGACGCCGTCTTGGGCTCCATGGTGACCTCCGTCTCGTAGTCCTCCTGGCCTTGGTCTCGTTGCACCGAAATGGCAACCTTTGCCTGATGCCTCGGTACTCCGCGGCTGCGCTTGCCCCCTTTGCACCAAAGAGGAAAGGAGGACGCTACGCGGGCTGGCACCCTGAGTCGTCATGGCTTGCGTCACGGGCACCTCGCGAGGTACCCCACCTTCATCTCTCCGCCTCCTCGTGAGCCAGCCTGACGAGGCCGCGCCTGAGGAAGCTCCGTGCCGTCCGCCCCGCGAGGCTTGGCCCCTCGTGAGGGTCTTGAGTTTGTGTTGGTGAAGATGGGCCGTGCTGGGCCCCCCTTTAAGCCACACCGCAGGCCGCAGGCAGGCAAGTCTGGGGACCCCCGTTCCCAGAACGCCGACAGCTTTCCCTAATGCCAAACACAATTATGCAGGCCGCCCCGAGCCAGTATCGATGTATCGTCGGACGGCTCCTTGGGCTTGTCGGACATGGATAGCGATCTAGTCCCGACCGCCACCTCCCCTCATCCTGCCGACGACGCCGAGGTGTTGTCTCAAGAGGCACCAAATCGAGGGGAGACAGTCCCGGAGGCGCCTCAAGGCGACCTTCCGGACTCTGGGAACCGAGGGGACGGGGCCCCTGAGAGCTCCAAGTTCGTCCCTCAGCCGAACACCGCGCCGGAACCTCTAGCGGTTCCAGGCTCGGGCAGGCGGCCTCCTTCTAAAAGGGGAAAGACGCCTGTGCCGGTGACCTCTGTCCATCCAGAGGCGCCAGACAATCTGCCGGAAGCGCTTCGCAGCGCTTCCATCGACGAGGAGCACCGCACTATCATGAGTGCGATGATCCAGAAGGTTCAGTCCGCCAAGAGCGGATTGACTGAAGCCTGTGCCAGCCTTCTAACAGGCTTTGAGGTAAGTGTTTTAAAATGTAGTAGAAATATTACCGCATAGATAGTAGCCCCTGATGCTTTGTTTGGTGTTCACAAAGAAAAGCCGAACAGAGGATCAAATAATATCGCAGGAGTCTAATATAAGTATGTCAATATGCATATGCAGGCTTCGCTGCTGGCGTCCGCTGCACTAACTGCGGAGGTCGCCGTACTGAAGCAGGACCTCGAGGGGTCCAGGAAAGAGCTCTACCTTGCCAAGAGGCAGCTCGAGGAGAACAAGGGTAAGTAATACCCTGACTTGTGTATATAAAAGAGGACGCGATTGCAAAATGACAGGATCATCGTATGTTTGCCAGGGGCCACGACCGAGGTGGCGACCCTGAAGCAAGCGCTGACCAAGGCCGAAGATACAGTGGCCAAGGAGCGCACCGAGCAAGAGAAGCATGAGGCTCGGGTGGGCGAGGTGCAGCAAGAGCTCTAGGCTCTTGTGGCGAAGCACGAGGCGTTGGAGCTTGACTCCAAGATGCGGGAGTCTGAGCTTGCTGCGGCCCTCGAGAGTGTAAAAAGTGCCAAGGCCGAAGCCCAAAAGGCCCTCCAAGAGATCGACGCGATGAAGAAGATAGCGGCGGGTAAGGCTTTCTATATGCAAAGCACACATGTAAAAGTAAATTACCGATTACTTACCCGGATCCGAAGCTCTTCAGGAGCATTCGCAGATTTGCCCCGTAGTGTGTCCGATGCCGCACAATTTTACCAGGTCGAGGACGGAAGCTCGACGGAGAAGCTGTTCTGGTCTCAGTATGCTGAGGCTGAACATCCGGTGCCAATGAGCGACCAGCTGAAGTAGATGGTTGAGCTACATAAGGCGGCCGATCAGGCCATGAAGAGCTTTATAGTCCGGCTGTGGCCTGGCAACGCCCTTCCGAACATCTTCTTTGGCCTGGTGAGGTGGCTTGTGGATGCCTGCCCGCGGCTGGAGGTCATCAAGCGATCTGTCTGCATTGAAGGTGCACGCCGGGCTTTCGCCCGTGTGAAATTGCAGTGGGTCAAGCTAGACGCTGTGAAGCTGATCAAGGAGGGGCCTCCAGAGGGCAAGGAGCACCGCCACCCCGAGATGTACTACGAGGGTGTTCTGCCGGGTGCCCGACTCATCACGGACGAGTGTTCAAAAGATGTAATATTTGAATAAACTTGCTCGTGTGATTCTGTATGATGAAAACTTGTTTCATATGCGCTATGCAACGCTTGTGTGAATTTAAAATATTACCTTCTGTTTGGCCGTTTATCCAATCTGAGAGATGGCTAGTCCTCGGCTTCTGCCCCCATGCCACGAGTGCTGGGGTGTTCGGGATAAACCTGAGCACTCTTGTTCCCATATTTGGGTCCTTCGAGGGAGGTGCTCAGCACAACGAATAAGGCAACCGGACTAATAATGCTTCATCACTCTCACTAAGCCATAGAATTCTATAATTTTAAATTTCAGCGAAGCCCCTGGTATTCGGAAGGCCGAATTCAGGGCGCGATACACGCCTATAAGCCGGACAGGGCCGGCCCCTCGCCCTAAGTGGCATAAGTCTTTAGGGACTCGAAAAACCTCGCTGAACAGCGACCAGTCTCTCGCCTTATCATGACAGTCAGTTTTAGCTTTCTCTACTGAGGTGCTGAACCCAGCAGAACCGGGGCACAATCGCAGTAGTTCTCCTAGAGCTACCTTAGACGATAGAGCGGAACGTAAGGTACCAAAACATAGGAGCCGGGCAAACCCAACATTTGACCAAAGACATGATTCGGAGCTGATGCATATAATGCTATAAGTTCGGGGTGCTGCACTTGTGAAAGTGTACAAACTTTTCACACCGCATTGTGGGGCACGTAAGCCCCTGGTGTATTGGCCGTACCAGAGTGTACAGTTGCAAGGCGTCGTTAATGAACACATACACACACACAGACACACACACACACACACACACATATATATATATAACAAGAATGCAATAATAGTCGTAATGTCATGCATTGTTTATTAAAAGATTGCGTTAAAGCAGATTGATCCAGATAGTGCGATAAGCAAAGAGTAGGACTATGTCCCTTCCAAGGGCAAGCTGATGAATGATATTAAATTGAATATTTCACTCGTTACTGTAATCAACCTGGGAATTCCATGGTATAACGCAGCTTTCTGCCTCCTTGGTTGTTGCATCATGTGTTCGGTAATGGTGCTTCCGTACAATGTTTCCAGAGATTAAGGTCCTGAAAGGAAAATAAAAATAACCGAATGGGAAGCCCCTAGTGCGGTTTAGGCCGTGTCTTGGGGCGTGCCGCAGTTGTGCCCCCCTCCCCACCTGTGCCCATGGTATTTTTAATGCGTAATTATGGACGCGCGACACGAGTTTCGCCGCTGGGCTGGGATTGGGGTGGCCGCCGTATTGCTACGCGAGCTCAGATTGCGCCAGGCGGTCTATTTTCCGATTGCCCCGAGCGCGCTTGAAGGTGTCCGGGCTGTGAAGCGCCGAACTGGTTGATTGCCTTGAGAGGCTGCTTTGCGTTTCTGCTGCGAGGGTTGCGGTGTGCTCCTCTGTTCGGAGAGAGCGCTCTGTGTTTCCATTGACTGTAATAACTCCGCGAGGTCCTGGCATCTTGAGCTCGAGGTATGCATAATGCGGTACCGCATTGAATCTAGCAAATGCGGTTTGCCCGAGCAGCGCGTGATAACCACTTCGGAACGGGACTATATCGAAGATTAAATCTTCACTTTGGAAGTTATCCGGGGATCCGAAGACCACTTCCAGTGTAATTGAGCCTGTGCAATGGGCCTCTACACCTGGAATGACGCCCTTAAAGGTCGTTTTTGTGGGTTTCATCCTTGAGGGGTTTATACCCATTTTGCACACTGTGTCCTGATAAAGTAGGTTCAGGCCGCTGCCGCCGTCCATAAGGACTCGAGTGAGGTGAAATCCGTTGATGATTGGGTCTAGGACTAGTGCGGCGAATCCGCCATGACGGATACTAGTGGGGTGGTCCCTGCGATTGAAGGTGATCGGACAGGAGGACCAAGGGTTGAACTTTGGGGCGACTGGCTCCAACGCATATGCATCCCTGAGCGCACGCTTCCGCTCCCTCTTGGGGATGTGGGTTGCATATACAATGTTCACCGTCCGCACTTGCGGGGGAAACCTCTTCTGTCCTCCAGTGTGCGGCTGCTGGGGCTCCTCCTCGTCATCGCTATGCGGCTCCTTGTCCTTGTTTTTGGCAATTAACTTGCCGGCCTGCTTGAACACCCAACAATACCTGTTGGTGTGATTGGCTGGCTTGTCTGGGGTGTCGTGTATTTGACACGAGCGATCGAGTATACGGTCCAAGCTGGACGGACCCGGCATACTTTGTTTGAATGGCTTTTTCCGCTGACCGGGTTTAGAGCCTTTGAATCCGGCATTGACTACCGTATCCTCAGTATTTTCGCTGTTAATGCGGCGCTTATGCTTGTTGCGACGTGACCTGCTATTGCTGTCCTTAGTATCCAAGGTACCATGGTTCTTTGATATGTTATTACTGCGAGCCAGCCAGCTGTCTTCTCTCGCACAAAAGCGGGTCATGAGCATCGTGAGAGCTGCCATAGATTTCGGCTTTTCTTGACCAAGGTGCTGGGCTAGCCACTCGTCTCGGATGTTGTGCTTGAAAGCCGCTAAGGCCTCCGCATCCGGACAGTCGATGATTTGATTTTTCTTTGTAAGGAACCGAGTCCAGAATTGCCTGGCCGACTCTTCTGGCTGCTGAATTATGTGGCTCAAATCATCGGCGTCTGGTGCTCGCACATAAGTGCCCTGAAAGTTGTCGAGGAATGCGGCTTCCAGATCTTCCCAACAGCTAATGGAGTCCGCTGGCAAGCTGTTAAGCCAATGCTGCGCTGGTCCTTTGAGCTTTAGTGGGAGGTATTTGATGGCGTGTAAGTCATCGCCGCGGGCCATGTGGATGTGGAGGAGGAAGTCCTCAATCCATACTGCGGGATCTGTTGTGCCGTCGTATGATTCAATATTTACATGTTTGAAACCTTCTGGGAATTGATGTTCCATTACTTCGTCTGTGAAGCATAAGGGGTGTGCGGCGCCTCTGTATTGGGCTATATCGCGACGCAGCTCGAATGGGTCGTGCCCGCTATGTTCGGCCCGGCCGGATTTGCTTTTACTGTATTCGGCGTGACGTTTGTCGTCTCACAGAGTGGTGCGCCCTCATGATTCGTAGATCGATCTTGAATGCTTTTCCTTGTCCTCCAATATGTCTCGCAGGTCTGGCGTATCTCCCCATGGCTTTTTATTTGAATCGCGTTGGGGTGGAGGCTGAGCTTTTGGCTGGAATGCCTCTCTATCGCGGCCACGAGGTGGCCGATCAGCCGTATCATATGCTTCTTCCTCCAGTCGGGGTAGTAACCTGCGCCTTGGGTAAATCTTGGAGGGGCGCTCGAGTTTATATTCCTCAGCCGCGAGGACTTCAGTCCATTTGTCAGCTAGCAGATATTGATCAGCTTGAAGCTGTTGCTGCTTTTTCTTCAGGCTATTTGCCATGGCCATAAGCCGGCGCTTGAAGCGCTCTTGTTCGACGGGATCCTCTGGTATGGCGAATTCATCGTCGCCGAGGCTTGCCTCGTCTTCGGAGGGGGGCACGTGATTGTCATCCTCCTCTCTGTCTGCCGCTCTCTCAGGAGGGCTGGCTCCTCCATCCTCCTGCTCTAAATCTTGCTGGAGGGGTTTGTTGTTTTCTTCGGCACTATTCGGAGTGTTATTATCTCCTGTGCCGGTATCACCACTTTTGCTTTGGCGGGACATAGAGCGGCGCCGCTGAAGTCGGCATTTGGGTTGCTTCTTGGAGGGGTCATACTCCGCTATCCCGTCGCCATTGCCTTCTTTGGGTGTATCCACCATGTATATGTCATATGACGAGGTGGCTTTCCAGTGCCCTATAGGTGCCGGTTCATGTTATTCTCCTACATCGTCGTCCATACCGTCGATGTCTTCGGAGTCGAAGTCGAGCATGTCGGTTAAATCATCGACAGTGGCTACGAAGTGGGTGGTGGGTGGGCATCGAATTTCTTCGTCGTCCGCATCCCAATCCTGTTGGCCATAATCCGGCCAGGGCTCTCCTGACAAAGAGAGGGTCCTTAGTGAATTCAGAATGTCGCCGAAGGGCGAGTGCTGAAAGATATCCACGGCGGTGAATTCCATGATCGGCGCCCAATCGGATTCGATTGGCAGGGGCACGGATGGTTCAGAGTCCGGAGGAGAGTCCGGCACCTTGGAGTCACGTGCTGCGCAGAGGGTTAGGCTGGTGTTCGGCTCTATCGCCGTTGAGACTGCAGCCCCTGAGGCGGTGTCTAACCACCCGTCCTCGACTGGCGTAGTTGGCTCCGAGCTAAGGGCCGGAGCTGATGCGGGCGCAGCCTCTGGGGTACTATTCGGCGGCAGAGCTAGGTCATACCCACCGCGACAGTGCGGCGTGCCCAGCTGTGGCTCGAATCCGTCGAAGATCAAGTCTCCGTGGATGTCGGCCGTGTAGTTCAAACTTCCAAATCTGACCTGACGTCCAGGGGCGTAGCTTTCAATCTGCTCTAGATGGCCAAGCGAATTAGCCCGCAGTGCAAAGCCGCCGAATACGAAGACCTGTCCGGGGAGAGAAGTCTCACCCTGGACCGCATCGCTATTGATGATAGTAGGAGCCATCAAGCCTAACGGCGACGACACAGAGGAACTCTCAATGAAAGCACCAATGTCGGTGTCAAAACCGGCGGATCTCGGGTAGGGGGTCCCGAACTGTGCGTCTAGGAGGATGGTAACAGGAGGCAGGGGACACGATGTTTTACCCAGGTTCGGGCCCTCTTGATGGAGGTAAAACTCTACGTCCTGCTTGATTGATATTGATGATATGAGTAGTACAAGAGTAGATCTACCACGAGGTCAGAGAGTCTAAACCCTAGAAGCTAGCCTATGGTATGATTGTATGTTATGGTTGTTGTCCTACAGACTAAAACCTTTCAGTTTATATAGACACCAGAGAGGGTTAGGGTTACACAAGGTCGGTTATAAAGGGGGAGATATCCATATCCTTATTGCCTAGCTTGCCTTCCATGCCAAGTAGAGTCCCATCCGGACACGAGAAGAAGTCTTCAATCTTGTATCTTCATAGTCTAACAGTCCGGCGAATGGAGATAGTCCGGCTGTCTGGAGACCCCCTTATCCAGGACTCCCTCACTTATGATGATGCTAGTACCTTGCTTGATAATGATGATGTGCCACTTGGTGAATTTCTTGATAGACAAATTGCTAGAGTTATACAACATGATGTTGTTGAATTTGATGATGAGCTTGAAACTGAATCTCCTGAAACACCTGCTAGAACTAGCCTTCCTAGATATGAATTGCCTAATATACCGGAAGGTTATGTTATGAGTGAAGAAGCAACTAGAAATATTCTTGCTTGTAATGACAGAGATGATCTAGAGAAATTACTACAAAAGTATAAATAAAAATCTCTGAATGCTAGAATGAATTGTGATCCTAAGTTTGCTACTTCACCTATCTTTATTGATGATAAGGATTATGAATTCTCTGTCGACCCAAAGCTAATTACTCTGGTTGAATCTGATCCTTTCCATGGTTATAAAACTGAAACTGTTGTGGCACATCTTACTAAGTTGAATGACATAGCCACCCTTTTTACACATGATGAGAAAACTTGTTATTACTTATTCTCAAATTATTTACTTTCTCATTAAAGGGTGATTGTCGGTGTCAAAACTGGCGGATCTCGGGTGGGGGGTCCCAAACTATGCGTCAAAGGCGGATGGTAACAGGAGGCAGGGGACACGATGTTTTACCCAGGTTCGGGCCCTCTTGATGGAGGTAAAACCCTACGTCCTGCTTGATTTATTCTTGATAATATGAGTAGTACAAGAGTTGATCTACCATGAGATCGGAGAGGCTAAACCCTACAAGCTAGCCTATGGTATGATTGTATGTTGTCCTACGGACTAAACCCCTCCGGTTTATATAGACACCGGAAGGGGCTAAGGTTACACAAGGTCGGTTACAAAGGAGGAGATATACATATCCGTATTGCCTAGCTTGCCTTCCATGCCAAGTAGAGTCCCATCCGGACACGAGACGAAGTCTTCAATCTTGTATCTTCATAGTCCAACAGTCCGGCCAAAGGATATAGTCCGGCTGTCCTGAGACCCCCAAATCCAGGACTCCCTCAGTAGCCCCTGAACCAGGCTTCAATGACGATGAGTCCGGCGCGCAGTGTTGTCTTCGGCATTGCAAGGCGGGTTCCTCCTCCGAATACACCAGGAAAGAATTTGAATACAAGATAGTGTCCGACCCTGCAAAATAAGTTCCGCATACCACCGTAGAGAGAATAATATTTCCACAAATCTAATCTGCTGAAACGTTTTGGCAGCATGACATCACGCCATGGCTCGGTAATTATTCGAACCGTTCTTCTTTAACCAGCCCCGCACATAACGCGAGGCAGTTTCTTGACACGTCTTGTCAAAGCAGAGATTGTGTTCCCCTTATTACGGGATTGTCATCAATACGGACATGGGTAACCCAACTACGCCATCAATTATTGCGCTTGGGGGATAAGCGAGTTTTATCAGGCTAGTGGGGGCGCATAGTTTAGTCCTCCCTTATAAAGGGATAAGATCTCACCTTTTTCTACCCATGCCTTCTTCCTCCTTGCTCATACATTCTCGCGCACTCGAGCTCCAGCGCCCAAGTCCGCATCCTTCTCCTCAACTCTCTCCAAAACATGTCCGGAGCGGGAGGCAAGTGGATGGCCTCCTCCGTCACGGAGGGACACATCAAAAAGCTACATGGAGCCGGATACTTAGCCGCGGATATCACGCACCGGCTGCCAGCCACGGGACAGGTCGTCCCTACCCCGGAACCTCACGAAAGGGTGGTTTTTCTCCCCCACTTCATCCGCGGACTGGGGTTTCCCCTCCATCCATTCGTCCGCGGCCTCATGTTCTATTATGGGATGGACTTTCATTACCTGGCCCTGAATTTCATCCTCAACATCTCGGCGTTCATCGTCGTGTGCGAGGCTTTCCTCTGCATCCGGCCCCACTTCGGCCTGTGGCTGAAGACCTTCAATATCAAGCCGAAGGTGGTGGGCGGCCAACAAGCGGAATGCGGCGGAGCCATGGTGGGCAAAATGCCCAACGTTATATTGCTCGAGGGCTCCTTCGTGGAGAGCATAAAGGGGTGGCAATCAGGGTGGTTCTACATCACCGAGCTGCGCGACACCAACTGGGTGGTGTCCCCCGAGTTTCGATCCGGAATCCCCACGTGGCTGACTTCCTGGAAGGAGAAGGGCCTGTCCTAGGGTTCATCGGTGGAGCTAGACGGACTCCAGAAGTGTATCCGGAACATGACAAGCAACAAACTTAAGCTTGTCAACATCGTCCAAGTCATGCTCTTCCGCCGGATCCTCTCGTGTCAACAACGGGATTTCAACTTATGGGAGTTCGACCCGGCCCGGCACCAGACTCTAAGCGAGCTCTTCGACACGATGCATAAAGACGTCTGGAGGGTGCTGTTCAAGGGCGCCGAGGTCCCTCCTTCTCTTACCGGGGACCGCGGGCTAAGGGCGAAGCGTTCTGTGAATCCGGTAAGTTCTGTACATCTGATAGGGCGTTTATTTCCCATAGCTTAACCATGTGCGGGGTCTGAGCTCCCATGCCTTCGACAGGACTGGGTGGAGACATCGGAGCAGATCAACTGTCCGACCCCTCTTCCCGAAGACCCTGCGGACGCTCTCCTGATGGAGATGCGGACCCCGACTCCTTATGAGGTGCCGGATAAGACCAAGAAGAAGGCCAAGGGAACCCGAAAGAGTTCCTGATGCCAGGTGGTATCGGACTCATCGTCCGATAACTACGAGATGCAATCCTCCCATGAAAACAAGGAGAAGGAAGACGAAGACTCTCCCCCTCCAGCCGGGGGAGACAAGAAAAGGAAGGCTGCCCCAACCGGGGTGGCCGAAGGGTCCAAGAAGGGAAGGACTCTCCTTCCGGACTGTTCCACCACCATCGCCGACGGCGAAGACGAGTGGCTGCTCAGGGCCAAGCCCCTGGCGAAGTCATAAGTATTCGGATACCAGAGTAACTCATAGCATACCTTTGTCGCACTGCTTCTCCTAACGTCGAATATGATTATGCAGTCCGTCCCAAGCTTGTATCCATGTATCATCGTCGGACGGTTCCTTGGACTCGTCGGACATGAATAGTGATACACTTCCAACCGCCACCTCTCCTTGCCCTACGGACAATGCTGAGGTACTGTCTTAGGGGGCACCGAGCCGGGGGGAGACAGTCCCGAAGGCGCCTCAAGGCGACCTTCCAGACTCCAGGAGCAAAGGGAGCAAGGCTCCCGGGGGCTCTAAGTTCGGCTCTCAGCCGAACACCGCGCCGGAACCTCCAGTGGTTCCGGACTCGGGCAGGCGGCCCCCTTCCAAAAGGGGCAAGACGCCCGTGCCGGTGACCTCTGTCCATCTAGAGGCACCGGACAACCTGCTGGGAGTGCTTCGCGGCGCTTCCATCGACGAAGAACACATCACTATTATGAGTGCGGTGATCAAGAAGGTTCAGTCCGCCAAGAGCGGACTGACTGAAGCCTGTGCCAGCCTTCTAACAGGCTTTGAGGTATGTATTTAAAATATAGGACAAATATTACCGCATAGACAGTAGCCCCTGATGCTCTGTTTGGTGTTCACAAAGAAAAGTCGAATAGAGGATCAAATAATATATGCTGGAGTCTAATATAAGTATGTCTGTATGTGTATGCAGGCTTCGCTGCTGACCTCTACCGCACTGACTGCGGAGGTCGCCGCACTAAAGCAGGACCTTGAAGGGTACGAGAAAGAGCTCGGTCCTGCCAAGAGGCAGCTCGAGGAGAACAAAGGTAAGTAATACCTTGTCTATATATAAAAAAGAAAATGTGGTTGCGAAATGACAGGATCATCATGAATGTGCCACGGGCCACGACCGAAGTGGCGACCCTGAAGCAAGTGCTGTCCGAGGCCGAAGACAAAGCGGCCAAGGTGCGCACCGAGCGGGAGAAACAAGAGGCACAGGTGGGCGAGGTGCAACAAGAGCTCCAGGCTCTCGTGAAGAAGCACGAGGCTTTGGAGCTTGACTCGAAGACGCGAGAGTCCAAGCTTGCCGCGGCCCTCAAGAGCACAAAGCATGCCAAGGCCAAAGCCCAAAAGGCCCTCCAGGAGATAGAGGTGATGAGGAGGATAGCGGCGGGTAAGGCATTCAACATGCAAAGCAAGCATGTGAAAGTAAATTACTTGTTACTTACCCGAGTCCGGAGCTCTCCAGGAGCATTCACATATTTGCCCCGTAGCGTATCGGATGCCGCGAAATTTTACCAGGCCAAGGAGGGAAGCTCGACGGAGAAGTTGTTCTGGTCTCAGTATACTGGGACCGAACACCCGATGCCTATGAGCGACCAGCTGAAGCAATTGGTCGATCTGCACAAGGCGGCTGAACAGGCCATGAAGGGCTTTATAGTCCGGATATGGCCTGGCGACTCCCTTCCCAACAGCTACTTCAGCCTGGTGAGGCGGCTTGTGGATGCCTGCCCACGGCTGGAAGTCATCAAGCGGTCTGTCTGTATAGAAGGTGCCCGCCGGGCTTTTGCCCGTGCAAAGGTGCAGTGTGCCAAGATGGACGCTGAGAAACTGGTGAAGGAGGGGCCGCCGCAGGGCAAGGAGCATCGCCACCCCGAAATGCATTATGAGGCTGTCCTGAAGGGTGCCCGTCTTGTGGTGGACGAGTGTGCAAAAGATGTAATTTTTGAATGAACTTGCTCGTGTGATCCTGTATTATGAAAACTTGTTCATATGTGCTATGCAACGCTTGTTTGAATTTAAAATATTACCTTCTGTGCGGCTGTTTATCAAATCTGGGAGATGGCCAGTCGTCGGCTTCTGCCCCCATGCCATGAGTGCTGGGGTGTTCGGGATAAACCTGAGCACTCTTTTTCCCATTGTTGGGTCCTTCGAGGGAGGTGCTCAGCACAACGAACAAGGCAACCAGACTATAATGCTTTATCACTCTCACTTAGCCATAGAATTCTACAATTTTAAATTTTGGTGAAGCCCCTAGTATTCGGAAGGCCGAATTCGGGGCGCTATACACGCCTTAAGCCGGACATAGCTGACTCCTCGCTCTAAGCGGCATAAGTCTTTAGGGACTCGAAACCTCTCGGACAGCGACCAGCTCTCGCCTTATCATGACAGTCAGTTTTAGCTTTCTCTAATGAGGTGCTTAGCCCAGTTGAACCGGGGCACAATCGCAGTAGTTCTCCCAGTGCTACCTTAGCCGATATAGTGAAACGTAAGGTACCAAAACATGGGGGCCGGGCAAACCCAACTACTGACCCAAGACATGATTCGGAGCTGATGCATATAATGCTATAAGTTCGGGGTGCCGCACTGTTGAAAGTGTTCGGACTTCTCACGCTGTATTATGGGGTATGCTTAAGCCCCTGGCGTATTGGTCGTACCAAAGTGTACGGGTGTTGAATGTCATGAATGAACATATATATAAAGATATATAAGAGGAATAGAGAATGCGATAATATTCTAGTGCTATGCATTGTTTCTTCAAAAAGGTGCGTAAAGCAGAATGATACAAGTTGTGCGATAAGCAAAAAGTAGGACTATTTGACATGTCCCCTCCAAGGGCAAGCTGAGGAATGGTATTTAAAGCAGGTATTTCACTCGTTGTCAGAGACCACCTAGGAGTTCCGTGGTGCGACGTAGCTTTCCGCCTCCTTGGTTGTTGCATCGTGTGTCTGGCAACCGTACTGCTGGACGGGGTTTCCAGAGATTAAAGTCCTGAAAGAGAGAAAAATAACAAAGCGGGAAGCCCCTCGTGCGGTTGAGCCGCACCTTGGGGCGTGCCGTAGTCGTGCCCCCCTCCCCACCTGTGCCCATGGTATTTTTAATACGTAATTATGTACGCGTGGCACGGATTTCACCATCTGGCTGGTGGGTGGGGGCCGCATTGCTATGCGAGCTCGGAACGTGCCAGGCGGTCTTGTTGTCGATTACTCCGGGCGTGCTTGAAGGTGTCCGGGTCTTGAACCGCCGAACTGGTGGATTGCCTTAAGAGGCTGCTTTGCGCTTCTACTGCGAGGGCCGCAGTGTGCTCCTCTGTACGGAGAGAGCGCTCTGTGTTTCCATTGACTGTGATGACCCCCCGAGGTCCTGGCATCTTGAGCTTGAGATATGCATAGTGCGGTACTGCATTGAATCTCGCAAATGCGGTTCGCCTGAGCAGTGCATGATAGCCGCTGCGGAACGGGACTATATCGAAGATTAACTCCTCGCTTCGAAAGTTATCCGGGGATCCGAAGACCACTTCCAGTGTGACTGAGCCTGTGCAATGGGCCTCTACACGTGGTATGACGCCTTTGAAGGTCGTTTTTGTGGGTTTGATCCTTGAGGGGTCTATACCCATTTTGCACACTGTGTCCTGATAAAGCAGGTTCAGGCTACTGCCGCCATCCATAAGGACTCGAGTGAGGTTAAATCCGTCAATGATTGGGTCTAGGACTAGTGCAGCGAATCCGCCATGATGGATACTAGTGGGGTGGTCCCTACGATCGAAGGTGATCGGACAAGAGGACCATGGGTTGAACTTTGGGGCGACTGGCTCCAACGCATATACGTCCCTTAGCGCACGCTTCCGCTCCCTCTTGGGGATGTGGGTTGTGTATATCATGTTCACCGTCCGCACTTCTGGGGGGAACCTCTTGTGTCCTCCGGTGTTCGGCTGACGGGGCTCCTCCTCGTCATCGCTATGTGACCGCTTATCTTTGTTTTCGGCATTTAGCTTGCCGGCCTGCTTGAACACCCAACAATCCCTGTTGGTGTGGTTGGCTGGCTTGTCGGGGGTGCCGTGTATTTGACACGAGCGGTCGAGTATACGGTCCAAACTGGACGGGCCCGGAGTGCTTCTTTTGAATGTCTTTTTCCGCTGACCGGGTTTAGAGCCTTTGAATCCTGCATTGACTGTTGTATCCTTGGTATTGTCGCTGTTAATGCGGCGCTTGTGTTTGATGCGATGTGACCTGCCATTGCCATCCTTGGTATCTGAAGTACCATGGTTCTTTGATATGTTATTGCTGCGAGCCAGTCAGCTGTCTTCTCCCGCGCAGAAGCGGGTCATGAGTGTCCCGAGGGCTGCCATAGATTTCGGCTTTTCCTGGCCAAGGTGCCGGGCAAGCCACTCGTCGTGGATGTTGTGCTTAAAAGCTGCTAGGGCCTCTGCATCCGGACAGTCGACGATTTGATTTTTCTTTGTTAGGAACCGTGTCCAGAATTGCCTGGCCAATTCCTCTGGCTGCTGAATTATGTGGCTCAAGTCATCGGCATCTGGTGGTCGCACATAAGTGCCCTCGAAGTTGTCAAGGAATGCGGCTTCCATATCTTCCCAACAGCCAATGGATTCTGCTGGCAGGCTGTTGAGCCAATGCCGAGCTGGTCCTTTGAGTTTAAGTGGGAGGTATTTGATGGCGTGTAGATCGTCACCGCGGGCCATGTGGATGTGCAGGAGGAAGTCCTCGATCCATACCGCAGGATCTATTGTGCCGTCGTATGATTCTATATTTACGAGTTTGAAACCCTCTGGGATTTGATGATCCATTACTTCATCTGTGAAGCATAGGGGGTGTGCGGCGCCTCTGTACTGGGCTATATCGCGACGCAGCTCAAATGAGTCTTGCCCGCTGTGTTCGGCCCGGGCGGACTTACTTTTACTGTATCCGGTGTGACGGTTATCCTCTCGCATAGTGGCGAGCCCTCGCGATCCGTAGATCGATCTTGTGTGTTTTGCTTTGTCCTCCTATACGTCTCGCAGGTCTGGCGCATTTCCCCATCCCTTGACATTTTTATTTGAGTGGTGTCGGGGTGCGGGCTGAACTTTTGGTTGGAATGCCTCTTTGTCGCGGCCACGAGGTGGCCGATCAGCCGCATCATACGCTGGAGATGTAGGTTTTGGTGCTTCCTCCTCCAGTCGGGGTAGCAACCTGCGCTTTGGGTAACTCTTGGAGGGGCGTTTGAGTTTATATTCCTCGGCCGCAAGGACTTCAGTCCATCTGTCAGCTAGCAAATCTTGATCAGCTTGAAGCTGTTGTTGCTTTTTCTTAAGGCTATTTGCCATGGCTATAAGCCGGCGCTTGAAGCGCTCTTGTTCTACGTGATCCTCAGGCATCACGAATTCGTCATCGTCGAGGCGATATTTGAGTGGTGTCGGGGTGCGGGCTGAACTTTTGGTTGGAATGCCTCTTTGTCGCGGCCACGAGGTGGCCGATCAGCCGCATCATACGCTGGAGATGTAGGTTTTGGTGCTTCCTCCTCCAGTCGGGGTAGCAACCTGCGCTTTGGGTAACTCTTGGAGGGGCGTTTGAGTTTATATTCCTCGGCCGCAAGGACTTCAGTCCATCTGTCAGCTAGCAAATCTTGATCAGCTTGAAGCTGCTGTTGCTTTTTCTTAAGGCTATTTGCCATGGCTATAAGCCGGCGCTTGAAGCGCTCTTGTTCGACGTGATCCTCAGGCATCACGAATTCGTCATCGTCGAGGCTTGCCTCGTCTTCGAAGGGAGGCATGTAATTATCATCCTCCGCCTCTCCAACTGCCGCTCTCTCGGGAGGGCTGGCTTCTCCATCCTCCTGCCCTAAATCTTGCTGGAGGGGATTGTTGTCGTCTTCGGCACTGTCCGGAGTGCTATTATCTCCTGTGCCGGTGTCACCACTTCCATTGTCCCGTCGCCATTGCCTTCTTTGGGTGTGTCCACCATATATATGTCATGTGACGAGGTGGCTGTCCAGTGCCCTGTGGGCAGTGGTTCTTGTTCGCCTCCTGCATCATCGTCCATGCCGTCGATGTCTTCAGAGTCGAAGTCGAGCATGTTGGTCAAATCGTCGACAGTGGCTACAAAGTGGGTGGTGGGTGGGCGGCGAATTTCTTCGTCATCCGCATACCAATCCTGCCGGACATAGTTCGGCTAGGACTCTCCTGACAAGGAGAGAGACCTTAATGAGTTGAGTATGTCGCCGAAGGGCGAGTGCTGAAAAATATCTGCGGAGGTAAACTCCATGATCAGCGCCCAGTCGAATTCGATAGGTACGGGCGCAGGCGGTTCGGAGTCTGTGGCCGGGGAAGAATCCGGTAGTTCGGCATCATGGCTCCCGTGAAAGGTAAGGTCAATATTCGGCTGGATCGCCGATGAGAGTGCGGCCTCCATGGCGGGGTCCATCCACCCGTCCATGGATGGCGCAACTAGCTCCAAATTGAGGGTCGGAGCGGTTGCCGGCGCGATCTCCTGAACACTGTCCGATGGCAGAGCTAAATCATGCTCATCGTGACCGTGTGGCGCACTAGGAAGGGGCTCGAATCCGTCGAAGATCAAGTCTCCGCGGATATCAGCCGTGTAGTTTAAGCTTCCAAACCTGACCTGGTGGCCAGGGGCGTAACTCTCGATCTGCTCCAGATGGCCAAGCGAGTTGGCCCGTAGTGCGAAGCCGCTGAACACAAAGATCTGTCCGGGGAGAAAAGTCTCACCCTGAACTGCATCGCTATCGATGATTGAAGGAGCCATCAAGCCTAATGATGATGACATAGAGGAACTCTCAATGAAAGCACCAATGTCGGTGTCAAAACCGGTGTATCTCGGGTAGGGGGTCCCGAACTGTGCGTCTAAGGCGGATGGTAACATGAGGCAGGGGACACGATGTTTTACCCAGGTTCGGGCCCTCTTGATGGAGGTAAAACACTACGTCCTGCTTGATTTATTCTTGATAATATGAGTAGTACAAGAGTTGATCTACCACGAAATCGGAGAGGCTAAACCCTAGAAGCTAGCCTATGGTATGATTGTATGGTGTCCTACGGACTAAACCCCTCCGGTTTATATAGACACCGGAAGGGGCTAGGGTTACACAAGGTCGGTTACAAAGGAGGAGATATACATATCTATATTGCCTAGCTTGCCTTCCACGCCAAGTAGAGTCCCATCCGGACACGGGACGAAGTCTTCAATCTTGTATCTTCATAGTCAACAGTCCAGCCAAAGGATATAGTCCGGCTGTCCGGAGACCCCCTAATCCAGGACTCCCTCAGTGATGCTAAAGCTTGGTACAATACTCTTGCTCCTGGTTGTGTGCGTAGTCCCTACGATATGGTTTATTACTTCTCTGAAAAATATTTGCCTGCTCATATGAAACAAGCTGCCTTATAGGAAATATTTAACTTTGTGCAAACTAAATAAGAGAGTCTCCCACAAGCTTGGGGAGGCTTTGCCAGTTACTTAATGATTTGCCTGATCATCCTCTTAAGAAAAATGAAATACTTGATATATTCTATAATGGACTAACCGCTGCTTCTAGGGACTTCCCAGATAGTTGTGCTGGTTGTGTTTTCAGGGAACAAACTATTGCTCAAGATGAAGAATTATTGAATAACATATTGAAAAATTATGATGATTGGACTATTCCTGAACCACCGCCTAAACCCACTCCGATGAAGAGGGGTATATTATATATCAGTCCTGAAGATATGCAAGAGGCAAAGAAATCTATGAAGGAAAAAGGTATTAAAGCTGAGGATGTTAAAATTTTACCTTCTATTGAAGAAATACATGGGCTTAATACACTACCAATGCCTAAGGTGGTGGAGGTAAATTCTCTTATGAAGTTCAATGATAATGATAATCCTCACAATATGCATCCTAGGCAATGCCTTTATGAGTTTGAAAACTACATTAGAAAACAAGATCACTTCAATGAAAATGTTATGAAACAATTGCAATATAATTCTGATATGATAGCTCGCTTGAGTGACTTGTTATTTAGAATATCAAATGATGTTAGAGGTGTTGGAAAACATGCTTCTATGGTTCAAACTTAGTTATAACAAGTTGCTAAATCTCAAAAAGAATTGCTTGATGAAATGAATCATAATATGGATGACTTTGCTATTAGAGTTGCAACTAGAGGAGGCAAAATGACTCAGGAACCACTTTATCCTGAGGGACACCCTAAAAGAATTGAACAATATTCACAAAGAAACAACACTAGTGCACCTAGTCCTTCTAGAAAGAAAAAGAAAAAGAAAAATGATAGGACTTTGCACACTTCTAGTGAACCTGAAATAGAAAAACCTCCTGATAATGATAATGAAATTTCTATCTCTGATGCTGAAACTCAATCTAGTAATGAACACTCACCTAATGATAATGAAAAAGACAATGATGAGGTTCATGAAGACTCTCAACCAACCAATGATAAAGAACTAGATAATGATGTTGAGATAGAACCACCTGTTGTTCTTGATAACCCACAACCTAAAAATAAAAGATATGACAAAAGAGACTTCATTGCTACAAAACACGACAAAGAAAGAGAACCATGGGTTCAAAAACCTATGCCTTTTCCACCTAAGTCAACTAAAAAGAATGATGATGAAGAATTTGAGCGCTTTGCTGAAATGTTGAGGCCTCCGCCCCGAGAGCCTGTGTGAGTTACCACGCCGACTACTACCCTCCAGGCTACTGATTCACTACCAACTTAGGCCAAAAGCCTAAGCTTGGGGGAGTACGTGTTTCTCACCGACATTATATTCATGTTCATATATCATTCCATTTGTTGGTGCTCACACTTTTTCATTGTATCATCCATGATTAGATCTATTTTTCTTTCTTTCTTCTTGTGTTTGAAAAACTTTAGAAAAACCAAAAAATTAGTTGTAGTAATTTACTTTCTATGCATGCTCAGTAGTAGTACAAAAAAGAAAATCCAAAAAGATTTCCATGTTCTTCTTTTGCTTGTTGGGAGCTTTCCCATGTAAATAGTTTTTCTCGTTTTTATTTTTATTTGCTTGTTAAAGAAAACCAAAAACTCCAAAAATATTTTAGTGTGTTTCTCCGAAATTCTTTTCTTTTATTCGAGTTGTACCAAGGAGAAGACCACGATGAAAATGTTGAGTGGCTCTCATATGAATAATTGTTGAACTAATAAAGAGCCCATTTTACCTTGTCTTCTCCTATTGAATAAAATGTTTGAAGATTCTAGCTTAGTCCATGGCACTCTTGCACTATTATTATTTTCTTATCATTCGGTCATGGAAGTGAAAGGCAATAATGACGATATTCGATGAGCTGGTCGTGGCAAAGAGAAACTGGTATGAACTCGACTTGTCTTGTCTGTGTAAATATGCTTAACCTAGTGCCCATGATTCAGCCCATTATGATTAAACATGTTTGTAATGACAATTAGAGATTATAGTTTCTCATGCCATGCATAAGTAGCTGGGAGTGGATAATGATTTATCTTGGATATCAACATAGCGTTAAGATGATTGTGATGTAGTATGATGATATGGTATCCTCCTCTGAATGTTCAAGTGGCTTGACTTGGTACATGTTCATGCATGTAGTTGAATCAAAACCAACATAGCCTCTATAATGTTTATGTTCATGGTGTTCATATCCTACTCATGCTAGTGTCCAATGTTACTTATGCATAATTCCTGGTTATGATCGTTGTTGCTCTCTAGCTGGCCGCTTCCCAATCTTAAATTGCTAGCCTTCGCCTGTACTAAGTGGGAATTCTACTTGTACATCAAAAACCTTGAACCCAAAGTTATTCCAACTGAGTCCACCATACCTACCTATATACGGTATTACACTGCCGTCCTAAGTAAATTTGCATGTGCCACCTCTAAAAACTTCTAAAAAATTATCCGTTTTGTGTGCCTGGATCGTTCATGGAACGACAGGAGGTGGTTAATATCTTCCGTGCTAAGCATGTTATCCTCAGGTCGAGTGTTTATTCACTCACTATCGCACGAGGAAATGGGCGGTAATAGGGATGCCCAGTCCCAAACTACAAAATACAAAAGAGTTGATCTCTTAAATAATCAAACAAAAACTCCCAATGGAGTCAAAACCTTTACTTTCCGCTTGGGAACCGCCACTAGCATGCTTAGCATGGAAAATGTTGATAACTGATGGTCGTGAAGTGAATTATAAGGGTGCATGTCTCAAAATATCATTTATCTCTGTTTTAAAAATTGAGATCTGGCACCTTTGCAAATCACTGCTTCCCTCTGCGAAGGGGCTATCAATTTACTTTTATGTTGTGTCATCACCTTCTATAAACAAGCGCCAGAAACTGAATAGAGCACATCGGTCATGATTTATGCATTGTGTAGAGCTAATTTTGGGTGCATCATGACTGGATCTTTTCTACCATGAATTACAATGTTTAGTCGATGCTTGAACTTTGGAGGTGCTCTGCATTTATGTTTTACGGTCTCAGAAAGGGCTAGCGAGATACCATTATTGTCATATTATATCATGGTTGTTTTGACAACATGTTGCCGTTTGAGATATCTTATTATTGCTCGCTAGCTGATTATGTCATTGATATGAATCATTATAATCTTTAAGAGTTATTGTTGACATGGTTAGTTATAATGTTGGCTGAAAACCTATGTGTTGTTTAAGCTTATTTATGCAAACAAGAGCAAAAGAGTTCGTAAAAGTTTTTCTTTCTCACTTTCAGTTTATCAACTGAATTGCTTGAGGACAAGCAAAGGTTTAAGCTTGGGGGAGTTGATACGTCTCCAACACATCTATTTTTTCTCACGCTTTTCCTCTTGTTTTGGACTCTAATTTGCATGATTTGAATGAAACTAACCCCGGACTGACGCTGTTTTCAGCAGAACTACCATGGTGTTGTGTTTGTGCAGAAATAAAAGTTCTCGGAATGGAACGAAACTCTTTGAGGATTTTTTATACCAATAATAAGAATTTCTGGAGCCAAGACCCACCGGAGAGGGGCCCCTGGGTGGGCACAACCCACCAGGGCGCGCCCCCTCTCCTGGTGTGCCCAGGTGGGTTGTACCCACCTGGTGGCCCCGCTGATGACCCCCATGATACTATAAATTCACATTATTCCAGAAAAAAAATCAGGGAGAAAGACCACTCATACAACATTCGGTCATCATTGGTCAGGTTCTAACTGTCTTTGACCTAAACTTCCTCCAGTTATAAAGTGGGCTAGGAGCTTTGTACGCATGTTGCCCATCTTTGAGATCATGCAAATTCCAAGGGAGTTCATTTTCAAGTCCTTTCAAGCCGGTTATTCTCTCCAAAAGATCTTGGGAAGTTACTTTCCCATACTCAACTATGGGAAACAAGTTGGTTCATCGCCTTTCTCTTGTCCATAAGTCTGTTATTGCTCTAAGAAGGCCTCCAGTTGCTCGTGCTCTCTGTTTTGACTCTGCAATTGAGGATTGTTCTATGGGCACGTTTTTCTGTCTGATGTGAAAATGAATGCTTTCAGTTTCAGTGCTGCTCCTGCCAAACATCCGACTCCTGATCGCAAAACAAGGACCGTGGTTGTTGACTCTAATGTGAGGCACAGTGCTCGGCTCTCTGCTCTGTGGAATTGTTTCAAGCACTCCTCCCCGGTCAGGCCTGCTTTCTTGAAGAAACCCTCAACAAAGCCCACTAAGAAGCGCAAGGTGCAGCCAAATGATCAGCCAACACCCATGTGTCTACCTGATGGACCTCATGCTGTTGTTCCACCTCCTACTCCCATTGTTGTTATCCAATGTGTTGGTGGACACCTTGGCATTGCCCCTGAGAAGTTGACCAAGGAGAAGCTTAATGCTACATCCCGCAAGTCTATGTTTGCTTCTTCCAGTTTCAATGATAGTTAAATTATTGCATTGTTGGGGTTTATGGTTAACCCTTGTGAAAACCATTTATCTTAGGATTTGTTTTCTGTCTTGTCTAAACTTTTATTTGGCTATAAGGTTGAACTGGCTCTGTCATTACATGGTAGCCTTTTGTTGTTGCATTTATTATGGTCTGTAATGAATCAATACAACTTTAGGCACTGGAAAGTTTTATGTTGGAACGTACGTGGTCTGAATTCTGATGAACGGCAACGGACAGTCCGTCAGAAAATTGATGAAAGTGCTTGTTCGGTGGTTTGTTTGCAAGAAACTAAATATGAGATCATAGATCAATGTTATATTCATAAATTCTATCCAAGACGTTTTGATCATTTTATTTATGCGCCCTCAACTAGAGTGTCTGGTGGTATGATCATGTTGTGGAACTCTGCTATCTTTTCTGGCACGCTCATTCACTCTGCTAACTATGGTATTATTGTGGTGTTTAAGTCCAATCACAACTTTGGCTTTTGGATGCTTTTCATAGTTTATGGGCCCTGTCAAAACCCAGCACGAGAGGACTTTATTAACTGGCTGCATGATCTAGTTATTCCTGCTGAAGGTAACTGGCTCTTGTTGGGAGATTTCAACTTTTTATGCTCTATGGAAAACAGGAATAAACTTGGAGGAAATGTAAATGATATGTTCATTTTTAATTAAGTCATTGGGCAACTTGGCTTAATTGAACTTCCTCTCAAGGTCATAAGATATACTTGGTTAAATATGCAAAATGTGCCCCTCGAGCAGATTGATTGGTTCTTTACAACTGTATCTTGGACCTCTTGTTATCCTAACACTATGGTTTTGCCCTTGGCCAGGACAAATTCTGATCATGTGCCTTGTGTTGTGCAAATCAAAACTACCATCCCTAAAGCCAAGGGTTTTCGTTTTGAAAATTATTGGGCTAACTTACTTGTTTTTCTTGAATGTGTCAGAGAAACTTGGAGCAAACCAGTTGTAACATCCCAAATTTTCAATTTGGAATGTTATACACTAGATCATCATTGCATATCATATTTATTGCATTTTGGTTGATCCTAGAAATTTCACGCAACTCAAGGACCCTCGGAGAGAGTTGGGGATTTCGTTATTTTCATATTTGAGTTGTCTCAAATTTTGAAAATAGGATCATTTGATTTTATTTATTTTATCTTCAATTATTTCTATTACAAAAATATGAGAGAGGGAATAAAATGACTTTCCCAAAATAAAGAAATATTGAGGATTTAATAAAAAAAGATTTATTTTGGTTTTATTTGCTATTTTATTTGAATTTAGGAAAAATGCGTGTTTTTCAAAATTGCATTTAGGCCCCAAATAAATGTTCATCCTGTTCGGCTTGATTTTAGGAGTCGGGGAAAATTTATTTCGGGATTTTTGGAGTCCGTTTAGTATTCCTTTTGTTTTTTTTCTGAGCGTAACTTTATTTAAAAAAAACTGAACCGACCTACGGGCCGTGTTAGGCCCGGACTCCTCCGGCCTCAGCCTTTATAAGCCGCCGGCCCGCCCCGGGCTGAAACCCTAGCGCCCAGCCGCCGCCCCGCCGCCGCGCTGCACGGCCGCCCCGCGTAGCCGCCGCCGACCGCTGCCGTCCCGCCGCCCTAGCACCGCCGCCACCCGCCGGATCCGTGCCGGAGGTAGACCTCGCCGCCGCCGGTTTTTCCCGAAAAACCGTCCGGTTTTTCCGATGGTTTTGTTCGTTTTTTTAAGTTTCGGTTTTTTTAAAATAGATTGGTTTTTCGGTTTATTTAAATAGAGAGCGCTCGCTCATTCGTTCGTTTTAACGAACGTTCATCATTTTTCTTTTTCTCGGAAAAAATTCGCGATTTTCCAGATCGCGATTTCTCATCCGATTTTCGTTTTAGTCTAACTTTTCGCTCGTTTATCGGAATCAGGCGATTCAAGTGCCTGGAGTTTCGTCTCGAAACCCTCTTTCCGTTTAACCAACTTAAACAAGTTTTTGCCCCTGTAAAAATTACCCTAGATCCAGAATAGTAAACGAAGCTTGTTTCTTTTGCCGTTTGCTTTTCGTTGCTTCGTTCGATTTGATTCTTTTTGCCAACCGGAGTTCTTAAGTTGAACTTTCTGGTTAGATTTCTTATTTGAGTTTTACTTGTGCATTAGTTAAGTACTTATTTGGATGCTTGTTTGTTTGCAATAGAGTACCCGGAGTACGCCGCTTGCTACTTCGAATCGCTAGGTTTCCCGGATCATCAGCAAGGCAAGTAACACTTTGATCATGCTTTCCAACTACCCAGTTTTATTGCATTAGATCTATCCTCACACATTGCATGATTAGGATCTAATTAAATTGTGGGTTTGGGAAGTAGTTGAGGTAGTACCTATTACCTGTTATTATCAAACCTTTGGGAGTTTCTTTTACGTTTGCTTATTATGCCATGCTATGCTAGTAGACGTGGATTGGGTGAGTGTATCCATGACAGATGTGAGATTGTTAATTAATGGTTTACTTAAGGTGGCAACTTAAATACACATCTGGGTGGATTGAGGCACCTGGGTATTCCAGCGATTGCCTGTTTTTCTTTATGGACCGCCACCCAGGCTCAAAGGGATCATGAGATTATTCATGCTAGAAACTTCCGTGTGCAGCCACAAGCTATTATGGGCTCTAGCGTAGTTGACTAAGTTGTGCGAACTCTTATAGTGGTAGACTAGCAGATGTAGGGGATGTAGGTTGGTACGGTCTACCCGTTCGTAAGGTGCTAGCGCTTCTGAAAGACTATGTCTTGGTCATCCGTTTCTCAAACACCATGTAGTGCGAGAATCCCAACGGAGGAGATCGAGTCTTGTGGGGAAAAGTGCGCAAACCTCTGCAGAGTGTATAATCTAATCATGGTTAGCCGTGTCCCCGGTTATGGACATCTTGAGTATCTAGTACCTGGATTATCATGTGAATCTCAACATGTTACTCTAAAATTAATTCTGTTGGGTTTTTTTAATGATGATGCTTAATTGGGATTGAGAATGCTGTCAACCATTCTCAATGCTTAACAATCACCATGATAGTTAAATAAAATTTATTCCTTTGCAGTAGGGGAAAATTGGCTTTACGCAAAACTGTAACCATAGAGCTTTCCACCAGCCAAATATGCATATAGAATAGCCTGATTATTCCATTACTCTCTATGTGTTACTTTGCAAGCATATTCCATGTGCTGACCCGTTTCGGGCTGCAATGTTAATGTTGCAGACTTTTCAGACGATGATTAAGGAGTTTTTAGGTCGTGGTTGTATACTCAGTGATGCCGTTGGAGTTGATGGACTCACTTATCTTCCAAGCCTTCCGCTGTTATCGTCATTAGATGGCCTTAAGCCATATTTATTGTAATAAGTTCTCTTTTGAGACACTCGATGTAATAAGTGTGTGATTGCTACTCTGTTATAAATCCTTCAAGTGCTGTGTGGTGTTAGCATTACTGATCCAGGGATGACACCTGAGCACAGAGATTGGACCGTTTGAGGTCTGGTCGCTACAAGATGGTATCAGAGCACACGCTGACTGTAGGACACGACCACTAAGCTAAAAGACCTAGATCACTACTCACTCTCCTCTCTTTTCTGACTTCTCATCTTTTCTACTCTTTTAGGATGGCGGATGCAAGGAACAAGTTCACTCAACCAGATGAAGATACACCCTTTGGACGTCACTTGAAGGAAGTCACTAGATACCTGAACATAGGAGTACCAAGCTTCACCGGAACCTACAACGCCACTTTACCTGAAGAAGAGCGCTGGATGATTCAAGTTCAAGTTCCAGGAAGGATGTTCATGCGAGTCATCCTCAACACTCGGCTGGATCGGAGTTCGAGGGACGTCATCGAGTTGAATGTGTGCAGAACTCGGAGGTGCCGTGCGTTCGGTACTTGATCGGTCGGATCATGAAGACGTACGACTACATCAACCGCGTTGTGCTAACGCTTCCGCTTTCGGTCTATGAGGGTACGTGGACAACACTCTCCCCTCTCGTTGC
Source organism: Triticum urartu (assembly GCF_056163025.1). NCBI lineage: Eukaryota > Viridiplantae > Streptophyta > Magnoliopsida > Poales > Poaceae > Triticum > Triticum urartu. Next base: position 422,546,139 of record NC_141877.1, on the reverse strand, counting down.
TATGCATCACCATGATCTTGCGTGTGCGTAGGATTTTTTTGGAATTACTACGTTCCCCAACAATATGGCCATCATCATCTTGTGCCTTTGATCTCCATCTCCAAAGCACCTTCATGATCACCATCGTCACCGGCTTGACACCTTGATCTTCATCGAAGCATCATTGTCGTCTCGCCAACTATTTCTTCTACGACTATCACTACCGCTTAGTGATAAAGTAAAGCAATTACATGGCGATTGCATTTCATACAATAAAGCGACAACCATATGGCTCCTGTCACCTGCCGATAACTCCGTTACAAAACATGATCATCTCATACAATAAAATTTAGCATCATGTCTTGACCATATCAGATCACAACATGCCCTGCAAAAACAAGTTAGACGTCCTCTACTTTGGTATTGCAAGTTTTACGTGGCTGCTACGGGCTGAGCAAGAACCGTTCTTACCTACGCATCAAAAACCACAACGCCGTATAGTGATTGCTTTTTGATCTTCAGAAAGAACCCTATTCATTGAATCCGATTCAACTAAAGTTGGAGAAACTAACACCCACCAGCCACCTGTGTGCGAAGCATGTCGGTAGAACCAGCCTTGCGTAAGCGTACGCGTAATGTCGGTCTGAGCTGCTTGATCCAACAATACCGCTGAATCAAGAATCAACTAGTGACGACAAGCAATATGTATATACCCACGCCCACAACTCCTTTGTGTTCTACTCATGCATATAACATCTACGCATAGACCTGGCTCGGATGCCACTGTTGGGGAACGCAGTAATTTCAAAAAAAATCCTACCCACACGCAAGATCTATCTAGGTGATGCATAGCAACGAGAGGGAAGAGTGTTGTGCATGTACCCTCGTAGACCGTAAGCGGAAGCGTTATGATAACACGGTTAATGTAGTAGAACGTCTTCACAATCCGACTGATCCTAGCACCGAAGATACAGAACCTCCGTGATCTGCACACGTTCAGCTCGGTGACGTCCCGTGAACTCTAGATCCAGCTGAGTGTTGAGAGAGAGTTTCGTCAGCACGACGGCATGATGACGGTGATGATGAAGCTACCGGCGCAGGGCTTCGCCTAAGCACTGCAACGATATGACCAAGGTGGATTATGGTGGAGGGGGGCACCGCACACAGCTAAACAATGTCAACTTGTATGTTCTAGGGTGCCCCACTACTCCCGTATATAAAGGAGCAAGGGGGGAGGCCGGCCGGCCCTTGGGGCGCCCAAGGAGGGGAGGAATCCTCCTCCTAGTAGGAGTAGGATTCATCCTTTCCTAGTCCTACTAGGAGGGGGAAGGAATGTAACATCCCAAATTTTCAATTTGGAATGTTATACATTAGATCATCAATGCATATCATATTTTATTTTGCATTTTGGTTGATCCTAGAAATTCTACGCAACTCAATGACCCACGGAGAGAGTTGGGGATTTCGTTATTTTCATATTTGAGTTTTCTCAAATTTTGAGAATAGGATCATTTGATTTTATTTATTTTATCATCAATTATTTCTATTACAAAAAAATGAGAGAGGGAATAAAATGAATTTCCCAAAATAAAGAAATATTGAGGATTTAATAATAAAATCAAATAAGATTTTATTTCGGAGTTTTTCGGTGTTTTATTTGAATTTAGGAAAAATGTGCGTTTTTCAAAATTGCATTTAGGTCCCAAATAAATGTTCACCTTGTGCGGCTTGATTTTAGAAGTCCGTGAAAATTTATTTCGGAATTTTTGGAGTCCGTTTAGTATTTATTTTTATTGTTTTCTTCCGAGCAAAATATTTAAAAAAACGAACCGACGTACGAGCCGTGTCCGGATAGGACTCCGGCCCGAGGTGGCCTTTAAAAGCCGGCCCAGCCCCCGGGAGAAACCCTAGGCGCCTAGCCCCAAAGCCGCCGCCGCCACCCGCTCCCGCCTCGCGCCGCCCGTCGCCGCCGAGGTTCGCCGCGCCTCGACTTCCGTGCCATCGGTTTTTAAAAAAAAATTAGATCGGTTTTCGTCGGTTTTTTTAGATTCGTTTTTTAAATAGATCGGGTTTTCCCAGTTTATTTAAATAGCGAGCGTTTGTCCGTTCGTCCGTTCTAGCGAGCGTTCGTCGTTTTTCTTTTTCTCGGATTAAATCCGCGATTTTTCTGATCGCGATTCCTGATCCGATTTTCGTTTTAGTATAACTTTTCGCTCATTTATCGGAATCAGGCGATTCAAGCGCCTAGAGTTTCGTCTCGAAACCCTCTATCTGTTTAACCAACTTAAACAAGATTTTGCTACTGTAAAATATTCCCTAGATCCATATTACTAGAATGAAGTGTTTTCTTTCGCCGTTTGACTTTCGTTGCTTCGTTCGATTTGATTCTTTTTGCCAACCGGAGTTCTTAAGTTGAACCTTCTGGTTAGATCTCTTATTTGAGTTTTACCTGTGCATTAGATGAGTACTTATTGTATGCTTGTTTGTTTGTCTGCGATAGAATACCCGGAGTGCGCCGCCTGTTACTTCGAATCGTTAGGTTTCGCGGATCATCAGCAAGGCAAGTAACACTTTGATCATACCTTTTCTACTACCCAGTTTTCTTGCATTAGATCAATCCTCACACATTGCATGATTAGGATCTAATTAAATTTGTGGGATGGGAAGTAGTTGAGGTAGTACCTATTACCTATTTATTATCAAACCTTTGGGAGTTACTTCTACGTTTGCTTATTATGCCATGCTATGCTAGTAGACGTGGATTGGGTGAGTGATATCCATGACAGATGTGAGATTGTTAATTAATGGTTTATATAAGGTGGCAACTTAAACACACATCTGGGTGGATTGAGGCACCTGGGTATTCCAGGACTTGCCTGTTTTTCTTTTGGACCGCCACCCAGGCTCAAAGGGATCATGAGACTATTCATACTAGAAACTTCCATGTGCAGCCACAAGCTATTATGGGCTCTAGCATAGTTGACTAAGTCGTGCGAACTCTTACAGTGGTAGACTAGCAGATGTAGGGGATGTAGGTGGTACGGTCTACCCGATCGTAAGGTGCTACCGCTTCTGAAAGACTATGTCTCGGTCATCCGTCTTCTCAAACACCATGTAGTGCGAGAAACCAAACGGAGGCGATCGAGTCTTGTGGGGAAAAGTGCGCAAACCACTGTAGAGTGTAATAAACTAATCATGATTAGCCGTGTCCCCGGTTATGGATATTTTGAGTATCTAGTACTTGGATTATCATGTGAATCTCAACATGTTACTCTAAATTAATTTTGTTGGGTTATGTTTAATGATGATGCTTAATTGGGATTGAGAATGTTGTCAACCATTCTCAATGTTTAACAACTACCATGATAGTTAAATAAAATTTATTCCTTTGAAGTAGGGAAAAATTGGCTTTACGCAAAACTGTAACCATAGAGCTTTCCACCAGCCAAATATGCATATAGTATAGCTATTTCATTCCATTACTCTCTATGTGTTACATTGCCAGCATATTCCATGTGTTGACCCGTTTCGGGCTACAACGTTAATGTTGCAGACTTTTCAGATGACGATTAAGGAGTTTTTAGGTCGTGGTTCTATACTCAGTGATGCCGTTGGAGTTGATGGACTCACTTATCTTCCAAGCCTTCCGCTGTTATCGTTATTAGATGGCCTTAAGCCATATTTATTGTAATAAGTTCTCTATGGAGACACTCGATGTAATAAGTGTGTGATTGCTACTCTGCTATAAATCCTCCGAGTACTGTGTGGTGTCAGCATTACTGATCCAGGGATGACATCGGAGCACAGAGATCGGACTGTTTGAGGTCTGGTCGCTACAGAGATGGTATCAGAGCACACGCTGACTATACGACACGACCACTAGGTTAGAGACCTAGATCACTATTCACTCTCTTCTCTTCTGACCTCTCATCTTTTCTACTCTTTAGGATGGCGGATGCAAGGAACAAGTTCACGCAACCGGATGAAGATACACCCTTTGGACGACACTTGAAGGAAGTCACTAGATACCTGAACATAGGAGTACCAAGCTTCACCGGAACCTACAACGCCACTTTACCTGAAGAAGAGCGCTGGATGATTCAAGTTCAAGTTCCAGGAAGGACGTTCATGCGAGTCACTGAGCCCATAGAGTTTTCTTTTGATGCACCAACTTGGAGTCTAGGAAAGAGCATGGCAGCTCACATCGCCATGGGACGCATTGGAGAAGTCTACCGAAATGATCTTAATGATACTATCTACCAGATTTGTAGGCGCCGAGATGAGCACTGGGAGATGATTAGCACCAGAAAGGATAGATCAGTTGCAGCTTTTATCCAGGAGTTAAACCAGCACATTCGATGCCAGGAGAACTAGATGTGTGCCGACATGATAGATCTGAAGAAGGCAAGGACAAGAATCAAGGAACTGGAGGTAGAGCTCAAGGCTACACGTGAAGATTATGAAGAGGAAATAGAAGTATTAGTGGAGAAGAATGACGATCTGATCAAGAAGATCGGAATATTTATGGGAGGCCCTACACCAGTAGAAGAAGACGAAGAACCCAAGGAGATTCTCCCGGAAGACTACATCATCATCGACGACACCGACTCGGATCCAGATGATAGCGATGATGACTATGTGGATGAAGCAGGAGCAGATATAATGGAGTCTGCAACCGAAGAATATTTATAGTAGACCACCTCATCAGTAGTAGTAGACCACCATGTAAATATAGTAGTCTGATCACTTTTGCGATAGTTAGATCGTTTGTATGCCCTTGTTTGATTGTTTGAATGAAGTGAATTGTTTGTTTTGCCTCATGTGCATATGGGTAGTGTTTTCTCTATAGACCCCTCTATTCTTAAATCTCATCTTTTATAAACCCTCAGATGCCTCCGAGACGTGACCCCGGATTTACCTTTCCGCCGAAGCTCACCCAGTTGATCCAGCAGCAGAACACGTTGATGCAGTTGCTAGTCCAGAATCAGAATCAGGGGAACAACAACAACAACCCACCCCCACCACCACCTGTTGATCACTTAGCCCGTTTTCTTAGGCTAAATCCGCCGGTGTTTTCCAGTAGCACCGAGCCGATAGTAGCAGATGATTGGCTCCGCAAAACAGCTAGGGAGTTGACCACAGCAGGATGCACGGATGCAGAAAAGGTGAAGTTTGCCGCACATCAGCTTGAAGGACCCGCAGCAGCATGGTGGGAGAATTTCACAACCACTTTTCCCGTAGACACTATCACGTGGGACCAGTTTCAGCAGGCTTTTCGAACTGCCCATGTTTCAGCAGGAGCTATGGCTATGAAGAAGCGAGAGTTTCGCAACTTGCGCCAAGGAGGACAGACTGTTGGCCAGTATGTGGAGGACTTTAGTAAATTAGCACGTTATGCCCCAGATGACGTTGCTACGGATGCAGCTAAGCAGGAGAAGTTTCTGGAAGGACTGAATGATGAGTTGAGCATGCAGTTGATGGTAGCAACCTTCAACAACTACCAGGAGTTGGTAGATCGTGCTCTCATGATTGAAGGAAAGCAGCGGCAGATTGAGAATCGCAAGAGGTAGTATGGACAAGGGAAGTACACTTTAGGAGCTCAGCAGAAGCCACGTTTCACCCCCAGACCGGGAGGACATTTTCAGCATACCCATGGAGGAGGTATCTCGCACAATCACAATGGCACTAAGAATGGTAATGGGAATGGAGGAGGTAACGACCAGAACCGCACCAACCCATCGACCCCAGCCAAGAGAGACCTGAGCCAAGTCACTTGCTTTAAGTGCCAGAAGACCGGACATTATGCCAATGAATGTCCTGAATCACAGAATGGAAATGGCAATGGAAGCTCTGGGAAGAAGCCGAACCCTTTCAATAGGGGACAGGTGAACCACGTTAACGTGGAGGAGGTTGAAGAGCAGCCGGATGCAGTAATCGGTAAGTTTTTGGTTAAGTCATTTACTGCACTTGTTATTTTCGATACTGGTGCATCACATTCATACATATCAAGGGGATTTGTGGATAAGTATAAACTGCCAACCCAAGCCCTTAGGTCACCCATGTTAGTAACCTCGCCTGGAGCAGAATATATGGCTAGCCTATGGTGTGATTGGTTGCCATTAAGGATTGGTAACTACGTATTTCCCTCAAACCTAATAGTGTTGGAATCACAAGGATTGGATGTGATATTAGGCATGGATTGGTTGTTGAGGTATGGTGGAAACATCGATTGCGCCAGTAAGTCGATCTTGCTTACCACCCCAGAAGGGAGAAGGATCAAGTATGTATCCCGACATGTGCCAAAGAGGACTCAAGCAAATTGTTTAATAGGAGTTGTGCAGGAAGAAGTACCAGTAGTGAAGGATTTCCTCGAAGTATTTCCAGAAGAGTTGTCAGGCATGCCACCAGATAGAGATATTGATTTTTTGATTGAGCTTTTGCCAGGCACAGGGCCAATATCAAAGAGACCATATAGGATGCCTGCAAAGGATTTGGTGGAAATTAAGAAGCAAATTAAGGAGTTACTGGATAAAGGATATATTCGCCCAAGTTCTTCACCTTGGGGATCGCCAGTACTTCAAGTGGAAAAGAAGGATGGATCGTTAAGGATGGTTGTTGATTATCGAGGTTTGAATGAAGTAACCATCAAGAACAAGTACCCACTACCAATGATCAATGATCTGTTTGATCGATTGCAAGGAGCTAAGGTATTTTCCAAGATCGATCTACGATCAGGATACCACTAGTTGCAGATTCGAGAACAGGATATACCCAAGACGGCTTTTACCACCAGGTATGGGCTGTACGAGTATACCGTTATGTCATTTGGTCTGACTAACGCACCTGCATATTTTATGAACATGATGAACAAAGTGTTTATGGAGTTCTTGGATAAGTTCGTCGTAGTGTTCATTAATGATATCCTGGTTTACTCGAAGAATGAAGAGGAGCATAAGGAGCATTTGCGTTTGGTGCTTGGTAAACTCAGAGAACATCAACTATATGCCAAGTTTAGCAAATGTGAGTTTTGGTTGACGGAAGTTGGATTTCTCGGACACGTTATATCCAGAGAAGGTATAGCGGTAGATCCCACTAAAGTTGATACCATGACCAAGTGGGAAGCGCCAACCACAGTTGGAGAGATCCAGAGTTTTCTTGGACTCGCAGTATACTACCGAAGGTTTATTGAGAATTTCTCAAAGATTGCAAAGCCTATGACGGAGTTGTTGAAGAAGGATACCAAGTTCATATGGATTGAGGAATGTGAAGCTAGTTTTCAGGAGTTGAAGAAACGTTTGGTTACCTCACCAATGTTGATTTTACCGGATCAGACCAAGGATTATGAGGTGTATTGTGACGCTTCACATCGAGGACTTGGAGCAGTTCTTATGCAGGAAGGAAGAGTTGTTTCATATGCCTCACGACAGCTTAAGCCTCATGAGTTGAATTATGCTACGCATGATTTGGAGTTAGCAGCCGTAGTGCATGCATTGAAGACTTGGAGACATTTTCTAATTGGAAACCATTGCGAGGTGTACACGGATCACAAGAGTTTGAAGTCTATTTTCACCCAAAAGGAGTTGAACCTCAGACAAAGGAGATGGTTGGAGCTCATCAAGGACTATGATATGAAATTGCATTATCACCCTCGCAAGGCTAACGTAGTAGCTGACACATTAAGCCGTAAGAGTCATGTCAACACCCTAATGACAGGAGATTTACCAAGGGAGTTAGCCGAAAATCTTCGAGAGCTATGCTTGGAAATAGTCCCGAAAGGCTACGTAGCAGCATTGGAGATTCAGTCTACGTTGATGGATAAGATCAGAGAAGCCCAAAAGACTGAAAAGGAGATTGCTTCTATTAAGGAGAAAATGAGCAAAAGAAAAGCTAAGGGATTTCATGAGGATGAGCACGATACCTTATGGTTTGAAGACCGTATCTATGTACCAAATGATTCGGAGATCAGGAAGTTAATCTTACAAGAGGCCCATGATTCACCATATTCGATTCACCCAGGAAATACCAAGATGTATTTGGATTTGAAGGATATATTCTAGTGGACCGAAATGAAGAAGGATATTGCAGAATATGTAGCAGTTTGTGATGTATGTCAGAGAGTAAAGGCAGAGCATCAGAAGCCAGCAGGATTGCTACAACCATTGCCGATACCCGAATGGAAGTGGGATAAGCTAGGCATGGACTTTATTACTGGATTACCCCAAACACGTTCAGGCTACGACTCGATATGGGTTGTAGTCGATCGTTCGACAAAGGTAGCTCATTTCATTCCCGTGAAGACTACCTATAACAGTGCAAAGTTGGCAAAGATATACATGACCAGGATTGTATGTCTACATGGAGTTTCAAGGAGCATTGTATCAGATAGAGGAACCCAATTTACCTCAAAGTTCTGGAATCAGTTGCATGAAGCTTTGGGAACCAGACTGGAGTTTAGCACAGCCTTCCATCCGCAGACAGATGGACAGACCCAGAGAGTTAATCAGATTTTGGAGGATATGCTGAGATCTTGTGCGCTAGATTACGGATCTAGTTGGGACGAGAATTTGCCGTATGCAGAGTTCTCTTACAACAACAGCTATCAATCCAGTTTGAAGATGGCCCCTTTCGAAGCTTTGTACGGAAGGAGGTGCAGGACCCCATTGTCTTGGGATGAAGTTGGAGACCGCCAGTTGTTTGGACTGGATCTGATAAAGGAGTATGAACATAAAGTGAAATTGATTCGCGATAGGCTCAAGGTAGCTCAGTCCAGGCAGAAGAGTTATGCAGATTCTAAACACAAGGAGACAGTTTACGAAGTCGGAGACGGAGTTTATCTTCGAGTATCACCACTTCGAGGAGTTAAGCACTTTGGAGTTAAGGGAAAGTTAGCGCCACGTTTTGTAGGACCATACAATGTTTTGGAGCGTATGGGAGAAGTGTCCTACAAATTGGAATTGCCCGAAGGATTGTCAGGAGGTCACGACGTGTTCCACGTTTCCCAGCTGAAGAAATGCCATGCAGAGATGGCTGAAATACCGCTGAGAGATACGGTACCACTGGAAGCAATTCAGTTGGACAGTGAATTGACCTATGAGGAGAAACCAGTTAAGATTCTAGAGTATGCCAGTCGAGTCATGCGCAGCAAAGTTATCAAGTTTTGCAAGGTTCAATGGAGCGACCACATAGAGGATGAAGCCACCTGGGAGCGAGAGGAAGATTTGCTGAAGGACCACCCTCACCTATTTTCTAGCCAACCCGAATCTCGAGGGCGAGATTCATCTTAAGGGGGGTAGGTTTGCAACATCCCCAATTTTCAATTTGGAATGTTATACACTAGATCATCATTGCATATCATATTTATTGCATTTTGGTTGATCCTAGAAATTTCACGCAACTCAAGGACCCTCGGAGAGAGCTAAGGATTTCGTTATTTTCATATTTGAGTTGTCTCAAATTTTGAAAATAGGATCATTTGATTTTATTTCTTTTATCTTCAACTATTTCTATTACAAAAATATGAGAGGGAATAAAATGAACTTCCCAAAATAAAGAAATATTGAGGATTTAATAAAAAATCAAATAAGATTTATTCTGCTTTTATTTGCTATTTTATTTGAATTTAGGAAAAATGTGCGTTTTTCAAAATTGCATTTAGGCCCCAAATAAATGTTCATCCTGTTCGGCTTGATTTTAGGAGCCGGGGAAAATTTATTTTGAGATTTTTCGAGTCCGTTTAGTATTCCTTTTGTTTTTTTTCTGAGCGTAACTTTAAAAAAACTGAACTGACCTACGGGCCGTGTTAGGCCCGGACTCCTCCGACCTCAGCCTTTATAAGCCGCCGGCCCGCCCCGGGCTGAAACCCTAGCGCCCAGCCGCCGCCCCGCCGCCGCACTACGCCGCACTGCGCCGCCGCCCCGCCGCCTCGCCGCCGCGCTGCGCCGCTGCCGCGCCGCCCTAGCACCGCCGCCGCCCGCCGGATCCGTCGCTGGAGGTAGACCTCGCCGCCGCCGGTTTTTCTCAAAAAACCGTTCGGTTTTTCTGACGGTTTTGTTCGTTTTTTTAGTTTCGGTTTTTTTAAATACATCGGTTTTTCCGGTTTATTTAAATAGCGAGCGTTCGCTCGTTCGTTCCTTTTAACGAACGTTCGTCGTTTTTCTTTTTCTCGGAAAAAATCCGCGATTTTCCAGATCGCGATTTCTGATCCGATTTTCGTTTTAGTCTAACTTTTTGCTTGTTTGTCGGAATCAGGAAATTCAAGCGCCTGGAGTTTCGTCTCAAAACCCTCTTTCCGTTTAACCAACTTAAACAAGTTTTTGCCACTGTAAAAATTACCCTAGATCCAGAATAGTAAACGAAGCTTGTTTCTTTTGCCGTTTGCTTTTCGTTGCTTCGTTCGATTTGATTCTTTTTGCCAACCGGAGTTCTTAAGTTGAACTTTCTGGTTAGATCTCTTATTTGAGTTTTACTTGTGCATTAGTTGAGTACTTATTGCATGCTTGTTTGTTTGCGATAGAGTACCCGGAGTGTGCCGCTTGCTACTTCGAATCGCTAGGTTTCCCGGATCATCAGCAAGGCAAGTAACACTTTGATCATGCTTTCCAACTACCCAGTTTTATTGCATTAGATCTATCCTCACACATTGCATGATTAGGATCTAATTAAATTGTGGGTTTGGGAAGTAGTTGAGTTAGTACCTATTACTTGTTATTATCAAACCTTTGGGAGTTTCTTTTATGTTTGCTTATTATGCCATGCTATGCTAGTAGACGTGGATTGGGTGAGTGTATCCATGACAGATGTGAGATTGTTAATTAATGGTTTACTTAAGGTGGCAACTTAAATACACATCTGGGTGGATTGAGGCACCTGGGTATTCCAGCGATTGCCTATTTTTCTTTATGGACCGCCACCCTGGCTCAAAGGGATCATGAGATTATTCATGCTAGAAACTTCCGTGTGCAGCCACAAGCTATTATGGGCTCTAGCGTAGTTGACTAAGTTGTGCGAACTCTTAAAGTGGTAGACTAGCAGATGTAGGGGATGTAGGTTGGTACGGTCTACCCGTTCGTAAGGTGCTAGCGCTTTTGGAAGAATATGTCTCTGTCATCCGTTTCTCAAACACCATGTAGTGCGAGAATCCCAACGGAGGAGATCGAGTCTTGTGGGGAAAAGTGCGCAAACCTTTGTAGAGTGTATAAACTAATCATGGTTAGCCGTGTCCCCGGTTATGGACATCTTGAGTATCTAGTACCTGGATTATCATGTGAATCTCAACATGTTACTCTAGAATTAATTCTGTTGGGTTTGTTTAATGATGATGCTTAATTGGGATTAGAATGCTGTCAACCATTCTGAATGTTTAACAACCACCATGATAGTTAAATAAAATTTATTCCTTTGTAGTAGGGCAAAATTGGCTTTACGCAAAACTGTAACCATAGAGCTTTCCACCAGCCAAATATGCATATAGAATAGCCTGACATTACTCTCTATGTGTTACTTTGCCAGCATATTCCATGTGCTGGCCCGTTTCGGGCTGCAACGTTAATGTGCATACTTCTCAGACGACGATTAAGGAGTTTTTAGGTCGTGGTTCTATACTCAGTGATGTCGTTGGAGTTGATGGACTCACTTACCTTCCAAGCCTTCCGCTGTTATCGTCATTAGATGGCCTTAAGCCATATTTATTGTAATAAGTTCTCTTTTGAGACACTCGATGTAATAAGTGTGTGATTGCTACTCTGTTATAAATCCTTCAAGTACTATGTGGTGTCAGCATTACTGATCGAGGGATGACACCTGCGCATAAAGATTGGACCGTTTGAGGTCTGGTCGCTACACCAGTCCATAGTAAATCTTCTGCAGCTATCATCTCTACAAAGTTTAAAGCCCTTGGGTTTGCTCTCAAACACTAGCAAATCAACCTTTCTAAGGTTAAATCTTTGATCTCTGACTACAACAAAGTGATTCATTTTTTGGATGGTTTGGAAGAGCAGAGGCCTTTGTCTGTGCCCGAGTCTAATTTCAAAATGATAATAAAACTTCATCTGGAGGATATTCTTAGGTTACAATTTATTTACTGGAAGCAGAGATGCAAAATCAGGGGCATCAAAGTTGGGGGAGGAAAACAGAAAAATTTCCCATGCCATGGCTACTGAGCGCTATAGGTCCAACACTGTTTCTAGTATTACCTCTGAAGACAGACAGGTGGTGTCTGATCATGCAACAATAGCAGGGCTTTTTTGCAGGATTTTAAACAGAGGATGGGTTGCCCTAATGGCACTCATATGGGCTTTGACATGCCAAATATTACTAAAAGAGTTGAGGGACTTGATGAGTTAACTAGGCCTTTTACTGAGGAGGAAATTGATATTGTGATTAAGGAAATGCCACCGGACAAAGCTCCTGGACCTGATGTCTTCACTGGCCTTTTTCTAAAGAAGTGTTGGGCTATAATTAAGGTTGATTTCATGCAATTGGTCAAGGAGTTTTCTGAAGGGAAGCTTGATCATGAGTGTATTAATAGCTCTCTCATAACTCTGATTCCAAAAAAGCTCAGTCCTGAGGGATTGAATGATTATAGACCAATATCTCTTACCAACACTTGCTTGAAGATTCTTACAAAGATCTTGGCCAATGGACTGCGGAAAGTTATTCTATCTTGCATTCATCAAAATCAGTATGATTTTTTAAAGTCTAGATCCATACAGGATTGCCTGGGCTGGTGCTTTAAATATATACATCAATTTCATGCCTCAAAAAGACCCATTGTGCTTTTGAAATTGGATTTCACAAAGGCTTTTGATACTATTGAGCATGATGCCATTCTTAGGATTCTAAAATACAAATGATTAAATGATAAGTGGATCTTGTGGATGCATAGTATTCTGTTATCAGGTACCTCCTTTGTGTTACTCAATGGTGTGCATGGGCATCACTTCAAATGTAAGAGAGATGTTAGGCATGGTGATCCTATGTCACCCTTGTTGTTTGTGCTTGTTGTTGATCTTATGCAATCTGTGGTCAATGACATGTGCTCAAAAGGAATCTTAACACTTCCAATCCCAACCCAATGTCAGGATTATCCCATAGTACAATATGTTGATGCCACTTTAATTGTTTTACCTGCTTTAGATCATCAGCTTCTGGCTCTCAAATATATGCTTGAAGTTTTTGTTGCCTCAACTGGGTTGTCAGCCAACTTTGCAAAATCTTCAATGGTGCCTATGAACATTTGACATGATGAGGTCAACAGAATAGCTTCTATCCTGGGTTTCAAGTTGGGGACCATGCCTTTCACCTACTTGGGTTTACCAATGGGAACTACAAGGCCTTCCATTCATGATCTCATGCCTTAAGGGCAGAGAATTGAGAGAAGGCTCTTTGCCACTTCTTGCTTTCTGAATCAAGGCAGTAGGCTCCAACTGCTTCAGTCTGTGCTAACTTCAATGCCCATATATTTTCTATGCACTCTTGTAATTCATCCTGGTATTCTAAAGCAAATTGAACACATTCAGAGGTAATGTGAGGAATTATGAAACACCCGGACAATTTCTTGCTTCTCGGGATTTGGTATGTATACCTAAAAATAAAGGAGGACTTGGTGTTATTAATCTGAGAGTGCAAAATGAGGCTCTGCTTACGAAATTCTTGCACAAATTCTACAACCACCATGACATCCCTTGGGTTAATCTCATCTAGGATTCTTATTACCATGGATCTGTACCACACACCACTGCTCTATGTGGATCTTTCTGGTGGCATGATGTCTTTAAACTTGCTCACAAATACTGTCAACTGGCCATTCCAAAACTGGGAAGTGGAATATCTATAATGTTTTGGACTGACAACTCGGTTGCCGACCTTAATGGTTCTTCCATCAGCCAAAAATTTCCTAGGCTTTTCTCCTTTGTTGCTGATGGATAGTTACCAGTCTCTCAAGTCCTTTCCGAGGAACTGCTCTCTGGCTTGCGTTTACCTTTGTATGTCCAAGCTTTTGAGGAGTTGGATAGTTTGCAACAATTAATGGAGGTGTATGTCTGCTCTCAGGAGCATGATACTGTTGGGGAACGTAGTATTTCAAAACATTTACCTACAAGCACGCAAGATCTATCTAGGAGATGCATAGCAACGAGACGGGATAATGTGTCCACGTACCATCGTGGACCGAAAGCGGAAGCGTTTAGTAACGCGGTTGATGTAGTAGAACATCTTCGCGATTCAACCGGTCCTAGCACCGAACGTACGGCGCCTCCGTGTTCATCACACATTCAGCTCGATGACGTCCCTCAAACTCTTGATCTAGTTGAGGATGAAGGAGAGTTCCGTCAGCACGATGGCATGGTGACGGTGATGATGAAGTTACCGGCACAGGGCTTCACCTAAGCACTACGATGATATGACCGAGGTGTGAAACTATGGAGGGGCCACCGCACACGGCTAAGAGAAGACTTGTTTGTCTATGGGGTTCCCCTGGCCACGTATATAAAGGAGGGGAGGGAAGAGGTGGACGGCCCAAGGGGGGCGCGCTAGGTGTGGGGAATCCTACTAGGACTCCCTAGTCCAAGTAGGATTCCCCTCCTCTTTCCTATTCCTAGTAGGAGAAGGAGGGAAGGAGAAGGAGGAGAGAAGGAAAGGCCCCCCCAACCCTAACCCAATTCAGATTGGGCTTGGGGGGCGCCACTCCTTCGCCGGCCTCCTCTCTTCCACCACTAGGCCCATGAGGCCCAATAACTTCCTTGGGGGGAACTTTTACAAATTCTATTTGCTCTTGTTGTTGTAAATATGTAAAACCAGCATTCAGGTTTTTAGCAAAGATTATGAACTAACCATATTCACAATAACACTTAGGTCTCATGTTTACTCATATCAATGAAATAATCAACTAGCGAGCAATAATAATAAATCTCGGATGAAAACACTTTCTCAAAATAATCATGATATGATATGACAAGATGGTATCTCGCTAGCCCTTTCTGAGACCGCAAAACATAAATGCAGAGCACCTTTAAAGATCAAGGACTGACTAGACATTGTAATTCATGCCAAAAGAGATCCAGTCAAGTCATACTCAATGTAAACTAATAGTAATGAATGCAAATGACAGCGGTGCTCTCCAACTGGTGCTTTTTAATAAGAGGATGATGACTCAACATAAAAGTAAATGGATAGGCCCTTTGTAGAGGGAAGCAGGGATTTGTAGAGGTGCCAGAGCTCGGTTTTGAAATAGATATGAATAATATTTTGAGCGGTATACTTTCATTGTCAACATAAAAACCGAGAGATCTCGATATCTTCCATGCTACACACATTATAGGCGGTTCCCAAACAGAATGGTAAAGTTTATACTCCCCATCCACCAACAAGCATCAATCCATGGCTTGCTCGAAACAACGAGTGCCTCCAACTAACAAGAGTCCCGGGGGAGTTTTGTTTGCAGTTATTTTGATTTGATTTGCATAATGCATGGGACTGGGCATCCCGATGACCAGCCATTTTCTCGTGAGTGAGGAGTGGAGTCCACTCCTCTTGAGAATAACCCGCCTAGCATGGAAGATACAGACAACCCTAGTTGATACATGAGCTATTCGAGCATACAAAACATAATGTTTATTTGAAGGTTTAGAGTTTGGCACATACAAATTTACTTGGAACGGCAGGTAGATAGCGTATATAGGTAGGTATGGTGGACTCATATGGAACAACTTTGGGGTTTATGGAGTTGGATGCACAAGCAGTATTCCCTCTTAGTACAGGTGAAGGCTAGAAAAAGACTGGAAAGCGACCAACTAGAGAGCGACAATAGTCATGAACATGCATTAAAATTAATCAACCTCGAATGCAAGCATGAGTAGGATATAATGCACCATGAACATAAATATCGTAGAGGCTATGTTGATTTTGTTTCAACTACATGCGTGAACATGTGCCAAGTCAAGCCACTCGAATCGTTCAAAAGAGGATACCACCCTATTATACCACATCACAACCATTTTAATAGCATGTTGGCACGCAAGGTAAACCATTATAAGCTCCTAGCTAATTAAGCATGGCATAAGCAACTACAATCTCTAATTTTCATTGCAAACATGTTTATTCATAATAGGCTGAATCAGGAACGATGAACTAATCATATTTACAAAAACAAGAGAGGTCGAGTTCATACCAGCTTTTCTCATCTCAATAAGTTCATCATATAATCATCATTATTGCCTTTCACTTGCACGACCGAATACTGTGGAAAATAATAATAGTGCATGTGCATTGGACTAAGCTAGAATCTGCAAGCATTCAATTCAAGAGAGAAGACAAGGTAATATGGGCTCTTTGTTAGATCAACAATAATGCATATAAGAGCCACTCAACATTTTCATTATGGTCTTCTCCTCTCGACCCCTAAAGAACAAGAAAGAAATAAAACTATTTACACAGGAAAGCTCCCAACAAGCAAAAGAAGAACATGAAATCTTTTTGGGTTTTCTTTTTAATTACTACTACAGGCATGGAAAGTAAACTAACTAAAAGCGACAACTAATTTTGTTTTTTTTATTAAGGTTTATCAAACACACAAGAAGAAAGCATAAAAAGGGAAATAAACTAGCATGGATATTACAATGAAAAAATATGAGCACTGACAACTAGCCTGGCGGATATCCAAAGTAATATTTGGGGTCGTACTGAGATGCAGCGGCAATTGCCTGATGAGCTGCAGCTTGGAGGCGAGCTGTCTCCGCCCTCCTCTCGTACTCGGTCGCCTCCTCCCTGGTTATAAAATATCGCCCCTTTGCCAGAAAGTCAAAGAAAGTAGGAGCAGGGAGGGCGACGTGATAGGTGCGTCATCTGTCAAAGATTAGTCCGTACTAGAGGAACTCATCGTTCCTCTCAACAAACTGATGACGAACCATAGCCTCATAATCTAAATAAGAAGGAGGCAACTCAATATCATCTCCATGTATGGGTATCTCAAGAAAGTTAGCTATATGAGTTGCATAAATTCTACCAAAGAAATCTCCATGAAGACGATTATTATGGAACCTACGTGCAATAATGGCTCCCAAATTATAATGTTTATCTCCTAATACAGCACTCCTGAGAACACTGAGATCAGGGACACACATGTGACATCCTTCATCCTTACCATTGATGCACCTATCTATGAAGAGAGCAAAATAATGTATAGCAGGAAAATGAATGCTCCCTATGGTAGCTTGCGTTATATCTCTAGACTCTCCCACGGTTATACTAGCAAGAAAATCTCTAAATTCAGATTTGCGAGGTTCACTAACATCACCCCACTGAGGGAGTTTACAAGCAGTGTTAAAATCTTCTAAGTCCATGGTATAAGATTTATCATAAAGATCAAACAAGACAGTTTGAGAATTGC
Source organism: Triticum urartu (assembly GCF_056163025.1). NCBI lineage: Eukaryota > Viridiplantae > Streptophyta > Magnoliopsida > Poales > Poaceae > Triticum > Triticum urartu. The sequence continues at coordinate 422,528,777 of NC_141877.1, read as the reverse complement.
GTGATGATGAGAATTTAAACCTTCTCACAAATGAATCAGTTAAATAGAGGTATTGACGGCACTTATCTGCCTCGAAGCTCTCCAGATCAGCATTACGCACATATGCATCAAATTCCTCTTTAATTCCTGCTTGGATCATGAAATCCTCTAACAGCCATTCACAAGGCCGCACTTGAGCGTCTCTTGGTGGTTCCTCGTCTGCGTCGCGTATTGCGAGCCTGGGTCCTTGCTTCCTTGAAGAACCACCTTGGTACATTTTCCTAAACATATTTCTGTTGGGGAACGTAGTAATTTCAAAATTTTCCTATGCACACGCAAGATCATGGTGATGCATAGCAACGAGAGGGGAGAGTGTTGTCTACGTACCCTCGTAGACCGAAAGCGGAAGCGTTATAACAACGCGATTGATGTAGTCGTACGTCTTCATGTCCCGACCGATCAAGCACCGAAACTACGGCACCTCCGAGTTCTAGCACACGTGAAGCTCGATGACGATCCCCGGACTCCGATCCAGCAGAAAGTCGGGGAAGAGTTCCGTCAGCACGATGGCGTGGTGACGATCTTGATGTTCTACCGTCGCAGGGCTTCGCCTAAGCACCGCTACAATATTGTCGAGGATTATGGTGGAGGGGGGCACCGCACACGGCTAAGAGATCAATGATCAATTGTTGTGTCTATGGGGTGCCCCCCTGCCCCCGTATATAAAGGAGCAAGGGGGGAGGCGGCCGGCCTAGGAGGAGGGCGCGCCAAGGGGGGAGTCCTAGGCTGCACCCCTTGTACAATTCGGACCAGAGGGGGGGCGCCTCCTTCCTTTTGGCCTCTCTCCTCTATTCCCGTATGGCCCAATAAGGCCCATATACTCCCCGGCGAATTCCCGTAACTCTTCGGTACTCCGAAAATACCCGAATCACTCGGAACCTTTCCGATATCCGAATATAGTCGTCCAATATATCGATCTTTACGTCTCGACCATTTCGAGACTCCTCGTCATGTCTCCGATCTCATACGGGACTCCGAACTCCTTCGGTACATCAAAACTCATAAACTCATAATATAACTCTCATCGAAACCTTAAGCGTGCGGACCCTATGGGTTCGAGAACAATGTAGACATGAACGAGACACGTCTCCGGTCTATAACCAATAGCGGAACCTGGATGCTCATATTGGATCCCACATATTCTATGAAGATCTTTATCGGTCAAACCGCATAACAACATACGTTGTTCCCTTTGTCATCGGTATGTTACTTGCCCGAGATTCGATCGTCGGTATCTCAATACCTAATTCAATCTCGTTACCGGCAAGTCTCTTTACTCGTTCCGTAATACATCATCTCGCAACTAACTCATTAGTTGCAATGCTTGCAAGGCTTTAGGTGATGTGCATTACCGAGAGGGCCCAGAGATACCTCTCCGACAATCGGAGTGACAAATCCGAATCTCGAAATACGCCAACCCAACAAGTACCTTCGGAGACACCTATAGAGCACCTTTATAATCACGCAGTTACGTTACGTTTGGTAGCACACAAAGTGTTCCTCCGGTAAACTGGAGTTGCATAATCTCATAGTCATAGGAACATGTATAAGTCATGAAGAAAGCAATAGCAACAAACTAAACGATCAAGTGCTAAGCTAACGGAATGGGTCAAGTCAATCACATCATTCTCCTAATGATGTAATCCCGTTAATCAAATGACAACTCATGTCTATGGTTAGGAAACATAACCATCTTTGATCAACGAGCTAGTCAAGTAGAGGCATACTAGTGACACTCTGTTTGTCTATGTATTCACACATGTATTATGTTTCCAGTTAATACAATTCTAGCATGAATAATAAACATTTATCATGATGTAAGGAAATAAATAATAACTTTATTATTGCCTTTAGGGCATATTTCCTTCAGTCTCCCACTTGCACTAGAGTCAACAATCTAGTTCACATCGCCATGTGATTTAATACCAATAGTTCACATCACCATGTGATTAACACCCATAGTTAACATCGGCATGTGACCAACACCCAAAGGGTTTACTAGAGTCAATAATCTAGTTCACATCTCTATGTGATTAACACCCAAAGAGTACTAAGGTGTGATCATGTTTTGCTTGTGAGAGAAGTTTAGTCAGCGGGTCTGCCACATTCAGATCCGTACGTATTTTGCAAATTTCTATGTCAACAATGCTCTGCACGGAGCTACTCTAGCTAATTGCTCCCACTTTTAATATGTATCCAGATTGAGACTTAGAGTCATCTGGATCAGTGTCAAAACTTGCATCGACGTAACCCTTTACGGCGAACCTTTTGTCACCTCCATAATCGAGAAACATATCTTTATTCCAGTAAGGATAATTTTGACTAATGTCCAGTGATCTACTCCTAGATCACTACTGTACTCCTTTGCCAAACTCAGGGCAGGGTATACAATAGGTTTGGTGCACAGCATGGCATACTTTATAGAACCTATGGCTGAGGCATAGGGAATGACTTTCATTCTCTCTCTATCTTCTGCAGTGGTCGGGTTTTGAGTCTTACTCAACTTCACACCTTGTAACACAGGCAAGAACTCCTTCTTTGACTGTTCCATTTTGAACTACTTCAAAATCTTATCAAAGTATGTACTCATTGGAAAACTTATCAAGCGTCTTGATCTATCTTGATGCTCAATATGTAAGCAGCTTCACCGAGGTCTTTCTTTGAAAAAACTCCTTTCAAACATTCCTTTATGCTTTGCAGAATAATTCTACATCATCTCCGATCAACAATATGTCATACATATACTTATCAGAAATGTTGTAGTGCTCCCACTCACTTTCTTGTAAATACAGGCTTCACCACAAGTCTGTATAAAACTATATGCTTTGATCAACTTATCAAAGTGTATATTCCAACTCCGAGATGCTTGCACCAGTCCATAGATGGATCGCTGGAACTTGCATATTTTGTTAGCACCTTTAGGATTGACAAAACTTTCTTGTTGCATCATATACAACTCTTCTTTAATAAATCCATTAAGGAATGTAGTTTTGTTTATCCATTTGCCAGATTTCATAAAATGTGGCAATTGCTAACATGATTCGGATAGACTTAAGCATAGATACGAGTGAGAAACTCTCATCGTGGTCAACACCTTGAACTTGTCGAAAACCTTTTGTGACAATTCTAGCTTTGTAGATAGTAACACTACTATCAGCGTTCGTCTTCCTCTTGAAGATCCATTTAATCTCAATTGCTTGCCGATCAACGGGCAAGTCAACCAAAGTCCACACTTTGTTCTCATACATGGATCCCATCTCAGATTTCATGGCCTCAAGCCATTTCGCGGAATCTGGGCTCATCATCGCTTCCTCATAGTTCGTAGGTTCATCATGGTCAAGTAACATGAACTCCAGAGTAGGATTACCGTACCACTCTGGTGTGGATCTCACTCTGGTTTACCTACGAGGTTCGGTAGTAACTTGATCTGAAGTTACATGATCATCATCATTAGCTTCCTCACTAATTGGTGTAGTAGTCACAGGAACAGATTTCTGTGATGAACTACTTTCCAATAAGGGAGCAGGTACAGTTACCTCATCAAGTTCTACTTTCCTCCCACGCACTTCTTTTGAGAGAAACTCCTTCTCTAGAAAGGATCCATTCTCAGCAACGAATATCTTGCCTTCGGATCTGTGATAGAAGGTGTACCCAACATTTTCTTTTGGATATCCTATGAAGAAGCACTTCTCCGATTTGGGTTTGAGCTTATCAGGTTGAAACTTTTTCACATAAGCATTGCAACCTCAAACTTTGAGAAACGACAGCTTAGGTTTCTTGCCAAACCATAGTTCATATGGTGTCGTCTCAACGGATTTAGATGGTGCCCTATTTAACGTGAATGTAGCTGTCTCTAATGCATAACCCCAAAACGATAGTGGTAAATTGGTAAGGGTCATCATAGATCGCACCATATCTAATAAAGTATGGTTACCATGTTCGGGCACACCATTACACTGTGGTGTTCCAGGTGGCGTGAGTAGTGAAACTATTTCACATTGTTTTAATTGAAGGACAAACTCGTAACTCAAATATTTTACTTCTGCGATCATATCGTAGAAACTTTTGTTTTTGTTATGATGATTCTCCACTTCACTCTGAAATTCTTTGAACTCTTCAACTGTTTCAGACTTGTGTTTCATTAAGTAGATATACCCATATCTGCTCAAATCATCTGTGAAGGTCAGAAAATAACGATACTTGCCGTGAGCCTTAACACTCATCGGACCGCATACATCAATATGTATTATTTCCAATAAGTCAGTTGCTCGCTCCATTGTTCCGGAGAACGGAGACTTAGTCATCTTGCCCATGAGGCATGGGTCGCAAGCATCAAATGATTCATAATCAAGTGATTCCAAAAGTCCATCAGCATGGAGTTTCTTCATGCGTTTTACACCAATATGACCTAAACGGCAGTGCCACAAATAAGTTGCACTATCATTATTAATTTTGCATCTTTTGGTTTCAATATTATGAATATGTGTATCACTACGATCGAGATCCAACGAACCATTTTTCATTAGGTGTGTAACCATATAAGGTTTTATTCATGTAAATAGAATAACAATTTATTCTCTTTCTTAAATGAATAACCATATTGCAATAAACATGATCAAATCATATTCATACTCAACGCAAACACCAAATAACACTTATTTAGGTTCAACACTAATCCCGAAAGTATAGGGAGTGTGCGATGATGATCATATCAATCTTGGAACCACTTCCAACACACATTGTCACTTCACCCTTAACTAGTCTATGTTCATTCTGCAACTCCCATTTCGAGTTACTACTCTTAGCAACTAAACCAGTATCAAATACCGAGGGGTTGCTACGAACACTAGTAAAATACACATCAATAATCTGTATATCAAATATACCTTTATTCACTTTGCCTTCCTTCTTATCCGCCAAATACTTGGGGCAGTTCCGCTTCCAGTGACCAGTCCCTTTGCAGTAGAAGCACTTAGTCTCAGGCTTAGGACCAGACTTGGGCTTCTTCACTTGAGCAGCAACTTGCTTGCCATTCTTCTTGAAGTTCCTCTTCTTCCCTTTGCCCTTTTCTTGAAACTAGTGGTCTTGTCTACCATCAACACTTGATATTTTTCTTGATTTCTACCTTCGTTGATTTCAGCATTACGAAGAGCTTGGGAATAGTTTCTGTTATCCCTTGCATATCATAGTTCATCATGAAGTTCTACTAACTTGGTGATGGTGACTAGAGAATTCTATCAATCACTATCTTATCTGGAAGATTAATTCCCACTTGATTCAAGAGATTGTAGTACCCAGACAATCTAAGCACATGCTCACTGCTTGAGCTATTCTCCTCCATCTTTTAGCTATAGAACTTGTTGGAGACTTCATATCTCTCAACTCGGGTATTTGCTTGAAATATTAAGTTCAACTCCTAGAACATCTCATATGGTCCATGATGTTCAAAACGTCTTTGAAATCCCGATTCTAAGCTGTTAAGCATGGTGCACTAAACTATCAAGTAGTCATCATATTGAGCTAGCCAAACGTTCATACGTCTGCATCTGCTCTTGCAATAGGTCTGTCACCTAGCGGTGCATCAAAGACATAATTCTTCTGTGCAGCAATGAGGATAATCCTCATATCACGGATCCAATCCGCATCATTGCTACTAACATTTTTCAACATAATTTTTCTCTAGGAACACAATAAAATGGGAGCAATATCGTGAGCTATTGATCTACAACATAGATATGCTAATACTACAAGGACTAAGTTCATAATAAATTAAAGTTCAATTAATCATATTACTTAAGAACTCCCACTTAGACAGACATCCCTCTAATCTTCTAAGTGATCACGTGATCCATATCAACTAAACCATGTCCGATCATCACGTGAGATGGAGTAGTTTCAATGCTGAACATCACTATGTTGATCATATCTACTATATGATTCATGCTCGACATTTCGGTCTCCGTGTTCCGAGGCCATATCTGTTATATGCTAGGCGCGTCAAGTTTAACCTGAGTATTCTACGTGTGCAACTGTTTTGCACCCGTTGTATTTGAACATAGAGCCTATCACACCCGATCATCACGTGGTGTCTCAGCACGAAGAACTTTCGCAATGGTGCATACTCAGGGAGAACACTTGTACCTTGATAATTAGTGAGAGATCATCTTATAAAGCTACCGTCGAACTAAGCAAAATAATATATATAAAAGATAAACATCACATGCAATCAAAAAATGTGACATGATATGGCCATCATCATCTTGTGTTTTTGATCTCCATCTCCAAAGCATCATCATGATCTCCATCGTCACCGGCATGACACCATGATCTCCATCATCTTGATCTATATCAATGTGTCATCACATGGTTGTCTCGCCAACAATTGCTCTTGCAACTATTGCTATCGCATAGCGATAAAGTAAAGCAATTATTTGGCGCTTGCATCTTATGCAATAGAGAGATAACCATAAGGCTTTTGCCTGTTGCCGATAACTTCAACAAAACATGATCATCTCATACAACAACTTATATCTCATCACGTCTTGACCATATCACATCACAACATGCCCTGCAAAAACAAGTTAGACGTCCTCTACTTTGTTGTTGCAAGTTTTACGTGGCTGCTACGGGCTGAGCAAGAACCGTTCTTACCTACGCATCAAAACCACAATGATAGTTTGTCAAGTTGGTGCTATTTTAACCTTCGCAAGGACCGGGCGTAGCCACACTCGGTTCAACTAAAGTTGGAGAAACTGACACCCGCTAGTCACCTGTGTGCATAGCACGGCGGTAAAACCAGTCTCGCATAAGCGTACGCGTAGTGTCGGTCCGGGCCGCTTCATCCAACAATACCGCCGAACCAAAGTATGACATGATGGTAAGCAGTATGACTTATATCGCCCACAACTCACTTGTGTTCTACTCGTGCATATTACATCAACGCATAAAAGCTAGGCTCGGATGCCACTGTTGGGGAACGTAGTAATTTCAAAATTTTCCTACGCACACGCAAGATCATGGTGATGCATAGCAATGAGAGGGGAGAGTGTTGTCTACGTACCCTCGTAGAGCGAAAGCGGAAGCGTTATAACAACGCGGTTGATGTAGTCGTACGTCTTCATGGCCCGATCGATCAAGCACCAAAACTACGACACCTCCGAGTTCTAGCACACGTTCAGCTCGATGACGATCTCCGGACTCCGATCCAGCAGAATGTCAGGGAAGAGTTCCTTCGGCACGATGGCGTGGTGACGATCTTGATGTTCTACCATCGCAGGGCCTCGCCTAAGCACCGCTACAATATTATCGAGGATTATGGTGGAGGGGGGCACCGCACACGGCAAAGAGATCAATGATCAATTGTTGTGTCTATGGGGTGCCCCCCTGCCCCCGTGTATAAAGGAGCAAGGGGGAGGCGGCCGACCTAGGAGGAGGGCGCGCCAAGGGGGGAGTCCTACTCCCACCGGGAGTAGGATTCCTCCTTCCCTTGTTGGAGTAGGAGAGAAGGAAAGAGGGGGAGAGGAACAAGGAAAAGGGGGCTGCACCCCTTGTCCAATTCGGACCAGAGGGGGCGCCTCCTTCCTTTTGGCCTCTCTCCTCTATTCCCGTATGGCCCAATAAGGCCCATATACTCCCCGGCTAATTCCCGTAACTCTCCGGTACTCCGAAAAATACCCGAACCACTCGGAACCTTTCCGATATCCGAATATAGTCGTCCAATATATCGATCTTTACGTCTCGACCATTTCGAGACTCCTCGTCATGTCCCCGATCTCATCCGGGAATCCGAACTCCTTCGGTACATCAAAACTCATAAACTCATAATATAACTGTCATCGAAACCTTAAGCATGCGGACCCTACGGGTTCGAGAACAATGTAGACATGATCGAGACACGTCTCCGGTCAATAACCAATAGCGGAACCTGGATGCTCATATTGGCTCCCACATATTCTACGAAGATCTTTATCTGTCAAACCGCATAACAACATACGGTGTTCCCTTTGTTATCGGTATGTGAAAGTGCAACTATCCCTAGGTGGTTTTGGTAATTCATAACAACATATAGCTCATTGAGCTAATGCTATTCCAAGATGATTATTTCAGGAAAGCTCAATGATTGGCATGGCATGGATGTGAAAGTGGAACCCTCAAAATGCTAAGGACAAAGGATTGGCTCAAGCTCAAAGGCTCAAGACTCTCCATTTTATATTTTAGTGATCCAAGATCACACTGAGTCTTTAGGAAAACCAATACTATTAAGGAGGGATGAGGTGTTGCTTAATGAGCCTCTTGCTTCATGTGCTTAGTGATATGCTCCAAAACCCTCAACTACTTTCCCATATCCACATATGACCTAAACCCTAAGCCAAACTCGGTCCTACCGATTCTTCCTATTCGGCGCCACCGAGTTTCACTTGTCATTAGCCACTGCCAAACCCTAGCAATTCGGTCCTACCGATAAGGATCTCGGTCTCACCGAGATGGGGTTGCAAACTCTCTGTTTCCCTTCCGTAACTTTTCGGTCTTACCGAAAGAGTGAATCGGTCCCACCGAGATTGCAATGTAAACTCAGTGTTTCCCCTTTGTAACTTTTCGGTCTCACCGAGTTCCACTCGGTCTCACCGAAAGAGCAAATCGGTCCCACCGAGTTTGCCTGACCAACTCTCTGGTTAGCTAATTACCAAATTCGGTCTCACCGAGTTTGTGTAATCGGTCTCACCAAGATTACGTTATGCCCAAACCCTAACCATATCGGTCCTACCGAGTTTCATGTCAGTCCCACCGAAAATCACTAACAGTCACTAGGTTTACATTTTCGGTCCGACCGAGTTTATTGATTCGGTCCCACCGAGATTGGAAAACTGTGTAACGGTTGGATTTTGTGTGGAGGCTATATATACCCCTCCACCTTCTTCTCATTAAGTGAGAGAGCCATCAGAACACACACACCATTCCAACTCATATGTTCTGAGAGAGAACCACCTACTCATGTGTTGAGACCAAGACATTCCATTCCTACCATATGAATCTTGATCTCTAGCCTTCCCAAGTTGCTTTCCACTCAAACTTTCTTTCCACCAAATCCAAATCCTATGAGAGAGAGTTGAGTGTTGGGGAGACTATCATTTGAAGCACAAGAGCAAGGAGTTCATTACCTACACACCATTTGTTACTTCTTGGAGAGTGGTGTCTCCTAGATTGGCTAGGTGTCACTTGGGAGCCTCCGACAAGATTGTGGCGTTGAACCAAGGAGTTTTTAAGGGCAAGGAGATCGCCTACTTCGTGAAGATCTACCGCTAGTGAGGCAAGTCCTGTGTGGGCGTTGGCCATGGTGGGATAGACAAGGTTGCTTCTTCGTGGACCCTTTGTGGGTGGTTGCTTCTTCATGGACCCTTCGTGGGTGGAGCCCTGTGTGGACTCGCGCAACCGTTGCCCTTGGGTGGAGCCCTGTGTGGACTCGCGCAACCGTTACCCTTCGTGGGTTGAAGTCTCCATCAACGTGGATGTAGGATAGCACCACCTATCTGAACCACGGGAAAAACATCCGTGTCTCCAATAGCGTTTGAATTCTCCAAACCCTTCCCTTTACATTCTTGCAAGTTGCATGCTTTACTTTCCGCTGCCAATATACTCTTTGCATGCTTGCTTGAATCATGTGATGATTGCTTGACTTGTCCTAAATTAGCTAAAATCTGCCAAGAACTAAAATTGGGAAAAGGTTAAGTTTTTATTTGGTCAAGTAGTCTAATCACCCCCCTCTAGACATACTTTCGATCCTACAAGTGGTATCAGAGCTTTGGTCTCCATTTGCTTGATCTCCATAGCTTTTGGTGGTCATAGCCTTGGTTTCACAACCTAGGAGAGTATGGCGTCTAGCGAGGGAAATTATCACCGTAGAGGTCCTTACTTTGATGGTACTAATTTTGCTAGTTGGAAGCATAAAATGAAAATGCATATTCTTGGACATAACCCCGCCGTTTGGGCTATTGTGTGTGTTGGTTTGCAAGGTGACTTCTTTGATGGGAGAGAACCAAACCGTGAAGCTACCGCGGATGAGTTGAAGATGTTGCAATACAATGCTCAAGCCTGTGATATTCTCTTCAACGGATTGTGCCCCGAAGAATTCAACAAAATCAGCCGCCTTGAGAATGCAAAGGAAATTTGGGACACTTTGATTGATATGCACGAAGGTACCGACTCCGTCAAGGAATCCAAGTTGGATGTGCTTCAAAGCCAACTTGACAAGTTCAAGATGAAGGATGGTGAAGGTATCGCTGAAATGTACTCTAGGCTTGCTCTCATCACAAATGAGATTGCCGGCTTAGAAAGTGAAGAGATGACCGATAAATTCATCATCAAGAAGATTCTAAGAGCCTTGGATGGAAAATATGATACCGTGTGCACATTGATCCAAATGATGCCCAATTACAAAGATCTCAAGCCAACGGAGGTGATTGGAAGAATTGTTGCTCACGAGATGTCACTTAAGGATAAAGAGGAACTTCACAACAAATCAAGTGGTGCCTATAAAGCCTCATGTGAAGCCCCTACATCATCAAGTGAGAAACAAGACTTCAATGAAGAATTGAGCTTAATGGTGAAGAACTTCAACAAGTTCTACAAGAGTAGAAGCAAAGATAGAAGCTCCAAGTCAAGGTCCTACAATGACAAAAGATCTTCTAGTCGAGAGCGAAACTGCTACAATTGTGGAAGACCCAGACACTATTCCAATGAGTGTACGGCTCCCTACAAGAGAAGAGAAGATTCTCCAAAAAGAAGAAGCAAAGGATCACCACCAAGAGAGAGAATGAGTAGAGATGATCGTTATGAACGAAGATACTCACGGAGAAGCAAGGATTCGTAAAGGAAGGAAAAATCATCAAGGAGCTACACAAGACGAAGACATCAAGCTCATGTTGGTGAATGGGTATCCGGCTCCGACTCCGACAGCCACTCCGAGAGAAGTTATCACTCCGACTCCGAAGATACTCAAGATGAAGGTGTTGCCGGTCTAGCACTTGTGTCAACCAACTCCTACGACATATTTGACTCACCAAATGAGGGAATTGGAAGATGCTTCATGGCCAAAGGTCCTAAGATAACACACCCCGAGTATGTTGATTTCAATAGTGATGAAGATGACTTGTTAGGTGATGATTTGCTTGGTGACAACTCTAGTGATGAATACTATGATGAAAGACCAATTAATCATGCTAATCAAGATAAAACGAATGACAATGATAAGGAGAAGATTGAGGCTCTAACTAAAGAACTAAAAACTCTTAAGTTAGCTCATGACACTATCTTCGAAGATCATCGAGAACTTTTAAGAGCTCATGAGAAATTACGCTTTGAAAAGCTAAATCTTGAGCAAGAGCATGAGTTCTTAAAAGCAATCAATGATGATCTCCGCAAGAAAAGTTCTTCTTACATTGCCAAGCGTTTACTCTTATCCACTTACATGCCTCAAGTCAAGTCTAGTAACAAGAAAGATTCTTCCTCTAGCAGTAACAATGATCATGTTAAATCCAATATTGTTGCTTCTAGTAGTTCTCTTGATTCCACTAATGATTCTCTTAGCCAAGTTACACTTGAGCAAGAAAATAGTTTATTGAAGGGAATTATAGAGAAAGGAGTGTACAAAAGTCTTGCCGGGAGTAAGCAATCCGAGGAAATTGTGCGCAAGCAAGGAATGCACCGGAAGAATCAAGGTGTTGGTTTTGAACGAAAGTTCAATGCCAATGGAGTTGAGTGGGAATAAGATCAATACCCCAAGACAAAGTTTGTCCCTCAACAAGAGAAGTATGCTTGTTTCAAGGGGACACAAGCTCAAGATGATCTTCCACCACAAGACTACAAGCAAAAAGGAAAGGACAAGCTTCAAGAGGAAATTGATGCATTTGAAGAAGCTCCGAAGACCTTAGTCAAGTGGATTCCCAAGACTACTTCAAGCTCCACTTCATCAAGTACGACTACAACTCCAAGGATTCCCATCAAGATGATGTGGATCCAAAAGAAGAAGAACTAGAGAGTTCTTGAGGGTGACTCTGCCAACATACTTCACTCTTATCATTTTGGCAAGAACAAGTGCAATCAACTTCCACATCTTGCACTGGTTCAAGGAGTCACAAACCCTCTTGTTGGTAAGACAAGGGACAAGGTAACCTAAAAGTTTTCATGGACATCATCCTTTGTGTGCATCACTCTATGTCTATGGATATCCTTGTTTGTTCCTTGTGGGACTAACCCATGTAGGTATTGAAAGTGTAATTCACTCAAATGGATAGCTCCAAGAGATCTACATCAACATTGAGCATCCACATCTTCAATATCTACATGAAGTCATCATCGACAAAACCCAAGGTTAGTTCATCCCTCTTAGGGGGGATATCACATCTAGGGGGAGCTTTACTCTAAGACTTGAGCTAAAGCAACTCTAAAGATGTGAACACAATAATGCTTTATGTAAAAGTGGTAACCCCACTTGAGCTTAAACGATGAGTATGACCTATGATCAAGTGATCTCACTTGACTCCTAAGTCAATATACTCATATATAGATGACCTAGTCATCGCAAATTGCTTGATAGATGCTAGAATTGGTTGTGCATGCCTTGCCACATATTTCATTTGCCATCTTATTGTGTGAGCATGCTGGTTGCATAATTTACTCATTCGAGGACACCCACTTGTTGTTTTGATTGTTCGGTTTTATCTTCTTTTGCCAAGTGGATGGACAAGAATGCCTAAGAACCTCCTCTAGCTATCTATGCTTTTCTCGTCTCAAACTCTATTCATGCTGCATCACAAAATTTGATCAAGTCAGATTCGAACCACTTTGTGTGAGGAGCGCTCGGAGTCCCCGATTCGTCATAGACTTAAACTTCCAAAACCTCTTTATGATTCTCGGTCTGACCGATACTCCACTTTCGGTCCTACCGAGATCATTAAGTTGATCTAGGTTTTCAATCTCGGTGCAACCGATTTGAACCTTTCGGTCACACCGAGTTTCAGTAACTGCATGCAGTTATGAATCTCGGTGCCACCAAGTCGTTCCACTCGGTCACACCGACAGGGTCGGGCTATATATAGTCACGGGCAAAATTTGGAAATTTCTCCGAACCCCTTCGCCCGCGCGATAGCCTGCTCTGCCCTCGTGGTCTCCGGATCGTCTTCTCGCCGCCAGCAGCCTCCAGTCGCTGGTCTCCGTTGCCGTCAACGGGAATTCTGCCCCGCCGTTGCCGCCGTAGCAAGTCCCCGCCGAACTAGGGTATGGACTTGATCACAGTGCTATTCCCCGTCCAATTCCTAGCACATTGTGTTCTTCATGATTCTTGCCACGTTTGATAAACTTCTATCCAGTCAAAACGCCCGTAGATTAGGTTTGATTCGAAAATTCTAGGTTTAGGTTTCCGCCGAAACTATCTCGGACCCACCGAGTTGAAAAACTCGGTCCCACCGATTTGGCTTATGCCATTGCACAAGTGAGACTCGGTCTGACCGAGAATTACTTATCGGTGTGACCGATTTTTGAACTCAGTGAAACCCTAGCAGTCTCGGTGCCACCGAACTGTGACTCGGTCCTACCGAGTTCACTTGTTTAGGTTCCAAAACTGCTTCGGTATCACCGAGTTTGAAAATCGGTAGATCCAAGATGATTTCAGTGGGAAACTAAAACTAAGTTTTTGGATCATTCTTTTGCAAAAATCTCTCCATTTTGTCATGCTCATCTTTTCTATCTCATCTATAATCTATTCACAGGGTCAGCAGTCAGTTTGCAGCATGTCTGATCAAAGTGATAGCCAAAATATGTCAGAGCAGCAAGTGGTGATGAGTGAGGGCACTAGTCCCTCCAGTTCTTCTGATGAAGGCAGCAGGAGCACTCCTAGCAACTTGCCAAAGGCTGCCACGAGACAAAGGAAGAAGAGGACTTCAGATTCCGAAGATGAGGACTATGTGGCAGAGGAAGAGGCCACTTCCAAGAGAATTGAGCCAGCTCAAGGCACTAAGCCAGGTCTGAAAATCAAAAGGCCAGCAGGCAGGCAGCCCATGTCAAAGGCAAGAGCCTCAACTGAGAAGCCCACTCCTCAAGAGCCAGTTGCTGCAAAAGGCAAGAAAAGAAAGGAAAGGGTGAAGAAGACTATGGCTAGAGTGCTTGGTAAAGCTTCCATCATGGAAGAGGAAGAAGAAGAAGAAGAAGAAGAAGAAGAAGAGGCAGCTGCACCAGCGCCCAAGGCACCCAAGCTTATGGGAGATGCCATAAAATCAGGGGGAGCTGCTTCCAAGGCCAAGTCAGCTCCAAAGCCAAAGCCTAAGAGAAATACAAGGAGCATTCCTGCAGCTGAAAAGAACAAGGCCAGTGCCTGAGACTGTTGCTGAAGAAGAGGAAGAAAATGTCCTAAGGAAGCTAAAGCCCAAGATCCCAGACCACAACGATGCTCATCCTGTGGCTGAGGACATGAAGCTCAGGAGAGATTCAGGGCTAAGGAAGTGGAGAGAAGCAGACCCGTATGCTTCGAGAAGAAGGACAGCAGTGGACTACATGTTTCACACCAAGGAGCAGCAGGATTTTTATGAGACTATTTTTCTAGATAAGAAGCCAATTGTCTGTGACATGAGATGGGTTGACTCTACATCAAGGAGAAGGAGGAACACTACCCAGGAGTATATGACAACTTTAATGCTTGTGGAGTAGCTGACTTTGTTGGGCAGAAGCTCACAAAGTGGAACGAGGAACTGATCATGCAATTCTACTCCACGGCTCACTTTTATCCAGATGGGAGGATCACATGGATGTCTGAGGGTACAAGGTACCAATCTACAGTGGCTGAGTGGGCACAGATCATAAATGCCCCAGAGGAGCAAGATGATGACTTGGATATCTATGCCAAGAAGAAGATGGACCATAACTCCATGTCCAATATGTACAAGGAGATCCCAAATGAAGCACTTGATACCTTCAAGTTTGGCTCGGTACATTACCTTCTGTCAGGGCTCCCGACGATCAATTGGATACTAAGGCACACCTTACTGCCCAAGTCTGGAGATCACAAGATGATCAGAGGCCATGCTATCAACTTGCTACATGTGTTTGATGTGCCTCAGAAGTTCAAGGTGATGAGCCTCATAGTGGAAACAATCAAGAGGACTGCAGCAGATCAGAAGAGGAGCTGCAAATATGCCCCTCAGATTCAGGAGCTCATCAACTCCAAGATGGGCACGGGCATATATCTATTGGACAAGGAACATTTGCCCATCCATCTAGATTTTGAGAACAATGAAGTTGTGATGACTGAGAACGAGCCATCGTCTGCACAAGCATATGCAAAGAAGGAGAAGGCGAGGAAGGAGAAAGCTGCCAAGATGCCTACTCAAGAGGAGGCATCTGAATACTTCTTGAAGACCAAACAAGAGCAGCTCGGTTACTTGATTGCATCCACGCTGAGGATTGAGCAAAGTCTGGCCACCCTTACTAAGAATCAGCAGAGCCTAGAGAGAATCATGGAACAGAAGTTCTATGACTTGGATGTCAAGGTAACGGAAGTTCAGTCTGCAGTGGAGCAGCTCCAGGAAGACATGCAGGAGAGGAGAGGCAGGACTACTACTCATGCCTTTGCCAGAGTGCCAAGAGGTCCGAGGTCGTCTGCCGTACCAGTTGCTGACACAAGAGCCACCACCTCAGCACCAGCCACATCCTCAGTTCCACCAGCTCTAGCATCTACTTCAGCTCCA
Organism: Triticum urartu; assembly: GCF_056163025.1. NCBI lineage: Eukaryota > Viridiplantae > Streptophyta > Magnoliopsida > Poales > Poaceae > Triticum > Triticum urartu. The sequence goes on along the minus strand of NC_141877.1, from coordinate 422,513,004 downwards.
ACTCCAGCGACTACTTCAGCATCTACCGAAGCCTTCGTCCTTGGAGTGATCCGGACTCCACCACCACCTGAAGATCAAGCCTGAGCGTCGATCTAGTGCTATGCATTTTCTAGGAACTTTTTGGTAACTTGTTGCCAAAGGGGGAGAAGATGTATAGATCATAGGCTTCGAGAGAGAGTGTTGCTTTTCTCTCTTGCTTTATTTGGTGGTTTTTCGAACTTGTTTGCTTTTGAGTGCTTGAGATACTACGTCATTATTTGTGAGACATTGATGATCATGTGTTTGATCATAAGCTACACTTAATGCTTGCTTAATGCTATTATCTTATCTATCTTATGTGATCATTCATTATTCTTGGTGATGAGTGCATGTATTTCATTCTTATCATTTTAAGCGCTCCACCAAGATGTATGTGACATGGAAGAGTAACCCATGACTCTAACTCTTTGTGCATTTGCAGTCCAAAGCAAATTTTAAATATGCACAAATTTAGGGGGAGCTCTTGCTTATCACATTCTCAAAGCGACGATATATTTCATGATTATTATCTTTTGTTGAAGCTTTGATCTATATGTTGTCATCAATTACCAAAAAGGGGGAGATTGAAAGTGCAACTATCCCTAGGTGGTTTTGGTAATTCATAACAACATATAGCTCATTGAGCTAATGCTATTCCAAGATGATTATTTCAGGAAAGCTCAATGATTGGCATGGCATGGATGTGAAAGTGGAACCCTCAAAATGCTAAGGACAAAGGATTGGCTCAAGCTCAAAAGCTCAAGACTCTTCATTTTATATTTTAGTGATCCAAGATCACATTGAGTCTTTAGGAAAAGCCAATACTATTAAGGAGGGATGAGGTGTTGCTTAATGAGCCTCTTGCTTCATGTGCTTAGTGATACGCTCCAAAACCCTCAACTACTTTCCCATATCCACATATGACCTAAACCCTAAGCCAAACTCGGTCCTACCGATTCTTCCTATCCGGCGCCACCGAGTTTCACTTGTCATTAGCCACTGCCAAACCCTAGCAATTCGGTCCTACCGATAAGGATCTCGGTCTCACCGAGATGGGGTTGCAAACTCTCTGTTTCCCTTTCGTAACTTTTCGGTCTTACTGAAAGAGCGAATCGGTCCCACTGAGATTGCAATGTAAACTCAGTGTTTCCCCTTTGTAACTTTTCGGTCTCACCGAGTTCCACTCGGTCTCACCGAAAGAGCAAATCGGTCCCACTGAGTTTGCCTGAAAAACTCTCTGGTTAGCTAATTGCCAAATTCGGTCTCACCGAGTTTGTGTAATCGGTCTCACCGAGATTACGTTATGCCCAAACCCTAACCATATCGGTCCTACCGAGTTGCATGTCAGTCCCACCGAAAATCACTAACGGTCACTAGGTTTACATTTTCGGTTCGACCGAGTTTATTGATTCGGTCCCACCGAGATTGGAAAATTGTGTATCGGTTGGATTTTGTGTGGAGGCTATATATACCCCTCCACCTTCTTCTCATTAAGTGAGAGAGCCATCAGAACACACACACCATTCCAACTCATATGTTCTGAGAGAGAACCACCTACTCATGTGTTGAGACCAAGACATTCCATTCCTACCATATGAATCTTGATCTCTAGCCTTCCCAAGTTGCTTTCCACTCAAACTTTCTTTCCACCAAATCCAAATCCTATGAGAGAGAGTTGAGTGTTGGGGAGACTATCATTTGAAGCACAAGAGCAAGGAGTTCATTACCTACACACCATTTGTTACTTCTTGGAGAGTGGTGTCTCCTAGATTGGCTAGGTGTCACTTGGGAGCCTCCGACAAGATTGTGGAGTTGAACCAAGGAGTTTGTAAGGGCAAGGAGATCGCCTACTTCGTGAAGATCTACCGCTAGTGAGGCAAGTCCTGTGTGGGCGTTGGCCATGGTGGGATAGACAAGGTTGCTTCTTCGTGGACCCTTTGTGGGTGGTTGCTTCTTCGTGGACCCTTCGTGGGTGGAGCCCTGTGTGGACTCGCGCAACCGTTGCCCTTGGGTGGAGCCCTGTGTGGACTCGCGCAACCGTTACCCTTCGTGGGTTGAAGTCTCCATCAACGTGGATGTAGGATAGCACCACCTATCCGAACCACGGGAAAAACATCCGTGTCTCCAATAGCGTTTGAATTCTCCAAACCCTTCCCTTTACATTCTTGCAAGTTGCATGCTTTACTTTCCGCTGCCAATATACTCTTTGCATGCTTGCTTGAATCATGTGATGATTGCTTTACTTGTCCTAAATTAGCTAAAATCTGCCAAGAACTAAAATTGGGAAAAGGTTAAGTTTTTATTTGGTCAAGTAGTCTAATCACCCCCCTCTAGACATACTTTCGATCCTACAGTATGTTACTTGCCCGAGATTCGATCGTTGGTATCTCAATACCTAGTTCAGTCTCATTACCGGCAAGTCTCTTTACTCGTTCCGTAATACATCATCTCGCAACTAACTGATTAGTTGCAATGCTTGCAAGGCTTTAGGTGATGTGCATTACCGAGAGGGCCCAAAGATACCTCTCCGACAATCGGAGTGACAAATCCTAATCTTGAAATACGCCAACCCAACAAGTCCCTTCGGAGACACCTGTAGAGCACCTTTATAATCACCCAGTTACGTTGTGACGTTTGGTAGCACACAAAGTGTTCCTCTGGTAAACGGGAGTTGCATAATCTCATAGTCATAGGAACATGTATAAGTCATGAAGAAAGCAATAGCAACAAACTAAACGATCAAGTGTTATGCTAACGGAATGGGTCAAGTCAATCACATCATTCTCCTAATGATGTGATCCCGTTAATCAAATGACAACTCATGTCTATGGCTAGGAAACTTAACCATCTATGATTCAACGAGCTAGTCAAGTAGAGGCATACTAGTGACATACTGTTTGTCTATGTATTCACACATGTATTATGTTTCCGGTTAATACAATTCTAGCATGAATAATAAACATTTATCATGATATAAGGAAATAAATAATAACTTTATTATTGCCTCTAGGGCATATTTCCTTCAATTTCTTCCTCTGAAATTTTTAGTAACTTCAAAATAAAAGTGAACCAAACTCAACAATATTGATACCAACTACTCCTAGAAGTGCCTAGAGGCAATATCATGCATTAAAACTACTTTTGACCATATAAATTTGACATGCAAGCTCAAGAACATGGTCACCTAAGAATAAAAAATTTGCAATGAATAAAGCACTAGAACAAAAATTAATTGGACCATTAGAGGAGTCACATACCAAAGAACAATCCCCCAAAGCAGTTTTGTGAATGGAGCTTTGAGCAAGGAGATCGAAAATGGCAGCAATATGAGCTTGGACTCGGGTTTGAGCTAGTTGGTGATTTTTGTGGGAGGAAGAAGGAGTGTATGGTAGCTGGAATAAGTGGAGGGGAGCCACCGTGGGCCCACGAGGCAGGGGGCGCGCCCTGGACCCTCATGGCCAGGTGCTTGCTCCCCCTAATGAGTTCTTGAAAGTGCTAGTGATCGACTAGAGGGGGGGGTGGATAGGCGACTTTTACAAAAGTCTTCTAAACATGGAAGTTTCGAAGACAAACGATAGAAATAAACCTATTACCATGCAGCGGAAGGTAGACTACACTAGGCAAACCATAGTCAAGTATTCAATGAAGTGAAAGCACAATGACTAATAGTAGCTAGGCAGTAAGGATCAGGTAGGAAGATATTGTGAAGCCAATCAGAACAAGCAGTCACTCAGTGAAGACAAAAGATAATGCAATCATACAATGACTTCACAAGGACCAACAGTAAGTAAAGGGAAGGAAAGGATGAAACCAGTGACTCGTTGAAGACAATGATTTGTTGGACCAGTTCCAACTGCTGTGACAGTTGTACGTCTGGTTAGGGCGGCTAGGTATTTAAACCTGAGGACACACAGTCCCGGACACCCAGTCATGAACACGCAGCTCATGACACCCAGTCCTCACCGTATTCCCCTTGAGCTAAGGTCACGCAGACCTCGCCCAATCACTCTGGTAAGTCTTCAAGGTAGACTCCCAAACCTTCACAGACTTCGTTCACTGGCGATCCACAATGTCTCTTGGATGCTCAGAACGCGACGCCTAACCGGCTGGAGGATTCACAGTACTCAAGTGTAATAAGTCTTTAGATCACACAGACAAGAAGACTTAAGTGATGCCTAACACTCTTTGGCTCTGGGTGGTTAGGGCTTTATCCTCGCAAGGAATTCTCTCTCAAAGGCTTCGAGGTGGGTTGCCCTCAAACGACAAAAGCCGTACTCTAACTCTGAGCAGCCAACCATTTATGGTTGTAGGGGGTGGGCTATTTATAGCCACTGGGCAACCCGACCTGATTTGTCCGAAATGACGCTGGGTCACTAAGGAACTGACACGTGTTCCAACGGTCAGATTTCAAACACACACGGCAACTTTACTTGGGCTACAAGCAAAGCTGACTTGTCCGACTCTGGACAAGATTCGCTCTCATAGTCTTCACTCGAAGACATAGGTTTTGGTTAAGCATCACTTCAGTCATTCTGACTGGTTCTCTTGGACCCCACTTAACAGTATGGTGGTTCCTATGACTCAACAAAGAAGAAAAAGAACTACGAAAGACCTAAGTCTTCGAGCTCCATAGGCTTCATGCGATGTCTTCTCTTGTCATAGTCTTCAATGTGAATATCTTCATATACCACCTTTGACATCAATGTCTTCATACATTTTTAGGGGTCATCTCTGGTAGGAAAACCGAATCAATGAGGGACTTCTACATGTGTTATCCTGCAATTCTCACAAACACATTAGTCCCTCAACTAGGTTTGTCGTCAATACTCCAAAACCAACTAGGGGTGGCACTAGATGCACTTACAATCTCCCCCTTTTTGGTGATTGATGACAAACTAGTTGAAGTTTTCAACGGGGAATATAATATGTGAAATTGTAAAGGATAAGGAATTGTCTTCATAAGTTGCAAGGGCTCCCCCTGAAGATGTGCATATAAGTAATTTGCCTTTGGAATGAAAATGCACATGGCAGGTTGTACTCGTGGAGATCCTCTTCAACTTATGATGAGAATTCATTATGCATGAGAAGGTATGTGAAGATAATGACATGCATAATGGAAAATGGACGTCTGCAAAATGATCTAAGTGCAGAATTTATCGTCGCACATGCGGAATTTATCGTCGCATCACGAAGTAGTAAATAAGTAGCAGACGACCATCGAGTTTAGGTGTTACAACTCAAAGAACCAAATGTATCAAAACGAGAGTTGTAAACATGAGGCAAAATATAAAGCAACCGCCCATGTGGACCCGCTTGAAGACTATCAAACTCATATGCTTCTCCCCCTTTTGTCAGTAAGGACCAAAAAGGTTTGAAGACATAGAGCATCTACTCGTTCCCACGAAGAGTAGGTGAAGCAGCAGGGTCGTCGGTGGTGTTTGGCGGTGCAGAAGAACTTGGAGCAGTGTCGAAGCATGCTGAAGGAGGTGGCGGTGAAGTAGCATCGTCTTCGTCCTCGATCACTCTGGCATTCACAGCTGCAGCAGAGGAAGAGAACTCAGAGTCTTCAAGAGATGGAGTTCGTCGCAGCACTGCCCTTCGAGGAGGTGTGGAGTCAAACTTGAAGCGTTCAGAGAAACCATCCTCTTGAAGATCATCTTCAGAGCACATAAGCGTCAGCCCTTTCCATGTGCGTCGAGAGGTTTCATGGGCAACAAAGGCATTCTTGGTGGCAAGATTGCGAATGCGGTTGACATCCACCAAGAGGCTTTGCATTTGGCGCTTCAGCCAGTCATGATGCCTATCATGTTTCTGATGAAGAGCCACCAGAAGCTCTCGGTCATTGAGGACACGAGTGCGCTTCTTGGGTCGTTGAGCAATTGTGCTATCGGTGGCTTCAGTAAGGGCAGGATGTGGTGCACGTGTAGTTATAGCCAAAGGATAAACACGAGTGACTGCTTCAACTCCTTCAATGTTCTGAGAAAAACTTTGATGCTCCGCATTCTGAAGACTAAGAGGCTCCTTGGCAGGCTCAGGATAAATGGCTTCAACGGACATATCCACATCAGGCAGAAAGATCCGATGATTACGAGCAGATGGCTGATATGAGATAGCGGAGTGGAGTTTAATCAGCCGCATTATCCATGGAGCGTAGAACTTCAAGCCAAAAAGATCAGAGCCTGATGCAGCAAGTTGGCGGATGAAGAAGTCATGTGCATTGAAGCATTTGCCATGAAGAATATAGAAGACCAAAGTCTTCATTGCACCTTCCAGCTTGGCATGTGGAGAATGTCCTTTGATAGGCCAGAGAGTTCGCCTTATGATGTGATAAATAGTCCTTGGCAGATACTCAAGGTCTTCAACAAGGAAATCCTTAGGATATGCAGCATCTTGTGGCAATGGCTTCATCATACTGAGCATCTGACTCATGTTTGGTTCAGGCTTCTGAAAGATGCTCTCCATAGCTTCACTGTGAAGCTGACAGCCAGGTTCATAGAGATCGCCAGGAGTGGGCAGACCAGTGAGCTCAATGATATCAAAGGCTTTGGCTTCGTGATGAACATTTCCTGTCATCCACTCCAGGATCCAAGTCTTCAGATCTCTGTTGTACCCACGGATGTGAAGTGTGGCATAGAATTGGAGCAGCAACTCTTCATTCCAGTGCTCTTGGTCGGTGACAAACGGCAGCAATCCAACCTCTTTGAAGCAATCCAGAGCTTCTTCCAGACAGGGCAGACCAGCTATTGCTTCGATGTCAAGACGCTTATGTGGGAAGATGCGACCTTGATTGTACAGAATGCAGGAGTAATAGCTTCTCTGCGGATAGCTCCAGAACCGATCAGAAGATATTCTTTCCCTTGAGTAGGGGTTCTTGGAGCTATTGAAGAAGGTGTTGTCTGCTTTGAAGCCATTGACATTGAAGGATCCAGGTGCTGATGCAGGTCCTGGAAACCTGGGCAATCTTGGGATTGGCTTCTGTCCCTGAGGCCTGTGCTCAACATGATAGTCAAACTGAGGACCAGCAGCAGGCGCAGGAACAGAAGCAGTAGTATCATTGGCTTTGCTGACTTCTAGTGCTTTTGTTGGTGTAGGAACAGCGTCAGTGGCTTCATTGGTGTTGGTGGTGGCATCCTCACGATTCTCGACCTCCACTTGATGAGCTAGAGGTTCGGTTACAGTCACGTTCTCCTCGAGAACAGCTACTTGGTGAGACGGGGGTGTAGCAGCGCTTGGGGTTTCTTCTTCATCGGCTGATGCAGCCGGAATGTCTTCAGCAGCTTTAGCTTCAGACTCGAAGACTGGAGGCCTTGGTCCTTTGCGAAGCCTGCGTAACGCCGGTGACGCCTGTGGAGTTGGAGTTGGCTGAGCCTCAAAGTCATCTTCCTCTTGTGCTTGTGGGTGATCAGCCCATGATGCATCCTGAGCAATTGGCATCAAATGACGACCAATGCTGATGAGTTCGATGTGCGTTAGCACAGGCGATGATACCTGTTGGTGCTCGATCTGAGGAAGAACTGCATCATCTTCAACATGGTCACGGTGACCAATGTCTTCAGCAGCAGTGGGATCAGCTACTGGGAAGTCTTCAGCTTCATGAGCCTCTGTGAAAGCAGGCTCGTGGACAGTCAGTTGGCGCTCTTGATGTTCAGTGGCTGGGCGAACCATGGAGATGGGTTCAACAATCAAGGGCTCTGTGGGAGCATCCCTTTCCTTCTTGGTCTTTCGCTTCTTCTTGGAGGGAGCAGTAGCAGAGGCTTCAGGATGTTTCCTTTTTCTGGCTTTAGCCTCAGCAGTCCTCGTCTTCTTCAGTTCTGAAGCGGTTGACCTGGCCTTTGCCTTCGAGCCAGTCATGCTAGTTGGGAAGACAATGGGTTCTGCTTCCTGCCTTGGTGCGTCGGGTTCGGCCATAGCGGGCTTCTTCTTCTTCTTTGCAGCCATCCTGGGGTTGATTCCAGGACGCCTAAGGGCCTTACGCTTCTCAGCCTCATTGTAGGCTTGCACACACTTGTCAGCCAGGCTCTTCATGCGCTCACGAGAACCTTGAGCTTCTTCACGCTTCTTGAGAAAGGCTTCTTTAAGCTCTTGCAGCATGATCTTGAAGTTCTTGATCTCTTGCACGCTGAGCTTGGCCATATGCTTCTTGAACTGAGCTTTCTCAAAGTCAATCTTCTGCTTCAGTTCGACGATGCGCTGAGCTAGAGCTAGCTCTGAAGCAATGGCGCCATGGAAGGCGACACTGAGACCAATGGGAAGTTGCAGGTCTTCAAAGCTGAGGTTGGGCGTTTCAAACCACTCATCGATGAAGTCGTGGATGATTGCCACGTCAAAGAGAGGCAAATTGTTGAAGATTTTTGCTTCTTCTTTGCTCTTGATCAGTTGCTCAAGAGCGTCATCTGCCAGATCTTCATCACTGGACAGATCAATGGCATCGTTGCACAGAATGGCAGCAGCTATCAGTTCTTGGCCGGTGTGTGGCAGAGGCATCTTGACCTTCTGGGGCTTGGAGATGCATGAAAAATCTTCAGACTGCACACTGTCTTCAGGAGGTGCAGTGGCCAATGGCTTCGCCCGTGAGATTTTTGGTGCAGAGGCAGGTTTTGAAGCTTTTGGCTGCTTCAGTTTCTTTGGCTTCGGCGATGCAGGCGCTTCATCTGATTCAGCGTCATCTGCAGGCTCATTCACGGCTGTCCCTTGAATCACGATATGGGTGATGAGACCTTCAAGGTTGTAGAAAGGATCGATGACATTGGGTTCTGCATCGCGTGTGCCGTCAGCCCGGGGAGCAGAAGGACCAGGGTTGAAGTCTAGTCCCAATGACTTCTTGTTTTCCTTGGCCGATGCCTTTGCATTCTGGAAGTTGCGCTTGAAGAGATTATCGTCACGACACCATAGCAATGATGATGGGTCGGCATCTTCAGGCTGAGGTCCACGGACCATACACGGATAGAAACCCTAAGCAATAGCTTCAGCTCTGTTCTTGGGTGGAAGGCCTCGGAAGAGAATATCACCCCAAGGACTTTTGATAGCACTCTTCTCAGCATATTCCTTGGTCACGAATCTGTATTTGTACCACTGTTCTGCCCAATATCTTCGAATCCACTGGATTCGGGTCTTGCGCTGATTATAATCCTCTTCAGGATCTGTCTTGTAAAGCTCTGAGAGGTCATCAGGCAAATCTATTGATGTTCCCCCACGACGTTGTCTGCCTCCCTTCCTTGCAGATTTCTCTGTAGCCATGAACTTTAAATTGAATGGCTTCAACACGTTCAAAGGCTTCAGAGGCTTTCGCTTGCTGGACAAACAGGAACTGGCTTCAGGAGAATTTATATGATGTTGTAAGAATTTTGCAAATGAATGCAGACTATGAGAACCAAAGGATTCTCCCACGGACATGTACCTGTGACAGCATTAAGGTGCGAGGGAAGGGGAAGAGGTCATATGCATTCTCAGAAGATTTTGAAGATAAATTAGTTTAGAAGACATTGACCTCATAATGCGAAGACATTCACTCATAGATAAGGAGTTGGTTCCAGATTTGTACGAATCCAGAGATCAGTACAAGTGAGGAATCTAACTGGTTTGTGAAGCATAAGTGAACATACTAGGCATAATATGAGATGCAGTATGAAGTGGATCCAACATGTGTGAACAGAAACTACTTGTGGTAGAAAGTGACGAATCTGTAGGATCAAAGGGGCCATAAAAAGGAAGTTTTATTTACCACAAAAGGAACTGCTAGACGGAGTGGAAGAGGAGGCCGAGCAGTTCGATCGTACGTGCCCTAACTTGGTGACGGAGGACACCTATGGCGACGGCGGAGAAGACGATGTCCTCGGTCGGCGTGAAGACGGCGTCAGAGAGGTTGCGGCAGCGAAGCGCTTCGTCGCCGGCGTCGTCGAGGGCTAGCGGTGGCGCTAGGGTTCGTGCGAGAGTGGAAGAAGAGATAATGACTGTGGTGAGGCGTGTATTTATAGGGACAAGAGCGGCTCAGTGTTATTAAACAGGTGCCCCTGGCGATTCACATCTGAGGAACACGTGGCCATCATGCAGCATATCGGGGGTTGTTCCATGTCCCACGCACGCCTGGATTGTTGGGTGGTCGTTCCCACTTCTCCGGGTTTCAGGTGAAGGAATGAGCATTGAAAACGGACTTAATGTTTGTCTCTATATCTTCTGCTGACAAGGACGCAGAGAAGACATTCAACAGTTTCAATAGAATGCATATGATTTGAAGAGATAGAGTTTGAGATAGAAAGCATAGAGAGGTTAGGGTCTGATCACATTCACTTAGTTCAAAAGATTCAACAAGAAGACATAGCTATAAGTGAATGCTGTAGAGGACAGAACACTAGTATATATATAATCAATATAGTGAAGATAATCATGAAGACATGTTGAAATTGAAGCCAAACCAAATGTAAAGACATAGCAAATGTAACGCTGTGAGTGAAACACTTCAAACAGAACCTTTGGTGGTGGCGTTACCCACCGTATAGGAATTATTAGACCCAAACACGGCGCACAATTATCGTGGCGCTCCGAAGTCAAATTCCACATTAATGTATTCACACTTAGAATGTATGTCTTCATTGATTGAAGATATACTTTACTTCGTGTGTTGCACATCTAAGTCATCGATATGCATAAGTGTTAGGATGTGTGCCTGATCACAGGACATTTGAGGATTCCAAGATATTTAGCTCACACCATAACTTGCAAAATCTCTTCTTATCCAAAGGCTTGGTGAAGATATCTGCCAATTGTTCTTCAGTGTTGACATGTATGATATCAATGTCTTCCTTCACAACATGGTCTCCGAGAAAGTGATGACGAATCTCAATGTGCTTTGTCTTCGAGTGCTGAACTGGGTTGTTGGCAATCTTGATGGCGCTTTCGTTGTCGCAGTAGAGTGGCACTTGCTTCAGATGAATGCCATAGTCTTTGAGTGTTTGCTTCATCCACAGAAGCTGAGCACAGCAAGATCCAGCAGCAATGTATTCAGATTCAGCAGTGGAGAGAGATACACAGTTCTGCTTCTTTGAAGACCAACATACAAGTGATCGTCCCAGAAAATGACATGTGCCTGATGTAGACTTGCGATCAACCTTGTCACCAGCATAATCAGCATCCGAGAATCCAACCAGATCAAACTCTGAGCCCTTTGGATACCATAATCCTAGAGTTGGGGTGTGAGCCAAATATCGAAGAATTTGCTTCACAGCTAAGTGATGCGACTCCTTTGGTGCCGCTTGGAATCTAGCACACATGCAAACACTAAGCATAATATCTGGCCTAGATGCACATAGATAAAGTAAAGAACCAATCATGGAGCGGTATACCTTTTGATCGAACTCTTTACCATTGTCGTCGGGACCCAGATGATGTTTGGCTGGCATTGGCGTCGTGAAGCCTTTGCAGTCTTGCATACCGAATTTCTTCAGGCAATCTTTGAGATACTTTTCTTGAGATATGAAGATGTCGTTGCGTTGCTGTCGTATTTGAAGACCGAGGAAGAACTTCAGCTCTCCCATCATGGACATCTGATATTGCTCTTGCATCATATATCCAAACTCTTCACTATACTTCTGATTGGTGCAGCCGAAGATAATGTCATCCACATATATTTGGCACACCAACAGTTCACCATCATATGTCTTCGTGAAGAGAGTGGGGTCGAGGGAACTAGGTATGAAGCCTTTGCTCTTCAGGAAGTATTTGAGTGTGTCATACCAAGCTCGAGGGGCTTGTTTGAGGCCATACAGTGCCTTGTTGAGCGTGTATACCATGTCAGGACGTTTTGGATCTTCAAAGCCAGGCGGTTGTGCAACATACACTTCTTCTTCAATCTTGCCATTGAGAAAAGCGCTCTTCACATCCATTTGATATAGAAGTATGTTATGATGATTTGCATAGGCCAGCAGTATGCGTATGGCTTCAAGTCGAGCCACAGGAGCAAATGTTTCATTGAAGTCAATGCCTTCCACTTGAGTATATCCTTGAGCAACGAGACGAGCTTTGTTTCTGACAACTTGACCATGCTCATCTTGCTTGTTGCGGTATATCCATTTGGTGCCTATTATATTGTGCTTCCGAGGATCGGGACGCTTAACCAGTTCCCATACATTATTCAGCTCTAACTGTTGAAGCTCTTCTTGCATAGCTTGAATCCATTCAGGTTCCATGAAGGCTTCTTCAACTTTCTTGGGTTTTGTTATTGAGATGAATGCGAAGTGCCCACAGAAATTTGCTAGCTGTGTTGCCCTTGAACGAGTGAGCGGACCGGGTGCATTGATGCTATCAATTATTCTCTCAATATGCACTTCATTGGCAACACGAGGATGTACAGGGCGAAGATTTTGCTCTTGTTGATCATTGTCATTGTTAGAGGAATTGTCTTCGGGCTGAGCATTGTCTTCAGGTTGATCAGGTGTGGAGATGATAAGTTCTTCTTCAGGTTGAGCTTCAGAGGGTATGATTTCTCCAGTTCCCATAAGTTTGATTGATTCACTGGATGGAACTTCATCTAGCACATTTGGCAGGTGCTCTCTTTGTGAACCATTAGTCTCATCGAACCGCACATCCACTGTTTCAACCACTTTATAATGAAAGAGATTGAAGACTCTGTAGGAGTGTGAATCCTTTCCATATCCAAGCATAAAACCATCATGTGCTTTTGGTGCAAATTTTGAAGTGTGATGTGGATCCTTGATCCAGCACCTGGCGCCAAATACTCTGAAGTAACTGACATTTGGCTTCTTGCCAGTAAGGAGCTCATAAGATGTCTTGTTCAGAAGCTTGTGAAGATAAACACGGTTGATTGTATGGCATGCAGTATCAATGGCTTCAGGCCATAATTTTCTTGGAGTCTTGTATTCATCAAGCATCGTTCGGGCCATCTCAATGAGTGTTCTGTTCTTGCGTTCGACGACGCCATTCTGCTGAGGCGTGTACGGAGCTGAGAATTCATGTGTGATGCCCAAAGTATCAAGATATGTATCAAGGCCAGTGTTCTTGAATTTAGTGCCATTGTCACTTCTGATGTGCTTTATCTTGGCACCATAGTTGTTCATTGCTCGATTGGCGAAGCGTGTGAAGACATCCTGCACCTCAGTCTTGTAGAGGATTATGTGCACCCAAGTATATCTAGAATAATCATCAACAATGACAAAGCCATAGAGACAAGCAGTAGTAGTAAGAGTTGAGTAATGAGTGGGACCGAAAAGATCCATGTGGAGCAGTTCGAAGGGTCGAGTTGTTGTCATGATTGTCTTCGAGGGATGGTTGGCCCTCGTCATCTTTCCTGCTTCACAGGCACCGCATAAGTGATCTTTCTTGAACTTGACACCCTCGATGCCTATGACATGCTTTTTCTTTGCAAGGGTGTGCAGGTTCCTCATGCCAGCATGCCCTAGCCTCCGATGCCAGAGCCAGCATTCTGAAGCTTTTGCTAGAAGACATACGGCAAGCTGTGGTCCTGCTGAGAAATCTACCACGTACAAATCATCTTTCCGATACCCTTCAAACACTAGAGACTTGTCAGATTCCATTAGAACAAGGCAACGATATTTTCCAAACATCACAATCATGTTTAAATCGCAAAGCATTGAGACAGACATTAAGTTGAAGCCAAGGGATTCAACAAGCATGACTTTATCCATGTGTTGATCCTTTGAGATTGCAACTCTACCTAGACCCAATACCTTGCTTTTACCAGTGTCAGCAAATGTGATGTGACTTTTGTTAGATGGACGTAGTGTTGAGTCCATAAGAAGGCTTCGCTTGCCAGTCATGTGATGGGTACACCCACTATCAATAATCCATTCTGAAGCAGCTGGTGTCGTACCCTACAGTGCAGTTAGGGGGATAGGCTTCACGAAGAGAATTGTGAAGCAAAAACATTTGACGAACCAGTGGATTATGAAAGCTTAGATCGAGGTTAGGACTGATAGGGCAAGTGGCAAGCGACTCAGGAACAAAATACATAATAAGACCATTTGGGCATTTGATCTTGCGCCCTACAAGATGTTTAAGGTCCCCAGCAATAGCTTCAGACGATTTTGGTTTTCGGCTGGAGACCTTTCCCTGCAAAAGAGAGTTAAGCTTTCTTAGCCACCCACATCTTCAAGGGTGGCTTCAAAGCAATGAGTCTAAGTGCAGCATCTGAGAACTTTGGCTTTGGAGCCCTAGCAAAAAGTCTTGCAGGTGGACAATAGTACTCATAAGAATAAGCAGAGTAGTTCTTGGTCCTATGAACATGGTGGTTTGATGAAACGCGCTCATATTCATAGGCCTGAGTAAGGTTTCCCTGCAAAACATTTGCGTTAGTGCGACTCAGGTGAGTCCTCTGTCTGTATGAAGCCTTTGGACTGTATGAAGCCTGTGGTCTAGGGTTTGTCTTCTTCACCTGTGGTGTCATGATGACATTCACAGGAAGATTCTCCAAACACCTTTTCGGCACCCAGATCTTCTTCATAGGCGGTCCATTCCTGCAGTTAGTACCAATATACCTGGCAAAAAATCACCATTCTGATTCTTAAACAGTTTGTAGTTTGCATCAAAGGATTCATCAATAACAATGGGATTAGCACAAGTGAAGCCAGATAGGGTGGATGGATCCACTGAAGGTTCCTTTGCAGCAACCCATGTGGTTTTGGGGTACTGCTCAGGTTTCCAGTAAGAGCCATCGGCATTCATTTTCCTTTCGAACCCAACACCCTCTTTCCTAGGGTTTCGGTTCAGGATCTGCCTTTTGAGGACATCACATAGTGTCTGATGCCCTTTGAGACTTTTGTACATCCCTGTTTCAAGCAGTGTCTTCAACCTAGCATTCTCATCAGCAATAGCAGTGGTATCCTCAACAGAGGGGTTAGTTACCACATCAACAGTTGAAGATATTGCAATAGTAGCAGCAGTAGAACATTCAGCAACAGAGGTAGCGTTATCACGCTCAATGCATTTAAGACATGGTGGTTCAAATCCTTCTTAAGCGGAACTGATCTGTTTGGCGTGATGTGACTCATTTTCCTTTTGAAGATCTTCATGAGCCGCTCTCAATTTCTCAAGCTCTTGCTTCCTTTGAAGATAATCATAGGAAAGCCTTTCATGAGTTGTTGAGAGCGTTTCATGACGACTTTCAAGTTCCTCATACTTAACGTGAAGATTTTTTATGTCTTCAATTAAGGACTCAGATCGAGTCATTTCAGCATCTAATAGATCATCGCTTTTGTCTAACAGTTTTTCAATATGTTCCATAGCTTTTTGTTGTTCAGTTGCAATTTTAGCAAGTGTTTTGTAGCTGGGTTTTGAACCACAATCAGTCATCTTCACTAGATGTTTGATAGTGAGTAGTGCATGTGTTTACCTTGGCACCACGTGCCATGAAGCAGTAGGTAGGAGCGGAGTAGTCCTTGTCATTTGCATCGGTGTCGGTGATGAAGTCATTGTCTTCAGTGTTGAAGATGGACTTGGCAACGTATGCTGTAGCCAAACTTGCAACGCCAGAATCGTACTCCTCCTCAGACTCCACCTCCGCCTCCTCAGAAGCGGACTCCTCCTCTGAATCCATTTCCTTGCCAACAAACGCACGTGCCTTGCCAGATGAGCTCTTCTTGTGTGATGAAGACTTTGAGGAAGACTTGGAAGAAGACTTTGAGTATTTCTTCTTCTTCTTGTCGTCAGAGTCATATTCCTTGCTCTTCTTCTTCTTTTTGTTCTCATTGTCCCACTACGGACACTCAGAGATGAAGTGGCCAGGTTTCTTGCACTTGTGGCATGTTTTATTCTTGTAGTCATGAGCAGAAGCTTCATCATTCCTTGAGCTTGATCGTGAGGACTTTCTGAAGCCTTTCTTCTTAGTGAATTTTTGGAACTTCTTCACAAGCATAGCAAGCTCCTTTCCAATGTCTTCAGGATCATCAGAACTGCTGTCATATTCTTCTTCAGATGAGGAGACAGCTTTTGCCTTCAAGGCACGAGTTCGCCCATAGATGGGACCGTAGATATCTCTTTTCTTAGAAAGCTAAAACTCGTGCGTGTTGAGCCTCTCAAGTATGTCAGACGGATCGAGTGTCTTGAAGTCAGGACGTTCTTGAATCATCAGGGCTAGGGTGTCAAACGAGCTGTCAAGTGATCTCAGGAGTGTCTTGACGACTTCATGCTTGGTGATCTCAGTGGCGCCGAGAGCTTGAAGCTCATTTGTGATGTCAGTGAGTCGATCAAACGTGAGCTGGACATTCTCATTGTCATTTCTCTTGAAGCGGTTGAAGAGGTTGCGAAGGACACTGATTCTCTGATCTCTCTGGGTTGAGACGCCTTCGTTGACCTTGGAGAGCCAGTCCCAGACTCGCTTAGATGTTTCCAAAGCACTCACGCGGCCATACTGTCCTTTGGTCAGATGACCACAGATGATGTTCTTGGCAGTGGAGTCCAGTTGAACGAACTTCTTGACACCAGCAGCGGTGACACCTTCACTAGCCTTGGGAACGCCATTCTTGACGACATACCATAGGTCGACATCAATGGCTTCAAGATGCATGCGCATCTTATTCTTCCAGTAGGGATATTTAGTTCCATCGAAGACGGGGCATGCAGCAGAGACTTTAATTATCCCTGCAATCGACATAGCTAAAACTCCAGGTGGTTAAACCGAATCACACAGAACAAGGGAGTACCTTGCTCTGATACCAATTGAAAGTGCTAGTGATCGACTAGAGGGGGGGTGAATAGGCGATTTTTATGAAAGTCTTCTAAACATGGAAGTTTCGAAGACAAACGATAGAAATAAACCTATTACTATGCAGCGGAAGGTAGACTACACTAGGTAAACCATAGTCAAGTATTCAATGAAGTGAAAGCACAATGACTAATAGCAGCTAGGTAGTAAGGATCAGGTAGGAAGATATTGTGAAGCCAATCAGAACAAGCAGTCACTCAGTGAAGACAAAAGATAATGCAATCATACAATGACTTCACAAGGACCAACAGTAAGTAAAGGGAAGGAAAGGATGAAACCAGTGACTCGTTGAAGACAATGATTTGTTGGACCAGTTCCAACTGCTATGACAGTTGTACGTCTGGTTAGGGCGGCTAGGTATTTAAACCTAAGGACACACAGTCCCGGACACCCAGTCCTGAACACGCAGCTCATGACACCCAGTCCTCACCGTATTCCCCTTGAGCTAAGGAAACACAGACCTCGCCCAATCACTCTGGTAATTCTTCAAGGTAGACTCCCAAACCTTCACAGACTTCGTTCACCGGCGATCCACAATGTCTCTTGGATGCTCAGAACGCGACGCCTAACCGGCTGGAGGATTCACAGTCCTCAAGTGTAATAAGTCTTCAGATCACACAGACAAGAAGACTTAAGTGATGCCTAACACTCTTTGGCTCTGGGTGGTTAGGGATTTATCCTCGCAAGGAATTCTCTCTCAAAGGCTTCGAGGTGGGTTGCTCTCAAACGACAAAAGCCGTACTCTAACTCTGAGCAGCCAATCGTTTATGGTTGTAGGGGGTGGGCTATTTATAGCCACTGGGAAACCCGACCTGATTTGTCCGAAATGACCCTGGGTAACTAAGGAACTGACACGTGTTCCAACGGTAAGATTTCAAACACACACGACAACTTTACTTGGGCTACAAGCAAAGCTGACTTGTCCGACTCTGGACAAGATTCGCTCTCATAGTCTTCACTCGAAGACATAGGTTCTGGTTAAGCATCACTTCAGTCATTCTGACTGGTTCTCTTGGACCCCACTTAACAGTACGGTGGTTCCTATGACTCAACAAAGAAGAAAAAGAACTACGAAAGACCTAAGTCTTCGAGCTCCATAGGCTTCATGCGATGTCTTCTCTTGTCATAGTCTTCAATGTGAATATCTTCATATACCACCTTTGACATCAATGTCTTCATACATTTTTAGGGGTCATCTCTGGTAGGAAAACCGAATCAATGAGGGACTTCTAGATATTCTCAAATATTTTAGAAAAAAATTATATTTAATTTTCAGGGCATTTGGAGAACTTTTATTTTGGGGGTATTTTATATTGCATTGATAATTCAGAAAACAAACAGAAAACACTATTTTTGCTTTATTTAATATAAATAATAGAAATTAAAAAGAGGGTACAGAGAGTTGTGCCTTCTAACTTCATCCATCTCATGCTAATCAAAAGGAATCCACTAACAAGGTTGATCAGGTCTTGTTAACAAACTCATTTCGAGTAACATGAAACCGGAGAAATTTCGAATAACACTATGTTACCTCAACGGGGATATGCATGTCCCCAACAATAAGAATATCATATTTCTTCTTGACAGTAGGAAGAGGAAATTCAAAACCTCCAATAGTAATTGTTGAAATTTTTCCAACAGAATTAATTCTATGGACTTGAGGTTGTTTCCTCGGAAAGTGTTCCGTATGCTCATTACCATTAACATGAAAAGTGACATTGCCTTTGATGCAATCAATAACAGCCCCTGCAGTATTCAAAAAGGGTCTTCCAAGAATAATAGACATACTATCGTCCACGGGAATATCAAGAATAACAAAGTCCGTTAAAATAGTAACGTTTGCAACCACAACAGGCACATCCTCACAAATACCGACAGGTATAGCAGTTGATTTATCAGCCATTTGCAAAGATATTTCAGTAGGTGTCAACTTATTGAAATCGAGTCTACGATATAAAGAGAGAGGCATAACACTAACACCAGCTCCAAGATCACATAAAGCAGTTTTAACATAGTTTCTTTTAGTGGAGCATGGTATAGTTGGTACTCCGGGATCTCCAAGTTTCTTTGGTATTTCACCCTTAAAAGTATAATTAGCAAGCACGGTGTAAATTTCAGCTGCCGGAATCTTTCTTTTATTAGTAACAATTTCCTTCATATATTTAGCATAAGGGTTCAGTTTAAGCATATCAGTCAAATGCATACGCAAAAAATAGGTCTAATCATTTCAGCAAAGCGCTCAAAATCCTCATCATCCTTTTTCTTGGATGGTTTAGGAGGAAAGGGCATGGATTTCTGAACCCATGGTTCTCTTTCTTTACCATGCTTCCTAGCAACAAAGTCTCTCTTATCATAACGTTGATTCTTTGATTGTGGGTTATCAAGATCAACTGCAGGTTCAACCTCTACATCATTATTATTGCTAGGTTGAGCATCAACATGAACATCATCATTAACATTATCACTATGTTCATGTTCATTACCAGATTGTGTTTCAGCAACAGAAATAGAAATATATTATTGTGATTCTCACGTGTGTCAACAACAGGTTCACTAGAAGCATGCAAAGTCCTATCGTTTTTCTTTCTCTTCCTCTTAGAAGGACTAGGTGCATCTATATTAGTTCTCTAAGAATCTTGCTCAATTCTCTTAGGGTGGCCTTCAGGATGCAAAGGTTCCTGAGTAACTTTACCACCTCTAGTTGCAACTCTAATAGCAAAGTCATTATTTTTACAATTCAATTCATTGTGCAAATCATTCTGAGCTTTAAGTACTTGTTCTACTTGAGTGGTAACCATAGAAGCATGTTTACTAATAGGTTTAAGTTCACCTTTAACATTAGCCATATAATCACTCAAGTGTTCAATCATGTAAGCATTATGTTTCAATTGTCTACCAACATAAGCATTAAAATCTTCTTGCTTAACCATAAATTATAGAATTCATCCAAACATTGGCTAGCAAACTTAGCAGGAGGGATTTTAGCTTTATCATATCTATAGAGAGAATTTACCTTTACTACCTGTGTCGGGTTATCGAGGTCGTGTGTTTCTTCAATAGGTGATGAATTAAGACCATGTATTTCTTCAACATGAGGTAAATTCTTAACATCTTCAGCTTTTATACCTTTTTCTTTCATAGATTTCTTTGCCTCTTGCATATCTTCAGGACTGAGAAATAGAATACCCCTTTTCTTCGGAGTTGGCTTAGGAGTTGGTTCAGGAAGTGTCCAATTGTTTTCATTTGTCAACATATTATTCAATAGAATTTCAGCTTGATCAATTGTTCTTTCCCTGAAAACACAACTAGCACAACTATCCAGGTGGTCTCTGGAAGCATCGGTTAGTCCATTATAAAAGATATCAAGTATTTCATTTTTCTTGAGAGGATGATCAGGCAAAGCATTAAGTAATTGGAGAAGCCTCCCCCAAGCTTGTGGGAGACTCTCTTCTTCAATTTGCACAAAATTATATATTTCCCTTAAGGCAGCTTGGTTCTTATGAACGGGGAAATATTTAGCAGAAAAGTAGTAAATCATATCTCGAGGACTACGCACACAACTAGGATCAAGAGAATTAAACCATATCTTAGCAACACCCTTTAATGAGAACGGAAATAATTTAAGGATATAATAGTAGCGAGTTTTCTCATCATTAGTGAACAGGGTAGCTACATCATTTAATTTAGTAAGATGTGCCACAACAGTTTCACATTCATAGCCATAGAAAGGACCATATTCAACCAAAGTAATTAACTCAGGATCAACAGAGAAATCGTAATCCTTATCAGTAATAAAGATAGGTGAAGTAGCATAAGCAGGATCATATTTCATTCTAGCATTCAGAGATTTTTGTTTCGGCTTAGCTAACAGTTTCTTAAGATCACTCCTATCATTGCAAGCCAGAAACTCTCTAGCAGTTTCTTCATCCATAACATAACCCTCAAGAACAACAGGCAATTCATATCTAGGGGGAGAATCTTCATCATCACTTTCATCAATATTATCAATTTCAATAATTTCATTCTCTCTAGCCCTAGCAAGTTGTTCATCAAAAATTCACCAAGTGGCACAGTGGTATCAAGTATAGAAGTAGTTTCATCATAAGTATCATGCATAGCAGAAGTGGCATCATCAATAACATGCGACATATCAGAATTAATAGCAGAAGCAGGTTTAGGTGTCGCAAGCTTACTCAAAACAGAAGGTGAATCAAGTGCAGAGCTAGATGGCAGTTCCTTACCTCCCCTCGTAGTTGAGGGAAAAATCTTGGTTCTTTGATCTTTCAAGTTCTTCATAATGATAAGCAGATATAAATCCCAAGTGACTCAAAGAATAGAGCTATGCTCCCCGGCAACAGCGCCAGAAAATGTTCTTGATAATCCACAAGTATAGGGGGTCTTAACAATTTTCGAGGGTAGCATATTCAACCCAAATTTATTGATTCGACACAAGGGGAGCCAAAGAATATTCTCAAGTATTAGCAACTGAGTTGTCAATTCAACCACACCTGGAAACTTAATATCTGCAGCAAAGTGTTTAGTAGCAAAGTAATATGATAGTAGTGGTAACGGTGGCAAAAGGTAATGATAGCAAAAGTAATATTTTTGGGTTTTGTAGTGATTGTGACAATAGCAATGGAAAAGTAAATAAGCGAAGAACAATATAGGAAAAGCTCATAGGCATTGGATCGGTGATGGAGAATTATGCCAGATGCGATCGATCATGTAACAGTCATAACCTAGGGTGACGCAGAACTAGCTCCAGTTCATCAATGTAATGTAGGCATGTATTCCGAATATAGTCATACGTGCTTATGGAAAAGAACTTGCATGACATCTTTTGTCCTACCCTCCCGTGGCAGCGGGGTCCTATTGGAAACTAAGGGATATTAAGGCCTCCTTTTAATAGAGTACCAGACCAAAGCATTAACACATAGTGAATACATGAACTCATCAAACCACGGTCATCACCGGGAGTGGTCTTGATTATTGTCTCTTCGGGGTTGCCGGATCATAACATAGAGTAGGTGACTATAGACTTGCAAGATAGGATCAAGAACTCGCATATATTCATGAAAACATAATAGGTTCACATCTGAAATCATGGCACTCGGGCCCAAGTGACAAGCATTAAGCATAGCAAAGTCATAGCAACATCAATCTCAGAACATAGTGGATACTAGGGATCAAACCCTAACAAAACTAACTCGATTACATGATAAATCTTGTCCAACCCATCACCGTCCAGCAAGCCTACGATGGAATTACTCACACACGGCGGTGAGTGATACGTCTCCAACGTATCTATAATTTTTGATTGCTCCATGCTATATTATCTACTGTTTTGGACATTATTGGGCTTTATTATCAACTTTTATATTATTTTTGGGACTAACCTATTAACCGAAGGCCCAGCCCAGAATTGATGTTTTTTGCTTGTTTTAGGGTTTCGAAGAAAATGAATATCAAACGGAGTCCAAACGGATTGAAACCTTCGGGAACGTGATTTTGTCTACGAACAAGACTCAGGAGACTTGGACCCTACGTCAAGACACGAAAGAGGAGGCCACGAGGTAGGGGGCGGCTACCCCCCCAGGCGCGCCCTCCACCCTCGTGGGGCCCCTGTTGCTCCACCGACATACTCCTTCCTCCTATATATACCTACGTACCCCCAAACGATGAGATACGGAGCAAAAACCCTAATTCCATCGCCGCAACTTTCTGTATGCACGAGATCCCATCTTGGGGCCTGTTCCGGAGCTCCGACGTATGGGGCATCGATCACGGAGGGCTTCTACATCAACACCATAGCCCCTCCGATGAAGTGTGAGTAGTTCACCTCAGACCTACGGGTCCATAGTTAGTTGCTAGATGGCTTCTTCTCTCTTTTTGGATCTCAATACAATGTTCTCCCCCTCTCTTGTGGAGATCTATTCAATGTAATCTTCTTTTTGCGGTGTGTTTGTTGAGACCGATGAATTGTGGGTTTATGATCAAGTCTATCTATGAACAATATTTGAATCTTCTCTAAATTCTTTTATGTATGATTGGTTATCTTTGCAAGTCTCTTCGAATTATCAGTTTGGTTTGGCCTACTAGATTGATCTTCCTTGCAATGGGAGAAGTGCTTAGCTTTGGGTTCAATCTTGCGGTGTCCTTTCCCAGTGACAATAGGGGCAGCAAGGCACGTATTGTATTGTTGCCATCGAGGATAACACGATGGGGTTTTCATCATATTGCATGAGTTTATCCCTATACATCATGTCATCTTGCTTAAGGCGTTACTCTGTTTTCATTAACTTAATACTCTAGATGCATGCTGGATAGTGGTCGATGAGTGGAGTCATAGTAGTAGATGCAGGTAGGAGTCGGTCTACTTGTCTCGGACGTGATGCCTATACACATGATCATACCTAGATATTCTCATAACTATGCTCAATTCTGTCAATTGCTCAACAGTAATTTGTTCACCCACCGTAGAATACTTATGCTCTCGAGAGAAGCCACTAGTGAAACCTACGGCCCCCGGGTCTATCTTCATCATATTAATCTCCCAATACTTAGTTATTTCCTTTGCTTTTATTTTACTTTGCATCTTTATCACAAAAATACCAAAAATATTATCTTATCATATCTATCAGATCTCACTCTCGTAAGTGGCCGTGTAGGGATTGACAACCCCTTATTGCGTTGGTTGTGAGGATTTATTTGTTTTGTGCAGGTCCGAGGGGCTCGCGCGTAGCCTCCTACTGGATTTATACCTTGGTTCTCAAAAACTGAGGGAAATACTTACGCTACTTTGCTGCATCATCGCTTCCTCTTCGGGGAAAACCAATGCAGTGCTCAAGAGGTAGCAAGAAGGATTTCTGGCGCCGTTGCCGGGGAGGTCTACGCAAAAGTCAATATACCAAGTACCCATCACATACCTTTATCTCCCGCATTACATTATTTGCCATTTTCCTCTCGTTTTCCTCTCCTCCACTTCATCCTTGCCGTTTTATTCGCCCTCTCTCTCTATCCACCCTCTCTTTCTCTATTTGCCTCTTTTTGCCCGCTTGCTTTTTGTTTGTTTGTGTGTTAGTTCGTTTGCTTGTCGTTATGGCTAGTCCCTTGCGTTCTGCCTCTATGTCTAAAATTGGGGAAATTATTGTCGATATGGACAATAATAATATCATGAAAAATTCTGATACTCCTGCTAAAGAACCACCCATCTTACATACAAAAAAATTCCGTGTTGGTAGTGGTAATATTATTGGAAAAGGAGTTATTCAAGATTTCTTTACTTGTGCCGGTGCTTTACCTTCTATTGGTAGTTCCATCCTTCATAGAACTAGTAGTCTTGCAGACGCTACAGCCATGCTTGTAGTTGAACTTGAAAGACAATTCATGCACATGCACCCTTGCATACAAAGGATTTTACTAGAATTTTCTAATATTGAACATTCTTCTGTTAAGCGTGCCGCTATTATATTTTTGGCTCATGAGTTTAGATTCATAATAAAAGAGGCCAAAGAAATCTTTGCGCATTATAGGGTGGACGCCTGTCGTCCTCCCATAGAGGCCATCCTCTTTGATCAAGAAGAAATAATGCGTTTTCAATCTCTAGACTATGTTGCTTTCAATGAAAATCTTAGAAAAAGGGTTCCTACCAATGTTTTAGTTGATAGAATTTACAAACATAATGATGATTTGGCTATTCCAAATAATGAACTAGGATATTCTCTTGAATATAGGCTCACAAAGTTCTATCAAAAGAATGCTTACAATGATGAATTGGTTGTGCAATACGAAGGACCAAAGGAGGAACCTATACCTCCTAAGGTTGATCTTGGGGACTTTTGCCCCATTAAATTTAGCCCTTTTGATTACTTTTGCTTGCCTCAAAGAAAACTTGCCGCCGAACGTAGATAATATGAAATGAGTTTTAATGATCTATCTTATTATTATGGCAATACCTAGATCTATCCTTGCTTGTTATGCCTAGCTAGGGGCGTTAAACAATGGCGCTTGTTGGGAGGCAACCCAATTCTATTTTTATTCCTTGATTTTTTATCCTGTTTAGTAATAAATAATTTATCGAGCCTCTGTTTTGGTTGTGTTTTTTGGTGTTTAATTAGTGTTTGTGCCAAGTAGAACCGTAGGGAAGACTTGGGGAAAGTCTTGTTACACTTGCTGTAAAAAACAGAAACTTTAGCGCTCACGAGAACTGCTACCATTTTTATTTGGAAAGTGCTATTTAGTTAATTATTTTTGCAGATGATTAATAAATAAATTCCTCAAGTCCAGCAATTTATTTTAGAATTTGTGGGGTTTCAGATCTTGCACTAGCTACAGATTACTACAGACTGTTCTGTTTTTGACAGATTCTGTTTTTCGTGTGTTGTTTGCTTATTTTGATGAATCTATGGCTAGTAAAATAGTTTATAAACCATAGAGAAGTTGGAATACAGTAGGTTTAACACCAATATAAATAAAGAATGAGTTCATTACAGTACCTTGAAGTGGTCTTTTGTTTTCTTTCGCTAACGGAGCTCACGAGATTTTCTACTTTGAGTTTTGTGTTGTGAAGTTTTCAAGTTTTGGGTAAAGATTTGATGGATTATGGAACAAGGAGTGGAAAGATCCTAAGCTTGGGGATGCCCATGGCACCCCCAAGATAATATAAGGACACATAAAAGCCAAAGCTTGGGGATGCCCCGGAAGGCATCCCCTCTTTCATCTACTTCTATCGGTAACTTTACTTGGAGCTATATTTTTATTCGCCACATGATATGTGTTTTGCTTGGAGCGTCTTGTATGATTTGAGTCTTTACTTTTTTGTTTACCACAATCATCCTTGCTGTACACACCATTTGAGAGAGCCATACATGATTTGGAATTTGTTAGAATACTCTATGTGCTTCGCTTATATCTTTTGAGTTATATAGTTTTGCTCTAGTACTTCACTTATATCTTTCAGAGCACGGTGGTGGATTTGTTTTATAGAAACTATTGATCTCTCATGCTTCACTTAGATTATTTTGAGAGTCTTAAATAGCATGGTAATTTACTTAAAATCCTAATATGCTAGGTATTCAAGATTAGTTAAATTTTCTTATGAGTGTTTTGAATACTAAGAGAAGTTTGATGCTTGATGATTGTTTTGAGATATGGAGGTAATAATATCAAAGTCATGCTAGTTGAGTAGTTGTGAAATTGAGAAATGCTTGTGTTGAAGTTTTCAAGTCCTATAGCATGCACATATGGTAAACTTTATGTAACAAATTTGAAACATGAGGTGTTATTTGATTGTCCTCCTTATGAGTGGCGGTCGGGGACGAGCGATGGTCTTTTCCTACCAATCTATCCCCCTAGGAGCATGCGCGTAGTGCCGAGGTTTTTGATGACTTGTAGATTTTTGCAATAAGTATGTGAGTTCTTTATGACTAATGTTGAGTCCATGGATTATACGCACTCTCACCCTTCCATCCTTGCTAGCCTCTTCGGTACCGTGCATTGCCCTTTCTCACATTGAGAGTTGGCGCAAACTTCGCCGGTGCATCCAAACCCCGTGATATGATACGTTATTTCACACATAAACCTCCTTATATCTTCCTCAAAACAGCCACCATACCTACCTATTATGGCATTTCCATAGCCATTCCGAGATATATTGCCATGCAACTTTCCACCATTCCGTTTATCATGACACATTCATTATTGTCATATTGCTTAGCATGATCATGTAGTTGACATAGTATTTGTGGCAAAGCCACCATTCATAATTCTTTCATACATGTCACTCTTGGTCCATTGCATATCCCGGTACACCGCCGGAGGTATTCATATAGAGTCATCTTTTGTTCTAGTATCGAGTTGTAATCATTGAGTTGTAAATAAATCGAAGTGTGATGATTATCATTTTCTAGAGCATTGTCCCAAGTGAGGAATTATAAAAAAAGAAAGGCCATATAAAAAAGGGGAGAAAGGCCAAATAAAAAAATGAGAGAAAAAGAGAGAAGGGACAATGTTACTATCCTTTGCCACACTTGTGCTTCAAAGTAGCACCGTAATCTTCATGATAGAGAGTCCCTTGTTTTGTTACTTTCATATACTAGTGGGAATTTTCATTATAGAACTTGGCTTCTATATTCCAACAATGGGCCTCCTCAAGTGCCCTAAGTCTTCATGAGCAAGCAAGTTGGATGCACACCCACTTAGTTTCTTTTGTTGAGCTTTCATAAATTTATAGCTCTAGTGCATATGTTGCATGGCAATCCCTACTCCTTGCATTAACATCAATCGGTGGGCATCTCCATAGCCCATTGATTAGCCTCGTTGATGTGAGACTTTCTCCTTTTTGTCTTCTCCACATAAGCCCCCTCATTATATTCTATTCCACCCATAGTGTTATGTCCATGGCTCGCGCTCATATATTGCGTGAAAGTTTATAGGTTCGAGATTACTAAAGTACGAAACAATTGCTTGGCTTGTCATCGGGGTTGTGCATGATGAGAGCATTCTTGTGTGATGAAAATGGAGCATGAGTAAACTATATGATTTTGTAGGGATGAACTTTCTTTGGCCATGTTATTTTGAGAAGACATAATTGCTTTGTTAGTATGATTGAAGTATTATTATTTCTATGTCAATATGAACTTTTGTCTTGAATCTTTCGGACCTGAATATTCATACCACAATTAAGAAGAATTACATTAAAATTATGCCAAGTAGCATTCCGCATCAAAAATTATGTTTTATCATTTACCTACTCGAGGACGAGCAGGAATTAAGCTTGGGGATGCTTGATACGTCTCCAACATATCTATAATTTTTGATTGCTCCATGCTATATTATCTACTGTTTTGGACATTATTGGGCTTTATTATCCACTTTTACATTATTTTTGGAACTAAACTATTTACCGGAGGCCCAACACAGAATTATTGTTTTTTGCCTATTTTAGGGTTTCAAAGAAAAGGAATATCAAACGGAGTCCAAACGGAATGAAACCTTCGGGAACGTGATTTTCTCAACGAACAAGACCCAGGAGACTTGGACCCTACGTCAAGACACGAAAGAGGAGGCCACGAGGTAGGGGGCGCGCCTACCCCCCCCCCCCAGGCGCGCCCTCCACCCTTGCAGCCCCCCTGTTGCTCCACCGACGTACTCCTTCCTCCTATATATACCTACGTACCCCCAAACGATCAGATACGGAGCCAAAACCCTAATTCCACCGCCGCAACTTCTGTATCCACGAGATCCCATCTTGGGGCCTGTTCCGGAGCTCCGCCGGAGGGGGCATCGATCACGGAGGGCTTCTACATCAACACCATAGCCCCTCCGATGAAGTGTGAGTTGTTCACCTCAGACCTACGGGTCCATAGTTAGTAGCTAGATGGCTTCTTCTCTCTTTTTGGATCTCAATACAATGTTCTCCCCCTCTCTTGTGGAGATATATTCGATGTAATCTTCTTTTTGTGGTGTGCTTGTTGAGACCGATGAATTGTGGGTTTATGATCAAGTCTATCTATGAACAATATTTGAATCTTCTCTGAATTCTTTTATGTATGATTGGTTATCTTTGAAAGTCTCTTCGAAATATCAGTTTGGTTTGGCCTACTAGATTGATCTTTCTTGCAATGGGAGAAGTGCTTAGCTTTGGGTTCAATCTTGCGGTGTCCATTCCCAGTGACAGTAGGGGCAGCAAGGCACGTATTGTATTGTTGCCATCGAGGATAACAAGATGGGGTTTTCATCATATTTCATGAGTTTATCCCTCTACATCATGTCATCTTTCTTAAGGCGTTACTCTATTTTCATTAACTTAATACTCTAGATGCATGTTGGATAGCGGTCGATGAGTGGAGTAATAGTAGTAGATGCAGGCAGGAGTCGGTCTACTTGTGTCGGATGTGATGCCTATATACATGATCATACCTAGATATTCTCATAACTATGCTCAATTCTGTCAATTGCTCAATGTAACATCCCAAAATTCTAAATTTTGGAATGTTATAAACAAATAGATAGATTTGACTTATTGTTTGATTGATTGTCTGAAAGTGAGTGAATTCGAAACTTTTGAAAGTTAAATGAGGGGGAATAAAAGGACTTTCCCAAACTTTCATATTTGCTTTCTGATCTCCATGAATTCAAATCCTTTTCAAATACAAAACCCTCGAGAGAAGATTATATGACTTCTTCCATTTAAATTAAATGAAAGGGTATTTGAAAATATTTGAATTTCATTTGGAAAATATTTCCAATTCAGAAACTTTAAGCAACTCAATGATTTTCACGAGAGAAGATAAAATGACTTCTTCAAATTATGAAATATGAGTTGGGAGTTTCAAAGGATCAATTTCAAGTCCTTTTGGAATTAATTTTCAATTTGGATTTATTTGAGTTTTATTCAAATTATTTTTCTCCAAAAATAAAATATATGGAAATTAGGGTAACATGATTCCCTACATTAGAAAATTGGAGAAAAATTAATTTGAAATCATTTTGGTATTTTTAAAATGATTTTTTTTGAGACCAGTAGCACTCTTTGATTTATTAGAATTTGTGTGTATTTTATTTGGTGCTACAAAAATGTTCACGTTGTAGGAAATCTTTTTTCTGAAAATTTTGATATATTATATGCCTATATAATATTTTAGTTGTTTTTGCTTTTATTATTTTAGTTCTCTGAAAAAAAACTTCGGACCGACCGGACCGGGCCGGCCCAGTTCGCCAGGCCACGGCCCAGCCGGCCCACACCGCTCATCCCCGAGCTCGGGACGCAGTCCCGAGCCGCCACGACGCCACCGCCGACCTTGGCGTTCGTGTCGAGGCCGGGCTCCCTCTGCCCCCTCGCCCACCACTCGCGCCTCCTCCCCTCCTTAAATAGCGCGCCGCCGCCTCTCTCCTCTCGCCTCGCCTCGCATCCCGCACATCGCCGCCGCCGGCGAAGATCCGCCGCGACTGCCGCCGCTGCTGTCCCGCGTCTCCACCCCACGCGCCGCACTCCGCCCACCCCCCCCCCCCTCTTGCCGCAGCCGCGCCTCGCCTAGCCCCTCGCCGCCCCGCGTAGCTGCTGCCTCCGCCGCCCTACGCCGTTGCCGCCACCGCGCCGGAGCGCGCTGCCCTCGCCGGAGCCGCGCCGACTCGCCGGACTCGTTTCACCGCCGAAAACCGCCCGTTTCTGCCGGTCCAGTATAAAACCGTCCCCGGTTCGCCGGTTTTCCTTTAGGTAGGTTTTCTTCGATTTTGTAAAAAAAACTGTTTTTTTAAAGTAAAGAACGTTTTCTGTTTAGGTAGTTTCAGCGAACGTTTTCGTTCATTAGGTTTTCGTAGCGAACGTTCACTATTTAGTCTTTTTCTTTTTCTGTTTAAATTTTGTGAGGGACCTATCTATGAATATATTTATTCACAGATTAGCCCCTGGTTTTCAAACAAGCACAACTTTTTACTCGTTTGCCCAAATCCAATGAAACCAACGCCCAAGTCTTCGTTACGATCTCCTCTATCCAGTAATCCAACTCAAACATGTTTTTTTGAAAATTTTAAATTTTGAATTAGATCAGATTTGAATTCAAACTTCATTTGATCATAACTTGAGTTTCGTAGCTCCGTTTGAGTGGATTCTTTTTGCAAATCGAAGCTCTTGACCTAAACATTCTAATAAGGCCAAATTCACATAATTTTGGTACTGTTAGAAATTGTTTTATGTTGCAAGAGCTATTTGCTTGGTTTTGATGTTTTCCGAATCGTCTTCTTCGTTCTTTTTGATCTTTGGAGTGATTGCTTATGTGTGGTTACTATTATTTGCTTACGATAGATTGACCGGAGTGTGACGAGTAGAGCTATCAAGATTTTGAGTGCGAATCATCTTCATCAACATTGCAGGCAAGTTCACACTTTGATCATACCTTTTTCTACAACCCATGTTTTATTGCATTAGATCAATCCTCTCACATTGCATGATTAGGATCTAATTAAATTGTGGGATGGGAAGTAGATGAGGTAGTACCTATTACCTGTATTATTATGAAACCTTTGGGAGTTACCTCTACGTTTGCTTATTGCCATGCTATGCTAGTAGACGTGGATTGGGTGAGTGATATCCATGACAGATGTGAGATTGATAATTAATGGTTTATCTAAGGTGGCAACTTAAACACACATCTGGGTGGATTGAGGCACCTGATGTTTATCAGGACTTGCCTATTTTTTTCAGACCGCCACCCAGGCTCAAAGGGATCATAAGATAATTCATGCTAGAAACTTCCGTGTGCAGCCACATGCTACTATGGGCTCTGGCATAGTTGACTAAGTTGTGCGAACTCTTACGGGGTGGACTAGCAGATGTAGGGGTTGTAGGTGGTACGGTCTACCCCACATGTAAGGTGCTAGCGCTTCTGAAAGACTATGTCTCGGTCATCCGTTTCTCAAACACCATGTAGTGCGAGAAATCAAACGGAGGCAATCGAGTCTTGTGGGGAAAAGTGCGCAAACCTCTGCAGAGTGTATAAACTAATCATGATTAGCCGTGTCCCCGGTTATGGACATCTTGAGTATCTAGTTCTTGGATTATCCTATTGATCTCATCATGTTACTTTAAATGAATATTGTTGGGTTTAATGATGTTACTTAATTGGGATTGAGAATGCTGTCAACCATTCTCAATGTTCAACAACCACCATGATAGTTAAATAAATTTATTCCTTTGCAGTAGGGAAAAATTGGCTTTTCGCAAAAACTATAACCATAGAGCTTTTCCACCAGCCAAATATGCATGTAGTGATAGCCATTGTTCATCATTCTCTATGGTGTGAATTTGCCAGTACATTCAATGTACTGACCCTCTGTGGCTGCAACGTCTCATGTTGCAGGATTATCTTACGACGAGTAAGTGATACGTTAGGGTTACGATTTCTACACTCAACTTTGCCGTTGGTGTTGATGGGAATCCACAACCTTGTTGCTTCCGCTATATGGATTGAGGTAATAGTATTTACGTTACTTTATACATGTGATTTACCTCTGTTATAAATCCTTCAAGTACTGTGTGTGTCAGCATACCGATCCAGGGATGACACTTAAGCACAGAGACTTGATCCATTCGGGTCAGGTCGCTACACTCAACAGTAATTTGTTCACCCACCGTAGAATACTTATGCTCTCGAGAGAAGCCACTAGTGAAACCTATGGCCCCCGGGTCTATCTTCATCATATTAATCTCCCAATACTTAGTTATTTCCTTTGCTTTTTTACTTTGCTTTTATTTTACTTTGCATCTTTATCACAAAAATACCAAAAATATTATCTTATCATATCTATCAGATCTCACTCTCGTAAGTGGCCGTGTAGGGATTGACAACCCCTTATCACGTTGGTTGCAAGGATTTATTTGTTTTGTGCAGGTGCGAGGGACTCGCGTGTAGCCTCCTACTGGATTGATACCTTGGTTCTCAAAAACTGAGGGAAATACTTATGCTACTTTGATGCATCATCCCTTCCTCTTCGGGGAAAACCAACGCAGTGCTCAAGAGGTAGCAGTGAGCATCATGAAATTGGTGATGGAGGAAGGTTGTTGATGACGATGGCGACGGATTCCCCTCTCCAGATCCTAGAACGGACTCTAGATCAGCTCTCTCGAGAGAGTTTAGGGCTTGGCGGCGGCTCCGTATCGTAAAACGCGATGAATCATTCTCTCTGATTTTTTTCTCCCCGAAAGTGAATGTATGGAGTCAGGGTTGAGGTCGGTGGAGCATCAGGGGGCCCACGAGGCAGGGGGCGCGCCGCCACCCTCGTGGACAGGTGGAGGCCCCCCTGACATGGATCTTTCATCCGGTATTTTTTATATATTCCAAAATAATTCTCCGTTGATTTTCAGGTCATTCCGAGAACTTCTATTTCTGCACAAAAATAACACCATGGCAATTCTGCTGAAAACAGCGTCAGTCCGGGTTAGTTCCATTCAAATCATGCAAGTTAGAGTCCAAAACAAGGGCAAAAGTGTTTGGAAAAGTAGAGACAACGGAGACGTATTAGGGGGTTCCGTTAAACCGGGTACTCCGAAACTTATCCGAAACGACCCGAACAATTCCGGTGTCCGAATGTAACCTTCCAATATATGAATCTTTATGTCTCGACCATTTTGAGACTCCTCGTCATGTCTGTGATCTCATCCGGGACTCCGAACAACCTTCGGTCATCAAATCACATAACTCATAATACAAATCGTCATCGGACGTTAAGCGTGTGGACCCTACGGGTTCGAGAACTATGTAGACAAGACCGAGACATATCTCCGGTCAATAACCAATAGTGGAACCTGGATGCTCATATTGGTTCCTACATATTCTACGAAGATCTTTATCTGTCAAACCGCATAACAACATACGTTGTTCCCTTTGTCATCGGTATGTTACTTGCTCGAGATTCGATCGTCGGTATCAACATACCTAGTTCAATCTCATCACCGGCAATCTCTTTACTCGTTCCGTAATGCATCATTCTATGACTAACTCATTAGTCACATTGCTTGCTAGGCTCATAGTGATGTGCATTACCGAGAGGGCCCAGAGATACCTCTCCGATACACGGAGTGACAAATCCTAATTTCGATCTATGCCAACTCAACAAACACCATCGGAGACACCTGTAGAGCATCTTTATAATCAACCAGTTACGTTGTGATGTTTGATAGCACACAAGGTGTTCCTCCAGTATTCGGGAGTTGCATAATCTCATAGTCTGAGGAACATGTATAAGTCATGAAGAAAACAATAGCAGAAAAACTAAACGATCATTATGCTAAGCTAATGAATGGGTCTTGTCCATCACATCATTCTCTAATGATGTGATCCCGTTCATCAAATGACAACACATGTCTATGGCTAGGAAACTTAACCATCTTTGATTAACGAGCTAGTCAAGTAGAAGCATACTAGGGACACTCTGTTTGTCTATGCATTCACACATGTACTAAGTTTCCGGTTAATACAATTCTAGCATGAATAATAAACATTTATCATGATATAAGGAAATATAAATAACAACTTTATTATTGCCTCCAGGGCATATTTCCTTCAGATACCTGGGTCTAGCCTTTCAACAAGGAATGCTTCAGACCTAAATCTTTCTATACCCATGTGCATCAAGGTATTGTAGTTGATCCCATTTTCCAATGGATTTGGAAATGTTCCTGCACCCTTAAGATTAAAATGTTTGGATGGTTGTTGCTGAGAGACCGCCTCAACACCAGAGACATGCTAAAGAGAAGGCATTGGCATGTTGATGATCATTCATGTGTGCTATGCCTGTATCTGGTCCATGAGGATGTGATCCATTTATTCTTCTCATGCAACTTCAGCCAAAGAGTGTGGAATTATTTGCAGATAAAATGGGACCCACAGCCTGGAATGACCACTTATCAGATAGCGGTGAATGTTAGGAAGGATTTTGGCAACAATTTTTTCACTGAGGTGGTGTTCACCGCTGCTTGCAATATATGGATAATCAGGAATGGAAAGGTTTTCAGGAATGAAAGACCACTTTTCAGGTCATGGAGGCACAACTTTATCCATGATATGACCCTTCTGGCACATAGGATCAAGTGCAAATATAAGGATAGTCTTCTGGGTTGGATTTCTAACTTAGGGCCTGTTCTGATGTCCTCTAGCTTCCCAAAACTTCACAAATTCAGCTTCTCAGAGTAGCTTCTCACTCCAAGCAGCGATGGAAAATCCGTTCGGCTCGATTTGCAGCTTCTCGTGTCACTACAGCCCAGCTAGGAGGGCTGTGGCATGTTTGGGCTAGTTGGGCCGACTGGAGGCAGCCCAAAATCGGCCTTGTAGAGGAGTAGCGAGGGAGCACAGTCGAGGGAACGTGGAACGATCAGCTTATCGAGCGTACCGGTTCGGCTCGTATGACTTGGCGGTGGCAGTTCGCTTGTAATATCGGCCAGCTCCAGCTTCACAAATCGGTGGAGCTGGGCTGAGGCTGCTTCACGATTTTACACTGCGATCGATCCCTGCTTCCTGAAGCTAGCTTCTAGCTGCTTTTTCATTCGGCTCGTATCTGCTTCAGGATTTTGTGAAGCGTGGAGCGGGAGGAGATCAGAACAGGCCCTTACCCTAGTTAGCTAGCTATGTATTTTAATGTGTTGTGACTTCCTCTTTCTCTTCTTTTTTTGTCTTCTTTGACTTGTACAGGACACTTTGCTTTCTTCTTATTCAATAAAAGAATTGTGAGGCTTTTGCCTTGCAGTACATAGTAAAAAAAAACTCATACACATAGTCATTAAGGTGCATTGGATGATGTAAAAAACATCGATCAAGATTCAATGAACTTATATAAAGTTTCATTTCCATTGGATCCAGCGCCATATTTAATAATCATGTGATGAATGTTGGCTTGAATTGACTATCCTTTCAGCGACAACACCTTGTAACACATAGATACCGCTTACCATTTTGGTAGATTAGTAAGGTATGATAGAAGTTGTAACAAGATGACTTTTTAAGGGGTGAAATGTGGCAAGCATTGTTACAAGGTCACGGTTATGGAGTAAAATTCATAATTTAACTGGATCATATTCTTTCCCCTGAAGTCAATGAGTATTATTTTCTTGGCCAAACTTTTTATACGAGTATAATACTATATCATATTTCATTAAAAACCCATTTTTTAAAATTACTAAATTATTTCGCACGTATAGGGTGTGCACGCACCCAGAAGCACCAAGGTATTTCACATTTGAGATGCCCTAATTATAGACGATCGTTGCACACCGCCACAGATTAAAGAAGCGATCCCCCAAAACAAAAAGGAAATTAAAGAAGCGACGACATGAGGATGTCTTGCCAAAGATTCCGACGGCGAACCACATGCACACCACTGCTCGCTGCTTTCAAACATCTATTAGTAGTTTTGACGTGCTCCATTTGCTTGCGTCCGTGGAAATTAAGCCCACACGACACGAGCAAGAGCAACCCATTTTAAGCATGTTTGTTAGTGGCGCCCAACCCAGACCAGACGGCCACCCTACACTGCCTGTGCACGACATGGACAGCACGGCTAGCTACCCTAGCGCAGTCGCTCGGATAAGGCGACGGCGATCGCGGATCCGTAGGGCCGATCGACCGGCCGACATGCAAAAGCGGCACGGCAAGGCCAACCTGTATCACACTCATCCGCTACGCCAGGGCCACGGCTGTACGGACGGCGCACCGGCCGGCCGGCCGAGCCTCTGCCCACGCGCGCTCCGCAAGTACGCGGTGCACCCGTGCACGCGAGGATCATGGGCCCATCTGGCCCCGGCATTATGGGTCCGGTCCGCCGTGTGTCCATGGTCGCCACTCCTGACTCATCCTGTGCGTTCGGTTTATTCGGTTTACATGGTTCGATTTATACGGTTTTTCAGTTTGTACGGTATTAATATTTTGGTAAATATGGTATGAAATTAAAATACGGTTCGGTTTCGGTATATACCAAATTATTTCGGTATGGTTTCAGTATATACCATAAAAACCAAAGTTGACGCGAATTTGAAAATGACGTAATAATAATTAGCAAATTTATGACTTAAAACACATACTATTCTACACAAATAGTATATGACTATATATAAGTATATATGCATGCATTGATTCATCTGTTGATGGTTATGGACGTGCTTAGCATTTTAAAAATAGAAAAATGACTATGTTACAAGAAAAAATTACGTGCTTAGTAGTGCATTTGACTCATGTACAAGAAAAATGACAACTTGTATGGTTGTTCATCTCAAGAAATATAAATTTATTTTTTACTTCCGTTTATTCGGTTAACCGTTCGGTTTTCCGGTATATACCATAAAAACCAAGTTCAAATCGGTATGAAAAGTTCATACCATACCGAAACCAGAAACCATAAAAACCATAAAATTGGTTCGGTTCGATTTATTTTCGGTATGGTTTTTTGGTTCGGTTTTTAAATGCACAGAGTGACTCCTGACAGTGTTTTGACTTGTCAATGCCGTTGTGGTAAACGCGGTCGATCTTGTTTCGGTGTTTGATTTTCTTGGACAGCATCTACGCGTACCCACCGCAGTGTTGCTTTCTTGCCTTGCTTTTCTTCTCTCTTTGCTTGATTGGTTCTTTCTTTTTTACTCGCGAGGAGTACTTCTCAAACATGGCAATAGGTTGTTGAAAAAACAGAACGGAACAAATGACACCTGGTCATTTGACAATGACCGGTTTGGCATCTGAACTGGATGCCATGAAAAATATAGCCCGATAGGACAAGATCATGGTCGCTTTTTGTTGCTGTTGAAGATCATCTTTGTGGCGCGGCAGCTGCTCATGGTGTTATATATGATGAAGATATGTGTCATCTTGTTACCTTCTAAATGTATCTTCCTTCACGGAGAGGATATGAAAGACGACGACAGGTAAGCATTATTTTACTAGAGAAAGTTTTGAAATGTCATCTTGAATTCTTGGCGGCGTACGGCGCTAAACAATACTCCCTTCGTTTCAAAACATAGCTAATTTATTTTGTGTTACAAAATTCAACCTTCATAAAGTTCAACAAAATGTATAGAGAAAATGTTTACATCTATGATCTATGGTGCCAAGTAAATATCATAATCTGCGTCAGGAGATATATTTTTATATTGCATTTACTTGATATTATTACATTGACACTTTTCAAAATATACTTGGTCAGAATTTTTACAAGTACTAATTTTATATTAGAAGAAAATAAACAACAAACTGTATCACGGAATGGGGGGGGGGGGGGGGGGCATTTGATATACACTGTGTATTACACAACCAATATTGCTTAAATACTTTTTATAGGGAGTTATTTGAATTTCATCACATGCCTTATGCTCTTTTAAAGGGAAGAGATTTATTTCTCTTGACCTCTACAACTAGACGATGCACATACATAATCTATATCAAGCAAAGTGTACAACTTGACCAAAATGAGTGAAATCATGACAAACTAGTACGTAAATCCTCATCACGTGTGTAAAACCCCTCGCCGCATGCTGCATACTGGCCTGTCGCTACCAACATATCATGCGTATTCACGGAAAAAACAACCATATATGACAAAGTCCAACATTGACATCCATAGATGTATGACAAGTTCACAACCACCATAGTATATGTAAATCATGAAGCATGGATTACAATGAACTAGGAAAATTTTAATATTGCCAAAAAGAATCGTGATTTTTTCACTATTTTTTCTTTCAAAATGACAGAATTCCTGCATTCATTAAGAATAAAAGAGTTTCTCGATTAATTAGGAAAAATCAAGTGAAAACCAAAACCAAATTTTAATTTTAATTTTTTTTTTGCAAAACAGATGCACCTACCCATAGGTTTCAAACGTTCCCCTCCCAGTTAAGATATACTACTCCCGTTTTTTATGATTCATCTCGATGTTTTTTAGATGATGACAAATGCCATCATATCAAATGCCCGTACAACTGCTCCTAATTCCTATGCCCTCAACCTATTGTATTGTAGCCGCAGTATGCTTGACAGGTTACGTGCCAACAGAGCTGAGAAGTTTAACTGTTGACCACGTTGAAGAATGTACTGTATCTCGGTCGTCATCTGCGGGGAATAAACAAAATAGTGCACCATGGAGGCACGGAGTACGGTATACAGAAACGTTAAAAAAAGAGTTGCCGTGTATACAGAACAGGGTCCACTAGATAGTTTTTTCTTTGAGGGAGGTCCACTAGATAGTTAATTAACGAGGTCCGGTCCACATTTTAGAGCAGTCAGTGAACCTTGACGCTCCTCGATCCAAGACATCCGCGTGATTACCTGCGTTTGCAGGGCAGGGGAGTGCATTTCTCACTGACTGCATCGTCTGCCTAGGGTAGAGTAGCACTTATCGGCACTCTGAAACACTGCACGATTCGAGAGTACATGATGATCGCCGGCAGCCAAAACCATGGCATGCACGCAGGGAGACGCAGAGGGCATCCCATGATTCTCCTCGAGGCACTGCCACTCCATAGTGTGGGCACATACGACCACGTAGTAATAGCTGTTCGTTCCATTAGTTGTTTTTTTGTTGTCTCAAAGCTGCCCCATTTCTGTAGCAAGCAAAGGCCTCATGAGCTAGTAAGTAGTAGCCATGAAAGATCTCATGAGCAATCTGCCAGCTACTATCAACTCCCCCTGGATCTTCCCTCTGGCACATGATCCACCGATCCGATCGGGTAAAAAGGAGGAAAAAGGTCTCATGCTATTGCTACGTACCACTAGCTTCAAGTGTCCGAAGACCGTGACCAGAGAGCCAAAGGCTTGAACTAGTTTTTGTGTCGCTTTTCTCGGCTGTCACGCACGCACTGCAGTAGGCCGGCCGCTAGCTAATGACCGGGCTACGTACAAAACAAAGCAGCCACCAACTGCATGCATGCATGCAGAGCAGTTTTTTGCTGGTGCGCTGGGGCCGGACGATCGAATCCGTCCCAAGAGGCAGCACCGAGCGCAGCGCAGCTAGGTCGAGACATAGGATCCCTTTACGCATTGACGGGGGCTGCAGCGCGGCCCAGGCCCGTTTCGTGCCGTGGCAGCCAGCCAGCTTGCCACCTACGTGCAGGCCTCCGCCGGCCCGGCGCAGAGAAACGGTCAAGGTTGATGTCGCGTCGGCCGGTCATTGGGTCTCGTCGTCCAGCCCTGCCTGACTGACGCCGTGTCGTGTCACGGCCGGTGTGAACCTGGACCCGTATCCGTTCCTAACCGGTAGCCGTGGTTCTGGCATGTGTGGGCCGATGGTCCAGCCGAGCCGAGCAACTCATCAGTCATCCAGTGGGTGATGCGCCTTCAGCTGGATGATGGATCGATCGATCAGGTCTTGCTCATCATGGAAATCTCTGAAGCTGCCTGGCAGTGGCACACATGGACGATGGTCCATGCATCAACCTGCATCGCTCCAGCCAAGCCAAGAATCATCACCCGGACCTGACCTGACTGCGACCCCGTCCAAAAAGGAAAGGGGAAGAATCATCACCCTAGAACCAACTCGGCCGGGCCGGGCAGGACCGCAGTGCACCGCCGTCCCCGGCCGCCACGGCGCCACCCTCGCTCTCGTTCAAAAGGAATTTATTTTTCTGGTGGGGCATCTCGCACACCGAATGATTGGGCCCTCCGCGAGCCCGTTTTGTTCGCATCTGCTGCACAGTGCAGAATTCCAAGAAAAAGCCCACGCCACTCCATCACCAAGCACCATCGATGACCCTCTGCTGAATTCATCGATCGGCTGGGTGCGGTGCCGCCGGCGAATAATTTGCTTGATGATTGATCGTCTCGCAGCTGCGCCGGCCGCGCGATCGAGGCAGGCGGAGACGAGGGAATTGTTGGCATCGGGATTGTGCGGCGTGAGTCGCAATGATTCACCTGCCTGCCTGCCTGCTCGGTTGTTGGCACCGGGATTGTGCGGCGTGAGTCGCAATGATTCACCTGCCTGCCTGCCTGCTCGGTCCGCAGCGAGCAGCGGAGCACTAGGCTAGGCTGCAAAACAATGAAAGCTGCCGAGCGCCTGCAGGTCGGGTGCAGCCCGCAATGCGGCTCTGCAAATATTCTGATCCTGTGCGTATCCGTGAATATTCGGTCTTCTCCTTATGGCTGCTTTTTTTCTTTGAGGGGCTGCTCTGTCAGAGAAAATGATTACCTGACGTAAAGAAAAAGAGAGCAGGATTACCTCTCACGGTGACCTTTTTTTTTTGAGTAAAACCTCTCACGGTGACCTGTGTGTGTGTGTGTGAACTGCAACGCAACGTGTAAAGGGAATCGCGTTGTTTCTCATTTTCTCAATTGTTTTCTCTCTTTTTTTTTGAGAATGTGTTTTCTCTCTCTTTCGGCCCATCACGAACTATTCGGCCTGCATTTGGCCCACGAGTCTAATATGGAAATGACTCGAACGAAGCGGGAGCTATGTACTACCAGTGAAGGCCGCGGGTAGGGCCTTTTATTTCTTTTGTTTTAGGATTGGCAAGAGGATGGCTGCCTCGGCTCCAAGGCTGTTAGAGAATGTGCTCTTATCACTACTGGGACGTGAGAGAAATTTCTCGAAGGAAGTATTGAAGGGATGGGGCAATACCAGTGTTAGAGACGAAGAGATAGTTTGCAAGAGAAGATTGCCCTCTTATACGAACAGGCGGCATGCCAGTATAATAGTAAAAGAAAGGGACCTACCTCGGTCTCGTTTGAAACACTCGCCTTAGCAAGCTGGTACAGTATGGTAATTTTGGGAAGGTTTTACATATTGGTAAAAACCTGTTTTAGAACATTTCGTACGATTTTGTCCTTTTTCTTCTATTTTTTCTCTACATTGTATGTTTCTCTAATGGTTTTTATCGGTTTTATTTTGTTATCCCTTTTTGTTTTTTATTTCCCCTTTTAAAAATACAAATCAAATTTTATTTAAATACATATTTCAGTTTTTCCACGTACAAGTTTAACCTTTTTTGAATTACACATTTAAACAGTTTTCAAGTACACATGAACAATTTTTAATATGAATTAAACTTTTTCCAGATACACGTTCAACACTTTTTGAACACATGTTTGATAATTTTTTCATATATGGTGTACATTTTTTAACACACATTGAATACTCCTTTCGTCCCAAATGCAAGACCATTTTTTTGATAGTGCCAACAGCGATATTACATTTTCAGATGAAGGCAGTATTTTTTATAAAGTTCATGAACATTTTTTAAACGTGCAAAGCAGTTGTTAAGAGTGATATTGAAAAAAATCATAAACATATTTTGATTGGCACGATTTTTAAAAACAATTACGCTCACATTTTTTTACACTTTCCAAATGGTCGGTAATGTCACAAACATTTTTTGAAACATGGTTATTTTTAAAAAATTGTGACAGAACATTTTTTTGGATGGTACAAAACCTGCGATATTGAGGGGATAAATACCAACTAATCAAGAGACATAAGACAGTCCACAAAGCAATTGATCATGATCAAATTTGTAAGCCCACTTGGATATTGAGCATTTACCCATAAGCATAGAATTATTTTTAATAAGTAGTTGTAGATGCAACTTCAGAAAAGACAACATGATAAAGCTATAAACATCTTCCATGATCTTATTTCTTTCACTGTTGCTCCCGCCAGAATTACGCAGAGATTTTTTTTACATTGTATAATCATTCCTTATTTATTCTACAAACATATCATAACGCGTGAATATTTTTAAATGTCACAATTCATGCTATAAACATCTTTCAAAAGTTGCTTTAATATTCTTTTCACATGCATGAACATGTATTAAATGTGTGATTAAAAATTGAAGTAAATTAATAGTTTGTATATATGTATTTACAATATTTCAAATATATAAAAATTGCTGGAATGGACAACTATCGGTTTAGGCATTTCAAATATTTTGGTATCAAGGATTATTCGGCCGTCTGCTCATCGTTGCTCTTGCTAGAAAGAATGATTAGCTCTCATGGTTACCTATAAGTTGCAATACAATGTGTTACGAAATTGCGTTGTTTCTCATTTTCCCAATCCTTTTTTCCTTCTCTTTCGGATCAATCCAAACCATTGGGCCTACATTAGGACAAGGACTCAAACGAATGATGCAGAGCAAGGCCTCGGAAGCGCTGGCAGAAACTATTCAGCGCCTGAAGCGCCCCTTGAAGGGAGCAACTAACTAAAGAGCGCTCGTTCTCAGCCCTTGCAAAGGTCACCTGGGATGGGCTGAGAGCGCGTCACTTGGCGCGCTTTCTTCAGAATTTTTTCGCACATGTTTCCGGATTTTTTGAATACACCTTAAACATTTTTCAGATGCACCTTGAACATTTTTTGAACATATGTTGAACATTATTTGAATACACCATGTATATTTAGTCAAAATACATTGAGTGAGTTTAATAAATTTCATGAAAATTCCTTTAAATGTCCAACTTGTTGTTAACTGTTTGAACATCATTTCAATGCCACGACCATTTATTGATTGGTATGAAACATTTTTGTAATGTCGCATGTATTTTTAAAAGTTTTGTAAAAAGTAATCTAAAAATGTTTTGATCATATTTTGAAATGCATGAAAATATGTTTAATGCTATATTTTTTTCTAAATTAGGCGATTTTTTAAATTTGTATAAACATTTTTCGAAAACATTTGTGAACTTGTTCACAAATGTGTTAACATTTGTAAATGTCATGGACATTTGCTGCAAAAAAAAGTGATACTACTGGAAAGTACAGTTTCAATATTGCCCATACGTAATCCTTTATATAGACGTTGAGGCGGACGGACACTAAGTAATGTGCGACGAATTATTTTAGAAAGTTAAATAATTTAATTTTAGGATATATGTATTTAACATATTAAAATAAGATAGATGAATTAAAAACAAAAGAAAAGAAAAAGAAAAACTATATGGATGGAGGTTATATTGCAAATGTAATCTACAAAAATTGGGCCCACTATCGGGTTTCTTGAGGCGAGGCAAGCTACTATCAAATAAATGCAAACAATTGTCTTCTAAAAAGAGAAATACTAAATGAATAGAGCGTAAATCCTGAAACTTGGGCATTTCTTTTTCTTTTGGACAATATGCAACTCTCGCCAGCAGTCCTTTCTGCGCGGGCCAGCCAATTATAGTTTTTTTCCGTAAAAACAATGCATTTTTTGCACTCGACCTCACGTCCATGACCAGCATAGTATGCTGGAATTTTTTCCTGTCCTTTTTTATAGTTATATTTTTATATTATTCATGTCTCTCATTACATTTTTATCTTTCCTTTTATCCAGTTCTTTCATGTCATATTTTTGTTTCTCTGGTTTATTTTGACATTATCCTTTTTTCTCCGTTTCCCAGCTCTTTTTTTCTTGTTCTTTCCATGTTTCCATTCATTTAATTTAATTTTATTCCCTTTTTCTTTTTTCTCATTTTAATTTATCCTATTCCTTTTAAAAGGTCACACTTTTGTAAGTAAATACATAAGTTTCCTCTGTTTCTTTTCTAGTTTATTTTCTCAATTATTCTTTTTTTATGAACACTTATGTTTTACAATGTTAAAAATATATGACCCTTTTGCGGGAAATATATAGGGTTTTCTTGACAATTATAGAACATTTTATAAACTTGCATGAACATTAAAAAAAGGTTCATCATGTACTAAAAAAGTGCCCTACGTATTAAAGAATTGGATACCTTGTTTTTAAGAAATTCTCCTCATGTATTCAAAAAATCTACATTTTGCATTATTAATATTAAATGATATTCCGGGAGTTGCTATAGGAATTGGTTGCAATATATTTCAGTGAGATTTCATTGTGTGAAATATGAATATTTAGATCAATAACACATGAACCAAAATTAAAAAAATACATACCACTTATTATATTTGATTATGTATATTGGTATTTTTAAATATAAGTAGAATAATAGAATACAAATATTGTCCCACGCATGACTGCATGTGGTGGTGGGTCTTTTTCCAAGTGTAGTCGCATGTTGATGTGGGTCTTATCCCATCCACAATTGTATGATGATGTGGCATGCTTGCATGTTGAGATATATAAGTTAGTGGGATCACTCTCATATGTATACATGATTCACGTGCTTTAAAAATTCCTTTGTACTAAAAATCCGTCACGTATTATAAAAAAGTTAGAATCTTATTAAAAATTGATCATGTTTTTTTAAATAACCATAATGTATTAAGAGTATGTTCATCATATTTTTTATAAACTACTAATCATGCTATGAAATTACAATATGATTTTTTAATACACGGTGAGCATTTTATGGACATATGACATATATTTTTATTTACACGGCAAACATTTTTAATTGCATGATGATTTTTTTCCAGACTACATGTATGAGCATTTTTTAAAGCTATACATTATTTTATGATACCATATATATTTATCATAGTCTATTGTGCCAATTTTTAGTTATCTTTTACAACATTTAGATGTTCTATCATTTTTGCTTCTTAAATAGGTACAAAAATAAATAAATAAATATATTTGAATAGCAAGTATGATTTTAATTCACATTCATTATTACAGAAATTTAATAAAGTGTTTGTAAAAATTTGTTGAAATGAGCTCAGATTGTCACCACAAAAGAGTTGTGTGGATATTTACATGTGATGTTATAGGAGATGGTCCACTTGGTTAGCAATTTTTTTGTTATCTGTATTCTTATAGATTTTTATCATAGTCTTTTATGATAATATAAGGACTTCATGCT
This sequence comes from Triticum urartu, assembly GCF_056163025.1. Classification (NCBI taxonomy): domain Eukaryota; kingdom Viridiplantae; phylum Streptophyta; class Magnoliopsida; order Poales; family Poaceae; genus Triticum; species Triticum urartu. The sequence goes on along the minus strand of NC_141877.1, from coordinate 422,468,025 downwards.
AATTTTTAGTTACTTTTGACAACATTTTTATATACTATGGTGAAAACATAAATAAAAATTATTACATAAAAATGGTGATTTTCATTCACATTAGTCATAAAAATTATTTAATAAAGGTGTTGTACAAACTTAAAATGGAAATGATCTCAAATTTTTACTGCACAAGGATATCTATATGCGATGTTATGGGAGATAGTCCACTTGGTGAACAATCATTATTTATTTTATCTGTAATCTTCATATAATTTATCATAGTCTATTGTGCCAATATTAGAACTCCTTGCCAATTTTATTTAGTTTTACAACATTTGACTATTCTAGCATTTGTTTTTCTATTAAATAGCCATACAAAGTGCTAAATAAAAAATATTACATGAAAATGGTGAATTGAATTAGCATTCTTTCCTAAAATGTTTCATAAAGGGTTAGTAAATTTTTTGGAAGATGAAAGGAGTTCAGACGGTTAGTACGAAAAGGTTATGTGGATATTTGTATGTGATGTTATGAAAGATAGTCTACTTGGTGAACCGTCGTTATTTCTCTTATGTGTATTTTCTTAGTTTTTTATCATAATCTATTCTCACAATATTATGACTCGTTCCAAAATTTTAGTTATTAAAAAAATTAGATGTTCTTTCATTTTACGCATGCTTAATAAAGGGGTGGTAAAAATTGAAGTAGAAATAAGCTAAAATGGTGACTACTCAAAACGTTTCCTCCACTAATAGTGTCAAGCACAAATCTATACCAAGTAGTAATACTCACATAAAAAATTCAGAGAAGAACAATGGTGGATTGCTTATGGGTAGATCTATTTTGAGCATCTCAAATCCTATACCAAGCATCTTTCAAACTTTCTCCACCTCTTTGTTTAAATTGAGCACTTCATGTTCGGGGGAAAGGGTGACAATAGATGAACTAGCCATAATAGCAACACAAGCAAAGATAGTAACACAAATATTTTTTGGTATTTTCGTTTTTTGGCAAACAAATAGAAGAAGGAAAATAAAAAGGCAAAGAAGATAAAACAAGCAAAAATGATGTGTTTTAGCGAAGGCACCTGATTTGTTAGGTGATGTCTCCCCGACAATGGCGCTAGAAATTCTTTTGCTAGTTGTGATAGCTGTTGGGTTTAGGAAGGGTGAAGTAGTATAGTAGCAGACAATATTTTCCTCGGTTAAGAACCAAGGTTATCAAACCAGAAGGAGGCATCACACCAGCAATGTCAACAGTACCTGCACACAGACACAACAATTGCTTGCACCCAACAAAGGCAAGGGGGTCACCACTCCCCTTTTTCTTGCCAGTTGCAAGATTAAAACTAATAGGATAGGCAAAACAAAAGGAAAACACGTGAAGCAATTGTAGGATTCTTAGTATAAATGGAGAATGCACCTGGGGGCCATAGGTTCACTACATGCATCTCTCTCATAGCATAGTAATAGTGGGTAAACAAATTATTCTTGGGAAATTGACAGAATGGCACATAGTTATGATGGTCATCCAAGGCATAATCAATATATAGGCATTACGTCTGTCACAAGTAGACCATTAATCTTATTACATCTACTACTATTACTCCACCCCAAGACCACTGTCCATCATGCATCTCAAAGTATTAAGTTCATGATGAATAGAGTAACGCTTTAAGCAAGATGACATAATGTAGACAAAGTAAGACCAATCAATATGACTGAACCCCATCGTTTTATCCTTAGTAGCAACAATACAAATACGTGCCTTTGCCCCTCCTCTCACAAGGCAAGATCACCGCAAGACTGTACCTACTACAAATCACCTCTCCCATTGAAGATAAATAAATCTAACTTGGCCAAAGTAGACTGATAGATTAAAGAGAAATACAAAGCTATAAAATTATGCAACAAATAAATCTCAAGAGGCTCAAATAATTTCAATGAATATTCTGAGCTATAAAATTACGCAGCAAATAAATCTCAAGAGACTCAAATAATTTCAAAGAATAATCTGATCATAAACCCACAATTCATCTGATCCCAACAAACACACCGCAAACTATTACATCGTATTGATCTTAGAAAAGATCATTGTATTGAAGATCAAAAGAGAGAGAAGGTCATCTAGCTACTACAATGGACCATAGGTCCTGAAGGAACTACTCACACGTCATCATAGAGGCACCAAGGTTGATGAATATAGCCTCCGTAATGATCCCCCCCTCCGGTAGAGTACCATAACATGACTCTAGATGGGATCACAAAAGAACAGAGGCTTGCAGCAGCATAAGAATTGTTTCGGGTCCCGCTCTGAGGATTTCAGAATATATGTGAATTTAAGGCCAAAGATTAGGGCAAATGGAGCTACAAGTCAAGGGGCGCGCGCCTACCCCTGGGCGCGCCGACCTAACTTGTGGGGCCCACGCGGGTCTTCTTGTCCTCCCCCAAAGCTTCTAGGGTCTCTTATGTTCCAGAAAAAATCACCATAAAGTTTCATCGTGTTTGGACTTTGGTAGGTATGGTTTTTCTGCTAAACAAAAAGCATGCAAAAAACAAGAAGTAGCATTGGGCACTAAATTAATAGGTTAGTCCAGAAAAACAATATAAAATGACATATAAATCAAACAAAAGTGATAATATAATAGCATGAAACAATAAAAAATTATAGATACGTTGGAGATGTATTAGGATACTATGTTTTCAAGCGCAAGAGCAAGGATTTCATCATCGACAACAACATCTATTACCTTTTGGAGAGTGGTGTCTCCTAGATAGGTTATGTGTCACTTGGGAGCCTCCAAGCTTGTGGAGTTGAACCAATATGTTTGTAAGGGCAAGGGGATCGTCTACTTCGTGAAGATCTACCCCGAGTGAGGCTAGTCCTTCATGGAAGTAAGTCATGATGGCATAGACAAGGTTGCTTCTTTATGAACCCTTCGTGGGTGGAGCCCTCCATGGACTCATGAAACCCTTACCCCCAGTGGGTTGAATTCTTCATCAACACGAACATACGATAGCACTACCTATCAGAAGCACGAGAAAAATCACCGTGTCTTCATTGCATTTGATTATCTCCAAACCCTTCCACTACTTTCATGTGCAAAGTATTTAATTTCCGCTGCCACTATATTAGACTTGCATGTGTAGGGTGCTAGTACACTTGCTAGAATTGCTAAAATCTATGAGGAACTATATTGCGAAAATGCTAGGTTTTTATTGGTCAAGTAGTCTAATCACCCCCTCTAGACCTACTTTTGATCCTACATGGCCACCCTAGACGAAATAGGTCACCTCGGAGCTCAAATCCATTGTGGTGAAACTTCGTGATATTGTTGGGAGCCTAGAACTAAGTTGTGGAGCTCACCCCAAGCTTGGCGCCTCCAAGAGCACCGCTTAGTGAAATCATGGCACCTTGCCTTGTGCGAGGGCACGAGGAGAATAAGGTGAGCCATTGGGGCGCTTGGTGAGCATAGTGTTGTCTCACCTTGATGAGTGTTATTTTTACACTCCTCTTGAAGGAAATATGCCCTAGAGGCAATAATAAAGCTATTATTTATTTCCTTATATCATGATAAATGTTTATTATTCATGCTAGAATTGTATTAACCAGAAACATAATACATGTGTGAATACATAGTCAAACAGAGTGTCACTAGTATGCCTCTACTTGACTAGCTCGTTGATCGAAGATGGTTATGTTTCCTAACCATAGACATGAGTTGTCATTTGATTAACGGGATCACATCATTAGGAGAATGATGTGATTGACATGACCCATTCCGTTAGCTTAGCACTTGATCGTTTAGTTTGTTGCTATTGCTTTCTTCATGACTTATACATGTTCCTATGACTATGAGATTATGCAACTCCCGTTTATCGGAGGAACACTTTGTGTGCCACCAAATGTCACAACGTAAATGGGTGATTATAAAGGTGCTCTACAGGTGTCTCCAAAGGTACTTGTTGGGTTGGCGTATTTCGAGATTCGGATTTGTCACTTCGATTGTCGGAGAGGTATCTTTGGGCCCACTCGGTAATGCACATCACTATAAGCCTTGCAAGCATTGCAACTAATGAGTTAGTTGCGGGATGATGTATTACGGAATGAGTAAAGAGACTTGCCGGTAACGAGATTGAACTAGGTATTGAGATACCGACGATCGAATCTCGGGCAAGTAACATACCGATGACAAAGGGAACAACGTATGTTGTTATGCGGTCTGACCGATAAAGATCTTCATAGAATATGTAGGAGCCAATATGGGCATCCAGGTCGCGCTATTGGTTATTGACCAGAGAGGTGTCTCGGTCATGTCTACATAGTTCTCAAACCCATAGGGTCCGCACGCTTAACATTCGTTGACGATATAGTATTATATGAGTTATGTATGTTGGTGACCGAATGTTGTTCGGAGTCCCGGATGAGATCACGGACATGACGAGGAGCTCCGGAATGGTCCGGAGGTAAATATTCATATATTGGATGATATGGTTTGGCCAAGGGGTCAGGCCCATGGGGCTATAAGTCGGTGCAAAAGGAGTTTTGCGGAGGCCAGGGGGCCAAACGCCGGAGACCCTGGCGTCTGGCCCTTGGCCAGACGCCGAGGCCCATGGCGTCTGGGCCATACGCCAAGGATAGTGGCGTTTGGTCCTCGAGTCCGAGTGGGACTCTTGCCTTTCGGGCAAAACCGACTTTGAGGAGGTTTTTGCTCCAAGTTTCGACCCCAGGGCTCAACATATAAATAGAGGGGCAGGGCTAGCATCAAAGACACATCAAGAAACACCAAGCCGTGTGCCGGCAACCCCGTCCCCTCTAGTTTATCCTCCATCCTAGTTTTCGTAGTGCTTAGGCGAAGCCTTGCGGAGATTGTTCTTCACCAACACTGTCACCACGCCGTCGTGCTGTCAGAACTCATCTACTACTTCGCCTCTCTTGCTGGATCGAGAAGGCGAGGACGTCACCGAGCTGAACGTGTGCAGAACTCGGAGGTGCCGTGCTTTCAGTACTTGGATCGGTTGGATCGTGAAGACGTACGACTACATCAACCGCGTTGATATAACGCTTCCGCGAATGGTCTACGAGGGTACGTAGACAACACTCTCCCCTCTCGTTGCTATGCATCACCATGATCTTGCGTGTGCGTAGGAATTTTTGAAATTACTATGTTCCCCAATAGTGGTATCAGATCCAGGTTTTATGCATTGATGTAATATGCACGAGTAGAACACAAGTGAGTTGTGGGTGATATAAGTCATACTGCTTACCAGCATGTCACACTTTGTTTCGGCGGTATTGTTGGATGAAGCGGCCTGGACCGACATTACGCGTACGCTTACGCGAGACTGGTTCTACCGACGTGCTTTGCACACAGGTGGCTGGCGGGTGTCAGTTTCTCCAACTTTAGTTGAACCGAGTGTGACTACGCCCGGTCCTTGTGAAGGTTAAAACATCACCAACTTGACAAACTATCGTTGTGGTTTTGATGCGTAGGTAAGAACGGTTCTTGCTCAGCCCGTAGCAGCCACGTAAAACTTGCAACAACAAAGTAGAGGACATCTAACTTGTTTTTGCAGGGCATTTTGTGATGTGATATGGTCAAGACGTGATGAGATATAAGTTGTTGTATGAGATGATCATGTTTTGTTGAAGTTATCGGCAACTGGCAAAAGCCTTATGGTTGTCTCTCTATTGCATAAGATGCAAGCACCAAATAATTGCTATACTTTATCGCTATGCGATAGCAATAGTTGCAAGAGCAATTGTTGGCGAGACGACCATATGACGACACATTGATATAGATCAAGATGATGGAGATCATGGTGTCATGTCGGTGACAATGGAAATCATGACGATGCTTTGGAGATGGAGATCAAAGGCACAAGATGATGATGTCCATATCATATCACATATTTTGATTGCATGTGATGTTTATCTTTTATACATCTTATTTTGCTTAGTTCGACGGTAGCTTTATAAGATGATCGCTCACTAAATTATCAAGGTATAAGTGTTCTCCCTGAGTATGCACTGTTGCGGAAGTTCTTCGTGCTGAGACACCACGTGATGATCGGGTGTGATAGGCTCTACGTTCAAATACAACGGGTGCAAAACAGTTGCACACGCGGAATACTCAGGTTAAATTTGACAAGCCTAGCATATAACAGATATGGCCTCGGAACACGGAGACCGAAAGGTCGAGCGTGAATCATATAGTAGATATGATCAACATAGTGATGTTCACCATTGAAACTACTCCATCTCACGTGATGATCGGACATGGTTTAGTTGACATGGATCACGTGATCACTTAGAGGATTAGAGGGATGTCTATCTAAGTGGGAGTTCTTAAGTAATATGATTAATTGAACTTAAATTTATCATGAACTTAGTCCTGGTAGTATTAGCATATCTATGTTGTAGATCAATAGCTTGCGTTTAGCTCCCCTGTTTTATTTTTGATATGTTCCTAGAGAAAACTAAGTTGGATCCGTGTTATGAGCTTTATCCTCATTGCTGCACAGAAGAATTATGTCCTTGATGCACCGCTAGGTGACGTGCCTATTGCAGGAGCAGATGCAGACGTTATGAACGTTTGGCTAGCTGAATATGATGACTACTTGATAGTTTAGTGCACCATGCTTAACGGCTTAGAATCGGGACTTCAAAAACGTTTTGAACGTCATGGACCATATGAGATGTTCCAGGAGTTGAAGTTAATATTTCAAGCAAATACCCGAGTTGAGAGATATGAAGTCTCCAACATGTTCTATGGCTAAAAGATGGAAAAGAATAGCTCAAGCAGTGAGCATGTGCTCAGATTGTCTGGGTACTACAATCACTTCAATCAAGTGGGAGTTAATCTTCCAGATAAAATAGTGATTGACAGAATTCTCTAGTCACCATCACCAAGTTAGTAGAACTTCGTGATGAACTATAATATGCAAGGGATAATGGAAACAATTCCCAAGCTCTTCGTGATGTTGAAATCGACGGAGATAGAAATCAAGAAAGAGCATCAAGTGTTGATGGTTAACAAGATCACTAGTTTCAAGAAAAAGGGCAAAGGGAAGAAGGGGAACTTCAAGAAGAACAGCAAGCAAGTTGCTGCTCAAGTGAAGAAGTCCAAGTCTGGACCTAAGCCCGAGACTAAGTGCTTCTACTGCAAAGGGACTGGTCACTGGAAGCGGAACTACCCCAAGAATTTGGTGGATAGGAAAGGATGGCAAAGTGAACAAACGTATATTTGATATACATGTTATTGATGTTGGAAATATGCCCTAGAGGCAATAATAAAATGATTATTATTATATTTCCTTGTTCATGATAATTGTCTATTGTTCATGCTATAATTGTGTTATCCAGAAATCGTAATACATGTGTGAATACATAGACCAAAACACGTCCCTAGTGAGCCTCTAGTTGACTAGCTTGTTGATCAAAAGATAGTCATGGTTTCCTGACTATGGACATTGGATGTCATTGATAACGGGATCACATCATTAGGAGAATGATGTGATGGACAAGACCCAATCCTAAGCATAGCTCAAAGATCGTGTAGTTTGTTTGCTATAGCTTTTCCGAATGTCAAGTATCATTTCCTTAGACCATGAGATTGTGCAACTCCCGAATACCGTAGGAGTGCTTTGGGTGTGCCAAACGTCACAACGTAACTGGGTGACTATAAAGGTGCACTATGGGTACCTCCGAAAGTGTCTGTTGGGTTGGCACGAATCGAGACTGGGATTTGTCACTCCGTATGACGGAGAGGTATCTCTAGGCCCACTCGGTAATGCATCATCATAATGAGCTCAATGTGACCAAGTGGTTGATCACGGGATCATGCATTACGGTACAAGTAAAGTGACTTGCTGGTAATGAGATTGAACGAGGTATTGGGATACCGACGATCGAGTCTCGGGCAAGTAACGTACCGATTGACAAAGGGAATTGTATACGGGATTGATTGAATCCTCGACATCGTGGTTCATCCGATGAGATCATCGAGGAGCATGTGGGAGCCAACATGGGTATCCAGATACCGATGTTGGTTATTGATCAGAGAGTCGTCTCGGTCATGTCTGCGTGTCTCCCGAACCCGTAGGGTCTACACACTTAAGGTTTGGTGACGCTAGGGTTGTTGAGATATTAGTATATGGTAACCCGAAAGTTGTTCGGAGTCCCGGATGAGATCCCGGACGTCACGAGGAGTTCCGTAATGGTCCGGAGGTGAAGATTTATATATAGGAAGTCAAGTTTCGGCCATCGGGAAAGTTTCGGGGGTAATCGGTATTGTACCGGGACCACCGGAAGGGTCCCGGGGGTCCACCGGGTGGGGCCACCTATCCCGGAGGGCCCCATGGGCTGAAGTGGGAGGGAAACCAGCCCCTGGTGGACTGGTGCGCCCCCAATGGGCCTCCCCCTGCGCCTAGGGTTGGAAACCCTAGGGGTGGGGGCGCCCCACTTGGCTTGGGGGGCAAGCCACCCCCCTTGGCCGCCGCCCCCTTGGAGATCCCATCTCCTAGGGCCGGCGCCCCCTAGGGGTCCTATATATAGTGGGGGGGGGGGGAGGGAGGGCAGCCGCACCCTAGCTCCTGGTGCCTCCCTCTCCCTCCCGTGACACCTCTCCCTCTCGCTGAGCTTGACGAAGCCCTGCCGAGAACACCATTGCTTCCACCACCATGCCGTCGTGCTGCTGGATCTCCATCAACCTCTCCTTCCCCCTTGCTGGATCAAGAAGGAGGATACGTCTTCCCAACCATACGTGTGTTGAACGCGGAGGTGCCATCCGTTTGGCACTCGGTCATCGGTGATTTGGATCACGACGAGTACGACTCCATCAACCCCGTTCTCTTGAACGCTTCCGCGCGCGATCTACAAGGGTATGTAGATGCACTCCCCTTTCCCTCGTTGCTAGATAACTCCATAGATTGATCTTGGTGATGCGTAGAAAATTTTAAATTCTGCTACGTTCCCCAACAGTGGCATCATGAGCTAGGTCTATGCGTAGTTTCTATGCACGAGTAGAACACAAAGCAGTTGTGGGTGTCGATATTGTCAATTTACTTGCCGTTACTAGTCTTATCTTGATTCGGCGGCATCGTGGGATGAAGCGGCCCGGACCGACCTTACACGTACGCTTACGTGAGACTGGTTCCACCAACTGACATGTACCAGTTGCATAAGGTGGCTAGCGGGTGTCTGTCTCTCCCACTTTAGTCGGATCGGATTCGATGAAAAGGGTCCTTATGAAGGGTAAATAGAAATTGGCATATCACGTCGTGGTTTTTGCAGCATGTGCCATGTGATGTGATATGGCCAAAAGGATGTGATGAATGATATATGTGATGTATGAGATTGATCATGTTCTTGTAATAGGAATCACGACTTGCATGTCGATGAGTATGACAACCGGAAGGAGCCATAGGAGTTGTCTTAATTTATTTATGACCTGCGTGTCAACATAAACGTCATGTAATTACTTTACTTTATTTCTAAAGCGTTAGCCATAGTAGTAGAAGTAATAGATGACGAGACAACTTCAAGAAGAAACGATGATGGAGATCATGATGATGGAGATCATGGTGTCATGCTGGTGACAATGATGATCATGGAGCCCCGAAGATGGAGATCAAAAGGAGCAAATGATATTGGCCATATCATGTCACTATTTGATTGCATGTGATGTTTATCATGTTTTACATCTTATTTGCATAGAACGACGGTAGCTTAAATAAGATGATCCCTCGTAATAATTTCAAGAAAGTGTTCCCCCTAACTGTTCACCGTTGCGAAGGTTCGTTGTTTCGAAGCACCACGTGATGATCGGGTGTGATAGATTCTAACGTTCGAATACAACGGGTGTAAGCCATATTTACACACGCAATACACTTAGGTTGACTTGACGAGCCTAGCATGTACAGACATGGCCTCAGAACACGGAAGACCGAAAGGTCGAGCATGAGTCATATAGAAGATACGATCAACATGAAGATGTTCACCGATGTTGACTAGTCCGTCTCACGTGATGATCGGACACGGCCTAGTTGACTCGGATCATGTTTCACTTAGATGACTAGAGGGATGTCTATCTGAGTGGGAGTTCATTGAATAATTTGATTAGAAGAACTTAATTATCATGAACTTAGTCTAAAATCTTTACAATATGTCTTGTAGATCAAATGGCCCATGTTGTCCTCAACTTCAACGCGTTCCTAGAGAAAACCAAGCTGAAAGATGATGGCAGCAACTATACGGACTGGGTCCGGAACCTGAGGATCATCCTCATAGCTGCCAAGAAAGATTATGTCCTAGAAGCACCGCTAGGTGACGCACCCATCCCAGAGAACCAAGACGTTATGAACGCTTGGCAGTCACGTGCTGATGATTACTCCCTCATTCAGTGCGGCATGCTTTATAGCTTAGAGCCGGGGCTCCAAAAGCGTTTTGAGCAACACGGAGCATATGAGATGTTCGAAGAGCTGAAAATGGTTTTCCAAGCTCATGCCCGGGTCGAGAGATATGAAGTCTCCGACAAGTTCTTTAGTTGTAAGATGGAGGAAAATAGTTCTGTCAGTGACCACATACTCAAAATGTCTGGGTTGCATAACCGCTTGACTCAGCTAGGAGTTAATCTCCCGGATGACGCGGTCATTGACAGAATCCTTCAGTCGCTTCCACCGAGCTACAAGAGCTTTGTGATGAACTTCAATATGCAGGGGATGGAAAAGACCATTCCTGAGGTATATTCAATGCTGAAATCAGCGGAGGTGGAAATCAAAAAGGAACATCAAGTGTTGATGGTGAATAAAACCACTAAGTTCAAGAAAGGCAAGGGTAAAAAGAACTTCAAGAAGGACGGCAAGGGAGTTGCCGCGTCCGGTAAGCAAGCTGCCGGGAAGAAGCCAAAGAATGGACCCAAGCCCGAGATTGAGTGTTTTTATTGCAAGGGAAGTGCTCACTGGAAGCGGAACTGCTCCAAATACTTAGCGGACAAGAAGGCCGACAACACTAAAGGTATATGTGATATACATGTAATTGATGTGTACCTTACCAGTACTCGTAGTAGCTCCTGGGTATTTGATACCGGTGCAGTTGCTCACATTTGTAACTCAAAGCAGGAGCTGCGGAATAAGCGGAGACTGGCAAAGGACGAGGTGACGATGCGCGTCGGGAATGGTTCCAAGGTCGATGTGATCGTCGTTGGCACGCTACCTCTACATTTACCTACGGGATTAGTTTTAAACCTCAATAATTGTTATTTAGTGCCAGCTTTGAGCATGAACATTGTATCAGGATCTCGTTTAATTCGAGATGGCTACTCATTTAAATCCGAGAATAATGGTTGTTCTATTTATATGAGAGATATGTTTTATGGTCATGCTCCACTGGTGAATGGTTTATTCTTAATGAATCTCGAGCGTAATGTTACACATATTCATAGTGTGAATACCAAAAGATGTAAGGTTGATAATGATAGTCCCACATACTTGTGGCACTGCCGCCTTGGTCACATAGGTGTCAAACGCATGAAGAAGCTCCATTCAGATGGACTTTTGGAGTCTCTTGATTACGAATCATTTGACACGTGCGAACCATGCCTCATGGGTAAAATGACCAAGACTCCGTTCTCAGGAACAATGGAGCGAGCAACCAACTTATTGGAAATCATACATACTGATGTGTGCGGTCCACTGAGTGTTGAGGCTTGCGGTGGCTATCGTTATGTTCTCACCCTCACTGATGACTTAAGTAGATATGGGTATGTCTACTTAATGAAACACAAGTCTGAGACCTTTGAAAAGTTCAAGGAATTTTAGAGTGAGGTTGAGAATCAACATGACAGAAAAATGAAGTTCTTGCGATCAGATCATGAGGGAGAATACTTGAGTCACGAATTTGGCACGCACTTAAGGAAATGTGGAATAGTTTCACAACTCACGCCGCCTGGAACACCTCAGCGTAATGGTGTGTCTGAACGTCATAATCGCACTCTATTGGATATGGTGCGATCTATGATGTCTCTTACCGATCTACCACTGTCATTTTGGGGCTATGCTTTAGAGACTGCCGCATTCACTTTAAATAGGGCTCCGTCGAAATCCGTTGAGACGACACCGTATGAATTATTGTTTGGGAAGAAACCTAAGCTGTCGTTTCTAAAAGTTTGGGGATGTGATGCTTATGTAAAGAAACTTCAACCTGAAAAGCTCGAACCCAAATCGGAAAAATGCGTCTTCATAGGATACCCTAAAGAAACTATTGGGTATACCTTCTACCTCAGATCCGAAGGTAAGATCTTTGTTGGCAAGAATGGATCCTTTCTAGAGAAAGAGTTTCTCTCGAAAGAAGTAAGTGGGAGGAAAGTAGAACTTGATGAAGTATTGCCTCTTGAACCAGAGAGTGGCGCAGCTCAGGAAATTGTTCCTGAGGTGCCTGCACCGACTATAGAGGAAGTTAATGATGATGATCATGAAACTTCAGATCAAGTTGCTACTGAACTTCGTAGGTCCACAAGGACACGTTCTGCACCAGAGTGGCACGGCAACCCTGTCTTGGAAATCATGTTGTTAGACAACGGTGAACCTTTGAACTATGAAGAAGCAATGGCGGGCCCAGATTCTGACAAATGGCTAGAAGCCATGAAATCCGAGATAGGATCCATGTATGAAAACGAAGTATGTGTTGGAAATATGCCCTAGAGGCAATAATAAAAGCATTATTATTATATTTCCTTGTTCATGATAATTGTCTTTATTCATGCTATAATTGTGTTATCCGGAAATCATAATGCATGTGTGAATAATAGACACCAACATGTCCCTAGTAAGCCTCTAGTTGACTAGCTCGTTGATCAACAGATAGTCATGGTTTCCTGACTATGGACATTGGATGTCATTGATAACGAGATCACATCATTAGGAGAATGATGTGATGGACAAGACCCAATCCTAAACATAGCACAAGATCGTATAGTTCGTTTGCTAGAGTTTTTCCAATGTCAAGTATCTTTTCCTTAGACCATGAGATCGTGTAACTCCCGGATACCGTAGGAGTGCTTTGGGTGTACCAAACGTCACAACGTAACTGGGTGACTATAAAGGTATACTACGGGTATCTCCAAAAGTGTCTGTTGGGTTGACACGGATCAAGACTGGGATTTGTCACTCCATATGACGGAGAGGTATCACTGGGCCCACTCGGTAATGCATCATCATAATGAGCTCAAAGTGACCAAGTGTCTGGTCATGGGATCATGCATTACGGTACGAGTAAAGTGACTTGCCGGTAACGAGATTGAACGAGGTATTGGGATACCGACGATCGAATCTCGGGCAAGTAACATACCGATTGACAAAGGGAATTGTATACGGGGTTGCTTGAATCCTCGACATCATGGTTCATCCGATGAGATCATCGAGGAGCATGTGGGAGCCAACATGGGTATCCAGATCCCGCTGTTGGTTATTGACCGGAGAGTCGTCTCGGTCATGTCTACATGTCTCCCGAACCCGTAGGGTCTACACACTTAAGGTTCGGTGACGCTAGGGTTGTAGGGATATGTATATGCAGTAACCCGAATGTTGTTAGGAGTCCCGGATGAGATCCCAGACGTCACGAGGAGTTCCGGAATGGTCCGGAGGTAAAGAATTATATATAGGAAGTGCTATTTCGGGCATCGGGACAAGTTTCGGGGTCACCGGTATTGTACCGGGACCACCGGAAGGGTCCCGGGGGTCCACCGGGTGGGGCCACCTGCCCCGGGGGGGGGGGCACATGGGCTGTAGGGGGTGCACCTTGGCCTATATGGGCCAAGGGCACCAGCCCCAAGAGGCCCATGCGCCTAGGGTTCAAGGAAGGGAAGAGTCCCGAAGGGGGAAGGCACATCCTAGGTGCCTTGGGGGGGAGGGATTCCTCCCTTGGCCGCACCCCCCCTAGGAGATTGGATCTCCTAGGGCCGGCGCCCCCCCCTTGGACTCCCTATATATAGTGGGGAAGGAGGGCCTCTCATAACACATCTTTGGTGCCTCCCTCTCCCTCTCCAACACATCCTCCTCCTCCATAGTGCTTAGCGAAGCCCTGCCGGAGTACTGCAACTCCATCACCACCACGCCGTCGTGCTGCTGCTGGAGCCATCTTCCTCAACCTCTCCTTCCCCTTGCTGGATCAAGAAGAAGGAGACGTCACGCTGACCGTACGTGTGTTGAACGCGGAGGTGCCGTCCGTTCGGCGCGAGGATCTCCGGTGATTTGGATCACGTCGAGTACGCCTTCCTCATCCCCGTTCTTTGAACGCTTCCGCGCGTGATCTACAAAGGTATGTAGATGCAATCCGATCACTCGTTGCTAGATGAACTCCTAGATGGATCTTGGTGAAACGGTAGGAAATTTTTTGTTTTCTGCAACGTTCCCCAACAGTATGGACTTTGACTGACTTGCTTGATGATCGGCGAGCCATAGAAAATAAATGGATCTTTAAGAAGAAGACATACACGGATGGTAATGTAACCATCTATAAAGCTCGGCTTGTCGCTAAGGGTTATCGACAAGTTCAAGGGGTTGACTACGATGAGACTTTCTCACCCGTAGCGAAGCTGAAGTCCGTCCGAATCATGTTAGCAATTGCCGCATTCTATGATTATGAGATATGGCAAATGGACGTCAAAACGACATTCCTTAATGGTTTCCTTAAGGAAGAATTGTATATGATGCAGCTGGAAGGTTTTGTCGATCCCAAGAATGCTAACAAGGTGTGCAAGCTCCAATGCTTGATCTATGGGCTGGTGCAAGCATCTCGGAGTTGGAACATTCGTTTTGATGAGATGATCAAAGCGTTTGGGTTTATGCAGACTTATGGAGAAGCCTGCATTTACAGGAAAGTGAGTGGGAGCTCTGTAGCATTTCTCATATTGTATGTGGATGACATATTGTTGATGGGAAATGATATAGAATTCTTGGAAAGCATAAAGGCCTACTTGAACAAGTGTTTTTCAATGAAGGATCTTGGAGAAGCTGCTTACATATTAGGCATCAAGATCTATAGAGATAGATCGAGATGCCTCATTCGTCTTTCACAGAGTACGTACCTTGACAAGATATTAAAGAAGTTCAATATGGATCAGTCAAAGAAGGGGTTCTTGTCTGTATTGCAAGGTACGAGATTGAGCACGGCTCAATGCCCGACCACGGCAGAAGATAGAGAAAAGATGAGTGCCGTCCCCTATGCCTCGGCCATAGGGTCTATCATGTATGCTATGATGTGTACCAGACCTGATGTAAACCTTGCCGTAAGTTTGGTAGGAAGGTACAAAAGTAAACCCGACATGGAACACTGGACAGTGGTCAAGAATATCCTGAAGTACCTGAAAAGGACTAAGGATATGTTTCTCATTTATGGAGGTGACGAAGAGCTCGTCGTAAAGGGTTACGTCGATGCTAGCTTCGACACAGATCTGGATGACTCTAAGTCACAAACCGGATACGTGTATATTTAGAATGGTGGGGCAGTAAGCTGGTGAAGTTGCAAGCAAAGCGTTGTGGCGGGATCTACATGTGAAGCGAAGTACATGGCAGCCTCGGAGGCAGCACAAGAAGCAATCTGGGTGAAGGAGTTCATTACCGACCTAGGAGTAATTCCCAATGCGTCGGGCCCGATGACTCTCTTCTGTGACAACACTGGAGCTATTGCCCTTGCCAAGGAGCCCAGGTTTCACAGGAAGACCAGGCATATCAAGCGTCGCTTCAACTCCATTCGTGAAAGTGTTCAAAATGGAGACATAGATATTTGTAAAGTACATACGGACCTGAATGTGGCAGATCCGTTGACTAAACCTCTCCCTAGAGCAAAACATGATCAACACCAGAACTCTATGGGTGTTCGATTCATCCCAATGTAACTAGATTATTGACTCTAGTGCAAGTGGGAGACTGTTGGAAATATGCCCTAGAGGAGATAATAAAATGATTATTATTATATTTCCTTGTTCATGATAATTGTCTATTGTTCATGCTATAATTGTGTTATCCGGAAATCGTAATACATGTGTGAATACATAGACCACAACACGTCCCTAGTGAGCCTCTAGTTGACTAGCTCTTTGATCAAAAGATAGTCATGGTTTCCTGACTATGGACATTGGATGTCATTGATAACAGGATCACATCATTAGGAGAATGATGTGATGGACAAGACCCAATCCTAAGCATAGCTCAAAGATCGTGTAGTTCGTTTGCTATAGCTTTTCCGAATGTCAAGTATCATTTCCTTAGACCATGAGATTGTGCAACTCCCGGATACCGTAGGAGTGCTTTGGGTGTGCCAAACGTCATAACGTAACTGGGTGACTATAAAGGTGCACTACGGGTACCTCCGAAAGTGTCTGTTGGGTTGGCACGAATCGAGACTGGGATTTGTCACTCCGTATGACGGAGAGGTATCTCTGGGCCCACTCGGTAATGCATCATCATAATGAGCTCAATGTGACCAAGTGGTTGATCACGGGATCATGCATTACGGTACGAGTAAAGTGACTTGCCGGTAACGAGATTGAACGAGGTATTGGGATACCAACGATCGAGTCTCAGGCAAGTAACGTACCGATTGACAAAGGGAATTGTATACAGGATTGATTGAATCCTCGACATCGTGGTTCATCCGATGAGATCATCGAGGAGCATGTGGGAGCCAACATGGGTATCCAGATACCGATGTTGGTTATTGACTGGAGAGTCGTCTCGGTCATGTCTGCGTGTCTCCCGAACCCGTAGGGTCTACACACTTAAGGTTCAGTGACGCTAGGGTTGTTGAGATATTAGTATACGGTAACCCGAAAGTTGTTCGGAGTCCCGGATGAGATCCCGGACGTCACGAGGAGTTCCGGAATGGTCCGGAGGTGAAGATTTATATATAGGAAGTCAAGTTTCGGCCATCGGGAAAGTTTCGGGGGTAATCGGTATTGTACCGGGACCACCGGAAGGGTCCCGGGGGTCCACCGGGTGGGGCCACCTATCCCGAAGGGCCCCATGGGCTGAAGTGGGAGGGGAAACAGCCCCTGGTGGGCTGGTGCGCCCCCATGGGCCTCCCCCTGCGCCTAAGGTTGGAAACCCTAGGGGTGGGGGGCGCCCCACTTGGCTTGGGGGGCAAGCCACCCCCCTTGGCCGCCGCCCCCCTTGGAGATCCCATCTGCTAGGGCCGGCGCCCCCCTAGGGGTCTTATATATAGTGGGGGGAGGGAGGGCAGCCGCACCCTAGCCCCTGGCGCCTCCCTCTCCCTCCCGTGACACCTCTCCCTCTCGCTGAGCTTAGCGAAGCCCTACCGAGAACACCGTTGCTTCCACCACCACGCCGCCGTGCTGCTGGATCTCCATCAACCTCTCCTTCCCCCTTGCTGGATCAAGGAGGAGGAGATGTCTTCCCAACCGTACGTGTGTTGAACGCGGAGGTGCCGTCCGTTTGGCACTCGGTCATCGGTGATTTGGATCACGATGAGTACGACTCCATCAACCCCGTTCTCTTGAACGCTTCCGCGCGCGATCTACAAGGGTATGTAGATGCACTCCCCTTTCCCTCGTTGCTAGATAACTCCATAGATTGATCTTGGTGATGCGTAGAAAATTTTAAATTCTACTATGTTCCCCAACAATTGATGTGTACTTTACTAGTGTTTATAGAAACCCCTCAGTATTTGATATTGGTTTAGTTGCTAAGATTAGTAACTTGAAACGGGAGTTGCAGAATAAACAGAGACTAGTTAAGGGTGAAGTGACGATGTGTGTTGGAGTAGTTCCAAGATTGATATGATCATCATCGCACACTCCCTATACTTCCGGGATTAATGTTGAACCTAAATAAGTGTTATTTGGTGTTTGCGTTGAGCATGAATATGATTTGATCATGTTTATTGCAATACAATTATTCATTTAAATTAGATAATAATTGTTATTCTGTTTACATGAATAAAACCTTCTATGGTCATACACACCAACGAAAATGGTTTGTTGGATCTCGATCGTAGTGATACACATATTCATAATATTGAAGCCAAAAGATGCAAAGTTAATAATGATAGTGCAACTTATTTGTGGCACTGCCGTTTAGGTCATATTGGTGTAAAGCGCATGAAGAAACTCCATGATGATGGGATTTTGGAATCACTTGATTATGAATCACTTGATGCTTGCGAACCATGCCTTATGGGCAAGATGACTAAAGACTCCGTTCTCCGGAACAATGGAGCGAGCAACTGACTTATTGGAAATAATACATACTGATGTATGCGATCCGATGAGTGTTGAAGCTCGCGGCAGGTATCGTTATTTTCTGACCTTCACAGACGATTTGAGCAGATATGGGTATATCTACTTGATGAAACATAAGTCTGAAACATTTGAAAAGTTCAAAGAATTTCAGAGTGAAGTGGAAAATCATCGTGACAAGAAAATAAGGTTTCTACGATCTGATCACGGAGACAAATATTTGAGTTACGAGTTTGGTCTTCAATTAAAACAATGTGGAATAGTTTCACAAATTCATGCCACCTGGAACACCAGAGCATAATGGTGTGTCCGAACGTCATAACCGTACTTTATTGGATATAGTACAATCTATGATGTTTCTTACCGATTTACCACTATTGTTTTGGGGTCATGCATTAGAGACAGCTGCATTCACGTTAAAAAGGGGCACCATCTAAGTCCGTTGAGACGACACAATATGAACTGTGGTTTGGCAAGAAACCAAAGTTATCGTTTCTTAAAGTTTGGGTTTGCGATGCTTATAAGAAAAAGTTTCATCATGATAAGCTCAAACCCAAATCGGAGAAATGTGTCTTCATAGGATACCCAAAGGAGACAGTTGGGTACACCTTCTATCATAGATCCGAAGGCAAGACATTCGTTGCTGAAAATGGATACTTTCTATAGAAGGAGTTTCTCTCGAAAGAAGTGAGTGGGAGGAAAGTAGAACTTGATAAGGTAATTGTACCTTCTCCCTTATTGGAAAGTAGTTCATCACAGAAATCTGTTCCTGTGACTACTACACCAATTAGCGAGGAAGCTAATTATGATGATCATGTAACTTTAGATCAAGTTACTACCAAATCTCGTAGGTAAACCAGAATGAGATCTGCACCAGAGTGGTACGGTAATCCTGTTCTAGAAGCCATGTTACTAGACCACGACGAACTTGCGAACTATGAGGAAGCGATGATGAGCCCAGATTCCGCGAAATGGTTTGAGGCCATGTAATCTGAGATGAGATCCATGTATGAGAACAAAGTATGGACTTTGATTGACTTGCCCAATGATCGGCGAGCCATTGAGATTAAATGGATCTTCAAGAGGAAGACGGACGCTGATAGTAGTGTTACTATCTAAAAAGCTAGAATTGTCGCAAAAGGTTTTCGACAAGTTCAAGGTGTTGACTACGATGAGAGTTTCTCACTCGTATCTATGCTTAAGTCTGTCCGAATCATGTTAGCAATTGCCGCATTTTATGAAATCTGGCAAATGGATAAACAAAACTGCATTCCTTAATGGAGTTATTAAAGAAGAGTTGTATATGATGCAACCAGAAGGTTTTGTCGATCCTAAATGTGTTAACAAAATGTGCAAGCTCCAGCGATCCATCTATGGACTGGTGCAAGCATCTCGGAGTTGGAATATACGCTTTGATGAGTTGATCAAAGCATATAGTTTTATACAGACTTGCGGTGAAGCCTGTATTTACAAGAAAGTGAATGGGAGCACTACAATGTTTCTGATAAGTATATGTGAATGACATATTGTTGATCGGAAATGATGTAGAATTATTCTGCAAAACATAAAGGAGTGTTTGAAAGGAGTGTTTCAAAGAAAGACCTCGGTGAAGCTGCTTACATATTGAGCATCAAGATCTATAGAGATAGATCAAGACACTTGATAAGTTTTTTCAATGAGTACATACCTTGACAAGATTTTGAAGTAAGTTCAAAATGGAACAGTCGAAGAAAGAGTTCTTACCTGTGTTACAAGGTGTCAAATTGAGTAAGACTCAAAGCCCGACCACGACAGAAGATAGAAAGAATGAAAGTCATTCCCTATGCCTCAACCATAGGTTCTATAAAGTATGCCATGCTATGTACCAGATCTATTGTATACCCTACACTGTGTTTAGCAAGGGAGTACAATAGTGATCTAGGAGTAGATCACTGGACATCGGTCAAAATTATCCTTAGTGGAATAAGGATATGTTTCTCGATTATGGAGGTGACAAAAGGTTCGTCGTAAAGGGTTACGTCGATACAAGTTTTGACACTGATCCGGATGATTCTAAGTCTCAATCTGGATACATATTGAAAGTGGGAGCAATTAGCTAGAGTAGCTTCGTGCAGAGCATTGTTGACATAGAAATTTGCAAAATACTTTACGGATCTGTATGTGGCAGACCCGTTGACTAAACTTCTCTCACAAGCAAAACATGATCACACCTTAGTACTCTTTGGGTATTAATCACATAGCAATGTGAACTAGATTATTGACTCTAGTAAACCCTTTGGGAGTTGGTCACATGACGATGTGAACTATGGGTGTTAATCACATGGTGATGTGAACTATTGGTGTTAAATCACATGGCGATGTGAACTAGATTATTGACTCTAGTGCAAGTGGGAGACTGAAGGAAATATGTCCTAGAGGCAATAATAAAGTTATTATTTATTTCCTTATATCATGATAAATGTTTATTATTCATGCTAGAATTGTATTAACCAGAAACATAATACATGTGTGAATACATAGTCAAACAGAGTGTCACTAGTATGCCTCTACTTGACTAGCTCGTTGATCGAAGATGGTTATGTTTCCTAACCATAGACATGAGTTGTCATTTGATTAACGGGATCACATCATTAGGAGAATGATGTGATTGACATGACCCATTCTGTTAGCTTAGCACTTGATCGTTTAGTTTGTTGCTATTGCTTTCTTCATGACTTATACATGTTCCTATGACTATGAGATTATGCAACTCCCGTTTACCGGAGGAACACTTTGTGTGCCACCAAACATCACAACGTAACTGGGTGATTATAAAGGTGCTCTACAGGTGTCTCCAAAGGTACTTGTTGGGTTGGCGTATTTCGAGATTAGGATTTGTCACTCCGATTGTCGTAGAGGTATCTCTGGGCCCACTCGGTAATGCACATCACTATAAGCCTTGCAAGCATTGCAACTAATGAGTTAGTTGTGGGGTGATGTATTACGGAACGAGTAAAGAGACTTGCCGGTAACGAGATTGAACTAGGTATTGAGATACCGACGATCGAATCTCGGGCAAGTAACATACCGATGACAAAGGGAACAACGTATGTTGTTATGCGGTCTGACCGATAAAGATCTTCGTAGAATATGTAGGAGCCAATATGGGCATCCAGGTCCCGCTATTGGTTATTGACCAGAGAGGTGTCTCGGTCATGTCTACATAGTTCTCGAACCCGTAGGGTCCGCACGCTTAACGTTCGTTGACGATATAGTATTATATGAGTTATGTATGTTGGTGAACGAATGTTGTTCGGAGTCCCGGATGAGATCACGGACATGACGAGGAGCTCCGGAATGGTCCGGAGGTAAAGATTCATATATTGGATGATATGGTTTGGCCAAGGGGTCAGGCCCATGGGGCTATAAGTCGGTGCAAAAGGAGTTTTGCAGAGGCCAGGGGGCCAAACGCCGGAGACCCTGGCGTCTGGCCCTGGGCCAGACGCCGAGGCCCATGGCGTCTGGGCCAGACGCCAAGGATAGTGGCGTTTGGTCCTGGAGTCCGAGTGGGACTCTTGCCTTTCGGGAAAAACCGACTTTGAGGAGGTTTTTGCTCCAAGTTTCGACCCCAAGGCTCAACATATAAATAGAGGGGCAGGGCTAGCACCAAAGACACATCAAGAAACACCAAGCCGTGTGCCGGCAACCCCATCCCGTCTAGTTTATCCTCCGTCCTAGTTTTCATAGTGCTTAGGCGAAGCCCTGCGGAGATTGTTCTTCACCAACACCGTCACCATGCCGTCGTGCTGTCGGAACTCATCTACTACTTCGCCCCTCTTGCTGGATCGAGAAGGCAAGGACGTCACCGAGTTGAACGTGTGCAGAACTCGGAGGTGCCGTACTTTCGGTACTTGGATCGGTCGGATCGTGAAGACGTACGACTACATCAACCGCGTTGATATAACGCTTCCGCGAATGGTCTACGAGGGTACGTAGACAACACTCTCCCCTCTCGTTGCTATGCATCACCATGATCTTGCGTGTGCGTAGGAATTTTTGAAATTACTACATTCCCCAACACCTCTAACCCGAGTTAAATCGATATATTTCATTAAAACCAAGATATTCGCTCCGATATTGCCACTAATGAATGCATGGGATTCCAATAAATCGTTATTTATTTTGTTTCCACCGGAAATGGGCTATTTATGAATGAAATCAAGCCAATACTTGGAAAGGAGTAAAATGGAGATAGAGTGGATCAAATGGGAGGTGCGCCAAAAGAAATAGAGTGAAAGATAACGTTTGATGCGACCGCGCCCGCTCATATGAGCGGTCATATGGCATGGGAACTGAGGCTCCTCATCCACATGAGCAAACTTTATAAAGGCGTCGAGGCTGAATGGGTAACATAACAAGTTGTGGGAAGCAAAAAACGACTAGTCATCATCATCCTCATCTCCATCAACCCTAGCCACTGCCATTTCCATCTAAATAGTCACCACCTTCATTTCCACCAAAGTTCTCCACCATCTAGTCATATTTGTAATCGTGTATCACACACGACATCCATTGTACGACATATTATTAATCGATCTACCTTCATGATGTGTTCTTTGTGTGATTTGATCTCCACTTATGAGTAGTTCGGTAAGGTATGGTTTGAGGCAAGAGCCTTGCAACCCGATGTATTTTTTGGAGGGATCAACCGAAGGGCTTTGAATTAACATATCGTATGTGTAACATAAAATTGTTCTGTATTCTCTTGTCTCGTTCGCGTTCTTCATTCCTGCAGGTATCTAGGATCATGGAGAATAATCCATGGAGAGGCTAAGGGCAGGGAGACCGGGAGACCGTGAAGTGTTATTTTGAACACCTGTGAAAAAAGGTTTAGTACAGTAATATAGATCCTATCTTTGGGGATTCAAGAGGTGTAGTCGTTAAATGCCCAATGCTTTTGTCTAATTATTGCAATCTTAACTATCGAGGCAACCCCGTGCGATGGATAGGGCCTTCGGTCGGAGATGCATGACGTGCGCTGGTCAGGACGTAATTTGGAGACATCCCCCACTTCGATACGTAGCTATCACATATTGATGGGTGACTTCCAGAGCATAAAATAAGATCATATTTGGTCCCATCACAAATATATGGTTGTAAGCGTAAGACCTCGTACCCATGCCTATTT
This sequence comes from Triticum urartu, assembly GCF_056163025.1. Lineage (NCBI taxonomy): Eukaryota > Viridiplantae > Streptophyta > Magnoliopsida > Poales > Poaceae > Triticum > Triticum urartu. The sequence goes on along the minus strand of NC_141877.1, from coordinate 422,444,632 downwards.
TTATTATAAGTGTTTCCATGTGTCAGTTTGATTTACGATCAGGTAAACAAATGGAATTAATTCTTTAGCAAAAGCTTGTTTGAGACCCTAGCTTAGAGGGCACCATTCTCCCGTGGGTTCATAACTCATAGTCACCTATGGGGAAAGAGACGAGAATCCTTTCCACCTCATTTTCGGATCACCAAAGAAAGTAATCACACTTCTTGAACAAAGAAGTACCTCCCCCAAAGGAGGGAATTCCGGGTACTACATCATCGTCTCCACTTGTGGTTACTTCTTTCCTTCACTTATTTGTTCCAAGCTAGCTTTATTGTGTATATTTTCTATATTTTTGTTCTTTTTTAGCTTGGCATATGGGTTGTCAATCTAGTTGCATATCTAGATAACTTATATTCTTGTTGTGTCCTTTAAAATTGAAGAATATATGAAAAATTGTTAGTCGCCTATTCACCCCCTCTAGCCGACGATACCGATCCTTCCAGCACTGCACATAAGTTGGATCGACATCTTGTTCACTGAATAAGTGACAACATAAGTAGTAATATTGTATGTTGACCTAACAAACAAATCAGGTACATGATGATTAAGATTTCAATAATTATTTCAAACTTCTTGTTCTATGTATGCAGTGTTCTGGAAGGAAGAAGGAGAAGCACTCGTTCTTCACAACATTCTCATCGTCACACAAGCCTCTTATGTCGTCACAAATTATACACTAGAGAATTACGGACAGTCGATTCAGTACAAAATAAGCATTCGACGCTGGCTTGAACGAGATTAAGTGAGATACATGGAAGTTTACATCCAATTCATGCATTTCATTCATGTTCATTGGGGTTTATTCTTGACCAGGGTGGCGAGCAATGACAACAATAGATAAACAACAGTAGTAGCTACCGTGGGTGCTGAAGGTCCAGCAACCGACGGCAACAACGTCCAGTAGGAGTGAGAAAAAACATAGTAGATCTAAAGGATGACAGTGGAAAAGAAGAGCGCGAGTGGAAAAGAGGAGTGACGAAGAGGTTGATGTGTCTATGGAGCAAGAGGATTTAGCACCACAAAAATATTATTATTTTTGATAAAGGGAATATATTAATATCAAGACGATATCAAATACACCCGGTTTCTGCAACAACATAATGCTTAGATTAAGTCTAAACATCAAGAAAGCACACTGCCAAAAGAAAACAAAAAAAGAAGAATAAAGAAAACAAAGACCCCGATGAAGCAAATAGAGATTCGCAGCAGCAAGAGCACGAAGAGTGGTGATGACACGTAGACTTCGAAGAAGGTTCTCGAAAACGACGCCTTCAAGAAGGTAACAGTGCACAAACACCGTTGTCGTCCGGTCTAACTAGCATGGTCAGATACCGAATTTTCACACTCGAGAAGGTCTCATCTCCAGACAATGTCTTCAACAACAAAAAAACGATTAAGGGATTAAGGGACCACCATTTCTAGGTACAAGCACTGAAGGCCAGACCTAAGATTTTCACCCCAAAAACTAAGACGCGGAACTCAAAGAGCACCACTAAGATAAGTCTGCTAGTGTCGCCGCCCCACTCGCCGATAATACTACTACAAAACGCCAATCATTTGACACACATAGTTCTTCCGATCCGCTATGCATGCTCTCTAGAATCTTGTCCAGCTCTCGAGTTGATACGAGCATGCGAGATGGAACCTCCAGAGCCTATCCAGTCTTCTTCAAACACGACTGCCTTGATCCCCCTATAAACACCTTGGTTAACGCGGCAATGAAGGTGCCAAGGCGGACCCAAGGTGGATCGTTGTCGCCACTAGCCATAGGAAATGGATCTTCACATTGCCAATGGCGGCGGCAGGACACCGGGTCACACTCCCGTGGCAACGGCAGAACAGGCAATGAGCCATCGCTCTGTCCACCACAAGTGCCGATCCAACGCTTGTTGAATCAAGCACGCACGCACCCCTCCTGGGCGAGTTGTCATGCGCGTGCCCAGTCGTAGCAGTCCGTGGGAGATCTTGATATCGCCTGATTGGCGCCAGGAAACTGCTGTGGGAGGTGGCCACGCCGGGATCTCGCCTCCCAAACCATTCCGGAGCCGCGGTAGAGGATGCACACGGCAGGGGCGACAGAAAATGCTAGGGCCAAAAAAACATCATTCCGACCTACCAGATCCGCATCGCTGCATCGATCCGCACATGGAAGGAGGAGGAGGAGGGATGGGGGTTTGGGAGTGCGAGGAAGGGCGGCCAGCCGCCGCCGTTGGCCGGCCGGGGTGTCGAGCGACGGCGGCGGCGAGGGGATCTGGCGAGGCGGTGTTCAAGAGGTTGGTGACGGGGACGCCTCGGAGTTGCCTGGGAGGCGACCCGGAGGCGGTTTCTTTTTTCGTGGTTACATATATAAGATGTACCCCCACAAAAAAACAGTAACGACATGCGGGATGCAGATGAAAAAAGGGAAATCAGAAATTTATTAGGCACCAAACAACAAAACTTACAGAGACAAAACTGTAGTGTTAAGTTTCGGACAACGAAACTTGGTAAGTACATATGTTTGTCTAAGGCAAGATTCCAGAGGTAGAACTTAAGAGACAAACGTTAGAAAAGAAACAAAAGGTAAGTTTTACTTAAGTTAACAAGATCTACAAGGAGTAACAGTACAACCAAATGGCGGAAGAATTATTGCCCTTGGAAGAATGAAATCGTAATGTTATCTATAACAAATAAAATTTAATGGAAGGAGGAATACGTTGAAAATGACATAATGTGACGTATGAAAATAAATGCATCTCATAGAGCATCTACAACCGGATTTGGAAAATCCGACCCCTCAAACGCCCACGGGCGCGTCCGCAGACAATGACCGGTCATGCCTCAAAAAATGCATTTCACATCCGGATAACTCAAATTAGAAATCTTAAATACATATTATTACATGCAACCTAGCGATCTTTAACCGGAGCTTGTCCGGCCGTTGTGGCCATGTCCGGCGGCCGGCTGCGCTCCCTGGAGTGTTGGCCCAGTCGACGGCAAGGTACAGTAGGGCATGGGACACGAGCCGGCTCACGGGACTCAAGGCGCCGCCGTCTCCCATGTCCAACTCTTCCTCGTCGGAGGCCGGCACCCGTTGGGTGCCATTGGACGTCATATCGATAAGGATCCCTCCGGGGATGAGCTGCCGACGTCCACCACAAAGCGGTTGCGGCACCCGGACTGATTCGCCATACGGGCGCCGGAGAATGCGACCCTGCCTCGCCGACGTCCACCGCCGTGAGGGCTGCCGTCGCCTCCCACCCAATGCCTTGCACGGCTGGCACGCCGTGCCATGGTCTCGTCGGACGAGGCCCATGGTGCGTCCCTATGCTCGGAGCGCCAACAGAGGGGTTGCGCGTCCGCTAGCGCGTTCGGACGCCAGACGGACCGCACGGCCTCCGACGAGGCAGCTACTGCTGGCCTTGCGTCAGATCCATGCGCCATTTGGGCGGACGCAATGAATTCTTGATGGATGGAGTCCGAGCGCAGCCGTGCACGGGCCTCCTCCCGGGCGCGGCGGAGCGCAAGCCGGACGACCATCTCTGTCGCGTGGGATGAGCTCTGGGTCGTTGGATATGAAGGTAAAGGACTCGGATCCGCTGCCCGCCATGCCGGAAGAAGCCGGAGACGAGCTTGGATGGCTGAGCGAAGCGGAGGAGAGGGGAGTGAAGTGATTAGGATTTGGCCCGGCGAGCGGATAGGGAGGGATTTATGTGGAGTCGGCTGGGCTAGTGTGAGCCGGATTCGACATGACGGGCGTGCCCAGGCGCGCCACCATACCCGCCCCATATTTTGGCTAAATATGAAGGGTGCCCGTCAGCCCGGGCGTTTGAGGGGTCGTCTGGATCAAAAAAGATGACCGGACAGTGATCAAACGGCCCGTCAAAACGTATAAGGCGGGTTTGAGAAGCCCTGCAGTAGATGCTCTGACACCCGGACATGTGCACTAAGATGAAAGATGGTGAACAATAAGAGTGGATTGAACAGGACGGGAAGATGTAGTGTACGTACAAGAACATGTACGTAGAAGAAAGATTGGACTAAATATCAGTACAAGATAAACAAGTATATTGTGTCGTATTGAGAGGGTTAGAAACTTCAATCTATTTTTTATACTCTCTCCGTTTCAGTTTACAAGTACGCGTATATCTAGATTGCCAATTGTATCACCTTAATATAAATTATATAACATAAAAATTATACCGTTTGAAAATAGAACATCTGAAGTTTATATTGATATATTTTTTATAATATATGACTTGTATTAGATTGGTCAAATTAACGATCTAGAAATATGCACATGTTCTATAAACTAAGAGAGAGGGAGTAATAAATTTCCGTCAGGCAAATTTCCAGACCATGACACAAATCAACGGCTATACACAAATGTGCAGGTGCGTGCTGCCGCGCCTTCGTGTCCCTCTGAATTTTCGTATATCTCTCTATGGGCAAACCTGTAGAAATGCACTAAAAAGAAGTCTCACCTTGACTGATAGAAAAAGGCCACCCCTTTGATATGTGCAAATATGTGAAAATGCACTAAAATAAACGTGTGCACTGTCTCACCTATATTGATAGACATATCAAACCTGCGAAAATGCACTAAAATAAACGTGTGCTCTGTCTCACCTTTATTGATAGCAAAAGGCCACCCCTTGATATATATGTGTGTGCAAACCTGTGAAAATGCACTAAAAAAACGTGTGCTACTATATCTCACATTTGCTCCTCTCTCAACTAATAGAATGTCCACATGTGATGGAGAGAATTGCCTAATCAGTTGGGCTTAAACAAATGAAAAGTTGATCAGGGCATCTCCAACGCAGATCCTCAAATCATGATGTGCTTTTTCCCGTAAACCGAAAACAAAGTGTGTGTGGGAGGAGGGAGGAGGGGGTAGCGTAGGGGCTTTGTGGGTATCCAGACCGCTGCCACGTCCGTTTTGAGTTCCCTGGCCGACCAAAAAACCCTCTTCCACACGCGCACGCATTCCCGCCCGAAGCGAGCTGCCCGCATTCATGCAGGTCCAAAGCGGACGCGACCGCTCACTGAAGCCGACATTGAAGCAGCTTGTCAACAAAGAGTGCCGCCCGCTGCGCACACCTTCTCTCCGCATTGAAACAGCATCCGGGTGCCCGCCTACCAGCATTAAACATGCATGTGTGTAGAGGAACCTACTCTGGCGCCACGAGAGCCACATGTCTGTTTCTGTGCTGGCCGGAATTAAACACCTCTCCGGCTGGCTCCTTGCATCCACCTGCTATATAAACGTGGCCAGACGTCGGGCTATAACAACACCTCACCTCCACTCTCCATCTTCGCCTTGTACAACACTCGCCATGGCCTTCGGCGAGCAGAAGAAGGAGTTATCCGGCATTGAAGCGGTCTTGGTTGCTCGGCGAGCCAGCCCGATACGGGTTGGCTTACCGAAAAACCCTCTGGACCCGGCGCCATCGCCATTGCCAGCCCCTCCACGCCCATCCAGGCTAGCCAACGCCGTCTCCCGAAAACTCCACCGCAAGCAATGGAGGCAACATGTCAGATAGGTGGGAAAAGAATCTGACCGTAGGCAACAAGGAAAAGTAGATCATGGGAGCCCGCCGGTGCTTGGGTCCCATGAAGGCCACCATAGACGCATCACCGGGTGACATAACCGGTGACTTGCCCGGTGAGTGGGGGCATAGACCACAACGACCGTCTTCCCCTGCCCAAAACCAACCCTGATCCATGCTTCGCGGAGGCGAACGCTACTCTTCCCCTCCCGCTAAAGCATATCCCTCTAGGCTCACACCAGTCAGATGAACGGGCTACCGAACATAGGGAATACATGTCGCGGGAGTGGAGACTAGGTTTACCCTAGCCTGGTATAGTTTAGTTACAATATGTCCGAAATGTGAATATTTTCATCTAGTTTGTATGAAAATCATCTGGTTTGCATGTAATTTGTGAAGGAAATATGCCCTAGAGGCAATAATAAAGTTGTTATTTTATATTTCCTTATTCATGATAAATATTTATTATTCATGCTAGAATTGTATTGATCGGAAACCTTAATACATGCGTGAATACATAGACAAACACTATGTCCCTAGTGAGCCTCTACTTGACTAGCTCGTTGATCAAAGATGGTTAAGGTTTCCTAACCATGGACATGAGTTGTCATTTTATAACGGTATCACATCATTAGAAGAATGATGTGATGGACAAGACCCATCTGTTAGCTTAGCATAATGATCGTTCAGTTTTATTGCTATTGCTTTCTTCATGTCAAATACATATTCCTTCGACTATGAGATTATGCAACTCTCGAATACCGGAGGAATGTCTTGTGTGCTATCAAACGTCACAACGTAACTAGGTGATCATAAAGATGCTATATAGGTATCTACGAAGGTGTTTTTTGAGTTGGCATATATCAAGATTAGGATTTGTCACTCCGAATATCGGAGAGGTATCTCTAGGCCCTCTCGGTAATACACATCATAAGCTTGCAAGCAAACGACTAAGGAGTTGGTCATGAGGTGATGTACTACGGAACGAGTAAAGAGACTTGCCAATAACGAGATTGAACTAGGTATGTAGATACCGACGATCGAATCTTGGGCAAGTAACATACCGATAGACAAAGCGAATAACATATGTTGTCATAACGGTTCGACCGATAAAGATCTTCGTAGAATATGTAGGAGACAATATGAGCATCCATGTTCCGCTATTGGTTATTGACCGGAGAGGTGTCTCGGTCATGTCTACATAGTTCTCGAACCCGTACGGTCCGCATGCTTAACATTCGGTGACGATATTGTATTATATGAGTTATGTGACTTGGTGACCAAATGTTGTTCGGTGTCCCGGATGAGATCACGGACATGACGAGGAGTCTCGAAATGGTCGAGTGGTAAAGATTGATATATAGGACGATAGTTCCGGAATGTATCGGGTATTTATCAGAGTACCGGGGGGGGGGGGGGGGGTTACCGGAACCCCCGGGGGGAATATATGGGCCATCAAAGGGGAGCACCCGAGCCCACAAGGGGTGGCGCGCCCCCCTATGGAAGGTGGTCGAATAGGAGAAGGAGAAGAGGGGGTCTGCCCCCCTTCCTTCTCTTCTTCCCCATTCCTTTCTTCTCCGGTGGAAAAAGTAAGGGGGGGGGCGCCACTTGGGGAAACCCCAAGTAGGATTCGGATCCTACTTGCGGCGCCCCGTGGCTGCCTCCCCTCCCCTCCCACCTATATATATGTGGGAAGGGGGCGCCTAGAACACACAACATCATTTGTTAGCCTTGTGCAGCGCCCCCCTCCACAGTTTACACCCCCGTTCATATTCTCGCAGTGCTTAGGCAAAGCCCTGTGCGGATCACTTCACCATCACCATGCCGTCGTGCTGACGGAACTCATCTACTTCCTCGATGTCCCGCTGGATCAAGAAGACAAGGGACGTCATCAAGCTGAACGTGTGTAGAACTCGGAGGTGTCGTATGTTCGGTGCTTGATCGGTCGGAGCTAGAAGAAGTTCGACTACATCAACCGTGTTCTCAAACGCTTCCGCTTTCGGTCTACGAGGGTACGTAGACACACTCTCCCCCCTCATTGATATGCATCTCCATGGATAGATCATTGTGTGTGCGTAGATTTTGTTTTTGTTTTTCGATGCAACATTTCCCAACAGTGGCATCCGAGCAAGGTCTATCCGTAGATGATATGCACGAGTAGAACACAAAGAGTTGTGGGCGGTGATAGTCATACTGCTTACCACCAACGTCTTATTTTGATTCGGCGGTATTGTGGGATGAAGCGGCCTGGACCAACCTTACATGTTCACGCACATGAGACCGGTTCCACCGACAAATGTGCAATTGGTTTTGCATAAAGGTGGCTGGCGGGTGTCTGTTTCTCCTACTTTAGTTGAATCGAATTTGACTGCGGACGGTCCTTGAAGAAGGTTAAAACAACAAACTTGATGAAACACCGTTGTGGTTTTGATGCGTAGGTAAGAACTGTTCTTACTAGAAGCCCGTAGCAGCCTCATAAAACTTGCAACAACGAAGTAGAGGACGTCTAACTTGTTTTTGCTGGCAATGTTGTGATGTGATATGGTCAAGACATGATGTGATAAACGTTATCGTATGAGATGATCGTGTTTTGTAAGATATCTGACAACCGGCAGGACCCTTATGGTTGTTTCTTTATTGTATGAAATGCAAAGGCCATGTAATTGCTTTACTTTATCACTACGCGTTAGCGATAGTTGTAGAAGCAATAGTAGGCGAGACGACCACGACGCTACGATGGAGATCAAGGTGTCGAGCCGGTGACGATGGAGATCATGGCGATGCTTTGGATATGGAGATCAAAAGCATAAGATGATGATGGCCATATCATGTCACATATTTTGATTGCATGTGATGTTTATCTTTTATGCATCTTATTTTGCTTAGTATGGTGGAAGCATTATAAGATGATCCCTTAACTAAATTTCAAGGTATAAGTGTTCTCCCTGAGTATGCACCGTTGCGACAGTTCGTCGTGTTGAGACACCATGTGATGATCGGGTGTGATAGACTCTACGTTCACATACAACATGTGCAAGACAGTTTTGCACATGCGGAATACTCGGGTTAAACTTGACGAGCCTAGCATGTACAGACATAGCCTCGGAACACTAGAGACCGAAAGGTCGAACGTGAATCATATAGTAGATATGATCAACATAGAGATGTTCACCATTGATGACTACTCCATCTCACGTGATGATCATACATGGTTTAGTTGATTTGGATAACGTATCATTTAGATGGCTTGAGGGATGTCTATCTAAGTGGGAATTCTTAAGTAATTTGATTAATTGAACTTAATTTATCATGAACTTAGTCTTGATAGTATTTGCATATCTATGTTGTAGATCAATGGCCCGTGCTACCATTTCCCTGAATTTTAATGCGTTCCTAGAGAAAGATAAGTTGAAAGATGATGGTAGCAACTACATGGACTGGGTCCGTAACTTGAGGATTATCCTCATTGCTGCACAGAAGAATTATGTTCCTGATGCACCTGTTGGAGAACGTTGCAGAAAACAAAAATTTTCCTACGGTTTCACCAAGATCCATCTAGGAGTTCATCTAGAAATGAGTGATTAGATGCATCTACATACCTTTGTAGATCGCGAGCAGAAGCGTTCAAAGAACGGGGATGAGGTAGTCGTACACGACGTGATCCAAATCACCGGAGACCTAGCACCGAACGGACGGCACCTCCGCGTTCAACACACGTATGGAACAGCCACGTCTCCTTCTTGATCCAGCAAGGGGAGAGGAGAGGTTGAGGGAGATGGCACCAGCAGCAGCACGACGGCGTGGTGTTGATGGAGCTGCAGTACTCCGGCAGGGCTTCGCCAAATGCTATGGAGGAGGAGGAGGTGTTGGAGAGGGAGAAGGAGGCAACCAAAGGCGTGTCTCAAAAGCCCTCCATCCCCCACTATATATAGGAGGGCCAAGGGGGGGGGGGCGCCGGCCCTAGGAGATCCAATCTCCTAGGGTGGGGCGGCGGCCAAGGGGGTTTTCCCTCCCCCCCAAGGCACCTAGGAGGTGCCTTCCCCTCCTAGGACTCTTTCCCCTTGTAACCCTAGGCGCATGGGCCTCTTGGGGCTGGTGCCCTTGGCCCATGTAGGCCAAGGCGCAGCCCCTACAGCCCATGTGGCTCCCCGGGACAGGTGGCCCCACCCGGTGGACCCCCGGGACCCTTCCGGTGGTCCCGGTACAATACCGATAACCCCGAAACTTGTCCCGATGCCCGAAACAGGACTTCCCATATATAAATATTTACCTCCGGACCATTCCGGAACTCCTCGTGACATCCGGGATCTCATCCGGGACTCCGAACAACATTCGGGTTACCGCATATACATATCCCTACAACCCTAGCGTCACTGAACCTTAAGTGTGTAGACCCTACGGGTTCGGGAGACATGTAGACATGACCGAGATCGCTCTCCGGTCAATAACCAACAGCGGGATCTGGATACCCATGTTGGCTCCCACATGCTCCACGATGATCTCATCGGATGAACCACGATGTCGAGGATTCAAGCAACCCCGTATACAATTCCCTTTGTCAATCGGTATGTTACTTGCCCGAGATCCGATCGTCGGTATCCCAATACCTCGTTCAACCTCGTTACCGGCAAGTCACTTTACTCGTTCCGTAATGCATGATCCCGTGACCAGACACTTGGTCACTTTGAGCTCATTATGATGATGCATTACCGAGTGGGCCCAGTGATACCTCTCCGTCATACGGAGTGACAAATCCCAGTCTCGATCCGTGTCAACCCAACAGACACTTTCGGAGATACCTGTAGTGCACCTTTATAGTCACCCAGTTACGTTGTGACGTTTGGTACACCCAAAGCACTCCTACGGTATCCGGGAGTTACACGATCTCATGGTCAAAGGAAAAGATACTTGACATTGGAAAAGCTCTAGCAAACGAACTACACGATCTTGCGCTATGCTTAGGATTGGGTCTTGTCCATCACATCATTCTCCTAATGATGTGATCCCGTTATCAATGACATCCAATGTCCATAGCCAGGAAACCATGACTATCTGTTGATCAATGAGCTAGTCAACTAGAGGCTTACTAGGGACATGTTGGTGTCTGTTATTCACACATGTATTACGATTTCCGGACAATACAATTATAGCATGAATAAAGACAATTATCATGAACAAAGAAATATAATAATAATGCTTTTATTATTGCCTCTAGGGCATATTTCCAACAGTCTCCCACTTGCACTAGAGTCAATAATCTAGTTACATTGTGATGAATCGAACACCCATGGAATTCTGGTGTTGATCATGTTTTGCCCTAGGGAGAGGTTTAGTCAACGGATCTGCTACATTCAGGTCCGTATGTACTTTACAAATCTCTATGTCTCCATCTTGAACATTTTCACGAATGGAGTTAAAGCGACGCTTGATGTGCCTTGTCTTCTTGTGAAACCTGGGCTCCTTGGCAAGTGCAATAGCTCCAGTGTTGTCACAAAAGAGTTTGATTGGCCCCAACGCATTGGGTATGACTCCTAGGTCGGTGATGAACTCCTTCACCCATATTGCTTCATGTGCTGCCTCCGAGGCTGCCATGTACTCCGCTTCACATGTAGATCCCGCCACGACGCTCTGCTTGCAGCTGCAACAGCTCACTGCTCCACCATTCAACATATACACGTATCCGGTTTGTGACTTAGAGTCATCCAGATCTGTGTCGAAGCTAGCGTCAATGTAACCCTTTACGACGAGCTCTTCGTCACCTCCATAAACGAGAAACATGTCCTTTGTCCTTTTCAGGTACTTCAGGATATTCTTGACCGCTGTCCAGTGTTCCTTGCCCGGATTACTTTGGTACCTTCCAACCAAACTTACGGCAAGGTTTACGTCAGGTCTGGTACACAACATGGCATACATAATAGATCCTATGGCTGAAGCATAGGGGATGACACTCATCTCTTCTTTATCTTTTGCCGTGGTCGGGCATTGAGCCGAGCTCAATCTCACACCTTGCAAAACAGGCAAGAACCCTTTCTTGGACTGATCCATTTTGAACTTCTTCAAAATCTTATCAAGGTATGTGCTTTGTGAAAGACCTATGAGGCGTCTTGATCTATCTCTATAGATCTTGATGCCTAATATATAAGCAGCTTCTCCAAGGTCCTTCATTGAAAAACTCTTATTCAAGTAGGCCTTGATGCTGTCCAAGAGTTCTATATCATTTCCCATCAAAAGTATGTCATCCACATATAGTATGAGAAATGCTACAGAGCTCCCACTCACTTTCTTGTAAACGCAGGCTTCTCCATAAGTCTGTGTAAACCCAAACGCTTTGATCATCTCATCAAAGCGAATGTTCCAACTCCGAGATGCTTGCACCAGCCCATAAATCGAGCGTTGGAGCTTGCACACCTTGTTAGCATTCTTAGGATCGACAAAACCTTCCGGCTGCATCATATACAACTCTTCCTTAAGGAAACCATTAAGGAATGCCGTTTTGACGTCCATTTGCCATATCTCATAATCGTAGAATGCGGCAATTGCTAACATGATTCGGACGGACTTTAGCTTCACTACCGGTGAGAAAGTCTCATCATAGTCAACTCCTTGAACTTGTCGATAACCCTTAGCGACAAGCCGAGCTTTATAGATGGTCACATTACCATCCGCGTCTGTCTTCTTCTTAAAGATCCATTTATTTTCTATGGCTCGCCGCTCAACGGGCAAGTCAGTCAAAGTCCATACTTCGTTTTCATACATGGATCCTATCTCGGATTTCATGGCTTCTAGCCATTTGTCGGAATCCGGGCCCGCCATCGCTTCTTCATAGTTCGAAGGTTCACCGTTGTCTAACAACATGATTTCCAAGACAGGGTTGCCGTACCACTCTGGTGCGGAACGTGTCCTTGTGGACCTTCGAATTTCAGTAGGAGCTTGATCAGAAGTATCTTGATCATTATTATCAACTTCCTCTCTAGTCGGTGCAGGTACCTCAGGAACATTTTCTTGAGTTGTGCCATTTTCCAGTTCACGAGGTAATACTTCATCAAGTTCTACTTCCCTCCCACTTACTTCTTTCGAGAGAAACTCCTTCTCTAGAAAGGATCCATTTCTGGCAACAAAGATCTTGCCTTCGGATCTGAGGTAGAAGGTATACCCAACTGTTTCTTTAGGGTATCCTATGAAGACGCATTTTTCTGACTTGGGTTCGAGCTTTTCAGGTTGAAGTTTCTTGACATAAGCATCGCATCCCCAAACTTTTAGAAACGACAGCTTAGGTTTCTTCCCAAACCATAATTCATACGGTGTCGTCTCAAAGGATTTCGACGGAGCCCTATTTAAAGTGAATGCGGCAGTCTCTAAAGCATAGCCCCAAAAAGATAGCGGTAAATCGGTAAGAGACATCATAGATCGCACCATATCTAATAGAGTGCGATTACGACGTTCGGACACACCATTACGCTGAGGTGTTCCAGGCGGCGTGAGTTGTGAAACTATTCCACATTTTCTTAGGTGTGTGCCAAATTCGTGACTCAAGTATTCTCCTCCATGATCTGATCGCAGAAACTTGATTTTCCTGTCACGTTGATTCTCAACCTCACTCTGAAATTCCTTGAACTTTTCAAAGGTTTCAGACTTGTGTTTCATTAAGTAGACATACCCATATCTACTCAAGTCATCAGTGAGGGTGAGAACATAACGATAGCCACCGCGAGCCTCAACACTCATTGGACCGCACACATCAGTATGTATGATTTCCAATAAGTTGGTTGCTCGCTCCATTGTTCGTGAGAACGGAGTCTTGGTCATTTTACCCATGAGGCATGGTTCGCACGTGTCAAATGATTCATAATCAAGAGACTCTAAAAGTCCATCTGCATGGAGCTTCTTCATGCATTTGACACCTATGTGACCAAGGCGGCAGTGCCACAAGTATGTGGGACTATCATTATCAACCTTAAATCTTTTGGTATTCACACTATGAATATGTGTAATATTACGTTCGAGATTCATTAAGAATAAACCATTGACCATCGGAGCATGACCATAAAACATATCTCTCATATAAATAGAACAACCATTATTCTCGGATTTAAATGAGTAGCCATCTCGTATTAAACGAGATCCTGATACAATGTTCATGCTCAAACTTGGCACTAAATAACAATTATTGAGGTTTATAACTAATCCCGTAGGTAAATGTAGAGGTAGCGTGCCGACGGCGATCACATCGACCTTGGAACCATTTCCGACGCGCATCGTCACCTCGTCCTTCGCCAGTCTCCGTTTATTCCACAGCTCCTGCTGTGAGTTACAAATATGAGCAATGACACCGGTATCAAATACCCAGGAGTTACTACGAGTACTGGTAAGGTACACATCAATTACATGTATATCAAATATACCTTTGGTTTTGCCGGCCTTCTTGTCCGCTAAGTATTTGGGGCAGTTCTGTTTCCAGTGACCCTTCCCGTTGCAATAAAAGCACTCAGTCTCGGGCTTGGGTCCATTCTTTGGCTTCTTCCCAACAGCTTGCTTGCTAGGCGCGGCAACTTCCTTGCCGTCCTTCTTGGAGTTCTTTTTACCCTTGCCCTTCTTGAACTTAGTGGTTTTATTTACCATCAACACTTGATGTTCCTTCTTGACTTCTACCTCTGCTGATTTCAGCATTGCAAATACCTCAGGAATGGTCTTTTGCATCCCCTGCATATTGAAGTTCATCACAAAGCTCTTGTAGCTTGGTGGAAGCGACTGGAGGATTCTGTCAATGACCGCGTCATCCGGGAGATTAACTCCCAGCTGAGTCAAGCGGTTATGTAACCAAGACATAGTGAGTATGTGCTCACTGACAGAACTATTTTCCTCCATCTTACAGCTGAAGAATTTGTCGGAGACTTCATATCTCTCGACCCGGGCATGAGCTTGAAAAACCATTTTCAGCTCTTCGAACATCTCATATGCTCCATGTCTCTCAAAATGATTTTGGAGCCCCGGCTCTAAACTGTAAAGCATGCCGCACTGAGCGAGGGAGTAGTCATCAGCACGTGTCTGCCAAGCGTTCACAACGTCTTGGTTTTGTGGGACGGGTGGATCACCGAGCGGTGCTTGCAGGACATAATCTTTCTTGGCAGCTATGAGGATGATCCTCAGGTTTCGGACCCAGTCCATATAGTTGCTGCCATCGTCTTTCAGCTTGGTTTTCTCTAGGAACGCGTTGAAATTGAAGACAACGTTGGCCATTTGATCTACAAGACATATTGTAAAGATTTTAGACTAAGTTCATGATAATTAAGTTCATCCAATCAAATTATTCAATGAACTCCCACTTAGATAGACATCCCTCTTCTAGTCATCTAAGTATAACATGATCCGAGTCAACTAGGCCGTGTCCGATCATCACGTGAGACGGACTAGTCAACGTCGGTGAACATCTTCATGTTGATCGTATCTTCTATACGACTCATGCTCGACCTTTCGGTCTTCTGTGTTCCGAGGCCATGTCTATACACATGCTAGGCTCGTCAAGTTAACCCTAAGTGTTTTTGCACGTGTAAAACTGTCTTACACCCGTTGTATGTGAACGTAAGGATCTATCACACCCGATCATCACGTGGTGCTTCGAAACGACGAACTTTAGCAACGGTGCACAGTTAGGGGAGAACACTTCTTGAAATTGTTGTGAGGGATCATCTTATTTACTACCGTCGTTCTAAGCAAACAAGATGAAAAACATGATAAACATCAAATGCAATCAAATAATAATAGTGACATGATATGGCCAATATCACATAGCTCCTTTGATCTCCATCTTGGGGCTCCATGATCATCTTGTCACCGGCATGACACCATGATCTCCATCATCATGATCTCCATCATTGTGTCTCCATGAAGTTGCTCACCAACTATTACTTCTACTACTATGGCTAACGCGTTTAGCAATAAAGTAAAGTAATTTACATGGCGTTTCTTAATGACACGCAGGTCATACAAAAATAAAGACAACTCCTATGGCTCCTGCCGGTTGTCATACTCATCGACATGCAAGTCGTGATTCCTATTACAATAGCATGAACACCTCATACATCACATATAGATCATTCATCATTCATCACAACTTTGGCCATATCATATCACAAAGCACTTGCTGCAAAAACAAGTTAGACGTCCTCTAATTGTTGTTGCATGTTTTACGTGGCTGAAGTAGGGTTCTAGCAAGAACGTTTTCTTACCTACGTGAAAGCCACAACGTGATTTGTCAACTTCTATTTACCCTTCATAAGGACCCTGTTCATCGAATCCGCTCCAACTAAAGTAGGAGAGACAGACACCCGCCAGCCACCTTATGCAACTTGTGCATATTAGTCGGTGGAACCGGTCTCACGTAAGCATACCTGTAAGGTTGGTCCGGGCCGCTTCATCCCACAATACCATTGAAGCAAGATAAGACTAGTAACGGCAAGAAAGTTGACAACATCTACGCCCACAACAAATTGTGTTCTACTCGCGCAAGAAGAACTACGCATAGACCTAGCTCATGATGCCACTGTTGGAGAACGTTGCAGAAAACAAAAATTTTCCTACGGTTTCACCAAGATCCATCTAGGAGTTCATCTAGCAACGAGTGATTAGATGCATCTACATACCTTTGTAGATCGCGAGCGGAAGTGTTCAAAGAACGGGGATGAGGTAGTCGTACACGACGTGATCCAAATCACCGGAGATCCTAGCACCGAACGGACGGCACCTCCGCGTTCAACACACGTACGGAACAGCCACGTCTCCTCCTTCTTGATCCAGCAAGGGGAGAGGAGAGGTTGAGGGAGATGGCACCAGCAGCAGCACGACGGCGTGGTGTTGATGGAGCTGCAGTACTCCGGCAGGGCTTCGCCAAGCGCTATGGAGGAGGAGGAGGTGTTGGAGAGGGAGAAGGAGGCAACCAAAGGCGTGTCTCAAAAGCCCTCCATCCCCCACTATATATAGGAGGGCCAAGGGGGGGGGCGCCGGCCCTAGGAGATCCAATCTCCTAGGGTGGGGCGGCGGCCAAGGGGGGTTTCCCTCCCCCCCAAGGCACCTAGGAGGTGCCTTCCCCTCCTAGGACTCTTTCCCCTTGTAACCCTAGGCGCATGGGCCTCTTGGGGCTGGTGCCCTTGGCCCATGTAGGCCAAGGTGCAGCCCCTACAGCCCATGTGGCCCCCCGGGACAGGTGGCCCCACCCGGTGGACCCCCGGGACCCTTCCGGTGGTCCCGGTACAATACCGATAACCCCGAAACTTGTCCCGATGCCCGAAACAGGACTTCCCATATATAAATATTTACCTCCGGACCATTCCGGAACTCCTCGTGACGTCCGGGATCTCATCCGGGACTCCAAACAACATTCGGGTTACCGCATATACATATCCCTACAACCCTAGCGTCACTGAACCTTAAGTGTGTAGACCCTACGGGTTCGGGAGACATGTAGACATGACCGAGATCGCTCTCCGGTCAATAACCAACAGCGGGATCTGGATACCCATGTTGGCTCCCACATGCTCCACGATGATCTCATCGGATGAACCACGATGTCGAGGATTCAAGCAACCCCGTATACAATTCCCTTTGTCAATCGGTATGTTACTTGCCCGAGATCCGATCGTCGGTATCCCAATACCTCGTTCAACCTCGTTACCGGCAAGTCACTTTACTCGTTCCGTAATGCATGATCCTGTGACCAGACATTTGGTCACTTTGAGCTCATTATGATGATGCATTACCGAGTGGGCCCAGTGATACCTCTCCGTCATACGGAGTGACAAATCCCAGTCTCGATCCGTGTCAACCCAACAGACACTTTCGGAGATACCTGTAGTGCACCTTTATAGTCACCCAGTTACGTTGTGACGTTTGGTACACCCAAAGCACTCCTACGGTATCCGGGAGTTACACGATCTCATGGTCAAAGGAAAAGATACTTGACATTGGAAAAGCTCTAGCAAACGAACTACACGATCTTGCGCTATGCTTACATCATTCTCCTAATGATGTGATCCCGTTATCAATGACATCCAATGTCCATAGCCAGGAAACCATGACTATCTGTTGATCAACGAGCTAGTCAACTAGAGGCTTACTAGGGACATGTTGGTGTCTGTTATTCACACATGTATTATGATTTCTTGATAATACAATTATAGCATGAATAAAGACAATTATCATGAACAAAGAAATATAATAATAATGCTTTTATTATTGCCTCTAGGGCATATTTCCAACAGCACCACTAGGTGAAAGGCCTGCTGCAGGAGCATATGATGATGTTTTGAATGTGTGGCAAGCTCGATCTGATGACTATTCGATAGTTCAGTGTGCCATGGTTTACGGCTTAGAATCGGGACTTCAAAGATGTTTTGAACATCATGGAGCATATGGGATGTTCCAGGAGTTGAAGTTAATATTTCAAGAAAATGCTTGAGTTGATAGATATGAAGTCTCCAACAAGTTCTATAGCTGCAAGATGGAGGGGAACAATTCTGTCAGTGAACACATACTCAGAATGTCTGGATATCATAATCACTTGTCTCAGCTGGGAGTTAATCTTCCAGATGATAGTGTTATTGATAGAGTTATCCAATCACTGCCACCAAGCTACAAAGGCTTCGTGATGAACTATAATATGCAAGGGATGGAGAAGACAATTCCCGAGCTCTTTGGAATGCTCAACACTACTAGGGAAAAGCTTATAGGCAGACGCTACTGCTACTTACCAGTAGCGCGGGTTTTTACCCCTCGCTACTACTAAGTTGATACTAGTAGCACAATTTTTTAACCCGCGCTACTACTAAGCGGTCTCTACCGTGCCCTCCCGGAACATGCCATAGTAGTAGCGAGGGGTACAAACCCGCGCTACTACTAAGTTGATAGTAGTAGCGCGGTTTTATACCCCTCGCTACTACTAAGTATGGGGTAGGTGAAATCCCCGTATCCTCGGCCGAATCCCTCCTCTCTCCCTCACTTCCCCCTCTCTCACTTTCCTCGTCTCTCCCTCATACTCCAGTGGTGGCCGCCGTTGGTACACTCTGCTTTCTTCCCCCTCCCTCTCCGAGATCCCTCCGGTGGGCGGTCGCTGGAGCTCCTCGTTGCCGCCAAGATGTGGAAGCGCGACCTCGGCATCTTCCTCCTTGTCGCCTTCACCGTCTTCTTCTCGATCCAGGTCAGCCCTCCTCCTCCCCCTCTCCGATTCGATCCGGAACCCTAGCTGACCCACCCCCCTCCTCCTCCGGTAGCACGAGGGCGACTTCTCGTTCCGGGAGGCGTGGTACCACCTGTCTGACAACGGGTTCCCGATCAAGCACGACGTGGACCGCCTCCCGCTGTCGCTCGTCGCCGACCTCAATGGCGACGGCCGCCGCGAGGTGCTGCTCCCCACGCATGATGCCAAGATCCAGGTCCTCTAGCTCCCGGCCCACGCCGGGCTGGCCTCCACAGCCGCCCTCGACGACTTCCACAAGGCGCACGTCATGGCCGAGATCTCCCTGCATTGACAGCACGCATGGGGTCGATATTGTTTTTGGTTTTTCAAATTAATAGTAGTAGCGCGGGTCACAGACACGCGCTACAGATAGTTAGTAGTAGCGCGTGTCGAACCCGCGCTACTACTAACACACGTACTCGTAGCGCGGGATGCACCACGCTACTACTACTAGTTAGCTGTAGTGCCGTAGTAGTAGCGCAGGCACCCGCGCTACTACTAGCTTTTAACCCGCGCTACTACTAGGCTTTTTCCTAGTAGTGCAAAGCTGCGGAGGTAGAAATCAAGAAGGAGCATCAAGTGTTGATGGTTAACAAGACCACTAGTTTCAAGAAAAGGGGCAAGGGAAAGAAGGGGAACTTCAAGAAGAACGGCAAGCAAGTTGCCACTCCCGGGAAGAAGCCTAAAGCTGGACTTAAGCCTGAAACTGAGTGCTTCTACTGCAAAGGGACTGGACACTAGAAGCGGAACCGCCCCAAGTATTTGGCGGATAAGAAGGATGGTAAAGTGAACAAAGGTATATTTGATATACATGTTATTGATGTGTACCTTACTAATGCTCATAGTAGCACCTGGGTATTTGATACTGGTTTGGTTTCTCATATTTGTAACTCGAAACAGGAGCTATGGACAAACGAAGATTGTCTAAGTACGAGGTGACGATGCACGTCGGGAATGGTTCCAAAGTCGATGTGATCACCGTCGGCACGCTACCTCTACATCTACCTTAGGGATTAGTTTTAGACCTAAATAATTGTTATTTGGTGCCATCGTTGAGCATGAACATTATATCTGGATCTTGTTTAGTGCAAGACGGTTATTCATTTAAATCCGAGAATAATGGTTGTTCTATTTATACGAGTAATATCTTTTATGATCATGCATCCGTGAAGAGTGATCTATTTTGTTGAATCTCGATTGTGGTGATACATATATTCATAATATTGATGCCAACAGATGCAAAGTTGATAATGATAGTGCAACATATTTGTGGCACTGCCGTTTAGGTCATATTGGTGTAAAGCGCATGGAGAAACTCCATGCAGATGGGCTTTTGGAATCACTTGATTATGAATCATTTGCTTGCGAACCATGCCTCATAGACAAGATGACTAAAACTCCATTCTCCAGATAAATGGAGCAAGCCAATGACTTATTGGAAATAATACATACCGATGTATGCGGTCCGATGAGTGTTGAGGCACGCGGTGGGTATCATTATTTTCTGACCTTCACAGATGATTTGAGCAGATATGGGTATATCTACTTAATGAAACATAAGTCTAAAACATTTGAAAAGTTCAAAGAATTTCAGAGTGATGTGGAGAATCATCGTAACAAGCAAATAAAGTTTCTATGATCTTATCATGGAGGCCAATATTTGAGTTATGAGTTTGGCCTTGATTTAAAACAATGTGGAATAGTTTCACAACTCACGCCACCTGGAACATCACAGCGAAATGGTGTGTCCGAACGTCGTAACCATACTTTATTAGATATGGTGCGATCTATGATGTCTCTTACCGATTTACCACTATCATTTTGGGGTTATGCATTAGAGACTGATGCATTCAGGTTAAATAGGGCACCGTCTAAATCTGTTGAGATGACACCATATGAACTATGGTTTGGCAAGAAACCTAAGCTATTGTTTCTTAAAGTTTTGGGTTGCGACACTTATGTCAAAAGGCTTCAGCCTGATAAGCTCGAACCCAAATCGGAGAAGTGCGTATTCATAGGATACCCTAAGGAAACAATTGGGTACACCTTCTACCACAGATCTGAAGGTAAGATTTTTGTTGCCAAGAATGGAACCTTTCTAGAGAAGGAGTTTCTCTCGAAGGAAGTGAGTGGGAGGAAAGTAGAACTTGATGAGGTTGTTGTACCTTCTCTCAATTTGGAAAGTATCTCATCAGAGAAATCCGTTCCCGTGATCCCTACACCAACTAGAGAGGAAGCTAATGATGATGATCATGAAACTTCAGATCAAGTTACTATTGAACCTCGTAGGTCAACCAGAGCACGATCTGCACCAGAGTGGTATGGTAATCCTGTTCTAGAAGTTATGTTACTAGACCATGGCGAACTTACGAACTATGAAGAAGCTATGATGAGCCCAAATTCCGATAAATGGCTTGAAGCCACGAAATCTGAGATAGGATCCATGTATGAGAACAAAGTATGGACTTTGGTGGACTTGCCTGATGATCAGCGAGCCATAGAAAGTAAAGGGATCTTCAAGAAGAAGACTGACGTTAATGGTAATTTTACTGTCTACAAAGCTCGACTTGTCGCAAAAGGTTTTCGACAAGTTCAAGGAGTTGACTACAATGAGACTTCCTCACCCGTAGCGATTCTTAAGTCTGTCCGAATTATGTTAGCAATTGCCGCAATTTATGATTATGAAATCTGGCAAATGGACGTCAAAACTGCATTCCTTAGTGGATTTCTTAAAGAAGAGTTGTATATGATGCAACCAGAAGGTTTTTTCAATCCTAAAGGTGCTAACAAAGTGTGCAAGCTCCAGCGACCCATCTATGGACTGGTGCAAGCATCTCGGAGTAGGAATATATGCTTTGATGAGGTGATTGTCGGTGTCAAAACCTACGGATCTCGGGTAGGGGGTCCCGAACTATGCGTCTAAGGCGGATGGTAACAGGAGGCAGGGGAGACGATGTTTTACCCAGGTTCAGGCCCTCTTGATGGAGGTAAAACCCTACGTCCTGCTTGATTATGCTTGATAATATGGGTATTACAAGAGTTGATCTACCACGAGATTGGAGAGGCTAAACCCTAGAAGCTAGCCTATGGTATGATTGTATGTTGTCCTACGGACTAAAACCCTTCAGTTTATATAGACACCGGAAGGGGCTAGGGTTACACAAGGTCGGTTACAAAGGAGGAGATATACATATCCGTATTGCCTAGCTTGCCTTCCACGCCAAGTAGAGTCCCATCCGGACACGGGACGAAGTCTTCAATCTTGTATCTTCATAGTCCAACAGTCCGGCCAAAGGATATAGTCCGGCTGTCCGGAGACCCCCTAATCCAGGACTCCCTTAGTAGCCCCTGAACCAGGCTTCAATGACGATGAGTCCGGCGCGCAGTGTTGTCTTCGGCATTGCAAGGCGGGTTCCTCCTCCGAATACACCATGGAAGAATTTGAATACAAGGATAGTGTTTGACCCTGCAAAATAAGTTCCACATACTACCGTAGAGAGAATAATATTACCACAAATGTAATCTGCTGACACCTTTTGGCGGCATGACATCACGTGACGGCCCGGTATTTATTTGAACCGCTTTTCTTTAACCAGCCCCGCACATAACGCGAGACGGTTTCTTGACACGTCTTGTCAAAGCAGAGATCGTGTTCCCCTTATTACGGGATTCTCATCAATACAAACGTGGGTAACCCAACCGTGCCTAGGACTCCTAGATTTTAGGCAAGTCCCAAACGGCCACGAGGACGATGCTTGATATTCACCCTCTTTATAGAGGGACAAGGATGTTACTTTTCTCCCTCCCGTGCTCAATCGAATCCCTCCCCCGCCTCGAGTTCTAACACCCAAAGCCAAGGTCAGGTGCTTCGGACCTTCAATCATGTCCGGATCCAGCCTTCAAGGCCGGTGGATGTCTTCCTCCATCACGGAGGAGGACATCAAGAAGTTGAGGGAGGCCAGATATCTGACCACCGGAATTTCGCATAGGCTGCCCACCCGAGGGCAGGTCGTCCCTACCCCCGAACCCAACGAGAGCGTTGTGTTCGTCTCCCACTTCCTCCGAGGACTAGGCCTCGCTCTGGATCCCTTTGTCAGGGGTCTTATGTTCTATTACGGGCTGGATTTTCACGATCTGGCCCCGGACTCCCTTCTTCACATCTCGTCATTGTCGTTTGTGAGGCCTTCCTCCGCATTACCCCTCACTTCGGCTTGTGGCTCAAGACCTTCGATGTGAAGCCGAAGATGGTCGAGGGACAGTACGCAGCGTGCGGAGGTGCTTTAATAAGCAAAATTGCTGATGCTCCATGGCCAAAGGGTTCCTTTCCAGAGGTGTCCGGATTATGGCAACGGGAGTGGTTTTACGTCATAGCTCCCCGAAGTGCCAAGTGGGTAGCTGCCCCCACCTTTCGCTCGGGCCCTCCACCACAACTGATGTCATGGATCCGTAGGGGACTGAGCTGGGGTCCAGCCAAGGACGTGCCAATACTGCAGAGCCGTATCCGAGATCTCTTCGAGGGAGATTTCTGTCTGATTATGGTAATGCAAGTCATGCTGGTTCGTCGAGTCCAGCCTTGCAAACGCCGGCCCCTCCGTATGTGGGAATTCAACCCAGAAGGACCATGCACTATTCAGAATTTCCTCGGCATGACGCACGAGGAGATGTACAAATTGTTCTTCGGACCCCAAATAGAGTGTCCGGACACCACCGAGGATGTGGGCCTGAGCAGCAACTGCACCGCTGCCCAAGTAAGTAATCCCATGGCCGAACACACCGTCCTTTTATTTATCATGACATCATCCTAAAGAATCGCTCTTTGACTAGGACTGGATAACAAAGGCGAAGATGATCCGGTGTTCGCCCCCCCTTCTTGAAGGCTTGGACAATCCGGTGCTGGAAAAGATGCTCGAGCCAACACCTTGCCCGGTGCCCTCAAAGGAAGATGAAGGGGGAATAAAGAGGGCAAAAGCGGGCCTCCATCGCTACCTATTCCAACCGAGAGAATGAGCATCTCCGTGAGGGAGGATAACTGAGGGGAAGAATCTGACATTCTCTCTCCCCGGGGAAGGAAGAGGACTACCTCCGAAGATCCGGAAATCAAGGTTTCCAAACGGGAGAAGAAATCTCCGCCAGAGGGTCCTGCCTCGGAGGGTGTTCTTGCCGCACAATGTCCGCGCGGGGATCAGCCCTCTAACGAGCTGTAAGTAATCAAAAGGTATTTAGTGAAGATATCCTACCTTACCTCTCAGGAAAATAACCGAAGTATTTATCTTGCAGTTCGGATCTTAGCCCTTCTCAGCTGAGCTCGTCTTCGGGGGATCTTCTTCCGGAGATGATGGAGAGTGAAACGCCTCCCCCCTGCCACACCGCCTTACGAGGCGGGCAACCCTGAGGTGTCGTCGCGGAGGGCTTCTCCTGATCCGGCAAGGCCAGAAGGTAATCCTATGGCCACCCGAAGTCCTCAGTATCCGGCTCCCGAAGAGAGCAATCAAAAGAGTCCGACACCGTCTGGTGCGCAGTCGGATGTACGGAGGGATCTGCTGGAGAAGGCGGTTATCTCAGAAGAGCATCGCACATTGATGGATACAGTGATTGAAAGGATTTCGTCCGCCGAAAGCGGGCTGCATGAAGCCTTTATGAGTCCACTGACGGGTTTTGAGGTACGTGAAATGATGTATATTTTTGAAAGTACCACACATTTTTAGATGTGCCCTGTGTAGATAGTAGCCCCTGAGTCTCTGCTTGTCGTCGAAAATGGCGGCAAACAGAGGATCATAGTCCCAGGTAATAACCAGACTGCCTTTATGTGCAGGTGATGGAGGCTTCGGTGGCTAGCCGGACTGATGGGTATGCCGAACTAAAGCGGCAGCTAGATGAGGCAGATGCCGACATCGTGCTTGTCAATGAGCGGCTTGACGAGGCACAGGGTGAGTGGCCTTTCTGGTGATCATCACATAATAAGAGCAGCATGATGCCATTATCTTTAATATGTTGTGACTGCAGATGGAGCGGCCACCGTGGGGACCCTTCAGGCGGAGCTTGCCCGAGCCAAGGGGCAAGCAAGGAGTAGCAATGCGGCTGCTTTGCAAGCGGCCGAAGAATTAAGGGCCGAACAGGCCGCACATTGCGAGAGAAAAGAGAAAATGGCCAAGATGGCTGTAAAGTTAAAAGATACTGCCGACCGTTGCTAGCTTCTTGAAGAAGAAAACCGGGCGAAGGCGACGGACCTAGAAAAGGCCACGATGGCGACCAAAGATACCCGCTCTGTGATGAGAGCGAAAAAGGAGGAGCTGCGTCAAGCCGGGGATATCGCGGCTGGGAAACCCTTTATGCTGCGGAGGAAGTTTGGAGATCCTCAGTATGCCCCTCTGGACCGGCTGTGGAGTTCGGCGGACGCATATCTGAACTTGGCGGCGAGTGCTGTCGACGCGGCCGAATACTTCCGAGATCAAACAGATCGTGAAGTGGACAAGCTATTCTGGTCACAATTTAATGTTCCAGAGCATCCGCTTCCATTGACTGATCAGCTTGCCGAATGGGCCGAGCTGAATAGATTGTCCGGACTCGCCATGAGGTCTGTTGTGGATCATCTGTGGCCGGAAAGGCCAAAGCTGAACAACTATTTTAGTTTGGTGCAGCAGTTCCTTAGTGCGGTGCCGCGCATTAATGCGATGAAGAGGTCGGCGTGCATCGAAGGCTCGCGGATGGCCCTTGCCCGTGTTGAAACATACTGGGCGGAGATGGATGCCACCACTGTTGCGGCGCAGGGTTCGGCCATAGGCCGAGTGGCTGCCGAGCACTATTTTGAAGAAGTTCTTGAAGGTGCTCGTTCGATAGAGGCCCAGTGCTCGAAGAATATTATGTTTGAGTGACATGTATTTCCATTGTAAAAACAATGTTTTATTAAGTTTATCAAGGCTGTATTTATACTTTTGCCCGAAAGTATTATGATGCCTCCTGTGCGGCCGTTTATGTATATATGTATATAACCTGAAAGATTGCAGTCGTCGGCTTCAGCCCCCACGCATATAATGCGGGGGTGTTCGCAGAAGATGCATGTTCACACTTGACCCAACGTCTTGTTCCATTAAGGAGGTGATAGCGCAGCGAACTAGGCAAGCGGACTATAATGCTTTAACACTTTCACTTAGCCAGAGGAGTTTGACAGTGGGGCTACTATATAGCCCCTGGTGGCTCCACACTCATCCGAATTCGGGGTGCGTACATGCCTGGCCGGGAAACGGCCCTTTGTTAAGGCGGAGGAATCCCGAAGATTCTGATAGGTCATCGAGTGGTTGACCAGTCTCACGCTATATCATGACAGTCAGTTTTCGGCTTTCTCTACTGAGGTGCTCGTCCGAATGAACCATGGCACAATCACAGTAGTTCTCCTGGTGCCACCTTAGCCGATAGAGCAGAACGTAAGGCAGCAAAACATAGGAGCCGGGCAAACCCAACATTTGACCAAAGACATGATTCGGAGCTGATGCATATAAGGCCAAACTCACGACGCCGAACACTCCCTAAGGTATTCGGTCTTTATGGTGTAAACCGGGCCTAAACAGTGCCCTTTGTAATAAGCCCCTGGTGTCCAGGTACATGCAATATTCTGACGTGGCCGCATGCCAATACGTCAGCATCCTTCTCAATTGTAGTGAGAATCCAAGGGATGTGTATTAACAAGAGAGAGTAAAAAATGTTTACGCAGGGTCTTAATCTAAAAAGAATCCTTGGAACAGGTCCCTGCTGCACGTCTACGCCTGTGTCTCTGTTGTGCCGTATTCTGGACGGGTGTAGCACGATGGTCATCTGAAAAAGAGAGGAACTTAATTGAAAAGTTGTCGTGCAAAAGGTAAGTTATACTAAATAAACAATATGAGTAAAGTTGAGCCTGATTGTCACTCGTGCACGTGCGTTGAGCCCCTTGTATTGTAATAGGGGTATAGCCATCAAACCTGTATCAATTACATATAGCAGTACCGGACTCGTCCAACCATGTCCGTGGTCTTAACGACCTGTCCGATGCTTTAGTTGGTGAGGCCGTTTAGTGTGCGATTGCCAAGGCAGCTGCACGGTCTTCCGTGTGCAAGGAGCGCTCAATATTTCCATTTACTGTAATGATGCTACGTGGACCGGGCATCTTAAGCATGAGAGAAGCGTAATGCGGTATTGCGTTAAAGCGAGCGAAAGCTTCGCGCCCAAGTAGAGCTTGATAGCCACTCTGGAACGGAGCGATGTGGAAGGTTAACTTTTCGCTGTGGAAGTTATTGGGAAAGCTGAATATAACCTCTAGTAGCAGGGAGCCCGTGCAATGGGCTTCTGGGCCTGGCGTTACTCCTTTAAAGGTAGTATTGCTATGCCTAATTTTTGCTGGGTCTACCCCCATGTTGCGGACTGTGTCCTGATATATCAGGTTTAAACTGCTTCCGCCGTCCATCAGGACTCGTGTAAAGTGGTATCCGTCAATTATTGGTCTAATACCAAGGCAGCCCATCCTGCCCGCAGGATACTAGCCGAGTAATCCCGATGGTCAAAAGTGATCGGTTGGGACGACCAGTGGCAGAACTCCGCGGTGATAGGCCCTGGGACATGTGGCTCTAGGCGTGCCACTTTGTTTCTCCCCTTTATCACGTGTAACACGTCGACTATTTTGACTTCTGGTGGGAATTTTTTCTGTTCCCCAATGCTATGCTTGCGAGGCTCGTCCTCGTCTTCGCTTGGTGTATCCTGCCCCTTGTGTTCGGCGTTAAGCTTGCCGGACTTCTTGAAGACCCAACATTCTCTATGGGTATGATTTGCAGGTTTATCAGGGGTGCTATGGATCTGACATATTTGGTCCAGAATCTTGTTTAGGCTGGACAATTCATCTCTGTTGCCTTTGGGGGGCATCTTTTGCTAACCTGGCCGAGAGCTTTTGAATCCGGCGTTTACCGCTGTGCTCTTCGGGCTGTCTTCTTTATTCCGGGGCTTGTTTTTGCTACGTCATGATTTCCCGTTTCCGTCCCTGACTTCGTATGTACTTGGGTCGCTGGTGCTGCATCGGGCTAACCAGCTGTCCTAGCCCGCGCAAAAGCGGGTCATGAGGCTTGTTAATGCTGCCATTGTTCTCGGCTTTTCTTGGCCGAGGTGTTTGGCAAGCCATTCGTCTCGAACGCTGTGCTTGAAAGCTGCTAAGGCTTCGGCGTCCGGACAATCGACTATTTGGTTCTTTTTAGTGAGGAACCTATTCCAAAGCTTTCGGGCTGACTCTCCGGGCTGTTGAGTTATATGACTTAAATCGTCTGCATCCGGTGGTCGGACATAGGTCCCTTGAAAATTTGGCCAAAAGGCATCTTCGAGCTCTTCCCAGCTTCCAATGTAGTTTTCGGGGAGGCTTTTAAGCCAGTGCCGAGCTGGCCCTTTGAGCTTGAGGGGTAAGTACTTGATGGCGTGGAGATCGTCTCCTCGAGCCATATGGATATGGAGGATGTAGTCCTCAATCCAGACCCCAGGGTCTGTCGTTCCATCGTACGCCTCTATGTTTATAGGTTTGAATCCCTCTGGAAATTCCTGGTCCACCACCTCATCGGTGAAACATAGGGGGTGTGCGGCGCCCCTGTATTTGGGTGTACCGTGTTATTGGGATGTTTGTTGTGTTGCATTGCGTGCTGGAGCGCGCTTGCATGGCCCGTAGATGGATCTGGTTGCGCCGTACTTTTGGTGCGAGTCCTCACGTGGATCGCGTACCGACTTATGTGCGACGTCGTTTGCCGTTCTATGTTGGCCACGAGGTCGTCTATCCGACTGGATGGCCATTTTGTTTTTTGATTGCGGGGGATCTAAGGCCTCCTCATCGAATTCATGTAGCAACTTTCGTTTCGGGTAGCTCTTGGTGTGGTGATTGCCGCCGTACTTCGCTGCAGTGTTGAGTACTTCACTCCATCTGATTCTGAGTGTGTCTTGTGCAGCCCTGAGCCTTTGCTTCTGCTTTTTCAGACTCCTCGCAGTGGCAACCAGCCTTTGATGGGCTTTCTGTTGCTCCGGGTGCCTGTCCGGTGTGATATTGTCCAGACTGTTATCTTCGACGGGGTCGGGTTGCTCGGTTTGATTCTCCGTGTTACCCTGGTCGGGCGATGGTTCACCCTGCTCTATCGCTGGGTCTATATGACCGCTGTTTCTACCGAGGCGGGATTTGGAGCGGTGCTTACGCCGCCGCTTTGCCTGCTTCTCGAGGGAACAACCCTTCGCTGCGTCCTTCCGTTCCTCGTCGTCGTTTTCTTTGGGTGTGTCCACCATGTATACATCATATGATGAAGTGGGCGTCCAGTGCCCTGTGGGTAGTGGTTCCTGTTCGTCTCCTGCATCGTCGTCCATACCATCGATGTCTTTAGAGTCGAAGTCGAGAATGTCGGTCAAATCGTCGACAGTGGCTACTAAGTGGGTGGTGGGTGGGCGGCGAATTTCTTCGTCATCCGCATCCCAATCCTGCCGAACATAGTTCGGCCCGGACTCTCCTGACAGGGAGAGAGACCTTAATGAGTTCAGTATGTCGCCGAAGGGCGAGTGCTGAAAAATATCCGCGGAGGTAAGCTCCATGATCGGCGCCCAGTCGGATTCAATAGGTATGGGCGCAGGCGGTTCGGAGTCCGTGGCCGGGGAAGAATCCGGTAGTTCGGCGTCACGACTCCCGTGAAGGGTAAGGTCGATACTCGGCTCGATCGCCGCTGAGGATACGGCCTCCGTGTCGGGGTCTATCCACCCGTCCATGGATGGCACAACTAGTTCCGAATTGAGGGTCGGAGCGGTTGCTGGTGCGATATCCTGAACACTGTCCGATGCTAGAGCTAAATCATGCTCATCGTGACCGTGTGGTGCACAAGGCAGGGGCTCGAATTCGTCGAAGATCAAGTCCCCGCGGATATCGGCCGTGTAGTTTAAGCTTCCAAACCTGACCTGGTGGCCAGGGGCATAACTCTCGATCTGCTCCAGATGGCCAAGCGAGTTGGCCCGCAGTGCGAAGCCGCCGAATACAAAGATCTGTCCGGGGAGAAAAGTCTCACCCTGGACTGCATCGCTATCGATGATTGAAGGAGCCATCAAGCCTAATGATGACGACACAGAGGAACTCTCAATGAAAGCACCAATGTCGGTGTCAAAACCGGCGGATCTTGGGTAGGGGGTCCCAAACTATGCGTCTAAGGCGGATGGTAACAGGAGGCAGGGGACACGATGTTTTACCCAGGTTCGGGCCCTCTTGATGGAGGTAAAACCCTACGTCCTGCTTGATTATACTTGATAATATGGGTATTACAAGAGTTGATCTACCACGATATCGGAGAGGCTAAACCCTAGAAGCTAGCCTATGGTATGATTGTATGTTGTCCTACGGACTAAAACCCTCCGGTTTATATAGACACCGGAAGGGGCTAGGGTTACACAAGGTCGGTTACAAAGGAGGAGATATACATATCCGTATTGCCTAGCTTGCCTTCCACGCCAAGTAGAGTCCCATCCGGACACGGGACAAAGTCTTCAATCTTGTATCTTCATAGTCCAACAGTCCGGCCAAAGGATATAGTCCGTCTGTCCGGAGACCCCCTAATCCAGGACTCCCTCAGTGATCATAGCATATGGTTTTATACAGACTTTCACAGAAGCCTGTATTTACAAGAAAGCGAGTAGGAGCTCTGTAGCATTTCTAATATTATATGTGGATGACATATTGTTGATTGGAAATGATGTAGAATTTCTGGATAGCATAAAAGGATACTTGAATAAGAGTTTTTCGATGAAAGACCTCGGTGAAGCTGCTTATATATTTGGCATCAAGATCTATAGAGATATATCAAGACGCTTAATAGGACTTTCACAAAGAACATACCTTGCCAAACTTTTGAAGAAGTTCAAAATGGATCAGTCAAAGAAAGGGTTCTTGTGTGTGTTGCAAGGTGTGAAATTGAGTCAGACTCAATGCCCGACCACTGCAGAAGATAGAGAGAAAATGAAAGTCATTCCCTATGCCTCAGCCATAGGTTCTATCATGTATGCTATGTTGTGTACCAGACCTGATGTGTGCCTTGCCATAAGTCTGTCAGGGAGGTACCAAAGTAATCCAGGAGTGGATCACTAGAAAGCAGTCAAAAACATCCCGAAGTACTTGAAAAGGACCAAGGATATGTTTCTCGTTTATGGAGGTGACAAAGAGCTCGTCATAAATGGTTACATCGATGCTAGCTTTGGCAATGATCCGGAAGACTCTAAGTCAAAAACCGGGTACGTATTTATTTTTTGAATGATGGAGCTGTCAGTTGGTGTAGTTCCAAGCAAAGCGTCGTGGCGGGATCTATGTGTGAAGTGGAGTACACAGCTACTTCGGAAGCAGCAAATGAAGGAGTCTGGATGACGGAGTTCATATGCGATCTAGGCGTAATACCTAGTGCATCAGGTCCAATGAAAATCTTTTGTGACAATACTGGAGCAATTGCCTTAGCGAAGGAATCCAGATTTCGCAAAAGAACCAAACACACCAAGAGAAGCTTCAACTCCATCTGTGATCAAGTCAAGGAGGGAGACATAGAGTTTTGCAAAATACATATGGATCTGAATGTAGCAGACTCATTGACTAAGCCTCTTCCAAGAGCAAAACATGATCATCACCAAGACTCCATGGGTGTTAGAATCATTAAAATGTAATCTAGATTATTGACTCGACTGCAAGTGGGAAATTGAAGGAAATATTCCCTAGAGGCAATAATAAAGTTGTTATTTTATATTTCCTTATTCATGATAAATGTTTATTATTCATGCTAGAATTGTATTGATCGAAAACCTTAATACATGTGTGAATACATAGACAAACACTATGTCCCTAGTGAGCCTCTACTTGACTAGCTCGTTGATCAAAGATGGTTAAGGTTTCCTAACCATGGACATGAGTTGTCACTTGATAACACGATCACATCATTAGGAGAATAATCTGATGGACAAGACCCATCCGTTAGCTTAGCATAATGATCGTTCAGTTTTATAGCTATTGCTTTCTTCATGTCAAATACATATTCCTTCGACTATGAGATTATGCAACTCCCGAATACTAGAGGAATGCCTTGTGTGCTATCAAATGTCACAATGTAACTGGGTGATCATAAAGATGCTCTACAGATATATCCGAAGGTGTTTGTTGAGTTGGCATAGATCGAGATTACGATTTGTCACTCCGAATATTGTAGGGGTATCTCTGGGCCCTCTCGGTAATACACATCATAAGCTTCCAAGCAAACAACTAAGTAGTTGGTCATGAGGTGATATATTACGGAACGAGTAAATATACTTGCCAGTAACAGGATTGAACTAGGTATGGAGATACCGACGATCGAATCTCGGGCAAGTAACATACTGATAGACTAAGGGAATAACATATGTTGTCATAACGGTTCGACCGATAAAGATCTTCATAGAATATTTAGGAGCCAATATGAGCATCCAAGTTCCGCTATTGGTTATTGACCGGAGAGGTGTCTCGGTCATGTCTACATAGTTCTCGAACCCGTAGGGTCCGCACGCTTAACGTTCGATGAAGATATTGTATTATATGAGTTATGTGATTTGGTGACTGAATGTTGTTCAGAGTCCCGGATGAGATCACGAACATGACGAGGAGTCTCAAAATGGTGGAGAGGTAAATATTGATATATAGGGCGATAGTATTCGGACACCAGAAGTGTTCTGGAATGTATTGGGTATTTATAGGAGTACCAGGGGGGTTACCGGAACCCCTGGGCAGAATATATGGGCCATGAGAGGGGAGTACACCAGCGCACAAGCGGTGGAGCTCCCCCCTATGGCAGGTGTCCGAATAGGACAAGGAGAAGAGGGGTTCGCCCCCGTCCTTCTCTTCTTCCGCCTTCCTTCTCCGATGGAAAAAGGAAGGGGGGGCACTTGGGGAAACCCCAAGTAGGATTCGGATCCTACTTCGGGCGTCCCCTGGCTGCCTCTCCTCCCCTCACACCTATATATATGTGGGGAGGAGGGCGCCTAGAACACACAACATCAATTATTAGTCATGTGCGGTGCCCCCTCCACAGTTTACACCCCCAGTCATATTCTCGTAGTGCTTAGGCAAAGCCCTGCGTGGATCACTTCACCATCATCGTCACCATGCCGTCGTGCTGATGGAACTCATCTACTTCCTCGACGTCCTGCTGGATCAAGAATACGAGGGACGTGACCAAGCTGAATGTGTGCAGAACTCAGAGGTGCCGTACGTTCAGAGCTAGAAGAAGTTCGACTACATCAACCATGTTGTCAAACGCTTCCGCTTTCGGTCTATGAGGGTACGTAGACACACTCTCCCCCTTGTTGCTATGCATCTCCATGGATAGATCATTGCGCGTGCGTAGATTTTTTTTATTTTTCCATGCAACGTTTCCCAACAATTTGTTCGATTTGTTTAAAATTATTTTAAAATGTATGCAAATAGTTTTGGATGGTCGGCTTCCGCATCTGTATTCGCGGACTGGTCCCTTTATCCATGAATGGATGTTTGCGGGTGGTTTGGAGGTAAGGGCATTTCCATCGCAGACCCTCAAACCCCACGCATAGGTCCGGACCGCGGACGTGTTGTGCCATCCGTTGCGGGCCTGTATCGGTCAGCTGGACGGTCCGGTCGTACTTTTTCTCGCAAACCAGAGAAAAATAGGGGGCCTTTGCAGGCATTTGGACCGTTGCCACTCCCATGTGTGGCCACCATGGCCAACAAAAAAAACCTCCACTACTAGGAAAAAGCCTAGCAGTAGCGCGTGTTGGAGGCGTAGTAGTGGCGAGGGCGCGTGCTACTGATACGACGCTATAGCTAATGCTCAGCAGTAGCGCGGGTTAGGGCACACTACTACTATACTGCATAGCAGTAGCGTGTTTTCTAGCCCAGTGCTACTACTACACCTTCCTAGCAGCAACGTCTTTCCCCACCCAACGCTACTACTACACCTCCCTAGCAGTAGCTCCTTGTCGGCTACCAGCGCTACCAGTAAAGTTTGCTATTTTTGATTGCATATAGCCGTTGTATTTGTACTAGTCTATAGTAGTCTCATCATATGATTTTGTGATTATGATGAGTTATTATTGAAGGAAATATGCCCTAGAGGCAATAATAAAGTTATTATTTATTTCCTTATATCATGATAAATGTTTATTATTCATGCTAGAATTGTATTAACCGGAAACATAATACTTGTGTGAATACATAGACAAACAGAGTGTCACTAGTATGCCTCTACTTGACTAGCTCGTTGATCAAAGATGGTTATGTTTCCTAGCCATAGACATGAGTTGTCATTTGATTAATGGGATCACATCATTAGGAGAATGATGTGATTGACTTAACCCATTCCGTTAGCTTAGCACTTGATCGTTTAGTACGTTGCTATTGCTTTCTTCATGACCTATACATGTTCCTATGACTATGAGATTATGCAACTCCCGTTTACCAGAGGAACACTTTGTGTGCTACCAAACGTCACAACGTAATTGGGTGATTATAAAGGTGCTCTACAGGTGTCTCCAAAGGTACATGTTCGGTTGGCGTATTTCGAGATTAGGATTTGTCACTCCGATTGTCGGAGAGGTATCTCTAGGCCCTCTCGGTAATGCACATCACTTAAGCCTTGCAAGCATTGCAGCTAATGAGTTAGTTGCGGGATGATGTATTACAGAACAAGTAAAGAGACTTGCCGGTAACGAGATCGAACTAGGTATTAAGATACCGACGATCGAATCTCGGACAAGTAACATACCAATGACAAAGGGAACACCGTATGTTGTTATGCGGTCTGACCGATAAAGATCTTCGTAGAATATGTAGGAGCCAATATGAGAGTCCAGGTTCCGCTATTGGTTATTGACCAGAGACGTGTCTCGGTCATGTCTACATTGTTCTCGAACCCGTAGGGTCCGCACGCTTAACGTTACGATGACAGTTTCATTATGAGTTTATATGTTTTGATGTACCGAAGGTTGTTCGGAGTCCTGGATGTGATCATGGACATGACAAGGAGTCTCGAAATGGTCGAGACATGAAGATTGATATATTGGAAGCCTATGTTTGGACATCGGAAGTGTTCCGGGTGAAATCGACATTTTACCGGAGTACCGGGAGGTTACCGGAACCCCCCGGTAACCTAATGGGCCTAGTGGAGGAAGTAGAGAGGAGGCCAAGGGGCAGCCGCGCGCCCCTCCCCCCCAAGTACGAATTGGACAAGGAGGGGGGCGGTGCCTCCCTTTCCTTTCCCCTCTCTCTCTCCTTCCCCCTCAAGTCCTAGTCCAACATGGAAAGGGGGGGGGGAGTCCTACTCCCGATAGGAGTAGGACTCCTTCTGGCACGCCCCTTTCCTGGCCTCACCTCCTCCCCCTTGCTCCTTTATATACGGGGGAAGGGGGCACCCCATAGAGACAATAATTGATCATTGATCTCTTAGCCGTGTGCGGTGCCCCCCTCCACTATAATCCTCGATAATATTGTAGCGGTGCTTAGGCGAAGCCCTGCGACGGTAGAACATCAAGATCGTCACCACGCCGTCATGCTGACGGAACTCTTCCCCGACATTCTGCTGGATTGGAGTCCGGGGATCGTCATCGAGCTGGACATGTGCTAGAACTCGGAGGTGTTGTAGTTTCGGTGCTTGATCGGTCGGGCCGTGAAGACGTATGACTACATCAACCGAGTTGTGCTAACGCTTCCGCTTTCGGTCTACGAGGGTACGTGGACAACACTCTCCCCTCTCATTGCTATGCATCACCATGATCTTGCGTGTGCGTAGGAATTTTTTTGAAATTACTACGTTCCCCAACAGTGGCATCCGAGCATGGTTTTATGCGTTGATGTTATTTGCACGAGTAGAACACAAGTGAATTGTGGGCGATATAAGTCATACTACTTACCAGCATGTCATACTTTGGTTCGGCGGTATTGTTGGATGAAGCGGCCCGGACCGACATTACGCGTACGCTTACGCGAGACTGGTTCTACCGACGTGCTTTGCACACAGGTGGCTGGCGGGTGTCAGTTTCTCCAACTTTAGTTGAACCGAGTGTGGCTACGCCCGGTCCTTGCGAAGGTTAAAACAGCTCCAACTTGACAAACTATCGTTGTGGTTTTGATGCGTAGATAAGAACGGTTCTTGCTAAGCCCGTAGCAGCCGCGTAAAACTTGCAACAACAAGGTAGAGGACGTCTAACTTGTTTTTGCAGGGCATGTTGTGATGTGATATGGTCAAGACATGATGCTAAATTTTATTGTATGAGATGCTCATGTTTTGTAACCGAGTTATCGGCAACTGGCAGGAGCCATATGGTTGTCGCTTTATTGTATGCAATGCAATCGCCTTGTAATGCTTTACTTTATCACTAAGCGGCAGCGATAGTCGTAAAAGCATGAGATTGGCGAGACGACAACGATGCTACGATGAAGATCAAGGTGTCGCGCCGGTGACGATGGTGATCATAATGGTGCTTCGGAGATGGAGATCAAAAGCACAAGATGATGATGGCCATATCATATCACTTATATTGATTGCATGTGATGTTTATCTTTTATGCATCTTATCTTGCTTTGATTGACGGTAGCATTATAAGATGATCTCTCACTAAATTTCAAGATAAAAGTGTTCTCCCTGAGTATGCACCGTTGCCAAAGTTCGTCGTGCCCAGACACCACGTGATGATTGGGTGTGATAAGCTCTACGTCCATCTACAACGGGTGCAAGCCAGTTTTGCACACGCAGAATACTCAGGTTAAACTTGACGAGCCTAGCATATGCAGATATGGCCTCGGAACACTGAGACCGAAAGGTCGAGCGTGAATCATATAGTAGATATGATCAACATAGTGATGTTCACCATTCAAAACTACTCCATTTCACGTGATGATCGGTTATGGTTTAGTTGATTTGGATCACGTGATCACTTAGAAGATTAGAGGGATGTCTTTCTAAGTGGGAGTTCTTAAGTAATATGACTAATTGAACTTAAATTTATCATGAACTTAGTACTTGATAGTATCTTGCTTGTTTATGTTTGATTGTAGATAGATGGCCCGTGCTGTTGTTCCGTTGAATTTTAATGCGTTCCTTGAGAAAGCAAACTTGAAAGATGATGGTAGCAATTATACGGACTGGGTCCATAACTTGAGGATTATCCTCATTGCTGCAATAATAAAGTTGTTATTTATATTTCCTTATATCATGATAAATGTTTATTATTCATGCTAGAATTGTATTAACTGGAAACTTAGTACATGTGTGAATACATAGACAAACAGAATGTCACTAGTTTGCCTCTACTTGACTAGCTCGTTGAATCAATGATGGTTATGTTTCCTAACCATAGACATGAGTTGTCATTTGATTAACGGGATCACATCATTAGAGAATGAT
Organism: Triticum urartu; assembly: GCF_056163025.1. Classification (NCBI taxonomy): domain Eukaryota; kingdom Viridiplantae; phylum Streptophyta; class Magnoliopsida; order Poales; family Poaceae; genus Triticum; species Triticum urartu. The sequence continues at coordinate 422,407,427 of NC_141877.1, read as the reverse complement.
GTGATTGACTTGACCCATCCGTTAACTTAGCACGATGATCGTTTAGTTTGTTGCTATTGCTTTCTCCATAACTTATACATGTTCCTATGACTATGAGATCATGCAACTCCCGAATACCCGAGGAACAATTTATGTGCTACCAAACATCACAACGTAACTGGGTGATTATAAAGGTGCTCTACAGGTGTCTCCAATGGTGTTTGTTGAGTTGGCACAGATCGAGATTAGGATTTGTCACTCCGAGTATCGGAGAGGTATCTTTGGGCCCTCTCGGTAATACACATCACTATAAGCCTTGCAAGCATTGTGACTAATGAGTTAGTTGCAGGATGATGCATTACAGAACGAGTAAAGAGACTTGCCGGTAACGAGATTGAACTAGGTATTGAGATACCGGCGATCGAATCTCGGGCAAGTAACATACCGATGACAAAGGGAACAACATATATCATTATGCTCTTTGACCGATAAAGATCTTCGTAGAATATGTGGGAGCCAATATGAACATCCAGGTTCCGCTATTGGTTATTGACCGGAGACATGTCTCAGTCATGTCTACATAGTTCTCGAACCCATAGGGTCCGCACGCTTAACGTGCGGTGACGATCGGTATTATGAGTTTATGTGTTTTGATGAACCGAAGGTTGTTCGGAGTCCCGGATGTGATCACTCATACGTCTCCAACGTATCTATAATTTTTGATTGCTCCATGCTATATTACCTACTATTTTGGACACTATTGGGCTTTATTATCCACTTTTATATTATTTTTGGGACTAACCTATTAACCGGAGGCCCAGCCAAGAATTGCTGTCTTTTTTTGCCTATTTTAGGGTTTCGAAGAAAAGGAATATCAAACGGAGTCCAAACGGAATGAAACCTTCAGGAATGTGATTTTCTCACCGATCATGATACATGAGACTTGGACCCTACGTCAAGAAATAAAGGAGGAGGCCACGAGGTAGGGGGGCGCGCCTACCCTCCCAGACGCGCCCTCCACCCTCGTGGGTCCCCTGATGCTCCACCGACGTACTCCTTCCTCCTATATATACCTACGTACCCCCAAACGATCAGATACGGAGCCAAAACTCCACCGCCGTAACTTCCTGTATCCATGAGATCCCATCTTGGGGCATGTTCCGGAGCTCCGCCGGAGGGGGCATCCATCACGGAGGGCTTCTACATCAACACCATAGCCTCTCCGATGAAGTGTGAGTAGTTTACCTCAGACCTTCGGGTCCATAGTTATTAGCTAGATGGCTTCTTCTCTCTTTTTGGATCTCAATACAATGTTCTCCCCCTATCTTGTGGAGATCTATTCGATGTAATCTTTTTGCGGTGTGTTTGTTGAGACCAATGAATTGTGGGTTTATGATCAAGATTATCTATGAACAATATTTGAATCTTCTATTAATTCTTTTATGTATGATTGGTGATACGTCTCCAACGTATCTATAATTTTTGATTGCTCCATGCTATATTATCTACTGTTTTGGACATTATTGGGCTTTATTATCCACTTTTATATTACTTTTGGGACTAACCTATTAACCAGAGGCCCAGCCCAGAATTGTTGTTTTTTGCCAGTTTTAGGGTTTCGAAGAAAATGAATATCAAATGGAGTCCAAACGGAATAAAACCTTCAGGAATGTGATTTTCTCAACGAACAAGACCCAGGAGACTTGGACCCTACGTCAAGACACAAAAGAGGAGGCCACGAGGTAGGGGGTGCGCCTACCCCCCAAGCGCGCCCTCCACCCTCGTGGGCCCCCTGTTGCTCCACCGACGTACTCCTTCCTCCTATATATACCTACGTACCCCAAACTATCAGATATAGAGCCAAAACCCTAATTCCACCGCCGTAACTTTCTGTATCCACGAGATCCCATCTTGGGGCCTGCTCCGGAGCTCCGCCAGAGGGGGCATCAATCACGGAGGGCTTCTACATCAACACGATAGCCCCTCCGATGAAGTGTGAGTAGTTTACCTCAGACCTACGGGTCCATAGCTAGTAGCTAGCTAGATGGCTTCTTCTCTCCTTTTGGATCCCAATACAATGTTCTCCCCCTCTCTTGTGGAGAACTATTTGATGTAATCTTCTTTTTGCGGTGTGTTTGTTGAGACCGATGAATTGTGGGTTTATGATCAAGTCTATCTATGAACAATATTTGAATCTTCTAAGAATTCTTTTATGTATGATTGGTTATCTTTGCAAATCTCTTCGAATCATCAGTTTGGTTTGGCCTACTAGATTGATCTTTCTTGCAATGGGAGAAGTGCTTAGCTTTGGGTTCAATCCTGCGGTGTACTTTCCCAGTGACAGTAGGGGCAGCAAGGCACGCATTGTATTGTTGCCATCGAGGATAACAAGATGGGGTTTTCATCATATTGCATGAGTTTATCTCTCTACATCATGTCATCTTGCTTAAGGCGTTACTCTGTTTTCATTAACCTAATACTCTAGATGCATGTTGGATAGCGGTCAATGAGTGGAGTAATAGTAGTAGATGCAGGAAGGAGTCGGTCTACTTGTCTCGGACGTGATGCCTATATACATGATCATACCTAGATATTCTCATAACTATGCTCAATTCTGTCAATTGCTCAACAGTAATTTGTTCACCCACCGTAGAATACTTATGCTCTCGAGAGAAGCCACTAGTGAAACCTATGGCCCCCGGGTCTATCTTCATCATATTAATCTCCTACTACTTAGTTATTTCCTTTGCTTTTATTTTACTTTGCATCTTTACCACAAAAATACCAAAAATATTATCTTATCATATCTATTAGATCCCACTCTCGTAAGTGGCCGTGTAGGGATTGACAACCCCTATTCGCGTTGGCTGCGAGGATTTATTTGTTTTGTGCAGGTACGAGGGACTCGCGCGTAGTCTCCTACTGGATTGATACCTTGGTTCTCAAAAACTGAGGGAAATACTTACGCTACTTTGCTGCATCATCCCTTCCTGTTCAGGGAAAACCACCGCAGTGCTCAAGAGGTAGCAAGAAGGATTTCTAGCGCCGTTGCCGGGGAGGTCTATGATACGTCTCCGTCGTATCTACTTTCCCAAACACTTTTGCCCTTGTTTTGGACTCTAACTTGTATGATTTGAATGGAACTAACCCGGACTGACGTTGTTTTCAGCAGAATTGCCATGGTGTTGTTTTATGTGCAGAAAACAAATATTCTCGGAATGACCTGAAACTCCACGGAACATCTTAGAAAAAATAATAAAAAAATCCTCGCCAAAGATGAAGACCAGGGGGCCCACACCCTTCTCACGAGGGTGGGGGCGCCCCCCTCTAGGGCGCGCCCCCTACCTCGTGGGCCCCCTGGATGCCCTCCGACGCCAACTCCAACTCTATATATTAGCTTTTGAAGAGAAAAAAATCAGAGAGAAGAAATCATCGCGTTTCACGATACGAGAGCCGCCGCCAAGCCCTAAAACCTCTCGGGAGGGCTGATCTGGAGTCCGTTCGTGGCTCCGGAGAGGGGGATTTGTTGCCGTCGTCATCATCAACCATCCTCCATCACTAATTTCATGATGCTCACCGCCATGCGTGAGTAATTCCATCGTAGGCTTGCTGGACGGTGATGGGTTGGATGAGATTTATCATGTAATCAAGTTAGTTTTGTTAGGGTTTGATCCCTAGTATCCATTACATTCTGATATTGATGTTGCTATGACTTTGCTATGCTTAATGCTTGTCACTAGGGCCCGAGTGCCATGATTTCAGATCTGAACCTATTATGTTTTCATGAATATATGTGAGTTCTTGATCCGATCTTGCAAGTCTATAGTCACCTACTATGTGTTATGATCCGGCAACCCCGAAGTGACAATAATCGGGACCACTCCCGGTGATGACCATAGTTTGAGGAGTTCATGTATTCACTATGTGCTAATGCTTTGTTCCGGTTCTCTATTAAAAGGAGGCCTTAATATCCCTTAGTTTCCAATAGGACCCCACTGCCACAGGAGGGTAGGACAAAAGATGTCATGCAAGTTCTTTTCCATAAGCACTTATGACTATATACGGAATACATGCCTACATTACATTGATGAATTGGAGCTAGTTCTGTGTCACCCTATGTTATGACTGTTTCATGATGAACCGCATCCGGCATAATTATCCATCATTGATCCGGTGCCTACGAGTTTTCCATATACTGGTTTAGGCTTATTTACTTTTCCCGTTGCTACTGTTACAATCACTACAAAATACCAAAAACATTACTTTTGCTATCTTTACTTTTGTTGCTGCTACCACCACTATCATATTACTGTGCTACTAAACACTTTGCTGCAGATACTAAGTTTCCAGGTGTGGTTGAATTGACAACTCAGCTGCTAATACTTGAGAATATTCTTTGGCTCCCCTTGTGTCGAATCAATAAATTTGGGTTGAATACTCTATCCTCGAAAGCTGTTGCGATCCCCTATACTTGTGGGTTATCAGTCTACGCAAAAGTCAATATACCAAGTACCCATCACATACCCTTATCTCCCGCATTACATTATTTGCCATTTGCCTCTCGTTTTCCTCACCCCCACTTCAGCCTTGCCGTTTTGTTCGCCCCCTCTCTCTCTATATCCTCCCTCTCTTTCTCTATTTGTCCGCTTGCTTTTTGTTTGCTTGTGTGTTAGTTTGATTGCTTGTCACGATGGCTCAAGATAATACTAAATTGTGTGACTTTAACAATACCAACAACAATGATTTTATTAGCACTCCGATTGCTCCTCTTACTTATGCTGAATCTTGTGAAATTAATACTTCTTTGTTGAATCTTGTCATGATAGATCCGTTTTCCGGCCTTCCTAGTGAAGATGTCGTTACCCATCTAAATAGCTTCGTTGATTTGTGTGATATGCAAAAGAAGAAAGATGTGGATAATAATATTGTTAAATTGAAGCTATTTCCTTTTTCGCTTAGAGATAGTGCTAAAGCTTGGTTTTCGTCTTTGCCTAAAAATAGTATTTATTCATGGAACAAGTGCAAAGGTGCTTTTATCTCTAAGTATTTTCCTCCCGCTAAGATCATCTCTCTTAGAAACAATATTATGAATTTTAAGCAACTTGATCATGAACATGTTGCACAAGCTTGGGAGAGAATGAAACTAATGATACGTAATTGCCCTACGCATGGTTTAAATTTGTGGATGACTATACAAAATTTTTATGCCGGATTGAATTTTGCTTCTAGAAATCTTTTAGATTCAGCTGCGGGTGGCACTTTTATGGAAATCACTTTAGGAGAAGCTACTAAACTCCTAGATAATATTATGGTTAATTATTCTCAATGGCATACTGAAAGATCTACTAATAAAAAGGTGCATGCGATAGAAGAAATTAATGTTTTGAGGGGAAAGATGGATGAACTTATGAAATTATTTGCTAGTAAAAGTGTTTCTTCTGATCCTAATGATATGCCCTTGTCTACTTTGATTGAGAATAATAATGAATATATGGATGTTAATTTTGTTGGTAGGAACAATTTTGCTAACAACGCGTATAGAGGAAATTTTAATCCTAGGCCTTATCCTAGTAATCCCTCTAATAATTATGGTAATTCCTACAACAATTCTTATGGAAATTATAATAAGATGCCCTCTGATTTTGAATCTAATATTTAAGAATTTATTACTTCGCAAAAGTTGCTTAAGATTGATGAGTTGGCTAGGAACGTTGATAGAATTTCTGTTGATGTTGATGCTTTGAAACTTAGATCTATTCCACCTAAGAATGATATCAATGAGTCTCTCAAAGCCAAGAGAATTTCCATTGATGAGTGCAAAGAAAGAACCGCTAGGATGCGTGCTAAAAAAGATGCCTTTATAAGAGCGTGTTCTTCTAGTTCCTATGAAAATTAAGATGAAGATCTAAAAGTTATTGATGTGTCCCCTATTAAATCTTTGTTTTGCAATATGAATCTTGATAATGATGGGACTGAATATGATCCACCTTTACCTAGAAGGCGTTCCAAGAATTTGGAATTTTTTGATCTTGATGCTAAAATTGATAAAAGTGGGATTGAAGAAATTAAAACCCTAGATGTTTCTAAACCCACTATTATGGATTTCAAGGAATTTAACTATGAAAATTTCTCTTTGATTGATTGTAATTCCTTCTTACAATCCGTGCTAAATTCTCCTCATGCTTATAGTCAAAATAAAGCGTTCACTAAACATATCGTTGATGCCTTGATGCAATCTTATGAAGAAAAACTTGAATTGGAAGTTTATATCCCTAGAAAGCGTTATGATGAGTGGGAACCAACTATTAGAATTAAAATTAAAGATCATGAATGCTATGCTTTATGTGATTTGGGTGCTAGTGTTTCCACGATTCCAAAGACTTTGTGATTTGTTAGGTTTCCGTGATTTTGATGATTGCTCTTTAAACTTGCACCTTGCGGATTCCACTATTAAGAAACCTATGGGAAGAATTAATGATGTTATTATTGTTGCAAGTAGTAATTATGTGCCCGTAGATTTTATTTTTCTTGACATAGATTGCAATCCTTCATGTCCTATTATTCTTGGTAGACCTTTCCTTAGAACGGTTGGTGCAATTATTGATATGAAAGAAGGAAATATTAGATTCCAATTTCCATTAAGGAAAGGCATGGAACACTTTCCTAGAAATAAAATTAAATTACCTTATGAATCTATTATGAGAGCCACTTATGGATTGCCTACCAAAGATGGCAATACCTAGATCTATCCTTGCTTGTTATGCCTAGCTAGGGGTGTTAAATAATAGCGCTTGTTGGGAGGCAACCCAATTTTATTTTTATTCCTTGATTTTTGCTCCTGTTTAGTAATAAATAATTTATCTAGCCTCTGTTTTGGTTGTGTTTTTTGTGTTTAATTAGTGTTTGTGCCAAGTAGAACCGTTGGGAAGACTTGGGGAAAGTCTTGTTACACTTGCTGTAAAAAAACAGAAACTTTAGCGCTCACGAGAACTACTGCCATTTTTATTTGGAAAGCTATATTTAGTTAATTCTTTTTGAAGATGATTAATAGATAAATTAATCACGTCCAGAAATTTATTTTAGAATTTTTGGGGTTCCATATATTGCGCTAGCTACAGATTACTACAGACTGTTCTGTTTTTGACAGATTCTGTTTTTCGTGTGTTGTTTGCTTATTTTGATGAATCTATGGCTAGTAAAATAGTTTATAAACCATAGAGAAGTTGGAATACAGTAGGTATAACACCAATATAAATAAATATTGAGTTCATTACAGTACCTTGAAGTGGTCTTTTGTTTTCTTTCGCTAACGGAGCTCACGAGATTTTCTACTTTGAGTTTTGTGTTGTGAAGTTTTCAAGTTTTGGGTAAAGATTTGATGGATTATGGAACAAGGAGTGGCAAGAGCCTAAGATTGGGAATAAACATGGCACCCCCAAGATAATATAATGACACCTATAAGCCAAAGCTTGGGGATGCCCCGGTAGGCATCCCCTCTTTCGTCTACTTCTATCGGTAACTTTACTTGGAGCTATATTTTTATTCACCACATGATATGTGTTTTGCTTGGAGTGTCTTGTATGATTTGAGTCTTTACTTTTTAGTTTACCACAATCATCCTTGCTGTACACACCTTTTGAGAGAGCCATACATGCTTTGGAATTTGTTAGACTCTATGTGCTTCGTTTATATCTTTTGAGTTATATAGTTTTGCTCTAGTACTTCACATATATCTTTTTAGAGCACGGTGGTGGATTTTTTTTATAGAAACTATTGATCTCTCATGCTTCACTTAGATTATTTTGAGATTCTTAAATAGCATGGTAATTTACTTAAATAATCCCAATATGCTTGGCATTCAAGAATAATAAAAGAACTTTCTTATGAGTGTGTTGAATACTCGAGAAGTTTGATGCTTGATAATTGTTTTGAGATATGAAGATGGTGATATTGAAGTTATGCTAGTTAAGTAGTTGTGAATTTGAGAAATACTTGTGTTAAACTTTGTGATTCCCGTAGCATACACGTATGGTGAACCGTTATGTGATGAAGTCGGAGCATGATTTATTTTTTGATTGTCTTCCTTATGAGTGGCGGTCGGGGACAAGCGATGGTCTTTTCCTACCAATCTATCCCCCTAGGAGCATGCGCGTAATACTTTGCTTTGATAACTTATAGATTTTTGCAATAAGTATATGAGTTCTTTATGACTAATGTTGAGTCCATGGATTATACGCACTTTTCTCACCCTTCCACCTTTGCTAGCCTCTCTAATACCGCGCACCTTTTGCCGGTATCATACACCCACCATATACCTTCCTCAAAACAGCCACCATACCTACCTATTATGGCATTTCCATAGCCATTCCGAGATATATTGCCATGCAACTTTCCACCATTCCGTTTATTATGACACACTCTATCATTGTCATATTGCTTAGCATGATCATGTAGTTGACATCGTATTTGTGGCAAAGCCACCATTCATAATTCTTTCATACGTGTCACTCTTGATTCATTGCATATCCCGGTACACCACCGGAGGCATTCATATAGAGTCATATTTTGTTCTAAGTATAAAAGTGTGATGATCATCATTATTAGAGCATTGTCCCAGTGAGGAAAGGATGATGGAGACTATGATTCCCCCACAAGTCGGGATGAGACTCCAGACAAAAAAAGGGAAGAAAAGAGGCCATATAAAAAGAAAAGGCCCAAATAAAAAAATGAGAGAAAAAGAGAGAAGGGACAATGTTACTATCCTTTACCACACTTGAGCTTCAAAGTAACACCATGATATTCATGATAGAGAGTCTCTCATTTCGTCACTTTCATATACTAGTGGGAATTCTTTCATTATAGAATTTGGCTTGTATATTCCAATGATGGGCTTCCTCAAAATGCCCTAGGTCTTCATGAGCAAGCAAGTTGGATGCACACCCACTTAGTTTCTTTTGTTGAGCTTTCATATACTTATAGCTCTAGTGCATCCATTGCCTCGCAATCCCTACTCACTCACATTGATATCTATTGATGGGCATCTCCATAGCCCGTTGATACGCCTAATTGATGTGAGACTATCTTCTCCCTTTTTATCTTCTCCACAACCACCATTCTATTCCACATATAGTGCTATATCCATGGCTCAAGCTCATGTATTGCATGAAGATTGAAAAAGTTTGAGAATGTCAAAAGTATGAAACAATTGCTTGGCTTGTCATCGGGGTTGTGCATGATTTAAATACTTTGTGTGGTGAAGATAGAGCATAGCCAGACTATATGATCTTGTAGGGATAACTTTCTTTGGCCATGTTATTTTGAGAAGACATGATTGCTTTGTTAGTATGCTTGAAGTATTATTATTTTTATGTCAATATTAAACTTTTATCTTGAATCTTTCAGATCTGAATATTCATACCACAATTAAGAAGATTTACATTAAAATTATGCCAAGTAGCACTTCACATAAAAATGATCTTTTTTATCATTTACCTACTCGAGGACGAGCAGGAATTAAGCTTGGGGATGCTTGATACGTCTCCAACGTATCTATAATTTTTTGATTGCTCCATGCTATATTATCTACTGTTTTGGACATTATTGGGCTTTATTATCCACTTTTATATTATTTTTGGGACTAAGCTATTAACCGGAGGCCCAGCCCAGAATTGTTGTTTTTTTGCCTATTTTAGGGTTTCGAAGAAAAGGAATATCAAACGGAGTCCAAACGGAATGAAACCTTCGGGAACGTGATTTTCTCAACGAATAAGACTCAGGAGACTTGGACCCTATGTCAAGAAAGAAAAGAGGAGGCCACGAGGTAGGGGGCGCGCCTGCCTACCCCAAGCGCGCCCTCCACCCTTGTGGGCCCCCTGTTGCTCCACCGACGTACTCCTTCCTCCTATATATACCTACATACCCCCAAACTATTAGATACGGAGCCAAAACCCTAATTCCACCGCCGTAACTTTCTGTATCCACAAGATCCCATCTTGGGGCCTGTTCCGGAGCTCCGCCGGAGGGGGCATCGATCACGGAGGGCTTCTACGTCAACACCATAGCCCCTCCGATGAAGTGTGAGTAGTTTACCTCAGACCTACAGGTCCATAGTTAGTAGCTAGATGGCTTCTTCTCTCTTTTTGGATCTCAATACAATGTTCTCCCCCTCTCTTGTGGAGAACTATTCGATGTAATCTTCTTTTTGCGGTGTGTTTGTTGAGACCGATGAATTGTGGGTTTGTGATCAAGTCTATCTATGAACAATATTTGAATCTTCTCTGAATTCTTTTATGTATGATTGGTTATCTTTGCAAGTCTTTTCGAATTATCAGTTTGGTTTGGCCTACTAGATTGATCTTTCTTGCAATGAGAGAAGTGCTTAGCTTTGGGTTCAATCTTGCAGTGTCCTTTCCTAGTGACAGTAGGGGCAGCAAGGCACATATTATATTGTTGCCATCGAGGATAACAAGATGGTGTTTTCATCATATTGCATGAGTTTATCCCTCTACATCATGTAATCTTGCTTAAGGCATTACTCTGTTTTCATTAACTTAATACTCTAGATGCATGCTGGATAGCGGTCGATGAGTGGAGTAATAGTAGTAGATGCAGGCAGGAGTCGGTCTACTTGTCTCGGATGTGATGCCTATATACATGATCATACCTAGATATTCTCATAACTATGCTCAATTCAGTCAATTGCTCAACAATAATTCGTTCACCCACCATAGAATACTTATGCTCTCAAGAGAAGCCACTAGTGAAACCTATGGCCCCTGGGTCTATCTTCATCATATTAATCTCCTACTACTTAGTTATTTCCTTTGCTTTTTTACTTTGCTTTTATTTTACTTTGCATCTTTACCACAAAAATACCAAAAATCTTATCTTATCATATCTATCAGATCTCACTCTCGTAAGTGGCCGTGTAGGGATTGACAACCCCTATTCGCGTTGGTTGCGAGGATTTATTTGTTTTGTGCAGGTACGAGGGACTTGCACGTAGCCTCCTACTGGATTGATACCTTGGTTCTCAAAAACTGAGGGAAATACTTACGCTACTTTGCTGCATCATCCCTTCCTCTTTAGGGAAAACCAACGCAGTGCTCAAGAGGTAGCAATTGGTTATCTTTGCAAGTCTCTTCGAATGATCAGTTTGGTTTGGCCTACTAGATTGATCTTTCTTGCAATGGGAGAAGTTCTTAGCTTTGGGTTAAATCTTGCGGTGTCCTTTCCCAGTGACAGTAGGGGCAGCATGGCACGTATTGTATTGTTGTTATCGAGGATAACAAGATGGGGTTTTTATCATATTGCATGACTTTATCCCTCTACATCATGTCATCTTGCTTAAGGCGTTACTCTGTTTTCATGAACTTAATACTCTAGATGCATGCTAGATAGCGGTCGATGAGTGGAGTAATAGTAGTAGATGCAGGCAGGAGTCGGTCTACTTGTCTCGGACGTGATGCCTATATACATGATCATACCTAGATATTCTCATAACTATGCTCAATTCTGTCAATTGCTCAACAGTAATTCGTTCACCCATCGTAAAATATTTATGCTCTTGAGAGAAGTCACTAGTGAACCCTATGGCCCCCGGGTCTATCTTCATCATATTAATTTTCCAATACTTAGTTATTTCCTTTGCTTTTTACTTTGCTTTTATTTTACTTTGCATCTTTATCATAAAATTACCAAAAATATTATCTTATCATATCTATCAGATCTCACTCTCGTAAGTGACCGTGAAGGGATTGACAACCCCTTATCGCATTGGTTGCGAGGAGTTATTTGTTTTGTGCAGGTACGAGGGACTCGCGCGTAGCCTCCTACTGGATTGATACCTTGGTTCTCAAAAACTGAGGGAAATACTTACGCTACTTTGCTGCATCATCCTTTCCTCTTCAAGGAAATCCAACGCAGTGCTCAAGAGGTAGCAAGAAGATTTCTGGCGCCGTTGCCGGGGAGGTTCGCACAAGTAAAGATTTGACTCCCGACAACGAGCCATTTCTGGCGCCATTGCTGGGGAGTCTACGCAAAAGTCAAACATACCAAGTACCCATCACAACCCTTATCTCCCACATTACATTATTGCCATTTGCCTCTTGTTTTCCTCTCCCCCACTTCACCCTTGCCATTTTATTCGCCCTCTCTCTCTATCCTCCCTCTCTTTCTCTATTTGCCTCTTTTTCCCATTTCTTGTTTTCTTGTGTGTTGTATCGCCTGCTTGTCTCGATGGCTGTTCCCCGATTTGGTGATCTTCACCTTAAAAGGTTAGAAGAAATCGAAAACAACGTTAGGAGTTTTATGGTCTTGCAATATGACCATAATAGTTTCTTTAGAAACAAGCTTAAGGAACAAAAAAGTTTTATGAGTTTTATGAATAAAGAGCTCGATGATATGTCTAAATAATTTGATGGATTAAGATCCCAAATTGCTCATCTTGAGAAATTGACCGCTGAAATTTCGGATAAGCAGGCTACCTTAGTTAATAGGATGGACGCTAAACCGGATTTTTATGAGAATAAAGATGAAGATCTAAAAGTTATTGATGTCTCCCCTATTAAATCTTTGTTTTGCAATATTAATCTTGATAATTATGGGACTGAATATGATCCACCTTTACCTAGAAGGCGTTCCAAAATTTCAGAGTTTTTAGATCTTGATGCTAAATTTGATGAAAGTGGGATTGAAGAAATTAAAACCCTAGATGTTGCTAAACCCACTATTTTGGATTTCAAGGAATTTAATTATGAAAGTTGCTCTTTGATTGATTGTATTTCCTTGTTGCAATCCGTGCTAAATTCTCCTCATGCTTATAGTCAAAATAAAGTGTTTACTAAACATATCGTGGATGCCTTGATGCAATCTTATGAAGAAAAACTTGATTTGGAAGTTTCTATCCCTAGAAAACTTTATGATGAGTGGGAACTAACTATTAAAATTAAGATTAAAGATCATGAGTTCTATTCTTTATGTGATTTGGGTGCTAGTGTTTCCACAATTCCAAAGACTTTGTGTGATTTGTTAGGTTTCCATGATTTTGATGATTGCTCTCTAAACTTGCACCTTGCGGATTCCACTATTAAGAAACCAATGGGTAGAATTAATGATGTTCTTTTTATCGCAAATAGGAATTATGTGCCCGTAGATTTTATTGTTCTTGACATAGATTGCAATCCTTCATGTCCTATTATTCTTGGTAGACCTTTCCTTAGAACGATTGGTGCAATTATTGATATGAAGGAAGGAAATATTAGATTCCAATTTCCGTTAAAGAAAGGCATGGAACACTTTACTAGAAATAAAATTAAATTACCTTATGAATCTATTATGAGAGCCACTTATGGATTGCCTACCAAAGATGGCAATACCTAGATCTATCCTTGCTTTTTATGCCTAGCTAGGGGCGTTAAACGATAGCGCTTGTTGGGAGGCAACCCAATTTTATTTTTATTCCGTGCTTTTTTCTCCTATTTAGTAATAAATAATTTACCTAGACTCTATTTTGGTTGTGTTTTTTGGGTCAAATTAGTGTTTGTGCCAAGTATAACCGTTGGGAAGACTTGGGGAAAGTCTTGTTAATCTTGCTGTAAAAAACAGAAACTTTAGCGCTCACGAGAACTGCTGCCATTTTTATTTGGAAAGTGCTATTTAGTTAGTTATTTTTTAAGATGATTAATAGATAAATTCCTCACGTCCAGCAATTTATTTTAGAATTTTTGGGGTTCCAGATCTAGCGCTAGCTACAGATTACTACAGACTGTTCTGTTTTTGACAGATTCTGTTTTTTGTGTGTTGTTTGCTTATTTTGATGAATCTACGGCTAGTAAAATAATTTATAAACCATATAGAAGTTGGAATACAGTAGGTTTAACACCAATATAAATAGAGAATGAGTTCATTACAGTACCTTGAAGTGGTCTTTTGGTTTCTTTCGCTAACGGAGCTCACGCGATTTTCTACTTTAAATTTTGTGTTGTGAAGTTTTCAAGTTTTGGGTAAAGATTTGATGGATTATGGAACAAAGAGTGGCAAGAGCCTAAGCTTGGGGATTCCCATGGCACCCCCAAGAAAATCTAAGGACACCTAAAAGCCAAAGCTTGGGGATTCCCTGGAAGGCATCCCCTCTTTCGTCTACTTCTATCGGTAACTTTACTTGTAGCTATATTTTTATTCACCACATGATATGTGTTTTGCTTGGAGCGTCCTGTATTATTTGTGTCTTTATTTTTTAGTTTACCACAATCATCCTTGCTGTACACACCTTTTGAGAGATCCATACATTATTTGGAATTTGTTAGAATACTCTATGTGCTTCGCTTATATCATTTGAGTTATATAGTTTTGCTCTAGTACTTCACTTATATTTTTTAGAGCACGGTGGTGGAATTGTTTTATAGAAACTGTTGATCTCTCATGCTTCACTTAGATTATTTTGAGAGTATTAAATAGCATGGTAATTTTCTTAAATAATCCTAATATGCTTGGTATTCAAGAATAGTAAAAACTTTCTTATGAGTGTGTTGAATGCTATGAGAAGTTCGATGCTTGATAATTGTTTTGAGATATAAAGATGGTGATATTAAAGTTGTGCTAGTTGAGTAGTTGTGAATTTGAGAAATACTTGTGTTAAAGTTTGTGATTCCCGTAGCATGCACGTATGGTGAACCGTTATGTGATGAAGTCGGAGCATGATTTATTTTTTGATTGTCTTCCTTATGAATGGCGGTCGGGAACGAGCGATGGTCTTTTCCTACCAATCTATCCCCCTAGGAGCATGCACGCAATACTTTTCTTTGATAACTTGTAGATATTTGCAATAAGCATATGAGTTCTTTATGACTAATGTTGAGTCCATGGATTATACACACTTTTCTTCCTTCCACCATTGCTAGCCTCTCTAATACCGCGCACCTTTCACCGGTATCATACACCCACCATATACCTTCCTCAAAACAGCCACCATACCTACCTATTATGCCATTTCCATAGCCATTCCGAGATATATTGCCATGCAACTTTCCACCATTCCGTTTATTATGACACACTCCGTCATTGTCATATTGCTTAGCATGATCATGTAGTTGACATCATATTTATGGAAAAGCCACCATTCATAATTCTTTCATACATGTCACTCTTGATTCATTGCATATCCCGGTACACCGCCGGAGGCATTCATATAGAGTCATATTTCGTTCTAAGTATCGAGTTGTAATTGTTGAGTTGTAAGAAAATAAAAGTGTGATTATCATCATTATTAGAGCATTGTCCCAGTGAGGAAAGGATGATGGAGACTATGATTCCCCCACAAGTCGGGATGAGACTCCAGACAAAAAAAGGGAAGAAAAGAGGCCATATAAAAAGAAAAGGCCCAAATAAAAAAATGAGAGAAAAAGAGAGAAGGGACAATGTTACTATCCTTTACCACACTTGAGCTTCAAAGTAACACCATGATATTCATGATAGAGAGTCTCTCATTTCGTCACTTTCATATACTAGTGGGAATTCTTTCATTATAGAACTTGGCTTGTATATTCCAATGATGGGCTTCCTCAAAATGCGCTAGGTCTTCATGAGCAAGCAAGTTGGATGCACACCCACTTAGTTTCTTTTGTTGAGCTTTCATATACTTATAGCTCTAGTGCATCCATTGCCTCGCAATCCCTACTCACTCACATTGATATCTATTGATGGGCATCTCCATAGCCCGTTGATACGCCTAGTTGATGTGAGACTATCTTCTCCCTTTTTATCTTCTCCACAACCACCATTCTATTCCACATATAGTGCTATATCCATGGCTCAAGCTCACATATTGCATGAAGATTGAAAAAGTTTGAGAATGTCAAAAGTATGAAACAATTGCTTGGCTTGTCATCGGGGTTGTGCATGATTTAAATACTTTGTGTGGTGAAGATAGAGCATAGCCAGACTATATGATCTTGTAGGGATAACTTTCTTTGGCCATATTATTTTGAGAAGACATGATTGCTTTGTTAGTATGCTTGAAGTATTATTATTTATGTCAATATTAAACTTTTATCTTGAATCTTTCGGATCTGAATATTCATACCACAATTAAGAAGATTTACATTAAAATTATGCCAAGTAGCACTTCACATAAAAAATGATCTTTTTTATCATTTACCTACTCGAGGACGAGCAGGAATTAAGCTTGGGGATGCTTGATACGTCTCCAACGTATCTATAATTTTTTGATTGCTCCATGCTATATTATCTACTGTTTTGGACATTATTGGGCTTTATTATCCACTTTTATATTATTTTTGGGACTAAGCTATTAACCGGAGGCCCAGCCCAGAATTGTTGTTTTTTTGCCTATTTTAGGGTTTCGAAGAAAAGGAATATCAAACGGAGTCCAAACGGAATGAAACCTTCGGGGACGTGATTTTCTCACCGAACATGATATAGGAGACTTGGACCCTACGTCAAGAAATAAAGGAGGAGGCCACGAGGTTGGGGGGCGCGCCTACCCCCCCAGGCGCGCCCTCCACACTCATGGGCCCCCTGATGCTCCATCGACGTACTCCTTTCTCCTATATATACCTACGTACCCCCAAACGATCAGATACGGAGCCAAAACCCTAATTCCACCGTCGTAACTTCATTAATCCACGAGATCCCATCTTGGGGCCTATTCCGGAGCTCCGTCGGAGGGGGCATCCATCATGGAGGGCTTCTACATCAACACAATAGCCTCTCCGATGAAGTGTGAGTAGTTTACCTCAGACCTTCGGGTCCATAGTTATTAGCTAGATGGCTTCTTCTCTCTTTTTGGATCTCAATACAATGTTCTCCCCCTCTCTTGTGGAGATCTAGCTATTCGATGTAATCTTCGTTTTGCGGTGTGTTTGTTGAGACTGATGAATTGTGGGTTTATGATCAAGATTATCTATGAACAATATTTGAATCTTCTCTGAATTCTTTTATGTATGATTGGTTATCTTCACAAGTCTCTTCGAATTATCAGTTTGGTTTGGCCTACTAGATTGATCTTTCTTGCAATGGGAGAAGTGCTTAGCTTTGGGTTCAATCTTGCGGTGTCCTTTCCCAGTGACAGTAGGGGAAGCAAGGCACATATTGTATTGTTGCCATCGAGGATAACAAGATGTTTTTTTATCAGATTGCATGAATTTATCCCTCTACATAATGTCATCTTGCTTAAGGCGTTACTCTATTTTCATGAACTTAATACTCTAGATGCATGCTGGATAGCGGTCGATGAGTGGAGTAATAGTAGTAGATGCAGGCAGGAGTCGGTCTACTTGTCTCGGACGTGATGCCTATATACATGATCATACCTAGATATGCTCATAACTATGCTCAATTATGTCAATTGCTCAACAGTAATTCGTTCACCCACCGTAAAATACTTATGCTCTTGAGAGAAGCCACTAGTGAAACCTATGGCCCCCGAGTCTATGTACATCATATTAATCTTACAATACTTAGTTATTTCCTTTGCTTTTATTTTACTTTGCATCTTTATCATAAAAATACCAAAAAAATTATCTTATCATATCTATCAGATCTCACTCTTGGAAGTGACTGTGAAGGGATTGACAACCCCTTATCGCGTTGGTTGCGAGGAGTTATTTGTTTTGTGCAGGTACGAGGGACTTGCGTGTAGCCTCCTACTGGATCGATACCTTGGTTCTCAAAAACTGAGGGAAATACTTACGCTACTTTGCTGCATCATCCTTTCCTCTTCAAGGAAATTCAACGCAGTGCTCAAGAGGTAGCAATCACGGGCATGACGAGGAGTCTAGAAATGGTCGAGACATAAAGATCGATATATTGGAAGCCAATGTTTGGGCATCGGAATGGTTCTGAGTGGTTCAGACATTTTTTCGGAGTACCGGGAGGTTACCGGAACCCCCAGGAGAAGTTATGGGCCTTATTGGCCATAAGAAGGAAGCACACCAGCCCACAAGGGTCTGGTGCTCCCCCCTTGGGCCGGAGGCCGAATTGGAATAGGTTTGGGGGGGCTTTCCTTCTCTCCTACTCCTCCTTCCCTTCCTCTCCTACTCCATCTAGGGAAGGGGGGGGGGAATCCTACTCCCGGTGGGAGTAGAACTCCCCTAGGGCGCGCCATAGAGAGGGCCGGCCCCTCCCCTCCTCCACTCCTTTATATACGTGGAGGGGGCACCCCATGAACACACAATTTGATCATTGATCTCTTAGCCGTGTGTGGTGCCCCCCTCCACCATAATCCACCTCGGTCATATCGTAGCAGTGTTTAGGCGAAACCGTATTCCGGTAGCATCATCATCACTATCATCACGCCGTCGTGCTAACGAAGCTATCCCTCGACACTCTGATGG
This sequence comes from Triticum urartu, assembly GCF_056163025.1. Lineage (NCBI taxonomy): Eukaryota > Viridiplantae > Streptophyta > Magnoliopsida > Poales > Poaceae > Triticum > Triticum urartu. The sequence continues at coordinate 422,389,095 of NC_141877.1, read as the reverse complement.
ATCGTGAGTTCGTGGGACGTCACCGAGCCGAACGTGTGCAGATCGTGGAGGTGCCCTACTTTCGGTACTAGGATCGGTCGATCGTGAAGACGTACAACTACATCAACCGCGTTGTCATAACGCTTCCTTTTACGGTCTACGAGGGTACGTGGACAACACTCTCCCCTCTCGTTGCTATGCATCACCATGATCTTGTGTGTGCGTAGGATTTTTTTTTGAAATTACTGCGTTCCCCAACAGTGGCATCCGAGCCATGTTTATGCGTAGATGTTATATGCACGAGTAGAACACAAAGGAGTTGTGGGCGTGGGTATACACATATTGCTTGCCGTCACTTGTTGATTCTTGGTTCTGCGGTATTGTTGGGTGAAGCGGCCCAGACCGACATTACACGTACGCTTACGCGAGACTAGTTCTACCGATGTGCCTCGCACACAGGTGGCTGGTGGGTGTTAGTTTCTCCAACTTTAGTTGAACCGGATTCAATGAACATAGTTCTTTCTAAAGATCAAAAAGCAATCACTATACCGCGTTATGGTTTTTGATGTGTAGGTAAGAACGGTTCTTGCTCAGCCCATAGCAGCCACGTAAAACTTGCAACAAAAAAGTAGAGGACGTCTAACTTGTTTTTGCAGGGCATGTTGTGATGTGATATGGTCAAGAAATGATGCTAAATTTTATTGTACGTGATGATCATGTTTTGTAACACAGTTATCAGCAACTGGCAGGAGCCATATGGTTGTCGCTTTATTGTATGAAATGCAATCGCCATGTAATTACTTTACTTTATCACTAAGCGGTAGTGATAGTCGTAGAAGCAATAGTTGGCGAGACGACAACGATGCTTCGATGGAGATCAAGGTGTCAAGCCGGTGACGATGGTGATCATGACGGTGCTTTGGAGATGGAGATCAAAGGCACAAGATGATGATGGCCATATCATATCACTTATATTGATTGCATGTGATGTTTATCCTTTATGCATCTTATTTTGCTTAGTTCGACGGTAGCATTATAAGATGATCTCTCACTAAATTTCAAGGTATAAGTGTTCTCCTTGAGTATGCACCGTTGCTACAGTTCGTCGTGCCGAGACACCACGTGATGATCGGGTGTGATAAGCTCTGCGTTCACATACAACGGGTGCAAGCCAGTTTTGCACACGCAGAATACTCGGGTTAAACTTGACGAGCCTAGCATATTCAGATATGGTCTCGGAACACTGAGACCGAAAGGTCGAGTGTGAATCATATAGTAGATATGATCAACATAGTGATGTTCACCATTGAAAACTACTCCATCTTACGTGATGATCGGACATGGTTTAGTTGATAGGGATCACGTGATCACTTAGATGATTAGAGGGATGTCTATCTAAGTGGGAGTTCTTAAGTAATATGATTAATTGAACTTTAATTTATCATTAACTTAGTCCTGATAGTATTTGCATATCTATGTTGTAGATCAATTGCTCGCATATAGCTTCCCCGTTTTATTTATGATATGTTCCTAGAGAAAACTATGTTGAAAGTTGTTAGTAGCAATGATGCGGACTAGCTCCATGATCTGAGGATTATCCTCATTGCTGCACAGAAGAACTATGTCCTTGATGCACCGCTAGGTGACGGGCCTATTCCAGGAGCAGATGCAGACGTTATGAATGTTTGGCAAAGCTCGGTAATGATGACTACTTGATTTTTTAGTGCACCATGCTTTACGACTTAGAACCGGGACTTCAAAAATGTTTTGAACACCACGGAGCATATAAGAAGTTCCAAGAGTTGAAATTAGTATTTCAGACTCATGCCCATGTCAAAAGGTATGAGACCTTTGACAAGCACTTTTCCTACAAGATGGAGGAGAATAGCTCAGCTAGTGAGCATGTGCTCAGAATGTCTGAGTACTACAATCACTTAAATCAAGTGGGAGTTGCTACCTCTTGAGCACCGCATAGATTCATCAAAATAAGCAAACAACACACGAAAAACAGAATCTGTCAAAAACAGAACAGTCTGTAGTAATCTGTACGTTTCGAATACTTATGGAACCCCAAAAATTATAAAATAAATTTCTGGATGTGAGGATTCATATTAAAAAATAATTAACTAAATATCACTCTCCCGTAAAAAATGGCAACAAATCTCGTGAGCGCTAAAGTTTCTGTTTTTTACAGCAAGATCGCAAAGACTCTCCCCAAGTCTTCCCAAAGGTTCTACATGGCACAAACACTAATTAAAAGCATAAAACCACATCTAAACATAGGCTAGATGAATTATTTATTACTAAACAGAATCAAAAAGCAAGGAACAAAAATAAAATTGGGTTGCCTCCCAACAAGCGATATCGTTTAACGCCCCTAGCTAGGCATAAAAGCAAGGATAGATCTAGGTATTATCATCTTTGGTATGCAATCCTTAAGTGGATATCATAATAGATTCATAAGTTAATCTAATTTTCTTTCTAGTAAAGTGTTCCATGCCCTTCCTAAACGGAAATTGGAATCTAATATTCCCTTCTTTCATATCAATAATTGCACCAATCGTTCTAAGGAAAGGTCTACCAAGAATAATAGGACACGAAGGATTGCAATCTATATCAAGAACAATGAAATCTAAGGGCACATAATTCCTATTTTCAACAATAAGAACATCAGTAATTCTTCCCATAGGTTTCTTAATGGTGGAATCCGCAGGATGCAAGTTTAAAGAACAATCATCAAATTCACGGAAACCTAGCAAATCACACAAAGTTTTAGGAATCGTGGAAACACTAGCACCCAAATCACACAAAGCATAACATTCATGATCTTTAATTTTAATTTTAATAGTATGTTCCCACTCATCATGAAGTTTTCTAGGGATAGAAACTTCCAATTCAAGCTTTTCTTCATAAGATTGCATTAAAGCATCAACGGTATGTTTAGTAAAAGCTTTATTTTGACTATAAGCAAGCGGAGAATTTAGCACGGATTGCAATAAGGAAATACAATCTATTAAAGAACAATTATCATAATTAAATTCCTTGAAATCCAAGATAGTGGGTTCATTGCTATTTAAAGTTTTGACCTCTCCAATCCCACTTTTATCAATTTTTGCATCAAGATCTAAAAACTCCGAGTCATTGGGACGCCTTCTAACTAAAGTTGACTCATGTCCAGTCCCATCATTATCAAGATTCATATTGCAAAACAAAGATTTAATAGGGGACACATCAATAACTTTTAGATCTTCATCATTATTATCATGGAAACTAGAAGAACACGCTTTCACAAAGCAATCTTTTTTAGCACGCATCCTAGCGGTTCTTTCTTTGCACTCATCAATGGAAATTCTCATAGCTTTGAGAGAGTAATTGATATCATGCTTAGGTGGAATAGATCTAAGTTTCAAAGAATCAACATCAAGGGAAATTCTATCCACGTTCCTAGCCAACTCATTAATCTTAGACAATTTTCCTTCAATCAAAGCATTGAAAGTCTTTTGCGAACTAATAAATTCTTTAATATTAGATTCAAAATACGAGGGCATATTATTATAATTTCCATAAGAACTGTTGTAGGAATTACCATAATTATTAGAGGAATTACTAGGAAACGGCCTAGGATTAAAATTACCTCTATATGCGTTATTACCAAAATTGTTCCTACCAACAAAATTCACATCCAAAGATTCATTATTATTCTCAATCAAGGTAGATGAAGGCATATCATTAGGATCAGAAGAAACACTCTTATTAGCAAACAATTTCATAAGCTCATCCATCTTTCCACTCAAAACATTGATTTCTTCTATAGCATGCACCTTTTTATTATTAGATCTTTCAGTGTGCCATTGAGAATAATTAACCATAATATTATCTAGGAGTTTAGTAGCTTCTCCTAAAGTGATTTCCATAAAAGTGCCTCCCGCGGCCGAATCTAAAAGGTTTCTAGAAGAAAAATTCAATCCGGCGTAAATTTTTTGTATAATCATCCAAAGATTCAAAACCATGTGTAGGGCAATTACGTATCATTAATTTCATCCTCTCCCAAGCTTGTGCAACATGTTCATGATCAAGTTGCTTAAAATTCATAATATCGTTTCTAAGAGTGATGATCTTAGCGGGAGGAAAATACATAGAGATAAAAGCATCTTTGCACTTATTCCATGAATCGATACTATTTTTAGGCAAAGACGAAAACCAAGTTTTAGCATGATCTCTAAGGGAAAACGGGAATAGCTTCAGTTTAACAATATCATTATCCACATCTTTCTTATTTTGCATATCACACAAATCAATAAATTTGTTTAGATGGGTTGCGGCATCTTCACTAGGAAGGCCGGAAAATGGATCTTTCATAACAAGATTCAGCAAAGCAACATTAATTTCACAAGATTCAGCATCGGTAAGAGGAGCAATCGGAGTGCTAATAAAATCATTATTGTTGTTATTGGAAAAATCACACAATTTAGTATTGTATTGAGCCATCGTGATAAGCAAGCAATCCAACACACAAGCAAAAAAGAAATAAGCAAAAAGAAATAAGCAAAAAGAGATGAACTAGAAAAGAGAAGGGGAACAGAAGAAGATGTCGAATAAAACAGCAAGGGTGAAGTGGGGGAGAGGAAAACAAGAGGCAAATGGCAAATAATGTAATGCGAGAGATAAGAGTTTGTGATGGGTACTTGGTATGTCTTGACTTGTGCGTATACTCCCCGGCAACGGCGCCAGAAATCCTTCTTGCTACCTCTTGAGCATTGCGTTGGCTTTCCCTTGAAGAGGAAAGGGTGATGCATCAAAGTAGCGTAAGTATTTCCCTTAGTTTTAACCAAGGTATCAATCCAGTAGGAGGCCACATGCAAGTCCCTCGTACCTACACAAACAAATAAGAACCTCGCAACCAACACGATAAAGGGGTTGTCAATCCCTTCACGGTCACTTACGAGAGTGAGATCTGATAGAGATGATAAGATAATATTTTTGGTATTTTTATGATAAAGAGTAAAAGTAAAGATTGCAAAATAAAAGGTAATAGAAATAGCTCGCTGATGGAAGATTAATATAATGGAGAATAGACCCGGGGGCCATAGGTTTCACTAGTGGCTTCTCTCAAGATAGCATGAGTATTACGGTGGGTGAACGAATTACTGACGAGCAATTGATAGAAAAGCGAATAATTATGAGAATATCTAGGCATGATCATGTATATAGGCATCACGTCCATGACAAGTAGACCGACTCCTGCCTACATCTACTACTATTACTCCACACATCGACCGCTATCCAGCATGCATCTAAAGTATTAAGTTCATAAGAATAGAGTAACGCATTAGGTAAGATGACATGATGTAGAGGGATAAACTCAAGTAATATGATATAAACCCCCATCTTTTTATCCTCGATGGCAACAATACAATACGTGTCGTTTCCCTTTATGTCACTGGGATCGAGCACCGCAAGATTGAACCCAAAGCTAAGCACTTCTCACATTGCAAGAAAGATCAATCTAGTAGGTCAAACCAAACTGATAATTCGAAGAGACTTGCAAAGATAACCAATCATGCATAAAAGATTTCAGAGAAGAATCAAATATTGTTCATAGATAGACTTGATCATAAACCCACAATTCATCGGATCTCGACAAACACATCGCAAAAATAGTTACATCAAATAGATCTCCAAGAAGACCGAGGAGAACTTTGTATTGAGATTCAAAGAGAGAGAAGAAGCCATCTAGCTAATAACTATGGACCCAAAGGTCTGAAGTAAACTACTCACACATCACCGGAGAGGCCATGGAGTTGATGTAGAGGCCCTCCGTGATCGATGCCCCCTCCGGCGGAGCTCCGGAAAAGGCCCCAAGATGGGATCTCTTGGGTACAAAAGGTTGCGGCGGTGGAAATAGGGTTTCGTGGTGCTCTTGGATGTTTTTGGGGTATATGAATATATATAGGAGGAAGAAGTAGTCCGGTTGAGCCACGAGGGGCCCATGAGGGGGGAGGGCGCGCCCCCTGCCTCATGGACTCCTCGTTTGTTTCTTGTCGTCCACTCCAAGTCCTCTGGATCACATTTGTTCCAAAAATAACTCTCCCGAAGGTTTCATTCCGTTTGGATTCCGTTTGATATTCCTTCTCTCCGAAACACTGAAATAGGCAAAAAACAACAATTTGCACTGGGCCTTGGGTTAGTAGGTTAGTCCCAAAAATAATATAAAAGTGTAAAATAAAGCCCATTAACATCCAAAACAGATAATATAATAGCATGGGACAATCAAAAATTATAGATACGTTGGGGACATATCAAGAGTTAATCTTTTAGATAAGATAGTGATTGACAGAGTTCTTTACTCACTGTCACCAAGTTACTAGAACTTCGTGATGAACTATAATATGCAAGGGATAACAGAAACGATTCCCGAGCTCTTCCTGATGCTAAAATCAACAAAGGTAGAAATGAAGAAAAGCATCAAGTGTTGATGGTTGACAAGACCACTAGTTTCAAGAAATGGGCAAAGGGAAGAAGGGAAATTTAAGAAGAACGGCAAGCAAGTTGCTGCTCAAGTGAAGAAGCCCAAGTCTGGACCTAAGCTTGAGACTAAGTGCTTCTACTGCAAAGGAACTAGTCACTGGAAGCAGAACTGCCCAAGTATTTGGCGGATAAGAAGGATGGCAAAGTGAACAAAGGTATATTTGATATACATGTTATTGATGTGTACTTTACTAGTGTTTATAGCAACCCCTCAATATTTGATACTAGTTCAGTTGCTAAGATTAGTAACTCGAAGCGGGAGTTGCAGAATGAACAGAGACTAGTTAAGGGGTGAAGTGACGATGTGTGTTGGAAGTGGTTCCAAGATTGATATGATCATCATCGCACACTCCCTATACTTTTGGGATTAGTGTTGAACCTAAATAAATGTTATTTGGTGTTTGCATTGAGCATGAGTATGATTGGATCACGTTTACTGCAATACTATTATTTATTTAAGTCAAAGAATAATTGTTGTTCTATTTACATGAATAAAACCTTCTATGGTCATACAGTCAATATAAATGGTTTATTGAATCTCGATCGCAGTGATACACATATTCATAGCATTGAAGCCAAAAGATGCAAAGTTAATAATGATACTGCAACTTATTTGTGACATTGCCGTTTAGGTCATATTGGTGTAAAGCGCATGAAGAAACTCCATGCTGATGGGCTTTTGGAATTACTTGATTATGAATCAGTTGATGCTTGCGAACCATGCCTCATGGGCAAGATGACTAAGACTCCGTTTTCCGGAACAATGGAGCGAGCAACATACTAGTTGGAAATAATACATACTGATGTATGCAGTCCGATGAGTGTTGGGGCTCGCGACAGGTATCGTTATTTTCTGACCTTCACAGATGATTTGAGCAGATATGGGTATATCTACTTGATGAAACATAAATCAGAAACATTTGAAAAGTTCAAATAATTTCAGAGTGAAGTGGAAAATCATCGTAAACAAAAAATAAAGTTTCTACGATCTGATCGTGGAGACGAATATTTGAGTTACGAGTTTGGTATTCAACTAAAACAATGTGGAATAGTTTCACAAATTCATGCCACTTGGAACACCACAACATAATGGTGTGTCCGAACGTCATAACCATACTTTATTTGATACTAGCAAAAGAGCCTGTGCATTGCAACGGGAGAGACTCAAGATCACAATAGGTCCATCTTCTTTATTTTTGCGAGGCATCATATTTGTGTTGCCACTTATCCTCCTTCTCACTCTCGCCGGCGATGGCCTCGGTGTTCACACAAAACAACAACAAACGTGTGTTGAATATGGTTAATCCAAAGGCGTCTCTCTCTCCCTCTCTCGCTCGCTTTCTCTCACTCTCGCGATGAGAAATCTGTTGTTTTCCCCTGCGACATTTTTCAGAGGTATGCATGTGTAGTTATTGATATTTTCTTTTCCGTATATGGTTATAGTGGGGTGTTTATTTGCAATCGGATCGCCGCCGGTATGAAAAAAACGAATCTTGCGCTATAAATTATAAGTTTGCTTCCATAACAATATTTTAAAAATATTTAACAGGTAAAATTAACATCATATTTAGATTCCACACATTTTTCTAATAAAATTTCATATATAATATGTTAAAATCGAAGTTACGGTTTAAAAGATACAGATAATTTAGAAAATCATTTGGTTTGACTCAAATATATTCCAAAATAATATTTAAAAATACTTAACAGGTAAAAATAATCTCATATTCATATTTTACATATTTTTCTAATCGAATTTCATATATAACATGTTTAAATCAGAGTTACGGTTTAAAAGATAGGGATGATTTTAAAAAGCATTTGTTTGACTTAAATATGATCCATGGATGAATTACCTAAAACATCAGGGGGGGTAGAAAAATGTAAAATAACGGTTTGGGTGTGAATTAAATCCGGACGGTGGGTTGATTTCAAGAAAATATAGGGACTTTTGTGTAAAATACGAAAATAACGATTCGTTTTAACTTAAAACAGAACTGCGGGTTGAATTATCTGAAATAGAGGGACTTTTCTGAAAAATGCTATGACGGACGAAGAAACCCAATTTGCTTTATTATTAGGTAAAGATAGTGCAATCTATGATGTCTCTTACCGATTTACCACTATCGTTTTGGGGTTATGCATTAGAGACAGCTACATTCACGTTAAATAGGGCACCGTCTAATCCGTTGATACGACACCGTATGAACTATGGTTTCTCTAGAAACCTAAGCAGTCATTTCTTAAAGTTTGGGGTTGTGACGCTTATGTGAAAAAGTTTTAGCCTAATAAGCTCAAACCCAAATCGAAAAAGTGCGTCTTCATAGGATACCCAAAAGAAACTGTTGGGTACACCTTCTGTCACATATCCGAAAGGCAAGATCTTTGTTGCTAAGAGTGGATCCTTTGTAGAGAAGAAGTTTCTCTCGAAAGAAGTGAGTGGGAGGAATGTAGAACTTGATGAGGTAATTGTACCTTCTCCCGAATTGGAAAGTAGTTCATCACATAAATCAGTTCTAGTGATTTCTACGCCAATTAGTGAGGAAGCTAATGATGATGATCATGAAACTTCAGATCAAGTTACTACCAAACCTCGTAGGACAACCAGAGTATGGTCCGCACCAGAGTGGTACGGTAATCCTTTCTGGAAGTCATGTTACTAGACCATGACGAACCTACGAACTACGAGGAAGCGATGATGAGCCCAGATTCCGCGAAATGGCTTAAAGGCCATGAAATCTGAGATGGGATCCATGTATAAAGAACAAAGTATGAACTTTGATTGACTTGCCCAATGATTGGCGAGCCATTGAGAATAAATGGATCTTGAAGAGGAAGACGGCCGCTGATAGTAGTGTTACTATCTACAAAGCTCAAATTGTCGCAAAAAAGGTTTTCGACAAGTTCAAGGTGTTGACTACGATGAGATTTTCTCACTCGTAGCGATGCTTAAGTCTGTCCAAATCTTGTTAGCAATTGCCACATTTTATGAAATCTGGCAAACGGATGTCAAAACTGCATTCCTTAATGGATTTCTTAAAGAAGAGTTGTATATGATACAACAAGAAAGTTTTGTCAATCCTAAAGGTGCTAACAAAGTGTGCAAGTCCAACGATCCATCTATGGACTGGTGCAATCATCTCGGAGTTGGAATATACGCTTTGATGAGTTGATCAAAGCATATAGTTTTATACAGACTTTTGGAGAAGCCTGTATTTACAAGAAAGTGAGTGGGAGCTCTGTAGCATTTCTGATATTATATGTGGATGACATATTGTTGATCGGAAATGATACTGAATTTCTGGATAGTATAAAAGGATACTTAAATAAGATTTTTTCAAAGAAAGACCTCAGTGAAGTTTCTTACACATTGAGCATTAAGATCTATAGAGATAGATCAAGACGCTTGATAAGATTTTTCAACGAGTACATACCTTGACAAGATTTGGAAGTAGTTCAAAATGGAACGGTCAAAGAAGGAGTTCTTGCCTATTTTGCAAGCTGTGAAGTTGAGTAAAGACTCAAAACCCGACCACAACAGAAAATAGAAAGAGAATGAAAAGTCATTCCCTATGCCTCAGTCATAGGTTCTATAAAGTATGCTATGCTGTATACCAGTCCTATCGTATACCTTGGCATGATTCTGGCAAGGGAGTACAATAGTGATCTAGCAGTAGATCACTGGACAACAGTCAAAATTATCCTTAGAGGACTAAGGAAATATTTCTCGTTTATGGAGGTGACAAAAGGTTCGTCGTAAAGGGTTACATCGATGCAAGTTTTGACACTGACCGAGATGACTCTAAGTCTCAATCTGGATACATATTGAAAGTAGGAGTAATTAGCTAGAGTAGATCCGTGCAGAGCATTGTTGACATAGAAATTTGCAAAATACATATGGATCTGAATATGGAAGACCCGTTGACTAAACTTCTCTCACAAGCGAAACATGATCACACCTTAGTACACTTTGGGTGTTAATCACATGGCGATGTGAACTAAGATTACTGACTCTAGTAAACCCTTTGAGTGTTGGTCACATGCGATGTGAACTATGGGTGTTAATCACATGGTGATGTGAACTATTGGTGTTAAATCACATGGCGATGTGAACTAGATTATTGAATCTAGTGCAAGTGAGAGACTGAAGGAAATATGCCCTGGAGGCAATAATAAAGTTGTTATTTATATTTCCTTATATCATGATAAATGTTTATTATTCATTCTAGAATTGTATTAACCAGCAACTTAGTACATGTGTGAATACATAGACAAACAAAGTGTCACTAGTTTGCCTCTACTTGACTAGCTCATTGAATCAATGATGGTTATGTTTCCTAACCATAGACATGAGTTGTCATTTGATTAATAGGATCACATCATTAGAGAATGATGTGATTGACTTGACCCATCCATTAGCTTAACACGATGATCGTTTAGTTTGTTGCTATTGCTTTCTCCATAACTTATACATGTTCCTATGACTATGAGATCATGCAACTCCCGAATACCGGAGGAACACTTTGTGTGCTACCAAACATCACAACGTAATTGGGTGACTATAAAGGTGTTCTACAAGTGTCTCCAATGGTGTTTGTTGAGTTGGCATAGATCGAGATTAGGGTTTGTCACTCCGAGTATCGGAGAGGTATCTCTGGGGCCTCTCGATAATACACATCACGATAAGCCTTGCAAGCATTGTGACTAATGCGTTAGTTGCGGGATGATGAATTATAGAACGAGTAAAGAGACTTGCCGGTAACGAGATTGAACTAGGTATTGAGATACCGATGATCGAATCTCGGGCAAGTAACACACCGATGACAAAGGGAACAACATATATCGTTATGCGGTTTGACCGATAAAGATCTTTGTAGAATATGTGGGAGCCAATATGAACATCCAGTTTCCGCTATTAGTTATTGACTGGAGACATGTCTCGGTCATGTCTACATATTTCTTGAACCCGTAGGGTCCGCACGCTTAACATTCGGTGACGATCAGTATTATGAGTTTATGTGTTTTGATGAACCGAAGGTTGTTCGGACTCCCGGATGTGATCACGGGCATGACGAGGAGTCTCGAAATGGTTGAGACATAAAGATCGATATATTGGAAGCCGATGTTTGGACATCGGAATGGTTCCGAGTGGTTCAGACATTGTTCTGGAGTACCGGGAGGTTACCGGAACCCCCAGGAGAAGTTATGGGCCTTATGAGCCATAAGAAGGAAGCACACCAGCCCACAAGGGGCTGGTGCTCTCCCTTGGCCAGGAGGCCGAATTGGAATAGGTTTGGGGGGGTGGGGCTTTCCTTCTCTCCTACTTCTCCTTCCCTTCCTCTCCTACTCCAACTAGGGAAGGGAGGAAATCCTACTCCCGGTGGGAGTAGGACTCCCCTAGGGCGCGCCATAGAGAGGGCCAGCCCCTCCCCTGCTCCAATCCTTTATATACGGGGAGGGGGGCACCCCATGAACACACAAGTTGATCATTGATCTCTTAGACGTGTGCGGTGCCCCCCTCCACCATAATCCACCTCGGTCATATCATAGCGGTGCTTAGGCGAAGCCTTGTTTCTGTAGCATCATCATCACCATCATCACGCCGTCGTGCTGACGAAGCTATCCCTCAACACTCTGCTGGATCGTGAGTTCGTGGGACGTCACCGAGCCGAACGTGTGCAGATCGCGGAGGTGCCGTACTTTCAGTACTAGGATCGGTCGATCATGAAGACGTACGGCTACATCAACCGCATTGTCATAATCCTTCCGCTTATGGTCTACGAGGGTACGTGGACAACACTCTCCCCTCTCGTTGCTATGCATCACCATGATGTTGCGTGTGCGTATGATTTCTTTTGAAATTACTGCGTTCCCCAACACAATTTTGGATTAGTAGTACTTTCGATCTGCACCATGTGTTTCCTCCACTTGAATCTAATCCATGTCTATTTCACCCACTGATATATATAATAACTGATCATGCTCATATTGATATAACAACTAAGCATCATCATCATTAATAGTAACTCATCATTGTTATCATAATAACAAGTCATACTCATCATCATCATAGTCATCTAACAACTTCTACTTGTTATCATAATAAAAAGTCATACTCATCATCATCATAGTCATCTAATAAATCATCATCGTTATCATAATAACAAGCCATACTCATCATCATCATAGTCATCTAACCAACCCTACTTAATTGTTCTTAGCACATATTCATGAGTATTAGCTAGACCTACTACCCTCTCTAAGGTAAAATAGCATAAAACAAGATAGGCCCTGATGCTCCATTATGGAGAATGGAGATTATCATGTCTCCAATTCTTGCGCTTCGCACAATGTTGCTTCCAAGTAGCTCGCTATGATTGACCATACATTTTTTCATTCTTTCATGGTCATGTCTTCATCGGTTTTAGAAATTCGGTATGAATAGCGGTGAAGCCTAGGATGACATGGCCATAAGCTAATAACATCAAGCCAACCTTCTGGAAACATCAGATCAGGCACATGATACGTCTCCAGTGTATCTATAATTTTTTATTGTTCAATGTTGTTTTATTATCAATCTTGGATGCTTTATAATCATTTTATATCATTTTTTGGTACTAACCTATTGACATAGTGCCAAGTGCCAGTTGTTGTTTTTTTCCATGTTTTTTACATTGCAGAAAATCAATATCAAACGGAGTCCAAATGTCGTGAAACTTTACGAAGATTTTTTATGGACCAGAAGGAAGACATTGGGCCCTGGTTGCACCTGGGGGGAGTCCCGAGGAGGGGACAACCCACCAGGGCACGCCAGGAGGCCCAGGCGCGCCCTGGTGGGTTGTGCCGACCTCGGGTGCCCCCCGGACCGCCTCTTTGCTCTATAAATACCCCAATATTCCAAAAACCCTAGGGGAGTCGAAGAAATATTCATCCAGCCGCCGCAGGGTCCGGAACCACCAAATCCAATCTAGACAACATCACAGATGGGTTCACCACTTCCATTGGTGCCTCTCCGATGATGCGTGAGTAGTTCTTTGTAGACCTTTGGGTTTGTAGTTAGTAGCTAGATGGCTTCATCTCTCTCTCTCTCTCTTCATTATCTATACAATGGTCTCTTGGAGATCCATATGATGTAACTCTTTTGCGGTGTGTTTGTTGGGATCGATGAACTTTGAGTTTATGATTAGATCTATCTTTTTATATCCATGAAAGTATTTGAGTTTCTTTGATCTCTTTTATGCATGATATCTTATAGCCTCGTATTTCTTCTCTGATATTTTGGTTTTATTAGGCCAACTTGATCTATTTATATTGCAATGGGAAGAGGTGCCCGGTAGTGGGTTCGATCTTACGGTGCTTGATCCCAGTGACATAAAGGGAACCGACATGTATGTATTGTTGCTACTAAGGATAAAAGATGGGATCTATATCTACCACCATAGATAAACTGATCTCGTCTACATCATGTCATCATTCTTATTGCATTACTCCGTTTTTCCATGAACTTAATACACTAGATGCATCCTGGATAGCGGTTGATGTGTGGAGTAATAGTAGTAGATGCAGGCAGGAGTCGGTCTACTAATCTTGGATGTGATGCCTATGTAATGATCATTGCCTGGATATCGTCATAATTATTTGATGTTGTATCAATTTCCCAACAGTAATTTGCTCACCCACTGCTTTGCTATTTTTCTCAAGAGAAGCCACTAGTGAAACCTACGGCCCCCGGGTCTCTTTCTCATATTATCTGCCTTTGTGATATATTTTTATTTGCTTTTATTTTCATATCTATTAAACCAAATGCCCAAAAATACCTTGCTGCAATTTATTTTATTTGGTGTTCGATCTATCAATATTTACAACTTTATCCCATCCACGTGCCATTTCTGGCACCGTTACCCGAAAGGGATTGACAACCCATTTAACACGTCGGGTTGCGAGTGGTTGTTATTTGTGTGCAGGGGATGTTTACATTGTGTTGCTTAGTTCTCCTACTGGTTCGATAACCTTGGTTTCATATATGAGGGAAATACCTACCGCCACTGTGCTACATCATCCCTTCCTCTTTAGGGAAATACCGACGTAGCTTCAAGCGACATCAGCACACAATCCTTCGGGATTTTCTGTTGAAAAACATAATAATAATGTCGTAGTTAGAAATGTAGTTTAGATTTAAAAGAATTTGTGCAAAAGATGCACGAATGTCATAAATAGTAAAAAAATATTACCATGCCATCTCCATGGATGTTACCGTAGTTCAAAACATGCACTAGTGGCACGTATTGACCATAATGTGCAAGAGTTTCATAATTGATATTGTAATCTGAACATCAATAATAAATGAGATAATATGATCTTTCTTCTCATAAGTTAATTTTGCGCGATTAGTGTAGTAGGTTCTGTCTACCATTTTCCGTACATTTTTTTGAAGAATGAAAATAAGCTGTCAATGGAAATAAGCTCTCAACTATTTTGAAATAAACAATATAAATTACTTAATAAATATGTTTGAGAAACTCACATAGAGGTACAAGTGGAAGCGTATCAACAAGGACTCAAATGTCGATATTAGCTTCATCAATATTATCTTCATCGACATTATGTTCGTTGACATTATCTTCGTCCATGTCATCTTCAGGATCACCAAGATAGAAGGTGACATGCATACCCTCCTGAAAATCATACGCCTTGCACAATGCTTCCCAATTCGAGCAACCAAAATGGGATACGCTCTCCGAATTGTATTGCTTGACAACAAAGTCATAACCATGATGGGTCCTGAGATGAACTATCTTTGTCTCCATATTTTTATGATCTTCGAAATTAAGATGCTCCAAGATATAGCGTCTTGCATGGCATGGGATAAGCTAGTCGAATTGTAAAAGACGGAAATTACACGTTGAAGAAGCAGAAGTCATGCTTAATTACGAAAAAGGACTTGTCGTTGCGTACCATTTCAACATCGAAGGTCTCGTCGAGTTTAATACCGAAGCGCCGACTGTCTAACAGGCGAGGCATGCTGCACATACCCCGGTCGTCGCCGCAGCAGCCGCACTCCGGGATCCTATCGTCGTTGTCAGACATTTCCTATCTTCATAATTCAAAGATTAAAATTCTAAAATTAAATATATGTACTACAAAAACTAAATTAGATCATTATTATTAATCACGGGTTGAATATCGGCCTGTCGAGTCTTTTCTTGAAAACTCTCAGCTCACATGGTGAATATATTTGACCGTCGGTGATGGTCGCTCCTCCCTTTGTCCCCGAGTGCATTACACCAAAATGTCTAGAACACGGGAACGAAGGAGAAGCGACCCCCACGACAACAGTCGGGATTCTTCGGCCTCTCATATATGGTGGAGACTCTCCCTCATTGATTCCTCTCTGATTTTTGTGACCGTCGGTGATGGTCGTTCTTCTCTTCCTTCCCGTGCATTACCAAAAGATCTATCATGAGAAAGAAGAGGAAGAACGACCCCCATGACAACAGTCGGCATTCTTCTTCTCTCATATATGGTGGAGTCTCGAAAGACTTAAAGTCAACCCGAAATGTCGCTTAATTATCTTTCTAGAAAATCCAAGCGGCTCGATATTTCCTACATATTCTAGCACAAGTCATGCAAAAATCCACGGAAAAATCTGGCATGACCTTTGCTAAAAAGGACATATATCGAGCGCCTGAAATTTGCCGTAATGGAAATTAATCAACACTCCGGCAAAACATAGGCCACTCTGAGGTGTTCCCTGCAAACATAGGCCACTTGGGCAAGCACTATTAGTAAACAACACTACATATGACATGTCTAAATATCCATCATATTTGAAAGACCTACATTGAGAATTTTCTATTCCATGGAAATTTTCACAGCTACTCATCTACTACTCTACTACATCTATCAAAACATCTACATCATCGTCAACATGGGG
This sequence comes from Triticum urartu, assembly GCF_056163025.1. Lineage (NCBI taxonomy): Eukaryota > Viridiplantae > Streptophyta > Magnoliopsida > Poales > Poaceae > Triticum > Triticum urartu. The sequence continues at coordinate 422,372,654 of NC_141877.1, read as the reverse complement.
ATTTGGCTGGTCTCACCTCAAGGTCGGAGGGGGTCGGTGACGGGGATGATGTGGGGCTCCTTGATTTCTGCAAAAACAAAATATAAACAAAAATAATTTATATCTACCTTCTACAACAAAATTCTACCTATCTATACTATTCAAAAAAACCTACATTCTACAATCAAAGTGTTACATATCAACTAAATCTATTAACTATGTTTGAATTGTTACTAATTCACTCTAAACACTATAAACTATCACCTAAGCATAAACACATGAGCATACAAACTTGGTGCTCATTCACACTTACTAAAAAATCTACTCTATTCAAACACCTACATTTACTAAAAAAATCTACTCTATTCAAACAGCTACATTTACTACAAAATCTACTCTATTCAAACACCTAAATTTACTAAAAAAATCCACTCTATTCAAACACCAACATTGAAAATATTCATTTCAAAATAGCTACATTTACTAATTTTCTTATCTATCCAAATGACCTACATTTACTAAAAATATATGCCCTATTCAAAAGACCTACATTGAAATAATCTACTTTCTATTCAATGCAAATAATCTACATTCTATTATACTAAAAAAAACTACATAATGCAAGAACAGAGTGAGGAGAGATGAGGGAGGTAGGAGGGAGCAGGGGGTGGGAGGAGGAGGGAGGAGAGAGGAGGAGGGGAGGAGGGAGGGGTGGGAGGAGGGGCTGGCGGAGGAGGGTTGGCCAGAGGAGGGGGAGGACTTGGGCGAAAGACAGGAGGAAGGAGGGCTTGGCCGGAGGAGGAGGGAGGAGGACGGTGGGAGGAGGAGGGAGAGGAGGGGGGAGGGCATACTGAGGAAGGAAGAGGGAGGATGATAACCCACAAGTACAGGGGATCGCAACAGTTTTCGAGGGTAGAGTATTCAACCCAAATTTATTGATTTGACACAAGGGGAGCCAAAGAATATTCTCGAGTATTTGCACCTGAGTTGTCAAATTCAACCACACCTGAAAGACTTAATATCTGCGGCAAAGTATTTAGTGGCAAAGTAGTATAGAAGTAACGGTAACAGTGGCAAAAGTAACAGTAGCAGTTTTGTAGCGATCGTAACATTGGCAGCGGAAGAGTAATGAAGCAAAGATCAATATGAAACGAGCTCGTAGGCAATGGATCAATGATGGATAATTATGTGGGATAGCATTATTCATGCAATGGTTATAACATAGGGTGACACAGAAGTAGCTCCAGTTCATCAATATAATGTAGGCATGTATACTGAATATATATAGTCATACGTGCTTATGGAAAAGAACTTGCATGACATCTTTATTCCTACCCTCCCGTGGTAGCGGGGTCCTATTGGAAACTAAGGGATATTAAGGCCTCCTTTTAATAGAGTACCGGATCAAAGCATTAACACTTAGTGAATACATGAACTCCCCAAACTACAGTCATCACCGGGAGTGGTCCCGCTGTTGGGGAACACATTTTTTCAAAAAAATTCCTACGGTCACGCAAGATCTATCTAGCAGATGCACAGCAACAAGAGGGGAGAGTATGTCCATGTACCCTCATAGACCGAAAGAGGAAGCGTTTAGTAACGCGGTTGATGTAGTCGAACGTCTTCGCGATCCAACCGATCCAAGCACCGAACGTACGACACCTCCGCGTTCAGCACACGTTCAGCTCGATGGCGTCCCTCGATCTCTTTATCCAGTTGAGGACGAGGGAAAGTTCCATCAGCATGATGGCGTGGCGACGGTGATGATGAAGTTACCAGCGCAGAGCTCCGCCTAAGCACTACGACGATATGACCGAGGCGTGTAACTATGGAGGGGGGCACCTCACATGGCTAAGATAAGACTTGGTGTGTATTTGGGGTGCCCCCTTCCCACGTATATAAAGGGGGAGGAGAGGTGGCCGGCCTAAGGGGGGGCGCCATGGGGGGCGTCCTACTTGGACTCCCGGTCCAAGTAGGATTCGCCCCCCCTTTCCTATTCCCACTAGGAGAAGGAGGGAAGGAGGAGGAGAAGAGAAGGAAAGGCCCCCCCAACCCTAGTCCAATTCGGATTGGGCTTGGGGGGCGTGCGCCACCACCTGGCCGCCGCCTCGTCTCTCCACTAGGGCCCCTGAAGGCCCATTAACTCCCCGAGGGGGGGGGGGTTCCGGTAACCCCCGGTACTCCAGAAAATGCCCGAACCTTTCTGAGACCATTCCGGTGTCCAAACACAACCTTCCAATATATCAATATTTATGTCTCGACCATTTAGAGACTCCTCGTTATGTCCGTTATCTCACCTGGGACTCCGAACAAACTTCGGTTCATCAAATCACATAACTCATAATATAAATCGTCATCGAACGTTAAGCGTGTGGACCCTACGGGTTCGAGAACTATGTAGACATGACCAAGACACATCACCGGTCAATAACCAATAGAGGAACCTGGATGCTCATATTGGCTCCTACATATTCTACGAAGATCTTTATCGGTCAAACCGCATAACAACATACGTTGTTCCCTTTGTCATCGGTATGTTACTTGCCCGATATTCGATCGTTAGTATCATCATACTAGTTCAATCTCGTTACCGGCAAGTCTCTTTACTCGTTCCGTAATGCATCATCCTGTGGCTAACTCATTAGACACATTGCTTGCAAGGCTCATGGTGATGTGCATTACCAAGAGGGACCAGAGCTACCTCTCTGATACACGGAGTGACAAATCCTAATCTCGATCTATGCCAACTAAACAAACAACATCGGAGACACCTGCAGAGCATCTTTATAATCACCTAGTTACGTTGTGACGTTTGATAGCACACAAGGTGTTCCTCTAGTATTCGGGGGTTGCATAATCTCATAGTCAGAGGAATATGAATAAGTCATGAAGAAAGTGCTACCTCTTGAGCATGCGTTGGTTTTCCCTTGAAGAGGAAAGGGTGATGCAGCAAAGTAGCGTAAGTATTTCCCTCAGTTTTTGAGAACCAAGGTATCAATCCAGTAGGAGACTACACGCAAGTCGCCTATTACCTGCACAAACAAATAAGAACCTTGCAACCAACGTGATAAAGGGGTTGTCAATCCCTTCACGACCACTTGAAAAAGTGAGATCTGATAAAGATAATAAGATAAATATTTTTGGTATTTTTGTTGTATAGATCGAAAAGTAAATATTGCAAAATAAATAGTAAACTAGAATTGTAAATTGGAAACTTATATGATGTAAAGTAGACCCGGGGGCATAGGTTTCACTAGTGGCTTCTCTCAAGATAGCATATATTATGGTGGGTGAACAAATTACTGCCGAGCAATTGATAGAAAAGTGCATAGTTATGATGATATCTAGGCATGATCATGAACATAGGTATCACGTCTGTGTCAAGTAGACCGAAATGATTCTGCATCTACTACTATTACTCCACACATCGACCGCTATCCAGCATGCATCTAGAGTATTAAGTTCATAAGAACAGAGTAACACATTAAGCAAGATGACATGATGTGGAGGGATAAACTCAAGCAATATGATATAAACCCCATCTTTTTATCCTTGATGGCAACAATACAATACGTGCCTTGCTGCTCCTGCTGTCACTGGGAAAGGACACCGCAAGATTGAACCCAAAGCTAAGCACTTCTCCCATTGCAAGAAAGATCAATATAGTAGGCCAAACCAAACTGATAATTCGAAGAGAGTTGCAAAGATATCAAATCATGCATATAAGAATCGAGAGAAGAATCAAATATTGTTCATAGATAATCTTAATCATAAACCCACAATTCATCGGATCTCATCAAACACACCGCAAAAAGTATTACATCGAATAGATCTCCAAGAACATCGAGGAGAACTTTGTATTGAGATCCAAAGAGAGAGAATAAGCCATCTAGCTAATAAATATGGACCCAAAGGTCTGTGGTAAACTACTCACACATCATCGGAGAGGCTATGGTGTTGATGTTGAAGCCCTCCGTGATCGACTCCCCCTCCGGCAGATTGCCGGAGAAGGTTGCGGCGGTGGAAAAGTGGTTTCATGGCTCTCCAGGATGTTTTCAGGGTATAAGAGTATATATAGGTCGGTGGAGCTACGAGGGGCCCATGAGGGTGGGGGGTGCGCCGCCCTACCTCGTGGCCGCTTCGTTGCTTCCTTGACCTCCACTCCAAGTCTCCTGGATTGTGTTTGTTCCAAAAAAAGATTCTCCCGAAGGTTTCATTCCGTTTAGATTCTGTTTGATATTGCTTTTCTGTGAAACACTGAAATAGGCAAAAAAACATCAATTCGCACTGGGCCTCCGGTTAATAGGTTAGTCCCAAAAATAATATAAAAATGCATATTAAAGCCCATTAAATATGCAAAACAGATAATATAATAGCATGGAACAATGATACGTCCATTTTGCATCATGCTTTTATATTGACATTTATTGCATTATGGGATGTTATTACACATTATGTCACAATACTTGTGCTTATTCTCTCTTATTTTACAAGGTTTACATGAAGAGGGGGAATGCTGGCAGCTAGAATTATGGGCTGGAAAAGGAGCAAATATTAGAGACCTATTCTGCACAACTCCAAAAGTCTTGAAACTTCACGGGAGCACATTTTAGAATATATAAAAAATATTGGGTGAAGGAAGTACCAGAGGGGGGCCACCCACCATCCACGAGGGTGGGGGCGTGCCCTACCCCCTGGGCGCGCCCCCTGCCTCGTGGGCCCCCTAGCAGGCCTCTGGTGCCCATCTTCTGCTATATGAGTTTTACCCTGGAAAAAATTATAAGCTAGCTCACGGGATGAAACTCCGCTGCCACGAGGCGGAACCAATCTAGGGCTCCGGCGGAGCTGTTCTACCGGGGAAACTTCCCTCCAGGAGGGGGAAATCATCACCATCATCATCACCATTGATCCTCTCATCAAGAGGGGGTCAATCTCTATCAACTTCTTCACCAGCACCATCTCATCTCAAACCCTAGTTAATCTCTTGTATCCAATCTTTGTCCCAAAGCCTCAGATTGGTACCTGTGGGTTGCTAGTAGTGTTGATTACTCTTTGTAGTTGATGCTGGGTTGTTTATTCGGTGGAAGATCATATGTTCATATCCTTTATGCATATTAATACCCCTCTGATTATGAACATGAATATGATTTGTGAGTAGTTACGTTTGTTCCTGAGGACATGAGAAAAGTCTTGCTATAAGTAGTCATGTGAATTTTGTATTCGTTCGATATTTTGATGAGATGTATGTTGTCTCTCCTCTAGTGGTGTCATGTGAACATAGACTACATGACACTTCACCATTGTTTGGGCCTAGGGGAAGGCATTGGTAAGTAATAAGTAGATGATGGGTTGCTAGAGTGGCAGAAGCTTAAACCCTAGTTTATGAGTTGCTTCGTAAGGGGCTGATTTGGATCCATATGTTTCATGCTATGGTTAGGTTTACCTTAATACTTCTTTTGTAGTTGCGGATGCTTGCAAGAGGAGTTAATCATAAGTGGGATGCTTGTCCAAGGAAGGGCAGCACCCAAGCACCGGTCCACCCACATATCACATTATCAAAGTACCGAACGTGAATCATATGAGCTGGTGAAAACTAGCTTGACGATAATTCCCATGTGTCCTCGGGAGAGTTTTCCTTTATATAAGAGTTTTTTTCCAGGCTTGTCCTTTGCTACAAAAAGGATTGGGCCATCTTGCTGCACCTTATTTACTTTCATTACTTGTTACCCATTACAAATAACTTATCACAAAACTATCTGTTAGCGATAATTTCAGTGCTTGCAGAGAATACCTTACTGAAAACTGCTTATCATTTCCTTCTGCTCCTCGTTGGGTTCGACACTCTTACTTATCTAAAGGACTACGATAGATCCGCTATACTTTTGGGTCATCAAGACTCTTTTCTGGCGCCATTGCCAGGGAGTGAAGCGCCTTTGTTAGGTGGAATTTGGTAAGGAAAAATTTATATAGTGTGCTGAAATTTACTGTCACTTGTTACTATGGAACATAATCCTTTGAGGGGCTTGTTCGGGGTATCTTCACCCCGACCAGTAGAGCAAAGAGTTGCTCCTCAACCTACTGAACCTACTGAAAATGTTTACTTTGAAATTCCTTCGGGTATGATAGAGAAACTGCTAGCTAATCCTTTTACAGGAGATGGAACACTGCATCCCGATTTGCACCTAATCTATGTGGATGAAGTTTGTGGACTATTTAAGCTTGCATGTATGCCCGAGGATGTTATCAAGAAGAAGGTCTTCCCTTTATCTTTTAAGGGAAAGGAATTGACATGGTTTAGGCTATGTGATGATATGGGATCATGGAACTACAACCGATTGAAATTGGAATTTCATCAGAAGTTTTATCCTATGCAGCTTGTTCATCGTGATCGTAGTTATATACATAATTTTTGGCCTGGCGAAGGAGAAAGAATTGCTCAAGCTTGTGGAGGCTTAATTCAATGTTATATTCATGCCCCAATCATGAGCTCTCAAGAGAAATTATTATTAAAAAAAATTATGCTCGGCTTTCTCTCGGTAATCGCTCCATGCTCGATCTTCTTGTACTGGATCTTTTATGATGAAGACTATTGAATTCAAATGGGATTTATTGGAAAGAATTAAACGCAACTCTAATGATTGGGATCTCGACGAAGGTAAGGAGTCAGGTATAACACCTAAGTTTGATTGTGTCAAATCTTTTATGGATACCGATATTTTCTATGAATTTAGCACTAAATATGGACTTGACTCTGAGAGAGTAGCTTCTTTTTGTGAATCCTTTTCTACTCATGTTGATCTCCCCAAGGAGAAGTGGTTTAAATATAATCCTTCCATTGAAGTAAAAGTAGTCGCACCTATTAAATTTGAAGAAAAGACTATCACTTATAATGATTCGGTTGTTCCTACTACTTATATTGAGAAACCACCTTTCCCTGTCAGAATAAAGGATCATGCTAAAGCTTCAACTATGGTTTGTAAGAGTAATACTAGAACACCTACACCCTCTGAGCAAGTTAAAGTTGAACCTAGTATTGCTATGGTTAAAGATCTCTTGGTTGATAATATTGATGGGCATGTTATTTACTTCTGTGATGAAGCTGCTAGAATTGCTAGACCCGATACTAAAAATAAGCATAGACCTGTTGTAGGCATGCCTATTATTTCTGTTAAAATAGGAGATCATTTCTGTCATGGCTTATGTGATATGGGTGCTAGTGCAAGTGAAATACCTTATTCCTTATACAAAGAAATTATGCATGATATTGCACCTTCTGAGATAGAGGAAATTGATGTTATTATTAAGCTTGCCAATAGAGACACTATTTCACCAGTTGGGATTGTTAGAGATGTTGAGGTCTTGTGTGGGAAAGTTAAATATCCTGCTGATTTTCTTGTTCTTGGTTCCCCACAAGATAACTTTTGTCCCTTTATATTTGGTAGACCCTTCTTGAATACTGTTAATGCTAGGATAGATTGCAAAAAGGATGTTGTTACTATTGGTTTGGGGGATATGTCTCATGAGTTTAATTTTGCTGAATTTTGTAGACAACCCCATGATAAAGAATTGCCTAGTAAAGATGAAATTATTGGTCTTGCTTCTATTCCCATGCCTCCTAGTGATCCTTTAGAACAATATTTGCTAGACCATGCAAATGATATGTTTATGAATGAAAGAAGGGAAATAGATGAAGAATTCGTTAAACAAGGACCTATTTTGAAACACACCACTTGCCTGTTGAAATCCTAGGAGATCCTCCTCCACCCAAGGGTGATCCCGTGTTTGAGCTTAAACCTTTACCTGATACTCTTAAATATGCTTATCTTGATGAGAAAAATATATATCCTGTTATTATTAGTGCTAACCTTTCAGAACATGAAGAAAAGAAATTATTGAAAACTCTGAACAAGCACTGTGCTGCTATGGATATATCTTGATGATCTTAAGGGCATTAGTCCCACTCTATGCCAACACAACATAAAATTGGAGAAAGACACGAAATCGGTTGTTGATCACCAATGACGGTTAAATCCTATGATGAAAGAAGTGGTAAGAAAAGAAATACTAAAGCTTCTGGAGGCAGGTATAATTTATCCCGTTGTTGATAGTCAGTGCGTAAGTCTTGTCCATTGTGTCCCTAAGAAGGAAGGTGTTACTGTTGTTCCTAATGATAAAGATGAATTGACCCCACAAAGAATTGTTACGGGCTATAGAATGGTAATTGATTTACGCAAATTAAATAAAGCTACTAAAAAGGATCATTACCCTTTACCTTTTATTGATCAAATGCTAGAAAGACTATCCAAACATACACAATTTTGCTTTCTTGATGGTTATTCTGGTTTCTCTCAAATACATGTGCCAAAAGAGGATCAATAAAAGACCACTTTTACTTGTCCTTTCGGTACCTTTGCTTATAGACGTATGCCTTTTGGTTTATGCAATGCACCTCCTACCTTTCAAAGATGTATGACTACTATATTCTTTGACTTCTGTGAAAAGAATGTTGAGGTATTCATCGATGATTTTTCTGTATATGGAACTTCTTTTGATGATTGCTTAAGCAACCTTGATCGAGTTTTGCAGAGATGTGAAGAAACTAATCTTGTCTTGAATTGGGAGAACTGCCACTTTATGATTAATGAAGGTATTGTCTTGGGGCATAAATTTTTTGAAAGAGGTACTGAAGTTGGTAAAGCTAAGGTTGAAGCTATTGAAAAGATGTCGTGTCCTAAGGACATTAAAGGTATAAGAAGTTTCCTTGGTCATGTTGGTTTTTATAGGAGGTTCATTAAGGACTTCTCTAAAATTTCTAGGCCTCTTACTAATCTCTTACAAAAAGATGTTCATTTTGTCTTTGATGATGATTGTGTAGAAGCATTTGAAATACTTAAGAAAGCTTTCATTTATGCACCTATTGTTCAGCCTCCTGATTGGAATTTATCATTTGAAATTATGTGTGATGCTAGTGATTATGCTATAGGAGTTGTTCTAGGACAAAGAGTTGATAAGAAATTAAATGTTATCCAATATGCTAGTAAAACTCTAGACAGTGCCCAAAGAAATTATGCTACTACTAAAAAGGAATTTTTAGCAGTTGTATTTGCTTGTGATAAGTTCGGACCTTATATAGTTGTCACGACCGGTTTTCCGGACATAAATTTCCAGAAAATGGCCGTTGTGCTCACCAGCCCCAGGATTACTGTTAGCTGATGAGGCACCAACTTGTTACAGAAATTCTAAGAAAAAGTACAAAATGTGTAGTACAAGACCATTGTGGCCTATGAGTACATCAAATGGTTTTCTAGTGGTCGATGGCGGTAGCGGTTTGTGAATCATCAGTGTATGGGACTCCATTTCCCACGGGAACAGCTGACCAGGTTAACTCCTATCTTCGCGAGGCTGCTATCACCGTTGCTTAGTTTCCGGGGCTGTCACCGCAACGCTCCTCTCCATGCAGAAATCTGGCCAAGACAATAGCCAGGGACAAGCCAGTGAGTACTTTGAATGTACTCGCAAACATTATGAACACTGGGATAATATAATTGATAATCATGCACTGAAATATTCTATGATCACATCGTCAGTCACAAATAAAATATCTTTTATGCATGCAAGCAGGTTATTTATATGCAACATGAATAAGCAATAATGGAGTGGGAAATAAAATGCCGCAGTCGGGCGTCTGTGCGACACCACATAAAGGGCTTACAAAGTAAATAAATAACAAGCAATGCCATAGTTGGGCGTCTGAGTGACACCACATAAAGGGCTTAAAAAGAAATGCCACAGTCGGGCGTCTAAGCGACACCACATAAAGGGCTTAAAAGAAATGCCACAGTCGGGCGTCTGAGCGACACCACATAAAGGGCTTAAAAAGAAATGCCATAGTCGGGCGTCTAAGCGACACCACATAAAGGGCTTAAAAGAAATGCCACAGTCGGGCGTCTGAGCGACACCACATAAAGGGCTTAAAAAGAAATGCCACAGTCGGGCGTCTAAGAGACACCACATAAAGGGCTTAAAAAGAAATGCCACAGTCGGGCGTCTAAGCGACGCCACATAAAGGGCTTAAAAGAAATGCCACAGTCGGGCGTCTGAGCGACACCACATAAAGGGCTTAAAAAGAAATGCCACAGTCGGTCGTCTGAGCGACACCACATAAAAGGCTTAAAAGAAATGCCACAGTCGGGCGTCTGAGCGACACCACATAAAGGGCTTAAAAAGAAATGCCACAGTCGGGCGTCTGAGCGACACCACATAAAAGGGCTTGAGAATAAATAATCACAATGAATATCCAGGAGGTAGAACCATCCCAGGGATACTCGATAATACAATAATGCAACGGGTTAGTCCATCATAAAATAATAATCATGGTTCTCACAAGTCACCAGTCGGTATCCAAGTTTGGTTTAACAATTTCACCTCCGAAGACCGACATTAAGACCAACACTTGACCCATCCCAGACTGTAATCCTTAACCATGGACACGGCTATTCGAATAGGTTTAATCTCTGCAGAGGGTGTACTCTTTACCCACGAGTAATGGATTCCTTTAGTCCATCAGGACTAATTCCGTCTACGGCCTTTTAGTTGAAAACACGCCTAACTTGCACACACCAGCTTAACTCATCGGTGTCTGGAATCACCCACGACACTTGTTAAGCAAAACTCTAAGTGGGGAGGCTACAACCTCGCGTAGCATGGGATCAAATTTATATCGCGCGCTCTAAGGGGTGGCCTCCCCTCTCGGTCCCAACTGGAAACACCCATGCCCCCTGACCAGGTAGCATGCCTACCGGCTACAACCGATATCTTCCACCATGGCCTCTCTGTACGGTGTGTGCTGGAAAGGGGTTGACGACTTACTGAACCGTACCCTACCTGCGGCAGGGACGAGTGGTAGTACGAGGCAAGTATGGGGGTTACTGGAACAAGACTCGATCTGCGGCCGACTCAGGAGGTTTATAAGTTCCCTGCATGACATGTATATCAAATATATTTCAACCGAAGAAATCACCACTCAATGTACCTTACCATGCCATACCGGACATAACCGTCCCGACGGGGACCGGCGACAAGCTCACACCTACCCAAGGCCGAGGCTTTCCCAGATTCCTTTCCGGCATGCATGCAAGGCACATGAGGATGATTACCATCACAATAATATTCATTTCCAACAGCAAGGAAATCACTGATATGCTTCCATGCAAATGATCATGTCACATGAAATAACAAGTCCTCCGAAGTAAGGTGGTGTTATAAACGTGTCAAATAACACACCAAAAACATTATGCCAGGGTTCAGAATGCTTGCCTTTAAGTTGTGGAGGGGTGAGGTGCTCTCCAAAACTTTTGAAAGTTTCTTCTCTCTCTCCAAAATCCTATTTTAAAATATATTTGAATTAACACACATTTCAAAAACAGTACAAAAAACTTGTTTGGAAAATTTTCAAATAAATCTTAAAATAAACATGACCAAATTTGAGGAAGGTAGGAAAAAGAATCAACTCATTTGGAGTTATAATTAAAAAGTTATAGCCAGTCAAAGTTCTGGTCAAATCTGTTTTTAAATTAAATGTATAAAAGAAAACGCTTCAGATAGAATACGCTTTCGGTGCAGGGTAAACGTACTCGCGAGTTTTACGCTTCAGAGGCGCACTGCCGACGCCGGCGTGCCGCCAAAAGTGCTCTGGCGGTGGCGCTGTAGGGCGCCAGGGCGGGCTGTCGTGTTGTGGCGAGGCGGGGAGTGCGTGGCGAGGTCCTGCCGTGTGGGCCAAGACAGGGGCGCGACGCGGCGGCTCGTGTGCGCGGCTGCAATTTGCGCGCTCTGGGCGCGCCCAGCGCACGCCCACCAGATGCTCGGCGAAATGCCATGGCATGCTAGGTGGCTCAGTTGGATCTGGGGGTTAGCAGGTCTAGGTTTGGGCTTGCAAGGGGATCAGTGGACAAGCTGGTTTGGTTAGGAGATCAGGTTCACAGTGCAAACCAAAAATTCATGCCAAAATAGATCATGCCCATAAGGTGTTTGACAAAATGCCAAGGGCACTTAGGCAAGTCTTGGAGTGGTCAAAAACTCCAGATCAGTGTCTCCTTAGATGCAAGAGAGAGTGGTAGGGTTAGTTTGGCAAAAGGAGAAACTTGTTAGTGCAAGTTTTACAAAACTTCAATTCTGGACAGGAAATAAATGGCATCATTTCATGAACCAAAAATGACCCAAAGGGTGCATGCTCCTGGACTTAAGGGTTTAACATGGAGGACTATAAGTAGGAGAAAGAATTAAGGGCTAAAGAGCAAGCAAAAATATGGTTTCTGTACAATCCATCATGTTGGACCAGAATGAAGATGAGGTTGAATCACTTAAAATTTGCAAAGAACAACACCAGGTTTTTGCATAAAGTGGAATCATAGGCTATTACCATCATCCCATAATTTTGGTGGAGGCTAGAAAGAATTATTTAAATGAGTTGTAGTGCAAAATTGCCCACAGGACCAGAGAACAAAATTGGTTGTAGAGCTCAAAATATTTCATAAAATAAAGATGTTTTTGCACAAAAGTTATTGAATAACATCACATGACATCTCCAAATTTTTGTGGGAATTTTAAGTGAATCTATCAAATGGTTGTAGTTCAAATATGGCCATTTAACCTTGAAAAACCATTTTCAAGAAAGTAAAGATCAAGCAAATTAATTATTTAATTAGTTATATTAAATAAGGGAAACTTTCTCTTGAGAGATTAAATATGTCCAATGACATATTTGAAAAGTTTTCTCTTTGGGAAAAACTCATCATAACAGGGAAGGAAATGATTTAAAAATCAAAATGGAGCTCAGAAATTCAAAGTTTTAATTCCTGGCAAATTTTTTAATTCATTAAAACAAGGCCAAATTTTTGGGGTGTCACAATAGTTGTATTTGCTAGTCAAGTAGAGGCATACTAGGGACACTATGTTTGTCTATGTATTCACACATGCATTAAGTTTCTGGTTAATACAATTCTAGCATGAATAATAAACATTTATCATGATATAAGGAAATATAAATAATCAACTTTATTATTGCCTCTAGGGCATATTTCCTTCAGTCTCCCACTTGCACTAGAGTCAATAATCTAGATTACATAGTAATGATTCTAACACTCATGGAGTCTTGGTGCTGATCATGTTTTGCTCGTGAGAGATGCTTAGTCAACGGGTCTGCAACATTTAGATCTGTGTGTATCTTGCAAATCTCTATTTCTCCCTCCTTGACTTGATAGCGGATGGAATTGAAACGTCTCTTGATGTGCTTGGTTCTCTTGTGAAATATGGATTCCTTTGAAAAGGCAATTGCACCAGTATTGTCACAAAAGATTTTCATTGAACCCGATGCACTAGGTATGACACCTAGATCGGATATGAACTTCATCCAGACTCCTTCATTTGCTGCTTCCCGAAGAAGCTATGTACTCCGCTTCACACGTAGATCCCGCCACGAGGCTCTGCTTGGAACTGCACCAACTGATAGCTCCACCATTCAGTATAAATATGTATCCGGTTTATGACTTAGAGTCATTCGGATCAGTGTCAAAGCTTGCATCGACGTAACCGTTTACGATGAGTTCTTTGTCACCTCCATAAACGAGAAACATATCCTTAGTCCTTTTTAGGTATTTCAGGATGTTCTTGACCGTTGTCCAGTGATCCACTCCTGGATTACTTTGGTAGCTCCCTGCTAAACTAATAGCAAGGCACACATCAGGTCTGGTACACCGCATTGCATACATGATAGAACCTATGGCTGAGGCATATGGAATGATTTTCATTTTCTTTCTATCTTCTGTAGTGGTCGGGCATTGAGTCTGACTCAACTTCACACCTTGTAACACAGGCAAGAACCCTTTCTTTGCTTGATCCATTTTGAAGTTCTTCAAAACTTTATCAAGGAATGTGCTTTGTCAAAGTCCAATTAAGCATCTTGATCTATCTCTATAGATCTTGATGCCTAATATATAAGTAGCTTCATCGAGGTCTTCCATTGAAAAATTCTTATTCCAGTATCCTTTTATGCTATTCAGAAATTCAGTATCATTTCCTATCAACAAATATGTCATCCACATATAATATCAGAAATGCTACAGAGCTCCAACTCACTTTCTTGTAAATATAGGCTTCTCCAAAAGTCTGTATAAAACCATATGCTTTGATCACATTATCAAAGCATATATTCCAACTCCAAGAGGCTTGCACCAGTCCATAAATGGATCGCTGGAGCTTGCACACTTTGTTAGCACCTTTTGGATCGACAAAACCTTCTGGTTGCATCATATACAACTCTTCTTTAAGATATCCATTAAGGAATGCAGTTATGACATCCATTTGCCAGATTTCATAATCATAAAATGCGGCAATTGCTAACATGATTCTGACAGACTTAAGAATTGCTACGGGTGAGAAGGTCTCATCGTAGTCAACTCCTTGAACTTGTCAAAAACCTTTCGCAACAAGTCGAGCTTTGTAGACTGTAGCATTACCATCAGCGTCAGTCTTCTTTTGAAGATCCATTTGTTCTCTATTGCTTGCCGATCATAGGGCAAGTCAACCAAAGTCCACACTCTCGTACATGGATCCCATCTCAGATTTCATGGCCTCAAGCCATTTAACGGAATCTGGGATCATCATTGCTTCCTCATAGTTTGTAGGTTCGTCATGGTCAAGTAGCATGCCCTCCAGAACATGATTACCATACCACTCTAGTGCGGATCTTACTCTGGTTGACCTACGAGGTTCGGTAGTAACTTGATCCAAAGTTTCACGATCATCATCATTAGCTTCCTGACTAATTGGTGTTGGAATCACTAGAACTGATTTCTGTGATGAACTACTTTCCAATAAGGGAGAAGGTACAATTACCTCATCAAGTTCTACTTTCCTCCCACTCACTTCTTTCAAGAGAAACTCCTTCTCTAGAAAGGATCCATTCTTAGCAACGCATATTTTGCCTTCGTTTCTGTGATAGAAGGTGTACCCAAAAGTTTCCTTTGGGTATCCTATGAAGACACATTTCTCTGATTTGGGTTCGAGCTTATCAGGTTGAAGCTTTTTCACGTAAGCATCGCAGCCCCAAATTTTAAAAAACGACAACTTGGGTTTCTTGCCAAACCATAGTTCATATGGTGTCGTCTCGACGGATTTAGATGGTGCCCTATTTAACGTGAATGCAGCCGTCTCTAAAGCATAACCCAAAAACAATAGCGGTAAATCACTAAGAGACATCATAGATCGCACCATATCTAATAAAGTGCGGTTATGACGTTCGGACACACCATTTCGCTATGGTGTTCCAGGTGGCGTGAGTTGCGAAACTATTCCACATTGTTTCAAATGAAGACCAAACTCATAACTCAAATATTCACCTCCACGATCTGATCGTAGAAACTTTATTTTCTTGTTACAATGATTTTTGACGTCACTCTGAAATTCTTTCAACTTTTCAAATGTTTCAGACTTATGTTTCATCAAGTAGATATACCCATATCTGCTCAAATCATCTGTGAAGGTCAGAAAATAACGATACCCGCCGCGAGCCTCAACACTCATCGGACCGCATACATCAGTATGTATTATTTCCAACAAGTCTGTTGCTCGCTCCATTGTTCCGGAGAACGGAGTCTTAGTCATCTTGCCCATGAGGCATGGTTCGCAACCATCAAGTGATCCATAATCAAGTGATTCCAAAAGTCCATCAGCATGGAGTTTCTTCATGCGCTTTGCACCAATATGACCTAAACAGCAGTGCCACAAAGAAGTTGCACTATCATTATTTAACTTGTATCTTTCGGCTTCAATACTATGAATATGTGTATCACTACTATCGAGATTCAATAAAAATAGACCACTCATCAATGGTGCATGACCATAAAAGATATTACTCATATAAATAGAACAACCATTATTCTCTGATTTAAATGAATAGCCGTCTCGCATCAAACAAGATCAAGATATAATGTTCATGCTTAACGCTGGCACCAAATAACAATTATTCAGGTCTAAAACTAATCCTAAAGGTAGATGTGGAGGTAGCGTGCCGACGGCGATCACATCGACCTTGTAACCATTTCCGACGGGCATGTCACCTCGTCCTTAGCCAATCTCCGTTTAATCCATAGCCCCTGTTTTGAGTTGCAAATATGAGCAACAGAACCAGTATCAAATACCCAGGCGCTACTACGAGCATTAGTAAGGTACACATCAATAACATGTATATCAAATATACCTTTCACTTTGCCATCCTTCTTTTCCGCCAAATACTTGGGGCAGTTCCGCTTCTAGTGACCAATCCCTTTTGCAGTAGAAGCACTCAGTCTCAGGCTTAGGTCCAGACTTGGGCTTCTTCACTTGAGCAGCAACTTGCTTGCCGTTCTTTTTGAAGTTCCCCTTCTTCCCTTTGCCCTTCTTCTTGAAACTAGCGGTCTTGTTAACCATGAACACTTGATGCTCCATCTTGATTTCTACCTCTGCAGCTTTTAGCATTGCGAAGAGTTTGGGAATTGTCGTATCCATCCCTTGCATACTATAGTTCATCATGAAGCTTTTGTAGCTTGGTGGCAGTGATTGAAGAACTCTATCAATGACACTATCATCAGGAAGATTAACTCCCAGTTGAGTCAAGTGGTTGTGGTACCCAAACATTCTGAGTATATGTTCACTCACAGAACTATTCTCCTCCATCTTGCATCTGTAGAACTTATTGGAGACTTCATATCTCTCAATCCAGGCATTTGCTTGAAATATTAACTTCAACTCCTGGAACATCTGATATGCTCCATGACATTCAAAACATCGTTGAGTCCCGATTCTAAGCCGTAAAGCATGTCACACTGACCTATCGAGTAGTCATCAGCTTTGCTCTGCCAGACGTTCTTAACATCTGGAGTTGCTCCTGCAGCGGGTTTTGCACCTAGCGGTGCTTCTAGGATGTAATTCTTCCGTGCAACAATGAGGATAATCTTAAGTTACGGACCCAGTCCGTGTAATTTCTACCATCATCTTTCAACTTAGCTTTCTCTAGGAATGCATTAAAAATAAAAGGAACGGTAGCACGGGACATTGATCTACAACAGCATAGACATGCAAAATACTATCAGGTACTAAGTTCATGACAAATTAAAGTTCAATTAATCATATTACTTAAGAACTCCCACTTAGATAGACATCTCTCTAGTCATCAAATGATCATGTGATCCATATCAACTAAACCATGTCCGATCATCACGTGAGATGGAGTAGTTTTCAATGGTGAACATCACTATGTTGATCATATCTACTATATGATTCATGTTCGACCTTTCGGTCTCAGTGTTCCGAGGCCATATCTGCATATGCTAGGCTCGTTAAGTTTAATCCGACTATTCTGCGTGTGCAAAACTGGCTTGCACCCGTTGTATGTGAACGTAGAGCTTATCACACCCGATCATCATGTGGTGTCTCGGCATGACGAACTGTAGCCACGATGCATACTCAGGGAGAACACTTATACCTTGAAATTTAGTGAGAGATCATCTTATAATGCTACCGCCGTACTAAGCAAAATAAGATGCATAAAGGATAAACATCACATGCAATCAAAAAAAGTGGTATGATATGGCCATCATCATCTTGTGCCTATGATCTCCATCTCCAAAGCACCGTTATGATCACCATCGTCACCGGCTTGACACCTTGATCTCCATCGTAGCATCGTTGTCGTCTCGCCAACTATTGCTTCTACGACTATCGCTAATGCTTAGTGATAAAGTAAAGCAATTACATGGCGATTGCATTTCATACAATAAAGCGACAACCATATGGCTCCTTCCAGTTGCCGATAACTGTTACAAAACATGATCATCTCATACAACAATTTATGTATCCTCACGTCTTGACCATATCACATCACAACATGCCCTACAAAAACAAGTTAGACGTCCTCTACTTTGTTTTCTACAAGTTTTACGTGGCTGCTACGGGCTTCTAGCAAGAACCGTTCTTACCTACGCATCAAAACGACAACAATTTTTCATCAAGTGTGTTGTTTTAACCTTCAACAAGGACCGGGCGTAGTCAAACTCGATTCAACTAAAGTTGGAGAAACAGACACCCACTAGCCACCTGTGTGCGAAGCACGTCGGTAGAACCAGTCTCTTGAACGCGGTCATGTAATGTCGGTCCGGGCCGCTTCATCCAACAATATCGCCGAATCAAATTAAGACGTTGCTGGTACGCAGTACGACTATTATCGCCCACAACTCTTTGTGTTCTACTCATGCATATAACATCTACGCATAGACCTGGCTTGAATGCCACTGTTGGGGAACATAGTATTTCAAAAAAATTCCTACGACCACGCAAGATCTATCTAGGAGATGCATAACAACGAAAGGGGAGAGTATGTCCATGTACCCTTGTAGACAAAGCGGAAGCGTTTAGTAACGCGGTTGATGTAGTCGAACGTCTTCGCGATCCAATCGATCCAAGCACCGTACGTACGGCACCTCCGTGTTCAGCACACGTTCAGCTCGATGACGTCCCTCGATCTCTTGATCCAGTTGAGGACGCGGGAGAGTTCCGTCAGCACGATGGCATGGCGACGGTGATGATGAAGTTACCGGCGCAGAGCTTCGCCTAAGCACTACGATGATATGACTGAGGTGTGTAACTATGGAGGGGGCCCCGCACATGGCTAAGAGAAGACTTCATGTGCCTTTGGGGTGCCCCCTCCCACGTATATACAGGGGGAGGAGAGGTGGTCGGCCCAAGGGGGGCGCGCCATGGGGGGGAGTCCTACTTGGACTCCCGGTCCAAGTAGGATTCCCCCCCCCCTTTCCTATTCCCACTAGGAGAAGGAGGGAAGGAGGAGGAGAAGAGAAGTAAAGGGGGCCGGCCCCCCAACCCTAGTCCAATTCGGATTGGGCTTGGGGGAGGGGACGCCACCACCTGGCCGCCGCCTCCTCTCTCCACTAGGGCCCATGAAGGCCCATTAACTCCCTGAGGGGTTCCGGTAACCCCCGGTACTCCGAAAAATGCCCGAACCTTTCCGAAACCATTCCGGTGTCCAAACACAACCTTCCAGTATATCAATCTTTTTGTCTCGACCATTTCGAGACTCCTCGTTATGTCCGTGATCTCATCCGGGACTCAAAACAATCTTTGGTTCATCAAATCACATAACTCATAATACAAATCGTCATCGAACGTTAAGCGTGCGAACCCTACGGGTTCGAGAACTATGTAGACATGACCGAGACACATCTCCGGTCAATAACCAATAGCGGAACCTGGATGCTCATATTGGCTCCTACATATTCTACGAAGATCTTTATCAGTCAAAGCGCATAACAACATACATTGTTCCCTTTGTCATCGGTATGTTACTTGCGAGATTCGATTGTCGGTATCATCGTACCTAGTTCAATCTCGTTACCGGCAAGTCTCTTTACTTGTTCCGCAATGCATCATCCCGTGGCTAACTCATTAGACACATTGCTTGCAAGGCTCATGGTAATGTGCATTACCGAGAGGTCCCAGAGATACTTCTCCGATACACGGAGTGACAAATCCTAATCTTGATCTATGCCAACTCAACAAACACCATTGGAGACACCTGTAGAGCATCTTTATAATCACCTTGTTACGTTGTGAAGTTTGATAGAACACAAGGCGTTCCTTCAGTATTCGGGGGTTGCATAATCTCATAGTCAGAGGAACATGTATAAGTCATGAAGAAAGCAATAGCAATAAAACTAAACGATCATTATGCTAAGCTAACAAATGGGTCTTGTCCATCACATCATTCTCTAATGATGTGATCCCGTTCATCAAATGACAAAACATGTCTATGGCTAGGAAACATAACCATCTTTGATTAACGAGCTAGTCAAGTAGAGGCATACTAGGGACACTCTGTTTGTCTATGTATTCACACATGCATTAAGTTTCCAGTTAATATAATTCTAGATGAATAATAAACATTTAGCATGATATAAGGAAATATAAATAATCAACTTTATTATCGCCTCTAGGGCATATTTCCTTCACCCGACTATTGTCACTCCGGGGTTGCCGGATCATAACACGTAGTAGGTAACTATATCTTGCAATATCGGACCAAGAACACAAATATATTCATGAAAACATAATAGGTTCAGATCTGAAATCATGGCACTCGGTCCCTAGTGACAAGCATTAGACATAGCAAAGTCATAGCAACATCAATCTTAGAACATAGTGGATACTAAGGATCAAACCCTAACAAAACTAACTCGATTCCATGGTAGATCTCCTCCAACCCATCACGGTCCAGCAAGACTACGATCGAATTACTCACGCACGACGGTGAGAATCATGAAATTGGTGATGGAGGATGGTTGATGATGACGATGGTGATGGTGATGGATTCCCCTCTCCGGAGCCCAAAACGGACTCAGGATCTCCCCCACAGGAAGAAAAGGGCTTGGGGGCGGCTCCGTATCGTAAAACACGATGAATCCTTCTCTCTGATTTTTTTTCTCCCTGAAAGAGAATATATGGAGTTGGAGTTGAGGTCAGTGGAGGTTCAGGGGGCCCACAAGGTCGGGTGGCGCGCTCCAGGGGGTGGGCGTGCCCCCCACCCTTGTGGCCAGGCTGTGGGCCCCCTTCACTTGTTTCTTTCACCAATATTTTTTATTAATTCCAAAACTTATCTCCGTGAAGTTTTAGGTCATTCTGAGAACTTTTTATTCTGCACAAAAATAACACCATGGCAATTTAGCTGAAAACAGCGTCAGTCTGGGTTAGTTCCATTCAAATCATGCAAGTTAGAGTCCAAAACAAGGGCAAGGGAGTTTGGGAAAGTAGATACGACGGAGACGTATCAACTCCCCCAAGCTTAAACCTTTGCTTGTCCTCAAGCAATTCAGTTGACAAACTGAGAGTGATAAAGAAAAACTTTTACAAACTTTGTTTGATCTTGTTGTTGCAAATATGTAAAGCCATCATTCAAGTTTCATGTTTACTCATATCGATGGCATAATCAACCAGTGAGCAATAATAATAAATCTCGGATGACAACACTTTCTCAAAACAATCATTATATGATATAACAAGATGATATCTCGCTAGCCCTTTCTAAGACCACAAAACATAAATGCAGAGCCCGCCTGAAGATCAAGGACTGACTAGACATTGTAATTCATGGTAAAAGAGATCCAGTCACAGTCATACTCAATATAAATTAATAACAATGCATACAAATGATAGTTGTGCTCTCTAACTGGTGCTTTTTATAAGAGGATGATGACTCAGCAATAAAAGTAAATAGATAGGCCCTTCACAGAGGAAAGTAGGGATTTGCAGAGGTGACAGAGCTCGGGTTTTGAAATAGATATAAATAATATTTTGAGCGGTATGCTTTCATTGTCAACATAGCAACTAAGAAATCTCAGTATCTTCCATGCTACATACATTATAGGCGGTTCCCAAACAGAATGGTAAAGTTTATAGTCCCCCACCACCAACAAACATACTCCATGGTTGGTCCAAAACAACGAGTACCATCCAACTAACAACAATCCTGGGGGAGTTTTGTTTGCAATTATTTTTATTTGCTTTGCTTTGAGGAAGGGACTGGGCATCCTAGTTACTGGCCATTTTCTCGCGAATGATGAGAGGAGTCCACTCATCATGAGAATAACCCACCTAGCATGGAAGATATTGACAGCCCTAGTTGATACATGAGCTATTCGAGCATACAAAACATATTATTATTTTAAGGTTTAGACACATGCAAATTTACTTGCAGTGGCAAGAAAAATACCGCACATAAGAAGGTATGGTGGACTCATATGGAACAACTTTGGGGTTTATGGAAGTGGATGCACAAGCAGTATTCCCACTTAGTACAAGTGAAGGCTAGAAAGAGACTGGGAAGCAACTAACTAGAGAGCGACAACAGTCATAAACATGCATTGAGACTAACCAACATTGAGTGCGAGCATGAGTAGGATATAAATCACCATGAACATAAATATCATGGAGGCCATGTTGATTTTGTTTCAACTACATGCGTGAATATGTGCCAAGTCAAGCCACTTGAATCATTCAAAGGAGGATACCATCCTATCATACCACATCACAACCATTTTAATAGCATGTTGGCACGCAAGGTAAACCATTAAAAACTCCTAGCTAATTAAGCATGACATGAGTAACTATAATCTCTAATTGTCATTGCAAACATGTTTCATTCATAATTGGCTGAATCAAGAACGATGAAATAACCATATTTACAAAAACAAGATAGGTCGAGTTCATACTAGCTTTTCCTCATCTCAATCATTTCATCATATATCGTCATTATTGCCTTTCATTTGCACGACCGAATGCTGTGGATACATAATAATAGTGCACATGCATTGGACTAAGCTGGAATCTGCAGCATTTATTCAAAGGAGAAGACAAGGTAATATGGACTCTTTGTTAGATCAACAATAATGCATATGAGAGCCACTCAACATTTTCATCATGGTATTCTCCTCTCGACCCCCAAGGAAAAGAAAAGAATTTCAAAGAAACACACTGAAATGTTTTTGGAGTTTTTGTTTTTCAGAAGAAAATAAAATAAGAACGAGAAAAGAAATTTAAACGGGAAAACTCCCAACAAGAAAAAGAAGAATGAGAAATCTGTTTGGGTTTTCTTTCAATATTACTACTAAGCATGCATAGAAAGTAAACTAACTACAACTATTTTTTGTTGGTTTTTCTTAAGGTATATCAAACACACAAGAAGAAAGCGGGGAAAAGAAATAAACTAGCATGGATAATACAATAAAAAAGTATGAACACCGACAACTGGAATGAGTGCGTGAACATGAATGTAATGTCGGTGAGAAATACGTACTCCCCAATGCTTAGGCTTTTGGCCTAAGTTGGTCTACGACCACTGGCCTGGTGGATATCCAAAGTTGTAGTTGGGGTTGTATTGAGATGCATCAGCAACTCCCTGAAGGGCTACAGCATGGAGGCGAGCAGCCTCCGCTGTTCTCTGCTACATCTTGAGCATAGCGTTGGTTTTCCCCGAAGAGGAAGGGATGATGCAGCAAAGTAGCGTAAGTATTTCCCTCAGTTTTTGAGAACCAAGGTATCAATCCAGTAGGAGGCTACGTGTGAGTCCCTCGTACCTGCACAAAACAAATAAATCCTCGCAACCAACGCAAATAGGGGTTGTCAATCCCTATAAGGCCACTTACGAGAGTGAGATCTGGTAGATATGATAAGATAATATTTTTGGTATTTTTGTGATAAAGATGCAAAGTAAAATAAAGGAAAAATAAATAACAAAGGAAACAACTAAGTAGTAGGAGATCAATATGATAAAGATAGATCCGGGGGCCATAGGTTTCACTAGTGGCTTCTCTCAAGAGCATAAGTATTCTACGGTGGGTGAACAAATTACTGTTGAGCAATTGACAGAATCGAGCATAGTTATGAGAATATCTAGGTATGATCACGTATATAGGAATCACGTCCGAGACAAGTAGACCGACTCCTGCCTGCATCTACTACTATGACTCCACTCATCGATCGCTATCCAGCATGCATCTAGAGTATTAAGTTAAAAACAGAGTAACGCCTTAAGCAAGATGACATGATGTAGAGGGATAGACTCATGCAATATGAAGAAAATCCCATCTTGTTATCCTCGATGGCAACAATACAATACGTGCCTTGCTGCCCTTACTGTCACCGGGAAAGGACACCGCAAGATTGAACCCAAAGCTAAGCACTTCTCCCATTGCAAGAAAGATCAATCTAGTAGGCCAAACCAAACTGATTATTTGAAGAGACTTGCAAAGATAACCAATCATACGTAAAAGAATTCGGAGAAGATTCAAATGTTATTCATAGATAGACTTGATCATAAACTCACAATTCATCGGTTTCAACAAACACACCGCAAAAAGAAGATTACATCGAAAAAGAGAGAAGAAGCCATCTAGCTACTAACTATGGACCCGTAGGTCTGAGGTAAACTACTCACACTTT
Source organism: Triticum urartu (assembly GCF_056163025.1). Lineage (NCBI taxonomy): Eukaryota > Viridiplantae > Streptophyta > Magnoliopsida > Poales > Poaceae > Triticum > Triticum urartu. The sequence goes on along the minus strand of NC_141877.1, from coordinate 422,348,636 downwards.
ATCGGAGAGGCTATGGTGTTGATGTAGAAGCCCTCCGTGATCGATGCCCCCTCCGGCGGAGCTCTGGAACAGGACCCAAGATGGGATCTCATGGATACAGAAAGTTACGGCGGTGAAATTAGGGTTTTGGCTCCGTATCTGATCGCTTGGGGGTACGTGGATATATATAGGAGGAAGGAGTACGTCGGTGGAGCAACAGGGGGCCCACGAGGGTGGAGGGCACGCCTGGTGGGGGTGGGCACCCCCCCTACCTCGTGGCCTCCTGTTTTATTTCTTGACGTAGGGTCCAAGTCTCCCGGTCACAATCTTCCTAAAAATCACGTTCCCGAAGGTTTCATTCCGTTTGGACTCCGTTTGATATTCCTTTCCTTCGAAAACCAAAAACAGGCAAAAAACATCAATTCTGGGTTGGGCCTCCAATTAATAGGTTAGTCCCAAAAATAATGTAAAAGTGGATAATAAAGCCCAATAATGTCCAAAACAGTAGATAATATAGCATGGAGCAATCAAAAATTATAGATACGTTGGAGACGTGTCAAGCATCCCCAAGCTTAATTCCTGCTCGTCCTCGAGTAGGTAAATGATAAAAACAGAATTTTTGATGTAGAGTGCTACTTGGCATAATTTTTATGTAATTTTTATTAATTGTGGTATGAATATTCAGATCCGAAAGATTCAAGACAAAAGTTCATATTGACATAAAAATAATAATACTTCAAGCATACTAACAAAGAAATTATGTCTTCTCAAAATAACATGGCTAAAGAAAGTTATCCCTACAAAATCATATAGTCTGGCTATGCTCTATCTTCACCACACAAAATATTTAAATCATGCACAACCCCGATGACAAGCCAAGCAATTGTTTCATACTTTTAACATTCTCAAAACTTTTTCAATCTTCACGCAATACATGAGCGTGAGCCATGGATATAGCACTATAGGTGGAATAGAGTGGTGGTTGTGGAGAAGACAAAAAGGGAGAAGATAGTCTCACATCAACTAGGCGTATCAACGGGCTATGGAGATGCCCATCAATAGATATCAATGTGAGTGAGTAGGGATTGCCATGTAGCGGATGCACTAGAGCTATAAGTATATGAAAGCTCAAAAAGAAACTAAGTGGATGTGCATCCAACTTGCTTGCTCATGAAGACCTAGGGCATTTTGAGGAAGCCCATCATTGGAATATACAAGCCAAGTTCTATAATGAAAGATTCCCACTAGTATATGAAAGTGATAACATGAGAGACTCTCTACTATGAAGATCATGGTGCTACTTTGAAGCACAAGTGTGGTAAAAGGATAGTAACATTGTCCCTTCTCTCTTTTTCTCTCATTTTTTCTTTTTTTATTTGGGCCTTTTCTCTTCTTTATGGCCTCTTTTCTTTCTCTTTTTTTATTTGGGCTTCTTTGGCCTCTTTTATTTATTTTTCGTCCGGAGTCTCATCCCGACTTGTGGGGGAATCATAGTCTCCATCATCCTTTCCTCATTGGGACAATGCTCTAATAATGATGATCATCACACTTTTATTTTTCTTACAACTCAACAATTACAACTCAATACTTAGAACAAAATATGACTCTATATGAATGCCTCCGGCGGTGTGCCGGAATATGCAATGACTAATGAGTGACATGTATGAAAGAATTATGAATGGTGGCTTTGCCACAAATACGATGTCGACTACATGATCATGCTAAGCAATATGACAATGATGGAGTGTGTCATAATAAACGGAACGGTGGAAAGTTGCATGGCAATATATCTCGGAATGGCTATGGAAATGCCATAATAGGTAGGTATGGTGGCTGTTTTGAGGAAGGTATATGGTGGGTGTATGATATCGGCGAAAGGTGCGCGGTATTAGAGAGGCTAGCAAAGGTGGAAGGGTGAGAGTGCGTATAATCCATGGACTCAACATTAGTCATAAAGAACTCATATACTTATTGCAAAAATCTACAAGTCATCAAAGCAAAGTATTACGCGCATGCTCCTAGGGGGATAGATTGGTAGAAAAAGACCATCGCTCGTCCCCTACCGCCACTCATAAGGATGGCAATCAAAAAATAAATCATGCTCCGACTTCATCACATAACGGTTCACCATACGTGCATGCTACGGGAATCACAAGCTTCAACACAAGTATTTCTCAAATTCACAACTACTCAACTAGCACAAATTTAATATCACCATCTTTATATCTCAAAACAATTATCAAGTATCAAACTTATCATAGTATTCAACACAATCATAAGAAAGTTTTTATTATTAATCTTGTATACCAAGCATATTAGGATCTAAAAATAATCTAAGTGAAGCATGAGGGATAAATAGTTTCTATAAAACAAATCCACCACCATGCTCTAAAAGATATAAGTGAAGTACTAGAGCAAAATTATATAACTCAAAAGATATAAGCGAAGCACATAGAGTATTCTAACAAATTCCAAATCATATATGGCTCTCTCAAAAGGTGTGTACAGCAAGGATGATTGTGGTAAACTAACAAGCAAAGACTCAAATAATGCAAGACGCTCCAAGCAAAACACATATCATGTGGCGAATAAAAATATAGCTCCAAGTAAAGTTACCGATAGAAGTAGACGAAAGAGGGGATGCCTTCCGGGCATCCCCAAGCATTGGCTTTTAGGTGTACTTAGATTATCTTGGGGGTTCCATGGGCATCTCCAAGCTTAGGCTCTTGCCACTCTTGTCCATAATCCATCAAATCTTTACCCAAAACTTGAAAACTTCACAACACAAAACTTAAAGTAGAAAATCTCGTGAGCTCCGTTAGCGAAAGAAAACAAAAGACCACTTCAAGTTACTGAAATGAACTCATTATTTATTTATATTGGTGTTATACCTACTGTATTCCAACTTCTCTATGGTTTATAAACTATTTTACTAGCCATAGATTCATCAAAATAAGCAAACAACACACGAAAAACAGAATCTGTCAAAAACAGAACAGTCTGCAGTAATCTGTAGCTATCGCAAGATCTGGAACCCCAAAAAATTATAAAATAAATTGCTGGACGTGAGGAATTTATCTATTAATCATCTGCAAAAAGAATTAACTAAATATCACTCTCCAAATAAAAATGTCAGTAGTTCTCGTGAGCGCTAAAGTTTCTGTTTTTTACAGCAAGTTCAACAAGACTTTCCCCAAGTCTTCCCAACGGCTCTACTTGGCACAAACACTAATTAAACACAAAAACACAACCAAAACAGAGGCTAGATAAATTATTTATTACTAAACAGGAGCAAAAATCAAGGAATAAAAATAAAATTGGGTTGCCTCCCAACAAGCGCTATCGTTTAACGCCCCTAGCTAGGCATAACAAGCAAGAATAGATCTAGGTATTGCCATCTTTGGTAGGCAATTCTTAAATGAGGCATATACCATCTTTAGGAATTTCTTTATTTTTATTAATTATCAAACTTTTAGGCACAAGATCAAAAAATTCATTTGTAACAAATGGTTCCTTAATGATAGCAAAAAGATTGGGATGAATACTTATAGATTTGAGATCCGCATTTTCCTTACTAGATGATTCACCCTTATTTTTAGGAACGTACATAAGCTTGGTAACTTTAGTGGAAGGACTTGGAGTATTCTTTACGGAAGAAAAAGCGGCTCCCAAGTTGGTAATAATATTCTCAAGTTTATCGATCCTAACGGAATCGTGATTTATTTTCTCATTAACTATGGGTTCCTTTTCTTTAATATCTTTCAAAGTAACTCCTACCTTAGATCCATATTGAGAGATTCGTTTGTGGATATTTTTATCCAAATTTTCAATAACTCTACGGTAGCAACCTTATTTTCAATAATCTCAAGCCTTTGTATTACATGCTCCAAAGTTAATATAGTTCCATTAACCAAGAGAGGGGGTGAGCCAAATGTCGTGGTTCTAAGACTGACAGTAGAATAGGGGGGTAGGAATGTAGAGGCAAGATCCTAGCTATGGAGGAGTTGTACACACGAGTTTTACGAGTTCAGGCCCTTCTCGGAGGAAGTAACAGCCCTACGTCTCGGTGCCCGGAGGCGGTCGACTGGATATATGCGTGTGAATTACAGAAAGTGCGAACCCTTGTCCCAGAGGAGGGGGGTGGCTTATATAGAGTGCGCCAGGACCCCAGCTCCCCTCCGTTACACAGGGTTCAATGTTCATAAAGGAGGAGCGTTACTGGTAACATCCGAAGTAAAGTGCTATAAATGTCCATAAAGCTGTGGTTAAACCCCGACCATTGCGGAGTGAAGTGCTTCTCATCTTCTGGTGGTCGAGTTTCTTCAAGGTGGTCGAGTGAGCACATCTTCACGGTCGAGTGGATGATGGTTTCTCTTCGACTGCTTCTGATTCTTTGTATAGATCTCCTTGGGGAGGGTATGTTGGACAGATCCATGACCCTACCCTAGGTACATAGCTTCATCACCAAATAAATCTAACATAACATTATAAGAATCAAAAGTATGGCTACCAAAAAAGTTCCCTCCGGTAATAGTATCAAGAACATAACAGTGCCAAGGAGTAATGCCTACATAAAAATTGCGAAGAAGAACGGAAGTAGATTGCTTCCTAGTAGATCTATTTTGAGCATTGCAAATTCTATACCAAGCATCTTTTAGATTTTCTCCCTCCCTTTACTTAAAATTTAGAATTTCATTCTCAGGAGATAATGGAGAAGATAAGGGACTAGCCATAATGACAAGCAAACAAACTAACACACAGAAAGCAAGCGGGCAAAAAGAGGCAAATAGAGAGGGAGGATAGAGAGAGAGGGCGAATAAAAAGCAAGGGTGAAGTGGGGGGAGAGGAAAACGAGAGGCAAATGACAAATAATGTAATGCGGGAGATAAGGGTATGTGATGGGTACTTGGTATGTTGACTTTTGCGTAGACCTCCCCGGCAACGGCGCCAAAAATCCTTCTTGCTACCTCTTGAGCACTGCATTGGTTTTCCTCGAAGAGGAAGGGATGATGCAGCAAAGTAGCGTAAGTATTTCCCTCAGTTTTTGAGAACCAAGGTATCAATCCAGTAGGAGGCTATGCGCGAGTCCCTCGTACATGCACAAAACAAATAAATCCTCGCAACCAACGCAAATAGGGGTTGTCAATCCCTATAAGGCCACTTACGAGAGTGAGATCTGATAGATATGATAAGATAATATTTTTGGTATTTTTGTGATAAAGATGCAAAGTAAAATAAAGGCAAAATAAATAACGAAGGAAATAACTAAGTAGTAGGAGATCAATTTGATAAAGATAGACCCGGGGGCCATAGGTTTCACTAGTGGCTTCTCTCAAGAGCATAAGTATTCTATGGTGGGTGAACAAATTACTATTGAGCAATTGAAAGAGTTGAGCATAGTTATGAGAATATCTAGGTATGATCATGTATATAGGCATCACGTCCGAGAGAAGTAGACCGACTCCTGCCTGCATCTACTACTATTACTCCACTCATCGACCGCTATCCAGCATGCATCTAGAGTATTAAGTTAAAAACAAAGTAACACCTTAAGCAAGATGACATGATGTAGAGGGATAGACTCATGCAATATGAAGAAAACCCCATCTTGTTATCCTCGATGCCAACAATAAAATATGTGCCTTGCTGCCCTTACTGTCACCGGGAAAGGACACCGCAAGATTGAACCCAAAGCTAAGCACTTCTCCCATTGCAAGAAAGATCAATCTAGTAGGCCAAACCAAAATGATAATCCGAAGAGACTTGCAAAGATAACCAATCATATGTAAAAGAATTCAGAGAAGATTCAAATATTATTCATAGATAGACTTGATCATAAACCCACAATTCATCGGTGTGAACAAACACACCGCAAAAAGAAGATTACATCAAATAGTTCTCCACAAGAGAGGGGGAGAACTCTGTATTGAGATCCAAAAAGAGAGAAGAAGCCATCTAGCTACTAACTATGGACCCGAAGGTCTGAGGTAAAGTACTCACACTTCATCGGAGAGGCTATGGTGTTGATGTAGAAGCCCTCCGTGATCAATGCCCCCTCCGGCGGAGCTCCGAAACAAGCCCCAAGGTGGGATCTCGTGGATACAGAAAGTTACGGTGGTGGAATTAGGGTTTTGGCTCTATATCTGATCGTTTGGGGGTACGTGCATATATATAGGAGGAAGGAGTACATCGGTGGAGCAACAGGGGGCCCACGAGGGTGGAGGGCGCGCCTGGTGGGGGTGGGCGCGCCCCCTACCTCGTGGACTCCCGTTTTATTTCTTGACGTAGGGTCCAAGTCTCCCGGATCATAATCTTCCTAAAAATCACGTCCCCGAAGGTTTCATTCCGTTTGGACTCCGTTTGATGTTCCTTTTCTTCGAAACCCTAAAACTGGCAAAAAACAGCAATTCTAGGCTAGGCCTTCGGTTAATAGGTTAGTCCCAAAAATAATACAAAAGTGGATAATAAAGCCCAATAATGTCCAAAACAGTAGATAATATAGCATGGAGCAATCAAAAATTATAGATATGTTGGAGACGTATCATTCTCGCATAATCATTTTCCTCCTCTCTAGTCATAAAGTACCGTCTATTCGCTTCAAAGTTAGAGAAAGCAGGAGCAGGAAGAGTAATATGGACGGTGTGTCGTCTATCAAAGATTAGTCGGTACTGGAGGAACTGTTCGTTCGTCTTAAGAAACTGGTAGCATACCATAGCCTCATAATGTAGAAAAGCAGGTGCCAACTGATGACCCACAAGTATAGGGGATCAATTGTAGCTCTTTTCGATAAGTAAGAGTGTCTAACCCAAGGAGGAGCAGAAGGAAATGACAAGTGGTTTTCAGCAAGGTAATGTCTGCAAGTGCTGAAATTGTAAGTAGTAGTGTAGTTTGATAGCAAGATAATTTGTAACGAGCAAGTAACGATAGTAGTAACAAAAGTGCAGCAAGGTAGCCCAATCCTTTTGAGGCAAAGGACATGCCAAAATGGTCTCTTATGATAAGCAAAGCATTCTTGAGGGTACACGGGAATTTCATCTAGTCACTTTCATCATGTTGATTTAATTTGTGTTTGCTACTTTGATAATTTGATATGTGGGTGGACCGGTGCTTAGGTGTTGTTCTTACTTGAACAAACCTCCTACTTATGATTAACCCTCCCGCAAGCATCCGCAACAACGAGAAAAGTATTAACAATAAATTCTAACCAGAGCATTAAACTTTTGGATCCAAACGGTCCCTTACGGAATAGCGCATAAACTGGGGTTTAAGCTTCTGTCACTCTCACAACCCATCATCTAATTGCTACTCCATAAAGAATTCCCTTAGGCCCAAATATGGTGAAGTGTCATGTAGTCGACGTTCACATGACACCACTAAGGGAATCACAACATACATACTATCAAAATATCAAACACATATCAAGTTCACATGATTACTTGCAACATGATTTCTCCCGTGACCTCAAGAACAAAAGTAACTACTCACAAATAATAATCATGCTCAAGATCAAAGGGGTATTAAATAGCATATTAGATCTGAACATATAATCTTCCACCGAATAAACCATATAGTAATCAACTACAAGATGTAATCAACACTACTAGTCACCCACAAGCACCAATCTATAGTTCTGGTAACAAGATTGAACACAAGAGATGAACTAGGTTTTGAGATGAGATGGTGTTGTTGAAGATGTTGATGGAGATTGCCCTCCCCAATATGGGAGAGTTGTTGGTGATGATGATGACGATGATTTCCCCCTCCGAGAGGGAAGTTCCCCGGGCGGAATCGCTCCGCCGGAGGGCAAAAGTGCTCCTGCCCAAGTTCCGCCTCGAGATGGCAGCGCCCCATCCCAAAAGTCCTCCTCTTATTTTTTTTCTAGGTCAAAATGACCTATATACCAGAAGATGGGCACCGAAGGTGGGCCTGGGTGAGCACAACCAACCAGGGCGCGCCTGGGCTCCCTGGCGCGCCCAGGTGGGTTGTGCCCACCTGGTGGGCCCCCTTTAGTAGTTATTTGCTCCAATATTCCTCAAATATTCCATAAAAAATCTTCATGAAGATTCATCTTGTTTGGAGTTGTGTAGGATAGGTAGCCTGACGTAGCTTTTCTAGGTCCAAATTTCCAGCTGCCGGAATTCTCCCTCTTTGTGTATACCTTGCATATTATGATTGAAAAGGCATTAGAATTACTCCAAAAAGCATTATTATGGATAAAAACATTATAAATAATAGTAAGAAAACATGATGCAAAATCGACGTATCAACTCCCCCAAGCTTAGACCTTGCTTGTCCTCAAGCGAAAACCAAAATCGAAAAACATGCCCTCATGCTTTGAGAGAGAGGTGTCGATAAAAACAAAATACGGACATAGAAGCATCATGTTGATTATTATAACAACAACAAACTTAGACATAAAACTTTTATCATAGAACTTCTAGCATACACTTCTCATGAATAAGTGACAATTCATCACACAATCTAAGTATGAAGCAAAAACTCTATTAGAAACCAACAAACTATGTTCTCAGTCAACTTTGCAACTACAATTCATCATCTTTTTAGGAAGGGTCATGTGTCGGAGCCTTTAGGAAAGTCCACATACTCAACCATCATATAGTCTTGCATGATTGCTAACACTTACCGCGTACACATGGGAAAAACGTTTCAACCGGACACATAGAAAGATAGGGCTTATAGTTTCGCCTCCCAACGTATTCACCTCAATGGTGATGTCAACAATAATGACTCATGATATATATATTCAACTGGACATATGTGCCTAGATCTTTCCTCACCACATGATGCTTGCCAAAGGAGAAAAATAAAAAGGAATAGAAGGAAAACTTTGACTCTTTGCATAAAAGTAAATACATAAAAATAAAAAGATATGCCCTTCGCATAGGTAAGGAGAGGTTGCCATGCGCTTATTTGTTTATATGCTCAACCCCTTAGTGCAAGAGAACGTCACGTTGCATTGCCCCTTGTGATAGCGACCTTTATTATGCAGTCTGTCACTTTTATTCTTCACCATCACAAGTTCGTGCAACGCTCAATTTTCTCTTACACTAAATGATCTCACACGTTTAGAAGCAATTTTTATTGCATTTTTGCACCGATGACAACTTACTTGAGGGATCTTGCTCAATCCCTAGGTAGGTATGGTGGACACTTGAAGGGTTTAAGGGCTTTTGGATGCGCAAGTAGTATCTCTACTTAGTGTGGAATTTTTGGCTAGCAAAGATAGGGGACAAGCACCACATGTTGAAGGATCTATGACAATATGACTTCAATGTGAATATAAACAAACATAAACCATTAAGTTGTCTTCCTTGTCTAACGTCAACAATTTTGGCATATAATATTTTGATGAGGGATCACAATCACAAAAGATTTCTAGGATAGTGTATTTATATGTGAATCTTCTCTTCCCTTATTAATTCTTTCATGAGTTGCATCATTGACTAATGATATGTTTGTCAATCTCTAATAAATTTTTCTACTTATACTTTTCCTTATGTGGTGTCATCACCTACCATAAGATTAGTATATGGTATTTTCTTTGTTTATTTCCTTCCTTTTATTTATTTCCTTATTTCTTTTCTTTTTTTGCAACATGAAAGTAAAGAAAGCAAAAACACAAACTAAACTTTATTATATAACTTGCACATGATTACAAGGATAGATCACTAAGCAAACTCTCAGAGAAGAAATGATAGAACTAAACTTTTATTGATCTAAAGCAAAAGATCGAACTAAAATAAGTAAAGGAAAAAGGATAGTGGATGATACGATACCGGGGCACCTCCCCCAAGCTTGGTGGAAGCCAAGGGGAGTGCCCATACCCAATACTCAATTCTCCTTTGGTGGTGATGATGGAGGTGGTGATGAAGAGATCATGTCCTCGGATTTCCATGGCAGCTTGGCGGAAGCCAAGGGGAGTGCCCATACCCAATACTCAATTCTCCTTTGGTGGTGATGATGGAGGTGGTGATGAAGAGATCATGTCCTCGGATTTCTATGGCAGTGGTCCACCATCGTGAGAGGAGGAGTCAGTCTCATGGGTCCTGCAACTAGCAGCCAAACTCATACCTTTAAACCTCGCCTCATATTCAAAGACTTGGTTTTGGAGATCATAGATCTGGCTTTGGAGGAAGTTGATTTGCTCGTTGAGGGTGAATACAATGTCCTTCATGGGCTTGCCATCCACCTTGAGATCACGAGAGAGGTCCATGATCATGAGGTGATTGGCATTGAGCCCACGCTCCACCATCCCCTTGCACCGGAAGACATCTTGCTCCATAGCATCAAGCATGGCCTCCACGGTTCCCGTCCCCTTGGGACATGGCACATCGCGAATCTGAAGCACCCCCTCATGCATCTGGATGGTCTGAGGGTGCTGCACCACCTCCCGCAGATATGGGTTGATGACATTCTTGAAGAACTTGTCCTTGGAGGAGCTTGAGGTGGCCATGGTAGATGGGATCTGGCAGAAAAATAGCAAGAAGAGAGAACAGAGGATTTCTCCGCGATACGGTGATCAACAGGTTCAGAAAGTATATATAGATTTTTTTATCTTGGGGGATAAGCTTACGGTAGAAAACAGAGTCCGGAAGGTGTCCCAGGTGGGCACAACCCACCTGGGCATGCCAGGCAAGCCTGGCGCACCCTGGTGTCTTGTGCCCACCAGGGTACGCTTCCTGAAAGTTTCTTTATTTACTAAATTTTTAAATATTCCAAAACTGATAAAAAATATTTTTGCAGATTTTTCGGAGTCCGTTTACTTACCTATCACATACCTCCTTATTTTCACAATTCTGAAGTGTTCCAGAAGGACTCTTTTATGTGTTCTTCCGGTGTCAAAGTTTGAACAATATTACTTTCAACATTGATGGGCGTACCTGAGAGATAATGTTTTATTCGTTGCCCATTGACAACCTTCGGGTTAGTACCTTCAGAATTATTTATTTTGATGGCTCCAGGCCGATAAACCTCCTCGATAACACATGGGCCTTCCCATTTTGAGAGGAGTTTTCCTGCAAAGAATCTGAAACGAGAGTTGTACAAAAGAACATATTCTCCGACTTTAAACTCACGCTTTTGGATTATTTTTTCATGCCATCTTTTAACTTTTTCTTTGAATAATTTTGCATTTTCATAAGCTTGGGTTCTCCATTCATCTAAATAGCTAATATCAAATAACCTCTTTTCACCAGCAAGTTCGAAATCAAAATTGAGCTCTTTGATGGCCCAGTATGCTTTACGTTCTAACTCAAGAGGCAAATGACAAGCTTTTCCATAAACCATTTTATAAGGAGACATACCCATAGGATTTTTATATGTTGTTCTATAAGCCCAAAGTGCATCATCTAATTTCTTAGACCAATTCTTCCTGGACCTATTAACAATATTTTGCAAAATTAATTTTATTTCTCTATTGCTAAGTTCAACTTGACCACTAGACTGAGGATGATAAGGTGATGCAGTTATATGGTTAACATCATACTTGGCAAGTATTTTATGGAAAGCACCATGAATAAAGTGTGAACCACCATCAGTCATTAAATATCTAGGGACTCCAAACCTTGAGAAAATAAATTCCTTAAGCATTTTAATAGAGGTGTTGTGATCAGCACTACTGGTTGGAATAGCTTCTACCCATTTAATAACATAATCAACAGCAACCAAAATATGTGTATACCCATTAGAGGAAGGAAAAGGTCCCATGTGATCAAATCCCCAAACATCAAAAGGTTCAACAGCAAGTGAATAATTCATAGTCATTTCTTGACGCTTACCGATAATACCTACTCTTTGAAATTCATCACAAGATAAGACGAACTTACGGGCATCTTTGAAGAGAGTAGGCCAATAAAATCCAGATTGCAATACCTTGTGAGCAGTTCTATCTCCAGCATGATGCCCTCCATAAGCTTCAGAGTGACATTTCCGTAGGATTTGTCCCTGTTCATACTCAGGTACACAACATCTAATAATACCATCTACTCCTTTATAAAGATGTGGGTCATCCCAAAAGTAATGTCTTAAATCATAGAATTTTTTTTCTTTTGTTGGTATGTAAAACTAGGTGGTAAATATTTAGCAACAATGTAATTAGCATAATCAGCATACCAAGGAGTATTATGAGCAACATTTATTGTAGCTAACTACTCATCAGGAAAACTATCATCAATAGGTAGTGGGTCATCAGGCAAATTTTCAAGCCTAGACACGTTATCAGCTACGGGGTTCTCAGCTCCTTTTCTATCAATGATATGTAAATCAAATTCTTGTAACAAGAGAACCCATTGAATAAGTCTAGGTTTAGCATCTTTCTTTTCCATAAGATATTTAATAGCAACATGGTTTGTGTGAACAGTTACTTTTGAATCAACAAGATAAGATCTAAATTTATCACAAGCAAACACCACTGCTAAGAATTCTTTTTCAGTTGTAGCATAGTTTCTTTGAGCACTGTCTAGAGTTTTACTAGCATAATAAATAACATTCAGTTTCTTATCAACTCTTTGTCCTAGAACGACACCAATAGAAATTGCATCAACCTTAACTTTGTCCACTGCAATACCTCTTTCAGAAATTTTATGACCCAAGACAATGCCTTCATTAACCATAAAGTGGCACTTCTCCCAATTCAAGACAAGATTTGTTTGTTCACATCTATGCAAAACTCTCAAGATTTCTTAAACAATCATCAAAAGACTTCCTATAAACGGAGAAGGCATCCATGAAAACCTCAACAATCTTTTCACAAAAGTCAGAGAATATAGCAGTCATACATCTTTGAAAGTTAGCAGGTGCATTACATAAACCGGAAGGCATACATCTATAAGCATAGGTTCCAAAGGGACAAGTAAAAGTGGTCTTTTCCTGATCAGGTTGAGAAACAGGTATTTGTGAAAACCGGAATATCCATCAAGGAAGCAATAGTGTGTGTGCTTAGATAATCTTTCAAGCATTTGATTGATACGTCTCCAACGTATCTATATTTTTTGATTATTCCATGTTGTTATATTATCAATCTTGGGTGTTTTATAATCATTTTGTAGTCATTTTATATCATTTTTGGTACTAACCTATTGACGTAGTGCCAAGTGTCAGTTGTTGTTTTTTCCATGTTTTTTACATCGCAGAAAATCAATATCAAACAGAGTCCAAATGCCACGAAACTTTACGGAGAATTTTTATGGGCCAAAAGGAACACAACGGGCCCTAGCTGCACCTAGGGGGTGCCTCGAGGGAGGCACAACCCACCAGGGCGCGCCCTGGTGGGTTGTGCCCACCTCGGGTGCCCCCCAGACCGCCTCTTTGCTCTATAAATACCCTAATATTTCCAGAACACTAGGGGAGTCCATGAAATATTCATCCGGCCGCCGCAGAGTCCAGAACCACCAGATCCAATCTAGACACCATCTCGGATGGGGTTCACCACCTCCATTGGTGCCTCTCCGATGATGTGTGAGTAGTTCTTTGTAGACCTTCGGGTCCGTAGTTAGTAGCTAGATGGCTTCATCTCTCTCTCTCTTGATTCTCAATACAATGGTCTCTTGGAGCTCCATATGATGTAACTCTTTTGCAGTGTGTTTGTTGGGATCGATGAACTTTGAGTTTATGATCAGATCTATGTTTTTATATCCATGAAAGTATTTGAGTTTCTTTGATCTCTTTTATGCATGATCGCTTATAGCCTCGTATTTCTTCTCCGATATTTGGGTTTTGTTTGGCCAACTTCATCTATTTATCTTGCAATGGGAGGAGGTGCTTTGTAGTGGGTTCGATCTTACGGTGCTTGATCCCAGTGACAGAAAGGGAACCGACACGTATGTATCGTTGCTACTAAGGATAAAATGATGGGGTCTATCTCTACATAGATAGATCTTGTCTACATCATGTCATCATTCTTATTGCATTACTCCGTTTCTCCATGAACTTAATACACTAGATGCCTGCTGGATAGCGGTCGATGTGTGGAGTAATAGTAGTAGATGCAGGTGAGGGAGTCCTGGATAAGGGGGTCCCTAGGCGTCCGGGCTATGTGACATGGGCCGGACTGATGGGTTGTGAAGTTACAAGATATAAGGCCTCCCCCCGTGTCCGGATGGGACTCTCCTTTGCATGGATGGCAAGCTTGGTGTTCAGATGTGAAGATTCCTCTCTCTGTAAACCAAATCTATACAACCCCAGGCCCCTCCGGTGTCTATATAAGCCATAGGGTTTAGTCCGTAGAGGCAAGTATAATCATACATGCTAGACATCTAGGGTTTAGCCATTACGATCTAGAGGTAGATCAACTCTTGTAACCCCTATACTCATCAAAGTCAATCAAGCAGGAAGTAGGGTATTACCTCCATTAAGAGGGCCCGAACCTGGGTAAACATCGTATCCCTTGTCTCGTGTTACCTTCGATCCTCAGACGCACAGTTCAGGACCCCCTACCCGAGATCGGCTGGTTTTGACACCGACAGCAGGCAGGAGTCGGTCTACTAATCTTGGACGTGATGCCTATGTAATGATCATTTCCTGGATATCGTCATGAGTATTTGAAGTTCTATCAATTTCCCAACAGTAATTTGTTCACCCACTGCTTTGCTATTTTTCTCGAGAGAAGCCACTAGTGAAACCTATGGCCCCCGGGTCTCTTTCTCATATTATTTGCCTTTGCGTTCTATTTTCCTTTTCTTTTATTTTCATATCTATTAATCCAAAAACCCAAAAATACTTTGCTGCAATTTATTTTTATTTATTTGTTTGGCGTTCGATCTATCAATCTACTACAAATTAACCTCACGTCCGTTTGCCTATCTTGAGGCGCCATACCCCGGAAGGGATTGACAACCGCTTTAACACGCCGGGTTGCGAGAAGTTGTTATTTGTGTGCAAGTGTTGTTTATGTTGTGTTGCTTGGTTCTCCTACTAGTTCGATAACCTTGGTTTCATATCTAAGGGAAATACCTACCGCCGCTGTGCTGCATCATCCCTTCCTCTTTGGATAAATACCGACGTAGCTTTAAGCGACATCATTGATCAATAAAAGGCAAAGGGTAATGATCTTTTCTAGTTGCTTTATTTAATTTTCTAAAATCAATTACCATTCTATAGACTCTAACAATTCTTTATGTAATAAGTTCATTCTTATCATTAGGTACAACCGTTATGCCTCCCTTCTTAGGGACACAATGAACAGGTCTTACCCATCTATTATCAGCTATAGGATAAACTAGCAAAAGAGCCCTGCGTTGCAACGGGGGAAAAACACACATGCCCCTAACCTAGTAATCATGATCACTCAACACCACAATAGGTCCACGTTCTTTATAGCATGGCATCACATCAGTGTCACCTCGTATCCTCCTTCTCACCCTCCCCGACAACATTGTTCAAAAAACTAAACTGGTGAGGCCATTGTTTTAGGTTTTTACTACTTGAACCTCTGGTTCACCTGTACGATGTCTTGTTTTCATACCATAATTCATTTTTTACATATTAGCATTATACTAAATAGGAAACATGGTGGTGCGTTGCTACGTGTTATAAAAATAAATAAATACATATATACTTAAAAACTAAAAAAACTCAAACAAATTCCAAGGACCATTCTTAAAATGAAAATCCATCATTGTCTTGATTATAGATATAACTTGCAAAAAATTGATCAATGCTAGTGAGCTACATATACATAACCAATTTAAATTTCATCCACCCAGATATGTGTACATGCTCATATATTTGTGCACGGGTTCAGACAAAATTAATTGGACCATTATGAAATAATATTACAGGAACAACAACTTGAACATATATAATTGTAGCGTATTTGACCAATATTTTTCAATTGTGGAGCTCACTATGTATTAAATTATTTTTTGTGAATAAATATATATATATTTGGATCTCCAACTAATCCTAGAGGCTGGGCTTGACGGGCTCAAGTTGTGCATCTGCATTCGATAACACTTTATATATATTGATGTATATGCAAAGTTTGTACGGTTCCACAAAAAAGCAAAGTTTGTATGAAATAGAAATATTGGACAAAAATAAGATATATGTATGAATTTCAACAACTTTAAATTGTTAGACATTGAGATAAACGGAGGTATATCTCATGGACGAATATGTGATTAGATTGTTTCTATGCATTACACTCCAAAAACAAATTGTCAGAACATTACAAGTATTCTCATCAGAACGTGCATTGTCAGACATGGAGCAATATGTGATCTTGGCAAGCTGGCCACCTAGCTTTTTTATGGGTGATGCTACCGAGACAAAAACATAGTAGACTTTTATTGGTTTGGCCACATCAGAAAAATCTATCCGTGAGGTAGTCAGTGTATCTCCCCTTGGACGAAGCCCAACATGTATGTAGATGGGTTCTTGTTGCCTGGTCATCCGGCTGCAGAGATAGATATTCGTGACTACCAACACAGAGCGCAGCCGATCCAGGTGGCACGGCCAGGCACGATGTCGCCGCAATGAGCTCCATATGTCGTTCTCTGTGGTGGTGATCTGGATCAAGCCTCCAGACGCCTGCTCTAGGTTTGATGTGCTCATACACTCGCCATGGCTGCAGAGCACGTCACATGGACGTCGATCGGGTCGAGGATCCGTTTGAGTCTAGAACCCGTTGACAAGGGCGGCCGAAGTGATTCGCTCAAAGCCGGCCGTCCTCGATCTGGGTGAACTGGGCTCCTCCACCGATGTTGTCTATTTTTTCCACCGATGTTGTCTGTTTTTTCCCGTTCAAAGTGAGCTCCTCACATCATCATCGAAGATGGACGACCAAATGAATAGCCGCAGCCGCTCCGATGTGACACGTCCACCGTACAGATGGCCGGCTATTTCTTTAGCGCACTCTCTCGTGCTTCCACTGAGCTTCCTCACTTCTTGTCCAGGCACCAGCCCCGTCACATAGATCAATCTGCCGGGCATGATATGGGCTCCGTATATGTATTACATTCTGGTGGAATTAGTTTGTATCCAACACGTAAGGAATTGTAGTTATTTTTCAGGATTATAAGGGATCCGAGTTGGGAAGGAAAGATCAATTTTTTCTTTTGAGGGAAGGAAGGAAAGATCAATCGAGACATGATCGATCGATCATTATGGTGACGAGGAAAACACTTTGGCTGGGCTTGGGTTGCTTGATGCGATCGAGTTCACATGGGCCAGCCAACGATCTCTATACGTGACAACCCTTCACCTTTTAAATCTCAACCATCAATATTTATGACTAATATGAAATCAATGGATATAAAGGGGTGACTTATGGAGAACCATGAAAGGATCCTCCCTTTAATACTAGGTATAGATTATACCTGCTTCCAGAAGTTTTAAGATTTCCGTTCTTACCACTTCCTTCATCTTCGTATTTAACCGACGTTGGTGATCAACAACGGGTTCATCAGGTTCCATATTAATGTGCTAACATAGAGTGGGACTAATGCCCTTTAAATCATCAAGAGTATATCCAATAGCAGCCCGGTGCTTCCTTAGAACTTTCAATAATCTTTCTTCTTCATGTTCTGAAAGGTTCACACTAATTATAACATGAAATATCTTCTTTTCATCGAGGTAAGCATATTTCAAAGTGTCTGGCAATTGTTCTAATTCAAACACAAGATCACCTTTGGGTAGAGGAGGACCTCCTAGAGTTTCAATAGGCAAGTTGTGTTTAAGTAGAGGACGTTGTTCAAAGAAAATCTTATCTATTTCATTTCTTTCATGCATATGAAAATCATTTTCATGGTCTAGCAAATATTGTTCTAAAGGATCAATAGGTGGTACAACAATAGAAGCAAGGCCAATTAATTCATCCTTACTAGGCAATTATTTTTCATGAAGCCTTCTGCTATACTTGGAAAAATTAAAGTCATGAGACTCATCACCAAAACTAACACCGACAATTTGTTTCTTACAATCTATCATAGCATTAACGGTGTTCAAGAAAGGTCTACCAAAGATAATGGGACAAAATCATCTTGTGGGGAACCAAGAACAAGAAAATCAGTAGGGTATTTTATTTTCCCACACAAGACTTCAACATCTCTAACAATCCCAATTGGTGATATAGTGTCTTTATTAGCAAGTTTAATAGTAACATCTATGTCTTCTTTCTCTGTGGGTGTTATGTCTTTCATAATTTCTTGATATAAGGTGTAAGGAATAGCACTCACAGTAGCATCTATGTGACATAAACCATGATAACAATGATCTCCTATTTTAACTGAGATGACAGGCATGCCAACAACAGGTCTATGTTTATCCTTTTTATCAGGTTTGGCAATTCTAGCAGCTTCTTCACAGAAGTAAATAACATGCCCATCCATATATTTTTCCAAGAGATCTTTAACCATATTAATACTAGGTTCTACTTGGATTTGTTCATCAGGTTTAGGTATTTTAATATAGCTTTTGTTAACCACAGTTGAAACTTTAGCATGTTCATTTATCCTAATAGGGAAAGGTGGTTTCTCAATATAAGTAGTAGGAACAACTAGATCAACATTATAAAGTATAGTTTCTTCTTTAATTGGTACCGGTTCTTTGATTTCTTCTTTGATAGGTGGGTGATATTTAGACCACTTCTCTTCACGGAGATCAAAATGAGTAGCAAATGATTCACAAAAGGAGGCTACTATCTCAGAGTCAAGTCCATATTTAGTGCTAAACTTTTGAAAAGCATCGGTATCCATAAAAGATTTAACACAATCATACTTAAGTTCAATACCTGACTCTTTACCTTTGTCGAGTTCCCAATCTTCAGAGTTGCATTTAATTCTTTCCAAAAGATCCCACCGGAATTCATTAGTCTTCTTCATAAAAGAACTAGCACAAGAAGTATCAAGCATGGTTTGATCATTACGAGAAAACCGAGCATAAAAATTCTGGATAATAATTTTTCTTGAGAGCTCATGATTGGGGCATGAATATAACATTGAATTAAGACTCCCCCAAGCTAGAGCGATAATTTCTCCTTCACGAGGCCAAAAATTATATATATAATTCCGATCACGATGAACTAGATGCATAGGTAATTTTTTTGGTGGAACTCCAATTTCAATCGATTCCAATTCCAAGATCAAATGTCATCGCATAGCCTATACCATGCCAATGATTTTCCCTTCAAAGATAAAGGGAAAACCTTCTTCATAACTTCATCTCCGGGTAAACCTGCAAGCTTGAACAATCCACAAATTTGTTCTACATATATCAAGTGCATATCAGGATGTTCGGTTCCATCTCCTGCATAAGGATTAGCTAGCAGTTGTTCTATCATACCCGAAGGAATTTCATATTCAATATTTTCAGTAGGTGCAGTAGGTTGAGGAGTAGCTAATTGTGGTTCCGGTAGAGGTGAATATACCCCGAACAAACCCCTCAAAGGAATGTTCTCCATAGTAACAAGTGACAATAAATTTTAGCTTACTATATAAATGTTTCCTTACAAAAATTCCACTTACCAAAGGCGCTTCACTCCCCGGCAACGGTGACAGAAAATAGCCTTGATGACCCACAAGTATAGGGGATCAATTGTAGCTCTTTTCAATAAGTAAGAGTGTCGAACCCAACGAGGAGCAGAAGGAAATGAAAGGTGGTTTTCAGCAAGGTAATGTCTGCAAGGGCTGAAATTGTAAGTAGCAGAGTAGTTCGATAGCAAGATAATTTTTAATGAGCAAGTAACGAAAGTAGTAACAAAAGTGCAGCAAGGTTGCCCAATCCTTTTGACGCAAAGGACAGGCCAAAACAGTCTCTTATGATAAGCAAAGCGTTCTTGAGGGTACACGGGAATTTCATCTAGTCACTTTCATCATGTTAATTTAATTTGTGTTCGGTACTTTGATAACTTGATATGTGGGTGGACCGCTGCTTAGGTGTTGTTCTTACTTGAACAAACCTCCTAATTATGATTAACCCTCCCACAAGCATCCACAACTACGAGAAAAGTATTAAGAATAAATTCTAACCATAGCATTAAACTTTTGGATCCAATCGGTCCCTTACGGAATAGCGCATAAACTGGGGTTTAAGCTTCTGTCACTCTCGCAACCCATCATCTAATTGCTACTCCACAATGCATTCCCTTAGGCCCAAATATGGTGAAGTGTCAGGTAGTCGACGTTCACATGACAGCACTAAGGGAATCACAACATACATACTATCAAAATATCGAACACATATCAAGTTCACATGATTACTTGCAACATGATTTCTCCCGTGACCTCAAGAACAAAAGTAAATAATAATCATGCTCAAGATCAGAGGGGTATTAAATAGCATATTGGATCTGAACATATAATATTCCACCGAATAAACCATATAGTGATCAACTACAAGATGTAATCAACACTACTAGTCACCCACAAGCACCAATCTATAGTTCTGGTAACAAGATTGAACACAAGAGATGAACTAGGGTTTGAGATGAGATGGTGCTGTTGAAGATGTTGATGGAGATTGCCCTCCCCAAGATGGGAGAGTTGTTGGTGATGATGATGACGATGATTTCCCCCTCCGGGAGGGAAGTTCCCCTGACGGAATCGCTCCGCCGGAGGGCAAAAGTGCTCCTGCCCAAGTTCCACCTCGATATGGCAGTGCTCCGTCCCGAAAGTCCCCCTCTTATTTTTTCTAGGTCAAAACGACCTATATACCAGAAGATGGGCACCGGAGGTGGGCCTGGGCGAGCACAACCCACCAGGGCGCGCCTGGGCTCCCTAGCGTGCCTAGGTGGGTTGTGCCCACCTGGTGGGCCCCCTCTGGTATTTATTTGCTCCAATATTCCTCAAATATTCCATAAAAAATCTTCGTGAAGTTTTAGCTTGTTTGGAGTTGTGTAGAATAGGTAGCCTGATGTAGCTTTTCCAGGTCCAGATTTCCAGCTGTCAGAATTCTCCCTCTTTGTGTATACCTTGCATATTATGAGAGGAAAGGCATTAGAATTACTCCAAAAAGCATTATTATGAATAAAAACATTATAAATAATAGTAATAAAATATGATGCAAAATGGACGTATCAGCAACTCAACATCATACCCCCTTACAGGTACACCCAAATATTTAGCTAAACGAGTTGCATAAATCTCGTCGAATAAATCTCCATCTTTAGCATTATGGTGTAACCTCCTAGCAATAATAGCCCCCAGATTATATCGTTTATCACCTAACACTACACACTTGGGGATACTAAGATCTGGAATGCAAATGTGGCAATGCTCATGTTTACCATTAATACACCTACCGATAAAGAGAGCAAAAGAATATATGGCAGGAAAGTGAATGCTCCCTACGGTTGCTTGTGTGATATTTCTAGTTTCTCCAACGGTGATGCTAGCAAGGAAATCATTATATTCAGATTTGTGAGGCTCACTAAGAAGGCCCCATTATCGAATTTTGCATGCATCACAAAAATCTTCTAGGTCCATGGTATAAGATTCATCATAAAGATCAAATAGGACAATATTGAAGGAAATATGCCCTAGAGGCAACAATAAAGTTGTTATTTATATATCATTATATCATGATAAATGTTTATTATACATGCTAGAATTGTATTAACCGTAAACTTAGTACATGTGTGAATAGATAGACAAACTGAGTGTCACTAGTATGCCTCTTCTTGACTAGCTCGTTAATCAAAGATGGTTAAGTTTCCTAACCATAGACATGAGTTGTCATTTGATTAATGGGATTACATCATTAGATAATGATGTGATTGACTTGCCCCATCCGTTAGCTTAGCACTATGATCGTTTAGTTTATTGCTATTGCTTTCTCCATAACTTCACTAGTAGAAAAAGGGTCAAACGTGAAGCACATTAGTGCCGGTTTGTATTTGAGCCGGCACTAATGTATACATTAGTGCCAGTTCCAACGGCTAGCCAGGCCGCTTTCATTAGTACTGGTTCGTGGCGAACCTTTAGCACCGGTTCGTGCCACGAACCGGTACTAATGAGAGTGGTGGCAGGATGTTGTCAGACTGGGGCCCCTCCAGCCCCTTTAGTACCGGTTCTTGGCACGAACCGGTACTAAAGGTCATCCTACATAAACCCTTCATCCACCCAAGCTCGCTCTGTTCTTCCCCTTTCCCCTCTCCTCTTTGTTCTTCCCCTCTTCCTCTCGAGCTCATCACACATTTTGCCCATACTTTGTCAAGATTTGAAGGCCCCCATCCATTCAAATGATCACAAAGGTTAGCAACTTTGTCCTTTCATCTCTCATTGCTAGATTAGCTCTTGCAATGCTTTATATAGTGATTAATTTGTGAGTTTAGTAATTTGGGAGGATATATATATATATATGTGTGCTAGTATTTGATTTATATGCAATTTGAGGTCAAAAATAACACTTAGTTTGCATATGTAGGTGTGGTTTACTTAGTGCCTTCTAAATCTCCGTCGTAACCACCGTCGATCGCCCGCACCGTCCCATCGCCGGCACCACCTTGTGGTGAGCCTCTTGTTCATGAAATTTTATATAAAAATTGATGTTTGTGTGATTTGGATATATAGTTACTCGTATAATTATCTTACCCGTACGTTGTTTGTTATACATATAGTGCCATGGTTTTGATATCCGTCCCCGTCGGCCCTCGTCCTTGTTATGATTCGGATGTGGTATATATATTCTATTTTAAAACTAGTTGCATTTCGTGTTTATGACAAATTATGCCCATCAAGTTGACATAGAAATTTTTTCTAGGAGGTATGTGAACCGGAAATTCCAACCGACCCTATTGTCGAGAGGTTAAATTTAGTTGAAAGAGAAAACGAGTACTTGAAAGAAAAATTGAAAAGAATTGAGGGGGAGAAGATGGAATTGGAGTTGCATGTTGCCGATGTCGTCGATGATCACAAGATCAAGATGGAGAAAATGCGCTTGAAGATTAGAAAGATTAGAAAATATGCCATCGATAGTGAGGCTTGGTATCATTATGCTGTTGGATCCATTGTTACCTTAGTTGCGATCTTGATCGTATTTGTTGTTGCATTTAAATGCTTTAGCTAGAGAGTTATTTGTTTGTTGCATTGAAGTGGTGTATGAACTTGTATTAATTTGGTCTATTCGGTGTTGTGTAATGAAGATGAGCCGGCAATGGATGTACGATGACCGATGCTCTCCCCAGTTCGTTAAGGGCGTGCATACTTTTCTGCTTGCGGCTGAGGCAAACAAGCGGGCGGAAGGTTTTATGCCTTGTCCATGTGCTCGCTGTAAGAATGGTCACAATTACTCTACGTCAAGAACCATTCACGTCCACCTGTTTAAGTCCGGTTTCATGCCCCACTATAATGTTTGGACCAAGCACGGAGAAAGAGGGGTTATGATGGAAGACAATGAAGAAGAAGAGGACGACGACAGCTATCCTGGCCATGGGTTCCCTGAATACGATGATACAACAATGGGGGAAGAAGCTGAGCCGGTAATGCGGGAAGAAGCTGAGCCGGCAATGCGGGAAGAAGCTGAAGAAGAGGCATCAGATGAGCCCGTTGATGATCTAGGTCGGGCCATTGCCGATGGAAAGAGAAACTGCACAAGTGATTTGGAGAAGAAGCAGTTGCAGCGCATGTTAGAGGATCACAAAAAATTGTTGTACCCGAATTGCGTAGGTGACAAGAAAAAGCTGGGCACCACACTGGAATTGCTGCAATGGAAGGCAGAGAATGGTGTATCTGACAAGGGATTTGGAAAGTTGCTGGTAATGATAAAGGATATGCTTCCAAAGGACAACGAATTGCCCGAGAGTACGTACGAAGCAAAGAAGGCTGTCTGCCCTCTAGGGTTAGAGGTGCAGAAGATACATGCATGCCCTAATGATTGCATCCTCTACCGCGGTGAGTACGAGGATTTGAACGCTTGCCCGGTATGTGGTGCATTGCACTATAAGATCAGCCGCGATGACCCTGGTGATGTCGAGGGCGAGCGCCCCAGGAAGAAGATTCCTACCAAGGTGATGTGGTATGCTCCTATAATACCACGGTTGAAACGTTTGTTACAAAACAAAGAGCATGCCAAGGCGATGCGATGGCACAGAGAAGACCGTAAGAAAGACGGAAAGTTGAGAGTACCCGCTGACGGGTCGCAGTGGAGAAAAATCGAAAGAAAGTACGGGAAGGAGTTTGCAGATGACGCAAGGAGCGTATGGTTTGGTCTAAGCGCAGATGGCATTAATCCTTTTGGGGAGCAGAGCAGCAACCATAGCACCTGGCCTGTGACTCTATGTTTGTATAACCTTCCTCCTTGGTTGTGCATGAAGCGGAAGTTCATTATGATGCCAGTGCTCATCCAAGGCCCTAAGCAACCCGGCAACAACATTGATGTGTACCTAAGGCCATTAGTTGAAGAACTCTTACAACTGTGGAATGGAACAGGTGTACGTGCGTGGGATGAGCACATGGGGGAAGAATTTGACCTAAAGGCGTTGCTGTTCGTGACCATCAATGATTGGCCTGCTCTCAGTAAACTTTCAGGACAGACAAACAAGGGATACCGCGCATGCACGCACTGTTTGGACGATACCGACAGTATATATTTGGCTAATTGTAAGAAGAATGTGTACCTGGGACATCGTCGATTTCTTCCGAGCAGGCATTCCGTAAGAAAGAAAGGCAAGCATTTCAAAGGTGAGGCGGATCACCGGACGAAGCCTCGCCACCGTACTGGTGCTGATGTACATGATATGGTTAAGGATTTGAAGGTGGTCTTTGGAAAGGGTCCTGGTGGACAACCTGTTCCGAATGACGTTGACGGACGCGCACCCATGTGGAAGAAGAAATCTATATTTTGGGACCTGCCCTATTGGAAAGACCTAGAGGTCCGCTCCGCAATCGACGTGATGCACGTGACGAAGAATCTTTGTGTGACCCTGCTTGGCTTCTTGGGCGTGTATGGGAAGACAAAAGATACACCTGAGGCACGAGAGGACCAGCAACGTATGCACGGAAAAGACGGCATACATCAGGGTCATGCAAGCTACGCTCTTACCAAAGAAGAGAAGGAAATCTTCTTTGAATGCCTGCTCAGTATTAAGGTACCGTCTGGCTTCTCGTCGAATATAAAGGGAATAATAAACATGGCAGAGAAAAAATTCCAGAACCTAAAGTCTCATGACTGCCACGTGATTATGACGCAACTGCTTCCGGTTGCATTGAGGGGGCTTCTACCGGAAAACGTTCGATTAGCCATTGTGAAGCTATGTGCATTTCTCAATGCAATCTCTCAGAAGGTAATCGATCCAGAAATCATACCAAGGTTAGAGAATGATTTGGTGCAATGTCTTGTTAGTTTCGAGTTGGTGTTCCCACCATCCTTCTTCAACATCACGACGCACGTCCTAGTTCACCTATGCGAAGAGATTAACGTTTTGGGTCCTATATTTCTACACAATATGTTCCCCTTTGAGAGGTTCATGGGAGTCTTAAAGAAATATGTTCATAACCGTGCTAGGCCAGAAGGAAGCATCTGCAAGGGCCGTCAAAATGAGGAGGTCATTGAGTTTTGTATTGACTTTATTCCTGACCTTAAGCCAATTGGTGTTCCTGAATCGCGACATAAGGGCAGACTGGATGGAAAAGGCACGCTAGGAGGGGAACACATAATATGTATGGACGGACATTCTCTCACTGAAGCACACTACACAGTTCTACAAAATTCCGCCTTGGTGGCTCCGTATATGGATGAACACAAGAATTTGCTACGCTCCAAACACCCGGAGCGGTCTGATGACTGGATTACACGTGAACAAACCAGGAGTTTCGCCAGCTGGTTGCAGACACGTACCATGCATGACACCTCTATTGAAGATGACCTGTACTTGCTATCCCAGTTACCATCTTCGAATATAATGACTTTCAAAGGGTACGAGATAAATGGTAATACATTTTACACGATCGACCAAGATAAGAAGAGCACCAACCAAAACAGTGGTGTCCGCTTTGATGCAGAAACCAAGACGGGAAAGGAAACATATTATGGTTATATACAGGACATATGGGAACTTGACTATCGACATGGTTTGAAGGTCCCTTTGTTTCGGTGCAAATGGGTCAATATGACACGAGGCGGGGTAACGGAAGACCCGCAGTATGGAATGACAATAGTGGATCTCAACAATCTTGCGTATGCAGACGAACCATTCGTCCTAGCCAATGATGTGGCACAGGTTTTCTATGTGAAGGACATGTCTACCAAGCCAAGAAAAAGAAAAGATAAGGAAGCGAATGCATCGTACGATGAGCCAAAGCGGCACATAGTTCTTTCTGGGAAGAGAAACATCGTGGGAGTGGATGACAAGACAGACAAGCCAGAAGATTATGAAAAGTTTGATGAAATTGCTCCATTCACAGTGAATATTGACCCGAGCATCCCGTTAAATGATGAAGATTTTCCATGGTTACGGCGCAAAGGGACACACGCGAAGAAAAAGTTTCACACCCAAATATCTGGGATGTGATCGGCTTCACTATCATCACTTTCTTCTGTGTTTCACACCCAGAAGGGAATCTCTGTAATAGTTAGGGTAGTTAATTATGTGTTTTGGCATTTGAAACGCGAAGAAATTTTATGTGCAAACAAATTATTTCATGCCTTTACTGATTTTTAAAGTTAAGTTATTCACAAACTAGTGATTCACACTAATTTCAAATAATTCAAAATTTAAACTATTCAAATTTGAAAACTACGGGCACTAACAGAAAGTTTGTAATTTTTTGTACCTAAAGCAAAAATATTCACAAAGAAACTCTAAATACACAAAAAAAACAACTCAAAAATAAATAAAGGAAAAAATAAAAAAGCCCGCCTACTATGCCAAAGCGGCCGGCATATGACTAGAAACCCAACCTGTTGTTGGGCCAGGATGCAGGCCCGCAAAGGCCCAGTAGGCCAACAGGGCAGCACAGAACATGTAGGCCCAGTAGGCCTGCTTTGGAGAGGAGCTCGAGAGAGCTACCGCACAGGGGTTTATAAACCAGTGCGGTCGCCCCTCGGCTAGCGAGGTGGGACTAAACTTGCCGCACCGCACCTGCGCCAGCGCACCCCCTTTAGTACCGGGTCGTGGCACCAACCGGTACTAAAGGGGGGCCTTTAGTACCGGATGGAGCCACCACCCGGTACTAAAGGGGGTCGCTTCCCGCCGCTTGGCCTGGCCAAAATAGGCCTTTAGTACCGGTTGGTGGCTCCAACCGGTACTAAAGGCCCCTCCTATATAAACAACACTTACGAAAATTTCAGTTTCTCATCTGCTTCTTCTCCTCTGCACCGTCGCCCGCCGTGCCCCCTGTACGTCTCCATCCCTCGTCGCTGCCCCCGTCGCCGCCCCGTCCCCGTCGTCGCCGCCCCGTCGTCCCCGTCCCCGTCGTCACCGCCGCCCCGTCCCGGCCCGTCCCGCGTCGTCCCCGTCCCCGTCGTCACCGCCCCGTACGTCCCCGTCATCGTCGCTGCCCCGGCCCGTACGTCCCCGTCCCCGTCATCGCTGCCCCGTCCCTGTCCCCGTCGTCGTCATCCCCGTCGTCGCCGCGCCCGTCGCCGCCCCCCGTCGCCTCTCGCCTCGCCGGTGAGCGCACACACACACACATACATTTTTTGTTTTTTAGTTATACAAATAGTTAGAAATTTTTCTGTTTTTTTAGAAATTGTTAGAAATTTTTCTGTTTTTTAGAAATAGTTAGAAATGTTAGAATTGTTAGAATAGTTAGAAATGTTAGAATTGTTAGAATAGTTAGAAATGTTAGAATTGTTAGAATAGTTAGAAATGTTAGAATTGTTAGAAATTTTTCTGTTTTTTAGTTATAGAAATAGTTATAAAAAAGTTAGAATTGTTAGAAATTTTTCTGTTTTCTAGAAATTGTTAGAAATTTTTCTGTTTTTTCAGAAATAGTTAGAAATGTTAGAATTGTTAGAATAGTTAGAAATGTTAGAATTGTTAGAAATTTTTCTGTTTTTTAGTTATAGAAATAGTTATAAAAAGTTAGAATTGTTAGAAATTTTTCTGTTTTTTAGTTATAGAAATAGTTATAAAAAAGTTAGAATTTTTTCTTTTTTTAGTTCTAAAAATATTGGAAATGTTATAGAAATGTTAGTTATATAGAAATGTTAGAAATTTTAGTTATCAAAATCCAATCATTAAAAACATGTTACTTTTTGCGGGCATATAGCTAGTATTTGTTCTCGACGATGCCCGGCCCGCATCCTCGCCGTCGACCCGTCCACGACGACGTCCGACTGACCCATGTCCGGGACTGGGCTCCGCCAGGCTGGCACTGGGAGGTGCTGCCTGGAGGGGCGCGCCGCTTGATGAGGAACCCGGCCCCGGGTCCCGTCGTCGACCCTGATCTCATTTGGTGGCGTTCGCGTGGGCCAGTTTCGGTGCGGAGGGAGCCGGCCCCGCCGGAGGTGCTACGTCGCCGTGTCAGGGAGGAGGACGAGCACGTCCGTTGCTACATGGTTGCATTAGAGGGCGGCGGGTTCTCCAATACCTGGCAGTTTCTTCAGGGATCTCACTTCAGCTATGATCCTGTGAGGGTTCCTTCTCTTTGCGTGTCCACCGCCCGCGCCGCAGGAACCGCGAGTGTCCTAGATTCTTCTGTAGTATTCGATCTTTATTAGATACCTAGCCAGTGATGTACTCGATATATAATATTCAAGACGATGTATTCGAGATTATATATTATTCGAGACGATGTATTCGAGATTATATCTGTTATTCGAGACGATGTATTCGAGATTATATCTATTATTCGAGACGATGTATTCGAGATTATATCTATTATTTGAGACGATGTATTCGAGATTATATCTATTATTCGAGACGATGTAATTTGAATACTAAATTGTTTTATATTTCTTTTGGCATAGTTAAATAAAAGCTATGGCGGACAATACCAACAGAGAGGGAGAACAGACCATGTTCGATATAATACGTGGGCCAGATGATGATCAGAATAAAGAAGATTATGACGGCTCCAAATTTCTAAACAACACCGGAGAGGGTGATATGATATTCGATCGCGACGACCGAATTGATGAAGTCATGAACTATGATTATGACAACACCGTAGAGGTATATATATTTATATAAGCAGGCATCTGGTGATCATCACATGTTTTAAATGAGTTGAAGATATATTAACGAATCGATCTTTCTTCTTTCAGCCATCCGGATCGAGCAAATCTTCAGGCAACAGGACGAAACGAGGCCCGAACAAAAAGTTGAAGGAGGGCGTAAAGTATAATATTGAGGCAATCAAACCTAATGGCGAACCATTAGCGCCTAAGAAGATTGCGGACAAGTTCGTTCGTCAGTGCGCAGTTCTTGTGAAGGACCAACTCCCGATCTCCCTTCAAGAATGGAGAAAGCCAGCAAAGCCACGTCCAGATCTTACTTTTGTCGACGACAGACAAACAAGTCTGCTTTGGGATACTCTCATGGAACATTTCACCCTACCAGATCATTTCACAGAAGCAGATGTGCAGAAAGTCAAGGACGCTGCTCTTAGGAAGATGGCGGTTGCATTCAAGAACCATAAGAATCGTGAATGGGACAAGTACGTCAAGGGAGGAAGGAAGACTCCAGTATTCGAGGGAACACTAGAAATCAAGGTGCTCATTAGGACGATTTCGTGAAATTCAAGGATTCAGAATTATCTAAGGAACGGTCAAGAATAAACAAGTCCAATGCCGCAAAAAAGGATAAGTTCCATAAGCTGGGGCCAGGTGGCTATGCGGTGGGAATGCCTAAGTGGGATAAGTTTGAGAAAGAGATGTTGGATGCAAGTGTCACTCCAGAAACATTGAGCTAGCCCCCCAGGTGCAGGACTTGGTTCTATGCGCATGGGGGGGAGTTGGACCCGAAGACAGGCAAAGTTTCCAAGAAGGCATGTCTGGACGGAGCCGAAGATAAGCTACTTGTTGCAATAGAAGAGGGTCGATCCAGGTTGTTCGAGCCCAAAAGAGAGAACGACGAGCTTAAGCGTGCCTTGGGAAATCCTGAACACCCGGGAAGAACATGAGGCATGGGCGCTATTCCGTGGTATGAGGGGTTTTCGGGCTGGAACGCCGACTACAGAACCCGTGCGAGAAAGAAGATTGCGGAGGAAAATAAGAGGAAGATGGAGGAGGAGCAGAGGAAGCTCGACTATGAACGCCTTCAAGGCCTAGAATCAGCGCACGCAGACTTGGCAATCAAATTACAGCGGCAGCAGGAGCAGATCGACTCACTTAGCCAGCAAAGGGGGTCTCAGCAGCTGCAGCAGCTAGCGGATGATCCAACATTGGATACCACCGCCCCATCCATGCCGAGAAGCAGCGTGGGTTCCGCCCCGTTTGACGCAATGCTGGATAGATACCCCATGGATGATATCGCGGAGAACACTAACTGCGAGCTACACTTCAAAATTAAGAACATATCCTTGAAGGTGGCGGACGGTGTTGCTTATACAAATTCCCCCGATGCAACCTTCCATTGCAACCCGATTCCAGCAGGCTATGCTCGTGTCGTGGTTGATGAGGTGGTGGACCAATATTCGGGGCTGGAGCTTGACATTCCTGGAGGTGACGAGGAGCACACACTCGGAGATGCCAAACATCGTATCATCCTATGGAGAAAGGATCGCATCATCTTTCGAAGGCCACCGACACCGCGTCACCCGACTCCTCGTCGAAGTCCGCCACCGAGTCAGCAGACTCCCGCTCCTCCAAGTCCACCAACGCGTGAGGCCACTCCTCCTCCTCCAAGTCCAGAAAAGTGTCAGCCACTCCTCCTCCAAGTCCGACACAGCGTCAGACGTCCACTCCTCCTCCAAGTCCGGCACAACCTCAGGCCACTGCAAGTCCGGCACAGCTTCAGGACACTCCTCCTCATCCAACTCAGCCCCGTCAGCTGTCTCCGCCGCCTCAACAATCGCAGAAGAGACACCCCGCAGCTATGGTGCGTAGCGGTATGAGTCGAGGTCATAGTACAGGAAGTACAGGCGGAGGCAAGCGATATAAATATGGTCCAAACCTCACTACTCCTCTTCCTGAGAGGGCTTACGACAGGACCGAGGAGCAAACCAATGCCATAGTGCGAGCAGAAGTCGACGCCCATTTTGGACCGAAACCGTCACCGCCGCCAAGGGAGAAAGTGCCTGTGGAAGTAGTTGACCACTTCATTCGTATGGCTCAACCACCAGCTTCTAAGCCTATTGACACAGACTATGAGCGCCACATCAGGAAGTTACATCGACAACGTCTACAGAAGAAGGCGAGCTCGAGCTCAAGCAAACAACAAGCAGCTGTCAAAAAATGCGGGAAAACCGTTGCCCAGCTGGGAGAACAGGCGGCGCAATCGATCCCCCCGCTTGTTGTGCCGCGAACAACACATGACAGTACGCGCGCCCAATATTATTGTGGGCAAACAGTTTACGTTCCCGAGGTGGGCGATGTGGTAATAACTCAGCAGCATATAATGCAGGCTGAAACTCTCAACATCACTGTTGGACAACTCCTCGAGATCGAGGACATGCCTGTGCTTACAGAGGAGGAAATAAAACGGAAATATGCTCGGGGCCAACCTTTGGTCAAGCCAGAAGAGGTCAAGAAGCTCCCAACGAGAATGTATGAATTGCATCAATGGTACATGGACATTACCAAGAGATCCGACCGAGAGTCCCTCATGGTGCAAGTCAAGAAGGATCATTACTACCATGAGAATGCTGTGACCGTTGAGTATTCTGAACTGTTTCAGTTATACAATCAAAACGCACTCGACAAATCTATCGTCAGTTGCTATTGTCTGTAAGTGATTTCTTTCTATAATTTAAGTCTCAAGCTAGCTGTAGTGATCCTTTTGATCAATCATTACCTGTAATTATCCTCACTATATTCTTTTCTGTGGTATTATGCAGGATGAAGATGTATGAAATGAGAAAAGGTGGACGCTATGGCATTGGGTTCATTGACCCAAACACCGTTAATGAATACACATGGAAAATAAACAAGCATTATGAAAAGCAGGTAGAGGACAGCATGCTAGAGTTCTTGAAGCGCCTCAAATACAATGAAGATATACTACTTCCTTACAACTTCCTATGAGTCACACTTTCTTGTACTACAAATTCTCTGTTTTTGCCTACTAGCTAGCTACATGTTTTTGCTTACATATGCCCGCTTAATTAAGACATGCAAACGTGTGTGCATGCAGATTTCACTGGATCTTGTGTATCATTAAAGTTGACGCCGGAACAGTTCAAATACTGGACTCACTACTCAAAGCAAATAGTGACTATAACATCTTGTTTGGGATAGTCAATAGGTAATTTCAATCATTATTAACTATATATCTCGGCCTATTTAGTTCGTCATTTCATGATATGAACTATTTAATAACCCCTTTATTCATTTTCTTTGTCAGCGGGCAGGGCTTGGGCAAGGTTCATCAGCGTTACAGAAGGCGAATGGAAACGACAGCTGAAATGGTTTCGACCCAAGGTAAGTAATTAAGTAGTACTAGCTAGCTAGCTAGCTGCCATCTCATTAATTATCATGCTTGATTAATTATTATCTGATCAAATTAAATTCCATTCTCGTAATAAAGGCCCAGAAGCAGGCGCAGGGGACTGATCTGTGTGCATTCTGCGTTTGCGAGAACATTCGCATGATGGCGTCCGAAAGGAGCACATCTCAAAGACAGGAATGGCTACGCTTGTCAGAACACTATTCACAATTTTTACACCATTATCGATATCTAGTCACACAACTAATACACATGCATATTGATCTCCTTCTTAACAGTTCAAAGAGGTGCAGGACAAGCTCCTAGAAACGGAGCGCGTAGAAGCACTTCAAGAGGAAATAGCGGGATTTTTGCTCCACCAGGTCATAAATCCAAAGGGAGAATACTATTACCCGCTACCGCCCCCATCGACCAGGTCATGAACCACTTCCAATTGTCATCGTGCTCCGAAGGCACCAATTAGGCTAATGCCACTAGCTCCGAAGGCAACATGCATATGTAGGAGAAATTGTATATGGCTATACATGTGTGTGTGTGAATTAATATGGTGGTTTGTGAGACATTGATGATATATATATATGATTGGGTCTACTAGAAATTCTATTTATATATATATATATATATGCATAACGTGTACAATGTGTAGTATCGTAAAATACCAGCAAACGAAAAAGAATTAAAATGGAAAACACAAAATTAAATGAAAAAGAAATCATAAAACCAAAAACCCCCCAAACATTTTAGTACCGGTTGGTGTTACCAACTGGTACTAAAGGGCTCCCGGCCCCCGGAGCTGGCTCGTGCCACGTGGTTGCCCTTTAGCACCGGTTCGTGCTGAACCGGTACTAAAGGGGGGGCCTTTAGTGACCACACTTTAGTGCCGGTTATGGAACCGGCACTAAAGGGCCTTATGAACCGGTGCTATTGCCTGGTTCTGCACTAGTGCTTATACATGTTCCTATGACTATGAGATTATGCAACTCCCGAATACCGAAGGAACACTTAATGTTCTATTAAACGTCACAACGTAACTGGGTGACTATAAATATGCTCTACAGGTGTCTCTGATGGTGTTTGTTGAGTTGGCATAGATCGAGACTAGGATTTGTCACTCCGATTGTCGAGAGGTATCTCTAGGCCCTCTCGGTAATGCACATCACTGTAAGCCTTGGAAGCAATGTAACTAATGAGTTAGTTACAGGATGTTGCATTACGGAACGAGTAAAGAGACTTGCCGGTAACGAGATTGAACTAGGTATTGAGATACCGACGATCGAATCTCCCGTAAGTAACATACCGATGACAAAGGGAACAATGTATGTTGTTATGTGCTTTGACCGATAAAGATCTTCGTAGAATATGTAGGAACCAATATGAGAATCCAGGTTCCGCTATTGGTTACTGATCGGAAGTGAGCCTCGGTCATGTCTACATAGTCCTCGAACCCATAGGGCCCGCACGCTTAACGTTCGGTGACGATCAGTATTATGAGTTTATGTGTTTTGATGTACCGAAGGTAGTTCGGAGTCCCGGATGTGATCACGGACATGATGAGGAGTCTCAAAATGGTCGAGACATAAAGATCAATATATTGGAAGGCTATGTTTGGACATCGGAATGGTTAGTTCGGGCATTTACCAGAGTACTGGGGGGTTACCGGAACCCCCCGGGGAGTCAATGGGCCTCATTGGGCCTTAGTGGGAGAGAGGAGGAGGCGGCCAAGGTGGAGGGTGCGCCCCCCCCCCCCAAGCCCAATCCGAATTGAGTGGGGGGCCGGCCCCCCTTTCCTCCCCCCTCTCTCCCCCTTCCTTCCTCTCCTACTCCAACTAGGGAAGGGGGAATCCTACTCCTTTATATACGGGGGAGGGGGCACCCCTTAGACACACAAGTTGATTGTTTAGCCGTGTGTGGTGCCCCCCTCCACAAATTTCCACCTCAATCATATCATTGTAGTGCTTAGGCGAAGCCCTGCGTCAGTAACTTCATCATCACCGTCATCACGCCGTCATGCTGACAAAACTCTCCCTCGACCTCAACTGGATCTAGAGTTCATGGGACATCACCGAGCTAAACGTGTGTAGATCATGGAGGTGTCGTACCTTTGGTGCTAGGATCGGTCGGATCGTGAAGACGTATGACTACATCAACCACGTTGTCATAACGCTTTCGATTTCGGTCTACGAGGGTACGTGGACAACACTCTCCCCTCTCATTGCTATGCATCACCTAGATGGATCTTGCGTGTGCGTAGGATTTTTTTGAAATTAATGTGTTCCCCAACAAATATGAGTATTATGCTTCGATGAAAACTCAAACTCTGCATGAAGGAATCAGTGAGATAATAATACTGTAAGCACTTGTCCGATAAGAAGTCCTCGAGGCCGGCATTTTGTACATACGCATAGAATTCATCCTTGAAACCTGCACGATCCATAAATTCATCCGAAGGCCATTCACACGGCTTCACTTGAGCTTCCCTTGGTGGTTCAAGGTCGTGTTCACGAATTGCATGCCTTGGTCCTTGCTTCCTCGAAGAACCGCCTTGATACATTATCATGGACATTTTTCTTCCTCTGAAAAATTTCTGAAATTTCGAATGACTCAAAATAAAAGTGAACCAAACTCAACAAGATTGATAGCAACTACACCTACAAGTGCCTAGAGGCTATATCATGCATCAAAACTACTTTGGACCATATAAATTTGACATGCAAGCTCAAGAACAGGATCACCAATGCAGCAAAAATTTGCAATAAATAAAGCACTAGAACAAAAACTAATTGGACCATTGGAAGAGTCACATACCGAAGAATAATCCCCCAAAGCAGTTTTGTGAATGGGGCTTTGAGCAAGGAGATCGAAAATGGCAACAAGATGAGCAAGAACACGAGTTTGAGCTATGGGATGATTTTTTCTGGAGGAAGAAGGATATGATGGGTGCTGGAATAAGTGGAGGGGGCCACGTGGGGCCCATAAGGACAGGGGCGTGCCCCAGGGGGTGGGGGCGCCCTCCGCCCTTGTGGCCAGCTGGTGAGGCCCCCTGGTGTGTTCTTTGCACCAGAAATTCTAAAATATTATACAAAAATCATACTAAATTTTCAGGGCATTTGGAGAACTTTTATGTTTGGGACATTTTTTATTGCATGGATAATTCAGAAAAAAGACAGAAAATACTATTTTTGCTTTTATTAATCTAAATAACGGAAAGTAAAAAGTAGGTACAAAAAGTTATGCCTCTAAATTCATCCATCTCATGCTCATCAAAAGGAATCCATTAACAAGGTTGATCAAGTCTTATTAACAAACTTCTTCCAAATGACTTGAAATCGGAGAATTTTCGAATAACACTAGGTTACCTCAACGGGGATATGCATTTTCCCAACAATAAGAATATCATATTTCTTTTTGGTAGTAGGAAGAGGAAATTCAAAACCTCCAATAGTAATAGTTGAAAATTTTCCAATGAATTGATACTATGGACTTGAGGTTGTTTCTTCAGAAAGTGTACTGTATGCTCATTACCATTAACATGAAGAGTGACATAGCCTTTGTTGCGATTAATAACAGCCCCTATAGTATTCAAAAAGGGTCTACCAAGGATGATCGACATACTATTGTCCTCGGGAATATCAAGAATAACAAAGTCTGTTAAAATAGTAACATTTGCAACCACAATAGGCACATCCTCACAAATACCGACGGGTATAGCAGTTGATTTATCAGCCATTTGCAAATAGATTTCAGTAGGTGTCAACTTATTCAATTCAAGTCTACAATATAAAGAGAAAGGCATAACACTAACACCGGCTCCAAGATCACATAAAGCAGTTTTAACATAGTTTCTTTTAACGGAGCATAGTATAGTTGGTACTCCCGGATCTCCAAGTTTCTTTGGTATTCCACCCTTAAAAGTGTAATTAGCAAGCATTGTGGAGCTTCCCGTATATTTCTTTTATTAGTAACAATCTCTTTCATATACTTAGCATAAGGAGGCATTTTAAGCATATCAATCAAACACATACGGAAAAAGATAGGTCTAATCATTTCAGCAAAGCACTCAAAATCCTCATCATCCTTTTTATTGGATCGCTTAGGAGGAAAGGGCATGGGTTTCTGAACCCATGGTTCTGTTTCTTTACCATGTTTTCTAACAACAAAATCTCTCTTATCATAACGTTGATTCTTTGATTGTGGGTTATCAAGATCAACATCAGGTTCAATCTCTACATCATTATCATTACTAGGTTGAGCATCAATATGAGCATCATCATTAACATTAGCACTAGGTTCATATTCATTACAAGACTGTGTCTCAACATCAGAAATAGAAATATCATTGGGATTCTCAGGTGTGTCTACAGCAGGTTCACTAGCATGCAAAGTCCTATCAGTTTTCTTTTTCTTTTTAGTACAAGGACTAGGTGCATCAATATTAGTTCTCTGAGAATCCTGCTCAACTCTCTTAGGATGGCCCTCTGGATACAATGGTTCCTGGGTCATCTTGCAACCTCTAGTCATAACCCTAACATCATTATCATTGTTCTTACTATTCAACTCATTAAGCAAATCATCTTGTGCCTTAAGTACTTGTTCTACTTGAGTTGTAACCATGGAAGCATGTTTACTAATAACCTTAAGATCATTAATAGTTCTACTCATATAATCACCCAAGTGGTCAAGCATGTAATCTTACGTTTCAATTGTCTACTAACATAAGCATTGAAGTTTTCTTGTTTAACAATAAAATTATCAAACTCATCCAAGCATTGACTAGCAGACTTATTATGAGAAATATTGCCTTCATCAAATCTTCGGAGAGAGTTTACCTCTACTGCCTATGTTGGGTTATCAAGACCATGTATTTCTTCAATACGCGGTAAAATTTTTTACATCTTCAGCTTTAATACCTTTTTCTTTCATAGATTTCTTTGCCTCTTGCATATCTTTAGGACTGAGAAATAGAATACCCCTCTTATTTGGAGTTGGTTCAAGAAGTGTCCAATCATTATCATTACTCAGTATGTTATTCAATAGCAATTCAGTTTGCTCAATAGTTCTTTCCCTGAAAACACAACCAGCACAACTATCCAGGTGGTCTGTGGAAGCATCGGTTAGTCCATTATGAAAGATATCAAGTATTTCATTTTTCTTGAGAGGATGATCAGGCAAAGCATTAAGTAATCGGAGAAGCCTCCCCCAAGCTGCTTGTCGGAGACTCTCTTCTTCAATTTGCACAAAATTAAATATTTCCTTTAAAGCATCTTGTTTCTTATGAGCAAAGAAATATTTTTGATAGAAGTGATAAATCATATCCTGGGGACTACGCACACAACCAGGAGCTAGATAATTAAACCATAACTTAGCATCACCCTTTAATGAGAAAGGAAACAATCTGAGAATATAGTAATAGCGAATTTTTTTCTCATGAGAAAATAGGGTGGCTATATCATTTAATTTAGTAAGATGTGCCACAATAGTTTCAAATTCATAACCATATAAAGGATCAGGTTCAACCAAAGTAATTAACTCAGGATCGACAAAGAATTCATAATCCTTATCAGTAACAAAGATAGGTGAAGTAGCAAAATTAGGATCATATTTCATTCTAGCATTCAAGGATTTTTCTTTCAGCTTAGCTAACAATTTCTTAAGATCCTCTCTATCATTGCAAGCAAAGAAGTCTCTAGCAGTTTCTTCATCCATAACATAACCCTCAGGTACAACAGGCAATTCATATCTAGGGGGAGAATCATAATCTTCAGTTTCAAGAATATCATCAGTTTCAGTAATTTCATTCTCTCTAACCCTAGCAAGTTGTTCATCAAGAAATTCACCTAGTGGCATAGTATTATCAAGCAGAGAAGTAGTTTCATCATAAGCATCATGCATAGCAGAAGTGGCATCATCAATAACATGCGACATATCGAAATCAATAGCAGGTGTAGGTGTCGCAAGTTTACTCAAAACAGAAGGAGAATCAAGTGCAAAGCTAGATGGCAGTTCCTTACCTCCCCTCGTAGTTGAGGGATAGATCTTGGTTTTGTTGTCTTTCAAATTCCTCATAGTGATCAACAGATATAAATCCCAAGTGACTCAGAGAATAGAGCTATGCTCCCCAGCAACGGCGCCAGAAAAAGGTCTTGATAACCCACAAGTATAGGGGATCGCAACAGTTTTCGAGGGTAGAGTATCCAACCCAAATTTATTGATTCAACACAAGGGGAGCCAGCGAATATTCTCGAGTATTAGCAGCTGAGTTGTCAATTCAACCACACATGAAAGACTTAATATCTGCATCAAAGTAGTATGGAAGTAATGGTAACAGTGGGAAAAGTAACAGCAGTTTTGCAGCAATCGTAACAGTGGCAATGGAAAAGTAACGAAGCGAAGATCAATATGAAACGAGCTCGTAGGCAATGGATCAATGATGGATAATTATGTCGGATAGCATTCATCATGCAACGGTTATAACATAGGGTAACACAGAACTAGCTCCAGTTCATCAATATAATGTAGGCATGTATTTCGAATATAGTCATACATGCTTATGGTAAAGAACTTGCATAACATCTTTTGTCCTACCTTCCCGTGGCAGCGGGTTCCTATTGGAAACTAAGGGATATTAAGGCCTCCTTTTAATAAAGTACCAAACAAAAGCATTAGCACTTAGTGAATACATGAACTCCTCAAACTACGGTCATCACCGAGAGTGGTCCCGACTATTGTCACTCCGGGGTTGCCGGATGCTACCTCTTTTAGCACTACATTGGTTTTCCCCGAAGAGGAAGGGATGATGCAACAAAGTAGCGTAAGTATTCCCTCAGTTTTTGAGAACCAAGGTATCAATCCAGTAGGAGGCTACACGCAAGTCCCTCGTACCTGCACAAACAAATAAATCCTCGCAACCAACGCAAATAGGGGTTGTCAATCCCTATATGGCCACTTACGAGAGTGAGATATGAAAGATACGATAAAGATAATATTTTTGGTATTTTTATGATAAAGATGCAAAGTAAAATAAAGGCAAAGTAAATAACTAAGTAGTAGGGGATTGATATGATAAAGATAGACTCGGGGGCCATAGGTTTCACTAGTGGCTTCTCTCGAGAGCATAAGTATTCTACGGTGGGTGAACAAATTACTGTTGAGCAATTAACAAAATTGAGCATAGTTATGAGAACATCTAGGTATGATCATGTATATAGGCATCACGTCCGAGACAAGTAGACCGACTCCTGCCTGCATCTACTACTATTACTCCACTCATCGACCGCTATCCAGCATGCATCTAGAGTATTAAGTTAAAAACATAGTAACGCCTTAAGCAAGATGACATGGTGTAGAGGGATAAACTCATGCAATATGAAGAAAACCCCATCTTGTTATCCTTGATGGCAACAACACAATACGTGCCTTGCTGCCCTTACTGTCACCGGGAAAGGACACCGCAAGATTGAACCCAAAGCTAAGCACTTCTCCCATTGCAAGAAAGATCAATCTAGTAGGCCAAACCAAACTGATAAT
This sequence comes from Triticum urartu, assembly GCF_056163025.1. Taxonomy (NCBI): domain Eukaryota; kingdom Viridiplantae; phylum Streptophyta; class Magnoliopsida; order Poales; family Poaceae; genus Triticum; species Triticum urartu. The sequence goes on along the minus strand of NC_141877.1, from coordinate 422,308,630 downwards.
TCGAAGAGACTTGCAAAGATAACCAATCATACATAAAAGAATTCAGAGAAGATTCAAATATTATTCATAGATAGACTTGATCATAAACCCACAATTCATCGGTCTAAACAAACACACCGCAAAAATAAGATTACATCGAATAGATCTCCACAAGAGAGGGGGATAACATTGTATTGAGATCCAAAAAGAGAGAAGAGGCCATCTAGCTACTAACTATGGACCCGTAGGTCTGCAGTAAACTACTCGCACTTCATCGGAGAAGCTATGGTGTTGATGTAGAAGCCCTCTGTGATCGATGCCCCCTCTGGCGGAGCTCCGGAACAGGCCCCAAGATGGGATCTCGTGGATACAGAAAGTTACGGCGGTGGAATTAGGGTTTTGGCTCCGTCTCTGATCATTTGGGGGTACGTGGGTATATATAGGAGGAAGAAGTACGTCGGTGGAGCAACAGGGGGACCACAAGGGTGGAGGGCGCGCCTGGGGGGCAGGCGCGCCCTCCTACCTTGTGGCCTCTGATACGTCTCCAACGTATCTATAATTTTTGATTGCTCCATGCAATATTATCTACTGTTTTGGACTATATTGGGCTTTATTTTCCACATTTATATTATTTTTGGGACTAACCTATTAACCGGAGGCCCAGCCCAGAATTGTTGTTTTTTGCCTATTTCAGTGTTTCGGATAAACGGAATATAAACGGAGTCCAAACGGAATAAAATCTTCGGGAACGTGATTTTCTCACCGAACGTGATCCAGGAGACTTGGACCCTGCTCCAAGGAACAAAAGAGGCGGTCACGAGGGTGGGGGACGCGCCCCCCCTAGGGCGCGCCCCCCTGCCTCGTGGGCCCCTCGTTGCTCCTCCGGCATACTTCTTCCTCCTATATATACACACGTACCCCCCAAACGATCAGAACAGGTGCCAAAAACCTAATTCCACCGCCGCAACTTTCTGTATCCACGAGATCCCATCTTGGGGCCTGTTCCGGAGCTCCGCTGGAAGAGGGCCGTCATCACGGAGGGCTTCTACATCATCATAGCCTCTCCGATGAAGTGTGAGTAGTTTACCTCAGACCTTCGGGTCCATAGTTAGTAGCTAGATGGCTTCTTCTCTCTCTTTGAATCTGAATACAAAGTTCTCCCCCTCTCTTGTGGAGATCTATTCGATGTAATCTTCTTTTTGTGGTGTGTTTGTTGAGACCGATGAATTGTGGGTTTATGATCAAGTCTATCTATGAATAATATTTCAATCTTCTCTGAATTCTTTTATGTATGATTGGTTGTCTTTGCAAGTCTCTTCGAATTATCCGTTTGGTTTGGCCAACTAGATTGGTAGTTCTTGCCATGGGAGAAGTGCTTAGCTTTGGGTTCGATCTTGCGGTGTCCTCACCCAGTGACAGAAGGGGCAGCAAGGCACGTATTGCATCGTTGCCGTCGAGGATAACAAGATGGGGTTTATTTCATATTGCATGAATTTATCTCTCTACATCATGTCATCTTGCTTAAGGCGTTACTCTGTTTTTAACTTAATACTCTAGATGCATGCTGGATAGCGGTCGATGAGTGGAGTAATAGTAGTAGATGCAGAATCGTTTCGATCTACTTGTCACAGACGTGATGCCTATATACATGATCATGCCTAGATATTCTCATAACTATGCTCAATTCTGTCAATTGCTCAACAGTAATTTGTTCACCCACCATAGAATACTTATGCTCTTGAGAGAAGCCACTAGTGAAACCTATGGCCCCCGGGTCTATTCTCATCATATCAATCTCCATCACTTTAATCTTGCTTTGCTTTTTTACTTTGCTTTTACTTTTTACTTTGCATATTTATACCAAAAATATTATATCTATCAGATCTCACTCTCGTAAGTGACCGTGAAGGGATTGACAACCCCTAATCGTGTTGGTTGCGAGTAGCTATCGTTTTGTGCAGGTACGAGGGACTTGAGCGTGGCCTCCTACTGGATTGATACCTTGGTTCTCAAAAACTGAGGGAAATACTTACGCTACTCTGCTGCATCATCCCTTCCTCTTCATGGAAAACCAACGCAAGCTCAAGACGTAGCAAGAAGGATTTCTGGCGCCGTTGCCGGGGAGTCTACGCAAAAAGTAAACAGACTAAGTACCCATCACAATCCCTAACTCTCGCATTACATTATTTTCCATTTGCCTCTCGTTTTCCTCTCCTCCCAATTCACCCCCTTGCCGTTTTATTTGCCCTCTCTCTCTCTATCCTCCCTCTCTATTTGTCTTTTTTTGCCCGCTTGCTTTTTGTTTGCTCGTGTGTTAGATTGCTTGTTTGTCGCGATGGCTCAAGATACTACCAAATTGTGTGACTTCACCAATACCAATAATAATGATTTCCTTAGCACTCCGATTGCTCCTCTTACCGATGTTGAATCTTGTGAAATTAATACTGCTTTGTTGAATCTTGTTATGAAAGATCAATTCGCCGGCCTTCCTAGTGAAGATGCCGCTACTCATCTGAATAGCTTCGAGGATTTATGTGATATGCAAAAGAAAAAAGATGTCAATAATGATGTCGTTAAATTGAAGTTATTTCCTTTTTCACTTTGAGATCGTGCTAAAGCTTGGTTTTCGTCTTTGCCTAAGAATAGTATTGATTCTTGGAACAAGTGCAAAGATGCTTTTATCTCTAAGTATTTTCCTCCCGCTAAGATCATCTCTCTTAGAAACGATATTATGAACTTTAAACAACTTGATCATGAACATGTTGCACAAGGGGAGAGAATGAAATTAATGATACGTAATTGCCCTACTCATGGTTTGAATTTGTGGATGATCATACAAATTTTTTATGCCGGATTGAATTTTGCTTCTAGAAATCTTTTAGATTCGGCCGCGGGAGGCACTTTTATGGAAATCACTTTAGGAGATGCTACTAAACTCCTAGATAATATTATGGTTAATTATTCTCAATGGCATACTAAAAGATCTTCTAATAAAAAAGTGCATGCGATAGAAGAAATTAATGTGTTGAGTGGAAAGATGGATGAACTTATGAAATTATTTGCTACTAAGAGTGTTTCTTATGATCCTAATGATATGCCTTTGTCTACTTTGATTGAGAATAACAATGAATCTATGGATGTGAATTTTGTTGGTAGGAATAATTCTGGTAACAACGCTTATAGAGGGAATTTTAATCCTAGTCCATATCCTAGTAATCCTTCTAATAACTATGGGAATTCCTACAACAACTCTTATGGAAATTATAATATATGCCCTCTGAATTCAAGACTAGTGTTAAAGAGTTTATGAATTCACAAAAGAATTTTAATGCTTTGCTTGAGGAGAAATTGCTTAAAGTTGATGATTTGGCTAGAAACATTGATAGAATTTCTCTTGAGGTTGATTCTTTAAAGCTTAGATCTATTCCTCCTAAGCATGATATCAATGAGTCTCTCAAAGCCATGAGAATTTCCATTGATGAGTGCAAGGAAAGAACCGCTAGGATGCGTGCTTCCAAAGATGCCTTTATTAAAGCGTGTTCTTCCAATACCTATGAAAATCAAGATGAAGATCTAAAAGTTATTGATGTGTCTCCTATTAAATCTTTATTTTGCAATATGAATCTTGATGAAACTGAATATGATCTTCCTTTACCTAGAAGGCGTTCTAAAAATTCGGAGTATTTAGATCTTAATGATGAAATTGATGAAAGTGGGATTGAAAGAAATAAAAATCTAGATGTTGCTAAACCCACTATATTGGATTTCAAGGAATTTAATTATGAAAGTTGCTCTTTAATTGATTGTATTTCCTTGTTGCAATCCGTGCTAAATTCTCCGCATTCTTATAGTCAAAATAAAGCCTTCACCGAACATATTGTTGATGCCTTGATGCAATCTTATGAAGAAAAACTTGAGTTGAAAGTTTCTATCCCTAGAAAACTCTATGATGAGTGGGAACCAACTATTAAAATTAAAATTAAAGATCATGAGTTTTATGCTTTGTGTGATTTGGGTGCTAGTGTCTCTACTATTGCCAAGACTTTGTGTGATTTACTAGATTTCCGTAATTTTGATGATTGCTCTCTAAACTTGCATCTTGTGGATTCCACTATTAAGAAACCTATGGGAAGGATTAATGATGTTCTTATTATTGAAAATAGAAATTATGTGCCCGTAGATTTCATTGTTCTTGATATAGATTGCAATCCTTCTTGCCCTATTATTCTTGGTAGACCTATCCTTAGAACGGTTGGTGCGATTATTGATATGAAGGAAGGAAATATTAGATTTCAATTTCCATTAAAAAAGGGCATGGAACACTTTCCAAGAAATAAAATAAAATTACCATATGAAACTATTATGTGAGCCACTTATGGATTGCCTACCAAAGATGGCAATACCTAGATCTATCCTCGCTTTTATGCCTAGCTAGGGGCGTTAAACGATAGCGCTTGTTGGGAGGCAACCCAATTTTATTTTTATTCCTTGCTTTTTGCTCCTGTTTAGTAATAAATAAATTATTTAGCCTCTGTTTTGTTTGTGTTTTTTGTGTTTAATTAGTGTTTGTGCCAAGTAGAACCGTTGGGAAGACTTGGGGAAAGTCTTGTTGAACTTGCTGTAAAAAACAGAAACTTTAGCGCTCACGAGAACTGCTGTCATTTTTATTTGAAGAGTGATATTTAGTTAATTCTTTTTGCAGATGATTAATAGATAAATTCATCACTTCCAGAAATTTATTTTAGAATTTTTGGGGTTCAGATCTTGCGCTAGCTACAGATTACTACAGACTGCTCTGTTTTTGACAGATTCTGTTTTTCGTGTGTTGTTTGCTTATTTTGATGAATCTATGGCTAGTAAAATAGTTTATAATCCATAAGAGAAGTCGGAATACAGTAGGTTTAACACCAATATAAATAAAGAATGAGTTCATTACAGTACCTTGAAGTGGTCTTTTGTTTTCTTTCGCTAACGGAGCTCACGAGTTTTCTATTTTGAGTTTTGTGTTGTGAATTTTTTAAGTTTTGGGTGAATTATTTTGATGGATCATGGAACAAGGAGTGGCAAGAGCCTAAGCTTGGGGATGCCCATGGCACCCCCAAGATAATCCAAGTACACCAAGAAGTCAAAGCTTGGGGATGCCCCGGAAGGCATCCCCTCTTTCGTCCACTTCCATCGGTAATTTACTTGGAGCTATATTTTTATTCACCAACATGATATGTGTTTTGCTTGGAGCGTCTTGTATTATTTGTGTCTTTGTGTCTTAGTATGCCACAATCATCCTTGTTGTACACACCTTTTGAGAGAGCCATACATGAATTAAAATTTGATAGAATACTCTATGTGCTTCACTTATATCTTTTGAGCTAGATAATTTTGCTCTATGTGCTTCACTTATATCTTTTGAGCTAGATAATTTTGCTCTATGTGCTTCACTTAGATCTTTTGAGCTAGATAATTTTACTCTATGTGCTTCACTTAGATCTTTTAGAGCACGGTGGTGGATTTGTTTTAAAGAAACTATTGATCTCTCATGCTTCACTTAAATTATTTTGAGAGTCTCTTAATAGCATGGTAATTTGCTTAATAATAATATGCTTGGTATTCAAGATTTGTGAAACTTTCTTTTGAGTGTGTTGAATACTAAGAAAAGATTGAAGCATGATAATTGTTTTGAGATATGGAGGTGATAATATTAAAGTCATGCTAGTTGAGTAGTTGTGAATTTAAAGAATACTTGTGTTAAAGTTTGTGATTCCCGTAGCATGCATGTATGGTGAACCGTTATGTAACGAAGTCGGAGCATGATTTATTTATTGATTGTCTTCCTTATGAGTGGCGGTCGGGGACGAGCGATGGTCTTTTCCTACCAATCTATCCCCCTAGGAGCATGCGCGTAATACTTTGCTTTGATAACTTCTAGATTTTTGCAATAAGTATATGAGTTCTTTATGACTAATGTTGAGTCCATGGATTATACGCATTCTCACCCTTCCACCTTTGCTAGCCTCTCTAATACCGCACACTTTTCGCCGGTATCATACACCTACCATATACCTTCCTCAAAACAGCCACCATACCTATCTATTATGGCATTTTCATAGCCATTCCGAGATATATTGCCATGCAACTTTCCACCATATAGTTCATCATGACAAACTCTATCATTGTTATTGCATATCCCGGTACACCGCCGGAGGCATTCATATAGAGTCATATTTTATTCTAAGTATTGAGTTGTAAGAAAAATAAAAGTGTGATGATCATCATTATTAGAGCATTGTCCCAGTGAGGAAAGAATGATGGAGACTATGATTCCCCCATAAGTCGGGATGAGACTCCGGACGAAAAATAAATAAATAAAAAAGGAGGCCAAAGAAGCCCAAATAAAAAGAGGCCATAAAAAAAGAGAAAATGCCCAAATAAAAAAATGAGAGAAAAAGAGAGAAGGGACAATGTTACTATCCTTTTACCACACTTGTGCTTCAAAGTAGCACCATGATCTTCATAGTAGAGAGTCTCTCATATTATCACTTTCATATACTAGTGGGAATTTTCCATTATAGAACTTGGCTTGTATATTCCAATGATGGGCTTCCTCAAATTGCCCTAGGTCTTCATGAGCAAGCAAGTTGGATGCACACCCACTAGTTTCTTTTGTTGAGCTTTCATACATTTATAGCTCAAGTGCATCCGTTGCATGGCAATCCCTACTCACTCACATTGATATCCATTGATGGGCATCTCCATAGCCCGTTGATACGCCTAGTTGATGTGAGACTATCTTCCCTTCCTTTTTGTCTTCTCCATAACCACCATTCTATTCCACCTATAGTGCTATATCCATGGCTCATGCTCATGTATTGTGTGAAGATTGAAAAAGTTTTGAAAAAGTTAGAGTATGAAACAATTGCTTGGCTTGTCATCGGGGTTGTGCATGATTTAAATACTTTGTGTGGTGAAGATGGAGCATAGCCAGAATATATGATTTTGTAGGGATAACTTTCTTTAGCCATGTTATTTTGAGAAGACATAATTTCTTTGTTAGTATGCTTGAAGTATTATTATTATTTATGTCAATATAAACTTTTGTCTTAAATCTTTCTAATCTGAATATTCATACCACAATTAAGAATATTTGCATTGAAATTATGCCAAGTAGCACTCCGCATCAAAAATTCTCTTTTTATCATTTACCTACTCGAGGACGAGCAGGAATTAAGCTTGGGGATGCCTGATACGTCTCCAACGTATCTATAATTTTTGATTGCTCCATGATATATTATCTACTGTTTTGGACTATATAGGGCTTTATTTTCCACTTTTATATTATTTTTGGGACTAACCTATTAACTGGAGGCCCAGCCTAGAATTGCTGTTTTTTTGCCTATTTCAGTGTTTTGGATAAACAGAATATCAAACGGAGTCCAAACGGAATAAAATCTATAGGAACGTGATTTTCTCACAGAACGTGATCCAGGAGACTTGGAACCTGCTCCAAGGAACAAAAGAGGCGGTCACGGGGGTGGGGGGCGCCCCCCTAGGGCGCGCCCCTGCCTCATGGGCCCCTCATTGCTCCTCCGGCGCACTTCTTCCTCCTATATATACACACGTACCCCCAAACGATCAGAACAGGAGCCAAAAACCTAATTCCACCGCCACAACTTTTTGTATCCACGAGATCCCATCTTGGGGCCTGTTCCGGAGCTTCGCCGGAAGAGGGCCGTCATCACGGAGGGCTTCTACATCATCATAGCCTCTCCGATGAAGTGTGAGTAGTTTACATCAGACCTTCGGGTCCATAGTTAGTAGCTAGATGGATTCTTCTCTCTCTTTGAATCTCAATACAAAGTTCTCCCCCTCTCTTGTGGAGATCTATTCGATGTAATCTTCTTTTTGTGGTGTGTTTGTTGAGATCGATGAATTGTGGGTTTATGATCAAGTCTATCTATGAATAATATTTGAATCTTCTCTGAATTCTTTTATGTATGATTGGTTATCTTTGCAAGTCTCTTCGAATTATCCGTTTGGTTTGGCCAACTAGATTGGTAGTTCTTGCCATGGGAGAAGTGCTTAGCTTTGGATTCGATCTTGCGGTGTCCTTACCCAGTGACAGAAGGGGAAGCAAGGCACGTATTGCATCGTTGCCACCGAGGATAACAAGATGGGGTTTATTTCATATTGCATGAATTTATCTCTCTACATCATGTCATCTTGCTTAAGGCGTTACTCTGTTTTTAACTTAATACTCTAGATGCATGCTGGATAGCGGTCGATGAGTGGAGTAATAGTAGTAGATGCAGAATCGTTTCGATCTACTTGTCACGGACGTGATGCCTATATACATGATCATGCCTAGATATTCTCATAACTATGCTCAATTCTGTCAATTGCTCAACAGTAATTTGTTCACCCACCGTAGAATACTTATGCTCTTGAGAGAAGCCACTAGTGAAACCTATGGCCCCCGGGTCTATTCTCATCATATCAATCTCTATCACTTTAATCTTGCTTTGCTTTTTACTTTGCTTTTACTTTTTACTTTGCATATTTATACCAAAAATATTATTTCTATCAGATCTCACTCTCGTAAGTGATCGTGAAGGGATTCACAACCCCTAATCGCATTGGTTGCGAGTAGCTATCGTTTTTTGCAGGTACGAGGGACTTGAGCATGGCCTCCTACTGGATTGATACCTTGGTTCTCAAAAACTGAGGGAAATACTTACGCTACTCTGTTGCATCATCGCTTCCTCTTTAGGGAAAACCAACGCAAGCTCAAGACGTAGCAGCCTCCTGCTAGTTGGCTTGACGTAGGGTCCAAGTCTCCTGAGTTGTATTCGGTGTGAAAATCATGTTCCCGGAGGTTTCATTCCGTTTGGACTCCGTTTGATATTCCTTTTCTTCGAAACCCTAAAACAGGAAAAAAAACAGCAATTCTGGGCTGGGCCTCCGGTTAATAGGTTAGTCCCAAAAATAATATAAAAGTGGATAATAAAGCCCAATAATGTCCAAAACAGTAGATAATATAGCATGGAGCAATCAAAAATTATAGATACGTTGGAGACATATCACCGGATCATAACACGTAGTAGGTAACTATATCTTGCAATATCGGACCAAGAACACAAATATATTCATAAAAACATAATAGGTTCAGATCTGAAATTATGGCACTCGGGCCCTAGTGACAAGCATTAGGCATAGCAAAGTCATAGCAACATCAATCTTAGAACATAGTGGATACTAGGGATCAAACCCTAACAAAACTAACTCGATTACATGGTAGATGTCATCCAACCCATCACGGTCCAGCAAGCCTACGATGGAATTACTCACGCACGGCGGTGAGCATCATGAAATTGGTGATGGAGGATGGTTGATAATGACGATGGCGACGGATTCCCCTCTCCGGAGCCCAAAACAGACTCCAGATCTGCCCTCCCGAGGAAGAACATGGCTTGGTGGCGGCTCCGTACCGTAAAAAGCGATGAATCCTTCTCTCTGATTTTTCTCTCTCCGAAAGAGAATATATGGAGTTGGAGTTGAGGTCGGTGGAGGTCCAGTGGGCCCACAAGGTCGGGTGGCGCCCCCCACCCTTTTGGCCAGGGTGTGGCCCCCCTTCACTTGATTCTTTCTCCAATATTTTTTTATTAATTCCAAAACTTATCTCCGTTAAGTTTCAGATCATTCCGAGAACTTTTTATTCTGCACAAAATTAGCACCATGGCAATTCTACTGAAAACAGCGTCAATCCGAGTTAGTTTCATTCAAATCATGCAAGTTAGAGTCCAAAACAAGGGCAAAAGAGTTTGGAAAAATAGATACGACGGAGACGTATCAGAGGACGGCGGCGGCAATGCGGTGGCGACGGAGGTAGAGTGAGGCAGCAGGGAGTGAGGGGAGGAAGAAGAAGGTCGGGCACAGGGGAGGAACTTGAGGATAAGGCACCCATAGCAGTAGCGCTGGCCCAGGAAGTGCGCTACGGCTAAGCCCAATAGCAGTACGCTTTTTCCCGGACACGCGCAACTGCTAAGGCTAATGATGTAAATGATCTTTTTGTGTAGAATTTAAATTGTCAGTATGAATCCTCACCGGTTTAGGAACCGGTGAAGACTCATATTGCGGCCACAAATCGTACACATATGGTTCAATGAAGCCCGAGTGGTTGTGATAGTTTGAGAAGTAACATATTTAATGTGGTAAACACCCTGTTCACGAAGCGAGGTGGGACTAAACATAGTTCCAAGGAGGGGACTAAACTTAGCATCAGCGATGTTTGACGAACAGCGCTACTGCTAAGTACGATAGCAGTAGCGGGGTTACGAAAACGACACTACTACTATACCTAGTCTGGCGACAACGTCATGACAATTGTAGTAGTAGCGCTCTTTCCTCCAGACGCGCTACTGCTACGTGGATATCAGTAGCGTTGTTTGATGTCACGTGCTACTGCTAAGTAGCGCCTTATTTTAAACCACGCTACTGGTAATATTCTGTGTATAAGATTTTCCTTAGTAGTGCTCCCTTGCCTGTGCGCGCTTCCGCTCCGCGCTAGCTACCCACGTTCATGCCGCTGGAGAGTGGCCGCTCCGATTGACACAGACGTAGAATGGACGCGACCTTTCACTGGCGCTGGCTTTGAAGCTCTAAGTCGGTGCGTCGTGGATCACGACAACACAAGCATCATGGCTGTCGTGGATGACGTCGTGTCGCACCGCACCTCCCGTGCCTGTGACTAAGCCATTCCCCGTCAACATTTGCGTAATTGCGCCCTACCGACGGAAAAAGAAGCTGGCTTCACGGAGATCGACGAGGAAGCGTCCAGCACGTCCGCGCCCGCTGCTATCATCGAGGAGAAGTAGAACATGAGAGGCCGCCGCCACTTGGGTCCCATGAAGGCCACCGCCGAGGCGACGCCGGCGTACACAGCTGGTGTCTTGCCCGGTCGCAGGCCACCGTCGTCCCCTTCCCTTCCGGCTGAAGCACATCCCGGCGGTACCACTCCGATGAGCAGCACTGCCAAACATGGGGAATCAAGCCTCCCTTTGCGCTGAAGTACATACCACTCGGGCTTACGGCACTCGGATGAGCGGGCTGCTGGACATGGGGAAGACAATGGAGATCTGCCGCGACTGGCCGTAGACTTGTCAAGGATATCCGTGTCGTGGGAATGGATATCCGCTGGCGCCGCCCGTAGACTGGTTTTACTTTAGTTCGGAGTAGTTTGTAGTTACAAAAATGTCCTAAATATAATGAATATTGTCCGGTTTATACGAAATCCGCCGTGTTTGCGTGAATTTCGTTTGATTAGTTCAAACAGTGATTAAAATGTATGTAGGCAGTGTTGAATGCCGAAGCAAAACTTTGCGGGTGAGTGTTGGTGATGCCCTAACTTTGAGCTATAGTTCCATCCAGCGATCACTGGCCTTCGAATCTTCGGGTCTTTCTACGAAAGAAGAGGACAGCAGAACTGCTGCATGCCAACTGACAACTGACGGCTGCCATTGTACCTATTCCATTTCTCCTTTTGTAGAGGAGCTGTATCCATACATAGACGAGACCCCATGCACGTAGAGGACCCGTGACCGCGGCCTGTAGTAGCATTTGCTTAGCAGATGCCCAGCGTTCTAAAAATGCGTTACGCGGGCCCCGGCACCGCCGCGAGGACCCTTCCACGGCACTCCACCATTGCTTGCAGCTGCCGTGACACGCGTCCACCAACCCACCCCGCCTCCTATAAAGCCCCCAAAAAACCCATCGCTTAGCTTCTACTCCTCGCCGCCCTACGTCCCACCTTCTCTGTCACCCCGGCGTGAACCCCGAGGATCGCCAATGGCGCACGCGGCGGAGGGGGAGAAACCACGGGAGGAGGAGCAGGAGCACGAGGAGGAGGTGATCATCGTCGGGGCGGGCCCGTCGGGGCTGGCGGCCGCCGCGTGCCTGTCCCTGCGCGGGGTGCGGAACCTCGTCCTGGAGCGCGACGACTGCGTGGGGTCGCTGTGGCGGCACCGCACCTACGACCGCATCCGCCTCCACCTCGCCAAGCAGCACTCGGCGCTGCCGCACGCGCCGCACGGCCCCGCGGCGCCGACCTACCTCCCGCGCGACGACTTCGTGCGCTACCTCGACGACTACGCCGCCCGCTTCGGCGTCCGCGTGCGGCTCCGCCGCGAGGTCCGCGAGGCCCGCTTCGACGAGGCGCGGGGCGCGTGGCTCGTCGAGGCTGTCGACCACGCCACGGGGCTGGTGGAGCGCTACGCCGCGAGGCACCTGGTGGCCGCCGCCGGGGAGAACGACGAGAAGGTGCTGCCGGAGGTGCCGGGGCTGGACGGCTTCCCCGGGAAGGTGATGCACGCCTGCGAGTACCGGACGGGCAAGGGGATGGAGGGGAAGGCGGTGCTCGTCGTCGGGTCCGGCAACTCCGGCATGGAGATCGCCTACGACCTCGCCGAGGCCGGCGCCGCCACCTCCATCATCGTCCGCAGCGAGGTCAGTTACTTGCAAGTACTCGCTCCGTCTCATAATAATATAAAAACGTTTTTGACACTAGAAGTAGCATGTTTAATGTTTCTTAATTAAGGGTCCACGGTAAGGCCAGTTGTTTTTAGTGTTTCTTACTTAACGTAAGTTCAGTTCTTTTTAACTTGGTATGTTTAATGTTTCTTACTCAAGGTTTGTTTGGTTGCTACCAAAATTTTGCTACTAACAATATTTGGCGATGGCAAAACTTGCCAAAAAAAATAACAACTTTTTAGCAGGTTAGAAAACTGATTTAGTCGCTAGGTAAATCAACTACACTACTAGCCAGTTCTATTATACACCAAACCATGCCCCATTGTTTCACGTGTGTCGTTATGCCAGCGCGCACGAGTAGGCACGCCTGGTGGCGGCTCACGCAAGCGTGCCGGGCGCACGAGTCATAGGGTGGCGAGCTCTACACGGCAAGTTGGCGCTCCATGTGTGCATGGGGCATGGCTGCATGCGTGGTTCGCTTTTGCATGTAGGAGTTGAGCTGCTGGACGGCTCCGAATGATCGATCCTGTTTGTGAATGCATGCATGCTCTTTTTTCTGCTCTATTTTTACGTCACGGCCTAGCAGATCGGGAGCTGTGCCCGTTATGAACTTCTGGATCGGCATGGCTACCACTGCAGCAACCACGCCACACCTGCTATCTGCGGGAACGAACCATTCGGCCGTTCTCAAATCGGAGTAGTAGTATTCAGTTAGAGCATTGCAACAGCTTGGTCAGTTTGCCCTCTGCCGTCCAAGAACCTTCAGGTTTTTCTAAGAAAGAAGGCGACACTAGGACTGCTGCCAGCTGCCTGCCACCGTACCCACTCGATCGACACTGCATGCACGTAGAGCCCATAGCTAGCTAATTTATTGTACTACCCTATGGAGTTTTTGACGTTTGATCCTTGGATTTGGATCCATGCACCTGTACTGTTCCCACATATAGCCTGATCTCGACCGGATCGATGCCAACAAATCGCTGCAGGAGCAGCACATCATGATTATTCAATGCCGCAACGGAGCCCGTCGATCTGCAGGATAATTAACGACAGATCTCATTCTCACACACGCACGCGGGGTAGGTAGCCACTAATTCTCGGCACTGCGTAATGAGCAACCGCAATCGGTGGCAAATTGATGAACAGCAACATAGGATCCTGCTGTCTCGCTTGTGGTCAGCAGCCCGCTTTAGCAGATGAATGACCCCTGTCTCTGTCGCTTATATAGGTCAAATAGTAAAGACAAGATGCAAATAGCAAACCACCCATTCACGTGCCTGATCAACAACTTGGTTAGTAGTTTAACCCGATAGTTTATGTCTCCTTCTGTATTTTCAGTGATGGACCATGTGATGTGATGCAACCAGTAAAGACCATTGTCGACAGCTAAATAATTGGCTGCAATGCGCTGCAGCGGTCGTGTGAGTTAATTATTTGTCGTTGCTGTGGCTGCATGCAGCTTCACCTTGTGACCAAGGAGATCTGGAACGTGGCGATGACGCTATACAGGTACCTGCCGCTGTGGCTGATCGACCGGATCGTGCTCTTCATGTGCAGCGTCGTGTTCGGGGACACCTCCCGCTACGGCCTCCGCCGGCCCGCCATTGGGCCCTTCTCCATGAAGATCCACACCCCAGCCTACCCTGTCGTCGACGTCGGCACCTACGCCAAGATCAAGACCGGCGAGATCCGGGTCAGTGAAAGTTAATGGATGTTGGATTTTATTTTCTTCAAAATTAGGGCTGAGCGCCTGCCTTTCCCTAGAAAAGAAACACTTATTGTGATATATACAACCAAGAAGCAATGAACTCAAAGTCATGCACAAATAGATTGCATAATATAGGTGGCTACAAGAGGGAAAATACACACGTGAACATAGTTAGATGCACACACACATGAATAGTAAAATTTTAAAAATACTAGAGAAAAAACTAAAATTTCTAAAATTTGGGGTATCAAACTTGGTCACCACTGTATGTATGCACGTGTGAAATTTCGTAAGTAATTACACCTATGGTATTTGTAGCGAAGAAAATATAATCAAGACCTTACTATTCATGCAAACAGTGTTTTCGAATATAGCTTCGATTTTTTTTCTTTAATTTTTGCTCATAATACCATGAATGTCAATACAAAATCTGGTGCAAAAATAACCTGTGAATAATTAAGATGCATTAATTATGACGTGGCAACGTTTCATGCATAGAGTAATGAAAAAAATTCTAATTTATGACTTGCATGCGTAACTTGTTTATGTGGTATGGTTGCATGGCTAGAAAAATAGATAGTGAGTTGTAGATATTTAGGAATTGAAAACATAGGATATAGGATTCCCTCTTTTTTTCTCAACCAAAACAATTTATAAACTTAAAAAATTTCTGGTCACCAAGACATTATAACCGCAATGTGTAGACAAATATTTTTGATTTTTGGTGCAATTTCAATGCTTAAAATGATATAGCTTATTGAACATAAAATCTTATTCTATATCTGTAGCTCCACTGAAGAAACTGAAATCTTTTCTATACACGGAAGTTCTTTTGTTTTTGCGGATTTTTCTTTTTGCCAGGAATTCTAGGTTTTTTGTTGTTTCAAGTTTATATATCGTTTTATTTATAAACCTTGATGCAAAAAATGGATGGTCTAGAACTCTAAATAGAGGCACACCTGCGGCGGATTTAGAAAGTCCACCCTCTTAACTTCAAGCTGAACGGGTAAAGGATTATAAATTGCATGCTTAATTCAAGGGCATGTGAACGTGTGCAGGTCCTGCCGGCGATGAAGGCTGTGCACGGGAACGTCGTGGAGTTCGCCGACGGCAAGCGGCACCCGTTCGATGCCATCGTCTTCGCCACCGGCTACCGGAGCACAACCAAGAAGTGGCTCAAGGTAAGATTATTACGTCCATTGCAGACGCATCCGTCCATGCATCCAGCTCATGCTGCCACATGCCCACGTGTGTATAGAACACCAATGCACACTCGTCCTGTGTACCAACTTGGTCGCATAGGGATCGGTACATCATGATTCATGACTCATCAGTGTTGTGACTCATAATTTGTACATTTTGTTGATAAAAAATTAAGAGAAGACGTTCGTGCATGCATATGCATGTCGCTTTGGAGACGAGAGACGAGACTTTCCCAAGAAGCAAAACTCAGCTCGGTTCCTGGTCTCGTCTTTCCGGAACATGCCCGCGTGCGTTCATGTACCGTCGGTGCTACGCATCCTGAAAGTGCACGCCTGAAAATAGACATGTCGATCTACTATTACTATATATGCACAGCGTAGGGATTCGGGACGCAAACTCGCTCATGATCCGTACGGCCTGATCATCTCTGTGTTTCCTTTTGTTCTCTCAGAGTGACGATGGGCTGATCGGCGAGGACGGGATGGCGCGGCGGAGCTTCCCGGAGCACTGGAAGGGGGAGAACGGCCTCTACTGCGCGGGGATGGTGAGGAGGGGCCTCTACGGGAGCTGCGAGGACGCCGAGTCCATAGCCGAGGACATCAGCAAGAAGAAGAAGAAGCCACACCAAGCCTGACCATGATCATCGTCAGAAGAGCAATAATACCTTCTGGAGTCGCACAGCGATCGTTGGGCGAGAAACAATGGGTGTGTTGTGATTAATATCTCGAAACTTAAATAATCTGGAAAACTAGCCGTAGCTTATCTGTGATTATCGGGGAAACTATTATCTGTTCGTTGCCTTGTCTGTGCACAGTCCGGCCCGGACACAGTCCAGGTTAATAATTTCCAGATGCGATCTGCAGACCGATCCATGCGCGACTCGCACTGACAGTACCCTGACTATGTAGTGTTAAATCCATCAGGATCACATGTGTTGTATATCCACGGTAGTTGCGGGATCAGATGGGGTATTACTGTTAGGTAATCTTGTCCTAGTCATAGTATTGGTTGAGTCATGTAGTAGGAGTTTATACTAGATTTAGACTAATGGTGAACAAGGTAGCCGGTGATTAGTACATGTGGCTGTTTGCACGCAAGTAGCAGAAGTACTAGTCCGTGTTGTGATAGGAGTTAACTAGTAAAGTAGAGTCCGGTTAGGATTTGTTTGTGTCCGGCGTGTTTAGGTAGTAGTTTCTGTACGAGTAGGATTGGGTTTAGGTTGGGTCGGTGGCTGGCTGTGCATATATATATGCAGCCAGGGCATAACTTTGTAACGTGTGTAGAGAAAACAGAAAAAAGAATAAAAAGAAGGGGCACGACACGTGCCCTTGGCCAAAGTTTTCGTGTGCGTGTTCGTCCTGATTTGATGTGATCGATCCTGTGGACGAAATTCCAACAATTACCTTCACCTTGGGTTGATGAACTCCCGCCGTTGCTATGGCAGGACGGTGACGGTGGTGTGTGTGTGTGTGTGGTGGTGGTTGAGCTTCCCGTCGTATCGCGCTAACCCTAGATTGGTAGGGATGTAGATGGGGTTCTGGACGCACGGTGAATCTTGTGTTGCGTGCGGCCCACCCCTTTATATAGCATGGCGACAGGGACCTACCAACCATGGTGTGGTTGGGCGCCCCCGATCAGGGCGCGGGTCAAGGGCCCGTCGAGCCGTTGGGCTCGATCGGGAAGAGATCAACCTAACATTCTTCCCCTTGATCTCAACTTTACTTTTAACCTTACACTTTCTAGTTTATTTGTTTCATCACATATTGGTACATAGAACATGTTTCATCGTCACAGCTCAATTGCCGATCGAATCAGGCAGCCACAACGTACCTTTCTGTTTTGTAACAAATTCTTTAACCTTGGGCTCTTTATTGTCCGGAATTCTTAGACTATACCATAAAACCCATGTCGACTGTGTGTTCTTCGAACACACTGGACGGTAAGCCTTTAATAAGTAGATCTGCAAACACTTGTCTGTTGCTTTTATGCATCAAGCATTTCTACATAATTCCGGACTTTCTCCTTTACAACGCATAACTCTATGTCAGTGTGTTTGGCATCAATACTTGACTCGTTGTCATAGGAGCGAAAAATTTGAAATGGTTTGTCAACCATTATCAACTCCGGGTACAGGTCTCCTTAACCATTTTGCCTGTCCCTCAGCCTCATATCAAGCTACAACATATCTTTGCATCACATTGATGATAATTGTTTCATTCTTTGGAGCTTTTCCACACAAAAACTCCAAGTGTGAAAGTTAGCGATAATTGTGGATTTCGCTATACATTTCACAAGTCTTGTCTTTGTACTCACAATCTTTTTAGAGCACTTATTTATTTCAGCATGCGGTCGATATCTTTGACTCCATTCCAGTGATCTATATATGGACTAGACATTGCCAAAACAACCCGGATACGTGAACTGTGTCAGGGTAATATATTGAGCTTCCAACAGCTGAAGCATATGGTGCCATATCCGTTTTCAATCTTTTCTCATCAACTTTTGGAACACCATAGTTTCCAATTCCATTACCCTTGACTATAAGAACATGCGTAGGTTTTTCTCGCATGCATACTTTAGATACCTTTCTTAGCATGTCCATGCGACATTCCTAATACCCCCCTTTTTTATTCTTTTCTTGGTGAATCTCGATAATTATAACGAGAGACACTCTACCTGGGACATTCTTTTGAACTTTGAGGACAAGAACTTCTTTTCTCCTCCTGTAGTAGATTGACATGACCACTAGCAAGTAGGATGTCATCCACATGCAAAGGATTAGAATGAATTTCCTATTCTATAACTTTGCATGTATTTTCTTTAACCCAAAATAACATCTGATTATTCTAACTTTAAATGTCATTGTCTAGAGACTTGCTCTAGTCCATAAAAGACTTCTTGAAGCAGTATACCTTGTGTTCTTTACTTTCATTTGATGTAACTCAGATCATGATGTCGATCATGATGTGCCACTAACACTCATTGTAATATATTCATTCTCTTTGGACAAAATCTTTCAATTTAAGTCACGCTTTACACCTTTACATATTTTCTTTGGAGTCACATTGACCTTGTAGACCCTTTACCGCCTGTTGTTTTGGCTCCATTGGTAATTACTTATGAGTCCCAAACATCATCGGGATTCACCAATTTTATTTCATGTCATATAGTCCCTTATCATTTAGACAAAACAGAAACTTCTCAAGGCTCGATTGAGCGCTTTAAATGAGGTGGGATCAACCTCCATTTGAATTTCACTAACATAGACTTTATAGTAATCAGAAGTATCTGATTTTCTCATTCCTTGAGACCATCTGTGTCTCAGATACTGACACTTCTTTCATATGGAGCTGTTGTTGCTCTGTCATTGCCAAGAGGCAAATTAATTGTATAGTCTTTCATTTCCAAGAGACAATAGCTTTTACAGGGACCTTTATCACAAGATCCATGTTTACCCATTCCTCCTTTATAGATCTAACAACAGGTGTTGTATAGGTCATACAACATGCTCCCCCAGATTACTCCATCTTCACTAAAAATGGCGTATCTTTGAACTTAATTATTTGGGTTTATTCTGTTAAAACTTTCTTCTTTATGACACTTTAAGCACCGTCTTAGTATTCCTTAGTCTGCTTTTGAAACTGTAAAAGATCCAGGAATACAACTATTTATTTTCTTTAGGGGTATTATTATGACCGTCGTAGTCCCCCAGATGATCACATTCTTCATTAATGGATCACTTTAGATGCATAATGTGCATCACATTATCTAAAGTATAGGGGAGTATCATCATTCTTAATTTATCTCATATTTCTTTCTCCCCCTCGAAATGTGGCAAGAACTTTTCTGCCACAATTTTGAAAAACCATTTATAACTCTTGTGAATTGAAGAAATTTCGATTATGTACTTCATTTATCTGATTACTTCATACGAAATGAAGTTATCTATTAACTGGTATGTGAGTACTTTTTCCTCATTCCATTTTAGAAACTCAACAGAGTTCTTTATCATTAGTACTTTTGCAAGTCACACTTGCATATCATTCTTTTCTTTAGGTTCGTCAGTAATTTTTATTCTCTTTGGATTTATTAAGTGCTTAATGACCGTTACACATAAGGTGTACGGTCGATACTAGGAAAGCATAATAGCTACTACATACTTTTCTCCGAGAATGAGACACATTAAAAGCACATGAGTCATCATATCTTTCTCCTATCATACAGGATAAGTCCTTTGCCAGAATTTCTCCCGCCATACGGGATTTTTGTACCCTGTTACACAAGTATTTTCCCAGATTTTTCCCGCCATTTGTTTTTATCATAATCATATTTTCCCGCTATGCGGGTAATTCTCTGTAAGGAACATAAATGTCAGAATTGGCTCTTTTGACTGCATATTCAATCATGAAATTCAGAAATAAATCTGAATGCTCTTTGACACACATGCTTGATCCAACGTTGGTAAAATTAAACACGCATGTTGCTTGTTTCATTTCAAATCATGTTGACTGAAAAATCTTCTTCGTAGAGAGTACATGAAAGACATTCGTCAACCAAGACTCTCAATGATCTACCTCTTTTCTTTTGAAGCCGTTCTTTAAAGAGAACATACTCCCTCACGTTATGACCTTTCTTGGTCATCTTTCGGGTCACAAGTACCCAGCCATTCGCTTTCATGAATGAAAGCATGGAAAACTTTTAGTCTGAGAAAACCTAGCCAATAATTAACCATAATGAGCATAAAAATAGCCCTACATTGGTCTGGTTAAAAATATGCACACTAAATCTTTTAAAACTTTCTTTTTATACTCTAAATCACTGTTGTGGCAAAGTTAGAATAAAACATCATCTTTCTACATTAATTCCATATCACCGTTGGGCGGAAATGGAAACAATGCGTATAACTCATAAAAAATGTGATAATAGTATTTTTATTAAACAACTTTGCTAAGAAATAATCATGATCATCAACTTTATTGCAGCGGGAACAAGAAATATACATTTCTCTAGCTCAAGAGCATTTCTTGATCTTTATCTGTTCTCTGAAATTGATCACTTTGATACAAAATTCATCAGAGATTTAAGCTTTGAACATAAGACTGATAGAATTATAGCACTGTTATCATCAACGTTGGTCAGAAAATAACAATGTCATATTTGAATTTTAAAATAAATATATTTCTTTTGTCATAGCAGAAGCTATCTGAATCTGATTTCACCCACAGGAGAAAAACATTGCTAAGAACAGTTCTTCCAATTAAATTTTCCCGTTGGTTCCAATTTAATTGGAGGATAAAACTTTTACTTTGCAGCGGAAACTTTACAATATTCTATTCGGAAACAATTATGTACTCTTTCACTCTCTAAGCAATTTTAACCGGTTGGTTCAAAATTGAATTAGAGAAGCAACAATTTAATCTTTCATAGTGGAAAATATGAATAAAATTCATGAAAATAGCACTGTTCAGAAGCAATTCTTTACTTTTCTATTTTCTAAACAAAAAAATTCTTTGAATAATTTTTTAATAGAGAAAAAAACTGTATTTAAGTTTGCCCAAAAACTGGCCAGAAAATAAAAAATGCCAGCCGGCCAAAGAGTCCGCAGCTCGCTCCCGCGCGCGGCCCACGGCCTGCTGGTCAAGCACTGCTCGGCCGTCGAGCTGCTCGGCCAACAGCCCCCGCAGCAATGCGGCTGCGGCCTGGTCCGCTGGACCAAAAAGTGTTGGGGAACGTAGTAACTTCAAAAATTTCCTACGCACATGCAAGATCATGGTGATGCATAGCAACGAGAGAGGAGAGTGTGTCCACGTACCCTCGTAGACCGAAAGCGAAAGCGTTATGACAACGCGGTTGATGTAGTCGTACATCTTCATGATCCGACTGATCCAAGTACCGAACGTACGGCACCTTCGAGTTCTGCACACGTTCAGCCCGATGATGTCCCTCGAACTCCGATCCAGCCGAGTGTTGAGGAAGAGTTTCGTCAGCACGACGGCGTGGTGACGATGATGATGTTCTACCGACGCAGGGCTTCGCCTAAGCACCGCTACGATATGATCGAGGTGGATTATGGTGGAGGGGGGCACCGCACATGGCTAAGAGATCAATTGTTGTGTCTTTGGGGTGCCCCCTGCCCCGTATATAAAGGAGTGGAGGAGGGGGAGGGCCGTCCCTCTCTATGGCGCGCCCTAGGGGAGTCCTACTCCCACCGGGAGTAGGATTCCCCCTTTCCTAGTAGAACTAGGAGCCCTTCCAAGTAGTAGGAGTAGGAGGGAAGGAAAGGGAAGGGAAAAGGAGAAGGAAGGAAGGGGGCGCCCCCTCCCTAGTCCAATTCGGACCAGCCCATGGGGATGGGTGCGGCCACCCTTTGAGGCCTTTCTCTCCTTTCCTGTATGGCCCATTAAGGCCCACTATGAATTCCCGTAACTTCCCGGCACTCCCAAAAATACCTGAATCACTCGGAACCTTTCCAATGTCTGAATATAGTCGTCCAATATATCGATCTTTACGTCTCGACCATTTTGAGACTCCTCGTCATGTCCCCGATCTCATCCGGGACTCCGAACTCCTTCGGTACATCAAAACACCTAAACTCATAATATAACCGTCATCGAACTTTAAGCGTGCGGACCCTACGGGTTCGAGAACTATGTAGACATGACCGAGACACGTCTCCGGTCAATAACCAATAGCGGAACCTGGATGCTCATATTGGATCCCACATATTCTACGAAGATCTTTATCGGTCAGACTGCATAACTACATATGTTGTTCCCTTTGTCATCGGTATGTTACTTGCCCGAGATTCGATCGTCGGTATCTCAATACCTAGTTCAATCTCCTTACCAGCAAGTCTCTTTACTCGTTCCGTAACACATCATCCCGCAACTAACTCATTAGTTGCAATGCTTGCAAGGCTTATAGTGATGTGCATTACCGAGTGGGCCCAGAGATACCTCTCCAACAATCGGAGTGACAAATCCTAATCTCGAAATACGCCAACCCAACAAGTACCTTCGGAGACACCTGTAGAGCACCTTTATAATCACCCAGTTACGTTGTGACGTTTGGTAGCACACAAAGTGTTCCTCCGGTAAATGGGAGTTGCATAATCTCATAGTCATAGGAACATGTATAAGTCATGAAGAAAGCAACATCAACAAACTAAACGATCAAGTGCTATGCTAACGGAATGGGTCAAGTCAATCACATCATTCTCTAATGATGTGACCCCGTTAATCAAATGACAACTCATGTCTATGGCTAGGAAACTTAACCATCTTTGATTCAACGAGCTAGTCAAGTAGAGGCATACGAGTGACACTCTGTTTGTCTATGTATTCACACATGTATTATGTTTCCGGTTAATACAATTCTAGCATAAATAATAAACATTTATCATGAAATAAGGAAATAAATAATAACTTTATTATTGCCTATAGGGCATATTTCTTCAGTCTCCTACTTGCACTAGAGTAAATAATCTAGATCACATCGCCATGTGATTTAACACTAATAGTTCACATTACCATGTGATTAACACTCAAAGGGTTTACTAGAGTCGGTAATCTAGTTCACACCGCCATGTGATTAACACCCAAAGAGTACTAAGGTGTGATCATGTTTTGCTTGTCAGAGAAGTTTAGTCAACGGGTCTGCCACATTCAGATCCATATGTATTTTGCAAATTTCTATGTCAACAATGCTCTGCATGGAGCTACTCTAGATAATTGCTCCCACTTTGAATATGTATCTAGATCGAGACTTAGAGTCATCCAGATCGGTGTTAAAGCTTGAATCGACGTAACTCTTTACGACGAACCTTTTGTCACCTCGATAATCGAGAAACATATCCTTATTCCACTAAGGATAATTTTGACCGATGTACAGTGATCTACTCCTAGATCACTATTGTACTCCCTTGCCAAAAAACAGTGTAGGGTATACAATAGATCTGGTACACAGCACGGCATACTTTATAGAACCTATGACTGAGGCATAGGGGATGACTTTCATTCTCTTTCTATCTTCTGTCGTGGTCGGGCTTTGAGTCTTACTCAATTTCACACCTTGTAACACAGGCAAGAACTCTTTCTTTGACTGTTCCATTTTGAACTACTTCAAAATCTTGTCAAGGTATGTACTCATTGAAAAAACTTATCAAGCGTCTTGATCTATCTCTATAGATCTTGACGCTTAATATGTAAGTAGCTTCATCGAGGTTTTTCTTTAAAAAACTCCTTTCAAACACTCCTTTATGCTTTGCAGAATAATTCTACATTATTTCCGATCAACAATATGCCATTCACATATACTTATCAGAAATGATGTAGTGCTCCCACTCACTTTCTTGTAAATACAGGCTTCACCGCAAGTCTGTATAAAACTATATGCTTTGATCAACTTATCAAAGCGTATATTCCAACTCCGAGATGCTTGCACCAGTCCATAGATGGATCGCTGGAGCTTGCATATTTTGTTAGCACCTTTAGGATTGACAAAACCTTCTGGTTGCATCATATACAACTCTTCTTAAATATATCCATTAAGGAATGCAGTTTTGTTTATCCATTTGCCAGATTTCATGAAATGCGGCAATTTCTAACATGATTCAGACAGACTTAAGCATAGATACGAGTGAGAAACTCTCATCGTAGTCAACACCTTGAACTTGTCGAAAACATTTTTGCGACAATTCTAGCTTTGTAGATAGTAACACTACTATTAGCGTCTGTCTTCCTCTTGAAGATCCATTTAATCTCAATGGCTCGCCAATCATTGTTCAAGTCAATCAAAGTCCATACTTTGTTCTCATACATGGATCTCATCTCAGATTTCATGGCCTCAAGCCATTTTGTGGAATCTGGGCTCATCATCGCTTCCTCATAGTTCGTAGGTTCGTCATGGTCAATTAACATGACCTCCAGAACAGGATTTCCGTACCACTCTGGTGCGGATCTCACTCTGGTTTACCTACGAGGTTCGGTAGTAACTTGATCTGAAGTTATATGATGATCATCATTAGCTTCCTCACTAATTGGTGTAGTAGTCACAGGAACAGATTTCTGTGATGAACTACTTTCCAACAAGGGAGCAGGTACAGTTACCTCATCAAGTTCTACTTTCCTCCCACTCACTTCTTTCGAGAGAAACTCCTTCTCTAGAAAGGATCCATTCTCAACAATGAATATCTTGCCTTCGGATCTGTGATAGAAGGTGTACCCAACTTTTTCTTTTGGGTATCCTATGAAGACGCACTTCTCCGATTTGGGTTTTGCTTATCAGGTTGAAACTTTTTCACATAAGCATTGCAACCTCAAACTTTAAGAAACGACAGCTTAGGTTTCTTGCCAAACCATAGTCCATACGGTGTCGTCTCAACGGATTTAGATGGTGCCCTATTTAACGTGAATGTAGCTGTCTCTAATGCATAACCCCAAAACGATAGCGGTAAATCAGTAAGAGACGTCATAGATCGCACCATATCTAATAAAGTACGGTTACGACGTTCAGACACACCATTACACTGTGGTGTTCCAGATGGCGTGAGTACTGAAACTATTTCACATTGTTTTAACTGAAGGCCAAACTCGTAACTCAAATATTTTACTTATGCGATCATATCGTAGAAACTTTTATTTTTGTTACGATGATTCTCCACTTCACTCTGAAATTCTTTGAACTTTTCAAATGTTTCAGACTTGTGCTTCATCAAGTAGATATACCCATATCTGCTCAAATCATCTGTGAAGGTCAGAAAATAATGATATCCGCCGCGAGCCTCAACACTCATCGGACCACATACATCAGTATGTATTATTTCCAATAAGTCAATTGCTCGCTCCATTGTTCCGGAGAACGGGGTTTTAGTCATCTTGCCCATGACGCATGGTTCGCAAGTATCAAGTGATTCCAAAATCCCATCAGCATGGAGTTTCTTCATGCGCTTTACACCAATATGACCTAAACGGCAGTGCCACAAATAAGTTGCACTATCATTATTAACTTTGCATTTTTTGACTTCAATATTATGAATATGTGTATCACTACGATCGAGATCCAACAAACCATTTTCATTGGGTGTATGACCATAGAAGATTTTATTCATGTAAACAGAACAACAATTATTCTCTAGTTTACATGAATAACCGTATTGCAATAAACATGATCCAATCATATTCATGCTCAACGCACACACTAAATAACATTTATTTTAGGTTCAAAACTAATCCCGAAAGTATAGGGAGTGTGCGATGATGATCATATCAATCTTGGAACCACTTCCAATACACATCGTCACTTCACCCTTAACTAGTCTCTGTTCATTCTGCAACTCCCGTTTCGAGTTACTACTCTTAGCAACTGAACTAGTATCAAATACTGAGGGGTTGCTATAAACACTAGTAAAGTACACATCAATAACATGTATATCAAATATACCTTTGTTCACTTTGCCATTCTTCTTATCCGCCAAATACTTGGGGCAGTTCTGCTTCCAGTGACCAGTCCCTTTGCAGTAGAAGCACTTAGTCTCAGGCTTCAGTTTAGACTTGGGCTTCTTCACTTGAGCAGCAACTTGCTTGCCGTTCTTCTTGAAGTTCCCCTTTCTTCCCTTTGTCCCTTTACTTGAAACTAGTGGTTTTGTTTACCATCAACACTTGATGCTTTTCTTGATTTCTACCTTCGTCGATTTCAGCATCACGAAGAGCTTGGGAATCGTTTCCGTTATTCCTTGCATATTATAGTTCATCATGAAGTTCTACTAACTTGGTGATGGTGACTAGAGAATTCTGTCAATCACTACTTTATCTAAAAGATTAATTCCCACTTGATTCAAGCGATTGTAGTACCCAGACAATCTGAGCACATGCTCACTGCTTGAGCTATTCTCCTCCATCTTTTAGCTATAGAACCTTTTGGAGACTTCATATCTCTCAACTCGGGTATTTGCTTGAAATATTAACTTCAACTCCTAGAACATCTCATATGTTCCATGACGTTCAAAACGTCTTTGAAGTCCCGATTCTAAGCCGTTAAGCATGGTGCACTAAATTATCAAGTAGTCATCATATTGAGCTAGCCAAACGTTCGGAACGTCTGCATCTGCTCCTGCAATAGGTCTGTCACCTAGCGGTGCATCAAGGACATAATTCTTCTGTGCAGCAATGAGGATAATCCTCAGACCACGGATCCAATCCGCATCATTGCTACTAACATTTTTCAACTTAGTTTTCTCTAGGGACATATAAAAATTAAACGAGGAGCAACCTCGCGAGCTATTGATCTACAACATAGATATGCTAATACTACCAGGACTAAGTTCATGATAAATTAAAGTTCAATTAATCATATTACTTAAGAATCCCACTTAGATAGACATCCCTCTAATCATCTAATTGATCACGTGATCCAAATCAACTAAACCATAACCGATCATCACGTGAAATGGAGTAGCTTTCAATGGTGAACATCATTATGTTGATCATATCTACTATATGATTCACGCTCGACCTTTCGGTCTCAGTGTTCCGAGGCCATATCTGCATATGCTAGGATCATCAAGTTTAACCTGAGTATTCTGCGTGTGCAAAACTGGCTTGCACCCGTTGTAGATGGACGTAGAGCTTATCACACCCGATCATCTTGTGGTGTCTGGGCACGACGAACTTTGGTAACGGTGCATACTCAGGGAGAACACTTTTATCTTGAAATTTAGTGAGAGATCATCTTATAAAGCTACCGTTGAACTAAGAAAAATAAGATGTATAAAAGATAAACATCACATGCAATCAAAATATGTGACATGATATGGCCATCATCATCTTGTGCCTTTGATCTCCATCTCCAAAGCATCATCATGATTTCCATCGCCACCGGCATGACACCATGATCTCCATCATCTTGATCTATATCAATGTGTCGTCACATGGTCGTCTCGCCAACTATTGCTCTTGCAACTATTGCTATCACATAGCGATAAAGTAAAGCAATTATTTGGTGCTTGCATCTTATGCAATAAAGAAACAACCATAAGGCTTATGCCAGTTGCCGATAACTTCAACAAAACATGATCATCTTATACAACAACTTATATCTCATCACGTCTTGACCATATCACATCACAACATGCCCTACAAAAACAAGTTAGACGTCCTCTACTTTGTTGTTGCAAGTTTTACGTGGCTGCTACGGGCTGAGCAAGAATCGTTCTTACCTACGCATCAAAACCACAACGATAGTTTGTCAAGTTAGTGCTGTTTTAACCTTCTCAAGGACCGGGCGTAGCCACACTCGGTTCAACTAAAGTTGGAGAAAATGACACCCGCTAGTCACCTGTGTGCATAGCACGGCGGTAAAACCAGTCTCACGTAAGCGTACGCGTAATGTCGGTCCGGGCGGCTTCATCCAACAATACCGCCGAAGCAAAGTGTGACATGCTGGTAAGCAGTATGACTTATATCGCCCACAACTCACTTGTGTTCTACTCGTGCATATTACATCAACGCATAAAACCTGGCTCGGATGCCACTGTTGGGGAACGCAGTAATTTCAAAAATTTCCTACGCACATGCAAGATCATGGTGATGCATAGCAACGAGAGGGGAGAGTGTGTCCACGTACCCTCGTAGACCGAAAGCGGAAGCGTTATGACAACGCGGTTGATGTAGTCGTATGTCTTCATGATCCGACCGATCCAAGTACCGAACGTACGGCACCTCTGAGTTCTGCACACGTTCAGCCCGATGATGTCCCTTGAACTCCGATCCAGCCGAGTGTTGAGGGAGAGTTTCGTTAGCACGACGGCGTGGTGATGATGATGATGATGTTCTACCGACGCAGGGCTTCGCCTAAGCACCGCTACGATATGATCGAGGTGGATTATGGTGGAGGGGGCACCGCACATGGCTAAGAGATCAAGAGATCAATTGTTGTGTCTTTGGGGTGCCCCCTGCCCCTGTATATAAAGGAGTGGAGGAGGGGGAGGGCCGACCCTCTCTATGGCGCGCCCTAGGGGAGTCCTACTCCCACCGGGAGTAGGATTCCCCCTTTCCTAGTAGAACTAGGAGCCCTTCCAAGCAATGTTGGGGATACCGCTTATCGGGAACTTATCGGTCGACCTACGATAAGGGGTAAATCGGCCAATTAATCGGCATATCGGTTGATTTATCGGCCGATTTATCTTATCGGTCAGACCATGATAAGCGATAAATCGGCCGATTTATCGAAATATCGGAAGATATATTGAACAGTGCTTCCAAGTAGTAGGAGTAGGAGGGAAGGAAAGAGAAGGGAAAATGAGAAGGAAGGAAGGGGTCGCCCCCCTCCCTAGTCCAATTCGGACCAGCCCATGGGGAGGGGTGCGGCCACCCTTTGAGGCCTTTCTCTCCTTTCCCGTATGGCCCATTAAGGCCCAATACGAATTCCCGTAACTTCCTGGTACTCCCGAAAATACCCGAATCACTCGGAACCTTTCCGATGTCCGAATACAGTCGTACAATATATCGATCTTTACGTCTTGACCATTTCGAGACTCCTCGTCATGTCCCCAATCTCAT
This sequence comes from Triticum urartu, assembly GCF_056163025.1. Classification (NCBI taxonomy): domain Eukaryota; kingdom Viridiplantae; phylum Streptophyta; class Magnoliopsida; order Poales; family Poaceae; genus Triticum; species Triticum urartu. The sequence continues at coordinate 422,279,668 of NC_141877.1, read as the reverse complement.
CCGGGACTCCGATATCCTTCGGTACATCAAAACACATAAACTCATAATATAACCGTCATCGAACTTTAAGCGTGCGGACCCTACGGGTTCGAGAACTATGTAGACATGACCGAGACACGTCTCCGGTCAATAACCAATAGCGGAACCTGGATGCTCATATGGGCTCCCACATATTCTACGAAGATCTTTATCGGTCAGACCGCATAACTACATACGTTGTTCCCTTTGTCATCGGTATGTTACTTGCCTGAGATTCGATCGTCGGTATCTCAATACCTAGTTCAATCTCGTTACCGGCAAGTCTCTTTACTCGTTCCGTAACACATCATCCCGCAACTAACTCATTAGTTGCAATGCTTGCAAGGCTTATAGTGATGTGCATTACCGAGTGGGCCCAGAGATACCTCTCCGACAATCGGAGTGACAAATCCTAATCTCGAAATACGCCAACCCAACAAGTACCTTCGGAGGAACCTGTAGAGCACCTTTATAATCACCCAGTTACGTTGTGATGTTTGGTAGCACACAAAGTGTTCCTCCGGTAAACGGGAGTTGCATAATCTCATAGTCATAGGAACATGTATAAGTCATGAAGAAAGCAAGAGCAACAAACTAAACGATCAAGTGCTATGCTAACGGAATGGGTCAAGTCAATCACATCATTCTCTAATGATGTGAACCCGTTAATCAAATGACAACTCATGTCTATGGCTAGGAAACTTAACCATCTTTGATTCAACGAGCTAATCAAGTAGAGGCATACTAGTGACACTCTGTTTGTCTATGTATTCACACATGTATTATGTTTCCGGTTAATACAATTCTAGCATAAATAATAAACATTTATCATGAAATAAGGAAATAAATAATAACTTTATTATTGCCTCTAGGGCATATTTCCTTCAAAAAGGTCGAAGGCACTTTTGGCCTACTGGCCCGTCTGTGGATCTAGGGGTTTGATCTCGTCTGTTCAATCTAATCCTATAGTAGAGCACCGTTTTCGGTAGATCAAAACTAGGAGGAGCCGATCCCCCCGACCGAAACCCTAACCACTCGCTTGATCTGTCTGCCTCTTCACTCTCTCAATCTCTTTCTCTGGCCGTCGGGCCACCGCGGGAGGCTCCTTGCCGGCCGCCGGCGATGGCGTCCACCACCGCGCCACGCGAGCCCGGCCACCTTCTCTTCCTTTCCCCACTCCATTTCACCCATCCACCACTGCCTCCTGTGACAGAGAGAGAGAGAGGCCCGACCTGGGCCCTCCTCTGCTCCTTTGTCAGCTCGGGTGATGACGGGTTCAGGCTATGTCGGCCGCCAGCGACGAGGTCGATCAGCCACCTCGCTGTGAGCCCTTCTCCCTTTCCCATCATTTCCTACCTCTTTTGCCTTCCATTTCTCCCCCATCCACTGCATCCTGTGGCAGAACGAGAGAAAAGTGGCAGCGCGCTCCTCCTCTGAGCCCCAACGCTCGACGACATCCGATGCGGCGGCGGCCCCCTTGTCCCCCTTCCGTTCTCCGTCGTTTTCCATTCCACCGCCATAGAGAGAGTGAGCGAAGTGTGATGGCCTTCTCTTCCCTTTGCGCCGGACGATGGCGGAGCATACTATAGCGGCGGCCGTTGCCATCCCCTTCGCCGGTGGCGCGTTCCCCTTGCTGTGAGCGCGCCGCCGCCAAACAGTGTGGCGAGCGGTGCCCTTTGCCCCTCTCGGGGTAGTGTTCTTCTTCCCGGATTATCGGCATGCCGATGCAATTCGGGATCGAGAGGAACGGCTTGGCTGGTGAGGCGGCGCTTCGTACTGCGAGGTTTCTTTGCCCTTTGATAACCCACAAGTATAGGGGATCGCAACAGCTTTCGAGGGTAGAGTATTCAACCCAAATTTATTGATTCGACACAAGGGGAACCAAAGAATATTCTCAAGTATTAGCAGCTGAGTTGTCAATTCAACCACACCTGGAAACTTAGTATCTGCAGCAAAGTCTTTAGTAGCAAAGTAATATGATAGTGGTGGTAGTGGCAACAAAAGTAAAGACAGCAAAAGTAATGTTTTTGGTATTTTGTAGTGATTGTAACAGTAGCAGCGGGAAAGTAAATAAGCGTAAACCAGTATATGGAAAACTCGTAGGCACCGGATCAGTGGTGGATAATTATGCCGGATGCGGTTCATCATGTAACAGTCATAACATAGGGTGACACAAAACTAGCTCCAATTCATCAATGTAATGTAGGCATGTATTCCGTATATAGTCATACGTGCTTATGGAAAAGAACTTGCATGACATCTTTTGTCCTACCCTCCCGTGGCATCGTGGTCCTATTAGAAACTAAGGGATATTAAGGCCTCCTTTTAATAGAGAACCGGAACAAAGCATTAGCACATAGTGAATACATGAACTCCTCAAACTATGGTCATCACCGGGAGTGGTCCTGATTATTGTCACTTCGGGGTTGCCGGATCATAACACATAGTAGGTGACTACAGACTTGCAAGATAGGATCAAGAACTCACATATATTCATGAAAACATAATAGGTTCAGATCTGAAATCATGGAACTCGGGCCCTAGTGACAAGAATTAAGCATAGCAAAGTCATAGCAACATCAATCTCAGAACATAGTGGATACTAGGGATCAAACCCTAACAAAACTGACTCGATTACATGATAAATCTCATCGAACCCATCACCGTCCAGCAAGCCTACGATGGAATTACTCACGCACGGCGGTGAGCATCATGAAATTGGTGATGGAGGATGGTTGATGATGACGACGACGATGAATCCCCCTCTCCGGAGCCCCGAACGGACTCCAGATCAGCCCTCCCGAGAGGTTTTAGGGCTTGGCGGCGGCTCCGTATCGTAAAACGCGATGATTTCTTCTCCCTGATTTTTTCCTCTCTGAAAGCAAATATATAGAGTTGGAGTTGGCGTCGGAGGGCATCCAGGGGGCCCATGAGGTAGGGGGCGCGCCCTAGGGGGGGGGGGCGCCCCCCACCCTCGTGAACAGGGTGTGGGCCCCCTGGTCTTCATCTTTGGCGAGGATTTTTTATTATTTTTTCTAAGATGTTCCGTGGAGTTTCAAGTCATTCCGAGAATATTTGTTTTCTACACATAAAACAACACCATGGCAATTCTGCTTAAAACAGCGTCAGTCCGGGTTAGTTCCATTCAAATCATACAAGTTAGAGTCCAAAACAAGGGCAAAAGTGTTTGGAAAAGTAGATACGACGGAGACGTATCAACTCCCCAAAGCTTAAACCCTTGCTTGTCCTCAAGCAATTCAGTTGACAAACTGAAAGAAAGAAAGAAAAACTTTTACAAACTCTGTTTGCTCTTATTATTGTAACTATGTCAAGCCAGCATTCAAGTTTTCAGCATAGATCATAACTAACCACATTTGCAATAATTCTCAGGTCTTATAATTACTCATATCAATAGCATAATCAACTAGCAAGTCATAATAATAAACCTCAGATGACGCACTTTCTCAAAACAATCATAATATGATGTAACAAGATGGTATCTCGCTAGCCCTTTCTGAGACCGCAAAACATAAATGCAGAGCACCTTTAAAGATCAAGGACTAACTAGACATTGTAATTCATGGTAAAAGAGATCCAATCATAGTCACACCCAACATAGATTAATAGTAATGAATGCAAATGACAACTGTGCTCTCCAGCTAGTGCTTTTTAATAAGAGGGTGATGACTCAACATAAAAGTAAATGGATAGGCCCTTCACAGAGGGAAGCAGGGATTTGTAGAGGTGCCAGAGCTCGGTTTTGAAATAGAGATAAATTGTATTTTGAGCGATATACTTTCATTGTCAACGTAACAACTAAGAGATGGCGATATCTTCCATGCTAAACTCATTATAGGCAGTTCCCAAACAGAATGGTAAAGTTTATACCCCCCTCCACCAACAAGCATCAATCCATGGCTTGCTCGAAACAATGAGTGCCTCCAACATACATCATCTCCCAGGGGGAGTTTTGTTTGCAATTAATTTTGATTTAGTTTGCATAAAGCATGGAACTGGGCATCCCGGTGACCAGCCATTTTCTCGTGAGTGAGGAGCGGAGTCCACTCCTCTTGAGAATAACCCGCCTAACACAGAAGATAAGGACAACCTTGGTTGATACATGAGCTATTCGAGCATACAAAACAGAATGTTTATTTAAAGGTTTAGAGTTTGGCACATACAAATTTACTTGGAACGGCAGGTAGATACCGCATATAGGAAGGTATAGTGGACTCATCTGGAATAACTTTGGGGTTTAAGGGATTGGATGCACAAGCAGTATTCCCGCTTAGTACAGGTGAAGGCTAGCAAAAGATTGGGAAGCGACCAACTAGAGAGCGACAACAGCCATGTACATGCATTAAAATTAATAAACATTGGACGCAAGCATGAGTAGGATATAATACACGATGAACATAAATATCGTGAAGGCTATGTTGATTTGTTTCAACTACATGCGTGAACATGTGCCAAGTCAAGTCACTTAAATCATTCAAAGGAGGATACCACCCCATCATACCACATCATAACCATCTCAATAGCATGTTGGCACACAAGGTAAACCATTATAACTCATAGCTAATCAAGCATGGCACAAGCAATTATGATCTCTAATTGTCATTGCAAACATGTTTATTCATAATAAGCTGAATCAAGAATGAGGGACTCATCATATTTACAAAAACAAAAGAGGTCGAGTTCATACCAGCTTTTCTCATCTCAGTCAGTCCATCATATATCATCATAATTGCCTTTCACTTGCACGACCGAACGGTGTGAATAATAATAAGAGTGTACGTGCATTGGACTAAGCTGGAATCTGCGAGCATTCAATAAACAGGACAAGACAAGGAAATATGGGCTCTTTGTTAAATCAACAATAATGCATATAAGAGCCACTTCAACAATTTAATTATGGTCTTCTCCTACTGACCCCCAAATAAAATAAAATAAATAAAACTATTTACACGGGAAAACTCCCAACAAGCAAAAGAAGAACGAGAAATATTTTTGGGTTTTCTTTTTAATTATTACTACTACAGCAGAAAAAATAAACTACTACTAATTTTTTTGTTTTTTCTTAAGGTTTAACGAACACACAAGAAGAAAGCAGGAAAAAGAAAATAAACTAGCATGGATATTATAGTGAAAAAGTATGAGCACCGACATCTAGCAATGAATGTGTGTGAACATAAATGTAATGTCAATGAGAAATATGTACTCCCCCAAGCTTAGGCTTTTGGCCTAAGTTGGTCTATTGCCACGGCTGGCCTGGCTGATATCCATAATAATAGTTGTTGGGGTCGTACTGTGATGAGGAAGAAGAAGGCTCCGATTGCCACTGGCTGGCAATCATCTCCGGATCCCACTGATAGTTAGACTGCCGTGAAGGATCAAATTGTGGTTCCGGTTCTGGCTCCTCAGCTGGTGTAGGGTTCCGGTAGGCATGAATAGCTGTCAACGGAACAAGGTAAGTGCCTACAGTCAAATCGAACAAAGAAGGAGCAGGCAGGATAATAGTCTCAGGATGATGTTTGTTAAAGAACAATTGATACTTAAGCTCTCCTGCCCTATTTTTAACAATAAAATCATGTGCCACCATACTTTTATGATCTAGATAAACACGGGGCAGCACCTTTTCTTCCTTCTCAGCATGCCTAATAGGTATGTTAAAATGTACGGCTAGGCGTGTAGCATAGATGCCTCCAAAGATGGGGCCTTTGGTACGGTTCATACTTAACCGTCTAGCAATAATACCGCCCATACTAAAAGTGTTATCACTGTATAAACCGTGGAGCAGAATAATTATATCAGGGATACTAAGGTTTCCACAGTTTCCGCATCCAATTAAACAACGACTAGCAAATAATGAAAAGTAACGTAAAACAGGAAAATGTATGCTAGTGATTCGTGCATCGGAAACCTTCCTAGTTTCTCCTACAGTGATAGTATCAATAAACCCAACCACATCATCATGATGTGGTTCTTCTGTCTTGCCCTCAAAAGGGACTAAACAAATCCGACAGAAATCATAAAGTGACATCTCCTTATGCTCATCATATAAATGAAACTCCACCGTAGGTGGTGAGTTCCTAGAATGAAAATGAAAGTTTTGCACAAAAGTATTTGTGAGTAAGAGATATTGATCGCATTGGTCGTGGAGGAAAGCGGTGAGGCCTGCATTGTGAGCCAATTCATGAAAATCTTCATAGATACCGGCTGCTATCAAGAAATCATCAGAAGGCCATTCACACGCCTGAATCTCCGCGGTGCGCGGCAAATTATACTTAGGCTTTGGTTCCTTTTCCTTCGAGCTTTGGCTCGATGAGCCCCTCAAAAATCTCCTCATTATTTTTCTGAAATAATCTGAAATTTTTAGTAACTTCAAACAAAAGTGAACCAACTTCAATAAAACTGATAGCAACTACTCCTACAAGTGCTTAGAGCCTAAATCAAGCATTAGAACTACTTGGAACCATATAAATTTGACATGCAAGCTCAAGAACATGGTCACCTATGCAGCAAAAATTTGCAAAGAATAAAGCACTAGAACAAAAACTAATTGGACCAATGGAGGAGTCACATACCAAGGAACAATATCCCCAAGCAGTTTTGCGAGAGGTGCTTCGAGCAAGGAGATCGAAAATCACAGCAAAAGTGGCTGGAACTCGTGCTTGAGTTGGTTTTTCGGGTTTGTGTGAGACAAAGGAAGAAGATGGGTGCTGGGATAAGTGGAGGAGGGCCACCATGGGCCCACGAGGCAGGGGGGCACGCCCTAGAGGGGGAGGGCACCCACCACCCTCGTGGCCAGGTGGCAGCTCCTCCGCGGTAATTTTTGTGCAGTAAATCCTCAAATATTCCCAAAAAAATCATATTAAATTGGCATGTCATTCTGAGGACTTTTATTTTCGGGATATTTTTATGGTGAACGAATAAGCCAGGAAACGGACTGAAAAATACTATTTTTACTTTATTTCTACTAATTAACAGAAAGTATAGAGAGGGTACAGAAGTTTGTGCTTCTAGTTTCATCCATCTCATGCTCATCAAAAAGAATCCACTAACAAGGTTGATCAAGTCTTGTTAACAAACTCATTCCGATTAACATGAAACCAGAGAAATTTCGAATAACACTAGGTTACCTCAACGGGGATATGCACATCCCCTATAATAATTATATCATATTTCTTCTTGACAGTAGGAAGAGGAAATTCAAAACCTCCAATTATAATCGATGGAATTTTTCCAATGGAGTTGATACTATGAACTTGAGGTTGTTTCCTTGGAAAGTGTACCGTATGCTCATTACCATTAACATGAAAAGTGACATTGCCTTTGTTGCAATCAATAACAGCCCCTGCAGTATTAAGAAAAGGTCTTCCAAGAATAATAGACATACTATCATCCTCGGGAATATCAAGAATAACAAAGTTCGTTAAAATAGCAACGTTTGCAACCACAACAGGCACATCCACACAGATACCGACAGGTATAGCAGTTGATTTATCAGCCATTTGCAAAGATATTTCGGTAGGTGTCAGCTTATTCAAGTCAAGTCTACGATATAAAGAGAGAGGCATAACACTAACACCGGCTCCAAGATCACATAAAGCAGTTTTAACATAATTTCTTTTAATGGAGCAAGGTATAGTAGGTACTCCGGGGTCTCCAAGTTTCTTTGGTATTCCACCCTTAAAAGTATAATTAGCAAGCATGGTGGAAATCTCAGCTTCCGGTATATTTCTTTTATTAGTAATGATATCCTTCATATATTTAGCATAAGGATTTGTTTTAAGCACATCAGTTAATCACATACGCAAGAAGATAGGCCTAATCATTTCAGCAAAGCGCTCAAAATCCTCATCATCCTTTTTATTGGATGGTTTTGGAGGAAAAGGCATGGGTTTCTGGACCCAAGGTTCCCTTTCTTTACCATGTTTCCTAGCAACAAAGTCTCTTTTATCATAACGTTGATTCTTTGATTGTGGGTTATCAAGATCAACAACAAGTTCAATTTCTACATCATTGTCATTAGTAGGTTGAGCATCATCATGAACATCATCATTAATATTTTCATTAGGTTCATGTTCATTACCAGATTGTGTTTCAGCATCAGACATAGAAATATCATTTGGATTATCAGGTGGTTCAGCAATAGGTTCACTAGAAGTTTGCACAGTTCTATCATTTTTCTTCTTCTTCTTTTTAGAAGAACTAGGAACATCAATATTATTTCTTTGAGAATCTTGCTCGATTCTCTTAGGGTGGCCTTCAGGATACAAAGGTTCCTGAGTCATTCTACCAGTTCTAGTAGCCTCTCTAATAGCATAATCATTTTTCTTACTATTCATTTCATCAAGCACTTCTTTCTGAGCCTTAAGTACTTGTTCTACTTGAGTGGTAACCATAGAAGCATGTTTGCTAACAAGTTTAAGTTCACCTTTAATATTAGCCATATAATCACCCAAGCGTCTAATCATATAAGCATTTTCTTTTAATTGTCTACCAAAATAAGAATTGAAGTCGTCTTGCTTAAACATAAAGTTATCAAACTCATCCAAGCACTGACTAGCAATTTTAGTAGGAGGGACTTCAGCTTTATCATATCTATAGAGAGAATTTACCTTTACTACCTGTGTCGGGATATCGGGATCAGGAGGTTCTTTAGTAAATAAAGAATTGAGATCATATGTTTCTTCAACAGGCGGTATATTAAGACCATGTATTTCTTCAATAGGAGGCAAATTCTTAACGTCTTCACCTTTAATACCTTTCTCTTTCATAGATTTCTTTGCCTCTTGCATATCTTCGGGACTGAGGAATAGAACACCTCTCTTCTTCGGAGTTGGTTTAAGAATAGGCTCAGTAATTGGAGCAGGAGTTGGCTCAGGAGCTGGCTAAGGAGGTGCCCAATTATTTTCATTTGTCAACATATTATTCAATAGAATTTCAGCTTCATCCGGTGTTCTTTCCCTGAAAAGAGAACCAGCATAACTATCCAGGTAATCTCTGGAAGCATCGGTTATTCCATTATAAAAGATATCAAGTATTTCAGGTTTCTTAAGAGGATGATCAGGCAAAGCATTAAATAACTTGAGAAGCCTCCCCCAAGCTTGTGGGAGACTCTCTTCATTAATTTGCACGAAGTTGTATATTTCCCTCAAAGCAGCTTGTTTCTTATGAGCAGGGAAATATTTAGCAGAGAAGTAATAAATCATATCCTGGGGACTACGCACACAACCAGGATCGAGAGAATTAAACCATATCTTAGCATCACCCTTTAATGAGAACGAAAATATTTTGAGTATATAAAAGTAACGCGATCTCTCATCATTAGTAAACAGGGCGGCTATATCATTTAACTTAGTAAGATGTGCCACAACAGTTTCAGATTCATAGCCATAAAACGGATCAGATTCAACCAAAGTAATTATATCAGGATCAACAGAGAATTCATAATCCTTATCAGGAAGACAGATAGGTGAAGTAGAAAAAGCAGGGTCGGGTTTCATTTTATCTCTAAGTGATTCTTTGTTCCATTTAACTAATAACCTCTTAAGCTCATATCTATCTTTGCAAGCTCAAATAGCGGCAGAAGATTCCATATCAAAAAGGTAGCCCTCAGGAATAACAGGCATATTTTCATCATCACTATCATCATCGTATTCAGATTCAATAATTTCTTTTTCTCTAGCCCTAGCAATTTGTTCATCAAGAAATTCACCAAGGGGCACAGTAGTATCAGGCATAGAAGCAGTTTCATCATAAGTATCATGCATAGCACAAGTGGCATCATCAATAACATGCAACATATCAGAACAAATAGCAGAAGCAGGTGTAGGTGTTAGAAACTTACTCATAACAGAAGGTGAATCAAGTGCAGAGCTAGATGGCAGTTCCTTACCTCCCCTCGTAGTTGAGGGATAGATCTTGGTTTTTGGATCTCTCAGGTTCTTCATAGTGTCCAGCAGATATAAATCCCAAGTGACTCCAAGAATAGAGCTATGCTCCCCAGCAACGGCACCAGAAATTGGTCTTGATAACCCACAAGTATAGGGGATCACAACAGCTTTCGAGGGTAGAGTATTCATCCCAAATTTATTGATTCGACACAAGGGGAGCCAAAGAATATTCTCAAGTATTAGCAGCTGAGTTGTCAATTCAACCACACCTGGAAACTTAGTATCTACAGCAAAGTGTTTAGTAGCAAAGTAATATGATAGTGGTGGTAGCGGCAACAAAAGTAAAGACAACAAAAGTAATGTTTTTGGTATTTTGTAGTGATTGTAACAGTAGCAGCGGGAAAGTAAATAAGCGTAAACCAGTATATGGAAAACTCGTAGGCACCGGATTAGTGGTGGATAATTATGCTGGATGCGGTTCATCATGTAACAGTCATGACATAGGGTGACACAGAACTAGCTCCAATTCATCAATGTAATGTAGGCATGTATTCCGTATATAGTCATACGTGCTTATGGAAAAGAACTTGCATAACATCCTCCCGTGGCAGCGGGGTCCTATTGGAAACTAAGGGATATTAAGGCCTCCTTTTAATAGAGAACCGGAACAAAGCATTAGCACATAGTGAATACATGAAGTCCTCAAACTATGGTCATCACTGGGAGTGGTCCTGGTTATTGTCACTTCGGGGTTGCCGGATCATAACACATAGTAGGTGACTATAGACTTGCAAGATAGGATCAAGAACTCACATATATTCATGAAAACATAATAGTTTCAGATCTGAAATCATGGCACTCGGGCCATAGTGACAAGCATTAAGTATAGCAAAGTCATACCAACATCAATCTCAGAACATAGTGGATACTAGGGATCAAACCCTAACAAAACTAACTCGATTACATGATAAATCTCATCCAACCCATCACTGTCCAGCAAGCCTACGATGGAATTACTCACGCACGGCGGTGAGCATCATGAAATTGGTGATGGAGGATGGTTGATGATGACGACGGCAACGAATCCCCCTCTTCGGAGCCCCGAACGGACTCCAGATCAGCCCTCCCAGGAGGTTTTAGGGCTTGGTGATGACCCACAAGTATAGGGGATCTATCATAGTCCTTTCGATAAGTAAGAGTGTCGAACCCAACGAGGAGCAGAAGGAAATGATAAGCGGTTTTCAGCAAGGTATTCTTTGCAAGTACTGAAATAAGTGGTAACAGATAGTTTTGTGATAGGATAAATTGTAACGAGCAACAAGTAACAAAAGTAAATAAGTGCAGCAAGATGGCCCAATCCTTTTGTAGCAAAGGACAAGCCGGAAAAAACTCTTATAATAGGAAAAGCGCTCCCGAGGACACATGGGAATATCGTCAAGCTAGTTTTCATCACGTTCATATGATTCGCGTTCGATACTTTGATAATTTGATATGTGGGTGGACCGGTGCTTGGGTGCTGTTCTTACTTGAACAAACATCCCACTTATGATTAACCTCTATTGCAAGCATCCGCAACTACAGCAAAAGTATTAAGGTAAACCTAACCATAGCATGAAACATATGGATCCAAATCAGCCCCTTACGAAGCAACGCATAAACTAGGGTTTAAGCTTCTGTCACTCTAGCAACCCATCATCTACTTATTACTTCCCAATGCCTTCCTCTAGGCCAAAATAATGGTGAAGTGTTATGTAGTCGACGTTCACATAACACCACTAGAGACAAGACAACATACATCTTATCAAAATATCAAACGAATACCAAATTCACATGACTACTCATAGCAAGACTTCTCCCTTGTCCTCAGGAACGAACGTAATTACTCACAAAGCATATTCATGTTCATAATCAGAGGGGTAATAATATGCATATAGGATCTGAACATATGATCTTCCACCAATTAAACCAACTAGCATCAACTACAAGGAGTAATCAACACTACTAGCAACCTACTAGCACCAATCCCGGACTTTGAGACAAGAATTGGATACAAGAGATGAACTAGGGTTTGGAGATGAGATGGTGCTGGTGAAGATGTTGATGGAGATTGCCCTCTCCCGGTGAGAGGAGAGTTGGTGATGACGATGGTGATGATTTCCCTCTCCTGGAGGGAAGTATCCCCGGCAGAACAGCTCTACCGGAGCTCTAGATTGGATCCGCCAAGGTTCCGCCTCGTGGCGGCGGAGTCTCGTCCCGAAAAGTTCCTTCTTATTTTTTTCTCATCAAAAGACTTCATATAGGATAAGATGGGCGTCGGAGAGCCACCAGGGGGCCCACGAGGTAGGGGCGCGCCCTAGGGGGGGGGGCGCCCCCACCCTCATGAGCAGGGTGTGGGCCCCCTGGCCTTCATCTTTGGCGAGGATTTTTCTTTATTTATTTTAAGATGTTCCGTGAAGTTTCAGGACTTTTGGAGTTGCGCAGAATAGGTCTCTAATATTTTCTCCTTTTCCAGCCCAGAATTCCAGCTGCCGGCATTCTCCCTCCTTATGTAAACCTTGTAAAATAAGAGAGAATAGCCATAAGTATTGTGACATAAAGTGAAATAATAGTCCATAATGCGATAAATATCGATATAAAAGCATGATGCAAAATGGACGTATCAACTCCCCCAAGCTTAGACCTCGCTTGTCCTCAAGCGAAAAGCCGATAACAATAAATATGTCCTCATGTTTAGAGGTAGAGGTGTCGATAAAAATAAAATACGAACATGAAGGCATCATGATTATTCTTATGATAGCAACATATATAGATTTTGTCATATGATTACTTATGTTCAAGTGATGACCTATTCACAATGCAAAAGTATAAATCATAAACCTTATTGGGCTCCGACAAACTATAATCTCAGTCATTGAAGCAATTGCAATTTATCATAACATCGGAAAGAGTCTATGTCAGAGCTAAAAAGCAAGTCCACATACTCAACTATCATTTAGTCCTCCATAATTGCTAACACTCACGCAATACTTGTGGTTACGGAGTTTTAATTGGACACAGAGAAAGATAGGGGCTTATAGTTTTGCCCCACAACCTTTTACCTCAAGGGTAATGTCAACAATAATGGTTCATGCTCCTCTACATCCAATTAGATATATATATCATGTTCTTTCCAACATGCTGAGCTTGCCAAAGGATAAAATGAAAAAGAAAAGGTGAAGATCACCATGACTCTTGCATAAGGTAGAAGATAATAATAAAGAATAGGCCCTTCGCAGAGGGAAGCAGAGGTTGCCATGCGCTTTTATGTTTGGATATACAAAATCTCAATGCGAAAGAACGTCACTTTATATTGCCCCTTGTGATATGAACCTTTATTATGCAGTCCATAGCTTTTATTACTTCCACATCACAGGATCGTATAAAGCTTATTTCTCCCACACCAATAAATCATACATGTTTAGAGCAATTTTTATTGCTTTGCACCGATGCCAACTTACTTGAAGGATCTTACTCAATCCATAGGTAGATATGGTGGACTCTCATGGCAAAACTGGTTTAGGGATTTTGGAAGCACAAGTAGTATTTCTACTTAGTGCTGAGAATTTGGCTAGCATGAGGGGGAAAGGCAAGCTCAACAAGTTAGAGGATCCATGACAACATACTTTATCTCAGATATAAGAAAGACATAACTCATTACATTGTCTTCCTTGTCCAACATCAACTCTTTAGCATGTCATATTTTAATGAGTGCTCCCAATCATAAAAGATGTCAATGATAATATATCTATATGTGAAAACCTCTCTTTCCTTATTACTTCCTATTAATTGCAACAATGACCAAAGCTATGTCTGCCAACTCCCAACAACTTTTAATCATCATACTCTTTCTATGTGAAGTTATTACTCTCAATAAGATCAATATGAACTCTTTGTTTCTTTTTATTCTTTTTCTCTTTTCTTTTATTCACCCAAGATCATGGCAAAATAATCAAGCCCTTGACTCAACACTAATCTTTATTATATATAGCTCACTGACTCGATTACATAGAGAGATCATAAAGCAAAACTCAAAACTAGATCACGCCATAAACTTTATTCTACTAGATCAAGATACTACTAATAGGATCGAACTAGAAAAAACGGTAAAGATAGGAGTTGTGATTGTGATACGATACCGGGGCACCTCCCCCAAGCTTGGCAGTTGCCAAGGGGAGTGCCCATACCCATGTGATTATATCTCCTTGGTTGGTGAAGAAGGTGGAGGTGTTGTTGATGATGCGGGCTTGTCATCCATCTTCCAAGGCATAGGTTCACCATCATAGAAGGATGATCGAGTCTCCAGAATCCTCGAATCTGCAACCAAACTCATTCTTTTGAATCTATATTCATACTCACAGTTTTGGTTTTGCCGGTCATAGATTTGGGCTTGGAGGTGCTCGATCTTCTCATATAGCTTGAAGATGGCCTCCTCAGTGTTCTTGGCATCCGTCTTGTAGTTGTTAGTGAACTCCGCGAGCATCGTGTGGCTAGCATTGATTCCACGCTCCACCATCCCCTGGCACTTGAAAATTTGTTGCTCCATTGCTTCGAGCCTCGTCTCCACGCTTCCGGTTCCCTTTGGTCCCTCAACATCGCGGATGTGCAACAACCCATCACGCATCTCAATGGTTTGAGGGTGTCGCAGCACCTCCGCGAGGTAAGGGTTGATGACCTTCTAGAAGAACTTTTCCTTGGAAGCACTTGGGGACATCATGATAATCTAGATCTGTCAGAAAAACAGCTCGAAACAAAGACAGGAGATTTTTGCGTGATACGGGAGTCAAAACCTTCGGTAAAATATATAATGAATTTTTACCGACGAAAATACATAACGTGCAAGAAAACGGAGTCCGGAAGGCACACGAGGTGCTCACGAGGTAGGGGGACGCGCCCAGGGGGGTAGGGCGCGCCCACCACCCTCGTGGGGCCCTCGTGTCCTTCCCGGACTGCTACTTATTTTTCTATTTTTCTAAATATTCCGAAATGGAGAAATATTGCCTTAAAAATTGTTTTGGAGTTGGTTTACTTACCGTACCACATACCTATTCCTTTTCGGAGTTTGAAACGTTCCGGAAAGTGTCTCGTATGTATTCCTCCGGGGTTACGGTTTCAATAATATTGGTTTCAACATTTATGGGATTACCTGAGATATAATTTTTAATTCTTTGACCGTTTACCACCTTCGGATTTGTGCCCTCGAAGTTGTTGATCTTTATGGCACCGGAACAATAGACCTCTTCGATAACATAGGGGCCTTCCCATTTAGAGAGAAGTTTGCCTCCAAAAAATCTTAAACGCGAGTTTTATAGCAATACATAATCACCTACATTAAACTCACGCTTTTGTATCCTTTTGTCATGCCATATTTTAACTTTTTCTTTAAACAACTTGGCATTTTCATAAGCTTGGGTTCTCCATTCATCAAGTGAGCTAATATCAAATAACCTCTTCTCACCAGTAAGTTTAAAATCATAGTTGAGCTCTTTAATAGCCCAATATGCCTTATGTTCTAGTTCAAGAGGTAAGTGACATGCTTTTCCATAAACCATTTTATACGGAGACATACGCATAGGATTTTTGTATGCAGTTCTATAAGCCCATAATGCATCATCAAGTTTCTTAGACCAATTCTTTCTGGACCTATTAACAGTCTTTTGCAACATTAATTTGAGCTCTCTATTGCTCAACTCTACTTGACCACTAGACTGTGGGTGATAAGGAGATGCAATTCTATGATTAACGTCATATTTAGCAAGCATTTTACGGAAAGCACCATGAACAAAGTGTGAACCACCATCAGTCATTAAATATCTAGGGACTCCAAACCTCGGGAAAATAACTTCCTTAAGCATATTAATAGAAGTGTTATGATCAGCACTACTAGTTGGAATAGCTTCTACCCACTTAGTAACGTAATCAGCAGCAACTAGAATATGTGTGTATCCATTAGAGGCAGGAAAAGGTCCCTGTCGGTGTCAAAACAGGAGGATCTCGGGTAGGGGGTCCCGAACTGTGCGTCTAGGCCGGATGGTAACAGGAGGCAAGGGACACGAAGTTTTACCCAGGTTCGGGCCCTCTTGATGGATGTAAAACCCTACGTCCTGCTTGATTAATATTGATGATATGGGTGTTACAAGAGTAGATCTACCACGAGATCAGAGAGGCTAAACCCTAGAAGCTAGCCTATGGTATGATTGTATGTTGTGATTGTTGTCCTACGGACTAAAACCCTTCGGTTTATATAGACACCGGAGAGGGTTAGGGTTACACAAGGTCGGTTACAAAGGAGGAGATATCCATATACGTATTGCCTAGCTTGCCTTCCACGCCAAGTAGAGTCCCATCCGGACACGAGACGAAGTCTTCAATCTTGTATCTTCATAGTCTAACAGTCCGGCCAATGGAGATAGTCCGGCTGTCCGGAGACCCCCTAATCCAAGACTCCCTCAGTAGCCCCTGAACCAGGCTTCAATGACGACGAGTCCGGCGCGCAGTTGTCTTCGGCATTGCAAGGCGGGTTCCTTCTCCGAATACATCACAAAAGAATTTGAATACGAGGATAGTGTCCGACCCTGCAAAATAAGTTCCACATTCCACCATAGGGAGAATAATGTTTTCGCAGATCTAATACGCTAGCTTGTTTTGGCAACACGACGTTACGTCATGGTCCGGTGATTATTTGAACCATTTCTTTTAACCAGCCCCGCACATAACGCGAGGCAATTTTTCGACACGTCTTGTCAAAGCAGAGATCGTGTCCCCTTATTACGGGATTCTCATCAATACGGGCGTGGGTAACCCAACCGCGCCATCAATTACGGTGCTTGGTGGATAAGCGAGTTTTACCAGGCAAGTGGGGACGCTTAGTTTTGTCCGCCCATATAAAGGGATAAGGATTCACCTTTCTATCCATGCCTTCTTCCTCCTCTGCTCATCCGCTCCCGCACACTCGAGCTCTAGCGCCCAAGCCCTCACTTCCATCTCAACCTTCTCCAACCATGTCCGGAGCGGGAGGCAAGTGGATGGTCTCCTTCTCCACGGAGGGAGACATCAAGAAACTGAGGAGAGCCGGATACCTGCCCGACGACATCGCGCACCGGCTCCCAGATGAGGGGCAGCTCATCCCCACCCCCAGGCCCCATGAGAGGGTGGTATTCCTCACCCATTTCCTCCGCGGACTGGGATTCCCTCTCCATCCCTTTGTCTGGGGGCTCATGTTTTATTACGGACTGGATTTCCACGATCTGGCCCCGAACTTCATCCTCAACATCTCGGTGTTTATCCTCGTGTGCGAGGCCTTCCTCCGCATCAAGCGCCACTTCGGCTTATGGCTGAAGACCTTCAATGTCAAGCCGAAGGTGGTGAGCGGCCGCCAGGCGGAGTGCGGAGGCGCCATGGTGGGCAAGATGCCCAACATAACATGGCTCGAGGGCTCCTTTGTGGATACCATAAAGGGGTGGCAATCGGGGTGGTTCTATATCACCGAGCCGCGCGACCCCGCATGGGTAGCGGCCCCCGAGTTCCGATCTGGCATCCCCATGCGGCTCACCTCCTGGAAAGAGAAGGGCCTGTCCTGGGGTAATTCAAAAGAGCTGAGCAGACTCCAGACATGTATTCAAAACATGGTGGACAAGAAACTCAAGCTCGTCAACATAGTCCAGGTTATGCTCGTCCGCCGGATACTCCCGTGCCAACAACGGGAGTTCACCTTGTGGGAGTTCAACCCGGCGCAGCACCGAACTCTGAATAGGCTCTTCGACATGACTCATGAAGATGCCTGGAGGGTGCTGTTCAAGAGCGCCGAGGTCCCTCCCCCCATTACTGAGGATCGCGGATTCAGCGCGAAGCGCCAAGCCAGTGCGGTAAGCTGTTTTACCTTGCACAGGATACTTGTTTTCTATATAGATTGACTCTCTGCGGGATCTAAACTCCCGTGCCTTTGATAGGACTGGCAGAAGATGGCCGGACAGATCAACTGTCCGGCTCCTTTGCCCGAAGGCCCCGCAGACGCCCTTCTGGTGAAGATGTTGACTCCGGCCCCTTATAAGGTGCCAGAGAAGACCAAGAAGGCCAAGGGAGCTCGAAAGAGTTCCCGACGCCAGGCGTCGTCAGACTCACCGTCCGATGACTCTGCGGCGCACTCTTCCCCCGAAGACGAGGAAGAGTAAGAAGAGGCTCCCCCACCGACTGGGGGAGACAAGAAAAGGAAGGCCGCCCCAACTGGGGAGGCCGGAGGGTCCAAGAAGGGAAGGACCCTCCTTCCGGACAGCTCCACCGCGGCCGACGAAAGTGGAGACGAGTGGTTTCCCAGGGCCAAGCCCCCGGGGAGATCGTAAGTATTCGGATACCAAAGTTATCCATATGATTCCTTTGTCGCACTACTTTTCCTAGCGCCGAACTCAATTGTGCAGGCCGCCTCAAGCCGATATCGAGGTATCATCGGACGGCTCCCTGGGCTCGTCGGACATGGATAGCGATCCAGTCCCGACCGCCACCTCCCCTCATCCTGCCGACGACGCTGAAGTGTTGTCTCAAGAGGCACCGGATTGAGGGGGCCGTCCCGGAGGCGCCTCAAGGCGACCTTCCGGACTCCAGGAGCCGAGGGGACGGGGTCCCCGAGAGCTCCGAGTTCGGCCCTCAGGCGAACACCGCGCCGGATCCTCCAACGGTTCCGGACTCGGGTAGGCGGTCCCCTTCTAAGAGGGGCGAAACTCCAGTGCCGGTGACCTCTGCCCATCCAGAGGCATCGGACAGCCTGCTGGAAGCGCTTCGCAGCGCTTCCATCGACGAGGAGCACTGCACCATCATGGGTGCGGTGATCCAGAAGGTTCAGTCCGCCAAGAGCGGATTGACTGAAGCCTGTGCCAGCCTTCTAAGAGGCTTTGAGGTAAGTGTTTTAAAATGTAGTAGAAGTATTACCGCATAGACAGTAGCCCCTGATGCTTTGTTCGGTGTTCACAAAGAAAAGCCGAACAGAGGATCAAATAATATCGCAGGAGTCTAATATAAGTATGCCAATATGCATATGCAGGCTTCTCTGCTGGCGTCCGCCGCACTAACTGCGGAGGTCGCTGTACTGAAGCAGGACCTTAATGGTCCAAGAAAGAGCTCAGCCTTGTCAAGAGGCATCTCGAGGAGAACGAGGGTAAGTAATACCCCGTCTATAGATATGTGTATATAAAAAAGGACACGATTGCAAAATGACAGGATCATTGTATGTTTTGCCAGGGGCCACGATCGAGGTGGCGACCCTGAAGCAAGCGCTGACAAAGGCCGAAGATACAGCGGCCAAGGAGCGCACCGAGCGAGAGAGGCACGAGGCTCTAGTGGGCGAGGTGCAACATGAGCTCCAGGTTCTCGTGAAGAAGCACGAGGCGTTGGAGCTTGACTTGAAGACGCGAGAGTCTGAGCTTGCCGCAGCCCGTGAGAGCGTGAAGAGTGCCAAGGCCGAGGCCCAGATGGCCCTTCAGGAGATCGATGCGATGAAGAAGATAGCGGCAGGTAAGGCTTTCTATATGCAAAGCAAGCATGTAAAAGTGAATTACCGATTACTTACCCGAATCCGGAGCTCTTCAGGAGCATTCGCAGATTTGCCCCGCAGTGTGTCCGATGCCGCACAATTCTACCAGGCCGAGGACGGAAGCTTGATGGAGAAGCTGTTCTGGTCTCAGTATGCTGAGGCCGAACATCCGGTGCCAATGAGCGACCAGCTGAAGCAGATGGTCGAGCTACATAAGGCGGCCGATCAGGCCATGAAGGGCTTCATAGTCCGGTTGTGGTCTGGCGATGCCCTTCTGAACAGCTTCTTCGGCCTGGTGAGGCGGCTCGTGGATGCCTGCCCCCGGCTGGAGGTCGTCAAGCGATCCGTCTGCATAGAAGGTGCACACCGGGCTTTCGCCCGTGTAAAAATGCAGTGGGTCAAGCTAGACACCGTGAAGCTGATCAAGGAGGGGCCACCGGAGGGCAAGGAGCACCGCCACCCCGAGATGTACTACGAGGGTGTTCTGCCGGGTGCCCGTCTTATCGCGGATGAGTGTTCGCAAAATGTAATATTTGAATGAGACTTGCTCGTGTTGTCCTGTATGTATGAAAACTTGTATCATGTTTGCTATGCAACGCTTGTTAGAATTTAAAATATTACCTTCTGTTTGGCTATTTATCCAATCTGAGAGATGGCTAGTCCTCGGCTTCTGCCCCCATGCCACGAGTGCTGGGGTGTTCGGGATAAACCTGAGCACTCTTGTTCCCATGTTTGGGTCCTTCGAGGGAGGTGCTCAACACAACGAACAAGGCAACTGGACTAATGATGCTTTATCACTCTCACTTAGCCATAGAATTCTATAATTTTAAATTTCGGCGAAGCCCCTGGTATTTGGAAGGCCGAATTCGGGGCGCGATACACGCCTGTAAGCCGGACGGAGCCGACCCCT
The DNA here is from genome assembly GCF_056163025.1 of Triticum urartu. Lineage (NCBI taxonomy): Eukaryota > Viridiplantae > Streptophyta > Magnoliopsida > Poales > Poaceae > Triticum > Triticum urartu. The sequence goes on along the minus strand of NC_141877.1, from coordinate 422,259,279 downwards.
CGCCCTAAGCGGAATAAGTCTTTAGGGACTCGAAAAAACCTCGCCGAACAGCGACCAGTCTCTCGCCTTATCATGACAGTCAGTTTTAGCTTTCTCTACTAAGGTGCTCGGCCCGGCAGAACCAGGGCACAATCGCAGTAGTTCTCCTAGAGCTACCTTAGCCGATAGAGCAGAACGTAAGGTACCAAAACATAGGAGCCGGGCAAACCCAACATTTGACCAAAGACATGATTTGGAGCTGATGCATATAATGCTATAAGTTCAGGGTGCCGCACTTGTGAAAGTGTTCGGACTTTTCACACCATATTGTGGGTACGTAAGCCCCTGGTGCATTGGCCGTACCAGAGTGTACGGTTGCAAGGCATCATTAATGAACACATAGATATATATATATATAATGCAATAATAGTCGTAATGTCGTGCATTGTATATTAAAAAATTGCATTAAAGCAGAGTGATACAGATAGTGCAATAAGCAAAAGAGTAGGACTATGTCCCTTCCAAGGGCGAGCTGAGGAATGATATGAAATCTGTAATCAACCTGGGAATTCCATTGTATAACGTAGTTGTCTGCCTCCTTGGTTGCTGTATCATGTGTTCGGCAATAGAGCTGCCGGACAGTGTTTCCAGAGATTAAAGTCCTAAAAGAAAAAGAAAAATAACCAAACGGGAAGCCCCTAGTGCGGTTTAGGCCGCGTTTTGGGGCGTGCCGCAGTTGTGCCCCCTCCCCACCTGTGCCCATGGTATTTTTAATGCGTAATTATGTACATGCGGCACGAATAACGCCGTTGGGCTGGGATTGGGGTGGCCGTCGTATTGCTATGCGAGCTCAGATCGCACCAGGCAGTCTGTTTGCCGATTGCCCCGAGCCCGCTTGAAGGTGTCCGGGCTTTGAAACGCCGAACTGGTAGATTGCCTTGAGAGACTGCTCTGCGCTTCTGCTGCAAGGGCCGCGGTGTGCTCCTCTGTTTGGAGAGAGCGCTCTGTGTTTCCATTGACTGTAATAACTCCGCGAGGTCCTGGCATCTTGATCTTGACGTATGCATAATGTGGTACCGCATTGAATCTAGCAAATGCGGTTCGTCCGAGCAGCGCGTGATAACCACTGCGGAACGGGACTATATCGAAGATTAACTCTTCGCTTCGGAAGTTATCCGGGGATCCGAAGACCACTTCCAGTGTAATTGAGCCTGTGAAGTGGGCCTCTACGCCTGGAATGATGCCCTTAAAGGTCGTTTTTGTGGGTTTGATCCTTGAGGGGTCTATACCCATTTTGCGCACTGTGTCCTGATAAAGCAGGTTCAGGCTGCTGCCCACCATCCATAAGGACTCGAGTGAGGTGAAATCCGTCGATGATTGGGTCTAGGACCAGTGCGGCGAATCCGCCATGACGGATACTAGTGGGGTGGTCCCTGTGATCGAAGGTGATCGGACAGGAGGACCAAGGGTTGAAGTTTGGGGTGACTGGCTCCAACGCATATACGTCCCTGAGCGCACGCTTCCGCTCCCTCTTGGGGATGTGGGTTGCGTATATCATGTTCACCGTTCGCACTTGCGGGGGAAACCTCTTCTTTCCTCTAGTGTGCGGCTCCCGGGGTTCTTCCTCGTCATCGCTATGCGGCCCCTTGTCCTTGTTTTCGGCAATTAACTTGCCGGCCTGCTTGAACACCCAACAATCCCTGTTGGTGTGATTGGCTGGCTTGTTTGGGGTGCCGTGTATTTGACACGAGCGATCGAGTATACAGTCCAAGCTGGACAGACCCGACATACTTTGTTTTAATGGCTTTTTCCGCCGACCGAGTATAGAGCCTTTGAATCCAGCATTGCCTGCCGTATCCTCAGTACTTTCGCTGTTAATGTGGTGCTTATGCTTGTTGCGACGTGACCTGCTATTGCCGTCCTTGGTATCTGAGGTACCATGATTCTTTGATATGTTATTACTGCGAGCCAACCAGCTGTCTTCTCCCGCACAAAAGCGGGTCATGAGCGTTGTGAGAGCTGCCATAGATTTCGGCTTTTCCTGACCAAGGTGCCGGGCTAGCCACTCGTCTCGGATGTTGTGCTTGAAAGCCGCTAAGGCCTCCGCATCCGGACAGTCGACAATTTGATTTTTCTTTGTAAGGAACCGAGTCCAGAATTGCCTGGCCGACTCTTCTGGCTGCAGAATTATGTGGCTCAAGTCATCGGCGTCTGGTGGTCGCACATAAGTGCCCTGAAAGTTGTCGAGGAATGCGGCCTCCAGATCTTCCCAACAGCTAATGGAGTCCGCTGGCAAGCTATTAAGCCAATGCCGCGCTGGTCCTTTGAGTTTTAGTGGGAGGTACTTGATGGCATGTAAGTCATCACCGCGGGCCATATGGATGTGGAGGAGGAAGTCCTCAATCCATACTGCGGGATCTGTTGTGCCGTCATATGACTCAATGTTTACGGGTTTGAAACCTTCTGGGAATTGATGTTCCATTACTTCGTCTGTGAAGCATAAGGGGTGTGCGGCGCCTCTGTATTGGGCTATATCGCGACGCAGCTCGAATGGGTCCTGCCCACTGTGTTCGGCCCGACCGGATTTGCTTTTACTGTATCCGGCGTGACGTTTACCATCTCGTAGAGTGGTGCGCCCTCGTGATCTGTAGATCGATCTTGAATGCTTTGCTTTGTCCTCCAATATGTCTCGCAGGTCTGGCATATCTCCCCATCCCTTTTTATTTGGAGGGCGTTGGGGTGGAGGCTGAGCTTTTGGCTGGAATGCCTCTCTATCGCGGCCACGAGGTGGCCGATCAGCCGTATCATACGCTTCTTCCTCCAGTCGGGGTAGTAACCTGCGCCTTGGGTAACTCTTGGAGGGACGCTCGAGTTTATATTCCTCGGCCGCGAGGACTTCAGTCCATTTGTCAGCTAGCAGATCTTGATCAGCTTAAAGCTACTGCTACTTTTTCTTCAAGCTATGTGCCGTGGCCATAAGCCTACGCTTGAAGCTCTCTTGTTCGACGAGATCCTCTGGTACGGCGAATTCATTGTCGCCGAGGCTTGCCTTGTCTTCGGAGGGCGGCATGTAATTGTCATCCTCCTCCTCTCCACCAGCCGCTCTCTCAGGAGAGCTAGCTCCTTCATCCTCCTGCTTTAAATTTTGCTGGAGGGGATTGTTGTTGTCTTCGGCGCTATCCAGAGTGTTATTATCTCCTGTGCCGGTATCACCACTTTTGCTTTGGCGGGACTTAAAGCGGCACCGCTGAAGTCGGCGCTTGGGTTGCTTCTTGGAGGGGTCATCCTCCGCTATCTCGTCACCATTGCCTTCATTGGGTGTATCCACCATGTATATGTCATACGACGAGGTGGCTTTCCAGTGCCCTATAGGTGCTGGTTCATGTTCGTCTCCTACATCGTCGCCCATACCGTCGATGTCTTCGGAGTCGAAGTCAAGCATGTCGGTTAAATCATCGATAGTGGCTACAAAGTGGGTGGTGGGTGGGCGTCGAATTTCTTCATCGTCCGCATCCCAATCTTATTGGCCATAATCCGGCCAGGGCTCTCCTGACAAAGAGAGAGACCTTAGTGAATTCAGAATGTCGCCGAAGGGTGAATGCTGAAAGATATCTGCGGCGGTGAATTCCATGATCGGCGCCCAATCGGATTCGATTGGCAGGGGCGCGGATGGTTCGGGGTCCGGAAGAGAGTCCGGCACCTTGGAGTCACGGGCCGCGCAGAGGATTATGCCGGTGTTTGGCTCGATCGCCGTCGAGACTGCAGCCCCTACGGCGGTGTCTAGCCACCCGTCCTCGATTGGTGCATTTGGCTCCGAGCTAAGGGTCGGAGCTGATGCGGGCGCGGCCTCTGGGGTACCGTCCGGTGGCAGAGCTAGGTCATACCCATCGCGACAGTGCGGCGCGCCCGGCTGTGGCTTGAATCCGTCGAAGATCAAGTCCCCACGGATGTTGGCCGTGTAATTCAAACTTCCAAATCTGACCTGATGGCCAGGGGCGTAGCTTTTAATCTGCTCTAGATGGCCAAGCGAATTAGCCCGTAGTGCAAAGCCGCCGAATACGAAGATCTGTCCGGGGAGAAAAGTCTCACCCCGGACCGCATCGCTATCGATGATAGTAGGAGCCATCAAGCCTAACGGCGATGACACAGAGGAACTCTCAATGAAAGCACCAATGTCGGTGTCAAAACCGGCGGATCTTGGGTAGGGGGTCCCGAACTGTGCGTCTAGGCCGGATGGTAACAAGAGGCAAGGGACACGAAGTTTTACCCAGGTTCGGGCCCTCTTGATGGAGGTAAAACCCTACGTCCTGCTTGATTAATATTGATGATATGGGTGTTACAAGAGTAGATCTACCACGAGATCAGAGAGGCTAAACCCTAGAAGCAAGCCTATGGTATGATTGTATGTTGTGATTTTTTGTCCTACGGACTAAAACCCTTCGGTTTATATAGACACCGGAGAGGGTTAGGGTTACACAAGGTCGGTTACAAAGGAGGAGATATCCATATACGTATTGCCTAGCTTGCCTTCCACGCCAAGTAGAGTCCCATCCGGACATGAGACGAAGTCTTCAATCTTGTATCTTCATAGTGTAACTGTCCGGCCAATGGAGATAGTCCGGCTGTCCGGAGACCCCCTAATCCAGGACTCCCTTGGTCCCATATAATCAAAGCCCCAAACATCAAACGGTTCAATAACAAGAGAATAATTCATAGGCATTTCTTGACGTCTACTAATATTACCAATTCTTTGACATTCATCACAAGACAAGACAACCTTATGGGCGTCCTTGAAGAGAGTAGGCCAATAAAAACCAGATTGCAATACCTTATGTGCAGTTCTATCTCCGGCGTGGTGTCCTCCATAAGACTCGGAATGACACTTGCATAGGATCTGTTCCTGTTCATGCTCAGGTACACAACATCTAATAACACCATCTACTCCTTCTTTATAAAGATGTGGGTCATCCCAAAAGTAATGTCCCAAGTCATAGAATAACTTTTTCTTTTGTTGGTATGTGAAGCTTGGTGGTATAAACTTAGCAACAATATAATTAGCATAATCAGCACACCATGGAGTACTATGAGAAGTACTTATCTCTCCCTAATAATAAACCACCGATTGCTTCTGGTGGTACGTCGTCAGAGTTTTTGCAAAAAAGCCCCTACTGTTGTAGTTATTTGACCCGCAGTCCTCATCATAAGTCAGCCTGAACCGGTACGAAGGAAAAAAACCAGCCCCGCACTCCCCCTCTCCGCGTCGTGCTTCGTCCCGCCTCCTGCTCCACCGGCCGCCTCCTGCCCTGCCTCGCTGCGCTCCGCCGGCGGCCTCCTGTCCCGCCCCGCGTCGCCGCGCTCCACCGGCCGCCTTCTGCGCCGCCCCGCCTCACCGTCCTTCGCTGCCCGCCTCCTGCCCTGCCTCGCCTCGCTCCACCGGCGGCCTCCTGCGCCGCCCTGCCTCGCCGAGCTCTGCTGGCCGCCTCCTGCGCCGCCCCATCTCACCGTGCTCCGCCGGCCGCCTCCTACCTCCCACCATGGAGAACGGCGACAGGCGGCTGCCAACGGATGGATACAGACAGAGGAGGGTCAGAGAGGTGCGCGGAAGGCCGACGAGGTTGGGTGGCGCCGGATCCAGAGTTCGGGGTGGTGCCATGGTTGCTCGGTGAGCTCCTCCAGCGGAAGATGGCGGGGCGAGATTTAAAGGGAGATGGTAGAGAGAAGGGAAAGGGATTGGCCGGCGGGGATTCTGCTGCTCACCGGCGAATATCGAGCGCTTGGGAACCATGCGAGGCTGCGGCTCCGGGCGGCTGGAGACGCAGCCTTAGGCAAGCTGCTACTGCTTTCGAGTGCGAGCGTCGCTCCGTTGAGTCCGGCGGACGAAGGATTAGGGGAGGGGAGGGCTGTGGAGACTTCGAGGCGGCTGGTGGAGGCGTTGGCCTTGTCGAAAGGCCGGAGGAGGCGACTGGTGGCGGCTCGCCATGGCTGCACTTCACGGGAGTGGAGGTAGGCGTTCGATGGCCAGTCCATGTGGATGTAGATGAGACCCAGCCGTGATGAACAAATAGTAGCAGACTGTGTTGGACTGCTGGTCTTTTCCTCCTATCTGAATTTTCTGCAGATGAGATCCAGCCGTGATAAACAAACAGCAGCAAGCCGTGCTGCTCTTTTATCTATCTGAATTTTGTGCAACTCAGATCCACCAAGGAAGAGATGGATGAGGCCGTGCTGCTCCTTTCATCTATCTCAATTGCTATATGAAAAGCTCTGAATTTCCAATCAGGTAAATATCACCACTAACTCTCATTTTCAAGCATAGTATATGTGCTTCTGCATATAAAGAATATGCGTGCTTCTTTCATTTTCTCTGTTCATACTTATACTGCAGCAGATAGATACATTTGTATACGGCACTACCATTTGTGTCTTGTCTGATATAGTTCTTTTTTTAGGGATTGAACAACATCAGTTATTTTTTTAGGGTTAAACAACATCAGTTAGTTGTACTTGCTTGAAGTCTTGACCTTGAGCATAACCTGATATCAACAAGCAAAAACATTTCTTTTAATGTATGCAAATAGTCACATTGTCTGTTTAGTTGAGGGTCGTTTTTCAGTACATGAATTTGCTGCACTGTCATGTAAAAGAATTTGCACTGATGCTAATCATAGTTCTATGGAACTGAATCAACATGGTTTGTAATCCTTCTCGACATGAGTTACAAGTTCTTTATTTATTATCCTGTTAATTTAGTACTAGGTAATTTTGACGTGAAGCTCTGCCTTTGTAAGCAGCCATGAAGGACCGATCAGAAGCGAGGTCCTTGCTGCTCGTGTCTCCTTGCTGGTGGCAACCAGACCTTCAGCTTGCCAGCGACAGGCAGGAATCCGGTCAGTGGCCGCCAAATAAGTACAGATTACGGAAGAGACCTAAGTCCGACCAACGCCCAGCTCCTAGTTACTCGCTGCAATTCCCACATCCACCTCAAATGGGATAAGCACTCCAGGCGAGGCGTCCCCGGCTAGGAGCAGATCTGGATCCCATCGGTCCACCTCTCCCCGTTCGTTGGATCTTTGCTCCCCAGCCATGGCCACTCCTCAGGTTCGCTGGCTGATGTCACGCCCGTTCCAAGGCAGGTTTTTCCCAGGGGAACCTCCTGGGGTGTGTCCTACGAGGTATATATATGATTTCATGCCCTCTTTGTGGTCGACCTTTGTGTGCTCGTTCATGCAATCTTAGTTGACTCACGCAATAGATCATTTATGTTGTGTGTTTAGGTAGAAGTTTCTTGCTCAGTTCCTTTTGTTTGGGATGATCCAGATGAGATAGTGCATCAGTTGCTCACAGGAAGAAACCACCACAATGAGAATCCTCTTCTAATCTGGCAAGTACTATTCCTACTTGACTAACGAACATCGTATCTGTAGTATCTCTCATTGTGCACTGTTGGTTATGTTGTATTACTTCTGCGGCTTTTTTTCATATTTTAACAATGGATTTTTGTGTTAGGAACTGAGATTCACCAGCTTTCATATTCTGCTTTAATTTTTGAATATTGAAAGTGCATACCCAATCTTAATAAAGACTGGAATCGAATTGTCTCATGAATGACTGATATTGATTTTTTAACACAACATTTTCTTGTGATGACACAACTTTAGTTAGTAGGTTTCGCAAAGGTCACCAAGTATCAGTTATCTACCATTTAAATCTCGAGTAGTGCCGGCACGAGGCACGAGCTGTGGGCGTCGGCAGCAGGTAGACTGCCCCTTATGCTGAATTTAATTATAGTTGAAAATTATGCAATCATGAATGCCATTATGATTTGATGAATTTAACTACAGTTGCAGCTCTTTTATCATCTGAACAATTAGTTTGAAAGGTCCTTCAAATTACTGTAGCTGAAACTTTAAAGATTAACCAACTATGTTCTCCTTGATCCTGTAAAAAATATTTTATTCATTTGAAATTATATGCAGTGTTTATGCAAGCCAATACTATGAGATACTAGAAAGCAAACGAAGAAACTGATTACTTCCATTGTGTAAATCATATTTCTGAATGTAACCTACTTATTTCACCATTCTCTTTATTTGGATACACATGGCTCTGTTTTAATAAATCCCCAGTTTATCCTATATGATATGCAGGCCCTCGTTTCTTTTCTCGGTAATATTTGTTTGTATGAAATTTTCAGTGTACAACATAGTTTCTTTTAAATGCTATAGGTGTCTTTCCTGTGTCTTGATTGGTGGTCCACCTTGTTTTGGTTAGGAAAGATTGTAGGTACAGAGTAGCTTCAGAGATATATGTTCTTTTCTTACAGGTTAGTTCAAAGTAGGGAATTCACATTACTCATATATACGAGTAGGTGACAGTAATATCCTGAAGTGCAGAGTTGTTGGGCTAATTTACTAATGAAACTCACTACCATATCCTTGGATGTCTTAATCACCTCAAGGGACATTAGGGAGCTGAACTCAGGAATGTTTATACTAAACGTGTAGCTAAAGCAACTTCATGTCTAAAAACTTGAAACTTTGGCTTCCTTCCTGTGGTCATATGTATTTCGTTCTTACAACTTATTTCTTTTTTAGTTTAGCAACAAAGGTTAGATAAAGGCACCCATAGGTAAAGCAAAACCTGAAAGTTTCTTTCGCTCTCCTCCCTACAGATCTATGCTTATTTCCCAATAGATGTAACTTCTTATATAATTAAAATATTGTATTTTGAGTGTGTTCGTGTTCTAAAATCAATAATGGTGGTATTCTTGGTAGAACTAATGCATTTCATTATGATTTACTATCTCGACTTAAAAACATTGACTTATTTTACAGTCGTTGTGCACATATTACGCTGCTATACGTTTTGTAGTATTATCCTTTTAAGAACAAGTGCCGGTGCTATGTTTTGCTAATCCAAAAGGTGCAGTTTATCATTGCCCTTCAAGTATGGTGCCAGCATATATGTGTTTTAACTTTTTGTCCCTTGTTTTGCTATGTTTAACCTTTCATGCCCAACTTCTCTGATAAACTAATTGTCCCCTTCAAGGCCACTAACTGCATGACGGAGAGGTTATCAATTGGACAGATTTATCCTTCATTTCATTACTCGGTGCTGACCTCTTTCTCTATTTTTATCTCATTTGTCCATTAGACTTTTTGAAGGATGATAATAATCTGTCAACATTGCAGAATGGCCATGCTTCTCTTTGTATTCATACACAAATTTGAAGCTTATAGCTTGATTTACATCTGAATGACTTCGGCTTTAGTGTTTACTAGAAGAGTTGGGCGCGCTTTGCTGCATCGTTGATGTAATTGGGTTTTCATACTTTTTTTACTCCATCTATTTCAAAATATAAGGTGTATTACTTTTTTTAACTGTCAAACCTATTTAAGTTTAACCGAATTTGTGTGGAAATATATCAATATCTATAATATCAAGTCTGATTTTTAGATTCGTCATGAAATGAATTTACATATTTCATTTATTTAGTACTCCCTTCGTCTCAAAATTCTTGTCTTAAATTTGTCTAGATACAGATGTATCTAATACTAAAATGTGACTTGATACATCCGTATTTAGACAAATCTAAGACAAGAATTTTGGGATGGAGGAAGTATTATGGATGTCGACATTTTTGGCTCTGAACTTGGTCAAAGTTAAAAGAATTTGACTTTTCAATAGACTAATACACCTTATATTTTGAAACAGAGTGATTATTTGATTTGGTTAGTGGTGAAGATGATGGAGTATGTTTTTTCATTCATATATGTGGTGTTTTGATGGGCCTTTGGTGGTGTGATTTTGTGAGAAATTTTCTGCGTCGACGGTTGCATGTATTATATTGGTCCTACAGTATCACATGTTGTTGCTTCTTTTTTCTAAGTGATGAGGGTGTGCAGGATTGGTATGGTTTTTTAAGGCGGGTTGCTTTCGATTGATTTGAAAAATTGTTGACCAGTCAAAATCATGAACAAAATTCAATATTGAATTTCTCATTTGAATGAGAGAGCTCCAGAATTAGAGAGCATTTTCAATTAAAAGAATTGAGTGAGAGATAGTTGACTCGGTCAAAATCGATGACCTAATTCTAGATTGATGACCTCAATTGAATGAGAGCCCTCCAATCCTAGGGAACTTTGTGATATAGTAGACAGAGTGGTTTCATGAATTGATCAATATCGTCGTTCCAAAATGTTACCCATAGAATTTTAAAGCATAACCACATACTGTTTTACCAGAATTTAGTGTAATGTTATTTTTCTAAAAATCTAACCAATGGAATAATTGTAATATTTTATGTGTGTGTTAAAACACAATCTGTGGACTATAACTACATAGATGGGCAAGTATACATGGTAGAAATAAATAAAAGTAAATTGCTAAGAATACATCATGGAAAACAATTTTAGGCCCACTCTGCTTATGACTGGTAACCACAATTATTTTTAAAGGCATGGACAATTCAAAGTTTCACACTATTTTCTGATTTGAAAATGCTTATAAGGTGCTCGAAGAAACAACCACACTATCATATACCATATTGCATAAAGGTGTGGCGCCGTGTTAAATAGAAGACATGAACCTATGAAAGTCTTGAACTAAGCTTATTGGGTCCATGACGTATGTTATTTTCCCCCGTTGCAACGCATGGGCATTTTACTAGTAACATTTAATTGTTCATCAGGAAAGCTATCATTAATAGGTAGTGGGTCATCAATAATATGTTCTAACCTAGACAAGTTGTCTGCAACGGGGTTCTCAGCTCCCTTTCTATCAACAATATGCAAATCAAATTCTTGTAGCAAGAGAACCCATCTAATAAGTCTAGGTTTAGCATCTTTCTTTTCCATAAGATATTTAATAGCAGCATGATCAGTTTGAATAGTTACTTTAGAATCAACAATATAAGATCTGAACTTATCACAAGCAAATACAACTGCTAAAAGCTCTTTTTCAGTAGTAGCATAATTTCTTTGAGCATTGTCTAGAGTCTTACTAGCATAATGAATAACATTTAATTTCTTATCAACTCTTTGTCCTAGAACAGCACCTACAGCATAATCACTAGCATCACACATAATTTCAAAGGGTAGGTTCCAATCAGGTGGCTGAACAATAGGTGCAGTGACTAATGCTTTCTTAAGTACTTCAAATGCTTCTACACAATCATCATCAAAGACAAACGGTATATCTTTTTGCAATAAATTAGTCAGAGGCCGAGAAATTTTTGAGAAGTCCTTAATGAACCTCCTGTAAAATCCGGCATGACCAAGGAAACTTCTTATACCTTTGATGTCCTTGGGACATGGCATCTTTTTAATAGCGTCAACCTTGGTTTTAACAACGTCAACACCTCTTTCAGAAACTTTATGCCCCAAGACAATACCTTCATTAACCATAAAGTGGCACTTTTCCCAATTCAAGACAAGATTAGTTTCTTCACATCTCTGCAAAACTCGATCAAGATTGCTCAAGCAATCATCAAAAGAGGAACCATAGACGGAAAAGTCATCCATGAAAACCTCACAAATCTTTTCACAAAAGTCAGAGAATATAGCCATCATGCATCTTTGAAAGTTAGCAGGTGCATTACATAAACCGAAAGGCAGACGTCTATAAGCAAAAGTACCAAAAGGGCATGTAAAAGTAGTCTTTGATTGATCTCTAGCCGACACAGGTATTTGAGAGAAACCAGAATAACCATCTAGAAAGCAATAGTGTGTATGTTTGCATAATCTTTCTAGCATTTGATCAATAAAAGGTAAGGGGTAATGATCTTTCTTAGTAGCTTTATTTAATTTGCGGAAATCAATTACCATCCTATAACCTGTAATAATTCTTTGTGGAATCAATTCATCTTTATCATTAGGAACAACAGTAATACCTCCCTTCTTAGGGACACAATGGACATGACTTACCCACTCACTATCAGCAATGGGATAGATTATACGTGCCTCCAGAAGCTTTAGTATTTCTTTTCTTACCACTTCTTTCATTTTAGGATTCAGATGTCGTTGAGGATCACGAACTGGTTTGGCATCTGCTTCCAAATTTATTTTATGTTGACATAGAGTGGGACTAATGCCCTTAAGATCATCAAGAGTATATCCAATAGCAGCACGATGCTTCTTCAGAGTTTTCAATAATCTTTCTTCTTCATGCTCTGAAAGGTTAGCACTAATAATAACATGATATATCTTCTTTTCATCAAGATAAGCACATTTAAGATTATCAGGCAAAGTTTTAAGCTCAAACACGGGATCGCCCTTGGGTGGAGGAGGATCCCCTAAAATTTCAACAGGCAAATTGTGTTGCAGAATAGGTTCATGTTTAAAGAATACTTCATCTATTTCTCTTCTTTCATTCATGAACATATCATTTTCATGGTCTAGCAAATAGTGTTCTAAAGGATCACTAGGAGGTATGGCAATAGAAGCAAGACCAATAATTTCATCCTTACTAAGTAATTCTTCCTCACGATGTTGTTTACTAAATTTAGAGAAATTAAACTCATGAACCATATCATCCAAGCCAACAGTAACAACATTCTTTTTGCAATCTATGGTAGCATTGATAGTATTTAAGAAGGGTCTACCAAATATAATGGGACAAAAGCTATCTTGCGGAGAAGTAAGAACAAGAAAATCAGCGGGATATTTAGTTTTCCCACACAAGACTTCAACATCTCAAACAATTCCAATTGGTGAAATACTATCTCTATTGGCAAGTTTAATAGTGACATCAATACCTTCTAACTCAGCAGGTGCAATTTCATTCTTAATTTCTTCGTATAAAGTATGCGGTATAAAACTAGCACTTGCACCCATATCACATAAGCCATGATAACAATGATCTCCTATTTTAACAGAAATAACAGGCACACCTACCACAGGTCTATGTTTATCTTTAGCACAAGGTTTAGCAATTCTAGCAGTTTCACCTTCGAGCTAAATAACATGCCATCAATATTATCAGATAAGAGATCTTTAACTATAGCAATATTAGGTTCTACTTTAACTTTCTTAGGAGGTGTATAAGTTCTAATATTGCTTTTACGAACAACAGTTGAAGCTTTAGCATGATCCTTTATTCTAATAGGGAAAGGTGGTTTCTCAACATAAGAAGTAGGAACAATAGGATCATCATAAGTGACAGTCTTTTCTTCAACTTTAATAGGTGCAGCTACTTTTACTTCTATGGGAGGATGATATTTAGACCACTTCTCCTTAGGGAGATCAACATAACTAGCAAAAGATTCACAGAAAGAAGCTACTATCTCAGAGTCAAGTCCATATTTAGTGCTAAACTTACGGAAAATATCGGTGTCCATAAAAGATTTAACACAATCAAACTTAGGTGTCATACCTGACTCCTTACCTTCGTCGAGGTCCCAATCTTCAGAGTTGCGTTTAATTCTATCCAATAAATTCCATCTGAATTCAGTAGTCTTCATAATAAAAGAGCCAACACAAGAAGTATCGAGCATGGTGCGATTGTTATCAGAAAGCCGAGCATATAAATTTTGAATAATCATTTCTCTTGAGAGCTCATGATTGGGGCATGAGTATAACATTGATTTAAGCCTCCCCCAAGCTTGAGAAATGCTTTCTCCTTCGCGAGGCCAGAAATTATATATATAATTGCGATCACGATGAACAAGATGCATAGGGTAATACTTTCGATGAAATTCCAGCTTCAATCTTTTATAGTCCCAGAATCTCATGTCTTCACATAGCCTATACCATATCAATGCGTCTCCCATCAAAGATAAAGGGAAGACCTTCTTCTTAGAAACATCATCGGGTATACCTGCAAGCTTAAATAATCCACAAACTTCATCCACATATATTAAGTGCTCATCAGGATGCCTTGTTCCATCTCCTGTAAAAGGGTTAGCTAGAAGTTTTTCCATCATACTCGAAGGAAATTCAAAAGGAGTTTCATTTTCAATAGGTTCAGTAGGTTGAGGAGCAACTCTTTGCTCTACTGGACGGGGTGAAGATACCCCGAACAAGCCCCTCAGAGAATTACTTTCCATAGTAACAAGTGACAGTAAATTTCAGCACACTATATAAATTTTTCCTTACCAAATTCCACCTACCAAAAGAGCTACACTCCCCGGCAACGGCGCTAGAAAAGAGTCTTGATGACCCACAAGTATAGGGGATCTATCATAGTCCTTTCGATAAGTAAGAGTGTCGAACCCAACGAGGAGCAGAAGGAAATGATAAGCGGTTTTCAGCAAGGTATTCTTTGCAAGTACTGAAATAAGTGGTAACAGATAGTTTTGTGATAGGATAAATTGTAACGAGCAACAAGTAACAAAAGTAAATAAGTGCAGCAAGATGGCCCAATCCTTTTGTAGCAAAGGACAAGCCGGAAAAAACTCTTATAATAGGAAAAGTGCTCCCGAGGACACATGGGAATATCGTCAAGCTAGTTTTCATCACGTTCATATGATTCGCGTTCGATACTTTGATAATTTGATATGTGGGTGGACCGGTTCATGGGTGCTGTTCTTACTTGAACAAACATCCCACTTATGATTAACCTCTATTGCAAGCATCCGCAACTACAACAAAAGTATTAAGGTAAACCTAACCATAGCATGAAACATATGGATCCAAATCAGCCCCTTACGAAGCAACGCATAAACTAGGGTTTAAGCTTCTGTCACTCTAGCAACCCATCATCTACTTATTACTTCCCAATGCCTTCCTCTAGGCCCAAATAATGGTGAAGTGTTATGTAGTCGACGTTCACATAACACCACTAGAGACAAGACAACATACATCTTATCAAAATATCAAACGAATACCAAATTCACATGACTACTCATAGCAAGACTTCTCCCTTGTCCTCAGGAACGAATGTAATTACTCACAAAGCATATTCATGTTCATAATCAGAGGGGTAATAATATGCATATAGGATCTGAACATATGATCTTCCACCAATTAAACCAACTAGCATCAACTACAAGGAGTAATCAACACTACTAGCAACCTACTAGCACCAATCCCGGACTTTGAGACAAGAATTGGATACAAGAGATGAACTAGGGTTTGGAGATGAGATGGTGCTGGTGAAGATGTTGATGGAGATTGCCCTCTCCCGATGAGAGGAGCGTTGGTGATGATGATGGTGACGATTTCCCCCTCCTGGAGGGAAGTATCCCCAGCAGAACAGCTCTGCCGGAGCTCTAGATTGGATCCGCCAAGGTTCCGCCTCGTGGCGGTGGAGTCTCGTCCCGAAAAGTTCCTTCTTATTTTTTTCTCATCGAAAGACTTCATATAGGAGAAGATGGGCATCGGAGAGCCACCAGGGGGCCCACGAGGTAGGGGGGCATGCCCTAGGGGGGGGGCGCCCCCCACCCTCGTGAGCAGGGTGTGGGCCCCCTGGCCTTCATCTTTGGCGAGGATTTTTCTTTGTTTATTTTAAGATGTTCCATGGAGTTTCAGGACTTTTGGAGTTGCACAGAATAGGTCTCTAATATTTGCTCCTTTTCCAGCCCAGAATTCCAGCTGCCGACATTCTCCCTCCTTATGTAAACCTTGTAAAATAAGAGAGAATAGCCATAAGTCTTGTGACATAAAGTGAAATAATAGTCCATAATGCGGTAAATATCGATATAAAAGCATGATGCAAAATGGACGTATCACTTGGCGGCGGCTCCGTATCGTAAAACGTGATGATTTCTTCTCTCTGATTTTTTCCTCTTCGAAAGCAAATATATAGAGTTGGAGTTGGCGTCGGAGGGCATCCAGGGGGCCCATGAGGTAGGGAGGCGCGCCCTAGGGGGGGGTGCCCCCCACCCTCGTGAACAGGGTGTGGCCCCCCTGGTCTTCATCTTTGGCAAGGATTTTTTTTATTTTTTCTAAGATGTTCCGTGGAGTTTCAGGTCATTCCAAGAATATTTGTTTTCTGCACATAAAACAACACCATGGCAATTCTGCTGAAAACAGCGTCAGTCCGGGTTAGTTCCATTCAAATCATAAAAGTTAGAGTCCAAAACAAGGGCAAAAGTGTTTGGAAAAGTAGATACGACGAAGACGTATCACCCTTCTTTTCCCCTCTTTTGTTTTTGGGGTTAGGGTTCTTGGGCGGGGGGAGGAAACTTTCTTTTCGTTGTTCACTTACCGAAAATATCAACACAAGAAAGGCTCTAATACCAATGTTAAATCCATCAGGATCACATGTGTTGGATATCCATGGTAGTTGCGGGATCAGATGGGGTATTACCTTCACCTTGGGTTGATGAACTCCCGTCGTTGCTATGGCGGGACGGTGACGGTGGTGTGGGCATGTGTGCGTGTGTGCAGCGGTGGTTGAGCTTCCCGTCATATTGCGCTAACCCTAGATCGGTAGGGATGTGGGTGGGGTTCTGGACGTACGATGAATATCGTGTTGCATGCGGCTGGCTCCCCACCCCTTTATATAGCGCGGCGACAGGGGCCACCAGCCATGGCTTGGTTGGGCACCCAAGATCAAGGCGCGGGTCAAGGGCCCGTCGAGCCGTTGGGCTCGATCGGTAAGAGATCAACTTAACATGTAGCACTGTTATTCTTTTTGCCGGTTGACTATGTAGCACTATACCGGACCAATGTTCGGTTTATAATCCATCGTCCGTTTTTTGCGTTTGATGAAAGTGTTCCTTGGGTCGGGCAAATACTTGCACATATGTGGTGGAGTAGGGAGGAAGTGGACGAAAGTGTTATTGTGAGCTCAAGGGAATAGTAAGATCTGAAAAAATATTAAAAGAAAATAAAAGGTTCTGATTTTTTTGCGGGGTGAAAGGAGATTTTCATTACTCAAGGAGGCTTATCAGCCTTTGATAGGTTTACAACAAATTCCAACCCCGAGCGCAACCACACTGTAGTGCGGGGGGTATTACGGCCATATGCGGCCAACTCATGACTAACTTTATTCTGAGATCGTCTACAGTGAGTAAAAAGAATCTCTCTATCCTCTGACGTAACTATCCTCGGGATCTCGTCAACTAGATCACGGTGTTGTGAGCGGTCCATCACATGTGTTGTAAGCCTCGTGACCGCTTCCACACTATCCAGCTCCACCACGATGGGTAAGTTGGTCCGATGCAAAGCCAATTCCAAGCCTTCTCTACATGCTGTAAGTTCCGCATGCAGGCTGTTGTCACATGTGCGCATCTCCCTACACGCACTGAAGATGATCTCTCCTCTGTCATCGCGGAGGACCATGCCCCCTCCTACAACACCTGTAGCAGGGACATAACTACCATCAGTGTTTAACTTCGTCCAGCCCGGGCTGGGCGGCGCCCTACGTAGCTCCTGCTTCGGCTCAGTACATAAAGTTGTGGCCGGCTAGGTAACATGCAGGACCATCTTTCCTTTCTCCACGTCTCCATTTGGGTATTGATGAATGCATAGAAGCGAATTAATGCACCCGTTGAGGAAGCGACGGGATGCTTCTATTGGGGTGGCTTCTTTCCATGAGTAATCTCATTGCGCACGAACCAGGTTTGCCACATAATCATGAGGGTGACCAGGCGTGTCGTTCCGTCTAGTGGTTCTAGGAGGGAAAACAACCACTCTGGGCCGTTGTTGCAAATTCCCTCAAGCTTTGGGATTGGCCAGTCCGCCTCCATATTCCGCCATAGTTCTCTAGCAAGTGGGCATCTGCACAATGCATGGAAGCCGTCCTCTCATTCCACACCACAAAGAGGACATATGTCAGCAAGCTCAAGATGGTGAGAAAATTTGTTGGCCGAGGTAGCCAACGAGTTAGTTGAAGGAAATATGCCCTAGAGGCAATAATAAAGTTATTATTTATTTCCTTATATCATAATAAATGTTTATTATTCATGCTAGAATTGAATTAACCGGAAACATGATACATGTGTGAATACATAGACAAACAGAGTGTCACTAGTATGCCTCTACTTGACTAGCTCGTTGATCAAAGATGGTTATGTTTCCTAGCCATAGACATGAGTTGTCATTTGATTAACGGGATCACATCATTAGGAGAATGATGTGATTGACTTGACCCATTCCGTTAGCTTAGCACTTCATCGTTTAGTATGTTGCTATTTCTTTCTTCATGACTTATACATGTTCCTATGACTATGAGATTATGCAACTCCCATTTTCCGGAGGAACACTTTGTGTGCTACCAAACGTCACTACGTAACTGGGTGATTATAAAGGTCCTCTACAGGTGTCTCCGAAGGTACTTGTTGAGTTGGCGTATTTCGAGATTAGGGTTTGTCATTCCGATTGTTGGAGAGGTATCTCTGGGCCCATGTCAGCGTTCTAAGCATGGGGGGTCCCCAGACTTGCCTGCTTGTGGCCCGCCGTGTGGCTAAGCCAGCAGGCCATACGACCCATCCTCACCAACGAAGCACCCAAGACCCTCGCGAGGGGCCAAGCCTCGCGAGGCGGACGATGCAAGACCTCCTACGGAGAGGCCTAGCCAGGAAGGTTCACGAGGAGCGGAGATATCAAGGCAAGGCAAACCTCACGAGGTTCTCATGACGTGAGCCGTGACGATCGACACCAGGCGGGCGCCAGCGCGCACAGCGTCCTTGTTTCCTCTTTGGTGCAAAGGGAGCAAGCGCAGCCGCGGAGTACCAAGGCCTTAGGCAAAGGTTGCCATTTCGATGCAACAAGACCAAGACCGAGGACTGCAAGACGGAGGTCACCCTGGAGCCCAGAACGGCGTCACCACCAGAACTTTGTGCAGGCGAAGACTACTTTTGTTAGGATAGCTTGTACTAGCTATCCCCCTTCAAATTAGCCCGCCATTGTTGGCTCCCTTCCCGCTCGATATTTGGGAAGAGCACTAGGGCCTCTATAAATAGGACTAGCCACCACAGTGGAGAGGGATCGGGGAGAGGAGAGGGCATAGCTAAGGAGAGAAGACCTGAGTTAAAAAGAGAGACCACCTCACACACAAGCTCACCGAGCACAAGAACGCCTCAACCTCAGGAGGCCGTTCTGCCCTTGTATTGTTCATCATCAGCCCAAGAGGCAATCCACCATCACCACACTAGAGTAGGGTATTACACCACAACGGTGGCCCGAACCAGTATAAACCTTGTGTCCTTCTGTGTTGTGAGTTCATCGAGTTCGTCCGCGAGATCCTAGCAAGCTAGAGCGTAGATCGGTTGGAGGGAAAGACTTTGCGCGCACCCCAGTGTTTGAACCTTAAGGGTTTGCTGGGACCCCATACCCCGACATTTGGCGCGCGCGTAGGGGTGCGCCGGAGCTTTTCTCCATCAACCAGCGCCCTGTACCGCCGCACCACGCTCCCATGACAGGTACCTCGTCACCGACCTCCTCGGCCGGCGCCAACAGCGGGGAGTCTGGGTACCGAGCCCTGGCCCCCGCCCTCTGGCGGGTGCAGTGGCCGGTCAGGTTCAGGCTGGAGATGCCGCCGCGTTACGACGACGCGGCAGACCCGACGCTCTTCCTGCTAGCGTACGAGGAGGCCGTCCTCGAAGCCGGAGGTGACGACAAGATCATGGCAAACTTGTTCCCCCTGGCCCTCGCCGGCGAGCCGCGCGCCTGGCTGCTCGGCCTCCCGGGATTCACGGTGACGTCCTGGGGGGAACTCCGCGACCTCTTCACTACGCGCTACGCGGCACCCACACACCACGCAGTCGCGGCACTACTGGGCGGCTCCCAAGCACCTCCTTCACATCGCCACGCCAAGCCTTTCTTCCGCCAGATTGGAGCCGCCTGCAAGCGCCCGGGGGCTCCGCCGGGCTGGGCCGCGCCGTAAGCCGACCTCACCTTCGACTCGAAAGACCACCCCGGCTCTACCGCCGGCTCAGGGATGCTTCCGGTGCTCTGCACGCCCACCATCTGCAACATGGCCGTGACCAAGACCCTCATCAATGGCAGCGCTAGTCTCAACCTGCTCTCCGTGGAAGCTTTCAGCCTTCTTCATGTGCCGCTTGAACGGCTCGGCCTCAGAAAGCCCTTCATAGGGGTGGGCGGTGGAGCTACTCACCCCTTGGGGCAGATCCGCCTTCCTCTCACCTTCGCCTTCCTCTAATACCAATGTTAAATCCATCAGGATCACATGTGTTGGATATCCATGGTAGTTGCGGGATCAGATGGGGTATTACCTTCACCTTGGGTTGATGAACTCCCGTCGTTGCTATGGCGGGACGGTGACGGCGGTGTGGGCATGTGTGCGTGTGTGCAGCGGTGGTTGAGCTTCCCGTCATATTGCGCTAACCCTAGATCGGTAGGGATGTGGGTGGGGTTCTGGACGTACGATGAATCTCGTGTTGCATGCGGCTGGCTCCCCACCCCTTTATATAGAGCGGCGACAGGGGCCACCAGCCATGGCTTGGTTGGGCACCCAAGATCAAGGCACGGGTCAAGGGCCCGTCGAGCCGTTGGGCTTGATCGGTAAGAGATCAACCTTACATGTAGCACTATTATTCTTTTTGCCGGTTGACTATGTACCACTATACCGGACCAATGTTCGGTTTATAATCCATCGTTCGTTTTTTGCGTTTGATGAAAGTGTTCCTTGGGTCGGGCAAATACTTGCACATATGTGGTGGAGTAGGGAGGAAGTGGACGAAAGTGTTATTGTGAGCTCAAGGGAATAGTAAGATCTGAAAAAATATTAAAAGAAAATAAAAGGTTCTGATTTTTTTTGCGGGGTGAAAGGAGATTTTCATTACTCAAGGAGGCTTATCAGCCTTTGATAGGTTTACAACAAATTCCAACCCCGAGCGCAACCACACTGTAGTGCGGGGGGTATTACGGCCATATGCGGCCAACTCATGACTAACTTTATTCTGAGATCGTCTACAGTGAGTAAAAAGAATCTCTCTATCCTCTGACGTAACTATCCTCGGGATCTCGTCAACTAGATCACGGTGTTGTGAGCGGTCCATCACATGTGTTGTAAGCCTCGTGACCGCTTCCACACTATCCAGCTCCACCACGATGGGTAAGTTGGTCCGATGTAAAGCCAATTCCAAGCCTTCTCTACATGCTGTAAGTTCCGCATGCAGGCTGTTATCACATGTGCGCATCTCCCTACACGCACTGAAGATGATCTCTCCTCTGTCATCGCGGAGGACCATGCCCCCTCCTACAACACCTGTAGCAGGGACATAACTACCATCAGTGTTTAACTTCGTCCAGCCCGGGCTGGGCGGCGCCCTACGTAGCTCCTGCTTCGGCTCAGTACATAAAGTTGTGGCTGGCTAGGTAACATGCAGGACCATCTTTCCTTTCTCCACGTCTCCATTTGGGTATTGATGAATGCATAGAAGCGAATTAATGTACCCGTTGAGGAAGCGACGGGATGCTTCTATTGGGGTGGATTCTTTCCATGAGTAATTTCATTGCGCATGAACCAGGTTCGCCACATAATCATGAGGGTGACCAGGCGTGTCGTTCCGTCTAGTGGTTCTAGGAGGGAAAACAACCACTCTGGGCCATTGTTGAAAATTCCCCTGAGCTTTGGGATTGGCCAGTCCGCCTCCATATTCCGCCATAGTTCTCTAGCAAGTGGGCATCTGCATAATGCGTGGAAGCCGTCCTCTCATTCCACACCACAAAGAGGACATATGTCAGCAAGCTCAAGATGGTGAGAAAATTTGTTGGCCGAGGTAGCCAACGAGTTAGTTGAAGGAAATATGCCCTAGAGGCAATAATAAAGTTATTATTTATTTCCTTATATCATAATAAATGTTTATTATTCATGCTAGAATTGAATTAACCGGAAACATGATACATGTGTGAATACATAGACAAACAGAGTGTCACTAGTATGCCTCTACTTGACTAGCTCGTTGATCAAAGATGGTTATGTTTCCTAGCCATAGACATGAGTTGTCATTTGATTAAGGGGATCACATCATTAGGAGAATGATGTGATTGACTTGACCCATTCCGTTAGCTTAGCACTTCATCGTTTAGTATGTTGCTATTTCTTTCTTCATGACTTATACATGTTCCTATGACTATGAGATTATGCAACTCCCATTTTCCGGAGGAACACTTTGTGTGCTACCAAACGTCACAACGTAACTGGGTGATTATAAAGGTCCTCTACAGGTGTCTCCGAAGGTACTTGTTGAGTTGGCGTATTTCGAGATTAGGGTTTGTCATTCCGATTGTTGGAGAGGTATCTCTGGGCCCATGTCAGCGTTCTAAGCATGGGGGGTCCCCAGACTTGCCTGCTTGTGGCCCGCCGTGTGGCTAAGCCAGCAGGCCATACGACCCATCCTCACCAACGAAGCACCCAAGACCCTCGCGAGGGGCCAAGCCTCGCGAGGCGGACGACGCAAGACCTCCTACGGAGAGGCCTAGCCAGGAAGGTTCACGAGGAGCGGAGATATCAAGGCAAGGCGAACCTCACGAGGTTCTCATGACGTGAGCCGTGACGATCGACACCAGGCGGGCGCCAGCGCGCACAGCGTCCTTGTTTCCTCTTTGGTGCAAAGGGAGCAAGCGCAGCCGCGGAGTACCAAGGCCTTAGTCAAAGGTTGCCATTTCGATGCAACAAGACCAAGACCGAGGACTGCAAGACGGAGGTCACCCTGGAGCCCAGAACGGCGTCACCACCAGAACTTTGTGCAGGCGAAGACTACTTTTGTTAGGATAGCTTGTACTAGCTGTCCCCTTCAAATTAGCCCGCCATTGTTGGCTCCCTTCCCGCTCGATATTTGGGAAGAGGACCAGGGCCTCTATAAATAGGACTAGCCACCACAGTGGAGAGGGATCGGGGAGAGGAGAGGGCACAGCTAAGGAGAGAAGACCTGAGTTAAAAAGAGAGACCACCTCACACACAAGCTCACCGAGCACAAGAACGCCTCAACCTCAGGAGGCCGTTCTGCCCTTGTATTGTTCATCATCAGCCCAAGAGGCAATCCACCATCACCACACTGGAGTAGGGTATTACACCACAACGGTGGCCCGAACCAGTATAAACCTTGTGTCCTTCTGTGTTGTGAGTTCATCGAGTTCATCCGCGAGATCCTAGCAAGCTAGAGCGTAGATCAGTTGGAGGGAAAGACTTTGCGCGCACCCCAGTGTTTGAACCTTAAGGGTTTGCTGGGACCCCATACCCCGACATTTGGCGCGCCAGGTAGGGGTGCGCCGGAGCTTTTCTCCATCAACCAGCGCCCTGTACCGCCACACCGCGCTCCCATGACAGGTACCTCGTCACCGACCTCCTCGGCCGGCGCCAACAGCGGGGAGTCTGGGTACCGAGCCCTGGCCCCCGCCCTCCGGCGGGTGCAGTGGCCGGTCAGGTTCAGGCTGGAGATGCCGCCGCGTTACGACGACGCGGCAGACCCGACGCTCTTCCTGCTAGCGTACGAGGAGGCCGTCCTCGAAGCCGGAGGTGACGACAAGATCATGGCAAACTTGTTCCCCCTGGCCCTCGCCGGCGAGCCGCGCGCCTGGCTGCTCGGCCTCCCGGGATTCACGGTGACGTCCTGGGGGGAACTCCGCGACCTCTTCACTACGCGCTACGCGGCACCCACACACCACGCAGTCGCGGCACTACTGGGCGGCTCCCAAGCACCTCCTTCACATCGCCACGCCAAGCCTTTCTTCCGCCAGATTGGAGCCGCCTGCAAGCGCCCGGGGGCTCCGCCGGGCTGGGCCGCGCCGTAAGCCGACCTCACCTTCGACTCGAAAGACCACCCCGGCTCTACCGCCGGCTCAGGGATGCTTCCGGTGCTCTGCACGCCCACCATCTGCAACATGGCCGTGACCAAGACCCTCATCAATGGCAGCGCTAGTCTCAACCTGCTCTCCGTGGAAGCTTTCAGCCTTCTTCATGTGCCGCTTGAACGGCTCGGCCTCAGAAAGCCCTTCATAGGGGTGGGCGGTGGAGCTGCTCACCCCTTGGGGCAGATCCGCCTTCCTCTCACCTTCGCCTTCCTCTAATACCAATGTTAAATCCATCAGGATCACATGTGTTGGATATCCATGGTAGTTGCGGGATCAGATGGGGTATTACCTTCACCTTGGGTTGATGAACTCCCGTCGTTGCTATGGCGGGACGGTGACGGCGGTGTGGGCATGTGTGCGTGTGTGCAGCGGTGGTTGAGCTTCCCGTCATATTGTGCTAACCCTAGATCGGTAGGGATGTGGGTGGGGTTCTGGACGTACGATGAATCTCGTGTTGCATGCGGCTGGCTCCCCACCCTTTTATATAGTGCGGCGACAGGGGCCACTAGCCATGGCTTGGTTGGGCACCCAAGATCAAGGCGCGGGTCAAGGGCCCGTCGAGCCGTTGGGCTCGATCGGCAAGAGATCAACCTAACATGTAGCACTATTATTCTTTTTGCCGGTTGACTATGTAGCACTATACCGGACCAATGTTCGGTTTATAATCCATCGTCCGTTTTTTGCGTTTGATGAAAGTGTTCCTTGGGTCGGGCAAATACTTGCACATATGTGGTGGAGTAGGGAGGAAGTGGACGAAAGTGTTATTGTGAGCTCAAGGGAATAGTAAGATCTAAAAAAATATTAAAAGAAAATAAAAGGTTCTGATTTTTTTGCGGGGTGAAAGGAGATTTTCATTACTCAAGGAGGCTTATCAGCCTTTGACAGGTTTACAACAAATTCCAACCCCGAGCGCAACCACACTGTAGTGCGGGGGGTATTACGGCCATATGCGGCCAACTCATGACTAACTTTATTCTGAGATCGTCTACAGTGAGTAAAAAGAATCTCTCTATCCTCTGACATAACTATCCTCGGGATCTCGTCAACTAGATCACGGTGTTGTGAGCGGTCCATCACATGTGTTGTAAGCCTCGTGACCGCTTCCACACTATCCAGCTCCACCACGATGGGTAAGTTGGTCCGATGCAAAGCCAATTCCAAGCCTTCTCTACATGCTGTAAGTTCCGCATGCAGGCTGTTATCACATGTGCGCATCTCCCTACACGCACTGGAGATGATCTCTCCTCTGTCATCACGGAGGACCATGCCCCCTCCTACAACACCTGTACCAGGGACATAACTACCATCAGTATTTAACTTCGTCCAGCCCGGGCTGGGCGGCGCCCTATGTAGCTCCTGCTTCGGCTCAGTACATAAAGTTGTGGCCGGCTAGGTAACATGCAGGACCATCTTTCCTTTCTCCACGTCTCCATTTGGGTATTGATGAATGCATAGAAGCGAATTAATGTACCCATTGAGGAAGCAACGGGATGCTTCTATTGGGGTGGCTTCTTTCCATGAGTAATCTCATTGCGCACGAACCAGGTTCGCCACATAATCATGAGGGTGACCAGGCGTGTCATTCCGTCTAGTGGTTCTAGGAGGGAAAGCAACCACTCTGGGCCGTTGTTGCAAATTCCCTCGAGCTTTGGGATTGGCCAGTCCGCCTCCATATTCCACCATAGTTCTCTAGCAAGTGGGCATCTGCATAATGCGTGGAAGCCGTCCTCTCATTCCACACCACAAAGAGGACATATGTCAGCAAGCTCAAGATGGTGAGAAAATTTGTTGGCCGAGGTAGCCAACGAGTTAGTTGAAGGAAATATGCCCTAGAGGCAATAATAAAGTTATTATTTATTTCCTTATATCATAATAAATGTTTATTATTCATGCTAGAATTGAATTAACCGGAAACATGATACATGTGTGAATACATAGACAAATAGAGTGTCACTAGTATGCCTCTACTTGACTAGCTCGTTGATCAAAGATGGTTATGTTTCCTAGCCATAGACATGAGTTGTCATTTGATTAACGGGATCACATCATTAGGAGAATGATGTGATTGACTTGACCCATTCCATTAGCTTAGCACTTCATCGTTTAGTATGTTGCTATTTCTTTCTTCATGACTTATACATGTTCCTATGACTATGAGATTATGCAACTCCCATTTACCGGAGGAACACTTTGTGTCCTACCAAACGTCACAACGTAACTGGGTGATTATAAAGGTCCTCTACAGGTGTCTCCGAAGGTACTTGTTGAGTTGGCGTATTTCGAGATTAGGATTTGTCATTCCGATTGTTGGAGAGGTATCTCTGGGCCCATGTCAGCGTTCTAAGCATGGGGGGTCCCCAGACTTGCCTGCTTGTGGCCCGCCGTGTGGCTAAGCCAGCAGGCCATACGGCCCATCCTCACCAACGAAGCACCCAAGACCCTCGCGAGGGGCCAAGCCTCGCGAGGCGGACGACGCAAGACCTCCTATGGAGCGGCCTAGCCAGGCAGGTTCACGAGGAGCGGAGATATCAAGGCAAGGCGAACCTCACGAGGTTTTCATGACGTGAGCCGTGACGATCGACACTCGGCGGGCGCCAGCGCGCACAGCGTCCTTGTTTCCTCTTTGGTGCAAAGGGAGCAAGCGCAGCCGCGGAGTACCAAGGCCTTAGGCAAAGGTTGCCATTTCGATGCAACAAGACCAAGACCGAGGACTGCAAGACGGAGGTCACCCTGGAGCCCAGAACGGCGTCACCACCAGAACTTTGTGCAGGCGAAGACTACTTTTGTTAGGATAGCTTGTACTAGCTGTCCCCCTTCAAATTAGCGCGCCATTGTTGGCTCCCTTCCCGCTCGATATTTGGGAAGAGGACCAGGGCCTCTATAAATAGGACTAGCCACCACAGTGGAGAGGGATCGGGGAGAGGAGAGGGCACAGCTAAGGAGAGAAGACCTGAGTTAAAAAGAGAGACCACCTCACACACAAGCTCACCGAGCACAAGAACGCCTCAACCTCAGGAGGCCGTTCTGCCCTTGTATTGTTCATCATCAGCCCAAGAGGCAATCCACCATCACCACACTGGAGTAGGGTATTACACCACAACGGTGGCCCGAACCAGTATAAACCTTGTGTCCTTCTGTGTTGTGAGTTCATCGAGTTCGTCCGCGAGATCCTAGCAAGCTAGAGCGTAGATCGGTTGGAGGGAAAGACTTTGCGCGCACCCCAGTGTTTGAACCTTAAGGGTTTGCTGGGACCCCATACCCCGACATTTGGCGCGCCAGGTAGGGGTGCGCCGGAGCTTTTCTCCATCAACCAGCGCCCTGTACCGCCGCACCGCGCTCCCATGACAGGTACCTCGTCACCGACCTCCTCGGCCGGTGCCAACAGCGGGGAGTCTGGGTACCGAGCCCTGGCCCCCGCCCTCCGGCGGGTGCAGTGGCCGGTCAGGTTCAGGCTGGAGATGCCGCCGCGTTACGACGACGCGGCAGACCCGACGCTCTTCCTGCTAGCGTACGAGGAGGCCGTCCTCGAAGCCGGAGGTGACGACAAGATCATGGCAAACTTGTTCCCCCTGGCCCTCGCCGGCGAGCCGCGCGCCTGGCTGCTCGGCCTCCCGGGATTCACGGTGACGTCCTGGGGGGAACTCCGCGACCTCTTCACTACGCGCTACGCGGCACCCACACACCACGCAGTCGCGGCACTACTGGGCGGCTCCCAAGCACCTCCTTCACATCGCCACGCCAAGCCTTTCTTCCGCCAGATTGGAGCCGCCTGCAAGCGCCCGGGGGCTCCGCCGGGCTGGGCCGCGCCGTAAGCCGACCTCACCTTTGACTCGAAAGACCACCCCGGCTCTACCGCCGGCTCAGGGATGCTTCCGGTGCTCTGCACGCCCACCATCTGCAACATGGCCGTGACCAAGACCCTCATCAATGGCAGCGCTAGTCTCAACCTGCTCTCCGTGGAAGCTTTCAGCCTTCTTCATGTGCCGCTTGAACGGCTCGGCCTCAGAAAGCCCTTCATAGGGGTGGGCGGTGGAGCTACTCACCCCTTGGGGCAGATCCGCCTTCCTCTCACCTTCGCCTTCCTCTAATACCAATGTTAAATCCATCAGGATCACATGTGTTGGATATCCATGGTAGTTGCGGGATCAGATGGGGTATTACCTTCACCTTGGGTTGATGAACTCTCGTCGTTGCTATGGCGGGACGGTGACGGCGGTGTGGGCATGTGTGCGTGTGTGCAGCGGTGGTTGAGCTTCCCGTCATATTGCGCTAACCCTAGATCGGTAGGGATGTGGGTGGGGTTCTGGACGTACGATGAATCTCGTGTTGCATGCGGCTGGCTCCCCACCCCTTTATATAGCGCGGCGACAGGGGCCACCAGCCATGGCTTGGTTGGGCACCCAAGATCAAGGCGCGGGTCAAGGGCCCGTCGAGCCGTTGGGCTCGATCGGTAAGAGATCAACCTAACATGTAGCACTGTTATTCTTTTTGCCGGTTGACTATGTAGCACTATACCGGACCAATGTTCGGTTTATAATCCATCGTCCGTTTTTTGCGTTTGATGAAAGTGTTCCTTGGGTCGGGCAAATACTTGCACATATGTGGTGGAGTAGGGAGGAAGTGGACGAAAGTGTTATTGTGAGCTCAAGGGAATAGTAAGATCTAAAAAAATATTAAAAGAAAATAAAAGGTTCTGATTTTTTTGCGGGGTGAAAGGAGATTTTCATTACTCAAGGAGGCTTATCAGCCTTTGACAGGTTTACAACAAATTCCAACCCCGAGCGCAACCACACTGTAGTGCGGGGGGTATTACGGCCATATGCGGCCAACTCATGACTAACTTTATTCTGAGATCGTCTACAGTGAGTAAAAAGAATCTCTCTATCCTCTGACGTAACTATCCTCGGGATCTCGTCAACTAGATCACGGTGTTGTGAGCGGTCCATCACATGTGTTGTAAGCCTCGTGACCGCTTCCACACTATCCAGCTCCACCACGATGGGTAAGTTGGTCTGATGCAAAGCCAATTCCAAGCCTTCTCTACATGCTGTAAGTTCCGCATGCAGGCTGTTATCACATGTGCGCATCTCCCTACACGCACTGGAGATGATCTCTCCTCTGTCATCGCGGAGGACCATGCCCCCTCCTACAACACCTGTAGCAGGGACATAACTACCATCAGTATTTAACTTCGTCCAGCCCGGGCTGGGCGGCGCCCTATGTAGCTCCTGCTTCGGCTCAGTACATAAAGTTGTGGCCGGCTAGGTAACATGCAGGACCATCTTTCCTTTCTCCACGTCTCCATTTGGGTATTGATGAATGCATAGAAGCGAATTAATGTACCCATTGAGGAAGCAACGGGATGCTTCTATTGGGGTGGCTTCTTTCCATGAGTAATCTCATTGCGCACGAACCAGGTTCACCACATAATCATGAGGGTGACCAGGCGTGTCATTCCGTCTAGTGGTTCTAGGAGGGAAAGCAACCACTCTGGGCCGTTGTTGCAAATTCCCTCGAGCTTTGGGATTGGCCAGTCCGCCTCCATATTCCGCCATAGTTCTCTAGCAAGTGGGCATCTGCATAATGCGTGGAAGCCGTCCTCTCATTCCACACCACAAAGAGGACATATGTCAGCAAGCTCAAGATGGTGAGAAAATTTGTTGGCCGAGGTAGCCAACGAGTTAGTTGAAGGAAATATGCCCTAGAGGCAATAATAAAGTTATTATTTATTTCCTTATATCATAATAAATGTTTATTATTCATGCTAGAATTGAATTAACCGGAAACATGATACATGTGTGAATACATAGACAAACAGAGTGTCACTAGTATGCCTCTACTTGACTAGCTCGTTGATCAAAGATGGTTATGTTTCCTAGCCATAGACATGAGTTGTCATTTGATTAACGGGATCACATCATTAGGAGAATGATGTGATTGACTTGACCCATTCCGTTAGCTTAGCACTTCATCGTTTAGTATGTTGCTATTTCTTTCTTCATGACTTATACATGTTCCTATGACTATGAGATTATGCAACTCTCGTTTACCGGAGGAACACTTTGTGTGCTACCAAACATCACAACGTAATTGGGTGATTATAAAGGTGCTCTACAGGTGTCACCGAAGGTACTTGTTGAGTTGGCGTATTTCGAGATTAGGATTTGTCATTCCGATTGTTGAAGAGGTATCTCTGGGCCCACTCGGTAATGCACATCACTATAAGCCCTGCAAGCATTGTAACTAATGAGTTAGTTGAGGGATGATGTATTACGGAACGACTAAAGAGACTTTCCAGTAACGAGATTGAACTAGGTATTGACATACCGACGATTGAATCTCGGGCAAGTAACATACCGATGACAAAGGGAACAATGTATGTTGTTATGCGGTCTAACCGATAAAGATCTTTGTAGAATATGTGGGAGCCAATATGAGCATCCAGTTTCCACTATTTTTTATTGACCGGAGACGTGTCTCGGTCATGTCTACATAGTTCTTGAACCCGTAGGGTCCGCACGCTTAAAGTTCGGCGACGATCGGTATTATGAGTTTTTGTGTTTTGATGTATCGAAGGTACTTCGGAGTCCCGGATATGATCACAGACATGACGAGGAGTCTCGAAATGGTCGAGACGTAAAGATCGATATATTGGACGACTATATTCGGACACCGGAAGTGTTCCGGGTGGTTTCGGAGAAAACCGGAGTATCGGAGGGTTACCGAACCCCCCCCCCCCGGAGAAATAATGGGCCTTATGGGCCTTAGTGGAGAGAGAGAGACCACTGGCCTAGGGCAGGCCGCATGCCCCTCCCCCTCTGGTACGAATTGGACTAGGAGAGGGGGGCGGCGCCCCCCTTTCCTTCTCTCTCCCCCCTTCTTTTCCCCCTCCTAGTAGGAGTAGGAAAGAGGGGAGTCCTGCTCCTACTAGGAGGAGGACTCCTCCTCCTGGCGCGCCATAGAGGGCTGGCCGGCCTCCCCCTTGCTCCTTTATATACTAGGGTAGGGGGCACCCCATAGACACAACAATTGATCATTGATCTCTTAGCCGTGTGCGGTGCCCCCCTCCACCATAATCCACCTCGATCATATCATAGTGGTGCTTAGGCGAAGCCCTGCGTCGGTAGCATCATCATCACCGTCACCACGCCATCGTGCTGACGAAACTCTCCTGTGAAGCTTTGCTGGATCGGAGCTTGCGGGACGTCATCGAGTTGAACGTGTGCAGAACTTGGAGGTGCCATGTGTTCGGTACTTGGATCGGTCGGATCGTGAAGATGTATGACTACATCAACCGCGTTGTGCTAACGCTTCTGCATTCGGTCTATGAGGGTACGTGGACCCACTCACCCCTCTCATTGCTATGCATCACCATGATCCTGTGTGTGCGTAGGAATTTTTTTGAAATTACAGCGTTCCCCAACAGTGGCATCCGAGCCAGGTTATTGCGTAGATGTTATATGCACAAGCAGAACACACGTGACTTGTGGGCGATACAAGTCATACTGCTTACCAGCATGTCATACTTTGGTTCAGCGGTATTGTTGGATGAAGCGGCCCGGACCGACATTACGCGTACGCTTACGCGAGACTGGTTCTACCGACGTGCTTTGCACACAGGTGGCTGGCGGGTGTTAGTTTCTCCAACTTTAGTTGAACTGAGTGTGGCTACGCCCAGTCCTTGTGAAGGTTAAAACATCACTAACTTGACGAACTATCATTGTGGTTTTGATGCGTAGGTAAGAACGGTTCTTGCTCAGGCCGTAGTAGCCACGTAAAAACTTGCAACAACAAAGTAGAGTACGTCTAACTTGTTTTTGCAGGGCATGTTGTGATGTGATATGGTCAAGACATGTTGCTATATATATTGTATGAGATGATCATGTTTTGTAACAGAGTTATCGGTAACTAGCAGGAGCCATATGGTTGTTGCTTTATTGTATGCAATGCAATCGCCCTGTAATTGCTTTACTTTATCAATAAGCGGTAGCGATAGTCGTAGAAGAAATAGTTGGCGAGACGACAATGATGCTACGATGGAGATCAAGGTGTCGCGCCGGTGACGATGGTGATCATGATGGTGCTTCGGAGATGGAGATCACAAGCACAAGATGATGATGGCCATATCATATCACTTATATTGATTGCATGTGATGTTTATCCTTTGTGCATCTTATTTTGCTTTGTTTGACGGTAGCATTGTAAGATGATCTCTCACTAAATTTCAAGGTAAAAGTGTTCTCCCTGAGTATGCACTGTTGCCAAAGTTCGTCGTGCCGAGACACCACATGATGATCGGGTGTGATAAGCTCAACCTTCATCTACAATGGGTGTATGACAGTTTTACACACGCAGAATACTCGGGTTAAACTTGACGAGCCTAGCATATGCAGATATGGCCACGGAACACTGAGATCGAAAGGTCGAGCGTGAATCATATAGTAGATATGATCAACATAGTGATGTTCACCATTGAAAACTACTCCATTTCACGTGATGACACTACAAAAAAATACACTTCCGTGATGATACGTGTTTGTCACAGTAGGTCGGTTTTTTTGTCATGCATGTACATCCATGACAAATTTATGACAGAATCAAAATTGCCATATATGTGCTGTCGTAGAAGTGTTCCACGACATTACCAAAATTATCATCACGGAAGTGTCCACTTCCATGACGATAAATCGCGCGTCACAGAAGTGCTTTTGTCAAGGGTGACCGACACGTGGCATCCACCGTAACGGAACGCCGTTAAGCTATCGGGTCGGGTTTTGGATCCGATAACCCGTTAACAGCCCCGACCAATGGGGATTTTCCATGTGTAAAATCATCATTGGCTAGAGGAAACACGTGTCGGCTCATCGTCGGGACAGATGTCATCCACTCACTGGATAGAAGGTGCCTATGATACGTCGACACGTGGCACGACCCAACAAGTTTAAATGGGCCGGCCCAACTAAAGGCCCACAAGATTTTGCGGACCATAATGGGCCGGCCCAGCTAAAGGCCCACGAGATTTTGCGGACCATAATGGGCTGGCCCAGCTAAAGGCCCGCAAGATTTTGTGGGCCATAATGGGCCGGCCCAGGTAAAGGCCCACAAGATTTTTGTGTGCCATAATGGGCCGGCCCAGGTAAAGGCCCACAAGATTCTTGCGAGTCATAATGGGCTGGCCCAACTAAAGGCCCATGAGATTTCGCCGACGTTAATGGGTCGTCCCAGCTGTAGGCCCACAATATTTTGAGGACCCTAGTAGGCCGGCCCATTAACTGGCTGCCATGTTTTGGGCCAAATGTCAGCCCATATTTGATCCGGTCCATTAATGGCCTGCCACGCTCTGGGCCTAATAGTGGCCCATATGAGATCCGGCCCGTTAAAAGCCTACCATGTTCTGGGCCAAATTACGGCCGAGATCAGGTCCGGACCTTTAAGAGGCTTTGGGCTCAATTATGGCCCATATCAGATTCGGCCCGTCAACTGGACACTATGCTTTTGGGCCCACTTGCTAAAGGCCCACTTAGTAATTCGTCCTGATATTAGTTTTGCATGTTAAGGGCCCGTTTAACATTTCGGCCCTATATTAATTTCGGCCTGTTAAAAGCCCGTCATATAGTTGGGCCTAAATACGGCCCAGTTTGCATCCGGCCTGCTCGCAGCCGATATCTGATTGGGCCAAACAAGGACCCAGACAATTTTGGCCTGTTAAAAGCCCGTGATTTGATTCGCACAATCATGGCCGGGGTTCATTTCGGTCTGCTGCGTAACTAGTAGGAATTAAGAACAAACCTACTCTATACAATAAAGAAATTACGGCATAGTAACTAAGAATAAACCTACACTACACAATAAAGGATTTAAGGTATATTACATCTACTGGGCATCAAAGTTTGCCACCAGTGATCATAAAGCGCAATGAAGAAGCAGATTACAAAAACTGGGCACCATTGCATCATAACAAAATAATATTGAACCGAGACCACTTCCAAGACAGTTCAAGAAAGGTTAGCCTTGCGGGGGAACTGCTGCGCAAGCTGCTGAGCAAGGCTGTGAGACCGGCCTAGCATGTCGGTCACAGCTTCTAGGTGTAGCTGTTTAGCGATGAGGTTCTCATTGGTGTTCTCCGCAATCTTTCTTAGAGATAGGACTTCAAGTCGAAGTTGATTTGCAGAATGCCTTTCTGCTAGAACTTGGGACTGAAGAAGTCGAACTGATTCAGACAACGAATTCTGTGAGCTTGTCTGACTGTTAGTCTCAAGTAACTTGAACACTGCATCAAGACAAGACTTTGGGGTTGTCTCGCTATCTTCAAGATGTTTTGCCTTCTTTGCTGCAATATATGTTGGGTTTGTCTCACAGCCTTCAGCAGACTTGTGCATGTCATCAGGCATATCACCCTGAAACAAAGTAGAGAGATGACAGGTTTTGCACGTGTATAAACAAAGATGATAACTGTTCTATCAATTCTATCCAATTTCAAATTATAAAATAAAGAGTATGTTCAAAATATGAATAGCATAATTTGGCATTGTTCATAATGCGGGGAGCTTCACCACACTACTGGATTACCATGTCAACATAACAAGCATAGATGAAGGGCAAAGAAAATCATTGTATCTATTTTGGATAATGTGCATGGCATGTTGTTCATATCATCAACCACATCAGTAAGATAAAACAGGAGATGACAAGGTGCAAGCGTGGGCTGCTTCACCACACACTGGATTATAGATCCACAAAAACAAGCATACATATAGGGAGTATTAAGTAATGTGCATGGTATGAATAAGGAATTTGGTTTTACAAGTAAAACTTAGAACTTACGGTTCTTACGAACATGCATTTTGGTAGAAACAGCAAACTAAACAGCAGTAAACGACAGGGAGTATGAGAAAATTAAACAACAGTTGAGGATAAAGGCTTTAGAAGGACTGACTTACATTGACAGTTAACACCGGCTTTGTAATGCCCTTCTCCATGGCAAGGGAAGGATAACTCAAGAATTTTAGCACATAATCTTCTTCATAAGCATTGCATGTACTCTACATTTTGTAGAGAGTAATTATAGATATGATAATACTAGAAGGGATAGAGGATAATGAAGATAAGATGCAGATTGATGCTACATAATCAACTACCAATCCCTGGAAGTACAAGCATTATAGGACAAAATGTACTAACAAGAGCAATTGGCTACACTTCTGCACTGGCATTGTCTGTGTATTCTACTTGTTGGTAAGATTAAATATAGATCTGATCTTTTTTAGTAAATGGTGGGCGAGGGAGATAAGATGCAGAATGCTACAAAATGAACCAATCCCTCTTCCCATAATACAAGAGTGTTTTGAACACCGGTGTACTATACAAAACGTTCTTATATTATGGGACGGAGGGAGTAGCTATTAATGTAAGTACAGTGATAGACCACGTTCAGTCCTTACAAGAGGACTGCAGAGCTAAACCTCTTCAAAAGCATTGGGTTGATTCTAAATTTATGTAAGAGTCCATACGGATCTTATAATGTCCACCAAATGGACGATTACGAGGCTAACATGTGCAGTGATGCTACATAATCAAACAACTATGAAAGTAAGTATGGTCATAGAGGGCAAGAGGTACTCACAAGAGCAATGCAGTGTGCAGTATAGTTGCGAGATTCTGTGGTCCCTTTAGAACGAATGTTCTTCTACTAACAGTTTTCGTACAAGTGAGACATTAAGGCAAATGCATAAATGTAGTTCAAATTGTGATGTGATATCATAGACAGTACCTTACGCTACAGCTGAGACCAATGTGTAACAAGATGATTCCAGTCACCGTCGGATAAATGTAGCACCGGAGACTTTACAGAAATTTTGTTCAGAGGCTTGCCATTGAAGTGCGCTTGGCTCAGGTAGGAACGATACTTCATCAACGAGTGCTTGAAAAGCGCAACCAACCCCTGCTCGTCATCACAATCCAGTTTGCGCCTTGCCTATTTAAAAGAATGAAATCTTGTGTCTTCTGCCAGCAGAAACATATGCAGTAATGACCATGAATAACATTAGTACATTACTTATGCGTAAGTTGCGGAGGAAGACTGGAAATTGTTCTGTGTCTGCGATATAATCTTTCCATGAAGGAAAGATGCGCACAAAGTTCCTGACAACAACATAAGCTTCGTCTTCTAAATTGGGAAGAAATGGAACAAGGGTCCTATTTGCTGCAATTGGGGCTCTCTCTGGTTCGAAAAGGGATTTGGCAACTGGATTTGGTGTACTCTTTGCTGGAATGGGGGTTTTGCATCGTACAGCTGGTGCTATGTCAACTGGCATAATCATACTGTTTGCTGCAGTTGGGGTCTGCTGAGTTGGGGCATCAGAAATGACCAGTGTAGTAGGGCTAGAGTCTGCTAGAGTTGGGGTATTTTGTGGGTCAGGTGATATTGCAACTACACCTAATGGGCTATTTGATTTATCAGGTGCCACTACCTTTTCCAAATACTTTGCTTGTGCTCCTCCACGATCAGCAATCGCCCTCTTCCTTTTGAACATCTGATACACAAGAAAGGCATTTGAATGGATAAATATGGTATGATGACAGATGTAATATGTACTGAAAATGGATAGGCAGGGCGTATTCACATACACGATGTGTAAACTAAGCTAATGGCAGTTCAACAAAGTAGAAGCAATGCAAAGCATCAGTTGCAAGATATGTGCGAGCAATGTAACCTTGGAAAGTTAGAGCAAGTACCTTGATGGGTGAATAAGATAGGGCATCTTCCTCTGACTCCTCCACTAGGGAGCTACATTGACTTAGGTCTCCCTCTAGCTCACAATCACTGTTAGGATCATATTCTGAGCATGAATCTGTAGGTGGAGAGTGTTTGCATTGCATTGCATCCAGACTTGATTTCAGTCCCTTAATGCCAAGTTTGACAACCGTGGCATTGTTCTGCTTTATTCTTTTCATGCGCGCAAGCTCATAATCATTATGATGCTGTTCAGAATCTGAGATTCATGAAAACATAAAAAGTAGTCAGATTATCTATGGAATGCATTGCGGTTTCAACTCGGAGAGTGTCTCCCTATAAACCCCTGCATATGCAAAGTTCACCTCCCCAACCGTACTGACCAGACCACACAGAGAGATACACACCCGAGCGGCGAACATGCATTTTCGAAACTAATTTAGGAACATTTAGCTGACCAATTAAACAACTCTGTTTTAATAATATCAGATTCGTATTTGAACAACTAAGCTTGTTTAGCTTGATGGGTGGAGCAGTGTTATTATGACACGAAGCATGTATTCTGATCGTATAGTGATAATAAAAGGGGGAAACTCTAAGCATATATTTTTTAGCAAAAGAGGGTTTCCCCTCTGATTTCTATTAAAGAAACCACCACGGAACCAACATGATCAATTAAACCCTAAGCATGATCAATTAAACCGTATTATGGCTGTACCATGGCAGATTTGAAGCTGCAAACCGGAGAAATGATATTTAGCATCCATTGTTTGCTTCGAACTAAGAACTAAATTCTAAGAGCTGAAAAGAAAGTAGAGTAACCAAGTTAAGATCTATTTTCTGGTTGAGATCAAAAAGTTGAGGAGATATGAAGTACCACCTCTCTTGCGGCGCCATGTAGGCATCGGGGGTGCGATGGCTGTCGGTGGCGTTGAAGCAGATCTGTGACGGTAGATGGGTGCGTTGGGGGTCAAGTCCCGTTGCGGTGGAAGAGAAGGTCGTGTGAGCGGCCCCAGCAAAGAGGACGACGGCGCCGATGAAGCGAGAGGACGCGATGCAAGGCTATTGGTCCGTTGCCGTGGATGAGAAACGTCCATCTCTAGCAGTGGACGACGCGGTCTTGGTAGGCGCTCCGGCATGGTGGAGGACGGTGGCGATGGATGTGGTGGAGGATGACGGCGATGGATGGGGTGGCGGACGGAGGCTGGTGTGGGAATGGGGTGTTCTAGCGTGGACGGTGTATGAATGGGAAAATGGAGGGAGAGGTACGGGGAACCATGTTTTTGGGACATGCCTGTCTGAAATATGGGAAAGTTACGAACTTATCCCCCGTTTCAAATTTGGACGTCTCGTCGGTTGGGGATAGGACGGTAATCTCGCATCTCCCGAATATTTGTCGGTAACTATTTCGGGCGAGGAGAGGGTGTTTTGCCGCCCACGGTTGGCGCCCACGGTGTATGAACGGGGCTGACAGGTAGGGCGGTTGTGTCACGTCTGATGGAAGTTACACATCTGCCCCTATTTAAAATATTAGCCTACATCTATTTCGGATGAGGAGAGGGTGTTTTGCCGCCCACCGTGTATGAATGGGGAATGGAGGGAGAAACAGAGGTATTTCGGACGAGCTTGAATCAAATGAGTTTTTCCGCCCATGTTTGACGCCCACCATGTCGGAATGGGCTCAGAGGCGGTCGTGTCACGTCTAATTGAAGTTACTAACCTACCCCTATGTAGAGCAGTGGAAATTGGGCCGATGGATTGTCTGTGTAATGGGTAGACACTAATTTCCATCTCCCAAACACTTGGCTTCGGGCAGCCGATGTGGGAGTGGGCATTTTGCTGTTTCTTTCGAATTTTGGGACAATAAGCATCCATGTTTACCCTGGAAACTAAATTCAAATCCATTTTGTATTCCTATATGAATCTTTATAAAGCATTCTATGTGTTTTTATATATCTTCAAAAGGACGACAAAGATGTATTCCACTGTCATATATGAATATGGTTTACAAATGCCGATACTCAAATTCAGAAACTAGAATCCAGTTTAAGGTGAATTCGAATATTTGGAACACTTCATGTCCAACTCAAATGTCACACGCAGCATAATGTGTACTCCCATTTAGATATGTACACAAGCGATGTATCAAGATTCAAATACCGAGTCAATCAACCAAGAATGTACGGAACTAACAGACATATAAACACTTATAGATTATATGGATCAATAATATCAACTAACATACATAAGCCAGGCCGCTGTACTTTTTTTGGCTACAACAGCATCCTTTTTTTAGCCAGCATCTTGGCCCTTTCCGATGCGTGCCACTTATGGTCCATCTATACTACTATTGTTGAATGCACATTCAGCCCGATTGGCATATTTGTAGGTCTGGCACAGCAATCCAAATGAAATGTCTCCGAGTCTTATCAATTAATACAGACTTGTGCTCAAATAAAATTACAAACAAAAAAATAAAAAATAATTATTACATGATCTCTAAAACAAATGGTTTGATTGATTACATGAACATACAACACAAAGGTTATTCAACTATGGAAAGAACATTTCACCTATGATTTACCAAGTAGGAATTTAATTTCCTTTTTTCCTTCAAGACCTTAACAATTTGGTCAGTCTCAGCTTTCTTCGTTTTGAAATCCACCAAATATTTAATGGTTGTCTTGAGTACTGCTTGTGATTGTGCTGTTTGCTTCCTCAACATGTCAACTTCATCTCTAAGTGCAAAAGCAGAATCTCTTTCTACCACTAGTTTAGCCTCTAGAGCATCATCAGTTGGCAATTCATAATGCACGATTGGGCCGGTGCCACTGCTGTGGGATGATGCAACGTCCATGGGGACCTCGCTCTTTGATCTTGGGCTAACCTGTTTTGCCATTAAAGTTCCGATTGGATTCAGAAAAGTTGAAGTTAGCAAAACATCTCAACTGGGAGTTATAACAGCAAACCAGTTAAACAAACAAGGAATTAAAGAGTTTCAATTGGATGCTGAAAAGTAGTTATTAACATCATTGTAACCCGCTGTTGCAGCAGCAAAGCAGTTAAACAAACAAGTAGATATTTAAGTTAAGGCAAACAGGTAATTCTTAACAGTAAGTATCAAACACATAGATAGGCGCAATCTACAATATGATTAACAGGCTGTGCCATTATGTAATCTGTAGCAAACTAAATTAAGCCAAGCAACGTAATTGAACAATTTTGCAATAAGTGGCTAACTAAAATTCCGAGAAGCAGGTAACTGAACTTACGCTAGTTCTTTGTACAGGCACACTACAACTTCTTTTTCGCTTACAAGGTTGTACGAAGGAGTCCATGGCATCAATTTCTTGGATACGCAGTCCCAATACTTCTTTCTTCCCACACTGCATGGGTAAGTCGAATGCTTAATCTGGTAAGATGGTGTGTCCTTGATATGTTATATGAGGACGTGTAGTCAGACTAGTTGTAGCCAAACACATCACACTGGCTTTTACTGTATTTTTCATGCGATTACTTTTGGCATATCGAGATCTAAGCAATGTACAATAGGATGAAAAGACTGGCATCCTTCACATTATTGGCGAACTCAGTTCATAGAAACAAGCAATTCAACCATTTTGTGGGTAAATCAAAAGCGCCACTGGAATATTTTTCACTATCCAATCATACACGCAAAAAGGGGCGACACCACCATAGGGGCTGGTATGGGCGGCCACCTCAGGTGGCTGGAAAGTGTGCACCTAGTTTGAGTCGTCCAGGTTGGCCCATGCTAGTTTTGTTCATCCCAACGC
This sequence comes from Triticum urartu, assembly GCF_056163025.1. Classification (NCBI taxonomy): domain Eukaryota; kingdom Viridiplantae; phylum Streptophyta; class Magnoliopsida; order Poales; family Poaceae; genus Triticum; species Triticum urartu. The sequence continues at coordinate 422,219,071 of NC_141877.1, read as the reverse complement.
ACGAGCAAGCAATGTAAAAAATGAAGAAAAATGTTTCAATTTGGATGGGCCAATAACATAAGTGCAAGGCAGGCCCTATAGCAGGCTCACGGCCCAAACGAGCGCCTCCCATATCGATCGACACTAGGAAAAATCCCAATTCATTCGCTCCAGCCTCCAGTATGGTTCGCTCCTAACCTAGCCACCGCTGGACAGACCGACACATCACTTCCTCGCGCCCTCGTTGGAGGGAGGTCGCCGGGCTTCAAGCGAACGGAAGGACAAGAAGATGAAGATCCAACCCTGGGTGTAGCCTGCGTGGGAGGCAACGGCGGCAGCACGGGCATGGCATCGAGCTTGCGCAAACGGACAGTCGCATCTTGCAAGAGTAGCATGCGCAACGAGCAGGTACATCACATCCCTGATTATATCTAATTCAACTCTTCAATTTCTGGCCAATAGTTAAACCTGACGGTGTTGTAAAACTACTTGTATGTAGGGAATCTATGAGAAAATGAAACCAATTTCTACTTATTTTATAACTCCCCCAATCAATACTGAACTGACTGAATCTGATGTATCTAATCAAGTTTCCGGTGCAAACATACAAGCTCATGTTGTTCTTGAGCCTGAAGTGTCTAATGAACAGACTGCTAATGAAGGATTTGATGCAAACATTTTACATGCTCCTGGTGATGAACATATAGTGTCTAATGAGGGATCTAATGCAAGCATTTTGCAAGCTCATTGAAGGATTTAGTGTCTAATGATGATCTACTATGTTGAGAGAGACAGAGATTTGCAGGCATTGATGACAAGCAAATTATAGTGCATTTTCATAGCTTGAGGAAACGTCGAGGCCATCTACCAGAAAGTCCCCGTATCATGACAACATAGCATAAATACTTTTCTAATCTGTTGTTTGAAACTATTGGCATACTTGTGCAGGATAGATATATTGATATGCAGTTTGCGCACTAGTTATACGTGCAATTACACTTTGATATTTTCCGCTAGAGAACGAATAATTCAAGCAGGTACAAACCATGTTTGTAGTCCTTGTACACCACGTTGCATTTTGTGTTTTTTGGTGCTTGCATCATTTAGTGTTTATAATCTGAACTACTTTGGATCATTAGCTGGTTTTCAAAGTGCATGTAGCTTCACATTTCTCAAGTTATGTTGATTTTCGGAGTGCAAGTGCCTTCATATTTTTTAAGTTAAATGTTCGTCCCTGGTAACTTGAATTCGTGGATCAGCCACTGCACACAAATCATACACGAATGCCAGTACGAATTAAATGAAATGCAGGGACTTACGCTAGCTCGTTGTACAGGCTCACTGCAGCTCTGCTTGTGCTTGGGATGTTCCATGTACAAGTCCATGTTACCACTTGCTTGGATGTGCAGGCCTTGTGCTCCTTGCATCCCCCTCTGCATTTTTGACACGGTGAATGGTTGATCAAATAAGAGGAATCGACCTTGATGTTGTACCGGAGGACAGATACTTACAAGGTTATACGGGTGTGCAGGATGTGTACCAGATCCCGTAGCGCTGTCATGCTTCGCTAAAATATGGATTTGCTTGTTTCAGATGATATCTCCAGAAGAAATAAGAGTTAAGGTCAGAGTTGCATAGGTGTGTAAGCTAAGAGAGCAGTGAAAGGATATCCAAACATTGTCGGAACAGTGCACAAGGGAGTGATGTGTGGATACCTAGTTCGGGGCGACGTTTGGGCATGCTCGCCTAGCTAGAGTGCGGGTCACTTTAGAGCCGTTGAGGGTGATGCGCTGGCGTTGGCTAGCCGCGCATGGATGCGGATCTTGAGTGGCAGCGGAGCGCTATGATGCGGTGGACGAGCCCGTTGGTGAAGCCCCAACGGCCTCGGGGGGCGGAGGTGCGACGATGTGCTCGGTGAAGTAGCCCCGGTGAGCTGGGAGACGGCATCGGTGAAGCGCACCTGATGCAGTGGAACTCGGTGTCTGTGAGGCACGTCGGTTGCGGCGGCCGACGTTGTCAGTGGACCACCCGGTGCGGTGGACGAGGGCGTAGATGAGGTAGCTCCGGTGCGGTGGTGAAGCGCGACATTCGTCTTCGTCGTCGTCGTCCGGCACAGAGGTGGGGAACGGTGGGAAAAGAGATGAGACGAGGGGTGATTCGAGGGTTGGCGGCGAATTAGGGATTTGAGCAATCTGGGCGCGGAAGGGGACGGTAGAGAAGAGAGATTTTGCAGGGCTGGAATTGGGGCCGCCAGATATTTCAATCCGAAACGTGGAAGCGCGAACTTATATTGTCATCGTCATTTTGGGGGGGAGGGGGGTGGGTGGCTGGGTGCTACGCGTCCGTCTGACACACGCGACCACCCCGACAAGACTATGCTTCGGTGCCTTAAGGCACCTGCCTTTGTGTCCATGTCATATGGGCCCAATAGGTGGCTGGCCCACATGTTAGTGACCCAAAGGCAGTTGCCTTTAAGGCACCGAAGCAGCGTCCACCCCGACACAACCCTGGTTTGCCTGGTGCGCCTACATTTGAGAATGCAAACGGATCTTCTTTCATTTGCAAACGAATCTGTATGTATTACCATGCCCATGTTTTCCTTGCAATAATTAGTCATTCAAAACGAGATACTCCATCTGTTCACTTTTGTAAGTCGTTTCAGAAAACTTAAAATGAACTGTTTTGCACATTGTCTGAAATGTCTACAAGGTCTTATAAAAGTGAACAGAGGGAGTACTATAAATTAATTAATGAGGAGTTATTTGAAAAAAATCGAAACGGTACCCACGCTAACGTGGATTAGAGTGTGTGTCATATAATTAGTTATTTGAATTAGAGTGTGTGTCACGTAGTTAGTTATTTGAATTAGAGTGTGTGTCACGTAGCGATCTCCAATTCTAACGTGGATTTCGCATTTCACTATATCCACGCTACTTTTTTAATACAAATTCATATGTATATGATGAACACCATGGTAGTGAGAAAACTTTTGGATGGATTCAAACATATGACCTACACAATAGCACAACTAACTGAGTCGATGTCAACTTTTCGAAACTTAGTATGGCACGAATTCAAAATAATTACCCGTATGCCTGGTCCTCGGTTCAAATCTTACAATGTACATCGGATTGAAACATCGATATTAAGTCTCATACTATGTACATTCAAATGTTGTTTTTAGGCCCCCCCCCCTCGCACAAACGCTACATACTTCCTGTATCGGTCAATCTTCCTCTCCTAACCACCTTAGGAAGCTATCGGTTTCCAACACACGTTCATTCTTTCTCTCCATGTTTCGGTCTCTAAGTCTCTCAACTACACAACCCCTTTTTCCACTCTGTTACCAAATGTATTTACCTCACACACCCGCCATTGCACCCCATGCTGAGCTCTCCCTCTCTCCCCCCTCTCCCTCTCACCCTCTCGCACTAAATACATGCATTGCCTATCTAGCCCCCCAACCTCTCATGCATGTGCAAGCACGCACGTTGTATATCTAGGTCACTCCCTCGAGACTGTCTCACTCTTTCTTTCGCACGGCGGGCCACACTCGCTCAATCTCTCTATCTTTATCTAAGTATCATTTAACCTCGTTTTCTTTCACATACAAATGATATATCTCCCTGTTCGGGCCTCGATCGACACACTCTATACTCTCTCACGCAGATTGTCTATCTAGGCCAGTCCATCCAAGCCGCCACCACTCTTTTGACCTCATGGTGGGCCACGCTCACTCAATCTCTCTCTCTCTCCATATGTCTCAATTGACCTCGCTCTTTCTCGGACAAAAATGATATATCACCATGTTTGAGCCCAATTCGACCTATTCACATTGTATACTCTCTCACGCACATCGTCTATCTAGGTCACTCTCTCCAACCCGTCTCACTCTTTCGATCGCACGACGACCCTATGTGATCGGTTGACCTTGCTTCCTCCCACGCACAAAATATATCTACATGTCTGTGACTGGATCATCTCTCAAGCTCTATCTTACAGCCCTCACCCTTGCCAAAAAGCTCAATCGGACAATATCTCTCCAGAGCATATATATTTGTTCAATTTATGTCGGACCACACTCACTTTGTCTCTCTATCGATATGTCTCTCGATTGACCTCGCTTTCTTACACCGTATCTTCCACACGTTGAAGCTACTACCTCTCCATCCCTCGCAAAGCCGGAGCTATTTACATTGCGAGGGGCACTCCAACCTTGGATTAATTTGTGTAGGCATTTATTCCGGTCGGTTTAGATTAATTTTCGTAGCATTCGCCCCACAACTACTCCAATCACCGTAGCGCGTAATTAAGCTACGGGGAGCACCTAATATGAGTACCGAGGAGCCATTGGATCGAAGATGCAACGACACACACGAGGCATGAATGTTTTATTTGCAAAAAAACCTTTGGAGAGTTTGGAAATTGCGCATAATTACAAAGACTACTCCCAAGCCATTGGATCTCACTTCCAACGGTGTAAAAACTCGTATCACTATAGTATCTAAGATGTGGGGTGGATGTGATATTCTATGCCACTGTCATTTTTGTCCGTAAACTTGCAAAAAAACGTGTAACTCGTGTCGTTACTTGTCTAACCGCGCAAAGTGTTTGTTCAAAAAAACCATCCTACACTGAAATATAGGAACAACACACGGGGGTCCCACTTGTCATTAATCAAATTTGGACCTAAAACTAACAAATCTGAAAGACAAGATTCGAACTGGCAACCTGGACTACAAAGCGTAAGTCGATAGCCTGAAAAAACAAACGGTTGTTGGCTTTGTCCCATAACTTGATTTTATACAGTACTTGCGTTGAGTAGAGTAGAGGGAGTGCCTCGTCAACACGTGCATGACCGTTATCTCACTTACTGGTGTGTTGATCTAACTGTTTTGGTATGTCTTCTTGTTTTCAAGCAGAGAATTCCTAGAGCAATGAGGGAGTCGTTCAACAATCCGGGCGACCGCGGCCAAGTTTCTCTTACCATGCGCAGCCTTGGTGTGAATGAACCTACTCAATATATCGGAAGTACAAAGGATGGTCGCATGATGATTGATGCTAAAGGATGGTCAAGGTTCAAATCTAAATCATATCTTGCGGTAGTGGATGATGTCAAAATTGAACTTTCTCGGCAAGGAGAGCTGGTCCAAATCAACTTTGAAATTCTTCAGTAGCAGCACGCAACTGCCTAACTGATCTATCCTCCGAGAGATTTTGATGTAATAATCTGGCATGGTGAAACAAGTGTCCTGTGTGTATAAGTAGTACGATAGTATTATTTATCACATGGTATATCGTTGATAGAATTGCAACTCTGATTGCTGGTTAGGAACTGTCATTTGATTTCATTCCAACAGCTGCCATGCTTTATTCAATTTTGTGTATTCACCTTGTGACATCATCTAAAACCAGCGCCATACCGATCGCTTGCAATATGAAAAGCGATGAGGTAGAACACATGGGCCCCCAAACATGCAGGGTCGGCCTGCGGCCCAAAGTCCAGAACCTGGTTTCGAGAAGCACTAGCTCAGTGCAGAAGTGGCGTCCTCCTCCTGTTGTGGGTTGGGCGAAGATGAATGTTGGTGCTGCGTTATCTCGCAATGGTGAAAGGGAAGCCCTGGCAGTTGTGAGCCGGGATCATACAGGCTTCTTCCTTGGAGCATTGGCACTGGTGTGCGAAAGTGTTACTGATCCAGAGATCCTAGAGGCAATGGCATGTTGTGAGGGGCTATCTCTGGCTCTTGACTTAGACCTGCAACAAGTTCAGATTAGCACCGATTGTTCAGCAACAGTCAAGCATATCGGAGAGGCATACTTGGGGCCCAACAAAGTTATTATGGATGAGATCAAGATGAAGAAGAATATGTTCCAAACCATGGAGATCATACATGAAAAACGCGAGTGTAATGTTGAAGCGCATGTGCTCGCAAAAGCTGCTACTTCTTTTCCCTGTGGACGCCATCTTTGGCTCACAGGAACCCCCAAAATTATTTGTATACCTATGACTGTTAATCTTCAATAAAGCAGCTTTTATCCCTTAAAAAAATCTGAGTATTATATTCTCAGCTGAACCCCCATAATGCCCGTGCGTTGCAGAGGGAGTATATTTCTCGGCAAGGTGAGCCTATGATATAAAAGATTTCTATATTTCTTTCGAGAGGGAGTATCTCTCTGTCAAAAAAAATATTTATGTGTAACTAGTTACTCCTGTCTTTCTACTTCCTTTTGCTGATATGTGGGGAAACCGGCAACGGGGTCCACGTGCCATATGCACAAATTAGAGTGCACAACTTCACGGTAGACACACCCCGGTCGTAGCGCCGCAGTAATGCCCAATGAGGCGTCAAATCACAACCCCCCCCCTTTCTAGCTTTAGCAATAAGCTGGACGGACGAAGCAGCAATATTTCACTGGGCCTGAATCCCCTTCTCCCTCGTCTGCTTGTTCAGAGAAGACCCCCTCTCAGCGATTGCATAGGGTTTTCTCATGGAGAACCAGGTACGAATTCTTCATCCATCCCCGATAAACCCAAGTCCCTTGGTCGCAGGTAATCCTAGGATGGCAGCCGCCGCCGTTGATGCATTTTTCTTCCTACTGAATCTAGTGTGTTTCATTTTTAGTGCCCGAAGTGCGAGTACCCTATAGGTTTCTGCGCCCTCGGTGAGACGCCACACTTGTTCCTTCTCATCCTAACACAGCATTTTGAAACGCGCATAGTATGTTCCTAGAATCCTCTTTTCTATCCGGGAGGGTGGGGTTTTTTTGAACATGCTGTGTTCTCATATCATTTTTCCTGCAGTGTATTATTTGCTCTGCCAGAACACATGTACTCAAGATGCTCGGCCTTGCCATAACTAAATACACTAGTTTAATGGTCACAGTGAAGACAAGCCATGGATATAAGTTCCGAGTCGGGTTCGTGAACCAAGAAGATCGCTGCTTTTTTATGGCCGAACTTGGATAAACTTTCTCAAGTGTTACGGACTGAAAGTTGGCGCATGAATGTTGATGGAAATAGCAGAACCTGGTCTCATCTTCACTGTGATCTTCCACCCCGGCGTCATTCCAATTGTTCATCCATGTTAGTTTTGTATTTGGTTCTTTCTTGTTGCCTCAATTACTTCTTAATCCACCTATTCTGTCTAAGTAATCACAATTTAACTTTAGAAGTAGCAACGAATCTCTCACGAAGATGCTACTTCTAACTAATATTTTCTTATAATTGGTGGCACGTGTAGGTTTTTTCAGAGTTAAGTAGTCTGCTCGTTTGTTACTTTGTAATAACTCAGATGTTACTAATGGCACTGAATTTGACTGGATCGACATCCACAAGTTCCTTCACTTTATTGATCGTCTTGAGGTCCTTGTGGGGCGTTTCAATGGTGGAAGGCCACGTGGGATATGTGTGCCACTGCTGCACTCGTTGAACAGGTCCAACTGTGTCGAGAAACTTATGGTACGAGCTGTTTTCTGTTATATATGTTGTTCATAAACTATTGCTTATACACAGTTTTATAGCTGTGATCTTCTTGAAACAGGAACTACCGAGTTCTATTGTTCCTATACAGATGCCTGACCATGGTCGGGTCAGACTTGCGCTTGGTCACAACATGATGTTTATGTCAACCTACTCAATTCCCCTTGGAGGTGAAAAGATACTTATTCATGGGTGGTCTCAAATAATGAAGGCTTGTCCATCTTGGAGAATAGCACGGAAGATTATGTTCATGCTTTTCCATGGCTCTAAAGCGAATATCCTGTTTATTGACCACGTTGCAAGATGAAGCCGCTTTCAGAAGGTTGTGGATGCGCGGGGTGGCGCCTGGGCCTTGTCCTGGGGCTTGGCAGCCTCACCCTTGGTTAACTGTAGGCAAAGTAGCACTATTCGATGCGTGCTTTGTACAGTTGAACCTATATAAGTACGCATACCTCTTTGAGCTTTGGTTGTTAAGTGCCCCTGCTGGTTTCAGTTAAGGTTGTTAAGTACTCCTGCTTCTTTTATAGTATATCGTGTTTCTTCAGTCCTGTCTTCCTCTAGCCGCCAAAACCAAACCAGCGCCGGCGGGGCCGCCTGCTTCCGCCTCCCACGGCTGGCTGCGCCTCAGCGCACGCATCACCGCCCCACTGTCTCCTAAATTGTTAACGTTGACGTCCTCCGCGCGCTTTGGTGCACTCGCCGCGGCGCCGCCCTCTCGCGTTGTCAACATGGTCAACAAACAACAGGAATCGGCAGAAGTACGTGGAGAGGATGACAGTAGGGGCCCACCACGTTAGCGTATGGAAAAATAAAATGCTTCCTCCTAGTGTTTTCCTGACATCTGGGACCCATGACATTGTGAGCATATATAGTCCATAGACAAGAGAACAACACAAGATCGGCTGACACCTGGGATGTAGCTACTCGAGCAGTATTTTTTTTATTTGGTATTGTGGAGACGGAGCAGGGTTTGAACTGGGTTGTGGCCCGTCTAGCCCAGGCTTATATTTTATGTTCACCATGTGACCAGCCCAGCTATTTTTTCTTTGTGAAAATGAGCCTGGTTTATTTTTTCTGAAGAATACCCAATCCAGGCCTACTTATTTTTCTACGCCCTGATGGGCTGCAACTCTTTCAAGACGCCTGCAAATCTTGAAAGTAATATGAAATGGTTGTAAATATAAAAACAGATAACAAATTGGCAATTACTTTATAATTTCTGAATTTTATTACATTTTCATATTCCTATTTCACTGGGCATTAACCTAATTTAAATATATCTTCAAAGTACTTTAAATCTGGCTGGACATTTCGGTATTAAAAATAGTTTGGAACCCACAGAAATATGCGAAATTGGCCCTAGCCAACCAAAAAAACGACTGCAATAAATTGCATAAGAAGTTGCCATGAGCTATATATAAATTATTAAAAAAAGACGGAGTGGTCTGACTTGTGGGCCTGTTTAGTTGACGCGTATGCAAGATTTTTTTAGTTATTATATACGTCAACAAACGATTCTAGCAGACGTAACCGTTGGATGTCAATCCAACGGCCGTCGTGTTTCTTCAATCTCTGATCTTCTTGCTCCAGCCGCCAAAGCAGCGCCGGCGGGACCGCTTACTCCCGCCTCCCGTGGCCGGATGTGCTGCCACGCAGGCCTCAGCGCCCCCTACTACTCCCACCGCTATCCAGGGAATCCCTCTACTCACCCACACCCCCTGTTATTCTGCGGCGACGGCAACCTCACGCCGCAGCCGAACCGGTGAACGCTCGTCTCCTCTCCGCGTGGGCATCCACTGCCGCGTCTTCCCCGGCTCCGCGTCGTCCCCTTCCTATGCCTCGCCGTCGTCCACCGCCGTGGTGCTCTCGGCGCAGCGTGGTCAATGTGGTCAACGACCGACTTCCATCAGAAGAGTACTGTGCGTGGAGACGCTGACAGCTGGCTCCACGGCCGCAGCAAGGAAGTGCCTCCTTATTACGCGCAAAATAACTATTCCTCCACCTGATAGCGGGGACCCACCGGACGGGCCACCGTATTTCACAAAAAAAAATGTTTTCCCCTGACTGCTAGGACCCACCAGCTACATCTTCGCATGCAAGGAAGTGCCTGACAGTCGGGACCCACCTGGTCGAAGCGTACGTAGCGTTCTCATTCTGGTTGAAGCGTATGAGAGAAGCGCGCATCGCTCAGCCCCCGACCTCCCACCGTAACCGGGAACTCCCCAAAATTTTCCTCCCCCTCGCTTCTACCATGGTTTTTTCCGTCATGGATGGCCCAAAGAATGTCATGCAGCTGCGTCTCCGGCCCGCCCAGGACGAAAAGCCCATTTTCTGTCATGATTTTTTGTCATAGAAGTAGGAGCCCACCACATCTATGATGATACCGGGTTTTGTCACAATTATCGTCATAGAAGTGTCATATGTATGACAGAAAAAAATTCGTTCGGCCCAAAATGTCACGGATGTGTCTTTTTTCGTAGTGTGATCGGTTATGGTTTAGTTGATATGGATCACGTGATCACTTAGATGATTAGAGGGATGTCTATCTAAGTGGGAGTTCTTAAGTAATATGATTAATTGAACTTAAATTTATCATGAACTTAGTACCTAATAGTATTTTGCTTGTCTATGTTATTGTAGATAGATGGCCTGTGTTGTTGTTCCGTTAAATTTTAAAGCGTCCCTTGAGAAAGCAAAGTTGAAAGATGGTGGTAGCAATTACACGGACTGGGTCTGTAACTTAAGGATTATCCTCATTGATGCACAGAACAATTACGTCCTGGAAGCACCGCTGGGTGCCAGGCCTGCTGCAGATGCTGCTGATGACCTTAAGAACGTCTGGCAGAGTAAAGCTGATGACTACTCGATAGTTCGGTGTACCATGCTTTACGGCTTAGAACCGGGACTTCAACGATGTTTTGAATGTCATGGAGCATATGAGATGTTCCAGGAGTTGAAGTTAATATTTCAAGCAAATGCCCGGATTGAGAGATATGAAGTCTCCAATAAGTTCTATAGCTGCAAGATGGAGGAGAATAGTTCTGTCAGCGAATGTATACTCAAAATGTCTAGGTATCATAATCACTTGACTCAACTGGGAGTTAATCTTCCTGTTGATAGTGTCATTGACAGAGTTCTTCAATCACTGCCACCAAACTACAAGAGCTTCATGATGAACTATAATATGCAAGGGATGAATAAGATAATTCCCGAGCTCTTCGCAATGCTAAAGGCAGCGGAGGTAGAAATCAAAAAGGAGCATCAAGTGTTGATGGTCAACAAAACCACCAGTTTCAAGAAAAAGGGTGCAGGGAAGAAGAAGGGGAACTTCAAGAAGAACATCAAACAAGTTGTTGCTCAGGAGAAGAAACCCAAGTCTAGACCTAAGCCTGAGACTAAGTGCTTCTACTGCAAACAGACTGGTCACTGGAAGCGGAACTGCCCCATGTATTTGGCAGATAAGAAGGATGGCAAGGTGAACAAACGTATATGTGATATACATGTTATTGATGTGTACCTTACCATAGCTCGCAGTAGCACCTGGGTATTTGATACTGGTTCTGTTGGTAATATTTGCAACTCGAAGCAGGGACTACGGATTAAGAGAAGACTGGCTAAGGACGAGGTGACGATGCGCGTGGGAAATGGTTCCAAAGTCGATGTGATCGCTGTCGGCACGCTACCTCTACATCTACCTTCGGGATTAGTTTTAGACCTGAATAATTATTATTTGGTGCCAGCGTTAAGCATGAACATTATATCTGGATCTTGTTTAATGCGAGGCGGTTATTCATTTAAATCTGAGAATAATGGTTACTCTATTTATATGAGTAATATCTTTTATGGTCATGCACCCTTGAAGAGTGGTCTATTTGTGTTAAATCTCGATAGTAGTGACACACATATTCATAATGTTGAAGCCAAAAGATGCAGAGTTGATAATGATAGTGCAACTTATTTGTGGCACTACCGTTTAGGTCATATTGGTGTAAAGCGCATGAAGAAACTCCATACTGATGGAATTTTGGAATTACTTGATTATGAATCACTTGGTACTTGCAAACCATGCCTCATGGGCAAGATGACTAAAACACCGTTCTACGGAACAATGGAGCAAGCAAAAAACTTGTTGGAAATCATACATACTGATGTATGTGGTCCGATGAATATTGAGGCTCGCGGCGGGTATCATTATTTTCTCACCTTCACACATGATTTAAGCAGATATGGGTATATCTACTTAATGAAACATAAGTCTGAAACATTTGAAAAGCTCAAAGAATTTCAGAGTGAAGTGGAAAATCATCATAACAAGAAAATAAAGTTTCTACGATCTGATCGTGGAGGAGAATATTTGAGTTACGAATTTGGTCTACATTTGAAACAATGCGGAATAGTTTCGCAACTCACGCCACCTCGAACACCATAGCGTAATGGTGTGTCCGAATGTCGTAATCGTACTTTACTAGATATGGTGCAATCTATGATGTCTCTTACTGATTTACCGCTATCGTTTTGGGGTTATGCTTTAGAGACGGCTGCATTCACGTTAAATAGGGCACCATCAAAATCCGTTGAGACGACGCCTTATGAACTATGGTTTGGCAAGAAACCAAAGTTGTCGTTTATTAAAGTTTGGGATTGTGATGCTTATGTGAAAAAGCTTCAACCTGATAAGCTCGAACCCAAATCGAAGAAATGTGTCTTCATAGGATACCCAAAGGAAACTGTTGGGTACACCTTCTACCACAGATCTGAAGGCAAGACATTCGTTGCTAAGAATGGATACTTTCTAGAGAAGGAGTTTCTCTCAATAGAAGTGAGTGGGAGGAAAGTAGAACTTGATGAGGCAACTGTACCTGCTCCCTTATTGGAAAGTAGTTCAACATAGAAACTAGTTCCTATGACACCTACACCAATTAGTGAGGAAGCCAATGATGATGATCATGAAACTTCAGATCAAGTTACTACCGAACCTCGTAGGTCAACCAGAGCAAGATCCGCACCAGAGTGGTACGGTAGTCCTGTTCTGGAGGTCATGTTACTTCACCATGACGAACCTACAAACAATGAGGAAGCGATGATGAGCCCAGATTCCGCAAAATGGCTTGAGGCCATGAAATCTGAGATGGGATCCATGTATGAGAACAAAGTGTGGACTTTGGTTGACTTGCCCGATGATCGGCAAGCCATCGAGAATAAATGGATCTTCAAGAAGAAGACAAACGCTGATGGTAATGTTACTATCTACAAAGCTCGAATTGTTGCGAAGGGTTTTCGACAAGTTCAAGGAGTTGACTACGATGAGACCTTCTCACCCGTAGCGATGCTTAAGTCCGTCCAAATCATGTTAGCTATTGCCGCATTTTATGATTATGAAATTTGGCAAATGGATGTAAAGACTGCATTCCTAAATGGATTTCTAGAAGAAGAGTTGTATATGATGCAACCTGAAGGTTTTATCGATCCAAAAGGTGTTAACAAAGTGTGCAAGCTTCAGCGATCCATTTATGGACTGGTGCAAGCCTCTCGGAGTTGGAATAAACGTTTTTATAGTGTGATCAAAGCATATGGTTTTATACAGACTTTTGGAGAAGCCTGTATTTACAAGAAAGTGAGTGGGAGCTCTATAGCATTTCTAATATTATACGTGGATGACATATTGTTGATTGGAAATGATATAGAATTTCGGGATAGCATATAAGGATACTTGAATAAGAGTTTTTCAATGAAAGACCTCGGTGAAGTTGCTTACATATTGGGCATCAAGATCTATAGAGATAGATCAAGACACTTAATTGTACTTTCACAAAGCACATACCTTGACAAAGTTTTGAAGAAGTTCAAAATGGACCAGGCAAAGAAAGGGTTCTTGCTTGTGTTACAAGGTGTGAAGTTGAGTAAGACTCAATGCCTGACCACTGCAGAAGATAGAGAGAAAATGAAAGATGTTCCTTATGCTTCAGCCATAGGCTCTATCATGTATGCAATGCTGTGTACCAGACCTGATGTGTGCCTTGCTATTAGTTTAGCAGGGAGGTACCAAAGTAATCCAGGAGTGGATCACTGGACAGCGGTCAAGAACATCCTGAAGTACCTGAAAAGGACTAAGGATATGTTTCTCATTTATGGAGGTGACAAAGAGCTCATCATAAATGGTTACGTTGATGCAAGCTTTGACACTGATCCGGACGATTCTAAATCGCAAACTGGATACGTGTTTATATTGAACGGTGGAGCTGTCAGTTGGAGCAGTTCTAACCAGAGCGTCATGGCGGGATCTACATGTGAAGCGGAGTACATTGCTGCTTCAGAAGCAGCAAATGAAGGAGTCTGGATGAAGGAGTTCATATCCGATCTAGGTGTCATACCTAGTGCATCAGGTCCAATGAAAATCTCTTGTGACAATACTTGTGCAATTGCCTTGGCAAAGGAATCCAGATTTCACAAGAGAACCGAGCACATCAAGAGACGCTTCAACTCCATCCGGGATCAAGTCCAGGTGGGAGACATAGAGATTTCCAAGATACATACGGATCTGAATGTTGCAGACCCGTTGACTAAGCCTCTTCCACGAGCAAAACATGATCAGCACCAAGGCTCCATGGGTGTTAGAATCATTATTGTGTAATCTAGATTATTGACTCTAGTGCAAGTGGGAGAATGAAGGAAATATGCCCTACAGGCAATAATAAAGTTATTATTTATTTCCTTATATCATGATAAATGTTTATTATTCATGCTAGAACTGTATTAACCGGAAACATGATACATGTGTGAATACATAGACAAACAGAGTGTCACTAGTATGCCTCTACTTGACTAGCTTGTTGATCAAAGATGGTTATGTTTCCTAGCCATAGACATGAGTTGTCATTTGATAAAAGGGATCACATCATTAGGACAATGATGTGATTGACTTGACCCATTCTGTTAGCTTAGCACTTGATCGTTTAGTATGTTGCTATTGCTTTCTTCGCGACTTATACATGTTCCTATGACTATGAGATTATGCAACTCCCATTTACCGGAGGAACACTTTGTGTGCTACCAAACGTCACTACGTAACTGGGTGATTATAAAGGTCCTCTACAGGTGTCTCTGAAGGTACTTGTTGAGTTGGCGTATTTCGAGATTAGGATTTGTCATTCCGATTGTTGGAGAGGTATCTCTGGGCCCATGTCAGCGTTCTAAGCATGGGGGGTCCCCAGACTTGCCTGCTTGTGGCCCGCCGTGTGGCTAAGCCAGCAGGCCATACGGCCCATCCTCACCAACGAAGCACCCAAGACCCTCGCGAGGGGCCAAGCCTCGCGAGGCGGACGACGCAAGACCTCCTATGGAGCGGGCTAGCCAGGCAGGTTCACGAGGAGCGGAGATATCAAGGCAAGGCGAACCTCATGAGGTTCTCATGACGTGAGCCGTGATGATCGACACCAGGCGGGCGCCAGCGCGCACAGCGTCCTTGTTTCCTCTTTGGTGCAAAGGGAGCGAGCGCAGCCGCGGAGTACCAAGGCCTTAGGCAAAGGTTGCCATTTCAATGCAACAAGACCAAGACCGAGGACTGCAAGACGGAGGTCACCCTGGAGCCCAGAACAGCGTCACCACCAGAACTTTGTGCAGGCGAAGACTACTTTTGTCAGGATAGCTTGTACTAGCTGTCCCCCTTCAAATTAGCCCGCCATTGTTGGCTCCCTTCCCGCTCGATATTTGGGAAGAGGACCAGGGCCTCTATAAATAGGACTAGCCACCACAGTGGAGAGGGATCGGGGAGAGGAGAGGGCACAGCTAAGGAGAGAAGACCTGAGTTAAAAAGAGAGACCACCTCACACACAAGCTCACCGAGCACAAGAACGCCTCAACCTCAGGAGGCCGTTCTGCCCTTGTATTGTTCATCATCAGCCCAAGAGGCAATCCACCATCACCACACTGGAGTAGGGTATTACACCACAACGGTGGCCCGAACCAGTATAAACCTTGTGTCCTTCTGTGTTGTGAGTTCATCGAGTTCGTCCGCGAGATCCTAGCAAGCTAGAGCGTAGATCGGTTGGAGGGAAAGACTTTGCGCGCACCCCAGTGTTCGAACCTTAAGGGTTTGCTGGGACCCCATACCCCGACATTTGGCGCGCCAGGTAGGGGTGCGCCGGAGCTTTTCTCCATCAACCAGCGCCCTGTACCGCCGCACCGCGCTCCCATGACAGGTACCTCGTCACCGACCTCCTCGGCCGGCGCCAACAGCGGGGAGTCTGGGTACCGAGCCCTGGCCCCCGCCCTCCGGCGGGTGCAGTGGCCGGTCAGGTTCAGGCTGGAGATGCCGCCGCGTTACGACGACGCGGCAGACCCGACACTCTTCCTGCTAGCATACGAGGAGGCCGTCCTCGAAGCCAGAGGTGATGACAAGATCATGGCAAACTTGTTCCCCCTGGCCCTCGCCGGCGAGCCGCGCGCCTGGCTGCTCGGCCTCCCGGGATTCACGGTGACGTCCTGGGGGGAACTCCGCGACCTCTTCACTACGCGCTACGCGGCACCCACACACCACGCAGTCGCGGCACTACTGGGCGGCTCCCAAGCACCTCCTTCACATCGCCACGCCAAGCCTTTCTTCCGCCAGATTGGAGCCGCCTGCAAGCGCCCGGGGGCTCCGTCGGGCTGGGCCGCGCCGTAAGCCGACCTCACCTTCGACTCGAAAGACCACCCCGGCTCTACCGCCGGCTCAGGGATGCTTCCGGTGCTCTGCACGCCCACCATCTGCAACATGGCCGTGACCAAGACCCTCATCAATGGCAGCGCTAGTCTCAACCTGCTCTCCGTGGAAGCTTTCAGCCTTCTTCATGTGCCGCTTGAACGGCTCGGCCTCAGAAAGCCCTTCATAGGGGTGGGCGGTGGAGCTGCTCACCCCTTGGGGTAGATCCGCCTTCCTCTCACCTTTGGCACGCGGGATAACTATCGCACCGAGCTGGTGGACTTCGACATAGCCCGCATTGGCCTCCCGTACAATGCCATCCTCGGGTACCCTGCTCTCGCTCAATTCATGGCGGCAACTCACCCGGTCTAAAACCTCATGAAGATGCCGGGGAGCAAGGGCATCCTCACCATCCCAGGGGACGCTAAGGGGGTCGTGATGGCACTCAGGATCACCTTCAAGACCGCGGCAGCAGTGCAGCCAGCCGGGCCGGCGCGCCGGAGGCCAAGGAGGCCGCGCCCACCAAGAAAAAGCAGTTGTTTGCTACCTCTTGAGCTTGCGTTGGATTTCCCCGAAGAGGAAGGGATGATGCAGCAGAGTAGCGTAAGTATTTCCCTCAGTTTTTGAGAACCAAGGTATCAATCCAGTAGGAGGCCACGCTCAAGTCCCTCGTACCTGCACAAAACGATAGCTACTCGCAACCAACGCGATTGGGGGTTGTCAATCCCTTCACGGTCACTTACGAGAGTGAGATCTGATAGATATAATATTTTTGGCATTTTTGGTATAGAGATGCAAAGTGAAAAGTAAAAGGCAAAGTAAAAAAGCAAAGCAAGATTAAAGTGATGGAGATTGATATGATGAGAATAGACCCGGGGGGCATAGGTTTCACTAGTGGCTTCTCTCAAGAGCATAAGTATTCTACGGTGGGTGAACAAATTACTGTTGAGCAATTGACAGAATTGAGCATAGTTATGAGAATATCTAGGCATGATCATGTATATAGGCATCACGTCCGTGACAAGTAGATCGAAACGATTCTGCATCTACTACTATTACTCCACTCATCGACCGCTATCCAGCATGCATCTAGAGTATTAAGTTAAAAACAGAGTAACGCTTTAAGCAAGATGACATGATGTAGAGAGATAAATTCATGCAATATGAAATAAACCCCATCTTGTTATCCTCGGTGGCAACGATGCAATACGTGCCTTGCTGCCCCTTCTGTCCTGGGAAAGGACACTGCAAGATCGAACCCAAAGCTAAGCACTTCTCCCATGGCAAGAAGTACCAATCTAGTTGGCCAAACCAAACGGATAATTCGAAGAGACTTGCAAAGATAACCAATCATACATAAAAGAATTCAGAGAAGATTCAAATATTATTCATAGATAGACTTGATCATAAACCCACAATTCATTGGTCTCAACAAACACATCGCAAAAAGAAGAAGATTACATCGAATAGATCTCCACAAGAGAGGGGGAGAACTTTGTATTGAGATCCAAAAAGAGAGAAGAAGACATCTAGCTACTAACTATAGACCCGAAGGTCTGAGGTAAACTACTCACACTTCATCGGAGAGGCTATGATGATGTAGAAGCCCTCCGTGATGACGGCCCTCTCCGGCGGAGCTCCGGAACAGGCCCCAAGATGGGATCTTGTGGATACAGAAAGTTGCGGCGGTGGAATTAGGTTTTTGGCTCATGTTCTGATCGTTTGGGGGTACGTAGGTATATATAGGAGGAAGGAGTATGTCGGTGGAGCACCGAGGGGCCCACGAGGCAGGGGGGCACGCCCCCACCCTCGTGACCGCCTCTTTGACTCCTTGGAGTAGGGTCCAAGTCTCCTGGATCACGTTCGGTGAGAAAATCACGTTCCCGAAGGTTTTATTCTGTTTGGACTTCGTTTGATATTCTGTTTCTCTGAAATACTGAAATAGGCAAAAAAACAGCAATCATGGGCTGGGCCTCCGGTTCATAGGTTAGTCCCAAAAATAATATAAAAGTGGAAAATAAAGCCCAATATAGTCCAAAACAGTAGATAATATAGCATGGAGCAATAAAAAATTATAGATACGTTGGAGACGTATCAGGCATCTCCAAGCTTAATTCCTGCTCGTCCTCGAGTAGGTAAATGATAAAAAGAGAATTTTTGATGCGGAGTGCTACTTGGCATAATTTCAATGCAAATCTTCTTAATTGTGATATGAATATTCAGATTCGAAAGATTCAAGACAAAAGTTTATATTGACATAAAAATAATAATACTTCAAGCATACTAACAAAGCAATTATGTCTTCTCAAAATATCATGGCCAAAGAAAGTTATCCCTACAAAATCATATAGTCTGGCTATGCTCTATCTTCACCACACAAAGTATTTAAATCACGCACAACCCCGATGACAAGCCAAGCAATTGTTTCATACTCTAACTTTTTCAAAACTTTTTCAATCTTCACGCAATACATGAGCGTGAGCCATGGATATAGCACTATAGGTGGAATAGAATGGTGGTTGTGGAGAAGACAAAAAGGAGAAGATAGTCTCACATCAACTAGGCATATCAATGGGCTATGGAGATGCCCATTAATAGATATCAATGTGAGTGAGTAGGGATTGCCATGCAACGGATGCACTAGAGCTATAAGTATATGAAAGCACAAGAAGAAACTAAGTGGGTGTGCATCCAACTTGCTTGCTCATGAAGACCTAGGGCAATTTGAGGAAGCCCATCATTAGAATATACAAGCCAAGTTCTATAATGAAAGATTCCCACTAATATATGAAAGTGATAACATGAGAGACTCTCTACTGTGAAGATCCTGGTGCTACTTTGAAGCACAAGTGTGGTAAAAGGATAGTAACATTGTCCCTTCTCTCGTTTTCTCTCATTTTTTATTTATATTTTTTTATTTGGGCATTTTCTCTTTTTGTATGGCCTCTTTTCTTTCTCTTTTTATTTGGGCTTCTTTGGCCTCTTTTATTTATTTTTCATCCGGAGTCTCATCCCGACTTATGGGGGAATCATAGTCTCCATCATTCTTTCCTCACTTGGGACAATGCTCTAAAAAATGATGATCATCACACTTTTATTTTTCTTACAACTCAACAATTACAACTCGATACTTAGAACAAAATATGACTCTATATGAATGCCTCCGGCGGTGTGCCAGGATATGCAATATGACAATGAGGAATGTGTCATGATAAACGGAACGGTGGAAAATTGCATGGCAATATATCTCAGAATGGCTATGGAAATGCCATAATAGGTAGGTATGGTGGCTGTTTCGAGGAAGGTATATGGTGGGTGTATGATACCGGCGAAAGGTGTGCGGTATTAGAGAGGCTAGCAAAGGTGGAAGGGTGAGAGTGCGTATAATCCATGGACTCAACATTAGTCATAAATAACTCATATACTTATTGCAAAAGTCTCGAAGTTATCAAAGCAAAGTATTACGCGCATGCTCCTAGGGTGATAGATTGGTAGGAAAAGACCATCGCTCGTCCCTGACCGCCACTCATAAGGAAGACAATCAATAAATAAATCATGCTCCGACTTCATCACATAACGGTTCACCATACGTGCATGCTACGGGAATCACAAACTTTAACACAAGTATTCTTTAAATTCACAACTACTCAAGTAGCATTACTCTAATATTATCACCTCCATATCTCAAAACAATTATCATGCTTCAATCTTTTCTTAGTATTCAACACACTCAAAAGAAAGTTTCACAAATCTTGAATACCAAGCATATTATTATTAAGCAAATTACCATGCTATTAAGAGACTCTCAAAATAATTTATGTGAAGCATGAGAGATCAATAGTTTCTTTAAAACAAATCCACCACCGTGCTCTAAAAGATCTAAGTGAAGAGCATAGAGCAAAATTATAATGCTCAAAAGATATAAGTGAAGCACATAGAGCAAAACTACATAGCTCAAAAAGATATAAGTGAAGCACATAGAGAAAAACTACATAGCTCAAAAGATATAAATGAAGCACATAGAGCAAAATTATAATGCTCAAAAGATATAAGTGAAGCACATAGAGTATTCTATCAAATTTTACTTCATGTATGGCTCTCTCAAAAGGTGTGTACAGCAAGGATGATTGTGGCATACTAAAAACCAAAGACACAAATAATACAAGACGCTCCAAGCAAAACACATATCATGTTGGTGAATAAAAATATAGCTCCAAGTAAATTACCGATGGAAGTAGACGAAAGAGGGGATGCCTTCCGGGGCATCCCCAAGCTTTGACTTTTTGGTGTCCTTGGATTATCTTGGGGGTGCCATGGGAATCCCCAAGCTTAGGCTCTTTCCACTCCTTGTTCCATAATCCATCACAAGAATTCACCCAAAACTTGAAAACTTCACAACACAAAACTTAAAGTAGAAAACTCGTGAGCTCCGTTAGCGAAAGAAAACAAAAAACCCACTTCAAGGTACTGTAATGAACTCATTCTTTATTTATATTGGTGTTAAACCTAATGTATTCCAACTTCTCTATGGATTATAAACTATTTTACTAACCATAGATTCATCAAAATAAGCAAACAACACACGAAAAACAGAATCTGTCCAAAACAGAACAGTCTGTAGTAATCTGTAGCTAGCGCAATATCTAGAACCCCAAAAAATTCTAAAATAAATTGCTGAACGTGAGGAATTTATCTATTAATCATCTGCAAAAATAATTAACTAAATATCACTCTTGAAATAAAAATGACAGTAGTTCTCGTGAGCACTAAAGTTTCTGTTTTTTACAGCAAGTTCAACACGACTTTCCCCAAGTCTTCCCAACGGTTCTACTTGGCACAAACACTAATTAAAAACAAAAAACACAACCAAAACAGAGGCTAAATAAATTATTTATTACTAAACAGGAGCAAAAGGCAAGGAATAAAAATAAAATTGGGTTGCCTCCCAACAAGCGCTATCGTTTAACGCCCCTAGCTAGGCATAAAAGCGAGGATAGATCTAGGTATTGCCATCTTTGGTAGGCAGTTCTTCAATGAGGCATCTATTTACCTTAGGAATTTCTTTCTTTCTAGTGATTATCAAACTTTTAGGCACAAGATCGAAAAATTCATTTGTAGCAATCGGTTCCTTAATGATAGCAAAAAGATTGGGATGAATACTTATAGATTTAAGATCCACAGTTTCCTTACTAGATGATTCATCCTTATTTTCAGGAACATACATAAGCTTGGCAATTTTAGTAGGAGGACTTGGAGTATTCTTTACGGAAGAAAAATCGGTTCCCAAGTTTGTAATAATACCCTCAAGTTTATCAATTCTAGTAGAATCTAAGTTTATCTTCTCATTAACTATGGGTTCCTTTTCCCTAATATTTTTCAAAGTCATTCCTACCTTAGATCCATATTAAGTAATTTGATTGTGGATCTTTTTATCTAGATTTTCAATTAATTCAATAGTAGCAACTTTATTTTCAATAATTTCAAGTCTTTGCATAACATGCTCCAAAGTTAACATGGTTCCATTAACCAAAAGAGGTGGTGAGCCAAATAAATCTAACATGGCATTATAAGAATCAAAAGTATGGCTACCCAAGAAGTTCCCTCCGGTAATGGTATCAAGGATATATCTATACCAAGGATTAACACCTACATAAAAATTGCGGAGAAGAACTGAAGTAGATTGCTTCCTGGTAGATCTATTTTGAACGTCACAAATTCTATACCAAGCATATTTTAGATTTTCTCCCTCCCTTTGTTTAAAATTTAGAACTTCATTCTCGGGAGACAACGGAGAAGATATGAGACTAGCCATGACGACAAGCAAACAAACTAGCACACGAGAAAACAAGAGCAAACGGGCAAAAAAGGAAAATAGAGAGGGAGGATAGAGAGAGAGAGAGGGCGAATAAAACGGCAAGGGTGAAGTGGGGGAGAGGAAAACGAGAGGCAAATGGCAAATAATGTAATGCGGGAGATAGGGATTGTGATGGGTACTTGGTATGTTGACTTTTTGCGTAGACTCCCCGGCAACGGCGCCAGAAATCCTTCTTGCTACCTCTTGAGCTTGCGTTGGATTTCCCCGAAGAGGAAGGGATGATGCACCAGAGTAGCGTAAGTATTTCCCTCGGTTTTTGAGAACCAAGGTATCAATCAAGTAGGAGGCCACGCTCAAGTCCCTCATACCTGCACAAAACGATAGCTACTCGCAACCAACGTGATTGGGGGTTGTCAATCCCTTCACGGTCACTTACGAGAGTGAGATCTGATAGATATAATATTTTTGGCATTTTTAGTATAGAGATGCAAAGTGAAAAGTAAAAGGCAAAGTAAAAAAGCAAAGCAAGATTAAAGTGATGGAGATTGATATGATGAGAATAGACCCGGGGGGCATAGGTTTCACTAGTGGCTTCTCTCAAGAGCATAAGTATTCTACGGTGGGTGAACAAATTACTGTTGAGCAATTGACAGAATTGAGCATAGTTATGAGAATATCTAGGCATGATCATGTATATAGGCATCACGTCCGTGACAAGTAGACCGAAACGATTCTGCATCTACTACTATTACTCCACTCATCGACCGCTATCCAGCATGCATCTAGAGTATTAAGTTAAAAAACAGAGTAACGCTTTAAGCAAGATGACATGATGTAGAGAGATAAATTCATGCAATATGAAATAAACCCCATCTTGTTATCCTCGATGGCAACGAAGCAATACGTGCCTTGCTGCCCCTTCTGTCACTAGGAAAGGACACCGCAAGATCGAACCCAAAGCTAAGCACTTCTCCCATGGCAAGAACTACCAATCTAATTGGCCAAACCAAATGGATAATTCGAAGAGACTTGCAAAGATAACCAATCATACATAAAAGAATTCAGAGAAGATTCAAATATTATTCATAGATAGACTTGATCATAAACCCACAATTCATCGGTCTCAACAAACACACCGCAAAAAGAAGAAGATTACATCGAATAGATCTCCACAAGAGAGGGGGAGAACTTTGTATTGAGATCCAAAAAGAGAGAAGAAGCCATCTAGCTACTAACTATGGACCCGAAGGTCTGAGGTAAACTACTCACACTTCATCGGAGAGGCTATGATGATGTAGAAGCCCTCCATGATGACGGCCCTCTCCGGCGGAGCTCCGGAACAGGCCCCAAGATGGGATCTCATGGATACAGAAAGTTGCGGCGGTGGAATTAGATTTTTGGCTCCTGTTCTGATCATTTGGGGGTACATAGGTATATATATATAGGAGGAAGGAGTACGTCGGTGGAGCACCGAGGGGCCCACGAGGCAGGGGGCGCGCCCTACGGGGGTGGGTGCACCCCCCCCACCCTCGTGACCGCCTCTTTGACTCCTTGGAGTAGGGTCCAAGTCTCATGGATCACGTTCGGTGAGAAAATCACGTTCCCGAAGGTTTTATTCCGTTTGGACTCCGTTTGATATTCTGTTTCTCCGAAATACTGAAATAGGCAAAAAACAGCAATTCTGGGCTGGGCCTCCGGTTAATAGGTTAGTCCCAAAAATAATATAAAGGTGGAAAATAAAGCCCAATATAGTCCAAAACAGTAGATAATATAGCATGGAGCAATCAAAAATTATAGATACGTTGGAGACGTATCATTGTTCACCCAAGACAAGGCAGAGACCAAGCAGGTGCATGTCAACGAGGATGGGTCTTCAGGAGCCACCTTCACCATAGGAACCGACCTGAACCCGGGGCAAGAAGAAGCTTTGGTGAGGTTCTTGCGCGCGAACAAGGAGATATTCGCGTGGGAGCCTCATCAACTGGTAGGGGTCCCGAGAGAGGTAATCCAGCACCATCTGAAGGTGTGCCCCAACGTACGCCCCGTGAAGCAGCGAGCAAGACGGCAGTCCACTGAGAAGCATGGCTTCATCATCCAAGAGACACGCAAGCTGGAGGCGGTAGGTACAATCCGGGAAGTTCGATACCCCGAATGGCTGGCGAACCCCGTTGTAGTGCCGAAGAAAGGCGGGAAGGAACGGATGTGCGTCAACTTCACCAACCTAAACAAAGCATGCCCCCAAGACCCGTTCCTCCTTTCGCGCATCGATCAAATCGTCGACTCCACCGCCGAGTGCGACCTGCTGTGTTTCTTGGATGCGTTCTCTAGGTACCATCAGATCAAGATGGCGGTGGAGGATGTGGAGAAGACGGCCTTCTTGACACCATGTGGGGTGTACTGCTACACCAGCATGCCTTTCGGCCTTCGCAACACGGGCGCAACCTTTCAGCAGTTGATGCACATCGCCTTGGGGAGGCAGCTCGGCAGCAACACAGAGGCCTACGTTGATGACATTGTGGTTAAATCTCGCGAGGCGAGGACGTTGATTCAAGACTTGGAGGAGACCTTCGAGAGCTTGCGCCAAGTGAACTTGAGGCTTAACCCGGAAAAATGTGTGTTTGGCGTCCCGTCCGGCAAGTTGCTAGGGTTTCTCGTATCCCACAGAGGGATCTAGGCGAACCCGGAAAAGATCAAGGCCATTGAAGACATGAGCCCACCATAGACCCTCAAGAAGATGCAAAAACTGGCAGGACAGGTGACCGCGTTAGGGCGTTTCATCTCTAAGCTAGGCGAGCGCGCCCTGCCCTTCTTTAAGCTCATGAAGAAGAATGGTGTCACACCCTAGCTACTTCATGCATTAGAGTGTTGCATCATGTTTAATTTCCCAGAAAACTGAAATGGGGATGACAGAACCCCCAACACCCCCCTGGAACAACTAGGGTTTACTAAGAACTTTTTCAATGAACCTGAAATGCCCTTCTAAAAAGTCCACCCTTTTTGTTTTGGGTTAAAACCTTTGACAAAAACGGTGCACACTTTTCTAGGACATCTTAAGGTCATTGGATTAATTCATATAGTATTTGCATTTGGGCATTTAAATGCTATAAAATATTTTAAATGCTCAAATAATCATAAAATAAAATGTTTACTGTTGGATATATTCTAAGCAGTAGCCATGATTAGTTTTATGATTTTTGGAAATGCCCTTGCATTTTTAATAAAGCCCTGAAGTTACGGAAATAATAGAAAACAGAAAAAAAAGGAGAGAGAGAAAGGATCCAGCCACTTACTTGGCGCAGCCCACCTGGCAGCCCACTGGCCGGCCCAGCACTGTGCTGGCCCGTGCCAGTCATCGCCGACCTCTGCCACTAGGCAGACGAGGGACACGGCGCACGCGCCCGAGCTCGCCACGCCACCACCCTGCTCGTCTGCTTCGCCTAGTCACTGCCTCGACGCCGCGAACGCCTCCTCGGTGTCGCCCCGGTCTACCCGACACCTCACACTCCCCCCTGCTCTCTCCCTCGCTCCCTCGACGCCATGGCCGACGCAGCCGCGCCCGCGCCATCGTGAAGCCCGCAGCCACCGCCGTCCACTCGTCGCCTCGCCGTGCCAACAAGCTTCGCCGTCGTCCACTGCTTCGCCTCGACCGATCCCCGAGCGTTCGCTCGCCCCGGAGATGCTGCACCGAGCTCGTCCCGATCCGCCATCGCCGGAGATCCCCCTCGCTACCTCGACTGCTCCAGCTCTTCCCCGAGCTCGCCGTTTGCTCCCTTGCACTCGCAGTGAGCCACTGACCCTTCTCCCCCTCTCCGTTCTAGCTCTCGTGCACCGTACGCGCCGCCTCGAGCTCGCCCGCACGCACGCCGCCTGTGCTCGCCGCCGATGAGTCTCCGACCATCTAATGGTCTGGTCATCGTGCCCGGCTTCCTCCCCGCGCCGCGTAGAGCACGTACGTGCCCCGGATGAGCCACCATGACCGTCACAACGACGACCCCGAGCTCACCCGAGCTCCGGCGACCGCCAAGGTCGACGCCGGTGACGACTCCGGCCACCCCAGGCCCAACCACCTACACCACTCGACGCGGACGAGGGCCCGCGTCACGTAGATGCTCTCCGCCGGCCATTTGGTCACCAGAGGAGGAAACCCGCACCCCTCCGCCGTCCCTGGCCTTGCCGGCGACGAGCGGTTGACCTGGTTCGGAGGGTTTGACCCCGCTTGATCGGGGTTTGACTTCCCCCACACTGACGTGTGGGCCCCAGGCCACTAACTAAACTAGGTTAGTATTAGTTTAACGCTAACTAAACTTAGTTAGTTTATTTGACACTGACAGACGGGACCCATAGGTCAGGGTTGACCTGGACCGTCTCAGTTGACCGCTGACGTCACACTGACGCCAGGCTGACGCAGTAAATCCTTTTCTGGATTAATTCTTATCTAGGAAATTCCAGAAAATATTACAAACTTCAAAAATTCATAACTTTTAATCTGTAACTCCAAATGCAAAGATTTATATATGAAGTTTGATCATAAAAATTCAATCTTTCCATCTGTGATAGTTTCATGCATGACAAAACACTTTAACCTTGCTGTTTAGGTGAAACAAGCTAATACACTTATAATGCTTAAGAACATAAGCTTCCATTTGAATCCTTGATTAAAATGGACCCAATCCAACTTGTTTCACATTGCATTAGGCAGGACACCTCATATTGCCATGTCATAGCATGCATCATATTGTTGCATATTGCCATGTGATGATTGTATTCTGTGGTGTCTTTCATGGTAGGTTCTGCCTCCGAGGATATTTCCGAGTATCCAGCTGAAGGGCAGTACCCTACTACTACTACTCCATCAGGCAAGCAGCCCCATTGATCATATCGATACAATCCCATGTTCTCGCTTCTGCTCTCATTTACTGCATTAAGACAACAACGTTTCAAACTGCTGTGTGCTGCGGTAGTTGAACCCTTATCCTCTGCATGACCTGTCATTGCCACGGTAACTAGATGAAACCCACTAGCATGTGTAGGAGTTGATTGAGCCATGTATGTGTTTCCTACCTTGCTATGCCTGCTATGCTTAGAGTTGTGTCAGGTCTGGTTCATCTAGGTGATGGGCTAGAGTGAAATGATTACGTCGGTAATGTGAGGGATGTGTTGAACATGATTTGGTAAAGGTATCGATGAGAGGCCATGTAGGAGTACATGGTGGGTTGTTTCATTGAGGTCGTCCCTAAGAACTGAGATATGTATGTGTGATTTAAGAATCAGTTACTACCATGCATTGGGATCCTTAATTGACCCTCTCGGCTTCTTAATCACCCTAGTACTCTGTCCAGGAGTTGCAACTAGTTTCTGGTGTTTGTAGGTTATGTGTTGGCGGCCGTGCGTAGCACTGACCCTAGGGGTGGGCTATGATGCGGTAGATACACCGTGGCACGGTGTACCGAGTCACCCGTTTGGTGTCTCGGGAACCCTGTTCATATCGCTCGGGGCCGTATGTGGAAACCTCGGCCGGACTCCCTGTGAATGGAACCTGGATAGGTGATAAACCTGGACTAGAGACTTGAGTGTTTAGGTAGGCCGTGGCTGACACCCTCATTGGGCTTCCGCTTGAAGGTTGTATAGTACATGTGTAAACGACGATAAGTGGTGAGAGCGTGTATGAAGAAGTACACTCCTGGAGGGTTAACATCATCTATTCGAATAGCCGCGTCCGCGGTAAAGGACTACTTGGTTGCCTATACAGTTCATAGACAAGTTAATGGATACTACTAAAAGACTCAAGATAAGTGTGAGTACCGAGGATGGCCCTCTCGTAGGATGACGAGGGAGGATCCCCGGTGGAGTATTGTGTTTGTGATTAGTGGACTCGTGTGCGAAAACTATTTTATAGTGGTGTCTCGTAGGATAGCTTAGCCAAGAGTCAAAGCTGGCTTGCTGCAATAACTCCACCACCTTCTTGAGAATAAGCATGTATAGTAGGATCTGTTGTAAGACTTGTTGAGAACCTTTGTACTCATGTTGCTTTAATTACTGTTTTCAGACGACAACACCGCCCCCTCCGATGGGTTTTATGTAGACCTCGACGTCAATGAGTAACTTGCCACCCAGGTGGTGATTCTGGCCATGGAGGGCACTATGTAGATAGTCAGGCTTCGACAAGCCTTCTTTCTTTATAGTGTCTGTACCCAGACTTATTTGCTTCCGCATGTGCTTGTATGCTTGTATGACTTGAGTGTCGGGTCTTGTGACCCCTACCTGTATGAACATGTTATGTATGGCTCTCTGAAGTCTTTAAATAAAGTACTTGAGTTGTAGAGTTTTGTTGTGATTCCATGTTGTATTTGCACATATCGAGCATATTGTGTGTATGATTGAAATGCTTGGTATGTGTGGGATCCGACAATCTAGTTGTTTATCCTTCGCAGCCTCTCTTATGGGGAAATGTAGTCTAGTGCTCCTTCAGCCATAGTAGTCCGCTACAGCCCGGTTCACCGAAGTCCTGCTAGCCCAGCACTACTGCTCAGGACACTTGACTGGCCGGCATGTGTTTCACTTCGTTCCTATGTCTGTCCCTTCGGGGAAATGTCACGCGGTGACATCCGGAGTCCTGCCTAGCCTGCTACAGCCCGGGTTCCCCGGAGTCCTGTTAGCCCAGTGCTACAGCCCGGATTCACACACTGTTGACCGACATGCTCGATGTGATTCATGTATGCCTGTCCCCATAGGTCTGTGCCGCTTTGGGTTCATGACTAGTCATGTTGGCTCGGGTTCTCTGTCATATGGATGCTGGCGACACTATCATATACGTGAGCCAAAAGGCGCAAACGGTCCCAGGCTATGGTAAGGCGACACCCGTGGGGATACCGTGCATGAGGCCGCAAAGTGATATGAGGTGTTACCGGCTAGATCGATGTGACTTGGAATCAGGGGCCTGACAGCGTTGGCATCAGAGCCGAACTGCCTGTAGGTTCGTTGAGCCAAACTGGTCGATGTCGAGTCTAGAAATACTTTAGTTATATGTAGGGGAATTGATTGTGGGAGGGAACGTAAGGCTCTTTTACTCCTTTCCTTTTGCCCTCTGAAATAAGTCATTCTCTTCTCATTCTACGTGGGTTAAGGACTAGGCTCTCTTCTCTCTATCAGGTTCACGTGTTACTAATCCGTAGTAGCTTATAAGATTGTTGTTACAAGCCTCAGTACAGTTTCTACTACTTTTAGTATGTTGTCAGTTGAACCAGAACCTTGATATGATGTTGTTGAGTGGTTTTTGCAAACTGTTGTGAATGTCTCAAATCTTTTTCTGAGCATTTACAGCCGTTATGCTGTCCGATTTCTCCTAGAAAATTCTAATGCATTTGCATTATTCTGTGCTTTCAGATAGCCACCCATTCCCAGAACCAAGTGGTTCTTCTGACCCGGTGCCTTGATGTACCCGGTCACACGGCCATGTTGGTTCGAGTGATGGTCGAGACAGGTTATCGGTGGTATCCGGAATATACCGTCGAGGAGCAGTTCTGAGACTTCAACCAGAGCCAGTACCTTTGTACCGTCAGGATATATCCCTCTTATCCTGGAGCCACTGAACCCCTTCACTGCTCCTATGGACTTGGGGTCACTATTGAGATGTCTGTGCAGGATGCAGCTTACTCAATGATGACTATCATTCGAGCCAGGACTACCTTGCTTCAGAACACCGATTTCCGCTACATGCCAGCCTCACTCCCTGGAGCACAGGGGTACTATCAGGCTTTGTACTATGACTCTACACATGAGGAGCCACTACTCCGCACCACTGCCGAGATGCTCGAGGATAAGGACCGCGAAAATCGGGCCTTGCGTATGGAGCTTTTCAACTCTCGTGTTGATCACTGGGCCACTTTGACTCGGTTTGCACCTGTTGTACAGGCAGGATACATGGACCTGAGGGACCTGTACCCTGTGCGGTCTGGATTGCCAGATTGTATGGAGTGGCATGATGTAGGAGGCATCACCCCTCCTCGTGGTCCCCGTCTGCCACCGTCTGTGGGACCAAGGCCACATCTGAGTCCCTATGGTCCGCAGGCTCCGCAGGACCGTCTGTTCCCATATGATCATGTTCCGCTTCCAGGCTTTGGTGGTGACTTTTATGAGGATTACTACGGAGCCGTCTAAGCTAGTAGTAGTTTCACTAGTACTGTAATAGTTGTATTCTCCACAGTCCTGCGTGACCCGTGGGATACGACTTGGTGTGTATCACGCTCCGGAGGTGTAGAAAAATAATGCATAGGAGCTTGGAATGCCTCCGATGAGATGTAATGTCTTTCACCGTAGTTGTACTCTAGCCTGGGCTTGTACTAAACTATGTATGGTGTGTATGACCAATGGTATATATATGGCAGTTTCTATATTACCATGTCGTGCAATGAACATCTCAGCATTCCATGTTATCCATTGCATTTTGCACTTCCTTGCCAAGATTGTGCCATCGTTGTCTAAACCATTGTCTTGTTTTTCCTAGGATGGTCAACACCCGCAGCAACCCTGCTGCCCCGGAGCAGGGTGAAGCTAGTGCAGCTAGGGGTGAAAATCTGCCTCACCCGCCTTCTCTGGCCGAAGTTATGCTGGAGGCAGAAAGAAACAAGCGTGAGACTAACCGCTTGCTGGAGCGGATTGAGCAGAACACTGCACATCATCAGCGAAATGACTTGGTGTCAATCAATGACTTTATCAAGTTGTACCCACCAAAGTTTAATCATTCCGTCGAGCCCCTCGACGCGGATGACTGGCTTCGCAGCATCACCCAAAAGCTATGTTCTGCCAACATAGCCGAAGCTGATAAGGTTACCTATGCTGCCTATCACCTCGAAGGCCCTGCTAGCCTTTGCTGGGAAAACTTTGAGGCTATGCGCCCGGTCGGCCCAATCACTACTTGGGCTGAATTCAGTGAGGCTTTCCATGAGCATCACATCCCGGAAGGTCTCATAGATCGTAAGAGGGAAGAGTTCTGCAATTTCACCCAAGGCAGACTGACTATGGATGCGTATAGTCGTGAATTTGGGAATCTGGCACGTTATGCTCCTGAAGAGGTATCCACCGACGCTAAGAAGCAGGCAAGGTTCTGCAAGGGACTTATCCCCGAGCTTCGCCGCGATCTTCGTCTGCACGAGTGCACCTATTTCCAGAAGTTGGTCAATAAAGCCATCAGTGCTGAGACATGCCAGTCTGACTATGACGCTTCACGCAAGCACTCTCGTGATTTTGGTTCTTCATCCGGCTCTGGATCTCAGAAGCGCCGGGTGTGGATTCCAAGCACAGCGCTGCCACCCAGGTTCATTCCGAGGCCATCCTTTGAGGCGCCTCGCCCCAACCAGCAGTTTGCACCGTCTAAGCCCTATGGTGGCCCCGCTGCTAATGCTGCTCCACGCCCCCAATGTTGTGACATGTTTCAAGTGTGGAGAGCCGGGTCACTACAGTCAAGAGTGTGCCCAGAACAACAACCCTAACCATTCTGGAAAGTCCGTTGGCCGTGGTAAGCCAGCGGGAAAGACATTCTATGCCAAGCCAGCCACCACTGCACGTGGCCATGTCAACTATGTCTCAGCTGAGGAGGCTCATGATGATCCTAATGTCGTCCTTGGTACGCTCCTTGTTAATTGCCATCCGGCATCTGTTCTTTTCGATACTGGAGCATCTCATTCATTCATATCTAAGAACTATGCTCGATTTCATAACACGACATTCTGTGACATGCCCACTTCCATGGTAATTCGAACTCCGGGTTCCAAATGGCAAACTTCTAGAGTAAGCCATGGGAATGAAATTCTTGTCGATAGACTTGTCTTCCTTGCATCCTTAATAGCTCTCAAGTCCTCGGACATAAACATCATCTTGGGTATGGACTGGATGTCAGCCCATTATGCTAAGATTGATTGCTCTACTAGAACTGTTCAACTTACTCACCCATCAGGCAAGACAGTCAATGTCTTAACTCGAGTGGCCAAGCGCCAGCTTTACTCCCTAAATGCCAACCCCCTTCCAGACCTTGAAGATATTCCGGTAGTCCGAGACTTTCCGGATGTCTTTCCAGAATAACTGCCAGGTGTTCCACCTGACAGGGATGTCGAGTTTGTGATAGACCTTGTTCAAGGAACCGTCCCAATTTCTAGAAGACCCTATAAGATGGCACCCTTAGAACTAGCCGAGCTTAAGAACCAACTCGATGAGTCCTTGAAAAATGGTTTCATCCGTCCTAGTTCCTCTCCTTGGGCTTTCCCCGTCCTCTTCGTCAAGAAGAAGGATGGAACGGATCGGATGGTTGTAGATTATCGACCTGTCAACTTGGTCACTATCAAGAACAAGTATCCGCTTCCCAGGATCAACGATCTGTATGATCAGCTCGCTGGATCCTCTGTCTTTTCCAAGATGGATTTGAGGTTGGGCTACCATCAAATCAAAATAAAAAACGGGGACATTCCCAAAACAGCCTTTGTTACTCGTTATGGCCAATACGAGTACACCATTATGTCCTTTGGTTTAACCAATGCCCCAGCCACCTTCTCTCGGTTAATGAACTCGGTCTTCATGGAGTATTTTGATAAATTCGTCGTAGTATACCTCGATGATATACTCATCTACTCCAAGAGTGAGGAGGAACATGCCGAACATCTAAGGCTGGTATTGACAAAACTTCGAGAGCATCGCCTTTATGCCAAATTCTCCAAGTGTGAATTTTGGTTGCCAGAAGTGACCTATCTAGGCCATGTAATCTCTGGTAAGGGTATTTGTCGTGGTTTTGTCACGGTAGATGTCCTAGAGAAAGTACTTAGTCGTGGAGCCATCGCGACGGGTTAGTCCACGACAGTTGGCACCCACCGTGGGGCTATCGCACGATGGTTTCAAGTTCTTGGAGGGCCGCTTTGAAGGACTCGAGGGCTACATTGTGGGCCGGATGACTAAGAGTCGTCGCGGCAAGCTCTACATCGATGATGCAGGCTGGGGCCCCGAGGCCGGCTCAGTTGAGTACGAGTACCGGATCCCCTTTGGTGGCATACACGTTTTCATCGGCAGGATCGGTGAACCGGGCCCTGAGCCGGACATCTGCACCGACCTCGTCGAAACGGCTCAGCATGCACGATCCGCCCGGGTTAAACCGGCCGTGAAGCATGCCTTCGTGGGAGTCATCCATGGAGGAAGTTATGAGGATGGATCGGAATCTCGCGGCGAGACCGTCGTTTATTCCGGCGACGAGTCATCAACTGGAGAAACCGAATCTCTATATCAGTTACAAGATGGCCAGATTGGGGGCTGTTCCGATGGCGACAGTATTCCGGACCCCTCTGATCAACCCAACCGAGTCGGAATATTCATGGCCAGCACACAAGCAGCGCTTCTTTCTTCGACCGCTGTGCCAATAACCTCCGGTTCAGTAGCGACGACAGCTGCCGGGGCAGGAAGCTCTGCACGCCCACTAGCTCAAGTTCTATCAGATCTATTTGATGCATGGGCTGCGCTTATGGAAAAAGCTAATCCGGCGGATCAGGAAGTCCACAACGCGGAGATTGCAAAGGTGAAGGAACAGATCACCCAGGCCAAGGCGGACCTGGCAACTGAGAATGCCAGGATGACCACAGAGCGGGCCGCTTTAGACGCACAAGCCTACAGGCTCATGTTGGACCAGAACGCGTCGCATGAAGTCATGAGGAGGAAGTACCGATCCCGTTTGCCTTCGGTTTTCGTGGCCAGAGACCTTTTCAACACCCCAGGAGCAGGAACCAGTAATCCGCTGGAGGGGAACCGGGCGGAAGCTCCTGGGACCGGTGCGCCGGTTCAGTCCCGTCTGATGGATCTGCCTCGTCAAAACACTGTTATACCTCAGGATGTTTCAACACCTCCGGGTCACTACTCCAACCCGATGGACAATCTTGTTGCCGCTGCTGCACGGCTGGAGGCCATTCCAATTGAAGGCGACTCACTGCAGGCGATAGAGACGCGACGGGTCAAGGATCTTCTTAGGACAGCTTTGGACCAACAGGAAGCATACTCATACAGCCGCGACCGGATCCACTCGACCCCTCGCCCAAGCCGGAGCTATAGCAGGCGTATGGATGAACCGGCAGTGTCAAGCAATGAACGACGTGGAGCACCCCGCGGCAACAACCCGGCAGGTGGTGCTGATAATGCTCAGGAGGTGGTGGACCGGGCCCGAGCACGCAGGGAGGCCGAGTTAGCCGCACAGTATCAGGCTCGGCAGCTTACGCCGGTTCATCCAACTATCTCGGTCAAACCCGGTGTTACTTCTAGTTCTTTGGGGGTGCCTTGCCTTGTCCCCGCTTTACGCAATGTGCGCCTGCCCAAGGATTTCAAGGGCCCGCGTAAGGTACCAAATTACACGGCGGATCAACCCCCAGAGACGTGGGTGGAGAGCTATGAGATGGCCATGGAGATGCTTGATGTGGATGATGCGGCATGTGCGAAGTACTTCACCATGATGCTTGAAGGAACGACCCGCACTTGGTTAAAAAGCTTACCGGCCAACTCTATCAGTTCATGGGCCCAATTACAAGCCCGGTTTATCAGTAATTTCAAGGATACATGTAAGCAGCCTATGTCGATAGTGGACTTAGCTGCCTGTGTCCAGGAGGAAGGAGAATCAACGACTCATTGGGTGCGCCGGGTCTCACAAGTGTTGCATTCATCAGACCGCATCAACGCTGACACCGCAGTATTAACCCTAGAAGGCAACTGCCGGTTTGGGCCCCTAAAGCTGAAGTTGGGATGGATGAAGCGCCATTGCACTGCCATGGGGACCCTTATGGCTGCTTTGGTAAAGTATGCTGATTCTGATAGTACTAAGGATCCCGAATCTGATGATGACAAGGCAGGGAAGGGAAAGAGGAACAGCAACTCCAAAGGACAAGGGCCAGCGATGCAAGGGTAAACCGTCAAATCGCAGTGGGGGACCCAACCCTAACCCGGACCGCCTAAATTATCTACTGAGCCAGCCCTGTCCAAGACATGGGACGAAGGAGGTGCCAGCAAACCACCTTTGGAAGGATTGCTTCATTATGCAGGAGTTCAAGAATTCTAATGCTTTCTGGTATGATCATGGCTCCGGCGGTGGCTCAGGATCCGGGCCGGGTTATGGTGGAGGAAATTCTGGTTCAGGATTTCATGGTAATCCGGGCGGACATAATAATCAAAATAATCAGAACAACCAGGGTGGTTACAACCAGCAGCAGCAATAGTCAGGTTACCAGAGCAACCCAAAGCAGTTGAATAGTGGGCAGTACCATGTCTTCACCACTAGCTTGGACAAGCGAGACCGGAAGGTTCAGAGGCGGGCAGTCAACTCTGTTGAACCGGCCGTGCCCCGTTATTTACGCTGGTCTGAACAGCCAATCATATGGAGCAGAGAGGATCACCCTCCCCAGGTTGATAATCCGGGTCAGTTGGCTCTGGTGGTGGCGCCTCAGGTGGGAGGTTACAAGTTCACCAAAGTGCTCATGGATGGAGGGAGCAGCATTAATATCTTTTACTATGAGACCTTCCGTCGTATGGGACTAACAGATAAAAATCTCAAACCGTCTAATATGGTGTTCCACGGTGTGGTACCTGGCAAGTCAGCATATCCTGTTGGTAAGATAGCTCTGGAAGTGGCCTTTGGAGATGATCATGATTCCAGGTCGGAAACATTGACGTTTGAAGTGGTGAAAATCCAAAGTCCATATCACGCCCTGTTTGGGCGACCGGCCTACGCCAAGTTTATGGCACGGCCCTGTTATGTGTATTTGCAGATCAAAATGCCGGGTCACAAGGGGACAATAACGGTTCACGAAAGCCGTAAAATCACTTTGGAGTGCGAGGAAGGAGATGCGGTCTACGCAGAGTCGGTTTGTGCCACCGAGGAGCTAAAGTACTATAAGGACAATGTTGATCCGGCGGACATGACTCCATTAAAGAAGCCAACTACAGAGCATGATCCGGCCCTGAAGTTCAAATCGGCAGCAGAAACTAAGCTTGTTGACTTTGTATCTGGCGATTCGTCCAAGAAGTTCAGCATCAGTGCCAACTTGGATCTGAAATAGGAAAGCGCGCGCATCGAGTTCATCCATGAGAATCGGGACATTTTTGCATGGAAACCCTCTGACATGCCAGGTGTACCGAGGCAACTCGCTGAGCACACCCTTAATGTGGATCCTAAATACAAACCGGTGAAACAATTCCTCCATCGGTTTAACGAAGAAAGACGCAAGGCGATTGGAGAAGAGGTAGCCAGGCTCTTAGCAGCTAGCTTTATTGTTGAAGTTTTTCACCCTGAGTGGCTTGCCAATCTAGTGTTGGTCCTTAAGAAAAATGGCACCTGGCGCATGTGTGTGGATTATACAGATCTTAATAAGGCTTGTCCAGCAGATCCTTTTGCCCTCCCCCGTATTGATCAAATTATTGATGCTACGGCGGGTTGCGAGCATTTAAGTTTTTTGGATGCATATTCTGGCTATCATCAGATCAAAATGGCAGTTAAGGACCAGGAGAAGACGGCATTCATAACTCCCTTTGGAGCCTTCTGCTATGTGTCTATGCCCTTTGGGCTCAAGAGTGCCCAGGCAACTTATCAACGGTGTGTACAAAATTGTCTTCACAAGCAAATTGGCCGTAATGTACATGCTTACGTGGATGATATCGTGGTTAAGTCCAGGAATAAGGAGACTTTGGTTGACGACTTGAAGGAAAGCTTTGATAACCTGAGGACGTACAAGATGATGCTTAATCCGGCCAAGTGTGTCTTTGGTGTACCGGCAGGCAAGTTATTGGGTTTTCTGGTGTCCAACAGGGGAATTGAGGCTAATCCGGAGAAGATCACAGCCATCACCTCCCTGGCTAAACCAAAGTGTATTAATGATGTTCAACGCCTGGCAGGCCAGATTGCCGCGTTAAGCCGGTTTATCAGCCGCCTTGGTGAGAAGGCAATCCCTTTGTATCAGATGTTGAAGAAGACGGATCAATTCGTCTAGAGTTCCGCTGCTGATGAAGCATTTGAGGACTTAGGCAATTGGTTAATCCGCCTGTGCTCGCCACTCCCATTGATAAAGAGCCGTTACTGCTATATGTTGCTGCTAATGCTTGTGCGGTCAGCGTGGCTATTGTGGTGGAGTGAAAGGAGGCAGGTAAGGAGCATCCGGTTCAACGTCCGGTCTATTATATCAGTGAGGT
The DNA here is from genome assembly GCF_056163025.1 of Triticum urartu. Taxonomy (NCBI): domain Eukaryota; kingdom Viridiplantae; phylum Streptophyta; class Magnoliopsida; order Poales; family Poaceae; genus Triticum; species Triticum urartu. Next base: position 422,181,922 of record NC_141877.1, on the reverse strand, counting down.
ACTCATTGAGTCCAAGCAAAGGTATGCGCATTGGCAGAAGCTGGTGTACGGAGTTTTTACGGCAAGCCGGAAGCTTAAGCAATACTTCCAAGGGCACCTAATTATGGTGGTCAATTCTGCTCCTTTGGGGGATATCATCCAGAACCGGGAAGCGACTGGCCGGATTGCCAAGTGGGTTATAGAGCTTGGGCCGCACGGATTGAAGTATGTGCCTCGGACGGCGGTTAAGTCTCAAGCACTTGTTGATTTCATCAATGATTGGACAGAACTGCAAGCACCTGAAGAAAAGCCGGATCACACATATTGGACCATCCATTTTGACGGATCCAGGCAATTGGAAGGCTCGGGAGCTGGAGTCGTATTAACTTCCCCACGAGGTGATAAGTTTTCTTACGTTCTCCGCTTAATGTTCCCTTGTACTAACAATGCAGCTGAGTATGAAGCCTTGCTCCATGGTCTCCGGATGGCTAAGGAGATGAATCTAAGTCGAGTTAAGTGCTTCGGTGACTCGGACCTCGTGGATCAACAAGTATCTGGCACTTGGGATTCCAAGGACCCACTCATGGCAGCGTAACGTCGTGAGGTGGATATTGTTGCAGGTCACTTTAAAGGCTATCAGGTGGACCACGTGGACCGACGGAAGAATGAAGCGGCGAACGCTTTAAGCCGGCTGGGCTCTCAGCGCAAACCGGTCCCGCCCAATGTTTTTCTGGATGTGCTGCACAACCCGTCGGTCAAGTTCCCTGGTGAAGCGGATTTGGCTATTCCTGATCCGGAGGCTCAATTGGTGGCAGCTCTTCATGTCATTCCGGATTGGACGCTTCCTTACCTGGCGTACATGAACCGGGGCGAGTTACCAGAGGATGAGACTCTGGCCCGACAGATAATCCGGCGATCCAAGTCCATGACTATTGTCAATGGCGAGTTGCATCATTGCAGTGTGTCAGGGGCATTTCAACTCTGTGTGTCTCCTAAAGAAGGCTGTGAAATTTTGCGTGAGATCCACGAAGGAGATTGTGGTCACCATGCCGGTTCAAAATCTTTGGTAGCTAAAGTGTTTCGCCATGGCTTCTATTGGTTAACTGCTCATGCTGATGCGGAGGATTTGGTCAGACGATGTGACGGTTGCCAAAGGTTTTCAAGACGTGCTCATGTGCCGGCTCAAGAATTGAGAATGATTCCAATTACTTGGCCGTTTGCGACTTGGGGGCTGGATATGGTTGGGCCTTTCAAAAGGTCCAAAGATAAGAAGATCCACCTCCTGGTGGCGGTTGACAAGTTTAGAAAGTGGGTGGAAGCAGAACCTGTTAGCAAGTGTGATGCGGCCACGGCGGTTCAGTTCATCAAAATAGTGATTTTCTGGTTTGGCTTTCCACACAGTATCATCATGGATAATGGTACCAATTTGTCCAAGGGTGCCATGAAGGAGTTCTGCGAACGGGAGCACATCCGGCTTGACGTTTCATCAGTGGCACACCCACAGTCCAATGGTCAAGCAGAAAGGGCTAACCAAGAGATCTTGAGAGGCATCAAGCCCCAGCTTATGGTTCCTTTGCAGAGAACGCCGGGTTGTTGGGTAGAAGAGTTACCATCTGTGTTATGGAGCATCAATACTACACCCAACAGATCAACAGGATACACGCCGTTCTTCATGGTCTACAGAGCGTAGGCGGTTCTCCCGAGTGATATCCGTCATGACTCACCTCGTGTGGCGGCTTATGTTGAAGCGGACAACGAGACAGCACGGCAAGACGCTTTGGACCTGTTGGATGAAGAACGTGACATAGCAGCCGCCCGCTCCGCGATTTACCAACAGGATCTTCGTCATTATCACAGTCGCCGAGTCAGAACCAGAGCCTTTCAGGAAGGAGATTTGGTGCTTCGGCTCATTCAAGACCAGACTGATATGCATAAGCTATCCCCACCTTGGGAGGGACCTTTCGTGGTCAGCAAGAATCTGCACAACGGGTCATACTATCTGATCGATATTCGAGAGCATAAAGACTCACGTACATCAGAGGAAGAGACCAACAGGCCGTGGAACATAGCTCATCTTCGGCCTTACTGTACCTGAGCCATTGGCTCTACTTATGTATATATTACGACGATGTATATATTATGATTAAATATAATAAACTGGAACCTCAACTAAAGTGGGGTATCTGTCCTTTTACATCATGTGTGGTTACACGGAGTTGTTCTAAAGCGGCCTCCGGTTTACCCCTTGAGTTAGCTTTTCAAAAGCATCATGTTATATCACTTGGGGGCTTGGTCGTGTCCGAACCAATGCAACACCTCTTGATAGGCGAGCGCCACCAGATCACTTGGGGACTTGATCACGTCTAAACCAGTCACGCCTACTGATCGGCCTAAGGCCACAGAATCACTTGGGGGCTTGGTCGAACCCGAACCATTGCCACGCCTCTTGATCGGCATAAATGCCACGGTTTCATTTCGGGACCTAGCTGACTTGAACCATAGCTACACCTATCAGGAGCTTGGTCATGTCCGACCATGGTAACGCCATCTGATCGGCTCAAATAAGCCCCTTTTTGCAAATGGTTTTATCATTGCCTTTGCCTCACAATTTTCTTTGATAGATATTTCTTTCTTTTTGTTGCGTTTTTTAAACCGACAAGACTTTAAAACCGGTTCACACTGTCAATTGACGGAACACGGTTCATTTTTAATCCGGAGACTATTTTCCCGGTTTGATTTTTTGTTAACATCCTATTACGGAGTAACACGGTGCTTTATTATAACCCGGCATGGTTTACATGGTAAACCGGCATTATATATATACAGGAGCTGCTATCTCCTCCAATAGTGTGGGTTTATGAAACCTCCGTTTCAAGATTAGCTAAGCCAACTTCATGCCCAACGATGGCAGGTATCATGTATCTCAAAAGATTTGATCATATGCTTACATTTCAGATATTTTGATTTCACATATGCAGACATCATACTACGCCTGACGGTACAACCGCGGTGGCACTTTAAGATTTTTATATTGCAGAAAATACTTTGGAAAGTTCATCACCCGAAGGAAGAACAAGTTGCAGTAATTATGCACGAAGGCATATCAAAATCAAGAGTATCGGCTAGCCTATTACAAGGCAACACGGTGCCCAAAACAAGATCATTGTTTTTTCAAAGGAGAAGCAGTTTAAACCAGCTTCTGGTTCAAGCTTGGTCACCAGCCTGGCCTGATGGTTGTGGGTCATCCCCTACCGCTTCAACTTCAGTTTCTCTACCCAGCGGCTGGAAATCAACAGTTGTCCAGTCGATTCCCATTAATGCTTGAAAGACAGCTTCATCATGGATCAACAACGACGGTTCAATATCGGGAGCATAAGTATGCTTATGGATTGGAGGGATAAGATTTTCCGCTTCATGAATTGGTGCAGCTACTCGCTTGTTTTGATTGTCATATTGGGCTTGATAATGAGACAAGTCTGCTTCGTCAGCCAATTGACAAGCTAGCGGACGCACCTCCCAATTTATTGCTCGCAGATCCGCTTCACTAAACTCTGACCCGTCTTCCTTCAAGCTGGGATAGCCCTGAGCCGCTTCAATAGGATCAAAATCCGGCACCCAAGCTTTTTCCCGGATTAAGGCATTGATCGCACCGGTTCGAGCAGTAGATTTCTTCAGCTCTTCAACCCGGGCAGGAAGCACCGACAGTTTCTGCAGAGTGTCCTGAATCAAAGTGGGCGCCGGCTTGTTGTGGGATGCAGTACAGATGATCCGCTGTGCACCAGTGTACAGTTGTTCGATCAACGTATAGGCGGCTTTCAATTTCTTCCGCACATCTGACCCCAAATGACCAATGCGTGTCCCTGAAATATCACAAAGGGTTAACAAACCGGCAGCTCTATAAGACGGCAGGATCAATTCAGAAATCAAACCGGCTTACCAAAGATAGCAGTGGTCATGGCATGCACATGCCGCTTTATGCTGGTCAGTTCATCCACCACCGGTTTTAGTGCAGCCTTGGCGTCTTCTGCTCGTTTGGTTAAAGCGGATTTTTCAGTAGCCCAATCCGCCCGCTCCTTCTTGAAATCCTTCTTAAGTTGTTCCATGACGCTTAAGGCGCTGGTCAACTCCTCTTTTTCTTTTGAGGTTTCAGTCTGTTGGGACTTCAGATTTTCTTGGAGATCGGCGATTTGGGTCTCTTTTGTCTTCAGCTCAGCCTGCATACAGACAGTTATATGATTCAGCAAGCAGTGCAAGAATTGAAGCACCAACCACATAACAAGTTATGCACTTGGCGCTTGGGGGATAATGCCTATTTGATCTTCATATTTCACTTGATTATGAAGTCCCAAGCTCAATACAAGTATTCAACTTGGCACATGGGGGCTAATGGCTATTTGTTCAAATAAGTTCTGATGCGGCGATATTAATTACTTAAGTCCCGGTTTAACTACACTAAGTTGAACCGGCCCTTGGGGGCTACATCAGCGAATTTCGAGGCATTAAGATTTATATTAGTAAGTCCCGGTTTGAAAGAAGATTACAAACCGGTCCTTGGGGGCTAGGCGCGTCAGCAAAAATTGAAGCATACAAGCAGGAAAGAGCATATGGAAGTTACCTCATATTTATCTTTCATCATGTTAACCAGACCGGCTTCATAGTCACGACTGGTATACAGCCGGTTCAGATAGCTGGAATGGATGTCTTGGGCGTTCAGAGCAACGTAAGTCGCCAGATCAACATTCCACTTGCCCTTGCCAAAGGCAGCAAATTCTTCCTTGGCAGTATGTTTAGACAAAGCGACAGGATTGCTTGGCTCTGTATGGCCAATGCCAGTAATAACAACTTCATCATCCTTGGCGTCGCCGGTTTGCATTGGGGCCGTCAGTTTATCAGTAGACTTGGATGGACTGGTGGATTTCTCAATCCGGATGGGGCTTCTGGGCTGGTCAACAGGACCGGAGGTATCAACATGTCTCTCTTCAGCAATAAAATCATCATCTTGTGGTGGTGGGTCGTTTGGCACATCCTCACGGATGGCCGCTTCAGGGTTGAGTACTCTGTCCAGTTCAGGAATAGCATCTTCTTCAGCCGCTTTATCTAGGCGAGCCTTCTTGCTTGGCTTAGGCTTGGCCCTGAAAGGAGTAACAAAGGTCAGTACAGTATATGCTACAAAGTAATACACCAGAAGCATTATGATAAGTATGGCTTACCCAAGCACCGTTTTGAGCGGCGGCAGCTGGGTAGCTGATGACTCGCCAGATGATGAATGGGAAGTGACCTGATAATCGGAGTCAGACGGATTAAGAGGTTGACGAAAACAGCCCATTTTAGGACAAGCACTGACAGGCAAATTAGAGACCTCTGAATGGCGTTTCTGAACCGGACTATTCGGTAAACCGGCGGAGGTAACTACCTGGCCACTATGCCGGGTCGTGCGGCGAGCTTCGTGCTGTTGGGTCTTCATAAGAAATTTGGGATCCAAGTAAGCAAGAGGATGAGAAAATTTAACCTTCCGGTTTGCCTGACGGATTTTTTGTGAAGGCAAAGGATCTGAATCGGAGGAAAGAATAATTACCTCTGCAACATCAGCATGACTGGCTTCGGCATCATCCTGACAAATATCATCATCAATAAGGCGCGTGAAAAATAAGCCAAGTGAATCAAGTTCTACCTCAAGGTCCGGGTTACCCACATCGTCATCAGCAGCCGGATCTGAGGATGCAGTGGTTCTTTTCCTGTGGGTAGTCTTCTTCATAGCTTTAGTCTTTTGCCGGATTGATCTTTCCGGTTTGTCTGGTTTTTCTAGTTTCTCCTGCGATAGCTTCTTGCTCCAAAACGGATCATTGCCCTATTTAAACAGGCATTGATATTAAACAATGACCAGATATATCAATAACAGGTTCAGAAAAAAGAACAATCAAACTCTTACAACTGGCGGTTTGTTGGTGGCACAAAAGGGAAGCAGGCCGGTTCGAGCACAGACGTGTTCCGGTTCATTCAGCATTTTATTCACAGCCTATGTGATTTCTTCGTCGGTAAGCTGGATGTTAGCATGTCGCAATGGGTCATCAACACTGCCAGTATACTCGCACATCAAACCGGAGCGCTGACTAAGGGGCAGTATGCTCCACGATATCCAACAGTGAGCGAGATCAACTCCTGTTAAACCATTGGCCATGAAGGCTCTGAGCTTGGACAGTTGAGGAGAGTATTTGCTTCTCTCCTTGGCAGTCAACCTTTGCGGAAAGGGGTGTGTATTGCTAAGCCGCTCCGGACGAAAGCCAGGCAAAGGATTTTCACCAGCAGGGGAGGTGTCTCTGTAATAGAACCATGTTTGATTCCACTCTTTGGGGTGGCTGTGTAGCTTGGCGTGAGGGTATGTGACCTCTTTCCTTTTCTGAATCGCCACACCGCCCAATTCCGTATTGGAACCGTCAGAAAACTCAGTACGGCGGTTTAGATGGAAACAGTCTCTGAACAACTCCACTGTGGGCTCCTCTTGAAAAAACACCTCATAGAGCACTTGGAAGTGACACATGTTTGTAACAGAGTTGGGACCAGTGTCTTGTGGGTGGAGTTGAAAATCGGCTAAAACGTCCCGGTAAAATTTAGAACCGGGCGGCTTAAAGCCCCGGGCTAAGTGATCTACGAAAACGACGACCTCTCCTTCTTGAGGTGTGGGAGGGCATTATTTGCCAGGAGCTCTCCAATGGATGGTGTTTTTGCTGCCTAAAGCGCCGATCAGGACTAAATTATTCAGTTGAGTCTCTGTGACGCGAGAAGGAACCCAGTTGCACTCATATACTTGCTTGGCCATGATGAAATCTACAAGATAGGTAATTCCGGTTCAAGAATGCATTTATTAAAGTGCACTGGTATGTACAATGTTAAACCGGAGATAGCTCTATCTAAACCGGAGTTTTATGAAGCAACAGCATCTGGCAATTCAATAAGGGGACTAATGATATATACCGGTTTGGCAATTTTTCTACAAAGTTAAACCACCGGATCTAAGCATTGAAACAGTTGAGATTGCGGATAGATAAGTGTACAAAAACAGATTTCACAAGATTTCTCTACAGCGACGGATCTGAAGCAAGTTCAAAAAAGAAGGAAAATATTCAAGGTTCAAAAAAGAACAGTACCGAATCAATGGGCAGAGATACAGGTAGATCTATGGTCTTGAGGCATATAAGTAAAGGCGGATGCTAAGAACTACCGCTACACAGAGCAAAGGTTCACAGGTTCATCTAGGATCTATCATATGAGTACGAAGCAGACGATGAACACTGAAGAACTTGGAAACCCTAGAACGGATCTACGGAGGAAAAGGTGAAGAACTCACCGGAGCCGAGGAAGAAACAGAAGGTCGCCGCGATGCTCTGGTACAATCAGGGTGATGTAGCGGCCAAGGTTGGAGCAGAAGTCGTCGACGGCGGCGGAGCTCCGAAGCTGGACGACGCGGGGAAGACGAAGCAGAAGGGCACGAAGGAGAAAAAGAAATGACCCTTCAGTCTTATTTATAAGGCAAGGGGCATGTGTCAGGCGCGAAAATCAAGGAACTGTGGGTCTGGAAACGGAGCTGTCGCCTCGATTGTCGCAGACCTATTAAACAAAAAAGGTATCATGGATAAGTTTCTTTATAACAGGTGATGTCACGCCGGTTTACAACGACCAGAGAAGATGACATCACGGCGATTCAACAAACTACAAGAAGGTGTTGAAGATGAAGATTTTTGCTAAGGATTGACATGAACCTGTTCAAATCAATCTGGGGCCTAATGTTGAGGATATCACTACTGGGCGTAAACCGGCCTATCTGGGCCGGGTTAACTTCTTCAGTAGTTAACTATGTTGAAACCCAAGAAGGCAGATGAGGGCTCAAGGCCCATAGTCGGTTCAAGGCCTGTAGCCGTAAACCGACGTTGGTATGTAACTTGTATTGTAAGTTAGGAATAAGTAGAGACCAAACCGGACACATCTATGAGCCGGTATTGGGAATCTGTGAACCGACGGGCGTCACCCGTGTATATAAGGGGACGACCCAGCGGCGGTTCAGAGAACAGACAACAACTCGAGACATAGGCGAAGCTTGTTTCCTCCCTAGTCATCGAAACCCCATCAATCCCATCACAACTAGACGTAGGCTTTTACCTTCATCGAAGGGGCCGAACTAGTATAAACTCTCTTGCATCCCTGTGTCTGCTTTAACCCCTTCAAGCTAACCCGTCGCGATGGGTTAGCTTGAAGGGGTTAAAGCGGACACAGGGATGCAAGAGAGTTTATACTAGTTCGGCCCATTCGATGAAGGTAAAAGCCTACGTCTAGTTGTGATGGGATTGATGGGGTTTCGATGACTAGGGAGCAAACAAGCTTCGCCTATGTCTCGAGTTGTTGTCTGTTCTCTGAACCGCCGCCGGGTCGTCCCCTTATATACACGGGTGACGCCCGTCGGTTCACAGATTCCCAATACCGGCTCATAGATGTGTCCGGTTTGGTCTCTACTTATTCCTAACTTACAATACAAGTTACATACCAATGCCGGTTTACAGCTACAGGCCTTGAACCGACTATGGGCCTTGAGCCCTCATCTGCCTTCTTGGGTTTCAACATAGTTAACTACTGAAGAAGTTAACCTGGCCCAAATAGGCCGGTTTACGCCTAGTAGTGATATCCTCAACAGTATTGCTATCAATCCCGAGCGAGTTCAAGCCGTCCTTGATTGGACTCCACCTGAAATGGTTAAGCAAGTTCGGGGCTTCCTTGGCTTAGCGAGCTATTGTCGCCGCTTCGTCGAGAATTTCTCCAAGGTTGCTAAACCTCTAACTGAACTCCTCAAGAAAGATAAAAGTTCGAGTGGACCCCACAGTGCGAGTTCAGCTTTCAGGAACTAAAAAGATGCCTGACATCTGCTCCCGTACTGGTACCACCAGATTTCTCCAAGGACTTTATTATCTATTGCGACGCCTCATGACAAGGACTAGGTTGCATACTCATGCAAGATCGTCAGGTAATTGCCTATGCTTCACGGCAATTACACCCCCATGAGGAAAACTATCCCACACATGATCTAGAGCTTGCAGTTGTAGTCCATGCACTTAAAACTTGGCGACATTACCTTCTTGGTAATCGTTGCGAGATCTTCACTGATCACCAAAGTTTGAAATATATCTTCACCCAACCGGATTTGAATCTCAGGCAAAGACGTTGGGTCGAGTTGATCTCGGATTACGACTTAGGAATAACTTACACCCCGAGTAAAGCCAATGTCATGGCTGATGCACTAAGTCGTAAATTTTATTGTAACAACCTGATGTTACAACAAAGTCAACCACTTCTCCACGAGGAATTTCGTAAGCTTAACCTTCACATTGTTCCTCAAGGATTCCTATCCACCCTGGTGGCGAAACCGACCCTGATGGATCAGATCATAACCGCCTAGAGGTATGACAAGGGAATATCTCGGATCAAGCAGAACATTGCTAGCGGAGCTGCTACGTGTTTCTCTGTGAATGATCAAGGTGTTGTCTTCTTTGAGAACCGCCTGGTGGTTCCCAAGAAACAACAACTATGACAACTGATCCTTAAGGAAGCTCGTGAATCCCCTCTTACTATTCATCCCGGTAGTACTAAAATGTATCAAGACCTATGCCAGAGGTTTTGGTGGACTAGGATGAAGAGAGAAATTGCTCAATACATTGCTAGTTGTGACGTCTGTCGTCGTGTTAAAGCAGAGCATCAATGGCCTGCTAGCACCCTTCAACCTTTGGCTATTCTTGAATGGAAATGGGACAAAATCAGTATGGATTTCATTACTGGGTTTCCCAGGACCAAGAGAGGGAATAATGCTATCTTCGTCGTGATCGACCGTCTTCCAAAGTAGCCCACTTCCTACCTGTTCGTGAGAGTATCACCGCTAGCCAACTAGCTGACCTATACATCTCTCGAATAGTGTCTCTTCATGGTGTCCCATTGGAAATTAACTCGGACCATGGGAGTCTCTTCACCTCTCAATTTTGGGAAAGTTTCCAAAATGTTATGGGAACTCGTCTCTCTTTTAGCACCACCTTCCACCCCCAATCAAGTGGTCAGGTAGAGCGAGTAAATCAAATTCTGGAAGATATGCTCCGAGCTTATGTCATCTCATTCGGAATGGATTGGGAGAAATGCCTTCCATTTGCGGAGTTCGCTTATAACAACAGTTATCAAGCTAGCTTGGGCAAAGCTCCTTTCGAAGTTCTCTATGGACGAAAATGTCGAACGCCTCTTACCTTGTTAGAAACCGGGGAAAGACAACTCTTTGGCCCGGATATGATTCAGGAAGCAGAAGAGCAGGTTCGCGTTATTCTTGAGAAATTGAAAACAGCCCAATCTCGTCAAAAGAGCTAATATGATCATAAACATAAGCTCATGACTTATGAAGTCGGCGAGAAGGCTTACCTTCGGGTTACTCCGTTAAAGGGAACCCATCGTTTCGGTATCAAAGGCAAATTGGCTCCTCGTTACATTGGACCCTTTCGCATTCTTGCCAAACGAGGAGAAGTTGCCTGCCAATTGGAACTACCTCCGCATCTTTCCAGAGTTCACGATGTCTTCCACGTTTCTCAACTCAGGCGTTGCCTCGCGGATCCTATCCGTGGAGTGGACCACGAAACGCTTGATCTACAAGATAATCTCTCATATCGGGAATATCCCATTCGTATCCTTGATCAAGCCGAGCATACCACTCGACGCCATAACATCAAGTTTCTTACGGTTCAATGGTCACACCACACTGAAAAGGAAGCCACTTGGGAAAGGGAGGATCGTCTTTGACTCGAGTACCCCACCTTCTTCCCAACGGATCCTAAATCTCGGGACGAGATTCTTTTGAGTGGGGGTGAGTTGTCACACCCTAGCTAGTTCATGCATTAGAGTGTTGCATCATGTTTAATTTCCCAGAAAACTGAAATGGGGATGACAGAACCCCCAGCACCCCCCTGCAACAACTAGGGTTTACTAAAAACTTTTTCAATGAACCTGAAATGCCCTTCTAAAAAGTCCACCCTTTTTGTTTTGGGTTAAAACCTTTGACAAAAATGGTGCACACTTTTCTAGGACATCTTAAGGTCATTGGATTAATTCATATAGTATTTGCATTTTGGCATTTAAATGCTATAAAATATTTTAAATGCTCAAATAATCATAAACTAAAATGTTTACTGTTGGATATATTCTAAGCAGTAGCCATGATTAGTTTTATGATTTTCGGAAATTCCCTGGCATTTTTAATAAAGCCCTGAAGTTACAGAAATAATAGAAAACGGAAAAAAAGGAGAGAGAGAGAGAGAGAAAGGATCCAACCACTTACCTAGCGCAGCCCACCAGGCAGCCCACTGGCCGGCCCAGCACTGCGCTGGCCGGCGCCAGTCATCGCCTACCTCTGCCAGTAGGCAGAGGAGGGACACGGCACACGCGCCCGAGCTTTCCACGCCACCACCCTGCTCGTTTGGTTCGCCTGGTCACCGCCTCGACACCGCGAACGCCTCCTCGGTGTCGCCCCGGTCTACCCAACACCTCACACTCCCCCCCTACTCTCTCCCTCGCTCCCTCGACGCCATGGCCGACGCAGCCGCGCCCGCGCCGTCGTGAAGCCCGCAGCCACTGCCGTCCACTCGTCACCTCGCCGTGCCAACAAGCTTCCCCGTTGTCCACTGCTTTGCCTCGACCGATCCCCGAGCGCTCGCTCGCCCCGGAGACGCTGCACCGAGCTCGTCCCGATCCGCCATCGCCGGAGATCCCCCTCGCTACATCGACCGCTCCAGCTCTTCCCCGAGCTCGCCATTTGCTCCCCTGCACTCGCAGTGAGCCACTGACCCTTCTCCCCCTCTCTGTTCTAGCTCTCGTGCACCGTACGCGCCGCCTCGAGTTCGCCCGCACGCACCGCCGCCTGTGCTCTCCGCCGACGAGTCTCCGGCCATCTAATGGTCTGGCCGTCGTGCCCAACTTCCTCCCCGCGCCGCGTAGAGCACGTACGTGCCCCGCATGAGCCACCACAACCGTCACAACAACGACCCCGAGCTCACCCGAGCTCCGGCGACTGCCAAGGTCGACGCCGGCGACGACTTCGACCACCCAGGCCCAACCACCTACACGACTCAACGCGGATGAGTGCCCGCGTTACGCAGATGCCCTCTGCCGGCCATTTGGTCACCGGAGGAGGAAACCCGCACCCCTCCGTCGTCCCTGGCCTTGCCGGCGATGAGCCGTTGACCTGGTCCAGCGGGTTTGACCCCGCTTGATCGGGGTTTGACTTCCCCCTGACTCACTGACATGTGGGCCCCAGGCCACTAACTAAAGTAGGTTAGTATTAGTTTAACGCTAACTAAACTTAGTTAGTTTATTTGAGACTGATAGACGGGACCCATAGGTCAGGGTTGACCTGGACCATCTCAGTTGACCGCTACGTCACACTGACACCAGGCTGATGCAGTAAATCCTTTTCTGGATTTATTCTTATACAGGAAATTCCAGAAAATATTACAAACTTCAAAAATTCATAACTTTTAATCTATAACTCCAAATGCAAAGATTTATATATGAAGTTTGATCAGAAAAATTCAATCTTTCCATCTGTGATGGTTTCATGCATGACAAAACACTTTAACCTTGATTTTTAGGTGAAACAAGCTAATACACTTATAATTCTTAAGAACATAAGCTTCCATTTGAATCTTTGATTCAAATGGACCCAATCCAACTTGTTTCACATTGCATTAGGCAGGACACCTCATATTTCCATGTCATAGCATGCATCATATTGTTGCATATTACCATGTGATGATTGTATTATGTGGTGTCTTTCGTGGTAGGTTCTGCCTCCGAGGATATTTCCGAGTATCCAGCTGAAGGGCAGTACCCTACTACTACTCCATCAGGCAAGCAGCCCCATTGATCATATCGATACAATCCCATGTTCTCGCTTCTGCTCTCATTTACTGCATTAAGACAACAACGTTTCAAACTGCTGTGTGCTACGGTAGTTGAACCCTTATCCTCTGCATGACCTGTCATTGCCACAGTAACTAGATGAAACCCACTAGCATGTGTAGGAGTTGATTGAGCCATGTATGTGTCTCCTACCTTGCTATGTCTGCTATGCTTAGAGTTGTGTCAGGTCTGGTTCATCTGGGTGATGGGCTAGAGTGAAATGATTACGTTGGTAATGTGAGGGATGTGTTGAACATGATTTGGTAAAGGTATCGATGAGAGGCCATGTAGGAGTACATGGTGGGTTGTTTCATTGAGGTCGTCCCTAAGAACTGAGATATGTATGTGTGATTTAAGAATCAGTTACTACCATGCATTGGGATCCTTAATTGACCCTCTCGGCTTCTTAATCACCCTAGTACTCTGTCTAGGAGTTGCAACTAGTTTCTGGTGTTCGTAGGTTATGTGTTGGCGGCCGTGCGTAGCGCTGACCCTAGGGGTGGGCTATGATGTGGTAGATACACCGTGGCACGGTGTACCGAGTCACCCGTTTGGTGTCTCGGGAACCCTCTTCACATCGTTCGGGGCCGTATGTGGAAACCTCGGCCGGACTCCCTGCGGATGGAACTTGTGTTGGGGAACATAGCAAAATTTTAAAATTTTCTACGTATCACCAAGATCAATCTATGGAGTCATCTAGCAACGAGGGAGAGAGGAGTGCATCTACATACCCTTGTAGATCGCGCGCGGAAGCGTTCAAGAGAACGGGGTTGATGGAGTCGTACTCGTCGCGATCCAAATCACCGATGACCTAGCGCCGAACGGACGGCACCTCCACGTTCAACACACGTACGGTTGGGAAGACGTCTCCTCCAACTTGATCCAGCAAGGGGGAAGGAGAGGTTGATGAAGATCCAGCAGCACGACGGCGTGGTGGTGGAAGCAACGGTGATCTCGGCAGGGCTTCACCAACCTCAGGGAGAGGGAGGAGTGTCGCGGGAGGGAGAGGGAGGCGCCAGGCGCTAGGGTGCGGCTGCTCTCCCCCCCCCCCCCCCACTATATATAGGACACCTAGGGGGTGCGCCGGACCTAGGAGATTGCATCTCCAAGGGGGGGGGCGGCCAAGGGGGTGGAGTGCCCCCCAAGCCAAGTGGGGCGCCCCCACCCCTAGGGTTTCCAACCCTAGGCGCAGGGGGGGCCCATGGAGGGGGCGCACCAGCCCACTAGGGGCTGGCCCACTCCAACTTCGGCCCATGGGGCCCTCCGGGATAGGTGGCCCCACCCGATGGACCCCCGGACCCTTCCGGTGGTCCTGGTACAATACCGATTACCCCTGAAACCTTCCCGATGGCCGAAACTTGACTTCCTATATATAAATCTTCACCTCCGGACCATTCCGAAACTCCTCGTGACATCCGGGATCTCATCCGGGACTCTGAACAACTTTCGGGTTACCGTATGCTAATATCTCAACAACCCTAGCGTCACCGAACCTTAAGTGTGTAGACCCTACGGGTTCGGGAGACATGCAGACATGACCGAGACGACTCTTCGGTCAATAACCAACAGCGGGATATGGATACCCATGTTGGCTCCCACATGCTCCTCGATGATCTCATTGGATGAACCACGATGTTGAGGATTCAATCAATCCCGTATACAATTCCCTTTGTCAATCGGTACGTTACTTGCCCGAGACTCGATCGTCAGTATCCCAATACCTCGTTCAATCTCGTTACCGGCAAGTCACTTTACTCGTACCGTAATGCATGATCCCGTGATCAACCACTTGGTCACATTGAGCTCATTATGATGATGCATTACCGAGTGGGCCCAGAGATACCTCTTCGTCATACGGAGTGACAAATCCCAGTCTCGATTCGTGCCAACCCAACAGACACTTTCGGAGATACCTGTAGTGTACCTTTATAGTCACCCAGTTACGTTGTGACCTTTGGCACACCCAAAGCACTCCTACCGTATCCGGGATTTGCACAATCTCATGGTCTAAGGGAATGATACTTGATATTTGGAAAAGCTATAGCAAACGAACTACACGATCTTTGAGCTATGCTTAGGATTGGGTCTTGTCCATCACATCATTCTCCTAATGATGTGATCCCGTTATCAATGACATCCAATGTCCACAGTCAGGAAACCATGACTATCTTTTGATCAACGAGCTAGTCAACTAGAGGCTCACTAGGGACGTGTTGTGGTCTATGTATTCACACATGTATTACGATTTCCGGATAACACAATTATAGCATGAACAATAGACAATTATCATGAACAAAGAAATATAATAATAACCATTTTATTATTGCCTCTAGGGCATATTTCCAATAGTATCCCACTTGCACTAGAGTCAATAGTCTAGTTACATTGTGATGAATCGAACACCCATGCAGTTCTTGTGTTGATCATGTTTTGCTCTAGGGAGAGGTTTAGTCAACGGATCTGCCACATTTAGGTCCGTATGTACTTTACAAATATCTATGTCTCCATTTTGAACACTTTCACGAATGGAGTTGAAGCAATGCTTGATATGCCTGGTCTTCCTGTGAAACCTGGGCTCCTTGGCAAGGGCAATAGCACCAGTGTTGTCACAGAAGAGAGTCATCGGGCCCGACGCATTGGGTATGACTCCTAGGTCGGTAATGAACTCCTTCACCCGGATTTCCTCTTGTGCTGCATCCGAGGCTGCCATGTACTCCGCTTCACATGTAGATCCCGCCACAACTTTGCTTGCAACTGCACCAGCTTACTGCCCCACCATTCAAAATATACACGTATCCGGTTTGTGACTTAGAATCATCCAGATCTGTGTCGAAGCTAGCATCGACGTAACCCTTTACGACGAGCTCTTCGTCACCTCCATAAACGAGAAACATATCTTTAGTCCTCTTCAGGTACTTCAGGATATTCTTGACCGTTGTCCAGTGTTCCATGCCGGGATTACTTTGGTACCTTCCTACCAAACTTACGGCTAAGTTTACATCAGGTTTGGTACACAGCATAGCATACATGATAGACCCTATGGCCGAGGCATAGGGGACGACACTCATCTTTTCTCTATCTTCTGCCGTGGTCGGGCATTGAGCCATGCTCAATCTCGTACCTTGCAATACAAGCAAGAACCCCTTCTTTGACTGATCCATTTTGAACTTCTTCAATATCTTGTCAAGGTACGTACTCCGTGAAAGACCAATGAAGTGTGACACCCCAAATTTTTGACCTTGTTTTATTAATTAAAATTTTGCCAGGAAATTAAAACTTTTATTTTCTGGGCTCCCTTTTTATTTTTGAACCTTTTTCCCCCTTGTTATTATGGAGTTTTTCCCCAAAGTGAAAACTTTTCAAATATGTTTTTGGACTTGTTTAACCTCTCAAGAAAAACTTTTCTTTTATTAGTAGAACTAATTACATAATTAATTGGCTTGATCTTTATTTTCTTGAAAAATGGTTTTTCCAAGGTTACATGGCCATATTTGAACTACAACCATTTGATAAATTCACTTAAAGTTCCAACCAAAATTTGGAGATGTCATGTGATGTTTTTAAATCACTTTTGTGAAAAAATATCTTTTATTCTTGTAATATTTTGAGCTCTGCATCAATTTTTCTTCTCTGGTCCAGAGTGCAATTTTGCACTACAACCCATTTAGATATTTCTTTCTAGCCTCCACCAAAATTATGGGATGTTGATAGTAACATATGATTCAACATTATGCAAAAACCTAGTATTGTTCTTTGAAAATTTTGAGTGAATCAACCTCTTTTCCATTCTGGTCCAGCCTTGTGATTTCTACTGCAACCCTATTTATTTTTGCTCCAGTAACCTTGTGCCTTCTCCTACTTGTAGACAGCCCTACCAAACCCCTAAGTCCAGGAGCATGCACCCATTTGAATATTTTTGGTTCATGAAATACTGCCATTTATCTCCTGTCCAGAACTGGAGTTCAGCAAAACTTGCACTAGCAAGTTTCTCCTTTTGTCCAAATGACCTCACCACTCTCTCTTGCATCTAAGGAGAAACTGATCTGGAGAATTTTGCCACTCCAAGAAATGCCTAAGTGACCTTGGCATTTTGTCATACACCTTATGGGCATGATCTATTTTGACATAACTTTTGTCATTGCACTATGGATTTGCACCTCTGATCAAACTAACATGTCCACTAGACTCCCAGATGCTCCTAACCTAGGTTTGCTAAGTGCCAGCCTCACCCAAGCCCGATGGCATGCACTGGCATTGTGTCGAACACATCCTGTGCGCGCTCTGGGCGCGAGCAGAGCACGCGTTTTGCACGTGCCGCGCCCGAGCCGACGCGTCGCGCCCCTGGTCAGCCCGCACTGCAGAACCACGCCACTCGCTCTCTTCTCACCGCAACACGCCAAGCAGTCCCTCACCACGTCCCCGACAGGCCAGGAGCTAGCCGCCACGGCCGCCGACAGCCCCTGCTCCGTTCAGCGCCGCCCAAGCCTCTCCCGCTCGCCACCTGGCTCCTGGAACAGCACGAGCTCATCCACAAGCATGTCCACTAGCGCCCGTCGCCGCCACGACGCCCTAGCTACAAAATGGCGGTCACCGGCGACCTTATCCGCGGCCACCATCGGAACCGACCTCGTCGCGCTATAAAAGGAGGCCCCCGAGCTCATCCGAGCACTCAGGCGACCTCAGGCCACCCCCATGGCACCCTCACAGCCAGCAATCGTCGGGGGAAAGCCGTCTTCCCCAACTCCGGCCGGTTCGACCGCTGCCACGTCCCAGCTCCATTCACCGCAACCAGAGCCCCTCCCGTCCGTCCAACGCCACCAAATGACTCCACTTCGACTTGCGGAGCCGCCCAGCTACTCAAACCCGACCGGGAGCCACCGCAGTTCAAGCGCCCAAAACTCCCAAAGCCACCGGCCGCCGCGAAGCTCGCCGCCGGCGACTCCCTTCATCCCCACCTGACTGACAACCACCGGAAAGACCGCCCTCGAACCGCGGATCCATCCCCACCCTCGGTGTCTCGAACGGTGCCACCGTTCGCCGGTGAGTGTCGCCGGAGTTCCTCCTCCGCTCGGGACAAAGGAAGAGGAGGGAGAGGACTAGTCAAACCTGACCAGTGGGCCCCCTGGACCCACTGTCAGTGACCCACCCCCGCCGCCACGCGTGTTAAGTGAAAGCGTAAAACCCCCAAGTAGGTAACCCCTACTTAGAAAGCATATTCGTGGCTGAAACGTTTTCTTTTTGTTTTATTTTTAAAAACAGATTTTGACCAGAACTTTGACTGGTTATATCTTTTTAAATATAACTCCAAATGAATTGATTCTTTTTCCTACATCTCTCAAATTCTGTCTAGTTTATTTTAAGATTTATTACAAAATTTTCCAAACAACTTTTTTGTACTGTTTTTGAAATATGTGTTATTTGCATATTTTTGAAAATAGGATTTTTGAAGAGAAGAAAGCTTTCAAAAGATTTGGAGTGCACCCTGCCTTTCCACACCATGAAGGCAAGCATTCTGAACCCCGGAATAATATTTTTGGTGTGTTAGTTGACACGTTTATAACACCATCTTATTTCGGAGAACTTGTTATTTCATGTGATATGATCATTTTGCATGGATGCATATTAGTGATTTCCTTGCTGTTGGAAATGAATATCCATGTGATGGTAATCCGGGAAAGCCTCTGCCTTGGGTAGGCGTGAGCGTATCGCCGGTCTCCGTCGGACGGTTATGTCTGGTATGGCATAGTAAGGTATAATGAGTGTTGATTTGTTGGTTGAAAAGTTTTGCTATACATATCATGCAGGGAATATCTAAGCCTCCTGAGTCAGCCATAGATCGAGTCTTGTTCCGGTAACCCCCATACTTGTTTCGTACTGCCACTAGTCCCTGCCGTAGGTAGGGTATGGTTCAGTAAGTTGTTAACCCTTGTCTTGGCACACACCGTACAGAGAGGCCATGGTGGAAGATACCGGTTGTAGCCGGTAGGCATGCCACCTGGTCCGGGGGCATGGGTGTATCCAGTTGGGACCGAGAGGGGGGCACCCCTTAGAGCGCGCGATAGAAATTTGATCCCATGCTACGCGAGGTTGTAGCCTCCCCACTTAGATTTTTGCTTAACAGGTGTCATGGGTGATTCCAGACACGAGTAAAAGCTGGTGTGTGCAAGTCAGGTGTGTTTCAATTAAAAGACCGTAGACGGAATTAGTCCGATGGACTAAAGGAATCCGTTACTCGTGGGTAAAGAGTACACTCTCTGCAGAGATATCAAACCTATTCGAATAGCCGTGTCCATGGTTAAGGATTACAGTCTGGGATGGGTCAAGTGTCGGTCTTAGTGTCGGTCTTCGGAGGAGAAACCACTAAACTCGAATATTGATGATGACATGTGATATATGATGGTTATGATTGTTATCATTATGGACTAACCATTTGCATTGTTTGAAATAATGAATATCCCTGGGACGGTACCACCTCCTGGATATTCACTATGATTATAAGCCCTTTATGCGGCGTCGCTCAGACGCCCGACTGTGGCATGTTTGTTATTTCATGTTCATATAAGCCCTTTATGTGGCATCGCTCAGACGCCCGACTGTGGCATGTTTGTTATTCCATTTTC
This sequence comes from Triticum urartu, assembly GCF_056163025.1. Lineage (NCBI taxonomy): Eukaryota > Viridiplantae > Streptophyta > Magnoliopsida > Poales > Poaceae > Triticum > Triticum urartu. The sequence continues at coordinate 422,162,354 of NC_141877.1, read as the reverse complement.
TCATAAGCCCTTTATGTGGCGTCGCTCAGACGCCCGACAGAGGCATGTTTGTTATTTCATTTTTCTCATAAGCCCTTTATGTGGCGTCGCTCAGACGCCCGACTGTGGCATGCTTGTTATTTTATTTACTTTATAAGCCCCTTACGTGGTGTCGCTAAGACGCCTGACTGAGGCATGCTCACTTTTACTATCCTTTCGAGACGTCGCTTCAGGTAGCCGAACGGTGCATTTTATTTCTATTCTGTCATTGCATATTCCGGTTGCATATAAATAACCTGCTTGCATGCATCAAGATTTTATTTATGACTGACGATGTGATCATAGAATATTTCAGTGTATGTTGATCAATTATATTATACCTGTGTTCTTAATGTTTGTGAGTACATTCAAAGTACTCACTGGCTTGTCCCTGGCTATTGTCTTGGCCAGATTGCTTGCTTGGAGAGGAGCGTGGCGATGACAGCCTCGGGACCTAAGCAACGGTGATAGCAGCCTCGCGAAGATAGGAGTTAACCTGGTCAGCTGTTCCTGTTGGGAAATGGAGTCCCATAGACCCTGTTGATCCTCAAACCGCTTCCGCCCTCAACCACTAGAAACCATTTGATGTACTCATAGGCCACAATGGTCTTGTACTACATATTTTGTATTTTTGCTTGGAATTTCTGTATCAAGTTGGTGCCTCATCAGCTAACAGTAATCCTGGGGCTGGTGAGCACAACGGCCATTTTCTGGAAATTAATACCCGGAAAACCAGTCGTGACATGAAGCGTCTCGATCTATCTCTATAGATCTTGATGCCTAATATATAAGCAGCTTCTCCAAGATCCTTCATTGAAAAACACTTGTTCAAGTAGGCCTTTACGCTTTCCAAGAATTCTATATCATTTCCCATCAATAGTATGTCATCCACATACAATATGAGAAATGCTACAGAGCTCCCACTCACTTTCTTGTAAATGTAGGCTTCTCCATAAGTCTGCGTAAACCCAAATGCTTTGATCATCTCATCAAAACGAATGTTCCAACTCTGAGATGCTTGCACCAGCCCATAAATCAAGCGTTGGAGCTTGCACACCTTGTCAACATTCTTAGGATCGACAAAACCTTCCGGCTGCATCATATACAATTCTTCCTTAAGGAAACCATTAAGGAATGCCGTTTTTACGTCCATTTGCCATATCTCATAATCATAGAATGCGGCAATTGCTAACATGATTCGGACAGACTTCAACTTCGCTACGGGTGAGAAAGTCTCATCGTAGTCAACCCCTTGAACTTGTCGATAACCCTTAGCGACAAGCTGAGCTTTATAGATGGTTACATTACCATCCGCGTCTGTCTTCTTCTTAAAGATCCATTTATTTTCTATGGCTCGCCGATCATCGGGCAAGTCAGTCAAAGTCCATACTTCGTTTTCATACATGGATCCTATCTCGGATTTCATGGCTTCCATCCATTTGTCGAAATCTGGGCCCGCCATCGCTTCTTCATAGTTCGAAGGTTCACCATTGTCTAACAACATGATTTCCAAGACAGGGTTGCCGTACCACTCTGGTGTGGAACATGTCCTTGTGGACCTACGAAGTTCAGTAGCAACTTGATCTGAAGTTTCATGATCATCATCATTAACTTCCTCTCTAGTCGGTGCAGGCACCTCAGGAACATTTTCTTGAGCTACGCCACTAACCGGTTCAAGAGGTAATACTTCATCGAGTTCTACTTTCCTCCCACTTATTTCTTTCGAGAGAAACTCTTTCTCTAGAAAGGATCCATTCTTGGCAACAAAGATCTTGCCTTTGGATCTGAGGTAGAAGGTATACCCAATAGTTTCTTTAGGGTATCCTATGAAGACACATTTTTCCGACTTGGGTTCGAGCTTTTCAGGTTGAAGTTTCTTGACATAAGCATCGCATCCCCAAACTTTTAGAAACGACAACTTAGGTTTCTTCCCAAACCATAATTCATACGGTGTCGTCTCAACGGATTTTGACGGAGCCCTATTGAAAGTGAATGCGGCAGTCTCTAAAGCATAGCCCCAAAATGACAGTGGTAAATCGGTAAGAGACATCATATATCGCACCATATCCAATAGAGTGCGATTACGACGTTCGGATACACCATTACGTTGAGGTGTTCCAGGCGGCGTGAGTTGTGAAACTATTCCACATTTCCTTAAGTGTGTGCCAAATTCGTGACTCAAGTATTCTCCCCCATGATATGATCGCAAGAACTTGATTTTCTTGTCACATTGATTCTCAACCTCACTCTGAAATTCCTTGAACTTTTCAAAGGTCTCAGACTTGTGTTTCATTAAGTAGACATACCCATATCTGCTCAAGTCATCAGTGAGGGTGAGAACATAACGATAGCCACCGCGAGCCTCAACACTCATTGGACCGCACACATCAGTATGTATGATTTCCAATAAGTTGGTTGCTCACTCCATTGTTCCTGAGAACGGAGTCTTGGTCATTTTACCCATGAGGCATGGTTCGCACGTGTCAAATGATTCGTAATCAAGAGACTCCAAAAGTCCATCTGCATGGAGCTTCTTCATTCGTTTGACACCTATGTGACCAAGGCGGCAGTGCCACAAGTATGTGGGACTATCATTATCAACCTTACATCTTTTGGTATTCACACTATGAATATGTATAACATTATGCTCGCGATTCATTAAGAATAAACCATTCACCAGCGGAGCATGACCATAAAACATATCTCTCATATAAATAGAACAACCATTATTCTCGGATTTAAATGAGTAGCCATCTCGAATTAAATGAGATCCTAATACAGTGTTCATGCTCAAAGCTGGCACTAAATAACAGTTATTGAGGTTTAAAACTAATCCCGTAGGTAAATGTAGAGGCAGCGTGCCGACAGCGATCACATCGACCTTGGAACCATTCCCGGCGCGCATCATCACCTCGTCCTTCGCCAGTCTCCGCTTATTCCGCAGCTCCTGCTTTGAGTTACAAATGTGAGCCACCGCACCGGTATCAAATACCCAGGAGCTACTACGAGTACTGGTAAGGTACACATCAATTACATGTATATCACATATACCTTTAGTGTTGCCGGCCTTCTTGTCCGCTAAGTATTTGGGGCAGTTCCGCTTCCAGTGACCACTTCCCTTGCAATAAAAACACTCAGTCTCAGGCTTGGGTCCATTCTTTGACTTCTTCCCGGCAGCTTGCTTACCGGGCGTGGCAACTCCCTTACCGTCCTTCTTGAAGTTCTTTTTACCCTTGCCTTTCTTTAACTTAGTGGTTTTACTCACCATCAACACTTGATGTTCCTTTTTGATTTCCACCTCCGCTGATTTCAGCATTGAATATACCTCAGGAATGGTATTTTCCATCCCCTGCATATTGAAGTTCATCACAAAGCTCTTGTAGCTCGGTGGAAGCGACTGAAGGATTCTGTCAATGACCGCGTCATCCGGGAGATTAACTCCCAGCTGATTCAAGCGATTATGCAACCCAGACATTTTGAGTATGTGCTCACTGACAGAACTATTTTCCTCCATCTTACAACTGAAGAACTTGTCAGAGACTTCATAACTCTCGACCCGGGCATGAGCTTGGAAAACCATTTTCAGCTCTTCGAACATATCACATGCTCCGTATCTCTCAAAACGCTTTTGGAGCCCCGGTTCTAAGCAGTAAAGCATGCCGCATTGAACGAGGGAGTAATCATCAACACGTGACTGCCAAGCGTTCATAACGTCATGGTTCTCTGGGATGGGTGCGTCACCTAGCAGTGCTTCTAGGACATAATCTTTCTTGGCAGCTATGAGGATGATCCTCAGGTTCCGGACCCAGTCTGTATAGTTGCTGCCATCATCTTTCAGCTTGGTTTTCTCTAGGAACGCGTTGAAGTTGAGGGCAACATTAGCGTGGGCCATTTGATCTACAAGACATAGTGTAAAGATTTTAGACTAAGTTCATGATAATTAAGTTCATCTAATCAAATTATTCAATGAACTCCCACTCAGATAGACATCCCTCTAGTCATCTAAGTAAAACATGATCCGAGTCAACTAGGCCGTGTCCGATCATCACGTGAGACGGACTAGTCAACATCGGTGAACATCTTCATGTTGATCGTATCTTCTATACGACTCATGCTCGACCTTTCGGTCTTCCGTGTTCCGAGGCCATGTCTGTACATGCTAGGCTCGTCAAGTCAACCTAAGTGTATTGCGTGTGTAAATCTGGCTTACACCCGTTGTATTCGAACGTAGAATCTATCACACCCGATCATCATGTGGTGCTTCGAAACAATGGACCTTCGCAACGGTGCATAGTTAGGGGGAACACTTTCTTGAAATTATTACGAGGGATCATCTTATTTAAGCTACCGTCATTCTAAGCAAATAAGATGCAAAACATGATAAACATCACATGCAATCAAATAGTGACATGATATGGCCATTATCATTTGCTCCTTTTGATCTCCATCTTCGGGGCTCCATGATCATCGTTGTCACCGGCATGACACCATGATCTCCATCATCGTGATCTCCATCATCGTGTCTTCTTGAAGTAGTCTCGCCATCTATTACTTCTACTACTATGGATAACACATTAGCAATAAAGTAAAGTAATTACATGACGTTTATGTTGACACGCAGGTCATAAATAAATAAAGACAACTCCTATGGCTCCTGCCGGTTGTCATACTCATCGACATGCAAGTCGTGATTCCTATTACAAGAACATGATCAATCTCATACATCACATATATAATTCATCACATCCTTTTGGCCATATCACATCACACGGCACATGCTGCAAAAACAAGCTAGACGTCCTCTAATTGTTGTTGCAAGTTTTTATGTGGCTGCTATAGGTTTCTAGCAAGAACGTTTCTTACCTACGCCAAAACCACAATGTGATGTGCCAATTTCTATTTACCCTTCATAAGGACCCTTTTCATCGAATCCGATCCGACTAAAGTGGGAGAGACAGACACCCGCTAGCCACCTTATGCAACTAGTGCATGTCAATCGGTGGAACCAGTCTCACGTAAGCGTACGTGTAAGGTCGGTCCGGGCCGCTTCATCCCACAATGCCGCCGAATCAAGATAAGACTAGTAACGGCAAGCAAATTGACAATATCCACGCCCACAACTGCTTTGTGTTCTACTCGGCATAGAAACTACGCATAGACCTAGCTCATGATGCCACTGTTGGGGAACGTGGCAGAATTTTAAAATTTTCTATGCATCACCAAGATCAATCTATGGAGTCATCTAGCAACAAGGGAGAGAGGAGTGCATCTACATACCCTTGTAGATCGCGCGCGGAAGCGTTCAAGAGAACGGGGTTGATGGAGTCGTACTCGTCGTGATCCAAATCACCGATGACCTAGCGCCGAACGGACGGCACCTCCGCGTTCAACACACGTACGGTTGGGAAGACGTCTCCTCCAACTTGATCCAGCAAGGGGGAAGGAGAGGTTGATGAAGATCCAGCAGCATGAGGCGTGGTGGTGGAAGCAACGGTGATCTCGGCAGGGCTTCACCAACCTCAGGGAGAGGGAGGCGCCAGGCGCTAGGGTGCGGCTTCTCTCCCCCCCCCCACTATATATAGGACCCCTAGGGGGTGCGCCGGCCCTAGGAGATTGAATCTCCAAGGGGGCGGCGGCCAAGGGGGTGGAGTGCCCCCCAAGCCAAGTGGGGCGCCCCCACCCCTAGGGTTTCCGACCCTAGGCGCAGGGGAGGCCCATGGAGGGGGCGCACCAGCCCACTAGGGGCTGGTTCCCCTCCAACTTCGGCCCATGGGGCCCTCCGGGATAGGTGGCCCCACCCGATGGACCCCCGTGACCCTTCTGGTGGTCCCGGTATAATACCGATTACCCCCAAAACCTTCCCGATGGCCGAAACTTGACTTCCTATATATAAATCTTCACTTCCGGACCATTCTGAAACTCCTCGTGACGTCCGTGATCTCATCCGGGACTCCGAACAACTTTCGGGTTACTGTAGGCTAATATCTCAACAACCCTAGCGTCACCGAACCTTAAGTGTGTAGACCCTACAGGTTCGGGAGACACGCAGACATGACCGAGACGACTCTCCGGTCAATAACCAACAGCGGGATCTGGATACCCATGTTGGCTCCCACATGCTCCTCGATGATCTCATCGGATGAACCATGATGTTGAGGATTCAATCAATCCCGTATACAATTCCCTTTGTCAATCGGTACGTTACTTGCCCGAGACTCGATCGTCGGTATCCCAATACCTCGTTCAATCTCGTTACCGGCAAGTCACTTTACTCGTACCGTAATGCATGATCCCGTGATCAACCACTTGGTCACATTGAGCTCATTATGATGATGCATTACCGAGTGGGCCCAGAGATACCTCTCCGTCATACGGAGTGACAAATCCCAGTCTCGATTCGTGCCTACCCAACAGACACTTTTGGAGATACCTGTAGTGTACCTTTATAGTCACCCAATTACGTTGTGACGTTTGGCACACCCAAAGCACTCCTACGGTATCCGGGAGTTGCACAATCTCATGGTCTAAGGAAATGATACTTGACATTCGGAAAAGCTATAGCAAACGAACTACACGATCTTTGAGCTATGCTTAGGATTGGGTCTTGTCCATCACATCATTCTCCTAATGATGTGATCCCGTTATCAATGACATCCAATGTCCATAGTCAGGAAACCATGACTATCTTTTGATCAACGAGCTAGTCAACTAGAGGCTCACTAGGGACGTGTTGTGGTCTATGTATTCACACATGTATTACGATTTCCGAATAACACAATTATAGAATGAACAATAGACAATTATCATGAACAAAGAAATATAATAAAATATAATAATAACCATTTTATTATTGCCTCTAGGGCATATTTCCAACAACCTGGATAGGCGATAAACCTGGACTAGAGACTTGAGTGTTTAGGTAGGCCGTGGCCGACACCCTCGTTGGGCTTCCTCTTGATGGTTGCTGAGTACATGTCGTGTAAACAACGATAAGTGGTGAGAGCGTGTATGAAGAAGTACACCCCTGCAGGGTTAACGTCATCTATTTGAATAGACGCGTCCATGGTAAAGGACTACTTGGTTGCCTATACAGTTCATAGACAAGTTAATGGATACTACTAAAAGACTCAAGATAAGTGTGAGTACCGAGGATGGCCCTCTCGTAGGATGACAAGGGAGGATCCCCGGTGGAGTACTGTGTTGGTGATTAGTGGACTCGTGTGCGAAAACTATTTTACAGTGGTGTCTCGTAGGATAGCTTAGCCAAGAGTCAAAATTGGCTTGCTGTAATAACTCCACCACCTTCTTGAGAATAAGCATGTATAGTAGGATCTGTTGTAAGACTTATTGAGTACCTTTGTACTCATGTTGCTTTAATTACTGTTTTCAGACGACAACACCGCCCCCTCCGATGGGTTTTACGTAGACCTCGACGTCGATGAGTAACTTGCCACCCAGGTGGTGATTCTGGCCATGGAGGGCCCTTTGTAGATAGTCAGGCTTCGACAAGCCTTCTTTCTTTCTAGTGTCTGTACCCAGACTTATTTGCTTCCGCATGTGCTTGTATGCTTGTATGACTTGAGTGTCAGGTCTTGTGACCCCTACATGTATGAACATGTTATGTATGGCTCTCCGGAGCCTTTAAATAAAGTACTTGAGTTGTAGAGTTTTGTTGTGATGCCATGTTGTATTTGCACATATCGAGCATATTGTATGTATGATTGAAATGCTTGGTATGTGTGGGATCCGACAATCTAGTTGTTTATCCTTCGCAGCCTCTCTTATGGGGAAATGTAGTCTAGTGCTCCTTGAGCCATAGTAGTCCGCTACAGCCCGGTTCACCGGAGTCCTGCTAGCCCAGCACTACTGCTCAGGACACTTGACTGGCCGGCATGTGTTTCACTTCATTCCTATGTTTGTCCCTTCGGGGAAATGTCACGCGGTGACATCCGGAGTCCTGCCTAGCCTGCTACAGCCCGGGTTCCCCGGGGTCCTGTTAGCCCAGTGCTACAGCCCGGATTCACACGTTATTGACCGACATGCTCGATGTGATTCATATATGCCTCTCCCCATAGGTCTGTGCCGCTTTGGGTTCACGACTAGCCATGTCGGCCTGGGTTCTCTGTCATATGGATGCTAGCGACACTATCATATACGTGAGCCAAAAGGCGCAAACGGTCCCGAGCCATGGTAAGGCGACACCCGTGGGGATACCGTGCGTGAGGCCGCAAAGTGATATGAGGTGTTACCGGCTAGATCGATGTGACTTGGAATCGGGGGCCTGACAAAATGCCCCTTCGAGTGGACCCCGGAGGCCGACCAGGCCTTCTGAGACCTCAAGAAATACCTTGCCAGCTCCCCGGTGATGGTGGCACCGCGGCCTCTTGAGCCTCTCGTGCTCTACCTTGCCGCCACCCCATACTCTGCCAGCGCGGTGTTGGTGGCGGTTTGGGAAGAGCGTCAAGATAAGGGTAGAGCTGATACAGCAATGGGCCGAAGAGGTGCAGCAAAGCCATCAGTGGCGAAAGACCTAGCTCAACAGAGCAACATCGCGAAGGCTCCCGAGGGCATTCAGGTCTCAGGAGACCCATCACCTCAGGATATGCCACAATCTACATGGGACCCAAGACTCAATGGTGTACCAGCCCTCGTCGAGCACCCAGTGTATTTCGTCAGCACGGTACTGCGGGACGCGAGGGTGCGCTACCCCATGCCGCAGAAGCTCCTTCTCGCACTTTTGGTGGCCTCGCGCAAGCTGCGGCACTACTTCCAGGGGCACCCCATCAAGGTCGTCTCGTCTTGCCCGTTGGAGAGGATACTCAGGAGCCCAAACTCAGTCGGAAGGGTCGCTGAATGGAACATCGAGCTGCAAGCATTTTACGTGGATTTTAGCACCACCAGGGTCATCAAGGGAGCCACGCTTGCCGATTTTGTGGCAGAATGGACAGATGCCCCGGCTCTTGAGGAAGGAGAAGACCGGTGCACTTCCCTAGGAAGCGAGGCGCCATACGGATGGGTCATGTATTTTGATGGCGCCTTTGCACACCAAGGCGCGGGGGCTGGAGCAGTGCTCATCTCGCCCACTCAGGACAAGCTTTGCTACGCCGTGCAACTCTGCTTTCAGCACGGCGAGAAGGTCTCTAACAACATCGCAGAATACGAGGGCCTCATAGCCGGCCTGGAGGCTGCGGCGGCTATGGGGGTGAGACGCCTTACCGTCAAGGGTGACTCGTAGCTCCTCGTCAACTTCTCCAACGAAGTGTACGAGCCAAAGGACGAGCACATGGAGGCCTACCTTGCTAAGGTGCGCAAAATGGAAAAGCAGTTCGCAGGCTTGGAGCTGCAGCACGTGCCCCGGGGCACCAACAAGGAAGCCGACGACATCGCCAAAAGTGCATCCAAGCGGCAACCGCAGGAGCCCGGTGTCTTCGAAGAGCGGCTCTTCAAGCCGTCAGCTACGCCGCCTCCCTCAAGCGCGACTCAGCCTCGGGAGCCCCAGATTGCGGCCCAACCTCAGGAGTTCGGCTGCTCTTGGCGCTCGAGCCCCAGGGGGAGTGCTGTACCAAGGAGTTCAGAGAGTACCTGATGTATGGGACATTGCCGGAGAAAGAAGAGGATGCGGAGCGCGTGTCCCGATAGGCCACGGCATACTGCATTCAAGACGGCGAGTTGTACAGGAAACGACCAAACGATGTCACGCTGCGTTGCATCTCCAGTGATCAAGGGAGGGAGCTGCTGACTGACATACACGGCGGGGACTGTGGACATCACTCGTCATCACAGACCCTCGTCGGCAAGGCCTTCCGCAGCGGATTCTATTGGCCCACAGCACTTAACGATGCAGCCGAGCTGGTGAAGTCCTGCGAAGCTTGCCAATTCCATGCCATGCAAATCCATTAGCCTGCTAAGAGCCTCCAAACCATTCTGCTCACGTGGCCATTCGCGGTCTGGGGGCTGGACATCCTAGGTCCGTTCCCGCGAGTGCCAGGGGGCTACCGCTATCTCTAAGTCGCCATCGACAAGTTCACCAAGTGGGCAGAGGTGGAAGCCGTCCAAACCATTCCAGCCGGTTCTGCCGTCAAGTTCATCAAGGGCCTCGTGAGCCGCTTCGGGGTCCCCAACCGCATCATCACAGATAACGGCTCGTAGTTCACTAGTAACCTCTTTAAGACCTACTGTGTTAACCTTGGAACGCTGATCTGCTACGCTTCGGTAGCCCACCCCAGGAGCAATGGTCAGGCCGAGCGCGCCAACGTTGAGGTCCTGAGGGGCCTCAAGACCAGGACCTTCATGAAAAAGCTAGAGGCCTGCGGCAGGGGCTGGCACGACGAGCTCCAGTCTGTGCTATGGTCCATCCGCACCACCGCTACCAAGCCAACGGGCAAGACTCCATTCTTCCTCGTCTACGGAGCTGAAGCGGTCCTCCCTCACGAGGTCAGGCATCGCTCCACATGGGTCCTGGCGTTCAAAGAAACGCAGCAGGACGCCATGCGAGGGATGGATCTCGTGCTGGGGGAGGAACGACGTCGCGAAGCTACGTTAAGAGCGGCAAGGTACCAGCAAGCGCTACGGCGCTACCACTGCCGCAACATTCGCTCCAGGACACTCGAGATGGGTGATCTGGTCCTGAGGTAGGTCCTCTCCAGGGAAGGCTTGCACAAGCTCTCACCCATGTGGGAGGGCCCGTTCAGGGTCGCTCACATCGCCAGGCCTGGCACCGTGCGATTGGAGATGCAAGAGGGGACACCCATCCAGAACGCCTAGAACATCCAGCACCTCCGGAAGTTCTACCCATGAAGCAAGGCCCAGAGCCTGAGAAGCAAGGCCCAGAGCCTAAGAAGCAAGGCCTAGAGCCTGAGAAGCAAGGCCCAGAGCCGGAGAAGCAAGGCCCAGAGCCTGAGAAGCACGGCCCAGTGCCTATGAAGCAAGGCCCAGAGCCTGTGAAGCAAGGCCCGGTGCCTGTGAAGAATCGCCGCCCGTGACACTCTCACGTAATAATGAGTTGGGGCTGTACACGCCCCAGAGTCTCAGGAGCACCGGCCTCAGGCCCTGGGGCTCCCTCCCACGCCTAGTGGACAGCACTTAGCTCCGCGCTGGTGAGAAGACTCGGAGACTAGATTAGGTGCCCGACGCGGCTTTTCATTTGCTTTCCGTAGTTGGCTTGCTTTTCCTTAATCGAGTTTGCCTTTGGCGTTCCTTGCTAATTTGGTTCCTTCGCCTTTTACCACGTTTTTCGGCTCTTGGTTACCCGTGATCTCTCTCTCACTTACCTCGCGAGGGGGCTAAGCAGGTGCCCTCGCAAGCTTTTCCTTCCCTCTGCTTTCTCGCGAGTCACCCTCGTTCGAGCCTGGAAGCTGGCGCAACTCCCCTAAATCCGTGCCCCATGGGTACCGCGATGCAAAGTGCCGAGTCAAGGTTCGGGTGAACGGTAAAATCCTCTAGCGCGCCCCCTAACAAATTCTTGCAGTTCCTGAGCAAATGCAGATATCTCGTGAAGGAAGGGGCATCCCAAACACGCCAGGTTAGGTTATCTCTGCGCAAAATAACAGCATGACATGGGAATAACACGCATGTTGCACTAACCAACCAGAGTTCGATACACACCCCTCTGGGCCCATACTGGTTTAATTTTCTGGTGCAGGGAAAGAAAGGGAAAAACCAAACAAAGCGGCGTTTCAACAATCTGCGAGGGCAGGCCCTTGGCGACGCCCAAGCCTAACCAGACCCCTCCTTGCGCTTCACGGAGGCGCGGCGATGAGATGACCCGCTCCCGCCTTCGAAGCGAGCACGGCGGCGCGGCGGCTGATCGTAGCCACTACTGCTGGAGCTGTCGCGGGAGGGAGAGCCGCCATAGCTGGAGGAGATGCGGTCGCCGCTGAGGGCAGGCTCGCCCTCACCCTCATCACGACCATCGCCAAGGCCGAGCACCTCCTCGCCGTCGTTCGTCTTGGGGCAGCATCCGGCACGTTGGCCATCTTCCTCGAACACCCTCACAAAAAGGGTCGACCCACCGTCATACTTGAAGTGGAGCGTGCACCGCCTGCCTAGGCCGCGCGCGCGGGCGAACGTCTGCCAGCCGCGGGCCAGGGCTATGTTGCCCGCGGCAGAAGTCTCGACCGCGACCCAGGAGGCCTTGCTGCAGCAACCATCCGCCTGCAACCTGAGCCCCCCTGGATCAGGGGCCGGCAGCTGAGCGGCAAAGAAGCGCGGAAGCTGGAGCCAGTTGCCGGCCGGGTTTTCTGACCAAACAACGAACTCTGGCAACGCCTCTGCTGAATGGAAGCGTGGGCAGGGAGGCCTCGCCACCATCACGCACCTCCCCTCGTCGACTGGGCCGCCATGGTTGGGACGGCCCCCTTCGCGTGCCGTGGCGCCGCCTCGGCGGTGAGCCACGGCGGGGGTCGCAGCGTGCTTGCGCGGGTGGCCGCGACCACGCTTGGGCACCGGGGAACCAGGGCCCTCGCGAGGGGCCTTACCCTTCTCGGCGGCAGAGAACTTCCTTTGAGGCACCATCGGAGGCGCTGCGAGCAGTGGAGCAAGAAGGAGGAAGCGAGCAAGGAAGAGATAGGCAACGGGGGCTCTGCCCCCCTCCCCATTTATAGCAAGAGAAGGCCAACCGGCGTCTCCCACAATCACAGGTAATGATGGTCTTCCTTGCATGTCGCAGGGACTTATCAAGTCGTGCAGTCGCCGAAGCAGCATGGGGAAGCAGAGACGCCCACATCCAATCAACCGCCACGCGTCAAACGAGGCCGCAGGCTTTGGGGTCCCCCAGCGCTTTGAGCTTGACCCTTGGCTTCACCGCGAAGCCAAGCCCGCGCGCACCTTGGGCCCGGGGGCTACTGTCGGCGTTCTGGGAACGGGGGTCCCCAGACTTGCCTGCCTGCGGCCCGCCGCGTGGCTAAGCCAGCAGGCCATACGGCCTATCCTCACCAACGAAGCGCCCAAGACCCTCGCAAGGGGCCAAGCCTCGCGAGGCGGACGATGCAAGACCTCCTCTGGAGCGGCCTATCCAGGCAGGCTCACGAGGAGCGGAGATATCAAGGCCAGGCAAACCTCACGAGGTTCTCGTGACGTGAGCCGTGACGATCGACGCCAGGCAGGCGCCAGCGCGCACAGCATCCTTGTTTCCTCTTTGGTGCAAAGGGAGCAAGCGCAACCGTGGAGTACCAAGGCCTCAGGAAAAGGTTGCCATTTCGGTGCAACAAGACCAAGACCGAGGACTGCAAGACGAAGGTCACCGTGGAGCCCAGAACAGCGTCACCATCAGAACTTTGTGCAGGCGAAGACTACTTTTTTCAGGATAGCTTGTACTAGCTATCCCCCTTCAAATTAGCCCGCCATTGTTGGCTCCCTTCCCGCTCGATATTTGGGAAGAGGACCAGGGCCTCTATAAATAGGACTAGCCACCACAATGGAGAGGGATCGGGGAGAAGAGAGGGCACAGCTAAGGAGAGAAGACCTGAGTTAAAAAGAGAGACCACCTCACACACAAGCTCACCGAGCACAAGAACGCCTCAACCTCAGGAGGTCGTTCTGCCCTTGTATTGTTCATCATCAGCCCAAGAGGCAATCCACCACCACCACACTGGAATAGGGTATTACACCACAATGGTGGCCCGAACCAGTATAAACCTTGTGTCCTTCTGTGTTGTGAGTTCATCGAGTTCGTCCGCGAGATCCTAGCAAGCTAGAGCGTAGATAGGTTGGAGGGAAAGACTTCGCGCGCACCCCAGTGTTCGAACCTTAAGGGTTTGCCGGGACCCCATACCCTGACAGCCCACTCGGTAATGCACATCACTATGAGCCTTGCAAGCATTGTAACTAATGAGTTAGTTGCGGGATGATGTATTACGGAACGAGTAAAGAGACTTGCCAGTAACGAGATTGAAATAGGTATTGAGATACCGACGATCGAATCTCGGGCAAGTAACATACCGATGACAAAGGGAACAACATATGTTGTTATGCGGTTTGACCGATAAAGATCTTTGTAGAATATGTGGGAGCCAATATGAGCATCCAGGTTCCGCTATTGGTTATTGACCAGAGACGTGTCTCGGTCATGTCTACATAGTTCTTGAACCCGTAGGGTCCGCACGCTAAAAGTTCGGTGACGATCGGTATTATGAGTTTTTGTGTTTTGATGTACCGAAGGTAGTTCGGAGTCCCGGATATGATCACGGACATGACGAGGAGTCTCGAAATGGTCGAGACGTAAAGATCGATATATTGGACGACTATATTCGGACACCGGAAGTGTTCCGGGTGGTTTCGGAGAAAACCAGAGTGCTGGAGGGTTACCGGACCCCCCCCCCCGGAGAATTAATGGGCCTTATGGGCCTTAGTGGAGAGAGAGGGCTAGCCTAGGGCAGGCCATGCGCCCCTCCCCCTCTGGTCTGAATTGGACTAGGAGAGGGGGGTGGCGCCCCCCTTTCATTCTTCCTCTCCCCCTTCCTTTCCCCCTCCTAGTAGGAGCAGGAAAGATGTCGCGACCGGTTTTCCGGGTATTAATTTCCAGAAAATGGCCGTTGTGCTCACCAGCCCCAGGATTACTATTAGCTGATGAGGCACCAGCTTGATACAGAAATTCCAAGCAAAAATACAAAATGTGTAGTACAAGACCATTGTGGCCTATGAGTACATCAAATGGTTTCTAGTGGTTGAGGGCGGAAGCGGTTTGTGGATCACCACGGTCTATGGGACTCCATTTCCCACAGGAACAGCTGACCAGGTTAACTCCTATCTTCGCGAGGCTGCTATCACCGTTGCTTAGGTCCCGAGGCTGTCATTGCCACGCTCCTCTCCAAGCAAGCAATCTGGCCAAGACAATAGCCAGGGACAAGCCAGTGAGTACTTTGAATGTACTCGCAAACATTAAGAACACAGGTATAATATAATTGATCAACATACACTGAAATATTCTATGATCACATCGTCAGTCATAAATAAAATCTTGATGCATGCAAGCAGGTTATTTATATGCAACTGGAATATGCAATGACAGAATAGAAATAAAATGCACCGATCGGATGTCTGAAGCGACGTCTCGAAAGGATAGTAAAAGTGAGCATGCCTCAGTCGGGCGTCTTAGCGACACCACGTAAGGGGCTTATAAAGTAAATAAAATAACAAGCATGCCACAGTCGGGCGTCTGAGCGACGCCACATAAAGGGCTTATGAGAAAATGAAATAATAAACATGCCTCAGTCGGGTGTCTGAGCGACGCCACATAAAGGGCTTATGAGAAAATGGAATAACAAACATGCCACAGTCGGGCGTCTGAGCGATGCCACATAAAGGGCTTATAATCATAGTGAATATCCAGGAGGTGGTACCGTCCCAGGGATATTCATTATTTCAAACAATGCAAATGGTTAGTCCATAATGATAACAATCATAACCATCATATATCACATGTCATCATCAATATTCGAGTTTAGTGGTTTCTCCTCCAAAGACCGACACTAAGACCGACACTTGACCCATCCCAGACTGTAGTCCTTAACCATGGACACGGCTATTCGGATAGGTTTAATATCTCTGCAGAGGGTGTACTCTTTACCCACGAGTAACGGATTTCTTTAGTTCATCGGAACTAATTCCGTCTACGGTCTTTTAATTGAAACACACCTGACTTGCACACACCAGCTTTTACTCGTGTCTGGAATCACCCATGACACCTGTTAAGCAAAACTCTAAGTAGGGAGGCTACAACCTCGTGTAGCATGGGATCAAATTTCTATCACGCGCTCTAAGGGGTGCCCCCCTCTCGGTCCCAACTGGATACACCCATGCCCCCGGACCAGGTGGCATGCCTACCGGCTACAACCGGTATCTTCCACCATGGCCTCTCTGTACGGTGTGTGCCAAGACAAGGGTTAACAACTTACTGAACCATACCCCACCTACGGTAGGGACCAGTGGCAGTACGAAACAAGTATGGGGGTTACCGGAACAAGACTCGATCTATGGCCGACTCAGGAGGCTTATGAGTTCCCTGCATGACATGTATATCAAATATATTTCAACCGACGAAATCACCACCCATTATACCTTACTATGCCATACCGGACATAACCGTCCCGACGGGGACCGGCGACAAGCTCACTCCTACCCAAGGCAGAGGCTTTCCCGGGTTCCTTTCCGGCATGCATGCAAGGCACATGAGGATGATTACCATCACATGTATATTCATTTCCAACAGCAAGGAAATCACTAATATGCATCCATGCAAATGAACGTATCACCACATAAAATAACGAGTTCTCCGAAATGAGGTGGTGTTATAAACGTGTCAACTAACACACCAAAAATATTATTCCGGGGTTCAGAATGCTTGCCTTCAAGGTGTGGAGAGGTGGGGGTGCTCTCCAAAACTTTTGAAAGTTTTCTTCCTCTCTCCAAAATCCTATTTTCAATAGATTTGAATTAACCCACAATTCCAAAACAGCACAAAAAAAGTTGTTTGAATTTTTTGAAATAAATCTTAAAATAAACTAGACAAAATTTGAGGAAGGTAGGAAAAAGAATCAATTCATTTGGAATTATATTTAAAAAGTTATAGGCAGTCAAATTTGTGGTCAAAATCTGTTTTTTAAAATAAAACAGAAAAGAAAACGTTTCAAAGGGGAATACGCTTTCACATAGAGGACACGTACTCGAGCTTTTACGCCTCCACTTATCCAGCATGGACGGCGCGTGAGCCACTGACAGTGGGCCCGGGGGACCCACTGGTCAGGTTTGACTAGTCGGCCTCCCTCCTCTTCCTCTGCCCCGAGCGGAGGCGGGACTCCGGCGATGCTCACCGGCGAACGGCGGCACCGTTTGGGAAACGGAGGTCACCCGCGGGCTCAGGGGATCGAGGCGGTCACTCCGGTAGTCGCTGCGGTCTCGGGGGTGGACGGAGCTGCCGGCGGCGAGCTCTGCAGCGGACGGTGGCCGTCGGGCAAAGTGATTTTTCCCGCGGCGAGTCCCGATCAAAATCGAGCAGGGGGAAGGGTACACTAGGAGGAGAGGGAGTTCCTGGTGGAGAGAGTGGAGAGGAGGAGGCTCTGGTGGTGCCGGAATGGCCGGGGCAGTGGCGGCGGCTGCAGTCGTCGGAGGTGGGGAAGAAGACCTCCCCGGGTCGATTAGCTGCCATGGAGGAACTAGGGGAGCATGCTGAGGCTGCCTCGCGAACGGAACGTGCTCGCGGGCCTCTCTTTATAGCACGTCCAAGTCGGTTCGCGGCGGCCGTGGATAAGTTCGCCGGCGAACCGCCCTACTATGCTGCAGGGCGACGTGGCGGTGGCTGGTCGGCTCCATGAGCTACCGACGAACGCTCCACTATCCATGGAGGCGAGCTGGCGCGTTGTGGTGGTCGGGGCGGTGCCGACCATGGCAGGAGCGGGTGCGGCCGTGGGCGTGCCGCCAAGAGAGCTCTTGTGGCGACGCTGTAGGGCGCCAGGGGGCTGTCGGGGCCTTTGGCGTGACGCGGCGAGAGGGAGAGGATCAGGATGAGCTCGGGGAAGTTTATCCAGGGCGTGCTGGCTCGGGCGCGAGCACGTGCAAAACGCGTGCTCTGCTCGTGCTCCGGGTGTGCACGGCATTCGTTCGACGAAATGCCAGGGCGACCAAAACTGCTAGACGGCTAATGCAAATCCACATGCCTAGGTTAGAGACCATTAGTAAGCTACTAGACAACTTGGTTAGGACAGTTGGGAAAGTTCACAACACAAACTTACAAACATGCCAAATCTGTTCATGCCCACAGGGTGTTTGTCAAAATGCCAGAGGCATCTAGGCAGTTCTTGGAGGGGCCAAAATCTCCAGATAGAAGTCTCTTTGGATGTACAAGAGGGTGGTGAGGTTAGTTTGTAAAAAGCACAAACTTGTTAGTGCAAGTTTTGCAAAACTACAGTTCTGGACAGGAGATAAATGGCATCATTTCATGAACCAAAAACATTCCAATGGGTGCATGCTCCTGGACTTAGGGGTTTGGTAGGGCTGTCTACAAGTAGGAGAAGGCACAAGGTTACTGGATCAAAAATAAATAGGGTTGCGGTAGAAATCACAAGGCTGGACCAGAATGGAAAAGAGGTTGATTCACTCAAAATTTTCAAAGAACAGCACTAGGTTTTTGCATAATGTTGAATCATATGCTACTACCAACATCCCATAATTTTGGTGGAGGCCAGAAAGAAATATTTAAATGGATTGTAGTGCAAAATTGCACTCTGGACCAGAGAAGAAAAATTGATGCAGAGCTCAAAATATTACATGAATAAAAGATATTTTTGCATAAAAGTGATTTAAAAACATCACATGACATCTCCAAATTTTGGTTGGAATTTTAAGTGAATTTATCAAATGGTTGTAGTTCAATTATGGCCATGTAACCTTGAAAACCAATTTTCAAGAAAATAAAGATCAGGCAAATTAATTATGTAATTAGTTCTACTAATAAAAGAAGAGTTTTTCTTGAGAGGTTAAACAAGTCCAATAACATATTTGAAAAGTTTTCATTTTGGGGGAAAAACTCCATAATAACAAGGGAGAAAAAAAAGGTTCAAAAATAAAAAGGGAGCCCAGAAAATAAAAGTTTTAATTTCCTGGCAAAAATTTTAATTAATAAAACAAGGTCAAAAATTTGGGGTGTCACAACACTACCCCCCTTAAGAAAAATCTCGTCCTCGAGATTTGATAAGGGTTGTTTTTTTCGAAAATATCTTCCCTGTTAGTTGGAACCAAAAAGCTTACTCATAGCACAAACTTTGTGTGGCCGGGGTTGGCTTTTGGTACGCTCGAAGTAAAATGCAACCGTTCACCGACATACTCAAGCATGGTTATAATTAAAAATCGGGGCGCTCAAGCAAACAGCATTCAATCATGGCGACACACAATTACAGGGCGTGGCCGTACTAAGGCTCGGTACTAACCGAGTAAATTAGTCTACCTCGTTCATATCCAAGCGGGTGTGCCTTGTGGACGCCGAGGCTTCTCCATTGGCTTCACCGTCGGGGTTAGCTGGAGGGGGTGGAGGAACTGCAGGGTCGGGGTAGTGATGATGACCATCGCGGGGATTGTTGGCCACAATCCCATTGGAGTGTGTTCCCAAAAGGCGACGAAGCGCTTCTGGGGTCATCAAAGCGCCTTGGTTGATGGCTGGGGCTGACCTCAGGGTCTCGATCGGTTGTCCGAACAGTACGATTGGGTTGTCGGCGTCGGGCTCATCTTCTCTTCCTACCGGGGCTCGGCAAATCAGCTCTCCACGAGCCGCGATCAGATCAAGGGTGATTTGATCGGAAAGTCCTTCTAGTGCATTTACATAGCACACCAGATGCAACAATGCAGGATCTGTCTCGTGGTCTCCGTTGGCAACTCGGGGTGGTCTACCGTATCCGTCACGGTTGGGGTAGTAATGGAACGAGCGACAGTTAACTCTGGGCGACAAGTGCCGGAGATGAACTATAGCTTCTCGAGCAGCTAGTTGAATGGCTTGTGGCTCAAAGGAAGTCGCCCTTCCAGTGAACCTGTAGGGGCGCTCGGGTGCTAGACCCCTACCATAGATGTGCACAGTGGTCCAGAATTGACGGCTCTCACCGCTCATGGACCCTTGGTACACAACATATTCTGGGGGCTCTTCTAATGCATAGGCACGATGGGTGAGGTTTGCGAGTATGGTCACAAAGCCTCCAAGGTTGGTTGCCGTGGTCTCATTGTGCACGACAGGGCCAGGCATTGTGGCTCGGTTTGGGTAGAGGTTGTGCAGTGTTGGGTTGAGGCTAGCATGCCCTTTTATAGAAAATGGGATGGAGTCTTCCTTCGCACGCTTGCGAAGAGACTATTCAGGATTCGGTCACTGGCGCATGAGCGACAGGTTAGTTTGATAGGTTGGGCACCGACTGCCAAAAGGTGTCGGGTCACGGTGTGGCTATCTTGCAAGGGAAGCTTGACTGGGGTTTGGCTGAGGTCTGGTGGGTTGGTTTACCTAAGTTTATTGACCTGGCTAAGATAGGATTAGCCAATGGTCAGCCTGGCTCTGATACCAAGTCTGTCGCGACCGGTTTTCCGGGTATTAATTTCTAGAAAATGGCCGTTGTGCTCACCAGCCCCAGGATTACTGTTAGCTGATGAGGCACCAGCTTGATACAGAAATTCCAAGCAAAAATACAAAATGTGTAGTACAAGACCATTGTGGCCTATGAGTACATCAAATGGTTTCTAGTGGTTGAGGGCGGAAGCGGTTTGTGGATCACCACGGTCTATGGGACTCCATTTCCCACAGGAACAGCTGACCAGGTTAACTCCTATCTTCACGAGGCTGCTATCACCGTTGCTTAGGTCCCGAGGCTGTCATCGCCACGCTCCTCTCCAAGCAAGCAATCTGGCCAAGACAATAGCCAGGGACAAGCCAGTGAGTACTTTGAATGTACTCACAAACATTAAGAACACAGGTATAATATAATTGATCAACATACACTGAAATATTCTATGATCACATCGTCAGTCATAAATAAAATCTTGATGCATGCAAGCAGGTTATTTATATGCAACCGGAATATGCAATGACAGAATAGAAATAAAATGCACCGATCGTATGTCTGAAGCGACGTCTCGAAAGGATAGTAAAAGTGAGCATGCCTCAGTCGGGCGTCTTAGCGACACCACGTAAGGGGCTTATAAAGTAAATAAAATAACAAGCATGCCACAGTCGGGCGTCTGAGCGACGCCACATAAAGGGCTTATGAGAAAATGAAATAATAAACATGCCTCAGTCGGGTGTCTGAGCGACGCCACATAAAGGGCTTATGAGAAAATGGAATAACAAACATGCCACAGTCGGGCGTCTGAGCGACGCCACATAAAGGGCTTATATGAAAATGAAATAACGAACATGCCACAGTCGGGCGTCTGAGCGACGCCGCGTAAAGGGCTTATAATCATAGTGAATATCCAGGAGGTGGTACCGTCCCAGGGATATTCATTATTTCAAACAATGCAAACGGTTAGTCCATAATGATAACAATCATAACCATCATATATCACATGTCATCATCAATATTCGAGTTTAGTGGTTTCTCCTCCAAAGACCGACACTAAGACCGACACTTGACCCATCCCAGACTGTAGTCCTTAACCATGGACACGGCTATTCGGATAGGTTTAATATCTCTGCAGAGGGTGTACTCTTTACCCACGAGTAACGGATTTCTTTAGTTCATCGGAACTAATTCCGTCTACGGTCTTTTAATTGAAACACACCTGACTTGCACACACCAGCTTTTACTCGTGTCTGGAATCACCCATGACACCTGTTAAGCAAAACTCTAAGTGGGGAGGCTACAACCTCGCGTAGCATGGGATCAAATTTCTATCACGCGCTCTAAGGGGTGCCCCCCTCTCGGTCCCAACTGGATACACCCATGCCCCCGGACCAGGTGGCATGCCTACCGGCTACAACCGGTATCTTCCACCATGGCCTCTCTGTACGGTGTGTGCCAAGACAAGGGTTAACAACTTACTGAACCATACCCCACCTACGGTAGGGACCAGTGGCAGTACGAAACAAGTATGGGGGTTACCGGAACAAGACTCGATCTATGGCCGACTCAGGAGGCTTATGAGTTCCCTGCATGACATGTATATCAAATATATTTCAACCGACGAAATCACCACCCATTATACCTTACTATGCCATACCGGACATAACCGTCCCGACGGGGACCGGCGACAAGCTCACTCCTACCCAAGGCAGAGGCTTTCCCGGGTTCCTTTCCGGCATGCATGCAAGGCACATGAGGATGATTACCATCACATGTATATTCATTTCCAACAGCAAGGAAATCACTAATATGCATCCATGCAAATGAACGTATCACCACATAAAATAACGAGTTCTCCGAAATGAGGTGGTGTTATAAACGTGTCAACTAACACACCAAAAATATTATTCCGGGGTTCAGAATGCTTGCCTTCAAGGTGTGGAGAGGTGGGGGTGCTCTCCAAAACTTTTGAAAGTTTTCTTCCTCTCTCCAAAATCCTATTTTCAATAGATTTGAATTAACCCACAATTCCAAAACAGCACAAAAAAAGTTGTTTGAATTTTTTGAAATAAATCTTAAAATAAACTAGACAAAATTTGAGGAAGGTAGGAAAAAGAATCAATTCATTTGGAATTATATTTAAAAAGTTATAGGCAGTCAAATTTGTGGTCAAAATCTGTTTTTTAAAATAAAACAGAAAAGAAAACGTTTCAAAGGGGAATACGCTTTCACATAGAGGAGACGTACTCGAGCTTTTACGCCTCCACTTATCCAGCATGGACGGCGCGTGAGCCACTGACAGTGGGCCCGGGGGACCCACTGGTCAGGTTTGACTAGTCGGCCTCCCTCCTCTTCCTCTGCCCCGAGCGGAGGCGGGACTCCGGCGATGCTCACCGGCGAACGGCGGCACCGTTTGGGAAACGGAGGTCACCCGCGGGCTCAGGGGATCGAGGCGGTCACTCCGGTAGTCGCTGCGGTCTCGGGGGTGGACGGAGCTGCCGGCGGCGAGCTCTGCAGCGGACGGTGGCCGTCGGGCAAAGTGATTTTTCCCGCGGCGAGTCCCGATCAAAATCGAGCAGGGGGAAGGGTACACTAGGAGGAGAGGGAGTTCCTGGTGGAGAGAGTGGAGAGGAGGAGGCTCTGGTGGTGCCGGAATGGCCGGGGCAGTGGCGGCGGCTGCAGTCGTCGGAGGTGGGGAAGAAGACCTCCCCGGGTCGATTAGCTGCCATGGAGGAACTAGGGGAGCATGCTGAGGCTGCCTCGCGAACGGAACGTGCTCGGGGGCCTCTCTTTATAGCACGTCCAAGTCGGTTCGCGGCGGCCGTGGATAAGTTCGCCGGCGAACCGCCCTACTATGCTGCAGGGCGACGTGGCGGTGGCTGGTCGGCTCCATGAGCTACCGACGAACGCTCCACTATCCATGGAGGCGAGCTGGCGCGTTGTGGTGGTCGGGGCGGTGCCGACCATGGCAGGAGCGGGTGCGGCCGTGGGCGTGCCGCCAAGAGAGCTCTTGTGGCGACGCTGTAGGGCGCCAGGGGGCTGTCGGGGCCTTTGGCGTGACGCGGCGAGAGGGAGAGGATCAGGATGAGCTCGGGGAAGTTTATCCAGGGCGTGCTGGCTCGGGCGCGAGCACGTGCAAAACGCGTGCTCTGCTCGTGCTCCGGGTGTGCACGGCATTCGTTCGACGAAATGCCAGGGCGACCAAAACTGCTAGACGGCTAATGCAAATCCACATGCCTAGGTTAGAGACCATTAGTAAGCTACTAGACAACTTGGTTAGGACAGTTGGGAAAGTTCACAACACAAACTTACAAACATGCCAAATCTGTTCATGCCCACAGGGTGTTTGTCAAAATGCTAGAGGCATCTAGGCAGTTCTTGGAGGGGCCAAAATCTCCAGATAGAAGTCTCTTTGGATGTACAAGAGGGTGGTGAGGTTAGTTTGTAAAAAGCACAAACTTGTTAGTGCAAGTTTTGCAAAACTACAGTTCTGGACAGGAGATAAATGGCATCATTTCATGAACCAAAAACATTCCAATGGGTGCATGCTCCTGGACTTAGGGGTTTGGTAGGGCTGTCTACAAGTAGGAGAAGGCACAAGGTTACTGGATCAAAAATAAATAGGGTTGCGGTAGAAATCACAAGGCTGGACCAGAATGGAAAAGAGGTTGATTCACTCAAAATTTTCAAAGAACAGCACTAGGTTTTTGCATAATGTTGAATCATATGCTACTACCAACATCCCATAATTTTGGTGGAGGCCAGAAAGAAATATTTAAATGGATTGTAGTGCAAAATTGCACTCTGGACCAGAGAAGAAAAATTGATGCAGAGCTCAAAATATTACATGAATAAAAGATATTTTTGCATAAAAGTGATTTAAAAACATCACATGACATCTCCAAATTTTGGTTGGAATTTTAAGTGAATTTATCAAATGGTTGTAGTTCAATTATGGCCATGTAACCTTGAAAACCAATTTTCAAGAAAATAAAGATCAGGCAAATTAATTATGTAATTAGTTCTACTAATAAAAGAAGAGTTTTTCTTGAGAGGTTAAACAAGTCCAATAACATATTTGAAAAGTTTTCATTTTGGGGGAAAAACTCCATAATAACAAGGGAGAAAAAAAAGGTTCAAAAATAAAAAGGGAGCCCAGAAAATAAAAGTTTTAATTTCCTGGCAAAAATTTTAATTAATAAAACAAGGTCAAAAATTTGGGGTGTCACAACACTACCCCCCTTAAGAAAAATCTCGTCCTCGAGATTTGATAAGGGTTGTTTTTTTCGAAAATATCTTCCCTGTTAGTTGGAACCAAAAAGCTTACTCATAGCACAAACTTTGTGTGGCCGGGGTTGGCTTTTGGTACGCTCGAAGTAAAATGCAACCGTTCACCGACATACTCAAGCATGGTTATAATTAAAAATCGGGGCGCTCAAGCAAACAGCATTCAATCATGGCGACACACAATTACAGGGCGTGGCCGTACTAAGGCTCGGTACTAACCGAGTAAATTAGTCTACCTCGTTCATATCCAAGCGGGTGTGCCTTGTGGACGCCGAGGCTTCTCCATTGGCTTCACCGTCGGGGTTAGCTGGAGGGGGTGGAGGAACTGCAGGGTCGGGGTAGTGATGATGACCATCGCGGGGATTGTTGGCCACAATCCCATTGGAGTGTGTTCCCAAAAGGCGACGAAGCGCTTCTGGGGTCATCAAAGCGCCTTGGTTGATGGCTGGGGCTGACCTCAGGGTCTCGATCGGTTGTCCGAACAGTACGATTGGGTTGTCGGCGTCGGGCTCATCTTCTCTTCCTACCGGGGCTCGGCAAATCAGCTCTCCACGAGCCGCGATCAGATCAAGGGTGATTTGATCGGAAAGTCCTTCTAGTGCATTTACATAGCACACCAGATGCAACAATGCAGGATCTGTCTCGTGGTCTCCGTTGGCAACTCGGGGTGGTCTACCGTATCCGTCACGGTTGGGGTAGTAATGGAACGAGCGACAGTTAACTCTGGGCGACAAGTGCCGGAGATGAACTATAGCTTCTCGAGCAGCTAGTTGAATGGCTTGTGGCTCAAAGGAAGTCGCCCTTCCAGTGAACCTGTAGGGGCGCTCGGGTGCTAGACCCCTACCATAGATGTGCACAGTGGTCCAGAATTGACGGCTCTCACCGCTCATGGACCCTTGGTACACAACATATTCTGGGGGCTCTTCTAATGCATAGGCACGATGGGTGAGGTTTGCGAGTATGGTCACAAAGCCTCCAAGGTTGGTTGCCGTGGTCTCATTGTGCACGACAGGGCCAGGCATTGTGGCTCGGTTTGGGTAGAGGTTGTGCAGTGTTGGGTTGAGGCTAGCATGCCCTTTTATAGAAAATGGGATGGAGTCTTCCTTCGCACGCTTGCGAAGAGACTATTCAGGATTCGGTCACTGGCGCATGAGCGACAGGTTAGTTTGATAGGTTGGGCACCGACTGCCAAAAGGTGTCGGGTCACGGTGTGGCTATCTTGCAAGGGAAGCTTGACTGGGGTTTGGCTGAGGTCTGGTGGGTTGGTTTACCTAAGTTTATTGACCTGGCTAAGATAGGATTAGCCAATGGTCAGCCTGGCTCTGATACCAAGTCTGTCGCGACCGGTTTTCCGGGTATTAATTTCTAGAAAATGGCCGTTGTGCTCACCAGCCCCAGGATTACTGTTAGCTGATGAGGCACCAGCTTGATACAGAAATTCCAAGCAAAAATACAAAATGTGTAGTACAAGACCATTGTGGCCTATGAGTACATCAAATGGTTTCTAGTGGTTGAGGGCGGAAGCGGTTTGTGGATCACCACGGTCTATGGGACTCCATTTCCCACAGGAACAGCTGACCAGGTTAACTCCTATCTTCACGAGGCTGCTATCACCGTTGCTTAGGTCCCGAGGCTGTCATCGCCACGCTCCTCTCCAAGCAAGCAATCTGGCCAAGACAATAGCCAGGGACAAGCCAGTGAGTACTTTGAATGTACTCACAAACATTAAGAACACAGGTATAATATAATTGATCAACATACACTGAAATATTCTATGATCACATCGTCAGTCATAAATAAAATCTTGATGCATGCAAGCAGGTTATTTATATGCAACCGGAATATGCAATGACAGAATAGAAATAAAATGCACCGATCGTATGTCTGAAGTGACGTCTCGAAAGGATAGTAAAAGTGAGCATGCCTCAGTCGGGCGTCTTAGCGACACCACGTAAGGGGCTTATAAAGTAAATAAAATAACAAGCATGCCACAGTCGGGCGTCTGAGCGACGCCACATAAAGGGCTTATGAGAAAATGAAATAATAAACATGCCTCAGTCGGGTGTCTGAGCGACGCCACATAAAGGGCTTATGAGAAAATGGAATAACAAACATGCCACAGTCGGGCGTCTGAGCGACGCCACATAAAGGGCTTATATGAAAATGAAATAACGAACATGCCACAGTCGGGCGTCTGAGCGACGCCGCGTAAAGGGCTTATAATCATAGTGAATATCCAGGAGGTGGTACCGTCCCAGGGATATTCATTATTTCAAACAATGCAAACGGTTAGTCCATAATGATAACAATCATAACCATCATATATCACATGTCATCATCAATATTCGAGTTTAGTGGTTTCTCCTCCAAAGACCGACACTAAGACCGACACTTGACCCATCCCAGACTGTAGTCCTTAACCATGGACACGGCTATTCGGATAGGTTTAATATCTCTGCAGAGGGTGTACTCTTTACCCACGAGTAACGGATTTCTTTAGTTCATCGGAACTAATTCCGTCTACGGTCTTTTAATTGAAACACACCTGACTTGCACACACCAGCTTTTACTCGTGTCTGGAATCACCCATGACACCTGTTAAGCAAAACTCTAAGTGGGGAAGCTACAACCTCGCGTAGCATGGGATCAAATTTCTATCGCGCGCTCTAAGGGGTGCCCCCCTCTCGTTCCCAACCGGATACACCCATGCCCCCGGACCAGGTGGCATGCCTACCGGCTACAACCGGTATCTTCCACCATGGCCTCTCTGTACGGTGTGTGCCAAGACAAGGGTTAACAACTTACTGAACCATACCCCACCTACGGTAGGGACCAGTGGCAGTACGAAACAAGTATGGGGGTTACCGGAACAAGACTTGATCTATGGCCGACTCAAGAGGCTTATGAGTTCCCTGCATGACATGTATATCAAATATATTTCAACCGACGAAATCACCACCCATTATACCTTACTATGCCATACCGGACATAACCGTCCCGACGGGGACCGGCGACAAGCTCACTCCTACCCAAGGCAGAGGCTTTCCCGGGTTCCTTTCCGGCATGCATGCAAGGCACATGAGGATGATTACCATCACATGTATATTCATTTCCAACAGCAAGGAAATCACTAATATGCATCCATGCAAATGATCGTATCACCACATAAAATAACGAGTTCTCCGAAATGAGGTGGTGTTATAAACGTGTCAACTAACACACCAAAAATATTATTCCGGGGTTCAGAATGCTTGCCTTCAAGGTGTGGAGAGGTGGGGGTGCTCTCCAAAACTTTTGAAAGTTTTCTTCCTCTCTCCAAAATCCTATTTTCAATAGATTTGAATTAACCCACAATTCCAAAACAGCACAAAAAAAGTTGTTTGAATTTTTTCAAATAAATCTTAAAATAAACTAGACAAAATTTGAGGAAGGTAGTTAAAAGAATCAATTCATTTGGAGTTATATTTAAAAAGTTATAGGCAGTCAAATTTGTGGTCAAAATCTGTTTTTTAAAATAAAATAGAAAAGAAAACGTTTCAGAGGGGAATACGCTTTCACATAGAGTAGACGTACTCGAGCTTTTACGCCTCCACTTATCCAGCGTGGACGGCGCGTGAGTCACTGAAAGTGGGCCCGGGGGACCCACTGGTCAGGTTTGACTAGTCGGCCTCCCTCCTCTTCCTCTGCCCCGAGCGGAGGCGGGACTCCGGCGATGCTCGCCGGCGAACGGCGGCACCGTTCGGGAAACGGAGGTCACCCGCGGGCTCAGGGGATCGAGGCGGTCACTCCGGTAGTCGCTGCGGTCGGTGAACGGAGCTGCCGGCGGTGAGCTCTGCAGCGGACGGTGGCCGTCGGGCAAAGTGATTTTTCCCGCGGCGAGTCCCGGTCAAAAGCGAGCAGGGGGATGGGTACACTAGGAGGAGAGGGAGTTCCTGGTGGAGAGAGTGGAGAGGAGGAGGCTCTGGTGGCGCCAGAATGGCCGGGGCAGTGGCGGCGGCTGCAGTCGTCGGAGGTGGGGAAGAAGACCTCCCCGGGTCGATTAGCTGCCATGGAGGAACTAGGGGAGCATGCTGAGGCTGCCTCGCGAACGGAACGTGCTCGGGGGGCTCTCTTTATAGCACGTCCAAGTAGGTTCGCGGCGGCCGTGGATAAGTTCGCCGGCGAACCGCCCTACTGTGCTGCAGGGCGACGTGGCGGTGGCTGATCGGCTCCAGGAGCTACCGACGACCGCTCCACTATCCATGGAGGCGAGCTGGCACGCTGTGGTGGTCGGGGCGGTGCCGACCATGGCAGGAGCGGGTGTGGCCACGGGCGTGCCGCCAAGAGAGCTCTTGTGGCGGCGCTGTAGGGCGCCAGGGGGCTGTCGGGGCCTTTGGCATGACGTGGCGAGAGGGAGAGGATCAGGATGAGCTCGGGGAAGTTTATCCAGGGCGTGCTGGCTCGGGCGCGAGCACGTGCAAAACGCGTGCTCTGCTCACGCTCCAGGCGTGCACGGCATCCGTTCGACGAAATGCCAGGGCGACCAAAACTTCTAGACGGCTAATGCAAATCCACAGGCCTAGGTTAGAGACCGTTAGTAAACTACTAGACAACTTGGTTAGGACAGGTGGGAAAGTTCACAACACAAACTTACAAACATGCCAAATATGTTCATGCCCACAGGGTGTTTGTCAAAATGCCAGAGGCATCTAGGCAGTTCTTGGAGGGGCCAAAATCTCTAGATAGAAGTCTCTTTGGATGTACAAGAGGGTGGTGAGGTTAGTTTGTAAAAAGCACAAACTTGTTAGTGCAAGTTTTGCAAAACTACAGTTTTGGACAGGAGATAAATGGCATCATTTCATGAACCAAAAACATTCCAATGGGTGCATGCTCCTGGACTTAGGGTTTGGTAGGGCTGTCTACAAGTAGGAGAAGGCACAAGGTTACTGGAGCAAAAATAAATAGGGTTGCGGTAGAAATCACAAGGCTGGACCAGAATGGAAAAGAGGTTGATTCACTCAAAATTTTCAAAGAACAGCACTAGGTTTTTGCATAATGTTGAATCATATGCTACTACCAACATCCCATAATTTTGGTGGAGGCCAGAAAGAAATATTTAAATGGGTTGTAGTGCAAAATTGCACTCTGGACCAGAGAAGAAAAATTGATGCAGAGCTCAAAATATTACATGAATAAAAGAAATTTTTGCATAAAAGTGATTTAAAAACATCACATGACATCTCCAAATTTTGGTTGGAATTTTAAGTGAATTTATCAAATGGTTGTAGTTCAATTATGGCCATGTAACCATGAAAACCAATTTTCAAGAAAATAAAGATCAGGCAAATTAATTATGTAATTAGTTCTACTAATAAAAGAAGAGTTTTTCTTGAGAGGTTAAACAAGTCCAATAACATATTTGAAAAGTTTTCATTTTGGGGGAAAAACTTCATAATAACAAGGGAGAAAAAAGGTTCAAAAATAAAAAGGGAGCCCAGAAAATAAAAGTTTTAATTTCCTGGCAAAAATTTTAATTAATAAAACAAGGTCAAAATTTTGGGGTGTCACAAAAGAGGGGAGTACTACTCCTACTAGGAGGACGACTCCTCCTCCTGGCGCGCCATAGAGGGCCGGTCGGCTTCCTTGCTCCTTTATATATGGGGGCAGGGGCACCCCATAGACACAACAATTGATCATTGATCTCTTAGCCGTGTGCGGTGCCCCCCGCCACCATAGTCCACCTCGATCATATCGTAGCGGTGCTTAGGCGAAGCCCTGCGTCGGTAGCATCATCATCATCGTCACCATGCCGTCGTGCTGACGAAACTCTCCTATGAAGCTTTGCTGGATCGGAGCTCGCAGGACATCATCGAGTTGAACATGTGCAGAACTCGGAGGTGCCGTGCTTTCGGTACTTGGATCGGTCGGATCGTGAAGACGTACGACTACATCAACCGCGTTGTGCTAACGCTTCCACATTCGGTCTACGAGGTTACGTGGACACACTCTCCCCTCTCGTTGCTATCCATCACCATGATCCTGTGTGTGCGTAGGAATTTTTTTGAAATTACTACGTTCCCCAACATTGGTCACTACTCTCCATGCAAACACGCGTACCTTAGGGGGAGCAGGGCACCCCCATATGATCCTCAAGATGGTGCGACGACCATCCGGTGCCCTGCTTGTGGCTGTAGCCAGTGGACATTTGCGCTCGTCCATGGTGAAGCAATAGGCAGATCGAACTGTGAAGATACCGTTCTTCTCCGGCGCCCATGCAATAATGTCGTCGGTGATGCGGGGCAAGGTGCGGATACTGGTGATCGCGTCAATGTCTGCCGGGAGGAAGTGCCAGCGTAACAAATCCATCCGCCAAGCCCCGGCGTCATCCAGAAGATCCGCCACTTGTCCTAGCCAGCAGGTGCCTTGTTGTGTAATGGGCTGGCGTGCGGGCTCCTGGGGCACCCAGTGGTCCTACCAGATGCGGATGCTCTGTCCATTCCCGGCATGCCAGATGATGCCCTTTCTTCAGGAGCTTGAGGCCATGCTGGATGGCCTGCCAAGTAGGCGAAGCATTTCCGGCAAACATCGTGTCCTCAAGGCATCCATCTAGATAATACCGAGCCTTTAACACCTGCGCACATAAACTATCAGGCTCATTTAGCAAGCATCGTGCGTGTCTCGCGGGTAGAGCTTGGTTGAACACCCGGAAGTCCTTGAAACCCAATCCACCCTGAGATTTATGCGCTAGAATTTTTGGCCATGCCAACCAGTGAGTTTTCCTCTTGCCCTCTGAAGATCCCCACCAAAAATTCTGCACCATTCTGTTCAGATCATCACACACTGACATAGGCAGTTTAAAGACACCCACAATATAAGTTGGGATAGCCTGTGCGACTACTTTAATCATAATCTCCTTGTCAGCATGAGAAAGGGTGTCCCCCAAGCATTGATCCTCTTCATCAGTCGTGACTGCAAATTCTGAAATTTACCTCGTGTTATACGGTCGTCTGGCATAAAAAGTTCTGATTATTTTGGCAAGAAACATTGATGTTTTTTCGACACGCGTGCAAACTTTCACGAGGGTGGAGGTATGGGTAAAAAAATCGATGCTATAAAATGCTTCCAAAAACACTCTTTTTGGAGCATGTATTTTGTTTTTTCTTCACACACCTCACGAATGTGTTTCCATTGTGAAAATATGCATGGATAGAAAGAACATCAATGTTTCTTGTAAAAAAATCTTCCAAAAACAAATATTTTTTTCGAGTTTACCGTTCATGCGAGCTCATGTGAGCTCGAGTTAAGAAACTCCATGTATGGAAGTGGAGCGGTACAATGGAAGTGTGGGAGGCGAAAAGGCACCATTTCCCATCTCGCTATAACTACCCCAACCCCCACCATTTGCCTACTCCGAGCTCTTTCTCCTATCTTGATAGCGGTTGTACCATCCCTTGCCCCCTCTACTCGGCTCTCGCTGTGAATCCAATGCTAATTCCTGTAATCAGTGTAGATCTCCGTTCCATCCGGATTGCGATGACGGAGTGGGAAGCGCGTATGGCGAAGACCGTGGGCGGGGTCCGCTGAAGCTTGCAAGGCTCCTTGAGATAAGTTTGTGATTCACGAACTTGCGGGAGATGTGGAAGAAGGCACTTGATATCTCAAGGGAGGTGAACATGGAGGAGGAGAAGTGGCTATTCGGGAAAAGGGTGTTGTTCCCCGATTGAGCTCATCCTCTGGGTCATGGAGGAGGCCGAATCAACGGATTCTGCTGAAATGACGAGGCAGGCGGCCTTTCCCTCACGGATACAACACCTTCCTAGCTCGGATTAGCATGCAGTCATAATGGTGATGGCGTTGCCGTCACCGGGCTCCCAAAGGCACTGATCTTGACTGAAGACAACAAGGTCAAGGTGCAGCGAATAGGGGGGTTAGGGAAGTTGTGCACATGCCACGATGCTCTGTGATTTCCCCGCGCGATCTGTGAAGCTGGTCAGCCTCTCTCACTCCGCGACGGCGGGGTAGGGGTCTCCCCAGCCGGTAACCACTTCTGGTTGGCGGGGGAAGATTTCAACGTGGGTGGCGACTCATTAAACCTAAGTAAGTCGTGTTTTCCTTCAAAATACTTGCATTCTCCTTCATGATTGAGTGGAGTGAGAATTGTGGTTAATAATTCTAGGTCAAGGAAGGGTAAATCATGATAGATGGAGTGATACTTGTAGTTAATCTCTTTTGTGGATCCCACGGGCCATCTAGATCAAACATAGAACGACCACTAGGCCCAAAGGCACTTTCAGGCACCATGGGTTCAAAGGCCCACTCCCGAAGAGCAAAATTTTTGCTCGCCCAAGATCATTCAACTCCAACCTACTAGAATCGCTAAAATCAACCCCAAATCAAGCATATGCTTTGACCAAAAGGCAAGTGATAGCCCACAAGTATAGGGGATCGCAACAGTTTTCGATAAGTAAGAGTGTCGAACCCAACGAGGAGCTAAAGGTAGAACAAATATTCCCTCAAGTTCTATCAACCACCGATACAACTCTACGCACGCTTGATGTTCGCTTTACCTAGAACAAGTATGAAACTAGAAGTACTTTGTAGGTGTTTTTGGAAGATAATAAATTTTATGTAAATAAAAAGTAGGGTCTGTTGTAAGTAAATAAGCAATAAAGTAAATATAGCGAGTGTGGAAAAGTGGTGGTAGGAGTAGCGAAATCGCCCCTAAGCAATTGACTACTTTACTAGACCGATAGCAAGTATTATGTGGGAGAGGCCACTGCTAGCATGTCATCCCTGACTTGGAATTCTATGCACTTATGATTGGAACTATTAGCAAGCATCCGCAACTACTAATGTTCATTAAGGTAAAACCCAACCATAGCATTAAGATATATTGGTCCCCCTTCAATCCCGTATGCATCAATTTCTATGCTAGGTTGAAGCTTCTGTCACTCTTGCCCTCCGATACATAGTCCTATCAACATACAACTAACCCTAGGGTGTGATCCATGCGCGCAATCATATGATGGGCACCAAAGTACAGCAACATAACCACAAGCAAATTAAATCAATCATAGCAATTCATCAACCACCGATAGGACAACGAAAATCTACTTAGACATCATAGGATGGCAACACATCATTGGATAATAATATGAAGCATAAAGCACCATGTTCAAGTAGAGGGTACAGCGGGTTGCGGGAGAGTGGACCGCTGTAGATAGAGGGGGGAAGGTGATGGAGATGTTGGTGAATATGGCGGAGGTGTTGGTGTAGATCGCGGTGATGTTGATGATGGCCAGGCAGCGTTCCGGCGCCACCGGAAGAGAAGGGGAGAGGGGGGCCCTTCGTATTCTTCTTCCTTGACCTCCTCCCTAGATGGGAGAAGGGTTTCCCCTCTGGTCCTTGGCCTCCATGACATGGGAGGGGTGAGAGCCCCTCCGAGATTGGTTCTGTCTCTCTCTGTTTCTGCGTTCCCAAATTCTTCCCTTTCACCGTTTCTTATATTCCCGGAGATCCGTAACTCCGATTGGGCTGAAATTTTAAAACGATCTCTATCTGGATATTAGCTTTCTTGTGGCGAAAGAAGGGCATCAACCGCCTTACGGGTGGCCCACGAGGGTCAGGGGCGCGCCCCCCTGCCTCGTGGCCACCTCGGGCACCATCTCACGTGGATTTTTCTTCCCAAAAATCATATATATACCCAAAAAAATGTCCGTCAGTTTTTATCCCGTTTGGACTCCGTTTTATATGGATATTCTGCGAAACAAAAACATGCAACAAACAGGAACTGGCACTGGGCACTTGATCAATATGTTAGTCCCAAAAATAGTATAAAAAGTTGCCAAAAGTATATGAAAGTTCTAGAATATTGGCATGGAACAATCAAAAATTATAGATACGATGGAGACGTATCAGCATCCCCAAGCTTAATTCCTGCTCGTCCTCGAGTAGGTAAATGATAAAAAAGATAATTTTTGATGTGGAATGCTACCTAGCATAATCTTGATCATGTAATCTAATAATAGCATGAATATTAAGATACGAGTGATTCAAAGCAATAGTCTATTATTTGACATAAAAACAATAATACTTCAAGCCCACTAATAAAGCAATCATGTCTTTTCAAAATAACATGGCCAAAGAAAGTTATACCTACAAAATCATATAGTCTGGCTATGCTCCATCTTCACCACACAAAATATTCACATCATGCACAACCCCGATGACAAGCCAAGCAATTGTTTCATACTTTTCACGTTCTCAAACCTTTTCAACTTTCACACAATACATGAGCGTGAGCCATGGACATAGCACTATAGGTGGAATAGAATATGATGGTGGAGAAGAAAAAAAGGAGAAGATAGTCTCACATCAACTAGGTGTATCAACGGGCTATGGAGATGCCCATCAATAGATATCAATGTGAGTGAGTAGGGATGGCCATGCAACGGATGCACTAGAGCTATAAGTGTATGAAAGCTCCAACTGAAACTAAGTGGGTGTGCATCCAACTTGCTTGCTCATGAAGACCTTGGGCATTTGAGGAAGCCCATCATCGGAATATACAAGCCAAGTTCTATAATGAAAATTCCCACTAGTATATGAAAGTGATAACTTAAGAGACTCTCTATATGAAGAACATGGTGCTACTTTGAAGCACAAATGTGGAAAAAGGATAGTAGCACTGCCCCTTCTCTCTTTTTCTCTCCTTTTTTTGTTTTTTGTGGGATTCTTTGGCCTCTTTTTTTATTTGAGCTTCTTTGGCCTATTTTATTTTTTTGTAAAGTCTGGAGTCTCATCCCGACTTATGGGGGAATCATAGTCTCCATCATCCTTTCCTCACTGGGGCAATCTCTAATAATGATGATCATCACACTTTTATTTACTTACAACTCAATATTACAGCTCAATGTCTAGAACAAAGTATGACTCTATATGGATGCCTCCGGCGGTGTACCGGGATGTGCAATGATCTAGCATAGCAATGACATAAAAAACGGACAAGCCATGAAAACATCATGCTAGCTATCTTACGATCATGCAAAGCAATATGACAATGAATGCTCAAGTCATGTATATGATGATGATGATGATGAAAGTTGCATGGCAATATATCTCGGAATGGCTATGGAAATGCCATGATAGGTAGGTATGGTGGCTATTTTGAGGAAGGTATATGGTGGGTTTATGGTACCAGCGAAAGTTGTGCGGTACTAGAGAGGCTAGCAATGGTAGAAGGGTGAGAGTGCATATAATCCATGGACTCAACATTAGTCATAAAGAACTCACATACTTATTGCAAAAGTATATTAGCTATAGAAACAAAGTACTACGTGCATGATCCTAGGGGGATAGATTGGTAGGAAAAGACCATCGCCCGTCCCCGACCGCCACTCATAAGGAAGACAATCAATAAATAAATCATGCTCTGACTTCATCACATAACGGTTCACCATACGTGCATGCTACGGGAATCACAAACCTCAACACAAGTATTTCTACTAATCCACAACTACCCACTAGCATGACTCTAATATCACCATCTTTATATCGCAAAACTATTGCAAGGGATCAAACATATCATATTCAGTGATCTACAAGTTTTATGTAGGATTTTATGACTAACCATGTGAATGACCAGTTCCTGCCATCTCTCTAAATAGATATAAGTGAAGCAAGAGAGTTTAGTTCTTTCTACAAAAGATATGCCCACGCTCTAACAAATATAAGTGAAGCAAAAGAGCATTCTACAAATGGCGGTTGTCTATGTAAAGAGAAACAGGCAATCCAAACTTCAAATGATATAAGTGAAGCACATGAAGCATTCTATAAAGACATACTCAAAAGATATAAGTGAAGTGCAAAGAGCATTCTATAAATCAACCAAGGACTATCTCATACCAGCATGGTGCATAAAATAAAAATGAAAACTAAATGCAAAAGACGCTCCAAGATTGCACATATCGCATGAACGAAATGAATCCGAAAACATACCGATACTTGTTGAAGAAAGAGGGGATGCCTTCTGGGGCATCCCCAAGCTTAGATGCTTGAGTCTCCTTGAATATTTACTTGGGTTGCCTCGGGCATCCCCAAGCTTGAGCTCTTGCCTCTCTTTCTTCTTCTCACATCGAGACCTTCTCGATCATCGAACACTTCATCCACACAAAACTTCAACAGAAAACTCGGTAAGATCCGTTAGTATAATAAAGAAAATCACTACTCTAAGTACTGTTGCAAACCAATTCATATTTTATTTTTGCATTGTGTATACTATAATATAACTTTTTCATGGCTTAATCCACTAATATAAATTGATAGTTTCATCAAAATAAGCAAACTATGCATCAAAAACAGAATCTATCTGTAATAATTTGAACATTCACCATACTTCTGATACTTGAAAATTTTTACCAAAATTTGGAAAAATAAACAATTTGTATAGGAATACAGTGCAAAAATAATCAGAACTATTTGACATTCCAGCTAAAAATGTAAAATCGCGCACTACAGCCAAAGTTTTTGTCCTGCACCGTACAAACCATCAAGCAAATGTAAACATCCTAAAGGCAAACCTTGGCACATTATTTTTATAATACAATGGAATTGTACAAGGGGATAATTATTTTTATTGAGAAGTTATGTAATCAAGATTCACAAAGTTTCCATGAGCATGAACAAAGTTCAAGGCTAGCTCCCACTTCAACAATGCTTGTCTTTCTCACTTTCGCTTTCCTTTTTGAAAAAGTTTTGGGTTCCCCTCTTTATATTTGTTGTTTTTAAACTATATAAAAGCACTCAACAGAAATAAATGACTCTCTAAAACTTCCGGGTTGTCTCCCTGGCAGCGCTTTCTTTAAAGCCATTAAGCTAGGCATATAGTGCTCAAGTAGTGAATCCACCCGGATCCCAAGGTATATCAAAGCCAATTTTAATTAACAATGATTTGTAATTTAGTAGTGAGCACAAAGTAACATATATCATGCAAAAACGAAGTCTAACTCTCTTCCTATGCATCGGCATGTCATAAAAGAACAATTCATGCACACATAGTAAAGGCCAATGCATAGTATAAACAGTTTCTTGCAATTTTATCATATTGGAAACATAGAGAGGTGGAGATATAGTTCCTCTCTAATGATAATTGCAAGTAGGAGCAGCAAGCACATGCATATTATATTCATCAAAATCATCATGTGCAACGGTAAAAGGCAACCCATCAATATATTCCTTAATAAGAGCAAACTTCTCTGATATAGTGTAGTTTGGAGAATTCAAAAAGATAATAGGACTATCATGTGTGGGTGCAATAGCAACAATTTCATGTTTAACATAAGGAACTATAGCAAGTTCATCTCCATAAGCATAATTCATATTGGCATCCTGGCCACAAGCATAGCAAGCATCATCAAAAAGGGATATTTCAAAAGAATCAACGGGATCATAACAATCATCATAGCAATCATCCTCCGGTAAGCACGAAGGGAAATTAAACAATGTATGAGTTGAAGAGTTACTCTCATTAGAAGGTGGGCATGTGTAGCTAATCCGCTCTTCCTCCTTTTGTTCTTTGCTCTCCTCCTCATCTTTTTTATCCAATGAGCTCACAGTTTCATCAATTTCTTCTTCCATAGACTCCTGCAAAATATTAGTCTCTTCTTGGACAACGGAGACTTTCTCAATAAGCGCATTAATATAGGAATTATATTCATAATTATCATAGCAATATTTTAAGATAGCTAAATTTTCAGGCCTATAAACATCATCATCATAAGCTTCATGCTTTTCAAACAAAGATTCAATTTCATAAGCACCCTTAAAAGCAACAAGTTCTTCTATTTGTTCCACATCATAGTAATCATATATACCATTAGCATAAGAAGCTAAGGTTTCATTATCATCAAATTCACATGAAAAGGGAAGGTGTGGAGCCTTCACCTTAGAGCAACAAGTATAATCATATCTCAAGCATAGTTGCCTAGCATACCAATTCAATATATGAATTTGATCCCATAATAGTTTCCCTTTTTGTGTCAAGCGGTAATCCCTAAAGTATTCACGTTGATCCAACGTTACTCACATTACATAATTGAATGGGGTTTTCTCAGGATTATTAAAGTAGTACATAATATTTTTCACATAACCAGCATCGAGGGTTTTAGGAGTTTCCCCATCTCCATGAGTAGTAGGTACACCTAATTTTTTTTGTATTTCGTGTTCCATATCCATAACTAAAGATAGAGAACAACTAAGAACAGCAAATAAAAATTACTTAGTGATAAAGAAAACAAGCACACACGAGAATATTCACCCCACACTATTGCTCCCCGGCAACGGCGCCAGAAAAAGGTCTTGATAACCCACAAGTATAGGGGATCGCAACAGTTTTTGATAAGTAAGAGTGTTGAACCCAACGAGGAGCTAAAGGTAGAACAAATATTCCCTCAAGTTCTATCGACCACCGATACAACTCTATGCACGCTTGACGTTCGCTTTACCTAGAACAAGTATGAAACTAGAAGTACTTTGTAGGTGTTTTTGGATAGGTTTGCAAGATAATAAATATTACGTAAATAAAAAGTAGGGGCTGTTGTAAGTAAAGAAGCAATAAAGTAAATATAGCGAGTGTGGAAAAGTGGTGGTAGGAGTTGCGAAATCGCCCCTAAGCAATTGACTACTTTACTAGACCGATAGCAAGTATTATGTGGGAGAGGCCACTGCTGGCATGTCATCCCTGACTTGGAATTATATGCACTTATGATTGGAACTATTAGCAAGCATCCGCAACTACTAATGTTCATTAAGGTAAAACCCAACCATAGCATTAAGATATATTGGTCCCCCTTCAATCCCGTATGCATCAATTTCTATGCTAGGTTGAAGCTTCTGTCACTCTTGCCCTCCAATACATAGTCCTATCAACATACAACTAACCCTAGGGTGTGATCCACGCGCGCAATCATATGATGGGCACCAAAGGACAGCAACATAACCACAAGCAAATTAAATCAGTCATAGCAATTCATCAACCACCGATAGGACAACGAAAATCTACTCAGACATCATAGGATGGCAACACATCATTGGATAATAATATGAAGCATAAAGCACCATGTTCAAGTAGAGGGTACAACGGGTTGCGGGAGAGTGGACCGCTGTAGATAGAGGGGGCAAGGTGATGGATATGTTGGTGAAGATGGCGGAGGTGTTGGTGTAGATCGCGGTGATGATGATGATGGCCACGGCAGCGTTCCGGCGCCACCGGAAGAGAAGGAGAGAGGGGGGCCCTTCGTCTTCCTCTTCCTTGACCTCCTCCCTATATGGGAGAAGGGTTTCCCCTCTGGTCCTTGGCCTCCATGGCATGGGAGGGGCGAGAGCCCCTCCGAGATTGGATATGTCTCTCTGTCTCTCTCTGTTTCTGCATTCCCAGATTCTTCCCTTTCACCGTTTCTTATATTCCCAGAGATCCGTAACTCCGATTGGGATGAAATTTTAACACGATCTCTATCCAGATATTAGCTTTCTTGCGGCGAAAGAAGGGCATCAACGGCCTTACGGGTGGCCCACGAGGGTCAGGGGAGCGCTCCCCTGACTCGTGGCCACCTCGGGCACCGTCTCACGTGGATTTTTCTTCCCAAAAATCATATATATTCCAAAAAAAATCTCCGTCAGTTTTTATCCCGTTTGGACTCCATTTGATATGGATATTCTGCGAAACAAAAAACATGCAACAAACAGGAACTGGCACTGGGCACTGGATCAATATGTTAGTCCCAAAAATAGTATAGAAAGTTGCCAAAAGTATATGAAAGTTGTAGAATATTGGCATGGAACAACCAAAAATTATAGATACGACGGAGACGTATCAGCAAGGATCCACAAAAGAGTTTAACCACAATTCAAGGCCCCTTTTGGTGTTAGATGGCCTACCCCCTCACCACAGAGGTGATGTCTGTTACCCCTTCAAACCTGATCTACGGTTCCCTACCCATTTCCTAGAAGAGGAAGAGGTGTAGATGGCTAGACACTATGGAGGTGGAGATGGTCGGACACTATGGAGGTGGCTGGGTGTTGGAAATATGCCCTAGAGGCAATAATAAAATGGTTATTATTATATTTCTTTGTTCATGATAATTGTCTATTGTTCATACTATAATTGTGTTATCCGGAAATCGTAATACATGTGTGAATACATAGACCACAACACGTCCCTAGTGAGCCTCTAGTTGACTAGCTCGTTGATCAAAATATAGTCATGGTTTCCTGACTATGGACATTGGATGTCATTGATAACGGGATCACATCATTAGGAGAATGATGTGATGGACAAGACCCAATCCTAAGCATAGCTCAAAGATCATGTACTTCGTTTGCTGTAGCTTTTCCGAATGTCAAGTATCATTTCCTTAGACCATGAGATTGTGGAACTCCCGGATACCGTAGGAGTGCCTTGGGTGTGCCAAACGTCACAACATAACTGGGTGACTATAAAGGTACACTACAGGTATCTCCGAAAGTGTCTGTTGGGTTGGCACGAATCGAGACTGGGATTTGTCACTCCGTATGACGGAGAGGTATCTCTGGGCCCACTCGGTAATGCATCATCATAATGAGCTCAATGTGACCAAGTGGTTGATCACGGGATCATGCATTACGGCACGAGTAAAGTGACTTGCCGGTAACGAGATTGAACGAGGTATTGGGATACCGACGATCGAGTCTCGGGCAAGTAACATACCGATTGACAAAGGGAATTGTATACGGATTGATTGAATCCTCGACATCGTGGTTCATCCGATGAGATCATCGAGGAGCATGTGGGAGCCAACATGGGTATCCATATCCCGCTGTTGGTTATTGACCGAAGAGTCGTCTCGGTCATGTCTGCATGTCTCCCGAACCCGTAGGGTCTACACACTTAAGGTTCGGTGACGCTAGGGTTGTAGAGATATTAGTATGCAGTAACCTGAAAGTTGTTCGGAGTCCCGGATGAGATCCCGAAGGTCACGAGGAGTTCCGGAGTGGTCCGGAGGTAAAGATCTATATATAGGAAGTCCAGTTTTGGCCATCGGGGAGGTTTCGGGGGTCGCCGGTATTGTACCGGGACCACCGGAAGGGTCCCGGGGGTCCACCGGGTGGGGCCACCTATCCCGGAGGGACCCATGGGCTGAATTGGGAGGGGAACCAGCCCCTAGTGGGCTGGTGCGCCCCCCCCCCTTGGGCCTCCCCTGCGCCTAGGGTTGGGAAACCCTAGGGGTGGGGGCGCCCCCCACTTTGCTTGGGGGGGAAGCCACCCCTTGGCCGCCGCCCCCTTGGAGATCCATCTCCCTAGGGCCGGCGCCCCCCCCCCCCCAAGGCCCCTATATAAAGAGGAGGGAGGGAGGGCAGCCGCACCCCCTTGCTCTTGGCGCCTCCCTCTCCCTTCGCAACACCTCTCCTCCCGCTTGTGCTTGGCGAAGCCCTGCCGGGATCCTGCTGCATCCACCACCACGCCGTCGTGCTGCTGGATCTTCATCAACCTCTCCTTCCCCCTTGCTGGATCAAGAAGGAGGAGACGTCTTCCCAACCGTACGTGTGTTGAACGCGGAGGTGCTGTCCGTTCGGCACTTGGTCATCGATGATTTGGATCATGATGAGTACGACTCCATCAACCCCGTTCTCTTGAACGCTTCCGCGCACGATCTACAAGGGTATGTAGATGCACTCCTCTCTCCCTCGTTGCTAGATGACTCCATAGATTGATCTTGGTGATGCGTAGAATTTTTTAAAAATTCTACTACGTTCCCCAACAGTGGCATCATGAGCTAGGTCTATGCGTAGTTTCTATGCACGAGTAGAACACAAAGTAGTTGTGGGCGTCGATATTGTCAATTATCTTGCCGTTACTAGTCTTATCTTGATTCGGTGGCATTGTGGGATGAAGCGGCCCGGACCGACCTTACACGTACGCTTACGTGAGACTGGTTCCACCGACTGACATGCACTAGTTGCATAAGGTGGCTGGCGGGTGTCTGTCTCTCCCACTTTACTCGGATCAGATTCGATGAACAGGGTCCTTATGAAGGGTAAATAGAAATTGGCAATTCACGTTGTGGTCTTGGCATAGGTAAGAAACGTTCTTGCTAGAAACCTTTAGCAGCCACGTAAAAACTTGCAACAACAATTAGAGGACGTCTAACTTGTTTTTGCAGCAAGTGTTTTGTGATGTGATATGGCCAAAGGATGTGATGAATGATATATGTGATGTATGAGATGATCATGTTCTTGTAATAGGAATCACGACTTGCATGTCGATGAGTATGACAACCGGCAGGAGCCATAGGAGTTGTCTTTATTTATTTATGACCTGCGTGTCAACATAAACGTCATGTAATTACTTTACTTTATTGCTAAATCGTTAGCCATAGTAGTAGAAGTAATAGATGACGAGACAACTTCAAGAAGACACGATGATGGAGATCATGGTGTCATGCCGGTGACAGCGATGATCATGGAGCCTCGAAGATGGAGATCAAAAGGAGCAAATGATATTGGCCATATCATGTCACTATTTGATTGCATGTGATGTTTATCATGTTTTACATCTTATTTGCTTAGAACGACGGTAACTTAAATAAGATGATCCCTCGTAATAATTTCAAGAAAGTGTTCCCCCTAACTATGCACCGTTGCAAAGGTTCGTTGTTTCGAAGCACCACGTGATGATCGGGTGTGATAGATTCTAACGTTCGAATACAATGGGTGTAAGCCAGATTTACACACGCAATACACTTAGGTTGACTTGACGAGCCTAGCATGTACAGACATGGCCTCGGAACACGGAAGACCGAAAGGTCGAGCATGAGGCGTATAGAAGATACGATCAACATGAAGATGTTCACCGATGTTGACTAGTCCGTCTCACGTGATGACCGGACACGGCCTAGTTGACTCGGATCATGTTTTACTTAGATGACTAGAGGGATGTCTATCTGAGTGGGAGTTCATTGAATAATTTGATTAGATGAACTTAATTATCATGAACTTAGTCTAAAATCTTTACACTATGTCTTGTAGATCAAATGGCCCACGCTAATGTTGCCCTCAACTTCAACACGTTCCTAGAGAAAACCAAGCTGAAAGATGATGGCAGCAACTATACGGACTGGTTCCGGAACCTGAGGATCATCCTCATAGCTGCCAAGAAAGATTATGTCCTAGAAGCACCGCTAGGTAACGCACATGTCCCAGAGAACCAAGACGTTATGAACGCTTGGCAGTCACGTGCCGATGATTACTCCCTCGTTCAGTGCGGCATGCTTTACAGCTTAGAACCGGGGCTCCAAAAGCGTTTTGAGAGACACGGAGCATATGAGATGTTCGAAGAGCTGAAAATGGTTTTCCAAGCTCATGCCCGGGTCGAGAGATATGAAGTCTCCGACAAGTTCTTCAGCTGTAAGATGGAGGAAAATAGTTCTGTCAGTGAGCACATACTCAAAATGTCTGGGTTGCATAACCGCTTGACTCAGCTGGGAGTTAATCTCCCGGATGACGCGGTCATTGACAGAATCCTTTAGTCGCTTCCACCGAGTTACAAGAGCTTTGTGATGAACTTCAATATGCAGGGGATGGAAAAGACCATTCCTGAGGTATATTCAATGCTGAAATCAGCAGAGGTGGAAATCAAAAAGGAACATCAAGTGTTGATGGTGAATAAAACCACTAAGTTCAAGAAAGGCAAGGGTAAAAAGAACTTCAAGAAGGACGGCAAGGGAGTTTCCGCGCCCGGTAAGCAAGCTACTGGGAAGAAGCCAAAGAATGGACCCAAGCCCGAGACTAAGTGTTTTTATTGCAAGGGAAGTGGTCACTGTAAGCGGAACTGCCCCAAATACTTAGCGGACAAGAAGGCCGGCA
Organism: Triticum urartu; assembly: GCF_056163025.1. Taxonomy (NCBI): domain Eukaryota; kingdom Viridiplantae; phylum Streptophyta; class Magnoliopsida; order Poales; family Poaceae; genus Triticum; species Triticum urartu. The sequence continues at coordinate 422,118,147 of NC_141877.1, read as the reverse complement.
ACACTAAAGGTATATGTGATATACATGTAATTGATGTGTACCTTACCAGTACTCATAGTAGCTCCTGGGTATTTGATACCGGTGCGGTTGCTCACATTTGTAACTCAAAGCAGGAGCTGCGGAATAAACGGAGACTGGCGAAGGACGAGGTGACGATGCGCGTCGGGAATGGTTCCAAGGTCGATGTGATCGCTGTCGGAATGCTGCCTCTACATTTACCTACGGGATTAGTTTTAAACCTCAATAATTGTTATTTAGTGATAGCTTTGAGCATGAACATTGTATCAAGATCTCGTTTAATTCGAGATGGCTACTCATTTAAATCCGAGAATAATGGTTGTTCTATTTATATGAGAGATATGTTTTATGGTCATGCTCCATTGGTGAGTGGTTTATTCTTAATAAATCTCGAGCGTAATGTTACACATATTCATAGTGTGAATACCAAAAGATGTAAGGTTGATAATGATAGTCCCACATACTTGTGGCACTGCCGCCTTGGTCACATAGGTATCAAACGCATGAAGAAGCTCCATGCAGATGGACTTTTAGAATCTCTTGATTATGAATCATTTGACACGTGCGAACCATGCCTCATGGGTAAAATGACCAAGACTCCTTTCTCAGGAACAATGGAGCGAGCAACCAACTTATTGGAAATCATACATACTGATGTGTGCGGTCCAATGAGTGTTGAGGCTCGCGGTGGCTATCATTATGTTCTCACCCTCACTGATTACTTGAGTAGATATGGGTATGTCTACTTAATGAAACACAAGTCTGAGACCTTTGAAAAGTTCAAAGAATTTCAGAGTGAGGTTGAGAATCAACGTGACAGGAAAATCAAGTTCTTGCGATCAGATCGTGGGGGAGAATACTTGAGTCACAAATTTGGCACACACTTAAGGAAATGTGGAATAGTTTCACAACTCACGCCGCCTGGAACACCTCAGCGTAATGGTGTGTCCGAACGTCGTAATCGCACTCTATTGGATATGGTGCGATCTATGATGTCTCTTACCGATCTACCGCTGTCATTTTGGGGCTATGCTTTAGAGACTGCCACATTCACTTTAAATAGGGCTCCGTCGAAATCCGTTGAGACGACACCGTATGAATTATGATTTGAGAAGAAACCTAAGCTGTCGTTTCTAAAAGTTTGGGGATGCGATGCTTATGTCAAGAAACTTCAACCTGAAAAGCTCGAACCCAAATCGGAAAAATGCGTCTTCATAGGATACCCTAAAGAAACTATTGGGTATACCTTCTACCTCAGATCCGAAGGCAAGATCTTTGTTGCCAAGAATGGGTCCTTTCTAGAGAAAGAGTTTCTCTAGAAACAAATAAGTGGGAGGAAAGTAGAACTTGATGAAGTATTACCTCTTGAACTGGTAAGTGGCGCAGCTCAAGAAAATGTTCCTGAGGTGCCTGCACCGACTAGAGAGGAAGTTAATGATGATGATCATGAAACTTCAGATCAAGTTGCTACTGAACTTCGTAGGTCCACGAGGACACGTTCCACGCCAGAGTGGTACGGCAACCCTGTCTTGGAAATCATGTTGTTAGACAACGGTGAACCTTTGAACTATGAAGAAGCGATGGCGGGCCCGGATTCCGACAAATGGCTGGAAGCCATGAAATCCGAGATAGGATCCATGTATGAAAACGAAGTATGGACTTTGACTGACTTGCCCGATGATCAGCGAGCCATAGAAAATAAATGGATCTTTAAGAAGAAGACAGACGCGGATGGTAATGTGACCATCTATAAAGCTCGGCTTGTCGCTAAGGGTTATCGACAAGTTCAAGGGGTTGACTACGATGAGACTTTCTCACCCGTAGCGAAGCTGAAGTCCGTCCAAATCATGTTAGCAATTGCTGCATTCTATGATTATGAGATATGGCAAATGGGCGTCAAAACGGCATTCCTTAATGGTTTCCTTAAGGAAGAATTGTATATGATGCAGCCGGAAGGTTTTGTCGATCCTAAGAATGCTGACAAGGTGTGCAAGCTCCAACGCTCGATTTATGGGCTGGTGCAAGCATCTCGGAGTTGGAACATTCGTTTTGATGAGATGATCAAAGCGTTTGGGTTTACGCAGACTTATGGAGAAGCCTGCATTTACAAGAAAGTGAGTGGGAGCTCTGTAGCATTTCTCATATTGTATGTGGATGACATACTATTGATGGGAAATGATATAGAATTCTTGGAAAGCATAAAGGCCTACTTGAACAAGTGTTTTTCAATGAAGGATCTTGGAGAAGCTGCTTATATATTAGGCATCAAGATCTATAGAGATAGATCGAGACGCCTCATTGGTCTTTCACAGAGTACATACCTTGACAAGATATTGAAGAAGTTCAAAATGGATCAGTCAAAGAAGGGGTTCTTGTCTGTATTGCAAGGTACGAGATTGAGCACGGCTCAATGCCCGACCATGGAAGAAGATAGAGAAAAGATGAGTGTCGTCCCCTATGCCTCGGCCATAGGGTCTATCATGTATGCTATGTTGTGTACCAGACCTGATGTAAACCTTGCCATAAGTTTGGTAGGAAGGTACCAAAGTAATCCCGGCATGGAACACTGGACAGCGGACAAGAATATCCTGAAGTACCTGAAAAGGACTAAGGATATGTTTCTCGTTTATGCAGGTCATGAAGAGCTCGTCGTAAAGGGTTACATCGATGCTAGCTTCGACACAGATCTGGATGACTCTAAGTCACAAACCGGATACGTGTATATTTTGAATGGTGGGGCAGTAAGCTGGTGCAGTTGCAAGCAAAGCGTGGTGGCGGGATCTACATGTGAAGCGGAGTACATGGCAGCCTCGGAGGCAACACAAGAAGCAGTCTGGGTGAAGGAGTTCATCACCGACCTAGGAGTCATACCCAATGTGTCGGGCCCGATGACTCTCTTCTGTGACAACACTGGAGCTATTGCCCTTGCCAAGGAGCCCAGGTTTCACACGAAGACCAGGCATATCAAGCGTCGCTTCAACTCCATTCGTGAAAGTGTTCAAAATGGAGACATAGAGATTTGTAAAGTACATACGGACCTGAATGTGGCAGATCCATTGACTAAACCTCTCCCTAGAGCAAGACATGATCAACACCAGAACTGCATGGGTGTTCGATTCATCACAATGTAACTAGACTATTGACTCTAGTGCAAGTGGGAGACTGTTGGAAATATGCCCTAGAGGCAATAATAAAATGGTTATTATTATATTTATTTGTTCATGATAATTGTCTATTGTTCATGCTATAATTGTGTTATCCAGAAATCGTAATACATGTGTGAATACATAGACCACAACACGTCCCTAGTGAGCCTCTAGTTGACTAGCTCATTGATCAAAAGATATTCATGGTTTCCTGACTATGGACATTGGATGTCATTGATAACGGGATCACGTCATTAGCAGAATGATGTGATGGACAAGACCCAATCCTAAGCATAGCTCAAAGATCGTGTAGTTCGTTTGCTGTAGCTTTTCCGAATGTCAAGTATCATTTCCTTAGACCATGAGATTGTGCAACTCCCGGATACCGTAGGAGTGCCTTGGGTGTGACAAACGTCACAACATAACTGGGTGACTATAAAGGTACACTACAGGTATCCCCGAAAGTGTCTGTTGGGTTGGCACGAATCGAGACTGGGATTTGTCACTCCGTATGACAAAGAGGTATCTCTGGGCCCACTCGGTAATGCATCATCATAATGATCTCAATGTGACCAAGTGGTTGATCACGGGATCATGCATTACGGCACGAGTAAAGTGACTTGCCAGTAACGAGATTGAACGAGGTATTGGGATACCGACGATCGAGTCTCGGGCAAGTAACGTACCGATTGACAAAGGGAATTGTATACGGATTGATTGAATCCTCGACATTGTGGTTCATCCGATGAGATCATCGAGGAGCATGTGGGAGCCAACATGGGTATCCAGATCCCGCTGTTGGTTATTGACCGGAGAGTCGTCTCGGTCATGTCTGCATGTCTCCCGAACCCGTAGGGTCTACACACTTAAGGTTCGGTGACGCTAGGGTTGTAGAGATATTAGTATGCAGTAACCCGAAAGTTGTTCGGAGTCCCGGATGATATCCCGGAGGTCACGAGGAGTTCCAGAATGGTCCGGAGGTAAAGATTTATATATAGGAAGTCCAGTTTTGGCCATCAGGAAGGTTTCGGCGGTCGCCGGTACTGTACCGGGACCACCGGAAGGGTCCCGGGGGTCCACCGGGTGGGGCCACCTATCCCAGAGGTCCCCATGGGCTGAATTGGGAGGGGAACCAGCCCCTAGTGGGCTGGTGCACCCCCCCCCTTGGGCCTCCCCTGCGCCTAGGGTTGGGAAACCCTAGGGGTGGGGGCGCCCCCCCACTTGGCTTGAGGGGAAGCCACCCCTTGGTCGCCGCCCCCTTGGAGATCCATCTCCCTAGGGCCGGCGACCCCCCCCAAGGCCCCTATATAAAGAGGGGGGAGGGAGGGCAGCCGCACCCCCTTGCTCTTGGCGTCTCCCTCTCCCTCCGTAACACCTCTCCTCCCGCTTGTGCTTGGTGAAGCCCTGCCGGGATCCTGCTGCATCCACCACCACGCCGTCGTGCTGCTGGATCTTCATCAACCTCTCCTTCCCCCTTGCTGGATCAATAAGGAGGAGACGTCTTCCCAACCGTACGTGTGTTGAACGCGGAGGTGTTGTCCGTTCGGCACTTGGTCATCGGTGATTTGGATCTCGACGAGTACGACTCCATCAACCCCGTTCTCTTGAACGCTTCCGCGCGCGATCTACAAGGGTATGTAGATGCAATCCTCTCTCCCTCATTTCTAGATGACTCCATAGATTGATCTTGGTGATGCGTAGAATTTTTTTAAAAAAATTCTGCTACGTTCCCCAACACTAGGGACATGGTAGATTCAACACGGGTGGAAGAGACAATTACCAATATAGGAGAAGAAACCATCACTACTGCAGGATGCTGCTAACGTGACACTACGATCAGAGACCCTTCGAGAAACTGTGTGCAATGCAATAATCGCAAATGGTGGTGTATGAAAACCGTCAAAAGGGTGCAAAACGTTTGTGATGGAGGATGCATCAAACACGGTTCAGATTTTAGTTGCGTGTGCGATTCAGGCCACACGGTTAACCCGTTCGAACTGTTTGCGATGAGGCAGAACAACAGAAATGGACAGCCATATCAATGTGTGTGCGATATACGTCATACAGTTTGCTCCAATGAACCGTTTGCTATTAGGGAGTGCAACATAAACGGTTAGCCAGATCAAGGTGTGTGTGATATAGGGCATAAGGTTCACTCGGACGAACTGTTTTCGATTAGCGAACGCAACAAAAACAGTTCAACTTAACAAGATGTGTGTGATACGTGGCAAACAGACAACTCGGATGAACTGTTTGCGATGAGAAATTACAAGACAAACGGTTAATATAGTTAGTTCGTGTGCGATTCTGTGTGTACAAAAAACTTTGAAAAATGCAAACTAGTTGCTTGCGGTGGCTAGGAGTATCGCACACGATGCGTCTGCGAGTACTCGTGTGCGATGATTAGTAAGTTACACATATGTTTCCTTATGTTAACACTTGTGTGATAAATAACACGTGGCACTGGATACAATATTCGGGTTGTGTGTGTGCTCCACTTAGTCTTCCCGTGCTCCAGCGAATGCTTCCCGCGCTCCACATGGATGAATTGTAAAATCCACGCCTATTCCCTCATCGGTTTCCCGCGACCAGCTAACGGCTTGCTGCATATAACCCAGGTGGCAACGCACCGCCACGACACTCTGCGAAGATCTAGTCCTCACCCATCTACCATTAGTTATTCCAAGCATGACAGGCACCGACCAAAGCTTCGACGTCGACGCCTACCTATGTTACATCTTCGGCGAGGAGAACAAGCCGGAGCAGGTCGGGTAGAAAGACCTTCATCGGCCGGTACAGGCACCATGGCCCATCGGCAGCAATATCAGCGTCACAGTCCTTGGGAGCACAATCGACATATTGCAGAGGAGGTGTGATGAGCAGTTTGCCATCCACCGTTCAAAAGATCCAGAGCTACTCGGCGGCATGATCGACGACCGACCCGAAGAGCCGCCGTCACCAGTGCTCATCGAGAGCCTGATGCCCCGCAAGGAATGGGCAGAGGACCTCTGCGATTCAGTCAAGATAAAGGCAGCCTACGGCTTCATCATTGCCCGCGGCGGCCGTGTCAACCTCGATCCTGATGATGTGGTGGCTAGGCTCGAGTGCATCCTTGGCGGGGTTGACGTCCCTGACGAAGTAGAACATCGCCAACGTGATATCTTGAGGATGCAGGTGATCGACGGATAAGTGCTTGTGTTTAGAGGTTTGTGCATTATGCTTAAGTTCAACCATGGAGTCATCTAGATTGTACATGTGGCAGAATTTGGTGGAATGTAGATGATATCCAATGGCCAGTAGTGCTCGGATTTGCCATCTCTGTACCATCGGATTGGCTTCATCCAATGAGCAACTTTCATAGTTATTCACACACTATATATGTGTATAGATGTATAGATGTATAGATATATATATATATAGATGTGTCCCATGCTAGACAAAATAAAGTTTGAGCACATGTGTGGGACGACCCCCCCCCCCCCCCGCTGCCGCCTCGAAGTTGGGAAACTGACATCATAGGTATTGAACCAGGCTTGGAGTCGGGTACGGTGTTTGGTTTGTAATGTACTTGGCGTGGCCCATCGAAGTTGTGCATTTGGGATTTAAACACATCATACACCATCGTACCCATACATATTTTCGGGCCGCATGCAGTGTATACGGGGTCTTCTGATCGACCACGTCTCCTTTGTGTGGTTTTTTGTGATGACACGGATATTTGTGGGCTCCCCGAGTGTATATATATCATCCCTTTGACCAATAATGAGGGGTATGTGTTGACCATGAATGGATTCCTCCTAGTTCATGTTAGGGCCGGTCACCGTCAAATGTCGGTCAACCAAAGCTCCAGCTCATGCGTTGTCAGGATTCCCTCCCAGATGCTCGGATTGCTAGGTTCGACCTACATCAAACCCTGCGTATGTATCTCGTCCTTAACTACCTTGCCTTCTTGGTTGTTGTCTGTATCGAGAGGTAGGCACCACATCTAAATTGTACATTATTCTATATTGAAAACACACATCACCCCTTCCCAACGTACATCATTTTGGGCCGCATGCAAGAGGTGTTGGTTTGTGGTCCCTCTCGTGCGATGTTTATGATGGTTCAATCTATTGGCCCAAGCGGTTTATCGACAACAACAACTGTCATTTCACCAAACGAAAGATTCATTGGTCCGTCTTATGATGGGTCATGGCGACATGCATGTACGACCAAAGTATCGATCATTACGTGCATCCACCCTGCTGACACGAAGTGGGAGGTGGTGGGCTAAGCATCCTAGCTAGGTACGACATTATGTCATTATATATATATCCTAGCTAGGTGGTTGTTAGGGTGCTTTCGGGTCTGCGAGGCAGGTGCCACCAAAGTTATGCATTGTGTATTTAAAATTTTAAACATCCCCAATATTCATACGTATATTTGGCCACTTCCAGGTGGTTCTTGACTTCTGGCCCCTCTCATCGATCTTCAATGACGCGCCCAACTGTGGGCCCGCGGGGTCAAAGTTGTGCATTGGAATTTTGAACATCACATACCACCCTTTTCACTCATATATATTTGGGCCACATGCTGGTGTGGCTGTCTTTTGACCCTCCCTAACATTATTTTTTGCTGCAAAGACTTGATGACCCACAAGTATAGGGGATCTATCATAGTCCTTTCAATAAGTAAGAGTGTCGAACCCAACGAGGAGCAGAAGGAAATGATAAGCGGTTTTCAGCAAGGTATTCTCTGCAAGCACTGAAATTATAGGTAACAGATAGTTTTGTGATAAGATAATTGGTAACGAGCAACAAGTAACAAAAGTAAATAAAGTGCAGCAAGGTGGCCCAATCCTTTTTGTAGCAAAGGACAAGCCTGGACAAACTCTTATATGATGTAAAGCGCTCCCGAGGACACATGGGAATATCGTCAAGCTAGGTTTCATCACGGTCATATGATTCGCGTTCGGTACTTTGATAATTTGGTATGTGGGTGGACCGGTGCTTGGGTACTGCCCTTACTTGGACAAGCATCCCACTTATGATTAACCTCTATTGCAAGCATCCGCAACTACAACAAAAGTATTAAGGTAAACCTAACCATAGCATGAAACATATGGATCCAAATCAGCCCCTTACAAAGCAACGCATAAACTAGGGTTTAAGCTTCTGTCACTCTAGCAACCCATCATCTACTTATTACATCCCAATGCCTTCCTCTAGGCCCAAATAATGGTGAAGTGTCATGTAGTCGATGTTCACATAACACCACTAGAGGAGAGACAACATACATCTCATCAAAATATCAAACGAATAGCAAATTCACATGACTACTAATAGCAAGACTTCTCCCATGTCCTCAGGAACAAACATAACTACTCACAAAGCATATTCATGTTCATAATCAGAGGGGTATTAATGTGCATATAGGCTCTGAACATATGATCTTCCACAAAATAAACCAACTAGCATCAACTACAAGGAGTAATCAACACTACTAGCAACCCACAAGTACCAATCCCAGACTTGGAGACAAGAATTGGATACAAGAAATGAACTAGGGTTTTATAGGAGATGGTGCTGATGAAGATGTTGATGGAGATTGACCCCCTCCCGATGAGAGGAGGGTTGGTGATGACGATGGCGATGATTTCCCCCTCCCGGAGGGAAGTTTCCCCGGCAGACCAGCTCCGCCAGAGCCCTAGATTGGTTCCGCCAAGGTTCCGCCTCGTGGCGGCGGAGTCTCGTCCTGAAAGCTGGCTTATGATTTTTTTTTCCTCATCGAAAGACTCCATATAGCAGAGGATGGGCATCGGAGGGCCACCAGGGGGCCCACGAGGCAGGGGGGCACGCCCAGGGGGTAGGGCGCGCCCCCACCCTCGTGGGCAGGGTGTGGCCCCCCTCTGGAACTTCTTGCGCTCATTATTTTTTATATATTCTGAAAATGACTTCCGTGAAGTTTCAGGACTTTTGGAGCTGTGCAAAATAGGTCTCTAATATTTGCTCCTTTTCCAGCCCAGAATCCCAGTTGCCGGCATTCTCCCTCTTTATGTAAACCTTGTAAAATAAGAGGGAATAGCATAAGTATTGTGACATAATGTGTAATAACATCCCATAATGCAAAAAATATCGATATAAAAGCATGATGCAAAATGGACATATCAACTCTACAGGAATCCAGTACTTTGCCGTCTCCCATGGCGAACGGCAAAGGCTGGGACGGCTGACGGCAAAGCACTTTGCCGTCCGCGGCGGACGGCAAAGAGTGACGGCAAAGATAGGGTCGGCAAACAGGTCCTTTGCCGTCGGCTTTTTATGGCAGACGGCAAAGAGCCCTTTGCCTACAGCGGCTGATGGCAAAGAGGGGGGACGGCAAAATGTTGCACGTCCGCCAGCGTCACTCCGTTAGGCGGCTAACGGCGGCCTTTGCCGTCCGCTAGCGGACGGCAAATTTGAGCTCCTCTTTGCCGTCCGCCAGACGACGTCAGCTATACGTCAGCGCCCGCTCTTTTTTGCCCTCCGCCCGACGGACGGCAAAGGCAAAGTCTTTGCCATCAGCTTGGCTTTGTCGTCCGCCACGGTAGGCAAATTGGCCAAATGGTCCATCCCCAGGAAGCACAGGTGGGCGCCACATGCCCCCTTTGCCGTCTGCCACCGACAGCAAAGGGGTCTTTGCCGTCTGCCGCGGACGGCAAAGAGCCTGCACTGCCTCTTTTTTGTTCTGTTTTTCTTATATCCAACAATTATCACAACAAATATTTCACAGCACATATATATCCATCACATAAATATCCAGCACATATATATCCAACATAATAAATATCCAGCACATATATATCCATCCATACATACATAGTAGGTTGCACATAGTTCCATCGATCCATACATATTACAATATGCAAAGTTTCATCATAGCAAGCGAGCAGAATACAAGAAGTGCATCAAAGGAAAAAACAGGAAAAAGCAAGCAATCCATCATAGGAAGTTGGCTTCCGTGAAGTGAATGAAACCTGCAAAATGACAAATAAGAAAGTTAGAAAAAGAAGACTAGAAGAATAATTAGACTAGAAGAAAAAGAATAGAAGAAGAAGACTAGAAGAAGAAGTATATGCCATATATTAGCTAACTTAGGTGAAATGTATCGTTTATGAGCTAACCTAGGTGAAATGGGTAGTTTATGAGCTAACCTAGGTGAAATAGGTTGTTTATGAGCTAACCTAGGTGAAATGGGTCATTTATGAGCTAACCTAGGTCAAATGGGTCGTTTATGAGGTAACCTAGGCGAAATGGGTCGTTTATGAGCTAACCTAGGTGAAATTGATCATTTTGGAGCTAACTTAGTTGAAATGGGTCTTTTATGAGCTAACTAAGGTGAAATGCCATGTTTTTGAGCTAACTAAGGTAAAATGTATCGTTTTTTAGCTAACTTAGGTGAAATGGGTCTTTTATGAGCTAACCTAGGTGAAATGGGTTGTTTATGAGCTAACCTAGGTGAAATGGGTCATTTATGAGCTAACCTAGGTCAAATGGGTCGTTTATGAGGTAACCTAGGTGAAATGGGTCGTTTATGAGCTAACCTAGGTGAAATTGATCATTTTGGAGCTAACTTAGTTGAAATGTGTCTTTTATGAGCTAACTAAGATGAAATGCCACGTTTTTGAGCTAACTAAGGTAAAATGGATCATTTTTGAGCTAACTTAGGTGCAATGGGTCATTTTGGAGCTAACCTAGGTGAAATGGGTCATTTTGGAGCTAACCTAGGTGAAATGGGTCATTTTAAAGCTAACGTAGGTAAAATGTATCATTTAGGAGCTAATCTACGTAAAATGGGTCATTTTAGAGCTAACTTGGATAAATTGGATCACTTGTAAGCTAACTAAGGTAAAATGAGTCATTTTAGAGCTAACTTAGGTAGAATGGATGGTTTATGAGGTCAGTAAGCTTATTAAGTCATTTTGGAGGAAAAGAAGCTAACTCTAGGTCATTATGGTAAGCATATTGGAGGAAATAAAGCTAAGTCTAGGTCTTTATGCATTTGTTAAGCAAAACACTAGAGAAACTTACCGTGATCACGGAGATGTAGGAGCGGGCTGGCTCGCGCCGGTAGCTAGAGAAGGAGCGGGCTGGCTCGCGCCGGTAGCTGGAGAAGGATCGTGCGATGCGTTTCTGGAGTTAAGCTGCACCAAAGATCATTTCCAATGTCTCGTTAGCATTATGACACTCAAATGTTAAGACTAGCAAGTAATGTCCATTCAAATTAAACTCACCGTGCTCCCAGGAGCAATCACTGGCATCGGCGGAGCGGTCTGACCGGACTTCTCGCACACAGATTGCACATTTGGTTTTCACAACAGAGTCATACTAGTTAGTAATGAGACTCAAATGTTAAGACTAGCAAGTAATCTGCAGAAGAAACTTACCACAAGGAGCTCGTACATGGCCCTTGCCTGCATGTCATTCTGTGCCCTCTCCTCCTCCAACATCTTTGTCGTCCTCTCCTCCAACTCCCGCTGCCTCTCCGCTGCCTCGACCAGAAGTTTCTCCGTTCTATCTCTCTCACTCTGTATAGCAGCCTACAACACCACTCACATGACCATTTGTAATCATTGATGGAAGCGCACAAAATGTAATGGAGAAAGATAGCTGAGTACGTATAACTAACCTTGAAGGCAAGTTGGACTGGCCGTTCACGAGGCCTTATCTCAGGAGCGGAGCTCGACTGGCACGCCTTGATCTTCGGGAGAGTGCTGGGACAACGGATAAGTCCATCTCCCATGGCTATGGAGCCATGGGACCTCCCACCACCAGATATCATCAGCAGCTCTATATCAATGGGACCCTGGCTTGGGTTAAAGTCCTCCCCTTCCTCGCCTTCCCCTGATCTCTATATTGCACGAGCTTGTCGTGGGTGGAGATGTTGGTGAAGTTCTTTGGATCATCGAGGTCAGATGCAGAGAATGCCTTGACTTTCTTGTAAGGGCCAGTGTGGGCCATGGCATACAGGTCGTACACCTCTGGCACCTTATCCGCCTTATTGTAGCGTGCCTGAAAGAGAGAAACAAAGTAAATTAGTAATTAAAGGGCTAAAGCTAGCATGATGAATGAATTGCATGAATCATGAAGCAAACCACATACCCAGTTCCGCCCGTACTGAAATAAGTTGGAGTTGTCTTGGTGGTGTGGCACACCTTCCATTTGGGCACGTTTGTCCTTGGCCTCTTTGTGGGTGGCCAGCCATTCTTTTGAGCACCACACATTGACCAACACCTCCCAACAATCCATCCGATCCGCACACCATATCGGAGGGGCCTAAGTTAGCAAATAGAAACTTGAGCGCTACGGCTATGAATTACTAAATGAAGGAAGTAAGTACAAGGCCTTAAGAATTACCTTCATGTACTTCTCCTTACTCAAGAACTTATCACGGCACTCCTGCTTGGGCTTCTTGATACCACGCCCGGCGTAGTAGTCTCGAACAGCCTGCACCCGAACCTCATGTCGTAAGTTCTGAAGTAGGCGCTTGCACTCCTTGTGGATAACATGATCCGCCTCCTCCTCGTATCCCTCCTCACACCTATAGAATGTCTGCAATCAAATGAGACAATATTGATTAGTACAATTAATAACTAGCTAGTTGAAGATTTTTAATTGTGTAAAGGAGCAATTACCCAGAACTTTCTGATCACGACGTCTGCCCTCGTCTTGCACAAGACACCGTCGATAATCTCACCCGGCGGGGCTGGGGCAGCCAAGTAGTGCTCCCAAGTCAATCCAACCTCTGGAAGCCGACCCTCACCAGGCAATGTGACAAACCCCGGGAAGTTTTGCCGAATCAGAACTCCAAGGACGGAGTTGGGCCGGCGGACACTTTCATGGTGGTCCCAACCCCTGCAGCATGACAAGGCCAACACATCAGTTATTTGAAGAAACGTGAATGCAGAAGGTACAAAAAGATTAAATGCACTTACCTCTCCCCGTCAGGGAAAATCAACCACCTCTGCTCGCGGGTCGCCGGCACGGACGGGAGCCGTGTAGCACCACGCTGGTAGAAGTTGCCCCCCTCCTCCCCCTCCTCATCAGTCGGCTCCCCGCCATCATCAGCATGGCCACTCGGCTCCCTGCCATCATCAGCGTGGCCACTCGGCTCCTCGGGCTGACCCGACCAGGTAACCCATCCAGACGTGTGCTCCTCCGAGGTCTCGTGGGCCCAAGTCTCGTGGGTCGAAGGCCCGTCGACCCGAGGCTCGTGGGCCGAAGACCCGTGGACCGGAGTCTGTGCAGCCTCCTCCTCAGACGAGTCCACCCTAGCAGTCACGTGCTCGGGTGAAACAGCTGGGGGCGGCGGCGAGGAAGGCGCCGTAAGAGTCACCCTACCTCCTCTCCCGCGACCACGTGCTCCACCTCCTCTCTTCTTCTTACCTCGTCCCCTGCTGGGCACCGCGGTCGACGAAGAAGGGCCCGGCGGTGTCGCCATACTGTCCAGCAACGCTCGGCAGAGAGGTGCGTGTGGAATGGAAGACCTCGCACCACGCGCCGACGAAGAAGGGGCCTTGGCGCGCTCCCGACCAGCGCCCACCATCTTTCAACACCTGCCATGACAAAGAATAAACGAAATTAGTACAACATAAAAAAAGTACCGACATGAATAATAATATGTATATCACTTAAGTGTATCATCATCAAGTACAAGATAAAAAATTGAATACCTGACACTACTAATAATCTCGATCAGTATCATCAATAAATGCATAATCATCATCATCACTATAATCAAAGATGGGCTCATAGGGTTCATTGGCATCAACATGTGCAAGGCCACCTTGACGTAATCGGTCAAGCATTGACAGGTCATCTGCAGCAGTAACCTCTTCTTGTTCCGGCTCTTCTTGTTCCTCCTCTGGGGTGATGTCGGATTCATTGCCGCTATCTACTTCAATGTTTTGGGGTGAAGTATAGCGGTTCTTGAAACGCTTTTTGGAAAGACGTGTCTCTTGGAAGAATTCTCCTTCATATGTGTCTGGGTTAATGTGAGGTTCATAATCCTCTTCCTTTGGGGGAGAAAGTCTAGCACGTGGCGGCACTTCATAAATGACATCCCAACCTTTCATATTTGGATTAGTTTGGCAGGCCCACGGTAGATAGAATACTTGGGTCGCCTGTTGAGCCGTAATATAGACATCAGGAACATCTAAATGGGTGCTTTGGTTGATTTCAACTAGCCCTATATGTTCATGAGTCCTTCTAGTCTCCTTCGGCTGAAACCAATAACATTTGAAGACTACGACATTCGGTGGGTTTTCACCATAGAACAGAAGTTCATAAATTGCTTCAACTCTCCCATAATACTCGGTACCTCCTTCGCCGATAGCAGATACACAACAATTTGTAGACTTTCGGTCGGCCATAGATAGCTCTTTGCCATAGGTACGAAAGCGATACCCGTTGATGTCGTACTTGTCAAATGAACGGACCTTATAGTCAAAACCATTAGCGACTTGTCTCAATTCGGCGTCCATAGACTCTGAATTAGCCTACAAGTTTAATATGAAAGGATTGTTGCATTATGCACAAATTAGCGAATGAAATGAAATTGTCTAATAGAAATTACCGTTTGTTTGAACCAAGAGATGAAACCGGGATAGCCGCCTCCTTGCTTTGCGAGAAGCTCATACTCTTCGACAGAATCCTTTTGGATCTCCGCTCCATACGAGAATATGGCGACGTATCGACTGTATGACATATCCAGGAATAAGAGAAGTTCAAAGGAAATAGAAGTTGCGAAACAATGTACCGAGAACTTACTCGATGTACGGCCGCACTTCTATCAGGTTATTGAAGATATACAACGAAATGGTCCGCCATTCTTCGTTATCCAAAGATACTGGATGTGAAACACTAGCTGGTGCGAGATTCCCTTTGAATAAGCTGAGGTTGGATCCACCCTTTTTAGGCTCGTCAGCATTGTACCGAGGCTTCGGATTATGCAAATGATGATTTTTGGCTTCGTAGTGCGCTGTTACGAAGTTTGCCGCCTCCTCTGTGATGAATGCCTCAGCCATCGATGCTTCAATTCTACGTTTATTTTTACATTTTTCTTGAAGCGTCTTCTGCATCCTCTCAGTTGGGTAGCACCAATGATTTTGCACGGGCCCCCCCAATCTTGCCTCGGTCGGGAGATGCAAAATCAAATGCTACATTGGATTAAAGAAGCCCGGTGGAGAGATCTTCTCTAACTTTTAGATCAACTCCGGCGCCAACTCTTCCATTTCTTCTAGCACGCCAGGCGATAGTTCTTTCGCACAAAGAACACGGAAGAAATAGCTGAGTTCTGCTAGTACTAGCCATTCATCCTCAGGGATGAAGCCACGCAACATCACCGGCATTACCCGCTCAATCCATATGTGCCAATCATGACTCTTGAGACCAAATATCTTCAGTTTATCAAGATTCACTCCCCTCTTTAGATTCGTTGCATACCCATCGGGGAACATCAACTGCTGTTGCACCCACAAGAGAATTTCCCTCATAGCTGGCCTTCCAAGATTGAACCATGCCTTTGGCTTCATCCAGTTCTGCTTTCCTTTCGGTTCTTTCATGTTTTGTAATGGCCTATCACATAGCGCCTCCAGATCGACTCTAGCCTTAGTATTATCCTTTGACTTCCCATCTATGCCTCGGCGATATTCTTCTCAGTGTGCATCACGTCGATGTTGTGTGGGCAAAGGAGGTCTTTGAAGTAAGGCAGATCCCATAAGCATGTTTTGTGAGTCCACACGTGCTTAGTATTATACCCCTTGAAGTACCCTGGACGTTGTGGATCTGGCTCGAGAGCGTTTAACTGATCCAGGGTCTGTTGGCCTGTCAATGCAGGTGGTGCAGATTTTTTGACAACTCTACCCCTGATGAAGTTCTTCTTGTCTTTCCTGAACTTATGGCAAGGATCCAGGAACTGTCTATGCATGTCGAAGCAAGAAAACTTGCGACCGGCCTGAAGCCAACGAAACTCAAGAGCTCCCTTGCATGTGGGGCACGGGAACCTTCCATGCACACACCAGCCAACGAATAGTGCATAAGCCGGCAAGTCATGCGTCGAGTACATGTACCAGACACGCATTATGAAGTTCCGTTTGCTAAAGGCGTCGTGTGTCTTGAACCCATTATCCCAGGCTTCTTGCAATTCGTCCTTAAGCGGTTGCATGTACACATTCATATTTTTCCCCGGATAGTTGGGCCCTGGAATTATCAACGTCAGGAAAATGTTCTTTCTTTGCATAATTTGTCCGGGGGGGATTGAGTGGAAAGACAAATACGGGCCAACAACTGTATTGGGCTGCCGTCATACCAAACACACTGAACCCATCTGTGCTGATGCCGACTCGAGGATGCCTCGGATCTGCCGCTTTGTCAGCATGTAATTCATCAAACTTTTTCCACGCAACACCATCCGATGTGTGTACCATCATCAGATTCCCATCTGCATCTAGTTCGGTTCTTTTGCCTGTTTTGTGCCATGTCATCTGTCTGGTCGTCTCTTCGACCATGAAAAGATGTTGAAGTCTTGGTACGATTGGCATATACCGAAGAACACTAACGGGGATTTTGGTCTGTGTCTTCTCACCCATACCGTTGTCTACCACAATATACCTGGAAGACTTGCAAATGGGACAATAGTTCAAGTCCGCATAGTCAAGCCTAAATAAGGCACATCCTTTCTCACAGGCATGTATCTTCTCATAGGGCATCTTCAGTGCACGGAGGATTTTGTTCGACTGGTACAGGTTTGCAGGCATTACATGGCCTTTGGGTAGAAAGCGTCCAAATACTGTCATAATTGCGTCATAGCATTCTCTGCCCAAGTTGAACTGAGCCTTCAGAGCCATTACTTATGAGATGGCATCTAACTGACAAAGCTCAGTGTGCTCGTGGAGCAGACGTTTTGAAGACTCCAACATTTCATTGAAGGCCTTTGCAGATTCCTCCATCTCCTCGTCCGAATCCCGAGCATCATCATAGTCTTGCACCATGTTTTCCATCCCGGTACCATGCTCGTCGGTGCGACGACGATCCACCTCAGCTCGGTCACGTTGGGAAGACTCACCATGAAATGTCCACACCGTATAATCGAGCGTAAAACCACTCTTCTGCAGGTGTTTGCCCATTTCAGCCTCTGTCTTCTTTTCCCAATTGCCACACCGGAAACAGGGGCACCAGGTTTTCTTTTGGCCATTTGCAAATGCGGCTTGCACAAACCCCTTGGTTTTTGTGAACCATTCAGCGCTCCATTTGTTCTGACCAGTGTGACAGGTATACATCCACGCATGGTCACTCATCTTGACTTTCAGAGCTACTGGACACACAACAATTATATATGTAATTCACCATGTATTTATTCATCAATTGATCTACTTTGTCAATTTTATTACGTCCATGCAACCTACACTCTAATAGGTAATGATAGGTCCTAATCCCACCCGTGTATGTGTAGATTGGGTTCATTTTCCCATGCTATGCTCCGGATCTGACACAAAATTTCGGCAGCACCTCCCCGTTGTTCTCCTGATACACATCTCTGCAATAAACAGAGAGGATGTGTACCCGGAGAACACCAGGGGAGGCACTAACGAAATTTATGCGTCGGATCCGTAGCAAAGCATATGGGAAAACGAACACAATCTACACATACTCGGGCTGTCCATGGATAGCGTTGGATAATTCGAAAGAATCAAGGTTATAAATATGCAAATGCATGCATATTTATAACTATGACGCTTTCGAACGGGAGACACATATTGGTTACGCATACTGATGATTCAAGACACATATATAGCTAGCTATCAAGTTTCATCGGAATAGAGCAAATAATTAATGGGGGAGGAGGACATGTCATTTGTGCTCACCCACGAATGAAGGGGCAGAGCTCGTCAGACGCACGGCGAGGTCGTCGAACACCAAACCTCGCAGCGATGAAACAACTGCACATTTAAAACTACCCGGTCAACACAATTATATATGATGTTTTTCATAAAAAAATCGAAGAATATATGACCTAACTAATAATTCACAAATATATGACCCCATCGGCCTCTGGAAGGCCAAAGAACACCTTTTCGGGAGGTGTCGGGGGTCGGGGTGCTGTGTCGGTGTCGGGGTGCCGTGTCGGGGTCGGGGTGCTGTTTCGGGGTCGGGGGGTCGGGGTGTCGTGTCGGGGTCGGGGTGTCGGGGTCAGGGGGTCGGTTGTCGGGGTGTGGTGTCGGGGTCGGGGTGTCGGGGTATGGTGTCGGGGTTGGGGGGTCAGGGGGTCAGGTGTCGGGGGGTCGGGGTCGGGGTCGGGTCTCGGGGTGTCGGGGTGTCGTGTCGGGGTCGGGGTGTGGTGTCAGGGTGTCGGGGGTCGGGGTCGGGGTGTCGGGGTGGCGTGTCGGGGTCGGGGTGTCGGGGGTCGGGGTCGGGGTGTCGGGGGTCGGGGTGTCAGGCCGGGGTGTCGGGGTGGCGTGTCAGGGTCGGGGTGTCGGGGGTCGGTGTCGGGGGTCGGGGGTCGGGGTCGGGGTGTCGGGGGTGGCGTGTCGCGGTCGGGGTGTCGGGGGTCGGGGTCGGGCTGTCGTGCCGGGGTGTCGGGGTGGCGTGTCGGGGGTGGCGTGTCGCGGTTGGGGTGGCGGGGGTCGGGGGTCGGGGTCGGGCTGTCGTGCCGGGGTGTCGGGGTCTTCTTCTTCTACTACTTCTTTTCTTCTTCTTCTTCTTATTTCATCTTTTTCTACTTCTTTTCTTTTCTTCCTTTCTTCTTCTTCTACTTCTTTTCTTTTCTTCTTCTTCTACTTCTTCTACTACTTCTACTTCTTCTAAGTCTTTTCTAACACTAACACTAACACAATCTAGCACTAACAATTAAATAGCAAAAAAAATGAAAAAACAGAAAGAAAAAAAAGAAGTAGTCCCTCACCGGAGCAATGGGACGGTCGGCGGGGGCGGTGACAGGGGGGCGCCGGGCGGCGGGAGCAGTGGCGGGGGCGGCGCCGGGCGGCTGGGGCGGCGCCGGGCGGCGGGAGCAGTGGCGGGGGCGGCGCCGGGCGGCTGGGGCAGCGGGGTGTCGGCGGGTGGGGTGGGGGCGCAGGGGTTGTGGGGCGACGGGGCAAGTGGGGGCGGTGGCGGGGGCGGCGCTGGGCGGCGGGGCGGCGGCGGGTGGGTGGGGGAGGAGGGGTGGTGGGGCGACGCCGGGCGGGGGGTGGGGGCGGGGGCGGGGCGGGTGCGGGGGCGGCGCCTGGCGGCGGGGCGGGGGCGGCGGCGGGGGGCGGTGGGTGCGGGGCGTCGAGGAGGAGAGATGGAGAGAACAGAGAGTAACGGGCAGGGGGATGGGGCCGTTAGTTAGGCCCTTCTTTGCCGTCCGCCTATCTTTGCCGTCCGCCATTATCTCCCTTTGCCGTCCGCTAGCGGACGGCAAAGAGGTGGGGCATTAAGTTTTTTCTAAACGGGCGGGGGGTGGGGGGCCACCTCTCTCTTTGCCGTCAGCCAGCGGACGGCAAAGTTTCTTTGCCGTCTGCTGGCTGACGGCAAAGAGTCGGCTGATGGCAAAGGCCTGTTGTACCATCTGCCATTTCTTTGTCGTCCGCTTTTCGGTAGCTGATGGCAAAGAGCTTCTTTGTCGTCTGCTAGCCGACGGCAAAGAGCTGGCAGATGGCAAAGTAGCTGATTCTAGTAGATCCCCCAAGCTTAGACCTCGCTTGTCCTCAAGCGAAAGCCGAAATCGAAAAATATGTCCACATGTTTAGAGATATAGGTGTCGATAGAAATAAAATATGGACATGAGGGCATCATGATCATTCTTAGAACAGCAACTTATATAATTCTTGTCATATGATATCTTATGCTAGAGTAACAATTCAATCACAATTTCAAGCATGAATCATAAACTTCATTGAAAACTAACAAACTATAATCTCAGTCATTGGAGCAATTGCAATTTATCATAACATAGGAAAGAGTCAATATATAAGAGCTTTTCAGCAAGTCCACATACTCAACTATCATATAGTCTTTCACAATTGCTAACACTCACGCAATACTTATGGGTATGGAGTTTTAATCGGACACAGAGAAAGATAGGGGCTTATAATTTTGCCTCCCAATGTTTTACTTCAAGGGTAATGTCAACAATAATAGTTCATGAAAACTAACATCCAATTAGCCATATATACCAGGATCTTTCCAACATGTTGTGCTTGCCAAAAGATAAAATGTAAAAAGGAAGGGTGAAGATCACCATGACTCTTATGTAAGGTAGGAGATAAAGGTAAAAGATAGGCCCTTCGCAGAGGGAAGCAGAGGTTGTCATGCGCTTTTATGGTTGGATGCACAAAATCTTAATGCGAAAGAACGTCACTTTATATTTCCACTTGTGATATGGACCTTTATTATGCAGTCTATCGCTTTTATTTCTTCCATATCACACGAACGTATAAAGCTTATTTTCTCCCACACTAATAAGTCATACATATTTATAGAGCAATTTTTATTGCTTGCACCGATGACAACTTACTTGAGGGATCTTACTCAATCCATAGGTAGGTATGGTGGACTCTCATGACAAAACAGGTTTAAGGATGCTATGAAGCACAAGTAGTATCTCTACTTGGTGCAAAGAATTTGGCTAGCATGAGGGGGAAAGGCAAGATCAATCATGTTGGATGATCCATGACAATATAATTTATCTCAGATGTAAGAAAACATAACCCATTACATTGTCTTCCTTGTCCAACGTCAACTCTTTAGCATGTCATATTTTAATGAGTGCTCACAATCATAAAAGATGTCCAAGATAGTATATTTATATGTGAAGACCTCTCTTTCTTTATTACTTCCTGTTAATTGCAACGATGACCAAAACTATGTTTGTCAACTCTCAACAACTTTTATTCATCATACTTTTTATATGTGAGCTCACTACTCTCCATAAGATCCATATGATCTCTTTTATTCTCTTTTTATTTCTTTCTCTTTTCTTTTATTGACTCAATATCATGGCAAAATAATCAAGCCCTTGACTCAACACTAATCTTTATTATATAGCTCACGGACTCGATTACATAGAAGGATCATAAAGCAAAGCTCACAACTAGATCATACTAAGAACTTTTTATTCTACTAGATCAAAATATTATCAAAAGGATCGAACTAAGAAAAGCGGTAAAGATAAAAGTGATGGTGATACGATGCCGGGGCACTCCCCCAAGCTTGGCAGTTGCCAAGGGGAGTGCCCATACCCATGTGATTATATCTCCTTTTTCGGGGATGGTGATGTGATATTCTTGGCGATGATGCCCCTCAGGATACGATTCTCCTCCTCAAGCTTATTGACTTGCTGCTTGAGGTCCATTATTTCCTTTTGAAGTTTTCCTGTAACAGCCAAAGCTCCATGCACCCAAGGGTGTTGCATAGCTGCGGGAGAGCAAGTGACACTCTTTTTCATATTCTCATAAGAAAGAAATTTAACATTGGAAGGGATAACCGAGTTTGGGATAGCCGAGCTCTGCGGTTCCCCCATTGTGAATCCAGCTCGGAAGCGAGAAGTGACTTCTTGATCCTCCTCCATGGCATCTATCCTCTTCAAATCAGCCTCCATCTCTTCCTCCGTTGCTGGCCCAAAGTGGTCAACATTGTTGTTTGTCATTGATCTCGATGTCGGATGAGACACCCGGCTCTCCCCGACTGACTCTTGCAAAGACATCTTGCTCTAATCTGCAGCAGCGACAGCTCGAAACAAAGACGAGAGATATTTGCGTGATACGGGAGTCAAAACCTCTGGGAGATTATATAATGAATTTTTACCGACCAAAATATGTGACGTGTAAGAAAACGAAGTCCGGAGAGCACACAAGGTGCCCACGAGGTAGGGGGCGCGCCCAGGGGGTAGGGCGCGCCCTCCACCCTTGTGGAGCCCTCGTGTCCTTCCCGGACTGCTTCTTATTTTTCTATTTTTCTAAATATTCCAAAACGGAGAAAAATTGCCATTAGAACTGTTTTGGAGTCGGTTTACTTACCGTACCACATACCTCTTCCTTTTCGGAGTCTGAAACGTTCTGGAAAGTGTCCATTATGTATTCCTCTGGGGTAATGGTTTCAATAACATTGGTTTCAACATTTATAGGATTACCTGAGATATAATGTTTAATTCTTTGACCGTTCACCACCTTCGGATTTGTGCCTTCGAAGTTGTTAATTTTTATGGCACCGGAACGATAGACCTCCTCGATAATGTAAGGACCTTCCCATTTAGAGAGAAGTTTTCCTGGAAAAAATCTTAAACGAGAGTTGTATAGCAATACATAATCACCTAAATTAAACTCACGCTTTTGTATCCTTTTGTCATGCCATCTTTTAACTTTTTCTTTAAACAGCTTGGCATTTTCATAAGCCTGGGTTCTCCATTCATCAAGGGAGTTAATGTCAAATAACCTCTTCTCACCAGCAAGTTTGAAATCATAATTGAGTTCTTTAATAGCCCAATAAGCCTTATGTTCTAGTTTGAGAGGTAAGTGACATGCTTTTCCATAAACCATTTTATACGGAGACATACCCATAGGATTTTTATATGTAGTTCTATAGGCCCATAATGCATCATCAAGTTTCTTTTACCAATTCTTTCTAGATCTATTAACAGTCTTTTGCAAAATTAATTTGAGTTCTCTATTACTCAATTCTACTTGACCACTAGAGTGTGGGTGATAAGGAGATGCAATTCTATGATTAACATCATATTTAGCAAGCATTTTACGGAAAGCACCATGAATAAAATGTGAACCACCATCAGTCATTAAATATATAGGGACTCCAAATCTTGGAAAAATAACTTCTTTAAGCATCTTAATAGAGGTGTTATGATCAGCACTACTAGTTGGAATAGCTTCTACCCACTTAGTAACATAATCAACAGCAACTAAAATATGTGTGTATCCATTGGAGGCAGGAAAAGGTCCCATATAATCAAAGCCCCAAACATCAAATGGTTCAATAACAAGTGAATAATTCATAGGAATTTCTTGACATCTACTAATATTACCAATTCTTTGACATTCATAACAAGATACAACAAACTTATGGGCATCCTTGAAGAGAATAGGCCAATAAAAACCGGATTGCAATACCTTATGTGCAGTTCTATCTCCAGCGTGGTGTCCTCCATAAGCTTCGGAGTGACACTTGCGTAGGATCTGTTCCTGTTCATCCTCAGGTACACAATATCTAATAACACCATCTACTCCTTCTTTATAAAGATGTGGGTCATCCCAAAATTAATGTCTCAAATCATAGAAAAACTTTTTCTTTTGTTGGTATGTGAAACTAGGTGGTATAAATTTAGCAACAATGTAATTAGCATAATCAGCATACCATGGAATAGTATGAGAAGCATTTATGACATTTAATTGTTCATCAGGAAAGCTATCATCAATAGGTAGTGGGTCATCAAGAACATTTTCTAACCTAGATAAGTTGTCTACAACGGGGTTCTCAGCTCCCTTTCTATCAATAATATGTAAATCAAATTCTTGTAGCAAGAGAACCCATCTAATAAGTCTAGGTTTAGCATCTTTATTTTCCATAAGATATTTAATAGCAGCATGATCCGTGTGAATAGTTACTTTAGAATCAACAATATAAGGCTGAACTTATCACAAGAAAATACAACTGCTAAGAATTCTTTTTCAGTAGTAGCATAATTTCTCTGAGCACTGTCTAGAGTTTTACTAGCATATTGAATAACGTTTAATTTCTTATCAACTCTTTGCCCTAGAATAGCACCTACAGCATAATCACTAGCATCATACATAATTTCAAAGGGTAAATTCTAATCAGGTGGCTGAACAATAGGTGCAGAGATCAATGCTTTCTTAAGTATTTCAAATGCTTCTACGCAATCATCATAAAAACAAATGGTATATCTTTTTGTAATAAATTAGTCAGAGGTCGAGAAATTTTTGAGAATTCCTTAATGAACCTCCTATAAAAACCGGCATGACCAAGGAAACTTCTTATACCTTTGATGTCCTTGGGACATGGCATCTTTTCAATAGCATCAACCTTAGCTTTATCAACCTCAATACCTCTTTCAGAAACTTTATGCCCCAAGACAATACCTTCATTAACCATAAAGTGGCACTTCTCCCAATTCAAGACAAGGTTAGTTTCTTCACATCTCTGCAAAACTCGATCAAGGTTGCTTAAGCAATCATCAAAAGAGGATCCATAGACAGAGAAATCATCCATGAAAACCTCACAAATCTTTTCACAAAAGTCAGAGAATATAGCCATCATGCATCTTTGAAAGGTAGCAGGTGCATTACATAAACCAAAAGGCATACGTCTATAAGCAAAAGTACCGAACGGGCAGGTAAAAGTGGTCTTAGATTGATCATCAGCTGACACAGGTATTTGAGAGAAACCAGAATAACCATCTAGAAAGCAAAAATGTGTATGTTTGGATAATCTTTCTAGCATTTGATCAATAAAAGGTAAGGGTTAATGATCTTTTTTAGTAGCCTTATTTAATTTGCGGAAATCAATTACCATCATATAACCTGTAATAATTCTTTGTGGAATCAATTCATCTTTATCATTAGGAACGACAGTAATACCTCCCTTTTTAGGGACACAATGGACAAGACTTACCCACTGACTATAAGCAACGGGATAAATTATACCTGCCTCAAGGAGCTTTAGTGTTTCCTTTCTTGCCACTTCTTTCATTTTAGGATTCAGTCGTCGTTGGTGATCATGAACTGGTTTGGCATCTTTCTCCAAATTTATTTTGTGTTGACATAGTGTGGGACTAATGCCCTTAAGATCATCAAGAGTATATCCAATAGCATCACGGTGCTTCTTCAGAGTTTTCAATAATCTCTCTTCTTCGTGCTCTGAAAGGTTAGCACTAATAATAACAGGATATATCTTTTTCTCACCAAGATAAGCATATTTAAGAGTATCAGGTAACGGTTTGAGCTCAAACACGGGATCACCCTTGGGTGGAGGAGGATCCCCTAGGATTTCAATAGGCAAATTGTGTTTCGGGATGGGTTCCTGTTTAAAGAATACTTCATCTATTTCCCTCTTTCATTCATAAACATACCATTTTCATGGTCTAACAAATATTGTTCTAAAGGATCACTAGGAGGCACAGCAATAGAAGCAAGACCAATAATTTCATCTTTACTAGGCAATTCCTCTTCACGGTGTTGTCTATGAAATTTAGAGAAATTAAATTCATGAGACATATCACCTAAACCAATAGTAACAACATCCTTTTCGCTATCTATCTTAGCATTAACTATGTTCAAGAAGGGTCTACCAAATATAATGGGATAAAAGCTATCTTGTGGGGAACCAAGAACAAGAAAATCAGCAGGATATTTAGTTTTCCCACACAAGACTTCAACATCTCTAACAATTCCCATTGGTGAAATAGTATCTCTATTGGCAAGTTTAATTGTGACATCAATATCTTCTAACTCAACAGGTGCAATATCATGCATTATTTCTCTGTATAGGTCAATAGGTATTGCACTAGCACTAGCACCCATATCACATAAGCCATGATAACAATGATCTCCTATTTTAACAGAAATAACAGGCATGCCTACCACAGGTCTAGGTTTATCTTTAGCACAAGGTTTAGCAATTCTAGCAGTTTCATCACAGAAATAAATAACATGCCCATCAATATTATCAGACAAGAGATCTTTAACAATAGCAATATTAGGTTCAACTTTAACTTGCTCAGGGGGTGTATAGGTTCTAATATTTCTTTTATGAACCACAGTTGAAGCTTTAGCATGATCTTTTATCCTAACAGGAAAAGGTGGTTTCTCAACATAAGCAGTAGGAACAACAGGATCATTATATGTGACAGTCTTTTCTTCAACTTTAATAGGTGCAGCTACTTTTACTTCTATGGGAGGATGATATTTAAACCACTTCTCCCTAGGGGGATCAACATGAGTAGCAAAAGATTCACAGAAAGAAGCTACTATATCTCAGAGTCAAGTCCATATTTAGTGCTAAATTTACGGAAAACATCGGTATCCATAAAAGTTTTAACACAATCAAACTTAGGTGTCATACCTGACTCCTTAACTTCATCGAGGTCCCAATCTTCAGAGTTGCATTTAATTCTTTCCAATAAATCCCATTTGAATTCAATAGTCTTCATCATAAAAGAGCCAGCACAAGAAGTATCGAGCATGGTGCGATTGCTATCAGAAAGCCGAGCATATAAATTTTGAATAATTATTTCTCTTGAGAGCTCATGATTGGGGCATGAATATAACATTGATTTAAGCCTCCCCCAAGCTTGAGCGATGCTTTCTCCTTCGCGAGGCCAGAACTTATATATATAATTGTGATCACGTTGAACAAGATGCATAGGATAAAACTTCTGATGAAATTCCAATTTCAATCGTTTGTAGTTCCATGATCCCATATCATCACATAGCCTATACCATGTCAATGCATCTCCCTTCAAAGATAAAGGGAAGACCTTCTTCTTAATAACATCCTTGGGCACACCTGTAAGCTTAAATAATCAACAAACTTCATCAACATATATTAGGTGCTCATCAGGATGCATTGTTCCGTCTCCTGCAAAAGGATTAGCTAGCAGTTTTTCTATCATACCCGAAGGAATCTCAAAGTAGACATTTTCATTTTCAGTAGGTTCAATAGGTTGAGGAGCAACTCTTTGCTCTACTGGTCGGGGTGAAGATACCCCGAACAAGCCCCTCAGAGGATTACTTTCCATAGTAACAAGTGACAGTAAATTTCAGCACACTATATAAATTTTTCCTTACCAAATTCCACCTACCAAAGGCGCTTCACTCCCCAGCAACGGCGCCAGAAAAGAGTCTTGATGACCAACAAGTATAGGGGATCTATCGTAGTCCTTTCAATAAGTAAGAGTGTTGAACCCAACGAGGAGCAGAAGGAAATGATAAGCGGTTTTCAGCAAGGTATTCTATGCAAGCACTGAAATTATAGGTAACAGATAGTTTTGTGATAAGATAATTGGTAACGAGCAACAAGTAACAAAATTAAATAAAGTGCAGCAAGGTGGCCCAATCCTTTTTGTAGAAAAGGACAAGCCTGGACAAACTCTTATATGACGTACAACGCTCCCGAGGACACATGGGAATATCGTCAAGCTAGGTTTCATCACGATCATATGATTCGCATTCGATACTTTGATAATTTGGTATGTGGGTGGACCGGTGCTTGGGTACTGCCCTTACTTGGACAAGCATCCCATTTGTGATTAAAATCTATTGCAAGCATCCGCAACTACAACAAAAGTATTAAGGTAAACCTAACCATAGCATGAAACATATGGATCCAAATCAGCCCCTTACGAAGCAACGCATAAACTAGGGTTTAAGCTTATGTCACTCTAGCAACCCATCATCTACTTATTACTTCCGAATGCCTTCCTCTAGGCCCAAATAATGGTGAAGTGTCATGTAGTCGACGTTCACATAACACCACTAGAGGAGAGACAACATACATCTCATCAAAATATCAAACGAATACCAAATTCACATGACTACTAATAGCAAGACTTCTCCTATGTCCTCAGGAACAAATGTAACCTCACAAAGCATATTCATGTTCATAATCATAGGGGTATTAATGTGCATATAGGATCTGAACATATGATCTTCCACCAAATAAACCAACTAGCATCAACTACAAGGAGTAATCAACACTACTAGCAACCCACAGGTACCAATCCCAGACTTGGAGACAAGAATTGGATACAAGAGATGAACTAGGGTTTTAGAGGAGATGGTGCTGATGAAGATGTTGATGGAGATTGACCCCCTCCCGATGAGAGGAGCGTTGGTGATGATGATGGCGATGATTTCCCCCTCCCGGAGGGAAGTTTCCCCGGCAGAACAGCTCCGCCAGAGCCCTAGATTGGTTCCGCCAAGGTTCCGCCTCGTGGCGGCGGAGTCTCGTCCCAAAAGCTGGCTTATGATTTTTTTCCTCATCGAAAGACTCCATATAGCAGAAGATGGGCATCGGAGGGCCACGAGGCAGGGGGCGCGCCCCCCACCCTCGTGGGCAGGGTGTGGCCCCCCTCTGGAACTTCTTGCGCTCATTATTTTTTATATATTCTAAAAATGACTTTCGTGAAGTTTCAGGACTTTTGGAGCTGTGCAGAATAGGTCTCTAATATTTGCTCCTTTTCCAGCCCAGAATCCCAGCTGCCGGGATTCTCCCTCTTTATGTAAACCTTGTAAAATAAGAGAGAATAGGCATAAGTATTGTGACATAATGTGTAATAACAGCCCATAATGCAATAAATATCGATATAAAAGCATGATGCAAAATGGACGTATCAAGACTCTGATGATCCTCAATGGACACGAGGTATAATATCTAAACCGTGTGTGATACAAGTGCGATGTGAATCACCACGACCGCGCAAGCGCGAGCAAATTAAGGTGGAGGTACTGGCTCAACCGTGTGTGATGCAAGTGCGATGAAATCACCACGACCGCGCAAATACGAGCAAATGGTGGAGGTACTGGCTCAACCGTGTGCGATGCAAGTGCGCTGAAATCACCACAACCGCGCAAGTGCGAGCAAAGGATGAAGGTACTGGCTTAACCGTGTGCGATGCAAGTGCGCTGTAAAACCACCACATGTGGAAGCTAAAGGCGGGTAAGTTTATTTGGAAATTAGGACGAACTGTGTGCGATAGACCAGCTAGCTAGAAATATAAAAACAAACTACCCGCCTTGAGCGTTGCAAAAATTGGCGGATCCGCGCCACTTTCCTTATTATCATACTCGCATATTGTTATTGGACCGTGCGATCTTGGGCACTCCCGCCCCGCATCAATTCCTTTACCCAAATTTTAGTAGCCGTTGTACTTCAATCGTCGCCCACACTCCTCCAGCACCGACCTTATAGTAAAATTTTAGCAGTCGAGGCATTTGAACCGTCGCCCTCCCTCGTCCACCACCATCTCCACCCACCATTACTGAAATTTTCAGTAGTTGCGGCGTATCATCAAACACCACCCCCCCTCAACAGCCCCCCACCCGCCCCTCCCCCCCCCCTTCAAACCCTAGCTCGCGGTCGCCGTCGGCGCCGCTGCCAACCCTGTCGGTCTGCCCGTTCCTCCTAGCTTGGATAATAAAGTTTAGGTTATCCAGTGATTCCCATACCGTCGCCCACTCCCTTGAGTTTTTAGATGAGGCCTGCGGTGTCCCTCCCCGCCAGATCCACATCCCCTGCTCCATAATGTCGCAACCTAAGCTCGGCCACGTATCCCGGGGAGCCTAACAAGCGTTCGGCCAAGAAGAGGTTTATCATGGCCTCTCCGACGGACGTCGGCGAGGTGGCAGCCATTCACCCTGACCTGTCGATCCCGGAGCAACACGTCGCCACGGAAGCCAGCGAAGACGTTGACTACGTTGCCATGCCGAAGGCTTCATGTCAACGGGCTAGCGTATTACTGTATCTAGGGAAAGCTGGCTACGACATCAAGTTCGTCCACACCAACAGCTTCACGCGGGCCATGTCACAGGTTAAGTGGTCCATCCCCAACCCCTCTGGTTCAACCGCCGTCGATCTCTTCGACGGCCTTGCTGCTAATCTCCTCCGCCAAGCGGTCAAGGATTTGCGAGCTTTATACGCCATCGAGCCCATTTTATCACTTATGTAGGACACGTTCTACGATGGTGGCTTGGGATCCTCAATTACCAAGTCTGATCTCATCAACCACGACCACGAGGAGGGCACCCACAAAGGTTCTTCCAAGGTGAAATAGCCCATCTGTGACATCAGAGAGCGCACCATGGGTCTGTGCTCTTCCAACTGGAAGGATCCCGTCCATGAAATGTGAGGCAACATTCTATTAGCAAATATTACCTTTTCTAGCTTGCCAACTCGTACTCTTTGTTGTAGTAGCATTTGTCGTGCGGTGCTTTAATTGTGTCGTGTTTAATTATTTCAGTTATGCAAAAATGTATTGTTCAATAGGTCTATGTGATGTTTAAGTATGAATTGTTCACTTTAGTTTCACGAATGTCTATATTTGATTGTTTATACTGAATAGATGCCTTGTTTATCTATATTTGGTTGTTAGGTTGGTTGGAGTGAGCATTTTTCAGTTATCGAGCAGATGCCTTGTTTATCTGTATTTGGTTCTTAGTTTGGTTGCAGTGAGTATTTGTCCAGTTATCAAGCAGATGTCTTGTTTATCTGTATTTGGTTGTTAGGTTGCTTTTTTAGCATTTGTCCAGTTATCAAGCAGATGCATTGTTTATCTGTATTTGGTTGTTAGGTTGCTTTTTTAGCATTTCTCCAGTTATCAAGCAAATGCCTTGTTTATCTTTATCTGCTTGTTAGGTTGGTTGCAGTGAGCATTTGTCCAGTTTTCAAGCATATGCCCTGTTTATCTGTATTTGCTTGTTAGGTTGGTTGCAGTGAGACTCTGTCCAGTTTTCAATGACTATATTTGGTTGTTATACTGGTCATTTTATGCCTTGTTTATGTCAGTCATTCACAATGTGTGGTTCATTATGTGCAAGTCGGAACTGTGCCGCTCGACTACATTAATACTAGTTTGAACGGATATATTTGGTTCTAGTTATTCCTGGTGTAGTTAACGCATGCCCTTTATTTTAGTTTTACACATTTATCCAGTGTGATGTTTAAGCATTACCTACGTTTTATTCATTTTCAACAATACCAGTTTGAATTGCAATATTTGATGGCCGTCAAACCTGCTGTCAGTAGCATTGCCTTCCATTTTATATCTACTTTAACAGCATGCTGAAACCAACACATTCAAGCTATCATTTGGAGATGATGTTGTTTACCTTTGCTATATTTGTTTGATGTGAAGATTGATGTACTTATCATGCCTTTCCACTACTTATGCAAGACAACAACGGGACTGGCCACCATTTTCCGCCGAGGTTAGCTTCATCCCTCGGCTTGTACTCCCCCCGTCGTTCCATAATGTAGTGCATATAGATCCAGGCCTGGACACTAGTTAGCTTCTAATATTGACTTGTTTCTTGTAGGTACATATGCCCTTGGCAAGGATCCACGCATCGACCCTTTTGCGTATGGGGCAATGAGATATTGATGAACAAGCATCAAGTGAGGAAACTGATAAGGATTATTAGCAAAAAGATACGATGGTGGCAAGCAAATTATTTGTTTATGCTCTACCAACACAACAGTGAGCTGTAGGATGGTAACTACAAACTCTGCAGCCTTCTCTTTTTACTGCCCATAATGAGTTGTTAGACAACAATGTCTGAATCTTTTTCGTTTCCAGTGGTTCCCGAAGCAGTTCACTCAAGATTACCTCACAAAGTACATGATTGGTGGACACGCAATGAAGGTTAAAGTATTTCATCCAGACTACAATGAGCATCGAGAAGTCCTAATGAAGACAGTGAAGGATGGACGGGCAGCCATCACAAGGGGTTGGCCTAGAGTCGTGCGCGCCTTACGCATGGAGGAGGGCACAATATGGGCATTCCTCTTCACCCTCTCCAGCAACCATTATGTATTTCGCCTCTCTCTTTACAGTCTTTAGTACAACTGTGGTTCATCATTCTTTATTTGGTGCTTCTGTAGTTCTTCAGTATATGTACCTGTGCATTGAATTATGGATTCGTGGTTGAACCTATATTTGTAATAAACATGGTTGGATATGAAATAAGTGATTGCCTACTTTCAAATTCATAATATGTGATTTTAAAATTAGGGATTAATTATGGATTAAATAGGGATTACACTCCACATGGTTTGCGAAAGGGAAATGTCTGTGATATACGTGGAGATCAGAAACGTTTCTATTAGGGAACGTAGTAATTTCAAAAATTTCCTACGCACACGCAAGATCATGGTGATGCATAGCAACGAAAGAGGAGAGTAACGTCCATGTACCCTCATAGACCGTAAGCGGAAGCGTTATGAGAACGCGGTTGATGTAGTCGTACGTCTTCATGATCTGGCCTATCCAAGTACCGAACGTATGGCACCTCAGAGTTCAGCACATGTTCAGCTCGATGTCGTCCCACGAACTCCGATCCAGCAAAGCTTCACGGGATAGTTCCGTCAGCATGACGGCGTGATGACGGTGATGATGTTGCTACCAACGCAGGGCTTCGCCTAAGCACCGCTACGATATGATCGAGGTGGATTATGGTGGAGGGGGCACCGCACACGGCTTGGAACAATCAAATTGTGTGTCCTAGGGTGCCCCCCTCCCTCGTATATAAAGGAGTGGAGGAGGGGGAGGGTCGTCCCTCTACTATGGCGCGCCCTGGGGAGTCCTACTCCCACCGAGAGTAGGATTCCCCCCTTCCATGTAGTAGGAGTAGGAGAGAAGGAAAGGGAAAAGAGAAGAGAAGGAAAGAGGGGGCGCAGCCCCTCCCCCTAGTCCAATTCAAACTAAGCCTTGGGGGCGCACAGCCTCCCCTCTCTCTTTCCCCTAAAGCCCAATAAGGCCCATATACTCCCCGGCGAATTCCCGTAACTCTCCAGTACTCCGAAAAATACCCGAATCACTCGGAACCTTTCTGATGTCCGAATATAGTCGTACAATATATCAATCTTTATGTCTTGATCATTTTGAGACTCCTCGTCATGTTCCCGATCTCATCTGGGACTCCGAACTACCTTAGGTACATCAAAACACATAAACACATATTACCGATCGTCACCGAACGTTAAGCGTGCGGACCCTACGGGTTCGAGAACTATGTAGACATGACCGAGACACGTCTCCGATCAATAACCAATAGCGGAACCTGGATGCTCATATTGGCTCCTACATATTCTATGAAGATCTTTATCGGTCAAACCGCATAACAACATACTTTGTTCCCTTTGCCATTGGTATGTTACTTGCTCGAGATTCGATCATCGGTATCTCAATACCTAGCTCAATCTCGTTACCGGCAAGTCTCTTTACTCGTTCTGTAATACATCATCCCACAACTAACTCATTAGTTGCATTGCTTTCAAGGCTTATAGTGATGTGCATTACCGAGAGGGCCCAGAGATACATCTCCAACTGTCGGAGTGACAAATCCTAATCTCGATCTATGCAAACTCAACAAGTACCATTGGAGACACCTGTAGAGCACCTTTATAATCACCCAGTTACATTGTGACGTTTGGTATCACACAAAGTGTTCCTCTGGTAATCGGGAGTTGCATAATCTCATAGTCATAGGAACATGTATAAGTTATGAAGAAAGCAATAGCAACAAACAAAACGATCATCGTGCTAAGCTAACAGATGGGTCAAGTCAATCACATCATTCTCTAATGATGTGATCCCATTCATCAAATGACAACTCTTGTCCATGGCTAGGAAACTTAACCATCTTTGATTAATGAGCTAGTCAAGTAGAGGCATACTAGTGACACTCTGTTTGTCTATTTATTCACACATGTACTAAGTTTCCGGTTAATACAATTCTAGCATGAATAATAAACATTTATTATGGTATAAGGAAATAAATAATAACTTTATTATTGCCTCTAGGGCATATTTCCTTCAGTCTCCCACTTGCACTAGAGTCAATAATCTAGTTCACATCTTTATGTGATTAGTTCACATCTCCATGTGACTAATACCCAAAGGGTTTACTAGAGTCAATAATCTTGTTCACATCGCTATGTGATTAATACCCAAAGAGTGATCATGTTTTGCTTGTGAGAGAAGTTTAGTCTACGGGTCTGCAACATTCAGATCCGTATGTATTTCGCAAATTTCTATGTCTACAATGCTCTGCACGGAGCTACTCTAGCTAATTGCTCCCACTTTCAATATGTATCCAGATCGAGACTTAGAGTCATCTAGATCGATGTAAAAAGCTTGCATCGACATAACTCTTTATGACGAACATTTTATCACCTCATAACCGAGAAATATTTCCTTAGTCTTCTAAGGATACTTTTGACCGCTGTCCAGTGATCTACTCCTAGATCACTATTGTACTCCCTTGTCAGAAAAATGCTAAGGTATACAATAGGATTGGTAAACAGCATAGCATACTTTGTAGAACCTATGACTGAGGCATAGGGAATGATTTTTCATTCTCTTTCTATTTTCCGCTGTGGTTGGGTTTTGAGTCTCTACTCAACTTAACACCTTGCAACACGGGCAAGAACTCCTTCTTCGACTGTTCCATTTTGAACTACTTCAAAATCTTGTCAAGGTATGTACTCATTGAAAAAACTTATCAAGCATCTTGATCTATCTCTATAGATCTTGATGCTCAATGTGTAAGCAGCTTCATCGAGGTCTTTCTTTGAAAAACTCTTTTCAAACACTCCTTTATGCTTTCCAGAAAATTCTACATTATTTTCGATCAACAATATGTCATTCACATATACTTATCAGAAATGTTGTAGTGCTCCCACTCACTTTCTTGTAAATGCAGACTTCACTGCAAGTCTGTATAAAACCATATGCTTTGATCACTTTATCAAAGCATATATTCCAACTCTGAGATGCTTGCACCAGTCCATAGATGGATCGCTGGAGCTTGCTCACTTTGTTAGCACCTTTAGGATCGACAAAACCTTCTGGTTGCATCATATACAACTCTTCATTTAAGAAATCCATTAAGGAATACAGTTTTGACATCCATTTGCCAGATTTCATAAAATGCGGCAACTGCTAACATGATTCGGACAGGCTTTTAAGCATCGATACGAGTGAGAAAATATCATCGTGGTCAACACCTTGAACTTTCCAAAAACATTTTGCGACAATTCGAGCTTTGTAGATAGTAACACTACTATCAATGTCCGTCTTCCTCTTGAAGATCCATTTATTCTTAACTAGCAAAAGAGCCCATGCATTGCAACGGGAGAGAAAACATAACAAACGCTCTTAAAGCAATAACCATCACTCAAGACCACAATAGGACCATCTCCTTTATTTTTGTGAGGCATCATATTTGTGTTGCCGCTTATCCCCCTTCTCACCCTCGCTGGCGATGGCCTCGGTGTTCACACAAAACAACAAAAAAGGTGTGTTGAATATGGTTAATCCTAAGGCGTCTCTCTCTCCCTCTCTCCTCCCTCTCCCTCTCTCTCTCTTACTCTCTCTCTCTCTCACTCGCTTTCTCTCACTCTCACGATGAGAAATCTGTTTTTTTCCCCTACGACATTTTTCAGAGGTATGCTTGTGTAGTTATCGATGTTTTCTTTTCCGTATATGGTTATAGTGGGGTGTTTATTTGCAACCCGGATCACCGCCGGTATGAAAAAAAGAATCTTGCGCTATAAATTATAAGTTTGCTTCCATAACAATATTTTAAAAATATTTAACAGGTAAAATTAACATCATATTTAGATTCCACACATTTTTATAATAAAATTTCATATGTAATATGTTAAAATCGAAGTTACGGTTTAAAAGATATAGATAATTTAGAAAATCATTTGGTTTGACTCAAATATATTTCAAAATAATATTTAAAAATACTTAACAGGCAAAAATAATCTCATATTCATATTCTACATATTTTTCTAATCAAATTTCATATATAACATGTTCAAATCGGAGTTACGATTTAAAAGATATGGATGATTTTAAAAAGCATTTGTTTGACTTAAATATGATCCGTGGATGAATTACCTAAAACATCAGGGGGGGTTCAAAAAATGTAAAATAACGGTTCGGGTGTGACTTAAGTCCGGACGGTGGGTTGATTTCAAGAAAAGACAGGGACTTTTGTGTAAAATACAAAAATAACGATTCATTTTAACTTAAAATAGGACTGAGGGTTCAATTCTCTAAAATAGAGGGACTTTTCTGAAAAATGCCATGACGGACGAAAGAAACCCAATTTGCTTTATTATTAGGTAAAGATGACTCACCGATCATCGGGCAAGTCAATCAAAGTCCATATTTTGTTCTCATACATGGATCCCATCTCAGATTTCATGGCCTCAAGCCATTTCGTGGAATCTGGGTTCATCATCGTTTCCTCATAGTTCATAGGTTCGTCATGGTCTAGTAACATGACTTCCAGAAAGGATTACCGTACCACTCTGGTGCGGACCATACTCTGGTTGTCCTACGAGGTTCGATAGTAACTTGATCTGAAGTTTCATGATCATCATCATTAGCTTCCTCACTAATTGGTGTAGAGATCACTAGAACTGGTTTCTGTGATGAACTACTTTCCAATTCGGGAGAAGGTACAATTACCTCATCAAGTACTACATTCCTCCCACTCACTTCTTTCGAGACAAACTCCTTCTCTAGAAAGGATCCACTTTTAGCAACAAAGATCTTGCCTTTGGATCTGTGATAGAAGGTGTACCCAACAGTTTCCTTTGGGTATTCTATGAAGACACATTTCTCTGATTTGGGTTCGAGCTTATCAGGTTGAAACTTTTTCACATAAGCATCGCAGCCCCAAACTTTAAGAAACGACAGCTTAGGTTTCTAGCCAAACCACAGTTCATATGGTGTCGTCTCAATGGATTTAGATGGTGCCCTATTTAACGTGAATGCAGCTGTCTCTAATGCATAACCCCAACATGATAATGATAAATCGATAAGAGACATCATAGATTGCACCATATCTAATAAAGTACGGTTATGACGTTCGGACACACCATTACGCTGTGGTGTTCCAGGTGGCGTGAGTTGCGAAACTATTCCGCATTGTTTCAAATGAAGACCAAACTCATAACTCAAATATTCTCCTCCATGATCAGATCGTAGAAACTTTATTTTCTTGTTACGATGATTTTCCACTTCACTCTGAAATTCTTTGAAATTTTCAAATGTTTCAGACTTATGTTTCATCAAGTAGATATACCCATATCTGCTCAAATCATCTGTGAAGGTTAGAAAATAACGATACCCTCCACGAGCCTCAACACTCATCGGACCGCATACATCAGTATGTATTATTTCCAATAAGTCAGCTGCTCGCTTCATTGTTCCGGAGAACGGAGTCTTAGTCATCTTGCCCATGAGGCATGGTTCACAAGCATCAAGTGATTCATAATCAAGTGATTCCAAAAACCCATCAACATGGAGTTTCTTCATGCGCTTTACACCAATATGACCTAAACGGCAGTGCCACAAATAAGTTGCACTATCATTATTAACTTTGCATCTTTTGGCTTCAATATTATGAATATGTGTATCACTACGATCGAGATTCAATAAACCATTTATATTGAGTGTATGACCATAGAAGGTTTTATTCATGTAAATAGAACAACAATTATTCTTTGACTTAAATGAATAATTGTATTGCAATAAACATGATCCAATCATATTCATGCTTAACGCAAACACCAAATAACATTTATTTTAGGTTCAACACTAATCCCGAAAGTATAGGGAGTGTGCGATGATGATCATATCAATTTTGGAACCACTTCCAACACACATCGTCACTTCACTCTTAACTAGTCTCTGGTCATTCTGCAACTCCCGTTTCGAGTTACTAATCTTAGCAACTGAACTACTATCAAATACTGAGGGGTTGCTATAAACACTAGTAAAGTACACATCAATAACATGTATATCAAATATACCTTTGTTCACTTTGCCATCATTCTTATCCGCCAAATACTTGGGGCAGTTCTGCTTCCATTGACCATTCCCTTTGCAGTAGAAGCACTTAGTCTCAGGCTTAGGTCTAGACTTGGGCTTCTTCACTTGAGTAACAACTTGCTTGTTGTTCTTCTTGAAGTTTCCCTTCTTCACTTTGCCCTTTTCTTGAAACTAGTGGTTTTGTCAACCATCAACACTTGATGCTTTTCTTGATTTCTACCTTCATCGATTTCCGTATCACGAAGAGCTTGGGAATCGTTTCTGTTATCCCTTGCATATTATAGTTCATCACGAAGTTCTAGTAACTTGGTGATAGTGACTAGAGAATTCTGTCAATCACTATCTTATCTGGAAGATTAACTCCCACTTGATTCAAGTGATTGTAGCACTCAGACATTCTGAGCACATGCTCACTAGTTGAGCTATTCTCCTCCATTTTGTAGGCAAAGTACTTGTCAAAGGTCTCATACCTTTCGACATGGGCATGAGTCTGAAATACTAATTTCAACTCTTGGAACATCTTATATGCTCCGTGGCATTCAAAACATTTTTGAAGTCCCGGTTCTAAGCCGTAAAGCATGGTGCACTAAACTATCAAGTAGTCATCATACCGACCTTTGCCAAACGTTCATAACATCTGCATATGCTCCTACAATAGGTCCGTCACCTAGCGGTGCATCAAGG
This sequence comes from Triticum urartu, assembly GCF_056163025.1. Classification (NCBI taxonomy): domain Eukaryota; kingdom Viridiplantae; phylum Streptophyta; class Magnoliopsida; order Poales; family Poaceae; genus Triticum; species Triticum urartu. The sequence continues at coordinate 422,079,706 of NC_141877.1, read as the reverse complement.
ACATAATTCTTCTGTGCAGCAATGAGGATAATCCTCAAATCATGGATCCAATCCACATCATTGCTACTAACATCTTTCAATTTGTTTTTCTCTAGGAACATATCAAAAATAAACGGGGAAGCTATGTGCGAGCTATTGATCTACAACATAGATATGCAAATACTATCAGGACTAAGTTCATGATAAATTTAAGTTCAGTTAATCATATTACTTAAGAACTCCCACTTAGATAGACATCCCTCTAGTCATCTAAATGATCACGTGATCCAAATCAACTAAACCATGTCTGATCATCACGTGAGATGGAGTAGTTTTCAATGGTGAACATCATTATGTTGATCATATCTACTATATGATTCACACTCGACCTTTCGGTCTCTAGTGTTCCGAGGCCATATCTGCATATGCTAGGCTCGTCAAGTTTAACCCGAGTATTTCTGCGTGTGCAAAACTGGCTTGCACCCATTGTATGTGAACGTAGAGCTTATCACACCCGATCATCACGTGGTGTCTCGGCACGACGAACTTTGGCAACGATGCATACTCAGGTAGAACACTTGTACCTTGAAATTTATAGTAAGGGATCATCTTATAAAGCTATCGCCGAACTAAGCAAAATAAGATGTATAAAAGATAAACATCACATGAAATCGAAATATGTGACATGATATGGCCATCATCATCTTGTGCCTTTGATCTCTCCAATGTACTGTCATGATCTCCATTGTTACCGGCATGACACCATGATCTCCATCATCTTGATATTTTATCAATGTGTCGTCACATGGTCATCTTACCAGCTATTGCTTTTGCAATTATTGCTATCGCATAGCGATAAAGTAAAGCAATTACATGGCACTTGCATCTTATGCAATAAAGAGACAACCATAAGGCTCCTGCCAGTTGCCGATAACTTTAACAAAACATGATCATCTCATACAACAATTTATATCTCATCACGTCTTGACCATATCACATCACAACATGCCCTGCAAAAACAAGTTAGACGTCATCTACTTTGTTGTTGCAAGTTTTACGTGGCTGCTATGGGCTGAGCAAGAACCGTTCTTACCTACGCATCAAAAACCACAACGCGGTATAGTGCTTGCTTTTTGATCTTCAGAAAGAACCATGTTCATTGAATCCGATTCAACTAAAGCTAGAGAAACAGACACCCACCTAGCCACGTGTGTGCGAAGCACGTCGGTAAAACCAGTCTCGCGTAAGCGTATGCATAATGTTGGTCTGGGCCGCTTCATCCAACAATGCCGCTGAATCAAGAATCAACTAGTGACGGCAAGCAATATGTATATACCCACGCCCACAACTCCTTTGTGTTCTACTCGTGCATATAACATCTACGCATAAACCTGGCTCTGATACCACTGTTGGGGAACATAGTAATTTCAAAAAAAATCCTACGCACACACAATATCATGGTGATGCATAGCAACAAAAGAGGAGAGTATCGTCCACGTGCCCTCGTAGACCATAAGCAGAAGCGTTATGAGAACGCGGTTGATGTAGTCATACGTCTTCACGATCCGATCGATCCAAGTACCGAATGTACGGCACCTTCGAGTTCAGCACACGTTCAGCTCGATGACGTCCCACGAACTCCGATCCAACAAAGCTTCACGGGAGAGTTCCGTCAGCATGACAGCATGATGATGGTGATGATGTTGCTACCGACGCAGGGCTTCGCCTAAGCACCGCTATGATATGATCGAGGTGGATTATGATGGAGGGGGGCACCGCACACGGCTTGGAACAATCAACTTGTGTGTCCTAGGGTGCCCCCCCCCCCCCCGTATATAAAGGAGTGGAGGAGGGGGAGGGCCAGCCCTCTACTATGGCGCGCCCTGGGGAGTCCTACTCCCACCAGGAGTAGGATTCCCCCCTTCCATGTAGTAGGAGTAGGAGAGAAGGAAAGGGAAAAGAGAAGAGAAGGAAGGAGGGGGCGTGGCCCCTCCCACTAGTCCAATTCAGACTAAGCCTTGGGGGTGTAGTCTCCCCTCTCTCTTTCCCCTAAAGCCCAATAAGGCCCATATACTCCCCGGCGAATTCCCGTAACTCTCAGGTACTCCAAAAAATACCCGAATCACTCGAAATCTTTCCGATGTCCGAATATAGTCGTCCAATATATCGATCTTTACGTCTCGATCATTTAGAGACTCCTCGTCATGTCCCCGATCTCATCTGGGACTCCGAACTACCTTCGGTACATCAAAACACATAAACTCATATTACCAATCGTCACCGAACGTTAAGCGTGCGGACCCTACGGGTTCGAGAACTATGTAGACATGACCGAGACACGTCTCCGGTCAATAACCAATAGCGGAACCTGGATGTTCATATTGGCTCCTACATATTCTACGAAGATCTTTATCGGTCAAACCGCATAACAACATACGTTGTTCCCTTTGTCATCTGTATGTTACTTGCCCGAGATTCGATCGTCGGTATCTCAATACCTAGCTCAATCTCGTTACCGGCAAGTCTCTTTACTCGTTCCGTAATACATCATCCTGCAACTAACTCATTAGTTGCATTGCTTGCAAGGCTTATAGTGATGTGCATTACCGAGAGGGCCCAGAGATACCTCTCCGACAATCGGAGTGACAAATCCTAATCTCGATCTATGTCAACTCAACAAGTACCATCGGAGACACCTATAGAGCACCTTTATAATCACCCAATTACGTTGTGACGTTTGGTAGCACACAAAGTGTTCCTCCGGTAATCGGGAGTTGCATAATCTCATAGTCATAGGAACATGTATAAGTTATGAAGAAAGCAATAGCAAAAAACTAAACGACCATTGTGATAAGCTAACAGATGGGTCAAGTCAATCACATCATTCTCTAATGATGTGATCCCGTTCATCAAATGACAACTCTTGTCCATGGCTAGGAAACTTAACCATCTTTGATTAACGAGCTAGTCAAGTAGAGGCATACTAGTGACACTCTGTTTGTCTATGTATTCACACATGTACTAAGTTTCTGGTTAATACAATTCTAGCATGAATAATAAACATTTATCATGATATAAGAAAATAAATAATAACTTTATTATTGCCTCTAGGGCATATTTCCTTTAGTTTCTAGGATCCACTACGTGTGCGACCAATATCCACTGCACACACGACTTTCTCTTGAAAAATGTTTGTGTTAGGCCACCTTGCGCAAACGTTTATCACATAAAAAGTGTGTGTGGTGGACAACCTTTGCCACACAGTTTCTTTCTACGCATCGTGTGTGATGCATTCAATAACGCAAACGATAAAATTATTAATATCGTGTGCAATGGCAACGCTATCAGAAATGATTTACCAGGAAAAATTGTGTGTGATGTACCTGTGAACGGAAACGTTTTCCTTGAAGCGACTATGTGGGATGTACATACGAATGAAAATGTTTAGCGGGGACTGACTGTGTGGTATGTACTTGCGACCAGAAACAATTTCGCCGTATAATTGTATTTTTTAGCTGTACTATACGTATTTCCGTATTTGAGCGCTCGTCGGTCGCACACGACCTCATTTTGCCGAATGTGTGTGCCAGGAGGGCATATCCCCGACGGTTTCTGGGTCGTGTGGGAAGGACCCCCCCTATCGCCCACACTCACTTGGCGACGGTTCCAGGCCGTCGCGGAAAGGGGTTAAAAATCGTATGTTTAGGACCGACGCGCACCAGTGCATGATGAGTTATTTAAGAGAGATTTGCAATCTCATGGTATTGATAGATCTTGGTACAACAATTTCGATGGTTTTCATTAAGAGAACTATGGTGTTGAGATGAATAAAAGTTAGAATTCTTAGGACTATTGTGGACAGGGTTCAAGTGTTGATGGGGTTCAGACTGGGGTATAGGAAATAATGGGCAAAAGTTAAATTTAGAGGTGGGCTCCTCTCAGAAGAGAGGGGGTGATATCTCAGGAGCTTCTTGCTCGAATAACCCCTCCCCCCCCCCTCCCTGGAGGTCAGAATAAGAACAAGATAATGCATGATTTGGTTCAGCAACCACAGTGGCTTCGGTCCCTTCTTTCCTAGTTTTCTCAGAGCTGTCAGCACACTCCATGCTTCTAAACCTAGTTCTTCCAACTCGGGAGATCAGATACATGTGTCTACAAGTGGTCCTAATGTAGGCAAAAAATGTTGGGGTTGATGCTTTTTTTTATGATGGTGGTGTGTAAAATGTTGTGGGAGCTGCTGGTTCAGGTGGAGGCAACCAGAGGAAGAGTTTGGTTCTAGAAGATCTACGGGCGGTCTAGGATGATGCAGGAGAGTAGTGGAAGTGGAAATTTCAGTAGGCGGCCTTGCAGCAAGTGAAAGGACACTAGACATACCACTAAAGAGTCCAAGTTGGAGCATTGTGTGATTTGTGAAAAGGACACACATATTGCTGATGATTGTGCTTGGCTTAGTAGATGAAACTTGTGCTAAATATGTTGGTTATATGCTACTAAAAGATTGGGTGTGCTTCCCGTGCAAAACACTAAAAATGTGTTGATTGTGGACCATATCAATCCAGTGGCTGCTGTGAGGATTAAGCCTAGAAACATAAATGAGACTCAATTTCTTCAAGGTTTTAACAACATGTTCAGCTAAAGCAAGCAATGGAGAGCCAAAAGCCATGAGAAGAACTGTTATTTGATGATATTCTCTAACAAACTCAAACTAGTGGAACTTTCCAAATTTGGAGTTTTTTTGGGACTCGTGTTGTTATCCATGTTCGGAGTTGGTCTTTATAGTCAAGCTGTTGGGAAACTACATACTTTGAGGTTTAAGTTTGGTAAAGTCCATGAATGTTGTAGACATTTCTTTGGTATGTTTGAGACATCTGCCTTACTTGGTTGGTTAGTCATGTACTAGTGATCGACATGGACACTATCGCACTGGAAAAGGTGAGAGCTAAAGTGGGAGTCAGAGATATGAATCAAAGGTGGCAAAATGGGCTGGTCCTAGCGTGCTAGCCTGATAGCCCGCGTGCCCGACATGTTTATAATCGGGTCATGCCGATACGTGGTCTGCCTAGGGACATGTCTGGGCGAGTGGCTGGGCACGAGTGCCGACATGGCACGACATATTTAGTTTTCTTAATTTTATATATATTTATTTATAAAACCAATAGACTGAATATAGGCCCAAAACAACCCAATATGTTGAATCCTACGAGGGGCGGGCAAAATGTGCCACAGACCGACCCGTTTACTAAGGGGATCATGCCTGGGCTGGGGAGCTAGACATGTGTGCCAGCCCGGCAATGCCCATATAGTTGGTGTGCCTGGGTGGGCCATGTCATGCCTGGCCCGTGTAGCTCAAGTTGTGTCGTGATGGGCCGGCCCATCTGGCCAGGTTTGATATGAATAGAATTCCACCACACATAAAAACTACAGCCAAAGATCTTATGAAAAAACATTTTTTTACAAAAGTACATAACTGAAAAAGGTAAACATAAAGAAGAAAAAATGGAAAATGAGAAAAAAAGAAAAAAGAAGAAGAAAAATAAAAAACAAGTAAACCTAAATAAGGTTGGGATGGGGGAGCGTCCAACACGCGACATGTAGCATCGTTAGGGCGCACTTTGTGGCACACTCCCATGCCCTAAAAGTGGTCGTTGGATGTCTCGGGCATAACCCCTAATTAAGAGCCCCCTCGTTTTCGCTATCTTTGTTTTTCTTCTCTTTCGGCCTTTTGCAAAACTTTGGCATGTATCTGGCCCAACTAGTGCAATATTCCAAGAGAATCCATCGCTAGGGCTATATATCATTTACTGCGATGACACCATATGTCTTGCCTGTGGGGTTTGCCTCTAGCGTAGGATTATGTGGCTGCCCAGTAAGCGTGCATCATAGATCATTTTTCTTACGTGGCATTAGTTCAATAATTTCATTCTGATTTTTTCGTGGGGTTCTCTATTCGTTTCAAAAGTTGTGTGTCGGATTTTGCCTTTTTTTTGTTACATTATCAACCTTTTCTAAATACATGTTAAATACTTTTCAAATATAGGTTGAACATTTTTAATATACACGTTAAACATCTTCCAAATACATGTTGCACATTTTGCAAAATGGACAATGAATTTCTTAATACACATATTATTATTATTATTATTATTATTATTATTATTATTATTATTATTATTATTCCCTTTTTTTATTTCAACAAAATGTAAAATTTTCTAATAAATGATAAAACATTAACACACATTTGTAAATTTTCATAAAAACTATTAAATTTTTATAATAACATGCAACATTGTTTTTACGTTTAAGAACATTTTGTAAATTGCACAAACGTTTTTATAAGACATGAAGAACATTTTTAAGCAAATGTTGATTTTTTTTTTCAAAAGTGTCATCAACTTTTTTCTAAAAGTGCAACATTTTTTAGTGTTGCGAATATATTTTAAAAGTGACAAAAATTAAAGAGTGTGAACATTTTTCTAAAATAACACGAACAACTTTTCTGAAAGTTATGGACATTTTTCTAGAACTGCGAGCAGAACATTTTAACACTCCCTGAATATTTTATAATACACGGTGAATTTTTTATTAAATCTTTTTATATAAAATTAATTAAATGAAAATATTTTCAACTAATGTGTTTTCGAGCATTTTCAAAAAAAAATATAAAGAAAAATCAACCAGAAAAACCTACGTAGCTGCTAAGCTAGTAATCAGTTTTATTAGGGGGGGGGGGGGGGGGGCGGGGCAGGTAGTTTTTTTTTTCTTTGAGGAGGGAAGACAGGCGGGAACATATCTGGTGCACCCGCACTTGTGGTGCTACCAGTGCATCGGGTGCCATAGAATATATTTTTACAATCTGAAAAAAAAATCTAACATGTTGACACAACATTAATGTATGATGTCACAAAATTTTGTATAAAAAATTAAAATATTTCTTGAGATACAAAAGTGCCAAATTTGATATCAGTGGGCAAAATCTAAAACCCAAATTATGTTATCTACTATTTAGTGTTGAATTTTCATTTTTGTTTTTCGAGCTATATTTAGAATTTTGATTTGAAATTGTGTGACAATCTACATTGATGTTGTATGAGTGTGCTAATTTTTTAAAACATTTTAAAAGCACAATATGAGTTCCGTGCACCGATAGCATCACAAGCTCCGATGCACCAGATAATTTCCCGAGCCAGATAGGTAAGGCTCACATTCTAGTAGACGTCTCTACATATGTCTGGCCCATTTAGAGCAACTCTAGCAGACCCCGCATCCCGCTCCGACCTGTAAAATAACCGTCAAAATGCGGGTCGGGGCGAAAAAACCAGCCCGATCAGACCATGCATCCCGCCCCGGCCCGCAAAAAATTTTAGGAGGCGCGGCAAAATCCCGAATCCAACCCAGGAAAACGCGGGTTTCCGCCTCGCGGCTGCGGTGCCCTGCATATAAGCGGAAGCGGTTGGTGGGGGGACATTTCATCCCGCGCTTTCTTCCACCAACCACCTCTCCTCTTCCCCCTCGCGCCGCCGCCGGCCGCCGCCCAAGATTCCGGCGAAAGCAGCCGGCAGAAGCATGCCGGAAGACCGCCACACGCACGAGGCCTCCCCTCCCCCCCCCCCCCCCCCCGCGTCGGCGGGCCGCCGGATTTGGAGATCTGCGTCACTTCATCGCGGGCCGCCGGATTTGGCTTTTCCGGCCGCCGGTTGCTGCCCCAAGCGATGGAGTGATCGGGAAGCCTCTCCCGCAGCCCAGGCAAGGGCGCATCGCCGCATGCAGGTACTGCTTCGTCCGCCCGCCGCCGCCGAAGGTTTGCGTGCATGGATTCATCCGGCCGTCCACCGGGGACGGCGCTCGCGCGGCGTCTTTGTGGCTTGCCGATGTCGTTCATAGAGTGCGACGACTGCACGCGGAAAGTGCTGCGGCTCACTTCGGGCACGCTGAAACACCCCGGATGGGTGTTCTTCAAATGCGAAAACGACGTGGTACATGCACTTGCGGTAGCTCATTTTGATAGCTCATTATTTGGTTCAATTGCGGTAATTCATTTTGAACATGCTCACTCATTGTGTGTAGGAAGATGGATGCTCATTTTGGTTTTGGGAAGGCGAACACATTGATTTGTTGATAGAAAGAAAATTAATAGATGTTCGTGCACTCCTTAGTAGAATCGAAGGCAATAAATCGGGTGCATGTGCAACTAGAGGGGAAGCAACGTCTACTTCTTTTGAATTAAAGATGAAGAAAGAAGAATGCAAAATCAAGAATCCGCAGATCAACAATGAATGCATGGAGAAGATATTAGTCCAACTAGTGGGAGCAGTTAGGGAAGTTAGACATCTTCTAAAATGCATACTTGTGGTTCTTGTTTTCTTTGGTCTTACTATTCTACCAAAGATTTGGTGATGTCTATGTATCTAATATTGTTGAAAAAGCAAAGAAATGCATTATGTTGGATCTAATTAAGGTGTAAATTTAGGTTTTCCGGATAGGAAGGAGCTGCGCCCAATCAGACCCTGCAAAACTGATTCGTAAAAGAGTATATTCCGCGAATATCTTTTTTTACGGATCCGTTATGCGGGGTCTGCATCTGCGGCCGTCTGTGCCGGTCTGCAAAACCATTTTAGACAGCCGGTCTGCAAAACTATTTTTTCACGAACTGCGAACGCGTTTTATAGACCAACCGGATGCAAGGTTTGCTAGAGTTGCTCTTATATTGGCGCTACAGATGACGCGCTCATAGAGTCGTAAAGCCTACATCTGGCTAATAGTAAGTGCCCCATCCGTCTCGCCGGAAGCTTTTGCTCGTCGTGTAGCTACTGACCCGATCAGTTTTCTTCTTTGGGTCGAGTGAGGCGAGTTCTTCTACTTTTCCACCAAGGCACAGGTGGTCAATGTTAAGTATGGTTTCATCTTTTTCTTTGTTTTTCCTACTTTTTTATTGGTTTTTTTCCTTCTATTATGTCTCGTTTTTACACCAGTTTTCTTCATTCGTGTCATGGTTTTCTTAGTTTTTCTTTTATTTCTTCATTTTTCTTTGTTTCTTTTGTTTGCATCGATTTTCTTTGTTTTGCTTTGTTCCTTTTCAGGTTTGTTTGTTTTCAGTTTTTGCATTTGTTCTGTTCGGTTTCCATTTTTCATGTTTTTATTTTCTATTGAGTGTCTTCATTTAACTTTGTTTCTTTGTCGATTTTTATTGTCTTTTTAACACATGTCAACTTTTTCAGTACACTTTCGACATATTTTGTATACTTCAGAAACATATTCTGTATAGATGTTTTACATTTTTGAAATACATGATTACAATATTTGAGAGTTTATTTTTTAATGTTTACTTTTTCATTGAACATTTTTTGTATATATCCAATATATTTTTTGAATACATGGTCAACATTTTTCAATACATGGTTATGTTTTATCTGAAGTCAATAAACATTTTTTATCACACAATGTACATTTACATATACATTAGCAACAATTTTATATTTATATTTAACATTTTTAATATAAAATATTAAAAGACCCAAAGGGGCAGATTAAATTAATCTTGGCCATCAAATCATGTCAATCGAACGACCTAGACTGCTTCAATGTCGAGCGCTCAACACGTGTAGCGTGCAGTTAATTTCATGCCAAATATAGTGTTAATCACATAATAGCATGCAATATTTGCATGCACTTAATATACTTTCAAATTAACGTGCATTGCGTATACACATTGACTAGTTAATATAAAATCTACATTTTATAAATAAACATTTTTATGTCTACTTTTATTAAATGTATATTGTACATCTTTTGTACACACCAGGAAATTTTTTTGAATACATCAACAACCTTTTTGCTTACACATTGATTTTTTAGTATACACCGGAAACATCTATATGAAAAAAAATCTATACCTCTTTAACATTTTTCAAATATCTGATTAACATTTTCAAAATTTTAAAAGTATTGGTTAATATCTTTTAAATATATGATCAATTTTTTCATTCACATTGTATATTTTTTGTATACATTTTTCATATACATGAGAAACAACTTTTTTCTATACACATTCAACACTTTTCAAATGCTTGATTAATATTTTCAAATATTTTATGTAAAGTCTCTTTTGTAATATACATATTTAGAATATTTGGAATTGCAAAATAAATAAATCAAGAAATGAAAAACCAAAAACATGAAAAATCATATTAAAACGAGGCTATGGCTTGTGCCTCTCGCACGCCTGGGCGAGGCTGCCCTACGTCTCGCTACATGCGAGACATAGGCGCACCCCATAGGACTCGCATCAATTGAGCTATTGTCACACCAAGGAATCCGCATATGCTACATGTCGCCCGTACCAATTTATTTTTTTGAGAGAAAAACTTCCGATTTATTCATCAACTGTCATGGTAGTATAAAAATACTAAAAGTAAAATATATATCCAGATCCGTAGACCACCTAATGACAACTACAAACATTAGAGCGAGCCGAAGGCGCGCCGCTGTCATCGTCCCTCCCTCGTCGGAGCCGAGCAAACTTTATTGTAGTACACAGCCAGAAGTCGTCGTGCTAAGATCCCATGGGACCAGCGCACCAAAAGGCAATCGCCGCCGGTGAAGAGAAGCGTAGATCGGAAGGATTCAACTTGTATACACACGAACACAGAAGAACAAAAATCGGATCCAAATGGATCCACCAAAGACAAACAACGACCGAATCCCATAAGATTGACTGAAGATAAATCTTCACACACCCTTCGATGATGTTAGAAACACCACATGAACGGGGGCTAGGCGAGGGGGACTTTATTCCATCTATAAGAGGCGTCGCCGCATCGTATCTTTAAGAAGGACACAAACCTTAACAAAACTTTAAAAATATCAAAATATAGAGTCCTCCCGTCAGCAAAGACCAGGATCCGCCGCGCCTCTATAGTCCTAAGATCACAGGAGATAAGGTAGACCAATGACGATGCTGGCGGGAGGCAGGAGAAAACCTAGCAAGCTAGGAGCTGCCGCCACTTTGCGTGGTGCGTACAGGCCGTTGTGCCGGTACCAATTCCTAATTAAGTGTGGTTGCTCGCTGTTGCTAGTATCGCATTGTAGGTTCGCTCTGCTCCAGTTTTTATTTTTATTTTTTGTTTCCTTTATTTTTTTTCTTCGGTTTTATTTGTTTTCTTTGTCATTTTTTCTTATTTTAATTTGCTTCCTATTGTTTTATCATTGAGTTTTTTTGGTTTTTCTTCCTTCATTATACTTTCATTTTCTTTTTGTCTTGCTCGGTTTTCATTTTCTCTTTTTGTTCCTTTATCAATTTAGTCGGTTTTGGTTGTTTCAACGGATATCTAACTTCTCTTTGTACACAATCTACATTTCTAGGGCACACGTAAAACCTTTTTTTTATACAAGTTGGACATTGTTCAAATAAATTATGTACATTTTTATTAAAATAATACATGTTTTGAACATTTTTTCGTGTACATTTTCCAAATAAATGTTGTACATTATTTTATGGCCCATAAAAATTCTCTTAAACTATGTGACCATTTCTTTTACCTTGTATAAAAACTTTAGGGTTACTCAAGGAAAAAGTGTAAAAAAATAGAAAATTTACACGCATTTTTAAGAAACACGTGAATATATTATTTTTACAATTCCACGCGCATCTTTTTAACAGAAAATAACCCCTTTTTATCTTACGTGAACATTTTCCAAATTTTATATAACAATTCAAAAATTATCCTATGAACATTTGTTGAAATAAGAGCATATTTCCATAAAACATTACATACATTTTTAGTAGTACAAAACATTTATCAAAATTACATAAACATTTTCTTTACACTGGATACACATTTTTTTCAAAAAAATCGCATATATTTATTTGAAACATGGGAACATCTTTTCATTGTCACGAACATTTTTTTAAGTTATCAACATTGTTTAACTATTTTTTCTAAAGTTCTTACGTAAATTTAAGGTTTTGACATATATGCATTTTTTTGAGAAATTCAAGTGAAGTCAGCATGACGCCAGCGTGACGACCCACATCCTACTAGGAGGGTCCATCACTTGCGCCCTGTAAGCGAGGCTGTTGTCCCTCTCGGAGCAAGCGGCGCATAGAGTCAGTTTGGTTCCCATCCACGCCATTTTTTGCCTGGCCTGGATGGTCCATGGGATATGCCTGGTAGGCGTTTGCTTTGCGTCCTCGAAGAACAGATGGCTGCCTGGCCTGGCCCTCCCTGAGTTGTGTGATTAGCCTGGTTCGGCTAGAAAATAAAATATTTAGCTCAGGCACTTTGATTAGCCTGGCCCAGGCGTTCCATTCTTTGTGCCTGGCATGGTAAAAGTAGTAGTCTGGGAATATTTAATACCTAGAAGCAGTACGGTCTGATCTTTGAAAAGGTTTTTAAGCACTCAACAGGCAGCAACATGCAAGGACACTATCCAAACACCCACACACCAGGCTAGCCTGGTCAGGCACAAATTTCCATCAGTCCAGGCACTATCCAGGCAGCTGATTCTCTCAGGCACATTGTCCAGGCTTCGAACCAAACTGACCCATAATCGCACCCCTCAGGTAGGGCATGCCTATATCTCACATGACACGAGAGCAGCCTCGTTTGAGGGAGTGTGAGACTTGGAAGGGCCAACTCATGCGTGGCCACAACCTCTTATGAAAAAAAAGCTTTGCCAAATATTTTTTTTCCTTTTTATGTTTTTTGCTTTCTTTTTTTACTTTTCTACACTGCCAAATATTCTAAATGTGTATATTGCAAAAAAAATCTCTACATAAAACATTTGAAAATGTTAACCTGGCATTTGAAAAAGTTTAATGTGTATAGAAAAATGTTCTCATGTATACAAAAAAATACAATGTATATGAAAAAAGTTGACAATCTATTTAAAAAATGTTAATCAAGCATTTGAAAAAATGTTATTCAAGTGTTCTAAACAAATGTTCACCATGTATTAAAAAAAATATTGTAATAAATGTTAAACATGCATTAAAAATTTATTTGCAAGATATAAAACAAAAATGTAGAATGTTTATGGAAAAAATTAGAACATTATTTTTTCAAATGGTAATCATGTATTTTAAAAAAATTAAATGTATATAATAAAATATGTTTCTGTTGTATAAAAAATATTGAATATGTACTGGGAAAGTTGACATGTGTTGAACAAAAAATAAACAGATAAAAAGGACAATAAAAACAGAGAAATCCAATAAAAATAGAAATAAAACCAACGGAAACCAAATAACGAAAATTTTAAAACCAAGGAAAATCAGTGCAAAAGAATGGGAACATAGAAAACCGAGAAAGGAAAAAAAACAAAACAAAGAAAACCAATAAAAACAAGAAATGAACAAATAAAATGAAGAAATAAATAAATTAAAGAAGGAAAAAACTGTGAAATCTAACAAAGAAACGAAGAAAATAAGTGAAAAAACAAAGAAAAAACCGAATAAAGAAAACAAGAAAAAACCAGTGCAAAAAATTGCTATAAAGAGAAAATAAGAATAGCGGAGAAGCTTGAGAGAGAAACAAAATATGAAATATATGAAGAAAAAACCAAAAACACCGTAAAAGAAACCTAAAGAAAAAACAAAAGAAACAAAAAAAAACCCGAAGGAAACAAGCTAATCGATCGTGAGCCAGCGAACCATAGAACGATCACGAGTGAGCGAACAATATCGATGAAAGACCTGAAATAAATCAAGGGATATGTTACCACTAGTGCCAACTCTAGGCTTGAATTATGGTGTGTTTGTTCCACACAAGGAAACTCACCATGAGCAGTTCACAAACTACCTCCAAATATGACGTTCAGCCAGTATTAGGGTCCAAAGAATATGCTTACAAGTTATAAAACAATCTGAAATCTGGAAGAAAGGACTTCAAAAAGGAGAAGAAGAAAGCTGGAGGGGAAAGCCCACGCCCCCAAAAACCACATACTCGCGGAAAAGGTGTCACGGCCCCGCCACCTTGCCATCAACAACTATAGGCCCATTCAGCCGGAAATCAAAATGCTCTGAACCATCGTTTCAGCAGGTGTGAAAACACGATTGACACTTGAAAGTACGGGTGTTTCGTTCGAGCCAAATAAACCACATGTAAAGGATAATTAGGGAATACATCTCCTTCCATGGTGCGGGTGGCAGCAGAAAATCTGAAAAGCTCGTTCCGCCAATATACGATGGTGCTACCCGGAGAAGTATGCCATCCTTTTTCAAGAACACACATGAGCTCGAGCTCTACGTGCCTATTTATTGAGATAGAAAGCAGTATTTAAATTATGTTAAGAAAAGATAAGAGCATGTGCAATGATGCTATCTTAAAAGTGTCACGTAGGATAAATGATGAGGTGGAGAAGAGAGAACTCATAAAGAAATGGTTTGTCTTCTCTTATTTAAGAGAAAACAAGAGATAATCTCTTAGCACAACATGTCTCATCACGTTTTTAGGATTAATTGGCTATTGAAAATAAGACTAAGAGATAACACATTGCAGATACTTTTTATCATCTCTAAAATACATATAAAACTTAAGATAAAACTATTTTATCAACTATAATACATGCCCTAAATCGCCAAGCGCAATCCATAGGATGGCACCCCAGACAGTCTACCATTCCACCACACCTTCCGCCACTCACGGCGATAATCGCGAACTGAATCAACGACTGCTGACGAGAGTCCCAAGCTTTGTTCGGCTACGTGCGCCCTCGATCAATCAGGTAATCAATAATAATAAATAAATAGCGCAAAAGAATGTGAATCGCGTACACTTCCGTGGCACAATCAACCACGTCACGGCGAGTTTACTTAAGAAATGGAAAATATAAACCCCTTGATCGATCAGGGCAAGTGGTACAGGTTGGACGGCCTGATCCCGGCGGTGACGTTGAAGTATCTGAAGGCAGCCGCCCACCGGCGGTTGTCCTTGATCATGTGCACGGCGACGGTGTCCGGCCGGAAGTTGTCCATGACCCAGTTGAGGTCGTACATCCTTGGCCTGAGGCTGTACCGGTTCTTGCCCCGGTGCCCGATGTTGAGCCACTTGCCGAAGAGGAGGTCCTCGGGGCCGTGGGTGTCGTTGTGCCGGAGGATTTCCTCGTTGGCGGACACCCAGGTCGCGACGTCCCACGAGACGACGTACCCCATGCCGTGCATGAACTGCATGGGGTCGTCGCCGACGGCGAAGCCGTAGCCGAGGTAGACGTCGTCGCGGGGCTTGGGCCGGAGCTCCTCGGCCATGGCGGCCACGCGCAGGTACGTGTCGTCGTCGGTCTTCATCACGTAGTCGTAGGGCGCGCCCGCGAACACCCGCGGCACGGAGGAGAAGTACTGGTGGGTCTTGCCGTCGTTCATGTTCTCGGTGCAGTTGAGCAGGAGGACGTCGCCGTGCCGCGCGGCCTCCAGCGCCACCAGCATCCGGTCCACCGGGTCGTCCACGCCGCAGAACACGAAGCGCACGTCCACCCGCGCGTACGCCGGCACCGGCGGCTGCAGCGCGTACGCCAGCCGCACGATGTCCCGCCGCTCGCGCCGCTTCGGCGTGGTCAGCACCCCGACGAGCAGCCGGAACTCCGGCTGCGCCGCCGCCGCCGCCGTGGAGACGACCTTCTCGGCTCCCGACGCGACGGAGTAGCCATCGGTGCCGAGGCTGGGGCAGAGCACGCCGAGGCCGTCGGAGCGGACGTGGGAGGAGCCGAGGCTGGGGATGACGACCACCGCGGCGAGGAGGCCGAGGGGCACGAGGAGGAGGTACGGGGTGCACAGCGACGAGGCGGCCGGGAAGAGCGCCTGCGACGAGGAGCTGGTCTTCATGGCGCGTCCCGCGGGATGAAAATGGAACTTGGAAAACCCACGTCCACGTGCAATTATAAGCCAGCCATGGGCGCGACCAGCACGTACGCCTTCGATCAACGTGGGATAAATAATCCGTGTAAATTGCTGGTTGAATCGTTCTCGTGGACACGCGGCCGTCGAGACCGCTCTTCAGGGTCGACAAGGGATCCATCTGCGCCTTCCACCGGATCTTCTTGTGCATATTAACATTAACATTTGTTAGGAGAGGTGTCAACGTTGAGGGGGATGTTAGGTGGCAGATGGAATGCCTGCAAACAATAGTCTATTTCAGCTCGCAGACGGGCCACGAGCAATCATTCGTGGTCTGATGCAGATGCCCGGGCATGAAGCATGGCATGGCACGGCAGAGCGGCGAACCCGGTGGCTTGTTGCTAGCTTGTTTGCTTTGCATGATGGAGATGGAGGCAGGGCTGAGGCAAGAATGGTCGTCACCGGGGACATGCTAGCTTGTCGGTTGCTACTCACTTTGATTCTACATGACGTGTGCGTGGCTTTCCTCGGCCGGCCTGCGTGTGATCGAATATGAGATCTTGCCAACCCGTTGATTACGTTAATAATGGTATGCCCGTGGTTATTGAGATTTCAGCAAGATTAAAGAAACATCACGATTCTCGCAAAAAAAAAACATAATAACATCACGATCTCAATTTTAATCGCATTGTTTTGCTAGACCGCCCTTTCTTCGATGAAAAGACGACGAGCTTGGCGATATCTCCGTATGTTTTTCATTTTGAAAATAGCTCCCCAAGAAATACTTAATGCTACCGTCTAGAAAAAAAAAGGTAAATACACCGGGAGTTTTAGAAGGGGTAAATTGGATCACACCGGGAACAGGCTAGTTTGTTGGTTGCTACAGACCGAGAGAAATACTTAATACTACCATAAAAGAGAAGAGGTAAATACACCGGGAATACCTAATCATGAGGGTCCTACAGAATTTTTTCAAGTGCTCGTTCGAGAACTATAATCTTTGGCCCTAAAACTGAATCATTTCCTTGTATTTGAAAAGAACTCGCCAAGAAATCTTTGTGCTTTGAAAACGGGCATAGGAATATGTTTTTGTGCTTTGAAAACTCTTTCCAGCTTAAGTATTAACCCAATTTATAGGGTTCGGCTCAGCTGCAGGGCTCCCTGCACAAATTATTGTGCAGGGTCAATAAGAGATCGCCATATGTCTTTGTGGGCCAACCACCCCCAATTAAGTTAGATTATTCTGTTATGGTCTAAATATTCGTCTTCGCTGGTCCTTCCTCGCCTGGCCTACGCAAAAGGAGAACTAATTTACTGAATGGCTTCACACAAGAATGGTTGCTAGCAAGTAGCAAGGACGGTTTCCTGCAATGTCCGCCGGCCGCCGCAGCAACAGAGAAGGAGGGCGGACACGATTAGGAGCACGTCGCCGATACCGCCAAGAGCACTCGTTGCAGTTCTTCCGTTCCTTGGTTTTGAAGTATTTGGAGTCTCGATCTAGAGAGCCGAGGTGCCGTCTACACGGAGGGACTTCTGATGTTGTGGTCTCGTGGAAGCCCAAGAGCACAACTGAATCTCGCCGGAGCGGGAGACCAACACGGCGGCGCTTCTCTTCTCCGTACTTGAAAAAGACAGTTTCAATCTCTCAATTTAGTTTGCTTTGACTCAATTCCTTTGACGTGCAGGCTTTAATTGATCTCGCAATCAGACATGCAAAATCTTGAGGCGAGCTGAGCGCAACAGTAAAGAAAACATATGCGGCGACCGTGCTATGAAAAACGGATGGACGATGGTGAAGCGATCCGGCAATGCTGAAGCGGAGCAGAGGAGGCACCGCCGGTGGCATGGGACATGAGATAATGATGACCACACAATAAATAGGAGACGCCGATGACGACGGGCACATCGTACCAGGGAGAAGAATAACGCCCAGCTACAGGCCCGGCGAGGACGAACCCAAGCTACAAGATGAACAAGGCCGTAACAGAATAATCTAATCTAATAACTTAATTTAAGGTAGTTGGCCCACAAGGACACATGGCGATTTCTTATTGGCCCTGCACAATAATTCGTGCAGAGAGCCCTGCAGCTGAGCCGAACCCAATTTATATTAGAACTTGGCAAGTGGGGATCATCGGTTTCTAAATTGGACTCGCCGGCGCTCAAACATACAATGCATTTATCGAGGTGTAGAGCCCATGTACCGCCATTCTAACTGATTGGTTTGAGAGGGCACACATGATTATGTCTACAACGTTTCAATATTTGCCTGTGGGAGGGAAATAAGGCGGCGCGCAATTAAGCTAGATATGCATGTCAGCGAAGCTCACTTTGTTTTCCCCTACTTTTTTTTACTAGTGTATTGAATGATGTAAACTATCTTTAGATTGCAATAAAGTGTGCCACAAGGCTTTCCCCTCCGAAAAAGAGGGGATTATTGGCCATACCTCCAAGAAAAATAAAAATGAATCCTGCAAAGTTTTTACGATTCCCAATCTAAAACCGCAATAAACAATCAAGAATAAGAATAAACCCAAAATACGTCTCGGTGAAAAACACTCGCAGATGGTGTCATCTAAAACTCTCCCTTTTCCACTATAGTTAGTGTCGAAATGGACAGACTGATAGACTCACCATCTACTTACGTTAAAAATGGGTACGTAGACGTGATGGACATTGGGGGTGAAGAAGAAATCGACGAAAAGAGGTGTGCTTCGACAAATCGAGCAAGAAAACGGTGTGTGTTGTAGAGGAGGGAGAGATAAATCTTTGTATGTGACGCCTCCGAAGAGAGAATCCCTTAGCAACATTAGTTGTGGTAGTAATGGTGGATGCTTTGTGGAGGTTTCACTCTTGACTAGCAGCAACTAGATGCCGTCGATATCACCACCAAAGATAAACAAGGAAATAGAGTGGTTTGGATGGTCCAAGACCCATGGTCCAGATAGGTAGACATTAACCCCATTTTATATTAGGCTAGATGATATTTTAACTAGCAGGGTTGTGTGGGACAATGTGCTTACTTATTATAGGAAAATAAAATCAAAGTGAGTAGTCCGCTAGAACCTTTATTTTGAATCGTGCTTCAGTGAGACCGTCATGACACGATAAATAAATTCACGAATCGACCAATAAATACACATTTTTAGCATATCGTTTGCTAACTCTCTGCCGATTGAAAAGTACTTAAATGTATTGTGAGATTCGGAAGTTATCTTCTCCTGCTAAGGTAAATGTATTGTAAACTAGCTTGACGATATTCTCATGTGTCTTCGGAAGCGCTTGATTTAAGATATGTGAATGCCAGGAGGAAAATATGAGGAGCCGTCCGGATGCGCACGCGGACGTGCCCGAACGCGTCCGCGGACATATAAAGGGTCGGATTTGCCAAGTCCAACTGTAAATGCTCTTAGGTTGGCTAAATTTTCTTGGACTTTTGACTGGTTTGAGGAGGCTTTGAGTTAAAATGTACCCCTCCTCATAGACAATGTACTTGTATTATTTTGATTGAATAAAGTGTTGTGTTTTTTTCAAAAAAGAAAAGGTACTTCAATTTTAGTCAACGCGGAGCATCATCTACATGATGTTGTGATCTGCAAAAGATTTGTCATTTTCTACGCTTTAAAAACAAACATTGTAGTGTTTGCACTAGATGAGCATTTTCTCTATAATATGATAATAAAAAATTGATATGTGTTGAACAAATTTGTAAAATCGACCGAGAATTTGCAAATTCTCAGATAGTCGCCCCCATTACCTATTCTGTTTTGTGCCAGATCATTGGATCCTTATGGATCCCACATCATTAGCTTGAATAAGTAAAACGAGACCATCATGACGCGATCAGATAACCAGGTTAACAAAGCGATCGAGTAGTAGAATATACACCAGGTTAACAAAGTTTATCCCAGAATCGCGCTCCAAGGGGACCGTCGTGACGCGATCAATAAATGCACGAACGGCAAGGTCCATGCGACCGTCAGCAAGACAGCAACATCGAGAAGCAAAGCCCCGAGCCCGAGATGCTTCCGCACCTTGCCCGGCGGCTTCGAGCCGGCCAACACGTGCATTCTCATCCTTCTACAGCCAATATGCATGTTCGATCGAAATCTCACATCTAAAAATAATTAGATACACAGTGTTGACGAATACACGGCGCACGGCACGGATCACGAACAGAAGAAGCGATGGATCACGGCAGGTGGTACAGCTCGGACGGCTTGATCCCGGCGGTGACGTTGAAGTAGCGGAGCGTGGTCGCCCACCGGCGGTTGTCCTTGAGCATGTGCACGGCGACGCTGTCCGGCCGCAGGTTGTCCATGTCCCAGCTGAGGTCGTACATCCGCGGCTTGAGGTCGTACCGGTTCCGGCCCTTGCCGGCGAGGTTGAGCCACTTGCCGAGCATCAGGTCCTCGGGCCCCAGCGTGTCGTTCCGCGCCAGGATCTCCTCCGCCGTCGACACCCAGCTCGCCAGGTCCCACGACAGCACGTACCCCATGCCGTGCATGAACAGCTTCGGGTCCCCGCTCATGTTGTAGCCGTAGCCGAGGTAGACGTCGTCGCGTGGCCGGGGACGGAGCTCCGCCACCAGCGCCGCCACCCGCAGGTACGTGTCGTCGTCGGTCTTCATCACGTAGTCGTAGGGCGCCGCCGCGAACAGCCGCGGCACGGACGAGAAGTAGGCGTACGTCTTGCCGTCGTTCATGTTCTCGGCGCAGTCGAGCACGATGATGTCGCCGTGGTGCATGATCTCCAGCGCCACCAGCGCCGCCTCCGCCGGGTCCGTCACGTTGCAGAAGACGAAGCGCACGTCCACCCGCGCGCCCTGCGCCGCCGGCTGCAGCGCGTACGCCAGCCGCACGATGTCGCGCCGCTCCCGCCGCTTCGGCATCGTCAGGATGCCGACCAGCAGGCTCAGCTCCGGCTCCGGCTCCGGCTCCGCCGCCTCGGCCCGCGCCGACACAGCCGCGGCAGGGTGGCCTGCGACGGCGCGCCGGGCGCAGAGGACGCCGAGGCCGTCGGAGCCGCCGCCGGCGCCGGTGCGGTTGAGTGAGGAGAGCAGGAAGAGGAGGAGCAGGATGGCGACGGGAGCCAGGATGAGGTAGGAGTAGGAGGTGGACGTGGGCGCCTTCATCATGGTCATGGCTCGGCTGATGGAATGGAAGCGCTGCGTGCTGCGGAGTGTGCAGCGAGTTATAGCGCTAAGCTTAAGTTGGCCGCCCTAGTGCAGATCCACTGGCTCATCTGACCGATCAGAGAAATCGTCGAACGACTGACGGGAAGAATCGATCCGCCGATTAAGACACCGCACCCGGCAGTATAGAAACCGTGCGACAAGTGACAACCGAGTGTAGTTTCACGGTTAGCTGAGGCTGAGCTATAATTTGCTCCAGTCGACATTCAAGCACTATTCTCTCGAAATCTGCGGAGCAAAAGGTGGAGTATTGTTGGAAAATGCATAGGAGCTCTCGGGTGCTACGCCCTTTTATATTCAAAAATAATTTAGTAATTCAAAAAAGGTCAAAAAAATCCTGAAACTTTTTATGAAATCAAACATGACCAAGTATTGCACTCGTATAAAAAGATTAAATTGAAAATGACTTTTATTGTATCCTGGGTTAAAGATTTCGCAAAGAATGCTAGATACAAGTACTATTCATACTATATTGTCGTGACAAATTTGTTTTTTTTTGCCCTAAAGTCAACGAGAATTATTCCTTGGCCGAACTTTTTATATGAGTACAATACCTAGTCATATTTGGTTCAAAAATATATCCGAGATTTTTTGACTTTTTTTGAATTATTAAATTATTTTTGGATATAGGGGGGTGGAGCACCCGAGTGCTCCTAATCCACTTCCGAGTATTGTTACCTTTTTCCTATGCATGATATTACTACATTTTTACATGGAACATTGACCGGCCATATACTTTCTCCGGTCCTTTTTACTCCGTGTATTAGATTTTTGTCAGTCAAACTTTACAAAGTTTGACCACATTTATATTTAAATATATCAACATCACAATATCAAATATATCTACCATGAAACTATATTTCATGATGAATCTAATAATATTGATTTGACATTGTGAATGGTAATACCTCTTTTTTATAAATTTGATCAAAGTAAAGATATTTTGACTTTGGCCAAAACTTATATGCAGACTAAAAATGATAGAAGGGAGTACTATACATCTTGTTTGAGGGGAAATTACTGGAAAGTATTTCAGCCTCTGTTACAACAACGAACAACATGGCATACGGATCTACAGTATATACTCTTTATATACTCCGTACATACAAAAGGAAAAAAATGCGTGAGCGCACGTCTCTCCAAGCACTCGCAGAAGATGCTTATAATTTTTTATTTTTTCCGTCGCATTAACAGGACGGTCGACGGAAGCCAGAGCAGCGTGTAGTGCCCCTCACGACAGCAGGCACAGACGTGAGCCGGCCGAGCACACGACGCGGGATCCGCACCGGCAGAATCAATCGGGCGAGCTTTCGCTCCCTTAATTTGGATCAGTTTCGCGCGCAGATGCCCCGGTTAATCTGGCCCCCGACGTGCCGTGCTCGGCGTGCGCTCCGGAACCCGGAGCCTGAAAAGCACGGACCACCAGACTGATTCCAACCGATCGACCGTTCCAAAGTCACCGCTGCTCGGTGGGTTCCTGTGCCGTGACCAGAAAATGCCTACTTGCTCGGGCACGGCACGTGTTTTCCTTCCCCGAAACTCACCGGTGACGGCCGGAGCACGCACCACGTCCGTCCAGGTGAACTTCTTCCGTGCCCAGCTAGTACGGGTATTCGTGTTCCCATCCGCTGTTCGTCAGCTTGTGCTTCTGGCCTAAGTAATTTGAGGAGGAGGACGGAGTCCACAAGCAATTACAGGAGACTTTGGGCTGGAGGCTCCTACCTAAACGAGATCGCCCGGCTCGACGAGTTGAACAAAGTTACCTCCTATAACAACTCAGAAAAGTCACCAACTCGCGGGTCCTTGTCGCGCGAGGGGTCCGCAGCTGTTTAGCAAAGCCCAGTACGCGTTCGTCCATCATGCAGGCAGCTGCGTCTGCAGAGCTCGAAAAGAGCTCGGCATTGACTGATATGATCGACTCGAAGTACGTAGACCGGTACCTATCACTATCAGTATCAATCAATGTATCATGCGAGGTAGGCGAGGGGTGAGGTGTGCACCAACGCATCTGTGCACGGACGGAGTCCTCTGTTCTTGAGGCGTGCACCAACACCAATCCATATATGCTGTTAAGACGTCGAATCAGTAGGGTCCTTGCAGACTTGTCGTCTATATATTGCGAGTTGAGCTTGTGACAATCAGTGTGAGTCGTGTGAGCCCCCCCTGCCCCTGGCTGCGTACTTTTCTTTTTTCTAACTCGAGAGGCTCGTGTGTTGAATGTGTGATGTGCTTATGTACCTACATGTACACATGTATCTATCTTGGAGCAGCAAGTGCCCTGTGCTGGCTTGAATACGGACACTGCCCCGTGACGTGGGTTGCGCTGTCCTGAATTATCGATGTGGCGAAGGGAGCAGGAATCTTCTTTCTGCACCAGTGGCAGACCTAGAACCTCAACACTGGGGATGCCACGATTCAAAATTTATATTAAAAAAGTTATATATACAAAAGTTATATATACATTCTGTCAAATATCATCATAATTTCAATATAAATAGTCTTGAAATAACATTAACTTGTTAGATATTTAGTCTTAGTTACCTGGTAAAATTCATTTTGCAGTTTGGGAGGAGGTGCCATGGCACCCATGGCATCCCCACTGGATACGCCGCTTTGCTACACCAATGCTATGGTGTATGAAATACTCCCTCCTTCTGACAATAAGTGTCTCAACTTTAATACAACTTTGTACTAAATTTACTATAAAGTTGAGGCACTTATTTTGAAACAAAGGAAGTACTTGTGATTTTGTTTTTGTTCATGTTTGTGCGAATTGAGAAGTATTTTTTTTCTTCTACAGGCAATACCATTATGCAGAAAAAAGTGCCACTATGCGACCTTTGCTCGTGTCAAACACTAGAATGGGGTTTCCCGAAAAAAAAAGAGTTTCCCACGGTAGGGCTTTTTAAGGGCTTCTGGATGTTGGTCTGATAGGGGAGATCCTATTTACCGTGCAGGTCATTGGGTGGCGACCAATCGCATACCCTTTGCGATCGCTACGCTCGATACTAAGCCAGCCCAAGTAGGCATGCTCGGGAGACTCCTAGAACCTTCACAGGCCATGTTTTTTCTATGTTATTTTTCTTTATATGGTTTTTTTGCAAACAATTTTTCAAATAATGAACATTTTATAAAATCACGACAGTTTTATGAAGTCATGAACACTTTTAAATTAGAGATTTTTTTCGATTCTGAAAAAAGTTTTTGAAATCCAAAAGTAGATTTTCTAAATCTATGAACAATTTTCAAATTCATAATTTTACTAAATCACAAATAATTTTCAAATCTGTGATTTTTTGAAAAACAAGAACATTTCTTGAAATTCAGGACAAAATTTAAATCCATAAATATAATTTTAAATATGTGATCATTTTTAAATCAGAGAGCAATTTTAGAATTCATGAACATATTTTGAATCAGTGAACACTTTTAAATTTCAGGAACAATTTTTGAAGTTAGCAAACATTTTCTGAATTTTGTATCAATTTTTTAAATTCGTGAACATTTTTATGAATTCCTGAACATTTTTGAATTCATGAAGATTTTCAGTAATTCAGATTTTACTGCAAAACTTTGAAAACTCTTTACAACCTATGAACATTTTTCGGATTTTTGTACTTTTTTTGAAATTCATGAACATTTTTTTGAATTTTGAGGATTTTTTTCAAATTAATAATTTTTAAAAATTGTACGTACATTATTCCAAAAGCATGAGATTTTTTTAAAGTTCATGAACATTTTATGGATTTTGTTAGCATAATAAAATAAAGGAGGCAAATAATAAAAAAATGAAAACAGAAGAAAAAATACAAGTGTCATCGGGTGGCCGTGACTCCGTGACCCCTCCATGACCGGATCAAAGTTGTGCATTAGGTGAACGATATGTGGCTTTCCAGTGCGCACCGCGGGGAACGGGAGCTCCTGTCTGATAGGCCTTTTTTCTTCTCTTTCTTTTAAGCCAAACTCGCAAAGTTTTATACTTTTATTAAACCGTCACAATGTTTAGAGAGACGAACAAAAGTTCACCGGGCTACATGCCGGCTAGGCCCCAGTGTTAAAAGCATGCTTTACAAGTTTGTGAGCCTCAACTGTTGAGGTTATAAGTTCATGACTAAAATTGCAAGAAGAAAAGGCTTCTGAGTGCTCTATGATTTCATGCACCACTGCTCCATACGATGCTGATGTGCCTCCTTTGATAGATTCAACTGCCAGCTTGCAATCTGATGTGATGAAGTTCTTTTATATGTGTAGATCATCTGAAAGGGTGAGAGCTTCTCTGATTGCAAGTGTTTTCAGTACTTCAGGCTCGTCTATTTATTTTTTGCGGGCTTAACACTTGTATTACTCATTCAAAGTATCATTACAATCTTCAGCAACTATCTCCAAAACTTCTGGAGGACCTGACCCTAACCAAGTCATAGTCCTATTATTAATACGACCAAAAGCAGCTAACTTGTCGCTCGCTTTATTTTGCGAGCGAGCGACATGAGTAATACAAGTTTGATGTAGATTCAATAAAAATCTAATCTCATTCACTAAGGAAGAGTATATCGAACGATCAGTGCTCCCACATGTGATCATGGACACTGCAACAGAAGAGTCCATCTCAATTTCAATCGGCTGTACTGTGCGTTGAATCGAAGAAGATAAACCCTCCATACAAGCACATAGCTCTGCCTCCAATGCATCCATGCATAAATACAAAGCTCTGCAAGTTGAGAAGATAATCTTTCTTGAAGAATCCCTCAAAATCATACCCGCACCAGCATGTTTGTTCGAACCAAAAGCACCATCAGTGTTCAGTTTAGTCCAGCCTTGGCTCGGTTTGGTCCAGCTAGGCGACCTGGTCACTTGTATAACCGGCTGCACTCCCGTGTCCATGGTGCTATAAGATTTACCTTTAACAGGATCAACACCACTATCATGTTTGATTGCCATTAGTGACTCCAAGTAGCTCCACAGGAATCTGACAGACATGTCCATTGGCGGGGCCGGTTTGTGGTGCACCACTTCATTACGTACGAACCAGCTTCTCCAGAAAATCATTAGCATCATACATCTCTCCATCTCAGTCCTTGGAGCTAAAACTTGCAATAACCACTCCTTCCCACGGTTGGCTATTGATTTTAGATTAGGGACTTTCCAGACTTTTGTCATTTCCATATATAAATCTCGACCGAATTGACATCTTAAAAACGGATGAAAATTGTCCTCCGTCTCAAGGCCACATACTGGGCATATGCTGGTAGTTTCAAGCCCTATCTTATGTTAATTCTTCCACGTTGGCAACCCATCAGTTGAAACTCTCCATGCAAAGTTTGAAACAGTCGGCGGTGCTCCACAATTCCATATGAACTTCCAACAACTCCTCGCCCCCGACGGCGACGAGCTAGATGATGCAGCATTAGCCCTATGTGTTTCATCGAAAGCCAAGTGGTAGGCACTCTTCACGGAGAAGACACCCGACCTGTCCGGACCCCATGCAGTCACGTCCTCTCCGCGCCTCGGGGAGGCTCTGATCTTTAAGATTCCCACCACATCTGCTTGGACGAAATACTGATTAAGTGTTTCTATCTTCCAAGACCCATTGTCATTTAGTAGGTCCGAGACATACCGGATGCGGCATAATCCCTGTCTAGAGATAGGTTTATAGGAGAAAGGACGTGAGATCCAACTATCTCGCCACACCCTAATGCTTCTCCCATTGCCCACTCTCCAAATTAAGCCTTTCTTCAATAGATCCATGCCGTGACTAATAGCCTGCCATGAGGACGAAGCATTTCCAATGAACATCGTATCTTCGATCTTTCCATCAGGGTAGTATTTAGATTTGAGCAACCGGGCACAAAGGCTATCTGGCCTAGTAATAAGCCTCCAAGCCTGACGAACTAGGAGAGCTTGGTTAAAAAGACGAAAATCCCGAAAGCCAACACCTCCCTTATCTTTCGGTTGCATGAGATGATCCCACCCCTTCCAATGTACCTTCCTCTTTCCCCTCTCCTCACTCCAATAGAAATTCCTCACCATCCTAGTGAGATCATCACAGACTGAGAACGACAGTTTAAAAACTCCCATTATGTATGTGGGCAAAGCTTGGGTGACTGACTTAATAAGCACCTCCCTTCAGGCTCGTCTATGTTTTTGAATACTACTGCAGAGGCTGGCTCCAGTACTTCATGCTGTTTTCTTCTAGCAATGAGATATCCAACACCAGCAGGCCTGCCAATGACAACGAGCATACGGTGGGTCGGCCCAGGTAGTGCTAGGTTGGTTCGTTTTTTTGCCTTTTTCCATTCCTTCATTTTTACCTGATTCACAAATATTCTAAATAAGCATAACTTAAACTTCCTCATAAAATTTGAAAATCATGAATTTTATAAATTTTAACACAGTGTGAAAATGTTGATAAAATTCAAAAATAAATGTTGATAACGTTTAAAAAATGTTCAAGCATTTCCAAAAAATTAAACTTTTCAAAAATATTTATACAATGCCAAAAACAATGTTTTTTAGTTCAAAAATATTTTTTGTACAATTAAAAAATGCATGTTGTCTTTTTATTTTAAAAAATCACTTGTTTCAAATATACATTTATAAGATTTTAAAAAATGTTCATACCAATGTAAAAAAAAGGTTTGTCTAGTTAAAAATATCGTCATCCAAAAACAATGTTTCAGCGCGCGGTTGATATATTTTTAACACGTATTCAAAAAGAGTTCAGAAACATGTATTTGAGGAAATGTTGATCATATAATTAAAAATTAATTATGTCTTTCAAAATGTTAAACATGTCTAAAAGTATGTTTCAGATGTATACGAAAATTTTATAATGTGTTTCATAATGTTAGTCATGTATTTGAAAAAAATTAAATGCATCCAGAAATGTTATTGATATACACGAAAATGTACAATCCATGTGGAAAAAATAGAAATGTATTTGAAAAAAGAGAGATAAATCAGAAAATTTGAATAAAACCGGTAAATAAACACAGAGTACTATAACTTAAAACATTGAAATCAACACAAAATATCATTGAAACCCGACACAGAAAACTGAAAGATAAAGAAAAACTACGAAAAGCGCTAAAGAAATGCATTAGAAAACCAACAAAGAAAAAAGAAAAAAATGGTCCCAAAACTTTGAGTGGGCCCCGCTAACGCCTCAATGCGGAAAGCCTTGAGGTGAGACAGATGATTGCATCAGAGTAGGCTATATATAGCCCTGGCTCAATTTCAGTGGGATGATGCATTTCTAGGTGGGGGTGCACAAACGGGCTTGCCCAAGTGGCCAGAGCTTGTCTCAAAGACTAATCACCCCAATTTCCTTTTTTTAGAAGGCTGAATCATCCACCAAAAAAATCACTCCCTCCATATTTATTTACATGGAGCCCTCTTATTAAACTTTGGTCATTAGTGTGACCAATAGTATCGCAAGCCACACGCCATAAAATTCACATCACTAAAAAGTTATCCGAATGTGAATTCGATCGTATCATTTTCGTGGCATATATTCATATAACATTGATGATCAAGGTTAAACCTCAAAATACATGGGCACCATGTAAACTTGGACAACAGGAAGTTGATAGAAAATCTTTGTGATAGGATTGGTGGCAAAGACAGTGTTTTTCCGATATAACAAAATAGGGGGCTGCTACGCGTCGATCGGCAGATCTTTTTTAAAAGATCCACCGCCTCATGAGCCGTCGGACTTGACAAAATCGAGCGGCTGCACGTCTTTCTCTACTTTGCAACAGATATCTTGTTGCGGAAACACTTGTAAAAAAGATTGTCTTGTGGATTTTTTTTTGCAACATAGATTGTGTTGCATGATTTTTTTGCAACATAGGTCGTGTTGCGGAATTTATTTTTTCGTCTTAACTTTTTTTTGCAACAGAGGTATTGTTGCAGAAAAACTTTGCAGCTGAGGTGATGTTGCAATTTTTTTTTCTTTGTCTTCATCTTTATATGGTGGTACGAAAGAAAGTTTTGCAACATGACTGATGTCGTCACAGAAATCTTCCTTTCAACAAATTGGATGTTGCAAAAAGAAAAAACACCATTGTCGTTCGGCATGAGCTCCAGCCAGATGGGGGGGGGGGGGGGGGGGGGCACCACTGCCGAGCGCCCGACCTCCGACCAGCTTGCCTCGTCACCATCCTCCTCACCGGCGTGATGTACGCCATTGATAGCACTTGTATATGGGAGAGGGAGAGGTTGGGAAAGAGATAAATGAGGGAGAGAGACGAAGAGATAAGACATGTGTGGCCACGTGTCAAGCAAAGGGAGTGGGCATGAAATCAGTCGGCAGACGACAATCTTTTCCCACATAACAAAGATGAAGTGGTGATTACCTAGCTCTCATGTGGTTTCGGCAGTCAATGTGGACTCATAGGTTCCTTGGGTTGCAGGGTCGACGCTTTTGATCCAAAATTAGAAGGCAGGGACCTCTTCCGGCAGCAACCTTGTTCGGCATAGCAGAGTGGTCCGGCGTGCTGGGATGTTTCGGACAAGCCTTTCTTCATTTTCCTTGGCTTCCCTAGGCATTGGTGGAGAGAGGTTGCTCCCAAAGGTGGACACCTTAGTTGCGCCCACATTCGTGCATAGAGACGCCCGATGAGTCATGGTCGCTGATGTTTGCTGGGAGCTTACAGATACTCGGTTAAGTATAGTTGTGTTCTGCTTTCCTTTGTTCCGTCGTTTGATCTGCTTGTAAGATGTTGTATATACTTTAGTCAGTTTTGACTCTATTAATTTAAAGTTGTAGAAAACCTTCTTTAGAAGGAAAAAAAAAGCAATATCCAATGGCACGTGCAGAGTTTCGGCTTCGGTCAAAAAAAAAGGTCGCACTTTTTTTAAACACAAAAGACCGCAATTTTGAAAATGAATGGTTAAGCAAAATATCTTCAAAAGATCACTTGATCCTTTTGAACAAATACGTCACAACACAAGCTGAGTCAACTCTCATTGCTTCACACTGAACCATGCAACTTTATGCCTTAAGAGAGCAATATAAATACAAACACGAAAATAATCCTTAAGCCTTGTTTGGTTAATCCTCTTCCCAAGGGGATAGGATGGGGTTTTGGTTTGTAGGGATTTAATCCTCCCGAATCTCTACCAATCCCCTGTAGAGCCACTTTAACCAAACAAAGCCGTAGCGTGCACGCGTCCCAACGGCCAACCAACTTTAGAGACGATGCATTATCTAAAACAACTCTTAGCCTTCCCTTTGATTTAACTAGAGATTCAAATGAAATCTCTCCTCTAACCTTTCTTCCCTCTGATTTTAAACTGTTTCTTTTCCCTAGTTTAAAGGGATTGATGGTTGCATGCGCAGAATCATGGGGATCAACAAAGCAGAAACGTAAGGGAACCGCAAACGGGGAACAAATATGAAAAATTTAAATATTCCGCTACAAATTGAACATCAAATTTTTCCAGCATAACAGATAGATCGTCTGAGAAGGTGTCGTGGAATTGTCACGGCAGATGTCCTAGTAAAAGGACTTAGTCGTAGGGCCATCGCAACTAGGAAGCTTAAAGGGGTTAATCGGGACAAAGGACACGAGAGGTTTATACTAGTTCGGCCTCTTACGATGAAGGTAAAAACCTACGTCTAGTTGTGTTGGAATTGATGGGGTTTTGATGACCAGGGAGCGAATACGCTTTGCCTGGCTTCGAGTTGTCGTTTCTTGCCCTAAGCCGCCGCCGGGTCGTCCCGTTATATACACGGGTTGACGCCTGGCGGCCTACAGAGTCCCGGTCAGCTCATAAAACGTGTCCGGCTCGGTGACTTCCTTTACATGCCTTTCTTTACAAGTCTTTTCCTACATATGGCGGTTCACAATATTGGGCCTTAAGCCGTCTCTGGGCTTAGGCCTTCTTCAAGTCTTAATAAATCATCACCTTGAATATTTACTGGGCTTCTTCTTGTAACCCGCCATTGGGGTTGACCCGGCCCCTCCTGGGCGGGCCATACCTAGTAGCTATATCCCCAACATTAGGCTCCAGATTGACTTGAACTTTGTTCTTTGTCAATCTTCAATACTTAGACGAAATCCATCTTCCTCTCTTTGTAGAAATTCTGTAACCCGTCATGACGTCATCTTCTGAAAACACGAAAAAACTACTATGACGTCATCCTCAACGGATCTTTATCTTTTAGTGTCTTCCAAGAATTGAGGCATCCGTTTAGTTGGATAATCATTATTCGGGTCTTTCTCGATTTTCGCACCCGCCTGTTCGCTTATCCCCTTATAAATAGGCACACCCCGGTCTTTCTTATTCTTCTCTCTCTTCGTCTTCTTCCTCTCACAACCCCACCGTTGCTCGAGCTCCGCCGCCGTCGCAGAGCACCTCGTCTTCATCGACCTT
Organism: Triticum urartu; assembly: GCF_056163025.1. Lineage (NCBI taxonomy): Eukaryota > Viridiplantae > Streptophyta > Magnoliopsida > Poales > Poaceae > Triticum > Triticum urartu. The sequence goes on along the minus strand of NC_141877.1, from coordinate 422,048,330 downwards.
GGCCGCTGCATCAACCGAAATCGGTCCAGAGAACGGCGGCGACTCTCTGCGGAAGATTCGTGGTTGTAAGTGTTTTCCCTCCTGTTCCTCAGATCCACATTAGGGTTTCTAGGTTTTCTGCGTGTTCTTCACAGTTCATCTCAGTTTCTTTGTAGTTCTTCCACTGCAGCTTCTTCTTGATCCAAAAAGAACATATACTCGTGCGGTAGTTGTTTTGTGCCCATCCTTGATACCAATAGATTCCTTCTCTTGGTACGAAAAGCCTCATTAGAACTCACGAACTCATCTGTGCTAGATTTTTAGGTCTAGAATATTTTCCATTTCGAACGGCCGTTTGATCCAGAATAATATCAAGAAATTATGAAACTTGTTTGTCTCAACACTTAGCCAATTCTGTTGCTGGTATTTCTCAAATATCTGTAGTCATGGAGGCTTATGGCGTCAGCTCACCTTTTCCTTTATATGACATTAGCCCTTACGTAAGCCGCCATTACTTATCTGTACCATCATTATCTTAACTTTTATTTTCATCATTGATTAAACCGGAACATCATTTTCCTTTCAGTATGTCTTTCATCATGCCGTCCAAAGCACCAACTGTCTGCAACTGGGTCCCCTCCACAGTAACTGAGGATAATTTGAAGGAATTCTTCACCATAGGATTTTTGCCAGGGAAGAATGTTATGTCTTACCGTGCACCTGACCCGGACGAGGAACGGCCCAATCCTAAAGACGGTGAAGTCATTGTCTTCTCTGACCATATGAATCGGGGGTTTTCACCACCCGGCTCAAAGTTCTTCAGAGACGTTCTTCATTTTTTCAAACTTCACCCTCAAGATCTTGGACCCAATTCCATATCCAATATCTGCAATTTCCAAGTTATCTGTGAAGTGTATCTTCAAGAAGAGCCGACTGTGGAACTCTTTAGAGAGTATTTTTATCTAACCGCCAGAACGAGTGTACCAATGGACCTAGCTTGGAACTTGGTGGAATCTCAATTCAGCGCCGATAGGGCGCCGTCTTTCCCCTAATAGTCTTACCGAGTCATCCCAAGGATTGGAACCAAACCTGGTTCTATTGCCAAGATACATCTCCAGCCAATGAAAAACCACTGCCGGGTTACCGCGCGGAGCGTCTGGACTCCAAGTTTGTGCTCGCTGATAAGCTCACTGCCGCTGAACGCAAGAAGCTTATTCCATCTATAAATAGGATTAATGCCTTATTGGAGAATGGCTTAACCGGAGTTGACTTGACCCGTTGCCGGGTCTCGTGGCGGGTCATCCCTCTAAGCCGCCGATCCAAGATGATGTATGACTATGACGGAGGCCAAGATGACTCTCTTCGTCACAGCTCCGTTCAACTAACTGAAGAAGATATTGTTTCAATGTCAACCCTTCTGGTGAACGGCAAATATGAAGACTGCAGTAAAGTCGGGTGAAACCCCTTCTGCAAACTTAACCCGACGCCAGAGGTAAAAAAACCCTGACCTCTTTCTCTTTGTATTTTACTCAACAGTCTTAAATACCTGCATGCCCTTTTATCTTGTTTACTTGTTTACAGGCCAAATCTGACTTCTGGAAAGCCAAGTATGACCATGAAGCCGCCAAGAAGGCTAGAGCCGCCGCCATAGCCGCCAAGAAGACGACCCGGAGGTCCAAGAAGAAAAAGAGTACCACTGAGGACCTGTTAAAGCTTGATGATGATTCTGAGTCGGAGGTAGCCCTTGACTCCCTTAGCCAGTTTTTTAATAACCTTATTGACACTGACTATTGCCAGGACGACACGGGGGCCAGTCAGGCCGTAGAAGAAGAGGTAACTATTTCCTCCGACTCAGCCCATTTGCCAAGACAGAAACTTCGACTGGTAACCCGGAAAGTAAGGTTTTCGCACCCTTTAGCTTATTGGACCCTTATTTTCTTTTGAAAAAGCAGCAACATGAGAGCCGCCGTCAGGCCCGGAACGACGATGAACCGCCTTCCATTGTACAACAAACTCCTCGAAAATGCCAGAATGAGGTCTCTTTTATCTTCATCTTCTGCTTTTATTAATGAGTATATTCTCTTGCATTACTAACTTTATTTTACCTTTGCAGGAGTTTTCTCGCTCTTCTGGCGACTCATCTCAGACGCAATTTCCGGCCTTTAAGACTGCTCCTGGGTAAGGAAAAAATCATCTTTCCTCTGTGTCTTAAAAAACTGCATCATTGCACTAACTGTCGCATAAAATCTTTCTTAGTGGTCAAGCCAAGTCCAAGAAGGTCAAAGTGGTTAAACCGGCGGAAGACCCGTCAGTTCTTGCACCTGAACCGACCATGCCAACTTCTCCCCCTCGAACTGAAGCACCAGAAGACCCAGCTGTTGATACTCAATTAGACCCTCCTGAGCCGCCAGCTGATGATACCGTTGTTAACCCCTCTACTGCCAGACCATCCAGTTCAGCTAACCCGCCATCATCTTCTGATCATGACGTTCTGATCACTGGTAGCCGTTTTGTTGAACCGGGGACTCCTACTGTGTTAGCTCGGCACACTGCTAAACAAGAAGCCTTGGAGAGACAGAAAGTGCATTTTGATATCTCTCACTACACTCATCTGAATGCTAGTGACATATTGTCTGGCTATCTCAACCATGTTCACTCCAGCCGCGAGTCAGAAATTGAGATGGTCAAGCAACTGCAGCTGAAATATGAGGTATGTTCTCCGATTTACTTATACTCTGCCAGCCCCCAAGTCTTCAGATGATGAACCTGAATGATCTGGAGACTTTATGATATAGATTGATACTTTCTCTCTAAGTTTTTCAAAAGTCCAACAAAATAGTGTAAACTTCACCTGTAGTCCCCAAGGGCCGGCTCAATTTATCATAAATGAACTGGTACTTAACTTCGTAACTGTCTTTTGCCAGTTCCAATAAATATTGTAATCCGGTTTAATCTTGAGAAACTTTCCGAATATCATGCATTAGCCCCCAAGTGCCAAGTGCTGTTACTTTGTAAGGCACTTGGGACTTGAAATATATAAGAGTCATAAAAATTTGCTTTGGCAGACATTAGCCCCCAAGTGTCAAGTGGTATTGCTGTGCATAGTACTTGAGACTTGAACCTTTATAACTTGTAATTTAAGCCTTGACACACCTGTGTATGTTTTGTAGAACGCCCTATCTGAATTGGGCTCCCAATTAACTGATGCAAAGACCCGGCTGGCGGATCAAGAGGCAGAAATCAAGTCTTCTGATTCTAAACTTCAATTGAGTCTTTCCGAGACAGAAAAATTGAAGACCAGTTTGACGGCAAAGAAGAAATCCCGGGCCGAAGAAAAGACGTTGCCGATACAACGTGCTGAAAAAGCCGAAGTGGCTCTTGAAGATGTTACCACGGAACTCACTGGCTTGAAGAACCGGGTATCTCAAATGGTCTTCGCCATCTTTGGTAAGTCATCTGTGCTAATCACTTATGCCTTCTTGTGATTCAGAATATAAACCGCCTGCTGACCCCTTGTTTAAAAAATATGTGTAGGTCCGCGAAGCAAAAATCTGAGCCAATATAATGTGACCAAACTGAAGGCGGTTTACACCTTAGTGGAGCAGTTGTATACTGGCGCTCAACGAGCACTTGCTGCTATCTCTCCTGCCAACCAAGGACCCAATCGGCTAAGCGATGTGTTGAAGAAATTGTCAATCTTACCCGCCAGGTTTCAAGAGGTCAAACGATCCTGTGCCAGAGCCGGAGCCCTGACTGCCCTGAGCCGCTCCAAAGCCTGGGTGCCAGATCTAGACCCGGTGGATGTAGCTAGGGGGTACCCTACCGTGAAGGAAGACGGGTCTCTATTTGAGCAGGATGACTTCATTGCCTGCGTGAGGGGAGTTCGACCTCAAGCCACCGTTCTTGGAGATGAGACCAACGCTGATAAATATCATCCGGGTTTTGATTTGGAGAATAAGAAGATGGCGACTCCCTCTTATAAAGTGACGGATCTTATCCTGCCAGTTCACCAACATACATTTGCCCCAGAGATTGACCCGGCCGGCTTAATTTATGATGAGGCTGAGTTCATTGCTCTGAACGGCTTTGACTGGTCTAATTCCGGCTTTCAACCAGTGGAGGGAGATGAACCAGCCAGGGGGGAGTCGTAACCATCTGAACAATCCTACTTTTAGCTTAGGACCTGTCTTAAGAGAGAAAAACGGTAACCTTTTGGGCTCTTAATGCCTTGTAATAGGTTAGTTTAAAAAACTGCATATTTTGCCTATGCCATCGTGCATAGATGTAGTGTGACTCTTTGCTCCGGATGTCAATATATGCGTCACATCTATGGTTACATCTGCAATGTTTTAACTTTGCCCCTACAAAAAATGAAAGAGCTGGTCTGGCGGCTTAACACCGAACGGGTCAAAAACACCCGGTATATGTCTTTATTTGAAAAGATAAATAAAGATGAAGAAACCTGTTCGTGAACAACACTGTCATACCTGTGTTTCTGGATTGTCGGTTTTCATGATACGGATGATGAGGTTGATGACCCAATCTTTTTTGAAAAGTCAATGCTTCCACACACCTGATGACTATCATGCCTTTGGAATCTTATTGTCAAATAATCAGGCCAGCTTAAATAAAAACCATACTGATAATTTAAATGAGACAATAAAAAACTAGTACGACAAAATAGCAGATCGCAGGCAATATAAATTTGGGGGTTTCTGATTCGAATACGATCAGTAAACCGGACCAAAGGGGTTAAGCTAAGATTCGAATACGATCATATAGCCCCCAGTGGCTTTGGCATTGCGCCAATCAAGAGGGTATCAACAGCTATGTTCTCTTTGGTTCAAATACGACCTATGTTTGAACATGAAGCCCCCAAATGACCTCGAGAGGTTTTTAACGACCCTGATTCGAATACGATCCAAGTCGGACCCAAAAGGGGTTAAGCTATGATTCAGATACGATCAAGAAGCCCCCTAGTGAGTTTGGCTTTGAGCCAATCAAGAGGGTTATGACAGCTATGTTCTCTTTGGTTCAAATACGACCTATGTTTGAACAGGAAGCCCCCAAGTGACCATGAGGTTTACAGCTAGATTCGAATACGATCATAAGCCGGACCAGAAAGGTTAAGCTAAATTCAGATATGATCAACTCCTTAATAGTCATGAAAATAGTAAAAATATATGACATTTGAAGAGGAAAAAGACAGAGGACCTGCTTTATTACTTATCATAATATATACAATGTCAAAGTATGTACATGACGAGAGCTGGTGGCTCAGGTGTAGTATGGCCGAAGTTGAGCAATGTTCCACGGCCGGCGGGTCTCCTCTTTCGACTTACGTGAGTCTTTGTCTTCTTGAACGTCGATGAGGTTATATGACCCGTTGTTTAAATTCTTGCTGACCACAAAGGGTCCTTCCCAAGGCGGGGATAGCTTGTGTGCATCTGACAGATCCTGGATGAGCCAGAGCACCAGGTCACCTTCTTAAAAAGTCCTGGACTTAACCCGGCGGCTGTGATAACGACGCAGGTCCTGTTGATAAATTGCTGATCGAGCCGCTGCTAAGTCTCTCTCCTCATCTAACAAGTCAAGTACATCCTATCGGGCTTGTTCGTTATTAGCTTCAACGTAAACCGCCACACGAGGCGATCAGGACGGATGTCACTAGGCAGCATGACTTCCGCTCCATAAACCATGAAGAAAGGTGTATAACCTGTAGATCTGTTAGGAGTGGTGTTGATACTCCACAGCACCGAGGTAACTCCTCTACCCAACAACCCGACGTTCGTTGTAAGGGAACCATGAGCCAGGGCTTGAGACCTTTTAAGATTTCCTGATTCGCTCTCTCAGCCTAACCATTGGATTGAGGGTGAGCTATGGAAGAAACATCAAGCCGGATATGCTCACGTTGACAAAACTCCTTCATAGCCCCTTGGGACAAATTAGTGTCATTGTCAGTGATAATGACGTGTGGAAAACCAAAGCGAAAGATCACCTTTTTTATGAACTGAACCGCCGTGGCTGCATCCCACTTACTCTCTGGCTCTGCCTCAACTCATTTTGTGAATTTGTCAACTGCCACTAAAAGATGTGTCTTTTTATCCTTAGACCTTTTGAAAGGTCCAACCATGTTAAGCCCCCAGACCGCAAACGGCCAAGTGATTGGAATCATCCGCAACTCTTGAGCCGGCACATGCGCTCGTCGTGCAAATTTTTGACATCCATCACACCTACTGACCAGATCCTCTGCATCAATGTAAGCCGTCAACCAGTAAAAACCATGACGAAAAGCTTTGGCCACAAGAGACTTTGACCCAACGTGATGACCACAATCCCCTTCATGGATCTCACGGAGTATTTCTTGACCTTCTTCAGGAGAAACACGACGCTGAAACGCTCCCGTGATGATGCGATGATACAACTCCCCGTCAGAAATCGTCATTGACTTGGACCGCCGGGTTATCTGTCGGGCCAGGGTCTCGTCCTCTGGCAACTCGCCCCGGGTCATGTAGGCCAAGAACGGTACTATCCAATCTGGAATAACATGAGTAGCTACCACTAACTGTGCTTCCGGGTCAGGAATTGTCAAATCTTCCTCTGTAGGCAACTTAACCGATGGGTTATGTAAAACATCCAAAAGGTGTTAGGGGGTATCGGCTTACGCTGAGATCCCAACCGGCTTAAGGCATCGGCTGCTTCGTTCTTTCTGCGGTCAATGTGCTTCACTTGATAACCCTTAAAATGCCCTGCAACAGCGTCGACCTCGTGGCGATAAGCCGCCATGAGAGGATCTTTGAAATCCCACTTGCCTGACACCTGTTGAGCCACCAAATCTGAATCACCAAGGCACCAAACCCGGCTCAGACTCATCTCTTTAACCATTCGAAGACCATGGAGCAGGGCTTCATATTCTGCTGGGTTGTTACTACAAGGAAACATCAATTGCAGCACATAACAAAACTTGTCACCTCAGGGAGAAGTTAAAACAACTCCAGCCCCTGAGCCTTCCAACTGTCTGGACCCATCAAAGTGAATCGTCCAATATGTGTTGTCTGGTTTCTCTTCTGGCATCTGCAACTCTGTCCAGTCATTAATGAAGTCAACCAACACCTGATATTTGATCACAGTACATGGCACATACTTCAAACCATAAGACCCAATTTCAATGGCCCACTTGGCGACTCATCTTGTGGCTTCTCTATTTTGAATGATGTCTCCTAGAGGAGCAGAGCTAACCACAGTGATTGGGTGACCCTGAAAGTAATGTTTGAGCTTCCGGCTTGCCATGAACACCCCATAAACGAGCTTCTGCCAATGTGGATATCTTTGTTTAGATTCAATCAGCACCTCACTGACGTAGTAAACTGGCCGCTGGACCGGATGTTCCTTGCCAGCCTCCTTGCGCTCCACCACAATGGCTACACTGACAGCATATGAGTTAGCAGCTACATATAACAACAACGGCTCTTTCTCAACCGGAGCAGCAAGAACCGGCGGCTCAGCGAGCTGTTTCTTCATATCCTCAAAGGCAAAGTTAGCAGCATCACTCCAGACAAAATCATCCGCCTTTTTCATCATTTGATACAAAGGCATCACCTTCTCCCCTAACCGGCTTATGAACCGACTTAAGGCAGCGACACGACGTGCCAGCCGTTGAACGTCATTGATGCACACTGGTTTGGCCAGAGATGTGATTGCTTTAATTTTCTTCGCGTTAGCTTCAATACCTCTGTTAGACACCAAAAAACCCAAGAGTTTGCCAGCCGGGACTCCAAAAACACACTTGGCTGGGTTAAGCATCATCTTGTAGACCCGGAGGTTATCAAAGGTCTCCTTCAGATCTGTTACCAATGTTTCCTCTTTTCTGGACTTCACCACTATATCATCCACATAAGCATGAACATTACGCCCAATCTGATTGTGAAGGCAATTCTGCACACACCGTTGATAAGTCGCCTGGGCACTCTTAAGCCCAAAAGGCATAGACACATAGCAGAAGGCTCCAAACGGAGTGATGAAAGTCATCTTCTCCTGGTCCTTGAATGCCATCTTGATCTGATGATACCCTGAATAGGCATCCAAAAAACTTAAACGCTCACAACCCGCCGTAGCATCAATGATCTGATCAGTATGAGGGAGAGCAAAAGGGTCAGCCGGACAAGCTTTGTTCAAATCAGTGTAATCCACACACATACGCCAGGTGCCGTTTTTCTTGAGTACAAGCACCAGGTTAGCCAACCACTATGGGTGAAAAACTTCCACAATGAACCCGGCCGCCAAGAGCCGGGCCACCTCTTCTCCGATGGCCTTGTGCCGTTCCTCGTTAAACCGTCGAAGAAACTGCCTGACCGGCTTAAATTTCGGATCAATATTAAGAGTGTGCTCAGCGAGTTCTCTCGGGACACCCGGCATGTCAGAAGGTTTCCATGCAAAGATGTGATACATCTCCGTCGTATTTATAATTTTTGATTGTTCCATGCCAATATTATTGAACTTTCATATACTTTTGGCAACTTTTTATACTATTTTTGGGACTAACATATTGATCCAGTGCCCAGTGCCAGTTCCTGTCTGTTGCATGTTTTTGGTTTCGCAGAATATCCATATCAAATGGAGTCCAAACGAGATAAAAATGGACGAAGCTTATTTTTGGAAAATATGGAAAATTCGGAAGGAAAATCAATGCGAACCAGTACCCGAGGTGGTCACGAGGCAGGCCCCCCCCCTTAGGGCGCGCCCCTACCCTCGTGAGCCCACCGTAAGGCGGTTGACGCTCTTCTTTTGCCGCAAGAAAGCTAATATTAAAAAAAATCACGGCGAAGGTTTCAGGACAATCAGAGTTACGGATCTCCATATATACACGAAACGGTGAAACAGAGCCAGGGAGAACGTAGAACCAGAGAGAAATAGAGAGATAGATCCAATCTCGGAGGGGCTCTCGCCCCTCCCACTCCATGGGAGCCAAGGACCAGAGGGGAAACCCTCCTCCCATCTAGGGAGGAGGTCAAGGAAGAAGAAGAAGAAGGGGGGGGCCTCTCCCCCTTGCTTTCGGTGGCGCCGGAGTGCCGCCAGGGGCCATCATCATCACCGTCATCTTCACCAACAACTTCGCCGCCATCATCACCAACTCTTCCCCCTCTATGCAGCGGTGTAACCTCTCTCTTACCCGCTGTAATCTCTACTTAAACATGGTGCTCAACGCTATATATTATTTCCCAATGATGTATGGCTATCTTATGATGTTTGAGTAGATCTGTTTTGTCCTAATGGCTATTTGATGATCGTGATTGGTTTGAGTTGTATGTTTTATTATTGGTGCTGTCCTATGGTGCTCTCCGTGTCGCGCAAGCGTGAGGGATTCCCGCTGTAGGGTTTGCAATATGCTTATGATTTGCTTATGGTGGGTGGCGTGAGTGACAGAAGCACATACCCGAGTAAGTAGGTTGTTTGCGTATGAGATAAAGGGGACTTGATACTTTAATGCTATGGTTGGGTTTTACCTTAATGAATCTTTAGTAGTTGCGGATGCTTGCTAGAGTTCCAATCATAAGTGCATATGATCCAAGTAGAGAAAGTATGTTAGCTTATGCCTCTCCCTCAAATAAAATTGCAATAATGATTACCGGTCTAGATATCGATTGCCTAGGGACAAATAACCTTCTTGTTGACAAAGGCTCTTTACTAAAACTAATTTAGTTGTGTCTTTATCTAAACAGCCCCTAGCTTTTATTTACGTGCTCTTTACTTTCTTGCAAGCTTACCCAAAAACACCTACAAAGTACTTCTAGTTTCATACTTGTTTCCGGTAAAGCGAACGTCAAGCGTGCGTAGAGTTGTATCGGTGGTCGATAGAACTTGAGGGAATATTTGTTCTAACTTTAGCTCCTCGTTGGGTTCGACACTCTTACTTATCGAAAGAGGCTACAATTGATCCCCTATACTTGTGGGTTATCAAGACCTTTTTCTGGCGCCGTTGCCGGGGAGCAATAGCGTGGGGTGAATATTCTCGTGTGTGCTTGTTTGCTTTATCACTAAGTAATTTTTATTTGTTGTTTTTAGTTGTTTCCTATCTTTAGTTATGGGTAGGAAACGCAAAATACCAAAAAAATTAGTTGTACCTACTGAACCAATGGTTGAAGAACCACTCAAAATCTATCACACTGCTGAAGCTTATTACTTGGATCATCTTTGATCCCTATGTGCTCGTGCTGAAACCTCAACTAGCCTAGTTGAGGGAAAATCTTTAGATGAGCATGCTTGTTATGTGCGACACCGAATATCTCAAAAAGGGAAACTTTTACAGCATCAAATTAATACTATGCAATGCTATGCTTGGAATTTGTGCTATTATTATGATTTTACTTGTTGTTCTGAAAACCCTAAGAAACACCTTCCCTACCAATGTGAGTTTATTGATAATGGAATCTTATCTTCATATGCTAAGGGTGTTTATAATTACTATGATGTTCAACAAATTGAAGAATTTGTTGCTTTTAAGGGTGCTTTTGAAATTGCTTCTTTGATTGAAAAGTATGATGCTACTCTTTACAAATCTGAAAATTTTGCTATACTTGAATATTGTTATGAGAATTATGCTTCTAATACCTATGTTAAACAATATATTGAGAAATACTCCGCTGTCCAAGAAGAGACTAATATTTTGCAGGAGTCTATGGTAGAAGAAATTGATGAAATTGTGAGCTCATTGGATGAAAAAGATGAGGAGGAGAGCGAAGAACAAAAGGAGGAAGAGCGGATTGATCACCCATGCGCACCTTCTAATGAGAGTAATTCTTCAACTCATACATTGTTTAATTCCCCTTCGTGCTTACCGAAGGATGATTGCTATGATGACTGTTATGATCCCCTTGATTCTCTTGAAATATCCCTTTTTGATGATACTTGCTATGCTTGTGGCCAAGATGCCAATATGAATGATGCTTATGGAGATGAACTTGCTATAGTTCCTTATGTTAAACATGAAGTTGTTGCTATTGCACCCACACATGATAGTCCTATTATCTTTTTGAATTCTCCCGACTACACTATACCGAAGAAGTTTGCCCTTATTAAGGATTATATTGATGGGTTGCCTTTTACCGTTACACATGATGATTTTGATAGATATAATATGCATGTGCTTGCTGCTCCTACTTGCAATTATTATGAGAGAGGAACTATATCTCCATCTCTCTATGCTTCCCACGTGATAAAATTGCAAGAAACTGTTTATACTATGCATTGGCCTTTACTTTGTGTGCATGAATTGTTCTTTTATGACATGCCGATGCATAGGAAGAGAGTTAGACTTTGTTGTTGCATGATATATGTTACTTTGTGCTCACTACTAAATTACAAATCATTGTTAATTAAAATTGGTTTTGATATACCTTGGGATCCGGGTGGATCCATTACTTGAGCACTATATGCCTAGCTTAATCGCTTTAAAGAAAGCGCTGCCAGGGAGACAACCCGAAAGTTTTAGAGAGTCATTTATTTCTGTTGAGTGCTTTCATATAGTTTAAAAACAACAAAAATAAAGAGGGAAACCCAAAACTTTTTCAAACAGAAAAGCGAAAGTGAGAGAGACAAGCATTGTTGAAGTGGGAGCTAGCCTTGAACTTTGTTCATGCTCACGGCAACTTTGTGAATCTTGATTACAGAAACTTTTCAACAAAAATAATTATCCCCTTGTACAATTCCATTGTATTATAAAAATAATGTGCCAAGGTTTGCCTTTAGGATATTTACATTTGCTTGATGGTTTGTACGGTGCAGGACAGAAACTTTGGCTGTAGTGCGAGATTTTACATTTTTAGCTGGAACGTCAAATGGTTCTGATTCTTTTTGCACTGTCTTCCTATACAAATTGTTTATTTTTCCTAATTTTGGTAGAATTTTTCAAGTATCAGAAGTATGGTGAATGTTCAGATTGCTACAGACTGTTCTGTTTTAGACAGATTCTGTTTTTGATGCATAGTTTGCTTGTTTTGATGAAACTATCAATTTATATCAGTGGATTAAGCCATGGAAAAGTTATATTACAGTAGACACAATTAAAAAACAAAATATGAATTGGTTTGCAACAGTACTTAGAGTAGTGATTTGCTTTATTATACTAACAGATCTTACCGAGTTTTCTGTTGAAGTTTTGTGTGGATGAAGTGTTCGATGATCGAGAAGGTTTCGATGTGAGAAGAAGGGAGAGAGGCAAGAGCTCAAGATTGGGGATTCCCTAGGAACCCCAAGTAAATATTCAAGGAGACTCAAACGTCTAAGCTTGGGGATGCTGGGGAGGCATCCCCTCTTTCTTCAACAAGTATCGATATGTTTTCGGATTCGTTTCGTTCATGCGGTATGTGCAAGTCTTGGAGCGTCTTTTGCATTTAGGTTTTTATTTTTTTATGCACCATGCTGGTATGAGATGGTCCTTGGTTGATTTATAAATTCTCTTTACACTTCACTTATATCTTTTGAGTATGGCTTTATAGAATGCTTCATGTGCTTCACTTATATCATTTGAAGTTTGGATTGCCTATTTCTCTTCACTTAGACAACCGCCATTTCTAGAATGCTCTTTTGCTTAACTTATATTTGTTAGAGCATGGGCATATCTTTTGTATAAATAATTAAACTCTCTTGCTTCACTTATATCTATTTAGAGAGATGACAGGAACTGGTCATTCACATGGTTAGTCAAAAAAATCCTATATAAAACTTGTAGATCACTGAATATGATATGTTTGATTCCTTGCAATAGTTTTGCGATATAAAGGTGGTGATATTAGAGTCATGCTAGTCGAGTAATTGTGAAAAATACTTGTGTTGAGGTTTGCAAGTCCCGTAGCATGCACGTATGGTGAACCGTTATGTAACGAAGTCGGAGCATGAGGTGTTTATTGATTGTCTTCCTTATGAGTGGCGGTCGGGGACGAGCGATGGTCTTTTCCTACCAATCTATTCCCCTAGGAGCATGCGCGTAGTACTTTGTTTCGATGACTAATAGATATTTGCAATAAATATGTGAGTTCTTTATGAATAATGTTGAGTCCATGGATTATACACACTCTCACCCTTCCATCATTGCTAGCCTATTCGGTACCGTGCATTGCCCTTTCTCACCTCGAGAGTTGGTGCAAACTTCACCGGTGCATCCAAACCCCGTGATACGATACGCTCTATCACACATAAACCTCCTTATATCTTCCTCAAAACAGCCACCATACCTACCTATTATGGCATTTCCATAGCCATTCCGAGATATATTGCCATGCAACTTCCATCATCATCATATTCATGACTTGAGCATTTATCATCATATTGCTTTGCATGATCGTAAGATAGCTAGCATGATGTTTTCATGGCTTGTCCATTTTTTATGTCATTGCTACGCTAGATCATTGCACATCTCGGTACACCGCCGGAGGCATTCATATAGAGTCATATCCTTGTTCTAGATATCGAGTTCTAATATTGAGTTGTAAGTAAATAAAAGTGTGATGATCATCATTATTAGAGCATTTCCCAAAAAAGAGAGAGAGGCCAAAGAAGCCTAAATAAAAGGGGGGGGGGGCAAAGAAGCCTGCAAAAAAGGGGGGGCAATGTTACTATCCTTTTACCACACTTGTGCTTCAAAGCAGCACCATGTTCTTCATATAGAGAGTCTCTTGAGTTATCACTTTCATATATAGTGGGAATTTTCATTATAGAACTTGGCTTGTATATTCCAACGATGGGCTTCCTCAAATGCCCTAGGTCTTCATGAGCAAGCAAGTTGGATGCACACCCACTTAGTTTCAGTTTGAGCTTTCATATACTTATAGCTCTAGTGCATCCGTTGCATGGCAATCCCTACTCACTCACATTGATATCTATTGATGGGCATCTCCATAGCCCGTTGATACGCCTAGTTGATGTGAGGCCATCTTCTCCTTTTTGTCTTCTCCACCATCATATTCTATTCCACCTATAGTGCTATGTCCATGGCTCACGCTCATGTATTGCGTGAAAGTTGAAAAGGTTTGAGAACGTCAAAAGTATGAAACAATTGTTTGGCTTGTCATCGGGGTTGTGCATGATGTAAATATTTTGTGTGGTGAAGATGGAGCATAGCCAGACTATATGATTTTGTAGGGATGAGCTTTCTTTGGCTATGTTATTTCAATAAGACATAATTTCTTGGTTGGTATGCTTGAAATATTATTATTTTTATGTCAAATGATAGACTATTGCTTTGGATCACTTGTGTCTTAATATTCATGCCATGATTAGACATATGATCAAGATTATGCTAGGTAGCATTCCACATCAAAAATTATCTTTTTTATCATTTACCTACTCGACGACGAGCAGGAATTAAGCTTGGGGATGCTGATACGTCTCCGTTGTATCTATAATTTTTGATTGTTCCATGCCAATATTATTGAACTTTCATATACTTTTGGCAACTTTTTATACTATTTTTGGGACTAACATATTGATCCAGTGCCCAATGCCAGTTCCTGTCTGTTGCATGTTTTTGGTTTCGCAGAATATCCATATCAAACGGAGTCCAAATGGGATAAAAACGGACGAAGCTTATTTTTGGAAAATATGGAAAACTCAGAAGGAAAATCAACGCGAACTAGTGCCCGAGGTGGTCACGAGGAAGGGGGGCGCCCCCCCTTAGGGCGCGCCCCTACCCTCGTGAGCCCACCGTAAGGTGGTTGACGTTCTTCTTTTGCTGCAAGAAAGCTAATATTCAGAAAAAAAAATCACGGCGAAGGTTTCAGGCCAATCGGAGTTACGGATCTCCATATATACACGAAACGGTGAAACAAAGCCAGGGAGAACATAGAACCAGAGAGAAACAGAGAGATAGATCCAATCTCGGAGGGGCTCTCGCCCCTCCCACGCCATGGGAGCCAAGGACCAGAGGGGAAACCCTCCTCCCATCTAGGGAGGAGGTCAAGGAAGAAGAAGAAGAAGGGGGCCCTCTCCCCCTTGCTTCCGGTGGCGCCGGAGTGCCGCCGGGGGCCATCAGCATCACCGTCATCTTCACCACCATCATCACCAACTCTTCCTCCCTCTATGCAGCGGTGTAACCTCTCTCTTACCCGCTGTAATCTCTACTTAAACATGGTGCTCAACGCTATATATTATTTCCCAATGATGTATGGCTATCTTATGATGTTTGAGTAGATCTGTTTTGTCCTAATGGCTATTTGATGATCGTGATTGGTTTGAGTTGTATGTTTTATTATTGGTGCTGTCCTATGGTGCTCTCTGTGTCGCGCAAGCGTGAGGGATTCCCGTTGTAGGGTTTGCAATATGCTTATGATTTGCTTATGGTGGGTGGCGTGAGTGACAGAAGCACAGACCCGAGTAAGTAGGTTGTTTGTGTACGGGATAAAGGGGACTTGATACTTTAATGCTATGGTTGGGTTTTACCTTAATGAATCTTTAGTAGTTGTGGATGCTTGCTAGAGTTCCAATCATAAGTGCATATGATCCAAGTAGAGAAAGTATGTTAGCTTATGCATCTCCCTCAAATAAAATTGCAATAATGTTTAGCGGTCTAGTTATTGATTGCCTAGGGACAAATAACCTTCTTGTTGACAAAGGCTCTTTACTAAAACTAATTTAGTTGTGTCTTTATCTAAACAGCCCTTAACTTTTATTTACGTGCTCTTTACTTTCTTGCAAACTTACCAAAAAACACTTACAAAGTACTTCTAGTTTCATACCTGTTTCCGGTAAAGCGAACGCCAAGCGTGCGTAGAGTTGTATCGGTGGTCGATAGAACTTAAGGGAATATTTGTTCTACCTTTAGCTCCTCGTTGGGTTCGACACTCTTACTTATCGAAAGAGGCTATAATTGATCCCCTATACTTGTGGGTTATCAAGATGTCCCGGTTCTCAAGGATGAACTCGATGAGCGTGCTTCCCTATTTTAGATTCAAGTTGGCACTGATGATGAACTGTTTGGATGAGTCGCTAGGCACAAAATCAACCATCTTGGTGTCATCAGCCGACTTGAATTTCAGCACCGGTTCATGCTCCGTAGTTGGCTTCTTCAAAGACGTCATGTCTGCCGGGTCAACATTATCTTTATAAAACTTCAACTCCTCTGTCGCACAAACCAACTCAGCATAAGCAGCATCCCCTTCTTCACATTTCAGGGCTATTTTTCGGCTTCCATGCACTGTGATGGTGCCTTTATAACCCGGCATCTTGAGCTGCAGATATACATAACACGGTCGGGCCATGAACTTGGCATAAGCCGGCCGTCCAAATAGAGCATGATATGGGCTTTTGATCTTAACCACCTCAAAAGTTAACTTTTCAGCCCTGGAATCATATTCATCCCCAAAGGCTACTTCCAGTTCAATCTTACCAACTGGGTATGCCGACTTACCAGGCACAACACCATGAAAAACAGTGTTGGATTGTCTAAGACTCTTATCAGTCAAGCCCATCCGACGAAACGTCTCATAATAGAGGATGTTGATGCTACTGCCTCCATCCATGAGCACCTTAGTGAATTTATATCCACCAACATGAGGTGCCACCACCAGGGCCAAGTGACCCGGATTATCAACCCGGGGAGGGTGATATTCCCTTCTCCACACAATAGGTTGTTATGACCACCTCAGATAACGTGGAATCGCCGGCTCAATGGCGTTGACGACCCTCTTATGAAGTTTTTGGTCCCTCTTGCATAAACTAGTGGTGAATACATGGTATTGCCCACTATTCAACTGTTTTGGGTCGCTCTGATACCCGGACTGTTGCTGCTATTGCTGTTGATTACCTTGGCCGGGTTGCTGATTATAACCCCCTGGTTTCCCGGATGGCCCTGACCGTGAAAACCGCCTCCGCCTGAACCGGTGCCCGGGCCATGAAAGCCGCCTCCACCTGAACCACCGCCAGGTCCGTGGTTACCATCGAACATGTTGGAATTTTAAAATGCCTTCATGACCGTACAGTCTTTTCATAGATGGGTAGCTGGCTTCTCCCGGGTGCCATGTCGTGGACAAGTCTCATTCAGTAGTTGCTTGAGGGTGGGACCTGACCCACCTAACCGAGGGGGTTCCCTACCCTTGCGCCGTTGATTGTTGCCCTGTGCACTGGTGTTAGCCACGAACTCGTCAGCCTTACGTTTATTACCTCCTTCATTTTCCGGGTTATGCTGGTGACCCTTGCCGTTGCCGCTCTTCTTTCCCTTCCCTGTTTTTTCTTCATCAGACATGGGATCCTTGGTACTGTCAGAATCAACATATTTGACCAGGGCCGCCATCAACTGGCCCATGTCATTAGAGTCATGCTTGAGCCGCCCCAGCTTCTATTTCAGAGGTTCAAAACGGCAATTTTTATCCAACATTAAGACCGCTGAGTCGGCATCCATTTTATCAGATGAATGTATTATCTCCTTGACCCGGCGCACCCAATGGGTCGTGGACTCACCTTCCTCTTGCTTACAATTAGTCAGGTCCATGATTGACATGGGTTGTTTACATGTGTCCTTGAAGTTCTGAATGAACCGGGCCTTCAACTCCGCCCATGAGCCGATGGAATTGGGTGGCAACCCTTTCAACCAAGTGCGAGCCATTCCGTCCAACATCATAGTGAAATACTTAGTCATTCCTGCATTGCTGACCCCCAGCAACTCCATTGCCATCTCATAACTTTCAATCCATGCCCTGGGCTGCAAGTTGGCCGTGTAATTAGGCACCTTACGAGGCCCCTTGAAGTCTTTTGGCAAGCGCTCGTTACGTATAGCCGGCACCAGGCAAGGGACACCTCCTATTCTTGTGTCTACTCCTGCCTCAACGGAGGTTGCCGGATAAGCCAGAAAAGCCTGATGAGCCGCCTACTCAGCTGCCAGTTGAACCGCCCGTTCAGCCTCTTGTCGGATTCTCTCTTGATCCGCCAAGTTAAGGGCTCCACCTTGCGCCGACTCATGCCTGTGCGGTTGGTTACGGCACTGAGCGTTGCTCGACATTTCGGCTGAGTCCATATGCCTGCTATGGCTCGGGCTCCGGCTTGGGCGAGGGGTTGAATGGATTCTGTCTCAACTGTAAGAGTACGCATCCTGCTGTGCCAGAGCCGTCTATAGAAGTTCTCGCACCCTTCGTGTTTCGATTGCTGTCGGAGAGTCGCCTTCCATCGGGAAAGCCGCCAATCGAGCCGACGCAACAATGAGATTCTCCAAAGGATTAGAAAAGTGACCCGGTGGTATTGGTGTGTAATGAAGCGGAGCGGTATTCATACGAGGAGGTTCCATGGCCCGTGGTTGAACCGGCGCCCCGGGTGTCGTGGTCTGATTTGCCTTCGGCGGGTTACTTGGACCGGCCCCGGGTGTGTGGAAAAGGTTCCTAGGATCGTACGTCAGAGGCAGACGTGACTGAGTTTTCTGGTGCCTTCTCCTCATGACCTCATTTGATGCGTTCAGATCCACCGAGAGCCGGAAAGTCTCCGCTTGAAGCTGTTGAGCACGAGCATCCAAAGCCGCCCGCTTCGCGGCCATCCTGACCTTTTCTGCTGCTAAATTTTCCTTGGCCTGTGCCATCTCTTCGTGTAACCGTGCCACCTCCGCGTCATGCTAAGCCTTATCCGCCGGGTCCACCACAACAGTCAATAGAGTCGTCAACTTATTCATGAGGTCCATCAATATCTGAGTCGGGGGGCGCGCGGGGTCTCCTGACCCGGCTGATGCCGACCCGGTGGTTGTTGCTGCTGTTGCCGTGGAGTTCTGCCCGGGTTGAGTGCCAGCCATGAAGACTCCGGTTCAATTCGGCGGCTCAAAGGGGTCCGGAATACTACTGCCATCGGAACAACCCCCAAGCATGCCATCTTGCAGTTGGTACAAAGAATCTGTCTCGCCTGTTGATGATGTAGCGTCGGAACAGATAGCCGTCTCACCGCCATCCACTAATCCTTCAGAGTATTCACCTCCATGGATGCAACCCACGAAGGCATGCCTCACGGCAGGTTGAGCCCGGCCGGATCTCGCGCGCTGAGCCGTCTCGACGAGGTTGGTGTAGACGTCCGGCTCAGGGCATGACTCGCCGATCCGACCGATGAAGACATGGATTCCGCCGAAGGGGACCCGGTACCCGTACTCAATTGAGCCGGCCTCGGGGCCCCAGCCTTCGTCGTCGATGTAGAGCTTGCCGCGACGACTCTTGGTCATCCGGCCCACAGCGTATCCATTGAGCCCTTCGAAATTGACCTTCAAGAACTCAAATCCACCGTGCGCTGGCCCCACGATGGGCGCTAACTGTCGTGGAATTGTCACGGCAGATGTCCTAGCAAAAGGATTTAGTCGTAAGGCCATCGCAACTAGGAAGCTTAAAGGGGTTAATCGGGACAAATGACACGAGAGGTTTATACTAATTCGGCCCCTTACGATGAAGGTAAAAGCTTACGTTTAGTTGTGTTGGAATTGATGGGGTTTCGATGACCAGGGAGCGAATACGCTTTGCCTGGCTTTGAGTTGTCGTTTCTTGCCCTAAGCCGCCGCCGGGTCGTCCCCTTATATATACGGGTTGACGCCTGGCGGCCTACAAAGTCCCGGTCGGCTCATAAAACGTGTCCGGCTCGGTGACTTCCTTTACATGCCTTTCTTTACAAGTCTTTTCCTACATATGGCGGTTCACAATATTGAGCCTTAAGCCGCCTCTGGGCTTAGGCCTTCTTCAAGTGTTAATAAATCATCACCTTGAATATTTACTGGGCTTCTTCTTTTAACCCGCTATTGGGGTTGACCCGGCCCCTTCTGGGCGGGTCATATCTAGTAGCTATATCCCCAACAAATGGTAAATTATGTTGTCACAGGGCTGGCAATTTTCTTTACCAAGCATGGTGAATCCTTGTCATGTTCAGTTTTTCTGCCGAAAATGTTGCCATAGAAAATTGCCATCCTCAGGGCAACGTAATTTGTTATAAAAATATTCGATTTACCATGTTTAAATATCTGACATCATATTTTTAGCATTTCTGAAATTTAATTGGTCGGAATTTGATAGCTACAGCGCACGCCGTAGCATGGCCCTTTTTAGAAATAATGAAGGAAAAAAAATCAACTTTACAGGCCGTTGACTCGTGCAACCAAAATGAAATTCAAAATGCTACGTACACAAGATCAGCCTCTCGATCGTTCCATCAAACGACGCGATAGAACTTGGAGGGCTGGAGCCCGGCGGTGAAGTTGAAGTACTTGAGCGTGGTGGACCACCTGAAGTTGTTCTTGAGCCGGTGCACGGCGATGGTGTCCGGCACGAGCTCGTGCGCGCAGGGGGCGCCTCGCTGCGGGAAGTCGTACATGGCCGGCTTCACGTCCACCCGGTTCTTGGCCTTCCCGGCCCCGCTGAACCAGGAGTAGAGCGTCCTGTCCTCCGGCCCGGCCGTGTGGTTCCTGATCCGGTCCGCCGCCGCCACGATCCACTCCACGAGGTCCCACGAGATGATGTACCCCATGCCGGACATGTACTCGTTCCACCCGCGCACGTAGTCGCACGGCACCATGCAGCCGTAGTAGAGGTCTTCCCTGGGCGCGCGGCCCAGCGACTCCGCCAGCTGCGGCA
The DNA here is from genome assembly GCF_056163025.1 of Triticum urartu. Classification (NCBI taxonomy): domain Eukaryota; kingdom Viridiplantae; phylum Streptophyta; class Magnoliopsida; order Poales; family Poaceae; genus Triticum; species Triticum urartu. The sequence goes on along the minus strand of NC_141877.1, from coordinate 422,027,781 downwards.
GCCGGAAGAAGGTGTCGTCGTCGGCCTTCATCACGAAGTCGTAGGCCTCGGCGCCGAAGAGCGCCGGCACGCTGGAGAAGTAGGAGTGCGTCTTGCCGTTGTCCATGTTCTCCGGGCAGTCCAGCTCCACCACGTCGCCGTACCGCATCGCCTCCAGCGCCACCAGCAGGCGCTGCTCCTCCGACTCGATCCGGCAGAAGAAGAAGCGGACGTCGACGCGCGCCGTCAGGTTCGGCTGCTGGAGCGCGTACACCGTGCGGAGCAGGTGCCGCCGCTCGTACCGGCTCGGCAGGGTCAGCACGCCCATGAGCAGCCGGAAGTCCGGGGCCGCCTGCGCGACGACGTGGCGCGCCGCGACGCTGGCGCCGTCGGGGCAGCCGGCGCCGGCGAGCGACGACTGAAGGGCGAACTCGTTGGGGTACACGACCATGAGCACGGCGGCGAGGAGCGCGAGCGGGAGCAGGAGGAGCGTCGCCGTCGAGACGGATGGCGTCGGGGTGGGGAGCTTCCTGTGCTGCGATTTCATTGCGAACGGTGTGCGCCACTCTGCGATTTCTGAGCAGGGCTTGCGCGGTGCAAATCCAGTTGATATGCAGAGAAGTAGAGTACGACGCAGCGAGAGGTGCAGCGGAAGCATTCTTCCCCGTGAACGGCGACGGTGTACGCCTCCTGTCTTTGCGTGAAGTGTGGAGGTATGACCTTGGGATTTGCTTCGTGATGGCTCAAAGTCGACCTTGGCTCGCGCCTGGAAATGGTGGCTTCCTTGAAATGACGGGCACTCCATGTTCTGACGCCTTTAATTTAGGCTATATTATTACAAGACATAGATTAGCTGTAACTCGGCTTAGTGTAGTAGGCAACTAGGATTAAACTTACACTAGGTTTACCCGACAATGATACCCTGGTTTCCTGTCAAAAGTGTGATTGTTTATCTACTCTAAGGCTGATTGAAAGGGGCACAGATCAAGAGCAAAATCTCCAAGTGATAAGCACGTAACAACCTTTTGTTTGCGGAGAAAAAACCCGTATTTACCACGAATGTTCATAGTACCAAGCACCCTAAGCATAATAAAAACGAAACTGCCTCACATACGATATGATTTGTACAAGAGACAGGCCCGTTTCCCGAGGTCCCCCCTCCCTTTTTGTAGCCGGTCTGATTTTGTCGATGACAGATGGGGAGTCTTCATGCACGTGCCACTAAGGACCAACGCCCGCAATCGTCTCGGTTGAACCCTTAAATCGATCCGAAGCACTTGACACCAGATCTCGTTGTCGTGTATGCACATGGTAAATTCTAACCTCACTGTCCCAAAGAAACAACAAAAATCTATGCCAGAGCTCCATCTTGATGAACGAACTCAAGAAAGGTTGGAGTCATCGGAATATGAATTCAACAATGAGGCGTCATCATCTGTCCAAGCGCCACCGTTGCGAAGAGTAAGAAAAACCTAATATAAATTATTAGCTGAGACGAGGCATGGGATTCCCCTCCCCGCAACTTGTCACGGGAGTAGCAGGCTGGGGAGAGGTGAATTCATGGGCTAGCTAAGAGCATCTCCAGCCGTTGAGCCCCCCAGGAGGCATTTTTTCGCCTCCTGGGGGGCGGCCGGCGTGAATTTTAGCCTGGGGGCGGGATTTTTTCCACTCGTCGCGCCCCCAGGAGGCGAGAAGCGGGGCCGACGAGGACGAGCGAGGTGCTGGTGATCATCAGCGGACGAGGGAGGAGAAGGACCGGGCTCCTCGCCGGCGTGCACCTCCCCTACCTGGCCGTCACGCGCCCGCGCCCCTGGCCGCCACGCCCCTTGGCTTCCCTTGTCCGCGCCCAGGCCTCGCCGGCCACGTGTTCGCGCCCAGGCCGCGCGCGCTGGGGGTGCACCTGCTCCTCCTCCTCTCCTGCTTGCGGGGCGACGAAGAAGGCGAGCCAGTAGGCGAGGAGGCCGAGCCGGTGCAGCTCGTCGTCCTCGCAGATGTGGAGCGCCTGGATCTTCTCCTTCTCGACGATGAGGCGGGCGCGGATGTCCTGCTCGGTCGGGGTGAGGGGCCGGCTCAGCGGGGCGCCGGAGGGGGCCAGGCCGGCGAGGAGCAGCGCGTGCTCGAGGGAGAAGGTGGCGGGGCCGGCGAGGAGGCGGAAGGCGGAAGGCGTGGGAGCGGCGAACAGGGCGTGGCGGCCGTGGCTGTGGAGGCCGCGACAGCGACGCCTGCGGCGCGGAGGACGGGCACGGAAGGTGGTGGCCTCCTCGGCCGCCGCCTCGGCGTCGGGCACGAGCAGGTCTCCGGCGTCGACGAGGACCAGCGACGAGGCGTGCCAGTCGGCGGGGACGGGAGTGGGGTTCGGTGCCCGCGTGTGTGGAGGGAAAGAGAGAGAGGAGCTAGCACGTGGGTGGTCTAGCGCCAGGGAGCACGTGGGGACGGGAGAGAGGAGAGAGCCGCTGGCAGGTGGGCTAGCGCCCACAAAAAGGCGAAATTAAGCTCCCGAGGAGCCCCCGGTGCGTTGGGTGTCCTATGGGGTTGCCGGCGGGAATTTTTGCTTCTACCGGCGAAAAACGACGAGTCGGGGGTCCGAATGGGGCGATTTTTGACCACCGACGCCTAAAAAGTGGCTTGGGAAGGCTTTTTGGGGCACTAGTGGAGATGCTGTAAGCTTGAAGGGGCGAGTTCTTCACCCCAACTGCCGTTGAGAGGAAGGGAAAGACAGAGAAAGTTTTTTTTCCAACTCAGGTTAACTTGTTCCCAAATTATTGGGAAAGTGGTGCCTTGTGACACATAAATGCTTCAGGTTTCAGCCATCGTATCTCCGGAAATTGGCCGGCGGCTAGCCCAAGAAAGTGCTAGATTCGGCTGAAACTTTGCGTGGTTTGACACTATCTAATTTTTTTGGCAAACGTTGTGAAGAACTGAGAATCAAAAGTTTGGACGGAGGGCTGTTGGAGCTGCTATATGACGCTAATTGCGGCGCTTAAGCAGTCATCGCCCACTAACCGAATCAACTTGTAACACCCACGATGCGGTTATATCTCCCACGTGTCGGAGCACGACTTAGAGCCATAACCGCATAGTAGGCATGTCGTAAAAGGGGTAATCTTTACACATCCCATGTACTGAATAAGAAAGGGATAAAGAGTTGGCTTACAATCGTCACTTCACACAATACATAAATATAACATTACATCATCCAGATACATACAAGGTCCGACTACGAAACCAAAATGAAAGAAGACCACCCATAATGCTAGATCCCCGATCGTCCCAACTGGGCTCCACTACTGATCAATTGGAAATGGAACAACATAACGAACACGATCTTCATCGGGCTCCCCTGAGCTCGGTTGCGTCACCTGCACGGTTATCATTGGCACCTGCAACTGTTTGAAGTAATCTGTGAGTCACGGGGACTCAGCAATCTCACACCCTCGCGATCAAGAGTATTTAAGCTTATGGGTAGGGAAAAGGTATGTGAGGTAGAGCTGCAACAAGCAATAGCATATACGGTGGCTAACATACGCAAATGAGAGCGAGAAGAGGAGCAAAGCACGGTTGTGAACTAGAAGTGATCAAGAAGTGATCCTGAAACTACTTACGTTCAAGCATAACACAAGACCGTGTTCACTTCCCGGACTCCACCGGAAAGAGATCATCATGGCTACACACGCGTTTGATGCATTTTAATTAAGTTAAGTGTCAAGTTCTCTACAACCGGACATTAACAAATTCCCATCCGCCCATAACCGCGGGCACGACTTTCGAAAGTTCAAAACCCTGCAAGGGTGTCCCAACTTAGCCCATCACAAACTCTCACGGTCAAATGAAGGATATTCCTTCTCCCAGGATGACCCGATAAGACTCGGAATCCCGGTTACAAGACATTTCGACAATGGTAAAACAAAACCAGCAAAGCCGCCCGATGCGCCGACATCCTGATAGGAGCTGCACATATCTCGTTCTCAGCGCAACATCGGATGAGCGCTCCGTACAACTAAAACCAGCCCTCGAGTTTCTCCGAGGTGGCGCTGCAAAGGACTCTAGTTCGGACCAACACTTAGAGAAGCACTGGCCCCGGGGGGGGGGGGGTTAAAATAAAGATGATCCTTGAGTCTGTAGAACCAAAGGGAAGGTGATAGGTTGTTAGTGCAAATGGTAAAATCAAGGTTGGGCCTTGCTGGAGGAGTTTTATTCAAGGCGAACTGTCAAGGGGTTCCCATTATAACCCAACCGCGTAAGGAACGCAAAATCAAGGAACATAACACCGGTATGACGGAAACTAGTGCAGCAAGAGTGGAACAAAACACCAGGCATAAGGCTGAGCCTTCCACCCTTTACCAAGTATATAGATGCATTAATTAAATAAGAGATATTGTGATATCCCAACAATAATCATGTTCCAACAAGGAACAAACTCCAAACTTCACCTGCAACTAACAATGCTATAAGAAGGGCTGAGCAAAGCGGTAACATAGCCAAACAACGGTTTGCTAGGATAAGGTGGGTTAGAGGTTTGACATGGCAATATGGGAGCATGATATAACAAGTGGTAGGTATCGCGGCATAGGCATAGCAATAGAGCGAGCAACTAGCAAGAAAAGATAGAAGTGATTTCGAGGGTATGGTCATCTTGCCTGAGATCCCGCAAGGAAGAAGAACGAGTCCATGAAAAAGACAGACGGACGAGGTCGAACGAATACTCACAAATGCACGTTATCGGAACTAACCCAAAAAAGTAACACCAGAAAGAAGCAAACAACATAGTAAACAACCATCACATAAACATGGCATGATGCACAACCAAGTATGATGCATGTCCGGTTTAATTATGCATGACATGGTAAAGTGCACAAGCAATCCTACGAATTAAGTGGATCTCGATATGCAACTCCGTTGCATATTGACGGAACATCACATCGGTTATTTAGTTCACTCTCGGTTAGGTACTCAACAATATTAAATGTTGTTTAAACATGGCAAGAGGTGAAACATGAGTAAAATACACAGTTAGGAATTTTAAATGAGGCCGGAAATATCAAACAACAATTTCGGTAAAACCTCATGTGCATTTAGTAATTTAAGCAAACAACACTTTTAACCATTTTAAATGTTGTTATCATGATGCGAATGGCATATGCAAGGTTTATGCAATTTTTGAAAAGGTTGACATGAACATGCTATGAAGTACTTGTCATCATGGCGGAAAGAAAGGGTGCCACGGTGACGAATCCGAAAATGATGCCACGGCACCATATCGGTTCCGGTAGCTCACGGGGATACCGGTGCAAAAGGAAAAGTGACGGGAGCGTGTCATGCAAGGATGGTGGGGTGCTCCCGGATACCGGTTCCCCACGGCTTAGCGGCAAAAGAGGAGGACCGAGCAAGTGACAACTCGGACACGGTGCAGACAACGGGTGCATCTCATACAACATATGCAAACATTCTCGGACGGTCGTCTCGGGAAACGTGCGTTATCGGAGGGGTTCAAGTTCAAAGCGGTGTAGGGGAAGTAGACGTTCTCGGGACGTTCGGTAGTGGAAGTAGGGGTACATGACGACGGTAGAGGTACTCGTGATCTTGGCGGCGGTAGTCGTTCGCGTTCTTAGTTGCCAATTTTCCGTATATGTTCGGGATCACGGCGAGGGACTTGACGTCCACGGAGGCTTCGAGGGTCGATGGTAGTTGTTCTTGTATCATCGTGGAAGTAGTCGTAGTCGGTGATAGTGGTACTTGGCGTTTCGTTCGGTACTCATTCGAGCATCCAAGGTCTTCGGCGCTGCGGTAGTCGTACACACATTCGGAGAGAAGCTCGGCGTATCCATGTACTTGGCGTTCCGGTGTGGTAGTCGTTCTCGGGACCGAGGTCCTCGTGCACTTGACGATTTTGGAAGAGGAACTTGGCACCCACGGTTATTGTGACCACCGTCTTGACGTTAATAGCGCCAGGTAGCTGCGGCACTCGTGCTGTGAAGAGGTCAGGAAGCAATGGTGGCGACAACGGCCGGAGGCTGGACCGTGCAGCGGCGACGAGAGACTCCGGGACGACATGGAGGTCGAGGATGAAGAGCTCGAGACGGCGCTGGAGCATGACGACGCAACAGCCGGACAAGGCAGGGAGGTGCTCGAGGAGACTCAGGCACACGTCGGAGGCGTCGGCCAGCAACAGCTCTGGTGGCCGGCACGATCGAGGGACTTGCAGCGGCACGCGCGATCTCCGGCAGGTTGAGGCGAAGGAGGTAGCAGCAGCGAGAAGGCCGGGACACGAAGTCGCGATGGCGGGAGGGGCCGTCCTGGTACTGCGGGCTGGCAGCCATGGAAGCTCCTGCTCCTGCCGAAGACGACGGCGGCGGCCCTGCGAGATGGGACGTCAACGAGAGAAAATGCGACGAGAGGAAGGGGAGGCCATGGATCGGGCACATGGAGCTTGAGGCACCGGAGGAAGGAGGAGGCCATGAACACGAGGAACGCCATGGCGCTCGCTGGACGGAGCTTGCAGGCGGCGAGGATGGAGCCATGCGGGGACGGGGAGGCGAGGTGTGCTGGCGATGACGGGGATCGAGCGCGGGGGCTCCTGCGTGCATGGGTGGGGCGAGAGACCGCTCCTCTCTGGCGGCGCGAGCAGGGGAGAACAGAGGATCGGGAGAGAGCGAGGCTGCGAGGGAGATGGGGGAGTCGGGCTCCCTAGCGGCGCGAAGGGAGAGGATGAGGGAGAGAACGATTGGAGGAGAGTCGTCCTAGGGTTAGGATTAGGTGGGCCTGGTGAGGGAAGTCGGGCGGCCCAGGTGCAGTTGGCCTAGGGATTAGGCAGGGGCGCGGCTGGGACTAGGGATGGGCCCTGGAGGCCGGCCTGCTGGGCTCTCTCCTCTCTCTCCCTTATTTCGAAGCAGAAAACAAAACTGGAGAAGAAAAGAAAGAGGGAGGGGTTAGGGAAATAATTAGCGCATGTAGATAATATTCCCGGACTCGCAAAAATGCGCTGGTTCCAAGAAAAATAGGAGAAACATGATTGCAAGGATTTAATTCAAAGTCATTTGAATTTAATTCAAATGGTTTGAACAAGGGCTAGGAAATAGAGGTGTCCAAAAATGTTCGGATTTTTGGTGGAGCTCCGAAATATGATGAAAGAAATATATGGCCATGTTGGAGAACAAGAATTAAGATAACATAGGCATTGGGATATTTTGCAAGTGTGTTTGCGGTAAATCCAAATAATTGGAATATTTACTATAGCTCTCTAAATATCGAGAGGATATGTTGTAAAGAGAATCACCATGTGAATTCCCTCGGTTTAAATGGATCAAAGATCCATGCTGAGGGAGTCCTGGATTAGGGGGTGTTCGGAGAGCCGGACTATACCTTCAGCCGGACTCCTGGACTATGAAGATACAAGATTGAAGACTTCGTCCCATGTCCGGAAGGGACTTTCCTTGGCGTGGAAGGCAAGCTTGGCGATACGGATATGTAGATCTCCTACCATTGTAACCGACTTTGTGTAACCCTAACCCTCTCCGGTGTCTATATAAACCGGAGGGTTTTAGTCCGTAGGACAACAGACAATCATACCATAGGCTAGCTTCTAGGGTTTAGCCTCTCTGATCTCGTGGTAGATCTACTCTTGTACTACCCATATCATCAATATTAATCAAGCAGGACGTAGGGTTTTACCTCCATCGAGAGGGCCCGAACCTGGGTAAAACTTCGTGTCCCTTGCCTCCTGTTACTATCCGGCCTAGACGCACAGTTCGGGACCCCCTACCCGAGATCCGCCGGTTTTGACACCGACATTGTTTATTTAGTACAGGTTTGATGGCTATACCCCTATTACAATACAAGGGGCTCAACGCACGTGCACGAGTGACAATCAGGCTCAACTTTACTCATATTGTTTATTTAGTATAACTTACCTTTTGCACGGCAACTTTTCAATTAAGTTCCTCTCTTTTTCAGATGACCATCATGCTACACCCGTCCAGAATACGGCACAACGGAGACACAGGCGTAGACGTGCAGCAGGGACCTGTTCCAAGGATTCTTTTTAGATTAAGACCCTGCATAAACCTTTTTTACTGTCTCTTGTTGATACACATCCCTTGGATTCTCACTACAATTGAGAAGGATGCTGACGTATTGACATGTGGCCATGTCAGAATATTGCATGTACCTGGACACCAGGGGCTTATTACAAAGGGCACTGTTTAGGCCCGGTTTACACCATAAAGACCGAATACCTTAGGGAGTGTTCGGCGTCATGAGTTTGGCCTTATATGCATCAGCTCCGGATCATGCCTTTGGTCAAATGTTGGGTTTGCCCGGCTCCTGTGTTTTGCTGCCTTACGTTCCGCTCTATCGGCTAAGGCGGCACCAGGAGAACTACTGCGATTGTGCCCTGGTTCATTCGGACGAGCACCTCAGTAGAGAAAGCCGAAAACTGACTGTCATGATATAGCGTTAGACTGGTCAACCACTCGATGACCTATCGGAATCTTCGGGATTCCTCCGCCTTAACGAAGGGCCGTTTCCCGACCAGGCATGTACGCACCTCGAATTCGGATGAGTGTGGAGCCACCAGGGGCTATATAGTAGCCCCACTGTCAAACTCCTCTGGCTAAGTGAAAGTGTTAAAGCATTATAGTCCGCTTGCCTAGTTCGCTGTGCTATCACCTCCTTAATGGACCAAGACGTTGGGTCAAGTGTGAACATGCGTCTTCTGCGAACACCCCCGCATTATATGCGTGGGGGCTGAAGCCGACGACTGCAATCTTTCAGGTTATATACATATATATATATATATATATATATATATATATATATAAACGGCCGCACAGGAGGCATCATAATACTTTCGGGCAAAAGTATAAATACAACCTTGATAAACTTAATAAAACATTGTTTTTACAATGGAAATACATGTCACTCAAACATAATATTCTTCGAGCACTGGGCCTCTATCGAACGAGCGCCTTCAAGAACTTCTTCAAAATAGTGCTCGGCAGCCACTCGGCCTATGGCCGAACCCTGCGCCGCAACAGTGGTGGCATCCATCTCCGCTCAGTATGTTTTAACACGGGCAAGGGCCATCCGCGAGCCTTCGATGCACGCCGACCTCTTCATCGCATTAATGCGCGGCACCGCACTAAGGAACTGCTGCACCAAACTAAAATAGTTGTTCGGCTTTGGCCTTTCCGGCCACAGATGATCCACAACAGACCTCATGGCGAGTCCGGACAATCTATTCAGCTCGGCCCATTCGGCAAGCTGATCAGTCAATGGAAGCGGACGCTCTAGAACATTAAATTGTGACCAGAATAGCTTGTCCACTTCACGATCTGTTTGATCTCGGAAGTATTCGGCCGCGTCGACAGCACTCGCTGCCAAGTCCAGATATGCGTCCGCCAAACTCCATAGCCGGTCCAGAGGGGCATACTGAGGATCTCCAAACTTCCTCCGCAGCATAAAGGGTTTCCCAGCCGCGATATCCCCGGCTTGATGCAGCTCCTCCTTTTTCGCTCTCATCACAGAGCGGGTATCTTTGGTCGCCATCGTGGCCTTTTTCAGGTCCGTCGCCTTCGCCCGGTTTTCTTCTTCAAGAAGCTGGCAACGGTCGGCAGTATCTTTTAACTTTACAACCATCTTGGCCATTTTCTCTTTGCTCTCGCAATGTGCGGCCTGTTCGGCCCTTAATTCTTCGGCCGCTTGCAAAGCAGCCGCATTGCTACTCCTTGCTTGCCCCTTGGCTCGGGCAAGCTCCGCCTGAAGGGTCCCCACGGTGGCCGCTCCATCTGCAGTCACAACATATTAAAGATAATGGCATCATGCTGCTCTTATTATGTGACGATCACCAGAAAGGCCACTCACCCTGTGCCTCGTCAAGCCGCTCGTTGACAAGCACGATGTCGGCATCTGCTGCATCGAGCTGCCGCTTTAGTTCGGCATACCCATCAGTCCGACTAGCCACCGGAGCCTCCATCACCTGCACATAAAGGTAGTCTGTTATTACCTGGGACTATGATCCTCGGTTTGCCGCCGTTTTCGATGACAACCAGAGACTCAGGGGCTACTATCTACACAGGGCACATCTAAAAATGTGTGGTACTTTCAAAAATATACATCATTTCATGTACCTCAAAACCCGTCAGTAGATTCATAAAGGCTTCATGCAGCCCGCTTTCGGCGGACGAAATCCTTTCAGTCACCATATCCATCAATGTGCGGTGCTCTTCTGAGATAACCGCCTTCTCCAGCAGATCCCTCCGTACATCCGACCGCGCACCAGACGGTGTCGGACTCTTTTGATTGCTCTCTTCGAGAGCCGGATACTGAGGACTTCGGGTGGCCATAGGATTACCTTCTGGCCTTGCCGGATCAGGAGAAGCCCTCCGCGATGACACCTCAGGGTCGCCCGCCTCGTAAGGCGGTGTGGCAGGGGGAGGCGTTTCGCTCTCCATCATCTCCGGAAGAAGATCCCCCGAAGACGAGCTCAGCTGAGAAGGGCTAAGATCCGAACTGCAAGATAAATACTTCGGTTATTTTCCTGAGAGGTAAGGTAGGATATCTTCACTAAATACCTTTTGATTACTTACAGCTCGTTAGAGGGCTGATCCCCGCGCGGACATTGTGCGGCAAGAACACCCTCCGAGGCAGGACCCTCTGGCGGAGATTTCTTCTCCCGTTTGGAAACCTTGATTTCCGGATCTTCGGAGGTAGTCCTCTTCCTTCCCCGGGGAGAGAGAATGTCAGATTCTTCCCCTCGGTTATCCTCCCTCGCGGAGGCGCTCATTCTCTCGGTTGGAATAGGTAGCGATGGAGGCCCGCTTTTTCCCTCTTTATTCCCCCCTTCATCTTTCTTTGAGGGCACCGGGCAAGGTGTTGGCTCGAGCATCTTTTCCAGCACCGGATTGTCCAAGCCTTCAAGAAGGGGGGCCGAACACCGGATCATCTTCGCCTTTGTTATCCAGTCCTGGTCAAAGAGCGGTTCTTTAGGATGATGTCATGATAAATAAAAGGACGGTGTGTTCGGCCATGGGATTACTTACTTGGGCAGCGGTGCAGTTGCTGCTCAGGCCCACATCCTCGGTGGTGTCTGGACACTCTATTTGGGGTCCAAAGAACAATTTGTACATCTCCTCGTGCGTCATGCCGAGGAAATTCTAAATAGTGCACGGTCCTTCTGGGTTGAATTCCCACATACGGAGGGGCCGGCGTTTGCAAGGCTGGACTCGACGAACCAGCATGACTTGCATTACCATAATCAGACAGAAATCCCCCTCGAAGAGATCTCGGATACGGCTCTGCAGTATTGGCACGTCCTTGGCTGGACCCCAGCTCAGTCCCCTGCGGATCCATGACATCAGTTGTGGTGGAGGGCCCGAGCGAAAGGTGGGGGCAGCTACCCACTTGGCACTTCGGGGAGCTATGACGTAAAACCACTCCCGTTGCCATAATCCGGACACCTCTGGAAAGGAACCCTTTGGCCATGGAGCATCAGCAATTTTTCTTATTAAAGCACCTCCGCACGCTGCGTACTGTCCCTCGACCATCTTCGGCTTCACATCGAAGGTCTTGAGCCACAAGCCGAAGTGAGGGGTAATGCGGAGGAAGGCCTCACAAACGACAATAAATGACGAGATGTGAAGAAGGGAGTCCGGGGCCAGATCGTGAAAATCCAGCCCGTAATAGAACATAAGACCCCTGACAAAGGGATCCAGAGCGAGGCCTAGTCCTCGGAGGAAGTGGGAGACGAACACAACACTCTCGTTGGGTTCGGGAGTAGGGACGATCTGCCCTTGGGTGGGCAGCCTATGAGAAATTCCGGTGGTCAGATATCTGGCCTCCCTCAACTTCTTGATGTCCTCCTCCGTGACGGAGGAAAACATCCACCGGCCTTGAAGGCTGGATCCGGACATGATTGAAGGTCCGAAGCACCTGACCTTGGCTTTGGGTGTTAGAACTCGAGGCGGGGGAGGGATTCGATTGAGCACGGGAGGGAGAAAAGTAACAGCCTTGTCCCTCTATAAAGAGGGTGAATATCAAGCGTCGTCCTCGTGACTTTCCGTGGCGTGGAAGGCAAGCTTGGCGATACGGATATGTAGATCTCCTACCATTGTAACCGACTTTGTGTAACCCTAACCCTATCCGGTGTCTATATAAACCGGAGGGTTTTAGTCCATAGGACAACAGACAATCATACCATAGGCTAGCTTCTAGGGTTTAGCCTCTCTGATCTCGTGGTAGATCTACTCTTGTACTACCCATATCATCAATATTAATCAAGCAGGACGTAGGGTTTTACCTCCATCGAGAGGGCCCGAACCTGGGTAAAACTTCGTGTCCCTTGCCTCCTGTTACTATCTGGCCTAGACGCACAGTTCGGGACCCCCTACCCGAGATCCGCCGGTTTTGACACCGACATTGGTGCTTTCATTGAGAGTTCCTCTGTGTCGTCGCCGTCAGGCCTGATGGCTCCTACGATCATCAATGGCCATGCAGTCCAGGGTGAGACCTTCCTCCCCGGACAGATCTTCGTCTTCGGCGGCTTCGCACTGCGGGCCAATTCACTTGGCCATCTGGAGCAGATCGAAAGCTACGCCCCTGGCCGTCAGGTCAGATTTGGAAGTTTAAACTACACGGCTGACATCCGCGGGGACTTGATCTTCGACGGATTCGAGCCACTGCCGAGCGCGCCGCACTGTCACGACGAGCATGATCTAGCTCTACCGCCGAACAGTGCCCTGGAGGCCGCACCCGCATCGGCTTCGACCCTTAATTCGGAGCCAACTGCGCCGATCGAGGATGGGCGGTTGGACGCCGCCTCGGGGGCTGCGATCCCAACGGCGATCGAGCCGAACACCAGCCCCGCACTCCGGGAGACTCGTGACTCCAAGGAGCCGGACTCCTCTCCGGACTCTGAACCCTCCGTGCCCCTGCCGATCGAATCTGATTGGGCGCCGATCATGGAGTTTACTGCTACGGACATCTTTCAACACTCGTCTTTCGGCGATATTCTGAAGACACCGAAGTCTCTCTCTTTATCAGGAGAGCCCTGGCCGGACTACGGTCAGCAAGGCTGGGATACGGATGATGAAGAAATTCAAAGCCCACCCACCACCCACTTTGTAGCCACTGTCGACGATTTAACCGACATGCTCGACTTCGACTCCGAAGACATCGACGGTATGGACGCCGATGATGGAGACGATGAAGAACCAGCGCCTATTGGGCCCTGGAAAGCCACCTCGTCATATGACATATACATGGTGGACACCCCAAAAGAAGGAGATGGCGATGGAACAGCGGAGGATGACCCCTCCAAGAAACAGCCTAAGCGTCGGCGTCAGCGGCGCCGCTCAAAATCCCGCCAAAACAAATACGGTGACTCCAGCACGGGAGATAATAATACTCCGGAAAGTGCCGAAGAAAACCCCCTCTAGCAAGATTTAGCACAGGAGGATGGAGAAACCAGCCCTCATGAGAGAGCGGCGGACAGAGAGGTCGAGGACGATAATCATATGCCTCCCTCCGAAGACGAGGCAAGCCTCGATGACGACAAATTCGTCGTGCCAGAGGATCCCGTCGAGTAAGAGCGTTTTCAACGCAGGCTTATGGCCACGGCAAGAAGCCTCAAGAAAAAACAGCAACAGCTTAGAGCTGATCAAGATTTGCTAGTCGACAGATGGACTGAAGTCCTTGCGGCCGAAGAGTATAAACTCGAATGCCCCTCCACGAGCTACGCAAAGCGCAGGTTGCTACCCCGAGTAGAGGAGGAAGCACTTAAACCTACATCACCAGCACTCGATAAGGCCGATCGACCACCTCGTGGCCGTGACAGAGAGGCCTCTCGGCCCTCCACTCAAGCCGCACCCCGTACCAAGGCACGGGAAAATGCGCCAGACCTGCGAGATATGTTGGAGGACAAGGCAAGGCAAACAAGATCGATCTACGGATCGCGTGGGCGCCCCACAACTCGAGACGGTAACCGTCACTCCGGCCACAAATTCGGCAGGGCCGAACACAATAGACAAAGCTCATTGGAGCTACGTCGTGATATAGCCCAGTACAGAGGCGCTGCACACCCACTATGCTTCACAGACGAAATAATGGATCATCAAATCCCCGAGGGTTTCAAACCCGTAAACATCGAATCATATGATGGCACAACAGATCCTGTGGTATGGATCGAGGATTATCTCCTTCACATCCACATGGCCCGCGGCGATGATTTCCACGCCATCAAATACCTCCCACTCAAGCTTAAAGGACCAGCTCGGCATTGGCTTAACAGCTTGCCAATACGTGTTGGGGAACGTAGTAATTTCAAAAAAAAATTCCTACGCACACGCAAGATCATGGTGATGCATAGCAACGAGAGGGGAGAGTGTGATCTACGTACCCTTGTAGACCAACAGCGGAAGCGTTAGCACAACGCGGTTGATGTAGTCGTACGTCTTCACAGCCCGACCGATCAAGCACCGAAACTACGGCACCTCCGAGTTCTAGCACACGTTCAGCTCGATGACGATCCCCGGACTCCGATCCAGCAAAGTGTCGGGGAAGAGTTCCGTCAGCACGACGGCGTGGTGACGATCTTGATGTACTACCGTCGCAGGGCTTCGCCTAAGCACCGCTACAATATTATCGAGGATTATGATGGAAGGGGGCACCGCACACGGCTAAGAATATGATCGCGTGGATCAACTTGTGTGTCTAGAGGTGCCTCCTGCCCCCGTATATAAAGGAGCAAGGGGGGAGGAGGCCGGCCCTAGGAGAGGCGCGCCAGGTGTGGAGTCCTACTAGGACTCCCTAGTCCTAGTAGGATTCCACCTCCCATATGGAATAGGAAAAGAGGAAGGGAAAAGGAGAAGGAAGGAAGGGGGCGCCCCCCTTCCCTAGTCCAATTCGGACCAGACTAAGGGGAGGGGTGCGACCACCCTTGAGGCCCTTTTCCTTCTTTCCCGTATGGCCCAATAAGGCCCAATACGTATTCCCGTAACTCTCCGGTACTCCAAAAAATACCCGAATCACTCGGAACCTTTCCGATGTCCGAATATAGTCGTCCAATATATTGATCTTTACGTCTCGACCATTTCGAGACTCCTCGTCATGTCCCCGATCTCATCCGGGACTCCGAACTCCTTCGGTACATCAAAACTCATAAACTCACAATATAACTGTCATCAAAACCTTAAGCGTGCGGACCCTACGGGTTCGAGAACAATGTAGACATGACCGAGACACGTCTCCAGTCAATAACCAATAGAGGAACCTGGATGCTCATATTGGCTCCCACATATTCTATGAAGATCTTTATCGGTCAGACCGCATAACAACATACGTTGTTCCCTTTGTCATCGGTATGTTACTTTCCCGAGATTCGATCGTCGGTATCTCAATACCTAGTTCAATCTCGTTACCGGCAAGTCTCTTTACTCGTTCCGTAATACATCATCCTGCAACTAACTCATTAGTCGCAATGCTTGCAAGGCTTAAGTGATGTGCATTACCGAGAGGGCCCAGAGATACCTCTCCGACAATCGAAGTGACAAATCCTAATCTCGAAATACGCCAACCCAACATGTACCTTTGGAGACACCTGTAGAGCTCCTTTATAATCACCCAATTACGTTGTGACGTTTGGTAGCACACAAAGTGTTCCTCCGGCAAACGGGAGTTGCATAATCTCATAGTCATAGGAACATGTATAAGTCATGAAGAAAGCAATAGCAACGTACTAAACGATCGGGTGCTAAGCGAATGGAATGGGTCATGTCAATCACATCATTCTTCTAATGATGTGATCCCGTTAATCAAATAACAACTCTTTTGTTTATGGTTAGGAAACATAACCATCTTCGATTAACGAGCTAGTCAAGTAGAGGCATACTAGTGACACTCTGTTTGTCTATGTATTCACACATGTATTATGTTTCCGGTTAATACAACTCTAGCATGAATAATAAACATTTATCATGATATAAGGAAATTAATAATAACTTTATTATTGCCTCTAGGGCATATTTCTTCAACATGATCAATCAGTTGTTGGGAGGACCTGGAAGCCGCATTCCTCAACAATTTCCAGGGCACTTATGTGCGACCCCCAGACATCGATGACTTAAGTCACGTAATTCAGCAGCCAGAGGAATCGGCCAGGCAATTCTGGACACGGTTCCTAACAAAGAAAAATCAAATAGTCGACTGTCCGGACGCTGAGGCCCTAGCAGCCTTCAAGCGCAATATCTGTGATGAGTGGCTTTCCCGGCACCTTGGACAGGAAAAGCCGAAGTCTATGGCAGCACTCATGACACTCATGACCCGCTTTTGCGCGGGAGAAGACAGCTGGCTTGCTCGTAGCAACAATATGACCAAGAACCCTGGTAATTCGGATACCAGGGACAGTAGTGGCAGGCCGCGTCGCAACAAGCAGAAGCGCCGCATTAACGGCGACAATGCTGAGGATGCGGCAGTTAATGCCGGATTCAGAGGCTCTAAATCCGGTCAGCGGAAAAAGCCATTCAAAAGGAATCCTAGGGGCCCGTCTAGTTTGGACCGAATACTCGACCGCTTGTGCCAGATACATGGCACCCCCGAAAAGCCGGCCAATCACACCAACAGGGATTGTTGGGTGTTCAAGCAAGCAGGCAAGTTAAATGCCGAAAACGAAGACAAGGGGCTGCATAGCGACGACGACGAAGAGCCCCGGCCACCGAACAACAATGGACAGAAGGGTTTTCCCCCACAAGTGTGGACGGTGAACATGATATACGCAACCCACGTCCCCAAGAGGGAGCGGAAGCGCGCGTTAAGGGACGTATACGTGGTAGAGCCAGTCGCCCCAAAGTTCAACCCATGGTCCTCCTGCCCGATCACCTTTGATCGAAGGGACCACCCCACTAGCATCCGTCATGGCGGATTCGCCGCATTGGTTTTAGACCCAATTATTGACGGATTTCATCTCACTAGAGTCCTTATGGACGACGGCAGCAGCCTGAACCTGCTTTGCCAGGATACAGTGCAGAAAATGGGCATAGATCCCTCGAGGATTAAGCCCACCAAAACGACCTTTAAAGGCGTAATACCAGGTGTAGAGGCCAACTGTACAGGCTCAGTCACACTTGAAGTGGTCTTCAGATCTCTAGATAATTTCTGAAGCGAGGAGTTAATCTTCGACATAGTCCCATTCCGCAGTGGCTATCACGCACTGCTTGGGCGAACCGCATTCGCCAAGTTCAATGCGGTATTGCACTACGCATACCTTAAGCTCAAAATGCCAGGCCCTCGAGGAGTAATTACGATCAATGGAAACACCGAACGCTCCCTCCGAACGGAGGAGCACATGGCGGCCCTTGCAGCGGAAGTACAAAGCAGCCTCTCCAGGAAGTTCTCCAGTCCGGCCATTAAACGACCGGACACCGTCAAGCGCGCCCGGAGTAACCTACAATAAGACCGCCTGGCACGATCCGAGCAGGCGTAGCAATGCGGCCCCAACCCCAGCCCTCGCAAAAAGGCGACGCCAGTGCTTCGCATACATAAATACGCTCTAGAAATACCATGGGTACAGGGGAGGGGCACCATCACGGCACGCCCGAAACATGGCTTAAACCGCACCAGGGGCTGCCGATTTTTTAATTTTATCTTACTTTCAGGACTCCATTCTTCGGAAGGCCTGTTCGGCAGTTCAATTGCCGCACAAACAATGCAAGAACCAGGGAAGCAGACAAGCCACGCCGCATTACGGAACTCCCAGGTGGTCTCTATCACGAGCAGTATACCTGTTTCGCATACCATTCCGCAGCCTGCCCCTGGAACGGACATGTTAAATAGTCCAACCTTTTGCTTATCGCATTATTTGTATCGTTCTGCTTTGATCGCAACCCTTTTTAATAAACAATGCATAGCTTTTGTCTATTTTTGCATTACTCTTTTTTTTAATATATGTTCCTTAACAACATGTTGCACCCGTACACTTTGGTATGACCAAAATACGCCAGGGGCTTTAGTACCCCTCAATATGGTGTGAGAAGTCCGAACACTTTAACAAGTGCGGCACCCCGAACTTATAGCATTATATGCATCGGCTCCGAATCATGTCTTGGGTCAATAGTTTGGTTTGCCCGGCTCCTATGTTTTGGTGCCTTACATTCTGCTATATCGGCTAAGGTAGCACTAGGAGAACCACTGCGATTGTGCCCCAGTTGAGCTGGGTCGAGCACCCCAGTGGAGAAAGCTAAAACTAACTGTCATGATGAAGCGAGAGCTGGTCGCTGTTCGAGAGGTTTTTCGAGTCCCTAAAGACTTATGCCGCTTAGAGCGAGGAGTCGGCTCTGTCCGGCCAAGGCGTGGATAGCGCCCCAAACTCGGTCTTCCGAATACCAGGGGCTTCGCCGAAATTTAAAATTATAGAATTCTATGGCTAAGTGAGAGTGTTCACGCATTATAGTCCGATTGTCTTGTTCGTTGGGCTGAGCGCCTCCCTCGAAGGACCCAAACATGGGAAAAAGAGCACTCAGGTTTATCCCCGAACACCCCAGCACTAGCGGCACGGGGGCAGAAGCCGACGACTCGCCATCTCTCAGAATTGATAAACAGACGCATAGAAGGTAATATTTTAAATTCCAACAGCATTGCTTAGCGCATATGAACAAGTTTTCAGCGCACAGGACAAAACGAGCAAGTTTCACTCAAAAATTACATCTCTAGAACATTCATCCGCCACAAGGCAGGCACCCTTCAGAACATCCTTATAATAATTCTCGGGCTTGCGATGCTCTTTCCCCGGCGGTGGCCCGTCCTTAACAAGCTTCTCAGCATCCAGCTTGCCCCAGTGCACCTTAGCACGGGCAAGAGCCCTACGGGAACCTTCAATGCAGACGGAGCGCTTGATGACTTCGAGCCTTGGACAGGCCTCCATCAGCCACCGCACCAGCCCGAAATAGCTCCCAGGCAGAGCCTCTCCAGGCCACAGCAAAACTATGAGGCCCTTCATGGCCTGTTCGGCCGCCTTGTGGAGCTCGACCAGTTGCTTCAGCTGGTCGCTCAGGGGCACGGGGTGTCCGGCCTCAGCATACTGAGACCAAACCACCTTCTCTGTCGAGCTGGCCTCCTCGGCTCGATAGAATGCGGCAGCATCGGACACACTCCGGGGAAGATCTGTGAACGCTCCTGGAGAGCTCCGGATTCGGGTAAGTAACAAGTAACTCACGTTTATGTGTTTGCTTTGCATAAAGAATGCCTTACCCGCCGCTATCTTCTTCACCTCATCCAACTCCTGGAGGGTCTTCTGGGATTCGGCCTTGGCAGACTTGGCATTTTCAATAGCCGCCGCGAGCTCGGACGCTCGCGTCTTTGAGTCAAGCTCCAAACTCTCATGTTTTTTCATGAGAACCTGGAGCTCTTGCTGCACCTTGCCAACCTGGGCCTCGTACTTCTCCCGCTCGGTGCGCTCCGTGGCCGCCCTCTTCTCGGCCTCGACCAGCGCTTGCTTAAGGGTCGCCACCTCAGACGTGGCCCCTACAATAGCCACGATAATCCTATCATTTTTTGCAATTGCACCTTTTTATATATATTTAAACAAGGTATTTCTTACCTTCATTGTCCTCGAGCTGCTTCTTGGCACGCCCGAGCTCTTGCTCGGACCGCTCGAGGTTCTGCTTTAGCGTTTCCACTTCCGCAGTCAGTGCGGCGGACGCAAGCAGAGAAGCCTGCATACGCATATTGACTCCTTTTTGTTAGACTCCTGCGAATTTTATTTGATCCTCTATTCGGCTTTTCTTCCCGAACGACAAACAGAGCATCAGGGGCTACTGTCTATGCAGTAATATTATTTACACATTCTTTACTTACCTCAAAGCCTGTTAAAAGGCTAGTACAAGCTTCAGTCAGTCCGCTCTTGGCGGACTGAACCTTCTGGACCACCGCACTCATAATGGTGCGGTGCTCCTCGTCGATGGAGGCGCCTTGGAGCGCCTCCAACAGATTGTCCGGCGCCTCCGGTTGGACGGGGGTCATCGGCACGGTAGGCTTGCTCCTCTTGGAAGGAGGTCCCCCGCCGGACTCTGGAACCTTTGAAGGTTCCGGAGCGGTGTCCGGCCTAGAACCGGACATGGAGCCCTGGGGAGTTTTATCCCCTTTACTCTTGGAGTCTGGGAGGTCTCCTTGCGGCACCTCCAGGACCACCTCCTCCCGGCTTGGAACCTGTCGGAAGCTAATTCACATCCGACGAGTCCAGTGAACCGCTCGACGATGCGTCGAGCTGGTCTTTGGGTGGGCTGCATAATCATATTCGACATAAGGGAAAGCTGTGCAATAAAGGAATACTATGAGTTACTCTGGTATCCGGATACTTACGATTTCGCTAGGGGCTTGGCCCTGAGCGGCCACTCTTCTCCGCCGTCGTCGGCGTCGGTGGAGTAGTCCGGGGGAAGGGTTCTCCCCTTCTTGGACCCTCCGGCCTCCCCAGAGAGGGCGGCCTTCCTTTTCTTCTCTCCTCCTGCTGGAGGTGGAGAGGTCTCTTCTTCTTCCTCCTCGTCTTCATGGGAGGAATGCGCCTCGAAGCCGTCGGGTGATGAACCCGACACCTCCTGGCGCCGGGCACTCTTTCAAGTCCCCGTGGCCTTCTTC
This sequence comes from Triticum urartu, assembly GCF_056163025.1. Lineage (NCBI taxonomy): Eukaryota > Viridiplantae > Streptophyta > Magnoliopsida > Poales > Poaceae > Triticum > Triticum urartu. The sequence continues at coordinate 422,007,186 of NC_141877.1, read as the reverse complement.
TCCGGCACCACATAGGGTGCCGGAACCAGCAGCTTCGCCAAGCGGGCATCAGCTGGGTCTTCGGGCAAGGGAGCCGGACAGTCGATCTGTCCGGACTTCGCCTTCCAACTCTGTCAAAGGCAAGGGAGCTTAGATCCCACATTGAGTTAAACTATGGAAAACTAATACCCTGTGAACGGTACAAACAACTTACCGCGCTAGCGCGACGCTGTGCGCCGAATCCGTGATCCTCAGTGGCGGATGCGGGAGCCTCGACGCCCTTGAAAAGCACCTTCCAGGCATCTTCGTACGTACTGTCGAAGAGCCTGCTCAGAGTTCGGTGCTGCGCCGGGTTGAACTCCCACAGATTGAAGGCCCATTGTTGACACGGGAGGATCAGGCGGATGAGCATAACCTGGACTACGTTGACAAGCTTGAGCTGCTTGTCCATCAGGGTTTGGATGCACGTTTGCAGTCCAGTCACCTCTCCTTTGTTGCCCCACGACAGGCCCGTCTCTTTCCAGGACGTGAGCCGCGTTGGGGGTCCGGACCGGAACTCGGGGGCTGCAACCCACTCAGGGTCGCATGGCTCGGTGATGTAAAACCACCCCGATTGCCACCCCTTGAGGGTCTCCAAAAAGGAGCCCTCGAGCCATAAGACGTTGGGCATCTTGCCCACCATGGCGCCTCCGCACTCCGCCTGGTTGCCGCGCACCACCTTCGGCTTGACGTTGAAAGTCTTGAGCCATAGGCCGAAATGGGGGCGGATGCAGAGGAAAGCCTCGCACACGACGATAAACGCCGAGATGTTGAGGATGAAGTTCGGAGCCAGATCATGGAAATCCAGGCCGTAGTAGAACATGAGTCCCCGGACGAATGGGTGGATCGGAAAGCCCAGTCCGCGGAGGAAGTGGGGAAGGAACACTACCCTCTCATGGGGCCTTGGGGTGGGGAGGAGCTGCCCCTTTTCGGGAAGCCGGTACGCGATGTCGTTAGACAAGTATCCGGCCTTCCTCAGTTTTTTGATGTGTCCCTCCATGACGGAGGAGACCATCCACTTGCCTCCCGCTCCGGACATGGCTGGAGAAGGTTGAGGTGGGAAGTGCGGACTTGGGCGCTGGAGCTCGAGTGTGCGAGAATGGATAAGCAAGGGAGGAAGAAGGCGTAGGTGAAAAGGTGGATCCTTATCCCCTTATATGGGTGGACGCAACTACGTGTCCCTGCCAGCCTGGTAAAACTCGCTTATCTCCAAGCGCCGTAATCAATGGCGCGGTTGGGTTACCCACGCCCGTATTGATGAGAATCCCGGAATAAGGGGACACGATCTCTGCTTTAACAAGAAGTGCGAAGGAAACCGCCTCGCATGACGCGCTGAGGTGGGATAATGAAACGACTCGGATAAAGGCTTGGCCATGGTGTGTCACACTACGGAATACATCAGCAGATTAGATTTGTGTAAATATTATTCTCTCTATGGCAATATGTGGAAACTTATTTTGCAGAGCCGGACACTATCTTTGTGTTCAAAATCTTCTATGAAGTACTTGGAGGAGGAACCCGCCTTGCAATGCCGAAGACAATCTGCGCGCCGGACTCGTCGTCATTGAAGCCTGGTTCACGGGCTATTGAGGGAGTCCTGGATTAGGGGGTGTTCGGATAGCTGGACTATACCTTCAGCCGGACTCCTGGACTATGAAGATACAAGATTGAAGATTTCGTCCCATGTCCGGAAGGGACTTTCCTTGGCGTGGAAGGCAAGCTTGGCGATACGGATATGTAGATCTCCTACCATTGTAACCGACTTTGTGTAACCCTAACCCTCTCCGGTGTCTATATAAACCGGAGGGTTTTAGTCCGTAGGACAACAGACAATCATACCATAGGCTAGCTTCTAGGGTTTAGCCTCTCTGATCTCGTGGTAGATCTACTCTTGTACTACCCATATCATCAATATTAATCAAGCAGGACGTAGGGTTTTACCTCCATCGAGAGGGCCCGAACCTGGGTAAAACTTCGTGTCCCTTGCCTCCTGTTACTATCCGGCCTAGACGCACAGTTCGGGACCCCCTACCCGAGATCCGCCGGTTTTGACACTGACACATGCCATTTATTTAGTTGAGTTGCAAAAGATTTATGAGATGATGGCATGATGACATGATGCAATGCAAAAATAAAAGGGCAGGCAAAAATGAAACACACGGCGAAACCCGGAACATATGGAAGTCTTCTCGAGCATCGGTCTCGGGGCGTTACAACACTCCACCACTACGAGAGGATCTCGTCCCGAGATTTAGGATGGCACCGGATAGAAAACGGAAGAGGAAGAGGTAAAACAAAGTTGCTTCTTAGACCAATGAGTGAAACCAAAGAACCTTGCGAGGTTAAACAATTGGAAAGAAGAATACAACGGAGATGAACAAAGTTGAAAACACTCCGTTAGAAAAGAGGAACAAAGAACATTACTAGAACCTTGTAGGTTGAAAGACATAAGAAAAAGGGTTGCAATGGACAAGAAGTACATGCAAGCACTCCGGTAGAAATGAGATGTACAAGGAGCAATAAGGATCAATTAAGACAACACTCTGGTTAGAAATGGAAGGTAAAGAATATGAGCTTGGCAAAATGAATGCACTTGGATGAGAGTCCGGTTAGAAGAGGAATGATAGACACAACACTCCGGTTAAAAGGATAAGCACGAAAAGAACATGATCTTTGACAAAACGAGATGATGGGTGAAAAGAACAACATCACAATGCCTCCAGAAAGAAAGAATAGAAGTTGGATCGTTGGAAAAGAAAGAATTGAGAAGAAAATGACAACTTCTGCCACAAATGATCTTGGAAGGCACCCTTCCAAGAGGGTTATAACGGAGTTGTTAGAAAACCAACAACGAAAAGAGTAAGCTTGTAGTGGGCTTATGGAGAACATCTCAAAACTAAGGTGAAATTCTACCACTAAGGAAAAACAATGATTGATCGGGAATAAAGAAGAGATGAAAACTTCTTCCACCAAGAAGATAGAGAGATAACTTGAATCATTGATAAGCACCACAATAGCAACATTCCTTAGGGAAGGCTTTAGGTAAAATATGACACAAGACAACTCCAACGAAGAGATTAATGGATTTAAAATACCTCATTCTTGATAACTTGTGAATCATGAAACACGAAGGGAAATTATCAAGAATGACATAACACCACCTCAACCACCTCAAAAGATAAGATAGAAGGAATTACACTTTGGGATGCAAGATGCAGAATGCTTGAACTCCTCTGAAAAGAACCTCAATGAACACTTTGAGAAGAAATTGAATCCTTGATCAACCATCATGTAGAGCCTCCATGAAGAACTCCAGTAATAAAAGAATGATCCAAAAGAATTGAAGGATGAAAAGAATAAGATTGAAGCCTTGCAATGATTTAGATGGATCTTCGTGATGATATAATGCGGAAAACATGGGACTCCGGAAAAAGAAAAGATGAAACAATTTAAATCGAGAATTTGATGAGCCTCCGGAATAAGGAATTAATCACTTGGATGAAACAAGAGTAAGAATTACATTATGCTTATCCTTCACCAATTTGAATTGATGACAAGCAATGGATTTGGCATACTACTTATTCTCGTATAAAGGGTTCAGGAGAGATATAGCGTGATCTTGAGAAGGTCTTGAACGAACCACCGGTAGGATTGAAACAACGAATGGATTGATATGATAATGAAGGAAAAGAAATCTTGAACGAACCACCGTAAGTATTGAAAATGAACAAAGAAAAGATAAAGAAACACTGGGAAGAATTAGAGAACGAATGACGATACTTGAGGGAATTTAGATACAAGAGAACGAAGAGATCATGAACTGATTAATGAATACTTGAGCGATGCACCGGTAAGATTTGGAGAACGAGAGCTGAAAGCTGGAATGAATACTTCTGAGATGATTGGCTCCGGAGAATCAAACTGAAAAGGCTCATGAATTGCTCCGGAAGGGTGAAAAGCATTCTCACAATCGAAAACAATTATGAGAGGATGGCATGAAGCTAGAACCATGAGTCTGCGAGGTTAGAGGAAAGCGAGACGTGAGCTGCTCGTGGATAGAAAGCCAGCAATTTATTTTTTGTTTTGTATATATATTGAATTTTATATACACTTTTGAACCACATTCAAAATAGGGGAAATAAATTGTGTGCAAATTGTATTTCGTAAAACATTCATGTATTTTTACTTAGATTTTTTTATTAAAATTAGAATCAACTTAAGAATAGAGTCAACTATTGCGTATATGAAAATAAAAATGTCATAAAAAAAATTCGTGTAATTTTAAGAACTGCTTGCACCTTTAAAATATATTCAATAAATTTGAAAATTATTCACACATCTTGCAGAAATGTTTGTACAATATAAATCATTTTCACGTCTTTAAATAGTTGTGTACTTGCTTTTAAGTGTTCGTGTAATTTTGAAAACAAAAGCGTTCACATATTTTTGAGAAACACGTTCGTGCAATTTCAAAAAATGTTTATGTATTTTACTAATGTTCATGTAATTTTACAAGTGCTCAACCATTCTTAGAAAGTGCATGGAATTGAAATGTCTTCCAAACTGCGGCGCCATCGCCACCTCCTCCTCCACAAAAATTTAGGGTTTTTGCCTCCCGCCGGCGCCGCCGTAGGTCCGCCTCCTCTCCGGTGGCCCTACGGCCATGGGGGCGCGGTGGACCTCGGCAAGGGCCGGCGGGAGGGCTCCGTTTTTAGTCGTTTCGTTCAGTTTTGCTAGGGTTTGTGTCCTATTTAGGAAGACGAGACGGCGGCGGCTTCCTGAAGATGGAATAAAGGTCTCCCCGCCTAGCCCCCATTTCGGTGGTGCGTCTAGCACCATTGGTGGGCGTGCGGATGTGTGTCTCCGGCGGATCTATCTTTTATGGATTTGCTCGAATCTCGTCGTTGTTCGTCTACGTTCATGTGTCTTCGGATTGGATTCTTCCGATCTACATTATTCTTCATCTGCGGCGGTTGCTGTTCTGGTGCGCTGGTCCTACGGGGCCTTAGCACGACGACTTCCCGACTGTCTATTACAATAAGTTATGTCCGAGTCCGGCGATGAAGGGGCGATGATGGCGGCGCACCTTCGGCTCGCTTCAGTGCTTGTAGTCGCCACTAGGTGGTCTACGGATCTGGTTGTAATTTCTATTATTTCTAATATTTGTTGTACTGACATGTTTGAAGATGAATAGATTAAAAAATTTCTTGCAAACAAAATAAATGTCTTCCAAACATTGGGGCATGCATGACGCAGCTCTCTCTGTGTGCGCTCGCGCGCGCGCATGTATACGTACGTGTACATGTACTGATATTTTTGTCTCCCCCAAATATCATTACGCAGAACACATGAAGTCATCACAGTGCATACTTTTTTTTGCATATATAGTTGCATATATACTTTACCAACCTCCTTGAACAAATCACTTCTAGGTATATAAACGTGAATGCACTTAACTAGTGGTTTCTGGAAAATTGAAGAAATTAGTGTCAGAAAGCAGTTCCAAATATATGTTAAAATTAGTAATAAATACCAATGTGAAATGAAACTAAATTTAAAATTGACAGCCATGCGCAGCCACACCAATAATCAGTTATTTTTATTCTAGACTGTGTTGTCTAAATTCATATTAAAGATATTTAACAATATGAAGTTACAATGTAAAATGGTAACCAATAGAGAAAGGTAAATAAATAGTACTCCCTCCGTCCGAAAATACTTGTCATTAAAATGGATAAAAAAATATGTATCTAAAACTAAAATATGTTTAGATATATCCCCTTTTATTTATTTTGATGACAAATATTTCTAGACGGGGAGAGTAATCAGGAAAAGTGATGCGCTCATCTATAGATTTTCTAATATTTTAAGTGCCGTATGGTAAACCCAATAGGTCATGTATATGCCTAATAATCTAGACAACTATTTGTACTAGTAGAATGCCCGTGCGTTGCCACGGGCTGACAAAACTATATATAGAGAAAGTGCCGATCAAATAAACTACAATTCAACATGTGGACGTTACATGTGACTTATAATTTTATTGCTATGAATACTTGTTATTATAATACTACCCCCTTTCCAATTTATTAGGCCCACACGTATCCCTAGATCAATGATATTTTTTTCAACATAATGCAAGTTATATTTTAAAAAGATTATATCATCAGAAACTTCAAATGTTCTATTTTTGAAGGTACAATGTTTTTCATGTACAATTTATATTACAGTAGTAAAATTACCAACCCTGGAGATACGCGCAGGACCTAAAAAGGATGTAGCACTTTCTCGACGTCCCATATGCAAACACAGTGCATGACAAATTCAATGTGTATTAAAAGGATAGCATAATTTTTTGACATTCTGCACTTAATGAAAATGCAATTTGTTTAAAGTGTATGTATGTCGGTGAGTTCTCGGACTCAACAACCACGTCTTAGGGTTAAGTGGATTCATTATGAATGTTTAGAAAATGCGAGACATAGAAATAAATTGTAAAATATTGCCAAATACACATAAGAAAAGACGGACAATTATCCGTGTGTTATTATCAAAATGGGTGAATTTTCAGTCCTGTCCAGTCAGGTCGCAAACGAGTCGAGCTCGAACGAGTTGGTCTAGCTCAACTTAAACTTAAAATCAAGCGAGCTCAAACAAAATGAAGTTCAAAGTCGAGTAATAGAAAATGGCGTGTACTCAGCTTGTAACGACATATAGCTAATTTTAAGCTAAATAAGATGATGAAATACGATATAATATAAAAAACAAAAATTAAGTATTGTCTATCTTCAACGAAAAAGGCTCTAGTTTGAGCGCTTTTCTGGTTCCTTTCTCTCTCGGCCGATCATCCACCGAAGCGTCCATAGTAGAAAAGTAAAGGAAATGACTTCACAAACACTGAACCAGCGTTGCTACTTACCTCAGGAAAAAAACCAGCTAGCTGCTAGCTAGTCTGCTACTACCTCACTCAGCTCTGTCTCGACCTCTCCAGACTCTTCCTCCTCCCATCGCCCCTCGCCATATCCGATCCACCGAGCTCCGGCTGCCCGCCGCTTTGTGCATAGGATGAGACCTCCAGGCCGACCTCCCCTACCCTCAGATGTCGGCCATGGCGAACGACGACGCGCGGACGGAGGAGGCAACAGGTCGCGTCTTCCACTTGGAGATGAGGCCGACGAAGCTGATAGATGGGAATAGGGCGGCCCCCTGGAAGTGGAGGCAGCAACGTGTGTCTTCCTCATGGGCACGAGGCCGGAGGAGCTGGCAGAGGAGGCAGCAGCCGCGCATTCCCGCATGCGGACGAGGTTGAAGGAGCTTGCGGCGAGACTGGAGGGCAGCGTGGTGGAGAGGCAGCGATGCACGAGCACGAGACGAGGCGTACAGGATGGACAAGCTCGCCGCGTACATGATGGGAACGCTCGTCGGCATCGTTATCAAGTACAGTGTTCAGGTAATCTCCCTGCCCCTCGCTCTATTAATCCCATGTGAAGTGGTTTGGTTTGTGGTTTGCACATTTTTGTTGAGAATTTTAAATAAATAAGTAATATATAAAGTCGGTTTATATTTGCACATTTAGCTAGCAGGAGGAAAAAACAGAAATATTAAATCAATAAGCAAAGCGTTTGTTGTGCACACGTTGTTCAGGAGGCAGATATCTTCGTTCATCAACTCGGATACCACCATGGCATTAGCATATTTTCCCTCAAACATCCTACGGTTCTTTCCTTCCATAAGTGCGAGGCAACATACATAGCATTTGTGGCTAGGTGCTTGGTATCTTTGGAATTGGCCATGACCACAACTTACTTCCATCATTTCTTGATGTTTGATTCCTAACCTTATATTCTCATCATCTCGCAAAAGGAGATAGGGTGAGGCAGGTAGCACTTTCAATGGTTTTGTCGCAAAAGGAGCAGACTTCATCACAGGGCCATCCTCTGCTCAGCATCCTATCTACTTTGAACATACACCTTTTTACCCAGATCTTAAAAGGATAGATATGCAGCTTTATCTGCTTGGAAGAAACTGGCCTCTTCTTTGAGTTCTACATAACTTGAACTTTTCTTTGCTGGTTCACGAGTCAAAATCTGGAAGGATACTTTAAAATCTACGCATAATACGATACTGTCTGAGAACATGTGTGTTATTAAACACACGTATATTTAGAATTATAGACGAGGAGGGGCAAGAGACGGGTGTGCAGCTTGGACTCGCCTGTCGTTGCCACTCCTGCTAAACCCTAGCTCTACCTCTCTCGCTACACCTTGCTCGCTCCCTGCGCTCAGACGACAGAAGGAGGAAGAAGAAGATCAGACGAGGCAGTGGACACATGAGTTTTTCCGGCGCACGAACGCCCTTTTCTTTCCCTCAAGCACAAACTCGACGTGTCAACGAGCTCCACATAGCTGAGGGGGATTTATACCCGCGAGCACTAACATGCCAAGCCTCACCCACATGCACTCGCTCCCCCACTCGCCATGCCCCGCGCGCTCCGGCTCATGCCCGCGCATCTTGCACGCACACGATCGCCGCGGCCTCCTCGCGCGTCCGACGCGGTCGCCTCCCCTGGACCCTCGCTGACTAACCCGCGTGGCCCCGTGCACACACACGCTAGATCACGCGCACACACACACACCTACGCTCGGTCACGCACGCACGCGCCCAAGCCCTGTCATGGCCAAACCCGACGCGACCATCGCGCGCACGCACGCACACGCCGCGTCCCGAGCTCGCCGTGGCTTATTTCCCAACACTTCTCCCCCAAAGCCACGACCTAGAGGAGGCCGCCGTCTTCGATGCTGACTCCGCCATCATCGCGCGCTCTGCCGCCGGCTCCCTCTGCAGCTGCGGGCAATCGCGCTTGAAGTGGTCGCGCTCGCTGTACTTGTAGCAGCACCCGCGTCGGTTCCCGCCGTTGCCCGACGTCATGCTCCGCCCGTCGTCGTCGTCGCGAGCTACTCCCTACTGCCGCTCCCGCACTCGCCACTGCCCCATGGTCAGCAGCAGCTGATCGCCGCCACGCTCGCCGCCGTCTTGTCCCCGGCGCCGAACCCGCTCATCAAATGCGCGCAGCCGCCCGAGCGCCTTTTCTAATGTCTTCTCGTCGAGGTTGCAGAATTGCTCAATGCCGGCGACGACGGGGAACAGCCGATCGGGCACCGTGTCCAGGAGCTTCTTCACAAGCTCCGCATCGCACAGGGTCTCCCTGAGATTCGCGAACCGCGTCGTCAAGCCCGCCAGCCTCCTAGCGTACGCATCCAGTGCCTCGCGTCCGCCATCTTCAGGCGATCAACCTCCCCGTGCAACATCACCTGCCTCGTCGCGCGCACCCGATCGGCGCCGACGAATCTCACCTTCAAGGAGTCCCATACCTCCCTGGCGGTCAGCTTCGCTGCCACCTGCAGCAGCACATCCTCCGGCAGCCCGCCGAGGATCATCGGGCGCGCCGTCTTGCACTTCTTCCCGTTCACCGCCGCGTCGGCCGGAGCCACCACCTCCCATAGAGTGTGGGCGTCAAGGATCGCCTGCGCTTTGATCGCCCACGCCGTGTAGTTGTCCGGCGTGAGCATCGGCATCGGCATCGACACCGATCAGCCCGTGCCACCGCCGTGTGGCACGATCGCCATTTGTAACATCCCAAATTTTCAATTTGGAATGTTATACATTAGGTCATCATGCATATCATAATTTTATTTTGCTTTTGGTTTTGATCCTAGAAAATCCTAAACAACTCAAGGACCACGGAGAGAGTTGGGGATTTCGTTATTTACATATTTGAGTTTTCTCAAATTATGTAAACATGATCATTTGATTTTATTTATTTTATCATCAATTATTTCTATTACAAAAATATGAGAGAGGGAATAAAATGACTTTCCCAAAATATAGAAATATTGAGGATTTAATAAAAAATCAAATAAGATTTATTTCGGAGTTTTTCGGTATTTTATTTGAATTTAGGAAAAATGCGCGTTTTTCAAAGTTGTAGTTTGGGCCCAGATAAATGTTCACTTTATCGGGCTTAATTTTAGAAACCCGGCAAAATTTATTTCGTGATTTTTGGAGTCCGTTTAGTATTTCTTTTTATTTTTCTTCCAAACAAAATTATTAAAAAAAACACGGAACCGACTATGGGCCGTACTCGGCCAGGAAACCGCTGGCCGAGGCCTTTATAAGGCACCGCCCCGGGCGAGAGAGAGCCCAGCCGCCGAAACCCTAGGGCCCAGCCGCCGCCACCAGCCCAGCCGCCGCCTCTAGCCGCCGCCACCCAGCCGCCGACCCGCCGGAGCAGCGCGCCGCCCGAGGTTCGCCGCCGCCTCGTTTTTCGTGCCTTTAAAAAAAATTCTGTTCGTCGTTTTCTTTTTCGTCGGATTTTTCCGCGGTTATTTTCTGATCGCGATTTCTGATCCGATTTTTCTTTTAGTATAACTTTTCGCTCGTTTATCGGAATCAGGCGATTCAAGCGCCCGGAGTTTCGTCTCGAAACTCTCTTTCCGAATAATCAACTTAAACAAGTTTTTGCTACTGTAAAATTTGATTTAGATCCAGATTACTAGAACGAAGTTGTTTTCTTTCGCCGTTTGATTTCTTTTACTTCGTTCGATTTGATTCTTTTTACAAACCAGGGTTCTTAAGTTGAACTTTCTGGTTAGATCTTCTATTTGAGTTTTACCCGTGCATTAGATGAGTACTTATTGTATGCTTGTTTGTTTGTCTGCGATAGAATACCCGGAGTGCGCCGCCTGTTACTTCGAATCTCTAGGTTTCGCGAATCATCAGCAAGGCAAGTAACACTTTGATCATACCTTTTTTCTACAACCCAGTTTTATTGCATTAGATCAATCCTCACACATTGCATGATTAAGATCTAATTAAATTGTGGGATGGGAAGTAGATGAGGTAGTACCTATTACCTGTTTATTATCAAACCTTTGGAAGTTACTTCTACGTTTGCTTATTATGCCATGCTATGCCAGTAGACGTGGATTGGGTGAGTGATATCCATGACAGATGTGAGATTGATAATTAAGGGTTTATCTAAGGTGGCAACCTAAACATACATCTGGGTGGATTGAGGCACCTGGGGATTTCAGGACTTGCCTGTTTTTTTATTTTGGACCGCCACCCAGGCTCAAAGGGATCATGAGATCATTCATACTAGAAACTTCCGTGTGCAGCCACAAGCCATTATGGGCTCTGGCATAGTTGAGTAAGACGTGCGAACTCTTACAGGGTAGACTAGCAGATGTAGGGGAAAGTAGGTGTATCGGTCTATCCGTCGTAAGGTGCTAGCGCTTCTGAAAGACTGTGTCTCGGTCATCCGTTTCTCAAACACCATGTAGTGCGAGAAATCCAACGGAGGCGATCGAGTCTTGTGGGGAAAAGTGCGCAAACCTCTGCAGAGTGTATAAACTAATCATGGTTAGCCGTGTCCCCGGTTATGGACATCTTGAGTATCTGGTACCTGGATTATCATGTGAATCTCAACATGTTACTCTAAAATTAATATTGTTGGGTTTTAATGATGTTACTTAATTGGGATTGAGAATGCTGTCAACCATTCTCAATGTTTAACAACCACCATGATAGTAATTAAATTTATTCCTTTGAAGTAGGGAAAAATTGGCTTTACGCAAAAACTGTAACCATAGAGCTTTCCACCAGCCAAATATGCATATAGTATAGCTGTTGCATTCCATTACTCTCTATGTGTTACCTTGCCAGCATATTCCATGTGCTGACCCGTTTTCGGGCTGCAACGTTAATGTTGCAGACTTTTCAGACGACGATTAAGGAGTTTTAGGTCGTGGTTCTATACTCAGTGATGCCGTTGGAGTTGATGGACTCACCTATCTTCCAAGCCTTCCGCTGTTATCATTATTAGATGGCCTTATGCCACATTTATTGTAATAAGTTCTCTTTTGAGACACTCGATGTAATAAGTGTGTGATTGCTACTCTGCTATAAATCCTCCGAGTGTCAGCATTACTGATCCAGGGATGACACCGGAGCACAGAGATCAGACTGTTTGAGGTCTGGTCGCTACACCATTGCCGCCGGCGAGCTCCCGAACCTGAAGCTCTCATGCCAATTGTCGTTGCCGCTCCTGCTAAATCCTAGCTCTCCCTCTCTCTCTCTCCACCTCCCTCGCTCTTTGCGCTCAGACGACAGAAGGAGGTGGAAGAAGAAGATCAGACGAGGCAGTGGACACATGAATTTTTCCGACGCACGAACGCCCTTTTCTTTCCCTCGAGCACGAACTCGACGTGTCAACAAGGTACACATAGGTGAGGGGGATTTATACCCGCGAGCACTGACATGCCAGGCCTCGCCCACACGCACTCGCTCCCCCCCACTCGCCATGCCCCGCGCGCTCCGGCTCGCGCCCGCGCATCGCGCACGCACACGATCGCCGCGGCCTCCTCGCGCGCCCGACACGGTCGCCTCCCCTGGACCATCGGTAACTAACTCGCGTGGCCCCGTGCACACACACGCTAGCTCATGCACACACACACACACACACACCTACGCTCGGTCACGCACGCACGCGCCGAGCCCTGCCACGGCCGAACCCGACGCGACCACCACATGCACGCACATGCACACCGCGTCCCGGGCTCGCCGTGGCTTATTGCCCAACATTGCCGGCCTCCAAGAGGAATTGCATGAGGGCCTTTCCCACGATAATTACACTGCATAATTCTTTCTAATGTAAAAAATAATAAACAACCATTAAGCCAAATATTCTAATATGTTTGCTTGGCATATCACCATACATGATGAAAGAAAATATTGACATTAGCACATAAAAAAGTTATAAGCTTACCCGTACAAACAAAGTCTAGGTTTACATAATTTGTTTAGCGCAAAATAACATGGGCATATTTATTACACCGAAGAGAGTTTTGCATTCATAGAAAAAAACATAACATATAATTTAGCATATACAAAGCCCACAACTCTTGCCGACCTTACCTATGTAATAAATTAGCGCTACAACACAGATTATTAAAAGAACAGTAGGTTCAGGAAAATAGACAAAGAATGCAGTGGTTAATTTTATGAAAAAATAGGATGATTAGGACCTTGCAGAAGACATAGCAATGCTTGAATGATTAAGTTGTGTATAACTGTAATTGGTATTGCTGGTGGAATTATAAGAGCATACAGAAATCATGGCGGCGTATGTTTCTTTCCACAATAATCATCATGTTTTGTAGTGCATCTATAAAACCACTTTATTAGCTACACAAAAATTATAATTATGTTCTAGTCTGTAGTGGTGAACATTATTCATAAATCACCGAGAAGAAGTCAGGTACTACAAATAGATTATAACATATTTACAACGTTCACATTCTTACACATGTGTCATAACTCCAGGTAATTATTTTTGCATCATATTGTAGATATGTATCCTATACGTGCAGCTAGCAATTTATACATGGACAACACAAAGGACTTTATCTCCATGAAAGTGAGAAAACAAAGGACATACTCTGAATTTGCAATGCACGCGGAATTTGCAATGCTGCCTGTAGTGCACCGCGAATCTTCAGAGGCCAACGTGCAACACTCGCTACTCTGAGTGCGCCTGTCCAACGCTTGCGTGCAGGCCGGCGTTCCGTCATCCCATATGGCACAACTGGTACGTTTTCCTATTAGACAAAAGAACCAATGGAAATTGATTAGCCGAGGCTGTTCTATATTCGTTTCCACCCGATCGAAAGCTAGCTAGCAATGAACGGAACAGATCCAGTAGCCTTCTCCACATCGTATTCTTGTGTGCGGGATCAAGAAAAACATGTACCTGCGCCGGCGGCGTACTTGCAGCCGCGCGTAAGGGTGTGTCGTAGGTGCAGCTGCGCATGCAATCCCAATTGGAGGAGAATCTGATTAGCGTCAAGGCCGTCCAATCCGATGCCCACATCGTGCAGCCACGCTTGCTCACGGTGGGAGAGGATGGTGTGCAATCCCGCATCGAGATCGGCAAGTCTAGGATGCACGTCCGTCTCAAGACCATCTAGATGAGCATGGAGGTCGGCGTGCAATTCCGCGTGGTGGTGAGGAGGGGCATGCAGGGTGGGTGGGGCGGCGGCGCGGCGCATGGAGGGCCGAAGCCGAGGAGCAGTGGCAAAGGGGTGGGCTGTGGGATGCGTGAGAAGGGGCTGGAGTTAGGGTTTGCTTGGACCTGATTGTGCGTTGGTTACTTGTTTGACCACCTAATTTTTTGGGGGGTTTTCTCCACCGGTTTTCATAGGGATGGAAAAAAATGGTGGGAGGCGGGATGGAGGAGATCGAAAGGAAGTAGCGAGCGAGCGAACCAAAGAACGAACCACGTACGGACTGAGACATTAGGAGTAAAGATACTCTATAGTAAAGTGTCCATTAGACATAACATGTGAGTGCGAACAAACTTGTGATTGAATGCTTATAAGGACAATGGTATTCTAGGCCCATTAGAGTTTAAGTCACAGATTTGACACTGGTGCTTGTATTTTTTAATTTATTTTAGATTTTTCGGCGATGAGCATTTAATGGGAGGAAACATTCCCGTCGACTACGAAGACGTCTATAACGATTTTGTCAATCTTAAGATAATGTGCCGGCTCAGTTTCTCAACGTGCTCATAGAGACATAGTGGGCGTGTGTGTGTTTATAAAGGTGAGTGTACACACATATGTTAGGCATCCGCGTCTGTACTGTGTTAAAAAAACATAACACATCAGTGGGAACCAGAATAAGAGATATGTATACAGAGAGTCACACTGAACGGAGACACTAACATGACCGGCACTTTAAAATAAGATATTTTTAGATATATTTGGATGATTTTTGAAAATCAGGTTAAGTTTCAGTGTTGAAACTTAGTACAAGCCATCCACAAAAAATAATTATTTTGTGGCTATCCGACTGACAGAAAAATGCTTAAAATTAATCTCCTAAACTTGTTAAAACTTAGCATTTTTAGATGCAAAAAAGTAAATTTAACGTTAAAACTTAAAACATTGTAAGGGATTTTTCTTTTTTACTGTCAGTCATGTGGGATTCAACTACTTTGTCAATCACGAGATAACTCAAGCGGGCGGCAGGGCTTGGCAGCTGATTGCCCCCGCATTCGTGTGCCCTTGTGAATTTCCGTACTAATAATAATACAATCAAAATACAATACGAGATCAACCCCGCAAAAAAAGAAAAGAAAAAAAAAACCTCCCAGTCATCAATCCATGCTCGTGAACTTGGACGGCTGGAGCCCCGCGGTGAAGTTGAAGTACTTGAGTGTCGTCGCCCACCTCCCGTTGTTCTTGAGCTTGTGCACGGCGATGGTGTCGTGCACGAGCTCGTGCGCGCAATGGTCCGCGCGATCCGGAAAGCCGTACATGGCCGGCTTCGTGTCCACCCGGTTCTTGCCCTTCCCGGCACCTCTGAACCACGTGGAGACCAGCCTGTCCTCCGGCCCGACCGTGTGGTTCCTGATCTGCTCCGCGGCCGCCACGATCCACTCCACGAGGTCCCACGAGATGACATACCCCATGCCGGACATGTACTCGTTCTCCTGCGCGCGGACCACGTCGCAGGGCACCATGCACCCGTAGTACAGGTCCTCCCTGGGCGCCCGGTTCAGGGACTCCACCAGCTGCGGCAGGCGGAGGAAGGTGTCGTCGTCGGTCTTCATCACGAAGTCGTACGCCCGGTCGCCGAAGAGCGCCGGGACGCTGGAGAGGTAGGCGTGCGTCTTGCCGTTGTCCATGTTCTCCGGGCAGTCCAGCTCCACCACGTCGCCGTGCTGCATCGCCTCCAGCGCCACCAGCACGCGCTGCTCCTCCGAGGCCAGCCGGCAGAAGACGAACCGGACGTCGACGTGCGCCGTCAGGTTCGGCTGCTGGAGCGCGTACACCGTGCGCATCAGGTGCCGCCGCTCGTACAGGCCCGGGAGCGTCAGCACGCCGATGAGCAGCCGGAAATCCGGGGCCACCCGCACGGCGACGTGCCGCCCCGTGAGGCTGGTGTCGCTGGCGTTGCTCGGGCAGGCGGGGCGGGCCAGATAGGACTGCAGGGCGAACTCGTTGTGGTAGACGGCGACGAGCACGGCGGCGAGGAGCGCGAGGGGAAGCAGGAGCAGCGTCGCTGTGGCGAAAGATGGCACCGGCAAGTGAACCTTCCTGTGGTGCGGATTCATGGTGGAGTTGGTTTTTGCGCGCTGTGTGCGTACTATATGCAGAGGTGTGGCGTAGGTTTCTGCCTCCTGAACGCACCGTCCGTCTACTGCCTTTGCGTAGAGTGTGGAGGTATGACCTTGGGATTTGCTTCCTGTTGGCTCAAAGTCGACCTTAGCTCGCGCCTGGTAATGGTAGCTTCCCTCAGATGACGGGCTATCCGTGTTCTGACTTTTTTTTGGCTACTACTACTACTTGGGGGGAAATATCTGCTACTCCCACCCCTAGGTTCTTACAGGACAATGCTACTTGACCTAGGAAACTAGGATTTTTTTTCTTCAATAACACGCAAGCTGTGCGTGTCTTTTGTTGTACTATTAAAATAAGGGAATCTATCTGTAAATTTTCTCCCGCATCTGTCCGTGGACAGGAGATTAGTCTGCGGACACAAATACGAAAGGTCGTCATCCAACCCTATCCTATATATGTCCGCAAGTAAAGAGCAATTTCAAATTCAAATAAACTCCGATCCGCACAACGCGCCAGATTGTATGCCGATCACAACTAAAAAAAGACAGGTGTCCTTAGTTTTTACATGCCTGAATCCAAAAAAATATCAGTCCGCAGTCCGTGCAATCTTCTGCCCACCGGATGGCAATTCCAACAGTCTGCTCCCTGGTCAAGGTGGTGTCGTCGCTGCCGCATAGATCGCCCATATCGCGTCCTCATTGTCCGCCGCCGCCAACCGATCTTTCTGCCGCTAGAACATCTGTTAGCGGACTAATTGCATGATCATTCTTGCGTAGGCATTCAAAGAGTTCACATTCAAGGTCAACATCTTAGCATCCAAAGAGTCGCACAGCTCGTCTTCCCGCATGTTGAAACTTTCTCCTCTACCCTTCTTCTTCGCATCGCCGACTGTATCATCCGGATCATCGTCCTCGCCGTCCTTCTCCTCCGGCTCCTACTATATGTTGGGGAACGCAGTAATTTCAAAAAAATTGGTACGCACACGCAAGATCCATCTAGGTGATGCATAGCAACGAGAGGGGAGAGTGTTGTCTACGTACCCTCGTAGACCGTAAGCAGAAGCGTTATGACAACGCGGTTGATGTAGTCGTACGTCTTCATGATCCGACCAATCCTAGCACCGAAGGTACGGCACCTCCGCGATCTGCGCACGTTCAGCTCGGTGACGTCCCACGAACTCTAGATCCAGCTGAGTGTGGGGGAGAGCTTCGTCAGCACGCAGCATGATGACGGTGATGATGAAGTTACCAACGCAGGACTTTGCCTAAGCACTACAACGATATGACCGACGTGGAAATCTGTGGAGGGTGGCACCGCACACGGCTAAGAGATCAACTTGTTTGCCTATGGGGTGTCCCCCTCCCCGTATATAAAGGAGTGGAGGAGGGGAGGGCCGACCCTCTCTATGGCGCGCCCTAGGAGGAGTCCTACTCCCACCGGGAGTAGGATCCCCCCCTTTCCCTAGTAGTAGGAGAGAAGGAAGGAGGCCCCCCCCATCCAATTCGGATTGGGCTAGGGGGCGCGCCCTCCTCCTTGGCCTTCCTCTCCTCTATTCCACTAAGGCCCAATAAGGCCCATATACTCCCCGGGGGGTTTCGGTTGAAGGAAATATACCCTAGAGGCAATAATAAAGTTGTTATTTATATTTCCTTATATCATGATAAATGTTTATTATTCATGCTAGAATTGTATTAACCGGAAACTTAGTACATGTGTGAATACATAGACAAACAGAGTGTCACTAGTATGCCTCTACTTGACTAGCTCGTTAATCAAAGATGGTTAAGTTTCCTAGCCATGGACAAAGAGTTATCATTTGATGAACGGGATCACATCATTAGAGAATGATATGATTGACTTGACCCATCCATTAGCTTAGCATGATGACCGTTTAGTTTACTGCTATTGCTTTCTCCATAATTTATACATGTTCCTATGACTATGAGATTATGCAACTCCTGAATACCGGAGGAACACTTAGTGTGCTATCAAATGTCACAACGTAACTGGGTGACTATAAAGATGCTCTACAGGTGTCTCCGATGGTGTTTGTTGAGTTGGCATAGATGGAGATTAGGATTTGTCCCTCCGTGTATCGGATAGGTATCTCTGGGCCCTCTCGGTAATGCACGTCACTATAAGCCTTGCAAGCAATGTGACTAATGAGTTTGTTACGGGATGTTGCATTACGGAACGAGTAAAGAGACTTGTCAGTAACGAGATTGAACTAGGTATTGAGATACCAACGATCAAATCTCGGGCAAGTAACATACCGATGACAAAGGGAACAACGTATGTTGTTATGCAGTTTGACCGATAAAGATCTTCGTAGAATATGTAAGAACCAATATGAGCATCCAGGTTCCGCTATTGGTTATTGACCGGAGATGAGTCTCGGTCATGTCTACATAGTTCTCCAACCCGTAGGGTCCGCACGTTTAACGTTCGATGACTATGGGTATTATGAGTTTATTTGTTTTGATGTACCGAAGGTAGTTTGGAGTCCCGGATGTGATCACGGACATGACGAGGAGTCTCGAAATGGTCGAGACATGAAGATTGATATATTGGGCGGCTATATTCGGACACCGGCAGTGTTCCGGATGGTTTCGGATAAAACCGGAGTGCTGGAGGGTTACCGGACCCCCCCCAGGAACTAATGGGCCTAGATGGGCCTTAGTGGAGATAGAGAGGGGCGGCCAGGACAGGCCGCGCTCCCCCTTCCCCCTTGAGTCCGAATTGTACTAGGAGGGGGCGGCGCCCCCCTTTTCCTTCCCCTCTCCCAATCCTTCCTTGTAGCGACCAGACCTCAAACAGTCTGATCTCTGTGCTCCGGTGTCATCCCTGGATCAGTAATGCTGACACCACACAGTACTCGGAGGATTTATAGCAGAGTAGCAATCACACACTTATTACATCGAGTGTCTTCATAGAGAACTTATTACAATAAATGTGGCTTAAGGCCATCTAATAACGATAACAGCGGAAGGCTTGGAAGATAAGTGAGTCCATCAACTCCAACGGCATCACTGAGTATAGAACCACGACCTAAAAACTCCTTAATCGTCGTCTGAAAAGTAATGGAATGAAATAGCTATACTATATGCATATTTGGCTGGTGGAAAGCTCTATGGTTACAGTTTTGCGTAAAGCCAAATTTTCCCTACTTCAAAGGAATAAATTTTATTTAACTATCATGGTAGTTTTTAAACATTGAGAATGGTTGACAGCATTCTCAATCCCAATTAAGCATCATCATTAAACATAACCCAACAAAATTAATTTAGAGTAACATGTTGAGATTCACATGATAATCCAAGTACTAGATACTCAAAATGTCCATAACCGGGGACACGGCTAATCATGATTAGTTTATTACACTCTGCAGTGGTTTGCGCACTTTTCCCCACAAGACTTGATCGCCTCCGTTTGGTTTCTCGCACTACATGGTGTTTGAGAAGACGGATGACCGAGACATAGTCTTTCAGAAGCGGTAGCACCTTACGATCGGGTAGACCGTACCACCTACATCCCCTACATCTGCTAGTCTACCACTGTAAGAGTTCGCACGACTTAGTCAACTATACTAGAGCCCATAATAGCTTGTGGCTGCACATGGAAGTTTCTAGTATGAATAGTCTCATGATCCCTTTGAGCCTGGGTGGCGGTCCAAAAGAAAAACAGGCAAGTCCTGGAATACCCAGGTGCCTCAATCCACCCAGATGTGTGTTTAAGTTGCCACCTTAGATAAACCATTAATTAAAAATCCCACATCTGTCATGGATATCACTCACCCAATCCACGTCTACTAGCATAGCATGGCATAATAAGCAAACGTAGAAGTAACTCCCAAAGGTTTGATAATAAACAGGTAATAGGTACTACCTCAACTACTTCCCATCCCACAAATTTAATTAGATCCTAATCATGCAATGTGTGAGGATTGATCTAATGCAAGAAAACTGGGTAGTAGAAAAGGTATGATCAAAGTGTTACTTGCCTTGCTGATGATCCACGAAACCTAACGATTCGAAGTAACAGGCGGCGCACTCCGGGTATTCTATCGCACACAAACAAACAAGCATACAATAAGTACTCATCTAATGCACAGGTAAAACTCAAATAAGAGATCTAACCAGAAGGTTCAACTTAAGAACTCCGGTTGGTAAAAAGAATCAAATCGAACGAAGCAACGAAAGTCAAACGGCGAAAGAAAACACTTCGTTCTAGTAATCTGGATCTAGGGCAAATTTTACCGTAGCAAAATCTTGTTTAAGTTGGTTAAACGAATAGAGGGTTTCAAGACGAAACTCTAGGCGCTTGAATCGCCTGATTCCGATAAATGAGCGAAAAGTTATACTAAAACGAAAATCGGATCAGGAATCGCGATCAGAAAAATCGCGGATTTAATCCGAGAAAAAGAAAAACGACGAACGCTCGCTAGAACGAACGAACGGACGAACGCTCACTATTTAAATAAACCGGAAAAACCGATCTATTTAAAAAAATGAATCTAAAAAAGAACCGACGGAAAAACCAACGAAAACCAATCTATTTTTTTTTAAGAAAAACCGATGGCACGGAAGTCGAGGCGCGGCGAACCTCGGCGGCAGCGGCGGCGGCGCGGGGCGGGAGCGGGTGGCGGCAACGGCTTTGGGGCTGGGCGGCTAGGGTTTCTCTCGGGGGCTGGGCCGGCTTTTAAAGGCCACCTCGGGCCGGAGTCCTATCCGGACACGGCCCGTAGGTCGGCTCGTTTTTTTTTAAATATTTCGCGCGTAAGAAAAAAATAAAAAGAAATACTAAACGGACTCCAAAAATTCCGAAATAAATTTTCACGGGCTTCTAAAATCAAGCCGCACAAGGTGAACATTTACTTGGGACCTAAATGCAATTTTAAAAAACACACATTTTTCCTAAATTCAAATAAAACACCGAAAAACTCCGAAATAAAATCTTATTTGATTTTATTATTAAATCCTCAATATTTCTTTATTTTGTGAAAGTCATTTTATTCCCTCTCTCATATTTTTGTAATAGAAATAATTGATGATAAAATAAATAAAATCAAATGATCCTATTCTCAAAATTTGAGAAAACTCAAATATGAAAATAACGAAATCCCCAACTCTCTCCGTGGTTCATTGAGTTGCGTAGAATTTCTAGGTTCAACCAAAATGCAAAATAAAATATGATATGGATTGATGATCTAATGTATAACATTTCAAATTGAAAATTTGGGATGTTACAAACCTACCCCCCTTAAGATGAATCTCATCCTCGAGATTCGGGTTGGCTAGAAAATAGGTGGGGGTGGTCCTTGAGCAAATCTTCCTCTCGCTCCCAGGTGGCTTCATCCTCTGTGTGGTGGCTCCACTGAACTTTGCAAAACTTGATAACCTTGATGCGGGCAACTCGGCTGGCAAACTCGAGGATCTTAATTGGCTTCTTCTCATAGGTTAAATCGTTATCCAACTGAATAGTTTCTAAGGGCACTGTGTCTCTCAACGGTATGTCAGCCATCTCCGCGTGACATTTCTTTAACTAGGAAGCGTGGAACACATCATGAACTCCTGACAATCCTTCGGGCAATTCCAACTTGTAGGCCACTTCTCCCATACGTTCCAAAACTCGATATGGTCCTACAAATTGTGGTGCTAACTTCCCTTTAACTCCAAAACGCTTTGTTCCTCGAAGTGGAGATACTCGAAGATAAGCTCTATCTCTGACTTCGTAAACTGTCTCCTTGCGTTTAGAATCTGCATAACTCTTCTGTCTGGACTGGGCTACCTTGAGCCTATCGCGAATCAACTTCACCTTCTGTTCAGACTCTTTAATCAAGTCGGGTCCAAACAACTGGCGGTCTCCAACTTCGTCCCATGACAACAGTGTCCTGCACCTCTTTCCGTACAAGGCTTCGAAAGGGGCCATCTTTAAACTGGTTTGATAACTGTTGTTGTAAGAGAACTCTGCATATGGCAAATTATCGTCCCAACTAGATCCATAATCTAGCGCACAAGCTCTCAGCATATCCTCCAAGATCTGATTGACTCTCTCGGTCTGTCCATCTGTCTGTGGATGAAAAGCTGTACTGAATTCTAGCCTGGTACCCAAAGTTTCGTGCAACTGCTTCCAGAACTTTGAGGTAAAGTGGGTTCCTCTGTCTGATACGATACTCCTCGGAACTCCATGCATACATACGATCCTGGTCATGTATATCTTTGCCAACTTAGCACTGGTGATAATGCAATTTCATATCATAATCCTTGATGAGCTCCAACCATCTCCTTTGTCTGAGATTCAACTCCTTCTGTGTGAAAATGCACTTCAAACTCTTATGATCCGTGTACACCTCACAATGGTTTCCAATGAGGAAATGTCTCCATGTTTTCAAAGCATGCACTATGGCTGCTAACTCCAAATCATGCGTGGCATAATTCAACTCATGAGGTTTCAGTTGTCTTGAGGCATATGAAACAACTCTCCCTTCCTGCATAAGCACTACTCCAAGTCCTCGACGTGAAGCGTCGCAATACACCTCATAATCTTTGGTCTGGTCTGGCAAAATCAACACTGGTGGGGTAACCAAACGTTTCTTCAACTCCTGGAAACTAGCCTCACATTCCTCTATCCATATGAACTTGGTATCTTTCTTTAACAACTCTGTCATAGGCTTCGCAATCTTTGAGAAATTCTTAAATCTCCGGTAGTATCCTGCGAGTCCAACAAAACTCCGGATCTCTCCAACTGTTGTTTGGGCTTCCCACTTGGTCACGGTATCAACTTTAGTGGGATCAACCGCTATACCTTCTCCAGATATAATGTGTCTGAGGAATCCTACTTCCTTCAACCAAAACTCACATTTGCTGAACTTGGCATATAATTGATGTTCTCTGAGCTTTCCAAGTACCAAACGCAAATGCTCCTTATGCTCCTCTTCATTCTTCGAGTAAACCAGGATATCGTCAATGAACACTACGACGAACTTATCCAAGAACTCCATAAACACTTTGTTCATTATGTTCATAAAATAGGCAGGTGCGTTAGTCAGACCAAATGACATAACGGTATACTCATACAGCCCATACCTGGTGGTAAAAGCTGTCTTCGGAATATCCTGTTCTCGAATCTTCAACTGGTGGTATCCTGATCGCAGATCGATCTTGGAAAATACCTTAGCTCCTTGCAATCGATCAAACAGATCGTTGATCATTGGTAGTGGGTACTTGTTCTT
The DNA here is from genome assembly GCF_056163025.1 of Triticum urartu. Lineage (NCBI taxonomy): Eukaryota > Viridiplantae > Streptophyta > Magnoliopsida > Poales > Poaceae > Triticum > Triticum urartu. The sequence goes on along the minus strand of NC_141877.1, from coordinate 421,983,750 downwards.
GATTGTTACTTCATTCAATCCTCGATAATCAACAACCATCCTTAACGATCCATCCTTCTTCTCCACTAGTAGTACTGGCGATCCCCAAGGCGAAGAACTTGGGCGAATATATCCTTTATCCAGTAACTCCTTAATCTGCTTCTTAATTTCCACCAAATCCTTTGCTGGCATCCTATATGGTCTCTTTGATATTGGCCCTGTGCCTGCCAATAGCTCAATCAAAAACTCGATATCTCTATCCGGTGGCATGCCTGGCAACTCTTCTGAAAATACTTCAGGAAAATCCCTTACCACTGGTACTTCCTCCTACACAACTCCTGTTAAGCAATTTACTTGAGTCCTCTTTGGCACATGTCGGGATACATACTTGATCCTTCTCCCTTCTAGGGTGGTAAGCAAAATTAACTCACTAGCACATTCAATATTCCCTTCATACTTTGTTAACCAATCCATGCCTAATATCACATCCAATCCTTGAGATTCCAATACTATTAGGTCCGAGGGGAAAACATAGTTACCAATCCTTAATGGTAACCGATCACACCATAGACTAGCCACATACTCTGCTCCAGGCGAGGTTACTAGCATGGGTGACCTAAGGGCTTGGATTGGTAGGTTATACTTATTCACAAATCCCCTTGAGATATATGAATGCGATGCACCAGTATCAAAAAGAACGAGTGTAGTAAATGACTTAACCAAAAACTTACCTATTACTGCATCGGGCTGAGCTTCAACCTCCTCCACGCTAACGTGGTTCACCTGTCCCCTGTTGAAAGGGTTCGGCTTCTTCCCAGAACTTCCATTGCCATTTTGGCCTTCAGGACATTCATTGGCATAATGTCCGGTCTTCTGACACTTAAAGCAAGTGACTTGGCTTAGGTCCTTCTTGGTTGGGGTTGATGGGTTGGTGCGGTTCTGGCCGTTGCTTCCTCCATTGCCATTACCATTCTTGGTGCCATTGTGGTTGTGCGAGCTACCTCCTCCATGGGTATGCTGAAAATGTCCTCCCGGTCTAGGGGTAAAACGTGGCTTTTGCTGAGCTCCTAAATTGTACTTTCCTTGTCCATACTTCCTCTTGCGATTCTCAATTTGCTGCTGCTTCCCTTCAATCATAAGAGCACGATCTACCAACTCCTGGTAGTTGTTGAAGGTGGCTACCATCAACTGCATGCTCAACTCATCATTCAGTCCTTCTAGAAACTTCTCCTGCTTAGTTGCATCCGTAGCGACGTCATTTGGGGCATAACGTGCTAACTTACTAAAGTCCTCCACATACTGGCCAACTGTCCGTCCTCCTTGGCGCAAGTTGCGAAACTCACGCTTCTTCATGGCCATAGCTCCTGCTGAAACATGTGCAGTACGAAAAGCCTGCTGAAATTGGTCCCATGTGACAGTGTCGACAGGGAAAGTGGCTGTGAAATTCTCCCACCATGATGCTGCGGGTCCTTCTAGCTGATGTGCGGCAAACTTCACCTTCTCCGCATCTGTGCATCCTGCTGTGGTCAACTCCCTAGCTGTCTTGCGGAGCCAATCATCTGCTACTATCGGCTCGGTGCTACTGGAAAACACCGGCGGATTCAGCCTAAGAAAACGGGCTAAGTGGTCAACAGGTGGTGGTGGTGGTGGGTTGTTGTTGTTGTTCCCTTGATTCTGATTCTGGACTAGCAACTGCATCAATGTGTTCTGCTGCTGGATCAACTGGGTGAGCTCCGGTGGAAAGGCAAATCCGGAGTCACGTCTCGGAGGCATCTGAGGGTTTAGAAAAGATGAGATGTAAGAATAGAGGGGGTCTAAAGAGAAAACACTACCCATATGCACATGAGGCAAAAACAAACAATTCACTTCATTCAATCAAACAAGGGCATACAATCGATCTAACTATCGCAAAAGTGCTCGGACTACTATATTTACATGGTGGACTACTACTACTGATGAGGTGGTCTACTAGAAATATTCTTCGGTTGCTGACTCCATGATATCTGCTCCAGCTTCATCAACATAATCATCATCGCTACTATCTGGTTCCGAGTCGGTGCCGTCGATGATGATGTAGTCTTCCGGGCTAATCTCCTGGGGTTCTTCGTCTTCATCTACTGGTGTAGGGTCTCCCATAAATATTCCAATCTTCTTGATCAGGGCGTCATTCTTCTCCATCAATACTTCAATTTCCTCTTCATAATCTCACGTGTAGCCTTGAGTTCTTCCTCCAGTTCCTTGATTCTAGTCTTAGCCTTCTTCAGATCTATCATGTCGGCGCACATCTGGTTCTCCTGTCGTCAAATGTGCTGGTTTAACTCCTGGATAAAAGCGGCGATTGATCTATCCTTCCTGGTGCTGATTATCTCCCAGTGTTCATCTCGGCGTCCACAAATCTAGTAGATAGTATCCTTGAGATCCTTGCGGTAGACTTCTTCAATGTGTCCCATGGCGATGTGAGCTGCCATGCTCTTTCCTAGACTCCAAGTTGGTGCATCAAAAGAAAACTCTATGGGCTCAGTGACTGGCATGAACGTCCTTCCTGGAACTTGAACTTGAATCATCCAGCGCTCTTCTTCAGGTAAAGTGGCGTTGTAGGTTCCGGTGAAGCTTGGTACTCCTATGTTCAGGTATCTAGTGACTTCCTTCAAGTGTCGTCCAAAGGGTGTATCTTCATCCGGTTGCGTGAACTTGTTCCTTGCATCCGCCATCCTAAAGAGTAGAAAAGATGAGAGGTCAGAAGAGAAGGGAGTGAATAGTGATCTAGGTCTCTAACCTAGTGGTCGTGTCGTACAGTCAGCGTGTGCTCTGATACCATCTCTGTAGCGACCAGACCTCAAACAGTCTGATCTCTGTGCTCCGGTGTCATCCCTGGATCAGTAATGCTGACACCACACAGTACTCGGAGGATTTATAGCAGAGTAGCAATCACACACTTATTACATCGAGTGTCTCCATAGAGAACTTATTACAATAAATATGGCTTAAGGCCATCTAACAACGATAACAGCGGAAGGCTTGGAAGATAAGTGAGTCCATCAACTCCAACGGCATCACTGAGTATAGAACCACGACCTAAAAACTCCTTAATCGTCGTCTGAAAAGTCTGCAACATTAACGTTGCAGCCCGAAACGGGTCAGCACATGGAATATGCTGGCAATGTAACACATAGAGAGTAATGGAATGAAATAGCTATACTATATGCATATTTGGCTGGTGGAAAGCTCTATGGTTACAGTTTTGCGTAAAGCCAATTTTTCCCTACTTCAAAGGAATAAATTTTATTTAACTATCATGGTAGTTATTAAACATTGAGAATGGTTGACAGCATTCACAATCCCAATTAAGCATCATCATTAAACATAACCCAACAAAATTAATTTAGAGTAACATGTTGAGATTCACATGATAATCCAAGTACTAGATACTCAAAATGTCCATAACCGGGGACACGGCTAATCATGATTAGTTTATTACACTCTGCAGTGGTTTGCGCACTTTTCCCCACAAGACTCGATCGTCTCCGTTTGGTTTCTCGCACTACATGGTGTTTGAGAAGACGGATGACCGAGACATAGTCTTTCAGAAGCGGTAGCACCTTACGATCGGGTAGACCGTACCACCTACATCCCCTACATCTGCTAGTCTACCACTGTAAGAGTTCGCACGACTTAGTCAACTATGCTAGAGCCCATAATAGCTTGTGGCTGCACATGGAAGTTTCTAGTATGAATAGTCTCATGATCCCTTTGAGCCTGGGTGGCGGTCCAAAAGAAAAACAGGCAAGTCCTGGAATACCCAGGTGCCTCAATCCACCCAGATGTGTGTTTAAGTTGCCACCTTAGATAAACCATTAATTAAAAATCTCACATCTGTCATGGATATCACTCACCCAATCCACGTCTACTAGCATAGCATGGCATAATAAGCAAACGTAGAAGTAACTCCCAAAGGTTTGATAATAAACAGGTAATAGGTACTACCTCAACTACTTCCCATCCCACAAATTTAATTAGATCCTAATCATGCAATGTGTGAGGATTGATCTAATGCAAGAAAACTGGGTAGTAGAAAAGGCATGATCAAAGTGTTACTTGCCTTGCTGATGATCCGCGAAACCTAACGATTCAAAGTAACAGGCGGCGCACTCCGGGTATTCTATCGCAGACAAACAAACAAGCATACAATAAGTACTCATCTAATGCACAGGTAAAACTCAAATAAGAGATCTAACCAGAAGGTTCAACTTAAGAACTCCGGTTGGCAAAAAGAATCAAATCGATCGAAGCAACGAAAGTCAAACGGCGAAAGAAAACACTTCGTTCTAGTAATCTGGATCTAGGGCATATTTTACAGTAGCAAAATCTTGTTTAAGTTGTTTAAACGGATAGAGGGTTTCGAGACGAAACTCTAGGCGCTTGAATCACCTGATTCCGATAAACGAGCGAAAAGTTATACTAAAACGAAAATCGGATCAGGAATCGCGATCAGAGAAATCGCGGATTTAATCCGAGAAAAAGAAAAATGACGAACGCTCGCTAGAACGAACGAACGGACAAACGCTCGCTATTTAAATAAACTGGAAAAACCCGATCTATTTAAAAAAACGAATCTAAAAAAACCGACGAAAACCGATCTAATTTTTTTAAAAAAAATCGATGGCACGAAAGTCGAGGCGCGGCGAACCTCGGCGGCGGCGGCGACGACGGGCGTCGACGGCGGCGCGGGGCGGGAGCGAGTGGCGGCGGCGGTTTTGGGGCTGGGCGGCTAGGGTTTCTCCCGGGGGCTGGGCCGGCTTTTAAAGGCCACCTCGGGCCGGAGTCCTATCCGGACACGGCCCGTAGGTCGGTTCGTTTTTTTTAAATATTTCGCTCAGAAGAAAAAAAATAAAAAGAAAAACTAAACGGACTCCAAAAATTCCGAAATAAATTTTCACGGGCTTCTAAAATCAAGCCGCACAAGGTGAACATTTATTTGGGACCTAAATGCAACTTTGAAAAACACACATTTTTCCTAAATTCAAATAAAACACCGAAAACTCCAAAATAAAATCTTATTTGATTTTATTATTAAATCCTCAATATTTCTTTATTTTGGGAAAGTCATTTTATTCCCTCTCTCATATTTTTGTAATAGAAACAATTGATGATAAAATAAATAAAATCAAATGATCCTATTCTCAAAATTTGAGAAAACTCAAATATGAAAATAACAAAATTGCCAACTCTCTCCGTGGGTCATTGATTTGCGTAGAATTTCTAGGATCAACCAAAATGCAAAATAAAATATGATATGCATTGATGATCTAATGTATAACATTCCAAATTGAAAATTTGGGATGTTACATTCCTTCCCCCTCCTAGTAGGACTAGGAAAGGATGAATCCTACTCCTACTAGGAGGAGGATTCCTCCCCTCCTTGGGCGCCCCAAGGGCCGGCCGGCCTCCCCCTTGCTCCTTTATATACGGGAGTAGTGGGGCACCCTAGAACATACAAGTTGACATTGTTTAGCTGTGTGCGGTGCCCCCCTCCACCATAATCCACCTTGATCATATCGTTGCAGTGCTTAGGTGAAGCCCTGCGCCGGTAGCTTCATCATCACCGTCATCACGCCGTCGTGCTGACGAAACTCTCTCTCAACACTCAGCTGGATCTAAAGTTCGCGAGACGTCACCGAGCTGAACGTGTGTAGATCACGGAGGTTCTGTATCTTCGGTGCTAGGATCAGTCGGATCGTGAATATGTTCTACTACATTAACCGTGTTGTCATAACGCTTCCGCTTACGGTCTACGAGGGTACATGCACAACACTCTTCCCTCTTGTTGCTATGCATCACCTAGATAGATCTTGCGTGTGCGTAGGATTTTTTTTTGAAATTACTGCGTTCCCCAACTGTGGCATCCGAGCCAGGTCTATGCGTAGATGTTATATGCATGAGTAGAACACAAAGGAGTTGTGGGCGTGGGTATATACATATTGCTTGTCGTCACTAGTTGATTCTTGATTCAGCGGTATTGTTGGATCAAGCAGCTCAGACCGACATTACGCGTACGCTTACGCAAGGCTGGTTCTACCGACGTGCTTCGCACACAGGTGGCTGGTGGGTGTTAGTTTCTACAACTTTAGTTGAATCGGATTCAATGAACAGGGTTCTTTCTGAAGATCAAAAAGCAATCACTATACGGCGTTGTGGTTTTTGATGCGTAGGTAAGAACGATTCTTGCTCAGCCCGTAGCAGCCACGTAAAACATGCAATAACAAAGTAGAGGACGTCTAACTTGTTTTTGCAGGGCATGTTGTGATCTGATATGGTCAAGACATGATGCTAAATTTTATTGTATGAGATGATCATGTTTTGTAACGGAATTATCGGCAGGTGGCAGGAGCCATATGGTTGTCGCTTTATTGTATGAAATGCAATCGCCATGTAATTGCTTTACTTTATCACTAAGCGGTAGTGATAGTCGTAGAAGAAATAGTTGCCGAGATGACAATGATGCTTCGATGAAGATCAAGGTGTCAAGCCGGCGACGATGGTGATCATGAAGGTGCTTTGGAGATGGAGATCAAAGGCACAAGATGATGATGGCCATATTGTTGGGGAACGTAGTAATTTCAAAAAAATTCCTACGCACACGCAAGATCATGGTGATGCATAACAACGAGAGGGGAGAGTGTTGTCCACGTACCCTCATAGACCGAAAGCGGAAGTGTTAGCACAACGCGGTTGATGTAGTCCTACGTCTTCATGATCCGACCGATCAAGTACCGAACGCACGGCACCTCCGAGTTCTGCACACATTCAACTCGATGACGTCCCTCGAACTTCGATCCAGCCGAGTGTTGAGGGAGATTTTCGTCAGCACGACGGCGTGGTGACGATGATGATGTTCTACCGACGCAGGGCTTCGCCTAAGCACTGCTACGATATGATCGAGGTGGATTATGGTGGAGGGGGGCACCGCACACGGCTAAGAGATCAAGAGATCAATTGTTGTCTCTATGGGGTGCCCCCTGGCCACGTATATAAAGGAGTGGAGGAGGGGAGGGGCCGGCCCTCTCTATGGCGCGCCCTAGGGGAGTCCTATTCCCACCGGGAGTAAGGATTTCCCCTTTCCTAGTAGAACTAGGAGCCCTTCCAAGTAGTAGGAGTAGGAGGGAAAGAAAGGGAAGGGAAAAGGAGAAGGAAGGAAGGGGGCGCCCCCCTCCCTAGTCCAATTCGGACCAGCCCATGGGGAGGGGTGCGGCCACCCTTTGAGGCCTTTCTCCCCTTTCCCGTATGGCCCATTAAAGCCCAATACGAATTCCCGTAACTCCCCGGTACTCCCAAAAATACCTAAATCACTCGGAATCTTTTCGATGTCTGAATATAGTCGTCCAATATATCGATCTTTACGTCTCGACCATTTCGAGACTCCTCGTCATGTCCCCGATCTCATCCGGGACTCCGAACTCCTTTGGTACATCAAAACACATAAACTCATAATATAGCTGTCATCGAACTTTAAGCGTGCGGACCCTACGGGTTCGAGAACTATGTAGACATGACCGAGACACGTCTCCGGTCAATAACCAATAGCGGAACCTGGATGCTCATATTGGCTCCCACATATTCTACGAAGATCTTTTATCGGTCAAACCGCATAACAACATACGTTGTTCCCTTTGTCATCGGTGTGTTACTTGCCCGAGATTCGATCGTCGCTATCTCAATACCTAGTTCAATCTCGTTACCGGCAAGTCTCTTTACTCGTTCTGTAATATATCATTCCGCAACTAACTCATTAGTTGCAATGCTTGCAAGGCTTTAAGTGATGTGCATTACCGAGTGGGCCCAGACATACCTCTCCGACAATCGGAGTGACTAATCCTAATCTCAAAATACACCAACCCAACAAGTACCTTCGGAGACACGTGTAGAGCACCTTTATAATCACCCTGTTACGTTGTGACGTTTGGTAGCACACAAAGTGTTCCTCCGGTAAACGGGAGTTGCATAATCTCATAGTCATAGGAACATGTATAAGTCATGAAGAAAGCAATAGCAACAAACTAAACGATCAAGTGCTAAGCTAACGGAATGGGTCAAGTCAATCACATCATTCTCCTAATGATGTGATCCCGTTAATCAAATGACAGCTCATGTCTATGGTTAGGAAACATAATCATCTTTGATCAACGAGCTAGTCAAGTAGAGGCATACTAGTGACACTCTGTTTGCCTATGTATTCACACATGTATTATGTTTCCGGTTAATACAATTCTAGCATGAATAATAAACATTTATCATGATATAAGGAAATAAATAATAACTTTATTATTGCCTCTAGGGCATATTTCCTTCAGTCTCCACTTGCACTAGAGTCAATAATCTAGTTCACATCGCCATGTGATTTAATACCAATAGTTCACATCACCATGTGATTAACACCCATAGTTCACATCGACATGTGAGCAACACCCAAAGGGTTTACTAGAGTCAATAATCTAGTTCACATCGCTATGTGATTAACACCCAAAGAGTACTAAGGTGTGATCATGTTTTGCTTGTGAGAGAAGTTTACTCAACGGGTCTGCCACATTCAGATCCGTAAGTATTTTGCAAATTTCTATGTCAACAATGCTCTGCACGGAGCTACTCTAGCTAATTGCTCCCACTTTCAATATGTATCCAGATTGAGATTTAGAGTCATCTGGATAAGTGTCAAAATTTGTATCGACGTAACCCTGTACGACGAACCTTTTTATCACCTCCATAATCGAGAAACAAATCCTTATTCCACTAAGGATAATTTTGACCGCTGTCCATTGATCTACTCCTAGATCACTATTGTACTCCCTTGCCAAAAACAGTGTAGGGTGTACAATAGATCTGCTACACAGCATGGCATATTTTATAGAACCTATGGCCAAGGCATAGGGAATGACTTTCATTCTCTTTCTATCTTCTGCCGTGGTCGGGCTTTGAGTCTTACTCAGTTTCACACCTTGTAACACAGGCAAGAACTCTTTCTTTGACCGTTCCATTTTGAACTACTTCGAAAACTTGTCAAGGTATGTACTCATTGAAAAACTTATCAAGCGTCTTGATCTATCTCTATAGATCTTGATGCTCAATATGTAAGCAGCTTCACCAAGGTCTTTCTTTGAAAACTCCTTTCAAACACTCCTTTATGCTTTGCAGAATAATTCTACATTATCTCCGATCAACAATATGTCATTCACATATACTTATCAGAAATGCTGTAGTTCTCCCACTCACTTTCTTGTAAATACAGGCTTCATCGCAAGTCTGTATAAAACTATATGCTTTGGTCAACTTATCAAAGCTTATATTCCAACTCCGAGATGCTTGCACCAGTACATAGATGGATCGCTGGAGCTTGCATATTTTGTTAGCACCTTTAGGATTGACAAAAACTTCTGGTTGCATCATATACAACTCTTCTTTAATAAATCTATTAAGGAATGCAGTTTTGTTTATCCGTTTGCCAGATTTCATAAAATGCGGCAATTGCTAACATGATTCAGACAGACTTAAGCATAGATACAAGTGAGAAACTCTCATCGTAGTCAATACCTTGAACTTGTCGAAAACCTTTTGCGACAATTCTAGCTTTGTAGATAGTAACACTACTATCAGCGCCTGTCTTCCTCTTGAAGATCCATTTAATCTCAATGGCTCGCCAATCATTGGGCAAGTCAATCAAAGTCCATACTTTGTTCTCACACATGGATCTCATCTCAGATTTCATGGCCTCAAGCCATTTCGTAGAATCTGGGCTCATCATCGCTTCCTCATAGTTCGTAGGTTCCTCATGGTCAAGTAACATGACCTCTAGAACAGGATTACTGTACCACTCTGGTGCGGATCTCACTCTGGTTTACCTATGAGGTTCGGAAGTAACTTGATCTGAAGTTACATGATCATCATCATTAGCTTCCTCACTAATTGGTGTAGTAGTCACAGGAACAGATTTCTGTGATGAACTACTTTCCAATAAGGGAGCAGGTACAGTTACCTCATCAAGTTCTACTTTCCTCCCACTCACTTCTTTCGAGAGAAACTACTTCTCTAGAAAAGATCCATTCTCAGCAACAAATATCTTGCCTTCAGATCTGTGATAGAAGGTGTACCCAACAGTTGCTTTTGGGTATCCTATGTGTTGGGGATCGTAGCAGAAATTTAAAATTTTGTACGCATCACCAAGATCAATCTATGGAGTAATCTAGCAACGAAGGGAAGGGGGGTGCATCTACATACCCTTGTAGATCGCTAAGCGGAAGCGTTGCAAGAACGCGGATGAAGGAGTCGTACTCGTAGCGATTCAAATCACGGTTGATTCCGATCTAAGCGCCGAACAACGGCGCTTCCGCGTTCAACACACGTGCAACCCGGTGACATCTCCTACGCCTTGATCCAGCAAGGGGAGAAGGAGAGGTTGGGGAAGACTCCGTCCAGCAGCAGCACGACGGCATGGTGGTGGTGGAGGAGCGTGGGACTCCAGCAGGGCTTCGCCAAGCACTACGAGAGACGAGGAGGGAGAGGGATAGGGCTGCGCCAACAGGGGAAGAACTTCGTGTGTTGGGCTGCCCCTTTGCCTCCACTAAATATAGGGGGAGAGGGAGGGCTGCGCCCCCACCTAGGGTTTCCACCCCAAGGGGTGCGGCAGCCCTAGATCCCATCTAGGGTGGCGGTCACAAGGGGGAGAGGGGGAGGCGCACCTGGGGTGGGCCTTAGGGCCCATCTGCCCTAGGGTTTGTCCCCCTCCCCTCTTGGAGGCGCCTTGGGCCTTGGTGGGAGGCGCCCCAGCCCACCTAGGGGCTGGTCCCTTCCCACTATTGGCCCATGTAGGCCTCTGGGGCTGGTGGCCCCAGCTGGTGGACCCCCGGACCCCTCCGGTGGTCCCGGTACACTACCGGTGATGCCCGAAACACTTCCGGTGGCCAAAACCATACTTCCTATATATCAATATTTACCTCCGGACCATTCTGGAACTCCTCGTGACGTTCGGGATCTCATCCGGGACTCCGAACAACATTCGGTAACCGCGTACATACTTTCCCTATAACCCTAGCGTCATCGAACCTTAAGTGTGTAGACCCTACGGGTTCGGGAGTCATGCAGACATGGCCGAGACAACTCTCCGGTCAATAACCAACAGCGGGATCTGGATACCCATGTTGGTTCCCACATACTCCATGATGATCTCATCGGATGAACCACAATGTCAAGGATTCAATCAATCCCGTATACAATTCCCTTTGTCTATCGGTGCGATACTTGCCCGAGATTCGATCGTCGGTATCCCGATACCTTGTTCAATCTCGTTACCGGCAAGTCTCTTTACTCGTTCCGTAACACATCATCCCGTGATCAACTCCTTGGTCACATTGTGCACATTATGATGATGTCCTACCGAGTGGGCCCAGAGATACCTCTCCGTTACACGGAGTGACAAATCCCAGTCTCTATTCGTGCCAACCCAACACACACTTTCGGAGATACCCGTAGTGTACCTTTATAGCCACCCAGTTACGTTGTGACGTTTGGCACACCCAAAGCACTCCTACGGTATCCGGGAGTTGCACAATCTCATGGTCTAAGGAAATGATACTTGACATTAGAAAAGCTTTAGCATACGAACTACACGATCTTGTGCTAGGCTTAGGATTGGGTCTTGTCCATCACATCATTCTCCTAATGATGTGATCCCGTTATCAACGACATCCAACGTCCATGGTCAGGAAACCATAACCATCTATTGATCAACGAGCTAGTCAACTAGAGGCTTACTAGGGACATGGTGTTGTCTATGTATCCACACATGTATCTGAGTTTCCTATCAATACAATTCTAGCATGGATAATAAACGATTATCATGAACAAGGAAATATAATAATAACCAATTTATTATTGCCTCTAGGGCATATTTCCAACAGTCTCCCACTTGCACTAGAGTCAATAATCTAGTTCACATCACCATGTGATTAAAACTCGCAGGTCACATCGCCATGTGACCAACATCCAAGAGTCTACTAGACTCAATGATCTAGTTCACATCACTATGTGATAAACACTCAAAGAGTTCTGGGTTTGATCATGTATGCTTGTGAGAGAGGTTGTAGTCAACGGGTCTTGCCATAATCAGATCCCTATGTATTTCGCAAAACTTTATGTCATATCGTAGATGCTGCTACCACGTTCCACTTGGAGCTATTCCAAATTGTTGCTCCATTATACGTATCCGGTATCTCTACTCAGAGCTATCCGGATAGGTGTTAAGCTTGCATCGACGTAACTCTTTACGTCGACCTCTTTATCATCTCCATAACCGAGAAACATTTCCTTATTCCTCTAAGGATAATTTCGACCGCTATCTGGTGATCCTCTCCTAGATCACCTTTGTACCCTCTTGCCAGACATGTGGCAAGGCACACATCAGGTGCGGTACTCAGCATGGCATACCGTATAGAGCCTATGACAAAAGCATAGGGGACGACCTTCGTCCTTCCTCTTTCTTCTGCCGTGGTCAAGCTTTGAGTTTTAGTCAACTTCACACCTTACAACTCAGGTAAGAACCCCTTCTTTGACTGATCTATTTTGAACTCCTTCAAAAACATGTCAAGGTGTGTGTTCTTTGAAAGTATCATCAAGCGTCTTGATCTATCTCTATAGATCTTGATGCCCAATATGTAAGCAGCTTTATCCAGGTCTTCCTTTGAAAATCACTCGTCAAACAACCGTTTATGCTTTCCAGAAATTCTACATTATTTCGAATCAACAATATGTCATCCACATATACTTATCAGAAATGTTGTAGTGCTCCCACTCACTTTCTTGTAAATACAAGTTTCTAGCAAACATTGTATAAACCTAAAAGCTTTGATCACTCCATCAAAGCATATATTCCGCCTCCGAGATGCTTGCTCTAGTCCATAGAAGGATCCCTGGAGCCAGCATACCTTTTAGCATCCTTAGGATCGACAAAACCTTTTATTGTATCACATACAACGTTTTCTTACGAAAATTGGTAAGAAAACTTGTTTTGACATCCATCTGTCAGATTTCATAATCGAAAAATACAGCTAATGCTAACATGATTCCGACGGACTTAAGCATCACTACGGGTGAGAAATTCTCATCGTAGTCAACTCCTTGAACTTGTGAAAAGACTCTTTTCCACAAGTCGAGCTTCATAGACAGTAACATTACCGCCCACATCCGTCTTCTTCTTAAAGATCCATTTATCTCAATGGCTTGCCGATCATCGGGCAAGTCCACCAAAGTCCATACTTTGTTCTGATACATGGATCCTATCTCGGATTTCATGGCTTCTAACCATTTGTCGGAATACGGGCCCACCATCGCTTCTCCATAGTTCATAGGTTCATTGTTGTCCAACAACATGATATTTAAGACAGGATTACCGTACCACTCAGGAGTAGTACATATCCTTGTCGACCTACGAGGTTCGATAGCAACTTGACCCGAAGCTTCATGATCACTATCATTAACTTCCTATTCAACAGACGTAGGTGCCACAGAAAACATCTTTCTGTGTTGCATCACTTTCTGGTTAGAATAAAGGTTCGACAACCTAATCAAGTTCTATCTTCCTCCCACTCAATTCTTTCGAGAGAAACTCCTTCTCGAGAAAGGACCCATTCTTAGCGACAAACAATTTGCCCTCGGATCTGAGATAGAAAGTATACCTAATTGTCACCTTTGGGTATCCTATGAAGATGTGTTTGTCCGTTTTGGGTTCGAGCTTCTCCGGATGAAGCCTTAAGCATCGCAGCCCCAAACATTAAGAAACGACAACTTTGGTTTCTTGCCAAACCAATGTTCATACGACATCGTCTCAACGGACTTATATGGTGTCCTATCTAAAGTGAATGCAGCTGTCTCTAACGCATATCCTCAAAACGAAAATGGTAGATCAGTAAGAGACATCATAGATCGCACCATATCTCATAAGGTTCGATTACGACGTCCGGACACACCATTTATCTGTGGTGTTCCAGGTGGCTTCAACTATGAAACAATTCCACAATGTCTTAAGTGATTGCCAAACTCATAACTCAGAAATTCTCATCGATCAGATCGTAGGAATTTGATCTTCTTGTTATGATGGTTCTTAACTTCACTCTAAAATCATTTGAACTTTTCAAATGTTTCAGACTTGTGCTTCATTAAGTAAATATATCTATATCTACTCAAATCGTCAGTGAAGATGAGAAAATAGCGATATCCACCGCACGCTTCAATTCTCATTGGATCACACGCATCAGCATGTATGATTTCCAACAAGTCACTTGCCCGTTTCATTGTACCTGAAAACGGGGTCTTAGTCAGCCTGCCCATGAGGCATGGCTCGCATGTGTCAAGCGATTCAAAATCAAGTGACTCCAAACATCCATCGACATGGAGTTTCTTCATGCATCTTACGCCAATATGACCTAAGCGGCAGTGCCACAAGAAAGTGGTACTATCATTATTAACTCTACATCTTCTGGCGTGAACATGTGTATTACCATGACCGAGATTCAATGAACCATTCACATAGGGTGCATGACTATGAAAGGTATTATTCATGTAAACAGAATAACCATTATTCTCTAACTTAAATGAATAACCATATTGCAATGAACATGATCTAATCATATTCATGCTCAACATAGACACCTGATAACATTTATCTAGGTTCAATACTAATCCCGAAGGCAGATGGAGCGTGCGATGGTGATCTCATCAACTTTGGAAACACTTCCAACACACATCGTCACCTCGCCCTTAGCTAGTCTCCGTTTAGTCCGTAGCTTTTGCTTCAAGTCACCATTAATAGCAACTGAACCGGTATCCAATACCCAGGTGCTACCAGGAGTACTAGTGAGGTACACATTAATAACACGTATATACTTTGTTGAAGTTTCCAGCCTTCTTATCTACCATGCATTTGGGGTAATTCCGCTACCAGTGATCGTTCCCCTTACAATAGAAGCACCCAGTCTCAGGTTTGGGTTCAACCTTGGGTTCCTTCACTGGAGCGGCAACTGGTTTGCCATCCATGAAATTTTCCTTCTAGCCCTTGCCCTTCTTGAAACCAGTGGTCTTGTTAGACCATCAACACTTGATGCTCCTTCTTGATTTCTACCTTTTGCGGTCTTAAGCACCGCGAACAGCTCCGGGATCAACTCCATCCCTTGCATGTCATAGTTCATCACGAAGATCTAGTAGCTTAGTGATATTGTCTAGAGAACTCTATCAATCACTATCTTATCTGGAAGTTTAACTCCCACTTGATTTAAGTGATTGTAGCACCCAGACATTCTGAGCACATGCTCACTAACTGAGCTATTCTCCTCCATCTTGTTGGCAAAAGAACTTGTCAGAGGTCTCACACCTCTCAACACGGGCATGAGCCTGAAATCCCAATTTCAGCTCTTGGAACATCTCATATGTTCTATGGCGTTCAAAATGTCATTGGAATCCCGATTCTAAGCTGTAAAGTATGGTGCACTAAACTATCAAGTAGTCATCACGATGTGTCTGTCAGGTGTTCACAACCTCCACAGACGATGTTTTAGGGGTTTGCACATCGAGCGGTGCATCAAAGACGTAAGCCTTCTGTGTAGCAGTGAGGACACTCCTCGGACTACGGACCCAGTCCGCATCATTGCTTACAATATCTTTCAACTTGGTCTTTCTCTAGGAACGTATTGAAACAGGGAGCTACAACGTGAGCTATTTATCTACAACATATTTGCAAAGACAATTTAGACTATGTTCATGATAATTAAGTTCATCTAATCAAATTATTTAATGAACTCCCACTCAGATAGACATCCCACTAGTCGTCTAAGTGAAACATGATCCGAGTCAACTAGACCGTGTCCGATCATCACGTGAGACGGATTAGTCAACATCGGTGAACATCTTCATGTTGATCGTATCTTCTATACGACTCATGCTCGACCTTTCGGTCTCCCGTGTTCCGAGGCCATGTCTGTACATGCTAGGCTCGTCAAGTCAACCTAAGTGTATTGCATGTGTTCCGAGGCCATGTCTGTACATGCTAGGCTCGTCAACACCTGTTGTATTCGAACGTTAGAATCTATCACACCCGATCATCACGTGGTGCTTCGAAACAACGAACCTTCGCAACGGTGCACAGTTAGGGGGAACACAATTCTTGAAATTATTGCGAGGGATCATCTTATTTAAGCTACCGTCATTCTAAGAAAATAAGATGTAAACATGATAAACATCACATGCAATCAAATAGTAACATGATATGGCCAATATCATTTGCTCCTTTTGATCTCCATCTTTGGGGCTCCATGATCATCATTGTCACCGGCATGACACCATGATCTCCATCATCATGATCTCCATCATCGTGTCTTCTTGAAGTTGTCTCGTCATCTATTACTTCTACTACTATGGCTAACGCTTTAGCAATAAAGTAAAGTAATTACATGACGTTTAAGTTGACACGCAGGTCATAAATAAATTAAGACAACTCCCATGGCTCCTGCCGGTTGTCATACTCATCGACATGCAAGTCATGATTCCTATTACAAGAACATGATCAATCTCATACATCACATATATCATTCATCACATCCTTTTGGCCATATCACATCACAAGGCATATGCTGCAAAAACAAATTAGACGTCCTCTAATTGTTGTTGCAAGTTTTTACGTGGCTGCTATAGGTTTCTAGCAAGAACGTTTCTTACCTACGCCAAAACCACAACGTGATATGCCAATTTCTATTTACCCTTCATAAGGACCCTTTTCATCGAATCCGATCCAACTAAAGTGGGAGAGACAGACACCCGCTAGCCACCTTATGCAACTAGTGCATGTCAGTCGGTGGAACCAGTTTCACGTAAGTGTACGTGTAAGGTCAGTTCGGGCCGCTTCATCCCACGATGCCGCTGAATCAAGATACGACTAGTAACGACAAGTAAATTGACAAAATCGACGCCCACAACAACTTGTGTTCTACTCGTGCATAGAAACTACGCATAGACCTAGCTCATGATGCCACTGTTGGGGATCATAGCAGAAATTTAAAATTTTGTACGCATCACCAAGATCAATCTATGGAGTAATCTAGCAACGAAGGGAAGGGGAGTGCATCTACATACCCTTGTAGATCGCTAAGCGGAAGCATTGCAAGAACGCGGATGAAGGAGTCGTACTCGTAGCGATTCAAATCGCGGTTGATTCCTATCTAAGCGCCGAACAACGGCGCCTCCGCGTTCAACACACGTGCAGCCCGGTGACGTCTCCTACGCCTTGATCCAGCAAGGGGAGAAGGAGAGGTTGGGGAAGACTCCGTCCAGCAGCAGCACGATGGCATGGTGGTGGTGGAGGAGCGCGGGACTCCAGCAGGGCTTCGCCAAGCACTACGAGAGACGAGGAGGGAGAGGGGTAGGGCTGCGCCAACAGGGGAAGAACTCCGTGTGTTGGGCTGCCCCTTTGCCTCCACTATATATAGGGGGAGAGGGAGGGCTGCGCCCCCACCTAGGGTTTCCACCCCAAGGGGTGCGGCAGCCCTAGATCCCATCTAGGGTGGCGGCCACAAGGGGGAGAGGGGGAGGCGCACCTGGGGTGGGCCTTAGGACCCATCTGCCCTAGGGTTTGTCCCCCTCCCCTCTTGGAGGCCCCTTGGGCCTTGGTGGGAGGCGCCCCAGCCCACCTAGGGGCTGGTCCCTTCCCACTATTGGCCCATGTAGGCCTCCGGGGCTGGTGGCCCCACCTGGTGAACCCCGGACCCCTCCGGTGGTCCCGGTACACTACCGGTGATGCCCGAAACACTTCCGGTGGCCAAAACCATACTTCCTATATATCAATATTTACCTCCGGACCATTCCGGAACTCCTCGTGACGTTCGGGATCTCATCCGGGACTCTGAACAACATTCGGTAACCGCGTACATACTTTCCCTATAACCCTAGCGTCATCAAACCTTAAGTGTGGAGACCCTACGGGTTCGGGAGTCATGCAGACATGGCCGAGACAACTCTCCGGTCAATAACCAATAGTGGCATCTGGATACCCATGTTGGTTCCCACATGCTCCACGATGATCTCATCGGATGAACCACGATGTCAAGGATTCAATCAATCCCGTATACAATTCCCTTTGTCCATGGGTACGATACTTGCCCGAGATTTGATCGTCGGTATCCCGATACCTTGTTCAATCTCGTTACCGGCAAGTCTCTTTACTCGTTCCGTAACACATCATCCCGTGATCAACTCCTTGGTCACATTGTGCACATTATGATGATGTCCTATCGAGTGGGCCCAGAGATACCTCTCCGTTACACGGAGTGACAAATCCCAGTCTCGATTCGTGCCAACCCAACAGACACTTTCAGAGATACCCGTAGTATACCTTTATAGCCACCCAGTTACGTTGTGACGTTTGGCACACCCAAAGCACTCCTATGGTATCCGGGAGTTGCACAATCTCATGGTCTAAGGAAATGATACTTGACATTAGAAAAGCTTTAGCATACGAACTACATGATCTTGTGCTAGGCTTAGGATTGGGTCTTGTCCATCACATCATTCTCCTAATGATGTGATCCCGTTATCAACGACATCCAATGTCCATGGTCAGGAAACCGTAACCATCTATTGGTCAACGAGCTAGTCAACTAGAGGCTTACTAGGGACATGGTGTTGTCTATGTATCCACACATGTATCTGAGTTTCCTATCAATACAATTCTAGCATGGATAATAAACGATTATCATCAACAATGAAATATAATGTAATAATAACTAATTTATTATTGCCTCTAGGGCATATTTCCAACACTATGAAGGTGCACTTCTCCGACTTGGGTTTGATCTTATCAAGATGAAACTTTTTCACATAAGCATTGCAACAAACTTTAAGAAACGACAGCTTAGGTTTCTTGCTAAACCACAGTTCATACAGTGTCGTCTCAAAGGATTTAGATGGTGCCCTATTTAACATGAATGTAGCTGTCTCTAATGCATAACCCCAAAACGATAGTGGTAAACCGGTAAGAGACATCATAGATCGCACCATATCTAATAAAGTACGGTTACGACGTTCAGACACACCATTACACTGTGGTGTTCCTGGTGGCGTGAGTAGTGAAACTATTTCACATTGTTTTAACGGAAGGCCAAACTCATAACTCAAATATTTTACTTCTGCGATCATATCGTAGGAACTTTTATTTTTGTTACGATGATTCTCCACTTCACTCTGAAATTATTTGAACTTTTCAAATATTTCACACTTGTGTTTCATCAAGTAGATATACTCATATCTGCTCAAATCATCCGTGAAGATCAGAAAATAATGATACCTGCCGCGAGCCTCAGTATTCATCGGACCACATACATCAGTATGTATGACTTCCAACAAATCTGTCGCTCGCTCCATTGTTCCGGACAACGGAGTCTTAGTCATCTTGCCCATGAGGCATGGTTCACAAGCATCAACTGATTCATAATCAAGTGATTCCAAAATCCCATCAACATGGATTTTCTTCATGCGCTTTACACCAATATGACCTAAACGGCAGTGCCACAAATAAGTTGCACTATCATTATTAACTTTGCATCTTTTGGCTTCAATATTATGAAAATGTGTATCACCACGATCGAGATCCAACAAACCATTTTCATTGGGTGTATGACCATAGAAGGTTTTATTCATGTAAACAGAACAACAATTATTCTCTAACTTACATGAATAACCGTATTGCAATAAACATGATCAATCATATTCATGCTCAAAGCAAACACTAAAGAACATTTATTTAGGTTTAACACTAATCCCGAAAGTATAGGGAGTGTGCGATCATAATCATATCAATCTTGTAACCATTTCCAATACACATCGTCACTTCACCCTTAACTAGTCTCTGTTCATTCTGCAACTCCCATTTCGAGTTACTATTCTTAGCAACTGAACTAGTATCAAATACTAAGGGGTTGCTATAAACATTAGTAAAGTACACATCAATAACATGTATATCAAATATACCTATGTTCACTTTGCCATCCTTCTTATCCGTCAATTACTTGGGGTAGTACCGCTTCCAATGACCAGTCCCTTTGCAGTAGAAGCACTCAGTTTCAGGCTTAGGTCTAGACTTGGTTTTTTCACTTGAGCAGCAACTTGTTTGCCGTTCTTCATGAAGTTCCCCTTTCTTCCCTTTGTCCCTTTACTTGAAACTAGTGGTTTTGTTTATGTAACACCCCGGATGTAGCTTTCCCAATTTGTACTCCAACTCTTGCCGTTTCAGGCGTTAAGTTATATTTATTTCCTCGGGTTCGGGTTTTTGTGTCCGTGTGTTGTTATCGTTGTCATGCATCTCATATCATGTCATCATGTGCATTGCATTTGCATACGTGTTCATCTCATGCATTCGAGCATCTTCCCCGTTGTCCGTTTTGCATTCCGGCGCTTCGTTCTCCTCCGGTGGCCATTTCTAGCTTTCTTTCGTGTGTGGGGATTAAACATTTCCGGAATGGACCGAGACTTGCCAAGCAGCCTTGGTTTACTACCGGTAGACCGCCTGTCAAGTTTCGTATCATTTGGACTTCGTTTGATACTCCAACGGTTAACCGAGGGACCGAAAAGGCCTCATGTGTGTTGCAGCCCAACACCCCTCCATTTTGGCCCAAAACCCACCTAACTCTGCTCCATCATCTAGAGCGTTCGATTACGATCGCGTGGCCGAAAACCGCACCTCATTTGGACTCTCCTAGCTCCCTCTATGCCTATTTAAACACCCCCCCCCCCGATTTTCGGATCTCCTTCCTCCCCGAAACCCTAAAAATCCACCTCGCGCCGCGTCGGACGTGTCCGTTCCGGCCGAACACGCCAACGCCGCCCGCCCGCGCCTATCAGACGCTGCCATGTGGCAAGCCGCCGCCGCCGCAGCCACCGCCTGCGGCCCGGCCGGCCCGCAGTCGGCCCTCCCCGCCGCCCGACCGGGCCTCTTGCCGCCCCGCCGCCTGAGGGAGTCGCGCCGCCCCGCGCCTCTCTTCCCCGCCGCAGGTCGCCGCGCCGGCCACCGCGCCCCTCGCCGGCGAGCCCCGCCGCCGCCTCCCTCGACTCCGGTGGCCGCGCCGCCGCACGCCATCGCCGCCCCGCCGCGCAACCTCGCCGGCGTCCGCCTCCGCCTCGGCCGCGCCGCCCGGCCTCGCCGCCGCCGCCCGCGGGAAGCCCGGCCGCTCCATCCGCGCCCGCCGCCGCCGTCATGAACAGTGCTCGCCGGAGTTTGCCTCGTTTTGCGTGCCACCAAACCCTAGATCTAGATCTGGGAGGTTGTTTTTTTCCTAAGTCCTTGAAATTTCAGTCCATGTGCACATGTTCGCGGCTCCGTAACTTTGCATCCGTAGCTCCGATTCATGCATATAGCATACAAAATGTTCATCTCAGAGAGTACATCATTTCATTCCATTGCATCATTTTCATTTGAGCTCATCTTGATGCCCGAAATGCTGTTAGAAGAGGGCTACTTGAGTTAATTGTCAGATCTGCTACTCCGTTTAGCACTTTTGTCATTTTTGCCATGATTATTGTGTGCATGATATGCCCGTGAGTTCTACATACGTTTTGTTTAGGGTTTTGTCATCTTTCCAGAGGTGCAACCCATGTATTTTTAGGATATGTGTGGTGTCTAGTGCAAGCTTGCAAAGTGGTGCACTTGCTAATTCTGTTTTCAGGGACTTAGCAATTTCACGAAGTCCTGGAGCTGTTTATCTCATGATGCCATATGTTCTTGTTGTTTCCTAGTGATCCGTACCTCTTTTGAGGATGATCAGTAAGGGAGTTTTGTTAATATTGTAGTTCTCTATCCATCCATGTCTTCGTTTGCAATTATGGAGCACCCTAGCTTGAGTCAATCGAGCTCTACTTTTTCTACTTTGTGAATCTGGGCCGATTGTCAACTTGTTTGCAATTTTGCCGGTGATGTTGTAGTTGATCCGTGCATGCTATGCTATTGTTCTTGCCATGTCTAGTTTTGATTTTGTGCCTTCTTGATGGATGTATGCTTTTCTTGCCATGACTTGCACCGTAGTGAGTGCATCGAGCTCGTAAACATGCCTACTTGGGTTATATTTCAGCATGTGTCAGTTTTCACTAAGTCTGAAAACTGATTATGTTTTTGCTATGTTCACATGCTTACAATTGTATTTTCTGATCCCTTTTGGCTCAAGGTCACTAAGGGACTTTTGTTAAGCTCTTTGAGTAGCTCCATACCATGCTTTACTCTGCCATATTCAGGTCCTGTAGCATGTAGTTTTGTTGCTCCGAAGAGGGCTACCTGATCTGAAATTCCAGACAAGTGTTGATTTCACTAAGTCTGAGATATGTTTGTCATATGCATTTTTTCCATGCTTGTTTGAACCTGTTAATGGATGAATTGGCCGTAGCTCAGTGCTAGACTTTTGTTAAGCATCTTGTATACATCGCTGTCATGTATTTTGTTGTCATGTTTGGGTGCTGTAGCATGTTTATTTCGTTGCATTTAGATGCCTACTTGCTGTAAATCGCAGACCGGTGTCATTTTTGAATCGCTTGCCATTTCCAAACCGTAACTCCGATTCTGGCGTTCTTTATATCGTTTTCAAACGATTTCATCTCATCTTTCCAGTGGCACACTTGGATTTCCATGTTGAGGCCAGGTTCATGCATTTCCTGTCATATCTTGTATTTTGCATCCCGCATCGCATCCCGCATAGCATATCATCTTTGCATTGTGTTGTTTGAGTTTGCACGTGGTTGATTGTGGCCTTGTTGCTTGTTTGTCTTGTTTGGGTAGAGCCGGGAGACGAGTTCGCTAACGAGGAGCCCTTTGAGTTTGCTTTCGAGGATCCAGTCAACTCTGACAACTGTGCAGGCAAGATGATCATACCCTCGAAATCACTACTATCTTTGCTATGCTAGATTGCTCGCTCTTTTGCTATGCCATTGCTACGATGCCTACCACTTGATTTAAAGCCTCCAAAATTGCCATGTCAAACCTCTAACCCACCATGTCCTAGAAAACCGTTGATTGGCTATGTTACCGCTTTGCTCAGCCCCTCTTATAGCGTTGCTAGTTGCAGGGGAAGATTGGAGGTCGTTCCTTGTTGGAACATTTATTTACTTGTTGGGATATCATTATATTGCTATGTTATCTTAATGCATCTATATACTTGGTAAAGGGTGGAAGGCTCGGCCTCTCGCCTAGTGTTTTGTTCCACTCTTGCCGCCCTAGTTTTCGTCATATCGGTGTTATGTTCCCGGATTTTGCGTTCCTTACGCGGTTGGGTTATAATGGGAACCCCTTGATAGTTCGCCTTGATTAAAGCTTTTCCAGCAATGCCCATCCTTGGTTTACCATTCGCCACCTAGCCTTTTCTTTCCCTTGGGTTCTGCAGACTCAAGGGTCATCTTTATTTTAAACCCCCCGGGGCCAGTGCTCCTCTGAGTGTTGGTCCAACCGAGCGATGTCCGGGGCTACCAGGGGCAACTCTGGGCTGGCCTACCCGACGTCTGGCTCATCTGAGTGTGCCCTGAGAACGATATATGTGCAGCTCCTATCAGGATTTGTCGGCACATTCGGGCGGTGTTGCTGGTCTTGTTCTAACCTGTCGAAGTGTCTTGAATTACCGAGATACCGAGTCTGATCGGAATGTCTTGGGAGGAGGTCAATTCCTTCGTTGACCGTGAGAGTTTGTCATGGGCTAAGTTGGGACTCCCCTGCAGGGATTGAACTTTCGAAAGCCGTGCCCGCGGTTATGGGCAGATGGGAATTTGTTAATGTCTGGTTGTAGATAACTTGAACCTTAACTTAATTAAAATGAATCAACTGAGTGTGTTACCGTGATGGCCTCTTCTCGGCGGAGTCCGGGAAGCGGACACGGTGTTGGAGTAATGTTTGCGCAGGTTGCTCTCTAGTTTCTCGCTCGCGCTGTGCCTCCTCTTCTCGCTCTCTTTTGCGAATAAGTTAGCCACCATATTTGCTAGTCGCTTGCTGCAGCTCCACTCATATTTACCTTGCCGTACCTATAAGCTTAAATAGTCTTGATCGCGAGGGTGCGAGATTGTTGAGTCCCTATGGCTCACAGATTACTATTACACCAGATGCAGGGCCTGATGATTCCACTCCAGGAGACGCGTATGAGCTCAAGTGGGAGTTCGACGAAGACTCTCAACGTTACTATGTTTCCTTTCCCGATGATCAGTAGTGGTGCCCAGTTGGGGGTGAACGGGACCGTTGTCGCATGTTGGGTTCTCTTTTATTTTGGCGCCGTAGTCGGGCCATGAGTGTTTAGATGATGTAATGTTATTTATGTACTTTATTGACGTGGCGAGTGTAAGCCAACTATGTTATCTCCCCTTTATTATTTATATTACATGGGATGTTGTGAAGATTGCCTAACTTGCGACATATGCCTTCAATGCGATTATGTCTCTAAGTCGTGCCTCGACACGTGGGAGCTATAGTCGCATCGAGGGTGTTACAAGTTGGTATCAAAGCCTTCCCCGACCTTAGGAGCCCCATTGCTTGATCGTTTTTAGCGGCCGAGTTGTGTCTAGAAAAATGTTTTGAGTCTTTTAGGAATTATATATCGGAGAGATTAGGAATTCTTTTTACTTCCCAGTCTCCTCATCGCTCTAGTAAGGCATCCTGACGTAGAGTTTTGACTCTTCTCTTCTCAAATTTCACTAAAAAAAATTAGGATCACGCGGGTATCTTGGAATCGTTCCGATGGTTTTATGATGAGAACATTGTCTTGGTGCCTCCTGTCAGGGGTTTAGTGGAAGTGTCCCGGGGAGTTGAGCCCTGAGGTGTTGCCATAATAATTTTATCGTTGTAGTTCTGGAATACCTGAGTCTAGTACGCCGACATCGAAAATCTCTTTTATGCAGTTCGTTGGTGAGATAACCTCGACGCCACCCAGTACTGGGGCGGGAGTTCGGAAGTATCGCCATAACTTGTATAACGGATGCTTTTCGAAGATTGAGGTAGATGGTTCCCGAAGGTTTCTTGGTTATGTGTTGAAGGATGGATACAGCTGGATGTAGGATTTGCTAGTTTGGGTGAGATATTATGCTTCCCCTGTATCCCCAACACCTGATTGCATAACCGGAAAGGTTCGGGAGTTTCATAGGTGGGAATTCTAGTAGCTCTAGTTCTTCTTCCACGGATATTTGGTTTGAGATTGGGATTTCTTACCGATTATTCGTTCTTGATCCGTACCTTGTTGATTTATTTCTCTACCTTAATTCTACGTGGCTTCTCAATTTATGGATATGTGACCATTTCAAGAGGAATGCATTCGTTCATTTTGTTCACATGTGAAGACTATATGTTGCAATTTTCATTCCGTTGGATTCAGCTTCAATATTTGTCTATCAATGTGCTAATGGTGGTCAACCTCTTCAGGATGGCTCCTCCAACGCGCATGACTCCGAATCCTGATCCGCCACCACCTCCACCTCCTCCGGAGGCATGGCAAGTTGTGATGGCCGCAACCAATGCAAACACACAGTTGATCATGCAAATTCTTCAAGAGCGCAATCAAGGCAACCAAGGGAATCAAGGCAGCAATCAGAATCACTTTGCTACACTCAACCAGTTCCTTGCTAACGGGCCAAAGACTTTCAGCAATTGTGTTGAGGCAACCGATGCTGACGATTTGCTTGTGGATCTGTGCAAGCATTTCGAGTGCAGTAACGTCAGGCCTGAGGACTTTGTTAAGTTTGCTTCCTTCCAACTCAAAGATCAAGCTGCAGAATGGTTCCAGCAGTACAAGGACTCTAGAGGTGGACGTGTTATCACTTGGGATGATTTCCGTCGAGATTTCCGAGCTCATCATATTCCTCAGAGCGTGGTTGAAAGCAAGCGTGAGGAATTCCGCAATCTGAAGCAAGGCTCTTTATCTGTCTATGACTACAACAAGTTGTTCCAGAAGCTCGCCCGCTTTGCCAAGCAGGACGTCCCTGATGAGAAGAGCATGATATACCAGTTCAGGGGTGGCCTCAGAGAAGAAATTCAGCTAGCCCTTGTTCTCTTTGAGCCCTTGAGATACGATGAGTTCTACAACATGGCACTAAAGCAAGAGGCTGCTCAGTTGAGGTGTGATGCTTCCAAGAAGCGATTCAGAGATGTTACTCCTTCTTCCTCTACTCAAGTGGCCAAGCAGCAGAAGTTTTGGCTTCCTCCTCCTCCGTTCCGTCAGCCGTATCAGCAGAAGAGCAAAGGTGGCAGTGGTTCTTCCCACCCACCCAACCCTGGCTTTCAGAACAAGACTTCGTCTCAAGCTCCAAGATCGAGTGCTCCGTATCACCGTATGCTTTCAGAGGTCACGTGCAACAAGTGCCAACAGAAGGGTCACTATGCCAACAAGTGTTTCAACCAGAGGCGTCTTCCTCCTCCTCCTGTCAGATCGGCAAGTACAGCTGTGGTCAAGCATAACCCCAAGTCCGCCAAGGTCAACTTGCTGAATGCAGCTCAGGCAGAGGAATCACCAGATGTGATCATGGGTAACCTTCCTGTTAATGATATTCCTGCAAAAGTTCTTTTTGACACGGGTGCATCGCATTGTTTCATCTCGAGGCCATTTGTTTCTAAGCATGAGTTGCCTTTACAAGATTTGCCTAGACAGTTATCTGTTGTTTATCCGGGTAAATTCATGAATGCAAGCACTATTGCCCTAGATGTTTCTATCACTTTGGGCGATTACAAGTTTCTCTCTTCTTCGGTGGTTCTTGGTAACTCGGATATTGATCTTATTCTCGGAATGGATTGGCTTTCTAAGCACAAGGCACATCTTGATTGTGCTGCCAGCCAGATTCAATTAACTCATTCGTCTGAGGATGTAATTGTCTTTGCCGCTCGTGACGATACCATCCGTCTGTTTTCTCTCAATGAGAAGGGTGAATTGGATGCTATCTCATAAATTCCAGTCGTTTGCGAATATCAACACATCTTTCCAGAAGAGCTTCCAGGAATGCCTCCGCACCGGCCAGTCGAATTCGTTATTGATCTTGAGCCTGGCACGAAACTTGTGTGCAAACGTCCTTACAAGCTCGGACCTGAAGAGTTGAAGGAGCTGAAGAAGCAACTCGATATTCAAGAGAAAATGGGTCTCATCCGGGCTAGTTTTTCTCCGTGGGGTTGTGGTGTTCTTTTTGTGAAGAAGAAGGATGGAACGGACCGACTTTGTGTTGATTACTGTCCAGTGAACAAGAAGACCATCAAGAACAAATATCCACTTCCCAACATCAATGAGCTCTTCGAACAACTCAAAGGTGCCCAAGTATTCTCCAAGCTTGATCTCCGCATGGGTTATCACCAGATTCGCATTCGTGAGCAAGATATTCCCAAGACGGCTTTCAGGACAAGCTTTGGTTCATATGAATACACTGTCATGTCTTTTGGCCTCGTCAACGCTCCTCCGACGTTCTCTCGCATGATGAACTTCATCTTCAATGCCTACACCAATGACTTCGTTTTGGTCTATCTCGACGACATTCTGGTTTTCTCCAAGAACAAGGAAGATCATGCCAAGCACTTGCGTTTGGTTCTTGATAAGCTCAGGGAACATCAGTTCTATGCCAAGTTCTCCAAGTGTGAATTTTGGCTTGATGAGGTTCTTTATCTTGGTCATATCATCTCTGCCAAGGGCATTGCCGTGAATCCTGAGAAGGTGTCTGCAATTGTGAATTGGGAACCTCCTCAGAACGTGAAGCAACTCCGTAGCTTCCTCGGTCTCGCAAGCTATTGCCGAAGATTCGTTGAAAACTTTTCTAAGATCACGAAGCCTCTCTCAAATCTTCTTCAGAAGCACGTCAAGTACGTTTGGTCTCCGGAGTGTGACATTGCTTTCAACACTTTGAAAGAGAAGTTGATCACTGCTCCAGTTCTGACTCCGCCTGATGAATCCAAGCCGTACGAGGTCTTTTGTGATGCCTCTCTCCAAGGTCTTGGCGCGGTATTGATGCAAGAGAAGAAAGTTGTTGCTTATACATCTCGCCAGTTGAAGCCTAATGAGAAGAACTACCCCACTCATGATCTCGAGTTGGTAGCAGTTGTGCATGCTCTTTTGACTTGGAGACATCTTCTACTGGGAAGAAAAGTGGACATTTTCACTGATCACAAGAGTCTCAAGTACATCTTCACTCAGCCTAATCTCAACCTCAGGCAAACTCGATGGGTCGAAATGATTCAAGAGTATAATCCGAGTATTGAGTATACTCCAGGCAAGGCCAATGTGATTGCTGACGCTTTGAGCAGGAAAGCTTACTGCAACAGTCTGATTCTCAAGCCTTATCAACCCGAGCTTTGTGAAGCTTTCCGCAAACTTAACCTGCAAGTTGTTCCTCAAGGTTTCCTCACCAACCTTCAAGTCTCTCCTACCTTGGAAGACCAGATTCGCCAAGCCCAGCTTCTTGATGCTATGGTGAAAAAGGTGAAGATTGGGATTGCCAAGAGCCAGTCCAAGTACAAGTGCTACCGTCTTGATGACAAGGACACTCTCTTCTTCGAGGATCATATTGTTGTACCCAAAGGTGACCTCCGTAAAGTGATCATGAACGAGGCTCACAATTCTCTCCTCTCCATCCACCCTGGGAGCACGAAGATGTATCAGGACCTCAAGCAAGCTTATTGGTGGACTCGAATGAAGCGCGAGATTGCTCAATTCGTGAATGAATGTGATGTCTGCAGAAGAGTGAAGGCAGAACACCAAAGGCCAGCTGGTCTCCTCCAACCTCTTGCCATTCCAGAATGGAAGTTTGACCACATTGAAATGGACTTCGTGACTGGGTTTCCAAAGTCCAAGCGTGGCAATGATGCTATATTCGTTGTCATCGACAAACTCACCAAAGTGGCTCACTTTCTGCCTATCAAAGAGTCGATCACTGCAGCTCAATTGGCGGAACTCTATACCTCTCGTATTGTCTCTCTGCACGGTGTTCCACAAGTGATCTCTTCAGACCGTGGCAGCGTCTTTACCTCGAAGTTTTGGGATTCTTTTCAGAAGGCCATGGGCACGAACATCCGCTTCAGCACAGCTTTCCATCCTCAAACTAGCGGTCAAGTCGAGCGTGTCAACCAGATTCTTGAAGATATGCTCAGGGCTTGTGTGATCCCCTTCGGCATGAAGTGGGAGGATTGTCTTCCTTATGCTGAATTCTCCTACAACAACAGTTTTCAAGCAAGTTCGGGCAAGGCCCCATTTGAAATTATGTATGGCAGGAAGTGCCATACCCCTCTCAACTGGTCTGAAACCGGTGAACGTCAACTTTTGGGTAATGAATTAATCACAGAGGCAGAAGAAATGTGCAAAGTCATTCGTGATAACCTCAAAGCAGCCCAATCCCGCCAGAAGAGCTACTATGATAGTAAGCACCGCGATTTGGCTTTCGAGATCAGAGATCATGTGTACCTCCGTGTCTCTCCTATGAAAGGTACTCGTCGCTTCGGTATCAAAGGGAAGCTTGCCCCTAGATACGTGGGACCTTTCAAGATTGTCAGCAAGAGAGGCGACCTCGCCTATCAACTCGAGCTTCCTTCAAACTTTGCAAATGTTCATGATGTGTTTCATGTCTCTCAGCTTCGAAAGTGCTTCAAGACTCCTGACCGCACAGTCAACTTCGAGGACATTGAACTCCAAGAAGATCTCTCTTATTGTGAGCACCCAGTTGCTATTCTTGGAGAGACTGAACGCAAGATTCGCAACAAGTCGATCAAATTTCTCAAAGTCAAGTGGTCACACCATTCCGACCGTGAAGCTACCTGGGAACGCGAGGATCACCTCCGTTCTGAGTACCCGGCGTTCTTTCAGTCCTAGATCTTGGGACGAGATCCTTTCGTAGTGGTGGAGTGTTGTAACACCCCGGATGTAGCTTTCCAAATTTGTACTCCAACTCTTGCCGTTTCGGGCGTTAAGTTATATTTATTTCTTCGGGTTCGGGTTTTTGTCTCCGTGTGTTATTATCGTTGTCATGCATCTCATATCATGTCATCATGTGCATTGCATTTGCATACGTGTTCATCTCATGCATTCGAGCATTTTCCCCGTTGTCCGTTTTGCATTCCGGCGCTTCGTTCTCCTCCGGTGGCCATTTCTAGCTTTCTTTCGTGTGTAGGGATTAAACATTTCTGGATTGGACTGAGACTTGCCAAGCGGCCTTGGTTTACTACCGGAAGACCGCCTGTCAAGTTTCGTATCATTTGGACTTCGTTTGATACTCCAACGGTTAACCGAGGGACCGAAAAGGCCTCGTGTGTTGCTGCCCAACACCCCTTCATTTTTGCCCAAAACCCACCTAACTCTACTCCATCATCTAGAGCGTTCGATCACGATCGTGTGGCCGAAAACCGCACCTCATTTGGACTCTCCTAGCTCCCTCTATGCCTATTTAAACACCCCCCCCCTCGATTTTCGGATCTCCTTCCTCCCCGAAACCCTAAAAATCCACCTCGCGCCGCGCCGGACGTGTCGGTTCCGGCCGGACACGCCGCCGCTGCCCGTCCACGCCTATCAGATGCTGCCACGTGGCAAGCCGCCGCCGCCGCCGCCCGCGGCCCGGCCGGCCCGCAGTCGGCCCTCCCCGCCGCCCGACCGGGCCTCTCGCCGCCCCGCCGCCTAAGGGAGTCGCGCCGCCCCGCGCCTCTCTTCCCCGCCGCAGGTCGCCGCGCCGGCCACCGCGCCCCTCGCCGGCGAGCCCCGCCGCCACCTCCCTCGACTCCGGTGGCCGCGCCGCCGCACGCCATCGCCGCCCCGCCGCGCAACCTCGCCGGCGTCCGCCTCCGCCTCGGCCGCGCCGCCCGGCCTCGCCGCCGCCGCCCGCGGGAAGCCCGACCGCTCCATCTGCGCCCGCCGCCGCCGTCGTGAACAGTGCTCGCTGGAGTTTGCCTCGTTTTGCGTGCCACCAAACCCTAGATCCAGATCTGGGAGGTTGTTTTTTTCCTAAGTCCTTGAAATTTCAGTCCATGTGCACATGTTCGCGGCTCCGTAACTTTGCATCCGTAGCTCCGATTCATGCATATAGCATATCAAAATGTTCAACCCAGAGAGTACACCATTTCATTCCATTGCATCATTTTCATTTGAGCTCATCTTGATGCCCGAAATGCTGTTAGAAGAGGGCTACTTGAGTTAATTGTCAGATCTGCTACTCCGTTTAGCACTTTTGTCATTTTTGCCATGATTATTGTGTGCATGATATGCCCGTGAGTTCTACATACGTTTTGTTTAGGGTTTTGTCATCTTTTCAGAGGTGCAACCCATGTATTTTTAGGATATGTGTGGTGTCTAGTGCAAGCTTGCAAACTGGTGCACTTGCTAATTCTGTTTTCAGGGACTTAGCAATTTCACGAAGTCCTGGAGCTGTTTATCTCATGATGCCATATGTTCTTGTTGTTTCCTAGTGATCCGTGCCTCTTTTGAGGATGATCAGTAAGGGAGTTTTGTTAATATTGTAGTTCTCTATCCATCCATGTCTTCGTTTGCAATTATGGAGCACCCTAGCTTGAGTCAATCGAGCTCTACTTTTTCTACTTTGTGAATCTGGGCAGATTGTCAACTTGTTTGCAATTTTGCCGGTGATGTTGTAGTTGATCCGTGCATGCTATGCTATTGTTCTTGCCATGTCTAGTTTTGATTTTGTGCCTTCTTGATGGATGTATGCTTTTCTTGCCATGACTTGCACCGTAGTGAGTGCATCGAGCTCGTAAACATGCCTACTTGGGTTATATTTCAGCATGTGTCAGTTTTCACTAAGTCTGAAAACTGATTATGTTTTTGCTATGTTCACATGCTTACAATTGTATTTTCTGATCCCTTTTGGCTCAAGGTCACTAAGGGACTTTTGTTAAGCTCTTTGAGTAGCTCCATACCATGCTTTACTTTGCCATATTCAGGTCCTGTAGCATGTAGTTTTGTTGCTCCGAAGAGGGCTACCTGATCTGAAATTCCAGACAAGTGTTGATTTCACTAAGTCTGAGATATGTTTGTCATATGCATTTTTTCCATGCTTGTTTGAACCTGTTAATTGATGAATTGGCCGTAGCTCAGTGCTAGACTTTTGTTAAGCATCTTGTATACATCGCTGTCATGTATTTTATTGTCATGTTTGGGTGCTGTAGCATGTTTATTTCGTTGCATTTAGATGCCTACTTGCTGTAAATCGCAGACCGGTGTCATTTTTGAATCGCTTGCCATTTCCAAACCGTAACTCCGATTCTGGCGTTCTTTATATCGTTTTCAAGCGATTTCATCTCATCTTTCCAGTGGCACACTTGGATTTCCAAGTTGAGGTCAGGTTCATGCATTTCCTGTCATATCTTGTATTTTGCATCCCGCATCGCATCCCGCATAGCATATCATCTTTGCATTGTGTTGTTTGAGTTTGCACGTGGTTGATTGTGGCCTTGTTGCTTGTTTGTCTTGTTTGGGTAGAGCCGGGAGACGAGTTCGCTAACGAGGAGCCCTTTGAGTTTGCTTTCGAGGATCCAGTCAACTCTGACAACTGTGCAGGCAAGATGATCATACCCTCGAAATCACTACTATCTTTGCTATGCTAGATTGCTCGCTCTTTTGCTATGCCATTGCTACGATGCCTACCACTTGATTTAAAGCCTCCAAAATTGCCATGTCAAACCTCTAACCCACCATGTCCTAGAAAACCGTTGATTGGCTATGTTACCGCTTTGCTCAGCCCCTCTTATAGCGTTGCTAGTTGCAGGGGAAGATTGGAGGTCGTTCCTTGTTGGAACATTTATTTACTTGTTGGGATATCATTATATTGCTATGTTATCTTAATGCATCTATATACTTGGTAAAGGGTGGAAGGCTCGGCCTCTCGCCTAGTGTTTTGTTCCACTCTTGCCGCCCTAGTTTTCGTCATATCGGTGTTATGTTCCCGGATTTTGCGTTCCTTACGCGGTTGGGTTATAATGGGAACCCCTTGATAGTTCGCCTTGATTAAAGCTTTTCCAGCAATGCCCATCCTTGGTTTACCATTCGCCACCTAGCCTTTTCTTTCCCTTGGGTTCTGCAGACTCAAGGGTCATCTTTATTTTAAACCCCCCGGGGCCAGTGCTCCTCTGAGTGTTGGTCCAACCGAGCGATGTCCGGGGCTACCAGGGGCAACTCTGGGCTGGCCTACCCGACGTCTGGCTCATCTGAGTGTGCCCTGAGAACGATATATGTGCAGCTCCTATCAGGATTTGTCGGCACATTCGGGCGGTGTTGCTGGTCTTGTTCTAACCTGTCGAAGTGTCTTGAATTACCGAGATACCGAGTCTGATCGGAATGTCTTGGGAGGAGGTCAATTCCTTCGTTGACCGTGAGAGTTTGTCATGGGCTAAGTTGGGACTCCCCTGCAGGGATTGAACTTTCGAAAGCCGTGCCCGCGGTTATGGGCAGATGGGAATTTGTTAATGTCTGGTTGTAGATAACTTGAACCTTAACTTAATTAAAATGAATCAACTGAGTGTGTTACCGTGATGGCCTCTTCTCGGCGGAGTCCGGGAAGCGGACACGGTGTTGGAGTAATGTTTGCACAGGTTGCTCTCTAGTTTCTCGCTCGCGCTGTGCCTCCTCTTCTCGCTCTCTTTTGCGAATAAGTTAGCCACCATATTTGCTAGTCGCTTGCTGCAGCTCCACTCATATTTACCTTGTCATACCTATAAGCTTAAATAGTCTTGATCGCGAGGGTGCGAGATTGTTGAGTCCCTGTGGCTCACAGATTACTATTACACCAGATGCAGGGCCTGATGATTCCACTCCAGGAGATGCGTATGAGCTCAAGTGGGAGTTCGACGAAGACTGTCAACGTTACTATGTTTCCTTTCCCGATGATCAGTAGTGGTGCCCAGTTGGGGGTGAACGGGACCGTTGTCGCATGTTGGGTTCTCTTTTATTTTGGCGCCGTAGTCGGGCCATGAGTGTTTGGATGATGTAATGTTATTTATGTACTTGATTGATGTGGCGAGTGTAAGCCAACTATGTTATCTCCCCTTTATTATTTATATTACATGGGATGTTGTGAAGATTGCCTAACTTGCGACATATGCCTTTAATGCGATTATGTCTCTAAGTCGTGCCTCGACACGTGGGAGCTATAGTCGCATCGAGGGTGTTACAGTTTACCATCAACACTTGATGCTTTTCTTGATTTCTACCTTCGTCGATTTCAGCATCACGAAGAGCTTGGGAATCGTTTCCGTTATCCCTTGCATATTATAGTTCATCACGAAGTTCTACTAACTTGGTGATGGTGACTAGAGAATTCTGTCAATCACTATTTTATCTGGAAGATTAACTCCCACTTGATTCAAGCGATTGTAGTACCCAGACAATCTAAGCACATGCTCACTACTTGAGCTATTCTCCTCCATCTTTTAGCTATAGAACTTGTTGGAGACTTCATATCTCTCAACTTGGGTATTTACTTGAAATATTAACTTCAACTCCTAGAACATCTCATATGGTCCATGACGTTCAAAACGTCTTTGAAGTTCTGATTCTAAGCTGTTTAAGCATGGTGCACTAAACTATCAAGTAGTCATCATATTGAGCTAGCCAAACGTTCATAACATCTGCATCTGCTCCTGCAATAGGTTTGTCACCTAGCGGTGCATCAAGGACATAATTCTTCTGTTCAGCAATGAGGATAAACCTCAGATCACGGATCCAATCCGCATCATTGCTACTAACATCTTTCAACTTAGTTTTCTCTAGGAACATATCAAAAATAAAACAGGGGAGCTAAACGCGAGCTATTGATCTACAACATAGATATGCTAATACTACCAGGACTAAGTTCATGATAAATTTAAGTGCAATTAATCATATTACTTAAGAACTCCCACTTAGAAAGACATCCCTCTAATCTTCTAAGTGATCACGTGATGCAAATCAACTAAACCATAATCGATCATCACGTGAAATGGAGTAGTTTTCAATGGTGAACATCACTATGTTGATCATATCTACTATATGATTCACATTCGACCTTTCGGTCTCAGTGTTCCGAGGCCATATCTGCATATGCTAAGCTCGTCAAGTTTAACCTTTGTATTCTGCATGTGCAAAACTGGCTTGCACCTGTTGTAGATGGACGTAGAGCTTATCACACCCGATCATCACGTGGTGTCTGAGCACGACGAACTTTGGCAACGGTGCATACTCAGGGAGAACACTTTTTATCTTGAAATTTAGTGAGAGATCATCTTATAATTCTACCGTCAATCAAAGCAAGATAAGATGCATAAAAGATAAACATCACATGCAATCAAAATGTGTGACATGATATGGCCATCATCATCTTGTGCCTTTGATCTCCATCTCCAAAGCATCGTCATGATTTCCATCGTCACCGGCATGACACCATGATCTCCATCATCTTTATCTATATCAATGTGTCGTCACATGGTCGGCCATGCAATAAAGAGACAACCATAAGGCTTCTGCCAGTTGCCGATAACTTCAACAAAACATGATCATCTAATACAACAACTTATATCTCATCACATCTTGACCATATCACATCCCAACATGCCCTACAAAAACAAGTTAGACGTCCTCTACTTTGTTGTTGCAAGTTTTACGTGGCTGCTACGAGCTTAGCAAGAACCGTTCTTACCTACGCATCAAAACCACAATGATAGTTTGTCAAGTTGGTGTTGTTTTAACCTTCGCAAGGACCGGGCATAGCCACACTCGGTTCAACTAAAGTTGGAGAAACTGACACCCGCTAGTCACCTGTGTGCATAGCACGGTGGTAAAACCAGTCTCGCATAAGCGTACGCGTAATGTCGATCCAGGCCGCTTCATCCAACAATACCGCCGAACCAAAGTGTGACATGCTAGTAAGCAGTATGACTTATATCTCCCACAACTCACTTGTGTTCTACTCGTGCATATTACATCAATGCATAAAACGGAACTTTTATACCACTGTTGGGGAACGTAGTAATTTCAAAAAAAAAATCCTACGCACACGCAAGATCATGGTGATGCATAGCAACGAGAGGGGAGACTGTTGTCCACGTACCCTCATAGACCGAAAGCGGAAGCGTTAGCACAACGCGGTTGATGTAGTCGTACGTCTTCATGATCCGACCGATCAAGTACCGAACGCACGGCACCTCCGAGTTCTGCACACGTTCAACTCGATGACGTCCCTCGAACTCCGATCCAGCCGAGTGTTGAGGGAGAGTTTCGTCAGCATGATGGCGTGGTGACGATGATGATGTTCTACCGACGCAGGGCTTCGCCTAAGCATTTCTACGATATGATCGAGGTGGATTATGGTGGAGGGGGGCACCGCACACGGCTAAGAGATCAAGAGATCAATTGTTGTCTCTATGGGGTGCCCCCTGGCCACGTATATAAAGGAGTGCAGGAGGGGAGGGGCCGGCCCTCTCTATGGCGCGCCCTAGGGGAGTCCTACTCCCACCGGGAGTAGGATTCCCCCTTTCCTAGTAGAACTAGGAGCCCTTCCAAGTAGTAGGAGTAGGAGGGAAGGAAAGGGAAGGGAAAAGAAGAAGGAAGGAAGGGGGCGCCCCCCCCCCTCCCTAGTCCGATTCGGACCAACCCATGGGGAGGGGTGTGGCCACCCTTTGAGAACTTTCTCTCCTTTCCCGTATGGCTCATTAAGGCCCAATACGAATTCCCGTAACTCCCCGGTACTCTCGAAAATACCTGAATCACTCGGAACCTTTCCAATGTACGAATATAGTCGTCCAATATATTGATCTTTACGTCTCGACCATTTCGAGACTCCTCATCATGTCCCCGATCTCATCCGGGACTCCGAACTCCTTCGGTACGTCAAAACACATAAACTCATAATATAACCGTCATCGAACTTTAAGCGTGCGGACCCTACGGGTTCGATAACTATGTAGACATGACCGAGACACGTCTCCGGTCAATAACCAATAGCGGAACCTGGATGCTCATATTGGCTCCCACATATTATACGAAGATCTTTTACCGGTCAAACCGCATAACAACATACATTGTTCCCATTGTCATCGGTATGTTACTTGCCCGAGATTCGATCATCGGTATCTCAATACCTAGTTCAATCTCATTACCGGCAAGTCTCTTTACTCGTTCTGTAATACATCATTCTGCAACTAACTCATTAGTTGCAATGCTTGCAAGGCTTTAAGTGATGTGCATTATCGAGTGGGCCTAGAGATACCTCTCTGACAATCGAAGTGACAAATCCTAATATCGAAATACGCCAACCCAACAAGTACCTTTGGAGACACCTGTAGAGCACATTTATAATCACCCAGTTATGTTGTGACATTTGGTAGCACACAAAGTGTTCCTCCGGTAAACGGGATTTGCATAATCTCATAGTCATAGGAACATGTATAAGTCATGAAGAAAGCAATAGCAACAAACTAAACGATCAAGTGCTAAGCTAACGGAATGGGTCAAGTCAATCAAATCATTCTCCTAATGATGTGATCCCGTTAATCAAATGACAACTCATGTCTATGGTTAGGAAACATAGCCATCTTTGATCAACGAGCTAGTCAAGTAGAGGCATACTAGTGACACTCTGTTTGTCTATGTATTCACACATGTATTATGTTTCCGGTTAATACAATTCTAGCATGAATAATAAACATTTATCATGATATAAACAAATAAATAATAACTTTATTATTGCCTCTAGGGCATATTTCCTTCACATATCATATCACTTATATTGATTGCATGTGATGTTTATCCTTTATGCATCTTATTTTGCTTAGTTCGACGGTAGCATTATAAGATGATCTCTCACTAAATTTCAAGGTACAAGTGTTCTCCCTGAGTATGCACCGTTGCTACAGTTCGTCGTGCCGAGACACCACGTGATGATCGGGTGTGATAAGCTCTACGTTCACATACAACGGGTGCAAGCCAGTTTTGCACACGCGGAATACTCGGGTTAAACTTGACGAGCCTAGCATATGCAGATATGGCCTCGGAACACTGAGACTGAAAGGTAGAGCGTGAATCATATAGTAGATATGATCAACATAGTGACGTTCACCATTGAAAACTACTCCATCTCACGTGATGATCGGACATGGTTTAGTTGATATGGATCACGTGATCACTTAGATGATTAGAGGGATGTCTATCTAAGTGGGAGTTCTTAAGTAATTTGATTAATTGAACTTTAATTTATCGTGAACTTAGTACCTGATTGTATTTTGCATATCTATGTTGTTGTAGATAGATGGCGCGTGCTGTTGTTCCATTGAATTTTAATGTGTTCCTAGAGAAAGCTAAGTTGAAAGATGATGGTAGCAATTACACGGACTTGGTCCGTAACTTCGGGATTATCCTCATTGCTGCACAGAAGAATTACATCCTGGAAGCACCACTAGGTGACAAACCTGTAGCAAGAGCAACTCCAGATGTTGTGAACACCTGGCAGAGCAAAGCTGATGACTACTCGATAGTTTAGTGTGCCATGCTTTACGGCTTAGAACCGGGACTACAACGATGTTTTGAACGTCATGGAGCATATGAGATGTTCTAGGAGTTGAAGTTAATATTTCAAGAAAATGCCTGGATTGAGAGATACGAAGTCTCGAATAAGTTCTACAACTGCAAAATGGCACTACAAGAAATATGTCAACTTGTGACCCTCACTATTGGCCGCTGAAAGGTCATAGTTTTTCATTTGCGACCTTTTTGTGACCAAAAACAGAAGGTCAAAAGCTGGCGGTCGTAAACTGAAATTAGCGACCTTCTCTGTGAGAAGGTCGTAGACGTTTACGACCAAAACAGAAGGTCATTGAACCGATGACCTTCTGTTTTGGTCATTGTCTGTCTGCCCAGGCCACGTCGGATCCGACGTGGCAAACTGACGTGGCAAAATTACGACCAATTGAAAAGGTCGTTGACAAGATTCAGCCCGGTCCGATTCGGTGTCTATATGGGTCGAGCCCAACAATTCAGCCTTTTTAATATATATTTTTCTGTTAATTTTCGCTAGGTACATGGGCCTGGCCCAAAATTTGAGGAATTTTATATCTAGGCCATGGCCTTTCTGGCTCCAAAGTTTTTGTTTTTATTTTTTCCAAAAGATGAGCCCACTAGTGAATGGGACCCAGTTGTCAGGTTCTAATAAGTGGGTCCCAGTTGTCACTGTTATATTCTTTAGATCTCAATTTTCTAGTAAATAAATAACAATATTTAAATCCGAATAGAGAGAAAACAAAATGCTTCAAACAGTGCATGACTAATCCGAAAAATATGGTTCACATCATGAATACAACCAGAAAGAGCCAAACTTGGCACATTATTACAATCAAACATGGTTCACATCAGGTTTACAATAAAAGAATGTTCACATCAGGTAACACAGCTATCACAGTATAACTAGCTCCAATGCTTCTCCCAACTTGTTCATCCTGGACCTCACGACAAAACATGAATGAAGGACGGCATCTGCAAGTTATCAAGCAAAATGGTTAGAACAAGCAAAATGTGACATTTTTATCATTTAAGCATAGAAGAACAGGGTCGACAACATTTCGATGTTTGAAAAATGAACCAGGATTTCAATCTTTGAACAACAAAAAATTGATACAGTAGATCATTTGCGGTTTAAATCAACCCCTAAGGAGAGACACGTTGACACATTCATTTGGCAACATCTGTATAAATTGAACCTCATAAACATGCAATGTGGAATTTGTATCTCAAAGAAGTATACATACTCATCAGGTTTAATTAGCACATAAACATGCAATGTGGAATTTGTATCTCAAAGAAGTATACATACTTATCAGGTTTAATTAGCACAGAGAAGCCAAATGCTACTAACTCATGATTAGTACACAAGACAGGATTCAGCAAAGTAAACAAGAAGGTCGCTACAGTACAAAAGTGAGCTCATTACACAGAATAAATGAGTGGAACTACAGTACATCCTCTAAATTGTCATGTTCACAAGATTAAAAGTAAGCGCAACATAAGCATATGAGTTTTGTTTGGCACCACCACATATAACATAGCAACGCCAACGTGAAAAGTTTCCGCATTATTGCCATATGTTTCCTCGGAATCATACTACACAGAGAAGGGTTCAGCCTCAAGTCTTAACTAGCCTTACATGGTGGAGTACAGATTTCCTTCTGTACAAGTGGACGTTGATGGTGTTATCTCCTTTGTCACAGGAGGACCCCACATGCAGTGGCTACATAAACAAGAAGCATCAACTTAAGTTGCAACCCGCAACAGAAACACTTGCAAAAATCGAGCACCCGGGTGTTTGGCAGGAGTACTACCTTGTGGATGTCGCCCATGAAGTGTGAGAGGAACAAGAGTGCCTCCATGATTTTATAGTACGGCGCAAGATAGCTATCATCATTAAACAATTCAAGATTGAAGAATTCAAAACATGTGAATTGCAGTAAATTATAGCTTGGGTATTCTCTACATGAAGCTTGTCCTTGTCCTGGAAACAGAAATTAAACATCAGTGTAAGCCACTTTCTTGTATGGGACAGAGCTGTACAATGGCAAAGAAAACAAAAACATCACTCACCCACAGCTTGAGGACTCTGGGCTCTGAATCAAGCACCAAATGAACACATCAGTTGCCTCCCTGTCAAGCTCTGCATTATCCAAATATAATACACAGGTAAGCTAACTGGAATTTGCAAAACAAAATTAAACCGGCTCTATATTGCAGAATGAACACATTTCCACTCACTTTCTTGAATTGCCTTCACAGCCAACAACAAAAGCTGGCGATGCTTGCTTCACAGCCTTAGAGCACCAACAAGAGACAGTTCCTTTATTGTTGGGTATGCTGCTTCCAACCTTTCTGTAGCCTAAAGAATTCAATTCAGAGGTATTAGAATAT
Source organism: Triticum urartu (assembly GCF_056163025.1). Lineage (NCBI taxonomy): Eukaryota > Viridiplantae > Streptophyta > Magnoliopsida > Poales > Poaceae > Triticum > Triticum urartu. Next base: position 421,942,852 of record NC_141877.1, on the reverse strand, counting down.
TGTCTCATATTAAACATACCAAGGAAAAGATACAAAATAGTATGTATTGAACTGAGTTGAATTAGAGGACTACTATGGTTGTTTTGTTAATAGATACTCAAGAATTACTTGAACAAGAAAAGATACAAAATAACCAGTTGTCCAGTACAACTGCTACTACTACTTGTTTATATACCCAAGTGTCTCGATAGTGCATATTTCGCTTGTGAAACCTATAATGTCTCAAAATGTTAGTTAGAGCTCTATGCATAATACTTTGGAGGAAAACTGTGCAAACACTCAAGAACTGGTGCATATTTTGTTTGTGAAACCTATAAGGTCTCAAAATGTTAGTTAGAGCTCTATGCAGAATACTTTGGAGGAAACCTGTGCAAATGCTCAAGAACTGGTACTTGTTGTACCAGGAACAGGATGCGGTAGTGGAGCTTCAAGAAAAATATTTAGGGGCCAAAACTAAGAGGAAAACACCAATTGTTCACATTGAAGATTGAACACATATGTCATTCTGGCATATCCTTAAAGGAACAATTCTCATAACAGGAACACAAGAGAGGGCTGTTGATTTTGATGAGAACTAAATCAGAGCACTACTAATGTCATTCTGTTAACGGATACTCAAACATTACTGGAACAAGAAGATTTGCAAAACATCTAGTTGTCCACTACAAGTGCTACTTGTTTTTCCACACGAGTCTAATCTAGGTACATCCCTTCACAAGTAGCATATCTCATACAGAAACAAGCAAACAAAACAATAATAGAAGTATGTTCACACCCTGTTGCCCACATCAGCATTTTCGCATAGCTTACCGCTCAGAAATCAGCATTAGTCTAGCCTCTTGCTATCATGTGAGTCCAGGAGGTCCAATGGTTATTATGATTATCATGCATTACATATACAGCAGCTCGCTCATCCTAGAAATCCACAACCTTTTCTGTGATGCTTGTCATGGGACAGTGAAGTGACCTATCAATCACATAACACAGTCCTAGAGAAACGTCTCTATTTTCCCCTAAACTAAACCAAGATAGTATGTATTGCGGCTACAACCAACCAGCAGAACCTCCGCGACCTGTAGTTCAAGAACAAGCACATACAAGCTAGTTAGATAAAAGGATCACATATCTACAGTACCTTCAAACATAGTGGCGTGCATATAAATATTACAAAGTAGATCATCTATATGTGGATTCAAGCTCCTATGATTAAGTCGCTCTGTTACCAACGACTGAAAGACAAGCGATAACATTCTAAGTATTATATATGTGCATTCAGTAGCTTTCTAACATGTATCCAAGCAAGAACCCAGAGGTAAAAACTGAACCTAAATTAACATTAACTGAAACCAGCCCTGTATTAGAATGTAGAACTGACGACCACAAACCAGCCCTGAACTCATTGCACACAGTTGCAAAAGCACATTATGCAACAGCAATACAGCATCAGTGTGTGTGTGTGTGTGCCGCGGTTACCTACATATCCTACTAAGCGAAGTCGGCAGTCAGGTTGTTGGTCTGGTACTTGTATATGCATTGTAGCAAAGAAGAATCGTTTCCTCTACAGAATTTCTACCTGAAGCTGGGTTGCCATGGCCAGCATGCAACAACAGCAAAAACCAGTAGCGGCAACGGTGCTACCAAGTAGTGGCAGCGGAGCATCAGCAGTGCAAGAGTAGCAGAAGCAGTGAGCAGCTGCAGCATCTGGCGAGCAGCAGTAGTATCCGGCAGCAGGCAGTACAAGATAGCAGGAGCAGCGGCAACAGTAAGCAAGCGAGGGGGCACGACGACACGAGCGGGGTGCGACCGGCGAGCAGGCGGGAGCAAGCGCACGACGGCGGGCACGAAATACACATGCGCAAGGTCACGGCTGCAGGCGGCAGGGGGATGCAGGCGCACGCGGACGCGAAGCTTCGGCCATGGTGGACTCGGTGAGCGCAGGCAACATACGGCGACGGATCGAGGGGGCCAAACAAGGGGGCCGGCTGAGGAGCTCACCGCGGTGCAGATGACGAGCTCGGGGAGGCCGAAGACGGCGGGGCAGCGATGGCGACGCAGATCGACGGCGGAAGGCGCGCGGCGGCCGACGGGAAAGAAGCTTGGATCCGGGGATGTGGGGGAGCCCAGCTTGAACTGGTGGCCGTAGTCGATGCAGAGGGGAGCTGCGGAGCTCGTGGACACCTTCCCATGTCGCCATGTGGTGGGTGAGGAGGTGCGGATCCGGCGATGTGGGGGCGCCCAGCTTGAGCTGCGGAGCGGGTGGGGCAGCGAGGTCGGGGAGGAAGGGTTGCCGTGCCGGGAGAGGAGTGGATCGGGAGGGGGTGGCGGCGGCGGGGAGAGGAGTGGATCGGGAGGGGGAAGGGTGCGACGGGGGGATCGATCTGAGCTAGGGTTTGGGCTGCGGGTGGGAGGTATCTCTTTTTCTTTTCTTTTCTTTTCTTTTTTTTCTGTATGGAAAGATGGATGGATGGATGTGGGATGGAGAGATGGTGGATGGATGGATGGATGGATGGACGCCATGTCATCAATCCGTGGGAATGATTCTGATTGGTTTGGAAAACCAGTGATTTAAAAGAGTTTCCAAGTACTAAAACTACAGGGATTTTGTGAAGTAGCTATCAAAAATATTTTGCAAAAGGGTACCACATAAATTTTCACTAGAGTTAGACCATATTTTATAGATAAGGACCAATTTTTACGCATTTCTCATCTTTCTAGCTATTTTTAATCATTTTCCGAGTGGCAAAAATGGTTTTTTTGTGAAGGACCTACCAAATATTTGTTGTAAAATTGTACCAAATCAATTTTCTAAAATACTAGGCCATGTTTAATGCACAATTAACCAAATGGTTGGGTGTCAAAAGCCTTGATCCAGCTCTAGTGAAAAAGATAAATTTCCGCCAATTCAGTAGGAAGCGGGTCAAATTTGAACTGTAGCTGGCTCATAGTTTGCTCTTTATTTTTTTCAAAAATAATTTCTAGGTACATAAGTATCTATTTAATCAGAGAAACATCAAAAGGTTTTCAAGATTCAACAACTAGCTAGGAACGGTCATTCCCGCCGTTTTAACCGCATTTTGAAACGGGCATAAAAAATTCAAAAAAAATCAAAAAATTGGAAAACCTTCGCATCGTGTCATTATATGTGACCAAGTTAGCAGGAAAAATAATAAACTTGTAATACAGCAATTATTTTTAAAAAAGTGTTCTCAGAAATGAGCTATCATCTGTGAAGATTCATGGCTTTCAAGCCAAATGATCAATCTTATGGCCACATTCATGGCATAGTTTGTTCAAATGATCTCATATTGTGCGCAAGGGTGCATCTTGGAATGGCAAACAATCTTGCCTAAGGGAGTTTTCATTTTCTTTGGACGAAAAATCAATTTTCCATTTTCGGAGAGCCCGAATTGAGTTTTTTTTTTGTGAAGGACCTACCATATATTTGTTGCAAAATGTGACCAAAACAATTTTCTAAAATACTAGGTCATATTTAGTGCACAATTGACCAAATAGCTGGGTGTCAAAAGCCTTGATCCACCTCTGCTGAAAAAGACAAATTCCTACCGATTCAGCGGGAAGCGGGTCAAATTTGAACTGCAGCTGCCTCATAGTTCGCTCTTTATTTTTTCCAAAAATCATTTTTAGGTACATAAGTATATATTTAGCAGAGAAGCATCAAAAGTTTTCCAAGATTCAACCACTAGCTAGGAACGGTCAAGTCCACCGTTTTGACTGCATTTCGAAACGGGCATAAAAAAATTCAAAAAACATCAAAAAAAATCAAAAAATCGGAAAACCTTCGCATTGTGTCATTATATGTGACCAAGTTTCCAGGAAAAATAATAAACTTGTAATACGGCAATTATTTTTAAAATGTGTTCTCAGAAATGAGCTATCATGCGTGAAGATTCAGGGTTTTCAAGCCAAATGATCAATCTTATGGCCACATTCATTGCATAGTTTGTTCAAATGATCTCATATTGTTTACAAGGGTGCATCTTGGAATTCCAAACAATGTAGCCTAAGGGAGTTTTCATTTTCTTTGCACAGAAAATCCATTTTCCATTTTCCAAGTGCCCGAATTGAGTTTTTTTTGTGAAGGAGCTACCATATATTTGTTGCAAAATTGAAACAAATCAATTTTTTAAAATACTAGGTCATATTTAGTGCACAATTGACCAAATGGTTGGGTGTCAAAATCCTTGATCCACCTCTGGTGAAAAAGACAAATTCCCGGCGATTCAATAGGAAGCGGGTCAAATTTGAACTGTAGATGCCTCATAGTTCGCTCTTTATTTTTTCCAAAAATCATTTCTAGGTACATAAGTATCTATTTAATCAGATAAACATCAAAAGTTTTCCAAGATTCAACCACTAGCTAGGAACGGTCAAGCCCACCGTTTTGACCGCATTTCGAAACGGGCATAAAAAATTCAAAAAAAATCAAAAAAATGGAAAACCTTCGCATTGTGTCATTATATGTGACCAAGTTTCCAAGAAAAATAATAAACTTGTAATACAGCAATTATTTTAAAAAACTGTTCTCAGAAATGAGCTATCATGCGTGATGATTCAGGGTTTTCAAGCCAAATGATCAATCTTACGGCCACATTCATGGCATAGTTTGTTCAAATGATCTCATATTGTGCGCAAGAGTGCATCTTGGAATTCCAAACAATGTAGGCTAAGGGAGTTTTCATTTTCTTTGCACAGAAAATTCATTTCCCATTTTCTGAGTGCCCGAATTGAGTTTTTTTGTGAAGGAGCTACCATATATTTGTTGCAAAATTGGACCAAATCATTTTTCTAAAATATTAGGCCATATTTAATGCATAATTAACAAAATGGTTGGGTGTCAAAAGTTTTGATCCACCACTTGTGAAAAAGACAAATTTCTACCGATTCAATAGGAAGTGGGTCAATTTTGAACCGCATCTACCTTATAGTTTGCTCTTTATTTTTAGAAAAATTATTTATAGGTATATAAGTATCTATTTAATCAGAAATATATGGTTTGGTGGCGATACATCGAGGTTTGGATGGTGGACGAGGGCCCCAACTCCAGAGCGCGTAAACTCGCATGCCCGCCGCGTGGTCACCACGTGACCGTGGCGTTGCCATGTTTTCTGGGCGGCCTAGGCATGTCTAGGGGGTTGGGCACTCCCCAGGCAGGTGCTAGGAAGAAAATTACAACATAAGATTCTCACGAGGAGACCGAACTATGCTCAAACATGAATTAGCAGCCAAGTGTTTGATTAGCGATACGGGAAATGCACGTGGCCAATGGGCGTGAGTTTTGGCTGAGGATGATCATCTACTAACAAGATTGTCTTCACAATTTTTTAGCTCAAAAGGAGGAGCCTAGGTGGTACTTGCTTTGCAAAGTACCACACTGGACAGAAATATGAATGTTGAAGCTGGGCTCAAAATAATGAATGGATTGAGCTGAAATTTCATGGGGGTGGTTATTTGGGCATAGGAAAGCACTGTAGAAAATTCATACCATTTGGACATGCCAAAGTGGTACTTCCTTCACAATGCTATTCCCTGGACAGAAACTTGGGAAAATTAGCGAGAGAAATTGGATAAATAAAATGAGCTCAAATTTGGTGTAGGTAAGTTAAATAGGTATGGTCATGCCCTGGTAAATTTTCAGATCATTTGGGTAAGCCTAGCTAGTACTTCACAAAGTTTCTCTCGAGATAGAAACTTTGGAAATTTCCTGAGAAAGATTTACCAGGAAAATGGAGCTGAATATTATCATGTGGCAATGATTTGGGTATGGAAGACTGCCCAAAAAGTTTGAGGGTAATAGGAGGGATATGGATAACACTTGCTTTGCAATGTGCCAATCTGGCCATAAAATATAAATTGAACCTGGGCTCAACTAGATGATTTGACTGAGCTGCAATTTGGAGGAGGGTGATAATTTGGGCATATGAAGGAACTATATAAATTTCATGTCATTTGGATATATAAAAATGGTACTTCCTTCACAATGCTTCTAGGTGGAAAAAAACTTTGGAAATTTGCCGAGGAAGATTTACTAGGCAAATGGAGTTGAATTTTTTCATGAGGCAATGATTTGGATAGGAAAGAGTGCCCAAAAAATTTGAGGGCAATCAAGAATATATAAATAGCACTTCCTTCACAAAGTATTATTGTGAACAAAATAGGAAAATGAATATTGTTGAATTATTTTTGAACTAGGCAAGGAAGGATTTTTACATATTTGACGAAGATATGACCCAAAGAATTTATGAGATTTTTTGGGGAATTTTGGGAATGACAGAAATATAGGATGCTTCACAACCTAGGGCAAAAATTGACACATGGACATGACACATAGGCAAAACTGATGAGATGGCGCCTAGTCATCACAACCCACCACAATTTACAAGGCTATGACCATCTATATTGGTTGTTAACAACTAGAGATAAGGCAGCGGACCAGCGTTGTTTGCTTTATGACCATTTCGTGTAAGGAAATTATGACCTTTCTGACCAAAATGGTCGCAATGGTTTAGGGTTTGGAGCCCCCCCCCCCCCGAACAGCTTTTGACCAATTGGTCTCAAATGGTCATAGATCTATGACCAATTCTTCCAGGGTCACTGACAGAAGGTCACTAATTGACATATTTCTTGTAGTGTGGAGGAGAATAGTTTTGTCAGTGAACATATACTCAGAAAGTCTGACTACCACAACCACTTGACTCAGCTGGGAGTTAATCTTCCTGATGATAGTGTCATTGACAGAGTTCTTCAATCACCGCCACCAAGCTACAAGAGCTTCATGATGAACTATAATATGCAAGGGATGTTTAAGACAATTTTCGAGCTCTTCGCAATGCTAAAGGCTGCGGAGGTAGAAATCAAGAAGGAGCATCAAGTGTTGATGGTCAACAGGACCACCAGTTTCAAGAAAAAGGGTAAAGGGAACAAGGGGAACTTCAAAAAGAACGGCAAGCAAGTTGTTGCTCAAGTGAAGAAGCCCAAGTCTGGACCTAAGACTGAGACTGAGTGCTTCTACTGCAAAGGGACTGGTCGCTGGAAGCGGAACTGCCCCAAGTATTTGGCGGAGAAGAAGGATGGCAAAGTGAAAGGTATATTTGATATACATGTTATTGATGTGTACCTTACTAATGCTCACAGTAGTGCCTGGGTATTTGATACTGGTTCTGTTGCTAATATTTGCAACTCGAAACAGGGGCTACGAATTAAGCGAAGATTGGCTAAGGACGAGGTGACGATGCGCGTGGGAAATGGTTCCAAAGTCGATGTGATCGTCGTCGGCACGCTACCTCTACATCTACCTTCAGGATTAGTTTTAGACCTAAATAATTGTTATTTGGTGCCAGCGTTGAGCATGAACATTATATCTGGATCTTGTTTGATGCGAGACGGTTATTCATTTAAATCAGAGAATAATGGTCATTCTATTTATATGAATAATATCTTTTATGGTCATGCACCCTTGATGAGTGGTCGGTTTTTACTAAATCTTGATAGTAGTGATACACATGTTCATAGTATTGAAGCCAAAACATATAAATTTAATAATGATAGTGCAACTTATTTATGGCACTGCCGTTTAGGTCATATTGGTGTAAAGCGCATGAAGAAACTCCATGCTGATGGACTTTTGGAATCACTTGATGCTTGTGAACCATGCCTCATGGGCAAGATGACTAAGACTCCATTCTCCGGAACAATGGAGCGAGCAACAGGCTTGTTGGAAATAATACATACTGATGTATGCGGTCCGATGAGTGTTGATGCTCGCGGCGGGTATTGTTATTTTCTTACCTTCACATATGATTTGAGCAGATATGGGTATATCTACTTGATGAAACATAAGTCTGAAACATTTGAAAAGTTCAAAGAACTTCAGAGTGAAGTGGAAAATCATCGTAACAAGAAAATTAAGTTTCTACGATCTGATCATGGAGGTGAATATTTGAGTTATGAGTTTGGTCTTCATTTGAAACAATGCGGAATAGTTTCGCAACTCACGCCACCTGGAACACCACAGCGTAATGGTGTGCCTGAACGTCGTAATCGCACTTTATTAAATATGGTGCGATCTATGATGTCTCTCATTGATTTACGGCTATCGTTTTGGGGTTATGCTTTAGAGATGGCTGCATTCACATTAAATAGGGCACCATCAAAATCCGTTGAGACGACACCTTATGAACTATGGTTTGGCAAGAAACCCAAGTTGTCGTTTCTTAAAGTTTGGGGATGCGATGCTTATGTGAAAAAGCTTCAACCTGACAAGCGCGAACCCAAATCAGAGAAATATGTCTTCATAGGATACCCAAAGGAGACTGTTGGGTACACCTTCTATCACAGATCCGAAGGCAAGATATTCGTTGCTAAGAATGGATCCTTTCTAGACAAGGAGTTTCTCTCGAAAGAAGTGAGTGGGAGGAAACTAGAACTTGACGAGGTAATTGTACCTACTCCCTTGTTGGAAAGTAGTTCATCAGAAAAACCAGTTCCATTGATTCCTACACCAGTAAGTGAGGAAGCTAGTGATGATGATCATGAAACTTCAGATCAAGTTACTACCGAACCTCGTAGGTCAACCAGAGTAAGATCCGCACCATAGTGGTACGGCAATCCTGTTCTGGAAGTCATGTTACTTGACCATGACGAACCTACGAACTATGAGGAAGTGATGATGAGCCCAGATTCCGCAAAATGGCTTGAGGCCATGAAATCTGAGATGGGATCCATGTATGAGAACAAAGTGTGGACTTTGGTTGACTTGCCCGTTGATCGGCAAGCCATAGAGAATAAATGGATCTTCAAGAAGAAGACTGACGCTGACGGTAATGTTACTGTCTACAGAGCTGGACTTGTTGCGAAAGGTTTTCGACAAGTTCAAGGAGTTGACTATGATGAGACCTTCTCACCCGTAGCGATGCTTAAGTCTGTCCGAATCATATTAGCAATTGCCGCATTTTATGATTATGAAATTTGGCAAATGAATGTCAAAACTGCATTCCTTAATGGATATCTTAAAGAAGAGTTGTATATGATGCAAACAGAAGGTTTTGACGATCCAAAAGGTGCTAACAAAGTGTGCAAGCTCTAGCGATCCATTTATGGACTAGTTCAAGCCTCTCGGAGTTGGAATATACGCCTTGATAGTGTGATCAAAGCATATGGTTTATACAGAATTTTGGAGAAGCCTGTATTTACAAGAAAGTGAGTGGGAGCTCTATAGCATTTGTGATATTATATGTGGATGACATATTATGTATCGGAAATGATACTGAAATTCTAAATAGCATAAAAGGATACTTGAATAAGAATTTTTCAATGAAAGACCTCGGTGAAGCTGTTTATATATTGGGCATCAAGACCTATAGAGATAGATCAAGATGATTAATTGGACTTTCACAAAGCACATACCTTGATAAAGTTTTGAAGAAGTTCAAAATGGATCAAGCAAAGAAAGGGTTCTTGCCTATGTTACAAGGTGTGAAGTTGAGTCAGACTCATTGCCCGACCACTGCAAAAGATAGAGAGAAAATGAAAATCATTCCCTATGCTTCAGCCATAGGTTCTATCATGTATGCAATTCTGTGTACCAGACCTGATGTGTGCATTGCTATCAGTTTAGCAGGGAGGTACCAAAGTAATCCAGGAGTGGATCATTGGACAGCGGTCAAGAACATCCTGAAATACCTGAAAAGGACTAAGGATATGTTTCTCGTTTATGGAGGTGACAAAGAGCTCGTCGTAAACAGTTACATCGATGCAAGCTTTGACACTGATCAGGATGACTCTAAGTCACAAACCGGATACGTATTTTTATTAAATGGTGGAGCTGTCAGTTGGTGCAGTTCCAAACAAAGCGTCATGGCGGGATCTACATGTGAAGCGGAGTACATAGCTGCTTCAGAAGCAGCAAATGAAGGAGTCTAGATGAAGGAGTTCATATCCGATCTAGGTGTCATACCTAGTGCATCGGGTCCAATGAAAATCTTTTGTGACAATACTGGTGCAATTGCCTTGGCAAAGGAATACAGATTTCACAAGAGAACCAAGCACATCAACAGACACTTCAATTCCATCCGCGATCAAGTCAAGGAGGGAGACATAGAGATTTGCAAGATACATACGGATCTGAATGTTGCAGACCCGTTTACTAAGCCTCTCCCACGAGCAAAGCATGATCAGCACCAAGACTCCATGGGTGTTAGAATCATCACAATGTAATCTATATTATTGACTCTAGTGCAAGTGGGAGACTGAAGGAAATATGCCCTAGAGGCAATAATAAAGTTGTTATTTATATTTCCTTATATCATGATAAATGTTTATTATTCATGCTAGAATTGTATTAACCAGAAACTTAGTACATGTGTGAATACATGGACAAACAGAGTGTCACTAGTATGCCTCTACTTGACTAGCTCGTTAATCAAAGATGGTTAAGTTTCCTAGCCATGGACAAAGAGTTGCCATTTGATGAACGGGATCACATCATTAGAGAATGATGTGATTGACTTGACCCATCCGTTAGCTTAGCTCGATGATCGTTTAGTTTATTGATATTGCTTTCTCCATAACTTATACATGTTCCTATGACTATGAGATTATGCAACTCCCGAATACCGGAGGAACACTAAGTGTGCTATCAAACGTCACAACGTAACTGGGCGACTATAAAGATGCTCTACAGGTGTCTCTGATGGTGTTTGTTGAGTTGGCATAGATCAAGATTAGGATTTGTCACTCCGTGTATCGGAGAGGTATCTCTGGGCCCTCTCGGTAATGCACATCACTATAAGCCTTGCAAGCAATGTGACTAATGAGTTAGTTACGGGATGTTGCATGATGTCTACTACACAACTTTCTTCTTGTAGACGTTGTTGGGCCTCCAAGTGCAAAGGTTTGTAGGACAGTAGCAAATTTCCCTCAAGTGGATGACCTAAGGTTTATCAATCCGTGGGAGGCGTAGGATGAAGATGGTCTCTCTCAAACAACCCTGCAACCAAATAACAAAGAGTCTCTTGTGTCCCTAACACACCCAATACAATGGTAAATTGTATGGGTGCACTAGTTCGGCAAAGAGATGGTGATACAAGTGCAATATGGATGGTAGATATAGGTTTTTGTAATCTGAAAATATTAAAACAGCAAGGTAGCAAGTGGTAAAAGTGAGCGTAAACGGTATTGTAATGCGTTGAAACAAGGCCTAGGGTTCATACTTTCACTAGTGCAAGTTCTCTCAACAATAATAACATAATTGGATCATATAACAATACCTCAACATGCAACAAAGAGTCACTCCAAAGTCACTAATAGTGGAGAACAAACGAAGAGATTATTGTAGGGTACGAAACCACCTCAAAGTTATCCTTTCTGATCGATCTATTCTAGAGTTTGTAGTAAAATAACACGAAGCTATTCTTTCCGTTCAATCTATCCTAGAGTTCGTACTACAATAACACCTTAAGACACAAATCAACCAAAACCCTAATGTCACCTAGATACTCCAATGTCACCTCAAGTATCCGTGGATATGATTATATGATATGCATCACACAATCTCAGATTCATCTATTCAACCAACACAAAGAAATTCAAAGAGTGCCCCAAAGTTTCTACCGGGGAGTCAAGACGAAAATGTGTGTCAACCCCTATGCATAAGTTCACGTGGTAATGGAACTCGCAAGTTGATCACCAAAACATACATCAAGTGGATCACGTGAATATCCCATTGTCACCACAGATAAGCACATGCAAGACATACATCAAGAGTTCGCAAATACTTAAAGACTCAATCTGATAAGATAACTTCAAAGGGAAACTCAATCCATTACAAGGGAGTAGAGGGGGAGAAACATCATAAGATCCAACTATAATAGCAAAGCTCGCGATACATTAAGATTGTGCGAAACAAGAACACGAGAGAGAGAGAGAGAGAGAGAGATCAAACACATAGCTACTGGTACATACCCTCAGCCCCGAGGGTGAACTACTCCCTCCTCGTCATGGAGAGGGCCGAGATGATGAAGATGGCCGCTGGAGAGGGATTCCCCACTCCGGCAGGGTGCCGGAACGGGTCTAGATTGGTTTTCGATGGCTATAGAGGCTTGCGGCGGCGAAACTCCCCATCTAGGTTATTTTCTGGAGGTTTCGGTATTTATAGGAATTTTTGGCGTCGGGAACAAGTCAGGGAGGTGCCCGAGTCGTCCACGAGATAGGGCGGCGCGCCCCGGGGGTAGGGCGCGCCCCACACCCTCATGGACGGACCGGGACTCTTCTGGCCCAACTCTTTTACTCCAGGGGCTTCTTTTGGTCCATAAAAATTCATCAAAAATTGGCACGTCCATTGGACTCCGTTTGGTATTCTTTTTCTGTAAAACTCAAAACAAGGAAAAAACAGAAACTTGCACTGGGCTCTAGGTTAATAGGTTAGTCCCAAAAATCATATAAAATAGCATATAAATGCATGTAAAACATCCTAGATGGATAATATAATGGCATGGAACAATAAAAAATTATAGATACGTTGGAGACGTATCAAGCATCCCCAACCTTAATTCCTGCTCGTCCTCGAGTAGGTAAATGATAAAAACAGAATTTTTGATGTGGAATGCTATCTAACATAATTATCAATGTAATTTTCTTTATTGTGGCATGAATATTCAGATCCATAAGATTCAAGACAAAAGTTTAATATTGACATAAAAATAATAATACTTCAAGTATACTAACAAAGCAATCATGTATTCTCAAAATAACATGGCCAAAGAAAGTTATCCCTACAAAATCATATAGTCTGGCTATTCTATATCTTCATCGAAAGAATATTTAAATCATGCACAACCCCGGTGACAAGCCAAGCAATTGTTTCATACTTTTGATATTCTCAAACTTTTTCAATCTTCACGTAATACATGAGCGTGAGCGATGGACATAGCACTATAGGTGGAATAGAATGGTGGTTGTGGAGAAGACAAAAAGGAGAGGATAGTCTCACATCAACTAGGCGTATCAATGGGCTATGGAGATTGTCAGTGTCAAAATGGGCAGATCTCGGGTAGGGGGTCCCGAACTGTGCGTCTAGGATCGATGGTAACAGGAGACGGGGGACACGATGTTTACCCAGGTTCGGGCCCTCTCTATGGAGGTAATACCCTACGTCCTACTTGATTGATCTTGATGAATATGAGTGTTACAAGAGTTGATATACCACGAGATCGTAATGGCTAAACCCTAGAAGCTTAGCCTGTATGACTATGGTAATGAGTATATCCTTTCCGGACCAACCCCTCTGGTTTATATAGACACTGGGGGGGAATCTAGGGTTACATAGAGTCTGTTACATAAGAAGGAATCTTCATAGTCGATCGCCAAGCTTGCCTTCCACACCAAGGAGAGTCCAATCCAGACACAGGTACAGTCTTCGGCCTTCATGTCTTCACAGCCCATCAGTCCTGCCCATGGATAACATGTCGGGCGCCCGAGAAACCCTTAGTCCAGGACTCCCTCAGTAGCCCTGAACCTGGCTTCAATGACGAGGAGTCCGGCGTGCAGATTGTCTTCGGCATTGCAAGGCGGGTTCCCTTCTATCCGAACTTCAAGATAGTCTTCGGATGCGATGATAGTATCCGGACCTGTCACACACACACACCATACATAACCGCAAAGAGAATATATTTTTACATGAGTCTAATCTGATAATGACCTCACGTCTGTCCAGGCATAATTTCGAATCGTTTTTCGTCTGCCGCTCCACGTTTCGAGACGCGGTTGCCATTGGCACGTCTTGTCGATGCAGAGATCGTGTCCCCTTATTACGGGATTCTCATCAATACGGGCGTGGGCGACCCAACTGTGCCGTTTGCATGACCCTTGGGAATAGGCAAGTTTAAGGCGAGTGGGGAGACGCTTGATATCCATGGCCTTTTATAAGGGGATAATGATTCCCTTTCTTTACCCACACCTCGGCTCCTCCTCAGTCCTTTCATCCCTGAGCTCCAGCGCCCAAGCTTTTAGCTTTTCCCTCGTCCGAGAAAGCACTCCAGAGATGTCCGGATCCGGAGCTAGGGGCAAGTGGATGGCCTCCTCCGTCAAGAAGAGGGATATCAAGGTGCTCCGGGAGACTGGATATCTGGCCAAGGAGATCGCTCACCGACTCCCGGACAAGGGACAGATCATCCCTACTCTAGAGCCCCACGAGAGGGTTGTGTTCCTCACACATTTCGTCTGTGGGCTGGGCTTCCCTCTTCACCCCTTTGTCCATGGACTGATGTTTTACTATGGGCTAGACTTCCATGACCTATCCCCCAACTTCATCCTCAACATCATGGCATTCATTGTCATGTGCGAGGCCTTTCTCCGCATCCCGCCTCATTTCGGCCTATGGCTGAAGACCTTCAATGTGAAGCCGAAGGTGGTGAGCGGCCAACAAGCAGAGTGTGGAGGAGCCATGGTAGGCAAGATGCCCAACGTTACCTGGCCCGAAGGCTCATTTGCAGAGACAGTGAAAGGGCGGCAATAGGGGTGGTTCTATATCACCAAGCCGCGTGGCGCCAACTGGGTGGCGGCCCCCGAATTCCGATCCGGAATCCCGATGCGGCTCACCTCCTGGCAAGAGAGAGGCCTAACCTGTGGTCCCTCGGACGAGCTGACTGGGCTCCATACGTGCATCCAGAGCATGATAGATAGGAAGATCAATCTTGTCAACGTGGTCCAGGTCATGCTCATTCGTCGGGTCCTTCCGTGCCAACGCCGGACTTGCTATCTGTGGGAGTATGATCCAGCCAAGCACCAGACGTTACTAGAGCTCTTCGGCATGACGCACGAAGAAATCTGGAAAGTGCTCTTCAAGGCCGGCGAGACACCACCGCCCATGACCGAAGATCACAGGCTTAGCTTAAAACACCAGGCTAACCCGGTAAGTTCTTTTAATGTTTTCAAGGCGTACCCTTTACTAGCATATTTTGAGAAAAAGCCTAAGCTTTCCTACCCGTGTTTTCAGGCCTGGATCAAGATAGCTGAGGGGATTAACTGCCCGGCTCCGCTGCCCGAAGACTAAGAATTCCCATTACTGACGAAAATGCTTTTTCCAGCACCTTATGAGGTGCCAGAGAAGACGGCCAAGAAGGCGGCCAAAGGGGCCAAGAAGGGCCCTCGCCAAAAAGGCGCTCCGGACATGATGTCCGAAGATGAGACTTCCTCTTCGTCCATTGACGATGACGATGAAGAGGAAGAAGAAAGCGACTCCCCACCTAAAGTGGGGAGGAAGAAGAGAGCGGCCTCCACAAATTCGGAGGCGAAAGCGCCTAAGAGGGTTAGAGGCTCCCTAGCGGATAACTCCGTGTGGGATGTTGATAGCAGTCCGGAGCGACCTCGCCGGACCAAGCCTCAGGCCGCCTCGTAAGTACTAGAATCCAAAAACGTCTGGCCTTCCCGATTTGTAATATTGATATACCTTAAACCTTGCTATTGCAGTCCAGCACGCGATGGCTCCCCGCGATCCTCGACAAAGGGGTCGCTAGACTCAAAGGAGATGTCTAGCATGTCTCCGCCACCTGCTCATTCCGTCTCTCCCAAGGGTGATGACGAGGTGGTGTCACAAAAGACATTCCCCGACCGGGGGGGCTTCCAGAGATCGTCGGGGTGGCGCCCCAAGACGATTCCTCAGTCACCGGACACATGGGAGATAAAGCCCCTATGGGGACTGGTGACGGGGGCCGAGTTCCCTTCGGACCTGAGCCGAATACCATTCCGGAGATCTACACGGCTCCGGACTCCAGCGAACGACATTCCCCAAAAGGAGGGAATGTGCATGTTCCGCCGGTGACCTCTATCCAACCAGAGGCACCGGATAATCTGTTGGAGGCGCTACGAGGCGCCTCTATTGTGGATGAACACCGCGCCCTTATCCAGTTTGTAAAAAGGGGACTGACCGAAGCCTGCACTAGCTTTCTATCAGGCTTTGAGGTAAGTAATGCGTTTGTAGGAAGAATATCAAAGTATAAACAATAGCCCCTAATGCTATGTTCGGTGTTCGGAAAGAAAAAGCCGAACAGAGGATCAAGAAGAAATATCGCAGGAGTCTAACATAAGTTGTCCGTGTGAATAAGCAGGTATCGCTGCAGGCTGCCATCGCTCATGTTGTGGAGGTCTCCGGACTGAAGCGGAAACTGGAGCAGGCCAAGGCAGAGCTCGGCCTCAAGCAGCTAGAGGATAGCCAAGGTATGCAGTAACCTATGGGTACGTTTTAAGAAAAAATGAATAGTCCATCCGGACTGAGGTGTCATAAACTTTATTAGGGGCCACGACTGAGGTGGCAGCCCTCAAGAAGGCATTAGCCGAGGCCGAGGAGAAAGCGGCCAAGGAACGCACCGCGCGCGAGAAGCACGAGGCCCAGGTTGGCGAGGTGCAGCAATAGCTCCAGGGCGTGATCGAGAGATTTGAGTCCTTGGAGCGCGATTGTAAGGCGCAAGAGTTCGAACTGGCGAAGGCCCGCCAGAGCGCACAGGATGCACGAGCCGAAGCCCAGGACTCCCTCCAGGGAATTCAGGCGGCCAAGGAGATTGCGGTGGGTAATTCTTTCGCCATGCAAAGCAAGTATGTAGAAGAAACGTTCCTTGTACTTATCCGAATTTGCGTTTTCCAGGGGCGTTTACGAATCTGCCGTGCAGTATATCAGATGCTGCCGAGCATTATAGAGCCGAAGAAGGGATGTCTATGGAGAAGCTATTCTGGTCCCAATATCATGGACCCGAACATCCGTTGCCCTTCAGCGACCAACTAAAGCAGTTTGTCGAGCTGCACAGGTCGACAGAGCTAGCCATGAAGGACCTGGTAGTCTGGCTATGGTCTGCCGAGCCTATACCTAGCAACTACTTCGGACTTGTTAAGCGGCTTGTAAGTGCCTGTCCGCGGCTTGAAGCCGTGGAGCGGTCGGTCTATATTGAAGGTGCATGTATGGCCTTTGCCCACGTCAAGACGCATTGGGCAAAGTTGGATGCCAAGAAGCTGATGGCCGAGGGGCCGCCGGAGGGCAGGGAGCATCGTCGACCCGAGCTCTATTTTGATGGTGTCCTAGAGGGGTCCCGCCTTGTGGTGGAGCAATGTTTGAAGGATGTCATATTCTCATGAGAACATTTGTATTATCCTGTCCTGTAATATGGAACAATGATGTTATGTATTATAATGCTTGCGATTTACATTTTACCTCATGTGCGGCCGTTTATGAAATCTGAGGGTTGACCAGTCGTCGGCTTCTGCCCCCATGTAGATAGTACGGGGGTGTTCGGGATAAATATAAACACTCTTTACTCCACATTCTGGTCCTTAAAGGAGGTGTTTAGCGCAACGAACAAGGCAATCAGACTATGCGGCCTTTACCGCCCTCACTTAGCCATAGGAGTTGGACAATTAAGAAAGTTGACGAAGCCCCTGGTATTCGGAAGGCCGAACTAGGGGCGTTGTACATGCCTAATCGGAAGAACCAATTCTTCTCAAGAAGCGGAAAAATCTCTAACGATTTGGAACCTCTCGAACAGCTGACCAGCTCTCGCCGCATCATGACAGTCAGTTTTCGGCTTTCTCTACTGAGGTGCTCGTCCGGAAGAACCGGGACACCATCGCAATAGTTCTTCCTTTACTACCCTAGCCGATATAGCGGAACGTAAGGTAGTAAGCACAGGAGCCGGGCAACCCAACTATTGACGAAAGACATGATTCGGAGCCGATGCATGTAATTCTATAAGTTCGGGGTGCCGAACTATACTGGAAAAGTGTTCGGACTTTTATTGCCGTAATGCGAGGTGTAATGAAGCCCCTGGCGCAGTAATACGTACCATGGTGTACGTGTGCAATAAGTAATATATACAAAGGTGAGGAAACAGGAAAATTAAGTAATAAGCTGATGCCACCATTTATTCACCATTGTGATGTAATTAGTACGTCGGGGCGTACTTTGTGCAAGTAATGCAATAAACAAGTAAGGCTATTTAACATTCCCCAACCAAGGGCGAGCTGCGTGTGGGTATGTAAAACAAGTATGGCAATCGTTTAATAGAGACCACCTAGGGATTCCCTTGTATGCCAGAGCTCCTTGCCTCCTTGGTGTGTTCTGCAAACGGGTCGTCTGCACAGACCTTGAAAAGAGAAAAAACCCCGTAATAAAAAGAAAAAATAAAGGCATGCAAATCCCAGGGTCGGTCAAGCCGCACTGTGGATCGCGAGCGAGTTATGCCTCCGTCAGTATCCATGGGGTTTTGAGTGCGTAGTTATGTACGCACCGTACGGATGCCATTTCCTCATCGGGGCTGGGACGGAGGCCGAATTTACTAATTCAACTCTTGACGAACCGAGCTGCCCTGTTGCAGTGTAGTCCAGACCTTCTTGTCGATGTCCAGGGGCTCGGCGGCCGGATTATGGTGCCGCTTGAGAAGGCCGCTCTGTACTTCTGCTGCTAGGGCTGCGGCATGCTCCTCTGTATGGAGGGAACGTTCCATGTTTCCATTTACTGTAATGACATCGCATGGACCGGGCATCTTGAGCTTGAGATAAGCATAATGTGGCACCGCATTGACTCTAGCAAACGCAGTTCGTCCGAGCAGTGCGTGGTAGCCGCTGCGAAAGGGGGCGATATCGAAGATTAGCCCTTCGCTTCGGAAGTTATCCGAGGAACCGAAGACCACCTCCAGCATGATCGAGCCCGTATAACGGGCCTCTACGCCTGGTATAACTCTTTTAAAGGTAGTTATCGTGGGCTTGATTCGTGAGGGATTAATGCCCATTTTGCATACTGTATCCTGATAGAGCAGGTTGAGGCTGCTACCACCGTCCATTAGGACTCGTGTCATGTGAAATCCGTCGATGATTGGGTTGAGTACAAATGTGGCCGAACCGTCAAGACGGATGCTAGTTAGATGATCATGACGATCAAAGGTGATCGGGAATGACGACCATGGGTTGAATTTTGGGGCGACTACCGCATAAATGTCCCTGAGTGCGCGCTTGCACTCCCTTTTCGGGATGTGTGTAGCATATATCATGTTCACCGTTTTGACTTGAGGTGGGAATTTCTTCTGCCCCCCAGTGTTCAGCTGTCGGTGTCAAAACCGGCGAATCTCGGGTAGGGGGTCCCGAACTGTGCGTCTAGGATCCATGGTAACAGGAGACAGGGGACACGATGTTTACCCAGGTTCGAGCCCTCTCTATGGAGGTAATACCCTACGTCCTACTTGATTGATCTTGATGAATATGAGTGTTACAAGAGTTGATCTACCACGAGATCGTAATGGCTAAACCCTAGAAGCCTAGCCTGTATGACTATGGTAATGAGTATATCCTTTCCGGACCAAGTCCCTCGGTTTATAGACATCGGGGGGAATCTAGGGTTACATAGAGTCGATTACATAAGAAGGAATCGTCATAGTCGATCGCCAAGCTTGCCTTCCACGCCAAGGAGAGTCCAATTTGGACATAGGTACAGTCTTCGGCCTTCATGTCTTCACAGCCCATCGGTCCGGCCCATGGATAACAGGTCGGACGCCCGAGGACCCCTTAGTCCAGGACTCCCTCAGAGATGCCCATCAATAGATATCAATGTGAGTGAGTAGGGATTTCCATGCAACGGATGCACTAGAGCTATAAGTGTATGAAAGCGCAAAAGGAAACTAAGTGGGTGTGCATCCAACTTGCTTGATCACGAAGACCTAGGGCATTTTGAGGAAGCCCATCATGGGAATATACAAGCCAAGTTCTATAATGAAAAAATCCCACTAGTATATAAAGTGACAACATAGGAGACTCTCTATCATGAAGATCATGGTGCTACTTTGAAGCACAAGTGTGGTAAAAGGATAGTAGCATTGCCCCTTCTCTCTTTTTCTCTCATTTTTTATTTTTTATTTGGGCCTTTTCTCCTTTTTATGGCCTTTTTTAGTCTGGAGTCTCATCCCGACTTGTGGGGGAATCATAGTCTCCATCATCCTTTCCTTACTGGGACAATGCTCTAATAATGATGATCATCACACTTTTATTTAGTTACAACTCCAGAATTACAACTCGATACTTAGAACAAAATTTGACTCTATGTGAATGCCTCCGACAGTGTACCGGGATATGCAATGAATCAAGAGTGACATGTATGAACGAATTATGAACGGTGGCTTTGCCACAAATACGATGTCAACTACATAATCATGCAAAGCAATATGACAATGATGGAGCGTGTCATAATAAACAGAACGGTGGAAAGTTGCATGGCAATATATCTCGGAATGGCTATGGAAATGCCATAATAGGTAGGTATGGTGGCTGTTTTGAGGAAGGTAATGGTGGGTGTTATGGTACCGGCGAAAGTTGCGTGGCACAAGAGAGGCTAGCAATGGTGGAAGGGTGAGAGTGCGTATAATCCATGGACTCGACATTAGTCATAAAGAACTCACATACTTATTGCAAAAAAAATATTAGTTATCGAAACGAAGTACTACACGCATGCTCCTAGGGGGGTAGATTGGTAGGAAAAGACCATCGCTCGTCCTCGACCGCCACTCATAAGGAAGACCATCAAAAAATAAATCATGCTCCGACTTCATCACATAACGGTTCACCATAGGTGCATGCTACGGGAATCACAAACTTTAACACAAGTATATCTCAATTTCACAATTACTCAAGTAGCACGACTCTAATATTACCATCTTTATATCTCAAAACAATTATCAAGTATCAAACTTCTCATAGTATTCAATGCACTCTATATGAAAGTTTTTATTATATCCCTCTTGGATGCCTATCATATTAGGACTAAATTCATAACCAAAGAAAATTACCATGTTGTTCTAAAGACTCTCAAAATAATATAAGTGAAGCGTGAGAGTTCATATATTTCTTCAAAATAAAACCACTGTCGTTCTCTAAAAGATATAAGTGAAGCACTAGAGCAAACGACAAACTACTCTGAAAGATATAAGTGAAGATCAATAAGTAGTTGAATAATTATGCAACTATGTGAAGACTCTCCAACATTTAAGAATTTCAAATCTTGGTATATTATTAAAACAACAAGCAAAACAAAATAAAATAAAATGACACTCCAAGCAAAACACATATCATGTGGTGAATAAAAATATAGCCTCAAGTAAAGTTACTGATAGACGAAGGCGAAAGAGGGGATGCCTTCCGGGGCATCCCCAAGCTTAGGCTTTTGGTTGTCCTTGAATTTTACCTTGGGGTGCCTTGGGCATCCTCAAGCTTAGGCTCTTGCCCCTCCTTGTTCCAAAATCCATCAAATCTTTACCCAAAACTTGAAAACTTCACAACACAAAACTCAACGAAAAACTCGTAAGCTCCGTTGGTATAAGAAAATAAATCACCACTTTTGGTACTATTGTGAACTCATTCTAAATTCATATTGGTGTAATATCTACTGTATTTAAACTTCTCTGTGGTTCATACCCTCCTATACTACTCATAGATTCATCAAAACAAGCAAACAACACATAGAAAACAGAATCTGTCAAAAACAGAAACACTCTGTAGTAATCTGTAACTCCGAAAATCCTGAAAAATTAGGATGACCTAAATAATTTTTATATTGATCTACTGCAGTTGGAATTGGTGTTTTATCTCTCTCTAGTAAAAAAATGGAAATTATTTTCGTGAGCACATACTTTCTGTTTTTATCAGCAAGATCAAACAACAATCACCCAAGAAGATCCTAATGGCTTTACTTGGCGCAAACACTAATTAAAACATAAAAAACACAATCATAACAGAAGCTAGATGAATTATTTATAACTAAACAGGAGCAACAAGCAAAGAACAAAAATAAAATTGGGTTGCCTCCCAACAAGCGCTATCGTTTAACGCCCCTAGCTAGGCATGCCGATTTCAATTATGCTCACATAAAAGATAAGAATTGAAACATAAAGATAGCATCATGAAGAATATGACTAGAACATTTAAGTCTAACCCACTTCCTATGCATAGGGATTTTGTGAGCAAACAACTTGTGGGAACAAGAATCAACTTGCATAGGAAGGTAAAACAAGCAAATCTTCAAGATTTTCAACACATAGAGAGGAAACTTGATATTATTGCAATTCCTACAAGCATATGTTCCTCCCTCATAATAATTACATGTAGGATCATAAGCAAATTCAACAATATAGCTATCACAAAACATATTCTTAACACGATCCATATGTATGCAAAGTTGACACTCTTCCAAAATAGTGGGATTAACATTAACTAAAGTCATGACCTCTCCAAACCCACTTTCATAATTATCACAATAAGATTCAACACCCTACAAAATAGTGGGATCATTACTTCCTAAAGTCGAACTCTTCCAAACCCACTTTCATCAATATAATCATTATAAATAGGAGGCATGCTATCATCAAAATAAATTTGCTCATCAAAACTTGGGGGACAAAAAATATCATCTTCATCAAACATAGAATCCCCAAGCTTGTGGCTTTGCATATCATTAGCATCATGGATATTCAAAGAATTCATACTAACAACATTGCAATCATGCTCATCATCCAAATATTTAGTGCCAAACATTTTAATACATTCTTCTTCTAACACTTTGGCACAATTATCGGAATCCTTATTTTCATGAAAGACATTAAAAAGATGAAGCATATGAGGCAACAATAATTCCATTTTTTGTAGTTTTCTTTTATAGACTAAACTAGTGATAAAACAAGAAACTAAAAGATTCGATTGCAAGATCTAAAGATATACCTTCAAGCGCTAACCTCCCCGGCAACGGCGCCAGAAAAGAGCTTGATGTCTACTACACAACCTTCTTCTTGTAAACGTTGTTGGGCCTCCAAGTGCAGAGGTTTGTAGGACAGTAGAAAATTTCCCTCAAGTGGATGACCTAAGGTTTATCAATCCGTGGGAGGCGTAGGATGAAGATGGTCTCTCTCAAACAACCCTGCAACCAAATAACAATGAGTCTCTTGTGTCCCCAACACACCCAATACAATGGTAAATTGTATCGGTGCACTAGTTCGGCGAAGAGATGATCATACAAGTGCAATATGGATGGTAGATATAGGTTTTTGTAATCTGAAAATATAAAAATAGCAAGGTAGCAAGTGGTAAAAGCGAGCGTAAACGGTTTTGCAATGCGTTGAAACAAGGCCTAGGGTTCATACTTTCACTAGTGCAAGTTCTCTCAACAATAATAACATAATTGGATCATATAACAATCCCTCAACATGCAACAAAGAGTCACTCCAAAGTCACTAATAGCGGAGAACAAACGAAGAGATTATTGTAGGGTACGAAACCACCTCAAAGTTATCCTTTGTGATCGATCTATTCTAGAGTCCGTAGTAAAATAACACGAAGCTATTCTTTCTTTTCAATCTATCCTAGAGTTCGTACTAGAGTAACACCTTAAGACACAAATCAACCAAAACCCTAATGTCACCCAGATACTCCAATGTCACCTCAAGTATCCGTGGGTATGATTATACGATATGCATCACACAATCTCAGATTGATCTATCAACCAACAGAAAGAACTTCAAAGAGTGCCCCACAGTTTCTACCGGAGAGTCAAGACAAAAACGTGTGCCAACCCCTATGCATAAGTACACGAGGTCACAGAACTCACAAGTTGATCACCAAAACATACATCAAGTGGATCACGTGAATATCCCATTGTCACCACAGATAAGCACATGCAAGACATACATCAAGAGTTCTCAAATCCTTAAAGACTCAATCCAATAAGATAACTTCAAAGGGAAAACTCAATCCATTACAAGGGAGTAGAGGGTGAGAAACATCATAAGATCCAACTATAATAGCAAAGCTCGCGATACATCAAGATCGTGTGAATCAAGAACACAAGAGAGAGAGAGAGAGAGAGAGAGAGAGATCAAACACATAGCTACTGGAATATACCCTCAGCCCCGATGGTGAACTACTCCCTCCTCATCATGGAGAGCACCAGGATGATGAAGATGGCTACCGGAGAGGGATTCCCCCCTCCGGCAGGGTGCCGGAACGGGTTTAGATTGGTTTTCGGTGGCTACAGAGGCTTGCGGTGGCGGAACTCCCCATCTAGGTTATTTTTTGGAGGTTTCAGTATTTATAGGAATTTTTGGCATCGGCAACAAGTCAGGGAGGTGCCCGAGTCGTCCACGAGATAGGGCGGCGCGGCCGGGGGGTAGGGCGCGCCCCCCACCCTCGTGGACGGCCTGGGACTCTTCTGGCCCAACTCTTTTACCCCGAGGGCTTCTTTTGGTCCATAAAAAATCGTCAAAATTGCCACGTACATTGGACTCTGTTTGGTATTCCTTTTCTGTAAAACTCAAAAACAAGGAAAAAACAGAAACTCGCACTGGGCTCTAGGTTAATAGGTTAGTCCCAAAAATCATATAAAAATCATATAAATGCATATAAAACATCCTAGATGGATAATATAATAGCATGGAACAATCAAAAATTATAGATGCGTTGGAGATGTATCATTGCATTATGGAACGAGTAAAGAGACTTGTCGGTAACGAGATTGCACTAGGTATTGAGATACCAACGATCAAATCTCGGGGAAGTAACATACCGATGACAAAGGGAACAATGTATGTTGTTATGCGGTTTGACCAATAAAGATCTTTGTAGAATATGTAGGAACCAATATGAGCATCCAGGTTCGGCTATTGGTTATTGACCGGAGATGAGTCTCGGTCATGTCTACATAGTTCTCGAACCCGTAGGGTCTGCATGCTTAACGTTCGATGACGATTGGTATTATGAGTTTATGTGTTTTGATGTACAGAAGGTAGTTCAGAGTCCTGGATGTGATCACGGACATGACGAGGAGTCTCGAAATGGTCGAGACATAAAGATTGATATATTGGACGGCTATATTCGGACACTGGAAGTGTTCCGGGTGGTTTCGGATAAAACTTGAGTGCCGGAAGGTTACCGGAACCCCCCCGGGGAACTAATGGGCCTAGATGGGTCTTAGTGGAGAGAGAGAGGGGTGGCCAGGATAGGCCGCGTGCCCCCTCCCCCTTGAGTCCGAATTGGACTAGGGGGCGGCGTCCTTGAGGGAGTCCTGGACTAAGGGGTCCTCAGGCGTCCGGCCTATTATCTATGGGCCAGACTGATGGGCTGTGAAGATATGAAGACCGAAGACGGTGCCCGTTTCTGGATGGGACTCTCCTTGGCGTGGAAGTCAAGCTTGGCGAACAACTATGAAGATTCCATATTGTGTAACCGACCCTATGTAACCTTAGATCCCCCTGGTGTCTATATAAACCGGAGGACTTAGTCCGGATTGGGGATACCCAATATCGTAGTCATACAGGCTAGACTTCTAGGGTTTAGCTATTACGATCTCATGGTAGATCAACTCTTGTAATACTCATATTCATCAAGATCAATCAAGCAGGAAGTAGGGTATTGCCTCCATAGAGAGGGCCCGAACCTGGGTAAACATCATGTCCCCTGTCTCCTGTTACCATCAACCCTAGACGCACAGTTCGGGACCCCCTACCCGAGATCCGCCGGTTTTGACACCGACATTGGTGCTTTCATTGAGAGTTCCACTGTGCCATCGTCATAGAGGTTGATGGCTCGACTTATCGTCAAGGAAAATATTACCTCCAGAGGAGCTCTGGCCTCGGGCCAAACCCTCCGACTGGGCGATTTTACCATGATCGCCCGTTCGGCCTCTGAGCCAGCGAGGATGACCTCTCGAGTCATCAAAAAATGCATCTGCATTGATTCTGAATACGCCAAACGGATGGATCCGACGGAGTTATCGTCTTTGAACGAACTCCTAGATCGCATTACCGCCTTGGGAGTCGCTACAAACTATGATCGGATTGGGCTTAAACCCGACCAGAGAGAGATTAATTCCCCACCGATCACCCACCAGATAGTGGTAGTCGAGGAGCAAGATAACCCTTCCTCTACATTGAGGACGAATTATATTCGGATCTCCGACCTCGAGAAGCCGGACACCTATCGATAGAAGGACACCCTTGCCCTTCGAACTTAGAGTCAGACGGTAGGCTTCAAAAATCAGAAGACACTCCGGAGCCCGGACTGTTCAGTCTGGAAAAACCTTAGACTCCGGATCATCGATCGGGTCAGGGTTCAGATCCAGTTCCACCCACCCACCCAGACATAAGTGCTCTCACGAGCACAAAACAGCAGTCTCGAGAAATGGTCCACCACTTCTGGGACAGATTTCTCCTTGTCAAGGACAAGGTCAAGGATTGCCGCGACGAGGACGCGATATCAGTGCTCTGCAATAACTACACGAACGAAGGACTCCTCAACGCCATTAATCGCCGCCGCATACTACACTTCGTTGACTTGGCAGCTATTGTACAGAAGTACATCGCAATGGAGAGCGCCTAGAGAGATCACGCAGTTTGGGAGCTATCGGCCCCAACTCAACCACTGGTCCAGGCAAAAAGGGTGCACCCCTGTAACGCGCCCAGATCAATAGCCAAGAAATACAAACCCATTACGCGGCGCGGAACCGTTCTGGAGGGATGGATTGATGGCCCCTGCAAAATACACACCACACCGGATACTATACCAACCCACAGCCTTAGAGCATGTTGGATACTCCGGCAGGTAGCCAAAAACGGCGAGGACATCCTCACCAAGGACATCCCGGAGCAACACCCTCCAGAAGACGACGAACCCAGAGTACTGACAGTCTTTGAGACATTCACTTCAAACAATAGGCGCAAAAGGGCACTCCGCGAACTCGCCGAAGTCTGCCAGATCGCAACAATAAACCCCTGGAACGACACAGTGATAACCTTTAACGCTGGCAACGAACCAAAACACAGGACAGTCCGAGAACCAGCCGCCTTGGTCCTCAGCCCAATTGTGGATGGCTTTCGGCTCACCAAAGGTTCTCATGGACGGCGGCAGCGGACTAAACCTCATCTATGAGGATACAATACGAAAGATGGAAATAGACAGGAGCTGCATTGAGCAAAGCAGCACGACCTTCCGAGGAATAATTCCCAGTCGGGAGGCACGGTGTGCGGGAAAAATCACACTCGACGTGGTATTCGGCACGCCGGAGAACTATCGGTCTGAAGAAATAACTTTCCAAGTGTCCCCTTTCAACAGCGGATATCACGCCCTCTTGGGGCGAGATGCATTCACAAACTTTCACGCAATACCCCATTACGGGTACATGAAGCTTAAGATGCCCGGGCCCAACGGCATAATCACTCTAGTTAGTGATCTGGACATAGCACTCCGTGCCGAGAATAAAACCGCGTCCCTGGCCCTTGAGGCATTATCTGAAGCCCTCGCGACCGAAGAATTAATCGCACTGCGCTCCATGGTGGACAGAGATGATGTGGTCCTAGACAAACGACCCAAATCCACCTCATTCAAGACGACAGAAGAAATAGTCAAATTCCAAGTCCACCCAACGGATCCAAAGAAGACAACATCCATAGGAGCACAACTAGACCCAACGGTTGACGCCGCTCTACGAGAGTTCCTGCGCGAGAATTGGGATATATTCGCCTGGCACCCTTCTGATATGCCAGGATCCCATGCGAGTTGGCC
The DNA here is from genome assembly GCF_056163025.1 of Triticum urartu. NCBI lineage: Eukaryota > Viridiplantae > Streptophyta > Magnoliopsida > Poales > Poaceae > Triticum > Triticum urartu. The sequence continues at coordinate 421,915,267 of NC_141877.1, read as the reverse complement.
GAACATAGCCTCAATATATTGAAGGGACATAAACCGGTCAAGCAAACAGCGGCGCTTCTCCGAACCCAAACACCAAGCTACGGGGGAAGAGCTTGCCAAGCTAATTGAGGCCAGATTCATTAGAGAAATAAAACATCCGGACTGGCTGGCAAATTTGGTGATGGTACCAAAGAAGGACAAATCCTGGCGCATGTGTGTCGATTTTAAAGACCTCAACAAGGCATGCCCCAAGGATCCCTTCCCCCTTCCCTGCATCGATCAAATCATTGACGCCACCGCAGGACATGACTCACTGTGTTTTCTTGACGCATATTCCGGATACCATCAAATCAAAATGAAGGAATCCGATCAAGCTGAACGGCATTCATCACCCCATATGGGCCATTCTGCTTCAACACTATGCCCTTCGGGCTCAAGAACGCTGGCGCCACATACCAACGCATGATTCAAACATGCCTGGAGAAACAGATCGGCAAGACATTTGAAGCTTACATGGACGACGTCGTCATCAAAACTAGGCACGTCGAAACACTAATAGACAATTTACGTCTCACATTCGACAACCTCCGCATGTATGACATTAAGTTCAATCCGGAGAAGTGTGTTTTCGGTGTCCCTGTTGGGCTTCATCGTTTCCAATAGAGGAATTGAAGCAAACCCAGCCAAAATCCGAGCTTTGTCACAATTGGCTAAGCCAACAGACCTTAAACAAGTTCAAAAGCTCGCGGGTTGTGTAGCAGCTCTAAGCCGCTTTATCTCCAGATTGGGAGAAAAGGCACTGCCACTCTATCGCCTTCTACGGCGAACCGACCACTTCGAGTGGACGGACGCGGCAATAGCCGGACTAGAGGAAATAAAAACCCTTCTTGCGAGCAATCCAATCCTGGCCGCACCAAACGCCAGCGAACCGATGTTATTATACATATCGGCAACACATCAGGTGGTTAGCACCGTACTCGTCGTTGAACGAGAATAGGACAGACATAAATTCCCGCTTCAGAAGCCAGTATACTACATATCTACTGTCCTTACACCATGCAAATCCCGGTACCCTCATTATCAAAGGATAGCATACGCGGTCTTCATGGCATCCCGAAAGCTCCGTCTCTACTTCCAGGAGTGTTCGATCACGGTGGCCTCCGAAGTACCACTCAATGACATTATAAACAACTATGATGCCACGGGCCGGATTGCCAAATGGGCCATCGAGCTCCTCCCATTTGACATTACATATAAGCCACGTCAAGCTATCAAATCCCAAGTATTGGTTGACTTCGTCGCCGAATGGACAGAAGCTGAACTCCCTAAAGAGTACGGCACGTAATCCAATTGGGTCATGTATTTCGACGGCTCCAAAATGCTGGCAGGGTTAGGAGCGGGCGTCGTTTTAACATCCCCTACTGGAGACATCTCCAGTACGTTCTCCAAATACTATACACAGACTCCAATAACGCAGCCGAATATGGGGCCTTATTGCATGGTCTCCGGATGGCTGTCTCCATGGGCATACAACGCCTAGAAGTACGCAGGGACTCAAACCTTGCAATATCTGAAATAAATGGAGATTTCGACGCCAAAGATCCGAATATGGCAGCGTATCGTAACGCAGTCATAAAAATGTCGGCCCGGTTTGAAGGGCTCGAGTTCCATCATGTGGCTCGAGAAAGTAATCAAGCGACGGATGTTCTTGCTCGTATCGGCGCTAAGCGCGACCCCGTCCCACCTAATATTTTCCTAGAAAGGCTCTTTAAGCCATCCGTGGTGTGGCAGGGAAAAAACGACAATACTAGTCCGGATCCAAACATAACCCCAGATCCCGGAAACATCGACGTCGTCGGGGGCTCAGCCACCAAAATAACACCGTCGACGTATCTCATCATGGCAGTCATTGCCCCATGGACCGAACCCTTCTTGGCCTACCTTAACAGGAAAGAGCTTCCCGAGGACCAGAATGAGGCCCGCTGCATTGTCCGGCGTTCAAAGGCATACACGGTTCATGATGGAGAGCTCTATAAGAAAAGCGCCACTGGAGTCCTTCAACGATGTATATCCGAGGAAGAGGGGCGGCAACTCTTGGCTGAAATTCATGCCAGACTCGGCGGTCACCATGCCGCAGCTCGGGCCCTTGTTAGCAAGGCCTTCCGTACAGGGTTTTATTGGCCGACGGCCCGAGCAGATGCACAAGACCTTGTCCAACATTGCGTCGAATGCCAACTCTTTGCCAATCAAAGCCATATGCCCCCACTACCTTACAAACAATCCCCATCACTTGGCCTTTTGCGGCCTGGGGACTCTATATGGTCGGACCCCTTAAAGGAGGAAGCCATAAGAGAAAGTATCTGGTGGTCATGGTGGATAAATTCACTAAGTGGATAGAGTCCAAACCAGTTAAAACAGCCGAAGCGGGGCCAGTAATAGATTTCATATCTGGCGTGGTACACCATTACGGTGTCCCGCACAGTATAATCGCCGATAATGGCTCCAATTTTACAGCCGATGAGGTGAAAACCTGGTGTGCTAATCTAGGCATTAAGCTCGATTATGCCTTTGTCTATCACCTGCAAACAAACGGTCAAGTCGAACGGGCTAATGGTCTTATTATGAGCGGCATCAAACCCAGACTAGTGTGGTCTTTGAAGGAATCAGACAAGCACTGGGTGGAGGAACTTGACTCCGTACTCTGGGGCTGCGGACCACGCCCAACCGCTCTACTGGATATACACCCTTCTTCATGGTGTACGGTGCGGAAGCAGTGTTACCCTGCGATATTATTCATCACTCACCTCGAGTGCGTATGTACGAAGAGAGAGAAGCTGAGCTTGATCGGCAGGACAACTTAGATGCCTTGGAGGAGGAGCGCGACGTCGCCAAAGCCCGTTTCGCATTTTATCAATAGCAGGCTGCAGGTATCAAAGCAGAGAAGTGCGGGACAAGACGTATAACGTTGGTGAACTCGTTCTACCCTTGTCGGAGAAGAAAAAGTACAAACTCAAGCCCAAGTGGGAGGGTCCCTTCATCATTGACGAAGTTTTCACCGGAGGAGCATACCGCCTACGTGATGCGTCAGATAATCACCTGGAGCCGAACCCCTGGAATGCGGCCAGGCTACAACGATTTTATGCCTAACGCCGAACTCTATGTTCGTTTCCTCCCTCCTGTTATTACCATTATTTATTTATTTTCTCTTTTCGTCTTTTCCCTTTTTTGTTTTCTCTTTAGCCTTACGGCTTTAGTGTGGCTAGACCATCCCTACCTGACACGTACATCTCTATATATGTACGTGCATTATACCTGGGGGCTTCTCGTACAGAAGCTTGCGACTATTCTTCGAGCATCAAGCTCAGCACATATGCGTTCCTTTTTTTCCATATGTACCTTTTCTTCGCCACTATATGCATCGATATGACTTAAGTTTTGGCCAAGCTGGGTTGCCTGGCTCCTGTGCTTATGCCCTACATTCCGGTTAGTTCGGCTAGGGCATAAAGGGAGCACCTCTGCGATTGTTACTGCCGGGTCATCTGGATGTGTACCTCAGACTGGGTGAAGCCTAAAGCTAGCATTCTTAAGGGAATATTCGGTTAGCGAATTATAGGTGTTTCCGCATTCACTCCATTGTGAACCCCAGTTGTTACTTACTCTACGATTTTATCAATCACAGTTCGGACATGCACATTAACATGCATGCACACCCAGGGAAAGGAACCCTTAACGGAAGTATTTCTCTGGAAGATGTTTCTTACATAATGTAATATAACATAACTAGCCGGATACACATTGTCTGTTTGAGCAATTATGACCCCTACGCCTGGTTTCCACGCATACCCCGGTATATTCTACCGCTACGGTATTCGGAAACACTCCGAACCTTCGGGTTAAGAGGTTGAAGCGAAAAGGTCGGCGATGACAATTGTCTTTATTATCCAGCTAGAAGGAAAGTACAAAGTCGCTCACAACTCAAACACTTCCTCCTCTATACCGTCCAAAAGGCGGTCTAATTTACAATCCTGTTGAGAATATTTGGCGGCCACCTCTACTTGGTCATATACTAAACTAACGGGAATTTCTTCCCCATTTGGCCCTAGCGGTCCGACACGAGCCATGTGATTAGGATCCAGCTTGGTATATCGTGTATTCACCATGGCCCAGGCCTCTCGCGCACCCTCTCGGCAGGCCGATATCTTCCACAGCCGAACACGCTGCCGCGCTCTCTTGAACAGCTCTACCAGCTTCTCCATGCTTCCTGGAGGGGAGTCGGATGGCCATAAGGCCTTGGCTACATTCCGCATCGCCTGCCGAGCTTGCTCATGCAACTGCGACAGCCCTTGCAGAAGATCACTTGATGATCCGGATACCTCCTCTTTGGGGCGGTTCGTCAATACACGTGCAATCACAGCTACATCAGCTACCGTTACCTCCAAACTGTTATAAGATAAAAGCGGCCACGTACTGAATATGCCGCCTCGCAGCTTCTTGTTCTCCTTTATAGAGTCCGCTAGCTGAGCTCGCACATCTTTCAGTTCTTCGCCCAGTTTGGCGTTAGAATCCTGGAGTTTCTTTTTCTCCTCAACGACTTTTGTCAATACATGCTTGCCCGCTGCTAGTAGCTTTTTGGCTCCGTGTTCTTTGCTTCGAGCGGCGTCCAGCTGCTCCCGTACTTGGTCTAACGACCCAACACAAAGATAAGTACCCAGATTCACACTATCGGTGTATCATTATGAATTTTCGATAGAGGGAAATATTACCGGGAGATGCCTTGTATTTCTCCAGTTCGGCATTGGCAGCAAGCAGCTGGCGCTGACACTTTTCTAGTTCCTGAGCTAGCTGGGTGTTCTTCTTCGTAAGCACCTGGTTGTACATTGGTCCTTAAATCAATTGTTTCAACTCCTTTAAGTCTCGGGGGCTACTGGCATATGGTTATCATAGTCAGACAAAACAAATTTACCTGCACATCTTTCAAATGTTGCTTTGTGGCCCTGTTAATTCCATCTCAAGCAGCTCGGATGTATGCATCGGCCGAGCTGAATGCGTTAAATGACTCTTCTGAAAAGCCAGGGTCTTGTAAAATGGCCCGGCGGCGCCGATGATTCATGGCACTCTCCACTTTTGAGTTGGTGACGGATACATCGTTCGAGTCCTCGGCTGGAGGACAGTCCAGCGTCGCCCCCGCATCAGCCCCCGTCTTCACGGTAGGATTTGAATCCTGGCTGCGGGGAGTACGGCCGCTTGAACCTCCGGATATAGTCTGGCGCACCTTTCTCCTGACACATGGAAATAGGAAAGGTCACGGTTGGACGTGACTTCTCAGGTGCATGTTGGCGAATTCATACCTCTTCGATGAAGGTATGGTCGTGTCTTCATTTGCTTTCCTCTTGGAAGACTCGCCCGGAGTAGGGGACGTCCTCTTTGAAAGTACCCTTGGAGCGGTACGTCACGCCGAACCCTTCCCCTTTTGAGCACAGGATAGTGCGGTGGGTAAGAAGGAAGGAGAGATTTCTTTTGAATAAGGTGTCTTCGGATCACTTACGTGTGAAGCTGGAAGGAGGCCGGGGTAATCGGCGATAATAGGTACATATGTATCGTCGTAGCTCATCTGATAGAACGTTCCCTCCTCAAGCTCCACGAATATATCTGGGTCTTCTTCATATCCAAGGTCAATATCCTGCTTGCGATTCTCCGGCTGAGGGGCAGGGTCATGGATCCCCTCGATAGCCTTTCGCCATTCCTATTATGAGCAGATAAGATGCTGCCTGTCAATGAATGATCCAAGGACAAGATAAATTAAGTGAAGCTGAACCTTACCCAGCTGGGAGGATTGTACATGGAAAGTCCATCTCAATGTTGGAGACGGCTGAACTCCTCCTTCTCCCCTTTATACAGCTTGGCCAGGATCTTGGCTAGAGCGGCGGGGGTCTTCGGGCCTTTTCGGCCATAACGTGAGGCATCATTTTCTTCGTTATAGTGCCACATGGGTAGTCCTCGGTATTGGAGTGGCTGGACCCCCCGCGTTATGGAAATTGCCATCACTTCGACTATTGACAATTCAGACTGGGCAAGTGTTTTAATCTTGCCCAGTAGCAAGCTGATTTCCACGCTATCCTCTTCCTCGAGGCTCCGAGGACGCCAGCTGTGGCGCTTCTTCAGTGGAGCATTTGAAAACTCGGGGAGGCCAATGCGGACGGGGTCGGGTAGAGCGACGTTGTCAATATAGAACCATTTGGAAGACCACTCTTCAGGAGCTTTCTTCGGCGTGCCGGACAGATATCCGGTCCCGGCAATGCGCCACACTTTGGCTCCTCCCACTTCAAAGATTGATCCACCTTGATTGCGAGGGACAAGGCAGAATAGTCTTCTCCATCAATCAAAATGGGCCTCGCAGCCCAGGAATAGTTCGCATAGGGCGACATAACCCGCAATGTGGAGGATGGAGCCGGGGGTAAAATTGTGCAGCTGGAGACCGTAGTACTCCAGCAGCCCTCGAAGGAATGGGTGAATTGGAAACCCCACCCCCCAGCAGATAGGGGACGAAGCATACCCGTTCTCCCGCAGACGGATTGGGAGAATCCTCTGCCTGGGTTTTGCCGTTGAAGGAGGCCAACCCTGCTCGAATAGGGACCAGATCTGCTGGAGGGAGAAATCCATGCGTTTGCAGCTTTGCCAATCAGCTATGGGACAGAGAGCACCTCTCCCACTCGCCTCTCTCTAGGTTGGAATGGGAAGAAGAGCTGGGGTTGTTGGCCATGTTGGAATGGTCCTGCCTAGTGGTCTTTGAGGATTTTCTCCGCTTGGTGCCAAAGGGATCTGAGATCCAATCTCTTTAAATAGATACTCTTCCTTACAGGGCTGGGGTGTTATTTGCAAAAAATACCCTGACTGACCGCATTCGCTCGACGCGTGGAAAACAAGGACATTAAGCGCGCAGAAGCCGAGGGGAGACATCGAATCTATGGACGAATACACTACTTAAGGGAGGAACCCGCCTTGCAATACCGAAGATAATCCGTGTGCCGAACACCTCACTATTGAAGACTGGTTCGGGGGCTACTGAGGGAGTCCTGGACTAAGGGGTTCTCGGGCGTCCGGCCTGTTATCTATGGGCCGGACTGATGGGCTGTGAAGATATGAAGACCTAAGACGGTGCCTGTGTCCGGATGGAACTCTCCTTGGCGTGGAAGGCAAGCTTGGTGAACAACTATGAAGATTCCATATTATGTAACTGACTCTATGTAACCCTAGATCCCCCCGGTGTCTACATAAACCGGAGGACTTAGTCCGGATTGGGGATACTCAATACCGTAGTCTTATAGGCTAGAATTCTAGGGTTTAGCTATTATGATCTCGTGGTAGATCAACTCTTGTAACACTCATATTCATCAAGATCAATTGAGTAGGAAGTAGGGTATTGCCTCCATAGAGAGGGCCCGAACCTGGGTAAACATCGTGTCCCCTGTCTCCTGTTACCATCAACCCTAGACGCACAGTTCGGGACCCCCTACCCGAGATCCGTCGGTTTTGACACCGACAGCCCCCCTTTTCCTTCCCCTCTCACAATCCTTCCTTGCCCCTCCTAGTAGTACTAGAAAAGGATGAATCCTACTCCTACAAGGAGGAGGATTCCTCCCCTCCTTGGGCGCCCCAAGGGCCGGCTGGCTTCCCCCTTGCTCCTTTATATACAGGGCAGGGGGGCACCCTAGAACATACAAGTTGACATTGTTTAGCCGTGTGCGGTGCCCCCCTCCACCATAATCCACCTCGGTCATATTGTTGCAGTGCTTAGGCGAAGCCCTGCACAGGTAGCTTCATCATCACCGTCATCACATCGTCGTGCTGACAAAACTCTCCCTCGACACTAAGCTGGATCTAGAGTTCACGGGATGTCACCGAGCTGAACGTGTGCAGATTGTGGAGGTGTCGTATCTTCGGTGCTAGGATCGGTCGGATCGTGAAGACGTTCGACTACATCAACCGCGTTGTCATAACGCTTCCGCTTACGGTCTACGAGGGTACGTGGACAACACTCTTCTCTCTCGTTCGCTATGCATCACCTAGATAGATCTTGCGTGTGCGTAGGAATTTTTTTGAAATTACTGTGTTCCCCAACACCGGTAACCCCCGGCACTCCGGTAAATGCCCAAACTCACCCAGAACCATTCCGATGTCCAAACATAGGCTTACAATATATCGATCTTTATGTCTCGACCATTCCGAGACTCCTCATCATGTTCGTGATCATATCCGGGACTCCGAACTACCTTCGGTACATCAAAACACATAAACTCATAATATCAATCGTCGCCGAACTTTCAGCGTGCAGACCCTATGGGTTCGAGAACTATGTAGACATGACCGAGACTCATCTCCGGTCAATAACTAATAGTGGAAACTGGATGCTCATATTGGTTCCTACATATTCTACGAAGATCTTTATCGGTCAAACCGCATAACGACATAGGTTGTTCCCTTTGTCATCGGTATGTTACTTGCCCGAGACTCGATCGTCGGTATCTCAATACCTAGTTCAACCTCGTTACCGGCAAGTCTCTTTACTCGTTCCGTAATGCAACATCCCGTAACTAACTCATTAGTCACATTTCTTGCAAGGCTTATAGTGATGTGCATTACCGAGAGGGCCCAGACATACCTCTCTGATACACGGAGTGAAAAATCCTAATCTCGATCTATGCCAACTCAACAAACACCATCGGAGACACCTGTAGAGCATCTTTATAGTCACCCAGTTATGTTGTGACGTTTGATAGCACACTAAGCGTTCCTTCGATATTCGGGAGTTGTATAATCTCATAGTCATAGGAACATGTATAAGTTATGGAGAAAGCAATAGCAGTAAACTAAACGATCAAAGTGCTAAGCTAACTGATGGGTCAAGTCAATCACATAATTCTATAATGATTTGATCTCGTTTATCAAATGACAACTCTTTGTCCATGGCTAGGAAACTTAACCATCTTTGATCAACGAGCTAGTCAGGTAGAGGCATACTAGTGACACTCTGTTTGTCTATGTATTCACACATGTACTAAGTTTCCGGTTAATACAATTCTAACATGAATAATAAACATTTATCATGATATAAGGAAATATAAATAACAACTTTATTATTGCCTCTAGGGCATATTTCCTTCAGTCTCCCACTTGCACTGGAGTCAATAATCTAGATTACATTATAATGATTCCAACACCCATGGAGTCTTGGTGTTGATCATGTTTTGCTCATGAGAGAGTCTTAGTCAACGGGTCTGCAACATTTAGATCCGTACGTATCTTGCAAATCTCTATGTCTCCCTCCTTGACTTGATCGCGGATGGAATTGAAGCGTCTCTAGATGTGCTTGGTTCTCTTGTGAAATCTGGATTCCTTTGCCAAGGCAATTGCACCAGTATTGTCACAAAATATTTTCATTGGACCCGATGCACTAGGTATGACACCAAGATCGGATATGAACTCCTTCATCCAGACTCCTTCATTTGCTGCTTCCGAAGCACCTATGTACTCCGCTTCACACGTAGATCCCGCCACGACGCTCTGCTTGGAACTGCACCAACTGACAGCTCCACCATTCAATAAAAATACGTATCCAGCTTGTGAATTAGAGTCATCCGGATCAGTGTCAAAGCTTGCATCGATGTAACCATTTATGACGAGCTCTTTGTCACTTCCATAAATGAGAAACATATCCTTAGTCCTTTTCAGGTACTTCAGGATGTTCTTGACCGCTGTCTAGTGATCCACTCCTGGATTACTTTGGTACCTCCCTGCTAAACTAATAGCAACGCACACATCAGGTCTGGATTACAACATTGCATACATGATAGAACCTATGGCTGAAGCACAGGAAATGACTTTCATTTTCTCTCTATCTTTTGCACTCAATTTCACACCTTGTAACAGAGGCAAGAACCCTTTCATTGCTTGATCCATTTTGAACTTCTTCAAAACTTTAACAAGGTATGTGCTTTTTGAAAGTCCAATTAAGCGTCTTGGTCTATCTCTAAAGATCTTGATGCCCAATATATAAGCAGCTTCACCGAGGTCTTTCATTGAAAAATTCTTTTTCAAGTATCCTTTTATGCTATTCAGAAATTCAGTATCATTTCTGATCAGCAATATGTCATCCACATATAATATTAGAAATGCTATAGAGATCCCACTCACTTTCTTGTAAATACAGGCTTCTCCAAAAGTGTGTATAAAACCATATGCTTTGATCACACTATCAAAATGTATATTCCAACTCCGAGAGGCTTGCACCAGTCCATAAATGGATCGCTGGAGCTTGCACACTTTGTTAGCACCTTTTGGATCGACAAAACCTTCTGGTTGCATCATATACAACTCTTCTTTAAGATATCCATTAAGGAATGCAGTTTTGACATCCATTTGCCAAATTTCATAATCATAAAATGCAGCAATTGCTAACATGATTCGGACGGACTTAAGCATCGCTGCGGGTGAGAAGGTCTCATCGTTGTCAACTCCTTGAACTTGTCGAAAACCTTTTGCAACAAGTCGAGCTTTGTAGACAGTAACATTACCGTTAGCATGGTATTCTTCTTGAACATCCATTTATTCTCTATGGCCTGCCGATCATCGGACAATTCAACCAAAGTCCACACTTTGTTCTCATACATGGATCCCATCTCAGATTTCATGGCCTCAAGCAATTTTGTGGAATCTAGGCTCATCATCGCTTCCTCATAGTTCGTAGGTTCGTCATGGTCAAGTAACATGACCTCCAGAACAAGATTACCGTACCACTCTGGTGCCGATCTTACTTTGGTTGACCTACGAGGTTCAGTAGTAACTTGATCAAAAGTTTCATGATCATCATCATTAGCTTCCTCACTTACTGGTGTAGGAATCACTGGAACTGATTTTTGTGATGAACTACTTTCCAATAAGGGAGTAGGTACAATTACCTCGTCAAGTTCTACTTTCCTCCCACTCACTTCTTTCGAGAGAAACTCCTTTCTCTAGAAAGGATCCATTCTTAGCAACGAATATCTTGCCTTCGGATCTGTGATAGAAGGTATACCCAATAGACACCTTTGGGTATCCTATGAAGACACATTTCTCCGATTTGGGTTCGAGCTTATCAGGTTGAAGCTTTTTCACATAAGCATCGCAGCCCCAAACTTTAAGAAATGACAAATTGGGTTTCTTGCCAAACCACAGTTCATAAGGTGTCGTCTCAACGGATTTTGATGGTGCCCTATTTAATGTGAATGCAGCCATCTCTAAAGCATAACCCCAAAATGATAGCGGTAAATCAGTGAGTGACATCATAGATCGCACCATATCTAATAAAGTACGGCTACGACGTTCGGACACACCATTACGCTGTGGTGTTCCAGGTGGCGGGAGTTGCGAAACTATTCTGCATTGTTTCAAATGAAGAGCAAACTCGTAACTCAAATATTCTCCTCCATGATCAGATCGTAGAAACTTAATTTTCTTGTTACGATGATTTTCCACTTCACTCTGAAATTCTTTGAACTTTTCAAATGTTTGAGACTTATGTTTCATCAAGTAGATATACCCATATCAGCTCAAATCATCTGTGAAGGTAAGAAAATAACGATACCCGCCGCGAGCATCAACACTCATCGGAACGCATACATCAGTATGTATTATTTCCAACAAGTCTGTTCCTCGCTCCATTGTTCCGGAGAATGAAGTCTTAGTCGGCTTGCCCATGAGGCATGGTTCGCAAGCATCAAGTGATTCCAAAAGTCCATCAGCATGGAGTTTCTTCATGCGCTTTACACCAATATGACCTAAACGACAGTGCCACATATAAGTTGCACTATCATTATTAAACTTATATCTTTTGGCTTCAATACTATGAACATGTGTATCACTATTATCAAGATTTAGTAAAAATAGACCACTCATCAAGGGTGCATGACCATAAAAGATATTACTCGTATAAATAGAACAACCATCATTCTCTAATTTAAATGAATAACCGTATCACATCAAACAAGATCTAGATATAATGTTCATGCTCAATGCTGGCACCAAATAACAATTATTTAGGTCTAAAACTAATCCCGAAGGTAGATGTAGAGGTAGCGTGCCGACGGTGATCACATCGACTTTGGAACCATTTCCCACACGCATCGTCACCTCATCCTTAGCCAATCTTCGCTTAATCTATAGCCCCTGCTTCGAGTTGCAAATAATAGCAACAGAACCAGTATCAATTACCCAGGCGCTACTGCGAGCATTAGTAAGGTACACATCAATAACATGCATATCAAATATACTTTTCATGTTGCCATCCTTCTTCTCCACCAAATACCTGGGGTAGTTCCGCTTCCAGTGACCAGTCCCTTTGCAGTAGAAGCACTCAGTCTCAGGCTTAGGTCCATACATGGGCTTCTTCACTTGAGCAGCAACTTGCTTGTCGTTCTTATTGAAGTTCCCCTTCTTTCCTTTACCCTTTTTCTTGAAACTAGTGGTCTTTTTGACCATCAACACTTGATGCTCCTTCTTGATTTCTACCTCCGCTGCCTTTAGCATTGCGAAGAGCTCGGGAATTGTCTTATCCATCCCTTGCATATTATAATTCATCATGAAGTTCTTGTAGCTTGGTGGCAGTGATTGAAGAACTCTGTCAATGACACTATCATCAGGAAGATTAACTCCCAGCTGAGTCAAGTGGTTGTGGTGCCCAGACATTCTGAGTATATGTTCACTGACAGAACTATTCTCCTCCATTTTGCAGCTATAGAACTTATTGGAGACTTCATATCTCTCAATTCGGGCATCTTCTTGAAATATTAACTTCAATTCCTGGAACATCTCATATGCTCCATGATGTTCAAAACATCGTTGAAGTCCCGGTTCTAAGCCGTAAAGCATGGCACACTAAACTATCGAGTAGTCATCAGCTTTGCTCTGCCAGGTGTTCATAACATCTGGTGTTGCTCCTGCAGTGGGTTTGTCACCTAGCGGTGCTTCCAGGATGTAATTCTTCTGTGCAGCAATGAGGATAATCCTCAAGTTATGGACCGAGTCCGTGTAATTTCTACCATCATCTTTCAACTTAGCTTTCTCTAGGAATGCATTAAAATTCAACGGAACAACAATACGAGCCATCTATCTATAACAACATAGACATGCAAAATACTATCAAGTACTAAGTTCATGATAAATTAAAGTTCAATTAATCATATTACTTAAGACCTCCCACTTATATAGACATCCCTCTAATCATCCAAGTGATCACGTGATCCATATCAACTAAAGCATGTCCTATCATCACGTGAGATGGAGTAGTTTTCAATGGTGAACATCACTATGTTGATCATATCTGCTATATGATTCACGCTCGACCTTTCGGTCTCAGTGTTTCGAGGCCATATCTGCATATGCTAGGCTCGTCAGGTTTAACCTGAGTATTCTGCGTGTGCAAAACTGGCTTGCACCCGTTGTATGTGAACATAGAGCTTATCACACCCGATCATCACGTGGTGTCTCGGCACGACAAACTGTAGCAATGGTGCATACTCAGGGAGAACACTTATACCTTGAAATTTAATGAGAGATCATCTTATAATGCTACTGCCGAACTAAGCAAAATAAGATGCATAAAGGATAAACATCACATGCAATCAATATAAGTGATATGATATGGCCATCATCATCTTGTGCCTTTGATCTCCATCTCCAAAGCACCGTTATGATCACCATCGTCACCGGCTTGACATCTTGATTTCCATCGGAGCATCATTGTCGTCTCGCCAACTATTGCTTCTACAACTATCGCTACCACTTAGTGATAAAGTAAAGCAATTACATGGCAATTGCATTTCATACAAAAAAGCGACAACCATATGGCTCCTGCCAGTTGCCGATAACTCTGTTACAAAACATGATCATCTCATACAATAAAATTTAGCATCGTGTCTTGACCATATCACATCACAACATGCCCTGCAAAAACAAGTTAGACGTCCTCTACTTTGTTGTTGCAAGTTTTATGTGGCTGCTACGGGCTAAGCAAGAACCATTCTTACCTACGCATCAAAAACCACAACGCGGTATAGTGATTGCTTTTTGATCTTAAAAGGAACCCTGTTCATTGAATATGATTCAGCTAAAGTTGGAGAAACTGAGACCCACCAGCCACTTGTGTGTGAAGCACGTTAGTAGAACCAGTCTCTCGTAAGCGTACGCGTAATGTCGGTCTGAGCCGCTTCATCCAAAAATATCGCTGAATCAAGAATCAACTAGTGACAGCAAGCAATATGTATATACTCACGCCCACAACTCCTTTGTGTTCTACTCATGCATATAACATCTACGCATAGACCTGGCTCGGATGCCACTGTTGGGGAACGCAGTAATTTCAAAAAGATTCCTACGCACATGCAAGATCCATCTACGTGATGCATAGCAACGAGAGGGGAGAGTGTTTTCTACGTACCCTCGTAGACCATAAGCAGAAGCGTTATGACAACGCGGCTGATGTAGTCGTACGTCTTCACGATCTGACCGATCCTAGCACCGAAGGTACGGCACCTCCGCGATCTGCACACGTTCAGCTCGGTGACGTCCCATGAACTCTACATCCAGCTGACTATAGGGGGAGAGCTTCGTCAGCACGACGGCGTGATGACGGTGATGATGAAGTTACCGACGCAGGGCTTCGCCTAAGCACTACAACGATATGACCGAGGTGGAAATCTGTGGAGGGGGCACCGCACACGGCTAAGAGATCAACTTGTGTGTCTATGGGGCGCCCCCTCCCCCGTATATAAAGGAGTGGAGGAGGGGAGGGCCGGCCCTCTCTATGGTGCGCCCTAGGAGGAGTCCTACTCCCACCGGGACTAGGATTCCCCGTTTCCCTAGTAGGAGTAGAAGAGAAGGAAGGAAGGGGGGGCCAGCCCCCCACCCAATTCGGATTGGGCTAGGGGGGGTGCGCCCTCCTCCTTGGCCTTCCTCTCCTATATTCCACTAAGGCCCAATAAGGCCCATATACTCCCGGGGGGTTCCGGTAACCCCCGACACTCCGGTAAATGCCCGAACTCACCCGGAATCAGTCCTATGTCCAAACATAGGCTTCCAATATATCGATCTTTATGTCTCGACCATTCCGAGACTCCTCGTCATGTCCGTGATCATATCCGGGACTCCAAACTACCTTCGATACATCAAAACACATAAACTCATAATACCGATCGTTACCGAACGTTAAGCGTGCAGACCCTACGGGTTCAAGAACTATGTAGACATGACCGAGACTCATCTCCGACCAATAACCAATAGCGGAACCTGGATGCTCATATTGGTTCCTACATATTCTACAAAGATTTTTATCGGTCAAACCGCATAACAACATACGTTGTTCCCTTTGTCATCGGTATGTTACTTGCCCGAGATTCGATCATCAGTATCTCAATACCTAGTTCAATCTCGTTACCGGCAAGTCCCTTTACTTGTTCCGTAATGCAACATCCCGTAACTAACTCATTAGTTGCATTGCTTGCAAGGCTTATACTGATGTACATTACCGAGAGGGCCCAGAGATACCTCTCCGATACACGGAGTGACAAATCCTAATCTCGATCTATGCCAACTCAACAAACACCATCGGAGACACCTGTAGAGTGCTACCTCTTGAGCATGCGTTGGTTTTCCCTTGAAGAGGAAAGGGTGATGCAACAAAGTAGCGTAAGTATTTCCCTCAGTTTTTGAGAACCAAGGTATCAATCCAGTAGGAGGTGACACGCAAGTCCCTAGTACCCGCACAAACAAACAAGAACCTCACAACGAATGCGATAAAAGGGGTTGTCAATCCCTTCACGGTCACTTACGAAAGTGAGATCTGATAGAGATAATAAGATAAATATTTTTGGTATTTTTATTGTATAGATTGGAAAATAAAGATTGCAAAATAAACAATGATAGAAATAGCAAGTGGATAGGAAAATAATATAATGGAAGATAGACCTGAGGGCCATAGGTTTCACTAGTGGCTTCTCTCAAGAGAGAAAATTCTACGGTGGGTGAACAAATTACTGTCGAGCAATTGATAGAAAAGCGCATAGTTATGAGAATTTCTAGGCATGATCATGTATATAGGCATCACGTCTGCAACAAGTAGACCGAGACGATTCTGCATCTACTACTATTACTCCACACATCGACCGCTATCCAACATGCATCTAGAGTATTAAGTTCATACGAACAGAGTAACGCATTAGGCAAGATGACATGATGCAGAGGGATAAACTCAAGCAATATGACATAAACCCCATCTTTTTATCCTCGATGGCAACAATACAATACATGCCTTGCTGCCCCTGCTGTCACTGGGAAAGGACACCGCAAGATTAAACCCAATGCTAAGCACTTCTCCCATTGCAAGAAAGATCAATCTAGTAGGCCAAACCAAATTGATAATTCGAAGAGACTTGCAAAGATATTAAATCATGCATAAAAGAATTTAGAGAAGAATCAAATATTGTTCATAGATAATCTTGATCATAAACCCACAATTCATCGGATCTCGACAAACACACTGCAAAAAGAATTACCTCGAATAGATCTCCAAGAGAATCGAGGAGAACTTTGTATTGAGATCCAAAGAGAGAGAAGAAGCCATCTAGCTAATAACTATGGGCCCGAAGGTCTGCGGTAAACTACTCACACATCATCGGAGAGGCTATGGTGTTGATGTAGAAGCCCTCCGTGATCGATTCCCCCTCCGGCGGAGCACCGAAAAAGGCCCCAAGATGGGATCTCACGGGTACAAAAGGTTGCGACGGTGGAAATAGGGTTTCGTGGTGCTCCTGGATGTTTTAGGGTATATGGGTATATATAGGAGGAAGAAGTAGGTCAGTGGAGCTACGAGGGGCCCACGAGGGTGGGGACACGCCCTCCTTCCTCGTGGCCTCCTTGCTTCTTTCTTGACGTCCACTCCAAGTCTCCTGGATCACGTTTGTTCCAAAAATAACTCTCCCGAAGGTTTCATTCCGTTTGGATTCCGTTCGATATTCCTTTTCTGCGAAACACTGAAATAGGCAAAAAAACAACAAATTGCACTGGGCCTTTAGTTAGTAGGTTAGTCCCAAAAATAATATAAAAGTGCATAACAAAGCCCAGTAAACATCCAAAACAGATAATATAATAGCATGGAACAATCAAAAATTATAAATATGTTGGAGACGTATCAAACATCCCCAAGCTTAATTCCTGCTCGTCCTCGAGTAGGTAAATGATAAAAACAGAATTTTTGATGTGGAATGCTACCTAGCATAATTCTCAATGTAATTTTCTTTATTGTGGCACGAATGTTCAGATCCGAAAGATTCAAGACAAAAGTTTAATATTGACATAAAAACAATAATACTTCAAGCATACTAACAAAGCAATCATGTCTTCTCAAAATAACATGGCCAAAGAAAGTTATCCCTACAAAATCATATAGTCTGGCTATGCTCTATCTTCATCACAGAAAGTATTTAAATCATGCACAACCCCGATGACAAGCCAAGCAATTGTTTCATACTTTTGATGTTCTCAAACTTTTTCAATCTTCACGCAATATATGAGCGTGAGCCATGGATATAGCACTATAGGTGGAATAGAGTGGTGGTTGTGGAGAAGACAAAAAAAGGAGAAGATAGTCTCACATCAACTAGGCGTATCAACGGACTATGGAGATGCCCATCGATAGATATCAATGTGAGTGAGTAGGGATTGTCATGCAACGGACGCACTAGAGCTATAAGTGTATGAAAGCTCAACAAAAGAAACTAAGTGGGTGTGCATCCAACTCGCTTGCTCACAAAGACCTAGGGCATTTTGAGGAAGCCCATCATTGAAATATACCAGCCAAGTTCTATGTAAAATTCCCACTAGTATATGAAAGTGACAACATAAGAGACTCTCTATCATGAAGATCATGGTGCTACTTTGAAGCACAAGTGTGGTAAAAGGATAGTAACATTGTCCCTTCTCTCTTTTTCTCTCATTTTTTTATTTGGGCCCTTTCCTCTCTTTTTTATGGCCTCTTTTTTTTTCTTTTTTTTCTTTTCGTCCGGAGTCTCATCCCGACTTGTGGGGGAATCATAGTCTCCATCATC
Organism: Triticum urartu; assembly: GCF_056163025.1. Lineage (NCBI taxonomy): Eukaryota > Viridiplantae > Streptophyta > Magnoliopsida > Poales > Poaceae > Triticum > Triticum urartu. The sequence continues at coordinate 421,897,154 of NC_141877.1, read as the reverse complement.
CTTTCCTCACTTGGGACAATGCTCTAACAATGATGATCATCACACTTTTATTTGCTTACAACTCAAAAATAACAACTCGATACTAGAACAAAATATGACTCTATGTGAATGCCTCCGGCGGTGTACCGGGATATGCAATGAATCAAGAGTGACATGTATGAAAGAATTATAAAGGTGGCTTTGCCACAAATACGATGTCAATTACATGATCATGCAAAGCAATATGATAATGATGTAACGTGTCATAACAAATGGAACGGTGGTAAGTTGCATGGCAATATATCTCGGAATGACTATGGAAATGCCATAATAGGTAGGTATGGTGGCTGTTTTGAGGAAGGTATATGCTGGATGTATGATACCGGCGAAAGGTGTGCGGTACTAGAGAGGCTAGCAATGGTGGAAGGGTGAGAGTGCGTATAATCCATGGACTCAACATTAGTCATAAAGAACTCACATACTTATTGCAAAAATCTATTAGTTATCGAAACAAAGTACTACGCGCATGCTCCTAGGGGGATAGATTGGTAGGAAAAGACCATCGCTCGTCCCCGACCGCCACTCATAAGGAAGACAATAAATAAATAAATCATGCTCCGACTTCATCACATAACGGTTCACCATATGTGCATGCTACGGGAATCACAAACTTTAGAACAAGTATTTCTCAAACTCACAACTACTCAACTAGCATGACTCTAATATCACCATCTTCATATCTCAAAACAACCATCAAGTATCAAACTTCTCATAGTATTCAATGCACTTTTTATGGAAGTTTTTATTATACCCATCTTGGATGCCTATCATATTAGGACTAAATTTATAGCCAAAGCAAATTACCATGTTGTTCTAAAACACTCTCAAAATAATATAAGTGAAGCATGAGAGATCAATAATTTCTATAAAATAAACCACCACCGTGCTCTTAAAGATATAAGTGAAGCATTAGAGCAAAATTATCTAGCTCAAAAGATATAAGTGAAGCACATAGAGTATTCTAATAAATCTCGATTCATGTGTGTGTCTCAAAAAGGTGTGTACATCAAGGATGATTGTGGTAAACTAAAAGGCAAAGGCTCAAATCATACAAGACGCTCCAAGCAAAACACATATCCTGTGGTGAATAAAAATATAGCATCAAGTAAAGTTACCGATGGAAGAAGACGAAAGAGGGGATGCCTTCCGGGGCATCCCCAAGCTTAGGCTTTTGGTTGTCCTTGAATTTTACCTTGGCGTGCCTTGGGCATCCCCAATATTAGGCTCTTGCCACTCCTTATTCCAAAATTCATCAAATCTTTACCCAAAACTTGAAAACTTCACAACACAAAAATCAACAGAAAATCTCATGAGCCCCGTTAGTATAAAAAAACAAATCACCACTTTAAGGTACTATAATGAACTCATTCTTTATTTATATTGGTGTTAAACCTACCATATTCCAACTTCTCTATGGTTCATACCCCCCGATACTAGCCATAGATTCATCAAAATAAGCAAACAACACACGAAAAACAGAACAGTCTGTAGTAATATGTAGGTTTCGAATACTTATGTAACCCCAAAAATTCTGAAATAAATTGGTGGACGTGAGTAATTTGTCTATTAATCATCTGCAAAAAGAATCAACCTAATCGCACTCTCCAGTAAAAAAATGGCAGCTAATCTCGTGAGCACTAAAGTTTTTGTTTTTTACAACAAGATCGCAAAGACTTCCCCCAAGTCTTCCCAAAGGTTCTACTTGGCACTAACACTAATTAAAAACATAAAACCACATCTAAACAGAAGCTAGATGAATTATTTATTACTAAACATGAACAAAAAACAAGAAACAAAAATAAAATTGGGTTGCCTCCCAAGAAGCGCTATCGTTTAATTAACGCCCCTAACTAGGCATAAAAACAAGAATAAATCTAGGTATTGTCATCTTTGGTATGCAATCCATAAGTGGCTCTCATAATAGATTCATAAGGTAATTTAATTTTCTTCCTAGGAAAGTGTTACATGCCTTTCCTTATTGGAAATTGGAATCTAATATTTCCTTCTTTCATATCAATATAATTGCACCAATCGTTCTAAGGAAAGGTCTACCAAGAATAATAGGACATGTAGGATTGCAATATATATCAATAACAATGAAATCTATGGGAACATAATTCCTATTTGCAACAATAAGAACATCATTAATCCTTCCCATAGGTTTCTTAATGGTGGAATCCACAAGATGCAAATTTAAAGAACAATCATCAAATTCACATAAACCTAAGACATCACACAAAGTTTTTGGAATCGTGGAAACGCTAGCACCCAAATCACATAAAGCATAGCATTCATGATCTTTAATTTTAATTTTAATAGTAGGTTCCTACTCATCATAAAGTTTTCTAGGGATAGAAACTTCTAATTCAAGCTTTTCTTCATAAGATTGCATTAAAGCATCAACGATATGTTTGGTAAAAGCTTTATTTTGACTATAAGCATGAGGAGAACTTAGCACGGATTGCAACAAGGAAATACAATCTATCAAAGAGCAATTATCATAACTAAATTCCTTGAAATCCAAAATAGTGGGTTCATTGCTATGTAAAGTTTTGACCTCTTCAATCCCACTTTTACCAATTTTTGCATCAAGATCTAAAAACTCCGAATCATTGAGACGCCTTTTAGCTAAAGTTGACTCATCTCCAGTCCTATCATTATCAAGATTCATATTGCAAAATAAAGATTTAATAGGAGACACATCAATCACTTTTAGATCTACTTCCTTATTATCCTCTAACTCTTCCGGTTTGGCGGCCATCTTATTAACTAAGGTGGCCTGCTTATCCGAAATTTGGGCTATTAAGTTTTCAAGATGAGCAACTGAGATTTCAAACCATAAAATTCTTTAGACATATCATCGAGCTCTTTATTCATGTACTCCATAAAACCTTTTTGTTCTTTAAGCTCGTTTCGGAAGAAATTATTATGCTCAAATTGCAAGGACATAAAACTTCTAATGTTGTTTTCAATTTCTTCCAACCTTCTAAGGTGAGAATCAACGCTTTTTGGCAGAGCCATCGCGACAAACAATCAAACACACAAGCACACAAGAAGCAAGCAAAAAGAGGCGAACGAAAAAGAGGGCGCATAAAACGGTAAGGGTGAAGTGGGGGAGAGGAAAACGAGAGGCAAATGGCAAATAATATAATGTGAGGGATAAGAGTTTGTGATGGGTACTTGGTATGTATTGACTTGTGCGTAGATCTCCCCGACAACGGCGCCAGAAATGGCTTGTTGACGGGAGATCAAATCTTGACTTGACTTGGTGCAACCTCCCTGGCAACGGCGCCAGAAATCCTTCTTGCTACCTCTTGAGCATGCATTGGTTTTCCCTTGAAAAGGGAAGGGTGATGCAGCAAAGTAGCATAAGTATTTCCCTCAGTTTTTGAGAACCAAGGGATCAATCCAGTAGGAGGTAACACGCAAGTCCCTAGTACATGCACAAACAAACAAGAACCTCGCAACCAACGCGATAAAGGGGTTGTCAATCCCTTCACAGTCACTTACGAAAGTGAGATCTGATAGATATAATAAGATAAATATTTTTGGTATTTTTATTGTATAGATTGGAAAATAAAGATTGCAAAATAAATAACGATAGAAATAGCAAGTGGATAGGAAAATGATATGATGGAAGATAGACCCGGGGGGGCATAGGTTTCGATAGTGGCTTCTCTCAAGATAGCAGATTCTACGGTGGGTGAACAAATTACTGTCGAGCAATTGATAGAAAAGCGCATAGTTATGAGAATATCTAAGCATGATCATGTATATAGGCATCACGTCCGCGACAAGTAGACCGAAACGATTCTGCATCTACTACTATTACTCCACACATCGACCGCTATCCAGCATGCATCTAGAGTATTAAGTTCATAAGAACAGAGTAACGCATTAGGCAAGATGACATGATGTAGAGGGATAAACTCAAGCAATATGACATATGCCCCATCTTTTTATCCTCGATGGCAACAATACAATACATGCCTTGCTGTCCCTGCTGTCACTGGGAAAGGACACCGCAAGATTAAACCCAATGCTAAGCACTTCTCCCATTGCAAGAAAGATCAATCTAGTAGGCCAAACCAAACTGATAATTCGAAGAGACTTGCAAAGATATTAAATCATGCATAAAAGAATTCAGGGAAGAATCAAATATTGTTCATAGACAATCTTGATCATAAACCCACAATTCATCGGATCTCGACAAACACACCGCAAAAAGAATTACATCGAATAGATCTCCAAGAGAATCGAGGAGAACTTTGTATTGAGATCCAAAGAGAGAGAAGAAGCCATCTAGCTAATAACTATGGACCCGAAGGTCTGCGCTAAACTACTCACACATCATCGGAGAGGCTGTGGTGTTGATGTAGAAGCCCTCTGTGATCGATTCCCCCTCTGGCGGAGCGCCGGTAAAGGCCCCAAGATGGGATCTCACGGGTACAGAAGGTTGCGGCGGTGGAAATAGGGTTTCGTGGTGCTCCTAAATGTTTTCAGGGTATATGGGTATATATAGGAGGAAGGAGTAGGTCGGTGGAGCTGCGAGGAGCCCATGAGGGTGGGGGGCGCACCCTCCTGCCTCGTGGCCTCCTTGCTTCTTTCTTGACGTCCACTCCAAGTCTCGTGGATCACGTTTGTTCCAAAAATAACTCTCCCTAAGGTTTCATTTCGTTTGGATTCCGTTTGAAATTTTCCTTTTCTGCGGAACACTGAAATAGGCAAAAAAACAGCAATTTGCGCTGGGCCTTTGGTTAGTAAGTTAGTCCCAAAAATAATGTAAAAGTGCATAACAAAGCCCATTAAACATCCAAAACAGATAATATAATAGCATGGAACAATCAAAAATTATAGATGCTTTGGAGACGTATCATAGAGCATCTTTATAGTCACCCAGTTACGTTGTGACGTTTGATAGCACACTAAGTGTTCCTCCGGTATTCGGGAGTTGCATAATCTCATAGTCACAGGAATATGTATAAGTTATGGAGAGAGCAATAGCAGTAAACTAAACGGTCAAAGTGCTAAGCTAACGGATGGGTCAAGTCAATCACATCATTCTCTAATGATGTGATCTCTTTTATCAAATGACAACTCTTTGTCCATGGCTAGAAAACTTAACCATCTTTGATCAATGAGCTAGTCAGGTAGAGGCATACTAGTGACACTCTATTTGTCTATGTATTCACACATGTATTAAGTTTCCGGTTAATACAATTCTAGCATGAATAATAAACATTTATCATGATATAAGGAAATATAATTAACAACTTTATTATTGCCTCTAGGGCATATTTCCTTCACTATCTGGTGGCCCAATGATGTTGTTGATGTGTGCCATCACGAGTCTGGGTGTAGGGTTGCTGCCGCCGGTAGTTGTCGGCCTGGGTGGGATCCGAGTCTTGCACCTGCCCGTCCTCATTGCCCCCTCCTCCTCCACCTCCGTCATGGATGATGTTGAGCATCTCCCTGCCCGGGTCGTCGTATGCCGGCTCCCCCTCTCTAGGCATTGCAGCGTACAACGTGCAGGCACCCATTTGCTCCCCGCCCGCCGTCCGCGCCCAGACGAGTTGCGGCGAAGAATACTCGAAGCATAGCGGTGCCACGTTAACGTCAACAATTTAAAGCACCATACCAGCGGGGGTTCCAAGCTGCTTGGCGACATAGTAGTACGGAGGCCTGTAATGCTCCGACAAAAACACTGTCTATACTATGAGCGCGACAGTCTGGCGGCGTCCACCACGGCCACCACGAACGCCTTGTCCGCCACGACCTCCATGCCCAACGCCACCACCAAGTCCACCGACAGTCAACCGCTTCTTGAGCTTCTCCTCCTTTGCGGCCTTCACTTTGACGTGGCGAGTTTGCCGCCTAGCCGAGCTGATCTTCCGGGCGAGCTTGATGCTCGGATCCTCCGACAACTCCGCCGCCTCCATCTCTAACAGGTTCTTCGACGGTTCCATGCATTGGCGGCGGAAGGGAGGAGAGGGTGGGAGAAAAGTGCGGGAATTGGGCGGAGAGCGGCAAGGGATGAAAGAAGATAGTGGGAGATTTTGGCGCAGAAATAGTGCGGGATGCTACAAAAGTGCAGGCTCAGCCTTCTTTTTGGGTGGGCCAGGGAGGCAAAGAGCGGCGTTTCGCATGTCCGGACTCCCGCAATCCCCCACACACGTTTGGTTTCGGTTCGCGGGAGAAAACGTGTCCGGACCGCTCGGCAGACCGATACAAGCCCGCATTGGATGACTTCTGAGGTCCAGACAGCGCGGTTCGGACGGATGCAGGCGGTTTGAGGGTCGGCGTTGGAGATGCCCTAAGATTGTTAAATTAAGTTACCAGGGCGGTCACATGTCGACACCTTGGCAAATCTACCACGCGAACAAAGTCGGCGGCGTTCAAATTTTGAACCGTTTTTAGGTTTTGATGAATTCGTTTGATTGTAACTTGCTTCCTACCGTACCACACCTGTGCTCCCATCTATATTACATTGGTGCTCCAAGTTGTATTGTATCTGTGCTTTCTCTGTGTAGTACATTTGTGCTTTCCTTTTGCGCGGTGCACTTATGGTCCCCTGCTTATGTATTTTTGCTGTGCTGTGCATTATGTGCTCTCTATCTATGTGTTTTTTGTACTTCATGCATAATGTGTCCCCTGTTGTATTGCATTTGTGCTCCCCGCATAGTACAATAGTGCACTACATGTTTTCCTTTTATCTAGTGCTATAGTGCATGCTATAGCTACGCACTAGAAAAAAGCAAAAACTAAAAACAAAGATAAAAAATATTAAAAAACCAAAACACTACATTTTCAAGAAATCAAAGAAAATCGTAAAACCACAAGCAACGAACGAAAACAATCATTTTTGTTTGGGGAAGCATTCAGCACGCAACACATGACGGTGTCAAAGTGCTCGTGAAGCGTGCCGACCGGTGCCCCATAAAAAGCCTCACCAGGGGATTCTTTATAAAAAAAGATGACCGAAGCAGGTCACAACCAAAACCTCCATCTAGATCCATTACCAGTCATCCTTGCAACCTTGCCACATAACTCAACATAAAAAGTCACACATGCCATATAGCGTCCATAGCGAGTAATATTAGCCGCTCACCTGCAGGGCACCCCCGCATGGATCAACCTTAGATGATAGACTTTGGCACATTTTTTTTTCGTGTTTTTTGGGGCCCATTTCTTTGCGTGTGTTATTGTGGGTTTTTATGGGGACCTGTTTTATCGGTTTTTTCATATGTTTCTTTTTTCTTTTCCATTTTTAATTATGATTTTAATGCACAAGTTTTTTTTCACATGGATATTTTCTGAAATGTGTTATCAATTTCTAAAGTTGCATAGACAAATTTTATAAAAATATGTGAATAATTTTAAATTATATGTATTTTCTTTGAAACACATGAACAACTTCTTTAGTTACATGAATATTTTTCTATAAAATACATGAAAACTTTCTTAGAAGTACCTGAACATTTAAAAAATGCGTAAACACTTTTAAATTATATAATATTTTTTGAATCATGAGCACTTTTTTACATTTTTAAAATTGGTTAAAATTTTTGAGATGTACAAATTTATATACATTATGTGAACACCTTTTGAACTACATGAACATTTTAAAAATGATCCACACATGTTTTAGACCATTTCGGAATATATAAAAGGGAAAAAAATTAAAGTAGAAAAAAACAAAAGGCATAAGAGCAACTCCAAAGGGCCGACCCAAACGGACGGCGATTTCGTCCGCTTTTTGTCCGTTTGAGTCGGCCGCCCGCCTGGCGTCCGCCCTGTTTTTCATATGGGTCGGCAGCGCGCCCAACGCGCCGACCCATATGTGCAGGCGTGGCCGGCTGGCCGCCCAATTTTGCATTGCATTCTCACATATGGTGAAATGAAAATTTAACAAACAAAATAGTCCGTCCAAATAAAAAGTATAGTTTTACAGGCTAAATATAAAAAAAGGTTTCACAAATCATTTTGCAGTTGCATGTGAGTTTTCCAATCATGTATGTCTTCATGAAACTGAGTGAACTGCTCAAATGTTGCCGCTACTCCATGCTCAGGAACAACATTCTCACCCTAAAACTGAAAGCCTTGATCGTACAGACGTTCCGGGCGCTCGTCTTCTACGATCATGTTGTGCATGATCACACAAGCAGTCATCATCTCCCATAGTTTTTGCGTGCTCCAAGTATTAGCAGGATACCGAATGATGCCCCATCGAGATTGCAAAACACCAAAGGCACGCTCGACATCCTTTCTAGCACTCTCTTGCTCTTGGGCAAATCTTTTCCTTTTCTCTCCGACAGGGTTGAGTATTGTCTTGACAATAGTGGTCCACTGAGGATAGATATCGCCACCCAGATAATAACCTTTGTCGTAGGTGTGGCCGTTGATAGTAAAGTTCACCGGTGGGCTGTTGCCTTCGGCAAGCCTAGCAAACACCGGCGAGCGCTGAAGCACGTTGATATCATTGTATGATCCAGCCATGTCAAAGAAAGAGTGCCATATCCAGAGATCTTGAGACGCCACGACCTCTAGTATGACAGTGCAAACCCTGACATGTCCCTTATACTGCCCTTGCGAAGCAGAAGGGCAGTTCTTCCACTCCCAGTGCATGCAGTCTATGCTGCCAAGTATCCCCGGGAAGCCCCTGCTAGCATTCATCGCCAACAAACGGGTTGTATCTTCAGCTGTCGGCTCTCTCAAGTACTCAGAGCCAAACACAGCAATCACAGCCTTGCAGAACTTATACAGGGACTCTAGGCATGTAGACTCGCTCATACGGACGTACTTGTCAATGAGATCACCAGGCACTCCGTATGCAAGCATTCGGATGGCGGTAGTGCATTTCTGATAAGAGGAGAGACCAAACTTGCCGACGACATCCTCTTTGCACTCGAAGTAGTCATCATAGCCGACCACTCCCTCTCTAATACGGTTGAAAACATGCCTACTCATACGGAACCGGCGGCGGAATTTGTGATGTTTGAACAACGGGTTTGTTGTATCAAAGTAGTCCTTCCAGAGAAGGAAATGCCCGCTCTCCCGGTTACGATTCAACGCCGGAAGGTGGCCCGGAATGGAGCCACGAAACAACGGCCGCTGGTTGTTGAGGTGGTGATGGACCAACACAGCAGCCAATATCTCCTCCTCGTCGTCGGACAAATCGTCGGAGTCGCAAAGAAAATTGTGGAAAAAGAACTCGTCGGTGGAGTCCATTTTCGTACCTTGGCAAACTGTCGAACAGCTTGCGGGCGTCAAAGAATGAGACGGCCGGCGAAGGGAGACGCGACGCCCACAGACCAGCTAGCTGCCCGGCCGGCGTCCGACGAGGGTGACGGCGTCCGTCGAGCGTGTCGGTCGTCTGTGGCTGGGGCGGCGAGGCGTCTTCTTGGTCGCGGGGCGGCTGGGCGTGGGGGAAACAGCGGCGGGGAACCAGCTTGCTCCCCGACGGCAAAACGGCGACGACGGGCGACTGGGGCAGGGGCGGCGTTGCTGCGCGGATGTGGAGGCGGCAGCAGCTGGAAGAGTCGCCGGCAAAATGGGCGGCGGCGTCGGTGACGGAGGAGGCGAGGGCGAGGGTAGCTTGTTAGCTGGGGGGAGGGAACCAATGTGCCACAGACGAGCGGGCCCGGAGACAGGAGTAGGCAAGCAAGCGCTCGTCTGTCGCGTGTCCGTGCCGACGCAAATGAAGCTTAAAAATGAGCAGGGAATGGGTCGTCCGCGGACGAAAAACGGACGCGCGTCCGTTTGGGTCGGTGCGTTGGGCCGCCTTTTTTATCCGCGCCGATCCAAACGGACGACCGCGGACGAAATGGGTCGTCCAATTAGAGTTGCACTAATAATAAGAAAGGAAGATATATCCGCTACTATGCCCCTTCCCTGCGGATCCGGCTTGCCTGCTCCCTTTTCATGCTCCCATCCGTGCTCCCACCTCATCCAACGGTTGTATTTTTTCCTTTTTTCTTTCTAATCTAATCATCTCCCCCCCTGATTTTAAGGGGGTGGGGCCGGGCTTTATTTTGTTCCAATCAAATCAAGCCACGTATGCGGGAGCACGGATGGGCACACGGGAGGGGAGCAGGCAAGTCTCGTCCCTTCCCTGCTCGCTGAAATGCAACGGCGGAAAAATTCCCGCGCTATTTTCTCCTACCGCGCGCTCCAAACCGCACCCCGCCGATCCGCGCTTCCTCCGGTCAACCAATAGCAGCCAACCTCTTCCCATCCAACGGCTGAAGCCATCGCCCGCACACTTCACGCGGATCAGTCCCGAATCCGACGGCTCGCGCACCATCCCCCCTCCCTCCCAGCAGCCAGCAAACGCTATATATAATCCCCTCCAGCAGCCTCCCACCAATCCAAACCAATTCGGCTGCATCCCTCCCAGAGAAAAATCCCCAATTCCTTCGTCCTACTCCTCGCGAGACGCGCACAGCAGAGCCGAGAGGGAGAAGATGTCCGGGCGCGGCAAGGGCGGCAAGGGGCTGGGCAAGGGTGGGGCGAAGCGCCACCGGAAGGTGCTGCGGGACAACATCCAGGGGATCACCAAGCCGGCGATCCGGCGGCTGGCGCGGAGGGGCGGCGTGAAGCGCATCTCGGGGCTCATCTATGAGGAGACCCGTGGCGTGCTCAAGATCTTCCTCGAGAACGTCATCCGCGACGCCGTCACCTACACTGAGCACGCGCGCCGCAAGACCGTCACGGCCATGGACGTCGTGTACGCGCTCAAGCGCCAGGGCCGCACCCTGTACGGCTTCGGCGGTTAGGGGATGGCTAGCTTGGCTTCAGTGTGTCTATCAGGTCGCCGCTCTGCGAATGCTCGTGCTTGTGGTTTAATTTAAAATGCTTGTTATGAGAAAATGCTACCTGGATTTGTTTCTCTGTTCAATATCGTCAGTCCGGTCACAACTTCTGATTTGCTACCGTTTGAGTTTGTGAAATTCTTTTCATTCGGTTCTCCGAAGCTAACTTGGCAAATTTGTGATCGGGATTTATCTACCATTTGCATTTTTGCATCTCTAGATTGTAATATGAAACTCTGAAACTGAATTGCAGTGTGGTTTTCTCGTGAGGATGCTCATAGGTCATAGCTGCATTTTTCTGAAAGCTGCTACTGGAACTGTGCTCTGACGCTACGAAAGCATTTACTCTGTAATAGGCAACATCTCTGAGACAAAACTTCCTGCTGCAAGCTCCGGTGGTGGCATGAGAAGTTATTTTGTCACAAGTGTTACAATAAAATAAAATAAAAATCCAGTAAAGAAAAAGGAAATATTTTTTTTGGTTAATGCGGCTGGCATACAGAACTTGACCTGTTCTGGCACCAATGGTTGCCTTTAGAACGACACAGTATTTCTTCTCCTTGTTTTGCTAATTTTGTAAATCTAAGCAACATAAGATTTGCACACTACTTAGTCAAGAAATCACAGTATTTTGGTATTTCAGCATTAACAACTTCAATTTCTAGTATTCAGGTTATATAAAGTGATTTCAGAATGGGAACTGTTGGAGTACAAGACTAGGGAGGTGTGGGTGATTCCTTGTCCATAATCTTTCTTTTTTTGCATCGAACTAGGGAGCTTTGTTACTTAAGTAACATTCGATTACAATCTCCCGAAGGCAACTAACAAGCAACGCTGGACTTTGATGAAGACAACTCTGTGCCACATCTAATGTACAAGCGAGCTGGGCACATTGATGAGCGGGGACATTCACTGTTCTCCCGACATGAGTAACCGAAAAGGAAGCAAAACTAGGTACTATCTCCTGCAATTCCTTCAAGATAGGTGTTACAATCGAGTGAGAATTGTTGCACGAATTCGAGAGGTTGACTAAATCCAGACAGTTGACCTCCATGATCACATGTGAGTAGCCTCTGAGTTGCGATGATTACCCCTCCCAAAAAGCCATAAGTTTAGAAATAAATGGACCTGAGACTCCCGACAGGGGTTTAGTCCATGCGTCGAGGAAAGCAAGATGAGACCGGGCAACACCACCCACCCCACCCTTTAGTGCATCGGCATTAAGTGATCCATCGGTGTTAATGGTGATCCAACCTGGATCATGTGGCCTCTATCATATTCTTCTTCCATCTTGCCGGGTGTTCCAACAACGCCAAAGTTTCATGCACCCATTTCATCACTTGTACAGGTTCATACCCGTCTTTGTCATGCGTTCATCGATTGCGTGAGGACCAAATGGAGTGCATAATTGTGATAATCTTGCATCTATCAACATTAGTGAACATGTGATCAAGCAAGATATCCTTCGCCAAGAATCTAGATGCAGTCTCGATAAACGCAAATCAAACCGGCATCTCGCTACAATCCGATTTTTTTGCGTGAGTGCAACAAATCAAAGCGTGCATCAAGTCCTTGTCCATGGCCTGCCACACATCACATAGGACTAGTTGTCTAATATGTCTATACTTCAGATTAACCGAGTCTGGGAGAATACCTCAAAGCACCCTCCACCAAACGACCCGGACTTTAGGTACAACACGAAGCTTCCAAACCACAGTCCATCGATGTGAGGTTTCTGTAATCCCCCTTCCTACGGAGAAGTAAGATCATTGCGAGTCACTAGAGGACGATACGCCGACTTTATAGAGCAACTACCATATTTTGCAAAAGTCCATGCTAATGAGTCTTCACAACCAGATGGATTGAGAGGGGTATTAAGAATAGCTTCGGCGCCTGGGTTGAAAAAGTTTTGCCGAAAAACTTCCAAGTTTTAATTTTCCATATAGTCGTCAATCAAGTACGAAACATTGTTAAGTGGGGCAACACCCGTTTGCCCTATTGGCTTCAAAGTAGCATTGTTCATAATCAAAGGATCTGTCCATGTCGAGGTCGTTATACCATCACCAACCTGATGGATTAGATCAGTCTACATTGCCTTCTTTCCAGCCATGATGGTCTTCCAAGTTGCCGACGCATGCAGTGGAGCCGTGGCATGAAGAAAATTCGAGTGGGGGAAATATTTACCCTGCAACACTCTAACACAAAGGAACTCCAAAGTAGTCAACAAGCGCCAACCATGTTTACTGACCATTGCTAAGTTAAAACAATGGAAGTCCGTGAATCCCATCCCGCCCTTGATTTTTGGTTCAACAAGCTTCTCCCATGATATCCAACATAGGGATCTTTTATCCACAGAGTTTGCTCAACAATATTTTTCGATGCATGATGTTAAACCTTTGGATAGCTTCTTAGTTAATAAGAAATAACTCATACTTGTAAGTTGAGATGACATGAATAATTGATTTAGTAAGAACCTATCTAGCCTCACATGCTAGATTCCTGCTCGACCATCCCTGCATTTTGCTTTGAATTCTCTCATTTATGTGATGAAAAGTACCACTAGTAATTTCGCCAACCGATGTCGGAAGTCCTAGATAGTATTCCGAAAATGCTTCAACAGAAATACCAAGTGTGTGTTTCAAGGACTCCCGGAATGGTTGCAAAGTGTTTCCACCAAAAAAGGTGGAGTTCTCCTGGTAACTGCCTACCTTGAACACTTAGCATAGACCTAAATAATCTCATTGAGTTTGTATGCACTTTTTGCCTTAACGTTGAGAAACATCAATCTGTCATCAATAAACAACAAATGATTAACCCAAGGTGCATGGATGTATGCCTCTATTCAATACGTGCTCCACCAAAACGATTCAATAATGAACTAAGGCCTTGAGCACAAAGAAGGGATAGATACGGTGACATGGGGTCCCCTTGACAGAGTCATCTGGATGGAGTGAAATATGGTAAGAAATCACTGTTCACCTTTATAGTGAACCTCACCGGAGGTCATACATGTCATCACCAATCTGGCAAACAATCATTGAAGCCTAATTTGTACATGATAACCTCAAGATAATGCCACTCGACCCTATCATAGGCTTTGATCATATCCAATTTAATGGCACAAGAAGCATTTTTGCCTTTCTTCCGCCTCTTAGTAGCATGAACACTCTCATAGGCTACAAGCACATTGTTCATGCTCAAACGACCTAGTACAAAGGCCCTTTGTTCTTCACCTATAACCTCATCAAGAATAACTCGAGCCCTGTCAGCCATAGCGCTGTCAACAATTTTATATAAAACATGACATAGAGGTATAGGCCGGTAATGAGAGATTTTTTGTGGGTGCCGTATGATACGTCTCCAATGTATCTATAATTTTTGATTGTTCCATGCTACTATATTATCCATCTTGGATGTTTTATATGCATTTATATGTGATACGTCTCCAACGTATCTATAATTTTTGATTGTTCCATGCTATTACATTATTTGTTTTGGTTGTTAATGGGATTATTTATACACTTTTATATTATTTTTGGGACTAACCTACTAATCCAAGGCCCAGTGCAAATTGCTGTTTTTTTGCCTATTTCAGTGTTTCGCAGAAAAGGAATATCAAACGGAATCCAAACGAAATGAAACCTTCGGGAGAGTTATTTTTGAAACAAACATGATCCAAGGGACTTGGAGTAGACGTCAAGAAAGAAACGAGGTGTCCACGAGGCAGGAGGGCGCGCCTGCCCCCCGGGCGCGCCCCCACCCTCGTGGGCCCCTCACAGCTCCACCGACCTACTTCTTCCTCCTATATATATCCATATACCCCGAAAACATCCAGGAGCACCACGAAACCCTATTTCCACCACCACAACTTTCTGTACCCAAGAGATCCCATCTTGGGGCCTTTTTCGGAGCTCCGCCGGAGGGGGAATCGATCACGGAGGGCTTCTACATCAACACCATAGCCTCTCCGATGATGTGTGAGTAGTTTACCACAAACCTTCGGGTCCATAGTTATTAGCTAAATGGCTTCTTCTCTCTCTTTGGATCTCAATACAATGTTCTCCTCGATCTTCTTGGAGATCTATTTGATGTAACACTTTTTGCGGTGTGTTTGTCGAGATCCGATGAATTATGGGTTTATGATCAAATTTATCTATGAACAATATTTGATTCTTCTCTGAAATATTTTATGTATAATTGGTTATCTTTGCAAGTCTCTTCGAATTATCAGTTTGGTTTGGCCTACTAGATTGATCTTTCTTGTAATGGGAGAAGTGCTTAGCTTTGGATTCAATCTTGCGGTGTCCTTTCCTAGTGACAGCAGGGGCAGCAAGACACGTATTGTATTGTTTCCATCAAGGATAAAAAGATGGGGTTTATATCATATTGCTTGAGTTTATCCCTCTACATCATGTCATATTGCCTAATGCGTTACTCTGTTCTTATGAACTTAATACTCTAGATGCATGCTGGATAGCGGTCGATGTGTGGAGTAATAGTAGTAGATGCATAATCGTTTCGGTCTACTTGTCGCGGACCTGATGCCTATATACATGATCATGCCTAGATATTCTTATAATTATGCAGTTTTCTATCAATTGGTCGACAGTAATTTGTTCACCCACCGTAAAACTTATGCTATCTTGAGAGAAGCCACTAGTGAAACCTATGGCCCCCGGGTCTATCTTTTATCATATAAGCTTCCAATCTATTTTATTTTGCAATCTTTACTTTCAATCTATATCATAAAAATACCAAAAATATCTATCTTATTATTATTATTATTATTATTATTATTATTATTATCTCTATCAGATCTCACTCTCGTAAGTGACCGTGAAGGGATTGACAACCCCTTTATCGCATTGGTTGCGAGGTTCTTATTTGTTTGTGTAGGTACGAGGGACTTGCGTGTAGTCTCCTACTGGATTGATACCTTGGTTCTCAAAAACCGAGGGAAATACTTACGCTACTTTGCTGCATCGACCAACGCAGTGCTCAAGAGGTAGCAAGAAGGATTTCTGGCGCCGTTGCCGGGGAGATCTACTCACAAGTCAATACATACCAAGTACCCACCACAAACTCTTATCCCTCGCATTACATTATTTGCCATTTGCCTCTCATTTTCCTCTCCCTCACTTCACCCTTGCCGTTTTATTCGCCCTCTTTTTTCCGTTCGCCTTTTTGTGCTTGCCTCTTGCTACCACCATGTCTGAAATTGGGGAGGTTATCGTTGATAAGGATAGTGGTAATAACATGGAAAACTTTGATGCTTTTGTTGATCCTCCTAAAGAACCTACTATTTTACACACTAAAAAGTTTCGGATTGGTAGTGGTAATATTATTGGAAAAGGAGTTATTCAAGATTTCTTTACTTGTGTCGGTTCTTTACCTACTATGGGAGGGTCTATTCTCCATAGAACTAGTAGTTTTGCGGATGCTATATCTTTTCTCATAGTTGAACTTGAAAGACAATTTATTCATATGCACCCTTGCATCCAAAGGATTTTTCTAGAATTTTCTAATATTGAGCACTCTTCTGTTAAGCGAGCAGCTACTATCTTTTTAGCTCATGAGTTCATATTTATAATGAAAGAATCCAATGAAATTTTTGCGCATTATAGGGTGGACGCCGGCCGTCCTCCCATAGAAGCAATCCTTTTTTTATCAAGAAGACATAATGCGCTTACGATCCTTAGATCATGTTGCTTTTAGCGAAAACCTTAGAAAGAACGTTCCTACCGATGTTCTTGTTGATAGTATTTCTGAACTTAATAATAATTTTGCCATCCAAAATAATGGATTGGTTTTTTCCCATGAACAAAGGCTCATGACTTTTTGCCAAAAGAATGCCTGTAATGATGAATTGGTTGTGCAATATGAGGGGCCAAAGGAGGAACCAATACCTCCTGAACTTGATCTTGGGGACTTTTGTCCCATTAAATTTAGCCCTTTTGATTACTTTTGCTTGCCACAAAGAAATCTTGCTACTGAACGTAGGGAGTATGAGATGAGTTTGTGCGATCTACCTTATCATTATCATGGCAATACCTAGATCCATTCTTGCTTTTATGCCTAGCTAGGGGCGTTAAACGATAACGCTTGTTGGGAGGCAACCCAATTTTATTTTTGTTTCTTGCTTTTTGGTTCTGTTTAGTAATAAATAATTCATCTAGCCTCTGTTTAGATGTGGTTTTATGCTTTTAATTAGTGTTTGTGCCAAGTAGAACCTTTGGGAAGACTTGGGGGAAGTTTTTGCGATCTTGCTGTAAAAAACAGAAACTTTAGCGCTCACGAGATTTGCTGCCATTTTTTTACTGGAGAGTGAGATTAGGTTGATTCTCTTTGAAGATTATTAATAGACAAATTCCTCACATCCACCAATTTATTTCAGAATTTTTGGGGTTATAGAAGTATTCGAAACCTACAGATTACTACAGACTGTTCTGTTTTTGACAGATTCTATTTTTTGTGTGTTGTTTGCTTATTTTGATGAATCTATGGCTAGTATCGGAGGGTATGAACCATACAGAAGTTGGAATACAGTAGGTTTAATACCAATATAAATAAAGAATGAGTTCATTACAGTACCTTAAGTGGTGGTTTGTTTTCTTATACTAACGGAGCTCATGAGATTTTCTGTTGAGTTTTGTGTTGTGAAGTTTTCATGTTTTGGGTAAAGATTTGATGGATTATGGAACAAGGAGTGGAAAGAGCCTAAGCTTGGGGATGCCCAAGGCACCCCAAGGTAAAATTTAAGTACAACCAAAAGCCTAAGCTTGGAGATGCCCCGGAAGGCATCCCCTCTTTCGTCTTCTTTCATCGGTAACTTTACTCGAGGCTATATTTTTATTGACCACATGATATGTGTTTTGCTTGGAGCGTCTTGTATGATTTGAGTCTTTGCTTTTTAGTTTACCACAATCATCCTTGTTGTACACACCTTTTGGGAGAGACATACATGAATTGGAATTTATTACAATACTCTATGTGCTTCACTTATATCTTTTGAGCTAGATAATTTTGCTCTAATGCTTCACTTATATCTTTTAGAGCACGGTGGTGGTTTTATTTTAAAGAAATTATTGATCTCTCATGATTTAATTATATTATTTTAAGAGTCCTTTAGAACAACATGGTAATTTGCTTTGGTTATGAAATTAGTCCTAATATGATAGGCATCCAAGATGGGTATAATAAAAACTATCATAGAAAGTGCATTGAATACTATGAGAAGTTTGATACTTGATAATTGTTTTGAGATATAAAGATGGTGATATTAGAGTGTGCTAGTTGAGTAGTTGTGAATTTTAGAAATACTTGTGTTAAAGATTGCAAGTCCCGTAGCATGCACATATGGTAACCGTTGTGTAACAAATTTGAAACATGAAGTGTTATTTGATTGTCTTCCTTATGAGTGGCGGTCGGGGACGAGCAATGGTCTTTTCCTACCAATCTATCCCCCTAGGTGCATGCGCGTAGTGCTTGGTTTTTGATGACTTGTAGATTTTTGCAATAAGTATGTGAGTTCTTTATGACTAATTTTGAGTCCATGGATTATACACACTCTCACCCCTCCATCATTGCTAGCCTCTTCGATACCGTGCATTGCCCTTTCTCACCTAGAGAGTTGGTGCAAACTTAGCCGGTGCATCCAAACCCCGTGATATGATACACTCTATCACACATAAACCTCCTTATATCTTCCTCAAAACAGCCACCATACCTACCTATCATGGCATTTCCATAGCCATTCCGAGATATATTGCCATGCAACTTTCCACCGTTTCATTTATGACACGCTTCATCATTGTCATATCGCTTTGCATGATCATGTAGTTGACATCGTATTTGTGGCAAAGCCACCATGCATAATTTATCATACATGTCACTCTTGATTCATTGCCCTTCTCGGTACACCACCAGAGGCATTCATATAGAGTCACATTTTGTTCTAGTATCGAGTTGTACTCATTGAGTTGTAAATAAATAGAAGTGTGATGATCATCATTAATAGAGCATTGTCCTAAATAAAAAAAAGAAGAGAAAGGCCAAAAAAAGAAAGACCCAAAATAAATAATTAAAAAGGGACAATGCTACTATCGTCTTTTTCCACACTTGTGCTTCAAAGTAGCACCATGATCTTTATGATAGAGAGTCTCTTGTTTTGTCATTTTCATATACTAGTGGGAATTTTTCATTATAGAACTTGGCTTGTATATTCCAACAATGGGCTTCCTCAAATGCCCTAGGTCTTCGTGAGCAAGCAAGTTGTATCACACCCACTTAGTTTCTTTTGTTGAGCTTTCATACATTTATAGCTCTAGTGCATCCGTTGCATGACAATCCCTACTCCTTGCATTGACATCAATTGATGGGCATCTCGCTAGCCCGTTGATTAGCCTCGTCAGTGTGAGACTTTCTCCTTTTTGTCTTCTCCACATAACCCCCATCATCATATTCTATTCCACCCATAGTGCTATATCCATGGCTCACGCTCATGTATTGCATGAAAGTTGAAAAAAGTTTGAGATTACTGAAGTATGAAAAAATTGCTTGGCTTGACATCGGAGTTGTGCATGATGAGATCATTCTTGTGTGACGAAAATGGAGCATGACCAAACTATATGATTTTGTAGGGATGAACTTTCTTTTGCCATGTTATTTCGAGAAGACATGATTGCTTAGTTAGTATCCTTGAAGTATTATTATTTTTATGTCAATATTAAACTTTTGTCTTGAATCTTTTGGATCTAAACATTCATTCCATAATAAAGAAAATTACATTGGGAATTATGCTAGGTAGCATTCCACATCAAAAATTCAGTTTTTATCATTTACCTACTCGAGGACGAGCAGGAATTAAGCTTGGGGATGCTTGATACGTCTCCAACGTATCTATAATTTTTGTTTGTTCCATGCTATTATATTATTATTTTTTGGATGTTAATGGGCTTATTTATACACTTTTATATTATCTGTTTTGGATGTTCCATGCTATAATTTTTGATTGTTCCATGCTATTATATTACCTATGATACGTCTCCGTCGTATTTACTTTTCCAAACACTTTTGCCCTTGTTTTGGTTTCTAACTTGCATGATTTGAATGGAACTGACCCGGACTGACGCTGTTTTCAACAGAATTGCCATGGTGTTATTTTTGTGCAGAAATAAAAGTTCTCAGAATGACCTGAAAATCAACGGAGATTATTTTTGGAATATATAAAAATACTGGAAGAAAGATCCAAGTCAGGGCGCCCACAGCCTGTCCACGAGGGTGGGGGGCGCGCCCCCCTGCCTCGTGGGCCCCCTTACGCTCCACCGACCTCAACTCCAACTCCATATATTCGTGTTCGAGGAGAAAAAAAATCAGAGAGAAGGATTCATCATGTTTTACGATACGGAGCCGCCGCCAAGCCCTAAATTCTCTCGGGAGGGCTGATCTAGAGTCCGTTCGGGGCTCCGGAGAGGGTAATCCGTCGCCAGCGCCATCATCAACCTTCCTCCATCACCAATTTCATGATGCTCACCGTCGTGCGTGATTAATTCCATCATAGGCTTGCTGGATGGTGATGGGTTGGATGAGATTTATCATGTAATCGAATTAGTTTTGTTAGGGTTTGATCCCTAGTATCCACTATGTTCTGAGATTGATGTTGCTATGACTTTGCTATGCTTAATGCTTGTCACTAGGACCCGAGTGCCATGATTTCAGATCTGAACCTATTATGTTGTCATGAATATATGTGAGTTCTTGATCCTATGTTGCAAGTCTATAGTCACCTATTATGTGTTATGATCCGGCAACCCCAAAGTGACAATAATCGGGACCACTCCCTGTGATGACCGTAGTTTGAGGAGTTCATGTATTCACTATGTGTTAATGCTTTGGTCCGGTACTCTATTAAAAGGAGGCCTTAATATCCCTTAGTTTCCAATAGGACCCCGCTGCCACGGGAGGGTAGGACAAAAGATGTCATGCAAGTTCTTTTCCATAAGCACGTCTGACTATATTCGGAATACATGCCTACATTACATTGATGAACTGGAGCTAGTTCCGTGTCACCCTAGGTTATGACTGTTACATGATCGATCGCATCCGGCATAATTCTTCCATCACCGATCCAATGCCTACGAGCTTTTCACATATTGTTCTTCGCTTATTTACTTTTTCACTGCTACTGTTACCATCACTATAAAACCCCAAAATATTACTTTTGCTATCGTTACCTTTTGCCACCGTTACCACTACTATCATATTACTTTGCTACTAAATACCTTGCTGCAGATATTATGTTTCCAGGTGTGGTTGAATTGGCAACTCAGCTGCTAATACTTGAGAATATTCTTTGGCTCCCCTTGTGTCGAATCAATAAATTTGGGTTGAATACTCTACCCTCGAAAACTGTTGCGATCCCATATACTTGTGGGTTATCAAGAACATTTTCTGGCGCCGTTGTTGGGGAGCATAGCTCTATTCTTTGAGTCACTTGGGATTTATATCTGTTTATCAATATGAAGAACTTGAAAGATCCAAGAACCAAGATTTATCCCTCAACTACGAGGGGAGGTAAGGAACTGCCATCTAGCTCTGCACTTGATTCACCATCTGTTATGAGTAAACTTGCGACACCTACACCTGCTATTCATTCTGATATGTCGCATGTTACTGATGATGCCACTTCCGCTTTGCATGATGCTTATGATGAAACTACTTCTATGCTTGATACTATTGAGCCACTTGGTGAATTTCTTGAAGAACAACTTGCTAGGGCTAGAGAGAATGAAATTATTGAAACTGATAATATTAATGAAAGTGATGATGAAGATTCTCCCCCTATATATGAATTGCCTGTTGTTCCTGAGGGTTATGTTATGGATGAAGAAACTGCTAGAGACTTTCTTGCCTGCAATGACAGAAGTGATCTTAAGAAACTATTAGCTAAGCTTAAAGAAAAAACTCTGAATGCTAGAATGAAATATGATCCTGCTTATGCTACTTCACCTATCTTTATTACTGATAAGGATTATGATTTCTCGGTTGATCCTGATATAATTACTTTGGTTGAATCTGATCCTTTTTATGGCTATGAATCTGAAACTGTTGTGGCACATCTTACTGAATTAAATGATATAGCTACCCTGTTCACTAATGATGAGAAAACTCGCTACTATTATATCCTTAAATTATTTCCGTTCTCATTAAAGGGTGATGCTAAGATATGGTTTAATTCTCTTGATCCTAGTTGTGTGCGTAGTCCCCAGGATGTGATTTACTACTTCTCTGCTAAATATTTCCCCGCTCATAAGAAACAAGCTGCTTTAAGGGAAATATATAATTTTGTGCAAATTGAAGTAGAGAGTCTCCCACAAGGTTAGGGGAGGATTCTTCAATTACTTAATGCTTTGCCTGATCATCCTCTCAAGAAAAATGAAATACTTGATATCTTTTATAATGGACTAACTGATGCTTCCAAAGATTACCTGGATAGTTGTGCTGGTTGTGTTTTCAGGGAAAGAACAATTGATCAAGCTGAAATTTTATTGAATAATATGTTGACTAATGAAAATAATTGGACACTTCCTGAACCAACTCCTAAGCCAACTCCGAAGAAAAGGGGTATTCTATTTCTCAGTCCTGAAGATATGCAAGAGGCAAAGAAATCTATGAAAGAAAAAGGTATAAAGGCTGAAGATGTTAAGAATTTACCTCCTATTGAAGAAATACATGGTCTTAATTTGCCGCCTGTTGAAGAAATACATGGTCTCGATAACCCGACACAGGTAGTAAAGGTAAATTCTCTCTATAGATATGATAAAGCTGAAATCCCTCCTGCTAAGTTTGCTAGCCAATGTTTGGATGAATTTGATAACTTTATGGTTAAGCAAGAATATTTTAATGCTTATGTTGGTAGACAATTGAAACACAATGCTTATATGATTGGACACTTGAGTGATTATATGGCTAACGTTAAAGGTGAACTTAAACTTATTAGTAAACATGCTTCTATGGTTACCACTCAAGTAGAACAAGTACTTAAAGCTCAGAATGATTTGCTCAATGAATTGAATAGTAAAAATAATGACTTTGCTGTTAGAGTTGCAACTAGAGGAGGTAAAGTGACTCAGGAACCTTTGTATCCTGAGGGTCATCCTAAGAGAATTGAGCAAGATTCTCAGAGAATTAATATTGATGCACATAGTCCTTCTAAGAGGTAGAGAAAGAAAAATGATAGGACTTTGCATGCTTCTAGTGAACATGTTATTGACACACCTGAGAATCCCAATGATATTTCTATTTCTGATGCTGAAACACTAGCTGGTAATGAACATGAACCTAGTGATAATGTTAATGATGATGTTCATGTTGATGCTCAACCTAGTAATGGTAATGATGTAGAGATTGAACCTGTTGTTGATCTTGATAACCCACAATCAAAGAATCAACGTTATGATAAGAGAGACTTTGTTGCTAGGAAGCATGGTAAAGAAAGAGAACCATGGGTTCAGAAACCCATGCCTTTTCCTCCTAAACCATCCAAGAAAAAGGATGATGAGGATTTTGAGCGCTTTGCTGAAATGATTAGACCTATCTTTTTGCATATGCGTTTGACTGATATGCTTAAAATGAATCCTTATGCTAAATATATGAAGGAAATTGTTACTAATAAAAGAAAGATACCGGAAGCTGAAATTTCCACCATGCTTGCTAATTATACTTTTAAGGGTGGAATACCAAAGAAACTTGGAGATCCAGGAGTACCAACTATACCATGCTCCATTAAAAGAAACTATGTTAAAACTGCTTTATGTGATCTTGGAGCCGGTGTTAGTGTTATGCCCCTCTCTTTATATCGTAGACTTGATTTGAATAAGTTGACACCTACTAAAATATCTTTGCAAATGGCTGATAAATCAACTGCTATACCTGTCGGTATTTGTGAGGATGTGCCTGTTGTGGTTGCAAACGTTACTATTTTAACAGACTTTGTTATTCTTGATATTCCCGAGGACGATAGCATGTCTATTATTCTTAGAAGACCCTTTTTGAATACTGCAAGGGCTGTTATTGATTGCACCAAAGGAAATGTCACTTTTCATGTTAATGGTAATGAGCATACGACACACTTTCCGAGGAAACAACCTCAAGTCCACAGTATCAATTCTATTGGAAAAATTTCAACAATCAGTATTGGAGGTTTTGAATTTCCTCTTCCTACTGTCAAGAACAAATATGATATTCTTATTGTTGGGGACATGCATATCCCCGTTGAGGTAACCTAGTGTTATTCGAAAATTCTCCGGTTTCATGTTATTCGAAATGAGTTTGTTAACAAGACCTGATCAACGTTGTTAGTGGATTCCTTTTGATGAGCATGAGATGGATGAATTTAGAAAACACAACTCTCTATATCCTCTTTTTACTTTTTGTTATTTATATTAAATAAAGCAAAAATAGTATTTTCTGTCTGTTTTTTGAATTATCGATGCAATAAAAAATACCCCGAAAATACAAGTTCTCCAAATGCCCTGAAAATTAAATATGATTTTTCTAGAATATTTGAGAATATCTGGCACTGAAAACACAGCAGAGGGAGCAGCCACGTGCCCACGAGGGTGGAGGGCGCGCCCACACCCCTGGGCGCGCCCCTGCCTTGTGGACCCCACATGGGTCCCCTCCACTTATTCCAGCTACCACACACTCCTTCCTCCCAAAAAATTACTAGCCATCTCAAACCCGAGTCCAAGCTCATCTTGCTGCAATTTTCGATCTCCTTGCTCAAAGCTCCATTCAGAAAACTGCTTTGGGGGATTGTTCTTTGGTATGTGACTCCTCCAATGGTCCAATTAGTTTTTGTTCTAGTGCTTTATTCATTGCAAAATTTTGCTACTTAGGTGACCCTGCTCTTGAGCTTGCATGTCACATTTATGTGGTCAAAAGTAGTTTTGATGCATGATATTGCCTCTAGGCACTTGTAGGAGTAGTTGCTATCAATATTGTTGAGTTTGGTTCACTTTTATTTTGAGTTACTAAAAATTTCAGAAATTTTTCAGAGGAAGAAATATGTTTAGGAAAATGTATCAAGGTGGTTCTTCAAGGAAGCAAGCACGCATGCCCGCAATACGCGATGCGGACGAGGAACCACCAAGAGAAGCTCAAGTGCGGCCTTGTGAATGGCTGTCAGACGATTTCATGGTCGGAGTAGGAATTAAGGAGGAATTTGATGCATATGTGCGTAATGCTGAACTTGAGGGCTTCATGCTAGACAAGTGCCCTCAATACTATCACCTAACTGATTCCTTTGTGAGAAGATTCAAATTTTCATCTTCACGTAATTCTCACACTGTTCTATTTGATCTTTATGATAAATCTTATACCATGGACCTAGAAGATTTTAACACTGCTTGTAAACTTCCACAGTGGGGTAATGTTAGTGAACCTCGCAAATCTGAATATAGAGACTTTCTTGCTAGTATAACTGTGGGGGAATCTAGGGAAATCATGCAAGCTACCATAGGGAGCATTCATTTTCCTGCTATACATTATTTCGCTCTCTTCATAGGTAGGTGCATAAATGGTAAGGATGAAGCATGCCACATGTGTGTCCCTGATCTTAGTGTTCTCAAGAGCGTTGTATTAGGAGATAGACAATACAACTTGGGGGCCATTGTTGCACGTAGGTTGCATAATAATCGTATTCATGGAGATTTATTTATTGGAATTTATGCAACTCGTATAGCTAACTTTCTTGAGATACCCATACGTGGATATGATATTGAGTTGCCTCCTGCTTATTTAGATTATGATGCTATGGTTCGTCATCAGTTTATTGAGAGGAACGACCAGTCCCTCTAGTACTGACTAATCTTTGACAGACGACACACCTATCACGTCACTCTCCCTGCTCCCGCTTTCTTTGTCTTTCAGGCAAAGAGGTGATATTTTATAACCAGGGAGGAGGCGACCGAGTACGAGAGGAGGGCGGAGGCAGCTCGCCTCCAAGCTGCAGCTCATCAGGCAATTGCCGTTGCATCTCAGTATGACCCCAACTACAACTTTGGATATCCGCCAGCCCAGCCATGGCCATAGACCAACTTAGGCCAAAAGCCTAAGCTTGGGGGAGTATGTATTTCTCACCATATTACATTCATGTTCACACACTCATGCTAGTTGTCGGTGCTCATACTTTTTTACTGTAATATCCATGCTAGTTTATTTTCCTTTTTATGCTTTCTTCTTGTGTGTTTGATAAACCTTAAGAAAAAACAAAAAAAAATTAGTTGTAGCTTTTTAGCTAGTTTACTTTCCATGCTTGTAGTGGTAGTAATTAAAAAGAAAACCTAAAAAGATTTCTCGTTCTTCTATTGCTTGTTGGGAGCTTCCCCGTGTAAATAGTTTTGTTTCTTTTCTTTGGGTGTCGAGAGGAGAAGATAATAATGAAAATGTTGAGTGGCTCTTATATGCATTATTGTTGATCTAACAAAGAGGCCTTATTACCTTGTCTTCTCTCTTGAATTGAATGCTTGCAGATTCCAGCTTAGTCCAATGCACGTGCACTATTATTATTATCCACACTATTCGGTCGTGCAAGTGAAAGGCAATAATGATGATTATATGATGAACATATTGAGATGATAAAAGCTGGTATGAACTCGACCTCTCTTGTTTTTGTAAATATGATTAGTTCATCATTCCTGATTTAGCCTATTATGAATAAACATGTTTGCAATGACAATCATAGATTATAGTTGCTTATGCCATGCTTAATTAGCTAGGAGTTTATAATGGTTTACCTTGCGTGCCAACATGCTATTAAAACGGTTGTGATGTGGTATGATAGGGTGGTATCCTCTTTTGAACGATTCGAGTGGCTTGACTTGGCACATGTTCACGCATGTAGTTCAAACAAAATCAACATAGCCTCTACGATATTTATGTTCATGGTGCATTATATCCTACTCATGCTTGCATTCGGTGTTCATTAATTTTAATGCATGTTCATGACTGTTGTCGCTCTCTAGCTGGTCGCTTCCCAATCTTTTTCTAGCCTTCACTTGTACTAAGCGGGAATACTGCTTGTGCATCCAATTCCATAAACCCTAAAGTTGTTCCATATGAGTCCACCATACCTACCTATATACGGTATCTACCTGCCGATCCAAGTAAATTTGTACATGCCAAACTCTAAACCTTCAAATAAACATTCTGTTTTGTATGCTCGAATAGCTCATGTATCAACTAGGGTTGTCTGTATCTTCCATGCTAGGCGGGTTATTCTCAAGAGGAGTGGACTCCGCTCCTCACACATGAGAACATGGCTGGTCACCGGGATGCCCAGTCCCATGCTTTATGCAAATCAAATCAAAATAACTGCAAACAAAACTCCTCCAGGATTTTTGTTAGTTGGAGGCACTCATTGTTTCGAGCAAGCCATGGATTGATGCTTGTTGGTGGAGGGGGAGTATAAACTTTACCATTCTGTTTGGGAACCGCCTATAATGTGTGTAGCATGGAAGATATCGAGATCTCTCGGTTGTTATGCTGACAATGAAAGTATACCGCTCAAAATATTATTCATATCTATTTCAAAACCGAGCTCTGGCACCTCTACAAATCCCTGCTTCCCTTTGCGAAGGGCCTATCCATTTACTTTTATGTTGAGTCATCATCCTCTTATTAAAAATCACCAGTTGGACAGCACCGCCGTCATTTGCATTCATTACTTTTAGTTTACATTGAGTATGACTTGACTGGATCTCTTTTACCATGAATTACAATGTCTAGTCAGTCCTTGATCTTTAAAGGTGCTCTGCATTTATGTTTTGCGGTCTCAAAAAGGGCTAGCGAGATACAATCTTGTTATATCATATCATGATTGTTTTGAGAAAGTGTTGTCATCCGAGATTTATTATTATTGCTCGGTAGTTGATTATGCCATTGATATGAGTAAACATGAGACCTAAGTGTTACTGTGAATATGGTTAGTTCATAATCTTTGATGAAAACCTGAATGCTGGCTTTACATATTTACAACAACAAGAGCAAACAGAGTTTGTAAAAGTTTCTCTTTATCACTTTCAGTTTATCAACTGAATTTCTTGAGGACAAGCAAAGGTTTAAGCTTGGGGGAGTTGATGCGTCTCCGTCGTATCTACTTTTCCAAACACTTTTGCCCTTGTTTTGGACTCTAACTTGCATGATTTGAATGGAACTAACCCGGATTGACGCTCTTTTCAGCAGGATTGCCATGGTGTTATTTTTGTGCAAAAATAAAAGTTCTTGGAATGACCTGAAAATCAAGGGAGATTATTTTTGGAATATATAAAAAATACTGGAAGAAAGATCCACGTCAGGGGGCCCACACCCTGTCCACGAGGGTGGGGGGCGCGCCTACCCCCTGGGCGCGCCCCCTGCCTCGTGGGCCCCCTGACGCTCCACTGACCTCAACTCCAACTCCATATATTCGTGTTCGGGGAGAAAAAAATCAGAGAGAAGGATTCATCGCGTTTTACGATACGGAGCCGCCGCCAAGCCCTAAACTCTCTTGGGAGGGCTGATGTGGAGTCCGTTCGGGGCTCCAGAGAGGGGAATCCGTCACCATCGTCATCATCAACCTTCCTCCATCACCAATTTCATGATGCTCACCGCCGTGTGTGACTAATTCCATCGTACGCTTGCTAGAGGGTGATGGGTTGGATGCGATTTATCATGTAATCGAGTTAGTTTTGTTAGGGTTTGATCCCTAGTATCCACTATGTTCTGAGATTGATGTTACTATGGCTTTGCTATGCTTAATGCTTGTCACTAGGGCCCGAGTGCCATGATTTCAGATCTGAACCTATTATGTTTTCATGAATATATGTGAGTTCTTGATCCTATCTTGCAAATCTATAGTCACCTATTATGTGTTATGATCCGGCAACCCCGAAGACAATAATCGGGACCACTCCTAGTGATGACCGTACTTTGAGGAGTTCATGTATTCACTATGTGTTAATGCTTTGGTCCGGTACTCTATTAAAAGGAGGCCTTAATATCCCTTAGTTTCCAATAGGACCCCGCTGCCATGGGAGGTAGGACAAAAGATGTCATGCAAGTTCTTTTCCATAAGCACGTATGACTATATTCGGAATACATGCCTACATTACATTGGTGAACTGGAGCTAGTTCTGTGTCACCCTAGGTTATGACTGTTATATGATCGATCGCATCCGGCATAATTCTCCATCACCGATCCAATGCCTACGAGCTTTTCACATATTGTTCTTCGCTTATTTACTTTCCCGCTGCTACTGTTACCATCACTATAAAACCCAAAAAATATTACTTTTGCTACCGTTACCACTACTATCATATTACTTTGCTACTAAATACCTTGCTGCAGATATTAAGTTTCCAGGTGTGGTTGAATTGACAACTCAACTGCTAATACTTGAGAATATTCTTTGGCTCCCCTTGTGTCGAATCAATAAATTTGGGTTGAATACTCTACCCTCGAAAACTATTGCGATCCCCTATACTTGTGGGTTATCAACCTACTAACCCAAGGCCCAGTGCAAATTGCTGTTTTTTTTGCCTATTTCATTGTTTCGCAGAAAAGGAACATCAAACGGAATGAAACCTTCGGGAGAGTTATTTTTGGAACAAACGTGATCTAGGGGACTTGGAGTAGACGTCAAGAAAGAAATGAGGTGGGCATGAGGCAGTTGGGCGCGCCTCCCCCCCGGGCGCGCCCCACCCTCGTGGGCCCCTCGCAGCTCCACCGACCTACTTCTTCCTCCTATATATATCCATATACCCCGAAAACATCTAGGAGCACCACGAAACCCTATTTCCACCGCCGCAAACTTCTGTACCCAAGAGATCCCATCTTGGGACCTTTTCCAGAGCTTTGCCGGAGGGGGAATCGATCACGGAGGGCTTCTACATCAACACCATAGCCTCTCCAATGATGTGTGATTAGTTTACGATAGACCTTCGGGTCCATAGTTATTAGCAAGATGGCTTCTTCTCTCTCTTTGGATCTCAATACAATGTTCTCCTCGATCTTCTTGGAGATCTATTTGATGTAACTCTTTTTGCGGTGTGTTTGTCGAGATCCGATGAATTGTGGGTTTATGATCAAGTTTATCTATGAACAATATTTGATTCTTCTCTGGAATCTTTTATGTATGATTGGTTATCTTTGCAAGTATCTTCGAATTATCAGTTTGGTTTGGCCTACTAGATTGGTCTTTCTTGCAATGGGAGAAGTGCTTAGCTTTGGGTTCAATCTTGCGGTGTCCTTTCCCAATGACAGCAGGGGCAGAAAGGCCCGTATTGTATTGTTTCCATCGAGGATAAAAAGATGGGGTTTATATCATATTGCTTGAGTTTATCCTTCTAGATCATGTCATCTTGCCTAATGCGTTACTCTGTTCTTATGAACTTAATACTCTAGATGCATGCTGGATAGTGGTCGACGTGTGGAGTAATAGTAGTAGATGCAGAATTATTTTGGTCTACTTGTCGCGGACGTGATGCCTATATACATGATCATGCCTAGATATTCTCATAATTATGCACTTTTCTATCAATTGCTCAACAATAATTTATTCACCTACCGTAATACTTATGCTATCTTGAGAGAAGCCACTAGTGAAACCTATGGCCCCTGGGTCTATCTTTTATCATATAAGTTTCCAATCTATTTTATTTTGCAATCTTTACTTTCAATCTATATCATAAAAATACCAAAAATATCTATCTTATTATTATTATCTCTATCAGATCTCACTCTCGTAAGTGATCGTGAAGGGATTGACAACCCCTTTATTGCGTTGGTTGCGAGGTTCTTATTTGTTTATGTAGGTACGAGGGACTTACGTGTAGTCTCCTACTGGATTGATACCTTGGTTCTTAAAAACTGAGAGAAATACTTACGCTACTTTGCTGCATCACCCTTTCCTCTACAAGGGAAAACCATCGTAGTGCTCAAGAGGTAGCAATATGCTATTTTATATTATTTTTGGGACTAACCTATTAACCTAGAGCCCAGTGCCAGTGCCAGTTTCTGTTTTTCCTTGTTTTTGTGTTTCGCAGAAAAGGAATATCAAACGGAGTCCAAATGAGCTGAAAATTCTTTAATTTTTTATTGACTAGAAGAAGCCCCCGAAGCAAAAGATTGGGCCAGAAGAGTCCTGAGTCAACGACAAGGGTGGAGGGCGCGCCCCCTGCCTTGTCCTTGACTAGTGGGACCCCCTAGCGTGAAACCGATGCCAAAACTTCCTATAAATCTAGAAACCCCTAGAAAGAAATCTAGATCGGGAGTTCCACCGCCGCAAGCCTCTGTAGCAACAAAAAACCAATTGGGAGCCTGTTTCAGCACCCTGCCGGAGGGGGAAACCATCACCGGTGGCCATCTTCATCATCCCGGTGGTCTCCATGACGAGGAGCGAGTAGTTCACCCTCGGGGCTGACGGTATGTACCAGTAGCTATGTGTTTGATCTCTCTCTCTCTCTCTCTCGTGTTCTTGATTTGGCACGATCTTGATGTACCGTGATCTTTGTTACTATAGTTGAATCATATGGTGTTTCTCCCCCTCTACCTTCTTGTGATGAATTGAGTTTTACCTTTGAGGTTTCACTATTATCGGATTGAATACTATTATGGATTTGAGAACACTTGATGTCTTGTGTGAGATACTCGTGGTGACAATGGGGTGTTCTATTGATTCACTTGATGTATTTTTTGGCACTCACCTCGCGGATTCTCGAGGTGACATTGGGGTAATCTATGCATAGGGGTCGATGCATGTTTTCGTCCTTGTTTCTCTGGTAGAAAACTCGGGGCACTCATTGAGGTTCTTTATGTTGGATTGAATATTATGAATCTGAAGTTGTTTCATGCATATCGTATAATTGACCCACGGATACTTGTGGTGACATTGGAGTATCTAGGTGACATAGGGTTGATTGGTATGTGTCGTATGGTGTTATTTTACTATGAACTCTAGGGCTATTTGTGACACTTATGAAGGAAATATGCCCTAGAGGCAATAATAAAGTTGTTATTTATATTTCCTTATATCATGATAAATGTTTATTAGTCATGCTAGAATTGTATTAACCGGAAACTTAGTACATGTGTGAATACATAGACAAACAGAGTGTCACTAGTATGCCTCTACTTGACTAGCTCGTTAATCAAAGATGGTTAAGTTTCCTAACCATGGACAAAGAGTTGTCATTTAATGAACGGGATCACATCATTAGAGAATGATGTGATTGGCTTGACCCATCCGTTAGCTTAACACTTTGATCGATTAATTTACTGCTATTGCTTTCTCCATAACTTATACATGTTCCTGTGACTATGAGATTATGCAACTCCCGAATACGGAGGAACACTTAGTGTCGGGACCCCAATTCCAAGTCACATCGATCTAGCCGGTAACACCCCATATCACTTTGCAGCCTCATGCACGGTATTCCCACGGGTGTCGCCTTACCCTGGCCCGGGACCGTTTGCACCTTTTGGCTCACGTATATGATTGTGTCGCTAGCATCCATATGACAAAGAACCCGGGCCGACATGGCTAGTCGTGAACCCAAAGCGGCACTAACCCATGGGGACAGGCATACATGATTCACATCGAGCATGTCGATCAGCAGCGTGTGAATCCGGACTGTAGCACTGGGCTAACAGGACTCTAGGAACCCGGGCTGTAGCAGGCTAGGCAGGACTCCGGATGTCACCGCGTGACATTTCCCCGAAGGGACAGACACAGGAACGAAGTGAAGCACATGCCGGCCAGTCAAGTGTCCTGAGCAGTAGTGCTGGGCTAGCAGGACTCCGGTGAACCGGGCTGTAGCGGACTACTATGGCTCAAGGAAGCACTAGTCTACATTTCCCCATAAGAGAGACTGCCAAGGATAAACAACTAGATTGTCGGATCCCACACATAGCAATACATGTCACACGTACGCATAACATGCAAGTATGTGTTGTACAACATGGCATCACAACATAACGCAGACTCATATAGATAAAGACCCAGAAGAGCCACATAGCATAAAATACAAACAGGGGTCACATGACCCATCATTCAGAGCATACAAGCAACGGAAGCATTACATGTCTGAGTACAGACAACTACAAAAGGAAAAAGGATGAGAAGCCTGACTATCTACAAGTCCCTCCCAAGGGTACGAGATCGTAGCTGAGGTAACAAGCTACTCGTTGAAGTCCAAGCGGTACTACTAGTGAGACAAATGTCTCACCTGCAAAACATAAATAAAGCAAACGTGAGTACGAAGGTACTCAGCAAGACTTACATCAGATCCTATCATACATGCATTTGTATCAAGAAGGTAATGTGGGGTTTAGTTGCAGAAGGTCAGCTTTGACTCAGTGGCTATCCTGTTCTACGACAACGAGAAACTTCTTTGAGATGAGGCAGCGCACACGAGTCCACTAATCACCACATCAATACAGTACTATGGATTCATCCTCGTCTCCTTACGAGAAGGCCATCCATAGCACTCACACTTGTCTTGAGCATTTTAGAGTATCCACTTTAAGTTGTCTATGTACCACGTAAGCATCCAAGAAGTCCATAACCGAGGACACGGCTATTTGAATAGATCATGATAACCCTGCAGGGGTGTACTTCTTCACACACGCTCTCACCACTTATCACCATGTACACGTCATGTACCTCAGCAACCTTCAAGCGGAAGCCTGGCGAGGGTGTCGGCCACGACCTGACTAACCACACAAGACTCTAGTCTAGGTTTATCGCCTATTCGGGTTCCATCCGCAAGGAGATCCGTCCGGGGTGTCGCTCACGGCCCCAAACGATATGTGCAGGGTTCCCAAGCCCACCTCGCCAGATGGATCTACACTTGGTACACCGTGCCACTTGTGCCTAGTCTGTCCCAAGCCCACCTGGCCGGGTGCCACTTGGTAGACTACTAACAATACCTACAAACACCAGAAACTATTTGCGACTCCTGGACAGAGATCAAGTTGGCTAATAAGTAGAGAGGGGCAATTAAGCATTCCAATGTGTGGTAGTAGCTAGTCATTGGACAACATACACGGAACTCAGTGCTTAAGGACGGATCCAGTGAGACAACCCACCATGTACTCCTACATGGCCTCTCACCGCTACCTTTACCAAATGGTGTTCACACGCTTAACTCTCAGCACCAGAACATATTGTACCACTCCAATTCATTCCCAATGAATCAGACCTGACACAACTCTAAGCAATAGCAGGCATGGCATGGCAAGAACACAACATGGCTCAATCAACTCCTACACATGCTAGTGGGTTTTAACTATTTACTGTGGCAATGACAGGTCATGTAGAGGAATGGGTTCAACTACCGCATCATAAAGTAGCAGTTGGATCGTTGTTGTCCTAATGCAATAAAAGAGAGCAGGAGCGAGAGAGTAGGATTGTATCGGAATGAACAAGGGGGTTTGCTTGCCTGGTAGATCAACATGGGGGGCACTGCTCCTCAGACAGGTACTCTGGAGCACTCTCCGGAGCAGGACCTATCAAGAAGGAACGGTGTCGGCAATCAAAACACAATCATATGCAACATTATGATGCATGAACATGGCATGGGTATGTGATGTGCTTTGAGCTAATGCATTTAGCATTCTATTTGTAAGAGGTCCATTTGAACCCAAGGTTCAAATGCAACTCTAAATTAACTCTTTATAAATGCCATTTATATGTTTCCTCATATACAGCATGTATAAGTTGGTTTGTCATGCATGAAAATGTTACAGATGGATAGATTGAATTTTTCTGATCATTTTTCATATATAAATTATTTCAATCTGGGCTACGGTTGAATTTCTATGAATTTTTGAAGTTTATATCATTTTCTGGAATTTCCTAATTTATTTTAAATCCAGAAAATAGCTTATTGCGTCAGCAATGCATCACGCTGACGTCAGCGATCAACGAAGCAGCCCAGGTCAAACCTGACCTATGGGGCCCACTGGTCAGTGACCCAGTGCTGCCTAGGTCACAGACAGGTGGGGTCGGGTCAACGCCCACATCAGCATAGTCAAAGCTGACATGTGGGCCCACTGTAATTAGATTAATCTTAATCTTGCTTAGTTAGCCGGTTAGTTAGGAAGTGGGGCCCGGGTGTCTGTGTCCTAGGGTGTTACTAACTACGTCATTAACCCTAATTAATCGTGCCACGTCAGCGTCATCGGATTAAGGGCCGGCGACCTTACAGTGCGGCGGCGACTCACCGGCCGGCCGTTTCCGGCGACGGATGGCCGCGCGGATGGCTTCTATGGAACACCCGTAGTGCGGCGCGTCCAGGGGTGGTCGTGGGGATGCCGGGGATCGTCTGCAGCGGTGAGGGCGGCGAGCTTTGCGGCGGCGGAGCTCGGTGGTGTGCGGGTGCTGCGCTAGGGCTCGCTACCGAGCTGCCTGTGCTGCACGACAGCGCCAGGGGTGCTCTAGGGCGCGCCCGTTGCACGACGGCAGTGAACGGAGCACGGGGAGCACGCGTGCTGCGGCAATGGCAGAGTCGAGCTTCAGCTCGTGCGGCAAGGGAGCTAGAGGGCACGGGAGGACAGGGGAGAAGGGGGAGATGACGACGGGGCTCACGGAGATTCGAATGGCGCCGTCGTTGAGCTCGGGGAGGCACTGGACGACGCAGATCGACGGGCGAAGTCTGGCGGCAGATGCGGCGGTGACGGGCTCGGAGGCGTCGTCACAGGAAGTCCGGTGATGTGACCTTCGTCTTGGTGAGGCGGTGCTCGACGGCGGACCAGTGGGACATGACAACGGGGCTCAGCGTGGGTAGTAGCTACGGCGACGGTGAGCGGCGGCGACGAGCTTCGCTCGGTGGTGCTCGGGGGAAGGGGAACAAACGAGGGATAGGCACGAGAGAGAGGGGGAGAGTGACTAGGGGGTTGCGGGCGTCTCCGTGGCGCTCGGGTGAGGACGGGGGAGGCAGCAGGAGGTGGAAGCAGGAGGTGGCTTCGCCTCCTGTGCGTGCGCCACGCCGTCGTCCTCCTGGCAAGGAAGGAGACGACTGGCACCTGGCTCTGGTGGGCTGGGCCGCGCTGGGCCAGCTGGGCTGCCAGGTAAGGCCAGGTAAGCCTTTTCCTTTTCCTGTTTTTTCTTTTCTATTTTTCTAACATTTGTTTAGTTTTAAATAAAATACTAAACCATTTTATTTTCTTATGCCAATTTTTGCAGGGGCTAGTGGTATTATTCCAGAGGTCCTCAACTACTGGCATAATTTTTGGACAATATTATATATATATATATTAATATATATCCAAAGCAAATAATTATTGCATTAATTCCAAAAGGCCAAAATAAATATTTATGAGCTCCTGAAAATATTTGTTAGAATTTTACCTTTGACCAATATTTTCAGAGAGCAACATGAACATTTTCTTGGACCTTTTTAGAGCAATTTTTATCTGGGTCATTTCCAGAAATAAATTCTGAGGGTTTCACAATCCACATTTCAAATTTCAATGAAATTTAAACATGATGCAACATGAAGGCTAGCCTAGGTCATACTAGAACTAGGGATGTGACACTGAGTGTGCTATCAAACGTCACAACGTAACTGAGTGACTATAAAGATGCTCTACAGGTGTCTCCGATGGTGTTTGTTGAGTTGGCATAAATCGAGATTAGGATTTGTCACTCCGTGTATTGGAGAGGTATCTCTGGGCCCTCTCGGTAATGCACATCACTATAAGCCTTGCAAGCAATGTGACTAATGGGTTAGTTACGGGATGTTGCATTACGGAGCGAGTAAAGAGTCTTGCCGGTAACGAGATTGAACTAGGTATTGAGATACCGACGATCGAATCTCAGGCAAGTAACATACCGATAACAAAGGGAACAACGTATGTTGTTATGTGGTTTGACCTATAAAGATCTTCGTAGAATATGTAGGAACCAATATGAGCATCCATGTTCCTCTAGCGTGTCGACATCGGCTCTGATACCACTTCTGTGAGAACCCAGAATTAACTTCCAGACCCTCCTGTGTATATTTGTCAACCCCAGGATCATTGTTGACAACACAGCGAAATGATATCATTGCACAATACATAAAAGGTATTACAATTTTAAATATATCTTTCTGCAAGGCATACCTAGATAAATGTCTCATGACACTTATTACATTCAAAAAAATGAAGGAAATATGCCCTAGAGGCAATAATAAATTTATTATTTATTTCCTTATATCATGATAAATGTTTATTATTCATGCTAGAATTGTATTAACCGGAAACATAATACATGTGTGAATACATAGACAAACAGAGTGTCACTAGTATGCCTCTACTTGACTAGCTCGTTAATCAAAGATGGTTATGTTTCCTAACCATGGACAAAGAGTTGTTATTTGATTAACGGGATCACATCATTAGGTGAATGATCTGATTGACATGACCCATTCCATTAGCTTAGCACCCGATCGTTTAGTATGTTGCTATTGCTTTCTTCATGACTTATACATGTTCCTATGACTATGAGATTATGCAACTCCCGTTTGCCGGAGGAACACTTTGTGTGCTACCAAACGTCACAACGTAAATGGGTGATTATAAAGGTGCTCTACAGGTGTCTCCAAAGGTACATGTTGGGTTGGCGTATTTCGAGATTAGGATTTGTCACTCCGAATGTCGGAGAAGTATCTCTAGGCCCTCTCGGTAATGCACATCACATAAGCCTTGCAAGCATTACAACTAATGAGTTAGTTGCAAGATGATGTATTACGAAACAAGTAAAGAGACTTGCCGGTAATGAGATTGAACTAGGTATTGAGATACCGACGATCGAATCTCGGGCAAGTAACATACCGATGACAAAGGGAACAACGTATGTTGTTATGCGGTCTGACCGATAAAGATCTTCGTAGAATATGTGGGAGCCAATATGAGCATCCAGGTTCCGCTATTGGTTATTGACCGGAGACGTGTCTCGGTCATGTCTACATTGTTCTCGAACCCGTAGGGTCCGCACGCTTAAGGTTTTGATGACAGTTATATTATGAGTTTATGCATTTTGATGTACCGAAGTTTGTTCGGAGTCCCGGATGTGATCACGGACATGACGAGGAGTCTCGAAATGGTCGAGACATAAAGATTGATATATTGGAAGCCTATATTTGGATATCGGAAGTGTTCCGGATGAAATCGGGATTTTACCGGAGTACCGGGAGGTTACCGGAACCCCCCGGGAGGTATATGGGCCTTAGTGGGCTTTAGTGGAAGAGAGGAGAGGTGACCAGGGCTGGGCCGCGCGCCCCTCCCCCCTAGTCCGAATAGGACAAGGAGAGGGGGCCGGCGCCCCCCTTCCTTCCCTCTCTCTCCTTTCCCCCTTCCCGAATCCTATTCCAACTAGGAAAGGGGGGAATCCTACTCCCGATGGGAGTAGGACTCCTCCTGGCGCGCCCTCCTCCTGGCCGGCCGCACCCCCCCTTGATCCTTTATATAGGGAGGCAGGGGGCACCCCATAGACACAAGTTGATCCATGTGATCATAGTCTTTGCCGTGTGCGGTGCCCCCTTCCACCATAATCCTCGATAATATTGTAGCGGTGCTTAGGCGAAGCCCTGCGATAGTAGAACATCAAGATCGTCACCACGCCGTCGTGCTGACGGAACTCTTCCCTGACACTTTGCTGGATCGGAGTCCGGGGATCATCATCGAGCTGAACATGTGCTAAAACTCGGAGGTGCCGTAGTTTCGGTGCTTGATCAGTCGGGCCATGAAGACATACGACTACATCAACCGCGTTGTGCTAACGCTTCCACTGTCGGTCTACGAGGGTACGTAGATCACACTCTCCCCTCTCGTTTCTATGCATCACCATGATCTTGCGTGTGCGTAGGATTTTTTTTTGAAATTACTACATTCCCCAACAAAAAACAGCGAAAAGTACAATGCGTAGCGACTTCATCTCAGCCACAGGCAGTCGATGTAGTCCATGTGACCTCACTCATACAGATCACCATATTTGTTGTAGTCATCACCTTCGTCTTCATGGAACTCTGTTGTCAACAAAATTATTGCCATGAGTACATTACGTACTCAACATGCCTCCCTCGGGAAAGGACCTAATAGCTACATGTGGCTTCAATGGAAGGATGTATGGCTCATTTGCATAAAAGCTAATTTTGTTTGAAATAACATAGTACTTGGATATAGCAGTTTTAGATGAAAACGTGTTTTGTCTCCAAAATAACTTTCATCAAGTGAGGATCCTCGATCAACTCACACTCTTCATAGGTTCCAAGAATAGGGCAAAGAGGGAATAAGCAAGACATGGCCCATATGTCAAGAAAGATTCATGTGTTGTCCATGACTGTGGATACGGCTATTCGAATAGTTTTACACTCTGCAAAGGTTGTACACTTTACCCACATGACACAATCCCGACTTGTTGCCACCAGCCGTCGCTAGCGTAGTACACCATTTGGTATACCGATAGGGAGATTGTGACGAGGTCTTTGGACTAGATCCCCCAAAGATGTGACATGCCCACCGGGTCTGGCGCATGGAACTGAGAGTATGTCCTCAAACCGGCCCCCCATCTGTGCCGAGGATACTCCTCGCAAGGCAGCTATCCCATCTGCGGTACGACGACATTGACACCTAAGGTTGACTAGCTTACTTGACCAAGCCAGTGCCCATATAGCATGTGGCTGTACTGTTATCACAATCTTCAAATCCAAGACTTATTAGGCCTCATGCGGCACGGACGACTGATTGCCCCCTTCAACTTATGAAGGGCAGCCAATCGCTCCTTCAATCCTTGATTCAGCTGTCGCCCGCACCAGTATTCACATGGTAAGTTTCACCCAGAGTAGAAGAGGATACAGAAGGTCAACAAGAGCCAACGGGCCTAGCTCAGCGTTAAGTTTCAACTGTCAATGACTCAGAGGCCATTCAACAAGGCACCTATAGGGTGATAAGCATGGCTAAGTATTTCTACTCTACGGGAACTTTATACTTCTACTCAGGTGTCAAGTAAATTGGCGACAAGCGGATCAAGGTAATGTGTCAATTGACACGCTAGCTACGAGAATTAAAATAGCATGCACATAACAATAAAACTCAATGCAATTTTATAAACCATATGATAAGTATGATCAAAGAAGGAGGCATGCCTTCGTTGTTGAGTCCTTCTTCTGTAACTTGGTTCTGTCCATATCCCACATCATCGTCACTCCCTACTCGTCATAACGATACCAAATGGAAAACAAATAAATACCAAAACAATAGAAAATACAAATAGCATCCAAAACAAATTAAGAGTGGATGGATAACAGGATATTGATCAAGATGGAGATTCCAAAATGAAGTAGCAAGATAGGAAGGTAAGAGATATGATTCAACGAAGGGAAATTGGTTAGGTTGACACGGCTAAGGAAGACTTGGCGATCAAGACTAGCATTCTAATATGAATTATGCGATTAAACACTAGTAGTGCCCACTACACATCTTGACAAACTATATAGGAAACTACTATATAACAAACACAATGGCATCAACACACATGAAAAGTGAGCGCCTTATGTATTTAACTACACAATCACAACATTGCATGATAAAGGTGAAAGTTAACCACAAATAAATATTTAGATGGAATCTAAATATCTATAAGGGTCAATAGCAGTAAAAACATATACATCAACTACATAATGATTCGAAAGCAAGTGTTCCACAAGATAAACAACCAACATTACAAACCATAGTACTTAAGGAATGAAACAACATACAACACATGAATTGACTTGGATATAGATTCTATCCTAAGGCAAAACTAGAGTAAAATGAGATCAACTTCATTATAACAAACCAATACTATGGACACACAATTAAACAACATGACACATATTACACAAGGTATGTGAATGATAAGTTATAAATATGTCTTGACTAATAACACAAGCATCAAACATATAAGTGACCCTGGCAACATACTATACTGGGAGATGGTCTTAATAATAAAGAACAACTAATACCAATGACCACCAACAACAATATTATCACCACATGCTTGCAATAATAAAGCACGATACACACACTGAGTGTGTCATCAAAGCATAACTCTGCTGACATGACATATGACTCGTCCTAAGCATAAGAGTCATATCAACAAGTATTAAAACACTCCTAAGGCCAAGATGTAACGAAGTTAAACATCTACAAGGAAGAACTAAACTAGGCAACTATAACACTTAGAACTTCATAAGACTTGAAAGATCACTTGCATGACGATGGCTAGACATACAAAAATGCAACAACTAGATATAATAGATATGACAAAGGACATGCACACAACAAATGCAATAGTAAGATAAACCCGATATGATGCTAAGCATGGGTTATCATCACACGAGATCCCAAAATATGCTACCAATAGAGTACAACTCATAACTATGAGATAACTTAGTTAATATCAACTAACATGACTATCAAGAATGGCATCAGCACACAACACTATCATGTTAGTTGTGACAAAAAGGAAAAGCATAC
Organism: Triticum urartu; assembly: GCF_056163025.1. Classification (NCBI taxonomy): domain Eukaryota; kingdom Viridiplantae; phylum Streptophyta; class Magnoliopsida; order Poales; family Poaceae; genus Triticum; species Triticum urartu. Next base: position 421,855,763 of record NC_141877.1, on the reverse strand, counting down.
TAAGCAAGTACACATCTAGGTCATGGCATCAATCACATCAAACGATGTGCTATACTAGCAATAACATGAAGACATGTATTTCTACCTAGTACTAGACTTGCTAATACATAACTGGACAACCTAGGCATCATAGAACTCACGGGTTGTTACACACATGTTATGCAATCTATTTATACAATCCCAACAACATGGCATAGTATTGATAAAGCAAGAAGTTGCTCAACAAAAGAATGCACAATATCAACAAACTAATATAATATAAATCAAGGCTAACCAAATGTGTAGTCATACAATACAAACTAGAAATGATATAGTACATGGTACGCATACAACCAAACATGCATTCTACTATAAGCAACTGTTAACACGGCATGGTAATAAACTAATATAAATAAACACACATGATAATTATCAATATGCAATAAACTAGTTATTCCATCAGAATGATTCTATATAGCAATACAAATATGAATGACATAAAGCATCCAACCATGAAATCATGGATAACAACATCTAGAAAGAAGAGGAACAACTTGGGAATTATATTCTACGCAACAAACTATAATGCACTCATTTCCAAACAATAAGGCAGTTTATTTGACATCTAGCATAAAGAAAACTATGCAAAACACCTACAAATGATGCCTAATAACTATCAGAGGCATGCCATGATTTCAAACCAATAAAACGAACATGCGACATGGATGGAAATGAATATGTAAACCATATTTAAGATATCACCATGCTAAACAAAATTAAATAACCAAGATATGAAGTATTTCATGATTCGATAAACAAAGGAAAGCTTAGAATAATCTTACAAAATTATAAACATGGAGAACGTTCACCAAATATTGTACGCATGCATAAGAAAGGACACCATGACACATAAAACAATATCAACATGAGACAACACATAAAACTATATTTAGTAACTCAAACAAAATCTAACAAAACACTAAACATGAGAATGATTCCTAAAAAAACAGTGCACATGCATAAAAATAATTATATGTGGTCACACAAATTATCGAGCCAAAACAATTTTAACAAGAGTTAAATAAATCTAATAAATAACATGACACACAAATTAAGAGATATCTAACATACACTCATAAGAATATCAAGAACACATGAAAATAACATACTAGCATAGAAGTTAACCATACTCGAAAGACCGTTGAATTCTAAAAAACGGGTATGATTATATCTATTCTACCAACAATCTAACTCCACCACCGAGTTTCTACAGCCACAAGATACATTTCATATGTTGACCACAAGATCATTCGATGGACAGAAAATAAAAAGACAAGCCGATGCCATCAAATCGAATTCGGTTTTGGACACACGCGGCCAACGACATAGATAGGTTGAATCATGATGTCTAAGGGATACACTAAGTGATGACAAGTACGCGTGCAAAAGGAATTTGATAGAAGCTCACCAAATTTGACGGAACGGTGTGATGAACTGGATGAACAGTGTAGACGGACATGTGAAATTCTTCGCGTGTGATCGACGGAACACATTCCTTCTTCTCTGAATGGAGCTGCGGCATGGAGGAGTATCATCTGGCGCAAGGATTTGGATGGGGATGGCCTCCTTCATCGGGGTCGAACACCGGTGTCCATGGAGCACCGTTTCTTTGAAGAGTGTTCTGGAGAGAACAAGGAAGGGAGAGGCAGGAGTTGTTTTTGCGGGGGTGGAAGAGAAGGTGGAGGCGCACAATAAGGAGGGGCTGCAGTTTTGGAAACTGATGGGATTTATGGGAAAGAGGGAGGGCTGTTTCTCTTCTGTATTGTATGTTTCTTCTGTGTGTGTGTGGAGGTAGCATAAAGAAGGAAGAGGAAGGAGAAGAGGCGTTGGTTGGGAGAGAAAGGAAGTGAAGAGAAATAGGCAGGGAGGAGGAATTAAAGGAAGGGCGTCAGTTAACATGCGTGGTGGCTGTTGAGATTTCCTCTTGTGTTAGGAGAGGAGAGGAAGTGCTAGCTAGGAGAGCTGGGTGTTGGCCCAGTTCAGCAAGGCCCAAGTGAGAGAGAAAGAAAAAAAATGAAAGTTGGCCTTTGGCCCATTCCTCTTGAGAGAACAGGGAATAGAAAAAATAAAGATGTTGTAGAATGGGCTTAGGATATTTGCCCTAGAGTTTAACAGATGGAAAATAATTGACTTCTCTTGTTGGAGAATATAGAGAACTAATAGAAGCTGAAACAAATATCAAACAATCCAAGAAATCCACAAAAATGCAGACTCACATGTTTAAATGTGTTGAAGACAAAAGATAAAACCCAACTAGAAGAAAAGAACAAAACTCAAATTTAATTTAAGTTCCCATTAGATCAAATTAAATCCTCCAAATTATAAAAGTCCAATTTAAGCTTTGTTAACAAATAAAACAATGAAATTTCTTGCCCTAATTTTTGGAAAACTTTTTTTCTTAAACATTCCGAGAATCAGGATGTTACAAATTAGGTAGAGTAGCTCCGTGCAGAGTATTGTAAACATAGAAATTCGCAAAATACATACAGATCTGAATGTTGCAGACCCGTAGACTAAACTTCTCTCACAAGCAAAACAGGATCACTCTTTGGGTGTTAATCACATAGCGATGTGAACTAGATTATTGACTCTAGTAAACCCTTTTGGGTATTAGTCACATGAAGATGTGAACTAATCACATAAAGATGTGAACTATTGGTGTGAAATCACATGACGATGTGAACTAGATTATTGACTCTAGTCCAAGTGGGAGACTGAAGGAAATATGCCCTAGAGGCAATAATAAAGTTGTTATTTATATTTCCTTATATCATGATAAATGTTTATTATTCATACTAGAATTGTATTAACCGGAAACTTAGTACTTGTGTGAATACATAGACAAACAGAGTGTCACTAGTATGCCTCTACTTGACTAGCTCGTTAATCAAAGATGGTTAAGTTTCCTAGCCATGGACAAAGAGTTGTCATTTGATGAACGGGATCATATCATTAGAGAATGATGTGATTGACTTGACCCATCCATTAGCTTAGCACTTTGATCGATTAGTTTACTGCTATTGCTTTCTCCATAACTTATACATGTTCCTATGACAATAAGATTATGCAACTCCCGAATACCGGAGGAACACTTAGTGCGCTATCAAACGTCACAACGTAACTGAGTGACTATAAAGATGCTCTATAGGTGTATCTGATGGTGTTTGTTGAGTTGGCATAGTTCGAGATTAGGATTTTTCACTCCGTGTATCGGAGAGGTATCTCTGGGCCCTCTTGGTAATGCACATCACTATAAGCCTTGCAAGCAATGTGACTAATGGGTTAGTTACGGGATGTTGCATTACGGAACAAGTAAAGCGACTTGCCGGTAATGATATTGAACTAGGTATTGAGATACCGACGATCGAATCTCGGGAAAGTAACATACCGATGACAAAGGAAACAACGTATGTTGTTATGCGGTTTGACCGATAAAGATCTTCGTAGAATATGTAGGAACCAATATGAGCATCCAGGTTCCGCTATTGGTTATTGACCGGAGATGAGTCTCGGTCATGTCTACATAGTTCTCGAACCCGTAGGATCCGCACGCTTAACGTTCGGCGACGATCAACATTATGAGTTTATCTGTTTTGATGTACCAAAGTTTGTTTGGAGTCCCGGATGGGATCACGGGCATGACGAGGTGTCTCGAAATGATAGAGACATAAAGATCGATATATTGGAAACCTATGTTTGGACATCGGAATGGTTCCGGGTGAGTTCAGGAATATACCGGAGTACCGGGAGGTTAACGGAACCCCCCGGGAAGTATATGGGCCTTATTGGGCCATAGTGGGAGAGAGGAGAAGGGAGCCTATGAGGGGGCGCGCCCCCAAGCCCATTCTGAATTGGGTGGGGGGCCGCCCCCCCTTCCCTTTCCCCCTCTCCCCCTTCCTTCCTCTCCTAATCCAACTAGGGAAAGGGGGGGATCCTACTCCTGGTGGGAATATGACTCCCTTGGGCGCGCCATAGAGGGCCGGCCCCTCCCCCTCCTCCACTCCTTTATATACGGGGGAGGGGGGCACCCCATAGACAAACAAGTTGACAATTGTCTTAGCCGTGTGCGGTGCTCCCCTCCACCATAATCCACCCCGGTCATATCGTTGCAGTGCTTAGGCGAAGCCCTGTTCCGGTAGCTTCATCATCACCATCATCACGCCGTCGTGCTGACGAAACTCTCCCTCGACACTTAGCTGGATCTAGAGTTCGCGGGACGTCTCCGAGCTGAATGTGTGCAGATCGCGGAGGTGCCGTACCTTCGGTGCTAAGATCGGTCGAATCATGAAGACGTTCGACTACATCAACCGCGTTGTCATAACACTTGCGCTTACGGTCTACGAGGGTACGTAGACAACACTCTTCCCCTCTCGTTGCGATGCATCACCATGATAGATCTTGCGTGTGTGTAGGATTTTTTTTTTGAAATTACTGCGTTTCCCGACAACTTATAGGAATAGCTCAATGGATTGATCGGAAAGAATAACTCTGAGGTGGTTTCGTACCTTACAAGCAATTTCATCTTATGTTCTCTGCGATAGGAACTTTGGAGTGACTCTTTGTCGCACGTTGAGGGATTGCCATATGATCTAATTATGATATCATTGTTGAGAGAACTTGCACTAGTGAAAGTATGAACCCTAGGCCTTGTTTCCGAGCATTGCAATACCGTTTCGCTCACTTTTACTACTTGCTACCTTGCTTTTTTTAATATATTTTCAGATTACAAAAACCTATATCTACCATCCATATTACACTTGTATCACCATCTATTCGCCAAACTAGTGCACCTATACAATTTACCATTGTATTGGGTGTGTTAGGGACACAAGAGACTCTTTGTTATTTGGTTGCAGAGTTGTTTGAGAGAGTCCATCTTCATCCTACGCCTCCCACTGATTGATAAACCTTAGGTCATCCACTTGAGGGAAAATTTGCTACTGTCCTACAAAACTCTGCGCTTGGAGGCCTAACACGAGTCTACAAGAAGAAGGTTGCATAGTAGACATCACCGTACCCGATAAATGTAATAGCCGTGTCATTTAGGCCCACATGTAGTTCTCCTCCATTGAAAAACTCCAGTATAGCTTGAGTGACATCATCGCCTAGAAAATCGAATGTTGCTAGTAAAAACCAATGACAACCCATTCAAATCCAGGAGCCTTCGGTAGTGCCATTTCAGTTTAACTTCCTCGACTACATAATCTTTCTCGAGAAATTCTTTCATTGCCTCTGTAACCCGAGGAACTACAAAGTCCAACAAATCATTCATGGGTCCGTACCCTTGGGACTGGTACAAAGATTGGTAGAAGTTGTTGATTTCCTCTTTGACCTCTTCGGTTCCACACAAGTCTGCCCATCTGCCCTTTCCAGTGAGTCAATGTGATTAACCCCTTTGCGTTGAGCCGCGTGATCTTGGAAATAACCCGTGTTTTGATCCCCCTCATGCAGCAAAAGCACTTGCGAGGGTAGTTTGAACAAAACTTCCTCCTCCCGCAACGTCTCGGGTAATTTTTCCTTCTCTGGTTGACCCCGACCAACTGAGGAAGCGCCGAGAAGATCAAGACGTTGCTGGAGTTTGCGAACTTCCTTTGATAAATTGTCGAACTATCGCCCCCCCCCCCAAGATCCCAAATTCCTTTTGATGTCTCCCAGGGCATTCACAATTCCTTGCAGACCCTCCTGGCCATCTTCCGCATGCCACATATCACGAACAATATTTCCAAACTATGCGTTAGAATGCTAGACATTCTCATAGCGGAAAGCACGAGGCGTCCGTGAAGACTTGTTTGTTGCACTAGTCCGGAGTTCAGCCAACACACAACAATGATCTGATCCATCACTACCAATGTGTTTCACACTTGCAAACTCGAAGAAACTCAAGAACTGAGCATTCACTAAGGCTCTATCAAGAGTAGCTTTAATTGAGCATTCACCGGGCGGTGCACCTGATTAAGCTGCAGACCTCCCTTACATTTGTTCTGGGTGTTACTCTTAAGTGGGGAGGTCGCCTCATTCCCTTCCCTCTGACAATCGCTTGATGCTTGATATTCTTTTGTGTTGTTCTAAGTTTCTTGCCTCTCTTTAGTCGAGCTATCATCAGAGCTAGCCCTTTTACAATCCTCAGACGCCCCGAGACTTGACTTCAATGGTAGGTCAGCGGTCTCGTCTCTTGTTCCCGACGTAGGGCAAAACAAATCAAAGTGCCCAAGGCAGCCACAAGAGAAGCACAAGCGTGGAACCTGTTCATATTCAATGTTGTACCAATCTTTTTTTATTCTTCTTGGCCGAACCAATCAATATCTATCGGTGTAGGGGTTTCTTTACATCAGTTGTGACTCGTGCTCTCAAGAACCCGCCCACCTGATCGATATGCACCAAGGTTGTGTGCTTGTCAATTTACTGTGCAATCGCCAAACCCCATGCATCATTCCTCAGATTGTAGGGTAGATTCACCATCCTTGCCCCTATCTACAACCTATCAAATATGAGTACTGATGGCTACATGTGTGCCTCAAAATCTTTTAAGATCACCGCATGCTTACTGATATGCGAGGGCGATCCCTCCCGGACACAACCACGGTCATGTTTGGCCTTAAATTTAGCGACGGACTTGTTTTCTCCAAGAGGATGGATAAACAGCCCCCCAGGGTTTCCCGAAGTTGGACGCAAGGCACTGGAGATCGTTTTGTTATGGAATCGATTCCAGTGCAGAACTTTGTCCGCCAGCAACCATTGTGGTGGAGCACGAACATCGCTTCTTCCTCCGAGATGTCGAGTTTTCCGACCGCCTTCTCCATGTGCACCCTAGCCGAGCGCGGAGAAGGAGCGTAGTTGTTGCGTTACCCTTCACGACCGAGGGATGCAGTTATCTTCCTGATCAGTCATCGACACACTCTGCTGATAGGATCCGCGGGCACCGCCAAGGCCACCGTCGCCCTAATCGCCAGATAGGTTTTTAGGGTTTTGGGGGGAAAATTCAATTTGTGGGGATCATCTTCCTTGTCCATAATCTACCATTGTCGAAATTTTGGTCGTAATCAGGGAAATACATGTACAAGTACAAGAAACGCGTATACCAGCCAGTATATACAACACAAAGTAAAACTAGACAGGCATGCATGCGCGCGCAGATCGCCAGATTCAAACATCTCCCACAAACAAAGCTCGCCCGCACGCGCTCCACTCGATCGTGCATGCATGCACGGTGACAAACAACTCAGGATGCATGCACCCCGCCGCTGCCCCCTCCCCCTTCCGATGGATACCCAACGGGCTACGGCATGCGCGCTCGCAACCCCCCTCATCCGAAGAAGTCGTACTTGACCGGCGTGCCGGTCGGGTCGATCCACGGCTGGGGGTGGATGAAGTTCCCCAGGGTGAACTTGTTGGCTTCGTCCTTGCTGATCACCTTCTTGTACCCTGCCCAGTTGACGCGCCCCACCGTGTCGGCGCCCGGCCCCTTGTTGCCGAACTCGGCGTAGTAGAGCGTCTTGAGCCCGAATTCGCCGTTCCACGGCAGGTACCCGGCCTTGTCGATGAGCGCCGGGAGGTCCGATTCCATGAAAATGGTGCGCGAGCACTCGCGCCACGGGCGGGCGAGGTAGTTCTTGATGGGCGGGCGGCCGGGCGCCGTGAGCGCGGGCTCGCCGACGATCTGGCACTTCTGCAGCACGAACCCCGTGGCCTCCCGGGCGTCGGCGCGGCCATGCGCCGTGACGATGTTCTGCTGGTTGTCCAACGGGCGGCGGAGCGTGATGATGCAGTTCTGGAACACGGCCGCCGCGTCGCCGAAGATGAAGTCAATGGTGCCGGAGATGTCGCAGTTGCGGTAGAACTGCGCCTTGGAGTGCGCGTACAGCGTGTCCTGGAACCCGTCCATCTTGCAGTTGAGGAAGATGGACTTGTCCGCCAGCACCAGCAGCGCCACCGCCTGGTGCTTCGCCGCGCCCGCCGTGTTCTCGAACCCCACCCCGATCGCCATGAACCCGTCGCCTTGCGCGGCTACAGAAACGGATTAGTCAGCAACGTGCACGTGCCCGTCGACAACGAATTAGTAATGAACAAGTGGGCGCTGAGTGACGGCCGCGTCTCTTACTGAAGGTTGCCGACTTGAAGGTCGTGATCCCGTCCACGAAGTTCTTTTTGCCGGTGATGATCGTCGTCTTGGAACCGTCGCCGGTCAAGGTCACGTTCGGCATCTGGCTTGTGATCGTAACATACTCGTCGTACACACCCGCCTTCAGTTGGATGACATATCTAGGATGCACGAAACGAGTTCATACATCTAGATGAACGTTGTTTTCAGACGGACATGCAATCATGCATGCATGTATATGTACGTACCTTCCATCATATTTCTTTGGCATGGCAATGAGCGCCTCATTGATGGTCTTAAACTGGCCGCTGCCGTCCTTGGCCACCACCACGTTTGGCTTGACCTCGGCCTTGAACCCGCCGCCCTTGAGAACCCTCCGCTCGCTTTCGGGCACCCACTCCGGGATGCCATCCTTCCCTAGCGCCGGCTCGGCTCGCCGTGGCGCCGCTTCCTTCTCCTCGACGAGCAGCCGGCGTTGCGGGAGCTTGAGGCCGGCGAGGAACGTCGCCGCCTTCTCGATGAACGCCAGCGCGTTACTGGTCAGCTCCTTCCCCTTGAGGAACATCAACTTCACCTTGTCCTTGAACTCCCCGTCGGGGAAGCCGTCGATGCACGTCTCCTGGTGCGTGATCACCGCGCTCAGCCAGATGCTCAATTGGTACCCCTGCTTGGTGATGCTGTCATTGGCGTCCATGCTAGCGAGCGTGCGGTTGAGCTCCTCCTTGGCGTAACCGAAGAACTCCTTGCAGTCGGCAATGGCGCCCTTCACGAGGAGGTCGTTGGTCAGGATCAGTTCTGCGCGGTCGAACGCCTCCGACAACGCTTCGCCGATCACCCTGACGGCCAAGCGGAGGACGCCCAGGGGCGACGACTCGTTCGCTTTCGCGCACCTCGTCAGGCTCTCCTCGCACACGCCCTGGTAGTCCACCTGCTTGCACATCATCGTAATGGTCTTCTTCACGGCCTTGAGGTCTCCTCCGTCCTCGCCGCCGCCGCCATCGGACTTTCCCTTTGAGCCCTTCTTGCTGGATGACCCGTCCTTTTCTTCCTTCTGCTTCCCGTTCAACGTGACGACGATGCCGCAAACAATGAGTATAATGGCGATGGTCCCTACGGCGATCATGATGCGCTTTTTCACCTGCCGCGCCTTCTCGGCTTTGCGGCGCTCGGTGAGCGGGCCGAAGTCGCCGAACGCCGACCCCGACGACATGGTCGGTCGACCGGTTTATTGCCCCCCTTATGCTGTTGTTGTTGCTGCTGCAACAAACCTTTTCTCCTTTATTTGCTGCTTCTTTTCCTCTCTCTCGCTCTCTGCCTTACACCGGACATGGCAGAGAGGATTGGAGAAAGGGGGCGGAGGGCAAGGGGGAGGAGGGTTTATTTGGGCACGGTTAAATTCCAGGGAAAGAAGGGCCGGGAGACGTTTGTGGAGGCTATGTTTGGCTCTTCCAATGATCCTTGATTAGTACTAGTAGTCCCGCCACGCAACAATGGCCGCTAGCATTTGTCTTGTCCCCATCCCAAGTTTCTTGTGCCTCTTTTTTCTCGTTTTCTTTTCTCTTCTTTTTGGGTTTTTCATTCGGTTTTCCCTGATTAGCCAAGAATGTTAGGTTTTCAGGTCCGGTTTTTCTTCTAAACTGGACCAACTCTCTTCTTCTTAATGAAATGCAAGAACCCCCTGCCCCTCTCGAGGTATTCTCGAAAAAAACATTGGCCGCTAGCTTGCCTCTCCTAATTGACACACATTGTTCACCACTTATTTTCGTCCCCTCGGGCAACGTAGGGATCGGTCGAGCTTCATTATCAAAATAAACTCATACATATATATGTTGTCATGTTACTATCTCTGTACTAAAATGTAAGATATTTTGTGGGCTAAACTAGCCTACAAAACATCTTAAATTTTGATACGAAGGGAATATGTCTCGATTGCCGGGGTTTCAACCTCCTTTTCAAAGAAAAGAAAGTATCCTCAATTGCCGGGGTTTCAACCTCCTTTTCAAAGAAAAGAAAGTATTCTCAATTTCCTAGACTATACAATATTACCTTCTCCAAGCAGAAGACAGTTAAACACATCATGCCATCACGCTGACTGGTTTTTAGATAGAGTGAGTAAGTACAATAGGGTGACGTAGGTGGACTATAGAAGCTGTCACGTCAGATTTGTGCCTAGTTGAAGAAAGAAGAGAGGAGAGGAGAAAGAAGAGAAGCGGCTACGAGCTTACAGCCGCCTGTAGCACGAGCCCAGCAACATTTGTGAGAGAATGATGTGGGCCATGTATTAATGGTTGTGCATAGTAGTATGCTGTTAGGTTGACTATAAATGACATGGTAACCCCATATAGTCGGCTCTTAGCTATATTATTAACCATGCTCAGGAGAACATTGCATGCAGAGACCGCTTTGCAATGGCAATAATTGTAGGATAGGTTGGTTAATATATAATTGAGGGAGGCTGGAGATAGGGTGAAATGGAAGTTGAATGGCTGCAATTTTCAGCTAGATCTTTGTATTAAAGCTCATGGCGTTGGCAGTTGTTCATTGCAAAAAAAAAAACCCATGGAAAATCAAAGTGCCTGTGAAGATCATGATTTTCCTTGGTTGCTGCTGAAGAATATCATACTGACAAAGGATAATTTGATTTGGAGGGGCATACAGGAAATAACCAATGTCATTTTTGCACTCGGGATGAAATTGTGATCACCTTTTATTTAGATGTTCTTTAGCAACATTTATCTATCAAGTGGTGTTGTCCTCTTTGAATCTCTAGAGACCCCCTACTTACACATATGATCTTTTTGAAGGTGGGATCTATACGTCCCCAGTGAAGGAACACTTGTTGTTGCTTTGTAGGGCAGTGGGTTTAGTGTGGATAATGGGGAAGACATGTAATGCTGCTTATTTCCAACAAGGGACCCCTTATGATCCTACCAACGTGGTTTTCACAATGTGTAGTCCCATCAACTTGGGCGATGCTGTCGAAGGAATGCAGACGGAAAGATCTAAAAGTTGGTGATTCAATATGTTTTTGCTCACAAACATGGATCGGCGCCGATTGGGAATAGGACTGCAGGATGCTGCTGAAAATGTGTTTCCTTCGGCTTCACTTTGCTTTTACTTCTATTCAACTTTTTCGTAATATGTGTGGTGAATTACTGGTGTGGTGCAAACATTAATGCTCGTAGTAGGCGACCTCGTGTTTTGATGCTTATAATTGTTTAGGGTTTTACTCTCTTCTTTTTCTCCGCCTTAATGCCACGAACTTTACAGTATGTGGCTGTTTCTTGAATGGAAATACATTTGATAGTCATATGGTTTCAAAAAAAAAACAGTATATGCACGATATTTTTGTTTGATTATGTGTGTTGCCTTTAGCGTTGGCTCAAGTCCAAAATTTGTTTCTAGAGCCAAGTACAAAAATCTAACATAGCAGAAGCCTTGTTGATTCTCTCCGGCCCAATATCATAATTGCAGCCCATAGGCCGTTGTATGTGGGTTGTGACCTTGCGGTTCTAAAAACGCCAATTTCTATTGGGCTCTTAATAAGGGGCGCCCCTATCCATCGCCTTCAGCGAGAGAGTAGACCCTCGCTGAATGGGAGACCGAGATGGGCCGGCCCAAGAGTGCGGAAGGCCACAGCCTTCTTCTTTTTGTTTTTTTACATTTTCTGTTTCGTTTTTAGCTTTTGTTTATACTTTAAAATATTCTAAATATATCTATATTACAAAAAAACTCTATAAAACATTTGAAAAATGTTGATCAAGCATTTGAAAATAGTTAAATGTGTATATAGAAAATGTTTATCACGTATATGAAAAATGTAGGAGTATTAAAAAAATTTGATTATGTATTTAAAAAATGTTAATCAAGAATTTGAATTTTTTTGAACAAGTATTTGAAAATTTATGATCAAGCATTTGAAATTTGTTAAATGTATGTAGAAAAAATGATGACCATGTACTCAAGAAATGTTAATAATTATATTTTAAAATGCAATCATGTAGAAAAATGTTAAACATGTTTAATATTTTTCTTGATGTATACGAAAAATGCAGACACAGTAAGATTATTTAAAAAGTTAATCATATATTATATTTTTACCATGTATGCAAATAATGATTAATATGTATATAAAAAATGTACATAGGAAAAACCGAGGAAAAACTATACAAACAACACACAACAAACAAATGGATAGGAAACAATTCAATAAAAGGTTCTAAAACCGAATAAAAACCAATGACAACCACAAAGAAAAACTCTTAAAAAGAAGGAAAGAAAAGGTACGAAGAAACCGAAGAAATAAATAAAAAACCAAAGAAAACCATTAAAAGACTGAAAATAAAAAAAATTGAAAACCGGCCTAGTTTGATGAAAACAGAAAAAACCCAGAAAAACTTACGACCGAGCGAGCATCTTCTTTGCGACCGAACATAAAAAAACAACAAAAATATTTCAGACGAGATGGAAGGCATACTCGCTATAAGCGAGAGATATATACAATTTTTGAAATGGAAGCAAAAGATTTGGCTCATATATTAATTAATAGGGGAATATAGTTTTACAAACGGCCCATACAAGACCATATGACAATTACTCACGCAATAAAAATTTCCCTAGTTTCTTTGCACCTGCGGTGATTCAAAGCCTAGCCTCCTCCAAGATGATGTTCATGACAATCGGAGGAGGTGCACTCTTGTGCCGAAAAATGCAAGCATTCCTCTCATTTCAAATTGCCCACAACACAAACATGGTGAGCGTTCATGCCGGTTCTACGATCCCACCAATCACCTACGGAGCCGTCCAAGTGCCACGAAGATGTATCGATATGGACAAGCCCAAGTTTTGCGACCACCATGTTCCAAAGCCTAAGGGTGTACCGGCATCTGGAGAAGAGATGAGTCCCGATTTCTTGTTCCCTTTTGCAAAGAGGACAGAAGACCACAATTTTCTCACCCTTGCTTGGCCAGTCTCTGCGGTCCAAATTCTATCTGTGTAGCCAACCAAGCAAAAAAAAAACTTGATCTTTGACGGCGCCCAGTTCTTCCGTATCATGCGGTCCACAAGTGGGAGAGGACCAATCCTCAAGAATTGGGCTCTATAACGGGATATAGATTTTCTCATAGGACCTCTCTCTAACGGGATATACCGGTTGAGTACAGTTCCGTTGCGTTAACCCCAGCCGGTCGGCATCAGCGCAGCTGGCAGATGCTGTGATCATGCATGGTAGGTGGCCTGTCACAGAGCTCGATCTACTCTCTCCATTCCACAATGTAGTGCTTTCTCTATCCCCGTACTTTAACTTTGACCGTAAATTTAACTATCAAGACCGATTGCGGCGGGAGCAAAAATTATATCAGTGAATTCGTATTTGAAAGAAGTTTTTAATTATGTAATTTTTTCTGCCGCCGCAGTCGGTCTCGTTCGTTAAATTTATGGTTAAAGTTCAACCTCGGAAAGCGTGGACGCACTATATTTTGAATGGAGGGAGTATCACTCCGACTTCCGAGGCAGGCAGGCATCAGCACACAGCACTGTGCGTGGTGCCGACCGGTTGAGCGCGCGCGAACCGTACGTACGTCGAGCTAGCTCACATCGACTCAGCTGGCACTGAACTGCACCTACGGCCACGACCGCGAACTTGCTAGCTAGCTACAGCACTTGGACGAACAGCACGGCTCCTAGCTAGCCGAACGGAACGATGCCGCTGCACTTTTCCACTCTGCTGCCATCTTAACTCCGTGTGTGATGGATGCTTCTTCATCACCTAAGCCTAAGCCTAGCTAGTAGTGGCGGCCGTGCCCATGTCGGACGTGGTGTAAGTAGCCACGATATTTCCGGCTGATCAGGCCGGCCGTGCGTGAGGAAGATGGAGAAGGTCGCAATTATTTGGGTGTATTGCGTGGAAAGGAAGTGGCTACGTGGGTGGACCTCTCTCCTTGCCCGAAACTAGGTCTGCCCCACCCAAAGCAGCAGAAGCTAGGAGGACGCGTCAAGCCTCGAGCGCGTCCTAATCCAAGTCGGCATCGGTGTAGCGAGATCGAGGGACACGCATTTTCTCGCAGCATTTGCCGTCCAGCTGCACCGGAGAATCTCCGAGCATGTGCCTGCAAACCTTGATCTTGAAAACCTGTCGGATTTTTCAATGTCCTTTTCTATTCTTGGTTTGTAGCGTTGATATGCCCTAATGTTAATTTGCCTGTAATTTTTTGGACTGGCTAAATGTAAGTCGCCTGAAAAACTGAATTGGGTCAGTCGATTTGCTAGGATCAATTTGAGCCGTTGGATGACGAACGAACGGTGATGCTCACGTTTTCTTCCTCCATCTATCTTCCTCCTGGAAGCAGATCATGCCCGATCTTCCTCCCGCCGCCTGCTGCCGCCGCCCACAACCGGCGACACTCCCACTGCCGTCTCGCCGCACCGCCCTCCCTTGAACCGCCCCCCATCGCCGGTCTTGCCACCGCCCCCGCCATCCCCTCTAAGCCTGGCGACCACCCAAAAAACTCCGGCGAAGTAGCACCCCACCCGCCAGGCCGCCATCCTAAGATAGATAGTGAGGATGCTTCTCTGGCGAACCGCATCCACCACCCTAAGTTAGATAGTGGGGGTGTTCTTCCCCAGCGCCGGCGGCCTCGCCGTCTCCTTCTTCATCTCCGGCGCTTCCTTCTTCCTTCTCTAAAAATCGACTGACCCAAATACAAAAACCAGGACTCACATTTAGCTATTGTGGTAATTTTTACCAAAAAGCAACTAGTTAATCATTGCCTTGAGTTGCTACCATTTTCTGAGTCATGCTAATTTGCCCATCATTGCAGACGCTGGCTGCTCCCAGGATTGAAGTCTAAGCAAACGGGTACTCTGTCCTGTGATCGATCGAGCTGGTGTGCCGCGACGAGACGACGAGTAGAGCCAACTTCCATGGGGCCTAGTACAAAGTACAAACCCCAGCTGCTCTGAGTCAGCATGGTCCAGCTGCAAGTACAAGAGCCAGCAGTGCAATCACCAGCTGCAGATTCGCGCAATCTTTTGGGATTGTTCGTTACTACGTTGTGATCTCTAGCTAGGCAGAGCGAGGATGGTCCATGGCACTACTCGAGTTCCCAACAGAGGAGACGCTGGGAAGGACTGGGACGAATCGGTTGGTTGGCGCGTCAGTTCTTGTCGATCTTTGCCATTGCGCCAAAGCATGCACTTCGAAAGATGCTAAGGACGATAAGGAAAAGGAGGGAAAAGACAGGGACGGCGTACGTTTAAATCTGGTCTTTTTTTTTTTTCATTTGGAAGAGTTGAAACGCTTGTTCGAAACCTCGGCAGAGACCTTGATCCGATCAATGGAGGGTGTGAGTCATGCATGTTTTTCGACGAAGTCCTTGAACATCGTTGTACGCCACAACCTAGGAATATCACAACCGTGGAGCATTTGGCACATGCAATATGTTGGTGAGTATTTTGTTTAAACATACAATTTGTCCTTGGCGAAAATCGAACGGAGTGCAGTGTAAAGTTAACGAGATGATCTACGTGTGTTGCTCCGGTAATCTTGCTAAAAAATGTATTATTATGTGCTACGTAAACGACTATAATTAATGAAAATAAAATGTTAGAGTATTTCTTGATATACACTTTAAAAACATTAAAAAATATGAAGCATATAACAAAATCTTATATAAAAGAGAAACATATTAGATTGCAGTTGAAAGTGCATCATTTGTATAACAAAAGTGAACGATCAACTATATAGGTATACTCCAAGCTTACAGCGTCTGGACATGTGTCTAGATGAACCCGGGCTTGGTTCTTTGATAGAGCTTACAGCCTCCGGACATAAATCAAAGAACACACGTTCAAAAAAAGATAGTAAATCTAAATCTCCTATTGTTTCCATTGAATGGAATGTTTTTTAACGACAGAGTTGTTTGTGACTTGGCTAAACATTTATTCACTGCGGAATATAATAGGGAATGCAATTGAGATTTTTTTTTGCTATCTCTGAAACGGAGAGACGGGATTTCTCAGTAAGTCTGCTTGACCGTAGTTCTGGCGGGATAGACTTCACTTGGGTCTCACGACCTCCTAGAGGTCGTTCTGGGGGCATTTTACTTGGCGTAAACACAAGGACTATGGATGTGTTGACTAGTTCGGATGGTGAGTTTCACGTTAAACTCCACATCCGCAACAAGGCTGATAACTTTACATGGACCCTCGTCGCCGTGTATGGGGCAGCCCAGGATGAGTTCAAGGCCGATTTTCTCCGTGAATTGGTTAATCTGGCGAAAGGTAATCCCTGCCCCATTCTTATAGGAGGGGATTTCAATTTGCTTCTATGTCCCAATGAGAAAAGCCGTGGTAGGTTGGATAATCATTGGCCTTTCCTTTTCAAGGCTCTCATCGGCGGTCTAGATTTGTGAGAGGTTTCCATGATTAGAAGACAATTAACTTGGGCAAACAGTCTTCCAGAACCGACATATGAGAAACTAGATCGCGTTTTAATGGATATCAACTGGGAATCTAAATTTCCTATGGTATATGTTCGTGCTCTACCTCGTATTGAGGCCATATCAGACCATGCACCCTTCTCCTAACTACTGGTTTGCCACGACCACAACATAGATGCAAGTTCAAGTTTGAACTTGGTTGGTTGCACCGGGAAGGCTTTCATAACATGGTCAAGGAGATAAGGGAGAAACCGATGTCCGGGCATACCCCAATACACGAATGGAAGAACAAAATGCGTGCATTAAGTAAATTCTTTGGTGGTTGGGCTACACACGGTGGGCATCCTCAAAAAGGAGAAGCTTCGTATTTCATCTATCATTGATGAATTAGAAGTTTTGGCAGAAGTTAGACCTCTATTTGAGCATGAAATCAAGATCAAGAGTCAATCAAATGCACATATAGCTAGCATACTGCGTGAAGAGGAACTCAAATGGTACCAAAATTCTAATTCTCACTTTATCCTAAAAGGTGATTTGAACACTAGATATTTCTATGGAGTCGCCAATGGCAGACACCGGAAGAAACTTATTCATTCCCTACAACAGGATGAGGGTACTATTAAGGGGCATGAGTAACTTAAAACTTATATCATGAATTATTGTAAAAATGTGTTCAGAGCCCTAGAAGAAGGAAACTTCTCGATGGATGAGTTCCGAATAGATGACATCCCCAGGTCTCTAACGAGGAAAACATCCTTCTAACAACCCCATATTGCGAGGAGGAAGTTAGAAAGGCGGTTTTGCCAATGGAGCACAACAAAGCCCCACGTCCCGATGGTTTTCCCAGAGTTCTATCAGAACTTCTAGGAAGTCATCAAACCGGATCTCCTACTTCTGTTTAGCTACCTACATGATGGCCAACTAGATTTGTTTCTCTTAAACTTCGTTGCGATTATTTTATTACCAAAGGTTAATAAGGCTGAAAGGATACAACAATATAGACCTATTTGTCTCCTTAATGTTAGTTTTAAAATATTCACGAAGGTTGCGACTATTAGGATGAATTCGGTTGCTGAACATGTGGTTCGTCCTTCACAGACAACTTTTATGCAAGGTAGACACATAGATGAAGTTGTTATCCTTCATGAAACAATCCTTGAATTACATTGGAAAAAATTAAATGGGGTGGTACTCAAAATTGACTTCGAAAAAGCTTATGAAAAAGTAAAATGGCCCTTTCTTCAACAGACTCTTAGAATGAAAGGATTTTCTGCAGATTGGCGAGCTATGATTCATAGATTTATTTCTGGAGGCAGTGTTGCCATTAAGGTCAATGATGACATTGACCACTATTTCCAAACAAAGAAGGGATTGCTACAAGGTGACTCACTATCGTCCATGCTATTCAATATAGTGGCAGATATGCTAGCGGTCATGATTGAGCGTGCCAAGGTTGATGGCCAAATTGATGGGGTAGTAAATCATCTAGTTGATGGTGGTCTCTCTATACTTCAATACGACGACAATATGATTCCCTTCATGGATCATGACCTTGAGAAAGCGAGAAATCTGAAATTAATTTTATCAGCATTCGAGCAACTCTCGGGTCTTAAGATCAATTTTCATAAAATTGAATTGTTTTTCTTTGGGGAGGCTCAAGACGAGGCACACTTGTATCCCGACCTGTTCGGATGCGGGTTGGGCCAGTTCTCGATCACATATTTGGGGATACCAATAAGTTACGAAGGCTCACACATGTTGAATGGAAACACGCCGAGGAGAGACTGCAAAAAAGACTTAGCAGTTGGAAAGGTAAACTGTTGTCTATGGGCGGAAGATTGGTCCTCATAAATTCAATACTAAGTAATATGGCACTATATATGATTTCCTCCTCCTAGTTGCCGAAAGGAACTTTACATAGATTGGATTATTTCTGATCAAGATTCTTTTGGCAAGGAGATGGCGAGAGATGTAAATATCAATTAGCTAAATGGAGTGTGGTTTGTCGTCCCAAAGACTAAGGCGGTTTTGGCATCCGTGACCTTGAGGTTAAGAATAGAGCCCTCCTCGGGAAATGCTTGTTTAAATTATTGACGGAAGACGGTGTATGGCAAACCCTCCTCAAGAGGAAATATGTAGGTTCCAAGGCAGTATCCCAAGTATACTGGAAGCCTAGGGATTCTCACTTTTGGGCGGGGCTAATGGCTATGAAGAAATATTTCTTCTGCTATGGATCCTTCTCGATTAAGGACGGCTCGAAAATTAGATTCTGAGAGGATAAGTGGCTAAGAAATGCCACACTCCGGAAACAATATCCGGCTCTATACAATATTGTGCGTCACAAGGGTGATACTATCTCCACGGTATTGGAATCATTCTCGTCAAATATGACGTTCAGAAGGGATTTAATTGGACCCAGACTCCAATCGTGGAACCTCATGCTCCAGCAGTTGTCCATGGTGTAATTGTCATATGGGTCTGATGTATTCTAATGGAACCTACATGGGAATGGATAATTCTCAGTGGAGTCTATGTATAGAGTGTTAATCCAGTCTGATGTGCCAGTGGATAATAACAAGAAGATCTAGAAGATGAGGATATCTCTTAAGAAAAAAAATCTTTGCATGGTATCTTCGTCGACAACAGAGTCATTTTTACTAAAGATAACCTTATTAAGTGGAATTGGCATGGAAGTTCATAATGTGTATTTTTCACCATGATGAGACAATAAAACTTTCCAATGCAAATTGGCTTGTTCTATATGGTCAGTCATCCAATTAACTTCTGGCTTGTATCCTCCTTGTAGTGTTGCTAATGTATTTGGCAACTCGTTATATGGGATTAATCATAGGTTTAGAACTCTTCTCGGGGTGGGAGCTCTTGCATTATTTGGTCGCTTTGGCTATGTTGAAATGATAAGGTTTCAACGATAAAAGTACCTCTCTTATGCAGGTTATCTACAGATGTACCGGAGCTCTTCATTTATGGTCCTCTCTACAACACATGGAGAATCGAGACCTGTTTACGGAGGTGTGTACATGGTTGGAGGCTATGACGAGGGATACTTTTACCCAACATGGGTGGCGGCATGATCTTAGGGTTGCCCCCCCGGTCGCTTTAGGCGTTATACGGACTCTACATGATTCTTTGTATCTCGCCTTCTTATTTTTTTCATTTGTGTGAGAGGACATTGTTGGGCTGTGTGCATCTTAATTATGCAGAGGCTGACGGTAATGCTTAAATCTTTTGAGTAATAAAGCACCCTTTTAAAAAAATAGGTATACTCCAAGCGGCCAACACATAGACTGAGTCCATGAGAGCACAAAACTTAATGTTGAATGGCATCGCTTCATGGATATACGAAATTCTAACATATAACTTACATGTTTGGCTTAGTGCTGCATGGCTAGGAAAAATAGGTAGTAGCTTATAGCTATTTAGTAGTACAGAAAAGGGTGCAATTTTGAAAAACGAGTGAAGGATAAACTATATAGATATGCTACATGTTCCCAACACATATATCGTGTCTATGAGAGCACAAAATGTAATGTGAAGAATTAACTGATGACACATGAACTCATGTTACGTAGATATGCTAATGTAAAAAATGTAACTTACATGCATGACACGCTGATGTGGCATGATTGTATTGCTAGGAAAAATAGGTAGTGGCTTGTGTCACAGTAAAAGGTTTGACTTAGAATCCACTAATGCATGTTGCATGGTAGAGGATTCTCATAGATCCGACGGATGCTAGTGGAGCTAGCTAGTAAATCTAACGGCTACAACAATTTTCATGGTGTGGAAGCATGTATGTTGCGATGATTAGAGGTAGTGAGGATCACTCTCTTAGGTATATAGGATATAAGATACCTTACACTAGATTTCTTATTAATATGTAAATGTACCTTTGTAAGACATTATTGTTTTAGTATGAGCTCGCTCGTCTTGGAGTTTCTGTTAGCATCATGTCACTCTTGTCGGTATCGGGGGCTTCTTTGGTTCTTAGGATTCTAAAAAATAATGAATATGAAAACATGAGATTGTGGTAGCATGTCCTTTTCAATCCTACATGATTAGAAAACTACAAAAAGATTGAATCATGGAACAAAGGAATTGTAGCTAGAGCTCTTAGTGGACGGAATTTCTCTCTCTAAAATAGAGCGCAAAGGAATCCTTAGGGAAACTTACTATGGGTTCTAATCATGTGTAACGCCCGGATGTAACTTTCCATAATTGTAACTCCAACTCTTGCCATTTCCGGCTATGTGATATGATATTTCCTTCATGGTTGGGTTTCTGTCTTTCGTTTTGCATTTTGTTCATGTCATGCATCTCATCTCATGTTATCATGTGCATCTCATTTGCATTCGTGTTCGTCTCATGTATCCGGTCATTTTCCCCGTTGTCCGTTTCGCAATCCGACACTCCCACATGCACCCGTTGCACCCTCAAATCTCGTTTCGTGAGCGGGAGAAAAACATTCTCCGAATGGGTCGAGATTTGTCTGAGTTGCCTTGGTACATCACCAGTAGGCCTCCTGTCAAATTTTGTTCCATTTGGAGGTCGTTTGATGCCCCAACGGTTAACCGGGTAACTGCAAAAGCCTCTCTCTCATTGCAGCCCAGCACCCCTCCAAAATATCCCACTAGCCCATCTAAACCCACTCCATGCTCTCCGCCGTTGGATCACGATCATGTGGGCGAGAACCGCACCTCATTTGGACACTCGTAGTTCCCCCTACCTATAAATATGTGTCTCCCTTCCAAATCACGGGTCCAAACCCTAGCCTCGTCAGTCCCCCGCCACCGGACGTGTCCGACCTCACCGGACACAACCGGGCCGCCGCCTCACGCCAATCAGGGCACAACACCTGTCTGCTGCCGCCGCCCACCTCCGCCGGCCCGCGAGGCCTGAACCGCCAGCGCCACCGACCCCGATGTCTCCGCCGCCCCTCGCCGTCGAGCGCCGCCTCCGCCGCCACCTACGCCCATGCCAGCCGCCGCTGCCTCGCCGCCTCCCAGCTCGCCAGATCTACTCACCACGACGTCGCCGGCGACTCTCCCTCCATCTCCGGCCGCCGCGCGACGCAACTCCGGCGAGCTACTCCAGCCTCGCCTCGCTTTCCGTGCAACCCTAGATCTGAGGTTGACCCCCCCTCGTTTTCCCTAAGTCCCGAAATTCTAACATTTTGTTGCCCTCTTTGACATGCCATATCTCCAACCAAGTAGCTCCGATTTACGCGTATGATATATCAAAATGTTTGCCTCGTCATGCTCTTCACGTTAGTGTCATTTTCATGCATGTTACTGTCCATATTGATGCCCTAATCTTCGTTGCAAAAGTGCTATATTATGTTGTCTGCTGGAATTCAACATAACTTGCTGATTTGTCATTTTCGTTGCATTTTGTGTGTGCATCCTATGAGCATGATGCCTGTATGTTTTTGGAGTATCTCCATGCCATTTTACAGCGGTGCAAACCTTGTATTTTTATGAGCTCTGTGGTGACTAGCACAAGCATGCAAAATAGGCCTCATGATGTTGCTATTTTCAGACACTTTAATTTTTGCTAAGTCATTTCCTATTACATTTTGATGCTATGTAAACTTGTTGCTACCAATGTATCCATGTACAGCTTGAGGTAGTTCACTAAGAGTGTTTTGAACAAGTGGTATTGTTCTATCCATTCATGCCTCTGGTTGCAATTATGGAGTACTCTAACTTGTCATTACCATGCTCTACTTTTGCTAAATATTGTTGCTGGCATATTGTTAACATGAAGTTCATTTTTGCCATGTGTTTTGCTAGTGATCCATGCACCCTATGAACTTGATCTTGCCATGCTTTGCTTGGTGAATATGTCTACTTATTGTTGGTTACCTTGTGATGCCATGAAATGCATTATGGTGAGTGGCATGAGCTTGCAAAGTTGCTACCATGAATATGTTTCTGCCATCCTCTGTTTTTCTTCCAAGTCTGAAACTGATCATATCACTTGCCATGTTTGCATGGGTGCTACCATATTTTTTCATGCATCTTTGGTAAAAGTTCCGTAAGGGAGTTTTGTTCTATGCCTCTAGTAATAGCATGCCATGCCTTTTCTTGCCATGATACGTTCCTGTAGTATGTTGTTTGATAGCTCTAAACATTGCTACCTGATGTTGTTTGTGACATGTGTAGTATTTTCTCTAAGTTTGTGAATCTGTTATCATTTGTATTTTTGCCATGCTATTTTGAGCTTGTTCTAGTGAGTTCTAGCAGGAGCTCAGTGTTCATGATTTGTAGAGCTTCACGTGTACTTCATTTCCATGTGCTTTGTTGCTATGTTGGTGTGCTGTTGCATAGTTACTTGTTGCATTATAAGTGCTATGATGTTGTTAAGCGCAGATTTGCATCGTTCTTGTTTTGCTTGTCATTTGAGAACCGTGCATACGATTTCGGTGATCCTTATATCGATTTCGACCAAAATCACCCCATCTTTCCAGCGGCATACTTGGTTTGCCAATTTGGTGCCCTGATCATCCTTTCCCTTCTGGAGTACTCATATGCATTGCACATCATATCTTGCATTCCATGTCATGTCTTGCATCATGATGCTTGTGCATTGCACCGTGATTGATTGTTGTTCCATTTTTTGTGTTCTTGCTTTGCGTAGAGACGGGAGACAAGTACGTGAACGAGGAACCTGTTGAGTACGCTAACAAGGAGGAAGCTTTTGACAACTCTAAGACCTTTGCAGGCAAGATGAACATTACCCTCGATATCACTTCTATCTTTGCTTGCTAGTTATTTGTTCTATCGCTACGTCGGGCTACCTACCACTTGTTTATCATGCCTCCCATATTGCCATGTCAAGCCTTTAACCCACCTTCCTGGAAAACTGTTGTTTGGCTAAGTTACCACTTTTGCTCAGCCCCTCTTATAGCGTTGCTAGTTGTAGGTGCAGAGAAAGTTGTTCCATGTTGGAACATGGAGATGTTGGGGTATGACAGTATCTCTTATTCTAATTAATGCATCTATATACTTGGCAAACAGTGGAAGGCTTGGCCTTTTGCTCGGTGTTTTTTTCCACTCTTGCCGCCTTAGTTTCTGTTGTACCAGTGTTATGTTCCTTGATTTTGCGTTCCTTATGCGGTTGGGGTTATGGGACCCCCTTAACAGTTTGCTTTGGAATAAAAATCCTTCAGCAAGGCCCAACCTTGGTTTTAATGTTTGATTAACAACAACCTAAACTTTTTCCTAGGGAGTTGCAAACTCGAGGATCATCTTTATTAACCCCCCTCCCGGGCCAGTGCTCCTCTGAGTGTTGGTCCGAACCGGGCAGCCTGCAGGGCCACTTCGGGGAAACTCGAGGGTTGGTTTTACTCATAGCTTGTCCCATCCGGTGTGCCCTGAGAACGAGATATGTGCAGCTCCTTTGGGGTTTGTTGCCGCATCGGGCGGTCTTGCTGGTCTTGTTTTGCCATTGTCGAAATGTCTTGTAACCAGGATTCCGAGACTGACCGGGTCTTTCTGGGAGAAGGAATATCCTTCGTTGATCATGAGAGCTTGTGATGGGCTAAGTTGGGACACCCCTACAGCGTATAAACTTTCGAGAGACATGCCTGCGGTAATGTGGCAGATGGGATTTTTTTAATATCCGGTTGTAGATAACTTGACACTTGAATTAATTAATATGCATCAACCGCGTGTTTTGTGATACGTCCATTTTGCATCATGCTTTTATATCGATATTTATTGCATTATGGGATGTTATTACACATTATGTCACAATAATTATGCCTATTCTCTCTTGTTTTACAAGGTTTACATAGAGAGGGAGAATGCCGACAGCTGGGATTCTGGGCTGGAAAAGGAGCAAATATTAGAGACCTATTCGGCACAGCTCCAAAAGTCCTGAAACTTCATGGAAGTTATTTCCATATTATATAAAAAATACTGGGCGCAAGAAGTACCAGAGGGGGGACACCCACCAGCCACGAGGGTGGGGGGCGCGCCCCCTGCCTCATGGGCCCCCTGGTGGTCCTCCGATGCCCATCTTCTGCTATATGGAGTCTTTCGTCGAGAAAAAAAAATCATAAGCAAGCTTTCGGGACAAGACTCCGCCGCCACGAGGCGGAACCTTGGTGGAACCAATCTAGGGCTCTGGTAGAGCTGTTCTGCAGGGGAAACTTCCCTCCGGGAGGGAGAAATCATCACCATCGTCATCACCAACGATCCTCTCATCGGGAGGGGGTCAATCTCCATCAACATCTTCACCAGCACCATCTCATATTAAACCCTAGTTCATATCTTGTATCCAATCTTTGTATCCAAACCTCAGATTGGTACCTATGGGTTTCTAGTAGTGTTGATTACTCCTTGTAGTTGATGCAAGTTGGTTTACTTGGTGGAAGATCATATGTTCAGATCCATTATGCATATTAATACCCCTTTGATTATGAACATGAATATGCTTTGTGAGTAGTTATGTTTGTTCCCGAGGACATGGGAGAAGTCTTGCTATTAGTAGTCATGTGAATTTGGTATTTGTTCGATATTTTGATGAGATGTATGTTGTCATCCCTCTAGTGGTGTCATGTGAACGTCAACTACATGACACTCCACCATTGTTTGGGCCTAGAGGGAGGCATTGGGAAGTAATAAGTCGATGATGGGTTGCTAGAGTGACAGAAGCTTAAACCCTAGTTTATGCGTTGCTCCGTAAGGGGCTGATTTGGATCCATATGTTTCATGCTATGGTTAGGTTTACCTTAATACTTCTGTTGTAGTTGCGGATGCTTGCAATGAGGGTTAATCATAAGTGGGATGCTTGTCCAAGTAAGGACAACACCCAAGCACCGGTCCACCCACATATCAAATTATCAAAGTACCGAACGTGAATCATATGAACGTGATGAAAACTAGCTTGACGATAATTCCCATGTGTCCTCGGGAGCGCTTTTCTCTATATAAGAAATTGTCCAGGCTTGTCCTTTGCTACAAAAAGGATCGGGCCATCTTTCTGCACTTTATTTACACTTGTTACTTGTTACTCTTTACCAATTACCTTATCACAAAACTATCTGTTACCGATAATTTCAGTGCTTGCAGAGAATACCTTGCTGAAAACCGCTTATCATTTCCTTCTGCTCCTCGTTGGGTTCGACACTCTTACTTATCGAAAGGACTACGATAGATCCCCTATAATTGTGGGTCATCAAGACTCTTTTCTAGCGCCATTGCCGGGGAGTGAAGCGCCTTTGGTAGGTGGAATTTGGTAAGGAAAAATTTATATAGTGTGCTGAAATTTATTGTCACTTGTTACTATGGAAAGTAATCCTTTGAGGGGCTTGTTCAGGGTATCTTCACCCCGACCGGTAGAGCAAATAGTTGCTCCTCAACCTACTGGACCTACTGAAAATGAAAATATTTACTTCGAAATTCCTTCGAGTATGATAGAGAAACTGCTAGCTAATCCTTTTGCAGGAGATGGAACATTGCATCCCGACTTACACTTAATCTATGTGGATGAAGTTTGTGTATTATTTAAGCTTGCAGGTATGCCCGATGATGTTATCAAGAAGAAGGTCTTCCCTCTATCTTTGAAGGGAGATGCATTGACATGGTATAGGCTATGTGATGATATGGGATCATGGGACTACAAACGGTTGAAATTGGAATTCCATCACAAGTTTTATCCTATGCATCTTGTTCATCATGATCGTAATTATATATATATATTTTGGCCTCGTGAAGGAGAAAGCATCGCTCAAGCTTGGGGGAGTGCCCCGGTATCGTATCACCATCACTTTTATCTTTACCATTTTTCTTAGTTCGATCCTTTTGATAATATCTTGATCTAGTAGAATAAAGTTTAGTATGATCTAGTTGTGAGTTTTGCTTTATGATCCCTCTATGTAATCGAGTCTGTGAGCTATATAATAAAGATTAGTGTTGAGTCAAGGGCTTGATTATCTTGCTACGATCTTGAGGGAATTAAATAAAATAAAAGAGAAGAAATAAAAAGAAACAAAGAGATCATATGGATCTTATGGAAAGTAATGAGCTCACATATAAAGAGTATGATGAATAAAAGTTGTTGAGAGTTGACAAACATAGTTTTGGTCATCATTGCAATGAATAGGAAGTAATAAAGAAAGAGAGGTTCACATATAAATATACTATCTTGGACATCTTTTATGATTGTGAGCACTCATTAAAGTATGACATGCTAAGAGTTGACGTTGGACAATGAAGACAACGTAATGGGTTATGTTTTCTTACATCTGAGATAAATTATATTGTCATGGATCGTCCAACATGTTGAGCTTGCCTTTCCCTCTCATGCTAGCCAATTTATTTGCACCAAGTAGAGATACTACTTGTGCTTCCAAATATCCCTAAACCCAGTTTTGCCATGAGAGTCCACCATATCTACCTATGGATTGAGTAAGATCCTTCAAGTAAGTTTTCATCGGTGCAAGCAATAAAAATTGCTCTCTAAATATGTATGACTTATTAGTGTGGGAGAAAATAAGCTTTATACGATCTTGTGATATGGAAGAAATAAAAGCGACGGACTGCATAATAAAGGTCCATATCACAAGTGGCAATATAAAGTGACGTTCTTTCGCATTAAGATTTTGTGCATCCAACTATAAAAGCGCATGACAACCTCTGCTTTCCTCTGCGAAGGGCCTATCTTTTACTTTTTATCTTCTACCTTACATAAGAGTCATGGTGATCTTCACCTCTCCTATTTTCGCTTTATCCTTTGGCAAGCACAATATGTTGGAAATATCCTGATATATATATATATAGCTAATTGGATGTGAGTCTTCATGAACTATTATTGTTGACATTACCCTTGAGGTAAAACGTTGGAAGGCAAAACTATAAGCCCCTATCTTTCTCTGTGTCCGATTAAAAATTCATACCCATAAATATTGCGTGAGTGTTAGCAATTGTGAAAGACAAAAAGATGGTTGAGTATGTGGACTTGCTGAAAAGCTCTTATATTGACTCTTTCCTATGTTATGATAAATTGCAATTGCCTCAATGACTGAGATTAGAGTTTGTTGGTTCTCAATGAAGTTTATGATTCATACTTGAAATTGTGATTGAATTGTTACTTTAGCATAAGAGATCATATGACAATATATATATATATATATATGTTGATGTTCTAAGAATGATCATGATGCCCTCATGTCCGTATTTTATTTTTATCGACACCTCTATCTCTAAACATGTGGACATATTTTTCGATTTCGGCTTTCGCTTAAGGACAAGCGACTTCTAAGCTTGGGGGAGATGATACGTCCATTTTGCATCATGCTTTTATATCGACATTTATTGCATTATGGGTTGTTATTACACATTATGTCACAATACGTATGCCTATTCTCTCTTGTTTTACAAGGTTTACATAAAGAGGGAGAATGCCGACAGCTGGAATTCTGGGCTGGAAAAGGAGAAAATATTAGAGACCTATTCTGCAAAGCTCCAAAAGTCCCGAAACTTCATGGAAGTTATTTCCAGATTATATAAAAAATACTGGGCGCAAGAAGTACCAGAGGGGGGCAACCCACCAGCCACGACGGTGGGGGGCGCGCCCGAAGCCCCTAGGCGCGCCCCCCTGCCTCGTGGCCCCTCTGATGGCCCTCCGATGCCCATCTTCTGCTATATGGAGTCTTTCGTCGAGAAAAATATCATAAGCAAGCTTCCAGGATGAGAATCGCAGCCACGAGGCGGAACCTTGGCGGAACCAATCTAGGGCTCCGGCAGAGCTGTTCTGCCGGGGAAACTTCCCTCCGGGAGGGGGAAATCATCACCATCGTCATCACCAACGATCCTCTCATCGGAAGGGGGTCAATCTTCATCGACATCTTCACCAGCACCATCTCATCTCAAACCCTAGTTCATCTCTTGTATCCAATCTTTGTATCCAAACCTCAGATTGGTATATGTGGGGTGCTAGTAGTGTTGATTACTCCTTGTAGTTGATGCTAGTTGGTTTACTTGGTGGAAGATCATATGTTCAGATCCATTATGCATATCAATACCCCTCTGATTATGAACATGAATATGCTTTGTGAGTAGTTACGTTAGGACATGGGAGAAGTCTTGCTATTTGTAGTCATGTGAATTTGGTATTCGTTTGATATTTTGATGAGATGTATGTTGTCATCCCTCTTGTGGTGTCATGTGAATGTCGACTACATGACACTCCACCATTGTTTGGGCCTAGAGAGAGGCATTGGGAAGTAATAAGTAGATGATGGGTTGCTAGAGCAGAAGCTTAAACCCTAGTTTATGCGTTGCTTCGTAAGGGGCTGGTTTGGGTCCATATGTTTCATGCTATGGTTAGGTTTACCTTAATACTTCTGTTGTAGTTGCGGATGCTTCCAATGGGGGTTAATCATAAGTGGGATGCTTTGTCCAAGTAAGGATAGCACCCAAGCACCGGTCCACCCACATATCAAATTATCAAAGTACCGAACGTGAATCATATGAACGTGATGAAAACTAGCTTGACGATAATTCCCATGTGTCCTCGGGAGTGCTTTTCTCTATATAAGAAATTGTCCAGGCTTGTCCTTTACTACAAAAGGATTGGGCCATCTTTCTGCACTTTATTTACACTTGTTACTTCTTACTCGTTACGAATTACCTTATCACAAAACTATCTGTTACCGAAAATTCAGTGCTTGCAGAGAATACCCTGTTGAAAACCGCTTATCATTTCCTTCCGCTCCTCGTTGGGTTCGACACTCTTACTTATCAAAAGGACTACGATAGAACCCCTATAATTGTGGGTCATCAAGACTCTTTTCTGGCGCCGTTGCCGGGGAGTGAAGCGCCTTTGGTAGGTGGAATTTGGTAAGGAAAAATTTATATAGTGTGCTGAAATTTACTGTCACTTGTTACTATGGAAAGTAATCCTTTGAGGGGCTTGTTCGGGGTATCTTCATCCCGACCGGTAGAGCAAATAGTTGCTCCTCAACCTAATGTACCTACTGAAAATGAAAATGTTTACTTCGAAATTCCTTCGAGTATGATAGAGAAACTGCTAGCTAATCCTTTTGCAGGAGATGGAACATTGCATCCCGACTTACACTTAATCTATGTGGATGAAGTTTGTGTATTATTTAAGCTTGTAGGTATGCCCGATGATGTTATCAAGAAGAAGGTATTCCCTTTATCTTTGAAGGGAGATGCATTGACATGGTATAGGCTATGTGATGATATGGGATCATGGGACTACAAACGGTTGAAATTGGAATTCCATCAGAAGTTTTATCCTATGCATCTTGTTCATCATGATTGTAATTATATATATAATTTTTGGCCTCGCGAAGGAGAAAGCATCGCTCAAGCTTGGGGGAGTGCCCCGGTATCGTATCACCATCACTTTTATCTTTACCGTTTTTCTTAGTTCGATCCTTTTCATAATATCTTGATCTAGTATAATAAAGTTTAGTATGATCTAGTTATGAGTTTTTCTTTATGATCCCTCTATGTAATCGAGTCCGTGAGCTATATAATAAAGATTAGTGTTGATTCAAGGGCTTGATTATCTTGCTACGATCTTGAGGGAATTAAATAAAATAAAAGAGAAGAAATAAAAAGAAACAAAGAGATCATATGGATCTTATGGAAAGTAATGAGCTCACATATAAAGAGTATGATGAATAAAAGTTGTTGAGAGTTGACAAACATAGTTTGATCATCGTTGCAATGAATAGGAAGTAATGACGAAAGAGAGGTTCACATATAAATATACTATCTTGGACATCTTTTATGATTGTGAGCACTCATTAAAGTATGACATGCTAAGAGTTGATGTTGGACAAGGAAGACAATGTGATGTGTTATGTTTTCTTACATCTGAGATAAATTATATTGTTATGGATCGTCCAACATGTTGAGCTTGCCTTTCCCTCTCATGCTAGCCAATTTCTTTGCACCAAGTAGAGATACTACTTGTGCTTCCAAATATCCCTAAACCCAGTTTTGCCATGAGAGTCCACCATATCTACCTACAGATTGAGTAAGATCCTTCAAGTAAGTTGTCATCGGTGCAAGCAATAAAAATTGCTCTCGAAATATGTATGACTTATTAGTGTGGGAGAAAATAAGCTTTATACGATCTTGTGATATGGAAGAAATAAAAGCAACGGACTGCATAATAAAGGTCCATATCACAAGTGGCAATATAAAGTGACGTTCTTTCACATTGAGATTTTGTGCATCCAACTATAAAAGCGCATGACAACCTCTGCTTCCCTCTACGAAGGGCCTATCTTTTACTTTTATCTTATACCTTACATAAGATTCATGGTGATCTTCACCTCTCCTATTTTCGCTTTATCCTTTGGCAAGCACAATATGTTGGAAATATCCTGATATATATATATATATATATATATATATATCTAATTGGATATGAGTCTTCATGAACTATTATTGTTGACATTACCCTTGAGGTAAAATGTTGGAAGGCAAAACTATAAGCCCCTATCTTTCTCCGTGAACGATTAAAAATTCATACCCATAAATATTGCGTGAGTGTTAGCAATTGTGAAAGACTAAAATATGGTTGAGTATGTGGACTTGTTGAAAAGCTCTTATATTGACTCTTTCCTATGTTATGATAAATTGCAATTGCCTCAATGACTGACATTAGAGTTTGTTGGTTCTCAATGAAGTTTATGATTCATACTTGAAATTGTGATTGAATTGTTACTTTAGCATAAGAGATCATATGACAATATATATGTTGCTGTTATAAGAATGATCATGATGCCCTCATGTCCATATTTTATTTTTATCGATACCTCTATCTCTAAACATGTGGACATATTTTTCGATTTCGGCTTTCGCTTAAGGACAAGCGAGGTCTAAGCTTGGGGGAGTTGATACGTCCATTTTGTATCATGCTTTTATATCGATATTTATTGCATTATGGGATGTTATTACACATTATGTCACAATATGTATGCCTATTCTCTCTTGTTTTACAAGGTTTACATAAAGAGGGAGAATGCCGGCAGCTGGAATTCTGGGCTAGAAAAGGAGAAAATATTAGAGACCTATTCTGCACAGCTCCAAAAGTCCTGAAACTTCACGGAAGTTATTTCCAGATTATAAAAAAATACTGAGCGCAAGAAGTACCAGAGGGGGGCCACCCACCAGCCACGAGGGTAGGGGGCGCGCCCCCTGCCCCGTGGGCCCCCTGGTGGCCCTCCGATGCCCATCTTCTACTATATGGAGTCTTTCGTCGAGAAAAAAATCATAAGCAAGCTTTCGGGACGAGACTCCGCCGCCACGAGGCGGAACCTTGGAGGAACCAATCTAGGGCTCCGGCAGAGCTGTTCTGCCGGGGAAACTTCCCTCCGGGAGGGGGAAATCATCACCATCGTCATCACCAACGATCCTCTCATCGGGAGGGGGTCAATATCCATCAACATCTTCACCAACACCATCTCATCTGAAACCCTAGTTCATCTCTTGTATCCAATCTTTGTATCCAAACCTCAGATTGGTACTTGTGGGTTGCTAGTAGTGTTGATTACTCCTTGAAGTTGATGCTAATTGGTCTACTTGGTGGAAGATCATATGTGAGATCCATTATGCATATTAATACCCCTCTGATTATGAACATGAATATGCTTTGTGAGTAGTTACGTTTGTTCCTGAGGACATGAGAGAAGTCTTATTATTAGTAGTCATGTGAATTTGGTATTCGTTCGATATTTTGATGAGATGTATGTTGTCATCCCTCTAGTGGTGTCATGTGAACATCGAATACATGGCACTCCACCATTGTTTGGGCCTAGAGGGAGGCATTGGGAAGTAATAATTAGATGATGGGTTGCTAGAGTGACAGAAGCTTAAACCCTAGTTTATGCGTTGCTTCGTAAGGGGCTGATTGGATCCATATGTTTCATGCTATGGTTAGGTTTACCTTAATACTTCTATTGTAGTTGCGGATGCTTGAAATGGGGGTTAATTATAAGTGGGATGCTTGTCCAAGTAAGGACAGCACCCAAGCACCGGTCCACCCACATATCAAATTATCAAAGTACCGAACGCGAATCATATGAACGTGATGAAAACTAGCTTGACGATAATTCCCATGTGTCGTCGAGAGCGCTTTTCTCTATATAAGAAATTGTCCAGGCTTGTCCTGTGCTACAAAAAGGATTGGGCCATCTTGCTGCACTTTATTTACACTTGTGACTTGTTACTCGTTACCAATTACCTTATCACAAAACTATCTGTTATCGTTAATTTCAGTGCTTGCAGAGAATACCTTGCTGAAATGTCACAACCCTAGCTTAGCTTTGCTTACTCTTGCATGATCATCATGGCATCATGTTTATTTTTTATGAAACGGAAATGGGGATGATCAAACCCCTAGCACCAAAGCAATGCAAATAGGCCCAACTTTAAATATTTTCAATGAACCCAATATGGCCTTAAAAAATGTTCATCATTTTTGGTTCTGGCTAAAACCTCTGCCAAAAATGGGTTCATAAATTTTGGAGCCATTTTGGATTTTTGAATTAAGACATAACTACTTGCATTTGGGCATTTAAAATACTATAAATACTTTTAAATTCCCAAATACTTTTGAAAGTAATTTTAGGCTGTTGGGAGTAATTCCAAAGGTGCCTATGATTATTTTCAGAATTTTCTAAAATGGACTAGTATTTCTACTAATTCAAAACAAACAATAGAGAATTAAATAAATGAAAATAGAAAAGAGAAGAGGGAAGAGTTACCTGCCGCTCACCTCCCTGGCCCAGCCCAGCCCACTGGCCTCCCCCCTGTCGTCTTCCTCCCCTGCCAGGAGGACGATGGCGCGTGTCCACCGCGCGCACGTCACATGCCGGCCACCTCCTGCTTCCTGGTGGGCTCCACCGAGCTGGATTAGGACGCAGGCGCCGTCCGGATCGAACCCTCCTCCCCTCACAGCTCTCCCCTCCCCTGGTACTCTCCCCCCATCTCCTCTCGAGCGGAGCTCGTCGCCATCGTCGCCGTTCGCCGTGGCCACCATGCTCCCCTCGCCACCTCGACCTGCCCAAAGGCTCCGCCACTGTCGCCTACGCCTTCTGCACCGAGCCAAGCGAGCCGGGAAGCCCTGCTTCGTCCTCGGTGTCGTCTTCTTCAACCTCGGCCACCGGAGATCGCCACTGTCGTTCGCCGCCATCCGCGCTTCCCCAAGGCCGCCGACCAGCTCTCTGGATCCGCCATGAGCTCCTCTACCTAGCCCCCTACTTCCCATGCTTGATTATGCCGCGTAGCCACCGCCCCCTTCGAGCCCGAGCGCTCCTCGCCGCCGGCCATGTCGCCGTCGTGGCTATGGACGTGCAAGCACGCGTCCGCGCGCACCACCGCATTCAGTGCGTCCTCAGGAGCCTAACGCACGCACTCCCTCGCCCTGCCGTGCACCGTAGCCCTCTTTCCCTCTCTGCCCAAACTCCGGCGCCGCCGCGAGCTCTGCTCCGGGGAGCTCCGGCCACCCTGCGCCCTGCTGCTGCCTCTGCTCGATGCGGCCGAGCGAGGGTTTCCTCCTGGTGCCCCCAGTGCACCAAACGGTGACTCGCATGAGAAACCCGAGCAACTCCAGCAAAACCCCGCTGCGTATTTGGTCGCCGCCGACCAAGCTCCGGCGAGCTGACGTGGCGCTGGCTTAATTAGTGTTAATGACCCAGCTAAACCACCCCTAGTGCCACTGCCATGTGGGCCCTGTGCCTGTTAGTTTAATTTAATTTTCTGTTTAGATTAGTTCATAACCCACTGGGACCCACACGTCAGCATTGACTTTGCTGACGCGGCCGTTGACTGGCCCCACATGTCATCCACCCAAACCAGCCCTGTTACACTGACCTGTGGGTCCTAGCCGTCAGGTTTGACTCTGGGCGACCCTGTTGACCAGCTGACTTCAGCATGATGCAAGGCTGACGCAGTAAATGCTTTTCTGTATTTTAAATAAATCCAAATGATTTATTTATTTTCAGAAAATCCCCTAAACTTCCAACAATCATAGAAAATAATCTATAACTCAGAATGAAATAAATTATATATGAAAAATTATCAAAAAAATTCAAGGAATCTGTTTATGGCATTTGCATACATGTTTGAACAACCTAGGGTTGCTGTACAGGGCAATTTGCATAATTGACATTTAAATAAGCACATATGGAGTTTGAATTTGAACCCTTGGTTCAAACCAACTTCATTTAATATGATTACTAGTTGCATTAGCTCAATCAACATCATATTGCCATGACATTATCATGCATCATAATTGTTGCATTGCATTGATTGTGTTCCTCTATGTTTGCCGGTATTTGTCCCCTCTCGATAGACGTGGTTCCGACGATGAGTTCGATGACACCGATGAAGAACTATACTATCTTCAGAAGTGCCAGGCAAGCAAAACCCCCTTGTTCATTCCGATACAATCCCACTCTCTCGCTCCTGCTCTCTTTTACTGCATTAGGACAACAACGATTCAACTGTTACATGTTGCGGTAGTTGAACCCCTTTCCTCTGCATGACCTGTCATTGCCACAATAAATAGATGAAACCCACTAGCATGAGTAGGAGTTGTTTGAGCCCTGATGTGCCTACTCATTCATGCTTGTTTGTCATGCCTGCTATTGCATAGAGTTGTGTCGGGTCTGATTCATCAAGAATGAATTGGAATGGTGATGAACATGTCCTACTGTGTGTGAGCTAAGTGTGTGAACACGATTTGGTAAAGGTAGCGGTGAGAGGCCATGTAGGAGTACATGGTGGGTTGTCTCATTGAAACCGTTCTTAGGAACTGAGTTATGTGTCTGTGATCCATGAACAGCTACTACCACTCATTGGGATCCTTAATTGACCCTCTCGGCTTCTTAATCACCCTAGTCCTCTGTCCAGGAGTTGGAACTAGTTTCTGGTGTTTGTAGGATATGTGTTGGCGGCCGTGCGTAGCGCTGACCCCAGGGGTGGGCTATGTTGCGGTAGATACACCGTGGCCGGGCATACCGGGCGCCCGTTTGGTGTCTCGGAACCCTGTACACATCGTTCGGGGCCGTATGTGGAAACCTCGGCCGGACTCCCAGCGGATGGAACCTGGATAGGCGATAAACCTGGACTAGAGACTTGAGTGTTTAGGTAGGCCGTGGCCGACACCCTCGTTGGGCTTCCGCTTGAAGGTTGCCGAGTACATGTCGTGTAAACGTCGATAAGTGGTGGGAGCGTGTGTGAAGAAGTACACCCCTGCAGGGTTATCATTATCTATTCGAATAGCCGGATTCCTCGGATATGGAAACTTGGACCCCTTGCATAGTTCATAGACAAGTGAAAGTGGATACTCTAAAACTCGCAAGATAAGCGTGAGTGCTATGGATGGCGTTCTCGTAGGGAGGCGGGAGCGGATCCATAGTGGTGTATTGAATGGTGAATATGTGGACTCATGTGCGCCACCTCAAAAGAGTTGCTTGCAGTCGTAGTTTAGGATAGCCACTGAGTCAAAGCTGGCTTGCTGCAGTCAAACTCCACCACCCCCTTTGTTTATACTGATGCATATGTAGTTAGTTCTGATGTAAGTCTTGCTGGGTACATTTGTACTCACGTTTGCCTATTTTATGTTTTGTAGAGAGACGTCAGTCTCGCTAGTAGTTCCGTGTGGACTTCGACGTTTAGCTTGATACCTCAGCTACGATCTTGTGCCCTCGGCAGGATCTGTTAGATAGTCAGGCTTCTCAGCCTTCTTCATTTGTAGTTGTCTGTACTCAGACAAGTTAAGCTTCCGCATGTGCTTTGATTTGTATGCTATGATTGTTCAGTCATGAGACCCATGTTTGTAATATCTTGCTCCTCGGAGCCTAATAAATACTTGAGTCGTAGAGTTATATTGTGATGCCATGTTGTATTTACACATATCGAGTATATTGTGTGTATGATTGAAATGCTTGGTATGTGTGGGATCCGACAATCTAGTTGTTTATCCTTGGCAGCCTCTCTTATGGGGAAATGTAGTCTAGTGCTTCCATGAGCCATAGTAGTCCGCTACAGCCTGATTCACCGGAGTCCTGTTAGCCCAACACTACTGCTCAGGACACCTGACTGGCCGGCATGTGTTTCACTTCGTTCCTGTGTCTGTCCCTTCGGGGAAATGTCACACGGTGACATCTGGAGTCCTGCCTAGCCTGCTACAGCCCGGGTTCCTGGAGTCCTGTTAGCCCAGTGCTACAGCCCGGATTCACACGCTGCTGACCGACATGCTCGATGTGATTCATGTATGCCTGTCCCCATAGGTTAGTGCCGCTTTGGGTTCACGACTAGCCATGTCGGCCCGGGTTCTCTGTCATATGGATGCTAGCGACACTATCATATACGTGAGCCAAAAGGCGCAAACGGTCCCGGCCATGGTAAGGCGACACCCGTGGGAATACCGTGCGTGAGGCTGCAAAGTGATATGAGGTGTTACCGGCTAGATCAATGTGACTTGGAATCGGGGTCCTGACATGAAAACCGCTTATCATTTCCTTCTGCTCCTTGTTAGGTTCGACACTCTTACTTATCAAACGGACTATGATAGATCCCCTATACTTGTGGGTCATCATGTTGCCGTGATGGTCTCTTTTCGCGGAGCCCGGGAAGTGAACACGGTTGGGTTATGAATGAACGTAAGTAGTTCAGGATCACTTCTTGATCGCTTCTAGTCTTACGATCATTGTGTATTTTCTCTTCTTACTCTTGTACTCATATGTCAGCCACCATATTTGCTTAGCGCTTGCTGCAACTCCACCTCATTACCACATCCTACCCATAAGCCTAAATAGTCTTGATCTCACGGGTTTTGAGATTGCCGATTCCTCGTGACCCACAGATACTACCAAAATAGTTGCAGGTGTCGATGATACCAGTGCAGGTGATGCTACCAAACTCAAGTGGGAGTTCGACGAGGACCTCGGTCGTTACTACGTGTCTTCCCGATGATCAGTAGTGGTGCCTAGTTGGGACGATCAGGGATCTAGCAGTTGGGTTTATCTTCTTTTCTTTTGGATTTGTCCGTAGTCGGACTATGAGTGTACTCTGATGATATATGAATTATTTAAATATTGTGTGACGTCGCGATTGTGAGCCAACCTTCTATTTATTCCTTTCTTATTCGTTACATGGGATTGTGTGTAGATAACCCTTCCTGCGATAAAACCACTATGCGGTTATGCCTCTAAGCCGTGCCTCGACACGTGGGAGATATAGCCGCATCGTGGGCGTTACAAGTTGGTAATCAGAGCCATCCCCGACTTAGGAGCCCCCTGCTTGATCGAATCGCTGACGTTGTTCAGTCTAGAAAAAATATTTTGAGTCTTATGATTATATATATTTAAAAGAGTAGGATTCTTTTACTCCTCAGTCCCCTCGTCGTTCTGGTGAGGCCTCCTGACGTAGATGTTTTGACTTTCCTCTCCTCAAATTTCATGATTTTTTTAGGATCATGCGGTTATCTTGGAATCGTTCCGATATTCTTGTGACGAGAACATTGTTCTTGGTGCCTCCTGACATTTAGGAGTTGTGGCAGTGTCCTGGGGAGTTGAGCTCCGAGGTGTTGTCGTCACAATTTTATCGTTGCAGTTCTGGATTACCTGAGTTCGCTGACATGGAAAATCTCTTTTATGCATGTAGTGGTGAGATAACCTCGACGCCACCTAGTACTGGGGCGGGAGTTCGGGATTATTGCTATAGCTCGTATAACGGATGCTTTTTGAAGGTTGAGGTACAGGATTTCCGGAGTTTTCTTGGTTATGTGTTGATGGATGGATACTGTTGGAGCGTAGGGCTTGTTAGTTGTGTGATATATATTGTGCTTCCCTGTATCCCCAACACCAGATTGCATAACCAGAAAATTTCGGGAGTTAATAGGTGTGAATTCAAGTAGCTCTTAGTTTATTCTTCCGGTAGATATTTTGTATGTGATTGGGTGATCCTTACCATTTATTTGTTCCAGTCGTACCTTGTTGTTTCATTCATCAACCTTTATCTAAGTGACTTCTCAACTTAATGGTCGTGCATTCTTAACTTTGGAATTCATTCATTCAATCTATGTTCGGATGTTTATTGTGAAGGCTATATGTTGCAATTTCTATCTGTTGATTCAGCTTGTCTATCTGTCTATCATGGTTCTAACAGATGTCACCCTCTTTAGGATGGCTCCTCCAACGCGTCTGAATCTGCAACATAATGATGGGGAACAGTCGAAACCTCCGCCTCTGCCACCACCTCCGCCTCCGAAGGCATGGCAAGCTGTCATGGCAGCCACCAATGCCAACACCCAGATACTTTTGCAACTCTTGCAAGAGCACAACCAAGGTCAAGGCAACCAAGGGAATCAAGGTCAAGGGCAATTCAACAATCAGCCTCAGTTTGCTACCCTCAACCAGTTCCT
Source organism: Triticum urartu (assembly GCF_056163025.1). Classification (NCBI taxonomy): domain Eukaryota; kingdom Viridiplantae; phylum Streptophyta; class Magnoliopsida; order Poales; family Poaceae; genus Triticum; species Triticum urartu. Next base: position 421,816,748 of record NC_141877.1, on the reverse strand, counting down.
TGCAAATCAGCCAAAGTCTTTCAACTTTTGTGCCGAGGCCACGGACGCCGATGATTGGCTCGTGGAAATCAACAAGCATTTTGAATGTAGCAATGTCAGGCCTGAGGACTACGTCAAGTTCGCTTCTTTTCAGCTCAAGGACCAAGCTGCTGATTGGTATCAACAATACAAAGATTTCAGAGGAGGTTGAGTGATTACCTGGGATGACTTCTGCCAGGATTTCAAAGCTCACCACATTCCTACAAGTGTTGCTGAGAGCAAGCGTGAGGAATTCCGCAGTCTCAAGCAAGGAAGCATGTCCGTGTACCAATACAACATCCAGTTTCAGAAACTTGCTCGCTTCACTAAACAAGACGTTCCTAATGAAAAGAGCATGATCTATCACTTCAGAGGTGGCCTCAGAGAGGATCTGCAGTTAGCTCTCGTGCTTCTTGAGCCTACTAAGTTTGATCAATTCTATAACATGGCCCTCAAGCAAGAAGGTGCTCAGTTCAAGTGTGAGGCTTCAAAGAAGAGAATCAGGGATGCAGTGCAGTCTTCTTCTTCCTCACAAGTGGCAGCTAAGCAACAGAAGTTCTGGCTTCCTCTGCCTCCTCCGTTTCATCAGCCATACCAGCAGAAGAACAAAGGTGGCCATGGATCTTCCCACCCACCCAACCCAGGTTATCAGAACAAGTCTCAGAATCAAGCTCCAAAGACAAGTGCTCCTCCTTCTTATCATCGTCCGCTCTCAGAAGTTACTTGCAACAAGTGTCAGCAGAAGGTCACTATGCAAACAAGTGCTTCAACCAAAGGCGCCTTTCGCCTCCTCCTCCTGTGAGGTCTTCAAGCAATGCAGTGGTTGTTGGTGTCAAAACCGGCGGATCTCGGGTAGGGGGTCCCGAACTGTGCGTCTAAGGTCGATGGTAACAGGAGACAGGGGACACAATGTTTTACCCAGGTTCAGGCCCTCTCTATGGAGGTAATACCCTACGTCCTGCTTGATTGATCTTGATGAATATGAGTATTACAAGAGTTGATCTACCATGAGATCGTAATGGCTAAACCCTAGAGGCCTAGCTTGTATGGTTATGATGATGTATGTCCTCTGGACTAAGTCCTCCGGTTTATATAGACACCGGGAGGATCTAGGGTTACACAAGGTCGGTTACAAAGAAAGGAATCTACATATTTAGTCGCCAAGCTTGCCTTCCACGCCAAGGAGAGTCCCACCCGGACACGGGTGCAGTCTTTGGTCTTCGTATCATCACAGCCCATCAGTTCGGCCCATGGCTAACAGGCCGGACGCCCGAGGACCCCTTAGTCTAGGACTCCCTCAGTAGCCCCCAAACCAGGATTCAATGACGAGGTGTTCGGCGCGCAGATTGTCTTCGGCATTGCAAGGCGGGTTCCTCCTCCGACGACTTCCAAGTAACGTATTCGGTTTTTAATTCAAGGCCGTGCCCCTCGGCTTCTGTGCATCGATGACATCAGCTGCCATGTGTCGGGCGAATGCAGACAGACAGGGTATTCTTTGCAAATAACACCCTGGCCATGCAAGAAAGAGCGTCTATTTAAAGAGATTGGGTCTCAGATCCATTCGGCACCATACGGAGAAAATCCTCAAAGATTGCCAGGAAATACCATTCCAACATGGCCAGCATTCCCAGCTCCTCCTCCCGTTCCAACCCAGAGAAAGGCGCGTGGGAGAGGTGCTCTGTATCCCACAGTCGATTGGCGAAGTTGCAAACGTAGGGATTTCTCCCCCCTGCGGATCTGGTCCCTGTTCGAGCAGGGTTGGCTTCCTTCAACGGCAAAACCCAGGCAGAGGATTTCCCCAATCCTTCCACGGGGGAACGAGTGTGCTTCGTCCCCTATCTGCTAAGGGGCATTGGATTTCCAATTCACCCATTCCTCTGAGGGCTTCTGGAGTATTATGGCCTCCAGCTACACTACCCCAGCCTTCATCTTGCATATTGCGGGCTACGTCGCTTTATGCGAATCATTCCTAGGTTGCGAGGCCCATTTTGATCTATGGAGAAGGTTGTTTTGTCTTGTCCTACACAACCACGAGGGATCGATATTTGAAGTGGGCGGGGCCGAAATATGGCGCATTGCCGAGACCGGATACCTATCCGGCACACCGAAGAAAGCTTCTGAAGAGTGGACCTCTGAATGGTTTTATATTGACGACGTCGCACTTCCCGACCCAGTCCGGATGGGCCTCCCTGAATTTTCAAGTGCTCCATTGAATAAATGCCATAGTTGGCGTCCTCGGAGCCTCGAGGAAGAGGATAGCGCAGAGATCAGTCTGCTGCTGGGCAAAATTAAGATGCTTGCCCAGTCCGGATTGTCAATAGTCGAGGTAATAGCGGTCTCCATAACGCGGGGGGTCCAACCACTCCAATATATAGGGCTACCCATGTGGCATTACAATGGGGAAGACGACGCCTCCCGCTACGGTCGGAAGGGCCCGAAGACTCCCGCCGCTCTGGCCAAAATATTGGCCGAACTGTATAAAGGGGAGCAGGAGGAGTTCACCCGTCTCCAAAATCGAGACGGGTTTTCCATGTACAATTATCCTAGCTGGGTAAGCTCTAACTCCACTATTCGACCCCTCTCCCTGCATTATTTTTGAAGGGCAATATCTTATTCATTCATGACAGGAATGGTGAAAGGGTGTCGAGGGGATCCATGACCCTGCCCCTCAGCCAGAGAATCACAATCGGGATCTTGAACCTGGATATGAGGAAGATCCGGACATATTCGTGGAGCTCAAAGGTGGAGTTTTCTATCATACGAGTTATGAAAGCATGGATGTACCCATTATCGCCGATTACCCCAGCCTCCTTCCTCTTTTGCACGTAAGTAATCAGGAGACACTTTGTCCGAGAGGGTTTTCTCATTCTTCCTCACTCACCGCACCATCATGTGCTCAAAAGGGGAGGTGCTTGGCGCGTCGTGCTGCCCCGGGGGCATCTCCAGAGAGAGCGGCTCCCGTGTTGGGCAGGCCTTCGAAGAGGAAGGCAAACACAGATACGGTCGGGTCTTCCATGAAGAGGTATGGGTTTGCAACTATGCTCTTTTTAGCAGCCGCGTCCAACTGTGACTTATATATTCATTTTGTTATCAGGGAAAAGGTTCGACGGACTGTGTCCAGAGACCCGACCAGCCATACTCCTGATCACCAGGATTCGGTCCCGGCTGAAGAGACGGGGCCTGATATGGGAGCGGCGCCGGACTGTCCTTCTGCCGAGGGTTCAGAAAATATGTCCTTCACCAATTCGGAAGTGGAGAGCGCCATGAATCACCAGCGCCGGAGGGCCGTTTTATGAAATCCCCGCTTCTCAAAAGAGGCGTTCAGTGCCTTCAGCTCGGCTGATGCATACATCCGAGCTGCTCGAGATGGGCTTAACCGAGCCACCGAGCAACATTTGAAAGATGTGCAGGTAAGTTTACCTTGTCCAAATTTGATAACCATGTGCCCGTAGCCCCCGAGACTTGAAGCAGTTGGGACAAATGTTTTAAAGATTGTTGCATAACCAGGTTCTTATGGAGAAGAATGACCTGCTAGCCCAAGAGCTGGAGCAGTGCCGGACACAGCTAACTGCTGCTACCACCAAACTGGAAAAGTTCAAGAAGGCGTCCTCTGGTAATATTTCCCTCCATCGAGAAACAAAAAATTATACGCCAGCTGTATTGCAACTGTTGCTTGTCTCATAACAGGGTCATCGGACCACCTGGGAGAGGAGCTGAAGGCCGCTCAAACGAGCGAAAAAGAGGCGAAGAGACAACATGCCGCAGGCGAGCCCATTCTGACCCGAGTTAGAGAGGAGAAAAACAAACTCCAGGATTCAAACACCAAACTGGGCGAAGAATTGAAAGATATGCGAGCCCAGCTAGCCAACTCCGTGAAGGAGAACAAAAAGCTGCGAGGCGGCATATTTAGTATGTGGCCGAATTTACCTTATAACAGTTTGGGGGTACAATTAGTTGATATAGCTGTGATTGCAGGTATGCTGACGGGCCGTCCCGAAGAGGAGGTGTCCGAATCATCAAGTGATCTTCTGCGAGGGCTGTCACAGTTACACGAGAAAGCTCGGCAGGCAATGCGGAGTGTAGCCAAGGTCTTATGGCCGTCTGCCTCCCCTCCAGGGAGTATAGAGAAGCTTGTAGAGTTGTTCAAGGGAGCGCGACGGCATATCCGGCTATGGAAGATATCGGCCTGCCGAGAGGGTGCACGAGAGGCCTGGGCCATGGTAAAAACACGGTATACCAAGCTGGATCCGAATCACATGGCCCGGGTCGGACCGCTAGGGTCAAATGGGGAAGAAATTCCCATTAGTTTAGTATATGAACAAGTAGAAGTAGCCGCCAGATATTCCCAGTAGGATTGTAAATTAGACCGCCTGCTGGACGGCATAGAGGAGGAAATTTTTGAGTCGTAGTGACTATGTACTTTCCCTGACATATGTGATTCTAGCTGGATTATAAAAACAATTGTCATGGCCGACCTTTTCGTTTCGACCTCTGGACCCGAAGGTGCGGAGTGTTTCCGAATACCCTAGCGGTAGAATATACCGGGGTATGCATGGGAACCAGGCGTAGGGGTCATAGTTTCTTGAACAGACAATGTGTATCCGTCTAGTTATGTTATATTACATTATGTAAGAAACATCTTCCAGAGAGAATAGTTCCGTTAAGGGTTCCCTTCCCTGGGTGTGCATGTGTTTAATGTGCATGTCCGAACTGTGATTGAAAAAATCATAGAGTAAGTAACTTCTGGGGTTTCACAATGGAGTGAATGCGGAAACGTCTTTAATTCACCGAACGAATATTCCCTTAAGAATGCTGGCTTTCGGCTTCACCCAGTCTGAGGTACACATCCGGATGACCCGGCAGTAACAATCGCAGAGGTGCTCCCTTTATGCCCTAGCCGAACTAACGGGAACGTAGGGCATAAGCACATGAGCCAGGCAACCCAACTTGGCCAAAACTTAAGTCATATTGATGCATATAATGGCGAAGAAAAGGTACATATGGGAAGAACGCATATGTGTTGAGCTTGATGCTCAAAGAATAATAGCAAGCTTATGTACAATAAGCCCCCAGGTATAATGCACGTACATATTTGGAGATGTACGCATCATGGGAGCACAGTTTAGCCGTACTAAAGCCGTAGGGCTAAAGAGAAAAATGAAAAGAGAGAAAAACGAAAAGAGAGAAAAAAATAACATTAATAACAGGAGGAAGGAGACGAACACAGAGTTCGGCGCTGGGCATAGAATCGTTGGAGTCTGGCCGCATTCCAGGGGTTCGGCTCCAAGTGATTGTCTGACGCATCACGCAGGCGGTACGCTCCTCCGGTGAGAACTTCATCAATGATGAAGGGACCCTCCCACTTGGGCTTGAGTTTGTCTTTTTTCTTCTCCAGCGGGTGTAGAACGAGTTCACCAATGTTATAAGTCTTGGCCCGCACTTCTCTACTTTGATACTTGCGAGCCTGCTGTTGATAAAATGCGGAACGGGCTTTTGCGACGTCGCGCTCCTCCTCCGGGGCATCTAAGCTGTCCTGCCGATCAAGCTCGGGCTCTCTCTCTTCATACATGCCCACTCGAGGTGAGTCATGAATAATCTCGTAGGGTAACACTACTTCCACACCGTACACCATGAAGAAAGGTGTATATCTAGTAGTGCGGTTGGGCGTGGTCCGCAGCCCCCAGAGTACGGAGTCATGTTCCTCCACCCAGTGCTTGTCTGATTCTTTCAAAGACCGCACTAGTCTAGGTTTGATGCCGCTCATAATAAGAGCATTAGCCCGTTCAACTTGACCGTTTGTCTGCGGGTGATAGACAGAGGCGTAATCGAGCTTAATGGCCAGATTAGCACACCAAGTTTTCACTTCATCGACTGTGAAATTAGAGCCATTATCGGTGATGATGCTGTGTGGAGTACCATAACGGTGTACCACGCCAGATATGAAATCTATTATTGGCCCCGCTTCGGCCGTCTTGACTGGTTTGGCCTCTATCCACTTAGTGAATTTATACACCATGACCAGCAGATACTTTCTCTTATGGCTTCCTCCTTTAAGGGGTCCGACCATATCGAGTCCCCAAACCGCGAAAGGCCAAGTGATGGGGATTGTTTGTAAGGCAGTGGGGGCATATGGCTTTGGTTGGCGAAGAGTTGGCATCCGACGCAATGTTGGACAAGGTCCTGTGCATCTGCTCGGGCCGTCGGCCAATAAAACCCTATACGAAAGGCCTTGCTAACAAGGGCCCGAGCTGCGACGTGGTGACCGCCGAGTCCGGCTTGAATTTCCGCCAAGAGCTGCCACCCCTCTTCCTCGGAGATACATCTTTGAAGAGCTTTGGTAGCGCTTTTCCTATAGAGCTCTCCGTCATGAACCTTGTAGGCCTTCGAACGCCGGACAATGCAGCGGGCCTCATTCTGATCCTCGGGAAGCTCCTTTTTTATTAAGGTAGGCCAGGAATGGTTCGGTCCATGGGGCAATGACTGCCATAATGAGATGGGCCGATGGTGTTATTTCGGTGGTTGAGCCTCTGACGATATCGTTGTGTTCGGAATCTAGGGTTGTGTTCGGATCCGGACTAGTGTTGCCGCCCTCCCCCTGCCACACCACGGATGGCTTAAAAAGCCTTTCTAGAAAAATGATGGGTGGGACGGGGTCGCGCTTAGCGCCTATGCGAGCAAGAACGTCCGCCGCTTGATTACTTTCTCGGGCCACATGACGGAACTTGAGTCCCTCAAACCGAGCCGATATTTTTAGGATGGCCTTACGATAAGCTGCCATCTTCGGGTCTTTGGCATCGACGTCTCCATTTATTTGAGATATTGCGAGGTTTGAGTCCCCGCGCACTTCCAGGCGTTCTATGCCCATGGAGACAACCATCCGGAGACCATGCAATAAGGCCTCGTATTCGGCTGCGTTATCAGAGTCTGTGTATAGTATTTGGAGTATGTACTGAACGGCGTCTCCAGTAGGGGACGTTAAAACGACGCCTGCTCCTAGTCCTGCCAGCATTTTGGAGCCATCAAAATACATAACCCAATTGGAATATGTGCCATACTCTTTAGGGACTTTGGCCTCTGTCCATTCGGCGACGAAGTCAGCCAGTACTTGGGATTTAATAGCTCGACGTGGTTTATATGTAATGTCAAATGGGAGGAGCTCAATGGCCCATTTGGCAATCCGGCCCATGGCATCGCGGTTGTTTATTATGTCGTTGAGTGGTACTTCGGAAGTCACCGTGATCGAACACTCCTGGAAGTAGTGTCGTAGCTTTCGGGATGCCATGAAGACCGTGTATGCTATCTTTTGATAATGGGGGTACTAGTATTTGCATGGAGTAAGGACAGTGGATACGTAGTATACTTGCTTCTGAAGCGGGAATTTGTGTCCGTCCTATTCTCATTCAACGACGAGTACGGCGCTCACCACCTGATGTGTTGCCGATATGTATAGCAACATGGGTTCACCAACGTTTGGTGCGGCCATGATTGGGTTGCTTGCTAGAAGGGCTTTTATTTCTTCCAGTTCAGCTGTTGCCGCGTCCGTCCACTAGAAGTGATCGGTTCGCCGTAGAAGACGATAGAGTGGCAGTGCCTTTTCTCCCAATCTGGAGATAAAGCGGCTTAGAGCTGCCACGCAACCCGCGAGTTTTTGGACTTATTTAAGGTCTGTTGGCGTAGCCAATTGTGAAAGAGCTCGGATTTTGGCTGGATTTGCTTCAATTGCTCTATTGGAAACGATGAAGCCCAGCAACTTTCCTGCGGGGACGCCAAAAACACACTTTTCCGGATTGAGCTTAATGTCATATGCGCGAAGGTTGTTAAATGTGAGGCGTAGGTCATCTATTAGTGTTTCGATGTGCCTTGTCTTGATTACGATGTCATCCACATAGGCTTCAACTGTCTTTACGATCTGTTTCTCCAGGCATGTTTGGATCATGCGTTGATAAGTGGCGCCGGCATTCTTGAGTCCGAAGGGCATGGTGTTGAAGCAGAATGGCCCATATGGGGTGATGAATGTTGTTGCAGCTTGATTGGACTCCTTCATTTTAATTTGATGGTATCCAGAATATGCGTCAAGGAAGCATAATGAGTCGTGTCCCGCGATAGCATCAATGATGTGGTCAATGCGGGGGAGGGGGAAGGGATCCTTAGGGCAAGCCTTGTTGAGGTCTTTGAAATCGACGCACAGGCGCCAGGACTTGTCTTTCTTCGGAACCATCACCAGGTTTGCCAGCCACTCTAGATGTTTTATTTCTCTAATGAATCCTGCCTCGATTAGCATGGCTAGCTCCTCCCCCATAGCTTGACGTTTGGGTTTGGAAAAGCGCCGCAGTGTTTGCTTGACCGGTTTATATCCCTTCAATATATTGAGGCTGTGTTCAGCCAACTCGCGTGGGATTCCTGGCATATCAGAAGGGTGTCAGGCGAATATGTCCCAATTCTCGCACAGGAACTCTTGTAGCGCGGCATCAACTGTTGGGTCTACTTGTGGTCCAATGGATGCTGTCTTCTTGGGGTTCGTTGGATGGACTTGGAATTTGACTATTTCTTCTGCTGGTTTGAAGGAGGTGGATTTGGGTCGTTTGTCTAGGACCACATCATCCCTGTCCACTGTGGAGCGCAACGCGGTTAATTCTTCGACTGCGAGGGCTTCAGATAATGCCTCGAGGGCCAAGGATGCTGTTTTATTCTCGGCGCGGAGTGCTATGTCCGGATCACTAGCTAGAGTGATTATACCATTGGCCCAGGCATCTTAAGCATCATGTATCCATAATGGGGTACCGCTTGGAAGCGCGTAAATGCATCTCGCCCTAAGAGGGCGTGATATCCGTTGTTGAAAGGGGCCACTTGGAAGGTTATTTCTTCGTACCGATAGTTCTCCAGTGTGCCAAATACCACGTCGAGTGTGATTTTTCCCGCACACTGTGCCTCCCGACTGGGAATGGTTCCTCGGAAGGTCGTGTTGCTTTGCTCGATGCGGTTCCTGTCTATTTCCATTTTTTGTATTGTATCCTCGTAGATGAGGTTTAGTCCGCTGCCGCCGTCCATGAGGACCTTGGTGAGCCAAAAGCCATCCATGATTGGACTGAGGACCAAGGCGGCTGGTGCTCGGATTGTCCTGTATTTTGGTTCGTCACCGGCATTAAAAGTTATAGCTGTGTCATTCCAAGGGTTTAATGCTGCTATTTGATAGACTTCGGCGAGTCCGCGTAGTGCTCTTTTGCGCCTATTGTTTGAGGCGAATATCTCGAAGATTGTTAGTACTTTGGGGTCGTTGTCCTCTGGGGGTGTTGTTCTGGGTTATTTTTGGTGAGGATATCCTCGCCGCTCTTGGCCACTTGACAGAGTATCCAACATGCTCTAAGGCTATGTGTTGGTATGTTATCCGGTGTTGCGTGTATTTTGCATGGCCCATCGAGCCATCCTTCCAGAACGGTTCCGCGCCCCGTACTAGACTTGTATTTCTTTACTATTGAACCGGTCTTGTTGCAAGGGCGCGCCCTTTTGGCCTGAATGAGGGGTTGAGTGGGGATCGATGATTCCCAATGGGCTGCTTGAGTTTTCCAGGCGCTTTCCATTGCGATGTACTTCTGTACGATAGTTGCCAAGTCAGCGAAGTGTAGGATGCGATGGCGGTTGATGGCGTTGAGGATTCCTTCGTCCCTGCAATTGTTGCGGAACACTGAGATCACTTCCTCGTCACGGCAATCTTTAATCTTGTTTTTGACAAGAAGGAATCTGGCCCATAAGTGGTGGACCGTTTCCTAAGACTGTTGTTGTATGCTCATGAGAGCGTTTGTATTCGGGTGGGTGGGTGGATTTAAATCTGAACCCTGACCCAGTTTTGGATCCGGAGTCTGAAGGTCTTCCGAACTTAGTAGATCGGGCTCCGGGATGTCCACTAATTTCTTAGGTCCGTCGTCCGATTCTATGTTCGGAGGGCAGGATGCATCTCCTCGTGGGTAGGTGTCTGGCTCTTCGAGACCAGAGATCTGGACATAGTCCGTCCTTAGTATGGAGGAAGAGTTATCGACTCGCTCCTCGACTACCTCTATCTGGTGGGTGATCGGTGGAGATTTGATTTCTCTCTGATCGGGCTTAAGCCCAATTCGATCGTAGTTTGTAGCCCCCCCAGGGCAGCGATGCGATCTAGGAGCTCGTTTAAGGATGAAAGCTCCGCCGGATCCATCTGCTTGGAGTGTTCGGATTCGATACGAAGGGGGTTTTCGATGGCCCGAGAGGTCATCGTCGGCTTAACGACCGAACGGGCCGTCATGGTAAAGCCGCCCAGCTGGAGGGTTTGTCCTGGAGCCAACATTCCTCCCGTGGTGATATTATCCTTGAGAACAAGGCAAGACATCGATCCTGTCGTCGACGTCACAGTGGAACTCTGAATGAAAGCACCAATGTCGGTGTCAAAACCGGCGGATATCGGGTAGGGGGTCCCGAACTATGTGTCTAAGGTCGATGGTAACAGGAGACAGGGGACACAATGTTTTACCCAGGTTCGGACCCTCTCTATGGAGGTAATACCCTATGTCCTGCTTGATTGATCTTGATGAATATGAGTATTATAAGAGTTGATCTACCACGAGATCGTAATGGCTAAACCCTAGAGGCCTAGCTTGTATAGTTATGATGATGTATGTCCTCCAGACTAAGTCCTCCGGTTTATATAGACACCGGGAGGATCTAGGGTTACACAAGGTTGGTTACAAAGAAAGGAATCTACATATTTAGTCGCCAAGCTTGCCTTCCACGCCAAGGAGAGTCCCACCCGGACACGGGTGCAGTCTTCGTATCTTCATAGCCCATCAGTTCGGCCCATGGCTAACAGGCCGGACGCCCGAGGACCCCTTAGTCCAGGACTCCCTCAGTGGTCAAGCATAATCCCAAGTCTGCAAGGGTGAACATGATGAACGCAGCTCAAGCAGAGGATTCTTCAGAAGTGATCATGGGTAATCTTCCAGTTAATGATATTCCTGCAAAAGTCTTATTTGATACTGGTGCATTGCATTCTTTCATGTCATATCCATTTGCATCGAAGCACAATTTTGTCACAGAGGTATTACCTAGAGCATTGCAAGTTGTTTATCCGGCTAAGAGTTTGAGCTATAGCATGTTGGTTCTGAATGTCGGTATCAAGATGGGAACTATAAATTTCTGTCTTCTCCAAATGTTCTTGGCGACTTGGATATTGATCTAATTCTCGGGATGGATTGGCTTTCTAAGCACAAGGCTTAACTTGATTGTGCTGCCAGGGAAATTAAATTGACACACTCGTCCGAGGATGTGATCATCTATGCCGCTCGGGATGAAACCATTCGGTTGTTCTCTCTCAATGAGAAGGGCGAGTTAGACGCTATCTCTCAGATTCTAGTTGTTTGCGAGTACCAAGATGTCTTTCCACAAGAGCTTCCGGGTATGCCTCCGCACCGGCCAATTGAGTTCGTTATCGATCTTGAGCCTGGTACTGAACCCGTTTGCAAGCATCCATACAAGCTTGGGCCAAAGGAGCTGAAGGAATTGAAGAAACAGCTCGATGAACAAGAGCATCTGGGTTTGATCAGACCGAGTTCATCTTCATGGGGTTGTGGTGTTCTTTTTGTCCAGAAGAAGGATGGCACGGACCGACTTTGCATCGATTACTGTCCATTGAACAAGAATACAATCAAGAACAAGTACCCACTTCCCAACATCAATGAGCTATTCGAGAAACTTAAAGGTGCAAAGGTGTTCTACAAGCTTGACCTCCGTATAGGTTATCATTAGATTCGCATTCGTGAAGAGGATATCCCCAAGACAGCATTCAGAACAAGCTTTGGTTCTTATGAATATATTGTCATGTCTTTCGGCCATGTCAATGCTCCTCCAACATTCTCTCGAATGATGAACTTCATCTTCAACCCCTACATAAATTAATTCGTCCTGGTGTATCTCGATGATATCTTGGTGTTCTCCAAGAATAAGAAGGAGCATGCCAAACATTTGCGATTGGTGCTCAACAAGCTCAGAGAGTATCAATTCTATGCGAAGTTTTCCAAATGTGAGTTTTGGCTTGATGAAGTTCTTTACCTTGGCCACATCATCTCTGCCAAGGGCATTGCTGTTAATCCGAAGAAGGTTTCTGCAATTGTGAACTGGGAGCCTCCTCAGAATGTCAAGCAGCTCTGTAGTTTCCTTGGTCTTGCAAGCTATTGCCGAAGATTCGTTGATAATTTCTCAAAGATTGCAAAGCCTCTTTCCAATCTCCTCCAGAAGCATGTCAAGTATGTCTGGACTCCTGAGTGTGACGTTGCTTTCAACACTCTTAAAGAGAAGCTAGTCTCAGCTCTTTTCTTAACTCCTCCTGATGAATCCAAGCCATTCGAAGTTTTCTGTGATGCCTCATTGCAAGGTCTCGGTGTCATGTGATACATCTCCAACGTATCTATAATTTTTGATTCTTCCATGCTATTATATTATCAACCTTGGATGTTTTATATGCATTTATATGCTATTTTATATGATTTTTGGGACTAACCTATTAACCTAGAGCCCAGTGCTAGTTTCTGTTTTTTTTCCTTGTTTTAGAATATCGCAGAAAAGGAAAATCAAATGGAGTCCAACTGACCTGAAACTTCACGGAACTTATTTTTGGAATGGAAGCAATCCAGGAGACTTGGAGTAGATGTTAGGAAAGCTTCGAGGGAGGCACGAGGCAGGGAGGCGCACCCTACCCCCCTGGGCACGCCTCCCACCCTCGTGGGCCCCTCGTGGCTCCCCTGACCGAATTCTTTCGCCTATATATGTCCATATACCCTAAAAACATCAGAGGGTAGAATAGATTGGGAGTTCCGCCACCACAAGCCTCCGTAGAAACCGAAAAGCAATCTAGACCCATTCCGGCACCCTGCCGGAGGGGGAAATCCCTCTCCGGTGGCCATATTCATCATCCCGGCGCTCTCAATGACGAGGAGGGAGTAGTTCACCCTCGGGGCTGAGGGTATGTACCAGTATCTATGCGCTTGATCTCTCTCTCTCATGTTCTTGAGGTGATACGATCTTGATGTATCGCGAGCTTTGCTATTATAGTTGGATCTTATGATGTTTCTCCCCTCTACTCTCTTGTGATGAATTGAGTTTTCCCTTTGAAGTTATCTTATCGGATTGAGTCTTTAAGGATTTGAGAACACTTGATGTATGTCTTGCACGTGCTTATCTGTGGTGACAATGGGATATCATGTGATCCACTTGATGTATGTTTTGGTGATCAACTTGCGAGTTCCGTGACCTCGTGAACTTATGCATAGGGGTTGGCACACGTTTTCGTCTTGACTTTCCGGTAGAAACTTTAGGGCACTCTTTGAAGTTCTTTGTGTTGGTTGAATAGATGAATCTGAGATTGTGTGATGCATATCGTATAATCATGCCCACAGATACTTGAGGTGACATTGGAGTATCTAGGTGACATTATGGTTTTGGTTGATTTGTGTCTTAAGGTGTTATTCTAGTACGAACTCTAGGATAGATTGAACGGAAAGAATAGCTTCGTGTTATTTTACTACGGACTCTTGAATAGATCGATCAGAAAGGATAACTTTGAGGTGGTTTCGTACCCTACCATAATCTCTTCGTTTGTTCTCCGCTATTAGTGACTTTGGAGTCACACATTGCAATACCGTTTGTGCTCACTTTTATCATTAGTTACCTTGCTGTTTTATATTTTCAGATTACAAAAACCTTTATCTACCATCCATATTGCACTTGTATCACCATCTCTTCGCCGAACTAGTGCACCTATAAAATTTACCATTGTATTGGGTGTGTTGGGGACACAAGAGACTCTTTGCTATTTGGTTGCAGGGTTGCTTGAGAGAGACCATCTTCATCCTACGCCTCCCATGGATTGATAAACCTTAGGTCATCCACTTGAGGGAAATTTGCTACTGTCCTACAAACCTCTGCACTTGGAGGCCCAACAATGTCTACAAGAAGAAGGTTGTTTAGTAGACATCAAACTCTTTTCTGGCATCGTTGCCAGGGAGGTTAGCGCTTGAAGGTACATCTTTAGATCTTGCAATCAAATCTTTTAGTTTCTTGTTTTATCACTAGTTTAATTTACAAAAGAAAATTACAAAAATATATATGGAAATAAGGGTACCTCATATGCTTCATATTTTTAATATCTATCATGAAAATAAGGATTCCGATAATTGTGCTCAAGTGCTAGAAGAAGAATGCATTAGAATGTTTGGCACTAAATATTTGAATGATGAGCATGATTGCAATGTTGTTAGTATGAATTCCTTGAATATCCATGATGCTAATGATATGCAAAGCCACAAGCTTGGGGAAGCTATGTTTGATGAAGATGATATTTTTTGTCCCCCAAGTTTTGATGAGAAAATTTATTATTATGAAAGCATGCATCCTATTTATTATGATTATATTGATGAAAGTGGATTTGGAGAGGTCATGACTTCATTTTGTGATGAATCCACTATTTCGGAAGAGGTTCCAATTGATTATGAGAACAAAGTTGCTATCTATGATGATTATTGTGATGACTTGTATGTTATAAAGAATAATGATATCCATGAAACTTATCATCATGATTTTAACTTTCAATTGGATTATGCTTCACATGATAGTTATTTTGTTGAGTTTGCTCCCACTACTGTTGATGAGAATAAATTTGCTTATGTGGAGAGTAATAAAAATTATATGCTTGTAGATCATGAAAGGAATGCTTTATGCGATAGCTATATTGTTGAATTCATTCATGATGCTACTGAAAATTATCATGAGGGAGGAATATATGCTTGTAGGAATTGCAATAATATCAAGTTTCCCCTCTATGTGCTTAAAGTTTTGAAGTTATGCTTGTTTTGCCTTCCTATGCTAGTTGATTATTGTTTCCATAAATTGTTTGCTCACAAAATCCCTATGCATAGGAAGTGGGTTAGACTTAAATGTGATAGTCATATTCTTCATGATGCTCTCTTTATGTTTCAATTATTATCTTTTATGCTAGCATCATTGAAATCATCATGCGTAGCTAGAGGCGTTAAACGATAGCGCTTGTTGGGAGGCAACCCAACTTTATTTTTGTTCCTGTTTAGTAAATAATTCATCTATCCTCTGTATGATTGTGTTTTATGTTTTAATTAGTGTTTGTTCCCAGTAAAGCCTTTAGGATCTTCTTGGGTGATTGTTATTTGATCTTGCTATAAAAACAGAAAGTATGCGCTCACGAGAATAATTTTCATTTGTTACCAGAGAGTGATAAAATACCAATTCCACTTGCAGTAGATTAATAAACAAATTGCCTAGGACTTCCTAATTTGTCAGGATTTGTGGAGTTACAGACGCATACGTTTGATCCAGATTACTACAGACTGTTCTGTTTTTCAAAGATTCTGTTTTCTATGTGTTGTTTGCTTATTTTGATGAATCTATGAGTAGTATCGGAGGGTATGAACCATAGAGAAGTTGGAATACAGTAGATATTACACCAATATGAATTTAGAATGAGTTCACAATAGTACCTAAGTGGTGATTTATTTTGTTATACTAACGGAGCTCACGAGATTTTTCTTTAAGTTTTGTGCTGTGAAGTTTTCAAGTTTTGGGTAAAGATTTGATGGATTATGGAACAACGAGTGGCAAGAGCCTAAGCTTGGGGATGCCCAAGGCACCCTAAGGTAATATTCAAGGACAACCAAGAGCCTAAGCTTGGGGATGCACCGGAAGGCGCCCCGGAAGGCATCCCCTCTTTCGTCTTCGTTGATCGATAACTTTACTTGGAGCTATATTTTTATTCACCACATGATATGTGTTTTGCTTGGAGCGTCATTTTTATTTTATTTTTTTCTTGCTCTTTGAATAATATACCAAGATCTGAAATTATTAAATGTTAGAGAGTCTTCACATAGTTACATAATTATTCAGCTACTCTTTGATCTTCACTTATATCTTTCGGAGTAGTTTGTCGTTTGCTCTAGTGCTTCACTTATATCCTTTTAGAGCACGGCGGTGATTTTATTTTGAAGAAATAGATGAACTCTCATGATTCACTTATATTATTTTGAGAGTCTTTAGAACAGCATGGTAATTTTCTTTGGTTATGAAACTAGTCCTAATATGATGGGCATCCAAGATGGGTATAATAAAAACTTTCATATAGAGTGCATTGAATACTATGAGAAGTTTGATACTTGATAATTGTTTTGAGATATGGAGATGGTGATATTAGAGTCATGCTAGTTGAGTAGTTGTGAATTTGAGAAATACTTGTGTTAAAGTTTGCAATTCCCGTAGCATGCACGTATGGTGAACCGTTATGTGATGAAGTCGGAGCATGATTTATTTAGTGATTGTCTTCCTTATGAGTGGCGGTCGGGGACGAGCGATGGTCTTTTCCTACCAATCTATCCCCCTAGGAGCATGCGCGTAGTACTTTGTTTCGATAACTAATAGATTTTTGCAATAAGTATGTGAGTTCTTTATGACTAATGTTGAGTCCATGGATTATACACACTCTCACCCTTCCACCATTGCTAGCCTCTCTAATATCGCGCAACTTTCACCGGTACCATAAACCCACCATATACCTTCCTCAAAACAGCCACCATACCTACCTATTATGGCATTTCCATAGCCATTCCGATATATATTTACATGCAACTTTCCACCGTTCCGTCTGTTATGACACGCTTCATCATTGTCATATTGCTTTGCATGATCATGTAGTTGACATCGCATTTGTGGCAAAGCCACCGTTCACAATTCTTTCATACATGTCCCTCATGAGTCATTGCACATCCCGGTACACCGTCGGAGGCATTCATATAGAGTCATATCTTGTTCTAAGTATTGAGTTGTAAGTAAATAAAAGTGTTATGATCATCATTATTAGAGCATTGTCCCAGTGAGGAAAGGATGATGGAGACTATGATTCCCCCACAAGTCGGGATGAGACTCCGGACGAAAAATAAAAAATGAGAGAAAAAGAGGCCATAAAAAAAGAGAAGGCCCAAAAAATGAGAGAAAAAGAGAGAAGGGGTAATGCTACTATCCTTTTACCACACTTGTGCTTCAAAGTAGCACCATGATCTTCATGATAGAGAGTCTCCTATGTTATCACTTTCATATACTAGTGGGAATTTTTCATTATAGAACTTGGCTTGTATATTCCAATGACGGGCTTCCTCAAAATGCCCTACGTCTTCATGAGCAAGCAAGTTGGATGCACACCCACTAGTTTCTTTTGTTGATCTTTCATACACTTATAGCTCTAGTGCATCCGTTGCATGGCAATATCTACTCACTCACATTGATATCTATTAATGGGCATCTCCATAGCCCGTTGACACACCTAGTTGATGTGAGACTATCTTCTCCTTTTTTCTTCTCCACAACCACCATTCTATTCCACCTATAGTGTTATATCCACGGGTCACGCTCATGTATTGCGTGAAGATTGAAATTTTTTGAGAACATCAAAAGTATGAAACAATTGCTTGGCTTGTCATCGGGGTTGTGCATGATTTAAATATTTTGTGTGGTGAAGATAGAGCATAGCCACACTATATGATTTGGTAGGGAACTAGGGATAGCTTTCTTTGGCCATGTTATTTTGAGAAGACATGATTGCTTTGTTAGTATGCTTGAAGTATTATTATTTTTATGTCAATATTAAACTTTTGTCTTGAATCTTATGGATCTAAACATTCATGCCACAATAAAGAGAATTACTTAGAGAAATATGTTAGGTAGCATTCCACATCAAAAATTCTGTTTTTATCATTTACCTACTCGAGGACGAGCAGGAATTAAGCTTGGGGATGCTGATACGTCTCCAATGTATCTAAATTTTTTATTGTTTCATGCTATTATATTATAAACCTTGGATGTTTTATATGCTATTTTATATGATTTTTGGGACTAACCTATTAACCTAGAGCCCAGTACCAGTTTCTGTTTTTTTCCTTGTTTTAGAATATCGTAGAAAAGGAAAATCAAACGGAGTCCAATTGACCTGAAACTTCACGGAACTTATTTTTGGAACGGAAGCAATCCAGGAGGCGTGGAGTAGATGTCAGGGAAGCTTCGAGGGAGGCACGAGGCAGGGAGGCGCGCCCCCACCCTCGTGGGCTCCTCGTGGCTCCCCTGACTGACTTCTTTCGCCTATATATGTCCATATACCCTAAAAACATCAGAGGGCAGAATAGATCGGGAGTTCCGCCGCCAGAAGCCTCTGTAGCCACCGAAAACCAATCTAGACCCGTTCCGGCACCCTGCCAGAGGGGGAAATCCCTCTCTGGTGGCCATCTTCATCATCCCGACGCTCTCCATGACGAGGAGGGAGTAGTTCACCAATGGGGCTGAGGGTATGTACTAGTAGCTATGTGTTTGATCTCTCTCTCTCTCTCTCGTGTTCTTGAGGTGATACGATCTTGATGTATCGCGAGCTTTGCTATTATAGTTGGATCTTATGATGTTTCTCCCCCTCTACTCTCTTGTGATTAATTGAGTTTTCCATTTGAAGTTATCTTGTCGGATTGAGTCTTCAAGGATTTGAGAACACTTGATGTATGTCTTGCACGTGCTTATCTGTGGTGACAATGGGATATCATGTGATCCACTTGATGTATGTTTTGGTGATCAACTTGCGAGTTCCGTGACCCCATGAACTTATGCATAGGGGTTGGCACACGTTTTCATCTTGACTCTCCGGTAGAAACTTTGGGGCACTCTTTGAAGTTCTTTGTGTTGGTTGAATAGATGAATCTGAGATTATGTGATGCGTATCGTATAATCATACCCACGGATACTTGAGGTGACATTGGAGTATCTAGGTGACATTAGGGTTTTGGTTGATTTGTGTCTTAAGGTGTTATTCTAGTATGAACTCTAGGATAGATTGAATGGAAAGAATAGCTTCGTGTTATTTTACTACGGACTCTTGAATAGATCGATCAGAAAGGATAACTTTGAGGTGGTTTCGTACCCTACCATAGTCTCTTCGTTTGTTCTCCGCTATTAGTGACTTTGGAGTGACTCTTTGTTGCATGTTGAGGTATATTTATATGATCCAATTATGTTATTATTGTTGAGAGAACTTGCACTAGTGAAAGTATGAACCCTAGGCCTTGTTTCAACACATTGCAATACCATTTGTGCTCACTTTTATCATTAGTTACTTTACTGTTTTTATATTTTCAGATTACAAAAACCTTTATCTACCATCCATATTGCACTTGTATCACCATGTCTTCGCCGAACTAGTGCACCTATACAATTTAATATTGTATTGGGTGTGTTGGGGACATAAGAGACCCTTTGCTATTTGGTTGCAGGGTTGCTTGAGAGAGACCATCTTCATCCTACGCCTCCCACGGATTGATAAACCTTAGGTCATCCACTTGAGGGAAATTTGCTACTGTCCTACAAACCTCTGCACTTAGAGGCCCAACAACGTCTACAAGAAGAAGGTTGTGTAGTAGACATCACCATGTTAATGCAAGAGAAGAAAGTTGTGGCCTATACCTCTCGTCAGTTGAAGCCCAATGAAAGGAACTACCCCACTCACGATCTTGATTTGACGGTAGTTGTCCATGCATTAATAACATGGAGACATCTCTCGTTGGGAAGGCAAGTGGACATTTTCACCGATCACAAGAGCCTTAAATATATCTTCACTCAACCCAACCTCAACCTCTGGCAAACTCGTTGGGTCAAATGATTCAAGTGTTCAACCCAAGTATTGAATATACTCCATGCAAGGCCAATGTGATTGCAGATGCTTTGAGCAGGAAGGCTTATTGCGACAGCTTAATTCTCAAGCCATTCCAACCAAATCTTTGTGAAGCTTTCCGTAAGCTCAACCACCAAGTTGTTCCTCAAGGTTTTCTTGCCAACTTTCAAGTCACTCCAACTTTGGAAGACCAAATTCGTGAGGCACAACTCCTTGATACCATGGTGAAGAGAGTGAAACATGGTATTGCAAAGGGCCTACCCAAATACAAGTGTTATCGCATTGATGAGAAGGACACCTTATTCTTCGAGGATAGGATTGTGGCTCCTAAAGGTGATCTAAGGAAGGTCATAATGAACGAAGCGCACAATTCTCTCCTTTCCATTCATCCAGGCAATTCGAAGATGTACCATGACCTCAACCAGTCGTATTGGTGGACTCGAATGAAGCGAGAGATTGCTCAATTCATGAATTAATGTGATGTATGACGAAGGGTGAAAGCAGAACACCAACGACTAGCCGGTCTCCTCCAACCTCTTGTTATTCCAGAATGGAAGTTTGATCATATCGAAATGGACTTTGTCACTGGCTTTCCCAAGTCCAAGCATGGGAATGATGCTATCTTCGTTGTCATTGACATGCTTACAGACGTGGCTCATTTCCTTCCAATCAAAGAATCTATCACTGCAGCTCAGTTGGCAGAGATATACACCTCCAGAAGTGTCTCATTGCATGGTATTCCGCAATTGATCTCTTCAGACCGTGGAAGCATTTTCACTTCTAAGTTCTGGGACTCTTTCCAGAAGGCCATGCACACCAACATTCGCTTCAGCACGACATTCCATCCTCAAACAAGTGGCCAAGTCGAGCGAGTCAACCAAATCCTCGAAGAAATGCTCAGAGCTTGTGTCATCTCTTTCGGTATGAAGTGGGAAGATTGTCTTCCATATGTCGAGTTCTCCTACAACAATAGCTTCCAAGCAAGTTCGGGCAATGCCCCATTTGAAATTCTATATGGCAGAAAGTGTCGTACTCCTCTCAATTGGTCTGAGACTGGTGAACGCCAAATTCTAGGCAATGACTTGATCACATAAGCTGAAGAAATGTGTAAAGTCATCCGTGAAAATCTCAAAGTCGCGCAATCGCGCCAGAAGAGTTACTATGACAACAAGCACCATGACTTGGCTTTAGAGATCAGAGACCATGTCTACCTCCGCGTCTCTCCAATGAAAGGCACTCGTCGCTTCGGTATCAAAGGGAAGATCGCCCCTAGATACATGGGTCCTTTCAAGATCATTGGCAAAAGAGGCGACCTCGCCTATCAACTCGAGCTTCCGTCCAACTTCGCAAATGTGCACGATGTGTTTCACGTGTCACAGCTTCGCAAGTGCTTCAAGATCTCCGAGCGCACTATCAACTTCGAATAGATTGATCTCCAAGAAGACTTGTCTTATCATGAGCATCACGTTGCTATTCTTGAAGAAACCGAGCGCAAAACTCGCAACAAGTCGATATAATTCCTGAAAGTTAAGTGGTCTCACCATTCCGACCGAGAAGCCACCTGGGAGCGCGAGGATCACCTCGGTTCTGAATATTCGAAGTTATTTCAGTCCTAGATCTCGGGATAAGATCCTCTTGTAGTGGTGGAGAGTTGTAACACCCCTGATGTAACTTTCCATAATTGTAACTCCAACTCTTGCCATTTCCAGCTATGCGATATGATATTTTCTTCATGGTTGGGTTTCTGTCTTTCGTTTTGCATTTTGTTCATGCCATGCATCTCATCTCATGTCATCATGTGCATCTCATTTGCATTCGTGTTCGTCTCATTCATCTGGTCATTTTCCCCATTGTCCGTTTCGCAATCCGACACTCCCACATGCACCCGTTGCACCCTCAAATCTCGTTTCATGAGTGGGAGAAAAACGTTCTCAGAATGGGTCAAGATTTGTCGAGTGGCCTTGGTACATCACCGGTAGGCCACCTGTCAAATTTCGTTCCATTTGGAGGTCGTTTGATGCCCCAATGGTTAACCAGGTAACCGCAAAAGCCTCTCTCTCATTGCAGCCCAGTACCCCTCCAAAACAACCCACTAGCCCATCTAAACAGCCTCCATGCTCTCCGTTGTTGGATCACGATCGTGTGGGCGAAAACCTCACCTCATTTGGACACTCCTAACTCCCCTACCTATAAATATGTGTCTCCCTTCCAAATCACAGGTCCAAACCCTAGCCTCGTCCCTCCCGCGCCGCCGGACGTGTCCGACCTCACCAGACACAACCGCGCCACTGCCCCATGCCAATCAGGGCACGACACCTGTCCGCCGCCGCCGCCCACCTCCGCCGGCCCGTAACGCCCACATTAGGCTCACGGGGCCCGAACCGCCAGCGCCGCCGACCTCGGTGTCTTCGCCGCCCCTCGTCGTCGAGCGCCGCCTGTGCCGCCACCTATGCCCATGCCAGCCACCACTGCCTCGCCGCCCGATGCCGCCAAGCTCTCTGCCCGACGACTCCGGCCACCGCGCTCTCTACCTCTGCCGGATCCGGGCCCCCTGGCCGCAGGATCTACTCACCACGATGTCGCCGACAACTCTCCCTCCATCTCCCGCCACCGCGCGACGCAACTCCGGCGAGCTACTAAAAGTGCTAGTTATCGACTAGAGGGGGGGGGGGTGAATAGGCGATTTTTATGAAGTCTTCAAAACAAGGGGGCTTTAAAGACAAATAGTAGAAATGAACCTATTGATATGCAGCGGAAGGTAGACTACACTAGACAAGCCATAGTCAAGTAAGCAATGAAGTGAAAGCACGAAGACTATCAGCAGCTAGGTAGTATGGATCAGGATGGAAGATAGTATGAAGCCAAACAACAACAATCTTCACACAATGAAGTCAATCAGATCATGCAAGCAGGCAATGACTTCACGAAGACAAACTGTAAGTAAAGAGAGGTAGAGGATAGAACCAGTTACTTGGTGAGGAAAAAGATTTGTTGGACCAGTTCCAGTTGCTGTGACAACTGTACGTCTGGTTAGGGAGGCTGGGATTCAACTCAGAAGACCGCGTCTTCACCTTATTCCCCTTGGGCTAAGGACACACAGTCCCCGCCCAATCACTCTGGTAAGTATTCAAATGAGACTTCCAAACCTTCACAGACTTCGTTCACCGGCAAATCCACAATGACTCTTGGATGCTCAGAACGCGATGCCTAACCGGCTGGAGGATTCACAGTCCTCAAGTGTAACAAGTCTTTAGGTCACGCAGACAGAAAGACTCCAGTGATGCCTAACACTCTTTGGCTCTGGGTGTTTAGGGCTTTGTCCTCGCAAGGATTTTTCTCTCAAATGCTTCGGAGGTGGGTTGCTCTCAAACGACAAAAGCCATGCACTAACTCTGAGCAGCCACCAATTTATGGTGTAGGGGATGGACTATTTATAGCCAAGAGGCAACCCGACCTGATTTGTCCGAAATGACCCTGGGTCACTAAGGAACTGACACGTGTCCAACGGTCAGATTTCAAACACACGCGGCATCTTGACTTGGGCTACAAGTAAAGCTGACTCATCCAGCTCTGGATAAGATTTGCTCTCATTGTCTTCGCTTGAAGACATAGGATTTGGTTGAGCATCACTTCAGTCACTCTAACTTTTTTCACTTGGCCCCTACTTAACAGTACGGTGGTTCCTATGAGACAAAGAAGAAAAGGAAACTACGAAATAGCTATGTGTTCGCACTCCATAGTCTTCATACGATGTCTTCTCATGTCATAGTCTTCAATGTGAATCTCTTCACATACCACCATTGTCTTCAATGTCTTCACATATTTTTAGGGGCCATCGTAGGTAAACCGAATCAATGAGGGACTACTACCTGTGTTATCCTGTAATTCTCACAAACACATTAGTCCCTCAACCAAGTTTGTCGTCAATACTCCAAAACCAACTAGGGGTGGATATAGATGCACTTACAGCTACTCCGGCCTTGCCTCGGTTTCCATGCAACCCTAGATCTGGGGTTGACCCCCCTCGTTTTCTCCAAGTCCCGAAATTCTAACATTTTGTGGCCCTCTTTGACATGCCATATCTCCATGCATGTAGCTCCGATTTACGCGTATGATATATCAAAATGTTCGCCTCATGATGCTATTCATGTTAGTGTCATTTGCATGCATGTTACTGTCCATATTGATGCCTTAATCTTCGTTGCAAAAGTGCTATATTATGTTGTCCGCTGGAATTCAACATAACTTGTTGATTTGTCATTTTCGTTGCATTTTGTGTGTGCATCCTATGAGCATCATGCCTATATGTTTTTGTAGCATCTCCATGCCATATTTATATTGGTACAAACCTTGTATTTTTATGAGCTCTGTGGTGACTAGCACAAGCTTGGAAAGTAGGCCACATGATGTTATTGTTGTTTTCAGACGGTAATTTTTGCTGTCATTTCCTGTTACATTTTGATTCCATGTAAACTTGTTGCTACCAGTAGATCCATGCACATTTTGAGGTTGTTCAGTAAGAGTGTTTTGAATATGTGGTATTGCTCTATCCATTGATGCCTCTGGTTGTAATTATGGAGTACTCTAGATTGTCATTACCATGCTCTACTTTTGCTAAATATTGTTGCTGGTAGATTGTTAACATGAAGTTCATTTTTTCCATGTGTTTTGCTAGTGATCCATGCACCCTATGAACTTGCTCTTGCCATGCTTTGCTTGATGAATATGTCTACTTACTGTTGGTTACCTTATGATGCCATGAAATGCATTGTGGTGAGTGACATGAGCTTGCAAAGTTGCTATCATGAATCTGTTTCTGCCATGCTCTGTTTTTCTTCTAAGTCTGAAACTGATCATATCACTTGCCATGTTTGCATGGGTGCTACCATATTTTTCCATGCATCTTTGGTTAAAGTTCAGTAAGGGAGTTTTCTTCTATGCCTTTAGTACTAGCATGCCATGCCTTTGTTTGCCATGATATGTTCCTGTATCATGTTGTTTGATAGCTCTAAACATTGTTACCTGATGTTGTTTGTGACATGTGTAGTATTTTCTCTAAGTCTATGAATCTGTTATCATTTGCATTTTTGCCATACTATTTTGAGCTTGTTATTTTGAGTTCTAGCATGAGCTCAGTGTTCATGATTTGTAGAGCTTCACGTGTACTTCACTGCCGTGTGCTCTGTTTCTATGTTGGAGTGATGTAGCATAGTTACTTGTTGCATTCTAAGTGCTATGATGCTGTTAAGCGCAGATTTGCATCGTTCTTGTTTTGCTTGTCATTTGAGAACCGTGCATACGATTTCGGTGATCCTTATATCGGTTTCAACCGAAATCACCCCATCTTCCAGCGGCATACTTGGTTTCCCAATTTGGTGCCTTGATCATACTTTCCCTTCTGGAGTACTCATATGCATTGCACATCATATCTTGCATTCCATGCCATGTATTGCATCATGATGCTTGTGCATTTCACCGTGATTGATTGTTGTTCCATTGCTTGTGTTCTTGCTTTGGGTAGAGCTGGGAAACGAGTACGTGAATGAGGAACCTGTTGAGTATGCTAACAAGGAGCAATCTTTCGAAAACTCTGAGAACTTTGCAGGCAAGATGACCATTACCCTCGATATCACTTCTATCTTTGCTTGCTAGTTATTCGTTCTATCGCTATGTCACGCTACCCACCACTTGTTTATCATGCCTCCCATATTGCCATGTCAAGCCTCTAACCCACCTTCCTAGCAAACCGTTGTTTGACTAAGTTACCGCTTTTGCTCAGCCCCTCTTATAGCGTTGCTAGTTGCAGGTGCAGAGCAGGTTGTTCCATGTTGGAACATGGAGATGTTGGGATACCACAATATCTCTTATTTTAATTAATGCATCTATATACTTGGCAAAGGGTGGAAGGCTTGGCCTTTTTCTTGGTGTTTTGTTCCACTCTTGCCGCCTTAGTTTCCGTCATATCGGTGTTATGTTCCTTGATTGTGCGTTCCTTATGCGGTTGGGGTTATGGGACCCCCTTGACAGTTCGCTTTGGAATAAAACTCCCCCAGCAAGGCCCAACCTTGGTTTTAACGTTTGCCTAACAAGAACCTAAACTTTTTCCTAGGGAGTTGCAAACCCGAGGATCATCTTTATTAACCCCCCTGGGCAAGTGCTCCTCTGAGTGTTGGTCCGAACCGGGCAGCCTGCGGGGCCACCTCAGGGAAACTCGAGGGTTGGTTTTACTCATAGCTTGTCCCATTCGGTGTGCCCTGAGAACGAGATATGTGCAGCTCCTATCAGGATTTGTCGGTGCATCGGGCGATCTTGCTGGTCTTGTTTTGTCATTGTGGAAATATCTTGTAACCGGGATTCCGAGACTAATCGGGTCTTTCCAGGAGAAGGAATATCCTTCGTTGATCGTGAGAGCTTGTGATGGGCTAAGTTGGGACACCCCTGTAGGGTATAAACTTTTGAGAGCCGTACCCACGGTTATGTGGCAGATGGGAATTTGTTAATATCTGGTTGTAGAGAACTTGACACTTGACTTAATTAAAATGCATCAACCACGTGTGTAGCCGTGATGGTCTCTTTTCGGCGGAGACCGGGAAGTGAACACAGTTGGGTTATGAATGAAAGTAAGTAGTTCAAGATAACTTCTTGATCGCTTCTAGTCTTACGATCGTTGCATAGTTTCTCTTCTTACTCTTGTACTCGTATGTCAGCCACCATATTTGCTTAGCGCTTGCTGCAACTCCACCTCATTACCACATCCTACCCATAAGCTTAAATAGTCTTGATCTTGTGAGTTTTGAGATTGCTGAGTCCTCGTGACTCACAGATACTACCAAAATAGTTGCAGGTGCCGATGATACCAATGCAGGTGATGCTACCAAACTCAAGTGGGAGTTCGACGAGGACCTTGGTCGTTACTACGTGTCTTTTCCCGATGATTAGTAGTGGTGCCCAGTTGGGATGATCGGGGATCTAGCAGTTGGGTTTATCTTCTTTTCTTTTGAATTTGTCTGTAGTCGGACTATGAGTGTACTCTGATGATGTATGAATTATTTGAATATTGTGTGACGTGGCAATTGTAAGCCAACCTTCTATTTATCCCTTTCTTATTCATTACATGGGATTGTGTGAAGATGACCCTTCTTGTGACAAAACCACTATGCGGTTATGCCTCTAAGCCGTGCCTCAACATGTGGGAGATATAGCCACATTGTGGGCGTTACATCATGTGAATCACATGACCAATGTAGGAAGGTAAGGATTTAAATCCACCAAAAATCCCATGGGATTCATTTTAATTAAAGGATCACACATTGTTTTTTGGTATGGTCCATAGTAAAACTGATTCCTCATCCCTCATCGAAGAAACATTCATGCAAGCAAGCCAGATGAATACTTCAACTTCTCTTTTGCTTAATCGAAGCTAAATCTCTGCCTGTCATTAGATACGAAGAACCATGTTCAATTAGTTAGTGTAAAATGGAACAAAGAATACTAACAGGGCCAAACCTGTTCAAACATCAACATCACATGCCCGTGCTCATGCCCACTTGAATTCAAATGCCATAGGGCCAAACCCACTCAAAACCTAAACACAATGCCACACTTGTTGTGGTAACGATTCCGACGATAAGAGAGGGGTAGGATAAAGGAGCATGATCTATCGAGATGCATATGGGTGACACGGTGGTTTTAGCGAGTTCGGCCTCTCACGATGGAGATAACAACCCTACGTCTCGTGCTCCGGAGAGGCTTTGTTTTATCTTAGTATGTATCCGAAGATTACAATGAGAGGAGAACGGATCCCCGTAGTCCTGAGACTAATGGTGAAAGAGAGAGAGATGGAAGAAAAAAGCCCCCACATCTAGTGGTGGGGGTGGCTTATATAGAGTGTGCCACCCCCTCACCTCCTATGTTACAAAGTGGGGCATGAATGCCATAATACCAGCCCACTACCAAGTCCTCACTATGAGAATGATGCCGACTGCTTTGCTGGCTGCTGGTCTTCGTATATCTGAGTGAGTCGTATGGTCGAGTGGTGAACTGTCATCCGAGTGGATGGTATGCTTCTTGGTCGAGTGGATAGTATGTTGCTTGTCCGAGTGGATAGTATGTCTGTATAAAATTTATATGGACCCACATGTTGTGTGGACCCCATGCTTTATGATATTTCGACCCTTCGTGGGCCTACCTATTATGAGTATCCCCAACATTAGCCCCCGAATTGATTGCGATTTTGCAGAACGAGTTTGTGAAAGACACAATTTGGTCTGAGTGATTACGGAAATACTCGGTACTTGTCATCTTGCTTTCAGACAACCAAGGTTTGAACACAATCTCAATGGATTCTGGTACTGTGCTTCCCGACTGATCTGGGGTAAGTGCCCGCGAGGAGCAACTTGGTGACATTCGATCATCTCTCGGAAGAGGTTAACTTGTGATCAGAGTATGGATGTGTCATTAAATCCGGGCAACAAGATTGACGCATGGACTGTTCTCTCGGAGAGATGCCATTCTTATCCCGGAGGAACATCAATACGAGTCGGTTATGATCCAAACTTATGAGTTTCACGCTTTGAGTCCTAGAAGAAGGCTCAAGGCAGGTCCACAAAGGAGCGTTAAACTCACCTTATAGCAATTTTTTTGGTAGCTGATGGGAGCCTTTAGAACTTTTTTATTTGTTGTTCATCACTCGGACTGGCCAGGTCGTACCGAGTGGAGATTACTCCAGTGGGGGCATGCTGAGTGCACCCACTAGGTGTAGTCCCCGAGACCGCCGTCGACTGCGGGCAGTCGGCGGGGGTCTGAGAAAAGTAAAAATCTTCTTGGATGGTACCGATTGAACTTGTTCCTCTCCGACTCAGAGGTCGAGTGGTACTTGAGGATCTGGTATTGGTCTAGCTTATTTCTCCTCGACTCAGAAGTCGAGTAATACTTGAGTGATCTGGAGCTGGTCTTGACCGAGCAAAAATGTTTCTTTCTGAGTTCTCTTCCAGTGGGGGCACGCTGAGTGCACCCACTAGGCGTAGTCCCCGAGCCTTTGTCGGACTAGATGAGTCGGGCAGAGGGTTTAAGTCTCCTGGTAAACCTCCATGCAATCGACACGGTAAATATCTTTTAGGATGAAATTGAGTGAATCGGATGCATCTTCAGACGCTTGACATGGTAAATAAGCTCAGCCTGGAGCTGAGTCAGTCGGACTGATCTTCGTGCACTCGGCACGGAATAAATTCAGCCTGGAACTTGGTCAAGCAGGTGAATCTTCATGCTCTCGGCACGGTGAATGAACTCGGCTTTGAAACTGCCGACTGTAGAAAAAAGATGGACACTCCAGGGAGTGGTCATTCCAGTAGTACTTCTTATATTGACCGTTAGATTTTGTGTGAAAGGGGTATTTGTCCGAGTGGACATGCTTCCCAACTGATCTGGGTATGTTGACTGCAAGGAAAAACTTGGTGGCATTCGTATGTCTCCTGGAGGAGATAGACTAGTGGTCTGACATGGACATGCCATGAAACCCGAGTGGCGAGGCTAGTGTGTGGGCTGACTCTCCGGAGAGATGCCACTCATCATCCCGGGGGAACACCAGCGCATGCCATCTCTGAGTCCAAGTTTGTGAAACTGGCACCTTGGAGCCTAGGATAAGGGCCAAGTGTATCCGTAGAGGACCATCGTTTCACCCTTTTGCAGTCCTTAAGATGACTTTAAGAAATGATTTGGGCGATCGTCCGAGTGGACGGTACCTACCCTTATAAATTTTCGGTGGAACAAGCGTGTATGGTCAGAAAGATACTCCTGATGTGATCAATGGGTTGATCGAATGGGCGTAACCACTGAGGGCAGCATGGCCAATGGTTGGGCGTAGCCCCCGAGTGATGCTCGAAAGAGGTAAGCTTGCTACAGAGTGTGATATGAGGTTTGATCGTATGAGTAAATTAGTCATTCTCATGCTGGGGGTGTAGAGGTAAATACATGTCCAACTGATGGTGACGCGCGAGGTGGCCGAGGGGCGGTGATGTGCACAACCGAGTGACGACGCGCGGGGCGGTTGAGTGGTGATGAGGTGACCAACCGATGGCGACGCGCGGGGCGAGCGAGTGGTGATGAGGTGACCAACCGATGGCGACGCGTGGGGCAGCCGAGTGGTGATGAGGTGACCAACCGAGTGACGACGCACGGAGCGGCCGAGTGGTGAAGATGTGCACAACCGAGTGGCGATGCGCGGGGCGGCCGAGTGAGGATGCATGAGGTGGCCGAGTGAAGGACTACCTGTCCAGCCAAGTGGTGACGCGCGGGGCGGCCGTGTGGTGAAGGCATGCACAACCAAGAGGCGACACACGGAGCGGCCAAGTGGTGAAGACATGCACAACCGAGTGGCGATGTGCGGGACGGCCGACTGAGGATGCTTGGGGTGGCCGAGTGAAGGACTATGTGTCCATCCAGGTGGTGACGCGTGGGGCGGCCGTGTGGTGAAGGCATGCACAACCGAGAGGCGACGCGTGGAGCAGCCGACTCATGATGTGCGAGGTGGTCGAATGATGAAGATGTGCACAACTGAGTGGCAACGCGCGGGGCGACCGAGTGGTGAAGATGTGCACAACCGAGTGGCGACATGCGGGACGGCCGAGTGAGGATGCTCGGGGTGACCGAGTGAAGGACTACGTATCCAGCCAAGTGGTGATGCGCGGGGTGGCCGAGTGAAGACGCGCGGCGTGGCCAAGTGACGATGCGCGGGGCAGCCGAGTGAAAGATTGTGTGTCCAGCCAAGTGGTTGAAATTGTCTTCGAAGGAGTTAGCCAGATGCTTTCGAAGCTAATGTAGTGATGAGGTTGATGTAGTGTGGTTGCGACGCAACAAGACCGGCGTGACAACTGAGTTTGAGTAGGAATGAAGATGGCGCGCAGAGCGTCTGGGTGATTATAAAACTTGTCAAAGTGGCGGATTGAATGCACTTGTTGAAGTGAAGGATCTGACTGGTGATGAAGTACTCGACCACTCAGGAGAGTGTCATTCCAAATGAGATGCAGTCCCCGAGTGCGGTGTAGCCCCCGAGCGTACTACAGGCTTCGACAATGGACATGTCGGAATACGAGAAATATAGTTTTGAATGGATGATTTGTAATTCATCGAGTCGGACTCGGGTAAAGATGAGGAGAAGCTTCCGAGTGATGCTCGAAAGAGGCAAACTCGCAAAGGAGTGAAGTGTGAAGTTTGGTTATAAAAGGGACATATCTGTCTCATGCCTGACGAGGTCTATATTATTGATACGATGAAGAGGATTCCGCGGAGGGGTTGACCGGACGTGTTTGAAGTCAACAGAGCGACAAGGTCGGTGTTGTGGTGCGCTGGGACCGGTATGGTGACCAAGTCCGAGCAGCGATGAAGTTGGCGCATAGGGCCGTCGAGTGATCGTGTAACTTGTGTAAAAACGGCACAAGCCAACGAAATAATTTCTCAAGGAAATTTGATGTGTGCTGAAATGATTTGTGTGAATAACACCCATAGACACCCGCTGGGAGTGCAAGGGGCTTGCTGGTTAACCAGCAAGAGTTTGAAAGAGCGAAGGATCCGTTCGAACTTGTCGAAGCGACAGATCCGATTGAACTCATTGGAATAATGGCTCAAATAAAACGGAAGTGTAGTGTTTCGACTGAGTTGCAGCCCCGGAGGACCGATGCAAACTCGAAATGAAGAATGACACATGGTGTTCGTGAATGATGTATGCGAAAAAATGGAAGTTGGACTCGGGAGTCACATAACCAGTACTAAGCAAGTATGTGAAAATAAGCAGTCGAGCGTAGAGATACACTCAGTGGCGTGGCCTCCGAGTGAATGTGATGTGTGAATTACGGGATACTCCGGAAGATGGAAATAACATAATGTAAAATTACTTAGCTGTCTGAAGGCGCGCGAGTGGCCGAGTGGTGACGAGGTGACCAACCGAGTGGCGACGCGTGGGGCGGCCGAGTGGTGATGAGGTGATCAACCGATGGCGACGCACGGGGCGGCCGAGTGGTGATGAGGTGACTAACCGACGAGTGGTGATGAGGTGATCAACCGATGGCGACGCACGGGGCGGCCGAGTGGTGATGAGGTGACCAACCGACAGTGACGCGCGGGGCGGCCGATTGGTGATGAGGTGACCAACCGAGTGGCGACGCGCGGGGCGACCGAATGGTGATGAGGTGACCAACCGATGGCGACGCCCGGGGCGGTCGTGTGGTGATGAGGTGACCAACCGACGGCGACGCACGAGACGGCCGATTGGTGATGAGGTGACCACCCAAGTGGCAACACGCGGGGCGCCGAGTTATGAAGAGGTGACCAACCGATGGCGATGAGCGGGGCGGCCGAGTAGTGATGAGGTGACCAACCGAGTGGCGACGCGCGGGGCGGCCGATCGGTTATGAGGTGAACAACCAAGTGGCGACGCGCGGGGCGGCCGAGTGGTGATGAGGTGACCAACCGATGGCGACGCACGGAGCGGCCGAATGGTTATGAGGTGACCAACCAAGTGGCGACGCGCGGAGCGGCCGAGTGGTGATGAGGTGACCAACCGAGTGGCGACGCGCGGGGTGGCCGAGTGGTGATGAGGTGACCAACCGATGGCGACGCACGGGGCGGCCGAGTGGTGATGAGGTGACCAACCGATGGCGACGCACGGGGCGGCCGAGTGGTGATGAGGTGACCAACCAATGGCGACGCACGGAGCGGCCGAATGGTTATGAGGTGACCAACCGAGTGGCGACGCACGGGGCGGCCGAGTGGTGATGAGGTGACCAACCGATGGCGACGCACGGAGCGGTCGAATGGTTATGAGGTGACCAACCGAGTGGCGACGCGCGGAGCAGCCGAGTGGTGATGAGGTGACCAACCGAGTGACGACGCGCGGGGCGGCCGAGTGGTGATGAGGTGACCAACCGATGGCGACGCACGGAGCGGCCGAATGGTTATGAGGTGACCAACCGAGTTGCGACGCGCGGAGCGGCCGAGTGGTGATGAGGTGACCAACCAAGTGGCGACGCGCAGGGCGGCCGAGTGCTGATGAGGTGACCAACCGATGGCGACGCACGGGGTGGCCGAATGGTTATGAGGTTACCAACCGAGTGGCAATGCGCGGAGCGGCCGAGTGGTGATGAGGTGACCAACCGAGTGGCGACGCGTGGGGCGGCCGAGTGGTGATGAGGTGACCAACCGATGGCGATGCACGGGGCGGCTGAGTGGTGATGAGGTGACCAACCGATGGCGACACACGGGGCGGCCGAGTGGTGATGAGGTGACCAACCGATGGCGACGCATGGAGCGGCCGAATGGTTATGAGGTGACCAACCGAGTGGCGACGCGCGGGGTGGCCGAGTGGTGATGAGGTGACCAACCGATGGCGACGCATGGAGCGGCCGAATGGTTATGAGGTGACCAACCGAGTGGCGACGCGCGGGGCGGCCGAGTGGTGATGAGGTGACCCACCGATGGAGACACACGGAGCGGTCGAATGGTTATGAGGTGACCAACCGAGTGGCGACGCGCGGAGCGGCCGGTGGTGATGAGGTGACCAACCGAGTGGCGACGCGCGGGACGGCCGAGTGGTGATGAGGTGACCAACCGATGGCGACACACAGAGCGGCCGAATGGTTATGAGGTGATCAACCGAGTTACGACGCGCGGAGCGGCCGAGTGGTGATGAGGTGACCAACCGAGTGGCGACGCGCAGGGCGGCCGAGTGGTGGTGAGGTGACCAACCGATGGCGACGCGCGGGGCGGCCGAATGGTTATGAGGTTACCAACCGAGTGGCAACGCATAGAGCGTCCGAATGGTTATGAGGTGACCAACCGATGGCGACGCGCGGGGCGGCCGAATGGTTATGAGGTTACCAACCGAGTTGCGACGCGCGGAGCGGCCGAGTGGTGATGAGGTGACCAATCGAGTGGCGACGCGCAGGGCGGCCGAGTGGTGGTGAGGTGACCAACCGATGACGATGCGCGGGGCGGCCGAATGGTTATGAGGTTACCAACCGAGTGGCAACATACGGAGCGGCCGAATGGTTATGAGGTGACCAACCGATGGCGACGCGCGGGGCGGCCGTATGGTTATGAGGTTACCAACCGAGTGGCAACGCGCGGAGCGGCCGAGTGGTGACGCGCGGAGCGGCCAAGTGGTGATGAGGTGACCAACCGAATGGCGACGCACGGGGCGGCCGAGTGACGACGCGCGGGATGTCCGAGTGATTTAGACGCGATCTACCGAGTGACGATGTGCGGGATGTCCGAGTGATGTAGACGTAACCCGCAGAATGACGATGTGCGAAGCGTCCGATAATATAGACACGTGCCGCGGAGTGACAATGCTTGGAATGTACGAGCGATGTAGACGCGACCGCAGAGTGACGATGCGCAGGGCATTTGAGTGACAACAACGCGCGGGCGGTCGAGTGTCTCATGGAGCGGCGACACACGGAGCAGTCGAGTCAGTTAAGTTGACGAAAATGTGTCCAGCAGAGTAACGGTGTGCAGGTGGCCGAGACACTGCACGTTAGTCATCTGGACGCAAATTTCATCTGAGTTAATCTGCATGTGGTGTTAGTGGCTTGAAACAAAATGCCCGTCTGAGTGAACTGCTGTCTGAGGACCATGACGGACCAGTGACCCTGCAGGTTAGTAGCCACGAATATTGTTTTGTTGGACTAAAGTGTCCCTGCATAGATGCTATTTTGCAAGGATTAAAAACCAGGGATTGTTATGCATGCAAGCACAATTAAGTGACGTAGGAACCGCGGAAGTTTTGGCTGCAATAATTAATTACTTAATGAGCTGCAGTAATTAACCGCTTAATGCGCGCTTAATGAGCTGCGGTAATTAACCGCTTAATTAGATGATTAAATTAACGAAGGAATATGAGGCGCTCGTTATGCGCTCGGGATAGTGGGCTACGTACCCTTTGATGTGGATGACGCAGACGAAGGAGATGCAGGTGGCCGGGTAGTGTGCGCTGTCGGTGATGTAAGCAAGGGCCGGCGAGCGTGTCACGGGGCAGCAAGCATGGCACGGGGCCAGCGAGCGCAGCGCTGGGCCGGCGAGTGTGTCGCGGGGCGGCAAACGTGCACGATGCTGGGTGCGGCAGAGTATTTCACCGCTCCAGGAGTCGGACGGGGCTGATCTCCTCGCCCCTTCATCCGCACATGCGGCGACCATGCTAGGAAACGCGTATATGGTGTTTGCATAGGAGCCGAAGATGATCCTGTTCTTGGCAAAGGCAAGAGGCAACACATGTAAAATAGGGAATATATGTAAGAATTGAACAAACCGTTCGCATCATGGTTCGATAGACGCCATGCCCCACGGTGGGCGCCAACTGTCGTGGTAACGATTCCGACAATAAGAGAGAGGTAGGATAAAGGAGCATGATCTATCGAGATGCATATGGGTGACACGATGGTTTTAGCGAGTTCGGGCCTCTCACGATGGAGATAACAACCCTACGTCTCGTGCTCCGGAGAGGCTTTGTTTTATCTTAGTATGTATCCGGAGATTACAATGAGAGGAGAATGGATCCCCGTAGTCCTGAGACTAATGATGAAAGAGAGAGAGAGATGGAAGAAAAAAGCCCCCACATCTAGTGGTGGAGGGTGGCTTATATAGAGTGCGCCGCCCCCTCACCTCCTATGTTACAAAGTGGGGCATGAATGCCATAATACCAGCCCACTACCAAGCCCTCACTATGAGAATGATGCCGACTGCTTTGCTGGCTGCTGGTCTTCGTATATCCGAGTGAGTCGTATGGTCGAGTGGTGAACTGTCATCCGAGTGGATGGTATGCTGCTTGGTCGAGTGGATAGTATGCTGCTTGTCCGAGTGGATAGTATGTCTGTATAAAATTTATCTGGACCCACATGTTGTGTGGACCCCATGCTTTATGATATTTCGACCCTTCGTGGGCCTACCTATTATGTGTATCCCCAACAACACTCCCTTTCACCAATGGAGCGGAGAAGGCCACACGAGGACGCCAACCACATGAACACAAACGAGCAATGACCCACTCCACCAAAATAGGAGGCCTCCTAAGATTGTTGGAGGGAAGCATACCTGGGAAGCTCTTGCGGAGGTGAAGATGCCTACATTCTGTAATACCCTATGCCCAATGTGACACCAGAAGCATTGGTGACCAACACTGAGAGCAACATCATGTACCATACAACACAAGGTTTGGCACTGTCAATGCCGCATGAACTCTTGGAGTTTCCATCTCATCTTCCCTCGACTCCATCACTCTATGCGAGGTCCACAAGATCATCTTCCAGGGTCGGCACCCTGACACCCGCAACCCAAGCTCCACATGAGAGTCACCCACACCGTGACTTCTGCACCACACACCCATGGTTGCTAAGCCGAGATAGCTTCAAATTGCCCCTATAGAGTGCGTCGACTAGGCCAACACAACAACTTCAAGTAGGGAAACAACTCGTGAAGGCACCACCATGACCGAAACCAACCCAAGGTCAATGATAAGCTTCCACCCAACTCTCCTCCACAAAAATCCCAAACTCCCCGACAAGGTCGAGACAAGTCAATCTGTGTTGGTTGAAACTCGAGTAGGAGGACCAAGATGCACAACCACGTTGTCTTCTTTATAGGATAGCGCCACCAAGACAAACATGTTGGGGAACATAGCATGCAATTTCAAAAAAAAATCCTACAATCACGCAAGATCTATCTAGGAGATGCATAGCAACGAGAGGGGGAGAGTGTGTCCACGTACGCTTGTAGACCGAAAGCAGAAGCGTTAGTATAACGCGGTTGATGTAGTCGAACGTCTTCTCGATTCAACCGATCAAGTACCGAATGTATGGCACCTCCGAGTTCTGCACACGTCCAGCTCGATGATGTCCCTCGAACTCTTGATCCAGCAAAGTGTCGAGGAAGAGTTTCGTCAGCATGACGGCGTGGTGATGGTGATGATGAAGTGATCCGTGCAGGGCTTCGCCTAAGCACTACGACAATATGACCCGGTTCAAGTAGTCATCATGCCGAGCTTGTCAAACGTTCATAACGTCCGCATCAGCTCCTGCAACAGGTTTGTCACCTAGCGGTGTATCAAGGACATAATTCTTCTGTGCAACAATGAGGATAATCCTCATATCACAAACCCAGTCCGCATCATTGCTACTATCATCTTTCAACTTAGTTTTCTCTAGGAACATATCAAAAATAAAATAGGGGAGCTATACGCGAGGTATTGATCTACAACATAGATATGCAAATACTATCAGGACTAAGTTCATGATAAATTAAGTTCAATTAATCATATTACTTAAGAACTCCCACTTAGATAGACATCCCTTGAGTCATTTAAATGATTATGTGATCCAAATCAACTAAACCATGTCCGATCATCATGTGAGATGGAGTAGTCTTCAATGGTGAACATCTCTATGTTGATCATATCTACTATATGATTCACGTTCGACCTTTCGGTCTCCAGTGTTTCGAGGCCATGTATGTACATGCTAGACTCGTCAAGTTAACCCGAATATTCCGCACGTGCAAAACTGTCTTGCACCCGTTGTATGTGAACATAGAGCTTATCACGGCCGATCATCACGTGGTGTCTCGGCATGACGAACTGTCGCAACGGTGCATACTCAGGGAGAACACTTATAACTTGAAATTATAATTTTGGAATCATCTTATAATGCTACAGCCGTACTAAGCAAAATAAGATGCATAAAAGATAAACATCACATGCAATCAAAATATATGACATGATATGGCCATCATCATCTTGTGCCTTCGATCTCCATCTTCAAAGCACCGTCATGATTTCCGTCGTCACCGGCTTGACACCTTGATCTCCATGATAGCGTCGTTGTCGTCTCACCAACTATTTCTTCTACAACTATCGCTAACGCATAGTGATAAAGTAAAGCAATTACATGGCGATTGCATTTCATACAATAAAGCGACAACCATAAGGCTCTTGCCAGTTGCCGACAACTTCTACAAAACATGATCATCTCATACAATAACGTATATCACAACATGTCTTGACCATATCACGTCACAACATGCCCTGCAAAAAAAAGTTAGATGTCCTCTACTTTGTTGTTGCAAGTTTTACGTGGCTGCTACGGGCTTCTAGCAAGAACCGTTCTTATCTACGCATCAAAACCACAACGATGTTTAGTCAAGTTTGTTGTTTTAGACCGGTTGCAGTCAAATTCGATTCAACTAAAGTTGGAGAAACACACACCCGCCAGCCACCTTTATGCAAAACAAGTTGCATGTCTGTCGGTGGAACCGTCTCATGAACGTGGTCATGTAAGGTTGGTCCGGGCCGCTTCATCCAACAATACCGCTGAATCAAAATAAGACGTTGGTGGTAAGCAGTATGACTATCATCATCCACGACTCTTTGTGTTCTACTCGTGCATATCATCTACGCATAGACCTGGCTCTAATGTCACTGTTGGGGAACGTAGCATGCAATTTTAAAAAAATTCTACGATCACGCAAGATCTATCTAGGAGATGCATAACAACGAGAGGGGGAGAGTGTGTCCACGTACCCTCGTAGATCAAAAGCGGAAGCGTTAGTTTAACGCGGTTGATGTAGTCGAACGTCTACTTGATTCAACCAATCAAGTACCGAACGTACGACACCTCCGAGTTCTGCACACGTTCAGCTTGATGACGTCCCTCAAACTCTTGATCCAGCAGAGTGTCGATGGAGAGTTTCGTCAGCACGAAGGCGTGGTGACGGTGATGGTGAAGTGATCCGCGTAGGGCTTCGCCTAAGCACTACGACAATATGACCGGAGGCGTAAACTATGGAGGGGGCGCCGCACACGGCTAGGAATCAATGGTGTGTGTTCTAGCGGTGCCCCCCCTCCCCACATATATATAGGTGGGAGAGGGAGAAGGGGCTGCAAGGGGCGCCCCAAGTAGGAGTAATCCTACTTGGGCGCCTCCTCCAAGTCGGCCTCCCCCCTTCCATATCCATCAGAGGTGGAAGGAAAGAGAGGGGGAGGGGAAGGAAAGGGGGAGGTTGAATCCTCCCCTTTCCTTCTCCCTCCCCTTCCTTTCCTTCTGCTCCTATTCAGCCTATAGGGGGCGCACCAGCCCCTTTTGGGGCTGGTCTGTCCAACTCTTGGCCCATTAGGCCCATATAGCTTGCCGACGGTTGCCCGGAACCCCTTCCGGTGACCCGATACGTACTCGGTACCCCCAGAACACTTCCGGTGTCCGAATACTATCGTCCTATATATGAATCTGTACCTCTCGACCTTTTCGAGACTCCTCGTCATATCCGTGATCTCATCCGGGACACCAAACAATATTCGGTCACCAAATCACATAACTCATATAATACAAAATCGCCGTTGAACGTTAAGCGTGCGGACCCTACGGGTTCGAGAACTATGTAGACATGACCGAGACACCTCTCCGGTCAATAACCAACAACGGAACCTAGATGCTCATATTGGTTCCCACATATTCTACCAAGATCTTTATCGGTCGTACCGTAATGACAACATACGTTATTCCCTTTGTCCTCGGTATGTTACTTGCCAGAGATTCGATCGTCGGTATCTTCATACCTAGTTCAATCTCGTTACTGGCAAGTCTCTTTACTCGTTTCGTAATACATCATCCCGCAACTAACTCATTATCACATTGCTTGCAAGGCTTATTATGATGTGCATTACCGAGAGGGCCCAGAGATACCTCTCTGATACTCGAAGTAACAAATCCTAATCTCAATCTATGCCAACCCAACAAACACCTTCGGAGATACCTGTGGAGCATATTTATAATCACCCACTTACGTTGTGACGTTTGATAGCACACAAGGTTTTCCTCCGGTATCTGGGAGTTGCATAATCTCATAGTTGAAGGAATGTGTATTTGACATGAACAAAGCAATAGCAATAAAACTGAACGATCAACATGCTAACCTAACGGATGGGTCTTGTCCATCACATCATTCTCCTAATGGTGTGATCTCGTTCATCAAATGACAACACATGTCTATGGTTAGGAAACTTAACCATCTTTGATTAACGAGCTAGTCTAGTAGAGGCTTACTAGGGACATAGTGTTTTGTCTATGTATCCACACATGTATCAAGTTTCTGGTTAATACAATTCTAGCATGAATAATAAAAATTTATCATGATATAAGAAAAATATAAAATAACAACTTTATTTTTGCCTCTAGGGCATATTTCCTTCAAAACATGCCAAAGAAAATGCCAGACTTGGAGAACTAGATCTAAGAACGCACCATCCTCCACATGCCTCCTGACGATACAAAAATAAACCACTAAAATGAGGGCCAGGCGGCACGCCAATGCCGACGCCGTCATCTCCTCACCCCTAATTGATGAGCAAACCTAAGTGTATTCCTAACCCCTACCACTAACAGGCCGAAGCACCGGGGTCCTCGCCCCTCCCATCGTAAGAGTGACATACAGAGGGAGAGGGGGTACTGCAACCTCGCCAGGGAAGAGGTAGATCGACTGTCGTCTTGTCTATAGGTCGCGGGAGCATGTAGAAAAAAAGGATCCGAAGGGGTAATACCAGGGAAAGGGTTCAATCTAGTAAGTTTAAAATATTTTATGTGTCTAATATGAATTGTTTTATGTACAGTTTAATTTCTAATAAGAATTGTCTTATAGTACAAAGTTCAAATCTGACCAGGTATTTTGTTAAATGTAAGGATCACCGCAACATTATTCTGGGTGTCAAAGAATAGAACCTTAGAAACTACTACATGTTTTTCTTTTGAATTAAGGGGTCTTCCCTCAATTTCATTTTTGAAACTAATAATAGAAAATAGTTAAGGACCGTATATACCATAGGTTTCCAGGGTAGACTTATTACAAGCATACGACCAATCTTCTGCTGCTCACCTCATCCAACAATACCAAAAGCAAATTAACTTCTCAACAAAGAGCACTACAAGAAACACTGTAAGAGCAAAAGAGAACTATTTCATGTAATAGTAAGAGACATCTGATTATCCTTGGTATCTTGTTATAACAACACTGCCATAGACACATATTTTCAACCGTTACATCTCACCGAATCTAATAAAACTGGCCCTATAAACCAACACTAGTCTTTCTGCACACTTTGAGGTTCTTTGCAAATGGGCTCTCAGAAAAGAAGGGGATCCTTGTTGAGATGAGTCTATGATTCCTATTAAGTCAGGGTGTCGCGCGCACACACACACACACACACACACACACACACACCTCAAAGGAACCATCATCCTTGTCGGCCCAGCAGGAACATTCCCTCTTAGGACATGTCTATGCGCGCCAGTGCCAGCATCCACATGTGCCCATGTCATGTGGCACAACAGGCCTCCCACGCCATGTGCATGTCTGCGCCAATGAGTCAACTCTGATACCATTTATAACGCCTCGTCCATAGCCATCTGTTGCTGGTCGTTATGCCAAGCGGGGTCTAGACTGGCCCTACACCAACACTAGTCTTTAGTCGTGCACATCTGCGATCAACCTCCTAGCCCGTCACCCATTCTCAAATTGGTCCAAGCCAAGCACGTATACATTTTGGGTTCCTTGTGAATAACCTTCCGAAAAAGAAGGAACTCCTTATTGATATGAATAGTCTATCATTCCTATTAAGTCAGAATGTCACATTCGACTCCAGCCAACAATCCGCACGATGACTGGCGCCCACCTTTTCTTCTTCCTGGACACATCAAGTGCTACTAGTCTACCAAATAGCCCACAGATTAGCGAAAGTGTTAGTCTAATTTGAAGCACAAATGCACCCGCATGAAGAGTAAATTCCAAAAAATAGTAAAACTATTTAAAAAAATCATAAATTTATTTATGGGTGAACATCAACAAGTTTTCTAACATTCTGCAAATTTCGTCATGAAAAGACATCTGTAGAGTTGTGTGTCAAAAACACAAAAATGAGTGCTCCAAAATGCGTCTTTCTGAGCCTTGGGTTCTGTTTTGTTTTGTACAGGCCACCACGGATGTCATTTCAAGGTCAAAATTGGCATGCTGTTAGAACATTTGCTGATGTTCATCCTCAATTTTTTCCATTTTTCTAATTTTATTTACTATTTTATATGATTTACTGTTCATACAGGTGTGTTTGAGCTCGGGAGCAGATAATGCATGTCCACGGGTTAGTGGTTACTCCCACCGCTGCATGTGTTAATTAAATCATGAATAGAAAATAGCCCACAGATTAGTTTTTCGTTTCAGAAAAGCCCACAGTTGTTCCTACCGCTACATGTGCTAAGTCATGAATAGAAAATACTAGCCCACAGATTAGTAGTTATTAAATCATGAATAAATTGCAGAGAAAGTTCGGGTTCTTCCTATCATGTCTGTGTGTAGGAAAGCAAATGCGCACCACTTTGGGGAGAAAATTCTAGGTTATGCGTGACAATGATGGCAGGGACTCTTGATACTCGAGTTGCAACGCACTTACTCCCTCCGTCCAAAAATTCTTGCCTTATATTTGCCTAAATACGAATGTATCAAATCACGTTTTAGTATTAGATACATCTGTATTTAGACTAATCTAAAACAAGAATTTTGGAACGGATTATCTGCTTAAGGGGGACTTGCTGTGGAAGCAGGGTTCGAATCTACACTTGTTGTGTTGCAGTGGTTCTGACGAGTGTATTTTACTAACTTATGCTCTGCTCACCCATCTGCTGTTTCTTCCTGTATTTTACTAGCTCTATCCATCAGTCTAGTTATTTATCGATCGCTCACCACCTGGCACATCTCAATATTAATTGCTGTCAAATCACCAGCAGCATCACCACGTCATTATCACCTGCCCCCGCCCGTGCTCAGCACATCGCCGTTGCTCCCGTTGGTGGTCGACACAGGTGTATGCAAGTAGTATATTCTACAGTTCTTAGTGGTGATCTTCCAATTCTACTGCGGCCACTTTGTGGACGCCAAGCGTCTTTATATACCCATCACTCCTCTCCACCCTCACCTCTCACCACTGCACAAGTCCTTGGACTGAAGTGGTCACCTCCTCCTCGGCTCCACCATGCTTCCCAGGATTCAGAGAAGCATCTTCTATCTCGGGGAGGAGGGTGGTGATGGCCACCGTGGTGCTGATGATCACCATGGAGATAACATTGTTGACATCCAGCGGCGCCTCGGGGGGCACACCCACGGCCGCCGTCTGCGGCGAGGAGGGCGAGACGTCGTCGTCGGGCTGCAGATCCTCGTCCAGCACCACCCGCAACCGTGTCATGTCGTCCTCAAGCAGATGGTCAGCTCGCCGCCGGCCCGCCGCCGCCTTTCTGGCAGCTTCTCGGGAGCCTGCTCCCTGTGCCGGAGGGAGCTCAGTCCCGACAAAGACGTGTACATGTACAGGTACTACTACAGCCTACGTGCAAGCTCGTGATCTGAATTTCTTAACCGCTGGGGCTGAGGCAGCATTGATCGGAAGGCTTCGTGGTTGGCCGCTTGGTGCATGACTGATAGTAGTGCTGTGCTTGCAGGGGTGACCAGGGGTTCTGCAGCGAGGAGTGCCGGCGGCAGCAGATCTTGTCGGACGAGGCCAGAGAGCACGAGGCCATGGTCAGCAAGGAGCGTCGAGGTCTGGCTCACCGCCGTCACCACCCCGGGCCACGGCCGGCGCCGCCGGTGGCGATCCGGGGCGCGCCGAGGAGATTACTGGCGGTAGCCTAGCCTGATTATGCATAATAACGCATGCACGAACTATGACATCCATGAACAGATCAATCAAGAACCTATGATGCTGAAAAGTTAATTACAAGTAATCGAGGGGCAAATCAATACGCGTATTTGCATATATGGCGAGGTGAGGGTGAGAATCTTGAGATGGTATGAATATGTTAGAGAGACGTTGAAGCAGGGTGCATATGTTTTCTTCAGGCTGGTTGGTTCAGATCTGTAGTCATGATGCAAACAAATGTAATCTGCTCCTGGCCGCCTGTTAATATGTGCACATCCGGTTAATTCTAGAGGGAAGAAAGTAAAAAATAAGAATAATTGGTACACGAAAATTTGGTGGGATGCTGCTGCAAGATACTGTATTTGTGATCAAGTGTTAAACTCGTGGTGTAATCCTGAACACAAGTTAGGCGTACGTGAATCTCAAGGTGCTAGAATTTGATGCCAAGAGGAAGCAAGGGATAATAAAATGATGCTGTGGCATCTAGCAGCTTGATGGGGAGCACAAATGGCACCAGAATGGAATCTTCTCTGGAGCTAGAAAACGACTAACAAAATGAGAAGCAGCCATAAGATCGAAGATCTGCAAAGAGGGAGCAGCCTAAAAGGCAGGGACCGGTTCATTTATTTATTTCGTGGGGGGTCGACAGAGA
Organism: Triticum urartu; assembly: GCF_056163025.1. NCBI lineage: Eukaryota > Viridiplantae > Streptophyta > Magnoliopsida > Poales > Poaceae > Triticum > Triticum urartu. The sequence continues at coordinate 421,772,630 of NC_141877.1, read as the reverse complement.
TTTATTAATTGGGCATCGTTCAAATTACAGAACTGCATGCATGTAATTTTACAAATGTTAGACCAAAGGCAGAGACCCAAGCTTTATTAGAAAGCTAAGATAAAGGAGTTGCAGACTTGTATAGTAGGACCATGTTTTACTTGAGAGTATTTTGCATGATCTCTTATCCTTTGTTTTCTAGGGTTGCATGGTCTCTTATCCTTTTGTCCACTCTTTTTTTTTTTGCGTGGAACCTTTTGTCCACTCTCATACTAGTACTGCTTTCACGGGCTTTGCGCGCCCCTCCACGTTAACAAAAACAACTTCCATGACAAAAAAGAACGACCGTATCTGTTATCTGTTTCTGTAGTGCTGTATGAATAATATCCAGTGGTTTTCGTATTGAGTGAATAATATCTGGGTAGGTTTCTTAATGTTTTCATGCTTTCTTCTGCTGTTGGAGTGAATAATATCTGGGTAGATTCAGTGCGCCAGTGTCTAAGTGAATCACATATTCAATCAGGGACGTCTTTTTTTTTTGGAGGAAAGGGAAGCCTTATTTTATAAGCATGTTTTCTACCAATCATCTCGTAAAGCCACCATTTTCAGCATAAGGATGTTAAGCAAAGGATCGCTCGTACGCTCGACAGTCTATTAAACCAGTCTCCCATACGGCTCAGCCTGAGCCCACTAAGCCGCAGGTCCTTCTATAGGGACTAATCTTCCCCTGGCGGCTCCCGTCTAGGGTTTGAGATACCTCCGGTGGCGACACCGTGAGGCTGTTCCGGACTCTACCACCAATGCCGATCCTCCCCAACTTGGTACTCGGGCTGATTAAGGGGATAGCCTCGATATCTACCCGGCCTTGGTCCCTGTCTTGGGTTGCTAGGGTTTTGGTGGGTCGGAAAACGCATCTCGCTAGGATTTGGCTATGGCAGGATCGGGCTTGCAATCGTCAGCGGGAAGTGTGGCCCCTGGGGGGAAACCCATCGGGGTTGAAGAGATGATCGGAAAACTCAAGTTGCAGGAGCGGGAGGAAGACGATCTGATCTTTGAAGAGGAGTTCCCGGATGAGATCGAGGAAGCGGAGTTCATGGCACTGGCGACGGTGCATACGAACAAGCCCTTCAGCAGGGGGTTGTTCTATGATACGATGAGGCTCGCCTGGAGCCTAGCAAAGGGTGTAACTTTCAAACCATTATGTGAGAATCTATTCTCTCTGACGGTGAACTGTTTGGGAGATTGGAAGAAGGTCACGGAGGAGGGGCCGTGGCTGTTTCGTGATCATGGAGTGCTAATTGAGAAGTATGATGGATATACCAGATATGATGAGGTCGTGCTGGATAAACTGGCAGTTTGGATTCAGATTGTTGATCTCCCTCCGCTCTACAGGAAGGATAACGTTGTTCGATCGCTGGCAAAAAAGGTAGGAACGGTGGAGAAGGTAATGCTAAATCCCAGATGGGGTGAGGGAAGGATTGTAAGGATCAGAGTTAAGCTTGACATTCATGAACCACTGATGAGATATGTCTCTATCACAAAGGATGGGAAGAAGGTGTATTACTCAGTGTTATACGAGAAGATGCCAGTTTTCTGCTATGTGTGTGGCTATATGGGTCATACATACCTCGATCATGGTAATGGGAAGCATGATCCGCAGACTATGGAGTGGGGAGAATTCATATTAGCACCTCGCCTAGGAGAAAGGAGGCAAACAGGTCAAAACTCGAGGGGGAGGCAGAAAGAGAGGACTACCACCGGTGGTCTGAGGAGGACTAATGGCCTGGAGGATGATGATCTAAAAGACACTGCTACTAGTCCTATCAAATCCATTAGCAGGACAATTGGGGAAAAATTCTCTGGACGTAAGAGGCTCACTTATGAGGAGGTAAACACGGATCCAGCAGCTCCTGTAGCGGGGCTGCCAACACAAACACAGGAGAGCCCGGTAGCTATGTCGACTGCACTAGTGGTCCACTCACAAGGCATGCAGGTCACGGAGAAGGGAGATGAGGATGGTGACACTTCATCGCATGATTCGAAGAGATCGAAGAAGGACAACTTGGCTGTGATGGATGCCAGCCACAATTTATCGGCGAGCTCCGAGAAGGGGCTCGACTGATCGCAATGAAAATCCTCGTGTGGAACTGCCGTGGGATGCATAAACCTGCGGCAGTTCGGGCGCTCTTGGGGATCCAAGAGCGAATAAAACCAGATGTGTTGTTCCTGTCTGAAACACACCTGGATAAGGCTAAGGCAGGGAAACTAAGAAGGAGGTTAGGGTTTGATGAGATGGAAGTTTCGAAAAGTGATGGCAGAAGTGGAGGATTGATCACGCTTTGGCAATCTAGCTTGGGAGTCTCTTCTCGGGCTGTTCACGCAAACTATATAGATATATGAACAAAGGAGGGGACACCTGCGGGATGGCGCTTCACAGGTTTCTACGGAGAGCCAAGTAGTGACCGTAAACACCTGTCGTGGGAATTTTTGTGTGGTCTGCACGCGTTGGCTGATCTGCCATGGATAGTGGCAGGTGTCGGTGTCAAAACCGGCGGATCTCAGGTAGGGAGTCCCGAACTGTGCGTCTAGGCCGGATGGTAACAGGAGGCAGGGGACACAATGTTTTACCCAGGTTCGGGCCCTCTTGATGGAGGTAAAACCCTACGTCCTGCTTGATTAATATTGATGATATGGGTAGTACAAGAGTAGATCTACCACGAGATCAGAGAGGCTAAACCCTAGAAGCTAGCCTATGGTATGATTGTATGTTGTGATTGTTGTCCTACGGACTAAAACCCTTCGGTTTATATAGACACCGGAGAGGGTTAGGGTTACACAAGGTCGGTTACAAAGGAGGAGATATCCATATCCGTATTGCCTAGCTAGCCTTTCACGCCAAGTAGAGTCCCATCCGGACACGAGACGAAGTCTTCAATCTTGTATCTTCATAGTCTAACAGTCCGGCCAATGGATATAGTCCGGCTGTCCGGAGACCCCCTAACCCAGGACTCCCTCAGTAGCCCCCGAACCAGGCTTCAATGACGATGAGTCCGGCGCGCAGTATTGTCTTCGGCATTGCAGGGCGGGTTCCTCTCCAAATTCCGTGTACCTGTCGAAATAGTGTCCGGCCTCTTGTGAATGTTGCACTCCTTGGCTTCTACGCCCAATAATGGCCACTTTCCATGTGTCAAGCGAATGTGAAGAGCCAGGGTGTTTTTACATTTACCCCCTAGCCGTGTGAATGAGCTGCCTATTAAAAAGACGAGGATTCAGATCCAAATCACACCATCCTCCCTTGGCGAGCCTTCATCGGAGCGCATTCGACAGAGATCCATTCCATCATGGCCGGTCGACGCAGTTCCTCCTCTCGCTCCCCTAGCCCCATGCCTGGAGATTGGGAGAGATGTTTTGTCCCGCACAGCAAATTAGTGATGCTTCAGACCAAGGGATTTCTTCCCCCAGCGTGCATGGTCCCGGTTCGAGCCGGGCTTGCCACCTATAATGGCGGAGAGCAAGCAGAGAGCCTTCCCAATCCCTCCAAGGGAGAGCGGGTATGCCTTGTCCTTTATTTGGTAAGAGGGCTTGGATTTCCAATTCATCCGTTTCTCCGGGGGCTCCTGGAGTTCTACGGCCTCTAGTTGCATAACCTTACGCCTGCCTCCATGTTGCATATTGCGGGATTTGTAGCCCTTTGCGAGTTGTTTTTGGGCTGTGAGGCTCATTTCGCTCTGTGGAGGAAGCTGTTATCGCTTGTGCCCCGTTCTCAGAAGGGGTCAATATATCAAGTGGGCGGAGCCGAAGTGTGGTGTATTGCCGGGACCGGATACCTGTCCGGAACCCCAAAGAAGACGTCCGAAGACTGGCCTTCAGAATGGTTTTATATAGAAGACGTCCCCCTCTCGGATCCTATTAGAATCGGCCTTCCTGAGTTCGACAACGCCCCTTTAAAGAAGCGCCGGAGCTGGCGTCCATGGAGCTCCCTGGAGGAAGATGACAGGGACGTTCTTTACCTGATGAGCCGGATAAGTTTTTTAGCTCGATCCGGATTGACCATGATCGAGGTCATGGCCATATGTATGATGCAGGGGGTGCAGCCGCTTCAATATAGAGGCCACCTCATGTGCGATTTCAACGGTGAGGATGACGCCACCCGCCACGGCCGCAAAGGGCCGGGATCGGCTGCTGATCTAATAAAGATCTTATCCACTTTGTACAAGGGAGAAGAGGAGGAATTCCTTCGTGTCAACCCGCAGGGCGGATTTTCTATGTACAATCCTCCGAGCTGGGTAAGCGAAGACTTTTCCTCGCCCATCCGTTTCGTATTCGCGTAGTTAAGTATTCAGTCTAGCGATTTCATCACAAGAGCTGCGCCAGGCTGTAAAGGAGATAAACAACTCTCCTCCACAACCCGAGGACCCTGGACGGTCCCTTGACCCGGCCTCCCAGGAGGATTCGGACATATCTGTGGAGCTGATCGATGGGGTATTTTACCAATCGAGCAACGACAACGCTTTGGTGGCCATTACGGCCGATTACCCTGGGCTACTTCCAGCCTCACAGGTAACTGAGACCGAAGTCCCAACACTTCGAAAGGGGATCCGTCCTTGCGTTTTTTTGATTGCCGTATAACAGCCGTATTTTGCAGGGGAGGTCCTCGAGGCGGAAGGCCGAGCCTGCGGCGACTAGCCAACAAGGGGCAGCGAGGCCAGGCAAGCTGAAAAGACGCGCAGTCCGGATTGAGACACCGGCGCAGCGGTACGGCGTGCCGTCTTTATTACAATACATTATTCTCAAAGGCATATTAACGCCCATGCATTCTTTTCAGGAAAAAGAGCGCTCGCCGGACTATACCCGGAGAGGCTACCAATCGCGCCTCCACCAGCCAGGCTCCAAGGCCTGATTCGGAGGCGGGAACGAATGCGAGGCGTGCGCCGGGCGCTCCTCCGACAGAGGATGCAGATAAACTGTCCGCCACCAATTCCGAGGTGGAAAGTGCCATGAACCACAGGCGTCGCCGGACTGTTCTTTGTGACGCTTGTTTCTCCCAAGAGGCATTGGATGCCTTCAACTCGGGAGACGCGTACCTCCGTGCCGCTCAAAATGGTCTAGCCAGAGCCACGGAGCAGTATGTAAAAGACACACGGGTGAGAAAATTTGGTGATTATATATATCAGTAGCCCCTGAGACTTGAAATAGTTAGGATAACTGATTTAAAGATCATTTGTTATGCAGGTTGTCGGAGTAAATGACCACGGGTAGCCTAGCCGGCTCCCCCTGGCCCTTCTGAAAAAATTACGAGCTGATCCGGCCCTCAAGAATCCAAGACGTGGGGCCGCCTTCCCCTTGCCGGCTGTCTCCCAAGCCGACTATTGGAAGGCGACCCGACTTTAGCCCTCATGAAGAAAGCCGCGGGAGGGCCGGCTCCGAGAAGCCGGCCACGAGAAGGCCGACTCCAAGAGGCCGGCTCCCACCAAGCGGTCAAGATCGTACCCTCGAAGTCTGCATCCACATAACGGCGATGTGACGGGGCGTGGCTACAGTAAAGCCTGCCACCCCCGAATCCCGAGCACGCCTGGAACAGTGCGCCGTACGGGGTGGCCATGACCCGTCCGGCGCGGCACTATTGCCATGTTGACCCTGATGTCACCCACGACGGGCTGCCAGCGCGGCCCACAGGCGGTGGGCCCCTTCAGGCGGAGAGACACCCGAACGCGGCCAAGCCTTCCCCAGTCGGCCCGAGACGGGGCCGGCTCCCCGCAGCCGGCTTGCCCCCTCCCTCGAAGGAGACGCCCCATTAAGGAGACAAGACGCGGTGAGGCTACAGCGATCGCCCGCCGGGCGGCGGCGCTGTAGCCACGCTCACCTCAGCGAAGCCCTCGTCACCAGGTCGAAGCAACAGTAACCAGCCACCGACAAGGCCCTGGACAGTGGGGCCTGCCTGTCGACCAAGGAGCCGGCAGCCAGCGGGACCCACCAGCCGGCGCAGAAGCCGACGAGCGTAGACACAGACGGCTGGGGCCCACGCCCAGCCGGATTACCATTGTACCCCCGAGGGGTGAGCCTATATAAACCCCCCGGGGCACCCATGCAAAGGGGGGATCCATGCTAGTTTTAGACACCACATAGGGAGGAGAAGAGAGCGAGCCGTGCCCTTCTTCCTCCTCTCGCCAAACAGCTCAAGGAGCATCTTGTAGCCACTCATTCATCTAGTGATCATGCGGAGACCCCGCAGAGCAGCAGTAGGGGTGTTATCTCCACGGAGAGCCCCGAAGCTGGGTAAGATTCGCCGGCGTGCATGTCTTCGCCTCATCCTGCTTCCAGGCACCGGCGACGTCTTACTGGCTCCCGCAATGATAAGCCACCCGTTGGCATATGTCGCACCTACCACCCGACATTTGGAGCCCACCGTGGGGCCAGGTGCACCGTCGTCTGGAGACCTGTTCTGGACGGGAACCCTCTTCCTCCCCAGCGAGCATAGCCAGCCCGGCACGCCCGATGGCGCTTGCCACGACGCGCTGCAAGGTGTCGCCAACGTCTGCGCGGTGAGCGGCCTCGCCGATCTCCTTGACGAGACCCTCATCTCCGACGAGCTCGCCTCTGACGCGGGCACCGACCACCTCATCAACCTCCTCGGCCAGCTCCACGTCTTCGGCGAGCTTGCGGTGGACTTGGAGTCTGTTGGCTCGACCGATCCGATGCCTGTCGACTCTGACACGGCCTCGCTCGACGCTTTCCTCACCAACGTTGCGATCTACAATGACCCTCTTCCCCGGTCCGATGGCTGCGACGGCGCCACCGCCGAGGTGATGGTCATCGGCAACGGCGGCGCTTTTGGCGAGAACGCCCTCGACGCCCCGCATGCAGCGGTCCACGATTTGTCCATCCCCCTCTTGGCCGACGCGAACGCCGAAGCACTGGAGGCTCGCCGCCTTGCCCTCCTCGCGGAGGGCCGGAAGTTGGATTCCATGAGATGCCTCACCGAGGCCCACCAGCGCGAAGCCGACCGCACCGCCTTTGGCACGCCGCCCCCAGGCGGGCCAAGTCGAGCCGGCATTGTCAGACAGCGCGGCGCCGCCCTCGCCGACACGCTAGGAGTCGACCGCCCAGTCTACGCCAATCCACTCAAGAACCTGCGCGCCGCCCAGGCGGCCGTAGACGAGCTAGACGGACTGGGGGCCGAAGAACTCCCCCACATGACCAGACGCATCCAGCAACTAATTGATGTAGCCGCACAGCGGCACGAAGCCGACGCCCGTGCAGGAAGCCCTCCCCCGCGCCGAGAGCACGGCGCGATGTCCCGGACGCCGACTGCGGGTAAAACCCGCGCGATACGAGAAGGAGCCGGCTGCCAGCCGAACCCGGACCTCCATCGAGCGAGACGCGAAAGGCCGTCCCCGGGCCGTGGAGCGGCGGGGCAACCCGCCTCCGCCCCCGCCTCGCGGGGAGAGATATCCCAGCCCGCCGCCTGTCACGCATCCGACTCTCAGCGGCCGACTAGGTCTCCGCGAAGGAGTCGGCGAGAACGACGCCCACCATCGGATCGACCGCCTAGCGCGATCCCTGGCGCTAGAAGAAGAAGATGATGTCGGCCCGCCTTGCTTCGGCCCCCGCATCCGCGACGAGCCTTTCTCCAAAGGGTTCTCGCTCCCAAGAGACACGCCCAAGTACAACGGCTCCGTGAAGCCGGAAGATTGGTTGATCGACTACTCCACAGCGGTTCGCATAGCAAACGGCAACAGGCGCGTTGCCGTGAAGTACGTGCCCCTCATGCTGCAAGGCACGACGCGGACCTGGCTCAATAGCCTCAGGCCCTACAGCATCAACAGCTGGCTAGACTTCACAGAAGCCTTCGTCCGCAACTTCACCAGCACCTACAAGCGGGCTCCCAAGCCCAGACAGCTCTCCTTGTGCGTACAAGGCCCTGCCGAGTCCACTCGCGACTACCTCACGCGATGGGCCGAGCTCCGCAACTCTTGTGAAGGGGTGCACGAGGTGCAAGCCATAGAATACTTCACCGCCGGATGCCGAGAAGGCACCCTCCTTAAGCACAAGCTCCTCTGCGATGAGCCGACTACCCTCGACGAGCTTCTGATCATAGCGGACAACTACGCCACCGCCGACTCCTCAATGAAGACTGAGCTCCGGGTAGACGCGTCCGGGAAGGTAATCAACCCGGCGCCCAAGACGCCGGCTGGGGACGCCGGCCGATGCCCGTACCAGAATGACCACAAGCGCAAGGGCCCCGCGCCGCTCTCCACCAGTCGGCAGGTGGCCACCGTCGAAGACGAGCGGCCCGAAGGGCGGCCCGCGCCCAAGAAACCAAAGGGCGGAAGGCCGGCTTGGCAGCCGGCCTTCTCCTACGAGCAAACTCTCGACGCCCCATGCAAGTTCCACAGCGGCGCAAAGCCGTCCAACCACACAACCCGGAAGTGCCACTGGCTCACCCGAATCTCCAAAGGCGAAGGGCTCGTGCCGCCTCCGCCTGCTGGTCCGCTGCCTCCGGCTCCGCAGCTGCCGACCGCTCGGCCAGCAGTCGGAGCCGTGCACGATGAGTTCCCCGACGAGCATGCCGCCTATGTCATCTTTACCAGCCAGCCCGAGGGCCGGCGTTGCAGACGCCGAGAGCACCAAGAAGTTAGTGTGGTCGCTACCAACCCCGCCGAGCACATGCACTGGTCAGAAAAGCCTATCAGCTGGAGCCAGGCCGACCACCCAGAGGTGATGCCATCTCCCGGCTCTTATGCGTTGGTTTTGGATGCCACCCTTGCAACGGACAGACGTGCCGCCCGTTTCTCCCGCGTGCTGATAGACGGCGGGAGCAGCATCAACATCCTGTACCGTGACACCCTGGAGAAGCTGAACGTCAAGACGAAGCAACTCATGCCTACTCGGACTGTGTTCCATGGCATTGTACCTGGCCTGTCCTGCACCCCCATTGGCAAGATCAAGATTGATGTACTTTTTGGGGACAAGGAGCATTTCCGCCGAGAAGCAATATGGTTTGAAGTGGTGGACCTGGAGAGCCCCTACCATGCATTGCTTGGCCGTCCTGCCCTGGCCAGGTTCATGGCTGTTCCCCACTATGCTTACCTCAAGATGAAGATGCCGAGTGCCAAGGGCATCCTCACCGTAGCCGGCAATTACAAGAAATCTTCCGAGTGCGCTGCAGCCAGCAGCCGGCTGGCCGAGTCCCTGGTGATTGCCGAAGAAAAGAAGTTGTTGGACCGAGTCGTAGCCATGGCCAGCAAGCAGCCGGCCCTGTCCTCCGATCCCAAGGGGTGTGATGCCCAAGGATCTTTCCAGCCGGCGAAGGAGACGAAGAAGATACCTCTTGACCCCGAGCACCCAGAAAGGTTTGCCGTCATCGGGGCAAACCTAAACAGCAAATAGGAAGGCGAGCTCACCGACTTCCTGCATGGTCCCCTAAGGACATGCTGGGTGTTCCGAAGGAATTCGCCGAGCACAAGCTACACGTCCGAGAAGGCGCAAAACCAGTCAAACAACCCCTCCATTGACTGTCGGAGGAGAAAAGAAGGATTGTGGGAGAGGAGATAGCCCGGCTTCTGGCAGCCGGCTTCATTATGGAGGTTTTCTTTCCAGAATGGCTCGCCAACCCGGTCCTCGTGTTAAAGAAGAACAACAAGTGGCGCATGTGCATAGACTACACAAGCCTCAACAAGGCCTGCCCCAAAGATCCCTTTGCCCTGCCAAGGATTGATCAAGTGATAGACTCCACGGCCGGATGCGAGCTGTTGAGTTTCTTGGATGCTTACTCAGGATACCACCAGATAAAGCTAGATCCGGCTGACCGCCTGAAGACAGCCTTCATCACGCCATTCGGAGCTTTCTGCTACCTGACTATGACATTCGGCTTAAGAAATGCCGGTGCCACTTTTTAGCGTTGCATGCAGAAGTGCCTCCTCAATCAGCTCGGCAGAAATGCCCACGTCTACGTAGACGACATTGTGGTGAAGACGGAGAAGCGCGACACCTTGTTGGAGGACCTCAAGGAAACATTTGAGAACCTGCACCGGTTCCAGATTAAGCTCAACCCCGAGAAATGCGTGTTCGGAGTGCCAGCCGGCCAGCTCCTAGGCTTCCTGGTCTCTGAACGCGGCATTGAATGCAACCCAGTAAAGATCAAGGCCATTGAGAGAATGGCGATCCCCACCAAACTTCGAGACATCCAGAAGTTCACCGGGTGCTCCGCCTCCCTGAACCGCTTCATCAGCCGGCTCGGAGAGAAAGCTCTCCCCCTCTACCGCCTCATGAAGAAGACCACTCACTTCGAGTGAAATGACCAAGCCGACCAAGCTTTTCACGAGCTGAAGAAGATGCTGGCCACGCCGCCTGTCCTGGCGGCGCCGATTGAGAAAGAGCCCATGCTCCTCTACATTGCCGCAACCAGCCGGGTGGTCAGCACCGTCATCGTAGTCCAGTGCCCAGAAGAGGGCCGAGCCCAGCCGGTCCAGAGGCCGGTGTACTATTTGAGCGAGGTGCTGTCTACCTCGAAGCAGAACTACCCGCACTACCAGAAGATGTGCTATGGCGTGTACTTCGCCGCCAAGAAGCTGAAGCCCTACTTCCAAGAGCACCCCATCACGGTTGTATGCACCGCCCCGCTTGCCGAAATCATAGGCAGCCGGGATGCATCCGACCGGGTGGCGAAATGGGCCATCGAGCTGGCCCCCTACACGATCTTCTACCAGCCTCGCACCGCCATCAAGTCCCAAGCATTGGCCGACTTCCTCATCGACTGGGCCGAGACCCAGTACCTACTGCCAGCTCCCGACTCCACTCATTGGCGCATGCACTTTGACGGGTCCAAGATGCGCACCGGCTTGGGAGCCGGTGTCATCCTCACCTCTCCCAAAGGCGACAAGCTCAGATACACGCTACAAATTCACTTTGCCGCCTCCAACAACGTGGCCGAGTACGAGGCGCTCATACACGGGGTCCGGCTTGCCAAAGAGCTCGGCATACGCCGGATCCTATGTTACGGCGACTCGGACTTGGTAGTCCAGCAATCATCCGGCGACTGGGACGCCAAGGACACAAATATGGCAAGCTACCGCTTCCTCGTTCAGCAAATCAGCGGGTACTTTGAAGGATGCAAGTTCCTCCACGTACCGCGAGCCGACAACGAGCCAGCTGATACCCTGGCTCGAATAGGCTCCACTCGGCAGGCAATACCAACCGGTGTCTCTCTGCAACATCTCCTCAAGCCGTCTATCAAGCCGTCTCCAGAGTCCGATTCCATCTTCATGCCGCCTGACCTCGACGCGGCCGGATCCGGCTCGAAGAACCAAGCAGGTGACCCGGGGACTTCGATAGTCGGCCCGGGGACGTCAATAGGCGGCTCGGGGACTTCCGTAGTTACGCCCGACCCGGGGACTGCCACACCCGGCTCGGGGACTGCGGTAGTCGGTCCGGAGACTGCACCAACACAATAGGCGGCGGCCGACTCCAGCATTTCACCACCCAGCCCGCCCGCCCTGGTCGCAGTAGCCGTGTTGGCAATAGAAGAAGTCGCAGCTCCATCATGGGCTCAGTCCATCATCAACTTCCTAATAAACCAAGATCTGCCGGCTGACGAAACAGAGGCAAGACAAGTCCAACGCCGAGCCAGAGCATACACAATCGTCAACAGAGAGCTCGTCAGGCGCAGTGTCACTTGAGTCTTCCAGCGATGCGTCGAGCAAGAGAAGGGCATTGCAATCCTCAGAGACATCCACCAAGGAGAATGCGGCCACCATGCAGCCTCAAGATCGCTCGTCGCCAAAGCTTTCCGCCATGGGTTCTTTTGGCCGACTGCCTTGGATGACGCCAAGGAGTTAGTTAAACATTGCAAAGGGTGCCAAGTCTTCAGCTCCAAGCAACACATGCCGGCTTCGGCACTCAAGACCATTCCCCTCACTTGGCCCTTAGCCGTTTGGGGACTGGACATGGTGGGCCCATTCAAGACGGCGCGCGGCGGCATGACACATCTGCTTGTCGCCGTGGACAAATTCACCAAATGGATTGAGGCAAAGCCGATCAAGAAGCTGAATGGGCCGACTGCCGTGACATTCATCGCAGATATAACAACTCACTACGGCGTGCCACACAGCATCATCACCGACAACGGCACGAATTTCGCCAAGGGAGCATTGGCACGTTTCTGCGCGACGCAGGGCATCCGGTTGGACTTAGCGTCCGTTGCCCACCCGTAGTCAAACGGCCAAGTCGAGCGAGCCAACGGCCTCATCCTCTCCGGCATCAAGCCCCGACTGGTTGTGCCACTAGAACATTCGGCCGGCTGTTGGCTCGATGAGCTGCCGGCCATCCTCTGGAGTCTGTGCACTACCCCAAACAAGTCAACCGGCTTCACTCCTTTCTTCCTCGTGTACGGTGCCAAGGCGGTCATCCCAACCGACATCGAGTTCGACTCGCCTCGGGTAACCATGTACACAGAGGCGGAGGCCAAGGAAGCACGAGAAGACGGCGTCGACCTGCTGGAAGAAGGCCGGCTGTTAGCCCTCAGCCGGTCCGCCATCTACCAGCAGGGCTTGCGCCGCTACCACAGCCGGAAGTTCAAACCAAGATCTTTCCAAGAAGGCGACCTCGTGCTCCGGCTGATCCAGCGAACAGCCGGCCAGCACAAGCTCTCGGCCCTTGGGAAGGCCCCTTCGTCATCAGCAGAGCGCTGGGAAATGACTCCTACTACCTGATCGATGCACAGAAGCCGAAGGCTTGAAAGAGAGACAACTCTGGCAAAAAGTCAGAACAACCATGGAATGCCAACCTCCTCCGAAGATTTTACAGTTGAAATGCAGTATGTATCACGCTAACTTTTTTACTAAGTACGAGACAATAGGCCCCCCGAGGAGAGCTCGGGGACTGCCATCTTTTATCTATAAATGAAGAGTATCATGCTTATGATCATGTCATTACATTCACTTTTTTCGTCCGGCACCGGGTTCGACTAGTCGGCCCGGGGACTGGCCGCCTTCAGTTATATTAGAAGTCCTACCCGCGGTCAGACTAGTAGTGTGCCGGCACCCAAGCCCTCTCTTGCCAAAAGTCGCAGTTCGAAGAGCCGGCTGCCCGGCTGGCAAGAGTTAAAGGCAGGAAAGGACGCCCATAGGAAAAACGGCTAGGGACTAACGGGATAATATAACAAAAGCCGGTTATTCTCCCACCACCGACCGACTACCAGAGTAGCCGGCCGGCCGGCTTCCATTCACCTCGCTTCAATCTAAGAAAGCTCGAGTACTTGCCTTCATAAATATAGCCAAGTCCTTCCTTAGCCGCAGGCTGCAGAGCAGCTGCTGGTTGGGAAGACAGCAGCTAGGGGAAGGCGGCAAAGGAAACAGCCTAAAGATAAAAAGCATACGCGAATGGAAGCCAAACACACACATGATCATATTTACACAAAAGGCCTTCGAAAGGATAGCATTCAACATAGTTTGAATACACCCCCAGCGGGTGGAACTGCTCAAGTTTAACAAAAATTGTTCAAAAAGTAACAAGCAGGAAAAGCAAGGACGGCAGATTAAGCCAAGGGAGCGACTGGCGAGTTGGGCAGGTCGGTGGAGACGGCAGTGCTGGCTGGAGGAGTGGCCGGCTGGCGAACCTTGGCATGATCACCACCTCCCGCAGAGGGCGCGCTAGCACGCGCCTCGTTGCTGGAGGCACGGTCAGGCTGGGGCTGGTTGGCCGCTTCACTGGCCGGCTCGACGTCTTCGCCTTCCTCCCCTTCGTCGTCTTCACCTTCATCGCTGGAAGCGATCTCCTCTGCCGAGTCCTCACCCGCTGCCGGGTCCATCCCGAACCACTCCTCCGGCCGGGCAACGCCGTCGTCATTTATTTCAGGAGCGAAGACGCTGATGTCAGTGCACTTGGCGATCGTCGAGGCACGCTGAGCGATAGCCGGCCGCACCTCCTCCATCTCCTCGTCGGCCTCCGGCCGCTAGGTGCGCAGCTGGTCCAGGTTCAGCCCGGGATACCGGGCTCGGACGAACTCCAGCGCCTGCCCAGCTCCAAGCCGGGCCGCCGATGCCTTCCAGGCCACGAAGCGGCCAACCGCAACCTCCAGCCAGTCGCCAGTCCGACTCGGGGTGCGGGGAATCGTTTCGCCTGGCCAGCGGGCGGCCAACACCTGCACCCCGGTGCGCTGGAGGCGGCGGAGCATGCGGTGAGCCGGCTGCAGCCGGGCTTGGACCACCAAGAGTTTCTCCTCAAGCGTCCGGCTCGCGTCCGGCGTGATTTCAGCCCCCGCCTGCCGGCGTGCCTCGCGATGGGCCTCGATGGTTTGGGTGGCGAAGACGGAGTAGCCGGGAAAGTAGTCTGCACAGAGAACAAAAAGTAGCACAAGTCAGAACACAAATCAGGGGGCAAGGGGCAAGCAAGGAGCGAGGAAGGCGGCTTACCATCGATGAGATCCTCAATCCGCCCGAAGCCCTCGCTCAGCGCTTGTTTTGCCTCAGCCCAGCCCGCCGCTTCGGTCTCGAACTCGGCCTTCAGGGCGTCCTCGCTGTCCTGCGCCTTCTTCAGGGCCGCCTTGTGGCTCTCCTCCTGGTCGGCCAACTTCTTGGCCAGACGGTCATGCTCCAGGACCAAGGCGTTGTACTCGGCTTCCTTGGCGCGAAGGGCGGCCTGGGCCCCGTTGAGCTGCCCCCTCAAGTCGGCATTGGCTCCTGCAAGCATGAAGACAAAGGAAAAATCAATAAGGAAGAAGTCGTCAAGGAAGATCCGACCTGACTGCTCAGCAGTCAGCCCGAATCTCGGGGACTACACCCAGTGGGTGCGCTGACGCGCCCCCACAGGAGATGAACGAAACAAAGCACGCACTCCGGCTGCTGGTCAGGTCCTCGGTTTTCCGGCCCAGCTCCTGAGCCTGGGAGTTGAAGGCAGCAGCACGGAGGTTATGATACTCCTGGAAGATCAGATAGGAGGCGAGGATAAGATAGTTGTCAGGACCTACTAAGTTCCAAGCCGCCTGCGCAGCAGCCGACTCGGAACTCGGGGACTACACCCAGTGGGTGCGCTAACGCGCCCCCACGGAAGAAATCAAAAGAGCAAAACAACCAAGGCCAGAAGACTCACCCGGATGACGGCCCGTGTCGCGAGGAACTCTTGGGTGTATCACTGCAGCGAAGTGGCCTGGGCTTGAAGCCGGTTCCGGACCTCCTGGGCCGCCGCGTTCAGCTCGCCCGTCCCCCCGCTGGGAGTCCACTCGGACGTGCTGGCGCTGGCCGCCTCCAGGGCCTCCGCCGTCTGCCTGGCGCCCGCAGCTCGGTGCGGCTCCGGTGCGGAGGTACCTCCCCCTGCACGCCGGCGCAATGCCGGCTGCACCTCGAGGCCGGCCCCTGCCTCCGGCTTGCCCCCGGCTGGCTGCTCTGGCGCCGCGGCTGGTTGGCCGCTTTGGCCCGCTCCAGTCGGCACTGTCTGCGGTGCCCCCTCCACAAAGACCACGTGGTCCTCCCTCCTCTCCATCACCGGCGGGTCTTGGTCGACCTCCTCCGACGGGGGCACGGGGATGTCGGGGGCCACGGCGCGGAGGGGAACGACGAGCAGCGGAGGCTGGTTGTGCGAGGCCTCCGCCTCCGTCTCCGCGGCTGCCGCCTCCGCCCGGGCCTTGGCCTCCGCGTCGTCCTGCTCCTTCGCCGCCTGGCCGGTCCTTCGCTCCGCCGCCTCCCGCTCCTTCCGTGCCTCCCGTGCGTTCCGCTCCGTGGCCTCCCTAAGGTCGGCGCGGGGATCCACGCGGCGGGAGCCTGAGGACCCTCCAGTCGGCCCGACTACGGAGCCGCCAGGACCTCGCTCAAGGGAAGGCGGTGCCCTGCCCGGCGAGCAAAGAAAGGTTTAGAAGAGCTTCAATCGAAGAGGACAACAAAAAATATATAAGACATTCAATGACTTACGCCGAGATCGCCTGCGGCTGTTTCACCGCCTTGCGGAAGCGGGCCGCCTTCACGGCCGTTCCATCCCGCTTGGTCGCCGCCGTGGAAGCCTTGGATTTCTTCGGCCGGCTGCCGAAGAAGGTCGACGCGGCCCGACGCTTCTGCGCGCCGGCACGGGCAGCCGGCGCGGCAGATGGGCTTGCGCCTTGATGATCAAGCGCCGGCTAGCGGGGCGGGGCGGCTTCGACCTCGTCGTCGTCCGCCCAGTCCTCGAGGCCGGCCCCGAGTCCCGCGCCTCCTGCCTCGTCGCCTTCCCCCACGATGGCATCTTCCATGGCGGCCGCTCCCAGGTCCGGATCATCAGCGTCGTCCACCGTGCGGTCAGGGAGGAACTGGCGCTCTACCCCTGCGGCCCCGGCCGTCGGCGGAAGAAGAGGGTTCTGCTGAGGGCAAACCAACTGATCAGAAGTCGGCCATCATGAGGCCGGCTACAAAAAGGAAGAAAAGAAGAAAAACTTACGGCAGGCGGAGGGTTGGCACGAGAATACGGCCCCTTGCCGTATCACCAATCCTCGGCGAGCTTGCAGTTGGAGATGTAGTTCACCATGTAAGACACCTCTGCATGAGGCATCTCCCTGGTGCTCAGCCGGCACGGGTCGAAGCGGCCGCTCATCTGGCAAATCATGTGAGGCCGGCCTTGGAGCGGAAGTACTCGGCGCTCCACGAAGGCGGCCACCAGGTCGGCTCCGGTCAGGCCCTCCGACTAGATCATCACCTGGAGCCGGGAGACGGCTGCGTTCCCGGCCTGAGACAATGACCTGGCCCGGTAGCTCCACGAAGGTTGCCTCCCAGCCGACGGGCCGGCTACGTAAGCCGGCAGGTTGACGTAGTCGCCTTGCTGGGTGACGTTCTTCACGTAAAAGTAGGACTTCTGCCAGAGCTTCACCGACTGGATCAGCGGGATGGGCGGGAACGGATTGTTCTCGCCCGTCCGCCTCATGGCAATGAAGGCTCCGCAGGGGGCGGGCACGCCCGCGACAACGGTGTCGAGCTTGCTCTGGAAGAATTCTCCCCATAGCTCGAGAGAGGGGAGAACCCCAAGAAAGCCCTCGCACAGGGTGACGAAAGCCGAAAGCAGCATCACCGCGTTGGGCATGAGGTGATGCGGCTGGAGGTGGTAGAATTCAAGGAAAGCTCGAAGGAATCCGCTCGCCGGGAGGCCGAAGCCGCACAGGCAGTGCGAGCGGAAGATCACCCGCTCGCCCTCCTCCGGTGCCGGCGAAATCTCCCTCGCCGGCGCCTGACGAACCCGCAGGTAGTTCTCGCCCAGCAGGCGCCGCATCCGGCGGAGGAACTCGACGTGGTCCTCATGGACGTTGGAGCCATCCCACGAGCTCGACAACGCCATGGGAGCGACGCGGCGAGGAGCAAGATGATGCAACGGCGGAGACGCGGTGGGACCAAAGGAACCGAGAGGTCCGACGGCGGAGCGGCGCGGCAATTGGTTGCTGCGGCGACGTAGGGAAGAAGAAGGAAGGCAAGAAGGGGCGGAGCGAGGGAGAGCGTGCGAGCCTCTGCCGCTCCCCCCCTCCCCCTACTTATAGACCTGCGCGGCGGAGCCGAGGAGGCGTGGTGTGGGGGAACGTGGGATCAACTGTGCCCACTCCCCCACGTCCCGTGATTATTGCGCCCTGATGGTGTAATAAAACCGCTGCGAGAAGGCGAGCAGTCCGTGTGGGCCGCAGAAGATCCGCGCTCGGGCCGAGGCCTAGGAGTGGCGGGCCCGGGCCTACAGCGGCGTCCCATCGCGTGCGTGCGTTGGCAGGTTTTCCTTGCCACGTGGCCCGCGGGATGGCGTGCGGTCAGCTAGCAGGCCGACCCGCGTTCCCGCCTACGAGAAACGGAGCTTTCCGAAGACGGCGGCGCGCACAAGCAAAGCCGACTCCTCAGGATAGGAAGCTGACCAAGCTTCTCGTCCCTTTGTCAGCCTCGAAGCTCGATCAGCTTCGGGGACTACTGTCGGAGTAAATGACCACGGGTAGCCTAGCCGGCTCCCCCTGGCCCTTCTAAAAAAATTACGAGCCAATCCGGCCCTCAAGAATCCAAGACGTGGGGTCGCCTTCCCCTTGCAGGCTGTCTCCCAGGCCGACTATCGGAAGGCGGCCCGACTTTAGCCCACATGAAGAAAGCCGTGGGAGGGCCGGCTCCGAGAAGCCGGCCACGAGAAGGCCGACTCCAAGAGGCCGGCTCCCACCAAGCGGACAAGATCGTACCCTCGAAGTCTGCATCCACATAACAACGATGTGACGGGGCGTGGCTACAGTAAAGCCTGCCACCCTCGAATCCCGGAGCACGCCTGGCACAGTGCGCCGTACGGGGTGGCCATGACCCGTCCGGCGCGGCATTGTTGCCATGTTGACCCTGATGTCACCCACGACGGGCTGCCAGCGCGGCCCACGGGCGGTGGGCCCCTTCAGGCAGAGAGACGCCCGAAGGCGGCCAAGCCTCCCCCAGTCGGCCCGAGACGGGGCCGGCACCCCGCAGCCGGCTTGCCCTCTCCCTCGAAGGAGACGCCCCATTAAGGAGACAAGACGCGGTGAGGCTACAGTGATCGCCCGCCGGGCGGCGACGCTGTAGCCAAGCTCACCTCAGCGAAGCCCTCGTCACCAGGTCGAGGCAACAGTAACCAGCCACTGACAAGGCCCTGGACAATGGGGCCTGCCTATCGACCAAGGAGCCGGCAGCCGACGGGACCCACCAGCCGGCGGGCCCCAGCAGCCGACGCAGAAGTCTGCGAGCATAGACACAGACGGTTGGGGCCCACGCCCAGCCGGATTACCATTGTACCCCCGGGGGTGAGCCTATATAAACCCCCCGGGGCATCCATGCTAGTTTTAGACACCACATAGGGAGGAGAAGAGAGCGAGCCGTGCCCTTCTTCCTCCTCTCGCCAAATAGCTCAAGGAGCATCTTGTAGCCACTCATTCATCTAGTGATCATGCGGAGACCCCGAAGAGCAGCAGTAGGGGTGTTATCTCCACGGAGAGCCCCGAGGCTGGGTAAGATTCACCGGCGTGCATGTCTTCGCCTCATCCCGCTTCCAGGCACCGGCGACGTCTTACTGGCTCCCGCAATGATAAGCCACCCGTTGGCATATGTCGCACCTACCACCCGACACAGGTTCTTACAGAAAAGAATACTCAACTGTCCCAGGAGCTGGAAGAGTGCAAAGCCCAACTTCAGGCCGCACTGGCCGCAGCAGGGG
This sequence comes from Triticum urartu, assembly GCF_056163025.1. NCBI lineage: Eukaryota > Viridiplantae > Streptophyta > Magnoliopsida > Poales > Poaceae > Triticum > Triticum urartu. The sequence continues at coordinate 421,753,505 of NC_141877.1, read as the reverse complement.
AGCCCAAAGAGACCCCCTCTGGTAACATATCCTTCGAATGATAAGTATCATATAGAACGCGGCGTATATGCAGATCTGACGATAAAATTGCAGATGACGCTGGAGTAAATCCGGATAAGCAACAGCTCCTACGCCAGCTGAAGGCCGGTGAGAGCATGCTTACGACGGTGAGGCAGGAGAAGAATGATCTCCTAGATGCCAACACCAAGCTGGGCGTGGAACTAAAAGATGTTCGTGACCAACAGTCGGACTCTGTTAAGGAGAATCGGTGGCTTCGACGCGGCATATTTAGTAAGTGCTTGAACGAACTTTGAAAAAGAGTTCGGCGAGGAAGCTGGCTGACAAAGTTATGTCTGTAGGTATGCTAACAGGTTGTCCTGCCGAGGAAATGCCCGGTTCAGCGGGTGACCTTCTTCCCGAGCTCTCACAGCTGCACGAACGAGTTCGGCAGGTGATGCAAGGCGTCGCCCAGGCCTTGTGGCTATCCGTCTCCATACCCGAAGGCCTTGGAGAGCTTGCAGAAAAGCTGAAGGGAGCGCGGCGGCGCTTCCGATTATGGAAGATATCAGCCTACTGTCAGGGCGCTAGGAAGCCCGGGCAATGGTGAAGACACGGTACACGAAGGCTGACCCGAACCAAATGGCCGAAGTCGGACCTGTGGGGCCCGATGGGAAGGAGATCCCTGTGAGCTTAGTGTATGGCCAAGTAGAATTGGCTGCAAAGTATTCCCAACAGGACTGTAGACTAGACAACCTATTGGATGGTATTGAAGAGGAATTCAACCAGTCAAATTGACTATGTAATTTTAAAGTGACATGTATAATGCCTTCTAGCCGGATTGTAGATCGTTTGTCGTGGCGGACCTTTTCGCTTCAACCTCGGGACCCGACGGCTCAGAGTGTATCCAAATACCCTCTCGTTTATGTAAGAACTGGGGCATGTGTGGAGACCAGGCGTAGGGGTCATTAGTGCTTTATCAGACAAGTGCCCAACTAGTTATGTTATATTACATGGGTAGTAAGAAACATCTTCCAGGGAGAATAGTTCCATTAAGGGTTCCTTTCCCTGGGTAAGCATGCCCTAAAGTGCATGTCCGGACTACGATAAGAAGCGCAGAAAAAGCATCTGGGGGCAGATATGGATAATAAAAAGTCATCTTTTGTTCACCGGCCGAATACTCCCTTAAGAACGCTAGCTTTCGGCTTCACCCAGTCTGTGGTACACGTCCAGCTGACCCGGCGGTAACAATTGCAGAGGTGCTCCCCTTATGCCCTAGCCGAATTAACGGGAACGTAGGGCATAAATACAAGAGCCAGGCAACCTAGCTTGGCCAAAACTTAAGTCATATCGATGCATATAATGGTGAAAAAGGTACATGCGGAAGTATAACACATGTGTTGGGTGTGAGGCCTAGGTAAATAATTTAAGCTTCTGTGAAAGAAGCCCCCAGGTATGAAGAGTGCGGCTAGTGCATCTGTAATGTACGAGTGAGGCACAAGGTGACCGTTGCAGGCCTTGAGAAATAAAAGAAAGAAAGGGAAACAAGACAGATGATGCATATTCAGAAAATGGACAAAGGGAGGGGACTAACATAGAGTCCGGTGCTAGGCATAGAATCTTCGAAGCCTGGCTGCGTTCCATGGGTTCGGCTCGAGTCGACTAGTCGATGCATCCCGCAGTCGGTACGCTCCACCGGTCAGAACTTGGTCGATAATGAAGGGACCTTCCCATTTGGGCTCGAGCTTGTTCTTTTTCTTATCCGACAGTCGTAGAACTAGTTCGCCAACATTATAAGTTTTGGCCCGTACTTCTCTGCTTTGGTATCTGTGAGCCTGTTGCAGGTAAAATGCGGAACGGGCTTTGGCTATGTCGCGCTCTTCCTCCAAGGTGTCCAGACTGTCCTGCCGATCGAGCTCGGCTTCTCTTTCTTCGTACATGCGCACTCGAGGTGACTCATGAATTATGTCACAGGGCAGGACTGCCTCTGCGCCATACACCATAAAAAAGGTGTATATCCGGTACTACGATTTGGCATGGTCCGCAACCCCCAGAGTACGGAGTCAAGCTCCTCTATCCAATGCGTGTCAGACTCCGTTAAGGAGCGCACTAATCTGGGTTTAATGCCGCTCATTATAAGACCATTTGCTCGTTCGACTTGACCGTTGGTTTGTGGGTGATAGACTGAAGCATAATCGAGCTTGATGCCCATTTTGCTGCACCAGAGTTTTACCTCGTCGGTCGTGAGGTTCGTGTCGTTATCAGTGATGATGCTGTGGGGGACACCGTAATGGTGTACAACCCCGGATATGAAATCTATCACCGGTCCGGATTCGGCTATTTTAACCGGTTTAGCCTCTATCCATTTGGTGGATTTATCCACCATGACCAATAAGTATTTTTTCTTGTGGGTTCCCCCTTTAAGGGGTCCAACCATGTCAAGCCCCCAGACCGCGAAGGTCCATGTAATGGGGATTGTTTGGAGGGTGGTGGGTGGCATGTGGCTTTGATTTGCAAAGAGCTGGCAACTGGCGCAACGTTGGACCAAGTCCTGTGCATCTGCCCGGGCCGTTGGCTAATAGAATCATGTACGGAAGGCCTTGCTTACAAGAGCCCGGGCTCCGGCGTGATGACCGCCGAGTCCGGCGTGAATTTCTGCCAAAAGTTTCCACCCTTCCTCTTCAGAGATGCACCTTTGAAGGACTCCGGTAGCGCTTTTTTTGTACAATTCTCACTCATGGACCCTATAGGCCTTGGATCGCCGCACTATGCAGCGTGCCTCATTTTGGTCCTCCAGAAGTTCTTGTCTAGTTAGGTAGGCCAGGAATGGTTCTGTCCACGGGGCAATAATGGCCATTATTTCATGGGCTGAATGTGTTATTTCGGTGGCGGAGCCACCGATTGTGTCAGAGAGTTCGGTATTGGGTATTTTGGCCGGGTCTGGACTGTTGTTACCGGTATCCCCTTCCCATGCTACGGATGGCTTGAAGAGCCTTTCCAGGAATATGTTGGGAGGGACCGTGTCGCGTTTTGTGCCGATGCGGGCGAGGATATCCACCGCCTGATTGTTTTTCCGAGCCACATGGTGAAATTCGAGCCCCTCGAACCGAGCTGACATTTTTAGGACGGCATTGCGATAAGCTGCCATTTTCGGATCCTTGGCATCAAAGTCTCCATTTATTTGGGATATCGCGAGGTTCGAATCCCCGCGCACCTCTAGGCGTTGAATGCCCATGGATACTGCCATCCGGAGACCATGTAGAAGGGCCTCATATTCGGCTGCGTTGTTGGAGTCCGTATACATTATCTGTAGTATGTATTGAACTGAATCTCCTGTTGGGGACGTCAAAACGATGCCAACCCCCAGACCAGCCAACATTTTGGAGTCGTCAAAGTACATGATCCAGTTTGAATATGTGCCGTACTCCTTAGGGAGTTCGGCTTCCGTCCACTCGGCGACGAAGTCAGCCAAAAATTGCGATTTAATAGCTCGCCGTGGCTTGTAAGTTATGTCGAACGGGAGGAGCTCAATGGCCAATTTGGCAATCCGGCCCGTCGCGTCGCGGTTGTTTATAATATCGTTAAGTGGTACTTCCGAGGCTACCGTTATCGAACACTCTTGAAAGTAGTGTCGCAGCTTCTGGGATGCCATAAATACAGCGTATGCTATCTTTTGATAATGCGGGTACCGTGATTTGTATGGAGTAAGGACAGTGGACACATAGTAAACCGGCTTTTGAAGGGGGAATTTGTGTCCGTCCGCTTCTCGTTCGACGACGAGCATTGCGCTTACTACTTGATGAGTTGCCGCAATGTATAATAATATTGGTTTGCCAATGTTTGGCGCGTCCAGGACTGGGTTTGTTGCCAATATGGCTTTTATTTCGTTGAGTCCGGCCGTGGCGGCATCCGTCCACTCGAAGTGTTCGGTGCGCCGGAGGAGGCGATAAAGGGGTAATGCCTTTTCTCCCAAGCGTGAGATAAAGCGGCTTAGAGCCGCCACGCATCCACTCAATTTTTGTATTTGTTTGAGGTCTGTTGGGGTAGCCAACTGTGACAACGCTCAGATTTTGGCCGGATTAGCTTCAATACCTCTACTGGAGACAATGAATCCCAGGAGCTTTCCGGCTGCTATGCCAAAAACGCATTTTTCCGGGTTGAGCTTGATGTCATATGTTCGGAGGTTATCGAATGTGAGCCTCAAGTCGTCTACTAGAGATTCGACATGCTTGGTTTTGACGACCATGTCATCTACGTATGCCTCCACTGTTTTGCCGATCTGGTTTGCCAGACATGTCTGAATCATGCGCTGATATGTTGCGCCAGCGTTTTTGAGCCCGAAGGGCATTGTGTTGAAGCAGAATGGGCCGTATGGTGTGATGAATGCCGTTGCGGCTTGGTCTGGCTTTGCCATTTTAATTTGATGGTAGCCGGAGTCTGCGTCGAGGAAACACAATGAATCGTATCCTGCGGTAGCATCGATGATTTGATCGATGCGGGGGAGGGGGAAGGGATCCTTTAGGCAGGCCTTGTTAAGGTCCTTAAAATCGACGCACAAGCGCCAGGATTTGTCCTTCTTTGGTACCATCACCAGGTTTGCTAGCCAGTCCGGATGTTTTATGTCTTTGATGAATCCGGCCTCCAATAGCTTGGCTAGTTCCTCTCCCATGGCTTGTCTCTTAGGTTCGGAGAAACGCCGAAGAGCCTGCTTGACAGGCTTGAATCCTTTTAGGATATTTAGGCTGTGCTCGGCCAGCCTGCGTGGGATTCCTGGCATGTCTGAAGGGTGCCAGGCAAAAATGTCCCAGTTCTCGCGTAGGAACTCTTGCAGTGCGGCGTCGACATCTGGGTTTAATTGTGCCCCGATGGAAGCTGTTTTTGTAGGGTCCGTTGGATGGACTTGGAATTTGACTATTTCGTCCGCCGGTTTAAAGGAGGTGGACTTGGATCTTTTATCGAGTATCACGTCGTCCCTGTTCACCGTGGAGCGCAGCGCAGTTAGTTCCTCGGCCGCTAGGGCTTCGGATAGTGCCTCAAGGGCCAGTGCGGCTGTCTTATTTTCGGCGCGGAGTGCTATGTCCGGATCACTAGCAAGAGTGATGATTCCGTTGGTCCCGGGCATTTTGAGCTTCATGTACCCGTAATGGGGTATGGCTTGGAAGATTGTAAACGCCTCCCGCCCTAATAGAGCGTGGTATCCATTGCTGAACGGGGCCACTTGGAATGTAATTTCTTCGGACCTGTAATTATCCGGCGTGTCGAATACCACATCTAGTGTGATTTTCCTAGCACAGCGTGCTTCTCGACTGGGGATGATTCCTCTAAAGGTTGTGCTACTTTGCTCAATGCGGCTCCAGTCTATTTCCATCTTTTGAAGAGTTTCCTCATAGATGAGGTTTAATCCGCTGCCGCCGTCCATGAGTACCTTGGTGAGTTGAAAGCTGTCCACGATTGGACTGAGGACTAGTGCGGTTGGTGCTCGGGCTGTTCGGAATTTAGGTTCGTCACTGGCATTGAAGGTAATAGCCGTGTCACTCCAAGGATTTATTTCTGCTATGTGGCAGATTTCGGCCATGCTGCGGAGTGTTCGCTTGCGTCTATTATTTGACGCGAAGGTCTCAAAGACCGTTAACACCGTATTGTTGTCCACGGGATGGTGCTCTGTGGTATTTGGGAGGAGTAGATCCTCACCACTTCTGGCCACCTGCCGGAGTCTCCAACATGCTCTAAGGTTGTGCGTTGGTATTGCATCCGTTGTACTATGAATTTTGTAGGGTCCGTTGAGCCATCCCTCCAGTACGGTTCCTTGCCCCGTAGAGGGCTTTTGCTTTTTGGTAGTTAACCCAGGTGTATTGTGATAATGCACCCTTTTATTTCGGATTGGGTTTGTATTCAGGGCCGGATTATCCCAAAATTTTATTTCAGTTTTCCAGGCGCTTTCCATCGCACAGTACTTTCGTACTATGGACACCAAGTCGGCAAAGCGTGTAATTTCGCAGCGACTTATGGCGTTGAGGATTCCCTTGTCCGTGCAATTATTGCAGAAGAATGAAATTGCGTCTTCCTCGCGGCAGTCCTTTATCCTGTTCATGACCCGGAGGAATCTGGCCCAGTAATGGTGTACTGTTTCTTCGGGCTCTTGCCTAATTTGGGATACATCGCTTATGTTTGGGTGGGTGGGTGGAATTGAACCCGAATCCTCACCCAATCTGAGACTCAGGGGCCAAGGAGTTTCCGAACTCGGAAGTTTGGATTCTTGGATGTTTTCCAATAAATCTAGCCCGCTCCCTGACTCTAGGTTCAGGTCTTGAGTGACGTCCTCCCCTTTGCGGGTATCCGGCTTGGAGGTATCGGGAATCCGGACATAGCTAGTCCTTAAGATAGATGAGGGGTTGCCGCTTTGTTCCTCCACCACTGCAACGTGGTGGGTGACTTGGGGAGAGTTGATCTCTCTCAGATCGGTTTTAGGCCCAATCTGATCGTAGTCTGTAGAGACTCCTAGGGCCGCGATGCGATCCAAGAGCACGTTGAGGGAAGAGAGCTCCATTGGATCTAAATGCTCGGCGAGTTTCGAGTTGACGTGGAGATTGCTTTCGATGACTCGAGAAGTCATCATCGGCGCAGCGGCCGAACAGGCGGTCATAAGAAAACCACCTAGCCAGAGAGTTTGGCCGATAGCCAAAGCTCCCTTAGCAACAGTGCCGTCTTTAAAGACGGGATGAGACATCCTTCCTGGTGGCGACCGCACAGCGGAACTCTCAATGAAAGCACCAATGTCAGTGTCAAAATCGGCGGATCTCGGGTAGGGGGTCCCGAACTGTGTGTCTAGGCCAGATGATAACAGGAGGCAGGGGACACAATGTTTTACCCAGGTTCGGGCCCTCTTGATGGAGGTAAAACCCTACGTCCTGCTTGATTAATATTGATGATATGGGTAGTACAAGAGTAGATCTACCACGAGATCAGAGAGGCTAAACCCTAGAAGCTAGCCTATGGTATGATTGTATGTTGTGATTGTTGTCCTACGGACTAAAACCCTTCGGTTTATATAGACACCGGAGAGCGTTAGGGTTACACAAGGTCGGTTACAAAGGAGGAGATATCCATATCTGTATTGCCTAGCTTGCCTTTCACGCCAAGTAGAGTCCCATCCGGACACGAGACGAAGTCTTCAATCTTGTATCTTCATAGTCTAACAGTCCGGCCAATGGATATAGTCCGGCTGTCCGGAGACCCCCTAATCCAGGATTCCCTCAGCAGGGGACTTTAACGAATTTTTTCAAGCTCATGAGAAAGAGGGGGGGCACGCCCCCAACGATGTATGCAGGCTTTTAGCAGTTCGCTGAGCGATTGCGGGCTTGACGATCTCGGTTATTCGGGAGACATTTTCAGCTGGCGTAGAGGCCGAATTCGGGAGCGACTTGACAGAGCTGTCTCGAGTAGCTCTTGGGCTGATCTATTCCTAGCCTATGGTGTTTCTAATGAACCGTTTAATAAATCAGATCACCGGTCGATCCTAATTGATACTAATTTCCAGCAAGGCATTCAACCAAGGGGTCTGCCGGGACCGAGGAAATTTGAAGCGAGGTGGCTTGTGGAGGAAGATGTGGAGGTGATAGTTAAAGTGGCCCGGGATAGAGAAAAAGCCAGGGGGACCAAGCCTTACTCACAAGTGACAGGGGAGATACATGCTGCTTTGGACACTTGGGATAAAGAGACTCCAAAAGGCCCGCGAACCCGGCTAAGGAAACTTCAGAAAGAGCTGAATGAGGTGCTGTCGGGCCCGCTGTCGGACGAGGCTGTGGCTCGACAACACGATCTCCACCTGTAGATCGAGAACCTACTTGAACAAGAAGAGATATACTGGATGCAGAGAGGACGTGCGGATTGGCTCTGCCGTGGCGATCAAAACACGGATTTCTTTCACCGTGCAGCCACGGGGAGACGCAAGAAGAACTTTATCAAGAAATTGAAAGGAGAATCGGGGGACTGGATCGAGGATGAGGACCAAGTTAAGGGGCATGTGGCGCACTATTTTGGTGGACTGTTTTCCTCCGAAGTGCAAGACCCGGATCAAAGTGTCTTGGACAAGGTAAAACCCAGGGTATCTGCTGAGATGAATGAGGAGCTGATGAAGCCCTATACCTGGGAGGAAGTTAAAGGAGCATTGTATAATATTGGTGAACTCAAGGCATCGGGCCCTGATGGGTTGCATGCAGTGTTTTATAAGAGATTCTGGCACATAATTAGCGAGGATTTAATTGATGAAGTATTGTTGGCAGTAAATAATAGGAAGATACCAGAAGGATGGAACAACACTACAATTGTTCTTATCCTAAAGGTGGAGAATCCAGAGGTAATCACACAGTTCCGCCCGATAAGTCTATGCAATGTGGTTTATAAGGTGATTTCAAAACTGCTATGAAACAGGCTAAATTTTTGTTGCCCAAAATTATTTCCCCTAATCAAAGTGCCTTTGTCCCCGGCGTTTGATCACGGACAACTTCTTAGTGGCTTTTGAATCTTATCATGCTATCAAGAGGAAGAGAACGGGAAAGTTCGGAATATGTGCGGTAAAACTTGACATGCATAAGGCCTATGGCAGGGTCGAGTGGGTTTTTCTTGAGAGAAAATCATGTTTCGGCTGGGCTTCACACCAGATTGGGTTGCTCTCATTATGGAGTGTGTAAGGTCAGTGAAGTACCATGTTCGTTTTAACAACTCTCTCATAGATTTTTTTGTCCCTTCACGAGGTCTACGCCAAGGAGACCCGCTATCACCTTACTTGTTCCTAATTTGTGTGGAGGGCCTCTCAAGTTTGCTTAATCATGAGGAGGAGATTGGTGATCTGGTAGGAGTGAGAGTATGCCGGGATGCACCGGCTGTTTCTCATCTTCTCTTCGCGGATGACTCCCTCATTTTGATGTGAGCAGATGCTAGCAACGCACGAGCCTTCGCCGCGCCCTTGATGATTATTGTGCTGCCTCGGGCCAATTGGTAAGTGAGGCCAAATCGAGCATTTTCTTCAGCCCTTGTACTACGGTAGAAGTAAGGGCGGAGGTGTGCACTACTCTGAATATCATGGCAGAGGCTATAATGGACAAGTATTTGGGGTTGCCCCCGATTGTTGGGGTAGAGAGAACTGATTGTTTCCAACATATTGTGGATAGAATTCTGAATAGGATCAGAGGATGGAAGGAGAAGATGCTCTCTTTTGGAGGTAAAGAAGTGTTGTTGAAGGCTGTCATACAAGCCATTCCTTCATATGACATGCTAGTCTTTAAGCTTCCAAAACAAATTTGTAATGCGATAACAACCGCTATGTCACAGTACTGGTGGGGGATGAGGAGGATAAGAAGCACATGCACTGGTTCGCATGGTGGAAGATGTGCGTGCCAAAGAGCAATGGAGGTATGGGTTTCAGAGATGTTCACTGTTTTAACTTGGCCCTCCTAGCTAAACAGTACTGGAGATTGTTAGCAGAACTAGATTCCTTGTGTGCCAGAGTATTGAGGGCAAAATATTTCCCGGACGGAGACCTACTGAATTGCCCCCTCAAGAAAGGGAGTTCTTGCACTTGGCAGAGCTTGTGGAGTGGTGTTCAGACCTTCAAAAAAGGATACATATGGAGAGTGGGAGATGGCACACAAATAAACATATGGGATGATCCTTGGGTGGCTAGCAGCCCAAACAGGAAGGTAATGACTCCACGAGGTAATATTATTCTCACTAAAGTTTCTGAGTTGATTGACATGGAGAATCGGTGCTGGGATGAAGAACTTATCAGACATATCTTTTGGCCCATTGACGCAAATCGTATTCTGAATATACCCCTTGCAACGGGTATGATAGAGGATTTTGTTTCATGGCACTATAATAAAACTGGAAATTTTTCGGTCAAGACGGCTTACCATATGGAGTGGGATCATCAACACGGATGAAAGTTGAGACAAACAAATTCAGTATTGTCCTCAAGTACTAGTCCAGTCTGGCGCATTCTATGGAAGCTGCGAGTACCGGCAAAAATTAAAGTGCACGTGTGGCGAGCTTTGTATGGAGCAATCCCTTGCCGGGGTGTTTTGGCAAATCGACACATGATTACAACTTCGGACTACCCAATCTGTGAGTCAGACTGTGAGAGTGTTCGCCATGCGTTCTTCGATTGCCACGGTGCAGGATATTTGGACAAAGCTTGACCTGAGTTCTACTATAAATGAACTATGTGAAACTGAGTCGGAAGGAGCGTCGGTTCTAGGAGATTTGTTGTTGATGCCCAATGCCACTGTCCCGTCGCTTCCGGATGTATACAGGAAAGAGCTAGTGGCGGTAGCCGTGTGGTACATATGGTGGGAACGCCGGAGATTCACCCATGGTGAGACCATTCAGGAGCCTGCTCGCTCGGCCCAGGATATTGCAACGCTGACCAAGAATGTCATGAGAGCTATAAAGCAACGAGGAGGGCCGATCCAGAGGCATGGATGGACAAGACCAGCTCAAGGATTCGTCAGTTTAAATGTTGATGCCTCTTTTGATGCAGATAGTGGCACCGGTGGAACGGGTGCCATTATACGAGACTCCACGGGCGTGTTCATTGCGGTATCGGCATGCAGCGTTCCTTTCGTCGAGGACGCATCAACGGCGAAGGCTAGAGGCCTCAAGGACGGGCTAATCCTCGCAAACAATATTGGATGCAACAAGGTGGAGATCCGAGCTGATTGTATGGAGGTGATTGAAATCATGCAACATGGAGAGAATTTCTTAGGTCCAGCTGCAGCCATCTATGAGGAATGTGCCTTTTTATGTCGTAATTTTATTTCTGTTTCTTTCTGTCATTGCCCTAGGGAGGCCAATATGGCGGCAGATTTGCTAGCTACAAAGTCGGAGCACTTGAGAACTATTGTATGGCAGAACGAGGCTCCGGACTTTTTGCTTGATGTACTCTCAAACGATGTAGCCCTTTTCTCACATGAAATATAAACCGCCATGATGGCTTTTCCCTAAAAAAACCAGTCTCCCATACGAGCACAGTTTTTTTTTGAGCGAAACACCTGAGCCTATTTATTCATCAAATGGAAAGTTTTACATAGCCCAGGGGCTCCAAAAGCCAAAGATGACGGCCTGGCGCAAGATGTAAAGAGCTCTTAGCAATGTTATGAGCATCAACATTTTCTTCTCTCCTCTCAAATTTAAACTTAAAATCTCCTAGTTCAGCACTCAAACTCGTAACCTCCTTAATGACCATGGAATTCCCGCCGCTGCTCCCTTTCTCCATCGCATGTACAACATCCATGCAATCTGATGCAACATCTGCACGCTGGACATTAATATTCCATGCTAACAACAATGCCTCCCTACAAGTTATAGCTTCTGCACATGATGGGTCTATCACACCATTGATCACCTGGACCGAAGCACCCCAAAAGACTCCACCTTCAGTTCTGAATATCGTTGCTGCAGCACGCCAGTTATTCTGAAACGAAATTGCACCATCAACATTTGCTTTGGCAGCTCCTTCAATTGGTGGAATCCACCTCGACGGCATCACAGGATGACCAACTCCAGCAGCTCGCGGACGCTCCATGTCCCCCATCTCCGCTAGGAAATTTTCAAACGGACCCAGTTCTTTACTAGAGAGGCTTAGGGCATCTCCAGCCGTTGGCCCCGGGCAAAAAATCGTCCCCTGGGGGCGCACCGGCGCTAAATCGCGCATTGGGGGCATGATGCCCCCCCAGTCGCGGCCCCCACGGGTTTTTAAAGTGTTCAAATTCGGCGCAAACGCAACGCAAACACGGGGCGGGTTCGTTCAAATTTAAACATATTTTACAAAAAAAGGAAAAACTACCGCGGGCTATCCCCGCCGTCTCCCTCGCCGCCCGCCTCGCCGCCCGCCCACGCGGTTCTACATGCCGAGGAGGCTGTAGAACCGCGTGTAGTCACCGCCGTCGTTGTCGTCGCCCCCGCCTACGCCTCCGCCGTCCCTGCTGCATCCCTCCCCCGGTTGGCGCGGCGGGTTGGACGGTCCGGGGGCGTCGTCGTCATCGTCGCTGTCGAGGACCACGATGCCGTGCTCGTCATCGTGCCCACGCTTGCGGGCGGCGATCTCCTCTAGGGCCCGGCATTGTCAGACCATCTCGTCGCGGAGGTAGTCGTCCCGCGCCCATCGCAGGGCGTCCTCGTCGGAGAAGCCGCGCCGGGCTATCTCCTCGTACTCCGCGGGGAGGCCGGGCTCCGGCTTGGGCTCGACGAGGACGAAGCGGCCGGTGGGGGAGGCGTTGTCGCCGATGCGGATGCCGGAGCTGCGGGTGCGCGCGTTGACAGGCGTGTCCTGGGCTCCGGCTTGACGGGGCGGAGGTGGAGGCAGGGAGAGCCGCCGGACGAGGAGGAGGACCCCCCGGTCTCCATGCGCCTCGGCGTCCAGGAGCTTCCCCAGCGGTGTGAGAAGGACGGTGGAGCGGGGTACTCGAGGCGCGGCGTGTTGCCGCCCTCGATGTACTCGAGGACGGCCTCCAACGTGCGCCCAGGCACACCCCACCACCGACGCCGGCCGGCGGCGTTGAGCCTGCCGGAGGGCACGACGCCGTTGGTGGCCTCGAGCTGCTCGGCGTGACGGCGGCGGAAATAGGGCTCCCAGAGCGGGCTGTCGGGGACGTACCGTGGCCCCTCCCTCGCCGCACGCGGCAGGGACGAGCGGATGCGTGCGATCTCCGCACGCTGCACCGCGCCGGTGGGTACCGAGGGCACCGGCACGCCGCCGGGGCTGATCCTCCACGCCCTGGCACCCGCATGTCCGGCGGGACCGGGTACTCGGCCTCGAAAAGGAGGCGAGCCTCGTCCTCGTGAAGATGGCGGCGGCCGAAGCCGTTCGCCGCCGTGCCGTCGCCTGGGAAGCGCTCGGCCATGAGTGTGATGAACTGGAGACGGCGAGTGAGAGGAGAGGGAGGAACGACGACGGCGAAAGAGTGCGAGTCGTCGAGTGCGCTGGGGCGCGTCTTATATAGGCCAAGGCGCCGCCCGTGCGCGTGCCACCGTGTGTACGCGTGGCGGGCGAGGGAGGGCGAGGGACGCGCGTCATCCGGTCTTCACTGCGCCGCCCGTGAGGCATCAATGGCGCAGGCTGACCGGCGCGGCAGCGCGCGGCAACTTTGGCATTGATTCGCCGCGGGAAACGAGGCGATGAGGACGACGAAGGGACGAGAAGAGAGCCGTGTCCCTGACGCGGCGGGCCCACGGCTTTTTCGCGCCAAAACAGTTCGCCCCGGCGCCCCCGGACGCCCCCCAGCGCGCCGGGTTCGGCCTGAGTCCGTCGGCGCTGTTTTCGGCCCAGGCCGGCGAAAATCGGGCTCCTGAGGGCGCGACTGGGCCGATTTTTCGACGCCGGCGCAAAAAAAACGCCTGGGGAGGCCTTCCTAGGGGCGCGGCTGGAGATGCCCTTAGTAAACTACTTCCTCCGTCTGGGCTTATTGAGCCAGAGGGCATGCACGTCCAATTTTTAATGCCGCCCATTGGAGATAATTACATCTATAGTCCCTGTACTCTCCGGCATGTAACATCATGGTCCTCGAACTCGCGGAGTGCTACACTACGGTCGTCAAACATGAGAATACGCTTCAATATGGTTCTGACTATGTCTCCTGCTACTCCCTGCAATACCGTATAAGTGTGGGCTCTGTATGTCAGATTGTGAGAGAGAAAATTGATGGAAAAAAACATTCACATAGGATTCGAACCTGAGACAATTCGTTAGAAAATAGCCAAGCTAACCATTGATCCACTCCATTCCTGATGTGAACCACTGATCTAAAGTACCTATAAGTCCATTTTTGTATCACGCCATTAGCAGTACATATAATTAAGTCGGCCCAGAAACGTACCATACCTTTTTTTAAATTATCTTCAGGCAATTTTCCTGGTGCTTATTCCATTTTTTGTTTTATTTTAACAAGTTGCTGTTAATTTTCCCTTTTCCATATAAATAAATCATGTTGTATCTATATTCTGTTCTTATTATCTTTATGCCTTAAAGAGGTAAACATGACTTATAAAATTATTCTGATGTAAAAAAAGTGTAGCAAAATTTATGTATCTTCATTCAGGACCACAAGCACGGGTATTGTAACATCTCAAATTTTCAATTTGAAATGTTATACACTAGATCATCATGCATATCATATTTTATTTTGCATTTTGGTTGATCCTATAAATTCTAGCAACTCAATGACCCACGGAGAGAGTTGGGGATTTCGTTATTTTCATATTTGAGTTTTCTCAAATTTTGAGAATAGGATCATTTGATTTTATTTATTTTATCATCAATTATTTCTATTACAAAAATATGAGAGAGGGAATAAAATGACTTTCCCAAAATAAAGAAATATTGAGGATTTAATAATAAAATCAAATAAGATTTTATTTCGGAGTTTTTCGGTGTTTTATTTGAATTTAGGAAAAAAGTGTGTTTTCAAAATTGTATTTAGGGCCCAAATAAATGTTCACCTTGTGCGTCTTGATTTTAGAAGCCCGTGAAAATTTATGTCGGAATTTTTGGAGTCCGTTTAGTATTTCTTTTTATTTTTCTTCCGAGCGGAATAAAAAAACGGACCGACTTAACGGGCCGTGTCCAACCTGGACACCGACCGGGAGGCCTTTATAAGCTGAGGCCCGGCCCCGGGGGAAACCCTAAAGCGCCCTAAGCCGCCGCCACCCTAAGAAGCCGCCGTCGCCGACATCCACCGCCGGATCTCGTCACCGAGGTTCGTCGCGCCCCGTTTTCCGTGCCAAAAAAAAGAGAAAAAAAAGAAAAAAATCAGCGTTCGTTGTTTTTCTTTTTCTCGGATTAAATCCGCGATTTTTCTGATCGCGATTCCTGATCCGATTTTCGTTTTAGTATAACTTTTCGCTCGTTTATCGGAATCAGGCGATTCAAGCGCCTAGGGATTCGTCTCGAAACCCTCTATCCGTTTAACAAACTTAAACAAGATTTTGCTACTGTAAAATTTGCCCTAGATCCATATTACTAGAATGAAGTTGTTTCTTTCGCCGTTTGACTTTCGTTGCTTCGTTCGATTTGATTCTTTTTGCCAACCGGAGTTCTTAAGTTGAACCTTCTGGTTAGATCTTTTATTTGAGTTTTACCTGTGCATTAGATGAGTACTTATTGTATGCTTGTTTGTTTGTCTGCGATAGAATACCCGGAGTGCGCCGCTTGTTACTTCGAATCGTTAGGTTTCCCGGATCATCAGCAAGGCAAGTAACACTTTGATCATACCTTTTCTACTACCCAGTTTTATTGCATTAGATAAATCCTCACACATTGCATGATTAGGATCTAAGTAAATTGTGGGATGGGAAGTAGATGAGGTAGTACTTATTACCTGTTTATTATCAAACCTTTGGGAGTTACTTCTACGTTTGCTTATTATGCCATGCTATGCTAGTAGACGTGGATTGGGTGAGTGATATCCATGACAGATGTGAGATTATTAATTAATGGTTTATCTAAGGTGGCAACTTAAACACACATCTCGGTGGATTGAGGCACCTGGGTATTCCAGGACTTGCCTGTTTTTCTTTTGGACCGCCACCCAGGGTCAAAGGGATCATGAGACTATTCATACTAGAAACTTCCGTGTGCAGCCACAAGCTATTATGGGCTCTAGCATAGTTGACTAAGTTGTGCGAACTCTTACAGTGGTAGACTAGCAGATGTAGGGGGTGTAGGTGGTACGGTCTACCCGATCGTAAGGTGCTAGTGCTTCTGAAAGACCATGTCTCGGTCATCCGTCTTCTCAAACACCATGTATTGCGAGAAACCAAACGGAGGCGATCGAGTCTTGTGGGGAAAAGTGCGCAAACCTCTGCAGAGTGTAATAAACTAATCATGGTTAGCCGTGTCCCCGGTTATGGACATCTTGAGTATCTAGTACTTGGATTATCATGTGAATCTCAACATGTTACCCTAAATTAATTTTATTGGGTTATGTTTAATGATGATGCTTAATTGGGATTGAGAATGTTGTCAACCATTCTCAATGTTTAACAACCACCATGATAGTAATTAAATTTTATTCCTTTGAAGTAGGGAAAAATTGGCTTTACGCAAAACTATAATCATAGAGCTTTCTATGTGTTACCTTGCCAGCATATTCCATGTGCTGACCTGTTTTCGGGCTGCAACGTTAATGTTGCAGACTTTTCAGATGACGATTAAGGAGTTTTTAGGTTGTGGTTCTATACTCAGTGATGCCGTTGGAGTTTATGGACTCACTTATCTTCCAAGCCTTCCGCTGTTATCGTTATTAGATGGCCTTAAGCCATATTTATTGTAATAAGTTCTCTTTTGAGACACTCGATGTAATAAGTGTGTGATTGCTACTCTGCTATAAATCCTCCGAGTATGGTGTGGTGTCAGTATTACTGATCCAGGGATGACACCGGAGCACAGAGATCAGACTGTTTGAGGTCTGGTCGCTACAGAGATGGTATCAGAGCACACGCTGACTATAGGACACGACCACCAAGTTAGAGACCTAGATCACTATTCACTCTCTTCTCTTCTGACCTCTCATCTTTTCTACTCTTTAGGATGGCGGATGCAAGGAACAAGTTCACACAACCGGATGAAGATACACCCTTTGGACGTCACTTGAAGGAAGTCACTAGATACCTGAACATAGGAGTACCAAGTTTCACCGGAACCTACAACGCCACTTTACCTGAAGAAGAGCGCTGGATGATTCAAGTTCAAGTTCCAGGAATGATATTCATGCCAGTCACTGAGCCCATAGAGTTTTCTTTTGATGCACCAACTTGGAGTCTAGGAAAGAGCATGGCAGCTCACATCGCCATGGGACGCATTGGAGAAGTCTACCGCAAGGATCTCAAGGATACTATCTACCAGATTTGTGGGCGCCGAGATGAACACTGGGAGATGATCAGCACCAGGAAGGATAGATCAATCGCAGCTTTTATCCAGGAGTTAAACCAGCACATTTGACGATAGGAGAACCAGATGTGCGCCGACATGATAGATCTGAAGAAGGCTAAGATTAGAATCAAGGAACTGGAGGAAGAACTCAAGGCTACACGTGAAGATTATGAAGAGGAAATTGAAGTATTGGTGGAGAAGAATGACGACCTGATCAAGAAGATTGGAATATTTATGGGAGGCCCTACACCAGTGGATGAAGACGAAGAACCCCAGGAGATTAGCCCGGAAGACTACATCATCATCGACGGCACCGACTCGGAAGCGGATAGTAGCGATGATGACTATGTTGATGAAGCTGCAGCAGATATTATGGAGTCAATGACCGTAGAATATTTCTAGTAGACCACCTCATTAGTAGTAGTAGTCCACCATGTAAATATAGTAGTCCGAGCACCTTTGCAATAGTTAGATCGATTGTATGCCCTTGTTTGATTGATTGAAGTGAATTGTTTGCTTTTGCCTCATGTGCATATGGGTAGTGTTTTCTCTTTAGACCCCCTCTATTCTTATATCTCATCTTTTCTAAACCCTCAGATGCCTCTGAGACGTGACCCCGGATTTGCCTTTCCATCGGAGCTCACCCAGTTGATCCAGCAACAGAACACATTGATGCAGTTGCTAGTCCAGAATCAGAATCAGGGGAACAACAACAATAACCCACCACCACCACCACCACCTGTTGACCACTTAGCCCGTTTTCTTAGGCTGAATCCGCCGGTGTTTTCCAGTAGTACCGAGCCGATAGTAGCAGATGATTGGCTCCGCAAGACAGCTAGGGAATTGACCACAGCAGGATGCACAGATGCGGAGAAGGTGAAGTCTGCCGCACATCAGTTAGAAGCACCCGCAGCATCATGGTGGGAGAATTTCACAGCCACTTTCCCAGTTGACACTGTCACATGGGACCAGTTTCAGCAGGCTTTTCGTACTGCACACGTTTCAGCAGGAGCTATGGCCATGAAGAAGCGTGAGTTCCGCAACTTGCGCCAAGGAGGACGGACAGTTGGCCAGTATGTGGAGGACTTTAGTAAGTTAGCACGTTATGCCCCAGATGACGTCGCTACGGATGCAGCTAAGCAGGAGAAGTTTCTGGAAGGACTGAATGATGAGCTGAGCATGCAGTTGATGGTAGCAACCTTCAACAACTACCAGGAGTTGGTAGATCGTGCTCTTATGATTGAAGGGAAGCAGTAGCAGATTGAGAATCGCAAGAGGAAGTATGGACAAGGAAAATACAATTCAAGAGCTCAGCAGAAGCCACGTTTTACCCCTAGACCGGGAGGACATTTTCAGCATACCCATGGAGAAGGTAGCTCGCACAAGCACAATGGCACCAAGAATGGTAATGGCAATGGAGGAAGCAACGGACAGAACCGCACCAACCCCTCAACCCCAGCCAAGAAGGACCTAAGCCAAGTCACTTGTTTTAAGTGTTCGAAGACCGGATATTATGCCAATGAATGTCCTGAATTACAAAATGGAAATAGCAATGGAAGTTCTGGGAAGAAGCCGAACCCTTTCAACAGGGGACAAGTGAACCACGTTAGCGTGGAGGAGGTTGAAGCTCAGCCCGATGCAGTAATAGGTAAGTTTTTGGTTAAGTCATTTACTGCACTCGTTCTTTTGATACTGGCGCATCGCATTCATACATCTCAAGGGGATTTGTGGATAAGTATAACCTATCAACCCAAGCCCTTAGGTCACCAAAGTTAGTAACCTCGCCCGGAGCAGAGTATGTG
Organism: Triticum urartu; assembly: GCF_056163025.1. NCBI lineage: Eukaryota > Viridiplantae > Streptophyta > Magnoliopsida > Poales > Poaceae > Triticum > Triticum urartu. Next base: position 421,734,782 of record NC_141877.1, on the reverse strand, counting down.
GCTAGTCTATGGTGTGATCGGTTACCATTAAGGATTGGTAACTATGTTTTTCCCTCAGACCTAATAGTATTGGAATCTCAAGGATTGGATGTGATATTAGGCATGGATTGGTTATCAAAGTATGAAGGGAATATTGAATGTGCTAGTAAGTCAATTTTGCTTACCACACTAGAAGGGAGAAGGATCAAGTATGTATCCCGACATGTGCCAAAGAGGACTCAAGTAAATTGCCTAACAGGAGTTGTGCAGGAGGAAGTACCAGTGGTAAGGGATTTTCCCGATGTATTTCCAGAGGAGTTGCCAGGCATGCCACCGGATAGAGATATTGAGTTTTTGATTGAGCTATTGCCAGGCACAGGGCCAATATCAAAGAGACCATATAGGATGCCAGCAAAGGATTTGGTGGAAATTAAGAAGCAGATTAAGGAGTTACTGGATAAAGGATATATTCGCCCAAGTTCTTCACCTTGGGGATCGCCAGTACTACTTGTGGAGAAGAAGGATGGATCGTTAAGGATGGTTGTTGATTATCGAGGATTGAATGAAGTAACGATCAAGAACAAGTACCCACTACCAATGATCAATGATCTGTTTGATCGGTTGCAAGGAGCTAAGGTATTTTCCAAGATCGATCTGCGATCAGGATACCACCAGTTGAAGATTCGAGAACAGGATATTCCGAAGACAGCTTTTACTACCAGGTATGGGCTGTACGAGTATACCGTTATGTCATTTGGTCTGACTAACGCACCTGCCTATTTTATGAACATGATGAAAAAAGTGTTTATGGAGTTTTTGGATAAGTTCGTCGTAGTGTTCATTGATGATATCCTGGTTTATTCGAAGAATGAAGAGGAACATAAGGAGCATTTGCGTTTGGTACTTGGAAAGCTTAGAGAACATCAATTATATGCCAAGTTCAGCAAATGTGAGTTTTGGTTGAAGGAAGTAGGATTCCTCGGACATGTTATATCTGGAGAAGGTATAGCAGTAGATCCCGCTAAAGTTGAAACCGTGACCAAGTGGGAAGCCCCAACAACAGTTGGAGAGATCCGGAGTTTTCTTGGACTCGCAGGATACTACCGGAGATTTATTGAGAATTTCTCAAAGATTGCGAAGCCTATGACTGAGTTGTTAAAGAAGGATACCAAGTTCAGATGGACAGAGGAATGTGAGGCTAGTTTCCAGGAGTTGAAGAAACGCTTAGTTACCTCACCAGTATTGATCTTGCCAGACCAGACCAAGGATTATGAGGTCTATTGCGACGCTTCACGTCGAGGACTTGGAGTAGTGCTTATGCAGGAAGGGAGAGTTGTTTCATATGCCTCAAGACAACTGAAACCTCATGAGTTGAATTATGCCACGCATGATTTGGAGTTAGCAACCGTAGTGCATGCATTGAAGACATGGAGACATTTTCTCATTGGAAATCATTGTGACGTGTACACGGATCATAAGAGTTTGAAGTACATTTTCACCCAGAAGGAGTTAAATCTCAGACAAAGGAGATGGTTGGAGCTTATCAAGGATTATGATATGAAATTGCATTATCATCCTGGAAAGGCTAACGTAGTAGCAGACGCATTAATCCGCAAGAGCCATGTCAATAAGTTAATGACGGGAGAAATACCAAGGGAGTTAGCAGAAAATCTTCGTGAACTATGTTTGGAAATAGTTCCGAGAGGCTATGTAGCAGCATTAGAGATTCAGTCAACTTTGATGGATAGAATCAGAGAAGCTCAGAAAGCTGACAAAGAGATTGCCGCTATAAAGGAGAAACTGAGCAAAGGAAAAGCTAAAGGATTTCGTGAGGATGAGCACGACACCCTATGGTTTGAAGACCGTGTTTACGTTCCCAATGACCCGGAGATCAGGAAGTTGATACTGCAAGAGGCACATGACTCACCATATTCGATTCACCCAGGAAATACCAAGATGTATTTGGATTTGAAGGATATTTTCTGGTGGAACGGAATGAAGAAGGATATTGCGGAGTATGTAGCAGTTTGTGATGTATGTCAGAGAGTAAAGGCAGAGCATCAGAAGCCAGCAGGATTGTTACAACCATTGCCGATACCCGAATGGAAGTGGGATAAGCTAGGCATGGATTTTATCACGGGATTGCCCAGGACTCGTTCAGGCTATGACTTGATTTGGGTTGTAGTCGATCGATTGACGAAAGTAGCTCATTTCATCCCAGTAAAGACCACTTACACCAGTGCTAAGTTGGCAAAGATATACATGACCAGAATCGTATGTCTGCATGGAGTTCCAAGGAGTATCGTATCAGATAGAGGAACCCAGTTTACCTCAAAGTTCTGGAAGCAGTTGCACGAAACTTTGGGTACCAGGCTAGAATTCAGTACGGCTTTTCATCCACAGACAGATGGACAGACCGAGAGAGTCAATCAGATTTTGGAGGATATGCTGAGAGCTTGTGCGCTAGATTACGGATCTAGTTGGGACGATAATTTGCCATATGCAGAGTTCTCTTACAACAACAGTTACCAAACCAGTTTGAAGATGGCCCCTTTCGAAGCTTTCTACGGAAGGAGGTGCAGGAGACCGCTGTCATGGGACGACGTTGGAGTCCGCCAGTTGTTTGGACCTGACTTGATTAAAGAGTCTGAACAGAAGGTGAAGTTGATTCGCGATAGGCTCAAGGTAGCCCAGTCCAGACAGAAGAGTTATGCGGATTCTAAACGCAAGGAGACAGTTTACGAAGTCGGAGATAGAGCTTATCTTCGAGTATCTCCACTTCGGGGAACAAAGCGTTTTGGAGTAAAAGGGAAGTTAGCACCACGATTTGTAGGACCATATCGAGTTTTGGAGCGTATGGGAGAAGTGGCCTACAAGTTTGAATTGCCCGAAGGATTGTCAGGAGTTCATGATGTGTTCCACGTTTCTCGGTTAAAGAAGCGTCATGCGGAGATGGCTGACATACCGTTCAGAGACACAGTGCCTTTGAAAACTATTCAGTTGGATAACGATTTGACCTACGAGGAGAAACCAGTCAAGATTCTCGAGTTTGCCAGCCGAGTTACCCGCAGCAAGGTTATTAAGTTTTGCAAAGTTCAGTGGAGCCACCACCCAGAGGATGAAGCCACCTGGGAACGAGAGGAAGATTTTCTCAAAGACCACCCTCACCTATTTTCTAGCCAACCCGAATCTCGAGGGCGAGATTCATCTTAAGGGGGGTAGGTTTGTAACATCCCAAATTTTCAATTTGGAATGTTATACACTAGATCATCATGCATATCATATTTTATTTTGCATTTTGGTTGATCCTAGAAATTCTACGCAACTCAATGACCCACGGAGAGAGTTGGGGATTTCGTTATTTTCATATTTGAGTTTTCTCAAATTTTGAGAATAGGATCATTTGATTTTATTTATTTTATCGTCAATTATTTCTATTACAAAAATATGAGAGAGGGAATAAAAATGACTTTCCCAAAATAAAGAAATATTCAGGATTTAATAATAAAATCAACTAAGATTTTATTTCGGAGTTTTTCGGTGTTTTATTTGAATTTAGGAAAAAAGTGTGTTTTTCAAAATTGCATTTAGGGCCCAAATAAATGTTCACCTTGTGCGTCTTGATTTTAGAAGCCCGTGAAAATTTATTTCGGAATTTTTGGAGTCCGTTTAGTATTTCTTTTTATTTTTCTTCCGAGCGGAATAAAAAAAACGAACCGACTTAACAGGCCGTGTCCGACCTGGACACCGACCGGGAGGCCTTTATAAGCCGAGGCCCGGCCCCGGGGGAAACCCTAAAGCGCCCTAAGCCGCCGCCGCCCTAAGAAGCCGCCGCCGCCGACGTCCGCCGTCGGATCTCGCCGCCGAAGTTCGTCGCGCCTCGTTTTCCGTGCTGAAAAAAGAGAAAAAAAAGAAAAAAATCGGCGTTCGTCGTTTTTATTTTTCTCGGATTAAATCCGCGATTTTTCTGATCGTGATTCCTGATCCGATTTTCGTTTTAGTATAACTTTTCGCTCGTTTATCGGAATCAGACGATTCAAGCGCCTAGGGATTCGTCTCGAAACCCTCTATCCGTTTAACCAACTTAAACAAGATTTTGCTACTTTAAAATTTTTCCTAGATCCAGATTACTAGAACGAAGTTGTTTCTTTCGCCGTTTGACTTTCGTTGCTTCGTTCGATTTGATTCTTTTTGCCAACCGGAGTTCTTAACTTGAACCTTCTGGTTAGATCTTTTATTTGCGTTTTACATGTGCATTAGATGAGTACTTATTGTATGCTTGTTTGTTTGTCTGCGATAGAATACCCGGAGTGCACCGCTTGTTACTTCGAATCGTTAGGTTTCCCGGATCATCAGCAAGGCAAGTAACACTTTGATCATACATTTTCTACTACCCAGTTTTATTGTATTAGATAAATCCTCACACATTGCATGATTAGGATCTAAGTAAATTGTGGGATGGGAAGTAGATGAGGTAGTACCTATTACCTGTTTATTATCAAACCTTTGGGAGTTACTTCTACGTTTGCTTATTATGCCATGCTATGCTAGTAGACGTGGATTGGGTGAGTGATATCCATGACAGATGTGAGATTGTTAATTAATGGTTTATCTAAGGTGGCAACTTAAACACACATCTCAGTGGATTGAGGCACCTGGGTATTCCAGGACTTGCCTGTTTTTCTTTTGGACCGCTACCCAGGCTCAAAAGGATCATGAGACTATTCATACTAGAAACTTCCGTGTGCAGCCACAAGCTATTATGGGCTCTAGCATAGTTGACTAAGTTGTGCGAACTCTTACAGTGGTAGACTAGCAGATGTAGGGGATGTAGGTGGTACGGTCTACCCGATCGTAAGGTGCTAGTGCTTCTGAAAGACTATGTCTCGGTCATCCGTCTTCTCAAACACCATGTAGTGCGAGAAACCAAACAGAGGCGATCGAGTCTTGTGGGGAAAAGTGCGCAAACCTCTGCAGTGTGTAATAAACTAATCATGGTTAGCCGTGTCCCCGGTTATGGACATCTTGAGTATCTAGTACTTGGATTATCATGTGAATCTCAACATGTTACCCTAAATTAATTTTATTGGGTTATATTTAATGATGATGCTTAATTGGGATTGAGAATGCTGTCAACCATTCTCAATGTTTAACAACCACCATGATAGTAATTAAATTTTATTCCTTTGAAGTAGGGAAAAATTGGCTTTACGCAAAACTGTAACCATAGAGCTTTCCACCAGCCAAATATGCATATAGTATAGCTGTTTCATTCCATTACTCTCTATGTGTTACCTTGCCAGCATATTCCATGTGCTGACCCGTTTTCGGGCTGCAACGTTAATGTTGCAGACTTTTCAGACGACGATTAAGGAGTTTTTAGGTCGTGGTTCTATACTCAGTGATGCCGTTGGAGTTGATGGACTCACTTATCTTCCAAGCCTTCCGTTGTTATCGTTATTAGATGGCCTTAAGCCATATTTATTGTAATAAGTTCTCTTTTGAGACACTCGATGTAATAAGTGTGTGATTGCTACTCTGCTATAAATCCTTCGAGTACTGTGTGGTGTCAGCATTACTGATCCAGGGATGACACCGGAGCACAGAGATCAGACTGTTTGAGGTCTGGTTGCTACAGGCATTTATTTCGAATCCTCATTGTATTTTTAAATACAAAATTATTTAAAAATTTGACAGCTTGTATTTTACATAGTGTCCAGCGTGGTTTTAGAAAATATTATAATTTTATCCAACCCTACGCCCAATTACAGATTTTCCTATTTTTCTATTTTCAAGTTTGTCTTTTAAACTTTTCCCATTTAAAAAATAAATATAAGAAAAAACTAGAATAAATATTAATACGTTATTTACCTATATTAGTATTTTTTATAAAATAAAAAGGGAAAATAAACATGAAATTGTTTTTTTAGATCTAACGCGAAATTGGTAAATAAAATACAAAGGAAACCAGTAGAATACGAGGAGAGGTACGTTACCATATATGTGATGCCAGGAACTTGTTTATTAGCTAGAAATGATGCGTGGTCTAGTGTGAAGGTTAGCTTGGCTGTCAGGTATGCATTCGATGCCGTATATAAAGGAGCAAGGGGTGGGGTGCGGCCGGCCCTAGGAGGAGGCGCGCAGGAGGAGTCCTACTCCTACCGGGAGTAGGACTCCCCCTTTCCCTAGTTGGATTAGGACTTGGGGGGAAGGAGGAGAGGGAAGAAAGGAAAGGGGGGGCGCCGCCCCCCTCCTTGTCCAATTCGGACTTGGGGGGGGGGAGGGGCGCGCGGCAGCCCCTAGGCCTCCTCTCCTCTTCCTCCACTAGGCCCATTAAGGCCCATTAGGTTACCGGGGGGTTCCGGTAGCCTCCCGGTACTCCGGTAAAATGACGATTTCACCCGGAACACTTCCGATGTCCAAACATAGGCTTCCAATATATCAATCTTCATGTCCCAACCATTTCGAGACTCCTCGTCATGTCCCCGATCTCATCCGGGACTCTGAACTCCTTCGGTACATCAAAACTCATAATATAACTGTCATCGAAACCTTAAGCGTGCGGACCCTTTGGGTTCGAGAACAATGCAGACATGACCGAGACACGTCTCCGGTCAATAACCAATAGCGGAACCTGGATGCTCATATTGGCTCCTACATATTCTACGAAGATCTTTATCGGTCAGACCGCATAACAACATACGTTGTTCCTTTTGTCATCGGTATGTTACTTACCCGAGATTCGATCGTCGGTATCTCAATACCTAGTTCAATCTCGTTACCGGCAAGTCTCTTTACTTGTTCCGTAATACATCATCTCGCAACTAACTCATTAGTTGCAATGCTTGCAAGGCTTAAGTGATGTGCATTACCGAGAGGGCCCAGAGATACCTCTCCGACAATCGGAGTGACAAATCCTAATCTCGAAATACGCCAACCCAACAAGTACCTTCGGAGACACCTGTAGAGCTCCTTTATAATCACCCAGTTACATTGTGACGTTTGGTAGCACACAAAGTGTTCCTCCGGTAAACGGGAGTTGCATAATCTCATAGTCATAGGAACATGTATAAGTCATGAAGAAAGCAATAGAAACATACTAAACGATCGGGTGCTAAGCTAACGGAATGGGTCAAGTCAATCACATCATTATCCTAATGATGTGATCCAGTTAATCAAATTACAACTCATGTCTATGGTTAGGAAACATAACCATCTTTGATTAACGAGCTAGTCAAGTAGAGGCATACTAGTAACACATTGTTTGTTTATGTATTCACACAAGTATTATGTTTCCGGTTAATACAATTCTAGCATGAATAATAAACATTTATCATGATATAAGGAAATAAATAATAACTTTATTATTGCCTCTAGGGCATATTTCCTTCAGTCTCCCACTTGCACTAGAGTCAATAATCTAGTTCACATCGCCATGTGATTTAACAGCAATAGTTCACATCACCATGTGATTAACACCCATAGTTCACATCGATATGTGATGAACACCCAAAGGGTTTACTAGAGTCAGTAATCTAGTTCACATCGCTATGTGATTAACACCCAAAGAGTACTAAGGTGTGATCATGTTTTGCTTGTGAGATAATTTTAGTCAACGGGTCTGTCACATTCAGATCCGTAAGTATTTTGCGAATTTCTATGTCAACAATGCTCTGCACGGAGCTACTCTAGCTATTTGCTCCCACTTTTAATATGTATCTAGATTGAGACTTAGAGCCATCTGGATCAGTGTCAAAACTTGCATCGACATAACCCTTTACGATGAACCTTTTTGTCACCTCCATAATCGAGAAACATATCCTTATTCCACTAAGGATAATTTTGACCGCTGTCCAGTGATCTACTCCTAGATCACTATTGTACTCCCTTGCCAAAATCAGTGTAGGGTATACAATAGATCTAGTACATATCATGGCATACTTTATAGAACCTATGGATGAGACATAGGGAATGACTTTCATTCTTTTTCTATCTTCTGCCGTGGTCGGGCTTTGAGTCTTACTCAATTTCACACCTTGTAACACAGTCAAGAACTCTTTCTTTGACTGTTCCATTTTGAACTACTTCAATATCTTGTCAAGGTATGTACTCATTGAAAAAAACTTATCAAGCGTCTTGATCTATCTCTATAGATCTTGATGCTCAATATGTAAGCAGCTTCTTCGAGGTCTTTCTTTAAAAAACTCCTTTCAAACACTCCTTTATGCTTTGCAGAATAATTCTACATTATTTCCGATCAACAATATGTCATTCACATATATTTATCAGAAATGTTGTAGTGCTCCCACTCACTTTCTTGTAAATACAGGCTTCACCGCAAGTCTGTATAAAACTATATGCTTTGATCAACTTATCAAAGCGTATATTCCAACTCCGAGATGCTTGCACCAGTCCATAGATGGATCGCTGGAGCTTGCATATTTTGTTAGCACCTTTAGGATTGACAAAACCTTCTGGTTGCATCATATACAACTCTTCTTTAAATCCATTAAGGAATGTAGTTTTGTTTATCCATTTGCCAGATTTCATAAAAATGCGGCAATTGCTAACATGATTTGGACAGACTTCAGCATCGCTACGAGTGAGAAAATTTCATCATAGTCAACACCTTGAACTTTGTCAAAAACCTTTTTCGACAAGTCTAGCTTTTGTAGATAGTAACACTACTATCAGCGTCTGTCTTCCTCTTGAAGATCCATTTATTCTCAATTGCTTGCCGATCATCGGGCAAGTCAACCAAAGTACACACTTTGTTCTCATACACAGATCCCATCTCAGATTTCATGGCCTCAAACCATTTCGCGGAATCTGGGCTCATCATCGCTTCCTCATAGTTTGTAGGTTCGTCATGGTCAAGTAACAAGACCTCCAGAACATGATTACTGTACCACTCTAGTGCCGATCTCACTCTGGTTTACCTACGAGGTTCGGTAGTAACTTGATCTGAAGTTACATGATTATCATCATTAGCTTCCTCACTAATTGGTGTAGTAGTCACAGGAACAGATTTCTGTGATGAACTACTTTCCAATAAGGGAGTAGGTACAGTAATCTGGGCTCATCATCGCTTCCTCATAGTTCGTAGGTTCGTCATGGTCAAGTAACATGACCTCCAGAACAGGATTACTGTACCACTCTGGTGCAGATCTCACTTTGTTTACCTACGAGGTTCGGTAGTAACTTGATCTGAAGTTACATGATCATCATCATTAGCTTCCTCACTAATTGGTGTAGTAGTCACAGGAATAGATTTCTGTGATGAACTACTTTCCAATAAGGGAGTAGGTACAGTTACCTCATCAAGTTCTACTTTCCTCCCACTCACTTCTTTTGAGAGAAACTCCTTCTCTAGAAAGGATCCATTCTTAGCAACGAATGTCTTGCCTTCGGATCTGTGATAGAAGGTGTACCCAACAGTCTCCTTTGGGTATCCTATGAAGACATATTTCTCCGATTTGGGTTTGAGCTTATCAGGATGAAACTTTTTCACATAAGCATCACAACCCAAAACTTTAAGAAACAACAACTTTGGTTTCTTGCCAAACCATAGTTCAGATTGTGTCGTCTCAATGGATTTAGATGGTGCCCTTTTTAACGTGAATGCAGCTGTCTCTAATGCATAACCCCAAAACGATAGTGGTAGATCGGTAAGAGACATCATACATTGCACTATATCCAATAAAGTACAGTTATGACGATCGGACACACCATTATGCTGTGGTGTTCCAGGTGGCATGAGTTTGTGAAACTATTCCACATTGTTTTAATTGAAGACCAAACTCGTAACTCAAATATTTGTCTCTGCGATCAGATCGTAGAAACCTTATTTTCTTGTCACGATGATTTTCCACTTCACCCTGAAATTATTTGAACTTTTCAAATGTTTCAGACTTATGTTTCATCAAGTAGATATACCCATATCTGCTCAAATCATCTGTGAAGGTCAGAAAATAACGATACCCACCGCAAGCTTCAACATTCATCAGACCACATACATATATATGTATGATCTCCAACAAATCTGTTGCTCTCTCCATAGTACCGGAGAACGGAGTTTTAGTCATCTTGCCCATGAGGCACGGCTCGCAAGTACCAAGTGATTCATAATCAAGTGGTTCCAAAAGTTCATCAGTATGGAGTTTCTTCATACGCTTTACACCGATATGACCTAAACGGCAGTGCCACAAATAAGTTGCACTATCATTATTAACTTTGCATCTTTTGGCTTCAATATTATGAATATGTGTAGCACTACGATCGAGATCCAACGAACTATTTTCATTGGGTGTATGACCATCGAAGGTTTCATTCATGTAAACAGAACAACAATTATTCTCTGACTTTAATGAATAACCGTATTGCAATAAACATGATCAAATCATATTCATGCTCAATACAAACACCAAATAACACTTATTTAGTTTCAACACTAATCCCGAAAGTATAGGGAGTGTGCGATGATGATCATATCAATCTTGGAACTACTTCCAACACACATCGTCACCTCACCCTTTACTAGTTTCTGTTTATTCTGCAACTCCCGTTTTGAGTTACTACTCTTAGCAACTGAACCAGTATCAAATGCCGAGGGGTTGCTATAAACACTAGTAAAGTACACATCAATAACACGTATATCCAATATACCTTTGTTTACTTTGCCATCCTTCTTATCCGCCAAATACTTGGGGCAGTTCCACTTCCAGTGACCAGTCCCTTTGCAGTAGAAGCACTTAGTCTCAGGCTTAGGATCAGACTTGGGCTTCTTCACTTGAGCAGCAACTTGCTTGTCGTTCTTCTTGAAGTTCCCCTTCTTCCCTTTGCCCTTTTCTTGAAACTAGTGGTCTTGTCAACCATCAACACTTGATGTTTTTCTTGATTTCTACCTTCGTTGATTTCATCATCACGAAGAGCTTGGGAGTTGTTTCCGTTATCCCTTGCATATTATAGTTCATCACGAAGTTCTACTAACTTGGTGATGGTGACTAGAGAATTCTGTCAATCACTATCTTATCTGGAAGATTAACTCCCACTTGATTCAAGCGATTGTAGTACCCAGACAATCTGAGCACATGCTCCCTAGTTGAGCGATTCTCCTCCATCTTTTCGCTATAGAACTTGTTGAAGACTTCATATCTCTCAACTCGGGTATTTGCTTGGAATATTAACTTCAACTCCTGGAACATCTCATATCGTCCATGATGTTCAAAACGTCTTTGAAGTCCCGATTCTAAGCCGTTAAGCATGGTGCACTAAACTATCAAGTAGTCATCATATTGAGCTAGCCAAACGTTCTTAACGTCTGCATCTGCTCCTGCAATAGGTCTATCACCTAGCGGTGCATCAAGGACATAATTCTTCTGTGCAGCAATGAGGATAAACCTCAGATCACGGATCCAATCCGCATCATTGCTACTAACATGTTTCAACACAATTTTCTCTAGGAACATATCAAAATAAACATATGAAAGCAACAACGCGAGCTATTGATCTACAATATAGATATGCTAATACTACCAGGACTAAGTTCATGATAAATTAAAGTTCAATTAATCATATTACTTAAGAACACCCACTTAGATAGACATCCCTCTAATCCTCTAAGTGATCACGTGATCCAAATCAACAAAACCATGTCCGATCATCACGTGAGATGGAGTAGTTTCAATGGTGAACATCACTATGTTGATCATATCTACTATATGATTCACGCTCGACCTTTCGGTCTCCGTGTTCCGAGGCCATATCTGTTATATGCTAGGCTCGTCAAGTTTAACTTGAGTATTCCGTGTGTGCAACTATTTTGCACCCGTTGTATTTGAACGTAGAGCCTATCACACCCGATTATCACGTGGTGTCTCAGCACGAAGAACTTTCGCAACGGTGCATACTCAGGGAGAACACTTATACCTTGATAATTTAGTGAGAGATCATCTTATAAAGCTACCGTCAATCAAAGCAAGATAAGATGCATAAAAGATAAACATCACATGCAATCAATATATGTGACATGATATGGCCATAATCATCTTGCGCCTTTGATCTCCATCTCCAAAGTACCGTCATGATCTCTATCGTCACCGGCATGACACCATGATCTCCATCATCTTGATCTATATCAATGTGTCGTCACATGGTCGTCTCGCCAACTATTGCTCTTGCAACTATTGCTATCGCACAGCGATAAAGTAAAGCAATTATTTGGCGCTTGCATCTTATGCAATAAAAAGACAACCGTAAGGCTTCTGCCAGTTGCCGATAACTTCAACAAAACATGATCATCTCATACAAGAACTTATATCTCATCACGTCTTGACCATATCACATCACAACATGCCCTGCAAAAACAAGTTAGACGTCCTCTACTTTGTTGTTGCAAATTTTACGTGGCTGCTACGGGCTTAGCAAGAACCGATCTTACCTATGCATCAAAACCACAACGATAGTTTATCAAGTTGGTCCTGTTTTAACCTTCGCAAGGACCGGGCGTAGCCACACTTGGTTCAACTAAAATTGGAGAAACTGACACCCGCCAGCCACCTGTGTGCAAAGCACGTCGGTAGAATCAGTCTCGCGTAAGCGTACGCGTAATGTCGGTCCGGGCCGCTTCATCCAACAATACCGCCGAACCAAAGTATGACATGCTGGTAAGCAGTATGACTTATATCGCCCACAACTCACTTGTGTTCTACTCGTGCATATAACATCAACACATAAAACCTGGCTCTGATACCACTGTTGGGGAACGTAGTAATTTCAAAAATTTTCTACGCACACGTAAGATCATGGTGATGCATAGCAAGGAGAGGGGAGAGTGTTGTCCACGTACCCTCGTAGACCGAAAGCGGAAGCGTTATGACAACGCGGTTGATGTAGTCGTACGTCTTCACGGCCCGACCGATCAAGCACCGAAACTACAGCACCTTCGAGTTCTTGCACACATTCAGCTCGATGACGATACCCGGACTCTGATGCAGCAAAGTGTCGGGGAAGAGTTCCGTTAGCACGACGGCGTGGTGACGATCTTGATGTTCTACCGTCGCAGGGCTTCGCCTAAGAACCGCTACAATATTATCGAGGATTATGGTGGAGTGGGGCACCGCACACGGCTAAGAGAACGATCACGAAGATCAACTTGTGTGTCTAGAGGTGCACCCTGCCCCCGTATATAAAGGAGCAAGGGGGGTGCGGCCGGCCCTAGGAGGAGGCGCGCAGGAGGAGTCCTACTCCCGGTAGGAGTAGGACTCCCCCCCCCTTTCCCTAGTTGGATTAGGACTTGGGGGAAGGAGGAGAGGGAAGAAAGGAAAGGGGGGGCGCCGCCCCCCCTCCTTGTCCAATTCGGACTTGGGGGGGAGGGGCGCGCGGCTGCCCCTAGGCCTCCTCCCCTCTTCCTCCACTAGGCCCATTAGGTTACCGGGGGGTTCCGGTAGCCTCCCGGTACTCCGGTAAAATGCCGATTTCACCCGGAACACTTCCGATGTCCAAACATAGGCTTCCAGTATATCAATCTTTATGTCTCGACCATTTCGAGACTCCTCGTCATGTCCCCGATCTCATCCGGGACTCCGAACTCCTTCAGTACATCAAAACTCATAAACTCATAATATAACTGTCATCGAAACCTTAAGCGTGCGGACCCTTCGGGTTCGAGAACAATGCAGACATGACCGAGACACGTCTCCGGTCAATAACCAATAGCGGAACCTGGATGCTCATATTGGCTCCTACATATTCTACGAAGATCTTTATCGGTCAGACCGCATAACAACATATGTTGTTCCTTTTGTCATCGGTATGTTACTTGCCCGAGATTCGATCGTCGGTATCTCAATACCTAGTTCAATCTCGTTACCGGCAAGTCTCTTTACTCGTTCCGTAATACATCATCTCGCAACTAACTCATTAGTTGCAATGCTTGCAAGGCTTAAGTGATGTGCATTACCGAGAGGGCACAGAGATACCTCTCCGACAATCGGAGTGACAAATCCTAATCTCGAAATACGCCAACCCAACAAGTACCTTCAGAGACACCTGTAGAGCTCCTTTATAATCACACAGTTACATTGTGACGTTTGGTAGCACACAAAGTGTTCCTCCGGTAAACGGGAGTTGCATAATCTCATAGTCATAGGAACATGTATAAGTCATGAAGAAAGCAATAGCAACATACTAAACGATCGGGTGCTAAGCTAACGGAATGGGTCAAGTCAATCACATCATTCTCCTCATGATGTGATGTGATCCCGTTAATCAAATGACAACTCATGTCTATGGTGAGGAAACATAACCATCTTTGATTAACGAGCTAGTCAAGTAGAGGCACATTAGTGACACTTTGTTTGTTTATGTATTCACACAAGTATTATGTTTCCTGTTAATACAATTCTAGCATGAATAATAAATATTTATCATGATATAAGGAAATAAATAATAACTTTATTATTGCCTCTTGGGCATATTTCCTTCAGTGCATTTAAATCTCGAGCCGTTTTCACCGTTGAATTCCTTGCGTCGAGTTATTCAAAATTAGATCCCATGTTAATAGATTTTGACGAAAAAAATCACAAAAAAATACGAAAAGATCAAATTGGGAGCACTTTTTGTTCTTTTCCAAAAGTCATTTCTAAGAGGCACGGACATGCCTCTCGCGGAAGGAAAATAATATGAGAAAACATGTTTTTTTCGTCTTCGTGCCTCTCGTGGAAGGAAGAAAAAATATATAAAACACATTTTTCCCGTCTCCAAGAGGCAAGGCCCGCAGAGGCAAACCATGCCTCTCACAAAATTAAAAACAAAATAATCATGTTTTTTTCGTCTCCAAGAGGCATGTGTGTGCCTCTCGCGAAAGCAAATCCATGCCTCTGGCGGAAGCAAACTTGTGCCTCTCTCGGAAGCAAAAAGAAAAAAGGAAAACGCGTTTTTTTATGAATTTTTTTGTCCAAAAGTTAAGAAAGACCGGTGAAAAACCAAAAGGTCGAAAAAACAAAAAAAACATCTAAAAAGTCAAAAACGCGTGCGAAGAAATAATTTTTTTCGGAGGAAGCGTCCAGAGCACGACATGTGGCATGCTCTCAGCCCACCACCAAGTAGGGCGGATTAATGAGATGCTTAGCTCTTTAAGCTCGTGCTCGCTAAGCTCGCTAATATTAACAAGCAGAAAACCCTACTCGGCTCAGTTCGTTTGAAGCTCGGTAAGCTTATGAGCGCTCACGAGCGTTTGTTAACAGATTCTCATGTGTTACGATCTACAGGATGAGTGTGTAAATGTGGTTTTTAAGAAGGAAAATAATGACTACAAAAATAATGAACTAGTTTGTTGCCTTCAATATAGATTAGATTGAATAGATGGGCTGAGGTGCTACGAGACTTTTGTTACGTAAGATGAAAATATGTGTTGTATCGTTACTATATAACGAGCTTAATGAGCTACTCATGAAACTCGTTAGCTCATTCATTAAGCTCGTTAAGCTTAGCAAGCTGAAATTGATGATTAACTATATTCATTAAGAAGCGTGCCACGAACTTAACTAGTCGAACTATCAAGCGCTCATTAAGCTCACGAGCTACGAGCTTTTGGTCCAGTCATACCCCCAAATGATCGTTGGGAGACTTTCGAAATGAGAGCTCATCAACTAGTTGCTCTCGAAAACTGTTTATTTTTCTGGAATTCCCTATTTGCTATATTATGCGGCAAACTGACAGCTCTTTGCACATAGCCAGCGCTTGAGCGAACCGGGATGGGTCGGCCCATTTGAATAGATAGTGTTCATGTAATGCAGTACAGTAGGTTCCTGAGGGGTTTTTTCTGTCTCTTTATTTTCTCCTTTTATTTTACTGGTTTTTTTATTTATCTTTACCTTTCCATTTACCGGTTTATTCTTTATTCTTTATTTTTTATTCAAAAACTCCCATTGTACAATCATAAAATAAAATTCAAAATTAAAAACAATATACGTTTCAAAAATTATATTTTTCAAAAATTTCTGTGTTTCCTAATGTTCTCCGGAATGAAAAAAAATCCCATTTAAAAAAAATCACAGATTCGAAAATGTTTGAGATTTTTTCTTTTCAAAATCTCTGCACAAATTTTAAAATTATTCTTGTTTTCAAAAGTTGTTCGTAGTTTTAAAAACAATTCCTTTTTTAAATATATTCATAAATTTGGAAAAAATAACCTTGTTTCCATTTTTAAATATCAACCAATTTCAAATTTATTGAAAAATGAGTTTTGAAATAATATTCTCATTTTCAAAAATAGTTTGCAAAATTAAAAATATTTTATATATTTTTATATCCGTGTTTAAAAAAATTCAGGCTTTTAAAAATGTTTGAAATTTTGAAAAAAAATCATGTTTTAAAGAAATGAATAATTTGAAGAAATGTTCGCATTAAAGAAAATTTTGCTTTATTGAATAAATGTTCCCATGTACAGAAATTTGTTCAAATTTTGGAAAATGTGTTCGTGTTTCCTAGAATGTTCTTGTTTTCAAAAAATATGTGATTTTTTAAGTTTGTATTTTCAAAAACTGACGAGGAGAACATGTGCTACATTGTTTTTGGTTCGCAAAAATGTTTCGGTCCGCTATAGTGCTTCAAGATCACACTATAGTCATCGGAAAGAAAAATGTTATACAACACTGGTGAATTAATGGTCGTCGCAATTCGCTGATGTGTGTGCGAATTGGGCCATTTTGACGCCAGGAGCGCCATATAGGTGCTCCCCGTTTTTCTATCAGTTGGTCTATTGATGCAATTAATTGGGCGTTCTTTGTTTAATATAAGGACATCTCCAACGCAGGAGCACTTGGCGTTGTTTGTTTAAGGTAAGGACATCTCCAACGCAGGAGCACTTAAGTTCCTGGGCACGACCGCATGCACAAGCGTGTGATCGCTAATGGCAATATTTTGTGCAGGTTTTTTTATACATCTGACTTTTCATGATACATTGATGCCAGGAAAAGAAATAGGAATCACTCGAAAACTACCAAAAACAGCTAGGACTTATGGGATGTTTGATTCACTTCGACAAAAACTGAGTTAGGTACGAATCTCACGCTTCCGTTTTTGAAGATCTGAGGCTGAAATCTGTGCTTGACTGAAGAGCTGCCTGATAGGCCTCCATCCCCTTAATCCCTAGCACCCAGGCCTAATCGCCTGTATTATACTGCCCTAAATGGAGATAAAATTTTCCCTTTTTTGGCCTCAGTTTGGGCAGGAATGGGCCTTGCATGTGCGCCCGAAAAAAACGGCAACTCGTGCATGGCAGTGGGCAAGTATGGATCGTGACTTGACCAGTTAACTTAATTTGATGATACACGCCCCCCGCAAGGAGGACCTTGATGATGAGGAAGTCTTTTGAATATGCACGTGTGGGGATGGCTTCCAAATGGTCCTCTCGCTCCCAAGCGCTCACCGCCTCCAACGTTCCAATCCACGGCCGGCGCCCCGCCCCCTCCCAACCCCAGACACAGGCTCACCCGTCGGGTGATTGTTCCGATCCCCGACGGCTAGATAGCGCCTTGGCCCCGTTTGTCTCCTTCCGTGATGTGGTGGTCTCCGTATTGTCTTCTTCTATGCCGCTTCCCGGTCGGTCCCGCCCAGCTTCGTTGGATCTTGAACCGGACAACGAAGGGTGGATATTGCTGGAGAACGGTCGTCGTCAGTGCCGTTTGGACGAATCTCCGTCTGATGCGCCGAAGCCCAAACCAGACGGCTCCAAACCTAGGATCCCTCGGTGGCTGGTGGGAAGGTGTTTGAAATGCTTGGAATCAGGGCACCTTAAAGCTAAATGCACCGACGAGATTCGTTGTCATCGCTGCTGGCTCACTGGCCATATTGCTTGTGAGTGCCATTCCTCCTTTGCTTCGGCTCCCTACGCTCCTCCCCCAGCTAGATCCCAGCTCGGACTTCCCTCTCGCACCTCCACAAAGCAGGCCTCCCCAAGCGCCCCCTTCTCGCCGCCCGCCGCCGCTTAGTGACATGGCGCACTATCCTCCCCTTGCCCAGTCTCGCTTCCTAGATCTACAGCTGGAAAGGGGGTGGAATCATATCGCGCACGCCTGGGATAGAGGAGCTCGAGGCAGACTTCAAGAACCACGCCCTCCTGGCCACGGTGCAGGGCAGGAGGCCGGCGGTCTCGCCAGAGGCCATGGTTCCGTCCTTGGCCACGTTCTGCGGGGTGAGCAGCGGCATGTAAGGGTGGAAGTGATCTACCCAGATGATTTTTTTCATCTCGTTTGTTTCCACTGCTGATTGCGACAGAGCGCTCATCAGTTCAGGAAGGGTCAGATGTGTTGGAGCCCCAATTGCATTTCGGCGTTGGCATAGGAGCGCTCAGGCAGGCGGTGGCAAGCTTGACTTCTTCGGCAAACTAGGGATAGAAGGGCTGTCGGCGAACGCCTGGGAGTGGGGCACCGTCGGTCAGCTCATCAACAACTTGCAGGGTCAGTTGGTGGAGATTTTGCCTCAAGTCGATCGCTGGCAGCTGGAGGTTACTGCCTGGATGTGCAATCGTTCAGGAATACCAAGGATCTACAATTTGGAGGTCCTAGAACCCGTGGGTTTGCCCAATTCCTTCGAGTCGGAGCTCCCATTGACCCCGCCGCTGCCGGCTCCACCAACCGAACGGCTCACCCTCATCCATCCACTCACGATTCATGTGTTGGATGTGGTGGACCGCATAGTCCCTTTCATGAAATTCTGCCAAGACTATGAGCCGGACAAAGATGAAGACCTTGCCAGGGGGCATGACTACTCCTGCTTTTGTTTTAGAGGAAGAGTGGATGGAACTGGGATGGGCTCTACTCCTCGCTCTGGTGCACATCCTTTTGGTGGCCCTAGCGGCTTCGGGATTGCGAGCGACTGGGGCGGGCGCAGGGCCAACGATTTACTGGCGCCAGCGGGCGGAGTGCCTCCTCCGCTCCTGACAACCGCTCAGACGGTGACGACGACGGACAACCTGTCGAACGCGTATGCGGCATGCCCCAAGACATGCTGGACTGGCTTGAGTGCGACAGCATCGAACGGTGTGCACTCATCGCCTTACTCGCTGGCGCCCACTGTGGAGGCGCTCTCGTCAAGCAAGCCGACACCTTCAGGCTGCGCCTCCACAGCTGTGGGCTCGGAAGCTTTGGTTCTTACGCCGACCACACCGGTGACTCCAACGCAGGCGCTCATGACAAGCACGACAGTACCTCCAGGCTGTGCCTCCATAGCGGTGGGTTCGGCGGCCTATTGTGTCACGCCGGCTGGGTTGGGGGCTTCGGACGTCACGGCGGTGGGCTCAGCGGCTTGGTGACCGACGCCACCCTCCGGCAGGGTTACCCTCCACCGGCCGTTGTCCCCGCGCCGGCTCTCATTAACACCAAGCATGGAAGCAAACAAAGAGTTGATTCACACCGAGAAGAAGCTGCTAGGCAGGTGCAGCTCGCCTGTTGCTCTGCATCTCCCTGTGATGGCTGAGGACCTGGTTCCTCGTGATGCTGAAGACCAGCCATAGGGCCTCAAGACTCGACTTGTGCAGCAGCAGGACAAGGACTCGTTTGGTTCCCGTCATAGTCCCGTGCATAAACCCTTTGTTGTCCCGGTGAGCCCAAGTAAGCTGCTCCCACCGCTAGCGCCGAAAGAGACGACGGAGCAGGCATTTGGTCCCAGGACTGCGGAAGACACTCTCCTTGATGGACTGGGTGCCACGCCCAGGGCCTCCATCCTGGGACCAAGGCTGGCGGCGGCGGCTCCGGTTCGTCGCAAGAAGCTCATCCCACCGAATTTCACCCCTCGGTGGAGTGCTCGCCTGAACAAGAACAACGATGGCATAAACAAGGGGCCTTACGATCGGGCCCAAACTGTTCTTCTTCATTGCATGGGTGTGATTGAACCTAAGGAACAACTGACCAAGGAGGCGATGGATGAGTACCTGATGCTTTTTGACAAGCCTCTCGCCCCCACCACATAAAGGCTATTGCTGCTCTCTTTGATCCTGATGGTGTGGACTTCGATGAGCCGACACATGAGGGCTTCTCATCATTCCAGCTCCTGGAGCTAGTAGAGCCATGCGGTGCCTAGGAGGTTTTATTTTCTTTGGGTCTAAGAGGTTCTTATCATGGATATGTCAGTTGGTGTGTTAGTTTGGAATGTCAGGGGGCTTAATAACCCTGCTAGGCATAGCTCTGTCCGTTTGTTTCTGCAATCTTGCAATGCTTCCCTTGTTTGTTTCCAAGAATCCAAATTGGCTGTGCTGGATAATGGGACGGTTGGGCAAACTTTAGGCCCAGCCTTTGATGGTTTTGATTTTCTTCCAGCTGAAGGAACTAGAGGGTGGATTTTGCTTGCTTGGAAGTCAGATGTGCTGCTGGTTTCTACGGAACACAAAGGGGAATTCTCTATGACCATTAAGATTACTTCCTTAGCGGATGGTAAAGAATCGATGGTTACATCGGTCTATGGGCCTCAAGACAATGCAGATAAAATCAGATTCCTGGAGGAAATTGTGGAGTTTGGGAGGGATATTCAGCTACCATGGATCCTGAATGGGGATTTTAATTTGGTTTGCAGTGAAGAGGAGTGCAGCACACACATGATCAACAGGAGATTGGCAAACAAATTTAGACACACCATTAATACCATGGGCCTTCACGACATGCCGCTGGTGGGTAGGAGATTTACCTGGTGCAATGATCAAGAAAACACTATAATGGCCAGATTGGATCATTTACTATTTAACAATGCGTGGGAGGATATTTACCCCATCAGTGACCTGTTGCCACTCAGCTCTAGCATTTCGGATCACTGCCCTTTGCTTCTGACTTGCTCCGCGGTCCGGCCGAAGGCTCGCCACTTCCGGTTTGAAAATTTCCGGGTCAAGTTGCCTGGGTTTATGGATACTGTCAAAGCAGCCTGGGAAGAGGAGGTTTCTGCGAATGATCCCATGATAATTTTCAGTGTCAAGTTAAAACGTACTGCCAAGGCTCTTAGAAGTTGGGGACATAGGAAACAAAGCTTCATGAACTTGCAATTCCAAATTGCAAATGAGTTGATCCTGCGTTTTGATAATGCTCAGGAATGCAGACCCCTGTCGGAGGAGGAACGACGCCTTAAAGCCTTTTTGAAAGGGCTAATGCCTTGTGTTTGCTTTTCTAGAAAGAGTCCGGTTGCGCCTGATACGTCTCGAATGTATCTATAATTTTTGATTGCTCCATGCTATTTTATCTACTGTTTTGGGAAATATTGGGCTTTATTATCCACTTTTATATTATTTTTGGGACTAACCTATTAACCGGAGGCCCAGCCCAGAATTGTTATTTTTTGCCTATTTCAGTGTTTCGATGAAAAGGAATATCAAATGGAGTCGACACGAAACGAAATCAACTGGAGAAGTTATTTTTGGAAGGAAAACTACCGGATGGACTTGGACCCCACGTTAGGAGCCAAGACCCCCCTAGGGCGCGCCCCCAGCCTCGTGGGGCCCCCGAAGCTCCACCAACGTACTTCCTGCACCCATATATACCTATGTATCCTAAAACTTCCAGAACCGAAAATAGATCGGGAGTTCCGCCGCCAGAAGCCTCCGTAGCCACCGAAAGCCAATCTAGACCCGTTCCGGCACCCTGCCGGAGGGGGTACCCTTCTCCTGTGTCCATCTTCATCATCCCGGTGCTCTCCATGACGAGGATGGAGTAGTTCTCCCTCGGGGCTAAGGGTATGTACCAGTAGCTATGTGTTTGATCTCTCTCTCTCTCTCGTGTTCTTGAGATGATACGATCTTGATGTATCGCGAGCTTTGCTATTATAGTTGGATCCTATGTTTCTCCTTCCCCTCTACTCTTGTAATGAATTGAGTTTCCCCTTTGAAGTAATCTTATCGGATTGAGTCTTTAAAGATTTGAGAACACTTGATGTATGTCTTGCCGTGCGTATCTGTGGTGACAATGGGATACCACGTGATTCACTTGATGTATGTTTTGGTGATCAACTTGCGGGTTCCGCCCATGAACCTATGCATAGGGGTTGGCACACGTTTTAGTCATGATTCTCCGGTAGAACTTTGGGTCACTCTTTGAGGTCCTATGTGTTGGTTGAATAAATGAATCTGAGATTGTGTGATGCATATCGTATAATCATGCCCACGGATACTTGAGGTGACATTGGAGTATCTAGGTGACATTAGGGTTTTGGTTGATTTGTGTCTTAAGGTGTTATTCTAGTACGAACTCTAGGGCTGTTTGTGACACTTATAGGAATAGCCCAACAGATTGATTGGAAAGAATACCTTTGAGGTGGTTTCGTACCCTACCATAATCTCTTCGTTCATTCTCCTCTATTAGTGACTTTGGAGTGACTCTTTGTTGCATGTTGAGGGATAGTTATGTGATCCAACTATGTTAGTATTGTTGAGGGAACTTACACTAGCAAAAGTATGAACCCTAGGCCTTGTTTCCTATCATTGCAATACCGTTTACGCTCACTTTTATCACTTGCTACCTTGCTGTTTTTATTATTTCAGATTACAAATACCTTTATCCACTATCCATATAACACTTGTATCACCATCTCTTTGCCGAACTAGTGCCCCTATACAATTTACCATTGTATTGGGTGTGTTGGGGACACAAGAGACTCTTTGTTATTTGGTTGCAGGGTTGCTTGAGAGGGACCATCTTCATCCTACGCCTCCTACGGATTGATAAACCTTAGGTCATCCACTTGAGAGAAATTTGCTACTGTCCTACAAACCTCTGCACTTGGAGGCCCAACAACGTCTACAAGAAGAAGGTTGTGTAGTAGACATTGTTGGGTTTCGTAGTAATTTAAAAAAATTTCCTACGCACACGCAAGATCATGTGATGCATAGCAACGAGGGAGAGAGTGTTGTCTACGTACCCAACGCAGACCGACTGCGGAAGCGATGACACGACGTAGAGGAAGTAGTCGTACGTCTTCACGATCCAACCGATCAAGCACCGAAACTACGGCACCTCCGAGTTCGAGCACACGTTCAGCTCGATGACGATCCCCGGACTCCGATCCAGCAAAGTGTCGGGGAAGAGTTCCGTCAGCACGACGGCGTGGTGACGATCTTGATGTACTACAGCAGCAGGGCTTCGCCTAAACTCCACTACAGTATTATCGAGGTATATGGTGGCAGGGGGCACCGCACACGGCTAAAGAATAGATCACGTGGATCAACTTGTGTGTTCTAGGGTGCCTCTACCTCAGTATATAAAGGAGCCAAGGGGGGAGGGGGGCGCCGGCCAGGGAGAGGGCGCAGGAGGATTCCTACTCCTTCCGGGAGTAGGACTCCCCCCCAATCCTATTCCAACTAGGATTCCCCGAGGGGGGGAAAGAGAGAGGGGGGCCGGCCACCTTCTCCTAGTCCTAATAGGACTAGGGGAGTGGGAAGGGGCGCAGCCACCTTGGGCTGCCCCTTTCTCCTTTCCACTAAGGCCCATGAAGGCCCATATGGCTCCCGGGGGGTTCCGGTAACCTCCCGGTAACCCGGTAAAATCCCGATTTCACCCGGAACACTTCCGATGTCCAAACATAGGCTTCCAATACATCAATCTTTACGTCTCGACTATTTCGAGACTCCTCGTCATGTCCGTGATCACATCCGGGACTCCGAACAACCTTCGGTACATCAAAATGCATAAACTCATAATGTAACTGTCATCGTAACCTTAAGCGTGCGGACCCTACGGGTTCGAGAACAACGTAGACATGACCGAGACTCGTCTCCGGTCAATAACCAATAGCGGGACCTGGATGCCCATATTGGCTCCTACATATTCTACGAAGATCTTTATCGGTCAGACCGCATAACAACATACGTTGTTCCCTTTGTCATCGGTATGTTACTTGCCCGAGATTCGATCGTCGGTATCCAATACCTAGTTCAATCTCGTTACCGGCAAGTCTCTTTACTCGTTCCGTAATACATCATCTCACATCTAACATATTAGTTGTAATGCTTGCAAGGCTTATGTGATGTGTATTACCGAGAGGGCCCAGAGATACCTCTCCGACAATCGGAGTGACAAATCCTAATCTCGAAATACGCCAACCCAACATCTACCTTTGGAGACACCTGTAATGCTCCTTTATAATCACCCAGTTACGTTGTGACGTTTGGTAGCACCCAAAGTGTTCCTCGGCAAACGGGAGTTGCATAATCTCATAGTCATAGGAACATGTATAAGTCATGAAGAAAGCAATAGCAACATACTAAACGATCGGGTGCTAAGCTAATGGAATGGGTCATGTCAATCAGATCATTCAACTAATGATGTGATCCCGTTAATCAAATAACAACTCTTTGTCCATGGTTAGGAAACATAACCATCTTTGATTAATGAGCTAGTCAAGTAGAGGCATACTAGTGACACTCTGTTTGTCTATGTATTCACACATGTATTATGTTTCCGGTTAATACAATTCTAGCATGAATAATAAACATTTATCATGATATAAGGAAATAAATAATAACTTTATTATTGCCTCTATGGCATATTTCCTTCAGTCTCCCACTTGCACTAGAGTCAATAATCTAGATCACATCACCATGTGATTAACATCGATAGTTCACATCATCATGTGATTAACACCCATAGTTCACATCGCCATGTGACCAACACCCAAAGGGTTTACTAGATTCAGTAATCTAGTTCACATCCCTATGTGATTAACATCCAAGGAGTACTAAGGTGTGATCATGTTTTGCTTGTGAGAGAATCTTAGTCAACGGGTCTGCCACATTCAGATCCGCATGTATTTTGCAAATTTCTATGTCAACAATGCTCTGCATGGAGCTACTCTAGCTAATTGCTCCCACTTCCAATATGTATCTAGACCGAGACTTAGAGTCATCTAGATTAGTGTCAAACTTGCATCGGCGTAACCCTTTACGACGAACCTTTTTCACTTCCATAATCGAGAAACATATCCTTATTCCACTAAGGATAATTTTGACCGTTGTCCAGTGATCTACTCCTAGATCACTATCGTACTCCCTTGCCAAACTCAGTGGTAGGGCATACAATAGATCTGGTATACAGCATGGCATACTTTATAGAACCTATGACTGAGGCATAGGGAATGACTTTCATTCTCTTTCTATCTTCTGCCGTGGTCGGGCTTTGAGTCTTACTCAACTTCACACCTTGTAACACAGGCAAGAAACCTTTTCTTTGACTGTTCCATTTTGAACTACTTCAAAATCTTGTCAAGGTATGTACTCATTGAAAAAACTTATCAAGTGTCTTGATCTATCTCTATAGATCTTGATACTCAATATGTAAGCAGCTTCACCGAGGTCTTTCTTTGAAAAACTCCTTTCAAACACTCCTTTATGCTTTGCAGAATAATTCTACATTATTTCTGATCAACAATATGTCATTCACATATACTTATCAGAAATGCTGTAGTGCTCCCACTCACTTTCTCGTAAATACAGGCTTCTCCGAAAGTCTGTATAAAACCAAATGCTTTGATCACACTATCAAAACGTTTATTCCAACTCCGAGAGGCTTGCACCAGTCCATAAATGGATCGCTGGAGCTTGCACACTTTGTTAGCTCCCTTTGGATCGACAAAACCTTCCGGTTGCATCATATACAACTCTTCTTCCAGAAATCCATTCAGGAATGCAGTTTTGACATCCATCTGCCAAATTTCATAATCATAAAATGCGGCAATCGCTAACATGATTCAGACGGACTTAAGCATCGCTACGGGTGAGAAGGTCTCATCGTAGTCAATTCCTTGAACTTGCCGAAAACCTTTTGCGACAAGTCGAGCTTTGTAGACAGTAACATTACCATCAGCGTCTGTCTTCTTCTTAAAGATCCATTTATTTTCAATTGCTTGCCGATCATCGGGCAAGTCAACCAAACTCCATACTTTGTTTTCATACATGGATCCCATCTCAGATTTCATGGCTTCAAGCCACTTTGCGGAATCTGGGCTCACCATCGCTTCTTCATAGTTCGTAGGTTCATCATGATCTAGTAGCATGACTTGCAGAACAGGATTACCGTACCACTCTGGTGCGGATCTTACTCTGGTTGATCTACAAGGTTCAGTAGTATCTTGATCTGAAGTTTCATGATCATTATCATTGGCTTCCTCACTAACTGGTGTAGGTGTCACTGAAACAATTTTCTGCGATGTACTACTTTCCAGTAAGGGAGCAGGTACAGTTACCTCGTCAAGTTCTACTTTCCTCCCACTCACTTCTTTTGAGAGAAACTCTTTCTCTAGAAAAACTCCGAATTTAGCAACAAAAGTCTTGCCTTCGGATTTGTGATAGAAGGTGTACCCAACAGTCTCCTTTGGGTATCCTATGAAGACATATTTCTCCGATTTGGGTTCGAGCTTATCATGTTGAAACTTTTTCAGATAAGCATCGCAGTCCCAAACTTTAAGAAACGACAGCTTAGGTTTCTTGCCAAACCATAGTTCACACGGTGTCGTCTCAACGGATTTAGATGGCGCCCTATTTAACGTGAATGCAGCTGTCTCTAATGCATAAACCCAAAACAATAGTGGTAGATCGGTAAGAGACATCATAGATCGCACCATATCTAATAAAGTACAGTTATGACGTTCGGACACACCATTACATTGTGGTGTTTCAGGTGGCATGAGTAGTGAAACTATTTCACATTGTTTTTAACTGAAGGCCAAACTCGTAACTCAAATACTCTTCTCTACGATCAGATCGTAGAAACTTTATTTTCTTGTTACGATGATTTTTCACTTCACTCTGAAATTCTTTGAACTTTTCAAATGTTTCAGACTTATGTTTCATCAAGAAGATATACTCATATCTGCTCAAATCATCTATGAAGATCAGAAAATAATGATACCTGTCGCGAGCCTCAATATTCATCGGACCACATACATCAGTATGTATGATTTCCAATAAATCTGTTGCTCGCTCCATTGTTCCGAAGAACAGAGTCTTAGTCATCTTGCCCATTAGGCATGGTTCGCAAGCATCAACTGATTCATAATCAAGTGATTCCAAAAGCCCATCAGCATGGAGTTTCTTCATGCGCTTTACACCAATATGACCTAAACGGCAGTGCTACAAATAAGTTGCACTATCATTATTAACTTTGCATCTTTTGGTTTCAATATTATGATTATGTGTATCACTACGATCGAGATCCAACGAACTATTTTCATTGGGTGTGTAACCACATAAGGTTTTATTCATGTAAACAGAACAACAATTTATTCTCTTACTTAAATGAATAACCGTATTACAATAAACATGACCAAATCATATTCATGCTCAACGCAAACACCAAATAACACTTATTTAGGTTCAACACTAATCCCGAAATTATAGGGAGTGTGCGATGATGATCATATCAATCTTGGAACCACTTCCAACACACATCGTCACTTCACCCTTAACTAGTCTCTGTTTATTTTGCAACTCCCGTTTCGAGTTACTAATCTTAGCAACTGAACTAGTATCAAATACTGAGGGTTTGCTATAAACACTAGTAAAGTACACATCAATAACATGTATATCAAATATACTTATGTTCACTTTGCCATCCTTCTTATCCGCCAATCACTTGGGGTAGATCCGCTTCCAGTGACCAGTCCCTTTGCAGTAGAAGCACTTAGTCTCAGGCTTAGGACCAGACTTGGGCTTCTTCACTTGAGCAGCAACTTGCTTGCTGTTCTTCTTGAAGTTCCCCTTCTTCCCTCTGCCCTTTTCTTGAAACTAGTGATCTTGTCAACCATCAACACTTGATGTTTTTCTTGATTTCTACCTTCGTTGATTTCAGCATCACGAAGAGCTTGGGAGTTGTTTCCATTATCCCTTGCATATTATAGTTCATCACGAAGTTCTACTAACTTGGTGATGGTGACTAGAGAATTCTGTCAATCACTATCTTATCTGGAAGATTAACTCCCACTTGATTCAAGCGATTGTAGTACCCAGACAATCTGAGCACATGCTCACTAGTTAAGCGATTCTCCTCCATCTTTTAGCTATAGAACCTGTTGGAGATTTCATATCTCTCAACTCGGGTATTTTCTTGAAATATTAACTTCAACTCCTGGAACATCTCATATGGTCCATGACGTTCAAAACGTCTTTGAAGTCCCGATTCTAAGCCGTTAAGCATGGTGCACTTAAACTATCAAGTAGTCATCATATTGAGCTAGCCAAACGTTCATAACGTCTGCATCTGCTCCTGCAATAGGTCTGTCACCTAGCGGTGCATCAAGGACATAATTCTTCTGTGCGGCAATGAGGATAAACCTCAGATCACGGATCCAATCCGCATCATTGCTACTAACATCTTTCAACTTAGTTTTCTCTAGGAACATATCAAAAATAAAACAGGGGAGCTAAACGCGAGCTATTGATCTACAACATAGATATGCTAATACTACCAGGACTAAGTTCATGATAAATTAAAGTTCAATTAATCATATTACTTAAGAACTCCCACTTAGATAGACATCCCTCTAATCCTCTAAGTGATCACGTGATCCAAATCAACTAAACCATGTCCGATCATCACGTGAGATGGAGTAGTTTTCAATGGTGAACATCGTTTATGTTGATCATATCTACTATATGATTCACGCTCGACCTTTCGGTCTCCGTGTTCCGAGGCCATATCTGCATATGCTAGGCTCGTCAAGTTTAACCTGAGTATTATGCGTGTGCAAAACTGGCTTGCACCCGTTGTAGATGGACGTAGAGCTTATCACACCCGATCATCACGTGGTGTCTGGGCACGACGAACTTTGGCAACGGTGCATACTCAGGGAGAACACTTCTTGATAATTTAGTGAGAGATCATCTTATAATGCTACCGTCAATCAAAGCAAGATAAGATGCATAAAAAGATAAACATCACATGCAATCAATTATAAGTGATATGATATGGCCATCATCATCTTGTGCTTGTGATCTCCATCTCCGAAGCACCGTCATGATCACCATCGTCACTGGCGCGACACCTTGATCTCCATCGTAGCATCGTTGTCGTCTCGCCAATATTATGCTTCCACGACTATCACTACCGTTTAGTAATAAAGTAAAGCATTACATCGCGATTGCATTGCATACAATAAAGCGACAACCATATGGCTCCTGCCAGTTGCCGATAACTCGGTTACAAAACATGATCATCTCATACAATAGAATTCAGCATCATGCCTTGACCATATCACATCACAACATGCCCTGCAAAAACAAGTTAGATGTCCTCTACTTTGTTGTTGCATGTTTTACGTGGCTGCTACGGGCTTAAGTAAGAACCAATCTCACCTACGCATCAAAAACCACAACGATAGTTTGTCAAATAGACTCCGTTTTAACCTTCTCAAGGACCGGGTGTAGCCATACTTGGTTCAACTAAAGTTGGAGAGACAGTCGCCCGCAAGCCATCTATGTGCAAAGCACGTCGAGGGAACCGGTCTCGCGTAAGCGTACGCGTAAGGTTGGTCCGGGTCGTCTCGTCCAACAATACCGCTGAACCAAAGTATGACATGCTGGTAGGCAGTATGACTTGTATCGTCCACAACTCACTTGTGTTCTACTCGTGCATATAACATCAACATAAATAACCTAGGCTCGGATGCCACTGTTGGGTTTCGTAGTAATTTAAAAAAATTTCCTACGCACACGCAAGATCATGTGATGCATAGCAACGAGGGAGAGAGTGTTGTCTACGTACCCAACGCAGACCGACTGCGGAAGCGATGACACGACGTAGAGGAAGTAGTCGTACGTCTTCACGATCCAACCGATCAAGCATCGAAACTACGGCACCTCCGAGTTCGAGCACACGTTCAGCTCGATGACGATCCCCGGACTCCGATCCAGCAAAGTGTCGGGGAAGAGTTCCGTCAGCACGACGGCGTGGTGACGATCTTGATGTACTACAGCAGCAGGGCTTCGCCTAAACTCCACTACAGTATTATCGAGGTATATGGTGGCAGGGGGCACCGCACACGGCTAAGGAATAGATCACGTGGATCAACTTGTGTGTTCTAGGGTGCCTCTACCTCAGTATATAAAGGAGCCAAGGGGGGAGGGGGGCGCCGGCCAGGGAGAGGGCGCAGGAGGAATCCTACTCCTTTCGGGAGTAGGACTCCCCCCCCCCCAATCCTATTCCAACTAGGATTCCCCGAGGGGGGGAAAGAGAGAGAGGGGGGCCGGCCACCTTCTCCTAGTCCTAATAGGACTAGGGGAGGGGGAAGTGGCGCAGCCACCTTGGGCTGCCCCTTTCTCCTTTCCACTAAGGCCCATGAAGGCCCATATGGCTCCCGGGGGGTTCCGGTAACCTCCTGGTAACCCGGTAAAATCCCGATTTCACCCGGAACACTTCCGATGTCCAAACATAGGCTTCCAATATATCAATCTTTACGTCTCGACCATTTCGAGACTCCTCGCCATGTCCGTGATCACATCCGGGACTCCGAACAACCTTCGGTACATCAAAATGCATAAACTCATAATGTAATTGTCATCGTAACCTTAAGCGTGCGGACCCTACGGGTTCGAGAACAATGTAGACATGACCGAGACTCGTCTCCGGTAAATAACCAATAGCAGGGACCTGGATGCCCATATTGGCTCCTACATATTCTACGAAGATCTTTATCGGTCAGACCGCATAACAACATACGTTGTTCCCTTTATCATCGGTATGTTACTTGCCCGAGATTTGATCGTCGGTATCCAATACCTAGTTCAATCTCGTTACCGGCAAGTCTCTTTACTCATTCCATAATACATCATCTCACAACTAACATATTAGTTGTAATGCTTGCAAGGCTTATGTGATGTGTATTACCGAGAGGGCCCAGAGATACCTCTCCGACAATCGGAGTGACAAATCCTAATCTCGAAATACGCCAACCCAACATCTACCTTTGGAGACACCTGTAATGCTCCTTTATAATCACCCAGTTACGTTGTGACGTTTGGTAGCACCCAAAGTGTTCCTCCGGCAAACGGGAGTTGCATAATCTCATAGTCATAGGAACATGTATAAGTCATGAAGAAAGCAATAGCAACATAATAAACGATCGAGTGCTAAGCTAATGGAATGGGTCATGTCAATTAGATCATTCAACTAATGATGTGATCCCGTTAATCAAATAACAACTCTTTGTCCATGGTTAGGAAACATAACCATCTTTGATTAATGAGCTAGTCAAGTAGAGGCATACTAGTGACACTCTGTTTGTCTATGTATTCACACATGTATTATGTTTCCGGTTAATACAATTCTAGCATGAATAATAAACATTTATCATGATATAAGGAAATAAATAATAACTTTATTATTGCCTCTAGGGCATATTTCCTTCAAACATCAAGCTCTTTTCTGGCGCCGTTGCCGGGGAGGTTAGCGCTTGAAGGTATATCTTTAGATCTTGCAATTGAGTATTTTAGTTTCTTGTTTTATCACTAGTTTATTCTATAAAAGAAAATTACAAAAAAAGGAATTAAGTTTACCTCATATGCTTCATCTTTTTAATATCTATCATGAAAATAAGGATTCCGGTAATTGTGCTCAAGTGCTAGAAGAAGAATGCATTAGAATGTTTGGCACTAAATCTTTGAATGATGAGCATGGTTGCAATGTTGTTAGTATGAATTCCTTGAATATCCATGATGCTAATGATATGCAAAGCCACAATCTTGGGGAAGCTATGTTTGATGAAGATGATATTTTTGTCCCACAAGTTTTGATGAGCAAATTTATTATGATGAAAGCATGCCTCCTATCTATGATGATTATTGTGATGACACGTATGCTTTAAAGAATAATGATAACCATGAAACTTGTCATCTTGATCTTAATTTTCGATCACATGATAGCTATTTTGTTGAGTTTGCTCCCACTATTATTCAAGAGAAGAAATTTGCTTATGTGGAGAGTAATAAAATTTCTATGCTTGTAGATCATGAAAAGAATGCTTTAGGTGCTGGTTATATTGTTGAATTCATTCATGATGATACTAAAAATTATTATGAGGGAGGAACATATGCTTGTAGGAATTTCAATAATATCAAGTTTCCTCTCTATGTGCTTAAAGTTTTGAAGTTATGCTTGTTTTACCTTCCTATGCTAGTTGATTATTGTTCCCATAAGTTGTTTGCTCACAAAATCCCTATGCATAGGAAGTGGGTTATACTTAAATGTGTTAGTCATATTCTTCATGATGCTCTCTTTATGTTTCAATTCTTATCTTTTATGTGAGCATCATTGATATCATCATGCCTAGCTAGAGGCGTTAAACGATAGCGCTTGTTGGGAGGCAACCCAACTTTATTTTTGTTCCTTGCTTTTGTTCCTGTTTAGTAATAAATAATTCATCTAGCCTCTGTTTAGATGTGGTTTTATACTTTTAGTTAGTGTTTGTGCCAAGTAGAACCTTTGGGAAGACTTGGGGAAAGTCTTGTTGATCATGCTGTAAAAAATAGAAACTTTAGCGCTCACGAGAATTGCTGCCATTTTTATTTGGAAAGTGATATTTAGTTAATTATTTTTTAATATTATTAATAGATAAATTACTCAGGTCCAGCAATTCATTTTAGAATTTTATGAGTTCCATAAGTATACGTTAGTTATAGATTACTACAGACTGTTCTGTTTTTGACAGATTCTGTTTTCGATGTGTTGTTTACTTATTTTGATGAATCTATGGCTAGTAAAATAGTTTATAAACCATAGAGAAGTTGGAATACAGTAGGTTTAACACCAATATAAATAAAGAATGAGTCAATTACAATACCTTGAAGTGGTGATTTATTTTCTTATACTAACGGAGCTTACGAGTTTTCTGTTAAGTTTTGTGTTGTGAAGTTTTCAAGTTTTGGGTAAGGATTCGATGGACTATGGAATAAGGAGTGGCAAGAGCCTAATATTGGGGATGCCAAAGGCACCCCAAGGTAATATTCAAGGACAACCAAGAGCCTAAGCTTGGGGATGCCCCGGAAGGCATCCCCTCTTTCGTCTTCATTCATCGGTAACTTTACTTGGAGCTACATTTTTATTCACCACATGATATGTGTTTTGCTTGGAGCGTCAATTTATTTTGTTAGGATTTTCTTGCTGTTATTTAGAACAATGTTTTTCATCTTTTATTTCAATAAAAGTGGCATTCATAGCCTTTACTATGCCTATTTTAGAAGTCCACATGTTGCTGTTTGAAAATAGAAAGTTTACCGATGTTACAATAATTCCCTAGAAAAGTCAGAATGTGATAAAATGTTTAAACCTTTTGAATATTAAGCTGTGATAAATTTACTATAGTGGGACTTTTATTTCATAATTTTTGGAGCTAGGGAAGTATGGATGTTGCTGCATTCTTTTCAAACTATCCTATTTAGGCAGATTGCTGTTATGTTTGCATATGTTTGCTTCTTTAATGATTCTATTTGAGGATAGGACTATTAAATATGCAAAGGCCTTTAGTATGCAATGTTTAATAATAATTTTAGTGATTTTCTACAGTAGAGTATGATAAGGTTTTTGCAATGGTTTATACTACTTATCTCACGAGTCCTTGTTGAGTTTTGTGTGGATGAAGCTTTTGAGATTTAGGGAGAACGTGATATGAGACGAATTAAGGAGACACAAAAGCTCAAGCTTGGGGATGCCCAAGGCACCCCAAGATAATATTTCAAGAAGTCTCAAGCGTCTAAGCTTGGGGATGCCCCGGTTGGCATCCCACATTTCTTCTTCAACAACTATTGGTTAGTATCGATTGATCCTAAGTTTTTGCTTCTTCACATGATGTTTGCTATTCTTAGATGTCATTTTATTTTGCTTTGCTTGCTATTTGAATAGAATACCAAGATCTAGAATTATTAAATGTTAGAGAGTCTTCACATAGTTGCATAATTATTCGACTACTCATTGATCTTCACTTATATCTTTTGGAGTAGTTTGTCATTTGCTCTAGTGCTTCACTTATATATTTTAGAGCACGGTGGTAGATTTGTTTTATAGAAACTATTGATCTCTCCCGGATCTGGAGAATGGCTTGGAAGCGCCCTTTATTGACATTGAAGTCAAGCAAGTGATTATGGAGATGCCATCCGACCGTGTGCTGGGAATGGATGGCTTCTCGGGTCTCTTCTACAAGGTTCGTTGGGATGCCATCAGGAAGGATTTCATGGTGGTCATGCATGAGCTCTACAGGAGCAATTTCGCCTCTTTTGGTCCGCTCAATTCCTCCATCATCACTTTGCTGCCCAAGAAAGAGTGCTCCTTACAAGTGGCTGATTTCAAGCATATTAACTTGATCCATGGGGCTGCTAAATTTTTTGCTAAAGTATTGGTCGTGCGTCTTGGAGTCCTATTGCCAACTCTTATCTCACAAGTTCAGAGTGCATTCACCAATCGGAGGAGCATCCGTGATAACTTTAAATTTGTCCGCAACGCTGCCAGGTTACTCCATCGCAAGAAATCCCCGGTTGTGCTTATGAAGCTTGATATTTCCAAAGCCTTTGATACTTTGCCATGGGAGTTCATCATCTAGATTTTGATCAGGAGAGGCTTTGGCCGACGATGGTGCTCTTGGGTTTGTGGCCTACTCCGAATTGCGACGTCATTAGTGCTGGTCAACGGTGAGACCTACGAGTCATTCTCTCTTGGCTACGGCGTTAGACAAGGGGACCCCTTGTCTCCGACACTCTTCATTATAGCCATGGAAACACTACAAGCCATGGTACATTGGGCGACCCAGAACAATCTGCTGTCTGATCTGGGCCTACCTCCCAACTGCCCAAGAGCTTCCTTCTTTCTGATGATGCTATTATCTTCTCCAGACCTTACCCGAGGGATTTGGAGGTAATTTCGGCCATTCCAGCGCTGTTTGGCAAGGCTACGGGCCTCCACATCAATATGCCTAAGAACACAGTTACATGCATCAGGTGTGATGACTCTGCTTCTGCTAGGGTGGCTCAACACTTCTCCTGCCAGCTGAAGCCCCTCCCTCTGGAGTACCTGGGATTGCCACTTTCAATATACAGGCTGAGGCGTCAGGATATTTTGCCATTCATAGACAAGTACTCCAACAAAATGAAGGGGTGGAAACCCAAACTTATGGTCCCCGCGGGACGTTTAACACTCACACAATCAGTTCTGATGGCCCTGCCAATTCACTTCATGTCGGTTCTGCCGTTGCCGGCATGGGCGCTGAAGACAATCAACAGGAGATGCCGGGGTTTTATTTGGAAAGGAGACGTTGATATTAGTGGTGGACACTGCCTTTTACCTTGGGATATGGTGTGCATGCCCAAGGCGTATGGGGGCCTGGGTGTGCTGAATCTCAAATGGTTAGGTTATGCCCTCCACTGTAGATGGCCATGTTTGAGATGGGACACGGAAGAAAGGTCGTGGCATCAACTTCTGAAGGCTCGGGAGAAGGAGGTCTCATCCATATTTAAAGCGGCGGCATCAGTTTGCTTAGGTGATGGACAGAAGGCGAAATTCTGGAATGACAAGTGGCTACCTGGAGGGGGCTCCATAGAAGACTTGGCTCCAACCTTATTCTCGTTTGTCAAGGATTCTGGACACTCGGTCAAGGAGGCTCTACACAATCGTATTTGGATTAGGGATATCTCCGGAGGGATTTTGGTGCAAGCCATGGCTCAATATCTCAAAATTTGGGACATCACTCAGGGTGTCTCCTTATCCGTGGGTGTTCCTAATTGTGTAGTTTGGAAGTGGACAGAAGATCGCAAGTTTTCTGTTGGCAGCCCATATAACATGTTCTTTGCTGCAAATGTGCACTTTGCTTGCCACAAGCTGATATGGAAATCCAAAGCTCCCCCGAAATGCAAATTATTTATGTGGCTTGTTGTTCATCGCAGGTGCTTGACCGCAGATAATTTGGAGACGAAGGGTTGGCCTTCTAATGGCAACTGTCCGTTGTGCGTCTCGGCGCACGAAGACTGCACACATCTTTTTGGGCATTGCCGTTTCACCAACAGGTTTGGATGATGTTTGATACGTCTCCAACGTATCTATAATTTTTTATTGTTCCATGCTATTATATTATATGTTTTGGATGTTTAATGGGCTTTATTATACACTTATATATTATTTTGGGGACTAACCTACTAACCAAAGGCCCAATGCAAATTGCTGTTTTTTTTTGCCTATTTCGGTGTTTCGTAGAAAAGGAATATCAAACGGAATCCAAATGGAATGAAACCTTCGGAAGAGTTATTTTTGGAACAAACGTGATCCAGGAGACTTGGAGTAGACGTCAAGAAAGAAGCGAGGAGGCCACGTGGCAGGGAGGCACGCCCAGGGGGTAGGCACGCCCCCCACCCTCGTGGGCCCCTCGCAGCTCCACCGACATACTTCTTCCTCCTATATATACCCATATACCCTGAAAACATCCAAGAGCACCACGAAACCCTATTTCCACCGCCGCAACCTTCTGTACCCAAGAGATCCCATCTTGGGGCCTTTTCCGAAGCTCCGCCGGAGGGGGAATCGATCACGGAGGGCTTCTACATCAACACCATAGCCTCTCCGATGATGTGTG
The DNA here is from genome assembly GCF_056163025.1 of Triticum urartu. NCBI lineage: Eukaryota > Viridiplantae > Streptophyta > Magnoliopsida > Poales > Poaceae > Triticum > Triticum urartu. Next base: position 421,698,230 of record NC_141877.1, on the reverse strand, counting down.
GGTAGTTTACCACAGACCTTCGAGTCCATAGTTATTAGATAGATGTATTATTCTCTCTCTTTGGATCTCAATACAAAGTTCCCCTCGATCTTCTTGGAGATCTATTCGATGTAATTCTTTTGCGGTGTGTTTGTCAAGATCCGATGAATTATGGGTTTATGATGAAGATAATCTATGAACAATATTTGATTCTTCTCTGAAATCTTTTATGTATGATTTGTTATCTTTGCAAGTCTCTTCGAATTATCAGTTTGGTTTGGCCTACTAGATTGATCTTTCTTGCAATGGGAGAAGTGCTTAGCTTTGGGTTTAATCCTGCGGTGTCCTTTCCCAGTGACAGCAGGGGCAGCAAGGCACGTATTGTATTGTTGCCATCGAGGATAAAAAGATGGGGTTTATTTCATATTGCTTGAGTTTATCCCTCTACATCATGTCATCTTGCCTAATGCGTTACTCTGTTCTTATGAACTTAATACTCTAGATGCATGCTGGATAGCGGTCGATGTGTGGAGTAATAGTAGTAGATGCAGAATCGTTTCGGTCTACTTGTCACAGATGTGATGCCTATATACATGATCATGCCTAGATATTCTCATAATTATGCACTTTTCTATCAATTGCTCGACAGTAATTTGTTTACCCACCGTAATACTTATGCTATCTTGAGACAAGTCACTAGTGAAACCTATGGCCCCGGGGTCTATCTTCCATCATATAAGTTTCCAATCTATTTTACTTTGCAATCTTTACTTTCAATCTATATCATAAAAATACCAAAAATATTTATCTTATTATCTCTATCAGATCTCACTTTTGCAAGTGACTGTGAAGGGATTGACAACCCATTTATTGCGTTGGTTGCGAGGTTCTTGTTTGTTTGTGCAGGTACGAGGGACTTGCGTGTAATCTCCTACTGGATTGATACCTTGTTTCTCAAAAACTAAGGGATATACTTACGCTACTTTGATGCATCACCCTTTCCTCTTTAAGGGAAAACCAATGCAGTGCTCAAGAGGTAGCAAGAAGGATTTCTGGCGCCGTTGCCAGGGAGATCTACACAGAAGTCAAGACATAGCAAGTACCCATCACAAACTCTTATCCCTCGCATTACATTATTTGCCATTCGCCTCTCATTTTCCTCTTCCCCACTTCACGCTTGCCGTTTTATTCGCCCTCTTTTCCGCTTGCCTCTTTTCCGTTCGCCTCTTTTTGCTTGCCTCTTGCTTGCTTGTGTGTTGGATTGTTTGCCGCGATGGCTTAACCAAAAAGTGTTGATCCTCACCTTAGAAGGTTGGAAGAAATTGAAATCAACGTTAGAAGTTTTATGTCCTTGCAGTTTGAGCACAATAATTTCTTCAGAAACGAGCTTAAAGAACAAAAAAGTTTTATGGGGTACATGAATAAAGAGCTTGATGATATGTCTAAAGAATTTTATGGTTTGAAATCTCAGTTCGCTCATCTTTAAAACTTAATAGCCCAAATTTCGGATAAGCAGGCCACCTTAGTTAATAAGATGGCCGCCAAACCGGAAGAACTAGACGATAATAAGATGAAGATCTAAAAGTGATTGATGTGTCTCCTATTAAATCTTTGTTTTTCAATATGAATCTTGATAATGTTGGGACTGGAGATGAGTCAACTTTAGTTAAAAGGTGCCCCAATGATTCAGAGTTTTTAGATCTTGATGCAAAAATTGGTAAAAGTGGGATTGAAGAGGTCAAAACTTTACATATCAATGAACCCACTATTTTGGATTTCAAGGGATTTAATTATGATAATTGCTCTTTAATAGATTGTATTTCCTTGTTGCAATCCGTGTTAAATTCTCCTCATGCTTATAGCCAAAATAAAGCTTTTACCAAACATATCGTTGATGCTTTAATGCAATCTTATGAAGAAAAGGTTGAATTAGAAGTTTCTATCCCTAGAAAACTTCAAGATGAGTGGGAACCTATTATTAAAATTAAAATTAAAGATCATGAATGCTATGCTTTATGTGATTTGGGTGCTAGCGTTTCCACGATTCCAAAAACTTTGTGCAATGTGTTAGGTTTCCGTGAATTTGATGGTTGTTCTTTAAACTTGCATCTTGCGGATTCCACTATTAAGAAACCTATGGGAAGGATTAATGATGTTCTTATTGTTGCAAATAGGAATTATGTGCCCATAGATTTCATTGTTCTTGACATAGATTGCAATCCTACATGTCCTATTATTCTTGGTAGACCTTTCCTTAGAACGATTGGTGCAATTATTGATATGAAAGAAGGAAATATTAGATTCCAATTTCCGTTAAGGAAAGGCATGGAACACTTTCCTAGAAAGAAAATAAATTACCTTATGAATATATTATGAGAGCCACTTATGGATTGCATACCAAAGATGATAATACGTAGATCTATTCTTATTTTTATGCCTAGCTAGGGGCGTTAAACGATAGCGCTTGTTGGGAGGCAACCCATTTTTATTTTTGTTTATTGCTTTTTGGTTCTGTTTAGTAATAAATAATTCATCTAGTTTCTGTTTATATGTGGTTTTATGCTTTTAATTACTGTTTGTTCCAAGTAGAACCTTGGGGAAGACTTGGGGGGGGGGGGGGTTGCGATCTTGCTGTAAAAAATAGAAACTTTAGTGCTCACGAGATTTGCTGCCATTTTTTACTGGAGAGTGCGATTAGGTTGATTCTTTTTGAACATGATTAATAGACAAATTCCTCACGTCCACCAATTTATTTCAGAATTGTTGGGGTTACAGAAGTATTCGAAACCTATAGATTACTACAGACTGTTCTGTTTTTGACAGATTTTGTTTTTCATGTGTTGTTTGCTTATTTTGATGAATCTATGGCTAGTATCGGGGGGTATAAACCATAGAGAAGTTGGAATACAGTAGGTTTAACACCAATATAAATAAATAATGAGTTCATTATAGTACCATAAGTGGTGGTATGTTTTCTTATACTAACGAAGCTCATGAGATTTTCTGTTGAGTTTTGTGTTGTGAAGTTTTCAAGTTTTGGGTAAATACTTGATGGATTATGGAACAAGGAGTGGCAAGAGCCTAAGCTTGGGTATGACCAAGGCACCCCAAGGTAAAATTCAAGGGAAACCAAAAGCCTAAGCTTAGGGATGCCCCGGAAGGCATCCCCTCTTTCGTCTTCGTCCATCGGTAACTTTACTTGATGCTATATTTTTATTCACCACATGATATGTGTTTTGCTTGGAGCGCCTTGTATGATTTGAGTCTTTGCTTTTTAGTTTACCACAATCATCCTTGCTGTACACACCTTTTGGGAGAGACACACATGAATCAAAATTTATTAGAATACTCTTTGTGCTTCACTTATATCTTTTGAGCTAGATAATTTTGCGCTAGTGCTTCTATTATATCTTTTTAGAGCACGGTGGTGGTTTTATTTTATAGAAATTATTCATCTCTCATGATTCACTTATATCATTTTGAGAGTCTTCTAGAACAGCATGGTAGTTTGATTTGGCTATAAAATTAGTCCTAATATGATAGGCATCCAAGATGGGTATAATAAAAACTATCATAAAAAGTGCATTGAATACTATGAGAAGTTTGATACTTGATGATTGTTTTGAGATATGAAGATTGTAATATTAGAGTCATGCTAGTTGAGTAGTTGTGAATTTGAGAAATACTTGTGTTAAAGTTTGTGATTCCCATAGCATGCACGTATAGTGAACCATTATGTGATGAAGTCGGAGCATGATTTATTTATTGATTGTCTTCCTTATGAGTGGCGGTCAGGGACGAGCGATGGTCTTTTCCTACCAATCTATCCCCCTAGGAGCATGTGCGTAGTACTTTGTTTCGATAACTAATAGATTTTTGCAATAAGTATGTGAGTTCTTTATGACTAATGTTGAGTCCATGGATTATACGCACTCTCACCCTTCCACCATTGCTAGCCTCTCTAGTACCGCGCAACTTTCACTGGTACCATACACCTAGCATATACCTTCCTCAAAACAGCCACCATACCTACCTATTATGACATTTCCATAGCCATTCCAAGATATATTGCCATGCAACTCACCACTGTTCTGTTTATTATGACACGCTTCATCATTGTCATATTGCTTTGCATGATCATGTAGTTGACATCGTATTTGTGGAAAAGCAACCCTTATAATTATTTCATACATGTCACTCATGAGTTATTGCACATCCCGGTACACCGTCAGAGGCATTCACATAGAGTCATATTTTGTTCTAAGTATCGAGTTGTAATTTTTGAGTTGTAAGTAAATAAAAGTGTGATGATCATCATTACTAGAGCATTGTCCCATGTGAGGAAAGGATTATGGAGACTATGATTCCCCCACAAGTCGGGATGAGACTCCGAACGAAAAAGAAAAAAGAAAAAAAGAGGCCATCAAAGAAGAAGAGAAAAGGCCCAAATAAAAAAATGAGAGAAAAAGAGAGAAGGGACAATGTTACTATCCTTTTACCACACTTGTGCTTCAAAGTAGCACCATGCATGAAATTCATAATAGAGAGTCTCTTATGTTGTCACTTCCATATACTAGTGGGAGTTTTACATTATAGAACTTGGCTTGTATATTCCAATGATGGGCTTCCTCAAAATGCCCTAGGTCTTCATGAGCAATCAAGTTGGATGCACACCCACTTAGTTTCTTTGATTGAGCTTTCATACACTTATAGCTCTAGTGCATCCGTTGCATGGCAATCCGTACTCACTCACATTGATATCTATTGATGGGCATCTCCATAGCCCATTGATATGCCTAGTTGATGTTAGACTATCTTCTCCTTTTTGTCTTCTCCACAACCACCATTCTATTCCACCTATAGTGCTATGTCCATGGCTCACGCTCATGTATGCGTGAAGATTGAAAAAGTTTGAGAACATCAAAAGTATGAAACAATTGCTTGGTTTGTCATCGGGGTTGTGCATGATTTAAATATTTTGTGTGGTGAAGATAGAGCATAGCCAGATTATATGATTTTGTAGGGATAACTTTCTTTGGCCATGTTATTTTGAGAAGACATGATTGCTTAGTTAGTATGCATGAAGTATTATTATTTTTATGTCAATATTAAACTTTTTTCTTGAATCTTTTGGATCTGAACATTCATGCCACAATAAATAAAATTACATTGAGAATTATGCTAGGTAGCATTCCACATCAAAAATTCTGTTTTTATCATTTACCTCCTCGAGGACGAGCAGGAATTAAGCTTGGGGATGCTTGATACGTCTCCAACGTATCTATAATTTTTGATTGTTCCATGCTATTATATCATCTGTTTTGGATGTTTAATTGGCTTTAGTATACACTTTTATATTATTTTTGGGACTAACCTACTAACCAAAGACCCCGTGCAAATTGCTATTTTTTTGCCTATTTCAATGTTTCATAGAAAAGGAATATCAAACGGAATCCAAACGGAATGAAACCTTCGGGAGAGTTATTTTTGGAACAAACGTGATCCAGGAGACTTGGAGTGGACGTCAAGAAAGAAGCGAGGAGGCCATGAGGCAGGGAGGCGCGCCCCCACCCTTGTGGGCCCCTCGCAGCTCCACCGACGTACTTCTTCCTCCTATATATACCCATATACCCCGAAAACATCCAGGAGCACCACAAAAACCTATTTCCACCACCGCAACCTTCTGTACCCAAGAGATCCCATCTTGGGGCCTTTTTTGGAGCTCCACTGGAGGGGGAATCGATCACGGGGGGCTTCTACATCAACACCATAGCCTCTCCGATTATGTGTGAGTAGTTTACCGCAGACCTTCGGGTCCATAGTTATTAGCTAGATGGCTTCTTCTCTCTCTTTGGATCCCAATACAAAGTTCTCCTCGATCTTGTTGGAGATCTATTCGATGTAATTCTTTTGCGGTGTGTTTGTCGAGATCCGATGAATTGTGGGTTTATGATCAAGATTATCTATGAACAATATTTGATTTTTCTCTGAAATCTTTTATGTATGATTTGTTATCTTTGCAAGTCTCTTCGAATTATTAGTTTGGTTTGGCCTACTAGATTGATCTTTCTTGCAATGGGAGAAGTGCTTTGCTTTGGGTTCAATATTGCGGTGTCCTTTCCCAGTGACAGCAGGGGCAGCAAGCCATGTATTGTATTGTTGCCATCGAGGATAAAAAGATGGGGTTTATATCATATTGCTTGAGTTTATCCCTCTACATCATGTCATCTTGCCTAATGCGTTACTATGTTCTTATGAACTTAATACTCTAGATGCATGCTGGATAGCGGTCGATTTGTGGAGTAATAGTAGTAGATGCAGAATCGTTTCGGTCTACTTGTCACGGACGTGATGCCTATATACATGATCATGCCTAGATATTCTCATAATTATGCACTTTTCTGTCAATTGCTCGACAGTAATTTGTTTACCCACCATAATACTTATGCTATGTTGAGAGAAACCACTAGTGAAACCTATGGCCCCTGGGTGTATCTTCCATCATATAAGTTTCCAACCTATTTTACTTTGTAATCTTTACTTTCAATCTATATCATAAAAATACCAAAAATATTTATGTTATTATCTTTATCAGATCTCACTTTCGTAAGTGACCGTGAAGGGATTGACAACCCATTTATCACGTTGGTTGCGAGGTTCTTGTTTGTTTGTGCAGGTATGAGGGACTTGCGTGTAATCTCCTACTGGATTGATACCTTGGTTCTCAAAAACTGAGGGAAGTACTTACGCTACTTTATTGCATCACCCTTTCCTCTTCAAGGGAAAACCAACGCAGTGCTCAAGAGGTAGCAATGTTCAGAGACTGGACGCGGGCAAACTTTCTAGTCCCTGATGACCGCTATGCCAATACCGAAGATTGGTGGCTGAGAGCACAGAAGGAGGTCCCCAAGTCCAAGAGGTGCAACTTCAACACCATTATCATTCTCATACACTAGAGGATCTGGAGGGAAAGGAATGCCAGAATTTTTGAGCCTGTGGCGTGCAGCGTTGAAAGGGTGCTTGCTTTAATCAGGGAAGACATCAGGGCCTGAAGGGTAGCTGGCTGTATCGGTGACCTTTTTTGATTTCTTCTCTGTTCCTTCTTGTTTTGTTGTTGGCCCTGTTGGTTGATACGTCCATTTTGCATCATGCTTTTATATCGATATTTATTGCATTATGGGCTGTTATTACACATTATGTCACAATACGTATGCCTATTGTCTCTTATTTTATAAGGTTTACATAAAGAGGGAGAATATCGGCAGCTGGGATTCTGGGCTGGAAAAGGAGCAAATATTAGAGATCTATTCTGCACAGCTCCAAAAGTCCTGAAACTTCACGGAAGTCATTTTCAGAATATATAAAAAATACCGAGCGCAAGAAGTTCACCAGGGGGCCACACCCTGCCCACGAGGGTGGGGGGCGCACCCTACCCCCCTAGGCGCGCCCCCTACCTCATGGGCCCCCTGGTGGCCCTCCAATGTCCATCTTCTGCTATATGAAGTCTTTCGATGAGGAAAAAATCATAAGCCATCTTTCCAAACGAGACTCTGCCGCCACGAGGCGGAACCTTGGTGGAACCAATCTAGGGCTCTGGCGGAGCTGTTCTGCTGGGGAAACTTCCCTCCAGGAGGGGGAAATCATCACCATTGTCATCACCAACACTCCTCTCATCGGGAGAGGGCAATCTCCATCAACATCTTCACCAGCACCATCTCCTCTCAAAACCCTAGTTCATCTCTTGTATCCAATTCTTTTCTCCAAGTCTGGGATTGGTACCTGTGGGTTGCTAGTAGTGTTAATTACTCTTTGTAGTTGATGCTAGTTGGTTTATTTGGTGGAAGATCATATGTTCAGATCCTATATGCATATTAATACCCCTCTGTTTATGAACATGAATATGCTTTGTGAGTAGTTACGTTTGTTCCTAAGGACATGGGAGAAGTCTTGCTATTAGTAGTCATGTGAATTTGGTATTCGTTCGATATTTTGATGAGATGTATGTTGTCTCTCCTCTAGTGGTGTTATGTGAACGTCGACTACATGACACTTCACCATTATTTGGGCCTAGAGGAAGGCATTGGGAAGTAATAAGTAGATGATGGGTTGCTAGAGTGACAGAAGCTTAAGCCCTAGTTTATGCGTTGTTTCGTAAGGGGCTGATTTGGATCCATATGTTTCATGCTATGGTTTGGTTTACCTTAATACTTTTGTTGTAGTTGCGGATGCTTGCAATAGAGGTTAATCATAAGTGTGATGCTTGTCCAAGTAAGGACAGCACCCAAGCACCGGTCCACCCACATACCAAATTATCAAAGTACCGAATGTGAATCATATGAACGTGATGAAAACTAGCTTGACGATATTCCCATGTGTCCTCGGGGGCGCTTTACATCATACAAGAGTTTGTCCAGGCTTATCCTTTGCTACAAAAAGGATTGGGCCACCTTGCTGCACCTTATTTACTTTTGTAACTTGTTACTCGTTACAAATTATCCTATCATAAAACTATCTGTTACCTATTATTTCAGTGCTTGCAGAGAATACCTTGCTGAAAACCGCTTATCATTTCCTTCTGCTCCTCGTTGGGTTCGACACTATTACTTATCGAAAGGACTACGATAGATCCCCTATACTTGTGGGTCATCAAGACTCTTTTCTGGCGCCATTGTCGGGGAGTGAAGCGCCTTTGGTAGGTGGAATTTGGTAAGGAAAAAATTATATAGTGTGCTGAAATTTACTGTCACTTGTTACTATGGAAAGTAATCCTCTGAGGGGCTTGTTCGGGGTATCTTCACCCCGACCAGTAGAGCAAAGAGTTGCTCCTCAACCTACTGAACCTACTGAAATGAAAATGTCTGCTTTGAAATTCCTTCGGGTATGATAGAAAAACTGCCAGCTAATCCTTTTGCAGGAGACGGAACAATGCATCCTGATGAGCACCTAATATATGTGGATGAAGTTTGTGGATTATTTAAGCTTGCAGGTGTACCCAGAGATGTTATTAAGAAGAAGGTCTTCCCTTTATCTTTAAAGGAAGATGCATTGACATGGTCTACGCTATGTGATGATACGGGGTCATGGAACTACAAACGATTGAAATTGGAATTTCATCAGAAGTTTTATCCTATGCATCTTGTTCATCGTGATCGCAATTATATATATAATTTTTGGCCTCACGAAGGAGAAAGCATCACTCAAGATTGGGGGAGGCTTAAATCAATGTTATATTCATGCCCCAATCATGAGCTCTCAAGAGAAATGATTATTCAAAATTTATATGCTCGGCTTTCTGATAACAATCACACCATGCTCGATACTTCTTGTGTTGGCTCTTTTATGACGAAGACTATTGAATTCAAATGAGATTTACTAGAAAGAATTAAACGCAACTCTGAAGACTGGGACCTCGGCGAAGGTAAGGAGTCAGGTATGGCACCTAAGTTTGATTGTGTTAAATCTTTTATGGATACCGATGTTTTCCGTAAATTTAGCACTAAATATGGACTTGACTCCAAGATAGTAGCTTCTTTCTGTGAATCTTTTGCTACTCATGTTGATCTCCCTAGGGAGAAGTGGTTTAAATATCATCCTCCCATAGAAGTAAAAGTAGCTGCATCTATTAAAGTTGAAGAAAATACTATCACTTATAATGATCCTATTGTTCCTACTGCTTATGTTGAGAAACCACCTTTTCCTGTTAGGACATGCTAAAGCTTCAACTGTGGTTCGTAAAAGCAATATTAGAACCTATACACCTCCTGAGCAAATTAAAGTTGAACCTAATATTGCTATTGTAAAGATCTCTTGTCTGAAAATATTGATGGGCATGTTATTTATTTCTGTGATGAAACTGCTAGAATTGTTAAACCTTGTGCTAAAGATAAACCTAGTCCTTTGGTAGGCATGCCTATTTTTTCTGTTAAAATAGAGATCATTGTTATCATGGCTTATGTGATATGGGTGCCAGTGCTAGTGCTATACCTCATGACTTATACAAAGAAATTATGCATGATATTGCACCTGTTGAGATAGAAGATATTGATGTCACAATTAAACTTGCCAATGGAGATACTATTTCACCAATTGGAATTGTTAGAGATGTTGAAGTCTTGTGTGGGAAAACTAAATATCCTGCTGATTTTCTTGTTCTTGGTTCCCCACAAGATAGCTTTTGTCCCATTATATTTGGTAGACCCTTCTTGAACACTGTTAATGCTAAGATAGATTGCAAAAAGGATGTTACTATTGGTTTAGGTGATATGTCTCATGAATTTAATTTCTCTAAATTTCGTAGACAACACCGTGAAGAGGAATTGCCTAGTAAAGATGAAATTATTGGGCTTGCTTCTATTGTCGTACCTCCTAGTGATCCTTTAGAACAATATTTGCTAGACCATGAAAACGATATGTTTATGAATGAAAGAAGGGAAATAGATGAAGTATTCTTTAAACAGGAACCCATCCTAAAACACAATTTGCCTGTCGAAATCCTAGGGGATCCTCCTCCACCCAAGGGTGATCCCGTGTTTGAGCTTAAACTGTTACCTGATACTCTTAAATATGCTTATGTTGATGAGAAGAAGATATATCCTGTTATTATTAGTGCTAACCTTACAGAGCATGAAGAAGAGAGATTATTGAAAACTCTGAAGAAGCACCGTGCTGCTATTGGATATACTCTTGATGATCTTAAGGGCATTATTCCCACTCTGTGTCAACACAAAATAAATTTGGAGGAAGATGCCAAACCAGTTCGTGATCATCAACGACGGCTGAATCCTAAGATGAAGGAAGTGGTAAGGAAGGAAATACTAAATCTTCTTGAGGCAGGTATAATTTATCCCATTGCTGATAGTCAGTGGGTAAGTCATGTCCATTGTGTCCCTAAGAAGGGAGGTATTACTGTCATTCCTAATGATAAAGATGAGTTGATCCCGCAAAGAATTATTACAGGTTATAGGATGGTAATTGATTTCCGCAAATTAAATAAAGCTACTATAAAGATCATTACCCCTTACCTATCAAATGCTAGAGAGATTATCCAAACATAAACATTATTGCTTTCTAGATGGTTATTCTGGTTTCTCTCAAATACCTGTGTCAGCCAATGATCAATCAAAGACTACTTTTACTTGCCCTTTTGGTACTTTTGCTTATAGACGTATGCCTTTTGGTTTATGTAATGCACCCGCTACCTTTCAAAGATGCATGATGGCTATATTCTCTGACTTTTGTGAAAAGATTTGTGAGGTTTTCATGGACGATTTTTCCGTCTATGGATCCTCTTTTGATGATTGCTTGAGCAACCTTGATCGAGTTTTGCAGAGATGTGAAGAAACTAATCTTTTCTTGAATTGGGAAAAGTGCCACTTTATGGTTAATGAAGGTATTGTCTTGGGGCATAAAGTTTCTGAAAGAGGTATTGAGGTTGATAAAGCCAAGGTTGATGCTATTGAAAATATGCCATGTCCCAAGGACATCAAAGGTATAAGAAGTTTCCTTGGTCATGCCGGGTTTTATAGGAGGTTCATTAAGGACTTCTCAAAAATTTCTCGGCCTCTGACTAATTTATTACAAAAAGATATACCATTTGTTTTTGATGATGATTATGTAGAAGCATTTGAAATACTTAAGAAAGCATTAATCTCTGCACCTATTGTTCAGCCACCTGATTGGAATTTACCTTTTGAAATTATGTGTGATGCTAGTGGTTATGCTGTAGGTGCTGTTCTAGGGCAAAGAGTTGATAAGAAATTAAATGTTATTCAATATGCTAGTAAAACTCTAGACAATGCTCAAAGAAATTATGCTACTACTGAAAATTAATTCTTAGCAGTTGTATTTGCTTGTGATAAGTTCAGACCTTATATTGTTGATTCTAAAGTAACTATTCACACGGATCATGCTGCTATTAAATATCTTATGGAAAAGAAAGATGCTAAACCTAGACTTATTAGATGGGTTCTCTTGCTACAAGAATTTGATTTACATATTATTGATAGGAAGGGAGCTGAGAACCCTGTTGCAGACAAGTTGTCTAGGTTAGAAAATATGCTTGATGACCCACTACCTATTGATGATAGCTTTCCTGATGAACAATTAAATGTCATAAATGCTTCTCACACTGCTCCATGGTATGCTGATTATGCTAATTACATTGTTGCTAAATTTATACCACCTAGTTTCACATACCAGCAAAAGAAAAAGTTCTTCTATGATTTGAGGCATTACTTTTGGGATGACCCACATCTTTATAAAGAAGGAGTAGATGGTGTTATTATACGCTGTGTACCTGAGCATGAACAGGAACAGATCCTACGCAAGTGTCACTCCAAGGCTTATGGAGGACACCATGCTGGAGATAGAACTGCACACAAGGTATTGCAATCCGGTTTTTATTGGCCTACTCTCTTCAAGGATGCCTGTAAGTTTGTCTTGTCTTGTGATGAATGTCAAAGAATTGGTAATATTAGTAGACGTCAAGAAATGCCTATGAATTATTCACTTGTTATTGAACCATTTGATGTCTGGGGCTTTGATTATATGGGACCTTTTCCTGCCTCTATTGGTTATACACATATTTTAGTTGCTGTTGATTACGTTACTAAGTGGGTAGAGGCTATTCCAACTAGTAGTGCTGATCATAACACCTCTATTAAGATGCTTAAAGAAGTTATTTTTCCAAGGTTTGGAGTCCCTAGATATTTAATGACTGATGGTGGTTCACATTTTATTCATGGTGATTTCCGTAAAATGCTTGCTAAATATGATGTTAATCTTAGAATTGCATCTCCTTATCACCAACAGTCTAGTGGTCAAGTAAGAATTGAGTAATAGAGAGCTCAAATTAATTTTGAAAAAGACTGTTAATAGATCTAGAAAGAATTGGTCCAAGAAATTTGATGATGCATTATGGGCCTATAGAACTGCATATAAAAATCCTATGGGTATGTCTCCGTATAAAATGGTTTATGGAAAAGCATGTCACTTACCTCTCGAACTAGAAAATAAGGCTTATTGGGCCATTAAAGATGATGTGGACCAGATCAGGACCAAGGCATCCAAGAGTGAGGTTAATGCTAGCACAAATGCTGAACCATTAGAGCATCCAAAGGAAGACAAGGGCAAAACCATTATCTTAGTTGGGAAGCTTCCGGTGCCTATTTTGGGAGAAATGACACATCAGATTTCCAGCTGCAACTTCCCACCTAAACCTAATTAATTCTGGAAGTTTCTAGCACTTTATAGAGGCTGGAAAAGTTGGTCTTTGAAGTCAGCTTTCATTCAAAAAAACGGTGCATCATTTGAGGTCTTGAGTCAAAAGTTGTGCAAGTTTCCATGCAAGTTGTCCAGGAATTTATTACAGCGCGAGGCTCACAAGTTTGCTCCTCCTACAGCTTGGGGCTCACGAATTTACCCTTCATTTTGAGTTGTTTTCGCACCTAACTAGTGGGTGCTTCTAGTATAAATATTCCCCCAGCTGTTCCATGTGAAGGGGGATGAGATTGCTGAGTTTATGTTTGTAGACAGCCGGTGAGGTTGTGTTGTGCTGTGAGCACTAGTATCGTTGAGTGTTAGCTCGTGTGTGTGGATTGGAGGGCCTGTCCTCAATTCATATAGGATCCTTGTGGTTCCCTCTTGTGATTCTTCATAGGTTCACAAGCTTCATGGTTTGGGTTGCATCCTTGTAAACCAAGCTAGTTATCCGCTGCAATTTATCTGAGAGTGTTTCCTCTTGTTCTTGCCACTTGAGAGAAACAAAGTTTGTTGAAACAAGTTTCGAGTGAGTTTGTTGCTGCTCCTTGTGCGTTCTTTGGCACCGTGAAAGATCATTTCCGAGGCGTCCCGTATCAAAAGAGCTCAATTATGATTTTAAACTTGCCGGTGAGAAAAGGTTATTTGACATTAGCTCACTTGATGAATGGAGAACCCAAGCCTACGAAAATGCCAAGTTGTTTAAAAAAAAGTCAAAAGATGGCATGACAAAAGAATACAAAAGTGTGAGTTTAATGTAGGTGATTATGTATTATTATACAACTCTCATTTAAGATTTTTTTGCAGGAAAAATTCTCTCTAAATGGGAAGGTCCTTACGTTATCGAGGAGGTCTATCGTTCCGGTGCCATAAAAATCAACAACTTCAAAGGCACAAATCCGAAGGTGGTTAATGGTCAAAGAATTAAACATTATATCTCAGGTAATCCTATAAATGTTGAAACCAATGTTATTGAAACCGTAACCCCGGAGGAATACATAAGGGACACTTTCCGGAACGTTTCAGACTCCGAAAAGGAATAGGCATGTGGTACGGTAAGTAAACCAACTCCAAAACAGTTCTAATGGCAATTTTATTCCGTTTTGGAATATTTAGAAAAATAGAAAAATAAGAAGCAGTCCGGGAAGGACACAAGGGCTCCACGAGGGTGGAGGGCGCGCCCTACCCCCCTGGGCGCGCCCCTACCTCGTGGGCACCTCGTGTGCTCTCCAGACTCCGTTTTCTTACACGTTACGTATTTTGGTCAGTAAAAATTCATTATATAATCTCCCAGAGGTTTTGACTCCCATATCACGCAAATATCTCATGTCTTTGTTTCGAGCTGTCCTGCTGCAGATTTGAGCAACATGTCGTCCCAGGATTCGTAAGGAGAGAGCTATGTGGCTGATTACCTTGCAGATCCTAAAGTCTATGGGGATGTGGAGCATTGTGGTTGGACTACGGAAGAAGAAGAGGACTATGAACCTAAGGGAAAGGAGGAGACGAGATCAGATGAAGATGAAGTCCCACTACCTCAACCTGGGGACATGCATGTGGAGTTCAAAAATTCAAGCCTCCCTGATAGAGTAAATAAACCTAAGATCGAGTTTATCCCTTTTCGCCTCTTGCAGGAAAACAAACGGGAACTATGCAAAAAGATATTGAGCCTGGAGCAGGAGATCGAGGACCGAAGGGACCAAAATTCTGTCCTCAAGCGCAAATTAAGGAAGAAGCCTACGCCATCAACAAAACCACCATCTTCTTCACCAACAAAGAAGAGCTGAGCATTGAGTATGGGCACTCCCCTTGGCAACTGCCAAGCTTGGGGGAGTGCGCCGGTATCGTATCACCATCACTCTTATCTTTACCATTTTTCTTAGTTCGATCCTTTTGGTAATATCTTGATCTAGTAGAATAAAAGTTTTTAGTATGATCTAGTTGGGAGTTTTGCCTTATGATCCTTCTATGTAATCGAGTTCGTGAGCTATATATAATAAATATTAGTGTTGAGTCAAGGGCTTAATTATTTTGCCATGATCCTTGAGTGAATACAAGAAAATAGAAAAGAATAAAAAGAATAAAAGAGATAATATGGATCTTATGGAGAGTAATGAGCTCACATAGAAAGAGTATGATGAATAAAAGTTGTTGAGATTTGACAAACATAGTTTTGGTCATCGTTGCAATTAATAGGAAGTAATAAAGAAAGAGAGGTCTTCACATATAAATATACTATCTTGGTCATCTTTTATGATTGTGAGCACTCATTAAAATATGGCATGCTAAAGAGTTGACGTTGGACAAGGAAGACAACGTAATGGGTTATGTTTTCTTACATCTAAGATAAATTATATTGCCATGGATCATCCAACATGGTTGAGCTTGCCTTTCCCCCTCATGCTAGCCAAATTCTTTGCACCAAGTAGAGATACTACTTGTGCTTCCAAACACCCTTAAACCAGTTTTGCCATGAGAGTCCGCCATACATACCTATGGATTGAGTAAGATCCCTCAAGCAAGTTGTCATCGGTGCAAGCAATAAAAATTGCTCTCTAAATATGTATGACTTATTAGTGTGGGAGAAAATAAGCTTTATACGATCGTGTGATATGGAAGAAATAAAAGCGACGGACTGAATATAAAGGTCCATATCACAAGTGGCAATATAAAGTAACGTTCTTTCGCATTAAGATTTTGTGCATCCAACCATAAAAGCGCATGACAACCTCTGCTTCCCTCTGCGAAGGGCCTATCTTTTACCTTTTTCTCCTACCTTACGTAAGAGTCATGGTGATCTTCACCTTTCCTTTTTACATTTTATCTTTTGGCAAGCACAACATGTTGGAAAGATCCTGGTATATATGGCTAATTGGATGTGAGTTTTCATGAACTATTATTGTTGACATTACCCTTGAGGTAAAACATTGGGAGGCAAAACTATAAGCCCCTATCTTTCTCTGTGTCCGATTAAAACTCCATACCCATAAGTATTGTGTGAGTGTTAGCAATTGTGAACGACTATATGATAGTTGAATATGTGGACTAGCTGAAAAGCTCTTATATTGACTCTTTCTTATGTTAGGATAAATTGCAATTGCTCCAATGACTGATATTATAGTTTGTTAGTTTTCAATGAAGTTTATGATTCATACTTGAAATTGTGATTGAATTGTTACTCTAGCATAAGAGATCATATGACAAAAACTATATAAGTTGGTGTTCTAAGAATGATCATGTGTCGGTGGGAACGACACCTATGGGATCACAAGAATCCCTACCGTGGTTAGCGGGGCGCGGGGTCGTGAGAAGAGCAGATCAAACAGATAGCACACGGTTCATTTATCCAGGTTTGGGCCGCAAGGATGCGTAAAACCCTACTCCTGCTTTGGTGGATTGTATATCTGTGTTCTTGAGCTAGCTATGGGGCGTGAGAAGCTCCAAAAAGCCGAATCCTTCCTCTGGTCGCCTCGGGCCTCCTTTTATAGAAAAAGGGGTTGCCAGAGTGGCACACAGGAGGTGGAAAGGGCACAGTGATGCAAGGTTATCCCTTGCATTACATGACAAGGCGCATTTAATGTGTCTTGCTTATGTGTCCTTGCTTTATCGGGGACGGGGAGAAACCTATCTCGTCCGTCACTGCTCCTTCTTGTGTCGACACACGCCCTGGCCAGCGACGCCTGCGATGCCATGTAGGTAGGCAGGCAGCTGAGGTGGCGCAGTGGTTGGGTCGGCAGCTGCATGCATGCGGTGGTGGAGGTTTAGTCGGCATGGGCCTGATGGTGGCCCTACGGGTGTCCTCGGCAAGGGCCTTGCCGGGGCCCCGGCAAGGGTCTTGCCGAGGCGCCTGATGTCATCCCCGGCAAGGCGCTTGCCAGGGGCCTTGTGGTCTTCCTTGGCTAGGATCCCGCCAAGGGTTATCGTCTCCTTAGTGCATATCTGATGTTGAATGTCTTTACAAAGATCTGCATGCCGCCACGGGGATGTCTCCCGAATCCTTGCCCTTTGGGGGCAGTGGACTCAAGGGTGATTTGCTCCGTAGGCGCGGGACGAGTCGCCGCGGCAAGGGTCTTGCCGGGGCTGCTAGAACTGTCCCCCGGCAAGGATCTTGCCGGGGGAGTCCGCTTCGTCCCCTTTGCTCTTCGTGGTCTTGGCCTTGGCGTCGTTCTAGTTCTCTTGAGCTTCGGTCTTACCCTGGCTCACCTCCCTTGCCTTGCTTGGTGTGGTGGTATCCGCGGCTCAGACTGCCCGTGCACAGTTATAGGGGTACAAAAAGTGTACCCCTTCTTTTTGTACACCGACAGGAGCCCCCGGGCCAGGGCCACACATAAGCGCAACGCGTTGTTGGGCTGTACCCAAAAATGGTGCGCGGGCAGGCGGGACGGTTTTTACCGCGGTAAGATTCTTCGTGCGCTGCGCTTCCCACGATTCCCGCGTGTGGCGCGGCGTGGGGAGGCGCGTGTGACGTGGGCGGCATGCGCGGTGTTGGTTCCCGCAGGCATGCGTCACATCATAGTAAAGGGGCGGTTCGCGCCTTCCCCATAAACGGAGGGAGGCGTGGAGGCGCAGCCCATTGACTGAATGGGGCTGAGGCGCGGTCTTCAAGGCGTCCACTCCCCACGATCACAGGGTGGGAAACCGGGCCGTCGCTGGTTGGGGCGGCGGGTCGGTCCTGGCTCCCTGCGCCTTCCGTATCTTGATTGGCCGAGCAGGGCGGCCGAGCCCCAACCCCGATCCTTTATAAAGAGCGGGAGGGGGGGATGGCGTCCCGCATTCTTTCATCTTCTTCCTTCAGCTTCTGCTCCTCCCTTCCATCCGTCATGGAGAGAGGGAATCCCGGTCCTTCAACAGTGGCGGCGAGGGTCGCCGCTCGACAACGCATCCCTCCTTCCCTTGCGCCTGCGATGGCAGGGCCAGCCGCGAGGGGAAGGGGGAGGGGCGAGGCCGTGGGTGAGGCCGGGGCGCTCGGGGAAGAGGAGGACGGGGCGGCGCGCCGACCTCGCCTCCGCCAGCAGCTCCTCCTCCAATGGAGGGCCATGTTGGGGATGACCCTTGTGAGTTCTTCGTCAGGCTGCGTCGGCCGCCGCGCTGTCGCCTTCGTCTCCCGACTCCATTTGCGCAGGAGATGGAGCTGGATCCGCCGGAATCGTTGCAGCTGCACATGAGGGGTTGCGGGATCAGTGGCACGCGGGTCCGCGTCGACTTCCCCGCCCCTCACGTGATGTATCTTCGTCGGGGATGGAAGATGTTTGCTCATATCCACCGCTTGACAGAGGGGCTCACTCTCCATTTTAAGGTGATGGATGGTGGCCTTCTCTCCGTCAAGGTCTTCGGGTGCGTTGGGACCCATGCAAGGTGCTGCATGGAGAGCTCTTCTGATAGTGAAGACTCCTCCTCGGGCGGGAGTGACGAGGAGGACAGCGGCAGCGACAACGAGGGTAGTAGGCGGCAGGATGTCGGGTTCGATTAGGTGTCGGGTGCCGCTCCGTGCGGCACCAGCGACCCCATCATCCGTGTCGCCGGCTCCCTGAACTTCTCGGGGTCGTCTCCTTGGGCGGCTGGCGTTGGGAGCCTGCGGAAGAGGAAGAGGGCGGGCGGCAAGACCGTCAAGTCGGAGTATGCGGGCACTGATGCCTTCGACGTGTGCTGACGTCCTGCCGCCTCATCTTCGAGCTCTGCTTCCAGCGCCGCCATCACCATCCAGCCTTTGGACGGCCACCAAGATGTTCTCTTGGTGTCTTCTGCCACCCGTAGCTCGCCTAGGCGCTCCTTTTGTCTTTTTCGCCTCCTTGACCTGCCTCCTGAGGAGAGGGACAAGAAAGGGATTACGGGCACCTTATCTATTTTTAGTTTGTAAGCCTTCGGGCCTTTGTTGAATTTAAAACTTGTAATCCCATCATTCATGTTTTTCATTCCCTATGGACTGTACCTGAGTGGAATGTTTTTTTAATGAAAAAGGGATGCTTGCCGGGTCATTTGTTTGCGGGTGGAACCCACGACAAGGAATAAATCCTTGATATCTTCAAGATAAACATTTCCTTGCCCGACAACAGGCCTTGCCGTCTCCCCACTTCGCTCGACCTTCCTCACGCCTTTGGCGGAGGCAGGGATGAGGCGGTGTAACGCCCCGAGACCCATGTGCCACATGTCTTCCTGTTATTCGCTGTTCTTGCCATGTCATTGCTTGCGTGTCATGCATTGCATATCATTTCATCTTGTGCATTTCATTTGCATACGTGTTCGTCTCATGCATCCGAGCATTTTCCCCGTTGTCCGTTTTGCAATCCGGTGCTCCTATGTCACCCGGTGTCCCTTTCTACCTTCTTTTCGTATGCCGGTGTTAAACATTTCCGGATTGGACCGAGACTTGCCAAGCGGCCTTGGTTTACTACCGATAGACCGCCTGTCAAGTTTCGTGCCATTTGGACTTCGTTTGATGCTCCAACGGTTAACCGAGGGACCGAAAAGGCCTCGTGTGTGTTGCAGCCCAACACCCCTCCAAAGTGGCCCAAAACCCACTTAAACCTCCTCCATCATCTCAGTCGTTCGATCACGATCGCGTGGCCGAAAACCGCACCTCATTTGGACTCTCCTAGCTCCCTCTACCTATAAATATGTGCTCCCCTCCCGAAATTCGCGGTGCAAACCCTAACTTCGTCCTCCTCCCGCCGACGGATATGTCCACCCCGCCGCCGGACATGTCCGCACCGCCCCTTAGCGAATCAGAAGCCGCCACCTGACCACCGCTGCCGTCCCCGCCGCCAGGCCCGCCGGGGCCCAAGGCCGGCCCTCGCGGCCCGTCTCCGCGCCGCCGCTCGCCCGCGGAGGCCCCGCGCCGCCCCGAGGCGCGCGCACCGCCGCACGTCGCCCGGTCGGCCGCCGCCCGCCACCGCGCCGGCCCCGCCTCCCTCGCTGCTGCCTTGCGTCAACCTCGCTGCCGCCCCGCTCCCTCGCCGGCGCCGAGCCGCCCGGCGACCTCCGCCACCATCGCCGCCGGCGTCGCCCCGCTCCGGCCACCTCCGGCCCTCCACCGCGGAACCTCCCTCTCCTCCAAGTCCGGTGACTCCCTCCTCCGACGAACAGGATTCCGATGAACCTCGAAGTGCGCGCGCCTCAGATCCAGATCCGGACGAAAACCCTAGGGTTGACTTTCTTCCCTTCTCTCAGATTCATTTTGCATACTTTGACCTGCCGTAACTTTGCATCGGTAACTCCGTTTTGGGCATATAGCATATCAAAATGTTCGTCTCGAAGAGTACATCATTTAAATCCATTGCACCATTTTCATTTGACTTCATCTTGATGCCCGAAATGCCATTGGAAGAATGCTATTTGAGTTAATTGTCAGATCTGCTGCTCCAAATAGCTATTTGTCATTTTTGCCATGATTATTGTGTGCATGATATGCCCCTGACCTCTACATGAGTTTTGTTATATGCTTTGTCATCTTTCCAGAGGTGCCATACATGTATTTTTGTGATGTGTGTGGTGACTAGCACAAGCTTGCCAAGTGGTGCATTCGTTAATGCTGATTTCAGGAGCTTAGCAATTTCACTAAGTCCATGATCCATTTTTATCAATATGCCATATGTTCATGTTGTTTCCTAGTGATTCGTGCCTCTTTTGAGGATGATCAGTAAGGATGATTTGTTAATCTTGTAGTGCTCTATCCATCCATGTCTTTGTTTGCAATTATGGAGCACCCTAGCTTGAGTCAACCGAGCTCTACTTTTGCTATTTTGTGAATCTGGACAGATTGTCTACTTGTTAGCGAGTTTGCCGAGGATGTTGTTGTTGATCCGTGCATGCTATATTGTTGTTCTTGCCATGTCTAGCTGATATAATGTGTATTCTTAATGGGTGTATGCTTAGTTTGTCATGCCTTGCTCTGTAGTGAGTGCATCGAGCTCATGAACAAGCCTACTTGCTATCATATTTACATGCTCCAGTTTTTCTCTAAGTCTGTGATCTGTTTATGTTTTTGCCATGTTCACATGCTTGCAATTGTATTTTCTGATCCATTTTGGCTCAAGGTCACTAAGGGACTCTTGTTAAGCTCTTTGAGTATCTCCATGCCATGCCTTGCTTTGTCATGTTAAGTACGTGTAGCATATAGTTTTATTGCTCCAAAGTGTGCTACCTGATCTGAAATTCCAGGCTTGTGTTAATTTCACAAAGTCTGAAACATATTTACCATTTGCACTTTTGCCATGCTTGTTTGAACCTGTTAATGGATGATTTGGCCGTAGCTCAGTGTTCATCTTTTGTCAAGCATCATGAGTGCATCCCTGACATGTATTTTGTTGCCATGTTTGAGTGCCGTAGCATATTTATCTTGATGCATTTAGGTGGCTACTTGCTATTTATCGCAGACCTGTGCCATATTTGTTTTGCTTGCCATTTCCAAACCATGCATCCGATTGTGGTGTTCTTTATATCGATTTCAACCGAAATCACCTCACCTTTCCAGTGGCACACTTGGATTTCCATGTTGAGGCCAGTTTCCATCATTCCTTTGCAAATCATGCATATGCATCGCATCCCGCATCCCGCATATCATACCATGTTCATGTGTTGGTTGTTTACTATGTTGTGTGCTTCTTTCCGGTGTTTCCTTCTTCGGGTTGGTTCCAATAACGTCGCGTTTGTGAGGACCCGTTCGTCTATGTCCGTTTGTCTTCTTCATGGACTCGTTCTTCTTCCTTGCGGGATTTCAGGCAAGATGACCATACCCTCGAAATCACTTCTATCTTTGCTTGCTAGTTTCTCGCTCTTTTGCTATGCCTATGCTGCGATACCTACCACTTGCTTATCATGCCTCCCATATTGTTGAACCAAGCCTCTAACCCACCTTATCCTAGCAAACCATTGTTTGGCTATGTTACCGCTTTGCTCAGCCCCTCTTATAGCGTTGTTAGTTGCAGGTGAAGATTGGAGCTTGTTCCATGTTGGAACACGGATATTTTGTTGGGATATCACAATATCTCTTATTTAATTAATGCATCTATATACTTGGTAAAGGGTGGAAGGATCGGCCTTATGCCTGGTGTTTTGTTCCACTCTTGCCGCCCTAGTTTCCGTCATATCGGTGTTATGTTCCCGGATTTTGCGTTCCTTACGCGGTTGGGTTATAATGGGAACCCCTTGACAGTTCGCTTTGAATAAAACTCCTCCAGCAAGACCCAACCTTGTTTTTACCATTCGCCACCTAGCCTTTTTCCCTTGGGAGTCGTGCATCCCGAGGGTCATCTTTATTTTAACCCCCCCTGGGCCAGTGCTTGTCTAAGTGTTGGTCCAAACTAGAGCCCCTTGCAGCGCCACCTCGGGGAAACTCGAGGGCTGGTTTTAGTTGTACGGATTGCTTATTCGGTGTTGCCCTGAGAACGAGATATGTGCAGCTCCTATCGGGATGTCGGCGCATCGGGTGGTCTTGCTGGACTTGTTTTACCATTGTCGAGGATGTCTTGTAACTGGGATTCCGAGCCTGATCGGGTCTTCCCGCTAGAAGGAATATCCTTCGTTGACCGTGAGAGCTTGTGATGGGCTAAGTTGGGAGACCCCTGCGGGGTTTTGAACTTTTGAAAGCCGTGCCCACGGTTATGGGCAGATGGTAATTTGTTAATGTCCGGTTGTAGAAAACCTGAAGTTGATCTTAATTAAAATACATCAACCGCGTGTGTTACCGTGATGGTCTCTTTCCGGCGGAGTCCGGGAAGTGAACACGGTGTTGGAGTTATGTTTGACGTAGGTTGTTCTAGGATCACTTCTTGATCATAGTTTCTCGATCGCGCTTTGCCTTCTCTTCTCGCTCTCATTTGCGTATGTTAGCCACCATATATGCTAGTCGCTTGCTGCAGCTCCACATCATACCTTTACCTTACCCATAAGCTTAAATAGTCTTGATCGGAGGGTGCGAGATTGCTGAGTCCCCGTGACTCACAGATAGTTCCAAAACCAGCGTGTAGGTGCCGAGGATACCGTCCATATGACGCAATCGAGCTCAAGGAGGAGCTCGTTGAAGATCTTTCCCTTTGTGTTGTTTCGTTCTAGTTGATCAGTAGTGGAGCCCAGTCGGGTCGATCGGGGATCTGTGTAGCATTTGGGGTAGTCTTCTTTTATTTTGGCTCCGTAGTCGGGCCCTGATTGTATTTGGATGATGTAATGCTTTATTCATGTATTTGTGTGAAGTGGCGATTGTAAGCCAACTATGTATCTATTTCCCTTATGTATTACATGGGTTGTGTGAAGATTACCTCACTTGCAACATTGCTTTCAATGCGGTTATGCCTCTAAGTCGTGCTTCGACACGTGGGAGATATAGCCGCATCGAGGGCGTTACAAGTTGGTATCAGAGCCTTCCCCGACCTTAGGAGCCCCCACTGCTCGATCATTTTTAGCAACCGTTATTGAGTCTAGAAAAAAAATGTTTTGAGTCAGTTAGGAATTATATATCGGAGAGCTTAGGAATTCTTTTTACTCCCCAGTCCCTTCATCGCTCTGGTGAGGCATCCTGACGTAGAGTTTTGACTCTTCTTTTCTCAAATTTCACTAAAAAAATTTAGGATCACGCGGGTATCTTGGAATCGTTCCGATGGATTTGTGACGAGAACATTGTTCTTGGTGCCTCCTATCATTTAGGGGTTGTGGCAGTGTCCCGGGGAGTTGAGCTCCGAGGTGTTGTCGTCACAATTTTATCGTTGCAGTTCTGGAATACCTAAGTTTAGTACGCCGACATCGAAAATCTCTTTTATGCAGTTGTTGGGGAGATAACCTCGACGCCACCCAGTACTGGGGCGGGAGTTCGGGAGTATTGCCATAACTCGTATAACGGATGCTTTTCGAAGGTTGAGGTAGACGATTTCCGAAAGTTTCTTGGTTATGTGTTGAAGGATGCACTACTAGGAAAAGGCATGCTAGTGGCGCACCGAATTTGCCTTCTAATGGTGCACTACCGGTGCGCCACTGGCATCACGCCATTAGAATTAAATTCTAATGGCGCACCACCGGTGCGCCATTAGTATCTGGTGTTCTGATGGCGCACCACGTAGTGCGCCATTAGTATAGCCTGCAGTGCGCCATTAGAATGCCTCCCAGGGGGGCATATGTACCCATGTGCTTTGGCATTCTAATGGCACACCAGCAGTTAATGCGCCATTAGTGTGATGATCACAGTGCGCCATTAGTGTCTTGTGTGGTGCGCCATTAGTATGAATATTAGGTTTTATTTTTTTTTCTTTTCTGATTTTTGCACATGTTACAAAATATATTATTGGACAGAATATAGACAGCAGCACACAGCAACATCAGATTCATCGAATACAATAGAAGGTTAGCTCCGAATACAATTCATCATATTAGTCTCCGAATTCAAAAGACCGAACAAAGATAAAACATTACAAGTCTCAAGACCGTGAGTATCGAGTTTGTGGAAGTAATACTAATCCTAACAAGTCCTACTAATCATCATCATACAACTTCTACTCGTTATTCATAACAAGTCATACGATCATCATCTTGATAGTCTTCGAACCAACCCTACTTAATTGTTCTTAGCACATGATCATCAGTATTAGGCAGGACCTAAATACCCTATTTAAGCTAAAATAGCATAAAACAATATAGACCCTGACTCTCCATTATGGAGAATGGAGAACATCCTGTCTCCAATTCTTGCGCTTCACTTCCTTTTTCTTCCAAGAAGCTCCTTACGACTGTCCATACATTTTTTCCATCCTTTGATTTTCATGTCTCCACTTCTTTTAGAAATCTCGTATGGACAGTTGAGATTCGTAGGACGACCTGGTTGTATGTTCAAAACATTAACACTACCTTTCAGATACATCATATGAGGCACACAATTCTCTGGGATTATATGTTGAAAAACATAGTAATAACTTCATAGTTAGCAATGATGTACTAGTTTTAGAAGTATGCAAAAGATGCACGGATGTCGTAATAGTAAAAAATCTTACCAGGGTATCTCCATGGTAGTTACCATAGTTGAACACATGCACTAGTGGCACGTATTTACCATAATGTTGAGGAGTTTTATTGTAGATATTGTAATTCTCAATGTCAGTACAAAATCCGACCAAATGATTTTTCTCCTTGTAAGTTGTTAATTCGGAGCCATCGGTGTAGTGGGTTTTGTCTACCATCTCCCGCACATTCTTTGAACGATAAAAATAAGCTGTCAATGGAAATAAGCTGTCAACTATTTCGAAATAAACAATATAAATTAGCTAATAACTATGTTTGAGAAACTCACATAGCGGTAGAACTGGAGGCGTATCAACAAGGACCCAAATGTCCATATTGTCTTGGTTGATGTCAGGATTACCAAGATCCATGGTGATAAGCATACCCTCATCAAAACCATACATGTTGCAAAATGCTTCCCAATTTTTGCAACAAAATGGGTTACGCTCTCAGAATTATATAGATTTACTTCAGAGTCCACATCGTGATGAGTCCTTAGGTGAATTTTCTTTGTTTCAGAAATTTCATGGTCTTCAAAATCCATCCTCTCCAAGACATAGCGTCTTGCATGGCATGGGATAAGCTATACTCGAATTGTAAAAGATGAAAATTACACGTTGAAATAGTTGAAGTCATGCTTAATTATGAAAATAACACTTGTCGTCGTTGTGTACCATTTCAACTTCGAAGGTCTCCTCGAGCTTAATGCTGAAGCGCCGATCATCGTCCAGGTGAGGCATGTCGCACAGACCTCGATCGTCGTGGCACCAGTCGCACTCTGTCGGGAGACTTTCGTCGTCCGATGATGATGACGACATATCCTACGTTCATAATTCAAAACTACATCATTTAGGGTTTGTCGACACCGAGGCACCCTAAAAGCCTAAGCTTTCATCATTTAGGTTTTGTCGACGCCGAGGCACCCTAAAAGCCTAAGCCTACATCATTTAGGTTCTCATCGACACCGAGGCACCCTAGGTTGGGCCTAATCACTTGTCACTAATCACTTGGCTCTATTGCCACCTATGTTGGGTTTATCATCTATGGTTTATCGATGCTAACAAGAATTCTAAGTTGGGCCTAATCACTTGGCTCTATTGCCACCTATGGTTTAATGCAACAAGAATGGCGGGGCAGTTGATCCTACTTAACTAAGTACTAAGATACCCCGGTCCATGCATTAGTCGCAAGTACCCCATATGTCCTATTTTTAGCAAACTCATGCTAAAATTCACGGAAAATTTCAGCATGACCTTTGCTGAAAATAGGACATATGGAGTACCCGAATTTGCCGGAACAGAAGTTAATCGACATTCCGGCAAACTCAAGGGCCTCTCGGGGTACCTGCAAATTCATCACGACACAATGGTCGGAGACAAAACATCCAAAACATCCAAAAGGATTTGATGCATGGGCCGGGGTATTGGAGGACACTTTTTTAGCATTTTTCCCCTTCCATCATGCAAGCAAAACTGAATGAACAGGGGAATTTTTTTGCAACCAATCACTAGAGCACAACAAACTGAATAAATAGCCTCATATGGACTGTACTGCTGTACATAAGCTTGAACAAAACATTATGCATTATGCAAAGCAATACTGACATGTTTAAAAAAAGCAATACTGAAACTATTCACTATGAATATTCAGAAACAACACAGATTTCAGGCTAAGTCTTGTGGATGTACAAATATCATAAAATCTGGATATTGTAGAGCTTTTAGAAACAACACAGAATTCCGAACACTTTAGATACTGTGAGCTAAACATTAATGTCATTTATGTCTTGAATCAAACTTAAAACGAATCATGTTGATATGTGTCCACAAGACTCTGAAACCTAGAAAGCAGCAAGAGAAAGAATTTTCTACAAATATTGAGCCTGCTACCCTTTCTCTTAATGAAATCAGTAGAGCGCCTGTCTGCCTTTGTCCCAAAAATAGAGTAAACAAACTAGTTGAAAAAGTTATCTTCTCACCATAAAAATCAGTACAGTTAAAGGCTAGCACCCTCGGATACTCTATAACAGTACTAACTAATAATGGATCTGCAGAAGGGCAGCAACAAGTATTAGCAAGCAGGATGCTAAATTGCCATCTTCATTTCTATATATCAAGACCCCAGATCACAGAGGTGAATTAACATAAGATAGAACCCCGTGACGAATCACAAAGACCGAAGTGACATCAACACGAAAGCTTATGACCATCGCTGGAAACAAAGTCTTGTAGACTTGTAGTAACAAGTAACTTACTTAGTCCGATAATTACCATCTCCTGACAGTTTCAGACTACAACAGTTTCAGTTAACTATTTTTTAAACTACAACAATTTCAGTGAACTTTTCCTCGGACTATAACATGTGATGCATAGACATTGAACTTTTGTAGGAAAAAACTAATTACTGAATGTGGCCGGTCCCAGCCACCAACAAATGTGGCCACTGCCATATCATTCAAGATATGATCCATACATCCTATGGAATGTTACATGTCTGTCTTGGATAGGATGCAGGTGTACATGGACCAGAAAGAAATATAGTACTAAGGAATTTACAGAAGATGTGCAGTGCAATGCAAGAACCCCAAGTCTGTGACTTACCGTGGCCGATGCACGAAATTCGGTTGTAGCTGAGCTTGAGCACGCGAAGCTTCGTCAGTTCCCGAAGCCCCTCGACATTGGCGATCTTGTTCCGCGACAGATCCAGTGAGTGCAGGCCCTTCGGCAGTGATCCGGGGGAGATATGAACTGCATGACGAACAAAACAACCCAAATTCAGCGGAGCACGCGAGCACGCGGGAACGGCGGCCACACCTAACCCTAGGTCGCCGCCCCATGGGGGCATGGGCATGAGTGGGGGAGAGAGGGAGGGAGGGAGAGAGACTAACCAGGCCGCGCGGGGAGGCTCGCACCGCCGTCGAGGAGCGCGTTCGATGAGGCTAGCCGCCGTCGAGGGGCAGCTCCGACGAGAGAGATTTGGTGGTGGCCGGAGCGGAGACGATGGAGGGCGGAGACGGCGAGCTTGGGGGAGGAGGGGATAGACGGCGGGGAGGTCGCAGGCTTCTAGGGTTTCGTGGGAGGCGGCGCTCGGGGGGGGGGGAGGCGGCGCTCGAGGAGGAGGAAGGGGAGAGGGAGGCGGCGGGGCGCATGGGCGGCTGCGGCGTAGTGGGTTGGGGCAGAAGCGGCGGCGGCGCGGTGGAGGGAGGGACGAGGGAGGGAGCGGCGCGGTGGAGGGAGAGGGAAGTGTCTGGCGAGAGGGAGGGACAAAGTGTATGGATGGGGAAGATTACTAATGGCGCACCCCCAGGCGGTGCGTCATTAGAATGTTTTTTTTCATAGCAATGGCGCACCAGCGGGACAATGCGCCATAAGTATACTCTTTTTTAGATAGCAATGGCGCACCAGCCACCCGTGCGCCATAAGTAAGAATTTCTTTTTTACTTTTTAAAAAATGAATATGAATATGAAATAGTAATATTTTTTATAAAAACAGTAATAATTGTTGTTTAACAACAATTGTAGTCTACACTTTTTTTTATTATTTTAAAAAATGAATATGAATATGAAACAGTAATAATTTTTTATAAAAACAGTAATAATTTTTTAAAAAATATCATCAAATTTGTTATTTGAAAATATCATCGGCCGCGGCGGTGGAGCGGGGGAGGGTGCGGGGGGTCGGCGGCGGTGGAGCGGGGGAGGGTGTGGTGGGCCGTCGGCGGCGGTGGAGCGGCGGAGGGTGCGGGGGGTCGGCGGCGGCGGCGTGGGTCAGGGCAGCGGGGGGAATTAGCTAGGGGCGAGGGAGAGGGATGAAGGGGATCTGGCGAGAGGGAGGGAATTAGCTAGGAGAAATCTTACTAATGGCGCACCGGCCAGAGGTGCGCCATAAGTAATTTTTTTTATTGCATGTAATAATTTTTTAGAAAATGAATATGAATATGAAACAGTAATATTTTTTTATAAAAACAGTAATAATTGTTGTTTAACAACAATTGTAGTCTACACTTTTTTATTATTTTTTTAAAAAAAATGAAGAGGGGAGAGGAGGCGCGAGTGGGATCGAGATCGAGATGGAGGGGGAATACTCGAGATCGAGATGGAGGGGGATCGAGATCGAGTGTCCTCATGAATATTCAATATTTTATCATACTGAATATGAAAAAATATCATCAAATTTGAAAAAATATTCATGAATTCAAAAAGTGCCCATGAAATTTAAAAATATTCATGATATCAAAAAGTGCCCATGATATTTAAAAATATTCATGATATCAAAATATATACTAATGGCGCACTTTTACAGGGTGCGCCATTAGTAGTTTAAACTACTAATGGCGCACGGTGAAGTGGTGCGCCATTAGTAGTTTTGCAAAAAAAAGAATAAAAAAATTCAGTACTGGCGCACTCCTTGTCTGGTGCGCCATTACTAGTTAGAACTAGTAATGGCGCACCAGACATAGGATGCGCCATTAGTATGTATGTAAAAACAATAGTAAAAAATTATCACTAGTGGCGCACCTGTTTTCTGGTGCGCCATTAGTGTCTTCCACACTAATGGCGCATCACCAACTGGTCCGCCATTAGTATATAGTAGTGGCGCACTACTTCCCTGGTGCGTCATTAGTGTCAATCCTATCTATATCCCTTTTCCTAGTAGTGATGGATACAGTTGGATGTAGGATTTGCTAGTTTTGGGTGAGATATTATGATTCCCCTGTATCCCCAACGCCTGGTTGCATAACCAGAAAGTTTCGGGAGTTTATAAGTGGGAATTCAAGTAGCTCTTAGGATATCTTTCCGACAGATGTATGATATGAAATTGGGGTTCAACGTCTAGTGGTCCGCCTATCCACGGTTGGTTTTACAATGGTCTCGTTGTGTCTTAAAGAGTCCTTGGCTATGCCGACTCAGGGACGCTTCGTATGTCATGTGCACTGCCTTGTACATGATGATGCTGTACGATCGAGCCCGTGTAGGCCCCACCATGAAAACTTCGGACGAAATCTCTATCATATGTTTGTTCTGGCTTATTCTGCGAGCCAATCCTTTGTTTGTTTTGAGTTGTGGTATTCGAGTTGCTTCGAAGTCAAATGTTGATTCCATGCCTTTTCCTAAGCGGTGTTCTCATATTCCTATGTGAATACCAATCCTTCATGATAATCAATATTGTCATGTCAATCCTCTTCTCAACCGGTGTGTTTCTCTTCAAATGGATCCGATCACTTCAACATTCGCAAGATCAATTATCAGTTCTTCTCAACGGCGTTTGCTTCATCCGTTCCAAGTTGTCTTTGTTTTTCCCACCCTCCCACCCTTGTTTTTTTTCAAGGACTCAGATGTCTTAATCAAGTATCCTTTTATTCTTGTGAAGTCTCTCCATTCCTTTTCCGTCAATGTTCTTATCCGGTGATTCTCATGAAGATTCTAATGGAGCTTCAAGCTCATCATTCGTCGTTCTTTTCTTCTCCGGTGGTTTCAATTGAAGCGTTATTGATCATATCTTTTTCCTCGTTTCAAATGCTTTTCTCGTGCCGGTGCACCTCATAATCATTCATTTCTCGCTATTCAATTGTTTCGGAGTGCTCAAGATATCCCGAAGATTCGTGCTTACACTCTGCTTTTGTTCAAGCTCTTTCGAGGATGTTATCTCATTCAAGCCATTTAAATTCAACCAGTGCAATCTCTCTTTGAAATCGTTCAACGGTGTTTTTTTGAGTGGGCCCTAACCCATAGGTCTTTCTCCAGGATCTTACCTAACTCTTCTAATTTTCCCGGAGGTATTCTCAAATTCTTTTCAAAGTTTGTCGTAAGAATGATTTACCATTAGTCAAATGTTTTTCTCCAAGATCTGTCAAATTCTTTTCCTTGTTGGCTCAACCTTTTCCAATTTTAATTCCGGAGTGCCTCTACAATCCTTGGTGTTGTTTCTCGTCGTCATTCTCTATATTGAAGACCGAAGAAGAGTTTTCCCTCCATATTTTATCCGTTCTCTCAGAGATTCGTGATTCTACCTTGTTTCCATCCTCTCATAATTGTTTTTGATTGTGAGAATTCTTTTCACCTATCCGGAGCAATTCAAGAGTCTTCTCAGTTTGTTATCCAGAGTCCATCAATTCAGGTTTATTCATTCTTAGCTGTCAGTTATCATTCTCCAATCTTACCGGTGCTTCGTTCAAGTGATCTCTAATCAGTTCATGATCCCTTCGTTGTCATGTATCTAGATTGTCTCAAGTAACTTAGTTCATTTCACAATTCTTACCCGGTGATTCATCCCTTTACTTCGTGCATTTTAAATTCTATCGGTGGCTCTTCCAAGATTCTTCTTCTTTCGTTATAATCTCAATTGACTCTTTCTTTCCAATCCTGCTGGTGGTTCGTTGAAGACCTTCTCAAGGTTGCGCTATATCTATCTTAATCCTTTTCTAGGAGAATAAGTAATATGCCAAATCCATTGTTTGTCATCAATCTAATTGGTTAAGGATACGCATAATGTAATCCTTATTCTTGTTTCTTCAAAGTGATTAATCCCTTATTACGGAGGCTCATCAAAGAATTAATTCCTTCTCGAATGGTTCATCAACATTCTTTTCAGAGGAGCTCAAGCATTCTTCATCTTGCAATCCGGAGTGCAATTCTTTCTACCGTATCATCGGAGGTGGTGTTATGTCATTCTTGATAATTTTCCTTCGTGTTTCATGATTCACAAGTTATCAAGTATGAGATATTTTAAATCCATCAACCTCTTCATTGGAGTTATCTTGGGTTATATTTCACCTAAAGCTTTTCCTAAGGATTGTTGCTATTATGGTGCTTATAAATGACCCAAGTTCTTCATTTATCCTCCCGGCGATATAGTTTCTTGTCTCCTTGTTCATATCAATCCAATTCTTTTCCCGTGAGTGGCAGGTTATCACCTCTAGTTTCGAGATGTTTTTCTATAAGCCCACTACAAGCTTACTCTTTTCGTTGTTGGTTTTCCAGCAATTCCGTTCAACCCTTCTCCTAAAGATGCCTTTTCAAGCTCTTTTGTGGCAGAAGTTGGCATTTTCTTCTCCTTTCTCCTATCTCAATTATCTTTCTTCTATTATTTTGTTACGGAGGCATTGTGATGTTGCTCTCTTCTACCCATCTTCTTGTTTTGTCATGATAGTGTTTTTTTTCTTTGCTGATCCATTCAACCGGAGTGTCGTGTTTTCTTTTGAGCTCTCTCATCTTATCAAATTTTGCACCCCTTCTCAACCGGAGTGCTGTCCAAATTATATCGTTCTTATTCCTTCTCTATCTTGTTTTAACCGGAGGGTTATGCCCTCTGCTCAAGTTCTTTTCATCTAATCAAGTTCCTTATCACTTTTCAACTGGAGTGCTGCCTGAATTTGTTCTTCCTTGTTACTCTTCCCTATCGGAGTGCTTTCAATTTTGTTCTTCTTCGTTGCTTTCTTTCTTTCTATTTGTTCAACCTCGCAAGGTTCGTGGTTTCACTCGTTTGTCAAATAAGCAACTTAGTTTTACCTCTTCTCTTTCTTTTCCGTTTTCCCCGATGCCATTCTAGATCTCGGGACGAGATCCTCTCGTGGTGGTGGAGTGTTGTAACGCCCCGAGACCCATGTGCCACGTGTCTTCCTGTTATTTGCTGTTCTTGCCATGTCATTGCTTGTGTGTCATGCATTGCATATCATTTCATCTTGTGCATTTCATTTGCATACGTGTTCGTCTCATGCATCCGAGCATTTTCCCCATTGTCCGTTTTGCAATCCGGCGCTCCTATGTCACCCGGTGTCCCTTTCTACCTTCTTTTCATGTGCGCGTGTTAAACATTTCCGGATTTAACCGAGACTTGCCAAGCGGCCTTGGTTTACTACCGGTAGACCGCCTGTCAAGTTTCGTGCCATTTGGACTTCGTTTGATGCTCCAACGGTTAACCGAGGGACCGAAAAGGCCTCGTGTGTGTTGCGGCCCAACACCCCCCCCCCCAAAGTGGCCCAAAACCCACTTAAACCTCCTCCATCATCTCGGTCGTTCGATCACGATTGCGTGGCCGAAAACTGCATCTCATTTGGACTCTCCTAGCTCCCTCTACCTATAAATATGTGCTCCCCTCCCGAAATTCACGGTGCAAACCCTAACTTCGTCCTCCTCCCGCCGACGGACATGTCCACCCCGCCTCCGGACATGTCCGCACCGCCCCTCAGCGAATCAGAAGCCACTACCTGCCCACCGCTGTTGTCCCCGCCGCCAGGCCCGCCGGGGCCCAAGGCCGGACCCCGCGGCCCGTCTCCGCGCCGCCGCTCGCCCGCAGGAGGCCCCGCGCCCCGCGCCGCCCCGAGGCGCGCGCACCGCCGCACGTCGCCCGGCCGGCCGCCGCCCGCTACCGCGCCGGCCCCGCCTCCCTCGCCGTTGCCTTGCGCCGACCTCGCCGCCGCCCCGCTCCCTCGCCGGCGCCGAGCCGCCCGGCGACCTCCGCCACCATCGCCGCCGGCGTCGCCCCGCTCCGGCCACCTCCGGCCCTCCACCGCGGCACCACCCTCTCCTCCAAGTCCGGCGACTCCCTCCTCCGGCGAACAGGATTCCGATGAACCTCAAAGTGCGCGCCGCCTCAGATCCAGATCCGGAAGAAAACCCTAGTGTTGAATTTCTTCCCTTCTCTCAGATTCATTTTGCATACTTTGACCTGCCGTAACTTTGCATCGGTAACTCCGTTTTGGGCATATAGCATATCAAAATGTTCATCTCGGAGAGTACATCATTTCATCCCATTGCATCATTTTCATTTGAGTTCATCTTGATGCCCTAAATGCCATTGGAAGAACGCTATTTGATTTAATTGTCAGATCTGCTGCTCCAAATAGCTATTTGTCATTTTTGCCATGATTATTGTGTGCATGATATGCCCATGAGCTCTACATGAGTTTTGTTATATGCTTTGTCATCTTTCCAGTGGTGCTATCCATGTATTTTTTTGATGTGTGTGGTGACTAGCACAAGCTTTCAAAGTGGTGCATTCGTTAATGCTGATTTCAGGGACTTAGCAATTCCACTAAGTCCTTGATCTGTTTTTATCAATATGCTATATGTTCATATTGTTTCCTAGTGATCCATGCCTCTTTTGTGGATGATCAGTAAGGATGATTTGTTAATCTTGTAGTGCTCTATACATCCATGTCTTTGTTTGCAATTATGGAGCACCCTAGCTTGAGTCAACCGAGCTCTACTTTTGCTATTTCGTGAATCTTGGCAGATTGTCTACTTGTTAGCGAGTTTGCCGAGGATGTTGTTGTTGATCCGTGCATGCTATATTGTTGTTCTTGCCATTTCTAGCTGATATAATGTGTATTCTTAATGGGTGTATGCTTAGTTTGTCATGCCTTGCTCTGTAGTGAGTGCCTCGAGCTCATGAACATGCCTACTTGCTATCATATTTACATGCTTCAGTTTTTCTCTAAGTCTGTGATCTGTTTATGTTTTTGCCATGTTCACATGCTTGCAATTGTATTTTCTGATCCATTTTGGCTCAAGGTCACTAAGGGACTTTTGTTAAGCTCTTTGAGTATCTCCATGCCATGCCTTTCTTTGTCATGTTAAGTACCTGTAGCATATAGTTTTATTGCTCCAAAGTGTGCTACCTGATCTGAAATTCCAGGCTTGTGTTAATTTCACTAAGTCTGAAACCTGTTTACCATTTGCACTTTTTCCATGCTTGTTTGAACCTGTTAATGGATGATTTGGCCGTAGCTCAGTGTTCATCTTTTGTCAAGCATCATGAGTTGATCTCTTCCATGTATTTTGTTGCGATGTTTGAGTGCCATAGCATATTTATCTTGATGCATTTAGGTGGCTACTTGCTGTTTATCGCAGACCGGTGCCATATTTGTTTTGCTTGCCATTTCCAAACTGTGCATCCGATTCCGGTGTTCTTTATATCGATTTCAACCGAAATCACCTCACCTTTCCAGTGGCACGCTTGGATTTCCATGTTGAGGCCAGTTTCCATCATTCCTTTGCAAATCATGCATATGCATCGCATACCGCATCCCGCATATCATACCATGTTCATGTGTTGGTTGTTTACTATGTTGTGTGCTTCTTTCCGGTGTTTCCTTCTTCGGGTTGGTTCCAATAACGTCGCGTTTGTGAGGACCCGTTCGTATATGTCCGTTTGTCTTCTTCATGGACTCGTTCTTCTTCCTTGCGGGATTTCAGGCAAGATGACCATACCCTCGAAATCACTTCTATCTTTGCTTGCTAGTTTCTCGCTCTTTTGCTATGCCTATGCTGCGATACCTACCACTTGCTTATCATGCCTCCCATATTGTTGAACCAAGCCTCTAACCCACCTTATCCTAGCAAACCATTGTTTGGCTATGTTACCGCTTTGCTCAGCCCCTCTTATAGCGTTGTTAGTTGCAGGTGAAGATTGGAGATTGTTCCATGTTGGAACACGGATATTTTGTTGGGATATCACAATATCTCTTATTTAATTAATGCATCTATATACTTGGTAAAGGGTGGAAGGATCGGCCTTATGCCTGGTGTTTTGTTCCACTCTTGCCGCCCTAGTTTCCGTCATATCGGTGTTATGTTCCCGGATTTTGCGTTCCTTACGCGGTTGGGTTATAATGGGAACCCCTTGACAGTTCGCTTTGAATAAAACTCCTCCAGCAAGACCCAACCTTGTTTTTACCATTCGCCACCTAGCCTTTTTCCCTTGGGAGTCGTGCATCCCGAGGGTCATCTTTATTTTAACCCCCCTGGGCCAGTGCTTGTCTAAGTGTTGGTCCAAACTAGAGCCCCTTGCAGCGCCACCTCGGGGAAACTCGAGGGCTGGTTTTAGTTGTACGGATTGCTTATTCGGTGTTGCCCTGAGAACGAGATATGTGCAGCTCCTATCGGGATGTCGGCGCATCGGGTGGTCTTGCTGGACTTGTTTTACCATTGTCGAGGATGTCTTGTAACCGGGATTCCGAGCCTGATCGGGTCTTCCCGCTAGAAGGAATATCCTTCGTTGACCGTGAGAGCTTGTGATGGGCTAAGTTGGGAGACCCCTGCAGGGTTTTGAACTTTCGAAAGCCGTGCCCGCGGTTATGGGGAGATGGGAATTTGTTAATGTCCGGTTGTAGAAAACCTGAAGTTGATCTTAATTAAAATACATCAACCGCGTGTGTTACCGTGATGGTCTCTTTCCGGCGGAGTCCGGGAAGTGAACACGGTGTTGGAGTTTTGTTTGACGTAGGTTGTTCTAGGATCACTTCTTGATCATAGTTTCTCGATCGCGCTTTGCCTTCTCTTCTCGCTCTCATTTGCGTATGTTAGCCACCATATATGCTAGTCGCTTGCTGCAGCTCCACATCATACCTTTACCTTACCCATAAGCTTAAATAGTCTTGATCGCGAGGGTGCGAGATTGCTGAGTCCCCGTGACTCACAGATACTTCCAAAACCAGCTTGCAGGTGCCGAGGATACCGTCCATATGACGCAATCGAGCTCAAGGAGGAGCTCGTTGAAGATCTTTCCCTTTGTGTTGTTTCGTTCTAGTTGATCAGTAGTGGAGCCCAGTCGGGTCGATCGGGGATCTGTGTAGCATTTGGGGTAGTCTTCTTTTATTTTGGCTCTGTAGTCGGGCCCTGATTGTATTTGGATGATGTAATGCTTTATTCATGTATTTGCGTGAAGTGGCGATTGTAAGCCAACTATGTATCTCTTTCCCTTATGTATTACATGGGTTGTGTGAAGATTACCTCACTTGCGACATTGCTTTCAATGCGGTTATGCCTCTAAGTCGTGCTTCGACACGTGGGAGATATAGCCGCATCGAGGGCGTTACAGGCGGGTTCAGGCTCCTTGTTTCATCCTTTCGCTGCCGCGACTACGACCAAACTTGTCCCCAGGAATGAGTCCTAGGGCCTAGAGTTATGGGAGCACGGTAGCTTAGGGGAAAACGAGGTTTCACATACCTCGGTCCATAATGGAATGCATGATAAGGGATGAAGAACTTATCTGAAGTTGCAGTCCCCGGCAACCCTGGTTCGCCGTGGGTGAATCTTTGCTCTTGCAGCCCCCGGCAATACTGGCTTGCCGGGGGCTAGATGCTGTCTCTTCCTCTCTTTTTTTCCTCCCCAAGTGGTTTGGCACGGATATCTGTGTGTCCTGTGAACCAAAGAAGACAAAAGAAAGACAAAGAGATGCACACTCGACCTCTAAGCTAGGGGTTAGTCGCTGCTAAGCTCTATCAACCCTAACCAAGGACGAGACTCGACCTAGCATGCATGCTATAACTTAGGGCGCCAGCGCTTCGTTTACTTATGCTCAGGGTCTACGCTTGGCTTTGTACAAAGGGTTACATGCGTCATTGGCAAGGCTCGTACAAAAGGTGGCTTGCCGGGGGCCCTGCAAGCCGCGCCTCACGGGTAAAACTTGCGAAGATGCTCAATGTTCCAGGAGTTACTCACCGGAACGGCATCTTTGGTCTCCAGGCGGACTGCGTCGGGCCTGGTGACTCGTATTACCCGATAAGGGCCTTCCCACTTTGGCATCAACTTGTTGGAATTCTTGGCCGATTGAACGCGCCGAAGAACAAGGTCGCCTTCCTCAAGGCTTCGGGCATGAACCTTGCGGCTATGGTAGCGGCGCAAGGCTTGCTGGTAGCGCGCTGCTCTCACAGCCGCCCAAAGACGATCTTCCTCAAGGAGCGTTGCGTCATCTTGCTGCAATTGCTCTTGCTCAAGCTCGTCATAAGCGACTACTCGAGGTGACCCGTATATGAGTTCCATGGGGAGAACTGCTTCTGCCCCGTATACCAGGGCAAAGGGTGTCTTGCCGGTGGCTCGATTTGGTGTTGTTCTGATTGACCAAAGAACCGCCGGCAATTCATCAATCCAAGGCCTTCCACTCTCGTGCGGTCTGTCAAAGGTCTTTGTCCTCAGGCCTCGCAGTACTTCAGCATTTGCCCTCTCAGCTTGACCATTGCTTCGTGGGTGAGCAACAGAAGCGAAACAGACCTTGCTGCCGAGGTCTTGAATATATTGCATGAAGGTGTGGCTTGTGAACTGTGTGTCATTGTCGGTGATAACCCTATTGGGTACACCAAAACGGCACACCAGTCCTTTGAAGAACTTGACGGCTGACTGTGCTGTGACCTTCCTCACTGCTTCCACTTCTGGCC
Organism: Triticum urartu; assembly: GCF_056163025.1. Lineage (NCBI taxonomy): Eukaryota > Viridiplantae > Streptophyta > Magnoliopsida > Poales > Poaceae > Triticum > Triticum urartu. The sequence goes on along the minus strand of NC_141877.1, from coordinate 421,659,862 downwards.
ACTTTGTGAACTTGTCGATTGCAACGTACAAGTACTCAAAGCCCCCGACAACGCGGGGGAAAGGGCCCAGTATGTCGAGCCCCTAGACCGAGAAAGGCCAGGAGAGAGGAATGGTTTGAAGGGCTTGAGCTGGCTGATGAAGCTTCTTTGAATGGAACTGACACGCTTCACACCTGGTGACTAGTGTCGTCGCATCCTGGAGGGCGGTGGGCCAGAAGAAGCCTTGCCGAAACGCTTTGCCGGCAAGGGCCCTTGACCCGATGTGGGATCCACATATGCCTCCATGTATCTCCGCCAACAGCCCCAGTCCTTCCTCTCGAGGGATACACTTCAATTTCACGTCGTTCGGCCTCTTTCTGTACAGGGCGTCATTGACGAACTGGTACATAGTAGAGCGACGGGCTACTTTTTCCGCTTCTTCCTGCTCCTCAGGAAGTTCCCCTGTTTGGAGGAATCGGATGATATGTTGTGCCCACGCTGGTGCCTGGGGCTCGACGGCGAGGACTAAAGGCATTTCCTCCGCTATCGGAGCGGCTGCCTCCATGGAAAGAGCTTGATGCTTTGTCGGAGCTAGCCGTCCAGTGGCGGGCTCAGTGTCTCTGGCAACATCCTTGCCGGCGGCTTCGGGGAGCTCGGCAGGAAAGTACCTGCCGGGCCCTGATTTTCTCCTCTTGTTCTACTCTGTTTATGGATCAACGGATGGCTGAGTTAGCCGAAGCACAAAGGTACCTGGTTCCACAGGTAGCTTGAGGGTAGCGCGTTTTGACAGGTAATCGGCGATATCATTCTCCGCTCGGGGAACGTATTCTGCCTGTATACCGTCAAAACGCTCTTCCAGCTTTCTCACTTCATCGATGTAGGCCTTCATCAACGGGCTCTGGTAATCCTTGTTCACTTGCTTGACGACAAGTTGCGACTCGCCTCTGACGACGAGTTTCTTGATTCCGAGGTCCGCCACGATCCTAAGACCGGCAAGCAGCCCTTCGTACTCAGCCGTATTGTTTTTTGACACCTCCCTGGGGAAGTGCATCTGGATCACGTACTTGAGGTGCTCTCCTGTGGGCGCGACAAGCAGTATGCCAGCCCCGGCGCCCTGTAAGGAGAAAGCTCCATCAAAGTACATGATCCAGTCGCAACTTGCCCCCTTGCCGGGGAGAGTAGTCTCTTGGGTTTCTTTGTCAGGCGTCGCGGTCCATTCTGCAACGAACTCTGCCAGGACTCGGCTTTGAATCGTCGAGGTACTCTCAAACTTGAGGCCAAAGCTGGATAGTTCCAGTGCCCACTCTATGATCCTTCCCGTTGCGTCTCGATTGTGCAATATCCGTTGCAGAGGGAGGCGAGTGACGACTGTGATTTCGTGCGCCTGGAAGTAGTGACGCAGCTCCCTCGAGGCCATAAGAAGGCCGAAGAGCAGTTTCTGCACACCGGAGTACCTCGATCTAGCCCCCTACAGGAGGGAACTAACAAAGTAGACCGGGTGCTGCATCATTTTCTTCTTCGGCGGCACTTCAATTGGTTGCGTCGTCTCGGCATCGGTGGCATCGGGCTCCATCGCTGCTATTACCTCATCATCAATTTCTCTCTGCGCCACTAGTGCGGCGCTGACCACCTGGTTCATTGCTGCCAGGTACAGCAGCACCGGTTCTTGTGGCCTAGGCGCAACTAGTATTGGCGGGGAGGAGAGGTACCTCTTCAAATCTTGCAATGCTACTTCGGCTTCTGGCGTCCACTCCATCGGGCCCGCCTTTTTCAAAATCTTGAAAAAGGGAAGGGCGCGCTCGGCGGACTTGGAAATGAACCTGCTCATGGCGGCAACGCAACCAGCAAGCCGACGCACATCCTTGACTCGCTTGGGCGCTTCATTCTGCTCTATAGCTTTGATCTTGTCCGGATTGGCCTCTATCCCACACTGTGACACAAAGAACCCGAGAAGCTTGCCAGACGGGACGCCGAAGACGCACTTCTCAGGGTTCATCTTGAGATTGATCTTGCGTAGGTTTGCAAATGTTTCTTGTAAATCCGATATGAGGGTTGCCCTGTTCTTGGTTTTGACCACTATATCATCCATATAAGCTTCCATATTTGTATGGAGCTGGGGTTCAAAACCAATCTGGACCGCCCTTGCAAACGTTGAACCCGCACTCTTCAACCCGAAAGGCATCCGTATAAAGCAATACGTACCACATGGGGTGATGAATGCCATTTTCTCTTCATCTTCCCTTGTCATAAAGATCTGGTGGTAGCCGGAGTAGGCATCGAGGAATGACAGCAGATCACACCCAGCTGTGGAGTCAACAATCTGGTCGATGCGCGGCAACGGGAAGGGGTCTTTGGGACAAGCCTTATTAATATCTGTGTAATCAATACACAGCCTCCACTTCCCATTTGCCTTGCGCACTACCATCGGATTGGCCAACCACGTTGGATGGAGCACTCCTCTTACCAAACCCGCTGCTTCCAGTTTCCGAATCTCCTCTGTGATGAACTCTTGTCGTTCCAAAGCTTGCTTTCTGACCTTCTGCTTGACGGGCCGCGCATGAGGACAGACAGCAAGGTGGTGCTCAATCACCTTCCTAGGAACGCCGGGGATGTCGGATGCTTGCCATGCAAACACATCGACATTCGCCCGCAGGAAGGTGACGAGCGCGTCTCCCTATTTGTTGTCAAGGGTGGAGCTTATGGTAAAAGCTCCTCCCGTGCCGTCCTCCTTGACAGAAACCTTCTTGGTTCCCGGTGGTGTGGCCCTGGACTTCTTGTTTCTGTCGGCGGAGCTCTCTGTCACGCCCTCGACAGGAGCGCTACACTCCGAAGAGGTGCTCTTGCCGGAGTGGGTGCCTGAGGTCTCACCGGTCTTCTTCTTTTGCCTTCCCAGGGCTCCAGCGGCAGGAGCAAGCGCCTTAGCAGTGGCGGCTGCTGCAACCGCTTGTTGGTAGAGTTGGTCAGCGCATCCTTCTTGTCTGATGGGACGGTGATGATCATCACAGGCCCCGGCATCTTCAGGGTGTTGTAGGCGTAATGTGACGCCGCCATGAACTTGGCAGCGCTGGGCGGCCAAGGATCCCGTTGTAAGGCAAGGGGATCTTGGCAACGTCGAACACAATCCTTTCTGTCCTGTAGTTCAGATCACTCCCAAAAGTCACGGGCAACGTGACCTTTCCCTTTGGTTGACTTCTTCCCGGGTTGACCCCCTGAAACGTTCCCGTCTCTTCGAGGTCTTCATCAGGAATCTGCAATTTCTCGATCACGGCAGGCGAGATTAAGTTCAGACCGGCCCCGCCATCGACTAGCATCTTTGTCACCTTGAGGTTGCGTATTGTTGGTGAAACCAACAATGGCAAGCACCCGACTGCAGTAGTGCGATCAGGGTGATCCTCAGTGTCAAAAATGATAGGTGTGCTGGACCACTTCAGCGGCCTTTCGGCATCAAACGACGGTTCCGCCGCTGTAATCTCACGCGCCCACTGTTTAAGCTGGCAGTGAGAGGTATGCAGCGAGGCGCCGCCATCGACGCACATGGCCTCTGTAGCTTTCTGAAATCCTTGGTCACCAGACTCATCGTCCTCTTCGTGATCATCGTCTTCTGGCTTTTTGTCACGGCCCCGGGCGGGCCTCTCCTGCTGTTTATCTTTGCCGCGACGGCCCGCCTGGCCGTCACGCTTCTTGCCGGACCCCTCAGCACCGTCCCAGCCTTTCTCCTTGTCCCGCCTCTCATATTCAGCCCTCTGCTTCTCAGCAAGGAGCTCAACCTGTCGGCAGTTCTGGAGATCATGGCCTTTGGTGCGATGGATCTTGCAGTATTGCTTGTCGGTGTTTCCTGGCTTCTCGGCAGCCGCCAAGGCCTGGCAGGCGACACATCTGGCAATTTCCTTGTCGGGGTCATCTGCCTTGGTTTTCTTGGCGGAGCCGGCGTCGTCAGATCCCTCGACGGCAAGCATAGCTTTACCTTTGCGCTTCCTGTTGCGGCGACGGCCTTTCTTCGCCGGGGCGGCAGTATCCTCATCTGAGGAGTCGGTTTCCACGCCGGCATCTTCGCCGGGGTACTTCCTTCCCTCTTCAGCTCAGGCATATCTGTCAGCAAGAACATAGAGTTCTACCACATCTTTCACCTTGTTCATTGCCAGTTCTTCGCGCATCTTGCGGTTACGCACGTTCTGATGGAACGCGCTGATGATGGCGGCAGGGTGAACATCAGGGATATTGTACTGTACCCGGCTGAACCTCTGTATAAACTTGCACAGACTCTCGCCTCCCTTCTGGGGAATGACATGCAGGTCGCTTGCTTGGCCATGGGCTTGGTGACCTCCAGTAAAGGCGCCCACAAACTCATGGCACAAATCCGACCAGGAGGAAATAGAGTCTACCGGCAAGTGCATCAACCACGACATGGCGTTGGGTTTAAGAGCTAATGGAAAGTAATTCGCAAGCACCTTATCGTCGCGGGCTCCGGCGGCTTGCATCGCGATGGTGTAGATGCTGAGGAACTCAGACGGGTGAGTCTTGCCGTTGTACTTTTCGCCAACGTCAGGTTTGAAGGTGCGGTGAGTGGGCCACTGGAACTGCGCAGCTCACGGGTAAAAGCCGGACAGCCTACCTCGTAAGGTAGGCCTCCAGGGCTCTCCGGGGCCGGGTGGTTCACAGCAGGCCCTGCTCGCCTTTCTGACTGGTGGCGCGCTCTGCACCGGCGCTTCATAGTGGTTCGAGCGTCTTCATGGGCTCGTTCCCGAAGAACTTGGCGCTGGTCACAGTGGGTCCGCGGGTCAGACGATGCTATGGAGATGTCGTCGCCCGCGACGTCGCGACGAGCCGGCATCCGCGATACCGGATGGGGAAGAGGTGAATGCACCGTGGTCGCGGCGCCGTCGGCTTTTCCGCAACTGGTCCGCGGGACTCCATCGGAGCGTCGACCCGGGGGCCCCACCGGACTTGGTTCGTATTTGTTGGCCACCGCAACAAGGCTTCGGATAGTGGCTCTCCATTCGTCAAGTTTCCCCGTAGTGGGAGGAAAGTCGAGGAGCAACTGCGCGCGCGCCAGGGCCTCTGCTGGCGTTGGTGGTAGCGAAACCTGCACGGATCGCGACGCGCATCGACTTCTGACCATGTCAGAAGGAGCTCTATCACGACCCCGCGGTCGCATGCCGTTTTCACCAGCGCCTCGGTGAGTGGGCAGGTCTTCTACGTCCCAAGAGTGGCGCTCGGGGCTCTTCCCGCGGCGATGCCCGGGATCTTCGGCGTGATTACGCCGTTCGTCGCGCACTGCCTGGGAGGAGCGCGCTGTTGGCACCGACGTGGGAGTCTTGGAGGCCCTTGCGTCGCCTTCGGGCGGGGCGGCGATGACCTTGGAAGGCCCCGCTCCACCCGCGAAGGGCTGGGCTCCGCCTTTGGATTTGGCGACGTGTGGCCCGTTACCAGGCGCACAAACATCGCCGCCACCCAAGCTCCGGCTGTTGGGATGGTGTTAGTGTTCGCGAGCAGCGCCCCGGGTCCTTTCTGCGACCGGTCCGCTGCTCGCCCGCATCGGGACGGGCTGTCCGGCTTCCGACTGGCCAACCGCCACCGTCGTCTTCTTCTTGGGCGCCATGATGATGAAGAAGCGCCGAACTAACTACTAAAGCCGATTCTCACAACTGCGCCCCCTACCTGGCGCGCCAAAGATGACGGTGGGAACAACACCTATGGGATCACAAGAATCCCTACTGTGGTTAGCGGGGCGCGGGGTCGTGAGAAGAGCAGATCAAACAGATAGCACAAGGTTCGTTTATCCAGGTTTGGGCTGCGAGGATGCGTAAAACCCTACTCCTGCTTTGGTGGATTGTATATCTGTGTTCTTGAGCTAGCTATGGGGCGTGAGGAGCTCCAAAAAGCCGAATCCTTCCTCTGGTCGCCTCGGGCCTCCTTTTATAGAAAAAGGGATTGCCACAGTGGCACACAGAAGGTGGAAAGGGTACAGTGATGCGAGGTTATCCCTCGCATTACATGACAAGGCGCATTTAATGCGTCTTGCTTAGGTGTCCTTGCTTTATCGGGGACGGGGGAGAAACCTATCTCGTCCATCGCCGCTCCTTCTTGTGTCGACACGCGCCCTAGCCAGCGACGCCTGCGATGCCATGTAGGTAGGCAGGCAGCTGAGGTGGCGCAGTGGTGGGTCTTCACGAAGATCTGCATGCCGCCACGCAGGTGCCTGCCCAGCTGGTTGGGTCGGCAGCTGCATGCATGCGGTGGTGGAGGTTTAGTCGGTGTGGGCCTGATGGTGGCCCTGCGGGTGTCCTCGGCAAGGGCCTTGCCGGGGCCCCACAAGAGTCTTGCCGAGGCGCCTGCTGTCATCCCCGGCAAGGCGCTTGCCGGGGGCCTTGTGGTCTTCCTCGGCTGGGATCCCGCCAAGGGTTATCGTCTCCTTAGTGTGTATCTGATGTTGAATGTCTTTACAAAGATCTGCATGCCGCCACGGGGATGTCTCCCGAATCCTTGCCCTTTGGGGGCAGTGGACTCAAGGGTTATTTGCTCCGTAGGCGCGGGATGAGTCGCCGCGGCAAGGGTCTTGCTGGGGCTGCTAGAACTGTCCCCCGGCAAGGATCTTGCCCGGGGAGTCCGCTTCGTCCCCTTTGCTCTTCGTGGTCTTGGCCTTGGCGTTGTTCTAGTTCTCTTGAGCTTCGGTCTTACCCTGGCTCACCTCCCTTGCCTTGCTTGGTGTGGTCGTATCCATGGCTCAGACTGCCCGTGCACAGTTATAGGGGTACAAAAAGTGTATGCCTCTTTTTGTACACCGACATCACGATGCCCTCATGTCCGTATTTTATTTTTATCGACACCTCTATCTATAAACATGTGGACATATTTTTCGATTTCGTCTTTCGCTTGAGGACAAGCGAGGTCTAAGCTTGGGGGAGTTGATACGTCCATTTTGCATCATGCTTTTATATCGATATTTATTGCATTATGGGCTATTATTACACATTGTGTCACAATACTTATGCCTATTCTCTCTTATTTTACAAGTTTTACATAAAGAGGGAGAATGCCGGCAGCTGGGATTCTGGGCTGGAAAAGGAGCAAATATTAGAGACCTATTATGCACAGCTCCAAAAGTCCTAAAACTTCACATAAGTCATTTTCAGAATATATAAAAAATACTGAGCGCAAGAAGTTCACCAGGGGGGCCACACCCTGCCCACGAGGGTGGGGGTGCGCCCTACCCCCCTGGGCGCGCCCCCTACCTCGTGGGCCCCCTGGTGGCCCTCCGATGTCCATATTCTGCTATATGAAGTCTTTCGATGAGGAAAAAATCATAAGCCATCTTTCCGGACCAGACTCCGCCGCCACGAGGCGGAACCTTGGCGGAACCAATCTAGGGCTCTGGCAGAGCTGTTCTGCCGGGGAAACTTCCCTCCGGGAGGGGGAAATCATCGCCATTGTCATCACCAACGCTCCTCTCATCGAGAGAGGGCAATCTCCATCAACATCTTCACCAGCACCATCTCCTCTCAAAACCCTAGTTCATCTCTTGTATCCAATTCTTGTCTCCAAGTCTAGGATTGGTACCTATGGGTTGTTAGTAGTGTTAATTACTCTTTGTAGTTGATGCTAGTTGGTTTATTTGGTGGAAGATCATATGTTCAGATCATATATGCATATTAATACCCCTTTGATCATGAACATGAATATGCTTTGTGAGTAGTTACATTTGTTCCTGAGGACATGGGAGAAGTCTTGCTATTAGTAGTCATGTGAATTTGGTATTCGTTCGATATTTTGATGAGATGAATGTTGTCTCTCCTCTAGTGGTGTTATGTGAACGTCGAGTACCTGACACTTCACCATTATTTGGGCCTAGAGGAAGGCATTGGGAAGTAATAAGTAGATGATGGGTTGCTATAGTAATAGAAGCTTAAACCCTAGTTTATGCGTTGCTTCGTAAGGGGCTGATTTGGATCCATATGTTTCATGCTATGGTTAGGTTTACCTTAATACTTTTGTTGTTGTTGCGAATGCTTGCAATAGAGGTTAATCATAAGTGGGATGCTTGTCCAAGTAAGGACAGCACCCAAGCACCGGTCCACCCACATACCAAATTATCAAAGTACCGAATGCAAATCATATGAACGTGATGAAAACTAGCTTGACGATATTCCCATGTGTGCTTGTCGGTGTCAAAATCGGAGAATCTCGGGTAGGGGGTCCCGAACTGTGCGTCTAAGGCGGATGGTAATAGGAGGCAGAGGACACGATGTTTTACCCAGGTTCGAGCCCTCTGGATGGAGGTAAAACCCTACGTCCTGCTTGATTAATATTGATGATATGGGTAGTACAAGAGTAGATCTACCACAAGATCTGAGAGGCTAAACCCTAGAAGCTAGCCTATGGTATGATTGTATGTTGTCCTACGGACTAAAACCCTCTGGTTTATATAGACAACGGAGGGCGCTAGGGTTACACAAGGTCGGTTACAAAGGAGGAGATAAACATATCCGTATTGCCTAGCTTGCCTTCCACGCCAAGTAGAGTCCCATCCGGACACGAGACGAAGTCTTCAATCTTGTATCTTCATAGTCCATCAGTCCGGCCAAAGGATAGAGTCCGGCTGTCCGGAGACCCCCTAATCCAGGACTCCCTCAGTAGCCCCTGAACCAGGCTTCAATGACGATGTGTCCGGTGCGCAGTATTGTCTTCGGCATTGCAAGCGGGTTCCCCCTCCGAATACATCACGGAAGAATTTGAATACAAGGATAGTGTCCGACCCTGCAAAATAAGTTCCACATACCACTGTAGAGAGAATAATATTTCCACAAATCTAATCTTCTGAAACGCTTTGGCAACATGACATTATGCCATGGCCTGGTAATTATTCGAACCGTTTCCTTTAACTAGCCACGCACATAACGCGAGGCAGTTTCTTGACACGTCTTATGAAAGCAGAGATCGTGTTCTCCTTATCACGGGATTCTCATCAATACGGGCGTGGGTAACCCAACCGTGTGTAGGACTCCTAGATTTTAGGCAAGTCCCAAACGACCACGAGGAGGACGCTTGATAATCACCCTCTTTATAAAGGGTCAAGGCTTTTACTTTTTTCCTCCCATGCTCAATCGAATCCTTTCCCCACCTCGAGTTCTAACACCCAAAGTCTAGGTCAGGTGCTTCGGACCTTTAATCATGTCCGGATCCAGCCTCCAGGGCCGGTGGATGCCCTCCTCCGTCATGGAAGAGGATATCAAGAAATTGAGGGAGGCAAGGTACCTGACCGCCGAAGTCTCACATCGGCTGCCCGCCCGAGGGCAGGTCGTCCCTACTCCTGAACCCAACAAAGACGTCGTGTTCATCTCTCACTTCCTCTGAGGACTAGGCCTCGCTCTGGATCCCTTCATTAGGGGTTTGATGTTCTATTACGGGCTAGATTTCCACGATCTAGCCCCGGACTCCTTTCTCCACATCTCGGCATTTATTGTCGTATGTGAGGCCTTCCTCCGCATTACCCCTCACTTTGGCCTGTGGCTCAAGACCTTTCACGTGAGGCCGAAGATGGTCGAGGGACAGTACGCAGCGTGCGGAGGCACATTAATAAGCAAGATTGCTGGAGCTCTGTGGCCAAAAGGTTCCTTTCCAAAGGTGTCCAGATTATGGCAACGGGAGTGGTTCTACATCACCGCTCCCAGAAGTGCCAAGTGGGTAGCTTCCCCCGCCTTTCGCTCAGTCCCTCCACCACAACTGATGTCATGGATCAGCAGGGGGCTGAGCTAGGGTCCAGCCAAGGATGTGCCCATATTGCAGAGCCGCATCCGGGATCTCTTCGAGGGAGATTTTAATTTGGTTATGGTAATGCAAGTCATGCTGGTTCGTCGAGTCCTGCCTTCCAAACGCCGGCCCCTTCGCTTGTGGGAATTCAACCCAGAAGGACCGCACGCTATTCAGAATTTCCTCGTCCTGACGCACGAGGAGATGTATAAGTCATTCTTCGGACCTCAAATAGAGTGTCTGGATACTACCGAGGACGTGGGCCTGAGCAGCAACCGCACCGCCGACCAGGTAAGTAATCCTCTAGCCGAACACCCCATCTTTCATTTATCATGACGTCATTCTGAGAAGTCGCTCTTCGACCAGGACTGGCTAACGAAGGCGAAGATAATTCGGTGTTCGGCCCCTCTTCCCGAGGGTTTGGAAAATCCGGTACTGGAAAAGATGCTCGAGCTAGCACCTTGCCCGGAGCCCTCAAAGGAAGATAAAGGGGAGAATAATGAGGGCGAAAGCGGGCCCCCATCGCTACCAATTCCAACCGAGGGAATTAGCGCCTCCATGAGGGAGGATAACCAAGGGGAAGATTCTTACCTTCTCTCGCTCCAGGGAAGGAAGAGGACTGCCTCTGAGGATTCGGAAGCCAAGGCTTCCAAACGGGAGAAGAAGTCTCCAACAGAGGGTCCTGCCTTGGGGGTGCTCTTGCTGCACAAAGTCCGCGCGGGGAACAGCCCTCTAACGAGCCGTAAGTGGTCAAAAAATAGTTAATAGTAAAGATATTTTACCTTACTTCCGAGGAAAATAACCGAAGCGTTTGTCTTGCAGTTCGGATCTTAGCCCTTCTCAATTGAGCTCGTCTTCAGGGGACCTTCTTCCGGAGATGATGGAGAGCGAAACGCCTCCCCCGGACTCCCCCGCTCAAGAAGCGGGCGACCTTGAAGTGTCATCGCGGAGGGCCTCTCCGAATCCGGTGAGGCCAAAAGATAATCCTATGGTCACACAAAGTCCCCAGCATCCGGCTCTCGAAGAGGGCGAACAAGGGAGTCCGGCGCCGTCTGGTACGCGGTCGGACGCACTGAGGGATCTGTTGAAGCGAGCGACCATCTCTAAAGAACACCATACGTTAATGAGTACGATGATGGAAAGGATTTCGTCCGCCGAAAGCGGGTTGCATGACGCCTTTATGTGTCTACTAACGGGCTTTGAGGTACGTGAGATGATATACCTTTGTAATAGTACCACACATTTTTAAGTGTGCCCTGTGTAGATAGTAGCCCCTGAGACTCTGGTTGTCACCGAGAACGGCGGCAAGCAGAGGATCATAGTCCCAGGTAATAACCATACCGCTTTAATGTGCAGGTAGTGGGAGCTCCGGTGGCTAGCCGGACTCATGAGTTTGCCGAACTGAAGCGGCAACTGGATGCGGCGGATGCCGACATCGAGCTTGTTAACAAGAGGCTTGACGAGGCACAGGGTAAGTGATATTTTCTGGTGAATGCCACATAGTAAGAGAAGCGTGATGCCAGTATCTTTAATATTTTGTGACTGCAGATGGAGCTGCCACCATGGAAACCCTTCGGGCAGAACTTGCCCGAGCCAAAGAACAAGCAAGAAGTAGTAATGTGGCTACTTTGAAGGCGGCCGAAGAGTTTAAAGCCGAGAAGGCCGCGCATTGCGAGAGCAAAGAGAAGATGGCCAAGATGGCCGTAAAGTTAAAAGACACTGCCGACCGTTGCCAGTTCCTTGAAGAAGAAAACCGAGCGAAGGCAACGGAGCTTGAAAAGGCCATGGTGGCGACCAAAGACACCCGCTCTGCCATGAGAGCGAAGAAGGAGGAGCTGCGTGAAGCCGGTGATATTGTGGCTAGGAAGCCCTTTTTGCTGCGGAGGAAGTTCGGAGATCCATGGTATGCCCCTCTGGATCGGCTGTGGAGTTCGGCAGACGCATATCTGGATTTGACGGCGAGTGCCGTCGATGCGGCCGAATACTTTCGAGATCAAACAGATCGTGAAGTGGACAAGTTATTCTGGTCGCAGTTTAACGTTCCAGAGCGTCCGCTTCCACTAACTGATCAACTTGCCGAATGAGCCGAACTCAATAGATTGTCTGGCCTCGCCATGAGGTCCGTCGTAGATCATCTGTGGCCGGAAAAGCCGAAGCCGAACAACTATTTCAGCTTAGTGCAACAGTTCCTTGGTGCGGTGCCGCACATCAATGCGATGAAAAGGTCAGCGTGCATAGAAGGCTCGCGGATGGCCCTTGCCCGTGTCAAAGCATATTGGGCGGAGATGGATGCTACCACTGTTGCGGCGCAGGGTTCATCCATAGGCCGAGTTGCTGCCGAGCACTATTTTAAAGAAGTTCTTGAGGGTGCTCGTTTGATAGAGGCCCAATGCTCGAAGAATATTATGTTTGAGTGACATGTATTCCCATTGTAAAAACAATATTTTATTTAAATTTATCAAGGCTGTGTTTATTCTTTTGCCCGAAAGTATTGTGATGTCTCCTGTGCGGCCGTTTATGTATACATGTGTATAATCTAAAAGATTGCAGTCGTCGGCTTCAGCCCCCACGCATATAATGCGCGGGTGTTCGCAGAAGACGCGTATTCTGTAACACCCCGGGTGTCATGCTACAGTAAACTCCTGTTAATGGTGCCATATCATCATAATTAAATTTTGCTAATCCTCACGTTGTTCCAAACCGACCTCAAATTCAAATTTCAAATAACAAGTCAAATTCTTTTTTTTTTCAAACTGTCAAATAAAAATGTTCTAGGGTTTGGAAATATTCACTAAGTATTTAACATGTAGGAACCAACCTTAAATGGATTTTTAAATTACCCTAGGCATAATTTAATTGGACAAGCAACACTTATTATGCACATTTAAATATAAACCTATTTTCAAACATTTCCAAATAACCTCAAACTTTTTGGACAACACCAAAATATCAGCAGGTAATTATGTGGGAAGTTTAGAATGTAACTAAAATCATTTAATATCTAAACTAAATACAAAACAATAGCTATAAAAGAAAACAGTAATCCAAATGTAAAATATATAAAAAAACCAAGCTACTGGGCACTTGGCCCATCTGGCAAAATGGGCAGTGCAGCCTAGCCCAGCAAAACCCCCCTGTTCTCTCCTTCCTACTGCTCACAGGAGCGTGGTGGACGCCTGTGCGTCGTCCATGGCGTGGCTACCGCACGCGTCGCCCATCCCGCATGCCGCCAAGCTGTATAAGACCCTCCCCACCCCGTACACGAACCCTAGCTCCATTCCCCTGCACTCTCGCTCACCATCTTCAATTTGGACGCGCCCGAGTACCCAACCGCCATGGTCGTCGTCTTAGCCACGGCCACCGCGCTCCTCGCCGGCTTGGAGCTTGTGCGGCAGCACTATCGCGGTCGTCTGCATCTTCTACTCTGCCGGATCGAGGCTGGGGAGCATCACCCGCGACGCTCGCGCCTTCTTCCTCCGCCATGGCCGTCCGACGCCGTCGTTCGATCCGCATCATCCCGGCAACCTCCGGCCTCCCCAAGCTCTCCATCAGCCTCGCAGTGAGCTCCGCTTCAGATTCCCCCGCTTTCCCCCTTCCTCCCGTTATTGTTTGCCGCCGTGCACCGCCGCCACCCCGACTTGTGCGAGTTCGCGCTCACCGCGGCCGCGCCCACCTCCACGCGTGCGCCCGCGAGCCCCTGGCAGCGCCCGTCTGGGCGTGATGCCCTTCCACGCGCGCCCGAGCCGCGCCCAACTGCTGCCGCGCCCCTGCTCCTCACTAGTGCCTGCAGCCGCCGCCACTCGCGCGTACCCGCTGCTGCTGCTGTTACTTCGCGGCGCAGCCTGCTGTTGCTCTTGCACTACTGGTCGCATAATGCAGATGCTTTTGCTTGCTGATGATGCTTCTACCATGCTGTTGCCGCTGCTTGGTAGCGCCGCCGCTGGGCTGCCTTGCAAGTTGCCTCTGCTGCTGCTTGTTATGCCGGTTGCTGCCTGGCCATGGCCATGTGTGGCATGTGATGTGTGTGCGTGAGTGTGTGTCTAGTGTGTGTGTGCGCGCGCCGTGTGTGGCCGGCTGTGCCACGGCTGTGTGCATCTGGCTGACCCTGTGTAGTTGTGTGATGTGTGTGTGTGTGCATCGTGTGTGCGTGACCGGCTGCGTCTCTGGATGAGACCGGCCCCATTTAGGTTAGTAGCTAATCAGTAGTTAGGCTAATTAATGGTTCGGTGTAGTGTATATAACATTTAGACTCTACTGTTAGGTAAACTATTAATTAGATTAAAAATGTCTAAGCCTATGACATGTGGGCCACCACCTTTGCTTTTGACCGGTCAAATTGACTTGATCAATTCGGATTAAAACTAAATACAAAACTCTAGAAAATTAATTAAAACTTTGAAAATTAATATAAAATAAACCGTACCTTGGATGAAAAACTTTGTACATGAAAGTTGCTCAGAACGGCGAGACGAATCCGGATACGCAGCCCGTTCGCCCGCCACACATCCCTAGCATAGCGAACACGCAACTCCGGTTCGTCTGTCCGAAAATGCGAAACACCTGGGATATTTTCCCGGATGTTTTCCCCCCTTCACCGGTACCACCTCTTACCGCGTTAGGGCACCCCTAGCACCGCTACTTGTCATGTCATGCATCGCTATGCATCTGTTTGCTTAATATTTATTGTTTCTCCCCCCTCTTCTCTCGCTAGACACCGAGACCGATGTCGCTGCTACCCAGTACGACTACGGTGTTGACGACCCCTCTCTCTTGGCAGAGCAACCAGGCAAGCCCCCCTGATCACCAGATATCGCCTACTCTCTACTGCTTGCATTAGAGTAGTGTAGCATGTTACTGCTTTCCGTTATCCTATCTTGATGCACAGTCTGTCATTGCTACTACTGTTGTTACCTTTACCTGCAATCCTAAATGCTTAGTATAGAATGCTAGTGTTCCATCAGTGGCCATACACTCTTGTCCGTCTGCCATGCTATACTACTGGGTCGTGATCACTCGGAAGGTGATCACGGGCATATGATATGTACTTATACTGTTACATTACTTATGATACTGTTCGGAGATGGGGGCTGAAGGGGCAGGTGGCTCCATCCCGGTAGAGGTGGGCCTGGGTTCCCGACGGCCCCCGACTGTTGCTTTGTGACGGAGCGACAGGGCAGGTTGAGGCCACCTAGGAGAGAGGTGGGCCTGGCCCTGGTCGGCGTTCGCGGATACTTAACACGCTTAACGAGATCTTGGTATTTGATCTAAGTCTGGCTACTGGCCTATACGCACTAACCATCTACGCGGGGACAGTTATGGGCACTCGACGTCGTGGTATCAGCCTTCGTGACGTCAGCGACTGAGCGGCGCGCGCCGGATTGGACTGGAAAGCCTGCTCTTGTATAAGGGAGGCTAGGTCTTCTCACCGACCGCGTACGCAACGTGCAGGTGTGCAATGGGCGATGGGCCCAGACCCCTGTGCCATAGGATTTAGACCGGCGTGCTGACCTCTCTGTTGTGCCTAGGTAGGGCTGCGACGTGTTGATCTTCCGAGGCCGGGCATGACCCGTAAAAGTGTGTCCGGACAAAGGGGATCGAGTGTGTTGGGAAATGTGGTGCACCCCTGCAGGGAAGTTAAACTATTCGAATAGCCGTGATCTTCGGTAATAGGACGACTTGGAGTTGTACCTTGACCTTATGACAACTAGAACCGGATACTTAATAAAACACACCCTTCCAAGTGCCAGATATAACCCGGTGATCGCTCTCTAACAGGGCGACGAGGAGGGGATCGCCGGGTAGGATTATGCTATGCGATGCTATTTGGAGGACTTCAGTCTTCTCTCTTCTAAATGCTACAAGACGGAGACTGCCAGAAGCGTAGTCTTCGACAGGATTAGCTATCCCCCTCTTATTCTGGCATTCTGCAGTTTAGTCCACCGATATGGCCCTTTACACATATACCCATGCATATGTAGTGTAGCTCCTTGCTTGCGAGTACTTTGGATGAGTACTCACGGTTGCTTTTCTCCCCATTTTCCCCCTTTCCTATACCCGTTTGCTGCAACCGGACGTTGGAGTCCAGGAGCCAGACACCACTGTCAATGACGACTACTACTACTCGGGAGGTGCCTACTACTACGTGCAGCCCGCTGACGACGACCAGGAGTAGTTTAGGAGGATCCCAGGCAGGAGGCCTGCGCCTCTTTCGATCTGTATCCCAGTTTGTGCTAGCCTTCTTAAGGCAAACTTGTTTACTTATGTCTGTACTCAGATATTGTTGCTTCCGCTGACTCGTCTATGATCGAGCTCTTGTATTCGAGCCCGCGAGGCCCCTGGCTTGTAATATGATGCTTGTATGACTTATTTTATTGTTAGAGTTGTGTTGTGATATCTTCCCGTGAGTCCCTGATCTTGATCGTACACGTTTGCGTGTATGATTAGTGTACGATTGAATCGGGGGCGTCATATATTCACACTTAATCAAACGTCTTGGTCCTAATAAGGAGGTGATGGCGCAGCGAACTAGGCAACTGGACTATAATGCTTTAACACTTTCACTTAGCCATAGGAGTTTGACAGTGGGGCTACTATATAGCCCCTGGTGGCTCCGCACTCACCCGAATTCGGGGTGCATACATGCCCGGCCGGGAAACGACCCTTCGTTAAGGCGGAGGAATTCTAAGATTCCGATAGGTCATCGAGTGGTTGACCAGTCTTGCGCTATATCATGACAGTCAGTTTTCGGCTTTCTCTACCGAGGTGCTCGTCCGGATGAACCAGGGCACAATCGCAGTAGTTCTCCTGGTGCTGCCTTAGCCGATAGAGCGGAACGTAAGGCACCAAAACACAGGAGCCGGGCAAACCCAACATTTGACCAAAGACATGATTCGGAGCTGATGCATATAAGGCCAAACTCGCGACGCCGAACACTTCCTAAGGTATTCGGTCTTTATGGTGTAAACCAGGCCTAAACAGTGCCCTTTGTAAGAAGCCCCTGTTGTCCAGGTACGTGCATTGTTCTGACGTGGCCACATGCCAAGACGTCAGCATCCTTCTCAATTGTACTAAGAATCCGAGGGATGTGTATCGATAAGAGACAGTAAAAAAGGTTGACGCAGGGTCTTAATCTAAAAAGAATCCTTTGAATGGGTCCCTACTGCACGTCTGCGCCTGTGTCTCCGTTGTGTCGTATTCTGGACGGGTGTAGCATGATGATCATCTGTAAAAGAGAGGGACTTAAGTGAAAAGTTGTCATGCAAAAAAGGTAGGTTTAAAGAAACCATGTATAGTTCAAGATGAGTAAGAATTGCCACTTGTCTGCGCGTGTTGAGCCCCTTGTATTTGCAATAGGGGTGTGGTCATCAAACCTGTATGAATTATGGTCTTTACGACCTATCGAATGCTTTAGTTGGTGAGGCCGTTTTAGTGTGCGGCTGTCAAGGCAGTCGCGCTCTTCGACGCGCAGGGATCGCTCAATATTTTCATTTACTGTAATGATGTCATGTGGACCGGGCATCTTAAGCATGAGGGAAGCGTAATGCGGTATTGCGTTAAAGCGAGCGAAAGCTTCACGTCCAAGTAGTGCTTGATGGCCACTTTGGAACGGAGCAATGTGGAAGGTTAAATTTTCGCTACAGAAGTTGTCGAGGTAGCCGAATATAACTTCTAGTAGCAGGGAACCCGTGCAATGAGCCCCTGGGCCTGGCGTTACTCCCCTAAAGGTAGTATTGCTGCGACAAATTTTCGTTGGGTCTATCCCCATTTTGCGGATTGTGTCCTGATATATCAGGTTTAAGCTGCTGCCGCCGTCCATCAGGACTCGTGTGAAGTGGTATCCGTCAATTATTGGGTCTAATACCAAGGTAACCCATCCCGCGTTTCGGATACTTGTTGAGTAATCCTGATGGTCGAAGGTGATCGGCTGAGATGGCAAGTGGCAGAACTCCGCGGTGATAGGCCCTTGGGCATGTTTATCTGGTAGTGCCGCTTTGCTTCTCCCCTTTATCACGTGTAACATGTTTACTGTTTTGACTGCTGGTGGAAATTTCTTCTGTTCCCCAGTGTTTTACGTGCGAGGCTCATCCTCGTATTCGCTTGGTGTATCCCGCCCCTTATGTTTGACGTTGAGCTTGCCGGACTGCTTGAAGACCCAACATTCTCTGTGGGTATGATTTGCAGGTTTATCGGGGGTGCTATGGATCTGACATATTTGGTCCAGAATTTTGTTTAAGTTGGACAGTTCATCTCTGGCGCCTTTAGAGGGCGGCTTTTGCTGACCTGGCCGAGAGCTTCTGAGTCCGGCGTTTACCGCCGTGCTCTTCGGGCTGTCTTCTTTATTCCGGCGCTTATTATTTTTGCTGCGTCGTGATTTCCCGTTTCCGTCTCTAACTTCGGATGTACTTGGGTCACTGGTGCTGCATCAGGCTAGCCAACTGTCCTCGCCCGCGCAAAAGCGGGTCATGAGGCTTGTTAGTGCTGCCATTGTTCTCGGCTTTTCTTGGCCGATGTGTCTGGCAAGCCATTCGTCTCGGACGCTGTGCTTAAAGGCTGCCAAGGCTTCGGCGTCTGGACAGTCGACTATTTGGTTCTTTTTAGTAAGAAACCTGTTCCAAAACTTTCGGGCTGACTCTCCGGGCTGTTGAGTTATATGGCTCAAATCGTCCGCATCCGGAGGTCGGACATAAGTCCCTTGAAAATTTTCCCGAAAAGCGTCTTCGAGCTCTTCCCAGCTTCCAATGGAGTTTTCGGGGAGGCTTTTAAGCCAATGCTGAGCTGGCCCTTTGAGCTTGAGGGGTAAGTACTTGATGGCGTGGAGATCATCTCCTCAAGCCATATGGATATGGAGGATATAGTCCTCAATCCAGACCCCAGGGTTTGTTGTTCCGTCGTATGCCTCTATGTTTACGGGTTCAAATCCCTCTGGAAATTCATGGTCCAGCACCTCGTCGGTGAAACATAGGGGGTGTGCGGCACCCCTGTATCTGGGTGTACCGTGGTGTTCGGATGTTTGTTGTGTTGTATTGTATGCTGGCGTGCTTGCGTGGTCCGTAAATGGATCTGGTTGCGCCGTCCTTTTGATGCGAGCCCTCGCGTGGATCGCGTATTGTCTTATGTGCAGCGTGGTTTGCCGCTTTATGTTGGCCGTGAGGTTGTCTATCCGGCCGGATGGCCATTTTAATTTTTGGTTGCGGGGGATCTAAGGCCTCCTCATCGAATTCAGGTAGCAACTTCCGCTTCGGGTAGCTCTTGCTGTGGCAATTACCGCCGTACTTCGCCGCTGTGTTGAGTACTTTAGTCCATCTAATTCTGAGTGTGTCTTGCGCAGCCTTGAGCCTTTGCTTCTGCTTTTTTAGAATCCTCGCGGTGGCAACAAGCCTTTGATGGGCATTCTTTTGCTCCGGATGTTTGTCCGGTGTGATGTCGTCCGGATTATTATCTTTGACAGAGTCGGGTTGTTCTGTTTGATTCTCCCTATTGCCGTGGTCCGGCGTCTGTTCACCCTGCTCTAGCGCTGGGTCTATATGATCGTTGTTTCTGCCGAGGCGGGATTTGGGGCGGCGCTTACGCCGCCGCTTTGAATGCTTCTCGAGGGGACAATCCTTCGTTGCATTCTTCCGTTCCTCGTCGTCGTTTTCTTTTGGTGTTTCCACCATATATGCGTCATATGATGAAGTGGGCGTCTGGTGCCCTGTGGGCAGTGGTTCCTGTTCGTCTCCTGCATCGTCGTCCATACTGTCGACGTCTTCAGAGTCAAAGTCGAGCATTTCGGTTAAATCGTCGACAGTGGCTACTAAGTGGGTGGTGGGTGGGAGGCGAATTTCTTCGTCATCCGCATCCCAATCCTGCCGGACATAGTTCGGCCAGGATCCCCCTGACAAGGAGAGAGACCTTAATGAGTTCAGTATGTCGCCAAAGGGCGAGTGCTGAAAAATATCCGCGGAGGTAAACTCCATGATCGGCGCCCAATCGGATTCGCTAGGAACGGGCGCAGGCGGTTCGGAGTCCGTGGCCGTAGAAGGATCCGACAGTTTGACAACATGGCTCTCGTGCAGGGTAAGGTCGATGTTCGGCTCGATCGCCGTTGAGGATACGGCCTCCGTGGCGGGGTCCATCCACCCGTCCATGGACGGCGCAACTGGCTCCGAATCGAGGGTCGGAGCGGCTGCCGGTGCGATCTCCTGAACGCTGTCCGATGGTAGAGGTAAATCGTACTCATCGTGACCGTGTGACGCACAAGGCAGGGGCTTGAATCCGTCGAAGATCAAGTCTCCGCGGATATCAGCCGTGTAGTTTAAGCTTCCAAACCTGACCTGGTGGCCAGGGGCGTAACTTTCGATCTGCTCCAGATGGCCAAGCGAATTGGACCGCAGTGCAAAGCCGTCGAATACAAAAATCTGTCCGGGAAGAAAAGTCTCACCCTGGACTGCATCGTCATCGATGATCATAGGAGCCATCAAGCCTAACGGCGACGACAAAGAGGAACTCTCAATGAAAGCACCAATGTCGGTGTCAAAACCGGCGGATCTCGGGTAGGGGGTCCCGAACTGTGCGTCTAAGGCGGATGGTAACAGGAGGCAGGGGACACGATGTTTTACCCAGGTTCGGGCCCTCTTGATGGAGGTAAAACCCTACGTCCTGCTTGATTAATATTGATGATATGGGTAGTACAAGAGTAGATCTACCACGAGATCAGAGAGGCTAAACCCTAGAAGCTAGCCTATGGTATGATTGTATGTTGTCCTACGGACTAAAACCCTCCGGTTTATATAGACACCGGAGGGGGCTAGGGTTACACAAGGTCGGTTACAAAGGAGGAGATATACATATCCGTATTGCCTAGCCTGCCTTCCACGCCAAGTAGAGTCCCATCCGGACACGAGATGAAGTCTTCAATCTTGTATCTTCATAGTCCATCAGTCCGGCCAAAGGATAGAGTCCGGCTGTCCGGAGACCCCCTAATCCAGGACTCCCTCAGTCCTCGGGAGCGCTTTACATCATATGAGAGTTTGTCCAGGCTTATCCTTTGCTACAAAAAGGATTGGGCCACCTTGCTGCACTTTATTTACTTTTGTTACCTGTTACTCGTTATAAATTATCCTATCACAAAACTATCTGTTACCTATTATTTCAGTGCTTGCAGAGAATACCTTGCTGAAAACCGCTTATCATTTCCTTCTGCTCCTCGTTGGGTTCGACACTCTTACTTATCGAAAGGACTACGATAGGTCCCCTATACTTGTGGGTCATCATTGGTCTAGTTGCTGCTCTGTATTTTCAGAGTTGATATTCTGTTGGCAACCAGCTCTAGACTGCCTAGACTGTTCGACCTTCTGTACTGCACTTCCTTTTCTATCTATGTAAGAATGGCATATGGCCCTTCAAGAATGTGCATGTGTGGTCAGGCAAGAAATCAATCAATCTGCTTGTATGTTTGTGAGTTATCTTTGCAACTACGTGAGCGGTGCTCAGGAAGAATCAATCTGACGCTCTAAGGGCATCTCTAGTTGATCCCTCAAAACCGGTTAAAGAAATAAACTTTTGCTCTGAGTAGTTTTTTTGCGGGGTGTTTTGAGTAGTGAAACGAAAACTGGACCTAGCCGATCTGTCATCTGGTTTAACTTCTCAATAAATTCACTCCTTGTGTCGGTCTTCACTTATATTTACTTGGCCGTGGCTCAATCCTAGGATTAATTTTCCCCTTCCCCTTCCCCTTTGTGCCGCCCCTCTCGCTCGCTTGCACCGCATCGATGCTACTGTTGCTCGAATCCACCCCACTACCCCCACTACCACTCCTGCCTGCACCATAGCCACCTCGCACCCCTGCCGTCACTTCCAATCGACCGGTGCCGCCCCTGACTCCCCCCTAAATGGTGGAATCTAGTCGTTAAAGGTCACTCCTGCCGATTTGAAGCGCGGATCCGCCTCGCGGCACATAGCCGACTTGAGCACGTGGCGGAGTACCCCCTCCTAATCCTTCACCGACGTGCCTCCACCTCCTTTGTTGAAGAGGAGGTACCACGATGTGCGGCAGCGACCGTGGGGACGTGGGTTTCAGAAAAAGAACCAGGACACTGCTGCTATTACCGTATTGGCTCCTTCGGTGGAGTAGGCAGAGAGGGCCTACGACTTGAAGGCAATGGGCCTCTACGATAGCTGGGCAGAGATCAACTTCCCACTTGGTAGCCACGAGGTCCCGGAGTTCGTCATCATCGTCCACCAAGTGGTCACTAGCCACAAGGTCCAGGAGAACCGGGAGGCCTTCGATCGGCCCGAGGAGGCGCGTGCCAATGAGGAGTACATTGCCTAGATCCATAGGAATAATCAGGAGCTCGTCACTGAGGAGAGCCAGCGGCTCGAGCTATACAAGAAGGGGCTACCAACGAGGCCGGGCCGTCATTGGGTGGTCATTAACCTTTGCTGCAATGACTCCTGGTCCGAGTCTGTGTTCGACGAGGAGGACATGAATGGGATGAGTTCGAAAACGAGAAGGATTAGGCCTTTTATTTTTTATTTCCTTCTAATCGAGTAGTTTATGCAATGTAGTTTAAATTTTTTGTTACAAGCTACAATAAATTGCCTTTGTTGGGATCCCTCTTGTAGGAGCTGCAATATGCAATGAGTTTTTCCTAAGTCAGAAACCAAGATATCAATCCATGGAGTTATCAGTATCCTACGACAATTGAATGTTGTGTAACACAAATAAAACTGCGCTTGTGTCCCCAACAGTTCTAACAAGGGTGCCAACCATGATAGTATTACTAGTTACACAAAGCAATTAGAAGGCAATGTGTGATGAATATTTATGGAGTAAAACAAAATTGAAAATAAGAAACGTGTAGAAGTTTTTGGAAGGCGATTCTTATGACAAAAATTAGACTATGGTTCATAGGTTCAGCAAGTGTAACTCACCAAGGAATAAAAGTGTGGTAAGTAACATAAATACATAATCACGTAAAAATGTGCAAAATGGAATATCTTATGCGCATGCCATATTAATGAATGTGTAAGTTTTACATATGCAATACATCCAAATACTATTAAACTAAGACCGTCTCTGCATCTAATAGCTAAGTAGCATGTCCATAGATTGAGATCCTCTCTGCACCATCTGGATTTTAAGTGTAAACATTGGTAATTGCATTTAGCAAGATAACATACTAATATGCTTAGGGGGCTATGAATCATGTACTTAGTGGCAACAATTCAGTACAAGAATTTTTCACTTCGTGTCACTGTGGTAAATTACTTGCAAGATTGAACCCAAGTAATGCACACCTCTTCCATTATTTATTACAATATGCACTCATAGTAAATTGCATGTAATTGATAGCAATATAGCATGAATCATGCAAAAAATATCAATATGTTTGATGGTACCAGCATCCGAGACTTAATCCATGCTCACCCTCGAGCATGTAGATGATAACAAAGGATAATTTTTGGATATGAATGCTACCAATCATGCTCTTGGTCAACTGATCTAATGCTTACGGAGAGTCTAAAGCAATAAAAAAAATTTGGCAGAGATCTATATTAATAATATTCACCTATCTCAATGCATACAAAAGAAATTCTCACATATTTTTTATAATCAACTTCATCAAGTCAAAATCATCAATTCCAAAGGTTTAGAAAGAATGTCGAGTTTATTGGCACAATGGTAATCACTCATGCAAAGTATATTAACATGGTAATCACTTCTAGGCTAACCTAGGATACTAGACTGAATAAAATCACTTGTTGTATGTTTGCTCTATTTTGCAATCTTTAGGAATACATAATCTGAGTGCAAGTATAAGTTTATGTCCTAATCAAGGAAAATAGAACATTATGTTGGCAGGGTTGAAAGGAGTGAAAAACATGAAATTCTTGCAACAACACATCTGAACATTAGGACAAGAGGAAGACCTTATGATCGATATTGTGGAAGGTGTAGAATTGCCATGAAACTAGGGTGCGGATAGAGCTATATGTGTATGAAAGATCTCATATGGACTAATGGGGGTGCATCCAACTTGGTTTCTCATGGAGACCTAAATCTCATTTGAGGAGGCTCATTCTTTGAATATACAAGCCAAGTTCTATAATGTGGAATTCTCCATTAGTATACATGAAACTCTTGAACTCTCAACAATTAAATGCAATGAAGTTGTGCTACTTTGAAGCACTTATGAAACTTTTCTAGCATGAACACTTAGTGCTACTTTCAATCACTTTACATGTGTACTCTAAAAAGGATAATGGCATTGCTCATTTCTCCCTTTCACTTTTTTGGCGCCTCCTTGGTAGATCTTTTATTTGGCTCTTCCTTTGTGCACCTTTTTCCTTTTCTTTTTATTTGGCACCTCCGTGGTGCATATTTTATTTTCTCTCAAGGAAGAAGCAACACCTTACAATGATGACACTTTCTCAACTTCATCTAAATGCAAACATATCTGTTACTATGAACATGAAAAGATCTCTCTATGTGATGCTTCTAGTAGTGTACCAAGATGTGCAATGATCTAGCGTAGCAGAATGAGCAAATAGCCTAGCCATAAGAAAAAAAATCTAGCTATAATGATCATGCAAAGCATATGAAAATGACAACATATCTCAAGTCATGTAACGTAAATGGTAGTGCATGGCAATTTACTCAGAATGCCAACGGAAATGCCATAAGTAGGTGCTATGGTGGCTGTTTTGAGGAGATGTTTGAGTTTATGTGTAGGAGAACAAGAGGAAATCCTCCCATGGGTTTGTATGTAATAGAGAAT
Source organism: Triticum urartu (assembly GCF_056163025.1). Lineage (NCBI taxonomy): Eukaryota > Viridiplantae > Streptophyta > Magnoliopsida > Poales > Poaceae > Triticum > Triticum urartu. Next base: position 421,635,377 of record NC_141877.1, on the reverse strand, counting down.
GTTGCACCATGTCTCAATGTGAGATTAGGAAATGCTCAGTACTGAAGAGGCTAGCAAATAAAGAGTTTATGGGGGTGGAAGCTTAGAGCTCAAAGACTTGCATTAATCACAAAGAATACATCAACCAAATAAGGGCCGCATGGCATTACTAGAGCATAGCACAACAAGCCAAGTATCACATGCGAATTTATTGGTAGGTTTAGAACCATCGTTCGCTCTAGGCAAAATCTATGATGGTTGGATGCAAATAAAACTATGTGGTTCAACTTTTCATTGGAATCCTCAATTTTTCGTTATTAGGTGAAAGAAATGCAAAAAAATAAAATTAAGTACATTATCCTATCTCTAAATAACAATAGATACTTTGCATACAAATCCATAGTGATAACAATTTCTCAAAATTGAAGCCAAAAATCCACCACTTTTGAAATAAACTCTTATTTCAGTGTTTCCATCAAGTTAATTACCATCCTAAGCATGCAAGACTTAATGTCCAGTATAAAATCAAAATAATAGCCTCAAGATGTATCATTAGAAAATGTGTCAACCAAGTCCTATGACCTTCTAAAAATATAAGTGAATCATAGAAAGTTATAACCACAAAGCACCACTTCCATTACTCTAGCGGATAGAAGTGTAGAGTAAAATAATCAAGCCAAACACCCAGTCTATATATAATTGGGCCAATTCCATCCCCCCTAACTTTGTCCCGAGCTCATCTTTACCCCTAAAAAAATAGTGCTCAACTATACCCCTCTTACATTAGATGGCGTTATGGAAATACCCCTCTGCACCGTTTCTGTCGGGTCAAAGGCCTTTGACCGTCTTTGAACCACTTTATGGACATTTTTACCCACAATCCTGCTTGTCACTTGACCTATAACATGTTTAGAAAAAGCAATCAGCCCCCTACAACTTTTAAAACAAAAGCAATCAGGTCCCTATATCATTTTTAGAAAAAGCAAGCGGGTCCTTGCCATTTTTTTTGGAGAAAATCAATCAGGTCCTTGTGGCCATGGCGGCGATGGCCATGGGGGTGGCCGGCCGCTCACGGGAGGGAGCAACAGTGGCGATGGGAGGGAGCAACAGCCACTCCGGCTGCACGTGGGCGAGAGCAGCGGTGTGGGCGTGAGTAGCGGAGTCAGCGGCGAGCAGCAGCAGTCGCACCGGCCGCGCGTGGGCGCGAGCAGCGGAGCTGGCCGCGAGAAGTAGAAGTCGTGCCCGCCACGCGTGGGCGAGAGCAGCGGCATGGGCGCGAGCAGCGAAGCCAATCGCGAGCGGCAGCAGCCTCGCCATTCGCGCATGGGCGTGAGCAGCGACGCCAGGAGAAAGCAATAGCGAGGACGGGGACGAGCAGCAGTAGCCATGACGGTCGCATGTGGGCGCAAGCAACGATGCCGGTGATGAGGCGACCATTGATACGTCTCCAACGTATCTATAATTTTTTATGTATTCATACCATGTTTATAATCTTTTTACATGATTTTGGTATGATTTGGTTAGAACTAACCTGGACTGACGCTGTTTTCAGCAGAACTACCGTGGTGTTCTTTTTGTGCAGAAATAAAAGTTCTCGGAATGCGCCGAAAATAAACGGAGATTTTTTCTGGAAAATATAAAAAATACTGGAACGAAGAGTTACCGAAGGGGAGTCCATGGGCCCCACGAGGTTGGAGGGCGCGCCCTGTGCCTCATGGACTCTTCATGGGGCCCCCTGACTTGTTCTCGACGCCAACCTCTCCTATAAATCCCCAAACCTCCAGAAAATAACCTAGATCGGGAGTTCCGCCGCCGCAAGCCTCTGTAGCCACCAAAAACCAATCGGGACCCTGTTCCGGCACCCTGCCAGAGGGGGGAATCATCACCGGTGGACATCTTCATCATCCCGGTGCTCTCCATGACGAGGAGGGAGTAGTTCATCCTCGGGGCTGAGGGTATGTACCAGTAGCTATGTGTTTGATCACTCTCTCTCGTGTTCTTGATATGGCACGATCTTGATGTACCGCGAGCTTTGCTATTATAGTTGGATCTTATGATGTTTCTCCCCCTCTATCTCCTTGTGATGAATTGAGTTTTCCCTTTGAAGTTATCTTATTGGATTGAGTCTTTAAGGATTTGAGAACACTTGATGTATGTCTTGCATGTACTTATCTGTGGTGACAATGGGATATTCACGTGATCCACTTGATGTATGTTTTGGTGATCAACTTGCGAGTTATGTGACCTTGTGAACTTATGCATAGGGGTTGGCACGCGTTTTCGTCTTGAATCTCCGGTAGAAACTTTGGGGCACTCTTTGAAGTTCTTTGTGTTGGTTTGAATAGATGAATCTGAGATTGTGTGATGCATGTCGTATAATCAAACCCACGGAAACTTGAGGTGACATTGGAGTATCTAGGTGACATTAGGGTTTTGGTTGATTTGTGTCTTAAGGTGTTATTTTACTACGAACTCTATGGCTGTTTGTGACACTTATATGAATAGCCCAACGGATTGATCAGAAAGAATAACTTTGAGGTGGTTTTGTACCCTAAAATAATCTCTTCGTTTGTTCTCCGCTATTAGTGACTTTGGAGTGACTCTTTGTTGCATGTTGAGGGATTGTTATATGATACAATTATGTTATTATTGTTGAGAGAACTTGCACTAGTGAAAGTATGAACCCTAGGCCTTATTTCCTAGCATTGCAATGCCGTTTACGCTCACTTTTCCACTTGCTACCTTGCTGTTTTTATATTTTCAGATTACAAAAAGCTATATCTACCATCTACATTGCACTTGTATCACCATCTCTTCGCCGAACTAGTGCACCTATACAATTTACCATTGTATTGGGTGTGTTGGGGACGCGAGAGACTCTTTGTTATTTGTTTGCAGGGTTGTTTGATAGAGACCATCTTCATCCTACACCTCCCACGGATTGATAAACCTTAGGTCATCCACTTGAAGGAAATTTGCTACTGTCCTACAAACCTCTACACTTGGAGGCCCAACAACGTCTACAAGAAGAAAGTTGAGTACAACTCTTTTTTGGCGCCGTTGCCGGGGAGGTTAGTGCTTGAAGGTATATCTTTAGATCTTGCAATCGAATCATTCTGTTTCTTGTTTTATCACTAGTTTAGTCTATAAAAGAAAACTACAAAAAATGGAATTGAGGTTGCCTCATATGCTTCATCTTTTTAATATCTTTCGTGAAAATGATGGAAAATAAAATTGTGCTCAAGTGTTAGAAGAAGAATGCATTAAAAATGTTTGGCACTAAGTCTTCAAATGATGAGCATGATTGTAATGTTGTTAGTATGAATTCTTTCAATATCCATGATGCTAATGATATGCAAAGCCACAAGCTTGGGGATGCTATGTTTGATGAAGATGATATTTTTTGTCCCCCAAGTTTTGATGAGCAAATTTATTATGATGAAAGCAAGCCTCCTATCTATGATGATTATTGTGATGACATGTATGCTATAAAGAATAATGATAACCATGGAACTTGTCATCTTGATTTTAATTTTCAATCACATGATAGTTATTTCGTTGAGTTTGCTCCCACTACTATGAATGAGAAGAATTTTGCTTATGTGGAGAGTAATAAAATTTCTATGCTTGTAGATCATGAAGGTAATGCTTTATGTGATAGCTATATTGTTGAATTCATTCATGATGCTATTGAAAATTATTATGAGGGAGGAATATATGCTTGTAGGAGTTGTAATAATATCAAGTTTCTTCTCTTTATGTTGAAAGTCTTGAAGTTATGCCTGTTTTACCTTCCTATGCAAGTTGATTCTTGTTCCCATAAGTTGTTTGCTCAGAAAATCCCTATGCATAGGAAGTGGGTTAGACTTAAATGTGCAAGTCATATGCTTCATGATGCTCCCATTATGCTTCAATTCTTATCTTTTATGTGAGCATCATTGAAATCATCATGCCTAGCTAGAAAGGCAATAAAGAAAAGCGCTTGTTGGGAGACAACCCAATATTTACCACTACTGTTTTTGTGTGTTCACACGATTAAGCTACTGTATTAATCATGTTTGATAGCTTTTGTTTGAATAAAGTGCCAAGTCAGACCTTTGGGAGGGCTTACGGTGATAGTTGATTTGATCTTGCTGAAAGACATGAACTTTTGCGCTCAGGTAAACAATTCTCATTTTTAACAGAAGCGTGATAAAATATTAATTCATTTTGCAGAAGATAAATAAACAAATTTCCTAGGACTTCCTAATTTCTCAGGATTTTTGGAGTTACAGAAGTACTCGAGAGTTACATATTACTATAGACTGTCCTGTTTTTTATAGATTCTGTTTTCGATGCATAGTTTGCTTGTTTTCTAGTTTCTATGGCTTATATTGCTTAATATAAATTGTAGAAATGATAGGGCACAGTAGGCATCATGTGAGAAAAATTATGAATCTTATATTGACAGTACCTAAGTGGTGATTGATACGTCTCCAACGTATCTATAATTTTTGATTGCTCCATGCTATATTATCTACTGTTTTGGACATTATTGGGCTTTATTTTCCACTTTTATATTATTTTTGGGACTAACCTATTAACCGGAGGCCCAGCCCAGAATTGCTGTTTTTTGGGCCTATTTTAGGGTTTTGAAAAAAAGGAATATCAAACGGAGTCCAAACAGAATGAAACCTTCGGGAACGTGATTTTCTCACCGAATATGATCCAGGAGACTTGGACCCCACGTCAAGAAACAAAGGAGGATGCCACGAGGTAGGGGGGCGTGCCTACCCCCCCCCCCAAGGCGCGCCCTCCACCCTCGTGGGCCCCCTGTTGCTCCACCGGCGTACTCCTTCCTCCTATATATACCTACGTACCCCGAAATGATCAGTTACGGAGCCAAAACCCTAATTCCACCGCCATAACTTCCTGTATCCACGAGATCCCATCTTGGGGCCTGTTCCGGAGCTCCGCCAGAGGGGGTATCCATCACGGAGGGCTTCTACATCAACACCATAGCCTCTCCGATGAAGTGTGAGTAGTTTACCTCAGACCTTCGGGTCCATAGTTATTAGCTAGATGGCTTCTTCTCTCTTTTTGGATCTCAATATAATGTTCTCCCCCTCTCTTGTGGAGAACTATTCGATGTAATCTTCTTTTTGCGGTGTGTTTGTTGAGACCGATGAATTGTGGGTTTATGATCAAGTCTATCTATGAACAATATTTGAATCTTCTGTGAATTCTTTTATGTATGATTGGTTATCTTTGCAAGTCTCTTCGAATTATCAGTTTGGTTTGGCCTACTAGATTGATCTTTCTTGCAATGGGAGAAGTGCTTAGCTTTGGGTTCAATCTGGCGGTGTCCTTTCCCAGTGATAGTAGGGGCAGCAAGGCACATATTGTATTGTTGCCATCGAGGATAACAAGATGGGGTTTTCATCATATTGCATGAGTTTATCCCTCTACATCATGTCATCTTGCTTAAGGCGTTACTCTATTTTCATGAACTTAATACTCTAGATGCATGCTGGATAGCGGTCGATGAGTGGAGTAATAATAGTGGATGCATGCAGGAGTCGGTCTACTTGTCTCGGACGTGATGCCTATATACATGATCATACCTAGATATTCTCATAACTATGCTTAATTATGTCAATTGCTCAACAGTAATTCGTTCACCCACCATAGAATACTTATGCTCTTGAGAGAAGCCACTAGTGAAATCTATGGCCCCCGGGTCTATCTTCACCATATTAATCTTACAATACTTAGTTATTTCCTTTGCTTTTATTTTACTTTGCATATTTATCATAAAAATAACAAAAAATATATTATCTTATCATATCTATCAGATCTCACTCCCGTAAGTGGCCATGTAGGGATTGACAACCCCTTATCGCGTTGGTTGCGAGGATTTATTTGTTTTGTGCAGGTGCGAGGGACTCGCGCGTAGCCTCCTACTCGATTGATACCTTGGTTCTCAAAAACTGAGGGAAATACTTACGCTACTTTGCTGCATCATCCCTTCCTCTTCGGGGAAAACCAACGCAGTGCTCAAGAGGTAGCAAGAAGGATTTCTGGCGCCGTTGCCGGGGAGTCTATGTAAAAGTCAACATACCAAGTACCCATCACAATCCTTATCTCTCGCATTACATTATTTGCCATTTGCCTCTCGTTTTCCTCTCCACCACTTCACCCTTGCCGTTCTATTCGCCTTCTCTTCTCGCTCGCCTTTCTTCCGCCATGTCTGAATCAAGAAGGGTTGGGGGTTCTCTCCAAAGTTTTAGTACTTTAGACAACCCTTCTATCCTCGCTAAGCTTATAAATAAGGATACTATAGAAAAACCTACCGGAGTTATCAATGAGAATCTTAATAATTTTGATGATTCTGGATTTTTTCGTTATTTACTTGATGAATATTTGAAAGATTCTTGGTATAGACTATTAAGGATCAGGCCTAGCTATGTGCCTCAATACCAAATTGAAGTATAGTTAAAAAGCTTTTATATTGCCCTTCCTTCCTCTTTTAAGCATGTCTTAGATTCTATTTGAAGAAGGTTTTCTTGAAGGGGATGTCGTAGACACTTATGAAAAAATGAAAACCATATTTGGGCACCCCATGAATGAGAAAGTTGAATCTACATCTCTTTTGCTCTCTTACCAAAATGAATCTATTAAAGAGATAAAGGCTAGCCTAGATACAAATTTCCGTAACATACTTAATCTTTCCTCTACCATTAACAGCCATGCACTTTATCAAAATAGAAGGATTAATTCTATAGATAGCAAGTTTGCTCTTTTCTTTCCTAATACCAAAGATGGCAATACCTAGATCTATCCTTGCTTTTTATGCCTAGCTAGGGGCGTTAAACGATAGCGCTTGTTGGGAGGCAACCCAATTTTTTTTTATTCCTTGCTTTTTGCTCCTGTTTAGTAATAAATAATTTATCTAGCCTTTGTTTTGGTTGTGTTTTTATGTTTAATTAGTGTTTGTGCCAAGTAGAACCGTTGGGAAGACTTGGCGAAAGTCTTGTTGAACTTGCTGTAAAAAACAGAAACTTTAGCGCTCACGAGAACCGCTGTAATTTTTATTTGGAAAGAGATATTTAGTTAATTATTTTTGCAGATGATTAATATATAAATTCCTCACTTCCATAAATTTATTTTAGAATTTTTGGGGTTCCAGATCTTGCGCTAGCTATAGATTACTACAGAATGTTCTGTTTTTGACAGATTCTGTTTTGCGTGTGTTGTTTACTTATTTTGATGAATCTATGGCTAGTAAATTAGTTTATAAACCATAGATAAGTTGGAATACAGTAGGTATAACACCCATATAAATAAATAATGAGTTCATTACAGTACCTTGAAGTGGTCTTTTGTTTTCTTTCGCTAACGGAGCTCATGTGATTTTCTACTTTAAGTTTTGTGTTGTGAAGTTTTCAAGTTTTGGGTAAAGATTTGATGGATTATGGAACAAGGAGTGGCAAGAGCCTAAGCTTGGGGATGCCCATGGCACCCCCAAGATAATCTAAGGACACCTAAAAGCCAAAGCTTGGGGATGCCCCGGAAGGCATCCCCTCTTTCGTCTACTTCTATCGGTAACTTTACTTGGAGCTATATTTTTATTTACCACATGATATGTGTTTTACTTGGAGCATCTTGTATGATTTGAGTCTTTGCTTATTAGTTTACCACAATCATCCTTGCTGTACACATCTTTTGAGAGAGCCATACATGATTTGGAATTTGTTAGAATACTCTATGTGCTTCGCTTATATCTTTTGAGTTATATAATTTTGCTCTAGTGCTTCACTTATATCTTTTAGAGCACGGTGGTGGATTTGTTTTATAGAAACTATTGATATCTCATGCTTCACTTAGATTATTTTGAGAGTCTTAATAGCATGGTAATTTGCTTAAAATCCTAATATGCTTGGTATGCAAGATTAATAATAAAAATTCTCTTATGAGTGTGTTGAATACTATGATAAGTTTGATGCTTGATGATTGTTTTGAGACATGGAGATGGTGATATTAAAGTCATCCTAGTTGAGTAGTTGTGAATTTGAGAAATACTTGTGTTGAAGCTTGTGATTCCCGTAGCATGCACGCATGGTGAACCGTTATGTGATGAAGTCGGAGCATGATTTATTTATTGATTGTCTTCCTTATGAGTGGCGGTCGGGGACGAGCGATGGTCTTTTCCTACCAATCTATCCCCCCCTAAGAGCATGCGCGTAATACTTTGCTTCGATAACTTGTAGATTTTTGCAATAAGTATATGAGTTCTTTATGACTAATGTTGAGTCCATGGATTATACGCACTCTCGCCCTTCCACCCTTGCTAGCCTCTCTAATACCGCGCACCTTTCGCCGGTATTATACACCCACCATATACCTTCCTCAAAACAGCCACCATACCTACCTATTATGGCATTTCCATAGCCATTCCGAGATATATTGCCATGCAACTTTCCACCATTCTGTTTATTATGATACACTCCATCATTGTCATATAGCTTAGCATGATCATGTAGTTGACATCGTATTTGTGGCAAAGCCACCGTTCATAATTCTTTCCTACATGTCACTCATGAGTCATTGCATATCCCAGTACACCGCCGGAGGCATTCATATAGAGTCATATTTTGTTCTAAGTATCGAGTTGTAATTGTTGAGTTGTAAGAAAATAAAAGTGTGATGATCATCATTATTAGAGCATTGTCCCAAGTGAGGAAAGGATGATGGAGACTATGATTCCCCCACAAGTCGGGATGAGACTCCGGAAAAAAATAAAAGAAAGAAAGACAGAAAAGAGGCCATAAAAAAAGAGAAAAGGTCCAAATAAAAAAATGAGATAAAAAGAGAGAAGGGACAGTGCTACTATCCTTTTACCACACTTGTGCTTCAAAGTAGCACCATGATATTCATAGTAGAGAGTCTCTCATTTCGTCACTTTCATATACTAGTGGGAATTTTTCATTATAGAACTTGGCTTGTATATTCCAATTATGGGCTTCCTCAAATTGCCCTAGGTCTTCGTGAGCAAGCAAGTTGGATGCACACCCACTTAGTTTATTTTGTTGAGCTTTCATATACTTATAGCTCTAGTGCATCCGTTGCATGGCAATCCCTACTCACTCACATTGATATCTATTGATGGGCATCTCCATAGCCCGTTGATACGCCTAGTTGATGTGAGACTATCTTCTCCCCTTTTGTCTTCTCCACAACCACCATTCTATTCCACCTATAGTGCTATATCCATGGCTCACGCTCATGTATTGCGTGACGATTGAAAAAGTTTTGAGAATGTCAAAAGTATGAAACAATTGCTTGGCTTGTCATCGGGGTTGTGCATGATTTAAATACTTTGTGTGGTGAAGATAGAGCATAGCCAGACTATATGATTTTGTAGGGATAACTTTCTTTGGCCATGTTATTTTGAGAAGACATGATTGATTTGTTAGTATGCTTGAAGTATTATTATTTTTATGTCAATATGAACTTTTATCTTGGATCTTTCGGATCTGAATATTCATACCACAATTAAGAAGAGTTACATTAAAATTATTCCAAGTAGCATTTCACATCAAAAATTCTGTTTTTATCATTTACCTACTCGAGGACGAGCAGGAATTAAGCTTGGGGATGCTTGATACGTCTCCAACGTATCTATATTTTTTGATTGCTCCATGCTATATTATCTACTGTTTTGGACATTATTGGGCTTTATTTTCAACTTTTATATTATTTTTGGGACTAACCTATTAACCGGATGCCCAGCCTAGAATTGTTGTTTTTGCCAATTTTAGGGTTTTGAAGAAAAGGAATATCAAACGGAGTCCAAACGGAATGAAACCTTCGGGAACGTGATTTTCTCACTGAATATGATCCAGGAGACTTGGACCCCATGTCAAGAAACAAAGGAGGAGGCCACGAGGTAGGGGGCGTGCCTACCCCCCCCCCACCCCAAGGCGCGCCCTCCACCCTCGTGGGCCCCCTGTTGCTCCAGCGACGTACTCCTTCCTCCTATATATACCTACGTACCCCAAACGATCAGATACGGAGCCAAAACCCTAATTCCACCGCCATAACTTCCTGTATCCACGAGATCCCATCTTGGGGCCTGTTCCGGAGCTCCGCCGGAGGCGGTATCCATCACGGAGGGCTTCTACATCAACACCATAGCCTCTCCGATGAAGTGTGAGTAGTTTACCTCAGACCTTCGGGTCCATAGTTATTAGCTAGATGGCTTCTTCTCTCTTTTTGGATCTCAATATAATGTTCTCCCCCTCTCTTGTGGAGAACTATTCGATGTAATCTTATTTTTGCGGTGTGTTTGTTGAGACCGATGAATTGTGGGTTTATGATCAAGTCTATCTATGAACAATATTTGAATCTTCTGTGAATTCTTTTATGTATGATTGGTTATCTTTGCAAGTCTCTTCGAATTATCAGTTTGGTTTCGCCTACTAGATTGATCTTTCTTGCAATGGGAGAAGTGCTTAGCTTTGGGTTCAATCTGGCGGTGTCCTTTCCCAATGACAGTAGGGGCAGCAAGGCACATATTGTATTGTTGCCATCGAGGATAACAAGATGGGGTTTTCATCATATTGCATGAGTTTATCCCTCTACATCATGTCATCTTGCTTAAGGCGTTACTCTATTTTCATGAACTTAATACTCTAGATGCATGCTGGATAGCGGTCGATGAGTGGAGTAATAGTAGTAGATGCATGCAAGAGTCGGTCTACTTGTCTCGGACGTGGTGCCTATATACATGATCATACCTAGATATTCTCATAACTATGCTCAATTCTATCAATTGCTCAACAGTAATTCGTTCACCCACCGTAGAATACTTATGCTCTTGAGAGAAGCCACTAGTGAAACCTATGCCCCCCGGGTCTATCTTCATCATATTAATCTTCCAATACTTAGTTATTTCCTTTGCTTTTATTTTACTTTGCATCTTTATCATAAAAATAACAAAAAATATTATCTTATCATATCTATCAGATCTCACTCTCGTAAGTGGCCGTGTAGGGATTGACAACCCCTTATCGCGTTGGTTGCGAGGATTTATTTGTTTTGTGCAGGTGCGAGGGATTCGCGCGTAGCCTCCTACTGGATTGATACCTTGGTTCTCAAAAACTGAGGGAAATACTTCCGCTACTTTGCTGCATCATCCCTTCCTCTTCGGGGAAAACCAACGCAGTGCTCAAGAGGTAGCAGTGATTTGCTTTCTTATACTAACAAAGCTTACGAGTTTTCTGTTCTGAAGTTTTAAAATTTTGGGTAAAGATTCGATGGACCACGGAATAAGGAGTGGCAAGAGCCTAACCTTGGGGATGCCCAAGGCACCCCAAGGTAATATTCAAGGACATCCAAGAGCCTAAGCTTGGGGATGCCCCGGAAGGCATCCCCTCTTTCATCTTCGTTCATCGGTAACCTTACTTCGAGCTATATTTTTATTCACCACATGATATGTGTTTTGCTTGGAGCGTCCTTTTCTTTCATTAGGATTTGCTTGCTGATCATTTAGAGTAATGTTTTGCACCTTTTACTTCAAGAAAAAGGTCAAGTATAGCCTTTACCATGCTTATTTTGCAAGTCTATATGTTGCAGTTATAAAAACAGAAAGTTTGCTGTTATGTTATGAATATTTGTGAATAGTCAAAATATGATAAAATCTTGAAATTTTTACACGGTGAGTAAAAACAAATTATCTACAGTGTGGTAATTTTTTAATAATTTTTGGAGTTAAAGAAGTATGATTCTTCTTGCATTCTTTACAGACCATCCTGTTTAGACAGATTGTTGTTATGATTGGATTGTTTGCATATGTTTGCTTGTTTAATGATTCTATTTGATATTAGGAGTATTAAATATGCAGAGACATTTAGTATGAAATGTAAAATTATAATTTTAGTGATTTTCTACAGTAGAGAATGATAAGGTTTAGCATGGATTTATACTAACTTATCTCACGAGTTCTTGTTGAGTTTGGTGTGGATGAAGTTTTTAAGATTTAGGGAAACCGCGATATGAATGGAATTAAGGGAAAATAATCTCAAGCTTGGGGATGCCTCGGTAGGCATCCCACCTTTCTTCTTCAACAACTATCGGTCAGTCTTGAGCCTAAGTTTTTGCTTCTTCACATGATATGTGCTATCCTTGCAATGCCATTTCATTTTGTTTTGCTTGTTGTTTGAATAAAGTACTTAAGATCTGAAATTTTATTTATGATAAGGAGTCTTCACATAGTTACATAATTATTCAACTACTCACTGAGCTTCGCTTATATCTTTTGGAGTAGTTTGCCATTTGCTCTAGTGCTTCACTTATATCTTTTTAGAGCACGTCGGTGGTTTTATTTTGAAGAAATTGACGAACTCTCATGCTTCACTTATATTATTTTGAGAGTCTTTAAACACCATGATAATTTTCTTTGCTTATTAATTTAGTCCTAATATGATAGGCATCTAAGAGGGATATAATAAAAGCTTTCATATAAAGTGCATTGAGTACTGTGAGAAGTTTGATTCTTTATTATTGTTTTGAGATATGAAGATGGTGATATTAGAGTCATGCTAGTAGAGTAGTTAAGAATTTGAGAGATACTTGGGTTAAAGTTTGTGATTCCTGTGTATGGTGAACCATTATGTGATGAAGTCGGAGCATGATTTATTTATTGATTGTCTTCCTTATGAGTGGCGGTCGGGGACGAGCGATTGTCTTTTCCTACCAATCTATCCCCTAGGAGCACGCGCGTAGTACTTTGTTTCGATAACTAATAGATTTTTGCAATAAGTGTGTGAGTTCTTTATGACTAATGTTGAGTCCATGGATTATACGCACTCTCACCCTTCCACCATTGCTAGCCTCTCTAGTACCGCGCAACTTTCGCCGGTACCATACACCCAGCATATACCTTCCTCAAAACAGCCACCATACCTACCTATTATGGCATTTCCATAGCCATTCCGAGATATATTGCCATGCAACTTTCCACCGTTCTGTTTATTATGACACGCTCCATCATTGTCATATCGCTTTGCGTGATCATGTAGTTGACATCGTATTTGTGGCAAAGCCACCGTTCATAATTCTTTCATATATGTCACTCTTGATTCATTGCACATCCCGGTACACCGCCGGAGGCATTCACATAGAGTCATATTTTGTTCTAAGTATCGAGTTGTAATTCTTGAGTTGTAAGTAAATAAAAGTGTGATGATCATCATTATTAAAGCATTGTCCCAGTGAGGAAAGGATGATGGAGACTATGATTCCCCCACAAGTCGGGATGAGACTCCGGACGAAAAAAATAAAAAATAAAAAAAGAGTCCAAAAAAGAGAGGGCCCAAATAAAAACAAAAAAATGAGAGAAAAAGAGAGAAGGACAATCTTACTATCCTTTTTCCACACCATGATCTTCATGATAGAGAGTCTCCTCTTTTGTCACTTTCATATACTAGTCGGAATTTCCATTATAGAACTTGGCTTGTATATTCCAATGATGGGCTTCCTCAAAATTCCCTAGGTCTTCATGAGCAAGCAAGTTGGATGCACACCCACTTAGTTTCTTTTGTTGAGCTTTCATACACTTATAGCTCTAGTGCATTCATTGCATGGAAATCCCTACTCACTCACATTGATATATATTGATGGGCATCTCCATAGCCCGTTGATATGCCTAGTTTATATGAGACTATCTTCTCCTTTTTGTCTTCTCCACAACCACCATTCTACTCCACCTATAGTGCTATGTCCATGGCTCACGCTCATGTATTGCGTGAAGAATGAAAAAGTTTGAGAACATCAAAAGTATGAAACAATTTCTTGGCTTGTCATCAGGGTTGTGCATGATTTAAATATTTTGTGTGATGAAGACAGAGCATAGCCAGACTATATGATTTTGTAGGGATAACTTTCTTTAGCCATGTTATTTTTAGAAGACATGATTGCTTTGTTAGTATGCTTAAAGTATTATTGTTTTTATGTCAATATTAAACTTTTGTTTTGAATCTTATGGATCTGAATATTCTTGCCACAATAGAGAATATTACATTAATAAATATGTTAGGCAGCATTCCACATCAAAAATTCTGTTTTTATCATTTACCTACTCGAGGACGAGCAGGAATTAAGCTTGGGGATGCTTGATACGTCTCCAACGTATCTATAATTTTGGATGTATTCATGCCATCTTTATAATATTTTTACATGATTTTGGTATGATTTGGTTAGAACTAACCCGGACTGACGCTGTTTTCAGCAGAACTACCGTGGTGTTGTTTTTGTGCAGAAATAAAAGTTCTTGGAATGCGCTGAAAATCAACGGACATTTTTTTGGAAAATATAAAAAATACCGAAACTAAGAGTTGCCGGAGGGGAGTCCCATGGGCCCCACGAGGGTGGAGGGCGCGCCCATGTGCCTCGTGGACTCTCCGTGGGGCCTCCTAACTTGTTCTCGACACCAATCTCTCCTATAAATCCCCAAACCTCCAGAAAATAACCTAGATCGGGAGTTCCGCCGCCGCAAGCCTCTGTAGCCACCAAAAACCAATCGGGACCCTGTTCCAGCACCCTGCTGGAGGGGGGAATCATCACCGGTGGCCATCTTCATTGTGACGCCCCTGATTCAATCGTACACTAATCATACACGCAAATGTGTACGATCAAGATCAAGGACTCACGGAAAGATATCACAACACAACTCTAGACACAAATTAAAATAATACAAGCTTTATATTACAAGCCAGGGTCCTCGAGGGCTCGAATACATAAGCTCGAATACATAAGAGTCAGCGGAAGCAACAATATCTGAGTAGAGACATGAGTTAAATAAGTTTGACTTAAGAAGACTAGCACAAAAGCAACATCGATCTAAAAGGCAAGGCCTCCTACCTGGGAGCCTCCTAACTACTCCGGGTCGTCAGCGGCCGTCACGTAGTAGTAGGCACCCTCGGTGTAGTAGTAAACGTCGGTGGTGACATCTGGCTCCTGGACTCCGTCATCTGGTTGCGCCAACCGAGATGAAAGGAAAAAGGGGGAAAAGAGGGAGCAAAGAAACTGTGAGTACTCATCCAAAGTACTCGCAAGCAAGGATCTACACTACATATGCAACATTATCAAAGAAAGGCTGTATATGTGGACTGGGTTGCAGAAATGCCAGAATAGAGGGGAGAGCCTGGTCCTATCGAAGACTAGCATCTTCAGCATCTTGTAGCATTTAGAAGAGTACAGATCAACATAATGTAAAGTAGTAGTAGTGTTATCAACCTCGGCCAGAGATCCTTTCTCGACTCCCTGCGAGAAAGCAATCCCAGAGCCATACTATCCATTTCTCATCTCAAGTATCCAGTTCTAGTTGTATCGATCGGGATACAACTCCAAGTGTCTGTTACCGTAGGACAGGCTATCGATAGATGTTTTCTTCCCTGCAGGGGTGCACCAACTTACCCACCACACTCGATTAACTCCCGTCGGACACACTTTCCTGGGTCATGCCCGGCCTCGGCCAAACAATATGCTGCAACCCGACCTAGGCTTAATAGAGAGGTCAGCACACCGGACTAAACCTATGCCCCAGGGGTCATGGGCCATCGCCCCGGGAACTCCTGCACGTTGCGAACACGGCCGGTGAGTAGACCTAGCTACCTCCTTAAAAAGGCAGGTGCTTACACAGTCCAACCCGGCGCGCGCCACTCAGTCGCTGACGTCTATTAAGCTTCGGCTGATGCATACAATGCGGAACGCCCATACAATGCCCACGTGATGGTTAGTGCTATCAGGACAGAGGCCCCTTGGATCAAATATCGAAATCGTAGTGGATTAGGAACGCATGGTAACAAGCAGAGACTCACGAAAGATGTGACCCCGTCGCCCCGTCTCGAGGACTTGCGGCAAAGGCTAAGAATGCCCGGCCACGCCTCGTAGTTATCTCGCGGGCACCCTCCAGGTCAACCCGACTCCACATCACTCACAATTAAGCTCGCGCGGGTACCCCTCAGGGCCGACCAATCTTTAGTAACGTGGTTCAGTGTAAAGTCATAGTAACCATAGTAACTGTGTGTCTAACACCAAGGAGAAACCCTCAGGAACCACCCTCGGTGGATTCCACTTGATGTAATCATCAAGGTGAACATAAGAGGAACCACCCTCAAGGTTCACACTTGAGGGTTTGCACGACAGAGTCGTATCGGAAGTGGTTAAGCAGGAAATCAGCCTCGATGACCACGACCAAATAGCTACACTACAGAGATCTCATCAGGAGTGATGTATGAGGTGTCACCCTCGGCACTCGATAGTAACTCTGCAGAGTCGTACAACTAGGGGGGTGATGTGCGGTGTCGGGTCCTGGACGTCGATCACGTTGATCGAGTCATCAAACATAAAGCGGCGCAACTAGGACAAGGTGGGGGTTACTGATGGATCACTAACCAACCTATACTAAGCAGTTTAGGATAAGCAGGTAAGGTACAATGAGCAGGTTACAAAAGCAGGCTATGCATCAGAATAGGAGAAAACAATAACAGTAGCAAAATCTAATGCAAGCATGAGAGAATGGAATGGGCGATATCGGGATGATCAAAGGGGGAGCTTGCCTGGTAGCTCAGACGAGAAGGAGGGTCGTCGATGACGTAGTCAAACACATGGCAACATCGGCGGCAGTCTCGAAGTCTACCGGAGAAAGGAGGGGGAAGAAATAATAAATATAAGCAAACAGATGAATCACTAAACATAACATGGGAATATGGTGTGCCGGGTGTGACCTAGGGTGAAGGGGCATTGCAACCGGGAATGCTTTCCCGGTTCCGGACATGTGTGAGACAGATGACCGGAGGGGGAATGTTGCATGTTCACTATGCTAGGGATGTGTCGCGGGCGAAAGGACCGCGTATTCGGATTCTTCTCATCGTTCTGAGCAAATTTCATATAGAAAACTTTTTCATCCGAGTTACGGATAATTTTCTATGATTTTTTTAAAGTTTTAAATGATTTTCTAATTTTCTAGAATTATTTTAATTCGAAAATAAATTAATACTTAATTACTAAGTGTACACAGCAGTGGTTTTAGTGGCTGTTAGGTGTTTCCACTTGACTACCTAGTCAGCAGTCAACTAAGACCGTTGACTAGTCAAAGGGCCCAGGGGACCCGCATGTCATTGATTGGGTTATCCCAGTCAGTACTTTGACTGGTCAAAAGGACTAGTGGGACCCAGGTGACATTCAAACATATTTTGGCATTTTCTTTTTAAGTGTAAATTTAGGGGAGGGGGGTCCACCTGCCATAGGCTAATAGCTACTCTAACTAGTAATTAACCTTAATCTAATTGAACATGGGGCCGGCCTCACACACAGAACACACACCCGCACACACAATGCTAGGGGTAAATTCTGTTTTCTATTAAGAAAAGATAGCCTTTTGTGATTTTTATAAGAATTAATCTATGCATTATCTGAAGCAGGTCCAACGGAATAAAATAAAGATTGTTACCTCTATTTTTCGCTCATATAATTTTTACCTATGTTAGGACTTGCCTTATCACTGTATATGGGCTGTTTAGAGGGCTAGTCATTGTAGAAATACAAAAGCTTGCTAGTAGCTACATTAGCAATCAGCAGCAGCAGTATATTCAGCCGAGCAGCAACGACATGCCCACGAGCTGGGCGCGGGGCGCGGCGCTGCACGGCGTGCGCGTGGACGCGGCCAAGCGTAGGCAGCCGCCAGGGCACACGGCAAGCGCGGCCAGAGGCGCAGCAGCGCGCGCGCATGAGCGAGCGCGTGGACGACACGGGGCGGAGCAGCGGGCAGGAGCTTGCGGCGTCAGCAGCGGCAACATCGGCGACAGCGCATCAGCAGCAAGAGAAGAAGCAGAGCAGGGGAGCGAGCAGCAGGCGCAGCCGGCGAGGCTCGCGGCAGGGAGGCACTCGGGGCGCGACCATCACGCGGTGAGCGTGTCCACGCAGATCGCTGCGGGCTCTCGTCTACGGCGGCTACGGCGACTTAGGTGACGAAACAAAGGGGGAAAAACAGGGGAGTCGAAGGAGAGCTCACGTTGAGGCACACGACGGCCGGCGGGAGCTTAGGAGCGCAGGGGTTCGGCCGGATCGACGACGAAGGGCGACGGTGATCCAAGGAAGAAGACGAAATTGGCGACGATGCTGGTGGTCCTCCTCGTCGATCCAGGGACGTAGTCGACGTAAACGGACGCGGCGGAACTCCAGAAGACGGTGGAGCGGCGAATGGGCCTCGGTGGCCACGGGTTCGACAGCGACGCGGCCATGGAGCTCTCGGGTCTGCAAGGGGAGGACGAAACCGAGAGGGGAAAGGGGATTTGGGAGCTAGGGTTTGGCCAGAGAGGTCGACCGCGACCTTGTAGGGCGCCAGGGGGCGTGGATGGCCGCCCCATGGCCATCGGCGCCGTGTACGGCCGTCCGATATCCACGAGCGCCCGATGAACAGAGGAAGGGGACGACCGGGCGGTGGGTTGGGCCTCCCAGCCCTTCCTGGGCCTCCTCTATCATTTCTCTTACTTTTTTATAAACTTTTCTGTTTTACTTTTACAGAATCTGTTTGCAATATTTTGAGCCGTCAATTGCTCTTTTTAGAATGTGGAACTTGGCAACATAAATGCATTACAATAACTGACACTGCCACAAAAAGTTTGGGAGGAGTTTGAATTGATTTGGATTTTTCACAAATGGAAAAGCATTTAAGAATGCTGATTTGGTAATGTTTTAAATGCTAGAGCCCAATTAAGAAATCAGGTGATGTAGTTTTCCTTAACAGTTAATTATTATGGAATATTTGTAACCCATCGAACATTTTTATTTGACAGTTTGAATAAATGTTTTCGCACTTGCAATTTGCATTAGATTTTTGGAGTTGATTTGAATTAAGTGGCAATTAGCATAGTAATTGCGATGACTTGGTATTAAACAAGAGAGATTACTGTAGCTTAACTTCCGGGCGTTACAAATCTCCTCCACTACAAGAAATCTCGTCCCGAGATTTAAGGCGTGGAATAAGGGGGAAGCTATAAGGATGGATGTCTGAAAAGATCGGCATCCGGTAGTTATCTCAAGGAAGAAGATTTAAGAAGCACCAGGAAACATATCGAGAGTGCTATAAGAAGGTTCAACAATTTTCAACCATAGGCATCCAGCTGATGCATAAAACAGGTGATGAAGGGGTTCAGAGCAATGAAGAATAATGTTGCCTCTGATACCGGAATGAAATATGGTGAGGAAGTTAGCTCGTGAATTACATAAGAAGCCAAGTGCAAAGAATATTTCAGAATAAAGTCTGTATAGGAGATTCAGGTTTCGATCCTGTGGAACTGTGGGTTATGGGCCCACCATGCGGGTCAAAAGTAGGAAGGGCGCTGACATCTTCCACGGTCATGATAGTAAGGCATGTCAGAGGATAGCCTATTAGTTATGTTGGCAACAACGTTGGTACCAAGGGAGAGGGACGAAGAGAACCATTTTCCTACTCGTTAGACGAGGCGGACCAATAGGCAAAGTTCTCGCCCATCGGTGGCTACCGAAATGTCAACAACAATAGTAACAAGGTCTTACTGACAGAGTTTGTGCACCGAGGTGTTTACATAAGCAGGGAAATATCACTGCTCAGGTATGATAGGTTCCAAGAAAGGTTAAACAAAACAATGTAAGGGAAAGTGTAGACTCGAATCAGTTATCCATGCTTTCGAGTGTCCAACAACTCAGAACCCGTGGAACTTGGAATCGGCAAGAAATAATAGTTGATGAAGAACCCATAAGAAGTTATGTAGTTCCATGATATTCTCGAGATACCAGAGGGTAATACTCGAGGGTAGAATAGAGATTAGACAGGTGAAATGATCTACGGAAGTCAAGTACTTCAACTTGTCTGAGAAATGGGATCAACATAGAACTATATGGTCGGAAACATGGTGGCAAAGGACCAAATATAGATACCAGATGAACTTATCACAAGGGGATTATTATTATAACAAGAAACTTCAATGATAAGTTCCACATCGGATCCATGGGCATGAACACAAAGGTTCAAGGTCAACTCCCACTTCTCTAATGCACAACTTTCCATTCACTTCCCGCATTCGAAGAAGTTGTATTGTTGAAATTTCACCTGACGGAAAGCTAGTAGAGTATGATCCGCATAACTTTCGAGTTCACATGGATTTAGGGAGGAGATAGATTCAACCCATCGGGGCATCTTAGTAACATACACCACAAACTTTAGGAATAAGTAATTAACACAAGTTTGAGAGCAGAGCATGTTTGACAAAAGGAGAGGATACAATTTACCAAAGGCATTATGTATCCAAGGAAAGGCTCACAAGGTTACTGAATATGAAGGATGTTGTCGGATAAAATCCAACAAGGGGTCTAGCGGTCCACAACGGAGTTGATGTGAGTATCGGTACTCAACCAGAGGAAGAAGAATGCAAAGGCATCAGATTATAGAAACATCTGGATAATTTCAAACCTTAAATGCAAGGAATTATGATTTCCAAATGAGGGATCAGAAGCAGAAGCTCTGATCAGAAGATAAGCAAGTCGAATAGACATAGATCGAAAATCATTCAAGGTTTGATATACCGAGAACCAGCTCATGTCCGGAATGACGTTTGCACCGGAAGGATAATTTATAAGGGTCAACTGATGATTGCGGGCATCCGCAAACATACCGAATCATGGGATGAAAATGACAACGACAAAGGATGCCAATGAACATTCCTAGACCTATGGAACGCCACTGGAATGCAAGCAGACAAGTATTTCAATAGCAAAAGGCTGCTGAGGATTTTTGGAAGATCGAATAGCATTTCAAAGGCTTTTGTGAAACACATGAACAACTGGGGATGAACGGATACTCAGTAAGGGTGACGAATTATTCTTAGGTGTAATAGCAAGACAAGGAACTGTAAGGCAATAGGAATAAAGGATTCTCAAAACATCAGAGAGTATTTTAGGGCATCTTGTAATAAAAAGAGCAACTGGGGATGAATGTATGAATGAAAAATGTAGGTAGTTACACATAAAGATTTATTAGTGGTAGGAATCGCAACGGCGAAGGGTACAAGGGTCTCAGGGAAACATCGGAGAGTATCTTCGGAATCTTCTGGTGCACCAAGCAATCATCTGGAGTGAGGGGCTCTTGGGGAGAAAGTAATTACGAGAACCTAGAGTTAGAGTTAACAAAATCATTTAACTCGAATAGAAGAGAGATCAGAGTCCCAGAGTATAGACGAGGAGTAAAAGATCCTAATACCACCCAATGGCGACGTGGACCCGTAAGCCACATAGCCATGTTAGTAAATCACTTTTTCAAAGACTAGACTCAACTTCAGCCAAGGAGTTGGAAAGGGGATTTCCTACAGGCAGTCGGCTCTGATACCAACTTGTGACGCCCCTGATTCAATCGTACACCAATCATACACACAAATGTGTATGATCAAGATCAATGACTCACGAAAAGATATCACAACACAACTCTAGACACAAATTAAAATAATGCAAGATTTATATTACAAGCCAGGGGCCTCGAGGGCTCGAATACATAAGCTCGAATACACAATAGCCAGCGGAAGCAACAATATCTGAGTACAGACATGAGTTAAACAAGTTTGACTTAAGAAGACTAGCACAAAAGCAACATCGATCGAAAAGGCAAGGCCTCCTGCCTGGGAGCCTCCTAACTACTCCAGGTCGTCAGCGGCCGTCACGTAGTAGTAGGCACCCTCAGTGTAGTAGTAAATGTCGATGGTGACATCTGGCTCCTAGACTCCGTCATCTGGTTGCGCCAACCGAGATGAAAGGAAAAAGGGGGGAAAGAGGGAGCAAAGCAACCGTGAGTACTCATCCAAAGTAGTCGCAAGCTAGGATCTACACTACATATGCAACATTATCAAAGCAAGGCTGTATATGTTGACTGGGTTGCAGAAATGCCAGAATAGAGGGGAGAGCCTAGTCCTGTCGAAGACTAACATCTTCAGCATCTTCAAGCATTTTGCAACATTTAGAAGAGTACATATCAACATAATGTAAAGTAGTAGTAGTAGTAGTAGTAGTAGTAGTAGTAGTAGTAGTAGTAGTAGTAGTAGTAGTAGTAGTAGTAGTAGTAGTAGTAGTAGTAGTAGCAGTGTTATCAATCTCGGCCAGAGATCCTTTCTCGACTCCATGGGAGAAAGCAATCCCAGAGCCATACTATCCATTTCTCATATCCATTTATCATCTCAAGTATCCAGTTCTAGTTGTATCGATCGGGATACAACTCCAAGTGTCCGTTACCGTAGGACAGGCTATCGATAGATGTTTTCTTCCCTGCAGGGGTGCACCAACTTACCCACCACGCTCGATTAACTCCGGCCGGACACACTTTCCTGGGTCATGTCCGACCTCGGCCAAACAATACGCCGGAACCCGACCTAGGATTAATAGAGAGGTCAGCACGCCGGACTAAACCTATGCCCCCAGGGGTCATGGGCTATCGCCCCAGGAACTCCTGCACATTGCGAACGCGGTCGGTGAGCAGACCTAGCTACCTCCTTAAAAGGCAGGTGCTTACGCAGTCAAACCCGGCGCGCGCCACTCAGTCGCTGATGTCTACTACACAGCCTTCTTCTTGCAGACGTTGTTGGGCCTCCAAGTACAGAGGTTTGTTGGACAGTAGCAAATTTCCCTCAAGTGGATGACCTAAGGTTTATCAATCCGTGGGAGGCGTAGGATGAAGATGGTCTCTCTCAAACAACCCTGCAACCAAATAACAAAGAGTCTCTTGTGTCCCCAACACACCCAATACAATGGTAAATTGTATAGGTGCACTAGTTCGGCGAAGAGATGGTGATACAAGCCCAATATGTATGGTAGATATATGTTTTTGTAATCTGAAAATATAAAAACAACAAGGTGGCAAGTGGTAAAGGTGAGCATAAACGGTATTGCAATGCTAGGAAACAAGGCCTAGGGTTCATACTTTCACTAGTGCAAGTTCTCTCAACAATAATAACACAATTGGATCATATAACTATCCCTCAACATGCAACAAAGAGTCACTTCAAAGTCACTAATAGCGGAGAACAAACGAAGAGATTATGTAGGGTACGAAACCACCTCAAAGTTATTCTTTCCGATCAATCCATTGGGCTATTCCTATAAGTGTCACAAACAACCCTAGAGTTCGTAGTGAAATAACACCTTAAGACGCAAATCAACCAAAACCCTAATGTCACCTAGATACTCCAATGTCACCTCAAGTATCCGTGGGTATGATTATACAATATGCATCACAAAATCTCAGATTCATCTATTCAACCAACACAAAGTACTTCAAAGAGTGCCCCAAAGTTTCTACCAGAGAGTCAAGACGAAAACGTGTGCCAACCCCTATGCATAAGTTCATGAGCGGAACCCGCAAGTTGATCACCAAAACATACATCAAGTGTTCTCAAATCCTTCAAGACTCAATCCGATAAGATCACTTCAAAGGGAAAACTTAATCCATTACAAGAGAGCAGTGGGGGAGAAACATCATAAGATCCAACTATAATAGCAAAGCTCGCGATACATCAAGATCGTACCATCTCAAGAACACGAGAGAGAGAGATCAAACACATAGCTACTGGTACATACCCTCAGCCCTGAGGGTGAACTACTCCCTCCTCGTCATGGAGAGCGTCGGGATGATGAAGATGGCCACCGGTGAGGGATTCCCCCTCCGGTAGGGTACCGGAATGGGTCTAGATTGGTTTTCGGTGGCTACAGAGGCTTCTGGCGGCGGAACTCCCGATCTATTCTGCTCTCTAATGTTTTTAGGATATATGGACATATATAGGCGAAAGAAGTCGGTCAGGGGAGCCACGAGGGGCCCATGAGGGTGGGGGGCGAGCCCAGGGCGGTAGGGCGTGCCTCCCTGCCTCGTGGCTTCCTCAAAGCTTCCCTAACGACTACTCCAAGTCTTCTGGATTGGTTCCGTTCCAAAAATAACTCTCCCAAAGGTTTCATTCCGTTTGGACTCCGTTTGATATTCCTTTTCTTCGAAACACTGAAATAGGCAAGAAAACAACAATTTGGGTTGGGCCTCCAGTTAATAGGTTAGTCCCAAAAATAATATAAAAGTGTTTAGTAAAGCCCATAAACATCTAAAACAGATAATATAATAGCATGAATACTTCATAAATTATAGATACGTTGGAGACGTATCAGCATCCACAAGCTTAATTCATGCTTGTCCTCGAGTAGGTGAATGATAAAAGAAATAATTTATGAAGTGTGAATGCTAGAAGGTGCACAAGTTTGATCAATGATAATTTCAATCACCTTTTCTAGCATCATCATATGTCATAATAGTAGCTCGTCTCATAAAACTTTTCATGATCAAGTAACAAACTATTCACATGTTAAAGTATATATCATGAACTTTCTTGAAAACTAACAAACCGTGTTATTAGTCATCAAACAATTACAATTCATCTTATTTTCAGGAAGGGTCTATGTCAGAGCTTTGATTCAGCAAACTTCACATACTCAACTATCATTTAGTTTTTCCCAATTGCTAACACTCACGTGATATTTATGGGTTCAAAGTTTTAATCAGACACAGAGAAAGATAGGGGCTTATAGATTCGCCTCCCAACCTTTTACCTCAAGGGTAATGTCAACAATAATAGTTCATGATGCCTTACATCCAATTGGATATATATATATACATAGTGTTACTATTCATCATCCGGGGTGCAGAATAAGTATTTCTTCACCCGAGGTAATCTTATGATCATTTCATAATTAAATTATGTTTAGAATTCAAATAGTTATATTCCTATTGATTCACTACGTAAAATTTGACATAAAAAAATTAAAAATATAGGTCATAAGACAAGAAAATTTGTAGTTTATGTGTATTTTAGACTATGTTTTTACGTTTGTAATTTTACATAACATAAAATATTTTTTACGGTGATTATATATTTTCTTACGGTCTCTTTTTACGTCGGAAATAAGACAAAACTTACAGAACATAAAGTTACGGTGCATTGATGGTAAAATAGAGGGGGGGATGAAGAATAACTATACCTCAACCAGGGTGACAAATAGCGCGAACCTATATATATATATCAAGATCTTGCCAACACAATGTGCTTGCCAAAGGATAAAATGTAAAAAGGAAAGGTGAAGATCACCATGACTCTTGCATAAGGTATAAGACAATAATAAAAGATAGGCCCTTTGCAGAGGGAAGCAGAGGTTGTCATGCGCTTTTATAGTTGGATGCACAAAATCTTAATGCAAAAGATTGCCACTTGTGATAGGGACCTTTATTATGTAGTCTGTCGCTTTTATTGCTTCCACATCACAAGATCGTATAAAGCTTATTCTCTCCACACTAATAGATCATACATATTTAGAGAGCAATTTTTATTGCATGCACCAATGACAACTTACTTGAAGGATCTTACTCAATCCATAGGTAGGTATGGTGGACTCTCATGGCAATACTGGTTTAAGGGATGTTTGGAAGCACAAGTAGTATCTCTACTTGGTGCAAAGAATTTGGCTAGCATGAGGGGGAAAGGCAAGCTCGGCATGTTGAATGATCCATGACAATATACTTTATTTCAGATATAAGAAAACATAACCCATTATGTTGTATTACTTGTCCAACATCAACCTTTTAACATGTCATTTTTTAATGAGTGCTCACAATTACAAAAAATGTCCAAGATAGTATATTTATATGTGAAATCTCTCTTCCCTTAATATTTTTTCATGAATTGTTCAAGTGACCAATACAATGTTTGCTAACCTTCTAAATTTACCACTTCTACTTCCTATATGTGAAGTCATTAATCCCCATGGGATAAGCATATGAAACATATATAATTTCAGTTTTATTATATTCAATTCATTCAACCATTTACTCATAGGATATATGTGAAGCACGTGAATGAATAACAAACTACTCCGAAAGATATAAGTGAAGATCAATGAGTAGTTAAATAATTATTTAGCTATGTGAAGACTCTCCCATTTAATAATTTCAGATCTTGATACTTTATTCAAACAACAAGCAAAACAAAATAAAATGACATCTAATAATAGCAAACATCATGTGAAGAAGCAAAAACTTAGGATCAACCGATACTAACCGATAGTTGTTGAAGAAGAAAGGTGGGATGCCAACCGGGGCATCCCCAAACTTAGACGCTTGAGACTTCTTGAAATATTATCATGGGATGCCTTGGGCATCCCCAAGCTTAAGCTTTTGTTTCTCCTTAATTCCTCTCATATCACAGTCTCCCTAAATCTCGAAAGCTTCATCCACACAAAACTCAACAATGACTCGTGAGATAAGTTAGTATAAACCAATGCAAAAACCTTATCATACTCTACTGTAGCAAATCACTAAAATTATTAATCGACGTTGCATACTAAATGCTTCTGCATATTTAATAGTCCTATCCTCAAATAGAATCATTAAACATGCAAACATATGCAAACAATGCAAACATAACAGCAATCTGCCTAAACAGGACAGTCTGTAAAGAATGCAGCAAGATCCATACTTACATAGCTCCAAAAATTATGATAGAAAATTACCACTGTGGTAAATTTATCAGATCTTATTATTCAAAAGGTTTCAAAATTTTATCACATTATGACTTTTCTAGAGAATTTTTGCAACAGCGGTAAACTTTCTGTTTTCAAACAGCAACATTTATACTTGTAAAATAGGCATAGTAAAGGCTATCAATGCCACTTTTATTGAAGTAAAATATGCAAAACATTGTTCTAAATAACAGCAAGAAAATCCTAACAAAATAAATTGACGCTCCAAGCAAAACACATATCATGTGGTGAATAAAAATATAGCTCCAAGTAAAGTTACCGATGAACGCAGACGAAAGAGGAGATGCCTTCCGGGGATCCCCAAGCTTAGGCTCTTGGTTGTCCTTGAATATTACCTTGGGGTGCCTTGGGCATCACCAAGCTTAGACTGTTTCCACTCCTTATTCCATAGTCCATCGAATCTTTACCCAAAACTTGAAAACTTCACAACACAAAACTTAACAGAAAACTCGTAAGCTCTGTTAGTATAAGAAAATAAATCACCACTTAGGTACTGTTGTTAACTCATTATAAATTCATATTTGTGTAATATCTACTGTATTCCAACTTCTCTATGGTTCATACCCTCCGATACTACTCATAGATTCATCAAAATAAGCAAACAACACAATGAAAACAGAATCTGTCAAAAATAGAACAGTCTGTAGTAATCTGGATCAAACGTATACTTCTGTAACCCCAAAAATTCTGAAATAAATTGGTGGACGTGAGTAATTTGTCTATTAATCATCTGCAAAAAGAATCAACCTAATCGCACTCTCCAGTAAAAAATGGCAGCAAAACTCGTGAGCGCTAAAGTTTCTGTTTTTTACAGCAAGATCGCAAAGACTTCACCCAAGTCTTCCCAAAGGTTCTACTTGGCACAACTAATTAAAACATAAAACCACATCTAAACAGAGTCTAGATGAATTATTTATTACTAAACAGGATAAAAAAGCAAGGAACAAAAATGAAGTTGGGTTGCCTCCCAACAAGCACTATCGTTTAACGCCCCTAGCTAGGCATGATGATTTCAATGATGCTCACATAAAAGATAAGAACTGAAACATAAAGAGAGCATCATGAAGAATATGACTAGCACATATAAGTCTAACCCGCTTCCTATGCAAAGGGATTTTGTGAGCAAACAATTTATGAGAACAATAATCAACTATCATAGGAAGGCAAAACAAACATAACTTTAGAACTTTAAGCACATAGAGAGGAAACTTTATATCATTGCAACTCCTACACGCATATGTTCCTCCCTCATAATAATTTTCAGTAGCATCATGAATGAATTCAACAATATAACTTTCACATAAAGAATTCTTTTCATGATCTACAAGCATAGAAATTTTATTACTCTCCACATAAGCAAAATTCTTCTCGTTCGGAATAGTGGGAGTATCATAAGAAACTCGAATACTATAAATTGTTTCCACATTAAAGGAGTAATGTTCAGAAAAAGGGTAATCATAACCATGACAAGTTTTATAAATATAATCATCACTACTTTTTATAGTATAAGTATCATCACAATAATCATCATAAGTAGCAACTTTGTTCTCATCATAATCGATTGAAACCTCTTCCAAGATAGTGGAATCATTACTAAATAAAGTCATGACCTCTCCAAATCCACTTTAATAATTATCACAATAAGATTCAACACCCTCCAAAATAGTGAGATCATTACTTCCTAAAGTTGACACTCTTCCAAACCCACTTTCATCAATATAATCATCATAAGTAGGGGGCATGCTATCATCATAACAAATTTGCATATCAAAACTTGGGAGGCTAAAAATATCATCTTCATTAAACATAGCATCCCCAAGCTTGGGACAAACATTAATTGCAGCAAATATATTCTCAAACATGTCATTCTCATCAAACATAGCATCACCAAGCTTGGGCCTTTTCATATCATAAGCATAATCACTCTCATCATTAATAAAATGGATAGCACCAATGGTATAGCAATTATCATCATCACAATGAGCAATAGGAGAAACATCATTTGGGAGGGATACCTTTCTACCTTTGCTTCTCCGTCTTTTATTTTTCTTATTCACATCATGTGTGGGTTTAACCCTCTTTTTTGGGCTCCTTATTAATGAGATTGGTTGAATAGAAAGCTCCTCCTCGTTACCTGATTCATCATAAGAAATAATAGGAGGATATTGGGAAGTCTCTTCCCTTTCGTTAGTATTCTCTTCATCTTCTATTTGTTTTCTTGTCTTTACGTAATTGACAATATAAGGATTTTCAATGCAATTCACCGCACAAGACATAAAAAATTCTTCTAGATCAAAATCAAGAAATCTATCAAGATTAAATTTTGGAATACCCTCAGTTCTATGTTCCATTTCTTCATACCCCAAATGAAGACTAAGCTCTTTATGATGCTCAAGGGTAATCAAGTTATCACAATTTTTGGACACGATTTGATCATGAAACAAATAGCATTGGAGCTTTAAATGACCATGTTCATTGCAAAGTTCACAAGGATGGCAATAAATATTGAATCTTTCAGCACAATCATCTAGCCTTTATTGCAACTATTTAGTTTCCAAATACTTATGCCTCTTGCAAAATCTATCTTCCCTATTTGGTGTGTGCTTGCAAGCTCTATGTATTTCACAAAAGTTGACATGCTTATAAGAGACATTTTCATCCTGACTAGTGCAATCATCATTAATACTATGGATATTCAAAGAGTTCATACTAATAACATTGCAATCATGCTCATCATTCAAAGATTTAGTGCCAAACATTCTAATGCATTCTTCTTCTAACACTTTGGCACAATTATCGAAATCCTTATTTTCATGAAAGATATTAAAAATATGAAGCATATGAGGTACCCACAATTCCATTTTTTTGTAGTTTTCTTTTCTAAACTAAACTAGTGATAAAACAAGAAACAAAAAGATTCGATTGCAATATCTAAAGATATACCTTCAAGCACTCACCTCCCCGACAACGACGCTGGAAAAGAGCTTGATGCATACTACACAACCTTCTTCTTGTAGACGTTGTTGGGCCTCCAAGTGTAGAGGTTTGTTGGACAGTAGCAAATTTCCCTCAAGTGGATGACCTAAGGTTTATCAATCCGTGGGAGGCGTAGGATGAAGATGGTCTCTCTCAAACAACCCTGCAACCAAATAACAAAGAGTCTCTTGTGTCCCCAACACACCCAATACAATGGTAAATTGTATAGGTGCACTAGTTCGGCGAAGAGATGGTGATACAAGCCCAATATGTATGGTAGATATATGTTTTTGTAATCTGAAAATATAAAAACAACAAGGTGGCAAGTGGTAAAGGTGAGCATAAACGGTATTGCAATGCTAGGAAACAAGGCCTAGGGTTCATACTTTCACTAGTGCAAGTTCTCTCAACAATAATAACACAATTGGATCATATAACTATCCCTCAACATGCAACAAAGAGTCACTCCAAAGTCACTAATAGCGGAGAACAAACGAAGAGATTATGGTAGGGTATGAAACCACCTGAAAATTATTCTTTCTGATCAATCCGTTGGGTGATAACCCACAAGTATAGGGGATTGCAACAGTTTTTGATAAGTAAGAGTGTCGAACCCAACGAGGAGCTAAAGGTAGAACAAATATTCCCTCAAGTTCTATCGACCACTGATACAACTATACGCACGCTTGACGTTCGCTTTACCTAGAACAAGTATGAAACTAGAAGTACTTTGTAGGTGTTGTTGGATAGGTTTGCAAGGTAATAAAGAGCATGTAAATAAAAAGTAGGGGCTGTTTAGATAAAGACATAACTAAGTTAGTTTTAGTAAAGAGCTTTTTGTTACGAGAAAGTTATTTGTCCCTAGGCAATCGATAACTAGACCGGTAATCATTATTGCAATTTTATTTGAGGGAGAGGCATAAGCTAACGTACTTTCTCTACTTGGATCATATGCACTTATGATTGGAACTCTGCAAGCATCCGCAACTACTAAAGATCATTAAGGTAAAACCCAACCATATCATTAAAGTATCAAGTCCTCTTTATCCCATATGCAAACAACCTACTTACTCGGGTCTGTGCTTCTGTCACTCACGCCACCCACCATAAGCAAATCATGAACATATTGCAAACCCTACATCGGGAATACCTCACGCTTGCGCGACACGGAGAGCACCATAGGACAGCACCAATAATAAAACATGCAACTCAAACCAATCACGATCATCAATTAACCCATAGGACAAAACGGATCTACTCAAACATCATAGGATAGCCATACATTATTGGGAAATAATATATAGCGTTGAGCACCATGTTTAAGTAGAGATTACAGCGGGTAAAAGAGAGGTTACACTGCTGCATAGAGGGGGGGAAAGAGTTGGTGATGATGGCGGTGAAGTTGTTGGTGAAGATTGTGGTGATGATGATGGCCCCCAATGGCACTCCGGTGTCACCGGAAGCGAGGGGGAGAGGGCCCCCCTTCTTATTCTTCTTCCTTGACCTCCTCCATAGATGGGAGAAGGGTTTCCCCTCTAGTCCTTGGCCTCAATGGCGTGGGAGGGGCGAGAGCCCCTCCGAGATTGGATCTGTCTCTCTGTTGAACCAACACAAAGTACTTCAAAGAGTGCCCCAAAGTTTCTACCGGAGAGTCAAGACAAAAACGTGTGCCAACCCCTATGCATAAGTTCACGAGCGGAACCCGCAAGTTGATAACCAAAACATACATCAAGTGTTCTCAAATCCTTAAAGAGTCAATCCGATAAGATCACTTCAAAGGGAAAACTCAATCCATTACAAGAGAGTAGAGGGGGAGAAACATCATAAGATCCAACTATAATAGCAAAGCTCGCAATACATCAAGATCGTACCATCTCAAGAACACGAGAGAGAGAGAGAGAGAGATCAAACACATAACTACTGGTACATACCCTCGGCCCCGAGGGTGAACTACTCCCTCCTCCTCATGGAGAGTGCCGGGATGATGAAGATGGCCACCGGTGAGGGATTCCCTCCTCCGGCAGGGTGCCGGAACGGGTCTAGATTGGTTTTTAGTGGCTACGGAGGCTTCTGGCGGCAGAACTCCCGATCTATTCTGCTCTCTGATGTTTTTAGGGTATATGGACATATATAGGCGAAAGAAGTCGGTCAGGGGAGCCACGAGGGTGGGGGCGTGCCCAGGAGGGTAGGGCGCGCCTCCCTGCCTCGTGGCTTCCTGGAAGCTTCCCTGGCATCTACTCCAAGTCTCCTGGATTGCTTCCATTCCAAAAATAACTCTCTCGATGGTTTCATTCCATTTGGACTCCATTTAATATTCCTTTTCTTCTAAACACTGAAATAGGCAAGAAAACAACAATTTGGGCTGGGCCTCCGGTTAATAGGTTAGTCCCAAAAATAATATAAAAGTGTTTAGTAAAGCACATAAACATCTAAAACAGATAATATAATAGCATGAATACTTCATAAATTATAGATACATTGGAGACGTATTAGTCACTGGCGTCTATTAAGCTTCGGCTGATGCATACGACGCAGAACGCCCATACAATGCCCACGTGATGGTTAGTGCTATTAGGCCAGAGGCCCCTCGGATCAAATATCCAAATCATAGTGGATTAGGAACGCGCGGTAACAAGCAGAGACTCATGAAAGATATGACCCCATCGCCCCGTCTCGAGGACTTGCGGCAAGGGCTAAGAATGCCCGACCAGGCCTCGTAGTTATCTCGCGGGCACCCTCTAGGTCAACCCGACTCCACATCACTCGCAATTAAGCTCGCGCGGGCACCCCTCAGGGCCGACCCGTCTTTAGTAACATGGTTTAGTGTAAAGTCATAGTAACCATAGTAACTGTGTGTCTAACACCAAGGGAAACCCTGAGGAACCACCCTCGATGGATTCCACTCGATGTAATCATCAAGGTGAACATAAGAGGAACCACCCTCGAGGTTCACACTTGAGGGGTTGCACAACAGAGTCATATCGAAAGTGGTTAAGGAGGAAATCACCCTCGATGACCACGACCGAATAGCTACACTACAGAGATCTCATCAGGAGTGATGTATGAGGTGTCACCCTCGGTACTCGATAGTAACTCTGTAGAGTCGTACAACTAGGGGGGTGATATGCGGTGTCGGGGCCTGGACATCGATCACGTTGATCGAGTCATCGAACATAAAACGGGGCAACTAGGACAAGGTGGGGGTCATTGATGGATCACTAACCAACCTATACTAAGCAGTTTA
The DNA here is from genome assembly GCF_056163025.1 of Triticum urartu. NCBI lineage: Eukaryota > Viridiplantae > Streptophyta > Magnoliopsida > Poales > Poaceae > Triticum > Triticum urartu. The sequence goes on along the minus strand of NC_141877.1, from coordinate 421,602,544 downwards.
GGATAAGCAGGTAAGGTACAATGAGGAAGTTACAAAAGCAGGCTATGCATCAGAATAGTAGCAAACAATAACAGTAGCAAAATCTAATGCAAGCATGAGAGAATGGAATGGGCGATATCAGTATGATCAAAGGGGGGGGCTTGCCTGGTTGCTCAGAAGAGAAGGAGGGTCTTCGATGATATAGTCGAACACAGGGCAGCATCGGTGGCAGTCTCGAAGTCTACCGGAGAGAGGAGGGGGGAGAAACGATAAATATAAGCAAACAAATGAATCACTAAGCATAACATGGGAATATGGTGCGCCAGGTGTGACCTAACGTATGGCTACACGATATGGGTGAAGGGGCATTGCAATCGAGAATGCTTTCCCGGTTCCGGACATGTGTGAGACAGAAGACCAGAGGGGGAATGTTTCATGTTCGCTATGGTAGGGATGTGTGGCAGGCGAATGGATCGCGTATTCGGATTCGTCTCGTCGTTCTGAGCAACTTTCATATAGAAAACTTTTTCATCCGTGTTACGGATAATTTACTATGATTTTTTTAAAGTTTTAAATGATTTTTAATTTTCTAGAATTATTTTAATTCAAAAATAAATTAATACTTAATTGCTAACTGTACACAGCAGTGGTTTTAGTGGCTGTAAGGTGGGTCCAGTTGACTGCCTAGTAAGCAGTCAACTAAGACCGTTGACTAGTCAAAGGGCCCAGGGGACCCGCATGTCATTGACTGGGTTATCCGAGTCAGTAGTTTGACTGGTCAATGGGACCGGTGGGACCCAGGTGTCATTCAAACATATTTAAGCATTTTCTTTTTAAGTGTAAATTTAGAGGAGGGGGGTCCACCTGCCATAGGCTAGTAGCTACTCTAACTAGTAATTAACCTTAAACTAATTGAACATGGGGCCAGCCTCACACACACAGAACACACACCCGCACACACAATGCTAGGGGTAAATTCTGTTTTCTATTAAGAAAAGATAGCCTTTTTGTGACTTTCATAGGAATTAATCTGTGCATTATCTGAAGCAGGTCCAATGGAACAAAATGAAGATTGTTACGTCTACTTTCCACTCATATAATTTTTACCCATGTTAGGACTTGCCTTATTGCTGTTCAGGGGCTGTTTAGAGGGCTAGTCATTGTAGAAATACAAAAGCTTGCTAGTAGCTATAGTAGCCTTCAGCAGCAGCAGTATATTCAGCCGAGCAGCAACGGCATGCCCACGAGCTGGGCGCGGGGCGCGGCGCTGCACGACGTGCGCGTGGACACGACCAAGCATAGGCAGCCGCCAAGGCACACGGCGAGCGCGGCCAGAGGCGCAGCAGCGCGTGGACGACACGGGGCAGAGCAGCGGTCAAGAGCTAGCGGCGTCAGCAGCGGCAACATCGGCGATAGCGCATTAGTTGCAACAGAAGCAGCAGAGCATGGGAGCGAGCAGTAGGCGCAGCCGGCGAGGCTCACGGCAGGGAGGCACGCGGGGCACGACCATCACGCGGTGAGCGTGTCCACGCAGATCGCTGCGGGCTCTCGTCTACGGCGGCTACGGCGACTTAGGCGACGAAACAAAGGGGGAAAACAGGGGAGTCGAAGGAGAGCTCACGTTGAGGCAGACGGGCGCCGGGGGGAGCTTAGGAGCGTAGGGGTTCGGCCGAATCAACGGTGAAGGGCGACGGTGATCCAAGGAAGAAGACGAAGTTGGCGACAAGGATGGTGGTCCTCCTCGTCGATCGAGGGACATAGTCGACGTAGACGGACGCGGCGGAGCTCCATAAGACGGTGGAGCGACGAATGGGCCTCGGTGGCCACGGGTTCGACAGCGACGCGGCCATGGATCTCTCGGGTCTACAAGGGGAGGACGAAACCGAGAGGGGAAAGGGGATTTGGGAGCTAGAGTTTGGCCAGAGAGGTCGACCGCGACTTTGTAGGGCGCCAGGGGGCGTGGATGGCCGCCCCATGGCCGTTGGCGCCATGTACGGTCGTCCGGTATCCACGAGCGCCCGATGAACAGAGGAAGGGGACGACCTGGCATTGGGTTGGGCCTCCCAGCCCTTCCTGGGCCTCCTCTATCATTTCTCTTACTTTTTTATAAACTTTTTTATTTTACTTTTACAGAATCTGTTTGCAATATATTGAGCCGCCAATTGCTCTTTTTAGAATGTGGAACTTGGCAACATAAATGCATTACAATAACTGACACTGCCACAAAAAGTTTGGGAGGAGTTTGAATTGATTTGGATTTTTCACAAATGGAAAAGCATTTAAGAATGTTGATTTGGTACTGTTTTAAATGCTAGAGCCTAATTAAGCAATCAGGCGATGTAGTTTTCCTTAACAGTTAATTATTATGGAATAATTGTAACCCATCGAACATTTTTATTTGACAGTTTGAATAAATGTTTTCGCACTTGCAATTTGCATTAGATTTTTGGAGTTGATTTGAATTAAGTGGCAATTAGCATATTAATTGCGATGTTTGGCATTAAACATGAGAGATTACTGTAGCTTAATTTTCCAGGCGTTACATTCATCATCCCGGCGCTCTCCATGACGAGGAGGCAGTAGTTCACCCTCGGGGCTGAGGGTATGTACCAGTAGCTATGTGTTTGATCTCTCTCTCTCTCTCGTGTTCTTGACATGGCATGATCTTGATGTACCGCGAGCTTTGCTATTATAGTTGGATCTTATGATGTTTCTCCCCCTCTATCTCCTTGTGATGAATTGAGTTTTCCCTTTGAAGTTATCTTATTGGATTGAGTCTTTAAGGATTTGAGAACACTTGATGTATGTCTTGCATGTGCTTATCTGTGGTGACAATGGGATATTAATGTGATCCACTTGATGTATGTTTTGGTGATCAACTTGTGAGTTATGTGACCTTGTGAACTTATGAGTAGGGGTTGGCACACGTTTTTGTGTTGACTCTTCGGGAGAAACTTTGGGGCACTCTTTGAAGTTCTTTGTGTTGGTTTGAATAGATGAATCTGAGATTTTTGATGCATGTCGTATAATCAAACCCACGGATACTTGAGGTGACATTGGAGTATCTAGGTGACATTAGGGTTTTGGTTGATTTGTGTCTTAAGGTGTTATTTTACTATGAACTCTAGGGCTGTTTGTGACACTCATAGGAATAGCCCAACGGATTGATCGGAAAGAATAACTTTGAGGTGGTTTCGTACCCTACGATAATCTCTTCGTTTGTTCTCCGCTATTAGTGATTTTGGAGTGACTCTTTGTTGCATGTTGAGGGATTGTTATATGATCCAATTATGTTATTATTGTTGAGAGAACTTGCACTAGTGAAAGTGTGAACCCTAGGCCTTGTTTCCTAGCATTGCAATACCATTTACACTCACTTTTACCACTTGCTACCTTGCTGTTTTTATATTTTCAGATTACAAAAAGCTATATCTACCATCCATATTGCACTTGTATCACCATCTCTTCGCCGAACTAGTGCACCTATAGAATTTACCAATGTATTGGGTGTGTTTGGGACACAAGAGACTCTTTGTTATTTGGTTGCAGGGTTGTTTAAGAGAGACCATCCTCATTCTATGCCTCCCACTGATTGATAAACCTTAGGTCATCCACTTGAGGGAAATTTGCTACTGTCCTACAAACCTCTTCACTTGGAGGCCCAACAACGTCTACAAGAAGAAGGTTGCATAGTAGACATCAACCATGCTCCAGGTGATCTGCTCGGAGTGGCTTGCACGCCGGCAAGCGCGAGCGGCACCGGCCGGTGCAGGTGAGGCCCAGGCGACATGAGTGGTGGACGGGAGAGAGAGCTCGCCGGAGAGAGAGAGAGAGAGTTTTATTTTTATTTGTTGTTTTTTGGGTCCCATGTGTAAGTGGTATGGATGAGAGAGTTTTTTTTTTCTTTTTTACGTTCTTCGGGTGGGTCCCACCTGTAACTGACTTAGGAAGTGAGGGGTACAAATGTCCAGGGAATAGATCATTGATGGTCAAAGGTTGTTGACCGAACGGAAACGACACGGAAGGGTATTTACATAATGGAACCTAAAGAAAGAGGGGTATAGTTGAGCACTGTTTTTATTTAGAGGTAAAGATGAGGTCGGGACAAAGTTAGGGGGAAAAGGTAAATGCCCCTATATAATTATGTAAAATTATGAGATGTGATGTTTACATTTGTTCAAAAGCAAAAATAAAAAAATTATCCGTAATTATGCAAACAAAGCAAAACTAGATGCAAATGAGGTTCAAGAGGGGTCATACAATGGTTGTTGACTTAGAACAGGGATGCCCAAGGCATCCCCAAGCTTATAATTTTGGGTCTTCTAAGAATTAAAGTGGGCAAGGCATCCCCAAGTTTGAATCTTAAACGCTCCTAGTTGATTGTGATGGTGATGTCATCCCTAATGAAGTTAACCTCATAGAAAAATTAAAGCTCAAGGGAGGTGGTGTGTTCAGGTTAGTCCATAAATAAAATAATAGTTCTACTTGCTATATATAAATGATGTCAACATGGCACAACATTAGATATATCAAACGCTATAACAATCTTTGCTTCCCAATACCAGTTGCAATGCTGATGAATGGTTTCCCCATGAACATGACATAAAACTTCAGGGTTCTTTGTTACTCCCTATTACAATGATCGGGAAAGGAGGGAGATAGGTACTGTCACTACAAATCTCCGATCTCACCATCACACCAATATTAAATCCATCAAGTCCAAAAGTGACTAATGATGAGTGATCTAGCTTCACAACACCATGAGGAAATCAACGCAACACATAAAAAGTGGATAATCAAATCACTTATAGGCATTCAATTCCAATCATGCAAGTGTTCGTCCATATCCTCAAGAAATACTGCAACTACTCAAACATGTAAATGATAACATCAAAGAAAGGGATGATACAAGATGACACTGAGTCGGAGAAGGAGAAAGGCATGGCGGCGCCTGTGGTGATGGCGTCGGTGGAGATGGTATTGGCCCGAAGGCTGGTGCGACGCGATGGCAGAGCCCCCTCTTCCTTATTCTTGTCTTGGCCCTTCTTATATGGGGGTGGTCTTGGAGAAGAAATGGACGAGATTAAACATGGATGACAATGGCTGGCTGGCGGTTGCTAGGGTTGAGGGTGTGATGAATCCATTTTATGTGATAGTTTTGCTATGTATTTTGTGCCTACACGGCAGGCTTTGTGGAATTTTACCGCGCTCGCGCACTTCTTTTTGTTGATAATCCCTCAGGTGATGTATTTTGGATCAATTATTATTTAATGGAGAAAATCCCCAGAAATGGTAGTGGAATCACATATTTAAAGTGATAATAACTTTCCATAAAAGAATCAAGCAAGAAGGCCATAGGAAGGGGCGTTGTTGTGCTTCTGGAGCGACTACGTTCCATACGACCGCGAGTGCCCGTATGAGAGGTCGTATGGCACGCTGCCGCACCGCCAGATCGACTATTTCCACCCCGTCGAATCGGATCATGGATTAGACGCCTAGCCTCCGGAGTTCATCTGGAGGAAGGATTGGCAACGAGAAGGAGGGGATCCTTCCCACTGCGAGGAGGGGGACAACATCATTTCCACTGTCATCATCATCATCATCATCATCCACATCCTTATCATCTACAACATCAAGAACCCTAGTGGATCCTTCGGTGTACGATTTCAATCACTCATCCATGTATTTCATTACCATTGCTATGATGTTGTTGTCCTCATGTGTGAGTAGACCCCTAGTTCTCGGTGAAGGAAATATGCCCTAGAGGCAATAATAAAGATGTTATTCATATTTCCTTATATCATGATAAATGTTATTATTCATGCTAGAATTGTATTAATCGGAAACTTGATACATGTGTGAATACATAGACAAAACAAAGTGTCCCTAGTATGCCTCTACTTGACTAGCTCGTTCATCAAAGATGGTTAAGTTTCCTGAACATAGACATGTGTTGTCATTTGATGAACGAGATCACATCATTAGGAGAATGATGTGATGGACAAGACCCATCCATTAGCTTAGCATGTTGATTGTTCAGTTTTATTGCTATTGCTTTCTTCATGACTTATACATATTCCTTTGACTATGAGATTATACAACTCCCGGATAACGGAGGAATACCTTGTGTGCTATCAAACGTCACAACGTAACTGGGTGATTATAAAGATGCTCTACAGGTGTCTCCGATGGTGTTTGTTGAGTTGGCATAAATTGAGATTAGGATTTGTCACTGAGCGAGTCCTGGATTAGGGGGTGTCCGGATGGCCGGACTATACCTTCAGCCGGACTCCTGGACTATGAAGATACAAGATTGAAGACTTCGTCCCGTGTACGGGAGGGACTTTCCTTGGCGTGGAAGGCAAGCTTGGCGATACGGATATGTGGATCTCCTACCATTGTAACCGACTTTGTGTAACCCTAACCCTCTTCGGTGTCTATATAAACCGGAGGGTTTTAGTCCGTAGGACAACATACAGAACAACAATCATACCATAGGCTAGCTTCTAGGGTTTAGCCTCTCCGATCTCGTGGTAGATCTACTGTTGTACTACCCATATCATCAATATTAATCAAGCAGGACGTAGGGTTTTACCTCCATCGAGAGGGCCCGAACCTGGGTAAAACTTCGTGTCCCTTACCTCCTGTTACCATCCGGCCTAGACGCATAGTTCGGGACCCCCTACCCGAGATCCGCCGGTTTTAACACCGACATTGGTGCTTTCATTGAGAGTTCCTCTATGTCATCGCCGTTAGGCTTGATGGCTCCTACGATCATCAACAGCGATGCAGTCCAGGGTGAGACCTTCCTCCCCGGACAGATCTTCGTCTTCGGCGGCTTCGCACTGCGGGCCAATTCACTTGGCCATCTGGAGCAGATCGAAAGCTATGCCCCTGGCCGTCAGGTCAGATTTAGAAGTTTAAACTACACGGCTGACATCCGCGGGGACTTGATCTTCGACGGATTCGAGCCACTGCCGAGCGTGCCGCACTGTCACGACGAGCATGATCTAGCTCTGCCGCCGAACAGTGCCCTGGAGGCCGCACCCGCATCGGCTTCGACCCTTAATTCGGAGCCATCTGCGCCAATCGAGGATGGGTGGTTGGACGCCGCCTCGGGGGCTGCGATCCCAACGGCGATCGAGCCAAACACCAGCCCCGCACTCCGCGAGACTCGTGACTCCAAGGAGCCGGACTCCTCTCCGGACTCCGAACCCTCCACGCCCCTGTCGATCGAATCCGATTGGGCGCCGATCATGGAGTTTACTGCCGCAGACATCTTTCAGCACTCGCCTTTCGGCGATATTCTGAAGACACTAAAGTCTCTCTCTTTATCAGGAGAGCCCCGGCCGGACTATGGTCAGCAAGGTTGGGATACGGACGATGAAGAAATTCAAAGCCCACCCACCACCCACTTTGTAGCCACTGTCGACGATTTAACCGACATGCTCGACTTCAACTCCGAAGACATCGACGGTATGGACGATGATGCGGGAGGCAAAGAAGTACAAGCGCCCACAGGGCGCTGGACGCCCACCTCATCATATGACGTATACATGGTGGACGCACCAAAAGATGACGACGAGGAGCGGAAGGACGCACCGAAGGCTTGTTCCCTCGAGAAGCAGTCAAAGCGGCGACGCAAGCGCCGCCCCAAATCCCGCCTCGACAGAAATAACGATCACACAGACCCAGCGCTGGAGCAGGGCGAACCACTGCCGGACAACGGCAATCCGGATAATCAAACAGAACAAACAAATTCTATCAAGGATAATAGTCCGGACGACATAATGTCGGACAGGCACCCGGAGCAGCAGAATGCCCGTAAAAGGCTTGTTGCCACCGCGAGGAGTCTTAAAAAGCAGAAGCAAAGGCTCAAGGCTGCGCAAGACACACTCCAAATCAGATGGAGTAAAATACTCAACACAGCAGCGAGGTACGGCGACAATCGCCCCTCCAAGAGCTACCTAAAGCGGAAGCTGCTACCTCAATTCGATGAGGAGGCCTCAGACCCCCCACAACCAAATATCAAAGCAGCCACCTGGCCGGATAGACGACCCCTCTGCCAACACCGAGCGGCATACAACGCCACTCACAATACAACACGCGACCCATGCGAGGGCTCGCACCCAAAGGACGGTGCAACAAGATCCATCTATGGACCACGCAAGTGCGCCCCAGCATACAATGCAACACAACAAACATCCGAACAACGTGGTACAACCAGCTACAGGGGTGCCGCACACCCCCTATGTTTCACCGATGAGGTACTGGACCATGAATTTCCAGAGGGATTCAAACCCGTAAACATAGAGACATACGACGGAACAACAGACCCTGGGGTCTGGATTGAGGACTACATCCTTCATATCCATATGGCTCGAGGAGATGATCTCCATGCCATCAAGTACTTACCCCTCAAGCTCAAAGGGCCAGCTCGTCACTGGCTTAAAGGCCTCCCCGAAAGCGCCATTGGAAGTTGGGAAGAGCTCGAAGACGCCTTTCGGGCAAATTTTCAAGGGACTTATGTCCGACCTCCGGATGCGGACGATTTGAGTCATATAACTCAACAGCCCGGAGAGTCAGCCCGAAAGCTTTGGAACGGGTTTCTTACTAAAAAGAACCAGATTGTCGACTGTCCGGACGCTGAAGCCTTGGCAGCTTTTAAGCATAGCATCCGTGACGAATGGCTCGCCAGACACCTCGGCCAAAATAAGCCGAGAACGATGGCCGCATTAACAAGCCTCATGACCCGCTTTTGCGCAGGTGAGGACAGCTGGCTAGCCAGATGCAGCACCAGCGACCCCAGTACATCTGAAGTTAGAGATGGAAACGGGAAATCATGGCGCAACAGCAATAACAAACGCCAGAATAAAGAAGACAACACGAAGGGCACGGCAGTAAACGCCGGATTCAAAAGCTCTCGGCCAGGTCAGCAAAAGCCGCCCTCTAAAGGCACCAGGGATGAACTGTCCAGCCTCAACAAAATTCTGGACCAAATATGTCAGATCCATAGTACCCCTGGTAAACCTGCTAATCATACCCACAGAGAATGTTGGGTCTTCAAGCAGTCCGGCAAGCTCAACGCCGTACACAAGGGGGAGGATACACCAAGTGAAGACGAGGACGAGCCTCCCAAGCAAGACACTGGGGAACAAAATAAATTTCCACCAGAAGTCAAAATAGTAAACGTGTTACACGTGATCAAGGGAAAAAACAACACGGCACTCCCAGGAAAATATACACAAGTGCATGTCACCACGAAGTCCTGCCACTGGTCGTCTCAATCGATCACTTTCGACCATCGCGATTACTCAGCAAGTATCCGACGCGCAGGATGGGCTGCCCTGGTATTAGACCCAGTAATTGGCGGATATCACTTCACACGAGTCTTGATGGACGGTGGCAGCAATATAAACCTAATATATCAGGAAACAATCCGCGGGATGGGGTTAGACCCAACAAAAATTCGCCATAGCAATACTACCTTTAAAGGAGTAATGCCAGGCCCAGGGGCTCGTTGTACAGGCTCCCTCCTACTACAAGTTATATTCGACTCCCCCGATAACTTCTGTCGCGAGCGTTTAACCTTCCACATCGCTCCGTTCCAAAGTGGCTATCAAGCACTGCTCGGACGCGAAGCTTTCGCTCGCTTTACCGCAATACCACACTACGCCTCCCTCACACTCAAGATGCCCGGTCCACCTGGCATCATTTCAGTGAATGGAAATATCAAGCGATCTCTGCGCGCCGAAGAGAGTGCGGCTGCCTTGGCAGCCGCACACTAAAGGCGCCCGAACCAGCGAAAGCATCCAATAGGTCGTCAAGACCTCAGACACAACTAGTCAAGTCCGGCGCCGCTATTTATACCGAATAAATGTTCACAACCCTATTTTTCAATACAAGGGGCTCAACGCGCGCAGACAAGTGGCAATTTGTTCTCATCTTGAATTATACATGGTTTCTTTAAAAACTATCTTTTTGCACGACAACTTTTTCACCTAAATTCCTCTCTTTTACAGACGATCATCATGCTACACCCGTCCAGGATATGGCACAACGGAGACACAGGCGCAGACGTGCAGAAGGGACCCGCTCCAAGGATTCTTTTTAGATTAAGACCCTGCGTAAACCTTTTTTACTGTCTCTTGTTGATACATATCCACCGTTGAGAAGGATGCTGACGTCTTGGCATGTGGCCACGCCAGAACAATGCACGTACCTGGACACAAGGGGCTTCTTACAAAGGCCATTATTTAGGCCCGGTTTATACCACAAAGACCGAATACCTTAGGGAGTGTTCGGCTTCGCGAGTTTGGCCCTATATGCATCATCTCCGCATCATTGTCTTTGGTCAAATGTTGAGTTTGCCCGGCTCCTGTGTTTTGGTGCCTTACGTTCCGCTTTACCGGCTAAGGTAGCACCAGGAGAACTACTGCAATTGTGCCCTGGTTCATCCGGACGAGCACCTCAGTAGAGAAAGCCAAAAACTGACTGTCATGATATATCGTGAGACTGGTCAACCACTCGATGACCTATTGGAATGTTAGAATTCCTCCGCCTTAACGAAGGGCCGTTTTTCGGCCAGGCATGTACGCACCCCGGGATCGGGAGAGTGCGGAGCCACCAGGGGCTGTCTAGTAGCCCCACTGTCAAACTCCTATGGCTAAGTGAAAGTGCTAAAGCATTATAGTCCGGTTGCCTCGCTCGCTCCGCTATCACCTCCTTAATAGGACCAAGACGTTGGGTTAAGTGTGAACGCGTGTTTTTTGCGAGCACCTCCGCATTATATGCGTGGGGGTTGAAGCCGACGGCTGCAATCTTTCAGGTTATACACTTGTATACATAAACGGCCGCCCAGGAGGTATCATATTACTTTCAGGCAAAAGTATAAAAATAGACTTATAAAAATTTATAAAAGCATTTCGCTTACAATGAGATTACATATCACTCAAACATAATATTTTTTGAGCACTGGGTCTCTATCAAACGAGCACCCTCAAGAACTTCTTCAAAGTAGTGCTCAGCAGCCATTCGGCCTATGGCCGAATCCCGCGCTGCAACAGTGGTAGCATCCATCTCCGCCCAGTAGGCTTTAACACGGGAAAAGGCCATCCATGAGCCCTCTATGCACGCCGACCTCTTCATCGCATTAATGCGCGGCACCACGTCAAGGAACTGCTGCACCAAGCTGAAATAGCTGTTCGGTTTTGGCCTTTCCGGCCATAGCTGATCCACAACAGACCTCATGGCGAGTCCGGACAACCTATTCAGTTCGGCCCATTCGGCTAATTGGTCAGTCAATGAAAGCGGACGCTCGGGAGAATTGAATTGTGTCCAAAACAGCTGGTCCACTTCACGGTCCGTCTGACCCTGGAAGTACTTGGCCGCATCGGCAGCACTCACCGCCAAATCCATATACACATCCTCCGAACTCCACAGCCGATCCCGAGGAGCATACCATGGATCTCCGAACTTCCTCCGCAACATAAAGGATTTCCCAGCTACAATATCCCCGGCTTCCCGCAGCTCCTCCTTCTTCGCCCTCGTAGCAGAGCGGATGTCTTTTCTCGTCGCAGCAACCTTCTCAAGGTCTTATGCCTTCGCCAGGTTTTCCTTTTCAAGAACCCAGCAACGGTCAGCGGCGGCTTTTAATTCTATGGCCATCTTGGCCACCTTATCTCGGCTCTCGCCATGCGCGGCCTTCTCGGCTTTCAACTCCTCGGCCGCCTTCAAAGCAGCCGCATTACCAAACCTCGCTTGTTCCTTGGCTCGGGCAAGTTCTGCTCGCAAGGCTTCAACAGTGGCAGCTCCATCTGCAGTCACAACATATTAAAGATACGGGCATCATGCTGCTCTTACTGTGTGGCGTTTACCAAATAATGACACTTACCCTGTGCCTTGTCAAGCCTTTTGTTAACAAGCTCGATGTCGGCGTCTACCGCATCCAACTGCCGTTTTGAATGCGCAAACTCGCTAGTCCGGCTAGCCACCGGAGCTTCCATCACCTGCACATAGAGGCAGTATGGTTATTACCTGGGAATATGATCCTCTGTTCGTCGTCGTTTCCACGACAACCAGAGTCTCAGGGGCTACTATCTACACAGGGCACACCTAGCATGTGCAGGACTATCATACATTATTTTACGTACCTCAAAGCCTGTCAGTAGACTCATAAAAGCTTCATGCAATCCGCTTTCGGCGGACGAGATTCTCTCCATCACCGTATTCATCAGCATACGGTGTTCATCTGAGATGGCCGCTCGCCCCACCAACTCCCTCAGAACATCCGATCGCACACCAGACGGTGCCGGACTCTTTTGTCTGCTCTCTTCGGGAGCCGGACACTGGGAGCTTCGGGGGTCAATGGGATTATCTTCTGGCCTCACCGGACTCGGAGAGGCCCTCCGCGACGACACTTCGGGGTCGCCCGCTTCCAGAGAGGAGGAGTCCGGAGGAGGCGTTTCGCTCTCCATCATCTCTGGAAGAAGATCCCCTGAAGGCGAGCTCATTTGAGAGGGGCTAAGGCCCGAACTGCTAAGATATATGCGGTGGTTATTTTCTCATAAGAAAAGGATGGCATACCTGTACTATTAAAGTATTTTGGGTCACTTACGACTCGCTGGAGAATTGATCCCCCCGCAGACTTTGTGCGGCAAAAGCACCCCCCAAGGTAGGACCCTCTATGGGAGACTTCTTCTCCCGTTTGGAAGCTTCGGCTTCTGAATCCCCGGGCGTAGTCCTTTTCCTTCTCCGGTCGTCTTCCTTCATGGAGACGCTCGCTCCCTCGGTTAGAATGGGCAGCGTTGGGGGCCCGCTTCCGCCCGTATTATCCTCCCCAGTATCTTCCTTCAAGGGCTCCGGGCAAGGTGCGACCTGGAGCATCTTTTCCAATACCGGATTGTCCAAACCCTCAGGGAGGGGGGCCGAACACCGAATCAACTTCGCCTTTGTTAGCCAGTCCTGGTCAAAAAGCAAACTCTCGGAAATAACTTCGTAACAAATGAGAGATAGTATGTTCGGCCGGAAGATTCCTTACCTGTTCGGCGGCACGGTTACTGCTCAGGCCCACGTCCTCGGTGATTTCCGTACACTCTACCTGAGGTCCGAAGAATGATTTGTACATCTCCTCGTGCGTCAGGCCGAGGAAATTTTGAATGACACGCGGTCCCTCAGGATTGAACTCCCACAAGCGAAGGGGCTGGCGTTTGCAAGGCTGGACTTGACGAACCAGCATAACTTGCATTACCGCAACCAAACTAAAATCTCCATTGAAGAGATCTCGAATGCGGCTTTGCAGTATAGGCACGTCCTTGGATGGACCCCAGCTCAGACCTCTGCTGATCCATGACATCAGTTGTGGGGGAGGGCCCGAGCGGAAAATAGGGGTGGCCGCCCACTTGGCACTTCTAGGAGCCGTGATGTAGAACCACTCCTGTTGCCACAATTCAGACACCTCTCGAATGGAACCTTTGGGCCATGGAGCTCCCGTCATCTTGCATATTGAGGCACCTCCGCACACTGCATGTTGCCCCTCGATCATCTTCGGCTTTACTTCAAAGGTCTTGAGCCAGAGGCCAAAGTGAGGGGTAACCCGGAGGAAGGCCTCACACACGACAATAAATGTCGTGATATGAAGAAAGGAGTCTGGAGCTAGATCATGGAAATCTAGCCCGTAATAAAACATCAAACCCCTGACGAAAGGATCCAGAGCAAGGCCTAGACCTCGGAGGAAGTGGGAGACGAACACGACGTTCTCGTTGGGTTCGGGGGAGGGGACGGCCTGCCCTCGGGCAGGCAGCCGGTGTGAAACCTCGGCGGTCAGATATCTGGCCTCCCTCAACTTTTTGATGTCTTCTTCTGTGACGGAGGAAGGCATCCATCGGCCTTGAAGGCTAGATCCGGACATGATTGAAGGTTCGGAGCACCTGACCTGAACTTTGGGTGTTTGAGCTTGACGTGGGGGAAGGATTCGATTGAGCACGGGATGGAAAAAATAAAAGCCTTGTCCCTTTATAAAGAGGGTGAATATCAAGCGTCCTCTCTGTGGCCGTTTGGACTTGCCTATAGTCTAGGAGTCCTAGAAGCGGTTGGGTTACCCACGCCCGTATCGAGGAGAATCCCGGAATAAGGGGACACGATCTCTGCTTTAACAAGACGTGCCAAGGAAACCACCTCACATGACACGCTGAGGTGGGACAATAAAATGATTCGAATAAAGGCTTGGCCGTGGTGCGATGTCACACTACGGAATACGTCAACAGATTAGATTTGTGTAAATATTATTCTCTCTATGGCAATATGTGGAAACTTATTTTGCAGAGCCGGACACTATCTTTGTGTTCAAAATCTTCTATGAAGTACTTGGAGGAGGAACCCGCCTTGCAATGCCGAAGACAATCTGCGCGCCGGACTCGTCGTCATTGAAGCCTAGTTCAGGGGCTACTGAGGGAGTCCTGGATTAGGGGGTGTCCGGATGGCCGGACTATACCTTCAGCCGGACTCCTGGACTATGAAGATACAAGATTGAAGACTTCGTCCCGTGTCCGGGAGGTACTTTCCCTGGCGTGGAAGGCAAGCTTGGCGATACGGATATGTGGATCTCCTACCATTGTAACCGACTTTGTGTAACCCTAACCCTCTCCGGTGTCTATATAAACCGGAGGGTTTTAGTCCGTAGGACAACATACAGAACAACAATCATACCATAGGCTAGCTTCTAGGGTTTAGCCTCTCCGATCTCGTGGTAGATCTACTCTTGTACTACCCATATCATCAATATTAATCAAGCAGGACGTAGGGTTTTACCTCCATCGAGAGGGCCCGAACCTGGGTAAAACTTCGTGTCCCTTGCCTGCTATTACCATCTGGCCTGGACGCATAGTTCGGGACCCCCTACCCGAGATCCGCCGGTTTTGACACCGACAGTCACTCCGTGTATCGGAGAGGTATCTCTAGGCCCTCTCGGTAATGCACATCACTAGAAGCCTTGCAAGCAATGTGACTAATGAGTTAGTTACAGGATGATGCATTACGGAATGAGTAAAGAGACTCTCCGGTAACAAGATTGAACTAAGTATGATGATACCGATGATCGAATCTCCGGCAAGTAACATACCGATGACAAAGGGAATGTCATATGTTGTTATGCGGTTTGACCGATAAAGATCTTCATAGAATATGTAGGAGCCAATATGAGCATCCAGGTTCCACTATTGGTTATTGATCAGAGATGTGTCTAGGTCATGTCTACATAGTTCTCGAACCCGTAGGGTCCGCACGCTTAAAGTTCGATGACGATTTATATTATGAGTTATGTGATTTTATGACCAAAGTTTGTTCGGAGTCCCGGATGAGATCACAGACATGACGAGGAGTCTTGAAGTGGTGGAGAGGTAAATATCGATATATTGGAAGGCTATATTCGGACATCCGAATGGTTGCGAGTGATTCGGGCATTTTTCGGAGTACCGGAGAGTTAGGGGAATTCGCCGGGGGAAGTTAATGTGCCTTATTGGGCTTTAGTAGAGAGAGGGAAGAAGGGCCACAAAGTGTCGCGCGCCTTCCCCCTGCCCAAACCGAATTGGACAAGGGGTGGGGGCGCGGCCCCCCTTTCCTTCTTCCTCTCCCTCCTTTCCTTCTTTCCTACTCCGAAAAGGAAAGGGAATCCTACTAGGACATGGGAGTCCTAGTAGGACTCCCTACACTTGGCGCGCCCCTAGGATGGTCGGCCTCTCTCCCTCCCTCCTTTACATACGTGGGCAGGGGGCACCCCAAAGGCACTCCAAGATTGTCTTAGCCGTGTGCGGTGCCCCCCTCCACAGTTACACACCTCGGTCATATCGTCGTAGTGCTTAGGCGAAGCCTTGCACCGGTAACTTCATCATCACCGTCGCCATGCCATCGTGCTGATGGAACTCTCCCTCGTCCTCAACTGGATCAAAAGCTTGAGGGACGTCATCGTGCTGAACGTGTGTTGAACACGGAGGTGACGTACGTTCGGTACTTGGATCGTGAAGACATTCGACTACATCAACCGTGTTACTAAACGCTTCTGCTTTCGGTCTACGAGGGTACATGGACACACTCTCCCCATCTCATTGCTATGCATCTCCTAGATAGATCTTGCATGATCGTAGGAAATTTTTGGAATTACTGCGTTCCCCAATAGTGGCATCCGAGCCAAGTCTATGAGTAGATGTTATATGCACGATTAGAACACAAAGAGTTGTGGGCGATAATAGTCATACTACTTACCACCAACGTCTTACTTTGATTCGGCGGTATTGTTGGATGAAGCGGCCCGGACCGACATTACATGACCGCGTTCATGAGACTGGTTCTACCAACGTGCTTCGCACACAGGTGGCTAGCGGGTGTCTGTTTCTCGAACTTTAGTTGAATCGAGTTTGACTACCGCTGGTCCGTGTTGAAGGTTAAAACAGCACACTTGACAAAAAATCGTTGTGGTTTTGATGCGTAGGTAAGAACGGTTCTTGCTAGAAGCCCGTAGCAGCCACGTAAAACTTGCAACAACAAAGTAGAGGACGTCTAACTTGTTTTTGCAGGGCATGTTGTGATGTGATATGGTCAAGACGTGATGAGATATAAATTGTTGTATGAGATGATCATGTTTTGTAAAAGTTATCGGCAACTAGCAGGAGCCTTATGGTTGTCTCTTTATTGCATAAGATGCAAGTGCCATATAATTGCTTTACTTTATCGTTATGTGATAGCAATAGTTGCAAAAGCAATAGTTGGCGAGACGACCATGTGACGACACATTGATAGAGATCAAGATGATGGAGATCATGGTGTCATGCTGGTGACGATGGAGATCATGACAGTACTTTGGAGATGGAGATCAAAGGCACAAGATGATGATGGCCATATCATGTCACATATTTCGATTACATATGATGTTTATCTTTTATGCATCTTATTTTGCTTAGTACGATGGTAGCATTATCAGATTATCCCTTACTAAAAATTTCAAGGTATAAGTGTTCTCCCTGAGTATGCGCCATTGTGACAGTTCTTCGTGCCGAGACACCACGTGATGATCGAGTGTGATAAGCTCTACGTTCACATACAATGTATGCAAGCCAGTTTTGCACGTGCAGAATACTCGGGTTAAACTTGACGAGCCTAGCATATGCAGATATGGCCTCGGAACACTGAGACCGAAAGGTTGAACGTGAATCATATAGTAGATATGATCAACATAGTGATGTTCACCATTGAAAACTACTCCATCTCACGTGATGACCGGACATGGTTTAGTTGATATGGATCACGTGATTAATTGAACTCTAAGTGGGAGTTCTTAAGTAATATGATTAATTGAACTTTAATTTATCATGAACTTAGTCCTGATAGTATTTGCAAATTATGTTGTAGATCAATAGCTCGCGTATAGCTCCCCTGTTTTATTTTTGATATGTTCCTAGAGAAAAACTATGTTGAAAGATGATAGTAGCAATTGTGCGGACTGGGTCCGTGATTTGAGGATTATCCTGATTGCTGCACAGAAGAATTATGTCCTTCATGCACCGCTAGGTGACAGACCTTTGTAGGAGAAGATGTAGACGTTATGAACGTTTGGCAAGCTCGGTATGATGACTACTTGATAGTTTAGTGCACCATGCTTTATGGCTTAGAACCAGGACTTCAAAAATGTTTTGAACGACATGGAGCATATGAGATGTTCCAAGAGATGAAATTGGTATTTCAGTCTCATGCCCGTGTCGAGAGGTATGAGACCTCTGACAAGTACTTTGCCTACAAGATGGAGGAGTATGGCTCATCCAGTGAGCATGTACTCGGAATGTCTGGGTAGTACAATCACTTGAATCAAGTGTGGGAGTTAATCTTCCAGATAAAGATAGTGATTGACAGAGTTCTCTAGTCAATATCACTAAGTTACTAGAACTTCATGATGAACTATAATATGCAAGGGATAACAGAAATGATTCCCAAGCTCTTCGCGATGCTGAAATCGGCGAAGGTAGAAATCAAGGGAAAACATCAAGTGTTGATGGTTGACAAGACCACTAGTTTCAAGTAAAAGGGAGAGGGAAAGAAAGGCAACTTCAAGAAGAATGGCAAGCAAGTTGCCACTCCCGTGAAGAAGCCCAAAGCTAGACCTACACCTGAAACTGAGTGCTTCTACTGCAAAAGGAATGGTCATTAGAAGCGGAACTACCCCAAACATTTGGAGGATAAGAAGGATGGCAAAGAGAACAAAGGTATATTTGATATACAGATTATTGATGTGTACTTTACTAGTGTTCATAGGAACCCCTAGGTATTTGATACCAGTTCAGTTGCTAAGATTAGTAACTCAAAATAGGAGTTGCAAAATGAATAGAGACTAGTTAAGGGAAAGGTGACGATGAGTGTTGGAAATGATTCCAAGGTTGATAAGATCACCATCGCACGCTCCTTTTACCTTCGGGATTAGTGTTGAACCTAAAATAAATGTTATTTGATGTTTGCGTTGAGCATGAATATGATTGTATCATGTTTATTGCAATACAGTTATTCATTTAAGTCAAAGAATAATTGTTGTTCTATTCACATGAATAAAACCTTCTATGGTCATACACTTAATATAAATGGTTTGTTGAATCTCGATCATAGTGATACACATATTCATAATATTGATGCCAAAAGATGCAAAGTTGATAATGATAGTGCAGCATACTTGTGGCACTGCCGTTTAGGTCATATTGGTATAAAGCGCATGAAGAAACTCCACGCGAAAGGACTTTTGTAATCACTTGATTATGAATCATTTGATGCTTGCGAACCATGCCTCATGGGCAAGATGACTAAAACTCTGTTCTCCTGAACAATGGAGCGAGCCACTAACTTATTGGAAATAATACATACTGATGTGTGCGGTCCAATGAGTGTTGAGGCTCGTGGCGGGTATCATTATTTTCTGACCTTCACAGATGATTTGAGCAGATATGGGTATATCTACTTAATGAAACATAAGTCTGAAACATTTGAAAAGTTCAAAGAATTTCATATTGAAGTGGAAAATCATCGTAACAAGAAAATAAAATGTCTATGATCTGATCGTGGAGGTGAATATTTGAGTTACGAGTTTGGCCTTCATTTAAAACAATGTGGAATAGTTCCACAACTCACGCCACCTGGAACACCACACCGTAATGGTGTGTTCGAACATCGTAACCGTACTTTATTAGATATGGTGCGATCTATGATGTCTCTTACCGATTTACCACTATCGTTTTGGGGTTATGCATTAGAGACAGCTGCATTCACGTTAAATAGGGCACCATCTAAATCCGTTGAGATGACACCGTATGAACTATGGTTTGGCAAGAAACCAAAGTTGTTGTTTCTTAAAGTTTGGGGTTGCAATGCTTATGCAAAAAAAATTCAGCCTGATAAGCTCGAACCCAAATCGGAGAAATGCGTCTTCATAGGATACCCAAAGGAAACTGTTGGGTACACCTTCTATCATAGATCCAAAAGCAAGATATTCATTGCTAAGAATGGATACTTCCTAGAGAAGGAGTTTCTCTCGAAAGAAGTGAGTGGGAGGAAAGTAGAACTTGATGAGGTAATTGTACCTTCTCCCGAATTGGAAAGTAGTTCATCACAGAAATCAGTTCCAGTGATGCCTACACCAATTAGTGAGGAAGATAATGATGATGATCATGAAACTTCAGATCAAGTTATTACCGAACCTCGTAGGTCAACCAGAGTACGTTCCACAATAGAGTGGTACAGTAATCCCGTTCTGGAAGTCATGTTACTAGACCATGACGAACCTACGGACTATGTGAAAGCGATGATGAGCCCAAATTCCGATAAATGGCTTGAGACCATGAAATCTGAGATAGGATCCATGTATGAGAACAAAGTATGGACTTTGGTGGACTTGCCCAATGATCGGCAAGCCATTGAGAATAAATGGATCTTCAAGAGGAAGACAGACACTGATGGTAGTGTTACTATCTACAAATCTCGACTTGTCGCAAAATGTTTTCAACAAGTTCAAGGTGTTGACTACGATGAGATTGTCTCATTCGTAGCGATGCTTAAGTCTGTCCGAATCATGTTAGCAATTGCCGCATTTTATGAAATCTGGCAAATGGATGTCAAAACTGAATTCCTTAATGGATTTATTAAAGACGAGTTGTATATGATACAACCAGAAGGTTTTTTGTCAATCCTAAAGGTGCTAACAAAATGTGCAAGCTCCGGTAATCCATCTATGTACTGGTGCAAGCATCTCGGAGTTGGAATGTACGCTTTGATGAGTTGATCAAAGCATATAGTGTTATACAGACTTGCGATGAAGCCTGTTGAGGGAGTCCAGGATTAGGGGTCTCCGGACAGCCGGACTATATCCTTTGGCCGAACTATTGGACTATGAAGATACAAGATTGAAGACTTCGTCTCGTGTCCGGATGGGACTCTACTTGGCGTGGAAGGCAAGCTAGGCAATACGGATATGTATATCTCCTCCTTTGTAACCGACCTTGTGTAACCCTAGCCCCCTCCGGTGTCTATATAAACCGGAGGGTTTTAGTCCGTAGGACAACGTACAATCATACCATAGGCTAGCTTCTAGGGTTTAGCCTCTCCGATCTCGTGGTAGACCAACTCTTGTAATACCCATATCATCAAGAATAAATCAAGCAAGACGTAGGGTTTTACCTCCATCAAGAGGGCCCGAACCTGGGTAAAACATCGTGTCCCCTGCCTCCTGTTACCATCCACCTTAGACGCACAGTTCGGGACCCCCTACCCGAGATCCGCTGGTTTTGACACCGACATTGGTGATTTCATTGAGAGTTCCTCTGTGTCGTCGCCGTTAGGCTTGATGGCTCCTATGATCATCGATAATTATGCAGTCCAGGGTGAGACTTTTCTCCCCGGATAGATCTTTGTGTTCGGCGGCTTCGCACTGTGGGCCAACTCGCTTGGCCATCTGGAGCAGATCGAAAGTTACGCCCCTAGCCACCAGGTCAGGTTTAGAAGCTTAAACTACATGGACGATATCCGCGGAGACTTGATCTTCGACGGATTCGAGCCCCAGCCTTGTGCATCACACGGTCACAATGAGTGCGATTTAGCTCTACCATCGGACAGTGTTCAGGAGATCGCATCGGCAGCCGCTCCGACCCTCAATTCGGAGCCAGTTGCACCGTCCATGGATGGGTGGATGGACCCCGCCACGGAGGCCTTATCCTCAGCGGCGATCGAGCCGAACATCGACCTTACCCTGCACGAGAGCCGTGTTGTCAAACTGTCGGATCCTTCTCCGACCACGGATTCTGAACCGCCTGCGCCCGTTCCTAGCGAATCCGATTGGGCTCCGATCATGGAGTTTACCTCCGCGGATATTTCTCAGCACTCGCCCTTTGGCGACATACTGAACTCATTAAGGTCTCTCTCCTTGTCAGGAGGATCCTAGCCGAACTATGTCCGGCAGGATTGGGATGCGGATGACGAAGAAATTCGCTGCCCACCCACCACCCACTTAGTAGCCACTGTCGACAACTTAACCGACAGGCTCGACTTCGACTCCAAAGACATCGACGGCATGGACGACGATGCGGGAGACAAAGAGGAACCACTGCCCACAGGGCACTGGACAGCCACCTCATCATATGATATATACATGGTGGACACACCCAAAGAAGGCAATGGCGACGAGACATCGGAGGATGACCCCTCCAAGAAGCAACCCAAGCGCCGACGTCAGCGGCGCCGCTCTAAGTCCCGCCAAAGCAAAAGTGGTGATACCGGCACAGGAGATAATAGCACCCCGGATAGTGCCGAAGATGGCAATAATCCCCTCCAACATGATTTAGGGCAGGAGGATGGAGAGGCCAGCCCTCCTGAGAGAGCGGCAGATGAGGAGGATGGTAATTACATGCCTCCCTCTGAAGACGAGGAAAGCCTCGATGATGACGAATTTTTCATGCCAGAGGATCCCGTCGAACAAGAGCGCTTCAAGCGCCGGCTTATAGCCACGGCAAATAGCCTGAAGAAGAAGAAGCACCAGCTTCAAGTTGATCAAGATCTGCTAGCTGACAGATGGACTAAAGTGCTGGAGGCCGAGGAATATAAACTCGAACCCCCCCCCCAAGAGTTACCCAAAATGCAGGTTGCTACCCCGACTGGAGGAAGAAGCGTATGACGCGGCTGACCGGCCACCTCGTGGCCGCGACAGAGAGGCATTCCAGCCAAAAGCTTAGCCTGCACCCCGATGCCATTCAAATAAAAAGGCATGGGGAAATACGCCAGACCTGCGAGACGTATTGGAGGACAAAGCAAAACATGCAAGATCGATCTACGGATCACGAGAGCGTGCCACTACGCGAGACGATAATCGTCACGCCGGATACAGTAAAAGTCAATCCGACCAGGCCGAGCACAGCGGGCAAGACTCATTGGAGCTGCGTCGTGATATAGCCCAGTACAGAGGCGCCGCACACCCCTTATGCTTCACAGACGAAGTAATGGATCATCAAATCCCAGAGGGTTTCAAACCCGTAAATATAGAATCATACGACGGCATAACAGATCCTGCGGTATGGATCAAGGATTTCCTCCTGTATATCCACATGGCGCGCGGTGATGATCTACACGCCATTAAATACCTCCCACTCAAACTCAAAGGACCAGCTCGGCATTGGCTCAATAGCTTGCCAGCAGAGTCCATTGGCTGTTGGGAAGATCTGGAAGCCGCATTCCTCGACAACTTTCAGGGCACTTATGTGCGACCACCAGATGCCGATGACTTGAGCCACATAATTCAGCAGCCAGAGGAATCGGCCAGGCAATTTTGGACACGGTTCCTAACAAAGAAAAATCAAATCGTCGACTGTCCGGATGCAGAGGCCCTAGCAGCTTTCAAGCACAACATCTGCGACGAGTGGCTAGCCCGGCACCTTGGTCAGGAAAAGCCGAAATCTATGGCAGCCCTCATGACACTCATGACCCGCTTTTGTGCGGGAGAAGACAGCTGGCTGGCTCGCAGTAATAACATATCAAAGAACCATGGTACTGTTGGGTTTCGTAGTAATTTCAAAAAAAATTCCTACGCATACGCAAGATCATGTGATGCATAGCAACGAGGGGGGGGGAGTGTGATCTACATACCTAGTAGATCGACAACGGAAGCGTTTGGTTGATGTAGTCGTATGTCTTCACGATCCGACCGATCAAGCACCGAAACTACGGAACCTCCGAGTTCGAGCACACGTTCAGCTCGATGACGATCCCCGGACTCCGATCCAGCAAAGTGTCGGCGAAGAGTTCCGTCAGCACGACGGCGTGGTGACGATCTTGATGCACTACAGCAGCAGGGCTTCGCCTAAACTCCGCTACAGTATTATCGAGGACTATGGTGGTTGGGGGCGCCGCACACGGCTAAGGAATAGATCACGTGGATCAACTTGTGTGTCTCTGGGGTGTCCCTGCCTCTGTATATAAAGGACTAAAGGGGGGAGGCAGGCCGGCCAAGGAGGGCGCGCCAGGAGAGTCCTACTCCCTCTGGGAGTAGGATTCCCCCCCCATCCTAGTTGGAATAGGATTCGCGGAGGGGGAAAAGAGAGAGGGGGGCCGGCCACCTCTCCTTGTCCTAATAGGACTAGGGGAGGGGGGAGGCGCGCGGCCCATCTTGGGCTGCCCCTTCTCTTTTCCACTAAGGCCCACTAAGGCCCATATAGCTCCCGGGGGTTCCGGTAACCTCACGGTACTCCGGTAAAATCCCGATTTCACCCGGAACACTTCCGATATACAAACATAGGCTTCCAATATATCAATCTTTATGTCTCGACCATTTCGAGACTCCTCGTCATGTCCGTGATCACATCCGAGACTCCGAACAACCTTCGGTACATCAAAATGCATAAACTCATAGTATAACTGTCATCGTAACCTTAAGCGTGCGGACCCTACGGGTTCGAGAACAATGTAGACATGACCGAGACACGTCTCTGGTCAATAACCAATAGCGGGACCTGGATGCCCATATTGGCTCCTACATATTCTACGAAGATCTTTATCGGTCAGACCGCATAACAACATACGTCGTTCCCTTTGTCATCGGTATGTTACTTGCCCGAGATTCGATCGTCGGTATCCCATACCTAGTTCAATCTCGTTGCCGGCAACTCTCTTTACTCGTTCTGTAATACATCATCTGCAACTAACTCATTTAGTTGCAATGCTTGCAAGGCTTAAGTGACATGCATTACCGAGAGGGCCCAGACATACCTCTCCGATAATCGGAGTGACAAAACCTAATCTCGAAATACGCCAACCCAACATGTAACTTTGGAGACACCTGTAGTACTCCTTTATAATCACCCAGTTACGTTGTGACGTTTGGTAGTACCCAAAGTGTTCCTCCGGTAAACGGGAGTTGCATAATCTCATAGTTATAGGAACATGTATAAGTCATGAAGAAAGCAATAGCAACATACTAAACGATCGGTGCTAAGCTAATGGAATGGGTCATGTCAATCAGATCATTCACTTAATGATGTGATCCCGTTAATCAAATAACAACTCATTGTTCATGGTTAGGAAACATAACCATCTTTGATTAACGAGCTAGTCAAGTAGAGGCATACTAGTGACACTTTGTTTGTCTATGTATTCACACATGTATTATGTTTCCGGTTAATACAATTCTAGCATGAATAATAAACATTTATCATGATTATAAGGAAA
Source organism: Triticum urartu (assembly GCF_056163025.1). Taxonomy (NCBI): domain Eukaryota; kingdom Viridiplantae; phylum Streptophyta; class Magnoliopsida; order Poales; family Poaceae; genus Triticum; species Triticum urartu. The sequence goes on along the minus strand of NC_141877.1, from coordinate 421,577,833 downwards.
TAAATAATACCTTTATTATTGCCTCTAGGGCATATTTCCTTCAGTCTCCCACTTGCACTAGAGTCAATAATCTAGATTACACAGTAATGATTCTAACACCCATGGAGCCTTGGTGCTGATCATGTTTTGCTCTTGGAAGAGGCTTAGTCAACGGGTCTGCAATATTCAGATCCGTATGTATCTTGCAAATCTCTATGTCTCCCACCTGGACTAGATCCCGGATGGAATTGAAGCGTCTCTTGATGTGCTTGGTTCTCTTGTGAAATCTGGATTCCTTTGCCAAGGCAATTGCACCAGTATTGTCACAGAAGATTTTCATTGGACCCGATGCACTAGGTATGACACCTAGATCGGATATGAACTCCTTCATCCAGACTCCTTCATTTGCTGCTTCCGAAGCAGCTATGTACTCCGCTTCACATGTAGATCCCGCTACAACGCTTTGTTTAGAACTGCACCAACTTACAGCCCCACCGTTTAATGTAAACACGTATCCGGTTTGCGATTTAGAATCGTCCGGATCAGTGTCAAAGCTTGCACCAACGTAACCTTTTACGATGAGCTCTTTGTCACCTCCATATACGAGAAGCATATCCTTAGTCCTTTTCAGGTATTTCAGGATGTTCTTGACCGCTGTCCAGTGATCCACTCCTGGATTACTTTGGTACCTCCCTGCTAGACTTATAGCAAGGCACACATCAGGTCTGGTACACAGCATTGCATACATGATAGATCCCATCGCTGATGCATAGGGAACATCTTTCATATTCTCTCTATCTTCTGCAGTGGTCGGGCATTGATTCTTACTCAATTTCACACCTTGTAACACAGGCAAGAATCCTTTCTTTGCTTGATCGATTTTGAACTTCTTCAAAACTTTGTCAAGGTATGTTGTTTGTGAAAGTCCAATTAAGCGTTTTGATCTATCTCTATAGATCTTAATGCCTAATATGTAAGCAGCTTCACCGAGGTCTTTCATTGAAAAACTCTTATTCAAGTATCCCTTTATGCTATCCAGAAATTCTATATCATTTCCAATTAATAATATGTCATCTACATATAATATCAGAAATGCTACAGAGCTCCCACTCACTTTCTTGTAAATACAGGCTTATCCAAAAGTCTGTATAAAACCAAATGCTTTGATCACACTATCAAAGCGTTTATTCCAACTCCGAGAGGCTTGCACCAGTCCATAAATGGATCGCTGGAGCTTGCACACTTTGTTAGCTCCCTTTGGATTGACAAAACCTTCTGGTTGCATCATATACAACTCTTCTTCCAGAATCCATTCAGGAATGCAGTTTTGACATCCATCTGCCAAATTTCATAATCATAAAATGCGGCAATTGCTAACATGATTCGGACAGACTTAAGCATCGCTACGGGTGAGAAGGTCTCATCGTAGTCAATCCCTTGAACTTGCAGGAAACCTTTTGCGACAAGTCAAGCTTTGTAGACAGTAATATTACCGTCAGCGTCAGTCTTCTTCTTGAAGATCCATTTATTCTCAATTGCTTGCCGATCATCGGGCAAGTCAACCAAAGTCCATACTTTGTTCTCATACATGGATCCCATCTCAGATTTCATGGCTTCAAGCCACTTTGCGGAATCTGGGCTCACCATCGCTTCTTCATAGTTCGTAGGTTCATCATGATTTAGTAGCATGACTTCCAAAACGGGATTACTGTACCACTCTGGTGCGGATCTTACTCTGGTTGATCTACGAGGTTCAGTAGTATCTTGTTCTGAAGTTTCATGATCATCATCATTAGCTTCCTCACTAACTGGTGTAGGTGTCACAGAAACAGTTTTCTGTGATGCACTACTTTCCAATAAGGGAGCAGGTACAGTTACCTCGTCAAGTTCTACTTTCCTCCCACTCACTTCTTTCGAGAGAAAATCCTTCTCCAGAAAGTTTCCGAACTTAGCAACAAAAGTCTTGCCTTCGGATCTGTGATAGAAGGTGTATCCAATAGTTTCCTTTGGATATCCTATGAAGACACATTTTTCCGATTTGGGTTCGAGCTTATCAAGTTGAAGCTTTTTCACATAAGCATCGCAGCCCCAAACTTTCAAAAACAACAACTTTGGTTTCTTGCCAAACCACAGTTCATAAGGCATCGTCTCAACGGATTTTGATGGTGCCCTATTTAACGTGAATGCGGCTGTCTCTAGAGCGTACCCCCAAAACGATAGCGGTAAATCAGTAAGAGACATCATAGATCGCACCATATCTAGTAAAGTACGATTACGACGTTTGGACACACCATTACGCTGTGGTGTTCCGGGTGGCGTGAGTTGCGAAACTATTCCACAATTTTTCAAATGTACACCAAACTCGTAACTCAAATATTCTCCTCCACAATCAGATCGTAGAAACTTTATTTTTTTGTTACGATGATTTTCAACTTCACTCTGAAATTCTTTGAACTTTTCAAATGTTTCAGACTTATGTTTCATTAAGTATATATACCCATATCTGCTCAAATCATCTGTGAAGGTGAGAAAATAACGATATCCGCCACGAGCCTCAATATTCATCGGACCACATACATCTGTATGTATGATTTCCAACAAATCTGTTGCTCTCTCCATAGTACCGGAGAACGGTGTTTTGGTCATCTTGCCCATGAGGCACGGTTCGCAAGTACCAAGTGATTCATAATCAAGTGGTTCCAAAAGTCCATCAGTATGGAGTTTCTTCATGCGCTTTACACCGATATGACCTAAACGGCAGTGCCACAAATAAGTTGCACTCTCATTATCAACTCTGCATCTTTTGGCTTCAACATTATGAATATGTGTGTTACTACTATCGAGATTCAACAAGAATAGACCACTCTTCAAGGGTGCATGACCATAAAAGATATTACTCATATAAATAGAACAACCATTATTCTCTGATTTAAATGAATAACCGTCTCGCATCAAACAAGATCCAGATATAATGTTCATGCTTAACGCTGGCACCAAATAACAATTATTTAGGTCTAATACTAATCCCGAAGGTAGATGTAGAGGTAGCGTGCCGACTGCGATCACATCGACTTTGGAACCGTTTCCCACGCGCATCGTCACCTCGTCCTTAACCAATCTTCGCTTGATCCGTAGTCCCTGTTTCGAGTTGCAAATATTAGCAACAGAACTAGTATCAAATACCCAGGTGCTACTACGAGCATTAGTAAGGTACACATCAATAACATGTATATCACATATACCTTTGTTCACCTTGCCATCCTTCTTATCCGCCAAATGCTTGGGGCAGTTCCGCTTCCAGTGACCAGTCTGCTTGCAATAGAAGCACTCAGTTTTAGGCTTAGGTCTAGGTTTGGGTTTCTTCTCTTGAGTAGCAACTTGCTTGCCGTTCTTTTTGAAGTTCCCCTTCTTCTTCCCTTTGCCCTTTTTCTTGAAACTAGTGGTCTTGTTGACCATCAACACTTGATGCTCCTTCTTGATTTCTACCTCCGCAGCTTTTAGCATCGCGAAGAGCTCGGGAATAGTCTTGTTCATCCCTTGCATATTATAGTTTATCACGAAGCTCTTGTAGCTTGGTGGCAGTGATTGGAGAATTCTGTCAATGACGCAATCATCTAGAAGATTAACTCCAAATTGAATCAAGTGATTATTATGCTCACTGACAGAACTGTTCTCCTCCATCTTGCAGCTATAGAACTTATTGGAGACTTCATATCTCTCAATCCGGGCATTTGCTTGAAATATTAACTTCAACTCCTGGAACATCTCATATGCTCCATGACGTTCAAAACGTCGTTGAAGTCCCGATTCTAAGCCGTAAAGCATGGCACACTGAACTATCGAGTAGTCATCAACTTTGCTCTGCCAGACGTTCATAACATCCGGCGTTGCTCCTGTAGCAGGCCTGGCACCCAGCGGTGCTTCCAGGACGTAATTCTTCTGTGCAGCAATGAGGATAATCCTCAAGTTACGGACCCAGTCCGTGTAATTGCTACCATCATCTTTCAACTTTGCTTTCTCAAGGAACGCATTAAAATTCAACGGAACAACAGCACGAGCCATCTATCTACAATCAAACATACATAAGCAAGATACTATCAGGTACTAAGTTCATGATAAATTTAAGTTCAATTAGTCAAATTAATTAAAGAACTCCCACTTAGATAGACATCCCTCTAATCCTCTAAGTGATCACGTGATCCAAATCAACTAAACCATAACCGATCATCACGTGAAATGGAGTAGTTTTCAATGGTGAACATCGTTATGTTGATCATATCTACTATATGATTCACGCTCGACCTTTCGGTCTCCGTGTTCCGAGGCCATATCTATATATGCTTGGCTCGTCAAGTATAACCTGAGTATTCCGCGTGTGCAACTGTTTTGCACTCGTTGTATTTGAACGTAGAACCTATCACACCCGATCATCACGTGGTGTATTAGCACGAAGAACTTTCGCAACGGTGCATACTCAGGGAGAACACTTCTTGATAATTTAGTGAGAGATCATCTTATAATGCTACCGTCAATCAAAGCAAGATAAGATGCATAAAAGGATAAACATCACATGCAATCAATATAAGTGATATGATATGGCCATCATCATCTTGTGCTTGTAATCTCCATCTCCGAAGCACCGTTGTGATCACCATCGTCACCGGCGTGACACCTTGATCTCCATCGTAGCATCGTTGTCGTCTCGCCAAGCTTGTGCTTCTACGACTATCGCTACCGCTTAGTGATAAAGTAAAGCATTACATCATGATTGCATTGCATACAATAAAACGACAACCATAAGGCTCCTGCCAGTTGCCGATAACTCGATTACAAAACATGATCATCTCATACAATAAAAACAGCATCATGTCTTGACCATATCACATCACAACATGCCCTGCAAAAACAAGTTAGACGTCCTCTACTTTGTTGTTTGCATGTTTTATGTGGCTGCTACGGGCTTAAGCAAGAACTAATCTTACCTACGCATCAAAACCACAACGATAGTTTGTCAATTTGATTCCATTTTAACCTTCGCAAGGATTGGGTGTAGCCACACTTGGTTCAACTAAAGGGATGCCAATGTTACGTTGGAGAGACAGTCGCCCGTAAGCCACCTATGTGCAAAGCACGTCGGGAGAACCGGTCTCACGTAAGCGTACGCGTAATGTTGGTCCGGGTCGTCTCGTCCAACAATACCGCCGAACCAAAGTATGACATGCTGGTAGGCAGTATGACTTGTATCGCCCACAACTCAGTTGTGTTCTACTCGTGCATATAACATCAACATATAAAACCTAGGCTCGGATGCCACTGTTGGGTTTCGTAGTAATTTCAAAAAAAATTCCTACGCACACGCAAGATCATGTGATGCATAGCAATGAGGAGGGGGGGTGTGATCTACATACCTAGTAGATCGACAACGGAAGCGTTTGGTTGATGTAGTCGTACGTCTTCATGATCCGACCGATCAAGCACCGAAACTACGGCACCTCCAAGTTCGAGCACACGTTCAGCTCGATGACGATCCCCGGACTCTGATCCAGCAAAGTGTCGGGGAAGAGTTCCGTCAGCACGACGGTGTGGTGACGATCTTGATGCACTACAGCAGCAGGGCTTCGCCTAAACTCCGCTACAGTATTATCGAGGACTATGGTGGTTGGGGGCGCCGCACACGGCTAAGGAATAGATCACGTGGATCAACTTGTGTGTCTCTGGGGTGTCCCTGCCTCTGTATATAAAGGACTAAAGGGGGGAGGCTGGCCGGCCAAGGAGGGCGCGCCAGGATAGTCCTACTCCCTCTGGGAGTAGGATTCCCCCCCCCCCCCAATCCTAGTTGGAATAGGATTCGCGGAGGGGGAAAAGAGAGAGGGGGGCCGGCCACCTCTCCTTGTCCTAATAGGACTAGGGGAGGGGGGAGGCGCGCGGCCCATCTTGGGCTGCCCCTTCTCTTTTCCAATAAGGCCCATATAGCTCCCGGGGGGTTCCGGTAACCTCACGGTACTCCGGTAAAATCCCGATTTCACCCGGAACACTTCCGATATCCAAACATAGGCTTCCAATATATCAATCTTTATGTCTCGACCATTTCGAGACTCCTCGTCATGTCCGTGATCACATCCGGGACTCTGAACAACCTTCGGTACATCAAAATGCATAAACTCATAGTATAACTGTCATCGTAACCTTAAGCGTGCGGACCCTACGGGTTCGAGAACAATGTAGACATGACCAAGACACGTCTCTGGTCAATAACCAATAGCGGGAGCTGGATGCCCATATTGGCTCCTACATATTCTACGAAGATCTTTATCGGTCAGACCGCATAACAACATACGTCGTTCCCTTTGTCATCGGTATGTTACTTGCCCGAGATTCGATCGTCGGTATCCCATACCTAGTTCAATCTCGTTGTCGGCAACTCTCTTTACTCGTTCTGTAATACATCATCTGCAACTAACTCATTTAGTTGCAATGCTTGCAAGGCTTAAGTGATGTGCATTACCGAGAGGGCCCAGAGATACCTCTCCGATAATCGGAGTGACAAAACCTAATCTCGAAATACGCCAACCCAACATGTAACTTTGGAGACACCTGTAGTACTCCTTTATAATCACCCAGTTACGTTGTGACGTTTGGTAGTACCCAAAGTGTTCCTCCGGTAAACGGGAGTTGCATAATCTCGTAGTTATAGGAACATGTATAAGTCATGAAGAAAGCAATAGCAACATACTAAACGATCGGTGCTAAGCTAATGGAATGGGTCATGTCAATCAGATCATTCACTTAATGATGTGATCCCGTTAATCAAATAACAACTCATTGTTCATGGTTAGGAAACATAACCATCTTTGATTAACGAGCTAGTCAAGTAGAGGCATACTAGTGACACTTTGTTTGTCTATGTATTCACACATGTATTATGTTTCCGGTTAATACAATTCTAGCATGAATAATAAACATTTATCATGATTATAAGGAAATAAATAATACCTTTATTATTGCCTCTAGGGCATATTTCCTTCAGTCTCCCACTTGCACTAGAGTCAATAATCTAGATTACACAGTAATGATTCTAACACCCATGGAGCCTTGGTGCTGATCATGTTTTGCTCGTGGAAGAGGCTTAGTCAACGGGTCTGCAATATTCAGATCCGTATGTATCTTGCAAATCTCTATGTCTCCCACCTGGACTAGATCCCAGATGGAATTGAAGCGTCTCTTGATGTGCTTGGTTCTCTTGTGAAATCTGGATTCCTTTGCCAAGGCAATTGCACCAGTATTGTCACAGAAGATTTTCATTGGACCCGATGCACTAGGTATGACACCTAGATCGGATATGAACTCCTTCATCCAGACTCCTTCATTTGCTGCTTCCAAAGCAGCTATGTACTCCGCTTCACATGTAGATCCCGCTACAACGCTTTGTTTAGAACTGCACCAACTTACAGCCCCACCGTTTAATGTAAACACGTATCCAGTTTGCGATTTAGAATCGTCCGGATCAGTGTCAAAGCTTGCATCAACGTAACCTTTTACGATGAGCTCTTTGTCACCTCCATATACGAGAAGCATATCCTTAGTCCTTTTCAGGTATTTCAGGATGTTCTTGACCGCTGTCCAGTGATCCACTCCTGGATTACTTTGGTACCTCCCTGCTAGACTTATAGCAAGGCACACATCAGGTCTGGTACACAGCATTGCATACATGATAGATCCCATCGCTGATGCATAGGGAACATCTTTCATATTCTCTCTATCTTCTGCAGTGGTCGGGCATTGAGTCTTACTCAATTTCACACCTTGTAACACAGGCAAGAATCCTTTCTTTGCTTGATCGATTTTGAACTTCTTCAAAACTTTGTCAAGGTATGTTGTTTGTGAAAGTCCAATTAAGCGTTTTGATCTATCTCTATAGATCTTAATGCCTAATATGTAAGCAGCTTCACCGAGGTCTTTCATTGAAAAACTCTTATTCAAGTATCCCTTTATGCTATCCAGAAATTCTATATCATTTCCAATTAATAATATGTCATCTACATATAATATCAGAAATGCTACAGAGCTCCCACTCACTTTCTTGTAAATACAGGCTTATCCAAAAGTCTGTATAAAACCAAATGCTTTGATCACACTATCAAAGCGTTTATTCCAACTCCGAGAGGCTTGCACCAGTCCATAAATGGATCGCTGGAGCTTGCACACTTTGTTAGCTCCCTTTGGATCGACAAAACCTTCTGGTTGCATCATATACAACTCTTCTTCCAGAATCCATTCAGGAATGCAGTTTTGACATCCATCTGCCAAATTTCATAATCATAAAATGCGGCAATTGCTAACATGATTCGGACAGACTTAAGCATCGCTACGGGTGAGAAGGTCTCATCGTAGTCAATCCCTTGAACTTGCAGGAAACCTTTTGCGACAAGTCAAGCTTTGTAGACAGTAATATTACCGTCAGCGTCAGTCTTCTTCTTGAAGATCCATTTATTCTCAATTGCTTGCCGATCATCGGGCAAGTCAACCAAAGTCCATACTTTGTTCTCATACATGGATCCCATCTCAGATTTCATGGCTTCAAGCCACTTTGCGGAATCTGGGCTCACCATCGCTTCTTCATAGTTCGTAGGTTCATCATGATTTAGTAGCATGACTTCCAAAACGGGATTACTGTACCACTCTGGTGCGGATCTTACTCTGGTTGATCTACGAGGTTCAGTAGTATCTTGTTCTGAAGTTTCATGATCATCATCATTAGCTTCCTCACTAACTGGTGTAGGTGTCACAGAAACAGTTTTCTGTGATGCACTACTTTCCAATAAGGGAGCAGGTACAGTTACCTCGTCAAGTTCTACTTTCCTCCCACTCACTTCTTTCGAGAGAAAATCCTTCTCCAGAAATTTTCCGAACTTAGCAACAAAAGTCTTGCCTTCGGATCTGTGATAGAAGGTGTATCCAATAGTTTCCTTTGGATATCCTATGAAGACACATTTTTCCGATTTGGGTTCGAGCTTATCAAGTTGAAGCTTTTTCACATAAGCATGGCAGCCCCAAACTTTCAGAAACGACAACTTTGGTTTCTTGCCAAACCACAGTTCATAAGGCATCGTCTCAACGGATTTTGATGGTGCCCTATTTAACGTGAATGCGGCTGTCTCTAGAGCGTACCCCCAAAACGATAGCGGTAAATCAGTAAGAGACATCATAGATCGCACCATATCTAGTAAAGTACGATTACGACGTTCGGACACACCATTACGCTGTGGTGTTCCAGGTGGCGTGAGTTGCGAAACTATTCCACAATTTTTCAAATGTACACCAAACTCGTAACTCAAATATTCTCCTCCACAATCAGATCGTAGAAACTTTATTTTCTTGTTACGATGATTTTCAACTTCACTCTGAAATTCTTTGAACTTTTCAAATGTTTCAGACTTATGTTTCATTAAGTATATATACCCATATCTGCTCAAATCATCTGTGAAGGTGAGAAAATAACGATATCCGCCACGAGCCTCAATATTCATCGGACCACATACATCTGTATGTATGATTTCCAACAAATGTGTTGCTCTCTCCATAGTACCGGAGAACGATGTTTTGGTCATCTTGCCCATGAGGCACGGTTCGCAAGTACCAAGTGATTCATAATCAAGTGGTTCCAAAAGTCCATCAGTATGGAGTTTCTTCATGCGCTTTACACCGATATGACCTAAACGGCAGTGCCACAAATAAGTTGCACTCTCATTATCAACTCTGCATCTTTTGGCTTCAACATTATGAATATGTGTGTTACTACTATCGAGATTCAACAAGAATAGACCACTCTTCAAGGGTGCATGACCATAAAAGATATTACTCATATAAATAGAACAACCATTATTCTCTGATTTAAATGAATAACCGTCTCGCATCAAACAAGATCCAGATATAATGTTCATGCTTAACGCTGGCACCAAATAACAATTATTTAGGTCTAATACTAATCACGAAGGTAGATGTAGAGGTAGCGTGCCGACTGCGATCACATCGACTTTGGAACCGTTTCCCACGCGCATCGTCACCTCGTCCTTAACCAATCTTCGCTTGATCCGTAGTCCCTGTTTCGAGTTGCAAATATTAGCAACAGAACTAGTATCAAATACCCAGGTGCTACTACGAGCATTAGTAAGGTACACATCAATAACATGTATATCACATATACCTTTGTTCACCTTGCCATCCTTCTTATCCGCCAAATGCTTGGGGCAGTTCCGCTTCCAGTGACCAGTCTGCTTGCAATAGAAGCACTCAGTTTTAGGCTTAGGTCCAGGTTTGGGTTTCTTCTCTTGAGTAGAAACTTGCTTGCCGGTCTTTTTGAAGTTCCCCTTCTTCTTCCCTTTGCCCTTTTTCTTGAAACTAGTGGTCTTGTTGACCATCAACACTTGATGCTCCTTCTTGATATCTACCTCCGCAGCTTTTAGCATCGCGAAGAGCTCGGGAATAGTCTTGTTCATCCCTTGCATATTATAGTTCATCACGAAGCTCTTGTAGCTTGGTGGCAGTGATTGGAGAATTCTGTCAATGACGCAATCATCTAGAAGATTAACTCCAAATTGAATCAAGTGATTATTATGCTCACTGACAGAACTGTTCTCCTCCATCTTGCAGCTATAGAACTTATTGGAGACTTCATATCTCTCAATCCGGGCATTTGCTTGAAATATTAACTTCAACTCCTGGAACATCTCATATGCTCCATGACGTTCAAAACGTCGTTGAAGTCCCGATTCTAAGCCGTAAAGCATGGCACACTGAACTATCGAGTAGTCATCAACTTTGCTCTGCCAGACGTTCATAACATCCGGCGTTGCTCCTGTAGCAGGCCTGGCACCCAGCGGTGCTTCCAGGACGTAATTCTTCTGTGCAGCAATGAGGATAATCCTCAAGTTACGGACCCAGTCCGTGTAATTGCTACCATCATCTTTCAACTTTGCTTTCTCAAGGAACGCATTAAAATTCAACGGAACAACAGCACGAGCCATCTATCTACAATCAAACATACATAAGCAAGATACTATCAGGTACTAAGTTCATGATAAATTTAAGTTCAATTAGTCAAATTAATTAAAGAACTCCCACTTAGATAGACATCCCTCTAATCCCCTAAGTGATCACGTGATCCAAATCAACTAAACCATAACCGATCATCACGTGAAATGGAGTAGTTTTCAATGGTGAACATCGTTATGTTGATCATATCTACTATATGATTCACGCTCGACCTTTCGGTCTCCGTGTTCCGAGGCCATATCTGTATATGCTTGGCTCGTCAAGTATAACCTGAGTATTCCGCGTGTGCAACTGTTTTGCACTCGTTGTATTTGAACGTAGAACCTATCACACCCGATCATCACGTGGTGTCTCAGCACGAAGAACTTTCGCAACGGTGCATACTCAGGGAGAACACTTCTTGATAATTTAGTGAGAGATCATCTTATAATGCTACCGTCAATCAAAGCAAGATAAGATGCATAAAAGGATAAACATCACATGCAATCAATATAAGTGATATGATATGGCCATCATCATCTTGTGCTTGTAATCTCCATCTCCGAAGCACCGTTGTGATCACCATCGTCACCGGCGTGACACCTTGATCTCCATCGTAGCATCGTTGTCGTCTCGCCAAGCTTGTGCTTCTACGACTATCGCTACCGCTTAGTGATAAAGTAAAGAATTACATCGTGATTGCATTGCATACAATAAAACGACAACCATAAGGCTCCTGCCAGTTGCCGATAACTCGGTTACAAAACATGATCATCTCATACAATAAAAACAGCATCATGTCTTGACCATATCACATCACAACATGCCCTGCAAAAACAAGTTAGACGTCCTCTACTTTGTTGTTTGCATGTTTTATGTGGCTGCTACGGGCTTAAGCAAGAACTAATATTACCTACGCATCAAAACCACAACGATAGTTTGTCAATTTGACTCCATTTTAACCTTCGCAAGGACCGGGCGTAGCCACACTTGGTTCAACTAAAGGGATGCCACTGTTACGTTGGAGAGACAGTCGCCCGTAAGCCACCTATGTGCAAAGCACGTCGGGAGAACCGGTCTCGCGTAAGCGTACGCGTAATGTTGGTCCGGGTCATCTCGTCCAACAATACCGCCGAACCAAAGTATGACATGCTGGTAGACAGTATGACTTGTATCGCCCACAACTCACTTGTGTTCTACTCGTGCATATAACATCAACATATAAAACCTAGGCTCGGATGCCACTGTTGGGTTTCGTAGTAATTTCAAAAAAAATTCCTACGCACACGCAAGATCATGTGATGCATAGCAACGAGGGGGGGGGGTGTGATCTACATACCTAGTAGATCGACAACGGAAGCGTTTGGTTGATGTAGTCGTACGTCTTCACAATCCGACCGATCAAGCACCGAAACTACGGCACCTCCAAGTTCGAGCACACGTTCAGCTCGATGACGATCCCCGGACTCTAATCCAGCAAAGTGTCGGGGAAGAGTTCCGTCAGCACGACGGCGTGGTGACGATCTTGATGCACTACAGCAGCAGGGCTTCGCCTAAACTACGCTACAGTATTATCGAGGACTATGGTGGTTGGGGGCGCCGCACACGGCTAAGGAATAGATCACGTGGATCAACTTGTGTGTCTCTGGGGTGTCCCTGCCTCTGTATATAAAGGACTAAAGGGGGGAGGCTGGCCGGCCAAGGAGGGCGCGCCAGGAGAGTCCTACTCCCTCTGGGAGTAGGATTCCCCCCCCCCCCCAATCCTAGTTGGAATAGGATTCGCGGAGGGGGAAAAGAGAGAGGGGGGCCGGCCACCTCTCCTTGTCCTAATAGGACTAGGGGAGGGGGGAGACGCGCGGCCCATCTTGGGCTGCCCCTTCTCTTTTCCACTAAGGCCCACTAAGGCCCATATAGCTCCCGGGGGGTTCCGGTAACCTCCCGGTACTCTGGTAAAATCCCGATTTCACCCGGATCACTTCCGATATCCAAACATAGGCTTCCAATATATCAATCTTTATGTCTCGACCATTTCGAGACTCCTCTTCATGTCCGTGATCACATCCGGGACTCTGAACAACCTTCGGTACATCAAAATGCATAAACTCATAGTATAACTGTCATCGTAACCTTAAGCGTGCGGACCCTACGGGTTCGAGAACAATGTAGACATGACCGAGACACGTCTCTGGTCAATAACCAATAGCGGGACCTGGATGCCCATATTGGCTCCTACATATTCTACGAAGATCTTTATCGGTCAGACCGCATAACAACATACGTCGTTCCCTTTGTCATCGGTATGTTACTTGCCCGAGATTCGATCATCGGTATCCCATACCTAGTTCAATCTCGTTGCCGGCAACTCTCTTTACTCGTTCTGTAATACATCATCTGCAACTAACTCATTTAGTTGCAATGCTTGCAAGGCTTAAGTGATGTGCATTACCGAGAGGGCCCAGAGATACCTCTCCGATAATCGGAGTGACAAAACCTAATCTCGAAATACACCAACCCAACATGTACCTTTGGAGACACCTGTGGTACTCCTTTATAATCACCCAGTTACGTTGTGACGTTTGGTAGTACCCAAAGTGTTCCTCCGGTAAACGGGAGTTGCATAATCTCATAGTTATAGGAACATGTATAAGTCATGAAGAAAGCAATAGCAACATACTAAACGATCGGGTGCTAAGCTAATGGAATGGGTCATGTCAATCAGATCATTCACTTAATGATGTGATCCCGTTAATCAAATAACAACTCATTGTTCATGGTTAGGAAACATAACCATCTTTGATTAACGAGCTAGTCAAGTAGAGGCATACTAGTGACACTTTGTTTGTATATGTATTCACACATGTATTATGTTCCCGGTTAATACAATTCTAGCATGAATAATAAACATTTATCATGATTATAAGGAAATAAATAATAACTTTATTATTGCCTCTAGGGCATATTTCCTTCAGGTACTTCGAATACCAAGGACGGCAATAGCAGGTCACGTCGCAACAAACATAAGCATCGTATTAACAGCGACAATACCGAGGATACGGTAGTCAATGCCGGATTCAAAGGATCTAAACCCGGTCAGCGGAAAAAGCCATTCAAAGGAAGCACTCTAGGCCCGTCCAGTTTGTACCGTATACTCGATCGCTCGTGTCAAATACACGGCACCCCCGACAAGCCAGCCAACCACACCAACAGGGATTGTTGGGTGTTCAAGAAGGCTGGCAAGTTAATTGCCAAAAACAAAGATAAGGGGCCACATAGCGATGACGAGGAGGAGCCGCGGCAGCCGAATACCGGAGGACGGAAGAGGTTCCCCCACAAGTGTGGACGGTGAACATGATATACGCAACCCACATCCCCAAGAGGGAGCGGAAGCGTGCGCTCAGGGATGTATATGCGTTGGAGCCATTCGCCCCAAAGTTCAACCCATGGTCCACCTGTCCGATCACCTTCGATCGCAGGGACCACCCCACTAGTATCCTTCATGGCGGATTCGCCGCACTAGTCCTAGACCCAATCATTGACGGAGTTCACCTCACTCGAGTCCTTATGGATGGCGGCAGCAGCCTGAACCTGCTTTATCAGGACACAGTGCACAAAATGGGTATAGACCCCTCAAGGATCAAACCCACAAAAACAACCTTTAAAGGCGTCATACCAGGTGTAGAGGCCCACTGCACAGGCTCAGTCACACTGGAAGTGGTCTTCGGATCCCCGGATAACTTCCAAAGCGAAGAGTCAATCTTTGATATAGTCCCGTTCCGCAGTGGCTATCATGCACTGCTTGGGCGAACCGCATTTGCGAGATTCAATGCGGTACCGCATTATGCATACCTCAAGCTCAAGATGCCAGGACCTCGGTGGGTCATTACAGTTAATGGAAACACAGAGCGCTCTCTCCGAATGGAGGAGCACACTGCTGCCCTCGCAGCAGAAGCACAAAGCAGCCTCTTAAGGCAATCCACTAGTTCGGCGATTAAGGACCCGGACAACTTCAAGCGCGCCCGGAGTAATCGACAACTGGACCGCCTAGCACGTTCCGAGCTCGCACAAAAATGCGGCCCCCACCCTGGTCCCAGCCAAACGGCGAAACCGGTGCCACGTGTATATAATTACGCATTAAAAATACCATGGGCACAGGCGGGGAAGGGGGCACGACTACGGCACGCCCCAAGACGCAGCTTAAACCGCACTAGGGGCTTCGCGCTTTGTTATTTTTCTCTCTTTCATGACATTAATCTCTGGAAACCCTGTCCGACAGCATGATTGCCGAACACATGATGCAACAACCAAGGAGGCAGAAAGCTACATCACACCACGGAACTCCCAGGTGGATTACGATAACGAGTGAAATACTTGCTTTAATATTATTCCTTAGCTTGCCCTTGGAGGGGACATAGTCCTACTTTTTGCTTATCGCACTACCTGTATCATTCTGCTTTAACGCACGTTTTTGAATAAACAATGCATTGCATTAAGGCTTTTATTGCATTCTTCTTATATATATATATATATATGTTCATTCATGACATCAAGCACCCGTACACTCTGGTACGGCCAATACGCTAGGGGCTTAAGCATACCCCATAATACAGCGTGAGAAGTCCGAACACTTTTGACAGTGCGGCACCCTGAACTTATAGCATTATATGCATCAGCTCCGAATCATGTCTTGGGTCAATAGTTGGGTTTGCCCGGCTCCCATGTTTTGGTACCTTACATTCCGCTATATCGGCTAAGGTAGCACTGGGAGAACTACTGTGATTGTGCCCCGGTTCTGCTGGGCTAAGCACCTCAGTAGAGAAAGCTAAAATTGAATGTCATGATAAGGCGAGAGACTGGTCGCTGTTCAAGAGGTTTTCGAGTCCTTAAAGACTTATGCCGCTTAGAGCAAGGAGTCGGCCCTGTCCGGCTTAAGGCGTGTATCGCGCTCCGAGTTCGGCCTTCCGAATACTAGGGGCTTCGCCGAAATTTAAAATTATAGAATTCTATGGTTAAGTGAGAGTGATAACGCATCATAGTCCGATTGTCTTGTTCGTTGTGCTGAGCACCTCCCTCAAAGGACCCAAAAATGGGAACAAGAGTGCTCAGGTTTATCCCGAACACCCCAGCACTCGCGGCATGGGGGCAGAAGCCGACGACTAGCCATCTCTCAGATTTGATAAACAATTGAACAGAAGGTAATATTTTAAATTCAAACAAGAGTTTCATAACGCATATGAACAAGTTTTCATAAATACAGGATTACACGAGCAAGTTTACTCAAATATTATATCTTTCGTACACTCGTCCGCTACGAGACGGGCACCCTTCAGGACACCCTCAGAGTACATCTCGGGGTGGCGATGCTCCTTGCCCTCCGGCGGCCCTTCCTTAATCAGCTTCACGGCATCCAGCTCGGCCCATTGCACCTTCACATGGGCGAAGGCCCGGCATGCACCTTCGATGCAGACGGACCGCTTGATGACTTCCAGCCATGGGCAGGCATCGACAAGCCGCCTCACCAGGCCGAAGTAGCTATTGGGAAGGGCGTCGCCAGGCCACATCCGGACTATAAAGCCCTTCATGGCCTGTTCGGCCGCCTTGTGCAGCTCGACCAGCTGCTTTAGCTGGTCGCTCATAGGCACCGGGTGTTCGGTCCCAGTATACTGGGCCCAGAACAACTTCTCCGTCGAGCTTCCCTCCTTGGCCCAGTAAAATTTCACGGCATTCGACACGCTGCGGGGCAAATCTGCGAATGCTCCTGGAGAGCTCCGGATTCAGGTAAGTAACAAGTAATTTACTTTCACATGCTTGCTTTGCATATAGAATGCCTTACCCGCCGCTATCTTCTTCATCGCATCAATCTCCTAGAGGGACTTTTGGGCTTCGGCCTTGGCATTCTTTGCGCTCTCGAGGGCCGCGGCAAGCTCGGACTCTCGTGTCTTCAAGTCAAGCTCCAACGCCTCGTGCTTCGTCACGAGAGCATAGAGCTCTTGCTGCACCTCGCCCACTCGAGCCTCCTACCTTTCCCACTCGGTGCACTCCTTGGCCGCTTTGTTTTCGGCCTCGGATAGCGCTTGCTTCAGGGTCGCCACCTCGGCCGTGGCCCCTGGCAAATTTACGGTGATCCTGTCATTTTGCAATCGCATTCTTTTTATATATCCATAGACTAGGTACTACTTACCTTTGTTCTCCTCGAGCTGCCTCTTAGCAAGGCCGAGCTCTTTCTGGGACCCTTCGAGGTCCTACTTTAATACGGCGACCTCCACAGTCAGTGCGGCAGAGGTCAGCAGTGAAGCCTGCATACGCATACATACATACTTATATTAGACTCCTGCGATACTGTTCGATCCTCTATTCGGCTTTTCTTTGTGAACACCGAACAGAGCATCAGGGGCTACTGTCTATGCGGTAATATTTTTCGTATATTTTAAATACTTACCTCAAAGCCTGTTAGAAGGCTGGCACAGGCTTCAGTCCGTCCGCTCTTGGCGGACTGAACCTTCTGGACCACCGCACTCATAATAGCGCGGTGCTCCTCGTCGATGGAAGCGCTGCGAAGCACTCCCAGCAGATTGTCCGGTGCCTCTAGATGGACAGAGGTCACCGGCACAGGCGTCTTGCCCCTCTTGGAAGGAGGCCGCCTGCCCGAGTCCGAAACCACTGGAGGTTCCGGCGCGGTGTTCGGCTAAGGGCCAAACTCGGAGCCCTCGGGGGCCTTGCTCTCTCTGCTCCCGGAGTCCGGAAGGTCGCTTTGAGGCGCCTCCGGGACTGTCTCCCCTCGACCCGGTGCCTCTTGAGACAACACCTCGGCGTTGTCTATAGGGCAAGGGGAGGTGGCGGTCGGAAGTGGATCGCTATCCATATCCGACGAGTCCAGGGAGCCGTCCGACGAAGATACGTCGATACAAGCTCGGGGCGGTCTGCATAATCACAATTCGGCGTTAGGAGAAGCAGTGCGACAAAGGAATGCTATGAGTTACTCTGGTATCCGAATACTTACGACTTCGCCAGGGGCTTGGCCCTGAGCAGCCACTCGTCTTCGCCTCCGGCGGCGGTGGTGGAACTGTCCGGAAGGAGAGTCCTTCCCTTCTTGGACCCTTCGGCCCCCCAGTTGGGGCGGCCTTCCTTTTCTTATCTCCCCCGACTGGAGGGGGAGCCTCTTCATCTTCCTCCTCGTCTTCGTGGGAGGAGTGCGCCAAGGAGTCATCGGACGATGAGTCCGATATCACCTGGCATCGGGAACTCTTTCGGGTTCCCTTGGCCTTCTTGGTCTTCTCCGGAACCCTGTAAGGAGCCGGAGTCAGCATCTCCGTCAGGAGAGCATCCGCATTGCCTTCGGGCAGAGGGTCCGGACAGTTGATCTGCTCCGATGCCTCCACCCAGTCCTGTCAAAGGCATGGGAGCTCAGACCTTGCACATGGTTAAGCTAGAATAAATAAATATCCTACTGGATGTATAGAACTTACCGAATGCGCTCGCCGCTTCGCGCTTAGTCCACGGTCCTCGGTGAGAGAGGGAGGGACCTCGGTGCCCTTGAACAACACCCTCCAGACGTCCTTGTGCGTCGTGTCGAAGAGCTCGCTCAGAGTTTGGTGCTGGGCCGGGTCGAACTCCCACAAGTTGAAGTCCCGTTGTTGACACGGGAGGATCCGGCGGATGAGCATGACCTGGACCATGTTGACAAGCTTGAGTTTCTTGCTTGCCATGTTCCGGATACATTTCTGGAGTCCGTCCAGCTCTACCGATGAACCCCACGATAGGCCCTTCTCTTTCCAGGAAGTGAGCCGTGTAGGGAATCCGGATCGGAACTCGGGGGCAGCCACCCAGTTGGTGTCGCGCGGCTCGGTGATGTAGAACCACACCGATTGCCACCCCTTTATGGTCTCCACGAAGGAGCCTTCGAGCCATATAACATTGGGCATCTTGCCCACCATGGCTTCGCCGCATTCTACTTGTTGGCCGCCCACCACCTTCGGCTTGATATTGAAGGTCTTCAGCCACAGACCGAAGTGGGCGCGGATGCGGAGAAAGGCCTCACAGACGACGATGAATGCCGAAATGTTGAGGATGAAGTTCGGGGCCAGATCATGAATGTCCAGCCCGTAGTAGAACATGAGACCACGGACGAATGGATGAAGGGGAAACCCCAGTCCGCAGAGGAAGTGGTGGAGGAAAACTACCCTCTCATGAGGTTCCGGGGTAGGGACGATCTGCCCCGCAGCGGGCAGCCGATGCGCGATATTCGCGGCTAAGTATCCGGCTCCACGTAGCTTTTTGATGTGTTCCTCCGTAACCGAGGAAGCCATCCACTTCCCTCCTGCTCCGGACATGTTTGGAGGAGGTTGAGGAGAAAGATGTGGACATGGGCGTTGGGGCTTGAGTGCGCAAGAACGGATGAGCAAGGAGGAAGAAGGCGTGCGTAGAGAAAGGTTAAACCTTATCCCTTTATAAGGGCGGCCGAAACTGTGCGCCCCCACTAGCCTGGTAAAACTCGCTTATCCCCCAAGCACCGTAATCGATGGCGCGGTTGGGTTACCCACGCCCGTATTGATGAGAATCCCGTGATAAGGGGAACACGATCTCTGCTTTGACAAGACGTGTCAAGAAACTGCCTAGCGTTGTGTGCGGGGCTAGTTAAAGGAAACGGTTCGAATAATCACCGGGCCATGATAAAACGTCATGTTTACAAAACGAGTCAGCAAATTAGATTTGTGGAAATATTATTCTCTCTACGGTGGTATGTGGAACTTATTTTGCAGGGTCGGACACTATCCTTGTATTCAGATTCTTCCGGGGTGTATTCAGTGGAGGAACCCGCCTTGCAATGCCGAAGACAACACTGCGTGCCGGACTCATCGTCATTGAAGCCTGGTTCAGGGGCTACTGAGGGAGTACGGGATTAGGGGTCTCCGGACAGCCGGACTATATCCTTTGGCCGGACTATTAGACTATGAAGATACAAGATTGAAGACTTCGTCTCGTGTCCGGATGGGACTCTACTTGGCGTGGAAGGCAAGCTAGGCAATACGGATATGTATATCTCCTCCTTTGTAACCGATCTTGTGTAATCCTAGCCCCCTCCGGAGGGTTTTAGTCCGTAGGACAACATACAATCATACCATATGTCGGGGATGTACCCCGCGGTATGACCAGGCCGGAAGTATGACCCGGCCGGACTTGGCACTTCACCGATGACCCGCCGGAGGACTGGCGACTCACGGGTCTGGCGGCTCACTGGTCAGACGACTTACAGATGACCCTGACGGCGGGTCACATAGAAGACTAGGCCCAAGGCCCAGTAGGCCGGCTCATATTATGGTGGGCCGACTTAAGACAGAAGGCATGAGGAATATTTCCTTTACGAGGAAGCAAGACCCGTACTTGTATCCGACTTGTAATAGAGAATAAGTTAGTTCTAATCCTAATAGGACTCTACATGTAAGCCGCCCCTTTAACTTATATAAGGAGGGGCAGGGCTCCCCAAAGAGGGACAAGCAACAAGAAACAATATCTAGGGCTAGACACAAAGAGGAGAGCTGGCTTACGGCGACTCCCTCATGATCATAATGAGACCTAGCCACAAACAACACGTAGGGTTATTACCGGATGATGTTTCCCGGGGCCCGAAGCTGTCTAAATCCTCGTCTTGTGTGTTGTGTCTCTCGATTCCGCTCAACCCCTTCAAGCTATCACATAGATGCGTTGGCCTCGCGACTAAGTCCTTACACTAGGACATCTGCCGTGACAATTCCACGACAGTTGGCGCCATCGTGGGGCTCGCGCACGGTGGTGTTGAGTTTTTGAAGGAAGCTTTTTAGGGATCGAGAAATTCGCGATTAGCCGGATGAAGATGAGCGGGCATGGAAGTATTACGCAGATGTTTCCCGGGGCCCGAAGCTGTCTAAATCCTCGTCTTGTGTGTTGTGTCTCTCGATTCCGCTCAACCCCTTCAAGCTACCATATAGATGCGTTGGCCTCGCGACTAAGTCCTTACACTAGGACATCTGCCGTGACAATTCCACGACAGTTGGCGCCATCGTGGGGCTCGCGCACGGTGGTGTTGAGTTTTTGAAGGAAGCTTTTTAGGGATCGAGAAATTCGCGATTAGCCGGATGAAGATGAGCGGGCATGGAAGTATTACGCAGAGTAACCCTGCGCGGGACAACTTTAGATAGAGCCGGCAAAGTCAATTTTCTGCGAGAAATTATGGTTTTTTCCATGTGCTGCCGCCACTGCGATTTTCCCGTCAAAGATCGATTCTGCTGCAAGCTGCTGTACGACGCTGCTACACCTGTACGTCGTCAAGACCAACAAGAGTTCCATCACGCGTGTCAGGTTCGGAAGCACGGACACGTCTCCACCTCAGCTGTTTCCGAGGCGCTCCCGACGTAGAGTACCAGTGGCCAGGAAATCAAGTCGGACTCCTGGCTCAAAAAGAAAGGAAAAGGGGGTTACTAGGACACGTGAGATACATCAGGGAAGTATTCCTTAATTGATTAGACACTTGAGCTAAAAGTTAAAAGTGAGCTGATCTAATTCTACTAGTACGATTCAGATTTTTTATTCCGTCTACGACCGAGGGCAGGTATCTGAGTCAATCGGGGAAGAGTTCAAGTACTACTACTGGATCATCAACAGGGAGAAAAGCGCATACTCCAAATTTCAAGACCACAGCCTTGGGCGCCACGTTTCACGAACAGGCTGTGCATGCATGCGCTGAAGCGTTTGCAGTTTAACAATAAAAAATAAAGGAGGACCACAACCCGGACGGGCGTGGGTTATCCACGGCCACCACAACTGGGTCAAACCTGCCTGGGTCAACCCGGCCGCTCCCCCACTGCTGTGGCTCTGTCATGGCCGATGCATCGCTCCGTCACCTCGCCCCTATGCCATGACCCGCTATTGCTGACGTATGCACAAGTCATCTTTTGTCCAAGAAAAACAGGACAATGGCTCACTGTTTATGGAGACATGACGAGATCATCTATCGTTCAAACGTCAGGATAGTCATGCAGGACAAAGGTGTTGTACAGCGGATATGGAGTGCGCATCAATATAACTCTGTACTGGCGTTCGTCCGTGTCATGTTGATTGACGGATACGTGTGCAAGTCGCCGCCCCCGCTGTTCGGTTCACATCCGTCCGCACCTGCGGCCGATTCTCTCGTCCATGCCAGCTTACAACGCCTGTGATCGACTCGCCCGCCCGCACTGGCTTACAACGCCGCGACCGACTTATCTGCCTGATCCCGCGGACGACTCGCCCGTGAGTAATTTCAGCTTCACCATAGATATCACCAACTCCATGGCGGATTATTTCCGGCCTAACATATCAGGTGATATCCATCTAAGTTTGTTTTATTAGCGCGTATTATATTTGTCAAAGAACAGTTTATCTTTGCTTTGGTCTGCAATATTGTTTATGCAGGACAATTGTTCGCTGCGAGAGTCGGGCTTACAATGTCGCGGCCGGCTCTCCCGTCCGCACTGGCTTACAAACACCGCGACCGTCTCTCGCGACCACGCCGGCTTACAACAAGGAGGACAATTTGCCCGTCCGCACCGACTTACAACGCCACGGCCGATTTATCTGTCTGTGCCGCCTCAGATGTTGCGGTCGTCTTTACGTCCGTCTCTCGTGGCCTGGTTTACATCGGCACACTGGGCCGCACTTATCTGGATGAGCTGTTTATTAAGTATGAGCAAGTCACTATTTGGGAAGCCCGGTTTTCTTCCAACAAATTGAAGGCAAATTATCATATATTATCAGCCGCCGTCTGCACTGGATGGTTCAATGGGCAGGCGTACAAGCCGTCGCCACTACAATTAGGTTAACTTCAAACAGCCAGTTGGAAGGAACCATTGACCGAGTTGCTGACACGGCTCATACGGGATCATTTATAACCCGCTGCAGTTACCTCAAATTTCTGTGGATTCACATCACGCTATCATTGTGCAGCGGATATGGAGTGCGCATCAGTATAACTCTGCACTGGCGTTCGTCCGTGTCATGTTGATTGACGGATACGTGTGCAAGTCGCCGCCCCCGCTGTTCGGTTCACATCCGTCCGCACCTGCGGCCGATTCTCTCGTCCATGCCAGCTTACAACGCCTGCGATCGACTCGTCCGCCCGCACTGGCTTACAACGCCGCGACCGACTTATCTGCCTGATCCCGCGGACGACTCGCCCATGAGTAATTTCAGCTTCACCATAGATATCACCAACTCCATGGCGGATTATTTCCGGCCTAACATATCAGGTGATATCCATCTAAGT
The DNA here is from genome assembly GCF_056163025.1 of Triticum urartu. NCBI lineage: Eukaryota > Viridiplantae > Streptophyta > Magnoliopsida > Poales > Poaceae > Triticum > Triticum urartu. Next base: position 421,554,549 of record NC_141877.1, on the reverse strand, counting down.
TTGTTTTATTAGCGCGTATTATATTTGTCAAAGAACAGTTTATCTTTGCTTTGGTCCACAATATTGTTTATGCAGGACAATTGTTCGCTGCGAGAGTCGGGCTTACAATGTCGCGGCCGGCTCTCCCGTCCGCACTGGCTTACAAACATCGCGACCGTCTCTCGCGACCACGCCGGCTTACAACAAGGAGGACAATTTGCCCGTCCGCACCGGCTTACAACGCCACGGCCGATTTATCTGTCTGTGCTGCCTCAGATGTTGCGGTCGTCTTTACGTCCGTCTCTCATGGCCTGGTTTACATCGGCACACTAGGCTGCACTTATCTGGATGAGCTGTTTATTAAGTATGAGCAAGTCACTATTTGGGAAGCCCGGTTTTCTTCCAACAAATTGAAGGCAAATTATCATATATTATCAGCCGCCGTCTGCACTGGATGGTTCAATGGGCAGGCGTACAAGCCGTCGCCACTACAATTAGGTTAACTTCAAACAGCCAGTTGGAAGGAACCATTGGCCGAGTTGCTGACACGGCTCATACGGGATCATTTATAACCCGCTGTAGTTACCTCAAATTTCTGTGGATTCACATCACGCTATCAACGCCAATGATATATACTTTCTGCTATGGTCAAATATGGAGAATCTTAAGCCAACTCCTTGAGTCGTCTTGAGACTCGGGGGCTACAATGGTATGCCTCGGTAAAATTAGCCGGTTTTCAATAAATTCAAGAACTCCGGATTATTGAAGGGAAAAGTAACCCGGCCCCGGAGATTACTGCTAGATCGATGAAAATTTAAAAGCCGTCAGAACATTTCCGGCTCAAAATAAGGACTTTGATTTAAAATCCGGTTCAAGAGACATCTTTCTCCCACAAAGTACTGAAGCTCACAAATCCGGTTCAAAATCTAGCCCAAGGTAAATTTGTCCCTCAAAATTTTTTGAAGCTTTCAAATCCGGTTGAAAGTTCCGGTTCAAAAAGAATTAATCTCTCGCAAGTTCGAGTTCTAAGAAAAATTAATGGTTGCCAAAAAGAACTTGCTGCCATGATGCGTGGTTCAAACATAGGTATCCTGCCTTACGGCTTATCTTATTATGGTCACTTGGGGGCTTCCTGCTCATCGAGCATAGCTGTCGGTACCCTCTTGATAGGTGCAATGCTAATACATGGTCACTTGGGGGCTTCCTGTTCAAACATAGGTCGTATTCGAACCAAAGAGAACATAGCTGTTGAAACCCTTTTGATCGGCACACTGCCAAACTCACTAGGGGGCTTCTTGATCGAATCCGAATCATAGCTTAACCTCTTTTGGGTCCGACGTGGATCGTATTCGAATCAGCGTCGTTAAACAACTCTCAAGGTCATTTGGGGGCTTCCTGTTCAAACATAAGTCGTATTCGAACCAAAGAGAACATAGTTATCGGTACCCTCTTGATCGGCAACGCCAAAGCCACTGGGGGCTATATGATCGTATTCGAATCTTAGCTCAACCCCTTTGGAACGGTTTTCTGATCGTATACGAATCAGAAGCCTTAAATTTTTTAAGTCTTTTTTGCGAACAATTTTGTTTTAACTTGAGACCTTTTTTTGGATTATATCTCAAATGTATATAAGTGTTTTATGCTTAACCCGGCTTGACTTTTGACTATAAGTCACCAGCTTATGATAATCATCATCTATGTGGAAGCATTGGCTTCTAAGGATTGGGTTATCACCCTTACTGCACAGGTCATGTAAACCGACAGTACAAATTCAATATCACAGTGGTTATATGTGAGGTATTATGACCCGCCCTGCGACAAACCGCCAAGGGTTCTTGTGATCTACTTGTGTGCAGGGTAAGACTACATTTGGGTCGTTACCCGCCCTGGCTCTTGACATTAAGTCGCCAGGGCATATGTTGTTTAAACTCTGTGCAGGATTTGTAGAATTATGACTTATATAAATGCTTCAGTCCAAGCTCATCACTGAAATTGGTGTCTCAAAAGGGTTATCAATTATTGATTTTCTCAAGGGCTATAGGCCATCGGGTTACAAAAATTCTGGCTTACAATGAATGCGCATTAAGTCGTCATCGGCCAAGAGCCGCCAGGTATTTAAACTCCGGATTTACTTGTCAACCGATGAGGTATTCAAATCTTTAAATAGCCAAAACTGGCTGGATTTTCATGATGACATTGAATGATTGAGGTTTTCATATCGGGTTATATTATTCAAATCTTGAATAGCCAACATGGCTGGATTTCTATTGTGATTATCAATAACCAGTGTTATGATTGAGGTTTTCAAAGTCACTTTAGCACAACGGCTATTATTTTTATCAATGGATATGATTTATTCTACAATGGAAGGAATAGTCCTGAGTCGCTGCAGGCTTACGACCCGGCACTTGGGGGCTACATTATTCAGATTGGGATTATATCAAATATGCAAGTCCCATGTCACTGCCAGCATGCACCATGGCACTTGGGGGCTAATGCAAAGTCATCTTTGCTCAATTTATTGAAGACCCGACTCATCACATTCTAAATGAGTTGGCCCTTGGGGGCTACCAATTGCTCCTGTCAAAATTTCAAGGTACACAAGCATTAATCCATTATTTTGAACGGTCCACTATTCAGTTGGTGGAGTACAAAGCTCTTAACCTTGTGGACGTGGGTTCAAGCCCCATGGTGGAGACTATATTATATGGTGTTATTATCAATTATATACAAAGTCCCAGCTCAGTATTATCTTATTAAGCCGGCCCTTGGGGGCTACACATTGCTGTTCAAATTTACATGGTTATATCTACAAAGTCCCTGCTCATTATTGCATAATGACCCGGCCCTTGGCGGCTACACTGGTTGAAGTTTTCATGAGCATAAAGCAATTACAAGTCCCAGGTTGCTGCAAGCATGACAACCCGGCACTTGGGGGCTACATGTGTGGAATATTCAAGGTTGCAACATTTATTGGAGCAAGTCTTAAAACATCACTTTGTTCTGCTCAAGACTTGGGGGCTACAGGTAATATGGATATAAGGGAGAAAAATCTTCAAATTATCAGTTTTGAGCAAATCAGGAGGATCAATTACATAAACCGGTGTCAACGACAATTATGACCCGGCATCGTCTATTTTATAATCCGGAAGTTTTTTGGTAATGATAAACCGGCAAGTTTTACATCTTCAAGCTGGCTGAATATCAAATAAGTATTTGAAGACCAAAATTATTTGTCCCGGCGCCTTGGAAGCCAACTCAAGTGGATTATTCTTCACAATATTTTTCTGTGAGAAACCAACATCAGCAGATTGAGTATGAAGCTAGCTTATTTGACCCGGATTTTCTAGATGAAGGAAATGACAATTGGACTTAAGGATAATCAGGTCCCGTATCAGGAGAATATTTAATCCGGAGCACAAGGAATTAAGGATGATCAGGTGCCGGCGTACAAGAATTTTTAACCCAGAACACAATCTGTCAAATTTGTTCTTGTGTTTGTTTTACAGGATCAGTTTAACATGGATAAATCCAAATTAAACTGGGGGCTAATGTCGGGGATATACCCCGCGGTATGACCAGGCCGGAAGTATGACCCGGCCGAACTTGGCGCTTCACCGATGACCCGCCAGAGGACTGGCGACTCACGGGTCTGGCAGCTCACTGGTCAGACGACTCACAGATGACCCCGACGGCGGGTGAGGGAGTCCTGGATTAGGGGGTGTTCAGGTAGCTGGACTATACCTTCAGCCGGACTCCAGGACTATGAAGATACAAGATTGAAGACTTCGTCCCGTGTCCGGATGGGACTTTCCTTGGCGTGGAAGGCAAGCTTGGCGATGTGGATATTCAAGATCTCCTGCCATTGTAACCAACTTTGTGTAACCCTAACCCTCTCCGGTGTCTATATAAACCAGAGGGTTTTAGTCCATAGGACAACTTCATCATACAACAATCATACCATAGGCTAGCTTCTAGGGTTTAGCCTCCTTGATCTCGTGGTAGATCTACTCTTGTACTACCCATATCATCAATATTAATCAAGCAGGATGTAGGATTTTACCTCCATCAAGAGGGCCCGAACCTGGGTAAAACATCGTGTTCCTTGCCTCCTGTTACTATCCGGCCTAGACGCACAGTTCAGGACCCCCTACCCGAGATCCGCCGGTTTTGACACCGACATTGGTGCTTTCATTGAGAGTTCCTCTGTGTCGTCGCTTTTAGGCCCGATGGCTCCTTCGATCATCAACAACGATGCAGTCCAGGGTGAGACTTTTCTCCCCGGATAGATCTTCATCTTCGGCGGCTTTGCACTGTGGGCCAAGTCGCTTGGCCACCTTGAGCAGATCGAAAGCTACGCCCCTGGCCATCAGGTCAGGTTTGGAAGCCTAAACTACACGGCTGACATCCGCGGGGACTTGATCTTCAACGGATTCGAGCCATAGCCAAGCGCGCCGCACTGTCTCGATGGGCATGATATAGCTCTGCCGCCGAACAGCGCCTTGGAGGCCGCACACGCATCGGTTCCGACCATTGATTCAGAGCTTACTGCGCCGATCGAGGATCAGCGGTTGGACGCTGCCTCAGGGGCTGCGATCTCAGAGGCGATCAAGCCGAACTCCAGCCCCGCACTCCGCATGGCCTGTGACTCCGAGGAGCCGGATTCCTTTCTGAACTCTGAGCCCCCCGCGCCCCTGCCGATCGAATCCGATTGGCCGCCGATAATGGAGTTCACCGCCAAAGACATCTTTCAGCACTCGCCCGTCAGCGACATCCTGAATTCTCTAAAGTCTCTCTATTTATCAGGAGAGCCCTGGCCGGACTACGGTCAGCAAGGATGGGATTCGGATGATCAAGAAATTCAAAACCCACCCACCACCCACTTCGTAGCCACTGTCGATGACTTAACCGACATGCTCGACTTTGACTCCGAAGACATCGACGGTATGGACGACGATGCAGGAGACAACCAAGAACCAACGCCTATAGGGCATTGGATAGCCACCTCATCTCACGATGTGTACGTGGTGGATACCCCTAAAGGAAGCAACAACGAGGAAAACGGGGATGGAAAGAGGGATCGATCTCTCGAAAAACAATCAAAGCGTCGGCGTAAACGCCGACCCAAGCCCCGCCTCGATAAAGACCCAGCCATAGAGCAGGATGAGCCGGTAGACTACGAGCATGCCTTAGAGCAACCGTCCCAACAGGACAACCCCGATAGAGAAACCGAACATCCCTCCCCCGGCGAAAATGGCATTCCGGACGACCCTACGCCGGACAAGCCCACGAAGCAGAAGAACCTCCACAAATGGCTCGTTGCAACCGCACGCAGCCTGAAAAAGCAGAAGCGAAAGCTAAAAACTGCGGAAGATGCACTCAGGATCAGATGGAGTAAAGTAATCAATACCGCAGACAAATACGGCGACAGTCGCCGCACTAAAAGCTATCCGAAGAGAAAGCTACTGCCTGAATTCGACGAGGAGGCCTTAGAGCCCTCGCATTCCAAAAGTGAGAAAGCCACACGGTCAGATAGACGACCCCATGGCCAGCATAAAGCGGCAAGCAGCGCCGCACTTAAGCCGGCATGCGACCCACTTAAGGAGTCGCATCATGGCCCAGCTAGGTCCATTTACGGGCCAAGAAAGCAAGCTCTCGTAAGCAATGCAATAAAGCCATTATCAGAATCCGGCACACCAAAATACAGGGGTGCCGCACACCCCCTATGTTTCACCGATGAGGTCCTGGATTATGAATTTCCAGCAGGATTCAAACCCGTAAACATAGAGGCATATGATGGAACAACAGACCCTGGAGTCTGGATCGAGGATTATATCCTCCACATACATATGGCTAGAGGAGATGACCTCCACGCCATAAAATACTTACCCCTCAAGCTTAAAGGGCCAGCCCGGCATTGGCTCAAAAGCCTTCCTGAAAACACAATCGGAAGTTGGGAAGAGCTCGAGGACGCTTTCCGAGCAAATTTCCAAGGGACTTATGTCCGCCCTCCGGATGCAGACGATCTTAGTCACATAACTCAACAGCCCGGAGAGTCAGCTCGGCAATTCTGGAATAGATTTCTTACTAAAAAGAATCAGATAGTCGACTGTCCGGACGCTGAAGCCTTAGCGGCTTTCAGGCATAATGTCTGAGACGAATGGCTCGCCAGACACCTCGGCCAAGAAAAGCCAAGAACAATGGCCGCTCTAACAAGCCTCATGACCCGCTTTTGCGCAGGAGAGGACAGCCGGTTGGCAAGATGCAGCACCAGTGACCCAAGTACATCTGAAACTAGGGATGGAAACGGAAAACCGCGACGCAATAAGGACCGTCGCCGGACTAAGGAAAAAAGTCCGAAGAGCACGGCAGTCAACGCCGGATTCAAAAGCTCATGACAGAATCAGAAAAAGCCGCCCCTCCAAGATAACAGGGACGACCTATCCAACCTAAACAAAATCTTGGATAGGATATGTCAAATACACAACACTCCCGGAAAGCCTGCTAACCATACCCACAGAGATTGTTGGGTTTTCAAACAATCCGGCAGACTCAACGCCAAACACAAGGGGCTCGACACACCAAGCGAAGATGAGGACGAACCCCAAAAGTAGAGTACCAGGAAACAAAAGAATTTTCCACAAGAAGTAAAAACAGTAAACTTACTCCACATAACAAAACGTGCGGCGCCCATAAAGGTACGTGCCCCACGGCCTATCCCAAAGGAATCCCGCCACTGGTTGTCAAAACCAATCATCTTCGATCATCTGGATTATTCTAGAAGTGTCAGGAACCCAGGCTGGACTGCCCTGGTACTCGATCCAATAATTGGCGGACTCCAGTTTTCAAATGTCCTTATGGACGATGGCAGCGGACTCAACCTGATATATCAGGACTCAATCCGCCACATGGGGATCGACCCAAAAAGAATTCGCCACAGCAAAACCTCCTTTCAAGGAGTAATGCCAGGTCCGGACAGCCATTGCATGGGTTATCTCCGGCTCGAGGTTATTTTCGGCTCTGCCGATAACTTCCGTCGCGAAAAGCTGACTTTCCACATCGTCCCATTCTCAAGTCGCTATCAAGCACTACTAGGACGCGAAGCTTTCGCCCGCTTTAACGCAGTACCGCATTATGCATCTCTTACGCTTAAGATGCCCGGTCCACGCGGCATCATCTCCTTAAAGGGGAAGCAATGAGAACACCTCCCCCAAACAGAGGATTGTGCGGCCGCTTTAACAGCCCCACAATACAATGGCTTCACCAGCCAGAACATCGGAACAGGTCATTAAGACCATGGACACGGATAGACGAGTCCGGCACAAAAGTATTGTTGATAAAGGCTTAGTGGCCATATACCCCTGCACTAGGGGCTTCACACGTATAAAATAAGAGACAATAAAGCTCATTTTTTCATATTTTACTTTACACTTTGTTTATTTCATATAACTTTTGTTCGGCACGCCCCTTTTTCAACTCAGTTGCTCTCTTTTTACAGATGAACGTCGTGCTGCGCCCGTCTAGGATACGGCACAACGGAGACACAGGCACAGACGTGCAGTAGGGACCCGTTCCAAGGATTCTTTTCAGATTAAGACCATGTGTAAACCTTTTTTACTGTCTCTTGTTGATACACATCCCCTGGTTCTATGACCAAGGAGGAGGCTGGCGTCTTGGCATGTGGCCACGTCAGAATTCTTGCGCATACCTGGACACTAGGGGCCTATACCTCAGAGCGTCACCTCGCCCGCTCTCATAAAGACCAAATACCTTAGGGAGTGTTCGGCGTCGCGAGTTTGACCTTATATGCATCAGCTCCAAGTCATGATTTTGGTCAAATGTTGGGTTGCCCGGCTCCTGTGTTCGGCCGCCTTACGTTCCGCTCTATCGGCTAAGGCGGCACCAGGAGAACTACTGCGATTGTGCCCTGGTTCGGCCAGGCGAGCACCTCAGTAGAGAAAGCCGAAAACCGACTGTCATGATATGGCGTGAGACTGGTCAACCACTCGATGACTCTCCGGAATCTGTAGGATTCCTCCACATTAACGAAGGGCCGTTTCCCGGCTAGGCACATACGCGCCCCAAATTCGGGCGAGCGCAGTCGCCACCAGGGGCTACCTAAATAGTCCCATTGTCAAGCTCCTATGGCTAAGTGAAAGTGTTAAAGCATTATAGTTCGGTTGCCTAGCTCGCTGCGCTATCACCTCCTTTGTAGGACCAAGACGTTGGATTAAGTGTGAAAATGCGCCTTCTGCGAGCACCCCCGCACTATGTGCGTGGGGGCTGAAGCCAACGACTGGAATCTTTCAGATTTTGTACATATATCTTAAAACGGCCGCACAGGAGGTGTTCCAAATACTTGAAGGCACAAGTATAAAAGGCTACTACAATTCATCAAAATATTGCTTTATAATTACATATGCTATCAGAACATAGCATCCTTCGAGCACTGCATCTCTATTACACGAGCGCCTTCAAGGACTTCCTGAAAATAGTGCTCAGAGGGTACTCGGCTTTTGTCCGAATCTCGGGATGCAACAACGGTGGTCTCCATCTCTGCCCAGTATGTCTTGACACGGGCAAGAGCCATCCGTGCGCCCTCTATGCATGCTGACCTCTTCATCACATTGATACGTGGCACCGCGTTAAGGAATTGCTGCACCAAGCTGAAATAACTCTTCGGCTCCGATCTCCCCGGCCACAGATGACCCATGACGTACTTCATGGCGAGTCCGGACAATCTATTCAGTTCGGCCCATTAAGCCAGACGATCGTCCACTGCCAGTGGACGCTCTGGATTCTGGAACTACGACCAGAAAAGCCTTTCCACTTCGCGATCTTCTTGATCTCGAAAGTATTCGGTCGCATCAGCAGCACTCGCTGCCAAATCCAGATAGGTGTCCTCCGCACTCCACATCCGGTCCAACGGAGCAAACTTCGGATCACAAAACTTCCTCCGCAGCATAAAGGGCTTTCCAGCCGCAATCTGTCCGGCCTGACGCAGCTCCTCCTTCGCAGCTCTCATCGCAGAGCGAGCATCCTTGGCATCAGCAACGGCCTTCTCTAAGTCCGTATGTCTCGCCCGGTCTTCTTTCTCAAGAAACTTTCAACGGTCAGCAGCACTTTTTAACTTCACGGCCATCACGGCCATCTCCTTCTTGCTTCGGCAGTGAGCAGCCTGTTCAGCTCTCAGCTCTTCAAGGGCCTTCTCGGCAGCCGCATCACTTTTCCTGGCTTGTTCCTTAGCTCGGGCAAGTTCCGCCCGAAGACTCTCCACGGCGGCCGCACCATCTGCGTCAAGCACACACATTGTAAGATACTGGCATAAAGCTCCTCTTACCAGATGCCGCCCGAGGAATTGCATACCTTGAGCCTCATCAAGCCACTCGTTGACGAGCGCGATGTCGGCATCTGCCACGTCAAGTTGCCGCTTTAGTTCGGAAAAATCATCAGTTCGGCTCGATTCCGGACACTTCGCCACCTGTATACAAAGGCGACATTTTAGACCTGGGATTATGATCCTCTGCGCGCCGTCAATTTTGACAACGCACAGAGTCTTAGGGGCTACTATCTACACAGGGCGCATCTTGTTTATGCGCAACTGACAAAGAAGTACATTATCAAACGTACCTCAAAACCCGTCAGCAAACTTCTGACGGCCTCATGCAATCCGCTTTCCGCGGACGAAATCCTTCCAATCACCGTACCCATCAATGCACGGTGCTCCTCTGAGATAGAAGCTCGCCCCAGCAGAATCATCAGCTCCTCCGACCGCGCATCGGACGGTGCCGGACTCGTCCTATGACCTCCATCGAAGGCCGGATGCGGAGAACCTTGTGGGGACATATGGCTACCTTCCACCCCTGCCGGATTCGGAGAAACCCTCCGCAACGACACCTCAGGGTCGCCCGCCTCGCTAGGCGGTACGGCAGGGGGAGGTGTTCCACTCTCCATCATCTCCGGAAGAAGATCCCCCGAAGACGAGCTCTGCTGAGAAGGGCTGAGGTCCGAGCTACAAAGTAAAATTTCGGTTAATCTTCTCAGATGAAAAGCAAGGATTTCTCTCATCCCTCTAAAGGAAAATCTTTCTCTACTTACGGCTCGTTGGAGGGCTGATCCCTTTGAGGGCGTAGTTCAGCCGAGGATCTCCCCGACGTCGGACCCTCTGACGAGGACTTTTCCCCCCGCTTTGAGGCCATGGTCTCCGGGTCGTCAGAGGCGGCCCTCTTCTTCCCCTTAGGAGAGGAATTGTCGGTTCTTCCCTTCGGAGCAGCCTCCTTCGAGGAGGCCATAGTTTCCTTGTCCTCCCCCTCACTTCCCTCCAAAGGCACGATCTTCAACATCCTGACTAGCACGGGATCCGGCCTGGTCTCAGGAAGGGGAGCCGGACACCTGATCAGCTTTGCCTTCGCTATCTACTCCTGTTTAAAAGGACAACCCTTTTAGGGGCGAATTTATGACAATTTTATGGATAGCGAGTCTGGGCACAAGGTTACTTACTTGAGTATCCGGGCGATTGCAGCTTAAACCTGCGTCCTCGATCAAATCCGGACACATTGCTTGTGATCCGAAGAACATTTTATACATCTCCACGGGCGTTGCGCCCATAAAATGCTGGAGAGCTCGTGGTCCCTCCGGATTAAACTCCCACAGACGAAGGGAGCGACGTTTGCCGGGCAGTGTTCGGCGAATCAGCATGACCTGTGTCACCTTGACCAGGTTGAGGTCTCTTTCTAAGAGATCCCTAATGCGGCCCTGCAACAAGGGCACGTCTTTGGATAACCCCCAATCTAATCCTTTGTTGACCCATGACACTAGCCGTGGTGGGGGGCCCGAGCGAAAGGCAGGAGGTGCCACCCACTTGGTGCTCCTGGGAGCGGTGATATAGAACCACTCTCGTTGCCACAAGCCGAGCTCCTCTTGAAAGGAGCCCTCGGGCCATGGAGCATCATCATTCTTACTTATGACAGCGCCTCCGCACTCTGCGTGCCGTCCCTCGATCATCTTCGGCTGCACTCCAAAAGTCTTGAGCCATAATCCGAAGTGAGGAGTAACACGGAGGAACGCTTCACACACAACGATGAATGAGGAAATGTGGAGGATGGACTCCGGGGCTAAGTCATGAAATTCCAGCCCATAATAGAACATCAGCCCCCTCACGAAGGGATCCATCGGGAAGCCTAACCCCCGAAGGAAGTGAGACATGAACACTACACTCTCACCGGGCTGGGGACTGGGAATAGCCTGCCTTTGAGCAGGCAACCTATGCAAAATTTCGGCGGTCAAGAACTTAGCCTCTCTCAACTTTAGCGCGACCTCCTCCGTGATGGAGGAGGGCATCCATCGGCCTTGAAGGTCGGAACCGGACATTGTCGAAGGTCCGAAGCGCCTGGAATCTGGAGCCTAGGGTGTTGGAACTCGAGGCGACGGGCGAACTTGTTTTGAGATTGGAGAAAAGGAGTAAGGCCTTGGTCTCTTTATAAGAGGTTGAATACCAGGAGCCCTCCCCGTAACCGTTTGGGACTCGCCTTTAATCGAGAAGACATGCTAACGGGCACGATTGGGTTACCCACGTCCGTATTGATGAGAATCCCATAAATAAAGGGGACATGATCTCTGCTTTGACAAGACGTGCCAAGGAAACCGCCTCGCAAAACACGTTGAGGTGGAAAAGTGAAAACGATTCGAATAAAGGCTTGGCCGTAGTGTGATGTCACGCTACGGAATACGTCAGCAGATTAGATTTGTGTTAATATTATTCTCTCTGTGGCAATACGTGGAAACTTATTTTGCAGAGCCGGACACTACTCTTGGTGTTTACAAACTTTTATGAAGAATTTGGAGGAGGAACCCGCCTTGCAATGCCGAAGACAATCTACGCGCCGGACTCGTCGTCATTGAAGCCTGGTTCAGGGGCTACTAAGGGAGTCCTGGATTAGGGGGTGTTCAGGTAGCCGGACTATACCTTCAGCCGGACTCCAGGACTATGAAGATACAAGATTGAAGACTTCGTCCCGTGTCTGGATGGGACTTTCCTTGTCGTGGAAGGCAAGCTTGGCGATGCGGATATTCAAGATCTCCTACCATTGTAACCGACTTTGTGTAACCCTAACCCTCTCCGGTGTCTATATAAACCGGAGGGTTTTAATCCGTAGGACAACTTCATCATACAACAATCATACCATAGGCTAGCTTCTAGGGTTTAGCCTCCTTGATCTCGTGGTAGATCTACTCTTGTACTACCCATATCATCAATATTAATCAAGCAGGACGTAGGGTTTTACCTCCATCAAGAGGGCCCGAACCTGGGTAAAACATCATGTTCCTTGCCTCCTGTTACCATCCGGCCTAGACGCACAGTTCGGGACCCCCTACCCGAGATCCGCCGGTTTTGACACCGACAGCGGGTCACATAGAAGACTAGGCCCAAGGCCCAGTAGGCCGGCTCATATTATGGTGGGCCGGCTTAAGACAGAAGGCATGAGGAATATTTCCTTTACGAGGAAGCAAGACCCGTACTTGTATCCGACTTGTAATAGAGAATAAGTTAGTTCTAATCCTAATAGGACTCTACATGTAAGCCGCCCCTTCAACTTATATAAGGAGGGGCAGGGCTCCCCAAAGAGGGACAAGCAACAAGAAACAATATCTAGGGTTAGACACAAAGAGGAGAGCCGGCTTACGGAGACTCCCTCATGATCATAATGAGACCTAGCCACAAACAGCACATAGGGTTATTACCGGATGATGTTTCCCGAGGCCCAAAGCTGTCTAAATCCTCGTCTTGTGTGTTGTGTCTCTCGATTCCGCTCAACCCCTTCAAGCTACCACATAGATGCGTTGGCCTCGCGACTAAGTCCTTACACTAGGACATCTGCCCTGACAATTCCACGACACCATAGGCTAGCTTCTAGGGTTTAGCCTCTCCGATCTCGTGGTAGATCAACTCTTGTAATACCCATATCATCAAGAATAAATCAAGCAGGACGTAGGGTTTTACCTCCATCAAGAGGGCCCAAACCTGGGTAAAACATCGTGTCCCCTGCTTCCTATTACCATCTGCCTTAGACGCACAGTTCGGGACCCCCTACCCGAGATCCGCCGGTTTTGACACCGACACCTGTATTTACAAGAAAGTGAGTGGGAACACTACATCCTTTCTGATAAGTATATGTGAATGACATATTGTTTATCAGAAGTGATGTAGAATTTTCTGGAAAGCATAAAGGAGTGTTTGAAAGGAGTTTTTCAAATAAATACCTTGGTGAAGCTGCTTACATATTGAGCATCAAGATCTATAGAGATAGATCAAGATGCTTGATAAGATTTTTCAATGAGTATATACCTTGACAAGATTTTGAAGTAGTTCAAAATGGAACAGTCAAAGAAGGAGTTATTGCCTGTGTTGCAAGGTGTGAAGTTGAGTAAGACTCAAAACCCGACCACGGCAGAAAATAGAAAGAGAATGAAAGTCATTCCCTATGCCTTAGTCATAGATTCTATGAAGTATGCTATGCTGTGTACCAGACCTATTGTATACATTGCCATGAGTTTTGCAAGGGGGTGCGATAGTAATCCAGGAGTGGATCACTGGACAGCGGTCAAAGTTAACCTTAGTTACCTAAGAGGACTAAGGAAATATTTCTCGGTTATGGAGGTGATAAAGAGTTCGTCATAAAGAGTTACGTCGATGCAGGCTTTTACTTCAATCCAGATGACTCTAAGTCTCAGTCTGGATACATATTGAAAGTGGGAGCAATTAGCTAGAGTAGCTCCGTGCAGAGCATTGTAGATGTAGAAAATTTGCAAAATACATACGTCTCTGAATGTGGCAGGCCCGTTGACTAAACTTCTCTCACAAGCAAAACATGATCACACCTTAGTACTCTTTGGGTATTAATCACATTGCGATGTGAACTAGATTATTGACTCTAGTAAACCCATTGGGTGTTAGTCACATGGAGATGTGAACTAATCACATAAAGATGTGAACTATTGGTGTTAAATCACATGACGATGTGAACTAGATTATTGACTCTAGTGCAAGTGGGAGACTGAAGGAAATATGCCCTAGAGGCAATAATAAAGATGTTATTCATATTTCCTTATATCATGATAAATGTTTATTATTCATGCTAGAATTGTATTAATAGGAGACTTGATACATGTGTGAATACATAGACAAAATAAAGTGTCCCTAGTATGCCTCTACTTCACTAGCTCATTCATCAAAGATGGTTAAGTTTCCTGACCATAGACATGTGTTGTCATTTGATGAACGGGATCACATCATTAGGAGAATGATGTGATGGACAAGACCCATCCATTAGCTTAGCATGTTGACCGTTCAGTTTTATTGCTATTGCTTTATTCATGACTTATACATATTCCTTTGACTATGAGATTATGCAACTCCCGGATACCGCAGGAACACCTTGTGTGCTACCAAACGTCACAACTTAATTGGGTGATTATAAAGATGCTCTACATGTGTCTCCGATGGTGTTTGGTGAGTTGTCATAAATCGAGATTATGATTTGTCACTCCGTGTATCGGAGAGGTATCTATGGGCCCTCTCGGTAATGCACATCACTATAAGACTTGCAAGAAATGGGACTAATGAGTTAGTTACGGGATGATGCATCACGGAACGAGTAAAGAGACTTTCCTGTAACGAGATTGAACTAGGTATGATGATACCGACGATCGAATCTCGGGCAAGTAACATACCGATGACAAAGGGAATGACGTATGTTGTTATGCGGTTTGACCGATAAAGATCTTCGTAGAATATGTAGGAGCCAATATGAGCATCCAGGTTCCACTATTGGTTATTGATCGGAGATGTGTCTCGGTCATGTCAACATAGTTCTCGAACCCGTAGGGTCCGCATGCTTAAAGTTCGATGACGATTTATATTATGAGTTATGTGATTTGATGGACAAAGTTTGTTTGGAATCCCGAATGAGATCACGGACATGACGAGGAGTCTCGAAATGGTCAAGAGGTAAAGATCGATATATTTGAAGGCTATATTCGGACATCGGAATGGTTCCGAGTGATTCGGGTATTTTTCGGAGTATCGGAGAGTTACGGGAATTCGCCGGGGGAAGTTAATGGGCCTTATTGGGCTTTAGTGAAGAGAGGGAAGAAGGGCCACGAGGTGTCGCGCACCTTCCCCCTGCCCAAACCGAATTGGACAAGGGGTGGGGGCGTGGCCCCCCTTTCCTTCTCCCTCTCCCTCCTTTCCTTCTTTCCTACTCCGAAAAGGAAAGGAAATCCTACTAGGACTTGGGAGTCCTACTAGGACTCCCTACACTTGGCGCGCCCCTAGGAAGGCCGGCCTCTCTCCCTCCCTCATTTATATACGTGGGCAAGGAGTACCCCAAAGGCACTCCAAGATTTGTCTTAGCCGTGTGCGGTGCCCCCCTCCACAGTTACACACATCGGTCATATCGTCGTGGTTCTTAGGCAAAGCCCTGCGCCAGTAACTTCATCATCACCATCGCCATGCCGTCGTGCTGAAGGAACTCTCCCTTGTCCTCAACTGGATCAAGAGCTCGAGGGACGTCATCATGCTGAACGTGTGTTGAACATGAAGGTGTCGTACGTTCGGTACTTGGATCGGTTGGATCGTGAAGACGTTCGACTACATCAACCGCGTTACTAAATGCTTCTGCTTTCGGTCTATGAGGGTACATGGACACACTCTTCCCATCTCGTTGCTATGCATTTCCTAAATAGATCTTGCGTGATCGTAGGAATTTTTTTGAATTACTGCGTTCCCCAACACTCGGAGATATGGATGAACCTTGGTATGTGTAGGATATAAAACGTTATTGTGGATATGAGATACCGTGTTGAATGCTTAGTTTAGTAACTTCGTGAATGTTGTGAAGGGGGCCCACTCAGCATTTGTGCCTTGTTGGCACGAAGTATATCACTGCCATTGTAAAGGTTTAGGACACGGATGTAATTCAAGGTGATGGTAAAAGCCTACTGCTTAGCCTTTGCAATTGACCGGGTAATTATGGAGAACCCATAGAGAGGTCCCATCCACGTGGAAACCCTTAATTATCATGAGTTGTATCCCTCTAGGGAGACAATGATGGTGGCGTGCGTGGAACAAAGTCTACTTCGAGTAGAACGTGTACTGTACCCGGATCCGCCCAGCATAATGCTCAACAGTGGCTCAAGTATCCGGTCCATACTATGCTTATGCATATGTGTGCTAGAAAAATACATATGGGGATTCCGGACTCCCTGAGAACACCTTTTTATTCTGTTGTTTCACTAGTCATTTAAATCATTACACTTCCTTTACCTTTATGTTATTTAGGTACAAGTCACAACACTACTCAACAACCATTTATATCCGCCATCACTCTGCTTTGGGTCTATGATTATCTGAAGAAACAAAAATACATAATTCTCTACAAGAGGCAAAAGTCTGATTCCTGTGCTCCCTGTGGGATCGATACTCTTACTTTGAAAAGTCTACAACTAAATTTTGTGCACTTGCAGGCTATCAGGGTGTATATATAGGAGCTCTCCCAAAGCCTCCTCCGTAGATGCATCTCTTTTCTTTTGATCCAAGGGCTCTAGATGAGCAAAATGCTATCCCAATACCTTCCTTGGTCTCCAAAGAAGTCTTGGAACAAATAGGGACAAAATCCATGAAGTATCGCGTGCGATCTGGGCGATTTCGCATCTTTCTGGGCCTACTATGACAACCGGTCGTACCGGACACCGTCTCTTTGCTTTGGGCCCCTTTAGTAAATTGGTCGTCGTTTCTTCATACAAACCTTGATTTTGACATTCGTGGACTCTTTGGATTCATATGAATGACGCTGATGCACTTGGGGTGTTGAATTTTCGACTTGAGCACTCTAAAAAATTGTGATATTTGACACTTCAAAATGACTATGTCTAGTGCATGGAAGTTCCCCATATTGATCCCAAACTTGGACTTTTCATCGTGCTTAGTCTATGGTTGTTCCAAAACACCTGTAGGCACAACAAAATAAAGGAACTAACAAAAACTATAAACTATGCAATGCTCACAATGGAAAAAGTAAAAACTGAAAATCACGCATATTGGACATGTACTTGGTTCAGTGGGACATGATATATGGAGATAATATGTAACAAATGAGCTCCAAAAATGTATATAAATAGAGCCATCATGACACGAACAAGGAAGGCCTGCAGAGCTGCAGGAGACTAGGGCTCGGTGAAGCCAAACCATGATAGGAGCTGGAGGCATCAAAGTCTGAGAATTAGAGCTGGCCGGTCTTGGCTGCAAGAGGGAGTGGGCGCCGGTGTCGGAGTGGCAGCCGAAACGACGAGCATTAGGGGAGGAACGCTAGGGGTATACTCAAATGACTTTGTTATGCTAGGATATTGGTGTGTGTTAAGTACTAGAATACCTTCGGAGCAATTTTGGATCTTTAGTTGTTCCTGGTGTTTCATACTTCAACCCCATTTTTTGCAAGAAGGATCCAATTTGTTATAAAAGTTTATGAGAAGTACAAAGCACCACAAACATAATAAAAATTATATGAGGATTCTTGAACCATCGAACAATCACTACCACCGCCAAAACGAGCCGTCGACACGCCATTGTCGCCACTCCCCTATCAGAGCCGACCTGACCTTATTGATGACATCCAAGAAATAGTCATGCGTGTGCCCGTAAGGACCAGAGGCATGGAGATACAGTCATCACCATTGAACCTTTCAATCGGTCTGAAGCGCAGGTCATCAAATCTCGCCATCGTGCACGCACGATGAGAAATCCTAACCACTTTATCCTAAGGAGAAGCCAGAGATCTATGTCGGAGCTCTACCGATCCGTCTAGATGGACAAACTTGAGGAGGATCGGAGTCCAAAAGGTGAGTTCGACGAAGAAGCGTCGCCGTCCGCCCTAGCGCCACATCTGCAAGGACTAAAAAATCCGAACCTAAACTACTATCCGGGTCCGAGGCACCATGATTCCCCTCTCCACCATTGTCCGCTTGAGTAGTAGGCCAAGGTAAGGGGAATCCACAAGCTCACGACGGAATGTGGAGGGGACGAGTTTTCCCCAGCCGCCATTTACGAGTGGAAGGGAAGGTTTCATTCTTCAACCTTTAGATGTTTCCAAACCTTAATACAATGTTGTTACAGTACTAGAGTATGCCTTTAGAATGGCCATATGTTTACCATTTTACAATTGGTGATAAATTGTTTTCCACTGTTTCTTCATAGCTCGCACATTTTCCGCGGAATCAGTTTCTTGGGTGTTGGGACAATCAGGTTCTTCGTTGGAATGTTCACACTGAACTGCCTGGTTCAGAAATAATTTTTATTCTCTTAGTTGGATACCGCCATGATTCATTCCTTTAGTTTTTATGACTGTCCCATTTTACCTTTATTTATTTATATCCACACTGGTACCATGTTTCCTCACTAGGATGGCAATGTACTTATCATTTCAAAAGCTACCTTGAAAAATTCTATATTTTGATATGCATGCCACTTTCACTGATTATACAACTAATATTTTGACCACCGTTGCGGACCGGAATTAGCCGAAGTGGAACATGCGGTGCAGGATTATATACATCCAGGCACTCTTTTGTGGACTGGGCTGCGAAACGGATAACCCTGATTTAAATTCATTAGAGCAACTTTAATGGGACGATCCATTTCGTTTACCTGCGTCCGTTTGGATCGGCGCGGACACAAAAGTCGGCTCAACGCGTCGATCTAAACGAATGCGCGTCCGCTTGACGTCCGCCTGCCGACCCATTCTCGACCCATTTTTGAGCCGGATTTGCGTCGGCACGGACACGAGGCAGACGCACGCGCGCCTACTCCTCTTCTCGGGCCCGCCGGTCGGTGGCAGCCACCATCATTTTCCCCAAAAAACCCTCCCGCCCGCGTGCTCCCGCCCCACACCCCGCCATGGAGGACGCCATCAACCTCGACGCCGCCACCGGCCTTGCCTCCCTCGCCTCGTCCGACGCCCCCGCCCCCGCCGGAAAAGGCAAGCCTCGTGCCCCGCGCAAGACTGTTGTTGCGGCCAAGCCAAAGAAGCCGCTGACGTCCGCACAACGGGCAAGGGAGTCAGTCAAGAGGAAGGACTGGAGGCACGTCGCAGACGCGAGGGATGAGGCCGCCGTCGCAGCCGCCGCGCGGCAGGAGGTCACCAACGCCCGCGTCCCGACAGCAACGAGGGAGACGCTCTACATGCTAGGGTTAAAACCCTGGCCAGCACGGCCTCCTCAACGCCGCCGCCGTCGCCGCAGCCAGCACCGGCTCATTGGCGTTTCCTCGGATGATGCTGCCCGACTCGCCCCGCGCGTCGGCTTGCAACCCGGTGCCTGGCTTCCACGTGTACCCGCAGGCCTCCCGCCTCTTCGGGGAGTGCTCGCCCAACGTGAGCGTGGTCGCGCCTTCCACGCCCGCACCCGCAACCATCGACCTCAACGCCACCCGGGTGGCCGGTGGTCGTCGTCCGATGGCGCGAGGAAACGCGCGCGGCAGACGCCGGCCGGTGTAATACCGGAGGCCCGCAACCTATTCGAGTGAATGTCATCCGCCGTCGACGAGGACTACATGCAGAACCTCATCTTCGAGGGCGGTGCGCCGACCGCTGGCTACGACCCCGATGAGACACAAAGCCAGGACGGCCGCGGGGTGTTCACGCCGGCCGCTGGCTATGATCCCGATCAGGGGACCTTCATGCGTGATCAGGTCGGCATCGACTTGGACAGCTTCCCACTCGACCACGAGTTCCCGGACGACTACGGGCTAGAGGAAGAGGACGAGTGCGACATCAAAGTGGAGCCATTATTCGAGGACGAGCTCGCCAACCAAGTCGCCGGTCCTAAGCCGAAGCGCAAGAGCAAGCGCACGAAGGCATACACGGAGGCCGAGGACAAACTTCTTTGCGAGTGTTGGCGAGACATTGGACAAGACCCCAAGACGGGCGCCGAACAAAAGCATTCAACCTTTTGGATGCGTGTCCACCGAGAGTTTCATGAGCGCAAGAAGTTTCCGCCTTACCAACTTGTGAGCACGCGCGGTGGGTGTCCATTTCCATGCGATGGAGGGTGATCCAACAAGAGTGCAACAAGTTTTGCGCCACTCTTGAGAGCTTCAAGGCCCGCCCCATGAGCGGCATCGACATGCAAGACATGGTATGCTAGCAAGCCGCCCTCTTGTGTGTCATCAAGTTCATGTTTGCGTGTTCATTTGCATATCATTTGCCCATATGCTTGCATGGAAACATTTTGTAGGCATTTCAAGCTTTGGAGGCGTTCAAGGTTCAACACAATGGCAAGTGCTTCAACCTCTCCCATTGCTTTCGGGTCATCAAGGACGAGGAGAAGTTCAAGGCGCAATATGCCGCCCTCAAGTCTCGTGGGGGGAAGCAAGCCAAGATGCTTAGATCGAGGCCGCCAACACCAAGACCAAGGCCAAAGAAGTGGCTCTCGCGAGCATGATGACCGGGGTGAAGATCATGAAGGTGGATCTCAACACCGTGTCGGCAAGGAAGAGGCCGTGGTTCGAGAAGATGCAGACCGACATGCTCAAGTTCGACGACGAGTGATCTATGGCGGCGAGCGTCGTCTTTTTTGTATGTCAGCAGGTGTGCTGGCATGACCACGGGGCCGCGATGGCGTGGTTGAACTCAAGTCCCATCCTTTTTTGTGTGCTGGCATGTGTGTCGTCCGGCTGGAGAGTGCGCCAGCATGAACTGTGGTGATACTTTCTGAAGCCGACATTGTATGCCGACGCTGGCATGGTGCCGGCATGATGAGACATGGCCGCTGGCATGATTGGCCGCGGGTATTTTTTTTAAAAAAGTTGATGCAGACATGAAATGGGTCGGCGCGTTGGGCGCACTGCCGACCCAAATGCAAAACTGGACAGACGCCGGGCAGGCGACCGACTCAAACAGATAAAAACGGACAAATATGCCGTTCGTTGGGTCGTCCTGTTGGAGTTGCTCTTATAGCTATGCAAATGATATTTCAGTTCATGTATTTCAGGTTGATGCTGTTCATGTATGTGAGGCAACATTAACCAAGAGGTTGATGGGAGTTTTAGAAAACAGATTGGATCCCGGTCAAAAAGGGGAAGAAGCGAAGGAGGAAGGGGGAGGCGAGGGAGAGAGGGTGGAAAGCGAGCCTGTCTGCTAACGCCGCGGGGACCCAGGAGGACGGCTCGCGCGCCGGTCCAGCTGTGGCGGGTGACGGGGGAGGCTATTCCGGATCCGGCTTACTTGTTCCTTCTTCATGCTTCCATCTGTGCTTTCACTTTATCCTACAGTTTTTTTTTCTTTTTCATTTCTAATCTAATCATCTCTTCTCCTGATTTTAAGGGGGTTGGGCCGGGTCTTATTCTATACCTACTAATAAAGCAAGATGTGTTTCGCTAATTTTTTCATCCGTTCACCCAAATTATTAGTTTTATTATTGATTTGCTATTCAAAGTGGTACTATATTTTTGATTGAGGGAAAACGTTCCATTGTATAGGTGATTTTCGTCATAAGTGCATGGGCTGCGGTACGTATCAATTTTTTGATTGGGCCGTCCATGTCTCATATTGTGGGCTGCAGAAAAATTTCCAAAAAAAATAGCTTGTGGCAGGGATCGAACTCATGACTAAAACGTCTTATCCTAGAAACCAAAACCAACTGGCCAGTCCTAATAATATTGTACAAAAAGGTTCGGCGACCAATTGAAATAGTCCCACCTTGCTTTTTCTCATTACACTACAACAATTTATATACAGAGCTGCCTGCAAATCATCAAGCCAACTACAGGATCAACAGACAGACAAAGAAAATTATGCTGGTGGCTGTAGTTTCTAACGAATGAGAGATGACAGACGGCGAGAGCATACTCAGTGGAAACAAATTGAAGAATTATTAAGATCTTGTTGGACGGCGAGAAGCGACGGCGGACCAGCCGGACCAGCCCCAGGCCAATTTGTATGGACAACTAGGAGCACGCCGAGGAAGGCGACCAGGACGATTCGACACCCCGCCGTTCGGCATCCGGGCTGACCACCAGCCTCGGAGGCCGCGTCGACGTCCTCACCCTCAAGGAGGTCAGAGACGGCAACCTCAACTTCCTCAACATCTTCACCTCTGACTCCACCTCCGTCGTTGTGAAGCAGGTTCATCCCGGTCCCCCTGACTGATGCCTTCCGGATCATCCTGGCCGAGCACTTATATGTGGCTAACTACATGGGCAAGACCCTCTTCTTCACCTCCCTCCTCTACAACAACTCCACCACTGAACAAAAGAAACAAGGTGGAGGTTGGCTTGCTCCGCCGAATTCTTCTGCGTGTAAAAGGGGAATATAGTGAACTCCAACGAGCTCCTGAAGCTGTCAGAAGGATTGCTTAGTTAGGCAAGCTAGGCTGTGTTTCCTGCTTTGTCTTGCCTTTACCCGTAGGATACAAATTAGCTATAGGCACATTTAGTAGAAAACAGTAGGTATGCTCAGGACTAGGCCACACGCTCCTTGAATAGAATAGAGATGAACGGGAAGGTGCCAAACACAATGTTCATACCAGTACCTTCAATGAGTTTGCCATTTAGAATAAAATAAATACCAGAGGAACATCCTGTTGCAGAAAAGACAGAGATTAAAATGAGAATATTTCAAATCGGTGTTGTAGTATATTCAATGTTTATTTTTGTTGTGTGAAAAATGTTGGGGCGACCGATTATCTTCCGTTAAGCAAGTTATAGAAATTTATATTTCATTTGCGACTTTAAAATTGCATCGTGCATCTTGATGAGTAAATTTAGTGATTTCCCACCTCGGCTTTTTGCATTGAATTCCACCAATTCATATAGTTCGCGTAAATTAATCCAGAGAAGTAGCTTGGGAATCAACAAAGTTTTTGGGACATACCATGCATGTTAAGGAGTGAACGTACAATTGAAATCACATCAAACGGCCAGGATAGTGGGCAAGTATCAGTAAGCAATGGTGGAAACCAAGGAATAACATGCATGGCATGATCCAGTACTCTAATTAAGAGAAAAGGAATTGTGGGCAAGAATCATGAAGCAAAAAAACTGCTATGTGCGATGGCCAGGTTGGCGCCGAAGCACGCGGAAGAGGCCAGCGACCATCGGTAGCCGGCAACATAGTGGGCGGCGGCATCAGGCCGCGAGGCTAAAACCAGCAATGGCGCGGACGAGCACGACCGTGCATGGAGCCAAAGCACGGCGTGCATGCAATCAGCACGGTTCATACGTGCATGGACGGCAGCCTGAGTGGCAGCGCACGATGCAACCTATTTGGGAACGGGTGCACGGCCATGCATGGTGCGAATTGAGGCCACTGGCTTATGGCAACACCCGAGGCAGCTCCTAATCATATTTGTATGTGTATATAATAAATGTACTTATTTTATTTTCTTCAAAAAATTAATTTTCGAGTTTGATCGTACACATAGTATGTATATGTGCACACTGTCATTGCATGACATCTGATAATAATGCAAGTCTCGTTGCATGTTGTATATTTTGTTTCTTTGATAAAGTACATAATTTTGCAAGTGCACGTATGACAACAAAGCTAGCTTAGATTTGATTTAGTTAGTATTGTGTTCAAGCTACAGTGTGGAGCTTTAGCACTTAACTTTCTGCCATGCTTGTAGACGACTAGAGGTAGAGATCCCATTTTTCATCACATGCTTGAGAGCTACTTAAGAATTCAGAGCAACTTAAGCATACAATATTTCTTTTCTACCGTTTCTTATCACAGGACAGATTGAGTCGGAGGCGAGGCAATGTATGATCCGCGCCGCCAAGGTTCGCCAATTATCACCGAACTGACGGAACCATCTTTTGAGAAAATCTGTGAGCATTCATGGGGGAGAGAAAAAGAGGGGTGTTCCAATCCTGGCCCAAGCGGCAAGTCGATGATTTACTTTACACAACAGTGAAGGGAGGTGCTAACTATTTATAATTTAAATTTTACTTATTTTATATCCATTGCAACGCACAAGCTTTTTTGCTAGTTTATTTCAATCAAATCAAACCACGTACACGGCTGCACGGATGAACGCACACGCAGGGAGTAGGCAAGTCTCGTCCGGCTATTCCTGCCGTTGCTGCCGAAGCGACGGGTGCCAGCTATGCCCCGCACGCTGCTGACGGGAACGTAGGTCCGGCTGTGACGTCATCGGTGTTTTTGAATCGAAACGCGGCGAGTTCGCTGTGGTGGATGGCGCGGAAGACGCGCGGCCACTATTTCTCGCGTTCAGGGATGTCTCGCTGAAGCGTTTTGACTTATCGGGCCGGCCCATACAGGCACAGATAAGACGAATCGAGAAGGGAAAAAGTGAAATAGAGGAGCTGCAGGTTTCGAACGGTAGTCTACAGCAACAGCAACAGCGCTGCTAGCCACTACTGTCAGATCTAGTACTACATGATAATTAGAGTCTGTTTGGATTATGACTATCTTTCAAAAATTCAAATCGATGCTCAGGCTCGTCTGCTCTTGGTCAGAAAAAAATTCAAAACAAGTACTAGAAAAATTCAAAAAAGTAATCCAAATTTAGTTTGTGTGATAGATAATTTGATGTGCGAGGTCCGCTCCAAATTTCAACTCATTTGGATATCTGAGCAGCTCTCGGCAAAAGAGACAAATCGGGTCAAAACAGTGTGTAAACAGTAAATTTTTTACAGACTCTGATTTTTTCTTTTTTGCAGAGAGCTGCTCAAATGTCTAAATGAGTTGAAATTTGCAGCGAACCTCACGCATCAAATTATCTACCACCCAAATTTGTTTTGGAATTTTTTGAATTTTTCTAGTATTTGTTTTGATTTTTTTGTTAGCGCGAGCGCAGCTGAGCTCGGGAGCAGAAACGCCGCACTCACAATCTTTGCCCTATATTGCCACATTATTTTTGTCACACTTAGCTTATTTAAGTTGTTCAAATTGTTAGTCACATTTTGGCTTGCCTAAAAGAATAGTGCCACATTTTTTGTGTCTATAACACGTGGGGTTCACTTCTCATTAAAAAACTCTAGCCTTAGGTGTGGCTAGAACCAAACACTCATCTAATTTGGTCAAATTTCCCTAAGATAGGGCGTGGTAAAGTGTGACATGACGTGTCTAGAAATCAAACAAGGCGAAGGGAGGCACTTTTTCCTTTGCCCCCCCCCCCCCCAAAAAAAATATGTTTTTTGTTTTTTCCATGGTGTTTTCTTCGTTTTTTTCTTCTAGTTTTACTTTTATTCTCTTTTCTTTCCCTTTTTCATTGTTTTTCTTTAGTTTTTTTATTTCAAATACTTGTTCAACATTTCTAAATACTTTTTAAACATTTTTATATACATGATCAACATTTTTTAAATACTTGTTCAATATTTTTTAAATACTTGGCCCACATTTTTATATAAATGATCAACATTTTTTAATACTTGTTCAACATTTTCATATACATGATCAACACTTTTTTACATATTTGTTTAACATTCTCAAATACTTAGTCATTATTTTTTAAATACTTGTTCAACATCTTTCAAATACTTGGGTCGCATTTTTATATACATGATCAACATTTTTTCAAATACTTGTTCAACAATTTTTTTCAAAACCCTGTTCAATATTTTCCAAGTACTTGTTCAGTATTTTCAAATGTTTTTTGTAGTATATAGGGGCGCCTCGGAAGACGACCGCGTATGTCCCGGAGAGAGAGCGTTCCTTGTTGGTCTGGCCCATGAGATGGCACCAAGGCCTCCATGTCGGACCTCTCCGGTTAGGGCCAGTGGACCTATCTGTTATTTTTTAGGTAATATCCACTGGCTGACATTCCCTAAAAGGCGGGAGCAACTAATGGAGAAGTCCTCGTTTGGGAGCCTCTCCAAGAGAGCGTGTCACTTGGCATGCTCTTAGCCGACGCCACGTGTCGTGCTCTGGACACTTTCTTTATTATTTTAATTTTTTCACACGTGTTTTTGGCTTTTTATATGGTTTTCAGGTTTTTTTTAGGTTTTTGGTTTTCCCCGGTCTTTCTTAGCCTTTGGAAAAAAACTATGCTGAAACACACATTTTTTGTTTTGATGAGAGGCACGGCCGTGCCTCTCGGAAACAGAAAAACACGATTTTTTTCTTCTTCCGTGAGTGGCACAGTTTCGCTACCGCGAGAAATATGGATTTGCTTCCGCGAGAGGCAAGGCAAACGGAAAAAAAATTATATTTTTCTCCTTCCATGAGAGGCATGGTTTTGCTTTCGGGAGAGGCACGACCATGCCTCTCGAAAATGAAAAAATGCGTTCTTTTTTTATCCTTCCAAAAGAAGCAAGATTTTGCTTCCGGGAGAAAACTCGTTTTCTTTTTTTCCTTCCGCAAGAGGCACGGGAAAAAAACGTGTTTTTTTTCTTCCATGAGAGGCACGGGCTTACTGCTCGTGGAGTCACAGATTTGTTTCCTTGAGATGCACAATCGTGCCTCTTTCGGAAAGGAAAACAAACGTGCTCCTAATTCCATTTTTCGTGAAAAAAAGTTCATCAAAACCTATCATGGAACCTAGTTTCAAAGATCTCGACTTGAGAAAGCAACGATGAAAATGGTTCAAAATTTGGACGCACTATTTAAAAGATAAAACATTTTAAATAAATGGATAAACGAAAAAGAGAAAAATCTCAGGTTGCGACAAGTGGCGCACATGCAGTGCGTCAGTTATCGCAACCTATAGAGGTGAGAATGACCTTCAGGAGTACTTCACAATTAATGATTTCGCTAAAACGCGCCACTTAAAGGGTAATCCGTATAGCGCACGCCCCCTGTACACTAGGTTCATTTAGCAGGCCGACCCATTTGTTTTTTTGTTTTTTTCTTCACGTCTCCACACGGGATTTCAAGGTTTTCTATTTCAATTCCTTCTTTTTTCCTTTTTCATAATTCCAAGACTTTTTTCAAATTTTATCAAATATTTTAAAAATTTATGATTATTTTTTTAGTTTCCGTGAACTTCTTTCAAATTGATGAACTTTTTTAAAAACGCAATGAACATTCTTTCAAATTTGGTAAGTTTTTTCAAAATCAGCAATCTTTTTAAAAAATGGAAGAATATTTTTCCAAATTCTCTGAACTTTTTAAATTTTGATTTTTTTTTCAAATTTGATGAACTTTTTCAATTTTTGTGATTTTCCCCCAAGATTTATGATTTGTTTTCAAATTCGATGAACTTTTTCCCAAGTCAATGATTTTTTTAATGTTTCAAGATTTTTTATTGAATTTCAGTGAACTTTTTCCAAATTTAATAAACTTTTTATAAATTTGTGATTTTGTTTTTCAAATTCGATGAACTTTTTTGCATAATCGATGATATTTTTCAAATCGTGAACCATTGTGAAGTATGTGATTTAAAAAAAATCTGTGGACATTTTTTCCAATTCAGCATTTTTTGCATTTTTTCCTTTTTTCGTATTTTTAGGAGGTCAACGGTTGAGTAATCAAGTGGTCAACCGCGAGTGGATCAATGTGATAGAGCGAACTAGAGTAACCATCGAGCGCTTGTCTTCTTTCTTTGGCTGACCCATGAGCGGGGGCGCGTGGGTGCCGAGAAGGGGCGCTTAAGGCGCCCTGTAGGAGCTCCCCCACCGGCTGACCACGCCCTTGCAAACCACGTGTCGATGTGGGAGCCCATAGCTGCTTCCTTCCACTTTTCCTAAGTGACGTGTTCGTCTTGAGCCAGGCTTCAAAAATTCATATCTGCACTCGACCTCATCTGCACCCACGTTGATGAAAAAAAATCAAAACAAATACTAGAAAAATTCAAAAAAATTTATTTTTTTGTGCGGTAGACAATTTGATGCGTCAGGTCCGCTCCGATTTTCAAATCATTTGGACATCTGAGGAGCTCTCAACAAAAAAGACAAATTGGGATCTGTAAAAATGTTTACTGTTTATGTACTGTTTTGGTCAGATTTGTCTTTTTTGCTAAGAGCTGCTCAGATGTCCAAATGACTTGAAATTTTAAGCGGCATCCCGCATCAAATTGTCTATCACATAAAAAATATATTATTTTTGAATTTGTTTTAATTTTTTTATGATTTTTTTTCTAATCGGGTGCAGACGAGTCTGGGCATCAAAACGCCCTACTCGGCAGGCTCTCCCTTTTATATGCTCATGCGTGTGTATCTCCCCCGCTGCATGCCACCGTTTTGCGGGTAATGCCATTGACCCTACGCACTGTAATACCGCTAGTTAATCCATGGCTGAATTACTGTCAGGCACTAGTTGGGTGGGAACCCTAGAGGGGGCGCACCCTCCTCCCCTCCTCCTATAAATAGTGGGGGTTTTGGGACTGCCCAACACATGAGTCTCTCTCCCTCTTGGCGCAGCCCTACCCCTCTCCCTCCTTGTCTCTTGCAGTGCTTGGCAAAGCCCTGCTGGCATGC
This sequence comes from Triticum urartu, assembly GCF_056163025.1. NCBI lineage: Eukaryota > Viridiplantae > Streptophyta > Magnoliopsida > Poales > Poaceae > Triticum > Triticum urartu. The sequence continues at coordinate 421,526,141 of NC_141877.1, read as the reverse complement.
CACGCTCCTCCACCATCACCACGCCGTCGTGCTGCTGCTGGACGGAGTCTTCCCAGCCTCCCCCTCTCTCCTTGTTGGATCAAGGCGCGGGAGACATCACCGGGCTGTACGTGTGTTGAACGCGGAGGCGCCGTTGTTCGGCGCTTAGATCGGAACCGACCGTGATCTAAATTGCTGCGTGTACGACTCCACTAACCGTGTTCTTGTAACGCTTCCGCTTAGCGATCTTCAAGGGTATGAAGATGCACTCCCTCTCTCTCGTTGCTAATATCTCCTAGATTGATCTTGGTGACACGTAGGAATTTTTTGAATTATTGCTACGTTCCCCAACAAGAATTACACTGTCACATATCCTATAGCCACTGTTACATGGGGCCAGTTCCAGCAGGCTTTTCACACTGCCCATGTATTAGCAGGAGCTATGGCCATAAAGAAGCGTGAGTTTCGCAACTTACGCCAAGGAGGACGCACCGTTAGCCAGTATGTGGATGACTTTAGCAAGCTAGCACGTTATGCCCCAGATGACGTTGCTACAGATGCAGCTAAGCAGAAGAAGTTTTTGGAAGGACTGAATGATAAGCTGAGCATGCAGTTGATGGTAGCAACCTTTAATAACTACCAACAGTTGGTATATAGAGCTCTAATGATTGAAGGGAAGTAGCAGTAGATTGATAACCATAAGAGGAAGTATGGACAAGGGAAGTATAATTCTGGAGCCCAGCAGAGACCCCGTTTCACCCCGAACTTGGGAGGACTTATGCATAACCATGGAGGCCACACTCACAATGGAGGAAGTTCTCACAATCATAGTGGCTCCAAGAATGGTAATGGAGGAAGCAACGGATAGAATCGTTCCAACCCAGCAACGCCCGCCAAGAAAGATCTAAGCCACGTTACTTGCTACAAGTGCTAGAAGACCGGACATTACGCCAATGAATGTCCTGAAGCTAAGAACGGAAACGACAATGGAAGCTCTGGGAAGAAGCCCAACCCTTTCAATAGGGGACAAGTGAACCACGTTAACGTGGAGGAGATTGAAGCCCAGGCAGATGCAGTAATAGGTAAGTTTTTGGTTAAGTCTTTTATTGCAGTCGTACTATTCGATACTGGTGCATCGCATTCATACATATCAAGGGGATTTGTGGATAAGTAGAAACTGCCCACCAAAATTCTTAGTACACCTATGTTAGTGAGCTCGCCAGGAGCAGAGTATATGGCAAGCCAAGGATGTTTTTAGATACCGTTGGCCATAGGTAGGCATGTTTTCCCCTCAGATCTGATAATCCTGGAGTCGCAAGGTTTGGATGTGATTCTGTGTATGGATTGGCCATCGATGTATGGAGGAAACATCGATTGCGCTAGTAAGTCGATTTTGCTCACCACCCAAGAAGGAAGAAGGATCAAGTATGTATCCCGGCATGTGCCGATTAGGACTCAAGTAAATTCCTTAACAGGAGTTGTACAGGAGGAAGTACCAGTGGTGAAGGATTTCCCGGATGTATTTCCAGAAGAGTTGCCAGGCATGCCACCGGATAGAGACATCGAGTTTTTGATTGAGCTTTTGCCAGGCACAGGGCCAATATCTAAGAGACCGTACAAGATGCCCGCACAGGATTTAGAGGAAATTAAGAAGCAGATTAAGGATTTACTGTATAAAGGATATATTCGCCCAAGTTCGTCACCTTGGGGATCATCAGTACTTCTAGTGGAGAAGAAGGATGGATCGTTAAGGATGGTTCTTGATTATCGTGGATTGAATGAAGTAACGATCAACGATTTGTTTGATCAATGATTTGTTTGATCAGCTGCAAGGAGCTAAGGTGTTTTCCAAGATCGATCTATGATCAGGGTACCACCAGTTGAAGATTCGAGATCAGGATATACCTAAGACAGCTTTTACCACAAGGTACGGGCTATATGAGTATATTTTTATGTCATTTGGCCTGAGTAACGCACCTGCTTATTTTATGAACATGATGAACAAGGTGTTTATGGAGTTTTTGGATAAGTTCATTGTGGTGTTCATTGATGATATTCTGGTCTACTCGAAGAATGAAGAGGAGCATAAGGAGCATTTGCGTTTAGTACTTGGTAAGCTTAGAGAACATCAGCTATACGCCAAGTTCAGCAAGTGTGAGTTTTGGTTGAAGGAAGTTGGATTTCTTGGACATGTTATATCCGGAGAAGAAATAGAAATAAACCCCACCAAGGTTGTCACTGTGACAAACTGGGAGTCACCCACGTCCGTTGGAGAGATCCGGAGTTTTCTTGGACTCGCAGGATACTACCGGAGATTCATTGAGAATTTCTCGAAGATAGCAAAGCCTATGACAGAGTTGTTAAAGAAGGACACCAAATTCAAATGGACTGAGGAGTGTGAGGCTAGTTTTCAGGAATTGAAGAAACGTTTGGTTAATCACCAGTGTTGATTCTGCCAGATCAACACAAAGATTATGAAGTGTATTGCGACGCTTCTCGTCGAGGACTTGGAGCAGTGCTTATCTAGGAAGGAAGAGTTGTTTCATATGCCTCATGATAGCTTAAACCCCATGAGTTAAATTATGCTACGCATGATTTCGAGTTAGCAGCCGTAGTACATGCGTTGAAGACTTGGAGACATTTTCTCATCGGAAACCATTGTGAGGTATGCACGGATAACAAGTGTTTGAAGTATATCTTCATATAGAAGGAGTTGAATCTCAGGCAGAGGAGATGGTTGGAACTCATAAAGGATTATGATATGAAGTTGCACTATCATCCCGAAAAGGCTAACGTAGTAGCCGATGCGTTGAGCCGCAAGAGTCATGTCAATACACTCATGACAGGAGAGTTACCCAAGGAGTTAGCAGAAGACCTTTGTGAGCTATGTTTGAAGATAGTTCCGAGAGGTTATGTAGGAGCTTTGGAGATTCAGTCTACTTTGATGGATAAGATCAGAGAAGCGCAGAAGACGGACAAGGAGATTGCCGAGATAAAGGAAATGATGAGCAAAGGAAAAGCCAAGGGATTTCGGGAGGATGAGCACGATACCCTATGGTTTGAGGACCGCGTATATGTGCCAAATGATCAGGAGATCAGGAAGTTGATTCTGCAAGAGGCCCATGACTCATCATATTCGATTCACCCAGGAAATACCAAGATGTACCTGGATGTGAAGGATAGATTCTGGTGGATCGGAATGGAGAAGGATATTGCGGAGTATGTAGCAGTTTGTGATGTATGTCAGAGAGTGAAGGCAGGGCATCAGAAGCCAGCAGGATTGCTGCAACCATTGCCGATACCCGAATGGAGGTGGGATAATCTAGGCATGGATTTTATCACGGGATTACCCAGGACTCATTCAGGCTATGACTCTATATGGGTTGTAGTCGATCGTGTGATGAAAGTAGCTCATTTCATCCCAGTGAAGACCACTTACACCAGTGCTAAGTTGGCAAAGATATACATGACCAGGATTGTATGTTTGCATGGAGTTCCGAGGACAATTGTATCAGATAGAGGAACCCAGTTTACCTCAAGGTTTTGGAATCAGTTGTATGAAACTTTGGGAACCAGGCTAGAGTTTAGTACAACTTTTCACCCACAGATGGATGGAGAGACTGAGAGAGTCAATCAGATTCTGGAGGACATGTTGAGAGCTTGTGCGCTAGATTATGGATCTAGTTGGGACGATAACTTGCCTTACGCAGAGTTCTCTTACAACAACAGTTACCAAGCTAGTTTAAAGATGGCCCCTTTCGAAGCATTGTACGGAAGGAGGTGCAGGACACCATTATTTTGGGATGAAGTTGGCGACCAACAGTTGTTTGGACCAGATTTGATTAAAGAATCAGAAGAGAAGGTTAAGTTGATTCGTGATAGACTCAAGGTAGCCCAGTCCAGGCAGAAGAGCTATGCGGATTCTAAACTGTAACATCCCAAATTTTCAATTTGGAATGTTATACAATAGATCATCATTGCATATCATATTTTATTGCCTTTGGTTGATCCTAGAAATTTCACGCAACTCAAGGACCCTCGAAGAGAGTTGGGGATTTTGTTATTTTCATATTTGAGTTTTCTCAAATTTTGAAAATAGGATCATTTGATTTTATTTATTTTATCTTCAATTATTTCTATTATAAAAATCATGAGAGTGGGAATAAAATGACTTTCCCAAAATATAGAAATATTGGGGATTTAATAAAAAAATCAAATAAGATTTTATTTGGTTTTATTTGCTATTTTATTTGAATTTAGGAAAAATTGCACGTTTTCAAAAATTGCATTTAGGGCCAAGAAAATGTTCATCCTGTTCTAAATATTTTATTTAGACGGTGAAAATTTGTTTTGGCATTTTTAGAATTTTATTTATGTTTTTCTAGAATTTTTTTTGTCACAGCGAAATTGTTTTTTTAAGAGAGACCCCGCGCCCGACTGGGCCAAGGGCCCAGCCGAGCAGGCCGGCCCAGCCAGCCGCACGCCGCCCGCGCCGCCTGCCGTAGCCGCCGCCTCGCGCCGCCCGCCGCCCCGCACCACCCGCCGCCACCGAAGCCCCGCCAGAGCCCTGAGCCGAGGTAGCCGCCGCCCCGGTTTTTGAGAAAAAGCCGTTTAATTTTTTTTCTTGAAAACCCTAGTTTTCGTTTTTTTAAAATAGATTGGGTTTTCTCCGGTTTATTTATTTAGCGAGCGTTCACTCGTCCGTTCGTTTTAACGAACACGTTCATCGTTTAGTTCCTGTTAACGAACGTTCGTTCGTTAACCTGTTCATCGGTTTTCTTTTTCTCGGATTAAATCCGCGATTTTTCTGATCGCGATTTCTGATCCGATGTTCGTTTTAGTTTAATTTTTCGCTCGTTTGTCGAAATCAGGCGATTCAAGCGCCCGGAGTTTCGTCTCGAAACCCTCTTTCCGTTTAACCAACTCAAACAAGTTTTTGCCTCAGTAAAAATTGCCCTAGTTCAGATTAGTAAACGAAGCTTATTTCTTTTGCCGTTTGTCTTTCGTTGCTTCATTCGATTTGATTCTTTTTGCCAACTGGAGTTCTTCACTTGAATTTTCTGGTTAGTTATCTTATTCGAGTTTTACCTATGCATTAGTTGAGTACTTATTGTATGCTTGTTTGTTTGCGATAGAGTACCCGGAGTGCGCCGCTTGCTACTTCGAATCGCTAGGTTTCATGGATCATCAGCAAGGCAAGTAACACTTTGATCATACTTCCTATTACCCAGTTTTACTGCATTAGATCAACCCTCACACATTGCATTGTTTAGGATCTAATTTAATTGTGGGTTTGGGAAGTAGATGAGGTAGTACCTATTACCTGTTATTATCAAACCTTTGGGAGTTACTTCTACGTTTGCTTCTTACGCCATGCTATGCTAGTAGACGTGGATTGGGTGAGTGAAGTACATGACAGATGTGAGTTTGTTAAATTAATGGTTTATCTAAGGTGGCAACTTAAATACACATCTGGGTGGATTGAGGCACCTGGGTATTCCAGCGATTGCCTGTTTTTTTCTTTGAACCGCCACCCAGGCTCAAAGGGATCATGAGATTATTCATGCTAGAAACTTCCGTGTGCAGCCACAAGCTACTATGGGCTCTAGCATAGTTGACTAAGTCGTGCGAACTCTTATAGTGGTAGAGTAGCAGATGTAGGGGATGTAGGTGGTACGGTCTACCCATCGTAAGGTGCTAGCGCTTCTGAAAGACTGTGTCTCGGTCATCCGTTTCTCAAACACCATGAAGTGCGAGAATCCCAACGGAGGAGATCAAGTCTTGTGGGGAAAAGTGCGCAAACCTCTACAGAGTGTATAAACTAATCATGGTTAGCCGTGTCCCCGGTTATGGACATCTTGAGTATCTAGTACTTGGATTATCATGTGAATCTCATCATGCTGCTCTAATTAATTTGTTGGTTCTTAATGTTGATGCTTAATTGGGATTGGGAATGCTGTCAACCATTCTCAATGTTTAACAACTACCATGATAGTTAAATAAAAATTTATTCATTTGCAGTAGGGAAAAATTGGCTTTACGCAAAACTGTAACCATAGAGCTTTCCACCAGCCAAATATGCATGTAGTATAGCCTTATTTTGTTCATTACTCTCTATGTGTTACATTGCCAGCATATTCCATGTGCTGACCCATTTCGGGCTGCAACGTTAATGTTGCAGACTTTTCAGACGACGAGTAAGGTGCCTTTAGGTCGTGGTTCTATACTCAATGATGCTGTTGGAGTTGATGGACTCACTTATCTTCCAAGCCTTCCGCTGTTATTGTTATTAGATGGCCTTAAGCCATATTTATTGTAATAAGTTCTCTTTTGAGACATCGATGTAATAAGTGTGTGATTGCTACTCTGTTATAAATCCTTCAAGTACTGTGTGGTGTCAGCATTACTGATCCAGGGATGACACCTGAGCACAGAGATTGGACCATTTGAGGTCTGGTCGCTACAAGATGGTATCAGAGCACACGCTGACTGTAGGACACGACCACTAAGCTAAAGCCCTAGATCACTACTCACTCTTCTCATTCTGACCTCTCATCTTTTCTACTCTTTTAGGATGGCGGATGCAAGGAACAAGTTCACGCAACCGGATGAAGATACACCCTTTGGACGTCATTTGAAGGAAGTCATAAGATACCTGAACATAGGAGTACCAAGCTTCACCGGAACCTACAATGCTACACTACCTGAAGAAGAGTGCTGGATGATTCAAGTTCAAGTTCCAGGAAGGACGTTCATGCCAGTCACTAAGCCCATAGAGTTTTCTTTTGATGCACCAACCTGGAGTCTAGGAAAGAGCATGGCAGCTCACATCGCCATGGGACGCATTGGAGAAGTTTACCACAATGATCTCAAGGATACTATCTACCAGATTTGTGGGCGCCGAGATGAGCAATGGGAGATGATCAGCACCAAGAAGGATAGATCAATCGCAGCTTTCATCCAGGAGTTAAGCCAACACATTCGATGTCAGGAGAACCAGATGTGCACCGACATGATAGATCTAAAGAAGGCGAAGACAAGAATCAAGGAACTGGAGGAAGAACTCAAGGCTACAGGTGAAGATTATGAAGAGGAAATCGAAGTATTAGTGGAGAAGAATGACGATCTGATCAAGAAGATTGGAATATTTATGGGAGACCCTACACCCGTAGAAGAATACGAAGAACCCAAGGAGATTCACCTGAAAGAGTACATCATCATCGACGACACCGACTTGGATCTAGATGATAGCGATGATGACTATGTTGATGAAGCTGGAGCAGATATCATGGAGTCTGCAACCGAAGAATATTTCTAGTAGACCACCCCAACAGTAGTAGTAGTCCACCATGTAAATATAGTAGTCCGAGCACTTTTGCGATAGTTAGATCGATTGTATGCCCTTGTTTGATTGAATGAAGTGAATTGTTTGCTTTTGCTTCATATGCATATGGGTAGTGTTTTCTCTCTAGACCCCTTCTATTCTTAATCTCATCTTTTCTAAACCCTTAGATGCCTCCAAGACGTGACCCCGGATTTACCTTCCCACCAGAGCTCACTCAGTTGATCCAGCAGCAGAACACATTGATGTAGTTGTTAGTCCAGAATTAGAACCAGGGGAACAACAACAACCCACCACCACCACCACCACCACCTGTTGATCACTTAGCCCGTTTTCTTAGGCTGAATCCGCCGGTGTTTTCCAGTAGCACCAAGCCGATAGTAGTAGATGATTGGCTCCACAAGACAGCAAGGGAGTTGACCACGACAGGATGCACATATGCGGAGAAGATGAAGTTTGCCACACATCAGCTTGAAGGACCCGCAACATCATGGTGGGAAAATTTCACAGCCACCTTCCCTGCTGACACTGTCACATGGGACCAGTTCCAGCAGGCTTTCCGTACTGCCCATGTTTCAGCAGGAGCTATGGCCATGAAGAAGCGAGAGTTTCACAATTTGCGCCAAGGAGGAAGGACAGTTGGCCAGTATGTGGAGGACTTTAGTAAGCTAGCACGTTATGCCCCAGATGACGTAGCTACAGATGCAGCTAAGCAGGAGAAGTTTCTGGAAGGACTGAATGATGAGTTGAGCATGCAGTTGATGGTAGCAACCTTCAACAACTACCAGGAGTTGGTAGATCATGCTCTCATGATTGAAGGGAAGCATCAGCAAATTGAGAACCGCAAGAGGAAGTATGGACAAGGGAAGTACAATTCTGGAGCTCAGCAAAAGCCACGATTTACCCCTAGGTCGGGAGGACATTTTCAGCATACCCATGGAGGAGGTAGCTCGCACAATCACAATGGCACTAAGAATGGTAATGGAAATGGAGGAAGTAACGGCCAGAATCGCACCAACCCATCAACCCCAGCCAAGAGAGACCTGAGCCAAGTCACTTGCTTTAAGTGCCAGAAGACCGGACATTATGCCAATGAATGTACTGAAGCCCAAAATGGAAATGGCAATGGAAGCTCTGGGAAGAAGCCGAACCCTTTCAATAGGGGATAGGTGAACCACGTAAATGCGGAGGAGGTTGAAGCCCAGCCCGATGCAGTAATAGGTAAGTTTTTGGTTAAGTCATTTACTGCAGTCGTTCTTTTTGATACTGATGCATCTCATTCATACATATCAAGGGGATTTGTGGATAAGTACAAACTGGCAACCCAAGCCCTTAGGTCACCATGTTAGTAACCTCACCTGGAGCAGAGTATATGGCTAGTCTATGGTGTGATCGGTTACCATTAAGGATTGGTAACTACATATTTCCCTCAGACCTAATAGTATTGGAATCTCAAGGATTGGATGTGATATTAGGCATGGATTGGTTATCGAAGTATGAAGGGAATATTGAATGCGCCAGTAAGTCAATTTTGCTTACCACCCCAGAAGGGAGAAGGATCAAGTATGTATCCCGGCATGTGCCGAAAAGGACTCAAGTAAATTTCTTAACAGGAGTTGTGTAGGAGGAAGTACCAGTAGTGAAGGATTTCCCTGATGTATTTCCAGAAGAGTTGCCAGGCATGCCACCGGATAGAGATATTGAGTTTTTGATTGAGCTTTTGCCAGGCACATGGCCAATATCTAAAAGACCATACAGGATGCCCGCAAAGGACTTAGAGGAGATTAAGAAGCAGATTAAGGAGTTACTGGATAAAGGATATATCCGCCCAAGTTATTCGCCTTGGGGATCGCCAGTACTTCTAGTGGAGAAGAAGGATGGATCGTTAAGGATGGTCGTTGATTATCGAGGAATGAATGAAGTAACCATCAAGAACAAGTACCCACTACCGACGATCAATGATCTGTTTGATTGATTGCAAGGAGCTAAGGTATTTTCCAAGATCGATCTGTGATCAGGATACCATTAGTTGAAGATTCGAGAACAGGATATACCTAAGACGGCTTTTACCACCAGGTATGGGCTGTACTAGTATACTGTTATGTCATTTGGCCTGACTAACGCCCCTGCATATTTTATGAACGTGATGAACAAAGTGTTTATGGAGTTTTTGGATAAGTTCGTCGTAGTGTTCATTGATGATATCCTAGTCTACTTGAAGGATGAAGATGAGCATAAGGAGCATTTGCGTTTGGTACTTGGTAAGCTCAGAGAACATCAGTTATATGCCAAGTTTAGCAAATGTGAGTTTTGGTTGAAGGAAGTTGGATTTCTCGGACACGTCATATTCGGAGAAGGTATAGAAGTGGATCCCACCAAGGTTGACACTCTGACAAATTGGGAAGCACCAACAACAGTTGGAGAGATCCGGAGTTTTCTTGGACTTGCAGGATACTACCGGAGGTTCATTGAATTTTTTTAGAAGATTGTGAAACCTATGACGGAGTTGCTGAAGAAGGATACCAAGTTCATATGGACTGAGGAACGTGAGGCTAGTTTCCAGGAGTTGAAGAGACGCTTGGTTACATCACCAGTGTTGATTTTGCCAGATCAAACCAAGGATTATGAGGTGTATTGCGACGCTTCACGTCGAGGACTTGGAGCAGTGCTTATGCAGGAAGAAAGAGTTGTCTCATATGCCTCACGACAGCTCAAACCACATGAGCTGAATTATGCTTCGCATGATTTGGAGTTAGCAGCCGTAGTGCATGCATTGAAAACCTGGAGACACTTTCTCATTGGAAACCATTGTGAGGTATACACGGATCATAAGAGTTTGAAGTATATTTTCACGCAGAAGGAATTGAATCTCAGGCAAAGGAGATGGTTGGAGCTCATCAAGGATTATGATATGAGACTGCATTATCACCCTGGAAAGGCTAACGTAGTAGCTGATGCGTTGAGCCGTAAAAGCCATGTCAACACCTTAATGACGGGAGATTTACCAAGAGAGTTTGCCGAGAATCTTCATGAGCTATGTTTGGAGATAGTCCCGAGAGGCTATGTAGCAGCATTGGAGATTCAGTCTACCTTGATGGATAAGATCAGAGAAGCCCAGAAGACTGACAAGGAGATTGCCTCTATTAAGGAGAAAATGAGCAAAGGAAAAGCTAAAGGATTTCGTGAGGATGAGCACGATACCTTATGGTTTGAAGACCGTGTTTATGTGCCTAATGATTCGGACATCAGGAAGTTAATTCTGCAAGAAGCCCATGATTCACCCTATTCGATTTACCCAGGAAATACCAAGATGTATTTGGATTTGAAAGATATTTTCTGGTGGACCGGAATGAAGAAGGATATTGCGGAGTATGTAGCAGTTTGTGATGTATGCCAGAGAGTAAAGGCGGAACACCAGAAGCCAGCAGGATTGCTACAGCCATTGCCGATACCCGAATGGAAGTGGGATAAGTTAGGCATGGATTTTATCACCGGATTGCCCAGAACTTGTTCAGGCTATGACTCGATATGGGTTGTAGTCGACCGTTTGACAAAGGTAGCTCATTTCATTCCAGTGAAGACTACCTATACCAGTGCTAAGTTAGCAAAGATATACATGACCAGGATCGTATGTCTACATGGAGTTCCAAGGAGCATTGTATCGGATAGAGGAACCCAGTTTACCTCAAAGTTCTGGAATTAGTTGCATGAAATTTGGGTACCAGGCTAGAATTCAGTACAGCTTTCCATTCGCAGATAGATGGACGGACCGAGAGAGTCAATCAGATTTTGGAGGATATGGTGAGAGCTTGTGCGCTAGATTACGGATCCAGCTGGGATGAGAATTTGCCATACGCAGAGTTCTCCTATAACAACAGTTATCAATCCAGTTTGAAGATGGCCCCTTTCGAAGCTCTGTACGGAAGGAGGTGCAGGACCCCATTGTCGTGGGATGAAGTTGGAGACCGCTAGTTGTTTGGACCGGATCTGATTAAGGAGTCTGAACAGAAAGTAAAGTTGATTCGCGATAGACTCAAGGTAGCTCAATCCAGGCAGAAGAGCTATGCAGATTCTAAATGCAAGGAGACAATTTACGAAGTCGGAGACCGAGTTTATCTTCGAGTATCTCCACTTCGAGGAGTTAAGCGTTTTGGAGTTAAGGCAAAGTTAGCGCCACGTTTTGTAGGACCATACAAAGTCTTGGAGCGTATGGGAAAAGTAGCCTACAAATTGGAATTGCCCGAAGGATTGTCAGAAGTTCACGATGTATTCCACGTTTCCCAGTTGAAGAAGTGCCACGCAGAGATGGATGATATACCGCTAAGAGACATAGTGCCGCTGGAAGCGATTCAGTTGGACAGTGATTTGACCTATAAGGAGAAACCAGTCAAGATTCTTGAGTATGCCAGCCGAGTCACCCGCAGCAAGGTTGTCAAGTTTTGCAAAGTTCAGTGGAGCCACCACACAGAAGATGAAGCCACCTGGGAACGAGAGGAAGATCTGTTGAAGGACCACCCTCACCTATTTTCTAGCCAACCCGAATCTCGTGGGCGAGATTCATCTTAAGGGGGGTAGGTTTGTAACATCCCAAATTTTCAATTTGGAATGTTATACAATAGATCATCATTGCATATCATATTTTATTGCATTTGGTTGATCCTAGAAATTTCACGCAACTCAAGGACCCTTGGAGAGAGTTGGGGATTTCGTTATTTTCATATTTGAGTTTTCTCAAATTTTGAAAATAGGATCATTCGATTTTTTTATTTTATCTTCAATTATTTCTACTATAAAAATCATGAGAGTGGGAATAAAATGACTTTCCCAAAATATAGAAATATTTGGGATTTAATAAAAAATCAAATAAGATTTTATTTGGTTTTATTTGCTATTTTATTTGAATTTAGGAAAAATTGCACGTTTTCAAAAATTGCATTTAGGGCCAAGAAACTGTTCATCCTGTTCTAAATATTTTATTTAGACGGTGAAAATTTGTTTTGGCATTTTTAGAATTTTATTTATTTTTTTCTAGAACTTTTTTTAGTCGCAGCGAAATTGTTTTTTTAAAAGAGACCCCGCGGCCGACTGGGCCAAGGGCCCAGCCGAGCAGGCCGGCCCAGCCAGCCGCACACCGCCCGCGCCGCCTGCCGCAGCCGCCGCCTCGCGCCGCCAGCTGCCGCGTCGGAGCCGCCGCCCCGCTGCCCCGCACCACCCACCGCCGCCGGAGCCCCGAGCCGAGGTAGCCGCCGCCTCGGTTTTTGAGAAAAAGCCGTTTCAGTTTTTTTAAAACCCTAGTTTTCGTTTTTTTAAAATAGATCGATTTTTCTCTGGTTTATTTATTTAGCGAGCGTTCGCTCGTCCATTCGTTTTAATGAACATGTTCATCGTTTAGTTCCTGTTAACGAAAATTCGTTTGTTAACCTGTTCGTCGTTTTTCTTTTTCTCGAATTAAATCCGCGATTTTTCTGATCGCGATTTCTGATCCGATGTTCGTTTTAGTTTAACTTTTCGCTCGTTTGTCGGAATCAGGCGATTCAAGCGCCTGGAGTTTCGTCTCGAAACCCTCTTTCCGTTTAACCAACTCAAACTAGCTTTTGCCTCAGTAAAAAATGCCCTAGGTCAGATTAGTAAACAAAGCTTATTTCTTTTGCCGTTTGTCTTTCGTTGCTTCGTTCGATTTGATTCTTTTTGCCAACCGGAGTTCTTAGGTTGAATTTTCTGGTTAGTTCTCTTATTTGAGTTTTACCTGTGCATTAGTTGAGTACTTATTGTATGCTTGTTTGTCTGCGATAGAGTACCCGGAGTGCGCCGCTTGCTACTTCGAATCGCTAGGTTTCACGGATCATCAGCAAGGCAAGTAGCACTTTGATCATACTTCCTATTACCCAGTTTTAATTCATTAGATCAACCTTCACACATTGCATTGTTTAGGATCTAATTAAGTTGTGGGTTTGGGAAGTAGATGAGGTAGTACCTATTACCTGTTATTATCAAACCTTTGGGAGTTACTTCTACGTTTGCTTCTTATGCCATGCTATGCTAGTAGACGTGGATTGGGTGAGTGAAATCCATGACAGATGTGAGTTTGTTAAATTAATGGTTTATCTAAGGTGGCAACTTAAATACACATCTGGGTGGATTGAGGCACCTGGGTATTCCAGTGATTGCCTGTTTTTTTCTTTAGACCGCCACCCAGGCTCAAAGGGATCATGAGATTATTCATGCTAGAAACTTCCGTGTGCAGCCACAAGCTACTATGGGCTCTAGCATAGTTGACTAAGTCATGCGAACTCTTATAGTGGTAGAGTAGCAGATGTAGGAGATGTAGGTGGTACGGTCTACCCATCGTAAGGTGCTAGCGCTTCTGAAAGACTGTGTCTCGGTCATCCGTTTCTCAAACACCATGAAGTGCGAGAATCCCAATGGAGGAGATCGAGTCTTGTGGGGAAAAGTGCGCAAACCTCTGCAGAGTGTATAAACTTATCATGGTTAGCCGTGTCCCCGGTTATGGACATCTTGAGTATCTAGTACTTGAAATATCATGTGAATCTCATCATGCTGCTCTAATTTATTTGTTGGTTCTTAATGTTGATGCTTAATTGGGATTGGGAATGATGTCAACCATTCTGAATGTTTAACAACTACCATGATAGTTAAATAAAAATTTATTCATTTGCAGTAGGGAAAAATTGGCTTTACGCAAATCTGTAACCATAGAGCTTTCCACCAGCCAAATATGCATGTAGTATAGCCTTATTTTGTTCATTACTCTCTATGTGTTACATTGCCAGCATATTCCATGTGCTGACCCATTTTGGGCTGCAACGTCAATGTTGCAGACTTTTCAGACCACGAGTAAGGTGCCTTTAGGTCGTGGTTCTATACTTAGTGATGCCGTTGGAGTTGATGGACTCACTTATCTTCCAAGCCTTCCGCTGTTATCGTTATTAGATGGCCTTAAGCCATATTTATTGTAATAAGTTCTCTTTTGAGACATTGATGTAATAAGTGTGTGATTGCTACTCTGTTATAAATCCTTCAAGTACTGTGTGGTGTCAGCATTACTGATCCAGGGATGACACCTGAGCACAGAGATTGTACCGTTTGAGGTCTGGTTGCTACATAAACGCAAGGAGACAGCTTACAAAGTTGGAGACAGAGTGTATCTTCGTGTATCACCACTCCGAGGAGTTAAGCGCTTTGGAGTTAAGGGAAAGTTAGCACTACGTTTTGTGGGACCATACAAAGTTTTGGAACGTATGGGAGAAGTGGCTTACAAGTTGGAATTGCGCGAAGGATTGTCAGGAGTTCACGATGTGTTCCACGTTTCTCAGTTGAAGAAGTGCCACGCAGAGATGGCTGATATCCCCCTGAGAGATACAATGCCACTGGAAGCAATACAGTTGGATAGCGACTTGACCTACGAGGAGAAGCCAGTCAAGATTCTCGAATTTGGCAGCCGAGTTACAGGTAGCAAATTTATCAAGTTTTGTAAAGTTCAGTGGAGCCACCATACCGAGGATGAAGCCACCTGGGAACGAGAGGAAGACCTACGCAAGGACCATCCACACCTATTTTCTAGCCAACCCGAATCTCGAGGGCGAGATTCATCTTAAGGGGGGTAGGTTTGTAACATCCCAAATTTACAATTTGGAATGTTATAAATTAGATCATCATTGCATATCATATTTTATTGCATTTTGGCTTGATCCTAGAAATTCTACGCAACTCAAGGACCTACGGAGAGAGTTGGGCATTTCGTTATTGTCTCTTCGAATATTTCTTTTATAAAAATAAAAGAGAGAGGATACAATGACTTCCTCAAAATAAATAAATATCGAAGATTTAATATTAAAATCAAATAAGATTTTTATTCGGTGTTTTATCGCTATTTTATTTGAATTAGGAAAAATATGCGTTTTTCAAAATTGCATTTTATGCCCAAATAAATGTTCACCTTGTCCGCCTTATCTTTAGAGAACGGGGAAAATTTATTTCGGGATTTTTGGAGCCCGTTTAGTATTTCTTTTCTTTCTTTTTCTGCATGTCAGAATTATTATTTGTTTAAAAAAAGTCAAACCAACTTCGGGCCATACCCGGCCAGGAGACCTCGGGCCGGCCCCTTTATAAGCCGCTGCCCCGCACCCCCCAGCCCAACCCGCGCCGCCGCCGCCACCGTCGCGCCTCGCCGCCGCCACCGCGCCTCGCCAGCCGCCGCCGCCACGTCTCGCTGCCACCCGCCGCCCGCGCCGCCGCGCCGCCTCGCCGGACCGCCGCCGGAGGTAGCCGCCGCCTCGGTTTACGTAAGAAAACCGAGCGGTTTTTTCTAAACCTAGATCCGTTTTTTAGATCCGGTTCGGTTTTTTCGGTTTAGTTAAATAGCGGACGTTCATTTTAATGAACGGTTTTCGTCCGTTAGTCGCGGACAACGAACGTTCGTTAGCCTGTTCATCACTTTTTCTTTTTCTCAGATTTTCCGCGATTATTTTTGATCATGATTTCTGATCCGATTTTCGTTTTAGTATAACTTTTCGCTCGTTTATCGGAATCAGGCGATTCAAGCGCCTAGAGTTTCGTCTCGAAACCCTATTTCTGTTTAACCAACTTAAACAAGTTTTTGCTACTGTAAAATTTGACTTTAGTCCAGATTAGTAAACGAAGCTTGTTTCTTTCGCCGTTTGAGTTTTGTTGCTTCATTTGATTTGATTCTTTTTGCAAACCAGAGTTCTTAAGTTGAACTTTCTGGTTAGATCTCTTATTTGAGTTTTACCTGTGCCTTTGCTTGATTGCTTATTGTATGCTTGTTTGATTGCGATAGAGTACCCGGAGTGCGAAGCGTGCTACATCGAGTCTCTAGGTTTCACGGATCATCAGCAAGGCAAGTAACACTATGATCATATCCCTTTCATAACCAGTTTTTATACATTAGTTCAACCCTCAAACACTTGCATGGTTAGGGTCTGAATAAATTGTGGGTTGGGAAGTAGTTGATGAGGTAGAACCTATTGTCCTCTTTATTATCAAACCTTTGGGAGTTACTTCTACGTTGCTTATACTGCTATGCTATGCTCGTAGACGTGGATTGGGTTTGAGTGTATTCATGACAGATGTGAGATTGTTAATTAACGGTTCAACTTAAGGTGGCAACTTTAATACACATCTGCTTGGATTGAGGCACCTGGGGTATCCAGTGATTGCCTGTATTTTTGGAAATCCCAGGGTACCGTGTGATTTTCCTATGGACCGACACCCAGGCTCAAAGGGATCATAAGATTATTCATGCTGGAAACTTCCGTGTGCAGCCACATGCCATTATGGGCTCTGGCACAGTTGAGTAAGTTGTGGGAAACCTTTCCATGATGGGCTAGCAGATGTAGGGGATTGTAGGTGTACATGCCTATCTATTGGTTAAGGGGACCTCTTCGGAAAGACTGTGTCTCGGTCATCCGTTTCTCAATTATGTAGTGCGAGAAATCCAATGGAGGAGATCGAGTCTTGTGGGGAAAAGTGCACAAACCTCTGTAGAATGTACAAACTAACCATGGTTAGCCGTGTCCCCGGTAATGGACATCTTGAGTATCTGGTTCTTGGATTATCATGTGGATCTCATCACTCTTAATATAAATTGGATTGGGTTATTAATTACTTTTTAATTGGGATTGAGAGGGGGTTTATCTTCTCAATGTTTTTCAACCAACTTTGTATTTAAATAAAATATATTCCTTTGCAGTAGGTAAAAATTGGCTTTTCGCAAAACTTATCAACCCTACAGCCTCCACCAGCAATATATGCATGTAGTGATAGCATTATTCTGTTCATTACATGCTTGTGTTACATTGCCAGCATATTCCATGTGCTGACCCATTTCGGGCAGCAACGTATGATGTTGCAGACATTTCAGACGACGAGTAAGGAGCTTTAGGTCGTGGTCTTTCACTCAGTGATGCCGTTGGAGTTGATGGACTCACTTTATCTTTCAAGCCTTCCGCTGTTATCATATTAGATGGCCTTAAGCCATATTTATTGTAATAAGTTCTCTTTTGAGACATTTGATGTAATAAGTGTGTGATTGCTACTCTGTTATAAATCCTCAAGTACTGTGCGTGTCAGCATTACCGATCCAGGGATGACACTAATGCACAGAGATCAGACTGTTTGAGGTCTGGTCGCTACACTTCTCCAACGTATCTATAATTTTTTATTATTCCATGTTATTATATTAATACTCTTGGATGTTTTATAATCATTTTATAGTCATTTTATATCATTTTTTGGTACTAACCTATTGACATAGTGCCAAGTGCCAGTTGCTGTTTTTTGCATGTTTTTACATCACAGGTAATCAATACCAAATGGAGTCCAAATGCAGCGAAACATTTTGTGGATTTTTTTGGACCAGAAGACATCCAATGGGACGGAGAAGTGCCTGGGGGTGCTCCGAGGGGAGCACAGCCCACCAGGGCGCGCCTGGAGGCCTAGGCGTGCCCTGGTGGGTTGTGCCCACCTCGGGTGCCTCCCGGACCGCCTCTTTGCTCTATAAATGCCCCAATATTCAAGAAACCCTAGGGGAGTCGACGAAAACTAATTCCAGCCGCAGCAGACTCCAGAACCACCAGATCCAATCTAGACACCATCATAGAGGGGTTCACCACTTCTATTGGTGCCTCTCTGATGATGCATGAGTAGTTCTTTGTAGACCTTCAGGTCCGTAGTTAGTAGCTAGATGGCTTCCTCTCTCTCATTTGATTCTCAATATAATGGTCTCTTGGAGATCCATATGATGTAATTCTTTTGTGGTGTGTCTGTTGGGATCCGATGAACTTTGAGTTTATGATCAGATCTATCTCTTTTTAGCCATGAAAGTTATTTGAGTTTCTTTGATCTCTTATATGCATGATTGCTTATAGCCTCGTATTTCTTCTTCGATATTTGGGTTTTGTTTGGCCAATTTGATCTATTTATCCTGCAATAGGAAGAGGTGCTTTGTAGTGGGAAGAGGTGCTTTGTAGTGGGTTCGATCTTACGGTGCTTGATCCCAGTGACGGAAGGGGAACCGACATGTATGTATCGTTGCTACTGAGGATAAAATGACAGGGTCGATTTCTACATAAATAGATCTTGTCTACATCATGTCATCGTTCTTATTGCATTACTCCATTTCTCCATGAACTTAATACACTAGATGCATGTTGGATAGCGGTCGATGTGTGGAGTAATAGTAGTAGATGCAGGCAGGAGTCAGTCTACTAATCTTGGATGTGATACCTATATAATGATCATTGCCTAGATATCGTCGTGATTATTTGAAGTTCTATCAATTTCCCAACAGTAATTTGTTTACACACTGTTTGCTATTTTTCTCGAGAGAAGCCACTAGTGAAACCTACGGCCCCAGGTTCTCTTTCTTGTATTATTTGACTTTGCGATCTATTTTATTTGGCTTTTATTTTCAGATCTATTAAACGAAAAACACAAAAATACCTTGATGCACTTTATTTTATTTGGCGTTCGATCTATCAATATTTACAACTCTCTCATGTCTGTTTGCCAATTTCTAGCGCCGTTACCCGAAAGGGATTGACAACCCCTTTTTCACGTCGGCAAGCTTTTGTTATTTGTGTGCAGGTGCTTCTTACATAGTGTTGCTTGGTTCTCCTACTGGTTCGATCACCTTGGATTCATCACCGAGGGAAATACCTACCGTCGATGTGTTGCATCATCCCTTCCTCTTTGGGGAAATACCGACATAGTTCTAGCAGACATCAGAGATGCATAGCAACGAGAGGGTGAGAGTGTGTCTACGTACCTTCGTAGACCGTAAGCGGAAGCATTTCACAATGCGGTTGATGTAGTCGAACTTTCATCGCACTCCAACCGATCTAGTACCGAACGCACGACACCTCCGCGTTCTGCACACCTTCAGCTTGGTGACGTCCTCTGCCTTCTTGATCCAACAAGACGGTGAGTTAGTAGATGAGTTTCGGCAGCACGATGGCGTGGTGACGGTGATGATGATGTGATCTCCACAGGGCTTTGCCTAAGCACTACAAAAAGATGACCGAGGGGGTAAACGATGGATGGGCACTACCGCAGGATGCTGCTAACACGACACTATGATCAGAGACCCTTCGAGAAACTGTGTGCGATGCCATAATCGCAAACGGTGCTGTATGAAAACCGTCAGAAATGTGTAAAACATTTGCGATGATGGATGCATCAAACACGGTTTAGGTTTTAGTTGCGTGTGCGATGAAGGGCATATGATTCAGTTCAATGATCTGTTTGCGATGAGGAGGAACAAAAGAAACGGGCAGCCAGATGGAGGTGTGTGCGATACACAACATATAGTTGACTCAGATGAACTGTTTGTGATTAGGCAACACAAAAGAAACGGTCAGCCAGATCAAAGGTGTGTGCGATAAACGGCATGCGGTTCAGTCAGAAGAACTATTTGCATTGAGACATGAGAACAGAAGCGGTTCAAATGAACAAGATGTGTGTGATACGAGGCAAACAGGTTTGTAATCGAATACGTGTGCGAAGACCGATAACAACATAGAAAATTACTGCTAACAAGCCATGTGTGTTGTGAGCAAACGATTGCTAGTATACAATTGTGAGTGATTGATGAAAACATCACCGACGGGTTCCATTGTTTAGTCCGTGTGCGATGTGATTTTCTATGTCCGCACAACATCTACGCTCTGTCTACATCTTCAACATATATACTTAAAAAGACAGCATTGCATAACCAAATTAAGCATACAATTACACAAGTGAATACACACATAACATTTACACACACCAAAGAAAGCAATTACATTCATACTAAAGTAGGAGAAACGAGGATCTAATCATCTACTTATTGTTGCGATGACGCTTGCCATTGCTCTGCTTCCGGCTGGATCCCTGGCCGTTTTGGGGAATGAGGGACTTCCTTATGTCAATGATCCGCCTATACATGTCGTAGCTCGTGTACACCTCCTTGGCCGCATACACGACGTGAGCTTTGTCTCCTTCTCATGCTCCTTGATGCCCCTGATATTGTATTGGCCCTGGATGTTGACAAGATTCTAGCACGCAATGCCCGAATTCTCGAGCGCCTTTACATCGTTGGTGATGTCCACCGTAGCAAACATGTAGTGGGGCTATTGACAAACCTGGCGAAACGCTCGCAAGGCCTTGTGGCCAGGCAGTAGTGGTAGACGAGGATGTGGTGGCACACGCACATCTTGGCGACGGCGACCTTGGGACGAGACCCGGCACGAGCGCGGGTGTACTCAAGGTCGAACCCGACCACCTTGTACTTCTCCTCGGAAAGCAACAGCTCCATGATATGGATGGAGTGCTCCGCCCAGACCGGGTCGTTGGTGTACACCACCAAGAGGTCCATGAACCTTCTGTGGGTGTCCACCACGGCACGCATGGTGAAATGCTGCTCGTCGTCGGCAGCCTCTCGGAGTGCCATTGGAGCCGCACATGATACCCTCTAAGAATTTCTCATGGTGGGTGTGCTTCTTGCAATGGTGGGGCGCGATCGAAATGTTGAAGAGACACAAGGGTAGGCTAAATGGCCGCTGTAATAAATGGGGGCTGGCCGGCCTGTAATCGTCATGTCTTGTCACGGCGTTCATAGCGGAGGATTCCGGAATCCAGTGCACACTTGACAACACCGCACCCCAGGCATGGGCTCAAAGAGCCTATTCCCGCGCTACCGCAATGTTTACCGCGCAAGCTTCCCGCCCGGCTAGTTTGGCCACACGTCGGCTAGAAGAGGGACAAATCATGGGCGTTTATTGGCAAAAAGCTTTGTAAAAATGAAGTGTGTGGAATTATTTCGGTCATAAGTTTACCATTGGGTGATGAGGTCAAAATTACACAGAAGGGTGATGATGGACACTTGAGTGCGAGAATTAATTCTACGCTCTACAATGCACACGATGGAGGAAACCAACTGTGTGCAATAATGTCGAAGATCGCAGTCGAGTTAGCTATACAGATCGTGTGCTGTGAGATCGACAAGGTAAACTGATTCGAGAATGGTTAATAAAATCTAAGACCATTGCATATTAAGGTCAAAATAGTGCTAGCAATATACGAGTCTCATAAGATGCCATTTCAATGATTGTACCACAAAAGCTTAAAATTTTACAAGGTTCAAATTCCAGAGTTATATGGCTCAAATTCGAAGATTCGAAGATTACAAGGTTCAAACTGATATTAGAAATGAAATTCAGCTCATCAGCTGCAAACGCTCGCGCTGATGCGCTGAACATGGATATCAGAGAGGTTCAAACTAATATCACTGCTTCTAAGTCTGGCTTCGAAACCTCACAATTTTTGCAAAGGGGTCAGCCACTGAGAAGTCATGTATGGAGTTGACCCGATGACTTCTGATTACTCTGTCATCTGAAGTTCCAAAATGAAATTCAGCATTTTTGGAGCCTACTCCATTCTGCCGCAGGCGATGGCGTTGATCAACATACCATTCATTTTTGTGAAATAAATGTAGGGCAAACCTCATTTCCTTCAGCACCCTTGCTCTGAGAACTAAGTACCTGGCGAATATAATCTCCGGTAAGGTCCCTCGGTAGGAGTTCAAAGTAATTTCTGAGAGATGCAAATCTAGGCATTCGACGTGATTGTTATATTGTATCACATCATCCACCACTGGGCCTAATCTTATCTGCAAAAGAAGAAAACGTGTTAGTGCCTACATGCAGTTTTGAACATTACTACATGCCTAGCTATTAGGTTTACAGGATTTGTAAAATGCACTAACATGCCATCTTCAATCTGACATGATTAACACGGACATTTGATTACATTCTAGAAAAATGCAGCCTTCTTCACAGGAGGTTGGAGTGGATGAAAAGTTCCCTAAGAAAACTAGTACAGATGAATCCAAAGGAGAAATGCTTATTGATTGTAACCATATGGATCAAGCCCCCAATATGGTTGGGGGCATGTATGTACTGAAATCCTCCAAAAGAACCTTCAGAAATCGTAGTACATTGTCATTGTAAACTTGGAAAAAGGTTTCACAAATTGAACTCCCTTATGGTTAACATTTAACAGGAAAGGAACATCACCTCGATATATAGCTTCTCCAGTCACGGAAAGCATCTCAGGAAACTGACAACTTGCTCCAGGTCGGGCCCGATAGATTCTAGTGCCAAGACCTTCACCGTGCGCAGTTCCGGGGTCAAGCTTGTCGGAACCATTTTCTGAATGATAGACGAACAAACATCTTCAAAATTAGAAATAATGTTAATTTATAGAAGAAGAGGTAGAAGGCGGTTGTTGTACCTGAACGTGTGTGGATCCAATAATAAGTTCGAAGTATTTGTCAGACGAGTAGCCCACCACTATCAATTTCAGCGCAGAAATGACATTGATTCTTGTTGGACCTTCTTGATCAACTATAAGTAATCTCTCAAGTGCAGGTGTGTCCTGGATGACCATACCGTGGTCCACCTTTTGTGATGTCTTCCTGCCGCACCAACAACACACA
The DNA here is from genome assembly GCF_056163025.1 of Triticum urartu. Lineage (NCBI taxonomy): Eukaryota > Viridiplantae > Streptophyta > Magnoliopsida > Poales > Poaceae > Triticum > Triticum urartu. Next base: position 421,503,306 of record NC_141877.1, on the reverse strand, counting down.
TAAATAGTTCGGAGAGTCATGGAGGTGATGTGGAAGGTACTCAACCCGTTGATCGCCTGAAGACGAAGGTACTCGAGTGCAGTACAGCCACGGAGCAGGCACTCCATGTCACCCTTTGAGAGGCAGACAGCGACGAGCACGAGGTGCTTCAGTCATGGTAGAATAAGAGCGGGTGCGTCATTAAGTGGCGGGAAATGCAGTTCCTGAACTTGGTGACGCGCAGTGTGGGTGCAAGGCGGAGTGCGGACGTTGGCAGCGACCGCATATGCCCATCATCAAAAGTGAGCTCCTCGAGCTGATCTAGGGCGGGGGATCGGAACCAGTCGTCCAACTTGGCTCGGTCCTTGCCGTTGGAATGGAACTTGCCCATTCTAAGGCCTTTGGTTGGGCCAAGGTGACTGCCGAGGATCTTGGAGAACGAATCCAGGCTTTCGCGATCGCCATGGTAGAGCTCGTGGGTGTCGATGAGGTTGAGAGGGCTGGAGTTCCATAGGGGGCGCCTCCGCCGGGAAAGGAGGGTTGTCCGCGCCCCATATTTGATTGGGAGGAGGGAGATGATGACTCTCAACATATCATTGGGGAGGCTGCTGATTAAGTCTAGGCCTGCTAGAGTCGCTTGCGGTTCTAGCTCGCCCCGCCTCCGCTTGTTGGCAGCCCCGTTCTCCACCTTCGGAGTCTCCTTGTCAGCGGCGCTTTTTGATAGAAATGGGAGTACAGGGAATATTTAGTTAAAACAGGGCAATAGAAAAGTGTATTGGTAACTACAAGTTATTAGGTACGAATATAGTAAGATAAGGGAATAGCAATTGGTTGCTTAAATACTACACAATTCATTTGACATTGCTGGGTAAGTCAACATATGCAGATAGTTGAAAAGAAAACTTACTTCGAACAAAGTCTGGACGGATGATTTTGTCAGGGAAGTTAGCATATATCTCATGACCAGGCCCTTCTATGTGCAGTGCAATTTTAGTGACAGCTTTCAGTACATAAAACTTCACAATTTCATTCTAAAAGCCAGTGCCAAAATAGGAGTCACCACGTTCATCAAGTCTTACAGTAGCAAGGATTGTAAATCCATGGTTTGTGCGCAGTATGACATTCGTGGAGCCTTGATGTATGTAAAGGGAAAAATTGTGCACTACATAATCAGTTGCATAGAGAGGGATGTCCTGCAGAAAATGGTAGGGTTGTTAAACAAAATATGGTAACATGCAAATATGGGCCCAAATTGAAAGAACTGTACAGCAGTTGAAATCGAAGGACAAAACACTATAATTAAACAGATAGGGTAAACATGATGTCATGGAAATATGAGAGTAATCGAATGAACAATACATCATTAATTTGCCTAATATAGAAAGAAGAGGGGAAACAAATCCCCTTTGACGTATATGGTGCATGTGGCACCTTTTATCCAAATGTAGCAATATTTAGAATATGTTTAGGAAAGTAGGCCATGCCAACCGATTTAGGGTGAGATTGAACATATTGCGTGCGTCCTCAAGTTATCTGGTACGATGAGACGGAATCTCTAGCGGCGGTTGCCAAGTCCTAAAGTATCGGCGCACTGTACATTCTATGAATGAAAGAAAACCCTCAAATCAGCTCGAATAAAAATGAATTCACGGCGATTTCCACCAGGTGATTAAAGGAGGCAGATGAACTGGGATAAGAGATGAGATAATATCTCGTTAAATTAGTTACCTTATCGTCCATGAGAAAGAACCCTCAGTATGGCAGATTCCCCAACCGAGCGGAGCTGGGTTTTCGGTGGGAAACGACACCTATGGGATCACAAGAATCCCTACTACAGTTTTCGGGGCGAGGGGTCGTGAGAAGAGCAGGATTAGCGGTCAGCACGAGGATCGTTTACCCAGGTTCGGGCCGCGAGGATGCGTAAAACCCTAGTCCTGCTTTGGTGGATGTATTCAGTGTTCTTGGGCTTTCAAACTAGCTACGGTGGCCGTGTAGTTCAAAAGAGCCGAATCCCCCTCCAGTATGCCATGTGCCTCCTTTTATAGTCGAAAGGGGCTGCCACAGTGGCACACAGGAGGTGGAAAGGCCTACAGTACTGCGAGCTTATCTCCAGTACTACAGGACAAGACGCATTTAAGGCATCGCTTAGGTGTCCCTTAGCTTTATCAAGGACAGGAACGAGGCCCGTCCCGTCTGTCGCCGCTCCTCCTCGCTTCGACACGCGCCCAGGCTAGCGATGCATGCAGTGCCATGTAGACAGGAAGGCAGCTGAGGTGGTGCGGTGGTAGGGCCTTCATGAAGGTCTGCACGCCGCCACGCAGGTGCCTGCTGATTTGGCCTGGAAGTTGTATGTTGCCACGCAGGTGCCTGCCTAGCTGGTTGGGCTGGCAGCTGCATGCGAACGGCGGTGGTAGTTTTGGCTGGTATGGATCTGGCAGTGGCCCTGCTGATGCCCTCGGCAGGGGACTTGCCGGGGCCCCGGCAAGGGTCTTGCCGCGGCGTTGCCGTCATCCCTGGCAAGTGTCTTGCCGGGGGCCTGCTGTCATCCACGTCAAGGGTCTTGCGGGGGGTCTTGTGGACTTCCTCAACTAGGATCCCACCGAGGGTCGCCGTCTTCTGGTCCTCATCTGATCCTGAGTGTTTCTCTGTCTTCACAAAGATCTGCATGCCACCATGGAGGTGCCTCCCGAGCCCTAGCCCAACGTGGTTAATGGTGTTGGAAACTGTGGGCTCAAGGGTGGTGCGCTCCGCTGGCGTTGGGCGAGCTGTCCCGGCAAGGGTCTTGTTGGGGCCGCTGAGGTTGCCTCGGCAAGAGTCTTGCTGGGGGAGCCTGCTTCGTCCATCTGCTCTTTGTGCTCTCGGCCTTGGCGTTGCCTTGTTTGCCTCGGTGCTTCGGCTTCTCTCCGCTTTCCCTCCTCTGCCCTGCTAAGTTCGGCCGCGACGCGTGGCTCTGACCTCCTGTGCACAAGTAAAGGGGTCAAAAAGAGAGCCCCTACTTTTGTACACCGACAGGAGCCCCCAGGCCTGGGCCATACATAAGCGCGACGCGTTGTTGGGCTAGGCCCAGAATGGTGCGTGGGCAGGTGGGGCGGATTCTACCGCAGTGGCTTCTCGTCCGCTGCGCTTTCCCATGACTCGCGTTAAACGCATGACGTTTAGGGTTGTGCGTGACGTGGGGGGTCATGCGTGGGGCGGTTTCCACACGCATGCGTCACAACATGGTAAAGAGGCGGCTCGCGCCTTCCCCGTAAAAGGAGGGAGGCGTAGAGGCACGGCCCATTTACTCGGGTGGACTCGGGTCGTGGCCTTCAAGGCGCTCGCGCCCCATGATCACGGGGTGGGGAGCGGCCGCCTCGCCTGTCCCTTCTATGTTGCTCACTTCGCCACGTGTCCCTCATGCAGGTGGCAGGAGGTGGAGGTGGGAAACCGGGCCGTCGCTGATTGGGGCAGCGGGCAGGTCTTGATTTCCTGCGCCGCCGATGACCGGACCGGCCGAGTGGGGCGGCCGAGCCTCGACTCCGCCCCTTTATAAGGAGGGGAGGGGGCGGCGTTCCACACTCTTCCATCATCCGTATCCTTCCACCTCCGCTTCTTCCTCCCATCTTCCATGGCGAGAGGAAGCGCTGGCCCTTCGACAGTGGCGGCGAGGGTCGCTGCTCGCCAGCGTGTTCTTCCTCCCCAAGAGCTCGTGGCGGCGGAACCGGCCATGAGAGGAAGGGGGAGGGGGCAAGGTCGAGGCCGTCATGGCGCCCGGGGGAGAGGAGGACGGGGCGGCGCATCGGCCTCGCCTCCGCCAGCGATGCCTCCCCCGACGGAGCATAACGCCGGGGACCAGCCCTGCGAGTTCTTCATTAGGATGCACCGGACACCGCGTCACCGCCTCCGTCTCCCTACCGCCTTTGCTCGGGATATGGAGCACGATCCTCCCCAGACCCTTTGGTTGCACATGAAGGGCTGCGGGAATGGAGGCACGCGGGTCGACGTCGACTTCCCTGCCCCTCACGTCATGTACCTCCGCCGAGGATGGAAGACGCTCACATGCAACCACAGCCTGACGGTGGGGCTTGTCCTCTACTTCAAGTTAACGGAGGGCAGCCTGCTCTCCGTCAAGGTCTTCGAAGATCTCGGAACTCGCTTGAAGTGCTGCGTGGAGAGCTCCTCTGACGATGAAGATTCCTCCTCAAGCGGGAGTGAGGAGGAGGATAGTGACAGCGACGGCGAGGGAGTCGGGCGGCAGGATGCCGACTCCGACTGATCGCGCCGCCCCTCCCTCGGCCACGCGCCTTGCTGAGGGCCATCCTCGCCAAGCTCTCCATCAGGTTGCTCCCCGTCACCTCCTTGGGCGGCTGGCGTAGGAGGGCCGGAGAGGGCGATGAAGGCGGGTGGCGGCCGTCAAGTCGGAGTACGCGGGCACTGATGCCTTCGTCGCGTATTGCCAGCCCGCTGTCTCATCTTCCAGCTTCCTTCCCGGCACTGGGACGTTCTCTTGGCGCCTTCTGCTTCTCGCACCTCACCTAGGTGCTCTTTTCGCCCTCCGGCTCCCTTGTTCCATGATACGTCTCCAACCTATCTATAATTTTTGATTGTTCCATGCTATTATATTATTTGTTTCAGATGTTTATGGGCTTTATTATGCACTTTTATATTATTTTTGGGACTAACCTATTAACCCCGAGCCCAGTGCCAGTTTCTGTTTTTCCTTGTCTTAGAGTATCACAGAAAAGGAAAATCAAACGGAGTCCAATTGACCTGAAACTTCACAGAACTTATTTTTGGACCAGAAGAAGCCCACGGAGTATCGAAGATGGACCAGGAGAGTCCCGGGCTGCCCACGAGGGTGGGGGGCGCGCCCCCTGCATCGTGGCCCGAAGATGCACCGACGTACTTCTTCCTCCTATATATATCCATATACCCTAAAAACTTCGAGGCGCAGAATAGATCGTGAGTTCCGCCGCTAGAAGCCTCTGTAGCCACTGAAAACCAATCTAGACCTGTTCTGGCACCCTGCCGGAGGGGGAATCCCTCTCCGGTGGCCATCTTCATCATCCCGGCGCTCTCCATGACGAGGAGGGAGTAGTTCTCCCTTGGGGCTGAGGGTATGTACCAGTAGCTATGTGTTTGATCTCTCACTCTCATGTTCTTGAGGTGATACGATCTTGATGTATCGCGAGCTTTGCTATTATAGTTGGATCTTATGATGTTTCTCCCCCTCTACTCTCTTGTAATGGATTCAGTTTTCCCTTTGAAGTTATCTTATCGGATTGAGTCTATAAGGATTTGAGAACACTTGATATATGTCTTGCGTGGGATACCCATGGTGACAATGGGGTATTCTATTGATCCACTTGATGTATGTTTTGGTGATCAACTTGCGGGTTTCGCCCATGAACCTATGCATAGGGGTTGGCACATGTTTTTGTCCTGACTCTCCGATAGAAACTTTGGGGCACTCTTTGAGGTTCTATGTGTTGGTTGAATAAATGAATCTGAGATTGTGTGATGCATATCGTATAATCATACCCACGGATACTTGAGGTGACATTAGGGTTTTGGTTGATTTGTGTCTTAAGGTGTTATTCTAGTACAAACTCTAGGATAGATTGAACGGAAAGAATAGCTTCATGTTATTTTACTACGGACTCTTGAATAGATCGATCAGAAAGGATAACTTTGAGGTGGTTTCGTACCCTACCATAGTCTCTTCGTTTGTTCTCCGCTATTAGTGACTTTGGAGTGACTCTTTGTTGCATGTTGAGGGACAGTTATATGTTCCAATTATGTTATTATTGTTGAGAGAACTTGCACTAGTGAAAGTATGAACCCTAGGCCTTGTTTCAATGCATTGCAATACCGTTTGTGCTCACTTCTATCATTAGTTACCTTGCTGTTTTTATATTTTAAGATTACAAAAACCTTTATCTACTATCCATATTGCACTTGTATCACCATCTCTTCGCCGAAATAGTGCACCTATAAAATTTACCATTGTATTGGGTGTGTTGGGGACACAAGAGACTCTTTGTTATTTGGTTGCAAGGTTGCTTGAGAGAGACCATCTTCATCCTATGCCTCCTATGGATTGATAAACCTTAGGTCATCCACTTGAGGGAAATTTGCTACTGTCCTACAAACCTCTGCACTTGGAGGCCCAATAATGTCTACAAGAAGAAGGTTGTGTAGTAGACATCAAGCTCTTTTCTGGCGCCATTGTCGGGGAGGTTAGCGCTTGAAGGTATATCTTTAGATCTTGTAATCGAATATTTTTGTTTCTTGTTTTAGAACTAGTTTAGTTTATAAAATAAAACTACAAAAAATATGGAATTGAGTTTGCTTCATACGCTTCATCTTTCTAATATCTTTAGTGAGTATGATGGAAAAAAATTGTGCCAAAGTGTTAGAAGAAGAATGCATTAAAATGTTTGGCACTAAATCTTTGTATGATGAGCATGAATGCAATGTTGTTAGTATGAATTCCTTGAATATCTATGATGCTAATGATATGCAAAGCTACAAGCTTGGGGATGCTATGTTTGATGAAGATGATATTTTTTGTCCCCCAAGTTTTGATGAGAAAATTTATTTTGATGATAGCATGCCTCCTATTTATGATGATTATAATTATAGAAGTGGATTTGGAGAGGTCATGACTTTATTTAGTAATGATTCTACTATTTCGGAAGAGGTTCCAATTGATTGTGAGAACAAAGTTGCTAACTATGATGATTATTGTGATGACATGTATGCTATAAAGAACAATGATAACCATGAAACTTGTCATCTTGATTTTAACTTTCAATTGGATTATGCCTCACATGATAAATATTTTATTGAGTTTGCTCCCACTACTATTCTGAATAAGAAGAGTTTTGCTTATGTGGAGAGTAATAAAATTTCTATGCTTGTATATCATGAAAAGAATGCTTTATGTGCTGGTTATATTGTTGAATTCAATCATGATGCTACTGAAAATTATTATGAGGGAGGAACATATGCTTGTAGGAATTGCAATAATATCAAGTTTCCTCTCTATGCGCTTAAAATCTTGAAGTTATGCTTGTTTTGCTTTCCTATGCTAGTTGATTATTGTTCCCATAAATTGTTTGCTCACAAAATCCCTATGCATAGGAAGTGGGTTAGACTTAAATGTGCTAGTCATATTCTTCTTGATGCTCTCTTTATGTTTCCATTCTTATCTTTAATGTGAGCTTCTTGGGAGGCAACCCAATTTTATTCTCGTTCTTTACTTTTTGCTCCTGTTTAGTAATAAATAATTCATCTAGCATATTTTTAGATGTGGTTTTATGTTTTTATTAGTGTTTGTGCCAAGTAGAACATTTGGGAAGACTTGGGGAAAGTCTTTGCGATCTTGCTGTAAAAAACAGAAACTTTAGCACTCACGGGATTTGCTGCCATTTTTTAATGGAGAGTGATATTTAGTTAATTCTTTTTGAAGAGGATTAATAGATAAATTACTCACGTCCAGCAAGTTATTTTGGAATTTTTGGGGTTCCAGAAGTATTCTAAACCTACTGATTACTACAGACTGTTCTGTTTTTGACAGATTCTGTTTTCTACGTGTTGTTTGCTTATTTTGATGAATCTATGGCTAGTAAAAGAGTTTATAAAGCATAGAGAAGTTGGAATACAGTAGATATTACACCAATATGAATTTATAATTAGTTCACAACAATACCTAAGTGGCGATTTATTTTCTTATACTAACGGAGCTCACGAAGATTTTCTGTTAAGTTTTGTGTTGAGAAGTTTTCAAGTTTTGGGTAAAGATTCGATGGACTATGGAATAAGGAGTGACAAGAGCCTAATCTTGGGGATGCCCAAGGCACACCAAGGTAATATTCAAGGACAACCAAAAGCCTAAGCTTGGGGATGCCCCGAAAGGCATCCCCTCTTTCGTCTTCGTTCATCAGTAACTTTACTTGGAGCTATATTTTTATTTACCACATGATATGTGTTTTGCTTGGAGCATAAATTTATTTTGTTAGGATTTGCTTGCTGTCATTTAGAACAGTGTTTTTTATATTTTATTTCATTAAAAGTGGCATTGATAGCCTTTACTATGCCTATTTTACTAGTCCACATGTTGCTGTTTAAAAACAGAAAGTTTACCACTGTTGCAAAAATTCCCTAGAAAAGTAAGAATGTGATAAAATGTTGAAACCTTTTGCATAATAAGATCTGATAAATTTACTACAGTGGGAATTTTCTTTCATAATTGTTGGAGGTAGGGAAGTATGGATCTTGCTGCACTCTTTACAGACTGTCCTGTTTAGGCATATTGCTGTTATGTTTGCATTGTTTGCATATGTTTGCTTCTTTAATGATTCTATTTGAGGATATGAATATTAAATATGCAGAGGCATTTAGTATGCAATGTTTAATAATAATTTTAGTGATTTTCTACAGTAGAGTATGATAAGGTTTTTGCATTGGTTTATACTAACTTATCTCATGAGTCCTTGTTGATTTTTGTGTGGATGAAGCTTTTGAGATTTAGGGAGACCGTGATATGAGAGGAATTAAGGAGACACAACATATCAAGCTTGGGGATGCCCAAGGCATCACAAGATAATATTTAAAGAAGTATCAAGCGTCTAAGCTTGGGGATGCCTCGGTTGGCATCCCACCTTTCTTCTTCAACAACTATCGGTTAGTTTCGGTTGATCCTAAGTTTTTGCTTCCTCACATGATGTTTGCCATCCTACTTGCTGTTTGAATAAAACACAAAGATCTGAAATTATTAAATGTTAGAGAGTCTTCACATAGTTGCATAATTATTCGACTACTCATTGATCTTCACTTATATCTTTTGGAGTATTTTGTCATTTGCTCTAGTGCTTCACTTATATCCTTTTAGAGCACGGCGGTGGTTTTATTTTGAAGAAATTGTTGAACTCTCGTGCTTCACTTATATTATTTTGAGAGTCTTTAGAACATCATGGTAATTTGCTTTGGTTATGAAATTAGTCCTAATATGATGGGCATCCAAGAGGGATATAATAAAAACTTTCATATAAAGTGCGGTGAATACTATGAGAAGTTTGATACTTGATAATTGTTTTGAGATATGGAGGTATTGAAATTAAAGTTGTGCTAGTTGATTAGTTGTGAAATTGAGAAATACTTGTGTTGAAGTTTTCAAGTCCTGTAGCATGCATGTATGGTAAACGTTATGTAACAAATTTGAAACATGAGGTGTTCTTTGATTGTCTTCCTTATGAGTGGCGGTCGGGGACGAGCAATGGTCTTTTCCTACCAATCTATCCCCCTAGGAGCATGCGTGTAGTGCTTGGTTTTTGATGACTTGTAGATTTTTGCAATAAGTATATGAGTTCTTTATTACTAATGTTGAGTCCATGGATTATAAGCACTCTTACCCTTCCATCATTGCTAGCCTCTTCGGTACTGTGCCCTTTCTCACATTGAGAGTTGGTGCAAACTTCGCCGGTGCATCCAAACCCCGTGATATGATACGCTCTTTCACACATAAACCTCCTTATATCTTCCTCAAAACAGCCACCATTCCTACCTATTATGGCATTTCCATAGCCATTCCGAGATATATTGCCATGCAACTTTCCACCGTTCCATTCATCATGACACCCATCATCATTGTCATATTGCCTTGCATGATCATGTAGTTGACATCATATTTGTGGTAAGGCCACCATGCATAATTTATCATACATGTCACTCTTTATTCATTTCCCATCCCGGTACAACGCCGGAGGCATTCATATAGAGTCATACTTTGTTATAGTATCGAGTTGTAATCTTTGAGTTTTAAATAAATAGAAGTGTGATGATCATCATTAATAGAGAATTGTCCCAAAAAAGGCCAAATAAAAAAAGAAAGGCCAGAAAAAAGAGACAATGCTACTATTCTTTTTTCCACACTTGTGCTTCAAAGTGGCACCATGATCTTCATGATAGAGAGTCTCTTGTTTTGTCACTTTCATATACTAGTGGGATATTTCCATTATAGAACTTGGCTTGTATATTCCAACAATGGGCCTCCTCAAGTGCCCTAGGTCTTTGTGAGCAAGCAAGTTGGATGCACACCCACTTACTTTCTTTTGTTGAGCTTTCATACATTTATAGCTCTAGTGCATCCGTTGCATGGCAATCCCTACTCCTTGCATTGACATCAATTGATGGGCATCTCCCTAGCCCATTGATTACCCGCATCGATGTGAGACTTTCTCCTTTTTGTCTTCTCCACATAACCCCCTCATTATATTCTATTCCTCCCATAGTGCTATATCCATGGCTCACGCTTGCGTGAAAGTTGAAAAAAATTTGATATTACTAAAGTATGAAACAATTGCTTGGCTTGTCATCGTGGTTGTGCATGATGAGAGCATTCTTTTGTGACGAAAATGGAGCATGACCAAACTATATGATTTTGTAGGGATGAACTTTCTTTGGCCATGTTATTTTGAGAAGACATGATAGCTTAGTTAGTATGCTTGAAGTATTATTATTTTTATGTCAATATTAAACTTTTGTCTTGAATCTTATGGATCTGAATATTCATGCCAAAATGAAGAGGATTACTTAGAGAAATATGTTAGGTAGCATTCCACATCGAAAATTCCGTTTTTATCATTTACCCACTCGAGGACAAGCGGGAATTAAGCTTGGGGATGCTGATACGTCTCCAACGTATCTATAATTTTTTATTGTTCCATGCTATTATTTATCTGTTTTGGATGTCTATGGGCTTTATTATGCACTTTTATATTATTTTTGGGACTAACCTATTAACCCAGAGCCCAGTGCCAGTTTATGTTTTTCCTTGTTTTAGAGTATCGAATAAAAGGAAAATCAAACGGAGTCCAATTGACCTGAAACTTCACGGAACTTATATTTGGACCAGAAGAAGCCCACGGAGTATTGGAGATGGACCAGGAGAGTCCCGGGCTGCCCACGAGGGTGGGGTTTATTATAAACTTTTATATTATTTTTGGGACTAACCTATTAACCGGAGGCCCAGCCCAGAATTGCTGTTTTTGCCTATTTTGGGGTTTCGCAGAAAAAGAATATCAAGCAAAGTCGAAACGGAATGAAACATTCGGGAACATGATTTTCGAAATGAACATGATCCAAAGGACTTGGACCCTACGTCAAGAAATCAACCAGGAAGGCACGAGGTAGGGGGGCGCGCCTACCCCCCCTAGGCGCGCCCTCCACTCTCGTGGGGCCCACATTGCTCCACCGATGTACTCCTTCCTCCTATATATACCTACGTACCCCCAAACTACCAGATACGGAGCCAAAACCCTAATTCCACCCCCGCAACTTTCTGTATCCACGAGATCCCATCTTGGGGCCTTTTCTAGAGCTCCGCCGGAGGGGGTATCGATCACGGAGGGCTTCTACGTCAACACCATAGCCTCTCCGATGAAGTGTGAGTAGTTTACTTCAGACCTACGGGTCCATAGTAATTAGCTAGATGGCTTCTTCTCTCTTTTTGGATCTCAATACAAAGTTCTCCCCCTCTCTTGTGGAGATCTATTCGATGTAATCTTCTTTTGCGGTGTGTTTGTTGAGACCGATGAATTGTGGGTTTATGATCAAGTTTATCTATGAACAATATTTGAATCTTCTCTGAATTCTTTTATGTAAGATTGGTTATCTTTGCAAGTCTCTTCGAATTATCAGTTTTGTTTGGCCTACTAGATTGATCTTTCTTGCAATGGGAGAAGTGCTTAGCTTTGGGTTCAATCTTGCGGTGTCCTTTCCCAGTGACAGTAGGGGCAGCAAGGCACGTATTGTATTGTTTCCATCGAGGATAACAAGATGGGTTTATATCATATTGCATGAGTTTATCCCTCTACATCATATCATCTTGCTTAAAGCGTTACTCTGTTCTCTTGAACTTAATACTCTAGATGCATGCTGGATAGCGGTCGATGTGTGGAGTAATAGTAGTAGATGCAGGCAGGAGTCGGTCTACTTGTCTCGGACGTGATGTGTAACGCCCTCGATGCGTCTATATCTCCTACGTGTCGAAGCATGACTTAGAGGCGTAACCGCATTGAGAGCAATGTCGCAAGTAAGGTAATCTTCACAACAACCCATGTAAATAGATAAAAGGGGAAAGGATACATAGTTGGATTATACTCTCCACATCACACAAATACATGAATAACATTACAATCATCCAATACACTCATGGTCCGACTATGGTACCAAAATAAAAGATCAACCCCAACATGCGACACGGACCCCGATCGCCCCAACTGGGCACCACTACTGATCATCTGGGAAAGACACATAGTAATGACGAGAGTCTTCATCGAACTCCCACTTAAGCTCAAGCGCATCGTCTGGAATGGTATCATCGGTCCCTGCATCTGGTTTGGAAGTAATCTATGAGTCACGGGGACCTAGCAATCTCGCACCCTCGCGATCAAGACTATTTAAGCTTATAGGCAAGGTAAGTTATGATGTGGAGCTGCAGCAAGCGACTAGCATATATGGTGGCTAACATACGCAAAAGAGAGCGAGAAGAGAAGGCAAAGCACGGACGAATAACTATGATCAAGAAATGATCCTAGAACAACCTACGTCAAACATTACTCCAACACCGTGTTCACTTCCCGGACTCCGCCGAGAAGAGACCATCACGGTAACACACACGGTTGATTCAATTTAATTAAGTTAAGTTTCATGTTATCTACAACCGAACATTAACAAATTCCCATCTGCCCATAACCGCGGGCATGGCTTTCGAAAGTTCAAATCCCTGCAGGGGAGTCCCAACTTAGCCCATCACAAGCTCTCACGGTCAATGAAGGATATTCCTTCTCCCGAGACATTCCGATCAGACTCGGCATCCCGGTTTTACAAGACATCCTCGACAATGGTAAAACAAGTCCAGCAACACCGCCCGAATGTGCCGAAAAATCCCGATAGGAGCTGCACATATCTTGTTCTCAGGGCACACTCAGATAAGCTCTCCATACAACTAAAACCAAACCTCGAGTTTCCTCGAGGGGGCGCTGCACAGGGCTCTAGTTTGGACCAACACTCAGGGGAGCACTGGCCCCGGGGGGGGGGGGGTGTTTAAATAAAGATGACCCTTGGGCTCCGGAAACCCAAGGGAAAAATAGGCTAGGTGGCAAATGGTAAAACCAAGGTTGGGCACTGCTGGAGGAGTTTTATTCAAGGCGAACTGTCAAGGGGTTCCCATTATAACCCAACCGCGTAAGGAATGCAAAATCCGGGAATATAACACCGATATGACAGAAACTAGGGCGGCAAGAGTGGAACAAAACACTAGGCAAAAGGCCAAGCCTTCCACCCTTTATCAAGTATATAGGTGCATTAAGATAAACAAGATAATATGGTGATATCCCAACAATAAACAAAGTTCCAAACAAGGAACGATCTCCAATCTTCACCTGCAACTAGCAACGCTATAAGAGGGGCTGAGCAAAGCGGTAACATAGCCAATCAACGGTTTGCTAGGACATGGTGGGTTAGAGGTTTGACATGGCAATTTGGGAGGCATGATAAGCAAGTGGTAGGTATCGTAGCATAGGCATAGCAAAAGAGCGAGCATCTAGCAGGCAAAGATAGAAGTGATTTCGAGGGTATGATCATCTTGCCTGCAAAGTTGTCAGAGTTGACTTGATCCTCGTAAGCAAACTCAACGGGCTCCTCGTTCGCGAACTCGTCTCCCGGCTCTACCCAAACAAGACAAACAAGCAACAAGGAACACAATCAACCACGTGCAATGCTCAAACAACATGATGCAAACATGGTATGCTATGCGGGATGCGGTATGTGATGCATATGCAAGATTTGAAAAGGAATTATTGAACCTGGCCTCAACTTGGAAATCCAAGAGTGCCACTGGAAAGGTGAGGTGATTTTGGTTGAAATCAATATAAAGATCACCAGAATCGGATGCACGGTTTGGAAATGGCGAGCAAAACAAATATGGCACCGGTCTGCGATAATCAGCAAGTAGCCATCTAAATGCATCAAGATAAATATGCTACAACACTCAAACATGACAAAAAAATACATGTCAGGGATCCACTCATGATGCTTGACAAAAGATGAACACTGAGCTACGGACAATTCATCCATTAACAGGTTCAAACAAGCATGGCAAAAATGCAAATGATAACAGGTTTCAGACTTAGTGAAATTAACACAAGTCTGGAATTTAACTTCAGGAAGCACACTTTAGAGCATGAAAACTACATGCTACATGAACTTAACATGGAAAATCAAGATATGGCATGAAGCATGTGAACATGGCAAAAACATAAATAGATCTCAGACTTAGTGAAAAACTGGAGTATGCAAAATAGTTAACGAGTAGGCATGTTTACGAGCTAGATGCACTCACTACAGAGCATGGCATGACAAACTAAGCATACACCCATCAAGAATACATATCATAGAAGCTAGACATGGCAAGAACAACCACATAGGATGCACGGATCAATAGCAACATCCTCGGCAAAATCGCTAACAAGTCAACAATCTGCCAAGATTCACGATATAGCGAAAGTAGAGCTCGATTGACTCAAGATAGGGTGCTCCATAAATGCAAACAAAGACATGGATGGATAGAGCACCACAATATTAACAAATCATCCTTACATATCATCCTAAAAAGAGGCACATATCACTAGGAAATAACATGAACATATGGCATAACGACAAAATTAGGACAAGGACTTGGTGAAATTCTAAGTCCCTGAAATCAGCATTACCGATTACGCTACTTTGCAAGCTTGTGCTAGTCACCACACATAACACAAAAATACATGGTAAGCACCTCTGTAAAGATGGCATGACATATAACAAAACTCATGAAGAGCTCAGGAGCATATCATGCACACATTAAACATGGCAAAAATGACAAATAGCTATTTGATGAAATAGATCTGACAATTTTATCACATAGCCCTCTTCCAACAGCATTTCGGGTATCAAGATGAGCTCAAATGAAAATGATGCAATGAGATGAAATGATGTACTCTTAGAGGCGAACATTTTGATATGCTACACGCGCAAATCGGAGCTACAGATGCGGAGATACGACATGATGAATATTGCAAAAAAATAAGGGGAGAGGGGGAAAGTCAACCCTAGGGTTTACTGTAGCGCGGATCCGGATCTGGCGAAACACTGTAGTGGCAGCGGATCCGAGGTTCGCCCGGCCCGAGTTCTCGCCGGAATCGCCGGGCTTCATCGGGGGAGGAAGAAGGACGACGAGGTGGCGGCCGGAGCAGGCGGCGACGGCGATGCCGGCGGGCGGCAGGGTCGGCGAGCTTGCCGGCGTCGTGGAAGAAGACGACGACGGAGGACGTGGCGAGGAGGCGGCGGTCGGCGAGCGGTCGGCGCGGAGGCGCCCGGCAATGGCGGCGCGGCGGCCTGGTGCGGCGAACGGCGTTGGGCGCGGGACGACGACCTGATGGAAGGAGGCGGCTGAGACCGGGCCAGGAGGGCCCCGCACGGGCCACGCGGGCCCGCGGGGTCGGTGGCGATCTGGGGACCGGCCTAGGGACACGTGGCGATGGCGGGTTGGTCCAGCGGAGCGGGCGGACACGTCCGTTGTCCGGATTTTTGTCCGGCGGCGGCGGGTGGAGTTTTTCTAGGGTTAGGGTGGAAGAAGACCCGGGATTTTTGGAGGAGGAGCTATTTATAGGCATAGAGGGAGCTAGGAAGCTCCAAATGGAGTGCGGTTTTCGGCCACGTGATCGTGATCGAACGCTCTAGACGATAGGAGGGGTTTAGGGGGGTTTTGGGCCAAATTGGAAGGGTGTTGGGCTGCAACACAAATGAGGCTTTCTCGGTCCCTCGGTTAACCGTTGGAGTATCAAACTAAGTCCAAATGGCACGAAACTTGACAGGCGGTCTACCGGTAGTAAACCAAGTCCGCATGACAAGTCTCGGTCCAATCCGGAAATGTTTAACCCCCACACATGAAAAGAGGTAGAAAGGGGCACCGGAGGAGATAGGAGCGCCGGAATGCAAAACGGACAACGGG
This sequence comes from Triticum urartu, assembly GCF_056163025.1. Lineage (NCBI taxonomy): Eukaryota > Viridiplantae > Streptophyta > Magnoliopsida > Poales > Poaceae > Triticum > Triticum urartu. The sequence continues at coordinate 421,487,291 of NC_141877.1, read as the reverse complement.
GAAAATGCTCGGATGCATGAGATGAACACGTATGCAAAAATACACATGATGACATGATATGAGATGCATGACAAAGGCAACAACACACGAAGACAAAAACCCGAACCCGAGGAAATAAAATAACTTAGTGCCGGAAACGGCAAGAGTTGGGATACATATAAGGTAAATTACATCCGGGGTGTTACATGATGCCTATATACATGATCATACCTAGATATTCTCATAACTATGCTCAATTCTGTCAATTGCTCAACAGTAATTTGTTCACCCACCATAATATTTATGCTCTCGAGAGAAGCCTCTAGTGAAACATATGGCCCCCGGGTCTATTTTCCATCATATTAATCTTCCAATACTTAGTTATTTCCTTTGCCATTTATTTTACTTGCATATTTATTTCTCTTTATCATAAAAATACCAAAAATATTATCTTATCATATCTATCAGATCTCACTCTCGTAGGTGACCGTGAAGGGATTGACAACCCATTTATCGCATTGGTTGCGAGGAGTTTATTTGTTTGTGTAGGTGCGAGGGACTCGTGTGTGGCCTCCTACTGGATTGATACCTTGGTTCTGAAAAATTGAGGGAAATACTTACGCTGCTCTGCTGCATCACCCTTTCCTTTTCAAGGGAAAACCAACACAGTGCTCAAGAGGTAGCAAGTATGTAGGTGGCATTAGGGTTTTGGTTGATTTGTGTCTTAAGGTGTTATTCTAGTACGAACTCTAGGATAGATTGAACGGAAATAATAGCTTCATGTTATTTTACTACGCACTCTTGAATAGATCGATCAGAAAGGATAACTTTGAGGTGGTTTCGTACCCTACCATAATCTCTTCATTTGTTCTCCGCTATTAGTGACTTTGGAGTGACTCTTTGTTGCATGTTGAGGGATAGTTATATGTTCCAATTATGTTATTATTGTTGAGAGAACTTGCACTAGTGAAAGTATGAACCCTAGGCCTTGTTTCAACGCATTGCAATACCGTTTGTGCTCACTTTTATCATTAGTTATCTTACTGTTTTTATATTTTCAGATTACAAAAACCTTTATCTACTATCCATATTTCACTTGTATCACCATCTCTTCGCCGAACTAGTGCACCTATACAATTTACCATTGTATTGGGTGTGTTGGGGACACAAGAGACTCTTTTTTATTTGGTTGCAGGGTTGCTTGAGAGAGACCATCTTCATCCTACGCCTCCTACGGATTGATAAACCTTAGGTCATCCACTTGAGGGAAATTTGCTACTGTCCTACAAACCTCTGCACTTGGAGGCCCAACAACGTCTACAAGAAGAAGGTTGTGTAGTAGACATCATTCCACCTTCTGAGGAGAGGGACAAGGAAGGGATTACGAGCACCTTATCTCTTTCCCCTTTTTTTGTAAGCCTGCGGGCACTTGTTAATTTTAAGACTTGTAATCCCCTTGCTCATGTTTTCAATTCCGTATGAACTATACTTGTATGGTATGTTTTTAATGAAAAGGATGCTTGCCGGGTTCTTTGCGCGTGAGCAAGGCCCATGCCAAGGATGAATCCTTGTTATTTCTAAGGTAAACAATGCCGTCCGGCAACAGGCCTTGCCGTTTCCCTACTTCAGTCGACCATTCTCGCGCTCTTGGTGGAGGCGGGGGTGAAGTAGGGTTAGGCCCCTCGTTCATTTCCTTGCCACCGCGACTACTACCAAATTTTGACCCAGGAGCTAGCTCTCGGGTACAGAAAAGGGGAGCACGGTGGTTTCAAGAATACAAACGAGGTTTCACATGTCCCAGTTCTATATGGAAATGCATAACAAAGGGGATGAAAGACTTATCTAAATCCGCAGCCACCAGCAACCCGGGGCTCGCGTGGTTGGACCCTCGTATCTTCAGCTCCCGGCAGCCTTGCCCCGCCGGGGCCGAAGCACCGGCTTGTTCTCCTTTTCCCAAGCGGCTCAACAGAAGTGCCCTGCGAACCAAATAGAACAGAAAGACACACACTCGACCTCTAGGCTAGGGGTTACTCACTGCTAAGCACTATCAACCCTAACCGAGGGAGAGACTTAAACTAGCATGCATGCTACAACTTAGGGCGCCAGCACTTCATTTATTTATGCTTAGGGTCTACGCCTGGCTCTGTACAGAGGGTTACATGCATTGTCGGCAAAGCTTGTACAAAAAGTGGCTTGCCGGGGAGCCCGGCAAGCCGCGCCTTATGGGTAAAACTTGCGAAGATGCTCGATGTTCTAGGAGTTGCTCACTGGGATGGCATCTTCGGTCTCCAGGCGGACTGCGCCGGGCCTGGTGACTCGTATTACCCGATAAGGGCCTTCCCACTTCGGCGTCAACTTGTTGGAATTCTTGGCCGACTGAACGCGTCGAAGAACAAGGTCACCTTCCTCAAAGCTTTGGGCATGAACCTTGCGGCTATGGTAGCGGCGCAAGGCTTACTGGTAGCGTGCTGCTCTCACAGCCACCCGAAGACGATCTTCCTCAAGGAGCGTCGCGTCGTCTTGCCGCAACTGCTCTTGCTCAAGCTTGTCATAAGCGAGCACTCGAGGTGACCCGTATATGAGTTCCGTGGGGAGAACTGCTTCTGCCCCATATACTAGGGCAAAAGGTGTCTGGCTGGTGGCTCGATTTGACGTCATCCTGATCGACCAAAGAACCGCCGGCAACTCATCAATCCAGCACCTTCCTCTCTTGTGTAGCCTGTCAAAGGTCTTCGTTCTCAAGCCTCGCAATACTTCAGCATTTGCCCTCTCCTCCTGGCCATTGCTCCGGGGGTGTGCCACGGAAGCAAAACAGACCTTGTTGCCGAGGTATTGGATGTACTGCATGAAGGTGTGGCTTGTGAACTGTGTGCCGTTGTCGGTGATGACTCTGTTTGGCACACCAAAACGGCAGACTAGCCCCTTGAAGAACTTGACGGCTGACTGTACTATCACCTTCCTCACTGCTTCCACCTTCGGCCACTTGGTGAACTTGTCGATCGCAACGTACAAGTACTCAAAGCCCCCGACAGCACGGGGGAAAGGGCCCAGTATGTCGAGCCCACAGACCGAGAATGGCCAGGAGAGAGGGATTGTTTGAAGGGCTTGAGATGGTTGATGAAGCTTCTTTGAATGGAACTGACACACTTCACACTTGGTTACTAGTGCTGTTGCATCCTTGAGGGCAGTGGGCCAGAAGAAACCCTGCCGGAACGCCTTGCCGACAAGGGCCCTCGACCCTATGTGGGAGCCACATATGCCTCTGTGTATCTCTGCCAACAGCTCCAGCCCTTCTTCCCGGGGGATGCACTTCAATTTCACACCGTTCGGTCTTCTCTTGTACAGAACGTCATCGACAAACTGGTACAAGGCAGATCGATAGGCTATTTTTTCTGCTTCTTCCTGCTCCTCAGGAAGTTCCCCTGTCTGGGGGAAACGGACGATGTGTTGTGCCCACGCCGGAGCCTGGGGCTCGACGGCAAGGACCAAAGGCATCTCTTCCACCATGGGAGCATCCATCTCTATGGCCAGGGCTTGACGGCCTGCCGAAGTTGGTCGCTCCTCGGCGGGTTAGGGGCCCACGGCAACACCCTCGCCGGCGGTCCTTGGGGGTTCGGCGGGAAAGTACTGTAACACCCCGGATGTAACTTGCTATATTTGTAACTCCGACTCTTGCCATTTACGGCTTTAAGTTATAAGATTCCCTTCGTGGTTGGGCTTTGTCTTCGTTTTGCATTTTGTTCATGTCATGCATTTCATATCATGTCATCATGTGCATTGCATGTGCATACGTGTTCGTCTCATGCATCTGAGAATTTTCCCCGTTGTCCATTTTACAATCTGACACTCCCACATGCACCGGCGCACCCCTCTTGTCTCTTTTTGTGAGCGGGTGTTAAACGCTCTCGTAATGGACCGATATTTCCCAAGTGGCCTTGGTACACCACCGGTAGACCGCTTGTCAAATTTTGTTCCATTTGGAGTCCGTTTGATGCTCCAACGGTTAACCGGGTAACCGCGGTAGCCTTTTTTGTGTTGCAGCCCAACACCCCTCCAAAACGGCCCAATAACACATCTAAACCACTTCCATGTCCTCCGTCGTCGGATCATGATCGTGTGGGCGAAAACTACACTCCATTTGGACACTCCTACCTCCTCCTAGCTATATATATGTGCACCCCCTCAAAATTCGGGTCCCGAAACCCTAAAATCCCCCCCCACCGTCGTCGGACACGCCCGGGTCCGGCCGGATAGATCGCCCCGCCACCCCACGCCAATCCGGGCAAGCCACGTGTCGCCGCTGCCGGCTCCCACCGCATGCCGCCGCCGGGCCCACCGAGGCCCAGATCCGGCCCCCGCGGCCCGGTCATCGCCGCTCCGTGACTACGCTCAGTTGCCGCCCGCCTCACTCGTTCGCACCACCGCCAGCCTCGCCCGGCCGCCGTCGCCCGCTCGCCTGCCACGTCGCCGGCTGCCTGCTCCGCCGCTTCAACGCGCCCCGCCAAGCTCGCCGCTCCGGTCGCCGCCCTCACTCCGGCCTCCTCTGGCGAGGACCCGAGGACCCCGCGCCCGGATCCGGCCTCTCCATCCATCTCCGACCACCGTTGTCATCTACTCCGGCGAGTTCAAGCTTCTCCGACGATCATTGATTTCTGTGCCAAAGTCAAACCCTAGATCTGTTTTCTAGGAGGTCAATTTCTTCCAAGTCCCTAACATTCTATGCCCTTGTTCACTGCATCATATCTAGGTGACCGTAGCTCCGTTTCATGCATATCAGATATCAAAATGGTCACTATGAGATGCTCTTCATTTCATTACACCGTGGCATGCTTGTTTGAGTTCATCTTGATGCCCTAATCATTGATGCAAGAGTGCTATAAAATGTTTACTGCTGATACTTATCAGATTATGATGTTTTGTCATTTTTGCCACATTAGATGTGTGCTTCATATGGGCATGAGCTCTACATGTGTTTTGAACTACGCCATACCATCTTTACAGGGGTACTTGCCATGTATTTTTGTGATCAATGTGGTGACCAGCACAAGCATGCAAAGTAGCCTTTGTGATATTGCTGTTTTCAGGGACTTAGGATTTTGCTGTCTTTTGCCTGCTGTTATTTTTATGCCTTGTAAACTTGATGCTACAGTGGGATCCATTCTTGTTTTGAGTTGCTTCAATAAGGATGTTTTGAACATATGGTTATGCTCTATCCATCCATGCCCCTGTTTTCAATTATGGAGTGCCCTAGCATGTCTTAATCTTGCTCTACTTTTGCTATACAATGTTCCTGACAGAATGTTAACATGTTAATCAATTTTTTCATGGTTGTTGTTAGTGATCCATGCATGCTATGACCTTGATCTTGCCATGGTTAGCTTCATGAACATGTCATCTTGCTGTTTCTATGCTTGTTTTGTCTTGCAACGCTTTGTGGTGAGTGATTTGAGCTCGCAAAGATGCCTTCATAATTCTGTTTTCGCCATGCTCTGTTTTCTGCTAAGTCTGAAACTGTTAATAAAACTTGCTATGTTTACATGGGTGCCATCATATCTTCTGTGCCTTTTTAGATCATGATCAGTACGGGACTTTTTATCTATGCATTTGGTAGATTCACGCCATGCCTTTGTTTTCTATGATATGTTCCTGAAGCATGTTGTTTGCTAGCTCTAAAGATGGCTTCCTGATGTTATTTCTAGCATGTTAGTATTTTCACAAAGTCTGTGATGCTGATATCTTTTGCACTTTTGCCATGCTTTTTTGACCTTCTCTTGTGTGATTTAGCCGTAGCTCAGTGTTCATGTTTTGTCAAGCATCTTGAGTACATCACTGCCATATGCTTTGTTGCTATGTTGGGGTGCAGTAGCTTAGTCTCTTGTTGCATTCTAGATGGCATCGTGCTGTTAATCACAGAATTGTGCCATTCTTGTTTTGCTTGCCATTTGCAAATCGTGCATCCATTTCCGGTGATCTTTATATCGATTTCGACGGAAATCATCTCATCTTTCTAGCGGCACACTTGGTTTGCCAAGTTGATGCCTTGTTCATCATTTCCCTTCCGGTGCATGCATATGCATTGCATATCACATCTCGCATGTCATGCCATGTTTTGTATCATGTTGCTTGTGCATTGCACTGTGATTGATTGTTGGTCCTTTGCTTGTGTTCTTGCTTTGGGTAGAGCCAGTAGACAAGTACATGATCGAGGAACCTATTGAGTACGCTAACGAGGATCAAGCTTTTGACAACTCTGAGAACTTTGCAGGCAAGATGATCATACCCTCGAAATCACTTCTATCTTTGCTTGCTAGTTGTTCGCTCTATTGCTATGCCGCGCTACCTACCACTTGCTATATAATGCCTCCCATATTGCCATGTCAAGCCTCTAACCCACCTTTCCTAGCAAACCATTGTTTGGCTATGTTACCGCTTTTGCTCAGCCCCTCTTATAGCGTTGCTAGTTGCAGGTGAAGATGAAGTTTGTTTCCGTGTAGGAACATGGATATTGTTGGGATATCATTATTATCTCTTATTTAATTTAATGCATCTATATACTTGGTAAAGGGTGGAAGGCTCGGCCTTTTGCCCGGTGTTTTGTTCCACTCTTGTCGCCTTAGTTTCCGTCATACCGGTGTTATATTCCTTGATTTTGCGTTCCTTACGCGGTTGGGTGTTATGGGAACCCCTTGACAGTTCGCCTTGAATAAAACTCCTCCAGCAAGGCCCAACCTTGGTTTTACCATTTGCCTACCTACCACCATATACCTTTCCTTTGGGTTCAGCAGACTCAAGGGTCATCTTTATTTTAAACCCCCCTGTCGTGGATTTGTCACGGCAGATGTCCTCGTGAAAGGACTTAGTCGTGGAGCCATCGCTATGAGTTAGCTTAAAGGGGTTAAACCGGACAAGGGACACGAGGATTTTTATACTAGTTCGGCCCCTTTGATGAAGGTAAAAGCCTACGTCTAGTTGTGTTGGTATTGCTAGGGTTTCGATGACCAGGGAGCGAATCTGCTTTGCCTGGCTCTCGAGTTGTTGTGTCTTGTCCCTAAACCACTGCCGGGTCGTCCCTTTATATACATAGGTTGACTCCCGCCGGTTTACAGAGTCCTGAGGCCGGATCACAAATGTGTTCGGCTTGGTCTCTATTCCTTCTAACTTTCAATACAAGTTTACATAAGGGAGTCGGTTTGCATCTACATGCCTTAACTCGCCTTCGGGCCTTGGGCCTTCATAAAGCGCCATCGTTCTTACATCTTCATGGGCTTCTAATCTTCATAAAGTTAATCCTACTACTCCTGGCCGGTTTACGTCCAGTAGTAATATCCCCAACATTAGGCCCCAGATTGGTTTGAACTTGTTCATATCAATTTTCAACACTTAGAGAAATTCTTGCCCTGGCACCTTCGAATGAATCTGGTAAACTGCCGTGATGTCATCCTTTGGATCCGTAGTAAACCGCCATGATGTCATCTATTCGTTGAAGCCGAAGATACCCTTCATTAATGAGTATCCAACCATCGACGTGACATCCTTATTAACTATCCATTTTAGGCTCCTCGATTCACGCACTTGTCGCTTATCGGTTCACCCTATAAATAGGACCAAGGGTCATTCTCTTTTCCCCCTTCGTCTCTTTCACTTCTTCTTCCTCCTCGCGACGCCCCTGCACCCGAGCGCCGCCGCCGTCATCGAACTCCGCCTCTGCCTCTTTGTTGGCCGCTGCATCGACATGGTTGCATCAGAAAAGCGCGGCGCGTCACCACTACCTCAACCGCTGTGGTAAGCTTCCCCTCTTTTCCCTGTAGATCCGTTAGGGTTCATATGGGTTCCTATTTCTCTCTCCGTGTTCTTTGTCAACCCATAGCCAGTAGAACTTGATCTTGATATATTCTTCATAGTAGCTATTAAACTCCTTATCTCAACCATGTGATCCAATCTTTAAGTACATTGTAACTTGATCTGAACCTTTCGTGAACTGCCTTGGGACCAAGTTTTTGAGTCTCATTATTTTTCCTTTTCCTGGCTTACGGTAGATCCAAAATTTCAACGCAGTCTTGTGAAACCTGTTTTACCTTAGTCATTCTTGCCTTGCATCACATAGACGGTTTACCCTTGTAAAAAGTAATCTATTATATACCATTAGTCCCCTTTTAAACCGGCAATACCTTTATCTCCATTGTCATACTCCGGTTTAACAGTATGTGTATACCTTTGTTCTATTTATCGCTTTGTCATTCATCATTATATCAGCCTCCGGTTTACGAAATTTACATACTTGGATTTCTTTATCCTGTTGTACCTTATGCACTACCATGAATGAATTGCAAACCAGCATTTCTTTTCAGCTTTTCACTTGCAATGGCCAAGTAGTTTTATTCCTACAACTGGGCTTCCTCCTGGGTTACCGAGGAGCAACTGAACAGAATGGTCAAGATCGGAACCTTACCAAAGAAGAATGAGATCCTGTGGCGAGTTCCTGGACCGGAAAATCCTCCACCCCTAAGCAAGGTGAGGTAGTGGTGTTCGTTGATCACATAGGCCATGGTTTCAAACTGCCCGGATCAAAGTTTTGCCGGGATGTACTTGCCAGCTTTCAACTCCACCCTCAAGATATTGTACCCAACTCGGTATCCAATATATGCAACTTTCAAGTTTTCTGTGAAGTGTACCTATAAGAAGAGCCAACTGTTGAGCTGTTCCGGGATTTCTTTCATCTGAACTGGCGAACTAAATTTGTAGATGGACCCAATACTGAACTTGGTGGCGTCTCCATTCAGAAAAGAAAAGAGGTTGAATTTCCCCACGCCAAGCTGCACAGTCACCCCAAAGAGTGGAATCAAACCTGGTTCTACTGTAAAGACACCTCCCCTGAAGATGAGAATCCTCTGCCGGGTTACCGTGCCCACCGACTTGCCAATACTCATCCACTTCCACAACGTCTAAGTGCTCAGGAACGGGCCCAGTATGCACCTCAACTCGCCAAGCTGAGAGCCTTCTTGGCCAACGGTTTAACATGTGTAGACTTTGTCCGTTGCTGGATATCCTAGAGTATCTTGCCACTAAGTCGCTGCTCCCGATTAATGTGCGAGTACACTGGGGAAGTAGAAGACTCCCAACGTCATGTCAGTATTGAACTAACAGATGAAGAAGTCACTGAGGCTATCAAGAAGATATTGAACAAATCAGAAGCTGTCTGTCGCCAAACCGGTTTAGAACCTTTTTACACACCAAACAAACCTCCTGCTGTAAGAATTGTTCTTCCGCTTTACACCTGATATCTTTAGACTGTCCAATCTTTGAATACTCTTCTGCCTATTTTTAAATACGGTGATGATCCGTTCTGGAAGAAGAAACCTCAAGAGAAAGCGGCAAAACCTTCCTGCCCTAAAACTAAAGCCGTCAAGAAAACCACAAAGCGGAAGGCACCTGAACGCATCAGTATGGAATCGGACGACGACCCGGATGAACCGGAAGTTGAGGTAGAACTTGATTCACTTGGTTCCCTTTTCATGCATCTCATTGACAATGATACTTATCAGGAGGACGTGGAGGGCAGCCAAGCTGACGATGTATCCTTTCCTCTGGTTCAGACTCTCTGCCAACAAAAAAAATCCGTCAAGCGGTCCGGAAAGTAAGCTTTTCACATCCTCTTGCTCACTTGGATCCAACATTTATTTTGAAGAAGCAACAGCATGAGGCTCGCCGCACAACCCGGCACAGCGGCCAAAAGGTCACTTCGAATGGTTTTCCAGACACCCCGGTTCGAAAGGGCCGATTTGAGGTCTCACCCACTTCTAACACTTCTTATCCCAAGGCAGGCTATTTCCGACAACCTCTTAATCCGTCCGATTCGAATTATCAAGTGACACCTCCTTCATCCTCTGGCGAGTCAACGACCCAACTCTCTCCTCTCAAAACCGTAGCTGGGTAAGCACTTCAACCCTTTCTTTTGACGTTTCATACTTTATATGCTGTGCTAACCTTTGCATCTTGTTCTGTTTAGAGCCAAAGCTAGACCCAGTAAAAAGGCTCAGGTGAATAACCCGCCCGAAGACCAGGTGGTTACTGAACCGGAGGGTCCAAATCCTGAAGCTACCTTTGATGAACCACCCCCTCAAGATCACAACACTGATGAACAAACAGAAGCTGACACTGCTGTGCCTGATGATGAACCGGCAAATCCAATCCGTACTGGTGACAGATCTTCTAGTCCGGTGAGGTCTACTGACACTCCATCAACCCCAGAAAAGGCTGCTAGAGACAAAGAAGGCGAGGTTATCATTACTGGTATTGGTCACACCTCTCCTGGCCATCCTGTAATCTTGGGCAAACATAGTGCCAAGGAAGAGCATGCTGCCATGGTAAAAGGCAAATGGAGCACCGACTTGTCAAGCTATGCCCATCTCAGCGCTCAAGAACTCCACTCTGGTTTTCTAAACCGTCTGCACTCAAACCGTGATCATGAAGCCAGTTTGGTGAACCTGATGAAGGAACGCTATGAGGTATTTTCATCACTTTTCCTTTCTTAAATCCAAAGTACAAGTATCAACCCAAGTAGCCCCCAAGGGTCGGTTTATGATGGCAATCATAAACCGGGACTTTATAATACTTTAACTCTTGCAAAACTGTCCTCCATATACCAACTGATCTGTTGAAGTAAACCAGACGTGATTATTGTATTCCTGTTTTCGCCTGTGTAGTCCCCAAGGGCCGGTTTATCTTTCCAACGTGAACCGGGTCTTTAATCCATGTATCCATTTGAACAGATGTACATTAGCCCCCAAGTGTCAAGGATAATGCTTGCATTGTACTTAAGACTTGCAAATAAAATTTTGATGATAGAGCAAATAGGCATTAGCCCCCAAGTATAAAGTGCATACCTTGTTATACACTTGGTACTTCAAATATACATATCTCATTGTTGATATATCTTGCCTTTGCAGGCCGAGCTGGGTAAAAGGGAAGCTCAAATCACTGAACTTCACGAGAACGTCAAATCTCAGCAAGCAGAGGCTTCCAAAGCCAAGGAGGAGTTGACAAATGCCTTATCAGCCATGGAAAGGCTGAAAGAGACCTTTAATAAAGAGCGTGCAGACTGGGAGACGGAAAAAACCGGTTTAACAAAGAAGGCCAAAGACGCAGAAGCAGCCCTGAAACCGGTGGTTGAGGAACTGACCAGGTTAAAACAGCAGATTAACGCCATGACCTCTGCTGTCTTTGGTAAGTATCTGCATATGAAGTTTTTCCAATCCATAACATCTTTTCAAAAAAAAAAACGGTTTACTGATGCTTTACCATAACTGGGACTCGCATTACTCATCTGGGCTCCGATATGCGGATGTAGCTTAAAGCGGCCTATACTTTGATAGAACAGCTGTATTCTGGATCCCAGCGAGCCATTTGCACTGCTGCTTATAACAAGCCTCTGCCAACGCTGATCAAAGAAACCATCGAAAAGCTGGCCATGCTACCTGCCTGGTTGGATGAACTGAAGAGATCAGCCGCAAGGTCAGGTGCACTGACCGTGCTAATCAGGGCCAAGGTGTGGATTCCAGATCTTGAACCGGCAGATATCATCCAAGGCTATCCTGGTGAAAGAAGATGGCTCAGACTTCAATAATGACGATCTCCGAAGGCTGACAAAGGAGATGCGGCCTATAGCAAGCAAACTGGCGGAGGACACAGATCGGTCACATTTTCAACCGGTTTACGATGCTAAAGGAAAAAAGACAACCCGCGCTGATCCACAATGTGGAAGATCTTGTGCCACCAATCCGTAAGCACACTTACGCTCCTGACATCGACCCTTCCACCCTTATTCATGAAGAAGCTATTTTTCAAGCATTAACTGGAATCGATTGGTCAATGGTTGACTTCCGGCGACTAGGTAGAGATGTGGAGAATGTGACCACTGAAGATGACCCTCAATCGTCAAGCCGTCTAGATGAGGAATCATAAACCGGAGTCCGGTTTATCAGTTGCGGTCTTCCAGTCTTAAAAACAATTATTCAATTTGGGCTGTTTAAAGCGCCTTGTAATACGATAGCGTGAACACCTTTATCTACCATGCCATCAAGCATGTTTGTTTTGCTTGTGACGTAAAACTTGGACATGCCGTTGGGAGTTATGATATGCACAGTCCATTATGGCTTTTGTTCCTGCATATAAAAACTTAAAAATGTCCTAGTGGTTTACCACTGGACGGGTCATAATGCCCAAAAAATATATACATAACTTGGATGGATAACTAAGATTGTAATAGCCAGATATAAAATAGATGATACATGTGACATACCTCATTGGCTGACCAGCTGTTGTACAATAAGGGTGAAAAAGACCAATCTGGAGTGTTGATGACTCCTTGCCCTCTTGCCGGTTCATATAAAAACCATACCGGGCTATAATAGCCACTGACTTGTTCGTATAATGCTGGTGACATCTAGTCAAAAACCAGACCGGAGCAACGTACTGTCGGGTTAGAACTGATCATGTACTATCAACTGAGCATTGAAAGCCACGCCGGGTTGTAATAAACATCGGTTTATCAGAAAATATTCATAAATCCCTTAACAAAAGATTGTAAAACAGCAAAGACAAAAGAAATATGCAAGGCTTTTCATGGGCTGCCAGGCCCTAAATCGAGGCTTTTCATGGGCTGCCAGGCCGCTGAGTTAAACCATTTTGCAAAGACTTTTAAGATGGACCTCAATCTTTAACCAATCACCGTTGACAAGTTCAGGGTCTATGAGATTGACTTGTCAAACATTCGATGGGTCATACCAGGTTTACCTGGATGGAGTGGCTTACTTAAAGAGGCAGGATAACCCAGGGTTTTAGGTGAATACACCTGGCTTCCAAGCCTGTCTTGATAGCCTACTACAAGGGTGCAAGCTCGTTGTTCTTTGAGAAGCAAGGAGCCCCCAAGTAATATTTGAGCTATGCTCAGTGGTTACCTATGTTTGAGTTGTGCCTTATGCAATAGACTCTCTTTGGTTCCACATAATTTCCTTTAAGACTATCAAAAGGTGTAGCTATGGTGTAAATACAACCAAGCCACCTAGTGATTTCCCTTTTTTTAGTTTTTAAACCGATCAAGAGGTGTAGCTATGGTTCGGATACGACCAAGCCCCCTACTGATTTCCTTTATACCTGTGTGGCTTTATAAGCTGGGCTAATAAAACTCCGCTTTGTAAGTAGAAGCCCCCATGGAACCACACATGATGTAAAAAAGAATAGAGACCCCGCTTTAGCTGAGGCTCCGGTTTATTATATAATATATACATTGTCATAAGTATGTACATAAGAAGAGCCTGTGGCTCAAGTATAGTAAGGCCGAAGAAGAGCTATATTCCACGTCCGCTGGGTCTCCTCCTCTAATTTGCGTGAGTCTTTGTGCTCTCGAACATCTATGAGGTAGTATGACCCATTGTGCAGATTTTTGCTGACCACAAAAGGTCCTTCCCAAGGTGGGATAACTTGTGCATATCAGTCTGATCCTGGATGAGCCGGAGCACCAGATCGCCTTCTTGAAAAGTTCTGGTCTTAACCCGGCGGCTGTGATAACATCGGAGATCTTGCTGATAAATCGTCGAACGTGCTACTGCTAAATCATGCTCCTCATCTAACATGTCCAGTGAGTCCTGACGTGCTTTCTCATTCTCAGCTTCAACGTAAGCCTCCACACGGGGTGAGTCATGACGGATGTCACTAGGGAGAACTGCCTCTGCTCCGTAGACCATGAAGAAAGGCGTGTAACCCGTAGACCTGTTTGGTGTGGTGTTGATACTCCATAAAACGGAAGGTAACTCCTCTACCCAACAACCCGGCATCTGCTTTAAAGGAACCATAAGCCGGGGTTTGATACCTCTCAAAATTTCTTGATTTTCCCTCTCTTCTTGACCATTAGACTGGGGGTGAGCCACTGATGCTACATCAAGCCGGATGTGCTCACATTGACAAAATTCCTCCATATCTCCTTTGGACAGATTAGTACCATTATCAGTTATAATGCTATGTGGAAAACCAAACCGGAATATCACCTTTTTAATGAACTAAACTGCCGTGGTTGCATCACACTTACTGACTGGCTCTGCCTCTACCCACTTGGTAAACTTGTCAACCGCCACTAACATGTGGGTCTTTTTGTCCTTGGATCTCTTAAAGGGTCCAACCATATTGAGCCCCCAAGTTGCAAATGGCCAAGTAATTGGAATCATTCTCAACTCCTGAGCTGGAACATGAGCGCGGTGTGCAAATTTCTGACAACCGTCACACCTTTTGACTAAATCCTCAGCATCAGCATGAGCCGTCAACCAATAGAAGCCGTGACGAAAAGCCTTAGCCACCAAGGATTTTGAACCGGCGTGGTGACCACAATCTCCTTTGTGGATTTCTTGCAAAATTTCACAACCCTCTTGAGGAGACACACAACACTGAATTGCTCCTGTGACGCTGTAACAATGTAACTCCCCATTGATAATGGTCATTGACTTGGACCACTAGATTATCTGCCGGGCCTAGGTTTCATCCTCCGATAACTCGCACCGGTTCATGTAAGCCAAGTATGGGACTGTCCAATCCGGTATAACATGCAAAGCCGCCACCAACTGGGCCTCCGGGTCAGGAATAGCCAACTCCTCCTCTGTTGGTATCTTGACCGACGGATTATGCAGTACGTCAAGGAAGACATTAGGTGGCACTGATTTACGCTAAGAGCCTAGACGACTTAAAGCGTCCGCCGCTTCATTCTTTTGCCGGTCTATATGGTCAACTTGGTAGCCCTTGAAATAACCAGCCACTATGTCCACCTCTTGTCGATATGCAGCCATGAGTGGGTCCTTAGAATCCCAAGTGCCAGATACCTGTTGAGCCACCAGGTCCGAGTCACCGAAGAACTTAACCCGGCTTAAGTTCATCTCCTTAGCCATCCAAAGACCATGGAGTAAGGCCTCACACTCTGCTGCATTGTTAGTGCAAGGGAACGGTAAGCGAAGAACATAACAGAACTTGTCACCTCATGGGGAAGTTAATATGACTCCAGCCCCCGAGCCCTCCAATTGCCTGGACCCATCAAAGTGAATAGTCCAATAAGTGTTGTCTGGCTTTTCCTCTGGCGCCTGCAACTCAGTCCAATCATTGATGAAGTCCACGAGTGCTTGAGATTTGATTGTTGTGCGAGGTGTATATTTGAGTCCGTGAGGTACAAGCTCAATAGCCCACTTAGCAATCCGGCCAGTTGCTTCTCTGTTTTGAATGATATCTCCCAGAGGGGCTGAACTGACCACTGTGATAGGATGACCCTGAAAATAATGCTTGAGCTTCCGGCTTGCCATAAACACCCCATACACCAGCTTCTGCCAATGCGGATACCTCTGCTTTGATTCGATAAGCACCTCACTGATATAATAAACCGACCGTTGAACCGGATACTCCTTTCCAGCCTCCTTGCGCTCCACAATAATAGCCACACTAACAGCCCGGGCGTTAGCAGCCACATATAGCAGTAAAGGCTCTTTATCGACCGGAGCCGCAAGGATAGGCGGTTCAGCTAACTGCCTCTTCAAATCCTCAAATGCTTTATCAGCCGCATCGCTCCAGACAAAGTCATCCATTTTCTTTAGCATCTGATATAAAGGGATAGCCTTCTCCCCAAGACGACTGATAAACCGGCTCAAAGCTGCAATCCCGCCCGCCAGACACTGAACATCATTGATACACACCGGTTTAGCCAGAGAAGTGATAGCTGTGATCTTCTCTGGGTTAGCCTCAATGCCCCTATTAGACACCAGAAAACCCAGGAGCTTACCTGCTGGAATACCAAAGAAACATTTGTCCGGATTAAGCATCATCTTATGAACCCAGAGGTTGTCAAGAGTTTCTCTCAAGTCATCTAGCAATGTTTCCTCCTTCCTGGACTTCACCATAATATCATTCACATATGCATGAACATTGCGCCCAATCTGCTTATGAAGACAATTCTGAACACAGCGCTGATAAGTCGCCTGGGCACTCTTGAGCCCAAAGGGCATAGAGACATAGCAGAAGGCTCCAAAGGGAGTTATAAAAGTTGTATTCTCCTGGTCCTTAACTGCCATTTTGATCTAATGATAACCGGAATAAGCATCCAGAGAATACAAACGGTCACAACCTGCCATAGCATCAATAATCTGATCATACGAGGGAGGGCAAAGGGATCTACTGGGCAAGCCTTGTTTAAATCTGTGTAGTCCACACACATACGCCAAGTGCTGTTTTTCTTAAGAACCAGCACTGGATTAGCCAACCACTCCGGGTGAAAGACCTCCACGATAAACCCTGCGGCCAACAGCCGAGCTACCTCCTCACCAATAGCCTTACGCCTTTCTTCGTTGAAGCGGCGGAGAAACTGCCTGACCGGTTTAAACTTAGGATCAATATTAAGTGTGTGCTCAACGAGTTCCCTCGGTACACCTGGCATGTCAGAAGGCTTCCATGCAAAGATGTCCTGATTCTCACGGATGAACTCAATGAGCGCGCTATCCTATTTGGGATCCAGCTTAGCGCTGATGCTGAACTGCTTGGATGAATCGCCAGGAACAAAGTCAACCATCTTAGTGTCTGTAGCCGATTTAAACTTCAACGCCGGATCGTGCTCCGCAGTTGGTTTTTCAAAGAAGTCATGTCTGCCGGATCAACCTTGTCCTTATAAAACTTTAGCTCCTCTGTGGCACAAACCGACTCAGCATAAGCCGCATCACCTTCTTCACATTCCAAAGCAATCTTCCTGCTCCCATGTGTCGTGATGGTCCCTTTATGACCCGACATCTTAAGCTGTAGATAAACATAACATGGCCTCGCCATGAACTTGGCATAAGCCGGCCGTCCAAACAGGGTGTGATACGGACTCTTAATTTTCACCACCTCAAAAGTCAACGTCTCTGATCTTGAGTCATGATTGTCTCCAAAATCCACCTCTAGGGCTATCTTGCCCACTGGATACGCAGACTTACCAGGCACCACACCGTGAAAAACGGTGTTCGATGGTTTAAGATTCTTATCCGTCAATCCCATACGGCGGAAGGTATCATAGTAAAGGATATTGATACTACTTCCACCATCCATAAGCACCTTGGTGAACTTATACCCCCCAACTTGAGGTGCTACCACTAAGGCCAGATGGCCCGGATTATCAACCCGGGGTGGGTGATCCTCTCGACTCCATAAAATTGGTTGCTCAGACCAATGCAAATACTGAGGCACTGCCGGTTCAACAGAGTGAACGACCCTCTTGTGAAGCTTCTGATCACGCTTGCACAAGCTAGTGGTGAAGACATGATATGACCCACTATTCAACTGCTTCAGATTGCTCTGATAACCCGACTGCTACTGCTGTTGATTCCCCTGATGGTTATAACCTCCCTGATTGCCCTGGTTCCCTTGATTGCCATGTCCGGTTTGATTGCCTTGAAATCCTGAACTGGAGCTGCTGCCTCCATAACCCGGCCCATGAAAACCACCTCCTGAACCGCCGGGCGGGCCATTGTTGTATTGAAACATATTGGAGTTCTTGAACTCTCGCATGATGTAACAATCCTTCCAAAGATGTGAAGCTGGCCTCTCCTTCGATCCATGCTTTGGACAAGGTTGATTTAACAGGCGCTCCAGATTGGGGCCTGACCCTCCGCCCCTCTGGGGCTGTTTGCCCTTACGATGCTGACCGTTATCCTGAGCATTGTTGTTAGCTACAAAGTCCAAACTATTGTCTGCTTTGCGCTTACCATTGTTCCCATGACCTGCCGGGTTATGCTGCTGTCCCTTGGTGTTGCCGTTCTTCTTCCCTTTCCCAGGTTTGTCCTCCTCTGAGTCAGGGTCCTTGGTATTATCTGAATCAACATATTTAACCAAAGCGGCCATAAGCGTTGACATGTCATTGCAGTGACGTTTGAGCCTTCCTAACTTCAGTTTAAATGGTAGAAACCGGCAATTGCCCTCCAACGTCAAAACTGATGTATCCGCGTTGATACGATCCAATGAGTGCAGAATAGCTGAGACCCGCTTCACCCAATGGGTTGTAGACTCCCCATCCTCTTGAACACAAGAGGATAGGTCCACAATCGACATAGGCTGCTTACAAGTATCTTTAAAATTCTGGATAAACCAGTGTTTTACCTCGGCCCATGACTCGACAGAGTTAGCCGGTAAGCTCTTTAACCAAGTACGAGCTGTCCCCTCCAACATCATGGTGAAGTATTTATCACACACCGCTTCGTCCACATCCAGCATCTCCATTGCCATCGCATAACTTTCAACCCATGACTCTGGTTGTAAATCGGCGATGTAATTGGGTACCTTATGAGGGCCTTTAAAATCCTTGGGCAGTCGTACATTACGCAACGTGGGGGTAAGACATGGCACCCCTAAGGAACTGAAGACCACGCCTGGCTCCACTGAAGCGGTAGGACGAACCGAAGTGGGTTGACGAGCTGCGTGCTGAGCTGCCAATTCGGCTTCTCGACATGCACGACCATGATCCACCACATCCTGCGCATTAGCACCACCACCTGCCGGGTTATGCCCTCGCGGCGAGTTACAGTGACGTGCACTGCTTGACACGGTCGGCTCATCCTCAACGTGCCTGCTGTAGCTCCAACTCGGGCGGGGGGTGGAATGAATCCTATTGCGACTATGCCAATAAGCCTGCTGCTGGTTTAAAGCTGTTTGAAGGAGCTCTCTGGCCTGTCATGTCTCAATCGCCACTGGTGACTCGCCGTCCATTGGGAGGGCTGCCAATCGTGAAGCGCCAGCCACAATGTTATCCAACGGGTTGGAGTAATGCCCCGGAGGCATCGGAATGTACTGTGGCACAATGTTGTTCTGACAAGGGGGTCCATCGTGCGCGGCTGAATCGGCGCTCCTGTTCCCGATGCCTCAGTCCGGTTGCTGACCGGCTGGTTACGGGTTCCTGCTCCTGGCGTGTTGAAGAGATTTCTTCGCTCATAACCCGGCGGGAGGTGCGACCGGTATCTCTTCCTCATGACATCATCTGAGGCACTCTGATCCAGCCTAAGCCGGTAGGCCCGAGCTTCCAACTCGGCCCGTTCTGTAGCCATCCTGGCGTTCTCCCCTGTCAGGTCCACTTTAGCCTGAGTTATCTGATCCTTCACCTTTGCAACCTCCGCATTGTGTTGATCTCGGGCTGCGACGTCCACTTCTGTTGCCATCAACGTTGCCAAAGCATCGAACAAATTAGACAAAACATGTGCCGGAGGCGGCGCAGAGCCCCCTGCTCCCACTGGCATTGCTGTTGCTGAACCGAGAGCATTGCCGCGGCGGTAGAAGAGTGCTGCGCTGGTTGTGTATCGACCATGAAGACAGCGACCCGGTTTGGCACATCGAGGGGGTCCGGAATACTGTTGCCATCGGAACCTCCACTAATCCGGCCGTCCTGCAGCTGATACAGTGACTCGGTCTCTCCGGTTGAAGACTCGTCATCAGAACAGACAACGGTTTCCCCATCAGATGCCGGTCCATCCTCATATTCTGCTCTGCGGATGACACCTACAAAGACATGCCTTGCTGCAGGCTGAACCTGGGCAGGGCTTGCACGTTGAGCCGTCTCAATGATGTTGTTGCAGGTGTCCAGCTCAGGGCCCGGTTCGCTGATCTTGCTGATGAAGACGTGAATCCCGCCAAAGGGGACCCGGTACCCGTATTCAATTGAACCGGCCTCGGGACTCCATCCTGCGTCGTCGATGTAGAGCTTGCCGCGACGGCTCTTCGTCATCCGGCCCATAGCATATCCCTTGAGTCCATGGAAGCTGCCCTTCAAGAACTCGAAACCATCATGCGATAGCCCCACGGTGGGCGCCAACTGTCGTGGATTTGTCACGGCAGATGTCGTCGTGAAAGGACTTAGTCGTGGAGCCATCGCTACGGGTTAGCTTAAAGGGGTTAAATCGGACAAGGGACATGAGGATTTTTATACTAGTTCCGCCCCTTCGATGAAGGTAAAAGCCTATGTCTAGTTGTGTTGGTACTACTAGGGTTTGATGACCAGGGAGCGAATCCGCTTTGCCCGACTCTCGAGTTGTTGTGTCTTGTCCCTAAACCGC
This sequence comes from Triticum urartu, assembly GCF_056163025.1. Classification (NCBI taxonomy): domain Eukaryota; kingdom Viridiplantae; phylum Streptophyta; class Magnoliopsida; order Poales; family Poaceae; genus Triticum; species Triticum urartu. The sequence goes on along the minus strand of NC_141877.1, from coordinate 421,467,219 downwards.
TGCCAGGTCATCCCTTTATATACATAGGTTGACGCCCGCCGGTTTACAGAGTCCCGAGGCCGGATCACAAACGTGTCCGGCTTGGTCTCTATTCCTTCTAACTTACAATACAAGTTTACATAAGAGAGTCGGTTTACATCTACATGCCTTAACTCGCCTTCAGGCCTTGGGCCTTCATAAAGCGCCATTGTTCTTACATATTCATGGGATTCTAATCTTCATAAAGTTAATCCTGCTACTCCTGGCCGGTTTACATCCAGTAGTAATATCCCAAACACCCCCGGGCCAGTGCTCCTCTGAGTGTTGGTCCGAAACGGGTAGCCTGCGGGGCCACCTCGGGGCAACTCGAGGGTTGGTTTTACTCATAGCTTGACCTATCCGGTGTGCCCTGAGAACGAGATACGTGTGACTACTATCGGGATTTGTCGGCACATTGGGCGGCTTTGCTGGTCTTGTTTTACCATTGTCAAAATGTCTTGTAACCGGTATTCTGAGTCTGATCGGGTCTTCCTGAGAGAAGGAATATCCTTCGTTGACCGTGAGAGCTTGTGATGGGCTAAGTTGGGAAACCCCTGTAGGGTTTGAACTTTTGAAAGCCATGCCCGCGGTTATGTGGCAGATGGGAATTTGTTAATATCCAGTTGTAGAAAACTTGACACTTAACTTAATTAAAATGAATCAACCGTGTGTGTAGCCGTGATGGTCTCTTTTCGGCGGAGTCCGGGAAGAGAACACGGTCTCGTGATATGTTTGAACGTAAGTAGCTTTAGGATCACTTCTTGATCACTATTAGATGCTCTACCGTGTGTTGCTTCTCTTCTCGCTCTCTTTTGCATAAGTTAGCCACCATATATGCTTAGTGCTTTGCTGTAGCTCCACCTCACTACCCTTCCCTACCCTTAAGATTAAATAGTCTTGATCTCGCGGGTGTGAGATTGCTGAGTCCCCGTGACTCACAGATACTTCCAAACAAATGCAGGTGCCAATGATGCCAGTGCAGGGGATGCTACCGAACTCATGTGGGAGTTCGACGAGGATTTGGGCCGTTACTATGTTTCTTTTCCGGATGATCAGTAGAGGAGCCTAGTTGGGACGATCGAGGATCTAGCATTTGGGGTTGTCTTTCTTTATTTTGGTTCCGTAGTCGGACCTTTGTTTGTACCTTGGATGATGTATGAAATATTTATGTATTGTGTGAAGTGGCGATTGTAAGCCGACTCTTTATCCCTTTCTTTTTCAGTACATGGGATGTGTAAAGATTGCCCCTCTTGCGACATGCCTACCATGCGGCTATGCATCTAAGTCGTGCCCCGAAACGTGGGAGATATGGCCGCATTGTGGGTGTTACAAGTACTTGCCGGGGCCTGATTTCCTCCGCTTGTTCGGCGCCGTTGATGGTTCGGCGGATGGTTGAGTTAGCCGACGCAAAAAGGTACCTGGTTCCACAGGTAACTTGAATGCAACACGCTTTGACAGGTAATCAGCGATGTCATTCTCCGCTCGGGGAACATGCTCCACTTGTATACCGTCAGAGCACTCCTCCAGCTTCCTCACCTCATCTACGTAGGCCTCCATCAATGGGCTTTGATAATCTTTGTTGACTTGTCCGACGACAAGCTGTGAATCACCCCTGACAATGAGCTTTTTAACCCCGAGGTCTGCCGCGATCCAGAGACCGCCGAGCAATCCCTTGTACTCAGCAGTGTTGTTGGTGGACATCTCCCTAGGAAAGTGCATCTAGATTACATACTTGAGGTGCTCTCCGGTGGGTGCGACAAGCAGCACACCAGCATCGGCACCTTGCAACGAGAAAGCTCTGTCAAAGTACATAATCCAGTCACGAGCTGTTTCGTTGCCGGGGAGAGTGGTCTCCTGGATCTCTTCATTAGGCATCGAGGTCCATTCCGCAATGAACTCCGCCAGGACTCTACTCTGGATTGTCGAAGTACTTTCAAACCTCAACCCAAAGCTAGATAACTCCAAGGCCCACTCCATAATCCTTCCGGTTGCATCTGGGTTGTGCAGTATCCATTGCAACGGGAGGCGGGTGATGACAGTGATCTCGTGGGCTTGGAAGTAATGACGCAGCTTCCTCGAGGCCATAAGGAGGCCGAAGAGCAATTTCAGCACACCGGAATATCTTGATCTAGCCCCGTGCAAGAGGGAGCTGACAAAGTAAAGTGGGTGCTACATCATCTTCTTCTTCTGCACCACTCCACTTGACGGCGCGGGCTCTATCCCGATGGCGTCAGACTCTGCCGGGAGCCTTGCCTTGTCGGCACCAGGCCCTACCGGGGAGTCTCTGACTTGCCGTCTGCCGGTCCTGCCGCAGCCACTGCCTCTTCGTCAACCTCCCTCTGCGCCACCAGCGCGGTACTGACCACTTGATATGTCGCTGCCAGATACAACAGCAACGACTCTGGTGGTCTAGGCGCAACTAGTATCGGTGTAGAGGAAAGGTATCCCTTCAGGTCTTGCAATGCCGCCTCGGCTTCTGGGGTCCATTCCATTGGGCCCTCCTTCTTCAAAATCTTGAAAAAGGGAAGGGCGCGCTCGGCAGACTTGGAGATGAATCGGCTCATGGCGGCAACGTAGCTAGCGAGTTGATGCACATCCTTGATCCGCTTGGGCGCCTCAATCCGCTCGATAGCCTTGTTCTTGTCTGGGTTTGCCTCGATCCCACGCTGTGACACAAAGAACCCGAGAAGTTTGCCGGACGGAACACCGAAGAGACACTTCTCAGGGTTCAGCTTGAGGTTGATCTTGCGTAGGTTGGCAAACGTCTCTTCTAAGTCTTGTACAAGAGTGTCCCTATCCTTGGTTTTGACTACTATGTCATCCATATAGGCTTCCATATTTCTGTGTAGCTGGGGTTCAAAACCAATTTGGACTGCTCTTGCAAATGTTGAACCAGCACTCTTCAACCCGAAAGGCATCCGTAAAAAGCAATACGTACCACATGGGGTGATAAATGTTGTCTTCTCCTCATCTTCTCTTGTCATGAAGATCTGGTGGTAGCCCGAGTAGGCGGCGAGGAATGACAACAGATCACACCCGGCCGTGGAGTCAACAATCTGGTCGATGCACGTCAAAGGGAAGGGGTCTTTAGGACAAGCCTTATTGATATCTCTACAGTCAATACACAGCCTCCACTTCCCATTTGCCTTGCGCATCACCACCGGATTGGCCAACCACATTGGATGGAGCACTCCTCTCACCAAACCTACTGCTTCCAATTTCCTGATCTCCTCTATGATGAACTCCTGCCGTTCCAAAGCTTGCTTCCTGACCTTCTGCTTGACGGGTCATGCATGGGGACAAACAGCAAGGTGGTGCTCAATCACTTCCCTAGGAACGCCGGGGATGTCGGATGCTTGCCACGCAAACACATCGACATTCGCCCGCAGGAAAGCGACGAGCGCGCCTTCCTATTTGCCGTCGAGGGTGGAGCTTATGGTGAAAGCCCCTCCCATGCCATCTTCCTTGACGGACACCCTCTTGGTCTCTAGCGGCGTAGCTCTGGATTTCTTGCTCTTGCCGGTGGAGCTCTCTGGCACGTCCTCGATGATAGCACAGCACCCCGAAGAAGTGCGCTTGTCGGAGTGGGTGCGAGAGGTCTTGCCGGTCCTCTTATTCCCTCTCGGGGCTTCAGCGGCAGGAGCAAGTGCCTTGGCGGCAGCTGCTGCAACTGCCTCCCGGTAGAGTAGGTCGGTGCAGATCAGTGTGTCTTTCTTGTTGGAGGGGATGGTGATGATGTTCATCGGCCCAGGCATCTTCAGCGTGTTATAGGCGTAGTGCGACGCCGCCATGAACTTGGCTAGCGCCGGGCGGCCGAGGATCCCGTTGTAGGGCAAGGGGATCTCGGCTACATAGAAGACAATCTTCTCCATCCTGTAATTCAACTCACCTCCAAACGTCACAGGTAATGTGACCTTCCCTTTCGGCTGGCTCCTTCCCGGGTTGACCCCTTGAAACGTGCTCGTTTCCTAGAGGTCTCCATTAGGAATTTGCAGTATTTTGATCACAACAGGCGAGATCAAGTTTAGACCGGCCCCACCATCAACCAACATCTTGTTCACCTTGAGGTTGCGTATCGTTGGTGAAACCAACAATGGCAAACACCCGACCACAGTTGTGTGGTCAGGGTGGTCCTCGGCGTCAAAGATTAGGGGCGTGCTGGACCACTTCAGCGGCTTCTGAGCATCGAACAATGGCTCCACCGCTGTAATTTCACGCGCCCACCGCTTGAGCTGGCAGTGAGAGGTATGCAGCGAGGCACCATCATCGACACACATGGCCTCCGTAGCCTTCTAAAACTCATGCTCGCCGGACTTGTCGTCCTCGTCATGATCGTCATCATCTTGCTTCTTGTCACGGCCCCGAGCGGGCCTCTCTTGCTGGTTATCCTTGCTGCGGCGACTTCCCTGGCCGCCACGCTTCTTGCCGGATCCTTTGGCACCATCCTGACCCTTCTCCTTGTCCCGCCTTTCATACTCGGCCTTTTGCTTCTCAGCAAGAAGCTCGACTTGCCGGCAGTTCTGGAGGCTGTGGCCCTTGGTGCGGTGGATCTTGCAGTACTGCTTGTCGGAGCCCCCTGGCTTGTCGGCAGCTGCTAAGGCCCGGCAACCGTCGCACCCAAAAATCTCCTCGCCGTGGTCATCTGCCTTGGCCCTCTTGGCAGCGCCGGTATCGTCAGATCCCTCGATGGAAAGCACGGCCTTGCCCTTGCGTTTCCTGTTGCGACGCCGGCCCTTCTTCGTCGGGGCAGCGGTGGCTTCGTCACTAGAGTCGGTTTCCGCGCCGGCGTCCTCGCCGGGGTACTTCCTTCCCTCTTCAACTCGGGCGCACCTATCGGCCAGAACATAAAGTTCGGCCACATCCTTAACCTTGTTCATCGCCAGCTCCTCACGCATCTTGCGATTGCGCATGTTCTGATGAAACGCGCTAATCACAGCCGCGGGGTGAACGTCGGGGATGTTGTACTACACCCGGCTGAACCTCTGTATGTACTTGCGCAGGTTTTCTCCTTCCTTCTGGGGAATGATATGCAAATCACTCACCTGGCCATGAGCTTGGTGGCCTCCGGTGAAGGCACAAACGAACTCATGGCACGTATCTGACCAAGAAGAAATGGAGTCTGCTGGCAGGTGCATCAACAAAGACATGACATTGGGTTTTAGGGCCAACGGGAAGTAATTGGCAAGCACCTTGTCATCATGAGCCCCAGCGGCTTCCATCGCAATGGTGTAGATGCTGAGGAACTCCGACGGATGGGTCTTGCCATTGTACTTCTCGCCGACGCCGGGCTTGAACATGCGGTGGGACGGCCACTGGAACTGCCGCAGCTCCCGGGTGAAGGCCGGGCAACCAACCTCGTAAGGTAGGCCGTCGGAACCTCCCGGGGCCGGGCGGTCCGCAGCGGGCATTGCCCGCTTGTCCGACTAGTGGAGCGTATCGCGCTGGCGCTCGATCGTGGTTCGAGTGTCTTCATGGGCTCTCTCCCGAAGAACTTGGCGCTGGGCCCGCGGGTCGGATGATGCTATGGAGATGCTATCACAAGCGTCGTCACGACGGGCTGACACCTGCGGTGGTTGGCGCGGAGGAGGACAGTGCACTGTGACCGGAGCACCTCCGGTCCTTTCACCGCCGGCCTGTGGTGGCTCAGTGGAGCGCCGGCCCAAGGGCCCCGCCGGTCGCGGATCATCTTTGTTGGCGATAGCGACGAGGCTTCGGATGGTGGCTCTCCACTCATCGATCTTCTCCTCAGCAGGAGGAAAGTCGAGGAGCAGCTGCGCGCGCGCCAAGGCTTCTGCTAGCGTGGGTGATGGCGAGAGGTGCGTGGACCGTGGCGCGCTTCGACTTCTAACCACGTTAGAAGGAGTTCTACCACGGGCCAGCGGTTGTGTGCCATTATCGCCAGCACTTCGGCAGGCATGCTGGCCTCCTTCGTCCCTCAGGTGATGCACAGGGCTCTTCCCATGGTGGTGCTCAGGGTCACCGGCATGGTGACGCTGCTCGTCGCACACACCATGGGAAGAGCGCACTGTGGGTGCTGGAGTGGGCATCCTGGAGGGCGTCGCGCCGCCCGTGGGTGGTACGGCGGCGACCCCGGAGGTCCTCGCGCCGCCTGCGGGGGCCCTAGCTCCATCTCTGGATTTTGTGGCATGCGGCCCGCCGTCTTGCGTACGAATGACGCCGCTCGCCAGGCTCTGACTGCCAGAGCGATGCGGGTGCTCGCGGGCCGCGCCTCGGGTCCTAGGCTCGACCGGCCCGCTACTCGCCCTCACTGGTACGGGGCGTCTGGCCCCCGATGAGCCGACCACCGTAGCTGCCTTCTTCTTGGGAGCCATGGCGATGAAGAACTGCTAGGCTAACAGCCAGACCAGATTCTCACAACTGCGCCCCCTACCTGGCGTGCCAAAGATGTCAGTGGGAAACGACACCTATGGGATCACAAGAATCCCTAGTACGGTTGTCGGGGTGCGGGGTCGTGAGAAGAGCAGGATTAGCAGTCAGCACGAGGATTGTTTACCCAGGTTCGGGCCGTGAGGATGCGTAAAACCCTATGTAACAGCCCCAAAATTGGGTTATCAATTTTTGTGGCACTCATTTTCAAAATCTTTCTCCTAAGTTTGTTGGTTGACTCTGATGATTCTTTTCATTTTCAACCTGTCAAAACCTTGCTCATGTCTTTTTCAGTGGGCAACACCTCATTTGCATCAGCTCAAATCCTTTCAAACCCTAATTCCAAATTTTTGGAATTTGGATATGTCCTTTGTTCTTACAAAGGAGCCATCATTTTCCTTCATCTGTTGATCCTCCCAATTGTTCCCAGAGATCCTCCTATCTTTCTGAACCTTGGATATGCAAAAATATTGCTAAGTCCCATGCAATTTTTTCGAATTGTGATTTATTCCTTTTCTTGCCTTTCTGAGGAATAAAATCCAAAGGCATAGCTAGCCATCTCCTAAATTCATGAGAATTAGTGGATTTGATACTTATGCCTAATCCAAGCTCTGGCAAGTATATTGGCCATAATTAAATTAGGAAAATTGCCTTTTCCTATTTAATGCCAATATTGCATTCCTACCATTTTCCAAAGGAACTACCATTTTTATAGCTGAGAAAATTACCACATAAATTGGGGAGCTTGTCCTTGCTATATAATCACTAGTTCCATCCTAATCTCATGTTCCTCAGTTCAAAAATTTGGCACATGATCCAATGCAAGTTTTTGCCTTCTCTCAACTTTTGCAAAGGAAGTGCTTTATTCCTAATTCCAATGGAGCTGCAATTTGGGAGGGTGATTAACATGGATAAATAACCCACGGATGCCAAATATGAGCGCAATCCATTCAACCTAGCTGCCTGTGCAATTTTTCAAAGTTTCTGACCAGAATACAACTTTGTGAAGGAAGTACCTTCATAGGGTTTCCAATTAGGATGAAACTTTTCCATCATCTCAAGTATCGTAAATCATTAGACTCCACCGAAATTCAGTTCATTTCATTGAACTATGTGAGCACAGGAGCAATTCTTGTTTCCTGCCCAAATTTTCATTTTGTGAAGCAAGTGCATTTTATCTTGCTCCATTATGGCTGAAAATATTTCCAGGACTTCTCATATCCATATAACCTATCTCCACAAGATTTTGGCTCATTTCATCAAGCCATTTGCCCTAAGGATTTTTCTGAAGTTTTTGGGCAGAAATGATAGCTGTGAAGGAAGTACCATTTTGGCAAGTCCAATTGGTATGAAATTTTTACAGCATCATTATATGCCAAAATCATCAGGCTTTGCCAAGTTTTAGCTTAATTTATCACCCCTAGTGAGTGCTCCTTCATGATTTAATTTCTGGGTCAGATTTAGCAGTTGTACAGTAACTATGCTAAATACTTGACCAAGTGACCTCAAAATTACCAGGACCATAGTCCTTGTTACCCTAAGCCTACCAGACATCCATTCTAACATTTAACCTCTCTAGTTTTATCTCTAAGATGTTGCCAAATTTGCAACAGCAAACTTGTGGAGCTTGGTGTACTCAGCTCAATTTGTCTCTGCCCGTTTCTTTACCATGGTAATACTCCACTCTGGAAGGACTATGCGGTAGACATAAGCTGGATTCAGTAAAAACTCCGGAGCGCGCATTGTCCGTGGTGACCACGAGTCTAGCCAGCCAAAACGGTGGTCTAGCCAATATTGTCGCCGGCAGTGCTGCTCCGACAAGCTCTGGCCTCGCCATTAATGTCCTACAGCTCCCCCTCAACGTCGTCTTCCCCCTGGACCTCTGGCCCCCTTCGTTTTCTTCTCCGGTGAACCATGCCAACGATCGAAACAGTGCGCTCATGTGCGTCGTATCCTTCCTCCCCGATGTCCTCTTCCTCCGTTCGTCCGCGAGCGTTGCTCGTCTTTGTGAGCCTTTGCGCCGCGTCTGCTTCCTCCTCGTCGCCTTCCCACCGCCTCCCATGACCTTTGGCCGCGCCTGCCGACACTGCGCCCTCGCCGGTGCACGGACACGTCGCCTGCCGCGCGCCACCTCCTCCCCTCCTTCCCGAGCTCTCCCTGCGGCTATAAATAGCGCCCTGAGCTCTCTCGCGGTCCACCATCCTTCCCCAGGCCTCTTCCCGAGCCCGGAGCCCCTCTCTGATCTCCATCGCCGCCGTGGCCGCCGCCTTTGTCCATCTTGAATCCAGCGACCTCGTGCTTTCCCCCTTAGTTCCTCCACCACCAGAGCATTCCCCAAGGTCTGGCGAGCCGCCCCGTGGCTCGGCCCCTTTCCTTCCCCACCGTAGCACTGTGTCAACCGACGGCCGAACGCACTCTCCGCCGTGGGCCGTGCAGCTCCCTCCCTGGTGTTCCTCGGAGGAATCTAGCACCACCCCGAGGTGCCCCTCGCCGTCCCGAGCATTTCGGTAGGTTGCCTGTCCGCTGCCATGGCCGGACGCGCCGGCAAGTGCCGTCGGGGCGGGCGTCTCCCCTCGGCCAGGCGCGCGTCGAGCGGGAGGAAGAAGAAGCCAGCCAGGCGGGCCCCACCCCTCGCGGGTCCCCCTCGTCAGTGAGCCCGCGTTGACCCCGCTTCGCCACGTCAGTTAAGTGGCGGCGCCTCGGGCAGTTTTCCATTTTCGGGGCCCCGGAGGCGTATTCCGGAGAGTGCGCTTTCCCTAAGCCGAAAGCGTATTCCTCCACTTCTTTGGGCCAGAATGCGCTTTCCTCTCTGGAAAGCGTATTTCTGAGAAAGGCGTGACTTTTTTTTCTGCTAGGGGCCAGTTTGTAATGATGTTCTTTACAGATAGGTCCCTGGTAGTTAAACAATCATATCTTTTTACCCGTAGCTCCAAATCAGGTGATTCCAGAGCTCACGTCTTCGTTTCGTCGAGCCCGTTTTGTTGGTATCAGTTTCATAATGTTTTCACACAGTGAAAATGACCTTTTCCCCTTTCCCGTAAACAGCCCCCTCCGAGAGAGAACTGTTTTTGGCAAACCTTTCCGCGATCGTTCCGAACTTTTTCCCGGAGTATTTGTCAACCCCCAGGCAAGCCAACCTGTTATCATGAGCCCCGAACTTGCATGTTGACTTTTCTTGCACCTTGTGTGTGTAGTTGCAGTTGTTTCATATCATTTTTGTCTGCAGTTATTCCATTATGCCTGTCATGCATGCTTGTGTTTGCACGATATCATTTGCCATGCTAGCTAGAATGTTGTTATTGAGAATGCCATGTCACTACTCTACTTTATTTGCATGTCATCGTTATAAAATGTTATGAGGATTGTAATGCACCGTTGATATGCTATTACTTGGTATGGTCATGTTCTTTATGCTATAGTTGTGCACTTGAGAAGTTCAATATTTTGTTCATGCATTTGTATGTTGCATGCTCATTGTTGCATTCATGTTCATGATGATGGAGAAGGAATTAATATGAGTTAATAATAACAAACCTCCTCCGTAATCGATGGGATCGAGTCATGGTGCCACCAAATAAAACTTTTTCAGTGCAGCCACATTTGCCTTTATGAGAAGGCCTTAATGCGATCTATTGGTGTGCCTCTCGCCGGTGCCTCCAACTAGGGAAGGTTATGGGCATGCTTACCCTGATCAGGTAGGCGGACATAACCTTGTGTGCCCGTTGTTAAATTTTTTGGTACCGGTCCTCGTGAGGGACGTTTTGGCCACGACGGTGGTCGTTATGTCTTTGGTAGACACGGGGCCACCCAGGACTAGCCTAGTTGGGAGTGGGTCGCAGTGGCCGGGAGTGTCATGGCAGTAGGTCGATTTCGTCGGAATGCCGTTGGTCCACCCAAATGGGATGACGAGGCCATGGGTTCCGTGGTGTGGGTACAGTGTGCTATCTCTGCAGAGTGTATATAAAGTCTATCGATAGCAACACAGTTCGTAGTAGGTCACACTATCAGGTCTTGGTCGAAATGGAGGATAAACCCAAAAAAAATTAAGTAAATTAATGTGACAACAAGAATGTGGTGATGTGTACTATGAGATAGTCGTGAGAAGTCACGGAAATGGTTTGATATTATCATGAGACGAGGTCTCGGTAAGTGTTGGAGACCAAGTGTTGGTCATGGTTGTGATCGCCGGAAAGATCACCATTCGGTTGCGAGGCAACCCGTTGGTAAGAGAGTCCGAGGGACTCGGTGCACAAGGTTGGTTGCATTGCATGAGTAATATGTTGCATTTAAAAACCTAGGCAGAACAGAAGATGATTGCATAAAGTTAACATGCTATGTCTGCATTAGATATAATCGGTAGTTTATTTTCAGCGTAGTTTCATGATGCCATGCCATGCTTTGATTGTCATGTTAAGTTATGCCATGATTGAGGTAATATGCTATGTTTTGCTATTACCATGTTATAAGCATGTTTTGTTAGGCCATGTTATTGCCATGATTTTGTTCATGCTTAGTTGATCTTTATCATGCCATGTCTAGTAATTGATATGAGATAGGCTGTTGCATGCGCTCGGTTCTCGCTTTGTCTTCTGCTTGTTTGGATGCTATGTATTTGGTTGTCTTGCAAGCACATTCAATGTACTAACCTGGCATGTCATGCCAGTTTTGTAGGTCGTACCCGTATTGTTCGCTTGATCCGTCGTGCTAGGCCGTAATCTTGCCAGTCCTGTGAGTTGTGGAGCCCAGCCAGAGTTTTTATGCTGCCAAACCAAGACTTCCGCCGCCATTTTAATAGACTTCCGCTGCCATTTAAATAGTCGTTGGGCTAAGCCAGATGATTGTATTCATCAATGATGTAAGCTTATGCACATGTATTTGATGAATATTAGTGTACCTGGAATGCTGTATTATGGACCTGTCGTGCGTTAGGTGTTATCCTGGGCTGACGTGCGAAGGCCCCCTGCTCCATGCGGATCGGGGTGCCACACCCTAGTCCTGCTTTGGTGGATGTATTCAGTGTTCTTGGGCTTTCAAACTAGCTACGGTGGCCGTGTAGTTCAAAAGAGTCGAATCACCCTCCAGTACGCCATGGGCCTCCTTTTATAGTCGAAAGGGGCTGCCACAGTGGCACACAGGAGGTGGAAAGGCCTACAATACTACGAGCTTATCGCCAGTACTATAGGACAAGATGCATTAAAGGCATCACTTAGGTGTCCCTTAGCTTTATCGAGGACGGGAACGAGGCTCGCCCCCTCCGTCATTGCTCCTCCTCGCTTCGACACGCGCCCAGGCTAGCGATGCATGCAGTGCCATGTAGATAGGCAGGCAGCTGAGGTGGTGCGGTGGTAGGGCCATCATGAAGGTCTGCACACCGCCACGCAGGTGCCTGCTGATTTGGCCTGGAAGTTGTATGTTGCCACGCAGGTGCCTGCCCAACTGGTTGGGCTGGCAGCTGCATGCGAACGGCGGTGGTAGTCTTGGCTGGTACGGATCTGGCAGTGGCCCTGCTGATGCCCTCGGCAGGGGCCTTGCCGGGGCCCTGGCAAGGGTCTTGCCGCAGCGCTGCCGTCATCCCCGGAAAGTGTCTTGTCAGGGGCCTTGCTGTCATCCCCGGCAAGGGTCTTGCCAGGGGTCTTGTGGACTTCCTCGGCTAGGATCCCACTGAGGGTCGCCGTCTTCTGGTCCTCATCTGATGCTGAGTGTTTCTCTATCTTCAAAAAGATCTGCGTACCACCATGGAGGTGCCTCCCGAGCCCTGGCCCAACATGGTTGATGGTGTTGGAAACCGTGGGCTCAAGGGTGGTGCGCTCCGCTGGCGTTGGGCGAGCTGCCCCGACAAGGGTCTTGCCGGGGCCACTGAGGCTGCCCCGGCAAGAGTCTTGCCAGGGGAGCCTGCTTCGTCCCTCTGCTCTTTGTGCTCTCGGCCTTGGCGTTGCCTTGTTTGCCTTGGTGCTTCGGCTTCTCTCCGGCTTCCCTCCTCGGCCCTGCTAAGTGCGGCCGCGACGCGTGGTTCTGATCGCCCGTGCACAAGTAAACGGGGTCAAAAGGTGAGCCCCTACTTATGTACATCAACATGGGTCGACCGTGAGCAGCGTCGAGAAAGTCGATGTCGATAGGCGGTGACAAGCGGAAGTGGTGAAATGCTGTGGGCTTTGCCGGTAGCCTGGCGGCGGCAGGCGTCGAGCTAAGTGTTTACCGCCACGATAGGTGGTGCCATGGCATAGATGAGGAGGAGCTTGTGCAGGTGTGAATGGGGAACGTACCAGAGGGGCCGAGGTGGGTGGCGGGCGGGGTGAGGGTTTTTGTGACGTGGGGATGGTGAGGGTTTTATTTTTTCTTTTTTGAATTGGGTGGCGAGGGTTTTCTGTCCCACAAAGAATTTTGGGGGCGACGGTTTGCTAGAGCGAACCATGTGTGATTGACGTAGCAGGAAAAATGAAAGTCATTGCACATGGTTCCAATTTTGGGAACCGTGTGCGATTGACGTACTACCTCCATCATGGTTTATTGGTCCCCCGTTGTAATTTTTACCAAAATTTGGCAAAATAATTAACATACTCAGACATAGATAATAAGCGTACACGTAGATAAGCATAGTTCAACCATAAGTAGTACATAGTTCAACAATATTAAGCATACTCCAACGTACATATATAGTTCCATCCATCCCACATCTCATCTCACAGGCCGGCACAATCCTGAAGCTTCTCCAGGTACTCGGCGTACGCGTCGTGCGCCACCCTGCGAGAATACTTCTGCTTGAAGGAGCCAACGGCCCGTCCTCTTGCATGCGCCAGAACACTTGGATACGCGTCATGAAGCTTCTGGTTGCAAAATGGGCATCCATAGCCGCCGTTCCAGGTCCTAATACGCCTGTTAGGCGTTCCCGCATAAAGCTCCCTCAGGATTTTCCTGTTGTACCTCCTCTGGACATCTTCATCCTCGCTGTCCGCATTGTCAGACAACACCTATACAAATAGTAAAACAAATTTGGCATCAAATCATTGATTACATGCCGTGAAGTAGGATTAGGAATTTATGGCTATTTATTTATACATATCTAGAGATTATGGTTCGATTTTTAAGCACCATCGTCTATGTACATACTAATCTTGAAGAAAATAATGGCACAAACATAGGTAGGTCATTCGAAATCAATTGTAAAGTCCTGGCTAGGAATTATTAGCACGAACACTAACCCTACTCGGATTACTAGCAGAATCATTTGCACAGATGAAACAACTAATTGCTTATCACCTGTACCATTCAAACAATCAATACACTACACAGATCTAACGAAACTTACTTAGATCTCATGGATTGGGGGAACATAACCACATGATTTCTATTCCAAAAAGGGGGAGGTAGGAGTAACCAGAGAAACCATATGATCTATTTGACACATAAATGGGTATAGATGACTAACCAGCTGCCCGTCGTTGTCAAAGTCGTCACCGAAGTGGTCGTCGGAGTCGTCACCGGAGTGGTCGTCGGAGTCATCGCCGGAGTGGTCGTCAGAGTCGGTGTGGAACTCCGCCTCCGAATGTGGAAGCTCGACGCCATCGACGATGTCAGGGTGCAGCGATAACTTGCCGGCAGTGATGGCAACCTCTGTCTCCATCTCCACGCCGTGCTCCAGTGCTTTAGCAGCCCCGACGTTGCCACTCCCTTTGATGAGGCGCTTCGGCGGCATCCTCATACACTGACGACTTTGAGGACTGAGAGCGGCGTCGAGGTTGCAAGCGAAGAGCGAGGATGGGGGGTGCGGCCGCTCGGGCGCACCATTAATTTGGAGTAGTGGGAGTTGTGGGAGAGAGGCGGGCTGCGGTCAAACCGATGGCTTGCCCCCCAGTGAGCCTGCGCACCGGACTGCTGGCATGCCTACTGAAGTTTCACATAGCTACTCGCCCGCCTCCCAATGACACTGCGCAGCAAGCGCACCTCCGTCAATTCACACACCTACATGCACGCCTCCCCGTCTGCCTGCGCGGCGGACTGCGCGCATGCGTCCCGTCAACTCACGCCTGCTCACACGCCACACGGGTCGCGCAGCGGCACGTATATTGTTTTTCTATTTGGATGATTAATGCTGCCGTTTTATTGCTAAACCGAAGCATGGCACGTATCCATTGTTGGTCTAACGCTCACGGTTCGAATAAATAATCCATTTGGGATATTGGTTCCCAATTATTAATAATCTCCCATATGTAATTAGATAAAGATTACATCAAAACTGGTCTCAAATTTGACAAATAAAAAGTACAATGCCACTTTGTATTGGTTTCCATATGACAACATGATAAGTTTCATGAACTTCAAATAAGTTTTGGATGTACTAGAATTTAAAAATCAAGATTCTCAATGTTTGAAATTTGTTGCATGGGGAGTAAACATGCACCCAGTGAGACACATGTGTTTTTGCAATCCATTTAGGTGCACTGTCACATGTGCATGTAGCTCAAATTTGATTTTTGCACATTATACCCATAGAAAATTAGTCAATCAATGTACTAAAACATCTTAATGATCTCTGTGAATTTTTTGAAATTAAAACGTCCCTTCTTTGGTAACATGTATGTTCACCGTGGGATAATTAATGTAACATGCATCGTAGTTGCGGTGGATTCACGGTGTGTGTGTGTGGATATGTGCGTTTGGGGGTGGCGGGTGGCTCGCAGTACACTACGAGTTTGTCGGTGTACTAGAGTAGGGGTACCCTAGTATCCCAAACTTGTGCACGGGCAGTCGCAGCATCCCGCGGCAAGGCTTGCCGGGTGACCACCAAGGTCCTCCGTGGTTCCTTTGGAGCCATTCAAGAACAAAGTGTCCAAGCCAAGAAGACAAGACCCCGGCAAGAGGAGCTTGCCGGGAAGGCCACCCAAGGCATTTCAAGGAACTTGCCGCGGCGCACCACGCGTCCCGGCAAGGCCCGGTGAGCGACAAGCTCCCGGACGGGACAAGACAACGACAGCGGCAAGGCGCTTGCCGCGGCAAGCCACCTCTCTGGGCCCGCGCTCCAGCACATCCACCAACGTGTCGCTCTGGGGCCCTTCCAGGCATACGTGGCGGGAGGCTGTGCAGCCAGCAGCGTGCGGTGGCAAGCGGTGCTGACAGGATCGCCATCATGGTGAACGGTGGCGTCCCTGGCGGTCCCTTTTTGCACTGTTTAGGCGACACAGACAGGCATTTACTGCCCTTGTCCCCTGCCGTCAGGGTTAGGTATGATACACTGTAGCAGGTAGCTGTGCCTACCGCAGCACCTTTCCATTTTTACCCTTTGCCTCCGTTGCCACCTGTCGGTGACCCCTTGAGCATATAAAAGGAGGCCCGTGCGCAACGTAGAGGGGGGTTAGCTAGCTCAGATACACTCATGCTCGGTCTCGTTAGCTGCTGAAGTGTACTGTAGCACTCCGCGCTCCCGAGCAAGAAATCAATACAAACCACAAAGCAGGAGTAGGGTTTTACGCATCCGTGCGGCCCGAACCTGGGTAAATCGCTCGCGTGTATCGCCTCGATTTGCTCTTTGCACGATCTCCGCCCCCGCCGAACCGAAAGGGACTCGGTCCGCCGGTCCCATAGGTGCCCGTGGATCAGTACCCCGGCATCTTTGGCGCGCCAGGTTAGGGGGCGTCGAAGTTGTGTGAACCAGATCCGGCGTTCTCGCGAGCTAGATCTTCATCATCTTCATCGACATGCCGCCGAAGAAGAAGGTTTCGGAGGCGGCTGCTCCGTCCGCGCCGAACCCACCATCGCCGGAGCAAACGGCTGATGGGGCAGGTGCCGGCGGAAGAACGTGCGTCGACGAGGGAGCTCACGGTGCTGCCAGGTCCAAGGACAAGGCTGCGCTGCCCATCGGCGGCGTAGCCGGCTCCCACAACGACCGGGCGCACTCCAAGACCTCGGCGTCCGTACATGCACCGTGCCCATCTCAGGAGGCGCGGGACCGGCAGCGTCATGGTACTCACGGTACCATGCGTTTGCTAGACCAAGATCGAGCTGGTGGATCTCGGAGCGCTCAGGACCACCATGCACACCAACATGCTGGCGCGAGCGAGACACGGTTGCCTGGACGGGATACTGCTCCTTCTAACGTGGTTAGAAGTCCGAGCATATCCCGCTCCTTGCACCGTTCGCCACCGCCACCCGCCACTGCAGCAGAAGCTTTGGCACGAGCTCAACTGCTCCTGGACTACCCTCCAATGGCAGACAAAATCGACGACTGGAGGGCTACCATTCAGAGTCTCATCGGCTTCGCCAATGGCGACACTCAACGGTAGCCGAGCACGTCGCAGCCGCAGCCAGTCAGCCAGGCGTGAGCCGGTGGCGACAAGACCGGTGGGGGTGCAACCACTATGCACTCTCCACCCCGAAGGCCAAGATCGCCGTCTCGCCGGATCCACCTCGACAGCGACTCCACCGCGTCATCAGATCCGCGAGCTCGTCGCGATCAGCGCCAAGTTCTTCAACAACGACAACAAGAAGACGCTCGTACTCGCATCAAGCGCCGAAGAGAAGCGCGACGTCAATCAGACCAGCGCGCTGGGCCCTCTGTCGACATGCATGCGCCGGGAGAACCAGGCGACTTGCCGTACGCGGGAGGTTGCCCTGTGTTCACTCGTGAGCTGCGGCAAGTCCAGTGGCCCAGCATGAAGAATTTCAAACTCGACGTACCAGAGAAGTACGACGGCAATACGCATCCGTCGGAGTTCCTCAGCATCTACACCATCGCGGTGCAGGCTGCCGGGGGGCGGGACGACAAGATCCTTGCCAACTACTTCCCGCTGGTGCTCAAGCCCAACGTCAGGTCCTGGCTCATGCACTTGCCGGACAACTCCATATCCTCCTGGGCAGACCTATGCCATCAGTTTGTCGGCGCCTTTACAGGCGGCCACAAACCTCATGGCCAAGAGAGCGACCTTCATCTGCTCGCCCAGAAGGAAGAAGAGCCCCTGCGCAAGTACATTCAGAGGTTCAGCCATGTACAGTATAACATCCCAGACGTCCACCCCGCCGCGGTCATCAGCGCGTTCCATCAGAACGTGCGTAACCGCAGGATGCGGGAGGAGATGGCGATGTGCAGGATTAGAGACGTCAGTGAGCTGTATGCCTTGGCCGACAAGTGTGCACGCGCTGAGGAAGGAAGGAAACTCCCCGGAGAGAAGACCGGAGCAGAAGGATCTGACAGCGAGGATGCTGCCCCAACAAAGAGAAACCGGCGGCGGAACAGGAAGAAGAAAGGCAAAGAGGTGCTAGTCGTTGAGCAGTCCAGCAACGAAGGTGGCGCCAAGAAGGCCAAAGTTGGTAGCTCCGGCAAGGAGATTGCCGCATGCACCAACTGCCAGGCTGTGGCAGTCGCCGACAAGCAGGACGGCACCGACAAGCAGTACTGCAAGATTCACCGCACCAAGGGCCATGACCTCCAGAGCTGCAAAAAGGTCGAGCAGCTTGTCCAGTAGCAAAAGGCTGAGTACGAGCGATGCGACAAGGAGAGGGCCCAAGGAGGTGCTGGAGAATCCGGCAAGAAGCGCGCCGGCCGGGGAGGACGCCGCGGCAAGACCAAGCAGCGGCAAGGAGATAGACCTCCCTGCGGCCGCGACAACGATGAAGACGACGACGACGAAGACATGGACGATGTCGAGACCAGCGAGCAGGAGTTCCAGAAAGCCACAGAGGTCTTGTGCGTTGACGGTGGTGCTTCTCTGCATTCTTCACACCGCCAACTCAAGCAGTGGGTGCGGGAAGTCAATGCAGCGGAACCACCTGTCGAGTCGCGCAAGCTTCTGAAATGGTCCAACACGCCTATCATCTTTGACATTGAGGACCACCCTGATCGCACAATTGCGGTCGGGTGCTTGCCGATGTTGGTTTCACCAACTATCTGCAACCTCAAGGTCACTAAGATGCTAGTTGACGGCGGGGCCGGCTTGAACCTGATCTCCTCCGCTGTACTCCAAAAGCTCCAGATCCCTGACAGCGAGCTTGAAGAGACCGGCACATTCCAAGGAATCAACCCGGGAAGGAGCAAGCCGAAGGGGAAAGTCACGCTGCCGGTAACATTTGGCAGCGAGCTAAACTTCAGGACTAAGAGAGTCACTTTTGACGTTGCCGATATTCCATTACCTTACAATGGGATACTTGGCCGTCCAGCACTCGCCAAGTTCATGGCAGCCTCTCACTACGCATACAACATGCTGAAGATGCCAGGCCCAATAAGCGTCATCTCTGTCCCTGGCGACAAGAAAGATGCTCTTATCTGCGCCGACAAGATCTACCGGGAAGCAGCAGCCTCAGCAGATCACAAGTCACTTGCCGCTGAAGCTCCCGGGGGGAAGAAGAAGACCAAGTCCGGCAAGAGTTCTGATGCCCACTCCGGCAAGCGCACCTCTTCGGAGTGCTGCGCTGCCATCGAGGACGCACCGTCGAGCTCCACCGGCAAGTGTAAGAAGACGATGGCAGCTCCGCTAGAGACGAAAAAGGTGTCCGCCAAGGAGGACGGCACTGGTGGTACCTTCACCATCAGTGCCACTCTTGACCCTAAATAGGAAAGCGCGCTCGTTGCTTTCCTGCGGGCGAATGTCGACGTGTTTGCGTGGCAACCGTCTGACATCCCCGGTGTTCCCAGGAAAGTGATTGAGCACCACCTTGCCGTTTGTCCTCATGTGCGGCCCGTCAAGCAGAAGGTTAGGAAACAAGCAGTGGAGCGCCAAGAATTCATTGCAGAAGAGATCAAGAAGCTGGAAGCAGTAGGCCTTGTCAGAGGAGTGCTCCATCCTACGTGGTTGGCCAATCCTGTAGTCGTGCGCAAGGCAAACGGGAAATGGAGACTTTGTATCGATTTTACTGATGTTAACAAAGCTTGTCCCAAAGACCCATTTCCTTTGCCGCGGATTGACCAGATTGTTGACTCCACAGCCGGATGTGATTTGCTTTCATTTCTTGACGCATACTCAGGATATCATCAGATCTTCATGGCAGAAGAATATGAGGAGAAGACCGCATTTATTACTCCATGTGGCACGTACTGTTTCATACGGATGCCTTTCGGATTAAAAAATGCTGTCTCAACATTTGCAAGAGTAGTCCATATCGCTCTTGAGCCACAAATACACAGAAATGTGGAAGCCTACATGGATGACATAGTGGTCAAGAGCAAGGACAGAGCAACCCTGATTCAAGATTTAGACGAGACCTTTGCAAATCTGCGCAAGATCAGCCTCAAGCTCAACCTAGAGAAGTGTGTGTTTGGAGTTCCCTCCGGCAAGCTTCTCGGGTTCTTCATGTCTCAGCGGGGAATTGAAGCCAATCCTGACAAAATCAAGGCCATTGAGCAGATTGAAGCACCAAAGCGCGTCAAGGATGTACAAAGACTTGCCGGTTGCGTGGCTGCTCTCAGCAGGTTTATCTCTAGGTCTGCTGAGCGCGCCCTGCCGTTTTTCAAATTATTGAAAAAGGCAGGTCCAATGAGATGGACTCCGCAAGCGGAGGCTGCGCTGCAAGACTTGAAGAGATACCTATCCTCCCCTCCAATACTTGTCGCACCTAAGCCACAAGAGAAGTTGCTGCCATATGTAGCGGCAACCAATCAAGTGGTTAGTGCTGCGTTAGTAGCAGAGAGGGAGGCGGATGATGAGCCAGCAACCACGGCAAGCGCATCCAGCGACAAGCAAGAGGCTTCCCGGTAAGCTCTAGTCCCGACAAAGATGGATCTGCGCAGATGCGAGAGGAGATACAGAAGAAAATGGTGCAGCGCCTAGTTTACTTTGTCAGTTCCCTTCTGCAGGGGGCTAGGTCAAGGTACTCTGGCGTGCAGAAGTTGCTTTTCGGCCTTCTCATGGCCTCGAGAAAGCTGCGCCATTATTTCCAAGCACATGAGATCATAGTTGTCACTCGCTTTCCGCTGAAGAGGATATTGCAGAATCCAGAAGCGACAGGCAGGATTGTTGAGTGGGCACTGGAACTGTCAAGCTTTGCCTCAAGTTTGAAAGTACTTCAACTATCCAGAGCAGAGCATTGGCAGAATTTATAGCAGAATGGACGCCAACACCAGATGAAGAGATTCCAGAAACGAGGATCCCCGTCAAGGAAGCAAGCAAAGGGTGGCTGATGTACTTTGATGGTGCCTTTTCGCTGCAAGGCGCCGGCGCTGGCGTGCTGCTTGTCGCACCCGCCGGAGAGCACCTCAAGTACGTAGTCCAGATGCACTTTCCCAAGGAGCAAGAAACAAACAATACTGTAGAGTATGAAGGCTTGCTTGCCGGTCTCAGGATCGCAGCAGACCTTGGGATCAAGAAGCTCATTGTCAGGGGTGACTCACAACTTGTCGTCCGCCAAGTAAACAAGAATTATCAGAGTCCGTTGATGGAAGCTTACGTCGACGAAGTGAGAAAGCTAGAAGAGCACTTTGACGGCCTACAAATGGAACATGTTCCAAGAGCTCAGAACGCCATTGCCGATGGCCTGTCAAAGTGCGCCGCACTTAAGTTACCTGTGGAACCAGGGATCTTTGTGCTCAAGCTGACTCAGCCGTCCGTAACGCCATCAACTGGACAGAGCAAAAAGAGGAAGTTGATTTCTGGTGACTATTTGCCGGCAGAGCTTCCCGAAGCCGCCGCCAAGAAGGTCCCCAAGATCAACGCCAAAAGCGCTGAGGAGCAGTCTGCTCCGGCAAGCCCTAGGGTTTGTTCCGTTGAAGCAGAAGCTCCCGACAAGTTTTGCTCCGGCAAGCTTGCCGGGGAACGTCAAGCTCCGGCAGACCCGCGGGTTCTCGCCGTAGAAGCGGATGTTCCCACAGCGGCAGATTTGCCTTTAGTCCTTGTTGTCGAGCCACAAGCTCCAACATGGGCGCAACAGATTGTCCGTTTCCTTCAGACAGGAGAACTTCCCGAGGAGCAAGAAGAAGCGGAAAAAGTAGCCCGGCAGTCAAGTATGCACCAGTTTGTCGACAAGACACTGTACAGAAGAAGACTCAACGGTGTGAAATTGAAGAGTATTCACCGGGAAGATGGACAAAAGCTGTTGGCAGAGATACATTGAGGCATATGTGGACACCACATTGGCGCAAGAGCACTTGTCGGCAAAGCATTCCGGCAAGGTTTCTTCTGGCCAACAGCCCTCCAGGATGCAACTGCACAAGTAACCAGGTGTGAAGCGTGCCAGTTCCATTCCAAGCAGATACACCAACCAGCTCAAGCTCTCCAGACGATCCCTTTATCCTGGCCATTTTCGGTCTGGGGGCTCGACATCCTCAGCCCCTTTCCCCGAGCAATCGGGGGCTTTGAGTACTTGTACGTTGCAATCGACAAGTTCACAAAGTGGCCGGAAGTGGAACCAGTGAGGAAGGTGACAACACAGTCAGCAGTCAAGTTCTTCAGGTCGATTGTTTGCCGCTTCGGGATCCCTAACAGGATAATCACCGACAACGGTACACAATTCACGAGCCGCACCTTCATGCAGTACGTCCAAGATCTTGGCGCCAACGTCCGCTTCGCTTCTGTTGCTCACCCGAGAAGCAACGGTCAAGCGGAGAGGGCAAATGCTGAAGTGCTGCGCGGGCTCAAGACCAGAACTTTCGACAGGCTGCACAAGTGCGGAAGAAACTGGATCGAGGAGCTGCCGATGGTTCTTTGGTCGATCAGGACGACGCCAAATCGAGCCACTGGCCAGACACCTTTCGCTCTAGTCTATGGAGCAGAGGCAGTTCTCCCCACGGAACTCGTATACGGGTCACCTCGAGTGTTCGCTTATGATGAGCTTGAGCAAGAGCAGTTGCGACAAGATGACGCGCTGCTCCTTGAGGAAGACCGTATTCAGGCTGCTGTGCGAGCTGCTCACTACCAGCAAGCTTTGCGCCGCTACCATAGCCGCAAAGTTAATGCCAGAAGTCTCGAGGAAGGCGACCTTGTTCTTCGGCGTGTTCAATCCGCCAAGAATTCCAACAAGTTGACGCCGAAGTGGGAAGGCCCTTACCGGGTGAAACGAGTCACTAGGCCTGGCGCTGTCCGCCTTGAGACCGAAGATGGCATTCCAGTGAGCAATTCCTGGAACATTGAGCATCTTCGTAAGTTTTACCCGTAAGGCGCGGTTGCCGGAACCTGTTCCGGCAACCACCTTTTGTACAAGTCTTGCCGCTGTTGCATGTAATCCTTTGTACAAAGCCAGGCGCAGACCCCGTGCATAAGTAAAGCTCATGTGCTCCGCACATTTTGTCAATTTCATGCTTCTTATTTTTTGGCATATATGATCTGACACTTTGTGCAGCACCTACTCCACGGTAAGCAATAATGAGCCGTAAAGCTCCATATATGTATTGTCTCTTCTTTCTTTTGAAAGGAAGGTTCCCCTCGCCCACAAGTTTGCCGGGGGGGGGGGGAGGAGAAGACGATGATATAGACCAGGCGTCATTCAAGAAAGTTTCGCCTTACCGGGAAGCAAACAACAGAAAAGCTAAGTTGCCAAAGTTTGAGCAATCAGATTTTTAAATTTTTTAAGTTATCTCCCTTGAACGACCGCACTTTGTATGGAAAACCTGTGCGCGGAGGAATAAACTCGTAGCTAGTTGCGCCCTTACTTTGTTTCAAGTCCGCTCAACAACTTAAGCGAGCTGCAACTAGTTGCGACAAGGTTTCTTGTCGGTAGCGGCACCGCCAGCAGGCTGCTGACGTCCCGCACTCAGCGCTCGCGGCTCTGGTGCCTGCACCGGCAAGTTCCCTAAAAGTGTAGGGTAAAAAGACATACAAAGGGAGGAATCAAGTAAAGGGCGGTAACATCTGGTGCCTAGAGTAGAGTTATATTAAAAATATAGCTTATCGCAGCTCTAACAGATTGTTTTCATAACATGATAAACAGCGACAAGAAAAGAAGAAATGGGCGGCCTAATCTACGCGATCGCCCTTGATCCTCTTGGTCCCGCTCACCTTGTCCACAATGGGTGCGACAAGGACCTTGAGCGCCTCCAGATCAGCATCCGGCGGCAGGGTCTTGAAGACGTTGGTGAAGTTGAGGACCGGATTGCGGAAGGCCACCTTCATCAACACTTTCTGAAGAGCTCCCACGCAGATATTGCGCGACTCGTCGGCCAACTGCTTGGGGATCCTCTCTCGGAGTCGCTGGAGGGCTGTCGCCACGCCCTTGAAGAACAAGACAAACAGCAAGGATTGAAGAAATGCAAGTACAGCAAGAGAAGCTTACTCTTCTTCTTCTTCCTCGTCGGAGCTGAACGCGGAGAAGTCGAAGTCCGGCGCGCGCCCGGCGCGAGGAGGCGGAGGAGAAGCTTCCCTTGGCCGCTTGGCGGGAGCAGTGGCGGCGGTCTGAGACGACCCCGCTCCGGCTGGAGTAGAAGCGATGGTCCGGGAGGGCCCCGCTCCAGTTGTCGTTGCAGCGTGAGATGCTCCCGCGGCAACAGCGTTTGCTGCGGTGGAGCGTGTCACGCGGCGCGGCGACTGTTGACCCGCTTGCCGTTCCACTACGTCACCGGCCTTGCGGAGACGCCTTCTTGGTGGGGATGGAGGCTCTGCTTGCGGCGAGCTGCCCGAAGATGAGGAGGAAGAGGAGTTGATTTCCAACGAGCCGCTCGTGTCCTTGGCAGGCTCGCTCGGCTCGGCGTCACGCCCGGCAAGCTCCTTCTTGCCGGCGGGCTCCCCTCGCTCGGCACGGCTTGCCGCTTCTGCTGCATCTGCCTCCTCCACGGTGAATCCAAACTCGCCCGCGGCTGCGGCTGCCGCCGCCTCTTCCAGCCTAGTGGCGATGAGTGCCATCTCCGCATCGGTGGTGTCGCGGGTGAGGCTGTCCTTCTCGTCGGAGCGGATCGACACTTCCACCAAATCATCGAAGAACTGCTGCACGACGTCGTCTGCAGGCTCCTGCCAAGTTGGCACAATTCCATGCGAGTCGCACTCCGGCATCATTGCGCGGATGCGGTCGAGCGAGGAATTGTTGCACAGCGGAACGACGCCACCCGGCAACCTGAAAACTTCGGGATGTTGGGGGTCATACTTGAAGAGCTCCTGGAGCATCGCGTTGAGCTCCAAAATTGTGAAGTTGAAGTTGAGGCCCGGCCGCAGCCTCATGATGTCTGCCGCGTTCTTGAACTCCCAAGTGGGCCTCCCCCGTTCCTGCAGGGGGGCGATGCGGCGGCGAAGAAAGTATGCGCCAACAGCGCCTACAGTAAGCCCGGTAAGCCTGAGGCGTAGGATCCTGGTGACGGCAATCTTCAGCCTGTCGTCTTCCGGGGCCACGTCACTCCAATCGCTGCCGCGTGCTACTGGGGTTCGGCGCCGGGTGGTGAATGGCTGCGGGTTCTCCTCGTCAATCCAGCACCAGTCTGCTCTCCACTCCTCCCACTTGCCGCGGAATTCTCCCTGTAGATAGGTTTCCTTCTTGCCGGCCCTTGAGATCCAGGCGATTCCGCCGGATAGAGGCTCTCCTCTCTCTACTCGAGGTATGAAGAAGTGGCGAAAGAGGGCTACGTTGGGATGGACTCCGACAAAGTTTTCGCAGAGATGTGCGAAAACTGCCATGGTCAGAACGGCATTGGGGGTGAAGTCAAGGAGGTGGAATCCGTAGGTATTCATGATGTCGCAGAAGAATTCAGAGAAAGGCGGGCAGAGCCCGCAGTAGAAGAACAAAGCGAAGAAAGGGTATCCGTTTGGAGCTTTCTTCCAAGCGGCAGCGGGGAGTACCTTCGTGCGCGGATGCGCTCGCGTCTCCGCCGAACAGAAAAGGTAGTAGTTCTCCCTCAGCTCCTTCGCGCCAAGCTTGGGGGGGAAGACGACCCGCTCCTTCCGCAGCGCCGTGAGCCGCTGCGCCTCGGTCGACTTCACGACCTTCCCCTTGTCGGCTTTTGGAGCCATGGCGGAAGCAGTGGAGGAGGTTGACGGCGTTGGTGGTGCTGGTGGCGATGGGGGCCGGAGCGCTGCTCTCTCTCTCTCTCTCAGCTTTGGGAAGGCGAGGGAGCGGCGGAGATTTCTGAGATTGGAACAGCAACGGGCGAGTGGGCAAACTGCCCCTGTTTCCCCTACTTATAAAGAGGGAGGGGGCGGACGTTCCGCATTTCCGAATAAAGAAACCACCCACGATCTCTCCCATGACGCCGCATTCAACGCGTGCCGTTCGGGGAGGGCGCGGTGGATACGGAGTGAGATACGGCGTAACCTAGGCCGCGCGTGCCCGTGCCCTGTTTTGGGCCTGGCCCAACAGCGCTTGGCACCGTGTATGGCCCAGGCCCGGGGGCTCCTGTCGGTGTACTAGAGTAGGGGTACCCTAGTATCCCGAACTTGTGCACGGGCAGTCGCAGCATCCCGCGGCAAGGCTTGCCGGGTGACCACCAAGGTCCTCCGTGGTTCCTTTGGAGCCATTCAAGAACAAAGTGTCCAAGCCAAGAAGACAAGACCCCGGCAAGAGGAGCTTGTCGGGAAGGCCACCCAAGGCATTTCAAGGAACTTGCCACGGCGCACCACGCGTCCCGGCAAGGCCCCGTGAGCGACAAGCTCCCGGACGCGACAAGACAACGACAGCGGCAAGGCGCTTGCCGCGGCAAGCCACCTCTCTGGGCCCGCGCTCCAGCACATCCACCAATGTGTCGCTCTGGGGCCCTTCCAGGCATACGTGGCGGGAGGCTGTGCAGCCAGCGGCGTGCGGTGGCAAGCGGCGCTGACAAGATCGCCATCGTGGCGAACGGTGGCATCCCTGGCGGTCCCTTTTTGCACTGTTTAGGCGACACAGACGGGCATTTACTGCCCTTGTCCCCTTCCGTCAGGGTTAGGTATGATACACTGTAGCAGGTAGCTGTGCCTACCGCAGCACCTTTCCATTTTTACCCTTTGCCTCCGTTGCCACCTGTCGGTGACCCCTTGAGCATATAAAAGGAGGCCCGTGCGCAACGTAGAGGGGGGTTAGCTAGCTCAGATACACTCACGCTCGGTCTCGTTAGCTGCTGAAGTGTACTGTAGCACTCCGCGCTCCCGAGCAAGAAATCAATACAAACCACAAAGCAGGAGTAGGGTTTTACGCATCCGTGCGGCCCGAACCTGGGTAAATCGCTCGCGTGTATCGCCTTGATTTGCTCTTTGCACGATCTCCGCCCCTGCCGAACCGAAAGGGACTCGGTCCGCCGGTCCCATAGGTGCCCGTGGATCAGTACCCCGACAGAGTTGTGAGCCACCATGTGGGTTGGCCGTTTTGTTAGGCAGGCTGGTGCCACATCAGAGTCGTGAAATCGTTATTTAAAACATTACATAACCCTTTGATACATAAATGTTTTGGCCACATGCAGTCGATGGTTGTCCTACACGACACTCGATACTCGCGTGTGACGCTTTCTGTGGGCCCGCGAGGTCGTCGTTCATCACTTTGACGAACAGCCGGCAGTGAGGTTAATTTGACTAGCAAGGTATAATCTTTTTTGTTTGTCTTATGATGGTATATAGTACGCGTCAAAGAGGTGGGAGGGGACTAGCATATTTACTATATGTATGCGTCCGTGAACAAGTACACCTCAGCTAGTGTCGGGACTTTTTGGTTACCGAGGCACGTGCCACATCAAAATTGTGAAATTGGTTGTTCAAATATCACACAATACCTTTTTGGGCCACATGCATATATATCCTAGCTAGGACACTCATGTCTGACGCTTCCATCTGTGGGCCCATGAGGCCATCGTCGATGCATGCATGCATGCATCACTTTGACCTACATCGGGAGAGGTTAATTAATTTCACCATAGATGAGGATTCTTTTGGGTTGTACATATATTACGGCAAGAGCATATAGTATGCGGTGAAGAGGGGGGAAGGGGACCATCATATGTAGTATGCTTGATATGAACCTCGCTCTGTGTAGGTGCATGGTTTACGGTTTTTGAGGCATGTGGCACATCGAAGTTGTGCATTTTGGGTATTCAACATATATATGTTTGGCCCACATGCAAAGCGGTGGTGGTTGTCCTCTCGCACCCACTTAAGCGGTTATCAGCGACATTGATGCTTTCCATCTGTGGGTCCGCTTGGTCCATCACTTCTTTTTGCCTGACAACAAGAGAGGTTAATTTGACTTAGGAGGGGATTATTATTTTTTCTCTGGGATGACATGCATGATACACATTGAGCACACACATATGCATGTGTACGCATGAATCCCTCCCATCAAAATTAAGTGGCTAGTACAACGACACCATCATGAACCGATCTCGCTCTGTGTGGGGAGCTAGTGTACGATTTTTGACACACGCGCCAGATCAATGTTGTGTATTCAAACATGCATGCATGCACCACCTCCATACATATGCATGTAGTGGTTGCCTTCGAACGATACACTCCCTCGCGTGGTTATCGGTGACAAGCCTATATATTCATGGTCCCACGTGGACATCCATGATCACCTTGACCAACAAAAAGATAGATTACCATGGCGGATTCTTCATTTGGTTGGTGTTATCGTAGTATAGGTCATGGTGAGATTCAGACCTAATTAAGTTTGAGCGCATATGTTATGCATGCATGCATGCATAAATGAATCCCCGTTGTTGGCTTGAAGTGTGGTGTAACATACATATGCATCGTCAACATAACCCTCACACAATGTGGGGATTTCTAGTTCGAAATCACGGTGCCACATCAAAGTTGTTCATTGTTACTCAAAAACACACCTCTCCATACATATGTTTGGGCCACACGCATGCAGTGGTTGTCTTTGGGGACTAGATACTTGCGTGATTATTGGCGAGCTAGCCCATCTCCGGAGTCGCATGGATGGCCATCACTTTGACCAACAACAAGAGAGAGGTTGTACGACCAAGGTGGATTATTCTTGGTCCGTTTTATGATCCATCTTGGTGAGATATATGCCTCTCTGGCCCGCCAACTGAAAGTGTGTGCGTGGGGTGCTACATCGCACTTTGCTAGGTGAACCTTGGTTGGGGGGGCATGCATTGATAGCTTAATTGAGGGGGGGTGGGGGCTGCTAGCTACTTCATACTTTGCTAGGTGAACCTCGGTTGGGGGGAGGGGGCATGCTCATAGCTCAGGATTCCCTTCATGCCGACACGAGTGGGGGCTGCTAGCTACTTCGCACTTTGCTAGGTGAACCACGGTTGGGGGGGCATGTGAATTCATAGCTTAGGATTCCCTTCATGCCGACACGAGGGAGGGGTGGCTGCTAGCTACTTCGCACTTTGCTAGGGTGAACCTCGATTGGGGGGAGGGCATGCATTCATAGCTTAGCTAGGATTTCCTTCGTGCCGACACGAGGGAGGGGGCTGCTAGCTTCTTCGCACTTTGCAAGGTGAACCTAGGTTTGGGGCATGCATTCATAGCTTAGGAATCCCTTCATGCCGACACGAGGGAGGGGGCTGCTAGCTCTACTTCACACTTTGCTAGGTGAACCTCGGTTGGGGGGCATGCATTCATAGCTCAGGATTCCATTCGTGCCGACACGAGGGAGGGGGGCTGCTAGCTACTACACACTTTGCTATGGTGAACCTCGGTTGGGGGGCATGCATTCATATATAGCTTAGGATGCCCTTCGTACCGACATGAGGGAGGAGGGGGGCTGCTAGGTACTTCGCAGTTTGCTAGGTGAACATCGGTTGAAGGGGAGGGGCATGCATTCATATATAGCTTAGGATTCCCTTCATGCCGATATGAGGGAGGAGGGGGGCTGCTAGCTACTTTCACACTTTGCTAGGTGAACCTCGGTTGAGGGGAGGGGGCATGCATTCATAGGTTAGGATTCCCTTCGTGCCGACATGAGAGGGTGGGAGCAAGCAATACTGTGCGCTTTGCGAGAGAGGTGCCACATCAAAGTTGCATTTGGTATTTGAAAATCAAACCACCCTTTTGATACATAAATTTGGTCCACATGCAAGTGTGTTTGTGTTCTGACCCTCTCCCGTGTCATTTTTCGCCAAATTTATGAACATTAGATAAGTCGGATGACGCAACAGACACGGTTCACTCGAACTAACCATGTGCCACGCCGGTGCACCTGTCACGCACACATCCGCACGGTACATTGGGCTCCACGAGGCTCCCCCTCTCAAAATTTCTGCCCTCTTCGGACCATGTGCGATGTTTCATAACACACGGTTGTTATCTCCGGACCATGTGCGATGTTTCTTGTTCCCAATCCCGCCTGCATCAAAAA
Organism: Triticum urartu; assembly: GCF_056163025.1. Taxonomy (NCBI): domain Eukaryota; kingdom Viridiplantae; phylum Streptophyta; class Magnoliopsida; order Poales; family Poaceae; genus Triticum; species Triticum urartu. Next base: position 421,437,678 of record NC_141877.1, on the reverse strand, counting down.
TATCTGCCCGCCTCGAGGGTTTTTGTTTTTCATAACACACGGTTGTTATCTCCGGACCGTGTGCGATGCACTATCATCAAAATTTTCAATAGCCCAGCATTTCACTCCCGCGTTTGACTCCCGCGTAGTAAAATTTTCAGTACCCGTGTCATTTCCTCAAACAACCCATGCCCCCTCCACACACACACACACCAAAATCTCCTCGGGCGTACGTGCGCGCGCACACACACACACACCCTCCCTCGCTCGAAACCCTACCAAAGTCCCCGCCACCGCTGCCGCAAGGCCTCCATTGTCAACATTTGCCGGTTTGCCCGTGCAGCTTACCCACCGATCTCCATACCCAGCCCGCCCTAAGTTTCTTAGATGATGCCTGCTAAATGCCCCCTTTCCCACAGATCCCCATCCCCATCCCCTAGTCCAGAGCGTCGCAGCCTAAGCCCGGCTACGCTTCCCGTGGAGCTCGAGGAGCGACTGGCCCAAAAGAGGTGTATAGCGGCCTCTTTGCCCGACATTGCTGAGGAAGCTGACGACCATTACTCGCGGTAGGCACTCAAGCATCGGGCTAGAGTATGCGGGCATGTCTCATCCACCGGCTACGATATCGAGGTCATCGACAGCGACGCCCTGAGGCGGGCTGTGTCACAGGTTAAGTGGCCCACCCCCAACCCCTCAGGTTGAACCGTTGTCGATCTCATCCATGGCCCCGCCGCTGATCTCCTCTGTCTCGCTGTCAATGATTTGCCATCCTACATCACCATCAAGCCCCTTTTGTCATTTCTGAAGGACACGTTCCGCGACGCTGGCTTGGGATCCACAGCTTCCAAGTCAGACCTCATCGACGGCGACCATGAGGAGGGCACCCTCTCCGGCTCTTCCAAGGGGAAAGAGCCCATCTGCTCTTCCAAGGGGAAAGCGCCCGTCTGCGACATCAGGGAGGGCACCCTACAGCCATGATCTTCCAAGGGGAAGGAGCCCATCTGTGACAACATGGAGCGCATCCAGGGTCCATGCTCTTCCCACGGGAACGAGCCCATCTGTGACAAGTGAGGAAACCCATGATTTGTTTATCTCAGTTGTTCACAATGTGATGCTCTATATGTGCAATTATTTACTGTGCAGTACATTTCATCAATCCAGTTTTAAACATACCAATAGGAATGCATATATTTGCTTGTTTTTAATCCTGTTATAGCTAGCATATGCCTCTTTTAAAGTTTTTTGATTGTTCGGTTGTTTGTAGTTAGCATATGTTCAGTGTCAAATGCTATCTTTGGTTGTTCGTAGTATGCGTTGTTTATTCCAGTTATTCACAACATGATGTTCTATATGTGCAAGTATGTACTGTGCAGTTCAATTTCATCAGTACCAGTTTCAACAATACCATTATGAATGACTACATTTGGTTGCTGCATCTTGTAGTTAACATGCCTTTCCATTTTTATTTAACCATGACTAGTGTACTTAGACCGGCACAATACCAGTTTGAATGAACATGTTTGCTCGCTGTTAAATGTTAGGCCTGTTGCGGTTAGCACACCTTTCCACTTGTTTTGCTTTACTGGCATGCTTAAACCTGCACACTGAAGCTATCTTTTGGAGATTATTTTGTTTGCCATGTGTAATTTTGGTTGATGTTTAGCCTATTGTGCTTAACATGCTTCTTGATGCACCTACACAGGACAATTTTGGGAACGACTGTTGTTTTCCATCGAGGTTAGTTTCATCCCATGGCTTATATCTGCTCACTGTTAGGGATATCCATAGCGGGTACCATATAGGCCGGCGGCTGATAAGGGACTAATTGGTGAATTGGACTTTTAACTGAATATATCTGCAACCCATTTTTCCTTAGCTTAACTAGGGCCATATGCAATATATCTGAGGCTACATAGAAACATGCACTATACTTAATGTCTAAATATGCAATCCTAGGCTACATAGCAACAAGAAAGACTGTTACATTAATGTTCTAACGATGTCTAGATATACGTAGAAGAGCAGCAGCAGCAACAGCAACAACACAACCCTATTTGGATACTCAACTTAGCTAGAGGATAGAGTTAGTTTCTAGCTCATTACTAACCCTGAACTAACTCCATCCAAAGAGTTGTTTGGATGGCAGGGTTAGATTGACAATAAATGCACCGGGAGAACTAGATCCAATTAGCACCTCTTGGATTGGATACTAGTTTTTTGGGTGAGTTATAGATGCAACTAGCTCAAACTAGCCCTCATGTTTAGATATACTTTAGGGCTATTTGAGCCCGAACTAGCTCAAACTAACTATAACCCGTGGATACAACAGCAGATAATTTTTAAGAACGAACTAAACTCCTTTTGGCCCATAATATAAGATGTTAATTCATCTAATATGTGAGTATATTGGATGTTATAAGATACTCCCTCCGTTCCTAAATATTTGTTCTTTTTAGAGATTTCAAATGGACTACCAAATACGGATGTATATAGACATATTATAAAAGAGTGTTGTACTACCTCATTGTGCCATTGCTATTTAGCTTCTAATATTAACTTGGTGCTTTTAGATACATATGTCATTGGTAAAGATCCACGCTTCGACCCTTTCTACGTATGGGGCAATGAGATATCGATGAACCAGCATCAAGTGAGGAAGCTGATAAAGATTGTTAGTAAAATGGGCCCGAAGATGGCAATTAAACTATTTGTTTACACTTTATCTAAGACAACAACGAACTACGGGATGGCAAGTAAGAACTCCGCAGCCTTCTGTTTACTGCCCATAATGAGTTGTGTTAGATGACAATGTCTGAAATCTTATTCCTTTGCAGTGGTTGCCAAAGCAGTTTACTCAAGGTTACCTCTCAAACTACATGATTGGTGGGCATGCAAAGGTTAAAGTATTTCTACTAGAACACAATGATTATCTAGATGTTTTCATGAAAACTGTGAAGGATGGGCGGTCGGCCATTACAAGGGGTTGGACTAGAGTTGTGCGTGCCTTCTGCATGGAGGAGGGCACAATATGGGCATTCCGCCTCACCTTGTTCAACAACCAGAATATATTTTGCCTCTTGCTTTACCGTCATTAATAGTACAAGTATACAACTGTGGTTCATCATTCTTTATTTGGTTCATATGTACCTATGAATCGAATAATGCATTGGTTGTTTGAACCTGATGGATATGAATAAAGTTGTAGCATCACTACAAAAAAAAGACACATCCGTGACATTTTGGGTCGAACAAAATTTTTTCTGTCATACATATGACACTTCTATGACGATAATTGTGACAAAACCCTGTATCATCATAGATGTCGTGGGCTCCTACTTCTATGACAAAAAATCATGATAGAAAATGGGCTTTTCGTCCTGGGCGGGACGGAGACGCAGCTGCATGACATTCTTTGGGCCGTCCATGACGGAAAAAACCATGGTAGAAGCGAGGGGGAGGAAATTTTTGGGGAGTCCCCGGTTACGGTGGGTGGTCGGGGGCCGAGCGATGCGCGTTTCTCTCGTACATGTACGCGCGTGTGTGCGAGGCGTTGGCTCTAACTGAACCCGAGAGAGGCGTTGGGCTCTAACTGAACCCGAGCGATTGCACTGCAGGCTATGCGTTACTGAACCCGAGCGATCTATCGATGGCTGTTAGCTGAACCCGATCGAGCTATTGCTTCGGTGCTGCTGCTAACTGAAGCCGATCGATTGGATGAACAGTGAGCATTGCAGGGGGGGTTGGATGAACAATGAGCGGTGGCGTTGCCTCTGGATGAACAGGACCCCGTGGTGTGGAGGGCTGGATGAACATTAGACGATGGAGGGGTGCCCGTGGAGGGGTGGTTGAACAGGACCCCGTGGTGTGGAGGGCTGGATGAACAGTAGACGGTGGAGGGGTGCCCGTGGAGGGGTGGTTGAACAGTAGCCGGTGGAGTAGCACGCGGTGGAGGCTGGATGAACAGGAACCCGTGGAGGCTGGAAGAGGTCGATGGTAGCCCGTGGAGGCTGGAGGAGGTCGATGGTTGCCCGTGGAGACTGGAGGAGGTCGAAGGTGGAGATGAATAGTATCCCGTGGAGTCCCGTTTTGCGGTACGCCACACCCCTCCCGATCAACAGGACCCCCGTTTTGACCGTAGCGCTCCAACACAAGTCTGTTTCCTCCGTTTTGCGGTACGCCACACCCCTCCCGATCAACAGGACCCCCGTTTCGACCATAGGAGATTCGTTTCCTCCGTTTAGCGGTACGCCAGACCCCTCCCGATGAACCGGTAGAACACAAGGTCGTTTCTTCCGTTTTGCGGTACGCCAGGCCTCGTTTCCATCGCCTGTTCCGTCCAAGCCCTCCCGATGAACACGACCACGCATTCCGTTCCGACCCAGATGGTTGGCCCCCACGCGTTCCGTTGCCTCCCGATGAACACGACGCATTCCGTTGCCTCCCCATGAACATGACGCATTCCGTTGCCTCCCCATGAACACGACGCATTACGTTGCCTCCCCATGAACACAACGACGACGTTCTTTCTCTGTTCCGACCCAGCCATGTACACGAGCCCTGGCCGTACGTATACGCGAGTAGGCGTTCGAGACCCTACCCGTATGTATGTACGTGGCCGCATTTTCTTTCTTGCACTCTGGTCGCTGTACATACGTGTACATGCTACGTGCGCGCCTCTACTATGACACGTACGCGCCTCTACTAAGACACGTGCGCGCCTCTACATCGACCAGTATATATGTATGTACACATTCGCGACCAGAATGACAACGCTACGTACGCTTCGACCAGGTGGGTCCCGACAGTCAGGCACTTCCTTGCCTGTGAAGAGGGCTGGTGGGTCCCAGAAGTCAGGGGGGCGAATCGTTTTGTTTTTGTTTTTGTTTTGCCCGGACGCACTTCCTTGCGTGCGAAGGTGTAGCTGCTGGGTCCCAGCAGTCAGGGGGGAATCGTTTTCTTTTTGCCCGGACGCACTTCCTTTCGTGTGAAGATGTAGCTGGTGGGTCCCAGCAGTCAGGAGGGTGAATCGTTTTTTCGGACGCACTTCCTTGTGTGCGAAGATGTAGTTGGTGGGTCCCAGCAGTCAGGGGGGGCGAATCGTTTTTTTTCGGACCCACTTCCTTGCGTGCAAAGATGTAGCTGGTGGGTCCTAGTAGTCAGGGGGAAATGGGTTTTTCATGAAATACGGTGGCCCGTCCGGTGGGTCCCCGCTGTCAGGTGGAGGAATAATTATTTTGCGTGTAATAAGGAGGCACTTCCTTGCTGCGGCCGTGGACCCAGCTGCCAGCCTCTCCACATACAGTCCATGTCCGATGGAAGCCATTCCTTGACCATGTTGACCACGCCGTTCCGAGAGCACCAGGGTGGTGGACGACGGCGAGGCCTAGGAAGGGGACGACACGGAGCCGGGGAAGACGCGGCAGTGGATGCCCACGCCAGGGCCAATTTCGCATATTTCTGTGGGTTCCAAACTATTTTTAATACCGAAATGTCGAGCCAGATTTAAAGTACCTTGAAGATATATTTAAATTAGGTTAATGCCCAGTGAAATAGGAATATGAAAATGTGAAAAAAAATCAGAAATTATAAAGTAATTGCCAATTTGTCATCTGTTTTTATATTTACAACCAATTTCATATTACTTTCAAGATTTGCAGGCGTCTTGAAAGAGTTGCAGCCCATCAGGGCGTAGAAAAATAAGTAGGCCTGGATTGGGTATTCTTCAGAAAAAATAAAGTGGGCTCATTTTCACAAAGAAAAAATAGCGGGGCTGGTCACATGGTGAACATAAAATATAAGCTTGGGCTAGACGGGCCACAACCCAGTTCAAACCCTGCTCCGTCTCAACAATACCAAACAAAAAAATACGGCTCGAGTAGCTACGTCCCAGGTGTCAGCCGATCTTGTGTTGTTCTCTTGTCTATTGACTATATATGCTCACAATGTCGTGGGTCCCAGATGTTAGGAAAACACTAGGAGGAAGCATTTTATTTTTCCATACGCTGACGTGGTGGGCCCCTACTGTCATCCTCTCCACGTACTTCTGCCGATTCCTGTTGTTTTTTGACCATGTTGACAACGCGAGAGGGCGGCGTCGCGGCGAGCGCAACAAAGCGCGCAGAGGACGTCGGCGTTAACGATTTAGGAGACGGTGGGGCGGCAATGCATGCGCTGAGGCGCAGCCAGCCGTGGGAGGCGGAAGCAGGCGGCCCCACCGGCGCTGGTTTGGTTTTGGCGGCTAGAGGAAGACACGACTGAAGAAACACGACAGACTGTAAAATCAGCAGGAGTACTTAACAACCTTAACTGAAACTAGGAGGGGCACTTAACAACCAAAGCTGAAAGAAGTATGAGTACTTATACAGGTTCAACCGTACAAAGCATGTCTCGAACAGTGCTACTTTGCGCATAGTTAAACAAGGGTGAGGCCGCCAAGCCCCAGGACAAGGCCCAGGCGCCACCCCGCGCATCCACAACCTTCTGAAAGCGGCTTCATCTCGCAACGTGGTCAATAAACAGGATATTCGCTTTAGAGCCATGGAAAAGCATGAACATAATCTTCTGTCCTATTCTCCAAGATGGACGGGCCTTCATTATTTGAGACCACCCATGAATAAGTATCTTTTCACCTCCAAGGGGAATTGAGTAGGTCGACATAAACATCATGTTGTGACCAAGCGCAAGTCTGACCCGACCATGGTCAGGCATCTGTATAGGAACAATAGAACTCGACAGTTCTTGTTTCAAGAAGATCACAGCTGTAAAACTGTGTATAAGCAATAGTTTATGAACAACATATATAACAGAAAATAGCTCGTACCATAAGTTTCTCGACACAGTTGGACCTGTTCAATGAGTGCAGCAGTGGCACACATATCCCATGTGGCCTTCCACCATTGAAACGCCCCACAAGGACCTCAAGATGATCAATAAAGTGTAGGAACTTGTGGATGTCGATCCAGTCAACTTCAGTGCCAGTAGTAACAGTGAGTTATTACAGAGTAACAAACGAGCAGACTGCTTAACTCTGAAAAAACCTACACGTGCCACCAATTATAAGAAAATATTAGTTAGAAGTAGCATCTTCGTGAGAGATTCATTGCTACTTCTAAAGTTAAATTGTGATTAGTTAGACAGAATAGGTGGATTAAGAAGTAATTGAGGCAACAAGCAAGAAACAGATACAAAACTAACATGGATGAACAATTGGAACGATGTCGGGGTGGAAGATCGCAGTGAAGATGAGACCAGGTTCTGCTATTTCCATCAACATTCGTGCGCCAACTTTCAGTCCGTAACACTTGAGAAAGTTTATCCAAGTTTGGCCAAAAAAAGCAGCGATCTTCTTCGTTCATGAACCCAACTCGGAACTTATATCCATGGCTTGTCTTCACTATGACCATTAAACTAGTGTATTCAGTTATGGCAAGGCCGAGCATCTTGAGTACATGTGTTCTAGCAGAGCAAATAATACACTGCGGGAAAAATAATATGAGAACACAACATGTTCAAAAAAAACCCACCCTCCCGGATAGAAAAGAGGATTCTAGGAACATATTGTGCGCGTTTCAAAATGTTGTGTTAGGATGAGAAGGAACAAGTGTGGCGTCTCGCCGAGGGCGCAGAAACCTGTAGGGTACTCGCACTTTGGACACTGCAAATGAAACACACTAGATTTAGTAGAAAGAAAAATGCATCAACGGCGGCGACTACCATCCTAGCATTACCTGCGACCAAGGGACTTGGATTTATCAGGGATGGATGAAGAATTCGTACCTGGTTCTCCATGAGAAAACCCTATGCAATTGCCAAGAGGGGGTTTTCTCTGAACAAGCAGACGAGGGAGAAGGGGATTCAGGCCCAGTGAAATATTGCTGCTTCGTCCGTCCAGCTTACTGCTAAAGCTGGAAAGGGGGGGGGTTGTGATTTGACGGCTCATTAGGCATTACTGCGGCGCTACGACCGGGGTATGTCTACCGTGAAGTTGTGCACTCCAATTTGTGCATATGGCACATGGACCCCATTGCCGGTTGCCCCACATATCAGCGAAAGGAAGTAGAAAGACAGGAGTAACTAGTTACAGATAAATATATATTTTGACAGAGATATACTCCCTCTGTAAAGAAATATACAAATCTTTTATATCACAGGCTCACCTTGCCGAGAAATATACCCCCTCTGCAATGCACGGGAATTATGGGGGTTCAGCTTTTTTTATGGGGGTTCCGCTAAGAATATAATACTCACATAGGTCATGGTTCTGGACTTTGGGCCGCAGGCTGACCCTGCATGTTTGGGGGCCCATGTGTTCTACCTTAGCGCTTTTCATATTGCAAGCGATCGGCACGGCGCTGGTTTTAGATGTTGTCGCAAGGCGAATACACAAAATTGAATAAAGCACGGCAGCTGTTGGAATAAAATCAAACGACAGTTCCTAACCAGCAATCAGAGTTGCAATTCTATCAATGACATAGCATGCGATAAATAATACTGTCGTACTACTTATACACACAGGACACTTGTTTCACCATGCCAGATTATTACATCAAAATCTCTCGGGGGATAGTCCGGAAGTTGCGTGCTGCTACTGAAGAATTTCAAAGTTGATTTGGACTAGCTCCCCTTGCCGATAAAGTTCGATTTTGACATCATCCCCTACCGCAAGATATGATTTAGATTTGATCCTTGACCATCCTTTAGCATCAATCATCATGCGACCATCCTTTGTACTTACGGTATATTGAGCAGGTTCATTCACACCAAGGCTACGCATGGTAAGAGAAACTTGGCCGCGGTCGCCCGGATTGTTGAACGACTCCCTCGTTGCTCGAGGAATTCTCTGTTTGCAAACAAGAAGACATAGCCGAATAGTTAGATCAACACAGTGAATCATGTGAAACAACATGGAAAGAAAAAAGAACGAAGCACTTGGGGCGGCCAATGCTTACCAAGAAGGTGGACATGTCGGTTTTTGTAAGGAATTTGGTATATGAAGTGCGAACTGCAGCCCAGTCTATTGCCGGTGCAACTACACGGGCCGGAGCAGATGCAAGTGCAAGTTTTGGTGCAGGTGCCGAAGCCGCTGTTGCTGCCGGAGATGGTGCTCCTTGTAGAGCTGGTGCCGGTGTCGGAGCAGGTGCCGGTGTCGATGCCCGATCCTCCGGTAGATCAGACTGATCCGTTGATGCGGTCGGTGCCTAATCCTCAGCTGGATCAGACTGAGCTGCTGTTGCTGTCAGTGCTAGAGCAACTGTCGGTGCTTGATCTGTGCGAGACAGCGGCGATCGTGTCTGGTCTGCTATGATCAGTTTTCTAACTTGACTAGGATCCGTGACCGTGATCCAGTTTTTTCTTCATTTCTTTTAAACGCGAGAAGGACTAATTGTGGCATTTTTGTTAAACCAAACTGCAGTTCATAATAGGGATTCAGCTTGTACTCAGACAACAGACTGATCCAATTTTTTCCAGTAATATAAGTGATGTATAGTGCCTTCGTTACTGACACGACATAAGAAGTGAAACCTGCAAAAATAGCCATCGTAGAGCAAACCAAACAGTTTATTCTTTGATGAATGTCACATGGAAAAACCTGCATCGTAAAATTGCAGGAAAAGAAAGAAAACATGACATTAAATCAATAAGATTTAGACAGTAAATCAATAAGATTTACTTGATGTGACACGAGTGAATCCTTACTAGGAAATCACTATGTTGAAGTACTAAACAGAAGATTGATCGTCCAACTACGCATGGCATGCAGGGGCTGTCGGCATTCCGGGAACGGGGGTCCCCAGACTTGCTTGCCTGCGGCCTGCGGCGTGGCTCAAGTGGGGGCCCGGCACGGCCCATCTTCATCAGTTCAAGCTCAAGTGGGGGCAGACGACAGGAAGCTTCCTCAGAAGCAGCCTCATCAGGCAGGCTCACGAGGAGGCGGAGAGATCAAGGCAGGGGTACCTCGCGAGGAACCCGTGATGCAAGCCATGACGATCGAGACCAGGTGGGCGCCGGCCTGCGCAGTTTCCTTCTTTCCCCTTTGGTGCAAAGGGGGCAAGCACAGGCCAAGGCATCGGGCAAAGGTTACCATTCCGGTGCAATGAGACCAAGACAAGCAGAGCGGCAGGACGGAGGTCACCGTGGAGCCCAAGACGGCGTCATCACTAGAGCTTTTGGCAGCCGAAGACCACCTTTGGTCAGGATAACTTGTACTATATGTTCCCCTTCAAAATGGCCAAGTGTTGGCGCCCTTCCCGCTCATTATTTGGGGAGAGGCCCAGGGCCTCTATAAGTAGGACTAGCCACCACAGAGGGAAGAGGGAGAGAGAAATCTGGTAGAGTCCTAGCAGAGAGAGAGAGAGAGAGGCGACTGAACTCACCCTAGCAGTTCATCGCACCAGCTCAAGAACACCTCTCGCGAGGCTGTTCTTCCCTAGTACTGTTCATCATCAGCCCCTGATGAAATCCACCACACCACACACTGGATTAGGGTATTACACCAAAATGGTGGCCCGAACCAGTATAAACCTCATGTCCTTCATGTTGTTCGTTGTTTCCAGCTTAAATCACGTGAGGAGATTGGACGTAGATCGGTAGGGGAGAGATCTTTGCGTGCTCCCCAGTGTTCGAACCTCAAGGGTCTGCCGGAACCCGAAATCCGACATTTGGCGCGCCAGGTAGGGGTGCGCCGGAATCTTTCTTCCGCAGTTCGCGTGTGATCTTCTGTCGTGTCCATGGCTGACGCTCGTCGGGCTCGCGCCGAGCGCCGGGCTGCTCTCGCCACCCGCGTCGCCCATACGGCGCCCGTCGGCGGATGCCCTCGTCATTCCCCGTCGCCTGCCGCCAACGCCGCCACCGGCCTGGCGGGGAACGAGCAGCAGGCCTCGTCCCAGCATCCTTCGGTACGGCGGGAGGGCCGCACCGCCACACCGTCGCTGATTCCAGCCGCTTCGTCGTCCCACGCCCATCCGCCCCCACGAACGCGCACGCCGCGCTGCTCCTGGCAAGAGAATACTTGCACTACCGCCCCGTCGACAACCTCTACGAAGACTGGCTTGCTCGCATCACTAAGCTCGTCAGCGCCACAGGGGGCTCCCCCTTGCCGTCCTTCTCGCAGCCTCGCCCTCCATTCCGCGCAGGAGGCGAGGATCAGGAGGTGCCTCCACCGCCTCCTCCCCAAGAAGGCGTGCAGCCCCAAGGCGAGACCCTCCGCGCCTGGCGCCTGCGCAGCAAGAAAGGAGCTGCCAAGAGATCCCTCGTCCCCAAGAAGGTGCTCGCGCGCTCCCAGTGCCGGCGCGCCAAGATCGCGTCCCTGCACCTCCGCGCCAAGACCCCGCGCTTCTCCAAGCGGCGGCGCACGGTAATCCCCAGGAACAAGCCCAGTACCAGCAAAAGGCACCGGTGGCCACAACAGGCTGCCGTGCTCTCACCCCCGAGCTACGCGGCGTCGCGTGGCCAGGAAAGTTCAAGCCTGACCTGCCCCCTCGCTACGATGGCACGGCGGACCCCGCGGAGTTCCTACAACTCTACGAGTTGTGCATCGAAGCCCCCAACGGAGATGAAAGGGTCATGGCGAACTGGTTTCTCATGGCGCTCAAGGACGGGGCCCGCACCTGGCTCCTGAACCTGGCTCTCGGCACAATCTCCTCTTGGGACAAGATGCGCACTCACTTCATCGCCAACTTCCAGGGCACTCACGATCAGCCCTCGGCCGTGAGCGATCTGCGCCGCATCAAGCAGCAGCAAGGGGAAACCCTGCGGAAATACATCTAGCGCTTCAACAACGCTTGCCTCAAGATCCCCAAGGTGACTGAAGAAGCCATCATCTCGGCCTTCTCCGATGGCGTACGCGACCTCAAGATGAAGGAGGAGCTAGCAATCCATGAAGACCTGTGCACATCCCTGGAGCTGTTCAACTTGGTGACCAAGTGCGCCAGGGCTGAGGAAGGGCGCCTTTCCCTCCTCGAACTCCCGGCTGCCGACCCAGAAGAGAAAAAGCCCAAGGCCAAGGACGTGAAGCGCAAGGGGGCTGTCGTGCTTGCAGCGGAGCCAGACACCAATCGAGGCAGGGATCAGCCAGTCATCCAAGGGCAGCCGGTACTGCGTGTACCACAACCTCCACACCCACAACACCAACGAATGTCAAGAGCTCCGGGCCTTGAGAGACGGGCATGTCGGCCGACACCCCGAGCACAACGACAGGGGCTATGGCCGAGGAGGAGGAAGAGGTGGCGGACGATGGGAAAACCGTGGCCCTCGCCAAGGGTGGCGTGACCGACCTCGCGATGATCACTGGCAGGACCAGCCTCGCGAGGGAGGCTGGAGAGGTCAGCCTCGTGAGGATCGCCCACACGGCAACGCAGGCCTTCCTCCTCTGCCGCCACCGCCAAGGAGGAACGAAGACCAACATCAAGATGAGGGGGCTGGGGGCTTCCAGGAACCGCGCGCAATCGCTTGCATCTTGGGTGGCGCGCAGGCCCCAGCCTCACAGTGCATCTTCAAGCAGTTTGCTCGCGAGGTGAATGCAGTCCTCCCCAAGCTTGACGCCACGTGCCCTCTCAGGTGGTCTGCGTGCGCTATCACGTTCAGCTCAGCGGATCAGCTCAAGTGTGCGACAACGGCCGGAGTCCTCCCTACGCTTTGATCCCCAGTCATCAGCAACGTGCAGGTCACCAGGACCCTCATTGTCAGCGGAGCAGGACTTAACGTCCTGTCCGTCGAGACGTTCGACAATCTCCAAGTGCCGTACGATCAGCTTCAGCCAACCAAGCCATTCTCAGGAGTCACTGATGGTTCCACTGTTCCAATAGGGCAGGTTCGCCTTCCGGTCACCGTCGGGCAGCGCAACAACTACCGCACTTGCGGAATTCATGGCAGAATGGGCAGAAGCGCCGGGTCTCGAGACAGGCGAAGACCGATCACTTTCTCCGGGAAGTGAAGCACTGGATGGCTGGGTCATGTACTTTGATGGGTGAGGGAGTCCTGGATTAGGGGGTGTCCAGATGGCCGGACTATACCTTCAGCCGGACTCCTGGACTATGAAGATACAAGATTGAAGACTCCGTCCCGTGTCCGGAACGGACATTCCTTGGCATGGAAGGCAAGCTTGGCGATACGGATATGAAGATCTCCTACCACTGTAACCGACTTTGTGTAACCCTAACCCTCTCTGGTGTCTATATAAACCGGAGGGTTTTAGTCCGTAGGACAACGTACACATCAACAATCATACCATAGGCTAGCTTCTAGGGTTTAGCCTCCTCGATCTCGTGGTAGATCTACTCTTGTACTACCCATATCATCAATATTAATCTAGCAGGACATAGGGTTTTACCTCCATCGAGAGGGCCCGAACCTGGGTAAAACTTCGTGTCCCTTGTCTCCTGTTACCATCCGGCCTAGACGCACAGTTCGGGACCCCTACCCGAGATCCGCCGGTTTTGACACCGACATTGGTGCTTCCATTGAGAGTTCCTCTGTGTCGTCGCCATCAGGCTCGATGGCTCCTACGATCATCAATAGCGATGCAGTCCAGGGTGAGACCTTCCTCCTCGGACAGATCTTCGTCTTCGGCGGCTTCGCATTGCGGGCCAATTCGCTTGGCCGTCTGGAGCAGATCGAAAGCTACGCCCCTGGCCGTCAGGTCAAATTTGGAAGTTTAAACTACACGGCTGACATCCGCGGGGACTTGATCTTCGACGGATTCGAGCCACTTCCGAGCGCGCCGCACTGTCACGACGAGCATGATCTAGCTCTGCCGCCGAACAGTGCCCTAGAGGCCGCACCCGCATCGGCTCCGACCCTTAATTCGGAGCCAACTGCGCTGATCGAGGATGGGCGGTTAGACGCCTCCTCGGGGGCTGCGACCCCAACGGCGATTGAGCCAAACAACATCCCCGTACTCTACAAGACTCGTGACTCCAAGGAGCCGGACTCCTCTCCGGACTCCGAACCCTCCGTTGCCCCTGCCGATCGAATCCGATTGGGCGCCGATCATGGAGTTCACTGCCGTGGACATCTTTCAGCACTCGCCTCTCGGTGATATCCTGAAGTCACTGAAGTCTCTCTCTTTATCAGGAGAGCCCTGGCCGGACTACGGTCAAAAAGGTTGGGGTACAGACGATGAAGAAATTCAAAGCCCACCCACCACCCACTTTGTAGCCACCATCGACGACTTAACCGACATGCTCGACCTCGACTCCGAAGACATCGACGGTATGGACGCCGATGAAGGAGACGATGAAGAACCAGCGCCTATTGGGCCCTGGAACGCCACCTCGTCACATGACATATACATGGTGGACGCACCAAAAGATGATGACGAGGAGCGGAAGGACGCACCGAAGGCTTGTTCCCTCGAAAAGTAGTCAAAGCGGCGACGTAAGCACCGCCCCAAATCCCGCCCCGACAGAAATAGCGATCACACAGACCCAGCACTGGAGCAGGGCGAACCGCTGCCGGACAACGGCAATCCGGATAATCAAACCGAACAAACAAATCCTATCAAGGATCATGGTCCGGACGACATAACGCCGGACAGGCACCCGGAGCAGCAGACTGCCCGTAAAAGGCTTGTTGCCACCGCGAGGAGTCTGAGAAAGCAGAAGCAAAGTCTCAAGGCCGCACAAGACACACTCCAAATCAGATGGAGTAAAATACTCAACACAGCAGCAAGGTACGGCGACAATCGCCCCTACAAGAGCTACCCAAAGCGGAAGCTGCTACCCGAATTCGATGAGGAGGCCTCAAACCCCCCACAACCAAATATCAAAGCAGCCACCTGGTCGGATGGATGACTCCTCTACCAACACAGAGCGACATACAATGCCGCTCACCATACAACACGCAACCAATGCGAGGGCTCGCACCCAAAGAACGGTGCAACAAGATCCATCTATGGACCACGCAAGCGCGCCCCAGCATACAATGCAACACAACAAACATCTGACCAGCGTGGTACACCCAACTACAGGGGTGCCGCACACCCCCTATGTTTCATCGATGAGGTGCTGGACCATGAATTTCCAAAGGGATTCAAGCCCGTAAACATAGAGGCATACAACGGAACAACATACCCTGGGGTCTGGATTGAGGACTACATCCTTCATATCCATATGGCTCGAGGAGATGATCTCCATGCCATCAAGTACCTACCCCTCAAGCTCAAAGGGCCAGCTCATCACTGGCTCAAAGGCCTCCCCGAAAGCTCCATTGGAAGTTGGGAAGAGCTTGAAGACGCCTTTCAGGCAAATTTTCAAGGGACGTACGTCCGACCTCTGGATGCGGACCATTTAAGTCATATAACTCAACAGCCCAGAGAGTCAGCTCGAAAGCTTTGGAATAGGTTTCTTACTAAAAAGAACCAGATTGTTGACTGTCCGGACGCCGAAGCCTTAGCAGCTTTCAAGCATAGCGTCCGTGACGAATGGCTCGCCAGACACCTCGGCCAAAATAAACCAAGAACGATGGCCGCATTAACAAACCTCATCACCCGCTTTTGCGCGGGGGAGGACAGCTGGCTAGCCAGATGCAGCACCAGCGACCCTAGTACATCTGAAGTTAGAGATGGAAACGGGAAATCATGGCGCAACAACAATAACAAACACCGGAATAAAGAAGACAACACGAAGGGCACGACAGTAAATGCCGGATTCAAAAGCTCTTGGCCAGGCCAAAAGCCGCCCCTAAAGGCACCAGGGACGAACTGTCCAGCCTCAATAAAATTCTGGACCAAATATGTCAGATTCATAGCTCCCCTGGTAAACCTGCTAATCATACCCACAGAGAATGTTGGGTCTTCAAGCAGTCCGGCAAGCTCAACGCCGTACACAAGGGGGAGGATACACCAAGTGAATACGAGGACGAGGCCCCCAACCAAGACACGGGGGAACAAAAGCAATTTCCACCAGAAGTCAAAACAGTAAACGTGTTACACATAATCAAGGGAAAAAACAATGCGGCACTCCCAGGAAAGTATACCCAAGTGCCTATCACCATGAAGTCCTGCCACTGGTCATCTCAACCGATCACTTTCGACCATCGTGATTACTCAGCAAGTATCCAACACACAGGATGGGCTGCCCTGGTATTAGACCCAGTAATTGGCGGATATCACTTCACAAAGGTCTTGATGGACGGCGGCAGTAGCCTAAACCTAATATATCAGGATACAATCCGCGGGATGGGGCTACACCCAACACAAATTCGCCATAGCAATACTACCTTTAAAGGAGTAACGCCAGGCCCAGGGGCTCGTTGTACGGGCTCCCTCCTACTACAAGTTACATTCGGCTCCCCCGATAACTTCCGTCGCGAGCATTTAACTTTCCACATCGCTCCGTTTCAAAGTGGCTATCAAGCACTGCTCGGACGCGAAGCTTTCGTTCGCTTTAATGCAATACCACACTACGCCTCCCTCACACTCAAGATGCCCGGTCCACGTGGCATCATTACAGTGCACAGACATATCAAGCGATCTCTGCGCACCGAAGAGAGTGAGGCTGCCTTGGCCGCCGCACACTAAAGGCGCCCGGACAAACGAAAGCATCCAATAGGTCGTCAAGACCTCAGATACAACTAATCAAGTCCGGCACCGCTATTTATACGGAAATAAGTGGTCACACCCCTATTTGTCAATACAAGGGGCTCAATGCGTGCAGACAAGTGGCAATTTCTTATCATCTTGAATTATACATGGTTTGTTTAAAAACCATCCTTTTGCACGACAACTTTTTCACTTAACTTCCTCTCTTTTACAGACGATCATCGTGCTACACCCGTCCAGGATACGGCACAACGGAGACACAGGCGCAGACGTGCAGCAGGGACCCACTCCGAGGATTCTTTTTAGATTAAGACCCTGCGTAAACCTTTTTTACTGTCTCTTGTTGATACATATCCACCGTTGAGAAGGATGCTGACGTCTTGGCATGTGGCCACGCCAGAACAATGCACATACCTGGACACATGGGGCTTCTTACAAAGGCCAGTATTTAGGCCCGGTTTATACCACAAAGACCGAATACCTTAGGGAGTATCCGGCGTCGCGAGTTTGGCCCTATATGCATCAGCTCCGAATCATTGTCTTTGGTCAAATGTTGGGTTTGCCCGGCTCCTGTGTTTTGGTGCCTTATGTTCCGCCTTGCCGGCTAAGGTAGCACCAGGAGAACTACTGCGCTTGTGCCCTGGTTCATCCGGACGAGCACCTCAGTAGAGAAAGACGAAAACTGACTGTCATGATATAGCATGAGACTGGTCAACCACTCGATGACCTGTGGGAATGTTAGAATTCCTCCGCCTTAACGAAGGGCCGTTTCCCGGCCAGGCATGTACGCACCCCGAGATCGGGAGAGTGCGGAGCCACCAGGGGCTATCTAGTAGCCCCACTATCAAACTCCTATGGCTAAGTGAAAGTGCTAAAGCATTATAGTCCGGTTGCCTCGCTCGCAACGCTATCACCTCCTTAATAGGACCAAGATGTTGGGTTAAGTGTGAATGCATGTTTTTGCGAGCACCTCCGCATTATATGCGTGAGGGTTGAAGCCGACGGCTGCAATCTTTCAGGTTATACACATGTATACATAAACGGCCGCCCAGGAGGCATCATATTACTTTCAGGCAAAAGTATAAAAATAGCCTTATAAAAAATTTATAAAAGCATTTCGCTTACAATGAGATTACATATCACTCAAACATAATATTTTTTGAGCACTAGGTCTCTATCAAACGGGCACCCTCAAGAACTTCTTCAAAGTAGTGCTCGGCAGCCTTTCGACCTATAGCCGAATCCCGCGCTGCAACATTGGTAGCATCCATCTCTACCCAATATGCCTTAACACGGGCAAAGGCCATCCGTGTGCCCTCTATGCACGCCGACCTCCTCTTCGCATCAATGGCGGCATCACGTCAAGGACCTATTGCACCAAGCTGAAATAGCTGTTCGGTTTTTGCCTTCCCGGCCATAGCTGATCCACAACAGACCTCATAGAGAGTCCGGACAACCTATTTAGTTCGGCCCACTCGGCTAATTGGTCAGTCAATGAAAGTGGATGCTCGGGAGAATGGAATTGTCTCCAAAACAGCTGGTCTACTCCACGGTCTGTCTGACCCTGGAAGTACTTGGCCGCATCGGCAGCGCTCGCTGCCAAATCCATATACACATCCTCTGAACTCCACAACCGATCTAGAGGGGCATACCGTGGGTCTCCTAATTTCCTCCATAACATAAAGGATTTTCCAGCTACAATATCCCCGGCTTCCCGTAGCTCCTCCTTCTTTGCCCTCATAGCAGAGCGGAGATCCTTTTTCGTCGCAGTAGCCTTCTCAAGGTCCGATGCCTTCGCTTGGTTTTCCTTTTCAAGAACCCAGCAACGGTCGGCGGCGGCTTTTAATTCCATAGCCATCTTGGCTATCTTGTCTCGGGTCTCGCCATACATGGCCTTCTCGGCTTGCAACTCTTCGGCCGCCTTCACAGCAGCCACATTACCTAACCTCGCTTGTTCCTTGGCTCGGGCAAGTTCTGCCCGCAAGGCTTCAATAGTGGCAGCTCCATCTGCAGTCACAACATATTTTAGATACTGGCATCATGCTGCTCTTCCTATGTGGCGTTTACCAGATATTGACACTTACCTTATGCCTCGTCAAGACTTTTGTTAACAAGCTCGATGTCGGCGTCTGCCGCATCCAACTGCCGTTCTAAATGGGCAAACTCGCTAGTCCGGCTAGACACCGGAGCTTCCATCACCTGGACATAAAGGCAGTATGGTTATTTCCTGGAAATATGATCCTCTGTTGGTCGTCATTTCTGACGACAACCAGAGTCTCAGGGGCTACTACCTACACAGGGCACACCTAGCATGTGCAGGATTATCATACATTCTTTTACGTACCTCAAAGCCTGTCAATAGACTCATAAAAGCTTCATGCAATCCGCTTTCGGCGGACGATATTCTCTCCATCACCGTATTCATCATCACACGGTGTTCATCTAAGATGGCCGCTCGCCCCACCAACTCCCTCAGAACATCCCATCGCACACTAGACGGGGCCGGACTCTTTTGTCTCCTCCCTTCGGGAGCCAGACACTGGGAGCTTCGGGGGTCAATGGGATTATCTTCTGGCCTCACCGGACTCGGAGAGGCCCTCCGCGACGACACTTCAGGGTCGCCCGCTTCTGGAGCAGAGGAGTCCGGAGGAGGCGTTTCGCTCTCCATCATCTCTGGAAGAAGATCCCCCGAAGATGAGCTCATTTGAGAGGGGCTAAGGCCCGAACTGCAAAATATATGCGGTGGTTATCTTCTCAGAAGGAAAAAATGACATATCTGTACTATTAAAGGTATTTCGGGTCACTTACGACTTGTGGGAGAATTGATCCCCTCGCGGACTTTGTGCGGCAACAGCGCCCCCAAGGTGGGACCCTTTGTGGGAGACTTCTTCTCCCGTTTGGAAGCTTCAGCTTCCGAATCCCCGGGCGCAGTCCTCTTCCTCTTCTGGTCGCCTTCCCTCATGGAGACGCTCGCTCCCTCGGCTAGAATGGGCTGCGTTGGGGGCCCGCGTCCGCCCACATTATCCTCCACAGTATCTTCCTTCAAGGGCTCCAGGCAAGGTGCGGTCTGGAGCATCTCGTTGGGTTCGGGGGTGGGGACGGCCTGCCCTCGGGGAGGCAGCCGATGCAAAATCTCAGCGGTCAGATATCTGGCCTCCCTCAACTTCTTGATGTCTTCTTCCGTGACGGTGGAAGGCATCCATCGGCCTTGAAGGCCAGATCCGGACATGACTGAAGGTTCGGGGCACCTAACCTGAACTTCGGGCATTTGAGCTTGAGGTGGGGGAAAGATTCGATTGAGCACGGGAGGGAAAAATAAAAGCCTTGTCGCCTTTATAAAGAGGGTGAATATCAAGCGTCCTCTCCGTGTCTGTTTGGACTTGCCTATATTCGAGGAGTCCTAGAAGCGGTTGGGTTACCCACACCCGTATTGATGACAATCCTGGGATAAGGGGACACGATCTCTGCTTTAACAAGACGTGCCAAGGAAACCGCCTCGCATGACGCGCTGAGGTGGGATAATGAAATGACTCGGATAAAGGCTTGGCCGTGGTGTGACACGCTACGGAATACGTCAGCAGATTAGATTGGTGTAAATATTATTATCTCTATGGCAATATGTGGAAACTTATTTTGCAAAGCCGGACACTATCTTTGTGTTCAAAATCTTCTATGAAGTACTTGGAGGAGGAACCCGCCTTGCAATGCTAAAGACAATCTGCGCGCCGGACTCGTCGTCATTGAAGCCTGGTTCAGGGGCTACTGAGGGAGTCCTGGATTAGGGGGTGTCCAGATGGCCGGACTATACCTTCAGCCAGACTCCTGGACTATGAAGATACAAGATTGAAGACTCCGTCCCGTGTCCGGAAGGGACTTTCCTTGGCGTGGAAGGCAAGCTTGGCAATACGGATATGAAGATCTCCTACCATTGTAACCGACTTTGTGTAACCCTAACCCTCTCCGGTGTCTATATAAACCGGAGGGTTTTAGTCCGTAGGACAACGTACACATCAATAATCATACCATATGCTAGCTTCTAGGGTTTAGCCTCCTCGATCTCATGGTAGATCTACTCTTGTACTACCCATATCATCAATATTAATCAAGCAGGATGTAGGGTTTTACCTCCATCGAGAGGGCCCGAACCTGGGTAAAACTTCGTGTCCCTTGTCTCCTGTTACCATCCGGCCTAGACGCACAGTTTGGGACCCCCTACCCGAGATCCGCCGGTTTTGACACCGACAATGGGGCGTTCTCCCGACACGGTGCGGGAGCAGGCGCAGTGCTCGTATCCCCTACCCAGGACAAACTCTACTACGTCATAAAACTTTGCTTCCAGCACGGGGGAAAGGTCTCCAACAATATAGCGGAGTGCAAAGGCCTAATAGCAGGCTTGAAGGCCGCAATTGCCTTAGGGGTGAAGCACCTCATCATCAAGGGCGATTCGCAGCTCCTTGTCAACTTCTCCAACAAGATATACGAGCTAAAGGACGAGCACATGGAAGCCTACCTCGCCGAGGTTCGCAAGATGGAGAAACAGTTCTAGGGGCTGGAGTTGCAGCATGTGCCTTGCGGCACCAATCAGGAGGCTGATGACATTGCAGAGAGGGCATCTAGGCGGCTGCCTCAGGAGCCTGGCGTCTTCGAGGAGCGGCTCTTCAAACCCTCGGCGGTGTCGTTACTTTCGAGCACGGCGCAACCAAGGGAGGAGCTCCCTCAGCCGCCTGCCTCAGGAGCCCCGGTCTGCGGCCCAGCCTCAGGGGCACGCCTGCTCTTGGCGTTAGAGCCTCGGGAAGGGTGTTGGATCCCGGAGCTCAAGAACTACATGATGCAAGGGACTCTGCCGGAGAATGAGGAGGAAGCAGAGCGTGTGGCACGGCAGGCCACGGCTTATTGCATCAGGGATGGAGAGCTCTACAGGAAGCAACCAAACGACGTGTCCCTACGTTGCATCTCTCGAGAGCAAGGGAAGGAGCTACTGGCGGACATACACGGCGGAGACTGCGGGCACCACTCGTCGCCACGGACCCTCGTCAGCAAGGCATTCCGTAGTGGATTCTATTGGCCCACAGCGCTTAACGACGCTGTTAAGCTTGTGAAGGCTTGCAAGGCCTGCCAGTTTCACGCTAAGCAGATCCATCAGCCTGCAGGGGGTCTACAAACTATATCCCTATCATGGCCATTCGCAGTTTGGGGGCTGGACATTCTGGGCCCGTTTCCTCGGGCGCCAGGGGGCTATTGCTACCTCTACGTCGCCGTGGACAAATTCACCAAGTGGGCTGAGGTGGAAGCCGTCCGCACAATCCCAGCAAGCTCGGCGGTCAAATTCATCAAGGGCCTCGTGAGCCTATTTGGGGTGCCCAACCGCATCATCACTGACAACGGTTCACAATTCACCAGTAATCTCTTCAAAACGTATTGTGCTAACCTTGGAACGCAGATATGTTACGCTTCGGTAGCACACCCACGGAGTAACGGCCAGGCCGAGCGGGCCAACACGGAGGTCCTGAGGGGCCTCAAAGCCAGGACCTTCAAGAAGAAGCTGGAAGCCTACGGCAGGGGCTGGTACGACGAGCTCCAGTCCGTGCTGTGGTCAATCCGCACAACTGCGACCAAGCCGACTGGCGAGACCCCGTTCTTCCTCGTTTACGGAGCAGAGGCTGTTCTCCCTCACGAGGTCAGGCGTCGCTCCGCACGGGTCCTGGCGTTCGACGAGACGCGGCAGGACGCCATGAGGGGGACGGAACTCGTGCTGGCGGAGGAACACCGTCGAGAAGCCGCGCTGCGAGCGGCAAGGTATCAACAGGCGCTGCGACGATACCACTGCCGCAACATCCGCCCTAGAACCCTTGAGGTAGGAGATCTCGTGCTCAGACGGGTTCTCTCCAGGGAAGGGTTGCACAAGCTCTCTCCCATGTGGGAGGGCCCATTCAAGGTTGTTCATGTTTCCAGGCCTGGCTCCGCGCGCTTGGAGACCCCGGAGGGGGTACCCGTCCAGAACGCGTGGAACATTCAACATCTCCGGAGGTTCTATCCCTGAGCGAGGCCTAGCGCCTGGGAAAGGCCCAGTGCCTGTGAAGAAGGCGAATGCCTGTGAAGCTGGTGCGTTTTGGGAAAGGCCCGGTGCCTGTGAAGAAGGTGAATGCCTGTGGAGCTGCTGCGTTTTGGGAAAGGCCCGGTGCCTGTGAACAAGGCGAATGCCTGCGAAGCTGCTGTGTTTTGGGAAAGGCCCGGTGCCTGTGAAGAAGGCGAATTCCTATGAAGTTGCTGCGTTTTGGGAAAGGCCCGGTGCCTGTGAAGAAGGCAAATGCGTGTGAAGCTGCTGCGTTTTGGGAAAGGCCCGGTGCCTGTGAAGAAGGCAAATGCATGTGAAGCTCGCCGCCCGTGACACTCTCACGTAATAATGAGTGGGGCTGTACACACCCCGGAGTCTCCGGAGTGCCTCCCTCGGGCCTCGGGGGCTCCTGGCCATGCCTAGTGGCAGCACTTAGCTCCGCGCTGGTGAGAAGACGTCGAAGACTAGAATAGGTGCCGGATGCGACTTTCCCATTTGCTTTCTGCAGTTGGCTTGTTTATTCCCCTTTGAAGTTTTATTGGAGTTGTTGACGTTCCTGGCTTGTGACTCTTTGTCTTTCTCGCTCGCTTGCCTCATTTTCTCTCACACAAATCTCGCGAGGGAGGTTCGCGGGCGCCCTCGCGAGTGTTTTCTGCCCCAATCGTTTGGAGCTTTCCTGTCTGAGTCCTCTGCAGGAGCACCCCTCCCAGTCCATGCCCCACGGGCATCGCGACACAAGCGTAGGACCTGGGCCAATCGCCCCCATAACCAAGACCATAAGCTACCCCTCCTACTAATCCTTGCAGGGCGTGAAGCGCACAACGAGGCTACGGCCTCGGGAGGCGAGGACCTCGCCAAGCCCCACCGAGCTAAAATAGTTCCCGCACATGGGTGCGCGGCCCGGAAACAGTGCGCGGAAATAGTAGAAACAGCGCAGTGGTTAAACAGCAGCAATTCTAACATGCCCCCGAGGGGCCCTACATTACTTTCTATTTCTGCGCAGGATAAGAAAGAAAACAAAACGGGCGCGATTCGTCCTGCGCCAACCCACAGTGAAGGCTCGAGCTGCTCCTGGGGCTTAGGCGGATCCCTCCTCTCGCTTCACCGGGGCACGACGGCGGGCTGACCCGCTACCTTCACCCAGGCGGGCGCGACGGCGCGGGGGCTGGTGGCGGCCACCGCTGGAGGAGCTGCTGCCTGAGAGGGGGTCGCTGAAGCTCCGCGAACCCCGAGCACCACCTCCTGTACGCCAGTCGCCATCTTCATCCTAGTCAGTGCCGGGGCTGGGCAAGCGGCCGCGGTTGTCGTCCTCAGGGCAGCACCCGGCACGGCGAGCATCTTCCCCGAACACCCTCACGTAGAGGGTGGCGTCGCCATCAAACTTGAAGTACAAGGTACACCACCGGCCGAGGCCGCGCACGCGGGCAAACGTTTGCCAGCCGCGTGTCACAGCCCCATTCCCAGAAACGGAGACCTCCAACGAAGCCCAGGAGGCCCTGCTACAGCAGCCATCTGCCTGGAGCCAGAAGCCGCACCGAGCGCTGGCCAGCAGTTCATCTACGAAGAAACGGGGGAGCTGCAGCCGGGTGCTGGATGGGTCCGCCAACCACATGACGAACTCCGGCAGCACCTCCGGAGAGCGAAAGCGGTGCCTAGGGGGCGGACACCCATGGTGTGCCCCCCGCCGGCAACCAGGCGCTCACCATCGCACAGGGAACCGCCTCCATGGCCGTGGGAGGCCACCACGAGGACCGCAGTGTGCTTGCGAGGGCGGCCTCGGCCGCGCTTGGTCGGGGGGGGGGGGGGGAGTCAGGCCCTACCTGGGGGGGCCTTTCCTTTCTCCACGGCCGAGAATCTCTTTGGGGCCATGGGGATGGCGAGTAGCCAAGAAGAAGAAAAGGAGCAGCACGAAGGGACGGGCTGAAGGGGCTCACGCAGCCCCGTACTTATATCTGGAGGAGGCCAACCGCCGAGCACCACGATCGCAGGTAATCATGACTGGTTTTTCTGCATGGAGGGACTTGTCAAGTCATGCGTTCGCCGAGGCATCATGGGGATGCGCATACGCCCACGTCTAATCAATCGCCGCGCGACGCCCAAGGCCGCAGGCTGTTGGGGCCCACGGCGCTTCGCGCTTTCCCCTCCGCTTCCCTACTAGGCCAAGCCCGGGCGTGCCTCGGGCCTGGGGGCTACTGTCGGCGTTCTGGGAACGGGGGTCCCCAGACTTGCCTGCCTGCGGCCTGCGGCGTGGCTCAAGTGGGGGCCCAGCGCGGCCCATCTTCATCAGCTCAAGCTCAAGACCCTCACGAGGGGCCATGCCTCGCGGGGCGGACGACAGGAAGCTTCCTCAGAAGCAGCCTCATCAGGGAGGCTCGCGAGGAGGTGGAGAGATCAAGGCAGGGGTACCTCGCGAGGAACCCGTGACGCAAGCCATGACGATCAAGACCAGGCGGGCGCCAGCCTGCGTAGTGTCCTTGTTTCCCCTTTGGTGCAAAGGGGGCAAGCACAGGCCAAGGCATCGGGCAAAGGTTGCCATTCCGATGCAACGAGACCAAGACGAGCAGAGCGGCAGGACAGAGGTCACCGTGGAGCCCAAGGCGGTGTCATCACCAGAGCTTTTGTCAGCCGAAGACCACCTTTGGTCAGGATAACTTGTACTATATGTTCCCCTTCAAAATGGCCAAGTGTTGGCGCCCTTCCCGGTCATTATTTGGGGAGAGGCCCAGGGCCTCTATAAGTAGGACTAGCCACCACAGAGGGAAGGGGGAGAGAGAAATCTGGTAGAGTCCTAGCAGAGAGAGAGAGGCGACTGAACTCACCCTAGTAGTTCATCGCACCAGCTCAAGAACACCTCTCGCGAGGCTGTTCTTCCCTTGTACTGTTCATCATCATTCCCTGAGGAAATCCACCACACCACACACTGGAGTAGGGTATTACACCACAACGGTGGCCCGAACCAGTATAAACCTCGTGTCCTTCGCGTTGTTCGTTGTTTCCAGCTTAAATCACGCGAGGAGATTGGACGTAGATCGGTAGGGGAGAGATCTTCGCGCGCACCCCAGTGTTCGGACCTCAAGGGTCTGCCGGAACCCGAAATTCGACAGGGGCCCCGCCTATTCCCAGAAGCAGGACAGTCCAAAGGTCGTGACAAATCGTATGGAACGAACATCTATGGGACTGGAAATCCTGGTGGGTGCGATAAACCCTTCAATGCATAAAGATATTGGAGTGTAACCATAATTGATAAACCGTCCTCACAAAAAATATGATCTGGATACTTCAAAATATACAGACTGAATTGAGTGGACAGACATTAACATAGACCATTCTCAGGACTGACCGCACACCAAAAGTGACAGTACTAATAAACAATACAGGGTTCACAAACACAAATCAAGTACTGAACAATAGTACTTACTACAGACAAGCAAAGTTGTACTAACTAAACTCTGCAGACTATTTCTTGCCACCGACCTACGGGATGAACCCCGCATAACTGACTAGGCCATGGACTTCGTCTGAGATGTCTACATGCACCATCACCATCTTGTCAACCTTGGAGAAGCTAACAGAGTGGTCTTTCCACTCATAAACATGATGATGAAGACATGACGCATTAGATTTGTTGGGAATCTTTACAAGAACCACACCCTTCGTAATCGAAGGCACAACCAGGAAATTGTTGTGGTCAAGTACAGCCTCGAGAACACGCCTGACAACACTGCTACAGGAAAACACTAGTTCAGGACACGTGGCGATAAGGACACAACAGCTGGATAGTTCAACAGTAGAACTCATCATCAGGTCTTCCAGTTCACATGGCATGACTTTGAGAACTTCATCTCCACCGTGGACCTGGTTCTAATTCAAACAGAAACCATATTTTATTACTACATCCGTTCAGAAATATAAGATGATTTTCGATATTATACTCCATATATGACTACATATACGCACAGAAATGAGTGAACAAAGACACTAGAACATGTCTTCAAAGCCACGAGAGCAGAGGGATTACATGCAATATCCATAACACAAGTTACTGAGGCAAATATACCCTCTTAAAAGGTAGCATTGATGTTCATAAAGTACTCCCTCCATCCCAAAATTCTTGTTTTAGATTTGTCTAGATACAAATGTATCAAGTCACATTTTAGTATTAGATACATCCGTATCTAGACAAATGTAAGACAAGAAATTTGGGACAGAGGGAGTAGTTGAAAGTAATCTATAAGAAATCAGTGTCAACCTCTTGCATGTTTTGGTCAAAAGAGGAATTTAGAACCGTCATTTGGCACACTAAAATCACATGCAAGATCACCCAGAAAGTTGTACTACCAGTACTAGTACTACATGTTAGATGAAAAAACACGATCAAGATCGAGAAAAAGATCGTCAACAAGAGACATTACCTGGACTTGCTTAATGAGGGATCCCGGAGAGGGGGGCTTGGACAGGGCGATGGCTTTGAGCTTGTCTGCGGTAGTCTCGGCGGGGTGCTTGCGCTTCTTCGTACCATGAGCCTCGACGGTTTTCGCCAGAGCCATAGACATCACGTCGGCCGGTGCTCCGGCGTCCATCCAAGAGAGGAAGCTGAGAGAGAAGAGTGAAAGGAGGAACGAGATGAGGGAGAAGCGAAGTGAGTGGGGGTTTTCTTCAAGGGAGGAAGCTGAGAGAGAAGAGTGAAATGATGGTTGCTTCGTCCGTCCAACTTACTGCTGGAAAGGAGGGGGTTTTGTGATTTGACGGCTCATTGGGCATTACTGCGGCGGTTCGATCGGGGTACTCTACCGTCACTCTACTACGGAGTAATTTAGTGCATGGTTGGTGGACCCAGGTGCTGGCTGTCCCACACGTCGGCGAAAGTGAGTAATTTAGTGCATGGCTGGAGGAGGATCCGCACGGTAGAGCGCATCCACTGTTTTTCTGAAGAAAAAAAATGATTGCATCAAGTGTTTCCACTCTTACGACGGAGGAGTGCGAAACACGACAGCCACTTGAACATACACAGTGCTCCTACTACTAGGCATGTGCAGTGGTTCATACGTCAGTACTACACAATCTTGTTGCTAGTGTAGTAAGATATGATGATAACGAATGATGTTGTGCACATGTCAACTACTCCTATATGTAACATAGTACCACTTTTTTGACTGTGCGGTCGAGAATGAATGGTGAGATCAATGTTAACAGGACTAGGTCCACAGCGCTCGGAGAGTACGGTGCTATAGTACTCCACGAAACATGAACCATATGAAGCATGAATAGTGTTAGGCAGGGTGTATGAAGGGTGCACGGGATGGGAGCAAAAGTTCCCTTCTCGACCAACTTTTGGGTGTTTGGCAGAGTGCATGAAGGGTGCATGAGTCCACACTAGTAGGTTGACAAAAATACACGAAGAGGAAACAACTATATTGAGACGAGAATGCAACCAAACACACCCACACGCTTTGTGCTACAGTGACTGATCTGCACCGTCTGAGTTTCATCCAACGGTCATGTTGCGCTGAGACATGGACATGCCCATGCAGAGGGTGCCTAAACACCATCGAAGTCCCTCTGCTTCTCGAGGCAGACGACATTGGTGATGCAAGGTGCAACCGCCCGCAGAGCCCGCTCCTAGTCGACGGGAGCCAGTGTCAGGCGCCTCACCTCGGACTCCGTGATCTGCTGCGCCGCCATGGCACCAGGTACAAGCAATGGGGAGAGGAAGCAAAGGGGGCGAAACGGCTAAAAGGCAATGCAATCTACAGGAAGGCGGAGGGAGCGAGGAATCTTTTGGTTTTCACCACGGTAAAACACCAGTCGACAACTTCTCACATCATGGAGCAGTGGGTTTTTACAACCGGAGTCATTGTGACTAATTGCTGCCGCGCCTGCTCCCGCCAATCAAAAAATTAAAAATCATGCCGCACCCAAACACTAGAGCAATGCCGCGGTGTATATTTAAATTTACCTGCCGGCAAGTAGATAAAAAAGGGGTGGAAAAACAAATGTGGCGGCGGCCTAGCTAATCGGTCGAACTAGCCCAACTAGCTAGCCACCGTGCTTGACTGATGTACTCGGCGGGAAAGGTGGTCTTTCGTTATTTGACGACTCATTTACTTGCTTCGGCGCTACGACTGAGGAGGACCCAGAAAACGCGCGGTAGGGCGTCCCACGTCAGGAAGAATATATGCGTGCACCACCCGGGAGGACCCCGAAACCGCGCGGTAGGGTGTGACACGTCTCGGCACAGAGGAAAAATGTGCGTGTAAAAATATACTGTATCAGACGTAGTACCTATGGTTCGACCTCGGGACCCAGCCAGTCAGTCGAAAACACCCCACTAGCCACATAGCTTCATCATGCAAACGTGGCACGGAGGATAGATGTGGTTAGCTCCGTCTCGACCAACCACAACGTCTCTTGTTCTAGGCGATTCTTCTATTTTCCAAGCTTTTTTTAGTTGTTATAACACCACGGCAAGCTAGCGCCGCTCTTCGTGTGTGCCCGTGCAAAGGTTAGACGATGGAGAGAAGAGAGATTGAGATCGCAGACCTGGGACCCACCAGTAAGTGAGACAATGGTCATGCACGTGTTGACGAGGCACTCCCTCTACTCTACTCAAGGCAAGTACTGTATAAAATCAAGTTATGGGACAAAGCCAACAACCGTTTGTTTTTTCGGGCTATCGACTTACGCTTTGTAGTCTAGGTTGCTAGTTCGAATCTCGTCTTTCAGATTTGTTAGTTTTAGGTCCAAATTTGATTAATGACAAGTGGGACCCCCGTGTGTTGTTCCTATATTTCAGTGTAGGATGGTTTTTTTGAACAAACACTTTGCGCGGTTAGACAAGTAACGGCACGAGTTACACATTTTTTTCAAGTTTACGAACAAAAATGACAGCGGCATAGAATATCACATCCACCCCGCAGCTTAGATACTATGGTGATACGAGTTTTTACACCAATGGAAGTGAGATCCAATGGCTTGGGAGTATTCTTCGTAATTATGCACAATTTCCAAACTATCCAAAGGTTTTTTTGCAAATAAAACATTCATGCCTCGTGTGTGCCGCTGCATATTCGATCCAACGGCTCCCCGGTGCTCATATTAGGTGCTCCCCGTAGCTTAATTACCCGCTACGGTGACATGAGCATCAAGTCGTATGATCAGTGATCAGATGGCACATGCATAGTACTTGTACTTTCTGCACATTTCCCAAACTCTATCAGCCGTATATTGCCAAAACCTTCAAACCTCCTACCGTGGGCCGTTAGATCTCAGTGAACTCGTATCACCATAGAATCTACGGTGCGGGAGCACCTCATACTCTCCCGTGCGAGAAAACATAAGGTGCTATCGTAGCTTGGATGCTACGGTGATACGAGCTTGGAGGTCGTTTGATCTGAGATCCAATGGCATCTGAGCAGTCTTTGTGCTTGTAAGAAGTGGCCGAACTCTTTTGGGGATTTTTTGCAAAAAACCATTCGAACCACCGAGGAGGAGTTGGGTCACAAATCCAACGCCTCCGAAGAGGTTGTATCACCAAAGGATCTAAGGTGTGGTAGCACATAATATTCTTACATACAGGAGAATATGATGTCCTCCTTCATCTTAGATGCTACAGCGATACGATCTTCGAGGTCGTTGGATATGGGATCAAAGGGCATCTAAGTAGTTTTTGAACAAATTGTGTGAAATTCTCAAACTCATCAAGGTTTCCTGCAAAAGTATCAGAATATAGCATCTAAGGTATGGGGGCACATGATATTCTCCCGGGGAGGAGGGGTGGGGGTGCACAACCAATCGGTGGTTGGGAGGGTGGGGACAAATATAATCTAAACAATCCTAAACAGAGCTCCACAATTTTATCTAAGGTCGAGGGGTTGACCCCCGACAATCATAGCTCCGCCTAAACACAACATTTGCATGTACTGTAGTACTAGACTTAATATTCATGTTTCAGTTTCATGTTCATTTTAAATATTGAACTGAGGACCATGGATGTCTTACATTTTACTCGCTTCGTTCCTAAATATTAGTCTTTTTAGAGGCCTCAAATGGACTGGCACATATGGATGTATATAGACATATTTTAGAGTCTAGATTCACTCATTTTGCTCCGTATGTAGTCACTTGCTGAACTCTCTAAAAGACTAATATTTAGGAATAGAAGGAGTATTTTTGAATTCGTGTCATATATGCATGGTTTGGAAAAATAGATGCACTATACTTATTGGATTGTTGTTGTGTTTGTGCGTGTGTGTCTCTCTCTGTGTGTGTGGTCATATGCTTGATACATACAAAGTTTTCTCACCTCCATATTGTTCATCTTTTAAATTTGAATTTGCATTGGAGAACTCAATAGGGATACCATGAAATGTGAAATCCACGTTGAGATCACTATATCACAAACTCACTCTAATTCAACAACTCATCATAAATCAATTACCACATTGAGATTAGTATTTGCAAGGAAAATACGGGTATTGTAATGCACATAGATTCGTTCAGCAATTTAAAAGGTTCCTTTCGTATTCTCGAATGGTAGGACCCAACGGCGTACCAGCCAGACCTTGGCTCGTGTTGATCCTAAAAAAAACCGGGCTTGTGTCCTTCGGTGGCGTGCGTGGTACGCACATTAGGCAACCCCAACCAGTCGAGCCTCAGCGTTTCAAGTCGAAATATCTGGTGGCTAGAATTCCAGCCCTAGGAAATTCTCCTCATGTCCCCGGTCCATAATGACTACCGATGAACAATGGGGGGATGCTTTAGTAACTAGACAACGTTACCTACCGTGCCGACCACAGTTCAAGTCCCTCAATCGCCGCTCGTCAAGGTCACCCGTCAACTGCATTGCCTAGTACTACTACTACTACTACACCAGGATGAGCAGAGAATTGAGCCCGTTTGTTTGTGCCTAGTACTTGAGTTAATATATCAGGCAATGCACTGGTACAGAGGGATTATCCTTTTACTCTGCATATATAACTTGTCTGAAATCTAACTAAGCAAAATGTTTGACCAAATCCTTTCTTAAGAAATACAACAGGACAGATGTACGGATTGAAAATTTATTGCATGATGCAGGTTATGATATTGTTTCGAATCCTGGATCTTAAATTTCAGAAAATACAAAAGTGAGCATATATTATTGAAACTATGCATGGTCACGTGATATGGCACAAATATTACTTCGCAAGTTTTTTATTCAATTTGAGACAAGCTGCTTATGACAAGTTGCACAAATGAAGAGCCAAGGTATTTTGGAACAAAGACCTGTCACGTTAAGGCGAACGCTTTCACTATTGAAACCGTGGGAGTTTATGTGCCACCATGAGTCCCCGCTTCTCATCGGCAGGTGCCGTCCTAGCAAGCGTGTCAGTCGACGGGAGGCATGCGAGCAGACCGCTGCGCCGGCTGTTAGGGAGGCGCGCGAGCTGACCGCTGTGCAGGCTCACCGGGAGGCGAGCCCTTTGACCAGGCTCCGCCGCCTACCGTCGTCCCAACTGCTCCCACTTTTAATGTCGACGGATCCGCAGTTTAAAATCAACCCCGCACTACCCGGTATCGCTACAATCCTCTCTCTTCCTCCGATTCTCCTGTCGTGTACCTCCAACTAGCCTGACCTAAATGTACGCCATGCCGCATCACGATGGTCTGCCCTTAGTGTTCCAGTTTCCTGAGGAAGACTCCCAGCCGGAGTCTCAAGAACATAAGGCGCTTTGGGACGAGCTTGAACTGGCCGTGCGGGAAGACGCTGAGCCTGTCCCCGCTCCCGTTCCGGCTCCCGTCGCCCCAACTGCACCAGCGCCCATCCCTGTGGCATTGATGGGCTGGGAGCCGTACATTGTCGTCGAGCTTGATCCCACTAGGTTCCACAAGGTCCCCGCCGACTTTCACGCGCCCGTGCACCTACCAGCGCATGCGCCTGCGTGTGCACTGACGCGCACACCCGTGCTGGTGCCCGTGCACCTGCTAGTGCATGCGCCTGCACATGCACTGACGTGCGCGTCCGTGCCGGTGCCCGTGCACACGAATGTCTCTGCCGCGCGGTTGACAGCGCCTGTCCCCGCGCGGGTGCCAGTGCCCCCCTCAGCGGCATGGATGGCCGCCGTCGACCGCTTCCTTGCACCAACGCCAGTCGCCTCCTCCCGCTAGTTGACTCGCTCCGAAGTCCAGAACATTTTGGCCTTCCTTGAAGCTAGGCCAACGTCCAAGAGTACGCCAACAACGGTGCAAGACGCCGCTGTCGCCGTCGGTCAGTGGCCCGACGACACACAGACCATGGCAGAGGAGTCGCTTCCCACTGCGAGACGCCCCCACCGCCGTCGCGTAATCTAAATTTGCCATGAAAAATGTTTGGATTGCCATGCTTAAAATCCGAATGTTTATCATTTCTGTTTATTTTATATCGATCGTTGTATAATTTAAAGTCGGAGTCAGACTGAACGAAATGTATGGTTTGATCGATTGAATGTTCTACTAGAGCCGTATCAAATTAAATATAAAACGTCACCAAGCCACATGTATTCCTTGTCATCCAACGACCTAGACTACTTCAATGTCGAGCGCTCAACACGTTTAGCGTGTAGTTAATTTCATGCCAAAAATAGTGCTAATCACATGACAACACGCAAATAATATCCTAGTAGTTAATATCCGCATGCACTTAATATACTTCGAAATTAACATGCATTGCACGTACACACTGACTAGTCCTGCTAGTACGTGAAACTGGTGTCGTGACTTGTGAACGCATCCAGATATGGTCAACGGCAACATCGCCCGTGAGTTCTTCCTGTTTGCCCGTGCGTCTAAACGCAGAAGGGGAGGAGAGAGAGAGCACACATGGAACCCACCAGTAAGTGAAGGCGAATAGTACTAAAAATAATATTACATGTTATCCATTAATTAGGATGTGGTAATATAAAAACATTATGTGAACAAAGGTGGTACAACAAACATTGCTATTCTACATATGTTGCCTATTGACGTGCGGCTTGAAGGCCCGGTCACATATTCGATCCTCGTCCTTTATTTTTTTAATTTGTATATGTGTCCAAATTTGTTTCATGACATGTGGGCCCCTCGGTGTGTAGTTTATAGCACTTTAATTTGTGGGTTGAAATTGGTTCCATTCCAAGTGGACTATCAGTGTGTAGTTTTGTAGCTTATTTATAATAATTAAAGAGAACAACATAGTTTTTTCAATAATACCATGGTGCGACGTTGAAGGCGGGAAAGGACGTGCGAGAGAGCGATGACTGAGCCAGAGGGAAATCAACTAGGGGAGTTGCGTGGGTTGCAACGGTGTTTGGAGTAGTTGTGGGCCGAATGCTACGAAAATATAATCTAAACCGACCGGAATAAATGCCTACACAAATTAATCCAAGGTTGGAGTGCCCCTCGCAATGTAAATAGCTCCGGCTTTGCAAGGGATGGAGAGGTAGTAGCTTCAACGTGTGGAAGATATGGTGTGAGAAAGCGAGGTCAATCGAGAGACATATAGATAGAGAGACAAAGTGAGTGTGGTCTGACATTCATTGAACAAATATATATGCTCTGGAGAGATATTGTCGGACTGAGCTTTTTGGAAAGGGTGAGGGCTGTAAGATAGAGCTTGAGAGATGATCCAGTCGCAGACGTGTAGATATATTTTGTGCGTGGGAGGAAGCAAGGTCAACCGATCACATAGGGTCACCGTGCGATCGAAAGAGTGAGACGGGTTGGAGAGAGTGACCTAGAGAGACGATGTGCGTGAGAGAGTATACAATTTGAATAGGTCGAATTGGGCTCAAACATGGTGATATATCGTTTTTGTCCGAGAAAGAGCGAGGTCAATCGAGACATACGGAGAGAGAGGGAGAGCGAGAGAGAGAGATTGAGTGAGCGTGGCCCACCATGAGGTCGAAAGAGTGGCGGCGGCTTGGATGGACTGACCTAGATAGACAATCTGCGTGAGAGAGTATAGAGTGTGTCGATCGAGGCCCGAACAGGGAGATATATCATTCGTGCGTGAAAGAAAATGAGGTTAAATGAGACTGAGATAAAGAGAGCGAGATTGAGCGAGTGTGGCCCGCCGTGCGGAAGAAAGAATGACACAGTCTCGAGGGAGTGACCTAGATATACAACGTGCGTGCATGCGCACGAGAGGTTGGGGGGGCTACATAGGCAATGCATGTATTTAGCGCGAGAGGGTGAGAGGGAGAGGGGGAGAGAGAGAGTGCTCGGCATGGGGTGCAATGGTGGGTGTGTGAGGTAAATACATTTGGTAACAGAGTGGAAAAAGGGGTTGTGTAGTTGAGAGACTTAGAGATCGAAACATGGAGAGAAAGAATGAACGTGTGTTGGAAACCGATAGCTTCCTAAGGTGGTTAGGAGAGGAAGATTGACCGATACAGGAAGTATGTAGCGTTTGTGCGGGGGGGGGGGGCTAAAAACAACATTTGAATGTACATAGTACGAGACTTAATATCGATATTTCAATTTGGTGTACATTGTAAGATTTGAACCGAGGACCAGGCATACGGGTAATTATTTTGAATTCGTGCCATACTAAGTTTCGAAAAGTTGACATTGACTCGGTTTGTTGTGCTATTTTGTAGGTCATATGTTTGAATCCATCCAAAAGTTTTCTCACTACCATGGTGTTCATCATATACATATGAATTTATATTAAAAAAGTAGCGTGGATACAGTGAAATGCGAAATCCACGTTAGAATTGGAGATCACTACGTGACACACACCCTAATTCAAATAACTAACTACGTGACACACACTCTAATTCAAATAACTAATTATGTGACACACACTCTAATCCACGTTAGCGTGGGTACCGTTTCGATTTTTTTTTTCAAATAACTCCTCATTAATTAATTTATAGTACTCCCTTTGTTCACTTTTATAAGACCTTGAAGACATTTCAGACAATGTGCAAAATAGTTCATTTTAAGTTGTCTGAAATAACTTACAAAAGTGAACGGATGGAGTATCTCGTTTCGAATGACTAATCATTTCAAGGAAAACACAGGCATGGTAATACATACAGATTCATTTGCAAATGAAAGACGATTCATTTGCATTCTCAAATGTAGGTGCACCAGGCAGACCAGGGTTGTGTCGGGGTGGACGCTGCTTCGGTGCCTTAAAGGAAACTGCCTTTGGGTCACTGACATGTGGGCCAGCCACCTATTGGGCCCACATGTCATGGACACAAAGGCAGGTGCCTTAAGGCACCTAAGCATAGTCCTGTCGGGGTGGTCACGTGTGTTGGACGGACGCGTAGCACCCAGCCACCCCCTCCCCCCCAAAAAAGGACGATGACAATATAAGTTCGTGCTTCCACGTTTCGGATTGAAATATCTGGCGGCCCAAATTCCAGCCCTGCAAAATCTCTCTTCTCCACCGTCCCCTTCCGCGCACAGATTTTGCTCAAATCCCTAATTCGCCGCCAACCCTCGAATCGCCCCTCGTCTCGTCTCTTTCCCCACCGTTCCCCACCTCTGTGCCGGACGACGACGATGAAGACGACGGTCGCTCTTCACCACCGCACTGGAGCTACCTCATCTACGCCCTCGTCCCCCGCACCGGGTGGTCCACCAAAAACGTCGGCCGCCGCAACCGACGTGCCTCACAGACACCGAGTTCCACTGCATTAGGTGCGCTTCACCGACGTCGTCAGCTCTCCCAGCTCACTGGGGCTACTTCACCGAGCACATCGTCACACCTCCGCCCCCAAGGCCATTGGGGCTTCACGAACGGTCTCGTCCACCGCATCGTAGCGCTCCGCTGCCACTCAAGATCTGCATCCGTGCGCGGCCAGCCAGCGCATCACCCTCAACGGCTCTGAAGTGACCCGCACTCTAGCTAGGCGAGCATGCCCAAACGCTGGCCCGAACTAGGTATCCGCACATCACTCCCTTGTGCACTATTCCAACGATGTTTGGATATCCTTTCACCGCCCTCTTAGCTTACACGCCTATGCAACTCTGACTTTAACTCTTATTTCTTCTGGAGATATCATTTGAAACAAGCAAATCCATTTTTTAGTGAAGGATGACGGCGCTACGGGATCTGTTACACATCCCGCACACCCGTATAACCTTGTAAGTATCTGTCCTCCGGTACAACATCAAGGTCGATTCCTCTTATTTGATCAACCATTCGCCATGTCAAAAATGCAGAGGGGGATGCAAGGAGCACAAGGCCTGCACATCCAAGCAAGTGGTAACATGGACTTGTACATGGAACATCCCAAGCGCAAGCAGAGCTGCAGTGAGTCTGTACAATGAGCTAGCGTAAGTCCCTGCTTTTCATTTAATTCGTACTGGCATTCGTGTATGATTTGTGTGCAGTGGTTGATCCACAAATTCAAGTTACCAGGGGCGAACATTTAACTTAAAAAATACGAAGGCACTTGCACTCCGGAAATCAACGTAACTTGAGAAATGTGAAGCTACATGCACTTTGAAAACCAGCTAATGATCGAAAGTAGTTCAAATTATAAACACTAAATGATGCAAGCACCAAAAAACACAAAATGCAACAAGGTGTACAAGGACTACAAACATGGTCTGTACCTTCTTGAATTATTCGTTCTCTGGCTGAAAATATCGAAGTGTAATTGCACGTATAACCAGTGCGCAAACTGCATATCAATATATCTATCCTGCACAAGTCTGCCAATAGTTTCAAACAACAGATTAGAAAAGTATTTATGATATGTTGTCATGATACGAGGACTTTCTGGTAGATGGCCTCGACGTTTCCTCAAGCTATGAAAATGCACTATAATTTGCTTGTCATCAATGCCTACAAATCTTTGTCTCTCTCAACATAGTAGATCATCATTAGACACTAAATCCTTCAATGAGATTGCAAAATGCTTGCATTAGATCCCTCATTAGACACTATATGTTCATCACCAGGAGCATGTAAAATGTTTGCCTCAAATCCTTCATTAGCAGTCTGTTCATTAGACACTTCAGGCTCAAGAACAACATGAGCTTGTATGTTTGCACCGGCAACTTGATTAGATACATCAGATTCAGTCATTTCAGTATTGATTTGGGGAGTTATAAAATAAGTAGAAATTGGTTTCATTTTCTCATATATTCCCTACATACAAGCAGTTTTACAACACCGTCAGGTTTAACTATTGGCCAGAAATTGAAGAGTTGAATTAGATATAATCAGGGATGTGATGTACCTGCTCGTTGCGCATGCTACTCTTGCAAGCTGCGACTGTCCGTTTGCGCAAGCTCGATGCCATGCCTGTGTTGCCGCCACTGCCTCCCATGCAGGCTACACCCAGGGTTGGATCTTCATCTTCTTGTCCTTCCGTTCGCTTGAAGCCCGACAACCGTCCTCCAATGAGGGCGCGAGGAAGTGCTGTGTCGGTCTGTCCAGCGGCGGCTAGTTTAGGAGCGAACCAGACCGGAGGCTGGAGCGAATGAATTGGCATTTTTTCCTGCTGTCGATCGATATAGGAGGAGCTCGTTTGGGCCGCGAGCCTACTATAGGGCCTGCCTTGCACTTATGTTATTGGCCCATCCAAATTGAAACATTTTTCTTCATTTTTTACATTGCCTACTCATGCGTTGGGACGAACAAAACTAGCATGGACCAACCTGGACGACTCAAACTAGGTGCACACTTTCCAGCCACCTGAGGCGGCCGCCCATACCAGCCCCTGTGGTGGTGTCACCCCTTTTTGCGTGTATGATTGGATAGTGAAAAATATTCCAGTGGCACATTTGATTTACCCACAGAATGGTTGAATTGCTTGTTTCTATGAACTGAGTTCGCCAATAATGTGAAGGATGCCAGTCTTTTCATCCTATTGTAGATTGCTTAGATCTCGATATGCCAAAAGTAATCGCATGAAATATACAGTAAAAGCCAGTGTGATGTGTTTGGCTACAACTAGTCTGACTACACGTCCTCATATAACATATCAAGGACGCACCATCTTACCAGATTAACCATTCGACTTACCCATGCAGTGTGGGAAGAAAGAAGTATTGGGACTGCGTATCCAAGCAATTGATGCCATGGACTCCTTCGTACAACCTTGTAAGCGAAAAAGAAGTTGCAATGTGCCTGTACAAAGAACTAGCGTAAGTTCAGTTACCTGCTTCTCGGAATTTTAGTTAGCCACTTATTGCAAAATTGTTCAATTACGTTGCTTGGCTTAATTTAGTTTGCTACTGATTACATAATGGCACAGCCTGTTAATCATATTGTAGACTGCGCCTATCTATGTGTTTGATACTTACTGTTAAGAATTACCTGTTTGCCTTAACTTAAATATCTACTTGTTTGTTTATTTGATTTGCTGCCGCAACAACGGGTTACAATGATGTTAATAACTACTTTTTAGCATCCAATTGAAACTCTTTAATTCCTTGTTTGTTTAACTGGTTTGCTGTTATAACTCCCAGTTGAGATGTTTTGCTAACTTCAAATTTTCAGAATCCAATCGGAACTTTAATGGCAAAACAGGTTAGCCCAAGATCAAAGAGCGAGGTCCCCATTGACGTTGCATCATCCCACAGCAGTGGCACCGCCCAATCGTGCATTATGAATTGCCAACTGCTGATGCTCTAGAGGCTAAACTAGTGGTAGAAAGAGATTCTGCTTCTGCACTTAGAGATGAAGTTGACATGCTGAGGAAGCAAACATCACAATCACAAGCAGTACTCAAGACAACCATTAAATATTTGGTGGATTTCAAAACGAAGCAAGTTGAGACTGACCAGATTGTTAAGGTCCTGAAGGAAAAAAGGAAATTAAATTCCTACTTGGTAAATCATAGGTGAAATGTTCTTCCCATAGTTGAATAACCTTTGTGTTGTCTGTTCATGTAATCAATCAAACCATTTGTTTTAGAGATCATGTAATAATTGTTTTTTTTGTTTTTTGGTTTGTAATTTTATTTGAGCACAAGTCTGTATTAATTGATAAGACTCGGAGAAATTTCATTTGGATTGCTGTGCCAGACCTACAAATATGCCAATCAGGCTGAACGTGCATTCAGCAATAGTAGTAGTATAGATGGACCATAAGTGGCACGCATCGGAAAGGGCCAAGATGCTAGCTAAAAAAAGGATGCTGTTGTAGCAACAAAAAGTACAGCGGCCTGGCTTATGTATGTTAGTTGATATTATTGATCCATATACTCTATAAGTGTTTATATGTCTATTAGTTCTGTACATTCTTGGTTGACTGACTCAGTATTTGAATCTTGATACATCGCTTATGTACATATCTAAATGGGAGTACACATTATACTGCGTGTGACATTTGAGTTGGATATGAAGTGTTCCAAATATTCGAATTCACCTTAAACTGGATTCTAGTTTCTATATTTGAGTATCGGCATTTGTAAACCATACTCATATATACTCCTTTTTAAGATATATAAAAACACATAGAATGAATTATAAAGATTCATATAGGAATACAAAATGGACTCGAATTTAGTTGCCAGGGTAAACGTGGATGCTTATTGTCCCAAAATTTGAAAGAAGCAGCAAAATGTCCACTCCCACGTCGGCTGCCCGAAGCCAAGTGTTTGGGAGATGGAAATTACTGTCTACCCATTACACGGACAGTCCAACGGCCCGATTTCCACTGCTCTAAATAGGGGTAGGTTAGTAACTTCAATTAGACGTGACACGACTGCCTCTGAGCCCATTCCGACATGGTGGACGTCAAACATGGGCGGCAAAACTCATTTGATTCAAGCTCATCCGAAAGACCTCTGTTTCTCCCTCCATTCCCCATTCATACACGGTGGGCGGCAAAACAAACTCGACTCGACTGAAATCGATGTAGGCAAATATTTTCAATAGGAGCAGGTTTGCAACTTCACTCAGACGTGACACAACCGCCCTACATGTCAGCCCCGTTCATACATTGTGGGCGTCAACCACCCTCTCCTCACCCGAAATCGCTCTGGGCAAATATTGACGAGATGCAAGATTACTGTCCTATCCCCAACCGACGAGACGTCCAAATTTTAAACGGGGGCTAAGTTCGTAACTTCCCCATATTTCAGACAGGCCCGTCCCAAAAACATTGTTCCCCGTACCTCTCCCTCCATTTTCCCATTCATACACCGTCCGCGCTAGAACACCCCATCCCCACACCAGCCTCCGTCTGCCACCCCATGCATCGCTGCCGTCCTCCACCACATCCATCGCCACCGTCCTCCACCATGCCGGAGCGCCTACCAAGACCGTGTCGTTCACTGCTAGAGATGGACGTTTATCATCCACGGCGATGGACCAATAGCCTTGCATCGCGTCCTCTCGCTTCATCGGCGCCGTCGTCCTCTTTGCCGGGGCCGCTCACACGACCTTCTCTTCCACCACAACGGGACTTATCCCTCGATGCACCCGTCTACCGTCGCAGATCTGCTTCAACGCCACCGACAGCCATCGCACCCCCGATGCCTACATTGCGCCGCAAGAGAGGTGGTACTTCATATCTCCTCAACTTTTTGATCTCAACTAGAAAATAGATCTTAACTTGGTTACTCTACTTTCTTTTCAGCTCTTAGAATTTAGTTCTTAGTTCGAAGCAAACAATGGATGCTAAATATCATTTCTCCGGTTTGCAGCTTCAAATCTGCCATGGCACAGCCATAATACAGTTTAATTGATCATGCTTAGGGTTTAATTGATCATGTTGGTTCCGTGGTGGTTTCTTTAATAGAGATCGGAGGGGAAACCCTCTGTTGCTAAAAAATTATGCTTAGAGTTTCCCCCTTTTATGATCACTATACGATCAGAATACGTGCTTCGTGTCACAATAACACTGCTCCACCCATCAAGCTAAACAAGCTTAGTTGTTCAAATACGAATCTGATATTATTAAAACAAATTTGTTTAATTGGTCATCTAAATGTTCCTAAATTAGTTTCGAAAATGCATGTTCGCCGCTCGGGTGTGTATCTCTATAGGGTGCCCACGGTGGGCTGGCCCACCCTGGGATTTTGGGTCATCCCAGGCCCCGATTCCCCTCTGTTCTGCTGTGCGCTTCCGATCTCTACTCGCCCCCAGCCGCCTGCCTCACCCGCGACTTGCCGTCCCCAGACGGCATGACTCTAGGAGGAGACACCGGACTAACAGGAGGCCATGAGCCATTCGCCCAACAGCGTCACCGTTGCCCGAGCGCGCCGCTGTGCCTACCTTCCCAGTCTGTTCAGGGCTCAGGCGTGCAGCACCCACCAAGCCAACCCACTTTATCCTGAGATACGTCCTCAACACTCAGCAGCCACTCCTCATCACCCATTTTCTAATTGATTCATTACTCATTTGGCAGGACTGTCATTAGGGTTTGTTGTGTGCTTAGTGCTACCTACACTTAATGGTTCAGATGTATTTCGGTAATCTTTAGTACCTCTAAAGTTCACAGGGTTTTCAAAATTCCGGCCCTCGGAACAGAAACTAGTCATTTTGGATTGCTGGTCGTAGTGACATTGACCCAGATTACTACTGCAAGCCAGGTTTGTTGACAATTTTACTTGTCTTTCTTACTCATTCGATATAATATCCAATTATTCATGTCAATTAGTTGCAAACAATAAGTGCTAGACAAACTTCTTCATTCAGATTTTGGACGGTCTCTTACTGCAGTTACAATTCTGCATACTTGTCCTAGTAAGCTCATAAGTAAATGATTGATTCACTAGATCTATGCTTGCCTTGTCATATTTGTTGTCAATATTCTTTTAGGGTGGACCACCCTGTTTCTAAATACCGGAACCGTAGACATGAGTGAATAGTATTTCTCTATGTGACCTCTTCCATCATGTGTGGGTAACGAACACTGCATTGTATAGAAAGAAAGTGTCATTTCCAGCTTTTA
Organism: Triticum urartu; assembly: GCF_056163025.1. Classification (NCBI taxonomy): domain Eukaryota; kingdom Viridiplantae; phylum Streptophyta; class Magnoliopsida; order Poales; family Poaceae; genus Triticum; species Triticum urartu. The sequence continues at coordinate 421,395,243 of NC_141877.1, read as the reverse complement.
CATAGGTTTCGATCTTTTACATGGAATACAATCTGCCTACTTGCTTTGTGTCGCACTACCAAGACTCCACCCTTGAAGCTAAACATTACGCCACTCATAATTGTTAGTTTATTTGTTCAAATACGAATTTCATATGATTCTAATGTTCCTACTTCAGTTTTGAAATGTGTGCCTGCCTGTTATAGAGACATAAGGGGTTTGTATTTCTATGTGTGGTCTGGTCAGCACGGTTGGGGAGGTGAACTTTTCATATGCAGGGGTTTATACGGAGACACTCTCCGAGTTGAATCCGCAATGCATTCCATAGATAATCTGACTACTTTTTATGTTTTCATGAATCTCAGATTCTGAACAGCATCATAATGATTATGAGCTTGCGCGCATGAAAAGAATAAAGCAGAACAATGCCACGGCTGTCAAACTTGGCATTAAGGGACTGAAATCAAGTCTGGATGCAATGCAATGCAAACGCTCTCCACCTACAGATTCATGCTCAGAATATGATCCTAACGGTGGTTCTGAGCTAGAGGGAGACCCAAGTCAATGTAGCTCCCTAGTGGAGGAGTGAGAGGAAGATGCCCTATCTTATTCACCCATCAAGGTACTTGCTCTAACTTTCCAAGGTTACATTGCTAGCACATATCTTGCAACTGATGCTTTGCATTGCTTCTACTTTGTTGAACTGCCATTAGCTTAGTTTACACATCGTGTATGTGAATACGGCGTGCCTATCCATTTTCAGTACATATTCCATCTGTCATCATACCATATTTATCCATTCAAATGTTGTTCTTGTGTATCAGATGTTCAAAAGGAAGAGGGAGATTGTTGATCATGGAGGAGCACAAGCAAAGTATTTGGAAAAGGTAGTGGCACCTGATAAATCAAATAGCCCATTAGATGTAGTTGCAATATCACCTGACCCACAAAATACCCCAACTCTAGCAGACTCTAGCCCTACTACACTGGTCATTTCTAATGCCCCAACTAAGCAGACCCCAACTGCAGCAAATAGTATGATTATGCCAGTTGACATAACACCAGCTGTACGACGCAAAACCCCTATTCCAGCAAAGAGTACACCAAATCCAGTTGCCAAATCCCTTTTCGAACCAGATAGATCCCCAATTGCAGCAAATAGGACCACTGTTCCATTTCTTCCTAGTTTAGAAGATGAAGCTTATGTTGTTGTCAGGAACTTTGTGCGCATCTTTCCTTCATGGAAAGATTATATCACAGACACAGAACAATTTACAGTCTTCCTCCGCAACTTACGCGTAAGTAATGTACTAATGTTATTCATGGTCATTACTGCATATATTTCTGCTGACAGAAGACACAAGGTTTCATTCTTTTAAATAGGCAAGGAGCAAACTGGATTGTGATGACGAGCAAGGGTTGGTTGTGCTTTTCAAGCACTCATTGATGAAGTATCGTTCCTACCTGAGGCAAGCGCACTTCGATGGCAAGCCTCTGAACGAATTTTCTGTAAAGTCTCCGGTGCTACATTTATCCGACGTGACTGGAATAATCTTGTTACACATTGGTCTCGGCTGTAGCGTAAGGTACTGTCTATGATATCACATCACAATTTGAACTACATTTCTGCATTTGCCTTAATGTCTCACTTGTACGAAAACTGTTAGCAGAAGAGCTTTCGTTCTCAAGGGACCATAGAATCTCGCAACTAAACTGCACACCGCATTGCTCTTGTGAGTACCTCTTGCCCTCTATGACCATACTTACTTTCATAGTTGTTTGATTATGTAGCATCACTGCACATGTTAGCCTCGTAATCTTCCATTTGGTGGACATTATAAGATCCGTATGGACTCTTACATAAATTTAGAATCAACCCAATGCTTTTGAAGAGGTTTAGCTCTGCAGTCCTCTTGTAAGGATTGAACATGGGCTATCAATGTACTTACATTAACAGCTACTCCCTCCGTCCCATAATATAAGAACGTTTTGTACAGTACACCGGTGTTCAAAACACTCTTGTATTATGGGAAGAGGGATTGGTTCATTTTGTAGCATTCTGCATCTTATCTCCCTCGCCCACCATATACTAAAAAGATCAGATCTATATTTAATCTTACCAACAACTAGAATACACAGACAATGCCAGTGCAGAAGTGTAGCCCATTGCTCTTGTCAGTACATTTTGTCCTGTAATGCTTGTACTTCTAGGGATTGGTAGTTGATTATTCAGCATCAATCTGCATCTTATCTTCATTATCCTCTATCCCTTCCAGTATTATCATATCTATAATTACTCTCTACAAAATGTAGAGTACAGGCAATGCTTATGAAGAAGATTCTGTGCTGAAATTCTTGAGTTATCCTTCCCTTGACATGGAGAAGGGCATTATAAAGCCGGTGTTAACTGTTAATGTAAGTCAGTCCTTCTAAAGCCTTTATCCTCAACTTCTGTTTAATTTGCTCATACTCCCTATCGTTTACTGCTGTTTAGTTTGCTGTTTCTACCAAAATGCATGTTCGTAAGAACCGTAAGTTCTAAGTTTTACTTGTAAAACCAAATTCCTTATTCATACCATGCACATTACTTAATACTCCCTATATGTATGCTTGTTTTTGTGGATCTATAATCCAGTGTGTGGTGAAGCAGCACACATTTGCACCTTGTCATCTCCTGTTTTATCTTACCAATGTGGTTGATGATATGAACAACATGCCATGCACATTATCCAAAATAGATATAATGATTTTCTTTGCCCTTCATCTATGCTTGTTATGTTGACATGGTAATCCAGTAGTGTGGTGAAGCTCCCCGCATTATGAACAATGCCAAATTATGCTATTGATATTTTGAACTTATTCTTTATTTTCTAATTTGAAATTGGATAGAATTGACAGAACAGTTATCATCTTTGATTATACACGTGCAAAATCTGTCATCTCTCCGCTTTGTTTGAGGGTGATATGCCTGATGGCATGCACAAGTCTGCTGAAGGCTATGAGACAAACCCAACATATATTGCAGCAAAGAAGGAAAAACATCTTGAAGATAGCGAGACAACCCCAAAGTCTTGTCTTGACGCGGTGTTCAAGTTACTTGAGACTAACAGTCAGACAAGCTCACAGAATTCGTTGTCTGAATCAGTTTGACTTCTTCAGTCCCAAGTTCTAGCAGAAAGGCATTCTGCAACACAACTTCGACTTGAAGTCCTATCTCTAAGAAAGATTGCGGAGAACACCAATGAGAACCTCATCGCTAAACAGCTACACCTGGAAGCTATGACCGACATTCTAGGCCGGTCTCACAGCCTTGCTCAACAGCTTGCGCGGCAGTTCCTCCGCAAGGCTAACCTTTCTTGAACTGTCTTGGAAGTGGTCTCGGTTCAGTATTATTTTGTTACGCTGCAATGGTGCCCAGTTTTTGTAATCTGCTTCTTCATTGCGCTTTATGATCACTAGTGGCGAACTTCGATGCCCAGTGGATGTAATATACCTTAAATCATTTATTGTATAGTGTAGGTTTATTCTTAGTTACTATGCTGTAATTTCTTTATTGTATAGAGTAGGTTTGTTCTGAATTCCTACTAGTTACTGCCATCATTCGCTATCTGAAAAAAAATCAGATGTAGTCGACCGGACCGAAACATTCGACTCTAACGGGCCTGGTTTTTAGTGGGCCACAATTGGTCCGGCCTACGTCTTTCTTGGGCCCGAATGATTGGGGCCTTCACACATTGCGCCAGGCCCAAACTTACACCGGCCTATATTTTAGTTGGGCCTTTTGTTGACCCAGTGCTTAGTTTGGCCCAGGTAGCATTGGGCCATTAATAAGATGAATATTGGACTGGCCTTTTACGGCCGAGATGAAACCACGGGCCTTTAGTGGGCCAAAATGCATGTTGGGCCTCAATTTTCACTAGTCATCGACGAGCCTTCAGCAGGACGAAATGTAGACCGGGCCGTTTTGGGCCCAGTTAGCTCACGGGCCATTACTAGGCCGAAACATATCTCGGGCCTTAGTTGGCCCACTGATATCATGGGACTTTAAGAGGCCGAAATCTTAGCACAAGCATCAACAGGCCGAATTACGCGACAAGCATTTAACAGTCCCAAAGTCACGTTGGGCTTAACTGTTGCCACCTTTAGCATGGGCCGTTAGTGGGCCCGATGTCCCATCGGATCATATATGGCCCATGGGTAGCACGGGCCATTCCCAGGCCGAAGGTCACACCGGGCTAAAATGGGCCCATGTCTACATTAGGCCTCTAACAGGCTGAAAGTCACTGGGCTGTAGTTGGGCCCAAATATTCAGCGAACAATTAACGGACCAGATCTGGCTTCGGGCCGCAAATGGGCCCAAATATTGGGCGAACAATTAACGGGCCAGATCTGGCTTCGGGCCGTAAATGGGCCCAAATATTGGGCGAACAATTAACGGGCCAGATCTGGCTTCGGGCCGTAAATGGGCCTTTATTAAGCAGGTCGTTATTGGAATGGCCCACTAGTACCTGATTAAGTTCTACGGGCCTTTGACTGGGCCGGCCTTTTTAACCTATATGGGCCTCTGTTGGGCCCAGCCACGTGTCGACGTATCATAGGCATGTCTCCTCCTATGGACGGGCGACATCCGGCCCACTGACGAGCTGACAGGTGTTCCCTTCGGCCAATCAGAATTTTACACGTGGAAATTTCCCATTCGTCAGGGCTGTTAACGGGTTATCCGATCCAAAATCCGACCCGATAGCTTAACGGTGTTCCATTACGGTGGATGCCACGTGTCGGTCACCCTTGACAAAAGCACTTTTGTGATGCGCGATTTATCATCATGGAAGTGGACACTTCCATGATGATAATTTTGGTAATGTCATGGAACACTTCTATGACAGCACATGTATGCCTATCTTGATTCTGTCATAAAATCGTCATGGATGTACATGCATGACAAAAAACGCGACCTACTGTGACAAACACGTATCATCACGGAAGTGTATTTTTTTTGTAGTGCATACATCCAAATTCAAATCTAAATCCGGTACAATTTGGAAAAGAAGCAATTAAATTATGGTGAAATTACGCTCTCCAGGTTGTTACGGCACACACGGTTGGTAAAACACAAACGTTTGCGATATGCACGATAATCCGAGATGGTTCATAGAGAGGAAATGTGTGCAAGCATGCACACAGTTGCCGTTTGCAAAGCATGTGCGATGTCAGACAATATCACAGACGGCACGGGCAAACTAAACGTTTGTGTTAGTTTCCTTATCGTACAAGATTCGCAACCATGAACTATTTCTGATGAAGTATGCATCGTAAACATTGCACCACAGAATAGCATGTGCGATAGTTGTCGTGTACGACGATGTTACGATGGTCCGACGTTTCGTAATCCTGTCCGACACTCGTACGACGATTATCTAATCTTCTTAACGGTGAACCGTTTGTGATGGGCCGCGCATCATACACGTTCTATAATAGTGAACCATTTGTGATGGGCCACGCATCATAAAATTAGCACCACAGAATACCGACTGCGATGGCAATGCAAGCAGAAACAAGTAGGAGTACTGTAGGGGCCCTATCCCCTGCGGTTTCTGGGTCGTGTGGGAAGGACCCCCCTATCGCCCACACTCACTTGGCAACAGTTTGAAATGTTGTCGCGGAAATGGGTTTTAAACTGTTTATTTAGGACAGACATGCACTCGTGGTGGGCGCCGCACACGGCTAAGACCATGTTGTGTGTTCTTGTGTGGTGCCACCTACCCATGTATATATAGGTGGGAGGGGAGGAGGCAGCCCCTAGGGCGGCCCAAGAGACCTGGCGGCAGCTCTAGGGTTGCTGCCTTGCCCTGCGCCCCCTTTCCTTGTAAGAAGAAGGGGGAGGATAGAAGGGGGGAGAGGGAAGGAAGAGGGAGTCCTACTCTACACTTTCCTTTCCCTCCCCTCTTTCCTTCTCCTCCTCATAGGTCCGACATGTATAGGGGCGCACCAGCCCGTGGTGTTCCCTCTCTTGGCCCATAAGGCCCATATCTTTGTCGGGGTTCCCGAAACTCCTTGTTCCGTAATACATCACCTCGTGACCAACTCCTTAGTCGTTTGCTTGCAAGCTTATGATGTGTATTACCAAGAGGGCCCAGAGATACCTCTTCGATACTCGTAGTGAAAAATCCTAATCTCGATCTATGCCAACTCAACAAACACATTCGGAGATACCTGTAGAGCATCTTTATAATCACCCATTTACATTGTGACGTTCGATAGCACACAAGGCATTCCTCCAGTATTCGGGAGTTGCATTATCTCATAGTCAAAGGAATATGTATTTGACAGGAAGAAAGCAATAGAAATAAAACTGAACGATCATTATGCTAAGCTAACGGATGGGTCTTGTCCATCACATCATTCTCCTAATGATGTGATCCCGTTATAAAATGACTACTCATGGCAATGGTTAGGAAACCTTAATTAACTATCTTTGATCAACGAGCTAGTCTAGTAGAGGCTCACTAGGGACACAATGTTTGTTTATGTATTCACACATGTATCAAGGTTTCCGATCAATACAATTCTAGCATGAATAATAAACCTTTAACATGAATAAGGAAATATAAAATAACAACTTTATTATTGCCTCTAGGGCATATTTCCTTCATTTTGCATTTATCTCTATCACAGAGCCCACCAAGGTTGATGAAGCATTTCTGGAGCCTAAGTGGATTCAAGCCATGCAAGAATAATTGCAACAATTCGAGCTCAACAATGTGTGAGAGCTTGTGAATCGTCCTAGTCCACGCAAGCACAATATCATCAACACTAAGTGGATCTACTGCAAAAAGCAAGACGAAAATGGCCAAGTGGTAAGAAATAGTGCAATTACTGTAGCACAAGGGTACACACAGGTTGAGGGTATTGATTTCGGTGAAACATTTGCACCTGTTGCTAGGCTTGAAGCTATTCATATATTGCTTGCACTAGTACATCGACGTGCTATACAAATGGTTTTTAACCCCTTTCTGCGACGGCATTTGGAACCGTCACCAAGTGAGTGTGGGCGATAGGGGGGTCCTTCCCACATGACCCAGAAACCGTCGGGGGTAGGCCCTCCTGTCACACAAAATGAGCTCGTGTGGGATCTCGTGGGGCATCGAAACCCAATTGTTTCCGTTCGTATCTACATCCCACACGGTGAATCCCAGAAAATCATTTCCGTTCGTATGTATATCACACACGGTTTTTTGTGTGGAAACATTTGTGCAAGCTGGCCTAACGCAAACAATTATCTGTCGGAAGCCATGTGTGATTGTTAGTTGATCGAACATGCCTACTTTCTAGAAACCGTGCGGGTTGTTTGAGTTCATTACCCAAGGTGTTGTCTGAGTAACCATCTGCAATAGAAAACCCCAATAAGAAGGGTAAGTAGCCTATTATTGATAATCCATGTACTAATAAAATTCATATTTCTTATAAAACACACCAGATATTTCATATCCGTATAACAGCAACCAGGATGTCATAATCGAATTACATCAGATAGCTTCGGCACTCAGTTACGCCATTACACAACAGCACCAAGTTTCACATGCAACATCAAAAACCTTTGGAAAGTAGCATCATACATGGTAAATAGACAGATGAATCTTATCTGGGAAACTACAGAAGCAGAAGGCAAATATTGAGCCTTCAGTGATGTTGAATGTCCTTGCAACTTCAGGCCAGTGGCTATGGATAATTGCCTGCCCAACCTTCATCCTCTTCAGCAAGACTTCAATATTGTACCGTGGGTTTTGAATGAATACCTTCCTCGCCTCTTGACTATGCAGGTGGTTTGAGAGGTAATCATCGGTGAACTGCTTTGAAAGTTACTGAAAACAAAGATATGCATAAATCACTGTTATAAATTTTGAAATGGCGCAAGGGGTAAAAACAAGGTAAAAGAGTTAGTACCATCCTATAGTTGATTGATGTCTTCTTCATTGTGCAAACAAAGATCTTTCTGTTATTCGTCGCAAGTTTCTTCATCCTAAAAATCTTTCTGAGTTTCTTTACTTGACTGATATTCATGGGCATCTAATTTTACCATATGCAAAATGGGTCGAACAATGGGTCTAAGCCTCTGACAACAGGACCTACATGTGCAAGACCAAATTCTAAGAAACCTAAATATTAGAATGATTCCTGCAACTGCACAATAATGTGCTGTTAGCCAAAGGACCATGCTTGAACAAACCTCGGTGGTAAACCGCAGTGTCTCCCATTGTTTCCCTATAACACACATAAGGAAGATCTTGATCAGGTTAACTGAGAGTTGCCATACTATCAGTATAATATGTATTGAGTATAGCCAAATTCGATTGGTGTCACATGCATAACAATACAAAATTGTACCCACAGCAAATGAAAATCAAATTGGAGAATTGAACCAAATAGTTAAATGGACAGCAGACCAAATGAACCAAAATAGTTAACTGAGCACGATATTGCAGAATAGAAATATGTACTAGTAGATAAGACATTTAACAAAACAAAGAATGCTTGAGAACAGTACTATGAAATGTAGCAATTGTTGGACCAAACTGTTAACTCAACATTACATTTCAGAGGACCAAACTGTTAACTAAACATCAGATTGCATATTAACATTACAAAGGACAAATCACTACAAGGCACTGGCGGTCGCCTTGAGAAAATAGCACGAACTCTATTTTAAAGTAGACAACCGCGCGGCAGTGTCAACGATGGCCTCAAAGACGAGGTGCTCCTCCAATATCTGGTGGTCGGCATGCATGGCAGCCATAACGACCTCGTGCACGCATGCGACCACATGCTACTGAGCTCCAAGTTATACTGCGTGCAAAATGGTTGTGGTGGAGCTAAATTTGAGGAAGGGGACAGTGATTTCGGAGGATGGTGTAGCGCCGTCGGTCGGGGCATGTGGGACGGGAAAGGAGGACGATGGTGTGGGTAGGGTGTGGATTACCTGACCATACTGATGAGGCCGCACATAAAGAAGAAGGGTCAGCGGCGAGGAAGTCGCGCAGCAAGAAGAAGGGTCGCCGGCGAGGAGGCGGCGCTACAAGAAGAAGGGTCACCGGCGAGGAGGCGACGCTGTAAGAAGAAGGGTAGCTGGCGAGGAGGCGGCGCTGCAAGAAGAAGGGTCGCCGGCGAGGAGGCTGAGCTGCCAATAAGTAGCAGTGAAGGTTTGAACTTGGAAAGCAAGGAGGAACAGTGGAAATGTGGCTTTTGGTGGGAGGGACGGGACAGGGAGATAGATATTTCCGCGGTGGCAAAAAAATTTCGCTCAATGCCGCGAGAAACTGACGTGCAAGTGTTGTTCAAGCGGGGGCAGTGGACTGTAGATGACGAAGCTTCCTGCGTAAGTCAGACAAGACGGTGCGCCAAGCTATTTTATATCGCATCCCACACAAGTAAACTGTTTGTGGTATACCTGATTTATTTCATTATGTTTTGAAAAAAAATGGTGTTACAGAGGGAAAGGATGGTGTTTGAATTGCTGGAACATTTACGTACAATGAACATGCAACTAGTACATGAGTGTCGTGTTTAAATTTGGAATTATTTCGGGTTCGTTTGGCATTTTATGCATTAATTGAGTTTCTAGGCATTTAATGTGCATAATACAAATTTGAACTACAAGCACATGCTCCAGTGCACCAAAGTTTGTTGAAAAATCACATGTGTGTCTATGGGTGAATTTATAGGTCCCATGCAAGAAATGAGAATGAAATTCAAACATCTGGGCGTCATGGCTTGGGCGGAAAGATTGAGAAAATTGGTTTTTTAATTCCTGTAAATCCAAAACACGCGTGAAAATCATGAACCTTTTTATGGTGTCATGACATGGCACCAACATGCTGCGGTTTTTTTTTTGCCAAATTGGGACAAGCTTTTGGTGTAAGCTTCTTGTAAACCGGAGCTTCCCTCAAGAAGGTTCGTGGTTCTGAAACGGAACGTGACACCTCCGTGTGCGAAACGACATACGTATACTGCCTTCTCCCGCCTTAATTTTTTACATAGGCATATTAGACCAAATAGAAGTATCGTACTAAATTTTGGAATTATTTCAGGTTTGTTTGGCCTTTTTTATACATTAATTGAGTTTCTAAGCATTTAATGTGCACAATTCAAATTTGAACTACAAGCACATGCTCCAGTGCACCAAAGTTGGTTGAAAAATCACATGTGTGTCCTTGGGTGAATTTCTTGGTCCCATGCAAGAAATCGGAATGAAATTCAAACATCTGGGTGTCGTGGCTCGGCCAGAAAAATTGAGAAACTTGGTTTTTTAATTCCTGTAAATCCAAAACATGCCTGAAAATCATGAAACTTGGCATGGTGTCATCACATGGCACCAACATGCCGCGGTAAATTTTTTGGCCGAATTGGGACAAGCTGTGGTGTAAGCTTGTTGCAAACCGGAGCTTCCCTCAAGAAGGCTCGTGGTTCCAAGAGGGAACATGTCACCTCCGTGTGCGAAACGACATACGTACACTGCCTTCTCCTGCCTTAATTTTTTACACGGGCAAATTAGACAAAATAGAAGTATCATGCTAAATTTTGGAATTATTCCGGATTCGTTTGGCCTTTCTTATACATTAATTGAGTTTTGGGGCATTTAATGTGCATAATTGAAATTTGAACTACAAGCACATGCTCCAGTGCAACAAAGTTGGTTGAAAAATCACATGTGTGTCCTCGAGGTTACTTTCTAGGTCCCATGCAAGAAATGAGGATGAAATTCAAACATCTACGCGTCGTGCCTCGACCGTAAAGATTGAGAAACTTCGTTTTTTAATTCCTGTAAATCCAGAACACGCCTGAAAATCATGAAACTGGACATGGTGTCATGACATGGCACCAACATGTTGCGGTAATTTTGTTGGCCGAATTGGGACAAGCTTTGGCGTAACCTTCTTGCAAAATGGAGCTTCCCTCAAGAAGGCTTGTGGTTCCGCTAGGGAACGTGACACCTCCGTGTGCGAAATGACATACGTACACTGCCTTCTCCCGCCTTAATTTTTTTACACAGGCAGATTAGATCAAATAGAAGTATCGTGCTAAAATTTGGAATTATTCCGAGATCGTTTGGCCTTTTATACATTAATTGAGTTTTTGGGCATTTAATGTGCATAATTCAAATTTGAACTATGGTTGAAAAATCACATGTGTGTCCTTGGGTGAATTCCTAGATCCCATGAAAGTAATGGGAATGAAATTCAAACATCTGGGCGTCGTGGCTCGGTCGGAAAGATTGAGAAACTTGGTTTTTTAATTTCTATAAATCCAAAACATGCCTGAAAATCATGAAACTTGGCATGGTGTCATGACATGGCACCAACATGCTGTGGTAATTTTTCTGTCCGATTTACGAAGGCACACACATTAACAATCAACAAAGTCATTTGGAACAAGTGTTGTCACATTACAAATCAGAAACACTATATTGAAACCGTTGGCGTTTTACTTACCAATTACGTGCCGCCACGTGTCCCTTTTTTTATTGGCTAGGAGGTGTCGTGCGGGGTAGCTATTTGAGTACGAGAGGCGTGTGATCAGACCCATGCACGTGCTCATCGGGAGGAGAGCCCTTTGACATCTACCCACCGCACACCTCCCTCCCAAAGTCTCCATTAATGGCGCCCGAGCCCCTATTCTACGGCGTGGCTATATGTCTCGCTGGACTGAGATTTAAGAGAAAAAAATGAAAAATCTGAAAAGAAAGTTTTGCATGGATCTTGATGTAAGATCCGACGGACCTATATAGCATCGACAAAGACTTATAGCAAGCATGATGAATATAAGGACGATGACAATGGACAATAATTGTCTTACATATTTAAGAACATAATTAAAAAAGCACATGCGGCAATGCCCGAAATACACAAGGGCAAAAGAAGAAGGAAGACAACGATCTGGCTCGCTGATCTCTACTTTCTTGATGTGTTGCTGTAGGCCGCGGGAACTAGTCTCCGCGGTGAGCGGCGATGAGCTCTTTCTTGTCCTCAAGATGTTGCTTGAGAGCATCCACAAATTCCTCCACCAGCCTTCTGTGCTTGATGCACAGCATGGCATTCTCGTCCATAAGTTTCTCGATGATGACGCAGGTCCTCTTCAACAAGGCAGTGGTCTCCTCCCGCTGCTCCGCACTTCCGACGATATTCGTCCTCAGTAGGTCACGCTTAGCAAGGAGCTTCACATTGCTCTCATTTAGTTGCCAGATGACGCCGGTAGCCTGTTCAAAAGAGTCTTTCATGTCATCCTGCAACCTCGTTGAGCTAGAGATCTGACCCATCTGACTATGGACGATCGCATACATGCGCCTGTAAGAGTCCTCACCTACCCGCGAGGCATTTTCCCTGGGCGCCGCGGTGCGGGAGGAAATCTCTGCTGCATTCACGGCCCGATGGGACATCTCTTCTTCTTCCGCGGCGCGGCCGGACCAGTCTGCTGCATCAACGGTGCGACGGGACCTCCATGCTGCTTCGGCGGCATGGCGGGACCTCTGTGCTGCTACGACCGCACGGTGGGACATGTCGGCTGCGTTCGCGGCGAGGCGGGACATCTCTTGTGCTTCCGCTTCCATGCTCTCATCTCCCTGGTGGCAGTCTCTTGACCCAAAACTCACGCTGGCCATGGCAGACGCAAGGGAATGATGATGAATGACTTGTTTGTTTTTGTGGATGAGGATTTGAGGAGGAATGTGCAGTCATCTTGAAGTAGTAGTATTTATAACCGAATACTAATACGCTCCGTTTAGGTTTTGATCGGTGTGAACAGGTTTGCACTTTGGAATGTGGCGGGACGCATGCTAAAAATTTATTGATGGTTATAAGTGCAACACTATTCCCGGAAGGTGTAACGTGGGCACGTACGCCTTCTCGGCCGCGTATGTGGCATTTGCACCATAGGGTGCACCGCAATAGGCAATGTCAGCACACGTCTTGTTCCAACAACCGTGTGCACTCGTTATTACCATCGTGCATGCTTCTTTTAATTAGAATGGGTGTGCCCGTCTAGCGCACACACATTGATCTACCTAACTGTTTCAGTTTGTTGTACCTAATCGCAAACAGTTCATCTGTGTGAAGTGTATGCCATCAATCGCAGACACTTTGATCTGGCAGACCCGTTTCTGTTCTATTGCCTAATCGCAAAAAGTTAATCCTCCGGAAGTGTATGCCCTCAATTGCACAGACCTTTATCTAGCTGCCCGTTTCTATTGTTCCTCCTCATCACAAATAGTTCATCTGAGTGAACCGTATGATGTATATCGCACACGCCTTCATCTAGCTGCCCATTTCTTTTGTTCTGCCTCATCGCAAATAGTTCATTGAACTAAACCGTATGCCCTACATAGCACACGCAACTAAAATCAGAACCGTGTTTGATGGCTCCGCTATCGCAAACGTTTTGCACCTTTTTTGACAGTTCGTTTACACCACCATTTGTGATTATTGCATCGCACACAGTTTCGTCAAAGGGTGTCTAATCATAGTGTCGCGTCAGCAACATCCCGCATTAGTGTTGCATATGCTAACCATCACAATATTCTCTTATATCAAATGGATGTGAAAAGTGCATTCCTCAATGGTAAGCTTGAGGAAGAAGTATATGTTGCTCAACCACCAGGTTTTGAGGATCCAAAGCATCCTAACAAAGTCTTCAGACTGAACAAGGCTCACTATGGCCTCAAGCAAGCCCCACGGGCTTAGTATGATACTCTGGAAGAATTCCTGGAGAAAAGGGGTTTCAAACCCGGTTCACTTGACCCTACTCTTTTCACTAAGTCTGATGATGGTGAACTGTTCATATGCCAAATATATGTTGATGATATTATCTTTGGTTGCACTAACAAGCGTTTCAATGATGAATTTGCATATATGATGCGTGCAGAATATCAGATGTCTATGATGTGAGAATTGAAATTAGTCCTTAGTCTTCAAATTCGTCAACAACCCAATGGCATCTTCATTTCTCAAGAGAAATACCTCAAAGATTGCCTGAATAAATTCGGCATGCAATACTACAAAGGCCTCAAAATTCCAATGCATACTAATGGTCAACACGACACTGACGAAAATTGTAAAGATTTCCATCAAAAGGTATATCGCTCCATCATTGGTTTGCTTCTTTACGTATGTGCATCTAGGTCTCATCTTTTGATCTATATAGATTTTCTGATTCTGATTACGCGGGAGATCATGTGGATCGCAAGTCTACATCAGGCTGAATACATTGCCACTGGTGCCTGCTGCTCACAGTTGCTATGGATGAAGCAAACCCTCAAGGACTATGTCATCAACATGAAGAAAGTCCCTCTCATCTGCGATAATGAGAGTGCTATCAAGATCGCCCACAACCCTGTGCAACATCGCAAGACGGACCATATTCAGATTCGTCACAATTTTCTTCATGTGATGAAGGGAGACATCATCATTGACCACGTGAAGACTGAAGACCAGCATGTTGATATCTTCACTAAGCCCTTGGATGAAAAGAGGTTCTGCAAGTTGCGGTGTGAGCTAAACATCCTAGAATCTTCGAATGTCCTCTAAAGTGGACACACATCCTAATGCTTATGCATATTTGATGACTTTTATGCAGAACACACGAAGTAACATTTTTCTTCAATCAATGAACACTAACCCTCTAAGTATGAAGAAATTAATGAAGAACTTGACTCTCAGAACCCTACGACAATTGTACTTGGTGTTTGAACTCATCATAGTTCCTATATGGTGGGTAACACCACCATCTCTCTATGACATTCATCAAATTTGATTTTTTGTTTTTTCGTCATTTGCAATCTTGTCAAACTTTTCAAATTCGTCATTTGAGGTTATTCTTGATAACCCACAAGTATAGGGGATCACAATAGTTTTCGAGGGTAGAGTATTCAACCCAAATTTATTGATTCGACACAAGGGGAGCCAAAGAACATTTGTAAGTATTAGCAGTTGAGTTATCAATTCAACAACACCTGGAGATTAAATATCTGCAACAAAGTTATCAGTAGCACTGTAATATGATAGTTTGATAGTGATAGCAATAGTACTAATAGTAACAATAACACTAGCAGTAGTAGTTTTGTAGCAGTTGTAACAGTAGCGATAGTAATAGTAACACAACAAAGATCAATATGTGAAAACCTCGTAGGCATTGAATTGGTGATTTCGTTGGGCAATATTCATCATATAACAGTCATAACCTAGGGCGATACAGAACTAGATCCATTTCATAAATATAATGTAGGCATGTATTTCGTAAATAGTCATACATGCTTATGGAAAAGAACTTGCATGACATCTTTTGTCCTACCCTCCCATGGAAGCAGGGTCCATAAGGAAACTAAGGGATATTAAGGCCTCCTTTTAATAGAGAACTGGAACAAAGCATTAACACATAGTGAATACGTGAAGTCCTCAAACTATGGTCATCACCAGAAAGTATCCCAATTATTGTCGCCTTGGGGTTTACGGATCATTACACATAATAGGTGCATATAACTTGCAAGATTGGATCAAGAACATAGATATAATGGTGAAAACATAAATGGTTCAAATATGAAATCATGGCACTCGGGCCCTAGTGACAAGCATTAAGCATATGAAAGTCATAGCAACATCAATCTCAGAACATAGTGGATACTAGGGATCAAGCCCTAACAAAATTGACTCGATTACATGATGAATCTCATACAACTCCTCACCGACCATCGAGCCTACGAAGGAATTACTCACTCCCGGCGGTGAGCATCATGAAATTGGTGATGGATGATGGTTGATGATGACGAAGACCAAAGACCCGCCTATCCGGAGCCCCGAACGAGCTCCAGATCTCGCCTCCCGATGAAGGCCAGGAGGTGGCGGCAGCTCCGTATCGTAAAACATGATGAAACTTCCTCTCCTATTTTTTCTTGAAAATTAGGATTTTATAGCATCGGAATTAGGGTCAGGGGAGCCTCGTGGGCCCCATTACCCACCAGGGCGCACCAGAGGGGCGTGGCACGCCCTGGTGCCTAGTGGGCAGCTGCCCCCCCTCCAATGGGTCTTGGTTCCAGTATTTTTTATTTATTCCAAAATAATTCTCCAAAAGGTTTCTTCCAATTCCGGGAAATTTTATTTCTGTACAAAAATCAACACCATGGTAGTGATGCTGAAAACAGCGCCAGTTCGGGTTAGTTTCATTCAAATCATGCAAATTAGAGTCCAAAACAAGAGAAAAGCGTTAGGAAAAGTAGATATGATGGGGACATATCAACTCCCTCAAGCTTAACCCATTGCTTGTCCTCAAGCAATTCATTTGACAAACTAAAAGTGATAAAGAAAAACTTTTACGAACTCTTTTGTTCTTGTGTCCATATATATGCTTAAATAGCACCCGGGTTTTCAGCAAAGATCATAACTAACCATGCATACGATAACTCCTAGAAATTATATTCACTCATATCAATGGCATAATCAACTAGCAAGCAATAATAAGATATCTCAAATACCAACACTTTGTCAAAATAATAATGATATAATATGATAATAATGGTATCTCGCTAGCCCTTTCTGAGACCGCAAAACATAAATGCAGAGCACCTCCAAAGTTCAAGCAGTGACTAAACATTGTAATTCATGATAGAAGAGATGCAGTCATGATGCATTCAACATTAACTATATACAATGCAGGAGGATGGCAATAGTGCTCTCAGGACTGGTGCTTGTTTGAGAAGGTGATGACTCAACATAAAAGTAAAATAACAAGAAAGTAAATAATAGTCCCTTCGAGACGGAAGCAGAGATTTGTATAGGTGCTAGAGGTCGAAGCTTAACTCAGAGATCAATATAATTTTTGGGAGGTATACCCTTCCTGTCAATGTTACGACCAAGATTTTTCAATATCTTCCATGCTAAACAAATTAGCAGCAGTTCCCAAGCAATAAAATTAAAGTTTACTCCCCCTCCACTAACAAACACAAGCCATGGCTAGCTGAATCCTCGGGTGCCCTCCATACCAACAACAGTCTGGGTGAGTTTTGTTTAATTATTTGTATTTTTGATTTCAGGACTGGGCATCCCTATTACCAGCCCCTCTCGTGCAAGGACAAGTGCATAAACACTCATCATGATAATAACCCTCTTAACATGGAAGATACCGACCACCCCATGTCGTTCCATGAGCGGTCCAGGCACACAAAATAGATGTTCATTTAAAATTTTAGAGGTGGCACATGCAAATTTACTTGGAACGGCAGGGTAATATGGCATATAGGTAGATATAGTTGACACATCATGAATAACTTTGGTTTAAGGGTTTTGATGCACAAGCAGTATTCCTGCTTAGTACATGTGAAGGCTATCAAGTAGGTTGAGAAGTGACCAACTAGAGAGCGAAAATGGTCATGATCATGCATTATGAATGATCAACATTGAGTACTAGCATGAGTAGGATATAAACACCATGAACATAAATATCGTGGAGGCTATGTTGATTTTGATTCAACTATATGCGTGAACATGTGCCAAGTCAAGCCACTTGAAACATTCAGAGGAGGATACCATATCATCACACTACATCACAATCATTTTAATGCATGTTGACACTCAACATAAATCGTTATCCACTCCTAGCTACTTAAGCTTGGCATGAACAACTATAATCTCGAATTGTCATTGCAAGCATGTTTAATCATAATATGCTGAACAATGGATACTAAGTTAAACATATTTACAAAAATAAGAACAAGTTGAGTTCATACCCGCTTTTCCCTGCCACAGTCACTTCATCAAATATCGTCATTATTGTCTTTCACTTGCACGACCAAATGATGTGAAAATAATAATAGTGCAAGAGTGCCATGTACTAAGCTGGAATCTGCAACATATTATTCGTAGGAGAAGATAGAATAATATGGGCTCTTTTTTAGATCAATAATAAGGCATATATGAGAGCCACTCAACATTTTCATTGTGGTCTTCTCCTTAGTACGACTCAACAAAACAAAAGAGAATTTCATAGAAACACACTGAAATATTTTTGGAGTTTTTTATTTTTCTTAAAGAAAGCAAATTAAAGAAAGAAAAACGAAAACAAGAAAAACTTTTTACATGAGAAAGCTCCCAACAAAGAAAATAAGAAATGGGAAATCTTTTTGGGTCTTCTTTTTAATACTACAAAGCAAATTAAAGAAAGAAAAACGAAAACAAGAAAAACTTTTTACATGAGAAAGCTCCCAACAAACAAAATAAGAAATGGGAAATCTTTTTTGGTCTTATTTTTAATACTACAAATAAGTTAAACTAGAAAGAAGAACCGAAAAGAAGCAAGAAATATTTGTGGGTTTTCTCAAAGTTTTTCAAACACACAAGAAGAAAGCGAGAAAATAAAATTTAGGATGGATAATACGATGAAAATGTGTGAATACCGACAACTAGAATTAAGTGTGTGAACATGAATGTAATGTCGGTGGAAATACGTACTCCCCCCAAGCTTAGGCTTTTGGCCTAGCTTGGTAATCACCATCCATAGTAGTCGTCCGGTCCCATGTGAAAGTGTTGAGGCGGCGGCACCTGAGTGTCCCACTCCTGGGGCTCCTCGTCTGCCGCTACCTGGTTGTTCCGGTAGGCAAAAATGTCCACTGGTAGGATGGTATACCCGTTCCTGGCAATAGAATCAAACAAAGCAGGTGTAGGCAACGGGATAATATCACAGGTTTTCTCACAAAATACCAAGTAACAAATATGGTTAAAAGAATCGGCAGCATCAATAAAGTGGTGGTCCATCATTGCCTGGTGATCTAGATAAACTCTAGGCAAAGGATAGTCATGGTGGCGTATCTGAACATTAAAACACCTCGCTAAGCGAGTGGCATAAATACCGCCGTGGATTTTACCCTTAGTTTGGTTAATGTGCAGACGACATGCAATAATAGCCCCTAGGTTAAATGTGTGATCATTGTGAAGTGCAGGACGTAAAACAATGAGGTCAGGAGCACTAAGTATACTGCCCTTCTCTCTAGCAGTCAAACACATCATGATAAATAAAGCAAAGTAATGCACAGAAGGAAACTAGAGACTAGTGGTTGTGGCTTTCGACACGCCCCTTTCCACACCCACTGTCAAAGTGAGGAGGAAGTCCTCAAACTCTACCAGCCTAGGCTGTCTTAATTCCCCATCAGAGGGAATTAGGCATATCTCACAAAATTCTATGAGCGGTATCTGACGGGTTTTAGAATATAAATTAAACCGCACTGCAGGAGGTTCATGCCTATTCAAGAAATATAGTTTTTGCACAAATGAGTTCGTGAGGGTATGGTGTTGGTCACACTCATCTGAGGAAGTTGGTAAGTCCGGCATTTACAATGAATTGCGCGAATTGTTGGTGGAATCTAGCTTCTTCCATGAAGGCAATGTGTGGCCATTTACACGGCCGGACCTTCATCCATCGCGGAGTGTTGATGTCACCAGTTGAGGATTCACCGGTGGCTCCCTTGGCATTCTTCTTAGATAAACTCCTTCGAAAAAGGTCCATCTTCCTAAGAACAAATTGTTGAAATTTTTGGGCCACACAATTTTGTCAACAAAACTTCACAGATTGATAACAACTACTCATATGGATGTCTAGAGGCTATGTCAAGCATTCAAACTACTTGGAACTCAAAGAATTCAACATGCAATCTCATTTACAGCAGCACCAAGAGTAGCTAATTACACAAAAGATAAACCATTAGAACAAAAACTAATTGGAGAAATGGAGGAGTCACATACCAAGTAGCAATCTGATGTCGCTTGAAGCTACGTTAGTATTTCCCCAAAGTGGAAGGGATGATGCAGCACCGCGACAGTAGGTATTTCCCTTAGATATGAAACCAAGGTTATAGAACCAGTAGGAGAACCAAGCAACACAACCTAAACAACCCCTGCACACAAATAACAACACCTCGCAACCTGACGTATTAAAGGGGTTGACAATCCCTTTCGGGTAATGGTGCCAGAAATCGGCACGTGACGGTAAAAAGGTTGTAAATATTGATAGATCGAACACGAAATAAATAAATAAAGATAAATTGAAGCAAGATATTTTTGGGTTTTTGGTTTAATAGATCTGAGAATAAAAGCAAATAAGCATAGATCGCAAAGGAAAATAATATGAGAAAGAGACCCGGGGCTGTAGGTTTCACTAGTGGCTTCTCTCGAGAAGGATAACAAATGGTGGGTGAACAAATTACTATTGAGCAATTGATAGAACCTCAAATAATTATGACGATATCCAGGCAATGATCATTACATAGGCATCACATCCAAGATTAGTAGACCGACTCCTGCCTGCATCTACTACTATTACTCCACACATCAACCTCTATCCAGCATGCATCTAGTGTATTAAGTTCATGGAAAAATGGAGTAATGCAATAAGAACGACGACATGATGTAGACAAGATATGTTATCTATTGCGTTAGATATAGATCCCATATTTTTATCCTTAGTAGCAATGATACATACGTGTCGGTTCCCCTTCTGTTACTGGGATCAAGCACCGTAAGATCGAGCCCACTACCGGGCACCTCTTCACATTGCAAGATAAATAGATCAAGTTGGCCAAACAAAACCCAAATATCAGAGAAGAAATATGAGGCTATAAGAGATCATGCATAAAAGAGATCAAAGAAACTGAAATACTTTCATGGATATAAAAAGATATGACTGATCATAAACTCAAAGTTCATCGGATCCCAACAGACACACCGCAAAAGAGTTACATCATATGGATCTCCAAGAGACCATTGTATTGAGAATCAAGAGAGAGAGATGAAGCCATCTAGCTACTAACTACAGACCCAAAGGTCTACAATGAACTACTCACGCATCATCGGAGAGGCACCAATGGAGGTGGTGAACCTCATCTGAGATATTGTCTAGATTGGATCTGCTGGTTCTGGACTCTGCGGTGGCTGGATGAATATTTCGTCGACTGCCCTAGGGTTCTGGGATTTTTGGGGTATTTATACAACAAAGAGGCGGTCCAGGGGGGGGTACCCGAGGTGGGCACAATCCACCAGGGCGCGCTTGGGCCTCCTGGCACGCCTTGGTGGGTTGACCCCTCCTCGGGACTCCCCCAGGTGCAACCAGGGCCCAACTTCTTCCTTTTGGTCCGTAAAAAATCATCGTAAAGTTTTGTGGCATTTGGACTCCGTTTAATATTGATTTCCTGCGATGTAAAAGACATGGAAAAAACAGCAACTGGCACTTGGCACTATTTCAATAGGTTAGTACCAAAAAGTTATATAAAATGACTATAAAATGATTATAAAACATCCACGATTGATAATAAAACAGCATGGAACAATCAAAAATTATAGATACGTTGGAGACGTATCACAATCCCACAAACCAGTTTCGGAAACGGAGCTTCAAGAAAAGAGATCAAAATCCGCGAGTTTGAGAGCAAGAGCACAAGAGAGATGGAGTGATTTTTTTCTAGAGGTAGGTGGTCATATGGGCTAAAGGGATAAGTGATGGGGGGCCTCGTGGGGCCCACTACCCACCAGGGCGCGTTTGGGGTAGCCGGCATGCCCTAGTGCCTAGTGCGCACCAGGGGCAGCCCCCCTGTGATGTTATTTATAACAAAAATTCTTAAGTATTTAGAAAAACATCATGTCAAAATTTTAGGTCATTCTGAGTACTTTTATTTTTGGGCGCTTTTTTATTGCACAGAAAATTCAGAAAACAGGATAAACATGGCATTTTATTGTACTTAACAAAAATAATAGAAAACAAAAGGTGGGTACAGAGGGTTGTGCCTACTAAATTCATCGACCACATGTCTCTCAAAAGTAATCCATTAATAAGGTTGATCAAGTCTTATTGACAACCACTTTCGATTAACACGAACCCGAAGAACTTTTGTAGAACACTAAGTTCCCTCAACGGGGGTAAGCATCTCCCCAACAATGAGTGTTTCATATTTCTTTTTGGAAGTAGGTAGAGGGAGTTGAAAGCTTCCAATAGTAATTGTCGGAGATTTTTCATTAACATTAATACCATTCACTTGAAATAGTTTCTTCGGAAAGTGCACCTTATGCTCATTACCATTGATATGAAAAGTGACTTTGCTTTTATTGCAATCAATAACAGCCCCTGCGGTATTCAAAAAAGGTCCACCAAGGATAATCGATATGTTGTCGTCCTCGGGCATCTCAAGTATAACAAAGTCTGTTAAGATAGTAACATTTGCAACAACAACAGGCACCGATGTCTACTACACAACCTTCTTCTTGTAGACGTTGTTGGGCCTCCAAGTGCAGAGGTTTATAGGACAGTAGAAAATTTCCCGCAAGTGGATGACCTAAGGTTTTATCAATCCGTGGGAGGCGTAGAATGAAGATGGTCTATCTCAATCAACCCTGCAACCAAATAACAAAGAGTCTCTTGTGTCCCCAACACACCCAATACAATGGTAAATTGTATAGGTGCACTAGTTCGGCGAAGAGATGGTGATACAAGTGCAATATGGATGGTGGATATAGGTTTTTATAATCTGAAATTATAAAAACAGCAAGGTAACTAATGATAAAAGTGAGCGAAAATGGTATTGCAATGCGTTGAAACAAGACCTAGGGTTCATACTTTCACTAGTGCAAGTTCTCTCAACAATAATAACATCATTAGATCATATAACAATCCCTCAACATGCAACAAAGAATCACTTGAAAGTCACTAATAGCGGAGAACAAACGAAGTGATTCTTGTAGGGTACGAAACAACCTCAAAGTTATTCCTTCCGATCAATCCATTGGGCTATTCCTATAAGTTTCACAAACAGCCCTAAAGTTCGTAGTAAAATAACACCTTAAGACACAAGTCAACCAAAACCTTAATGTCACCTAGATACTCCAATGTCACCTCAAGTATCCGTGGGTATGATTATACGATATGCATCACACAATCTCATATTCATCTATTCAACCAACACAAAGAACTTCAAAGAGTGCCACAAAGTTTCTACTGGAGAGTCAAGACGAGAAGTGTGCCAACCCCTATGCATAAGTTCACAAGGTCACAGAACTCGCAAGTTGATCACCAAAACACACATCAAGTGGATCACATGAATATCCCATTGTCACCACAGATAAGCACATGCAATCCATACATCAAGTGTTCTCAAATCCTTAAAGACCCAATCCGATAAGATAACTTCAAAGGGAAAACACAATTCATCACAAGGAGATAGAGGGGTAGAATCATCATAAGATACAACTATAATAGCAATTATCGCGGTACATAAAGATCGTGCCATATCAAGAACACGAGAGAGAGAGAGAGATCAAACACATAGCTACTGGTACATACCCTTAGCCTCGAGGGTGAACTACTCCCTCCTCGTCATTGAGAGTGCCGGGATGATGAAGAAGGCTACCGGTGATGGATCCCCCCTCCGGCAGGGTGCCGGAACAGGGCCCCGATTGGTTTTTGGTGGCTATAGAGGCTTGCGACGGTGGAACTCCTGATCTAGGTTTCTTTTCGGGGGTTTCTGTATTTATAGGAATTTTTGGCATCGGTTTCACGTCAGGGGGATCTCCGAGTCGTCCATGAGATAGGGGGGTGAGCCCAGGGGGTAGGGTGCACCCTCCACCCTCGTGGATGACTCGGGACTCTTCTGGACTAACTCTTTTAGTTCGGGGGCTTCTTTTGGTCCATAAAAAATCATCAAAAATTGGCACATCAATTGGACTCCGTTTGCTATTCCTTTTCTGTAAAACTCAAAAACAAGGAAAAAAACAAAAACTAGCACTGGGCTTTAGATTAATAGGTTAGTCCCAAAAATCATATAAAATAGCATATAAATGCATATAAAACATCCAAGATGGATAATATAATAGCATGGAACAATCAAAAATTATAGATACGTTGGAGACGTATCAAGCATCCCCAAGCTTAATTCCTGCTCGCCCTCGAGTAGGTAAATGATAAAAACAGAATTTTTGATGTGGAATGCTACCTAACATATTTATCCATGTAATTCTCTTTATTGTGGCAAGAATATTCAGATCCATAAGATTCAAAACAAAAGTTTAGTATTGACATAAAAATAATAATACTTCAGGCATACTAACAAGGCAATTATGTCTTCTCAAAATAACATGGCTAAAGAAAGCTTGTCCCTACAAAATCATAGTGTGGCTATGCTCCATCTTCATCAAACAAAATATTCAAATCATGCACAACCTCGATGACAAGCCAAGCAATTGTTTCATACTTTTGATATTTCTCAAACGTTTTCAACTTTTAGGCAATACATGAGCATGAGCCATGGACATAGCACAATAGGTGGAATAGACGGTGGTTGTGGAGAAGACAAAAAGAAGGAGATAGTCTCACATCAACTAGGCGTATCAATGGGCTATGGAGAGGCCCATTGTCGGTGTCAAAACCGGCGGATCTCGGGTAGGGGGTCCCGAACTGTGTGTCTAGGCCAGATGGTAACACGAGGCAGGGGACACGATGTTTTACCCAGGTTCGGGCCCTCTTGATGGAGGTAAAACCCTACGTCTTGCTTGATTAATATTGATGATATGGGTAGTACAAGAGTAGATCTACCACGAGATCAGAGAGGCTAAACCCTAGAAGCTAGCCTATGGTATGATTGTATGTTATTGTCGTTGTCCTACGGACTAAAACCCTTCAGTTTATATAGACACCAAAGAGGGTTAGGGTTACACAAGGTCGGTTACAAAGGAGGAGATATACATATTCGTATTGCCTAGCTTGCCTTCCACGCCAAGTAGAGTCCCATCCGGACACGAGACGAAGTCTTCAATCTTGTATCTTCATAGTCTAACAGTCCGGCCAATGGAGATAGTCCGGCTGTCCGGAGACCCCCTAATCCAGGACTCCCTCAGTAGCCCCTGAACCAAGCTTCAATGACGATGAGTCCAAAGTGCATTATTGTCTTCGGCATTGCAAGGCGGGTTCCTTCTCCGAATACATCACAGAAGAATTTGAATACGAGGATAGTGTCCGACCCTGCAAAATAAGTTCCACATTCCACCATAGAGAGAATAATATTTTTGCAGATCTAATTTGCTGGTCTGTTTTGGTAGCATGATGTTATGTCATGGCTCGGTGATTATTCGAACCGTTTTTCTTCAACCAACTCCACACATAACGCGAGGCGGTTTCTTGACACGTCTTGTCAAAGCAGAGATCGTGTTCCCCCATTTACCGGATTCTCATTAATGTGGTCGTGGGTAACCCAACCGTGTCTAGGACTCCTAGATTATAGGCAAGTCCTAAACGGATACGAAGAGGACGCTTGATATTCACCCTCTTTATAAAGGGACGAGGTTTTCGCTTTTTCCCTCTCGTGCTCAATCGAACCCTTCTCCCGCCTCGAGTTCTAAAACCCAAAGCCCAGGTTAGGTGCTCCGGATCTTCAATCATGTTCAGATCCAGCCTTCAAGGCCGATGGATGCCCTCCTCCGTTATGGAAGAGGACATTAAGAAGTTGAGGGAGGCCGGATACCTGACCGCCGAGGTTTCGCATCGGCTGCCTGCTCGAGGGCAGATCGTCCCTACTCCCGAACCCAACGAGAATGTTGTGTTTGTCTCCCACTTCCTTCGAGGTCTAGGCCTCACTCTGGATCCTTTGGTCAGGGGTTTGATGTTCTATTACGGGCTAGATTTCCACGATCTAGCTCCGGACTCCTTTCTCCACATCTCGACATTTATTGTCGTGTGTGAGGCCTTCCTCCGCGTTACCCCTCACTTCGGCCTGTGGCTCAAGACCTTTGAAGTAAAGCCGAAGATGATCGAGGGGCAACATGCAGCGTGCGGAGGTGCATCAATAGGCAAGATGGCAGGAGCTCCATGGCCGAAAGGTTCCTTTCCAGAGGTGTCCGAATTATGGCAACGGGAGTGGTTTTACGTCACGGCTCCCAGAAGTGCCAAGTGGGCGGCTACCCCCGCTTTCCGCTCGGGCCCCCCACCACAACTGATGTCATGGATTAGCAGAGGTCTGAGCTGGGGTCCAGCCAAAGACGTGCCTATACTGCAAAGCCGCATCCGAGATCTCTTCGAGGGAGATTTTAATTTGGCTGTGGTAATACAAGTTATACTGGTTCGTCAAGTCCAGCCTTGCAGACGCCGGCCCCTTCGCTTGTGGGAGTTCAACCTAGACGGACCGCATGCCATTCAAAGTTTCCTCGGCCTGACGCACGAGGAGATGTACAAGTCATTGTTCGGACCTCAAGTAGAGTGTCCGGATATTACCGAGGACGTGGGCCTGAGCAGTAACCGCGCCGCCGAACAAGTAAGAAATCCTCTGGCCGAACACATTATCTTTTATTCGTCACGAAGTTATTTCTGAGAATTTGCTTTTTGACCAGGACTGGCTAACAAAGGCAAAGATTATTCGGTGTTTGGCCCCCCTCCCTGAGGGTTTGGAAAATCCGGTATTGGAAAAGATGCTCGAGGTCGCACCTTGCCCGGAGCCCTCGAAGGAAGATACCGGGGGGGGGGGGGGAATAATACGGGCGGACGCAGGCCCCCATCGCTGCCCGTTCCAACCAAGGGAATGAGAGTCTCCACGAAGGAGGACAACCGGGGGAGGAAAAGGACTGCTTCCGAGGATCCGGAAGCCGAAGCCTCCAAACGGGAGAAGAAGTCTCCCACAGAGGGTCCTGCCTCGGGGGGTGCTTTTGCCGCACAAAGTCCGCGGGGGGATCAGCCCTCCAACGAGTCGTAAGTGATCCAAAATACTTTAATAGTAAAGGTATGCTATCTTTTTCTGAGAAAATAACCACTGCATATATCTTGCAGTTCGGGCCTTAGCCCCTCTCAGATGAGCTCGTCTTCGGGGGATCTTCTTCCAGAGATGATCGAGAGCGAAACGCCTCCCCCGGACTCCTCCCCTCAAGAAGCGGGTGACCCTGAGGTGTCGTCACGGAGGGCCTCTCCGGATCCAGTGAGGCCAGAAGATAATCCCAGAGATCCCCGAAGTCCCCAGCGTCCGGCTCCCAAAGAGAGCAGACAAAAGAGTCCGGCACCGTCTGGTGTGCGGTCGGACATTCTGAGGGAGTTGGTGGGGCGAGCGGCCATCTTAGAAGAACACCGTATGCTGATGGGTACGGTGATGGAGTGAATCTCGTCCGCCGAAAGCGGATTACATGAAGCCTTTATGAGTCTACTGACAGGCTTTGAGGTACATGAGATAATATGTGATAGTACTGCACATGTTAGGTGTGCCCCGTGTAGATAGTAGCCCTTGAGACTCTGGTTGTCGTCAAGAACGGCGGCGAACAGAGGATCATATTCCCAGGCAATAACCAGACTGCCCCTATGTGCAGGTGGTGGAAGCTCCGGTGGCTAGCCGGACTAGTGAGTTTTCCAAATTAAAATGACAACTGGATGCGGCAGACGCCGACATCGAGCTTGTTAACAAGAGGCTTGACGAGGCACAGGGTAAGTGTTATTATCTAGTGAACGCCACATAGTAAGAGCAGCATGATGCCAGTATCTTTAATATGTTGTGACTGCAGATGGAGCTGCCACCATGGAAACCTTGCGGGCAGAACTTGCCCGAGCCAAGGAACAAGCGAGGATTAGTAATGCCGCTACTTTGAAGGCGGCCGAAGAGTTGAAAGCCGAGAAGGGCGCACATTGCGAGAGACAAGAGAAGATGGCCAAGATGGCCGTAGAATTAAAAGACACTGCCGACCGTTGCCGGGTCCTTGAAAAAGAAAACCGAGCGAAGGCAACGGACCTTGAGAAGGCCACGGCGGCGGACAAAGACACCTGTTCTGCTATGAGAGCAAAGGAGGAGCTGCGGGAAGCCGGGGATATTGCGGCTGGGAAACCTTTCATGTTACGGAGGAAGTTCGGAGATCCATGGTATGCCCCTCTGGATCGGCTGTGGAGTTCGGCAGATGCGTATATGGATTTGACGGCGAGCGCTGCCGATGCGGCCAAGTACTTCCAAGGTCAGACAGATCGTGAAGTGGACAAGCTGTTCTGGTCGCAATTCCACATTCCAGAGCGTCCGCTTTCATTGACTGACCAGCTAGCCGAATGGGCCGAACTGAATAGGTTGTCCGGACTCGCCATGAGGTCTGTTGTGGATCAGCTATGGCCGGAAAAGCCAAAGCCGAACAGCTATTTCAGCTTAGTGCAGCAGTTCCTTGGTGTGGTGCCGCGCATTGATGCGATGAAGAGGTCGGCGTGCATAGAAGGCTCGCGGATGGCCCTTGCCCGTGTTAAAGCATACTGCGCGGAGATGGACGCTACCACTGTTGCGGCGGAGGGTTCGGCCATAGTCCGAGTGGCTGCCGAGCATTATTTCGAGGATGTTCTCGAGGGTGCTCGTTTGATAGAGGCCTAGTGCTCAAAGAATATTATGTTTGAGTGATATGTATTATCATTGTAAACACAATGCTTTTATGAAGTTTTTATAAGGCTATGTTTATACTTTTGCCTGAAAGTAGTATGATGCCTCCTGTGCGGCCGTTTATGTATACATGTGTATAACCTGAAAGATTGCGCCGTCGGCTTCAACCCCCACGCATATAATGCGGAGGTGCTCGCAAAAAACGTGTGTTCACACTTAACCCAACGTCTTGGTCCTATTAAGGAGGTGATAGCGTAGCGAGCGAGGCAACCGAACTATAATGCTTTAACACTTTCACTTAGCCATAGGAGTTTGACAGTGGGGCTACTAGATAGCCCCTGGTGGCTCCGCACTCTCCCGATCGCAGGGTGCGTACATGCCTGGCCAGAAAACGGCCCTTCATTAAGGCGGAGGAATTCTAACATTCCGATAGGTCATCGAGTGGTTGACCAGTCTCAGGCTATATCATGACAGTCAGTTTTCGGCTTTCTCTACTAAGGTGCTCGTCCGGATGAACCAGGGCACAATCGCAGTAGTTCTCCTGGTGCTACCTTAGCTGATAAAGCGGAACGTAAGGCACCAAAACACAGGAGCCGGGCAAACCCAACATTTGACCAAAGACAATGATTCGGAGCTGATGCATATAAGGCCAAACTTGCGACGCCGAACACTCCCTAAGGTATTTGGTCTTTATGGTATAAACTGGGCCTAAATAGTGCCCTTTGTAAGAAGCCCCTTGTGTCCAGGTACGTGCATTATTCTGACGTGGCCACATGCCAAGACGTCAGCATCCTTCTCAACTGTGCTGAGAATTCGGTGGATATGTATCCACAAGAGACAATAAAAAAGGTTTACGCAGGGTCTTAATCTAACAAGAATCCTTGGAGCGGGTCCCCGCTTCATGTCTGTGCCTGTGTCTCCATTGTGCCGTATCCTGGACGGGTGTAGCACGATGATCATCTGTAAAAGAGAGGAACTTAGGTGAAAAAGTTGTCGTGCAAAAAGATAGTTTTTAAAGAAACCATGTATAATTCAAGATGAGTAAAAATTGCCACTTGTCTACGCGCGTTGAGCCCCTTGTATTTGTAATAGGGGCATGACCATTGATCCGGTATGAATTACATATAGCTGCGCCGGACTCGTCTAACCGTGTCCGAGGTCTTGACGACCTGTTAAATGCTTTAGTTGGTGAGGCCGTTTTTAGTGTGCGGCTGCCAAGGCAGCCGCACTCTCTTCGGCGCGCAAAGATCGCTTAATACTTTTGTTTACTGTAATGATGCCACGTGGGCCGGGCATCTTGAGTGTAAGGGAAGTGTAGTGCGGTATTGCATTAAAGCGAGCGAAAGCTTCGCGTCCGAGTAGTGCTTGATAGCCACTTTGGAATGGAGCGATGTTGAAGTTTAAATGTTTGCTACGGAAGTTATCGGGGAAGCCGAATATACCTTTAGTAGCAGGGAGCCCGTGAAATGAGCCCCTGGGCCTGGCGTTACTCCTTTAAAGGTAGTATTGCTATGGCAAATTTTTGTTGGGCTATCCCCATTTCGCAGATTGTGTCCTGGTATATCAGGTTTAGACTGCTGCCACCGTCCATCAGGACTCGTGTGAAGTGGTATCCGTCAATTATTGGGTCTAATACCAGGGCAGCCTATCCTACATGCCGGATACTTGCTGAGTAATCACAATGGTCGAAAGTGATCGGTTGGGACGACCAGTGGCAGGACTCCGCGGTGATAGGCCCTTGGGCATATTTTTCTGGGAGTGCCGTTTTGTTTCTTCCTTTGATCACGTGTAACACGTTTACTGTTTTGACTTCTGGTGGAAATTTCTTTTGTTCCCCAGTGTCTTGCTTGAGAGGCTCATCCTCGTCTTCGCTTGGTGTATCCTCCCCCTTGTGTACGGCGTTGAGCTTGCCAGACTGCTTGAAGACCCAACATTCTCTATGGGTATGATTAGCGGGTTTACCAGGGGTGCTATGGATCTGACATATTTTGTCCATAATTTTGTTTAGGCTGGACAGTTCGTCTCTGGCGCCTTTAGAGGGTGGCTTTTGCTGACCTGGCCGAGAGCTTTTGAATCCGGTGTTTACTGCCGTGCTCTTCCTGATGTCTTCTTTATTCTGGCGTTTGTTATTGTTTTTGCGCCATGATTTCCCGTTTCCATCTCTAACTTCAGATGTACTGGGGTCACTGGTGCTGCATCTGGCTAGCCAGCTGTCCTCACCCGCACAAAAGCGGGTCATGAGGCTTGTTAATGCTGCCATTGTTCTCAGCTTTTCTTGGCCGAGGTGTCTGGCAAGCCATTCGTCACGGATGCTATGCTTAAAAGCTGCCAAGGCTTCGGCGTTCGGACAGTCGACAATTTGGTTCTTTTTAGTAAGAAACACGTTCCAAAGTTTTCGGGCTGACTCTCCGGGCTGTTGAGTTATATGGCTCAAATCGTCCGTGTCCGGAGGTCGGACATAAGTCCCTTGAAAATTTGCCCGAAAAGCGTCTTCGAGCTCTTCCTAGCTTCCAATGGAGTTTTCGGGGAGGCTTTTAAGCCAGTGACGAGCTGGCCCTTTGAGCTTGAGGGGTAAGTACTTGATGGCGTGGAGATCATCTCCTCGAGCCATATGGATATGGAGGATATAGTCCTCAATCCAGACCCCAGGGTCTATTGTTCCGTCGTATGCCTCTATGTTTACGGGTTTGAATCCCTCTGGAAATTCATGGTCCAGCACCTCATCGGTGAAACATAGGGGGTGTGTGGCACCCCTGTATCTGGGTGTACCGCATTGTTCAGATGTTTGTTGTGTTACATTGTATGCTGGGGCGCGCTTGCGTGGTCCATAGATGGATCTGGTTGCGCCGTCCTTTTGGTGCGAGCCCTCGCGTGGATCGCGTATTGTCTTGTGAGTGGCATTGTTTGCCGCTCTATGTTGGCCGTGAGGTCGTCTATCCGGCCAGGTGGTTGTTTTGATGTTTGGTTGTGGTGGGTCTGAGGCCTCCTCATCGAATTCAGGTAGCAACTTCCGCTTTTGGTAGCTCTTGGTGGGGTAATTGTCGTCGTACTTCGCTGATGTGTTGAGTACTTTACTCCATCTGATTTGGAGTGTGTCCTGCGCAGCCTTGAGCCTTTGCTTCTGCTTTTTCAGACTCCTCGCGGTGGCAACAAGCCTTTGACGAGCATGCTGCTGCTCCGGGTGCCTATCCGCTGTTATGTCGTCCGGACTATTATCTTTGACAGAATTGGTTTGTTCGGTTTGATTCTCCGTATTGCCGTGGTTCGACAGTGGTTCACCCTGCTCCAACACTGGGTCTGTATGATCGTTATTTCTGCCGAGGCGGGATTTGGGGCGGCGCTTGCACCGCCGCTTTGACTACATCTCGAGGGAACAAGCCTTCAGTGCGTCCTTCCATTCCGCGTCGTCATCTTCTTTTGGTGTGTCCACCATGTATACGTCATGTGATGAAGTGGACGTCCAGCGCCCTGTGGGCGGTGGTTCCTCTTCTCCTCCTGCATCGTCATCCGTACCGTCGATGTCTTCGGAGTCAAAGTCGAGCATGTCGGTTGAGTCATCGATAGTGGCTATTAAGTGGGTGGTGGGTGGGCGTCGAATTTCTTCGTCGTCCGCATCCCAATCCTGTTGGCCATAATCCGGCCAGGGCTCTCTTGACAAAGAGAGAGACCTTAGTGAATTCAGAATGTCGCCGAAGGGACAGTGCTGAAAGATATCCGCGGCGGTGAATACCATGATCGGCACCCAATCGGATTCGATTGGCAGGGGCGCGGGCGGTTCAGAGTCAGAAAAACAATCCGGCACCTTGGAGTCACGGGCTGCGCAGAGGGTTAGGCTGGTGTTTGGCTCGATCGCCGTTGAGACTGCAGCCCCTGAGGCGGTCTCTAACCACCCGTCCTCGTTTGGCGTAGTTGGCTCCGAGCTGAAGGTCGGAGCTGATGCGGGAGCGGCCTCTGGGGTACTGTTCGGCGGCAGAGCTAGGTCATACCCATCGCGACAGTGCGGCGCGCACGGCTGTGGCTCGAATCCATCAAAGATCAAGTCTCCGCGGATGTCAGCCGTGTAGTTCAAACTTCCAAATCTGACCTGACGGCCAGGGGCGTAGCTTTCAATCTGCTCCAGATGGCCAAGCGAATTAGCCTGTAGTGCAAAGCCGCCGAATACGAAGATCTGTCCGGGGAGAAAAGTCTCACCATGGACCGCATCGCTATCGATGATAGTAGGAGTCATCAAGCCTAACAGCGAGGACACAGAGGAACTCTCAATGAAAGCACCAATGTCGGTGTCAAAACCGGTGGATCTCGGGTAGGGGGTCCCGAACTGTGCGTCTAGGCTGGATGGTAACATGAGGCAGGGGACACGATGTTTTACCCAGGTTTGGGCCCTCTTGATGGAGGTAAAACCCTACGTCCTGCTTGATTAATATTGATGATATGGGTAGTACAAGAGTAGATCTACCACGAGATCAGAGAGGCTAAACCCTAGAAGCTAGCCTATGGTATGATTGTATGTTATTGTTGTTGTCCTACGGACTAAAACCCTTCGGTTTATATAGACACCGAAGAGGGTTAGGGTTACACAAGGTCGGTTACAAAGGAGGAGATATCCATATTCGTATTGCCTAGCTTGCCTTCCACGCCAAGTAGAGTCCCATCCGGACACGAGATGAAGTCTTCAATCTTGTATCTTCATAGTCTAACAGTCTGGCCAATGGAGATAGTCCGGCTGTCCGGAGACCCCCTAATCCAGGACTCCCTCACCCATCAATAGATATCAATGTGAGTGAGTAGGGATTGCCATGCAACGGATGCACTAGAGCTATAAGTATATGAAAGCTCAAAAAGAAAACTAAGTGGGTGTGCATCAAATTTGCTTGCTCATGAAGACCCAGGGCATTTGAGGAAGCCCATCGTTGGAATATACAAGCAAAGTTCTATAATTAAAAATTTCCACAAGTATATGAAAGTGACAACATAGGAGACTCTCTATCATGAAGATCACGGTGCTACTTTGAAGCATAAGTGTGGTAAAAGGATAGTAGCATTGCCCCTTCTCTCTTTTTTCTGTTTTTTTGGGCCTTCTCATTTTTTGCCTTTCTCTCTTTTTTTATTTCCTCACATGGGACAATGCCTTAACAATGAAGATCATCACACTTTTATTTACTTACAACTCAAGAATTACAACTCGATACTTAGAACAAAATATGACTCTATATGAATGCCTCCGGCAGTGTACCGGGAAGTGCAATGAATCAAGAGTGACATGTATGAAAGAATTATGATCGGTAGCTTTGCCACAAATATGATGTCAACTACATGATCATGCAAAGCAATATGACACTGATTAAGCGTGTCATAATAAACGAAATGGTGGAAAGTTGCATGGCAATATATCTTGGAAT
This sequence comes from Triticum urartu, assembly GCF_056163025.1. NCBI lineage: Eukaryota > Viridiplantae > Streptophyta > Magnoliopsida > Poales > Poaceae > Triticum > Triticum urartu. The sequence continues at coordinate 421,361,478 of NC_141877.1, read as the reverse complement.
GGCTATGGAAATGCCATAATAGGTAGGTATGGTGGCTGTTTTGAGGAAGGTATATGGTGGGTTTATGGTACCAATGAAAGTTGTGCAGTACTAGAGAGGCTAGCAATGGTGGAAGGATGAGAGTGCGTATAATCCATGGATTCAACATTACTCATAAAGAACTCACATACTTATTGCAAAAGTATATTAGCTATCGAAACAAAGTACTATGCGCATGCTCCTAGGGGGATAGATTGGTAGGAAAAGATCATCCCTCATCCCCAACCGCCACTCATAAGGAAGACAATAAAAAATGTCTCATGCTCCAACTTCGTTACATAATGGTTCACCATATGTGCATGCTACGGGACTCACAAACCTTAACACAAGTATTTCCCAAATTCACAACTACTCACTAGCATGACTCTAATATCTCCATCTTCATATCTCAAAACAATCATAAGGGATCAGACTTCTCATAGTATTCAATGCACTTTATATGAAAGTTTTTATTATATCCCTCTTGGATGCCCATCATATTAGGACTAAATTTATAACCAAAGCAAATTACCATGCTGTTTAAGACTCTCAAAATAATATAAGCGAAGCATGAGACTTCATCTATTTCTTCAAAATAAAACCACTGCCATGCTCTAAAAAGATATAAGTGAAGCACTAGAGAAAATGACAAACTACTCTAAAAGATATAAGTGAAGATCAATGAGTAGTCAAATAATTATGTAACTATGTGAAGACTCCTTCTCTTAAATAAAATTTCAGATCTTAAGTGCTTTATTCAAACAGCAAGCAAAACTAAATAAAATGGCATTGCAAGGATAGCACATATCATGTCAAGAAGCAAAAACTTAGGCTCAACCAAAATTGACCGATAATTGTTGAAGAAGAAAGGCAGGATGCCTACCGGGGCATCCTCAAGCTTAGATGCTTGAGACTTCTTGAAATATTAACTTAGGATGCCTTGGGCATCGCCAAGCTTGAGCTTTTGTGTCTCCTTTATTCGTTTCATATTTAATACTCCTATGCTCAAATAGAATCATTAAACAAGCAAACATATGCAAACAAAACAGCAATCTGTCTAAACAATATAGTCTATAAAGAATGCAAGAGCAATCATACTTCTTTAACTCCAAAAATTCTAAAACATTACCACACTGAAGATAATTTGTTGTTACTCATTGTGTGAAAATTTCAAGATTTTATCATGTTCTGACTATTCATCAATATTCAAAACATAACAGCAAATTTTTGTTTTCAAAATAGCAACATATAGACTTGTACAATAAGCATGGTAAAGACTATACTTGACCTTTTTATTGAACTAAAAGATGCAAAACATTAATCTAAATAACAGAAAGCAAATCCTAATAAAATAAAATGACGCTCCAAGAAAAACACATATCATGTGGTGAATAAAAATATAGCCTCAAGTAAAGTTACTGATGAATGAAGACGAAAGAGGTGATGCCATCTGGGGCATCCCCAAGCTTAGGCTCTTGGTTGTCCTTGAATATTACCTTGGGGTGCCTTGGGCATCCCCAATCTTAGGCTCTTTCCACTCCCTATTCCGTAGTTCATCGAATCTTTAAAACTTGAAACTTCACAACACAAAACTCAACAGAAAATCTAATAAGCTCCGTTAGTATAAGAAAATAAATCACCAATTTTGGTACTATTGTGAACTGATTCTTTATTTATATTGGTGTAATTTCTACTGTATTCCAACTTCTCCATGGTTCATAGCCTTCGATATTACTCATAGATTCATCAAAATAAGCAAACAACACATAGAAACAGAATCTGTCGAAAACAGAACAATCTGTAGCAATCTGGATATTTCGAATACTTATGTAACTCAAAAAATCCCTAGAAATTAGGAAGTCCTAGGAAATTTATTTATTAATCTTCTGCAAAAAGAATCAGTATTTTATCGCGCTTCTGTTAAAAATGAGAATTGTTTACCTGAGTGCAAAAGTTTGTATTTTTCAGCAAGATCAAATCAACTATCACCGTAAGGCCTCCCAAAGGTCTTACTTGGCACTTTATTCAAACAAAAGCTATAGAACATGATTACTGATGTAGCTAAATCATGTGGCCACACAAAAACAGTAGGGTAAATATTGGGTTGTCTCCCAACAATCGCTTTTCTTTAATGCCTTTTTAGCTAGGCATGACAATTTCAATGATGCTGTCATAAAACATAGGAATTGAAACATAAAGAGAGCATCATGAAGAATATGAATAGAACATTTAATTCTAACCCACTTCCTATGCATAGGGATTTTGTGAGCAAACAATTTATGGGAACAAGAATCAACTAGCATAGGAAAGCAAAACAAGCATAACTTCAAGATTTTAAGCACATAGAGAGGAAACTTGATATTATTGCAATTCCTACGAGCATATATTCCTCCCTCATAATAATTTTTAGTAGAATCATGAATGAATTCAAAAATATAACCATCACATAAATAATTCTTTTCATGATCTACAAGCATAGAATTTTTACTACTCTCCACATAAGCAAAATTCTTCTCATTCGAAATAGTGGGAGCAAATTCAACAAAATAACTATCATGGGATTGAAAATTGAAATCAAGATGACAAGTTTCACCGTTATCATTATTCTCTATAGCATACGTGTCATCACAGTAAGCATCATAGATAGGAAGCATTCTTTCATCATAGTAAATTTTCTCATCAAAACTTAGGGGACAAAAAAATATCATCTTCATCAAACATAGCATCCCCAAGCTTCTGGCTTTGCATATCACTAGAATCATGGATATTCAAAGAATTCATACTAACAACATTGCAATCATGCTCATCATCCAAAGATTTAGTGCCAAACATTTTAATACATTCTTCTTCTAACACTTTGGCACAATTATTGGAATCCTTATTTTCACGAAAGACATTAAAAAGATGAAGCATATGTGGCAACCTTAATTCCATTTTTTGTAGTTTTCTTTTATAGACTAAACTAGTAATAAAACAAGAAACAAAAAGATTCGATTGCAAGATCTGAAGATATACCTTCAAGCACTCACCTCCCTGGCAACGGCGCAGAAAAGAGCTTGATGTCTACTACACAACCTTCTTCTTGTAGACGTTGTTGGGCCTCCAAGTGACGAGGTTTGTAGGACAGTAGCAAATTTCCCTCAAGTGGATGACCTAAGGTTTATCAGTCCGTGGGAGGCGTAGGATGAAGATGGTCTCTCTCAAACAACCTTGCAACCAAATAACAAAGAGTCTCTTGTGTCCCCAACACACCAAATACAATGGTAAATTGTAGAGGTGCACTAGTTCGGCGAACAAATGGTGATACAAGTGCAATATGGATGGTAGATATAGGTTTTTATAATCTGAAATTATAAAAACAGCAAGGTAACTAATGATAAAAGTGAGTGAAAATGGTATTGCAATGCGTTGAAACAAGGCCTAGGGTTCATACTTTCACTAGTGCAAGTTCTCTCAACAATAATAACATAATTAGATCATATAATAATCTCTCAACATGCAACAAAGAGTCACTCCAAAGTCACTAATAGCGGAGAACAAACGAAGAGATTATTGTAGGGTACGAAACCACCTCAAACACTACAAGAAATATGTCAACTAGTGACCTCCTGTCAGTGACCCTGGAAGAATTGGTCATAGATCTATGACCATTTCAGACCAATTGGTCAAAAGTTGTTCGGGGGGCTCCAAACCCTAAACTATATCGACCATTTTGGTCAGAAAGGTCGTAATTTTCTTACATGAATGGTCACAAAGCACACAGCACTGGTCCGCTGCCTTATTTCTAGCTGATCATGACCAATATAGATGGTCGGAACCTTGTAAATTATGGTGGATTGGTATGACTAGGCGCCACCTCATCAGTTTTGCCTATGTGTCATGTCCATGTGTCAATTTTTGCCCTAGGTTGTGAAGCAACCTATATTTCTATCATTCCCAAAATTTCCAAAAAAATCTCGTAAATTCTTTGGGTCATATCTTCATCAAATATGTAAAAATCCTTCCTTTCCTAGTTCAAAAATAATTCAACAATATTCATTTTCCTATTCTATTCACAACAACACATTATGAAGGAAGTGCTATTTATATATTCTTGATTGCCCTAGAATTTTTTTGGCACTTTTTCCTATCCAAATCATTTCCTCATGACAAAATTCAGCTCCATTTGCCAAACAAATCTTCCTTGGAGAATTTCCAAAGTTTTTGTCCACCTAGAAGCATTGTGAAGGAAGTACCACCTAGGATCCTCCTTTTGAGCTGAAAATTTGTGAAGACATTCTTCTTAGTAGATGATCATCCTCAGCCAAAACTCATGCCCATTGGCCATGTGCATTTCCCATATCGCTAATCAAACACTTGGCTTCTAATTCATCTTTGAGCATAGTTCGGTCTCCTCATGATAATCTTACTTTGTAATTTTCTTCCTAGCACCTACCTGGGGAGTGCCCAACCCACTAGACATGCCTAGGCCGCCCAGAACGCAAGGTAATGCCACGGTCACGCAGTGACCACGCGGCGGGCATGCGAGCTTACGCGCTCTAGAGTTGGGGCCCTCGGCCATCGTCCAAACCTCGATGTATCGCCACCAAACCATGTATTTCTGATTAAATAGATACTCATGTAACTAGAAATTATTTTTGGAAAAAATAACGAGCAAACTATAAGGCAACTGTAGTTCAAATTTGACCCATTTCCTATTGAATCAACGGAAATTTGTCTTTTTCACCAGAGGTGGATAATTTTTTTTAAACCCAACAATTTTGTCAATTGTGCATTAAATATGGCCTAATATTTTATAAAATTGATTAGGTCCAATTTTGCAACAAATATATGGTAGGTCCTTCACACAAAAAACTCATTTCGGGCACTCAAAAATGGAAAATGTATTTTCCATGAAAAGAAAATGAAAACTCTCTTAGCCAACATTGTTCGTAATTCCAAAATGCACCCTTGTGCACAATATGAGATCATTTGAACAAACTATGCCATGAATGTGGCCATACGATTGATCATTCAGCTTGAAAGCCATGAATCTTCACACATGATAGCTCATTTCCGAGAACACTTTTTTAAAATAATTTCCGTATTTCAAGTTTATTATTTTTCCTGGAAACTTGGTCACGTATAACGACACAATGCGAAGATTTTCCAATTTTTTGAATTTTGTATGCCCGTTTCAAAATACGGTCAAAAAGGCGGGCTTGAACGTTCCTAGCGAGTGGTTGAATCTTGGAAAACTTTTGATGTTTCTCTAATTAAATAGATACTTATGTACCTAGAAATGATTTTTGGAAAAAAAATAAAGAGCAAACTATGAGGCAGCTGCAGTTCAAATTTGACCCGCTTCCTACTGAATCGGCGGGAATTTGTCTTTTTCACCAGAGGTGGATCATAAATTTTGACACCCAACCATTTTGTCAATTGTGCATTAAATATGGCTAGTATTTTAGAAAATTGATTTGGTCCAATTTTGCAACAAATATATGGTAGGTCCTTCACAAAAAAACTCATTTTGGGCAGTCGGGAAATAAAAAATTGATTAAGACCATTTTAGATGGTCATAACGTCATCAAAGCCTGCACTTCGTTCTCATTGGTCTATGGACATGTCACGCGGATCAAGCATTAGAGACCGTCGGATACTGCCAGATCCAACGGCCCACACCCCTCATCCTCTCCGCGCCCACACCCACCCTAAAGCAGCTCCCCTCACCTACACCACATGTCATTGAGGACACTAACATGTGGGCCTAATTCCTCGCGGGCCCACCTATCAGTGGCGGAATGCCACCACTCACCCACTGCACACCACTCCTCCCCCTCTCCCCTTCTCCCCCGCACACCACTCCTCCCCCATGATCCGCAGCCCAAACCCTAACCCCTCTTCCTCCATTGGACCGCCGCTGCCACCTATGGCGGCCGATCCCGCCGCGACCTTCCCTCCCCTCCCACCTCAAGCCGCTCCTCCTCGCCTTCATGGATGACCACCTGCTCCCGCCATTCGCGCCCATTCGCCTGCTCCTCATCGCCTCACTCCTCGCCCACGGATAGCAGAGCATCTCATGGCATCCCCAGCGCGGCCAGCCTCCATCTCTGCCCCCTTCGGCTCTGCCCCCGACCTCGCCATCTTCTCCACTTTGACCACGACGCGGCAGGCGCATCCAGGCCATGCGGGCGAGACGGTGGCCGGATCCATGATGGCGAGGACATGTAGCGGTACCCTCCGGCCAAATCAGGTCCGTCTCCTCCCACAGCCGAGTCATTTTACTGGCGATTTGCCTCGCACGGTTGTGACCTCTGACCCCTTCTCATTGATTTGCTCGGGCGGCCGCCTCTCCCACCATCGACGACGCGTGCTCAACGCCGAGATCCGCTGCACCAAGGCCAAGCTCCTCGAGGAGGATCCACCCAAGCTACACGCCAGCCACGCCCCCCACCACCAGCGAATCTTCTTCGGCCCCATACATCCCCACCAGCGAAGGCGACGTCCTCACACGGATTCGCATCCTCCTCCCAAAGCAGCCATTCCTGCCGCCCGTAACTCCCTCCTCTCCTCTCCTCTCCTCTCTCTCTATCTCTCACAACTTCAGATAGATTCATTTCATAGATCAACAAGGCCTACTGATTCTGAGTTCTAATCCTTCCCTTGGTTACATATAGCCTCCATGTCCAAGTTGATGAAGCTCCTTCTCCTCAACCACGCCCGAAATGCCCCGTCTAGGTCCAGGGTGGGTACCAATCCCTCCTCCCTCCCCTATCCTCCTTTTCTTCTTCTTTTACTTTTCTACATTAATTCATCTCCTCCAACGTCTGATGTACGCGTGTATTATACCATCTCGTCTGCTTGTATTGTGTCAAGGAAATCAAGGGCATGTGGAAGAGAGAGGAGGTCCATGGAGAAGATCCTCTGCTCCACCTCCAACCCACCCTGCCTACTACTACAGGAATAGGATGCCATGGAAGGTCTTTTTTTCTGTTCGGTCCTGCTTGTGCTTGTATTCAAGCAGCCATGTGTGTATAAAAAAGCTTCAGTCTGCAGGAGTCACATGATATGTCTGTCTACTACACGGTTTGATCATTTCTGAAATCATGCTAGTTGTTTAGTCTCATCAGTTTAACAAAAAGTGCACAGTATTGCGATGCTTTACTGAATTGTAGATTTTCGTGGATGAATCTAGCTTGTTAGTTTCTGACTGAATTGTAGATGGTAGCGGGATAATCTATAATTTAGATCGCATGCTACTGTAAATCATTTTCAGATTCTCTGTTGATAGTGATTGATACGGTGAAATCTCTTCATGAACAATTGTGTGTATGCATGTGTGCCCTTAATGTGGATTGTGATTGATACAGTGATTTTGCATGCGGGTAAAAGTTTGGGATCCAAGTTTGCGTGGTTCTGAACTTCGAGCAACACTTAGAGGGCATACCAGGTAGAAAATGTCATCCAAATCACTCAAATGGAACAGTCAGCTGTGTGAACATTGCATTTAAACTTAGTTTTATATCATGTATCATGGTTGGGTGTATAGTAATCTGACTAACTAATTACAATTGATCATCTGAGACACTGTATAATGCAAGCAAATAGTTGACTTTTCTCAGTATACATGTTCAAGCATGCATCATTATTACTGTTATTAGGAGAGTCTTTTGCGTAACACAACTTGAACCATATTGCAAATGCATGGGCATGGGGTTGCATGTAATAGTTGCACACCCTATATCTGCCCTTTCAAGCATGGTCCCTTTATTCTAAAGGTCTCTTATATGAACCAAGGAATGTGATAGCCTTTTTTTCCTTTTCCTTTTTTGGCCGAGCATTGGATCAATTCTACACTTGCTTTCATACGACGAAAAAAGAATATTCATGCATTGGTTCTGGGAGGAGTGTTCTTGCTCTCATTCATAAAGTTATTGAGAATCATAGGACAACAGTAACATTAATTGTAAAGTGTTCTACGGTCTTTTGTGGTCTATGGCTGATGCGTTCATAGTAGTGGTTATCAACAGACTAGTCATAGACCTTCAAGTACATTTGATTGGTCTTTTGTCTTTCTAGCAGCATCATAGAGTATTCAGGATCTTAACTTGCCATGTTGATTTGGCTACTCAAATACAGTCTAGATTAACTACTACCTCTTAAATTCTTGCAAGATAGTTTGAGCTATTAGTTCAGATCGTGGCAAAATAGTTTTTGGAGGTGATGATCAATCTGTCATAGTATGGAATAAGCAAGCTTTTAAGCTTCTGGAAGAACTAAAGGGCCATGATGCACCGGTTAGCTTCTGTGCCGGTGAAGCTTTGTACTGAAGATGGCTTCCAAAGGTACCCGTCGTAAGCATTTCACTGCTGCATGCTTCATCATTCTTCTTTAGTTCTTGTGCCAAGCTGTCAACTAGTCTAATTCAGATTCAGTGTCGGTAACTTTGAACTGAGGACATAGCACTTTGTGTAGTTGCTCCCACGAGTAGTGATACGTCTCCAATGTATCTACTTTTCCAAACACTTTTTGGCCTTATTTTAGACTCTAACTTGCATGATTTGAATGGAACTAACCCGGACTGACGCTGTTTTCAGCAGAATTACCATGGTGTTATTTATGTGAAGGAGCAAACGTTCTCGGAATGACCTGAAACATCACGGAAACACTTTTCAAAAAATAAGAAAAATACCTGCCAAAGATGAAGGCCAGGGGGGCCACCACCTTGCCACGAGGGTGGGGGGCGCGCCCACTACCTCGTGGGCCCCCTGTTGCTTCTTCGACTCCAACTCCACCTCCATATATTGAGTTTCGATGAGAAAAAAATCAGAGAGAAGAAATCATCGCGTTTTATGATACGGAGCCGCCGCCAAGCCCTAAAACCTCTCGGGAGGGCTGATCCGGAGTCCGTTCGGGGCTCCGGAGAGGGGAATCCGTCGCCATCGTCATCATCAACCATCCTCCATCACCAATTTCATGATGCTCACCGCCGTGCGTGAGTAATTCCATCGTAGGCTTGCTCGCCGGTTATGGGTTGGATGGGATCTATCATGTAATCGAGTTAGTTTTGTTAGGGTTTGATCCCTAGTGTCCACTATGTTCTGAGATTGATGTTGCTATGACTTTGCTATGCTTAATGCTTGTCACTAGGGCCCGAGTGCCATGATTTCACATCTGAACCTATTATTCTTTCATCAATATATGAGTGTTCTTGATCATATCTTGCAAGTCTATAGTCACCTATTATGTGTTATGATCCGTTAACCCCGAAGTGACGATAATCGGGATACTTACCGGTGATGACCGTAGTTTGAGGAGTTCATGTATTCACAATGTGTTAATGCTTTGTTCCCGTTCTCTATTAAAAGGAGGCCTTAATATCCCTTAGTTTCCATAAGGACCCCGCTGCCACAGAAGGGTAGGACAAAAGATGTCATGCAAGTTCTTTTCCATAAGCACGTATGACTATGTTCGGAATACATGCCTACATTATATCAATGAACTGGAGCTAGTTCTGTGTCACCCTAGGTTATGACTGTTACATGATGAACCACATCCAGCATAATTCTGTATCACCGATCCATTGCCTACAAGCTTTCCATATATTGTTCTTCGCTTATTTACTTTTCCGTTGCTATTGTTATCATCACTACAAAATACCAAAATCATTACTTTTACTACTGTTACCTTTTGCTACCGTTACCACTACTATCATATTACTTTGCTACTAAACACTTTGCTGCTGATATTATGTTTCCAGGTGTGGTTGAGTTGACAACTCAGCTGCTAATACCTGAGAATATTATTTGTCTCCCCTTGTGTCGAATCAATAAATTTGGGTTGAATACTCTACCCTCGAAAACTGTTGCGATCCCCTATACTTGTGGGTTATCAAGACTATTTTCTGGCGTCGTTGCCGGGGAGCATAGCTCTATTCTTTGAGTCACTTGGGATATATATCTGCTTATCATTATGAAGAACTTGAGAGATCCAAAAACCAAGATCTATCCCTCAACTACGAGGGAGGTAAGGAACTGCCATCTAGCTCTGCACTTGATCACCTTTTGTTTTGAGTAAGCTTGCGACACCTACACCTGTTTCTGCTATTCGTTCTGATATGTCGCATGTTATTGATGATGCCACTTCTGCTATGCATGATACTTATGCTAAAACTACCTCTGTGCCTGATACTACTATGCCACTTAGTGCTTTTCTTGATGAACAACTTGCTGGGGCTAGAGAAATTGAAAATATTTAATCTGATGATACTGATGAAAGTGATGATGAAGAACCACTTGCCATTCCTAAGGGTTATGTTTTTGATCAAGATGCTTCTTTAGCCATTTTAGCTTGCAGAAAAAGAACTGAACTTAAAAAATTATTAGATAAATGGAGTAAGCAATCTCTAAATGCTAGAATGAAACCTGACCCTGCTTTTGCTACTTCACCTATCTTTGTTACTGATATGGATTATGAATTCTGTATTGATCCTGATATAATTACTTTGGTTGAATCTGATCCTTTTCATGGTTATGAATCTGAAAATGTTGTGGCACATCTTACTAAACTGAATGATATAGCTACCCTGTTCACTAAAGATGAGAGAACTCGCTACTTTTACATCCTTAAAATATTTCTGTTCTCGTTAAAGGGTGACGCTCAGATATGGTTTAATTCTCTTGATCTTGGTTGTGTGCGTAGTCCCCAGGATATGATTTATTACTTCTTTGCTAAATATTTCCCTGCTCATAAGAAACAAGTTGCTTTAAGGGATATATATAATTTTGTGCAAATTGAAGAAGAGAGTCTCTCACAAGCTTGGGGGAGGCTTCTCCAATTACTTAATGCTTTGCCTGATCATCCTCTTAAGAAAAATGAAATACTTGATATCTTTTATAATGGACTAACCGATGCCTCCAGAGATTACCTGGATAGTTGTGCTGGTTCTGTTTTCAGGGAAAGAACACCGGATGAAGCTGAAATTCTATTGAATAATATGTTGACAAATGAAAATAATTGGACACCTCCGGAGCCAATTCCTGAGCCTATTCCTAAACCAACTCCGAAGAGGAGGCGTATTCTATTTCTCAGTCCTGAAGATATGCAAGTGGCAAAGAAATCTATGAAAGAAAAAGGTATTAAAGCTGAAGATGTTAAGAATTTACCTCCTATCGAAGAAATACACGGTCTTAATTTACCGCCCCTTGAAGAAACATATAATCTTAATCCATTACCTACTGAAGAAACTCATGGTCTTGATAACCCAACACAGGTAGTAAAGGTAAATTCTCTCTATAGATATGATAAAGCTGTAATCCCATTTACTAAAATTGCTAGCCCATGCTTAGATGAGTTTGATAAATTTATGGCTAAGCAAGAGGATTTTAATGTTTATTTTGGTAGACAATTAAAATATAATTCAAATATGCTTGGACACTTGGGTGATTATATGGCTAATGTCAAAGGTGAACTTAAACTTATTAGTAAACATGCTTCTATGGTTACCACTCAAGTAGAACAAGTACTTAAATCTCAAAATGATTTTCTCAATGAATTGAATAGTAAAGATAATGATTATGCTGTTAGAGTGGCTACTAGAACTGGTAGAATGACTCAGGAACCTTTGTATCCTGAAGGCCACCCTAAGAGAATTGAGCAAGATTCTCAGAGAAATAATATAGATGCACCTAGTTCTTCTAAAAAGAAGAAAAAGAAAAATGATAGGACTTTGCATGCTTCTAGTGATCCTATTGTTGAAACACCTGACAATCCAAATGATATTTCTATTTCTGATGCTGAAACACAACCTGGTAATGAAACTGAAACTAATGATAATGTTAATAATAATGTTCATGATGATGCTCAACCTAGTTATGATAATGATATAGAAATTGAACCTGCTGTTGATCTTGATAACCCACAATCAAAGATTCAACGTTATAACAAGAAAACTTTGTTGCTAGGAAACATGGTAAAGAAAGAGAGCCTTGGGTTCAGAAACCCATGCCTTTTCCTCCCAAACCATCCAAGAAAAAGGATGATGAGGATTTTGAGCGCTTTGCTGAAATGATTAGACCTATCTTTTTGCGTATGTGATTAACTGATATGCTTAAAACCAATCCTTATGCTAAGTACATGAAAGATATAATTACAAATAAAAGAAAGATACCGGAAGCTGAAATTTCCACCATGCTTGCTAATTATACTTTTAAGGGTGGAATACCAAAGAAACTTGGACATCCAGGAGTACCCACTATACCATCTCTATTAAAAGAAACTATGTTAAAACTACTTTATGTGATCTTGGAGCCGGTGTTAGTGTTATGCCTCTCTCTTTATATCGTAGACTTGATTTGAATAAGTTGACACCTACTGAAATATCTTTGCAAATGGCTGATAAATCAACTGCTATACATGTCGGTATTTGTGAGGACGTGCCTGTTGTAGTTGCAAATGTTACTATTTTAACGGACTTTGTTATTCTTGACATTCCCGAGGATTATAATATGTCTATTATTCTTGGAAGAGCCTTTTTGAATACTGCAGGGGCTGTTATTGATTGCACTAAAGTCAATGTCACTTTTCATGTTAATGGTAATGAGCATCCAATACACTTTCCGAGGAAACAACCTCAAGTTCACAATATCAATTCTATTGGAAAAATTCCATTGATTATATTTGGAGGCTTTGAATTTCCTCTTCCTACCGTCAAGAATAAATATGATATTATTATTATTGGGGATGTGCATATCCCCATTGAGGTAACATACTGTTATTCGAAATTTCTCCGGTTCCATGTTATTCAGAATGAGTTCATTAACAAGACTTGATCAACCTTGTTAGTGGATTCCTTTTGATGATCATGAGATGGATGAAACTAGAAGGCACAACCTTCTGTACCCCACTTTTACTTTCTGTTATTTATATTAAATAAAATAAAAATAAATATTTTTCTGTCTGTTATCTGATTATCCGTGCTGTCCGTATTACTCTCCCTGCTCCTGCTCTCTTTGATTATCAGGCAAGAGGAGGATATACTATTACCAGAGAGGAGGCAGATGAGTACGAGAGGAGAGAGGAGGCCGCTCGTCGCCACACTGCAGCTCAGCAGGCGATAGCTGCTGCATCACAGTACGACCCCAGCTACTATTATGGATATCAGCCAGGCCAGCCGTGGCCATAGACCAACTTACGCCAAAAGCCTAAGCTTCGGGGAGTATGTATTTCCCACCGACATTACATTTATGCTCACACACTCTAGTAATTAAAAAGAAAAACCAAAAAGATTTCATGTTCTTCTTTTGCTTGTTGGGAGCTTTCCCATGTAAATAGTTTTATTTCTTTTCTTTTCTTTGGGGGTCGATAGGAGAAGACCATAATTAAATTATTGAAGTGGCTCTTATATGCATTAATGTTGATCTGACAAAAGAGCCCATATTGCCTTGTCTTCTCTTGTTTATTGAATGCTTGCAGATTCCAGCTTAGTCCAATGCATGCGCACTATTATTATTATTCACATCGTTCGGTCATGCAAGTGAAGGGCAATTATGATGTTATATGATGGACTGGCTGAGATGAGAAAAGCTGGTAAGAACTCGACCTCTTTTGTTTTTGTAAATATGATTAGTTCATCGTTCCTGATTCAGCCTATTATGAATAAACATGTTTGCAATGACAATTAGAGATCATAGTTTCTTGTGCCATGCTTGATTTGCTATGAGTTATAATGGTTTACCTTGCGTGCCAACATGCTATTAAAATGTTATGATGTGGTATGATAGGGTGGTATCCTCCTCTGAATGATTTAAGTGACTTGACTTGGCGCATGTTCACGCATGTAGTTGAAACAAAATCAACATAGCCTTCATGATATTTATGTTCATGGTGGATTATATCCTACTCATGCTTGCATTCGGTATTGATTAATTTTAATGCATGTTAATGACTGTTGTCGCTCTCTAGCTGGTCTCTTCCCAGTCTTTTGCTAGCCTTCACCTGTACTAAGCGGGAATACTGCTTGTGTATCCAAATCCCTTAAACCCCAAAGTTATTCCACATGAGTCCACCATACCTACCTATATACGGTATCTACCTGCTGTTCCAAGTAAATTTGTATGTACCAAACTCTAAACCTTCAAATAAATATCCTGTTTTGTATGCTCGAATAGCTCATGTATCAACTAGGGTTGTCTGTATCTTCCATGTTAGGCGGGTTATTCTCAAGAGGAGTGGACTCCGCTCCTCACTCACGAGATAAATGGCTGGTCATCAGGATGCCCAGTCCCATGCTTTATGCAAACTAAATCAAAATTTGTATGCTCGAATAGCTCATGTATCAACTAGGGCTGTCTGTATCTTCCATGTTAGGCGGGTTATTCTCAAGTGGAGTGGACTCCGCTCCTCACTCACGAGATAAATGGCTGGTCATCGGGATGCCCAGTCCCATGCTTTATGAAAACTAAATCAAAATAATTGCAAACAAAACTCCCCCTGGGACTCTTGTTAGTTGGAGGCACTCGTTGTTTCGAGCAAGCCATGGATTGATGCTTGTTGGTGGAAGGGGGAGTACAAACTTTACCATTCTATTTGGGAACCGCCTATAATGTGTGTAGCATGGAAGATATCGCCATCTCTTGGTTGTTATGTTGACAATGAAAGTATACCGCTCAAAATATTATTCACCTCTGTTTCAAAACCGAGCTCTGGCACCTCTACAAATCTTTGCTTCCCTCTGTGAAGGGCCTATCTATTTACTTTTATGCCGAGTCATCATCCTCTTATTAAAAAAGCACCAGTTGGAGAGCACCGCTGTCATTTGCATTCATTACTGTTAGTTTACATTGAGTATGACTTGACTGGATCTCTTTTACCATGAATTACAATGTCTAGTCAGTCCTTGGTCTTTAAAGGTGCTCTGCATTTATGTTTTGCGGTCTCAGAAAGGGCTAGTGAGATACCATCCTGTTATATCATATTATGATTGTTTTGAGAAAGTGTTGTCATCCGAGTTTTATTATTATGGCTCGCTAGTTGATTATGCTATTGATATGAGTAAACTTGAGACCTATGCGTTATTGCAAATGTGGTTAGTTATAATCTTTGCTGAAAACTTGAATGCTGTCTTTACATATTTACAACAACAAGAGCAAACAGAGTATGTAAAAGTTTTTCTTTATCACTTTCAATTTGTCAACTTAATTGCTTGAGGACAAGCAAAGGTTTAAGCTTGGGGGAGTTGATAGGTCTCCAACATATCTACTTTTCCAAACACTTTTGCCCTTGTTTTGGACTCTAACTTGCATGATTTGAATGGAACTAACCCAGACTAACGTTGTTTTCAGCAGAATTACCATGGTCTTATTTATGTGCAGGAGCAAACATTCTCGGAATGACCTGAAACTTCACGGAGACACTTTTCAGAAAATAAGAAAAATACCTGCCAAAGATGAAGGCCAGGGGGGCCACCACCTTGCCACGAGGGTGGGGGGCGCGCCTGCCCCCCTAGGGCGCGCCCCCTACCTCGTGGGCCCCCTGTTGCTTGTCCGACTCCAACTCCACCTCCATATATTGAGTTTCGATGAGAAAAAAATCAGAGAGAAGAAATCATCATGTTTTACAATATGGAGCCACCGCCAAGCCCTAAAACCTCCTGGGAGGGCTGATTTGGAGTCCGTTCGGGGCTCCGGAGAGGGGAATTCGTCTCCATCGACATCATCAACCATCCTCCATCACCAATTTCATGATGCTCACCATCGTGCGTGAGTAATTCCATTGTAGGCTTGCTCGATGGTGATGGGTTGGATGGGATCTATCATGTAATCGAGTTAGTTTTGTTAGGGTTTGATCCCTAGTGTCCACTATGTTCTGAGATTGATGTTGCTATGACTTTGCTATGCTTAATGCTTGTCACTAGGGCCCGAGTGCCATGATTTCACATCTGAACCTATTATGTTTTCATAAATATATGAGTGTTCTTGATCCTATCTTGCAAGTCTATAGTCAACTATTATGTGTTATGATCCGTTAATACCGAAGTGACAATAATCGGGATACTTATCGGGGATGAACGTAGTTTGAGGAGTTCATGTATTCACTATGCGTTAATGCTTTGTTCTGGTTCTTTATTAAAAGGAGGCCTTAATATCCTTTAGTTTCCGTAAGGACCCCACTGCCACGGGAGGGTAGGACAAAAGATGTCATGCAAGTTCTTTTCCATAAGCACGTATGACTATGTTCGAAATACATGCCTACATTATATCAATGAACTGGAGCTAGTTCTGTGTCACCCTAGGTTATGACTGTTACATGATGAACCACATCCAGCATAATTCTGTATCACCGATCCATTGCCTACAAGCTTTCCATATATTGTTCTTCGCTTATTTACTTTTCCGTTGCTATTGCTATCATCACTACAAAATACCAAAAACATTACTTTTACTACTGTTACCTTTTGCTACCGTCACCACTACTATCATATTACTTTGCTACTAAGCACTTCGCTGCAGATATTAAGTTTCCAGGTGTGGTTGAATTGACAACTCAGCTGCTAATACTTGAGAATATTCTTTGGCTCCCCTTGTGTCGAATCAAGAAATTTGGGTTGAATACTCTACCCTCGAAAACTGTTGCGATCCCCTATACTTGTGGGTTATCAAGTAGTTTATTTTAGCTAATTAATTTTGCATTGACCCTAACTTACCGTACATCGTAAGCTTAGGCTATTCATGTGTGCACGGGTTGAGAATCCATTGATTCACTCAGCATGATCACTCTCAGCCACAAGTATCAATCACTCTTCTGATTAGTATTTCAGTCCCAGCGGTGTACCTACACAGCCTTGCTGTTAACTGCTCGGACTGAATTAATTGATTGATAGCCTTGTTGTACCTACACAAGCTAGCAGCGAACTAACTATTTGTACTTAATTAATTGATGTACCTAGAGGAAATAAACAGTAAACTAGAGACCTAGATCATTGTTGGGAATGCTGGTGATTATCGCTGTGTGAGTATAGTTTCTTATTGCCTTGTGTCAATGGACCCCCTGATCTAAAGTCAGTCCTTAATGTGTGGATGGTTCTGCTGTTTTGCAGGTTGTTGGCACCAAGGTGTTTGAGATGGTCTTCCTGTTGGTGCCTGAGGAAGAGGAAGTGAAGTCATTGATTTGTCCACCGAGGAAGAGGAAGCGTGAGGAAGCGTGAAGTCTTTGATTTGTCCAGAGGGTAAGTCCTCAGTCTGTCCCACTATTCCTTTGCTATGTGATTGTGACCTTTGTTGGGTTACGCAGTAATTTCAAAAAAAGATCCTACGCACACGCAAGATCATGGTGATGCCTAGCAACGAGAGGGGAGAGTGTCGTCCACATACTCTCGTAGACCGTAAGCGGAAGCATTATCACACCGCGGTTGATGTAGTCCTACTTCTTCACGATCGACTAATCCTAGTACCGAACGTACGACACCTCCGCGATCTGCACATGTTTAGCTCGGTGACGTACCACGAACTCTCAATCCAGTAGAGCTTCGAGGGAGAGTTCCATCAGCACGACGGCGTGATGACGGTGTTGATGAAGCTACCGACGCAGGGCTTCGCCTAAGCACCGCTACGATATGACCGAGGTGGATTATGGTGGAGGGGGGCACCGCACACGGCTAAAAGATCAATGATCAACTTGTGTGTCTATGGGGTGCCCCCTCCCCGTATATAAAGGAGTGGAGGAGGGGGAGGAGGCCGGCCTCCTAGGCACTCCCCAAGGGGAGTCCTACTCCCATCGGGAGTAGGACTCCAACCCTTCCAAGAGTAGGAGTAGGAGTAGGAGGGAAGGAAGGAGGAGAGAGGGGGAAGGAAAAAGGGGGGGCGGCGCCCCCCCCCTTCCTTGTACAAAACGGACTAAAGGGGGAGGGGCCGTGCGGCCTACCCTGGCTGCCCCTCCTCTTCTCCACTAAGGCCCATGAGGCCCATTACACTCCCCAGGGGGTCCCGGTAACCCCCCGGTACTCCGGTATTCATCCGAACTTGCCCGAAACCCTTCCGAAGTCCAAACATAGTCATCCAATATATCGATCTTTATGTCTCGACCATTTTGAGACTCCTCGTCATGTCCGTGATCATATCGGGGGATCCAAACTACCTTCGATACATCAAAAGACATAAACTCATATTACCGATCGTCACCGAACGTTAAGCATGCAGACACTCGGGTTGGAGAACTATGTAGACATGACTGAGACTCATCTCCGGTCAATAACCAATAGCGGAACCAGGATGCCCATATTGGTTCCTACATATTCTACGAAGATCTTTGTCGTTCAAACCGCATAACAACATACGTTGTTCCCTTTGTCATCGGTATGTTACTTGCCCGAGATTCGATCGTCGGTATCTCAATACCTAGTTCAATCTCGCTACTGGCAAGTCTATTTACTCGTTCCATAATACATCATTCCGCAACTAACTCATTACTTGCTTTGCTTGCAAGGCGTATAGTGATGTGCATTACCGAGAGGGCCCAGAGATACCTCTCCGACAATCGGAGTGACAAATCCTAATCTTGATCTATGCCAACTCAACAAGTACCATCGGAGACACCTGTAGAACACCTTTATAATCACCAATTATGTTGTGACATTTGGCAGCACACAAAGTGTTCCTCCGGTATTCGGGAGTTGCATAATCTCATAGTCACAGGAACATGTATAAGTCATGAAGAAAGCAATAGCAATATACTAAACGATCAAAATGCTAAGATAACGGAATGGGTCAATTCAATCACATCATTCTCTAATGATGTGATCCCATTAATCAAATGACAACTCATGTCTATGGTTAGGAAACTCAAGCATCTTTGATTCAACAAGCTAGTCAAGTAGAGGCATACTAGTGACACTTTGTTTGTCTATGTATTCACACATGTACTAAGTTTCCGGTTCATACAATTCTAGCATGAATAATAAACATTTATCATGATATAAGGAAATATAAATAACAACTTTATTAGTGCCTCTAGGGCATATTTCCTTCAACCTCCACGTGTTATCTACTTATCTGGACACTTTGGTTCATATACTATTCTTGTGATTTTCCAATGCTATGTCAAGAAATGAATCCGTAACCTTTAATGAAATCAATGAATGATCGTGATGAGAACGAATGAACAAATGATATCATACCAACTTGTTTTTGCCCATGATCAGTATCATTTGTGGTAGCTCCTAAGCAACATGATCTTTTTCTTGCTCCGAGTTCCTAAGTGCGGTGTTGTACTTTTGTTAACTAGATGGACACATTTTTAAATTTGGTGAATGTTAGTAGCTTAGTTGTGCTTGATTGATGTCCTACTAGCTGTTAATGTTAATTGTTACCGCCATTATGTTGATACTGCTTAGAATGTGTTCTGCACCTTAATTCTAGTAGTATTTGTTGTCAAACGCATGATTGTATTGTGAGCCGTCAATTTCCTGGAGTCTTCTTAGAGCTTGTTGGTATTTACTTTTTCCACCAATATAATATTTGCTAATATTTACTCATGGTTGCTACTATTATCTGTGCCCTCATGCTTTAGGATCGACCCCTAGCTGCTTGTGTATTTATTTATCATTTTGTTCAATATTCTTTTCCTAGCTATTGTATGTTCGAGGATATTGCTGTCATTCTGAATTCACAGCCATGATAATGATCATATCCTGTCTTTTACAGGAGCTCTAGGCTCAAGAAGTTGGAAAAAGGGAACGCTTCATCTTTGTAGCTAATTATATGTTCCTGGATGATGTGAATGGCTGTTATAGTACTTCATAGCAGCACTTTTGTAGTTGTTCTAAATTCCTGGATGATGTGAACTATGGCATGATTGTAATATATATAATATACTCATTTTGGTCGTCATTTCTGAAAATTTGTGTGATTGGGGCTCTCTTGACCAAAATACTGGTTATTTATTGCTGGTACTTTATTGTTGATATATCGGAAATGAAACACATACTATCTGGGCCCTAAAAAGGCCACAAATCAAACAATTCAGGAAAACTGAATAAAACTACTAAAAGAATCAATTGTGAAAAGGCGATGGCCAAGAAAATAAAAAGTCTTAGGCCCAAAAATGAAATAGATCACAAAAGGGCCATCATCCATGAAATAAAAAGCCTAAAATTTTGGCCTAGGCCCATGTAGCTATCGAAAATTAACAGAAAATGTATGTTAAAAAGGCTCAATTAATGGGCTCGGCCCATGTAAAACACCGAACTGGACCAGGCTAAATCTTGTCAACGACCTTTTCATTTGGTCGCAATTTTGCACGTCAGCTTGCCACGTCGGATCCGACGTGGCCTGGGCAGAGAGCTAGCGACCAAAATAGAAGGTCGTTGAACTAGTGACCTTTTGTTTTGGTCGTGGCCTTCCACGACCTTCTCACAGAGAAGGTCGTTAATTTCAGTTTATGACCACCAGCTTTTGACCATC
Organism: Triticum urartu; assembly: GCF_056163025.1. Lineage (NCBI taxonomy): Eukaryota > Viridiplantae > Streptophyta > Magnoliopsida > Poales > Poaceae > Triticum > Triticum urartu. Next base: position 421,341,022 of record NC_141877.1, on the reverse strand, counting down.
TGTTTTTGGTCAAAAAAAGGTCGCAAATGAAAAACAATGACCTTTCAGTGACCAATAGTGATGGTCGCAACTTGACATATTTCTTGTAGTGAAAGTTATTCTTTCCGATCAATCCATTGGGCTATTCCTATAAGTGTCACAAACAGCCCTAGAGTTCGTAGTAAAATAACACCTTAAGACACAAATAAACCAAAACCCTAATGTCACCTAGATACTCCAATGTCACCTCAAGTATCTGTGGGTATGATTATACGATATGCATCACACAATCTCAGATTCATCTATTCAAGCAACACAAAGAACTTCAAAGAGTGCCCCAAAGTTTCTACCGAAGAGTCAAGACGAAAACGTGTGCCAACCCCTATGCATAAGTTCACAAGGTCACAAAACTCGCAAGTTGATCACCAAAACATACATCAAGTGCATCATGTGAATATCCCAGTGTCACCACAGATGAGCACATGCAAGACATACATCAAGTGTTCTCAAATCCTTAAAGACTCAATCCGATAAGATAACTTCAAAGGGAGAACTCAATTCATCACAAGGAGATATAGGGGGAGAAACATCATAAGATCCAACTATAATAGCAAAGCTCGCGGTACATCAAGATTGTGCCATATCAAGAACAAAAGAGAGAGAGAGAGATCAAACACATAGCTACTGGTACATACCCTCAGCCCCGAGGGTGAACTACTCCCTCCTCGTCATGGAGAGCGCCAGGATGATGAAGTTGGCTACCGATGATGGACCCCCCCTCCGGCAGGGTGCCGGAACAGGGTCCCGATTGGTTTTTGGTGGCTACAGAGGCTCGCGGCAGCGGGACTCCCGACCTAGGTTTCTTTCCGGGGGCTTCCGTATTTATAGGAATTTTTGGCGTCGGTTTCACGTCAGGGGGGTCTTTGAGTCGTGCACGAGATTTGGATGCTCGGGACTCTTCTGGCCCAACTCTTTTACTTCGGGGTGTTTATGGCAAGCCAGAAGCTCAAGCATTATTTTCAGGGTCATCCTATCACAGTGGTCAGTTCAGCCCCTCTGGGAGATATCATTCAAAACAGAGAAGCAACTGGCCAGATTGCTAAGTGGGCTATTGAGCTTGGACCTCACGGACTCAAATATACACCTCGCACAGCGATCAAATCTCAAGCACTCATGGACTTCATCAATGATTGGACCGAGTTGTAGGCACCAGAGGAAAAGCCGGACACCACTTATTGGACTATTCACTTTGATGGGTCCAGGCAATTGGAGGGATCGGGGGCTGAGTCATATTAACTTCCCCACGAGGTGACAAGTTTTGTTATGTTCCTCGTTTAATGTCCCCTTGCACTAACAATGCAGCTGAGTATGAGGCCTTACTCCACGGTCTTCGGATGGCTAAGGAGATGAACTTAAACCAGGTTAAGTGCTTCAGTGACTCAGACCTGGTGGCTGAACAGGTATCTGGCACTTGGGATTCTAAGGACCCACTCATGGCTGCATATCGACGAGAGGTAGACATAGTGGCTGGTCATTTCAGGGGCTATCAAATTGACCATATAGACCGGCGAAAGAATGAAGCGGAAGACATTTTAAGTCGTCTAGGCTCTCAGCGTAAACCGGTGCCACCTAATATCTTCCTCGACGTACTGCATAATCCGTCAGTCAAGATACCCACAGAGGAGGAGTTGCTATTCCTGACCCGGAGGCCCAGTTGGTGGCGGCTTTGCATGTTATACCGGATTGGATAGTCCCGTACTTGGCTTACATGAATCGGGCTGAGTTACCGGAGGATGAAACCTTGGCCCGGCAGATAATCCGGCGATCCAAGTCAATGACTATTATCAATGGGGAGTTACATCATTACAGCGTCACAGGAGCAATTCAGCGTTGTGTGTCTCCTCAAGAGGGTTGTGAGATTTTGCGAGAAATCCACGAAGGAGATTGTGGTCACCACGCCGGTTCAAAATCCTTGGTGGCGAAGGCTTTTTGTCACGGCTTCTATTGGTTGACGGCTCATGCTGATGCTGAGGATTTAGTCAAAAGGTGTGACGGTTGTCAGAAATTTGCATGCCGCGCTCTTGTTCCGGCTCAGGAGTTGAGATTGATTCCAATTACTTGGCTGTTTGCAACTTGGGGGCTCGATATGGTTGGACCCTTTAAGAGATCCAAGGACAAAAAGACCCACCTGTTAGTGGCGGTTGACAAGTTTACCTAGTGGGTAGAGGCGGAGCCAGTCAGTAAGAGTGATGTAGCCACGGCGGTTCAATTCATTAAAAAGGTGATATTCCGGTTTAGTTTTCCACATAGCATTATAACTGAAAATGGTACTAATCTGTCCAAAGGAGATATGGAGGAATTTTGTCAATGTGAGCACATCCGGCTTGATGTAGCATCAGTGGCTCACCCCCAGTCTAGTGGTCAAGCAGAGAGGGCAAATCAAGAAATTTTGAGAGGTATCAAACCCCGGCTTATGGTTCCATTAAAGCGGACGCCGGCTTGTTGGGTGGAGGAGTTACCTTCCGTTTTATGGAGTATCAACACCACACTAAACAGGTCTACGGGTTACACGCCTTTCTTCATGGTTTACGGAGCAGAGGCATTTCTCCCTAGTGACATCCGTCATGACTCACCCCATGTGGCGGCTTACGTTGAAGCTAAGAATGTGAAAGCACGTCAGGACTCACTGGACCTGTTAGATGAGGAGCATGATTTAGCAGCAGCACGTTCAGCGATTTATCAGCAAGATCTCCGACGTTATCACAGCCGTCTAGTTAAGACCAGAACTTCTCAAGAAGGCGATCTGGTGCTCCGGCTCATCCAAGATCATCCTGATATGTACAAGTTATCCCCACCTTGGGAAGGACCTTTTGTGGTCAGCAAAAATCTGCACAACGGGTCATACTACCTCATCGATGTTCGAGAGCACAAAGACTCACGCAAATCGGAGGAGGAGACCCAGTGGCTGTGGAATATAGCTCTTCTTCGGCCTTACTATACTTGAGCCACAGACTCTTCTTATGTACATACTTATGACAATGTATATATTATATAATAAACTGGAGCCTTAGCTAAAGCGGGGTCTCTGTTCTTTTTCACATCATGTGTGGTTCCATGGGGGCTTCTACTTACAAAGCGGAGTACTATTAACCCGGCTTATAAAGCCACACAAATATGAAGGAAATCACTAGGGGGCTTGGTCATATCCGAACCATAACTACACCTCTTGATCGGCTTAAAACCAAAAAGGGAAATCACTAGGGGGCTTGGTTGTATTTACACCATAGCTACACCTTTTTATAGGCTTAAAGCCAAAGGGAAATTATGTGGAACCAAAGAGAGTCTTTTGCATAAAGCGCAACTCAAACATATGTAACCACTGAGCATAGCTCAAATATTACTTGGGGGCTCCTTGCTTCTGAAAGAGCAACGAGCTTGCACCTTTGTAATAGGCTATCAAGCCAGGCTTGGAAGCCAGGTGTACTCACCTAAAACCCCGGGTTATCCTGCGTCTTTAAGTAAGCCACTCCATCCAGGTAAACCTGGTATGACCCATCCAACGTTTGACAAGTCAATCTCATAGACCCCGAACTTGTCAAAGTTAAAACGGTGATTGGTTAAAGATTGAGGTCCATCTTAAAAGGCTTTGCAAAATGGTTTAACTTAACGGCCTGGCAGCCCATGAAAAGCCTCGATTTAGGGCCTGGTAGCCCATGAAAAGCCTTGCATATTTTTTTGTCTTTGCTGTTTTACAATCTTTTGATAAGGGATTTATGAATATTTTCTAATAAACCGGTGTTTATTACAACCCGGCGTGGCTTTCAACGCTCAGTTGTCTGTACATGATCAGTTCTAAACCGGCAGTACGTTGCTCCGGTCTGGTTTTGACCAGATGTCACCAGCATTATACGAACAAATCGGTGGCTATTATAGCCCGGTATGGTCTTTCTATGAACCAGCAAGAGGGCAAGGAGTCATCAACACTCCAGATTGGTGATTTTCACCCTTACTATACAAACAGTTGGTCAGCCAACAAGGTATATCCTAGGTATCATCTATTTTTATATCTGGTTATTACAATCTTGGTTATCCATCCAAGTTATGTATATATTTTTTGGGCATTATGACCCGTCCAGTGGTAAACCACTAGGAAATTTTCAAGTTTTTATATGCAGGAACAAAAGCCATAATGGACTATGCATATCATAACTCCCAAAGGCATGGCAAGTTTTAAGTCACAAGCAAAAAAACATGCTTGATGGCATGGCAGATAAAGGTGTTCACGCTATCCTATTACAAGGCGCTTTAAACAGCCCAAGTTGAATAATTGTTTTAAAGAGTGGAAGACTGTAACTGGTAAACCGGCCTCCGGTTTATGATTCCTCATCTAGACGGCTTGACGATTGAGGGTCATCTTGAGTGGTCACATTCTCTTCATCTCTACCCAGTCGCTGGAAGTCAATCATTGACCAATCGATTCCAGTTAAGGCTTGAAAAACAGCTTCTTCATGAATAAGGGTGGAAGGGTCGATGTCAGGAGCATAAGTGTGCTTACGGATTGGGGGCACAAGATCTTCCACATTGTGAATCAGCGCGGGCTGTCTTTTCCCTTCAGCATCGTAAACCGGTTGAAAATGAGATAGATCTGTGTCATCTGCCAATTTTCTTGCTATAGGCCGCATCTCCTTTGTCAGCCTTCGAGGATCATCGTTGTTGAAGTTGGTGCCATCTTCCTTCACGCTGGGGTAGCCTTGGCCGATATCTGCCGGTTCAAGATCTGGAATCCACGCCTTGGCACGGATTAGCATGGTCAGCGCACCTGACCTTGCGGCTGATCTCTTCAGTTCATCCAACCGAGCAGGTAGCATGGCCAGCTTTTCAATGGTTTCTTTGATCTGCGTTGGCGGAGGCTTGTTATAAGCTGCAGTGCAAATGGCTCGCTGGGATCCAGAATACAACTCTTCTATCAAAGTATAGGCCGCTTTAAGCTTCATCTGCATATCGGAGCCCAGATGAGTAATGCGGGTCCCTGTCATGGTAAAGCATCAGTAAACCGTTTTTTTGATAAGATGTTATGGATTGGAAAAACTTCATATGCAGATACTCACCAAAGATAGCAGAGGTCATGGTGTTAATCTGCCGTTTTAACCCGGTCAGTTATTCAACCACCAGTTTCAGGGCTGCTTCTGCGTCTTCGGCCTTCTTTGTTAAACCGGCCTTTTCTGTCTCCCAGTCTGCACGCTCTTTGTTAAAGGTCTCTTTCAGCCTTTCCATGGCTGCTAAGGCATTTGTCAACTCGTCCTTGGCCTTGGAAGCCTCTGCTTGCTGAGATTTGACATTCTCCTGAAGGTCAGCGGTTTGAGCATCCCTTTTACTCAGCTTGGCCTGCAAAGGCAAGATATATCAACAATGAGATATGTATATTTGATGTACCAAGCGTAGAACAAGTTATGCACTTTGTACGTGGGGGCTAATGCCTATTTTCTCTATCCTCAAAATTTTATTTGCATGTCTCAAGTACAATGCAAGCATTATCCTTGACACTTGGGGGCTAATGTACATTGCTACGTCTTGAGCTTGCGTTGGTTTTCCCCGAAGAGGAAGGGATGATGCAGCAAAGTAGCGTAAGTATTTTCCTCAGTTTTTGAGAACCAAGGTATCAATCCAGTAGGAGGACACGCTCAAGTCCCTCGTACCTGCACAAAACGATAGCTACTCGCAACCAACGCGATTAGGGGTTGTTAATCCCTTCACGGTCACTTACGAGAGTGAGATCTGATAGATATAATATTTTTGGTATTTTTGGTTTAAAGATGCAAAGTAAAAGTAAAAGGCAAAGTAAAAAGCAAAGCAAGATTAAAGTGATGGAGATTGATATGATGAGAATAGACCCGGGGGCCATAGGTTTCACTAGTGGCTTCTCTCAAGAGCATAAGTATTCTACGGTGGGTGAACAAATTACTGTTGAGCAATTGACAGAATTGAGCATAGTTATGAGAATATCAAGGCATGATCATTTATATAGGCATCACGTCCGTGACAAGTAGACCGAAATGATTCTGCATCTACTACTATCACTCCACTCATCGACCGCTATCCAGCATGCATCTAGAGTATTAAGTTAAAAACAGAGTAATGCTTTAAGCAAGATGACATGATGTAGAGAGATAAATTCATGCAATATGAAATAAACCCCATCTTGTTATCCTCGATGGCAACGATACAATATGTGCCTTGCTGCCCCTTCTGTCACTGGGAAAGGACACCGCAAGATCGAACCCAAAGCTAAGCACTTCTCCCATGGCAAGAACTACCAATCTAGTTGGCCAAACCAAATGTATAATTCAAAGAGACTTGCAAAGATAAGCAATCATACATAAAAGAATTCAGAGAAGATTCAAATATTATTCATAGATAGACTTGATCATAAACCCACAATTCATCGGTCTCAACAAACACACCGCAAAAAGAAGATTACATCGAATAGATCTCCACAAGAGAGGGGGAGAACTTTGTATTGAGATTCAAAGAGAGAGAAGAAGCCATCTAGGTACTAACTATGGACCCGAAGGTCTGAGGTAAACTACTCACACTTCATCGGAGAGGCTATGATGATGTAGAAGCCCTTCGTGATGACGACCCTCTTCCCGCGGAGCTCCGGAACAGGCCCCAAGATGGGATCTCATGGATACAGAAAGTTGCCGCGGTGGGGTTTTTGGCTCCGTATCTGTTCGTTTGGGGGTACGTAGGTATATATAGGAGGAAGGAGTACGTCGGTGGAGCTCCGAGCGGCCCACGAGGCAGGGTGCGCGCCCTAGGGGGGGGCGCCCCCCACCCTCGTGACCGCCTCTTTTGTTCCTTGGAGCAGGGTCCAAGTCTCCTGGATCACATTCGGTGAGAAAATCACGTTCCCGAAGGTTTTATTCCGTTTGGACTCCGTTTGATATTCCGTTTCTTCGAAACACTGAAATAGGCAAAAAACAGCAATTCTGGGCTGGGCCTCCGGTTAATAGGTTAGTCCCAAAAGTAATATAAAAGTGGAAAATAAAGCCCAATATAGTCCGAAACAGTAGATAATATAGCATGGAGCAATCAAAAATTATAGATATGTTGGAGACGTATCATACATCTGTTCAAATGGATGCATGAATTAAAGACCCGGTTCACCTTGGAAAGATAAACCGGCCCTTGGGGACTACACATGCGAAAACTATAGGAATACAATGATCACGTCTGGTTTACTTCAAAAAGATCAGTTGGTATATGGAGGACAAGTTTGCAAGAGTTAAGGTATTATAAAGTCTCAGTTTATGATTGCCATCATAAACCAGCCCTTGGGGGCTACTTGGGTTGGTACTTGTACTTTAGATTTAAGAAAGGAAAAGTGATGAAAATACCTCATAGCGCTCCTTCATCAGGTTCACCAAACCGTCTTCATAATCACGGTTTGAGTGCAGACGGTTTAGAAAACCGGAGTGGAGTTCTTGAGCGCTGAGATGGGCGTACCTTGACAAGTCGGTGCTCCATTTTCCTTTTTCCATGGTAGCATGCTCTTCCATGGCACTATGTTTCGCCAATATAATAGGATGGCCAGGAGAGGTGTGGCTCATACCGGTAATGATAACCTTGCCTTCTTTGTCTCCAGCAGCCTTTTCTGGAGTTGACGGAATGTCACTAGTCCTTACTGGACTCGAAGGTTTGTTAGCAGCCCGGATTGGACTTGCCGGTTCACCATCTGGTACGACAGTTTCAACTTCTGCTGGTTCATCAACATTATGATCCAGAGGGGGCGGTTCGTCAAATGTGGCTTCAGTATTTCAACCCTCCGGTTCTGCAGTCTGCTCCGGTTCAACAACCACATGATCTTCGGGCGAGTTATTCACCCGAGCCTTCTTACTGTGTCTGGCTTTGGCTCTAAACAGAACAAGGTACAAAGGTTAATATAGCATACAGAGTGTGAAACATCGAAAGATTGGATTGAAATACTTACCCATCCACGGTTATGAGAGGAGGGAGTTGTATTGCTGTTGACTGGCCAGAAGATGAAGGAGGTGTCACCTGATAATTCGGATCGGACGGATTAAGAGGTTGTCGGAAATACCCTGCCTTGGGATAAGAAGTGTCAGAAGTGGGTGAGACCTCAGATCGGCAAACCGGTCGAAGTGACCTTTTGGCCGCTGTGCCAGGTTATGCGGCGAGCCTCGTGCTGCTGCTTCTTCAAAATAAATGTTGGATCCAAGTGAGCAAGAGGATGAGAAAAGCTTACTTTCCGGACCACTTGACGGATTTTTTGTGTTGGCAGAGAGTCTGAACCGGAGGAAAGGATAATTATCTATGCATTGTCAGCTTGGCTGCCTTCAACGTCCTCCTGATAAGTATCATTGTCAATGAGATGCATGAAAAGTGAACCAAGTGAATCAAGTTCTACCTCAACTTCCGGTTCATCCGGGTCATCATCCAGTTCCATACTGATGTGTTCAGGTGCCTTCCACTTTGTGGTTTTCTTGATGGTTTTTGTTTTAGGAAGGGAAGTCTTTGCCGCTTTTTCTTGAGGTTTCTTATTCCAGAACGGATCATCACCCTGTTTACAAATAAGCAGAAGGGTATTCAAAGATTGTACAGTCTAAAGATATCAAGTGTAAAGCGAAAGAACAATACTTATAGCAGGTGGTTTGTTTTTGGTGTAAAAGGGGTTTAATCCGGTTTGGCGACAGACAGCTTTCGATTCGTCCAATATTTTCTTGACAGCCTCAGTGACTTCTTCATCTGTTAGCTGAATATTGATATGACGTTGGGAGTCTTCTACTTCACCGGTATACTTGCACATTAAGCTGGAGTGGCGACTTAGCGGCAAGATACTCCAGGATATCCAGCAACGGACAAAGTCTACACCTGTTAAACCGTTGGCCAAGAAGGCTCTCAGCTTGGCGAGTTGAGGTACGTACGGAGCCCATTCCTGGGCACTTAATCGTTGTGGAAGTGGATGAGTATTGGCAAGCCGGTGGGCACGGTAGCCCAACAGAGGGTTCTCATCTTCAGGGGAGGTGTCTCTACAATAGAACCAAGTTTGATTCCAAGTCAGATCGGGCGTAACGTTCATGCTTATGTGGATGACATAGTGGTGAAATCCAGATAGATGGAAACCTTGGTAACTGATCTGAAGGAGATCTTTGATAACCTCTGGGTCTACAAGATGATGCTTAACCCGGTCAAATGTGTTTTTGGAGTCCCAGCTGGCAAACTTTTTGGTTTTTTGGTGTCTAACAGAGGTATTGAGGCTAGCCTGGAGTAAATTAAGGCAATTACATCTTTGGCCAAGCCGATGTGCATCAATGACGTTCAGCGTTTGGCGGTTCGCGTCGCTGCCTTAAGCCGGTTCATAAGCCAGTTAGGGGAGAAGGCAATGCCTTTGTATCAGATGATGAAAAAGGCGGATGACTTTGTATGGAGTGATGCTGCTAACCCTGCTTTTGAGGATCTGAAGAAACAGCTCGCTGAGCCGCCGGTTCTTGCTTCTCCGGTTGAGAAAGAGCCGTTGTTGTTATATGTAGCTGCTAACTCACGTGCGGTCAGCTTGGCCATTGTTGTGGAGCGCAAGGAGGCTGGCAAGGAACATCCGGTCCAACGGCCGGTTTACTACGCCAGTGAGGTGCTCATTGAATCTAAACAAAGATATCCACACTGGCAGAAACTCGTTTATGGGGTGTTCATGGCAAGCCGGAAGGTTAAACATTACTTTCAGGGTCACCCAATCACTATGGTTAGCTCTGCTCCTCTAGGAGACATCATTCAAAATAGAGAAGCCATGGGACGAGTCGCCAAGTGGACAATTGAACTTGGGTCTCACAGTTTGAAGTATATGCCACGTACTGCGATCAAGTCTCAAGTGCTGGTTGACTTCATTAACGACTGGCCAGAATTGCAGATGCCAGAGGAGAAACCAGACAACACATATTGGACGATTCATTTTGATGGGTCCAGATAGTTGGAAGGCTCAGGGGCTGGAGTCGTTTTAACTTCTCCTCGAGGGGACAAGTTTTGTTATGTGTTACGATTGATGTTTCCTTGTACTAACAACGCAGCAGAATATGAAGCCTTGCTCCATGGTCTTCAATGGCTAAAGAGATGAGTCTGAGTCGGGTCCGGTGCCTTGGCGATTCAGATTTGGTGGCTCAACAGGTAGCAAGCAAGTGGGATTCCAAGGATCCTCTCATGGCGGCTTATCGCCGCGAGGTCGACGCTGTTGCAGGGCATTTTAAGGGTTATCAAGTGGAACACATTGACCGCAGAAAGAACGAAGCGGCCGATGCCTTAAGCCGGTTGGGATCTCAGCGTAAGACGGTACCACCTAACACCTTTTTGGATGTTTTACATAACCCGTCTGTTAAGTTGCCTACAGAGAAAGATTTGGCCATTCCTGACTCGGAGGCGCAGTTAGTGGCGGCTATTCATGTTATTCCAGATTGGACAATACCGTTCCTGGCTTACATGACCCGGGGCGAGTTGCTAGAGGACGAGACCCTGGTCCGACAGATAACCCAGCGGTCCAAGTCAATGACGATTTCTGACGGAGAGTTGTACCATCGCAGCGTCACTGGAGCGTTTCAGTGTTGTGTTTCTCCTGAAGAAGGCCAAGAAATACTTCGAGAGATCCATGAAGGGGATTGTGGTCATCACGCCGGGTCAAAGTCTCTTGTGGCCAAAGCTTTTCTTCATGGGTTTTATTGGATAACGGCTCACGCTGATGAAGAGGATCTGGTCAGTAGGTGTAATGGATGTTAAAAATTTGCACGACGAGCGCATGTGCCGGCTCAAGAGTTGCGGATGATTCCAATCACTTGGCCGTTTGCACTTTGGGGGCTTGACATGGTCGGACCTTTCAAAAGGTCCAAGGATAAAAAGACACACCTTTTAGTGGCAGTTGACAAATTCACAAAATGGGCTGAGGCAGAGCCAGTAAGTAAGTGTGATGCAGCCACGGTGGTTCAGTTCATGAAAAAGGTGATTTTTCGCTTTGGTTTTCCACACAGCATTGTCACTAACAATGGGACTAATTTGTCCCAAGGTGCTATGGAGGAGTTTTCTCAACGAGAGCACATCCGGCTTGATGTTTCTTCCATAGCTCACCCTCAATCTAATGGTCAGGCTGAGAGAGCAAATCAGGCAATCTTAAAAGGTCTCAAGCACCGGCTCATGGTCCCCTTACAACGGACGGCGGGTTGTTGGTAGAGGAATTACCCTCGGTGCTATGGAGTATCAACACCACTCCTAACATGTCTACAGGTTATACACCTTTCTTCATGGTTTATGTAGCGGAAGCGGTGCTGCCTAGTGACATCCGTCATGACTCGCCTCGCGTGGCAGCTTACGTTGAAGCAAATAATGAACAAGCCCGACATGATGCACTTGACTTGTTAGATGAGGAGAGAGACTTGGCGGCGGCTCGATCAGCAATTTATCTACAGGAACTGCGTCATTATCACAGCCGTCGGGTTAAGTCCAGGACCTTTCAAGAAGGTGACCTGGTGCTCCGGCTCATTCAGGATCTGTCAGATGCACACAAACTATCCCCGCCTTGGGAACGACCCTTTGTGGTCAGAAAGAATTTAAACAACGGGTCATATTACCTCATTGACGTTCGAGAGCACAAAGACTCACGTAAGTCGAAGGAGGGGACCCGCCGGCCATGGAACATTGCTCAGCTTCGGCCATACTACACCTGAGCTACCGGATCTCGTCATGTGCATACTTTGATGTTGTATATATTATGATAAGTAATAAAGCAGGACCTCTGTCTTTTTCCTCTTCAAAGATCATATATCTTTACTATTTTCATGACTATTAAGGAGCTGATCATATCTGAATCTAGCTTAACCTTTTTGGTCCGGCTTATGATCATATTCGAATCTAGCTGTAAATCTCATGATCACTTGGGGGCTTCCTGTTCAAACATAGGTCGTATTCGAACCAAAGAGAACATAGCTATCGTAACCATCTTGATCGGCTCAAAGCCAAACTCACTAGGGGGCTTATTGATCGTATCCGAATCATAGCTTAACCCCTTTTGGGTCTGTCTTGGATCGTATTCGAATCAGGGTCGTTAAAAACCTCTCAAGGTCATTTGGGGGCTTCCTGTTCAAACATAGGTCATATTCGAACCAAAGAGAACATGGTTGTCGGTACCCTCTTGATCGGCGCAACGCCAAAGCCACTTGGGGCTATATGATCATATTCGAATCTTAGCTTAACCCCTTTGGTCCGGTTTACTGATCGTATTCGAATCAGAAACCCCCAAATTTCAGTTAAAAAGTTAATTTATGTTATTTGAAATCTGCTATTTTGTTTTACTGGTCTTTGCTGTCTCAAATCTAAACGATCAGCACGGTTTTTTCACCGTCTTGACTAGTTGACAATAATCCTCCAAGGCATGATAGTCATCAAGCATATAGAAGCATTGACTTCTCAAAAAAGACTGGGTCATCAACCTCATCACCCGGGTCATATAAACCAGTAGTCCAGATGCAAAGAATACAGGTATGACTGTTATTCAAGAACAATTTTTTCTGTGTTTTTTCATTAATCAAAGGTTGTTTCAACCTTGTTTATTTCACGTCTGGTTTTGTTTTTTCTACTATGATAAAATCATTGGTCCTGTACCGGGTGTTCTGACACGTTCGGTGCTAAACCGCCAAGCCAGCTTTTTCCTTTTCTACAGGAACAGAGTTGAAATATTACAGATGTAACTATAGATGTGACGCATATATTGACGTCAGGAGCAAAGAATCACACATGGCATCTTATGCACGATGGCATATGCAAATATGCAGTTTTTTTAAACTAACCTATTACAAGGCATTAAGAGCCCAAAAGGTTACTGTTTCTCTCTCTTAAGACAGGTCCTAATCTAAAAGCTGGATTGTTCAGATGGTTATGACCCCCCCTGGCCGGTTCACCTCCCTCCACTGGTTGAAAGCTGGGATTGGACCAATCAAAGCCGTTCAGAGCAATGAATTCGGCCTCATCATCAATTAATAAGCCAACCGGGTCAATCTCTGGGGCAAATGTGTGTGGGCGTACCAGCGGGATAATATCCGTCACTTTATAAGAGGGAGTCGTGATCTTATTATTCTCCATATCAAAACCCGGCTGATATTTATCGATGTAAGTCTCATCTCCAAGGATGGTAGCTTGTGGTCGAACTCCCCTCACGCAGGCAATGAAGTCATCTTGCTCAAATAGTCCCGTCTTCCTCCATGGTAGGGTACCCCTTAGCTACATCCGCCGGGTCTAGATCTGGCACCCAGGCTTTGGAGCGGCTCGGGGTAGTCAGGGCTCTGGCTCTGGCACATGATCGTTTGACCTCTTGAAACCTGGAGGGTAAGATCGATAATTTCTTCAAAATGTCACTCAGCTGGTTGGGTCCTTGGTTGGCAGGGGAGATAGCAGCAAGTGCTCGTTGAGCACCAGTATACAACTGCTCCACTAAGGTATAAACCGCCTTCAATTTGGTCACACTATCTTGGCTCAGATTTTGGCTTCGTGGACCTACGAGTTATTTTCAACAAAGGTTCAGCAGGTGGTTTATATTCCGGGTCACAATAAGGTATAAGTGATTAATAAAAATGACTTACTGAGGATGGAAGAGACCATTTGAGAGACACAGTTCCTTAAGCCGGTGAGCTCTGAGGTAACCTCTTCAAGAGCCGCCTCAGCTGTTTCGGCGTGTTGAACCAGCAGCATCTTTTCTTCGGCCCAGGATTTCTTCTTTGTAGTCAAGCTGGTCTTCAATTTTTCTGTCTCAGAAAGACTGAATTGGAGTTTAGAGTCGGCAGTTTTGATTTCTGCCTCTTGATCCGCCAGCCGGGTCTTTGCATCAGTTAATTGGGAGCCCAATTCAGAGAGGGCGTTCTGCAAAACATACACAGATATGTCAAGGCTTAACCTAAAAGTTATAAGGGTTCAAGTCTCAAGTACTTTTCATCGCAATACCACTTGACACTTGGGGGATAATGTCTGCCAAAGAAATTTTTTATGACTCTTATATGTTTCAAGTCCCAAGTGTTTTACAAAGTAACAACACTTGGCACTTGGGGGCTAATGCATGATATTCAGAAAGTTTTTTCAAGATTGAGTCGGATTGCAATACTTATTGGGACTAGTAAAGGACAGTTATAAAGTTAAGTACCGGTTCATTTATGATAAATTGAGCCGGCCCTTGGGGACTACATGTCAAGTTTATTCTACTCTATTAGACTTTTAGAGGCAAAGTATCAACATATATCATAAAGTCTACAGATCATTCATGATCATCATCTGAAGACTTGGGGGCTGACGGAGTATAAATAAGCCGGAAAACATACCTCATATTTTAGCTGCAATTGCTTGACCATCTCAATTTATGACTCACGGCTGGAATGCACATGACTGAGATAGACGGACAGTATGTCACTAGCATTCAGAAGAGTATAATGACAGATATCAAACTGTACTTTCTGCCTTTCTAAGGCCTCCTGTTTGGCAGAATGCCTGGCTAGCATAGTTGGATTACTCGGCGCAACAAATCCACTGCCAGTGATCAGAATGCCATGATCAGAAGATGTTGGCGGGTTAGCTGAACTGGATGGTCTGGCAGTAGAGGGATTAACAATGGTATCATCAGCTGACGGCTCAGGAGGATCCAATTGAGTATCATCAGTCGAGTCCTCTGGTGCTTCAGTTCGAGGGGGAGAAGTTGGCATGGTCGTTTTAGGTGCAAGAACTGACGGGTCTTCCGCTGGTTTAATCACCTTGGCTTTCTTGGACTTGGCTTGACCACTAAGAAAGATTTTATGAGACAGTTAGTACAATGATCTAGTTTTAAAGATACAGAGGAAAACTGATTTTTCCTTACCAGGAGCAGTTTTGAAAGCCGGAAACTGAGTCTGAGATGAGTCGCCAGAAGAGCGAGAAACCTACTGTAAAAGGTAAAATAAAGTCAGTGACGCAAGGGAATAGATTCATTAATGAAAGCAACAGAGGAAGATGAAAGAAACCTCATTCTGGCGCTTTCGAGGAGTTTGTTGTAAAACGGGAGGCGATTCATCATCGTCATTATTCCGGGCCTAACGGTGGCTCTCATGTTGCTGCTTTTTCAAAAGAAAATGAGGGTCCAAATAAGCCAAAGGGTGCGATAACATTACTTTCTGGGTTACCAGTCAAAGTTTCTGTCTTGGCAAAGGGGCTGAGTCAGAGGAAATAGTTTCCTCTTCTTCTACGGCCTGGCTGGCCCCCGTGTCGTCCTGGCAATAGTCAGTGTCAATAAGGTTATGAAAAAACTGGCCAAGGGAATCAAGGGCTACCTCCGACTCAGAATCATCATCAAGCTTTAACAGGCCCGAAGCAGTGCTCCTCTTATTCTTGGACCTCCGGGCCGTCTTCCTGGTGGCTATGGCAGCGGCTTTAGCCTTCTTGGCAGCTTCATGGTCATACTTGGCCTTCCAGAAGTCAGATTTGGCCGGTAAACAAATAAACAGGATAAAAGGTCATGCAAGTATTTAAAAATACTGAGGAAAACACAAAGAGAGAGAGGTCATGGGTTTTACCTCTGGCGCCGGGTTAAGTTTGCAGAAGGGGTTTAACCCGACTTTACTGCAGTCTTCATATTTGCCGTTCACAAGGAGGGTTGACATTGAAACAATATCTTCTTCAATTAGTTGTACGGAGTTGTGACGAAGAGAGTCATCTCGGCCTCCGCCATAGTCATACATCAATTTGGATCGGCGGCTTAGAGGGATGACCCGCCACGAGATCCAGCAACGGATCAAGTCAACTCTGGTTAAGCCATTCCCCAATAAGGCATTAATCCTTTTAATATATGGAATAAGCTTCTTGCGTTCAGCGGCAGTAAGCTTATCAGGGAGCGCAAACTTGGAATCTAGACGCTCCGCGTGATAACCCGACAGTGGTTTTTCATTGGCTGGTGACGTTTCTTGGCAATAGAACCAGGTCTGATTCCAATCTTTGGGATGACTCGGTAAGACTATTAGGGGAAAGATGGTGCCCAATCGGCGCTGAATTGAGATTCCACCAAGTTCCAAGCTAGGGCTATTGGTACACTCATTCTGGCGGTTCAGATAAAAGTACTCTCTAAAGAGTTCCACAGTCGGCTCTTCTTGAAGATACACCTCACAGAGAACATGGAAATTGCAGATGTTGGATATGGAATTGGGTCCAAGATCTTGAGGGTGGAGTTCGAAAAAAATGAAGAACGTCTCTGAAGAACTTTGAGCTAGGTGGTGAAAAGCCCCGATTCATATGGTCAGTGAAGACAATAACTTCACCGTCTTTGGGATTAGGTCGTTCTTTGTCCGGGTCAGGTGCACGATAAGACATAACACTTTTCCCTAGCAAAAATACTATGGTGAAGAATTCCTTCAAGGAATCTTCAGTGACTGTGGAAGGGACCCAGTTGCAGACAGTCGGTGCTTTTGATGGCATGATGATCAAAGGACAAACTAAAAATAAAGTAATGTGCCGGTTCAATTCAATGGTTAAGTTAAATGATGATGGTGCAAATGAGTAATGGCGGCTTAAGTAAGGGCTAATGTCATATAAGGGAAAAGTGAGCCGGCGTAATAAGCCGCCATGACTACAGATATTTGAGAAATGCCAGAAACAAAATTGGCCAAGTGTTGAGGTAAACAAGTTTCTTAATTTCTTGATATTATTCTGGATCGAATGGCTGTTCAAAATGGAAAATATTCTAGACCTAAAAACTAGACGTAGGCTTTTACCTTCATCGTAAGGGGCCAAACTAGTATAAACCTCTCGTGTCCTTTGTCCCGATTAACCCCTTTAAGCTTCCTAGTTGCGATGGCCCTACGACTAAGTCCTTTTGCTAGGACATCTGCCGTGACAATTCCACGACAAGTTCTCTTGCTACAAGAATTTTATTTGCATATTACTGATTGAAAGGGAGCTGAGAACCCCGTTGCAGATAACTTGTCTAGGTTGGAAAATGTTCTTGATGACCCACTACCTATTGATGATAGCTTTCCTGATGAACAATTAAATGTCCTAAATGCTTCTCATGCTGCTCCATGGTATGCTGATTATGCTAATTACACTGTTGCTAAGTTTATACCACCTACTTTCACATATTAGCAAAAGAAAAAGGTTTTCTATGATTTGAAACATTACTTTTGCGATGACCCACATCTTTATAAAGAAGGAGTAGATGGTGTTATTAGACGTTGTGTACCTGAGGATGAACAGGAACAGATCCTACACAAGTGTCACTCCGAAGCTTATGGAGGACACCATGCTGGAGATAGAACTGCACACAAGGTATTGCAATCCGGTTTTTATTGGCCTACTCTCTTCAAGGATGCACGTAAGTTTGTTGTATCTTGTGATGAATTTAAAAGAATTGGTAATATTAGTAGACGTCAAGAAATGCCTATGAATTATTCACTTGTTATTTAACCATTTGATGTTTGGGGCTTTGATTATATGGGACCTTTTCCTGCCTCCAATGGATACACATATTTTAGTTGTTGTTGATTACATTACTAAGTGGGTAGAAGCTATTCCAACTAGTAGTGCTGATCATAACACCTCTATTAATATGCTTAAAGAAGTTATTTTTCCAAGGTTTGGAGTCCCTAGATATTTAATCACTGATGCTGGTTCACGTTTTATTGATGGTGCTTTCCGTAAAATGCTTGCTAAATATCATGTTAATCATAGAATTGCATCTCCTTATCACCCACAGTCTAGTGGTCAAGAAGAATTGAGCAATAGAGAACTCAAATTAATTTTGCAAAAGACTGTTAATAGATCTAGAAAGAATTGGTCCAACAAACTTGATGATGCATTATGGGCATATAGAACTACATATAAAAATCCTATGGGTATGTCTCCGTATAAAATGGTTTATGGAAAAGCATGTCACTTACCTCTCGAACTAGAACATAAGGCTTATTGGGCTATTAAAGAACTCAATTATGATTTCAAACTTGCCGGTGAGAAGAGGTTATTTGACATTAGCTCACTCGATGAATGGAGAACCCAAGCCTACGAGAATGCCAAATTATTTAAAGAAAAAGTTAAAAGATGGCATGACAAAAGAATACAAAAGCATGAGTTTAATGTAGGTGATTATGTATTGCTATACAACTCTCGTTTAAGAATTTTTGCAGGAAAAATTCTCTATAAATGGGAAGGTCCTTACGTTATCGAGGAGGTCTATCGTTCCAGTGCCATAGAAATCAACAACTTCGAAGGCACAAATCCGAAGGTGGTGAATGGTCAAAGAATTAAACATTATATCTCAGGTAATCTTATAAATGTTGAAACCAATGTTATTGAAACCGTAACCCCGGAGGAATACATAAGGGACACTTCCCGAAACGTTTCAGACTCCAAAAAGGAATAGGTATGTGGTACCGTAAGTAAACTGACTCCAAAATAGTTCTAATGGCAATTGTTCTCCGTTTTGGAATATTTAGAAAAATAAAAAAAATAAGAAGCAGTCTGGGAAGGACACGAGGGCTCCACGAGGGTGGAGGGCGCACCCCACCCCCCTGGGCACGCCCCCTGCCTTGTGGGCACCTCGTGTGCTCTCTGGACTCCGTTTTCTTACACGTTACGTATTTTTGTCGGTAAAAATTCATTATATAATCTCCCAGAGGTTTTGACTCCTGTATCACGCAAATATTTCCTGTCTTTGTTTCGAGCTGTCCTGCTGCAGATTAGAGCAACATGTCGTCCCAGGATTCGGAAGGAGAAAGCTATGTGGCTAACTACCTTGCAGATCCTAAGGTCTATGGGGATGTGGAGCACTGTGGTTGGACTATGGAAGAAGAAGAGGACTATGAACCCAAGGGAAGGGAGGAGACGAGCTCAGAAGAAGATGAAGTCCCATTACCTCAACCTGGGGACATGCATGTGGAGTTCAAAAAGTCAATCCTCCCAGATAGAGTAAAGAAACCTAAGATCGAGTTTATCCCTTTTCGCCTCTTGCAGGAAAACAAGCAGGAACTATGCAAAAAGATACTGAGCCTGGGGCAGGAGATCGAGGACCTAAGGGACCAAAATTCTGTCCTCAAGCGCAAATTAAGGAAGAAGCCAACGCCATCAACAAAACCATCACCTTCTTCACCAACAAAGAAGAACTAAGTATCTGGTATGGGCACTCACCTTGGCAACTGCCAAGCTTGGGGGAGTGCCCCGGTATCGTATCACCATCACTTTTATCCGTACCGTTTTTCTTAGTTCGATCCTTTTGATAAATCTTGATCTAGTAGCATAAAGTTTTAGTATGATCTAGTTGTGAGTTTTGCTTTATGATCCTTCTAGGTAATCGACTCCATGAGATATATATAATAAAGATTAGTGTTGAGTCAAGGGCTTGATTATTTTTCCATGATCTTGAGTGAATAAAAGAAAAAAGAAAGAATAAAAAGAATAAAAGAGATCATATGGATCTTATGGAGAGTAATGAGCTCACATAGAAAGAGTATGATGATTAAAAGTTGATAAGAGTTGACAAACATAGTTTTGGTCATCGTTGCAATTAATAGGAAGTAATAAAGAAAGAGAGGTATTCACATATAAATATACTATCTTGGACATCTTTTATGATAGTGAGCACTCATTAAAATATGACATGCTAAAGAGTTGACGTTGGACAAGGAAGACAATGTAATGGGTTATGTTTTCTTACATCTGAGATAAATTATATTGTCATGGATCATCCAACATGATTGAGCTTTCCTTTCCCCCTCACGCTAGCCAAATTCTTTGCACTAAGTAGAGATACTACTTGTGCTTCCAAACACCCTTAGACCAGTTTTGCAATGAGAGTCCACCATACCTACCTATGGATTGAGTAAGATCCCTCAAGTAAGTTGTATGGGTGCAAGCAATAAAAATTGCCCTCTAAATATGTATGACTTATTAGTGTGGGAGAAAATAAGCTTTATACAATTGTGTGATATGGAAGAAATAAAAGCGACGGACTTCATAATAAAGGTCCATATCACAAGTGGCAATATAAAGTGATGTTCTTTCGCATTAAGACTTAGTGCACCCAACCATAAAAGCGCATGACAACCTCTGCTTCCCTCTGCGAAGGGCCTATCTTTTACTTTTATCTCCTACCTTACATAAGAGTCATGGTGATCTTCACCCTTCCTTTTTACATTTTATCTTTTGGCAAGCACAACATGTTGGAAAGATCCTAGTATATATGGCTAATTGGATGTGAGTTTTCATGAACTATTATTGTTGACATTACCCTTGAGGTAAAACGTTGGGAGGCAAAACTATAAGCCCCTATCTTTCTCTGTGTCCGATTAAAACTCGATACCCATAAGTATTGCGTGAGTGTTAGCAATTGTGAAAGACTATATGATAGTTGAGTATGTGGACTTGCTAAAAAGCTCTTATATTCACTCTTTCCTGTGTTATGATAAATTGCAATTGCTCCAATGATTGAGATTATAGGTTGTTAGTTTTCAATGAAGTTTATGATTCATACTTGAAAATGTGATTTAATTGTTACTCTAGCATAAGAGATCATATGACAAGAATTATATAAGTTGTTGTTCTAAGAATGATCATGATGCCCTCATGTCCGTATTTTATTTTTATCGACACCTCTATCTCTAAACATGTGGACATATTTTTCGATTTCGGCTTTCGCTTGAGGACAAGGGAGGTCTAAGCCTGGTGGAGTTGATACGTCCATTTTGCATCATGCTTTTATATCGATATTTATTGCATTATGGGCTGTTATTACACATTATGTCACAATACTTATGCCTATCCTCTCTTATTTTACAAGGTTTACATAAAGAGGGAGAATGCCGGTAGCTGGGATTCTGGGCTGGAAAAGGAGCAAATATTAGTGACCTATTCTGCACAGCTCCAAAAGTCCTGAAACTTCACGGAAGTCATTTTCAGAATATATAAAAAATACTGAGTGCAAGAAGTTCACCAGGGGGGCCACACCCTGCCAACGAGGGTGTGGGCACGCCCTACCCCCCTGGCGCCCCCTACCTCGTGGGCCCCCTGGTGGCCCTCTGATGCCCATCTTCTGCTATATGGAGTCTTTCAATGAGGAAAAAATCATATGCAAGCTTTCAGGACCAGACTCCGCCGCCACGAGGCGGAAACTTGGCGGAACCAATCTAGGGCTCTGGCGGAGCTGTTCTGCTGGGGAAACTTCCCTCCGGGAGGGGGAAATCATCGCCATCGTCATCATCAACGATCTTCTCATCAAGAGGGGGTCAATCTCCATCAACATCTTCACCATCACCGTCTCCTCTCAAACCCTAGTTCATCTCTTGTATCCAATTCTTGCCTCTAAGTCTGTGATTGGTACCTATGGGTTGCTAATAGTATTAATTACTCCTTGTAGTTCATGCTAGTTGGTTTATTTGGTGGAAGATCATATGTTCAGATCCTATATGCATATTAATACCCCTCTGATAATGAACATGAATATTCTTTGCGAGTAGTTACATTTGTTCCCGAGGACATGGGAGAAGTCTTGCTATTAGTAGTCATGTGAATTTGGTATTCGTTCGATATTTTGATGAGACGTATGTTGTCTCTCCTCTAGTGGTGTTATATGAACGTCGACTACATGACACTTCACCATTATTTGGGCCTAGAGGAAGGCATTGGGAAGTAATAAGTAGATGATGGGTTGCTAGAGTGACAGAAGCTTAAACCCTAGTTTATGTGTTGCTTCGTAAGGGGCTGATTTGGATCCATATGTTTCATGCTATGGTTAGGTTTACCTTAATACTTTTGTTGTAGTTTCGGATGCTTGCAATAGAGGTTAATCATAAGTGGGATGCTTGTCCAAGTAAGGGCAGTACCCAAGCACCAGTCCACCCACATACCAAATTATCAAAGTACCGAATGCGAATCATATGATCATGATGAAACCTAGCTTGACGATAATTCCCATGTGTCCTCGGGAGCGCTTTGATCTATATAAGAGTTTGTCCAGGCTTGTCCTTTGCTTCAAAAAGGATTGGGCCACCTTGCTGCACTTTATTTACTTTTTTTACTTGTTGCTCATTACAAATTATCTTATCACAAAACTATCTGTTACCTATAATTTCAGTGCTTGCAGAGAATACCTTGCTGAAAACCGCTTATCATTTCCTTCTGCTCCTCGTTGGGTTCGACACTCTTACTTATAGGAAGGACTACGATAGATCCCCTATACTTGTGGGTCATCAAACATCATTATCATTTTCATTATCACTAGGTGAATCACTACTACAGGATGCTGCTAATGCGACACTACGATCAGAGACCCTTCGACGAAACTGTGTGCGATGCCATAATCGCAAACGATGGTGTAAAAACAGTCAAAAGAGTGCAAAACATTTGCGATGGCGGAGCCATCAAACACGGTTCAGATTTTAGTTGCGTGTGCGATGCAGGGCATATGGTTCAGTTCAATTAACTGCTTGCGATGAGGAGGAACAAAAGAAACGGGCAGCCAGATGGAGGTGTGTGCGATATACAACATACGGTTCACTCGGATGAAATGTTTGTGATTAGGCAACACAAAAGAAATAGTCAGCCAGATGAAGGTGTGTGCGATATACGACATGCGGTTCACTCGGAGGAACTGTTTGCGTTGAGACATGAGAACAGAAACGGTTCAACTTAACAAGATGTGTGTGATACACGGCAAACAGGTCTGTAATCAAAAATGTGTGTGAAGACCGATAATAACACAGACAGTTGCTGCTAATAAGACGTGTGTGTTGTGCGATGGGATTGCATACATAACAACAACATATATATACACACACTTATAAGGACATGCTTGCATAACAAAATTAAACATCCACTTACATAGGTGGCTACTACAACCATGGCATTTGCACACACACCAAAGTAAACTATTACATGCATAATTACATAGGTGGCTACTATACACATGACATTTCCACACACCAATAAATTAACTAAACTATATATTACATGCATGATTAACTAGCATAAACGATCATCTGATTATCACCTGCTTATTGTGACGCTTGCTCTGCTTGTGGCTCGATCCGGGCTCATCGACTTGGGTTACGAGGCACTTCCTCATGTCAATGATCTGCCTGTGCATCTCATAGCATGTGTACACACTCTTGGCCGCGAACCTGAGGTCGGGTTCATCTAGTTGCCGCATCCAGGCCCTATGCCAGGATAGGGGACTTGCTCTTTGGGCATCCTACTTCATCTTTTTGTAGTAGGGGTCGATGATGGTTGAGGCGAGTTCGACCAGGGAGTCCTTCTTTGTGCTGCCCCAGACCCTGTAGTAGTCACGGATTTCGACAAGGTTCTTGCAGGCCAAGCCCGTAACACTGAGCGCGTTTACATCGTCGGTAGTTTCCGCCATGGTGAACTTGTAGTTGGTGCTGTTGGCAAACCTGTTGAAACGGTCGCAAGGCCCTATGGCCATGCAATAGTGGTAGATGAGGAATGATGGCCCACGCACAACTAGGCAATGACAACCTTCTGATCTATGCCGGGACAACCGGTGGTGTACTGGTGGTCGATGCGGACCACCTTGTACTTGTCTCGAGCAAGCAACTGCTTAACGCTATTGATGTAGTCATCCACCATGGCCGGGATGATGATGTACACCACCGAGAGATCCTTCTCCCTCGCGCGGGTCTGCACTCTATGCTCGCCGAACTCCATTGGAGCGCCGCTGGTCATCCCCTCTCTATGTGTCGTTGTGGGTGTGCTTGTTGTGTTGTGGGGCGCGATCGAAAGGTTGAAGAGACTAAGGTCATAATGGCCGCGGGAATTAAAGGGGAAGCCGGACGGCCAGGAATATCGGCAGGCCCTGATGGCAGTTCTAATTTGCAGCACTTTACTCCATCGTGCCGCACATAACTTCATTGCGTGGCAACGCGCGTGTCGCAACCGCATGCATATGGGGCCCCCGACATGATTGTACGCACGCCCAACCATTGGTAGAGCGCGTGCGGAGGGATGCGAGTAGAGCGTTTCACGGTCGCCTCAACGATGAGCAACCATATATATGCATATAGCAGTTGAACGTGTAAGAAAAAGCTGTTCACAAGCCGAGCGCGCCAACGGACGCGAGCAGAGCACGTCGCGGTGCCTAACGGCGAGCGCAGTGCGCTGCGACGCCTAACGGCGAGCAGAGCTTGCCGAGGGACGCGAGCAGAGGCCAGAATAGTGATACGTGGGAAATAAGACGAACTGTGCGAGCGATATCGGAGACATCAAGCACGAATCAGATTAGAGTTGCTTGTGCGATACATGGCATACAGTTGATACATACGAGTTGTTTGTGATGGAATAAGCCGTGTGTGTTGCGGGGAAATGCTTGCTGGTATATAACCTTGAATTTAACCAAAAAAGTGTTAATGCATGTTACAAAATTGTATAGCTGGAAACTATGTTCAAATACGACTCCAACGATATAATCTTTGGGGACATGCATTCTTATTTTATTAGTTAAGTCATACTTATAAACCAGGATGGGGGTATAGTAGGTAATTAAATCGCAAATGTTTTTTTCTATTAACCGTATGTGTATGTGTCCTTTCGTCCTCCTCTCACATGACTTGTCGCCCTGCTACCGCAGATGGCTCATAGTACAAGCTTGCGCAGTGCACAGGAGCGTTCTTTTGGCCAAACGGTGGCACCAATGAATCGTCGGTGAGCCCATTCCCCCGCAACCTCGCAGGTTCCCGTGCAAGCTTCCCACCCGACTCGGTGAAATCCCCTAAAATCCCAATGCTTACCAGCCTGCTATAAAAACCCTCATGACCGGCAAGTCTTGTGTCATATTTTCCCCTCCCTCCCTGTAGCTTATCTCGTGTGCTTCTCCCACAATCGCCAATGGCACCGGTCCGTTGTCGTCGCTTAGCCAATCCACCATCATCAGAAGACAGCTCCAGCTGGGAGGCTACACTGCGGCGGTGGCGAAGTCCCCGGCACAGTGTAGTGCACGTGGCGTCCCTATTGGGTGTGCGTGTAACACCCACCACACGCTCCGCCGCCGCTGCCCGTCTGCAGCTGTTGCCAGATGCCGTTGCCGCCACACCACCATCGAAAGCCCGGGCCATCTCCTGCTCTGCCGAAGCGGCCCGAAGGTGGGAGGTGGCCATCGTGGCCGCCACCCCACTGTCGGCCACCGTGGCCATTACCTGCTCCGCCACCATGGCCCGAAGGCGGGAGGTGGTGGTCGTGTCCGCCACCCCATCGTCGGCCACCGTGGCCGCCAGCCCACCATCGACCGCCGGGATCATCACCCGCTCTGCCACCGCCGCCCGAAGGAGGGAGGCGGAGGTGGAGGCTCGCACGTGCGTCAGCGACCTTGCGTGCTACATCGAGTTCCTGCGGGAGGAGGAGGAGTGCCTCGTCGATCACGCGAAGAGTCTTACCGCGGTCGTGGCCGTAGCACATGCCGATGCGGAGGCGAGGAATCAGGAGATCTACGAGCAGTCCGGCCACTTCGAGAGGGATCGTCTGGAGCGGCAGTGGGCGTTCGAGCTGGCAAGCGTCGCTGAACGTGCAGCAGCGGCAGGCACCAAATTGCATTTCTCCAGCTCGTTGGTAGGATCCTCCTCCTCCTCTGCCTCTTACAGAGCGCGCTCGGTAGATGAGAGGCTGCCGGAAGTAGCACAAAGCCCCTCCGTGGTAGTAGTAGTATTTGGGGCTATTTTGTTCAGTTCATCTGACTATAGATATGTGGTCGAACTGTACAACGTACTTAAAATTAGCTAGTATATATAGTTGAACTAGCTATTTCAGTACGTGGTTGGCAACAATTGGGGAAAAGTTTGGTCAGTTAAGCTGTCGAGTTGAACTGTTTGTATAAATTAAGAATGACTGCTTAATCTATGAATTAAATCTATGCTTAATTACTGATTTTTAGTTGCAAAAATTAGATAGTGCTAGTGATTTCTAGATGCATATCTTGACAAATCGTAGTGTTACAAGGGTTGACAAATGGCAACGTTACTAGATGAACAAATGTAAATTTTTCTAGTTTGACAAATGGAAACATACCCAATATGACAGATGCAAATCTTACCAAATTGTTTGTACGTGGTTGCACACGGGTCATCGAAACAACTGTTTGTGTTGAAGGGATGCACAAATCCCGCGCTGCGTGTCAGGACCCCGATTCCAAGTCACATCGATCTAGCTGGTAACACCTCATATCACTTTGCGGCCTCACGCACGGTATCCCACGGGTGTCGCCTTACCATGGCCCGGGACTGTTTGCGCCTTTTGGCTCACGTATATGATAGTGTTGCTAGCATCCATATGACAGAGAACCCGGGCCGACATGGCTAGTCGTGAACCCAAAGCGGCACAGACCTATGGAGACAGGCATACATGAATCACATCGAACATGTCGGTCATCAGCGAGTGATTCCGGGCTGTAGCACTAGGCTAACAGGACTCCGGTGAACCGGGCTGTAGCAGGCTAGGCAGGACTCTGGATATCACCGCCTGACATTTCCTCGAAGGGACAGACATAGGAACGAAGTGAAACACATGCCGGCCAGTCAAGTGTCCTGAACAGTAGTGCTGGGCTAACAGGACTCCGGTGAACCGGGCTGTAGCGGACTAGTATGGCTCGAGGAACACTAGACTACATTTCCCCATAAGAAAGGCTGCCAAGGATAAACAACTAGATTGTTGGATCCCACTCATACCAAGCATTTCAATCATACACACAATATGCCCGATATGAGTACATACAACATGGCATCACAACAAAACTCTACAACTCAAGTACTTTATTTAAAGGCTCCAGGGAGCCATACATAACATGTTCATACAGATAGGGGTCACATGACCCGACACTCAAGTCATACAAACATACAAGCACATGCGGAAGCAACTAGTCTGAGTACAGACTCTAGAAAGAAAGAAGGCTTCTCGAAGCCTGTCTATCTACATAGGGCCCTCCATGGCCAGGATCACCACCTGGGTGGCTAGTCACTCGTCGACGTCAAGGTCTACGTAGAACCCATCGGAGGGGGCGGTGTTGTCGTCTGAAAACAGTAATTAAGCAAACATGAGTACAAAGAGGGTGAACTTTTTAGAAGGGCATTTCAGGTTCATTGAAAATAATTTTAGTAAACCCTAGTTGTTTCCAGGGGGGTGTTGGGGGTTTCTGCCTTCCCCATTTCAAATTTAAGAGAAATTTAAACATGATACACACTCTAATGCTTGAACTAGCTAGGGTGTGACATTGCGGATTTTCCCTCGACTTAGGGGGAAGACCATAGCTCTCACTTTGCATACGGGTGTTCTATCTAAAACGTTTGCAATCAAGAGCTGTAGAAATCCTGCACGGCGTATAGCTTGCACGCTTCTCGGTGAGCCTTCGCGTTGGAGTACAGCTCGCACGCCTTCCGTTTAGTCAACCACTCAAGCACCTGTCCACACAGCACCTCCTAGCCATTAAAAGAGTGAGGCATGGCGTCATGTGAATGTTTAACAGAATGCACACAATTCAAATTATACAAAACATTTGAGATGTTAAAGTGGCAGCTATTTGTTTCAAAATGCCTTTGTTGTTTGTTATTGGAGTGCACCTTCTCTCAAAATGGACACGAAAAATACCACAGCATGTCGGGTGCCATTCCTTTATAGCATGCCAAGTTTCATGAATTTTAGACGAGTTTTGGATTTACTAGAATTTAAAAACAATGTATCTCAACATTTTTCCGGCAATCAACAGTGCCCTCATGTTTGAAATTCATTCCCATTTCTTGCATGGAACCTAAGCAAGCCCCGAAGGACATAGATTTGATTTTTCAACCAATGTATATGCACTGGAGCTTGTGCATGTAGTTCAAATTTGAATTTTGCACATGAAATGCCTAGAAAATCCAGCTAATGAACCACGAAAAATTCCAAAAGTAAACACAACAATCCTGTTGTTCTATGTTGACACTAGAATTTTTTTAAAAGAAATAAGAGGCAACAGATATCATTTCGTCCCCAAAGGTGGCACGATCTCAACCGAAACCATCACACTTGTTGTGAGAAGCTAAGGTGTCGGGTGGTAGGTGCGACATATGCCAATGGGTGGCTTATCATTGTGGGAGCCAGTAAGACGTCGCCGGTGCCTGGAAACGGGATGAGGCGAAGACATGCACGCCGGCGAATCTTACCCAGCTTCGGGGCTCTCCGTGGAGATAACACCCCAACTGCTGCTCTGCGGGGTCTCCGCATGGTCACTAGATGAACAAGTAGCTACACGGTGCTCCTTGAGCTGTTTGGCGAGAGGAGGAAGAAGGGCACGGCTTGCTCTCTTCTCCTCCCTATGTGGTGTCTGAGACTAGCAGGGATTGATCTCTCTTTGCATGGATGCCCCGGGGGGTTTATATAGGCCTACCCCCCGGGGGTACAATGGTAATCCGGCTGGGCGCGGGGCCCAGCTGTTTGTGTCTACGCTCTCCGGCTTCTGCGCCGGCTGCTAGGGCCCGCCGGCTAGTGGGTCCCGCTGGCTGCCGGCTCCTTGGTCGAAAGGCAGGCCCCACTGTCAGGGCCTTGTCGGCGGCTGGTTACTGTTGCTCAATCTTGGTGGCGAGGGCTTCACCGGAGTGGGTGTGGCTACAGTGTGGCCGCCCGGTGGGCGATCACTGTAGCCCCACCGCATCTTATCTCCTTAATGGGGCGTCTTCTTCGAGGGAGGTGGCAAGCCGGCTGTGGGGAGCCGGCTCTATCTTGGGCCGACTGGGGGAGGTCTGGTCGCCTTCGGGTGTCTCTCTGCCGGAAGGGGCCCACCGCCCATGGGCCGTACTGGTAGCCCGTCATGGATGACATCAGGGTCAACGTGGCAACAGTGCTGCGCCGGACGGGTCATGGCCACCCGTACGGCGCACTGTGCCAGGCGTGCTCCGGGATTCGGGGGTGGCAGGCTTCACTGTAGCCACGCCCCGTCACATCGTTGTTATGTGGATGCAGACTTCGAGGGTACGATCTTGACCACTTTATGGGAGCCGGCTTCTTGGAGTTGGCCTTCTCGCGGCCGGCTTCTCGGAGCCGTCCCTCTCGCGGCTTCTCTTCATGAGGGCTAAAGTCGGGCCTCATTCCGATAGCCGGCCTGGAGACAGCCGGCAAGGGGAAGGCGGCCCTGTGTCTTGGATTCTTGAGGGCCGAATCGGCTCGTAATTTTTTCAGAAGGGCCAGGGGGAGCCGGCTAGGCTACCCATGGTTATTTACTCCGACAGTAGTCCCCGAAGCTGATCGAGCTTCGAGGCTGACAAAGGGACGAGAAGCTAGGTCAGCTTCCTATCCCGAGGGGCCGGCTTTGCTTGTGCGCGCCGTCTTCGGAAAAGCTCAGTTTCTCGTAGGCGGGAACGAGGGCCACGTGGCGAGGATATCCTGCCAACGCACGCGCGCGACGGGACGCCGCCGCAGGCCTGGGCCCGCCACTTGCAGGCCTCGGTCCGAGCGCGGATCTTCTGTGGCCCACATGGTCCGCTCGCCTTCCCGCGGCGGTTTTATTCTGCCATCAAGGCACAATAATCATGGGACATGGGGGAGTGGGCGCAGTTGATCCCCACGTTCCCCCACGCCGCGCCTCCTCGGCTCCGCCGCGCGGTCTATAAGTAGGAGGAGGAGGGGGAGCGGCAGAGGCTCGTGCTCTCTCCCTCACTCCGCCCCTACTCGCCCTCCTTCTTCTTCTCTTCGTCGCAGCAACTCTTTGCCGCGCCGTTCCAACGTCGCTTCGTCTTGCTCCCCACTGCATCGCTCCCATGGCGCTGTCGAGCTCGTGGGATGGCTCCAACGTCCACGAGGACCACGTCGAGTTCCTCCGCCGGACGCGGCATCTGCCCGGCGAGAACCTTGTGCGGGTTCGTCAAGCGCCGGCGAGGGAGATTTCGCCGGCCACGGAGGACGGTGAGCGGGTGATCTTCTGCTCGCACTGCCTGCGCGGCTTCGGCCTCCCGGCGAGCGGATTCCTTCGAGCCTTCCTCGAGTTCTACCACCTCCAGCCGCATCACCTCACGCCCAACGCGGTGATGCTGCTGTCGGCCTTTGTCACCCTATGCGAGGGTTTTCTTGGAGTTCTCCCCACGCTCGAGCTCTGGGGGGAGTTCTTCCAAAGCAAGCTCGGCACCGTCGTCGCGGGCGTGCCCGCCCCCTGCGGAGTGTTCATTGCCATGAGGCGGGCGAGCGAGAACAATCCGTTCCCGTCCATTCCGCTGATCCAGTCGGTGAAGCTTTGGCAGAAGTCTTATTTCTACGTGAAGAACGTCGCCCAGCAAGGCAACTACGTCAACCTGCCAGATTATGTAGCCCGCCCGCCGGCTGGGAGGCAGCCTTCGTGGAGCTACCGGGCCAGGTCGCTGTCTCAGGCCGGGAACGCAGCCGTCTCCCGGCTTCGGGTGATGATCCAGTCGGAGGGCCTGACCGGAGCCGACTTGGTGGCCGCCTTCGTGGAGCGCCGGGTTCTTCCGCTCCAAGGCCGGCCTCACATGATCTGCCAAATGAGCGGCCGCTTCAACCCGTGCCGGCTGAGCACCAGGGAGATGCCTCACACAGAGGTGTCTTACATGATGAATTATATCTCCAACTGCAAGCTCGCCGAGGATTGGCGATACGGCAAGGAGCCGTATTCCCGCGCCAACCCTCCGCCTGCCGTAAGTTCTTTCTTCTTTTCTTCCTTTTTTGTAGCCGGCCTCATGATAGCCGACTCTTGATCAATTGGTTTGCCTTTTGCAGAACCCTCTTCTCCCGCCGACAGCCGGGGCCGCGGGGGTAGAGCGCCATCTCCTCCCCGACCGCACGATGGACGACGCCGACGATTCGGACCTGGGAGCGGCCGCCATGGAAGACGCCATCATGGGGGAAGGCGACAAGGCCGGAGGCGCGGGACTCGGGGCCAGCTTCGAGGACTGGCCGGATGACGACGAGGTCGAGGTCGCCCCGCACCACCAGCCAGCGCCCGATCATCAGGGCGCGGGCTCGGCTGCCATGCTGGCTGCCCGTGGCGGCGCGCAGAAGCGCCGGGCCGCGTCGACCTTCTTCGGCAGCCGGCCGAAAAAATCCAAGGCCTCCACGGCGGCGACCAAGCGGGATGAGGCATCCGCGAAGGCGGCCTGCTTGCGCAAGGCAGTGAAGCAGCCACATGCGATCTCTGCGTAAGTCGTCGAATGTCTTGCGTATATATTTTTTGTCTTCTTCGTCTGAAACTCTTCTAAACCTTTCTTTTCTTGCCGGACAGGGCGCCGCTTTCTCTCGAGCAAGGTCCTGGCGGCTCCGTAGTCGGGCCGACTAGAGGGTCCTCAAGCTCCCGCCGCGTGGATCCCCGCGCCGACCTTAAGGAGGCCACGGAGCGGAACATGCGGGAGGCGCGGGAGGAGCGGGAGGCGGCGGAGCGAAGGACCGCCCAGGCGATGAAGGAGTGGGCCGACGCGGCGGCCAAGGCCTGGGCGAAGGCGGCAGCCGTGGAGACGAAGGTGGAGGCCACGCACAACCGGCCTCCGTTGCTCATTGTTCCCCTCCGCGCCGTGGCCCCCGACGTTCCCGTGCCCCCGTCCGAGGAGGTCGACCAAGGCCCGCCGGTGATGGAGAGGCGGGAGGACCCCGTGATCTTCGTGGAGGGGGCGTCGCAGACGGCGCCGACTAGAGCGGGCCAAAGCGGCCAATCAGCTGCGGCGCCAGAGCAACCGTCCAGGGGCGAGCCGGCGGCAGGGGCCGGCCTCGAGGTGCAGCCGGCATTGCGCCGGCACGCAGGGGGTGGCGCCTCCGCGCCAGAACCACACCGAGCAGCGGGCGCCAGCCAGACGGCGGAGGCCCTGGAGACGGCCAGCGTCAGCACGTCCGAGTGGACTCCCAGCGGGGGGACGGGCGAGCTGAACGCGGTGGCCCAGGAGGTCCGGAACCGGCTTCAAGCTTAGGCCGCCTCGCTGCAGTGATACACTCAAGAGTTTCTCTCGACGCGGGCCGTCATCCGGGTGAGTCTTCTGTCCTTGGTTATTTTTCTCTTTCGATTTCTTCCGTGGGGGCGCGTCAGCGCACCCACTGGGTGTAGTCCCCGAGTTTCGAGCCGGCTGCAGCATAGGCGGCTTGGAACTTAGTAGGTTCTGACAACTTAACTTATCCTTGCTTCCTGTATAATATTTCAGGAGTATCACAACCTCCGTGCAGCCGCCTTCAACTCCCAGGCTCAGGAGCTAGGCAGGAGAACCGAGGACCTGACCAGCAGCCGAAGTGCATGTTTGTCTCGTCCATCTCCTGTGGGGGCGCGTCAGCGCACCCACTGGGTGTAGTCCCCGAGATTCGGGCCGACTGCTGAGCAGTTGGGTCGGATCTTCCTTGACGACTCCCCCTTATTAATTTTTCCTTTGTCTTCATGCTTGCAGGAGCCAATGCCGACTTGAGGGAGCAGCTCAGCGGGGCGCAGGCCGCCCTTCGCGCCAAGGAAACTGAGTACGACGCCTTGGTCCTGGAGCATGACCGCCTGGCCAAGAAGCTGGCAGACCAGGAGGAGAGCCACAAGGCGGCCCTGAAGAAGGCGCAGGATAACGAAACCGCCCTGAAGGCCGAGTTCGAGACCGAAGTGGCGGGCTGGGCTGAGACCAGGCAAGCGCTGAGGCTTCGGCCGTATTGAGGATTTGATCGACGGTAAGCCGCCTTCCTTGCTCCTTGCATGCCCCTTGCCGCCTGATTTGTATTCTGACTTGTGCTGCTTTTTATTCTCTGTGCAGACTACTTTCCCGGCTACTCCGTCTTCGCTACCCAAACCATCGAGGCCCATCGCGAAGAGCGCCGTCAGGCGGGCGCCGACATCACGACGGACGCGAGTTGGACGCTTGAGGAGCAACTCTTGGCGGTCCAAGCGCAGCTGCAGCCGGCTTATCGTATGCTCCGCTGCCTCCAGTGCGCCGGGGCGCAGGTGTTGGCCGCCCTCTGGCCAAGCGAGACGATTCCCCGCACCCCGAGTCGGACTGCCGACTGGCTGGAAGTTGCGGTTGGCCGCTTCGAGGCTTCGAAAGCATCAGCGGCCCGGCTTGGAGCTGGGCGGGCGTTGGAGTTCGTCTGAGCTTGGTATCCGGGGCTGAACCTGGACCAGCTGTGCACCTGGCGGTTGGAGGCTGACGAAGAGCTGGAGGAGGTGCGGCCGGCTATCGCTCAGCGCGCTTCGACGATCACCGAGTGTACTGACATCAGTGTGTTCGCTCCTGAGATCAATGACGACGGCGTTGCCCAGCCGGAGGAGTGGTTCGGGCTGGACCCGGCAGCGGGTGAAGACTCGGCAGAGGAGATTTCCTCCAGTGATGAAGGCGAAGACGACGAAGGAGAGGAGGGCGAAGATGTTGATCCGGCCGGTGAAGCGGCCAGCCAGCCTCAGCCTGATCGTGCCTCCAGCAACGAGGCGCGTGCTAGCGCGGCCTCTGCGGGAGGCGGTGATCATGCTGAGGTTCGCCAGCCGGCCATTCCTCCAGCCGGCAGTGCCGTCTCCGCCGACCTGCCTGACTCGCCAGTCACTCCCTTGGCTTAGTCTGCCGTCTTTTCTTTTTTCCTGCTTGTTGCCTTTTGAACAATTTTATCAAACTTGCGCAATTCCACCCACTGGGGGTGTATTCAAACTATGTCGAATGCTGGCATTTTGAAGGTCTTTTATGTAAATATGAGTGTGTGCATGTTTGGCTTCCATTTACGTATGCTTTTTATCCTTAGGTTGTTTCCTTTGCCGCCTTCCCCTTCTGGGAAGGCAAGTACTCGAGCTTTCTTAGATTGGAGCGAGGTGAATGGAAGGCGGCCGGCCGGCTACTCTGGTAGCCGGTCGGTGGTGGGAGAAAAACCGGCTTTTGTTATATTAGTCCGTTAGTCCCTAGTTGTTTTTCGTGTGGGCACCCGTTCCTGCCCTTAACTCTTGCCAGCCGGACAGCCGGTTCTTCGAACTGCGACTTTTGGCAAGAGAAGGCTTGGGAGCCGGCACACTACTTGTCTGACTGTGGGTAGGACTTCTAATATAACTCCAGGCGGCCAGTCCCCGGGCCGACTAGTCGAACCCGGTGCCGGACGGAAAAAAGTGAATGCAATGACAAGGCCATAAGCATGATACTTTTCATTCTTAGACAAAAGATGGCAGTCCCCGAGCTCTCCTCGGGGGGCCTATTGTCTCGTACTTAGTACAAAAGTTAGCGTGATACATACTGTATTTCAACTGTAAAACCTTCGGAGGAGGTTGGTGTTCCATGG
This sequence comes from Triticum urartu, assembly GCF_056163025.1. Lineage (NCBI taxonomy): Eukaryota > Viridiplantae > Streptophyta > Magnoliopsida > Poales > Poaceae > Triticum > Triticum urartu. The sequence continues at coordinate 421,306,813 of NC_141877.1, read as the reverse complement.
TCGTTCCGACTCCTTGCCGGAGTCGTCTCTCTTCCGTGCCTTTGACTTCTGCGGGTCGATCAGGTAGTAGGAGTCGTTGCCTAAGGCTCTGCTGATGACGAAGGGGCCCTCCCAAGGGGCCGAGAGCTTGTGCTGGCCGGCTATTCGCTGGATTAGCCGGAGCACAAGATAGACCTCTTGGAAGGATCTTGGCTTGACCTTCCGGCTGTGGTAGCGGTGCAGGCCCTGCTGATAGATGGCGGACCGGCTGAGGGCTAACAACCGGCCTTCTTCCAGCAGGTCGAAGCTGTCTTCTCGTGCTTCCTTGGCCTCGGCTTCCGTGTACATGGTTACCCGATGCGAGTCGAACTCGGTGTCAGTTGGGATGACCGCCTCGGCACCATATACGAGGAAGAAAGGAGTGAAGCCGGTTGACTTGTTTGGTGTAGTGCGCAGACTCCAGAGGACAGCCGGCAGCTCATCGAGCCAACAGCCGGCTGAACGCTCCAGTGGTATGATCAGTCGGGGCTTGATGCCGGAAAGGATGAGGCCGTTGGCTCGCTCGACCTGGCCGTTTGACTGCGGGTGGGCGACGGACGCTAGGTCCAACCGGATGCCTTGCATCGTGCAGAAACGTGCCAAGGCTCCCTTGGCGAAATTCGTGCCATTGTCGGTGATGATGTTGTGTGGTACGCCGTACCGAGTTGTTATATCTGCGATAAATGTCACGGCAGTCGGCCCATTCAGCTTCTTGATCGGCTTTGCCTCAATCCATTTGGTGAATTTGTCCACGGCGACAAGAAGATGTGTCCTGCCACCACGCGCTGTCTTGAATGGGCCCACCATGTCCAGTCCCCAAATGGCAAAGGGCCAAGTGAGGGGAATGGTCTTGAGTGCTGAAGCCGGCATGTGTTGCTTGGAGTTGAAGAGTTGGCACCCTTTGCAATGTTTAACTAACTCCTTGGCGTCATCCAAAGCAGTCGGCCAAAAGAAACCATGGCGGAAGGCTTTGGCGACGAGTGATCTTGAGGCCGCATGGTGGCCGCATTCTCCTTGGAGGATGTCTCTGAGGATTGCAATGCCCTTCTCTTGCTCAACGCATCGCTAGAGGACTCCAGTGACACTGCGCTTGATGAGTTCTCTGTTGACGATTGTGTATGCTCCGGCTCGGCGTTGGACTTGTCTTGCCTCTACTTCGTCAGCCGGCAGATCTTGGTTTATTAGGAAGTTGAGGATGGATTAAGCCCATGACGAAGCTGCGACTTCTTCTATTGCCAAAACGGCTACTGCGACCAGGGCGGGCGGGCTGGGCGGTGAAATGCTGGAGTCGGCCGCCGCCTGTTGTGTTGGTGTAGTCTCCGGGCCGACTACCGCAGTCCCTGCGCCGGGTGAGGCAGTCCCCGGGTCAGGCGTAACTACGGAAGTCCCCGAGCTGCCTGCTGATACCCCCTAGCCGACTATCGAAGTCCCCAGGTCACCTGCTTGGTTCTTCGAGCCGGCTCCGTCGGGGTCAGGCGGCACAAAGATGGAATCGGACTCTGGAGACGGCTTGATAGACGGCTTGAGGAGGTGTTGTAGAGAGACACCGGTTGGTATTGCTTGCCGAGTGGAGCCTATTCGAGCCAGGGTATTAGCTGGCTCGTTGTCGGCTCGTGGTATGTGGAGGAACTCGCATCCTTCAAAATACCCACTGATCTGCTGAACGAGGAAGCGGTAGCTTGCCATATTTGCGTCCTTGGCATCCCAGTCGCCGGATGATTGCTGGACCACCAAGTCCGAGTCGCCATAACATAGGATCCGGCGAATGCCGAGTTCTTTGGCAAGCCGGAGCCCGTGTATGAGCGCCTCGTACTCGGCCACGTTGTTGGAGGCGGCAAAGTGAATTTGCAGCGTGTATCTGAGCTTGTCGCCTTTGGGAGAGGTGAGGATGACGTCGGCTCCCAAGCCAGTGCGCATCTTGGACCCATCGAAGTGCATGCACCAATGAGTGGAGTCGGGAGCCGGCGGTAGGTACTGGGTCTCGGCTCAGTCGACGAGGAAGTCAGCCAATGCTTGGGACTTGATGGCGGTACGAGGCTGGTAGAAGATCGTATAGGGGGCCAGCTCGATGGCCCATTTCGCCACCCGGCTGGATGCATCCCGGCTGCCTATGATCTCGGCCAGTGGGGCGGTGCATACAACCGTGATGGGATGCTCTTGGAAGTAGGGCTTCAGCTTCTTGGCGGCGAAGTACACGCCGTAGCACATCTTCTGGTAGTGCGGGTAGTTCTGCTTCGAGGTAGACATCACCTCGCTCAAATAGTACACCGGCCTCTGGACCGGCTGGGCTCGGCCTTCTTCTGGGCGTTGGACTACGATGACGGTGCTGACCACCCGGCTGGTTGCGGCAATGTAGAGGAGCATGGGCTCTTTCTCAGTCGGCGCCGCCAGGACAGGCGGCGTGGCCAGCATCTTCTTCAGCTCGTGAAAAGCTTGATCAGCTTGGTCATTCCACTCGAAGTGGTTGGTCTTCTTCATGAGGCGGTAGAGGGGAAGAGCTTTCTCTCCGAGCCGGCTGATGAAGCGGTTCAGGGAGGCCAAGCATCCAGTAAACTTATGGACGTCTCAAAGTTTGGTGGGAATCGCCATTCTCTCAATGGCCTTGATCTTTACTGGGTTGCATTCGATGCCGCGTTCGGAGACCAGGAAGCCTAGGAGCTGGCCGGCTGGCACTCCGAACACGCATTTCTCGGGGTTAAGCTTGATTTGGAACCGGTGTAGGTTCTCAAATGTTTCCTTGAGGTCTTCCAGCAAGGTGCTGTGCTTCTCCGTCTTCACCACATTGTCGTCCACGTAGACGTGGGCATTTCTGCCGAGTTGCTTGAGGCACTTCTGCATGCAACGCTGAAAAGTGGCACCGGCATTTCTCAAGCCGAATGTCATAGTCAGGTAGCAGAAGGCTCCGAATGGCGTGATGAAGGCGGTCTTCAGGCGGTCTGCCGGATCTAACTTTATCTGGTGATACCCTGAGTAAGCATCCAAGAAACTCAACAGCTCGCATCCGGCCGTGGAGTCTATCACTTGGTCAATCCTTGGCAGGGCAAAGGGATCTTTGGGGCAGGCCTTGTTGAGGCTCATGTAGTCTATACACATGCGCCACTTGTTGTTCTTCTTTAGCACGAGGACCGGGTTGGCGAGCCACTCTGGAAAGAAAACTTCCATAATGAAGCCGGCTGCCAGAAGCCGGGCTATTTCCTCTCCCACAATCCTTCGTTTCTCCTCCGACAGTCGGCGGAGGGGTTGTTTGACTGGCTTTGCGTCTTCTCGGACATGTAGTTTGTGTTCGGCGAATTCCTTCGGAACACCTAGCATGTCCTTGGGGGACCATGCAAAGATGTCCTGATTCTCACGGAGGAAATCGGCGAGCTCGCCTTCCTATTTGCTGTTTAGGTTTGCCCCGATGACGGCAAACCTCTCTGCGTGCTCGGGGTCAAGAGGTATCTTCTTCGTCCCGTTGGCCGGCTAGAAAGATCCTTGAGCATCATGCTCCTTGGGATCGGGGGACAAGGCCGACCGCTTGCCGGCCATGGCCACGACTCGGTCCAACATCTTCTTTTCTTCGGCAATCACAAGGGACTCGGCCAGCCGACTGCTGGCTGCTGCGCACTCAGAGGACTTCTTGTAATCGCCGGCTATGGTGATGACGCCTTTGGTGCTCGGTATCTTCATCTTGAGGTATGCATAGTGGGGAACTGCCATGAACTTGGCCAAGGCAGATCGGCCAAGCAATGCATGGTAAGGGCTCTCCAGGTCCACCACTTCAAACCAGATCGCTTCCCGGCGGAAATGCTCCTTGTCCCCCAAAAGTACATCAATCTTGATCTTGCCAATGGGGGCACAGGACAGGCCGGGTAGGATGCCATGGAACACAGTCCGAGTAGGCATGAGTTGCTTCGTCTTGACATTCAGCTTCTCCATGGTGTCACGGTACAGGATGTTGATGCTGCTCCCGCCGTCTATCAGCACGCGGGAGAATCGGGCAGCGCGTCTATCCGTTGCAAGGGTGGCATCCAAAACCAACGCATAAGAGCCGGGAGACGGCATCACCTTTGGGTGGTCGGTCCGGCTCCAGCTGATAGGTTTTTTTGACCAGTGCATGTGCTCGACGGGGTTGGCAGCAACCATGCTGACTTCTTGGTGCTCTCAGCGTTTGCTGCACCGGTCTTCGGGCTAACTTGTAAAGATGATATAGGCGGCATGCTCATCGGGGAACTCATCATGCACGGCTCCGACTGCGGGCCGAGCGGCCGGTGGCTGCGGAGCCGGAGGCGGCGGACCGGCAGGCGGAGGCGGTGCGAGTCCTTCGCCTTTAGAGATTCGGGTGAGCCAGTGGCACTTCCGGGTCGTGTGGTTGGACGGCTTCGCGCCGCTGTGGAACTTGCACGGGGCGTCGAGAGTCTGCTCGTATGAGAAGGCCGGCTGCCAAGCCGGCTTGCCGCCCGTCTGCTTCTTGGGTGCGGGCCGCGCTTCGGGCGGCTCGTCTTCGACTGTGGCCACCTGCCGACTGGTCGAGGGCGGCACCGGGCCCTTGCGCTTGTGGTCGTTCTGGTGTGGGCGTCGGCCGGAGTCGCTAGCCGGCGTCTTGGGCGCCGGCTTGAGTACCTTTCCGGACGCGTCTACCCGGAGTTCGGTCTTCATCGAGGAGTCGGCGGTGGCGTACTTGTCCGCTATGATCAGAAGCTCGTCGAGGGTAGTCGGCTCGTCACAGAGGAGCTTGTGCTTGAGGAGGGTGCCTTCTCGGCACCCGGCAATGAAGTATTCTATGGCTTGAACCTCGTGCACCCCTTTGCAAGAGTTGCGGAGCTCGGCCCAACGCGTGAGGTAGTTGCGAGTGGACTCGGCAGGGCCTTGTACGCACAAGGAGAGCTGTCTGGGCTTGAGAGCCCGCTTGTAGGTGCTGGTGAACTTGCGGACGAAGGCTTCTATGAAGTCTAGCCAGCTGTTGATGCTGTATGGCTTGAGGCTGTTGAGCCAGGTCTATGTCGTGCCCTGCAGCATGAGGGGCACGTACTTCATGGCGACGCGCCTGTTGCCGTTGGCTATGCTAACCGCCGTGGAGTAGTCGATCAACCAATCTTCCGGCTTCACGGAGCCGTTGTACTTGGGCGTGTCTCTTGGGAGCGAGAACCCTTTGGGGAAAGGCTCGTCGCGGATGCGGGGGCCGAAGCAAGGCGGGCCAACATCGTCTTCTTCTTCTAGCGCCAGGGATCACGTGAGGCGGTCGATCCGATTGCGGGCGTCGTTCTCGCCGACTCCTTCGCAGCGACCTAGCCGGCCGCTGAGAGTCGGATGCGCAACAGGCGGCGGGGTGGGATATCTCTCTCCACGGGGCCGGGACGGAGGCAGGTTGCCCCGCCACTCCATGGCCCGGGGGTGGCCTTCTGCGTCTCGCTCGATGGAGATTCGGGTTCGGCTTCGGCCGGCAGCCGGCTCTTTCTCATGCCGCGCGCGGGTTTTACCCGTAGTCGGTGTCCGGGACGTCGCGCCGTGATCTCGGCGCGGGGGAGGGCTTTCCACGCGGGCGTCGGCTTCGTGCCGCTGCGCGGCTGCATCGATCAGCTGCTGGATGTGTCGGGTCATGTGGGGGAGTTCTTCGCCCCCCAGTCCATCTAGCTCGTCTACGGCCCCCTGGGCGGCGCGCAGGTTCTCGGGTGGAGTAGTGTAGACTAGGCGGTCGACTCCTAGCGTAACGGCGACGACAGCGCTGCGCTGTCTGACAACGCCGGCCCGGCTAGGCCCGCCTGGGGGCGGCGTGCCAAAGGCGGCGCGGTCGGCCTCGCGTCGGTGGGCCTCAGCGAGGCGTCTCATGGAAACCAACTTCCGGCCCTCCGCGAGGAGGGCAAGGCGGCGAGCTTCCAGTGCTTCGGCGTCGGCATCGGCCGGGAGGGGGATGGACAAGTCGTGGACCGCCGCATGTGGGGCGTCGTGGGCGCTCTCATCAGAAGCGCCGCCGTGGCCGATGACCATCACCTCGGTGGTGACAGCGTCGCAGCCATCGGCCCGGGGAAGGTGTCGAGTGAGGCCGTGTCGGAGTCGACAGGCATCGGATCGGTGGAGCGAACCGACTCCAAGTCCACAGCAGGCTCGCCGGAGACATGGAGCTGGCCGAGGAGGTTGACGAGGTGGTCGGTGCCCGCGTCGGAGGCGAGCTCGTCGGAGATGAGGGTCTTGTCAAGGAGATCGGCGAGGCTGCTCGCCGCACAGATGTTGGTGACACCTTGTAGCACGTCGTGGCAAGCGCCATCAGGCGTGCCGGGCTGGCTACGCTCGCGGGGGAGGAAGAGGGTTCCTGTCCAGAACAGGTCTCCGGACGGCGGTGCACCTGGCCCCACGGTGGGCGCCAAATGTCGGGTGGTAGGTGCGACATATGCCAACGGGTGGCTTATCATTGTGGGAGCCAGTAAGACGTCACCGGTGCCTGTAAATGGGATGAGGCGAAGACATGCACGCCGGCGAATCTTACCCAGCTTCGGGGCTCTCCGTGGAGATAACACCCCTACTGCTGCTCTGCGGGGTCTCCGCATGGTCACTAGATGAAGTAGCTACACGGTGCTCCTTGAGCTGTTTCGCGAGAGGAGGAAGAAGGGCACGGCTTGCTCTCTTCTCCTCCCTATGTGGTGTCTGAGACTAGCAGGGATTGATCTCTCTTTGCATGGATGCCCCGGGGGGTTTATATAGACCTACCCCCCGGGGGTACAATGGTAACCCGGCTGGGCGCGGGGCCCAGCCGTCTGTGTCTACGCTCTCCGGCTTCTGCGCCGGCTGCTGGGGCCCGCCGGCTAGTGGGTCCCGCTGGCTGCCGCCTCCTTGGTCGACAGGCAGGCCCCACTGTCAGGGCCTTGTCGGCGGCTGGTTACTGTTGCTCAATCTTGGTGGCGAGGGCTTCGCCGGAGTGGGCGTGGCTACAGTGCCGCCGCCCGGTGGGCGATCACTGTAGCCCCACTGCGTCTTGTCTCCTTAATGGGGCATCTTCTTCGAGGGAGGTGGCAAGCCGGCTGTGGGGAGCCGGCTCTATCTTGGGCCGACTGGGGAGGTCTGGCCGCCTTCGGGTGTCTCTCTTCCCGAAGGGGCCCACCGCCCGTGGGCCGTACTTGTAGCCCGTCGTGGATGACATCAGGGTCAACGTGGGAACAGTGCTGCGCTGGACGGGTCATGGCCACCCGTACGGCGCACTGTGCCAGGCATGCTCCGGGATTCGGGGGTGGCAGGCTTCACTGTAGCCATGCCCCGTCACATCACCGTTATGTGGATGCAGACTTTGAGGGTACGATCTTGACCGCTTTATGGGAGCCGGCTTCTTGGAGTCGGCCTTCTCGCAGCCGGCTTCTCGGAGCCGGCCCTCCCGCGGCTTCTCTTCATGAGGGCTGAAGTCAGGCCTCCTTCCGATAGCCAGCCTGGAGACAGCCGGCAAGGGGAAGGCGGCCCTGTGTCTTGGATTCTTGAGGACCGAATCGGCTCGTAATTTTTTCAGAAGGGCCAGGGGGAGCCGGCTAGGCTACCCATGGTTATTTACTCCGACATAAGGTTTGTGAGAAGATTATACCCAAACCTCCCCCAATTGGGACAAAAAATTTACCACGGCATGTTGATGCTGCTCCATGATAGCATGCCAAGTTTCATGAATTTCAGACGAATTTTGGATTTAGTAGAATTTAAAAGCCATGTATCTCAATGTTTGCGGCCGAGTGACTGTGGCAGGGTGTTTGAAATTCATTTCCATTGCTTGCATGGGACCTAAGCATGCAACCAAGGACACATATTTTATTTTTCATCGAGTTTATATGCACTGGAGAATGTGCATGTAGTTCAAATTTGAATTATGCACATAAAATGCCTGGAAAACCTAGTTAATGTATAAAAATGTCCAAACGAACCCCGAAAATTTCCAAAATTGAACACAACACTCCTGTTGTTTTATGTTGATACTAGAAAAAATTTGAAAGCAATAAGAGGCAACGGACATTGTTTCGTCCCCAAAGGTGGCACGTTCCCTACCGAAACTATCACGCATGTTGTGAGAAGCTATGGTTTATGAGAAGCTTATACCCAAACCTAGCCCAAATAGGATAAATTATTTACCACGGCATGTTGATGCTGCTCCATGATAGGATGCCAAGTTTCATGAATTTCAGATGACTTTTGGATTTACTAGAATTTAAAAGCCAGGTATCTCAATGTTTGCGGCCGAGTGACGGTGGCAGGGTGTCTGAAATTCATTCCCATTTCTTGCATGGGAACTAAGAATGCAACAAGGAGACATATTTGATTTTTCAACCAGTTTATATGCACTCGAGAATGTGCATGTAGTTCAAATTTGAATTATGCACATAAAATGCCTGGTAATCAGAGCTAATGTATAAAAATGTCCAAACGAACCCTGAAAAATTCCAAAATTGAACACAACACTCCTGCTGTTCTATGTTGACACTAGAAAAAATTTGAAAGCAATAAGAGGCAACAAATATCGTTTTGTCCCCAAAGGTGGCACGTTCCCTACCGAAACCATCACGCTTGTTGTTGAGAAGCTAAGGTTTGTGAGAAGCTTATACCCAAACCTGCCCCAAATGGGACAAATTTTTTACCACGGCATGTTGATGGTGCCACATGATAGCATGCCAAGTTTCATGAATTTCAGACGACTTTTGGATTTACTAGAATTTAAAAGCCAGGTATCTCAATGTTTGCGGCCGAGTGATGGTGGCAGGGTGTTTGAAATTCATTCACATTTCTTGCATGGGACCTAAGCATGCAACCAAGGAGACATATTTGATTTTGGAACCAGTTTATATGCACTGGAGAATGTGCATGTAGTTCAATTTTGAATTATTTATATAAAATGCCTGGAAAACCCAGTTATTGTATAAAAATGTCCAAACGAACCCTGAAAAATTCCAAAATTGAACACAACACTCCTGTTGTTCTATGTTGGCACTCGAATTTTTTTGAAAGCAATAAGAGGCAACGGATATCGTTTCGTCCCCAAAGGTGGCATGTTCCCTACCGAAACCATGACGCTTGTTGTGAGAATCTCTTGTTTGTGAGAAGCATATACCCAAACCTGCCCCAAATGGGACAAAATTTTTACCACGACATGTTGATGCTGCTCCATGATAGCATGCCAAGTTTCATAAATTTCAGACGACTTTTGGATTTACTAGAATTTAAAAGCCAGGTATCTCAATGTTTGCGGCCGAGTGACGGTGGCAGGGTGTTTGAAATTCATTCCCATTTCTTACATGGGACCTACGCATGCAACCAAGGACACATATTTGATTTTTCAACCAGTTTATATGCACTTGAGAATGTGCATGTAGTTCAAATTTGAATTATGCACATAAAATGCCTGGAAAACCCAGTTAATGTATAGAAATGTCCAAATGAACCCCGAAAAATTTCAAAATTGAACACAACACTCCTGTTGTTCTATGTTGACACTCGAAATATTTTGAAAGCAATAATAGGCAACGGATAGTGTTTCGGTCCTAAAGGTGGCACGTTCCCTACCGAAACCATCACGCTTGTGTTGGGGAACGCAGTAATTTCAAAAAAAATCCTACGCACACGCAAGATCATGGTGATGCATAGCAACGAGATGGGAGAGTGTTGTCCATGTACCCTCGTAGACCGTAAGCGGAAGCGTTATGACAATGCAGTTGATGTAGTCGTACGTCTTCACGATCGACTGATCCTAGTACCAAAAGTACGGCACCTTCGCGATCTGCACACGTTCGGCTCGGTGACGTCCCACGAACTCACGATCCATCAGAGTGTCGAGGGAGAGCTTCGTCAGCACGACGGCGTGATGACGGTGATGATGTTGCTACCAGAACGGGGCTTAGCCTAAGCACCGCTACGATATGACCGAGATGGATTATGGTGGAGGGGGCACCGCGCATGGCTAAGAGATCAATTATCAACTTGTGTCTCTATGGGGTGCCCCCATCCCCCGTATATAAAGGAGTGGAGGAGGGGGAGGGTCGGCCCTCTCTATGGTGTGCCCTAGGGGAGTTCTACTCCCTCCGGGAGTAGGATTCCCCCCTTCCAAGTAGGAGTAGGAGAGGAGGGAAGGAGGAGAGAGGGAGGAAGGAAAGGGGGGCCGGCCCCCCTCCCAATTCGGATTGGGCTTGGGGGCGCGCCTCCCTCTTTTCCCTTCCCTCTCCTCATTTCCACTAAGGCTCAATAAGGCCCATATATTCCCTGGGGAGGGGGGGGTTCCGGTAACCTCCCGATACTCCAGAAAAATGCCCGAACCACTCGGAACCATTCCGATGTCCAAATATAGTCTTCCAATATATCGATCTTTACGTCTCGGTCATTCTGAGACTCCTCGTCATGTCCGTGATCAAATTCGGTACTCCGAACTACCTTCGGTACATCAAAACTCATAAACCCCGAACGTTAAGCGTGCGGACCCTACGGGTTCGAGAACTATGTAGACATGACCGAGACATGTCTCCGGTCAATAACCAATAGCGGAACCTGGATGCTCGTATTGGCTCCTACATATTCTACGAAGATCTTTATCGGTTAAATCGCATAATGGTATATGTTGTTCCCTTTGCAATCGGTACGTTACTTGCCCGAGATTCGATCGTCGGTATCGCGATACCTAGTTCAATCTCGTTACCAGCAAGTCTCTTTACTCGTTTCGTAATGCATCATCCCTCAACTAACTCATTAGTCGCATTGCTTGCTAGGCTTATTATGATGTGCATTACCGAGAGGGCCCAGAGATACCTCTCCAACAATGGATTGAAAAATCCTAATCTCGATCTATCCCAACTCAAGAAACACCATCGGAGACACCTGTAGATCACCTTTATAATCACCCAGTTACGTTGTGACGTTTGGTAGCACACAAAGTGTTCCTCCAGTATTCGGGAGTTGCATGATCTCATAGTCATAGGAACATGTATCAGTTATGGAGAAAGCAATAGCAACAAACTAAACGATCATCGTGCTAAGCTAATGGATGGGTCAAGTCAATCACATCATTCTCTAATGATGTGACCCCATTAATCGAATGACAAATCATGTCTATGGTTAGGAAACATAACCATCATTGATTCAAGGAGCGAGTAAAGTAGAGGCAAACTAGTGACACTATGTTTGTCTATGTATTCACACATGTACTAAGTTTCCAGTTAATTCAATTCAAGCATAAATAATAAACATTTATCATGATATAAGGAAATGTGAATAACAACTTTATGATTGCCTCTAGGGCATATTTCCTTCAGTCTCCCACTTGCACTAGAGTTAATAATCTAGTTCACAGCGTCATGTGATTTAACACCAATAGTTCACATCTTTATGTGATTAGTTCACATCTCCATGTGACTAACACCCAAAGGGTTTACTAGAGTCAATAATCTAGTTCACATCGTTATGTCATTAACACCCAAAGAGTGATCATGTTTTGCTCGTGAGAGAAATTTAGTCAACGGGTCTGCCACATTCAGATCCGTATGTATTTTGCAAATTTCCTATGTCTACAATGCTTTGCATGGAGCTACTCTAGCTAATTGCTCCCACTTTCAATATGTATCTAGACCGAGACTTAGAGTCATCCAGATCGGTGTCAAAGCTTGCATCGACGTAACTCTTTACAACGAACACTTTGTCATCTCCATAACCGAGAAACATTTCCTTATTCCACTAAGGATATTTTTGACTGCTGCCTAGAGATCCACTCCTAGATCACTATTGTACCCTCTTGCCAAACTTATGGTGAGGTACACAATAGGTCTGGTACACATCATAGCATACTTTATAGAACCTATGACTGAGGCATATGGAATGACTTTTCATTCTCTTTCTATTTTCTGCCGTGGTCGGGTTTTGAGTCTTTACTCAACTTCACACCTAGCAACACAGGCAAGAACTCCTTCTTTGACTATTCCATTTTGAACTACTTCAAAATCTTGTCAAGGTATGTACTCATTGAAAAATCTTATCAAGCGTCTTGATCGATCTCTACATTACTTCCGATCAACAATATGTCATTCACATTTATTTATCAGAAATGTGTAGTGCTCCCACTCACTTTCTTGTAAATACATGCCTCACCGCAAGTCTGTATAAAACCATATGCATTGATCACTTTATCAAGGCATATATTCCAATTCTGAGATGCTTGCACCAGTCCATAGATGGATCGCTGGAGCTTGCTCACTTTGTTAGCACCTTCAGGATCGACAAAACCTTCTGGTTGCATCAGATACGACTCTTCTTTAAGAAATCCATTAAGGAATGCAGTTTTGACATCCATTTGCCAGATTTCAGAAAATGCGGCAACTGCTAACATGATTTGGACAGTCTTTTAAGCATCAATACAAGTGAGAAAATCTCATCGTAGTCAACACCTTGAACTTGTCGAAAACATTTTTGTGATAATTCGAGCTTTGTAGATAGTAACACTACTATCAGCGTTCGTCTTCCTCTTGAAGATCCATTTATTCTCAATGACTCACCGATCATCGGGAAATTCAATCAAAGTCCATACTTTGTTCTCATACATGGATCCCATCTCGGATTTCATGGCCTCAGACCATTTTGTGGAATCTGGGCTCATCATCGCTTCCTCATAGTTCATAGGTTCGTCATGGTCTAGTAACATGACTTCCAGAACAGGATTACCATACCACTCTGGTGCGGACCGTACTCTGGCTGACCTACGAGGTTTGGTAGTAACTTGATCTGAAGTTTCATGATCATCATCATTAGCTTCCTCACTAATTGGTGTAGGAATCACTAGAACTGATTTCTGTGATGAACTACTTTCCAATTCAGGAGAAGGTACAATTACCTCATCAATTTCTACTTTCCTCCCACTCACTTCTTTCAAGAGAAACTCCTTCTCTAGAAAGGATCCATTCTTAGCAAGAAAATATCTTGCCTTCGGATCTGTGATAGAAGGCGTACCCAATAGTTTCTTGTGGGTATCCTATGAAGACACACTACTCCGATTTGGGTTCGAGCTTATCAGTTTGAAACTTTTCCACATAAGCATAGCAACCTCATACTTTAAGAAACGACAACTTTCGTTTTTTGCCAAACCATAGTTCATACAGTGTCATCTCAATGGATTTTGATGGTGCCCTATTTAACATGAATGCAACTATCTCTAATGCATAACCCCAAAACAATACTGGTAACTCGGTAAGAGACATCATAGATCACACCATATCCAATAAAGCACGATTACAACGTTCGGACACACCATTATGTCGTGGCGTTCCAGGTGGCGTGAGTTGCGAAACTATTCCACATTGTTTCAAATGAAGACCAAACTCGTAACTCAAATATTCGCATCCGCGATCAGATAGTAGAAACATTATTTTCTTGTTACAATGATTTTCCACTTCACTCTGAAATTCTTTGAACTTTTCAAATGTTTCAGACTTGTGTTTCATTAAGTAGATATACCCATATATGCTCAAATCATCTATCATGGTGGGCGCACGGCAGATGCCATGGGATGATTAAAGATAGGAGGAGGTTCGAGGGAATTGATGGGCACCAGAGGCGAGGTTGGCATGAGCGAGCACGGGACGCCAGACATACCCAGGTCCGGGGCTCTCCGGAGAGATAACACCCCTAGTCCTGCCGAGTGTGGTTTATATGTAACAGTACAAAGTTGCTCCTAGAGTTGTATGGAGGGAGAAGGAGGTCTGGCCAAGGCTTAGGCTGCTCCCTCTCCTCGGGTGTTGCTTTGTGTGTGATCAATTGTGTGAATGAAGTGGGTTCTGTCCGTATGCGAGGGGGCTCCTGGGGGGTTTTATAGGTCAACCCCCCTAGGGGTACAAGGGTAATATTACAATGCTGTAGGGACGGGTTGTCATGCTAGAATTATATTATCTGGAAACATAATATTTGTGTGAATACATAGACAAACTAAACGTCACTAGTATGCCTCTACTTGACTAGCTCATTAATCAAAGATGGTTATGTTTCCTAACCATAGACATGTGCTGTCATTTGATTAACAGGATCACATCATTAGGAGAATGACGTGATTGACATGACCCATTCCATTAGCTTAGCACCCGATCGTTTAGTATGTTGCTATTGCTTTCTTCATGACTTATACATGTTCCTATGACTATGAGATTATGCAACTACCGTTTGCCGGAGGAACACTTTATGTGCTACCAAACGTCACAACGTAACTGGGTGATTATAAAGGAGCTCTATAGGTGTCTCCAAAGGTACATGTTGGGTTGGCGTATTTCGAGATTACGATTTGTCACTCCGATTGTCGGAGAGGTATCTTTGGGCCCTCTCGGTAATGCACATCACATAAGCCTTGCAAGCATTACAACTAATGAGTTAGTTGTGAGATGATGTATTACGGAACGAGTAAAGAGACTTGTTGGTAACGAGATTGAACTAGGTATTAAGATACCGACGATCGAATCTCGGGCAAGTAACATACCGATGACAAAGGGAACAACGTATGTTGTTATGCGGTCTGACCGATAAAGATCTTCATAGAATATGTAGGAGCCAATATGAGCATCCAGGTTCTGCTATTGGTTATTGACCGGAGACGTGTCTCGGTCATGTCTACATTGTTCTTGAACCCATAGGGTCCGCACGCTTAAGGTTTCAATGACAGTTATATTATGAGTTTATGAGTCCTGGATGAGATCGGGGACATGATGAGGAGTCTCGAAATGGTCGAGACATAAAGATTGATATATTGGAAGCATATGTTTGGACATCAGAAGTGTTCCGGGTGAAATCGGCATTTTACCGGAGTACCGGGAGGCTACCGGAACCCCCCCGTAACCTAATGGGTCTTAATGGGCCTAGTGGAGGAAGAGGAGAGGAGGCCTAGGGGCTGCCGCACACCCCTCCCCCCAAGTCCGAATTGGACAAGGAGGGGGGGGGCGGCGCCCCCCCTTTCCTTTCTTCCCTCTCCTCCTTCCCCCCAAGTCCTAATCCAACTAGGGAAAGGGGGGAGTCCTACTCCCGGTAGGAGTAGGACTCCTCCTGCGCGCCTCCTCCTAGGGCCGGCCGCAACCCCCCTTGCTCCTTTATATACAGGGGCAGGGGGGCACCTCTAGACACACAAGTTGATCCTCTTGATCGTTTTCTTCACCGTGTGTGGTGCCCCCTTCCACCATAGTCCTCGATAATATTGTAGTAGTGCTTAGGCGAAGCTCTGCGACAGTAGAACATCAAGATCGTCACCACGCCGTCGTGCTGACGGAACTCTTCCCCGACACTTTGCTGGATCGGAGTCCGGGGATCGTCATCGAGCTGAACCTGTGCTAGAACTCGGAGGTGCCGTAGTTTCGGTGCTTGATCAGTCGGGTCGTGAAGACGTACGACTACATCGACCGCGTTGTCATAACGCTTCCGCTTCCGGTCTACGAGGGTACGTAGACAACACTCTCCCTATTGTTGCTATGCATCACCATGATCTTGCGTGTGCGTAGGAAAATTTTGAAATTACTACGTTCCCCAACAGTGGCATCCGAGCCAAGGTTTTATGTGTTGATGTTATATGCACGAGTAGAACACAAGTGAGTTGTGGGCGATATAAGTCATACTGCTTACCAGCATGTCATACTTTGGTTCGGTGGTATTGTTGGATGAAGCGGCCCAGACCGACATTACGCGTATGCTTACGCGAGACTGGTTCTACCGACGTGCTTTGCACATAGGTGGCTGGCGGGTGTCAGTTTCTCCAACTTTAGTTGAACCATGTGTGGCTACGCCCTGTCCTTGCGAAGGTTAAAACAGCACCAACTTGACAAACTATCGTTGTGGTTTTGATGCGTAGGTAAGATTGGTTCTTGCTTAAGCCCGTAGCAGCCACGTAAAACTTGCAACAACAAAGTAGAGGACGTCTAACTTGTTTTTGCAGGGCATGTTGTGATGTGATATGGTCAAGACATGATGCTAAATTTTATTGTATGAGATGATCATGTTTTGTAACCGAGTTATCAACAACTGGCAGGAGCCATATGGTTGTTGCTTTATTGTATGCAATGCAATTGCGCTGTAATGCTTTACTTTATCACTAAGCGGTAGCGATAGTCGTGGAAGCATAAGATTGGCGAGAAGACAACGATGCTACGATGGTGATCAAGGTGTCATGCCGGTTACAATGGTGATCATGACGGTGCTTCAAAGATGGAGATCACAAGCACAAGATGATGATGGCCATATCATATCACTTATATTGATTGCATGTGATGTTTATCTTTTATGCATCTTATCTTGCTTTGATTGACGGTAGCATTTTAAGATGATCTCTCACTAATTATCAAGAAGTGTTCTCCCTGAGTATGCACCGTTGCGAAAGTTCTTCGTGCTGAGACACCACGTGATGATTGGGTGTGATAGGCTCTACGTTCAAATACAACAGGTGCAAAACAGTTGCACACGCAGAATACTCAGGTTATACTTGACGAGCCAAGCATATATAGATATGGCCTCGGAACACGGAGACCGAAAGGTCGAGCGTGAATCATATAGTAGATATGATCAACATAGTGATGTTCACCAATGAAACAACTCCATCTCACGTGATGATCGGACATGGTTTAGTTGATTTGGATCACGTGATCACTTAGAGGATTAGAGGGATGTCTATCTAAGTGGGAGTTCTTTAGTAATATGATTAATTGAACCTAAATTTATCATGAACTTAGTACCTGATAGTATCTTGCTTGTTTATGTTTGATTGTAGATAGATGGCCCGGGCTGTTGTTCCATTGAATTCTAATGCGTTCCTTGAGAAAGCAAAGTTGAAAGATGATGGTAGCAATTACATGGACTGGGTCCGTAACTTGAGGATTATCCTCATTGTTGCACAGAGAATTACGTCCTAGAAGCACCGCTGGGTGCCAGGCCTGCTGCTGGAGCAACACCAGATGTTATGAACGTCTGGTAGAGCAAAGCTGATGACTACTCGATAGTTCAGTGTGCCATGCTTTACGGCTTAGAATCGGGACTTCAACAACGTGTTGAACATCATGGAGCATATGAGATGTTCCAGGAGTTGAAGTTAATATTTCAAGCAAATGCCCGGATTGAGAGATATGAAGTCTCGAATAAGTTCTATAGCTGCAAGATGGAGGAGAGTAGTTCTGTCAGTGAGCATATACTCAAAATGTCTGGGTATAATAATCATTTGAATCAATTGGGAGTTAATCTTCCAGATGATTGCGTCATTGACAGAATTCTCCAATCACTTCCACCTAGCTACAAGAGCTTCATGATGAACTATAATATGCAAGGGATGAATAAGAGAATTCCCAAGCTCTTCGCAATGCTGAAAGCTGCGGAGGTAGAAATTAAGAAGGAGCATCAAGTGTTGATGGTCAACAAGACCACTAGTTTCAAGAAAAAGGGCAAAGGGAAGAAGAAGGGAAACTTCCAAAAGAACAGCAAGCAAGTTGCTGCTAAGGAAAAGAAACCCAAATCTGGACCTAATCCTGAAACTGAGTGCTTCTACTGCAAGCAGACTGGTCACTAGAAGCGGAACTGCCCCAAGTATTTGGCGGATAAGAAGGATGGCAAGGTGAACAAAGGTATATATGATATACATGTTATTGATGTGTACCTTACTAATGCTCGCAGTAGCACCTGGGTATTTGATACTGGTTCTGTTGCTATTATTTGCAGCTCAAAACAGGGACTACGGATTAAGCGAAGATTGACTAAGGACGAGGTGATGATGCGCATGGGAAATGGTTCCAAAGTCGATGTAATCACAGTCGGCACGCTACCTCTACATCTACCTTCGGGATTAGTGATAGACCTAAATAATTGTTATTTGGTGCCAACGTTGAGCATGAACATTATATCTGGATCTTATTTGATGCGAGACGGTTATTCATTTAAATCAGAGAATAATGGTTGTTCTATTTATATGAGTAATATCTTTTGTGGTCATGCACCCTTGAAGAGTGGTCTATTCTTATTAAATCTCGACAGTAGTGACACACATATTCATAATGTTGAAGCCAAAAGATGCAGAGTTGATAATGATAGTGCAACTTATTTGTGGCACTGCCGTTTAGGTCATATCGGTGTAAAGCGCATGAAGAAACTCCATACTGATGGACTTTTAGAACCACTTGATTATGAATCACTTGGTACTTGCAAACTGTGCCTTATGGGCAAGATGACCAAAACACCATTCTCCGGTACTATGGAGAGAGCAACAGATTTGTTAGAAATCATACATACAGATGTATGTGGTCCGATGAATGTTGAGGCTCGTGGCGGATGTCGTTATTTTCTCACCTTCACAGATGACTTAAGGAGATATGGGTATATCTACTTAATGAAACATAAGTCTGAAACATTTGAAAAGTTCAAAGAATTTCAGAGTGAAGTTGAAAATCATCGTAACAAGAAAATAAAATTCCTACGATTTGATCGTGGAGGAGAATATTTGAGTTACGAGTTTGGTGTACATTTGAAACAATGCGGAATAGTTTCGCAACTCACGCCACCCGGAACACCACAGCGTAATGGTGTGTTCGAACGTCGTAATCGTACTTTACTAGATATGGTGCGATCTATGATGTCTCTTACTGATTTACCGCTATCATTTTGGGGTTATGCTTTAGAGACGGCCGCATTCACGTTAAATAGGGCACCATCAAAATCCGTTGAGACGACGCCTTATGAACTGTGGTTTGGCAAGAAACCAAAGTTGTCGTTTCTGAAAGTTTGGGGATGGGATGCTTATGTGAAAAATCTTCAACCTCATAAGCTCGAACCCAAATCGGAGAAATGTGTCTTCATAGGGTATCCAAAGGAAACTATTGGATACACTTTCTATCACAGATCCGAAGGCAAGACTTTTGTTGCTAAATTCAGAAATTTTCTAGAGAAGGAGTTTATCTCGAAAGAAGTGAGTGGGAGGAAAGTAGAACTTGATGAGGTAACTGTACCTGCTCCCTTATTGGAAAGTAGTACATCACAGAAACCGGTTTGTGTGACACCTACACCAATTAGTGAGGAAGCTAATGATGATGATCATGAAACTTCAGAACAAGATACTACTGAACCTCGTAGATCAACCAGAGTAAGATCCGCACCAGAGTGGTACGGTAATCCTATTCTGGAAGTCATGCTACTAGATCATGATGAACCTACGAACTATGAAGAAGCGATGGTGAGCCCAGATTCCGCAAAATGGCTTGAGGCCATGAAATCTGAGATGGGATCCATGTATGAGAACAAAGTGTGGACTTTGGTTGACTTGCCCAAAGATCGGCAAGCAATTGAGAATAAATGGATCTTCAAGAGGAAGACTGACGCTGACAGTAATGTTACTGTCTACAAAGCTCGACTTGTCGCAAAAGGTTTTCGACAAGTTCAAGGGATTGACTACGATGAGACCTTCTCACCCGTAGCGATGGTTAAGTCTGTCCGAATCATGTTAGCAATTGCCGCATTTTATAATTATGAAATTTGGCAGATGGATGTAAAAACTGCATTCCTGAATGGATTTCTGGAAGAAGAGTTGTATATGATGCAGCCGGAAGGTTTTGTCGATCCAAAGGGAGCTAACAAGGTGTGCAAGCTCCAGCGATCCATTTATGGACTGGTGCAAGCCTCTCGGAGTTGGAATAAACATTTTGATAGTGTGATCAAATCATTTGGTTTTGTACAGACTTTTGGAGAAGCCTGTATTTACAAAAAGGTGAGTGGGAGCTCTGTAGCATTTCTGATATTATATGTAGATGACATATTACTAATCAGAAATGATATAGAATTTCTGGATAGCATAAAGGGATACTTGAATAAGAGTTTTTCAATGAAAGACCTCAGTGAAGCTGCTTACATATTAGGCATTAAGATCTATAGAGATAGATCAAGACGCTTAATTGGACTTTCACAAAGCACATACCTTGACAAAATTTTGAACAAGTTCAAAAGGGATCAAGCAAAGAAAGGGTTCTTGCTTGTGTTACAAGGTGTGAAATTGAGTAAGACTCAATGCCCGACCACTGCAGAGGATAGAGAGAAAATGAAAGATGTTCCCTATGCTTCAGCCATAGGCTCTATCATGTATGCAATGCTGTGTACCAGACCTGATGTATGTCTTGCTATAAGTCTAGCAGGGAGGTACCAAAGTAATCCAGGAGTGGATCACTGGACAGCGGTCAAGAACATCCTGAAATACCTGAAAAGGACTAAGGATATGTTTCTCGTATATGGAGGTGACAAAGAGCTCATCATAAATGGTTACGTTGATGTAAGCTTTGACACTGATCCAGACGATTCTAAATCGCAAACCAGATACGTATTTACATTAAATGGTGGAGCTGTCAGTTGGTGCAGTTCTAAACAAAGCGTTGTGGCGGGATCTACATGTGAAGCAGAGTACATAGCTGCTTCGGAAGCAGCAAATGAAGGAGTCTGGATGAAGGAGTTCATATCCTATCTAGTTGTCATACCTAGTGCATTGGGTCCAATGAAAATCTTTTGTGACAATACTGGTGCAATTGCCTTGGCAAAGGAATCCGGATTTCACAAGAGAACCAAGCACATCAAGAGACGCTTCAATTCCATCCGGGATCTAGTCCAGGTGGGAGACATAGAGATTTGCAAGATACATATGGATCTGAATGTAGCAGACCCGTTGACAAAGCCTCTTCCACGAGCAAAACATGATCAGCACCAAAGCTCCATGGGTGTTAGAATCATTACTATGTAAATCTAGATTATTGACTCTAGTGCAAGTGGGAGACTGAAGGAAATATGCCCTAGAGGCAATAATAAAGTTATTATTTATTTCCTTATATCATGATAAATGTTTATTATTCATGCTAGAATTGTATTATCTGGAAACATAATACTTGTGTGAATACATAGACAAAGTAAACGTCACTAGTATGCCTCTACTTGACTAGCTCGTTAATCAAAGAGCTCTACAGGTGTCTCCAAAGGTACATGTTGGGTTGGCGTATTTCGAGATTAGGATTTGTCACTCCGGTTGTCGGAGAGGTATCTCTGGGCCCTCTCGGTAATGCACATCACACAAGCCTTGCAAGCATTACAACTAATGAGTTAGTTGTGAGATGATGTATTATGGAACGAGTAAAGAGACTTGCCGGTAACGAGATTGAACTAGGTATTAAGATACCGACGATCGAATCTCGGGCAAGTAACATACCGATGACAAAGGGAACAACATATGTTGTTATGCTGTTTGACCGATAAAGATCTTTGTAGATTATGTAGGAGCCAATATGAGCATCCAGGTTCCGCTATTGGTTATTGTCCGCACGCTTAAGGTTTCGATGACAGTTATATTATGAGTTTATGAGTTTTGATGTACCGAAGGAGTTCGGAGTCCCGGATGAGATCGGGGACATGACGAGGAGTCTCGAAATGGTCGAGACATAAAGATTGATATATTGGAAGCCTATGTTTGGACATCGGAAGTGTGCCGTGTGAAATCGGCATTTTACCGGAGTACCGGGAGGCTACCGGAACCCCCCGGTAACCTAATGGGCCTTAATGGGCCTAGTGGAGGAAGAGGAGAGGAGGCCTAGGGGCTGCCGCGCGCCCCTCCCTCCCCCCCAAGTCCGAATTGGACAAGGAGGGGGGCGGCGCCCCCCCTTTCCTTTCTTCCCTCTCCTCCTTCCCCCAAGTCCTAATCCAACTAGGGAAAGGGGGGGGAGTCCTACTCCCGGTAGGAGTAGGACTCCTCCTGCGCGCCTCCTCCTAGGGCCGGCCGCACCCCCCTTGCTCCCTTATATACGGGGGCAGGGGGGCACCTCTAGACACACAAGTTGATCCTCGTGATCATTTTCTTAGCCGTGTGCGGTGCCCCCTTCCACCATAGTCCTCGATAATATTGTAGTAGTGCTTAGGAAAAGCTTTGCGACAGTAGAACATCAAGATCGTCACCACGCCGTCGTGCTAACGGAACTCTTCCCCGACACTTTGCTGGATCGGAGTCCGGCGATCGTCATCGAGCTGAACATGTGCTAGAACTCAGAGGTGCCGTAGTTTCGGTGCTTGATCAGTCGGGCCATGAAGACGTACGACTACATCAACCGCGTTGTCATAACGCTTCCGCTTCCGGTCTACGAGGGTACGTAGACAACACTCTCCCCTCTCGTTGCTATGCATCACCATGATCTTGCATGTGCATAGGAAAATTTTGAAATTACTACGTTCCCCAACAGTCAGTGTCCACGAACCCGATGCTAGGACCCGCCGGGTATAATGGGCTCGCTGGGTTCTCCAGGCGCGGGCCCCATGCGCCTAGGGGAACTGTGTGCCATCTTGTCGATCTTCAGGGCATGACCGGATCGAGCGACCTGGCCGAGTCGAGCAACTCGGCCAAGGTCGGGCCGGATTGAGGGGCGATGTCGGCCCTGTTGTTTTTGAAAAGGATCCGGGTTCCGTTGCCAGCCTGGGGTTCATCCCCCCGACAGTAGTCCCCGAAGCTGTGAAGGTCTGCCATCTTCAGGTGGTGGGCCTTCGCAGTTTCCCCTTGTGTAGAGGCAAACTTGGTGACCGCCGGGTCTGGCAACACCCACTGTGTGTCGGCTTCCAGAAGCCGGATCGCGGCGTCTCAGTCGCGGAGAGAAACCGAGGAGCTCGACGAATCTTGGGCATTCTCTTGGGCTTCGCGCGGCCGCCACGTGGCGCCCGGGAGCCAGAGGGGCCTGACAGGCCATGCGCGTGATAGGACGGGGCGACGCTCTCACTACTAGAAAAAGGGCTATAGATGGGATTGACACTAATGGCGCACCAGACAAGCGGTGCGCCATTAGTATATACTAACGGCGCACCACCTTCTGATACGCCATTAGAGTTGAAACTACTAATGGCGCACCTGGCCCAGGGTGCGCCATTAGTATCAAAAACATATTTTTTTAACTAGTGCGCCTGTCCAAACATACTAATGGCGCATCCAGACACAGTGCGCCATTACTAGTTGTAACTAGTAATGGCGCACCTGCCGGAAAGTGCGCCACTAATGTTGTTTTTTTATTATATTTTTTATTCCCTTTTTTGCAAAACTACTAATGGCGCACTGTCCCACAGTGCGCCATTACTAGTTTAAACTAGTAATGGCGCAGTGTGGGACAGTGCGCCATTAGTATTTTTTTTTGCAAAACTACTAATGGCGCACCATCAGAAGGTGCGCCATTAGTAACCTGGATTACTAATGGCGCATCCAGAGTTGGTGCGCCATTAGTAAGTGGGCAGCAACAAGATATTTTGGACAGCCTCTCCTACCCACACTCACTTTCCCCCCACTTCATTCTCTCCACCTCCTCCTTGTCTTGGGTGCCTCCTCTTTTTCACCTCATTTCCACCATAGATTCATTCAATTTAAGTGGTTAAATTACCTTGTTTTGATAGGTAAGTAAGGGGGGAAGCTATATTTATGTTGTTCTCCCTACAACAATGTGCACATGCACTTTTTATGGCCTAGCTAGATCTATATATGTTCGTGGTGTTGCATATGTTTGTGGTGTTGCATATGTGTTTGTGTTTGGAGGTGTACCGGTATTTGAAAGGTATTTTGCCGGAATGTTGATTAATTTCCATTTCGGCGAGAATTTTGGCATTAAGCATTCTTTTTGGTCCTATTTTTAGGGAAAGTCATGCCAAATTTTTTCTTGGTTCTAAAATATCATTTTGCTCTACCCTGCAGGCGACCATGGTCCGCATGATGACCGAAGGCATCGTGAATAGGTTTTTGAGGTCCGCGAAGGCCGAGATGCTTCAAAAGAACGAGACGGAGATAAGATGTCCGTGTCGAAGATGCAAGCTGAAGAGCCTTATTGCGGACCCGGAATCCGGGCAGGTGCGGGACCACCTGCTCTTGCGTGCTTTCATGGATGGCTATCGGTGGCAAGGTGATGAAGATGACTACGAAGTCGTCCATGGGGGCCGGGCAAGAAATGAGGAAGGGCAACAAGACAACCACCGCGGCTCGGGCGGGCGAGAAGACGAAGAATCCCCAGGAGATGATCACGACGGTGATGCTGTACACAGTCATCATGTAGAAGATGCAGGACATGATGATGAGGAAGATGCCGGAGCAGACGACGGGCATGATCATGAAGATGATGATGCCGGCGGAGCAGACGACGCTGGACCATCGATGGGCTGGGTGCAGGACCCTTATATTCAAGAGCTGCTTCTCAAGCAGACGGATAACGCAAGAGCTGCCGCCCGAGAGAAAGCCAAGATGGATCAACTTGAGTTAGACGCGGTTACTCCATTGTATGAAGGATGCAGGCCCGAGGATACCCGCCTGAAAGTAACGCTCATGGCTCTGGAGATGAAGGTAAAACACAAAATGACCGACGCATGCTTCGACGAGAACATGTCATTCTGGCACGAACGTCTTCCCAAGGGGAACAAGTGCCTGACCAGTTTGGAGGAGGCGAAGAAAATCGTGTGTCCTCTGGATTTACCGCACGTGAAATACCATGTGTGCATGAACAATTGCATCATTTATCGGGACGAGCACGCGGAGTCTACCATATGTCCGGTGTGCGGCGTCACTCGATACAAGAAGAGGAAGAAAGCTCCTCGAAAAGTGGTGTGGTACTTTCCGATCACTCCTCGTCTGCAGCGGTATTTCGCGGACCCTAAGGTAGCAAAGCTCCTGCGTTGGCACACGAGCAGGGAGGAGAAGAAGCGAGAAGATGACGCAAATGATCCGGAGATAGATAAAAAAGACAAGATGCTGAGTCACCCTAAGGATGCGAGCCTGTGGCAAGCGTTGAACTTCGAAGACCCAAAATTTGGGAACGATTCAAGGAACATCGTGCTGGGCGCGAGCACCGATGGAGTCAATCCGTTTGGCAGCCTGGCCTGTGTTTGTGTGGATGTACAACCTTCCCCCTTGGTTGTGCATGAAGAGGAAGTACATTCACATGAGTATGCTAATTGAAGGACCGAAACAACTAGGGAACGACATCAATCTATATCTGGGGCTCCTGAAAGAGGAGCTTGACACGCTGTGGAAAACGCCAGCCAATACGTGGGACGCCGCAGAGAAAGAATATTTCCCTATGAGAGCCGCGCTGCTCACGACGGTGCACGACTATCTCGGTTACGGATATGTCGCGGGGCAGGTGGTCCACGGATTTTCTGGATGCGTCAGGTGCATGGATGACACAACGTATCGCCAGCTAGATAGAGATCCCGGGTCTTTGAAAACCGTGTTCATGGGACATCGAAGGTGGCTTCGCGACGATGACCCGTGGAGAAAACGCAAGGATCTGTTCGATGGTGAAACCGAACCCCGAGGACGCCCGCGTACGAGGAGCGGCGAGGAAATAGACGAGCTGTTGAAAAATTGGAAAGACTGCCCACTGCCGGGAAAGAAGCAAAAGGCGCCAGAGCCGGGAAAGAAGCGAAAGGCGCCAGAGCCGCTGCTGAAGGTATGGAAAACAAGGTCTGTTTTCTGGGACTTGCCGTACTGGAAGATCCACCGTGTGCCTCACAGCCTTGATGTCATGCATATCACGAAGAACGTGTGTGAGAGACTCCTTGGTACCCTGCTCAACATGTCAGAGAGGACCAAAGATGGGCCGAAAGCAAGGGCAGACTTGAAATCAATGGGCATCAGGCAGGAGCTTCACGCTATATATGATGATGATGATGATGATGATCATGATGAGGCGAAGCAGGACACGGAAAGTCGTCGCAAAGGCAAAAAGGCCAAGAAGACCAGAAATGACTACCCTCCCGCGTGCTTCACTCTAAGTCAGGAGGAGATCGAGCAGTTTTTCACCTGCCTCGTAGGAGTAAAACTTCCTTACGGTTACGCGGGGAAGATAAGCAGATACCTAGACCCAGCGAAGATGAAGTTCAGCGGGATGAAGTCTCACGACTGTCACGTGCTGATGACGCAGATACTTCCAGTTGCAATCCGTGGGATCATGGACGCGCACGTCCGTGAAACCCTATTTGGCCTATGCAACTTTTTCGACGTCATCTCTCGGAAGTCTGTTGGCGTGAGGCAACTCAGAAGGCTACAGGAAGTGATCATGGTGATACTATGCGAGCTTGAGATGTACTTCCTGCCCGCATTCTTCGACGTTATGGTGCATCTGCTGGTCCATATCGTGGACGATATCATCCAACTCGGGACGACGTTCCTGCACAGCATGATGCCGTTCGAAAGGATGAATGGTGTCATCAAAGGATACGTTCGCAACATGTCACGTCCAGAGGGAAGCATAGCCAGGGGCTTTCTGACCGAAGAGTGCATCTCCTACTGCACGAATTATCTAGGCATCAAGAACCCCGTTGGTCTGCTCGTCAACAGGCACCTCGGCAGGCTCGCTGGATGGGGTCACCGTGAGGGTCGTCGTGAAATGCATGTCGACTTCAAGGGTCGACTCGTCAACTTTGAAAGAGCAAACCTAGTCACGCTACAACACATAGACGTGGTCGATCCTTGGGTGGTAGAGCACAAAACCTTTATTAAGAAGACGTACAATGACCGAGGCCAACAGAGGACGAACGGAGATATACTCAAAGAGCACAACTCATGTTTCACGCGTTGGTTCAAGAAGAAGCTTCTGTCGTACCCTTTACATGAGGATTCTTCCGCGGAAGAACAACTCATATTCGCCTTGTCACAGGGCGCCGAGCACAACCTGATGACCTATGAGGCGTACGATATCAACGGCTACACATTCTACACCGAGGCCAAGGACATGAAGAGCGATGGTTATCAGAACTCCGGGGTAACGATGGAATCCTACACCGGTAACGACACGGACAGATACTACGGAAGGATCGAGGAGATCTGGGAGCTGAGCTACGCTGGAGAGAAGGTCCCGATGTTCCGTGTCAGATGGGCCAAGAGCGTCCTAAAAGAAGACCGGTATTTCACCACCATGGTTATACCCGAAGCCAAATCCAAGACCGCGGGCGCAAACGTCACCGCGAAAAATGAGCCATGGGTACTGGCTTCCCAAGTGGACCAATGCTTCTTCATTACCGACCCGTCAAAGCCCAGTCGTGTTGTCGTGAGGAGAGGCAAAAGGAAGATCATCGGAAGGGATGGAGTAGCCAATGAGCAAGACTTCGACAAGTACGGCGACCCGAGGATCGAACATGACGACGATGATGAAGTAGCAGCATACACCACAAGAAGAAGCAGGACCACCCTACCTAAAGGACGTCCCTTCCACAGAAGAACTCCATTTGCGAAAAAGAAGGGCAAGAAGATTGTGAACAGATAGCTAGCTAAGATCGATTGTATTTAAATCGTAGCCTTCATTTCTCGATTGTATTTCATGGGCACTTTTTGAACTATCATGAATAATTTTAAATTTCATGGACACTCGATCTCGATCCCCCTCCATCTCGATCGCTATCCCACCTCGCCAGATCTGGTCCCCCTCGCCGCCGAGCACCCCCCGGTCCACCGGCCGCCGCCGCCGACCCCCCGCACCCTTGATTCCCCTACTCAACCGCCGCCGCCGACCCCCCGCACCCCTCCCCTACTCAACCGCCGCCGCCGACCCCCCGCACCCCGCGCACCCTCCCCCGCTCCGCCGGCATTACTGTTTGATGATATTATTTAAAAAATTATTACTGTCTTATAAAAAAAATATTACTGTTATGATTTAAACAAGTTTGAACATATTTAAACACAAATAAGTATCAAACAGCATTTTAAATGCATAAAAAAAATTTGTGGAGCCTGGGAACCGAACCTAGGACCTCCTGGTGTGAGAACTAGCTACTAACCAGTCGAGCTAGTAGAGGGGACTTGGTGTGGATCAGGTCAGGTGGAAGATAACCTGTTGGCTCGAGCAGAAATCAAAAAAAAAAATACTAATGGCGCACCATGGTGAGGTGCGCCATTAGTATGGATGTACTTATGGCGCACCGAGGGGTGGTGCGCCATTAGTATTGTGCCATTGCCCCCATCCATATTTCCTCCCGGCCCCTCCATATCCCCTCTCTCTCCCTCGCCCTCGCCCTCGATCCCCTTCCCCTCTCCTCTCCCGACGCCGCTGCCCCGCCGCCCCGACGCCGCCTCGACGCTGCCCCGCCGCCCCGACGCCGCCCCGACGCCGCCTCGACCCCGCCCTGACGCCGCTGCCCCGCCACCTTGACGCTGCCCCGCCGCCTCGACGCGACCCCGCCGCCCGGACGCCGCCCCGTCCACACCACCGTCGCCGGAGCACCACCACCACCCGGACCTCGTCCCCGACATCCTCCCCGCGCCCCACTCCCCGGCATCCTTATCCTCTCCGACCGCCTCCTCCACCCCGGCCCGCTCCTCCAAGGTAAGCTACCGCCCCAACCCCTATCCCCTTCCCTCCTCCCATCCCATCTCCCGGCGCACCGATTATAGCTAATCTTAAATCCCCAATATTGTTTGGGTGTCATATAGCGCGAAAATTAAAGTCAGTGCACTCCATTGGTTGGACATACTTGTTGTTTCTAGAACACAAACTAGAGTAGTAGAGTGGTCAACTGCTGTTTCTGCATAATTTGAGGACACTAACAAAATTCTGTTTTCATCCAATACATGGAACACCTTGCTAACTCATATTCTTGTTTCGGTGTACATATGTAGGACACAAACAATTAAGGTGTCTATTTTGATTTAGTGCCTTTGCCTCCATTGCCTTTATCTGGATTGAAGCTTGCTTGTGTTTACTTCTGATTACAAGATCTCCATATTCGGAGATTTCTTTATATATGTTGTAGTATAAATATATTGTTTTGTCATTCTGTAATTGTTAGTGGAATTTACACTATAAATGTTAGTGGGTTTACAGTGTACTTCTAGTGGATTTTTGCTCTGTATTTGCTAGTGGCATTTTTAGTGGAATTACTGTGTAGTTCCATGGTTTTTACACTGTAATTATTAGTGTAATTTTGGGCCTTTGTATAGTTGATTCACAGCAGCAGCAACTGTAATTGATCCAAAAATCAGGTCAATTGATGTCAAATTGATTAACTAAATCATCCAGAAACAAGAATGATAAGTCCATATGCTACTGTTGATCCCAAGACCGGAATGACAAGTCCAGGTGTTCCTCAATTGAGGAATTTGATTAACTAAATCATCCAAAAACCAGAATGATAAGGCCACATGCTACTGCTGATCCCAAGTTTGATGCATAACAATTGTTGTATGAGTTCTCCAAATGAACAGGAGTACTCCTCTATTTTGATATGAAATCACCATGATAGGTCCACTTGCTACTGTTGTCAACATGATAAATAGTTTCAGTTAGTTACCTCTAAAACTATTCCTAATTAACTGAAGAAGAGAAGAGAGGAGGAGTAGTTTATTTCATAGAGTAAACATTAGCACTATTTGACAGTAAAAGGTTTTAGCTAATTTGAATTAACTTAAAGCAGCAGTACATCATTTTTATTGACAGTAAAATGTTCAAAGAAACAGAAATATCAGTACAATAGCTAGATTACACTATCAGTACACTACTAGTAAAATGTTCATTTAGTTTCAGTAAACAAATATTGCCAAGCATTACATGGCCTTTGTGAGATCCTTTGTATAAAATGAAATGCAAGGTTGCTGATACTGTAACCCAGATCAAATTTTTTTCAATTTATGCAACTGTAAGAGTACCAACTAGATTACACAAATCATTTTTGATCTGCAAGGTTGTTGTTGCTGTGACGGAGTAACTCTGTAAGATGGAGTACATGAGTACTGTAGTAGTAACTCTTGATTAATTATGGCATTGTGTGTCATAATTTAAAATTGCCATGTTTATTAGAAGTGTTAACCATCACTTCTGGGTTGTAACCTTAGTTGTGTTTCAATGCTTAAAGACTATTAGCTGCATAGTAATTTCCCTGTCCTAATTGTTGTTTTTCCATGCATAAATGAACATTCTATAATTTCCAAGGATCAATTAGACCAGATTGGGCTCTCCTTTTTATTGTTGTTTTGACCTTTCTGTTGTGAAAAATAAAGCAGGATTTTAGACTAATGTGGGCCTATGGCTACACCAGCATGGTGTTTTGATTCAGAAGTGATGATTTACTACAACCAGTGCATGCATGCCTTTTTTCTTCTTCATTTTTAGTAAAGTGCTCTGTTCTGGGTCATGGACTTTGTGCCACGGACCAGTGCATGCATGCTGCTGCTGCTGTACTACTTGTCAAGTGATGCTGCTGCTGCTATCTGCGAGTTGCTGCTGCTAGTTGTGATTTTGTCAAGTGATGCTGCTGCTACTTGTGATCTTCTAAAATGACCCCTTTCTCCTGAAACGTTGATTAATTTCCGTTTCGGTTGAGAAATGGGGCATTCCAAGGTCAAGAAAATTAGCAAAGGTCATGCCCAATTTTCTTGACCTAGAAGGTGCCCGATTCTCAACCGAAATAAAAATTAATTTGCTTTAGTGGTTGGATTAGTTTAGTATTTTTTTCACACACTCAGACACCCTTGCTTGCCATGTGTGTGAGAGAGATAGTGAGAGGAGACAAGAAGAAGGGGGTTAGGAAGATGTTGCCTGCTCATCAAAGCTAACCATCTCCCCCTTTTCACCCCTTTTCCTTTGTCTTTTGTGGGTTGCAAGGAAGCTACTGTCTTAGCTAGCTTAGCTTGTGCACAAATCCCAGTGTTACAATCTAGAAAATTAGCTTGCAAAGATGAGGTCCCATGCTGGCTGTACCACTGCATCATGCAACAGTGCCTTCAAGATCCAAGGCAATATCACAAACATCATAGGCAATTTGACCAAACTCACAACCTTGTATCTTTGCAGCAACCAACTTTCTAGACACACCCCTCAAGAACTAGGTTACCCTAAGAACGTGGACTTGGACCTTAGCAACAACACACTAACAGGTTCTATCCCAAAACACCTAGGCAATATCACAAACATCTCTCAATTGTTCCTTGACAATAACCAACTTTTTGGCGACATTCCTCGAGAATTAGGTTATTTGGTCAACTTAGAGATCTTGTTCCTTGACAATAACCAACTTTTTAACCAAACTTTGCTCCTATTTATAGAGAAACATGGCCAACAACGATGAGGCCGGGGATTCGGGCGGCAAGAAATTCTGGGAGCTGTCCCAAGAAATGGAGGAACAACCTCACTTGTATGAGGACGCCGCCTTCCCCACCGATCCTGAGACCACTGATGGTACCGCCGAGGATGACCCCACTGATGCCACCACTGATGGTGCTGCCGAGGATGCCACCACTGATGATGGCGTCGCACGCACAGATGGCAGCCAACCGAAGAGGCAACGGAAGGACCGGCGCCCGACCGTGCTCCGCACCCTCAAGGAGGAAGTTACTGAAGCGGACTCCAACGGGACTCCAACGGCGCCCGAACGAATAGTCAAGGGGTACTCGCTTCAGCTCGGGTGCATTCTCCGGAGCACCGTCTCGATCAACACCGAGAACCTCAGGCATCCTGACCGAGGGAATTTGCGCAACCTCCTCTTCACGAAGCTGCACGAATGATACAAGTTCCCCGCTGAATTTGAAAACACAAGCCTCAAAGGGAATAAAGTGAACAATGCTGCCCTCACGAAGATGAGCACGACCCTGTCTACTTGGAAAAGCAATGTGAAGAGAATGATCGAGAAAGGTGAAAGTTATGAGAAGATCAAGGAGAAAAATCCTTCGATCACCGAAGATGACTACAACGACTTCAAGATCAATTGCTCGAGCACCGCAAGCTCCGAATCAAGTAAGTGGGGGAAAGAAATGCGGGAGCTGAACTTAGGGGAACACACACTTGGTCCCGACGGTTACAGAGTGGCAGAGCCTATATGGGACAAGGAGGAGGCGGACCGTGCCGAGCAAGGCCTACCGCCCCTCTTCGATAAATACGGTGACAAGCAGACCAGGAACTTTGTCAGGGCCCAGTACAAGAAGGACCCGAAAACAAAGGAGCTTACCACAGATCCGAAGACCAGGGCGCTTGAGCTTGTTCTGGTAAGGAATACACCCCCGCGTAATTAGCTCCATATGGTTGCATTCTAATTAATGAAGCCAAATTTCTAAATGGTTCACATTCCTTCCGCAGGCGACTGAAAGTAGTAGCGTGGGGTGGACTAAGAGCAACCCTTGGGACACCACTCTAAATAGGGCATTGAATGTAATGAAGAACAAGGATAAGCTCAGTAAGCCGACGTCAGCTAGTCGTGTGGCCGGCAAAGGCTTGTCGACAAAATGGTCGTCATACTATAACACTGGTGGGCGAAAGGAGAAAAAGACCAGCTCGGAAAGCCAGGCGCGCGAGGTTCAAGAACTCAGGGCACAGGTGGCGCGGATTCCGGAGATTATCCAAGAGCAAGTGCAACAACAACTCGGAGCGATGATCACCGCCATTGTGCCTACCTTGATCCAGGGGATTAGTGCGTGGATTGCGGGCGGCCAATAGGGACCGCCCCCGATTCCTAGCTTCACGGCCAGCAACTCGCAGAACGCAATGGCGGGGCCATTGGTGTCTCCGGCGGCGGCGGCATTGGTGTCTCCGGCGGAGGCGGCACGGGAGCTTAATGCACCCGGGTGTACGCCGGCCGGCACCTCTGCAGCAAGCGGCCCCTCCGTCAATTGCATGCCCGCCGTTGGCGGCCCCTCCGTCAACTGCACGCCCGCCGTTGGTGGTGCCTCGACATTAGCCGAGCTCGACGCCATCATCACGGTAACTAATTAAGCCTCTCTCGGCCGAGGACTTCATGTCCTTGCCTTTGACTGGGCATCCCTGACGCCCTACATGTTTTCGCAGGGCGCCACCGACGTTCTGTGCACTCTCCTGCACTTCGTGAACAACGAGTTGGTCGATGTCGCCAAGGGTAAAATCGTTCAACCGAGCAACCCCTTGTTCCACGGTACCCAGATGCCACCCAACTTGTTTAGGGTTCAACTGTTTCGGGTGCTGCCAGGCTGCGATGAGTTGTTACCTCCGATTCGACCCGTCGGGGCCGACGATGATGACGTGATGACCCTCAGCGCTTGCCTGAGCTGGCCCCTGCTTTGGCCGAAGAGCCAGATTCGTTTGGGGGCGAGGGACACCACCCCAAAGACAACACCGCCATTCGTGCCGCCGCCAAGTCGGCCCCATGGCAAGACCGCCACAACGGTGCCGGACATCCCTATGCCACTGGATCCAAACATGCATATGGCACAGGATCAGAACGACGATGACGACGATACGTTTGCCAACGTCGATCAGTACTTTGCCGATCATGGGTACGGTGGCGACTTCATGGGGCCTCCTTCTCAAGAACCCAACCCAACAAAAGACGTGCGCGATCTAGCTGGTACCGCGGAGAAGCCAAGTTGCAACAGGCGTCGTCTGCAGTTCAGCTCTCAGGAGACGCCTCCAGCTGCCGACTTCACCGAGCCTCAGATAGGCGAGGTGCGAAATATGATCAGCCCCAACACACTCAAGAAGGCGGTCTGTGAGCAGAACTCGGTCCCATTACAGGAGAAGAAGAAGGCACGCAAAAGAAAGACTAACAAGGGTGCGGGCCAGCCGGCACCGAGTACGATCCGTGCTCAGGACGGGCCACCTTCACCTGAGGATATCTCGAGGAGGGTGGATGTGGCGGGTAGGCCGATGCTACCGAGAAATATGCTCGATGCTGCAACCGGTGCTATGCGGAGTCTGCATGACAGTGTTCTTTCTTTGGAGAAGCGGCGTCTCGGAGAGAAGGATGTGGAATACCCGGGTTTTGTGGCCAAGGTGCCAGAGGGCAAGGGCTTTGTGGATAACTCCATCGGGGGTACGATCGTCCTGCGGTTTGATGACATCCACGCTATGTTGAACCTTCATCCACTGCACTACACCTTCGTTCGGCTATTTTCGCTGAGTATGGAGATGCGGATCATTCCCGACAAGACCCCGGACATCGTGATAGTCGACCCCTTCTACATGCGTGCCAAGATCTTGGGCAGCGCTGGGGACCGGCAAGTCGCGAGTTCTTACCTCGAAGGCGTCATTCTGGCAAACCAAGATAAGGATAACTTCCTCGTGCCTTACTTTCCCGAGTAAGTCCTCCCCTCAACCGCCCCGTAACATATGAATTCTTAGATTTCGATCGTTTTTCTTTTAACATTCCGTGTTTTCTGCAGTGACACACATTGCACGCTCATCCTCCTAAGCCCCAAATATTCCATGGCCACGTATTTCGACCCGGACCATCAGTCGAACATAGACTACACAAATGTCAAGAAGGTTCTTGATGATGTTCTCCCCGGCTATGTCAAATCTGGAGGCACCTTCACCAGGCCTATTCGTAAGTACGGCAAGCACGTGTTCTCCCACAATACGATGTTCTGCTGCGTCAAGCAGCCGCCTGGCGGTTAGAAGGGTTCCTACTACGCCATCCATCACATGCGGACATCAGACTCAAAGATAGGGCCACGAGCGTGTCGGCAATCCAGGACGCGGACATCAGACAAGAATTCTTTCGCATCTAGTCGGAGTTTGCGGAAATCATCCATCAAGATGTCCTTCGTACCTCAGGGCAGTTCTACCTTAGAAATCAACCGTCCAACAGTGACATCGACACAATCCTACAAATGCAGGCTGACAACGCCCATTCTTTCATGACTCCCACGATAGACGGCGGCTTCATCCACGCTCCGGTCCCTTGAGTCGAGTCGAAAGCAGTGATGCTGTGTCTAGTTCTGAAACATCGATTGGCTCATGTTGTAATTAAACTTTAATGAACTTGTAGTATGTCTCTTTGGTTTCGAGAGTCGTTCAACTTAAGATGTAATCGATGCTATTAATGTCTTGCTTTTCTCTTCCGATCGTTCTGTTGCATACTTATATATTGCTTATGTATTGTCTGTGAATTGGTACTAACGTTTCGTTTGGCTACTGCATAGCGATGCCGTGGTATGTCGTGTA
Source organism: Triticum urartu (assembly GCF_056163025.1). NCBI lineage: Eukaryota > Viridiplantae > Streptophyta > Magnoliopsida > Poales > Poaceae > Triticum > Triticum urartu. Next base: position 421,271,942 of record NC_141877.1, on the reverse strand, counting down.
CAAGGGTAAGGTTCCCGGAGTCTACGACGACTGGGAGGAGTGTCAGAGACAGGTTCACCGATTCAGCGGTAACAGTTACAAAGGGTACGCCACTAGGGCCGAGGCCGAATCTAGATACACCCGCTATCTAGCGGGAGAGGGGAGGGAGCGTTGGAGGAACCGGATGAAGACGAGTTTCATCGTGATGATGCTCATCGTGATGACTGCATCTCTCTTCTATGTGATGGTAGTTTAGATGATCGATATCGACTTGTAATGTGAAGACAAACTCGCGGTCTCGAGACTTGTAATATAATGTTCTATCTTTGTTTGGTCTTTTCAATTCGGAGACTAATATGATGAATTGTATTCGGAGACTAAAATGATGAATTGTATTCAGAGACTAATCTTGTATTGTATTCGATGAATCTGTTGTTGATGTGTGCTGTTTATATTTTGTCCAATTATACATTTTGTAACCTGTGCAAAAAACAGAAAATAAAAAAAAATAAAAACCTAATATTCATACTAATGGCGCATCACATCATAGTGCGCCATTAGTATGCCAAAGGATACTAATGGCGCATCATTAAACAGTGCGCCATTAGTATGCCGAACTTACTAATGGCGCATCTCGTTGTCGTGCGCCATTAGTATGCCAAAGCACCTAGGTATACATGGCCCCCTGGGAGGCATACTAATGGCGCACTGTTGTATATACTAATGGCGCATCTGAGGTGCGCCATTAGTATACCAGATACTAATGGCGCACCGGTGGTGCGCCATTAGTAAAATATACTAATGGCGTGCTACTAATGGCGCACCACTAATGCGCCATTAATGGCCAAATTAGGTGCGCCATTAGTAGGCCTTTTCCTAGTAGTGTCTGGGGCCCACCACTGCACGCCCTCGGCCCACACGCGCGGATTTATTGCAGCGTCCGCAGGTCTATTGCTATTCTGCAGGAAGTTATTGCATGCGTACGTGCACACTCATTGCGGGGAAGTGAGAGGGGCGAGTGCAGACGATCCCACTTCCCCATGTTTCGAATCATGGCCTATAAATTGGGGGCAAGGGGGGCGACAGAGATCACTCACGCTCGCGCACCCCTGCCTCTTTGTCCTCCCTCTGCTTACGACGGTCGTCGCCAGCTAAGACGCCTGCCGTTCTGAGCAGAGCTTTCTTGCCATCTTCCTTTCCCCTTTCTTCTTCCTCTTCGCGTGTGGGACAATGGTGCTGCCGTCGGGGACGTGGATGGGCTCGACCGTCACCCTCGACGACATCGCCTACCTCCGCGACACCAGGCACCTACCGAGGGCGGAGGAGGTCGAGGCTTGCCTCCCGCAAGGCGAGCAGGAGCCGCGGCCCAGAGGCTCGGAGCGGGTGGTCTTCCTGCCGCACTTCAAGCGCGGGTTTGGGCTGCCTGCGAGCGGCTTCTTCCTTGAGTTTCTGGAGTTGTTCGGGCTCCAGCCTCATCACCTTGGCGCCGGTGCGATCGTGCAGTTGTCCGGCTTCGTTACCCTCTGCAAGGGGTACCTGGGGGTCGAGCCTTCGATCGACCTCTGGGTGCACTTCTTCTCTCTGAAGCAGCAGGGGCCGAATGCCGAGGAGATGTCCGAGTGCGGGGCAGCCGTCATCAGCAAGTGGTCGGGCGCCGACTGCCCGAAGATGCCGCTGGAGGATTCCGCCAAGAAATGGCAGAATTCCTTCTTCTACGTCCGCAGCGTCGGCGACGACCACATCAACCTTCCATCATTCATCAACTCGATGCCATGGGGGAAGCTAAACTGGGGGTATTACCCCAAGCACCCGTCGCAAGAGGTGCTCAACCTGTGCGAGCGGGTGTCGGTGATGAAGGAGCAGTAGGGGATCACTGGCACCGACCTCATCACCGCCTTCATCGTCCGGCGGGTGCTGCCGCTGCAGCGGCATAGCCACCTCATTTGCTAGATGGCCGACCTCCAAGATCCCAACCGCATGGCGAATACGCGGTAGGCGGCAGACCAGATCGCGCGCCGGGTTAATGATATCTCCAAGGCCAACTTGGGGGTCGACTGGGCGTTCGGGGAGGCCCCGTAGAGCCGCGCGAACCCGACACTGTTGGTGAGTCCCTGGTCTCCGTACTTCGCTGCTTCTTATCTTCTCGTTCGTCCTAAACGACATGGGAGGTGCTTCTGAATGCCATCCGGCCCCCTTATGACTGGGCCCGGGCACAGGTGGTGTGGGACGCCTCGGAGGAGCCCGAGGCCCAAGACGGAGCGGAGGCGGCCGCCGATGTGGGTGCAGGGCACCGAGCAGGTGGGCCTTGTTTATACTCCTTGAGTTGCCGGTCACGGGACGGCTTCGGAAGTGTTGACTCAAGCTGTTGACGCAGCGACGCCGGGTGGAGCAGGTGGCAGTGCGGCTGGAGCCGGGTCGTCTCCGGGGGCGGGGACGGGGCGGTACCCGCACAAGAAGGATATAGTCCCGCCGCGGGCCCCAGCCGGAGGCGTGAAGCCACCTGCCAAGAGAAGGCGCGACACTCCGCAGGAAAGGGCGGCGAGGCCCGAAGTTCCAGTGGTGCCGGGGTAAGTGACTTCTTGTGCCTGAGCCGAGTTGTCGAGCGGCCCTGCTCGACCCGGCGTAACAATTTTTGTCTTGTGTTTCAGGTCGCTGATTTCGCTGGCGCTGGCAGCGGCGGAGGCTGGGTCCGTCGAGGGCGCCACGTTCCAGAGGAGCTGTTCCGGCGCCGCCGACCGGGACGAGGACGAGGACGGGGACGAGGCGCCGGAGGATCCGTACCTCGGCCTCGATTCGGCCGACGCCGAGGGCCTGTCCTGGCGGGATCGGAACCGGGACGAAGTGGAGCTGGCGGCGGCGTCGACCCAGGCCTGGGTCAGAGCGGCGACGGCGTGGGCGCAAGCCGGAGATGCCGGCAGGAACGGTGGCGGCGGCAATGGTCTTCGTGCTGGCGTCGGAAAGGGAGCACAGCCAAGACGGCTCTGCGGACGCGATGGACCTCGACCGAGAGGTTGTGGTCATCGAGGACGGCACCCCACCATGGACCGACGTGGTCGAGCAGGACGGGGCCGATGGAGGTGACGGCGACGCCGTCTTGGAGGAAGCGGTGCGGGCAGCGCCGGAGGGGGGACCCCGAGCGTCGGCGGACGAGGTGCCGCCGGTCGTGGAGCCTCAAACCGCTCCGCCCACCGAGCCGGCGTCGGTGCCGGGGAGGGCGCTGGAGAAGGCGCCGGCTTCAGGGCGGCTAGCGGAGGGCATGCCCTAGCGATCAGGGCCGGAGGACACCGGGCCGCCGAGCCGCGGGGGTCGTGGAGCGGGACCAGCGAGGTCCCTTTTGGACCTCTGACCCAGGAGGAGGCGGCAATGGCCGCCGTAACTCGTCGCCTGCGAGGGTGGACAGACCGGATCCAGGCCTTTGCCCAGGCCGAGGTTGAGGCGACGCAGGATCTGGAGCGCGCCATCTTCGTAAGTTTCCGTCCGCAGTCTGTTTTTTTCTTTTTCCATTGTTTTCCTCTCCGTGTGGGCGCGTCAGCGCACCCACTGGGTGTAGCCCCCGAGATCCGGGCCAACTGCGTGGCAGTTGGGCCGAATCATATTTTGCTGGCTTGTGCTGATTGTTTCTTCTTGTAGCAACTTGGCTCCTACCGGGTCAACGTCTTCAACCGGCTCCTTGAGACGCATCGGCGTCTCAAGGAGGGGCTCGCTGCCAAGGAGGAGGAGCTCCGCGCCGCGACATGTATTTCTTCTTCACGCTCTTTTTAGTGGGGGCACGCTAGCGCACCCACGTGGTGTAGCCCTTGAGATTCGGGCCAACTGCGTGGCAGTTGGGTCGAATCTTAATACAGTACTTTGTCGCTGAATTTTTTCTTCTGCAGCCGAGGTGCTGTCTTGGAGGACCCGGCTGATTTGGGCCAGTTTTCTCTATGACCGGCTTGTCACGGACATCGGCCGGCTTGGGGCCGAGGTGGAGGCGGCGAGGGCGGAGGCGACGGGAGCCCAGCAGGTGCTTGACGAGGCCAGCCGGCTGCGGGAGCAGCTGGCAGGCAACAAGAGCCGGCTCGAGGCTGAGGTGGAGCGGCTCAAGACGGAGGCCGCCAAGGTTGTGGAGGCGCAGCAGGCCCTTGCCGAGGCAGACCAGCAGTGCGGCAAGCTGGCCGACGACAAGGGGCAGCTCCAGGCCGAGGTGGAGTGCCTGAAAGCGCTGGTGGCCATGGCGGAGGAGACCCGACAGGGGGAGACCCAGCTCCGGGAGGAGGCCGTGAAGGCGGCCGAGGGCAAGGACACCGAGCTAAAGGCGGCCCTTGCAAAGGTCGCTGACCTGGAGAAGGCGCTGGAGGAGCGTGACGGCACCATCGCCCGGGAGCGGCGTGGTACGTTGCGCGAAGCGCAACAACTGGAAGAGTCCTTCTCCAGTAAGTGCTTTTCTTTGGTTTTGTTGTTGCTGCCGGGTTGGTACTCCGCCTCTCTTCCTTAGTATTTTTCTTCTGACATGCTTTAATTCTTGGCAGGGACCTTCCCGGAGACGCTCCCACTGGCGGAGGAGGTGATCCACTTTCAGCGAGACCCGCAGGGAGTTGTGGGCTCCGGAACCGACCTGAATGTGGCCTCGACCTTCCCGGAGATCGTGACCGCTACTGTTGGGGATATTACTACTGGGCGTAAACCGGCCTATCTGGGCCGGATTAACTTCATCAGTAGTTAAGCATGTTAAAGCCCATGAAAATAGATGAGGGCTCAAGACCCATAATCGGCTGAGCCTGTAGCCGTAAACCGGCATCAATATGTAACTTGTATTGTAAGTAAGGAATAAGTAGAGACCAAACCGGACACATCTATGAGCCGGTGTTGGGACTCTGTAAACCGACGGGCGTCACCCATGTATATAAGGGGATGACCCGGCGGCGGTTCAAGGAGAACAGACAACAACTCAAGACATAGGCGAAGCTTATTTGCTCCCTAGTCATCGAAACACCCATCAATTCCATCACAACTAGACGTAGGCTTTTACCTTCATTGAAGGGGCCGAACTAGTATAAACTCTCTTGCGTCCTTATTTCCGCTTTAACCCCTTCAAGCTAACCCGTAGCGATGGCTCCACGACTAAGTCGTTTCTCTAGGACATCTGCCGTGACAAAACCACGACAGTTGGCGCCCACCGTGGGGCCATCGCACGATGGTTTCCGGTTCTTGGAGGGCCGCTTTGAAGGACTCGAGGGCTACGCTGTAGGCCGGATGACTAAGAGTCGTCGCGGCAATCTCTACATCGACGACGCAGGCTGGGGCCCCGAGGCCGGCTCAATTGAGTACGGGTACCGGGTCCCCTTTGGTAGCATTCACGTTTTCATTGGCAAGATCGGTGAACCGGGCCCTGAGCCGGACATCTGCACCGACCTCGTCGAGACGGCTCAGCGTGCGCGATCTGCCTGGGTTAAACCGGCCATGAAGCGTGCCTTCGTGGGAATGATCCATGGAGGGAGTTATGAGGACAGATCGGAGCTTCGCGGGGCGACTGCCGTTCGTTCCGGTGACGAATCTTCGGCCGGAGAAACCGAATCTCTTTATCAACTACATGATGGCCGGATTGAGAGCTATTCCGATGGAGACAGTATTCCGGACCCCTCTGATCTGCCTAACCGGGTTGGAGTATTCATGACCGGAACACAAGCAGCGCTTCACTCTTCGACAGCCGCGGCAACGATCTCCGGTTCAGCAGCGGTAATGGCTGCCGGGGCAGGAGGCCCTGTGCGCCCGCCGGCTCAGGTTCTATCAGAACTATTTAATGCGTTGGTTGTGCTTATGGCGGAAGTTAATCCGCCAGATCAGGACGTTCACAACACGGAGATTGCAAAGGTAAAGGAACAAATCGCCCAGGCCAAGACGGATCTAGCAGCTGAGGATGCCAGGATGGCCGTAGAGCGGGCCGCTTTAGACGCACAGGCCTACAGGCTTATGTTGGACCAGAGTGCGTCGCATGAAGTCATGAGGAGGAAGCACCAATCCCGCTTACCTCCGGTTTTCGAGGCTAGAGACCTTTTTAACACTCCAGGGCCAAGAGCCAGCAATTCGCTGGAGGGGAACCGGGCAGAAGCCCCTGGGACCGGTGCGCCGGTTCAACCCCGTCAGATGGACCCACCTCATCCAAACACCGTTATACCTCAGGATGCTTATGTTGGACCAGAACGCGTCGCATGAAGTCATGAGGAGGAAGTACCGATCTCGTTTGCCTTCGGTTTTCGAGGCCAGAGACCTTTTCAACACCCCAGGAGCAGGAACCAGTAATCCGCTGGAGGGGAACCGGGCGGAAGCTCCTGGGACCGGTGCGCCGGTTCAGTCCCGTCTGATGGATCTGCCTCGTCAAAACACTGTTATACCTCAGGCTGTTTCAACACCTCCGGGTCACTACTCCAACCCAATGGACAATCTTGTTGCCGCTGCTGCACGACTGGAGGCCATTCCAATTGAAGGTGACTCGCCGCAGGCAGTAAAGATGCGACGGGTCAAGGAACTTCTGAGGACAGCTTTGGCCCAACAGGAAAAGCGTATTCGTACAGCCGCGACCGGATCCACTCGACCCCCCGTCCAAGCCGGAGCTATAGCAGACATATGGATGAGCCAGCAGTGTCGAGTAATGAACGACGTGGAGCGCCCCGTGGCAACAACCCGACGGGTGGTGCTGATGACGCTTAGGAAGTGGTGAACCAGGCCCGAGCGCACAGGGAGGCTGAGTTAGCCGCACAGCATCAGGCTCGGCAGCTCACGCCGGTTCGTCCAACCATCTCGATCGAACCTGGTGTTACTTCTAGTTCTTTGGGGGTGCCTTGCCTTATCCCCGCTTTACGCAACGTGCGCCTGCCCAAGGATTTCAAAGGCCCACGCAAAGTACCAAATTACACGGCGGATCAACCTCCAGAGACATGGGTAGAGAGCTATGAGATGGCCATGGAGATGCTGGATGTGGATGACACGGCGTGTGCGAAATACTTCACCATGATGCTTGAAGGAACGGCCCGTACTTGGTTAAAAAGCCTGCCCGCTAATTCTATCAGTTCATGGGCCCAATTACGAGCCCGGTTTATCTACAATTTCAAGGATACCTGTAAACAGCCTGTGTCGATAGTGGACTTAGCTGCATGCGTCCAGGAGGAAGGAGAATCAACGACTCATTGGGTGCGCCGGGTTTCACAAGTGTTGCACTCCTCAGATCGCATCAACGCTGACACCGCAGTATTAACCCTAGAAGGCAACTGCCGGTTTGGGCCCCTGAAGTTGAAATTGGGACGGATGAAGCGTCATTGCACCGACATGGGGACCCTCATGGCCGCTTTGGTAAAATATGCTGATTCTGATAGTACCAAGGATCCCGAATCTGATGATGACAAGACAGGGAAGGGGAAGAAGAATAGCAGCTCCAAAGGTCAGCAACATCACTGGGTAGGCAATGGCGGAGGGGGCAAGCGTAAAGCGGATGGTAACATGGATTTTGTGGCTAATACAAACGCACAGGACAATGGCCAGCGACGCAAGGGTAGGCCGAAAAATCGTAGTGGAGCGCTCAACCCTAACCCAAACCACCTGAACTATCTGCTAAGCCAGCCCTGGCCAAAACATGGGACGAAGGAGGAGCCAGCAAACCACCTTTGGAAGGATTGTTTTATTATGCAGGAGTTCAAGAATTCTAATAATTTCCGGTATGATCACGGATCTGGTGGTGGCTCAGGGTCCGGGCCGGGTTACGGTGGAGGAAGTTCCGGTTCAGGATTTAATGGTAATCCGGCCGGATATAACGGTCCGAATGGTCAGAACAACCAGGGTAGTTACAACCAACAGCAGCAACAGTCAGGTTACCAGAGCAACCCAAAGCAGTTGAGTAGTGGGCAGTACCATGTCTTTACCACTAGCTTGGACAAGCGAGATCGGAAGGTTCAGAGACGGGCAGTCAACTCTGTTGAACCGGCCACACCCCGTTATCTACGTTGGTCTGAACAGCCAATCATATGGAACAGAGAGGATCACCCGCCCCAGGTCGATAATCCGGGTCAGTTGGCTCTGGTGGTGGCGCCTCAGGTGGGAGGTTATAAGTTCACCAAGGTGCTCATGGATGGAGGGAGCAGCATTAACATCCTATACTATGAAACCTTCCGTCGTATGGGACTAACAGATAAGAATCTCAAGCCGTCCAATACAGTATTCCACGGTGTAGTGCCTGGCAGATCAGCATATCCCGTTGGTAAGATAGCTCTTGAAGTGGCCTTTGGGGATGATCATCATTCCAGGTCAGAGACATTGACGTTTGAAGTGGTGAAAATCCAAAGTCCATATCATGCCCTGTTTGGGAGACCGGCATACGCCAAATTTATGGCTCGGCCCTGTTATGTGTATTTGCAGCTCAAGATGCCGGGTCACAAGGGGACAATAACGGTTCACGGAAGCCGCAAAATCGCTTTGGAATGCGAGGAAGGAGATGCGGCTTATGTAGAGTCGGTTTGTGCCACTGAGGAGTTGAAGTACTATAAAGACAATGTTGATCCGGCGGACATGACTCCATTGAAGAAGCCAACTACGGAGCATGATCCGGCCCTGAAGTTCAAATCGGAAGCAGAAACTAAGCTTGTTGACTTCGTACCTGGTGATTTGTCCAAGCAGTTCAGCATCAGTGCCAACTTGGATCCGAAATAGGAAAGCGCGCTCATCGAGTTCATCCGTGAGAATCGGGACATTTTTGCATGGAAGCCCTTTGACATGCCAGGCGTACCGAGGCAACTCACTGAGCACACACTTAATGTGGATCCTAAATACAAACCGGTGAAACAGTTCCTCCACCGGTTTAACGAAGAAAGACGCAAGGCGATTGGAGAAGAGGTAGCCCGGCTCTTAGCAGCTGGTTTTATTGTTGAAGTTTTTCACCCTGAGTGGCTTGCCAATCCAGTGCTAGTCCTTAAGAAAAACGGCACCTGGCGTATGTGTGTGGATTACACAGATCTTAATAAAGCTTGTCCAGCAGATCCTTTTGCCCTCCCCCGTATTGATCAAATCATTGATGATATGGCGGGTTGTGAGCGTTTAAGTTTTTTGGATGCATATTCTGTCTATCATCAGATCAAAATGGCAGTTAAGAACTAGGAGAAGACGGCATTCATAACTCCCTTTGGAGCCTTCTGCTATGTGTCTATGCCCTTTGGGCTCAAAAGTGCCCAGGCAACTTATCAATGGTGTGTACAAAATTGTCTTCACAAGCAGATTGGCCGTAATGTACATGCTTACGTGGATGATATCGTGGTTAAATCCAGGGAGAAGGAGACTCTGGTTGATGATTTGAAGGAAACCTTTGATAACCTAAGGACGTACAAGATGATGCTTAATCCGGACAAGTGTGTCTTTGGTGTACCGGCAGGCAAGTTATTGGGTTTTCTGGTGTCCAACAGGGGAATTGAGGCTAATCCGGAGAAGATCACAGCCATCACCTCCCTGGCTAAACCGAAGTGTATCAATGATGTTCAACGCCTGGCAGGCCGGATTGCCGCGTTAAGCCGGTTTATCAGCCGCCTTGGTGAGAAGGCGATCCCTTTATATCAGATGTTGAAGAAGACAGATCAGTTCGTCTGGAGTTCTGCTGCTGATGAAGCATTTGAGGACTTAAAGCGGCAATTGGCCAATCCGCCTGTGCTCACCGCTCCCATTGACAAGGAGCCATTAATTCTATATGTTGCTACTAATGCTTGTGCGGTCAGCGTGGCTATTGTGGTGGAACAAAAGGAGGCAGGTAAGGAGCATCCGGTTCAATGTCTGGTCTATTATATCAGTGAGGTACTCATTGAGTCCAAGCAAAGGTATCCGCATTGGCAGAAGCTGGTGTACGGAGTTTTTATGGCAAGCCGGAAGCTTAAGCAATACTTCCAAGGGCGCCCAATTACGGTGGTCAGTTCTGCTCCTTTGGGAGATATCATCCAGAACCAGGAAGCAACTGGCCGGATTGCAAAGTGGGCTATAGAGCTGGGGTCGTACGGTTTGAAATATGTGCCTCGGACAGCGATTAAGTCTCAAGCACTAGTTGATTTCATCAATGATTGGACGGAAATGCAAGCACCTGAAGAAAAGCCGGATCATACGTATTGGACCATCCATTTTGACGGATCCAGGCAATTGGAAGGCTCGGGGGCTGGAGTCGTATTAACTTCCCCATGAGGTGATAAGTTTTGTTATGTTCTTCGTTTAATGTTCCCTTGTACTAACAATGCAGCTGAGTATGAAGCCTTGCTCCATGGTCTTCAGATGGCTAAGGAGATGAATCTAAGTCGAGTTAAGTGCTTCGGTGATTTGAACCTTGTGGCTCAGCAAGTGTCTGGCACTTGGGACTCCAAGGACCCACTCATGGCAGCATATCGTCGTGAGGTGGATATTGTTGCAGGTTATTTCAGAGGCTATCAGGTGGACCACGTGGACCGGCGGAAAAATGAACCGGCGGACGCTTTAAGCCGGCTGGGCTCTCAACGCAAACCGGTCCCACCCAATGTTTTTCTGGATGTGCTGCACAACCCATCGGTGAAGATCCCTGGTGAAGAGGATTTGGCCATTCCTGATCCGGAGGCTCAATTGGTGGCAGTTCTTTATGTTATTCCAGATTGGATGCTTCCCTATCTGGCGTACAAGAACCGGGGTGAGTTGCTAGAAGATGAGATTCTAGCCCGGCAGATAATCCGGCGATCCAAGTCCATGGCTGTCATCAACGGTGAGTTGCATCATTGCAGTGTATCAGGAGCTTTTCAACGTTGCGTGTCTCCTGAAGAAGGCCGTGAAATTTTGCGGGAGATCCACGAAGGAGATTGTGGTCACCACGCCGGTTCAAAGTCTCTGGTGGCTAAAGCGTTTTGCCATGGTTTTTATTGGTTAACTGCTCATGCTGATGCGAAGGATCTGGTCAGACGATGTGATGGTTGCCAAAGGTTTTCAAGACGTGCTCATGTACTGGCTCAAGAATTGAGGATGATTCCAATTACTTGGCCGTTTGCGACTTGGGGGCTGGATATGGTTGGGCCTTTCAAAAGGTCCAAAGATAAGAAGACCCACCTCCTGGTGGCGGTGGACAAGTTTACCAAGTGGGTGGAGGCAGAACCTGTTAGCAAGTGTGATGCGGCCACGGCGGTTCAGTTCATCAAAAAGGTGATTTTCCGGTTTGGCTTTCCGCACAGTATTATCACAGATAATGGTACCAATTTATCCAAAGGTGCTATGAAGGAGTTCTGCGAACGGGAGCACATCCGGCTCGACGTTTCATCAGTGGCACATCCACAGTCCAATGGTCAAGCAGAAAGAGCTAATGAAGAGATCTTGAGAGGCATCAAGCCCCGGCTCATGGTTCCTTTGCAGAGAACGTCGGGTTGTTGGGTAGAAGAATTACCATCTGTGTTATGGAGCATCAATACAACACCCAACAGATCAACAGGATACACACTGTTCTTCATGGTTTATGGAGCGGAGGCGGTTCTCCCCAGCAATGTCCGTCATGACTCACCTCGTGTCACGGCTTATGTTGAAGCGGACAACGAGACAGCACAGCAAGATGCTTTGGACCGGGTGGATGAAGAGCTTGACATCGTAGCCGCCCGGTCGGCGATTTACCAGCAGGATCTTTGTCGTTACCACAGTCGCCGAGTCAGAACCAGAGCCTTCCAGGAAGGAGATTTGGTGCTTCGGCTCATCCAAGATCAGACTGATATGCATAAGCTATCCCCACCTTGGGAGGGGCCTTTCGTGGTCAGCAAGAATCTGCACAACGGGTCGTACTATCTGAACGATATTCGAGAGCATAAGGACTCACGTACATCAGAGGAAGAGACTAACAGGCCGTGGAATATAGCTCAGCTTCGTCCTTACTATACCTGAGCCATTGCCTATACTTATGTACATACAATGTATATATTATGATTAAATATAATAAATCGGAACCTCAGCTAAAGCGGGGTATCTGTTCTTTTACATCATGTGAGGTTACACGGAGTTGCTCTAAAGCGGCCGCCGGTTTACCCCTTGAGTTCGCTTTGCTAAAAGCATCGTGTTATATCACTTGGAGGATTGGTCGTGTCCGAACCAATACCATGCCTCTTGATAGGCGAAAGCCACCAGATCACTTGGGGACTTGGTCATGTATGAACCAGTCATGCCTCTTGATCGGCCTAAGGCCACAGAATCACTTGGGGGCTTGGTCGAACCCGAACCATGACCACGCCATTTGGTCGGCATAAATGCCACAAGAATCACTTGGGGACCTGGCTAACTAGAACCATAGTTACACCTAACGGGAGCTTGGTCATGTTTGTCCATGGTTATGCCATTTGATCAGCTTAAATAAATCTTTTTTGGCAAATGTTTTTGTTGTTGCTTTTGCTTCATACTTTTCTTTGAAGGGTTTTTTTTGCTTTTCATTGTGTTTTTAAACCGACAAAGTTTTTTAACCAATCAACTGATGGAACACAGTTCACGTCAATCCGGAGACTATTTTCCCGGTTTGATCCTTGTTGTTAACATCCTCTTATGGAGTAACACGGTGTTTATCACAACCCGGCACGGTTTATTATAAACCGGCACAATATAGAAGGAGTTATCAGTACTCAAAATTTGGGTTATCACCCTTACTACAAAAAGTTGGTAAAACCAATGATGTGATTCAATGTCACAGGTATGATATATTTCCTATTTGATTATACATATATACAGGAGTCGTTATTTCCTCCAACGGTGTGGGTTTGCAAAGCTCCGCTTCAAGGTTGGCCAAGCCAAGTTCACACTCAATGGTGGCAGGTATTATGTATCTCAAATTTTTTGATCATATACTTAAAATTTTGTTTTGGATGTTTTGACTTTATATATACAAACATCATATTCCGCCTGACGGTACAACCGCGGTGGCACTTAACAAATTTCTTATTTCAGAAAGTATTTTGGAAAGTTCATTACCACAGGAAGAACAAGTTATGCGCGAAGGCATATCAACATCAAAGGTATCGGCTAGCCTATTACATGGCAACATGGTGCCCATAATAACATAATTGTTTTTCACAAAGGAGAGACAGTTTTAAAACCGGCTTCCGGTTTAAGCTTGGCCACCAGCCTGGCCTGATGGTTGTGGGTCATCCTGCACCACTTCAGCTTCCTTTTCTCTACCCAGTGGCTGGAAATCCACAGTTGTCCAGTCAATTCCCATCAATGCTTGGAAAACAGCTTCGTCATGGATTAGGGAAGACGGGTCAATATCAGGGGCGTAAGTATGCTTACGGATTGGAGGGATCAGGTTTTCCGATTCATGGATCGGTGCAGCTATTCGCTTGTTCTGGCTGTCATATTGGGATTGATAATGAGACAAATCTACTTCCTCAGCCAGTTGACAAGCTAGCGGACGTACCTCCCGGTTTATGGCTCGCAGATCCGCTTCACCAAATTCTAACCCGTCTTCCTTCAAACTGGGATAACCCTGAGCCGCTTCAATAGGATCAAAATCCGGCACCCAGGCTTTTGCCTGGATTAAAGCATTGATTGCACCGGTTCGAGCAGCAGATTTCTTCAGCTCTTCAACCCGGGCAGGAAGCACTGAAAGTTTCATCAAAGTATCTTGAATCAAAGTGGGCGCCGGTTTGTTATGAGACGCGGTACAGATGATCCGTTGGGCACCAGTATACAATTGTTCAACCAAGGTATAGGCGGCTTTCAATTTCTTCCGCACATCTGACCCCAAGTGACCAATGCATGTCCCTGAAATACCATAAAAGGTTAATAAACCGGCGGCTTTGTAAGAAGGCAGAACCAATTCAGAAGGCAAGCTGGCTTACCAAAGATAGCAGTGGTCATGGCATGAACGTGCCGCTTTATGCTGGTCAGTTTATCTGTCACTGGTTTCAGTGCAGCCTCGACATCCTCTGCTCGTTTGATCAAAGCGGACTTTTCAGTGGCCCAATCCTCCCGTTTCTTCTTGAAGTTCTCCTTAAGTTGTTCCATGGCGCTTAAGGCACTGGCCAATTCCTCTTTCGCCTTGGAGGTTTCAGCCTGTTGGGTTTTCAGGTTTTCTCGCAGATCGATGACTTGGCTTTCTTTCGCCTTCAGCTCCGCCTGCAGGCATACAGATATATGTTTCAACAAATTGGTAGAAGGATGCAAGTACCAACCACATAACAAGTTATGCGCTTGGCACTTGGGGGCTAATGCATATTCGATCTTCATCTTTCAATTGTTTACAAAGTCCCAAGCTCAATACAAGTATTCAACTTGGCACTTGGGGGCTAATGCATATTCGGTCTTCATCTTTCAATTGTTTACAAAGTCCCAAGCTCAATACAAGTATTCAACTTGGCACTTGGGGGCTAATGGCTATTTGTTCATATGTATTCTGATGCGGCAATTTCAATTACTTAAAGTACCGTTTAACTACGCTAAGTTGAACCGGCCCTTGGGGGCTACATCAGCAAATTTCAAAGCATCAAGATTTATATTATTAAGTCCTGGTTTGAAAGAATAGTTCAAACCGGCCCTTGGGGGCTAGGAGAGTCAGCAAGAATAAAAGCATACAAGCAGGAAGGAGCATATGGAAGTTACCTCATATTTATCTTTCATCATATTAACCAGACCGGCTTCGTAGTCACGGCTGGTATACAGTCGGTTCAGGTAGCCAGAATGGATATCTTGGGCGTTCAGAGCAGAGTAAGCCGTTAGATCAGCGTTCCATGTGCCTTTGCCAAAAGCAGCAAATTCTTCCTTGGCAGAATGTTTGGATAAAGCGACAGGATTGCTTGGTTCAGCATGACCAGTGCCAGTAATGACAACCTCATCATCCTTGGTACCGCCGGTTTGCACTAGAGCTGTTGGCTTCTCAGTAGATTTTGCTGGACCGGTGGAGCTTTCAATCTGGATGGAACCTGTGGGCTGTTGGATAGGGCCTGAGGTATCAACAAGTCTCTCTTCAGCAATAAGATCATCATCTGGCTACGGTGGATTGTTGGGAATATCCTCAGAGATAGCCGCTTCAAGAATGACATCTTCTTCGGCCGCTTTGTCCAGGCGGGCCTTCTTGCTTGGCCTAGGTTTGGCCCTGAGAAGAGTAACCAAATTAAATACAGCATGTGTTCTAAGGCAATGTACTGCAAATATCACAATAAATATGGCTTACCCAAGCACCGTTTTGAGCGGCGGGAGCTGAGTGGCCGATGACTCGCCAGAAGATGAGTGGGAAATAACCTGGTAATCGGAGTCAGATGGATTAAGAGGTTGACGAAAGCAGCCCGCGTTAGGACAAGCACTTATAGACGAGTTAGAGACCTCGGAATGACATTTCTGAACCGGACTGTTCAGTAAACCGGCGGAGGTAACTACCTGGCTGCTATGCCGGGTGGTGCGGCGAGCCTCGTGTTGTTGAGTCTTCATAAGAAGTTTAGGATCCAAATAAGCAAGAGGATGAGAAAATTTAACTTTCCGGTTTGCCTGACGGATTTTTTGTGAAGGCAAAGTTTCTGAATCGTAAGAGAGAATAATTACCTCTGCAACATCCGCGTGGCTGGCTTCGGCATCATCCTGACAAATATCATCATCAATAAGACGCATGAAAAATAAACCAAGTGAGTCAAGCTCTACCTCAAAGTCTGGATTATCCACCTCATCATCAGGGGCCGGATTAGAAGATGCAGTGGTTCTTTTCCTGTGGGCAGTCTTCTTCACAGCTTTAGTTTTTTGCCGGATTGCTCTTTTCGGTTTGTCTGCCTTCTCTGGTTTCTCCTGCGGCAGCTTTTTGCTCCAAAATGGATCATCGCCCTGATTATACAGACACTGATATTACAAACAATGACCAGACATATCAATAACAGATTCAGCAAAGAGAAAAATTAAAGTCTTACAGCTGGCGGTTTGTTGGTGGCACAGAAGGGAAGTAGGCCGGTTCTAGCGCAGACATGTTTCGGTTCATTCAATATCTTGCGCACAGCCTCTGTGATTTCTTCACCAGAGAGTTGGAGTTTTGAATGTCGCAGTGGGTCATCAACATTATCAGTATACTTGCACATCAAACCGGGGCGCTGACTAAGGGGAATATGCTCCATGATATCCAACAGCGAGCGAGATCAACACCGGTTAAACCGTTGGCCATAAAGGCTCTGAGCTTGGACAGCTGGGGATCATATTTGCTTCTCTCCTGGGCAGTCAATCTCTGAGGAAAAGGGTGTGTATTGCTTAGCCGCTCCGGGCGAAAGCTAGGCAAGGGATTCTCACCAGCAGGGGAGGTGTCTTTGTAGTAGAACCATGTCTGATTCCACTCCTTGGGGTGACTGTGCAGCTTGGCGTGAGGGTATGTGACCTCTTTCCTTTTCTGAATTGCCATGCCACCCAACTCCGTATTAGAGCCATCAGTAAACTCGGTACGGCGGTTTAGATGGAAAAGATCTCTGAATAATTCCACTGTGGGCTCCTCTTGAAAGAACACCTCACAGAGTACTTGGAAGTGGCACATATTGGTAATAGAGTTGGGGCTAGTTTCTTGCGGATGGAGTTGAAAATCGGCTAGAACATCCCGGTAAAATTTAGAACCGGGCGGTTTAAAGCCCCCGGCTAGGTGATCTACGAAAACAACAACCTGTCCTTCTCGAGGTGTGGGGGGGCATTCTTTGCCAGGAGCCCTCCAATGGATGGTATCTTTGCTGCCCAAGGCGCCAATCAGGACTAAATCGTCCAGTTGATCCTCTGTGATGCGAGAAGGAACCCAATTGCACTCCTACACTTGTTTGGCCATGATGGAATCTACAAGGTAGAAGTTCCCGGTGCAAAAATGCATTTGATCAGGATACGATGGTATGGACACTGTTAAACCGGAGACAAAATTATCTGAACCGGATTTTCATGAAGCAACCAACATCTGGCGGTTCAACAAGGGGACTAATGGTATATACCGGTTCGTAAAAATTTTCTACAAAGTTAAACCGCCTGACCTAAGCATTGAACAATCAAGACTGCAGATGGGTAAGTACACAGAAACAGATTTCACAAGATTATACTACAGCTTTGGATCTGGAACATGTTTATAAAGGAGATAAATATTCAAGGCCCTAAAGGAGGAGTACCGAATCAATAAGCAAAGGTATGGATAAGATCTATGCTCTTAGTATGCCGGACAGTGAAAATGGAGGATAAAAACTATCGCTACATAGAGCGAAGATACACAGACTCGTCTAAGGATCTATCATATGGACAAGAAGCAAGCGATGAACACGGGAAGAACAGGGAAACCCTAGAACAGATCTATGATGGAAAGGATAGAAGACTTATTGGGGCTGAGGAAGAAGCGGAAGGTCGCCGCGGTGCTCTGGTGCGTTCAGGGTGATGCAGCGGCCAAGGTTGGTGCAGAGGTCGACGGCGGCGGCGGAGCTTCGAAGACTGGGCGACGCGAGGAAGAGGAAGCAGAAGGGCACGAAGGGGAAAAAGGAATGACCCTTCGGTCCTATTTATAAAGCAAGGGACATGGGTCAGGCGCGAAAATCAAGGAGCCGCAAGTTTGGAAACAGAGCGGTCGCCTCGATTATCGCGGATCTATTAAACAAGAAGGTATCACGGATAGTTTCTTTATGATAGATGACGTCACGCCGATTTACAGCAATCAGAGAAGATGACATCACGGCGGTTCACCAAACTACAAGAAGACGTTGAAGATGAAGTTTTGCTAAGGATTGACATGAACCTGTTCAAATCAATCTGGGGCCTAATGTTGGGGATATTACTACTGGGCGTAAACCGGCCTATCTGGGCCGGATTAACTTCATCAGTAGTTAAGCATGTTAAAGCCCATGAAGATAGATGAGGGCTCAAGACCCATAATCGGCTGAGCTTGTAGCCGTAAACCGGCGTCAATATGTAACTTGTATTGTAAGTAAGGAATAAGTAGAGACCAAACCGGACACATCTATGAGCCGGTGTTGGGACTCTGTAAACCGACGGGCGTCACCCATGTATATAAGGGGATGACCCGGCGGTGGTTCAAGGAGAACAGACAACAACTCGAGACATAGGTGAAGCTTATTTGCTCCCTAGTCATCGAAACACCCATCAATTCCATCACAACTAGATGTAGGCTTTTACCTTCATTGAAGGGGCCGAACTAGTATAAACTCTCTTGCATCCTTGTGTCCGCTTTAACCCCTTCAAGCTAACCCGTAGCGATGGCTCCACGACTAAGTCCTTTCTCTAGGACATCTATCGTGACAAAACCATGACAGCTGCCCAGACCCGCCTGCCGGTCCTGAGCGACCTGATGGGGCGGCTTTCTCAGGCCGGTGGGCGATGGCGGCGGCCCTCTGGTCGGGTTCCATTGCGTCAGGCAGCTTCACGCGGCTGGCGCGTTGGTTGGAGGCGGGCCTAGACCGTCTTCACGAGTGGCGGGTTTCCACCGCTCGTGCCGGCCCCGAGATGGCGCTTCGGTTCGCGTTGTCGTGGCATATGGACTTGGCGTTGGATGCCTTGATGGGCCAGCGAGCTGGCTCGGAGAGCCAGCTGCAGGCGGAGGCTGGCTGGATTGCCACCTGGGCCAGCTATATCGCCGGATTCGCCTTCCATGATGAGTTCCAGCCGAAGCGGGCGGAGGATGGTGGCGTTGTGCCTGGTGAGGACTACGGCCTTCTTCTGGACGACCCAGAGGGTAGCTCCGAGGAGACGAGCGTCTACACGGACGCAGAGGAGGAGGATACCGGCACCTCTGCGGACCCGGCGGCTACGCACTCTGGCGGAGGCGATGCGTGATTTCTTACTTGTAGAAAATTTCTGTTAGGTAGCACGTCCACCCACCCACAGGGGGTTGATTGGGTGTAATGAATTCTGGCCTTGGGCTAGTTAACTTTATGTTGTATGAGTTGTGTGAATGTTTGCGCCTTTGCTTCTCGTTTTTTGGAGTTGTTTTCTTGCGACTTCCTCCCTTTGGGTTTCACCCCCGCCAGTCTGACGGCCAGGGCTCTGGTCCGTGACAAGGGATTCGGACTTTGAGAGGAACGCGCAGTACTTGTGCTTTCGATACGTTGGGCGTGAGAAAAACACCCACTAGGCCGGCTGGCGGCAATCCGGCGGGCCGGGTTGGCAAGCAGCCGGTCGTGTGGTAGCTTAAAGTGCTGCGGCCGGGTCGAGCGATCCGGCGACATGCAGAAACTTCATGGATGCCTTCGCCTTCGCTTTTCGTTTTTAGGGCCATTTTCTTGTAACTCTCCCTCTTTGGGCCTCCCCCCCGCGAGTCTGACGGCCAAGGCTTTGGTCCATGACAAGGGGTTTAGTTTTTGAAAGGAGCATTCAATACTTAGTCTTTCAAAACATTGAGCGCGAGCGAAACTCCCACTGGGCCGGCTGGTGGCCATCTAGCGGGCTGGGTTGGCTGCAGCCTATCGTGCGGTAACTTAAGGCGGCGGGACCGGGTTGGGCGACCCAGCAGTTTTTGACTTAGTGTTCCTGGCGTGCTGTTGCTTTTTGTTCTCATGTGCTTGCCAGCCTGCAGTCGAAGCCGGATCTGCAGCTTAGGGCGAAGAAAGAAGCTATGGCGATCCAACGCGTTTGAGAACTGCTAAAGAACAAAAACGGCGAGTGGCCAAGCCGGCCAGCCCCGAGCCCCCAGGTCGAGCGAATCGACCCTGCGGCTGGGTTTGGCTTAAATTTTTAAAGTGATGCGCGAATGTAGAGACAGGATAGCTTCGTCGCAAAAGGGGCAGCCCCCGAGTGTCGTTCGGGGACCCAATAGTTTTGAGATGATTACAAAAGACGGTGGTACATATGTGTTTACAGCTAACTGTAAAACGGGCGGAGTAGCTCCGCGTTCCATGGCTGGGTTGTTTCTTCGCCGGCTGTGTCTCTCTTGCGCTTATCCGACTTGCGGGCGTCAATGAGGTAGTAGGCGTTGCGATCGCATAGGGCCTTGCTGATGATGAAGGGGCCCTCCCATGGGGAGGACAGCTTGTGCTGGCCCGTCTGCTGCTGGACGAGTCGGAGGACGAGGCCTCCCTCTCAGAAGGCGAGGGGCTTGATCTTCTTGCTGTGGTAGTGCCTCAGTCCTTGCTAGTAGATGGCTGAGCGAGTGAGCGCTAGGAGATGCGCTTCTTCGAGCAAGTCGAAGCCATCTTCGCGTGCTTCTTTTGCTTCGGCTTCTGTGTACATCATGACGCATGGTGAGTCAAACTCGACGTCGGTCGGGATGACGGCTTCTGCTCCGTAGACGAGGAAGAACGGGGTGAACCTGGTCGACCGGTTAGGTGTGGTGCGGAGGCTCCAGAGAACAGCCAGCAACTCGTCGAGCCAGCTGCCGGGGGAACAGACGAGTGGCTCGACGAGCCGCGGCTTGATGCCGGCTAGGATGAGGCCTTTGGCCCGCTCGACCCGGCCGTTGGACTGCGGATGAGAAATGGAGGCTAGGTCGAGGCGGATGCCGGAGACGGAGCAATACTGCGTGAGTGCGCCCTTGACGAAGTTGGTGCGGTTGTCCGTGATGATCCTGTTCGGCAGGCCGTAGCCTACCGTGATATCTTTCATAAATCGAACGGCCGTTGGACTGTCCAGCTTCTTCATCAGTCTTGCCTCAATCCACTTGGTGAATTTCTCCACCGCCACCAGCAAGTGCGTCATGCCGCCTCGAGTGGTCTTGAAAGGTCCCACCATGTCGAGTACCCAGAGCACGAAGGGCCAGGCGATCGGGATGGTCCGGAGTGCCGACACGGGCTGGTGGCTGCACTTGCTGAAGCGTTGGCATCCCTCGCACTTGAGGATGAGCGACTCGGCGTCTTTGAGGGCCGTGGGCCAGTACAAACCATGGCGAAAATCCTTGGCCACCAGGGATCACGAGGCGGCGTGGTGCCTGCACTTGCCCTGGTGTATGTCGAGGAGGATCTCAATGCCCTTGTCCTGTTCGACGCAGCGCTGGAACACGCTGATGGAGCTGCATTTGACGAGCTCGTTGTTGATGATGCTGTAGGCGGACACTCGGCGCTGTACTTGCCGAGCTTCGGTCTCATCTATCAGGAGGACCCCATTCTCCAGGAACTCCGAAATGGGCAGGGCCCAGGATGGTGCCGCGACCCCGGTGAGGACGACCATGACAACGGGTTCCGGGGTGGCTGCCCCCGAGCTGGGTTCAGAGGCCCCAGGGCTGGGTTGAGGCGCGGCCGGGTCGGCTGGAGCAGTGCCCGGGCCGAGTTGAGGCGCGGCCGGGTCATCCGGGGCATGGATGGACTCAGAGTCTGGAGACGGCTTGACGGACGGCTTGTGCAGGTGCTCGAGGGAGCCGCCCGATGGAATGGACTGCCGGGATGAGGCAATCTTGGCGAGCATGTTGGCTGCCTCATTCTCCGCGTGCGATGAGGAAGCGATTGCTTGCCATGTTGGAGTCGTGGGCGTCCCACTCGCCGGAGCACTGTTGGACGACCAGGTCTAAGTCGCCAAAGCATAGGATTCGCCGGATGCCTAGTTCCTTTGCAAGACGGAGGCCGTGCACAAGGGCTTCGTACTCGGCGATGTTGTTGGAGGCGGCGAAGTGGATCTGTAGCGCATACATGAGCCGGTCACCCTTGGGGGAGGATAGCACGATGCCGGCCCCCAGGCCGAGTCGCATCTTTGAGCCGTCGAAGTGCATGCGCCAATGCGTCGAGTCCGGTGGTGGCGGCAGGTACTGGGTCTCGGTCCAGTCGACGAGGAAGTCGGCCAAAGCCCGGGACTTGATCGTGGTGCGGGGCTCGTAGAGGATGGTGTGGCCGGCTAGCTCAAGCGCCCATTTGGTGACCCGGCCGGAGGCATCCCAGCAACCGATGATCTCGCCGAGAAGGGTCGTGCTGACCACTGTGATGACATGCTCTTGGAAGTATTGCTTTAGATTCTTGATGGTGAAGTATACGCCATAACTCATCTTCTGGTAGTGCGGGTAGTTTTGTTTTGAGGTGGAGAGAACCTCGCTCAAGTAGTAGACGGGACGCTGGATGGCTTGAACCTTGCCCTTCTCCGGTTGCTCGACCACCATCACCGTGTTGATTGACCACGAGGTCACAGCGATATAGAGCAACATCGGCTCCTTCTCAGCCAGGGTGGCCAGGACAGGCGCGGTGGAGAGCATGCGCTTGAGATCCCGGAAGGCTTTGTCCGCCCGGTCGTTCCACTCGAACGGCGTCGTCTTCCTCATCAGTTGATACAGGGGCAAGGCCCTCTCGCCCAGCCGGCTGAGAAACCGGCTGACCGAGGCCAAGCAGTCGGTGAACTTCTGGACATCGCGCAGCCGAGCCGGCTTGCACATGCGCTCGATGGCCTTGATCTTGTCCAGGTTCGCCTCAATGCCGCGCTCCGAGACGAGGAAGTCGAGTAGCTTTCCGGTCGGGATGCCGAAAACGCATTTCTCCGGGTTGAGCTTGACCTTGTACTCGCGCAGGTTGGCGAAGGCTTCCTTCAAATCGTCGAGGAGCGTGAGGTGCTGCTTGGTCTTCACCACGATGTCGTCCACATAGACGTGGATGTTGCGGCCGAGTTGCGGCAGCAGGCATTTATGCATGCAGTGCTGGAACGTGGCGCCAACATTCTTCAAACCGAATGACATGGTGATGTAGCAATACGCCCCGAAAGGCGTGATGAAGGACGTCTTCAAGGCATCGACCGGGTCCAGCTTTATCTGATGATAACCGGAGTAGGCATCCAGGAAGGACAAGAGCTCGCACCCGGCGGTGGAGTCGATGACTTGGCCGAGTCGCAGGAGGGCGAACGGGTCTTTGGGGCAGGCCTTGTTTAGGCTGGTGTAATCGATGCACATGTGCCAGGTCTTGTTCTTCTTCAGGACGAGGACTGGGTTGGCCAGCCACTCGGGGTGAAACACTTCCATGATGAAGCTGGCCGCCAAGAGTTTGACGACCTCTTCACTGATGGTCCTTCTCTTCTCTCCGGAAAAGCATCACAGGGGTTGACGGATAGGATTGGCATCCTTGCGGACGTGGATTTGTGCTCGGTGTACTTCCTCGGGATACTCGGCATGTCCTTGGGGGTTCATGCAAAAATATCCCGATTCTAATGGAGGAAGTTGATGAGCTCGCCTTCCTATTTGCTGTCGACGCAGGTGCCTACGACAACGTACTTGCTGCAGGTGGGATCCTCCGGGTTCAGCTTCACCTTCGTGGTCTCTCTGGAGGGCTTGAACACGGCCTCGTCGGCCGGCTCCTCGGTCGGCATCCGGGTGGCCGACGCCTCCTGGGCCAAGGCGACGATCCGGTCGAGTTGGTGCCGCTCCTCGGCTACGACCAACGACTCGGCTAGCTTGGCGCCGTCTTGGGCATAGTCTAGGGACTTGCGGTAGTCGCCGGTGATGGTGATGAGGCCCTTTGGACCCGGCAGCTTCATCTTCAAGTAGGCGTAGTGGGGGGCCGCCATGAACTTGGCGAGCACGGGCCTACCAAGCAGCGCGTGGTACGCACTGGATAGGTCCACTACCTCGAACTAGATCGACTCACGTCGGAAGTGGCTGCTGTTGCCAAACAGGACGTCGAGCCAGATCCAGCCGATCGGAGAGCAGGAGAGGCCGGGAACGATGCAGTGGAAGATCGTCCAGGTCAAATCTAGGTCCTTGGCCTTGAGGCCGAGCTTGGTCATGGTGTCGCGGTACACAATATTGATGCTGCTGCCGCCGTCGACGAGAACCCGGGAGAACTTGCACGTGCGTCGGGGTGCGAGGATGGTGGGGTCGAGGATGAGAGCGTAAACACCCGGGTTCGGCATGACGGTCGGGTGGTCTTCCCGGGTCCAGGTAACCGGGCGCTCTGACCAGTGCATGTACTCCGTCTTGGCCGGGACGACGGTGTTCACCTCCTGTCGAAGGAGGCGCTCGCTGCGCTTATCGTCTCCGAGGCTAGTGAAGACTACGTAGGTCGCGTTCTGCGCCGGGTAGGAGTCATCGCGCATCGCACCGGCGGCCGGAGGCGGTGGCGGAGGCGGCTGCCCTGCTCCCGGAGCCGGAGCTGGAGGCGGCGGGATGTCGCCCCTGGTGATGCGCTTGGTGATGGCGCACTGTCGAAGCGTGTGCGTAGACGGCCTCGCGCCACTGTGGTGCCTGCAGGGAGCGTCGAGCATCTCCTCCAAACTCATGGCGAGCTGCCATGCCATTTTGCCGGTGTTCTGGCGGTTGGCGGCCGGGTCGGCTGCGGGCACCTGTTCGGCGGCTGCGATGAGTTGGTTGTCGTAGCGCTGAGCCGGTTGATCGGCTTTGCGCTTGTTCTGCTGGTTGTGCTGCTGCCGGCTTCCCTCACCGGTTGGCTTCAGAGGCAGCACCGGCTTTGCCTTGCCGGCTTCGTCCAGTGCCACCTAGATTTTCATGGCAGAGTCGGCGTTGGCGTACTTTTCCGCCGTTACCATGAGCGCGGCCGGCTCGGAGCGCAAGAGCTTGTGCTTGAGGAGGGTGCCGTCTCGGCACCCGTTGACGAAGTACTGGATGGCTTGAACTTCGTGGATGCCCTCGCAGCTGTTCCGGACCTTGGTCCAGCGTGTGAGGTACTCGCGGCCGGTTTCCGCCGGCCCTTGCACGCACATGGCGAGCTGACTGGGGCGGCCGGGTCACTTGTAGGTGCCAGTGAAGTTGCACACGAAAGCTTGCTCAAAATCGACCCACGTGTTGATGCCGTCGGCCGGCAGACTGTTCAACCAGGTGCGGGCCGACCCCTGGAGCATGAGAGGCGCGTAGCGCACGGCGAGGCAGTGGTTGCCGCCTGCGATGCCGATGGCGGTGGAGTAGTCGGTGAGCCAGTCCTCCGGCTTTACAGTGTCGTTGTACTTGGGGGTGTCGCAGGGGAGCTTAAACCCTTTGGTGAAAGGCTGGCCCTGGATGCGTGGCCCGAAGCACGCCGGTCCGACGGGGCCGGACTCCTCCAACTCCTAGGAGAGGGCGAGTCGGTCGAGACGGTGATGAGCGTCGGTGTTGTCGATGTCGCGTGGACCCAGTCGGTCGGTGATCGCGGCGCGGGAGGCCGGCTCGCCTGCAGCCGGATGTCGGTCGGGTTGGAGCAAGGGATCGAGGCGGCGCCGGGCCTCGGAGGGCGGCTCGTCCGCCAAGCCGCCAGCGGCCGTCGGGGCGCGATTGCGCCGGGTCCGGGTGCGGCCGGAGTGCGCCTCATTGGGTGGTGAAGACGCCATGTGCTGGAAATCGCCGGGTCCTGCGACACGAGCGGAGCCGGATCCGGCCGGCTTGGCGAGTTGGTTGAGTCAGTCCTGCGACGCATTTGCCGCAGCGAGGAGGTCGCTCACCCTCTTGAGGCGATCCTGCAGCCCTTCGCCCGCGAGCTGATCCATGCCGGCCGCGGCTGCCTGGGCGGCGTGCATGTTCTTCGCGGGAGTCTCGTAGATGGGAGGGAGAGCGCCGAAAGCGCGCCCGATCGCACCACCCCGGGCTCGCATGTCGGCGACCCGACTTGGATTGGGGCAGGCAGGCATGAAGCTATAGGCGGTGTTGCGCTCCACCTGGGCGGAGTCGAGGCGACGCTGCGTGGCGGCGAGTGTCTCGGTGAGGTCCAGCAGGCACTGGCGATCGTCGTTGAGGCGAGTCCGGACCTCAGCGATGTTGGAGGTGTCGATGTCGGTGCCGATGGGAACGCAGAGGCTCTATATCGTGGCGCGCAGCGGGTTGGGCGAGCCGGCCCTATCCGCCGCGGCCTTAGCTTCGGCGGCCTTCCTTGCTGTGCTCGACGATGAGGAGGTGTGGATGTCGGTGACGAAAACCTCCACGCAGAGTTCCATCGCGGCGGTGGGAGCGCCGTCGCTGATGGAGAGTGGGGAGTTGGAAAAGCTAAGTACCTCGCGGGGGTACTCATCGTCTGTAGGCGCATCAGAGATGCGCAGCATGGCGAAGGAGGTGGCGAGCGCGTTGATGACGTCGTCCTCCAGCATGACGGGCTCGTCGGAGTCAGAGAAGATCCCCGTCTAAAGCATGCTCCCGGCCAGGACCTCGAGCTGCCCCACGGTGGGCGCCAACTGTCGTGGCGGGCGCACGGTAGATGCCATGGGATGGCTAAACAGAGGAGGAGGCTCGAGGGAACTTGTGGGCTCCAGAGGCGAGGTCGGCATGAGCGAGCGCGGGACGCAAGACATACCCAGGTTCGGGGCTCTCCGGAGAGATAACACCCCTAGTCCTGCCGAGTGTGGTTTATATGTAACAGTACAAAGTTGCTCCTAGAGCTGTATGGAGCGAGAAGGAGGTCTGGCCAAGGCTTAGTCTGCTCCCTCTCCTCGGGTGTTGCTTTGTGTGTGATCGATTGTGTGAATGAAGTGGGTTCTCCCATATGTGAGGGGGCTCCTGGGGGGTTTTATAGGTTAACCCCCCAGGGGTACAAGGGAAATATTACAAGGCCGTAGGACCGGGTTGTCGGTGTCCAAGAACCCGGTGCTGGGACCCACCGGGTACCAGTGCTCGCCGGGTTCTCCGGGCGCGGGCCCCATGCGCCTAGGGGGCACTGCGTGCCGTCTTGTCGATCGTTAGGGCATGGCCGGGTTGAGTCAGCTATAGTGGCACTCCATTAGGTCGCCACTTGTGGGCGTCATTGGTCACGCCGGGACACAGTTGCCACGCCCGGCCTAGCCAGTGGGCAGGCGTAGGGCACTGTAGCCACGCCGGCCCTAGTCAGCAGGTAGGTGGAGGGCATTGTTGCCTCGTCCGGCTGACCAGAGGCATGGGCGGGGTACTTTGGCATTGATCATTAGCTGGCGGAGACTCGTCCCATCGTACGATCGGGAAGGGACGGCCGCTGACCCTTGGCCAGGTTCGGAGAACACGCCAAGGGCGGTGCTGGCTTGCTGGAGAAGTCTTGAGCTTGGTTGTTGTGGCCGAGTCGAGGAGCTTGGCTGGGTCTGCCTATTAGGCCGGATCAAGCGACCTGGCCGAGTTGTGCAACTCGGCCAAAGGCGGGCCAGATTGAGGGGCGATGCCGGCCCCGTTATTGTTTAAAAGGATCCGGGTTCCGTTGCCTTCCTGGGGTTCATCCCCCTGACATCATCTGTGAAGGTCAGAAAATAACGATACCCGCTGCGAGCCAGGTGGTCCTGCGCCCCCAGGCAGAAGCACGCGTGCTCCTCACTTAGCAGCACCAGAACCATGCCCAACAGGAGGTGGTGGCGCCCGCACCCCAAGATCTAGCACCGTAGGCGTAGGGGGCGCCAGCAATCATGAGCGTGGCTGGATGCCGCGCCCTAGCTCCTGAGCTACGGCGCCTCGTCTGACCCGGCAAGTTCAAGCCGGATCTGCCTCCGTGTTACGACGGCACCACCGACCCGGCGGAGTTCCTCCAGCTCTACGAGCTTGGCTTCGAGGCGGCGAACGGCACCGAGCAGGTCATGGCAAATTGGTTCCCCATGGCCCTCAAGGACGGTGCGCGCTCCTGGCTCCTGAACCTTCCTTCAGGATCCATCTCTTCCTGTGAGGAGCTTCGCGAGCGCTTCATCACCAACTTCCAATGTACCAACGACCGAGCTCCAGCGGCCGCAGACCTGCGCCGCGTGAAGCAGCAGCCTGGGGAGACCCTGCAGAAGTACATCCAACGCTTCAACATCGTGCGCCTCAAGATCCCTAGGGTCTCCGACGAGGCCATCATCTCGGCATTCTCTGACGGTGTCCACGACGTCAGGATGGAGGATCTTGCCATCCACGAGGACCTGTGCATGGCCCTCGAGATGATGTAATCTTGCGGCAAAATGCGCCAGGGCAGAGGAAGGCCGCCTCTGGGAGTCCTGGATTAGGGGGTCTCCAGACTGCCGGACTATATCCTTTGGCCGGACTGTTAGACTATGAAGATACAAGATTGAAGACTTCGTCTCGTGTCCGGATGAGACTCTACTTGGCGTGGAAGGCAAGCTAGGCAATACGGATATGTATATCTCCTCCTTTGTAACCAACCTTGTGTAACCCTAACCTCTCCGGTGTCTATATAAACCAGAGGGTTTTAGTCCGTAGGACAACATACAATCATACCATAGGCTAGCTTCTAGGGTTTAGCCTCTCTGATCTCGTGGTAGATCTACTCTTTACTACCCATATCATCAATATTAATCAAGCAGGACGTAGGGTTTTACCTCCATTAAGAGGGCCCGAACCTGGGTAAAACATTGTGTCCCCTGCCTCCTGTTACCATCCGGCCTAGACGCACAGTTCGGGACCCCCTACCCGAGATCCGCCGGTTTTGACACCGACATTGGTGCTTTCATTGAGAGTTCCTCTGTGCCGTCACCAGACGGAGGTTGTCTCGTCTCGTCTTTAAAGACGGTATTACTGTTGGGGGAGCTTTGGCTGTCGGCTAAACTCTCCGGTTAGGCGGGTTCATCATGACTGCCCGTTCGGCCGCCGCGCCGACGATGAACTCTCAGGTCATCGAAAACAGCCTCTACGTCAAATCAGCACTCGCCAAACAGATGGATCCAATGGAGCTCTCCTCCTTAAACGAGCTCTTGGATCGTATCGCTGCCTTGGGAGTCGCTACGGACTATGATCGGATTGGGCTTAAACCCGATCAAAGGGAGATTAACTCTCCACTGGTCACCCATCATATTGCAGTGGTGGAGGAACAATGCGGTGACCTTTCCTCTATCCTGAGGACCAAATATGTTCGGATTCCCGAGCTCTCCAAGCCAGACGCCCGATCACGGGAGGACAACATCCAATCCCTGAACTTATAGTCAGACAGCGGACCAGAATTAGCGGGTAACACCCCGGAACCGGAACTTCCAAAATTGGAAACTCCTCGGCCCCTGGATCCCAGATCGGGTAGGGGTTCTGATCTAATTCCACCCACTCACCCAAACACAAGCGATCTTTCCCATATCAGGCAAGAGCCCCACGAAACAGTACATCATTACTGGGCCAGATTCCTCCTTGCGATGAACAACGCTAAGGACTGTCGCGAGGAAGACGCAATCTTATTTTTCTGTAATAATTGCACGGACAAGGGAATCCTTAACATCATAAATCGCCGTGAGATAACACGCTTCGCTGACTTGGCGTCCATAGTACGAAAGTACTATGTGATGGAGAATGCCTGGAAAACCGAAAGAAGCTTTTGGGATAATCCGGCCTTGAACACAAACCTAGTCCAAAATAAAAGGGTGCATTATCACAATACACCCGGATCAACTACCAAAAAGCAAAAACCCTCTACAGGGCAAGGAACCGTGCTAGAGGGATGGCTCAACGGACCTTGCAAAATTCATAGCACGGCGGATATAATACCAACCCACAACCTTAGAGCATGTTGGATACTTCAGCAGGTAGCCAAAAGTGGCGAGGATCTTCTTATCCCACATACCACAAAGCACCATCTAGCGGATAACAATACGGTGTTAACAGTGTTGAGACCTTTGCGTCAAATAATAGGCGCAAGCGAACACTCCGCAGCATGGCCGAAATCTGCCACGTAGAAACAATAAATCCATGGAGTGACACGGCTATTACATTCAATGCCAGTGATGAGCCCAAATTCCAAACAGCCCGAGCACCAGCCACACTGGTCCTCAGTCCAATCGTAGATGGCTTTCGACTCACCAAAGTACTCATCGACGGCGATAGCGGACTAAACGTCATCTATGAGAAACTCTTCAAAAGATGGAAATAGACTGGAACCGCATCGATGAAAGTAGCACAACCTTTAGAGGAATTATCCCCGACGGGGAAGCACGCTGTGCTGGGAAAATCACACTAGATGTGGTATTCGGCACGCAGGACAATTACAGGTCCGAAGAAATTACATTCCATGTGGCCCCGTTCAGCAGTGGCTATCACGCTCTTTTAGGACGGGAGGCATTCACAATCTTCCAAGCCGTACCGCAATATGGGTCCATGAAGCTTAAAATTCCTGGGCCCAACGGAACCATCACTCTCGCCAGTGATCCGGACACAGCACTCCGCGCCGAAAACAAAACAGCCGCATTGGCCCTCGAGGCATTATCCGAAGCCCTCTCGGCTGAGGAATTAACCACGCTACGCTCCAAAGTGGACAGGGACGACGTGATACTCGACAAGAGATCCAAGTCCACCTCTTTTAAGCCATCGGATGAAATAGTCAAATTCCAAGTCCACCCAATGGACCCTACAAAAACAGCCTCCATCGGGGCACAGTTAAACACCACTGTGGACGCTGCACTACGAGAGTTCCTACGCGAAAATTCAGACATATTCGCCTGGCATCCCTCAAACATGCTAGGAATCCCACGCAAGCTGGCCGAGCATAGCCTCAATATCCTAAAGGGATTCAAGCCAGTCAAGCAAGCTCTTCGGTGTTTCTCCAAACCTAAGAGACATGCCATGGGAGAAGAACTAGCCAAGTTATTGGAGGCCGGATTCATCAGAGAAATAAAACATCCAGACTGGCTATTAGACCTGGTGATGGTACCAAAGAAGGACAAATATTGGCGCTTTTGTGCCGATTTCAAAGACCTCAATAAAGCTTGCCCAAAGGATCCCTTCCCCTCCCACGCATCTATCAAATCATTGATGCTACCGCAGGACACGAGTCATTGTGTTTCCTCGACGCATACTCCGGTTATCACCAAATCAAGATGACGGAGTTCGACCAAGCCGCAACGGCATTCATCACACCATACGGTCCCTTCTGTTTCAACACAATGCCTTTTGGGCTCAAAAATGCCGGTGCAACATATCAGCGCATGATTCAGACATGTCTGGAGAAACAAATCGGCAAAACAGTAGAGGCATACGTAGATGATGTGGTCGTCAAAACCAAACACGTCGACTCTTTGATAGACGACTTGAGGCTCACATTCGACAACCTCTGAACATATGACATCAAGCTCAATCTGGAAAAATGCATTTTCGGCGTACCAGCCGGAAAGCTCCTGGGATTCATTGTCTCTAGTAGAGGTATTGAAGCTAATCCGGCCAAAATCCGAGCTTTGTCATAGTTGGCTACCCAACAGACCTCAAACAAATCCAGAAATTAACTAGATGCGTGGTGGCTCTAAGCCGCTTTATCTCCCGCTTAGGAGAAAAGGCTTTACCCCTTTATCGCCTCCTTCGGCGCACTGAACACTTCGAGTGGACGGACGCGGCCACAACCGGATTGGAAGAAATAAAGGCCATTTTGGCAACCAACCCAATCCTGGCCGCGCCAAACATCGGCGAACCAATGCTATTGTACATTGCAGCAACTCATCAAGTTGAAAGTGCGGTGCTCGTTGTCGAATGGGAAGAGTACGGACACAAATTCCCTCTTCAAAAGCCGATATACTATGTATCCACTGTCCTCACTCCATGCAAATCACGAGACCCGCACTACCAAAAGATAGCAGATGCGGTATTCATGGCATCGCGGAAACTGCAACACTACTTTCAAGAGTGTTTGATTACAATAGCCTCGGAAGTGCCACTTAATGATATTATAAACAACCGCGATGCTATGGGCCGGACTGCCAAATGGGCCATTGAGCTCCTCGCATTTGACATAACATACAAACCACGACGAGCCATTAAATCGCAAGTATTGGCCGACTTCGTCACCGAATGGACGGAGGCCGAACTCCCTAAAGAGTATGGCGCATACTCCAATTGGATCATGCACTTCGACGGTTCTAAAATGATGGCCGGTCTAGGGGCTGGCGTCGTCCTGACGTCCCCAACCGGAGATACCATTCGGTACGTACTGCAAATATTGTATATAGACTCCAACAACGCAGCCGAATACGAAGCTCTGTTGCATGGTCTTCGGATGGCTGTCTCCATGGGCATTCAACGCCCGAAGGTGCGTGGGGATTCAAACCTTGCAATATCACAAATAAACGGATGCTTTGACGCCAAGGATCCAAAAATGGTGGCCTATCGAAACGCCATCCTAAAAATGTCAGCTCGGTTCGAGGGGCTCGAATTTCACCATGTGGCTCGGGAAAACAATCAGGCGGCGGATATCCTCACCCGCATCGGCGCCAAACGCGATGCGGTCCCCCCCAACATATTTTTGGAAAGGCTGTTCAAGCCATCTATAATATGGGAAGGGGACACCGGTAACAATAGTCCGAACCCGGCCAAAATACCTGGTACCGAACTCTCTAACACAATCGGAGGCTCCGCCACCGAAATAACACCTTCAGCCCACGAAATAATGGCCATTATTGCCACGTGGACAGAACCATTCCTGGCCTACCTAACTAGACAGGAACTCCCAGAGGACCAAAATGAGGCACGCTGCATAGTGCGGCAATCCAAGGCCTAGAGGGTCCATGAGGGAGAATTGTACAAGAAAAGCACTACCGGAGTCCTTCAAAGGTGCATCTCCGAAGAGGAAGGGCGGAATCTTTTGGCAGAAATTCATGCCGGACTTGGCGGTCATCACGTCGCAGCCCAGGCACTTGTAAGCAAGGCCTTCCATACAGGATTCTATTGGCCAATGGCCTGGGCAGATGAACAGGACTTGGTCCAACGTTGCGCCGGTTGCCAGCTCTTTGCAAATCAAAGCCACATGCCACCCACCGCCCTCCAAACAATCCCCATTACATGGCCCTTTGCAGTCTGGGGGCTTGACATGGTCGGACCCCTTAAAGGGGGAACCCACAAGAAAAAATACCTATTGGTCATGGTGGATAAATTCACCAAATGGATAGAGGCCAAACCGGTTAAAACAGCCGAATCGGGACAGGTGATATATTTCATATCCGGGGTGGTACACCGTTATGGCATCCCCCATAGCATCATCACTAATAATGGCACGAACTTCACGGCTGACGAGGTAAAAATCTGGTGCAGCAAAATGGGCATCAAGCTCGATTATGCCTCAGTCTATCACCCACAAACCAACGGTCAAGTTGAGCAAGCAAACGGTCTCATAATGAGCGGCATTAAACCCAGATTAGTGCGCTCCTTAACGGAGTCTAACACGCATTGGGTAGAGGAGCTCGACTCCGTACTCTGGGGGCTGCGGACCACGCCGAATCGTAGTACCAGATATACACCCTTCTTTATGGTGTACGGCGCAGAGGCAGTCTTGCCCTGTGACATAATTCATGACTCACCTAGAGTGCGCATGTACGAAGAAAGAGAAGCCGAGCTCGATCGGCAGGACAGCCTGGACATCTTGGAGGAGGAGCGCGACGTAGCCAAAGCCCATTCCGCATTTTATCAGCAACAGGCTCACAGATACCAAAGCAGAGAAGTATGGTCCAAAAACTTATAATATTGGCGAACTAGTTCTACGCCTGCCGGATAAGAAAAAAGAACAAGCTCGAGCCCAAATGGGAAGGTCCCTTCATTATTGACCAAGTTCTAATCGGTGGAGCGTACCGACTACGGGATGCATCGACTAGTCGACTCGAGCCGAACCCATGGAACGCGGCCAGGCTCCGAAGATTCTACGCCTAGCACCGGACACTATGTTAGTCCCCTCCCTTTGTCCATTTTTTGCATATACGTTATGTGTCTTGTTTTCCTTTCTTTCTTCCTTTTTCTCTAGGCCTTCAAGGGTCAGCTTGTGCCTCGCTTGCATATTACAGATGCGCTAGCCGCACACTTCATACCCGGGGGCTTCTTTCACAGAAGCTTAAATTATTTATCCAGGCTTCATGCCCAACACATGTGTTATACTTCCGCATGTACCTTTCTTCACCATTATATGCATCGATATGACATAAGTTTGGCCAAGCTGGGTTCCCTGGCTCTTGTATTTATGCCATATGTTCCCGTTAATTCGGCTAGGGCATAAGGGGATCACCTCTGCAATTGTTACTGCCGGGTCAGCCGGATGTGTACCTCAGACTGGATGAAGCCGAAAGCAAGCATTCTTAAGGGAATATTCGGCCGGTGAACAAAAGATGATTTTTATTTTTCCATATCTGCCCCCAGATGTTTTTCCTGCATTTCCTATCATAGTCCGGACATGCACTTTAGGGCATGCTTAACCAAGGAAAGGAACCCTTAACGGAACTATTCTCCCTGGAAGATGTTTCTTACTACCCATGTAATATAACATAACTAGTTGGGCACTTGTCTGATAAAGCACTAATGACCCCTACGCCTGGTCTCCACATATACCCCGGTTCTTATATAACTGAGCAAGTATTCGGATACACTCCGGACTATTGGGCCCGGAGGCTGAAGCGAAAAGGTCCGCAACGACAAATGATCTACAATCCGGCTAGAAGGCATTATACATGTCATTTTAATTACATAGTCATGCAGACTGACTAAATTCTTCTTCTATACCATCCAACAGGCGGTCTAGCTTACAATCCTGTTGGGAATATTTTGCGGCTAATTCTACTTACCCATACACTAAGCTAACGGGGATCTCTTTCCCTTCGGGCCCCACAGGTCCGACCTCGGCCATATGATTTGGGTCTGCTTTGGTATACCGCATCTTCACCATGGCCCAAGCTTCTCTAGCACCCTGTCGGCAGGCTGATATCTTCCATAATCGGAAGCGCCGCCGTGCTCCTTTGAGCTTCTCCGCAAGCTCTCCAACGCCCTCGAGCAGGGAGACAGACAGCCACAAGGCCTGGGCAACACCCTGCATCACCTGCCGAACTTGTTCGTGCAGATGTGATAGCTCGGACAGAAGGTCACCCGCAGACCCGGGCATTTCCTCCGCGGGACGACCCATCAGCATACCTACAGACATAACGCTGTTAGTCGGCTTCTTCGCCGAATACCTTTAAAGGATTCGCTCAAGCACTTACTGAAAATGCCGCGCCAAAGCCTCTTATTCTCCTTCTCAGAGTCTGCAAGCTGGCCCCGAACGTGTTTTAGTTCCACGTTCAGCTTTATATTGGCGCCTTGGAGATTGTTTTTCTCCCGCCTCACCTCCGTCAGCATGCATTTGCCAGCCTCTAGCTGTCGCATAATATGCTAGTCCTCCGGATTCTCTCCGGACTCATCTACAAAATCTATTGTTAGATCTGCAGCCATGCCGCACACTATATGGTAACCATCATTCTTTAGAGTAAATGTTACCAGCTGGAGGCTTTTTCTATTCCTGCAATGCGGCAACAGCGGCCCGTAGTTGGGTCTTGCATTCCTCCAGCTCCTGGGACAACTTGGTATTCTTCTCTGTAAGACCCGCACAATAAAGATGATCCTTAAATCAGTTCTGCTAACTGCTTCAAGTCTCAGGGGCTACTGATCCATATAACTTGTCAGATTTACTCACCCATACATCCTTTACATACTGATCCGTGGCTCTGGCCAGACCATCTTGAGCAGTACGGAAGTACGCTTCTCTAGAGTTGAAGGCGTCAAACGCCTCTGGTGAAAAACAAGCGTCCCAGAGTACGGCCCAGTGGCGCCTATGATTCATGGCACTCTCCACTTCTGAGTTTGTAGTAGATAATCTATCTGCATCCTCTGTCGAGGGATTATCCGACGCCGGCCTCATATCGGCTTCTGCCTCCGTGTCCGGTCCTGGTGCCTGACTGGTGGAAGCGTGATCGGCGACATCGCCGGACATATTCCGACGAGCGTTTTTTCTGTTAAAGAAACACGGGCATCATTATATTTTGAAAAAAGATGATAACCACGGAGCGGGGTTTGTTGTACCTTTGCGCCGGCGTCTCCGTCCTAACCACTTTCCTTTTTGGCCTACCCTGCCTCGATGCCTCCTGTTGGCGCGTTGTTGCAAGGCGTCCCGAATGCCTTCCCTGTAAAAAAAAGCCATGAATATGGTGGGTGAGGTGTCTAAAAGGGGGATCCTACTATTTGAGTTGGGACTTTTCGGTTTTTCTTACATGCGATGCAGGGAACAGTCCGGGGTAGTCGGCTGTAATGGCCACCATGGCATCGTCACAGCTTAACTGATAGAACTGCCTGTTTATCAGCTCCACGGAAATAACCGGATCTTCTTCGAGTCCGGAGTCGAGGGCCCAGTCCGGGTCCTCCGGCTATGGAGAAGGGCTATTGACCTCCCTTATGGCCTTTCGCAACTCCTGCCGTAAATTGGCAAGGTGAATACTTACAATGAAAAATGCAGGAAGGTGGAAGTAAAGGGATATAGCTTACGCATCTCGGAGGATTGTACATGGAGAATCCGTCCTGTGGCTTGATGCGGGCGAACTCCTCCTCCTCTCCCTTGAACAGTTCGGACAGGATTTTGGTTAGTGCGGCGGCATCGCCCGGACCCTTACGCCCGTAGCGGGTGGCGCCATCCTCTCCGTTGAAACACCACAAGGGGTGCCCACGATATTGAAGTGGTTGCACTCCCCGCATTATGCAAATTGACATAACTTCGATTATTGTCAATCCTGGCTGAGCCAGTGCCTTAATCCGGTTCATCAGATAAAGGACTTCTCTGTCGTCTTCCACCTGGGGGCTCCACGGGTGCCAACTTCGGCGCTTCTTCAGAGGAGCATTGTTGAACTCAGGAAGACCCCGCCAAACAGGGTCCGGAAGGGGAACGTCCTCCATATAAAACCATTCTGAATGCCAGTCTTCGAACGGCTTCTTTGGGGTACTGGATAGGTCTCCGGTATTGGTGATGTGCAATACTTCGGCTCCGCCCACTTGATAAAGTGATTCCCTCTGTGTGCGGGGGACGAGGCAAAATAGCCTCTTCCACAGCTCGAAGTGAGCCTCGCAGCCCAGGAACAACTCGCAGAGAGCAACATAGCCGGCGATATGTAGAATGGAGGCATGGGTGAAATTGTGTAATTGGAGTCCATAGAACTCCAGGAGACCGCAGAGGAACGGATGAATTGGAAATCCGAGTCCCCTTAGTAAATAAGGAACAAGGCAGACCTGTTCCCCCGTGGAGGGCAGGGAAAGTTCTCCGCTTGCTCCCCGCCATTGTAGGTGGCAAGCCCGGCTTGAACGGGCACCATATACGTCGGAGGGAGAAATCCCTTGGTCTGCAGTTCGACCAATCGGCTGTGTGAGACTGAACACCTCTCCCAATCACCAAGCTTAGGGCTACGGGGCGGGAGGAGGAGATGCGGACGTCGGCCATGCTAGAATGGATCTTCCGAAAGGCGCTCTGATGGATTCTCACTGGGGGGAGGAAGGTGTGGATCGGATCTGAGAATCCCTATCCCTTTAATAGACAATTTATTTATTTGGCTAGGGGGGAATGTAAAATATGCCCTGGCGCCTCGTATTCATTCGACGCATGGAGATATCCCTTACTGGGCATAGAAGCCAAGAGGTTCAACATTTATGGAGCCGGACACTACTTACGCGCACTTGAAGATCAGAGAAGATCCCGCCTTGCAATGCCGAATACAACACTGCGCGTCGGACTCATCGTCATTGAATCCAGGTTTGGGGGCTACTGTGGGAGTCCTGGATTAGGGGGTCTTCGGACAGCCGGACTATATCCTTTGGCCGGACTGTTAGACTATGGAGATACAAGATTGAAGACTTCGTCTCGTGTCCGGATGAGACTCTACTTGGCGTGGAAGGCAAGCTAGGCAATACGGATATGTATATCTCCTCCTTTGTAACCGACCTTGTGTAACCCTAACCTCTCCGGTGTCTATATAAACCGGAGGGTTTTAGTCCGTAGGACAACATACAATCATACCATAGGCTAGCTTCTAGGGATTAGCCTCTCTGATCTCGTGGTAGATCTACTCTTGTACTACCCATATCATCAATATTAATCAAGCAGGACGTAGGGTATTACCTCCATCAAGAGGGCCCGAACCTGGGTAAAACATTGTGTCCCCTGCCTCCTGTTACCATCCGGCCTAGACGCACAGTTCGGGACCCCCTACCCGAGATCCACCGGTTTTGACACCGACGCCGGCTCTCCCTCCTGGAACTGCCTGAGGCGGAAGCCGACGACAAGAAGACCAAGGCCAAGGAAGCAAAGCGCAAGGGACCTGCTGTGTTGGCTGTGGATCCAGATGTGAAGCGCGGTTGCGGCTACAACGATCCTCCAAGAGACAACCGTCCATACTGCGTCTTCCATGATGTCCATAGCCATAACACCAACGACTGCCAAGAGCTCAGGGCGATGCACGGCGGCCGCATCGGGCAGCGCCCTGAGCGCGACAACCGTGGCTACGGTCGTGGAGGAGGCCGTGGCGGAGGACGCTAGGATGGCAGGAACTCACGCCAAGGATGGCGTGATCAGCCTCATGAAGACCGCTGGCAGGAGCAGCCTCGTGACGCCCCCTGGCGTGACCAGCCTCGTGAGGGTTGCCCTCAGGGCAACGCGGGCCTGCCTCCGCTGCCACCACTGCCAAGAAGGAACGACGACGACCGCCAGGGAGACGAAGCGGGGGGCTTCCAGGAGCCACGCTCCGGCTTCTCACCGCATCTTCAAGCAGTTTGCTCGTGAGGTGAACGCGGCGCTCCCCAGGCCCGATGCCGCGCGCAACCTCAGGTGGGCCAAGCAGATCATCGCCTTCGACCCCAAGGATCAGCTCAGGTGCACCGACGCGCCAGGCACTCTCCCGATGCTCTGCACCCCGACCATCAGTAACATCCGCGTGACCAAGAACCTCATCGACGGCGGGGCAGGGCTCAACGTCCTCTACGTCCAGATCTTCGAGACTCTTCAAGTACCCTACGATCAGCTGCACCCGACCAAGCCATTTTACGGAGTCACAGATGGCTCCACCCTCCCGATGGGGCAGGTCCGCCTCCCCGTCACCTTCAGCGACCGCAACAACTACCACACCGAGCTCATCGACTTCGACGTCGCCAACATCAACCTCCCGTACAACGCCATCCTAGGGTATCCGGCCCTCTCCAAGTTTATGGCGGCGACCCATCACGGTACAACGTCCTCAACATGCCTGGAATTGGCGGAGTCATCACGATCGCCTGCGACGAGAACGAAGCAGTATGTTCTGTGGAGCGCGCCTACCAAACTGCGGCGATCGAGAGCTCCGACGGAGATGGAGCCGTCTTCGCCCTGATGACCGCCCCCAAGAAGAAGAAGCAACTGCCTGACTCTCAGGCCTCGGGGGCTCCCGACGGCACCACCTCAAGCTCCACGCCTGCTGACGAGGCGCCCTCCGCCCTTGCATAGGGAGGCGCGCCTCTCAAGACGGGCTCGGGGGCTCCCCTCAAGGGGACCCTGGACCTGGTCGTGAGGGAGGTGCCCGGGCACCACTCGTGGGCGCGCCCCGTCGTGCGTCGTCAGGAGCCCAGCGTTAGCCTCATAATGCTGGGGGCTCAGGACCCCATCGACCAAGCTACCGAGGAACCTTACCCACCTACTCAAGACCCAAGCAACCGGTTTCGCGTCTGCATCGACATCCCGAGCCTCAACAAGGCTGTCACCCAGGGCCTCCTCCAGCCGATGGCGGTCGACCGGAGGAGGGCCCCTCCGGCCTCCGCAACACGGCCGTCACATACCAGCACTTCATACAACAGGCCATGGGGGCTCAGGAGGCTCAGTGGCAGGCGGTCCTGACGGAGCAGGACCAGGACCCCCGCGACCACTGAGGGCCTCCGGAGCCCCTGGGCCTTGGGAGCGCGGCTCATCTCCTCAGGAGCAACCTGCATGGCTCGCGTCTCCAGCTACCCCAACTCCTCTTCAACGGCAAGTATCAGGTGATGTCTCAGGTATTCCATCGAGGGCGCCCCTCGGGCTGCATCATCCTTGAGCTGCTGGGGGCTTACCCCCACAGCTGTCTCTTTTTGCGCGTGGATCAGAACTGGTTGCTTCCTTTCGCATTATCTATATGGTTGGCAGCCTCACCGCCACTAAGGTCATGAGCCCTTGTGTTCCCATCCGCGACCGCCCCGTGATTAAGGACTAGCATGGCGTCTGTGCTCGGGTCCGTCCCTGTAGCGTCGCTAAACCCAAGGGCTGAGCTCTGTCTCGCGAGCCATTCCCGTGACGTCACCTCCCGTGGTCCTTGGTGCCTTGTTCTCACATGGGCTAATCGTTGGTGGGTAAGTAGGGGCCCATGGCAGGTGCCTTGCTCCCGCCGGAATCGTGCGCCGGTTGTTTATCTTTTGGACTATAGCATGAGAAGACTGGGCACGGCATCTATGCTTGGGACCGTCCCTACAGCGTCGATAAATCCAGTGGCTAAGCTCTGTCTTACGGGCCGGTCCCGCTAACGTCACCTCCTGGGGTCGTTGGTGCTGCGGCCTTCTCATGCAATGCCCTTTGGAGATGCATTCGGCGCAAGTCTAAGCAACCCACCTCTTTTCACGTTTTGCAGAAGAAGACTTAGGCGCAACCCGCCTCAGGGTAGGGTCTCGTGAGTGATGCGTAAGCTCGCGAGAACTTCCTCAGAGTCGTTCAGCTCGTCCTGAGGAGGGCCCATATACACCCTGGATGTCCCGCCGTGCAAGCCACTTGTCCGGACGGGCTGTACACGCCCAGGAGTCTCTCCCGATGGGAGGCTCCCCTCCCACGATCCAGTGGAAGTGCTTTGCTCCGCGCTCGCAAGACCGAGGAGCAGTTGTGCCCACGAACCAGTGGAAGCACCAAGCTGCGCGCTGGCCGATACGACCGAGGAGCGGTTATGCCCACACTTCGCGCTAGTGTGGTAGCTCTATGCTCCGCGCTAGTTATAAACAACTGAGGGCGGCCCCCAGCGGTCGCACCAACCTCAGAGAGCTTTTTAGCTCACGGCGCTCACAGCTTCTCCTTGGGAGGGTGTCGCGAGGGGGGCTATGCTCAGGTCACGCCTGGCAGATGCCACCCTACCAGGTGCCCAGACACCTGGCTTTCTCGCGCCCCCATCCTAGGCGAAGGCTCATGAGCAAGGTATGGTGCTCATTCTCGCTCATGAGAGCCGTTCGTATGTCAAGGGGGACCCCTGGGCATCGCGACCCAGGGGCCTCACTAGTGACGTAGCCCCTCACTCCTTGGGCCCGGTGCTCAACAGCGGTCGAGGTATGCGCGGGGCTGGGCCCTGCCGACACAGAACGCAAATGGGTCGCTTGAGCGTTAAGGGGGACCCCTGGGCATCACGACCCAGGGGCCTCACTAGTCACATAGCCCCTCATTCCTTGAGCCTGCCCTGGTGACCCGGAGGGCTCAATGGCGATCGAGGTATGCGCGGGGCTGGGCCCTACCGACGCAGAGCACTTAAGCAAACATGAATGGAAGCAAGCACGGAAATCACAGAATTCAAATCCTAGCTATTACAATAAGCTCAAGTTCATCAAACTCAAACAAGTCTCACGCCTCCCTGAGGCACTCGCATTCTCCTCAGCAGGAACAGGTCAGGTATCGCCGGACGCGCCCGCATCAGCTTCCACCTCTTCAGACGCATCAGCAGCAGCCGAAAGGAACGCCTCCACCAGCTCTTTGACCTTCTCCGCCACACACTCAGCAGTCGCGCCCCCAGGCTCGCGGACAGCGACTGGAATAGCGTGGCCAGGTCGAAGTTGGGGTCATGAAGGAAGAGATGGCAGCACACCTGCGCCAAGGCA
The DNA here is from genome assembly GCF_056163025.1 of Triticum urartu. Classification (NCBI taxonomy): domain Eukaryota; kingdom Viridiplantae; phylum Streptophyta; class Magnoliopsida; order Poales; family Poaceae; genus Triticum; species Triticum urartu. The sequence continues at coordinate 421,230,646 of NC_141877.1, read as the reverse complement.
GAGGTAAGAAGCGACCGGCCCTCAGTATCAGCTAACTGACTGATTGCAGATGCCATGTCGCCCAGGGCCTTCACGAGTGCAGCTAGGAGCCTGGTGGCGCGATCCTCCGGGGTGGCCAGCGGCTCTTCGAACCCCTCCCCATAGGCGATCCGCAGCAGCCTGCGGGCCTCGAGCTCGAAGGCGGCGAGGGCCTCATGGCCCACCGTCGCCATCTTCTCCAAGGCTGCGAGGGCGTCCTCCCTGGCCTTCAGCTCGCCCTCGCGCTTGGCTTGGGATGCCTTGGCTTCCTCGGCCTCTATCTTCAGCTTCTCCAGGCTCGCGCGGTCGGTGAGCCGCTCCTCCTGCAACCGCGATGTCTCGGCCTTCTCGCCCTGGAGCTGCTTCTCCAATGTCTCAAGCTCCAGGGCGTGCTTTGCTCTCTCCTCATGGAGGGTCTTAAGTTCGTCTTCCGCCTCCTGACGACGCTTCTCGGAGGACGTTGTCTGGGCTTCCGCGGTCTCCCGCGCCCATGCAGCCGAGGCAGCCTCCTCCCGACCATCGACGACGACCGCCGAAGCCTGACTCCAGGTGGCCTGCACGAACTCGTCCGCTTGCAGCCACCCCGAGAGTAGGACCAAGTGGGCGTCCACCGCACGGTCATCACCGTCCCGAAAGACAATGAGGAGCTGATTCAGCGCAGCGAAGGCCGCCTCCAAGGCCTCGGGACCAGACCTCACCTGCTGACGAGGGGGCGCCACCATGACCGCCCGCTCGGCCGAGGTCTTGGGGCTCCCGGTCCCTTCGCTGGCACGGCGGGAGTAGGGGTCACCTGGCCCTCGCGAGGAGCTACAGCGGAGTCCACTGGACGTGTCACCACCATGCACTCAGCAGTTTGGTTGGCTGAGGCTTGTGGCACCACGGCGGCAGTGGCAGCAGCGGCAGGAGGGGCGGGACTTCGAGAAGTGGCCCCTCCCTTCATCTTCTTCAGCACGCCGCCAATGCTACTGCATCAAGAAACGCGCGTCAGAAGCGCAACGGGAAATAGAACAACGGAAGAACCTGCACTCACGCGTCAGAGGCCTGGCGCACCCTCCTCTTCGCCAGTAGATCGGCAGCGGCTTCCTTCGCCGGGGGCATGCCGCTGGCCCGAACATTGGCAAGATGCGAGGCCAAAGATTTGGGCACAACAGTGGCTGCTGGCCTTGCCGGGGCAGAGCTCCGCCCAGGAGTTGCTGTGTCGCCCCCTCCGGACGAAGAGCATCCAGATTGATGCGGGGTGACGGCCTTGGGCTGCCCAGCGACTCCAGCCCTCGGCGGCAGCCCCTCAACGGATTCCGCGGAGGAGGCGTCATCAAGATTCAGGTCTAGGTCCCAGAGGGCATTCTCAGAGTCTTCCTCCTCCTCCTCCTCACTCTCCTCTTCGCCACTAGAAGACACATCAACCGTGGGTAGAGCAGGCGCGGCCACCTCAACATAGCCCAACACAGCCTCCAACTGCTCGGCCTTGTTAGGACGGCGGTACAGCGGCAGGTGGGCCATGGAAGGTCCGTAGGCATTGTCTCCAGGAGAATGCTTGAGGTGAGGTCCAGATTAGAGGATGGCAGCATCCCCGAGCGTAGTCGGAGCTTGTCGTCATCCCCCATCAGCTCCCACATGGGGCGCGAGTGCGCCTGGAGTGGCGCCAGGCGCTGCCTCAGGAACTCCTTCACGATCTGTCCCCCCTCGAGCCTCGAGGCCATATCAGCCTCAATCCTCGCCAAGACGGGCCCAGCCTCGGGATTAGTAATCTTCACATGGCTCTAGCAGGCGCGCTTCTGCGGACGGGCGGTAGGCAGTGCCAGCAATGGGTGCATGCACTGAGCATCCAGATAGACCCATCTCTTCCGATGGGTGTCTATCTTCTTCCCCGCCTTCATCAACCGGCAGCCCTTGCGCTGAAAGAAGGAGATGCACGCCGAACACGGGCCCTCCTAGTACAGCTGGATAGCGAAGAGGTGGCGGAAGATGGCGACAGTCGGCCTCACCCCCACGAACGCCTCGCAATAGAAGGCGAACAACGACAAGACGAGGAGGGAGCGATGCTGTATATGAAGGGCGTGCACCTGGTAGTGGTCCAAGATGGCGTAGAAGAATTCATAGAAGGGCGGCACAAGCCCAACGGAGATGTTGTGGAGGAAGAAGGGGCAGCAGGTCGACGTCAAGGCCGGCGCAGTAGCCGACCCGACCAGGATCTTCATTGGGCCATGCTCGTTATGCTTGCTTGACAGGAAGGACTGGACTTCGGCGTAGTCCCCCTCCGTGGCAACAGAAGACTCCTCGAGCGCCGCCACAGGAGAGGAACCAGACCCAGACGCTTGTGCGGCGCCCTTGCCCTTCTTCGCCATTGCCAAAGGCGTCGGGGAAGACAAGGGATCCGAGAAGATGGGAGGCGGAGGAGAAGGGGATCTGAGCAAGAAGGAAGGGGAGCAATAACCCCTGTGCGGCGAAGGCAGTCTCTTTTGTCGAGTCACACGGTTACCAAGGCTGCATGGGGAGTGGAGTCGACACGACCCATCCAACCGTCACGCGCCAGCTTGGCCCGCAGTCTTTGGGGCCCGCGGCGCTTCGTCCTCGGCTAGGCTTCGCCCAGAAGCCAACACCGCACACGCCTTGGGCCCGGGACTACTGTCAGCGTACTAGGAACCAGGGTACCCATACTTGCCTGTCTGCAGCCCACGTCGCGTTCCTGGTATGGCCCAGCTGATCGACCAGCTCCTCAAGACCCTCGCGAGGGGGCCAGCCCTAGCAAGGAGAACAACCAAGACCTCCTCAGGGAGCAGCCTCGCCTAGGTTGCTCCGGAGGGGCGACCAATACATCTCCCTAGAGTGGCCTCGGCTAGGCTGCTTCGGGAGGGCGGAGATCTCAAGGGAAGGGCTCCCTCAGGAGGAGGCAGTGACGCAAGCCATGACGAACCGTGCCAGCGCGCGCCAACGGGCGCAGTTTCCATATCAGTGCAAAGGAGACCGCACAGGCGCAGGTTCCCGAGGGGCGAGACAAAGGTTTCCTCTTTGGTGCAACAAGACCGAAGACCGCAAGGACGGCAGGAAGGATGTCTTTGCCGAGCCCACCGCCGCGTCACCGCCTACCCTCTTTGCAGGTGAAGACCACCTTTTGTCAGGATAGGAGCGTCCTTGTGTTCCCGCTCAAATGGCCGTTGTGGGATTCCCTTCCCACCTAAACATTTCGGGGGAAGAGGACCCTGGCCGCCTATATAAGTAGCTAGGGTTCCCATCATAGGGAGATGGATCGACCCATTGGGACTTAGCATAGCAAAGGAGCAAGAACATCTGCCTCCTCACCCTTCTTGAGCTCGCCTCCTGAGCTCAGGAAACCACTGTACTTCTTCATACTCGAGCCCTCGCGAGGCTAATCCACTAAAGCAGGACGTAGGATTTTACACCGCAAGGTGGCCTAAACCTGGGTAAACTCTTGTGTGCTCTACTTGTTTGCTTGCTTGCATTCCATTCCCACCACCAGGAGAAGAGCGAGGCGCTAGGTAGATGTGTAGTGGGAGAGATCTTCGTCACGCCCCTGTGTTCGAGTCTTAAGGGTTTTGCGGAGCCCAAAATCCGACAACGGCTAAGAGATCAATGATCAACTAGTGTATCTATGGGGTGCCCCCTCCCCCGTATATAAATGAGTGGAGGAGGTGGAGGGCCGACCCTCTCTATGGCGCGCCCTAGGGGAGTCCTACTCCCTCCGGGAGTAGGATTCCCCCCTTCCAAGTAGGAGTAGGAGAGGAAGGAAGGAGGAGAGTGGGAGGAAGGAAAGGGGGGCCGGCCCCCCTCCCAATTCGGATTGGGCTTGGGGGCGCGCCTCCCTCTTTTCCCTTCCCTCTCCTCTATTCCACTAAGGCCCAATAAGGCCCATATACTCCCCGGGGGGTTCCGGTAACCTCCCGGTACTCCGGAAAAATGCCCGAACCACTCGGAACCATTCCGATGTCCTAATATAGGCTTCCAATATATCAATCTTTACGTCTCGACCATTCCGAGACTCCTCGTCATCACCGTGATCAAATCTGGGACACCGAACTACCTTTGGTACATCAAAACTCATAAACTCATAATACCGATCGTCACCGAACGTTAAGAGTGCGGACCCTACGGGTTCGAGAACTATGTAGACATGACTGAGACATGTCTCCGGTCAGTAACCAATAGCGTAACCTGGATGCTCATATTGGCTCCTACATATTCTACGAAGATCTTTATCGGTCAAACCGCATAAAGCTATACGTTGTTCCCTTTGTCACTGGCATGTTACTTGCTCGAGATTCGACTGTCGGTATCTCAATACCTAGTTCAATCTCTTTACCGACAAGTCTCTTTACTTGTTCTGTAATGCATCATCCCGCAACTAACTCATTAGTCACATTTCTTGCAAGGCTTATTGTGATGTGCATTACTGAGAGGGCCCAGAGATACCTCTCCGACAATCGGAGTGACAAATCCTAATCTTGATCTATTCCAACTCAACAAACACCATTGGAGACACTTGTAGAGCACCTTTATAATCACCCAGTTACGTTGTGACATTTGGTAGCACACAAATTGTTCCTCCGGTATTCGTGAGTTGCATGATCTCATAGTCATAGGAACATGTATAAGTTATGGAGAAAGCAATAGCAGCAAACTAAATGATCATTGTGCTAAGCTAACAGATGGGTCAAGTCAATCACATCATTCTCTAATGATGTGATCCCATTAATCAAATGACAACTCATGTCTATGGTTTGGAAACATAACCATCATTGATTCTACGAGCTAGTCAAGTAGAGGCAAACTAGTGACACTCTATTTGTCTATTGTGACAGCCTGGGTTTTGCCCCTTCTTATTTGCTTCATTTTCATTTGAAATTTTTTGAAACTTGGAGGTTCTGAATCTTTTCATATGGACTTCAACACTTGGGCATCCTTGGCTTTCACCCAAGTGCTTCACTTCCCTCCTAAATCATTATTTCGCTTCTGACACACCCCAAAAATAATATATGGAATAGTTTTCTTAAAAGAAAAATATTCATTTTCTCTCTAAAACCCTAAGCCAGATCTATTTTCTTCAAAGCAACCCCAATTTTTATGGCTCAGAAAAATCTGAGATAATTCACAAATATTCTGTGAACCCTAGTGCACCTTCCTGAGCAAAAATATTTCATCACTTTTTGGAATATTTTTGCTACAAAAAATATTTTCTACTCTAGACAGAAATGGTGGTTTCTACAGGAACTACCATTTTACTTGCTCAATTTGACCTGAAATTTCTTGTGCATCTTTACCTTAGTAACTTATCACTAGCCTCCAAAGCACAACTTCAAACTCCAAGCCATTTGACCACAGTAACATCACAAAGTTACTGACCAGAAACTTACTTGGTGTGTGAAAACTTCTCTACTGCACCTGGATCCAAACCAAATTGTGGTAACACTCAAAACTACCACAACCAACATGCCGGACATTGACTTTTTGCTTAGATCGACCTGATGTCATAGTTCACGTGGTGACCGCGTTCGTCCAGGCGTGCTGGCATGCAGCCGACGCGCTCTGCGACGCGCCCGAGCCTCTGTTGCTCATGTGCTCGCTTCCCTTCCTGCCCAACCATGCCAAACCTCGCCACCATCATCGTCTCAATGCTCTTAACTCCTCCCTGGAGCTCGCCGACGCTGGAGCTCGCCGCAGAGACCACGGGCAAGGTCCGGCCAGCCCAACAGTGCGGAGCGCACTGTGCTTGTCGCCACCCTCTTGATCTTGTGCTCGTCTCCGCCCGCCCACAGTGGCCGTGTGACCTCCGTCGCCTTCTCCCCCTCTCAGTGACACCGCTCATCGCCGGGCACCGTGGACAGGTGTCCACCGGCGGAGCCCGAAGCACCCTCGCCGCTTGCCTATATATAGAGCCCTCCCCAGCCTCCTCTAGCACCAGCCAACACTCACACACACCCCACGATCGAGTTGGAAGCCGGAGCCCGGCCGGGCATGCCTCGGGCCGTCGTCCCCGAGATCGAGCTCACTGGCGATCCCCTCTGGTTGTCGCGGTAGCTCCAGCTCCTTCCAGGCCTGGGCAAACCCTCCAGGGCCTCCGCCTCTCTCCGGCGAGGCCGTCCTGGCCGCTTGGAGCCCATGGAGTGGCCTCTGCTCGCCGCCTTCCTCAACTCCAGCGACCTCCACGTTCTGCCTTCGCTTGCGAGGTTGATTCTGACGCCTTCCGACCACCCCTAGCTACGCTACGAGTACGGGCAGGTGCGCCTCAACCCCCTCCTGCCATCCCTCCCTCTCGTTTGGGCCGAGGAGCCCTCGTCGCCGGCAAGAGCTCTGGCGAAGCCGCGGCCCCCTCTGTTTCCCTCTCCCTCTTTCCCCACCTGACTAGCGGGGCCCGCTATTCAGCCACTCAGTACACGCGCGAAGCGGTACGAGTGGTGGCGTCCCTGGGCTTTACGCCTTCGACGTCACCCCCCAGTATATTTCAAATTCATTTGAATTTACAGAACACTTCAAACAGTCATAACTCTTCAACCATAAGTCCAAATGAATTGATTCTTTTTGCATTGTGTTCTTTGATAAGAAATCTAGCAGCTCACCAAAGATGAGATTTTTCTAAGCTGTCTAGAATTTCTGGTGATTTTCATAAGTGTTCTTGATATTTTCTTGTTGTGTTTAAAACCATTTTCAGAAGGTGAAGCTTGTCTTGAGGATCACCAGGAGGCTTGTGAACCTCATCTGCACTAAGGCAAGACACAACAACATTTTCATGGTGCCATTTCAATATTTGTGATTTTCTTACTTGAATGAAAGGATTAATCCATGCATTTAAATGATTATGGAGTTATTTATATTCTGTTAAATATTGGTTAGTTGTTATGCTTGAGTTACATAATGGTTGAAACTAGTTTAGTGGATAAAGCAAGTTAAGATTTATTTGAGGTGATCTTAGAAATAATTTTGTTATGTATGTTAGCAATTATTTAAAGCTATGTTTTTGCCCTCTTAGATTGATAAAAAGTTGTTAGAAAATGTTCTGTTAAATACTTGTTTAATCATATTATTTGTCCTACAGAATGTTTGAACCCAACATAGTGATAAAGAAAGTAAGAGTTGTTGATAATGAAATCTTTTTGACAAGCATATGAGAAATTTATTAGAGTTACTTTTTTTGCGTAAGAAGTTAATAAAACTTGTGGCAAAATATTTTGGTTAAGTTGTGAGTCATTTGAGCAAGTAGAGTAAATTGAGTTGTTGACGTTATGCTTGGTGTTTATAAGGATGACATCGGTCATTTTTATCATTATATGATGCATGTGTTTTTTGCATTTCATGGCATGCTATGACACCGGTCATTTTTTAGTTAAACCTGAATATAACTCAACTTGAATATACCGTTGACTGGTTCATGGTGCCGCTGAATCGAGTTTCTTTCCAGTGCAACCACATTTGCCTTTGTGGGAAGGCCTTGATTCGGTCCATTGACACGGCCTCTGGTCGGTGCCTCCATCTAGGGAAGGTTATGTCGTGCTTGGCCTGTCCCGGTGAGCAGACATAATCTTGTGTGCTCGTTGATGAGATTATGGTACCGAGTCCCCGAGTGGGAGTGTTTTGACCACGACGGTGGTCGAGGTGTCTTTGGTAGACACGGGGACACCCAGGACCAGCCCGTTGGGGGATTTGGGTCGGAGTGGCCGGGAGAGTGCTGTGGCAATGGAGGGGTTTTGTCGGAATGCCGTTGTTCCACCCGAATGGGAGTGCGAGGCCATGGGTTTCATGGTGTGGGTATAGTGTGCTACCTCTGCAGAGTGTGTAATGTATCAATAGCCGAGTCCATGGTTACGGACACCTCGTAGTAGGTCCCACCATGAGTCAATGTTTAATAAAAATTGCACACTAAGTGATGAACTTTGCATTGTTGATGGATGGCAGAAAGGCCATCGCGGCATTTGGGACCAAATGATGGTCGTGGTTGTGATCGCCGTAAGGATCATGAGTTGTTCTTGAGAAAGACCACTTTGGTGGTGTGTTTGTGATCTGACCACTTTGGTGGCGTGTTTGTGATCCAGAGATGATCACGGTTGGTAAGCTGTCCTGAGGGACGTTCGAGCATGAGCAGAGCATGTTGGCATATAGTGTTGCACTTTTAATAATTGGTTAAATATGATGATATTGTTTGTCATTATGATGATGCCTATTGTGAGCTTGCAAGTACATTCAATGTACTGACCTGGCGTGTCATGCCAGATTTCAGGAAAGTATCATTGGAGGAGAGCGTTGTCCGAGTCTAGATCGTGTCCACATCGGTGTCCCTGTGATATGGAGCTTCCGCCACGACGTTATTCCCGCCGCCACGTAGTTGTTCGGATCGAGGCCCATTTATGTTCACTATATAATGTACATATTGTTCGGCCGCACCGAGTGTGCCGCTTGGCCTCGACAGCTGTTGTAATGTAACTCTGTTCCGCTAGCATCAATAAAGCGATTGTTATTCTGTACCAGGATGTTGTGCATTGCCAGAAGACATGGTCTCTGGGCTGGCAATGTATGGTAAACTGGTCGCTTTGAGCCGGGGTGCCACAATGCTTGGTATCAGAGCCGCGCTGACTGTAGGCCACGCTAGGCTACGACGCGCTAGATACGAGTTTTAGTCGAGTGCCGGTAGTAATTTGTGCTGATTATTGAGTTGCATGCATTCGGTTTATATATATATATATTATGCTAACCTGCTAATGGTTGTGGGTGTAGATGGCTCCGGTGCCGTATCCGTGCCAGTTGGAGCTGATGCCGTACACGTCACCGCACCTCCTTCGCAACGTGTGGCGTGGGCTGTATCCTCTCGGAGACGACCCAGTCTATCGTGTGTATCGGGAGCATCTAGCTGATTCAGTATATGAGTATCACGCAGTGGTCACTCTGCGCACTATTTCTGATTCCAGCTCTTACACTCGCACTTCTCGGAGTGGTTATGCCTCCACCGCTTCTCAGGCTGTCCAGTTTGCTGCATTCGAGGTCCTTGTCGAGCTTCGTTACAACGAGGTCCGAATGCAGAACCACCCAGGTTTTTACTACTACCCATCTCTGCACAACAATGGTCGTGTCCGTTTCCCTCTCATTGATCCGGAGTCTGATAGCGTTGCTAGCCACCTTGCTCGTTATATCACTGCTAGCTATCTCATGATCCACGAGCTGGCTCAAGAGCTGACTCGTACACGTACTGCTTTAGCCACTGCTTTGGTCACTGCTAGATCCGCCACTACTCCATCTTCGCTGGGATTTACCCCTTATGTCCCAGTCAGTTTTAGCTCCCCTATTTCACTGGTTACTCCCCGAGTAGCACAGGCGTTTCTGCCGCGAACCCTCTCAGTACTTCTGCCGAGTGGGTCTCACTTCTCGCTACCCCTGTAGCCCCAATGCTTCATCCTACCCCTGCCCCTGAGGGAGAGCCCTCGAGGCAGCGCCGTCGTATTACCTTTAACCCGGACGTTTCCGTTAACCACATCAGTTCGGGATCCGAGACCACTTCAGGGAGGACGCCGCAGCACCAGCAGAGCAGTAGTATCTTCGAGTATTCACAGTTGTCTGGATGATTTATGGATGTAGTCATGATGTTTCGTTGCCTGTACGAGAGTAGTGAACCAGTCATGTTGTTTAGTTTTCATGTATGAGTCTATGTATAATTATGTTGAGACTTTATTCGCCGTATTTTTCGCTTTTTCTGCTTTCTTCTGGGATTTGTCGGTGGCTTTTCCCCAATTTTATTTTTGGGTGTTTCTCATCTCGATTGTGTTTCCTTGGGAAAAATTCACAATAGGATGACGCGGGGAGGCAACAGTAGCAACGTTCGTGAGGGAACTCCTGTTCGTCGTTCCGCACGACACGCAGGACAGTCTCCCGAGCCCTACGTTCAGCCACCACCTCCACCACCTGATCCTCCCTCCACCGGGAAAATTCTGCGTATGTTTGAAGAGAAAAGAAACAATGATCTGATTGAGATATTGAGAAGTGTTCAAGCTATGGTTGGACAGAATGGAAATCAAAATGGTCATCATTCAAAGCTGTCAGATTTTTAGAGGACCAGTCCACCCAGTTTTAGTCGGGCTGTTCACCCATTGGATGCCAACGATTGGTTGCGTACAATGGAGAAAAAGCTTGAGATTGCCCATACTGAAGGAAATGATAAAGTTCTATTTGTAACTCATTACCTTGAAGGCGCAGCTGCCATATGGTGGGAAAATACCAAGGCCATGTGGCCGAGTGATGAGGAAATCACCTGGGAGAGATTTAAGGATAAGTTCCGAAAATACCACATCCCTACTGGAGTTATGAAGACCAATCAGCGTGAATTTCTTGCACTCGTCCAAGGAAATCGAACTGTGTCTGAATATATGCAAAAATTCAATCATTAAGCCCGTTACTCTCTATATGACGTGGCCACCGAAGAAAGGAAGATTGATAGATTTCTTGGAGGCTTAAATCCGCAACTTCGGTGTGCTCTCAGTATGGTTGATTTCACGGATTTCCAAACCCTGGTGGACAAGGCGTTCATTGCTGAACGGGAGCACAAGCTGATATCCGATAATAGGCCTGCTAACGACAACAAACACAAGTTTGAGTCAAAGAAGGATGGGCCACCTGTGCAAAAGGCTCGTACCTAGCAGCAGACTCAGGTGGAATACATGCCAAATTGGCAACAGAATGTTAACAAGACCACTACCCAAGTCAAGAATATTGTGACAAATCCAATGCATGAGGAGCGTCAGCGCAATAATTCTTGTTTCATTTGCGGGCAGCATGGACATTATGCAAAGCAGCGCCCCAAGAACAACAAAACGAATGCCCTAAGCCGGCCGCAAGTTTATTTTATGGAGTCACGGTCCAACCAGCAAAACTTCACCGGGCACGTGCATCATATCCCCGCCGATGAAGCCCAAGAGAAGCCAGAAGTCGGTATTGGCATGTTTTCTGTTAATGACATACCTGCCATGATTTTATTTGACTCTAGGGCTTCCCATTCTTTTATTTCTCGGAGTTTTGCCGCCCAAAATTTTTTTCCTTGCACAATTTTGGGCAAAAATATGCTGGTACAAACCGAGGGATCTATAATAAAGAGCAATCTGGTCTGCCGTGATCTGGAGATCAATATCAATGGGGTCTGTTTTCCAACATCTCTGATAACCATTGAGTTGAAAAGTTGGATATTATATTGGGTACGAATTGGTTGACCAAATATCGAGTTTGCATAAACTGCGCAACTCGAGAAGTCAATCTGACCAGTCTGGATGGGCAGCTCATAAAATTCTATGCTCGCAAGAATATACCCAAGACAGAATTAGTGTGCACTGTTGTGGTTGACTTGGAATTTATTCTTGTAGTCAGTGAGTACCCTGATGTGTTTCCAGAAGAACTGCGAGGCATGCCACCAGATCGGGAACTGGAGTTCGCCATAGATCTTGTGCCCGGAACCGCACCATTATACAAGAAGTATTACGGGATGCCCTCATCAGAATTAGTGGAGCTAAAGAAATAGCTTGACGAATTACTCCAGAAAGGATATATTCGTCCCAGCTCTCCACCGTGGGGATCACCTGCAATTTTTGTGGGCAAAAAGGATGGTAGTCTCGGTATGTGCATAGATTACCGCCAGCTGAATGAGGTCACCATAAAAAATAAATACCCGCTGCCAAGGATTGATGATCTGTTTGATCAGCTCAGTGGGGCTAAGGTATTCTGTAAAATCAATTTACGAACCAGATATCATCAGCTCAAGATTAAAAAGGAAGATATTCCTAAGACCGCATTCACTACTCGGTACGGTCTTTACGAATATACCGTGATGTCCTTTGGTCTCACCAATGCCCCTGCTTTCTTCATGCATATGATGAACAAAGTATTTATGGACTTCCTCGACAAATTCATGGTAGTCTTCATCGATTACATCCGCATTTACTCCAAGGGTGAAGAGGAACACAAGGATCACCTCCGAGCAGTAATACAATGGCTCCGCGACCATCAGCTATACACCAAGTTCAGTAAGTGCAAATTTTGGCTCAAGAAAGTTGGGTTTCTCGGACATGTACTATCCGCCGAAGGTATAGCCGTGGACCTGAGCAAAGTAAAGGATGTTCTTGATTGGGTACCACCCACGACCGTGACATAGATCCGGAGTTTCCTCGGATTAGCTGGGTACTATCATCGTTTTATTGAAGGGTTTTCCAAAATTTCTAAACCCATGATGGAGCTGTTTAAAAAGGATACAAAGTTTAAGTGGAGAGAGGACTGTGAGAAGAGTTTTAATGAGCTAAAGATACGACTGACAACCGCACCTGTATTGACTCTTCCAGACATTTATCGCAGTTTTGATGTGTACTGCGATGCTTCCAGACAAGGTATTGGTTGCGTATTGATGCAAGACGGCAGGTAGTAGCATATGCATCGCGACATCTACGACCTCATGAGGGAAATTATCCTACTCATGATTTGGAATTGGCTGCAGTGGTTCATGCATTAAAAATTTGGAGACACTACCTCATTGGAAAAAGGTGCCAAATTTTTACCGACCAGAAAAGCCTCAAGTACATTTTCACTCAGCCAGATTTAAATCTCTGTCAGCGAAGATGGTTAGAGTTGGTCAAGGATTATGACCTTGGAATAAATTACCATCCAGGTAAGGCCAACGTCATTGCTGATGCACTCAGTCGAAAGTCCGTCAGCTTAAATGTCATGTTAAAATCATTGCCCACCAAACTCCAAGAGGAGATCGCTCAGCTCAACTTGGTCATCATAGAGGCTAACCTCGCTAATATTTTGGAAGTTACCCCCACACTTGAGATAGAGATCTGCAAGGCCCAGCCAGCTGACACCAACCTACAAAAACGGGCCAAAGGCCAGATGGCAAAGCAGGCCTCTGACTTCTCCAAGGAAGAATTCGGTACCCTTCGGTTCCATGGACGCATTTGTGTGCCAAATCAACCGGATTTGAAGAAGAAAATCCTGTCAGAAGCCCACGATTTTGCATATTCCATTCACCCGGGAGTTACGAAAATGTATGAGGACCTTAGACAAATATTCTGGTGGGATGGTATGAAGAAAGACATTGCTTATTTTGTAGCCTGCTCCGACATATGCAACAAGGTGAAAGCAGATCATCAGAAGCCAGCCGGGCTTCTCCAACCGCTGCCAGTTTCACAGTGGAAGTGGGATGAAGTTTACATGGATTTCATCACAGGATTGCCTAGGACTCAGCGAGGCAAGGATGCAATCTGGGTTATAATAGACACCCTGACCAAGGTTGCTCATTTCATTCCAATCAGCACCAGATACAGAGTAGATGAACTTCCACAACTGTATGTATCCAGGATCATCAATCTGCATGGAGTACCCCGAACTATCACTTCCAACCGAGGTTCTTTGTTTACCTCCGCTTTTTGGTCCCGTCTCCATCGAGCCTTGGGGACAGCACTAAAATACAGTACTGCCTATCACCCTCAGACAGATGGATAGACAGAGCGGGTAAATCAAATACTCGAGGATATGTTGCGAGCCTTTGTGCTAGCCAAAGGTGCTAAATGGGAAGACTGCTTGTCGTATGCCGAGTTATCTTATAACAACAGTTTCCAGACCAGCCTTAAGATGTCACCATACGAAGCTCTGTACGGTCGTAAGTGTCACACTCCTCTAAATTGGTCTCAGATTGGAGATAGCCGTATCTTCGGAACGGATCTCATGCTAGAAGCTGAGAAACAAGTTAGGGAAATCCGAGACAGGCTGCAATTGGCCAAATCTCGACAGAAGAGTTATTATGATGCCAAACAACGGCAGGTCAGTTTTGAACCCAGAGAACACGTATACCTCTGAGTCACTCCTATGAAAGGAGTCAAGAGATTTCAGACTTGTGGAAAGCTGGCACCCAGATTCATTGGTCCATTCCCGATTATGTCTTGAGTGGGTACGGTTGCATATCAACTGGAACTACCCCCGAAATTGGCAGACATACACAACATGTTCCATGTTTCGCAACTAAGACGATGCATATCCCCGCCTAAGAAAAGAACTGCAATGGATGAGATAGAATTGGCAAAAGATTTGAAGAAAGTCCGTTCAAAATTTTGGACCAAATGGAAAGGGTCACTCACAAAAAAGTCAGAAAATTTTACAAGGTCCAATGGGACCATCACACAGAGTCAGAAGCAACTTGGGAGCCGGAAGAATTCCTTAGGTATCAGTATGCAGAGTGGTTTTCCCAAGCAACCAAATTTCGAGGACGAGATTCATTCTAAGTGGGGGAGGTTTGTGACAGCCTCAGTTTTGCCCCTTCTTATTTGCTTGATTTTCATTTGAATTTTTTTGAAACTTGGGGTTTCTGAATCTTTTCATATGGACTTCAGCACTTGGGCATCCTTGGCTTTCACCCAAGTGCTTCACTTCCCTCCTAAATCATTATTTAACTTCTGAACCACCCCAAAAATAATCTTTGGAATATTTTTCTTAAAAGAAAAATATTCATTTTCTCTCTAAAACCCTAAGCCAGATCTGTTTGCTTCAAAGCAACCCCAATTTTTATGGCTCAAATAAATATGAGATAATTCACAAATATTCTATGAACCGTAGTGCACCTTCCTGAGCAAAAATATTTCATCACTTTTTGGAATATTTTTGCTACAGAAAATCTTTTCTATTTTGGACGGAAATGGTGGTTTCTACAGCAACTACCATTTTACTTGCTCCATTTGACCTGAAATTTCTTGTGCATCCTGACCTTAGTAACTTATCACTAGCCTCCAAAGCACAGCTTCAAACTCCAAGCCATTTGACCACAGTAACATCACAAAGTTACTGACCAGAAACTTACTTGGTGTGTGAAAACTTCTCTACTACACCTGGATCCAAACCAAATCGTGGTAACACTCAAAACTACCACGAACAACATGCCAGACATTGAGTTTTTTCTTAGATCAACATGATGTCATAGTTCACGCGGTGACCGCGTTCGTCCAGGCGTGCTGGCATGCAGCCGATGCGCTCTGCGACGCGCCAGAGACTCTGTTGCTCGCGTGCTCGCTTCCCTGCCTGCCCAACCATGCCAAACCTCGCCACCATCATCGTCTCAATGCTCTTAACTCCTCCCTGGCGCTTGCTGACGCCGGAGCTTGCCGCAGCGAGCATGAGCAAGGTCTGGCTAGCCCAACAGTGCGAAGTGATACATCTCCATCGTATCTATAATTTTTGATTGTTCCATGCCAATATTATTCAACTTTCATATACTTTTGGCAACTTTTTATACTATTTTTGGGACTAACATATTGATCCAGTGCCGAGTGCCAGTTCCTGTTTGTTGCCTGTTTTTTGTTTCGCAGAATATCCATATCAAACGGAGTCTAAACGGAATAAAAACTGACGGAGATTTTTTTGGAATATATATGATTATTGGGAAGAAGAATCCACGCGAGATGATGCTCGAGGGGCCCACGAGGTAGGGGGCAGCGTCCTGGGGAGGCAGGCGCGCCCCTGACACTCGTGGCCACCCCGTAAGGCGTTTGATGCCCTTCTTTCGCCGCAAGAAAGCTAATATCCGGATAGAGACCGTGTTAAAATTTCAGCCCAATCGGAGTTACAGATCTCCGGGAATATAAGAAACGGTGAAAGGGAAGAATCTGGGAACGCAGAAACAGAGAGACACAGAGAGACAGATCCAATCTCGGAGGGGCTCTCGCCCCTCCCTCGCCATGGAGGCCATAGACCAGAGGGGAAACCCTTCTCCCACCTAGGGAGGAGGTCAAGGAAGAAGAAGAAGGAGGGGGGCTCTCTCTCCCTCGCATCCGGGGGCACCGGAGTGCCACCGGGGGCCATCATCATCACCGCAATCTTCACCAACAACTTCACCGCCATCATCACCAACTCTTTCCCCCTCTATGCAGCGGTGTAACCTCTCTCTTACCCGCTGTAATCTCTACTTAAACATGGTGCTCAACGCTATATATTATTTCCCAATGATGTATGGCTATCCTATGATGCTTGAGTTGATCTGTTTTGTCCTAATGGCTATTTGATGATCGTGATTGGTTTGAGTTGTATGTTTTATTATTGGTGCTGTCCTATGGTGCTCTCCGTGTCATGCAAGTGTGAGGGATTCCCGCTGTAGGGTTTGCAATATGCTTATGATTTGCTTATGGTGGGTGGTGGGAGTGACAGAAGCATAGACCCGAGTAAGTAGGTTGTTTGTGTATGGGATAAAGGGGACTTGATACTTTAATGCTATGGTTGGGTTTTACCTTAATGAATCTTTAGTAGTTGCGGATGCTTGCTAGAGTTCCAATCATAAGTGCATATGATCCAAGTAGAGAAAGTATGTTAGCTTATGCCTCTCCGTCAAATAAAATTGCAATAATGATTACCGGTCTAGTTATCGATCGCCTAGGGACAAATAACTTTATTATTGACAAAAGCTCTCTACTAAAACTAATTTAGTTGTGTCTTTATCTAAACAGCTGAGGGAGTCCTGGATTAGGGGGTCTCCGAACAGCCGGACTATCTCCATTGGCCGGACTGTTAGACTATGAAGATACAAGATTGAAGACTTTGTCTTGTGTCCGGATGGGACTCTACTTGGCGTGGAAGGCAAGCTAGGCAATACGGATATGGATATCTCCTCCTTTGTAATCGACCTTGTGTAACCCTAACCCTCTCCGGTGTCTATATAAACTGAAGGGTTTTAGTCCGTAGGACAACAGCCATAACATACAATCATACCATAGGCTAGCTTCTAGGGTTTAGCCTCTCTGATCTCGTGGTAGATTTACTCTTGTACTACCCATATCATCAATATTAATCAAGCAGGACGTAGGGTTTTACCTCCATCAAGAGGGCCCGAACCTAGGTAAAACATCGTGTCCCCTGCCTCCTGTTACCATCCGGCCTAGACGCACAGTTCGGGACCGCCTACCTGAGATCCGCCGGTTTTGACACCGACATTGGTGCTTTCATGGAGAGGTCCTCCATGTCATCGCCGTTAGGCTTGATGGCTCCTACTATCATCGATAGCGATGCGGTCCAGGGTGAGACTTTTCTCCCCGGACAGATCTTCGTATTCGGCGGCTTTGCACCGCGGGCTAATTCGCTGTCAGGACCCCGATTCTAAGTCACATCGATCTACCCGGTAACACCTCATATCACTTTGCGGCCTCACGCACGGTATTCCCACGGGTGTCGCCTTACCATGGACCGGGACCGTTTGCGCCTTTTGGCTCACGTATATGATAGTGTTGCTAGCATTCGTATGACAGAGAACCCGGGCCGACATGACTAGTCGTGAACCCAAAGTGGCACTAACTTACGGGGACAGGCATACATGAATCAACATCGAGCATGTCAGTCAGCAGCATGCGAATCCGGGCTGTAGCACTGGGCTAACAGGACTCTGGGAACCCGGGCTGTAGCAGGCTAGGCAGGACTCCCCGAAGGGACAGACACAGGAACGAAGTGAATCACATGCCGGCCAGTCAAGTGCTCCGGAGCAGTAGTGCTGGGCTAGCAAGACTCCGGTGAACCGGGCTGTAGCGGACTACTATGGCTCATGGAAACACAAGACTACATTTCCCCATAGGAGAGGCTACCAAGGATAAACAACTAGGTTGTCGGATCCCACACATACCAAGCATTTCAGTCATACACACAATATGCTCAATATGTGCAATACAACATGGAATCACAACAAGACTCTACGACTCAGAGTATTTATTCATTAGACTCCGAGGAGCGAGATATTACAAACATGGGTCTCATGGCCCAACATACAGAGCATACAAGGAACAAGCACATGCGGAAGCTTAACTTGTCTGAGTACAGACAACTACAAATGAAGAAGGCTCAGAAGCAGACTATCTACAAGACCCTCCCAAGGGTACACGATCGTAGTTGAGGTAACAAGCTAAACGTCGAAGTCCACATGGAACTACTAGCGAGTCTGAAGTCTCTCTGCAAAACATAAATTAAGCAAACGTGAGTACAAATGTACCCATCAAGACTTACATCAGAACTATCTACATATGCATCGGTATCAACAAAGGGGGTGGTGGAGTTTAACTGCAGCAAGCCAGCTTTGACTTAGTGGCTAACCTGAACTATGCCTGCAAGTAACTCTTTTGAGGTGGCGCACACGAGTCCACAAATTCACCATATCAATACACCACTATGGATCCGCTCCCGTCTCCCTACGAGAACGCCATCCGTAGCACTCACGCTTATCTTGCGCATTTTAGAGTATCCACTTTCAGTTGTCTATGAACTATGCAAGGGGTCCAAGTTTCCATATCCGAGGAATCCGGCTATTCGAATAGATAATGATAACCCTGCAGGGGTGTACTTCTTCACACACGCTCTCACCACTTATCGCCCTGTACACGTCATGTACCTCGGCAACCTTCAAGCGGAAGCCGGGCAAGGGAGTCGGCCATGACCTGACTAACCAACAAGTCTCTAGTCCAGGTTTATCGCCTATTCGGGTTCCATCTGCAAGGAGATCCGGCCGGGGTGTCGCTCACGGCCCCAAACGATGTGTGCAGGGTTCCCAAGCCCACCATCTGGGTGCCACTTGGTACACCGTGCCACTGTGCCTAGTCTGTCCCAAGGCCACCTGTATCGGGTGCCACTTGGTAGACTACTAACACTACCTACAAACACCAAAAACTAGTTGCAACTCCTGGACAGAGATCGAGTTGATTAATAAGTCGAGAGGGGTCAAGTTACCGGAACCCAATGTGTGGTAGTAACTGTTCATGGATCACAAACACAGAACTCAGTTCCTAAGGACGGCTTCAATGAGACAACCCACCATGTACTCCTACATGGCCTCTCACCGCTACCTTTAGCAAATCGTGTTCACACACTTAGCTCTCAACGGTAGGACATGTTCACCACATTCCAATTCATCCCCGATGAATCAGACCTGACTCAACTCTATGCAGTAGCAGGCATGACAAACAAACATGAATGAGTATGCACATCAGGGCTCAAACAACTCCTACTCATGCTAGTGGGTTTCATCTATTTACTATGGCAATGACAGGTCATGCAGAGGAAAGCGGTTCAACTACCGCAGCATTTAACAATTGAAATGTTGTTGTCCAAATGCAGTAAAAGAGAGCAGGAGCGAGAGAGTGGGATTGTATCAGAATGAACAAGGGGGTTTTGCTTGCCTGGCACTTCTGAAGATAGTATAGTTCTTCATCGGTGTCATCGAACTCATCATCGGAACATACGTCTACTGAGGGGGTACAACCACCGGCAATCAAGATGGAACACAATCAATGCAATGCCACATTATGATGCATGATCATGACATGGCAATATGCTGTGATTTGAGCTAATGCATCTAGCTATGATTTAAATGAAGTTGGTTTGAATACATGATTCAAATTCCAACTCCATATATGATTATTTAAATGCCCTTTATTTGTTTTGTCCAAAACATAGGACAGACACTGCTCAAACATGCATGAAAATGGTACAGATGGATTCCTTGAATTTTTCTGATAATTTTTCATATATAATTTGTTTGATTTGGAGTTACGGTTGAATTACTACGAATTTTTGAAGTTTGGGGTATTTTCTGAAATTTATAAATCATTTCTGATTTATTTTAATTCCAGAAAAAGATTTATGACGTTAGAGTGACATCAGCACCACGTCAACAAGTCAACTGGTTGGTCCAGGTCAAACCTGACCGGCGGGGCCCGCTAGTCAGTGACCCAGTGCCAGTTTGTCTCACAGACAGGTGGGGCCAGGTCAACGGTGACATCAGCCGGTCAACTGACGTGTGGGGTCCACTGTGTTTAGGTTAGAACTAATCAGAAACTAAACTATTGTTAATTAAGGGCGTGGGGCCCATATGTAAGTGGCACTGGACGTCATTAGCACTAGCATAATCGGGGTTAGGCCGGCGCTTAGCCACCGGTGACCTCTGGCCGTAGCGGAGGCATGCCGGAATCGCTGCTCCGGCGACGGCTGGGCCTGCGGCTTGGTTCTACGGCAAGCTGGATGTGTGCCGCGTCCAATGGTGCAGGTGGTTGGGCGCGGGGAGGCCGGGAACGACAGCGATGACAACAACCGCGGCGGCCGGAGTACGGGTTCGTGGGGGCAGCAGCGAGCGGACGGGAACGGAGGGGGCGAGCATATAGGGAGGAGCAGGAGCTCACAACGCTTCGGACGGAGCCAGCGGCAAGGGCGGGGATGCACTGGAGCCCGCGAATCCATGATGGCGAGCAGCGGGCAAAGGCGATGACGGCGAGCCCGATGGCGTCGCTTGAGGGCGTCCGAGGTCTTGATCTTTGACCTGGTGAAGTAGTGCTCATTGGCGGAGCTTTGGAATACGCCGGGGCGGTGGTTTATCGACGGTGGCTATGCGTACAGCTGCGGCGTGCTCTAGGTGGTGCTCGGGCTGCGCATGGAGCAGGGCTAGAGAGGGAAAGAGGCACCAGAGAGATGGGGCGAGTGAGGGAGTGAGCCAGGGTGCTGTGTGGCGTCTCTGAGGCGTCGGGGAGGCCAGCAGGGATTCAGGAGGTGGCCACGGGTGGCTGTGCGCGCCGTACGCAGCTGCTTCTCCTCCTAGCAGGAGGAAGAAGACATCGCTGCCCTTGGTGGGCTGGGCCTCCAGGTGGGTTGCTGCTACAGGTAGGTGGCCAGGTAGTCCTCTTTCTCTCTCTCTTTTACTTATGTTTTCTATTTATTTTGATTTGTTTTGAGTTAGTAAAAATACTGACTCATTTTGTAAAATCCTGACAAAAATTGTGGGCACTATTTGAATTATTTCCAACAACCCCCAATTGTTTTCAGAAGTATTGAAGCATTTCAAATATTTATAGGCATTAAATGCTCCAATTCAAATATAATATGATATAACTCAAAAATCCATAAATGTCCAAGAAATATGCTCATCATTTTTGGCAGAGGTTTTCACCTTTATCATAAATCATGAACATTTTCGAAGGGCATTTTGGCTTTATTGAAAATGATTTTATGTTGAACCTATTTGATTTGATCTGGTGCTAGGGTTTGATCAATCCCCATTTCAATTTCAAAAGAATTTAAACATGATGCAACACGTGACTAGCTAGCTTAGAGCATACCAGAACTAGGGATGTGACAAATCGCCCCCACTAAACAAGAATCTTGTCCCGAGATTCAAGAAGTGGAGTAAGAAGACAGAGGGGTCACAAAACTATCACAGTCTTCTCGATCCAACTGCCCTTCTCGAAGATAACGATATATTGCATCACATTGATCTTGACGTCTTTGTCTTCGAGATCTTCATCCAACACGATGACGACGGAAGGAAACTCTACAGGAAACTATCTTCTCAAAGATCGAGCAACTCAAGATCAACTCATGGAGTGAGACATTGAAACATCTCTTGGTCTGAGACATAAAACACACATCGAGAGAGATGGGAGGTAATAGATGACAGGGGTTCAAATTGGTAGGCAAGAATTCCACACTGGAGTAGGATGGTGCATGGTTTCAAAGTAGCGAGGAAGTAATTGCCATGATTCCATAACAGGGCACCTTAGGGAAGGTGACTCGTAGAACTATTCCCTTAAGTGGCAGAAAGAATTACTTTTGACACAGAGGTCATTGAAACTCTATATACCAGCCTAAGGAAATCACAAGCGATCGTTCGAAGGAGTTCGAAGAAATGACATGCTTAGACTAGAATGGATGGTGTGGACTACCTTGTTGAAGACAGCGCAATGGATGGTTTTTGTTTATCGCCGGAGATGGATGGGACCCATGGTAGGACCGCTTTTGAAGATGACCCTGAACAACAATTGCTGGGGTGCAAGCTGGGAACAAAATGCAACTATTGGGAATGTTCCAACCATCATATCTGCCTGAGATTCAAATCCGATTGGTGATAGGATACTTCAGACTCAGCATGTCCGAAAAGAAAGTTTGCAACACAAATCAATGAGATGACGTTGCGAGATTCTCGGGATATGAACTACGATAGCAAGCTCCAAAACATGAGCTGGTTCTGCTACATACATGTGAGCATGTTGTCCAAGACAAGAATGACCACATGGTAGTCTTACAATGAAGCACTACCGAGTTCTGGTTGGGAACCATCAACGAGGATATTGAATTCCTTGCATAAGGCATGCTCTTAAGAAGGAACTTCTTCTCCTTGAACAAATCAATCAGTGGCTTGGTGTGCTAGGGAATACGAATGGAGTGGAGGTAATTAATCTACCAAACCATAGAATACCTCGCACAAATGCATGACTGACTTGGGATGGTCCCAAAGGAAGCAAAACAAACCTTTCTCAAATTCAAGGCGGAAACTTACACCTAAAGCACGTGAACTTGGAGAAAGTCACTTCTTTCATCCAAGCATAAGCTTCATGAACGGAATACGAAGGCATTTCTTATAAAGTTTTCAACACTAGGTTGATGCTCAACATGAATCATGGGGGAGACAAAATGATGCTGATGGGTTCAACAACAACTCATCAGAATTTCCATATCACTGGACTTCCACCATCATGTGAACATGGTGATAGCATTGGTCAGACCAAAAGATATAATGGTGTATGCTCGAGGGATCAACCATGAGTAAGACAACATTACGAACATCGTTGGTTCTGATTTGACTTGATGATAGCCCATACTCAAGTCAAAGTTTTGACAAGGCAATAGATCCAACAACTGATCACGAGGACCAATCGATGGAGATATCATCTTTCTTCAACACACACACACAAAAAGATATCCCTTAACATGAACTAAGTCAGACAAGCTTTTATCTTGCAACTCTCCAAGTTGTTGTTTGGCTTAACCAACTAGCTCTGGGATATCCGACACAGATTCTTGGAGAATGGGTGGTTTGGAGGAAAACCAACATGATCACAAACTCAACATAGCGGTCAGGTGACAACCTGGTAATACTTCCAAGAAGATATTCGGAACATAACGAACCACCGATATGTTACTAAGCTCGAGAACAATCTTGCTTTTCAGGGCAAGACGATGTGATCAAGAGAGCGAGGGACTGACACAATCCTAACTCACTGATCGAAGAGTGCACCAGAAATAAGGACTAGGTAGCACGATAAACCTTAGGGTGATGATTCGTTAATCAACAGGCTAAGGATAAGGTTATTGTCCATTAACTACCAAGCAACACAGTTGCTAGGAGTATTGATTTCACACATCACGATTCACTTGTCGGCATTCCGGTTGTGGCAACACAGGACCGAGGAATGAACGATGATGGCGAGAGTATCACTGCATCAAGAATTCATAAGAGAAGGTGCAATTCTCATGACATTCCTGACATAAAAGTGGGTAATACTTCAGGGTAGAACAGAATCAAAGCTTGATTGCATTTGATCTGCGGAATACAACTGCTTTGACCCAATCCTAGAAATGGATGAGGTACTGGAGTTTGTTTCTCCTAGTCATTCCGGAATAGAATGGCTTGACGGACCACAAGAGTAATAGGCATCGATGAACACGAATGCACAACTATTCCTGACTATCAATTGATAGACTAGGGTCGGAATATAGCTGAGGAGGGTCAACTCAAGGAACATATAACTTTTTGAGTTGTGGATGCATAGATTAGTATGTCGAACCAAGTTCGACAGGTTTCTTCCAGATAACCCATGCAAAAAGGTAGAACTGGCAGAATCCCAATTATGGGTGGAGAACTCCTCAAGAGTACTCTGATTGTGAGCTTTTGGTTCAAAGAAATTCTGCCTTAATGGTTCACGGTATTTGGAAGAAGGAAATACCACTGACCTCGAGGACTAATGCAAAGGTTACTAATAACCTAAAGGAATAGGCAAACACTATCAACATGAAGTAAGTAGGGTGAATCTCGGGTTCATAAACCCAGGAGTAGAATGCCTACTACTAAGTGGCATCACGGGATGCTTTCGAGAATGGTGGCCAGAATCATCACACTAGGAATATAAACATTGCTAGATTACTGGGTGGTTCTCTAGGACACCTAGGGTCATAAAAATAGTTCCAACATATATGTCCAGCCAACGAAGTACCTCAACTCACCGATTAGTGTGGTTGAACTGGCCTAAAGAGACATCGGAAACGGAAAGAAGGGATTTGCGAATGCATCAGACTATTTGGAAACCAGGGATTACTCGGACAGCATAACGGCTGTAAATGCTCAAAAAGATTTGAGACATCATGCAAAATGGTGGCATAACCATTCAACAACATCATATCAAGGTTCCAAGTCCAACTAACAACACACTGGAGTAGTAGAAACTGAACTGGGGCTTGAGACCAACAATCCTAATAGTCTACGGATTAGTAACACGTGATCCTGATAGAAAGACGAGGGAGCCTAGTTTCTTAACCCCATAGAAGAGAAGAGGATGACTCAGATCAGAAGGTCATGAGGATAAGGAGTAAAAAGAGCCTTACGTTCCCTTCCACAATCAATTCCCTTATATAAGTAAAGCATTTCTAGACACGACTTTGACCAGCTTGGCTTGGTAATCCTACAGGCAGTCAGGCTCTGATACCAAAGCTGTCAGGACCCCGATTCCAAGTCACATCGATCTAGCCGGTAACACCTCATATCACTTTCCGGCCTCACGCACGGTATTCCCATGGGTGTCGCCTTACCATGGCCCGGGACCGTTTGTGCCTTTTGGCTCACGTATATGATAGTGTCGCTAGCATTCATATGACAGAGAACCCGGGCCGACATGACTAGTAGTGAACCCAAAGTGGCACTAACTTACGGGGACACGCATACCTGCATCAACATCGAGCATGTCGGTCAGCAGCGTGCGAATCCGGGCTGTAGCACTGGGCTAACAGGACTCCGGCAACCCGGGCTGTAGTAGGCTAGGCAGGACTCCCCGAAGGGACAGACACAGGAACGAAGTGAATCACATGCCGACCAGTCAAGTGCTCCGGAGCAGTAGTGCTGGGCTAGCAGGACTCCGGTGAACCGGGCTGTAGCAGACTACTATGGCTCATGGAAACACAAGACTACATTTCCCCATAAGAGAGGCTACCAAGGATAAACAACTAGGTTGTCGGATCCCACACATACCAAGCATTTCAGTCATACACACAATATGCTCAATATGTGCAATACAACATGGCATCACAACAAGACTCTACGACTCAGAGTATTTATTCATTAGACTCCGAGGAGCGAGATATTACAAACATGGGTCTCATGACCCAACATACAGAGCATACAAGCAACAAGCACATGCGGAAGCTTAATTTGTCATAGTACAGACAACTACAAATGAAGAAGGCTCAGAAGCCTGACTATCTACAAGAGCCTCCCAAGGGTACACGATCGTAGCTGAGGTAACAAGCTAAACGTCGAAGTCCACGTGGAACTACTAGCGAGTCTGAAGTCTCTCTGCAAAACATAAATTAAGCAAACGTGAGTACAAATGTACCCATCAAGACTTTCATCAGAACTATCTACATATGCATCAGTATCAACAAAGGGGGTGGTGGATTTTAACTGCAGCAGGACAGCTTTGACTCAGTGGCTAACCTGAACTACGACTGCAAGTAACTCTTTTGAGGTGGCGCACACGAGTCCACAAATTCACCATATCAATACACCACTATGGATCCACACTCGTCTCCCTACGAGAACGCCATCCGTAGCACTCACGTTTATCTTGCGCATTTTAGAGTATCCACTTTGACTTGTCTATGAACTATGCAAGGGGTCCAAGTTTCCATATCTGAGGAATCCGGCTATTCAAATAGATAATGATAGCCCTGCAGGGGTGTAATTCTTCACACACTCTCTCGCCACTTATCGCCCTGTACACATCATGTACCTCGGCAACCTTCAAGCGGAAGCCGGGTGAGGGAGTCGGCCACGACCTGACTAACCAACAAGTCTCTAGTCCAGGTTTATCACCTATTCAGGTTCCATCCGCAAGGAGATCTGGCCGGGGTGTCGCTCACGGCCCCAAACGATGTGTGCAGGGTTCCCAAGCCCACCATCCGGGTGCCACTGTGCCTAGTCTGTCCCAAGCCCACCTGTACCGGGTGCCACTTGGTAGACTACTAACACTACCTACAAACACCAGAAGCTAGTTGCAACTCCTGGACAGAGATCGAGTTGATTAATTAGTTGAGAGGGGACGAGTTACCGGAACCCAATGTGTGGTAGTAACTGTTCATGGATCACAAACACAGAACTCAGTTCCTAAGGACGGCTGCAATGAGACAACCCACCATGTACTCCTACATGGCCTCTCACCGCTACCTTTACCAAATCGTGTTCACACACTTAGCTCTCAACGGTAGGACATGTTCACCACATTCCAATTCATCCCCGATGAATCAGACCTGACTCAACTCTAAGCAGTAGCAGGAATGACAAACAAACATGAATGAGTAGGCACATCAGGGCTCAAACAACTACTCATGCTAGTGGGTTTCATCTATTTACTGTGGCAATGACAGGTCATGCAGAGGAAAGGGGTTCAACTACCGCAGCATGTAACAATTGAAACGTTGTTGTCCAAATGCAGTAAAAGAGAGCAGGAGCGAGAGAGTGGAATTGTATCGGAATGAACAAGGGGGTTTTGCTTGCCTGGCACTTCTGAAGATAGTATAGTTCTTCATCGGTGTCATCGAACTCATCGTCGGAACATACGTCTACTGAGGGGGTACAACCACCGGCAATCAGGAGGGAACACAATCAATGCAATGCCACATTATGATGCATGATCATGACATGGCAATATGCTGTGATTTGAGCTAATGCATCTAGCTATGATTTAAATGAAGTTGGTTTGAATACATGATTCAAATTCCAACTCCATATATGATTATTTAAATGCCCTTTATTTGTTTTGTCCAAAACAGAGGACAAACACTGCTCAAACATGCATGAAAATGGTACTGATGGATTCCTTGAATTTTTCTGATAATTTTTCATATATAATTTGTTTGATTTGGAGTTACGGTTGAATTACTATGAATTTTTGAAGTTTGGGGTATTTTCTGAAATTTATAAATCATTTATGATTTATTTTAATTCCAGAAAAAGATTTATGACGTTAGAGTGACATAAGCACCACGTCAGCAAGTCAACTGGTCGGTCCAGGTCAAAACTGACCAGCGGGGCCCGCTGGTCAGTGACCCGGTGCCAGTTTGTCTCACAGACAGGTGGGGCCAGGTCAACGGTGACGTCAGCCGGTCAACTGACGTGTGGGGTCCACTGTGTTTAGGTTAAAACTAATCAGAAACTAAACTATTGTTAATTAAGGGCATGGGCCCATATGTAAGTTTCACTGGGCGTCATTAGCACTAGCATAATCGGGGTTAGGCCGGCGCTTAGCCGCTGGTGACCTCTGGCCATAGAGGAGGCACGTCGGAATCGCTGCTCCGGCGACGGCTGGGCCTGCGGCTTGGTTCTACAGCAAGCTGGATGTGTGCCGCGTCCAATGGTGCAGGTGGTTGGCGGGGGAGGCCGGGAATGACAGCGACGATGACAACTGCAGCGGCAGGAGTACAAGTTCGTGGGGATAGCAGCTAGCGGACGGGAACGGAGGGGGCGAGCATATAGGGAGGAGTAGGAGCTCACAGCGCTTCGGACGGAGCTAGCGGCAAGGGTGGGGATGCACTGGAGCCCGCGAATCTATGATGGCGAGCAGCGGGTAGAGGCGATGAAGGCGAGCCCGATGGCATCGCTTGAGGGCGTCCGAGGTCTTGATCTTTGACCTGGTGAAGTAGTTCTCATTGGCGGATCTTTGGAACACGTTGGGGCGGTGGTTTATCGACGGTGGCTATGCGTACAACTATGGCATGCTCTCGGTGGTGCTCGGGCTGCTCATGGAGCAGGGCTATAGAGGGAGAGAGGCACCAGAGAGATGGGGGGAGTGAGGGAGTGAGCCAGGGTGCTACATGGCATCTCTGAGGCGCCGGGGAGGCCAGCAGGGAGGCAGGAAGTGGCCACGGGTGGCTGTGCGCGCCGCACGCAGCTGCTTCTCCTCCTGGCAGGAGGAAGAAGACATCGCTGCCCTTGGTGGTCTAGGCCTCCAGGTGGGCTGCTGCTACAGGTAGGTGGCCAGGTAGTCCTTCTCTCTCTCTCTTTTATTTATGTTTTCTATTTATTTTGATTTCTTTTGAGTTAGTAAAAATACTGACTCATTTTGTAAAATCCTGACAACAATTGTGGGCACTATTTGAATTATTTCCAACAGCCCCCAATTGTTTTTAGAAGTATTGAAGCATTTAAAATATTTATAGGCATTAAATGCTCCAATTCAAATACAATATGTTTTAACTCAAAAATCCATAAATGTCCAAGAAGTATGCTCATCATTTTTGGCAGAGGTTTTCACCTTTATCATAAATCGTGAACATTTTCGAAGGGCATTTTGGCTTTATTGAAAATGATTTTATGTTGAACCTATTTGATTTGATCTGGTGCTAGGGTTTGATCAATCCCCATTTCAATTTCAAAAGAATTTAAACATGATGCAACACGTGACTAGCTAGCTCAGAGCATACCAGAACTAGGGATGTGACATTCGCTTGGCCATCTAGAGTAGATTGGAAGCTACGCCCTTGGCCATCAGGTCAGATTTGGAAGTTTGTATTACACGGCCGACATCCGTGGAGACTTGATCTTCGACGGATTCGAGCCACA
This sequence comes from Triticum urartu, assembly GCF_056163025.1. NCBI lineage: Eukaryota > Viridiplantae > Streptophyta > Magnoliopsida > Poales > Poaceae > Triticum > Triticum urartu. The sequence continues at coordinate 421,201,986 of NC_141877.1, read as the reverse complement.
GCTGGGCGCGCCGCACTGTCGCGATGGGTATGACCTAGCTCTGCCGCCGAACAGTACCCCAGAGGCCGCGCCTGCATCAGCTCCGACCCTTAGCTCGGAGCCAACTGCGCCAATCGAGGACGGGTGGTTAGACACCGCCTCAGAGGCTGTAGTCTCAACGGTGATCGAGCCAAACACCAGCATAATCCTCTGTGCAGCCCGTGACTGCAAGGTGCTGGACTCTTTTCCAGACCCCGAACCATCCGCGCACCTGCCAATTGAATCCGATTGGGCGCCGATCATGGAATTCACTGCTGCGGATATCTTTCAGCACTAGCCCTTCGGCGACATTCTGAATTCACTAAGGTCTCTCTCTTTGTCAGGAGAGCCCTGGCCGGATTATGGCCAATAGGATTGGGATGCGGATGATGAAGAAATTTGACGCCCACCCACCACCCACTTCGTAGCCACTGTCGATGATTTAACTGACATGCTTGACTTTGACTCCAAAGACATCGACGGTATGGACGACGATGTAGGAGACGAACATGAACCAGCACCTATAAGGCACTGGAAAGCCACCTCGTCATATGACATATACATGGTGGATACACCCAAAGAAGGCAATGGCGACGGGATAGCGGAGGATGACCCCTCCAAGAAGCAACCCAAACGCCGACGTCAGTGGCGCCGCTCTAAGTCCCGCCAAAGCAAAAGTGGTGATACCGGCACAGGAGATAATAACACTCCGGATAGTGCTGAATAAAACAACAAACCCCTCCAGCAAGATTTAGAGCAGGAGGATGAGGAGCCAGCTCTCCTGAGAGCGCGGCAGGCGGAGAGGAGGAGGATGACAATCACATGCCCCCCTCCGAAGATGAGGCAAGCTTCGGCAACGATGAATTCGCCGTACCAGAGGATCCCGTCGAACAAGAGCGCTTCAAGAGTCGGCTTATGGCCACGGCAAATAGCCTGAAGAAAAAGCAGTAGCAGCTTCAAGCTGATCAAGATCTGCTAGCTGACAAATGGACTGAAGTCCTCATGGCCGAGGAATATAAACTCGAGCGCCCCTCCAAGAGTTACCCAAGGCGCAGGTTACTACCTCGACTGGAGGAAGAAGCGTATGATACGGCTGATCGGCCACCTCGTGGCCGCGATAGAGAGGCATTCCAGCCAAAAGCTCAGCCTCCACCCCAACGCCATTCAAATAAAAAGGCATGGGGAGATACGCCAGACCTGCGAGACATATTGGAGGACAAGGCAAAGCATTCAAGATCGATCTACGGATCATGAGGGCGCACCACTCTGCGAGACGACAAACGTCACGCCGGATATAGTAAAAGCAAATCTGGCCGGGCCGAACACAGCGGGCAAGACCCATTCGAGCTGCGTCGTGATATAGCCCAATACAGAGGCGCTGCACACCCCTTATGCTTCACAGACGAAGTAATGGAACATCAATTCCCAAAAGGTTTCAAACCTGTAAATATTGAATCATACGACGGCACAACAGATCCCGCAGTATGGATTGAGGACTTCCTCCTCCACATCCACATGTTCCGCGGCGATGACTTACACACCATCAAATACCTCCCACTAAAGCTCAAAGGACCAGCGCGGCATTGGCTTAACAGCTTGCCAGCGGACTCCATTAGCTGTTGGGAAGAAATGGAAGCCGCATTCCTCAACAACTTTTAGGGAACTTATGTGCGACCACTAGACACCGATGATTTGAGCCACATAATTCAGCAACCAGAAGAGTCGGCCAGACAATTCTAGACTCGGTTCCTTACAAAGAAAAATCAAATCGTCGACTGTCCGAATGCGGAGGCCTTAGCGGCTTTCAAGCACAACATCCGAGACGAGTGGCTAGCCCGGCACCTTGGTCAGGAAAAGCCGAAATCTATGGTAGGTCTCACGACACTCGTGACCCGCTTTTGTGCGGGAGAAGACAGCTGGCTGGCTCGCAGTAATAACATATCAAAGAACCATGGTACCTTAGATACCAAGGACGACAATAGCAGGTCACGTCGCAACAAGCATAAGCGCCACATTAACAGCGAAAATAATGAGGATACGGTAGTCAATGCCGGATTCAAAGGCTCTAAACCCGGTCAGTGGAAAAAGCCATTCAAACAAAGTACACCGGGTCTGTCCTGCTTGGACTGTATACTCGATCGCTCGTGTCAAATACATGGCACCCCAGACAAGCCAGCCAATCACACCAACAGGGATTGTTGGGTGTTCAAGCAGGCCGGCAAGTTAATTGCCAAAAACAAGGACAAGGGGCCACGTAGCGATGACGAGGAGGAGCCCCGGCAGCTGCACACTGGAGGACAGAAGAGGTTTCCCCCGCAAGTGCGGACGATGAACATGATATACGCAACCCACATCCCCAAGAGGGAGCGAAAGCGTGCACTCAGGGACGTATATGCGTTGGAGCCAGTCGCCCCAAAGTTCAACCCTTGGTCCTCCTGTCTGATCACCTTTGATCACAGGGACCACCCCACTAGTATCCGTCATGGCGGATTCGCCGCACTGGTCCTAGACCCAATCATCAACGGATTTCACCTCACTCGAGTCCTTATGGACGGCGGCAGCAGCCTGAACCTGCTTTATCAGGACACGGTGCACAAAATGGGTATAGACCCCTCAAGGATCAAACCCACAAAAACGACCTTTAAGGGCGTCATTCCAGGTGTAGAGGCCCATTGCACAGGCTTAGTTACACTGGAAGTGGTCTTCGGATCCTCGGATAATTTCTGAAGCGAAGAGTTAATCTTCGATATAGTCCCGTTCCGCAGTGGTTATCACGCGCTGCTCGGGCGAACCGCATTTGCTAGATTCAATGCGGTACCGCATTATGCATACCTCAAGCTCAAGATGCCAGGACCTCGCGGAGTTATTATAGTCAATGGAAACACAGAGCGCTCTCTCCGAACAGAGGAGCACACCGTGGCCCTCGCAGCAGAAGCGCAAAGCAGCCTCTCAAGGCAATCAACTAGTTCGGTGCTTCAAAGCCCGGACACCTTCAAGCGCGCTCGGGGCAATCGGCAAATAGACCGCCTGGCGCGATCTGAGCTCGCGTAGCAATACGGCGGCCACCCCAATCCCAGCCCAATGGCGATATTCGTGCCGCGCGTACATAATTACGCATTAAAAATACCATGGGCACAGGTGGGGAGGGGGGGCACAACTGCGGCACGCCCCAAAACGCGGCCTAAACCGCACTAGGGGCTTCCCATTTGGTTATTTCTCTTTTTTCTTTCAGGACCTTAATCTCTGGAAACACTGTCCAGCAGCACTATTGCCGATCACATGATGCAGCAACCAAGGAGGCAAACAGCTACGTCATACCACGGAATTCCCAGGTTGATTACAGTAACGAGCGAAATATTCGATTTCATATCATTCCTCAGCTTGCCCTTGGAAGGGACATAATCCTACTCTTTGCTTATCGCACTATCTGTATCACTCTGCTTTAACACAATTTTTTAATAAACAATGCATGACATTACGACTATTATTGCATTCTTGTTATATATATATATATATATGTGTGTGTGTTCATTAATGACGCCTTGCAACTGTACACCTTGGTACGGCTAATACACCAGGGGCTTATGTACCTCACAATACGGTGTGAAAAGTCCGAACACTTTCACAAGTGCGGCACCCCGAACTTATAGCATTATATGCATCATCTCCGAATCATGTCTTTGGTCAAATGTTGGGTTTGCCCGGCTCCTATGTTTTGGTACCTTACGTTCCGCTCTATCGGCTAAGGTAGCACTAGGAGAACTACTACGATTGTGCCCCGGTTCTGCCGGGCTTAGCACCTCAGTACAGAAAGCTAAAACTAACAGTCATGATAAGGCGAGAGACTGGTCGCTGTTCGGCGAGGTTTTTCGAGTCCCTAAAGACTTATGCTGCTTAGGGCGAGGGGTCGGCCCTGTCCGGCTTACAAGCGTGTATCGTGCCCCGAATTCGGCCTTCCAAATATCAGGGGCTTCGCCGAAATTTAAAATTATAGAATTCTATGGCTATGTGAGAGTGATAAAGCATTATTAGTCCGGTTGCCTTGTTCGTTGTGCTGAGCACCTCCCTTGAAGGACCCAAATATGGGAACAAGAGTGCTCAGGTTTATCCCGAACACCCCAGCACTCGTGGCATGGGGGCAGAAGCCGAGGACTACCCGTCTCTCAGATTGGATAAACGGCCAAACAGAAGGTAATATTTTAAATTCAAACAAGCGTTGCATAGAGCATATGAAACAAGTTTTCATAAATACAGGATAAAATGAGCAAGTCTCATTCAAATATTACATCTTTTGAACACTCATCCGCGATAAGATGGGCACCCGCCAGAACACCCTCGTAGTACATCTCGGGGTGGCGGTGCTCCTTGCCCTCCGGCGGCCCCTCCTTGATCAGCTTCACGGCGTCTAGCTTGACCCACTGCAATTTCACACGGGTGAAAGCCCGACGTGCACCTTCAATGCAGACAGATCGCTTGACGACCTCCAGCCACGGGCAGGCATCCACAAGCCGCCTCACCAGGCCGAAGAAGCTGTTCGGAAGGGCGTCACCCGGCCACAGCCGGACTATAAAGCTCTTCATGGCCTGATTGGCCGCCTTATGTAGCTCGACCATCTGCTTCAGCTGGTCGCTCATTGGCACCGGATGTTCGGCCTCAGCATACTGAGACCATAACATCTTCTCCGTCGAGCTTCCGTCCTTGGCCTGGAAAAATTGTGCGGCATCGGACACACTGTGGGGCAAATCTGCGAATGCTCCTGAAGAGCTCCGGATCCGGGTAAGTAATCAGTAATTTACTTTTACATGCTTGCTTTGCATATAGAAAGCCTTACCCGCCGCTATCTTCTTCATCGCGTCGATCTCTTGGAGGGCCTTTTGGGCTTCGGCCTTGGCACTTTTTACACTCTCGAGGGCCGCGGCAAGCTCAGACTCCCGTGTCTTGGAGTCAAGCTCCAACGCCTCGTGCTTCGCCACAAGAGCCTGGAGCTCTTGCTGCACCTCGCCCACCCGAGCCTCGTGCTTCTCTCGCTCGGTGCGCTCCTTGGCCGATGTATCTTCGGCCTTAGTTAGCGCTTGCTTCAGGGTCGCCACCTTGGTCGTGGCCCCTGGCAAACATACGATGATCTTGTCATTTTCCAATCGCGTCCTCTTTTATATATATACATAAGACAGGGTATTACTTACCCTTGTTCTCCTCAAGCTGCCTCTTGGCAAGGCTGAGCTCTTTCCTGGACCCCTCGAGGTCCTGCTTCGGTACGACGACCTCCGCAGTCAGTGCGGTGGACGCCAGCAGCGAAGCCTGCATACGCATATTGACATACTTATATTAGACTCCTGCGATATTATTTGATCCTCTGTTCGGCTTTTCTTTGTGAACACCGAACAAAGCATCAGGGGCTACTGTCTATGCGGTAATATTTACTACTACATTTTAAAACACTTACCTCAAAGCCTGTAAGAAGGCTGGCACAGGCTTCAGTCAATCCGCTCTTGTCGGACTGAACCTTCTGGATCACCGCACTCATGATAGTGCGGTGCTCCTCGTCGATGGAAGCGCTGCGAAGCGCTTCCAGCAGATTGTTCGGCACCTCTGGATGGACAGAGGTCACCGGCACGGGCGTCTTGCCCCTCTTAGAAGGAGATCGCCTGCCTGAGCCTGGAACCGCTGGAGGTTCCGGCGCGGTGTTCGGCTGAGGGCCGAACTCGGAGCTCTCAGGGGCCCCGTCCCCTCGGCTCCCGGAGTCCGGAAGGTTGCCTTGAGGCGACTCCGGGACTGTCTCCCCTCGATCCGATGCCTCTAGATACAACACCTCGGCGTTTGTCTGCAGGATGAGGGGAGGTGGCGGTCGGGACTGGATCGCTATCCATGTCCGACAAGCCCAAGGTGTCACCCGATGATACATCGATACTGGCTCGTGGCAGCCTGCATAATTGTGTTCAGCGTTAGGGAAAGCAGTGCGACAAAGGAATCCTATGAGTTACTCTGGTATCCGAATACTTACGATCTCCCCGGGGGCTTGACCCTGGGCAACCACTCATCTTCGCCTTTGTCGGCGGCGGTGGAACTTTCCGGAAGGAGAGTCCTTCCCTTCTTGGACCCTCCGGCCTCCCCAGTTGGGGATGCCAGATCGGAACTCAGGGTCCGCTGCCCATGCAGGGTCGTGCGGCTCGGTGATATAGAACCACCCCGATTGCCACCCCTTTATGGTTTCCACAAAGGAGCCCTCGAGCCATGTTACGTTGGGCATCTTGTCCACCATGGCGCCTCGGCACTCCGCCTGGAGGCCGCCCACCACCTTCGGCTTGACACTGAAGGTCTTCAGCCATAAGCCGAAGTGGGGCTTGATGCGGAGGAAGGCCTCGCACACGAGATAAACGCCGAGATGTTGAGGATGAAGTTCGGGGCCAGATCGTGGAAATCCAGGCCATAATAAGACATGAGCCCCCGAACGAAGGGATGGAGAGGGAATCCCAGTCCACGGAGGAAATGGGTGAGGAATACTACCCTCTCATGGGGCCTGGGGGTGGGGATGAGCTGCCCCTCATCTGGGAGCCGGTGCGCGATGTCGGCAGGCAGATATCCGGCTCTCCTCAGTTTCTTGATGTCTCCCTCCGCGACGGAGGAGACCATCCACTTGCCTCCCGCTTCGGACATGATTGGAGAAGGTCGAGGTGGGAAGTGTGGACTTGGGCGCTAGAGCTCGAGTGTGCGAAAATGGATGGGTAAGGGAGGAAGAAGACATGGATAGAAAGGTGAATCCTTACCCCTTTATATGGGCGGACGAAACTAAGCATCCCCACTTGCCTGGTAAAACTCGCTTATCCCCCCAAGCGCCGCGATTGATGGCGTGGTTGGGTTACCCACGCCCGTATTGATGAGAATCCCGTAATAAGGGGACACGATCTCTGCTTTGACAAGAGGTGTTGAAAAACTGCCTCGCGTTATGTGCGGGGCTGGTTAAAAGAAATGGTTCGAATAATCACCGGGCCATGACGTAACATCATGCTGCCAAAACAAGCCAGCAAATTAGATCTGCGAAAATATTATTCTCTCTACGGTGGAATGTGGAACTTATTTTGCAGGGTCGGACACTATCGTCGTATTCAAATTCTTCTGTGATGTATTCAGAGAAGGAACCTGCCTTGCAATGCCGAAGACAATACTGCGCGCTGGACTCATCGTCATTGAAGCCTGGTTCAGGGGCTACTAAGGGAGTCCTGGATTAGAGGGTCTCTGGACAGCCGGACTATCTCCATTGGCCGGACTGTTAGACTATGAAGATACAAGATTGAAGACTTCGTCTCGTGTCCGGATGGGACTCTACTTGGCGTGGAAGGCAAGGTAGGCAATACGGATATGGATATATCTTCCTTTGTAACCGACCTAATGTAACCCGAACCCTCTCCGGTGTCTATATAAACCGAAGGGTTTTAGTCCGTAGGACAACAACCATAACATACAATCATATCATAGGCTAGCTTCTAGGGTTTAGCCTCTCTGATCTCGTGGTAGATTTACTCTTGTACTACCCATATCATCAATATTAATCAAGCAGGATGTAGGTTTTTACTTCCATCAAGAGGGCCCGAACCTGGGTAAAACATCGTGTCCCCTGCCTCCTATTACCATCCAGCCTAGACGCACAGTTCGGGACCCCCTACCCGAGATCCACCTGTTTTGACACCGACAACAACCCCTACCTTTTATTTTCGTGTTCTTTACTTTCTTGCAAGCTTACCCAAAAACACCTACAAAGTACTTCTAGTTTCATACTTGTTCTAGGTAAAGCGAACGTCAAGCGTGCGTAGAGTTGTATCGGTGGTCGATAGAACTTGAGGGAATATTTATTCTACCTTTAGCTCCTCGTTGGGTTCGACACTCTTACTTATCGAAAGAGGCTACAATTGATCCCCTATACTTGTGGGTTATCAAGACCTTTTTCTGGCGCCGTTGCCGGGGAGCAATAGCGTGGGGTGAATATTCTCGTGTGTGCTTGTTTGCTTTATCACTAAGTAATTTTTATTTGCTGTTCTTGGTTGTTTTCTATCTTTAGTCATGGGTAGGAAACGCAAAATACCAAAAAAAATAGTTGTACCAACTGAACCAATGGTTGCAGAACCACTCAAAATCTATCACACTGCTGAACCTCATTACTTGGATCATCTTTGATCCCTATGTGCTCGTGCCGAAACCCCGACTAGCTTAGTTGAGGGCAAATCTTTAGATGAGCATGCTTGTTATGTGCGACACCGTATATCTGAAAAAGGGAAACTATTATGGGGTCAAATTCAACATTTGCAATGCTATGCTTGGAATTTATGTGAAATATATGATTTTACTTGTTGCTCTAAAAACCCTAAGAAACACCTTCCCTACCAATGTGAGTTTATTCATAATGGAATCTTATCTTCATATGCCAAGGGTGTTTAAAATTACTATGATGTTCAACAAATTGAAGAATTTATTGCTTTTAAGGGTGCTTTTGAAATTGATTCTTTGATTGAAAAGTATGATGCTACTCTTTACAAATCTGAAAATTTTGCCATATTTAAATATTGCTATGATAATTATGCTTCTAATGCCTATGTTGAACCATATATTGAGTACTACTCCGCTGTCCAAGAAGAGAGTAATATTTTGCAGGAGTCTACGAAAGAACAAATTGATGAAACTGTGAGCTCATTGGATGAAAAAGATGATGAGGAGAGCGAAGAAGAAAAGGAGGAAGAGCGGATTAGCTACCCGTGCCCACCTTCTAATGAGAGTAACTCTTCAACTCATACATTGTTTAATTTCCCTTCATGCTTACCAAAGGATGATTGCTATGATGATTGTTATGATCCCGTTGATTCTTTTGAAATATCCCTTTTTGATGATGCTTGCTATGCTTGTGACCAAGATGCCAATATAAATTATGCTTATGGAGATGAACTTGCTATAGTTCCTTATGTTAAACATGAAATTGTTTCTATTGCACCCACGCATGATAGTCCTATTATCTTTTTGAGTTCTCCCAACTACACTATATCGGAGAAGTTTGCACTTATTAAGGATTATATTGATGGGTTGCCTTTTACCGTTGCACATGATGATTTTGATAGATATAATATGCATGTGCTTGCTGCTCCTACTTGCAATTATTATGAGAGAGGACTATATCTCCACCTCTCTATGTTTCCAATATGATAAAATTGCAAGAAACTATTTATACTATGCATTGGCCTTTACTATGTGTGCATGAATTGTTCTTTTATGACATGCCGATGCATAGGAAGAGAGTTAGACTTCGTTGTTACATGATATATGTTAATTTGTGCTCACTACTAAATGCTAAATCATTGTTAATTAAAATTGGCTTTGATATACCTTGGGATCCGGGTGGATTCACTACTTGAGCACTATATCCATAGCTTAATGGCTTTAAAGAAAGCGCTGCCAGGGAGACAACCCGGAAGTTTTAGAGAGTCATTTATTCCTGTTGTGTGCTTTTATAAAGTTTAGAAATAAAAATAATGTGCCAAGGTTTGCCTTTAGGATGTTTACATTTGCTTGATAGTTTGTACGGTGCAGGACAGAAACTTTGGCTATAGTGTGCTATTTTACATTTTTAGCTGGAACGTCAAATGGTTCTGATTCTTTTTGTACTGTCTTCCTATAAAATTTTTTATTTTTCCTAATTTTGGTAGAATTTGTAAAGTATCATAAGTATGGTCAATGTTCAAATTGTTATAGACTATTCTGTTTTAGACAGATTCTGTTTTTGATGCATAGTTTGCTTGTTTTGATGAAACTATCAATTTATATTAGTGGATTAAGCCATTAAAAAGTTATATTACAGTAGGCAAAATGCAAAAACAAAATATGAATTGGTTTGCAACAGTACTTAGAGTAGTGATTTGCTTTATTATACTAACGGATCTTACCGAGTTTTCTGTTGAAGTTTTGTGTGGATGAAGTGTTCGATGATTGAGAAGGTCTCGATGTGAGAAGAAGGAAGAGAGGCAAGAGCTCAAGCTTGGGAATGCCCGAGGTACCCCAAGTAAATATTCAAGGAGACTCAGGCGTCTAAGCTTGGGGATGCTGGGGAGGCATCCCCTCTTTCTTCAACAAGTATCAGTATGTTTTCGGATTCGTTTCGTTCATGTGATATGTGCAATCTTGGAGCGTCTTTTGCATTTAGTTTTTATTTTTCTTTTATGCACCATGATGGTATCAGATAGTCCTTGGTTGATTTATAGAATGCTCTTTGCACTTCACTTATATCTTTTGAGTGTGGCTTTATAGAATGCTTCATGTGCTTCACTTATATCATTTGAAGTTTGGATTGCCTGTTCCTCTTTACATAGACAACCGCCATTTGTAGAATGCTCTTTTGCTTCACTTATATTTGTTAGAGCACGGGCACATCTTTTGTAGAAAGAATTAAACTCCCTTGCTTCACTTATATCTACTTAGAGAGATGACAGGAACTGGTCATTCACATGGTTAGTCATAAAATCCTACATAAACTTGTAGATTGTTGAATATGATATGTTTGATTCCTTGCAATAGTTTTGCGATATAAAGATGGTGATATTATAGTCGTGCTAGTTGAGTAATTGTGAAATTGAGAAATACTTTTGTTGAGGTTTGCAAGTCCCGTAGCATGCACGTATGGTGAACCGTTATGTAACGAAGTCGGAGCATGAGGTGTTTATTGATTTTCTTCCTTATGAGTGGAGGTCGGGGACGAGCGATGGTCTTTTCCTACCAATCTATCCCCCTAGGAGCATGCGCGTAGTACTTTGTTTCGATGACTAATAGATCTTTGTAATAAGTATGTGAGTTCTTTATGACTAATGTTGAGTCCATGAATTATACGCACTCTCACCCTTCCATCATTGCTAGCCTCTTCGGTACCATGCATTGCCCTTTCTCACCTCGAGAGTTGGTGCAAACTTCGCCGGTGCATCCATACCCTGTGATACGATATGCTCTATCACACATAAACCTCCTTATATCTTCCTCAAAACAGCCACCATACCTACCTATCATGGCATTTCATAGCCATTCCGAGATATATTGCCATGCAACTTCCATCATCATCATTATATACATGACTTGAGCATTTATTGTCATATTGCTTTGCATGATCGTAAGATAGCTAGCATGATGTTTTCATGGCTTGTCCGTTTTTTGATGTCATTGCTACGCTAGATCATTGCACATCCCGGTACACCGCTGGAGGCATTCATATAGAGTCATATCTTTGTTCTAGTATCGAGTTGTAACCATTGAGTTGTAAATAAATAGAAGTGTGATGATCATCATTAATAGAGCATTGTCCCAAAAAAAGGCCAAATAAAAAAAGGGACAATGCTACTATCCTTTTTCCACACTTGTGCTTCAAAGTAGCACCATGATCTTCATAGTAAAGAGTCTCTCATGTTTTGTCACTTTCATATACTAGTGGGAATTTTTCATTATAGAACTTGGCTTGTATATTCCATCAATGGGCCTCCTCAAGTGCCCTAGGTCTTGGTGAGCAAGCAAGTTGGATGCACACCCACTAGTTTCTTTTGTTGAGCTTTCATACATTTATAGCTCTAGTACATCCGTTCCATGGCAATCCCTACTCCTCACATTGATATCTATTAATGGGCATCTCCATAGCCCGTTGATACGCCTAGTTGATGTGAGACTTTCTCCTTTTTTGTTGTCTCCACATAACCCCCACCATCATATTCTATTCCACCAATAGTGTTATGTCCATGGCTCACGCTCATGTATTGCGTGAAAGTTGAAAAGGTTTGAGAATGTCAAAAGTATGAAACAATTGCTTGGCTTGTCATCGGGGTTGTGCATGATGTGAATGCTTTGTGTGGTGAAGATGGAGCATAGCCAGTGTTACACCCTCGATGCGAATATAGCTCCCACGTGTCGAGGCACGACTTAGAGACATAATCGCATTGAGGGTGTAACAAGTTGGTATCAGAGCCTTCCCCGACCTTAGGAGCCCCATTGCTTGATCGTTCTTAGCGGCCGAGTTGTGTCTAGAAAAATTGTTTTGAGTCATTTAGGAATTATATATCGGAGAGTTTAGGAATTCTTTTTACTTCCCAGTCTCTTCATTGCTCTGGTAAGGCTTCCTGACGTAGAGTTTTGACTCTTCTCTTCTCAAATTTTCACTAAAAATTTTTTAGGATCACGCGGGTATCTTGGAATCGTTCCGATGGTTTTATGACGAGAACATTGTCTTGGTGCCTCCTGTCAGGGGTTTTGTGGAAGTGTCCCGGGGAGTTGAGCTCTGAGATGTTGTCGTCATAATTTTATCGTTGCAATTCTGGAATACCTGAGTTTAGTATGCCGACATCGAAAATCTCTTTTATGCAGTTCGTTGGTGAGATAACCTCGACGCCACCCAGTACTGGGGCGGGAGTTCGGGAGTATTGCCATAACTTGTATAACGGATGCTTTTCGAAGGTTGAGGTAGATAATTTCCGAAGGTTTCTTGGTTATGTGTTGAAGGATGGATACAGCTGGATGTAGGATTTGCTAGATTTGGGTGAGATATTATGCTTCCCCTGTATCCCCAACACCTGATTGCATAACCGGAAAAATTTCAGGAGTTTCATAGGTGGGAATTCAAGTAGCTCTTAGGATATCTTTCTGACGGATATATGATATGAAATTGGGGTTCGACGTCTAGTGGTACGCCTATTCACGGTCGATTTTACAGTGGTCTCGTTGTGTCTTAAAGAGTCCTTGGCTATGCCGACTCGGGGACGCTTCGTATGTCATGTGCACTGCCTTGTACATGATGGTGCTGTACGATCAAGCCCGTGTAGGCCCCACCACGAAAACTTCGGGCGAAATCTCTATCATATGTTTGTTCTGGCTTATTTTGCAAGCCAATCCTTGTTTTGTTTTGAGTTGTGGTATTCGAGTTGCTTCGAAGTCAAGTGTTGATTCCATACCTTTTTGAAACGGTGTTCTCATACTTCGATGTGAATACTAATCCTTCTTGATCATCGAGATTGTGCTGTCAATCCTTTTTAACCGGTGTGCTCCTCCTCAAGTGGATCCAATCATTTCAACATCCACAAGATCAAGTATCAGTTCCTCTAAAACGGTGTTCGTTTCATCCATTCCAAATTGTCTTTGTTTTTCCCACCCTCCCTGCCTTTGTTTTTCTCCAAGGATTTAGATTTCTTATCCAAGTATCCTTTATTGATGGAAAGCATCTCCATTCCTTTTTCGTCAATTTTCTTATCCGGTGATGCTCATGAAGATGCTAACGAAGTTTCTAGTTCATCATTCTTCAGTCTTTTTCTTCTCCGGTGGAACCAATTCAAGCTTTCGGTGTTGATCATATCTTTCTCCTCGTTCCAAATACATTCTCATACCGGTGCACCTCATAATCTTTCACCGCTCGCTATTCTATTGTTCCGGAGTGCTCAAGATATCTCAGAAGATTCCTGTTTCCACTCTGCTTTCGTTCAAGATCTTTCGAGTATGTCTCTTTATTCAAGCCATTTAATTCAACCGATGCATCTCTCTTTTCAAGTAATCATTTCAACGGTGTATCTTTTGAGTGGGCCCTAACCCACAGGTCTTTCCCAGGATCTTACCTGACTCTTCTAATTTCTACCGGAGTTTTTCTCAAATCCATTTCGAAGCTTGACGTAAGAATGAATTATCATCAGTCAAATGTCTTTCTCCAAGATCTTTCATTTCTTTTCATCATTGGTTCAACCTCTTTGTTTTCATTCTTCCAGAGTGTCTAAATAATTCATGGTGGTGTTTCTCGTTGTCATTCTCATCATTTGAAGACCGAAGGAGAGTTTCTCTTTAATCTTGCTCCATTCTCTTCAAGATTCGTGATGCTAGCTTGTTGCCATCCTCTCGTAATTGTTTTGATCGTGAAAAAATTCTTTTCACCCTTCCGGAGCAATTTAAGAGTCTTCTCAGTTTGTTATCCGGAGTTCACCAATTCAGGGTTATTCATTCTCAGTTTTCAGCTCTCGTTCTCCAAATCTTACCGGTGCATCGATCATATATCCTCTAATCAGTGCATGATCTCTTCGTTCTCATGTATCTAAATCCTCTCAGGCATCTTCGTTCATTTTCATAATTATTTCTGGTGTTTCTTTATCCTTACTTCGTTCAGTTCCAGTTCTTACGGTGGTTTGTGCAAGATTCCTATTCTTTCGTATCATATCAATTCATTCGTTGTTTCGATCCTACCGGTGGTTCGTTGAAGACTTTCCCAAGCTTGCGCTATATCTCTCTTAATGCTCTCTACAAGAATAAGTAGTGTGCCAAATCCATTGTTTGTCATTAATTTAATTGGTGAAGGATACGCATAACGTAATTCTTATTTTTGTTCATCCAAGTGATTAATTCTTTATTCCGGAGCCTCATCAAAATTCTTGGGTTCAATTGTTTCATCTTTTCTTTCCCGGAGTTCCAAGCTCTAATTATCACAGAGATCCATCTAAATCATTGCAAGGATTCACCTTGTGTTTTCAATTCTCTTTCTTTTCATTCCTTTGTTTACCGGAGTTCTTCATGGAGGTTCTACATGATGGTTCATCAAGGATTTAATTCATTCTCAAAGTGTTCATCGAGATTCTCTGCTAAGAGGCTCAAGCTTTCTTCATATTGTAATCCGGAGTGCAGTTCTTTCTTCCGTATCATTGGAGGTGGTATCATGTCATTCTTGATAATTTGAGTTCATGTTTTCTCGATTCACATGTTATTAAGAATGAGGTATTTAAAATTCATCAATCTTGCAATTGGAGTTATCTTGGATTATACTTCACCTAAAGCCTTCCCTATGGCTTGTTGCTATCTATGTTGTTTATAAAGGACCCAAGTTCTTCTTTATCCTCTCGGTGAAATAGTTTCTCGTCTTCTTGTTCTTGTCAATCCAATCTTGTTTGGCAGGTTGTCACCTCATAATTTGAGTTGTATTCCATAAGACCATATCAAGCTTATTATTTCCGTTGTCGGTTTTCACAACAACTCCGTTCGACCCTTCTCCTAAGGATGCCTTCTCAAGCTCTTTTGTGGCAGAAGTTGGCATTTTCTTCTCCATTCCCCTATCTCAACTATCTATCTTCTATTCTTTTGTTCCGGAGGCATTGTGATGTTTCTCTCTTCTACCCATCTTCTTGTTTTGTCATGATAGTATTCTTTTCTTTGCTTATCCATTCAACCGGAGTGTCGTGTTTTCTTTCGGACTCTCTCATCTTATCAAATTTTGCATCCCTTCTCAACCGGAGTGCTTTCCAAATTATATCAGTCTTATTCCTTCTCTATGTTGTCTTAACCGGAGTGTTTTTCTATATATATATATCTTCCCTTCAACCTCAAGGTTTTCGCAATGCTCTTTGTCCCTCGTTTCTAATGGAGTGTTTTCGACCCAGTTCACCTTCCTTGTATTCTTTTCTCGAATTTGGTCAACCTTGCAAGGTTCTTGGTTTCACTCATTTGTCAAAGAAGCAACTTAGTTTCCCTCTTCTCTTTCTCCTCCGTTTTCCCTCCGGTGCCATTCTAGATCTCGGGACGAGATCCTCTCGTAGTGGTGGAGTGTTGTAACGCCCCGAGACCGATGTGCCAGCTGTCGTTCAGTTATTGGCTGGTGTTGCCTTGTCATTGCTTGCGTGTCATGCATTGCATATCATGTCATCATGTGCATTTCATTTGCATACGTGTTCGTCTCATGCGTCCGAGCATTTTCCCCGTTGTCCGTTTTGCAATCCGGCGCTTCGTTCTCCTCTGGTGGTAATTTCTACCTTTCTTTTGTGTGTGGGGATTAAACATTTCCGGATTGGACCGAGTCTTGCCAAGCGGCCTTGGTTTACTACCGGTACACCGCCTGTCAAGTTTTGTACCATTTGGACTTCGTTTGATACTCCAACGGTTAACCGAGGGACCAAAACCCACCTAACTCTGCTCCATCATCTAGAGTGTTCGATCACGATCGCGTGGCCGAAAACCGCACCTCATTTGAACTCTCCTAGCTTCCTCTACCTATAAATATGTGTCTCCCTCCGAAATCCTCGCGCAGATCTAACCCTAGCTTCTTCCCACTCCGCCGCCGGACATGTCCGTGCCCGCCGGACGCGTCCAGCCTCCACCTCACTCCACCCAATCAGAAGCCGCCACGTCACCCCGCCGCCGCTCCCCCTCCAATCAGACACCGCCACCTCAGCCTGCGCGCCGCCCCACTTCGCCGCCGGCCCGCGGGGCCCAGATCTGGCCCGCGCGGGCCCATCTCCTCGCGCCGCCGCCCGGGAGGCGCCTCCTTCGTCCTCCTGTCCGCCGGCGCCCGCCGCCCCGCTCTGCCACCGACTGGCACCGCCATCGCCGGCCGCCGTCGAGCACTCATGCCGCCGCGCCATAGCAACCGTCTTTGTATCCCCGCCGCCGTCTCGGACTCCTCCGGCCTCGATCCGAGCCCGAGGAGGACCGCCACCGCCGCCTGTTTTCAGATCCGGCGCCGCCCGCCGCGGCTCCGGCCATCCCCGTCGCCGGATCGAGCCACCACCGCTGCCCCCCTGCCTCCCTCGATCCAGGCGGGATCGAGGAGGAGAACGCCCAGCGCCTCGTGGGCCCTGTCAGCTTCCCAGCCCAGGGCAGCTCCGCATCAGGCCCAGCCGGCCGCCTCGGCCTGCCTCTTCCTCCGACCGGGCCGAGGCCCACTGGGTGAGCCACACCCGCAGCGCCCCTCCTCTCGTTTTTTTTCCTTCTTCTGTTGGGCCTGCCCCAGATGCGGCCCGTGCCATGTTTTTCCCAGTTCTACGAATTTAGCTATTTTTCCGGAGATTGCCAGTTTTACAGATTAGACCCTCATGTTCATGCATATAAAAACTCACTAACCGTGCATCGGATTAAAATGTTTTATATATGAAACTTGCTCAGAATTTTGTGTAGGTTAATAATATCCAACTTTCGTCTATGTTCAAAATGTTTAAAATGTTGTTTGCATTAATTTGCTCCTATGCCATGTTAAAATGATTTAATTCATAACTAAATAACCGTAGCTCCGTTTTTAATAATCTTTATATGCAAATGGGGTAGAAAAATGCCTAGTTTAACATGGTGGCTTCATTTTGCATGTTTAACAACTCTAAAATAATGTTTAGGGCAGAACAGTACCAAACCTTAAATTATGCATATGAGGATTTTCCGGAATGGTTGTTCATTGCTTCCGGCCTCATCGAAACTTGCCTAGATAGGTAGTTTTGTTGTGCTTCACCTCTTGCCATGTTAATCAACATTTAATATTGTTGGGGTACATAAACGAGAGAGAACTAAATAATTGATGTGGTGTTTTGTCAATATGCATCCCGATGCATATTGAGCTCCACTTAATTTGTAGGAGTGCTTGTGCACTTTGCCATGCCATGCATACTTAAACCGGACATGCATCATTCTCGATTGTGCATCATGCCATGTCTATGTGGTGGTTGTTTACTATGTTGTGTGCTTCTTTCCGGTGTTTGCTTCTTCGGGTTGGTTCCGGTAACGTCGTGTTGTGAGGACTGTTCGACTACGTCCGTTTGTCTTCTTCAAGGACTCGTTCTTCTTCCTTGCGTGATTTCAGGCAAGATGATCATACCCTCGAAATCACTACTATCTTTGCTATTCTAGTTTGCTCGCTCTTGCTATGCCAATGCTACGATGCCTACCTTTTGCTTGTCAGCCTCCCCATTGCCATGTCAAACCTCTAACCCACCATGTCCTAGCAAACCGTTGATTGGCTATGTTACCGCTTTGCTCAGCCCCTCTTATACCGTTGTTAGTTGCAGGTGAAGATTGAAGTTTGTTCCTTGTTGGAACATGGAGATGTTGTTCCTTGTTGGAACATTGTTTACTTGTTGGGATATCACTATATATCTTATTTAATTAATGCATCTATATACTTGGTAAAGGGTGGAAGGCTCGGCCTTATGCCTGGTGTTTTGTTCCACTCTTGCCGCCCTAGTTTCCGTCATATCGGTGTTATGTTCCCGGATTTTGCGTTCCTCACGCGGTTGGGCTATAATGGGAACCCCTTGATAGTTCGCCTTAAGTAAAGCTCTTCCAGCAATGCCCAACATTGGTTTCACCATTTGCCACCTAGCCTTTTCTTTTCCCTTGGGGGTCGCGCGCCCAAGGGTCATCATTATTTTAAACCCCCGGGCCAGTGCTCCTCTGAGTGTTGGTCCAACTTGTCAGCCGCCGGTGGCCACCAGGGGCAACTCTGGGCTGGCCTACCGGAAGTTTAGACAATCCGGTGTGCCCTGAGAAAGAGATATGTGCAGCTCCTATCGGGATTTGTCGGCACATTCGGGTAGTGTTGCTGGTTTAGTTTTACCCTGTCGAAATGTCTTGTTGTACCGGGATACCGAGTCTGATCGGAACATCTCGGGTGGAGGTCTATTCCTTCGTTGACCGTGAGAGCTTGTTATGGGCTAAGTTGGGACACCCCTGCAGGGATTTGAACTTTCGAAAGCCATGCCTGCGGTTATGGGAAGATGGGAATTTGTTAACGTCCGGTTGTAGAAAACCTAAAGTCGACCTTAATTAAAATGAATCAACAACGTGTGTAACCGTGATGGTCTCTTTCCGGCGGAGTCCGGGAAGTGAACATGGTTGTTGGAGTTATGCTTGACGTAGGTAGTCCAGGATCACTTCTTGATCATACTTATATCGACCGTGCTTTGCCTTCTCTTCTCACTCTCTTTTGCGAATAGGTTAGCCACCATACATGCTAGTCGCTTGCTGCAGCTCCACCTCATACCTTTACCTTACCCATAAGCTTAAATAGTCTTGATCGTGAGGGTGCGAGATTGCTGAGTCCCTGTGGCTCACAGATACTTCCAAAACTAGCTTGCAGGTGCCTAGTTGGGGTCGATGAAGATCTTGTCCTTTGTGTTGTTTCTTTCTAGTCGATCAGTAGTGGAGCCCAGTTGGGGTCGATCGGGGACCTTTGTCGCATTTGGGGTTCTTCTTTTATTTTGGTTCCGTAGTCGGACCATGAGTGTATTGATTGATGTAATGTTTATTCATGTAATTGTGTGAAGTGGCGATTGTAAGCCAACTATGTATCTCTTTCCCTTATGTATTACATGGGTTGTGTGAAGATTACCTCACTTGCGACATATGCCTTCAATGCGATTATGTCTCTAAGTCGTGCCTCGACACGTGGGAGCTATAGTCGCATCGAGGGTGTTACAGCCAGACTATATGATTTTCTAGGGATCAGCTTTCTTTAGCTATGTTATTTCAATAAGACATAATTGCTTGGTTGGTATGCTTGAAATATTATTGTCTTTATGTCAAAGGATAGACTATTGCTTTGAATCACTCGTGTCTTAATATTCATGCCATAATTAGACATATGATCAAGATTATGCTAGGTAGCATTCCACATCAAAAATTATCTTTTTTATCATTTACCTACTCGAGGATGAGTAGGAATTAAGCTTGGGGATGCTGATACGTCTCCGTCGTATCTATAATTTTTGATTGTTCCATGCCAATATTATTCAACTTTCATATACTTTTGGCAACTTTTTATACTATTTTTGGGACTAACATATTGATCCAGTGCCCAGTGCCAGTTCCTGTTTGTTGCATGTTTTTTGTTTCACAAAATATCCATATCAAACAGAGTCCAAACGGAATAAAAACTGACGGAGATTTTTTTTGGAATATATATGATTTTTGGGAAGAAGAATCCATGCGAGACGATGCTCGAGGGGCCCACGAGGTAGGGGGGCATGCCCTGGGGAGGCAAGCGCGCCCCTGACCCTCGTGGCCACCCCGTAAGGCGGTTGATGCCCTTCTTTCACCGAAAGAAATAAACTATCCGGATAGAGATCGTGTTAAAATTTCAGCCCAATCGAAGCTACGGATCTCCGGGAATATAAGAAACGGTGAAAGGGAAGAATTTGGGAACGCAGAAACAGAGAGAGACAGAGAGACAGATCCAATCTCGGAGGGGCTCTCGCCCCTCCCATGCCATGGGAGCCAAGGAAGAAGAAGAAGGGGGCCCTCCCCCCTGCTTCCGGTGGTGCCGGAGTGCCACCGGGGGCCATCATCATCACCGTCATCTTCACCAACAACTTCACCGCCATCATCACCAACTCTTCCCTCCTCTATGCAGCGGTGTAACCTCTCTCTTACCCGCTGTAATCTCTACTTAAACATGGTGCTCAACGCTATATATTATTTCCCAATGATGTATGGCTATCCTATGATGTTTGAGTAGATCTGTTTTGTCCTAATGGCTATTTGATGATCGTGACTGGTTTGAGTTGTATGTTTTATTATTGGTGCTGTCCTATGGTGCTCTCCGTGTCGCGCAAGCGTGAGGGGTTCCCACTGTAGGGTTTGCAATATGCTTATGATTTGCTTATGGTGGGTGGCGTGAGTGACAGAAGCACAGACCCGAGTAAGTAGGTTGTTTGCGTATGGGATAAAGGGGACTTGATACTTTAATGCTACGGTTGGGTTTTACCTTAATGAATCTTTAGTAGTTGCGGATGCTTGCTAGAGTTCCAATCATAAGTGCATATGATCCAAGTAGAGAAAGTATGTTAGCTTATGCCTCTCCCTCAAATAAAATTGCAATAATGATTATCGGTCTAGTTACCGATTGCCTAGGGACAAACAACTTTCTTGTTGACAAAAGCTCTCTACTAAACCTAATTCAGTTGTGTCTTTATCTAAACAGCCCCTAGCTTTTATTTTCGTGTTCTTTACTTTCTTGCAAGCTTACCCAAAAACACCTACAAAGTACTTCTAGTTTCATACTTGTTCTAGGTAAAGAGAATGTCAAGCGTGCGTAGAGTTGTATCGGTGGTCGATAGAACTTGAGGGAATATTTGTTCTACCTTTAGCTCCTCGTTGGGTTCAACACTCTTACTTATCAAAAGAGGCTACAATTGATCCCCTATACTTGTGGGTTATCACGGAGCGCACTGTGCTCGTCGCCACCCTCTTGATCCTGTGCTCGTCTCCACCCGCCCATAGTGGCTGCGTGACCTCCGTCGCCTTCTCCCCCTCTCACTGACGCCGCTCGTCGCCGGGCACCATGGACAGGTGTGCACTGGCGGAGCCCGAAGCACCCTCGTCGCTCACCTATATATAGAGCCCTCCCCAGCCTCCTCGAGCACCAGCCAACACTCACACACACCCCATGATCGAGTAGGAAGCCGGAGCCCGACCGGGCAGGCCTCGGGCCACCGTCCCCGAGCTCAAGCTCACCGGCGATCCCCTCTGGTCGCTGCGGTAGCTCTAGCTCCTTCCAGGCCTGGGTGACCCCTCCAAGGCCTCCGCCTCTCTCCGGTGAGGCCGTCCCGCCCGCTTGGAGCACCTGGAGTGACCTCTGCTCGCCGTCTTCCTCAACTCCGGCGACCTCCATGTTCTACCTCCGCTTGCGAGGTTGATTTCGACGCCGTCCAACCTCCCCTAGCTACGCTACGAGTACGGGCAGGTGCGCCTTAATCCCCACTTGCCATCCCTCCCTCTCGTTTGGGCCAAGGAGCCCTCGTCGACGACGAGAGCTCCGGCGAAGCCGCGGCCCCCTCTGTTTCCCTCTCCCTCTTTCCCCACCTGACTAGCAGGGCCCGCTAGTCATCCACTCAGTACGCTCGTGAAGCGGTACGAGTGGTGGCGCCCCTGGGCTTTACGCCTTTGACGTCACCCCCCAGTCTATTTCGAATTCATTTGAATTTACATAACACTTCAAATAGTCATAACTCTTCAACCATAAGTCCAAATGAATTGATTCTTTTTGCATTGTGTTCTTTGATAAGAAATCTAGCAGCTCACCAAAGATGAGATTTTTCTAAGCTGTCTAGAATTTTTGGTGATTTTCAGAAGTGTTCTTGATATTTTCTTGTTGTGTTTAAAACCATTTTCAGAAGGTGAAGCTTGTCTTGAGGATCACCAGGAGGCTTGTGAACCTCATCTGCACTAAGGCAAGCCACAACAACATTTTCATGGTGCCATTTCAATATTTGTGATTTTCTTACTTGAATGAAAGGATTAATCCATGCATTTAAATGATTATGGAGTTATTTATATTCTGTTAAATATTGGTTAGTTGTTATGCTTGAGTTACATAATGGTTGAAACTAGTTTAGTGGATAAACCAAGTTAAGATTTATTTGAGGTGATGTTAGAAATAATTTTTTATGTATGTTAGCAATTATTTAATATGTTTTTTCCCTCTTAGATTGATAAAAAGTTGTTAGAAAATGTTTTGTTAAATACTTGTTTAATCATATTATTTGTCTTACAGAATGTTTGAACCAAACTTAGTGATAAAGAAAGTAAGATTTGTTGATAATGAAATCTTTTTGACAAGCATATTAGAAATTTATCAGAGTAACTTTCTTGCATAAGAAGTTAATAAAACTTGTGGCAAAATATTTTGGTTTTGTGAGTCATTTGAGCAAGTAGAGTAAATTGAGTTGTTGACGTTATGCTTGGTGTGTATAAGGATGACATCGGTCATTTTTATCATTATATGATGCATGTCTTTTTTTGCATTTCATGGCATGCTATGACACCGGTCATTTTTTTAGTTAAACTTGAATATAACTCAACTTGAATATACCATTGACTGGGTCATGGTGCCGCTGAATCGAGTATCTTTCCAGTGCAACCACATTTTCCTTTGTGGGAAGGCCTTGATTCGGTCCATTGACACAGCCTCTGGTTGGTGCCTCCATCTAGGGAAGGTTATGTCATGCTTGCCCCGGCCCGGTGAGCAGACATAATCTTGTGTGCTCGTTGATGATATTATGGTACCGAGTCCTCGAGTGGGAGTGTCCCTGATTGGGAGTGTTTTGACCACGACGGTGGTCGGGGTGTCTTTGGTAGACAGGGGGCCACCCAGGACTAGCCCGTTGGGGGGGTTTGGGTCGGAGTGGCCGGGAGAGTGCTGTGGCAATGAGGGGTTTTGTCGGAATGCCGTTGGTCCACCCGAATGGGAGTGCGAGGCCATGGGTTCCGTGGTGTGGGTAAAGTGTGCTACCTCTGCAGAGTGTGTAATCTATCGATAGACGAGTCCACAGTTATGGACACCTCGTAGTAGGTCCCACCATGAGTCAATGTTTAATAAAAATTGCACACTAAGTCATGAACTTTGCATTGTTGATGGATGGTAGAAAGGCCATCGAGGCATTTGGGACCAAATGATGGTCGTGGTTGTGATCGCCGTAAGGATCACGAGTTGTTCTTGAGAAAGACCACTTCGGTGGTGTGTTCTAACCACTTTGGTGGTGTGTTCTGACCACTTTGGTGGTGTGTTTGTGATCTGACCACTTTGGTGGTGTGTTTGTGATCCAGAGATGATCACAGTTGGTAAGCTGTCCCGAGGGACGTTCGAGCATGAGCACAACATCTTGGCATATAGTGTTGCACTTTTAATAATTGGTTAAATATCATGATATTGTTTGTCATTATGATGATGCCTGTTGTGAGCTTGCAAGTACATTCAATGTACTGACCTGGCGTGTCATGCCAGATTTCAGGAAAGTATCATTGGAGGAGAGCGTTGTCCGAGTCTAGATCGTGTCCACATTGGTGTCCCTGTGATATGGAGCTTCCGCCACGACGTTATTCCGATGCCATGTAGTTGTTCGGATCGAGGCCCATTTATGTTCACTAAGTAATGTACATATTGTTCGGCCGCACCGAGTGTGCCACTTGGCCTCGACAGCTGTTGTAATGTAACTCTGTTCCGCTAGCATCCATAAAGCGGTTGTTATTCTGTACCAAGATGTTGTGCGTTGCCAGAAGACATGATCTCTGGGCTGGCAATGTATGGTAAACCGGTCGCTCTGAGCCGGGGTGCCACATTTATGTATTCACACATGTACTTAGTTTTCGGTTAATACAATTCTAGTATGAATAATAAACATTTATCATGATACAAGAAAATGTAAATAAGAACTTTATTATTGCCTCTAGGGCATATTTCCTACAGTAGCTTGTTGTGAGAAGCTCTGGTTTGTGAGATGCTTATACGCAAACTTGCGCCAAATGGGACAAAATTTTTACCATGGCATGTTAATGCTGCTTCCATGATAGCATGCCAAGTTTCATGAATTTCAGATGAGTTTTGGATTTACTAGAATTTAAAAACCAGGTATCTCAATGTTTACGGCCGAGTGACGGTGGCAGGGTGTTTGAAATTTATTACCATTTCTTGCATGGGACCTAAGCATGCAACCAAGGACACATATTTTATTTTTCAACCAGTTTATATGAACTCGAGAATGTGCATGTAGTTCAAATTTGAATTATGGCATAAAATGCCTGGGAAACACAGTTAATGTATAAAAATGTCCAAACAAACCCCGAAAAATTCTAAACTTAAACACAACACTCCTGTTGTTCTATGTTGACAGTCGAAATTTTTTGAAAGCAATAAGAGGCAACAGATATCATTTCGTCCCCAAAGGTGGCATGTTCCCTACCGAAACCATCACGCTTGTTGTGAGAAGCTCTGGTTTGTGAGAAGCTTATACCCAAACCTGCCCCAAATGGGACAATTTTTTTACCACGGCATGTTGATGCCGCTCCATGATAGCATGCCAAGTTTCATGAATTTCAAACGAGTTTTGGATTTACTAGAATTTAAAAACCAGATATCTCAATGTTTGCAGCCGAGTGACGGGGGCAAGGTGTGTGACATTCATTCCCATTTCTTGCATGGGACCCAAGCATGCAACCAAGGACACATATTTGATTTTTAAACCCGTTTATATGCACTGGAGCATGTGCATGTAGTTCAAATTAGAATTATGCACCTGAAATGCCTATAAAACCAAGTTAATGTATAAAAACGTCCAAACAAACCCTGAATAATTCCAATTTTTTTGATGACACACCTATAGTTGCGTGTTCACTGCAGATAAAAGTTCTAGCAATTCAAACACTATCCTTTGTAGATGTGACCCCATTACGTAATTCAAATCAAAACGATAAATCAAGTAGATCGCACATAGTTTATTATCACCAACTGTGTGAGATGCGACACAGAATATCTTGGAGCACCGTTGGTGTATAGTACACCTATGGCTTACGCAAGAAGGTGCGTCAGCTACTGAAGATACAAGATTGAAGACTTCATCCCGTGTCCGGATGGGACTTTCCTTGGTGTGGAAGGCAAGCTTGGCAATACGGATATGTAGATATCCTCCCTTGTAACCAACTCTGGGTAACCCTAGCCCTCTCCGGTGTCTATATAAACCGGAGGGTTTAGTCCGTAGGACAACATACAATCATACCATAGGCTAGCTTCTAGGGTTTAGCCTCTACGATATCGTGGTAGATCAACTCTTGCAATACTCATATCATCAAGAACAATCAAGCAGGACGTAGGGTATTACCTCCATCAAGAGGGCCTGAACCTGGGTAAACATCGTATCCCCTGCCTCCTATTACCATCTGCCTTAGACGCACAGTTCGGGACCCCCTACCCGAGATCCGCCGGTTTTGACACCGACATTGGTGCTTTCATTGACAGTTCCATTGTGACATCACCATAAGGTTTGATGGCTCCTTCGATCATCAGTAACGATGCGGCCCAGGCTGAGGTTTTCCTCCCCGGACAGATCTTTGTATTCAGCGGCTTCGCATTGCGGGCCAATTCGCTTGGCCATCTGGAGCTGATCGAGAGCTGTGCCCCTGGCCATCAGGTCAGGTTCGGAAACTTAAACTACACTGTCGACATCTGTGGAGACTTGATCTTCGACGAATTCGAGCCCATGTCAGATGCGCCGCAGAATCACGACGAGCATGACGTAACTCTGTCGTCGGATAGTGTTCGGGAGATCGCATCTGCAATCACCCCGGCCTTCAATCTGGAGCAAATAGTGCCATCCAAGGACGGAGGGATAGGCCCCACCATGGAGGCCGCACTCTCAGTGGCGATGGAGCCAGATACTGACTTCACCCCTTGTGAGAGCCATGTCGCCGAACCACTGGACTTGTCTCCAGCCACGGACTCCGAGCCGCCTGCATCCGTTCCTATCGAATCCGACCGGGCACCGATCATGGAGTTCACCTCCGTGGATATCTTTCAGCACTCGCCTTTCGGCGATGTGCTAAACTCATTAAAGTCTCTCTCCTTGTCAGGAGAACCTTAGCCAAACTATGTCCGGCTAGATTGGGATGAGGACGACGAAGAAATTCGCTGCCCGCCCACCACCCACTTAGTAGCCACTGTCGACGACTTAACCGACATGATCAATTTCGACTCCGAAGACATCGACGGCATGGACGAAGATGCAGGAGACGAACAGGAACTAGCGCCCACTTCATCACATGACATATACATGGTGGATACACCCAAAGAAGCCAATGGCGAAGAGACAGCGGAGGATGGCCCCTCCAAGAAGCAACCCAAGGGCCGATGTCAGCGGTGCCGCTCTAAGTCCCGCCATAGCAAAAACAACGATAACAGTGCAAGAGAAAATAACACTCTAGTCGACTTCAGAGGAAACGACGACCACATTACCTCGCCAGCAGAGCACGATGAAGCTGCAAACAGCGAACTTAGTACGGATCCAACGTTCGAACACGGCGACGCCGAGGATAAACCTCATCAAACCCCCTCTGGGGAGGAAAACAGTCCGGACGAAGATGCACACATCATCCCGGAAACGCACTTGGAGCAAGAAAACCTCCGCAGAAGGCTTATCTCCACAGCGAGGAGTCTAAAGAAGCAGAAGCAAAGGCTTAAGGCCGCACAAAATACGCTCAACAGCAGGTGGAACAAAGTGCTCGGCAACGAAGAAAACTATGGTGGAAGCTACCACACAAAGAGCTATCCAAAGCGCAAGCTATTACCCAAATTCGACGATGAGGCCTTAAAGCCCACACAGCCGAAAAACGAAACGGCCAACCGGCCGAAACAACAACCTTGTGACCGCGATAGAGTGGCTAACAAGGTCGCACACAAGTCAACACATGACATACGTGAGGACTTGCGCCAAAAATCTGGTACAACCAGATCCATATATGGATCTAGTAAGCGCGCTCCGGCACAAAATCAAAACTGAATACTACAACCGTCCAAATGCCATGGTACATCCAAATACAGGGGTGCCGCACACCCCCTATGTTTCACCGATGAGGTGCTGGACCACAAATTCCCAGAGGGATTCAAACCAGTGAACATAGAGGCGTATGACGAGACCAAAGACCCTGGGGTCTGGATTGAGGACTTTATCCTCCATATCCATATGGCTCGTGGAGACGATCTCCACGCCATTAAATACTTGCCCCTCAAGCTTAAAGAACCAGCTCGGAACTGGTCGAAAAGCCTCCCCGAAAACTCAATTGGAAGTTGGGAGGAGCTCGAGGACGCTTTTCAGGCTAATTTTCAAGGGACGTATGTCTGACCTCCGAATGCAGACGATTTAAGTCATATAATTCAACAGCCCAGAGAGTCAACCCGAAAGCTTTGGAACAGGTTTCTCACTAAGAAGAACCAAATCGTCGACTGTCCGGACGCCGAAGCCCTAGCAGCTTTCAAACATAGCGTCCGAGACGAATGGCTCGCCAGACACCTCGGCCAAGAAAAACCGAGAACAATGGCAGCCCTGACAAGCCTCATGGCCCGCTTTTGCGCGGGTGAAGATAGCTGGTTAACCCGTAGTAGCACCAGCGACCTAAGAAAATCCTAAGTCAGGGATGGCAACGGAAAACCACGGCGCAATAAAAACAAGCGTCGAAATAAAGAAGATAGCCCAGATAATACGGCGGTAAACGCCGGATTCAGGGGCTCTCGGCCTGGTCAACGGAAAAAGCCTTTCAAAGGCAACAGAGAGGGACCGTCTGCCTAAACAGGATTCTTGACAAACTATGTCAGATTCATGGCACCCCCGATAAACCTGCGAATCACACCCATAGAGAATGCTGGGTCTTCAAGCAGGCCGGTAAGCTATACGCCGAACACAAAGGGGGGAGACACAAAGCGAAGACGAGGATGAACCCCGTCAGCAAAACACTGGAGGACAGAATAAATTCCCACCAGAGGTTAAAACAGTAAACATGATCCATGTGACGAAGAGGAGAAGAAAACATGCACTCCGAGACACACGGGCCATAGAGCCCGTCGCCCCTAGGTCCAACCACTTGTCGGCCTACCCGATCACTTTTGATCGCGGGGATCACGCGACAAGCATCCGACACGAAGGATTGGCTGCCTTGGTGTTAGACCCAATAATACATGGATACCATCTCACACGAGTCCTCATGGACGCCGGCAGTAGTCTAAATCTGATATATCACGACACAGTCCGCAAAATGGGGATAGACCCGACACAAATAAGCCATAGTAATACTACCTTCAAGGGAATAATACCAGGCCCAGAGGCCCGCTGTACGGGCTCTCTATTACTAGAGGTTGTATTCGACTCTTCATACAACTTCCGAAGCAAAAGGTTAACTTTCTACATCGCTCCATTCCGATGTGGCTAGCAAGCACTACTCGAAAGAGCGGCTTTTGCTCATTTCAATGCAATACCGCATTACGCTTCTCTCAAGCTCAAGATTCCCAGTCCAAGGGGCACCATCACAATTAGCGGAAATACTGAGCGTTCTCTACGCGCGGAAGAATGTGCGGCGGCTTTAACAGCCGAGCACTAGACGGCCTCACCAACCAGAAAAAATGACAGGTCGTCAAGACCACGGACACGGTTAGACGAGTCCGGTGCACCATTACATATACATGAGATTGGTTTAATGGTCAAACCCTCCTAGACGGTACCAGGGGCTTCCCGCGTGTAATCAGGGCTAGTCCGGCTCAACTTGACTTATCTTGAATTTGAATGGTTTATTGATAATAACCAATTTTTTTGGCACGACAACTTTCACCTAAGTTCTTCTATTTTACAGATGACAATCGTGCTACACCCGTCCAGGACACGGCACAACAGAGACACGGGCGCAGTCGTGCAGCAGGTACCCGCGGAAAGGTTTCTTTTCAGATTAAGACCCAGCGTAAACCTTTTTTACTGTCTCTTGTTGTTCACATCCTATGGATACTCAATACAACCGAGAAGGATGCGGACGTTATTGGCATGTGGCCACGTTAGGATATTGCTCGTACCTAGACACTCGGGGTTTATTATTAAGGGCATTGTCCAGCCCACCACATGTTATAAAGACCGAATACCTTAGGGAGTGTTCGGCATCGCGAGTTTGGCCTTATATGCATCAGCTCTGAATCATGTCTTTAGTCAAATGTTGGGTTTGCCCGGCTCCCATGTTTTGGTACCTTACATTCTGCTATATCGGCTAAGGTAGCACTGGGAGAACTACTGTGATTGTGCCCTGGTTCATCCGGATGAGCACCTCAGTAGAGAAAGCCGAAAACTGACTGTCATGATAAAGCACGAGACTGGTCAACCACTCGATGACTTAGCGGAATCTTCAGGATTCCTCCGCATTAACGAAGGGCCGTTTCCCGGTCATGTATGTACGCGCCCCGTATTCGGACGAGCGCAGAAGTACTAGGGGCTATATAGTAGCCCCACCGTCGAACTCCTATGGCTAAGTGAAAGTGTTAAAGCAATATAGTCTAATTGCCTCGTTCGCTGCGCTACCGCCTCCTTAATGGACCAAGACGTTGGATCAAGTGTGAATACGCGTTTTTTGCGAACACCCCCGAATTATATGCGTGGGGGCTGAAGCTGACGACTGCAAACTTTCAGGTTATATACACATATACATATACGGCCGCACAGGAGGCACCATAATACTTTCAGGCAAAAGTATAAACACACCTTTATAACTCAATAAAACATTGTTTTTACAATGGGAATACATGTCACTAGAACATAATATTTTTGGAGCACTGAGCCTCTATCGAACGAGCGCACTCAAGGACCTCTTCAAAGTAGTGCTCGGCAGCCACTCGGCTCACGGCCGAACCCTGTGTTGCAATAGTGGTGTAGCGACCAGACCTCAAACAGTCTGATCTCTATGCTCCGGTGTCATCCCTGGATCAGTAATGCTGACACCACACAGTACTCGGAGGATTTATAGCAGAGTAGCAATCACACACTTATTACATCGAGTGTCTCAAAAGAGAACTTATTACAATAAATATGGCTTAAGGCCATCTAATAACGATAACAGCGGAAGGCTTGGAAGATAACTGAGTCCATCAACTCCAACGACATCACTGAGTATAGAACCACGACCTAAAACTCCTTAATCGTCGTCTGAAAAGTCTGCAACATTAACATTGCAGCCCGAAAATGGGTCAGCACATGGAATATGCTGGCAAGGTAACACATAGAGAGTACAGGAATGCAACAGCTATACTATATGCATATTTGGCTGGTGGAAAGCTCTATGGTTACAGTTTTTGTGTAAAGCCAATTTTTCCCTACTTCAAAGGAATAAATTTAATTACTATCATGGTGGTTGTTAAACATTGAGAATGGTTGACAGCATTCTCAATCCCAATTAAGCATCATCATTAACCCATCAATATTAATTTTAGAGTAACATGTTGAGATTCACATGATAATCCAGGTACTAGATACTCAAGATGTCCATCACCGGGGACACGGCAAACCATGATTAGTTTGTTACACTCTGCAGAGGTTTGCGCACTTTTCCCCACAAGACTCGATCGCCTCCGTTGGATTTCTCGCACTACATGGTGTTTGAGAAACGGATGACCGAGACATAGTCTTTCAGAAGCGCTAGCACCTTACGTTCGGGTAGACCGTACCACCTACATCCCCTACATCTACTAGTCTACCCTGTAAGATTTCGCACAACTTAATCAACTATGCCAGAGCCCATAATGGCTTGTGGCTGCACACAGAAGTTTCTAGTATGAATAATCTCATGGTCCCTTTGAGCCTGGGTGGCAGTCCAAAAGAAAACAGGCAAGTCCTGGAATACCCAGGTGCCTCAATCCACCTAGATGTGTGTTTAGATTGCCACCTTAGATAATCCATTAATTAACAATCTCACATCTGTCATGGATATCACTCACCCAATCCACGTCTACTAGCATAGCATGGCATAATAAGCAAACGTAGAAAATAACTCCCAAAGGTTTGATAATAAACAGGTAATAGGTACTACCTCATCTACTTCCCATCCCACAATTTAATTAGATCCTAATCATGCAATGTGTGAGGATTGATCTAATGCAATAAAACTGGGTTGTAGAAAAAGGTATGATCAAAGTGTTACTTGCCTTGCTGATGATCCGCGAAACCTAGAGATTCAAAGTAACACGCGGCGCACTCCGGGTATTCTATCGCAGACAAACAAACAAGCATACAATAAGTACTCATCTAATGCACAGGTAAAACCCAAATAGAAGATCTAACCAGAAATTTCAACTTAAGAACCCTGGTTTGCAAAAGAATCAAATCGAACGAAGCAAAAGAAATCAAACGGCGAAAGAAAACAACTTCGTTCTAGTAATCTGGATCTAAGTCAAATTTTACAGTACCAAAAACTTGTTTAAGTTGATTATTCGGAAAGAGGGTTTCGAGACGAAACTCCAGGCGCTTGAATCGCCTGATTCCGATAAACGAGCGAAAAGTTATACTAAAACGAAAATCGGATCAGAAATCGCGATCAGAAAATAACCGCGGAAAAATCCGACGAAAAAGAAAACGACGAACAGAATTTTTTTTTAAAACGGCATGGATTTCGAGGGCGGGGAACCTCGGGCGACGCGCGGCTCCGGCGGATCGGTGGCTGGCGGCGGCTGGCGCTAGGGTTTGGGGGCTGGGGCGGCTGGGCTCTCGGGCCCCGCGGCGGCGCCTTATAAAGGCCCCGGCCAGGGGAGTCCTGCCCGAGTACGGCCCATAGTCGGTTCCGCTGTTTTTTTTAAATAATTACGCTCGAAAAAAAAGAAATACTAAACGGACTCCAAAAATAACGATGTAAATTTTCCCGGGTTTCTAAAATCAAGCCCAATAAAGTGAACATTTATTTGGGCCCTAAATGCAATTTTGAAAAACGCGCATTTTTCCTAAATTCAAATAAAAATACTGAAAAACTCCGAAATAAATCTTATTTGTATTTTGGGAAAGTCATTTTATTCCCTCTCTCATATTTTTGTAGTAGAAATAATTGATGATAAAATAAATAAAATCAAATGATCCTGTTTACAAAATTTGAGAAAACTCAAATATGTAAAACGAAATCCCCAACTCTCTCCGTGGGTCTTTGAGTTGTTTAGGATTTTCTAGGATCAAAACCAAAAGCAAAATAAAATATGATATGCATGATGATCTAATGTGTAACATTCCAAATTGAATATTTGGGATGTTACAAACCTACCCCCCTTAAGATGAATCTCGCCCTCGAGATTCGGGTTGGCTAGAAAATAGGTGAGGGTGGTCCTTGAGCAAATCTTCCTCTCGCTCCCAGGTGGCTTCATCCTCCGTGTGGTGGCTCCACTGAACTTTGCAAAACTTGATAACCTTGCTGCGAGTGACTCGGCTGGCAAACTCGAGAATCTTGACTGGTATCTCCTTATAGGTCAAATTGTTATCCAACTGAATTGCTTCTAATGGCACTGTGTCTCTCAAAGGTATGTCAGCCATCTCCGCATGACACTTCTTCAACTAAGAAACGTGGAACACATCATGAACTCCTGTCAATCCTTTTGTCAATTCCAACTTGTAGGCCACTTCTCCCATACGCTCCAAAACTCGATATGGCCCTACAAATCGTGGCGCTAACTTCCCCTTAACTCCAAAGCGCATAATCCCTCGAAGTGATGATACTCGAAGATAAGCTCTGTCTCCGACTTCGTAAACTGTCTCTTTGTGTTTAGAATCTGCGTAGCTCTTCTGCCTGGACTGGGCTACCTTGACCCTATCGCGAATCAACTTCACCTTCTGTTCAGACTCTTTAATCAGATCTGGTCCAAACAACTGGCGGTCTCCAACTTCGTCCCATGACAACGGTGTCCTGCACCTCCTTCCGTACAGAGCTTCGAAAGGGGCCATCTTCAAACTGGTCTGATAGCTATTATTGTAAGAGAACTCTGCATATGGCAAATTATCGTCCCAACTAGATCCATAATCTAGCGCACAAGCTCTCAGCATATCCTCCAAAATCTGATTGACTCTCTCGGTCTGTCCATCTATCTGCGGATGAAAAGCTGTACTAAATTCTAGCCTAGTACCCAAAGTCTCATGCAACTGCTTCCAGAACTTTGAGGTAAACTGGGTTCCTCTATCTGATACGATGCTCCTCGGAACTCCATGCAAACATACGATCCTGGTCATGTATATCTTCGCCAACTTAGCACTAGTGTAAGTGGTCTTTACTGGGTTGAAATGAGCTACCTTCGTCAATCGATCAACTACAACCCAAATCGAGTCATAGCCTGAACGAGTCCTTGGTAATCCCGTGATAAAATCCATGCCTAGCTTATCCCACTTCCATTCGGGTATCGGCAATGGTTGCAACAATCCTGCTGGCTTCTGATGTTCTGCCTTTACTCTCTGACATACGTCACAGACTGCTACATACTCCGCAATATCCTTCTTCATTCCGGTCCACCAGAAAATATCCTTCAAATCCAAATACATCTTTGTGTTTCCTGGGTGAATCGAATACGGTGAATCATGTGCCTCTTGCAGAATCAACTTTCTGATCTCCGGGTCATTGGGTACATAAACACGGTCTTCAAACCATAGGGGGTCGTGCTCATCCTCACGAAATCCTTTAGCTTTTCCTTCTTTCATTTTCTCCTTTATGGAAGCAATCTCCTTGTCAGTCTTCTGAGCT
This sequence comes from Triticum urartu, assembly GCF_056163025.1. Classification (NCBI taxonomy): domain Eukaryota; kingdom Viridiplantae; phylum Streptophyta; class Magnoliopsida; order Poales; family Poaceae; genus Triticum; species Triticum urartu. Next base: position 421,168,185 of record NC_141877.1, on the reverse strand, counting down.
TCCTTGATTCTGTCCATCAAAGTTGACTGAATTTCCAACGTTGCTACATAGCCTCTCGGAACTATTTCCACTCATAGTTCACGCAGATTTTCTGCTAACTCCTTGGGTATTTCTCCCGTCATTAACGTATTGACATGGCTCTTGCGGCTTAATGCATCAGCTACTACATTAGCCTTCCCGGGATGATAATGCAATTTCATATCATAATCCTTGATGAGCTCCAACCATCTCCTTTGTCTGAGGTTCAACTCCTTTTGCGTGAAAATGTACTTAAAACTCCTATGATCCGTGTACACCTCACAATGGTTTCCAATGAGGAAATGTCTCCATGTCTTCAATGCATGCACTACGGCTGCTAACTCCAAATCATGAGTGGCATAATTCAACTCATGGGGCTTCATTGTCTTGAGGCATATGAAACAACTCTCCCTTCCTGCATAAACACTGCTCCAAGTCCTCGACGTGAAGCGTCGCAATACACCTCATAATCCTTGGTTTGATCTGGCAAAATCAACACTGGTGAGGTAACCAAACGGTTCTTCAATTCCTGAAAACTTGCCTCACACTCCTCAGTCCATTTGAACTTAGTATCCTTCTTCAACAACTCCGTCATAGGCTTCGCAATCTTTGAGAAATTCTCAATAAACCTCTGGTAGTATCCTGCGAGTCCAAGAAAACTCCGGATCTCTCCAACTGTTGTTGGGGCTTCCCACTTGGTCACGGTTTCAACTTTAGCGGGATCTACTGCTATACCTTCTCCGGATATAACGTGTCCGAGTAATCCTACTTCCTTGAACCAAAACTCAAATTTGTTGAACTTGGCATATAATTGGTGTTCTCTGAGCTTTCCAAGTACCAAATGCAAATGCTCCTTATGCTCCTCTTCATTCTTCGAATATACCAGGATATCATCAATGAACACTACGATGAACTTATCCAAAAACTCCATAAACACTTTGTTCATCATGTTCATAAAATAGGCAGGCGCGTTAGTCAGACCAAATGACATAACGGTATACTCAGACAGCCCATACCTGGTGGTAAAAGATGTCTTAGGTATATCCTTTTCTCGAATCTTCAACTTGTGGTATCCTGATCGCAAATCGATCTTGGAAAATACTTTAGCTCCTTGCAATCGATCAAATAGATCGTTGATCATTGGTAGTGGGTACTTGTTTTTGATTGTTACCTCGTTCAATCCACGATAATCAACAACCATTCTTAACGATCCATCCTTCTTCTCCACTAGAAGTACTGGTGATCCCCAAGGCGAAGAACTTGGGCGAATGTAACCTTTATCCAGTAACTCCTTAATCTGCTTCTTAATCTCCACCAAATCTTTTGCTGGCATCCTATATGGTCTCTTCGATATTGGCCCAGTGCCTGGCAAAAGCTCAATCAAAAACTCAATGTCTCTATCCGGTGGCATGCCTGGCAACTCTTCGGGAAATACATCAGGAAAATCCTTTACCACTGGTACTTCCTCCTGCACAACTCCTGATAAGGAATTTACTTGTGTCCTGTTTGGCGCATGTCGGGATACATACTTGATCCTTCTCCCTTCTGGTGTGGTAAGCAAAATTGACTTACTAGCACACTCAATATTCCCTTCATACTTTGATAACCAATCCATGCCTAATATCACATCCAATCCTTGAGATTCCAATACTACTAGGTCTGAGGGAAAAAACATAGTTAGCAATCCTTAATGGTAACCGATCACACCATAGACCTAAGGGCTTGGGTTGGTAGGTTATACTTATCCACAAATCCCCTTGATATGTATGAATGCGATGCACTAGTATCAAAAGGAACGAGTGCAGTAATTGACTTAACCAAAAACTTACCTATTACTGCATCGCGCTGAGCTTCAACCTCCTCCACGCTAACGTGGTTCACCTGTCCCCTGTTGAAAGGGTTCGGCTTCTTCCCAGAACTTCCATTGCCGTTTTGGCCTTCAGGACATTCATTTGCATAATGTCCGGTCTTGGAACACTTGAAACAGGTGACTTGACTCAGATCTCTCTTGGCTGGGGTTGATGGGGTGCTGCGGTTCTGTCCATTGCTTCCTCCATTCCCATTACCATTCTTGGTGCCATTGTGATTGTGCGAGCTACCTACTCCATGGGTATGCTGAAAATGTCCTCCCGATCTAGGGGTAAAACGTGGCTTCTGCTGAGCTCCTGAATTATACTTTCCTTGTCCATACTTCCTCTTGCGGTTCTCAATTTGCTGCTGCTTCCCTTCAATCATAAGAGCATGATCTACCAACTCCTGGTAGTTGTTGAAGGTGGCTACCATCAACTACATGCTCAACTCATCATTCAGTCCTTCCAGGAATTTCTCCTGCTTAGCTGCATCCATAGCAACGTCATCTGGGGCATAACGTGCTAGCTTACTAAACTCCTCCACATACTGGCCAACTGTCCGTCCTCCTTGGCGCAAGTTACGAAACTCACGCTTCTTCATGGCCATAGCTCCTGCTGAAACATGGGCAGTATGAAAAGCTTGCTGAAACTGGTCCCATGTGACAGTGTCGACTGGGAAGGTGTCTGTGAAATTCTCCCACCAGGATGATGCGGTTCCTTCTAACTGATGTGCGGCAAACTTCACCTTCTCCGCATCTGTGCATCTTGCTGTGGTCAACTCCCTAGCTGTCTTGCGGAGCCAATCATCTGCTACTATTGGCTCGGTGCTACTGGAAAACACCGGCGGATTCAGCCTAAGAAAACGGGCTAAGTGGTCAACATGTGGTGGTGGTGGTGGTGGTGGGTTGTTGTTGTTGTTCCCCTGATTCTGATTCTGAACTAGCAACTGCATCAAGGTGTTCTGCTGCTGGATCAACTGGGTGAGCTCCGGCGGAAAGGCAAAGCCGGGGTCACGTCTTGGAGGCATCTGAGGGTTTAGAAAAGATGAGATATAAGAATAGAGGGGGTCTAAAGAGAAAACACTACCCATATGCACATGAGGCAAAAGCAAACAATTCACTTCATTCAATCAAACAAAGGCATTTAATCGATCTAACTATCGCAAAGTGCTCAGACTACTATATTTACATGGTGGACTACTACTACTGATGAGGTGGTCTACTAGAAATATTCTACGGTTGTAGACTCCATGATATCTGCTCCTGCTTCATCAACATAGTCATCATTGCTACTATCTTGTTCCGAGTCGGTGCCGTCAATGATGATGTAGTCTTCCGGGCTAATCTCCTTGGGTTCTTCGTCTTCATCTACTGGTGTCGGGCCTCCCATAAATATTCCAATCTTCTTGATCAGATCGTCATTCTTCTCCACCAACACTTCAATTTCTTCTTCATAATCTTCGCGTGTAGCCTTGAGTTCTTCCTCCAGTTCCTTGATTCTAGTCTTAGCCTTCTTTAGATCTATCATGTCGGCGCACATCTGATTCGCCTGTCGTCGAATGTGCTGATTTAACTCCTGAATAAAAGCTGCAATTGATCTATCTTTCCTGGTGCTGATCATCTCCCAGTGTTCATTTTGGCGCCCACAAATCTGGTAGATAGTATCCTTGAGATCCTTGCGGTAGACTTCGCCAATGCATCCCATGGCGATGTGAGCTGCCATACTCTTTCCTAGACTCCAAGTTGGTGCATCAAAAGAAAACTCTATGGGCTCAGTGACTGGCATGAACGTCCTTCCTGGAACTTGAACTTGAATCATCCAGCGCTCTTCTTCAGGTAAAGTGGCGTTGTAGGTTCCCGTGAAGCTTGGTATTCCTATGTTCAGGTACCTAGTGACTTCCTTCAAGTGGCGTCCAAAGGGTGTATCTTCATCTGGTTGGGTGAACTTGTTCCTTGCATCCGCCATCCTAAAGAGTAGAAAAGATGAGAGGTCAGAAGAGAAGAGAGTGAGTAGTGATCTAGGTCTTTAGCTTAGTGGTCGTGTCCTACAATCAGCGTGTGCTCTGATACCATCTCTGTAGCGACCAGACCTCAAACAGTCTGATCTCTGTGCTCCGGTGTCATCCCTGGATCAGTAATGCTGACACCACACAATACTCGGAGGATTTATAGCAGAGTAGCAATCACACACTTATTACATCGAGTGTCTCAAAAGAGAACTTATTACAATAAATATGGCTTAAGGCCATCTAATAACGATAACAGCGGAAGGCTTGGACGATAAGTGAGTCCATCAACTCCAACGGCATCACAGAGTATAGAACCACGACCTAAAACTCCTTAATCGTCGTCTGAAAAGTCTGCAACATTAACGTTGTAGCCCGAAAACGAGTCAGCACATGGAATATGCTGGCAAGGTAACACATAGAGAGTAAAGGAATGCAACAGCTATACTATATGCATATTTGGCTGGTGGAAAGCTCTATGGTTACAGTTTTTGCGTAAAGCCAATTTTTCCCTACTTCAAAGGAATAAATTTAATTACTATCATGGTGGTTGTTAAACATTGAGAATGGTTGATAGCATTCTCAATCCCAATTAAGCATCATCATTAACCCATCAATATTAATTTTAAAGTAACATGTTGAGATTCACATGATAATCCAGGTATTAGATACTCAAGATGTCCATAACCGGGGACACGGCTAACCATGATTAGTTTGTTACACTCTGCAGAGGTTTGCGCACTTTTCCCCACAAGACTCGATCGCCTCCGTTGGATTTCTTGCACTACATGGTGTTTGAGAAACGGATGACCGAGACATAGTCTTTCAGAAGCGCTAGCACCTTACGTTCGGGTAGACCGTACCACCTACATCCCCTACATCTACTAGTCTACCCTGTAAGATTTCGCACGACTTAATCAACTATGCCAGAGCCCATAATGGCTTGTGGCTGCACACGGAAGTTTCTAGTATGAATAATCTCATGATCCCTTTGAGCCTGGGTGGCGGTCCAAAAGAAAACAGGCAAGTCCTGGAATACCCAGGTGCCTCAATCCACCCAGATGTGTGTTTAGGTTGCCACCTTAGATAAACCATTAATTAACAATCTCACATCTGTCATGGATATCACTCACCCAATCCACGTCTACTAGCATAGCATGGCATAATAAGCAAACGTAGAAAATAACTCCCAAAGGTTTGATAATAAACAGGTAATAGGTACTACCTCATCTACTTCCCATACCACAATTTAATTAGATCCTAATCATGCAATGTGTGAGGATTGATCTAATGCAATAAAACTGGGTTGTAGAAAAAGGTATGATCAAAGTGTTACTTGCCTTGCTGATGATCCGCGAAACCTAGAGATTCAAAGTAACAGGCGACGCACTCCGGGTATTCTATCACAGACAAACAAACACGCATACAATAAGTACTCATCTAATGCACAGGTAAAACCCAAATAGAAGATCTAACCAGAAAGTTCAACTTAAGAACCCTGGTTTGCAAAAGAATCAAATCGAACAAAGCAAAAGAAATCAACGGCGAAAGAAAACAACTTCGTTCTAGTAATCTGGATCTAAGTCAAATTTTACAGTACCAAAAACTTGTTTAAGGTGATTATTTGGAAAGAGGGTTTCGAGACGAAACTCCAGGCGCTTGAATCGCCTGATTCCGATAAACGAGCGAAAAGTTATACTAAAACGAAAATCGGATCAGAAATCGCGATCAGAAAATAACCGCGGAAAAATCCGACGAAAAAGAAAACGACGAACAGAATTTTTTTTATTTTTTTTAAAACGGCATGGATTTTGAGGGCGGTGAACCTCGGGCGACGCGCGGCTCCGGCGGATCGGCGGCGGGGCGGCGGCGGCGGCTGGCGGCGGCGGCTTGCGGCGGCTGGCGCTAGGGTTTGGGGGCTGGGGCGGCTGGGCTCTCAGGCCCCGGGGCGGCACCTTATAAAGGCCCCGGCTAGGGGAGTCCTGGCCGAGTACGGCCCATAGTCGGTTCCGCTGTTTTTTTAAATAATTACGCTCGAAACAAAAATAAAAAGAAATACTAAACGGACTCCAAAAATCACGAAATAAATTTTCTCGGGTTTCTAAAATCAAGCCCGATAAAGTGAACATTTATTTGTGCCCTAAATGCAATTTTGAAAAACGTGCATTTTTCCCAAATTCAAGTAAAAATACCGAAAAACTCCGAAATAAATCTTATTTGATTTTTTTATTAAATCCTCAATATTTCTATATTTTGGGAAAGTCATTTTATTCCCTCTCTCATATTTTTGTAGTAGAAATAATTGATGATAAAATAAATAAAATCAAATGATCCTGTTTACAAAATTTTAGAAAACTCAAATATGTAAATAACGAAATCCCCAACTCTCTCCGTGGGTCCTTGAGTTGCTTAGGATTTTCTAGGATCAAAACCAAAAGCAAAATAAAATATGATATGCATGATGATCTAATGTATAACATTCCAAATTGAAAGTTTGGGATGTTACAAGTGGTGGCCTCCATCTCTGCCCAGTATGTTTTAACACGGGCAAATGCTATCCGCGCACCCTCTATGCACGCCGACCTCTTCATAGTGTCGATGTGCGGCACAGGACCAAGGAATTGTTGCACTAAACTAAAGTAGCTATTCGCCCTTGGCCCTCCCGGCCATAGATGATCCACAACATACCTCATGGCAAGTCCGGACAACCTATGGATCTCGGCCCACTCGGCCATTCACTCATTCAAAAGCAGCAGACGCACTGGAGCATGGAATTGTGACCAGAACAGCTTTTCCACTTCACGATCTTTTTGATCCTTGAAGTACTCAGCAGCATCAGTAGCACTTGCTGCCAAATCCACGTAGGCGTCCGCAGAACTCCATAGTTGTTCAAGAGGTGCATACTTCGGATCCCCGAACTTAGTTCGCAACAAGAAGGGCTTCCCAGCCACGATATCCGTAGCTTGACGCAGCTCCTCCTTCGTCGCTCTGATTTTTGAGCGGGCTTCCTTCGCTACTAGCATGGCCTTCTCCAGGTCTGTCGCCTTCGCTCAGCTTTCTTTTTCTAGAAGCTGGTAACGGTCAGCGTCATCCTTCAACTCAACGGCCATCTTGGCTATTCTTTCCTTGCTCAGGCAATGTGCGGCCTATTCGGCCCTCAGCTCTTCGACCGCCTTTAGGGCGGCCGCATCGCTATTCCTTGCTTGTTCCTTGGCTCGGGCAAGCTCCGCCCGGAGGGACTCCACGGTGGCAGCTCCATCTACAATCACAACATATTAAAGATACTGGCATCATGCTCCTCTTACTATGTGTTGATCATCGGAGAAATCACTTACCTTGTGCCTCGTCAAGCCGCTTGTTGACAAGCACGATGTCGGCATCTGCCACATCAAGTTGCCGCTTTAGCTCGGCAAACCCATCAGTCCGGCTGGCCACCGGAGCCTCAGCCACCTGCACATAAAGGCGGTCTGGTTATTACCTGGGACTATGATCCTCTGTTTGCCGCCGTTTTTTACGGCAACTAGAGTCTCAGGGGCTACTATTTGCATAGGGCACACCTAATGTATGCGGTACTATCAAAAACATACACTATTTCGCGTACCTCAAAGCCTTTCAGCAGACTCATAAAAGCTTCATGCAACCCGCTTTCGGCGGATGAAATCCTTTCAATCACCGTACCCATTAGCGTACGATGCGCTTCTGAGATGGCCACTTGCTCCAGAAGATCCTTCCGTGCGTCCGACCGCACACCGTACGGTCCCGGACACTTTCTGTTGCTCTCTTTGGGAGCCGAATACTAAGGACATTGGGTGGCCAAAGGATTACCCTCTGGCCTTGGCGGATCAGGAGAAACCCTCCGCGACGACACTTCAGGGTCGCCCGCCTCATGAGGCGGGGTGGCAGGGGGAGGTATTTGACTCTCCATCATCTCCGGAAGAAGATCCCCCAAAGATGAACTCTGTCGAGAAGGGCTACGATCCGAACTACAAGATATAAGCTTCGGTTAGTGTCTTCAGAAGTAAGATAGGATATTTTCACTATTAAGTACTTTTTGATTACTTTCAGCTCGGTAGAGGGCTGATCCCCTTGCGGGCGCTGTGCGGCAAGAGTGCCCTCCGAGGCAGGACCCTCTGGCGAAGATTTCTTTCCCCGTTTGGAAACCACTGTTTCCGGGTCTTCAGACTTAGTCCTCTTCCTTCCTTGGGGAGAGGGAATTTCAGAGTCTTCTCCCTGGGTACCCTCCTTCGCAGAGGCGCTAATTCCCCAGGTTTGGATGGATGATGAGTGAGGTCTGCTTTCAGCCTCCTTATTCCCCCCTTCATCTTCCCCTGAGGGCGCCGGATAAGGCGCCGGCTCGAGCATCCTGGCCAGTATTGGGTTTGCTGCGCCTTCGGGAAGGGGGGCCGGACACCTGATCATCTTCGCCTTTGTTACCCAATCTTGGTCGAAGAGCGACTTTTCAGAATGGCGATTATGATAAATAAGAAAAACAGTGTGTTCGGCCGCAAGATTACTTACTTGGGTATCCGGGCGATTACAGCTCAGACCCGCATCTTCGGTGGTGTCCGGACACTTTATTTGTGGTCCGAAGAACAACTTGTACATCTCCTCGAGCGTCATGCTGAGGAAGTGCTGAATGATTCGCGGTCCCTCCGGGTTGAACTCCCACATACGGAGAGGTATACGTTTGCAAGGCGGGACCTGACGAACTAGCATGACTTGCATCACCATGACCAGGTTGACATCTCTCTCGAGGAGATCTCTGATGTGACTCTATAATATCAGCACATCATTTACGGGCCCCCAGTTCAGCCCCTTGTTAATCCATGACGTCAGTTGTGGTGGGGGCCCGAGCGAAAGGCAGGGGCGGCTACCCACTTGGTACTTCGGGGAGCGGTGATATAGAACCACTCCCACTGCCACAAACTGGACACCTCTGGAAAGGAACCCTCTGGCTGTGACACCCCAAATTTTTGACCTCGTTTTATTAATTAAAATTTTTGCCAGGAAATTAAAACTTTTATTTTCTGGGCTCCCTTTTTATTTTTGAACCTTTTTTTCTCCCTTGTTATTATGGAGTTTTTCCCCCAAAATGAAAACTTTTCAAATATGTTTTTGGACTTGTTTAACCTCTCAAGAAAAACTTTTCTTTTATTAGTAGAACTAATTACATAGTTAATTTGCTTGATCTTTATTTTCTTGAAAAATGGTTTTTCCAAGGCTATATGGCCATATTTGAACTACAACCATTTGATAAATTCACTTAAAATTCCAACCAAAATTTGGAGATGTCATGTGATGTTTTTAAATCACTTTTATGCAAAAATATATTTTATTCATGTAATATTTTGAGCTCTGCATCAATTTTTCTTCTCTGGTCCAGAGTGCAATTTTGCACTGCAACCCATTTAAATATTTCCTTCTGGCCTCCACCAAAATTATGGGATGTTGGTAGTAGCATATGATTCAACTTTATGCAAAAACCCAGTGATGTTATTTGAAAAATTTGAGTGAATCAACCTCATTTTCATTCTGGTCCAGCCTTGTGATTTCTACTACAACCCTATTTATTTTTGCTCTAGTGACCTTGTTCCTTCTCCTACTTGTATACAGCCCTACCAAACCCCTAAGTCCAGGAGCATGCACCCATTGGATCAATTTTGGTTCATGAAATAATGCCATTTATCTCCTGTCCAGAATTGTAGTTTTGCAAAACTTGCACTAACAAGTTTGTGCTTTTCACAAACTAACCTCACCACCCTCTTATTCATTTAAAGAGACCCCACTCTGGAAGTTTTGGCCACTCCAAGAACTGCCTAGGTGCCTTTGGCATTTTGTCAAACACCCTGGTTGCATAGCCAGTTTTGGCATGATTTCAAGTTTACATTGTGAACTTGAGCCCCTGACCTATCCAGCATGTCTCATGGATTTGCCCTAGCCTATAACCCCTTTCTGCTAACTCTCTTGTGGTTTGGAACCCTCTAGGCTGCCCTGGCATTTCGTCGAGCATGTCCCGGGCGTGCACTGGGCACACCCAGAGCATGCGTTTGGCACGCACGTGCACCCGAGTCGCCGCGTCCCACCCCCGCACCCAATCCGGTCCGTGACCGACCGCAGGCAGCACGCAGTGTCCCCTTCTACACCCACCAGCCCCGCAGCTCCCGCCACGTCTCCGACAGGCCAGCCGCTAGCCGCCACCGCCGCCCGACCGCTCCTGCACTAGCCAGCGCTGCCCAAGCCGCCAGCGCTTGCCACCTGCCTCCTGGAACAGTGCGTGCTCATCCGCAAGCGTGTCCCCTAGCGCTCGTCGCCGCCACGACTCCCTGCCACTACAGGAAGGCGGTCCGCCATCGTTCTTATCTGGCCGCCGCAAACCAACCTCGTCGCGCTATATAAGGAGGCCCCCGAACTCATTCAAGCACGCAGGCAACCTCAGGCCACCCCCATGGCACCCCCTCAGCCCGCAATCGTCGGAGGGAAGTCGTCTACCCGACTCCGGCCGGTTCGGCCGCCGCCATGTTTCAGTCCGATTCGTCGCGAGCCGAGCCCCTCCAGTCCAACCAGTGCCACCAATCTCCTCCTCTCACCCTTGCGAAGCCGTCCAGCACCTCAAACACGATTGATAGCCACCGGAGTTCAAACCCCCAACAATCCCGAAGCCACCGGCCGCCGCGGAGCTCGCCGCCGATGACTCACTCCATCCCCGCCGGCAAGTAGACCACCGGAAGGACCGCCTTGACCTTGCGGATCCATCCCTGTCCTTGGACCCCCGTGAGATGCCTCCGCTCGCCGGCGGCGATCGCCGGAGCTCCGTCTCTGTTCGGTCGAAGGAAACGGCGCGCGCGTGGACTGGTCAAACCTGACCAGTGGGTCCCCCGGGCCCACTTTTAGTGACTCACGCGCCGCCTACGCTGGATAAGTGGAGGCGTAAAGGCTCAAGTACGTCTCCTCTATGCGAAAGCGTAATTCCATTCGAACCGTTTTCTTTTCTGGATTTTCTTTCAAAAACAGATTTTGACCAGAGCTTTGACTGTCTATAACTTTTTAAATATAACTCCAAATGAATTGATTCTTTTTCCTACATCTCTCAAATTCTGTCTAGTTTATTTTAATATTTATTTGAAAATTTTCCTAACAACTTTTTTGTACTGTTTTTGAAAATAGGATTTTTGAAGAGAAGAAAGCTTTCAAAAGATTTGGAGTGCACCCTGCCTTTCCACACCATGAAGGCAAGCATCTTGAACATTGGCATAATATTTTTGATGTGTTGGTTGACACGATTATAACACCACCTTATTTCGGAGAACTCGTTATTTTATGTGATGATGCGATCATTTGCATGAATGCATATTAGTGATTTCCTTGCTGTTGGAAATGAATATACTTGTGATGGTAAGCATCCTCATGTGCCTTGAATGCATGCCGGAAACGAATCCGAGAAAGCCTCTGCCTTGGGTAGGCGTGAGCTTGTCGCCGGTCTCCGTCGGGACGGTTATGTCCGGTATGGCATAGTAAGGTATAATGGGTGGTGATTTTTTTGGTCGAAATATATTTTTTATACATGTTATGCAGGGAATTCATAAACCTCCTGAGTCGACCGTAGATCAAGTCTTGTTCCAGTAACCCCCATACTTTATTTGTACTACCACTCGTCCCTGCCGCAGGTAGGGTACGGTTCAGTAAGTCGTCAACCCCTTTCAAGCACACACCATACAGAGAGGCCATGGTGGATGATACCGGTTGTAGCCAGTAGGCATGCCACCTGGTCCGGGGGCATGGGTGTTTCCGGTTGGGACCGAGAGGGGGGGGCACCCCTTAGAGCGCGCGATAGAAATTTGATCCCATGCTACGCGAGGTTGTAGCCTCCCCACTTAGAGTTTTGCTTAATAGGTGTCATGGGTGATTCCGGACACGAGTAAAGTTAAGCTGGTGTGTGCAAGTCAGGCGTGTTTTCAACTAAAAGACCATCGACGGAATTAGTTCCGATGAACTAAAGAAATCCGTTACTCGTGGGTAAAGAGTACACCCACTGCAGAGATATTAAACCTATTCGAATAGCCGTGTCCATGGTTAAGGACTATAGTCTGGGATGGGTCAAGTGTCGGTCTTAGTGTCGGTCTTCGGAGGAGAAACTACTAAACTCGAATATTGATTATGACTTGTGATATATGATGGTTATGATTATTATCATTGTGAACTAACCGTTTGCATTGTTTGAAATAATGAATATCCCTGGGACGGTACCACCTCCTGGATATTCACTATGATTATGTTTATATGTATATAAGCCCTTTAGGTGGCGTCGCTCAGACGCCCGACTGTGGCATGTTTGTTATTTCATTTTCGTATAAGCCCTTTATGTGGCATCGCTCAGACGCCCGACTGTGGCAGGTTCGTTATTTCATTTACTTACAAGCCCTTTATGTGGTGTCGCTCAGACGCCCGACTGTGGCATGCTTGTTATTTTATCTACTTCATAAGCCCTTTATGTGGTGTCGCTGAGACGCCCGACTGTGGCATGCTTGTTATTTATTTACCTTATAAGCCCCTTACGTGGTGTCGCTAAGACGCCCGACTGAGGCATGCTCACTTTTACTATCCTTTCGAGACGTCGCTTCAGACATCCAATCGGTGCATTTTATTCCTATTCTGTCATTGCATATTCCGGTTGCATATAAATAACCTGCTTGCATGCATCAAGATTTTATTTATGACTGACGATGTGATCATAAAATATTTCAGTATATGTTGATCAATTATATTATACCTGTGTTCTTAATGTTTGCGAGTACATTCAAAGTACTCACTGGCTTGTCCCTGGCTATTGTCTTGGCCAGATTGCTTGCTTGGAGAGGAGCGTGGCAATGACAGCCTCGGGACCTAAGCAACGGTGATAGCAGCCTCGCGAAAATAGGAGTTAACCTGGTCAGCTATTCTTGTGGGAAATGGAGTCCCATAGACACTGATGACTCACAAACCGCTTCCGCCATCGACCACTAGAAACCAATTGTTGTACTCACAGACCCGAATGGTCTTGTACTACATGTTTTGTATTTTTGCTTGGAACTTCTGTATCAAGTTGGTGCCTCATCAGGTAACAGTAATCCTGGGGCTGGTGAGCACAACGGCCATTTTCTGGAAATTTATACCCGGAAAACTGGTCGCGACAGACTTGGTATCAGAGCCAGGCTGACCATTGGCTAATCCTATCTAGCCGGGTCGAAAAATCTAGGTAAACCAACCCACCAGGCCATAACCAAACCCCAGCCAAGCTTCTCGTGCAAGATAGCCACACAGTGACCCAACACCTTTTGGCAGTCGGTGCCCAACCTATCAACCTAACCTGTCGCTCATGCGCCAGTGACCGAATCCTGAATAGTCTTTTTCGCAAGCGGGCGAAGGAAGACTCCGTCCCCTTTTCTATAAAAGGGCACGCTAGCCTCAACCCAACACTACACAGCCACTACCCAAAACCGAGCCTTAATGCCTGGCCCCGTCGTGCACAATGAGACCACAGCAACCAACCTTGGAGGCTTTGTGACTATACTCGCAAACCTCACCCGTTGTGCCTATGCGTTAGAAGAGCCCCCGGAATATGTGGTGTACCAAGGGTCCGTGGGCGGTGAGAGCCGTCAATTCTGGGCCACTGTGCACATCTATGGTAGGGGTCTAGCGCCAGAACGCCCCTACAGGTTCACCGGAAGGACAACTTCCTTTGAGACACAAGCCATCCAACTAACTGCTCGAGAGGCTATAGTTCATCTCCGGCACTTGTCGCCCAGAGTTAACTGTCGCTCGTTCCACTACTAGCCCAGACGTGAAGGGTATGGTAGACCACCCCAAGTTGCCAACGGAGATCACGAGACAGATCCTGCATTGTTGCATCTAGTGCGCTATGTAGGTGCACTAGAGGAACTGTTTGATCAAATAACCATTGATCTAATCGCAGCTCGTGGAGAGTTGGTTTGTCGAGCCCCGGCGAGAGAAGAGAACGAGCCCAACACCGACAACCTAGTCGTGCTATTTGGACACCCGATCGAGTCCCTGAGATCTGCCCCAGTCGTCGGCCAAGGTGCTTCGATGACCCCAGAAGTGCTTCGTCGCCTCTTGGGAGCACACTCCAACGGGGTTGTGGCCAACAATCCTCGAGATGGACATCATCGCTACCCCGAGCCTGCAGCCCCTCAACCCACTCTAGCTATCCCGACAGTGAGACCTGAAGAGAAGCCTCGACATCCACAAGGCACGCCCACTTGGATATGAACGAGGTAGACTAATTTACCCGATTAGTACCGAGCCTTAGTACGGCCACGCCCTGTATTTGTGTGTCACCATGATTGAATGATGTTTGCTTGAGCGCCTCGATTTTTTTACCATGCATGTGTACATCGGTGAACGGTTGCATTTTACTTCAAGGGTACCAAAAACCAACCCCGGCCACACAAAGTTTGTGCTATGAGTAAGCTTTTTGGTTCCAACTAACAGGGAAGATATTTTCAAAAAAAAACAACCCTTATCAAATCTCGAGGACGAGATTTTTCTTAAGGGGGGTAGTGTTGTGACACCCCAAATTTTTGACCTTGTTTTATTAATTAAAAATTTTGCCAGGAAATTAAAACTTTTATTTTCTAGGCTCCCTTTTTATTTTGAACCTTTTTTTTCTCCCTTGTTATTATGGAGTTTTTCCCCCAAATTGAAAACTTTTCAAATATGTTTTTGGACTTGTTTAACCTCTCAAGAAAAACTTTTCTTTTATTAGTAGAACTAATTACATAGTTAATTTGCTTGATCTTTATTTTCTTGAAAAATGGTTTTTCCAAGGTTATATGGCCATAATTGAACTACAACCATTTGATAAATTCACTTAAAATTCCAACCAAAATTTGGAGATGTCATGTGATGTTTTTAAATCACTTTTATGCAAAAATATATTTTATTCATGTAATATTTTCAGCTCTGCATCAATTTTTCTTCTCTGGTCCAAAGTGCAATTTTGCACTGCAACCCATTTAAATATTTCCTTCTGGCCTCCACCAAAATTATGGGATGTTGGTAGTAGCATATGATTCAACTTTATGCAAAAACCCAGTGATGTTATTTGAAAAATTTGAGTGAATCAACCTCATTTTCATTCTGGTCCAGCCTTGTGATTTCTACTACAACCCTATTTATTTTTGCTCCAATGACCTTGTTCCTTCTCCTACTTGTATACAGCCCTACCAAACCCCTAAGTCCAGGAGCATGCACCCATTGGATCAATTTTGGTTCATGAAATAATGCCATTTATCTCCTCTCCAGAATTGTAGTTTTGCAAAACTTGCACTAACAAGTTTGTGCTTTTCACAAACTAACCTCACCACCCTCTTATTCATCTAAAGAGACCCCACTCTGGAAGTTTTGGCCACTCCAAGAACTGCCTAGGTGCCTTTGGCATTTTGCCAAACACCCTGGTTGCATAGCCAGTTTTGGCATGATTTCAACTTTACATTGTGAACTTGAGCCCCTGACCTATCCAGCATGTCTCATGGATTTGCCCTAGCCTATAACCCCTTTCTGCTAACTCTCTTGTGGTTTGGAACCCTCTAGGCTGCCCTGGCATTTCGTCGAGCATGTCCCGGGCATGCACTAGGCGCGCCCAAAGCGTGCGTTTGGCACGCACGTGTGCCCGAGTCGCCGCGTCCCACCCCCGCACCCAATCCGGTCCGTGACCGACCGCAGGCAGCACGCAGTGTCCCCTTCTGCACCCACCAGCCCCGCAGCTCTCGCCACGTCTCCGGCAGGCCAGCCGCTAGCCGCCACCGCCGCCCGACCGCTCCTGCGCTAGCCAGCGCTGCCCAAGCCGCCAGCGCTTGCCACCTGCCTCCTGGAACAGTGCGTGCTCATCCGCAAGCGTGTCCCCTAGCGCTCGTCGCCGCCACGACACCCTGCCACTACAGGAAGGCAGTCCGCCGTCGTTCTTATCCGGCCGCCGCAAACCGACATCATCGCGCTATATAAGGAGGCCCCCGAACTCATTCAAGCACGCAGGCAATCTCAGGCCACCCCCATGGCACCCCCTTAGCCCGCAATTGTCGGAGGGAAGTCGTCTTCCCCGACTCCGGCCGGTTCGGCCGCCGCCATGTTTCAGTCCGATTCGTCGCGAGCCGAGCCCCTCCAGTCCAACCAGTGCCACCAACCTCCTCCTCTCACCCTTGCGAAGCCGTCCAGCACCTCAAACACGATCGATAGCCACCGGAGTTCAAACCCCCAACACTCACGAAGCCACCGGCCGCCGCGGAGCTCGCCGCCGACGACTCACTCCATCCCCGTCGGCAAGTAGACCACCGGAAGGACCGCCTTGACCTTGCGGATCCATCCCTGTCCTTGGACCCCCATGAGATGCCTCCGCTCGCCGGCGGCGATCGCCGGAGCTCCGTCTCTGTTCGGTCGAAGGAAACGGCGCGCGCGTGGACTGGTCAAACCTGACCAGTGGGTCCCCCGGGCCCACTTTTAGTGACTCACGCGCCGCCCACGCTGGATAAGTGGAGGCGTAAAGGCTCAAGTATGTCTCCTCTGTGCGAAAGCGTAATTCCATTCGAACCGTTTTCTTTTCTGGATTTTCTTTCAAAAACAGATTTTGACCAGAGCTTTGACTGTCTATAACTTTTTAAATATAACTCCAAATGAATTGATTCTTTTTCCTACATCTCTCAAATTCTGTCTAGTTTATTTTAAGATTTATTTGAAAATTTTCCAAACAACTTTTTTGTACTGTTTTTGAAATATGTGTTATTTACATATTTTTGAAAATAGGATTTTTGAAGAGAAGAAAGCTTTCAAAAGATTTGGAGTGCACCCTGCCTTTCCACACCATGAAGGCAAGCATCTTGAACATTGGCATAATATTTTTGATGTGTTGGTTGACACGATTATAACACCACCTTATTTCGGAGAACTCGTTATTTTATGTGATGATGCGATCATTTGCATGAATGCATATTAGTGATTTCCTTGCTGTTGGAAATGAATATACTTGTGATGGTAAGCATCCTCATGTGCCTTGCATGCATGCCGGAAAGGAATATGAGAAAGCCTCTGCCCTGGGTAGGCGTGAGCTTGTCGCCGGTCTCCGTCGGGACGGTTATGTCCGGTATGGCATAGTAAGGTATAATGGGTGGTGATTTTTTTGGTCGAAATATATTTGTTATACATGTCATGCAGGGAATTCATAAACCTCCTAAGTCGACCGTAGATCAAGTCTTGTTCCAGTAACCCCCATACTTGTTTTGTACTACCACTCGTCCCTGCCGCAGGTAGGGTACGGTTCAGTAAGTCGTCAACCCCTTTCAAGCACACACCGTATAGAGAGGCCATGGTGGAAGATACCGGTTGTAGCCAGTAGGCATGCCACCTGGTCCGGGGGCATGGGTGTTTCCGGTTGGGACCGAGAGGGGGGGCACCCCTTAGAGCGCGCGATAGAAATTTGATCCCATGCTACGTGAGGTTGTAGCCTCCCCACTTAGAGTTTTGCTTAACAGGTGTCATGGGTGATTCCAGACACGAGTAAAGTTAAGCTGGTGTGTGCAAGTCAGGCGTGTTTTCAACTAAAAGACCGTAGACGGAATTAGTTCTGATGAACTAAAGAAATCCGTTACTCGTGGGTAAAGAGTACACCCTCTGCAGAGATATTAAACCTATTCGAATAGCCGTGTCCATGGTTAAGGACTACAGTCTGGGATGGGTCAAGTGTCGGTCTTAGTGTCGGTCTTCGGGGGAGAAACTACTAAACCCGAATATTGATTATGACTTGTGATATATGATGGTTATGATTATTATCATTGTGAACTAACCGTTTGCATTGTTTGAAATAATGAATATCCCTGGGACGGTACCACCTCCTGGATATTCACTATGATTATGTTTATATGTATATAAGCCCTTTAGGTGGCGTCGCTCAGACGCCCGACTGTGGCATGTTTGTTATTTCATTTTCGTATAAGCCCTTTATGTGGCGTCGCTCAGACGCCCGACTGTGGCAGGTTCGTTATTTCATTTACTTACAAGCCCTTTATGTGGTGTCGCTCAGACGCCCGACTGTGGCATGCTTGTTATTTTATCTACTTCATAAGCCCTTTATGTGGTGTCACTGAGACGCCCGACTGTGGCATGCTTGTTATTTATTTACCTTATAAGCCCCTTACGTGGTGTCGCTAAGACTCCGGATTGAGGCATGCTCACTTTTACTATCCTTTCGAGACGTCGCTTCAGACATCTGATCGGTGCATTTTATTCCTATTCTGTCATTGCATATTTCGGTTGCATATAAATAACCTGCTTGCATGCATCAAGATTTTATTTATGACTGACAATGTGATCATAAAATATTTCAGTATATGTTGATCAATTATATTATACCTGTGTTCTTAATGTTTGCGAGTACATTCAAAGTACTCACTGGCTTGTCCCTGGCTATTGCCTTGGCCAGATTGCTTGCTTGGAGAGGAGCGTGGCAATGACAGCCTCGGGACCTAAGCAACGGTGATAGCAGCCTCGCGAAGATAGGAGTTAACCTGGTCAGCTGTTCTTGTGGGAAATGGAGTCCCATAGACACTGATGACTCACAAACCGCTTCCGCCATCGACCACTAGAAACCAATTGTTGTACTCACAGACCCGAATGGTCTTGTACTACATGTTTTGTATTTTTGCTTGGAACTTCTGTATCAAGTTGGTGCCTCATCAGCTAACAGTAATCCTAGGGCTGGTGAGCACAACGGCCATTTTCTGGAAATTTATACCCAGAAAACCGGTCGCGACACTGGCCATGGAACATCAGTGTTCCTGCTTATTATAGCACCTCTGCACTCTGCGTTTCGCCCCTCGATCATCTTCCGCTGTACATTGAAAGTCTTGAGCCACAGACCGAAGTGTGGGGTAATGCGGAGGAAGGCCTCGCACATGACGATGAACGACGTGATTCGAAGGAGGGAATCCGGGGCCAGATCGTGGAAATCCAAACCATAATAGAACATGAGCCCCCTAACAAAGGGATCCAAAGCGAGGCCTAGCCCTCGGAGGAAGTGGGAGATAAACACAACACTCTCGCTGGGTTCGGGAGTGGGGATGACCTACCCTCGATCGGGCAGCCTGTGCAAGATTTCGGCGGTCAGGTACCTGGCCTCTCTCAGCTTCTTGATGTCCTCCTCTATGATAGAGGAAGGCATCCATCGGAGATGGAGGTTGGATCCGGACATGGTTAAAGGTCCGAAGCGCCTGACCTAAGCCTTGGGTATTGGAGCTCGAGGCAAGGGAAGGATTCGATTGAGCAAGAGAGGAAAAAAGGACATGCCTTGGCCTCTTTATAAAGATGGTGAATATCAAGCATCCTCCTCGTGGCCGTTTTGGACTTGCCTAAAATCGAGGAGTCATGCCAATGGGCACGAGTGGGTTACCCACGTCCGTATTGATGAGAATCCCGTAATAAGGGGGACACGATCTCTGCTTCGACAAGACGTGTCAAGGAAACCGCCTCGCAATATGTGCAGGGCTGGTTGGGAAAAAAACGGTTCGGATAATGACCGAGCCATGACATGACGTCGTGCTGTCAAAACACATCAGCATATTAGATTTGTGGAAATATTATTCTCTCTATGGTGGTATGTGGAAATTATTTTGCAGAGCCAGACACTATCCTTGGGTCCAAAATCTTCTATGGAGTATTCGGAGGAGGACCCGCCTTGCAATGCCGAAGACAAAACTATGCGCCAGACTCATCGTCATTGAATCCTGGTTCAGGGGCTACTGAGGGAGTCCGGGATTAGGGTGTCTCCGGACAGCCGGACTATATCCTTCGGCCGGACTGTGGGACTATGAAGATACAATATTGAAGACTTCGTCCCGTGTCCGGATGGGACTTTCCTTGGCGTGGAAGGTAAGCTTGGCAATACGGATATGTAGATCTCCTCCCTTGTAATTGACTCTGCGTAACCCTAGCCCCCTCCGATGTCTATATAAACCGAAGGGTTTAGTCCGTAGGACAACATACAATCATACCATAGGCTAGCTTCTAGGGTTTAGCCTCTATGATCTCGTGGTAGATCAACTCTTATAATACTCATATCATCAAGAACAATTAAGCAGGACGTAGGGTATTACCTCCATCAAGAGGGCCCAAACCTGGGTAAACATCATGTTCCCTGCCTCCTGTTACCATCCGCCTTAGACGCACAGTTCGGGACCCCCTACCCGAGATCCGTCGGTTTTGACATCGACAGCTACAGTCCACAGCCGGCATGTCAAGTACACTAGCTCACTCCCAAAATATCATTTCACTGTTCATTCATCGCCGGTGAAAGATGGGGACGTGGACCCACGTCATGAGGGCAACTTCGATGGCCCGCTTCGGCGAGAGCGCGGCCGCAGCAGCCAGGCGCGTGCTAACAAGCTTCGTGAGGGCGACCACCGCCTGCGTCCGGGCGGCCAAGGCAGCCCAAACAGCCGTTGTTACTTCTCAGGCGGTGGCAGCAGCATCTGCCTCGGGGATAGCAACTGGTGAGAGCGGCACAGCAGTTGTCCGTTCCGCGGCGATGGCCTTAGCCTTGATGGAGGCCGCCCACTACCATGTCGAGGCCGTCCATGCCCAGCTCGTGGAGATCAATGAATAAATCCAATGAAGCTTCTCCGACAAAGGTCGGCAGCCCATGGCCGAAGAGTTGGCAATCGCCGAGAGAGTTCGAGCAGCCGTCCGTTCCTGCACGGCATACCTTGCCATGACGGAGCCCGCCAGAGCAAAAATCACGGCCACCCACGCCCAGCTCATGGCGGCCTATTCCAAAGATATGGCGGACGCGGATGGCGAGATGCTTGCCGAGTATGGTGCAATTGATGCCATGGAGCTCCTTCCCCAGGAGACCGTCGGGCGCGAGCTCGACATGGAGGCGGCAGCTGATACGTCCATTTTGCATCATCCTTTTATATCGATATTTATTGCATTATGGGCTGTTATTACACATTATGTCATAATACTTACGCCTATTCTCTCTTATTTTACAAGGTTTACACGAAGAGGGAGAATGCCGGCAGCTGGAATTCTGGGCTAGAAAAGGAGCAAGTATTAGAGACCTATTCTGCACAACTCCAAAAGTCCTGAAACTCCACGGGAGTCATTTTTAGAATATATTAAAAACATTGGGTGAAGGAAGCACCAGTGGGGGCCACCCACCATCCACGAGGGTGGGGGCGCGCCCCTATCTCGTGGGCCCTCTGGCAGGCCTCCGGTGCCCATCTTCGGCTATATGAAGTCTTTCGTCCTAGAAAAATCATAAGGAAGCTTTTGGGATGAAACTCCGCCGCCACGAGGCGGAACCTTGGTGGAACCAATCTAGGTCTCCGGGGGAGCTTTTCTGCCGGGGAAACATCCCTCCGGGAGGGGGAAATCATCACGATCGTCATCACTATCGATCCTCTCATCGAGAGGGGGTCAATCTCCATCAACATCTTCACCAGCACCACCTCATCTCAAACCCTAGTTCATCTCTTGTATCCAATCTTTGTCTCAATACCTCATATTGGTACCTGTGGATTGCTAGTAGTGTTCATTACTCCTTGTAGTTGATGCTAGTTGGTTTATTTGGTGGAAGATCATATGTTTAGATCCTTTATGCATATTAATACCCCTCTGATTATGAACATGAATATGCTTTGTGAGTAGTTACATTTGTTCCCGAGGACACGGGAGAAGTCTTGCTATAAGTAGTCATGTGAATTTGGTATTCGTTCAATATTTTTATGAGTTGTATGTTGTCTTTCCTCTAGTGGTGTCATGTGAACGTCGACTACATGACACTTCACCATTGTTTGGGCCTAGGGGAAGGCATTGGGAAGTAATAAATAGATGATGGGTTGCTAGAGTGACAGAAGATTAAACCCTAGCTAGTTTATGCGTTGCTTCATAAGGGGCTGATTTGGATCCATATGTTTCATGCTCTGGTTAGGTTTACCTTAATACTTCTTTTGTAGTTGCGGATGCTTGCAAGAGGGGTTAATCATAAGTGGTATGATTTTCCAAGTAAGGGAAGTACCCAAGCACCGGTCCACCCACATTTCAAATTATCAAAGTACCGAACGTGAATCATATGAACGTGACAAAAACTAGCTTGATGATAATTCCCATGTTTCCTCGGGAGCATTTTCCATTATATAAGAGTTTCTCCAGGCTTGTCCTTTGCAACAAAAAGGATTGGGCCATCTTTCTGCACCTTATTTACTTTTATTACTTGTTACCCGTTACAAATTACCTTATCACAAAACTATCTGTTATCGATAATTTCAGTGCTTGCAAAGAATACCTTACTGAAAACTGCTTATCATTTTGTTCTGCTCCTCTTTGGGTTCGTCATCAAAACTCTTTTACGGTGTCATTGTCGGGGAGTGAGACGCCTTTGGTAAGTGGAATTTGGTAAGGAAAAATTTATAGTGTGCTGAAATTTACTGTCACGTGTTACTATGGAAAGTAATCCTTTGAAGGGCTTGTTTGGGGTATCTTCACCCCGACCAGTAGATCAAAGAGTTTCTCCTCAACCTACTGAACCTACTGAAAATGTTTACTTTGAAATTCCTTCGGGTATGATAGAGAAACTACTAGCTAATCCTTTTAGAGGAGATGGAACATTGCATCCCGATTTGCACCTAATCTATGTGGCTGAAGTTTGTGGATTATTTAAGCTTGCAGGTATGCCCGAGGATGGTATCAAGAAGAATTCTTCCCTTTATCTTTGAAGGGAAATGCATTGAAATGGTTTAGGCTATGTGATGATATTCGATCATGGAACTACAACCGATTGAAATTGGAAATTCATCAGAACTTTTATCCTATGCATCTTTTTCATCGTGATCGTAATTATATATATATATATAATTTCTGGCCTCGCAAAGGAGAAAGCATCGCTCAAGCTTGGGGGAGGCTTAAGTCAATGTTATTTTCATGACCCAATCATGTGCTCTTAAGAGAAATTATTATTCAAAAAATTTATGCTCGGCTTTCTCTGAATAATCGCTCCATGCTCGATACTTCTTGTACTGGATCTTTTATGATGAAGACTATTGAATTCAAATGGGATTTATTGGAAATAATTAAACGCAACTCTGAAGATTGGGAACTCGACGAAGGTAAGGAGTCAGGTATAACACCTAAGTTTGATTGTGTTAAATCTTTTATGGATACCGATGCTTTTCGTGAATTTAGCACTAAATATGGACTTGACTCTGAAATAGTACCTTCTTTCTGTGAATCATTTTCTACTCATGTTGATCTCCCTAAGGAGAAGTGGCTTAAATATCATCCTCTCATTAAAGTAAAAGTAGTTGAACCTATTAAAGTTGAATAAAAGACTATCACTTATAATGTTGATCCTATTGTTCCTACCGCTTATATTGAGAAACCACCTTTCCCTGCTAGAATAATGGATCATGCTAAAGCTTCAACAGTGGTTCGTAAGAGTAATACTAGAACACCTACACCCCCTGAGCAAATTAAAGTTGAATCTAGTATTGCTATGGTTAAAGATCTCTTGGCCGATAATATTGATGGGCATGTTATTTACTTTTGTGATGAACCTGCTAGAATTGCTAGACCCGATACTAAAAATAAACATAGGCCTGTTATTTCTGTTCAAATAGGAGATCATTGCTATCATGGCTTATGTGATATGGGTGCTAGTGCGAGTGCAATATCTCATTCTTTATATGAAGAAATTTTGCATGATATTGCACCTGCTAAGATAGAAGGTATTGATGTTACAATTAAGCTTGCCAATAGAGATACTATTTCACCGATTGGGATTGTTAGAGATGTTGAAGTCTTGTGTGGGAAAGTTAAATATCCAACTGATTTTCTTGTTCTTGGTTCCTGTAGGATCGAAAGTATGTCTAGAGGGGGGGTGATTAGACTACTTGACCAAATAAAAACTTAACCTTTTCCCAATTTTAGTTCTTGGCAGATTTTAGCTACTTTAGGACAAGTCAAGCAATCATCATACAATTCAAGCAAGCATGCAAAGAGTTTATGGGCAACGGAAAGTAAAGCATGCAAATTGCAAGAATATATAGGGAAGGGTTTGGAGAATTCAAACGCTATTGGAGACACGGATGTTTTTCCCGTGGTTCGGATAGGTGGTGCTATCCTACATCCACGTTGATGGAGACTTCAACCCACGAAGGGTAACGGTTGCGCGAGTCCACACAGGGCTCCACCCAAGGGCAACGGTTGCGCGAGTCCACGAAGGGCTCCACCCACGAAGGGTCCATGAAGAAGCAACCACCCACAAAGGGTCCACGAAGAAGCAACCTTGTCTATCCCACCATGGCCATCGCCCATGAAGGACTTGCCTCACTAGCGGTAGATCTTCACGAAGTAGGCGATCTCCTTGCCCTTACAAACTCCTTGGTTCAACTCCACAATCTTGTCGGAGGCTCCCAAGTGACACCTAGCCAATCTAGGAGACACCACTCTCCAAGAAGTAACAAATGGTGTGTAGGTAATGAACTCCTTGCTCTTGTGCATCAAATGATAGTCTCCCCAACACACAACTCTCTCTCATAGGATTTGGATTTGGTGGAAAGAAGATTTGAGTGGAAAGCAACTTGGGAAGGCTAGAGATCAAGATTCATATGGTAGGAATGGAATGTCTTGGTCTCAACACATGAGTAGGTGGTTCTCTCTCAGAACATATGAGTTGGAATGATGTGTGTGTTCTGATGGCTCTCTCTTGGAATGAGAAAGAGGTGGAGGGGTATATATAGCCTCCACACAAAATCCAACCGTTACACAGTTTTCCAATCTCGGTGGGACCGAATCAATAAACTCGGTTGGACCGAAAATGTAAACCTAGTGACTGTTAGGAATTTCGGTGGGACTGACATGCAACTTGGTAGGACCAATTAGGTTAGGGTTTGGGCATAACGTAATCTCGGTGAGATCGATTACACAAACTCGGTGAGACCGAATTTGGTAATTAGCTAACCAGAGAGTTGGTCAGGCAAACTCGGTGGGACCGATTTGTTCTTTCAGTGAGACCGAGTGGAACTCGGTGAGACCGAAAAGTTACAAAGGGGAAACACTGAGTTTACATTGCAATCTCGGTGGGACCGATTCGCTCTTTCGGTGGGACCGAAAAGTTACGAAAGGGAAACAGAGAGTTTGCAACCCCATCTCGGTGGGACCGAGATCCTTATCGGTAGAACCGAATTGCTAGGGTTTGGTAGTGGCTAATGACAAGTGAAACTCGGTGGCGCCGGATAGGAAGAATCGGTAGGACCGAGTTTGGCTTAGATTTTAGGTCATATGTGGATATGGGAAAGTAGTTGAGGGTTTTGGAGCATATCACTAAGAACATGAAGCAAGAGGCTCATTAAGCAACACCTCATCCCTCCCTAATAGTATTGGCTTTTCCTATGGACTCAATGTGATCTTGGATCACTAAAATATAAAATGAAGAGTCTTGAGCTTTTGAGCTTGAGCCAATCCATTGTCCTTAGCATTTTGAGGGTTCCACTTTCACATCCATGCCATGCCAATCATTGAGCTTTCCTGAAATAATTATCTTGGAATAGTATTAGCTCAATGAGCTATATGTTGTTATGAATTACCAAAACCACCTAGGGATAGTTGCACTTTCAATCTCCCCCTTTTTGGTAATTGATGACAACATATAGATCAAAGCTTCGACAAATGATAATAAGCATGAAATATATTGTCACTTTGAGAAGTATGTGATAAGTAAGAGCTCCCCCTAAATTTGTGCATATTTAAAATTTGCTTTGGACTGCAAATGCACAAAGAGTTAGAGTCATGGGTTACTCTTCCATGTCACATACATCTTGGTGGAGCGCTCAAAATGATAAGAATGAAATACATGCACTCATCACCAAGAATAGTGGATGGTCACAAACGATAGATAGAATGATAATATTTAAGCAAGCATCAAGCAAACATTAAGTGTAGCTTATGATCATCGATGTCTCACAGGCATAAGGACGTAGTATCTCACACACAAGCAAACAAAGTTCGAAAAACCACCAAATAAAGCAAGAGAGGAAAGCAACACTCTCTCTCTCGAAGCCTATGATCTATACATCTTCTCCCCCTTTGGCAACAAGTTACCAAAAAGTTCCTAGAAAATGCATAGCACTAGATCGACGCTCAGGCTTGATCTTCAGGTGGTGGTGGAGTCCGGATCACTCCAAGGACGAAGGCTTCTGTAGATGTTGAAGTAGTCGCTGGAGTTTGAGCTGAAGTAGACGCTGGAGCTGAGGCTGTAGCTGGTGCTGAAGTAGTGGCTCTGGTGTCAGCAACTGGCACGGCAGACGACCTCGGGCCTCGTGGCACTCTAGAAAAAGCATGAGTCGTGGTCCTGCCTCTCCTCTCATTCATGTCCTCCTGGAGCTGCTCCACTGCAGACTGAACTTCTGTTACTTTCACATCCAAGTCATAGAACTTCTGTTCCATGATCCTCTCTAGGCTCGCCTGGTTCTGAGTCAGGGTGGCTATACTCTGCTCAATTCGCAGGGTGGACGCAATCAAGTAACTGAGCTGCTCTTGTTTGGTCTTCAAGAAATAATCAGATGCCTCCGCTGGAGTAGGCATCCTGGCAGCTTTTTCCTTCTTCGCCTTCTCCTTCTTTGCTAATGCTTGGGCAGATGATGGTTCATTCTCAGTCATAACAACTTCATTGTCCTCGAAATCTGGACGGATGGGCAGGTGTTCCTTATCCAACAAATATACGCCCGTGCCCATCTTGGAGTTGATGAGCTCCTGAATCTGAGGGGCATATCCACAGCTCCTCTTCTGATCAACAGCTGTCCTCTTAACGGTTTCCACAATGAGACTCATGACCTTGAATTTCTGAGGCACGTCAAAGACATGAAGCAAGTTGATCGCGTGACCTCTGATCATCTTGTGATCTCCAGACTTAAGCAACAGAGTGTGCCTTAGTATCCAATTGATAGTGGGCAGACCTGACAGAAGATAATGCACCGAGCCAAATTTAAAAGTGTCAAGTGCTTCATTCAGAATCTCCTTGTACATGTTGGACATGGAGTTGTGGTCCATCTTTTTCTTGCCATAAATGTCCAGGTCATCTGCTTGTTCCTCTGGGGAATTGATCAGCTTCGCCCATTCCTCAACAGGAGAGTGGTACCTCGTACCCTCAGACATCCATGTAATCCTTCCATCCGGGTAGAAGTGTGCTGTGGAGTAGAATTGCATGATTAGCTCCTCATTCCACTTTGTGAGCTTCTTCCCAACAAAGTCTGCAACTCCACACGCACTAAAGCTGTCATACACTCCGGGGTAGTACTCTTCATGTTCCTTCATGTAGGTCCAGTCGACCCATCTCATGTCATAAACGATTGGCTTCTTGTCAAGCAAAACAGTCTCATAAAAATCTTGCTGCTCCTTGGTGTGAAATCTGTAATCCACGGCAGTCCTTCTCCTAGAAGCATACGGATCTGCTTCTCTCCACTTCCTCAGCCCTGAATCTCTCCTGAGCTTCATATCCTCAGCCATAGGATGAGCATCATTGTGGTCTGGGATCTTGGGCTTGAGCTTTCTAAGGACACTCTCTTCCTCTTCTTCAGTAGCTTCAAGCACTGGGGCCTTGTTCTTTTCTGCAGCAGGTATACTCCTTGTGTTTCTCTTTGGTGCTGTCTTAGGCTTAGATGCAGCCTTGGGTGCTTCCTTGGGCTTGGATGCAGCTGTTCCTGACCTTATGGCATCTCCCAGTTTGGCTGCCTTGGGCGCTGGTACAACTGCCTCTTCTTCCTCCTCCTCTTCTACCATAATGGAGGCCTTGCCAAGGACTCTAGCCACAGTCTTCTTCACTCTCTCTTTCCTTTTCTTGCCCTCAGCTGCAACGGGCTCAATGAGAGCAGGCTTCTCAGTTGATGCTCTAGCCTTTGACATGGGCTGCCTGCCTGCTGGCCTTTTGATTTTCAGGCCTGGCTTTGAGCCTTGAACTGGCTCAACTCTCTTGGAGGTGGCCTCTTCCTCTGCCACATAGTCCTCATCTTCAGAATCTGAGGTTTTCTTCTTCCTTTGTCTCGTGGCAGCTTTAGGCAGGTTGCTGGGTGTGCTCCTGCTGCCATCATCTGAGGAACTTGAGGGGCTAGTGCCCTCACTCATCACCACTTGCTGCTCTGACAAGTTTTGGCTGTCACTCTGGTCTGACATGTTGCAAACTGACTGCTGACCCTGTGAATAGATTATAGAGGAGATAGAGTGGATGAGCATCACAAAATGCAGAGATTTTTGCAAAAAGAATGATTCAAAAACTTAGTTTTAGTTTCCCACTGAAATCATCTCGGATCTACTGATTTTCAAACTCAGTGATACCGAAGCAGTTTTGGAACCTAAACTAGTGAACTCGATAGGACCGAGTCACAGTTCGGTGGCACCGAGACTGCTAGGGTTTCACTGAGTTCAAAAATCGGTCACACCGATAAGTAATTCTCAGTCAGACCGAGTCTCACTTGTGCAACGGCATAAGCCAAATCGGTGGGACTGAGTTTTTCAACTCGGTGGGACCGAGTTTTTCAACTCGGTGGGTCCGAGATGGTTTCGGCGGAAACCTAAACCTAGAATTTTCGAATCAAACCTAATCTATGAGCGTTTTGACTGGATAGAAGTTTATCAAACGTGGCCAGAAACAATATGATCACAATGTGCTAGGAATCAGATTGAGGAATAGCACAAAGATCAAGTCCATACCCTAGTTTGGCAGGGACTTGCTACGGCGGCAACGACGGGGCAGAAATTCCGTTGACGGCGACGGAGACCAGCGACTGGAGGCTGCTGGCGGCGAGAAGACGATCCGGAGACCTCGGGGGCAGAGCAGGCTATCGCGCGGGCGAGGGGTTCGGAGAAATTTCCAAATTTTTCCCGTGACTATATATAGCCCGACCCTGTCGGTGTGACCGAGTTGAACAACTCGGTGGCACCGGGATTCATAACTGCGTGCAGTTACTGAAACTCGGTGAGACCGAAAGGTTCAAATCGGTTGCACCGAGATCGAAAACCTAGATCAACTTAATGATCTCGGTAGGACCAAAAGTGGAGTATCGATCAGACCGAGAATCATAAAGAGGTTTTGGAAGTTTAAGTCTGTGACGAATCGGGGACTCCGAGCGCTCCTCACACAGAGTGGTTCGAATCTGACTTGATCAAATTTTGTGATGTAGCATGAATAGAGTTTGAGACGAGAAAAGCATAGATAGCTAGAGGAGGTTCTTAGGCATTCTTGTCCATCCACTTGGCAAAAGAAGATAAAGCCAAACAATCAAAGCAACAAGTGGATGTCCTCGAATGAGTAAAATATGCAATCAGCATGCTCACACAATAAGATGGCAAATGAAATATGTGGCAAGGCATGCACAACCAATTCTAGCATCTATCAAGCAATTTGCGATGACTAGGTCATCTATATATGAGTATATTGACTTAGGAGTCAAGTGAGAACACTTGATCGTAGGTCATACTCATCGTTTAAGCTCAAGTGGGGTTACCACATTTACATAAAGCATTGTTTTGTTCACATCTTTAGAGTTGCTTTAGCTCAAGTCTTAGAGTAAAGCTCCCCCTAGATGTGATATCCCCCCTATGAGGGATGAACTAACCTTGGGTTTTGTCGATGATGACTTCATGTAGACAATGAAGATGTGGATGCTCAATGTTGATGTAGATCTCTTGGAGCTATCCATTTGAGTGAATTACACTTTCAATACCTACATGGGTTAGTCCCACAAGGAACAAACAAGGATATCCATAGACATAGAGTGATGCACACAAAAGATGATGTCCATGAAAGCTTTTAGGTTACCTTGTCCCTTGTCTTACCAACAAGAGGGTTTGTGACTCCTTGAACTAGTGCAAGATGTGGAAGTTGATTGCACTTGTTCTCGCCAAAATGATAAGAGTGAAGTATGTTGGCGGAGTCACCCTCAAGAACTCTCTAGTTCTTCTTCTTTTGGATCCACATCATCTTGATGGGAATCCTTGGAGTTGTAGTCGTACATGATGAAGTGGAACTTGAAGAAGTCTTGGGAATCCACTTGACTAAGGTCTTAGGAGCTTCTTCAAATGCATCAATTTCCTCTTGAAGCTTGTCCTTGCCTTTTTGCTCGTAGTCTTGTGGTGGAAGATCATCTTGAGCTTGTGTCCCCTTGAAAGAAGTATACTTCTCTTGTTGAGGGACAAACTTTGTCTTGGGGTATTGATCTTCTTCCCACTCAACTCCATTGGCATTGAACTTTCGTTCAAAACCAACACATTGATTCTTCCGGTGCATTCCTTGCTTGCGCACAATTTCCTCGAATTGCTTACTCCCGGCAAGGCTTTTGTACACTCCTTTCTCTATAATTCCCTTCAATAAGCTATTTTCTTGCTCAAGTGTAACTTGTCTAAGAGAACTACTAGAAGCAACAATATTGAATTTAGCATGATCATTGTTACAACTAGAGGAAGAATCTTTCTTGTTAGACTTGACTTGAGGCATGTAAGTGGATAAGAGTAAATGCTTGGCAATGTAAGAAGAACTTTTCTTGCGGAGATCATCATTGATTGCCTTTAAGAACTCATGCTCTTGCTCAAGATTGAGCTTTTCAAAGCATAGTTTCTCATGAGCTCTTAAAAGTTCTCGATGATCTTCGAAGATAGTGTCATGAGCTAACTTAAGAGTTTTTAGTTCTTTAGTTAGAGCCTCAATCTTCTCCTTATCATTGTCATTCGTTTTATCTTGATTAGCATGATTAATTGGTCTTTCATCATAGTATTCATCACTAGAGTTGTCACCAAGCAAATCATCACCTAACAAGTCATCTTCATCACTATTGAAATCAACATACTCGGGGTGTGTTACCTTAGGACCTTTGGCCATGAAGCATCTTCCAATTCCTTCATTTGGTGAGTCAAATATGTCGTAGGAGTTGGTTGACACAAGTGCTAGACCGGCAACACCTTCATCTTGAGTATCTTCGGAGTCAGAGTGATAACTTCTCTCGGAGTGGCTGTCGGAGTCGGAGCCGGATACCCATTCACCAACATGAGCTTGATGTCTTCGTATTGTATAGCTCCTTGATGATTTTTCCTTCCTTTCCGAATCCTTGCTTCTCCGTGAGTATCTTCGTTCATAACGATCACCTCTACTCCTTCTCTCTCTTGGTGGTGATCCTTTGCTTCTTCTTTTTCGAGAATCTTCTCTTCTCTTGTAGGGAGTCGTACACTCATTGGAATAGCGTCTGGGTCTTCCACAATTGTAACAGTTTCGCTCTCGACTAGAAGATCTTTTGTCATTATAGGACCTTGATTTGGAGCTTCTGTCTTTGCTTCTACTCTTGTAGAACTTGTTGAAGTTCTTCACCATTAAGCTCAATTCTTCATTGAAGTCTTGTTTCTCACTTGATGATGTAGGGGCTTCACATGAGGCTTTATAGGCACCACTTGATTTGTTGTGAAGTTCCTGTTTATCCTTAAGTGACATCTCATGAGCAACAATTCTTCCAATCACCTCCGTTGGCTTGAGATCTTTGTAATTGGGCATCATTTGGATCAATGTGCACACGGTATCATATTTTCCATCCAAGGATCTTAGGATCTTCTTGATGATGAATTTATCGGTCATCTCTTCACTTCCTAAGCCGGCAATCTCATTTGTGATGATCGCAAGCCTAGAGTACATTTCAGCGACACCTTCACCATCCTTCATCTTGAACTTGTCAAGTTGGCTTTGAAGCACATCCAACTTGGATTCCTTGACGGAGTCGGTACCTTCGTGCATATCAATCAAAGTGTCCCAAATTTCCTTTGCATTCTCAAGGCGGCTGATTTTGTTGAATTCTTCAGGGCACAATCCGTTGAAGAGAATATCACAAGCTTGAGCATTGTATTGCAACATCTTCAACTCATCCGCAGTAGCTTCACGGTTTGGTTCTCTCCCATCAAAGAAGTCACCTTGCAAACCAACACACACAATAGCCCAAACAGCGGGGTTATGTCCAAGAATATGCATTTTCATTTTATGCTTCCATCTAGCAAAATTAGTACCATCAAAGTAAGGACCTCTACGGTGATAATTTCCCTCGCTAGACGCCATACTCTCGTAGGTTGTAAAACCAAGGCTATGACCACCAAAAGCTATGGAGATCAAGCAATGGAGACCAAAGCTCTAATACCACTTGTAGGATCGAAAGTATGTCTAGAGGGGGGTGATTAGACTACTTGACCAAATAAAAACTTAACCTTTTCCCAATTTTAGTTCTTGGCAGATTTTAGCTATTTTAGGACAAGTCAAGCAATCATCATACAATTCAAGCAAGCATGCAAAGATTTTATGGGCAGCGGAAAGTAAAGCATGCAACTTGCAAGAATATAAAGGGAAGGGTTTGGAGAATTCAAACGCTATTGGAGACACGGATGTTTTTCCCGTGGTTCGGATAGGTGGTGCTATCCTACATCCACGTTGATGGAGACTTCAACCCACAAAGGGTAACGGTTGCACGAGTCCACACAGGGCTCCACCCAAGGGCAACGGTTGCGCGAGTCCACGAAGGGCTCCACCCACGAAGGGTCCACGAAGAAGCAACCACCCACAAAGGGTCCATGAAGAAGCAACCTTGTCTATCCCACCATGGCCATCGCCCATGAAGGACTTGCCTCACTAGCGGTAGATCTTCACGAAGTAGGCGATCTCCTTGCCCTTACAAACTCCTTGGTTCAACTCCACAATCTTTTCGGAGGCTCCCAAGTGACACCTAGCCAATCTAGGAGACACCACTCTCCAAGAAGTAACAAATGGTGTGTAGGTAATGAACTCCTTGCTCTTGTGCTTCAAATGATAGTCTCCCCAACACTCAACTCTCTCTCATAGGATTTGGATTGGTGGAAAGAAGATTTGAGTGGAAAGCAACTTGGGAAGGCTAGAGATCAAGATTCATATGGTAGGAATGGAATGTCTTGGTCTCAACACATGAGTAGGTGGTTCTCTCTCAGAACATATGAGTTGGAATGGTGTGTGTGTTCTGATGGCTCTCTCTTGGAATGAGAAAGAGGTGGAGGGGTATATATAGCCTCCACACAAAATCCAACCGTTACACAGTTTTCCAATCTCAGTGGGACCGAATCAATAAACTCGGTCGGACCGAAAATGTAAACCTAGTGACCGTTAGGAATTTCGGTGGGACTGACATGCAACTCGGTAGGACCGATTCGGTTAGGGTTTGGGCATAACGTAATCTCGGTGAGACCGATTACACAAACTCGGTGAGACCGAATTTGGTAATTAGCTAACCAGAGAGTTGGTTAGGCAAACTCGGTGGGACCGATTTGCTCTTTCGGTGAGACCGAGTGGAACTCGGTGAGACCGAAAAGTTACAAAGGGGAAACACTGAGTTTACATTGCAATCTCGGTGGGACCGAAAAGTTACGAAAGGGAAACAAAGAGTTTGCAACCCCATCTCGGTGGGACCGAGATCCTTATCGGTAGAACCGAATTGCTAGGGTTTGGCAGTGGCTAATGACAAGTGAAACTCGGTGGTGCCGGATAGGAAGAATCGGAAGGACCGAGTTTGGCTTAGAGTTTAGGTCATATGTGGATATGGGAAAGTAGTTGAGGGTTTTGGAGCATATCACTAAGCACATGAAGCAAGAGGCTCATTAAGCAACACCTCATCCCTCCTTAATAGTATTGGCTTTTCCTATGGACTCAATGTGATCTTGGATCACTAAAATATAAAATGAAGAGTCTTGAGCTTTTGAGCTTGAGCCAATCCATTGTCCTTAGCATTTTGAGGGTTCCACTTTCACATCCATGCCATGCCAATCATTGAGCTTTCCTGAAATAATTATCTTGGAATAGTATTAGCTCAATGAGCTATATGTTGTTATGAATTACCAAAACCACCTAGGGATAGTTGCACTTTCAGTTCCCCACAAGATGACTTTTGTCCCAATATATTTAGTAGACCCTTCTTGAATACTGTTAATGCTAAGATAGACTGCAAAAAGGATATTGTTTCTGTTGGTTTAGGGGATATGTCTCATGATTTTAATTTTGCTAAATTTCATAGACAACCCCATAATTATTGGTCTTGCTTCTATTGTCGTGCCTCCTAGTGATCCTTTAGAACAATATTTGCTACACCATGCAAATGATATGTTTATGAATGAAAGAAGGGAAATAGATGAAGTATTCTTTAAACAGGGACCCATTTTGAAACACAACTTGCCTTTTGAAATTCTAGGGGATCCTCCTCCACCCAAAAGGGTGATCCCGTGTTTGAGCTTAAACCATTGCCTGATACTCTTAAATATGCTTATCTTGATGAAAATAAGATATATCATGTTATTATTAGTGCTAACCTTTCAGAGCAAGAAGAAGAGAAACTATTGAAAACTCTGAAGAAGCACCGTGCTGCTATTGGATATACTCTTGATGATCTTAAGGGCATTAGTCCCACTGTATGCCAGCACAAAATAAAATTGGAGAAAGACACTAAACCGGTTGTTGATCACCAACGACGGTTAAATCCTAAAATGAAAGAAGTGGTAAGAAAAGAAATACTAAAGCTTCTGGAGGCAGGTATAATTTATCCTGTTACTGATAGTCAGTGGGTAAGTCCTGTCCATTGTGTCCCTAAGAAGGGAGGTATTACTGTTGTTCCAAATGATAAAGATGAATTGATCCCACAAATAATTGTTACAGGTTATAGAATGGTAATTGATTTCCGCAAATTAAATAAAGCTACTAAAAAGGATCATTACCCTCTACCTTTCATTGATCAAATGCTAGAAAGACTATCCAAACATACACACTTTTGCTTTCTCTAGATGGTTATTCTAATTTCTCTCAAATACCTGTGTCAAAAGAGGATAAGTAAAAGACCACTTTTACTTGCCCTTTCGGTACCTTTGCTTATAGACGTATGCCTTTTGGTTTATGTAATGCACCTACTACCTTTCAAAGATGCATGACTGCTGTATTCTCTGACTTTTGTGAAAAGATTGTTGAGGTATTCATGGATGATTTTTCTGTATATGGAACTTCTTTTGATGATTGCTTAAGCAAACTTGATCGAGTTTTGCAGAGATGTGAAGAAACTAATCTTGTCTTGAATTGGGATAAGTGCCACTTTATGGTTAATGAAGGTATTGTCTTGGGGCATAAAATTTCTGAAAGAGGTATTGAAGTTGATAAAGCTAAAGTTGATGCTATTGAAAAGATGTCGTGTCCTAAGGACACTAAAGGTACAAGAAGTTTCCTTGGTCATGCCGATTTTCATAAGAGGTTCATCAAAGACTTCTCAAAAATTTCCAGGCCTCTGACTAATCTCTTACAAAAAGATGTTCCTTTTGTCTTTGATGATGATTGTGTAGAAGCATTTGAAATACTTAAGAAAGCCTTGATTTCTGCACCTATTGTTTAGCCTCCTGATTGGAATTTATCCTTTGAAATTATGTGTGATGCTAGTGATTATGTTTTAGGTGTTGTTCTAGGACAAAGAGTTGATAATAAATTAAATGTTATCCAATATGCTAGTAAAACTCTAGACAGTGCCTAGAGAAATTATGCTACTACTGAAAAAGAATTTTTAGCAGTTGTATTTGCTTGTGATAAGTTCAAACCTTATATTGTTGATTCTAAAGTAACTGTTCACACTGATCATGTTGCTATTAAATATCTTATGGAAAATAAAGATGCTAAACCTAGACTTATTAGATGGGTTCTCCTACTACAAGAATTTGATTTGCATACTATTGATATAAAGGGAGCTGAGAACCTCGTTGCAGACAACTTGTCTAGGTTAGAGAATGTTCTTGATGACCCACTACTTATTGATGATAGATTTCCTGATGAACAATTAGCTATCATAAATGCTTCTCGTACTGCTCCATGGTATGCTGATTATGCCAATTACATTGTTGCTAAATTTATACCACCTAGTTTCACATACCATCAAAAGAAAAGTATTTTCTATGATTTAAGACATTACTTCTGGGATGACCCACACCTTTATAAAGAAGGAGTAGATGGTGTTATTATAGGTTGTGTACCTGAGCATGAACAGGAACATATCCTACGCAAGTGTCATTCCGAGGCTTATGGAAGACACCATGCTGGAGATAGAACTGCACGTAATGTATTGCAATCCAGTTTTTATTGGCATACTCCCTTCAAGGATGCCCGTAAGTTTGTCTTATCTTGTGATGAATGTCAAAGAATTGGTAATATTAGTAGACGTCAAGAAATGCCTATGAATTATTCACTTGTTATTGAACCATTTGATGTTTGGGGCTTTGATTATATGGGACCGTTTCCTTCCTCTAATGGGTATACACATATTTTAGTTACTGTTGATTACATTACTAAGTGGGTAGAAGCTATTCCAACTAGTAGTGCTAATCATAACACCTCTATTAAGATGCTTAAAGAAGTTATGTTTCCGAGGTTT
Source organism: Triticum urartu (assembly GCF_056163025.1). Taxonomy (NCBI): domain Eukaryota; kingdom Viridiplantae; phylum Streptophyta; class Magnoliopsida; order Poales; family Poaceae; genus Triticum; species Triticum urartu. The sequence continues at coordinate 421,131,838 of NC_141877.1, read as the reverse complement.
GGAGCCCCTAGATACTTAATGACTGATGGTGGTTCACACTTTATTCATGGTGCCTTTCGTAAAATGCTTGCTAAGTATGATGTTAATCATAGAATTGCATCTCCATATCATCCACAGTCTAGTGATCAAGTAGAACTGAGCAATAGAGAGCTTAAATTAATTTTGCAAAAGACTGTTAATAGATCTAGAAAGAATTGGTCCAAGAAACTTGATGATGCATTATCGGCCTATAGAACTGCATATAAAAATCCTATGGGTATGTCTCCATACAAAATGGTTTATGGAAAAGCATGTCACTTACCTCTCGAACTAGAACATAAGGCATATTGGGCCATTAAAGAGCTCAATTATGATTTCAAGCTTGCCGGTGAGAAGAGACTATTTGACATTAGCTCACTTGATGAATGGAGAACGTAGGCCTATGAGAATGCCAAGATGTTTAAAGAAAAAATTTAAAAGATGGCATGACAAAAGGATAAAAAAGTGAGTTTAATTTAGGTGATTATGTATTGCTAAAAACTCTCGTTTAAGATTTTTTGCAGGAAAACTCCTCTCTAAATGGGAAGGTCCTTACATTATCGAGGAGGTCTATCGTTCTGGTGCCATAAAAATCAACAACTTCGAGGGCACAAATCCGAGGGTGGTGAACGGTCAAAGAATCAACCACTATATCTCAGGTAATCCTATAAATGTTGAAACTAATGTTATTGAAACCGTAACCCCAGAGGAGTACATAAGGGACACCTTGCAGAATGTTTTAGCCTCCGAAAAGGAAGAGGTATGTGGTATGGTAAGTAAACTGACTCCAAAACAGTTCTAATAGCAATTTTTCTCCGTTTTGGAATATTTAAGAAAATAGAAAAATAAGAAGCAGTCCGGAAAGGACACGAGGCATCCACGAGGGTGGAGGGCGCGCCCTCGTGGGCACCTCATGTACCCTACGGACTCCGTTTACGATACTTCTTTTAGTCGGTAAAAAATCATTATATAATCTCCCGAAGGTTTTGACCATCGTACCACACAAGTATCTCTTGTATTTGTTTCGAGCTATTTTTCTGACAGATCTAGATCGCCATGACGTCTTCAAGCGCCCCCAAGGACAAGTTTTTCGAGAGGGTCATCAACCCCTACCTCGCGGAGGTGTTGCAACACCCTTAAACCATTGAGTTGCGTGAGGGGGTGCTGCACATCCGTGATGTTGACGGACCAAGGAGGACCGGAAGCGTGGAGACAAGACTCGAAGCAATGGAGCAACAAGTTTTCAAGTGACAGGGGATGGTGGAATGCGGACTCGACGCTAACCACATGATGATCGCGGAGTTCACCGACAATCACAAGCTGGATGCCAAGGAAATTGGGGAGACCATCTTCAAGCTTCACGAGAAAATCGAGCACCTCCAAGCCCAGATCTATGACCTGCAAAACCAAAACTGTGAGTTTGAATATAGATTCAAAAGGATGAGTTTGGTTGCAGATTCGAGGATCCCGGAGACTCGATCATCCTTCTATGACGGTGAGCCTATGCCTTGGAAGATGGATGACAGGCCTACATCATCAACAACTCCATCATCACTACCACCAAAGGAGCACTAAGTATCGGGTATGGGCACCCCCCTTGGCAACTGCCAAGCTTGGGGGAGTGCCCCGGTATCGTATCACCATCACACTTTTTTATCTTTACCGTTTGACTTAGTTCGATCCTTTTGGTAATATCTTGATCTAGTATAATAAAGTTTTAGTATGATTTAGTTTTGAGTTTTGCTTTCTGATCCTTCTATGTAATCAAGCCCGTGAGGTATATATAATAAAGATTAGTGTTGAGTCAAGGGCTTTGCCATCTTGCTATGATCTTGAGGGAATACAAGGAAGAATAAAAAGAAATAAATAGATCATATGGATCTTATGGAGAGTAATGACTTCATATATAAAAATTATGATGAATAAAAGTTGTTGAGAGTTGACAAACATAGTTTTGGTCATCGTTGCAATTAATAGGAAGTAATAAAGAAAGAGAGGTTTTCACATATAAATATACTATCTTGGACATCTTTTATGATTGTGAGCACTCATTAAAATATGACATGCTAAAATGTTGATGTTGGACAAGGAAGACAATGTAATGGGTTATGCTTTCTTACATCCAAAATAAATTATATTGTCATGGATCATCCAACATTTTGAGCTTGCCTTTTCCCCTCATGCTAGCCAAATTCCTTGCAGCAAGTAGAGATACTAGTTCTGCTACCAAATATCCTAAAACCTAGTTTTGCCATGAGAGTCCACCATATCTACCTATGGATTGAGTAAGATCCTTCAAGTAAGTTGTCATTGTTGCAAGCAATAAAAATTGCTCTCTAAATATGTATGATTTATTAGTGTGGAGAAATAAGCTTTATACTATCTTGTGATGTGGAAGAAATAAAAGCGAGGGACTGGATAATAAAGGTCCATATCACATGTGGCAATATAAAGTGACATTATTTTGCATTAACATTTCATGCATCCAACCATAAAAACACATGACAACCTCTGCTTCCCTCCGCGAAGGGTCTATCTTTTATTTTTGTCTTATACTCTATACAAGAGTCAAGGTGATCTTCACCTTTCCTTTTTACATTTTATCCTTTGGCAAGCACTGTGTGTTGGAAAGATCCTGATATATATATATACATATATCCAATTGGATGTGAGTTTTCATGAACTATTATTATTGACATTACCCTTGAGGTAAAAGGTTGGGAGGCAAAACTATAGGCCCCTATCTTTCTCTATTTCCGATTAAAACTTCATACCCATAAATATTGCATGAGTGTCAGCAATTGTGAAAGACTAAATGATAGTTGAGTATGTGGACTTGCTGAAAAGCTCTTATATTGACTCTTTCCGATGTTATGATAAATTGCAATTGCTTCAATGGCTGAGATTATAGTTTGTTAGTTTTCAATGAAGTTTCTGATTCATACTTGAAATTGTGAATGAATTGTTACTTTAGCATAAGAAATCATATGACAATATATATTTATGTTGCTGTTATAAGAATGATCATGATGCCCTCATGTCAGTATTTTATTTTATCGACACCTCTGTCTCTAAACATGTGGACATATTTTTCGTTATCGACTTCCTCTTGAGGAAACGCAAGGTCTAAGCTTGGGGGAGTTGATACGTCCATTTTGCATCATGCTTTTATATCGATATTTATTGCATTATGGGCTTTTATTACACATTATTTCACAATACTTATGCCTATTCTCTCTTATTTTACAAGGTTTACACGAAGAGGGAGAATGCCGACAGCTGGAATTCTAGGCAGGAAAAGGAGCAAATACTAGAGACCTATTTTGCACAACTCCAAAAGTCCTGAAACTCTACGGGGGTCATTTTTAGAATATATAAAAAATATTGGGTGAAAGAAGCACCAGAGGGGGGCCACCCACCATCCACGAGGGTGGGGGCGCGCCCTACCCCCCTGGGCACGCCCCCTGTATCGTGGGCCCCCTGCCAGGCCTCCGGTGCCCATATTTGGCTATATGAAGTCTTTTGCCCTGGAAAAAAATCATAAGGAAGCTCTCGGGATTAAACTCCGCCACCACGAGGCGGAACCTTGGCGGAACCAATCTAGGGCTCCGGCAGAGCTTTTCTGCCGGGGAAACATCCCCCCGGGAGGGGGAAATCATCAGCATCGTCATCACCATCGATCCTCTCATCGGGAGGGGGTCATTCTCCATCAACATCTTCACCAGCACCATCTCATCTCAAACCCTAGTTCATCTCTTGTATCCAATCTTTGTCTCAAAACCTCAGATTGGTACCTGTGGGTTGATAGTAGTGTTGATTACTCCTTGTAGTTGATGCTAGTTGGTTTATTTGGTGGAAGATCGTATGTTTAGATCCTTTATGCATATTAATACCCCTTTGATTATGAACATGAATATGCTTTATGAGTAGTTACGTTTGTTCCTGAGGACATGGGAGAAGTCTTGCTATAAGTAGTCATGTGAATTTGGTATTCGTACGATATTTTTATGAGTTGTATGTTGTCTTTACTCTAGTGTTGTCATGTGAACATCGACTACATGACACTTCACCATTGTTTGGGTCTAGGGGAAGGCATTGGGAAGTAATAAGTAGATGATGGGTTTCTAGAGTGACAGAAGCTTAAACCCTAGTTTATGCGTTGCTTCGTAAGGGGTTGATTTGGATCCATATGTTTCATGCTATGGTTAGGTTTACCTTAATACTTCTTTTGTAGTTGTGGATTCTTGCAAGAGGGGTTAATGATAAGTCGGATGCTTATCCAAGTAAGGGCATTACCCAAGCACCAGTCCACCCACATATCAAATTATCAAAGTACCGAACGTGAATCATATGAACGTGATGAAAACTAGCTTGACGATAATTCCCATGTGTCTTCGGGAGCGTTTTCTTTTATATAAGAGTTTGTACAGGCTTGTCCTTTGCTACAGAAAGGATTGGGCCATCTTGCTGCACCTTATTTACTTTTATTACTTGTTACCCGTTACAAATTACCTTATCACAAAACTATCTATTGCCGATAAGTTCAGTGCTTGTAGAGAATACCTTACTGAAAACTGCTTATCATTTCCTTCCGCTCCTCGTTGGGTTCGACACTCTTACTTATCGAAAGGACTACAATAGATCCCCTATACTTGTGGGTTGTCAGCAGCGGAGACCGACGAGCACTAGCCGTAGTTGTACTCTTTGTTTTGTTTAATTAAGAGTGTCGGTTTTTAATTTGTTAGAGTAATGTTTAGGTCAGCTAGCTCTGTTTAATTGCTGAACTTGCTCGATTAAGAAGTTAGTCTCCTTTGTGTACCCAAATTATGCAATGACATGGATGACCACTGTAACCAGGGAAATTCGAACCAAAATTTTTGAAGTTCAAACTCAACACACATGGGTTAAGCTATCTAAATCATTTATGATGTTCACATATCATACATAGTTCCGAATAGGGGACCGTGTGTGTTGACAGTTTGCGCGCCAGTTTTTTCGCTGAAGCGATTCCAAATTTTTGGCTTCCGCGGAAATATCGACCTCCCCTCCCCCTTACCAAAATCCACATTTCCCCTATTTCCGCCTTCCTTTCCAAGTTGAAACCTTCACTCCTTGTTTGCAGCACCACCTCCTCGTCAACGACCCTCCTCCATGCTGCTCGGCCTCGCCTATCCAGGAAGGTAATCCACACCCGACCCCCATCCTCCTTCTCCTTCCACATCCCACATGCCCCAACCGTCGGCACGACAACTTCCACCCAAATCACCGACCCCTCCACCAAACAAGCGCCGCCCTAAGCCATGGTGCGCAGTATAGCTAGGATCCCAAGGACCATTTGGCAGTGGAGAAGCAAATCGCGACCGCACGTGCGGATGAGGTCACGGTGGCTGCCATTCGTGTCAACCCCCAGATCTTGGAGGAGCACCTCTACATCGAGGCCACCATCGACGCCTCGCGTGCCGATGATGCGACGTGGTTGGTTGTTTGGTTCAGTTCTACAATGCGATGTTCAGTTGTTGTGGGTGCATTCTGTTATTGTATACCATATGCGAAATAATTGAATTTGGATGTACTAAATACATGAGAAACAAATACAATTTCTATATTTCCATGTTGTTAAGCATTCTTGGTTTGGTTAACTGTCTGATCTTCTATTAGGAGTATGTTATATTGTTCAATGTGGTGCTCAGTTAAGGTTTGGTTCATTTGTTGTGGTGTTTAGTTAACTGTTTTGTTTGCTTCAATTCTGCAATGTGATGTTCAATAGTTGTGGGTGCATTCTATTATTTTATACCATGTGAGGAATAAATTGAATTTGGCTATAGTAAATACATGATAAAAAATACAATTGCTATTTTCCAAATTGTTAAGCATGCTTGGTTTGGTTAACTTTCTGATCTTCTATTAGGAGTAAGTTATATTGTTGTAGCGATCCGACCTCAAACGGTCAAATCTCTGTGCATAAGTGTCATTCCTGGATCGGTAATTGATGTTGTCCTAGACTAGGTGGTACTCACCACATCGTCTCCTGATCTGTTAGATTGGGCCGAGGACCCCCATGGCCGTATATTCTTGGGCCAGTCTGGACAGCTGCCGCATACATGGAAGATTCCACAAGACTTGGTGATCAAGACTTGGACTCCTCCCCACCGGCGTATTCGGCTAGGACTCTTATTATCCTAGGCCTTTGGTGCATTATATAAACCGAGGCCAGGCTAGTTGATAGATCATATACAATATACAATCATACCATAGGCTAGCTTCTAGGGTTTAGCCTCTCTGATCTTGTGGTAGATCTACTCTTGTACTACCTATATCATCAATATCAATCAAGCAGGACGTAGGGTTTTACCTCCATCAAGAGGGCCCGAACCTGGGTAAAACATGGCGTCCCCTGCCTCCTGTTACCATCCGCCTTAGACACACAGTTCGGGACCCCCTACCCGAGATCTGCCGGTTTTGACACTGACATTGGTGCTTTCCTTGAGAGTTCCACTGTGTGTTCGGCAAAAGGTTGATGGCTCGCCTGTAGATCAACTGCGACTTCGACATCTTTGTCACCAGCTCAACTGGTCACCTTGGTTTGACCAAGGACTACACCCTACCTCCGATCGTCATGTTCAGATGAGGGCCTTCATAAACATCAACTCCGATCTCTATCAAGATCATGGAGGAATCATCCAGGGAGCCCCGGGGCTCAACGTCAACATTGCCCTCGGGCGACCATGCTGTTTTTCTGGACAGAAAACTTGTGTCTGCAACCACCGCCTCCTCAAGTGTCTTTTTAACGATTGCTTCAGTGGAATTGTGCGGAATTGAGTCTACAACAACCCTGGAAAATTTCGTCGAGTTTCGATGAAGGAATCTCTGGCAATCCACGATATACCGGAGGCCTATCAAATCTGGACGGGAATCTGGACAAGTTTAGGGCGTGGTGTCCATCTTCTAGCTCGGACGTCCTTTGGAAGATCCAACCGTTGATCGGCTGCGGAATTCCTATATCTACCACCTCTCAAACTTTCAGCTCAATCCGACCGTCCAAACTCCGGGAACCTTCCGATTAGTACATCACTTTTCGGATCTGTTTTCTGCGCGAAAATGAATCCGACCCGAGTTCGTCTTTTTCATGAATGGGATTTCGGACATCCTTTTTGAAGGAAGTTTTGTATGGGGTATTGTGTTTTGTTGCCGAACACATCCCACTAACTTTATGATCTTTTGAACATGATCTTCAACATCATGCTGGTGTCAAAACAGTCCGGCAATATTGCTCCACGGCTGCCGACCTGCGCTAGACACGTCGTCACTTTGTTGAGCTGAGCTCAACTTCTTTGGATCATCATCTCGGTAAGCCAAACAAGAGTTCGGCATCGCGAAAGATAAATCGTCACCAATATCGCCGCCCCACAGATTACACGGAGCGGGCATACCGGCATCGCCGCACGGTCGCTTCATCAAGCCGGCGTTGACCATGTCACGACCTGCATCGGCAGGGCCGCACTATTGCTTCTTCAAGCTGGTGTCCATCACGCCGACCTACTTCGACTCATCGGCTGACATCGAGGCTTCGACATCTCGGCTGGACCGGGGGCTTCGCCATCTCTTCATCAACCTACTCCGGACACTTCGGCGTCACTAGCCGACCAGCTCCGTCACGTTAGCTGGACCGAGGGCTTTGCCTCGGCGAAGTAACCTTTGCCAGCATTGCCATGCCATCGTTTTATCGCCCATCAGGCAATGGGTGTGCGGATCACCTTCCTTCGGATTGCTACAACAAATAAACCAGGTGCTATTAATCCCAGTATTTTTTGCTTGTTTGGGTTCATTTTTCCTAAGGAATTATTACTCTGGTTTGTCCATCATATGTACATAGGTCTATCAAATGGTGGCCGCATTAACGACAATCGCATGGTGGTTCGGTCAGTTTCCGTACATAGTCCGGCGAACGCCACATCCGGAGCTCGGACCGACCTGTGAATTAAGGCTTTGCCACGCCTTTACCGCATCACGCCGATGCCCTGCATCGACATTGACTTCGGTGCCAGGCCATATTTCTTTTATTACTCACTTTGCATAAATTATTTATTATGCAACGATTCTTTTTTAATTATCATTATTACTATTATCTCCGGTTTGCACTATTTTTTGTGCACAAGAAAATGATCCGGGGACTTCGGCGTCACTCTGCTAGTCTGCATTGATCGTGCTATGTCACCACTTTGGCGTGTCGAGCTCTCCGCTCCGCCACCTCGGGACCGTCTTGGGGGATGGAACCTTGTCCCACATCAAGCTCGGACCACGTCATCAATACCGAACACATTAACCAGCTAAATCGCTTTCATGCTCAAAGCTTTAATTTCTAACTTGTGTTCGGTTTGACCAAGCATTATACTTTTTTGGAAAAAAGTTGCTTGTAAAAAATTTCCTTGTCCAAACTTTGTTTGTGACGCATAAATTCAAATACCCAATTCATTTGGGGGCTTCCTTCATAAAGCTTTTCATCTTGCATATGATTATACTTGTACGGCTTCGTTCCTTGTTCGTGTATTATGCCACAATATGCACCATATTGACTTAAGCAATTTGCAAGCTGGGTTGCCTTGCTCCTGTGTTTACCCCTACATTCTCGATTGTTCGGCTAGGGAGTAAAGGGAGCACCTCTGTGATTGTCATGATCGGGTCATCCGAGCCGGACCTCAGACTGGTTGAAGCCGAAAGCTAGCACTCTTATAGTTTTCAATGATGGTCGACACACAACGGAACTCATGAGTACAAAAAATCTATTGCACAAGTCTCATAATAACAATGAGCACCAAAGAAAGGTATCGGTGGGGGTACTATTTTCTTCGAAGATGCTTCTTACACTTCACAGTAATATCTCATAAGTTCCCTGAGCGCGCTTTGTCTGTTACAGCCTTATGGCCTGATTGCCTGGTTATTGGAAACACCGTCGATATTCTTGACAGATGGAGTACATAACACTTTTCGGTCCTTGACCGAAGAGGGAGAAGCCGATGGTCGGTTAAGACGCGTTTAAAGTTCGGTTGAACATAGATATGATATAAGTACTTCGGTACATACAATCATTCTTTTACCCAAGTCACTTGGGGGCTCTTAAATTTATATGAGCCGTTCTTCTTCTTAGTCATTGCAAAGTTTTATTATTATTATTATTATTATTATTATTATTATCTATCACTCCTTTTTTCGACATGAGCGTGTGGTCACTAGCCAGGGAGCCTAATTTCTCTCTCAAAGCCGCTAGAGTTTAGTTTGCTAAACTGGCCTAATGAGAAGTACTCCGCCCTCGGGATAGGAGGTTGAAGCCGTAGGCTGACCCGCTTGAAGTCTTGAGATAGGATGTATCATGTTAAAGCAAGACAGAAGCACTTCTTTTGCTAAGGCCAATTTTCGGATTGGCACCCACCACTTGATCTTGTTCGGACGTCAAGTTTTTACTGACGTTTTTTGGTTTTCCAAGCTTATGGCACTTTTAAACTATTTGTGTGTTTTCAGCACAAGTCTCGCAGTGCAACGCCGGACACCTTTAGAGATTCGGCAAAAACATTCTCGGATATTGCTATATATGCATCGGTTTCGAATTGTGTCTTCGGTCAATAGTTGGGTTGCCCGGCTCCTGCGCTTGCCTCCTACATTCCGTTTTGTTCGGCTAGGTGTGCAAAGGGAGAACCACCACGATTGTGCTTCCAGCTCACATGGTTAAGCACCTCAGTGGAGAAAGCCAAAAACTGACTGTCACAGTAAGCGTTAACTGGTCAGCGATCCGATGACGGTGTTAAATGACGGGCCATTCATAACAATGGCCGAAGTGTTTATGGCTTGACCTCGACTGTCGCCGAACACTACCGGGGGCTACTGGGCTTCGGGCTTATTATTTACAAATATTAAAGGGGCACATCGATCCCCTGATCCGGCGTTGCCACCCGACCAGTGTCTCGGGGGCTACTGCATTGTCTGTCCAATGCAGAAAATTTTATGTGCAATATAGTTTCCGAGGAGATTTTGATCCTCAGGTTGGTCGGCCGCACCCAACCTGAGTCTCGAGGACTGAGCACGCCGCTTTTAGTGTCCCGAGGTATACTGCCGAGATAGGACTTGATTCTCGGGCCGATTTTGCAAATCAACCTGAGTCTCAGCGGCTACTGGGATCAGCGGTCTTACGTCATCCTTCAGGTGCATCTCGGGTTTTCGATTGATACCCACCTTGAGGGCTACTGGCTATATATCTCGGCAGAGAATAAATTGCACCAATCAAAAATATTGACAAAAATCGACCCACAGTCGGGGTAGTGCACCACCTCGGAAGCAGTCCGGTACAAAGCTCGGGCGCTAGTGGCTGGCTCCATAGAGGGAATTTTCGGCATTAAGCTCGGCTAAACTCCTTCAAACTTTTTTGGACCAAGATGATCTATGACATCTTGGATATAGTCCGGCGTTGGAGCTTGGACACAATCCGGCGTTGGAGCTCGGATACATTTTGGCGTTGGAGCTCGAAAGCAGTCCGACATTGGTGCTCGGCTGCAAAAGATACCTCGAATGCAGTCCGGCGTTAGAGCTCGGAAGCAAGAGGACACTGCCTCCCGGGAACAACTTCAAACCCGAGGTGTGGCATAAAAAAAACAAGGCATTGATAAAGGCCAGAAACTTATAGGGGCTCCTCGGATACCCGACGTATAAACTCGTCGAATGCATTTCGGCGATCCTCAAGATCAAAGATGAGAAGATTTGTTGAACCAATTTTCAAGACCGACAACTGAAGATGAAGAACAGTTCAGAAGAATCGAGGAGCGTCCCTAACTTGAAGACCAGTTCAGGGGGCTTGTCGGTGTCAAAACCGGTGGATCTCGGGTAGGGGGTCCCGAACTGTGCGTCTAGGCCGGATGGTAATAGGAGGCAAGGAACACGATGTTTTACCCAGGTTCGGGCCCTCTTGATGGAGGTAAAACCCTACGTCCTGCTTGATTAATATTGATGATATGGGTAATACAAGAGTAGATCTACCACGAGAACAAGGAGGCTAAACCCTAGAAGCTAGCCTATGGTATGATTGTTGTATGATGAAGTTGTCCTACGGACTAAAACCCTCCGGTTTATATAGACACTGGAGAGGGTTAGGGTTACACAAAGTCGGTTACAATGGTAGGAGATCTTGAATATCCGCATCGCCAAGCTTGCCTTCCACGCCAAGGAAAGTCCCATCCGGACACGGGACAAAGTCTTCAATCTTGTATCTTCATAGTCCTGGAGTCCGGTTGAAGGTATAGTCCGGCTACCCGAACACCCCCTAATCCAGGACTCCCTCAGTAGCCCCTGAACCAGGCTTCAATGACGACGAGTCCGGCGCGTAGATTGTCTTCGGCATTGCAAGGAGGGTTCCTCCTCCAAATTCTTCATAAAAGTTTGTAAACACCAAGAGTAGTGTCCGGCTCTGCAAAATAAGTTTCCCCGTATTGCCACAGAGAGAATAATATTAACACAAATCTAATCTGCTGATGTATTCTGCCGCGTGACATCACAGTACGGCCAAGCCTTTATTCGAATCGTTTTCACTTTTCCACCTCAGCGTGTTTTGCGAGGCAGTTTCCTTGGCACGTCTTGTCAAAGCAGAGATCGTGTCCCCTTTATTTATGGGATTCTCATCAATACGGACGTGGGTAACCCAATCGTGCCCGTTAGCATGTCTTCTCGATTAAAGGCGAGTCCCAAACGGTTACGGGGAGGGCTCCTGGTATTCAACCTCTTATAAAGAGACCAAGGCCTTACTCCTTTTCTCCAATCTCAAAACAAGTTCGCCCGTCGCCTCGAGTTCCAACACCCTAGGCTCCAGATTCCAAGCGCTTCGGACCTTCGACAATGTCCGGTTCCGACCTTCAAGGCCGATGGATGCCCTCCTCCATCACGGAGGAGGACGTGCTAAAGTTGAGAGAGGCTAAGTTCTTGACCGCCGAAATTTTGCATAGGTTGCCTGCTCAAAAGCAGGCTATTCCCAGTCCCCAGCCCGATGAGAGCGTAGTGTTCATGTCTCACTTCCTTCGGGGGTTAGGCTTCTCGATGGATCCCTTCGTGAGGGGGCTGATGTTCTATTATGGGATGGAATTTCATGACTTAGCCCCGGAGTCCATCCTCCACATTTCCTCATTCATCATTGTGTGCGAAGCGTTCCTCCGTGTTACTCACTTCGGATTATGGCTCAAGACTTTTGGAGTGGAGCCGAAGATGATCGAGGGACGGCACGCAGAGTGCGGAGGCGCTGTCATAAGTAAGAATGCTGATGCTCCATGGCCCGAGGGCTCCTTTCAAGAGGAGCTCGGCTTGTGGCAACGAGAGTGGTTCTATATCACCGCTCCCAGGAGCCCCAAGTGGGTGGCGCCTCCTGCCTTTCGCTCGGGTCCCCCGCCACGGTTAGCGTCATGGGTCAATAAAAGATTAGATTGGGGGTTATCCAAAGACGTGCCCTTATTGCAGGGCCGCATTAGGGATATCTTAGAAAGAGACCTCAGCCTGGTCAAGGTGACGCGGGTCATGCTGATTCGCCGAACACTGCTCAGCAAACGTCGCTCCCTTCGTCTGTGGGAGTTTAATTCGGAGGGACCACGAGCTCTCCAGCATTTTATGCGCGCAACGCCCGTGGAGATGTATAAAATGTTCTTCGTATCACATGCAATGTGTCTGGATTTGACCGAGGATGCCGGTTTAAGCTGCAATCGCCCGGATACTCAAGTAAGTAACCTTGTGCCCGGACTCGTTATCCGTAAAATTGTCATAAATTCGCCCCTAAAAGAGTTGCCCTTTTAAACAGGAGTGGATAGCGAAGGCAAAGCTGATCAGGTGCCCGGCTCCCCTTCCTGAGACCAGGCCGGATCCTGTGCTAGTCAGGATGTTGAAGATCGTGCCTTTGGAGGGAAGTGAGGGGGAGGACAAGGAAACTATGGCCTCCTCGAAGGAGGCTACTCCGAAGGGAAGAACTGACAATTCCTCTCCTAAGGGGAAGAAGAGGGCCGCCTCTGACGACCCGGAGACCATGGCCTCAAAGCGGGGGAAGAAGTCCTCGTCACAGGGTCCGACGCCGGGGGAATCCTCGGCCAAACTACACCCTCAAAGGGATCAGCCCTCCAGCGAGCCGTAAGTACAGAAAGATTTTTCTTTAGAGGGATGAGACAGATCCTTGTTTTTTATCTGAGAAGATTAACCAAAATTTTACTTTGTAGCTTGGACCTCAGCCCTTCTCAGCAGAGCTCGTCTTCGGGGGATCTTCTTCCGGAGATGACGGAGAGTGGAACGCCTCCCCCTGCCGTACCGCCTGGCGAGGCGGGCGACCCTGAGCTGTCATCGCGGAGGGTTTCTCCAAATCCGGCAGGGGTGGAAGGTAGCCATATGTCCCCAAGGTTCTCTGCGTCCGGCCTTCGATGGAGGTCATAGGACAAGTCCGGCACCGTCCGATGCGCGGTCGGAGGAGCTGATGATTCTGCTGGGGCGAGCTTCTATCTCAGAGGAGCACCGTGCATTGATGGGTACGGTGATTGGAAGGATTTCGTCCGCGGAAAGCGGATTGCATGAGGCCGTCAGAAGTTTGTTGACGGGTTTTGAGGTACGTTTGATAATGTACTTCTTTGTTAGTTGCGCATAAACAAGATGCGCCCTGTGTAGATAGTAGCCCCTGAGACTCCGTGCGTTGTCAAAATTGACGGCGCGCAGAGGATCATAATCCCAGGTCTAAAATGTCGCCTTTGTATACAGGTGGCGAAGTGTCCGGAATCGAGCCGAACTGATGATTTTGCCGAACTAAAGCGGCAACTTGACGTGGCAGATGCCGACATCGCGCTCGTCAACGAGCGGCTTGATGAGGCTCAAGGTATGCAATTCCTCGGGCAACATCTAGTAAGAGGAGCTTTATGCCATTATCTTACAATGTGTGTGCTTGACACAGATGGTGCGGCCGCTGTGGAGAGTCTTCGGGCGGAACTTGCCCGAGCTAAGGAACAAGCCAGGAAAAGTGATGCGGCTGCCGAGAAGGCCATTGAAGAGCTGAGAGCCGAACAGGCTGCTCAGTGCCGAAGCAAGAAGGAGATGACCGTGATGGCCGTGAAGTTAAAAAGTGTTGCTGACCATTGCAAGTTTCTTGAGAAAGAAGACCGGGCGAGACAGATGAACTTAGAGAAGGCCGTTGCTGATGCCAAGGACGCTCGCTCTGCGATGAGAGTTGCAAAGGAGGAGCTGCGTCAGGCCGAACAGATTGCGGCTAGAAAGCCCTTTATGCTGCGGAGGAAGTTTTGCGATCCGAAGTTTGCTCCGTTGGACCGGATGTGGAGTGCGGAGGACACCTATCTGGATTTGGCAGCGAGTGCTGCTGATGTGACCGAATACTTTCGAGATCAAGAAGATCGCGGAGTGGAAAGGCTTTTCTGGTCGCAGTTCCAGAATCCAGAGCGTCCACTGGCAGTGGACGATCGTCTGGCTCAATGGGCCGAACTGAATAGATTGTCCGGACTCGCCATGAAGTATGTCCTGGGTCATCTGTGGCCAGGGAGATCGGAGCCGGAGAGTTATTTCAGCTTGGTGCAGCAATTCCTTGACGCGGTGCCACGTATCGATGCGATGAAGAGGTCAGCATGCATAGGGGGCGCACGGATGACTCTTGCCCGTGTCAAGACATACTAGGCAGAGATGGAGACCACCGTTGTTGCATCCCGAGATTCGGACAAAAGCGGAGTACCCTCCGAGCACTATTTTCATGAAGTCCTTGAAGGCGCTCGTGTAATAGAGACGCGGTGCTCAAAGGATGCTATGTTCTGGTAGCATATGTAATTATAAAGCAATATTTTGATGAATTGTAGTAGCCTTTTATACTTGTGCCTTCAAGTATTTGGAACACCTCCTGTGCGGCCGTTTTAAGATATATATACAAAATCTGAAAGATTGCAGTCGTTGGCTTCAGCCCCCACGCACGTAGTGCGGGGGTGCTCGTAGAAGGCGCATTTTCACACTTAATCCAACGTCTTGGTCCTACAAAGGAGGTGATAGCGCAGCGAGCTAGGCAACCGGACTATAATGTTTTAACACTTTCACTTAGCCATAGGAGCTTGACAATGGGACTATTTAGGTAGCCCCTGGTGGCGACTGCGCTCGCCTGAATTCGGGCCGCGTATGTGCCTGGCCGGGAAACGGCCCTTCGTTAATGCGGAGGAATCCTACAGATTCCGGAGAGTCATCGAGTGGTTGACCAGTCTCACGCCATATAATGACAGTCGGTTTTCGGCTTTCTCTACTAAGGTGCTCGCCTGGCCAAACCAGGGCACAATCGTAGTAGTTCTCCTGGTGCCGCCTTAGCCGATAGAGTGGAACGTAAGGCGGCCGAACATAGGAGCCGGGCAACCCAACATTTGACCAAAATCATGACTCGGAGCTGATGCATATAAGCCCAAACTCGCGACGCCGAACACTCCCTAAGGTATTCGGTCTTTATGAGAGTGGGCGAGGTAACGTTCTGAGGTATAAGCCCCTAGTGTCCAGGTACGCGCAAGAATTCTGATGTGGCCACATGCCAAGACGCCAGCCTCCTCCTTGGTCATAGAACCAGGGGATGTGTATCAACAAGAGACAGTAAAAAAGGTTTACGCAGGGTCTTAATCTGAAAAGAATCCTTGGAACGGGTCCCTACTGCACGTCTGCGCCTGTGTCTCCATTGTGCCGTTTCCTGGATGGGCGCAGCATGACGTTCATCTGTAAAAAGAGAGCAACTAAGTTGAAAAAGGGGCGTGCCGAACAAAAGTTATATGAAATAAACAAAGTGTAAAGTAAAATATGAAAACTCGAGCTTTATTGGCTCTTATTTTATACGTGTGAAGCCCCTAGTGCAGGGGTATATGGCCACTAAGCCTTTATCAACGATACTTTTGTGCCGGACTCGTCTATCCGTGTCCGTGGTCTTAATGACCTGTTCCGATGTTCTGGCTGGTGAAGCCATTGTATTGTGGGGCTGTTAAAGCGGCCGCACAATCCTCCGCTTGGGGGAGGTGTTCTCACTGCTTCCCCTTTAAGGAGATGATGCCGCGTGGACCGGGCATCTTAAGCGTAAGAGATGCATAATGCGGTATTGCATTAAAGCGGGCGAAAGCTTCGCGTCCCAGTAGTGCTTGACAGCGACTTGAGAATGGGACGATGTGGAAAGTCAGTTTTTCACGACAGAAGTTATCGGCAGAGCCGAAAATAACCTCGAGCTAGAAAAAACCCATGCAATGGGTGTCCGGACCTGGCGTTACTCCTTGAAAGGAGGTTTTGCTGTGGCGAATTCTTTTTGGGTCAATCCCCATGTGGCGGATTGAGTCCTAATATATCAGGTTGAGTCCGCTGCCACCGTCCATAAGGACATTTGAAAACTGGAGTCCGCCAATTATTGGATCGAGTACCAGGGCAGTCCAGCCTGGGTTCCTGACACTTCTAGAATAATCCAGATGATCAAAGATGATCGGTTTTGACAACCAGTGGCGGGATTCCTTTGGGATAGGCCGTGGGGCATGTACCTTTATGGGCGCCGCACATTTTGTTATGTGGAGTAAGTTTACTGTTTTTACTTCTTGTGGGAAATTCTTTTGTTTCCTGGTACTCTGCTTTTGGGGTTCGTCCTCGTCTTCGCTTGGTGTGTCGAGCCCCTTGTGTTCGGAGTTGAGTTTGCCGGACTGTTTGAAAACCCAACAATCTCTGTGGGTATGGTTGGCAGGCTTTCCAGGAGTGCTGTGTATTTGACATATCCTATCCAAGATTTTGTTTAGGTTGGATAGGTCGTCCCTGTTATCTTGGAGGGGCGGCTTTTTCTGATTCTGTCATGAGCTTTTGAATCCGGCGTTGACTGCCGTGCTCTTCGGACTTTTTTCCTTAGTCCGGCGACGGTCCTTATTGCGTCGCGGTTTTCCGTTTCCATCCCTAGTTTCGGATGTACTTGGGTCACTGGTGCTGCATCTTGCCAACCAGCTGTCCTCTCCTGTGCAGAAGCGGGTCATGAAGCTTGTTAGTGCGGCCATTGTTCTTGGCTTTTCTTCGCCGAGGTGTCTGGCGAGCCATTCGTCTCGGACATTATGCTTGAAAGCCGCTAAGGCTTCAGCGTCCGGACAGTCGACAATCTGATTCTTTTTAGTAAGAAATCTATTCCAGAATTGCCGAGCTGACTCTCTAGGCTGTTGAGTTATGTGACTAAGATCGTCTGCAACCGGAGGGCGGACATAGGTCCCTTGAAAATTTGCTCAGAAAGCGCCCTCGAGCTCTTCACAACTTCCGATTGTGTTTTCAGGAAGGCTTTTGAGCCAATGCCGGGCTGGCCCTTTAAGCTTGAGGGGTAAGTATTTTATGGCGTGGAGGTCATCTCCTCTAGCCATATGTATGCGGAGGATATAATCCTCGATCCAGACTCCAGGGTCTGTTGTTCCATCATATTCCTCTATGTTTACGGGTTTGAATCCCGCTGGAAATTCATAATCTAGGACCTCATCGGTGAAACATAGGGGGTGTGCGGCACCCCTGTATTTGGGTGTGCCGGATTCTGATAATGGCTTTATTGCATTGCTTACGAGAGCTTGCTTTCTTGGCCCGTAAATGGACCTGGCTGGGCCATGATGCGAATCCTTAAGTGGGTCGCATGCCGGCTTAAGTGCGGCGCTGCTTGCCGCTTTATGCTAGCCATGGGGTCGTCTATCCGACCGTGTGGCTTTCTCACTTTTGGAATGCGAGGGCTCTAAGGCCTCCTCGTCGAATTCAGGCAGTAGCTTTCGCTTCGGATAGCTTTTAGTGTGGCGACTGTCGCCGTATTTGTCTGCGGTATTGAGTACTTTACTCCATCTGATCCTGAGTGCATCTTCTGCAATTTTTAGCTTCCGCTTCTGCTTTTTCAGGCTGCGTGCGGTTGCAACGAGCCGTTTGTGGAGGTTCTTCTGCTTCATGGGCTTGTCCGGTGTAGGGTCATCCGTAATGCCATTTTCGCCGGGGGAGGGATGTTCGGTTTCTCTATCCGGGTTGTCCTGTTGGGACGGTTGCTCTAAGGCATGCTCGTCGTCTACCGGCTCATCCTGCTCTATGGCTGGGTCTTTATCGAGGCGGGGCTTGGGTCAGCGCTTACGCCGACGCTTTGATTGTTTTTCGAGAGATCGATCCCTCTTTCCATCCCCATTTTCCTCGTTGTTGCTTCCTTTAGGGGTATCCACCATGTACACATCATGAGATGAGGTGGCTGTCCAATGCCCTATAGGCGTTGGTTCTTGGTTGTCTCCTGCAATGTCGTCCATACCGTCGATGTCTTCGGAGTCGAAGTCGAGCATGTCGGTTAAGTCGTCGACAGTGGCTATGAAGTGGGTGGTGGGTGGGTTTTGAATTTCTTCATCATCCGAATACCATCCTTGCTGACCGTAGTCCGGCCAAGGCTCTCCTGATAAAGAGAGAGACTTTAGCGAATTTAGGATGTCGCCGAAGGGCGAGTGCTGAAAGATGTCTGCGGTGATGAACTCCATTATCGGCGCCCAATCGGATTCGATCGGCAGGGGCGCAGGGGGATTGGAGTTCGGAAAGGAATCCGGCTCCTCGGAGTCACGGGCCATGCGGAGTGCGGAACTGGAGTTCGGCTCGATCGCCTCTGAGATCGCAGCCCCTGAGGCAGCGTCCAACCGCTGATCCTCGATTGGCGCAATAGGCTCCGAATCAATGGTCGGAATCGATGCGTGTGCGGCCTCCAAGGCGCCGTTCGGCGGCAGAGCTATATCATGCCCATCGAGACAGTGCGGCGCGCTTGGCTGTGGCTCGAATCCGTCGAAGATCAAGTCCCCGCGGATGTCAGCCGTGTAGTTTAGGCTTCCATACCTGACCTGATGGCCAGGGGTGTAGCTTTCGATCTGCTCAAGGTGGCCAAGTGACTTGGCCCGCAGTGCGAAGCCGCCGAAGATGAAGATTTGTCCGGGGAGAAAAGTCTCACCCTGGACTGCATCGTTGTTGATGATCGAAGGAGCCATCGGGCCTAAAGGCGACGACACAGAGGAACTCTCAATGAAAGCACCAATGTCGGTGTCAAAACCGGCGGATCTCGGGTAGGGGGTCCCGAACTGTGCGTCTAGGCCGGATGGTAACAGGAGGCAAGGAACACGATGTTTTACCCAGGTTCGGGCCCTCTTGATGGAGATAAAACCCTACGTCCTGCTTGATTAATATTGATGATATGGGTAATACAAGAGTAGATCTACCACGAGATCAAGGAGGCTAAACCCTAGAAGCTAGCCTATGGTATGATTGTTGTATGATGAAGTTGTCCTACGGACTAAAACCCTTCGGTTTATATAGACACCGGAGAGGGTTAGGCTTACACAAAGTCGGTTACAATGGTAGGAGATCTTGAATATCCGCATCGGCAAGCTTGCCTTCCACGCCAAGGAAAGTCCCATCCGGACATGGGACGAAGTCTTCAATCTTGTATCTTCATAGTCCTGGAGTCCGGCTGAAGGTATAGTCCGGCTACCCGAACACCCCCTAATCTAGGACTCCCTCAGGGCTACTGACGTTGTCCTGGACTAGGGGGTACTCACCACATCGTCTCCCGATCTGTTAGATTGGGCCGAGGACCCCCATGGTCGTATACTCATGGGCCAGTCCGGACAGCTGCCGCATACATGGAAGATTCCACAAGACTTGGTGATCAAGACAAGGACTCCTCCCCACCAGCGTATTCGACTAGGAGTCTTGTTATCCTAGGCCTTTGGTGCATTATATAAACCGAGGCCAGGCTAGTCAATAGATCATATACAATATACAATCATACCATAGGCTAGCTTCTAGGGTTTAGCCTCTCTGATCTCGTGGTAGATCTACTCTTGCACTACATATATCATCAATATCAATCAAGCAGGACGTAGGATTTTACCTCCATCAAGAGGGCCCGAACCTGGGTAAAACATTGTGCCCCCTGCCTCCTGTTACCATCCGCCTTAGACACACAGTTCGGGACCCCCTACCCGAGATCGGCCGGTTTTGACACCGACGGTAATGCTGACACACACAGTACTTGAAGGATTTATAATAGAGTGCAATCACACACTTTATACATCGATAGTCTCAAAAGAGAACTTATTATAGTAATATGGCTTAAGGCCATCTAAATAAGATAACAGCGGAAGGCTTGGAAGATAAAGTGAGTCCATCAACTCCAACGGCATAGCTGAGTGCACGACAACGACCTAGCGCACCTTACTCTTTGTCTGAAAAGTCTGCAAAATAATACGTTGCAGCCCGAAAATGGGTCAACACATGGAATATGCTGGCAAAATAACACTGTAGAGCAATGAACAGGTAATAGCTATAACTATATGCATATATGGCTGGTGGAGGCTCTACGGTTATCATGTTTTTGTGAAAACCCAATTTTTCCCTACAATAAAGGAACATATTTTATTTAACTATCATGGTAGTTGATAAACATTGAGAAGGTTCCTCCAACTCAATCCCAGTTAAAAATAATTAACAGCCCAACAAATTTAATTAAGAGTGATGAGATTAAATCAATAATTCAAGCACCAGATACTCAAGATGTCCATAACCGGGGACACGGCTAACCATGATTAGTTTGTACACTCTGCAAAGGTTTGCACACTTTTCAACACAAGACTCGATCTCCTCCGTTGATTTCTCGCACTGCATGGTGTTTGAGAAATGGATGACCGAGACACAGTCTTTCCGAGGAGGTCCCCTTAACCGATAGATAGGCCGGTACACCTACAACCCCCTACATCTGCTAGCCCATCATGGAAATGTTTCCCACAACTTACTCAAGTATGCAAGAGCCCATAATGGCTTGTGGCTACACACGGAAGTTTCCAGCATGGATAATCTTATGATCCCTTTGAGCCTGGGTGGCAAACTATAGGATGATCACACGGGTACTCTGGGATATCCCATGACAGCTCTGGATTTCTCCAGGGTGCCTCAACCAATCCACCCAGATGTGTATTAAAGTAGCCACCATAAGTTAACCATTATTTAACAACTCTCACATCTGTCATGGATACACTCAACCAAACCACGTCTACAGGCATAGCATAGCCGTATAAGCATAACGTAGAAGTAACTCCCAGGGTTTGATATAAAAAGCGCAATAGGTTCCTACCTCATTAGCTACTTCCCCAATACCCAAAAGTTATGAAATCCTAACCATGCAGTGTTTGAGGATTGAATCTAAGTGTTACTTGCCTTGCTGACGATCTGCAAATCCTAGAGACTCGTAGTAGCACGCTTCGCACTCCGGAAATTCTATCGCAAACAAACAATAGCATATATAAGCACTCAAGCATAGATGCACAGGTAAACTCAGATAAGAAGGTCCAAACTGAAAGTTCAAAAGAAGAGCTTCGATTTGCAAAAAGAATCATTCAAATCGGAGCTATGAAACTCAAACTAAGATCAAAAGAAATTCAAGATCAAATCTTCTTGAAACCAAATTTTAATTTGTCAAAACCATGTTAAAGTTGGTTAACTGGAAAGAGGGCTTCGCGACGAAGATTTTGGCATTGGTTTCATTGGATTTGGACAAACGGTTAAAAAGTTACGGGTGTTCGAAGATTAGGGCCTAATCTGCAATAGAAATAATTGCGGATAGGTCCCTGGCCAAAAAAATAAAATAAAAGAAAAAGACTAACGAACGAACGTTCGTTATCAGAGAAAAATGAATGAACGTGTTCGCTAACAGAAACTTTCAGGCGAATGTCCGCTATTTAGCAAAACCGAAACAAAAAAACCGATCTAACTGATCCGAATGAAAAAAACCAAAAAGAAAACCAGGCGGCGGTGGCGGCGGTTTTTACCGGATCTCTGAGAAAAACCGGCGGTGGAGGCGGCACGATCTGGTGGCGAGGCTCCGGCGGGGTGGCGGGGCAGCGGCGGCGGGGTCAGCGGGGTCGGCGGGGAGGCGACGACGTGGCGGAGACGGCGCGTCAGCGGCAGCGCGGGGCTGCGGTGGCGGCAAGCGGCGATGGCGGCAGGCGGCGGCAAGCGGTGCGGCGGCGATGGTGATGGTGGTGAGAGGCCGGGGGGCAGCTTATATAGCCTCGGGAGGGCTCCTACTTGGAGGCAAAGTCGGGCGACGGCGGTGGCGTGCCAGACTCCTGGGAGTCCGTGCCGGCTACGGCGACGGAGGCAGTTGGCGGCGGCAGGCCTGCGGTGCTGCTGGGCCGGCTGGGCTTCAGCCCAGTTGGTCCGAACTTTTTTAAAAAAAAATAAATAAATTCCGCAGGATAAAAAGTTGTAAAAATATAAAAAATCTAAAAATGCCAAAAACAATTTTCACCGTCTAAATAAAATATTAGAACGAGGTGAACATTTTCTGGCCTAATTATGCAGTTTTGAAAAATGCATAGTTTTCTAATTCAAATAAAATCACAATAAAATTCAAAATAAAATATTTATTTAATTTTAATAATTTTCCTCCAATATTCCTCTCAGATTCTGGAGAAGTCATTTTATCTCCTCTCATTATTTTAATATTGGAAATATTTCAGAGAGAAAAATTATTAAAATTAAAATGATCCTCTTTTCAAATTTGAGAAAAATTCAAATATGAAAATAAATGAAATCCCCAACTCTCTCCTTGGGTCCTTGAGTTGCTTAAGATTTCTGGATCACAACCAAAAATGCAAATAAAATATGATATGCATATGATGACCTAGGTATAACATCCAAATTGTAAATTGGGATGTTACAATTGTGCAATGTGGTGCTCAGTTAATGTTTGGTTCATTTGTTGTGGTGTTTAGCTAACTTCTTGGTTCAATTCTACACTGTGATGTCCAATTGTTGTAGGTAGAATTTTGTATCGTTGTGCATGTGAGGAATAAATCGAATTTGGCTGCACTTAATACATGAGAAACATATACAGGTGCTATATTTTCCTAGTTCTTAATCATGATTGGGTTGGATAAATGGGTTTCCATGTGGCTTGAATTAATCTGATGAATCTGCAATGTGCTTATTTTTCATCAACATATTTTACTGATAGCATGCGAACCCTTACTTAACCTGATGACTAACTACCTTATATGTGTTGCAGGGAAACAATGGGAAGCACTGTGGTCTACAATCGAGGTTACCACGTGCATGGTCCATTGTCTAATAGCACATTATTGTGCAATTGCAGGAATCATTCTAATATTTAGGTTTTTAACAATTTGGTCTTGCACATGTAGGTCCTTCTATCAGAGGTTTTGACCCACTGTTCGACCCTTTTTGCATATGGGGAAATGAGTTGTCCATGAATATCAGTCAAGTCAAGAAACTCAGAAAGATTGTTAGGATAAAGAAATTAGCTACAAAAAACAACAAGATCTTTGTCTGCACAATGAAGAAGACATTAGTTCACTACAGGATGGTACTAACTATTATACCTTTCCTTTTTTATTCCTTTGCCCCATTTCCAATATAGAGAACATATTTTTGCACATCCTTGTTTTCAGGCCTTACCTCTCAAACCACCTGTATGGTCAAGAGGCGAGGAAGGTATTCATACAACACCCACGGTTCAATATTGAAGTGTTTCTAAAGAGGACGAAGGATGGACGGCAATCATCCACATGCACTGGCCTAAAGTTACAAAGACCTTCAACATCAATGAAGGCTCAATATTCCCTTCTGCTTCAGCAGTTTTCCAGATGAGATACATCTATCTATGTACCGTCTATGATGCTAATTTCGAAAGGTTATAGATGTTGCATGTAAAACTTGGTCCTGGTGTACTTGTGTAATGGGGTAGCTGAGTGTTGAAGCTATATGATGTTGTACTCTGATGTATTTCAATTATGAAAATGAAATGTATTGTGTGCTTATTATGAAATGTCAATTAGCTTAATAAATGGATTATGAATAATCGGATAATTAGCCTGCTAATTGGGTTTTTCTATTGCAAACGGTTATTGATAAAACACCGTGTGCGATGCATTCAATAACACACACAGTTTCTAGGAATAAACCGTGTTAGATTAATGAACAATCACACACAACATCCTCTTGAAAACTGTTTGCGTTAGGCCACCTGGCGCAAACATTTACCACATAAAAACTGTGTGTGATGGACAGGCCTTGACACACAGTTTCTTCTAGGCACCATGTGTGATGAATTCAATAATGCAAACGATAAAATTGCTAATACAATGTGCAATGGAAACGCTATCACAAACGATTTAACCAGGAAAATTGTGTGTGATGTACTTGTGAACAGAAACGTTTTCCTTGGAGCGACTGTGTGGGATGTATATACGAATGAAAACGTTTAGCGCTGGCTGACTGTGTGGGACGTACTTACAACCGGAAATGATTTCACCTATATAATTGTATTTTTTTTAGCACTACTGTATGTATTTCTGTATTTGAGTGCTTTCCTGTTGCACACGACCTCATTTTGCCGAGCATGTGTGCCAGGGGGGCATATCCCTGACGGTTTCTGGGTCATGTGGGAAGGACCCCCCCCCTATCGCCCACACTCACTTGGCGACGGTTCTAAATGCCGTCACGGAAAGGGGTTAAAAACCGTTTATTTAGCACCTCGTTGTACTAGTGAATGTTCATTACCAGATTGAGTTTCGGCATCAGATGTAGAAACATCATTATTATCTTCATAAGGTTTTTCCACCTTAGGTTCACTAGAAGTATGCAAAGTCCTATCATTTTTCTTTTTCCTTTTCCATTTAGAAGGACTAGGTGCATCTACATTAGTTCTTTGAGAGTCTTGTTCAATTCTTTTAGGGTGACCTTCAGGATACGGAGGTTCCTGAGTCATTTTACCTCCTCTAGTCATTACTCTAACAACATGATCATTCATATTATTATTTATTTCACTGAGTAACTCACTTTGAGATTTAGCAACTTGTTCTAACTGAGTTTGAACCATAGAAGCATGTTTTCCTACTCCTCTAACATCACTAGTGATTCTAAACAACAAGTCACTCAAGCGAGCAATCATATCTGAATTTTGATTTAATTGTTTCATAACATAGGCATTGAAATGATCTTGCTTCATAATGTAATTGTCAAATTCATACAAGCATTGACTAGGATGTTTATTATAAGGGATGTCACCTTCATAAAACTCTAAAAGAGAATTTACCTCCACCACCTTTGGTGGTGTGTCAAGACCATTCATTTCTTCAATAGGTGGTAAATTCTTAACATCTTCAGCTTTAATACCCTTTTTATTCATACATTTCTTTGCCTCTTGCACATCTTCAAGAATGAGAAATAAAATACCCCTCTTCTTCGGAGTGCGTTTTAGCGGTGGTTCAGGAAGTGTCCAATCATCATAATTCTTAAATATATTATTCAATAATTCTTCAGCTTGTTCAACAGTTCATTCCCTGAAAACAAAACTAGCACAACTATCTAGGAAGTCCCTAGATGCATCGATTAGTCCATTATAGAAGATATCAAGTATTTCATTTTTCTTGAGAGGATGATCAAGCAAAGCATTAAGTAATTGGAGAAGCCTCCCTCAAGCTTATCAGGGACTCTCTTCTTCAATTTGCACAAAGTTAAATATTTCCTGTAAGGAAGCATGTTTCTTATGAGCAGGAGAATATTTTTCAGAGAAGTAATAAATCATATTCCAGGGACTACGCGCACAACCATGAGTAAGAGTATTGTACCATATCTTAGCACCACCCTTTAATGAGAAAGGGAATAACTTAAGAATATTGTAGTAGCGATTTTTTTCATCATGAGTAAATAGGGTGGCTATATCATTTAATTTAGTAAGATGTGCCACAACAGTTTCAATTTCATAGCCATGGAAATGATCAGATTCAACCAAAGTAGTTAACTATGTGTTGACAGAGAATTCATAATTATTATCAGTAACAAAGATATGTGAAGTGGCAAACTTAGGATCACATTTCGTTCTAGCATTCAAAGTTTTTTCTTTCAACTTGCATAATAATTTCTTAAGATCATCTCTATCTTTAGAAGCAAGAAAATCCCTAGAAACCTCTTCATCTATAACATAACCCTCAGGTATCTTAGGAAATTCATATCTAGGAGAGATAGGTCTCATAGGTGTTTCATAATTCTTAGTTTCAAAGACATTAGTTTCAGCGTTCTCAATATCTTTAGCTCTAGAAAGTTGGTCATCAAGAAACTCTCCTCGTGGAACATTCTTATCAAGCAAGGTACTAGCATCATCATAAGCATCATTCATAGCAGAAGTAGCATCATCAATAACTTGTGACATATCAGGATTAACAGCATATGGTGGTGTTGCAAGCTTACTCAAACCAGAAGGTGAATCAAGTGCAGGGCTTGATAAATGTCGTGGGTTTGTCACAGCGGATGTCCTCGTGAAAGGACTTAGTCATGGAGCCATCGCTACGGGTTAGCTTAAAGGGGTTAAACCGGACAAGGGACACGAGGGATTGTATACTAGTTCGGCCCCTTCGATGAAGGTAAAAGCCTACGTCTAGTTGTGATTGGTATTGCTAGGGTTTCGATGACTAGGGAGCAAATCCACTTTGCCTGGCTCTCGAGTTGTTGTCTGTCCTCCATAAACCGCGGCCGGGTCGTCCCTTTATATACATAGGTTGACGCCTGCCGGTTTACAGAGTCCCGAGGCCGGATCATAAATGTGTCCGGCTCGGTCTCTATTCCTCTAACTTACAATACAAGTTACATGACAAAATCGGTTTACATCTACAGGCTCTAACCCGCCTTTGGGCCTTGGGCCTTTGTAAAGTGCCACCATCCTCACGTCTTCATGGGCTTCTATCTTCATGGAGCTAACCCGGCCACTCCTAGCCGGTTTACCTCCAGTAATCATATGCCCAACATTAGGCCCCAGATTGATTTGAACTTATTAATGTCAATCTTCAATACTTAGAAAAAATCTTGCCCTGTCACCTTCATATAGATATGGTAAACCACCATGATGTCATCCTTTAGACCCGTAGTAAACCGCCCTGACGTCATCTATTCGTTGAAGCCAAAGATTCCCTTCATTAATGAATATCCAACCATCGAGGCGACATCCTTATTAACTATCCATTTTGAGCTCCTCGGTTCCCACACTTGTCGCTTATCGCTTCACCTTATAAATAGGACCACGGGCCCTTCTCTTTTTTCCCTTCGTCTCCTTCACTTCTTCTTCCTCCATGTGACGCCTCTGCCCCTGAGCGCGCCGCCGTCACCGAGCTTCGCCTCCGTCTCTCCGAAGGTCGCTGCATCAACCTGGTTGCACCAGAGAGCCGCGTCACACCTCCACTGCTTCAACAACCACTGTAAGTCCCTTCCTTTCTCCGTTGTAGATCTACCTAGGGTTTCTTTGTTCTTCGCAGTTCATCGAAGTTCATCAGGGCTCCGGCGCTGCTCTTCCCTGCTCCTCCTTAGTCTATGCATAGAAAACCTCAAGCTTGATATATTCCGTGTAATGGTTTATCTTCCGCTACCACAACAAGCCCTTTGTGCGCAAAAAACTGATCTGAACCTTTACGAACTGCTTTAGGTCCACCCCTTTTAGGTCAAAATATTTTTGCTTTCCTATCTTTCGGTAGATCCAAAATTTCTATGTCTCCTTGTGGAACCTGTTTTACCTTACTTAGTCATTTTTACCTTAGATCTGTATCCTCTTTACCATATAGGCGGTTTACCTTTGTAAAAAGCAATCTATCATATACCATTAGCCCCCTGTGAACCGGACAAGCCTTTTACCTCCGTTGTTATACTCCGGTTTAACAGCAGGTGCATACCTTTGTTCTGATATTGCCTTGTCTTTCATTATTGTATCAGCCTCCGGTTTACGCAATTTACATACCTGTATGTCTTTGTTCCATCGCACCTTATGTATCACCATGAATGATTTGTAAACCGGTATTTCCTTTCAGCTTTTCGCTTGCAATGGCCAAACAGTTTTATGCTTGCAACTGGGCTCCTTCCCAGGTTACCGAAGAACAGCTTAACAGAATGGTCAGGATTGGTACCTTGCCAAAAAAGAAGGAGATCCGGTGGCGAGTTCCTGGATCAAAGAATCCTCCTACCCCTAAGCAGGGTGAGGTAGTGGTATTTGTCGATCACATAGGCCGTGGTTTCAAACCGCCCGGGTCAAAGTTTTTCCGGGATGTGCTTGCCAGTTTCCAACTCCACCCTCAAGATATTGGACCCAACTCAGTGTCCAATATATGCAATTTCCAAGTCTTCTGTGAGGTGTACTTACAAGAACCAACTGCTGAGTTGTTCCGGGATTTTTTTCATCTGAACCGGCGCACTAAATTTGTAGATGGACCCAACACTGAACTTGGTGGCGTCTCTATTCAAAAAAGAAAAGAGGTTGAATTCCCTCATGCCAAGCTGCACAGTCACCCCAAAGAGTGGAACCAAACATGGTTCTACTGTAAAGACACTTCCCCTGATGACGAGAATCCTCTACCGGGTTACCTTGCCCACCGGCTTTCCAACACTCATCCACTGCCGCAACGTCTGAGCGCCCAGGAACGGGCCTCATATGCCCCTCAACTCGCCAAGCTTCGAGCCTTTATGGCCAACGGTTTATCAGGCGTCGACTTTGTGCGCTGCTGCATATCCTGGAGCATCTTGCCATTAAGTTGCCGCTCCGGTTTAATGTGTGAGTACACTGGTGAAGTATAAGACCCCCAACGTCACATCAACATTCAGTTAACCGATGAAGAAGTCACTGAGTGTGTCAAGAAGATTTTGAATGAATCGGAATCTGTCTGCCGCCAAACCGGCTTAAACCCCTTTTACACAAAAAACAAACTACCTGCTATAAGTACTGTCCTTCCTTTTTAACTTTAGCATCTTTTTAAACTGTTCAACCTGTGAATATCCTTCTACTTGCTTATAAATAGGGTGATGATTCATTCTGGAAGATGAAACCTGCAGAAAAAGCGGCAAAACCCTCTCGCCCCAAAACAAAAACCGTCAAGAAAACCTCAAAGCGGAAGGCAGCTGAACGTATCAACATGGAACTGGATGGCGACATGGATGAAACGGAAGTTGAGGTAGAACTTGTTTCACTGGGTTCGCTATTTATGCATCTCATTAACAATGATGTTTGTCAGGAGGGCGCGGAAGGCAGCCAAGCCGACGATGTAGAGGTAATTATCCTTTCCTCTGGTTCAGACTCTCTGCCAACACAAAAAGTCCATCAAGCGATCCGTAAAGTAAGCTTTTCACATCATGTTGCTCACTTGGATCCAACATTTATTTTGAAGAAGCAACAGCACGAGGCTCGCCGTACAACCCGGCATAGCGGCCAAAAGGTCACCTCAACCGGTTTACCTGACACCTTGGTTCGAAAGCGCCGATCTGAGGTCTCACCTCCTTCTGACAATTCTTACCCCAAGGCAGGTTATTTCCGACAACCTCTTAATCCGTCCGATTCAAATTATCAGGTGACACCTCCCTCATCATCTGGCGAGTCAACAACAACCCAACTTCCTCCTCTCAAAACTATAGCTGGGTAAGTACTCAAACCCCTTCTTTGAATGTTTTCATACCTTGTATACTATGCTTAATTTTCACATCTCTCCTTTTTTTTGTAGAGACAAAGCCAGACCCAGCAAAAAAGCTCGGGTGAACAATCCTTCTGAAGACCAGGTGGTTCTTGAACAGGAGCAAACAGGTGAACCGGAGGGTCCCAATCCTGAAGTCACCTTTGATGAGCCACCCCCTCAAGATCACAATATCGATGAACAACCAGAAGTTGATACTGTTGTGCCTGATACTGAACTGGCAGGTCCAATCGGGGGCTAGTCCGGTGAAAGCTACAGAAACTCCATCAACTCCAGACAAAGCTACTGGAGATAAAGAAGGCGAGGTTACCGTTACTGGTATTGGTCACACCTCTCCTGGCCATCCTGTAATCTTGGCCCAACATAGCGCCAAGGACGAGCATGCTGCCATGGAAAAATGCAAGTGGAGCACTGACTTGTCAAGCTACGCTCATCTCAGTGTTCAAGAACTCCACTCCGGTTTTCTAAACCGTCTACACTCAAACCATGATTATGAAGCTAGTTTGGTGAACCTGATGAAAGAGCGCTATGAGGTATTTTCATCACCTTTCCTTTCTCGATTTGAAAGTATAAACATCAACCCATGTAGCCCCAAGGGCCGGTTTATGAAGTTAATCCTAAGCTGGGACTTTGTAATATTTTAATCCTTGCATGTTGACCCTCCTTATGTCAAGTCATCATTTACAAACAAACCGGTACTTTACCATTGTATTCATGTAGTTTTCATCGGTGTAGCCCCCAAGGGCCGGTTTAGCCTTGTGAGGTAAACTGGGTCTTGACTAAATGCATTAGCTTTGAACAGATGTACATTAGCCCCCAAGTGTTAAGGATAATGCTTGCATTGTACTTGAGACTTGTGAAAAGTATGTTGATGAGAAAGCAAATAGGCATTAGCCCCCAAGTACCAAGTGCATAACTTGTTATACGCTTGGTACTTTAGAAAATACCTATCTCATTATTGAAATATCTTCGCCGTTGCAGGCCGAGCTAAGTAAAAGGGATGCTCAAACCACTGATCTTCAAGAGAACGTAAAGTCTCAACAAGCAGAGGCTTCCAAAGCCAAAAAGGAGCTGACCAATGCCCTGGCAGCTATGGAGAAGTTGAAAGAGACCTTCAACAACGAGCGTGCTGACTGGGAAACAGAAAAGGACGGTTTGATAAAAAAGGCCGAGGACGCAGATGCAGCCCTGAGACCGGTAGTGGAAGAACTGTCCGGCTTACAGCGCAGATTGACGCCATGACATCCGCTGTATTTGGTAAGTGCTCTCTCGTGCAGTTTGTCTAACCATACGATTTGTCGATGACCGGTTTACTGATGCTGAACCATGACAGGGACCCACATTACTCATCTGGGCTCTGACATGCGGATGAAGCTTAAAGCGGCGTACACCTTGATGGAACAGTTATATTCTGGATCCCAGCGTGCTATTTGCACTGTAGCATATAACAAGCCGATGCCATCGTTGATAAAGGAAACACTTGAGAAGCTGGCCATGCTACCTACCCGGATCACTGAACTGAAGAGGTCAGTCGCAAAATCAGGAGCGCTGACCGCGCTAATCTGGGCCAAGGCATGGATTCCGGATCTTGAACCGGCAGATATCATCAAAGGATATCTTGGCGTGAAAGAGGACGATTCAGACTTCAATAATGATGATCTGCGAAGGCTGACAAAGGAGATGCGGCCAATAGCAAGCAAACTGGCGGAAGACACAGATTTATCTCACTTTCAACCGGTTTACGATGCTGAAGGAAAGAGACAGCCTGCCGTGATCCATGATGTTGAAGAACTTGTGCCTCCAATCCGTAAGCATTCTTACGCTCCTGACATTGACCCCTCCATCCTTATCCATGAAGGGGTCATGTTTCAAGCTTTAACCGGAATCGATTGGTCAACAGTTGATTTCCAGCATCTGGGGAGGGATGAAGAGGATGTGACTGTAGGAGATGACCCTCAATCGTCAAGCCGTCCCGACGAAGCGTCTTAGAGCGGTGACCTATTTATCAGATACAGTCTGCCACTGCTTGAAAACAATTATTCAATTTGGGCCCTTTTGAAGCTCCTTGTAATAGGATAGCAGAAACACCTTTATCTGCCATGCGATCGAGCATGCTTGTGTTGCTTGATATTTTGAAAACTTGTTCCACTTTTGGGATCTATTTATGCAGAGTCCATTATACTTTGTGTTCCTGCATATAAGAACTTGAAAGCGTCCTAGTGGTTTACCACTAGACGGGTCATGATGCCCAAAAAATATATACATAACTTGGATGGATAACCAAGATTTATATTAACCAGATAAAATAACTAATATCTGTGACATACCTCGTTGGCTGACCAACTGCTTGTATGGTAAAGGTGAAAAAACACCAATCTGGAGTGTTGAAAACTCCTTGCCCTCTTGCCGGTTCATATAGAAACCATATTGGGCTATAATAGCCGCATAATACTGGTGACATCTAGTCAAAAACCGAGCATGTACTGACAACTAAGCGTTGAAAGTCATGTCGGGTTGTAATGAACACTAGTTTATCAGAAAATATCCATAAATCCCTTATCATAAAAATAGCAAAGACAAGAAATATGCAAGGCTTTTCATGGGCTACCAGGCCCTAAATCGAGGCTTTTCATGGGCTGCCAGGCCGCTGAGTTAAACCATTTTGCAAAGCCTTTTAAGATGGACCTCAATCTTTAACCAATCACCGTTTTAACTTTGACAAGTTCAGGGTCCATGGGATTGACTTGTCAAACGTTCGATGGGTCATACCAGGTTTACCTGGACGGAGTGGCTTACTTAAAGAGGCAGGATAACCCGGGTTTTTAGGTGAATACACCTGGCTTCCAAGCCTGGCTTGATAGCCTATTACAAGGATGCAAACTCGTTGTTCTTTGAGAAGCAAGGAGCCCCCAGGTAATATTTGACTTGTGCTCAGTGGTTACCTATGTTTGAGATGTGCTTAATGCAACAGACTCTCTTTGGTTCCACATAATTTCCTTTTGGCTTGAAGCCTATCAAGAGGTGTAGCTATGGTGTGAAGGCAACCAAGCCCCCTAGTGATATCCCTTTTTGGTTTTAAACTGATCAAGAGGTGTAGCTATGGTTCGGATACGACCAAGCCCCCTAGTGATTTTCTTTATATCTGTGTGGCCGTATAGGCTGGTTTAATAAAATGTCACTTTGTCAGTAGAAGCTTCTTGTAGGCTCACACATGATGTAAAAAGAACAAAGACCCCGCTTTATTCGAGGCTCCGGTTTATTATATAATATATACATTGTCATAAATATGTACATAAGAAGAGCCTGTGGATCATGTATAATAAGGCCGAAGAAGAGCTATATTCCACGGCCGCTTGGTCTCCTCCTCCGATTTACGTGAGTTTTTGTGCTCTCAAACATCAATGAGGTAGTATGACCCGTTGTGCAGATTTTTGCTCACCACAAAAGGTCCTTCCCATGGTGGGGATAACTTGTGCATGTCAGTCTGATCCTAGATGGGCCGGAGCACCAGATCACCCTCTTGAAAAGTTCTGGTCTTAACCCGGCGGCTGTGATAACGTCGGAGATCTTGTTGATAAATCGCCGAACGTGCGGCTGTGAGATCACGCACTTCATCTAACAGGTCCAGTGAGTCCCGACATGCCTTCTCATTATCAGCTTCAACATAAGCTGCCACACGGGGCGAGTCATGACGGATGTCACTAGGAAGAACCGCCTCTGCTCCATAAACAATGAAGAAAGGTGTGTAACCCGTAGATCTGTTAGGTGTGGTGTTGATGCTCCATAACACATAAGGTAACTCCTCCACCCAACAACCCGGTGTTCGCTTTCAAGGAACCATAAGCCGGGGTTTAATACCTCTCAAAATTTCTTGATTTGCCCTCTCAACTTGACCATTAGACTAGGGGTGAGCCACTGATGCTAAATCAAGCCGCATGTGCTCGCGTTGGCAAAATTCCTCCCTATCACCCTTTGACAGATTAGTACCATTGTCAGTTATAATACTATGTGGGAAACCAAACCGAAATATCACCTTTTTGATGAATTGAACCGCCGTGGCTGCATCACACTTACTGACTGGCTCTGCTTCCACCCACTTGGTGAACTTGTCAACTGCCACTAACAGGTGGGTCTTTTTATCCTTGGATCTCTTAAAGGGTCCAACCATATCAAGCCCCCAAGTCGCAAATGGCCAAGTTATTGGAATCATCCTCAACTCCTGACCCGGAACATGAGTGCGGCGTGCAAATTTTTGACAACCGTCACACCTTTTGACTAAATCCTCAGCATCAGCATAAGCTGTTAACCAATAGAAACGGTGACGAAAAGCTTTAGCCACCAAGGATTTTGAACCGACATGGTGACCACAATCCCCTTCATGGATTTCTCGCAAAATCTCACAACCCTCTTGAGGAGATACACAACACTGAATTGCCCATGTGACGCTGTAACGATGTAACTCCCCATTGATTATGGTCATTGACTTGGAGTGCCGGATTATCTGTCGGGCCAAGGTTTCATCCTCTGGTAATTCACCCCGGTTCATGTAAACCAAGTACGGGACCATCCAATCTGGTATGACATGCAAAGATGCCACCAAGTGGGCTTCCGGGTCAGGAATAGCCAACTCCTCCTTTGTTGGTATCCTGACCGACAGATTATGTAGTACGTCGAGGAAGACATTAGGTGGGACCGGTTTACGTTGAGAGCCAAGGCGGCTTAAAGTGTCCGCCGTTTCATTCTTTCGCTGGTCTATATGGTCAACTTGATAACCCTTGAAATGACCAGCCACTATGTCCACCTCTCGTCGATATGCAGCCATGAGTGGGTCCTTAGAATCCCAAGTCCCAAATACCTATTGGGCCACCAGGTCCGAGTCACCAAAGCACTTAACCCGGCTTAAATTCATCTCCTTAGCCATCTGAAGACCGTGGAGTAAGGCCTCGTACTCAGCTGCATTGTTAGTACAAGGGAACATTAAGCGGAGAACATAAAAAAACTTGTCACCTCATGGGGAAGTTAATATGACTCCAGCCCCCGAGCCCTCCAATTGTCTGGAGCCATCAAAGTGAATAGTCCAATACGTGTTATCTAGATTTTCCTCTGGTTCCTGCAACTCTATCCAATCATTGATGAAGTCCAGAGTGCTTGGGATTTGATCGCTGTGCGAGGTGTATATTTGAGCCTGTGAGGTCCAAGCTCAATAGCCCACTTGGCAATCCAACCAGTTGCTTCTCTATTTTGAATGATATCTCCCAAAGGAGATGAACTGACCACTGTGATAGGATGACCCTGAATATAATGTTTGAGCTTCCGGCTTGCCATAAACACCCCATACACCAGCTTCTGCCAATGCGGATATCTCTGCTTTGATTCGATAACCACCTCACTGGTAATAATAAATCAGCCGTTGAACCGGATACTCCTTTCCAGCCTCCTTGCGCTCCACCACAATAGCCACACTAATAGCCCAGGCATTAGCAGCCACATACAGCAGTAAAGGATCTTTATCAATCGGAGCCGCAAGGACAGGCGGTTCAGCTAACTGCCTCTTCAAATCCTCAAATGCTTTATCAACCGCATCACTCGAGACAAAGTCATCCGTTTTCTTTAACATCTAAAGGGATAGCCTTCTCCCCTAAACAACTGATAAACCGGCTCAAAGACGAAATCCGGCCTGCCAAACGCTAAACATCATTGATACATGTTGGTTTAGCCAAAGAGGTGATAGCTGTGATCTTCTCCGGATTAGCCTCAATGCCCCTGTTAGACACCAGAAATCCCAATAGCTTGCCTGCCGGAACACCAAAGACACATTTGTCCGGATTAAGCATTGAGGGAGTCCTGGATTAGGGGGTGTTCGGATAGCCGAACTATATCTTCAGCCGGACTCCTGGACTATGAAGATACAAGATTGAAGACTCCGTCCTGTGTCCGGGAGGGACTTTCCTTGGCGTGGAAGGAAAGCTTGGCGATACGGATATTCAGATCTCCTACCATTGTAACCGACTCTATGTAACCCTAACCCTATCCGGTGTTTATATAAACCAGAGGGTTTTAGTCCGTAGGACAACATATACATCAACAATCATACCATAGGCTAGCTTCTAGGGTTTAGCCTCTCTGATCTCGTGGTAGATCTACTCTGGTACTACCCATATCATCAATATTAATCAAGCAGGATGTAGGGTTTTACCTCCATCGAGAGGGCCCGAACCTGGGTAAAACTTCGTGTCCCTTGCCTCTTGTTACCATCCGGCCTAGACGCACAGTTCGGGACCCCCTACCCGAGATCCGCCGGTTTTGACACCGACATTGGTGCTTCCATTGAGAGTTCCTATGTGTCATCGCCGTCAGGACAAATGGCTCCTACGATCATCAACGACGATGTAGTCCAGGGTGAGACCTTCCTCCCCGGACAAATCTTCGTTTTTGGCGGCTTCGCACTGCGGGCCAATTCACTTGGCCATCTAGAGCAGATCGAAAGCTACGCCCCTAGCCGTCAGGTCAGATTCGGAAGTTTAAACTACACGGCTGACATCCGCGGGGACTTGATCCTCGACGGATTCGAACCACTGCCGAGCGCGCCGCACTGTTACGACGAGCATGATCTAGCTCTGACGCCGAACAGTGCCCTGGAGGCCGCACCCGCATCGGCTCTGACCCCTAGTTCGGAACCGACCGCACCGATCGAGGATGAACGGTTGGACGCCACCTCAGGGGCTGCGATCCAAACGGCGATTAAGACGAACACCAGCCCCGTACTCTGCGAGGCTTGTGACTCCAAGGAGTCGGACTCCTCCCAGACTCCGAACCCTCCGCGCCCCTGCCAGTCGAATCTGATTGGGCGCCGATCATGGAGTTCACTGCCGCAGACATCTTTCAGCACTCGCCTTTCGGCGATACCTGAAGTCACTAAAGTCTCTCTCTTTATCAGGAGAGCCCTGGCCGGACTACGGTCAGCAAGGTTGGGGTACGGACGATGAAGAAATTCAAAACCCACCCACCACCCACTTTGTAGCCACTGTCGACGACTTAACCGACATGCTCGACTTCGACTTCGAAGACATCGACGGTATGCATGCCGATGAAGGAGATGATGAAGAACCAGCGCCTACTAGGCCCTGGAAAGCCACCTCGTCATATGACATATACATGGTGGACACCCCAAAAGAGGGAGAGGGCGATGGAACAACAGAGGATGACCCCTCCAAGAAACAGCCCAAGCGCCGGCGTCAGCGGCGCCACTCAAAATCCCGCCAACACAAAAACGGTGATTCCAGCACGGGAGATAATAATACTCCGGAGAGTGTCGAAGAAAACCCCCTCCAGCAAGGTTTAGCACAGGAGGATGGAGAAGCCAGCCCTCATGAGAGAGCGGCAGACAGAGAGGTCGAGGACGATAATTATATGCCTCCCTCCGAAGACGAGGCAAGCCTCGACGACGATGAATTCATCGTGCCAGAGGATCCCGTTGAGCAAAAGCGTTTCCAACACAGGCTTATGCCACGGCAAGAAGCCTCAAGAAAAAACAGCAACAACTCAGAGCTGATCAAGATTTGCTAGTTGACAGATGGACTGAAGTCCTTGCGGCCGAAGTGCATAAACTCGAACGCCCCTCCAAGAGCTACCCAAAGCGCAGGTTGCTACCCCAATTAGAGGAGGAAGCACTTGATGTGGCCGACCGGCCACCTCGTGGCCGCGACAAAGAGGCCTCCCGGCCCTCCACTCAAGCCGCACCCCGTACCAAGGCACGGGAATATGCGCCGGACTTACGAGACATGTTGGAGGACAAGGCAAGGCAAACACGATCGATCTACGGATCGCGTGGGCACCCCACGGCTCGAGACGGTAACCGTCATGCCGGCCACAAATTCGGCAGGGCCAAACACAGTAGACAAAGCTCATTAGAGCTACGTCATGATATCGCCCAGTACAGAGGCGCCGCACACCCACTGTGCTTTACAGACGAAATAATGGATCATCAAATCCCCGAGGGTTTCAAACCCGTAAACATCGAATCATATGATGGCACAACAGACCCTGCGGTATGGATCAAGGATTATCTCCTTCATATCCACATGGCCCGCGGCGACGATTTTCACGCCATCAAATACCTCCCACTCAAGCTTGAAGGACCAGCTCGGCATTGGCTCAATAGCTTGCTAACAGGATCAATCAGTTGTTGGGAGGACCTGGAAGCCGCATTCCTCGACAATTTCCAGGGCACTTATGTGCGACCCCCAGACGCCGATGACCAAAGTCACGTAATCCAGCAGCCAGAGGAATCGGCCAGACAATTCTGGACGCGGTTCCTAACAAAGAAAAATCAAATAGTCGACTGTCCAGACGCTGAGGCCCTAGCAGCCTTCAAACACAATATCCGTGACGAGTGGCTGGCCCGGCATCTCAGATAGGAAAAGCCGAAATCTATGGCAGCACTCACGACACTCTTGATCCGCTTTTGCGTGGGAGAAGATAGCTGGCTTGCTCGTAGCAACAACATGACCAAGAACCCTGGTAGTTCGGACACCAGGGACATTAGTGGCAGGTCACGTCGCAACAAGCAGAAGCGCCGCATTAACGGCGACAATGCTGAGGATACGGCAGTCAATGCCGGATTCAGAGGCTCTAAATCCGGTCAGCGGAAAAAGCCGTTCAAAAGGAATCCTAGGGGCCCGTCCATCTTGGACCGAATACTCGACCGCTTGTGCCAAATACATGGCACCCCCGAAAAGCCGACCAGTCACACCAACAGGGATTGTTGGGTGTTCAAGCAGGCAGGCAAGTTAAGCGCCGACAATGAAGACAAGGGGCTGCATAGCGATGACGACGAGGAGCCCTGGCTGCCGAACAGCAGTGGACAGAAGGGTTTTCCCCCACAAGTGCGGACGGTGAACATGATATACGCAACCCATGTCCGCAAAAGGGAGCGGAAGCGTGCGTTAAGGGACGTATACGCGGTAGAGCCAGTCGCCCCAAAGTTCAACCCATGGTCCACCTGCCCGATCACCTTTGATCGAAGGGACCATCCCACTAGCATCCGTCATGGCGATTCGCCGCATTGGTTCTAGACCCAATTATTGATGGATTTCATCTCACTAGAGTCCTTATGGACGGCGGCAGCAGCCTGAACCTACTTTACCAGGACACAGTGCGGAAAATGGGCATAGATCCCTCGAGGATTAAGCCCACCAAAACGACCTTTAAAGGCGTAATACCAGGTGTAGAGGCCAACTGCACAGGCTCAGTCACACTTGAAGTGGTCTTCGGATCTCCGGATAATTTCCGAAGCGAGGAGTTAATCTTTGACATAGTCCCGTTTCACAGTGGCTATCACGCACTGCTCGGGCGAACCGCATTCGCCAAATTCAATGCGGTACCGTACTACGCATACCTTAAGCTCAAGATGCCAGGCCCTCATGGAGTAATTACGGTCAATGGAAACACTGAACGCTCCCTCCGAACGGAGGAGCACACGGCGGCCCTTGCAGCGGAAGTACAAAGCAGCCTCTCCAGGCAGTTCTCCAGTCCGGCCATTAAACGTCCGGACACCGTCAAGCGTGCCCGGAGTAACCTACAACAAGACCGCCTGGCACGTTCCGAGCAGGCTTAGCAATGCGGCCCCAACCCCAACCCTCGCAAAAAGGCAACGCCAGTACTTCACGTCCATAACTACGCTCTGGAAATACCATGGGCATAGGGGGAGGGGCACCATCACGGCACGCCCAAAACACGGCTTAAACCGCACCAGGGGCTGCCGATTTTTTACTTTTCTCTTACTTCCAGGACTCTACTCTTTGGAAGGCCTGTTCGGCAGTTCAATTGCCGCACAAACGATGCAAGGACCAGGGAAGCATACAAGCCATGCCGCATTACGGAAATCCCAGGTGGACTCTATCACGAGAAGTATACCTGTTTCGCATATTATTCCGCAACTTGCCCCTGGAGCAGACATGTTAAATAGTCCAACTTTTTGTTTATCGCATTACTTGTATCGTTCTACTTTGATTGCAGCTATTTTGATAAACAATGCATAGCTTTTGCCTATTTTTTGCATTACCTTTTTTTATATATGTTCCTTAACGACATGTTGCACCCGTACACGTTGGTACGGCCAAAAAACGCCAGGGGCTTTAGTACCCCTCAATATGGTATGAGAAGTCTGAACACTTTCACAAGTGCGGCACCCCGAACTTATAGCATTATATGCATCGACTCCGAATCATGTCTTGGGTCAATAGTTGGATTTGCCCGGCTCCTATGTTTTGGTGCCTTACGTTCTGCTATATCGGCTAAGGTAGCACTAGGAGAACCACTGCGATTGTGCCCCGGTTGAGCTGGGTCGAACACCTCAGTGGAGAAAGCTAAAACTGACCGTCATGATGAGGCGAGAGCTGGTCGCTATTCAAGAGGTTTTTTCGAGTCCCTAAAGACTTATGCTGCTTAGGGCGAGGAGTCGGCTCTGTCCGGCCAAGGCGTGGATAGCGCCCCGAACTCGGTCTTCTGAATACTAGGGGCTTCGCCGAAATTTAAAATTATAGAATTCTATGGCTAAGTGAGAGTGTTCACGCATTATAGTCTGATTGGCTCGTTCGTTGGGCTGAGCGCCTCCCTCGAAGGACCCAAATATGGGGAAAAGAGTGCCCAGGTTTATCCCCGAAAACCCCAGCACTAGCGGCAAGGGGGAAGAAGCCGACGACTCGCCATCCCTCAGTATTGATAAATAGCCGCACATAAGGTAATATTTTAAATTCAAGCAGCATTGCTTAGCGCATATGAACAAGTTTTCAGCGCACAGGATAACACGAGCGGGTTTTACTCAAAAAATACATCCTTGGTACATTCATCCGCAACAAGGCGGGCACCCTTCAGAACATCCTTATAATAATTCTCGGGCTTGCGATGCTCTTTCCCCGGCAGTGGCCCATCCTTCACAAGCTTCTCCGCATCCAGCTTGCCCCAGTGCACCTTAGCACGGGCAAGGGCCCTACGGGCACCTCAATGCAGACGGAGCGCTTGATGTCTTCAAGCCTCGGACAGGCCTCCACCAGCCACCGCAACAGCCCGAAATAGCTCCCAGGCAGAGCCTCTCCAGGCCACAGCCGAACTAGGAGGCCCTTCATGGCCTGTTCGGCCGCCTTGTGGAGCTCGACCAATTGCTTCAACTGGTCGCTCAGGCGCACAGGGTGTCCGGCCTCAGCGTACTGAGACCAGAACACCTTCTCCGTCGAGCTGCCCTCCTCGGCTCGATAGAATGCGGCGGCATCGGATACACTCCGGGGAAGATCTGGGAACGCTCCTGGAGAACTCCGGATTCGGGTAAGTAACAGGTAACTCATGTTTATGTGTTTGCTTTGCATGAGGAATGCATTACCCGCCGCAATCTTCTTCACCTCATCCAACTCCTGGAGGGTCTTCTGGGATTCGGCCTTGGTAGATTTGGCATTTTCAATAGCCACCGCAAGCTCGGACGCTTGCGTCTTCGAGTCACACTCCAAACTCTCATGTTTTTCCATGAGAGCCTAAAGCTCTTGCCGCACCTTGCCAACCTCGGCCTCATACTTCTCCTGCTCGGTGCGCTCCGAAGCCGAATTCTTCTCGGCCTCGTCCAGCGCTTGCTTAAGGGTCGCCACCTCAGACACGGCCCCTACAATAGCCACGATAATCCTGTCATTTTTTGCAATTGCACCTTTTTTCTATTTTTAACAAGGTATTTCTTACCTTCATTGTCCTTGAGATGCTTCTTGGCACGCTCGAGCTCTTGCTCGGACCTTTCGAGGTCCTGCTTTAGCGTGTCCACTTCCGCAGTCAGTGCGGCGGACGCAAGCAGTGTAGCCTGCACATGCATATTGACTCATTTTTGTTAGACTCCTGCAATTCTATTTGATCCTCTATTCGGCTTTTCTTCCCGAACGCCAAACAGAGCATCAGGGGCTACTGTCTATGCGGTACTATTATTTACACTTTCTTTACTTACCTCGAAGCCTGTCAAAAGGCTAGTACAAGCTTCAGTCAGTCCGTTTTTTGTGGACTGAACCTTTTGGACCACCACACTCATAATAGCGCGGTGCTCCTCATTGATGGAGGCGCCTTGGAGCGCCTCCAACATATTGTCCGGCGCCTCCGGTTGGACGGAGGCCGCCGGCACGATGGACTTGCTCCTCTTGGAAGGAGGTCCCCCACCGGACTCTGGAACCTTTGAAGGTTCCGGAGCGGTGTCCGGCCTAGAGCCGGACTTGGAGCCCTGGGGGGTTTCATCCCCTTTACTCCTGGAGTCCGGGAGGTCGCCTTGCGGCGCCTCCGGGACCACCTCCTCCCGGATT
The DNA here is from genome assembly GCF_056163025.1 of Triticum urartu. Taxonomy (NCBI): domain Eukaryota; kingdom Viridiplantae; phylum Streptophyta; class Magnoliopsida; order Poales; family Poaceae; genus Triticum; species Triticum urartu. The sequence continues at coordinate 421,089,954 of NC_141877.1, read as the reverse complement.
GGAACCTGTTGGCACAACACATCGGTGTCGTCCGTAGGGCGGGGGGAGGAAGCCGTCGAAAGTGAGTTCACGTCCGAGGAGTCCAGTGAGCCGCTCGACGACGCGTCGAGCCGGTCTTTGGGTGGGCTGCAAAAACACATTCGACATAAGGGAAAGCTGTGCAATAAACGAATACTATGAATTACTTTGGTATCCGGATACTTACGATTTCGCCAGGGGCTTGGCCCTGGGTGCCCACTCCTCTCTGTCATCGTCGGCGTCGGTGGAGTAGTCCGAAGAAAGGGTTTTCCCCTTCTTGGACCCTTCGGCCTCCCCAGTTGGGGCGGCCTTCCTTTTCTTCCCTTCCCCCGCTCGAGGGGGAGGGGTCTCTTCTTCCTCCTCCTCGTCTTCATGGGAGGAGTGCGCCTTGGATTCGTCGGATGGTGAATCCGACACCTTCGAGCGTCGAGCACTCTTTCGAGTCCCCGTGGCCTTCTTCTTGGTCCTCTTCTCCGGCACCACATAGGGTGCCGGAACCAGCAGCTTCGCCAGGTGAGCGTCCGCTGGGCCTTCGGGCAAAGGAGCCGGACAGTTGATCTGTCCGGACGTCACCTGCCAATCCTGTCAGAGGAAAGGGAGCTTAGATCCCGCATAGAGTCAAACTATGGAAAACTGATACCCTGTAAAAGGAAAAAACAGCTTGCCGCGAGCGCGTGGCGCTGCGTGCTGAATCTGCGATCCTCGGTAGCGGATGCAGGAGCCTCGGCGCCCTTGAAAAGCATCCTCCAGGCATCTTCGTACGTCGTGTCGAAGAGCCTGTTTAGAGTCTGATGCTGCGCCGGGTCGAACTCCCACAGATTGAAGGCCCGTCGTTGACACGGGAGGATCAGGCGGATGAGCATAACCTGGACTACGTTGACAAGTTTGAGCTTCTTGTTCACCAGGGTTTGGACGCATGTTTGGAGTCCGGTCAGCTCTCCTTTTTTACCCCACGACAGGCCCGTCTCCTTCCAGGAGGTGAGCCGCGTAGGGGGTCCGGACCAAAACTCGGGGGCTGTGACCCATTCGGGGTCGCGCGGCTCGGTGATGTAAAACCACCCCGATTGCCACCCCTTCAGGGTCTCCACAAAGGAGCCCTCGAGCCACAGGACGTTGGCCATCTTGCCAACCATGGCACTGCCGCACTCCGCCTGGCTGCCGCGCACCACCTTCGACTTGATGTTGAAAGTCTTAAGCCACAGGCCGAAATGGGGGCGGATGCGGAGGAACGCCTCGCACACGAGGATGAACGCCGAGATGTTGAGGACGAAGTTCGGGGCCAGATCATGGAAATCTAGGCCGTAGTAGAACATGAGCCCCCGGACAAATGGATGCAGAGGGAAGCCCAGTCCGCGGAGGAAATGGGGGAGGAATACCACCCTCTCATGGGGCCTAGGAGTGGGGATGAGCTGCCCCTTTTTGGGAAGCTGGTGCGCGATATCGCTAGCCAGATATCTGACCTTCCTCAGCTTTTTGATGTGTCCCTCTGTGATGGAGGAGACCATCCACTTGCCTCCCGCTCCGGACATGACTGGAGAAGGTTGAGGTGGTAGTGCGGACTTGGGCGCTGGAGCTCGAGTGCGCAAGAATGGATAGGCAAAGGAGGAAGAAGGCATGGGTAAAAAGGTGGATCCTTATCCCCTTATATGGGTGGACGCGACTACGTGTCCCCACCAGCCTGGTAAAACTCACCTATCTAATCAATGGCGCGGTTGGGTTACCCACGCCCGTATTGATGAGAATCCCGGAATAAGGGGACACGATCTCTGCTTTAACAAGACATGCCAAGGAAACCGCCTCGCATAACGCGCTAAGATGGGACAGTAAAACGGTTCGAATAAAAGCTTGGCCGTGGTGTGATGTCACACTACGGAGTACGTCAGCAGATTAGATTTGTGTAAATATTATTCTTAATATGGCAATATGTGGAAACTTATTTTGCAGAGCCGGACACTATCTTTGTGTTCAAAATCTTCTATGAAGTACTTGGAGGAGGAACCCGCCTTTCAATGCCGAAGACAATTTGCGCGCCGGACTCATCGTCATTGAAGCCTGGTTTAGGGGCTACTGAGGGAGTCCTGGATTAGGGAGTGTTCGGATAGCCGAACTATATCTTCAACCGGACTCCTGGACTATGAAGATACAAGATTGAAGACTCCGTCCCGTGTCCGGGAGGGACTTTCCTTGGCGTGGAAGGCAAGCTTGGCGATACGGATATTCAGATCTCCTACCATTGTAACCGACTCTATGTAACCCTAACCCTATCCGGTGTCTATATAAACCGGTGGGTTTTAGTCTGTAGGACAACATATACATCAACAATCATACCATAGGCTAGCTTCTAGGGTTTAGCCTCTCTGATCTCGTGGTAGATCTACTCTTGTACTACCCATATCATCAATATTAATCAAGCAGGACGTAGGGTTTTGCCTCCATCGAGAGGGCCTGAACCTGGGTAAAACTTCGTGTCCCTTGCCTCCTGTTACCAGCCGGCCTAAACACACAGTTCGGGACCCCCTACCCGAGATCCGCTGGTTTTGACACCGACAAGCATCATCTTATAAACCCGGAGGTTATCAAAGGTTTCTTTTAAGTCGTCTATCAATGTTTCCTCCTTCCTGGACTTTACCACAATATCATCCACATATGCGTGAACATTGTGCCCAGTCTGCTTATGAAGACAATTCTGAACACAGCGGTGATAAGTCGCCTGGGAAATTTTGAGCCCAAAGGGCATGGAGACATAGTAGAAGGCTCCAAAGGGAGTTATAAAAGTTGTCTTCTCCTGGTCCTTAACTGCCATTTTGATCTTATGATAACCGGAATAAGCATCCAGAAAACAGAAACGGTCACAACCCGCCGTAGCGTCAATAATCTGATCAATACGAGGGAGGGCAAAGGGATCTGCTGGGCAGGCCTTGTTCAAATCCGTGTAGTCCACACACATACACCAAGTGCCGTTTTTCTTAAGAACCAGCACCAGATTAGCCAACCACTCCGGGTGAAAGACCTCCACGATAAACCCTGCGACCAACAGCCAAGCTACCTCCTCACCGATAGCCTTGCGCCTTTCTTCATTGAAGCGGCGGAGAAACTGTCTGACCGGTTTAAACTTAGGATCTATGTTACGTGTGTGCTCAGCGAGTTCCCTTGGTACACCTGGCATGTCAGAAGGCTTCCATGCAAAGATGTCCCGATTCTCACGGATGAACTCGGTGAGTGCGCTTTCCTATTTGGGATCCAAGTTAGCGCTGATGCTGAACTGCTTGGATGAATCGCCAGGAACAAAATCAACCATCTTAGTGTCTGTGGCCGATTTAAATTTCAATGTCGGATCGTGCTCTGTGGTTGGCTTTTTCAAGGAAGTCATGTCTGCCGGATCAACTTTGTCCTTATAAAACTTCAGCTCTTCCGTGGCACAAACCGACTCAGCGTAAGCCGCATCGCCTTCCTCACATTCCAAAGCGATCTTCCTGCTCCCATGTACTGTGATGGTCCCCTTATGACCTGGCATCTTAAGCTGCAGGTAAACATAACATGGCCACGCCATGAACTTGGCATAAGCCGGTCGCCCAAATAGGGCGTGATATGGATTCTTGATTCTGACCACCTCGAAAGTCAATGTATCTGACCTTCAATCAAGATCATCTCCAAAGGCCACCTCTAGAGCTATCTTGCCCACTGGATATGCAGATTTACCGGGCACCACACCATGAAAAACGATGTTCGACGGTTTAAGATTCTTATCTGTCAACCCCATATGGCGGAAGGTATCGTAATAGAGAATATTGATGATGCTTCCCCCATCCATGAGCACCTTGGTGAACTTATACCCCCCAACCTGGGGTGCCACCACTAAGGCCAGATGACCCAGATTATCAACCCGGGGAGGGTGATCCTCTCTACTCCATAAAATGGGTTGCTCAGACCAGCGCGGATACTGAGGCACTGTCGGTTCAATAGAGTTCACAGCCCTCTTGTGAAGCTTTTGATCACGCTTGCACAAGCTGGTGGTGAAGACATGATACTGCCCACTATTCAACTGCTTCGGATTGCTCTGATAACCCGACTGCTGCTGCTGCTGATTCCCCTGATGGTTATAACCTCCCTGGTTGCCCTGGTTCCCTTGATTGTTATGGCCTGTTTGATTGCCTTGAAATCCTGAACCGGAGCTACCACCTCCATAACCCGGCTCATGAAAACTACCTCCTGAACCGCCGGGCGGGCCATTGTCGTATTGAAACATATTGGAGTTCTTGAACTCTCGCATGATATAAGAATCCTTCCAAAGATGTGACATTGTCTTCTCTTTTGATCCATGCTTTGGACAAGGTTGATTTAACAGGCGCTCCAAATTGGGGCCTGAACCTCCACCCCTCTGGGGTTGTTTTCCCTTATGACACTGACCTTTATCCTAGGCATTGGTGTTAGCCACAAAGTCCAAACTATTGTCGGCCTTGCGCTTACCATTATTCCCATGACCTGTCGGGTTATGTTGCTGTCCCTTGGTGTTGTCGTTCTTCTTTCCTTTCCCCGGTTTGTCCTCCTCTGAGTCAGGGTCTTTAGTATTATCTGAATCGGCATATTTAACCAAAGCGGCCATAAGCGTTGACATATCATTGCAGTGACGTTTGAACCTTCCTAACTTCTGTTTGAGCGGCAGAAACCGGCAATTTCCCTCCAACGTTAACACCGCGGTATCTGCATTGATGCGATCCGATGAATGCAGAATAGCTGAGACCCGCTTCACCCAATGGGTTGTAGACTCCCCATCCTCTTGAACACAAGCGGCCAGGTCCACAATTGACATAGGCTGCTTACAAGTAACCTTAAAATTCTGGATAAATCGGTGCTTTAATTCGGCCCATGATCCGACAGAGTTAGCTGGCAAGCTCTTTAACCAAGTACGAGTTGTCCCCTCCAACATCATGGTGAAGTATTTAGCACACACCGCTTCATCCACATCTAACATCTCCATTGCCATCTCATAACTTTCAACCCATGCCTCTGGTTGCAAATCGCGGTGTAATTGGGCACCTTACGAGGTCCCTTGAAATCCTTGGGCAGTCTTACATTACGTAAAGTGGGGGTAAGACACAGTACCACTAAAGAACTGAAAACCACACTGGCTCTATTGAAGCGGTAGGGTGAACCGGAGTAGGTTGACGAGCTACATACAGAGCTGCTAACTCGGCTTCCTGACGCGCACGGCCATGATCTACTACTTCCTGCGCATTAGCGCCACCACCTACCAGGTTGTGTCCTCTCGGCGAGTTACGGTGACGTGCACTGCTTGATAAGGCCGGTTCGTCCTCAATGTGCCTGCTGTAGCTCTAGTTCGGACGGGGAGTGGAATGAATCCTCTCGCGACTATGTGAATAAGCCTGCTGTTGGTTCAAAGTTTTTTGAAGGAGCTCTCTGGCCCGTCGTGTCTCAATCGCAACTGGCGACTCGCCGTTAGCTGGAAGTGCTGCTAATCATGAAGCAGTGGCCACAATGTTGTCTAGAGGGTTGCAATAATGCCTCGGGGGCGTCGGAACATATTGTGGTACAATGTTATTCTGACGAGGCGGGTCCATCGTGCGTGGCTGAACCGGCGCTCCTGTTCCCGGCGCCTCCGTCCGGTTCACCACTGGCTGTTTACTGGCTCCGGCTCCTGGCGTGTTGAAAAGATTTCTTGGCTCATAACCCGGCGGGAGGTGCGACCGGTACCTTCTTCTCATGACCTCTTCTGAGGCATTCTGGTCCAACCTAAGCCGGTAGGCCTGAGCTTCCAACTTGGCCTGTTCTGTAGCCATCATGGCGTTCTCTACTGCCAGGTCCGCTTTAGCCTGAGTTATCTGATCTTTTACCTTTGAAATCTCCGCATTGTTCTGATCTCGGTCTACTGCGTCCACCTCCGCGGCCATCAATATTGCTAGAGCGTCGAACAAATCAGACAAAACTGAGCGGGAGGCGGCGCTGAGCCCCTGCTCCCGCTGGCGTTGTTGTTGCTGAACCGGAAAGCATTGCCGCGGCAGTGGATATATGATGCGCTGGTTGTCTACCGGCCATGAAGATAGCGACCCGGTTTGGCAGATCAAGGGGGTCCGGAATACTGTTGCCATCGGAACCTGCACTAGTCCGGCCGTCCTTCAACTGATACAACGATTCAGTCTCTCCGGTTGAAGACTCGTCATCAGAATAGACAACGGTTTCTCCATCAGACGCCAGTCCATCCTCATATTCCACCCCATGGATGACACCTACGAAAACATGTCTTGCTGTGGGCTGAACCGGGGAAGGGCTTGCACGCTGAGCCATCTCGATGATGTCGGTGCAGGTGTCCAGCTCATGATCCGGTTCACCGATTTTGCCGATGAAGACGTGGATCCCACCAAAGGGGACCCGGTACCCGTATTCGATTGAACTGGCCTCGGGACCCCATCCTGCGTCGTCGATGTAGAGCTTGCCGCGATGACTCTTCGCCATCTGGCCCACATCGTATCCCTTGAGTCCATCAAAGCTGCCCTTCAAAAACTCGAAACCATTGTGCGATAGCCCCACGGTGGGCGCCAACTGTTGTGGGTTTGTCATGAGAGATGTCCTTGTGAAAGGACTTAGTCGTGGAGCAATCGCTACGGGTTAGCTTAAAGGGGTTAAACCGGACAAGGGACACGAGGGATTTTATACTAGTTCGGCCCCTTCGATGAAGGTAAAGGCCTACGTCTAGTTGTGATTGGTATAGTTAGGGTTTCGATGACCAGGGAGCAAATCCGCTTTGCCTGGCTCTCGAGTTGTTGTCTGTCCTCCCTAAACCGCGGCCGGGTCATCCCTTTATATAAATAGGTTGACGCCCGCCAGTTTACAGAGTCCCGAGGCCAGATCATAAATGTGTTCGGCTCGGTCTCTATTCCTCTAACTTACAATACAAGTTACATGACAGAATCAGTTTACATCTACAGGCTCTAACCCGCCTTTGGGCCTTCGTAAAGCTCCACCATCCTCACATCTTCATGGGCTTCTATCTTCATGGAGCTAACCCGGCCACTCCTAGCCGGTTTACCTCCAGTAATCATATCCCCAACAATAACAGTTCCTTACCTCACATTGTCTTAGAGGGAACGATGTTGGTTCTTTCATCCTTAAGATTCTTCATAGTGATAAATAGATATAAATCCCAAGTGACTCAACAAATATAACTATGCTCCCTGGCAATAGGCGTTTTAAATTTTTTATGGATTTGGCTTTATCCTAATGCAGAATTAAACTAATGGATATTTTCCAAGCACAAATCCTAAATATGCCAGGCTCAACTAAGTGCACCAACAACCTACGCTAAACAATATAGGCACTTAAGCAAACTAGCATGCACAAACTATATCACAAGATATGGAAATGTAGGAACTAAGCAATTCAACTAGCACAAGATATATCAATATGAGCAAGTATGAATTGCGGAAAGTAAAGGGTGTGGGTATGAGATAACCACAAGTGAGTCAAGGACGTGGATTTATCCCAAAGTTCACACTTGTGAGAGTGCAAATCTCCATTAGAGTGGTGCCGAAGCCAAAGCTCCAGGGCATCACCAAGTGACTCACCGTATTCTCCCTTTCGAGTCACCCCCAACGGATGAGCCTTGATTCACTCAGGTTTGGCCTTGAAGGCGACCACCACACCTTTACAATAATCTCCGGAGCACACCACAAACACGAAAGCTTCCGAAGGACTTGACCACCTAGGACACTTCACACCCTTCCCCAGAGCACACCACAAAAGGAAGCTTCTGAGGGAACCTTGGCCACATAGGCCTATTCACAATCTTCTCAATGTATCACCAAACCGTCTAGGAGGCAGGAGCCTCAAAGAGTAATAAACTCACGGGCTCTCACTCGAACAAATCGATGTGGGGAGCTCAAAACAATGCACGAATGCAATGCAAGGTCAAGCAACAAATGCTCAACTCACTCTCTCAATCTCGCAAGATGCACTCTCGAAAGTAGGAGATTGAAGAGAGGGGATGCAATGGATAAGATCAACAAATGGCTCACAAATCCATCCACAAACCGCCCTTCACATAGAGGGGAGATAGGGCTTTGGGAGAGGTGGTAAGAGGCTCAAAGTGGTGTTAGGAAAGTATATAAATATCCCCCGGTCGGTGGGAGGAAGGAGCCCTTAAATAGCCAAAACCCAAAACTAGCCGTTGGGGCTCAACGTGCAGTTCCTGGACACCCCGTGCCCATGGGGTCCCGTGCACACGATACAAGCCTGCGTGCACGGGGCCCCGTGCCCATGGGGTACCCAAATAGCCTGCAACAGCCCACTAAAACAATGATAGCTTTGGCATACGGACTCTGAATTCGATGATCTTGAGCTCGTTTTGAAGTTAGGGAAAAGTCAAAGGTCCTCACATAGAGAACCACCCAAGATCAACTAGAAAGAATGATGCAAGTAATGCAAAGGTTTGAGCTCTCTACATGCGACGTGATCAAGCTACTCGCCTGAAAGTCCCTCTTGATAGTACAACTATCAAACCTATAATCCGGTCTCCCTCCAAGCACCATGAGACCGGCAAAACTAGGAAAACCTAGCTAAGGTATACCTTTACCTTGCACATTCAACTAGAGCTTGGTGATTACTTTGATGCTTGCCTCAAGTTCGAATCTTTTTCTTGTCCACAATCACTTGGTGAACAAACTCGAAATGCTTCCTCATATTGCAATGAGGGAAGCCATAAGTTAAGCCCATCTTCACATGTACATTATCATGATGTGGACCACAAGCTTCAAAGCATATAACCTCTGGATTCTCATCTTGCACTTGGAATCCTCGAACCCGATGACCATCACCACTTGATGTCATCCACACATAGGCTACTTGAAATCTCTCTTTTGATGCAAGCCCATGAGAAACACCTAATTCACATAGACATAGAAAGCACATAGCATAGGTTAGGTAGAAAAGCACAATTCACAATAACTTAGCATACCACTAGATCACTTGATCCCACATGGTAAAAACATTGCGCTTTTGAGAGTTGACCATCTAGATAATCTTCGAGCTTCATCTTGGTCAACCAACATCTTTAATTCATGTCCCATCTTAGTTTCTTGAAAGACACAATGAAATCTTCATTTCCCTTCATTGCTTCAAGAAAGATATCACCAAAGGATCTTTCATGACCATATCAAGTTTCACTATGAATATCATATTGATCATCATTTGCTCTCTAAAAACTCCATCATAATCTCTTGAGAGGCACAACAAATTCTTCACTCTAGTTGCTTGATTCAAGACTTGATCAACCGAAAACCCAATAGACGAGCTTACCATGATCTTGTCTTGAAACCATAACTTGAATTATTCTATTTGATTATACTCTCAAGCTCTTGATCCTTAAAATCCCACATATGTCAATCTTTGAGATCCTCTAACGAACTCCAACTGGAATATAGTTGGTTAGACATTAAAATCAATATTGATGGCTTCAACATAAATCCCCAAAGACCAACTTGAAACCTTACTGGATATGTGACCTCGAGTGCCAAAACCTAGGCCCCATGTGCACGGGGGTCAGGGACCCCATGCGCACAGGGTATCCAGAGAGTTGACACTCCACCCCGTGCGCACGGGGGTCAGGAGGCCCATGCGTACGAGGTATCCAGATAGGTATACCTATTGGGCAACGTAGTATTTCAAAATTTTCGTACGATCACGCAAGATCTATCTAGGAGAAGCATATCAACGAGATGGGAGAGTGTGTCCACGTACCCTCATAGACTGAAAACGGCAGTTCCGCTTCCAGTGACCAGTCCCTTTGCAGTAGAAGCACTCAGTCTCAGGCTTAGGTCTAGACTTGGGTTTCTTCATTTGAGCAGCAACTTGATTTCCATTCTTCTTGAAGTTCCCCTTCTTCCCTTTCCCTTTTTCTTGAAACTAGTGGTCTTGTCAACCATCAACACCTGATGCTCCTTCTTGATTTCTACCTCCGCAGCCTTTAGCATCGCGAAGAGCTCGGGAATTGTCTTATCCATCCCTTGTATATTATAGTTCATCATGAAGCTTTTATAGCTTGGTGGTAGTGATTGAAGAACTCTGTCAATGACACTATCATTAGAAAGATTAACTTCTAGTTGAGTCAAGTGGTTGTGGTTCCTAGACATTCTGAGTATATGTTCACTGACAAAACTATTCTCCTCCATTTTGCAGCTATAGAACTTATTGGAGACTTCATATCTCTCAATTCGGGCATTTGCTTGAAATATTAACTTCAACTCCTGGAACATCTCATATGCTCCATGGCATTCAAAACATCTTTTAAGTCCTGATTCTATGCCGTAAAGCATGGCACACTGACCTATCGAGTAGTCATCAACTTTGCTCTGCCAGACTTTCACAATGTCCGAAGTTGCTCCTGCAGCGGGTCTTGCACCTAGCGGTGCTTCCAGGATGTAATTCTTCTGTGCAGCAATGAGGATAATCCTCAAGTTACGGAGCCAGTCCGTGTATTTTCTACCATCATATTTCAACTTAGATTTCTCTAGGAACGCATTAAAATTCAAGGGAATGGTAGCACGGGCCATTGATCTACAACAACATAGATATGCAAAAACTATCAGTTACTAAGTTCATGATAAATTAAAGTTCAATTAATCATATTACTTAAGAACTGCCACTTAGATAAACATCCCTCTAGTCATCTAAATGATCATGTGATCCATATCAACTAAACCATGTCCGATCATCACGTGAGATGGAGTAGTTTTCAATGGTGAACATCACTATGTTGATCATATCTACTATATGATTCACGTTTGACCTTTCGGTCTTAGTGTTCCGAGGCCATATCTGCATATGCCAGGTGTCGGTGTCAAAACCGCGGATCTCGGGTAGGGGGTCCTGAACTGTGCGTCTAAGGACGATGGTAACAGGAGGCGGGGGACACAATTTATACCCAGGTTTAGGCCGTCTCGATGGAGGTAATACCCTGCATCCTTCTTTGATTGATCTTGCTTATATGAGTATTACAAGAGTTGATCTACCACGAGATCGTAGAGGCTAAACCCTAGAAGCTAGCCTATGATTATGATTGTTGTTGTCCTACAGACTAAACCCTCCGGTTTATATAGACACCGGAGGGGGCTAGGGTTACACAGAGTTGGTTACAAGGGAGGAGATCTAAATATCCGAATTGCCAAGCTTGCCTTCCACATAAAGGAGAGTCCCACCCGGACACGGGACGAAGTCTTCAATCTTGTATCTTCATAGTCCAACAGTTCAGCCAAAGTATATAGTCTGGCTGTCCGAGGACCCCTTAATCCAGGACTCCCTCAGTAGCCCCTGAACCAGGCTTCAATGATGATTAGTCCGGCGCACGGATTGTCTTCGGCATTGCAAGGAGGGTTCCTTCTCTAAATACTCCATAGAAGATTTTGAACACGAGGATTTTGTCCGGCTCTGCAAAACAAATTCCACATACCACCGTAGAGAGTATAATATTTCCAGAAATCTAATCAGCTGACAACTTTACATAACGTGACATCACGCCATGGCCCAGTCATCATTCGAACCATTTTTCTCAACCAGCTACTACACGTATTGCGAGGCGGTTTTCTTGGCATGTCTTGTCGAAGCAGAGATTGTGTCCCCTGATCACGGGATTCTCATCAATACGGGTGTGGGTAACCCAGCCGCGCCATCCATTACGGTGCTTGGGGAACAAGCGAGTTTACCAGGCAGGTGGGGAGGCGCGTAGCTTCTTCCGCCCTTATAAAGGGACAAGGACTCCTCCTTTTCACCCACGCCTTCTTCTTCCCTGCCCATCCATTCTTGCGCACTCGAGCTCCTACGCCCAAGTTCGCATTTTCTCCGTAAAACCACTCCAAACATGTCCGGAGCAGGAGGCAAGTGGATGGTCTCCTCTGTTACGGAGGAGAACATTACGAAGCTCCGAGAAGCCGGATACCTGGCTGCAGACATCACGCACCGGCTCCCAGACGAGGGGAAGATCGTTCCTACCCTCGAATCCCACAAAAGGGTTGTATTCCTAACCCATTTCGTCCGCGGGCTAGGATTTCCCCTCCACCCATTTGTTCGCGGGCTCATGCTATACTACGGGCTTGACTTCCATGATCGGGGCCCCAATTTCATCCTCAACATCTCGGCGTTTATTGTCGTGTGCGAGGCCTTCCTCCGCATCAAGCCCCACTTCGGTCTGTGGCTGAAGACCTTCAATGTTAAACTGAAGGTGGTGGTCGGCCAGCAAGCGGAGTGCGGAGGCGCCATGGTGGGAAAAATGTCCAACGTCACCTGGCTCGAAGGCTCCTATGTGGAGATGGTAAAGGGGTGGCAATCGGGGTGGTTCTACATCACCGAGCCGCGTAACACCAACTGGGTGGCGGCCCCCGAATTTCGATCCGGCATCCCCACGTGGCTCACCTCCTAGAAAGAGAAGGGCCTATCCTGGGGTTCATCGGTGGAGCTGACCGGACTCCAGAACTGTGTTAAAAACATGATAAGCAAGAAAATCAAGCTTGTCAATGTTGTCCAGGTCATGCTCTTTCGCCGGATCCTCCCGTGTCAAAGACGGGCATTCAATATGTGGGAGTTCGACCTGGCTAAGCACCAGACGCTGCGAGAGCTCTTCGACACGACACACCAGGACATCTGGAGGGTGTTGTTCAAGTCCGCCGAGGTACCTCCTCCCCTTACAAAGGATCGCGGACTCAGCGCAAAGCGCCCTGCCAATCTGGTAAGCTTCTTATATCTCATAAGACGTTTCTTTCCCCAGTATAATCAGGTGGGGGATCTAAGCCTCCACGCCATTTAACAGGAATGGGTCGCGATAGAGGAGAGGATTGATTGTCCGGCCCCACTGCCCGAGGATCCAGCAAGTGCTCTCTTATCGGAGATGCTGGTTCCGGCGCCCTATGAGGTGCCGGAGAAAAAGGCCAAGAAGAAGGCCACGGGGACCAGGAAAGTTCTCCGGCGCAAGGTCGTATCGGAATCATCGTCCGATAACACCGAGGCACCCTCCTCCCACAAAAACGAGGAGGAGGAAGAGGAAAGTTCTCCCTCCCCCCCCCCCCAGCCAGGGGAGACAAGAAAAGGAAGGCCGCCCCGTCAGGGGAAGCCGAAGGGTCCAAGAAGTGAAGGACTCTCCTTCCAGACTGCTCCACGGCTGTCACTTTTAGCGACGAGGAGTGGTTACCCAGGGACAATCCCCCGGCAAGGTCATAAGTATCCAGATACCGTAATAATTCTTGGTATGTTTTATTTTATTACTTCTTATCATGCCGAACATGATCATGCAGCCCCTCCAAAGCCTATATCGACGTATCCTCTTCGGATGAGTCTTTGGGCCCGTCGAAGATGAATAGCGATTCACTCCCGACTGCCTCCTCCCCCCGCCCTATGGACGACATCGAGGTTCTGTCTCAAAGGGTACCGAACCAAGGGGAGACAGTTCCGGAAGCGCCGCAAGGCGACATTCTGGACACGAGGTGCGCGAGGGGCAAGACTCCCATGGGCTCTAATGTCGGGGGCAGCAAGTCTGTGCCGATGGCCTCTGTCCATCTAGGGTCATCGGACAATTTGCTGGAAGCGCTTCGCGGCACTTCCATTGACGAAGAGCACAGCACTATCATGAGTGCGGTGGTCAAGAAGATTCAGTCCGCCAAAAGTGGACTGACTGAAGCCTGTGCCAGCCTCCTAACAGGCTTTGAGGTAAGTAATCAAATTGTGTGAAAATGTTACAGCATAGACAGTAGCCCCTGATGCTCTGTTTGGTGTTCGGAAGAAAGGCCGAACAGATGATCAAATAATAATCACAGGAGTCTAATCAGAATATGTCTATGTGAATAAGCAGGCTTCACTGCTGGCCGCTGCCACTCACACGGCGGAGGTTTCTACACTGAAGCGGGACCTTGAGCGGTCCGAGGAAGAGCTCGGCCTTACCAAGAGGCAGCTCGAAGAGAACAAAAGTAAGTGATGCCTCATCTGTTTATTGATAAAGAAAAAAGGAAACTGGTTGTTAGATCACAGGATCGTCATGAATTTTGCTAGGGGCCACGACCGAAGTGGCGACCCTGAAGAAGGCGATGTCCGAGGCCGAAGGCAAAGCGGCCAGGGAGCGCGCCGAGCACGAGAAGCAAGAGGCCCGAGTCGGCAAGGTTCAGCAAGAGCTCCAGGAGTTTGTCAAGAAGTACGAGTCCTTGGAGCGTGACTCGAAGACGCAAGGGTCCGAGCTTGCAAAGGCCCTCGAGAACGCACAAAATGCCAAGGCCGAAGCCCAAAAGGCCCTCCAGGAAACTGAGGCGGTCAGGAAGATAGAGACTGATAACCCACAAGTATAGGGGATCGCAACAGCTTTCAAGGGTAGAGTATTCAACCCAAATTTATTGATTCGACACAAGGGGAGCCAAAGAATATTCTCAAGTATTAGCAGCTGATTTGTCAATTCAACCACACTTGGAAACTTAGTATCTGCAGCAAAGTGTTTAGTAGCAAAGTAATATGATAGTGATGGTAACGGTAATAAAAGAGTAATGAAAGAAAGTAATGTTTTTGTTGTTTTGTAGTGGTTGTAACAATAGCAACGGGAAAGTAAATAAGCGTAAACCAGTATATGGAAAGCTCGTAGGCAATGGATCAATGATGGTTAATTATGCCGGATGCGGTTCATCATGTAACAGTCATAACATAGGGTGACACTGAACTAGCTCCAATTCGTCAATGTAATGTAGGCATGTATTCCAAATATAGTCATACGTGCTTATGGAAAAGAACTTGCATGACATCTTTTGTCCTACCCTCCCGTGGCAGCGGGGTCCTAATGGAAACTAAGTGATATTAAGGCCTCCTTTTAATAGAGAACCGGAACAAAGTATTAGCACATAGTGAATACATGAACTCCTCAAACTACACTCATCACCGGTAAGTATCCCGATTATTATCACTTCGGGGTTAACGGATCATAACACATAATAGGTGACTATATACTTGCAAGATAGGATCTAGAACTCTCATATATTGATGAAAACATAATAGGTTCAGATCTGAAATCATGGCACTCGGGCCCTAGTGACAAGCATTAAGCATAGCAAAGTCATAGCAACATCAATCTCAGAACATAGTGGATACTAGGGATCAAACCCTAACAAAACTAACTCGATTACATGGTGAATCTCATCCAACCCATCACCGTCCAGCAAGCCTACGATGGAATTACTCACGCACGGCAGTGAGCATCATGAAAATTGGTGATGGAGGATGGTTGATGATGACAACGGCGACGAATCCCCCTCTCCGGAGCCCCAAACGGACTCCAGATCAGCCCTCCTGAGAGGTTTTAGGGATTGGAAGCGGCTCCGTATCGTAAAACACAATGATTTCTTGTCTCCTATTTTTTTTCTCCCCGAAAGCAGTTATATAGAGTTGGAGTTGGAGTCGGGGGGTCTCCAGGGGGCCCACGAGGTAGGGGGCGCGCCCCCCACCCTCGTGAGAAGGGTGTGGGACCCTTGGTCTTCATCTTTGGCGAGGATTTTTTATTATTTATTGTAAGATATCCCGTGAAGTTTCGGGTCATTCCGAGAACTTTTGTTTTCTGCACATAAAAGAACATCATGGCAATTCTGCTAAAAACAGCGTCAGTCCGGGTTAGTTCCATTCAAATCATACAAGTTAGAGTCCAAAACATGGGCAAAAGTGTTTGGAAAAGTAGATACGTTGGAGACGTATCAACTCCCCCAAGCTTAAACCCTTGCTTGTCCTCAAGCAATTGAGTTGACAAACTGAAAGAAATAAAGAAAAACTTTTACAAACTCTGTTTGCTCTTGTTGTTGTAAATATGTCAAGCTAGCATTCAAGTTTTCAGCAAAGATTATAGCTAACCACATTTGCAATAATTCTCAGGTCTCATGATTACTCATATCAATAACATAATCAACTAGGAAGCCATAATAATAAATCTCGGATGACAACACTTTCTCAAAACAATCATAATATGACATAACAAGATGGTATCTCGCTAGCCCTTTCTGAGACCGCAAAACATAAATGCAGAGCACCTTTAAAGATCAAGGACTGACTAGACATTGTAATTTATGGTAAAAGAGATCCAATCATAGTCACACCCAATATAAATTAACAGTAATGAATGCAAATGACAGCTGCGCTCTCCAGCTAGTGCTTTTTAATAAGAGGGTGATGACACAACATAAAAGTAAATAGATAGGCCCATCACAGAGGGAAGCAGGGATTTGTAGAGGTGCCAGAGCTCGATTTTAAAATAGAGGTGAATAACATTTTGAGCGGTATACTTTCATTGTCAACATAACAACCAAGAGATGGCGATATCTTCCATGCTACACACATTATAGGCGGTTCCCAAACAGAATGGTAAAGTTTATACTCCCCCTCCACCAACAAACATCAATCCATGGCTTGCTCGAAAAAATGAGTGCCTCCAACATACATCAGGTCCCAGGGGGAGTTTTGTTTGCAATTATTTTGATTTAGTTTGCATAAAGCATGGGACTGGGCATCCCGGTGACCAGCCCTTTATCTCGTGAGTGTGGAGCGGAGTCCACTCCTCTTGAGAATAACCCGCCTAACATGGAAGATACAGACAGCCCTAGTTGATACATGAGCTATTCGAGCATACAAAACAGGATGATTATTTGAAGGTTTGGAGTTTGGCACATACAAATTTACTGGAACGGCAGGTAGATACCGCATATAGGAAGGTATAGTGGACAGATGTGGAATAACTTTGGGGTTTAAGGAGGTTGGATGCACAAGCAGTATTCCTGCTTAGTACAGGTGAAGGCTAGCAAAAGACTGGGAAGCGACCAACTAGAGAGCGACAACAGCCATGTACATTAAAATTAATAAGCATTGGATGCAAGCATGAGTAGGATATAATCCACCATGAACATAAATATCGTGAAGGCTATGTTGATTTGTTTCAACTACATGCGTGAACATGTGCCAAGTCAAGTCACTTAAATCATTCAGAGGAGGATACCACCCTATCATACCACATCATAACCATTTTATTAGCATGTTGGCACGTAAGGTAAACCATTATAACTCATAGCTAATCAAGCATGGCATAAGCAACTATGATATCTAATTGTCATTGCAAACATGTTTATTCATAACAAGCTGAATCAAGAACGGTGAACTCATCATATTAACAAAAACAAAAGAGGTCGAGTTCATACCATCTTTTCTCATCTCAGTCAATCCATCATATATCATCATAATTGCCTTTCACTTGCATGACCGAATGATGTGAATAATAATAAGAGTGCACGTGCATTGGACTAAGCTGGAATCTGCACGCATTCAATAAACAGGAGAAGACAAGGCAATATGGGCTCTTTTGTCAGATAAACAATAATGCATATAAGAGCCACTTCAACAATTTGATCATGGTCTTCTCCTACTGACCCCCAAAGAAAAGAAAAGAAATAAAACTATTTACACGGGAAAGCTCCCAACAAGCAAAAGAAGAATAGGAAATATTTTGAGGTTTTGTTTTTAATTACTACTACAAGCATGGAAAGAAAATTAATTAAAAGTTACAACTAATTTTTTTGGTTTTTCTTAAGGTTTATTAAACACACAAGAAGAAAGCATAAAAGAAAATAAACTAGCATGGATAATACAATGAAAAAGTATGAGCACCGACATCTGGCAATGAGTGTGTGTGAACATAAATGTAATGCTGGTGAGAAATACGTACTCCCCCAAGCTTAGGCTTTTGGCCTAAGTTGGTCTACGGCCACGGCTGGCCTGGCTGATATCCATAATAATAGTTGTTGGGGTCGTACTCTGATGCAGCGGCTATCGCCTCCTGAGATGCAGTGGGGCGACGATCGGCCTCCGCTCTCCTCTCGTACTCATCTGCCTCCTCTCTGGTAATAGTATATCCTCCTCTTGCCTGATAATCAAAGAAAGCAGGAGCAGGGAGAGTAATATGGATAGCACAGCGTCTGTCAAAGATTAGTCGGTACTAGAGAGGCGATTCGTTCCTCTCGACAAAATGGTGAGAAACCATAGAATCAAAATCTAAATAAGAAGGGGGAAACTCCATGTCTCCTTCACGAACGTCTATCTCAAGAATTTTAGCTAAGCGGGTTGCATAAATTCCTCCAAAGAAATCTCCATTATATCTGTTATGATGCAACCTACGAGCTACAATAGCTCCCATATGATAAGATTGGTCTCCTGACACAGCACTCCTGAGAATGCTAAGGTCAGGGACACACATGTGACATGATTCATCCTTAGCATTTATGCACCTACCTATGAAGAGAGCAAAATAATGTATAGCAGGAAAGTGAATGCTCCCTATGGTAGCTTGCATTATATCTCTGGATTCCCCTACAGTTATACTAGCAAGAAAGTTTCTAAATTCAGATTTAGGGGGATCCCTAAAACTACCCCATTGTGGAAGTTTTCAAGAAAAAGTGAAATACTCTAAGTCCATGGTATAAGATTTGTCATAAAGATCAAACATGACTGAACGAGAATTACGCGAAGATGAATACTCAAACCTCCTCACAAAAGATCTTGTGAGCTCATGATACTGGGGGCATTTGTCTGCCTCAAAGTCCTCAAGATTGGCATTACCCAAATATGCGTTAAATTCTTCTTTAATTCCCGCTCGATCCATAAAATTTTCAGAAGGCCACTCACAAGGACGCACTGGAGCGTCTCTTGGTGGCTCTTCGTCAGCATCACGCCTTGCAAGCCTAGGTCCTTGCTTCTTTGAAGAACCACCTTGAAACATTTTCCGAAGCATATTTCTTCCTCTGAAAAATTCTGAAATTTTTTAGTAACTTCAAAATAAAAGTAAACCAAACTCAATAATATTGATAGCAACTACTCCTGCAAGTGCCTAGGACCTATATCATGCATCAAAACTACTTTTGACCATATAAATTTGACATGCAAGCTCAAGAACAGGGTCACCCAAGCAACACAAATTAGCAATAAATAAATCACTAGAACAAAAACTAATTGGACCAATGGAGGAGTCACATACCAAGGAACAATCTCCCCAAGTAGTTTTGTGAGAGGTGCTTTGAGCAAGGAGATAGAAAATGGCAGCAAAACGAGCTTGGACTCGGGTTTGAGTTGGTTTTTCGTGTTTGGGGGAGGAAGATGAAGTGTGTGGCTGGAAGAATAAGTGGAGGAGGGCCACCGTGGGCCCACGAGGCAGGGGGCGCGCCCTAGGGGGGTGGGCGCGCCCTCCACCCTCGTGGCAAGGTGGTTGGCCCCACTGGTGTGTTATTTGTTCCATAAATCCTCAAATATTCTATAAAATCATATTTCATTTTCAGGGCATTTGGAGAACTTTTATTTTCGAGGTATTTTTATATTGCATAGATAATAATATAATAGACAGAAAATTATTTATTTTTACTTTATTTAATATAAATAACAAAAAGTACAGAGAGGGTACAGAAGGTTGTGCTTCTAGTTTCATCCATCTCATGCTCGTCAAAAGGAATCCACTAACAAGGTTGATCAAGTCTTGTTAAAAAACCCATTCCGATTAACATGAAACCGGAGAAATTCTGAATAACACTAGGTTACCTCAACGGGGATATGTACATCCCAATAATAAGTATATCATATTTCTTCTTAACAGTAGGAAGAGGATATTCAAAACCTCCAAATATAATCGATGGAATTTTTCTGATAGAATTGATACTATGAACTTGAGGTTGTTTCCTCGGAAAGTGTACCGTATGCTCATTACCATTGACATGAAAAGTGACATTACCTTTGTTGCAATCAATAACAGCCCCTGCAGCATTAAGAAAAGGTCTTCCAAGAATAATAGACATGCTATCGTCCTCGGGAATATCAAGAATAACAAAGTCCGTTAAAATAGTAACGGTTGCAACCACAACAGGCACATCCTCCCAAATACCGACAGGTATAGCAGTTGATTTATCAGCCATTTGCAAAGATATTTCAGTAGGTGTCAACTTATTCAAGTCAAGTCTACGATATAAAGAGAGAGGCATAACACTAACACCGGCTCCAAGATCACATAAAGCAGTTTTAACATAGTTTCTTTAATGGAGCATGGCATAGTAGGTACTCCTGGATCTCCAAGTTTCTTTGGTATTCCACCCTTAAAAGTATAATTAGCAAGCATGGTGGAAATTTCAGCTTCCGGTATCTTTCTTTTATTTGTAACAATATCTTTCATGTACATAGCATAAGGATTCATTTTAAGCATATCAGTCAATCGCATACGCAAAAATATAGGTCTAATCATTTCAGCAAAGCGCTCAAAATCCTCATCATCCTTTTTCTTGGATGGTTTGGGAGGAAAAGGCATGGGTTTCTGAACCCAAGGTTCTCTTTCCATACCATGCTTCCTAGCAACAAAGTCTTTCTTATCATAACGCTGATTCTTTGATTGTGGGTGAGGGAGTCCTGGATTAGGGGGTCTCCGGACAGCCGGACTATCTCCATTGGCCGGACTGTTAGACTATGAAGATACAAGATTGAAGACTTCGTCTCGTGTCCGGATGGGACACTACTTGGCGTGGAAAGCAAGCTAGGAAATACGTATATGGAAATCTCCTCCTTTGTAACAGACCTTTTGTAACCCTAACCCTC
Source organism: Triticum urartu (assembly GCF_056163025.1). Taxonomy (NCBI): domain Eukaryota; kingdom Viridiplantae; phylum Streptophyta; class Magnoliopsida; order Poales; family Poaceae; genus Triticum; species Triticum urartu. Next base: position 421,069,308 of record NC_141877.1, on the reverse strand, counting down.
TCTGGTGTCTATATAAACCGAAGGGTTTTAGTCCGTAGGACAACAATGACAATAGACAATCATACCATAGGCTAGCTTCTAGGGTTTAGCCTCTCTGATCTCGTGGTAGATCTACTCTTGTACTACCCATATCATCAATATTAATCAAGCAGGACGTAGGGTTTTACCTCCATCAAGAGGGCCCGAACCTGGGTAAAACATCGTGTCCCCTGCCTCCTGTTACCATCCGGCCTAGACGCACAGTTCGGGACCCCCTACCCGATATCCGCCGGTTTTGACACCGACATTGGTGCTTTCATTGAGAGTTCCTCTATGTCGTCGCCGTTAGGCTTGATGGCTCCTACCATCATCGATAGCGATGCGGTCCAGGGTGAGACTTTTCTCCCCAGACAGATCCTCGTATTCGGCGGCTTTGCACTGCGGGCTAATTCGCTTGGCCATCTGGAGCAGATTGAAAGCTATGCCCCTGGCCGTCAGGTCAGATTTGGAAGTTTGAACTACACGGCCGACATCCGCGGAGACTTGATCTTTGACGGATTCAAGCCACAGCTGGGCGCGCTTGACTATCGCGATGGGTATGACCTAGCTCTGCCGCCGAACAGTACCCCAAAGGCTGCGCCCATATCTGCTCCGACCCTTAGCCCGGAGCCAACTATGCCAGTCGAGGACGGGTGGTTAGACACCGCCTCAAGGGCTGCAGTCTCAATGGCGATCGAGCCGAACACCAGCCTAACCCTCTGCGCAGCCTGTGACTCCAAGGTGTCGGACTCTTTTCCGGACTCCGAACCATCCGCGCCCCTGCCAAACTAATCCGATTGGGCGCCAATCATGGAATTCACCACCGCGGATATCTTTCAGCACTCTCCCTTCGGCGACATTCTGCATTCACTAAGGTCTCTCTCTTTGTCAGGAGAGCCCTGGTCGGATTATGGCCAACAGGATTGGGATGCGGACGACGAAGAAATTCGACGCCCACCCACCACCCACTTAATAGCCACTGTCGATGACTCAACCGACATGCTCGACTTCGACTCTGAAGACATCGACGGTATGGACGACGATGCGGGAGGCGAAGAGGAACCACCGCCCATAGGGCACTGGACGTCCACCTCCTCATATGACGTATACATGGTGGACATACCAAAAGAAGACGACGACGAGGAACGGAAGGACGCACCGAAGGCTTGTTCCCTCGAGAAGCAGTCAAAGCGGCGGTGCAAGCGCCGCCCCAAATCCCGCCTCGGCAGAAATAACGCTCATACAGACCCAGCGCTGGAGCAGGGCGAACCACTGCCGGACTACGGCAATACGGAGAATTAAACCGAACAAACTAATTCTGTCAAAGATAATAGTCCGGATGACATAACGCCGGACAGGCACTCGGAGCAGCAGAATGCCCGTCAAAGGCTTGTTTCCACCGCGAGGAGTCTGAAAAAGCAGAAGCAAAGGCTCAAGGCTGCGCAGGACACACTCCAAATCAGATGGAGTAAAGTACTCAACACAGCAGCAAAGTACGGCAACAATCGCCCCACCAAGAGCTACCCAAAGCGGAAGTTGCTACCTGAATTCAATGAGGAGGCCTCAGACCCCCCACAACCAAAAATCAAAACAGCCACCTGGCCGGATAGATGACCTCACGGCCAACATCGAGCGGCAAACAACGCCACTCACAAGCCAGTACGTGATCCACGCGAGGGCTCGCACCAAAAGGACGGCGCAACCAGATCCATCTATGGACCACGCAAACGCGCCCCAGCATACGATGTAACACAACAAACATCCGAACAATGCGGTACACCCAGATACAGGGGTGCCGCACACCCCCTATGTTTCACCGACGAGGTGCTGGACCATGAATTTCTAGAGGGATTCAAACCCGTAAACATAGAGGCATACGACGGAACAACAGACCCTGGGGTCTGGATCGAGGACTATATCCTCCATATCCATATGGCTCGAGGAGATGATCTCCACGCCATCAAGTACTTACCCCTCAAGCTCAAAGTGCCAGCTCGTCACTGGCTCAAAAGCCTCCCCGAAAACTCCATTGGAAGCTGGGAAGAGCCCGAAAACTTTGGAACAGGTTTCTTACTAAAAAGAACCAAATTGTCGACTGTCCGGACGCCGAAGCCTTGGCAGCTTTTAAGCATAGTGTCCATGACGAATGGCTTGCCAGACACCTCGGCCAAGAAAAACCGAGAACAATGGCAGCATTAACAAGCCTCATGACCCGCTTTTGCGCGGGTGAGGACAGCTGGCTAGCCAGATGCAGCACCAGCGACCCCAGTACATCTGAAGTTAGAGATGGAAACGGGAAATCACGATGCAACAGCAATAACAAACGCCGGAATAAAGAAGACAGCACGAAGAGCACAGCAGTAAACGCCGGATTCAAAAGCTCTCGGCCAGGTCAGCAAAAGCCGCCCTCTAAAGGCGCCGGAGACGAACTGTCCAGCCTAAACAAAATTCTGGACCAAATATGTCAGATCCATAGCACCCCTGGTAAACCCGCTAATCATACCCACAGAGAATGTTGGGTCTTCAAGCAGTCCGGCAAGCTCAATGCCGTACACAAGGGGGAGGATACACCAAGCGAAGACGAGGATGAGCCTCTCAAACAAGACACTGGGGAACAAAAGAAATTTCCACCAGAAGTCAAAACAGTAAACGTGTTACATGTGATCAAGGGAAGAAACAAAACGGCACTCCCAGAAAAATATGCCTAAGGGCCTATCACCGCGGAGTCCTGCCACTGGTCGTCTCAACCAATCTCTTTCGACCATCATGATTACTCAGCAAGTATCCGGCGTGCAGGATGGGCTGCCCTGGTATTAGACCCAATAATTGACGGATACCACTTCACACGAGTCCTGATGGACGGTGGCAGCAGTCTAAACCTGATATATCAGGATACAATCCACGAAATTGGGATAGACCCAACAAAAATTTGCCATAGCAATACCACCTTTAAAGGAGTAACACCAGGCCCAGGGGCTCATTGCAGGGGCTCCCTGCTACTAAAGGATATATTCGGCTTCCCCGATAACTACCGTAGCGAACATTTAACCTTCCACATCGCTCCGTTCCAAAGTGGCTATCAAGCACTACTCAGACGTGAAGCTTTCGCTCGCTTTAATGCAATACCGCACTACACTTCCCTGACACTCAAGATGCCCGGCCCACGTGGCATCATTATAGTGAACGGAAGTATTAAGCGATCTTTGCGCGCTGAAGAGAGTGCGGCTGCCTTGGCAGCCGCACACTAAAAACGGCCTCACCAACCAAAGCATTTAAACAGGTCGTCAAGACCTCGGACACGGTTAGACGATTCCGGCGCAGCTATATGTAATTCATACTAGATCAATGGTCACACCCCTATTACAAATACAAGGGGCTCAACGCACGCACACAAGTGGCAATTTTTACTCATCTTGAATTATACATGGTTTCTTTACAAACTATCTTTTTGCACGACAACTTTTTCACCTAAGTTCCTCTCTTTTACAGATGATCATCGTGCTACACCCGTCCAGGATACGGCACAACGGAGACACAGGCGCAGACGTGCAGCAGGGACCCGCTCCAAGGATTCTTTTTAGATTAAGACCCTGCATAAACCTTTTTTACTATCTCTTGTTGATACATATCCACCGAATTCTCAACATAGTTGAGAAGGATGCTGACGTCTTGGCATGTGGCCACATCAGAATAATGCACGTACCTGGACACAAGGGACTTCTTACAAAGGGCACTATTTAGGCCCGGTTTATACCATAAAGACCGAATACCTTAGGGAGTGTTCGGCATCGCGAGTTTGGCCTTATATGCATCAGCTCCGAATCATTGTCTTTGGTCAAATGTTGGGTTTACCCGGCTCCTGTGTTTTGGTTCCTTACGTTCCGCTTTATCATCTAAGGTAGCACCAGGAGAACTACTGTGATTATGCCCTGGTTCATCCGGACGAGCACCTTAGTAGAGATAGCCGAAAACTGACTGTCATGATATAGCGTGAGACTGGTCAACCACTCGATGACCTATCAGAATGTTAGAATTCCTCCGCCTTAACGAAGGGCCGTTTCCCAGCCAGGCATGTACGCACCCCGCGATCGGGAGAGTGCGGAGCCACTAGGGGCTATCTAGTAGCCCCACTGTCAAACTCCTATGGCTAAGTGAAAGTGTTAAAGTATTATAGTCCGGTTGCCTCGCTCGCTACGCTATAACCTCCTTAATAGGACCAATACGTTGGGTTAAGTGTGAACACACGTTTTTTGCTAGCACCTCCGCATTATATGCGTGGGGTTTGAAGTCGACGGCTGCAATCTTTCAGATTATACACATGTATACATAAACGGCCGCACAGGAGGCATCATACTACTTTCAGGCAAAAGTATAAACATAGCCTTATAAAAACTTCATAAAAGCATTATGTTTAGAATGAGAATACATATCACTCAAACATAACATTCTTCGAGCACTGGGCCTCTATCAAATGAGCACCCTCGAGAACCTCCTCGAAATAATGCTCGGCAGCAACTCGGCCTGTGGCCGAACCCTGCGCCGCAACAGTGGTAGCGTCCATCTCCGCCCAGTATGCTTTAACACGGGCAAGGGCCATCTGCGAGCCTTCTATGCACGCCGACCTCTTCATCGCATTAATGTGCGGCACCGCACCAAGGAACTGCTGCACTAAGCTGAAATAGCTGTTCGGCTTTGGCTTTTCCGGCCATAGCTGATCCACAACAGACCTCATGGCGAGTCCGGAAAACCTATTCAGTTCAGCCCATTCGGCTAGCTGGTCAGTCAATGAAAGAGGACGCTCTGGAACATGGAATTGCGACCAGAACAACTTGTCCACTTCACGATCTGTCTGACCTTGGAAGTACTTGGCTGCATCGGCAGCGCTCGCCGCCAAATCCATATAGGCATCTGCCGAACTCCACAGCCGATCCAGAGGGGCATACCGTGGATCTCCGAACTTCCTTCGTAACATGAAGGGCTTCCCAGCCGCAATATCCCCGGCTTCCCGCAGCTCCTCCTTCTTCGCTCTCATAGCAGAACGGGTGTCTTTGTCCGCCGCCGTGGCCTTCTCAAGGTCCGTTGCCTTCGCTCGGTTTTCTTTTTCAAGGACCCGGCAATGGTCGGCAGTGTCTTTTAATTCTACGTCCATCTTGGCCATCTTCTCTTGGCTCTCGCAATGTGCAGCCTTCTCGGCTTTCAACTCTTCGGCCACCTTCAAAGTAGCGGCATTACTAATCCTTGCTTGTTCCTTAGCTCGCGCAAGTTCTGCCCGCAAGGTTTCAACGGTGGCAGCTCCATCTGCAGTCACAACATATTAAAGATATTGGCATCATGCTGCTCTTACTATGTGGCGTTCACCAGATAATAACACTTACCCTATGCCTCATCAAGCCTCTTGTTAACAAGCTCGATGTCGGCGTCTGCCGCATCCAGTTGCCGTTTTAATTTGGCAAACTCACTAGTCTGTCTAGCCACCGGAGCTCCCACCACCTGCACATAGGGGCAGTCTGGTTATTGCCTGGGAATATGATCCTCTGTTCGCCGCCGTTCTCGATGACAACCAGAGTCTCAGGGGCTACTATCTACACAGGGCACACCTAACATGTGCAGTACTATCACATATTATCTCACGTACCTCAAAGCCTGTCAGTAGACTCATAAAGGCTTCATGTAATCCGCTTTCGGCGGACGAGATTCTCTCCATCACCGTACCCATCAGCATACAGTGTTCTTCTGAGATGGTCGCTCGCCCCACCAACTCCCTCAGAACGTCCGACCGCACACCAGACGGTGCCGGACTCTTTTGTCTGCTCTCTTCGGGAGCCGGACACTGGGGACTTCGGGGGTCTATGGGATTATCTTCTGGCCTCACCGGATCTGGAGAGGCCCTACATGACGACACTTCGGGGTCGCCCGCTTCTTGAGCGGAGGAGTCCGGGGGAGCCGTTTCGCTCTCCATAATCTCTGGAAGAAGATCCCCCGAAGATGAGCTCAGCTGAGAGGGGCTAAGGCCCGAACTGCAAGATATATGCGGTGGTTATTTTCTCAGAAAAAGATAGCATACCTTTACTATTAAAGTATTTTGGATCAGTTACGAGTCGTTGGAGGGCTGATCCCCCCGCGGACTTTGTGCGGCAAAAGCACCCCCCGAGGCAGGACCCTCTGTGGGAGACTTCTTCTCCCGTTTGGAGGCTTCGGCTTCCAGATCCTCGGAAGCAGTCCTTTTCCTCCCCCGGTTGTCCTCCTTTGTGGAGACGCTCATTCCCTCGGTTGGAACGGGTAGCGATGGGGGCCCGCGTCCGCCCGTATTATCCCCCCGGTATCTTCCTTCGAGGGCTCCGGGCAAGGTGCGACCTCGAGAGCCTTTTCCAATACCGGATTTTCCAAACCATCAGGGAGGGGGGCCAAACACCGAATCATCTTCGCCTTTGTTAGCCAGTCCTGGTAAAAAAGCAAACTCTCAGAAATAACTTTGTGACGAATAAAAGACAGTGTGTTCGGCCAGAGGATTTCTTACTTATTCGGCGGCGCGGTTACTGCTCAGGCCCATGTCCTCGGTAATATCCGGGCACTCTACTTGAGGTCCGAAGAATGACTTGTACATCTCCTCGTGCGTCAGGCCGAGGAAACTTTGAATGGCACGCGGTCCCTCTGGGTTGAACTCCCACAAGCGAAGGGGCCGGCGTTTGCAAGGCTGGACTTGACGAACCAGCATAACTTGTATTACCACAGCCAAATTAAAATCTCCCTCGAAGAGATCTCGGATGCGGCTTTGCAGTATAGGCACGTCCTTGGCTCGACCCTAGCTCAGACCTCTCCTAATCCATGACATCAGTTGTGGTGGGGGGCCCGAGCGGAAAGCGGGGGCAGCCGCCCACTTGGCACTTCTTGGAGCCATGACGTAAAACCACTCCCGTTGCCATAATTCGGACACCTCTGGAAAGGAACCTTTCGGCCATGGAGCTCCTACCATCTTGCCTATTGATGCACCTCCACACGCTGCATGTTGCCCCTCGATCATCTTCGTCTTTACTTCAAAGGTCTTGAGCCACAGGCCAAAGTGAGGGGTAACGCAGAGGAAGGCCTCACACACGAAAATAAATGTCGAGATGTGGAGAAAGGAGTCTGGAGCTAGATAGTGGAAATCTAGCCCGTAATAGAACATCAAACCCCTGACGAAGGGATCCAGAGTGAGGCCTAGACCTCGGAGGAAGTGGGAGACAAACACGACGTTCTCGTTGGGTTCGGGAGTAGGGACGATCTGCCCTCGAGTAGGCAGCCGATGCGAAACCTCGGCAGTCAAGTATCTGGCCTCCCTCAACTTCTTAATGTCCTCTTCCGTAACGGAGGAGGGAATCCATCGGCCTTGAAGGCTGGATCCGGACATGATTGAAGATCCGGAGCACCTAACCTGGGCTTTGGGTGTTGGAACTCGAGGCGGGGGAAGGGTTTGATTGAGCACGAGAGGGAAAAAGCAAAAACCTCGTCCCTTTATAAAGAGGGTGAATATCAAGCGTCCTCTCCGTAGCCGTTTAGGACTTGCCTATAATCTAGGAGTCCTAGACATGGTTGGGTTACCCACGACTGCATTAATGAGAATCCCGTAATTGGGGGAGCACGATCTCCGCTTCGGCAAGACGTGTCAAGAAACCGCCTCGCGTTATGTGTGGAGCTGGTTGAAGAAAAATGGTTCGAATAATCGCCGGGCCATGACACAACGTCATGCTGCCAAAACGAGTCAGCGAATTGGATTTGCGAAAATATTATTCTCTCTATGGCGATATGTGGAACTTATTTTGCAGGGTCGGACACTATCCTCGTATTCAAATTCTTCTGTGATGTATTCGGAGAAGGAACCCTCCTTGCAATGCCGAAGACAATACTGTGCACCGGACTAATCGTCATTGAAGCCTGGTTCAGGGGCTACTGAGGGAGTCCTGGATTAGGGGGTCTCCGGACAGCCAGACTATCTCCATTGGCCGGACTGTTAGACTATGAAGATACAAGATTGAAGACTTCGTCTCGTGTCTGGATGGGACTCTACTTGGCGTGGAAGGCAAGCTAGGCAATACGTATATGGATATCTCCTCCTTTGTAACCGACCTTGTGTAACCCTAACCCTCTCCGGTGTCTATATAAACCGAAGGGTTTTAGTCTGTAGGACAACACTGACAACAGACAATCATACCATAGGCTAGCTTCTAGGGTTTAGCCTCTCTGATCTCATGGTAGATCTACTCTTGTACTACCCATATCATCAATATTAATCAAGCAGGACGTAGGGTTTTGCCTCCATCAAGAGGGCCCGAACCTGGGTAAAACATTGTGTCCCCTGCCTCCTGTTACCATCCGGCCTAGACGCACAGTTCGGGACCCCCTAACCGAGATCCGCCGGTTTTGACACCGACAGTGGGTTATCAAGATCAACAACAGGTTCAATTTCTACATCATTATCATTACTAGGTTGAGCATTATTATGAACATCATCATTAACATTTTCATTAGGTTCATGTTGATTACCGGATTGAGTTTCAACATCAGAAATAGAAATATCATTTGGATTATCAGGTGGTTCAGCAATAGGTTCACTAGAAGTTTGCATAGTTCTATCATTTTTCTTTTTCTTCTTTTTAGAAGAACTAGTTGCATCAATATTATTTCTCTGAGAATCTTGCTCAATTCTCTTAGGGTGGCCTTCAGGATACAAAGGTTCCTGAGTCATTCTACCAGTTCTAGTAGCCACTTTAACAGCATAATCATTTTTCTTACTATTCATCTCATTGAACAATTCTTTTTGAGCTTTAAGTACTTGTTCTACTTGAGTGGTAACCATAGAAGCATGTTTGCTAACAATTTTATGTTCACCTCTAATATTAGCCATGTAATCACCTAAGTATTTAATCATATCAGCATCTTGTTTTAATTTTCTACCAAAATAAGCATTGAAGTATTCTTGCTTAAACATAAAATTATCAAACTCATCCATGCATTGACTAGCAATTTTAGTAGGAGGGATTTCAGCTTTATCATATCTATAGAGAGAATTTACCTTTACTACCTGTGTCGGGTTATCGAGGTCTGGAGGTTCTTCAATAAATAAAGGATTAAGATCATATATTTCTTCATCAGGCGGTAAACTGAGACCATGTATTTCTTCAATAGGAGGTAAATTCTTAGCATCTTTAGCTTTAATACCTTTTTCTTTTATAGATTTCTTTGCCTCTTGCATATCTTCAGGACTGAGAAATAGAATACCTCTCTTCTTCGGATTTGGTTTAGGAATAGGATCATTAATTGGAGCAGGAGCTGCCTCAGGAGCTGGCTCAGGAGGTGCCCAATTATTTTCATTTGTCAACATATTATTCAATAAGATTTCAGCTTCATCCGGTGTTCTTTCCCTGAAAAGAGAACCAGCACAACTATCCAGGTAATCTCTGGAAGCATCGATTAGTCCATTATAAAAGATATCAAGTATTTCATTTTTCTTAAGAGGATGATCAGGCAAAGCATTAAGTAACTTGAGAAGCCTCCCCCAAGCTTGTGGGAGACTCTCTTCTTTAATTTGCACAAAGTTGTATATTTCCTTTAAAGCAGCTTGTTTCTTATGAGGAGGGAAATATTTAGTAGAGAAGTAATAAATCATATCCTGGGGACTACGCACACAACCAGGATCAAGAGAATTAAACCATATCTTAGCATCACCCTTTAGTGAGAACGGAAATATTTTAAGGATATAAAAGTAGCGAGATCTCTCATCATTAGTGAACAGGGTGGCTATATCATTTAATTTAGTAAGATGTGCTACAACAGTTTCAGATTCATAGCCATGAAAAGGATCAGATTCAACCAAAGTAATTATATCGGGATCAACAAAGAATTCATAGTCCTTATCAGCAACACATATAGGTGAAGTAGCAAAAGCCGGGTCAGGTCTCATCCTAGCATTTGGAGATTGCTTATTCCATTTAGCTAATAACCTTTTGAGTTCATATCTATCTTTGCAGGCTAAAATAGCTAAAGAATCATCTTGATCAAATAAATAACCCTCAGGAATAACAAGTGATTCTTCATCATCACTTTCATCTTCATAATCAGATTCAATATTTTCAATCTCTCTAGCCCTAGCAAGTCATTCCTCGAGAAAATCACTAAGTGGCATAGTAGTATCAGGCATAGAGGTGGTTTCACCATAAGTATCACGCATAGCAGAAGTAGCATCATCAATAACATGCGACATATCAGAACGAATAGCAGAAGCAGGTGTAGGTGTCCCAAGCTTACTCATAACAGAAGGTGAATCAAGTGCAGAGCTAGATGGCAGTTCCTTACCTCCCCTCGTAGTTGAGGGATAAATCTTAGTTCTTGGATCTTTCAAGTCCTTCATAGCATCCGGCAGATATAAATCCCAAGTGACTCAAAGAATAGAGCTATGTTCCCCGGCAACGGCGCCAGAAATTAGTCTTGATAACCCATAAGTATAGGGGATCGCAACAACTTTTGAGGGTAGAGTATTCAACCCAAATTTATTGATTCAACACAAGGGGAGCCAAAGAATATTCTCAAGTATTAGCAGCTGATTTGTCAATTCAACCACACCTGGAAACTTAGTATCTGCAGCTAAGTGTTTAGTAGCAAAGTAATATGATAGTGATGGTAACGGTAACAAAAGAGTAATGAAAGCAAGTAATGTTTTTGGTGTTTTGTAGTGGTTGTAACAATAGCAACGGGAAAGTAAATAAGCGTAAACCAGTATATGCAAAGCTCATAGGCAATGGATCAATGATGGTTAATTATGACGGATGCGGTTCATCATGTAACAGCCATAACATAGGGTGACACAGAACTAGCTCCAATTCGTCAATGTAATGTAGGCATGTATTCCGAATATAGTCATACGTGCTTATGGAAAAGAACTTGCATGACATCTTTTATCCTACCCTCCCGTGGCAGCGGGGTCCTAATGGAAACTAAGGGATATTAAGGCCTCCTTTTAATAGAGAACCGGAACAAAGCATTAGCACATAGTGAATACATGAACTCCTCAAACTATGATCATCACCGGTAAGTATCCCGATTATTGTCACTTCGGGGTTAACGGATCATAACACATAATAGGTGACTATAGACTTGCAAGATCGGATCTAGAACTCTCATATATTGATGAAAACATAATAGGTTCAGATATGAAATCATGGCACTCGGGCCCTAGTGACAAGCATTAAGCATAGCAAAGTCATAGCAACTTCAATCTCAGAACATAGTGGATACTAGGGATCAAACCCTAACAAAACTAACTCAATTACATGGTGAATCTCATCCAACCCATCACCGTCTAGCAAGCCTACAATGGAATTACTCATGCACGGCAGTGAGCATCATGAAATTGGTGACGGAGGATGGCTGATGATGACGACGGTGACGTATCCCCCTCTCCGGAGCCCCGAACGGACTCCAGATCAGCCCTCCCGAGAGGTTTTAGGGCTTGGCGGCGGCTCCGTATCGTAAAACGTGATGATTTCTTCTCTCCTATTTTTTTCTCCCCGAAAGCAGTTATATAGAGTTGGAGTTGGAGTCGGGGGGTCTCCAGGGGGCCCACGAGGTAGGGGGGCGTGCCCCCCACCCTCGTGAGAAGGGTGTGGGCCCCCTGGTCTTCATCTTTGGCAAGGATTTTTATTATTTATTGTAAGATATCCCGTGAAGTTTCAGGTCATTCCGAGAACTTTGTTTTCTACACATAAAACAACATCATGGCAATTCTGCTGAAAACAGCGTCAGTCCGGGTTAGTTCCATTCAAATCATACAAGTTAGAGTCCAAAACAAGGGCAAAAGTGTTTGGAAAAGTAGATACGTTGGAGACGTATCAGCGGCGGGTAAGGCATTCTTTATGCAAAGCAAGCATGTGAAGGAAACTTTCCTTTTACTTACCTGAATTCAGAGCTCTCCAGGAGCGTTCGCAGTTCTACCCTGCAGTGTGTCGGATGCCGTGGAGTTCTACCAGGCCGAGGAAGGGAGCTCGACGGAGAAGTTGTTCTGGTCTCAGTATACTGGGAGCGAACATCCGATGCCCTTGAGCGACCAGTTGAAGCAGCTGGTCGAGCTTCACAAGGAGGCCGAACTGGCCATGAAGGGCCTCATAGTCCGGATGTGGCCTGGTGAGCCCCTGCCCGGCAGCTATTTCGGCCTGGTAAGGCGGCTTGTAAATGCCTGCCCCCAGCTTGAAGTCATAAAGTGGTCCTCCTGCATTGAGGGTGCGCGTAGGGCTTTTTCCCGGGCGAAAGTGCACTGGGCGAAGATGGACGCCGAAAAGCTGGTGAAGGAGGGGCCACCGGAGGGCAAGGAGCATCGCCACCCCGAAAAGTATTATGGAAGTGTCCTGAAGGGTGCTCGCCTTGTGGCAGATGAATGTGCTAAGGATGTGATATTTGAATGAATGTACTCTTTGATCCTGTGATATGAAACAAGTTCATGTGTGCTATGTAACACTTGTTAATTTAAAATATTACCTTCTGTGCGGCCTTTTATAAAATTTGAGAGTTGGCCAGTCGTCGGCTTCTGCCCCCATGTAACTAGTACTGAGGTGTTCGGGATAAACCCGATCACTCTTTATCCTAGTTTTAGGTCCTTCGAAGGAGGTGTTCAGCACAACGAACCAGGCAATCGGACTATAGGGCTTTATCACTCTCACTTAGCCATAGAAGTCTACAATTTTAAATTTTCGCGAAGCCCCTAGTATTCGGAAGGCCGAACTTGGGGCGCTATGTACGCCTAAACCGGACAAGGCCAACTCCTCGCCTGAAGCGAAAAAAATCTTTAAGGATTTGAGACCTCTCGAACAGCGACCAGCTCTCGCCGCATCATGACAGTCAGTTTTCGGCTTTCTCTACTGAGGTGCTCGTCCGGAAGAACCGGGACACAATCGCAGTAGTTCTCCCAGTGCTACCTTAGCCGATATAGCGGAACGTAAGGTACCAAAACATGGGAGCCGGGCAAACCCAACTATTGACCCAAGACATGATTCGGAGGTGATGCGTATAATGCTATAAGTTCGGGGTGCCGCACTATCGAAAGTGTTCGGACTTTTCATGTCGTGTTATGGGGTAAACTGAAGCCCCTGGCGCACTGGTCATATCAGAATGTATGGGTGCAACTTGTCGTAAGTAAGCAGACAGGAAAAAAAGATAAAGGAATGCAATAATGAGCTGATGTTGTATATTGTTATTTAAATGATACGTCAAAGCGTATGCATACATGTAGTGCAATAAGTAAAAAATAGGACTATTTGACATGTCCTATCCAAGGTCAAGCTGCGTGTGGGTAGGCAAAACAGGTATATCGATCGTTATCAGAGACCACCTGAAGATTCCCTTGTACGTCAAAGCTTCTTGCTTCCTTGGTGTTTCTTTCCTGTGACGGGTCCGATAATCAGACGATCGAAGAGGGCCTTCAGAGAATAGGGGCCTGAAAGGAAGAAAATGTTAAAGGTATATGGGTCCTGAAGCGGTTGATTCGCATTGTGGGTCGTGCCATGGTCGTGCCTCCACCTATGCCCATGCTATCTTGAGTGCGTGATTATGTACGCGCGGTGCAAATTTCGCCGCTTGACTGGGACTAGGACGGAGGCCGAATTGCTAGGCGAGCTCTAAACGTGCCTGGCGATCCTCTTGCTGGGTACTCCGGACTCGCTTGAAGGTGTCCAGGGTGTTTTTCGCCGAATTGGCGGTTTGCCTCATAAGGCTGCTTTGCGCTTCTGCTGCGAGGGCCGCAGTGTGCTCCTCCGTGCGGAGCGAGCGTTCTGTGTTTCCATTAACTGTTATAACCCCGCGAGGTCCTAGCATTTTGAGCTTGAGGTATGCATAATGTGGTACCGCATTGAATCTGGCAAATGTGGTTCGTCCGAGCAGTGCATGAGCCACTGCGGAAGGGGACGATATCGAAGATTAACTCCTCGCTTCGGAAGTTGTCCAAAGATCCGAAGACTACTTCCAGTTTTATTGAGCCCATGCAACAGGCCTCTACACCTGGGATGACACCTTTAAAGGTGGTTTTGGTGGGTTTGATCCTCGAGGGGTCTATGTCCATTTTACGCATTGTATCCTGATAGAGCAGGTTCAGGCTGCTGCCACCATCCAGAAGGACTCGAGTGAGGTGAAATCCATCAATGATGGGGTCAAGGACCAATGCGGCAGAGCCGCCATGAAGGCTACTAGTGGGGTGGTCCCTACGATCGAAGGTGATTGTACAAGAAGACCATGGGTTGAACTTTGGGGCGACTGGCTCCATCGCATAGACGTCCCTCAGAGCATGCTTCCGTTCCCACTTGGGAATATGGGTTGCGTATATCATGTTTACCGTTTTCACTTGGGGAGGGAATTTCTTCTATCCTCCTGTGTTCGGCGGCCGGGGCTCCTCCTTGTCGTCGCTATGCAGCCCCTTTTCCTTGTTTTTGGCATTTAACTTGCCGGCCTGTTTGAACACCCAGCATTCTCTATAGGTGTGGTTGGCTGGTTTATCGGGGGTGCCGTGAATTTGACACGAATGATCGAGTATGCGGTCCAAGCTGGACGGGCCCGGATTACTTCTTTTGAATGGCTTTTCCCACTGACCGGATTTAGAGCCACTAAATCCGGCATTAACTGTCATGTCTTCGGCATTGCCGCCGTTGTTGAGGTGCTTGTGTCTATTGCGACGTGGCCTGCCGTTGCTATCTTTGGCATCTGAATTGCCAGGGTTTCTTGAAGTGTTGTTGCTACGAGCCAGCCATCTATCCTCGCTCGCACAAAAGCGGGTCATGAGTGTCGTGAGGGCTGCCATGGACTTCGGCTTTTCTTGGCCGAGGTGTCGGGCGAGCCACTCGTCGCGGATGTTATGCTTAAATCCCGCTAAGGCCTCGGCATCCGGACAGTCGACGATTTGGTTCTTTTTAGTTAGGAACCGAGTCCAGAATTTCCTGGCTGATTCCCCTGGCTGTTGGGTTATGTGACTCAAGTCATCGGCATCCGGTGGTCACACATAAGTGCCGTGGAAGTTATTAAGGAATGCATCTTCCAAGTTCTCCCAATTGCCAATGGAGTTTGCCAGCAGGCTATTGAGCCAATGCCGAGCAAGTCCTTTGAGTTTTAATGGGAGGTACTTGATGGCATGTAGATCGTCACCGCGGGCCATGTGGATGTGGAGGAGGAAATCTTCGATCCATACCGCGGGGTCTATTGTGCCATCATATGTTTCAATATTCACGGGTTTAAAACCTTCTGGGAATTCATGATCCATTACTTCATCCGTGAAGCATAGGGGGTGTTCGGCACCTCTATGCCGGGCTATATCATGATGCAGTTCATACGAGTCTTGTCTGTTGTATTCAGCCTGGCCGAATATGCTTTTAGTATATCCGGCGTGACGGTCGTCACTCATTGGGGCGCGCCCCCATGATCCGTAGATCGATCTTGTATGTCCTGCTTTGTTTTCCAATACGTCTCTCAGGTCCTGCGTGTTGCCCCGGGCCTTGGTGTTTTAGTTTGACTGGCGACGGGGTGCGGGCTGGACTTCAGGCTGATAGGCCGCTTTATCTCGGCCACGAGGTGGCCGGTCAGCCACATCATACGCTGGTAGTGTAGGCTTTAATGCTTTCTCCTCGAGTTGGCGTAGCAACCTGCGCTTTGGGTAACTTTTGGTTGGGCGCCCGAGTTCGTATTCCTCGGCTGCCAGCACTTCGGTCCATCTATCCGCTAGCAGATCTTGATCATCTTGAAGCTGTTGTTGCTTTTTCTTCAGGCTTTTTGCTGTGGCTATAAGTCGGCGCTTGAAGCGCTCCTGCTCGACGGGATCCTCAGGCACGATAAATTCTTCGTCGCCGAGGTTCACCTCGTCATCGGAGAGAGGCATGTAATTGTCATCCTCTGATTCTCCGTCTGCCACCTGTTCCTTAGGGCTAGCTTGCCCATCCTCCTGCTCGAAGCCTGGCTGGAGGGGATTGTCTTCGGCACTGTCCGCAGCGTTATTGTCTCTTGTGCCGGTATCGCTGCTTTTGCTATGGCGGGGCTTAGAGCGGCGCCGATGACGCCGGTGCTTAGATTGCTTCTCGAGGGGATTATCCTCCGTTGCCTTATTGCCATCGCTTTCTTTCAGGGTGTCCACCATGTATATATCATATGATGAGGTGGCTGTCCAGCGCCCTGTGGGCGGTGGTTCCTATTCTTCTCCTGCATCATCGTCCATACCGTCGATGTCTTCGGAGCCGAAATCAAGCATGTCAGTTAAGTCGTCGACAGTGGCTATTAAGTGGGTGGTGGGTGGGAGATGAATTTCTTCGTCGTCCGCTTCCCACTCGAGCCGGACATAGTTCGGCCAAGGGTCTCCTAACAAGGAGAGAGACCTCAATGAATTTAGCACGTCGCCCAAGGGTGAGTGCTGAAAGATATCCGCGGAGGTAAACTCCATGATCGGTGCCCAATCAGATTCGATAGGCACGGACGCCGGCGGTTCGGAGCCTGTGGCCGGGGACGAATCCAAGGTTCCGGCAACACAGGTCTCACAGGAGGTGAAGTTAGTATTCGGCTCTATCGCCTCTAGGTGTGCGGCCTCCGTGGCGGGGTCCATCCACCTATCCTCGGACGACACGATCTGCTCCGGTTTGAAGGCCGGAGTAGCCACAAGTGTGATTTCCCAAACACCGTCCGGCGGCAGAGCTAAGTCATGCTCATCGCAACTATGCGGCGCACCTGACATGGGTTCGAATCCGTCGAAGATCAAGTCTCCACGGATGTCGGCAGTATAGTTCAAGCTTCCAAACCTCACCTGATGGCCAGGGGCGTAGCTATCGATCTGCTCCAGATGGCCAAGCGAGTTGGCCCATAGTACGAAGCCACCGAATACGAAGATCTGTCCGGGGAGAAAAACCTCACCCTGGACCGCATCGTTGCTGAAGATCGAAGGAGCCATCAAGCCTTATGGTGACGACACAGTGGAACTCTCAATGAAAGCACCAATGACGGTGTCAAAACCGGCGGATCTCGGGTAGGGGGTCCCGAACTTTGCGTCTAAGGACGATGGTAACAGGAGGCGGGGGACACAATGTTTACCCAGGTTCGAGCCCTCTCGATGGAGGTAATACCCTACGTCCTGCTTGATTGATCTTGATGATATGAGTATTACAAGAGTTGATCTACCATGAGATCATAGAGGCTAAACCCTAGAAGCTAGCCTATGATTATGATTGTTGTTGTCCTATGTACTAAACCCTCCAGTTTATATAGACATCGGAGGGGGCTAGGGTTACACAGAGTCGGTTACAAGGGAGGAGATCTACATATCCGAATTGCCAAGCTTGCCTTCTACGCAAAGGAGAGTCCCAGCTGGACACGGGACAAAGTCTTCAATCTAGTATCTCATAGTCCAACAGTCCGGCCAAAGTATGTAGTCCGGCTGTCCGAGGACCCCCTAATCCAGGACTCCCTCACTAGGCTCGTCAAGTTTAACCCGAGTATTCTGCACGTGCAAAACTGGCATGCACCCGTTGTATGTGAATGTAGAGCTTATGACACCCGATCATCACGTGGTGTCTCGGCACGACAAACTGTAGCAATGGTGCATACTCAGGGAGAACACTTGTACCTTGAAATTTAGTGAGGGATCATCTTATAATGCTACCACCGTACTAAGAAAAATAAGATGCATAAAGGATAAACATCACATGCAATGAAAATATGTGACATGATATGTCCATCATCATCTTGTGCCTTTGATCTCCATCTCCAAAGCACCGTCATGATCTCCATTGTCACCGATTTAACACCTTGATCTCCATCGTAGCGGCGTTGTCATCTCGCCAACTGTTGCTTCCACGACTATCGCTACCACTTATTGATAAAGTAAAGCAATTACATGGCGATTGCATTTCATAAAATAAAGCAACAACCATAAGGCTCCTGCCAGTTGCCGATAACTTTTACAAAACATGATAATCTCATACAACAATTTATATCTCATCATGTCTTGCCCATATCACATCACCACATGCCCTGCAAAAACAAGTTAGACGCCCTCTACTTTGTTGTTGCAAGTTTTACGTGGCTGATACGGGCTTTAAGCAAGAACCGTTCTTACCTACGCATCAGAACCACAACGATTTTTCATCAAGTGTGTTGTTTTAACCTTCAACAAGGACCGGCCATAGTCAAACTCGATTCAACTAAAGTTGGAGAAACAAACACCCGCCAGCCACCTGTTCTGAAGCACGTCGGTAGAACCATTCTCATGAACGCGGTCATGTAATGTCGGCCCGGGCTGCTTCATCCAACAATACCACCGAATCAAAGTAAGATGTTGGTGGTAAGCAGTATGACTATTATCGCCCACAACTCTTTATGTCTAATCGTGCAAATAACATCTACGCATAGACCTGGCTCAGATGCCATTGTTGGGGAACGTAGTATTGCAAAATTTTCCAACAATCACTCAAGATTTATCTAGGAGAAGCATAGCAACGAGAGGGGAGAGTGTGTCCACGTACCCTCGTAGACCGAAAGCGGATGCGTTTATTTGCACAGTTGATGTAGTCGAACGTCTTCACGATCCAACTGATCCAAGTACCGAATGTACGGCACATCCATGTTTAGCACACGTTCAGCACGATGACGTCCCTCGGGCTCTTGATCCAGTAGAGGGTCGAGAGAGAGTTCCGTCAGCATGACAGCATGGCGACAGTGTTGGTGATGTGATCCATGCAGGGCTTCGCCTAAGCACAACGATAATATGATCGAGGTGGTAAACTATGGAGGGGGCACCGCACACGGCTAAGAAACTACTATTGTGCTTTGGGGTGCCCCCCTGCCCACGTATATAAAGGAGGGGGAGGAGGAGGCCGGCCCAAGGGGGGTGCGCCATGGGGGAGCCAATTCCTATTTGGTGCCTTAAGTGCCCAATTTAGCTGTTTTTGCAATCGGGCGCATCCCCCCTGTCCTTCGCGACGCGTTTTGGGCCTGGCCCGTTTTGTGTCGCGTGAGTGACCCGACTGCTTCCCCCGTCTCGTGCTTTATCTTCGTATCTTTCCCCCTCCCTTCTGTTTCCTCTTCCTTCCCCGCACCGCCGCCGCTCCTTCTTAGGGCGCGGCTTCTTCTTGGTTTTGATTGATTCCGCGCGGCGGATTCTTCTTCGTTTTGGATCAATTCCCCGCGGCAGATTCTTCTTCGTCTCCTTTGTGCCCAATTGGGACCTAGGCGGAGGCCGGCGCTAGGGTTTGGATCGAACCCTAGCCGAGATATCGCCATGGATTCAGATGGTTCGTGCTGTCTCTCCATCCAATTTTCATGATGTTGCTTCCTTCAATAGTGATTGTGTTCATGCGTGTTTGTCTATGTGAGGGGGGTGTCGGTGTCAAAACCGGCGGATCTCGGGTAGGGGGTCCCGAACTGTGCGTCTAAGGCGGATGGTAACAGGAGGCAGGGGACACGATGTTTTACCCAAGTTCGGGCCCTCTTGATGGAGGTAAAACCCTACGTCTTGCTTGATTAATATTGATGATATGTGTAGTACAAGAGTAGATCTACCACGAGATCAGAGAGGCTAAACCCTAGAAGCTAGCCTATGGTATGATTGTATGTTGTCCTACGGACTAAAACCCTCGGGTTTATATAGATACCAGAGAGGGTTAGGGTTACACAAGGTTGGTTACAAAGGAGGAGATACACATATCCATATTGCCTAGCTTGCCTTCCACGCCAAGTAGAGTCCCATCCGGACAGGAGACGAAGTCTTCAATCTTGTATGTTCATAGCCAATGGATATAGTCCGGCTGTCCGGAGACCCCCTAATCTAGGACTCCCTCAGTAGCCCCTGAATCAGGCTTTCAATGACGATGAGTCCGGCGCGCAGTATTGTCTTCGGCATTGCAAGGCAGGTTCCTCCTCCGAATACACCACGGAAGTATTTGAATACAAGGATAGTGTCCGACCCTGCAAAATAAGTTCCACGTACCACCGTAGAGAGAATAATATTTCCACAAATCCAATTTGCTGAATTGTTTTGGCAACACGACATTATGTCACGGCCCGGTGATTATTCGAACCATTTCCTTTAACTAGCCCCGCACATAACACAAGGCAGTTTTTTGACACGTCTTGTCAAAGCAAAGATCGTGTCCCCTTATCACGGGATTCTCATCAATACGGGTGTGGGTAACCCAACCATGCCATCGATTACGACGCTTGGGGGATAAGCGAGTTTTACCAGGCTAGTGGGGACGCATAGTTTCGTCTGCCCATATAAAGGGATAAGGATTTACCTTTTCATCCACGCCTTCTTCCTCCTTTGCTCATCCATTTTCGCACACTCGAGCTCCAACGCCCAAGTTCGTATTTCCCACCTCGACCTTCTCCAACCATGTCCGGAGCGGGAGGCAGGTGGATGGTCTCCTCCGTCACGGAGGGACACATCAAGAAGCTAAGGAGAGCCGGATACCTGCCTGATGACATCGCGCACCAGCTCCCAGACGAGGGGCAGCTCATCCCCACCCCCAGGCCCCATGAGAGGGTAGTGTTCCTTACCCATTTCCTCCGCGGACTGGGATTCCCTCTCCACCCATTCGTCTGGGGGCTCATGTTCTACTACGGCCTGGATGTCCATGATTTGGCCCCTAACTTCATCCTCAACATCTCGGCGTTTATCGCCGTGTGTGAGGCCTTCCTCCGCATCAAGCCCCACTTCGGCTTATGGCTGAAGACTTTCAATGTCAAGCCGAAGGTAGTGAGCGGCCGCCAGGCGGAGTGCGGAGGCGCCATGGTGGGCAAGATGCCCAACGTCACATGGCTCGAGGGCTCCTTCGTGGAGACCATAAAGGGGTGGCAATCGGGGTGGTTCTACATCACCGAGTCACGTGACCCTAAATGGGTAGCGGCCCCCGAGTTCCGATCTAGCTTCCCCACGCGGCTCACCTCCTGGCAAGAGAAGGGCCTGTCCTAGGGTAGTTCGGGAGAGCTGACCGGACTCCAAACATGCATTCGAAACATGGTGAACAAGAAGCTCAAACTCGTCAACGTAGTCCAGGTCATGCTCAACCGCCGGATCCTCCCGTGCCAACAACGGGCTTTCAACTTGTGGGAGTTCGACCCGGCGCAGCACTGAACTCTGAACAGGCTCTTCGACACAACTCACGAAGATGCCTGGAGGGTGCTATTCAAGAGTGCCGAGGTTCCCCCTCCCACTACTGAGGATCGCAGATTCAGCGCAAAGCGCCAAGCCAGCGCGGTAAGCTGCTTTACCTCTTACAGGATACTTGTTTTTCATAGTTTGACTCCATGCGGGATCTAAACTCCCGTACCTTTGACAAGACTGGCAGGAGACGGCTGGACAGATCAACTGTCCGGCTCCTTTGCCCGAAGGCCCAGCAGACGCTCTCCTGGCGAAGATGCTGACTCCGGCTCCTTACATGGTGCCACAGAAGACCAAGAAGGCCAAGGGAACCCGAAAGAGTTCCCGACGCCAGGCGTCATCGGACTCACTATCCGAGGACTCTACGGAGCAATCCTCCCCCGAAGACGAGGAGGCAGAAGAAGATGCTCCCCCTCCAGACGGGGAAGACAAGAAAAGGAAGGCTGCCCCAACTGGGGAGGCCGAAGGGTCCAAGAAGGGAAGGACTCTCCTTCCGGACAGCTCTACCACCGCCGCCGACGGTGAAGACGAGTGGCTACCCAGGGCCAAGCCCCTGGGGAAGTCATAAGTATTCGGATACCAGAGTAACTCATAGCATTCCTTTGTCGCATTGCTTCACCTAACGCCGAATATGATTATGCAGGCCGCCACGAGCCCGTATCGATGTATCGTTGGACGGCTCCCTGGTCCCGTCGGATATGGATAGCGATCCAGTTCCGACTGCCACCTCCCCTCACCCTGCGGACGATGCTGATGTATTGTCTCAAGAGGCACCAGGTCGAGGGGAGACAGTCCCGGAGGCGCCTCAAGGCATCCTTCCGGACTCTGGGAGCAGAGGGGACAAGGCCCCCGAGGGCTCCGAGTTCGGCCCTCAGCCGAACACCGTGCCGGAACCTCCAGTGGTTCCGGACTCGGGCAGGCGGCCTCCTTCCAAGAGGGGCAAGACGCCTGTACCAGTGACCTCTGTCCATCCAGAGGCACCGAGCAATCTGCTAGAAGCGCTTCGCAGCGCTTCCATCGACGAGGAGCACCGCACTATTATGAGTGCGGTGATCCAGAAGGTTCATTCCGCCAAGAGCGGATTGACTGAAGCCTGTGCCAGCCTTCTAACAGGCTTTGAGGTAAGTGTTTAAAATATAAAAAATATTACCACATAGACAGTAGCCCCTGATGCTCTGTTCGGTGTTCACAAAGAAAAGCCGAATAGAGGATCAAACAATATCGCAGGAGTCTAATAAAAGTATGTCAATATGCATACGGAGGCTTCGCTGCTGGCATCAGCCGCACTGACTGCGGAGGTCGCCGTACTGAAGCAGGACCTTAAAGGGTCCCAGGACGAGCTCGGCCTTGCCAAGGGGCAGCTCGAGGAGAACAAAGGTAAGTAGTATCTAGTCTATGGAGATGTATAAAAATAATGCGATTGCAAAATGACAGGATCATCATGAATTTGCCAGGGGCCATAGACGAAGTGGTGACCCTAAAGCAAGCGCTGTCCGAGGCCAAAAACAAAGCGGCCAAGGAGCGCACCGAGCGAGAAAAGCAGGAGGCGTGGGTGGGCGAGGTGCAACAAGAGCTCCAAGCTCTTGTGACGAAGCACGAGGCGTTGGAGCTTGACTCGAAGACACAGGAGTCTGAGCTTGTCGCGGCCCTTGAGAGCGCGAAGAATGCCAAGGCCGAAGCCCAAAGGGCCCTCCAGGAGATTGATGCGATGAAGAAGATAGCGGTGAGTAAGGCATTCTATATGCAAAGCAAGCATGTGAAAGTAAATTACCTGTTACTTACCCGAATCCGGAGCTCTCTAGGAGCATTCACAGATTTGCCCCGGAGCGTGTCCGATGCCCCACAATTTTACCAGGCCGAGGAGGGAAGCTCAACGGAGAAGTTGTTCTGGTCTCAGTATACTGGGACCGAACACCTAGTGCCAATGAGCGACCAGCTAAAGCAGTTGGTCGAGCTACACAAGGCGGCCGAACAGGCCATGAAGGGCTTTATAGTCCAGCTGTGGCCTGGCAACGCCCTTCCAAACAGCTACTTCACCCTGGTGAGGTGGCTTGTGGATGCCTGCCCGCGGCTGGAGGTCGTCAAGCGATCCGTCTGCATTGAAGGTGCACACCGGGCTTTTGCTCACCTGAAGTTGCAATGGGTCAAGCTAGACACCGTGAAGCTGATCAAGGAAGGGCCGCCGGAGGGCAAGGAGCATCGCTACCCCGAGATGTACTACAAGGGTGTTCTGAAGGGTGCCCGTCTCATAGCGGACGAGTGCACGAAATATGTAATATTTGAGTGAAACTTGCTCGTGTGATACTGTATTTATGAAAACTTGTTCATATGCGCTAAGCAACGCTTGTTTGAATTTAAAATATTACCATTACCTTCTGTTTGGTTGTTTATCCAATCTGAGAGATGGCTAGTCCTCGGCTTCAGCCCCCATGCCGCGAGTGCTGGGGTGTTCGGGATAAACCTGAGCACTCATGTTCCCATTTTTGGGTCCTTCGAGGGAGGTGCTCAGCACAACGAACAAGGCAACCAGACTAATAATGCTTTATCACTCTCACTTAGCCATAGAATTCTATAATTTTAAATTTCGGCGAAGCCCCTGGTATTCGGAAGGCCGAATTCGGGGCGCGATACACGCCTTTAAGCCAGACAGGGCCGGCCCCTCGCTCTAAGCGGCATAAGTCTTTAGGGACTCGAAACCTCGCCGAACAGCGACCAGTCTCTTCCCTTATCATGACAGTCAGCTTTAGCTTTCTCTACTGAGGTGCTTAGCCTAGCAGAACTGGGGCACAATCGCAATAGTTCTCCTAGCGCTACCTTAGTCGATAGAGCGGAATGTAAGGTACCAAAACATAGGAGCCGGGCAAACCCAACATTTGACCAATGACATGATACGGAGCTGATGTATATAATGCTATAAGTTCGGGGTGCCGCACTTGTTAAAGTGTTCGGACTTCTCACACAATATTGTGGGTACTTAAGCCCTTGGTGTATTGGTCGTACCAAAGTGTACGGTTGCAAGGCGTCATTAATGAACATATATATATAACAAGAATGCAATAATAGTCGTAATGTTATGCATTGTTTATTCAAAAAGGTGTGTTAAAGCAGAATGATACAGATAGTGTGATAAGCAAAAAGTAGGACTATGTCCCTTCCAAGAGCAAACTGAGGAATAGTATTAAAGCAAATATTTCGCTCGTTATCGTAATCCACCTGGGAATTCCGTGGTGTGATGTAGCTTTCTGCCTCCTTGGTTGCTGCATCATGTGTTCGGCGATCATGCTGCCGGACAGGGTTTCCAGAGATTAAGGTCCTGAAAAAGAGAAAAATAACAAAGCGGGAAGCCCCTAGTGCGGTTTAAGCCGCGTCTTGGGGCGTGCCGCAGTTGTGCCCCCTCCCCACCTGTGCCCATGGTATTTTTAATGCATAATTATGTATGCGTGGCACGAGTTTCGCCATTTGGCTGGGACTGGGGTGGGGGCCGCATTGCTATGCGAGCTCAGATCGTGCCAGGCGGTCTAGTTGCCGATTACTCCGAGCGCGCTTGAAGGTGTCCGGGTCTTGAAACGCCGAACTGGTGGATTGCCTTGAGAGGCTGCTTTGCGCTTCTACTGCGAGGGCCGCAGTGTGCTCCTCCATTCGGAGAGAGCGCTCTGTGTTTCCATTGACTGTAATAACCCCACGAGGTCCTGGCATCTTGAGCTTGAGGTATGCATAATGCGGTACCGCATTGAATCTCGCAAATGCGGTTCACCCGAGCAGTGCATGATAACCACTGCGGAACGGGACTATATCGAAGATTAGTTCTTCGCTTCGGAAGTTATCTGGGGATCCGAAGACCACTTCCAGTGTAATTGAGCCTGTGTAATGGGCCTCTACGCCTGGAATAACGCCTTTAAAGGTCGTTTTTGTGGGTTTGATCCTTGAGGGGTCTATACCCATTTTGCACACTATGTCCTGATAAAGCAGGTTCAGGCTGCTGCCGCCATCCATAAGGACTCGAGTGAGGTGAAATCTGTCAATGATTGGGTCTAGAACCAATGCGGTGAATCCGCCATGACGGATACTAGTGGGGTGGTCCCTGCAGTCGATAGTGATCAGATAGGAGGACCATGGGTTGAACTTTGGGGCAACTGGCTCCAATGCATATACGTCCCTGAGCACACACTTCCGCTCCCTCTTGGGGATGTGGGTTGCGTAGATCATGTTCATCGTCCGCATTTCTGGGGGGAACCTCTTATGTCCTCCGGTGTTTGGCTGCTGGGGCTCTTCCTCGTCATCGCTATGTGTCCCCTTATCTTTGTCTTCGGCAATTAACTTGCCGGCCTGCTTGAACACCCACCAATCCCTGTTGGTGTGGTCGGCTAGCTTGTCGGGGGTGCCGTGTATTTGACACGAGCGATCGAGTATACGGTCCAAACTGGACGGGCCCGGAGTGCTACTTTTGAATGGCTTTTTCCGATGACCGGGTTTAGAGCCTTTGAATCCGGCATTGACTGCCGTATCTTCAGCATTATCGCTATTAATGTGGCGCTTATGTTTGTTGTAACGTGACCTGCTATTGCCGTCCTTGGTATCCGAAGTACCATGGTTCTTTCACATATTGTTACTGCGAGCTAGCCAGCTCTCTTCTCCCGCACAAAAGCGGGTCATGAGTGTCGTGAGGGCTGCCATAGATTTCGGCTTTTCCTGGCCAAGGTGCCGGGCTAGCCACTCGTCGCGGATGTTGTGTTTGAAAGCTGCTAGGGCCTCTGCATCCGGACAGTCGGCGATTTGATTTTTCTTTGTTAGGAACCGGGTCCAGAATTGCCTGGCCGACTCTTCTGGCTGCTGAATTATGTGGCTCAAGTCATCGGCATCTTGTGGTCGCACATAAGTGCCCTGAAAGTTGTCGAGGAATGCGGATTCCAGATCTTCCCAACAGCTAATGGACTCTGCTTGCAAGCTGTTAAGCCAATGCCGCGCTGGTCCTTTGAGCTTTAGTGGGAGGTATTTGATGGCGTGTAAGTCATCACTGCGGGCCATGTGGATGTGGAGGAGGAAATCCTCGATCCATGCCGCAGGATCTGTTGTGCCGTCATATGATTCAATATTTACAGGTTTGAAACCTTCTGGGATTTTATGATCCATTACTTCGTCTGTGAAGCATAACGGGTGTGCGGTGCCTCTGTATTGGGCTATATCACGACGCAGCTCGAATGGGTCTTGCCCATTGTGTTCAGCCCAGACGGATTTACTTTTACTATATCCGGCATGATGTTTATCGTCTCGCATAGTGGCACACCCTCATGATCCATAGATCGATCTTGCATGTTTTGCTTTGTCCTCCAAGACTTCTCGCAGGTCTAGCATGTTTCCCCATGCTTTTTTTATTTGAATGGCGTCAGGGTGCAGGCTGAGCTTTTGGCTGGAATGCCTCTCTATCACGGCCACGAGGTGGCCGATCAGCCGCGTCATGTGCTTCTTCCTCCAGTCGAGGTAGCAACCTGCATTTTGGGCAACTCTTGGAGGGGTGCTCGAGTTTATATTCCTCGGCCGTGAGGACTTCAGTCCATCTGTCAGCTACCAGATCTTGATCAGCTTGAAGCTGCTGCTGCTTTTTCTTAAGGCTATTTGTCGTGGCCATAAGCCGGCGCTTGAAGCGCTCTTGTTCGACGGGATCCTCTGGCACGGCGAATTCGTCATCGCCGAGGCTTGCCTCGTCTTCGTAGGGGGGCATGTAATTATCATCCTCCGCCTCTCCATCTGCCGCTCTCTCATGAGGGCTGGCTCCTCCATCCTCCTGCTCTAAATCTTGCTGGAGGGGGTTGTTGTTGTCTTCGGCACTATCTGGAGTGTTATTACCTCCTGTGCCGATATCACCACTTTTGCTTTGGCGGTACTTAGAGCGGCGCCGCTGACGTCGACGCTTGGGTTGCTTGTTGGAGGGGTCATCCTCCGCTGTCTCATCGCCATTGCCTTCTTTAGGTGTATCCACCATGTATATATCGTATGATGAGGTGGCTGTCCAGTGCCCTGTGGGCAGTGGTTCCACTTCGTCTCCCGCATCGTCGTCAGTACCGTCGATATCTTCGGAGTTGAAGTCGAGCATGTCGGTTAAGTCATCGACAGTGGCTACTAAGTGGGTGGTGGGTGGGCCGCAAATTTCTTCGTCGTCCGCATCCCAGTCCTGCCGGACATAGTTCGGCCAGGATCCTCCTGACAAGGAGAGAGACCTTAATGAGTTCAGTATATCGCCGAAGGGCGAGTGCTGAAAGATATCCACGGAGGTAAACTCCATGATCGGCGCCCAGTCAGATTCGATAGGAACGGGCGCAGGCGGTTCGGAGTCCGTGGCCGGAGAAGGATCAGGCAGTTTAACAACACGGCTCTCGTGCAAGGTAAGGTCGATGTTCGGCTCGATCGCCACTAAGGGTAAGGCCTCCGTGGCGGGGTCCATCCACCCGTCCACGGAAGGCGCAACTGGCTCCGAATTGAGGGTCGGAGCGGCTGCCGGTGCGATCTCCTTAACACTGTCTGATGGTAGAGCTAAATCGTACTCATCGTGACCACGTGACGCACAAGGCAGAGGATAAACCCGTCGAAGATCAAGTCTCCGCGGATATCGTCCGTGTAGTTTAAGCTTCCAAACCTGACCTGGTGGCCAGGGGCGTAACTTTCAATTTGCTCCAGATGTCCAAACGAATTGGCCCGCAGTGCAAAGCCGCCGAACACAAAGATCTTTCTGGGGAGAAATGTCTCACCCTGGACTGCATCGCTATCGATGATTGTAGGAGCCACCAAGCCTAACAGCGACGACACAAAGGAACTCTCAATGAAAGCACCAATGTCGGTGTCAAAACCGGCGGATCTCGGGTAGGGGGTCCCGAACTGTGCGTCTAAGGCGGATGGTAACAGGATGCAGGGGACATGATGTTTTACCCAGGTTTGGGCCCTCTTGATGGAGGTAAAACCCTACGTCCTGCTTGATTAATATTGATGATATGGGTAGTACAAGAGTAGATCTACCACGAGATCAGAGAGGCTAAACCCTAGAAGCTAGCCTATGGTATGATTGTATGTTGTCCTATGGACTAAAACCCTCCGGTTTATATAGACACCGGAGAGGGTTAGGGTTACACAAGGTCGGTTACAAAGGAGGAGATACACATATCCGTATTGCCTAGCTTGCCTTCCATGCCAAGTAGAGTCCCATCCGGACAGGAGACGAAGTCTTCAATCTTGTATCTTCATAGTCTAACAGTTCAGCCAATGGATATAGTCCGGCTGTCCGGAGACCCCCTAATCCAGGACTCCCTCAGGGGGTGTCGGCATTCTGGGAACGGGGGTCCCCAGACTTGCCTGCCTGTGGCCTGCGGCGTGGCTCAAGTGGGGGCCCAGCATGGCCCATCTTCATCAGCTCAAGCTCAAGACCCTCGCGAGGGGCCAAGCCTCGCGGGGCGGACGACAGAAAGTTTCCTCAGAGGCAGCCTCATCAGGCAGGTTCGCAAGGAGGCAGAGAGATCAAGGCAGGGGTACCTCAAGAGGAACCCGTGACGCAAGCCATGACGATCGAGACCAGGCAGGCGCTAGGTGGGCGCCGGCCTGCGCAGTGTCCTTGTTTCCCCTTTGGTGCAAAGGGGGCAAGCGCAGGCCAAGGCATCGAGCAAAGGTTGCCATTCCGGTGCAACGATACCAAGACCAGCAGAGCGGCAGGATAGAGGTCACCGTGCAGCCCAAGACAGCGTCATCACCGGTGCTTTTGGCAGCCGAAGACCACCTTTGGTCAGGATAACTCGTACTATATGTTCCCCTTCAAAATGGCCAAGCGTTGGCGCCCTTCCCGCTCATTATTTGGGGAGAGGCCCAGGGCCTCTATAAATAGAGCTTGCCACCACAGAGTAGGGGGGCCCGGGACAATGATCGAGAGGGAGAGAGACATCTAGAAATCTGGTAGAGCCCTAGCAGAGAGAGAGAGGCGGCTGAACTCACCCTAGCAGTTCATTGCACCAGCTCAAGAACACCTCTCGCGAGGCTGTTCTTCCCTTGTACTGTTCATCATCATCCCCTGAGGCAATCCACCACACCACACACTGGAGTAGGGCATTACACCACAACGGTGGCCTGAACCAGTATAAACCTTGTGTCCCTTGTGTTGTTCGTTGTTTTCAGCTTAGATCACGCGAGGAGATTGGACGTAGATCGGTAGGGGAGAGAGCTCCATGCGCACCCCAGTGTTCGAACCTCAAGGGTCTGCCGGAACCGGAAATCCGACATTTGGCGCGCCAGGTAGGGGTGCGCCGGAGTCCTCCCTCCTGACGACCCGCTCTCCCCCAACATCGCATCCCGCCCTCATGGCGGACAACGCGCCGCCCGCTCCAGCAACGGATGCCGACACTGGGGCTAGGGGGCTCTGGGCCTTGGCCCCCGCCTTGTGACAGGTGCAGTGGCCGCACAAGTCCAAGCCCGAGACGCCGCCGCGCTACAACGGTGCGACGGACCCGATGATTTTCCTGCTGGCGTACGAGGAGGCCGTCCTCAGAGGCGGGGCGACGACCAGGTGATGGCCAACTAGTTACCCATGGCCCTCACCGGCGTCCCGCGCGCGTGGCTCCTCCACCTGCCGACGGCCTCTGTCACCTCCTGGGAGGAGCTGCGCGACCTCTTCCTTGCCCGTTTCTCCGCACTAGCGCCGCCCGTCGTCGCAACTCTCCTGGGTGGCTCCCAGGCACCACCCTCGAGCCATCACGTCAAGCCGTTCACCCGCCGGATCAGCACCGCCTCCAAGCGCCGAGAAGCCCCCCCAGGATGGGTGGCGCCCGAGGCCGATCTTACCTTCGACTCGGAGGACCACCCCTTCAACCCGATTGGTTCGGGCGCGCTCCCGATGATGTGCACCCCCACCATCTGCCAAGTGGCCGTCACCAGGACCCTCATCGACGGTGGTGCCGGCCTCAACGTGCTCTTGGTGGAGGCCTTCAGCCTCCTCCACGTGCCGCTAGAGCGGCTCCAACCCAGCAGGCCTTTCTCGGGCGTCAGAGCCGGTTCCACCGCCTCCTTAGGACAGATTCGCCTCCCAGTGACCTTCGTCACCTGCGACAACTTCCGCACGGAGCTGATCGACTTCGATATCGCCCCCATTGGCCTCCCCTACAACACCATCCTCGGCTATCCGGCCTTGGCTCGGTTCATGGCAGCAACTCACCCGGCGTACAACCTCATGAAGATGCCTGGGAGCAGCGGCGTCCTCACCGTGTCAGGAGACACAAGGGATGTGATGTAGGTGCTCCAGCTTGTTTTCAGGGCGGCCGCGGTGGCGCAGCCCACTAGCACCGACGCCCTTGAGCCCAAGGGGGCTGCACCGGCTAAAAAGAAGTAGTTGTTCACCCAAGACAAGGCGGAAACCAAGCAGGTACCAGTCGACGAGGACGGGTCCACTAGCGCCACCTTCACCATAGGGGCCAATATCGAGCCCGAGCAGGAGAAGGCCCTGATCAGGTTCCTGCGTGCGAACAAGAAGGTGTTCGCGTGGGAACCTGATCAGTTAGCAGGGGTCCCAAGGGAAGTGATTGAGCATCACCTCAACGTGTGCTCCAATGTGCGCCCCGTGAAGCAGAAGGCGAGGCTGCAGTCTACTGAGAAACATGCTTTCATCATTCAAGAGACCCGGAAGCTAGAGGCGGCAGGAGTTATCCGCGAGGTCCGCTACCCTGATTGGCTGGCTAATCTGGTCGTTGTGCCAAAAAAGGGAGGAAAGGTGTGCATGTGCGTCGACTTCACCAACCCCAATAAGGCTTGCCCGCAGGATCCATTTCCGCTCCCCCGCATTGACCAGATAGTCGACTCCACCATAGAGTGTGACCTATTGTGCTTCCTAGATGCCTTCTCAGGCTATCACCAGATCAAGATGGCGGTAGAAGACATGGAGAAGACGGCTTTCCTGACCCCTTGTGGAGTGTACTACTATACGTGCATGCCGTTTGGGTTGCGCAACACAGGTGCGACCTTTCAGCAGCTGTTGCACATCGCCTTAGGCCAGCAGCTCGGGAGGAACGCTGAAGCTTACGTCGATGACATTATGGTGAAGTCTCGTGAGGCAAGAACCCTGATACAGGACCTGGAAGAAACCTTTGCAAGCCTCAACGAAGTGGACCTACGGCTCAACCCGGAGAAGTGCGTGTTTGGAGTCCCCTCGTGCAAGCTCTTGGGTTTCCTCGTATCCCGCAGGGGCATCGAGGCCAACCCGGAGAAGGTCAAGGGAGTCGAAGACATGAGCCCGCTGAGGACCCTCAGAGAAATGCAGAAGCTCACCGGGCGTGTGACTGCGCTGGGGCGGTTCATCTCCAAGTTGGGGGAGCGGGCGCTGCCCTTCTTCAAGCTGATGAAGAAAAAGGGCCCCTTCGAATGGACTGAAGAGGCCGACAAGTCATTCCAATACCTTAAGAGGTACCTTACCAGTCCACCAGTGATGGTAGCTCCGCGTCCTCGGGAGCCCCTGGTGCTCTACCTTGCGGCCACCCCCTACTCCGCTAGCGCAGCCCTTGTGGCGGTCAGGGAGGAGCGTTGTGCCAAGGCCGCATCGATCGTCCAAACTTAAGCAAAGCAGAGCCAGGAGGGCCTCGCGAAGGCCGCAACCGCAGCCGGAGAGGAACAGCCGCAGCAGGAGAACGCACCCGGAGCAGGAGGGGCCTCTTCAGGCGACCAAGCACTGGGAGCTCCGTCATCTCAACAGACGCCTCGACCTCTGGAAGACGCAAGCTGCGCCAGCACCCTCAACCTCGTCGAGCATCCCGTGTACTTCGTCAGCACGGTGCTACGGGACGCAAGGGCACGGTATCCCATGCCTCAAAAACTCCTCCTCGCGCTACTAGTGTCCTCACGCAAGCTGCGCCACTACTTCCAAGGACATCCCATCAAAGTCGTCTCAGCATACCCCTTGGAAAGAGTGCTCAGGAGCCCCAACTCGGCTGGAAGGGTTGCTGAATGGAACATTGAGCTACATGCATTTCAGCTAGAATTCAGTACGACCAGAGTCATCAAGGGAGCCGCACTTGCGGATTTCGTGGCAGAATGGGCAGAAGCGCCGGGTCTCGAGGCAGGCGAAGACCGATCACTTTCCCCGGGAAGTGAAGCACCGGATGGCTGGGTCATGTACTTTGATGGGGCATTCTCCCGACACGGTGCGGGAGCTGGCGCAGTGCTCGTATCCCCTACCCAGGACAAACTCTACTACATCGTACAACTTTGCTTCCAGCATGGAGAAAAGGTCTCCAACAACATAGCGGAGTATGAAGGCCTAAGACCAGGCTTGAAGGCTGCGATTGCCTTAGGGGTGAAGCGCCTCATCATCAAGGGCGATTCGCAGCTCCTCGTCAAATTCTTCAACAAGATATACGAGCCAAAGGACGAGCACATGGAAGCCTACCTCACTGAGGTTCGCAAGATGGAGAAACAGTTCTGGGGGCTGGAGTTGCAGCATGTGCCTCGCGGCACCAATCAGGAGGCTGATGACATTGCCAAGAGGGCATCTAGGCGGCTACCTCAGGAGCCTGGCGTCTTCGAGGAGCGGCTCTTCAAACCCTCGGCGGTGCCGTCACTGTCGAGCACGGCGCAACCAAGGAAGGAGCTCCCTCAGCCACCTGCCTCAGGAGCCCCGGTCTGCGGCCCAGCCTCGGGGGCACGCCTACTCCTGGCGTTAGAGCCTTAGGAAGGGTGTTGGATCCCAGAGCTCAAGAACTACCTGATGCAAGGGACTCTGCTGGAGAATGAGGAGGAAACGGAGCATGTGACGCGGCAGGCCACGGCTTATTGCATCAGGGATGGAGAGCTCTACAGGAAGCGACCAAATGATGTGTCCCTACGTTGCATCTCCCGAGAGCAAGGGAAGGAGCTACTTGCGGACATACACGGCGGAGACTGCGGGCACCACTCGTCACGGACCCTCGTCGGCAAGGCGTTCCGTAGTGGATTCTATTGGCCCACAGCGCTCAACGACGCCGTTGAGCTTGTGAAGGCTTGCGAGGCCTGCCAGTTTCACGCTAAGCAGATCCATCAGCCTGCGAGGGGTCTACTGACTATACCCCTCTCATGGTCATTCGCAGTTTGGGGGCTGGACATTCTGGGCCCGTTTCCTCGGGCGCCAGGGGGCTATCACTACCTCTACATCGCCGTGGACAAATTCACCAAGTGGGCTAAGGTGGAAGCCGTCCGCACAATCCTGGCAGGCTCAGCGGTCAAATTCTTCAAGGGCCTCATGAGCCGATTTGGGGTGCCCAACCGCATCATCACCGACAACGGTTCGCAATTCACCAGTAATCTCTTCAAAACGTACCGTGCTAACCTTGGAACGCAGATATGCTACGCTACGGTAGCACACCCCCGGAGCAACAGCCAGGCCGAGCGGGCCAACGCGGAGGTCCTGAGGGGCCTCAAAGCTAGGACCTTCAAAAAGAAGCTGGAAGCCTGTGGCAGGGGCTGGTACGACGAGCTCTAGTCTGTGTTGTGGTTAATCCGCACAACTGCGACCAAGCCGACTGGCGAGACCCCGTTCTTCCTCGTCTACGGAGCAGAGGCTGTTCTCCCTCACGAGGTCTGGCGTCGCTCCGCACGGGTCCTGGCGTTCGACGAGACGCGGCAGGACGCCATGCGGGGGACGGATCTCGTGCTGGGGGAGGAACGCCATCGAGAAGCCGCGTTGCGAGCGACAAGGTATCAACAGGCACTACAACGATACCACTGCCGCAACATCTGCCCCAGAACTCTTGAGGTAGGGGATCTCGTGCTCAGACGGGTTCTCTCCAGGGAGGGGCTGCACAAGCTCTCTCCCATGTGGGAGGGCCCATTCAAGGTTGTTCATGTTTCCAGGCCTGGCTCCGCGCGCTTGGAGACCCCGGAGGGGGTACCCGTCCAGAACGCGTGGAACATTCAACATCTCCGGAGGTTCTATCTCTGAGCGAGGCCTAGCACCTAGAAAAGGCCCGGTGCATGTGAAGAAGGCGAATGCCTGTGAAGCTGCTACGTTTTGGGAAAGGCCCGGTGCCTGTGAAGAAGGCGAATGCCTGTGAAGCTGCTGCGTTTTGGGAAAGGCCCGGTGCCTGTGAAGAAGGCGAATGCCTGTGAAGCTGCTGCATTTTGGGAAAGGCCCGGTGCCTGTGAAGAAGGCGAATGCCTGTGAAGCTGCTGTGATTTGGGAAAGGCTCGGTGCCTGTGAAGAAGGCAAATGCCTGTGAAGCTCGCCGCCCGTGACACTCTCACGTAATAATGAGTGGGGTTGTACACGCCCCAGAGTCTCTGGAGTGCCGCCCTCGGGCCTCGGGGGCTCCCGCCCACGCCCAGTGGCAGCACTTAGCTCCGCGCTGGTGAGAAGACGTCGAAGACTAGAATAGGTGCCAGACGCGACTTTCCCATTTGCTTTCTACAGTTGGCTTGTTTATTCCCGTTTGAAGTTTTATTGGAGTTGCTAACCTTCCTGGCTTGTGAATCTTTGTCTTTCTCGCTCGCTTGCCTCGTTTTCTCCCACACAAGTCTTGTGAGGGAGGTTCGCGGGCACCCTCGCGAGTATTTTCTGCCTCGACCGTTTGGAGCTTTCCTATCCGAGTCCTCTGCGGGAGCACCCCTCCCAGTCCGTGCCCCACGGGCATCATGACACAAGCGCAGGACCTGGGCCGATCGCCCCCACAACCAAGACCGTAAGCTACCCCTCCTACTAATCCTTGCAGGGCACGAAGCGCACGACGAGGCCACGGCCTCGGGAGGCGAGGATCGCGCCAAGCCCCACCGAGCTAAAATAGATCCCGCACATGGGTGCGCGGCGCGGAAACACAGTGCAGAAATAGCGGAAACAGCGCGATGGTTAAATAGCAGCAGTTCTAACACGCCCCCGCGGGGCCCTACATTACTTTCTATTTCTGCGCAGGATAAGAAAGAAAACAAAACGGGCGTGATTCGTCCTACACCAACCCACAGCGAAGGCTCGAGTTGCTCCTGGGGCTCAGGCGGATCCCTCCTCTCGCTTCACTGGGGCGCGACGGCGGGCTGACCCGCTACCTTCAACCAGGCGGGCGCGATGGCGCGGGGGCTGGTCGTGGCCACCCCTGGAGGAGCTGCTGCCTGAGTGGGGTTCGCTGAAGCTCAGCGAACCCCGAGCACCGCCGCTTGTACGCCAGTCGCCATCTTCATCCTGGTCAGTGCCAGGGTTGGGCAGGCGGCCGCGGTCTTCGTCTTCAGGGCAGGACCCGGCGGGGCGACCATCTTCCCCGAACACCCTCACATAGAGGGTGGTGTCGCCATCAAACTTGAAGTACAGGGTGCACCACCAGCTCAGGCCGCGCGCGCGGGCAAAGGTTTGCCAGCCGCGTGTCAGAGCCCCATTCCCAGAAACGGAGACCTCCAGCGAAGCCCAGGATGCCTTGCTGCTGCTGCCGTCTGCTTGGAGCCAGAAGCCGCACCGAGCGCTGGCCGACAGTTCATCTACGAAGAAACAGGGGAGCTGGAGCCGGGTGCTGGATGGGTCCACCGACCACACGACGAACTTCGGTAGCACCTCCGCAGAGCGCAAGCGTGGCCTAGGGGGGCGCACACCCACGGCGTGCCCCCCGTCGGCAACCGGGCACTCACCACCGCGCAGGGAACCGCCTCCATGGCCACGGGAGGCCACCACGGGGACCGTGGTATACTTGCGAGGGCGGCCTCGGCCGCGCTTGGTCGGGGGGAGTCAGGCCCTGCCTGGGGAGCCTTTCCTTTCTCCGCGGCTGAGAATCTCTTTGGCGCCATGAGGACGGCGAGTAGCCAAGAAGAAGAAAAGGAGCAGAAAGGGACGGGCTGAAGGGGCTCACACGGCCCCGTACTTATAGCCGGAGGATACCAACCGCCGAGCACCACGATCGCAGGTAATCATGACTGGTCTCTCTGCATGCAGGGACTTGTCAAGTCGTGTGGCCGCCGAGGCATCATGGGGAAGCGCAGACGCCCACGTCCAGTCAACCGCCATGCGGTGCCCAAGGCCGCAGGCTATTGGGGCCCGCGGAGCTTCGCGCTTACCCCTTCGTTTCCCCTCCAGGCCAAGCCCGGACACTCCTTGGGCCCGGGGGCTACTGTCGGCGTTCTGGGAACTGGGGTCCCCAGACTTGCCTGCCTGCGGCCTGCGGCGTGGCTCAAGTGGGGGCCCAGCGCGGCGCATCTTCATCAGCTCAAGCTTAAGACCCTCGCGAGGGGCCAAGCCTCGCGGGGTGGATGATAGAAAGTTTCCTCAGAGGCAGCCTCATCAGGTAGGCTCGCGAGGAGGTGGAGAGATCAAGGCAGGGGTACCTCGCGAGGAACCCGTGACGCAAGCCATGACGATCGAGACCAGGCGGGCGCCAGGCGGGCGCCGGCCTGCGTAGTGTCTTTGTTTCCCCTTTGGTGCAAAGGGGGCAAGAGCAGGCCAAGGCATCGGGCAAAGGTTGCCATTCCGGTGCAACGAGACCAAGACCAGCAGAGCGGCAGGACGGAGGTGTAACACCCCGTGATCGATGTGCCAGGTGTCCTCTAGTTTTTTGTTGTTGTTGCCTTGTCATTGCTTGCGTGTCATGCATTGCATATCATGTCATCATGTTTTCAAAACCTGCATCCATCCGGGTTCCCCCAGATCCCTCTGTTGTCCGTTCTGGGTCCAGACCACTTGCACGCGCCCGCGGCATGTCCGAAATAGTGTTTTATAAGTGGGCGGAAAATGTTCTCGGAATGGGACGAGAGTTGACGTGTGGTCTTATTATAGTGTAGATAGACCGCCTGTCAAGTTTCATCGCATTCGGAGTTCGTTTGATAGCCCAATCGTTAAATTTATAGCGGCACCGTTGCCGGTATTTTCGTCGGACGTTTCGTTCTCCGGAACAGTCGCCGGGCCTCACTTCTCTTCTCTCCTCTCAGCCCGAGGCCTCTCTTCACAGCCCACCTAGTCCCCCCTCTGTCCGAAGCCGCATGATCGCGATCGTACAGGTTGAAAACCCCTCCTAACCCCCAAACCCTAGCAAATTTGCTATATATGGACACCCCTAGTCCATTTTGGGCAACCTAGACCCCTTCCCCTACCTCCTGCCGCAGCCGCCCCACTCCACCTCCGCCACTTGTCGCCGCCGCCGTGTCCCGGACCAATCCAGGCACGACACGTCACCTCCCGGCGCCCTGCAGCCAACCCCAGCGCGCCACGTTGCCTCCCCAGTGCCCCCACTTCGCCGCGGCCCGCCCTGGCCCATCCGCGGCCCGCCCCTAGGCCGAAGCGGGCCCGAGCCGCCGCTGCACGCCCCCAACTCCCCCGCGCCCCGAGCTGCGAGAGCCCCGTGCCCGAGCTTCCCTGCGTCGCCGCCTCTCTGCCCCTTCACCGCCCGTCCTCGCCACCATGCACTCGTCGGCCACCGGAGCCTCGCCGCCGGTGAGCACCTCGACAGCAGGACAGTGCCGCCCTCGCCTCCCTCTCTCTCCCTTCCCGTTCTCCTTCCTCTCCTCACCAGCTCTCTCCCTCCCTCTGTTGCCACAGGAAACCGCCGCCGCCTCCATGGACGAGCTCCACCTCGCCGGATCCCGCATCCCCGAGCGACGTCGACCACCTGTGTCACCGGATCTGGAACACCCGTCCTCGGATCCATCCATCCCCATCGTCCTCCGGCTCCCTACGCGTCGCGCCGCCGTCCCCATCGCCGGCAGCCGCCGCGCCATGCTCCTGCCTCTTCTCGAGCAGAGGAGGACGAGCGCTTCCCTACTGGGCCACCTTCCTCGCGCGCATGTGGGCCAACCGAGCCCGCGATCCAGCCGGCTCCATCGACCTGGGCCTTGGCCCGTGGTGAGCTGCCCCCCCAGCTCTTGTTCCTGCTAGGCCAGCCAGATTCGGCCCATGTCACGTTTTTTTTCGTTCTGTGATTTGTCCATTTATCCAGGGAAAACCATTTTTGCAGTTTAGCCCCTTGAACCATGCATCTAATAACTTCTCACCCATGCATCGGAATTAAACAACTTATATATGAAACTTGTTTAGAATTTTGTCTAGATTCATAATATGCAACTTTCATCCATGTTTGAGATGTTTAAATTGCTGTTTGATTAAATTAGCTCCTATGCCATGTTAAAATGCTTTAATTCATAACTAAATAATCGTAACTCGGATTTTAATAAACTTTATATGTAAATGGGTAGAATTTTGTCTAGTTTATCATGGTGACATTGTTTTGCATGCCTAACAACTCTAAAATATGGTTTAGGGAAGAACAGGACCTAACCTAATATATGCATTCCGGATTTGCTGTTTGTTGTTCCCGGCCTCATTTAAACTTGACTAGATGGGTAGTTTTCTTTTGCTTCACCCTCTTGCCATGTTTAACAACATTTAATATTGTTGGGCACATAAACTAGATCGAACTAAATAATTGATGTGGTGCTCCGTCAATATGCAACTCATTGCATATTGAGCTCCACTTAACTTGTATTGTTGTTTGTTGCATTTTTCCATGCCATGCCATGAATCATTAAACCGGACATGCATCATACTTGATTGTGCATCATGCCATGATTATGTGGTGGTTGTTTACTATGTTTGTGTGCTTCTTTCCGGTGTTGCTTCTTCGGGTTGGTTCCGGTAACGTCGCGTTTGTGAGGATCCATTCGACTTCGTCTGTTTTTCTTCTTCATGGACTCGTTCTTCTTCCTTGCGGGATCTCAGGCAAGATGATCATACCCTCGAAATCACTACTATCTTTGCTATGCTAGACGCTCGCTCTTTTGCTATGCCTATGCCGCGATACCTACCACTTGCTTATCGTGCCTCCTATATTGTTGAACCAAGCCTCTAACCCACCTTGCCCTAGCAAATCGTTGTTTGGCTATGTTACCGCTTTGCTCAGCCCCTCTTATAGCGTTGTTAGTTGCAGGTGAAGGTTGAAGTTTGTTCCTTGTTGGAACATGGAGATGTTGTTCCTTGTTGGAACATGTTACTTGTTGGGATATCACAATATATCTTATTTAATTAATGCATCTATATACTTGGTAACGGGTGGAAGGCTCGGCCTTATGCCTAGTGTTTTGTTCCACTCTTGCCGCCCTAGTTTCCGTCATATCGGTGTTATGTTCCCGGATTTTGCATTCCTTACGCGGTTGGGTTATAATGGGAACCCCTTGACAGTTCGCTTTGAATAAAACTCCTCCAGCAAGGCCCAACCTTGGTTTTACCATTCGCCACCTAGCCTTTTTCCCTTGGGAGCCGCGCATCCCGAGGGTCATCTTATTTTAACCCCCCCGGGCCAGTGCTTGTCTAAGTGTTGGTCCGAACTAGAGTCCTTTGCAGCGCCACCTCGGGGAAACTTGAGGGATGGTTTTAGTTGTACGGAGCGCTCATCCGGTGTTGCCCTGAGAACGAGATATGTGCAGCTCCTATCAGGATGTTGGCGCATCGGGCGGTCTTGCTGGACTTGTTTTACCATTGTCGAGGATTTCTTGAAGAACCGGGATACCGAGTCTGATCGGAATGTCTCGGGAGGAGGTCTATTCCTTCGTTGACCGTGAGAGCTTGTCATGGCCTAAGTTGGGACACCCCTGCAGGGTTTTGAACTTTCGAAAGCCGTGCCCGCGGTTATGGGCAGATGGGAATTTGTTAACGTCCGGTTGTAGAAAACCTGAAGTTGACCTTAATTAAAATGAATCAACCGCGTGTGTAACCGTGATGGTCTCTTTCCGGCGGAGTCCGGGAAGTGAACACGGTGTTGGAGATATGCTTGACGTAGGTTGTTTTAGGATCACTTCTTGATCATACTTTCTCGAACGTGCTTTGCCTTCTCTTCTCGCTCTCCTTTGCGTATGTTAACCACCATATATGCTAGTCGCTTGCTGCAGCTCCACCTCATACCTTTTACCCTACCCATAAGCTTAAATAGTCTTGATCGTGAGGGTGTGAGATTGCTGAGTCCCCGTGACTCACTGATACTTCCAAAACCAGCTTGCAGGTGCCGATGAGTCCGTGCAGATGATGCAACCAAGCTCAAGAAGAGCTCTATGAAGATCTTGTCCTTTATGATGATTCGTTCTAGTTGATCAGTAGTGGAGCCCAGTTGGGGTCGATCGGGGGACCTTTGTCGCATTTGGGGTTCTTCTTTTATTTTGGTTCCGTAGTCGGACCTTGATTGTATCTGGATGATGTAATGCTTTATTCATGTAATTGTGTCAAGTGGCGATTGTAAGCCAACTATGTATCTCTTTCCCTTATGTATTACATGGGTTGTGTGAAGATTACCTCTCTTGCGACATTGCTTTCAATGCGGTTATGCCTCTAAGTCGTGCTTCGACACGTGGGAGATATAGCCGCATCGAGGGCGTTACAGGAGGTCACCGTGGAGCCCAAGACGGTGTCA
Organism: Triticum urartu; assembly: GCF_056163025.1. NCBI lineage: Eukaryota > Viridiplantae > Streptophyta > Magnoliopsida > Poales > Poaceae > Triticum > Triticum urartu. The sequence goes on along the minus strand of NC_141877.1, from coordinate 421,028,799 downwards.
TCACCAGTGCTTTTGGCATCCGAAGACCACCTTTGGTCAGGATAACTCGTACTATATGTTCCCCTTCCAAATGGCCAAGTGTTGGCGCCCTTCCCGCTCATTATTTGGGGAGAGGCCCAGGGCCTCTATAAATAGAGGTAGCCACCACAGAGTAGGGGTCCCGGGACAATGATCGAGACGGAGAGAGACATCTATAAATCTGGTAGAGCCCTAGTAGAGAGAGAAAGAGAGAGACGGCTGAACTCACCCTAGCAGTTCATCGCACCAGCTCAAGAACACCTCTCACGAGGCTGTTCTTCCCTTGTACTGTTCATCATCAGCCCCTGAGGCAATCCACCACACCACACACTGGAGTAGGGTATTACACCACAACGGTGCCCTGAACCAGTATAAACCTCGTGTCCCTTGTGTTGTTCGTTATTTTCAGCTTAGATCACGCGAGGAGATTGGAAGTAGATCGGTAGGGGAGAGATCTCTGCGCGCACCCCAGTGTTCGAACCTCAAGGGTCTGCCGGAACCCGAAATCCGACAGGGGGAGGGGGAGGGGGGTTATTGATTTATGTGTTTGGTAGGAAGTTGTGCTCACGGTCGTTTTAGTACTAGAAGGGGGCATGGTGGGGATGGTAGGGTTAGTGATTTTTGTTCATGTATGTATGTGGGTGTAGCAGAGCATAGGTTTTCTGCAGTTCTTTTTCTTTGTTTGTAGGTGGATACAGAAATTTCCATTTAGTCAGTTTGTAAGCCAAATTGGTTCAATAACAGTTGCATTTTTCCACAACCAAGTGAAAACCATATTGGGGCCTCGATTTTGGTCATGTGTTACAGTTGGGTTTATATGTGTGTGCCTAGCATAACTATGAATTTGTTGTATTTCTAGTTTTTTGCCCATATCATCGATTTTTCCTGGCAAAGTTATCAGGAAAGCTCACAAAAGTATTAGTGGTCGAGCTTACATTGTTTTCTTCCAGCAGGGCAGTGCTACTAATTGCTTCAGTTGTCTGTGGCTACTTAACTTTTGATGTTCGGGTTCATCGTGTTCCTATTACCGCCTGTCCATTAGACTGATAGTAGTACTACTGTATTCAACATTGTCATTTAGGATTTTAGGGGATAATATGATGCCTTTCATACCACGCCCACTATATATGCGGATAATTCCTACTAACTTGGTCATGACATCAAGACTTGTATGTTTCTGGTGCAGCCACAGACAACTAGATAATATATATGTGTACAGGTGCATTAATAATGTTTATTCTACTTTGCTTGTTTAGCTAGATCTGGTGTTGAATGGAGACTTTTGGCATTTTTTAAGACTCTTGATGTTCTTCACAATAGCAGAAGTGTTATGCTTTTTGCAACAGATCATGCTCACTATTTCTTATGCACTTCTTTTTTTGCAATAGTAGATGGTATTCAAGATGCGCAAGCCGAAGATACACAGCATGTGGTTGAAAGGGGTCTCCATGATGACCAAGGCGGTATGTACTTACTCCATCACTCACAGAGCCCTGTCTGTGAGTTTATCAATTTTTTTGTTCGAACCAGACTGTTCTTTTGGGCATTTCTTTTGCTCAAATGTCCGTCGACCTCATCCTAGTTCTGCTAGAGCTGTCTAGGGGAACTAAATCTGTTAAGTTTGTAGATTAGGTTTTTGATTAGGTTAGTTTTTAAGACATTGTTTTTAGGCCGGTTATATATAATCACATAATAGGTTATGGTTTTTTTTCCGTTCCATGTTTCTTGTGGTCTGATTTGTTTCATTTTTTGCATATTTTTTATTTGTGAGGATGTGTGAATGCTAACTAGTGAAAACATCAAAACAAGAATGTTTTTTTCTATATAGCTTTGATTCTAATGTTTTATTGTGATGGTTGTATTCTGTCTCCGCCCAGGTTCATATCCTTTCTCAAGTCTTGAACTTAATTGTTAGAATTTGAACAAAAAATGTCTCAAACATGTGAGTCAGTGTGGTTGAATAGGCAATTATATGTTTTAACATTTCACAATCTGACCCTTTTTAGAAAAGCCACGAGACGTGGCATTACTACACTATATGAAAACTCCAACCTAGCTCGCGTTGCTGGTCTGGTCTAGAACAGTGATCGGTCAACATAGTGTTGGCAAAAACCCCTTAGTACGTTACTGTTTTTTTGATAGTTCGTGTTTATGCCTGTAGTAGTTGTTGTCTAAGGGACATCTAGATGTGCCCTAGTTATTACACATCTTAGTTATTCAATCATAGCCAAATATATATATAAAGATACCCGCTCAACAGTGGCCTAAAACTTAGAATGAGCTATAGTTATGGCACATGTAGATTTATTTTACCATTAATGTTTTTGTTTTTTCAACTAGAACTTGGAATTGTAGAAACATTTCCTCTTAGTATTGCTATGGTTTCTTGTCCAATCCACTTAGTTTGTTATGGTTTTCTATATTATCTACATTTTTTATAGATTCTTAAGTAGTGCTCATTTTTTGTTAATAGTTGTTGTTAAATCCACATTTGTAGCACAAGAAGGAGGTGGGGTTGCCCAAGTTGAGGAACTAGAAGGGGAGGAACCAACTGAATATCCTCCACGAGGTCTCTGCAATGACTCAGGTGGTATGTTAGTTTTTCTCCTTTCAGTTTTGTAGCTTTCAAATATGGTATAGTTCAATAGAGATCACATATTTTCCTTCTCTATAGTAATATCTTCTCTTCTCATTTTTTCTTGAAGTCCATGTTCATCTAATCACTTTTTATCTAAATGTTTTTCCTTATGTGTGTTTTCATATAATTCAATATAGCTACTTGTCTTGCTGGTCCTCTAGCGTTTTCTTGTGATATCAGGCTATGCTTTTTTCATATTCCATCTTTATTTATTTATTCTCTAGTTTTTGCATCATCTTATTAGTTGTTGTTATTTTCTGTTCGTAGCTCGGGTATTCCCTAGGAAATTATGCAAGCCTACTTACATTACCAGACTGTCTTTCAAGCGTTGGTAAAAAACTGTGAAGAAATTTAGTGATATTCAGTTAGGCCATGTCAGAAAATACAAAATGCAAACTCTTCTTCATATGCCAAAGAAACTTAAAATCCCTATGAATCTGCTTGAATGGATAGATCAGCATATGTTTGGAAGTAAAGAGCCCTGTTTCAAGCATAAGAATAAAGTTATCAAGATTACTAAAGATATGGTCGACAAAATTTTCGATTTCCCTGGCGGCACCGAGCCTTTTGTATTCAGTAGTGACGATCCCCAAGTGAAGGCAGAGGTTACACAGTTAAGGAGCAAGTATCTTGATCATCGGAACAAAGTGCCAATCAACAAGAGAAAGGAGGTGATGCTTAGTGACCAGACAGAAGGTGGTTTTATTAGGAGCTTCACATTTTATTTCCTATCATCTTTTGTGTGCCCTGCGTCATACTGCTTTGCCAACAACCAGTTCTTGTACTCTCTAAGAGATGTTTCTTCTATCCCATCACTTGACTTTGGGCAATTGGCACTGGATTTCATGCATGAGGAATCAGAACGTCACTTTGAAATGATAATGAACAGACCAAGTGTTGAGGAAATGAACAAGTCTTCATATATTGGTGGGTGTCTTCCTATTTGGGGAGTAAGTTCAATCTTGACTTCCACTATTTCCTATCTCTCCACTTTATATTTAGTGACCTTTTTGTTTTTTAAATGGCAGATCATTTATCTGGATTTTGTTGATTTCAACATTATTGAGAATCATCAGTCAACTGTGGATTATTCTCTTCCACGGATATCTCATGTTAAGGCTGAAAATTTCGACTATATTGAATTGGTTGATCGGAATTATTAGTCTAGGAAAAATTATGGGTTTTTACCAGTAAGCATCATACAGTATATTGTTTTTTGACTTACATTTTTAGTTCTAGTATTTTATTGTCATCATTTGTTCAACTGCATTTTGCAGCTGCGAGACATATCACCCACCCCATATGCCAATGTGGCGCATGTTGACAATGCTCCTGATGCTGCCGGTGTGTTTAACTCAATTCCTTTTGTGCAGGCATTTCTTATCAGTAGATTCTTTCATTTTCTATTTGGTTTCTTATTTCTTGTCTTTTTTTTCTTGTTATAGCTAAAAATTTATTTCTAATGTCAATTGTAGGTCAACAATGCAAATAGTGTTCCTGAAGCTCTCAATCAGAACCCGCCAATTGATTCAAAAATTCCTCATATCATTTCAGAAGGTCCCAGTTGCAATGCACAAGTTGGGCCAGACGTAAAAGCGAAACCAGAGCCACATCTAAAATCAGAGCTATTTTTTGTGTTGTGCCTATTTCACTTCACATGTAAGTGTTTTGTTGAAAGAAGTGTCACGTTTACTAACATTTTTGTAATCAGGGTCCCTCCAATGATGTCGTTAAGCCGAAGCCAATTGGACCGAAATTTGAGGTACTTTCTTTTGTATTGCTGATTTTTTGTGAGATATTTCTTGTTTATCTCATTTTTTTGAATTTTCAGCCCATATTCTGTCTGTTTCCTTTTGCACTGGTGCTTAATAATTTATGAGAGCTTAATAATTGGGCTGGTGCTTTAGCATATTGTGTGCTATGAATATTCGGTCAAGTAGTGCTGGTTCTAAGGATTTCGTATTCACTCCATTAACACCGTCCTGTTTTTGTAAATGGCCAATTTGAATGTGGCAGGACTATATATTATAGATTAACTAGATAAGTAGTGTAGTATTGATTGCAGCTGATTTTACTACATCTTTTTTGGTAATTTGATAATAACATTTCACTCTTTTTTATGACTGATCATGAGGAGTAGTAATAATACTACATTTTGCAATTGAACTAATGTACAACATTTCTTTTTTGGAATGGATATTGCATGTAGCTTATTGTCCTTTTGGCTAGTTCACTGGTTTTCTAAAATCTGTCTGTTTTATTCTGTCCAGAACATTTCTGTCCTGGATTCGCTGTATAAAATACCAATTTTCCCTGTTCATACTACACCTCTGAATACCAACTCTGTTGAGCAAGCAACTACTTCACAACCTAAGGTCTGCTTGAAGTATTTCTTCTTTTTTCGTAATCCTAATTTTGATTGAACTTACAACAACAATTCAACTTCCTTTCTCAGCAAGAAGAAGTTTTCCTATCAACTGAAGCACCTGATATCAAATTTTCCACTAGAGTTAATGCTAAAAGAAGTTTTATACTCATTAGTTCCGCCTCTGGAAATGAAAGAGTCAACCACTTCCAAGGGACTCCAATCCTTATTGGGGATGATTCTCCTATCACTCCTGCTCCTGTGACTAATGAAGACATATTAGCCTCTCATTGTGATGCTAATGTAGGAATTCCAATGAACATGCACTTTGCTGCCCAACAAGGTTACAATTGTTGCTTATTATGTTTTTGTACTTTCTGTGTTTTTCATTTTCTTTTAATATGAGTCTAGGCGACATTCCAGTATTTAGTGTTGAAATTTTTTTCTATCTGTGATATGCAGGCTATTCTACAATGAATAATGCAGAAGCTGGACCTAGCACAGGACCTAATACAATTGAAAAGAAGAACAGAAAAAGAAGAGCAGCTAAACTTCAATCTCCCGATCCAGCCAAGAAACTCAAAATATCTCGAGAAGTGGATATCTTCTTTACCAAATATCTAAGGAAGACTACCTTCCAAGAATAGTTAATTCTCTTATTCCTTTAGTTATTTTATCATTTCTTATTCATTAATTTATTTGAACTTTTTTTAGTCTAGACATCTACCCTAGAAAAATAATTGTAGACATTTTCTCTAATCTCTTAGTGAATAAACATCATCTTTTAACAATCTTTTTAGTAAAATTGTCATATGACTAACTGCAAAAGCACCCTCTCAACAAAATACAAACCGTCCTATGAATTTGAAAAGTGGACAGCTGAGATTCGATTTAAAGATCCCATGACGTAGGCTCAGGAACAAAAACATTTGGTTTGGTGGTGGGGTTTTCGAAAGGAGCGGGTTCGCTAGCTTTTTGCCACAAAGAACTCTTAGAAAGTCTAGCGTGTCTTGGTAGAAAGAGGGTCCGCCAGCTAACATTTTTCCAACTTTTAAATAATTAATGTGGAGGGGTTTTAATTTTTTTAGTAAATAGTTAATTCTCTTACTCCTTTGGTTTTTTTCATTTCTTATTCATTAATTTATGTGAACTTTTTTTAGTCTAGACTTCTACCTAGGGAAAATAAATGTTCTCATTTTTCTAATCTCTTAGCAATTTTATGCACTAAATTAGTTGTAGACATTTTTACTCATTTTTTGTATTATGTAATCGAAGCATTTTTTCTGGATGAACCAAAGGTTCTTGAGATGAAAAACTTTGTAGTTCATATTTTTTTTAGACTAGAAAGGATGTTTTCAAAATTTCTTTTTGACACAGTAGTGTTGCATATGTATTTTTATTATTTGTTAATCTATTTTTTTATGTTCCATTTTTCACCATATGTGTGGGGACCCCGACTCATAAGTCGTGATCACCGAATGCACGTGTACAGTGATCCCAGAGATCAATGCTCACTGAACACACAGAAGCTGAATAACAAGAGACTTACATCCATACATACCATATTACACAAGTAGGACCATTATGGTCAAGTCTTGAGTATAGCATCGCAACGGAAATCTTCGTCGATAACTTGGACCCATGCCATCTGCCTTAGCCCTACAGGCATTCTGACTGGGAAGCGTCCTAGCTCGCATGCTCGTCACCGAAGTATTCTTCTTCATATCATGTTCTCTCATGCCTGGCCAATAAAATAACCAGTGGCAAGCCAATGAGTACTTTTAATGTACTCGCAAGCAACCCAAGGGTGATAACAGAATAATTATGCAAGGCACTACTGCTAATTTGGCATTTGCAGAAAACTAGTTTTTCTCATGCAAGTATGATCAACATTTATCAAGGATATGAATGCGTCTGCAACACGTATCAGGAGGTTACAGACATCAACATCGGGATAGAGTTGTGAACAACTCATACTCAAGCTCATCGTGACTTCCTCACGAATCACGTCAACAGATTCACCATACCGTGTTGTTCATCAGAAACATATGGATGTAGCCTAAGAAGCACCACCCAACTGTCCTTGACCGTAGACACAGCTATTCGAATAGTTTTACACTCTGCAGAGGTTGCACACTTTACCCACAAGATCCGGGGAACTTCTGTGTCATCCACGACCCGCGGTACCTCAAGTACCCGAGGTAAGCACCCGATCACTATCTTTCCCTAGACGACACTAGCAAGGAGTCCACTCGTTGTTCCGTATCCTCCCGATGTACATCATACGAGACTCACTCGAGATCGTAACATCCGAGAGGGGACACAACGGTGTATCCGGTGCCCTGTGAAAACAGTCATGTCCGCCCTACCTGGCACGACCCCGTCCCTTGAGAGCACACCAACAACTCTCCCGTCACTAGTAATGCGGGCTCCAAGCTAGTATCGGCCTAGGTAATCAATAATGCCCTTTCCCATACAAGGGTAGAGTGGTTGCGCATGTAAGGTTGGGACAGTTGACAAATCTTAAATCTAACCCATCTCTGTAAACAACACTTTTATCGAGCCTCGGTACACTACCTCTCCACCAAGTAGTGACCCAGTTTATCATCATCTCCCAGGGGCATTAGTGGCACCCACTGGGCTGTTTGCAAGTATGTTAACCCACACTTGTTTCTTTCCATGCATAACCCTGACCCACTTTGCGTAGCCATCTACTATAGCATATTTCTACAACCCACCAACACAACTCTAAGCAAGGGTAGAGTCATGAACAATGCAAGTATCAATGGAGTATGCAATGGAGGCAAGCCTAGCAAGGTTGCCATTCAAGATATATATCATGCACTCGATGAAACAACGAAAATGCTATTATGATGAAAAAAAATGGTTCATCATGGTCAAAGGGCTGCTTGCCTGGTTCATCAGAGTCTTGAGATCTTCTGGTCCTTCTCCAAGTACTCCGTCTACTTCGGCAACTAACGTCGGAAACAATCACAATAAGCAACACAACAAGGCAAGAATAAATGTGCTCTAAAAATATGAAGTTGACTTTTATTGGATACCTCTGGTCATATGAGGAATGACCAAAGTGATTTCGTTGGAAGTGGATCAATGGATATTTCTAAACATTTTGATATGATGGAATCAAGGGGTTTATGGAATTGCAAGAAGTGTAGAGAAACATATTTTTGAAAAATGAGCAAAGGCACCCATTTAACAAACCATGATTTTAGAAGCATCTAGGAGTTGGTTTCACTGGATTTGGAGTTCAAATGATTTTCGTATGAATTTACAAAGTTGGCTATATATGAAGAAATAGACCATTATTTGAGGTGATGCAGAAAGTATTAGTAAAAATGTTCAAAAACTAAGTTTTGAACTTATAGACATCTAGGATTTTGAATCATGGAATTTGGATCAAAAATGGGCTCTCTGTGATTTTCTAAAGTTTATGACAGAAATGGAAAAGTAAGATTTCATAAACATCTGTGAAGGAAATGTTTCTAGAAAATGTGCAAAATGCACCCTGTGATAGAGAATGAATTTATGAACTAGTAGAAATTTGAATCATCGAATTTGGGCATGAAATGAATGAACTATGGATTTTAGAAACACACTGGAAAATAATAAAAAGAAATATAAGGCATTACCCTTATCCTGCGCACCGGTGAGAGATAGCCGTGGGCCGGCCCAGCTGCTCGGCCGCGCGGCGACAGGTGCAACGTCGAAGGCGTACCGGGGTAATACGCCTTCCCGCACGGGAGGCAACCCCGAGCTGGACCCGTGTCCACTTGCCAGCGTGGCCCGGTGGGTGGAGCCACTGACGAGCGGGGCCCGCCCGCAGGTCATCGTCTTCGTCTTCCTCCCGCGCGCTCGCCTGGCCGAGGGAGCAGAGAGCCCCGACGACGACTGCCGGTGCTACGGAGCACCTCTGGCGACGCTCTGGCTATGGATGAGCTCGGCGTCAAGCGCCGCATCCATTCGTGTATGTCACGGCTGCCGGGGATGGTCGAGGCGACGGCGGCTTGGATGCCGGCGGACGGTAGCGTCGGGCGAGATTAGGCACGGCGCTACGGTGCGTCCTCGGACGAGGGAAAGAGCGTGGGAGCTCCGCCTTGCTCAGGGGAGCCTGCTGGTGGAGAGAGGAGAAGGAGAAGAGCTCGGGCTCGGATGAATTTAGGTGGAGGCCGGCGGCTCGGCTCCGGCCATGGGGAGCGATGGAGGGCTCGGGGAGAGGTTTGGCTTCGTCCTGTGGGTCTCTAAGAGGGAGAGAGGGCGAGTGATGAGGAGAGGAGGGCTCGGGGAGGCCCTTAAATAGGCGGGCGACGGTCCACCGAGGACTCGTGCGCTGATGAGCTTGTTGAAGTCACCACGGGTCACAGGAGCTCATCGCGGTGTGTTTGGGGCGTTCCTGGATTCAGTCCAGAGCTAGAGGAGAGAAGAGAGAGAGTAGGGGGGAGGGGCACCGCGCGTGTGAGCTTGCTCACTGGTGCACTCGGGCGGCTGGCGCGCGTGTGAGCAGGGGCGGGAGGAGGGAGAAGGAGGAGGGGCCGACCGGCTGTCGTGTTAAGGACGTCGAGGAGCATCGTCGGGCGCGCTGGGGAGGCCCGAGGTGGCCGAAGGTGCTTGGCAGGGGGCGGCTACAGTGCGGGAGCGCACTGTAGCGCGCTCTGGAGCACGCCAATTGCATGCCAGGGCATGCCTTTGGCTTGTAGGGCGTGGCCACTTGTGTCTAGGTTGTTTAGGGAGGAGTAAACAAAGGGGAGAGGGCCTTGGATGCCCTGGACAACTAGTAGGAGAGGAGAGAGGTTGAGGGAGAGAGGGAAATGGGCTGTCCAGAGAGAAAAATGGGGTTATACCCCTCCAATAATTGAGCAATGACTAGGGGAGAGTTACTGCAGGTAGGAGAAGACTAGGAGGAGCTGTGGTAAAAAGTTGAGCTCAAGGAGATTAGTGGAAGCGGTCAAAATGGTGTTTTTGGAAAAAGGGCAGAAGGTGTTTGATGATGGTTTGGGCAAGAAAATTAATTCCACATGCCATGAGAATTAACAGGATGGAATGGCACATAGAAGTAGGATGTTCCACCAAGTTTGAGCTCATTTGGGCAAAGTAGCCAATGTAACTTTGGTAAACCCTAGAAATTAACAGAAATGGCTTTACCAAGATTTAGTCATGCAAATCTATTCTCCTTGATGCACCACTTGGTGTAGTGTCATCATTTGAGCTTATGAACATGTCCACAAAAGTTGAGATCAAAAGGAGAAAGTTGCCAATGTAGAGTAGTTCAAATTTGGTTCTGAACAGGAAGGGTTTTGGGGCACTTTGAGCAAGATAACATTCTCTCCAACTTGAGGCATTTGGTCTAGATGAATAATTAGACCATTTGAGCATGTTCACAAGGTTTGAGAACATTTGGACATGTTTGGCAATGTAAAGTTTCTCAAACTTCAAAATGGACAGAAATGGTTTTGAGGAGATCTCATGGGGTTATACTATTCTCCATGACATGATACTTGGCAAGATCATCAAACATGTCATATGTGACATGATAGAATTTTCTTGGAATTTTTGGGGAATATTTCCTTTGTAAATATTTCAAAAGCTTGAAATATCCAGAAAGGGTTTTTGAGGGATTTGACCAATATTTTGAACATGACCATGTGTTGAAACTCTTATATATGGGAAATATATGCCGCCTGAGTTTCCCTGATTTTTGTCAAATATTTTTGAAACAATAAAATAATTTTTCCCTATTAAAGACCATTTCTGGCCTTAAGAAAAATCTTTTAAATAAAATAGGAAAATAACTTTTAAAATTATATTTTTTGTGGTTTCTGGGAATCCTATATCTAATAGGTTTCAAATATACCTTTTGAATGATTTTTCACACCTCAAATCAAGTACTTGCAGTGCAAATCTCAATTCAAGGGTTTTTGGAAAACTAATTTTAGAAAATACTTTTTGGCCAAATTATTTTTGTAAGAAATTATTTTTATGTCCTATACACATGGCATGATCATTGGTTCAAGAGTTTGGAGCAAGGAGATGAAGTATAGGAGTTGGAGAATTTATTTGATTTTTAGAGCACTTGCAAACAACAGACAAAAATCCAAACAAGGCAAGGTCCAAAACACTCAAAAGTTTTTGTCAAACCACATTTTATCATGATTTATTAGCTTAAGAGTTGTGGCATGAAAATCAGGGTGTGACAGACCTACCCCCCTTACAAGAATCTCGTCCCCGAGATTCCCAGACTAGGCGCGGAAAGGAAGTACGGAAACTTGGATTTGGGGTAGTCTTCACGTCCTCATACTGCTTCTGCTTCCGTTTGGTGCTCCATTGAACTTAAAGTACTTGTTGGTGTGTCTTCGTGTATGACGTTCTTCTTGATCCAGGTTTCTAATGGGTAGCTCGTGATAGGTCAGATTGGGCTGGAGGTCGATGGCTCGTGGTCGATGTCCTTGTAGAGACCGGGCTAGTTGGGAAGTTGGAAATGTTTCTGGAGTGGTGTCGTGTGGAAAAACGTTGTGCACAGTGGGTGACTCAGGTGATAACTCTAGCTGGTAGCCGTCTATTCTTCGTCTTGCAGTGATCTTGGAGAGGGCCGATAAATCTTGGTGTGAGCTTCCCTTTGACATGGAAATGCTTGGTTCCTTTGAGAGAAGTGGTTTGCAGATATGCCTGGTCTTTGATGCGGAGGTATACTTCTTGAAGATGGTGGTTGGTGTAGTTCTTCCTCCTAGACATGACGATCTTCAGATGTTCCTTGACCAGGTGAACGGTTCTTCTTCCGTCTTCGGGTAGGCAAGTAGGTCACCAAATAAAGACGACAACCAACTTGTCCAAGTACTCCATGAAGTTTCTGTTCATGGGGTACATAAAGTGGGCTGAGGCATTGGTGATGGTCACGGTTGAGCATTGGCCAAGGTCTTATCGATCTAGAGCCAAAGCCCAAGGTCAGGATCCGACCATTGTTGTGGCTTGGTAAGGCGTAAGGGTTTCAAGGATCTAGTGTGCGAGAGAACGTTTGCCACCTTATCCTTAAGCACGGTTCCTGAGATGCCAGTTGTTCTATCTAGTCCTTTAAACAAATAGCCTTATACCACCGAAAGCATCAACTCTTGTGCTATATTAGGATGACAATGTGCTTGCTCACTATGTCCACTAGTTCCATAATGATCCTAGTGTTGTGCAAGGTTTACAGAGGCTTAACTGGTTCTCTTGCAATTATGTGGGTTAAGCACATGGTTAAGGACTCGAGCTGGGGTATCTTTTGAAGTCCCGAATGGTCTAGGAATGGGTTTCTAGTCTGGAGGGTTAAATATAACTCTACGGGGTTTCACTTGGTCGAGGAGACAGTAGCAAAAGTCTTCAGTGCTAGTTGGTCGCCGAGGTAGAATCCTTGGTGTATCTTGTCTTGCTGGCCTTCAGTTGAGGAGAGAGATGAGAGGGATAAGTAGAATAAAGGGGGTGCCTAAAGGAGGTTCTATAGTGCAGGTGCACACAAACAAGTGCCAAAAAGGGCCAAACACAAACAACAAAATAAGGCAGGTGATATAGTTGCGTACTTGTTGCCTAGGGCAAAAAGGGCAACTGATATCAAAACACAAACAAATAAAGAAAGCAACACACAATCATGGTTCTATTTGAACCATCATATGGACTCGACTGCGCATAGGGGGTACACGACTCATCCTACCCTAGGGGTTCTCGGATCCAGTAATCGTGCCTTGAGCCTCGTGTAGTCTTCTGAATTTTCCTCAGGTGTTTCTACATCTCTTGTAGTTGTTCGATGAAACGATCCAGGTTGATCCTGAAGATTCTTCAACAACTTCTTGTCTGTTGAAGTGACGGGGTGAATGTGGCTCCTCGTAGCTGGTATTGACTCGGTCTTCTGTTGTCTTCTTAATCCTAACGAACCTGTTTTGTCTTCTAAGGCGTCGATGGTACCAGGTAGGTAATCCTTTATGCAATGACATTATCAAGGCATAGTAGAGGTCCAACATGTCGGTTATGTTGATGACAACATCGACACCAAGAGCGGGGGATGAAGAGAACCGTTTTCCTGCTCACTATAGTGAGGCGGACCAAATGGCGAGGTTCTCATCCACCGGTGGTTGCCGATAAAACAATGGTAAGGACATGATTGCTCTATTAGCGGTGTATATCATGGTCTTGCATGTCTTACACCCTGATCGTCATAGGACAAGGTTGCATCATCCTGGGGCAAATTCAAAAGTGTCACCATCCTCTCGGTCTTCATGTCCTCATTCTTCAAAGGCGTATCTTCGGTTGGCACTGTCTTGCCGTGGTGTCGCCAATCTTGGGTTCAGAAGAGGTGGGTGAGTGTTTGGCAAGGTGTAATCCTTCTAGGCTATCCACGAGGATTACAAGGAATCCCGTCGTCAGGGGCTTGAGGGTGCTAGCGACCGTTTGCAATAGTTTTGAAGGGAATAGATCGATAGGGAAAGTATACCTTAGTTTTCTAAAAACTAAGAAGGGAAGAGAAGTATAGATAGTTCTGAAAACTAGTAAGTTTTGGAAATAGTTTTACCCTAACTAACGACCATGCTAACTAAGGCTTACTACAGTCAGGATGGCTCTGATACCAGCTCTGTGGGGACCCCGACTCATAGGTCGTGATCACCGAATGCACGTGTACAGTGATCCCAGAGATCAATGCTCACTGAACACACAGAAGCTGAATAACAAGAGACTTACATCCATACATACCGTATTACACAAGTAGGACCATTATGGTCAAGTCTTGAGTATAGCATCGCAACGGAAATCTTCGTCCATAACTTGGACCCATGCCATCTGCCTTAACCCTACAGGCATTCTGACTGGGAAGCGTCCTAGCTCGCATGCTCATCACCGAAGTATTCTTCTTCATATCATGTTCTCTCATGCCTGGCCAATAAAATAAAAATTGGCAAGCCAATGAGTACTTTGAATGTACTCGCAAGCAACCCAAGGGTGATAACAGAATAATTATGCAAGGCACTACTGCTAATTTGGCATTTGCGGAAAACTAGTTTTTCTCATGCAAGTATGATCAACATTTATCAAGGGTATGAATGCGTCTGCAACAAGTATCAGGAGGTTATAGACATCAACATCGGGATAGAGTTGTGAACAACTCATACTCAAGCTCATCGTGACTTCCTCACGAATCACGTCAACAGATTCACCATACCGTGTTGTTCATCAGAAACATATGGACGTAGTCTAAGAAGCACCACCCAACTGTCCTTGACCGTAGACACAGCTATTCGAATAGTTTTACACTCTGCAGAGGTTGCACACTTTACCCACAAGATCCGGGGAACTTCCGTGTCATCCACGACCCGCGGTACCTCAAGTACCCGGGGTAAGCACCCGATCACTATCTTTCCCTAGACGACACTAGCAAGGAGTCCACTCGTTGTTCCGTATCCTCCCGATGTACATCATACGAGACTCACTCGAGATCGTAACATCCGAGAGGGGACACAACGGTGTATCCGGTGCCCTGTGAAAACAGTCATGGCCGCCCTACCTGGCACGACCCCGTCCCGAGAGAGCACACCAACAACTCTCCCGTCAATAGTAATGCGGGCTCCAAGCTAGTATCGGCCTAGGTAATCAATAATGCCCTTTCCCATAAAAGGGTAGAGTGGTTGCGCATGTAAGGTTGGGACAGTCGACAAATCTTAAATCTAATCCGTCTCTATAAACAACACTTTTATCGAGCCTCGGTACACTACCTCTCCACCAAGTAGTGACCTAGTTTATCATCATCTCCCAGGGGCATTAGTGGCACCCACTGGGCTGTTTGCAAGTATGTCAACCCACACTTGTTTCTTTCCATGCATAACCCTGACCCACTTTGCGTAGCCATCTACTATAGCATATTTCTACAACCCACCAACACAACTCTAAGCAAGGGTAGAGTCATGAACAATGCAAGTATCAATGGAGTATGCAACGGAGGCAAGCCTAGCAAGGTTGCCATTCAAGATATATATCATGCACTCGATGAAACAACGAAAATGCTATTATGATGAAAAAAAATGGTTCATCATGGTCAAAGGGCTGCTTGCCTGGTTCATCAGAGTCTTGAGATCTTCTGGTCCTTCTCCAGGTACTTCGTCTACTTCGGCAACTAACGTCGGAAACAATCACAATAAGCAACACAACAAGGCAAGAATAAATGTGCTCTAAAAATATGAAGTTGACTTTTATTGGATACCTCTGGTCATATGAGGAATGACCAAAGTGATTTCATTGGAAGTGGATCAATGGATATTTCTAAACATTTTGATATGATGGAATCAAGGGGTTTATGGAATTGCAATAATTGTAGAGAAACATATTTTTGAAAAATGAGCAAAGGCACCCATTTAACAAACCATGATTTTAGAAGCATCTAGGAGTTGGTTTCACTGGATTTGGAGTTCAAATGATTTTCCTATGAATTTACAAAGTTGGCTATATATGAAGAAATAGACCATTATTTGAGGTGATAGAGAAAGTATTAGTAAAAATGTTCAAAAACTAAGTTTTGAACTTATAGACATCTAGGATTTTGAATCATGGAATTTGGATAAAAAATGGTCTCTCTGTGATTTTCTAAAGTTTATGACAGAAATGGAAAAGTAAGATTTCATAAACATTTGTGAAGGAAATGTTTCTGGAAAAATGTGCAAATTGCACCCTGTGATAGAGAATGAATTTATGAACTAGTAGAAATTTGAATCATCGAATTTGGGCATGAAATGAATGAACTATGGATTTTAGAAACTCACTGGAAAAGAATAAAAAGAAATGTAAGGCATTACCCTTATCCTGCGCACCGGTGAGAGATAGCCGTGGGCCGGCCCAGCTGCTCGGCCGCGCGGCGACAGGGGCAATGTCGAAGGCGTACCAGGGTAATACGCCTTCCCGCACGGGAGGCAACCCCGAGCTGGACCCGTGTCCACTTGCCAGCGTGGCCCAGTGGGTGGAGCCACTGACGAGCGGGGCCCGCCCGCAGGTCATCGTCTTCGTCTTCCTCCCGCGCGCTCGCCTGGCCGAGGGAGCAGAGAGCCCCGACGACGACTGCCGGTGCTACGGAGCACCTCCGGCGACGCTCTGGCTATGGATGAGCTCGGCGTCGAGCGCCGCATCCATTCGTGTATGCCACGGCTGCCGGGGATGGTCGAGGCGACAGCGGCTTGGATGCCGGCGGACGGTGGAGTTGGGCGAGATTGGGCACGGTGCTACGGTGCGTCCTCGGACGAGGGAAAGAGCGTGGGAACTCCGCCTTGCTCAGGGGAGCCTGCTGGTGGAGAGAGGAGAGGCAGAAGAGCTCGGGCTCAGCTGAATTTAGGTGGAGGCCGGCGGCTCGGCTCCGGCCATGGGGAGCGATGGAGGGCTCGGGGAGAGGTTTGGCTTCGTCCCGTGGGTCTCTGGGAGGGAGAGAGGGCGAGTGGTGAGGAGGGGAGGGCTCGGGGAGGCCCTTAAATAGGCGGGCGACGGTCCACCAAGGACTCGTGCGCCGGCGAGCTCGTTGCCGTCACCACGGGTCACAGGAGATCGTCGCGGTGTGTCTGGGGTGTTCCTGGATTCGGTCCAGAGCTAGGGGAGAGAAGAGAGAGAGCAGGGGGGCAAGGGCACCGCCCGTGTGAGCTTGCTCACTGGTGCACTCGGGCGGCTGGCGCGCGTGCGAGCAGGGGCGGGAGGAGGGAGAAGTAGGAGGGGGCCAACCGACTGTCGTGTTGAGGACACCGAGGAGCATCGTCGGGCGCGCTGGGAAGGCCCGAGGTGGCCGGAGGTGCTTGGCAGGGGGCGGCTATAGTGCGGGAGCGCACTGTAGCGCGCTCCGGTGCACGCCAATTGCATGCCAGGGCATGCCTTTGGCTTGTAGGGCGTGGCCACTTGTGTCTAGGTTGTTTAGGGAGGAGTAAACAAAGGGGAGAGGGCCTTGGATGCCTTGGACAGCCAGTAGGAGAGGAGAGAGGTTGAGGGAGAGAGGGAAATTGGCTGTCGAGAGAGAGAAAATGGGGTTTTACCCCTCCAATAATTGAGCAATGACCAAGGGAGAGTTACTGCAGGTAGGAGAAGACTAGGAGGATCTGTGGTAAAAAGTTGAGCTCAAGGAGATTAGTGGAAGGGGTCAAAATGGTGTTTTTGGAAAAATGGCAGAAGGTGTTTGATGATGGTTTGCGCAAGAAAATTAATTCCACTTGCCATGAGAATTAACAGTATGGAATGGCACATAGAAGTAGGATGTTCCACCAAGTTTGAGCTCATTTGGGCAAAGTAGCCAATGTAACTTTGGTAAACCCTAGAAATCAACAGAAATAGCTTTACCAAGATTTAGTCATGCAAATCTATTCTCCTGGATGCACCACTTGGTGTAGTGTCATCATTTGAGGTTATGAACATGTCCACAAAAGTTGGGATCAAAAGGAGAAAGTTGCCAATGTAGAGTTGTTCAAATTTGGTTCTGAACGGGAAGGGTTTTGGGGCACTTTGAGCAAGATAACATTCTCTCCAACTTGTGCCATTTGGTCTAGATGAATAATTAGACCATTTGAGCATGTTCACAAGGTTTGAGAACATTTGGACATGTTTGGCAATGTAAAGTTTCTCAAACTTCAAAATGGACAGAAATGGTTTTGAGGAGATCTCATGGGGTTATGCAATTCTCCATGACATGATACTTGGCAAGATCATCAAACATGTCATATGTGGCATGATAGAATTTTCTTGGAATTTTTGGGGAATATTTCCTTTGTAAATATTTCAAAAGCTTGAAATATCCAGAAAGGGTTTTTGAGGGATTTGACCAATATTTTGAACATGACCATGTGTTGAAACTCTTATATATGGGAAATATATGCCCCCTTAGTTTCCCTGATTTTTGTCAAATATTTTTGAAACAATAAAATAATTTTTCCCTATTAAAGACCATTTCTGGCCTTAAGAAAAATCTTTTAAATAAAATAGGAAAATAACTTTTAAAATTATATTTTTGTGGTTTCTGGGAATCCTATATCTAATAGGTTTCAAATATACCTTTTGAAAGATTTTTCACACCTCAAATCAAGTACTTGCAGTGCAAATCTCAATTCAAGGGTTTTTGGAAAACTAATTTTAGAAAATACTTTTTGGCCAAATTATTTTTGTAAGAAATTATTTTTATGTCCTATACACATGGCATGATCATTGGTTCAAGAGTTTGGAGCAAGGAGATGAAGTATAGGAGTTGGAGAATTTATTTGATTTTTAGAGCACTTGCAAACAACAGACAAAAATCCAAACAAGGAAAGGTCCAAAACACTCAAAAGTTTTTGTCAAACCACATTTTATCATGATTTATTAGCTTAAGCATTGTGGCATGAAAATCAGGGTGTGACAATATGACAGTAGTTCTGCTTCTTTTATTCTATCTAGCACTCTTTTTGTTGACATTGAGTGTTTCCCTATAAGCTATAAGAATTACTTTAATTCATCTAAAGCGAGGGGTGAGATCGGAGATGAAGTCATGAACTCATTTATTCAAGTTCTTAACTATGAATCAAAGATGTCATCTGAAGCAAAGCCTTATGTCAAGAAGTACTATTTCACCTCATACTTCACTGTGAGTTTTTCTTCTAAACTGCCTTTTTTGCTTCTCTTCTAACTTTTTTTACTTTTTTCACTTACATTGGAACTGAGATTTGTACTAATTTGCACATTGTTGTTCACATGATAAATTGTTGGTCCCCCCTGATTCATTTGATCCAGTTACATGCATACGAGAGTTTGAGAGGATTAATTCAGAAGAAAGCATCTGGAAAAAGACTTGGTAAAAAAATTGCAACTTATTCAATGTTAACCAAGATCTATTCTGTTTCTTTTTATACTAATTTCTGCTTTGTTCTTGTTGAACAGTTATACTTCCCTACTTTAAAATCAAACCACTGGGTTATATTTTCCATCAACTCTCTTTTTGAGAGGTCTCACTTTTTTGATCCTCGTGGCACTATTCCGGGAACTACCCAAGAAGAACTTGTGTACAACCTGGTAAGACAATTTTGAGACATAACATCCTTTGGTTTCAACAGAAAAAATATTTATTCTGCTCTACCACTTCTGATTGTCTTTAATTGTGTTTATACATATAATAATCAACTTTCCAACTACAACATGCTTTGCAAGCTGAGTAAAAAGCCATTCAAGAATGTATTCTCTTTCAAGCTTCAACCTGTAGAACCTTACCCAACAAACTGTCTAATGTAAGTTATTTCTTCTTCTTTGTGTTTGTATATTTATTCAATTTTTTCAACTGCAACTTTATTCAACAAACTTTTCCATACTTATTACTTTCTTCCTCCTACTTGTTGTTATCACATTTGATTCTCATCTCTCAATTTTTTTCACATGTTTTGTATTCACTATGTAGGCATGACTCAGGCCACTATCTGCCTTTATACATGGATAATTTTGAAGGCAAAGCTATGACGAGTTTCAGTGCGGTATATCTTGAAAACTTTTTACCTTATTTTCTTTTTGTATGTGCAAAACTGAATCCAAAACCAAGTATTGAGGTTGTCGGAATGCGCTCTATGTTTTTAGCTTACTAGCAATGTACATAGTCAGAATGTGTTGGGACCTGGAGACATGCGCTATCTTTTTGATTGTGGCACAGTTTGCTGGCTACTTTTGCATGTGCCAAGTCTAAATGCTAGTTCCAATCTAATGCTCTTTTTTTACAAACTACCACTTTGTCTATGTTAATTGCATCCACAGGGTGAAGTGTCAGCTTGTTTGCTATGAATCCTTCTTTCACCCAGAATGTTTTAGGTTTTGTTATGTGTTCCCCAATGTCCTCCCAGTAGTTTTTTCCAGGATGCTCATATGATTAGTCAAGTGCTTTTCTACTATTTTTCTCTCTCTACAGCCTGCTGTAATCAGCCATTTGATCTACTTCTGAAGTACTTTAAGTTGTTTTCTCAAGTTTTGTTCTTCTATCTTATAATCTGTCATTATTCTCTTTATACCCAGGCCAACATTCCGAAGTACAGAATGATTTCTGCATCCAGGCTATTCAAAAGCACTTTGAACAAGCTGAAAGAAGGAGACCTGCCAATACCAAATTGACTCTTTCGCAAGATGCATTTTGCAAACAGTTTTTGAATGTGTAATTGATCGGAAAAAACATGTATATTCGTGTAGGCAACACTTCCAACTGTAATCATATGGTAGTTCATTCACAGTACTAGATGTTTAAACTTATGTTACCGCGAGCTACTCAATATCTATGTTGGATATCTTCTTTTTTTGATATCTACTCTTTTTTCATGAACTATGTAGTTTTTATGATTGCAATCATTGTGCATACTAAGTGTATCTTTTTGTTTTCATAGAAATGATATTATATATTCTTCGCGAACTACATACTATCTACGTTGCAATCATTGTGCATACTAAACGAATGTTCGTTTTGCTAAAACTGGAATTTTTTTTCTATTTTTTTCTCCTTTCCATGTGTTTTAAAGCATTTTGTCATGTCAAATATAAAAAGTTGTCACTGTCTTTTTTTAGCTTGTTTTAGCTTTTCCATGTTTCAAAGTTATACCTTTTTTCAAAGTTATAATTGTTTTTAGTGAACCTAATATGATTGTTAGTGAACTAAAATTTTATTTTTAGTTCACTAAGTTTGAATATAGTTCACTAAAGTTTTTTAAAAATTAGTGAACTATATATTTGAAAAATACTTCAATGAATTCAAATAAAGTTCACCGATATTCAAATTTAGTTCAGTCGATCTCAAGTTTAGTTCACTAACAGTTTTTATTTTTTAGTGAATTATAGTTCATTAAAATAGTTCACTAAGATTCAAGTGTAGCTCATTAAAATTCAATTATAGTTCACTTAATTTCAAAAAGTATTCAAATTTAGTGAACTAGCATTTAAAAAAATAGTGAGCTCCATTTCAAATTCAGTTCACTAATATTCAAATATAGTTTACTGAATTCAGATATAGTTAACTAAGATTCAAATAAAGTTCACCGATATTCGAAAAAATAGTTCACTCGATTTCAATGTAAGTTCACTAATATTCAAATATAGTTTCAAATATAGTTCACTAACATTCAAATAAACTTCACTACAAATTGAAAAACATTTCACTATATCAAATATAAATGAACTATTTTTCAAAAGTGATGAACAATTTTTATTTTTTGATGAAATATAGTTCATTAAAATTGTTCACTAAGCTTCAAGTGTAGCTCATTAAAAATTTATTATAGTTCACTTAATTTCAAAAAATATCCACTCGATCTCAAATTTAGTTCACTACATTCAAAAATAGTTAGTGAATTAAAATATAGGTGAACTAATTTTTTTAACTCAATGAACTATATTCAAACTTAGTGAACTATAATCAAAATTTTAGTTCACTAAAAAATTGAATTTAGTTCACTAAAATTTTGATTTTAGTTCACTAAATTCAAAATATTAGTTCACCAAAAATTCAAAAACAGTTCACTACATTTGAAAATAGTTCATTGAATACAAATATAGTTCACTGATATTCAAGTGTAGTTAACTAAATTCAAAATTTTAGTTCACTAACAGTCAAATATAGTTCATTAAAAATTCAAAAACGGTTCACTACATTAGAAAATAGTTCATTGAATACAAATATACTTCACCGATATTCAAGTGTAGTTCATTGAAATTCGAATTCAAATTTAGTGCACTACATTCGAAAATAATCTAGTGAATGAAAATATAGTTCACTAACATTTTTTAATCTTAGTGAACTATATTCAAACTTAGTGAAATATATTCAAAATTTTACTTCACTAACAGTCAAATAAAGTTCACAAAAAATTCAAAAATAGTTCACTACATTTGAAAATAGTTCATTGAATACAAATATAGTTCATCGATATTCAAGTGCAGTTCATTGAAATTCGAATTCAAATTTAGTTCACTACATTCGAAAATAATTTAGTGAATTAAAATATAGTTCACTAAGATTTTCAAAATCTTAGTGAACTATATTCAAGTGTAGTGAACTAAATTCAAAATTTTAGTCCACTAACAGTCAAAATAGTTCATTAAAAATTCAAAAATAGTTCACTACATTTGAAAATAGGTCACTGAATACAAATATAGTTCACCGATATTCAAGTGTAGTTCATTGAAATTTGAATTCCAATTAAGTTCACTACATTCGAAAATAATTTAGTGAATTAAAATATAGTTCACAAACATTTTTTAATCTTAGTGAACTATATTCAAACTTAGTGAACTAAATTCAAAATTTTAGTTCACTAACAGTCAAATAAAGTTCACTAAAAAACCCAAAACAGTTCACTACATTTGAAAATAGTTCATTGGATACAAATATAGTTCACCGATATTCAAGTGTAGTTCATTGAAATTCGAATTCAAATTTAGTTAACTACATTCGAAAATAATTTAGTGAATTAAAATATAGTTCACTAACATTTTTTTAATCTTAGTGAACTATATTCAAACTTAGTGAACTAAATTCAAAATTTTAGTTCACTAACAGTCAAATAAAGTTTACTAAAATTTCAAAAACAGTTCATTACATTTGAAAATAGTTCGTTGAATACGAATATAAATCACCGATATTCAAGTGTAGTTCATTGAAATTCAAATTCAAATTTAGTTCACAACATTCGAAAATAATTTAGTGAATTAAAATATAGTTCACTAACATTTCTTAATCTTAGTAAACTATATTGAAACTTAGTCAACTAAATTCAAAATTTTAGTTCGCTAATAGTCAAATAAAGTTCACTAAAAATTCAAAATCAGTTCACTACATTTGAAAATAGTTCATTGAATACAAATATAGTTCACCGATATTCCAGTGTAGTTCATTGAAATTCAAATTCAAATTTAGTTCACTACATTCGTAAATGATTTAGTGAATTAAAATATAGTGAACTAGCGTTTTCTAGAATAGTAGTGAACTATATTCAAATGTGCTGAACTAAATTCAATATTTTAGTTACTAACAGTCAAATAAAGTTCACTAAAAATTCAAAAACAGTTCATTACATTTAAAATACTTCATTGAATACAAATATAGTTCACCGATATTCAACTGTAGTTCATTGAAATTCAAATTCAAATTTAGTTCACTACATTCAAAAATAATTTAGTGAATTAAAATATAGTTTGCTAACATTTTCTTTAATATTAGTGAACTAAATAATGTTAGTGAACTTTATTTGAATTCAATGAACTATTTTCAAATGTTAGTGAACTAAAGAAAATTTTGAATTTAGTTCACTAAGTTTGAATATAGTTCACTAAGATTAAAAAATGTTAGAGAACTATATTTTAATGTTAGTGAACTATATATTTCACTAACATTTACTTTAATATTAGTGAACTAAAGAATGTTAGTTAAGTTTATTTGTATTCAATGAACTACCTTCAAATGTTAGTGAACTAAAGAAAATTTTCAATTTAGTTCACTACATTCAAAAACATTCAAATTTTTAGTTCACTAAATTCAAACTTAGTGAACTAAATTCAAAATATTAGTTCACTAATAGTCAAATAAAGTTCACTAAAAATTCGAAAACAGTTCACTACATTTGAAAATAGTTCATTGAATACAAATATAGTTCACCGATATTCAAGTGTAGTTCATTGAAATTCGAATTCAAATTTAGTTCACAACATTCAAAAATAGTATAGTGAATTAAAGTATAGTTCACTAACATTTTCTTTAATATTAGTGAACTATATTCAAATGCGCTGAACTATATTCAAATTTTAGTTCAATAACACTCAAATTGAAATTCACTAAAAATTCAAAAACGGTTAACTACATTTGAATATAGTTCATTGAATACAAATATAGTTGTTCACCGATATTCAAGTGTAGTTCGTTGAAATTCGAATTCAAATTTAGTTCACTACATTCGAAAATAATTTAGTGATTAAAATATAGTTCACTAACATTTTTCAATCTTAGTGAATTATATTCAAACTTAGTAAACTAAATTCAAAATTTTAGTTCACTAACAGTCTAATAAAGTTCACTAAAAAACTCAAAACAGTTCATTACATTTGAAAATAGTTCATTGAATACAAATATAGTTCACCGGTATTCAAGTGTAGTTCATTGAAATTCGAATTCAAATTTAGTTCACTACATTCGCAAATAATTTAGTGAATTAAAATATACTTCACTAACATTTTTTAATCTTAGTGAACTATATTCAAACATAGTGAACTAAATTCAAAATTTGAGTTCACTAACAGTCAAATAAAGTTCACTAAAAATTCAAAAATAGTTCACTACATTTGAAAATAGTTCATTGAATACAAATATAGTTCAATGATATGCAAGTGTAGTTCATTGAAATTCGAATTGAAATTTAGTGCACTACATTCGAAAATAATTTAGTGAATTAAAATATAGTTCACTAACATTTTTTTAATCTTAGTGAACTATATTCAAACTTAGTGAACTAAATTCAAAATTTTAGTTCACTAACAGTCAAATAAAGTTCACTAAAAAAACTCAAAACAGTTCATTACATTTGAAAATAGTTCATTGAATACAAATATAGTTCACCGATATTCAAGTGTAGTTCATTGAAATTCGAATTCAAATTTAGTTCACTACATTCGCAAATAATTTAGTGAATTAAAATATACTTCACTAACATTTTTTAATCTTAGTGAACTATATTCAAACATAGTGAACTAAATTCAAAATTTGAGTTCACTAACAGTCAAATAAAGTTCACTAAAAATTCAAAAATAGTTCACTACATTTGAAAATAGTTCATTGGATACAAATATAGTTCACCGATATGCAAGTGTAGTTCATTGAAATTCGAATTCAAATTTAGTGCACTACATTCGAAAATAATTTAGTGAATTAAAATATAGTTCACTAACATTTTTTAATCTTAGTGAACTATATTCAAACTTAATGAACTAAATTCAAAATTTTAGTTCACTAACAGTCAAATAAAGTTCACTAAAAATTCAAAAGTAGTTCACTACATTTCAAAATAGTTCATTGAATACAAATATAGTTCACCGATATTCAAGTGTAGTTCATTGAAATTCGAATTCAAATTTAGTTCACTACATTTAAAAATAGTATAGTGAATTGAAATATAGTTCACTAACATTTTCTTTAATATTAGTGAACTATATTCAAATGTGCTGAACTAAATTCAAATTTTAGTTCACTAACACTCAAACTGAAATTCACTAAAAATTCAAAAACAACTCACTACATTTGAAAATAGTTCATTGAATACAAATATAGTTCACCGATATTCAAGTGTAGTTCATTGAAATTCGAATTCAAATTTAGTTCACTACAATCAAAAATAATTTAGTGAATTAAAATATAGTGAACTAACATTTTTTTAATCTTAGTGAACTAAATTCAAAATTCTAGTTCACTAACAGTCAAATAAAGTTCACTAAAAATTCAAAAACAGTTCACTACATTTGAAAATAATTCATTGAATACAAATATAGTTCACCGATATTCAAGTGTAGTTCTTTGAAATTCGAATTCCAATTTAGTTCACTACATTCGAAAATAATTTAGTGATTTAAAATATAGTTCACTAAGATTTTTTAATCTTAGTGAACTATATTCAAACTTAGTGAACTAAATTCAAAATTTTAGTTCACTAACACTCAAATAAAGTTCACTAAAAAAACTCAAAACAGTTCACTACATT
This sequence comes from Triticum urartu, assembly GCF_056163025.1. Lineage (NCBI taxonomy): Eukaryota > Viridiplantae > Streptophyta > Magnoliopsida > Poales > Poaceae > Triticum > Triticum urartu. Next base: position 421,003,052 of record NC_141877.1, on the reverse strand, counting down.
TGAAAATAGTTCATTGAATACAAATATAGTTCACCGATATTCAAGTGTACTTTATTGAAATTCGAATTCAAATTTAGTTCACTACATTCGAAAATAATTTAGTGAATTAAAATATAGTTCACTAACATTTTTTAATCTTAGTGAATTAAAATGTAGTTCACTAACAGTCAAATAAAGTTCACTAAAAAATCAAAAAAAGTTCATTACATTTGAAAATAGTTAATTGAATACAAATATAGTTCACCGATATTCAAGTGTAGTTCACTGAAATTCAAATTCCAATTTAGTTCACTACATTCGAAAATAATTTAGTGAACTAAAATATAGTTCACTAACATTTTTTCATTCTGCGGCAGGTGAATGTCGCTGCAGAGTAGACAGATACCAGTGCCCGGACCCCTAAAAGTCGCCTTCCTGTCCACCTCTTCAGAAGTGTCTGCCTTGGACACGATGACATGAGAATTCAAAACATTTTGCGTTGAGATACATGTTTCTGCTAGCTCAACTTGATTAGCGCATGTGTAGCTCAACTTGAGTAGGAAGAAACAATTTAATTTTTCTGTTTCTTCAGGTTTCTAACATTTTTTCGTAACACTATGCTTGCACAGTATATTTTTTTTATATATTCTCATTGATGCATTTTCCAGTCATCCAAGATTGGCACTGTTTCTTACTTGAACGTGGTTCTATTACTTGTTGGGCTTTTTTCAAGATAGAGAAGTTGTCATCTGATATCACTATTGAACAGCTAAAACCCTTGGAAGGTTCTTATTTCTTCCTTTCTATTAGAAAAGTTTATATCATCACTTTTTTTCTTCAACAAAACCAATCTGCATGTATTATTTTTATAAAGAAACATAAAGTTTTTCATAACAAACTAAATGCTGAAACTACGTTTTTACTTTTTCTATGCTAGTGGTAAAAGTCATCTCAAACTATTTTTTTCTTAACTTGAAGTGTTACAAGATTATCTCAGAGCCAGCTTAGCATGAGATATCTGCAAGATAAACAAAGAGATGAATGGATAAATGAGAAGTTCAGCATAACTCAGTTCAAATTTATATCAAATGATCAAAGCTATACAGGTTCTTCTCAACAAGTAACCATTTTTTGGTCAATAATTTCTGTATAATGAACATTCAAATTCGTAGCAAATGATCAAAAATAGTAAGGCGTCTCGAATTTTTTTCCATATTTTTCCAATATCATTTTTCACTTTCATTTTTTAAAACCAGGAAGTAAATTGTATTGCTTGCAAGAAGAAGCGGAACTGGACTCTGTTACATTCAACAAATTTTCTACCAACTCCTATCAACCAAGCTCATCAAAGAGAGCTATCAAGTCACCCAACATTTCACAAGGAGAAGCTACAACATTTGTTCCAATTCAAGAGAACTACCAGTCCAAACTCCCGTCTTTCAACGCTATTACGGATGCTTTCAATTCAGTTCCTGCAAGACAAAACGATAGTTTCTACCATAGCAAACCAAGTTCTTGTGCACTGAACCCCAATACAAACTACCTTAATCTTCCAACTTCTTCACACGGCAAGTCTCCATTCCTATATGGCAACATCAGAAACTGTGAAAACAGCCCATCACAAGCAGCAAACAGATTTGGAACCCCTGTACCAGACCCCTTGATGTATCAATTACTAGAAAATTTCGAAGCTGAATGCTACAGTAAAGACAAGGCAGAAGCAGAAATGAAATTATTTCAGAAGTTCTCTTCAGCCGCAGATGTTCAAAAATCATATATGGTGCCTTCAAAGCAGTTAGTATTCTCAACAACAACACAGGCAGAATTTTTCAAAATGATGAATTCAGTGCTACCACATTTAAATATCAGGTTATCTATTTTTCTTATTAGATATGTTCGGTATTCCATAGATTTTTTAAGTTCATTGAAAAACAGTATATTCCAAATTAACCTATTTTCCTTCTTCTCATGGCAGTGAAAGCATATTCCAAATAGAAGACGTTTGGGTTGACCAAAAAACGTTGACTGTTTCAATGAAACATGGAGGTTGGTTGAATCCACACACACAGTCGACTGCTACTCAAAAATGCTAAACACAAATCAACTCATTAGAGGAAGACAAGGTCTTATACGTAACACTGAGGTTATTTCACATATAGTTGGCAGAGAAGATATGGTATTTTTTTTCAATGCTCTGTTTCTCTATAATACAGTCCAAAATTTATGTCCTCGCAATTCTTTCATATTCTATACTCACACAACTTTGTATATAACTCTCAATTTCTGAATTGTGTTTTGACATGAGAATAATCTGTTTTTTCAAAACAATGCAGGAACTACTCATGCGACCTATGCTAAATCATTCCGATCCTCTTTGTAGAGATATGTTGAGTGAACAAACAGTCGACTTCAGTTTGGAGAATGCTAACTTTGTAATGCCCAAACTTTTTGATTAATGAATCCATTTCTTATACAGTTTTTTTTGCAAAATGCTACTCCCTTTCTATAGCCATGTTCTATGACAAATAAAAACATTTATCTAGACTTTTTAATTTTCACATAGGTACACTTCCCATGCTTTAATGATAAGCAGTGGATTTTCATCACTGCAAACTTATCAACTGGGAGGTTCTTTGATATTATGAATCCTGACGGTTCTGGAAACGACAAGTTCACAACAATCATAAGCACTATAGCATTCAATTTCAAACACCTTTTCGCAAAAACTTATCCCAATTGCAAATCATTCAACATAAAAGACTTCGACTATCGATTCATTCATGTACCAAGGACTCATTTCAGGTACAAGAAAAGCTCATTCATCATTTCATAATTCAACAAACCCAAATACCATACTGTTTAAGCAAATGGGATTGTGTACTTCTAAATCATGTTGTCCATCCATTTACTTTCTTTCAAATAATTTTTTCAGTACCTCTATGAGTTGTTCTAAATACAGCTAAATTTTTACTACTTTCTTTCCATGTCAGGTATGATACACGCATATTCCTACTGCAAATTTTGAAGACATACAGAGGAATGGGAGTTCCGGGATTCTCAACTGTAAGTCCATGTTATACAAATGAGAGATCTGTTTCAAACATCTAAATACATTTCGTTTTGAAACCAAAAAAATAGGGTAAAAAGGTATTTTGACAGGTTTTGAAACTGTTTTTAATAATTAAATTATTTTATACTTTCTTCCAGCACTATTTGAAGGCTTTATGAGAAATTTTCATGTTCGAGATAGCTACATGCCGCAACAGTCAAGTACAACTTCCTATAGTCAAGTCTTTTCTCCAAAACCATGTTAGTTGCTCTATTTTCTTTTTTTAACTGCATTTCATTTCAGAAATTTACAAACAATTTTGAACTCCAACCATATATAAATTCAGAGATCTGACTTCACTTTTCCTTTTTTATGACCCCAAATACAATTATTTAATGAACAGGGGTACCGTCTCTTCAATTAAACCAATTTTTCTTCTACTATTTCATGCTATTTCCCTCGTTCGTATGGAGCCGCCACAACATCAGTAAGCTCCCTCTTCTCATGTTTTGTTGAAACAAGAGTAATTATTGTGCGTAGCAAAATTATTTTTTTATTCCACAAAACTACTGTCTAATCTAACTACTACTTTTTGCATTTCTAACAGATTCAAAGGTTCAAGAATTTCCACACCAAGGATTTTATTGTAGAACTATGTAATATAATTCCTAGAACCAACATTTCCTATGAATATGGATTTTGCCTTTTTACATTTTTAAGTTCTGTCTTGGGATACAAATAACCACTTTTTCAGTTCTCAGAACATGTGATGAAGTTCTCTTCATCCATAACATTAATGTCTTCACTAAATTTCTATCGATGAACTACTATTTATATTTCAAAAAATATTCTCCTGTTGTTCTTCTTTTCACTTTTTTCTTACTTGAAAACTTTGAATCTTTCTAAGTTATCTTCAACACAATTTTTTCTCTAATTTTTCTCATAATTTTTTTGTTTACAAAATACTTTTCATTCTAAATTTTACACACAACAAAACAAACCGAAAAAAACATGAAAGCAGATTTTTTTCCCTTTTTAAACTCATTCTTCCTACCAGATTTAACTAGACGCTAAAATACTCTGTTGAACTACCAGTCATTAAACATTAAACAAGTTCAAATAAACAGTTCACCAGAAATCAGTCATCGAATAGCCAGCGAACCAGTCATCGAAAGAACCAGTCAACGAATAAACAGCGAACCAGTCATCGAACCAGTCGCTAGCTGGGCTCTACTAAATGCAGCCCACAAAAGAACTGTGTAGGTGCCCGAACTCTTAGTCGGCGCTGAAGGCGTCGACGAGGAGTTCTCATGGGGAGAGTCCTAGTAGGACTCCGTTCCTAGTAGGATTCCCCCCCCCCCCCCGCCGCCTTTCCTTCCAACGGAGAGGGGAAAAGGGGAAGGGAGAGGGAGGGAGAAGGAAAGAGGGGGGCCGCACCCCCTCCCCTTGTACAATTCAGATTGGGGCAAGGAGGCGCGCGCCTCCTCCCGTGGCCTGGCTCCTCTCCTCCACTAAGGCCCAATAGGCTCATTAACTTTCCCGGGGGGGTTCCGGTAACCTCCCGGTACACTGAAAAATCCCTGATCTTCTTCAGAACCATTACGGTGTCCGTATATAACCTTCCAATATATCAATCTTTACCTCTTGACCATTTCGAGACTCCTCGTCATTTCCGTGATCTCATCCGGGACTCTGAACAAACTTCGGTCACCAGAACACATAACTCATAATAAATTGTCATCGAATTTAAGCGTGCAGGACCCTACGGGTTTGAGAACTATGCAGACATGACCGAGACACATCTCCGGTCAATAACCAATAGCGGAACGTGGATGCTCATATTGGCTCCTACATATTCTACGAAGATCTTTATCTGTCAAATCACATAACAACATATGTCATTCCCTTTGTCATTGGTATGTTACTTGCCCGAGATTCGATTGTCGGTATCATCATACCTAGTTCAATCTCGTTACCGGCAAGTCTATTTACTCATTCCGTAATGCATCATCTCGCAACTAACTCATTAGTCACATTGCTTGCAAGGCTTATAGTGATGTGCATTACCGAGAGGGCCCAGAGATACCTCTCCGATACTTAGAGTGACAAATCCTAATCTTGATCTATGCCAACTCAACAAACACCATCGGAGACACCTGTAGGGCATCTTTATAATCACCTAGTTATGTTGTGATGTTTGATAGCACACAAAGTGTTCCACCGGTATTCGGGGGTTGCATAATCTCATAGTCAGAGGAATATGTATAAGTCATGAAGAAGCAATAGCAATAAAAATAAACGATCATAATGCTAAGCTAATGGATGGGTCTTGTCCATCGCATCATTCTCTAATGATGTGATCTCGTTGTTCAAATGACAACACATGTCTATGGTCAGGAAACTTAACCATCTTTGATAAACGAGCTAGTTAAGTAGAGGCATGTAGGGATACTCTATGTGTCTATGTATTCACACATGTACTAAGTTTCCAGTTAATACAGTTCTAGCATGAATAATAAACATTTATCATGATATAAGGAAATATAAATAACAAATTTATTGCCTCTAAGGCATATTTCCTTCAATACCATGAGGACTTCTTTGAATGTTTTGATGGCATTCTTCCCACATAAAGCAAACATGCTACATGCATCACTATGTAACATTTCTTCATATAGGATTCAATGCACTTGATGCTCCATAGGAATTTGTCAATTAAAACCAACGCTTAGAGCAAACAAATCTTCATATATATGGACTTCATCCTTGATTCCTTCTAATATCCTTGATGCACCTTCTATGGACACTACCTTCAAATATATCTCAATGAAAACATTAGTCCATAGAGATTGTCATTAATTACCAAAACCACACTTAGGGGCTACATGCCCTTTCAATCTCCCCCATTTTGGTAATTGATGATAATCTCAACAAGAGGGTTTATATAATTAATTTAAAACAAGTATGCAATCTATCCGAGAATAAATCATATACTTGAGGTGGTTTTGATAGCTTCAAATATCACAAAGATAGTTGATGTTATAAAAACTGGTTGTACTAGCATTTAAATGCTAAACAAGAATTTGATGTTAGTAAAACCACACTGTATAGAGCAAACTCCCCCACAATATATGCGCGTGAAAGAACTTGGTGAAGTTTTCTCTATATACACATCCATGCAATAAGCAAACACAACAAATGTAGATATGCATGAGTGATAAGAACCAACCCACTTCTCCTAAACCCTCTAAACTTCTCCCCCATTGGCATCAAATGCCAAAATGGAAGAAATCTATAAGGCCAATATAGTACGATTTCCTCCTTAATTTGTGCATTTCTCAAATGTGAGTGGAATCAAATGCACATACCCATTTATGAATAAATGAAGGAGCTCAAACTATATTTGGGATCCATAGAATGCGACAAGAAGATAAAACATGATAGTCGCACATTCAAAAGATCCGAAGAACATATTTTGGACAAAATATACGGGAAGTATTAAATAGGATCATTATACTAAGAATGGCTCCAAAATAGATCCAAAAACTCATGAGTGCAAAGATATAATAAATACATACAAGCACTCACTACTCATCCTCTTACGGGATCCATCAAAGAATCAAAAAGAGACAATCCCAATGATCGGTAGAAAACAAACAGATATCAAAGAAAGATATGCACTTTCTCATGTGTATAAGTTTCTTATGTGGCAAATAATCATCAAGATGAGCATCCAAAAAGAAACTTGCACACACAAAAAGGTACAAAAGATAAGAACTTGATATCCATGAATGAATCCATTATTATCCAAACTTGATCTTTAGCATAAGAGCTTTGTAACATGGCACAAGGCGCATGGCATAAATTGATCTCATTTGCATAAAAATGAATTACTAAGCATGAGAGACAATACCACAACCAAAAAGAGTGTTTTTGCAAATTTATAAGAGCACTTTGAGGAATTGGTATGCAATAAATTGCTTAATTGGCATATTTGGGATAAGTGAACCATGAGCATGATTTTATAGATCCCCATGATATGCTTCTTATCAAATGGCTCATAGATGCAATAAGGAGGTTTAATCTCTTGCAAGAAACACAAATTCAACAAGTACTAATCATTCCCAGATGCAACATACACAATGTTGACTCTAATTTAAATAAATGCATGAAGTGAGTACTTGTTATCGAGAGAGCATTGATTCAAGCGGCCCTTGATCTAGTACGCGAACATGAGGGACTTGATGTTGTTCTTGGATAGGTACATGATCTCCCATAGCATCTTGCTCTTGTGTTGGAGGTGATGACTTCCCTTGTGGTGGATCCACAAGAGGGGCTCTTACTCCTTCTTCTACATGGGCATGGGGTGTTTCTTGTGGAGGAATATGATCAATCCCCATTGTACTTGTAGCTTGGGAAGGAGCCTCATCACCTACAAAAAACCGAACCAGGTTTTTAATTATCTTCTCCCTCAAAGCAAATAATCAACCAAGCTTAGCTCTAGTAATTTTTCTTGGTGTCTCCACCTTCCTCATGAATAAGCCAAGCATCCAATGCTTCTCCAAAGTACCTAAAACACATTAAGGTACAATTTGGTCCCCAAACTTATTGGGTCTGAAGTAGTTAGACCAACTACAATACATAGGGCAAACTCCACATTAAATATGTGCATATGGATATGAACTCAAAATTCATGCACATCTTTAACCATTAAGGATATTGTGGAGTTTACCCTATATAAAGGATTGATACGTCTCCAACGTATCTATAATTTATGAAGTATTCATGCCAATATATTATCATTCTTGGATGTTTTACAATCAATTTGTAGAAACTTTATATCATTTTTTGGGACTAACCTATTAACCCAGTGCCCAGTGCCAGTTGCTGTTTTTTGCTTGTTTTTTACATCGCAGAAAATCAATATCAAACGGAGTCCAAACACCGCGAAACTTTTTTTGGATTTTTTTGGACCAGAAGGAACCCATTGTGCCAAAGCTACACCTGGGGAGTGCCCCGAGGGGCACAACCCACCAGGGCGTGCCCAGGTGGGTTGTACCCACCTCGGTGGCCTCTCGTGCCCCTTCTTTGCACTATAAATTCCCAAATATTCTGAAAACCCTCGGGGTTAACCTAGGTCAGAAGTTCCACCAATGCAGGGCTCCATAGCCATCGAAGACCAATCTAGACCTGTTCTGGCACCCTGCCGGAGGGGGGAATCATCTCCGGTGGCCATTTTCATCATCCCGGCGACCACCATGATGAGGAGGGAGTAGTCCACCCTCAGGGCTGAGGGTTTGTGCCAGTAGCTATGTGATTTATCTCTCTCTCTCTCGTTATCTATATCATGGGCTTTGTTAATATAGTCGGATCATATGATGTTTCTCCCCTCTATACTCTTGTTGTGATGAATTGAATCTTTACCCTTTGAAATTTTGTCATGTCGGATTGAATACTCAGAGATGAGAACACATGATATATATATTGCGGTATGAATACTTTAGGTGACAATTGGGGTATCTTACTGATTCACTTGATATATGTTATGGCATTCAACCCGCGGTGATATTGGGGTAATCTATGCATAGGGGTTGATGCACGTTTTTATTATCTTTTCTCCGACGGAAACTTTGGGGTCTCCATGTAGTTCTTTGTGTGGATTGAGTATTATGAATATGAATTTTCTTTGGTGTTATTCTAGTACGAACTCTAGGATAGATCGAACGGAAACAATAGCTTTGTGTTATTTTAGTATGAACTCTTGAATAGATCGAGCGGAAAGAATAGCTTTGAGGTGGTTTCATACCCTACAAACAACTCCTATCTTTCGTTCTCCGCTAATATGAACTCGGGGGTGATTCTTCGTTACACTTTGAGGGATAATCATATGATCCAACTATGTTAGCACTGTTGAGAGATTGCACTAGCGAAAGTACGGACCCTAGGCCTTGTTTTTAAGCATTACAACACCACTTTTGTGCCCGTTTACTATTAGTTACCTTGTTGTTTTTATAATTTCAGATTACAAAAACCAATATCTACTCGCCATATTACACTTTTATCACCATCTCTTCGCCGAACTAGTGCACCTATACAATTTGCCATTTTATTGGGTGTTGTGGGAGTCCTGGATTAGGGGGTCTCCGGACAGCCGGACTATATCGATTGGCCGGACTGTTAGATTATGAAGATACAAGATTGAAGACTTCGTCTCGTGTCCGGATGGGACTCTACTTGGCATGGAAGGCAAGCTAGGCAATACGGATATGTGTATCTCCTCCTTTGTAACCGACCTTGTGTAACCCTAACCTCTCCGGTGCCTATATAAACCGGAGGGTTTTAGTCCGTAGGACAATAGACAATCATACCATAGGCTAGCTTCTAGGGTTTAGCCTCTCTGATCTCGTGGTAGATCTACTCTTGTACTACCCATATCATCAATATTAATCAAGCAGGACGTAGGGTTTTACCTCCATCAAGAGGGCCCGAACCTGGGTAAAACATTGTGTCCCCTGCCTCCTGTTACCATCCGGCCTAGACGCACAGTTCGGGACCCCCTACCCGAGATCCGCCGGTTTTGACACCGAGATTGGTGCTTTCATTGAGAGTTCCTCTGTGTCATCGCCGTCAGGCTTGATGGCTCCTACTATCATCGATAACGATGCAGTCCAGGGTGAGACTTTTCTCCCCGGACAGATCTTCGTGTTCGGCGGCTTTGCACTGCGGGCCAATTCGCTTGGCCATCTAGAGCAGATCGAAAGTTGCGCCCCTGGCCACCAGGTCAGGTTTGGAAGCTTAAACTACACGACCGATGTCCGTGGAGACTTGATCTTTGATGGATTCGAGCCTCTACCTTGTGCATCACGCGGTCATGATGAGTATGATTTAGCTCTACCATCGGACAGTGTTCAGGAGATCGCACCGGCAGCCGCTCCGACCCTTAATTCGGAGCCAGTTGTGCCTTCCGCAGACGGGTGGATGGACCCCGCCACGGAGGCCTTACCATCAGCGGCGATCAAGCCAAACATCGAACTTACCTTGCACGAGAGCCGTGTTGATAAACTGTCGGATCCTTCTCCGGCCACGGACTCCGAACCGCCTGCGCCCGTTCCTATCGAATCTGATTGGGCGCTGATCATGGAGTTTACCTCCGCGGATATTTTTCAGCACTCGCCCTTTGGTGACATCCTGAACTCGTTAAGGCCTCTCTCCTTATCAGGAGGATCCGGGCCGAACTATGTCCGGCAGGAGAAGGATGCGGATGACGAAGAAATTCGCGACCCACCCACCACCCACTTACTAGCCACTGTCGATGACTTAACCGACATGCTCGACTTCGACTCCGAAGACATCGACAGTATGGACGATGATGCGAGAGACAAAGAGGAACCACTGCCTACAGGGCACTGGACGTCCACCTCATCACATGACGTATACATGGTGGACACACCAAAGGAAAACGACGACGAGGAACGGAAGGACGCAACGAAGGGTTGTCCCCTCGAGAAGCAGTCAAAGCGGCGGCGTAAGCGTCGCCCCAAATCCCGCCTCGACAGAAATAATGATCATACAGACCCAGCGTTAGAGCAGGGGGAACCACTGCCGGACCATGGCAACGCGGAGAATCAAACCGAACAAACCAACTCTGTCAAGGATAATAGTTTGGAGGACATAACACCAGACAGACACCCGGAGCAACAAAATGCCCATCAAAGGCTTGTTGCCACCGCGAGGAGTATTAAAAGGCAGAAGCAAAGTCTCAAGGCGGCGCAAGACACACTCCAAATCAGATGGAGTAAAGTACTCAACACAATAGCAAAGTATGGCGGTAATCGCCTCACCAAGAGCTACCCGAAGCGGAAGTTGCTACCTGAATTCGATGAGGAGGCCTTAGATCCCCCGCAACAAAAAATTAAAAATGGCCACCCGGCCGGATAGACGACCTCACGGCCAACATGGAGCGGCAAGCAATGCCGCACAGAAGCCAATACGCGATCCACGCAAGTGCTCGCATCAAAAGGACGGAGCAACTAGATCCATCTATGGACCGCGCAAGCGCGCTCCAGCACACGATGCAACACACCAAACATCAGAACACCACGGCACGCCCAGATACAGGGGCGCCGCACACCCCCTATGTGAAGGAAATATGCCCTAGAGGTAATAATAAAGTTATTATTTATTTCCTTATATCATGATAAATGTTTATTATTCATGCTAGAATTGTATTAACCGAAAACATAATACATGTGTGAATACATAGACAAACAGTATGTCACTAGTATGCCTCTACTTGACTAGCTCGTTGAATCAAAGATGGTTAAGTTTCCTTGCCATAGACATGAGTTGTCATTTGATTAACGGGATCACATCATTAGGAGAATGATGTGATTGACTTTACCCATTCCGTTAGCATAGCACTTGATCGTTTAGTTTGTTGCTATTGCTTTCTTCATGGCTTATACATGTTCCTATGACTATGAGATTATGCAACTCCTGTTTACCAGAGGAACACTTTATGTGCTACCAAACGTCACAACATAACTGGGTGATTATAAAGGTGCTCTACAGGTGTCTCCGAAGGTACTTGTTGGGTTGGCGTATTTCGAGATTAGGATTTGTCACTCCGATATTCGGAGAGGTATCTCTGGGCCCTCTCGGTAATGCACATCACCTAAAGCCTTGCAAGCATTGCAACTAATGAGTTAGTTGCGATATGATGTATTACAGAACGAGTGAAGAGACTTGCCGGTAACGAGATTGAACTAGGTATGGAGATACCGACGATCGAATCTCGGGCAAGTAACATACCGATGACAAAGGGAACAACGTATGTTGTTATGTGGTTTGACCGATAAAGATCTTCGTAGAATATGTGGGAGCCAATATGAGCATCCAGGTTCCGCTATTGGTTATTGATCGGAGACGTGTCTCGGTCATGTCTACATTGTTCTCGAACCCGTAGGATCCGCACGCTTAAGGTTTCGATGACAGTTATATTATGAGTTTATGAGTTTTGATGTACCGAAGGAGTTCGGAGTCCGGGATGAGATCGGGGACATGACGAGGTGTCTCGAAATGGTCGAGACGTAAAGATCGATATATTGGACGACTATATTCGGATATCGGAAAGGTTCCGAGTGATTCGGGTATTTTTCGGAGTACCGGAGAGTTACGGGAATTCGCCGGGGAGTATATGGGCCTTATTGGGCCATACGGGAATAGAGGAGAGAGGCCAAAAGGAAGGAGGCGTGCGCCCCCCCTCTGGTCCGAATTGGACAAGGGGTGCATCCCCCTTTTCCTTGTTCCTCTCCCCCTCTTTCCTTCTCTCCTACTCCAACAAGGGAAGGAGGAGTCCTACTCCCGGTGGGAGTAGGACTCCCCCCTTGGCGCGCCCTCCTCCTAGGCCGGCCGCCTCCCCCCTTGCTCCTTTATATACGGGGGCAGGGGCACCCCAGAGACACAACAATTGATCCCTTGGATCTCTTAGCCGTGTGCGGTGCCCCCCTCCACCATAATCCTCGATAATATTGTAGCAGTGCTTAGGCGAAGCCCTGCGACGGTAGAACATCAAGATCGTCACCATGTCGTCGTGCTGACGGAACTCTTCCCCGACATTCTGTTGGATCGGAGTCCGGGGATCGTCATCAAGCTGAAGATGTGCTAGAACTCGGAGGTGCCATAGTTTCGGTGCTTGATCGGTCGGGCCGTGAAGACGTACGACTACATCAACTGCGTTGTGCTAACGCTTCCGCTTTCGGTCTACAAGGGTACGTAGACAACACTCTCCTCTCTCGTTGCTATGCATCACCATGATCTTGCGTGTGCGTAGGAATTTTTTTTGAAATTACTACGTTCCCCAACAGTGGCATCCGAGCCAGGTTTTATGCGTTGATGTAATATGCACGAGTAGAACACAAGTGAGTTGTGGGCGATATAAGTCATACTGCTTACCAACATGTCACACTTTGCTTCGGCGGTATTGTTGGATCAAGCGGCCCAGACCGACATTACGTGTACGCTTACGCGAGACTGGTTTTACCGCCGTGCTATGCACATAGGTGACTAGCGGGTGTCAGTTTCTCCAACTTTAGTTGAATCGAGTGTGGCTACGCCCGGTCCTTGCGAAGGTTAAAACAGCACCAACTTGACAAACTATCGTTGTGGTTTTGATGCGTAGGTAAGAACGGTTCTTGCTCAGCCCGTAGCAGCCACGTAAAACTTGCAACAACAAAGTAGAGGACATCTAACTTGTTTTTGCAGGGCATGTTGTGATGTGATATGGTCAAGACGTGATGAGATATAAGTTGTTGTATGAGATGATCATGTTTTGTTGAAGTTATCGGCAACAGGCAAAAGCCTTATGGTTATCTCTCTATTGCATAAGATGCAAGCGCCAAATAATTGCTTTACTTTATCGCTATGCGATAGCAATAGTTGCAAGAGCAATTGTTGGCGAGACAACCATGTGACGACACATTGATATAGATCAAGATGATGGAGATCATGGTGTCATGCCGGTGACGATGGAGATCATGACGATGCTTTGGAGATGGAGATCAAAGGCACAAGATGATGATGGCCATATCATGTCACATATTTTGATTGCATGTGATGTTTATCTTTTATACATCTTATTTTGCTTAGTTTGACGGTAGCTTTATAAGATGATCTCTCACTAATTATCAAGGTACAAGTGTTCTCCCTGAGTATGCACCATTGCGAAAGTTCTTCGTGCTGAGACACCACGTGATGACCGGGTGTGATAGGCTCTACGTTCAAATACAACGGGTGCAAACAGTTGCACATGCGGAATACTCAGGTTAAACTTGACGAGCCTAGCATATAACAGATATGGCCTCGGAACACAGAGATCGAAAGGTCGAGCGTGAATCATATAGTAGATATGATCAACATAGTGATGTTCACCATTGAAACTACTCCATCTCACTTGATGATCGGACATGGTTTAGTTGATATGGATCACATGATCACTTAGAAGATTAGAGGGATGTCTGTCTAAGTGGGAGTTCTTAAGTAATATGATTAATTGAACTTTAATTTATCATGAACTTAGTCTTGGTAGTATTAGCATATCTATGTTGTAGATCAATAGCTCGCGATGTTGCTCCCAGTTTATTGTGTTCCTAGAGAAAAATTATGTTGAAAAATGTTAGTAGCAATGATGCAGATTGGATCTGTGATATGAGGATTATCCTCATTGCTGCACAGAAGAATTATGTCCTTAATGCACCGCTAGGTAACAGACCTATTGCAGGAGCAGATGCAGACATTATGAATGTTTGGCTAGCTCAATATGATGACTACTTGATAGTTTAGTGCACCATGCTTAACGGCTTAGAATCGGGACTTCAAAACATTTTGAACGTCATGGACCATATGAGATGTTCCAGGAGTTGAAGTTAATATTTCAAGCAAATACCCGAGTTAAGAGATATGAAGTCTCCAACAAGTTCTATAGCTAAAAAGAGGGAGGAGAATAGCTCAAGCAGTGAGCATATGCTCAGATTGTCTGGGTATTACAATCACTTGAATCAAGTGGGAGTTAATCTTCCAGATAAGATAGTGATTGACAGAATTCTCTAGTCACAATCACCAAGTTAGTAGAACTTTGTGATGAACTATAGTATGCAAGGGATGACGAAAACGATTCCCGAGCTTTTCATTATGATGAAATCAATGAAGGTAGAAGTCAATAAAGAGCATCAAGTGTTGATGGTAGACAAGACCACTAGTTTCAAGAAAAGGGCAAAGGGAAGAAGGGGAACTTCAAGAAGAACGGCAAGCAAGTTGCTGCTCAAGTGAAGAAGCCCAAGTCTGGTCCTAAGCCTGAGACTAAGTGCTTCTACTACAAAGGGATTGGTCACTGGAAGCGGAACTGCCCCAAGTTTTGGCGGATAAGAAGGACGGCAAAGTGAACAAAGGTATATTTGATATAGAGATTATTGATGTGTATTTTACTAGTGTTCGTAGAAACCCCTCGGTATTTGATACTGGTTCAGTTGCTAAGAGTAGTAACTCGAAACGGGAGTTGCAGAATGAACAGAGACTAGTTAAGGGTGAAGTGACGATGTGTGTTGGAAGTGGTTCCAAGATTGATATGATCATCATCGCACACTCCCTATACTTTCGGGATTAGTGTTGAACCTAAATAAGTGTTATTTAGTGTTTTCATTGAGCATGAATATGATTTGATCATGTTTATTGCAATACGGTTATTCATTTAAGTAAGAGAATAAATTGTTGTTCTGTTTACATATATGGTTACACACCCAATGAAAATGGTTCGTTGGATCTCGATCGTAGTGATACACATATTCATAATATTGAAACCAAAAGATGCAAAGTTAATAATGATAGTGCAACTTATTTGTGGCACTACCGTTTAGGTCATATTAGTGTAAAGCGCATGAAAAAAAAACATGCTGATGGGCTTTTGGAATCACTTGATTATGAATCAGTTGATGCTCGCGAACCATGCCTCATGGGCAAGATGACTAAGACTCCGTTCTCCAGAACAATGCAGCAAGCAACAGATTTGTTGGAAATCATGCATACTGATGTATGTGGTCCGATGAATATTGAAGCTCGCGGCAGGTATCATTATTTTCTGATCTTCATAGATGATTTGAGCAGATATGAGTATATCTACTTGATGAAACACAAGTCTGAAACATTTGATAAGTTCAAAGAATTTTAGAGTGAAGTGGAGAATCATCGTAACAAAATAAAAGTTTCTACGATATGATCGCAGAAGTAAAATATTTGAGTTATGAGTTTGGCCTTCAGTTAAAACAATGTGAAATAGTTTCCCTACTCACGCCACCTGGAACACCATAGTGTAATGGTGTGTCAGAACGTCGTAACCGTGCTTTATTAGATATGGTGTGATCTATGACGTCTCTTACTGATTTACCGCTATTGTTTTGGGGTTATGCATTAGAGACAGCTACATTCACATTAAATAGGGCACCATCTAAATCCGTTGAGACGACACCGTATGAACTATGGTTTGGCAAGAAGACTAAGATGTCATTTCTTAAAGTTTGAGGTTGCAATGCTTATGTGAAAAAGTTTCAACCTGATAAGCTCAAACCCAAATCGGAGAAGTGCATCTTCATAGGATACCCAAAAGAAAATGTCGGGTACACCTTCTATCACAGATCCGAAGGCAAGATATTCGTTGCTGAGAATGGATCCTTTCTAGAGAAGGAGTTTCTCTCGGAAGAAGTGAGTGGGAGGAAAGTAGAACTTGACGAGGTAACTGTACCTGCTCCCTTATTGGAAAGTAGTTCATCAAAGAAATATGTTCTTGTGACTACTACACCAATTAGTGAGGAAGCTAATGATGTTGATCATGTAACTTCTGATCAAGTTGCTACCGAACCTCGTATGTAAACCAGAGTGAGATCTGCACCAGAGTGGTACGGTAATCCTGTTCTGGAAGACATGTTACTTGACCATGACGAGCCTACGAACTATGAGGAATCGATGATGAGCCCAGATTCTACGAAATGGCTTGAAGCCGTGAAATCTGAGATGAGATCCATGTATGAGAAAAAAGTATGGACTTTGATTGACTTGCCCAATAGTCGGCGAGCCATTGAGATTAAATGGATCTTCAAGAGGAAGATGGACGCTGATAGTAGTGTTACTATCTACAAAGCTAGAATTGTCGCAAAAAGGTTTTCGACAAGTTCAAGGTGTTAACCACGATGAGAATTTCTCACTCATATCTATGCTTAAGTCTGTCCGAATCATGTTAGCAATTGCCGCATTTTATGAAATCTGGCAAATGGATAAACAAAACTGCATTCCTTAATAGGATTTATTAAAGAAGAGTTGCATATGATGCAACCAGAAGTTTTTGTCAATCCTAAAGGTACTAACAAAATATGCAAGCTCCAGCGATCCATCTATGGACTGGTGCAAGCATCTCGGAGTTGGAATATACGCTTTGGTAAGTTGATCAAAGCATATAGTTTTATACAGACTTGCGGTGAAGCCTGTATTTACAAGAAAGTGAGTGGGAGCACTACAACATTTCTGAAAAGTATATGTATGACATATTGTTGATCGAAGATGATGTAGAATTATTCTGCAAAGCATAAAGGAATGTTTGAAAGGAGTTTTTTCAAAGAAAGACCTCGGTGAAGCTGCTTACATATTGAGCATCAAGATCTATAGAGATAGATCAAGACACTTGGTAAGTTTCTCAATGAGTACATACCTTGACAAGATTTTCAAGTAGTTCAAAATGGAACAGTCAAAGAAGGAGTTCTTGCCTGTGTTACAAGGTGTGAAGTTGAGCAAGACTCAAAACCCGACCACGGCAGAAGATAGAGAGAGAATGAAAGTCATTCCCTATGCCTCAGCCATAGGTTCTATAAAGTATGCCATGCTGTGTACCAGACCTATTGTATACCCTGCCCTGAGTTTGGCAAAGGAGTACAATAGTGATCTAGGAGTAGATCACTGGACATTGGTCAAAATTATCCTTAGTGGAATAAGGATATGTTTCTCGATTATGGAAGTGACAAAAGGTTCGTCGTAAAGGGTTACGTCGATGCAAATTTTGACACTAATCCAGATGACTCTAAATCTCAATCTGGATACATATTGAAAGTGGGAGCAATTAGCTAGAGTAGCTCTATGCAGAGCATTGTTGACATAGAAATTTGCAAAATACTTACGGATCTGAATGTGGTGGACCCGTTGACTAAAGTTCTCTCACAAGCAAAACATGATCACACCTCAGTACTCTTTGGGTGTTAATCACATAGCGATGTGAACTAGATTATTGACTCTAGTAAACCCTTTGGGTGTTGGTCACATGTCAAAGTGAACTATGGGTGTTAATCACATGGTGATGTGAACTATTGATGTTAAATCACATAGCGATGTGAACTAGATTATTGACTCTAGTGCAAGTGGGAGACTGAAGGAAATATGCCCTAGAGGCAATAATAAAGTTATTATTTATTTCCTTATATCATGATAAATGTTTATTATTCATGCTAGAATTGTATTAACCGGAAACATAATACATGTGTGAATACATAGACAAACAGTATGTCACTAGTATGCCTCTACTTGACTAGCTCGTTGAATCAAAGATGGTTAAGTTTCCTTGCCATAGACATGAGTTGTCATTTGATTAACGAGATCACATCATTAGGAGAATGATGTGATTGACTTGACCCATTCCATTAGCATAGCACTTGATCGTTTAGTTTGTTGCTATTGCTTTCTTCATGACTTATACATGTTCCTATGACTATGAGATTATGCAACTCCCGTTTACCAGAGGAACACTTTGTGTGCTACCAAACGTCACAACGTAACTGGGTGATTATAAAGGTGCTCTACAGGTGTCTCCGAAGGTACTTGTTGGGTTGGCGTATTTCGAGATTAGGATTTGTCACTCCGATTGTCGGAGAGGTATCTCTAGGCCCTCTCGGTAATGCACATCACCTAAAGCCTTGCAAGCATTGCAACTAATGAGTTAGTTGCGAGATGATGTATTATGGAACGAGTAAAGAGACTTGCCGATAACGAGATTGAACTAGGTATTGAGATACCGACGATCGAATCTCGGGTAAGTAACATACCGATGACAAAGGGAACAACGTATGTTGTTATGCGGTTTGACCGATAAAGATCTTCATAGAATATGTGGGAGCCAATATGAGCATCCAGGTTCCACTATTGGTTATTGGCCGGAGACGTGTCTCGGTCATGTCTACATTGTTCTCGAAGCCGTAGGGTCCGCACGCTTAAGGTTTCGATGACAGTTATATTATGAGTTTATGAGTTTTGATGTACCGAAGGAGTTCGGAGTCCCGGATGCGATCGGGGACATGATGAGGAGTCTCGAGATGGTCGAGACGTAAAGATCGATATATTGGACGACTATATTCGGACATCGGAAAGGTTCCGAGTGATTCGGGTATTTTTCGGAGTACCGGAGAGTTACGGGCCTATCACAGCGAAGTCCTGCCACTGGTCGTCTCAAATGATCACTTTTGACCATCGTGATTACTCAGCAAGTATCCGGCGGGCAGGATGGGCTGCCTTGGTATTAGACCCAATAATTGACGGATACCACATTACACGAGTCCTGATGTATGGTGGCAGCAGTTTAAACCTGATATACTAGGATACAATCCGCGAAATGGGGATAGACCCAACGAAAATCCGCCATAGCAACACTACCTTTAAAGGAGTAACGCCAGGCCCGGGGGTTCACTGCACAGGCTCCCTGCTACTAAAAGTTATATTCGGCTTCCGCGATAACTTCCGTAGCGAACATTTAACCTTCCACATTGCTCCGTTCCAAAGTGGTTATCAAGCACTACTTGGACGCGAAGCTTTTGCTTGCTTTAATGCAATACCGCATTACGCTTCCCTCACGCTCAAGATGCCCGGTCCACGTGGCATCATCACAGTGAACGGAAATATTGAGCGATCTTTGCGCGCCGAAAAGAATGCGACTGCCTTAGCAGCCGCACACTAAAAACGGCCTCACCAACTAAAGCATTTGATAGGTCGTCAAGACCACAGACACTGTTAGACGAGTCCGGCACAGCTATATGTAATTCATACCGGATTTAGGGCCACACCCCTATTACAAATACAAGGGGCTCAACGCGCGTAGACAAGTGGAAATTTTTTACCCATTTTTAATTATACTTGGTTTCTTTAAAAAACCACCTTTTTGCACGACAACTTTTTCACCTAAGTTCCTCTCTTTTACAGATGACCATCGTGCTACACCCGTCCAGGATACGGAACAACGGAGACACAGGCGCAGATGTGCAGCAGGGACCCGCTCCAAGGATTCTTTTTAGATTAAGGCCCTGCGTAAACCTTTTTTACTGTCTCTTGTTGATACACATCCCTCGAATTCTCAGCACAATTGAGAAGGATGCTGACGTCTTGGCATGTGGCCACGTCAGAATAATGCACGTACCTGGACACAAGGGGCTTCTTACAAAGGGCACTATTTCGGCCCGGTTTATACCATAAAGACCGAATACCTTAGGGAGTGTTTGGCGTCGCGAGTTTGGCCTTATATGCATCAGCTCCGAATCATTGTCTTTGGTCAAATGTTGGGTTTGCCCAGCTCCTGTGTTTTGGTGCCTCGCGTTCCACTTTATCGGCTAAGGTAGCACCAGGAGAACTACTGCGATTATGCCCTGGTTCATCCGGACGAGCACCTTAGTAGAGAAAGCCGAAAACAGACTGTCATGATACAGCGTGAGACTTGTCAACCACTCGATGACCTATCGGAATGTTAGAATTCCTCCGCCTTAACGAAGGGCCGTTTTCCGGCCAGGCATGTACGCACCCCGAGATCGGGAGAGTGCGGAGCCACCAGGGGCTATCTAGTAGCCCCACTGTCAAACTCCTATGGCTAAGTGAAAGTGTTAAAGCATTATAGTCCGGTTGCCTCGTCCGTTGCGCTATCACCTCCTTAATAGGACCAAGACGTTGGGTTAAGTGTGAACACGCGGTTTTTTGTGAGCACCTCCGCATTATATGCGTGGGGGGTGAAGCCGATGACTGCAATCTTTCAGGTTATATACATATATACATAAACGGCCGCACAGGAGGCATCATATTACTTTTCGGCAAAAGTATAAATACAGCCTTACTATATTTCATAAAAACATTGTGTTTACAATGGGAATACATGTCACTCAAACATAATATTCTTCGAGCACTGGGACTCTATCAAACGAGCACCCTCAAGAACCTCTTCAAAATAGTGCTCGGCAGCTACTCGGCCTATGGCCGAACCTTGCGCCGCAACAGTGGTAGCATCCATCTCCGCCCAGTATGCCTTGACACGGGCAAAGGCCATCCGCGAGCCTTCTATGCAAGCCGACCTCTTCATCACGTTGATGCGCGCACCGCACCAAGGAACTGCTGCACTAAGCTGAAATAGTTGTTCGGCTTCGGCTTCTCCGGACACAAATGATCTACAACGGACCTCATGGTGAGTCTGGACAAAGTTCGGCCCATTCGGCTAGCTGATTAGTCAAGGGAAGCGGACGCTCTGGAGCGTTGAATTGCGACTAGAACAGCTTGTCTACTTCACGATCTGACTGATCTCAGAAGTATTCGACCGCATCGACAGCGCTTGCCGCCAAGTCCATATATGCGTCTACCGAACTCCACAGCCGATCCAGAGGGGCATACCGCGGATCTCCGAACTTCCTCTGCAGCAGAAAGGGCTTCCCAGCCGCAATATCCCCGGCTTCACGCAGCTCCTCCTTCTTCGCCCTCATAGCAGAGCGAGTGTCTTTGGTCGCCATCATGGCCTTCTCAAGGTCCGCTGCCTTCACTCGGTTCTTTTCTTTAAGGAACTTGCAACGGTCGGCAGTGCCTTTTAATTCTACGGCCATCTTGGCCATCTTTTCTTTGCTTTTGCAATGGGCGGCCTTCTCGGCTCTTAACTCTTCGGCCGCCTTCAAAGCAGCCGCGTTACTAACCCTCGCTTGTTCCTTGGCTCGGGAAAGTTCCGCCCGAAGGGTCTCCACGGTGGCAGCTCCGTCTGCAGTCACAACATATTAAAGATACTGGCATCATGTTGCTCTTATTATGTGACATTCACCAGAAAACATTACTTACCCTGTGATTCATCAAGCCGCTTGTTAACAGGCTCGATGTTGGCGTCTGCCGCATCCAGTTGACGCTTTAATTCAGCAAACTCACTAGTCCGGCTAGCCACCGGAGCTTCCACCACCTGCACATAAAGGCAATCTGGTTATTACCTAGGACTATGATCCTCTATTCGCCGCCGTTCTCGACGGCAACCAGAGTCTCAGGGGCTACTATCTACACAGGGCACACCTAACATGTGCGGTACTATCAAATATCATTTCACGTACCTCAAAGCCTGTTAGTAGACTCATAAAGGCTTCATGCAATCCGCTTTCGGCGGACGAAATTCTCTCCATCACCATACCCATTAGCGTACGGTGTTCTTCTAAGATGGCCGCTCGCTCCAACAGCTCCCTCAAAACGTCCGACCGCATACCAGACGGTGCCGGACTCTTTTGTTTGCTCTCTTTGAGAGCCGGACGCTGGGGACTTCGGATGACTATGGGATTATCTTCTGGCCTCACCGGATCCGGAGAGGCCCTCCGTGACGACACTTCGGGGTCGCCCGCGTCTTGAGCGGAGGAGTCCGGGGGAGGCATTTCGCTCTCCATCGTCTCTGGAAGAAGATCCCCTGAAGACGAGCTCAGCTGAGAAGGGCTAAGACCCGAACTGCATGATATATGCGGCGGTTATTATCCTCAGAGGAAAGGAGTATACCTTCACTATTAAAGTATTTTCTGAATCACTTACGACTCGTTGGAGGGTCGATCCCCCCGCGGACTTTGTGCGGCAAGAGCACCCCCCGAGGCAGGACCCTCTGTTGGAGACTTCTTCTCTCGTTTGGAGGCCTCGGCTTCCGGATCCTCAGAAGCAGTCCTCTTCCTCCCCCGGTTATCCTCCTTTATGGAGGCGCTCATTCCTTCAGTTGGAACGGGCAGTGATGGGGGCCCACTTTCGCCCATATTATTACCCCCTGTATCTTCCTTCGAGGGCTCTAGGCAAGGTGCGAGCTCGAGCATCTTCTCCAGCACCGGATTTTCCAAACCCTCAGGGAGGGGGGCCGAACACCGAATCATCTTCGCTTTTGTTAGCCAGTCCTGGTCAAAGAGCGATTTCTCAGAGATGATGTCATGATGAATAAAAGACGGTGTGTTCGGCTAGAGGATTACTTACTTGTTCGGTGGCGCGGTTACTGCTCAGGCCCACGTCCTCGGTAGTATCCGGACACTCTACTTGAGGTCCGAAGAATAACTTGTACATTTCCTCGTGCGTCGGGCCGAGGAAACTTTGAATAGCACGCGTTCCTTCTGGGTTGAACTCCCATAAGCGAAGGGGCCGGCGT
Organism: Triticum urartu; assembly: GCF_056163025.1. Classification (NCBI taxonomy): domain Eukaryota; kingdom Viridiplantae; phylum Streptophyta; class Magnoliopsida; order Poales; family Poaceae; genus Triticum; species Triticum urartu. The sequence continues at coordinate 420,980,052 of NC_141877.1, read as the reverse complement.
TTGCAGGGCTGGACTCGACAAACCAGCATAACTTGCACTACCACAACCAAATTAAAATCTCCCTCGAAGAGATCTTGAATGCGGCTTTGCAGTATAGGCACGTCCTTGGCTGGACCCCTGCTCAGTCCTCTGCTAATCCATGACATCAGTTGTGGTGGGGGGCCCGAGCGGAAAGCGGGGGCAGCCGCCCACTTGGCACTTCTGGGAGCCGTGATGTAAACCACTCCTGTTGCCATAATCCAGACACCTCTGGAAAGGAACCTATCGGCCACGGAGCTCCTGCCAACTTGCTTATTGACGCGCCTCCGCACGCTGCATGTTGCCCCTCGGTCATCTTCGGCTTCACTTCAAAAGTCTGAAACATTTGATAAGTTCAAAGAATTTTAGAGTGAAGTGGAGAATCATCGTAACAAAATAAAAGTTTCTACGATATGATCGCAGAAGTAAAATATTTGAGTTACGAGTTTGGCCTTCAGTTAAAACAATGTGAAATAGTTTCCCTACTCACGCCACCTGGAACACCATAGTGTAATGGTGTGTCAGAACGTCATAACCGTGCTTTATTAGATATGGTGTGATCTATGACGTCTCTTACTGATTTACCACTATTGTTTTGGGGTTATGCATTAGAGATAGCTACATTCACGTTAAATAGGGCACCATCTAAATCTGTTGAGACGACACCGTATGAACTATGGTTTGGCAAGAAGACTAAGCTGTCGTTTCTTAAAGTTTGAGGTTGCAATGCTTATGTGAAAAAGTTTCAACCTGATAAGCTCAAACCCAAATCGGAGAAGTGCATCTTCATAGGATACCCAAAAGAAAATGTTGGGTACACCTTCTATCACAGATCCGAAGGCAAGATATTCGTTGCTGAGAATGGATCCTTTCTAGAGAAGGAGTTTCTCTCGAAAGAAGTGAGTGGGAGGAAAGTAGAACTTGACGAGGTAACTGTACCTGCTCCCTTATTGGAAAGTAGTTCATCACAGAAATATGTTCTTGTGACTACTACACCAGTTAGTGAGGAAGATAATGATGTTGATCATGTAACTTCAGATCAAGTTGCTACCGGACCTCGTATGTAAACCAGAGTGAGATCTGCACCAGAGTGGTACGGTAATCCTATTCTGGAAGTCATGTTACTTGACCATGGTGTCGGTGTACTAGAGTAGGGGTACCCTAGTATCCCGAACTTGTGCACGGGCAGTCGCAGCGTCCCGCGGCAAGGCTTGCCGGGTGACCACCAAGGTCCTCTGTGGTTCCTTTGGAGCCATTCAAGAACAAAGTATCCAAGTCAAAGAGACAAGACCCCGGCAAGAGGAGCTTGCCGGGAAGGCCGACCCAGGCACCTCAAGACCCCGGCAAGAGGAGCTTGCCGGGAAGGCCAACCAAGGCATCTCAAGGAACTTGCCGCGATGCACCTCGTGTCCCGGCAAGGCCCGGTGAGCGACAAGCTCCCGGACGCGGCAAGACAACGACCGCGGCAAGGCGCTTGCCACGGCAAGCCACCACCCCGTGCCCGCGCTCCAGCACATCCACCAACGTGTCGCTCTGGGACCCTTCCAGGCGTGCGTGGCGGGAGGCTGTGCAGCCAGCAGTGCACGGTGGCAAGCGGCGCTGACAAGTTGGCCATCGTGGCGAGTGGTGGCGTCCCTGACGGTCCCTTTTACACTGTTTAGGCGACACAGACGGGCATTTAATACCCTTGTCCCCTGCCGTCAGGGTTAGGTATGATACACTGTAGCAGGTAGCTGTACCTACCGCAGCACCTTTCCATTTTTACCCTTTGCCTCCGTTGCCACCTGTCGGTGACCCCTTGAGCATATAAAAGAAGGCACATGCGCAACGTAGAGGGGGTGGGCTGTTAGCTAGCTCAGAGAACACTCACGCTCGGTCTCGTTAGCTGCTGGTGTGTACTGTAGCACTCCGCGCTCCTGAGCAAGAACTCAATACAAACCACAAAGCAGGAGTAGGGTTTTACGCATCCGTGCGGCCCGAACCTGGGTAAACCGCTCGTGTGCTTCGCCTCGATCCGCTCTTTGCACGATCTCCGCCCCCGCCGAACCGAAAGGGACCCGGTCCGCCGGTCCCATAGGTGCCCGTGGATCAATACCCCGGCATCTGTGGCGCGCCAGGTAGGGGGGCGTCGAGGTTGTGTGAACCAGATCCGGCGTTCACGCGAGCTAGATCTTCATCATCTTCATCGACATGCTGCCAAAGAAGAAGACTTCGGAGGCGGCTGCTCCGTCCGCGCCGAGCCCACCACCGCCGGAGCAAACGGCTGATGGGGCAGGCGCCGGCGGAAGAACGGGCGTCGACGAGGGAGCTCATGGTGCTGCCAGGTCCAAGGACAAGGCTGCGCTGCCCATCGGCGGCGTAGCCGGCTCCCACAACGACCGGGCGCACTCCAAGACCTCAGCGTCCGTACATGCACCGCGCCCATCTCAGGAGGCGCGGGATCAGCAGCGTCATGGTACTCACGGTACCATGCGTTTGCTAGACCAAGATCGAGCTGGTGGATCTCGGAGCGCTCAGGACCACCATGCATGCCAACATGCTGGCGCGAGCGAGACACGGTCGCCTGGACGGGATACTGCTCCTTTTAACGTGGTTAGAAGTCCGAGCATATCCCGCTCCTCGCACCGTTCGCCACCGCCACCCGCCACTGCAGCAGAAGCTTTGGCGCGAGCTCAATTGCTCCTAGACTACCCTCCAACGGCAGACAAGATCGACGACTGGAGGGCTACCATTCAGAGTCTCATCGGCTTCACCAACGGCGACACTCAACGGCAGCCGAGCACGTCGCAGCCGCAGCCAGTCAGCCAGGCACGAGCCGGTGGCGACAAGACCGGTGGGGGTGCAACCACTGTGCACTCTCCGCCCCGAAGGCCAAGATCGCCGACTCGCCGGATTCACCTTGACAGCGACTCCACCGCGTCATCAGATCCGCGAGCTCGTCGCGATCAGCGCCAAGTTCTTCAAGAACGACAACAAGAGGACGCTCGTACTCGCATCGAGCGCTGAAGAGAAGTGCGGCGTCAATCAGACCAGCGCGCTGGGCCCTCTGTCGACATGCATGCGCCAGAGGAACCAGGCGACTTGCCGTACACGGTAGGTTGCCCTGCGTTCACTCGTGAGCTGCGGCAAGTCCAGTGGCCCAGCACGAAGAATTTCAAACCAGATGTACCAGAGAAGTACGACGGCAAGACGCATCTGTCGGAGTTCCTCAGCATCTACACCATCGCGGTGCAGGCTGCCGGGGGGTGGGACGACAAGATCCTTGCCAACTACTTCCCGCTGGTGCTCAAGCCCAACATCAGGTCCTGGCTCATGCACTTGCCGGACAACTCCATATCCTCCTAGGCAGACCTATGCCATCAGTTTGTTGGCGCCTTTACAGGCGGCCACAAACCTCATGGCCAAGAGAGTGACCTTCATCTGCTCGCCCAGAAGGAAGGAGAGCCCCTGTGCAAGTACATTCAGAGGTTCAGCCGTGTACAGTACAACATCCCAGACGTCCACCCCGCCGCGGTCATCAACGCGTTCCATCAGAACATGCATAACCGCAGGATGCGGGAGGAGATGGCGATGTGCAGGATCAGAGACGTCAGTGAGCTGTATGCCCTGGCTGATAAGTGTGCACGTGCTGAGGAAGGGAGGAAACTCCCCGGAGAGAAGACCGGAGCAGAAGGATCTGACAGCGAGGATGCTGCCCCGGCAAAGAGAAACCGGCGGCGGAACAGGAAGAAGAAAGGCAAAGACGTGCTAGTCGTTGAGCAGTCCGGCAACGAAGGTGGCGCCAAGAAAGCCAAAGTTGGTAGCTCCGGCAAGGATATTGCCGCATGCGCCAACTGCCAGGCTGCGGCGGTCGCCGACAAGCAGGACGGCACCGACAAGCAGTACTGCAAGATTCACCGCACCAAGGGCCATGACCTCCAGAGCTGCAAGAAAGTCGAGCAGCTTGTTCAGCAGCAAAAGGCTGAATACGAGCGACGCGACAAGGAGAGGGCCCAAGGAGGTGCTGGAGAATCCGGCAAGAAGCGCGCCGGCCGGGGAGGACGCCGCGGCAAAGCCAAGCAGTGGCAAGGAGACAGACCTCCCCGCGGCCGCGACAAGGATGAAGATGACGACGACGAAGAAGACATGGATGATGTTGAGACCAGTGAGCAGGAGTTCCAAAAAGCCACAGAGGTCTTGTGTGTTGACGGTGGTGCTTCTCTGCATACTTCGCACCGCCAACTCAAGCAGTGGGTGCGGGAAGTCAATGCAGCAGAACCACCCATCGAATCACGCAAGCTTCTGAAATGGCCAGCACGCCTATCATCTTTGATATTGAGGACCACCCTGATCGCACAACTGCGGTCGGGTGCTTGCCGATGTTGGTTTCACCAACTATCCGCAACCTCAAGGTCACCAAGATGCTAGTTGACGGCGGGGCCGGCTTGAACCTCATCTCCTCCGCTGTACTCCAGAAACTCCAGATCCCTGACAGCGAGCTTGAAGAGACCGGCACATTCCAAGGAATCAACCCGGGAAGGAGCAAGCCGAAGGGGAAGGTCACGTTGCCAGTAACATTTGGCAGTGAGCTAAACTTCAGGACTGAGAGGGTCACTTTTGACGTTGCCGATATTCCATTGCCTTACAATGGGATACTTGGCCGTCCAGCACTCGCCAAGTTCATGGCAGCCTCTCACTACGCATACAACATGCTGAAGATGCCAGGCCCGATAAGCGTCATCTCTGTCCCCGGTGACAAGAAGGATGCTCTTATCTGCACCGACAAGATCTACCGGGAAGCAGCAGCCGCAGCAGATCGCGAGTCACTTGCCGCTGAAGCTCCCGAGGGGAAGAAGACCAAGTCCGGCAAGAGTTCTGATGCCCACTCCGGCAAGCGCACCTCTTCGGAGTGCTGCGCTGCCGTCGAGGACGCACCATCGAGCTCCACCGGCAAGTGTAAGAAGACGATGGCAGCTCCGCCAGAGACGAAAAAGGTGTCCGCCAAGGAGGACGGCACTGGTGGTACCTTCACCATCAGTGCCACTCTCGACCCAAAATAGGAAAGTGCGCTCATTGCTTTCCTGCGGGCGAATGTCGACGTGTTTGCGTGGCAACCGTCTGACATCCCCAGTGGTCCCAGGAAAGTAATTGAGCACCACCTTGCCGTTTGTCCTCATGCGCGGCCCGTCAAGCAGAAGGTCAGGAAGCAAGCAGTGGAGCGCCAAGAATTCATCGCAGAAGAGATCAAGAAGTTGGAAGCAGCAGGCCTTGTCAGAGGAGTGCTCCATCTTACGTGGTTGGCCAATCCTGTAGTCGTGCGCAAGGCAAACGGGAAATGGAGACTTTGTATCGATTTTACCGATGTTAACAAAGCTTGTCCCAAAGACCCATTTCCTTTGCCGCACATTGACCAGATTGTTGACTCCACAGCCGGATGTGATTTTCTTTCATTTCTTGACGCATACTCAGGATATCATCAGATCTTCATGGCAGAAGAGGATGAGGAGAAGACCGCATTTATTACTCCATGTGGCACGTACTGTTTCATACGGATGCCTTTCGGATTAAAAAATGCTGGTTCAACATTTGCAAGAGTAGTCCATGTCGCTCTCGAACCACAAATACACAGAAATGTGGAGGCCTACATGGATGACATAGTGGTCAAGATCAAAGACAGAGCAACTCTGATTCAAGATTTAGACGAGACCTTTGCAAATCTGCGCAAGATCAGCCTCAAGCTCAACCCAGAGAAGTGTGTGTTTGGAGTTCCCTCCGGCAAGATTCTCGGGTTCTTCGTGTCTCAGCGGGGAATTGAAGCCAATCCCGACAAGATCAAGGCCATTGAGCAGATTGAAGCACCAAAGCGCGTCAAGGATGTACAAAGACTTGCCGGTTGCGTGGCTGCTCTCAGCAGGTTTATCTCTAGGTCTGCTGAGCGCGCCCTACCATTTTTCAAATTATTGAAAAAGGCAGGTCCAATGAAATGGACTCCGGAAGCGGAGGCTGCGCTGCAAGACTTGAAGAGATACCTATCCTCCCCTCCAATACTTGTCGCACCTAAGCCACAAGAGAAGTTGCTGTTGTATATAGCGGCAACCAATCAAGTGGTTAGTGATGCGTTAGTAGCGGAGAGGGAGGCAGATGACGAGCCAGCAACCACGGCAAGCGCATCCAGCGACAAGCAAGGGGCTTCCTCGACAAGCTCTGGTCCCGACAAAGATGGATCTGCACAGATGCGCGAGGAAATACAGAAGAAAATGGTGCAGCGCCCAGTTTACTTTGTCAGCTCCCTTCTGCAGGGGGCTAGGTCAAGGTACTCTGGCGTGCAGAAATTGCTTTTCGGCCTTCTCATGGCCTCGAGAAAGCTGCGCCATTACTTCCAAGCACATGAGATCATAGTTGTCACTCGCTTTCCGCTGAAGAGGATACTGTAGAATCCAGAAGCGACAGGCAGGATTGTTGAGTGGGCACTGGAACTGTCAAGCTTTGGCCTTAAGTTTGAGAGTACTTCAACTATCCAAAGCAGGGCATTGGCAGAATTCATAGCAGAATGGACGCCAACACCAGATGAAGAAATTCCAGAAACGAGCATCCCCGACAAGGAAGCAGGCAAAGAGTGGCTGATGTACTTTGATGGTGCCTTTTCGCTGCAAGGCGCCGGTGCTGGCGTGCTGCTTGTCTCACCCACCGGAGAGCACCTCAAGTACGTAGTCCAGATGCACTTTCCCAAGGAGCAAGCAACAAACAATACTGCAGAGTATGAAGGCTTGCTTGCCGGTCTCAGGATCGCGGCAGACCTTGGGATCAAGAAGCTCATTGTCAGGGGTGACTCACAGCTTGTCGTCCGCCAAGTGAACAAGAACTATCAGAGTCCGTTGATGGAAGCTTACGTCAACGAAGTGAGAAAGCTAGAAGAGCACTTTGACGGCCTACAAATGGAGCATGTTCCAAGAGCTCAGAACGCCATTGCCGATGGCCTGTCAAAGTGCGCCGCACTTAAATTACCTGTGGAACCAGGGATCTTTGTGCTCAAGCTGACTCAACCGTCCGTAACGCCATCAACTGGACAGAGCAAGAAGAGGAAGTTGATTTCTGGTGACTATTTGCCGGCAGAGCTTCCCGAAGCCGCCGCCAAGAAGGTCCCCAAGATCAACGCCAAGAACGCTGAGGAGCAGTCTGCTCCGGCAAGCCCTAGGGTTTGTTCCGTTGAAGCAGAAGCTCCCGACAAGTTTTGCTCCGGCAAGCTTGCCGGGGAACGTCAAGCTCCGGCAGACCCGCAGGATCTCGCCGTAGAAGCGGATGTTCCCGCAGCAGCAGATTTGCCTTTAGTACTTGTTGTCGAGCCACAAGCTCTAGCATGGGCGCAGCAGATTGTCCGTTTCCTTCATACAGGAGAACTTCCCGAAGAGCGAGAAGAAGCGGAAAGAGTAGCCCGGCAGTCAAGTATGTACCAGTTTGTCGACAAGACACTGTACAGAAGAAGACTCAATGGTGTGAAATTGAAGTGTATTCACCGGGAAGACGGACAAAAGCTGTTGGCAGAGATACATGGAGGCATATGTGGCCACCACATTGGCGCAAGAGCACTTGTCGGCAAAGCATTCCGGCAAGGTTTCTTTTGGCCGACAGCCCTCCAGGATGCAACTGCACAAGTAACCAAGTGTGAAGCGTGCCAGTTCCATTCCAAGCAGATACACCAACCAGCTCAAGCTCTCCAGACGATCCCTTTATCCTGGCCATTTTCGGTCTAGGGGCTCGACATCCTCGGCCCCTTTCCCCGAGCAGTCAAGGGCTTTGACTACTTGTACGTTGCAATCGACAAGTTCACAATGTGGCCGGAAGTGGAACCAGTGAGGAAGGTGACAGCACAGTCAGCAGTCAAGTTCTTCAGGTCGATTGTTTGCCGCTTCGGGATCCCTAACAGGATAATCACCGACAAAGGTACACAATTCATGAGCCGCACCTTCATGCAGTACGTCCAAGATCTTGGCGCCAAGGTCTGCTTCGCTTCTGTTGCTCACCCGAGAAGCAACGGTCAAGCAGAGAGGGCAAATGCTGAAGTGCTGCGCGGGCTCAAGACCAGAACTTTTGACAAGCTGCACAAGTGCGGAAGAAACTGGATCGAGGAGCTGCCGGTGGTTCTTTGGTCGATCAGGACGACGCCAAATCGAGCCACTGGACAGACACCTTTCGCTCTAGTCTATGGAGCAGAGGCAGTTATCCCCACGGAACTCGTATACGGGTCACCTCGAGTGCTCGCTTATGATGAGCTTGAGCAAGAGCAGCTGCGACAAGATGACGCGCTGCTCCTTCAGGAAGACCGTCTTCAGGCTGTTGTGCGAGCTGCTCGCTACCAGCAAGCTTTGCGCCGCTACCATAGCCGCAAAGTTAACGCCAGAAGTCTCGAGGAAGGCGACCTCGTTCTTCGGCGTGTTCAGTCCGCCAAGAATTCCAACAAGTTGACGCCGAAGTGGGAAGGCCCTTACCGGGTGAAACGAGTCACTAGGCCTGGCGCTGTCCGCCTTGAGACCGAAGATGGCATTCCGGTGAGCAACTCCTGGAACATTGAGCATCTTCGTAAGTTTTACCCGTAAGGCGCGGTTGCCGGAACTTGTTTCGGCAACCACCTTTTGTACAAGTCTTGCCGCTGTTGCATGTAATCCTTTGTACAAAGCCGGGCGCAGACCCCGTGCATAAGTAAAGCTCATGTGCTCTGCACATTTTGTCGATTTCATGCTTTCTATTTTTTGGCATATATGATCTGACACTTTGTGCAGCACCTACTCCACGGTAAGCAATAACGAGCCGTAAGGCTCCGTTTCTTTATTTTCTCTTCTTTCTTTTTTCTCAAGGAAAGAAAGGTTCCCTCGCCCACAAGTTTGCCGGGGGGAAAGAAGAAGATAATGGTATGGACCAGGCGTCGTTCAAGAAAGTTTCGCCTTGCCGGGAAGCAAACAACAGAAAAGCTAAGTTGCCAAAGTTTGAGCAATCAGATTTTTTAAATTTTAAGTTATCTCCCTTGAACGACCGCACTTTGTATGGAAAACCTGTGCGCGGAGGAACCAACTCGTAGCTAGTTGCGCCCTTACTTTGTTTCGAGTCCGCTCAACAACTTAAGTGAGCTGCAACTAGTTGCGACAAGGTTTCTTGTCGGTAGCGGCACCGCCAGCAGGCTGCTGACGTCCCGCACTCAGCGCTCGCGGCTCAGGTGCCTGCACCGACAAGTTCCCTAAAAGCGTAGGGCAAAAACCTACAAAGGAAGGAATCAAGTAAAGGGAATAACATTGCAATCATTACCCAGAATAGCGTTATATTACAAAGATAGCTAGTCGCGGCTCTAATAGATTGTTTTCATAACATGGCAAACAGCGACAAGAGAAGAAGAAATGGGCGGCCTAATCTACGCGATCGCCTTCGATCCTCTTGATCCCGCTCACCTTGTCCACAATGGGTGCGACAAGGGCCTTGAGCGCTTCCAGATCAGCATCCGGCGGCAGGGTCCTGAGGACGTTGGTGAGGTTGAGGCCCGGATTGCGGAAGGCCACCTTCATCAACACTTTCTGGAGAGCTCCCGCGCAGATCTTGCGCGACTCGTCGGCCAGCTGCCTTGGGATCTTCTCCCGGAGCCGCTGAAGGGCCGTCGCCACGCCCTTGAAGAACAGGACGAGCTTGGCGCTGGGTTGGAGGTTCTCGTTGGAGGGATACCCGAGATCCTCCATCCCCAGCTGCGCCAACTCCCTGTCAATGTCTGTGGCAGCATTCACAAGACTCTCCGTCCAATGCTCCATAGTTTCCCTGAAGACATTTTGGGTGGCGGCAACACTCTCTAGCAGCGCCTTGTCGGCCTTGATCTCCTCCCTCAAGGCCGCCTCCTGCTTCTTGGCGCTGTCCACCGTCTTGTTCAAAGCGGTCAGCTTCAACTCAAGACCCGTGTTGGAGTCCTTGGCGGCGCTGAGCTCTTTGCTCTTCTCGGCGAGAGCGGCCTCCAGCTACGCCACCTTCGTCTCCAACTCCTTCTTGGCGGCCTCGGCGGCGGCGGCAGCATCCTCCGCTTGCTTGAGGGCTCCGCCAAGTTTCTCCTCACGCGCGGCGAGCTCCTCCTCGTGGGCGTCAAGATTAACCTTCCGTTGTGCCAGCTCGCCCTCCTCCGCGGATAGCTTCATAGCGGCAAGCCGCTGTTGCTCTTCGACTTCGGCCTTCTCGAGGAAGAAGACCTTCTGCGCTTCGGCAAGCTGCTCCCGCTCCTCCGCTAGGGACCGGAGGGCTTCCCGGTGGAAACCCCCGAGCTCTTCCGCGCGCTTCTCGATGTCTGCTCCCGCCTTCGCGACAAGCGCCTCGCGGGATTCCAGCTTGGCTTGCCGCGCGCGGTAGAGCGACAACAGCTTCCGCAGCAGCCGCTCCTCCTCAGGCTCGTTGCTGCTGCTGCTCGGCGCGTCGACCAGCGTCAGCCCCGCGGAGGCAAGCACTTCCCCGTCGAAGATCTCTCCCTCGACCGGCGCCCTGGAGCTTGACGCCCAGGGGAGGTTGATGAAGACGCCTTCGCCGGCCTTCAAGTATACGTCTGGCTGGGGCTCTTCGGAGCCTGGCGCTGCGGCAGCGGCGGACGGGTCGGCGGTTGGTGTAGCGCCTGGCGCTCCTGCGGCCTCAGGGCCGTCAGTGCGATCGCCAGACCCCTCGCCAGTTGCTGCGGCGGCGGCCTTGGCGGCCTCTGCGCCGGCGGGATCGTCAGCACCGGCTGCTTCTTCGATGGTAGCAACGTCGTCGGCGGCAACCTCGGTCTCCATCTGCTCCGCAGCAGATGGGTCTGACAGCCGGAAAAGGGGAGAAGAGTCAAGCAAAATCCAGCAAAAACCCAAGAAGATCAAGAGAAGAAGGACCCAAGGGAAGTTTTGCAGCAAAAGGATTACCTGTGCCAGTTTCTGCAGTCAGGTTCTCCGTCGTCGGAGGGCCGCTGGCGCTGTCCCTTGCCGGAGAACCCTCCCTTGCCGGAGACTTCTCCCTTACCGGAAAGCCCTCCCTTATCGAAGAGTTCTCCCTTGTCGGGGGATTCTCCCTTGGCTCCTGGTGGGGCTGCTCTGCTCCTACACCAATCAACAATCAAATGTCAGCAAAGACAAGTACCCATGCGCGCCTCGCAGCGGAAAGTAAATCATACACTTACGCTGGGGGCTGCTCTGGAGAAAAGTCGCCGGGTCCGGCAAGGTTGTCTCGGGCGCGCCCCCCGCCGTCGTGGTGGGTTCGTCCTCGATGACAATCACCGGGACCTTGGCCCTCTTTGCTGCTCTCTGGGCCAGAGTCCTAAAGAGGAACAAGTTCAGAGAAAAGCAAGTGAGAAACAAGAAAAACAGCAAGAATTGAAGAACTACAAGTACAGCAAGAGAAGCTTACTCTTCTTCTTCTTCCTCGTCGGAGCTGAACACGGAGAAGTCGAAGTCCGGCGCGCGCCCGGCGCGAGGAGGCAGAGGAGAAGCTTCCCTTGGCCGCTTGGCGGGAGCAGTGGCGGTGGTCTGAGACGACCCCGCTCCGGCTGCCGGCGCGGCGTGAGCAGCGGCAGGAACTGAAGCGGTGGTCCGGCTAGACTCCGCTCCAGTTGCCGTCGCAGCATGAGGCGCTCCCGTGGCAACGGTGTTTGCCGCGGTGGAGCGTGTCACGCGGCGTGGCGACTGTTGACCCGCTTGCCGCTCCGCCACGTCACTGGCCTTGCGGAGACGCCTTCTTGTCGGGGATGGAGGCTCTGCTTGCGGCGAGCTGCCCAAAGATGAGGAGGAAGAGGAGTTGATTTCCAACGAGCCGCTCGTGTCCTTGGCGGGCTCGCTCGGCTCGGCGTCACGCCCGGCAAGCTCCTTCTTGCCGGCGGGCTCCCCTCGCTCGGCACGACTTGCCGCTTCTGCTGCATCTGCCTCCTCCACGGTGAATCCAAACTCGCCTGTGGCTGCGGCTGCCGCCGCCTCTTCCAGCCTAGTGGCGATGAGTGCCATCTCCGCATCCGTGGTGTCGCGGGTGAGGCTGTCCTTCTCGTCGGAGCGGATCGGCACTTCCACCAAGTCATCGAAGAACTGCTGCATGACGTCGTCTGCAGGCTCCTGCCAAGTTGGCACAATTCCATGCGAGTCACACAGCGGCATCATTGCACGGATGCGGTCGAGCGTAGAATTGTTGCACAACGGAACGACGCCCCCCGGCAACCTGAACACTTCGGGATGTTGAGGGTCATACTTGAACAGCTCCTGCAGCATCGCGTTGAGCTCCAGAACTGTGAAGTTGAAGTTGAGGCCCGGCCGCAGCCTCATGATATCCGCCGCATTCTTGAACTCCCAAGTGGGCCTCCCCCGTTCCTGTAGGGGGGCGATGCGGCGGCGAAGAAAGTCTGCGCCAACAGCGCCTACAGTGAGCCCGGCAAGCCTGAGGCGTAGGATCCGGGTGACAGCAATCTTCAGCCTGTCGTCTTCCGGGGCCACGTCACTCCAATCGCTGTCGCGCGCCACTGGGGTTTGGCGCCGGGTGGTGAATGGCTGCGGGTTCTCCTCGTCAATCCAGCACCAGTCTGCTCTCCACTCCTCCCACTTGCCGCGGAATTCTCCCTCCAGATAAGTTTCCTTCTTGCCGGCCCTTGAGATCCAGGCGATTCCGCCGGATAGAGGCTCTCCTCTGTCTACTCGGGGTATGAAGAAGTGGCGAAAGAGGGCTACATTGGGGTGGACTCCGACAAAGTTTTCACAGAGAAGTGTGAAAACCGCCATGGTCAGAACGGCATTGGGGGTGAAGTCAAGGAGGTGGAACCCGTAGGTGTTCATGATGTCGCAGAAGAATTCAGAGAAAGGTGGGCAGAGCCCGCAGTAGAAGAACAATGCGAAGAAAGGGTATCCGTTTGGGGCCTTCTTCCAAGCGGCGGCGGGAAGTACCTTCGTGCATGGATGCGCTCGTGTCTCCGCCGACCAGAAGAGGAAGTAGTTCTCCCTCAGCTCCTTCGCGGCGAGCTTGGGGGGGGGGGAAGACAGCCCGCTCCTTCCGCAGTGCCGCAAGCCGCTGCGCCTCGGTCGACTTCACGACCTTCCCCTTGTCGGCTTTTGGAGCCATGGCGGAAGTGGTGGAGGAGGTCGACGGCGTTGGTGGTGCTGGTGGCGATGGGTGGCGGAGCGCTGCTCTTTTTCGGCTCTGGGAAGGCGAGGGAGCGGCGGAGATTTCTGAGATTGGAAGCAGCAACGGGCGAATGGGCGAACTTCCCCTGTTTCCCCTGCTTATAAAGAGGGAGGGGGCGGACGTTCCGCATTTCCGAATAAAGTAACCACCCACGATCTCTCCCACGACGCCGCATTCGACGCGTGCCGTTCGGGGAGGGCGCGGTGGATACGGAGAGAGATACGGCGTAACCTAGGCCGCGCGTGCCCGTGCCCTGTTTTGGGCCTGGCCCAACAGCGCTCGGCACCGTGTATGGCCCAGGCCCGGGGGCTCCTGTCGGTGTACTAGAGTAGGGGTACCCTAGTATCCCGAACTTGTGCACGGGCAGTCGCAGCGTCCCGCGGCAAGGCTTGCCGGGTGACCGCCAAGGTCCTCCGTGGTTCCTTTGGAGCCATTCAAGAACAAAGTATCCAAGTCAAAGAGACAAGACCCCGGCAAGAGGAGCTTGCCAGGAAGGCCGAACCAGGCACCTCAAGACCCCGGCAAGAGGAGCTTGCCGGGAAGGCCAACCAAGGCATCTCAAGGAACTTGCCGCGACGCACCTCGTGTCCCGGCAAGGCCCGGTGAGCGACAAGCTCCCGAACGCGGCAAGACAACGACCGCGGCAAGGCGCTTGCCGCGGCAAGCCACCACCCCGTGCCCGCGCTCCAGCACATCCACCAACGTGTCGCTCTAGGACCCTTCCAGGCGTGCGTGGCGGGAGGCTGTGCAGCCAGCAGTGCGCAGTGGCAAGCGGTGCTGACAAGTTGGCCATCATGGCGAGTGGTGGCGTCCCTGACGGTCCCTTTTACACTGTTTAGGCGACACAGACGGGCATTTAATACCCTTGTCCCCTGCCGTCAGGGTTAGGTATGATACACTGTAGCAGGTAGCTGTACCTACCGCAGCACCTTTCCATTTTTACCCTTTGCCTCCGTTGCCACCTGTCGGTGACCTCTTGAGCATATAAAAGGAGGTCCATGCGCAACGTAGGGGGGTGGGCTATTAGCTAGCTCAGAGAACACTCACGCTCGGTCTCGTTAGCTGCTGGTGTGTACTGTAGCACTCCGCGCTCCCGAGCAAGAACTCAATACAAACCACAAAGCAGGAGTAGGGTTTTACGCATCCGTGCGGCCCGAACTTGGGTAAACCGCTCGTGTGCTTCGCCTCGATCCGCTCTTTGCACGATCTCCGCCCTCGCCGAACCGAAAGGGACCCGGTCCGCCGGTCCCATAGGTGCCTATGGATCAATACCCCGACATCTTTGGCGGCACTTCTGTGAGCCGTGATGTAAAACCACTCCTGTTGCCATAATCCGGACACCTCTGGAAAGGAACCTATCGGCCATGGAGCTCCTGCCAACTTGCTTATTGATGCGCCTCCGCACGCTGCATGTTGCCCCTCGGTCATCTTCGGCTTCACTTCAAAAGTCTTGAGCCACAGGCCGAAGTGAGGGGTAATGCGGAGGAAGGCCTCACACACAACAATAAATGTCGAGATGTGGAGAAAGGATTCCGGATCTAGATCATGGAAATCTATCCCATAATAGAACATCAAACCCCTGACGAAGGGATCCAGAGCGAGGCCTAGGCCTCGGAGGAAGTGTGAGACGAACACGACGTTCTCGCTGGGTTCGGGAGTGGGGACGACCTGCCCTCGAGCAGGCAGCCGATGCGAAACCTCGGCGGTCAGGTATCGGGCCTCCCTCAACTTCTTGATATCCTCTTCCGTAACGAAGGAGGGCATCCATCGGCCTTGAAGGCTGGATCCAGACATGATTGAAGATCCGGAGCACCTGACCTGGGCTTTGGGTGTTAGAACTCGATGCGGGGGAAGGGTTCGATTGAGCACGAAGAGGGAAAAGCGAAAACCTTGTCCCTTTATAAAGAGGGTAAATATCAAGCGTCCTCGCCGTGGCCGTTTGGACTTGCCTATAATCTAGGAGTCCTAGACACGGTTGGGTTACCCATGACCGTATTAATGAGAATCCCGTAATTAGGGGAACACGATCTCTGCTTTGACAAGACGTGTCAAGAAACCGCCTCGCGTTATGTGTTGATAGAATTGCTCATGATGTGGAAAATCTCAAGATGAAATTTTTTGTGCCTAAGGTATATGAATCAATTAAAGCTCTTTATGTTTCTATGGATGAAAGTAAGAAAAGAACAGCTATGCTTAGAGCTAAAAGAGAATTTTTTAGAAAAAGCGTTTTCTAGCGATTTCTTTCACAAAAGCGATGAAGATCTTAAAATGATTGGTGTTTATTCTATTGATTCCTTGTTTAGTAAAGTTAAGATTGATGAAAAGGGGACTAGAGAAGAGTCAACTTTAGGTAGAAGGCGTCCCAATATTTCAGAGGGTGAAAATCTTGTTGAGAAAATTGATGAAAGTGGGTTTGAAGAGGTCAAAACTTTAACTAGTGATGTGCCCACTCTTTTGGGTTACAAAGACTTTAATTATGATAGTTGCTCTTTGATTGATTGTATTTCTTTGTCGCAATCCATGATAAATTCACCCCATGCTTATGAACAAAATAAAGATTTTAATAAACATATTGTTGATGCTATAATGAAAGCTTTTGAAGAAAAGTTGGAATTGGAAGTTTCAATTCCTAGAAAATTGCATGATGAATGGGAACCTACTATCAAAGTCAAGATTAAAAATTATGAGTGTTTTGCTTTGAGTGACTTGGGTGCTAGTGTTTCTACAATTCCGAAATCTTTATGTGATGTTCTTGGTCTTACCGATCTTGAAGAATGTTCTTTGAATTTGCGCTTGGCGAATTCTACTAATAAAAAGCCTACGGGAAGATGTTCTTATTCTTGCAAATAGGAATTATGTTCCCATAGATTTTATTGTTCTTGATATTTATTGCAATCCGTCTTATCCAATTATTCTTGGTAGACCGTTTTTACGCACTATCGGTGTCGTGATTGATATGAAAGAAGGCAATATTAAGTTCCAATTTACTTTGAGTAAGGGTATGGAACACTTCCCTAGAACAAGAATTAGGCCACCATATTAATCAATCATGAGGGCATCTTATGGATCTCGAACCAAAGATGATAAAACTTAGATCCTTGCTTTATGCCTAGCTAAGGGCGTAAAACTATAGCGCTTGTTGGGAGGCAACCCAATGAATAAATTTTATTTTTGATTTTTTCTTTATATTTTGAGTGTTAACACAATTATGCTACTGTTATGATTGTGTTTTTGGTGTTTTAATTAGTGTTTGTGCCAAGTAAAGCCTTTAGGATCTTCTTGGGTGATAGTTGTTTGATCTTGCTGAAAAATAGAAACTTCTGCGCTCACGAAAAAAAATTCATTTTTTACCAGAGAGCGATAAAATACCCATTCCACTTGCATTAGATCAATATACAAATTTCTCAGGTCGTCCTAAGTTTTAAGAAATTTTGGAGTTATAGAAGTATTCGAAATAGTCAGATTTCTACAGACTATTCTGTTTTGACAGATTCTGTTTTATTTGTGTTGTGTGCTTATTTGGATGGCTCTATGGTTTTATTTGATGAGTTTTCTGAAGGAAATATGCCCTAGAGGCAATAATAAAGTTATTATTTATTTCGTTATATCATTATAAATGTTTATTATTCATGCTAGAATTGTATTAACCGGAAACTTAGTACATGTGTGAATACATAGACAAACAGAGTGTCACTAGTACTTGACTAGCTCGTTGAATCAAAGATGGTTAAGTTTCCTAGCCATAGACATGAGTTTTCATTTGATTAACGGGGTCACATCATTATAGAATTATGTGATTGACTTGACCCATTCCGTTAGCTTAGCACGATGATCGCTTAGTTTGTTGCTAGTGCTTTCTTCATGACTTATACATGTTCCTCTGAATATGAGATTATGCAACTCCCGAATACCAGAGGAACACTTTGTGTGCTACCAAACGTCACAACGTGCCTGGGTGATTATAAAGGTGCTCTACAAGTGTCCATGATGGTACTTGTTGAGTTGGCATAGATCGAGATTAGGATTTGTCACTCCGATTGTCGGAGAGGTATCTCTGGGCCCTCTCGGTAATGCACATCACTATAAGCCTTGCAATCAATGTGACTAATGAGTTAGTTGCGGGATGATGCATTACGGAATGAGTAAAGAGACTTTCTGGTAACGAGATTGAACTAGGTATTGAGATACCGACGATCGAATCTCGGGCAAGTAACATACCGATAACAAAGGGAACAACGTATGTTGTTATGCGATTTGACCGGTAAAGATCTTCGTAGAATATGTAGGAACCAATATGAGCATCCAGGTTCCAATATTGGTTATTGACCAGAGATGAGTCTCGGTCATGTCTACATAGTTCTCGAACCCGTAGGGTCCGCACGCTTAACATTCGGTGACGATCGGTAATATGAGTTTATGTGTTTTGATGTACCGAAGATAGTTCGGAGTCCCAGATATGATCACAGATATGACGAGGAGTCTCAAAATGGTTGAGACATAGAGATTGATATATTGGATGACTATGTTTGGACTTCGGAAGGGTTCCGGGCAAGTTCGGACAAATACCGGAGTACCGGGGGTTACTGGAACCCCCTGGGGAGTGTAATTGGCCTATTGGGCCTTAGTGGAGAAGAGGAGGGGCGGCCAGGGCAGGCCGCGTGCCCCCTCTCCCTCTAGTCCGAATTGGACAAGGAGGGGGGCGCCGCCCCCCTTTCCTTCCCCCTCTCTCCTCCTTCCCTCTCTCCTACTCCTACTCTTGGAAGGGTTGGAGTCCTACTCCCAATGGGAGTAGGACTCCCCTTGGGGCGTGCCTAGGAGGGCAGGCCTCTCCCCCTCCTCCACTCCTTTATATACGGGGGAGGGGGCACCCCATGAGCACACAAGTTGATCATTGATATTTAGCCATGTGCGATGCCCCCCTCGACCATAATCCACCTCGGTTATATCGTAGCAGTGCTTAGGCGAAGCCCTGTTCCGGTAGCAACATCATCACCGTCATCACGCCGTCGTGCTGACGAAGCTCTCCCTCGACACTCTACTGGATCGTGAGTTCATGGGACGTCACCGAGCCGAACGTGTGCAGACCGCGGAGGTGTCGTACCTTCGGTGCTAGGATCGGTCGATCGTGAAGACGTATGACTACATCAACCGCATTGTCATAATGCTTCCGCTTACGGTGTATGAGGGTACGTCGACAACACTCTCCCCTCTTGTTGCTATGCATCACCATGATCTTGCGTGTGCATAGGAATTTTTGAAATTACTGTTTTCCCCAACAGTGGCATCCGATCCAGGTTTATGCGTAGATGTTATATGCACGAGTAGAACACAAAGGAGTTGTGGGTGTGGGTATATACACATGGCTTGCCGTCACTAGTTGATTCTTGATTCAGCGGCATTGTTGGATGAAGCGGCCCAGACCGACATTACACGTACGCTTACGAGAGACTGGTTCTATCGACGTGCTTCGCACACATGTGACTAGTGGGTGTCTGTTTCTCCAGCTTTAGTTGAATCGGATTCAATGAACAGGGTTCTTTCTGAAGATCAAAAAGCAATCACTATACCGCGTTGTGGTTTTTGATGCATAGGTAAGAACGGTTATTGCTTAGCCCATAGCAGCCATGTAAAACTTGCAACAACAAAGTAGAGTACGTCTAACTTGTTTTTGCAGGGCTTGTTGTGATGTGATATGGTCAAGACGTGATGAGATATAAGTTGTTGTATGAGATGATCATGTATTGTTGAAGTTATCGGCAACTGGCAAAAGCCTTATGGTTGTCTCTTTATTGCATAAGATGCAAGTGCCAAATAACTGACTTACTTTATCGCTATGCGATAGCAATAGTTGCAAGAGCAATAGTTGGCGAGACGACCATGTGACGACACATTGATAGAGAGCAAGATGATGGAGATCATGGTGTCATGCCGGTGATGATAGAGATCATGACGGTACTTTGGAGATGGAAATCAAAGGCGCAAGATGGTCATGGCCATATCATGTCACATATTTTGATTGCATGTGATGTTTATCCTTTATGCATCTTATATTTTTCTTAGTTCGACAGTAGCATTATAAGATGATCTCTCACTAAATTTCAAGGTATAAGTGTTCTCCCTGAGTATGCACGATTGCGACAGTTCATCGTGCCGAGACACCACGTGATGATTGGGTGTGATAAGCTCTACGTTCACATACAACGGGTGCAAGCCAGTTTTGCACATGCGGAATACTCGGGTTAAACTTGACGAGCCTAGCATATGTAGATATGGCCTCGGAACACTGGAGACCGAAAGGTCGAGCGTGAATCATATAGTAGATATGATCAACATGGTGATGTTCACTGAGGGAGTCCTGGATTAGGGGGTGTTCGGGTAGCCGGACTATACCTTCAGCCGGACTCCTGGACTATGAAGATACAAGATTGAAGACTTCGTCCCATGTCCGGATGGGACTTTCCTTGGCGTGGAAGGCAAGCTTGGCGATGCGGATATTCAAGATCTCCTACCATTGTAACTGACTCTATGTAACCCTAACCCTATCCGGTGTCTATATAAACCGGAGGGTTGTAGTCCGTAGACAATCAACTCCATATGCAATAACCATACCATAGGCTAGCTTCTAGGGTTTAGCCTCCTTGATCTCGTGGTAGATCTACTCTTGTACTACCCATATCATCAATATTAATCAAGCAGGACGTAGGGTTTTACCTCCATCAAGAGGGCCCGAACCTGGGTAAAACATCATGTTCCCTGCCTCCTCTTACCATCCGGCCTAGACGCATAGTTTGGGACCCCCTACCCGAGATCCGCCGGTTTTGACACCGACATTGGTGCTTTCATTGAGAGTTCCTCTGTGTCGTCGCCTTCAGGCCCGATGGCTCCTTCGATCATCAACAACGATGCAGTCCAGGGTGAGACTTTTCTCCCCGGACAGATCTTCGTCTTCGGTGGCTTCGCTCTGCGGGCCAATTCGCTCGGCCACCTTGAGCAGATCGAAAGCTACGCCCCTGGCCATCAGGTCAGGTTTCGAAGCCTAAACTACACGGCTGACATCCGCGGGGACTTGATCTTCGACGGATTCGAGCCACAGCCAAGCACGCCCCACTGTCTCGATGGGCATGATATAGCTCTACCGCCGAACAGCGCTTTGGAGGCCGCACACGCACCGGTTCCGACCATCGATTCGGAGCCTACTGCACCGATCGAGGATCAGTGGTTGGACACTGCCTCAGGGGCTGCGATCTCAGAGGCGATCGAGCCGAACTCCAGCCCCGCACTCTGCACGACCCGTGACTCCGAGGATCCGGACTCCTTCCCGGACTCCGAACCCCCCGAGCCCCTGCCAATCAAATCCGATTGGGCGCCGATAATGGAGTTCACCGCCGCAGACATCTTTCAGCATTCGCCTTTTGGCGACATCCTGAATTCTCTTAAGTCTCTCTCTTTATCAGGAGAGCCCTGGCTGGACTACGGTCAGCGAGGGTGGGATGCGGACGATGAGGAAATTCAAAGCCCACCCACCACCCACTTTGTAGCCACTGTCGACGATCTAACCGACATGCTTGACTTCGGCTCCGAAGACATCGACGGCATGGACGACGATGTAGGAGACGAACAGGAACCAGCACCTGTAGGGCGCTGGAAGGCCACCTCGTCATATGACATATATATGGTGGATACTCCAAAAGATGGAGACGGCGATGGAACAGTGGGGGATGACACCCCCAAGAAACAGCCAAAGCGCCGGCGTCAGCGGCGCCGCTCTAAATCCCGCCAAAGCAAAAACGGTGATTCCGGCACGGGAGATAATACTACCCCGGATAGCACCGAAGAACACCCACCTCAGCAAGATTCGGCACAGGAAGATGGAGAAGCCAGCCCTCATGAGAGAGCGGCAGACTGGGAGGTCGAGGATGATAACTATACGCCTCCCTCCGAAGACGAGGCAAGCCTCGATGACGACGAATTCGTCATACCATCAGACCCCGCCGAACAAGAGCGTTTTAAACGCAGGCTTTTAGCCACGGCAAGCAGCCTCAAGAAAAAGCAGCAACAGCTTAGAGCTGCCCAAGATTTGCTAGCTGACAGATGAAGTCCTTGCAGCCGAAGAGTATGAACTCGAAGGCCCCTCCAAGAGTTACCCGAAGCGCAGGCCGCTACCCCGATCAGAGGAGGAAGCACCTACATCACCACCGCATGACATGGCAGACCGGCCACCTCGCGGCCGCGACAGAGAGGCCTCTCGGCCCTCCACCCAAGCCATGCCCCGACGCCACTCAACTAAGGCACGGGAAAATGCGCCCGACCTGCGAGACATACTGGAGGATAAGGCAAGACAAACAAGATCAATCTACGGATCGCGCAGGCACCCTACGGCACGTGACAATGATCTTCACTCCGGATACAACAAATCCGGCCGGGCCGAACACAATAGACATAGCTCTTCCGAGCTGCGTCGTGATATAGCCCAGTACAGAGGCGCCGCACACCTGCTATGCTTCACGAATGAAGTAATGGATCATAAAATCCCAGAGGGTTTCAAACCCGTAAACATCGAATCATACGATGGCACAACAGATCCGGCGGTATGGATCGAGGATTATCTCCTTCACATCCACATGGCACGCGGCGATGATCTACACGCCATCAAATACCTCCCGCTCAAACTTAAAGGACCGGCCCGGCATTGGCTTAACAGCTTGCCAGCAGACTCAATCAGTTCTTGGGAGGACCTGGAAGCCGCATTCCTCGACAACTTCCAGGGCACTTACGTGCGACCACCGGATGCCGACGACTTAAGCCACATAATCAGTAGCCAGAGGAATCGGCCAGACAATTCTGGACACGGTTCCTAACAAAGAAAAACCAGATAGTCGACTGTCCGGACGCAGAGGCCCTAGCAGCCTTCAAGCATAACATCCGCGATGAGTGGCTTGCCCGGCACCTGGGACAGGAAAAGCCGAAATCCATGGCAGCCCTCACGACACTCATGACCCACTTTTGCGCGGGAGAAGACAGCTGGCTAGCTCGTAGTAACAACTTATCAAAGAACCCTGGTAATTCGGATACCAAGGACAAAAGTGGCAGGACACGTTGGAATAAGCAAAAACGTCGCGTTAATAGCGACAGCAATGAAGACACGACAGTCAATGCCGGATTCAAAGGCTATAAATCCGGTTAGCGGAAAAAGTCATTCAAAAAGAATACTCAGGGCTCGTCCAGTTTGGACCGAATACTCGATCGCCTGTGCCAGATACATGGCACCCCCGAAAGGCCAGCCAATCACACTAACAGGGATTGTTGGGTGTTCAAGCAGGCAGGCAAGTTAAAGGTTGAAAACAGAGACAAGGGGCTGCACAGCGACGACGAGGAGCCCAAGCCGCTGAACAAGAATGGACAGAAGGGCTTTCCCCCACAAGTGCGGACGGTGAACATGATATACGCAACCCACATTCCCAAGCGGGAGCGGAAGCGTGCGCTACGGGACGTATACGTGATGGAGCCAGTCGCCCCAAAGTTCAACCCATGGTCCTCCTGCCCGATCACTTTTGATCGAAGGGACCATCCCACTAGCATCCGTCATGGTGGCTTCGCCGCATTGGTTCTCGACCCAATCATCGATGGATTTCATCTCACAAGAGTCCTCATGGACGGCGGTAGTAGCCTGAACCTGCTTTATCAGGATACAGTGCGGAAAATGGGCATAGATCCCTCAAGGATTAAGCCCACAAGAACGACCTTTAAAGGCGTTATACCAGGTGTAGAAGCCAACTGTACAGGCTCGGTAACACTTGATGTGGTCTTCGGATCCCCGGACAATTTCCGAAGCGAAGAGTTAATCTTCGATATAGTCCCGTTTCGCAGTGGCTATCACGCCCTGCTCGGATGAACCGCATTCGCAAAGTTCAATGCGGTGCCGCACTACGCATATCTCAAGCTCAAGATGCCAGGCCCTCGAGGAGTAATTACGGTCAACAGAAACACCGAACGCTCCCTCCGTACGGAGGAGCATACGGCGGCTCTCGCAGCGGAGGTACAAAGTAGCCTTCTCAGGCAATTCTCCAGTCCGGCCATTAAAAAGCCAGACACTGCCAAGCGCACCCGGAGTAACCAACAGCAGGACCGCCTGGCAGACTCTGAGCAAGCGTAGCAATGCGGCCCCAACCCCAGCTTTCGCGATGTAGCAAACACAGTACCTCGCGTACATAACTACGCCCTTGAAATACCATGGGCACAGGGGAAGGGGCACAATAACGGCACGCCCAAAATATGGCTTAAAACGTACTAGGGGCTGCCGGATTCTTTTTTTAATTTTTTCTTACTTTCAGGACTCCATACTTTGGACGACCTGTTCGGCAATTCGACTGCCGCACAAACGATGCAAGATCCAGGGAGGCAGACAAGCCATGCCGCATTATGGAACTCCCAGGTGGTCTCTGTTACGAGTGGTATACCTGTCTTAAATACAATTCCGCGGCCTACCCCTGGTCAGGACATACTGAATAGTCCAATATCTTTTGCTTACCGCACTATTTGTATCGTTCGGCTTTGATAAATAGCCTCTCTATAAACAATGCTTAGCTTCTTGTCTATTTTTTGCATTATCTTCTTTTCACATTTATGTTTATTAAATGACATGATTGCACCCGTACACCATGGTACGGCAAACACGCCAGGGGCTTCAGTACCCCTCATAATGGTGTGAGAAGTCCGTACACTTTCACAAGTGCGGCACCCCGAACTTATAGCACTATATGCATCGGCTCCGAATCATGATTTGGGTCAATAGTTGGGTTTGCCCGGCTCCTATATTTTGGTGCCTTACGTTCCGCTCTATCGGCTAAGGTAGCACTAGGAGAACCACTGCGATTGTGCCCCGGTTCAGCTGGGTTAAGCACCTTAGTGGAGAAAGCTAAAACTGACTGTCATGGTGTGGCGAGAGACCGGTTGCTGTTCGAGAGGTTTTTCGAGTCCCTAAAGGCTTATGCCGCTTCGAGCGAGGAGCTGGCTTTGTCCGGCCAAGGCGTGGATAGCGCCCCAAACTCGGTCTTCCGAACAAGGGGCTTCGCCGAAATTTAAAATTATAGAGTTCTATGGCTAAGTGAGAGTGTTCAAGCATTATAGTCCGATTGCCTGGTTCGTTGTGCTGAGCGCCTCCCTCGAAGGACCCAACTATGGGAAAAAGAGCGCTCAGGTTTATCCCGAACACCCCAGCACTAGTGGCACGGGGGCAGAAGCCGACGACTAGCCATCTCTCAATTTTTGATAAACGGCCGCACAGAAAGTAATATTTTAAATTCAATAAGCATTGCTTAGTGCATATGAACAAGTTTTCAGCGCACAGGATAAACATGAGCGAGTTCATTCAAATATCACATCCTTGGTACATTCATCCGCCACAAGGCGGGCACCTGCAAGAACATCCTTGTAGTAGTTCTCGGGCTTGTGATGCTCCTTCCCCGGCGGTGGCCCGTCCTTCACAAGCTTCTCACCGTCCAGCTTACCCCAGTGCACCTTTGCATGGGCAAGGGCCCGACAGGCACCTTCAATGCAGACGGAGCGCTTGATGACCTCAAGCCTCGGACAGGCCTCCACCAGCCGCCGCACCAGCCCGAAATAGCTCCCAGGCAGGGCCTCTCCGGGCCACAGCCGAACTATGAAGCCCTTCATGGCCTGCTCGGCCGCCTTGTGGAGCTCAACCAGCTATTTCAGCTGGTCGCTCAAGGGCACAGGGTGTCCGGCCTCAGAATACTGAGACCAGAACACCTTCTCCGTCGAGCTACCTTCTTCAGCTCGGTAGAATGCGGCGGCGGCGGATACGCTACAGGGAAGATCTACGAATGCCCCTGGAGAGCTCCGGATTCGGGTAAGTAACAGGTAGTTCACTTTTATATTTCTGCTTTGCATAAAGAATGCCTTACCCGCTTCTATCTTCCTCATCTCCTCCAACTCTCGGAGGGCCTTTTGGGCTTCGGCCTTGGCAGACTTGGCAGCCTCTAGGGCCGTTGCAAGCTCGGAGGCTTGCGCCTTCGAATCCAGCTCCAAACTCTCATGTTTTTTCATGAGAGCCTGAAGCTCTTGCTGCACCTCGCCGACCTGAGCCCCAAGTCTGTCTCGCTCGGTGCGCTCCGCGGCCGTTTTCTTTTCGGCCGCAGACAGCGCCTGCTTAAGGGTCGCCACCTCAGTCGTGGCCCCTACAATAAGCAGTACAATCCTGTTACTCTTTCTGCAATCAAGCCTTTCTATAGGCACTTTTTCTGTAAGGTATTCCTTACCTTCTTCCTCCTCGAGCCGCCGCTTGGCAAGGCCGAGCTCTTGCTCGGTCCGCTCGAGGTCCTGCTTCAGGACACCCACCTCCGCAGTCAGTGCGGCGGTGGATAGCAGCGAAGCCTGCATACGCATATTGACTCTTTTTTGTTAGACTCCTGCGATATTTAGATCCTCTATTCGGATTTTCTTTCCGAACGCCAAACAGAGCATCAGGGGCTACTGTCAATGTGGTAATATTTTTACATATTTTTACTTACCTCGAAGCCTGTTAGAAGGCTAGCGCAAGCTTCAGTCAGTCCGCTCTTGGCGGACTGAACCTTCTGGATCACTGTACTCATAATAGTATGGTGCCCCTCATCGATGGAGGCGTCGTCAAGCACCTCCAGCAGATTGTCCGGCACCTCCGGTTGGACGGAGGCCGCCGGCTCAGAAGGCTTGCTCCTCTTGGAAGGAGTTCGCCTACCGCGGTCCGAAACTGTGGAAGATTCCGGCGTGGTGTCTGGCACAAAGCCGGACTGAGAGCCCCGGGGAGCCTTATCCCCTTCACTCCTGGAGTCCGGGAGGTTGCCTTGCGGCTCCTCCGGGACCACCTCCTCCCGCCCCGGAGCTTGTCGCGACACCACTTCGGCGTCGTCTGCAGTGCGGGGGGAGGCAGCGGGCGGAACTGAGTTCACATCCGATGAGTCCAGGGAGCCGCCCGACGATTCGTCGAATTCGGCCCGGGGCGGACTGCATAATTACATTCAACATTAGGGAAAGCTGTGCAACAAAGGAACATCATGAGTTACTCTGATATCCGAACTTACGATTTCGTCGGACGCTTGGCCCTGTTTGTCCACTCCTCTTTGCCCTCTTCGGCGTTGGGGGCGTAGTCCGGCGGAGGGGTCTTCCTTTTCCTAGACCCCTTGGCCTCCCCTGTTGGGGCGGCCTTCCTCTTCTCTCCTCCCTCCGATGGGGGGAGAGTTTTCTTCTTCCTCCTCCTAGTTTTCGCGGGAGGAGGGCATCTCGGACTCGTCAGATGACGAGTCCGACACCACCATGTTGCGGGCACTCTTTCGAGTCCCCGTGGTCTTCTTCTTCTTGGCCTTCTTCTCCGGCACCACATAAGGCGCCAGAACCAGCAGCTTCACTAGTAAAGTTGGGGCTGGGTCTTCGGGCAGCGGAGCCGGATAGTTAATCGGTCCAGATATCGCCCGCCAAGCCTGTCAAAAGTAAGGGAGTTTAGATCCCGCATAGAGTCAAACTATGAAAAAAGCTTAACATCCTGTAAAAGGTGTAGATGGCTTACCTTGCCAGCGTGACGCTGCGAGCTATATCCGCGGTCTTCGGAGGCGGATGCGGGAGCCTCGGCGCCCTTGAATAGCATCTTCCAGGCATCTTCGTACGTCGTGTCGAAGAGCCTGCTGAGGGTTTGATGCTGTGCCGGGTCGAACTCCCACAGAATAAAATCCCGTTGTTGGCACGGGAGGATCCGGCGGACGAGCATAACCTGGATTATATCAACAAGTCGGACTGTCTTGTTCACCAGGGACTGGATGCATGTTTGCAATCCAGTCACCTCTTTTTCGTCACCCCACGACAGGCCCGTCTCTTTCCAGGACATAAGCCGCGTGGGGGGTCCGGATCGGAACTCGGGGGCTGCGGTCCATTCCGGATCGCGCGGCTCGGTGATATAAAACCACCCGGATTGCCATCCCTTTAGGGTCTCCACGAAAGAGCCCTCGAACCATAGGACGTTGGCCATCTTGCCCGCCATGGCGCCTCCGCACTCCGCCTGGCTGCCGCGCACCACCTTGGGCTTGACGTTGAAGGTCTTGAGCCAAAGGCCGAAATGGGGGCGGATGCGGAGAAAAGCCTCGCACACGATGATAAATGTCGAGATGTTGAGGATGAAGTTCGGAGCCAGATCATGGAAATCCAGGCCGTAGTAGAACATGAGCCCCCGGACGAATGGGTGGAGTGGAAAACCCAGTCCGCGGAGGAAGTGGGGGAGAAATACTACCCTCTCATGGGGCCTTGGGGTGGGGAGAAGCTGCCCCTCTTCGGGAAGCCGGTGCGCGATGTCCTTGGATGGATATCCGGCCTTCCTTAGCTTCTTGATTTTGCCCTCCGTGATGGAGGAGACCATCCACTTGCCTCCCGCTCCGGACATTGCTGGAGAAGGTTGAGGTGGGAAGTGCGGGCTTGGGCGCTGGAGCTCGGGTGCGCAGGAGATGGATAGGCAAAGGAGGAAGAAGGCGTAGGTAAAAAGGTGGATCCTTGTCCCCTTATATGGGCGGATGCGGTTGTGCGTCCCCACCTGCCTAGTAAAACTCGCTTGCCTCCCAAGCACCGCGATAAGTGGCGCGGTTGGGTTACCCACGTCCGTATTGATGAGAATCCCATAAAAGGGGGGTACATGATCTCTGCTTTAACAAGACGTGCCAAGGAAACCGCCTCGCAAAACAACGCTGAGGTGGAAAAGTGAAATCGATTCGGGTAAAGGACTTGGCTGTAGTGCGGTGACGCACTGCGGAATACGTCAGCAGATTTGATCTGTGTTAATATTATTCTCTCTATGGCAATATGTGGAAGCTTATTTTGCAGAGCCGGACACTACTCTTGGTGTTTACAATCTTCTATGAAGGACTTGGAGGAGGAACCCGCCTTGCAATGCCGAAGACAATTTGCGCGCCGGACTCGTCGTCATTGAAGCCTGGTTCAGGGGCTACTGAGGGAGTCCTGGATTAGGGGGTGTTCGGGTAGCCGGACTATACCTTCAGCCAGACTCCTGGACTATGAAGATACAAGATTGAAGACTTCGTCCCGTGTCCGGATGGGACTTTCCTTGGCATGGAAGGCAAGCTTGGAGATGCGGATATTCAAGATCTCCTACCATTGTAACCGACTCTATGTAACCCTAACCCTATCCGGTGTCTATATAAACCGGAGGGTTGTAGTCCGTAGACAATCAACTCCATATGCAATAATCATACCATAGGATAGCTTCTAGGGTTTAGCCTCCTTGATCTCGTGGTAGATCTACTCTTGTACTACCCATATCATCAATATTAATCAAGCAGGACGTAGGGTTTTACCTCCATCAAGAGGGCCCGAACCTGGGTAAAACATCATGTTCCCTGCCTCCTGTTACCATCCGGCCTAGACGCACAGTTCGGGACCCCCTACCCGAGATCCGCCGGTTTTGACACCGACATGGTTTACTTGATTTGGATCACGTGATCATTTAGATGACTAGAGGGATGTCTATCTAAGTGGGATTTCTCATGAACTTAGTCCTGATAGTGTTTGCATATCTATGTTGTAGATCAATTGCTCGCGTATAGCTTCGCCATTTATTTTTTGATATGTTCCTAGAGAAATACTATGTTGAAAGATGATAGTAGCAATAATACGGACTAGGTCTGTGATCTGAGGTTTATCCTCATTGCTGCATAGACAATTATGTCCTTAATGCACTGCTGGGTGACAGAACTATTGCAGGAGCAGATGCAGACGTTATGAACGTTTTGACAAGCTCGATATGATGACTACTTGATAGTTTAGTGCACCATGCTTTACGTCTTAGAACCGGGACTTCAAAAATGTTTTGAATGCCACGGAACATATAAGATGTTCTGAGAATTGAAATTGGTATTTCATACTCATGCCCGTGTCAAGAGGTATGAGACCTCTGAAAGTACTTTGTCTACAAGATGGAGGAGAATGGCTCAACGAGTGAGCATGTGCTCAGAATGTCTGAGTACTACAATAACTTGAATCAAGTGGGAGTTAATCTTCCCAATAATATAGTGATTGACAGAGTTCTCTAGTCACTATCACCAAGTTACTAGAACTTCATGATGAACTATAATATGCAAGGGATAACGAAAACTCCCAAAGCTCTTCGCGATGCTGAAATTGGCGAAGGTAGAAATCAAGAAAAAGCATCAAGTGTTGATGGTTGACAAGACCACTAGTTTCAAGTAAAAGGGCAAGGGAAAGAAAGGGAACTTCAAGAAGAATGGCAAGAAAGTTGCCACTCCCATGAAGAAGCCCAAAGCTAGACCCAAGCCTGAAACTGAGTGCTTCTACTGCAAAGGAAATGGTCACTGGAAGTAGAACTACCCTAGATACTTGGCGGATAAGAAGGATGGCAAAGTGAACAAAGGTATATTTGATATACATGTTATTGATGTGTACTTTACTAGTGTTTATAGCAAACCCCTCAGTATTTGATACTAGTTCAGTTGCTAAGATTAGTAACTCGAAACGGGAGTTGCAGAATGAACAGAGACTAGTTAAGGGTGAAGTGACGACATGTGTTGGAAGTGGTTCCAAGATCGATATGATCATCATCGCACACTCCCTATACTTTTGATATTAGTGTTGAACCTAAATAAATGTTATTTGGTGTTTACGTTAAGCATGAATATGATTTGATCATGTTTATTGCAATACGGTTATTCATTTAAAGTTAGAGAATAATTTTTGTTCTATTTACATGAATAAAACCTTCAATGGTCATACACCCGAGGTGAATGGTTTATTGAATCTCAATCGTAGTGATACACATATTCATAATATTGAAGCCAAAAGATGCAAAGTTAATAATGATAGTGCAACTTATTTGTGGCACTGCCGTTTAGGTCATATTGGTGTAAAGCGCATGAAGAAAATCCATGTTGATGGGTTTTTGGAATCACTTGATTATGAATCAGTTGATGCTTGCGAACCATGCCTCATGGGCAAGATGACTAAGACTCTGTTGTCCGGAACAATGGAGCGAGCAACAGACTTGTTGGAAATAATACATATTGATGTATGCAGTCCGATAGTGTTGAGGCTCGCGGCAGGTATCGTTATTTTCTGACCTTCACAGATGATTTGAGCAAATATGAGTATATCTACTTGATGAAACATAAATCTAAAACATTTGAAAAGTTTAAATAATTTCAGAGTGAAGTGGAAAATCATCGTAACTAGAAAATAAAGTTTCTATGATCTGATCATGGAGGAGAATATTTTGAGTTACGACTTTGGTCTTCATTTGAAACAATGCAGAATAGTTTTGCAACTCACGCCACCTGGAACACCACAGCGTAATGGTGTGTCTGAACATCATAATCGTACATTATTGGATATGGTGCGATCTATGATGTCTCTTACCAATTTACCACTATCGTTTTGGGGTTATGCATTAGAGACAACTGCATTCACATTAAATAGGGCACCATCTAAATCCGTTGAGATGACACCGTATGAACTATGGTTTGGCAAGAAACCTAAGCTGTCATTTCTTAAAGTTTGGAGTTGCGATGCTTATGTGAAAATGTTTCATCCTGATAAGCTCAAACCCAAATCGGAGAAGTGCGTCTTCATAGGATACCCAAAGGAGACAGTTGGGTACACCTTCTATCAAAGATCTGAAGGCAAGATATTCTGTTGCTAAGACTGGATCCTTTCTAGAGAAGGAGTTTCTCTCGAAAGAAGTGAGCAGGAGGAAATTAGAACTTGATGAGGTAATTGTACCTTCTCCCAAATTGGAAAGTAGTTCATCACAGAAATTAGTTCCAGTGATTCCTACACCAATTAGTGAGGAAGCTAATGATGATGATCATGAAACTTCAGATCAAGTTACTACCGAACCTCGTAGGTTAACCAGAGTACGGTCCACACCAGAGTGGTACGGTAATCCTATTCTAGAAATCATGTTACTAGACTATGATGAACCTACGAACTATGAGGAAGCGATGATGAACCCAGATTCCGCAAAATGGCTTGAGGCCATGAAATCTGAGATGGGATCCATGTATGAGAACAAAGTATGGACTTTGATTGACTTTCCCGATGATCGGTGAGTCATTAAGAATAAATGGATCTTCAAGAGGAAGACGGACGCTGATAGTAGTGTTACTATCTACAAAGCTCGAATTGTCGCAAAATGTTTTCGACAAGTTCAAGGTGTTGACTACGATGAGATTTTCTCACTCGTATCGATGCTTAAAAGTATATCCGAATCATGTTAGCAGTTGTCGTATTTTATGAAATCTGGCAAATGGATGTCAAAACTGCATTCCTTAATGGATTTCTTAAAAGAAGAGTTGTATATGATGCAACCAGAAGGTTTTATCGATCCTAAAGGTGCTAACAAAGTGAGCAAGCTCCAGCGATCCATCTATGGACTGATGCAAGCATCTCGGAGTTGGAATATATGCTTTGATAAAGTTATCAAAGCATATGGTTTTATACAGACTTGCGGTGAAGGCTGTATTTACAAGAAAGTGGGTGGGAGCACTACAACATTTCTGATAAGTATGTGTGAATGACATATTGTTGATCGGAAATAATGTAGAATTTTCTGGAAAGCATAAAGGAGTGTTTCAAAAGAGTTTTTCGAAGAAAAACCTCGATGAAGCTGCTTACACATTGAGCATCAAGATCTATAGAGATAGATCAAGACGCTTGATAAGTTTTTTCAATGAGTACATACCTTGACAAGATTTTGAAGTAGTTCAAAATGGAACAGTCAAAGAAGGAGTTCTTGCCTGTGTTGCAAGGTGTGAAGTTGAGTAAAGACTCAAAACCCGACCATAGCAGAAAATAGAAAGAGAATGAAAAGTCATTCCCTATGCCTCAGTCATAGGTTCTATAAAGTATGCTATGTTGTTTACCAGTCCTATTGTATACCTTAGCATGATTCTGGCAAGGGAGTACAATAGTGATCTAGGATTAAATCACTGGACAACAGTTAAAATTATCTTTAGAGGACTAAGGAAATATTTCTCGGTTATGGAGGTGATAAAAGAGTTCGTCGTAAAGAGTTACGTCGATGCAAGCTTTTTTACATCGATCTAGATGACTCTAAGTCTCAATCTGCATACATATTGAAAGTGGGAGCAATTAGCTAGAGTAGCACAGTGCAGAGCATTGTAGACATAGAAATTTGTGAAATACATACCGATCTCAATGTTGCAGACCCGTAGACTAAACTTCTCTCACAAGCAAAACATGATCACTCTTTGGGTGTTAATCACATAGCGATGTGAACTAGATTATTGACTCTGGTAAACCCTTTGGGTATTAGTCACATGGAGATGTGTACTAATCACATAAAGATGTGAACTAGATTATTTACTCTAGTGCAAGTGGGAGACTAAAGGAAATATGCCCTAGAGGCAATAATAAAGTTATTATTTATTTCCTTATATCATGGTAAATGTTTATTATTCATGCTAGAATTGTATTAACCGGAAACTTAGTTCATGTGTGAATACATAGACAAATAGAGTGTCACTAGTATGCCTCTACTTGACTAGCTCGTTGAATCGAAGATGGTTAAATTTCCTAGCCATAGACATGAGTTGTCATTTGATTAACGGGATCACATCATTAGAGAATGATGTGATTGACTTGACCCATTCCGTTAGCTTAGCACGATGATCGTTTATTTTGTTGCTACTGCTTTCTTCATGACCTATACATGTTCCTCTGACTATGCGATTATGCAACTCCCGAATACCAGAGGAACACTTTATGTGCTACCAAACGTCACAACATAACTGGGTGATTATAAAGGTGCTCTATAGGTGTCTCCAATGGTACTTGTTGAGTTGGCATAGATCGAGATTAGGATTTGTCACTCTGATTGTCGGAGAGGTATCTCTGGGCCCTCTAGGTAATGCACATCACTGTAAGCCTTGCAAGCAATGTGACTAATGAGTTAGTTGCGGGATGATGCATTACGGAACGAGTAAAGAGGCTTGCCGGTAACAAGATTGAACTAGGTATTGAGATACCGACGATCGAATCTCGGGCAAGTAACATACTGATGACAAAGGGAACAACGTATGTTGTTATGCGGTTTGACCGATAAAAGATCTTCGTAGAATATGTAGGAACCAATATGAGCATCCAGGTTCCGATATTGGTTATTGATCGGAGATGAGTCTCGGTCATGTCTACATAGTTCCCGAACCCGTAGGGTCCACACGCTTAACGTTCGGTGACGATCGGTAATATGAGTTTATGTGTTTTGATGTACCGAAGGTAGTTCGGAGTCCTAGATATGATCACAGACATGACTAGGAGTCTCGAAATGGTCGATACATAAAGATCAATATATTGGATGACTATGTTTGGACTTCGGAAAGGTTCCGGGCAAGTTCAGACAAATACCGGAGTACCGGGGGGTTACCAGAACCCCCCGGGGAGTGTAATGGGCCTATTGGGCCTTAGTGGAGAAGAGGAGGCGCGGCCAGGGCAGGCCGCGTGCCCCTCCCCTCTAGTCCGAATTGGACAAGGAGGGGTGCGGCGCCCCCCTTTCCTTCCCCCTCTCTCCTCCTTCCATCTCTCCTACTCCTACTCTTGGAAGGGTTGGAGGGCACCCCTAGGAGGGCCGGCCTCTCCCCCTCCTCCACTCCTTTATATACGGTGGAGGGGGGGCACCCCATGAACACACAAGTTGATCATTAATCTTTAGCCATGTGTGGTGCCCCCCTCCACCATAATCCACCTCGGTTATATCGTAGCGGCGCTTTGCCGAAGCCCTATTCCAGTAGCAACATCATCACCGTCACCACGCTGTCATGCTGACGAAGCTCTCCCTCGACACTCTACTGGATTGTGAGTTCGTGGGACGTCACCGAGTCGAATGTGTGCAGACCGCGGAGGTGTCGTACCTTCGGTGCTAGGATCGGTCGATCGTGAAGACGTACGACTACATCAACCGCGTTGTCATAACGCTTCCACTTACGGTCTACGAGGGTACGTGGACAACACTCTCCCCTCTCGTTGCTATGCATCACCATGATCATGCATGTGCGTAGGAATTTTTTTGAAATTACTACGTTCCCCAACATTTTTGCCATAGAAAAGTTGGAATACAGTAGATATAATACAAAAAGTAAATATGAATTGGTTTGATACAATACTTATAGTAGTGGTTTGCTTTCTTATACTTACGGATCCACGAAGGTTTTGTTGAGTTTTGTGTGATTGAAGTTTTCAAGTTTTGGGTTATCTTACGATGGATGAAGGAAGGATAGAAGAGCCTAAGCTTGGGTATGCCCGGCATCCCAAGCTATTATCCAAAAATGAGCAACCAACTAAGCTTGGGGTTGCCCCCCAAGTGGCATCCCCTCTTTCTTCTAACGACCATCGGTATTTTGCTCGAAACTATATTTTTATTCGTCACATGATATGTGTTTTGCTTGGAGCGTCTTGTATGATATGAGTCTTTGCTTGTTTTATTTTGTGTTTTAAGTCATCAATCCTTGCTGGACACACCTATTTGAGAGAGCCAAAATTATGTAATGACTTGTTAGAATTGCTCTCTATGCTTCACTTAATTTTTTTATGAGCTATGGACTTGCTCTAGTGCTTCACTTATATCTTTTTGAGCATGGTGTGCTTTACTATTTTTGAAGAAATGCTCTCTTGCTTCACTTAGATTTATTTGAGAGTTAGCAAAATTTTCAAGAAATTCTCTCTTACTTCACTTAAATTATTTTGAGAGAAAGAAAAGAATTATGCTCTTGATCTTCACTTATATTTATTTGAGCTTATGAAAAGCAACACATGAAAATTAGTTCCAAAGTGATATATATCCAAGAATGATATAACAAAAACTTTCATGAAGATCATTGGACAAAATAAACTTGATTCTTAGTAATAGTTTTGAGATATGATGATGTGATATATGAGTTATGTTGATAAGTAATTATGCTTTAGTAAGAATATTGGTGTTAAGGTTTGTGATTCCCTATGCAAGCACGAAAGTCAATAGTCATGCAATGAAATTATATCCTACTTGTGGTGCATTATTCGGTGTTATTTATGCTTAATGCTTGCTTATGAGATTATCTGTTTCTTGGTTGGTCGCTTCTCTATCTTTTGCTAGCCTTCATTTTGCACCAAGTATGATCTCTACTTGTGCATCCAAAATCCTTTAAACCAGTTTTGCCACATGAGTCCACTATATCTACCTATACGCGGTATTCTTTTGCCGTTCTAAGAAAATTTGCATGTGCCATCTCTAATTTTCAAAATAAACTTCTCTTTTGTCTGTTTGTTTCGCTCGCGGAGCGGTGAGGGGTGGCTAATATTTTCCATGCTGGATGTGTTATTCTCATGATGAGTGTTTATTCACTTGTCATTGCACGAGAGTAAGGCAAAGGTTTTAGGGATGCCCAGTCCCGAAATGCAAAAATGAATATACTTTATGTTGTCAAATTATAAATTCCTTCGAAAGTGTTGGTATGGAGGGCAACCGTGGATACGACTAGCCATGGAAAGTGAAAGTATGGTGGAAAAAGGAATAAAACTTTATTTTCTGTTTGGGAACCGCCTATGATATATCTAGCATGGAAAGTGTTGGGAACTCTAAGTCGTTTTCATTGGTGGGGTGGATACACCTCCCAAAATGTTTTTATCTCTAATTTTTCTCTTTGAGCTCTGGCACCTCTACAAATCCCTACTTCCCTCCGCGAAGGGTCTTTCTTTTACTTTATGCAATTTTTATTTTGAGTCTCCATCTTCTCTTATAAAAGCACCAACTAGGAGGCAATATGATTGTACTTAAGTATTGGGTGTAGCTAATATTCAAGTGTGTTTCATGAATGGATCAATGGTTGAGCATGATGGGCTAGGGATAACTTATTTTAGCGTTGATATTTTGAAAGACATGGTTGCTTATTGATAAGCTTGAGTATCTAAATTATTATGTCAAAACTAGACTATTGCTTTGAATCACATAAAAGTCCAAATGTCCATGCTATAAAGAAAAGAATATGATATGACATATTAGGCAGCATTCCACATCAAATTTTTTGTTTTTATCACTCACCTACTCGAGGACGAGTAGGAGTTAAGCTTGGGGATGCTGATACGTCTCCAACATATGTATAATTTTTTTATTGTTCCATGCTGTTATATTATCAATCTTGGATGTTTTATAATCATTTTATATCATTTTTTCGTACTAACCTATTGACATAGTGCCAAGTGCCAGTTGTTGTTTTTCTCATGTTTTTTACATCGTAGAAAATCAATATCAGACGGAGTCCAAATGCCCCGAAACTTTACGGAGAATTTTTATGGGCCAGAAGGAACACAACGGGCCCTGGCTGCCTAGGGGGTGCCCCGAGGGGGGCACAACCCACCAGGGCACGCCAGGAGGCCTAGGCGCGCCCTGGTGGGTTGTGCCCACCTCGGGTGCCCCCCGGACTGCCTCTTTGCTCTATAAATACCCCAATATTTCCAAAACCCTAGAGGGGTCGACGAAATATTCATCCAGCCGCCGCAGAGTCCAGAAACACCAGATCCAATCTAGACACCATCTCGGATGGGGTTCACCACCTCCATTGGTGCCTCTCCGATGATGCGTGAGTAGTTCTTTGTAGACCTTCGAGTCCGTAGTTAGTAGCTAGATGGCTTCCTCTCTCTCTCTCTCTCTTGATTCTCATACAATGGTCTCTTAGAGATCCATATGATGTAACTCTTTTGCGGTGTGTTTGTCGGGATCTGATGAACTTTGAGTTTATGATCAGTTATATCTTTCTATATCCATGAAAGTTATTTGAGTTTATTTGATCTCTTATATGCATGTTTGCTTATAGCCTCGTATTTCTTCTCCGATATTTGGGTTTTGTTTGGCCAACTTGATCTATTTATCTTGCAATGGGAAGAGGTGCTTTGTAGTGGGTTTGATCTTACGGTGCTTGATCCCAGTGACAGAAAGGGAACCGAAACATATGTATCGTTGCTAGTAAGGATAAAACGATGGGGTCTATCTCTACATAGATAGATCTTGTCTACATCATGTCATCGTTCTTCTTGCATTACTCCATTTCTCCATGAACTTAATACACTAGATGCATGCTGGATAGCGGTTGATGTGTGGAGTAATAGTAGTAGATGCAGGCAGGAGTCGGTCTACTAATCTTGGACGTCATGCCTATATAATGATCATTGCATGGATATCGTCATGATTATTTGAAGTTCTATCAATTGCCCAACAGTAATTTCTTTACCCACCGTTTGCTATTTTTCTTGAGAGAAGCCACTAGTGAAACCTACGGTCCCCGGGTCTTCTTTCTCATATATTTGCCTTTGCGACCTACTTTTCCATTGCATTTATTTTCAGATCTATTAAACCAAAAATACAAAAATACCTTGCTGCGTTTTATTTCTATTTATTTTGTTTGCGATCTATCTTTCACTCTACTACAAATTTATCTCACGTCCGTTTGCCTATCTTGAGGTGTTGTACCCCGGAAGGGATTGACAACCCCTTTAACACACCGGGTTGCGAGGATTTGTTATCTGTGTGCAGGGGATGTTTACGTTGTGTTGCTTGGTTCTCCTACTAGTTTGATAACCTTGGTTTCATATCTGAGGGAAATACCTACCGCCGCTATGCTGCATCATCCATTCCTCTTTGGGGAAATACTGATGTAGCTTCAAGCGACATCACTACTGGCCGTGGAACTAGGCCAAGTCCCAAAAGCAAGGTTGTAGTGCCTCAGGTTGATGAACATGGGTTGACTAACGAAGATGAGCTCGCCGAGTTCCTTAGAAGAAGGCAAGAGCAAGCTATTATTGCAAAGAAATCTTTTGTTCCAGTGCTGCTGGACCCAAATAAGTTGATTGATTTCATTGACATGTGGTGCACCAAGCCCGACACACCGATTGATGACCTAAATTTGCCTCCGGGCCCAATCCATACGATTTCCTCATTCATATTGACTAAGAAGCACAAGATTGCATAGGCAAAACTTGTGAATAAACAACAAATCCAGAAGGAGAAGGAACTGAGGAAGAATATGATGTCTATATCCCCTCAGCAGCTTGTGCAATTGCAATATGCAATTCATTAGTTGTCTGAAGAATATGAGAGACAGGCTAATCATTTTTATGGTGTCAAAGAGAGACTCATCACTGCCTCCACCAAGGTAGTTGAAGACCACAACAAGAGAGAAGCAACCAAGTTTGGCATGGTACCACCATCAAGTTCCTCAGCTCCACCCCCAATAGCACAGGCCACTGGGACTGCGCCTCCATCTCCTCAAGAGACTGTCAGGGCAACTGAAGAAGTTGCGCCTGAAGAAACTAAAAGGGCAACTAATAATATTGCGCCTGAATAAATTACTAGGGCGACTACTAGTGTCGTGCCTGAAGAACCTGCCAGGGTGACTGCAGTAGTCACGCCTGATGAAAATGCTCCAACCAGTTCCTCAGCAGCATCACCAACAACGACTTCATCTTTGAAGCTCATTACCCTTCCTTCTGCATCAGAAGTGAAGAAGACCAAAGCTGCTAAGAGAGAAGCTAATAAGAGAAAGGCGTCAGCTCCACCTGCGCCTGAATTTGTGAAGAAATTGAAGATGGCTACATATCTTCAATTATCATTCCAATTGATGCTATACCAATTTCATCAGCGCCCCCTTCTCGTAATCTGGAAAACCTTCAAATGGTTCCTAATGGGGTGGATTATCAAATCCCTCAGGTTGATGAAGATGATGAAGATACCCATTCTGCTGCTACCACAGAGCAAATGGATGAATAAATTGAGGTTGATGTTGATGTATCGATGCCTCAAGAAACTATATAGACTCTGCTACAAGAACTGATGGGTGAAGAAAATGAAGAGGAAGTGGATATTGATGGCAAGATAAGTCCTCCAATCCATGGCAAATATTGGGAAGGAGCTCACCCAAATTCGCCACTCGCCACTCCCCTCACACTAGAGCCTCAGTCGCCTGCGCGCACTGAAGAAATTCACACCGACTCTGAAGAACGACAACCATCTCTGCAAAACATCTCTAAAGGAATTCCTGCAGCAGCAGCTGATGATATTGCTCAAGATGAGCCAGTCATTGATGTTGTCGATACATCGCCTTCACGTGCAGACTCTATACCTTCAGCTAATACTGATATAGTTCCAATTGCCACAACTCAGGAAGTTGCTCGAGCTCTTGACGTGACAGATCCAAATGTCTCAACTAGGTCCCCAAGACCAATATTTGATGTTCGTCCGAAGAAGCACAATCTACCAATGCCTCAAATGCCAAATATTGGCAGAGTCCTCAGGCGGCCTCAGTTTGACGACGCCAAATTCTTCAAAGAGAAGAATTTCTTCATTGGCGAGTCCCCTTATGACTCACCTAAGATAAGGCGCTTGCGCTTCTAGACAAGGACATAGATGAACTTCTATGCTTCACTCTTTTTTGACAAGAAGAAAGTATTCCCACATTTCCATATTCCTCATGTGGATATGGAGTCTCTTCCAAGCTTTCGGCCAGTTCTGGTTGTTCTTCACGATGCAGGTCTACTCAATTTCTGCACTGACATCTGCGATTGGAATGAAGAGCTAATTCTTCAATTCTATTCAACTGTACATTTTTCTGGGAATGCTGACGACACTGCAACTTGGGCTCTGGACTGGATGAGTGAAGATACTCACTACAAGGCACCAATTGACAAATTACTTCGTGCTCTTCTAGTTGATCCACCCCAAGAAGGTGCAAAGAAAATTTATGAAGAACCTAAGCTTCCAAATCATCGGATGCAAGTGCTTATGAAGCCAATGGCTGAAGAAAATGCTCGAAGGACAACCTTCCTACTGACGGATTTGCTCTATGTGCTGAAGACTGGCTATTGCATTTTGGCAAAGACCCTCAGTCCGATCAAAGGCCACAATTCCAACACTAAAGAAGTTGTGGAACTTATGAAGAACTTTCTATTCCACATCATTCATGGAACTCCCATCAACATTCATGATTTCTTCCTAAGGACTTTGGTCACTATTGCTCAGCATCCTTTTGAATTGAAGCCCTACATGGATTATGTGATTCATCATATGTCGGTCTTCAATCCACTACAAGGCTGATCGTCAAAATCACTTGAGCTATTTGCATGAAGTTGAAATTCTTCAAAGCACTTTCTCCATGGTACCTGGCAAAGGCAAGACCGTCATTGATGAAGGAATCCGTCCCCTTGATGGACAATTCTGTCAGCCTATATCCAGCTCCAATGCTGATGAATCTGCTGGCCAGGATACTGCAGCAAAAGCTTCAAGGTCATCCACTTCACCTGAAGTGCCACGTGTCATGACTGACCGTGAGCTCCTTATTAGTCTTCATCAGAAAGTTGACAAGAACCATCGCTAGGTTAAGTGTCAGTTTGCTGCTGTTCAAGCCAACATATGACTGTGACGCATAACACAGTGCGCAAAAACCGCTACTATCTTCACGAGATATTTGACAGATCATGGGCCATACTCTCGCACCTCAAATCCGATGAAGAACTTGCTGCTGAAGAATTTCAAATGAACTTTGACTGGGATGAACCACCAACGAAGAAGTTCAAGAAAACCCCAAGTTCCTCCTCTGATGTCGAGCTTAGAATCTTCATCGCACTCCACTAATGAAAATGAAGTTGTTGACTGCTAGTCCTTCTGCACCGCACGACCCCAACAATGATGGCGCTCCCTCGTTCTCTCCGTGATGTTTTTCTTCATGGGCGCTAGTCCTCAGATTCCTCACCTTTTAGTCCTCAGATTCCTCACCTTTATATTTTTGTGAAAACGTTTTAGAAGTGAGGGAGATGAAAACGAGAGGCAAATGGGAATAATGTAAATGCAAGGAGATGAAAGTCTATGCGATGGTACTTGATAGATGTTGATGATGTCTCCCCGGCAACGGCGCCAGAAATTCTTCCTGCTACTTATGAGCTGTGTTGGGATTCCCTCGAAGAGGAGAGGATGATGAAGTACAATAGATATAAGTATTTCCCTCAGTTAAGAACCAAGGTTATTGTAAGTGCATCAAGTGCCCCCTTAGTGATTTTGGAGTATTGAAGACAAATAGGTTGAGGAACTAATGTGTCTGTGAGTACATACATGAGATAGAGTCCCTGAAGATTTGTTTTAACACATGGAAGATGACCCCTAAAATGGATTTCTTCAAGTGAAGAATTTGACGATGAAATTGGTACGACCTTTGAAGAAATTGATGTGAAGACTTTGAAGTGAGGAAGTTGAGTGCCCCGGCGAATTTGAGAGTTCAAAATCCGACCGTTGCTGCGCCGCGTGCCAGTTGTCGAGTGGATCCTTATCCTGACAATGATCGAATCAGAGAAGGGCATTTATGACAATTCATGTCGGGTTGCCCCGGCTATAAATAGACGCCCCCACAACCACTTGTTGGTTGACTACTCCGAGAGAACTTGACACTTGTCATTTGAGAGAAACCCATCCTCTAACGACTTTGAGAATCCTAAGTGAGAAAAAACCTAGAGCCAAAGTGATTGAGCATCACTGAAGAGATTGATCTGTGTGATCCGACGCCTATTACCTTTGAAGACTATCATTCTTCTAGATGGTTAGGCGTAAAGTTCTGAGTACACCAAGAGCCATTGTGGTGTGCCAGTGAACAAGTCTGTGAAGGTCTTGGAAATCTACCTTGAAGACTTACACGAGTGATTGGGCGAGGTCTGAGGGCCTTAGCTCAAGAGCAATACGGTGAGGACTGTGTGTCCTCTGAGTTCCGACTCAGCCACCTCAACCAGACGTATAGTTGATGCAACAATTAGAATTGGTCTACCAAATTGCATTGTCTTCACCAAGGCAACATGGTTTCAAATTCCTCACCCTCTCTTACATTATTCCGCTACTGAAGAATTTGTGATCTATGCTCTGACGAATTTGAACTGAAGAATTTCATCACGCTATCTTTCATTTTCTCAGTTCATATTCTTCATGCTTGTATGACCGTATGATTGCATCTTCTTCATTCTTACGTATCCTGATTGCATGTACTCTGATTCTGTGATGACTTAGTCTCCCTCGTGTTTCTATTTCTTCACTCCGATCTTCGTCAAATTCATCAGGTTTTGATGAATTTGTAAAATTCTCCCATTCACACCCCCCCTGGGAGATAACAGGCCTTCTCAGGTTCCCATTTGAGACACATCTCTCTCTCTCTCTCTTCTCCAACTCTATTTTCTCCCTCTCAATTTTCAACTTGTTGCTCGGAATTTACAACTTATTCTTCACCATCTATCTATCTCAATCCATGCTTTTTGCGCATCAAACATGAGCTTGTACCTATCGTCTTTCTTATTTTTTCCTTGTGAAAAAAGATGCATGACCATGTGTTGGACATTTGTCGCTGCAGAGTCACAAGCGTCCCTCCAAATCTCTCACTTGTTTTCCATCACTTGCCGGTTATTCATTGGCACGGTGCCTTTTTCACTCTCCCCTATTGATTGGTGGGAGCTTGAGCCGTCATTATTTCTCTTGTTGGCCTTGAGATATTCCACAAGTTGTGTCCAATTTGATTTACCATCCAATAATACCCAACAATGTCTAAAATCAAATGGCTTATTCTCCATTTGGTGGTACATAGTGGCCGCCACCTCTGTCTAGCAAACAGTAAGTATAATAATAAGAACGCAACAAAAAACAAGAAATTCAAATGACAGCAATTCAACTTATGTGAGTTGACACTCCCATCCCACTTTGATTGCGGCCAATCACTTGTCCATAATAGCCGACATACTTATTCACGTTCTCTTGAATGATGGATCATCGATGTTGGAGAGATGCTACATTGCGGATGGTAATGATAGAACACAGCTCCACATATTTCTTGTGTTCATGATAATGCTTGCCAAATCTTCTCCTAATACCTGTTGCCATTTTGCATTGTGCCACATATAGGATTCATGTTTGTGGCCAACCAAGTTTTAACCAATAAGATATCCTCAAATGTTATGAATGTCGGACCTCTTGCCTTGGGTATCTTTGCCTTTCTTTTCTTGTTAGTGTGCGATGTTCCGCCAACTTCAAATGTAGGACAATTTGGATCCCCAAGTC
Organism: Triticum urartu; assembly: GCF_056163025.1. Lineage (NCBI taxonomy): Eukaryota > Viridiplantae > Streptophyta > Magnoliopsida > Poales > Poaceae > Triticum > Triticum urartu. The sequence goes on along the minus strand of NC_141877.1, from coordinate 420,936,785 downwards.
ATACTCCATTTTTCTAGGTTCTTGATTCTCATTGATCATGTCCGACATGATATTGTCGTATAATTATCATGATTGCAAATAAACTAACGGCATATGCAACAAATTCATGCAGTGACATATGCAGCTAGCTGATTCAATCATGTATGTAATGTATTGATCGAAAAGGAGCAAAAATGTATCGTGTTCTGCATCGACATTCCATCAAACAGGACGTGGGCAGACCGGGTGCTACTCGCACTTGTTCGTGCCCGTTGGAGCTGCGGCGAGTCACACACCTCGTCCTTCGCCGCCTACGTTGGCGGAAAACACTCCGAAATCACCCATCTGGTCATCAGATCGTCGCCATTCGCGAGCAGTCGGATCGTCGCCATTCGCGAGCAGGGCCGACGACCCTTCCTTGTGGGCGGCAGGATGGACGCGGTTTGAAGGGGCAAAAGGGGACACATCCTCCTCGAGGTCCACAACATCGTTGGTCGGAACTCCTTGTGCCGATGCTTCCTTCGCCACTCCCTCTGGGCGATGTTCTTTGGCTCGCGACTCGGCGCCACAAATGCGCCAAGGCAACATCCGTGGGAGCGGTGGGAGACGGGGTTCCTGGCGACGACATCTAGGGCGGTCGATGAGGGCCGGCGGCGTGGATGGAGAGCAAGGGTGGATATGGGCTAGATACGAGGGGTGCCGGCGCCTAGACGTATAGGGCCGGTATGAAAAGGCCCATACAAAATTACGATTTTATGACTCATTGACCGGGCCGTTCTCCACAGGTGTTTGGGAAGCCCAGCTATACATGCTACAACGTTGCTTCCCCCCTCCTCTGCTTTTTCTCTCCTTCGAGGTGGCGGATGCCGGATTGAGAGCAGTGCCGCAGGCCACCCAACCACCCCCCTCAAGCCGATGAGGGGGGCTTTCATCCTCGCCGCCGCTTTCTTCCTCGGGGCTGCGTCTCTGTTCTTCGCTGTTTTGGAGGAGGATCGGGTTTGGGTTGTTGATCCTTCTGTCATCGGCCGAAAGGTACGGCCTTTCGCCGGCACAAATTTCGATTTTTTTTCTCCCTCTCACATTGTCGGCATCTGCAGGCGTTGGGAGGTGCATGGCCATGGCTTCCCTCTTCCGAAGCGGTGCTGAAGCATGGCGTCCCCTCTCCCCCGGAGCCGGAGACAACGCTGCTGCAAGGCGTCGAAGCGGTGCTTCCGCGCGGCAACTTCTCTCTGCCGGAAACAGCGGTCCTACACGGCCACGGCGTCCCCTCTTCCCCGGAGCCGGAGACAACGCTGCTGCAAGGCGTCGAAGCGGCGCTTCCGCGCGGCAACTTCTCTCTGCCGGAAACAGCGGTCATACACGGCCACGGCGTCCCTTCTTCCACGCCACCGGAAGCAGGGTCGCCGGCTCTGCTGCATCGGTTCAACAGTTCCAAGGCAAAAGTGACGGCAGATGAAGGTGGAATGCTCGGACTCGGAGATGGAAAGGTTGCGGCGCCGGTGGTGAAGCGCAGGCGGAAGGCATGTCCTTTTTTTACTGCAGTTTGCCGATATGCTTTCCCTGCGTCGCCGCTCCTCCTCAGTCCTCACAATTTTCTGCAGGTTTTCCAGGCCAGCAATGGAGATGCATCACCACCACCACCACCCCCCAACCCATGGAGGAGAGAAAGACCAAAAAAGTCCTAACTTCCATCGGTAAGCAGCTGGGATAGCATGGACCGAATATAACTTTGCTATTAACTTGAAAAAGAACACTGATTTCTGTTCGACTTCTTCCCGTTCGTCCTCCGTACACGCCAATCTGTTGATCTCTCTTGTGCCTTCCTTCTCCTAGAGAAGAAAGCAATGTTCAGTAGTAATTTTTCTGCAGTATTTCGCTGTACAGTAGTGCTTGCTACTGCTTGGTCTCTAAAATAGCGCTTGCTACAGCTTGTTATGCAGTACTTCATTAGCTTGATACTACATGTTGAATATTTTGGTTTGGTCTAAAGCTAACGATAAGAAAAACTAGAGAAAAAGCTAAGGACTTGATATGAAACATCATTTAGTCAATTGGGGGGAGGTTTGTAGACCTAAGGATCAAGTGGGGCTGGGACTAGTGGATTTAAAGGTTATGAATATCTGCTTACTATGTAAATGGCTATGGAAACTTGAAAACAGTTGAGGTATTTGACAGGATCGCCTTAGGACAAAATACAATAACAAATCTAAGTTATCCTTGTGCAAGAATAATGCTTGTATCTCTCATTTTTGGCAAGGCCGGATGAAGGTCCTGTTTAACTATATGCAAGTTCTGAAATTTAGTGCTCGGTGTACCTTACCAACAAATGAGCCTTCACTGTCAAATTCCTCAAATTTGCATGATGTGGCTTCATTTCTGATGTTGGGGTCAACTTCTGCATAGGCTTGACCGCCAAAGTCCTCATTTTGCAAAACTTGCAAACCTGCAACCACATTCACAATTCATTTCGGTGTCAACTTCCTCTGTTTGAAAAGTCCTTCAGTGCCAGCTTTTCTTTGAGACAAACTTCTGCATACTCATTTCCATTTGGGGAGCCCAATGACCTGCATTATTTTGGAGTGGGAGGAGGGTCAGCAATGATGCTCACAAATATCGTTTCCTTTTTCTAATGTTCCTTCAGTAACATCTATATATGGCACTAATACAAAATCTCCAAATTGATTTTTACCAAGGATAAGATAGTAGTAGTGATTTTTTAGTTTGCTACTACCTGCTCTTCTTTTACATGTTCACTTGCTACTACAAGTTCTGCACTGTTTTTTGTATGGCAAAACGTATGCATCCTTGTAAGTTTTGAACCGTGCTATCCTGTTCTGTTTGGCGCCAAGCCTCCGGCCGTAGGGTTATTCCCTCACAGAAATTAGAGTTATTTTTCCAGTTAATAGCAGAGTTAAGGACAAGGAATGTAGAGCTTTTGGAATTGGGTGGACGGCAGATCTTGCTAGCTACAGCATGGTTACAGTAGCAACGCAACTGCAGAGGAGCCAAACTCCTTATTTTGTGGGTTGAATGCATTGATTTTAGTCCTTACAAATCCTTCATTTGATATAAAGGTTTTATTTTTGTAACTTTATCATTATATGGCTGGTTTTATTTTTGTAACTTTATCATTATATGGCTAATTTGTGATTTAATTTTAGGGTGCATGCTCACGATCCTCGTGTACTGCAATCCTATCATTGTCTACTGGAGCACTAGAAGCAGTATGGCGATGACCGCTGCATTTTGCACTACGATCGACTTCATCGGATCTGCGATGGGGACAGGAGCTTGGCTACTGTTTGCTGTTGTGCAATTGCATGGGGAAGATGGAAAAACAGTTGGAGTCGAGGCAGTCATATCAAATGCTGTCGGGCTTGCTCCACTTACAATTTTCATTACCATCAAAGTGGCTGTGCCTAGAAACTTGAACGCGATGGTAATATAATAGCATACCTTTCTGTCTATCTCGAATCATGTATGTTTATTCAGATTTCTTTGCATACTTGTTTTTCCATATAAAATATGCTCATGTGTGACTCCAGGTATGCTTCGGGTCCTTGATTGGGTTTGCCAGTATCATTGGCGTGAGTGTGTCCTTTGCACTCTTTGGACCAATTCAGAGGGACTCGATTGCAGCACATGACATCGCTCTTGTTGCTACGGTTCTCCAGATTATTTCTCAGATACTACCCTATGTCAGTGTGGTAAGTTTGCTTAATGCCTGAAAAATCAATATATTTTAAATCATGTGTTGCAGTCCATTTGAAAGTCTATACAAGTCTTTATTTAGTCTGAATTACTTTGAATTTGTCTTTCAATTACAGTATGGTCTTTTCCATCCACCTGTCGATCCACCAGGACCTGTCCATATTCGGAACATGAGACCGCTGCTAGTCTATTCAAGGGGATCCAATTTTGTGATATCCCTCTTTTGGGCTATGTATGCTACTTACCTACCAACACACTATGTTTGAGGTAAGATTAGAAAGACTCACATATATGAAATTTCAGGTCACGAATGTCTTCAGCACCGTTATCTCATTCATTCATCTGGTGTTGTATCATTGTGCAATTTCAGGCCGCGAATGTCTTCAGTACCATTTTGGGCTTCGGATCGTTGTGTTTTCACCTATTGTATGCGCTCAACCTGGCCCTGTAAGATCAGAATGAAAGTCATGAAAGCTGATGATAAATCAAAGTGAATGCCAATGCAGGAGTTATTTAGCAGTGAGGTTGTCGTGAATGCCTTCTAATTCAAAACTAGTAGTGTGGTGTGTTTTTTTAGCTGGAAAATGTTGTTGTGCACCAAAGAACTGTGGTATTTGATATTGGTGTACGGTCATTTTTGGAGGATTGTTGTTAGGTGACAATGATCTAGGACTTGTTGCCAGATTTGGTTGTTTGGTAGGAAGATTTTAAATCGCTAGTTCTTGTTCTTCATGTCCTCTGTGATAGCCGGTCTTTTCTATCTATCTAGTTATTACTACTATGTTTTCTTTCCTACCTGGAGGGTCATAGCAGCACGCTGCTGCCCGCCCACCTCGTCAAGGGTCCAGCACGCTGTTCTAGGGAGGAGTTTTTTTTCAGTTTCCTATTTTAGCGCATGCTTCCGATTTCTGAAAATTCTAAATTCTGGATTTCACTTGGCCCAAAATGGACCGGTTGCTAAATCCTGTCATGCTAAGTGCTTATAGATTGGTGTCACCAGCCAGTAAAAATTGTTTAATCCTTGTACATGTGCCATGTATGTCACCAGCCTTGAGCTTATAGTATGCTACCATGAATGACTGAAGCTATTCCTTTCGTCGGTGTGTATGGAAACAATTCTTCTACCTATATATTTGAAACATTGTTTTGATGGGTTCCTCTCTTAGTCATTTTTATTGGACCGTGCAACCAGTTTGTCCTAAGACTCATGTTTGCTGGTTCATGGGATGCAATGGTGTGGGTGAAAACTGGCTTATGATTTGTTTCATTCATTGACTAGCTAGTGCCTGAAAGCGGTTAAGCTGGTCTTTGGTCCTCCATTGGGCCAATAAGCCAGGTTTGGGAGAACACTTCGAAAGATGGTTGTTCGGTAATTAGATTAACTAGTACATGCATCCGTGCTGCCGCACGACCCAGTAATTTTAAAATATAAGTATTTGAAATTATGTAAAGATATACATATCATGACTAATCTTTTATCTTTCTCTCATTTGCTCATTTTATATGTTTATAACACAATACTCATGTGTATGCTTTCTTATCTAGTGTATTCAGTTGAGAATTTTAGCTTCAGATATGAATTTGTCCTGGAAATCGTGATGCTCACCTCATCATGCATATACGTATATCGTCTGCAGAGTGACACATGTCATTCATGCATACCTTTATTTAGTTTTTGAAAAAAAATCTCATTAATGACAAAAGTGAGTAATTTAGAAGCATTGAAGTATTTTGGGATATTTTTTATAATGACATGTGTACGTGATCTAGATTTCGGTGTTACTTCAGGTTATTTTTGCGGAGGTAGGTAACTTAGGTGCAAATTTAGTGGTTGCTTTAAACTTTACGTTTATTTTACATGATGGCTGTGATGGGCAATTTAGATCGGGTTTTAAGAATTTACTTTAGACTATTTTTATAATTACAGAAGTGGTTAATTTTTGAGAAAACATAACAGACCTGATGGCTATTATTGTCAATGATGATTAAAGTCTACCGAATAGATGGCTGGATGTTCTGATTTTTGTGGAAATTTCTTTGATTTGTCCTCTTTTTTTTTAGCGGTCTCACGAGGATTAACATGGAAGCAATTAGTAATAGTAAGATGCAGATTTTTAAATAAGGTCCTTTAATTATCTATGCAAGTTTTGGAGTGTTTCTTTTTTCTTTGTTTCATAGTTTTCTCTTTGGTATCTCGGTGTCATCCATTGGCATGGTTCTGCTCTTAGATTCTAGTCTACAATGTTTACATGTTATATATTTCAGTTATTAGAGAGCAAAAAAGATAGGAGGTCTCCCTTCCTGTTCCCTCAAAAGACAAAAACATAGTTCAGAATTGCTCTTTCCAGCCGCTCATTTCAGTCTGTTTCGACTTTTCTAAATGTGAATTTACTTATGAATTTCCCTTTTGGCATTGTACAATATGTAGTCCTGCTGGGATGTTTCCATGGCCAGCTCTCATGTGCCATTCATATTCCTGCTAGCTGCTCACCAATTTCACTCTGTTTCAACCCCCTCCCCACCTGCAGTATAAAACCAATAATTCTTATACTGTGTGATGTGCATCCCAAACATCTAAATCTGTTCTGCAGCTAATTTGCTAGTTCTTTACTCCGGTCATTATTGAATTTCTTGATGATGGGACACCAGGCAAAGTTGGGTTGGCAAGCTGAGATTTGTTTGTGTATGTCATCATAATGGCCTCCTTTACAGATGCATTTGGAAACTTTGTACGGGTGTTACTGGATTTCTTCAAAGGTTTAATTTTGGAGTATTCTAAGTTCCAGTTTCCTATATGCATGTGCCTGGCATTTGGCACTTACTAGTATACATCTGAAGTTTGGATAAGAAGTATGTTGTCAATATTATCTTGAGGAAGGCAGGAAGCTAGGATCTCTTTTGGTTATTTAAATGTCTCGCCGCATAACTAGTTCGAGTGGAATGAAGCTATTCTGCAAGTTTTATACATTGGTCGTGCCCATTCAGTATACAGTTGACCTTTTTTTGGCTATAATTCATAGCATAATATTCACTGCTTGTTCATCTCCACAAGCAATGCCAAGTTTTCAACAGTTTGCACGAAAGGCAACTTCTGATTGCTTTATCTGCTCAGGTGAACAAAATTGTGTGCAAGCATATTCCATGCTGCTCAGCATAATTAACATGAGACCGCCCCTCTGCTTTTCTTACTTATTCCGACGGAATTTGATATATGTTAATATTAGCTCCAATTACTCGAATGGAAAATTCTATGTCCCCTTTTTCTTAGTTTTTGTAACTTAACAACATCCTTTATTATCATCTGATATATGGAAGTATCTGTATTTTTTTAAAAGATTTCTTACTAAGTAGACATACCTTGAGCCAAGCAAAGAGGTGCAACAGTGCATATATATGGGAGACCATGTACCTCGCTCTCCAAGTCCACATATTAGCTGTTTATACCGTTGGTTTTGTAAGCCTGATGCAACTGAAAACTGCGTACCTACCCTCTTCTGTAAGTCTGATGCACCTGAAAGGCTGAAACCCAATGGATGTGCTTTAAGCGCTAGGCTACTGGTACAGAAATATGACATCTCACCATCTTATATGCCTAATTTGTGTCTGGCTCAAGAATACTCCCTCCGTTCCAAATTAGTTGACTCAGATTTGTCTAGATACGGATATATCTAGACATGTTTTAGTGTTAGATACATCCGCTGGTGTGTGCATACATGTGTTTGAGCTGCTTCTGCTTTTGTGTGCGTACATGCAACACATGTGTGAGGTGATTAGCTTAGACAACACATGTTTTTTATGGGATTAGGTTCATCTGTGAACTCCTAAAAAGACAGATGTGCATGTTCTTTATCCTTTTTTCAGATGTTACAGTTGCACACAATCACCCATACAGTTGCCTAAAACCATGTATCCAGTTGCCCGATCCTCATGAACAGAAATATTACAAAGACCATAATTTGGCTAATATTTAAAGGTTTTAAATACCTTTCAATTAAGATTGTGTCATAGATATGCATCAAAAATTTCATCTCCTCGGGATGGGATCCCTTGGTATGGTCGTAAATACTTGACGAATAATCATAGAGGGGGAGTGGTGTGGAGCTGGTCATGGGGACATAACTAAAACCACGAAGTGTTTTTAGGGGATTAACTTTATTTATGAGCCCCCTCCAAAAATGAATATGTGTATGTTCTTTATCCACTTTTTAGGTGTCATAGTTGCTTACAATCAGCATACTGTTGCCTAAAACCATGTATCCAATTGCCCATAATGAATCATACTGTTGCCTAAAGCCATGTATCCAGTTTCCCACAATCAGCCATATAGTTGTCTAAAAGCATGTATTCAGTTGCCCAATCCTCGTAAACAGAAACATTACCAAGACCATAATTTGGCTTATATGTAAAGGTTTTAGATATCTTTCAAGTTTGTGTCATACAGATGCGTCAAGAATTTATCTCCTCGGGATGGGATCCTTTAGCATGATCGTAAATACTTGGCGAATAATCATAGAGGGGAAGGATGGTGGAGTTGGTCATGGGGACGTAACTAAAACCATGAAGTATTTTTAGAAGATTAAATTTATCTATGAACCCTTCAAAAATGAACATGTGTATGTTCTTTATCCCTTTTTCAGGCATCATAGTTGCCCACAGTCAACTATACAGTTGCCTAAAATCAAGTATCCAGTTGCCCACAATCAACCATACAATTTGCCTAAAACCATGTATCCAGTTGCCCAATCCTCATAAAAAGAAACATTACCAAGACCATCATTTGGTAAATATCTGAAGTTTTTAGATACCTACAATTAAGTTTGTGTCAAGATTTTCCTCTCCTCGGGTGGGATACCTTGGTGCGACCGTTGAGGGGGAGCCGGATGGAACTGGTCTGGTTTCCTAGCCGGAGATATGGGGCACATGACTATGTGTGTGTGAGTGTGTGTGTGTGTGTGTGTGTGTGAGTGTGAGTGTGTGTGTGTGTGTGTGTTTCTCCTCTGCAACCGCCTAGTTACCCAAGAAAAACTATGAAGTGTCAGGGACATCTGCTTGTTTCTGCTACAACAGTTTCCCACCTTTTGCGTTTCTTTGTAATTGAGTTGCTTTGATCTTCTGCTACAACATACGAGAAGGTGGATGAGAGGGGAGAGTAGATCGAATATTTATGCATAAATTAAGGCTATTCAAGTTGCTCATACATTTTTACCTCTGCCTAAAGTAGATGCTAGGGAAGTTGCTTGGTTTTGCTAGGACAATTGCTTGGTTTTGCTAGGGCAGTTGCTTTTTTTCTAGAACAATTGAGTTACAAGCAAAAGGGCCGCTCAACCTGATGCTTCACAAGGCAAAATGGTGGATCAACATGAGGTACCTGTAGTTTTTTCAGATTTTTTTGATGAAACAATGAAGATGAAGAAGGAAGGCAACCGGAACAGACGAAGAGAGGTGGATAGGAAGTAATTCTAAAAAATATTGTATTAGTTGCATCACACGATAGAGGGAGTTACTCCTGTTCTAAAAGATACAATGTTAGTAGATTAAGTTGCATCGGAATATATATGGAGCTGATCTGTTCACATCAACAGTTGCACAAAAATGCAAGGAACACATTTTTGTTTTTTTAATGGTTGCCCATGAATCACACTGCAGTTGCCCGTGTTAGACAATATATATGCATTAGTGCCACCTATATATGTTGTCTCTACTTGTTGTTTTTTGGTTCTTTTTTTTGCACAAGGTTGTCTGATATTACTGCAAGGAGCTTATGGGGCAACAACCCCTCTTTTCATGCATGACACTAGTTGCTTCAAATTTTACTAGAGTTGTCTGAAATCATAGCAAAGTTGTTCAATGCTTTTTACTTTTGCATAGGGGTTGCATACTATTTTGTACTGCAAGAAACTTATATGGAGCAGCAAACCTTTTTTACATGCCTGATGGTAGTTGTACTCATTGGATGGTTAAAAATATCAAGAGAGGCCGATTCTGATATTTGGGACGTATTGGTGATCCATGTTGAAGTTGTCCTTATGGTAGGCGATTCAGGGGTGAAGCTAGACAAGTGGTAGTCATGGTAACCAACTTACAAGGATCCTTCGTTGATAGGTAGTCATACTAGGGTGGAAAAGGAGTTGCTTTTTTATTGCACTAAAGTTGCCTCTGTAGCACACAAAGTTGCTCAGAAAAAAAGTTTGTCGAAACCTACTCATATGGGATCTAGTTTTGAAGAACTCGTCGCGAGAAACCCAACGGTGCAAACGGATTTGAATTTTGACATTCTAATCAAAAGTTATAAGTTTTTAAAGTTTTTGATCCCTTAATAAATGCAGTTGGGATAGTTATGCGCGCGCATTCGGTTTCCTTTTTTGATTGCCTAGCTGGCGCGCAGGGTGGTCCTTTCTTATATGGGAGAGCGCTCGCTCCCGCATACGAGCGCACGAGCGCCAGCGAGCCACATCCCTGTTGTTTTACTCTCCAAGTTAGGGAGTTCTTCTTTATCTCAAAATATAAAGCATGAATTGTGCATGTCTTGCTAGTAACACTTGAAGGCCCCCAATGAATCATCTACATTAATCCTCAGAGAGGTGCTAGAAAAAGAAGGTAAACCCTATAAATTCTCACAAGAGAAGAGAAAGATTTGGCCATCAACTTGCCATACCAGTCATTTGATAACACACTCGCATCTAGGAATCTGACCGGATTGTGCCCCAGACCCGGTATGTGGCTCGGTTGGTGTTTCCGATTTTTGATGTTAGGTTTAGGTGAGTGGTTTGGATAGTGGCCCAGCTAGTATCCCTTCATCATATGGATAGGAGTAGCGGCATATATTGCCAAGATGGTGGATTCAGGTTTATTGTTTGTAATACTTTGTAAGGTCCTCAAAAATAATCAATAAAGTGGCCGTATGCATCTCTCAGATGCAGAGGCCGGGGTCATCCTCCATTTCTAAAAAAAACTCGCATCTAGGAAGACACTCGCTGTCTGGTAAATAATAATTAACTAGCGGTAAGTATGATCGACCGTCGATGGAGTTACTCCTATCTAGGTTGAATCACGGCCATTGGACCACTGAATCGTTATCTGAAGAAAATGACACCTGAACTGAAGATGCAGGCCAGTACTGAAGGTGCCTGACAATGTCCCCTCCAAAGCTTCGACATGTCCTTATGGCGATGATGTCGAAGGTGAAGCACGCCACTGGTCGCTTGTCTCGCGGAAAAACGCTGGGAATGTGTACTTGTTGAAGTATGCGTGTTCCCAAGTCGCTTCTTCATGTGAAAGGTTGGTGCAAGTTTTGCCAAGGTAGTTGTCGGACCTGTAAGATCATGGGTGGTGAAATCTTGAGAGTAGCATCAGTGTTTACAATAGGCATACCAGGGCTAGGAATGGCATGCTTGCCCGTCTCACATGGAAAACTGGGTGGATCTTTGTGTGGCCAGGGAATTGCACATAATTTGTAAGGCTTTACATTGCCCAATTTCTTAATTATGGCAAAAGGACCATACTAGTATTTTTTGTGTTGTAATTTGATTCCGTGAAATCCAGAAGCAGCCGTACGATAAGGTTCCATCTTTAAGCAGACCCTCTTCATTCTGTTTTGTGCCTGCTGAATGTTGTTTCAGCTGCTCATTCATTCGTTTGTTGGATCACGGAAGTGTTATCTGAAGAAAATGGCACCTGAACTGAAAGATGCAGGCCAGTACGGAAAGGTGGCTGACAATAGATGAGTCTTGGAAACAAAAAAAACTGCTTTGAGATTGGGAAAGGCACGTGGCACCTTCCAGAGAGGGTCTTAACTTGATGAAGAGATAGAACCGGTCGGTCAGTTGGGGATCGATACGCAACGCACTCAGGACGTAAAAGAGCTCCGCCGCCCAAGTCCCCTCTGTACTGCAGCCTCCGCCTCGCTGGATCCTCAGTCCGCCGCCGCCGCCGCCGCGGTTCGGAAGCGAATCTCTCATTTTCTTTCTTCTGTGTCGGTAAGGGCATATACAATGGTTGATAAGACAGTCTTATCTTAAGTCTTGCATGCAATTTAGAGATGACAAAAAAGTATGTCTACAATGGGTTATATCTTAGCCTTATCTTCAATAATTAGCAATTTCTTAAAACATGATGAGACAAATTGTGCTAAAAGATCATCTCTTGTCTTATCTTAAATAAGAGAAGACAAGTCCTTTCTTACGAGTTCTCTCTCCTCCACCTCATCATTAATCCTACATGGCACTCCTAAGATAGCACCATTGTACATGCCGTAATTAATCTAAGCTTGAAGTTTGCATCGATTTCTCTTGGTCCATTCTACTCCTACGTACGGATTGGCCTCTCTTTTCCCCACGGGCGGATTGGCCTAAGATCCGCCCACCTCCTACCCGGCCGGAAGCTGGCGCCACTGGCAGCTGGAGTTACTCGGAGGGGGAGTATGTGTTATGTTCACCTCCTCGCTGTATAGGGGATGCAGCCGAGACTCTTGAGAAATTGCCTTCTCAAAAGGAAAAAGCTTACCTTCTGCCGACCGATCGCGCGCACTCGTCCGCCGGCTTCGTGGTCGTTTGATCATGTGTTCATCAGACGGTCGACAGCGTTCTCGTGTCCGTCGAAGCCGCGTCTGTTTTTCTGCAACTCACCTGTTGTTTCAAGACAGTCATTCCTGCAGCTGGGTAATAGTAGGGGGGCTCGTCTGTAAGTCACATCTGTTTTCCTGCAACTCACATGTTGTTTTAAGACAGTCATTCCTACAACTAGGTAACAGTAGGGGGGGTTTGGGGCCCCTCTGGATTAGAGGGCGAGCGGCTGGATTTGGGAGCCGGCGGATGGGCGCGGTGGCACAAGGCATTGGGCCACCAGGCCTTATCCACCACGGTGGCGACGACGACTTGCTCGAGATCGGCAGTCGCCGGCATCAACTCAAGCAGGTACCATTCAGAGATCGGCGGTTTCTGCAACAAATATTTTGTTTCAGAAATAAAAGAAGATTCAGTGGTGAAGTTTTTTGTCAGCAATAGGGTTTTGTTTTAGAAAATTTCTGCAACGTAGGTCTTGTTTCAGAAAAATAATAATTCGACAGCGAAGTTTTTTTTCCTGCAACATGGGTCTTGCTTCAGAAACATAGCCCCAGTTGCAGAAAGCGTTGGAGGGGCACACGATGTTAGAGCGTACGAGGCCAAGCATTGCAACACGATGCATGTTTCAGAAACATAGCTTCAGTTGCAGAAATCGTTAAAGAAGTGCCCATCGTGGGAGCTCGTCGCTGTCATGCTGGAGTAGAGGCTGCGGCTGTTCTCGAAGCAGCCCCCCTCGGTGAGCTCGATTTGCATCAGATCCAACCATGATGCACCATTGTGTTGCAGAAACTTTAATTTAGTTCCTGCACGCCGGCGGCGGGCTGATTTTGCGGTGGATAGCCGGTGGTGTCGCGCGAGGCGCAACTCTATCGAGGCGGGGGCAATAGTATTGTTTCCGCAACAGAGCGTTTGTTGCGGGAAATAATAAGTGAGCATGCGAGGTGCGAACACTAGATCCGACGGCTATCAGTTCGACCATCCAACGGCAATCAAGGCGACGGATAAAATCTAAACATCGGCCAGCAGATGCGTAGCGTCGCCCTTCTCAAAACCAAGGCCTAGCAACTTTTTTTTTCTTTTTAACTGAATCGTGTCTCTGGATTAGAGTAAAAGGTAATCCAATTTACCACTTCCATTACCGCTACCACATGTCTCCTTTATAGCCTTTTGCATATATTTTTGTTTAGGGAAAGCACCCGAGCTCTGTTCTGGAGAGATACAGTAGCAGATACAAAGCCTGGGGGCTTCAGGAGCCAAACATGGCGGCCTGGACATAAAACTAGAGACATTCTAGCAATAGTATGAGCATCTACGTTGTACACCCTCGTTTCATGTTTGAAGGAAACATCTCGTAGGACCTTCAACTTGCGTGTGACTTCGGTTAAGATCATCATAGCCTCCTCTCCTTTGCTTCCTTCATAGATATCTAGATACATTCATTTCTGCGACGAGCAATTTGGAACGGAGGGAATACTTCTGACAACCCCTAGAGAATCAGAGGCTATAACAGATTTAGGTCCTGCATCAAGCACAAACTGGACCATAAGCACTCTCCATAACCAACACCAAAGCCTCCAGGTAGGTAGGTACCATCATCAGCACGAAAAATAGCTGCAGCCGTGCACCTGTTGTTCTCATGTGACAATGCAGCATCAACATTACCTTTCACAACACCCTGTGGAGGAGGGATCCAACGCCCAGCGATCCTCGGCTGCCTTTCCTGGTGTCTTCTCGCTTCTGCTGAATCGACCCAACCCAGCTCATGCAAAAAATGCGTTATAAACTTGCATGTATTAAAAGGGCTCTGATAAACATCTTCATGTATGATATCTCGCTTTGCCTTCCAGATCGCCCACAGGGTAGTAATCATCTTCACGTAATCTGTATTGGATAGGAAATCATCCATCTCAAACAACCAGCTTCCAGCATTTGGCTCACAGCAGCTCCTCAATTTATCAGACTTCTTCATCCACTAGTAGTACCCAGACACATCGAGCCATTCTGCACTCTAGTAATGAATGTCTCCACGAATCCTTGCTCCAGCCACAAATGCTGCAAACACTAGTTGATGCCATGTTTCTGTGGTGAGCAACATCTGCAGTGGGTAAGCTTTGGCGCGCAAGCCTCCAAGAAAATACTTTAAATTAGCGGGTATTGTATGCTTCCACATTTTTGTCCATGATCTTTTTTTCTTTTTTTTCATCTCAGACCCACATGCTCGCCCATCCAGCCAGGCCTCACGACAAGTTTTGGTATGCACAAGCATTCTGTAGGCTGATCGAACAGTGAAGCGGCCCTTCTTCTCAAAAAGCCATGTCCATTCATCTTCTAAGTTGATTGCGACGTACTATGTCCACGTCATCGGCAGCATGTGCTTAGCTAGCACCTGATCATTCCATGAATGGGTCGTGTCATCAATGAGTTCACTAACCAACTCTGGTCTTGCTTCTAACAAAGGTTCGATCGGTCGCGTCATCGACTCCCTCGGGAGCCAGCAATAGTTCCAAATATGTGTGGACTGTCCATCTCCAATTCTCCTTATCAGACCTTGCTTGAGCACCTCACGTCCTTCTAGAGTTGATCTCCAAACTTGCAAAGGTTGTGAACCAAGTTGGGTCGATGAGATATCTGAATTAGGGAAATACCTTGCTTTTAAAATCTGGGCACTCAAATTGTTTGGCTTTTGCAACACCCTATGCCCCTCCCTGGACCAAACTTGTGGCTGCTGTACGAGTTGGACGACCCAGCTACTCAAGCCTTGGAGCAAGAAGGATAAAGGCACACCGAAAGGCAAGAAGAAATCAAGGAACTGAAAACTTCTCCTCTGTCTCTGTTCATCCCCTTCAAGCAATCCTTATCTTCTCATGTCACAGCAATAGCCAGTGGCAATGAGACGTGACACCTTTGAAGTGCCAATGTAATTTCAAACCATTTGTGTACGGTATTTCTTTTTTAATGGAAAATCATTTATGTGCAGTTGGTGAACCAAACAGCACTAAAAAGCATCCAGCCATATGTTGTGTTTACGTTCTTTTTCATGTTCTTGTGAAGCTATCGAAGATCGGTTAACATCAATTGATACTCTTATCAAGATACTGAGCAATATCTTGGGTGATGCGTCTCATGCCCGCTCCCGCTTGAGCTAATCTTGACGACCACCATCCGAACGGCCGACGTGCCAAGTCCAAACGTGGTTGCGCAGATGGTTACATTGACTACTTTGACCCAAGGAGCACCTCGCAGCCTCGCTCACCAGCGCCCGACCTAGAAACAGAAGCGGCTGCGCCCAGGAACAGGAAGCCACACGACGGCGGCGCCCAGGTAGCCAGGTGCCTCCCCTCGCCGATCCTTCTGCTCCTCCTCCCACTCCGGCACCCTTTTCCCCGCCGCCGCAGCCACTTCCCCTCCTCCCATGGCCGCCGCATCTCCTCTGCCAGCCTATCTTCTTCTCCCATGGCGCCACGGCCTGGCCTGACCGTCGGCCGCCGCTCCTCCTCCTTTACCCCTGATCCGGCCGCCAGACCCCCTCATACCATGTCCACCGGACCCCCTCATCTCATGTCCGCCGGACCCCCTCATCCTCAGTCGTCGGAGGCCCTCCTCCTCAGCTGCAGGACCCCCCCTCCTCCTATCTTTTCTTCCCTCTCGTTCTTCCCCGTCCCGGCTCTCTCCTTCTCTTCTTCTAGTGTATAACTGAAAAAGAAGCAAACAGTGCCCGGTTTGAGATGCATGGTTTGTTTGCAGCAAAAAGGATTTTTCTTCAGTTTTTGTTCATTTGTTCTAGAAGACTGAGTATTGTTCAGTTTAGCAATGATTAAATGTAAAGGAAACATAAAAAATGTAACTTATATTTTTTCCATAATAATTGATGATAATGATATTTGTTAATTTTTTATATTGCTATATAATCATTCAACTATAGTCCCACATTGTACAAATTTTTATTTGATGCATAAAGCACAAAGCATTATGCAATTCCATAGGTTGACATACAAACAAGATTTGATATTGAAATCTCTATGAGATTCCATGAGTCAGTTTCATGAACATCCAAACAAGCGAATTTGTATTCATGTCCATTACAGTTTCCTCACCGAATTGGTATTGAAACCAATTCAATACAGAGGCCCCCAATACAGACATCCAAACAACACTATAAAGCATCCAGCCATATGTTGTGTTTATGTTCTTTTTCGTGTTCTTGTGCAGCTATTGAAGATCGGTTAACATCAATTGATACTCTTATCAAGATACTGAGCAATATCTTGGGTCATGTGTCTGATGCCCGCTCCCGCTTGCAAAGACGGAGCTAATCTTGACGACCACCATCTGAACGGCCGACGTGCCAAGTCCAAACGTAGCTGCGCGGATGGTTACATTGACTACTTTGAACCCAAGGAGCACCTATTAATTTGCTCATGTGCCTTCGGCTATATATTTGCAATGTGTGTTTTCTGCTTTACTGTGTTGTACACTCCAGTCGCGTCTGGCACAGCCAACGTGGCCCGAGGACCCGGCGACATCTTCGTCCGACTTATAGGACAAAGGGGGCTTGATCTTGGCGCCTCTCCACCGACTTCGTCGGCTTTCCGCCTTGCCATGGACTTCGATCGGACACCACCAACCTACCGGTGCTGCAGCGGAGGAGGCAACTCGTTGCTGCGCGTCTCCTACCATGACATGATCCTGGCATGGGCTCAATTGCCGTATTTTTGCGTCTATGGCGACCGGAGCATTGGCCATGTAGGCACCTTGGAGGTGGAGGCCAAGGCAGACGCCTCCATGTTGCGAGAGGAGGTGCGCAACTTGCTTTGGAGCGAGATTCAGGTCGTGGGTAAGGTCGAGTTCGACGTTGATGGAGAGGTGGCGGGCCTAGGGTATCTTCGCTGCAAGTTCTTCATCCTGAAAGATAAGGCTGCGCATGTGCCCAAGAGCCTGTGCATCCTCCGTCAATAGGCTCGACCTATGTCTTCTAATAAGGGTGTTATATATTCTCCGTTCTGTCACTGGACTAAATTTACTTTTGTAATAGCTGCTATATTCTGCTTTGAAATAAAACTTATTTTCTTCGGAAAATTCTAGCTCAATCCTCCGCGCAGAAGTTCAACGGAAAGTTTTGTCATACTCAGTGTAGGCTTCAGACTTGCATAACAGGTACTCGACTAGGCTAAGCAAGTAGCAGCTCACTTTGGAACTGGAAGCTTGGTCAGCTGGAAGGAAGGTTACTCCACTCAGCTGTTGGAATGATCAGATAGAGTTCCTTTGAGTATATAATGATAGATCCTCTGGATCGGAGTAGGCTAGATCATCCGGTAAACCTACCTTCTGCCTTGCCTTGCGAGCTCAAACCAGCAGTCATGATGATGTTGTGGCGGTGGTGATGGCAGTGAGATGGCGGCGGTGGTGTGTTTCCCATGAGTACCGCGCTAACCTAGATCGGTTGGTAGTGTTGGTGGGGATTGTGGCAGCAATGAACGTCGTCAGTCGTGCCCTGGCCCTCACCTTTGTTTATATATGTGTGAGTCACAGAGGCCCACCAACCATATGAGGGTTGGGCGCCCCCGATCAGGGTGCAGATCTATGGGCCCGGTTGGCCGTTGAGCCCACACGGAGGAGATCAACCTAACATTCTCCCTCTTGATCTCAACTTTACTTTTAACCTTATACTTTCTAGTTTATTTCTTTCATCACATATTGGTACATAGAGCATGTTTCATCGTCACAGCTTACTTGCCGATAGAATCATACGGCTACAACATACGTTTTGTTCAGAAACAAATTATGTTTCTTTTGGGCCTATCCAGGAATCATAAGGCTTTCTCTTAAACCCATGCCGGCTAAGTGTTTCTTGAACACATTGGGTGGTAAGCCTTTCGTTAGCGGATCCGCATGCATATCTTTTGTCCTTATATGCTCGAGACTTATAGTTTGATCTTGGATTTTATCTTTCACAACATAATACTTTATCTCTATTGTTTTGGCAACATTACTCGATTTGTTGTTGTGAGCATAGAATACTGCGGGCTGGTTGTCACAGTACATCTTTAGTGGTTTGTGAATACAATCTACCACTTCCAAGTCGGGTACAAATTTCTTTAGCCATATCCCCTGCCCCGTGGCTTCGAAGCATGCTATGAATTCTGCATACATCATGGATGATGCAACTATCGACTGTTTGGAGCTTTTCCACGAAATAGCTCCCCCGGCGAGGGTGAATACGTATCCTGGCGTGGATTTTCTATCATCTTTGTCCCCCGCAAAATCTGCGTCTGAATACCCTTTTATCTCTAGGGATTCACTTCTCCTGTATATTAGCATGTAGTCCTTCTACCTTGCGCATAACGCAATGCTTTCTTTACCATCTTCCTGTGTTTTATGCTTGGATTCTCTTGATATCTACCGAGTACCCCGGTAATAAAGGCTAAGTCAGGGCGAGTGCACACTTGTGCATACTGTAAGCTGCCAACTGCCGAAGCATATTGTACTGCTTTCATTTGATCGATCTCATACTGGTTCTTAGGACATTGGAATTTTCCAAAACTATCGCCCTTAACTATAGGAGCAGGTGTGACTTTACTCACATGCAAATTATAATTTTTAAGAACCTTTTCTAAATATGCCTTCTGCGATAGTCCTAAGACTCCATTGTTCCTATCTCCAGGGGTACAATGATAATCCGGCCGGGTGTGGGCCCAGGCCGTCAGTGTCTCTTGTGGCCGGCTTCTCCGCTGGCAGCTGGGGCCCGCCGACTGATGGGCCCCGCCGGCTGTCTTGTACTGGGCCGACAGGACACGCCCGCCGATTGCGGGCCTTGCTGGCGGCTCATCACTATAGTCGTGCTTCTAATGACACTTGCTTTGTCGGGGGAGGCGTGGCTACAGTCACGCCGCCTGGCGGTCGTTCACTGTAGCCATTCCCTATTTCTCCCGGCTGATGGTGCACAAACTCTTAAGAAGGGGAGGGCCGCCTGCTGGAAACCGGCCTCTCCCTTTGCCGGCTAGCTGAGCTTGCCGCCTTCTGGCTTTCCATAGATTGGTAGAATCCGCCGCTTGCGAGCCGTATCGACAGCCCGTCATGGGAGCTGGGTCCCTTCTATCTTGGGTGATGTCATGGGCGGAGGGGCTACAGTGCGGCGCCGTGCGGGAGATCGCCAGCCGGTACGGCGCACTGTAGCCATGACCCGCCCTGGATTCGAGGGTGGCAGGCTTCTCTGTAGCCAGGCCTCGTCTCATCGCATTCATGGTGGCTCAGACTTTGAGGGTGTTTGGGGTCGCCTGCTAGGAGCCAGCCCCTCTCGCAGCCGGCCGCTTGGACCAGCCGGCCGCAAGAAGGCGGCGATCAATCTCTGAGGCTTGAGGGGCGCAGTCGGCCCTGATGTCTTGAAATGCCTTGGGGGGCAGATGAGGCTACCCATGGCCAATAACTTTGATAGTAGTCCCCGAAACTGGCGGGTCGCCACGACTGACAAGGGGGAGGTGCCCCGGCAGCTTCCTACTCCGTAAAATTTTGGTTGCTTGCTCGGTTCATCTTCTGGAGTGCCGGCTGCCAGGAGCCGACCCGGGCCTGACAGGCCGACTGGTGGAATTCGAATT
This sequence comes from Triticum urartu, assembly GCF_056163025.1. Classification (NCBI taxonomy): domain Eukaryota; kingdom Viridiplantae; phylum Streptophyta; class Magnoliopsida; order Poales; family Poaceae; genus Triticum; species Triticum urartu. The sequence goes on along the minus strand of NC_141877.1, from coordinate 420,916,942 downwards.
GTCGCGGCGGGAAGCACACGATGTGCCAGCTAGGCGCCTAGGCTATGCGTGCCACGCGGTGTTAGCCGGCGAGGCCGGCCTGCCAGCCACGCCTGACGGGACGTATGAGCAGGCCGGGCCCGCCACTACCGGGCCTCGGCACTTGCGCAGATCCGCTGTGGCCGAGGCGGGTGGTTGGGATCCTACGCACTTTAGCACGCGCCATTACGACGCGGTAAGTGTGGGGTCGTGGGCGCAGTAAATCCCACGATCCCACGCCCCGCCCCCTTGGCTTCACAGCCATGGGGCTATAAGTGGGGGAGAGGGGAGGGGCAGGGGCCCGCGCGCCCTCCCTCCACTTTTTCTTCTTCTTCACCGCTGCTGCACTCCACGCTCGCCGCAGTGCTGCCGCAGCTCGCCATCGTTGTTGAGATTCTTCTTTGCCAAGCCCTCTCTTCTTCTTATTCTTCGCGGGTCCGCGCTTTCGCCGTTGTCCTTTGCCCGCACCGAGCTCAAGCCATCATGGAATGCTCCGGCGACTGGGACGGCTCCAATGTCCACGACGACCACCTCACCTTCCTTCGCGACACACGACGTCTGCCCGGCGCGGACCGCGTAAGGGTGCGTGTACCGCCCTGATGACGGGAAAATGGCGGGCGTGTTCGTGAAAACACGCGTCCACGTCATTGATATAGAGTGAATTTTAAATGCATAAAATAAAAATAGAATCAAACATTGTAGGTACTTTATTTCCAGAATTCTTACATTTACATAAAAATTCTGTTAATTACATCTCCGAAGAGAAAACCCCTGATTAAGAATTCCAACTATCCTATTACATAGAATTGCAACACATGACTACTACAAAATGATAAAGAAAAGTCGCTCCTCCTCGCTGTCGTTGACGCCGGTGTGCTCGGGGGAGCATCCTCGATCTTCTTCAAGTTATCATGTGTCTTGTTCATTTATATTTTTACCCTTGTACTATTATGAGTAGTACGTAGAGTACAAGTGCAATGTGTGTTTTTTTGTATGGGACACCTAATTTGTGTAGTCGACTTAACCAACATATGCTAGTATGACCATGCGGCTATCTTAATCAACTTTCAGGTCATTTCATTTTAACGAGTGATAAGTCGACTAGCAGAGTATCCACTTAATACATGCATGCTACATCTTTTATTGATGCATATATGACCATGCATGAGATGATGATTTACTCCATGTTAGCCTATGCGCATGCATGGAAATTTAAGAAAAAAGGGGGGGTTCCAATATCAGAACCATCCAATATGTTATCTTGTTTGATTTGATATGTTTGATGATAGCATCTACTAAAGCGAGCTAGATGCAATATCCCTTTATTTTTTTTATGGGTTACATGTATATACTCTAACCATCAGTGGGCAGTATATACGTGTTGCATAGAGTCTGTACGCTCTAGATTTCATATTTTAGATATGTAGGATTATACTTTTAACTTAACCTACACGCATTCATTTCTTTTTATGGGCATGCTATATTTTAGTGCAAAATGAGACAACTAACACTTTTATTATCTCATGTTTACCCGTTAGATTTCACTTAGCATATTCTATATGCATTAGAGTATGCTCATTTCATCATCTATATGACAGATGTATATGCCATTTGTACCTTCCTGTTTGTATTACTACTGACGTGGCATAGCATGTATGTCCGCAGTGTAACCAACAAGAGGCCTCAAATATAATTTAGCAAGCACCCGATTTATACATTTTTATGCACTAGGTATAGAGGTACATGCACAATTTACATTGTTTTATTTTGTGCAACTCAAACAAATGAAGAGTGCATTTTGTAGGCACATATTTATTCTATGATTTTATGTAGATGATCATCTAGGGTTTGGGTATGTTTCATATTTGTTTTTCCCCAAGCTTTACCTTTGCGTCACTCTCATCTACGATGGAAGGGAAAATATATCCTCCTTAGTTTTGGTTCGCCATGATCGACCAAGGAGTGAAATTTATCCTCTTTGACATAATCGCACTTTGGCTTGTATCACGATGATCAACCAAGGCAAAAAAAATTACAAGAAGAAATTATATGTTGTATGCTCCTTGATTTGTATCACAATGATCCGCCAAGGAGTATTTTTGTTGTTGTTAAACATATTCGCACTTTGGCCTGTATCATGATGATCAACCAAGGCGAAATGTCAAGATGGGGCTATATGGAGAATGCTCCTTGGTTTGTATCACAATGATCAACCAAGGACAAATTTTCTTCTCTTAAATATAAGTGCTCTTTGGCTCGTATCACGATGATCAGCCAAGGCAAAATATCAAGGTGAAGATATATGGAGAATACTCCTTGGCTTGTGTCACAATGACCAACCAAGGGCAAATTTTCCTCTCCTAAACATATTCGCACTTTGGCTTGTATCATGATGATCAGGCAAGGCAAAAATGTTGAGATGAAAATACGTGAGATATGTTCCTTGGTTCGTATCGCGATGATCAACCAAGGACAAATTTTCCTTTCCTGAACATAATTGCACTTTGGCTCGTATCGCGATGATCAGCCAAGGCAAGATGTCAAGATGAGGACACATGGGCATGCTCCTTGGTTTGTATCACAATGATCAACCAAGGAGAAAGATGAACATGATGAGAGATATAGGGAGGAGCAAGAAGATTAGAGGAGAATCATGATGCCCACCTTGTCTACCTTTCTCAGGCTTTTGACCGGACGACGGCCTTGCAGCAGCAGCAGCAGCAGCGTGAGGCCAGAGATCAAGAATATGAGCAGGGAAAGTAGCAGCAGAGCAGCAGCGGCCGGCCAGGGAAAAAGAGAGCAGCAGTGTGCGGCAGCGCAGCGGAGCGATCAGGAAAAAAAGAGCAGCAGTGTGCGGCAGCGCAGCGGAGCGATCAGGGAAAAGAGAGCGCCAAGAGCAGGCCCTTTGGAGGTATTTATAGGAGGGAGCAACGGAGGAAATCAACGGAGGGACGCGCCCACGTTCTCTAGTTCGTGGGTGAGATCGTGTGAGCGTGGGGCTGCCTCCTTTTTTGTTTATTTGTTTAATCACTAATTTCTCCAACTGTGTGGTTTGGCTGGCAAGTTACGTACGTGGTTAGCTCATGTGGGCTAAACCCCTTCTTTTACTAATTAACCTATGGGCCTTGGCGTCATCCAACATATTTTAATGGGCTAGGCTTAATCAACTATTAATGTGACATTGAGGATTATTTTCTTAGTGTGACATGCCGTATATAAATACGTGGAAAATGTATTTTTTTATGTGGCGTTATATCCCTCATACCCATATTTCATTAGGAATGACGTGCGTGTCTTTTCCTATGTCGCCGTGATATTTTATTAGCGGCGATGAAATAATGCCCATGTATATTGCATGGTTTAATATTTGGGAAATAAGCGTCGCCCGCGATGATTTTATGTTGACATTTCACGCGGTCTAATATGTGAAGATATTAGCGCCGTCTATAATCTTGCGTCTCATGGTTATTATTTCATCAAGAATAAAACCTTTTATGGAGATTTTATTCATTTTACCAACTTTGTGAATACCCGATATTTTCATATTCTAAGCCAATGTAAGTGCTCAACAATTATATATTGATATTTGGCTCATTCCTTTATTTCCGCGCCTGCTATTTTCTAGTAAGCGGTCAAAGTTAAACAAAGTCATTTGCTCTTTCCATTGGGTGATTCATCATTTTTGCCACTCGGATTAATTTATATTTTTATAATAGCTATTGCACCATACTTTACTTTGGCGAAATTCCGTGTCAACAGATGCCCCTCGAGTTTTGAAAGGGAATATTTCTCTGATTCACTTTCAGAACTCGAAAATATATGTAGACGAAAATATATGTAGACATATTCCGTTTCATATATATATCGTGAACGTTTTTCTTAGTGTGGGCGACACACTTATTTTGTTAAAATATCTAGCTACATATTTATCTAGCCCCGCCTTTTGAAAGTGTGTTAGTCCCTTCGTTGGATAAGGACTCAATCTTCAAAATTTGTTACAAGACGCTTGGCTTTCCGCCATGTAGTTGTAGTTGCGTCCGGCCGGAGCGCATACCTTTCCTTATATATATCTTCTTCCTATCGTCTGGCAAGGGGACTCTATTTACCTCACGCATAACCCAAAGTCCAGATCTTTCTTATGATTGACCTGCTATTCTTTGGACTACTGGGTACGCAATGATGTGCACTCATTAATTGTCTTTTTCTCATCATTCTTTCGGATGATTCTCATCTCTGACTCCCTTTCTTTCTTTGTATGAAAAAGATTAGCATCTGCCGCTGAAGCACAGATCTTACGTTGGTAAGTTTGTACTTAGTTCATTCAGATAGACATCTACGTGCATGATTTACGTCTTCTGATTGCCCCTTAATTTTTGTTCCTTCAATATTGCAGGAAGGTTTAGGTACAATCTGGCAAAACAACTATATTTTAGTTTCAGACGTATACCTGCTCTCTCTTTAGGTACTATACCTACTGTCTTTTTTTTTTCTTTTTATACACATACCAGCATCAGAGATTGGATGAATAATTTATAGATGAATCCATGCACGTAACCTCCTTTAGGCCATGAACGCCTGTGCATCTTATCCCGTATATATGCGGAAATTTGGTCTCGCAATGACGTGCCGGCAAGTTATATACGAACTTGGTCCGACGTACAATTGTAGAGATCAATATTTTTTTATACTTAAAATTCTCGTTTTAAAGATCAAACGTATACCTTTCTCACAATTGGCGTGCCGGCAAGTTGATATGAACTTGGCCCGACGTACAAATTGTGAGATATGTCATACAATCAACGAAACTCCCCTTTATTCATGCGGCAATTATCAACTCTTTCCAAGTTTATATAAGATGCTCGTTTAAAGATCACACGTATATCTTTTTCACAGTTGGCGTGCCGGCAAGTTTATATGAACTTGGCCCGACGTACAAACTGTGAGATCAATGTTTTATTTATTTATTTATTTAAAAGATGGTCGTTTAAAGATGCAAACTTATATCTTCTTCACAGTTGGCGTGCCGGCAAGTTTATATGAACTTGGTCCGACGTACAAACTGTAGAGCTCATTTTTAAGCTACACACATATATCTTTCTCGCAATTGACGTGCCGGCAAGTTTATATGAACTTGGTCCGACGTACAAACTGCAAGATCAATGAAGCCCCCCTTTATTTGATGCAAGAATTATCAACTCTTTCAAAGTTTTGCATATATAAACTTTTTTTTCAAAGTTTTGCATCTATCAACCCTTTCAAAGTTGACATTCCAGAAATTCTAGATTGGGCTTTATGCATGTATCTCTTTTTTTTGGAGGATAATTCGTTTTGCTGATATTTGACCTTTGCATAATTTTTTTAGCACTAACAATCATCATCCTTTTTTTGTAGAGTGCAAATCCTTTCTTCTTCATCAAGGGCTGGCTTCGCTCGGGCTATCGCCTCCGTGGTAAAATTTCCATTCATTTACCATGGTTCATTTATTTTGTTGTTTTGAACACAACTTGTACCTGTACCGACACACGTATATTCTTTTGTATAGAGATGGCGCAGAAATCGCCCACGGTTCCCTCACATCGACTATCCCTTGTCGAGCTAGCCAAGCAACAGAAACTATATGAACCTAGCTCCGATGACCAAGACTGCCCCATAGTTAAAGCTATAAGTATACCAAAGGGTGAACTCGACAACGGTCCTCGCGGTTGGCGAGCGAGACAGTCCAAACTAGCTTATTCATATTACCCATTGGCGGCTTCACCGCGAATTGATACAGCTTTATGTCTATGTACTAGGATGGTATCCAAAGGTCTGACTTGGGAACGTCATGATATTGAGTATATGCCACGTCCTTCAGGCTATAATGAATGGGGGGCAAACATTTTACGAAATCATTCTTTTTCCCTAAAAGGGCTTGGTGAAGGTTCAGATTACCTTTGTGGAGCTATTTACTGCTCTTTGGGTGATTATTCTATTTCACCTGCCTTGCTAAGATCTCTGTTAGAAAAATGGAATCCAAAAACCAACACGTTCCTATTCTCATGTGGTGAACGTACTATTACACTCCTTGATATGTATCAAATGGCTGGTCTTCCTCTAGATGGAGACTTATATGAAGAATTTATCCCACCAGAACATGCACTAGACCCCTCCCTTTGCCAATTCCCTGACTTCTTACCGGACCTATTATCCGCACATGATCAGCTTGCCAAGAACAATGGCGGCCACGTGACTTTCCAGGTCTGGTGCGACTATTTTCACAACCGGCGAGACCATTCTGTTCCTTTCGCGTCTCTTCGTGAGGTCCGCTTGTATGTCGCGGCGTACATTGCTGTTTGGTTGTGCTACTTTGTTGTCATTGGCGGGGGAGCCTACATTCGCGCTGGCGTCCTTGTGATGGCGTCCTGGATCGCTCTAGGGCGTCGAATTTCATTAGCTCCACCAGCACTTTGTTCTATCTATTTTTCGCTTCGTCGCATCAGCACCCATCCTGTAGGACCCTGCTACTGGATTAGGGGATGGCCCGTCCATTTCATTATCGGCTGGATGGGGGTTTATCTGAAGAATGTATTTGGTAAACGAGCAAAAGTGAGCAAATTTCCAACTCCTAAGCTTTGTCCAGGGAAATTATCTATGGTGGGGACTATGTTTAGGATTCCACACAATTTTAGCCCTGAAAAGGCGCACGATTTCTTCGAGAAACACAAGAGTATTTTGTGGTACCCCTCAAATTTCTTTAACTTGGCTAGCACTCGTTGGCTGCAAAAAGCATTCACCATTTCCATCCGTCGAGGGATGCTACCGTGGAGAAGGTCCGATTATGATGACGACTTGTGCATTGTTGAGCTGTATCATCCCGACCGGGTGGCTCGACAATTCAAATTGGATCAGCAAGTACCATATACTCCATTGCGCAGTTTATATATAATAGATGACATTAGTGTTGCTTATGCACACTGGTGGCATTTATTGCGCTCGAATCCGAAACAGCCTCACTATATTCCCAACAAAGATTTTGTGGGCAATTCCTCAGTGGCATGGACAAACTGGTGGACCATTTTCATCCAACCTTTCACCAGCGTTCTAGGCCAGCTTCGTCAAGGTAACATGCACGGGCGAGATTCCTATGAAGAAAGGCTTGCCAAATATGTGAATAATGGGAAGAAACATATTTTTTCTTGCAAGATTTTGGAAGGGGATCTTGTCGTAGTAAAGAGGGTGTCTGCTGAACGGCAAGAGGAATATCTTGCAGCTATTGAGGCGAGAGAAATGCCGGTAGTGAATCATTGGAGGGACATCTTAAGAGGTTACCACTTGGATAACAATGCCCCGCCACCTTTGTTGCAACAGGTAATATATATACGTATACCTTTTTTTACTATTATGCGCCAACACCACTATTTACTAACTGATATTATTTTTGCTATTTTTTAGAAGCGGAAAAATAATCCAAATGATGTTGCTGCAAGTTCCTCTTCCAATCCCCGGCCACTTATAAACGTGACAGTATCAGGCACACATTTAAATGCAAGGAAGGAGGGTACTGACATTTTGGTTGATAGGAACTCAGAGGAACCTAGTCCAAATGCAACAATCTCTTCCGGTGGGGAGGAAAGACCTGCTGTAAAAAGAAAGATTGAAATTTCTCTTGGAGAAAGCCCATGTAATCTTGACGAGTTGGTTGATTTTATGCATGAACTTGATGATACAGGGACTGATGATAATGTCATAGGTTCTGATCTATCGTTTGAGGATTTTGATATATCAGAACCCTCTCTTAATCTTCCAACTCCCCCTACATATCTATACTCAGGCGTGGCCTCGCAGGCTGATATTTCAAACATTTTGCCTATCTCTACGCACGGTAGCTTTATTCGTCCTTTGTATCTTTTTCTATTTATTAACTTCATTGCAATATCATTTATCTTGCCCCTTCTTCTTATCGCCAGGTGATACGGAAGGAGCTTCTAATCTCGTCAGTGGCGAGGGAATAATGACACAGATTTCAGCGCCATCCATGGATATTTCCGCTATTACCAAGCCAGTTCTGGATGCTATCGATTTGTTGCTGCAGAATGCTTTTGAAGCTTTAGATGCCCCTACATTAACAGATTCTCAGCGCCATGAGATTTTCCAGGCAGTTCGGTCGATGCTCCCGGTTGGTGATATTGTTCCTCAAATTGCCCCTGTCCGCGCGGCTTGGGAAAAATTTGTCTCGATCTCAGATACAGTGCAAGAAGCCCGCAGAACCATTGAGGGTCAGTCAAAGCAAAAGTCTGAATTTGTTACTGTAGCAGAGAGGAGGGCTGAATCCATTGAAGCGTCTCTGAAAACTTCAGCGGAAGAGATGTCATCCATGCTGGAGAAACAAGCTGAGAAGAAGGAACGTGTGGAGGCCCTCTCCGCTCAACTACAAGAAGCTACCGTTGAGTTGTGTACAGCTGAAGAAAGGGTCAAGCAACTGGAGTCAGACCGTTCCGCCAAGCAAGCTGAAGCCAAGAAGTTGCATGAAGATTTGCTCGAAGCTAATGTGAAAGCTTCCGAGGAATTGGAGGCTCTTAAAGGGAAGACATCGACGCTGGAGGACGAAGCCAAGTCTATTATTAGAAGTCTGAAGGAGTGGCGCTCCATGTCCAATTGAGTTTCTTTGTTCTTAATAAATCAGACATGTTGTCTATTTACATTTTTTACTCAGACTTGCATAAGGCGGCCAATCGGCAAACCCATTTTCTTGGGTATTCTCGCATGCCAGTAGCACCATTCGTGTATGTTTGCATGGGATCTATTCATGTGTACTGATGGACTATGCAATGTTATTCGTGTAGCCCTGTTTTCTGTGTGGAATGGATACTCTGTGCTAATTGCATGAACTAGCTTGGGTAACCCCTTTATTTATTTACATTTTTTTGCTTGAAGCTTTATTACTTTATTTCATTGTTCATTTTTTATCTTTTACAAATTTATTTATATTTTTATATACACTGCCCTTTCGTACAACAGTTTAAGCTTATGAGAATTTGGAGTCTTTTTTTTACGCCATAGTTTAGACTCGTAGGATATCGGAGTAAAATTTTACGTGCCCCAGTTTATACTCTTAAGGGTATGGAGTACGCTTGATGATTTCTTTTCTTTGCATCACAGTTTACACTCGTAAGTCGTTGGAGTAATTAGTTTTTTTGTGCGCCCCAGTTTAGGCTCGTGAGGGTATGGAGTAAATTTTTTCTATGTGCCCCAGTTTAGACTCGTGAGGGTATGGAGTGTATTTTTTTTATGTGCCCCAGTTTAGACTCGTGAGGGTATGGAGTGTATTTTTTTATGTGCCCCAGTTTAGACTCGTGAGGGTATGGAGTGTATTTTTTCTATGTGCCCCAGTTTAGACTCGTGAGGGTATGGAGTGTATTTTTTTATGTGCCCCAGTTTAGACTCGTGAGGGTATGGAGTGTATTTTTTCTATGTGCCCCAGTTTAGACTCGTGAGGGTATGGAGTGTATTTTTTTATGTGCCCCAGTTTAGACTCGTGAAGGTATGGAGTGTATTTTTTTATGTGCCTCAGTTTAGACTCGTGAGGGTATGGAGTGTATTTTTTTTATGTGCCCCAGTTTAGACTCGTGAGGGTATGGAGTGTATTTTTTTTATGTGCCCCAGTTTAGACTCGTGAGGGTATGGAGTGTATTTTTTTTATGTGCCCCAGTTTAGACTCGTGAGGGTATGGAGTGTATTTTTTTATGTGCCCCAGTTTAGACTCGTGAGGATATGGAGTGTATTTTTTTTATGTGCCCCAGTTTAGACTCGTGAGGGTATGGAGTGTATTTTTTTATGTGCCCCAGTTTAGACTCGTGAGGGTATGGAGTGTATTTTTTTATGTGCCCCAGTTTAGACTCGTGAGGGTATGGAGTGTATTTTTTTATGCATAGTAACGCTTAAGGAATTTCCCATTTACCGGTGCCGGCGAGTATTTCCCATCTGGTGATACGATTCTATACGCCCCGCTAGAATAGACCTCTTTTATGACGAAGGGACCTTCCCATTTTGGTTCAAATTTTCCTTTCATCCGTCGCGTGATATTCATGGGACGAATGACAGCCAGAACTAAATCTCCTTGTTTGAACGACCTTCGTTTGACTCGTTTGTCGAATGCTCGCGACATCCTAGCTTGATATGCCTCAAGATTTTGCAGAGCTTGAAGTTGTCTACCTTCTAGTCTCTCTAATTCATCGAGACGTAATTGTACTGATTTTCCTTCTGACAAATTTTCATGTGTAGCGACTCTCAATGACGTGATCTGTACCTCCAAAGGTAGAATGGCTTCTCCTCCAAATACTAAGGAATAAGGTGTCATTCCTGTCGGCGTGCGTGTTGTGGTTCTGTAAGCCCACAAGGCTTCCAGAAGCTTTTCATGCCAGTCACGCTTATTTTTTGATACAACTTTCTTTAGCAACTTGCAGAGGGTTTTGTTGAAAGCTTCTGCTTGTCCATTGGCGGCTGGATTATATGCCATGGAATAATGATGGTCTATCTTAAACTTGGAGTATAACTTATCCACTTGTTTGTTTTTAAAAGGAGTTCCATTATTAGACATGATCCAGGAAGGAACGCCAAAACGATATATGAGTTGTGTTCTTATAAAATGTTCTACATTCTGCGCTTTGTCTTCCTTTAGTGGTGTAAGTTTAGCCCACTTGGAGAAATAGTCTGTTGCTGCTAAAATGAGTTTGTGACCTTTGGACGATGGTGGATGAATTGGCCCAACTATATCCATTCCCCACATTTCAAAAGGCCAAGACATATTTGTCGCATGGAGTGGTTCGTGCAGCTGATGTATAAAGTCAGCATGCACTTGACATTCATGGCATTTCTTTGCAAATTTAGTGGCGTCTTCAAACATTGTAGGCCAGTGGTAGCCTAGACGCCTTAATTGGTAGTGCAATTTAGGACCTGATTGGTGCGAGCCACATATTCCAGCATGCACCTCGTTTAAGGCCTCCATAATTTCATTTCCAGCAAGGCAGCGCAATAATATGCCGTCATGGGAACGCCTATAGAGTATGTCATTGATGCATGTGTAATGGATTGATCTTTTGCGGATTCTAGATCTTTCGCTAGTATCAAGAGGTAGGTATCCATGAAGTAGATATTCGAGGAATGGTGCTCGCCAATCCCCTACCTCAATTTCACATATATCAGCTGTCATTGCAGAAGATATTACCGTTTCTTCTTCTTCAACAAATATTGGCAATAACCTTCGTTCCTCTATGTGTACGTCCATCATTTCATGTGAGTCTAGTGACATACTTGCAGCTAAACCGGCTAAGGCGTCAGCCTTTTCGTTTTGATTTCTAACTATGTGCTGAATATTTAGATCTTTGAGCATAGCTAGGAGCTCTTTTGCCCTTTTGAAATATGGCAACAATTCTTGTTTCTTTACCATGTAGGTCCCCATCAGTTGATTAATCACTAATTGTGAGTCCCCATAAACAGAGAGCGTATCGAGCCCCATGTTTATTGCTATTTCAAGCCCAATGATAAGAGCTTCATATTCGGCTGAATTATTTGACACCGCCGAAGTTAGGGTAAATGAGTACGGAATCACCCCTTCATTAGGTGTAATGAAAACGACTCCGGCACCTGATCCAGATTGCTGGCAAGCGCCATCAAAGTACACTTGCCATGTTGATTTTGTAACGGTCGTGGCGAATACATCCTCATCTGGCAAGTCATCATCTATAGGAAAATCATCTGGGATCGGATGTGCCGCAAGGAAGTTAGCCAAAGCTTGGCCTTTTACGGCCTTTTGCGGTATATATGTGATGTCAAATTGTGACAAAAGCATCGCCCATTTAGCTAGTCTCCCTGAGAGTACCATTTTACTTAAGATATATCTGAGTGGGTCTGCTCTTGAGACTAAATATACAGTGTGTTCTAACATGTAGTGTCGCAATTTTTGTGCAGCGAATACCAATGCGAGACATATTTTTTCCATCTCTGGATAGTTGCACTCGGCCCCTACCAAGGTGCGGCTAAGATAATACAGGGACGTTTCCTTTCCTGCATCATTATTTTGTGCCAGGAGTGCACCTAATGAAGTAGGCATTGCAGCAGTATAGAGAATTAATGGTCGGTCTTTAATTGGTGCGCCTAAAACAGGAGGATTTATCAAATATTTCTTAATTTCTAGGAATGCGTTTTGGCATGCTTGATCCCATTCAAAAGGGACTCTTTTCTTCATAAGTCGCGAGAAAGGTTTGCATCTCCCAGATAAATTTGAGATAAACCTCCTAATATATGCTAGGTGGCCTTGGAAACTCTTCAGTTCATGTAAGTTAGTGGGTGGTGGCATCTTAACAATCGCCTTGATTTTACTTGGGTCGATCTGAATACCATTTTTTGTAACCACAAAACCGAGAAATTTTCCAGAGGAAACTCCGAACGCGCACTTCATGGGGTTCATTTTTAGATTATGTTGCCTAAGACGCTCAAAAACCATTTCAAGGTGTTTCAAGTGGTCTTGTTCATGCTTTGATTTCACAACTATGTCGTCTATATAGCATTCAACAATCACATATAACAACCCGTCTAAGATGATTGTCATTGCTCATTGATATGTCGCCCCAGCATTTTTTAATCCGAAAGGCATGACTTTATAACAATATATGCCTTTAGGTGTGCGGAATGCTGTTAACTCTTCATCTTCAGGTGCCATTTTAATTTGATTATAGCCGGAACAACCATCCATGAAAGAAAATATTTCATGCCCCATAGTAGCATCGACTAGTATTTCAGAGATGGGTATTGGGAAATCATCTTTGGGGCATGCTTTATTCATATCCCTGAAATCTACACATATGCGTGTTTGACCATTCTTCTTTTTAACGGGTACAATACTAGAGACCCATATGGGGTATTTGACTTCTCTAATGAACCCTGCGGCTATGAGTTTGTTGACCTCGACTTCTATTTGTGGAAGTATTTCAGGCCGGTATTTTCTTTGAGCTTGCTTCACTGGTGTGGCGTCATCTCGCACAGCAAGGCGATGGACGGCTATGTTTGGGTCCAACCCAGGCATTTCTTCATAAGTCCAAGCGAATACATCTCTATTTGCACGCAGGAACTCATGATATTTTAGTTTATTTTCTTGAGACAAATGTTTGCTAATAAAAATTGGACGACGGTCATCAGCCGTACCAATATTTATTTCTTCCAAGTCATCCATGGTGCATTGGTTGCCATCCTCCATTTTTGGAGATGCTTCCGTCATGTCCGTATACTCAGCCGAAGCCATACAAACCTCATATCCTAACCCATGCTTCATTTCTTTTAAAACATGGTCTTCGTGTAGAGCTTCGAGTTGTTCTTGAGATAACACCTTTTCGAATGGTGCTAGCTGTCCCCGACCATCACATAGGGACGGGCCAGTGGCGATGTCATAACCCATTTGCTGCATCATGTACAAGACCCTGTTATCATACAAAGAAATGGGTAAAGATTCATCATCTTTGTTAAGCATAGATATTTGTGTTATATTTTTATTTTCACTTTCACCAATGTTTGAATGACGCGGCTCTTTTTGGGATTGTTTTATTCTATATTGTACCAAAGGAGGTAAAGGCGTAGGGAAATTAGTACCTTTCATGTCATGGGATTTGTCTATGACACGAAATATTGGGTCACCCTTCTTCCTTTGGTTGCTTGGTATATACTGGTAGGTCTTTTTCTTTGACGAGGGTTCTACGACCTCTTGTTCTACCACATTTGACTCGGGTATTTTCCAGGATTTTGGCTTTTGCACCTTATCAACAGGCTCGAAGTAGAACTTTGCATCAGCATAGAAAGATTCAGCTATTGTGAATGGCTTCTTATCAGCAAATATTCTGACTGTATCACCTGTCCGATCTATATATTTGATACACTGATGTAAAGTGGATGGCACAACTTGATTCTCATGTAACCATGGGCGTCCAAGCAATGCATTATATGATGTGGCCGCATCAATCACGTGAAACTTCACGTATGTGGATAATGTATCCAATTTTAAAACCAACGAAATGGTACCCATAGCTTCTTGCCCTGATTGGTTAAATCCATGTATAACCACGTTAGACTTGCTCAAATCTCTCTTGGAATACCCAATCTTTTTGAGTGTACGCAATGGTAGCAGATTTATAGCTGACCCACCATCTATCATTATGCGATTTATCGGCAATACATCAATTTCGCCAAACATGAGAAGAGGTCCGTTGTGCTTCTTGGGGCCTAACAACATATCCTCATCTGTGAACGTCATATTTAGGACTTCAGATTCTTCTACCTCAGTTTGAGATACTTCTACTCTGTAGTCTTCTAGAAACGTGAGTGCCGTGACAAGAGCTTTACGCATATCAGATGAAAGACACAAAGCATCATACACAGAAAGCATAGCTGGTATTTTCTTCAAATGTGCGATTACATCATACTTGACTGGCACCCTACAGGCAGGGTCTGTCGAATCATTTGGAACTGCATCCTTGCTTTTTGGTTCCTTTCTAGGTGGGGGATGAGGGTCTGCTAATTGACGACCTGATCTAAGATGAACCTGATCAACTTCTAATGGTTCTTCGTCAGGGAAGCATAGAGACTCGCCATCATCCTCGAACACACCAATAGTGAGAACGTTGAATTCTTCACTTCGTATTCTCTTGCGCTTCGTGGTGTGCTGATATATCTTCGGTGCGAAGCGCAGAGGAGGAGCTTCTTCCATCACTGGGGGTAGTACACGGCGTTTTGACCGCCGTGGCCCCCAACCTTGGGCTGCACCATTGCTGAAGGGAATGTAAGCCTCTCCTTTATGCTGATCTTGCGATTTGGCAAGGCCTGGAATTATCATAGGAGAACATCCACATTTGGAAATTAGTAATGCATCATCATAAGTACCCTTCATATTTGAAGACGCAGAACTCACCGCATCATCCTGGAGGGTGGCGACATTTGCTGAAGCCTTTTTCTTTCCCTTTGTCATGCTTTTGAGGAGATCCACATCAATAGTCCCCTCATCGATCATTTTCTGGATGATATTCTTCACAACAAAGCAATCTTTGAGTGTATGGCCCAAAATGCGATGGTAGTGACAGAAATTTGGGTCATTAAATTTTGAAGCTTCTTCTGGCCTTTTGGGCCTGGGAAGTTCTATTAGACTCAACTCCTTTAAACCAGTGAAAAGGCCATCAATTTCTTCTACAGAAAAAGAATACTCCCTGTTTTGCCGTTCGCTAAGAGTTGGCCTCCTACCAACCTGTGCATCTCGCTGCCCTTGATTCCCTATAGGTGATCTTCCGGGCTGAAACTGAGGTTTTACCGCCGTTGTCTCCATGGCTTGTGCAGACTTGGGTTTCATCGGCAACTTTTCACGCTAACCACCTTTGTCTGTAGGCTTGTTGAATGTCGTTTTTGTTCGACGAGCGACAAGCTGCATAAAATTTTCTATATCCGTGGATTTTGAAGCTAACTCTTCAAATGTGAGGGGTCTCACTCCTTGTAACTGGACAGCCACTTCCGAGCGGAGATTGTTCATGCACATACGCACTGCTTCTGGCTCAGTGATTGGTTGTGGGCAATGAAGACTTAGGTTTCTCCATCTATTTATGAAATCAGCCGCCCTCTCGTTGAACCCTTGTTCAGTTTGGGTCAACTCAGTTATGCCCACCGTCCTCTGCGTGCTATAAAACCGCTCGAGGAATGAGTTTTGCATTTGTTCCCACGTTTTTATAGAGCTTGGAGGTAGCTTGCTGTACCAGGTGAAGGCAGGCCCAGACAATGTCTGTACAAACTGCCTAAGGAGAAGTGCTCCGTTGTTAGCTGTATCCTGACAAGCAGCAAGGAAGTGTGCTATGTGCTCATGGGGAGATCCACTCCCGTTGAACTTACTAAACTGTGGCTGCCTGTAATTTGTCGGGAAAGGAACTAAATCCACATCAGGTGGGTATGGCTTAACATACCCTGGCCTCATTGAGTACTGAGTTTGCATCAACTGCGACTTTACCCCTTCAGCGATCATTCTTTGGATCGCCTCAAGGTTAAGCCCTGCTCCTCCATGTTGGCTGCTAGCACTTGCGCCACCATCCCCTTCATTTCCTTTATTCTGGTTATTGCTCATCTGAATTCGAAGGGCTGCGAGCTCATCTTCCTTTTGCTGAAGTGCTGCCGTAAGGTTGGCCAATTGCTCTTCAACCGAACGAGTTTCATTCGCGGCTAGGACTTGTTCTGTATGCTCTGCACCATGGTGGAGTTCTATCTCATTTTCAGAAGGACAAGGGGTACTGTCCGATAGGGGATTATAAGACCCACCACAGCTAGACCCAAGCTCTTCATGTTCTGAACCTTTTTGGCTTCGTGTCTTATGACGAGGACCTTCTACGACAGTTTTGCGTGCCTTCTTCCTCTTGAAATGTGTTGATGTGGAGGATGTTTCGCTGGTCTTGTCCGACGCCGCCCTGACACCAATTGGCATTGCTTGGAACACTTCGAATGATTTATTCTTGGTCTGCTTACGAGAGGGCCATGGAGACAAGATCGTGGCCACCTCATTTGATGGATTTGATAGCCACTTGTTCACTTTAGCCCGACTGTCCTCATCTGATGGAGCGTGTTCTGCCCCTTGGACTCTGCTTGACCCAGACCTGGCCCGTACTTCCCTTTCTCTTTCTTTGTACGCCTCCCTTCTTGAACGGACACGAGCACCTTGGTTCACATATTCTTGATGTTCAGGATGTTGCTGAATGAATTCTTGGTACTCGGGTCGTTGGGCCAGGGCCTCCGCCAGTCGCATGATGGCGCCACCCTCATCGTTTTGTGATGTGGATGCACCGGGGAGCTGTGACCTTATTGCTTGACATATGAATTTAACAACATATGAGTCATCTGGATTCTGAGCTTGGATCTTTGGACGAGTGTTTTTCCATCTCCCCTTGACAGACTTGCTCACATGAGAACGGTGTCGGCTCGCCGCATCTTGACCTACGGCAGCTGGAAGATCAATCCAAGATCGACGGACATTTCTCTGTCGCCGTTGATGCCGCACTGGATCAAACGAACCTTCAAAGGACTCTCGTAAGATGGGTGCTTCTTCACACAGAGGAACTGACGGTGCAGATGTTGGATCTACGTGGCCTGTTTTGAGGTCACTAGATGTAAGGCACACTCCCTTCCATTCCAGGGAATGTTTTTGCATAATTCCCAAGCGTTCCTCACTAGGTTTATGGGCCAGTGAGGGGACAAACTCAGGAGCATCGGCTCGAAGTATATTCCGAGCATTGGTGGGCCTTCCTGTTGAAGACGACGCTGACGGCAATATGACCGCAACGCCGCCTCTTTTCCCAGGTAGTTTGGAGTTGGGTGTCTCCACCATCTTCTCTTTTCCCTTGTAAACAAGTGGCGGAAACTCGGATTTCTCAAACACGACTTTCTTTCCCTTGTCCTTGGACTGCTGGCGGATGGATGGCCCTGCTTCAACAATCTTTCCTTTCATTACTGACACTGGAGCATGAGTAACCACTCTTGCAGAACTCTGAGCAACCCTCTTTCTAGCAGCCCTCATTTTCCTCTTTGCAGACTTTGACAAAACAGGTGTGAACCCCTCCGTTGGTGGAGAAGTGACCTCTTCTTGATCTGGTACAACTGGAGATGCAGCAGTAGTCTTCCAACTTTCACTTAGTGAGGTCACAATAGGACCAATTGGCACATCAAGCCAAAGGTCACCGAAGCGAAGGGTCACAAACTGCTGCACTTCGCCCTCCATACCTTCAAAACAAAGAAAACCATATATTAGTTTTCTTTGACTTTTTTTTGTATATGGTACATAATGTTTTATGCTTTATGTACTATGGGAATTCATATGTTGCAATCTAATGTTGGAATTCAAAGATGAGGGGAGAAATATGTCCCACCGGGCGTGCCAGAATCTGATGATGGGAAAATGGCGGGCGTGAAAACACGCGTCCACGTCATTGATATAGAGTGAATTTTAAATGCATAAAATAAAAATAGAATCAAACATTGCAGGTACTTTATTTCCAGAATTCTTACATTTACATAAAAATTCTGTTAATTACATCTCCGAAGAGAAAACCCCTGATTAAGAATTCCAACTATCCTATTACATAGAATTGCAACACATGACTACTACAAAATGATAAAGAAAAGTCGCTCCTCCTCGCTGTCGTTGACGCCGGTGTGCTCGGGGGAGCATCCTCGATCTTCTTCAAGTTATCATGTGTCTTGTTCATTTATATTTTTACCCTTGTACTATTATGAGTAGTACGTAGAGTACGAGTGCAATGTGTGTTTTTTTGCATCGGACACCTAATTTGTGTAGTCGACTTAACCAACATATGCTAGTATGACCATGCGGCTATCTTAATCAACTTTCAGGTCATTTCATTTTAACGAGTGATAAGTCGACTAGCAGAGTATCCACTTAATACATGCATGCTACATCTTTTATTGATGCATATATGACCATGCATGAGATGATGATTTACTCCATGTTAGCCTATGCGCATGCATGGAAATTTAAGAAAAAAGGGGGGTTCCAATATCAGAACCATCCAATATGTTATCTTGTTTGATTTGATATGTTTGATGATAGCACCTACTAAAGCGAGCTAGATGCAATATCCCTTTATTTTTTTTATGGGTTACATGTATATACTCTAACCATCAGTGGGCAGTATATACGTGTTGCATAGAGTCTGTACGCTCTAGATTTCATATTTTAGATATGTAGGATTATACTTTTAACTTAACCTACACGCATTCATTTCTTTTTATGGGCATGCTATATTTTAGTGCAAAATGAGACAACTAACACTTTTATTATCTCATGTTTACCCGTTAGATTTCACTTAGCATATTCTATATGCATTAGAGTATGCTCATTTCATCATCTATATGACAGATGTATATGCCATTTGTACCTTCCTGTTTGTATTACTACTGACGTGGCATATCATGTATGTCCGCAGTGTAACCAACAAGAGGCCTCAAATATAATTTAGCAAGCACCCGATTTATACATTTTTATGCACTAGGTATAGAGGTACATGCACAATTTACATTGTTTTATTTTGTGCAACTCAAACAAATGAAGAGTGCATTTTGTAGGCACATATTTTATTCTATGATTTTATGTAGATGATCATCTAGGGTTTGGGTATGTTTCATATTTGTTTTTCCCCAAGCTTTACCTTTGCGTCACTCTCATCTATGATGGAAGGGAAAATATATCCTCCTTAGTTTTGGTTCGCCATGATCGACCAAGGAGTGAGATTTATCCTCTTTGACATAATCGCACTTTGGCTTGTATCACGATGATCAACCAAGGCAAAAAAAATTACAAGAAGAAATTATATGCTGTATGCTCCTTGATTTGTATCACAATGATCCGCCAAGGAGTATTTTTGTTGTTGTTAAACATATTCGCACTTTGGCCTGTATCATGATGATCAACCAAGGCGAAATGTCAAGATGGGGCTATATGGAGAATGCTCCTTGGTTTGTATCACAATGATCAACCAAGGACAAATTTTCTTCTCTTAAATATAAGTGCTCTTTGGCTCGTATCATGATGATCAGCCAAGGCAAAATATCAAGGTGAAGATATATGGAGAATACTCCTTGGCTTGTGTCACAATGACCAACCAAGGGCAAATTTTCCTCTCCTAAACATATTCGCACTTTGGCTTGTATCATGATGATCAGGCAAGGCAAAAATGTCGAGATGAAAATACGTGAGATATGTTCCTCGGTTCATATCACGATGATCAACCAAGGACAAATTTTCCTTTCCTGAACATAATTGCACTTTGGCTCGTATCGCGATGATCAGCCAAGGCAAGATGTCAAGATGAGGACACATGGGCATGCTCCTTGGTTTGTATCACAATGATCAACCAAGGAGAAAGATGAACATGATGAGAGATATAGGGAGGAGCAAGAAGATTAGAGGAGAATCGTGATGCCCACCTTGTCTACCTTTCTCAGGCTTTTGACCGGACGACGGCCTTGCAGCAGCAGCAGCAGCGTGAGGCCAGAGATCAAGAATATGAGCAGGGAAAGTAGCAGCAGAGCAGCAGCGGCCGGCCGGGGAAAAAGAGAGCAGCAGTGTGCGGCAGCGCAGCGGAGCGATCAGGAAAAAAAGAGCAGCAGTGTGCGGCAGCGCAGCGGAGCGATCAGGGAAAAGAGAGCGCCAAGAGCAGGCCCTTTGGAGGTATTTATAGGAGGGAGCAACGGAGGAAATCAACGGAGGGACGCGCCCACGTTCTCTAGTTCGTGGGTGAGATCGTGTGAGCGTGGGGCTGCCTCCTTCTTTGTTTATTTGTTTAATCACTAATTTCTCCAACTGTATGGTTTGGCTGGCAAGTTACGTACGTGGTTAGCTCATGTGGGCTTAACCCCTTCTTTTACTAATTAACCCATGGGCCTTGGCGTCATCCAGCATATTTTAATGGGCTAGGCTTAATCAACTATTAATGTGACATTGAGGATTATTTTCTTAGTGTGACATGCCGTATATAAATATATGGAAAATGTATTTTTATGTGGCGTTATATCCCTCATACCCATATTTCATTAGGAATGACGTGCGTCTCTTTTCCTATGTCGCCATGATATTTTATTAGCGGCGATGAAATAATGCCCATGTATATTGCATGGTTTAATATTTGGGAAATAAGCGTCGCCCGCGATGATCTTATGTTGACATTTCACGCGGTCTAATATGTGAAGATATTAGCGCCGTCTATAATCTTGCGTCTCATGGTTATTATTTCATCGAGAATAAAACCTTTTATGGAGATTTTATTCATTTTACCAACTTTGTGAATACCCGATATTTTCATATTCTAAGCCAATGTAAGTGCTCAACAATTATATATTGATATTTGGCTCATTCCTTTATTTCCGCGCCTGCTATTTTCTAGTAAGCGGTCAAAGTTAAACAAAGTCATTTGCTCTTCCCATTGGGTGATTCATCATTTTTGCCACTCGGATTAATTCATATTTTTATAATAGCTATTGCACCATACTTTACTTTGGCGAAATTCCGTGTCAACACGCCCACCAAGGAAATCTCACCGGTGCCGGAGGAAGGCGAGTGCGTCATCTTTCGCTCGCACTTCCTCTGCGGCTTCGGCCTGCCGGCGAGCGACTTCCTCCGCGCCTTCTTAGCCTTCTACCGACTTCAGCCGCACCACCTCACACCAAACACTGTGGTGCTATTGTCGGCCTTCGTCACCCTGTGCGAAGGGTATCTCGGCGTCCTCCCCACCATCGAGCTCTAGGGAGCTTTCTTCTATAGCAAGCTCGGCACTGCCGTCAGGGAGGAGGCGGCGTACTGTGGAGCTTTCATCGCGGTGTGGCGCCCGGGTTCTGGAAATGCCTTCCCAGTCGGTGAAGCTGTGGCAGAAGTCGTATTTCTACGTGAAGAACATCGACCTGACGCATGACTTCATCAACCTGCCGCCTTACGTGGCAGGTCCGCCTGCCGTGCCTCGCGTCAACTGGGGCTTCAAGCCGAAGCCACTGTCAGAAGACGCATCCGCCGCCATCGCCCGCCTTAAGGTGATGAAGGATTCGGAGGGCCTCAAGGCGTCTGACTTGCTGGTCGCCTTTGAGGTGCGCCGGGTTCTGCCACTTCAACGCCGGCCGCACATGATGAGTCAGATGAGCGGGCACCGCGACCCGTGCCGGACGTGCACCAAGGAGATGCCGACTGCGGAGGTGGCTCTTGATGGTGAACGAGATCGTGGACCTCAAGCTTGACGAGGGGAGGTGGCGATTCGGCAAGCGGCCGTACTCCCGCACCAACCCCCCTCCTATGGTAAGTTCTTCATTTCTTCTTTCTTTTTTCTGACGGGCTCTGGTTTGCCGACTAATCAGACCGACTGCCAGTGCAGATCCCCCCTCCCAGTCGGACGCCGACATCGTCTACCAGCCGAACCAGGACGTGAGCGACGTGGCATACCCCGACTTGGGGGCGGCCGCCCTGGAAGACGACACCACAGGTGGTGGAGGAGCAGGCGGCTCCGGAGGAAGAGGCGGCGTGGAGGACTGGCAGAACGACGATGAGGAGGAGGAGGATGAGGAGGAGGCGCCTCGCCGTCTGCCGCCTTCCCACAAGGCGGGGCCGAGTTCCTCAGCCGCTCCACCAACACCAGGCGGCGGGCCTAAACGCCGAGGCGCGCTGCTTTTCGGCAGCCGCCCCAAGAAGTCCAGACACTCGGCCGCCGCCACCAAGGACACGGCCGCAGCAACCAAGCGGCGCGAGGCGGCCGCGAAAGCGGCCAGGTTTCAGAAGGCCCCCAAGCAGCCTCCAATGGTGTCGGCGTAAGTCCTTAACCTCCCTTGTATCTTCTTTATTCTTTATCTTGCTGATTCCTTCTGAATCTCCTTTTATATTTTTTTCTTTTGCTTCTGAGTAGGGCTCCGCTCTCTCTTGAGTGGTCGACCTCCGCCTCCATCGTAAGGACAGCGGAGGTCTCCACCAACATCCGCCGTATAGACCCGGTCGCCGACCTTCGGGAGGCGCGGGAACGGAACGCACGGGAGGTGCGGGAGGAGAAGGAGGCCACCGCCAGGTCGGCGCAGGCGGACGCAGACGCGGCGGCTAAGGCCCAACCCGACGTTGAGGCGGAGAAGCGGGTAGCGGAGCCGCGCGTCATCAGTCCCCCAACTCATCACCCCCTACGGTCCGCGCCGCCCGCGCCAGCGATCCCGGCACCGGCTGGAGGAGCCGGCGACGATCGGCCGGTCATGGAGAGGGATGGCGATGACGCCGTCCTGCCGGAGATAGAAGCGCCTCCGCAACCGCCGACCGCAGATGCGTCGGGCGCCCAGCCGGCTGCCTCATTGGAACCGCCAGCCGGAGGCAAGTTGGTGGTGGGATTGGCTCCCATGGCGCGCACTCCAGTGCGCCGTCATGCGGGGAAAGCGGCGTCGGCACCAAGGCCGATGGAGATTGGGAGCGCCAGCTCGTCGGCTCCCGAGGCCGAAGCCACCAGCGCCGCTCCAACGAGTGGGTGCACGGAGGTGGGACGAGTGCCTTGATCAAGGTGGCGCATGACGTCCAGGCCGACTTCAGGGCCAAAGCCGCCGCCCTCTCGCAATGCATGAAGGCGTTTGTGAAGACGCGGGCCGCCGTTCGGGTACGCAATTTTCTTCCCTTTTTGTTTTCTGTATTCTTCGGTGGGGGCGCGCCAGCGCACCCACTGGGTGTAGTCCCCGAGTTCTGGGCTGGCTGCTGAGCAGGCGGCCTGGAACTTCATTAGTGGGTTCTGAACTTTTGACTGACTTCCTTTTTGTTGCATTGTTGCAGGACTATCACAACATCCGCGCGGCCAGCTTCAATGCTCATGTCCGAGAGCTGGACCGACGGACCGCTGATTTGGCGGAAAGCCAGAGTAAGAACTCCATCTTCTTCTCTCTGCGGGGGCGCATAAGCGCACCCGTGGGCTGTAGTCCCCGAGATGCGGGCCGACTGCTGAGAAGTCGGGCCGGATCTTCCCGGCAACTGCTTCTCCTTCTTTTCTTGATCGTTGATATTTTTCTTCTCTTGCTTTTTCAGAGACCAATGCCGCCTTGCAGCAGCAACTGGGCGAAGCCAACACTGCACTGCGCGCCAAGGAGGACGAATGCAATAGGGCGGCCCAGGAGCGTGACCGCCTGATCAAGCAGCTGGCGGACCAGGCAGCGCTTCACAAGACGGCCCTGAAGCAGGCAGAGGACAACGAGGTCCGTCTCCTGGCCGAGTTCAAGACTGAGCGGTCGTGTTGGGCCGAGAAGGAGGCGGCGCTGACTTTTGGTTATGGCCAGATTGAAGACATAGTCGACGGTGAGCCTTCTTCTCTTCTTTCGACTCTTGGTGGTCAAGCGAGTCGGCCTCTTGCTTCTGACTTCTGACTTGTTGTTTTTTGCTTGTGCAGACTTCTTCCCCGGCCATTCCTCCGCTGCAAACAAGGCCATTGAGGCTCGCCGTGAGGAGCGACGGGCGGGTGGCACGGAGATTGCCGCTGATGCCCCTCGGACCCTTGCCGAGCAGCTCCTCCGCATTCAGGCTCGTCTTCAGCCGGCCCACCGGATGCTTCACCGGCTGCAACGCGCTGGGGCTCAGGCGGTCGCCACTCTCTGTCCAGACAGGCAAGCCCCACGCACCCCAGTCGGACTGCCGACTAGCTAGAAGTGGCTGCCAGCCGTCTTGAAGCGTGGAAGGGCTCTGCAGCCCGAGCAGGAGCACGGCGAGCCTGGGAGTTCGCAAAGACGTGGTATCCTGGGCTAGATCTAACCCAGTTGGCCACATTTCTGCTGGAAGCCAGTGACGAGCTGGCGGCGGTGGAGCGTGACCATTCGATACGTGCGTCGGCGATCGCCGAGTACACCAATACTGGCAACTTCGTCCCTGAGCTGAATGAGAATGGCGCCGAAGCGCCGCCAGAATGGTTCGGTCTGAATCCGGCTGACAGCGAAAGGACCCGAAGTGCTCCTCGAGGGACCCAAAGTCTTCATACTTAATACAAAAGGTAGCGTGGTACATACTGCGTCAACTGTAAAATCTTCAAAGAAGATTGACATTCCATAGTCGCTCTGTTTCTTTGCCGGAGTTGTCCCTTTTGCACGCCTTGGGTTTCTGAGCATCGATTAGGTAGTAGGAGTCGTTGCCCAAGGCTTTGCTGATGATGAAATGGCCTTCCCAAGAAGCCGAAAGCTTGTGCTAGCCGGCTGTTTGCTGGATCAGCCAGAGCACAAGGTCTCCCTTTTGGAAAGATCTTGGCTTGACCTTCCGGCTGTGGTAGTGATGTAGACCCTGCTGGTAGATGGCGGACTGGCGGAGTGCCAACAGACAGCACTTTTCCAGCAAGTCGATGCCGTCTTCTCGTGCTTCCTTTGCCTCCGCCTCGGTGTATATGGTGACGCGAGGTGAGTCGAACTCGATGTCGGTTGGGATGACCGCCTCGGCACCATATACGAGAAAGAAGGGGGTGAAGCCGGTTGACTTGTTCGGAGTGGTGCGCAGACTCCAGAGGACGGTCGGCAGCTCATTGATCTAGCAGTTGGCTGAACGCTCCAAAGGCTTGACCAGTCGGGGCTTGATTCCGGACAAGATGAGGCCGTTTGCTCGCTCGACTTGGCCGTTTGACTGTGGGTGGGCAACGGACGCTAAGTCCAGTCGGATGCCCTACGTTGCACAGAAACGAGCCAAAGCTCCCTTGGAAAAATTTGTGCCGTTGTCGGTGATGATGCTGTGAGGTA
This sequence comes from Triticum urartu, assembly GCF_056163025.1. Taxonomy (NCBI): domain Eukaryota; kingdom Viridiplantae; phylum Streptophyta; class Magnoliopsida; order Poales; family Poaceae; genus Triticum; species Triticum urartu. The sequence goes on along the minus strand of NC_141877.1, from coordinate 420,891,655 downwards.
TGCTGTACCGAGTGGTGATGTCAGCAATGAAAGTCACATCAGTTGGACCGTTCAACTTCTTGATTGGCTTTGCTTCTATCCACCTGGTGAATTTGTCCACGGCAACAAGCAGATGAGTCATGCCGCCGCGTGTTGTCCTGAATGGTCCCACCATGTCCAGTCCCCAGACGGCGAAAGGCCAGGCAAGGGGAATGGTCTTGAGCGCAGAAGCCGTCAAATGCTGCTTGGAACTGAACTTCTGGCATCCCTTGCATCTCTTGACCAAGTCTTTTGCATCTTCTAGGGCAGTCGGCCAGAAAAAACCATGGCGAAAGGCTTTGGCCACAAGTGATCTTGAGACCGCGTGGTGGCCACACTAGCCTTGGTGGATATCTTTGAGGATTGCTTGGCCCTCTTCCGGCTCTACGCAGCGCTGGTATACACCAGTGATGCTACGCCTTATGAGTTCTTTGTTGATGATGGTGTAGGCTGCTGCCCGACGTTGCACCTGTCGGGTCGAGATCTCATCGTTTGGCAGCTCCTTGTTCACCAGAAAGTTGAGGATGGGCTGAGCCCATGATGGTGCTGAGACTTCCTCTACTGTGAATACTGCCACTTGCATTGGGGCGGCTGGGTTGGGAGGTGGCGGGCTGGAGTCGGCCACTGCTTGCTGTGTTGTTGCAGTCCCCGAGCCGACTGCTGAAGTCCCCAGGCCGACTGCCGAAGTCCCCGGGCCGGGTGCGACTGCTGCAGTTCCCGGGCCGCCTGCCGAAGTCCCCGGGCCGACTGCTGGAATTTTGGAGCCGGATCCGACTGTTTCAGGAGCAGCCGGCACGAAGATAGAATCTGATTCTGGCGAAGGCTTGATGGATGGCTTGAGGAGTCACTGGAGGGCCACGCCGGCTGGTATGGCTTGCCGGGTGGAGCCAATCCGCGTCAGAGCATCTGCTTGCTCGTTATCGCTTCGTGGCACATGGAGGAATTTGCACCCTTCAAAATATCTGCTAAGTTGCTGGACAAGGAAGCGGTAGTTTGCCATGTTTGCATCCTTGGCGTCCCAGTCGCCAGATGACTGCTGGACCACCAAGTCAGAGTCACCATAACACAGAATCCGGCAAATGCCGAGTTCTTTGGCAAGTCGGAGTCCGTATATTAGTGCCTCATACTCAGCCACATTGTTGGAGGCGGCAAAATGGATTTGCAATGTGTATCTGAGCTTGTCGCCTTTGGGAGAGGTGAGGACGATGCCGGCTCCCAAACCGGTGCGCATCTTTGAACCATCGAAGTGCATCTGCCAATGGGTGGAGTCCGGCGCTCACGGCAGGTACTAGGTCTCGGCCCAATCGACAAGGAAGTCGACCAGTACTTGGGACTTGATGGTGGTGCGAGGCTGGTAGAGGATGGTGTGGGGGGCCAACTCTATGGCCCATTTTGCCACTCGGCCTGGAGCATCTTGGCTCCCTATGATCTTGGCAAGCGGAGCAGTGCAAACAACTGTGATAGGGTGCTATTTAAAATATGGCTTTGATTTTTGGCAGTAAAGTGTACGCCGTAGCACATCTTCTGGTAGTGGGGGTAGTTCTGCTTGGAAGCCGACAATACTTCACTCAAATAATATACCGGTCTCTGGACCAACAGAACCTTGCTGTCTTCCTTGCGCTCGACTACCATGGCCGTGCTGACCACCCAACTGGTGGCGGCGATGTAGAGGAGCATGGGCTCCTTATCAGTCGGCGAGGCCAGAACAGGCGGCATGGTCAACATCTTCTTGAGCTGGAGAAAAGCCTCATCCGCCTTGTCATTCCACTCAAAATTCAGGAGCTAGTATAGGGGAAGGGCCTTCTCGCCCAGCCGACTGATGAAGCGGCTGATGGATGCCAGGCAGCCGGTGAATTTTTGGACATCTCACAATCAGGTAGGTACTTCCATCCTCTCGATGGCTTTGATCTTGGCAGGGTTGCACTCAATGCCGCGTTCTGAGACCAGGAAGCCAAGGAGCTGGCCGGCTGGTACTCTGAACACGCATTTCTCTGGGTTGAGCTTGATCTGAAACCGGCGCAGATTTTCAAAGGTCTCCTTGAGATCTTCCAATAGGGTACCGCGCTTCTCCGTCTTCACCACAATGTCGTCCACATAGACGTGGGAGTTTCTGCCAAGTTGTTTGAGGAGGCACTTCTACATGCAACGCTGAAAGGTGGCGCCGACATTCCTCAAGCCGAACCTCATTGTCAGGTAACAGAAGGCTCCGAATGGCGTGACGAATGCGGTCTTCAGGAGGTCTGCCGGGTTCATCTTGATTTGATGATAACCTGAGTAGGCATCCAAGAAGCTCAACAGATCGCATCCGGCTATGGAGTCTATCACTTGATCAATCCGTGGCAAGGCAAATGGATCCTTCGGGCAGACTGGTGTAATCAATACACATACACCACTTGTTGTTCTTCTTCAGCACAAGGACTGGGTTGGCAAGCCATTATGGGAAGAAAACTTCCATGATGAAGCCGGTTGCCAACAGGCGGGCGATCTCTTCTCTAACAATTCTCCTCTTCTCTTCTGTCAGTCGGCGAAGGGGCTGTCTGACTGGTTTGGCATCTGCTCTTACATGCATCTTGTGCTCGGCGAAATCCATCAGAACACCCGGCATGTCCCTAGGGACCATGCAAAGATGTCCCGATTCTCACGGAGGAAGTCGACGAGCTCGCTTTCCTATTTGCTGTCAAGGTTTTCACCTATGACAGCGTACCTCTCTGGGTGCTCAGGGTCCAATGGGATCTTCTTTGTTTCTTTGGCCGGCTTGAAGGAGCCCTGCGTCTCCGACTCTTGGGCTTCTGGGGACATGTCCGGCTGCTTGCCGGCCATGGCCACCACCCAGTCCAGGAGCTTCTTCTCTGCCATAATCATGAGGGACTCGGCTAGCTGGCTGCTGGCTACAGAGGCTGACTTCTCATAGTCACCACTGATTTTGATAATGCCCTTAGTTCCTAGCATCTTCATCTTAAGGTAGGCATAATGAGGCACCGCCATGAATTTGGCTAGAGCTGGTCGGCCTAGGAGCACATGGTACGAGCTCTCTCGGTCAACCACCTCGAACCAAATGGCTTTGCGGCGGAAATGATCCTTGTCTCCGAAGAGGACATCTATATTGATCTCGCCGATTGGTGAGCAGGACAAGCCGGGCACAATGCCATGGAACACAGTCCGACTAAGCAGCAGCTGCTTCTCTTTGATCTTCAGCTTCTCCATGGTGTCTCGGTAAAGGATGTTGATGCTGCTACCGCCATCTATCAGGATTCGGGAGAAACGAGCAGCTCGCCTCTCTGTTGCAAGGGTGGCATCCAAAACCAGGGCATAGGAACCCGGGGAGGGCATTACTTCGGGGTGGTTGGCCTGGCTCCAACTGATGGGCTTTTTAGACCAATTCATGAACTCTGGAGTAGTGGAAGCAACCGCATTTACTTCGCGGTGTTGCTGGCGCCGGCTGTGTTTATCGCTGGCCATGCTGGTGAAAACGACATAAGCACCATGCTCTTCAGGGTAATCATCTTGGACTTGGCCGACTGCTGGACGGGCGGCCGACTGCTGAGGAGGCGGGGCCGATGGGCTGACAGGCAGAGGAGGCAGTTCTTCTCCCTTGGCGATGCGAACAAGCCAGTGACACTTCCGGGTCGTGTGGTTGGACGGCTTCGCACCGCTGTGGAACTTGCAGGGGGCATTGAGAGTCTGCTCGAAGGAGAAGGTGGGCAACCAAGTCGACTTGCCGCCCTTCTAACGCTTGGGAGGTGGCTGCCCTCCAGGTTGTTGATCTTCAATAGTTGCCACCTGCCGGCTGGTGGAAGCCGGCTGGGGGGCTTTGCGCTTGTTGTCGTTCGGCTGCTGGCGCTGACTGTTGTCTCCAGCCGGTGTTCGAGGAGCTGGGGGAAGCACCTTCCCAGAAGTGTCCACCCGGAGCTCCGACTGCATGGAGGAGTCGACCGTAGCGTATTTATCTGCTATGATCAGCAGCTCGTCGAGTGTCGTTGGCTCGTCGCAGAGAAGCCGGTGCTTGAGTAAGGTGCCTTCTCGGCACCCGGCGGTGAAGTACTCGATAGTTTGGACCTCATGCACTCCTTCGCAGGAGTTGCACAGTTCTATCCACCGCGTCAGGTAATCGCGGGTGGACTTATTGGGGCCTTGGACACACAGCGAGAGTTGGCGAGGCTTGGGAGGACGCTTGTAGGTGCTGGTGAAGTTTCGGATAAACACCTCGGTGAAGTCTACCCAGCTGTTGACGCTGTAGGGCTTGAGGCTGTTCAGCCATGTCCGGGCTGTGCCCTGGAGAATGAGCGGGACGTACTTCACGGCAACGCGCTTGTTGTCGTTTGCTATGCTAACTGCCATGGAATAATTCACCAGCCAATCTTCCAACTTCACGGAGCCGTTGTACTTGGGCATGTCCCTCGGGAGTGAGAACCCTTTTGGAAAAGGCTCGTCACGGATACGGGGGCCAAAACAAGGCGGACCCATCGCGTCTTCTTCTTCTAGAGCCAGGGATCGAGCTCGATCCGGTGGCGTGCATCGTTCTTGCCGACTCCTTCTCAGCGGCCTACCCGGTCGCCAAGAGTCGGATGATCAACAGGCGGCTTGGAGGTGCGCCTCTCCCTTCGAGGAGGCGGCGACAATGGATCATCGTCCCGTTGTTCAACTGCTCGAGGGCGGCCGTCTTGGTCGCGCTCGATGGTAATGCGAGTCTGGCTGCGACTAGCAGCCGGCTCTTTGTCTTGTCTGTTGCGGGCGCCGCCAATCGGTGTCCGAGAGGTCGCGCCATGCTCTTGGCGAGGGGGCGGGTTCTCCACCCACTGGTGAAGCTCTTCAGTGCAACAGCCGGCTTCTTGCTGGGCAGCAGCCGCATCAATAAGCTGTTGAACGCGCTCCATCACATAGCGACGCTCGTCGCCCTCCAGGTGGTCCAGCTCATCTGTTGTCGCCTGGGAAGCACGTATGTTCTTCATGGTCATGGCGTAGATCGGGTGGTCCACTCCAAACATGCTGGTGACGGTTCCGCCTCGCTATCTGATCGTGCCAGCTTGGCTGGGCCAGGCAGCAGTCGGCGTGTCGCCGACAGCGCGATCAACTTCGTGCTGGAAGGCTTCGGAGAGGCGGTGCATGGTAGACAACTTCTTGGCGTTCTCCACAAGCGAGACGAGGCAGGCTTCCAGCATCTCAGCGTCCGCATCTGCAGCAATGGGTGTGGACAGATCCCGCATTGCCGACTGCAATGGGTCCTGGTCCGCTCCTTCGGAGCCCCCATTGTGGCTGATGACAAGCACCTCCGTGACGGTGCTGCCGCCGCTCTCCACGCGTGGGAGTGGATCATCGATGAGCATCACGTTAGTGAGGAAAGCGTCGAGGAAGGCCATGTCGGATTCAACAAGCATCGGGTTGGTGGATCCGATCGACTCCAGGTCGAAGGCCGGCTCATTGGCGAGTGGGGCTGGTCGAGGAGGTTGACGAGGCGGCTCTCGAGGCCATCAGTGTCTGCGTCGGACACATGCTCGTCGAAAAGGTGGACCTCGCCAACAAGGTCGGCAAGGCAGCTCGTTGCGCATGTGACCTCCGCGTCGTGCAGCGCGTCGGTGCAAACACCGTCTGGCGTGTCAGGCTGGCTACACTCGCTAGGGAGGAAGAGGGTTCCCGTCCAGAACAGATCTCCGGATGACGGTGCACCTAGCCCCACGGTGGGCGCCAAATGTCGAGGGTGTCATGCGACATATGCCAAAGGATGGCTTATCATAGAGGGGGCTAATAAGACGTCGCTAGTGCCAGGAAACGTGATGAGGCGAAGACATGCACACCGACGGATCTTACCCAGGTTCAGGGCTCTCCTAGGAGATAACACCCCTAGTCCTGCTCTGCGGGGTCTCCGCATGATCACTAACTCAACAAGAGTGGCTACAAGATGCTCCTTGAGTTGTTTCTCTAGAGGAGGAAGAAGAACAAGGCTAGCCCTAACTCCCTCTCTATGTGTGTGTTTCTCTAAGAGTCTGAACCCTTTGCATGGGTGCCCTGGGGGGTTTATATAGGCCTACCCCCAGGGGTACAATGATAATCCGGCCAGGTGTGGTCCCAGGCCGTCAGTGTCTCTTGTGGCCGGCTTCTCTGCTGGCAGCTGGGGCCCGCCGACTGGTGGGCCCCGCCGGCTGTCTTGTACTGGGCCGACAAGCCACGCCCGCCGATTGCGGGCCTTGCTGGCGGCTCATCACTATAGTCGTGCTTCTAATGACACTTGCTTTGTCGGGGGAGGCGTGGCTACAGTCACGCCGCCTGGCGGTCGTTCACTGTAGCCATTCCCTATTTCTCCCGGCTGATGGTGCACAAACTCTTAAGAAGGGGAGGGCCGCCTGCTGGAAACCGGCCTCTCCCTTTGCCGGCTAGCTGAGCTTGCCGCCTTCTGGCTTTCCATAGGTTGGTAGAATCCGCCGCTTGCGAGCCGTATCGACAGCCCGTCATGGGAGCTGGTTCCCTTCTATCTTGGGTGATGTCATGGGTGGAGGGGCTACAGTGCGGCGCCGTGCGGGAGATCGCCAGCCGGTACGGCGCACTGTAGCCATGACCCGCCCTGGATTCGAGGGTGGCAGGCTTCTTTGTAGCCACGCCTCGTCTCATCGCATTCATGGTGGATCAGACTTTGAGTGCGTTTGGGGCCGCCTGCTAGGAGCCAGCCCCTCTCATAGCCGGCCACTTGGAGCAGCCGGCCGCAAGAAGGCGGCGATCAATCTCTGAGGCTTGAGGGGCGCAGTCGGCCCCGATGTCTTGAAATGCCTTGGGGGAAGATGAGGCTACCCATAGCCAATTACTCCGACAATAAATGCAGTTATTCTCAATATTTTCTTTAAATCCAAAAATTTTAATAGTTTGGTTAAACTTTAAATACCACTGTCTAGAGGCTTGCTTTAATCTATAAATGGATTTCTTTAGGCAGCATCTCATATTTTCGTTGCCTTCCATGATAAAACCCTTGGATTGTTTCATGTAGACATTTTCTTTTAAATCCCCGTTGAGAAATGCCATCTTTACATCCATTTGATATAACTCTAAATCAAAATGAGAAACTAATGTCATTATGATTCTGAAGGAATCCTTACATGAGACTGGAGAAAATGTCTCATTGTAATATATCCCTTCTATATGTGTGAATCCTTTTGCCACGAGTCATGCTTTATACTTTTCTACATTCCCTTTATAGTCATATTTAATTTTGTAAACCCATTTGCAGCCTAATGTTTTGGCTCCTTTAGGAATTTCCTCTAAGTCCCAAACATCTTTGGAACTCATCGATTTCATCTCGTCTTCCATTGCCTTCATCCACTTTGATGAATGAGGGCTTCTCATGGCTTCTTCATATGAGGTGGGATCTTTTTCTGTATGAACTATTTCTATGTTATAAACTTTACAATCAGTAGAAATAGCTAACTTTTTGTGTCTTGTAGACCTTCTAAGGGCCTCAGTTTCTAGCACATTCTGTGCCTCAACTTCTGGCACTTCTTCTAAAATTTGCTGTTGCACCTCCCTTTCATGCTCAACAACGGGTTCAGTCGGCTCCTGACGGATAGGTTCCGGGTCTACCCCCATAGTTGTCATGGGTGGAGTTGCAACTGGTAGTGAGAAAAATGGCTCCTGAATCATCGGATTAGGTGCATGCACCCTTTTCTCCTCAAGATCAATTTTCCGAGCTACCAAGCTCTCTCTCATCATTTCGTCCTCTAAGAAGACTGCATGTCTTGTTTCTACAAACTTTGTATATCTGTCTGGGCAGTAGAAACAAAAACCCTTTGATCTATCTGGATAGCCAATGAAGTGGCAACTCACTGTTTTGGAATCTAACTTTGCAATGTTTGGATTAAACATTTTGGCCTCAGCAGGGTACCCCCACACCCTGAAGTGTTGTGGGGAGGGCACCCTTCCTGTCCATAGCTCGTACGGTGTTTTGGGCACCGACTTGCTTGGTACTCTATTGAGAATGTGAATGGCGGTTTTAAGCCCTCCTTCCATAATCCCAATGGCAAGTTGGAATAACTCATCATGTTGCGCACCATATCCATAAGTGTACAGTTGCGCCTTTTAGCTACTCCATTTTGCCGAGGCTCGCCCGACATTGAATACTGGGCTACTATGCCAGTCTCCTGCAAGAACTTCGCAAAAGGTCCAGGGACTTGGTCATATGGAGTGTGCCGACCGTAGTACTTTCCCCCACGGTCGGACCTTACTATTTTTATTCTTTTATCATGTTGATTTTCAACTTCAGCTTTGAATATTTTAAATTTATCCAACGCTTTCGATCTTTCTTTGATTGGATAAATATAACCATAGCGAGAGTAATCATCTGTGAATGTTATGAACGAGTCATATCCATCCACACTTTTCATCGGAAATGGTCCACAAATGTCAGTGTGTGTCGGGGATATACCCCGCTGTATGACCCGGCCGGATGTATGACCCGGCCGGACTTGGCGACTCACTAGTGACCCGCCCTGACTTGACGACTCACTAAGTGACCCGCCCAGATCTCTCCACTTACTGGTGACCCGGCCGAACCAGGTGATGCATTGGTGACCCGGCAGGCGGGTCAGAGGAGCGACAAGACCCGGTGGCCCAGAAGGCGGTTCATGGAAGGTGTGGCACCCTGGCTTAGAGAAACCGGAACGCCCCGTATTTCAGCCCAGAGATCAAGGAGAAGTCTTCTGGAATACGACACTGCTTAGCATAGAACAAACCAGCTTTCTATTGTTACACGAATAAGAATAGAAGGTCTCTGATATTACAAGGAATAACATCGGCACGGCGACACTATGCCATCCTCAGTTGCTCTATGCAAGCAGCAGAACAACTCGAAGCAGCAGAAAAACTTCTAGCAGCAGAATAGCAACGACGGTGATGAACTCCACTCCGCAAGGACCCTGGCTGGAACGCTTATCCTAGCTCGCACGAACGGAAACCATGACAAGCAAGCAATCAAATCTGGCATGACTTGCAAACTGGCGTGACATGCCAGGTCAGTACATTGAATGTACTTGCAAGCTCACAATAACCAAAAGCATTCAAGACATACAATAGCATGGCAATTACAGGTTAAACACAGATTAACATTATATTATCCGAGCAACATAGCCTAAACAACATGATACAACTAGAACAATATGGGCATGGCGTGGATATATAAACATGATGACACTATCATGCAACATGATGACATTATCATGCACCAACTTACTCTACTCGGGTTATCTCGTAACCATCACATGCAGGACTTACCAACCTCGGACATCACACGATCATCTCAGGATCAAATCAAGCTTGGTATAAACAATACCATAGAAATCATTAAATGACCACAAGGAGCTTGATCTTTACCCATGATTCTCGCACAACATCACGAATATCCAACAACTCGATATCCTCGATATCACGGTGATCATTCACGGATCACAAACGGAACCACTCTGGGCTCAACGGGTTACCTCGTAACCAAGCGGTGATCATTCACGGATCACATAACTAACTTATCTCATCATCGAACCGTGGTTGTTATTAAGCACATCATTAATATTATTACTGTTGACTCACAGTGTGGCCAACACGAACTGGGCCCTTATCAGCGGGCGCGGCTATCGATAGATTTAATATACACTCTACAGAGGTTAGTACACTATACCCACACCACGAAACCCATGGCCTCGCACTCCCATTCCACTACAAAAAAGACACATCCGTAACATTTTGGGTCGAATGAATTTTTTTTGTCATACTTATGACACTTCTATGACGATAATTGTGACAAAACCCGATATCATCATAGATGTGGTGGGCTCCTACTTCCATGACAAAAAATCATGACAGAAAATGGGCTTTTCGTCCTGGGCGGGCCAGAGACGCAGCTGCATGGCATTCTTTGGGCCGTCCATGACGGAAAAAATCATGGTAGAAGCGAGGGCGAGGAAAATATCGGGGTGTTCCCGGTTATGGTAGGTGGTCGAGGCCGAGCGATGCACGGAGGTTTGCGTGTTTCTCTCGTACACGCCCGCGCATGGGTGTGAGGCGTTGGGCTCTAACTGAACCCGAGCGATTGCACTGCAGGCTACGCGTTACTGAAACCGAGCGGTCGATCGATGGCTGTTAACTGAACCCGATCGAGCGATTCCTTCGCTACTGCTGCTAACTAAAGCCGATCGATGCTGCCTCTGGATGAACAGTGAGCATTGCTGGGGGGTTTGGATGAACAGTTCCCAGTGGGGGTGGATGAACAAGACCCTGTGGTGTTGCCTCTGGATGAACAGGACCTCGATCGATCGAGCCGGTTGGGGCTGGATGAACAGGACCCCGTGGAGGGCTGGATGAACAGGACCACCCCGTGGAGGGCTGGATGAACAGTAGATGGTGGAGGGATGGATGAACTGTAGCCCGTGGAGGGGTGGTTGAACAGGAGCCCGTGGAGAGGGCTGGTTGGACAGTAGCCGGTAGAGTAGCGCGCGGTGGAGGCTGGATGAACAGGAGCCCGTGGATGAACAGTCGCAGGTAGAGGCTGGAGGAGGTCGACGGTGGATGAATAGTAGCCCGTGGAGGCTGGAGGGGGTTGACGGTGGAGATGAACAGTATCCCATGGAGTCCCGTTTTGCGGTACTCCACACCCCACCCGATGAACAGGACCCCCGTTTCGAATGTAGCGCTCCAACACAAGTCCGTTTCCTCTGTTTTGCGGTACGCCACACCCCTCCCGATGAACAGGACCCCCGTTTCGACCGTAGGAGGTCTGTTTCCTCCGTTTTGCGGTACGCCAGACCCCTCCAGATGAACAGGATCCCGTTTCGAACATGGCCGGTCGAACACAAGGCCGTTTCCTCCATTGTGTGGTACGCCAGGCCTCGTTTCCATCGGCTGTTCCGTCCAAGCCCTCCTGATGAACACGACGACGCATTCCGCTCCGACCCAGCCGGTTGGCTCCCCATGAACACGACGACGATGTTGTTTCTCCGTTCCGACCCAGCCAAGTACACGAGCCTTGGCCGTACATATGCGCGAGTAGGCGTTCGAGACCCCGCCCATATGTATGTATGTGGTCGTATTTTCTTTCTTGCACACTGGCCGCTGTACATACGTGTGCATGCTACGTGCGCGCCTCTACATCGACCAGTATGTACGTACATGTTCGCGACCAGAATGACAACACTATGTACGCTTCGACCAGGTGGGTCCCGACTGGCAGGCACTTCCTTGCATGCGAAGATGTAGCTGATGGGTCCCAGCAGTCAGGGGGCGAGTCGTTTTTTTGCCCGGACGCACTTCCTTGCGTGCGAAGATGTAGCTGGTAGGTCTCAGCAGTCAGGGGGAAACATTTTTTTGTCAAATACGGTTGCCCGTCCGGTAGGTCCCTGCTGTCAGGTGAAGGAATCATTATTTTCCGCGTAATAAGGAGGCACTTCCTTGATGCAGCTGTGGACCCAGCTGTCAGCCTCTCCATGTACAATCCATGTCTGATGGAAGCTGTTCCTTGACCACGTTGACCATGCCACGCCGAGAGCACCAGGGCGGTGGACGACGACGAGGCCTAGAAAGGGGACGAAGCGGAGCCGGGGAAGACGCGGCAGTGGATGCCCATGCGTAGAGGGGGTATGAGGGTTCACTGGTTCGCTGCGGGGTGAGGCTGCCGTCGCCGCAGAATAACAGAGGGTGTGGGTGATTGGAGGGATGGCCTGGCCAGCGGAGGGAGTAGTAGGGGGCGGTGAGGCCTCCGCGGCAGCACAGCCGGCCACAGGAGGCAGGAGCAGGCGGCTGGAGCAAGAAGACCAGAGGTTGAAGAAGCACGACGGCCGTTGGATGGACATCGTACGGTCACGCAGCTAGAATCGTTTATATTGACTAAGTTGACAAAGCCCTTGGTATGCGTCAACTTAGTAGGCCCACAGGTCAACTTCCGAAACGGTGCACCCCAGATGTCAGGGGGAGTAATCATTTTTTAGGCGGGTGAAGATAGAATATCTGAGATTGAAGAAGAAGCACGGCATCCGTTGGATGGCGATCCAACGGCCACTGCTGCTAGAACCGTGTGTTGACTATAAGTTGACAAAGCCTTGCATATGCGTCAACTCTCTTTTTTAGGGGACGCGTCAACTTAGTAAGGCCACAAGTGTGTGGCAGAGAACTTATAGCCCATTTGAGATTTGTAAGAATGTGCAGCCAATTTTTGAATTTTGATTGAATTTACTACAGCCCATTTACAGTTTGTTAAAAGTACAGCCCATTTCAACCAACCGTTCAAAACAAAATTCAATAAAATTTCCCACATTTTGATGCGATCCGAAATATTTTTATCCCGAAATTTCTAGTCAGATTAAATACAATTTCAATATAAATTTATATTACGTAAAAATCCAACGAAACATGGCGCTCGCAACAATTAATGAAATTAAAATTTTCAATATCCAAAAATAATATTTTATAAAGTAATTACGTGTTTGGTGCATTTTTATAGTTACTACCCAGTTTTTTATAATTACATCCCATTTATAATTTCTTAAAGCCCATTTTCTTGTTAAGCCTAATGCATCCCTCCTAGTAAAGATTTGCAGCCCAGCGGGGCAGAGAATAACAACTTAACCTTGCCTGGGTATTCCTAAAAAAGTACAGCTGGGCTAGCCATTTTCAGCTTGAAAAAAATTAATATCTGGGTTGGATATCTGGCCTGGGCTAGACGGGCCACAACCCGCCCAGTTAATACCTGCAGCGATGTTTTCGTTGTTGTTCAGAGGAGAAAAATTAATATCTGGGCTAAACATCGCTCAAGAAAAACTCTGCAGTGCTCACACCTCAAAAACACAAATACTGCTCGAGCTGCTTGGTCCCAGCTGTCGGCCGCTTCTTGTGCAATTCTCTCGTTTATTGACTACATAGGTTGACAATGGTGTGGGACCGTGATGTCAGGAAACCAGGAGGAAGCAAAAAAATTATAGTTTTATATACTAATAAGGTGGCACTTGCGTACGTGCGGCTATGGCCCTGATGTGTCCCCACTGTCATCCTCTCCAAGTAAAGTCATCTCCTCATCCTCATGTCTGTTGAACATGTTGACAACGTGAGACGGTGGCGCCACGGCGAGCGCAACAGCTTGAAGGACGGCGGAGAGGGCCTCGCGGGCCCTACGGATGGTTCGATACAACGCCGCTGCTCATTCGGGAAGCCAGGATCATAGGGCCACATGTCCGTGACGGCATTGTCGTTCCCTTGTTCACTGGTGCTCGTTGAGGAGACGGAGGTTGCAGCACAGGTCCTCCTGCGCTGGTAGCTCTTCCGCCATTAGGGCGTCGAAGTGAGGCCGCACCTGCTCTATGGTGAACACGGCATGAACCGGCTTGGACAGTGGCGCTGGCTCCTGGTCGGAAGCTACGTCCATCGTCTGTTTGTCGTCACTCAGCTCGGCGAGCTAGCTGGCGAGCCAGCATGTCCGGCTACTGGACCGACCCGCTACCAAGCACGAGTCTGACTGCCCTGGCCCACCCAGATCGCGTCCCTCGCCCGCGCGCGCTTTCCGCCCGAAACGGTCAGCGCCGCCCGCCCCGCTTCCTGGTGCAGGCAATTGCTCCGCCTTCAAACGACACAAGTGACGTCCGTCCGTCCTTCTGCTGCCCACATTAATGATACGCGGTTGCCGAGGCGGCTACTCCGACGCCACACGTCCGTCCCCCCGCCGCCCACCATTGCTATATAAACTGTTGCGCCGTCCATAGCCGCAGTCATCCGCATCCGTTCCCTTTCTCCTGTCCACACCACTACTGCCCACCATGGCTTCCTCGCGCTCCAGCGCTCTTTGGGACGGGCAGACAACGGACCACAAGGAGATGGCAGCCATTGCTGCCGACTAGCTGGCCGACAGGCAGCCGGAGGACGACGACGTCCCAATGGAGAACATGGTAGTCGACGATCCGGCGCCAACCCCCTCCTCCGTGCCATCCTCGCCAGTGCATTGCACCATGACCATCAGCGAGGCTCGTGCCCAATATATGGACATGGTGAGGCAGAAGCATGAGGAGCAGTTCCGGGAGGCGTAGGCCGACGCCGCCTATAACCACCATCTCCTCCAGGAGCACCTGCAGGCGGAGGAGCAGATCGCCGCGGAGCGAGCGGAGCAGGAGGCGCTGCCTGACTCATACCGCTCCACCCACGAGGGCCACCTCGAGCACTGGCGATACCGCATGTGGGTGGGGGAGGCCGCAGCCGCCTACAAAGAGGGCAATGGAGCGGGCGAGGTGTTGTTTGGCGAGACCGAGGATGAGGCAGAGGACAATGCCAGCTCCGACGAGTCCCCGTTTCGCTGGCATCGACGAGGCCCTGCTCCGCCGAGGCCCCGCGGCGCCAACAATGAGGCAGAGGACACCGCCGGCTCCGCCGAGGCCCCACCCTGCTGGCAACGAGGGGGAGGATTCCCCTGCTCTGCCGAGGCGCCACCCGCCGGTAACGAGACAGAGGACATCGCCGGCTCCGCCGAGGCCCCACCCCGCTGCCAACGAGGCCGCACCACACAGAAAACGGGGAAGAGTAGAACACGGTAGGTCGCCGCCACTCAGGTCCAAGTAAGGCCACCGCTGCTACCCTCCAGTTGCTGGCACTAAGCTGTACATCATGGAGAATTCTATGATTACTGGATGATTGAAGAGCGCTCCGTGGTTGAGCAAGCTCATGAGATACAGTCATTTGCTAGACAACTTGAGCACTTCAGTTGTATGCTACCAGACACAGGTGGGTAGCTTTGGTTAATTAATTATACATCCAGCGCACCCCTTTTTAGTTGAAGAATGTATGAAATGTAATGAAATCCAGCATGTTTATATGAAATCCAACCATGTATGAATGAATTTATTTCGATTAGTTCGAATTCTTGTATCACTGGCATTGGATGAACATGCAAAACAACATGTACTAGCATTATTCCCAGGGTGATCACCTCGTTTGCAGCAGTTTCACATGTACTCCCTCCGGCCCTTTCTAGTCTGCATACAAGTTTTGTCTGCAATCAAAGTATCTCTACTTTGACCAATCTTATAGAAAAAAGTATGCACTTTCACAATGTGTGAAGTAAGAAGGAACAGAAGGAGTACAAAGAGTTTGAGCAACTTTTTAGCGTTCCTGTATATTGCAATCAAACACACAAGCCTGACAATTCATAGAGAACATTCAAAACAATCGATGATTATGCATCTCAGCGATTCACATGTCAGAGCCAATATTTATCTCACAACTAAAGAAAAAATGGATTGATGCTGCTGACAGCAAAGGGCGTCCCATTCAAAAATATCAAACGCATGTCTTCTTGCTAAAATGAATCAGCAAAATTTGACAAGGTTGTCCCATTCCAAAATATCAAATGCCTATGATTGTGGAATGGGCAGGGTTTGCCATCGGTTCGGACATTGACGTGGCACCTCGTGCTAAATAAACCAATTGTTCTTCTTGTGTAGTTCCACCAAAACCAACCAAATTCGTTCGGCACCTCCTTTCTTGTGGTGGAAATGAATGATTCGATGTATTCATGAACATTTTGTGCAGTTCCCATTGAAATCAAGCTGAGCACCCCTGTTTGCACAAATACAAAAAAGTGATTAGTATAAAGCAAATTGTACTATGAATTGATAGTTTAAACAGGCACCTACATGGTCCATGTAGAGCACACTTTTAGAAAAATGGAACTCACCGGAAAGAATCCTAGAACAACATTGTACTCGCGCATCACAGCAAGAAAATGGAGATTTGTCAGTCCTTCTGAGCTGAAGTTAGTTTGGTCTTGTGGGGGGTAATGTAACCATCCTTCAACTGCTCCTTCTGATGAGAAGATAGACAGGGTTTGTTCATCCTGGCATAATCGGAACTAGTCACTTCACGTACTCCATATTCTTCTTTAGAGGAGGATGATCCTGTTGTGCAAAGACAAGAGGACAACTACATGCTAGCATCCCTATTTGCTCGAAAAAAGGAAAGGAAATATTTAAAACAGCACAAATGAAGCACTTCTCAAGGACAATACCACTTTTTGATGACTGTATCTAAACAGTAGCACAACACCAATAGAGATGACAAAGCTCAATCATATGGATGAAATCAGTGGGCGAGTACCAAACTTTGTCATGAGGCTTATTGTGTAGAGCATACAGATGAAGCATTTCTCCAGTACCATCTGTTGCTATCTACTGTGGTGGCCATGCTTACTATATACTCCTCAATTAGTTTAATGTTTCCAACATCTTCTTGTGCAGTTCCACTAAAATATATGGTATCTTCAAAGAAGATCCCTGTTTGCACAAGTAGAGATAATTACGTATTACATTAAGAGTGGCATCAAATCAGTGGCAAAACAATTGCTCGTTCCAGCCATAGCAATAAATTAAGATGCAAAACTATATCATTACTTGTGTCATCACAGTTCCATTCCTTCATTACAACATCGGGAGCTGATTTTTGTTTTTCTTCCGCTTGTTCTTCCCCTTCATCACTTGGTTCAATAACAGACATGCTTCGCCTTCAATGTAAGATTTGGCATGTCAATTAGGTTGCACAAGTATAGCACTAAACAATGACATTAATTTTTGGATGAAAGTGGCAAAATACAGGCCAACAGTTGTGAAATATCCTTATCTTACCTCAATGGGATATTACGGTGCACATACAGATTGAAAGTCTTGTCTCCATTTGTGCAGTTCACTAAAATCAAGTAACATTACCGTACAAGTAGCACAACATATGAAAGCACACTGCAGAATCATGTGAAAGAAGGCTAGTACTGACCTCTCATGACATGGAATTCAAACAACTCACAAGAAGAAGATCTGAACCAAATTTGCCAACACGGATAGGAAGTAAGATCTCCTCTTGTGAAGTTCCACTAAGATCAAGCAATTAAGCAACATTGTTAGTGTGACATTTTGGTTGAACTGCACAAAACACTCTTAAAATAAGTGTTTTGTGTAGTGCAACAAAAGGTCACAATGCCATCGAGGTGAAGTAGATAACCCTGTTTACACAAAGGTGCATAGGAAACAACTAGTGGTCAATAACGGTGGATGACACAGAAGCCAACAAAAAGAAGCATCTACCTTATCTAAATGGGAAAGAAAGCAAGACAATAGCATTTCTCAAACGGTGGCATTGATTAATATTAACAGAGAGATTATATTAACAATAACTTTCGTTAAACATGTAATTTGCTTTTAACTATGGCATTGTATCAATTTTCCAGCGGCATTATTAGAGGGTGTTTGTTACAGGGACATTTTGGTGGAGGGACTAAAAAAACTCCGTGTCAGTCCCATCTAAACCAAACAGGAGGGATTTTTAGGGACTAAAAGTGGGCATTTGGGACTAAAGAAAGAAGACCCCGAGGGAGAGTCTTTTTGGGACTTTTTCCAATAGTTGCCCCTGCCACACATCGCACCTTGTCTCTATTAGTTCATTACTAGGGGTAACATGGTCTTTTAGCATGTCATTTAATAACCTCTAGTCCATGTTTAGTCCCTGGAACCAAGCAGGTAGGGACTAGGGAGTTTTTAACCAAACAGGGCCTTAGATTAACAACAGCTAAAGAGTTGCACGAGATAGTGGACGCACCAGCACCATGTGCATCTACCGATGTACTAGGGTGATGCACAGTCTGTTGCAACAAAGAACAAACAACCAAGGAGCATATTTGTGTTGGTCCCAATTTTGTTATCTTTAGACACCTTTCCCTTGTGAGCGCAGCAAATCTAGTCCTACTCAAACTCTACAGCCTTGTCCCCCAAAACAAAAGATCAGTTTGTTACAGATGTGCGTACTGTGTTTGTCATTGTTTTCCCTTTTCGACCAACGTAGGTGCTGGATAGCCAGTCTATACTAGTACTTTCCCCCTTCCTTTCCTCTTTGAACCACGTCCTAGATTTATGCTATACAACTTTCCCCACTACTTTCCCCCATTCCTTTCCTCTTTGAACCACGTCTTGGATTCATGCGATACAACTTTCCCCCTTCCTTTCCTTTTTGAACCACGTCCTAGATTCATGCTACACAACTTTTCCCACTACTTTCCCCCATTCCTTTCCTCTTTGAACCACGTCCTAGATTCATGGTATACAACTTTCCCAACTACTTTCCTGTTTGATCCAACACCTAGATTCAAGTGCAGAAGCAGAAAAAGCCCATATGCAGCTAGAGCAATGCATGTGGAATAAGTAAATTATACCTTAAGGTACTTGGGGTGTGGTTCGGTGGGCGACCGGAGGCCGTTCAGCCCACACTATGTACGGCAGCGAAGAAGAAGGGGTCGGAGGCCCTCCCGCGCCGGTAGTGGATTACAGCGACAGCGTTAAGCCTCCTTCCCTTCCCGGCGGACGGATCCTGCTGGCTCTTTAACCAGCAGTGAGGGGAGAGAGAGAGAGGCCAACGAAGTCTTGTTTAGATCTGGAAAGGGTGAGAGGGCGTGACGAGAGCAACTACAAGCAGACCAACAGTGAGGGGAGAGAGAAAGAGGCCAACGAAGTCTTGTTTAGATCTAGAGAGGGTCAGAGAGTGTGAAGAGAGCAACTACAAGCGTTGAGGCTCCAGCATGTATATATATACTGGAGAGAGTGTGAAGAGTGCAGACCCTGGAAAACAAGCGCCGAGGCTACAGCTAGTCGTATAGCTCCGTATCCATCCATTTTGACCAGTCAAAGAATCCTCCTGGCACGAATTATGCTCAAGTGTAGTTATCGAACCCGAGACCTCAAGTTTGATGAGCGAATAGGCTAACCAGCTACACAACCCTCCCATTATGTTGAACGAGAGGAGCGTTTGGTTACATTGCTTAGGCTGGCCATAGTGGTGAGTAACTTGGACTAGTAACATGCATATGTTACTAGTCTATGTTACTACTACATGAAGTTTGCCGTCGGAAGCGAGCCGATCTGGCTCTCTCGAGCTAGCAAGGTTTTTCTAGCCCACCCAAGCTAGCTGGCCCAGAAAAGCTAACATATTTTAATAGTTCCAAATGCCTAACCTTGCCCGGCTATGTTATAAGTTGTTCTTGCTAAGGATCCAAACGCTCCCTAAGTAACAACGCTCGCTAGCAACGAGGCCAGGAGGGGATTGAGATGCGAAGTTAATGGATGATGCCTAAACATTTTGGGAATATCTGATTTCCGTAAGATGACTTAACACCTAGACGGAGGGGGTACTACTCCTCAGTCCAGGTTTGATGGAATATTCGTCACCTCTTCGCTTATTTTACGTACTCCATTTGTATCTCACTTCCTGTGGCTTCGCACTCGCACGATTTTCCTATTCTATGAACCTGTGTGTGTGTGTGTGCGTGTGTGTGTGTGTTTGTGTTTAACAACATGTGTGTGTTAGAGAGAGCGATAGATCGACTTACTCCTACAGAGAGATGGTGTGTAGTGTACGATTTTAGCCGCGAGAGTCGGTGCATCCTCTTGTTTCCGGGCGTCCGGTAGGGACAGGCGGACAGCTTCCACGCCCGCTCCTGACCAGCCTGGCCCACCCAAAGCCCCTCCATCGCCCGCGCGCGCTTCCCACCCGAAACGGTCGGCGCCACTCCACAGAATCGGTGCCGCGTTCATGCCCGGGCAGAGCAGACGCGACCTCTCACTGGTGCCTGCGTTGAAGGGAGAAGCGGATTCAAGAGTGATGGTTGCTTCGTCCGTCCAACTTACTGCTGGGTCTATGTGATTTGACGGCTCATTGGTCATTATTACTGAGGTGGTAGGACTGCTGGATGTCCCACGCTTTCGTCGAAAGGAGGTACTACTAGATTACAATTTTCTCCATTCTTACGGTGGAGGAGTGCAAGAGCAGCGAAAACACGCAGGCTTAGTGATTACATGGCCCACCTCACACTATCACCATATTTTCTGGACACCGTGCGACACCTAACTCTTTACATAGTACTCCCTCCGTTCCTAAATATAAGGGGCTGTTTGGTTCTAGGACTAGCATTGCCACACTTTACCACACATTTTTGCCAAGCTTGCCTAAGTTTAGGTGCTATTTGGTTCTCAACCACATCTTGCCACACTTTGCCACATATAACCTTAGGCAAGTTTGACCAAGTTAGGTAGGTGTTTGGTTCTAGCCACACCTAAGGCAAGGATTTTTTTTATGAGCAGTGAACCCCACATGTCATAGATACAAAAAGTGTGGCAAGATTCCCTTAGGCAAGCCAAAGTGTGGCTAACAATTTGAGCAACTCAACTAAGGCAAGTGTGGCAAAAATCATGTGGCAATATATGGCAAAGATAGTCACAATCCAAACAGCCCCTTAGTTCATCAAAATGAGAGCCACAAGTTGGCAAGCCTAAGGGAATCTTGCCACACTTTTTGTGTGTATGTCATGTGGGGCCCAAGTGTGGCTTGCCTAAGGTGTGGCTTGAACCAAACACTCACCTAAGTTGGTCAAACTTGCCTAAGCTTAGTTGTGGTAATCTTTGGCTAAGTTAGTCACGAACCAAACAACCCCTAAGTCTTTGTAGAGATTCCACTAGGTGGACTACATACGGAACAAATTGAATGAATCTACACTTAAAATGCATCTATATACATCCGTATGTGGTTCATGGTGAAATCTCTACAAAGACTTATATTTAGGAATGTAGGAAGTACTAGTATAGTACGTACTGTAATTTATCAGCGAGATAGTACAATGCTACGAAGCTTCCAGCTTTTGTTACATGTATCTTGCGTTCAAGGTTGCCCGTTGCAACATCTCAATGATTGACAGATCATAGCAAATATGTACTCCCTCCATTCCAAAATAAGTGTCTCAACTTTATGCAGGGGGTGTTTGTTTCCATGGACTTTTTAGTGTAGGGACTAGAAAAAAGTCCCTCTTAGAGACTTTTTAACCAAACAGGAGGGACTACTAGGGACTAAAACTTGCTTTTTGGGACTTAATGAAGAAGACTCTCAAGGAGAGTCTTTTTTGGGACTTTTCTAACAATGCCCCTCCCTGCACCCATTGCCCCGCCGCCCCATGGTGTGTTTTGGTTGTTATTTTTCTGTATACTGGGGGGTAACATGGTCATTCAATAACCTCTAGGGAGGGACTAGGGAATTTTTAGTCCCTGAAAACAAACAGGTAGGGACATTTTAGTTGGGACTAGAAAAAGTCCTAAGACTTATGAACCAAATAGGGCCTCAATATGGACTACATACGGAGCAAAATGAGTGAATCTACACTCTAAAATACGTCTATATACATCAGTATTTGGAGTATATACTAGTAGTTCATATTGAAATCTACTAAAGGACATATATATTCCAAACAATATGATAATCTCTCTAACCAAGGTAGTAGGGATGAGGAGTAAACGGAGGGAGTGGTAAAATTTTCTCCTCGTCCTGTGAGCCACCGCGCGCGTGGGCGAGGGAGCGGGCGTAAGGCGTACAATACTACTACTAGTAAGCAAGCTTCACCTCATCCTGCGAGCCACCGCGCCCGTGGGCGGGGGAGATGGCATACTAAGCAAGCTTCTCCTCGTTCTGCGAGTTGATGGGACACATCAAAAGTACTCCAGTGTATAGAGCCTTGCCTCTAAGGTAGGCCCCACATGGGTTGCCTCTTTTTTAACATAACGCGTCAAGTCGCAATTTGTTTGTTCACCCGTGGTAGACGATCCTCCCTCCATCTAGTGGACAACCAGTACACATGTCAAATTACCACGTGGGATGCCTTTTCGTACAGAAATGAGCTCCACCGTGTACCTGCGCGGGTGTGGTTGGGAAAGAGACATGAGTACGTGTGTCGTGCGTGCACCTCTTCTCTTCGTGCACGTCCCCCACCTACGTGGGTGTGTGTGAGAGATACGAACCTAGACAAATGGCTTGTGCGTTCGTGAGAGTTTTTGTTTTGGGGGGGTGATTTCATGAATGTATTTGTGGGAATAAGTGTCGATGACATCGCAAACAAAATTTTGCATGCAATGTGTGTGAAATGGAGGCCTATCCATATCATATATAGAGGGCCGGGTGATCCACGAGAAGAGAGGGAGGGGTCATTGATATGTCTCCAACGTATCTATAATTTTTGATTGTTCCATGCTATTATATTATCAACCTTGGATGTTTTATATGCATTTATATGCTATTTTATATGATTTTTGGGACTAACCTATTAACCCAGAGCCCAGTGCCAGTTTCTGTTTTTTCCTTGTTTTAGAATATCATAGAAAAGGAAAATCAAACGGAGTCCAATTGACCTGAAACTTCATGGAACTTATTTTTGGATCAGAAGAAGCCCAGAAGACTTGGAGTCCACGTAAGGGAAGCTTCGAGGAGGCCATGAGGTAGGGGGGCGCGCCCACCCCCTTGGGCGCGTCCTCCACCCTCGTGGGCCCCTCGTGGCTCCCCTGACATACTTCTTCACCTATATATCTCCATATACCCTAAAAACATCAGAGAACACAATAGATCGGGAGTTCCGCTGCCAGAAGCCTCTGTAGCCACCGAAAGCCAATCTAGACCCGTTCCAGCACCCTGCAGGAGGGGGGAATCCCTCTCCGGTGGCCATCTTCATCATCCCGGTGCTCTCCATGACGAGGAGGGAGTAGTTCTCCCTCGGGGCTGAGGGTATGTACCAGTAGCTATGTGTTTGATCTCTCTCTCTCTCTCTCTCTCTCTCGTGTTCTTGAGGTGATACGATCTTGATGTATCACGAGCTTTGCTATTATAGTGGGATCCTATGATGTTTCTCCCCCTCTACTCTCTTGTAATGGATTGAGTTTCCCCTTTGAAGTTATCTTATCGGATTGAGTCTTTAAAGATTTGAGAACACTTGATGTATGTCTTGCCGTGCGTATCTGTGGTGACAATGGGATATCACGTGATTCACTTGATGTATGTTTTGGTAATCAACTTGCGGGTTCCGCCCATGAACCTATGCATAGGGGTTGGCACACGTTTTCGTCGCGATTCTTCGGTAGAAACTTCGGGGCACTCTTTGAGGTTCTATGTGTTGGTTGAATAGATGAATCTGAGATTGTGTGACGCATCTTGTATAGTCATACCCACGGATACTTGAGGTGACATTGGAGTATCTAGGTGGCATTAGGGTTTTGATTGATTTGTGTCTTAAGGTGTTATTCTAGTATGAACTCTAGGGCTGTTTGTGACACTTATAGGAATAGCCCAATGGATTGATTGGAAAGAATAACTTTGAGGTGGTTTCATACCCTACCATAATCTCTTCGTTTGTTCTCCGCTATTAGTGACTTTGGAGTGACTCTTTGTTGCAAGTTGAGGGATAGTTATGTGATCCAATTATGTTATTATTGTTGAGGGAACTTGCACTAGCGAAAGTATGAACCCTAGGCCTTATTTCCACGCATTGCAATACCGTTTACACTCACTTTTATCATTAGTTACCTTGCTGTTTTTATATTTTCAGATTACAAAAACCTTTATCTACTATCCATATACCACTTGTATCACCATCTCTTCACCGAACTAGGGCACCTATACAATTTACCATTGTATTGGGTGTGTTGGGGACACAAGAGACTCTTTGTTATTTGGTTGCAGGGTTGCTTGAGAGAGACCATCTTCATCCTATGCCTCCTACGGATTGATAAACCTTAGGTCATCCACTTGAGGGAAATTTGCTACTGTCCTACAAACCTCTGCACTTGGAGGCCCAACAACGTCTACAAGAAGAAGGTTGTGTAGTATACATCAAGCTCTTTTCTGGCGCCGTTGCCGGGGAGGTGAGTGCTTGAAGGTATATCTTTAGATCTTGCAATCAAGTCTTTTAGTTTCTTGTTTTATCACTAGTTTAGCTATTAAAAGAAAACTATAAAAAAATGGAATTGAGTTTGTCTCATACGCTTCACCTTTTTAATATCTTTCGTAAGTATGATGGAAAGGAAAATTGTGCTCAAGTGCTAGAAGAAGAAATCTATAAAATGCTTGGCATAAAATATGTGAATGATGTGCATGATTGTAATGTTGTTAGTACGAATTCTTTGAATATCCATGGTACTAATGATGATTGCACCAGTCATGATGAAAATGTCTCCTATAAACATGTCAATTTTTGTGGAGTGCATTGGGTTTGTAAGTACACACCAAATAGGGAAGATAGATATTGCAAGAGGCATAAGCATTTAGAAACTAAATGGTTGCAAGAAAGGCTAGATTTTTGTGCTGAAAATTTAAATTTTCTTAGCCGTACTTGTGAACTTTGCAATGAACATGATCATTTTAGTACCCAATGCAAATTGTTTCATGATCATATCGTGGCCAAAAATTGTGATGACTTGATTTCCCTTGAACATCATAATGAACTTAGTTTGCTCTTGGGTTATGAAGAAATGAAATGTATAACTAAGGATATTCCAAAATTTTCCCTTGATAGAGTTCTTCATTTTGATCTAGAGGAAATTTATATGTATTTGCGGTGAATTGTATTGAAAATCCTTATATTGCCAACTACATAAAGAAAATAAAACAAATAGAAGATGAAGAGAATACTGATGAAAGGGAAGAGACTTCCCAATATCCTCCTATTATTTCTTATGATGAATCAGGTGACGATGAGGAGCCTCCTATTCAACCAATCTCATTAATAAGGAGCTCCAAAAAGAGGATTGAACCCACACATGATATGGTGAAGAAGGAGAAAAGAAAAAGGAAGAGAGGTAAAAAGATATCTCCCCCGAATAATGCTACTCCTATTACTATTGTGCCTCATGAGAATATAATTGTGGAAAATAATGATACTTCTTATGATCTTGAAAATCTTTTTGGCACTTGCTTGGAAGATTATGATAATTGCTATATTATTGGTGCTATCCATACTATTAATTATGAGAGTGATTATGCTTATGATATGAAAAGGCCCAAGCTTGGGGATGCTATGTTTGATGAAGATGATGTTTTTGAGAATATATTTGCTGAAATTAATGTTTGCCCCAAGCTTGGGGATGCTACGTTTAATGAAGATGATATTTTTAGTCTCCCACCTTTTGATATGCAAATTTATAATGATGATAGCATGCCTCCTACCTATGATGATTATTGTGATGATACTTATGCTATAAAAAGTAGTGATTATATTTGTAAAACTTGTCATGATTATGAGTACCCTTTCTATGAAAATTACTCTTTTAATATGGAAACAATTTATAGTATTCGCGTCTCTTATGATACTCCCACTATTCCGAATAAGAAGAATTTTGCTTATGTGGAGAGTAATAAAATTTGTATGCTTGTAGATCATGAAAAGAATGCTTTAGGTGCTGGTTATATTGTTGAATTCATTCATGATGCTACTGAAAATTATTATGAGGGGGGCACATATGCTTGTAGGAATTGCAATAATACCAAGTTTCCTTTTTATGTGCTTAAAGTTTTGAAGTTATGCTTGTTTTACCTTCCTATGCAAGTTGATTCTTGTTCCCACAAGTTGTTTGCTCACAAAATCCCTATGCATAGGAAGTGGGTTAGACTTAAATGTGCTAGCCATATTCTTCATGATGCTCTCTCTATATTTCAATTCTTATCTTTTATGTGAGCATCATTGAAATCATCACGCCTAGCTAGGGGCGTTAAACGATAGCGCTTGTTGGGAGGCAACCCAATTTTATTATTGTACCTTGCTTTTTGTTCCTGTTTAGTAATAAATAATTCATCTAGCCTCTGCTTATATGTGGTTTTATGCTTTTAATTAGTGTTTGTGCCAAGTAGAACCTTTGGGAAGACTTGGGGGAAGTCTTGTTGATCATGCTATAAAAAAACAGAAACTTTAGCGCTCACGAGAATTGCTGCCATTTTTATTTGGAGAGTGCTATTTAGTTAATTATTTTTGAAGATTATTAATAGATAAATTACTCAGGTCCAGAAATTTATTTGAGAATTTTATGAGTTCCAGAAGTATACGTTTGATTCAGATTACTACAGACTGTTCTGTTTTTGACAGATTCTGTTTTTCATGTGTTGTTTACTTATTTTATGAATCTATGGCTAGTAAAATAGTTTATAAACCATAGAGAAGTTGGAATACAGTAGGTTTAACACCAATATAAATAAAGAATGAGTTCATTACAGTACCTTGAAGTGGTGTTTTGTTTTATTTCGCTAACGGAGCTCACGAGTTTTCTACTTTAAGTTTTGTGTTGTGAAGTTTTCAAGTTTTGGGTAAAGATTCGATGGACTATGGAATAAGGAGTGGCAAGAGCCTAAGCTTGGGGATGCCCAAGGCACCCAAGGTAATATTCAAGGACAACGAAAAGCCTAAGCTTGGGGATGCCCCGGAAGGCATCCCCTCTTTCGTCTTCATTCATCGGTAACTTTACTTGGAGCTATATTTTTATTCGCCACATGATATGTGTTTTGCTTGGAGCGTCATTTTATTTCATTATGTTTTTCTTGCTGTTTAAATAAAATACCAAGATCTGAAAATCTTAAATGTTAGAGAGTCTTCACATAGTTGCATAATTATTCGACTACTCATTGATCTTCACTTATATCCTTCGGAGTAGTTTGTTGTTGCTCTAGTGCTTCACTTATATCTTTTAGAGCACGGTGGTGGTTTTATTTTGAAGAAATAATTGATCTCTCATGATTCACTTATATTATTTTTAGAGTCTTTAGAACAACGTGGTAGTTTGCTTTGGTTATGAAATTAGTCCTAATATGATGGGCATCCAAGAGGGATATAATAAAAACTTTCATATAGAGTGCACTGAATACTATGAGAAGTTTGATACTTGATGATTGTTTTGAGATATGAGGATGGTAATATTAGAGTCATGCTAGTTGAGTAGTTGTGAATTTGAGAAATAATTGTGTTGAAGTTTGTGATTCCCGTAGCATACACGTATGGTGAACCGTTATGTTATGAAGTCGGAGCATGATTTGTTTATTGATTGCCTTCCTTATGAGTGGCGGTCGGGGACGAGCGATGGTATTTTCCTACCAATCTATCCCCCTAGGAGCATGCGCGTAGTACTTTGTTTCGATAATTAATAGATTTTTGCAATAAGTATGTGAGTTCTTTATGACTAATGTTGAGTCCATGGATTATACGGACTCTCACCCTTCCACCATTGCTAGCCTCTCTAATACCGCGCACCTTTCACCGGTATCATACACCCACCATATACCTTCCTCAAAACAGCCACCATACCTACCTATCATGGCATTTCCATAGCCATTCCGAGATATATTGTCATGCAACTTTCCACCGTTCCGTTATTATGACACGCTTCATCATTGTCATATTGCTTTGCATGATCATGTAGTTGACATCGTATTTGTGGCAAAGCCACCGTTCATAATTCTTTCATACTTGTCACTCATGATTCATTGCACATCCCGGTACACCGCTGGAGGCATTCATATAGAGTCATATCTTGTTCTAAGTATCGAGTTGTAATTCATGAGTTGTAAGTAAATAAAAGTGTGATGATCATCATTATTAGAGCATTGTCCCAGTGAGGAAAGGATGATGGAGACTATGGTTCCCCCATAAGTCGGGATGAGACTCCGGACGAAAATAAATAAATAAAAGAGGCCAAAGAAGCCCAAATAAAAAAAAGAGAAAAGAGGCCATAAAAAAGAGAAGGCCCAAAAAATGAGAGAAAAAGAGAGAAGGGGAAATGCTACTATCCTTTTACCACACTTGTGCTTCAAAGTAGCACCACGATCTTCATGATAGAGAGTCTCCTATGTTGTCACTTTCATATACTAGTGGGAATCTTTCATTATAGAACTTGGCTTGTATATTCCGATGATGGGCTTCCTCAAATGCCCGAGGTCTTCATGAGCAAGCAAGTTGGATGCACACCCACTTAGTTTCAGTTGGAGCTTTCATACACTTGTAGCTCTAGTGCATCCGTTGCGTGGCAATCCCTACTCACTCACATTGATATCTATTGATGGGCATTTCCATAGCCCATTGATACGCCTAGTTGATGTGAGACTATCTTCTCCTTTTTGTCTTCTCCACAACCACCATTCTATTCCACCAATAGTGCTATGTCCATGGCTCGCGCTCATGTATTGCATGAAGATTGAAAAAGTTTGAGAACATCAAAAGTATGAAACAATTGCTTGGCTCGTCATCGGGGTTGTGCATGATTTAAATATTTCATGTGGTGAAGATGGAGCATAGCCAGACTATATGATTTTGTACGGATAGCTTTCTTTGGCCATGTTATTTTGAGAAGACATGATTGCTTGGTTAGTATACTTGAAGTATTATTATTTTTATGTCAATATTAAACTTTTGTCTTGAATCTTATGGATCTGAACATTCTTGCCAAAATAAATAATAATTACTTAGAGAAATATGATAGGTAGCATTCCACATCAAAAATTCTGTTTTTATCATTTACCTACTCGAGGACGAGCAGGAATTAAGCTTGGGGATGCTGATACGTCTCCAACGTATCTATAATTTTTGATTGTTCCATGCTATTATATTATCAACCTTGGATGTTTTATATGCATTTATATGCTATTTTATATGATTTTTTGGACTAACCTATTAACCCAGAGCCCAGTGCCAGTTTCTGTTTTTCCTTGTTTTAGAATATCGCAGAAAAGGAAAATCAAACGGAGTCCAATTGACCTGAAACTTCACGGAACTTATTTTTGGATCAAAAGAAGCCCAGAAGACTTGGAGTCCACGTAAGGGAAGCTTCGAGGAGGCCACGAGGTAGGGGGGCGCGCCCACCCCCTAGGCACGCCCTCCACCCTCGTGGGCCCCTTGTGGCTCCCCTGACGTACTTCTTCCGCCTATATATCTCCATATACCCTAAAAACATCAGAGAACACAATATATCCGGAGTTCCGCCGCCAGAAGCCTCCATAGCCACCGAAAGCCAATCTAGACCCGTTCCGGCACCCTGCCGGAGGGGGGAGTCCCTCTTTGATGGCCATCTTCATCATCCCGGTGCTCTCCATGACGAGGAGGTTGTAGTTCTCCCTCGGGGCTGAGGGTATGTACCAGTAGCTATGTGTTTGATCTCTCTCTCTCTCTCGTGTTCTTGAGGTGATACGATCTTGATGTATCGCGAGCTTTGCTATTATAGTTTGATCCTATGATGATTCTCCCCCTCTACTCTCTTGTAATGGATTGAGTTTCCCCTTTGAAGTTATCTTATCGGATTGAGTCTTTAAAGATTTGAGAACACTTGATGTATGTCTTGTCATGCGTATCTGTGGTGACAATGGGATATCACGTGATTCACTTGATGTATGTTTGGGTGATCAGCTTGCGGGTTCCGCCCATGAACCTATGCATAGGGGTTGGCACACGTTTTCGTCGTGATTCTCTGGTAGAAACTTTGGGGCACTCTTTGAGGTTCTATGTGTTGGTTGAACAGATGAATCTGAGATTGTGTGACGCATATCGTATAATCATACCCACGGATACTTGAGGATACATTGGAGTATCTAGGTGACATTAGGGTTTTGATTGATTTGTGTCTTAAGGTGTTATTCTAGAACGAACTCTAGGGCTGTTTGTGACACTTATAGGAATAGCCCAATGGATTGATTGGAAAGAATAACTTTGAGGTGGTTTCGTACCCTACCATAATCTCTTCGTTTGTTCTCCGCTATTAGTGACTTTGGAGTGAGTCTTTGTTGCATGTTGAGGGATAGTTATGTGATCCAATTATGTTATTATTGTTGAGGGAACTTGCACTAGCGAAAGTATGAACCCTAGGCCTTATTTCCACGCATTGCAATACCATTTACACTCACTTTTATCATTAGTTACCTTGCTGTTTTTATATTTCCAGATTACAAAAACCTTTATCTACTATCCATATACCACTTGTATCACCATCTCTTCACCGAACTAGTGCACCTATACAATTTACCATTGTATTGGGTGTGTTGGGGACACAAGAGACTCTTTGTTATTTGGTTGCCGGGTTGCTTGAGAGAGACCATCTTCATCCTACGCCTCCTACGGATTGATAAACCTTAGGTCATCCACTTGAGGGAAATTAGCTACTGTCCTACAAACCTCTGCACTTGGAGGCCCAACAACGTCTACAATAAGAAGGTTGTGTAGTAGACATCAGTCATAGATATCGATAGAGTCGAAGAGAGGATCAAGTGGGTGGGTGTGAGATCGATGAAGAGAGCCATCGAAATTGTGTGTGTGCAAGTCAAAGATATAGGGCGACTGGCCTACCGGAACATCAGAGGGCACAGGTCAAGTTTGCGTGTGGCAGGGAGACATGACTAGAGCGCTCGATGTATCGGTGTGTGTGTGGGGGAGGGGGGTGGGGGAGGGGTAGACAGATGCCTAACTATAGAGGTAGAATGACTCGTATATGTGTTGAGCATGAGAGACCCAGCTATGTCTTGAGGGAGATCAGTCGATGATGTCTACTACACAACCTTCTTCTTGTAGATGTTGTTGGGCCTCCAAGTGCAGAGGTTTGTAGGACAGTAGCAAATTTCCCTCAAGTGGATGACCTAAGGTTTATCAATCCATAGGAGGCGTAGGATGAAGATGGTCTCTCTCAAGCAACCCTGCAACCAAATAACAAAGAGTCTCTTGTGTCCCCAACACACCCAATACAATGGTAAATTGTGGTGCACTAGTTCGGCGAAGAGAGGGTGATACAAGTGGTATATGGATAGTAGATAAAGGTATTTGTAATCTGAAATTATAAAAACAGCAAGGTAACTAATGATAAAAGTGAGCGTAAAAGGTATTGCAATGCATTGAAACAAGGCCTAGGGTTCATACTTTCGCTAGTGCAAGTTCACTCAACAATACTCACATAATTGGATCACATAACTATCCCTCAACATGCAACAAAGAGTCATTCCAAAGTCACTAATAGCGGAGAACGAACGAAGAGATTATGGTAGGGTACGAAACCACCTCAAAGTTATTCTTTCCAATCAATCCATTGGGCTATTCCTATAAGTGTCACAAACAGCCCTAGAGTTCGTACTAGAATAACACCTTAAGACACAAATCAACCAAAACCCTAATGTCACCTAGATACTCCAATGTCACCTCAAGTATCCGTGGGTATGATTATACGATATGCATCACACAATCTCAGATTCATCTATTTAACCAACACATAGGACCTCAAAGAGTGCCCCAAAGTTCTACCAGAGAATCACGACGAAAACGTGTGCCAACCCCTATGCATAGGTTCATGGGCGGAACCCGCAAGTTGATCACCAAAACATACATCAAGTGAATCACGTGGTATCCCATCGTCACCACAGATACGCACGGCAAGACATACATCAAGTGTTCTCAAATCTTTAAATACTCAATCCGATAAGATAACTCCAAAGGGGAAACTCAATTCATTACAAGAGAGTAGAGGGGGAGGAGAAACATAAGATCCAACTATAAAAGCAAAGGTCGCAATACATCAAGATCGTGTCACCTCAAGAACACGAGAGAGAGAGATCAAACACATAGCTACTGGTACATACCCTCAGCCCCGAGGGAGAAGTACTCCCTCCTTGTCATGGAGAGCACCGGGATGATGAAGATGGCCACCAGAGAGGGATTGCCCCCTCTGGCAGGGTGCTGGAACGGGCCTAGATTGGTTTTCGGTGGCTACGGAGGCTTCTGGCGGCGGAACTCCCGATCTATTGTGCTCCCGGATGTTTTTAGGGTATATGGAGTTATATAGGCGGAAGAAGTACGTTAGGGGAGCCACGAGGGGCCCACGAGGGTGGAGGGCGCGCCCTAGGGGGTGGGCATGCTCCCCTACCTCGTGACCTCCTCGAAGCTTCCCTTACGTGCACTTCAAGTCTTCTGGGCTTCTTTCCTTCCAAAAATGCGCTCCGTGAAGTTTCAAGTCAATTGGACTCCGTTTGATTTTCCTTTTCTTCGAAACCCTAAAACAAGGTTAAAATAGAAACTGGCACTGGGCTCTAGGTTAATAGGTTAGTCCCAAAAATAATATAAAAGTGTATAATAAAGCCTATAAACATCCAAAATAGATAATATAATAGCATGGAACAATCAAAAATTATAGACACGTTGGAGACGTATCAGCATCCCCAAGCTTAAATCCTGCTCGTCCTCGAGTAGGTAAATGATAATAACAGAATTTTTGATGTGGAATGCTACCTGAGGGAGTCCCGGATTAGGGGGTGTTCGGATAGCCGGACTATACCTTCAGTCGGACTCCTGGACTATGAAGATACAAGATTGAAGACTTCGTCCCGTGTCTGGATGGGACTTTCCTTGGCGTGGAAGGCAAGCTTGGCGATGCGGATATTCAAGATCTCCTACCATTGTAACCGACTCTATGTAACCCTAACCCTATCCGGTGTCTATATAAACCGGAGGGTTGTAGTCCGTAGGCAATCAACTCCATATACAACAATCATACCATAGGCTAGCTTCTAGGGTTTAGCCTCCTTGATCTCGTGGTAGATCTACTCTTGTACTACCCATATCATCAATATTAATAAAGCAGGACGTAGGGTTTTACCTCCATCAAGAGGGCTCGAACCTGGGTAAAACATCATGTTCCCTGCCTCTTGTTACCATCCGGCCTAGACGCACAGTTCGGGACCCCCTACCCGAGATCCGCCGGTTTTGACACCGACATTGGTGCTTTCATTGAGAGTTCCTCTATGTCGTCGCCTTTAGGCCCGATGGCTCCTTTGATCATCAACAACGATACAGTCCAGGGTGAGACTTTTCTCCCTGGACAGATCTTCGTCTTCGGCGGCTTCGCTCTGCGGGCCAATTCGCTCGGCCACCTGGAGCAGATCGAAAGCTACGCCCCTGGCCATCAAGTCAGGTTTGGAAGCTTAAACTACACGGCTGACATCCGCGGAGACTTGATCTTCGACGGGTTCGAGCCACGGCCAAGCGCGCCGCACTATCTCAAGGGGCATGATCTAGCTCTGCCTCCGGACGGTGTCCTGGAGGCCGCACACGCATCAGTTCCGACCCCTAACTCGGAGCCTATTGCGCCGATCGAGGATGAGCGGTTGGACGTCACCTCGGGGGCTTCGATCTCAAAGGCGATCGAGCCGAACGCTAGCCCTGCACTCTGCATGATCTGTGACTCCGAGGATCCGGACTCCTTCCCGAACTCCGAACCCCCCGCGCCCCTGCCGATCGAATCCGATTGGGCGCCGATAATGGAGTTCACCGCCGTAGACATCTTTCAGCACTCACCTTTTGGCGATATCCTGAACTCTCTCAAGTCTCTCTCTTTATTAGGAAAGCCCTGGCCGAACTACGGTCAGCGAGGATGGGATACGGACGAGGAAGAAATTCAAAGCCCACCCACCACCCACTTGGTAGCCATTGTCGACAATTTAAACGACGTGCTCAACTTCGACTTCGAAGACATCGACAGCATGGATGACGATGCAGGAGATACCGACGAACCAACGCCCATAGGGCATTGGACAGCCACCTCATCTCACGATGTGTACATGGTGGATACCCCTAAAGGAAGCGACAACGAGGAAAAAGGGGATGGGACGGGAGATCGACCCCCGAAAAGCAATCAAAACGTCGGCGTAAACGCCGACCCAAGCCCCGCCTCGACAAAAACCCAGCCATAGAGCATGACGAGCCGGTAGATGACGAGTAGGCCTTAGAGCAACCGTCCGAACAGGGCAACACGGACAGAGAAACCGAACATCCCTCCTCCGGCGAAAACGGCATTCCGAACGACCTCACGCCGGATAAACCTATGGAGCGGAAGAATCTCCACGAGAGGCTCGTTGCAACTGCACGCAGCCTAAAAAAGCAGAAGCGAAAGCTAAAAACAGCGGAAGATGCACTCCGGATTAGATGGAGCAAAGTAATCAATATCGCAGATAAATACGGCGACAGTCGCCGCACTAAAAGCTATCCGAAAAGAAAGCTACTGCCTGAATTCGACGAAGAGGCCCTAGAGCCCTCGCATTCAAAAAATGAGAAAGCCACACGGTCGTATAGACGACCCCATAAAGCGGCAAGTGGCGCCGCACCTAAATCGGCATGCGACCCACTTAAGGATTCGCATCATGGCCCAGTCAGGTCCATTTATGGGCCAAGAAAGCAAGCTCTCGTAAGCAACGCTATGAAGCCATCATCAGAATCCGGCACGCCCAAATACAGGGGCGCCGCACACCCCCTATGTTTCACCGATGAGGTCCTGGACTATGAATTTCCAGAGGGATTCAAACCCGTAAACATAGAGGCATATGATGGAACAACAGACCCTGGAGTTTGGATCGAGGATTATATCCTCCACATACACATGGCTAGAGGAGATGATCTCCACGCCATAAAATATTTACCCCTTAAGCTTAAAGGGCCAGCCCGGCATTGGCTTAAAAGCCTTCCCGAAAACACAATTGGAAGCTGGGAAGAGCTCGAGGATGCTTTCCGAGCAAACTTTCAAGGGACCTATGTCCGCCCTCCGGATGCAGACGATCTTAGTCACATAACTCAACAACCCGGAGAATCAGCTCGGCAGTTCTGGAATAGATTACTCACTAAAAAGAATCAGATAGTCGACTGTCCGGACGCCGAAGCCTTAGCAGCTTTCAGGCACAACGTCCGAGACGAATGGCTCGCCAGACACCTCGGCCAAGAAAAGCCAAGAACAATGGCCGCACTAACAAGCCTCATGACCCGCTTTTGTGCAGGGGAGGACAGCTGGTTGGCAAGGTGCAGCCCCAGCGACCCAAGTACATCCGAAACTAGGGATGGAAATGGAAAACCGCGACGCAACAAGGACCGTCGCTGGACTAAGGACAAAAGTCCGAAGAGCACGGCAGTCAATGCCGGATTCAAAGGCTCACGACAAAATCAGGCAAAATCGCCCCCAGGACAACAGGGACGATCCATCCAACCTAAATAAAATCCTGGACAGGATATGTCAGATACACAGTACTCCCGGGAAGCCTGCTAACCATACCCATAGAGACTGTTGGGTTTTCAAACAATCCGGCAGACTCAATGCCGAACACAAGGGGCTCGACACACCAAGCGAAGACGAGGACGAACCCCAAAAGCAGAGCACCAGGAAACAAAAGAACTTCCCACAAGAAGTAAAAATAGTGAACTCACTTCAAATAACAAAACGTGCGGCGCCCGTAAAGGTACGCACCACACGGCCCATCCCCAGAGGGTCCTGCCACTGGTTGTCAAAACCAATCATCTTCGATCAGCTAGATTATTCTAGAAATATCAAGAATGTAGGCTGGACTGCCTTGATACTCGATCCAATAATTGGCGGACTCCAGTTTTCAAATGTCCTTATGGACGGCGGCAATGGACTAAACCTGATATATCAGGATACAATCCAGCACATGGGGATAAACCCAGCAAGAATCCGCCGCAGCAAAACCTCCTTTCAAGGGGTAATACCTGGTCCGGACACCCATTGTATGGGTTTCCTCCGGCTCGAAGTCATATTCGGCTCTGCCGATAACCTCCGCCGCGAAAAGCCGACCTTCCATATCGTCCCATTCTCAAGTCGCTATCAAGCACTACTGGGACGCGAAGCTTTCGCTCGCTTTAACGCAATACCGCATTATGCATCTCTTACGCTTAAGATGCCCGGTCCACGAGGCATCATCTCTTTGAAGGGGAAGCACTAAAGTGCGCCTCCCCAAGCGAAGGACTGTGCGACCGCTTTGACAGCCCCACAGCAAAATGGCCTCACCAGCCAAAAAACTTCGAAATAGGTCATTCAAGACCACGAACGCGGATAGACGAGTTCGGTGCACAATCATCATTGATGCAGGCCTAGTGGCCACATACCCCCGCACTAGGGGCTCCACGCATATACAATAAGAGACAATAAAGCTCAATCTTATATATTTTACTTTTTACTTTGTTTATTTTCAACTTTTTTGGCACGACCCGTTTTCAACTCAGTTCCTCTCTTTTACAGATGAACGTCGTGCGGCTCCCGTCCAGGATACGGCACAACGGAGACACAGGCGCAGACGTTAAGTAGGGACCCGTCCTAAAGGATTCTTTTCAGATTAAGACCCTGCGTAAACCTTTTTTACTGTCTCTTGTTGCTATACATCCCCTGGTTTTTTCTGATATAACCAAGGAGGAGGCTGGCGTCTTGGCATGTGGCCACGTTAGAATTTTTGCACGTACCTGGACACTAGGGGCTTTTTTTTAATAAAGAGTGTTGTTTCGCCCGCACTCATAAAGACCGAACACCGTAGGGAGTGTTCGGCGTCGCGAGTTTTGGCATTATATGCATCGGCTCCGAATCATGTCTTTGGTCAAATGTTGGGTTGCCCGGCTCCTGAGTTCGGCTACCTTACGTTCCGCTCTATCGGCTAAGGTAGCACCACGAGAACTACTGCGATTGTGCCCCGGTTCGGCCGGGCGAGCACCTCAGTAGAGAAAGCCGAAAACTGACTGTCATGATGTAGCGTGAGACTGGTCAGCCACTCGATGACCTACAGAATCTATCGGATTCCTCCGCTTTAACGAAGGGCCGCTTCCCGGTCAGGCACATACGCGCCCCGAACTCGGGCGAGCACAGTCGCCACCAAGGGGCTACCTAAATAGTCTCACTGTCAAGTTCCTATGGCTAAGTGAAAGTGTTAAAGCATTATAGTCCGGTTGCCTGGCCCGCTACGCTATCACCTCCTTTGTAGGACCAAGACGTTGGGTTAAGTGTGAAAATGCGTCTTCTGCGAGCACCCCCGCACTATGTGCGTGGGGGCTGAAGCCAACGACTGCCATCCTTCAGATTTTGTATATATATCTTAAAACGGCTGCACAGGAGGTGTTCCCAATACTTGAAGGCACAAGTATAAAAAGGCCACTACAGTTTATCAAAATATTACTTTATAATTACATATGCTATCATAACATAGCATCTTTCGAGCACTGCGTCTCTATTACACGAGCGCCTTCAAGGACTTCCTGAAAATAGTGCTCGGAGGGTACTCGGCTTTTGTCTGAATCTCGGGACGCAACAACGGTGGTCTCCATCTCTGCCCAGTATGTCTTGACACGGGCAAGAGCCATCCTTGCGCCCTCTATGCACGCTGACCTCTTCATTGCATTAATACACGGCACCGCGTCAAGGAATTGCTGCACCAAGCTGAAATAACTCTTCGGCTCCGATCTCCCCGGCCACAGATGACCCATGACGTACTTCATGGCAAGTCCGTACAACCTATTCAGTTCGGCCCATTGAGCCAAACGATCGTCCACTGCCAGTGGACGCTCTGGATTGTGAAACTACGACCAGAAAAGCTTTTCCACTTCGTGATCTTTCTGATCTCGAAAGTGTTTGGTCGCATCAACAACACTCGCTGCCAAATCCAGATAGGTATCCTCCACACTCCACATCCGGTCCAACGGAGCAAACTTCGGATTGCAAAATTTCCTTCGCAGCATAAAGGGCTTTCCAACCGCAATCTGTTCGGCCTGACGCAGCTCCTCCTTCGCAGCTCTCATCGCAGAGCGCGTGTCCTTGGCATTGGCAACGGCCTTCTCTAAGTCCGTCTGTTTCTCCTGGTCTTCTTTTTCAAGAAGTCTGCAACGGTCTGTAGCGCTTTTTAACTTTTCGTCCATCTCGGCCATCTCTTCCTTGCTTCGGCAATGAGCAGCCTTTTCGGCTCTCAGCTCTTCAAGGGCTTTCCTGGTGGCCGCATCACTTTCGCTGGCTTGTTCTTTAGCTCGGGCAAGTTCTGCCCTAAGACTCTCCACGGCGGCCGCACCATCTGCGTCAAAGCACATACATCATAAGGCACAGACATAAAACTGTTCTTACCTGATGCCGCCCGAGGAATTACATACCTTGAGCCCCATCAAGCCGCTTATTAACAAGCATGATGTCGGCATCTGCCACGTCCAGTTGCCGCTTTAGTTCGGCAAAATCTTCAGTTCGGCTCGATTCCGAACACCCTGCCGCCTACATTCAAAGGCGACATCTTAGACCTGGGATTATGATCCTCCGCGTGCCGTCATTTCCTGATGATGCGCAGAGTCTCAGGGGCTACTATCTACACAGGGCGCATCTTATTCATGCGCAACTGACAAAAGTGTACATTATCTAATGTACCTCAAAACCCGTCAGTAAACTTTTGACGGCCTCATGCAATCCGCTCTCTACGGATGAGATCCTTTCAATCACCGTGCCCATCAATGCACGGTGCTCCTCCGAGATAGAAGCTCGCCCCAACAGAATCTTTAGCTCCTTCGGCCGAGCACCAGACGGTGCCGGACTTGTCCCATGACCTCTTTCGAAGGCCGGATGTGGAGAACCTTGGGGGGCCACATAGCTATCTTCCGCCCCTGCCGGATTTGGAGAAACCCTCCGCGATGACACCTCAGGGTCGCCCGCCTCGCTAGGCGACACGGCAGGGGGAGGCGTCCCGCTCTCCATCATCTCCGGAAGGAGATACCCCGAAGACGAGCTCTGCTGAGAAGGGCTGAGGTCCGAGCTACAAGGTAAAAATTCGGTTAATCTTCTCAGATCTAAATCAAGGATTTCCCTCATCCCTCAAAAGGAAAATCTTTCTCTACTTACGGCTCGCTGGAGGGCTGATCCCCTTGAGGGCGTAGTCCGGCCGAGGAACTCCCCGGCGTCGGACCCTCTGACGAGGATTTTTCCCCCCGCTTCGAGGCCATGGTTTCCGGGTCGTCAGAGGCGGCTCTCTTCTTCCCCTTAGGAGAGGAATTGTCGGTTCCTCCCTTCGGAGTAGCCTCCTTCGAGGAGGCCATAGTTTCCTTGTCCTCCCCCTTGCTTCCCTCCAAAGGCATTATCTCCAGCATCCTGACCAGCACGGGATCCGGCCTGGTTTCGGGAAGGGGAGCCGGACACCTGATCAGCTTTGCCTTCGCTATCCACTCCTGTTTAAAAGGACGGCTCTTTTTGAAGGAAATATGCCCTAGAGGCAATAATAAAGTTATTATTTATTTCCTTATAATCATGA
Organism: Triticum urartu; assembly: GCF_056163025.1. Taxonomy (NCBI): domain Eukaryota; kingdom Viridiplantae; phylum Streptophyta; class Magnoliopsida; order Poales; family Poaceae; genus Triticum; species Triticum urartu. Next base: position 420,852,754 of record NC_141877.1, on the reverse strand, counting down.
TAAATGTTTATTATTCATGCTAGAATTGTATTAACCGGAAACATAATACATGTGTGAATACATAGACAAACAAAGTGTCACTAGTATGCCTCTACTTGACTAGCTCGTTAATCAAAGATGGTTATGTCTCCTGACCATGAACAATGAGTTGTTATTTGATTAACGAGGTCACATCATTAGTTGAATGATCTGATTGACATGACCCATTCCATTAGCTTAGCACCCGATCGTTTAGTATGTTGCTATTGCTTTCTTCATGACTTATACATGTTCCTATGACTATGAGATTATGCAACTCCCGTTTACCGGAGGAACACTTTGGGTGCTACCAAACGTCACAACATAACTGGGTGATTATAAAGGAGCATTACAGGTGTCTCCAAAGGTAGATGTTGGGTTGGCGTATTTCGAGATTAGGATTTGTCACTCCGATTGTCGGAGAGGTATCTCTGGGCCCTCTCGGTAATACACATCATATAAGCCTTGCAAGCATTACAACTAATATGTTAGTTGTGAGATGATGTATTACGGAACGAGCAAAGAGACTTGCCGGTAACGAGATTGAACTAGGTATTGGATGCCGACGATCGAATCTCGGGCAAGTAACATACCGATGACAAAGGGAACAACGTATGTTGTTATGCGGTCTGACCGATAAAGATCTTCGTAGAATATGTAGGAGCCAATATGGGCATCCAGGTCCCGCTATTGGTTATTGACCGGAGACGTGTCTCGGTCATGTCTACATTGTTCTCGAACCCGTAGGGTCCGCACGCTTAAGGTTACGATGACAGTTACATTATGAGTTTATGCATTTTGATGTACCGAAGGTTGTTCGGAGTCCCGGATGTGATCACGGACATGACGAGGAGTCTCGAAATGGTCGAGACGTAAAGATTGATATATTGGAAGCCTATGTTTGGACATTGGAAGTGTTCCGGGTGAAATCGGGATTTTACCGGGTTACCGGGAGGTTACCGGAACCCCCCGGGAGCCATATGGGCCTTTATGGGCCTTAGTGGAAAGGAGAAAGGGGCAGCCCAAGGTGTCTGCGCCACTTCCCCCTCCCCTAGTCCTATTAGGACTAGGAGAAGGTGGCCGGCCCCCCTCTCTCTCTTTCCCCCTCGGGGAATCCTAGTTGGAATAGGATTGGGGGGGAGTCCTACTCCCGGAAGGAGTAGGACTCCTCCTGCGCCCTCTCCCTGGCCGGCGCCCCCCTCCCCCCTTGGCTCCTTTATATACTGAGGTAGAGGCACCCTAGAACACACAAGTTGATCCACGTGATCTATTCCTTAGCCGTGTGCGGTGCCCCCTGCCACCATATACCTCGATAATACCGTAGCGGAGTTTAGGCGAAGCCCTGCTGCTGTAGTTCATCAAGATCGTCACCACGCCGTCGTGCTGACGAAACTCTACCCCGACACTTTGCTGGATCGGAGTCCGGGGATCGTCATCGAGCTGAACGTGTGCTCGAACTCGGAGGTGCCGTAGTTTCAGTGCTTGATCGGTTGGATCGTGAAGACGTACGACTACTTCCTCTACGTCGTGTCATCGCTTCCGCAGTCGGTCACCTTGGGTACGTAGACAACACTCTCCCCCTCGTTGCTATGCATCACATGATCTTGCGTGTGCATAGGAAATTTTTTGAAATTACTACGAATCCCAGCAGTGGCATCCGAGCCTAGGTAATTTATGTTGATGTTATTTGCACGAGTAGAACAGAAGTGAGTTGTGGACGATACAAGTCATACTGCCTACCAGCATGTCATACTTTGGTTCGGCGGTATTGTTGGACGAGACGACCCGGACCAACCTTACGCGTACGCTTACGCGAGACCGGTTCCCTCGACGTGCTTTGCACAGAGATGGCTTGCGGGCGACTGTCTCTCCAACTTTAGTTGAACCAAGTATGGCTACGCCCGGTCCTTGCGAAGGTTAAAACGGAGTCTATTTGACAAACTATCGTTGTGGTTTTGATGCGTAGGTGAGATTGGTTCTTACTTAAGCCCGTAGCAGCCACGTAAAACTTGCAACAACAAAGTAGAGGACGTCTAACTTGTTTTTGCAGGGCATGTTGTGATGTGATATGGTCAAGGCATGATGCTGAATTTTATTGTATGAGATGATCATGTTTTGTAACCGAGTTATCGGCAACTGGCAGGAGCCATATGGTTGTCGCTTTATTGTATGCAATGCAATCGCGATGTAATGCTTTACTACTAAACGGTAGTGATAGTCGTGGAAGCATAAGATTGGCGAGACGACAACGATGCTACGATGGAGATCAAGGTGTCGCGCCGGTGACGATGGTGATCATGACGGTGCTTCGGAGATGGAGATCACAGGCACAAGATGATGATGGCCATATCATATCACTTATATTGATTGCATGTGATGTTTATCTTTTATGCATCTTATCTTGCTTTGATTGACGGTAGCATTATAAGATGATCTCTCACTAAATTATCAAGAAGTGTTCTCCCTGAGTATGCACCGTTGCCAAAGTTCGTCGTGCCCAGACACCACGTGATGATCGGGTGTGATAAGCTCTACGTCCATCTACAACGGGTGCAAGCTAGTTTTGCACATGCAGAATACTCAGGTTAAAACTTGACGAGCCTAGCATATGAAGATATGGCCTCGGAACACGGAGACCGAAAGGTCGAGCGTGAATCATATAGTAGATATGATCAACATAAACGATGTTCACCATTGAAAACTACTCCATCTCACGTGATGATCGGTTATGGTTTAGTTGATTTGGATCACGTAATCACTTAGAAGATTAGAGGGATGTCTATCTAAGTGGGAGTTCTTAACTAATATGATTAATTGAACTTAAATTTATCATGAACTTAGTACCTGATAGTATCTTGCTTGTTTATGTTGATTGTAGATAGATGGCTCGTGCTGTTGTTCCGTTGAATTTTAATGCGTTCCTTGAGAAAGCAAAGTTGAAAGATGATGGTAGCAATTATACGGACTGGGTCTGTAACTTGAGGATCATCCTCATTGCTGCACAGAAGAATTACGTCCTGGAAGCACCGCTGGGTGCCAGGCCTGCTGCTGGAGCAACACCAGATGTTATGAACGTCTGGCAGAGCAAAGCTGATGACTACTCGATAGTTCAGTGTGCCATGCTTTACGGCTTAGAATCGGGACTTCAACGACGTTTTGAACGTCATGGAGCATATGAGATGTTCCAGGAGTTGAAGTTAATATTTCAAGCAAATGCCGAATTGAGAGATATGAAGTCTCCGATAAGTTCTATAGCTGCAAGATGGAGGAGAACAGTTCTGTTAGTGAGCATATACTCAAAATGTCTGGGTATAATAATCACTTGATTCAATTGGGAGTTAATCTTCCGGATGATTGCGTCATTGACAGAATTCTCCAATCACTGCCACCAAGCTACAAGAGCTTCGTGATGAACTATAATATGCAAGGGATGAACAAGACTATTCCCGAGCTCTTCGCAATGCTGAAAGCTGCGGAGGTAGAAATCAAAAAGGAGCATCAAGTGTTGATGGTTGACAAAACCACTAGTTTCAAGAAAAAGGGCAAAGGGCAGAAGAAGGGGAACTTCAAGAAGAACGGCAAGCAAGTTGCTGCTCAGGAGAAGAAACCCAAGTCTGGACCTAAGCCTGAAACTGAGTGCTTCTACTGCAAGTAGACTGGTCACTGGAAGCGGAACTGCCCCAAGTATTTGGCGGATAAGAAGGATGGCAAGGTGAACAAAGGTATATGTGATATACATGTTATTGATGTGTACCTTACTAGAGCTCGCAGTAGCACCTGGGTATTTGATACTGGTTCTGTTCCTAATATTTGCAACTCGAAACAGGGACTGCGGAATAAGCGGGCACTGGCAAAGGACGAGGTGACGATGCGCATGGGAAACGGTTCCAAAGTTGATGTGATCGCGGTCGGCACGCTACCTCTACATCTACCTTCGGGATTAATATTAGACCTAAATAATTTTTATTTGGTGCCAGCGTTGAGCATGAACATTATATCTGGATCTTGTTTAATGCGAGACGGTTATTCATTTAAATCAGAGAATAATGGTTGTTCTATTTATATGAGTAATATCTTTTATGGTCATGCACCCTTGAAGAGTGGTCTATTCTTATTGAATCTCGATAGTAGTAATACACATATTCATAATGTTGAAGCCAAAAGATGCAGAGTTGATAATGAAAGTGCAACTTATTTGTGGCACTGTCGTTTAGGTCATATCGGTATAAAGCGCATGAAGAAACTCCATACTGATGGACTTTTGGAACCACTTGATTATGAATCACTTCGTACTTGCGAACCGTGCCTCATGGGCAAGATGACTAAAACACCGTTCTCCGGTACTATGGAGAGAGCAACAGATTTGTTAGAAATCATACATACCGATGTATGTGGTCCGATGAATATTGAGGCTCGTGGCGGATATCGTTATTTTCTCACCTTCACAGATGATTTAAGCAGATATGGGTATATCTACTTAATGAAACATAAGTCTGAAACATTTGAAAAGTTCAAAGATTTTCAGAGTGAAGTTGAAAATCATCGTAACAAGAAAATAAAGTTTCTACGATCTGATCGTGGAGGAGAATATTTGAGTTACGAGTTTGGTGTACATTTGAAAAACTGTGGAATAGTTGCGCAACTCACGCCACCTGGAACACCACAGCGTAATGGTGTGTCCGAACGTCGTAATCGTACTTTACTGGATATGGTGCGATCTATGATGTCTCTTACTGATTTACCGCTATCGTTTTGGGGTTATGCTTTAGAGACGGCCGCATTCACGTTAAATAGGGCACCATCAAAATCCGTTGAGACGACACCTTATGAACTGTGGTTTGGCAAGAAACCAAAGTTGTCGTTTCTTAAAGTTTGGGGCTGCGATGCTTATGTGAAAAAGCTTCAACCTGATAAGCTCGAACCCAAATCGGAGAAATATGTCTTCATAGGATACCCAAAGGAGACTGTTGGGTACATCTTCTATCACAGATCCGAAGGCAAGACATTCGTTGCTAAGAATGGATCCTTTCTAGAGAAGGAGTTTCTCTCGAAAGAAGTGAGTGGGAGGAAAGTAGAACTTGATGAGGTAACTGTACCTGCTCCCTTACTGGAAAGTAGTACATCACAGAAAACTGTTTTAGTGACACCTACACCAGTTAGTGAGGAAGCCAATGATAATAATCATGAAACTTCAGATCAAGATACTACTGAACCTCGTAGATCAACCAGAGTAAGATCTGCACCAGAGTGGTACGGTAATCCTTTTCTGCAAGTCATGCTACTAGATCATGATCAACCTACGAACTATGAAGAAGCGATGGTGAGCCCAGATTCCGCAAAGTGGCTTGAAGCCATGAAATCTGAGATGGGATCCATGTATGAAAACAAAGTATGGACTTTGGTTGACTTGCCCGATGATCGGCAAGCAATTGAAAATAAATGGATCTTTAAGAAGAAGAAGACAGACACTGATGGTAATGTTACTGTCTACAAAGCTCGACTTGTCGCAAAAGGTTTTCGACAAGTTCAAGGGATTGACTACGATGAGACCTTCTCACCCGTAGCGATGCTTAAGTCCGTCCGAATCATGTTAGCGATTGCCGCATTTTATGATTATGAAATTTGGCAGATGGATGTCAAAACTGCATTCCTGAATGGATTTCTGGAAGCAGAGTTGTATATGATGCAACCGGAAGGTTTTGTCGATCCAAAGGGAGCTAACAAAGTGTGCAAGCTCCAGCGATCCATTTATGGACTGGTGCAAGCCTCTCGGAGTTGGAATAAACGTTTTGATAGTGTGATCAAAGCATTTGGTTTTATACAGACTTTTGGAGAAGCCTGTATTTACAAGAAAGTGAGTGGGAGCTCTGTAGCATTTCTGATATTATATGTGGATGACATATTGCTAATTGGAAATGATATAGAATTTCTGGATAGCATAAAGGGATACTTGAATAAAAGTTTTTCAATGAAAGACCTCGGTGAAGCTGCTTACATATTAGGCATTAAGATCTATAGAGATAGATTAAGACGCTTAATTGGACTTTCACAAAGCACATACCTTGACAAAATTTTGAAGAAGTTCAAAATGGATCAAGCAAAGAAAGGGTTCTTGCCTGTGTTACAAGGTGTGAAGTTGAGTAAGACTCAATGCCCGACCACTGCAGAAGATAGAGAGAATATGAAAGATGTTCCCTATGCATCAGCCATAGGCTCTATCATGTATGCAATGCTGTGTACCAGACCTGATGTGGGCCTTGCTATAAGTTTAGCAGGGAGGTACCAAAGTAATCCAGGAGTGGATCACTGGACAGCGATCAAGAACATCCTGAAATACCTGAAAAGGACTAAGGATATGTTTCTCGTATATGGAGGTGACAAAGAGCTCACCGTAAAAGGTTACGTTGATGCAAGCTTTGACACTGATCCAGACGATTCTAAATTGCAAACCGGATACGTGTTTACATTAAACAGTGGGGCTGTAAGTTGGTGCAGTTCTAAACAAAGCGTCGTAGCGGGATCTACATGTGAAGCGGAGTACATAGCTGCTTCGGAAGCAGCGAACGAAGGAGTCTGGATGAAGGAGTTCATATCCGATCTAGGTGTCATACCTAATGCATCGGGTCCAATGAAAATCTTTTGTGACAATACTGGTGCAATTGCCTTGGCAAAGGAATCCAGATTTCACAAAAGGACCAAACACATCAAGAGACGCTTCAACTCCATCCGGGATCTAGTCCAGGTGGGAGACATAGATATTTGCAAGATACATACGGATCTGAATGTTGCAGACCCATTGACTAAGCCTCTTCCACGAGCAAAACATGATCAGCACCAAAGCTCCATGGGTGTTAGATTCATTACAGTGTAATCTAGATTATTGACTCTAGTGCAAGTGGGAGACTGAAGGAAATATGCCCTAGAGGCAATAATAAAGTTATTATTTATTTCCTTATAATCATGATAAATGTTTATTATTCATGCTAGAATTGTATTAACCGGAAACATAATACATGTGTGAATACATAGACAAACAAAGTGTCACTAGTATGCCTCTACTTGACTAGCTCGTTAATCAAAGATGGTTATGTTTCCTGACCATGAACAATGAGTTGTTATTTGATTAATGAGGTCACATCATTAGTTGAATAATCTGATTGACATGACCCATTCCATTAGCTTAGCACCCGATCGTTTAGTATGTTGCTATTGCTTTCTTCATGACTTATACATGTTCCTATGACTATGAGATTATGCAACTCCCGTTTACCGGAGGAACACTTTGGGTGCTACCAAACGTCACAACGTAACTGGGTGATTATAAAGGAGCATTACAGGTGTCTCCAAAGGTAGATGTTGGGTTGGCGTATTTCGAGATTAGGATTTGTCACTCCGATTGTCGGAGAGGTATCTCTGGGCCCTCTCGGTAATACACATCATATAAGCCTTGCAAGCATTACAACTAATATGTTAGTTGTGAGATGATGTATTACGGAACGAGCAAAGAGACTTGCCGGTAACGAGATTGAACTAGGTATTGGATACCGACGATCGAATCTCGGGCAAGTAACATACCGATGACAAAGGGAACAACGTATGTTGTTATGCGGTCTGACCGATAAAGATCTTCGTAGAATATGTAGGAGCCAATATGGGCATCCAGGTCCCGCTATTGGTTATTGACCGGAGACGTGTCTCGGTCATGTCTACATTGTTCTCGAACCCGTAGGGTCCGCACGCTTAAGGTTACGATGACAGTTACATTATGAGTTTATGCATTTTGATGTACCGAAGGTTGTTCGGAGTCCCGGATGTGATCACGGACATGACGAGGAGTCTCGAAATGGTCGAGACGTAAAGATTGATATATTGGAAGCCTATGTTTGGACATCGGAAGTGTTCCGGGTGAAATCAGGATTTTACCGGGTTACCGGGAGGTTACCGGAACCCCCCGGGAGCCATATGGGCCTTCATGGGCCTTAGTGGAAAGGAGAAAGGGGCAGCCCAAGGTGGCTGTGCCACTTCCCCCTCCCCTAGTCCTATTGGGACTAGGAGAAGGTGGCCGGCCCCCCTCTCTCTCTTTCCCCCTCGGGGAATCCTAGTTGGAATAGGATTGGGGGGGAGTCCTACTCCCGGAAGGAGTAGGACTCCTCCTGCGCCCTCTCCCTGGCCGGCGCCCCCCTCCCCCCTTGGCTCCTTTATATACTGAGGTAGAGGCACCCTAGAACACACAAGTTGATCCACGTGATCTATTCCTTAGCCGTGTGCGGTGCCCCCTGCCACCATATACCTCGATAATACCGTAGCGGAGTTTAAGCGAAGCCCTGCTGCTGTAGTTCATCAAGATCGTCACCACGCCGTCGTGCTGACGAAACTCTACCCCGACACTTTGCTGGGTCGGAGTCCGGGGATCGTCATCGAGCTGAACGTGTGCTCGAACTCGGAGGTGCCGTAGTTTCGGTGCTTGATCGGTTGGATCGTGAAGACGTACGACTACTTCCTCTACGTCGTGTCATCGCTTCCGCAGTCGGTCTACGTTGGGTACGTAGACAACACTCTCCCCCTCGTTGCTATGCATCACATGATCTTGTGTGTGCGTAGGAAAATTTTTGAAATTACTACGAATCCCAAAACTTTTAGGGGCAAGTTTATGACAATTATACGGATAGAAGGTCCGGGCACAAGGTTGCTTACTTGAGTATCCAGGCGATTGCAGCTTAGGCCTGCATCCTCGGTTAAATCCAGACACATCTCTCGTGATCCGAAGAACAGTTTATACATCTCCGCGGGCGTTGCGCCCATGAAATTCTGGAGAGCTCGCGGTCCCTCTGGATTAAACTCCCACAGGCGAAGGGAGCGACGTTTGCCGGGCAATATTCAGCGAATCAGCATGACCTACGTCACCTTGACCAGGCTGAGGTCTCCTTCCAAGAGATCCTTAATGCGGCCCTGTAACAAGGGCACGTCTTTGGGCAAACCCCAATCTAACCCTCTGTTAACCCATGACGCTAACCGTGGTGGGGGACCCAAGCGAAAGGCAGGAAGCGCCACCCACTTGGTGCTCCGGGGAGTGGTGATATAGAACCACTCTCGTTGCCACAAGCCTAGCTCCTCTTTAAAAGAGCCCTCGGGCCATGGAGCATCAGCATTTTTGCTTATAACAACGCCTCCGCACTCTGCGTGCCGTCCCTTGATCATCTTTGGCTCCACTTTGAAAGTCTTGAGCCATAATCCGAAGTGAGGGGTAACACGGAGGAACGCTTCGCATACAACGATAAACGAGGAGATATGGAGGATGGACTCCGGAGCTAAGTCATGAAATTCCAGCCCGTAATAAAATAGTAGTCCCCTCACAAAGGGATCCATCGGGAAGCCTAACCCCCGAAGGAAGTGAGACACGAACACTACGCTCTCACCGGGCTGGGGACTGGGGATAGCCTGCCCTTGAGCAGGCAACCTGTGCGAAATTTCGGCGGTCAAGAACTTAGCCTCTCTCAACTTTAGCACGTCCTCCTTCGTGACGGAGGAGGGCATCCATCGGCCTTAAAGGTCGGAACCGGACATTGTCGAAGGTCTGAGGTGCCCGGAATCTGGAGCCTAGGGTGTTGGAACTCGAGGCGACGGGCGAACTCATTTTGGGATTGGAGAAAAGGAGTAAGGCCCTGGTCTCTTTATAAGAGGTTGAATACCAAGAGCCCTCCCCGTAACCGTTTGGGACTCTCCTTTAATCGAGAAAACATGCTAACGGGCACGATTGGGTTACCCACGTCCGTATTGATGAGAATCCCGTGAAAGGGGGGCACACGATCTCTGCTTTGACAAGACGTGCCAAGGAAACTGCCTCGCAAAACATGCTGAGGTGGAAAAGTGAAATCGATTCAAGTAAAGGACTTGGCTGTAGTGTGTTGACGCACTGCGGAATACGTCAGCAGATTTGATTTGTGTTAATATTATTCTCTCCATGGCAATATGTGGAAGCTTATTTTGCAGAGCCGGACACTACTCTTGGTGTTTACAATCTTCTATGAAGGACTTGGAGGAAGAACCCGCCTTGCAATGCCGAAGACAATTTGCGCGCCGGACTTGTCGTCATTGAAGCCAGGTTCAGGGGCTACTGAGGGAGTCCCGGATTAGGGGGTGTTTGGATAGCCGGACTATACCTTCAGCCGGACTCCTGGACTATGAAGATACAAGATTGAAGACTTCGTCCTGTGTCCGGATGGGACTTTCCGTGGCATGGAAGGCAAGCTTGGCGATGCGGATATTCAAGATCTCCTACCATTGTAACCAACTCTATGTAACCCTAACCCTATCCGGTGTCTATATAAACCGGAGGGTTGTAGTCCGTAGGCGATCAACTCCATATACAACAATCATACCATAGGCAAGCTTCTAGGGTTTAGCCTCCTTGATCTAGTGGTAGATCTACTCTTGTACTACCCATATCATCAATATTAATAAAGCAGGACGTAGGGTTTTACCTCCATCAAGAGGGCCCGAACCTGGGTAAAACATTGTGTTCCCTGCCTCCTGTTACCATCCGGCCTAGACGCACAGTTCGGGACCCCCTACCCGAGATCCGCCGGTTTTGACACTGACACTACCTAACATATTTCTCTAAGTAATTCTCTTTATTGTAGCATGAATGTTCAGATCCATAAGATTCAAGACAAAAGTTTAATATTGACATAAAAACAATAATACTTCAAGCATACTAACTAAGCAATCATGTCTTCTCAAAATAACATGGCCAAAGAAAGCTATCCCTACGAACCATATAGTCTGGCTATGCTCCATCTTCACCACACAAAATATTTAAATCATGCACAACCCCGATGACAAGCCAAGCAATTGTTTCATACTTTTGATGTTCTCAAACTTTTTCAATCTTCACGCAATATATGAGCGTTAGCCATGGATATAGCACTATAGGTGGAATAGAGGGGTAGTTGTGGAGAAGACAAAAAGGAGAAGATAGTCTCACATCAACTAGGCGTATCAACGGGCTATGGAGATGCCCATCAATAGATATCAATGTGAGTGAGTAGGGATTGCCATGCAATGGATGCACTAGAGCTATAAGTGTATGAAAGCTCAACAAAAGAAACTAGTGGGTGTGCATCCAACTCGCTTGCTCACGAAGACCTAGGGCATTTTGAGGAAGCCCATCATTGGAATATACATGCCAAGTTTTATAATGAAAGATTCCCACTAGTATATGAAAGTGACAACATAGGAGACTCTCTATCATGAATATCATGGTGCTACTTTGAAGCACAAGTGTGGTAAAAGGATAGTAGCATTGCCCCTTCTCTCTTTTTTTTATTTTTTTTGTTTGGGCCTTCTCTTTTTTTATGGCCTCTTTTTTTCTCTTTTTTTATTTGGGCTTCTTTGGCCTCTTTTATTTATTTTCGTCCGGAGTCTCATCCCGACTTGTGGGGGAATCATGGTCTCCATAATCCTTTCCTCACTGGGACAATGCTCTAATTATGATGATCATCACACTTTTATTTACTTACAACTCGATTCTTAGAACAAAATATGACTCTATATGAATGCCTTCGGCGGTGTACCGGGATGTGCAATGACTCATGAGTGACATGTATGGAAGAATTATGAACGGTGGCTTTGCCACAAATACGATGTCAACTACATGATCATGCAAAGCAATATGACAATGATGATGCGTGTCATAATAAATGGAACGGTGGAAAGTTACATGGCAATATATCTCGGAATGGCTATGGAAATGCCATAATAGGTAGGTATGGTGGCTGTTTTGAGGAAGGTATATGGTGGGTTTGAGGTACCGGCGAAAGTTGCGCGGTACTAGAGAGGCTAGCAATGGTGGAAGGGTGAGAGTGCGTATAATCCATGGACTCAACATTAGTCATAAAGAACTCACATACTTATTGCAAAAATCTATTAGTTATCGAAACAAAGTACTACGCGCATGCTCCTAGGGGGATAGATTGGTAGGAAAAGACCATTGCTCGTCCCCGACCGCCACTCATAAGGAAGACAATCAATAAATAAATCATGCTCCGACTTCATCACATAACGGTTCACCATACGTGCATGCTACGGGAATCACAAACTTCAACACAAGTATCTCTCAAATCCACAACTACTCAACTAGCATGACTCTAATATCACCATCTCAATATCTCAAAACAATCATCAAGTATCAAACTTCTCATAGTATTCAATGCACTCTATATGAAAGTTTTTATTATATCCCTCTTGGATGCCCATCATATTAGGACTAAATTCATAACCAAGGAAAATTACCATGCTGTTTAGGACTCTCAAAATAATATAAGTGAAGCACGAGAGTTCATCTATTTCTTCAAAATAAAACCACCACCGTGCTCTAAAAAGATATAAGTGAAGCACTAGAGCAACAACAAACTACTCAGAAAGATATAAGTGAAGATCAATGAGTAGTCGAATAATTATGCAACTATGTGAATACTCTCTAACATTTAAGAATTTCAGATCTTGGTATTTTATTCAAACAGCAAGCAAAACTAAACTAAATAAAATGACGCTCCAAGCAAAACACATATCATGTGGTGAATAAAAATATAGCTCCAAGTAAAGTTACCGATGAACGAAGAGGAAAGAGGGGATGCCTTCCGGGGCATCCCCAAGCTTATGCTCTTGCCACTACTTGTTCCATAATCCATCAAATCTTTACCCAAAACTTGAAAACTTCACAACACAAAACTTAACAGAAAACTCGTAAGCTCCGTTACTATAAGAAAATAAATCACCACTTCAAGGTACTGTAATGAACTCATTATTTATTTATATTGGTGTTAAACCTACTGTATTCCAACTTCTCTAGGGTTTATAAACTATTTTACTAGCCATAGATTCATCAAAATAAGTAAACAACACATGAAAAACAGAATCTGTCAAAAACAGAACAGTCTGTAGTAATCTGGATCAAACGTATACTTATGGAACTCATAAAATTCTCAAATAAATTGCTGGGCCTGAGGAATTTATCTATTAATCATATGCAAAAATAATTAACTAAATATCACTTTCCAAATAAAAATGGCAGCAATTCTCGTGAGTGCTAAAGTTTCTGTTTTTTTACAGGATGATAAACAAGACTTTCCCCAAGTCTTCCCAACGGTTCTACTTGGCACAAAAACTTATTTGTAGCGACCAGACCTCAAACGGTCTGATCTCTGTGCTCAGGTGTCATCCCTGGATTAGTAATGCTGACACCACACAGTACTCGGAGGATTTATAACAGAGTAGCAATCACACACTTATTACATCGAGTGTCTCAATAGAGAACTTATTACAATAAATATGGCTTAAGGCCATCTAATAACTGAAGGAAATATGCCCTAGAGGCAATAATAAAGTTATTATTTATTTCCTTATAATCATGATAAATGTTTATTATTCATGCTAGAATTGTATTAACCGGAAACACAATACATGTGTGAATACATAGACAAACAAAGTGTCACTAGTATGCCTCTACTTGACTAGCTCGTTAATCAAAGATGGTTATGTTTCCTAACCATGAACAATGAGTTGTTATTTGATTAACGGGATCACATCATTAAGTGAATGATCTGATTGACATGACCCATTCCATTAGCTTAGCACCCGATCATTTAGTATGTTGCTATTGCTTTCTTCATGACTTATACATGTTCCTATAACTATGAGATTATGCAACTCCCGTTTACCGGAGGAACACTTTGGGTACTACCAAACGTCACAACGTAACTGGGTGATTATAAAGGAGTACTACAGGTGTCTCCAAAGGTACATGTTGGGTTGGCGTATTTCGAGATTAGGTTTTGTCACTCCGATTATCGGAGAGGTATCTCTGGGCCCTCTCGGTAATGCACATCACTTAAGCCTTGCAAGCATTGCAATAAATGAGTTAGTTGCGGATGATGTATTACAGAACGAGTAAAGAGACTTGCCGGCAACGAGATTGAACTAGGTATGGGATACCGACGATCGAATCTCGGGCAAGTAACATACCGATGACAAAGGGAACGACGTATGTTGTTATGCGGTCTGACCGATAAAGATCTTCGTAGAATATGTAGGAGCCAATATGGGCATCCAGGTCCCGCTATTGGTTATTGACCAGAGACGTGTCTCGGTCATGTCTACATTGTTCTCGAACCCGTAGGGTCCGCACGCTTAAGGTTACGATGACAGTTATACTACGAGTTTATGCATTTTGATGTACCGAAGGTTGTTGGGAGTCCCGGATGTGATCAAGGACATGACGAGGAGTCTCGAAATGGTTGAGACATAAAGATTGATATATTGGAAGCCTATGTTTGGATATCGGAAGTGTTTCGGGTGAAATCGGGATTTTACCGGAGTACCGGGAGGTTACCGGAACCCCCCGGGAGTTATATGGGCCTTAGTGGGCCTTTGTGGAAAAGAGAAGGGGCAGCCCAAGATGGGCCACGTGCCTCCCCCCTCCCCTAGTCCTATTAGGACAAGGAGAGGTGGCCGGCCCCCCTCTCTCTTTTCCCCCTCCGCGAATCCTATTCCAACTAGGATTGGGGGGGGGGGGAATCCTACTCCCAGAGGGAGTAGGACTCTCCTGGCACGCCCTCCTTGGCCGGCCAGCCTCCCCCCTTTAGTCCTTTATATACAGAGGCAGGGACACCCCAGAGACACACAAGTTGATCCACGTGATCTATTCCTTAGCCGTGTGCGGCGCCCCCAGCCACCATAGTCCTCGATAATACTGTAGCGGAGTTTAGGCGAAGCCCTGCTGCTGTAGTGCATCAAGATCATCACCACGCCGTCGTGCTGACGGAACTCTTCCCCGACACTTTGCTGGATCGGAGTCCGGGGATCGTCATCGAGCTGAACGTGTGCTCAAACTCGGAGGTGCCGTAGTTTCGGTGCTTGATCGGTCGGATCGTGAAGACGTACGACTACATCAACCAAACGCTTCCGTTGTCGATCTACTAGGTATGTAGATCACACCCCCCCCCCTCGTTGCTATACATCACATGATCTTGCGTGTGCGTAGGATTTTTTTTGAAATTACTACGAAACCCAACAGTGGTATCAGAGCCTAGGTTTTATATGTTGATGTTATATGCACGAGTAGAACACAAGTGAGTTGTGGGCGATACAAGTCATACTACCTACCAGCATGTCATACTTTGGTTCAGCGGTATTGTTGGACGAGACGACCCGGACCAACATTACGCGTACGCTTACGCGAGACCGGTTCTCCCGACGTGCTTTGCACATAGGTGGCTTGCGGGCGACTGTCTCTCCAACTTTAGTTGAACCAAGTGTGGCTATGCCCGGTCCTTGCGAAGGTTAAAACGGAGTCAAATTGACAAACTATCATTGTGGTTTTGGTGCGTAGGTAAGATTAGTTCTTGCTTAAGCCCGTAGCAGCCACGTAAAACATGCAACAACAAAGTAGAGGACGTCTAACTTATTTTTGCAGGGCATGTTGTGATGTGATATGGTCAAGACATGATGCTGTTTTTATTGTATGAGATGATCATGTTTTGTAACCGAGTTATCGGCAACTGGCAGGAGCCTTATGGTTGTCGTTTTATTGTATGCAATGCAATCGCGATGTAATGCTTTACTTTATCACTAAGCAGTAGCGATAGTCGTAGAAGCACAAGCTTGGCGAGACGACAACGATGCTACGATGGAGATCAAGGTGTCACGCCGGTGACGATGGTGATCACAACGGTGCTTCAGAGATGGAGATCACAAGCACAAGATGATGATGGCCATATCATATCACTTATATTGATTGCATGTGATGTTTATCCTTTTATGCATCTTATCTTGCTTTGATTGACGATAGCATTATAAGATGATCTCTCACTAAATTATCAAGAAGTGTTCTCCCTGAGTATGCACCGTTGCGAAAGTTCTTCATGCTGAGACACCACGTGATGATCGGGTGTGATAGGTTCTACGTTCAAATACAACGGGTGCAAAACAGTTGCACACGCGGAATACTCAGGTTATACTTGACGAGCCAAGCATATACAGATATGGCCTCGGAACACGGAGACCGAAAGGTCGAGCGTGAATCATATAGTACATATGATCAACATAACGATGTTCACCATTGAAAACTACTCCATTTCACGTGATGATCGGTTATGGTTTAGTTGATTTGGATCACGTGATCACTTAGAGGATTAGAGGGATGTCTATCTAAGTGGGAGTTCTTTAATTAATTTGACTAATTGAACTTAAATTTATCATGAACTTAGTACCTGATAGTATCTTGCTTATGTATGTTTGATTGTAGATAGATGGCTCGTGCTGTTGTTCCATTGAATTTTAATGCGTTCCTTGAGAAAGCATAGTTGAAAGATGATGGTAGCAATTACACGGACTGGGTCCGTAACTTGAGGATTATCCTCATTGCTGCACAGAAGAATTACGTCCTGGAAGCACCGCTGGGTGCCAGGCCTGCTGCAGGAGCAACGCCGGATGTTATGAACGTCTGGCAGAGCAAAGTTGATGACTACTCGATAGTTCAGTGTGCCATGCTTTACGGCTTAGAATCGGGACTTCAACGACGTTTTGAACGTCATGGAGCATATGAGATGTTCCAGGAGTTGAAGTTAATATTTCAAGCAAATGCCCGGATTGAGAGATATGAAGTCCCCAATAAGTTCTATAGCTGCAAGATGGAGGAGAACAGTTCTGTCAGTGAGCATATACTCAAAATGTCTGGGTATAATAATCACTTGATTCAATTGGGAGTTAATCTTCCAGATGATTGCGTCATTGACAGAATTCTCCAATCACTGCCACCAAGCTACAAGAGCTTCGTGATGAACTATAATATGCAAGGGATGAACAAGACTATTCCCGAGCTCTTCACGATGCTAAAAGATGCGGAGGTAGAAATCAAGGAGCATCAAGTGTTGATGGTCAACAAGACCACTAGTTTCAAGAAAAAGGGCAAAGGGAAGAAGAAGGGGAACTTCAAAAAGAACAGCAAGCAAGTTGCTACTCAAGAGAAGAAACCCAAACCTGGACCTAAGCCTGAAACTGAGTGCTTCTATTGCAAGCAGACTGGTCACTGGAAGCGGAACTGCCCCAAGTATTTGGCGGATAAGAAGGATGGCAAGGTGAACAAAGGTATATGTGATATACATGTTATTGATGTGTACCTTACTAATGCTCGCAGTAGCACCTGGGTATTTGATACTGGTTCTGTTGCTAATATTTGCAACTCGAAACAGGGACTACGGATCAAGCGAAGATTCGTTAAGGACGAGGTGACGATGCGCGTGGGAAACGGTTCCAAAGTCGATGTGATCGCAGTCGGCACGCTACCTCTACATCTACCTTCGGGATTAGTATTAGACCTAAATAATTGTTATTTAGTGCCAGCGTTAAGCATGAACATTATATCTGGATCTTGTTTGATGCGAGACGGTTATTCATTTAAATCAGAGAATAATGGTTGTTCTATTTATATGAGTAATATCTTTTATGGTCATGCACCCTTGAAGAGTGGTCTATTCTTATTGAATCTCGATAGTAGTAACACACATATTCATAATGTTGAAGCCAAAAGATGCAGAGTTGATAATGAGAGTGCAACTTATTTGTGGCACTGCCATTTAGGTCATATCGGTGTAAAGCGCATGAAGAAACTCCATACTGATGGACTTTTGGAACCACTTGATTATGAATCACTTGGTACTTGCGAACCATGCCTCATGGGCAAGATGACCAAAACACCGTTCTCCGGTACTATGGAGAGAGCAACAGATTTGTTGGAAATCATACATACAGATGTATGTGGTCCGATGAATATTGAGGCTCGTGGCGGATATCATTATTTTCTCACCTTCACAGATGATTTGAGCAGATATGGGTATATCTACTTAATGAAACATAAGTATGAAACATTTGAAAAGTTCAAAGAATTTCAGAGTGAAGTTGAAAATCATCGTAACAAGAAAATAAAGTTTCTACGATCTGATCGTGGAGGAGAATATTTGAGTTACGAGTTTGGTGTACATTTGAAAAATTGTGGAATAGTTTCGCAACTCACGCCACCCGGAACACCACAGCGTAATGGTGTGTCCGAACGTCGTAATCATACTTTACTAGATATGGTGCGATCTATGATGTCTCTTACTGATTTACCGCTATCGTTTTGGGGGTACGCTCTAGAGACAGCCGCATTCACGTTAAATAGGGCACCATCAAAATCCGTTGAGACGACGCCTTATGAACTATGGTTTGGCAAGAAACCAAAGTTGTCGTTTCTGAAAGTTTGGGGCTGCGATGCTTATGTGAAAAAGCTTCAAACTGATAAGCTCGAACCCAAATCGGAAAAATGTGTCTTCATAGGATATCCAAAGGAAACTATTGGATACACCTTCTATCACAGATCCGAAGGCAAGACTTTTGTTGCTAAGTTCGGAAACTTTCTGGAGAAGGAGTTTCTCTCGAAAGAAGTGAGTGGGAGGAAAGTAGAACTTGACGAGGTAACTGTACCTGCTCCCTTATTGGAAAGTAGCGCATCACAGAAAACTGTTTATGTGACACCTACACCAGTTAGTGAGGAAGCTAATGATGATGATCATGAAACTTCAGAACAAGATACTACTGAACCTTGTAGATCAACTAGAGTAAGATCCGCACCAGAGTGGTACGGTAATCCCGTTCTGGAAGTCATGCTACTAGATCATGATGAACCTACGAACTATGAAGAAGCGATGGTGAGCCCAGATTCCGCAAAGTGGCTTGAAGCCATGAAATCCGAGATGGGATCCATGTATGAGAACAAAGTATGGACTTTGGTTGACTTGCCGGATGATCGGCAAGCAATTGAGAATAAATGGATCTTCAAGAAGAAGACTGACGCTGACGGTAATATTACTGTCTACAAAGCTCGACTTGTCGCAAAAGGTTTCCGGCAAGTTCAAGGGATTTACTACGATGAGACCTTCTCACCCGTAGCGATGCTTAAGTCTGTCCGAATCATGTTAGCAATTGCCGCATTTTATGATTATGAAATTTGGCAGATGGATGTCGAAACTGCATTCCTGAATGGATTTCTGGAAGAAGAGTTGTATATGATGCAACCAGAAGGTTTTGTCGATCCAAAGGGAGCTAACAAAGTGTGCAAGCTCCAGCGATCCATTTATGGACTGGTGCAAGCCTCTCGGAGTTGGAATAAATGCTTTGATAGTGTGATCAAAGCATTTTGTTTTATACAGACTTTTGGAGAAGCCTGTATTTACAAGAAAGTGAGTGGGAGCTCTGTAGCATTTCTGATATTATATGTAGATGACATATTATTAATTGGAAATGATATAGAATTTCTGGATAGCATAAAGGGATACTTGAATAAGAGTTTTTCAATGAAAGACCTCGGTGAAGCTGCTTACATATTAGGCATTAAGATCTATAGAGATAGATCAAAACGCTTAATTGGACTTTCACAAACAACATACCTTGACAAAATTTTGAAGAAGTTCAAAATGGATCAAGCAAAGAAAGGATTCTTGCCTATGTTACAAGGTGTGAAATTGAGTAAGACTCAATGCCCGACCACTGCAGAAGATAGAGAGAAATATGAAAGATGTTCCCTATGCATCAGCGATAGGATCTATCATGTATGCAATGCTGTGTACCAGACCTGATGTGTGCCTTGCTATAAGTCTAGCAGGGAGGTACCAAAGTAATCCAGGAGTGGATCACTGGACAGCGGTCAAGAACATCCTGAAATACCTGAAAAGGACTAAGGATATGCTTCTCGTATATCGAGGTGACAAAGAGCTCATCGTAAAAGGTTACGTTGATGCAAGCTTTGACACTGATCCGGACGATTCTAAATCGCAAACCGGATACGTGTTTACATTAAACGGTGGGGCTGTAAGTTGGTGCAGTTCTAAACAAAGCGTTGTAGCAGGATCTACATGTGAAGCGGAGTACATAGCTGCTTCGGAAGCAGCAAATGAAGGAGTCTGGATGAAGGAGTTCATATCCGATCTAGGTGTCATACCTAGTGCATCGGGTCCAATGAAAATCTTCTGTGACAATACTGGTGCAATTGCCTTGGCAAAGGAATCCAGATTTCACAAGAGAACCAAGCACATCAAGAGACGCTTCAATTCCATCCGGGATCTAATCCAGGTGGGAGACATAGAGATTTGCAAGATACATACGGATCTGAATATTGCAGACCCGTTGACTAAGCCTCTTCCACGAGCAAAACATGATCAGCACCAAGGCTCCATGGGTGTTAGAATCATTACTGTGTAATCTAGATTATTGACTCTAGTGCAAGTGGGAGACTGAAGGAAATATGCCCTAGAGGCAATAATAAAGTTATTATTTATTTCCTTATAATCATGATAAATGTTTATTATTCATGCTAGAATTGTATTAACCGGAAACACAATACATGTGTGAATACATAGACAAACAAAGTGTCACTAGTATGCCTCTACTTGACTAGCTCGTTAATCAAAGATGGTTATGTTTCCTAACCATGAACAATGAGTTGTTATTTGATTAACGGGATCACATCATTAAGTGAATGATCTGATTGACATGACCCATTCCATTAGCTTAGCACCCGATCGTTTAGTATGTTGCTATTGCTTTCTTCATGATTTATACATGTTCCTATAACTATGAGATTATGCAACTCCCGTTTACCGGAGGAACACTTTGGGTACTACCAAACGTCACAACGTAACTGGGTGATTATAAAGGAGTACTACAGGTGTCTCCAAAGGTACATGTTGGGTTGGCGTATTTCGAGATTAGGTTTTGTCACTCCGATTTTCGGAGAGGTATCTCTGGGCCCTCTCGGTAATGCACATCACTTAAGCCTTGCAAGCATTGCAACTAAATGAGTTAGTTGCGGATGATGTATTACAGAACGAGTAAAGAGACTTGCCGGCAACGAGATTGCACTAGGTATGGGATACCGACGATCGAATCTCGGGCAAGTAACATACCGATGACAAAGGGAACGACGTATGTTGTTATGCGGTCTGACCGATAAAGATCTTCGTAGAATATGTAGGAGCCAATATGGGCATCCAGGTCCCGCTATTGGTTATTGACCAGAGACGTGTGTCGGTCATGTCTACATTGTTCTCGAACCCGTAGGGTCCGCACGCTTAAGGTTACGATGACAGTTATACTATGAGTTTATGCATTTTGATGTACCGAAGGTTGTTCGGAGTCCCGGATGTGATCACGTACATGACGAGGAGTCTCGAAATGGTCGAGACATAAAGATTGATATATTGGAAGCCTATGTTTGGATATCGGAAGTGTTCCGGGTGAAATCGGGATTTTACCGGAGTACCGGGAGGTTACCGGAACCCCCCGGGAGGTATATGGGCCTTAGTGGGCCTTAGTGGAAAAGAGAAGGGGCAGCCCAAGATGGGCCGCACGCCTCCCCCCCTCCCCTAGTCCTATTAGGACAAGGAGAGGTGGCCGGCCCCCCTCTCTCTTTTCCCCCTCCGCGAATCCTATTCCAACTAGGATTGGGGGGGGGGGGAATCCTACTCCCAGAGGGAGTAGGACTCTCCTGGCGCGCCCTCCTTGACCGGCCAGCCTCCCCCCTTTAGTTCTTTATATACAGAGGCAGGGACACCCCAGAGACACACACGTTGATCCACGTGATCTATTCCTTAGCCGTGTGCGGCGCCCCCAGCCACCATAGTCCTCGATAATACTGTAGCGAAGTTTAGGCGAAGCCCTGCTGCTGTAGTGCATCAAGATCGTCACCATGCCGTCATGCTGACGGAACTCTTCCCCGACACTTTGCTGGATCAGAGTCCGGGGATCGTCATCGAGCTGAACGTGTGCTCGAACTCGGAGGTGCCGTAGTTTTGGTGCTTGATCGGTCGGATCGTGAAGACGTACGACTACATCAACCAAACGCTTCTGTTGTCAATCTACTAGTTATGTAGATCACACTCCCCCCCTCGTTGCTTTACATCACATGATCTTGCGTGTGCATAGGAATTTTTTTGAAATTACTACGAAACCCAACAATAACTATAACAGCGGAAGGCTTGGAAGATAAGTGAGTCCATCAACTCCAACGGCATCAATGAGTATAGAACCACGACCTAAAACTCCTTAATCGTCATCTGAAAAGTTTGCAACATTAATGTTGCGGCCCGAAACGGGTCAGCACATGGAATATGCTGGCAAAGTAACACATAGAGAGTAATGGAATGAAACAGCTATACTATATGCATATTTGGCTGGTGGAAAGCTCTATGGTTACAGTTTTGCGTAAAGCCAATTTTTCCCTACTGCAAAGGAATAAATTTTATTTAACTATCATGGTGGTTGTTAAACATTGAGAATGGTTGACAGCATCCTCAATCCCAGTTAAGCATCATCATTAAACAAAACCCAACAAAATTAATTTAGAGTAACATGTTGAGATTCACATGATAATCCAGGTACTAGATACTCAAGATGTCCATAACCAGGGACACGGCTAACCATGATTAGTTTATACACTCTGCAGAGGTTTGCGCACTTTTCCCCACAAGACTCGATCGCCTCCATTTGGTTTCTGGCACTACATGGTGTTTGAGAAACGGATGACCGAGACATAGTCGTTCAGAAGCACTAGCACCTTACGATGGATAGACCGTTACACCTACTTTCCCCTACATCTGCTAGTCTACCCTGTAAGAGTTCGCACGACTTAATCAACTATGCTAGAGCCCATAATAGCTTGTGGCTGCACACGGAAGTTTCTAGTATGAAAAATCTCATGATCCCTTTGGGCCTGGGTGGCGGTCCATAAAAAAAACAGGCAATCCTGGAATACCCAGGTACCTCAATCCACCCAGATGTGTGTTTAAGTTGCCACCTTAGATAAACCATTAATTAACAAACTCACATCTGTCATGGATATCACTCACCCAATCCACGTCTACTAGCATTGCATGGCACAATAGGCAAACGTAGAAGAGGTTTGATAATAAACAGGTAATAGGTACTACCTCAACTACTTCCCATCCCACAATTTAATTAGATCCTAATCATGCAATGTTTGAGGATTGATCTAATGCAAAAAAAAACTGGGTAGTAGGAGGTGTGATCAAAGTGTTACTTGCCTTGCTGATGATCCGCGAAACCTAGAGATTCGAAGTAACAGGCGGCGCACTCCGGGTATTCTATCATCGACAAACAAACAAGCATACAATAAGTATTCATCTAATGCACGGGTAAAACTCAAATAAGAGATCTAACCAGAAGGTTCAACTTAAGAACTCCGGTTTGCAAAAAGAATCAAATCAAACGAAGCAACGAAAGTCAAACGGCAAAAGAAACAAGCTTCGTTTACTATTCTGGATCTAGGGCAATTTTTACAGTGGCAAAAACTTGTTTAAGTTGGTTAAACGGTTAGAGGGTTTCGAGATGAAACTCCAGGCGCTTGAATCGCCTGATTCCGATAACCGAGCGAAAAGTTATACTAAAACGAAAATCGGATCAGAAATCGCGATCAGAAAAATCGCGGATTTAATCCGAGAAAAAGAAAAACGACGAACGTTCGCTAGAACGAACGAACGGACGAACGCTCGCTAAATAAATAAACCGGAAAAACCGATCTATTTAAAAAAACCGAAACTAAAAAAATAAAACCGCAACCTTTTTTTTCTTTTTTTTCTTTT
The DNA here is from genome assembly GCF_056163025.1 of Triticum urartu. NCBI lineage: Eukaryota > Viridiplantae > Streptophyta > Magnoliopsida > Poales > Poaceae > Triticum > Triticum urartu. Next base: position 420,829,046 of record NC_141877.1, on the reverse strand, counting down.
TTTTTAACTCGGGAGGCGGGTCGGCGGCGGCGGCGGGCGCGCGGATCGAGGCGCGGCTAGGGTTAGGGTTGGCGACGGCTCTGGTGGGCTGGGGTGGCTCGGGCGGTGGCTATTTAAAGGTTGCCCCCGGGCGGAGTCCCGCTCGGGTACGGCCCAAAGTCGGTTCGCGTTTTTTTATATTATTCCGCGTAGAAAAACAAATAAAAGAAATACTAAACGGACTCCAAAAATCCCGAAATAAATTTTCCCGGGCTTCTAAAATCAAGCCGCACAAGGTGAACATTTATTTGGGGCCTAAATGCAATTTTTAAAAACGCACATTTTTCCTAAATTCAAATAAAATACCGAAAAACTCCGAAATAAAATCTTATTTGATTTTATTATTAAATCCTCAATATTTCTTTATTTTGGGAAAGTCATTTTATTCCCTCTCTCATATTTTTGTAATAGAAATAATTGATGATAAAATAATTAAAATCAAATGATCCTATTCTCAAAATTTGAGAAAACTCAAATATGAAAATAACGAAATCCCCAACTCTCTCCGTGGGTCCTTGAGTTGCGTGGAATTTCTAGGATCAAAACCAAAAGCAAATAAATTATGATATGCAATGATGGTCTAATGTATAACATTCCAAATTGAAAATTTGGGATGTTACAAACCAACCCCCCTTAAGATGAATCTCGCCCTCGAGATTCGGGTTGGCTAGAAAATTGGTGAGGGTGGTCCTTGAGCAAATCTTCCTCTCACTCCCAGGTGGCTTCATCCTCCGTGTGGTGGCTCCATTGAACCTTGCAAAACTTGATAACCTTGCTGCGGGTGACTCGACTGGCATACTCTAGAATCTTAACTGGTTTCTCCTCATAGGTCAAATCGTTATCCAACTGAATTGCTTCCAATGGAACGGTGTCTCTCAAGGGTATGTCAGCCATCTCCGCGTGGCACTTCTTCAACTGAGAAACGTGGAACACATCATGAACTCCTGACAATCCTTCAGGCAATTCCAACTTGTAGGCCACTTCTCCCATACGTCCCAATACTCGGTATGGTCCTACAAATCATGGCGCTAAGTTTCCTTTAACACCAAAGCGCTTTGTTCCCCGAAGTGGGGATACTCGAAGATAAGCTCTATCTCCAACTTCGTAAACTGTCTCCTTGCGTTTAGAATCTGCCTAACTCTTCTGTCTGGACTGGGCTATCTTGATCCTATCGCGAATCAATTTCACCTTTTGTTCAGACTCCTTAATCAAGTCAGGTCCAAACAACTGGCGGTCTCCAACTTCATCCCACGACAACGGTGTCCTGCACCTCCTTCCGTACAAGGCTTCGAAAGGGGCCATCTTTAAACTGGATTGATAGCTGTTGTTGTAAGAGAACTCTGCATACGGCAAATTCTCGTCCCAACTAGATCCATAATCTAGCGCACAAGCTCTCAGCATGTCCTCCAAAATCTGATTGACTCTCTCGGTCTGTCCATCTGTCTGTGGATGAAAAAGCTATGCTGAACTCTAGCCCGGTACCCAAAGTTTCGTGCAACTGATTCCAGAACTTTGAGGTAAACTGGGTTCCTCTATCCGATACAATGCTCCTTGGAACTCCATGTAAGCATACAATCCTGGTCATGTATATCTTTTCCAACTTAGCACTGGTGTAAGTGGTCTTTACCGGGATGAAATGAGCTACTTTTGTCAACCGATCAACTACACCCCAAATCGAGTCATAGCCTGAACGAGTCATGGGTAATCCCGTGATAAAATCCATGCCTAACTTATCCCACTTCCATTCGGGTATCGGCAATGGCTGTAGCAATCCTGCTGGCTTCTGATGCTCTGCCTTTACTCTCTAACATACATCACAAACTGCTACATACTCCGCAATATCTTTCTTCATTCCGGTCCACCAGGAAATATCCTTCAAATCCAAATACATCTTGGTATTTCCTGGGTGAATCGAATATGGTGAGTCGTGTGCCTCTTGCAGAATCAACTTCCTGATCTCCGGGTCATTGGGCACATAAACACGGTCCTCAAACCATAGGGTGTCGTGCTCATCCTCACGAAATTCTTTAGCCTTTCCTTCGCTCATTTTCTCCTTTATGGAGGCAATCTCCTTGTCAGTCTTCTGAGCTTCTCTGATTCTATCCATCAAAGTTGACTGAAGCTCCAATGCTGCTACATAGCCTCTCGGAACTATTTCCAAACATAGTTCACAAAGATTTTTGGCTAACTCCCTTGGTATTTCTCCCGCCATTAGTGTATTGACATGGCTTTTGCGACTCAATGCGTCAGCTACTACATTAGCCTTTCCGGGATGGTAATGCAATATCATATCATAATCCTTGATGAGCTCCAACCATCTCCTTTGTCTGAGGTTCAACTCCTTCTGCGTGAAAATGTACTTCAAACTCTTGTGATCCGTGTACACCTCACAATGATTTCCAATGAGGAAATGTCTCCATGTTTTTAATGCATGCACCACGGCTGCTAACTCCAAATCATGCGTAGCATAACTCAACTCATGAGACTTAAGCTGTCTTGAGGCATATGAAACAACTCTCCCTTCCTGCATAAGCACTGCTCCAAGTCCTCGACGTGAAGCGTCGCAGTACACCTCATAATCCTTGGTCTGGTCTGGCAAAATCAACACGGGTGAAGTAACCAAACATTTCTTCAACTCCTGGAAACTAGCCTCACACTCCTCAGTCCATATGAACTTGGTATCCTTTTTCAACAACTCCGTGATAGGCTTCGCAATCTTTGAGAAATTCTCAATAAATCTCCGGTAGTACCCTGCGAGTCCAAGAAAACTCCAGATCTCTCCAACTGTTGTTGGCGCTTCCCAATTTGTCACAGTATCAACCTTAGTGGGATCTACTGCTATACCTTCTCCGGATATAACGTGTCCGAGGAATCCTACTTCCTTCAACCAAAACACACATTTGCTGAACTTGGCATACAACTGATGTTCTCTGAGCTTCTCAAGTACCAATCGCAAATGTTCCTTATGCTCCTCTTCACTTTTCGAGTAAACCAGAATATCATCAATGAACACCACGACGAACTTATCCAAGAACTCCATAAACACTTTGTTCATCATGTTCATAAAATAAGCAGGTGCGTTAGTCAGACCAAATGACATAAAGGTATACTCGTACAGCCCATACCTGGTGGTAAAAGCTGTCTTAGGTATATCCTGTTCTCGAATCTTCAACTAGTGGTATCCTAATCACAGATCGATCTTGGAAAATACCTTAGCTCCTTGCAATCGATCAAACAGATCATTGATCATTGGTAGTGGGTACTTGTTCTTGATGGTTACTTCATTCAATCCTCGATAATCAACAACCATCCTTAACGATCCATCCTTCTTCTCCACTAGAAGTACTGGCGATCCCCAAGGCGAAGAACTTGGGCGAATATATCCCTTATCGAATAACTCCTTAATCTACTTCTTAATCTCCACCAAATCCTTTGCAGGCATCCTGTATGGTCTCTTTGATATTGGCCCTGTTCCTGGCAATAGCTCAATCAAAAACTCTATCTCTATCTGGTGGCATGCCTGGCAACTCCTCTGGAAATACTTCAGGGAAATCCCTTACCGCTGGTACTTCCTCCTGCACAACTCCTGTTAAACAATTTTCTTGAGTCCCTTTTGGCACATGTCGGGATACATACTTGATCCTTCTCCCTTCTGGGGTGGTAAGCAAAATTGTCTTACTGGCGCAATCGATGTTTCCTCCGTACATCGACAGCCAATCCATAGCCAGAATTACATCCAATCCTTGTGATTCCAAAATGATTAAATCTGAGGGAAACACATGCCTACCTATACTCAATGGCACTTGAAAACATCCTTGACTGGCCATATACTCCGCTCCTGGTGAGCTTACTAGCATAGCTGTTCTAAGAACCTTAGTGGGCAGGTTATACTTATCCACAAATCCCCTTGATATGTATGAATGCGATGCACCAGTATCAAAAAGAACGAGTGCAGTAAATGACTTAACCAAAAACTTACCGATTACTGCATCCGGTTGCTCTTCAACCTCCTCCACGTTAACGTGGTTCACCTGTCCCCTGTTGAAAGGGTCCGGCTTCTTCCCAGAGCTTCCATTGCCATTCTGGCCTTCAGGACATTCATTGGCATAATGTCCGGTCTTCTGGCACTTAAAGCAAGTGACTTGGCTCAGGTCCTTCTTGGCTGGGGTTGATGGGTTGGTACGGTTCTGGCCGTTGCTTCCTCCATTGCCATTACCATTCTTGGTGCCGTTGTGATTGTGCGAGCTACCTCCTCCATGGGTATGCTGAAAATGTCCTCTCGATCTAGGGGTAAAACGTGGCTTCTACTGGGCTCCAGGATTGTACTTCCCTTGTCCATACTTCCTCTTGCGGTTCTCAATTTGCTGCTGCTTGCCTTCAATCATAAGAGCACGGTCTACCAACTCATGGTAGTTGTTGAAGGTTGCTACCATCAATTGCATGCTCAAATCATCATTCAGTCCTTCTAGAAACTTCTCCTGCTTAGCTGCATCCGTAGCAACGTCATCTGGGGCATAACGTGCTAATTTACTAAAGTCCTCCACATACTGGCCAACTGTCCGTCCTCCTTGGCGCAAGTTGCGAAACTCACGCTTCTTCATGGCCATAGCTCCTGCTGAAACATGGGCAGTACGAAAAGCCTGCTGAAACTGGTCCCATGTGACAGTGTCGACTGGGAAAGTGGCTGTGAAATTCTCCCACCATGATGTTGCGGGTCCTTCAAGGTGATGTGCGGCAAACTTCACTGTAGCGACCAGACCTCAAACAGTCTGATCTCTGTGCTCCGGTGTCATCCCTAGATCAGTAATGCTGACACCACATAGTACTCGGAGGATTTATAGCAGAGTAGCAATCACACACTTATTACATCGAGTGTCTCAAAAGAGAACTTATTACAATAAATATGGCTTAAGGCCATCTAATAACGATAACAGCGGAAGGCTTGGAAGATAAGTGAGTCCATCAACTCCAACGGCATCACTGAGTATAGAACCACGACCTAAAAACTCCTTAATTGTCATCTGAAAAGTCTGCAACATTAATGTTGCAGCCCGAAAACGGGTCAGCACATGGAATATGCTGGCAAGGTAACACATAGAGAGTAAAGGAATGCAACAGCTATACTATATGCATATTTGGCTGGTGGAAAGCTCTATGGTTACAGTTTTTGCGTAAAGCCAAATTTTCCCTACTTCAAAGGAATAAATTTAATTACTATCATGGTGGTTGTTAAACATTGAGAATGGTTGACAGCATTCTCAATCCCAATTAAGCATCATCATTAACCCATCAATATTAATTTTAGAGTAACATGTTGAGATTCACATGATAATCCAGGTACTAGATACTCAAGATGTCCATAACCGGGGACACGGCTAACCATGATTAGTTTGTTACACTCTGCAGAGGTTTGCGCACTTTTCCCCACAAGACTCGATCGCCTCCGTTGGATTTCTCGCACTACATGGTGTTTGAGAAACGGATGACCGAGACATAGTCTTTCAGAAGCGCTAGCACCTTACGTTCGGGTAGACCGTACCACCTACATCCCCTACATCTGCTAGTCTACCCTGTAAGAGTTCGCACGACTTAATCAACTATGCCAGAGCCCATAATGGCTTGTGGCTGCACACGGAAGTTTCTAGTATGAATAATCTCATGATCCCTTTGAGCCTGGGTGGCGGTCCAAAAGAAAACAGGTAAGTCCTGGAATACCCAAGTGCCTCAATCCACCTAGATGTGTGTTTAGGTTGCCACCTTAGATAAACCATTAATTAACAATCTCACATCTGTCATGGATATCACTCACCCAATCCACGTCTACTAGCATAGCATGGCATAATAAGCAAACGTAGAAAATAACTCCCAAAGGTTTGATAATAAACAGGTAATAGGTACTACCTCATCTACTTCCCATCCCACAATTTAATTAGATCCTAATCATGCAATGTGTGAGGATTGATCTAATGCAATAAAACTGGGTTGTAGAAAAAGGTATGATCAAAGTGTTACTTGCCTTGCTGATGATCCGCGAAACCTAGAGATTCAAAGTAACAGGCAGCACACTCCGGGTATTCTATCGCAGACAATCAAACAAGCATACAATAAGTACTCATCTAATGCACAGGTAAAACCCAAATAGAAGATTTAACCAGAAAGTTCAACTTAAGAACCCTGGTTTGCAAAAAGAATCAAATCGAACGAAGCAAAAGAAATAAAACGGCGAAAGAAAACAACTTCGTTCTAGTAATCTGGATCTAAGTCAAATTTTACAGTAGCAAAAACTTGTTTAAGTTGATTATTCGGAAAGAGGGTTTCGAGACGAAACTCCAGGCGCTTGAATCGCCTGATTCCGATAAACGAGCGAAAAGTTATACTAAAACGAAAATCGAATCAGAAATCGCGATCAGAAAATAACCTCGGAAAAATCCGACGAAAAAGAAAACGACGAATAGAATTTTTTTTAAAACGGCACGGATTCGAGGGCGGCGAACCTCGGGCGACGTGCGGCTCTGGCGGATCGGCGGCGGGGCGGCTGCGCTAGGGTTTGGGGGCTGGGGCGGCTGGGCTCTCGGGCCCCGGGGCGGCGCCTTATAAAGGCCCCGGCCAGGTGAGTCCTGGCCGAGTACGGCCCATAGTCGGTTCCGCTGTTTTTTTTTAATAATTACGCTCGAAAAAAAATAAAAAAAATACTAAACGGACTCCAAAAATCACGAAATAAATTTTCCCGGGTTTTTAAAATCAAGCCCGATAAAGTGAACATTTATTTGGGCCCTAAATGCAATTTTGAAAAACGCGCATTTTTCCTAAATTCAAATAAAAATACCGAAAAACTCCAAAATAAATCTTATTTGATGTTTTTATTAAATCCTCAATATTTCTATATTTTGGGAAAGTCATTTTATTCCCTCTCTCATATTTTTGTAGTAGAAATAATTGATGATAAAATAAATAAAATCAAATGATCCTGTTTACAAAATTTGAGAAAACTCAAATATGTAAATAACGAAATCCCCAACTCTCTCCGTGGGTCCTTGAGTTTCTTAGGATTTTCTAGGATCAAAACCAAAGGAAAAATAAAATATGATATGCATGATGATCTAATGTATAACATTCCAAATTGAAAATTTGGGATGTTACATTCACCTTCTCCGCATCTGTGCATCCTGCTGTGGTCAACTCTCTAGTTGTCTTGCGGAGCCAATCATCTGCTACTATCGGCTCGGTGCTACTGGAAAACACCGGAGGATTCAGCCTAAGAAAACGGGCTAAGTGATCAACAGGTGGTGGTGGTGGTGGGTTGTTGTTGTTCCCCTGATTCTGATTCTGAACTAGCAACTGCATCAATGTGTTCTGCTGTTGGATCAACTGGGTGAGCTCCGGTGGAAAGGTAAATCCGGGGTCACGTCTCGGAGGCATCTGAGGGTTTAGAAAAGATGAGATTTAAGAATAGAGGGGGTCTAAAGAGAAAACACTACCCATGTGCACATGAGGCAAAAGCAAACAATTCACTTCATTCAATCAAACAAGGGCATACAATCGATCTAACTATCGCAAAAGTGCTCGGACTACTGTATTTACATGGTGGACTACTACTACTGATGAGGTGGTCTACTAGAAATATTCTTCGGTGGCAGACTCCATGATATCTGCTCCAGCTTCATCAACATAGTCATCATCGCTATCATCTGGATCCGAGTCGGTGTCATCGATGATGATGTAGTCTTCCGGGCTAATCTCCTTGGGTTCTTCGTCTTCATCCACTGGTGTAGGGCCTCCCATAAATATCCCGATCTTCATTGTTAAGTCGGCATTCTTGTCCACCAATACTTCAATTTCCTCTTCATAATCTTCACGTGTAGCCTTGAGTTCTTCCTCCAGTTCCTTGATTCTTGTCCTTGCCTTCTTCAGGTCTATCATGTCGGCGCACGTCTGGTTCTCCTGTCGTCGAATGTGCTGGTTTAATTCCTGGATAAAAGCTGCAACTGATCTATCCTTCCTGGTGCTGATCATCTCCCAGTGCTCATCTCGGCGCCCACAAATCTGGTAGATAGTATCCTTCTATTTTTTATAGGATGATAAACAAGACTTTCCCCAAGTCTTCCCAACGGTTCTACTTGGCACAAAAACTTATTTGTAGCGACCAGACCTCAAACGGTCTGATCTCTGTGCTCAGGTGTCATCCCTGGATCAGTAATGCTGACACCACACAGTACTCGGAGGATTTATAACAGAGTAGCAATCACACACTTATTACATTGAGTGTCTCAATAGAGAACTTATTACAATAAATATGGCTTAAGGCCATCTAATAACTATAACAGTGGGAGGCTTGGAAGATAAGTGAGTCCATCAACTCCAACGGCATCAATGAGTATAGAACCACGACCTAAAACTCCTTAATCGTCGTTTGAAAAGTCTGCAACATTAACGTTGTATCCCGAAACGGGTCAGCACATGGAATATGCTGGCAAAGTAACACATAGAGAGTAATGGAATGAAACAGCTATACTATATGCATATTTGGCTGGTGGAAAGCTCTATGGTTACAGTTTTGCGTAAAGCCAATTTTTCCCTACTGCAAAGGAATAAATTTTATTTAACTATCATGGTGGTTGTTAAACATTGAGAATGGTTGACAGCATCCTCAATCCCAATTAAGCATCATCATTAAACAAAACCCAACAAAATTAATTTTAGAGTATCATGTTGAGATTCACATGATAATCCAGGTACTAGATACTCAAGACGTCCATAACCGGGGACACGGCTAACCATGATTAGTTTATACACTCTGCAGAGGTTTGCGCACTTTTCCCCACAAGACTCGATCGCCTCCGTTTGGTTTCTCGCACTACATGGTGTTTGAGAAACGGATGACCAAGACATAGTCTTTCAAAAGCGCTAGCACCTTACGATGGATAGACTGTTACACCTACTTTCCCCTACATCTGCTAGTCTACCCTGTAAGAGTTCGCACGACTTAATCAACTATGCTAGAGCCCATAATAGCTTGTGGCTGCACATGGAAGTTTCTAGTATGAAAAATCTCATGATCCCTTTGGGCCTGGGTGGCGGTCCATAAAGAAAAACAGGCAATCCTGGAATACCCAGGTACCTCAATCCACCCAGATGTGTGTTTAAGTTGCCACCTTAGATAAACCATTAATTAACAAACTCACATCTGTCATGGATATCACTCACCCAATCCACGTCTACTAGCATAGCATGGCACAATAGGCAAACGTAAAAGAGGTTTGATAATAAACAGGTAATAGGTACTACCTCAACTACTTCCCATCCCACAATTTAATTAGATCCTAATCATGCAATGTTTGAGGATTGATCTAATGCAAAAAAAACTGGGTAGTAGGAGGTGTGATCAAAGTGTTACTTGCCTTGCTGATGATCCGCGAAACCTAGAGATTCGAAGTAACAGGCGGCGCACTCCGGGTATTCTATCACAGACAAACAAACAAGCATACAATAAGTATTCATCTAATGCACGGTTAAAACTCAAATCAGAGATCTAACCAGAAGGTTCAACTTAAGAACTCCGGTTTGCAAAAAGAATCAAATCAAATGAAGCAACGAAAGTCAAACGGCAAAAGAAACAAGCTTCGTCTACTATTCTGGATCTATGGCAATTTTTACAGTGGCAAAAACTTGTTTAAGTTGATTAAACGGTTAGAGGGTTTCGAGACAAAACTTCAGGCGCTTGAATCGCCTGATTCTGATAACCGAGCGAAAAGTTATACTAAAACGAAAATCGGATCAGAAATCACGATCAGAAAAATCGCGGATTTAATCCGAGAAAAAGAAAAACGACGAACGTTCGCTAGAAAGAACGAACGGACGAACGCTCGCTAAATAAATAAACCGGAAAAACCGATCTATTTAAAAAAACCAAAACTAAAAAAAACGCGGCCTTTTTTTTTCTTTTTTTACCTCGGGAGGCGGGTCGGCGGCGGCTCCGGCAGGCGCGCGGATCGAGGCGCGGCTAGGGTTAGGGTTGGCGGCGGCTCTGGTGGGCTGGGGCGGCTCGGGCGGCAGCTATTTAAAGGCTGCCCCCGGGCGGAGTCCCGCTCGGGTACGGCCCAAAGTCGGTTCGCGTTTTTTTTAATATTTTTCCGCGCAGAAAAACAAATAAAAGAAATACTAAACGGACTCCAAAAATCCCGAAATAAATTTTCCCGGGCTTCTAAAATCAAGCCGCACAAGGTGAACATTTATTTGGGGCCTAAATGCAATTTTGAAAAACGCACATTTTTCCTAAATTCAAATAAAATACCAAAAAACTCCGAAATAAAATCTTATTTTATTTTATTATTAAATCCTCAATATTTCTTTATTTTTGGAAAGTAATTTTATTCCCTCTCTCATATTTTTGTAATAGAAATAATTGATGATAAAATAATTAAAATCAAATGATCCTATTCTCAAAATTTGAGAAAACTCAAATATGAAAATAACGAAATCCCCAACTCTCTCCGTGGGTCCTTGAGTTGCGTGGAATTTCTAGGATCAAAACCAAAAGCAAATAAATTATGATATGCAATGATGGTCTAATGTATAACATTCCAAATTGAAAATTTGGGATGTTACATTATTAAAACATAAAAACTCAATCATAACAAAGTCTAGATAAATTATTTATTACTAAACAGGAGCAAAAGGCAAGGAACAAAAATAAAGTTGGGTTGCCTCCCAACAAGCGCTAACGTTTAACGCCCCTAGCTATGCATGATGATTTCAATGATGTTCACATAAAAGATAAGAATTGAAACATAAAGAGAGCATCATGAAGAATATGACTAGCACATTTAAGCCTAACCCACTTCCTATGCATAGGGATTTTGTGAGCAAACAACTTATGGGAACAAGAATCAACTTGCATAGGAAGGTAAAACAAGCATAACTTCAAAACTTTAAGCACATAGAGAAGAAACTTGATATTATTGCAATTCCTACAAGCATATATTCCTCCCTCATAATAATTTTCAGTAGCATCATGAATGAATTCAACAATATAACCAGCACATAAAGCATTCTTTTCATGATCTACAAGCATACAAAATTTACTACTCTCCACATAAGCAAAATTCTTCTCATTAGGAATAGTGGGAGCATCATAAGAGACTCGAATACTATAAATTGTTTCCACATTAAAAGAGTAGTGTTCGGAAAAGGGGTATTCATAATCATGACAAGTTTTATAAATATAATCATCACTATTTTTTATAGCATATGTATCATCACAATAATCATCATAAGTAGGAGGCATGCTATCATCATTATAAATTTGCGTATCAAAATTTGGGAGACTAAAAATATCATCTTCATTAATTATAGCTTCACCAAGCTTGGGACAAACATTAATTGCAGCAAATATATTCTAAAAAACATAACCTTCATCAAACATAGCATCCCCAAGCTTGGGCCTTTTCATATCATAAGCATAATCACTCTCATCATTAATAGTATGGATAGCACCAATAGTATAGCAATTATCATAGTCTTCCAAGAAAGTACCAAAAAGATTTTCAAGATCATAAGAAGTATCATTATCTTCCACAATTGTATTTTCATGAGGCACAATAGTAATAGGAGCAGCATTATTTGGGGGATATATCTTTTTACCTCTCTTCCTTTTTCTTTTCTTCTTCTTCACCACATCATGTGTGGGTTCAATCCTCTTTTTGGAGCTCCTTATTAATGAGATTGGTTGAATAGGAGGCTCCTCCTCGTTACCTGATTCATCATAAGAAATAATAGGAGGATATTGGGAAGTCTCTTCCCTTTCATTAGTATTCTCTTCATCTTCTATTTGTTTTCTTTTCTTTATGTAGTTGGCAATATAAAGATTTTCAATACAATTCACCGCCCAATACATATAAATTTCCTCTAGATCAAAATGAAGAACTCTATCAAGGGCAAATTTTGGAATATCCTTAGTTATACGTTTCATTTCTTCATAACCCAAGAGCAAACTAAGTTCATTATGATGTGCAAGGGAAATCAAGTCATCACAATTTTTGGACACGATACGATCATGAAACAAATAGCATTGGAGATTTAAATGACCATGTTCATTGCAAAGTTCACAAGGGCGGCCAAGAAAATTTAAATTTTCAGCACAATCATGTAGTATTTCTTGAAACAATTTAGTTTCTAAGTACTTATGCTTCTTGCAATATCTATCTTCCCTTTTTGGTGTGTACTTACAAACCCAATGCACTCCACAAAAATTGACATGTTTATAGGAGACATTTTCATCATAACTAGTGCAATCATCATTAGTATCATGGATATTCAAAGAATTCGTACTAACAACATTGCAATCATGCTCATCATTCAAATATTTAGTGCCAAACATTTTATAGATTTCTTCTTCTAGCACTTGAGCACAATTATCCTTTCCATCATACTTACGAAAGATATTTAAAAGGTGAAGCGTATGAGACAAACTCAATTCCATTTTTTATAGTTTTCTTTTATAAACTAAACTAGTGATAAAACAAGAAACTAAAAGACTCGATTGCAAGATCTAAAGATATACCTTCAAGCACTCACCTCCCCGGCAAAGGCGCCAGAAAAGAGCTTGACGTCTACTACACAACCTTCTTCTTGTAGACGTTGTTGGGCCTCCAATTGTAGAGGTTTGTAGGACAGTAGCAAATTTCCCTCAAGTGGATGACCTAAGGTTTATCAATCCGTAGGAGGCTTAGGATGAAGATGGTCGCTCTCATGCAACCCTGCAACCAAATAACAAAGAGTCTCTTGTGTCCCCAACACACCCAATACAATGGTAAATTGTGGTGCACTAGTTCGGCGAAGAGAGGGTGATACAAGTGGTATATGGATAGTAGATAAAGGTATTTGTAATCTGAAATTATAAAAACAGCAAGGTAACTAATGATAAAAGTGAGCGTAAACAGTATTGCAATGCGTTGAAACAAGTCCTAGGGTTCATACTTTCACTAGTGCAAGTTCCCTCAACAATACTAACATAATTGGATCACATAACTATCCCTCAACATGCAATAAAGAGTCACTCCAAAGTCACTAATAGCGGAGAACGAACGAAGAGATTATGGTAGGGTACGAAACCACTTCAAAGTTATTCTTTCCAATCAATCCGTTGGGCTATTCCTATAAGTGTCACAAACAGCCCTAGAGTTCGTACTAGAATAACACCTTAAGACACAAATCAACCAAAACCCTAATGTCACCTAGATACTCCAATGTCACCTCAAGTATCCGTGGGTATGATTATACGATATGCATCACACAATCTCAGATTCATCTATTCACCCAGCACATAGGACCTCAAAGAGTGCCCCAAAGTTCTACCGGAGAATCACGATGAAAACGTGTGCCAACCCCTATGCATAGGTTCATGGGAGGAACCCGCAAGTTGATCACCAAAACATACATCAAGTGAATCACGTGGTATCCCATTGTCACCACAGATACGCACAGCAAGACATACATCAAGTGTTCTCAAATCATTAAAGACTCAATCCGATAAGATAACTCCAAAGGGGAAACTAAATTCATTACAAGAGAGTAGAGGGGGAGGAGAAACATAAGATCCAACTATAATAGCAAAGCTCGCGATACATCAAGATCGTATCACCTCAAGAACACGAGAGAGAGAGAGATCAAACACATAGCTACTGGTACATACCCTCAGCCCCGAGGGAGAACTACTCCCTCCTCGTCATGGAGAGCACAGGGATGATGAAGATGGCCACCAGAGAGGGATTGCCCCCTCCGGCAGGGTGCCGGAATGGGTCTAGATTGGTTTTCGGTGGCTACGGAGGCTTCTGGCGGCGGAACTCCCGATCTATTGTGCTCCCGGATGTTTCTAGGGTATATGGAGATATATAGGCGGAAGAAGTACATCAGGGGAGCCACGAGGGGCCCACGACGGTGGAGGGTGCGCCCTAGGGGGGTGGGCGTGCCCCCCTACCTCGTGGCCTCCTCGAAGCTTCCCTTACGTGCATTTCAAGTCTTCTGGGCTTCTTTCCTTCCAAAAATGAGTTCCGTGAAGTTTCAGGTCAATTGGACTCCATTTGATTTTCCTTTTCTTCGAAACCTTAAAATAAGGTAAAAACAGAAACTGGCACTGGGCTCTAGGTTAATAGGTTAGTCCCAAAAATAATATAAAAGTGTATAATAAAGCCCATAAACATCGAAAACAGATAATATAATAGCATGGAACAATCAAAAATTATAGACACGTTGGAGACGTATCAGTCGACATCCATACATAACTGAAAGACGGGAAATAGGATGGGACAGAAAGAGAGAGGAGAGAGAGAGAGAGAGGGGTAGAGTGATGTATGGGTGATGGAGTTGCTTCTCGAAGATGGTGGGAGAGGCCTACTAGAAATACTGAGGGTGGAACTAGAATATTATCAATAAGAGTGGGGATGTGTTTCTGTGTGTGCCTGTGCATGATAGATCTGTCAGGACGCATCCATGGATGATGAAGGGGAACCATGTGTTTGGTAAGCAAACCTAACTAGATCGGTAGATCAATTGTTGTTTGTCGGAGGAAGGGAGAGACATAACTAATGAGGTAGATCGATCGATGCGTGGGGAATAACGAGTTATAAGGACCTAGCTAGCTATATGTATAGCGGGAGATCGGTCGGTGTATGTCCATTTGTTAGAGGAAAATAAGGCCCGGCGAGACGGATAGACAGAGAGAATGGAGCTAGGAGGTGGTGCAAGAGGCCCAGCTACTAGCTATATAGGGGGAGGAGTGTGCGGTTGTGAGATCGTTGAAAAGAGGGGCGAGAGTTTACACGTGTGTGGGACCGTATGAGAGACACGAGGCAAGGACACATAAAGGAGGAGATTGAAGGTGCGTGTGTATGTTGTAGGCAGACATCGCTAGAGAGGTTTATCGATCGGTGTGTGTCGGAAAGGAGTTGTGGAGACTATGGGAGAACGACCTAAAGAAAAAAAATGAATGTGCGCGATGGATAGAATGCCGAGGGAGGGGGAGGGGGAGGAGGGTGTGTGCATGCACGAGAGAAAGTTTGTGGTAGCTACAAAGGTTAGAGGATTGTGTGGGTGTAAGAGACTAACAAAGATCATAATTTGATATGAAAGTGGATTCATATATTTGAATAGGAGATCATAGTGTTTTAAACATATGCATGCATGAATATAGCGGTGATACGCGTGTTGTGGTTTTGCACATGTTATACCATAATGTGATAATGCATGGCGTTTGCAACTCACATCTAAATTCGAACAATCTAAACCATACCATACATCAAACAATCTCACATTTTATTTGAATTTGTGATAATGTGTGGCGTTTGCAGCTTACAACTAAATATCGAACAATCTAAACAATACTATATATCGAACATTCTCACATTTTATTTGAATTTGTGGTAATGTGTGGTGTTTGCAACTCACATCTAAATACTTGTAGGCGTAGGGGCGGGGCACCATACATAATGTGATAAACACATTATACATATGAGACATGGTTTAGATTATGAAGATCTAGCTAGAGCTTGAAATGTACTATGATTGGAAATCAACATAAAGTGGATTCAAAAAATCGAGTTCGAGTTCATATAGTACACATATTTCATATGTAACTTGAGACTAATCATGTGGTGTGCTGTGAAGATAATGCACAAACGATGGTTTAACCTGACAATAATGATGATTGTAGATCTTATTAAAACAGAGAAACGAATTCAAATGCTTTGACTTTACAACAATCATTATTGTAGATCTTATTCAAATAGAGAAATGAATTCAAATTTAGTTCATATTGAAGTGGTAGTATATACGTTTGGAATGCACTAAAACGTTCATTTGAGTAGTAGGTTGCATGCATTATACACGTAGCGAAATATTTTAATTGAACATAACATGAATTCAAAGTTTTGGATGACATTTGTAGTGCGAATTGATTTGGTACAGTACATGTTAGGCTTGTCCGGAAATTTCAACCCGCGCCTTGTTAGCCCGAAATATTTAAGATATATCTTTGTCTCGTTGTGCTCCGACAACACCCTCCATCTCAACCCGCGCCTTGCTATTCCAAAATTACAACGCGCGTGAAAACTCCCACCTCTTGTGAAATCCCGACACACGAAATACCCGTGATACCCCTAAACCGAAAGAACCGCCTCAAATCGGTGGGGGTACTTTTGTAACTTACCCCACATTTCGGACAAGCGCGTCCCTAAGCCATGGTTCCCCACTCCCATCCCATCCGTCCACCCATTCGTACACCGAGGCCGGGAAAACCCGTGAAGCCCCACACCCTCCTCCGTCCGCCACCCAGCCGGGGCCTCTTCCCCGACGATGTTGTCCACAGCAACACCTCGACGTCCATCATCCACCATACCGGATGAGGATCCGTCGTCGATCTGGTCATCCCGCCAGTTCAGCCACCCCGTCCTCCACCTCCAAGGAGCCGCCCCGACGTTCTCCTCATCTTTCGCGCCACCTCCATTCCCACACCGCCGTCTTCCTGCACCACCGGAAGAGCATCATCATCACCGTTTCCTCGGATGAAGTTGTGGCCTAATCGGCGCCACCAAAGAGGTTGTACACTAATCACCGCATTTTCTTCTTGATTCGATCTCACAGTGCTGCCGGCGCTCGGTCCCGAGCTGACACGGCGTGGCTCCATCCACGGCGGAGTCACCGGCCACTTCCTCCACGGCGTCGCTCCCTTAGCGGCGATGTCCACATCAGTAGGAGTTGTTGCTGCTTTAGCTCTCGCTCGCGCTACTGCTCTGCTCTTGCTCTCGGTCCCCTGCCTTGTCTGCTCTTGCTCTTGCTCCTGCTCACGCTGCTGCTCTCGCCCTTGCTCTTGCTTGCGATGCTGCTCCGATTTAGCTACACTTCAGTCGACTGAATCGACTTTTGGGTCAGTCGATTTTCAGGGGGTGGGGGGACTCGCCAGAGTTAACAAAGAGCCAGCAGCAGCGGGGAGGGGGGCTCGACGGAGAGGTACCTCACTATCTATCTTAGGGTTCAGGGTGGGGGCGGTGGTCGCCTGCGGTGGTGGGGCGGTGGTCGCCGGCGGTTGTGGGGTGGTGGCGTGGGGATCGCCGGAGAAAAAGCTTGGCACGGGGGGGGCTAGAGGGATGGCCGGGGCGGCGGCGGACCGAAGGTGGGGAGTGTTTTCGGGGCGGGCGGGGCGGCGCACCGCTGGCCGCGGCGACGGGGGCGGCTGTTTGGCCGATGGTCGCTGGCGGCTCATGGAGGTGGAGGTTGAAGACGAACTGCAGGCCCTTGATTTCGTATCCAACGGCTACAAAATCGACTGACCAGAGATGAAAAAGTCAGTCGACTGACATGTAGCCTCACCTCTAGTGCGTTCAGTTTTGACAGTAAAATTCAGTTTCGACGGTTAAGTTCGGTTTCGACAGTTAAATTCAGTTTCGACAGTTAAGTTCAGAGATGAGTGGCTGATGTATTTTACATCTAGAACTTTGTGGTTATTTATTTTACGTCATCTATTGTAGATGCTATTAGAATTCCACTCAGGTTAACGTTGTCTCTCTTGTCCTGCTTCAGCTTCGGCGTCGTACAACTCACCAGAGCAGCTTCAACGACGAAACCCTCCATCACAGCGGAGCAGTACCTCGGGCTCCATCTCCAGACGCCTAAGATATTCTTCCCCTCCTCCGATAGTCAAGTCAGCCAGAGCATCCTCACCGGCCAACCCAATCATGCTGAGATCGACATGGCTTCGCCAAAGAGGTTGTACACTTGTTGCATCTCTTTTTTACTCTGCATGTTATATATATTGTCCACTGAGCACACGGAGTAACGGGAAATACAATTATTTTATCCTACTATATGACAAGCAGTGAGGTACCAGGCAACTTAGCTATCCATGATGGACTCTCTTGAACGCCATAATTATTTATCTCTGCGCGTTTGAGCTGTGCATTTGTCGATGGCCCTAGGAGCTGAGCTAGTAGGGCAGTGGCCTGGGTCCAAAATAATAGAAGTAGCACAAAAACATTTTTTTAGTGTAGGATTTTCCTTGCTCAAGCCTGCCTACTAGAATCTCCAGTGCTTGAAAGGAAAAGTGGATGAAAACATAGTAATTGGAAAGTTTCCTATGGTACTACTTTTCATGAATTTGGTGCAAAGGAATGGAGCAAAGGAAAACTGTAGGATTTGTTCCTTTAGTGTCTCCTTGAAAGAAAAACCATAGGAATTCTAATTTCCACTTGTCCTACTTTTCAAATTCCTATTCATGAAGCACAAGACTAAGAGATAGTAGCATAATAGCATTATAACCGTACATTTTCTTGTGGTTTGACTTAATCTCACCATGCTTCTTTGCATCATGTGTTCTTCCAATTCTTGTGAAGCAAACACCCAGATTGGCAGAAATCCTGTGTTTTTAAATTCTCTGTTTTGCACGTGCATTCCTATCCTATTCCTGTCTATTTCCTATCCCTGCATTGTTAGAATACTCAAATTCAAACAAGCCCTTACACAATTACTTCTGTTACAGATATGTGTCAAAGAAAACCTTGTGTGGTATGTCCTGCTCCTGTGGTGTTGTGTTCCACCCCAGCTCAGCTGCTCCAATAATGGAAGGGTTCACCACAGCAGGGATCCGCTCTCCAGACTGTCTTTCGCCGCCTCAGATCTTCTTCCCCACCGCCGTCAGCCACGACAACTGCATTACCATCATCAACTGAGCAGATGACCTTGAGGACTACATGGGTCCGCAAGAGAGGTCGCACTCTTCCGTGTCTGCTTACGTTATGCATCGCTTAATATGATGACATGCTACTTTATCGTCGTGTTCACCTACTAGACTCCGAGTCAGGTCCAAACTTATGTTGAAACTTGAGTTTTAAAATGGTTGTGGGGTACATATTGGGGCAGAAATCAGTACTATATGTCTACTATCTGGTTAATCTCGGGTGTCCACTATGAGTTTCATGTTGGGTGCAAACAAACATTAAAGGAGCCATTATCTGTATTTTTTAACTAAAGCTATTATCTACCTGCTATCATTGGTTTTGGGTCTATCATTGCTTACTGTATACATCAAAGATGTAATCTGCTTAGTTTAGACATGCTTTGTGTCAATGCCATCCGTTTAGTTTCTTTATCGTATATGTGAATCATGCAATGCCATCTTGTTTAGCTAGGCATCATGTATGTGAATTTTGCAATGCCACCCTGGTTAGCCAGTCATCTTATATGTGAATTATATCATGACATCATTTTTCTATTACGTGTTAAATTTGTCAACAATTTTAGTACATTAAATTACTCTTCCTGTGCATCAGCCATTCGACACGGTCATGGAAAAATCTGGAGTGGAAACAAGGTCTTCAGAGCAGACAATGCTATCTGACGAAGCGCATGTCTTGCTAGTTACAGATAGCTCCTCAGAGGAGGATTCAGAGACAGATGACCAGTCCTATCCCCCCCCCCCGAGGTGCATGTTCTAACTTGGCAGGGTTGTGTTGCTCATATCATGCGTATGGTATCTTGCATTGCTATGTCATTTGCTTAGTTTAGACATGCTTTGTGTGAATGCCACCTGTTTAGTGTCTAATTACCATATATGTGAATTATGCAATGCCATCTTGTTGCAAGACATTATATATGTGAATTATGCATGCTATCTTGTTGCAAGGCATTATATATGTGAATTATGCATGCTATCTTATTGCAAGGCATTATATATGTGAATTATGCAATGCTATGCTGTTTAGCCAAGCGTCATATATGTGAATTATATCATGCCATCCTTTTTGTATTTCTCATTGCTTTTGTCGACAATGTTTGTATATTCAACAGCTCTTCCTGTGCATCAGCCATTTGAATTGGTGATGGAGAAATCTAGAGTCAAAACAAGGTCTTCAAAGCAGACAATGCTACCTGCTGAAGCAGATATCTTGCTGGTTACAGATAGCTCTTCAGAGGAGGATTAAGAGGCATATGACCAGTCCTATTATCCCCCTGAGGTGTATGCTTAAACTTGGCAGGGTTATATTACTCATATCATGCATATGTTGTATCGCAATGCTTAGTTTTTACATCATATACACGATATTGAATGCCATCTCCTTAGTAGACACATCATATATGTGATTGCCCTCTGCTCACTTCCTTACTATATAAATCATATATTTGAATTATATCATGCCATGATGTTTACATAGACAGCATGTATCTGAATTATGGCATGCCAACCCATTTTCTAAAGACATAATATAGTTATATCATCTCATCATGTTTACATAGTCATCATATTTTGAATTATGTCATTCTATCCGTGAATTATATCATGCCATCATGTTTCCATCGACGGCATGTTTGTGATTTATGGCATGCCAACCACTATAATAGACACATCGTATAGTTATATCATGTCATCCTGTTTACATAGTCATCATATTTTGAAGTATGTCATTCTATCCTGTGTAGTTAGCCACCATACATGTGAAATTGCATCATGCTATCCTGTTTAATTAGCCATCATATATGTGAAAGTATGTCCTGCTATTCTGTTTGGTTAGACAACATAAATGTGAATTATTTCCTGCCCTGTTTTCTTCCCTACTATCCATTGCACCTGTCTATCTTACAATGTCTATACATTCAATTACTTTTCTTGTTTATCAACCATTTCAATTGGAGGGGGTGATGGCAGTATCTGTGGGAGTAAAAACACGGTCTTCAGAAAAGATCGTGCTACCTATCGATGGAGATAGAACCACGGTTGTACTTGCCCAAGAACTAGCCCCACCACACATAACCCAGACTCACGCAAATTGTACCCCTACCCAGTTGGACAGAGAACCAGCTACACCCCTTCTAACCCCAACCCCAGCAGATAGTAACCCAGTTCCCGTTGACACAGCACCGTCTCCACCACATAGCACCCAAACACGAGCAGTTAGTAAGGCAACTGCAGTGCCCAAAGCACAAGGACCACCACTCCGAACCCCAAGTCAATGCTTAAAGCAGAAGAAGAATTGTTCTCAGGTCAGGTTCCGTAGCTATGGTTCATACTACTTTGCTCTTGCATCACTTTATTTACTCATACCAACTAATTTCAAATTTGAAGGATGCAATTGAAACTCCAATGGTGCAACAGGTATGTTTTAAACCTCTATCTTTAACGTGTTTGCTGTTGTAACTTGCTCTATGTTGATTTCAGTTTCAATTGAATAAACAGTTATGTTCTCATGCCATGCACATTACAAGTGTTGTTATTGCTGTGTAGTTTCCCACACTTATATTTTGTCTATGCTGCTTTGTCGAACTGTATCTATCTTGATTTGGCAACATAAACTAGAATGATATAGACCATACAGTGACCATACTACATAGATATATGTTTGTTTCATGTTGTTATTCTATCCACCTTACTACTGAACTGGTTTACCAAAATGAGTTTCATATACTACATTGTAAACTGATACGTCTTCAACGCATCTATAATTTTTTATTGTTCCATGCTATTATATTATCTGTTTTGGATATTTATGGGCTCTATTATGCACTCTTATATTATTTTTGGGACTAACCTATTAACCCAGAGCCCAGTGCCAGTTTTTGTTTCCTCCCTTGTTTCAGTGTTTCGTAGAAAAGGAATATCAAACGGAGTCCAAACGGAATGAAACCTTCGGGAGCATGATTTTTGCAATGAACGTGATCCAGGAGACTTGGAGTTGAAGTCAAGGAAGCTTCAAGGTGGCCACGAGGCAGGGAGGCGCGCCTGCCCCCCTGGGCGCGCCCCCACCCTCGTGGCTCCCCTGACCGACTTCTTTCGCCTATATATATCCATATACCCTAAAAACATTGGGGAGAAGAATAGATCGGGAGTTCCGCCGCCAGAAGCCTTCGTCGCCATCGAAAACCAATCTAGACCTGTTCCGGCACCCTGGCGGAGGGGGGAATCCCTCTCCGATGGCCATCTTCATCATCCCGGCGCTCTCCATGACGAGGATGGAGTAGTTCACCCTCGGAGCTGAGGGTATGTACCAGTAGCTATGTGTTTGATCTCTCTCTCTCTCTCGTGTTCTTGAGTGGAACGATCTTGATGTATCGCGAGCTTTGCTATTATATTTGGATATTCTGATGTTTCTCCCCCTCTACTCTCTTGTAATGGATTGAGTTTTCCCTTTGAAGTTAGCTTATCGGATTGAGTCTTTAATGATTTGAGAACACTTGATGTATGTCTTGCATGTGCTTATCTGTGGTGCCAATGGGATATCATGTGTTCCACTTGATGTATGTTTTGGTGATCAACTTGCGAGTTCCGTGACCTCGTGAACTTATGCATAGGGGTTGGCACACGTTTTCGTATTGACTCTCCGGTAGAAACTTTGGGGCACTCTTTGAAGTTCTTTGTGTTGGTTGAATAGATGAATTTGAGATTGTGTGATGCATATCCTATAATCATACCCACGGATACTTGAGGTGACATTGGAGTATCTAGGTGACATTAGGGTTTTGGTCGATTTGTATCTTAAGGTGTTATTCAAGTACGAACTCTATGATAGATCGAACGGAAAGAATAGCTTCATGTTATTTTACTATGGACTCTTGAATAGATCGATCAGAAAGGATAACTTTGAGGTGGTTTTGTACCCTACCATAATCTCTTCGTTTGTTCTCCGCTATTAGTGACTTTGGAGTGACTCTTTGTTGCGTGTTGAGGGATAGTTATATGATCCAATTATGTTATTATTGTTGAGAGAACTTGCACTAGTGAAAGTATGAACCCTAGGCCTTGTTTCAACGCATTGCAATACCATTTTAGCTCACTTTTATCATTAGTTACCTTGCTTTTCTATATTTTCAGATTACAAAAACCTATATCTACCATCCATATTGCATTTGTATCACCATCTCTTCGCCGAACTAGTGCACCTATACAATTTACCATTGTATTGGGTGTGTTGGGGACACAAGAGACTCTTTGTTATTTGGTTGCAGGGTTGTTTGAGAGAGATCATATTCATCATACACCTCCCACGGATTGATAAACCTTAGGTCATCCACTTGAGGGAAATTTGCTGCTGTCCTACAAACCTCTGCACTTGGAGGCCCAACAACGTCTACAAGAAGAAGGTTGTGTAGTAGACATCAAGCTCTTTTCTGGCGCCGTTGCCAGGGAGGTGAGTGCTGAAGGTATATCTTTAGATCTTGCAATCGAATCTTTTATTTTCTTGTTTTATCACTAGTTTAGTTTATAAAAGAAAACTACAAAAAATGGAATTGAGTTTGCCTCATATGCTTCATCTTTTTAATATCTTTCGTGAGAATGATTGAAAGGAAAATTGTGCTCAAGTGCTAGAAGAAGAAGTCTATAGAATGTTTGGCACTAAATCTTTGAATGATGAGCATGATTGCAATGTTATTAGTATGAATTCTTTGAATATCCATAGTACTAATGATGATTGCACTAGTTATGATGAAAATATCTCTTATAAGCATGTCAATTTTTGTGGAGTGCATAGAGTTTGCAAGTACATACCAAACAGGGAAGATAGATTTTGCAAGAGGCATAAGTATTTGGAAACTAAATGCTTGCAAGAGAGGCTAGATGTTAGTGCTAAAAATTTAAAATATCTTAGCCATACTTGTGAACTTTGCAATGAACATGGTCATTTAAATATCAAATGCAAATTGTTTCATGATCGAATCGTGTCCAAAAATTGTCATGACTTGATTTCCCTTGCACATCATAATGAACTTAGTTTGGTTTTGGGTTATGAAGGAATGAAATGTCAAACTAAGCATATTCCAGAATATAACCTTGAGAAATTCCTCGATATTGTTCTAGAAGAAATTTATATGTATTGTGCGGTGAATTGCATTGAAAATCCTTATATTGCCAATTACATAAAGAAAAGAAAACAAATAGAAGATGAAGAGAGTACTAACGAAAGGGAAGAGACTTCCCAATATTCTCCTATTATTTCTTATGATGAATCAGGTAACCAGGAGGAGCCTTCTATTCAACCAATCTCATTAATAAGGAGCTCCAAAAAGAGGATTGAACCCACACATGATGTGAAGAAGAAAAAGAAAATATGGAGAAGTAAAGGTAGAAAGGTATCTCTCCCAAATGATGTTGCTCCTATTTCTCATTGTGATGATGATAATTGCTATAATATTGGTGCTATCCATACTATTAATGATGAGAGTGATTATGCTTATGATATGAAAAGGCCCAAGCTTGGGGATGCTATGTTTGATGAAGATGATGTTTTTGAGATTATATTTGTTGCAATTAATGTTTGTCCCAAGCTTGGGTATGTTACGTTTAATGAAGATGTTATTTTTCGTCTCCCAAGTTTTGATATGCAAATTTATAATGATGATAGCTGATACATCTCCAGCGTATCTATAATTTTTGATTGTTCCATGCTATTATATTATCAACCTTGGATGTTTTATATGCATTTATATGCTATTTTATATGATTTTTGGGACTAACCTATTAACCTAGAGTCTAGTGCTAGTTTTTGTTTTTTCCTTGTTTTAGAGTATCGCAGGAAAGGAAAATCAAACGGAGTCCAATTGACATAAAACTTCACGGAACTTATTTTTAAAACGGAAGCAATCCAGAAGACTTGGAGTAGACGCCAGGGAAGCTTCGAGGGAGGCACAAGGCAGGAAGGCGCGCCCTACCCTCCTGGGCGCGCCCCCACCCTCGTGGGCCCCTCGTGGCTCCCCTGACCGACTTATTTCGCCTATATATGTCCATATACCCTAAAAACATCAGGGAACAGAATAGATCGGGAGTTCCGCCACCAGAAGCCTCTGTAGCCACCGAAAACCAATCTAGACCCGTTCCAGCACCCTACCGGAGGGGGGAATCCCTCTTCGGTGGACATCTTCATCATCCTGGTGCTCTCCATGACGAGGAGGGAGCAGTTCTCCCTCGGGGCTGAGGGTATGTACCAGTAGCTATGTGTTTGATCTCTCTCTCTCTGTCTCGTGTTCTTGAGTTGGCACGATCTTGTTGTATCGCGAGCTTTGCTATTATAGTTGGTTCTTACGATGTTTCTCCCCCTCTACTCTCTTGTGATGAATTGAGTTTTCCCTTTGAAGTTATCTTATCGTATTGAGTTTTAAGGATTTGAGAAGATTTGATGTATGTCTTGCATGTGCTTATCTGTGGTGACAATGGGATATCACGTGATCCACTTGATGTATGTTTTGGTGATCAACTTACGAGTTCCGTGACCTCGTGAACTTATGCATAGGGGTTGGCACACGTTTTCGTCTTGACTCTCCGGTAGAAACTTTGGGGCACTCTTTGAAGTTCTTTGTGTTGGTTGAATAGATGAATCTAAGATTGTGTGATGCATATCGTACAATCATACCCACAGATATTTGAGGTGACATTGGAGTATCTAGGTGACATTAGGGTTTTGGTTGATTTGTGTCTTAAGGTGTTATTCTAGTACGAACTCTATGATAGATTGAATGGAAAGAATAGCTTCGCGTTATTTTACTATGGACTCTTGAATAGATCGATCAGAAAGGATAACTTTGAGGTGGTTTCATACCCTACCATAATCTCTTCGTTTGTTCTCTGCTATTAGTGACTTTGGAGTGACTCTTTTTTGCATGTTTAGAGATAGTTATATGATCCAATTATGTTATTATTGTTGAGAGAACTTGCACTAGTGAAAGTATGAACCCTAGGCCTTGTTTCAACGCATTGCAATACCGTTTGTGCTCACTTTTACCATTAGTTACCTTCCTGTTTTTACATTTTCAGATTACAAAAACCTATATCTATCATCCATATTGCACTTGTATCACCATCTCTTCGCCGAACTAGTGTACCTATACAATTTACCATTGTATTGGGTGTGTTGGGGACACAAGAGACTCTTTGTTAATTGGTTGCAGGGTTTTTTGAGAGAGACCATCTTCATCCTACGCCTCCCATGGATTTATAAACCTTTGGTCATCCACTTGAGGGAAATTTGCTACTGTCCTACAAACCTCTGCACTTGGAGGCCCAACAACGTCTACAAGAAGAAGGTCGTGTAGTGGACATCAAGATCTTTTCTGGCGCCGTTGCTGGGGAGGTTAGCGCTTGAAGGTATATCTTTAGATCTTGCAATCGAATCTTTTTGTTTCTTATTTTAGCACTAGTTTAGTTTATAAAAGAAAACTACAAAAAGAAATGGAATTGAATTTGCCTCATACGCTTCATGTTTTTAATATCTTTCGTGAGAATGATGGAAAGGAAAATTGTGATCAAGTGCTAGAAGAAGAAGTCTATAAAATGTTTGGCACTAAATCTTTGAATGATGAGCATGATTGCAATGTTATTAGTATGAACTCTTTGAATATCCATTGTACTAATGATGATTGCACTAGT
Organism: Triticum urartu; assembly: GCF_056163025.1. NCBI lineage: Eukaryota > Viridiplantae > Streptophyta > Magnoliopsida > Poales > Poaceae > Triticum > Triticum urartu. The sequence continues at coordinate 420,802,612 of NC_141877.1, read as the reverse complement.
CATGATGAAAATATCTCTTATAAGCATATCGATTTTTGTGGAGTGCATAGAGTTTGCAAGTACATACCAAATAGGGATGATATATTCTGCAAGAGGCATAAGTATTTGGAAACTAAATGGTTGCAAGAAAGGCTAGATGTTTGTGTTGAAAATTTAAACTTTCTTAGCCGTACTTGTGAACTTTGCAATGAACGTGATCATTTCAGTACCCAATGCAAATTGTTTCATGATCGCATCGTGTCCAAAAATTGTGATGACTTGATTTCCCTTGCACATCATAATGAACTTAGTTTGCTCTTGGTTATGAAGAAATGAAACGTATAACTAAGATTATTCCAGAATTTACCCTTGAAAGAGTTCTTGATTTTGATCTAGAGGAAATTTATATGTATTGTGCGGTGAATTGCATTGAAAACCCTTATATTGCCAATTACATAAAGAAAAGGAAACAAATAGAAGCTGAAGAGAATACTAATGAAAGGGAAGAAACTTCCCAATATCCTCCTATTATTTCTTATGATGAATTAGGTAACGAGGAGGAGCCTTCTATTCAACCAATCTCATCAATAAGGAGCTCCAAAAAGAGGGTTAAACCCACACATGATGTGAAGAAGAAAAGGAAAAGACAGAGAAGAAAAGGTAAAAAGGTATCCCTCTCAAATGATGTTGCTCCTATTACTCATTGTGATAATGATATTTGCTATACTATCGGTGCTATCCATACTATTAATGATGAGAGTGATTATGCTTATAATATGAAAAGGCCCAAGCTTGGGGATGCTATGTTTGATGAAGATGATATTTTTGAGAATATATTTGCTGCAATTAATGTTTTTTCCCAAGCTTGGGGATGCTACGTTTAATGAAGATAATATTTTTAGTCTCTGAAGTTTTGATATGCAAATTTATAATGATGATAGCATGCCTCCTACTTATGATGATTATATTGATGAAAGTGGGTTTGGAAGAGTGTCAACTTTAGGAAGTAATGATCCCACTATTTTGGAGGATGTTGAATCTTAATATGAAAATTATGAATGTGGATTTGGAGAGGTCATGACTTTATTTAGTGATGATTCCACTATCTTGGAAGAGGTTTCAATCGATTATGATGAGAACAAAGTTGCTACTTATGATAATTATTGTGATGTTACATATGATATAAAAAGGAGTGATGATTATATTTACAAAACTTGTCATGATTATGATTACCCCTTTTCTGAACATTACTCTTTTAATGTGGAAACAATTTATAGTATTCGTGTTTCTTATGATACTCCCACTATTCTGAATGAGAAGAATTTTGCTTATGTGGGGAGTAGTAAATTTTCTATGCTTGTAGATCATGAAAGCAATGCTTTATATGATGGTTATATTGCTGAATTCATTCATGATGCTACTGAAAATTATTATGCGGGAGGAATATATGCTCGTAGGAATTGCAATAATATCAAGTTTCCTCTCTAAGTGCTTAAAATCTTGAAGTTATGCTTGTTTTGCCTTCCTATGCTAGTTGATTATGGTTCCCACAACTTGTTTGCTCACAAAATCCCTATGCATAGGGAGTGGGTTAGACTTAAATGTGCTAGACATATTCTTCATGATGCTCTCTTTATGTTACAATTCTTATCTTTTATGTGAGCATCGTTGAAAGCATCATGCCTAGCTAGGGGCGTTAAACGATAGCGCTTGTTGGGAGGCAACCCAATTTTATTTTTGCTCCTTGCCTTTTGTTCCTGTTTAGTAATAAATTAATCATCTATCCTTTGTTATGATTGTGTTTTTTATGTTTTAATTAGTGTTTGTCCCAAGTAAAGCCTTTAGGATCTTCTTGGGTGATTGTTATTTGATCTTGTTGTAAAAAACAGAAAGTATGCGCTCACGAGAATAATTTTCATTTTTTACCAAAGAGCGATAAATAACTGATACGTCTCCAACGTATCTATAATTTTTGATTGTTCCATGCTATTATATTATCTGTTTTGGATGTTTATGGGCTTTATCAAACACTTTTATATTATTTTTGGGACCAACCTATTAACCCAGAGCCCAGTGCCAGTTTCTGTTTTTACCTTGTTTTAGAATAACGCAGAAAAGGAAAACCAAACGGAGTCCTATTGACCTGAAACTTCACAGAACTTATTTTTGGATCAGAAGAAGCCCAGAAAACTTGGAGTGCACGTCGGGGGATCTACGAGGAAGCCACGAGGCAGGGGGGCTCGCCCACCCTGGAAGCGCCCCCACCCTCGTGGGCCCCTCGTGGCCCCCCTGATGCACTTCTTCCTCCTATATATCTCCATATACCCTAAAAACATCCGGGAGCACAATAGATCGGGAGTTCCGTCGCCAGAAGCCTCCGTAGCCACCGAAAGCCAATCTAGACCCGTTCCGGCACCCTGCTGAAGGAGGAATCCCTCTCCGGTGGCCATCTTCATCATCCCGGTGCTCTCCATTATGAGGAGGGAGTAGTTCTCCCTCGGGGCTGAGGGTATGTACCAGTAGCTATGTGTTTGATCTCTCTCTCTCTCTCGTGTTCTTGAGGTGGTATGATCTTGATGTATCGCGAGCTTTGCTATTATAGTTGGATCTTATGATGTTTTCTCCCCCTCTACTCTCTTGTAATGGATTGAGTTTTCCCTTTGAAGTTATCTTATCGGATTGAGTCTTTAAAGATTTGAGAACACTTGATGTATGTCTTACCATGCTTATCTGTGGTGACAATGGGATACCACGTGATTCATTTGATGTATGTTTTGGTGATCAACTTGCGGGTTCTGCCCATGAACCTATGCATAGGGGTTGGCACATGTTTTCGTCGTGATTCTCTGGTAGAAACTTTGGGGCACTCTTGGAGATTCTATGTGTTGGTTGAATAGATGAATCTGAGATTGTGTGATGCATATCGTATAATCATACACACGGATACTTGAGGTGACATTGGAGTATCTAGGTGACATTAGGGTTTTGGTTGATTTGTGTCTTAAGGTGTTATTCTAGTACGAACTCTAGGGCTATTTGTGACACTTATAGGAATAGCCCAACGGATTGATTGGAAAGAATAACTTTGAGGTGGTTTCGTACCCTACCATAATCTCTTCGTTTGTTCTCCGCTATTAGTGACTTTGGAGTGACTCTTTGTTGCATGTTGAGGGATAGTTATGTGATCCAATTATGTTATTATTGTTGAGAGAACTTGCACTAGTGAAAGTATGAACCCTAGGCCTTGTTTCCTAGCATTGCAATACCGTTTGTGCTCATTTTTATCATTTGCTACCTTGCTGTTTTTATATTTTCAGATTACAAATACCCATATCTACTATCCATATACCACTTGTATCACCATCTCTTCGCCGAACTAGTGCACCTATACAATATACCATTGTATTGGGTGTGTTGGGGACACAAGAGACTCTTTGTTATTTGGTTGCAGGGTTGCTTGAGAGAGACCATCTTCATCCTATGCCTCCTATGGATTGATAAACCTTAGGTCATCCACTTGAGGGAAATTTGCTACTGTCCTACAAACCTCTGCACTTGGAGGCCCAACAACGTCTACAAGAAGAAGGTTGTGTAGTAGACATCAAGCTCTTTTCTGGCACCGTTGCCGGGGAGGTGAGTTCTTGAAGGTATATCTTTAGCTCCTACAATCGAGTCTTTTAGTTTCTTGTTTTATCACTAGTTGAGTTTATAAACGAAAATTACAAAAAATGGAATTAAGTTTGCCTCATACGCTTTATATTTTTAATATCTATCGTGAGAATAAGGATTCCGATAATTGTGCTCAAGTGCTAGAAGAAGAATGCATTAAAATATTTGGCACTAAATCTTTGAATGATGAGCATGATTGCAATGTTGTTAGTATGAAATCCTTGAATATCCATGATGCTAATGATATGCAAAGCCACAAGCTTGGGTAAGCTATTTTTGATGAAGATGATATTTTTTGTCCCCCAAGTTTTGATGAGCAAATTTATTATGATGAAAGAATGCCTCCTATTTATGATGATTATATTGATGAAAGTGGATTTGGAGAGGTCATGACTTTATTTTGTGATGAATCCACTACTCCGAAAGAGGTTCCAATTGATACGAGAACAAAGTTGCTATCTATGATGATTATTGTGATGACTTGTATGATATTAAGAATAATGATAACCATGAAACTTGTCATCATGATTTTAGTTTTCAATTGGATTATGCCTCACATGATAGTTATTTTGTTGAGTTTGCTCCCACTACTATTCATGAGAAGAATTCTGCTTATGTGGAGAGTAATAAAAATTCTATGCTTGTAGATCATGAAAAGAATGCTTTGTGTGATAGTTATATTGTTGAATTAATTCATGATGCTACTGAAAATTATTATGAGGGAGGAATATATGCTTGTAGTAATTGCAATAATATCAAGTTTCCTTGCTATGTGCTTAAATTTTTGAAGTTATGCTTGTTTTACCTTCCTATGCAAGTTGATTCTTGTTCCCACAAGTTGTTTGCTCACAAAATCCCTATGCATAGGAAGTGGGTTAGGCTTAAATGTGATAGTAATATTCTTCACGATGCTCTCTTTATGTTTCAATTCTTATCTTTTATGTGAGCATCATTGAAATCATCATGCCTAGCTAGGGGCGTTAAACGATAGCGCTTGTTGGGAGGCAACCCAATTTTATTTTTATTCCTTGCTTTTTGCTCCTGTTTATTAATAAATAATTTATCTATCCTCTATTTTTGTTGTGTTTTTTGTGTTTAATTAGTGTTTGTGCCAAGTATAACCATTGGGAAGACTTGGGGAAAGTCTTGTTAAACTTGCTGTAAAAAACAGAAACTTTAGCGCTCACAAGAACTGCTGCCATTTTTATTTGGAAAGTGATATTTAGTTAATTATTTTTCTAGATGATTAATAGATAAATTACTCATGTCCAGAAATTTATTTGATAATTTTATGAGTTCCAGAAGTATACGTTTGATACAGATTACTACAGACTATTCTGTTTTTGACAGATTCTGTTTTCATCGTGTTGTTTACTTATTTTGATGAATCTATGAGTGGTATCGGAGGGTATGAACCATAGAGAAGTTGGAATACATTAGATATTACACCAATACGAATTTAGAATGAGTTCATTACAGTACCTTATGATGGTGATTTTCTTTCTTATACTAACAGAGTTTACGAGTTTTCTATTAAGTTTTGTGTTGTGAAGTTTTCAAGTTTTGGGTAAAGATTCGATGGACTATGGAATAAGGAGTGGCAAGAGCCTAATCTTGGGGATTCCCAAGGCACCCCAAGGTAATATTCAAGGATTGCCAAGAGCTTAAGCTTGGGGATGCCCCAGAAGGCATCCCTCTTTCGTCTTCGTTCATCGGTAAATTTACTTGGAGCTATATTTTTATTTACCACATGATATGTGTTTTGCTTGGAGCGTCGTTTTATTTTATTTAGTTTTACTTGCTGTTTGAATAAAATATCAAGATCTGAAATTCTTAAATGTTAGAGAGTCTTCACATAGTTGCATAATTATTCGACTACTCATTGATCTTCACTTATATCTTTCGGAATAGTTTGTTGTTGCTCTAGCGCTTCACTTATATATTTTTAGAGCACGGTGGTTGTCGGTGTCAAAACCGGCGGATCTCGGGTAGGGGGTCCCGTACTGTGCGTCTAGACCGGATGGTAACAGGAGGCAAGGGACACGAAGTTTTACCCAGGTTCAGGCCCTCTTGATGGAGGTAAAACCCTGCGTCCTGCTTGATTAATATTGATGATATGGGTAGTACAAGAGTAGATCTACCACGAGATCGAAGAGGCTAAACCCTAGAAGCTAGCCTATGGTATGATTGTTGTTCTCTATGTTGTCCTACGGACTAAAACCCTCCGGTTTATATAGACACCGGAGAGGGTTAGGGTTACACAAAGTCGGTTACAATGGTAGGAGATCCACATATCCGTATCGCCAAGCTTGCCTTCCACGCCAAGGAAAGTCCCTTCCGGACACGGGACGAAGTCTTCAATCTTGTATCTTCATAGTCCAGGAGTCCGGCTGAAGGTATAGTTCGGCTATCCAAACACCCCCTAATCTAGGACTCCCTTAGTAGCCCCCGAACCAGGCTTCAATGACGATGAGTCCAGCGCGCAGATTTTCTTCGGCATTGCAAGGTGGGTTCTCCTCCAAATTCCATGTACCTATTGAATAAAGTCCGGTTTCTTGTAAATGTTGCACTCCTTGGCTTCTACGCCCAATAATGGCCGTCTCCCACGTGTCAAACGAATATGAAAAGTCTGAGTGTTTTTACATCCACACCCCTAGCCGCGTAAATGAGCCGCCCATTTAAGGGGACGAGGATTTAGATCCAAACCACACCTTCTACCCTTCGCGAGTGTTCATCAGAGCGCATCCGACAAAGGTCCATTCTACCATGGCTAGCCGTCGCAACTCCTCATTTTGCCCTTCCAGCCCTTAGCCTGGATATTGGGAGAGATGCTCCATCCCGCATAGCGAGCTAGTGACGCTCCAGACCAAGGGATTTCTCCACCCAGCCTATATGGTCCCGTTTCGAGCCGGTCTTGCCATCTATAATGGTGGAGAGCAAGCGGAGAGTGCCCCTAATCCCTCCAAAGGAGAGCGGGTATGCCTTGTCCCTTATTTAATAAGAGGGCTCGGATTTCTAATCCATCCGTTTCTCCGGGGGCTCCTAGAATTCTATGGCCTCCAGCTACACAATCTTACGCCTGCCTCCGTATTGCATATCGCGGGCTTCGTAGCCCTCTGCGAGCTGTTTTTGGGTGTTGAGGCTCATTTCGGGCTGTGGAAAGAGCTATTCTGCCTTGTGCCCCGTTCTCAGAAGGGGTCAATATATCAAGTGAGCGGAGCCGAAGTGTGGCGCATCGCCGGGGCCGGCTATCTATCCGGAACCCCAAAGAAGGCGTCCGAGGACTGGCCTTCGGAATGGTTTTACATAGAGGACGTCCCGCTGCCGGATCCTGTCCGGATCGGCCTCCCTGAGTTCGACAGTGCTCCACTAAAGAAGCGCCTAAGTTGGCGTCCACGGAGCCCTCATAGGGAAAGTGACAAGGACGTTCTTTACCTGATGGGCCGGATAAGATTGTTAGCTCATTCTGTACTGACCATGATCGGGGTCATGGCCGCATGCATCATGCGAGGGGTGCAGCCGCTACAGTATAGATGCCACCCCATGTGGGACTTCAACGGGGAGGACGACGCCACCCGCTACGGCCGTAAGGGGCCGGATTCGGCTGCGGCTCTAACAAAGACCTTGTCCGCTTTGTACAAGGGAGAAGAGGAGGAATTTCTCCGCGTCGACCCACAGGTTGGATTTTCTATGTACAATCCCCCAAGCTGGGTAAGTGGTCACATTTACTTGCCCATCCGTTTTATATTCCCATTGTTAAATATTCAGTCTAACGACTTCAACCTAGGAACTGCGCCAGGATGTTAAAGAAATAAACAGCCCTCCTCCACAACCCGAGGACCCAGGACGGTCCCTCGACCCAGCCTCTCAAGAGGATCCGGACTTATCTGTGGAGCTGATTGATGGAGTGTTCCATCAATTGAGCAAGGACAACGCCTTGGTGGCCATTACGGCCGATTACCAAGGGCTAATCCCGGCCTCCCAGGTAACTGAGATCAAAGTCCCAGTACCCCGAATAGGGGTCCGCCCTCTCCTGTTTTCAGTTTCCTGATTACAACCGAGCTTTGCAGGGGAGGTTTCTGAGACGGGAGGCCGAACCTGCGGCGACAAGCCAACGAGGGGCCGCAGGGCCCCGTGGGCAGAAAAGAGGTGCGGTCCGGACCGAGGCGTCAGCGCAAAGGTATGGCGCGCCCCCTTATCCCAGGTGTTATACCTTCAAGGCATATTAACACTCGTGCTCTCTTCAGGACAAAGAGACCTCACCGGACTATATCCGGAGAGGCTACCAATCGCGCCTCCACCAGCCAGGCTCCAAAGCCTGGTCCGAAGGCGGAGGCGAACACAAGGTGCGCACCGGACGCTCCTCCGACGGAGGATGTGGACAGGTTGTCTGCCACCAACTCTGAGGTGGAGAGTGCCATGAACCACAGGCGTCGCCGGACAATTCTTTGCGACGCTTGTTTCTCCCAAGAGGCATTAGTTGCCTTCAATTCGGAAGATGCGTACCTCCGTGCCGCTCAAAATGGTCTAGCCAGAGCCACGGAGCAATATGTAAAAGACATACGGGTAAGAAATTTTTGGTAATTATATATATATATATACCAGTAGCCCCTGAGACTTGAAACAGTTAGAATAACTGATTTAAGGATCATTTGTTATGCAGGTTCTTACAGAAAAGAATTCCCTACTGTCCCAGGAGCTGGAAGAGTGCAAAGCCCAACTTGAGGCCGCACTAGCCGCGGCAGGGGAGCCCAAGGAGACCCCCTCTGGTAATATACACTTCGAAAGATAAGTATTTTGCGAAGCACAGCATGGGTGCGAATCTGGCAAATGAAATTGCAGATGGTGCCGGATTGAATCCGGAAAGGCAACAACTCCTACGCCAGCTGAAGGCTGGTGAGAAGGTGCTGACAAAGGTGAGGCGGGAGAAGAATGATCTCCAAGATGCCAACACCAAGCTAGGCGTCGACCTGAAAGATGTTCGTGCCCAGCTGTCAGACTCCGTTAAGGAGAATCAGCGGCTTCGGCGTGGCATATTTAGTAAGTGCTTGAACGAACCTTTGAAAAAAAGTTCGGCGGGGAAGTCGACTAACAGAGTAATGTCTGTAGGTGTGCTAAAAGGTCGTCCTGCAGAGGAGATACCCGGTTCTATGGGTGACCTTCTTCCTAAGCTCTCGCAACTGCTCGAGCGAGTTCGGCAGGCGATGCAAGGCATCGCCCAGGCCTTGTGGCCATCCATCTCCATGCCCGAAGGTCTTGGAGAGCTTGCGGAGAAGCTAAAGGGAGCACAACGGCGCTTCCGATTGTGGAAGATATCGGCCTGCCGTCAAGGCGCTAGGGAGGCCTGGGCCATGGTGAAGACGCGGTACACAAAGGCTGACCCCAACCACATGGCCGAGGTCGGTCCTGTGGGGCCCGATGGGAAGGAGATCCCTGTAAGCTTAGTATACGGCCAAGTAGAATTGGCCGCAAAGTATTCCCAGCAGGACTGTAAATTAGACAGCCTGTTAGATGGTATTGAAGAGGAATACAATCAGTCAGAATGACTATGTAATTTAATTGACATTTATAATGCCTTCTAGCCGGATTGTAGATCGTTTTTCATGGCCGACCTTTCCGCTTCAGCCTCGGGACCTGACGGTCCGGAGTGTGTCCGAATTCCCATGCGGTTATATAAGAACCGGGGAATGCATGGAGACCAGGCGTAGGGGTCATTAGTGCGTGAACAGACAAGTGCCCGACTAGTTATGTTATATTACATGGTTAGTAAGAAACATCTTCCAGGGAGAATAGTTCCGTTAGGGGTTCCTTTCCCTGGGAGGCATGCCCTAAAGTGCATGCCCATTCTGCGAAAAAGACGTGGGAAAAAAGCATCTGGGGGCGCATAAATAAATAAGTGAAAAGATCATCTTTTAGGTCACCGACCGAATATTCCCTTAAGAACGCTAGCTTTTGGCTTCACCCAGTCCAAGGTACACATCCGGCTGATCCGGCAGTAACAATCGCAGAGGTGCTCCCTTTACCGCCTAGCCGAATAATCAGGAACGTATGGGTAAGCACAGGAGCCAGGCAACCCAGCTTGGCCAAAACTTAAGTCATATCGATGCATATAATGGTGAAATAAAAGGTACATGCGGAAGTGTAACACATGTGTTGGGCATGAAGCGTATAAATAAGCTTCTGTTAAAAGAAGCCCCCAGGTTTAATGAGTGTGAATAGCACGTCATTTGATGAGCCTTTAAAGGCTATAAGATAAAGGAAGGGGAGAAGGAGAGAAATGTAAGACAGACAGTATATAAAAAATGGACAGAGGAAGGAGACGAACACAGAGTCTAGCGCTAGGCATAGAATCTTCGGAGACGGGCTGCGTTCCATGGGTTCGGCTCGAGTCGGTTATCCGATGCATCTCGCAGGCGGTACGCTCCACCAGTCAGGACTTGGTCAATTATGAAGGGACCTTCCCACTTGGGCTTGAGTTTGTCCTTTTTCTTGTCCAGCAGGCGTAGAACTAATTCGCCAACGTTGTAATTTTTGGCCCGTACTTCTCTGCTTTGGTATCTTTGAGCCTGTTGTTGATAGAATGCGGAATGGGCTTTTGCCACGTCACGCTCCTCCTCCAATGCGTCCAAACTGTCCTGCCGATCGAGCTCGGCTTCTCTTTCTTCGTACATGCGCACTCGAGGTGAGTCATGAATTATGTCGCAAGGCAAAACTGCCTCTGCGCCGTACACCATAAAGAATGGTGTGTATCCGGTGGTGCGATTCGGCGTGGTCCGCAGCCCCCAGAGTACGGAGTCGAGCTCCTCTACCCAGTGCGTGTTAGATTCCTTGAGGGACCGTACTAATCTGGGTTTGATGTCGCTCATGATAAGATCATTTGCACGTTCGACCTAGCCGTTAGTTTGTGGGTGATAGTCGGAAGCATAATCGAGCTTGATGCCCATGTTTTTGCACCAGAGTTTTACCTCGTCGGCCGTAAAGTTCGTGCCGTTATCAGTGATGATGCTGTGGGGGACGCCGTAATGGTGTACAACCCCGGATATAAAGTCTATCACCGGTCCGGATTCGGCCGTCTTAACAGGCTTGGCTTCTATCCATTTGGTGAACTTATCCACCATGACCAGTAAGTATTTTTGCTTGTGGGTTCCGCCTTTAAGGGGTCCAACCATGTCAAGCCCCCAGACCGTGAAGGGCCAAGTGATGGGGATGGTTTGGAGGGCGTTGGGTGGCATATGGCTTTGGTTTGCAAAGAGCTGGCAACCGACGCATCGTTGGACTAAGTCCTGGGCGTCTGCCCGGGCCGTCGGCCAATAAAAGCCTGTACGGAAGGCCTTGCTTACAAGGGACCGAGCTGCAGCGTGATGACGCCGAGTCCGGCATGAATTTCAGCCAGGAGGTTCCTCCCTTCCTCTTCGGAGATGCACCTTTGAAGGACTTTGGTAGTGCTTTTCTTATAAAGCTCTCCCTCGTGGACTTTGTAGGCTTTGGATTGCCGCACTATGCAGCGTGCCTCATTTTGGTCCTCGGGGAGTTCCTGCCTAGTAAGGTAGGCGAGGAATGGTTCTGTCCACGGGGCAATGACGGCCATTATTACGTGGGCTGAAGGTGTTATTTCATTGGCAGAGCCTCTGATTGTGTCAGAATGTTCGGTGTCGGGCAGTGCGGTTGGGTCCGGGCTGTTATTGTTCGGCTCCCCTTCCCATACTATGGATGGCTTGAACAGCCTTTCCAAGAAGATGTTGGGGGGGACTACATCGCGTTTTGTGCCGATGCGTGCCAGGACATCTGCCGCCTGATTATTTTCCCGGGCTATATGGTGAAATTCAAGCCCTTCGAACCGAGCTGACATTTTTAGGACGGCGTTGCGGTAAGCTGCCATTTTTGGATCCTTGGCATCGAAGTCTCCATTTATTTAGGATATTGCAAGGTTTGAGTCCCCGCGCACCTCTAGGCGTTGAATGCCCATGGATACTGCCATCCGGAGACCATGTAAAAGGGCCTCATATTCGGCTGCATTGTTGGAGTCTGTGTACATAATCTGGAGTACATATTGAACTGTGTCTCCTGTGGGGGACGTCAAAACGACGCCAGCCCCTAGTCCGGCCAACATCTTGGAGCCGTCGAAATGCATGATCCAATTTGAATATGTGCCGTACTCTTTAGGGAGTTCGGCCTCCGTCCATTCTGCGACTAAGTCGGCCAAAACTTGCGACTTGATGGCTCGCCGTGGCTTATAAGTTATGTCGAACGGGAGGAGCTCAATGGCCCATTTTGCAATCCGGCCCGTTGCGTCACGGTTGTTTATAATATCGTTAAGTGGTACTTCCGAGGCTACTGTTATTGAACACTCTTGAAAGTAGTGTCGTAGCTTCCGGGATGCCATGAATACCGCGTACGCAATCTTTTGATAATGCGGGTACCGTGATTTGCGCGGAGTGAGGACAGTGGACACATAATAGACCGACTTTTGAAGGGGAATTTGTGTCCGTCCGTTTCTCGTTCGACGACGAGCACTGCGCTTACTGTTGGAAATATGCCCTAGAGGCAATAATAAATTAGTTATTATTATATTTCCTTGTCCATGATAATCGTTTATTATCCATACTAGAATGGTATTGATAGGACACTCAGATACATGTGTGGATACATAGACAACACCATGTCCCTAGTAAGCCTCTAGTTGACTAGCTCGTTGATCAATAGATGGTTACGGTTTCCTGACCATGGACATTGGATGTCATTGATAACGGGATCACATCATTAGAAGAACGATGTGATGGACAAGACCCAATCCTAAGCATAGCACAAGATCGTGTAGTTCGCATGCTAAAGCTTTTCTAATGTCAAGTATCATTTCCTTAGACCATGAGATTGTGCAACTCCCGGATACCGTAGGAATACTTTGGGTGTGCCAAACGTCACAACGTAACTAGGTGGCTATAAAGGTACACTACAGGTATCTCCGAAAGTGTCTGTTGGGTTGGCATGAATCGAGACTGGGATTTGTCACTCCGTGTAAACGGAGAGGTATCTCTGGGCCCACTCGGTAGGACATCATCATAATGTGCACAATGTGATCAAGGAGTTGATCACGGGATGATGTGTTACGGAACGATTAAAGAGAATTGCCGATAACGAGATTGAACAAGGTATCGGGATACCGACGATCGAATCTCGGGCAAGTATCGTACCGCTAGACAAAGGGAATTGTATACGGGATTGATTAAGTCCTTGACATCGTGGTTCATCCAATGAGATCATCGTGGAGCATGTGGGAGCCAATATGGGTATACAGATCCCGCTGTTGGTTATTGACCGGAGAACGTCTCGGTCATGTCTGCATGGTTCCCGAACCCGTAGGGTCTACACACTTAAGGTTCGATGACGCTAGGGTTATAAAGAAAGTATGTACGCGGTTACCGAATGTTATTCGGAGTCCCGGATGAGATCTCGGACGTCACGAGGAGTTCCGGAATGGTCCGAAGGTAAAGATTGATATATAGGAAGTATGGTTTTGGCCACCGGAAGTGTTCCGGGCATCACCGATAGTGTACCGGGACCACCGGAGGGGTCCGGGGATCCACCAGGTGGGGCCACCAGCCCCGGAGGCCTACATGGGCCAATAGTGGGAAGGGACCAGCCCCTAGGTGGGCTGGGGTGCCTCCCACCAAGGCCCAAGGCGCCTCCAAGAGGGGAGGGGGGCAAACCCTAAGGGCAGATGGGCCTTAGGGCCCATGCCTAGTGCGCCTCCCTCTCCCCTCCACCTGGCCGCCACCCAGATGGGATCTGGGGGCTGCCGCCACCCCTAGGGAGGGAACCCTAGGTGGGGGTGCAGCCCCTCCCCTCCCCTCCCCCTATATATACTTGAGGTTTGGGCTGCCCAAGACACACGAGATCCTCTCCCTCTTGGCGCAGCCCTACCTCTCTTCCTCCTCGTCTCTCGTAGTGCTTGGCGAAGCCCTGCTGGAGTCCCGCGCTCCTCCACCACCACCATGTCGTCGTGCTGCTGCTGGATGGAGTCTTCCCCAACCTCTCCTTCTCCCCTTGCTGGATCAAGGTGTAGGAGACGTCACCGGGCTGTACGTGTGTTGAACACGGAGGTGCCGTCCGTTCGGCACTAGGATCATCGGTGATTTGGATCACGACGAGTACGACTCCATCAACCCCGTTCACTTGAACGCTTCCGCTTAGCCATCTACAAGGGTATGTAGATGCACTCTCCTTCCCTTCGTTGCTGGTTTCTCCATAGATAGATCTTGGTGACACGTAGGAAAATTTTGAATTTCTGCTATCTCCCCCAACACTTACAACCTGATGTGTTGCTGCAATGTACAATAGCATTGGTTCGCCAATGTTTGGTGCGGCCAGGACTGGGTTTGTTGCCAATATGGCTTTTATTTCGTCAAGTCCGGCCGTGGCTGCATCCATCCATTCGAAGTGTTCGGTGCGCCGAAGGAGGCGGTAAAGGGGTAGGGCCTTTTCTCCCAAGCGGGAGATAAAGCGGCTTAGAGCCGCCACGCATCCGGTTAACTTTTGTATTTCTTTGAGGTCCTTTGAGATATCCAATTTTGACAGAGCTCGGATCTTGGCTGGATTTGCTTCAATTCCTCTACCGGATACAATGAAGCCCAAGAGCTTTCCGGCTGGAACGCCGAAAATGCATTTTTCCGGGTTGAGCTTGATGTCGTATGTTCGGAGGTTATCAAATGTGAGCCTCAAGTCATCTACTAGAGATTCGACATGTCTTGTTTTGACGACCACATCATCTACATATGCCTCCACTGTTTTGCCGATCTGGTTTTGCCAGACATGTCTGAATCATGTGCTGATATGTTGCGCCGGGGTTTTTGAGCCCGAAGGGCATTGTTTTGAAGCAGAATGGGCCGTATGGTGTGATAAATGCTGTTGCGGCTTGGTGTAATTCTGCCATCTTGATTTGATGGTAGCCGGAATATGCGTCGAGGAAACACAACGAATCGTGTCCTGCGGTAGCATCGATAATTTGATCGATGCGGGGGAGGGGGAAGGGATCCTTTGGGCAAGCCTTGTTAAGGTCTTTAAAATCAACGCACAGGCGCCAGGATTTGTCCTTCTTTGGTACCATCACCAGGTTTGCTAGCCAGTCCGGATGTTTTATATCTCTGATGAATCCGGCCTCCAATAGCTTTGCTAGCTCCTCTCCCATGGCATGTCTCTTAGGTTCGGAAAAACGCCGAAGTGCTTGTTTGACAGGTTTGAATCCTTTTAGGATATTTAAGCTGTGCTCGGCCAGCCTGCGTGGGATTCCTGGCATGTCTGAAGGGTGCCAGGAGAAAATGTCCCAGTTCTCTCGTAGGAACTCTCGCAGTGCGGTGTCTACATCAGGGTTTAACTGTGCCCCGATGGAAGCTGTTTTATTGGGGTCTGTTGGATGGACCTGGAATTTGACTATTTCGTCCGCCGGTTTAAAGGAGGTGGACTTGGATCTTTTGTCGAGTACCACATCGTCCCTATTCACCATGGAGCGCAGCGTAGTCAGTTCCTCAGTCGCTAGGGCTTCGGATAGTGCCTCGAGGGCCAGTGCGGCTGTCTTGTTTTCGGCGCGGAGTGCTATGTCCGGATCACTAGCAAGAGTGATGATCCCGTTAGGCCCGGGCATCTTGAGCTTCATGTACCCGTAATGGGGTATTGCTTGGAAGATTGTAAACGCTTCCCGCCCTAGCAGAGCGTGATAACCGCTGCTGAACGGAGCCACATGGAACGTGACCTCTTCGGACCTGTAATTATCCGGTTTGCCGAACACCACATCTAGTGTGATTTTTCCTGTACAGCGCGCTTCCCGACTGGGGATTATTCCTCTAAAGGTTGTGCTGCTTTGCTCAATGCGGTTCCAGTCTATTTCCATTTTTTGAAGGGTTTCCTCATAAATGAGGTTCAATCCACTGCCGCCGTCCATGAGTACCTTGGTAAGACGAAAGACATCCACTATTGGACTGAGGACCAATGCGGCTGGTGCTCGGGCTGTTCGGAATTTAGGTTCATCACTGGAACTAAAGGTAATATCCGTGTCACTCCATGGGTTTATTGTTGCTACTTGGTAGACTTCGGCAAGGCTGCGGAGTGTCCTTTTTCGCATATTATTTGATGCGAAAGTCTCGAAGACTGTTAATACCATATTGGTGTTTCTGGCGTGGCTTTCTGTGGCCTCCGGAATTAGGAGATCTTCGCCAATTTTGGCCACCTGCCGGAGTATCCAACATGCTCTAAGGCTGTGAGTTGGTGTGGCGTCCTCTGTACTGTGAATTTTACAGGGTCCATTAAGCCATCCTTCCAGTACGGTTCCATGCCCTGTAGAGGGTTTTTACTTTTGGGTGTTTGACCCGGGTGTCTGGCGATGATGCACCCTTTTATTTCGGACTGGGTTTGTATTCAGGGCCGGATCGTCCCAAAATTTTATTTTGGTTTTCCAGGCGCTTTCCATCGCACAGTACTTTCGTACAATGGACGCCAAGTCAGCGAAGCGTGTAATATCACGGCGACTTATGGCGTTGAGGATTCCCTTGTCCGTGCAATTATTGCAGAAGATTGAGATTGCGTCTTCCTCGCAGCAGTCCCTTATCCTGTTCCTAACCAGGAGGAATCTGGCCCAGTAATGATGTACTGTTTCTTCGGGCTCTTGCCTGATTTGGGATAGATCGCTTATGTTCGGGTGGGTGGGTGGAATTAAATCCGAAGCCTCACCCAATCTGAGGCTCAGAGGCCGAGGAATTTCCGAACTCGAAAATTTGGATTCCTGGATGTTGTCCAATGAATCCAGCCCGTCGCCTGACTCTAAGTTCAGGTCTTGAGTGATATCCTCCCCTCCGCGGGTATCCGGCTTGGAGGGATCGGGAATCCGGACGTAGCTAGTCCTTAAGATAGATGAAGGGTCGCCACACTGTCCCTCTACCACGGCAACATGATGGGTGACTTGGGGAGAGTTAATCTCTCTCAGATCGGGTTTAGGCCCAATCTGGTCGTAATCCGTAGTGACTCCCAGGGCGGCGATGCAATCCAAGAGCTCGTTTATGGAGGAGAGCTCCATTAGATCTAACTACTCGGCGAGTTCCGAGCTGACATGAAGATTGTTTTCGATGGCTCGAGAGGTCATCGTCGGTGCAGAAGCTGAACAGGCGGTCATAAGAAAACCACCTAGCCGGAGGGTTTGGCCGATAGCCAAAGCTCCCTTAGCAACGGTGTCATCTTTAAAGACGGGGCGAGGCATCCATCCTGATGGCGACGACACAGAGGAACTCTCAATGAAAGCACCAATGTCGGTGTCAAAACCGGCGGATCTCGGGTAGGGGGTCCCGAACTGTGCGTCTAGGCCGGATGGTAACAGGAGGCAAGGGACACGAAGTTTTACCTAGGTTCGGGCCCTCTTGATGGAGGTAAAACCCTACGTCCTACTTGATTAATATTGATGATATGGGTAGTACAAGAGTAGATCTACCACGAGATCGGAGAGGATAAACCCTAGAAGCTAGCCTATGGTATGATTGTTGTTCTGTATGTTGTCCTACGGACTAAAACCCTCCGGTTTATATAGACACCGGAGAGGGTTAGGGTTACACTAAGTCGGTTACAATGGTAGGAGATCCACATATCCGTATCGCCAAGCTTGCCTTCCACGCCAAGGAAAGTCCCTTCCGGACATGGGACGAAGTCTTCAATCTTGTATCTTCATAGTCTAGGAGTCCGGCTGAAGGTATAGTCCGGCTATCCGAACACCCCCTAATCCAGGACTCCCTCAGTGGTGGATTTATTTTGTAGAAATAGATGAACTCTCATGATCCACTTATATTATTTTGAGAGTCCTAAACAGCATGGTAATTTTCTTTGGTTATGAATTTAGTCCTAATATGATGGGCATCCAAGAGGGATATAATAAAAACTTTCATATAAAGTGCATTGAATACTATGAGAAGTCTGATACTTGATAATTGTTTTGAGATATGGAGATGGTGATATTAGAGTCATGCTAGTTGAGTAGTTGTGAATTTTAGAAATACTTGTGTTGAAGTTTGTGATTCCCGTAGCATGCACGTATGGTGAACCGTTATGTGATGAAGTCGGAGCATGATTTATTTATTGATTGTCTTCCTTATGAGTGGCGGTCGGGGACGAGCGATGGTCTTTTCCTAGCAATCTATCCCCCTAGGAGCATGCGCGTAGTACTTTGTTTCGATAACTAATAGATTTTTGCAATAAGTATGTGAGTTCTTTATGACTAATGTTGAGTCCATGGATTATACGCACTCTCACCCTTCCACCATTGCTAGCCTCTCTAGTACCGCACAACTTTCGCTAGTACCATAAACCCACCATATATCTTCCTCAAAACAGCCACCATACCTACCTATCATGGCATTTCCATAGCCATTCCGAGATATATTGCCATGCAACTTTCCACCATTCCGTTATTATGACACGCTTCATCATTGTCATATTGCTTTGCATGATCATGTAGTTGACATCATATTTGTGGCAAAGCCACCATTCATAATTCTTCCATACATGTCACTCTTGAGGCATTGCACATCCTGGTACACCGCCGGAGGCATTCATATAGAGTCATATCTTGTCCTAAGTATGAGTTGTAATTCTTGAGTTGTAAGAAAATAAAAGTGTGATGATCATCAATATTAGAGCATTGTCCGAGTGAGGAAAGGATGATGGAGACTATGATTCCCCCACAAGTCGGGATGAGACTCCGGACGAAAAAATAGAGGCCAAAGAAGCCCAAATAAAAAAATAGGCCATAAAAAAAGAGAAAAGGCCGAAATAAAAACATAAAATAAAAATGAGAGAAAAAGAGAGAAGGGGCAATGCTACTATCCTTTTACCACACTTGTGCTTCAAAGTAGCACCATGATCTTCACGATAGAGAGTCTCCTATGTTGTCACTTTCATATACTACTGGGAATCTTTCATTATAGAACTTGGCTAGTATATTCCAATGATGGGCTTCCTCAAAATTCCCTAGGTCTTCGTGAGCAAGCGAGTTGGATGCACACCCACTAGTTTCTTTTGTTGAGCTTTCATACATTTATAGCTCTAGTGCATCCGTTGCATGGCAATCCCTACTCACTCACATTGATATCTATTGATGGGCATCTCCATAGCCCGTTGATACGCCTAGTTGGTGTGAGACTATCTTATCCTTTTTGTCTTCTCCACAACCACCATTCTATTCCAACTATAGTGCTATGTCCATGGCTCACGCTCATGTACTGCGTGAAAATTGAAAAAGTTTGAGAACACCAAAAATATGAAACAATTGCTTGGCTTGTCATCGGGGTTGTGCATGATTTGAATACGTTGTCTGGTGAAGATGGAGCATAGCCAGACTATATGATTTTGTAGGGATAGCTTTCTTTGGCCATGTTATTTTGAGAAGACATGATTGCTTAGTTAGTATGCTTGAAGTATTATTATTTTTATGTCAATATTAAACTTTTGTCTTGAATCTTATGGATATGAACATTCATGCCACAATAAATAAGAATTACTTAGAGAAATATGCTAGGTAGCATTCCACATCAAAAATTCTGTTTTTATCATTTACCTACTCGAGGACGAGCAGGAATTAAGCTTGGGGATGCTGATATGTGTCCAACGTATCTATAATTTTTGATTGTTCCATGCTATTATATTTTCTGTTTTGGATGTTTATGGGCTTTATTAAACACTTTTATATTATTTTTGGGACTAACCTATTAACCCAGAGCCCAGTGCCAGTTTCTGTTTTTACCTTGTTTTAGAATATCGCAGAAAAGGAAAACCAAACGGAGTCCAATTGACCTGAAACTTCACGGAACTTATTTTTGGATCAGAAGAAGCCCAAAAGACTTGGAGTGCACGTCAGGGGATCTACGAGGAAGCCACGAGGCAGGGGGGCGCACCCACCCCCCTGGGCACGCCCTCCACCCTCGTGGACCCCCTGACGCACTTCTTCCTCCTATATATCTCCGTATACCCTAAAAACATCCGGGAGCACAATAGATCAGGAGTTCCACCGCGAGAAGCCTCCGTAGCCACCGAAAGCCAATCTAGACCCGTTCCGGCACCCTACCGGAGGGGGAGTCCCTCTCCGGTGGCCATCTTCATCATCCCGGTGCTCTCCATGACGAAGAGGGAGTAGTTCTCCCTCGGGGCTGAGGGTATGTACCAGTAGCTATGTGTTTGATCTCTCTCACTCGTGTTCTTGAGGTGGTACGATCTTGATGTATCGCGAGCTTTGCTATTATAGTTGGATCTTATGATGTTTTCTCCCCCCTCTACTCTCTTGTAATGGATCGAGTTTTCCCTTTGAAGTTATCTTATCGGATTGAGTCTTTAAAGATTTGAGAACACTTGATGTATGTCTTGCCGTGCGTATCTGTGGTGACAATGGGACCTATGCATAGGGGTTCCGCCCATGAACCTATGCATAGGGGTTGGCACACGTTTTCGTCGTGATTCTCCGGTAGAAACTTTGGGGCACTCTTTGAGGTTCTATGTGTTGGTTGAATAGATGAATCTGAGATTGTGTGATGCATATCGTATAATCATACCCATGGATACTTGAGGTGACATTGGAGTATCTAGGTGACATTAGGGTTTTGGTTGATTTGTGTCTTAAGGTGTTATTCTAGTACGAACTCTAGGGATGTTTGTGACACTTATAGGAATAGTCCAACGGATTGATTGGAAAAATAACTTTGAGGTGGTTTCGTACCCTACCATAATCTCTTCGTTTGTTCTCCTCTATTAGTGACTTTGGAGTAACTCTTTGTTGCATGTTGAGGGATAGTTATGTGATCCAATTATGTTATTATTGTTGAGAGAACTTGCACTAGTGAAAGTATGAACCCTAGGCCTTGTTTCCTAGCATTGCAATACCGTTTGTGCTCACTTTTATCATTTTCTACCTTGCTGTTTTTATATTTTCAGATTACAAATACCCATATCTACTATCCATATACCACTTGTATCACCATCTCTTTGCCGAACTAGTGCACCTATACAATTTACCATTGTATTGGGTGTGTTGGGGACACAAGAGACTCTTTGTTATTTGGTTGCAGGGTTGCTTGAGAGAGACCATCTTCATCCTACGCCTCCTACAGATTGATAAACCTTAGGTCATCCACTTGAGAGAAATTTTCTACTGTCCTACAAACCTCTACACTTGGAGGCCCAACAATGTCTACAAGAAGAAGGTTGTGTAGTAGACATCAACAACCAATTCCAACTTCAGTAGATCAATAAACAAATTTCCTAGGACTTCCTAATTTCTCCGGATTTTCAGAGTTACAAAAGTACTCAGAACCTACAGATTACTACAGACTGTTTTGTTTTTGACAGTTTCTGTTTTCTATGTGTTGTTAGCTTATTTTGATGAATCTATGAGTAGTATCGGAGGGTATGAACCATAGAGAAGTTGTAATACAGTATATATTTCACCAATATGAATTTAGAATGAGTTTACGAGTACTCAAGTGGTGATTTATTTTCTTATACTAACGGAGCTTACGAGTTTTCTGTTAAGTTTGTGTTGTGAAGTTTTCAAGTTTTGGGTGAAGATTCGATGGACTATGGAATAAGGAGTGGCAAGAGCCTAAGCTTGGGGATGCCCCGGAAGGCATCCCCTCTTTCGTCTTCATTCATCGGTAACTTTACTTGAGGCTATATTTGTATTCACCACATGATATGTGTTTTGCTTGGTGTGTCATTTTATTTTCTTTTTCTTTGCTTGCTGTTTGAATATAATACCAAGATCTGAAATTATTAAATGGGAGAGTCTTCACATAGTTTCATAATTATTCAACTACTCATTGATCTTCACTTATATCTTTCGGAGTAGTTTTTCATTTGCTCTAGTGCTTCACTTATATCTTTTTAGAGCACGGCAGTGGTTTTATTTTCAAGAAATAGATGAACTCGCAAGTTGATCACCAAAACATACATCCATGGATTATACGCACTCTCACCCTTCCACCATTGCTAGCCTCTCTAGTACCGCGCAACTTTCGCCGGTACCATAAACCCACCATATACCTTCCTCAAAACAGCCACCATACCTACCTATTATGGCATTTCCATAGCCATTCCGAGATATATTGCCATGCAACTTTCCACCGTTCCGTTATTATGACACGCTTCATCATTGTAATATTGCTTTGCATGATCATGTAGTTGATATCGTATTTGTGGCAAAGCCACCGATCATAATTCTTTCATACATGTCACTCTTGATTCATTGCAAATCCTGGTACACCGCTGGAGGCATTCATATAGAGTCATATCTTGTTCTAAGTATTGAGTTGTAATTCTTGAGTTGTAAGTAAATAAAAGTGTGATGATCATCATTATTAGAGCATTGTCCCCGTGAGGAAAGGATGATGGAGACTATGATTCCCCCACAAGTCGGGATGAGACTCTGGACGAAAAAAGAGAAAAAAAGAGGCCATAAAAAAGAGAAAAGGTGTCGGTGTCAAAACCGGCGGATCTCGGGTAGGGGGTCCCGAACTATGCGTCTAGGCCGGATGATAACAGGAGGCAGGGGACACGATGTTTTACCCAGGCTCGGGCCCTCTTGATGGAGGTAAAACCCTACATCATGCTTGATTAATATTGATGATATGGGTAGTACAAGAGTAGATCTACCACAAGATTAGAGAGGCTAAACCCTAGAAGCTAGCCTATGGTATGATTGTATGTTGTGGTTGTTGTCCTACGGACTAAAACCCTTTGGTTTATATAGACACCGGAGAGGGTTAGGGTTACACAAGGTCGGTTACAAAGGAGGAGATATCCATATTCGTATTGCCTAGCTTGCCTTCCACGCCAAGTAGAGTCCCATCCGGACACGAGACGAAGTCTTCAATCTTGTATCTTCATAGTCTAACAGTCCGGCCGAAGGATATAGTCCGGATTTCCAGAGACCCCCTAATCCAGGACTCCCTCAGTAGCCCCCGAACCAGGCTTCAATGACGATGAGTCCGGCGCGCAGTATTGTCTTCGGCATTGCAGGGCGGGTTCCTCTCCAAATTCCGTGTACCTGTCAAAATAGTGTCTGGCCTCTTGTGAATGTTGCACTCCTTGGCTTCCACGCCCAATAATAGCCACTTTCCACGTGTCGAGCGAATGTGAAGAGCCAGTGTGTTTTTACATTTAACCCCCTAGCTGTGTGAATGAGCTGCCTATTAAAAAGACGAGGATTCAGATCCAAATCACACCATCCTCCCTTGGCGAGCCTTCATCGGAGCGCATTCGACAGAGATCCATTCCATCATGGCCGGTCGACGCAGCTCCTCCTCTCGCTCCCCTAGCCCCAAGCCTAGAGATTGGGAGAGATGTTCCGTCCCGCACAGCAAATTAGTGATGCTTCAGACCAAGGGATTTCTTCCCCTAGCGTACATGGTCCCGGTTCGAGCCGGGCTTGCCACCTATAATGGCGGAGAGCAAGCGGAGAGCTTTCCCAATCCCTCCAAGGGAGAGCGGGTATGCCTTGTCCGTTATTTGGTAAGAGGGCTCGGATTTCCAATTCATCCGTTTCTCCGGGGGCTCCTGGAGTTCTACGGCCTCCAATTGCACAACCTTACGCCTCCCTCCATGTTGCATATCGCGGGATTCGTAGCCCTTTGCGAGTTGTTTTTGGGCTGTGAGGCTCATTTCGCTCTATGGAAGAAGCTGTTCTGCCTTGTGCCCCGTTCTCAGAAGGGGTCAATATATCAAGTGGGGGGAGCCGAAGTGTGGCGTATTGCTGGGACCGGATACCTGTCCGGAACCCCAAAGAAGACGTCCGAAGACTGGCCCTCAGAATGGTTTTATATAGAAGACGTCCCCATCCCAGACCCTATTAGAATCGGCCTTCCTGAGTTCGACAACGCCCCTTTGAAGAAGCGCCGGAGCTGGCGTCCATGGAGCTCCCTAGAGGAAGATGACAGGGACGTTCTTTACCTGATGAGTCGGATAAGTTTTTTAGCTCGATCCAGATTGACCATGATCGAGGTCATGGCCATATGTATTATGCGGGGGGTGCAGCCGCTTCAATATAGAGGCCACCCCATGTGGGATTTCAACGGGGAGGATGACGCCACCCGCCACGGCCGTAAAGGGCCGGGGTCGGTTGCTGATCTAATAAAGATCTTATCCACTTTGTACAAGGGAGAAGAGGAGGAATTCCTTCGTGTCAACCCGCAGGGCGGATTTTCTATGTACAATCCTCTGAGCTGGGTAAGTGGAGACTTTTTCTCGCCCATCCGTTTCGTATTCCCGTAGTTAAGTATTCAGTCTAGCGATTTCATCGCAGGAGCTGCGCCAGGCTGTAAAGGAGATAAACAACCCCCCTCCACAACCCGAGGACCCTGGACGGTCCCTTGACCCGGCCTCCCAGGAGGATTCGGACATATCTGTGGAGCTGATCGATGGGGTATTTTACCAATTGAGTAATGACAACGCTTTAGTGGGCATTATGGCCGATTACCCTGGGCTACTTCCAGCCTCACAGGTGACTGATACCGAAGTCCCAGCACTTCAAAAAGGGATCCGTCCTTGCATGTTTTTGATTGCCGTATAACAGCCATGTTTTGCAGGGGAGGTCCTCGAGGCGGAAGGCCGAGCCTGCGGCGACTAGCCAACAAGGGGCCGCGAGGCCAGGCAGGCTGAAAAGACCCGCAGTCCGGATTGAGACACCGGCGCAGCGGTACGGCGCGCCGTCTTTATTGCAAGACATTATTCTCAGAGGCATATTAACACCCATGCCTTCTTTTCAGGAAAAAGAGCGCTCGCCGGACTATACTCGTAGATGCTACTAATCGCGCCTCCACCAGCCAGGCTCCAAGGCCGGATTCGGAGGCGGGAACGAATATGAGGCGTGCGCCGGGCGCTCCTCCGACAAAGGATGCGGATAAACTGTCCGCCACCAATTCCGAGGTGGAAAGTGCCATGAACCACAGGCGTCGCCGGACTGTACTTCGTGACGCTTGTTTCTCCCAAGAGGCATTGTATGCCTTCAACTCGGGAGATGTGTACCTCCATGCCGCTCAAAATGGTCTAGCCAGAGCCACGGAGCAGTATGTAAAAGACATACGGGTGAGAAAATTTGGTGATTATATATATCAGTAGCCCCTGAGACTTGAAACAGTTAGAATAACTGATTTAAGGATCATTTGTTATGCAGGTTCTTACCGAAAAGAATACTCAACTGTCCCAGGAGCTGGAAGAGTGCAGAGCCCAACTTCAGGCCACACTGGCCGTGGCGGGGGAGCCCAAAGAGACCCCCTCTGGTAATATATCCTTCGAATGATAAGTGTCATATAGGATGCGGCATATATGCAGATCTGACGATAAAATTGAAGATGACGCTGGAGTAAATCCGGATAAGCAACAGCTCCTACGCCAGCTGAAGGCTGGTGAGAGCGTGCTTACAAGGGTGAGGCAGGAGAAGAATGATCTCCTAGATGCCAACACCAAGCTGGGCGTGGAACT
Source organism: Triticum urartu (assembly GCF_056163025.1). Classification (NCBI taxonomy): domain Eukaryota; kingdom Viridiplantae; phylum Streptophyta; class Magnoliopsida; order Poales; family Poaceae; genus Triticum; species Triticum urartu. The sequence goes on along the minus strand of NC_141877.1, from coordinate 420,777,469 downwards.
AAAAGATATTCGTGCCCAACTGTCGGACTCTGTTAAGGAGAATCGGCGGCTTCGACGCGGCATATTTAGTAAGTGCTTGAACGAACTTTGAAAAAGAGTTCGGCGAGGAAGCTGGCTGACAAAGTTATGTCTGTAGGTATGCTAACAGGTCGTCCTGCCAAGGAAATGCCCGGTTCAACGGGTGACCTTCTTCCCGAGCTCTCACAGCTGCACAAACGAGTTCGGCAGGTGATGCAAGGCGTCTCCCAGGCCTTGTGGCCATCCGTCTCCATACCCGAAGGCCTTTGATAGCTTGCAGAAAAGCTGAAGGGAGCGTGGCGGCGCTTCCGATTATGGAAGATATCGGCCTGCCGTCAGGGTGCCAAGGAAGCCTGGGCAATGGTGAAGACACGATACACGAAGGCTGACCCGAACCACATGGCCGAAGTCGGACCTGTGGGGCCCGATGGGAAGGAGATCCCTGTGAGCTTAGTGTACGGCCAAGTAGAATTGGCCGCAAAGTATTCCCAACAGGACTGTAGACTAGACAGCCTATTGGATGGTATTGAAGAGGAATTCAACCAGTCAAATTGACTATGTAATTTAAAGTGACATGTATAATGCCTTCTAGCCGGATTGTAGATCGTTTGTCGTGGCGGACCTTTTCGCTTCAACCTCGGGACCCGACGGTCCGGAGTGTATCCGAATACCCTCTCGGTTATGTAAGAACCGGGGCATGCGTGGAGACCAGGCGTAGGGGTCATTAGTGCTTTATCAGACAAGTTCTCAACTAGTTATGTTATATTACATGGGTAGTAAGAAACATCTTCCAGGGAGAATAGTTTCGTTAAGGGTTCCTTTCCCTGGGTAAGCAGGCCCTAAAGTGCATGTCCGGACTGCGATAAGAAGCGCAGAAAAAGAATCTGGGGGCAGATATGGAAAATAAATAAAATTCATCTTTTGTTCACCGACCAAATATTCCCTTAAGAACGCTAGCTTTAGGCTTCACCCAGTCTGAGGTACACATCCGGCTGACCCGGCGGTAACAATCGCAGAGGTGCTCCCCTTATGCCCTAGCCAAATTAATGGGAATGTAGGGCATAAATACAAGAGTCAGGCAACCCAGCTTGGCCAAAACTTAAGTCATATTGATGCATATAATGGTGAAAAAAGGTACATGCGGAAGTATAACACATGTGTTGGGCGTGAGGCCCAGGTAAATAATTTAAGCTTCTGTGAAAGAAGCCCCCAGGTATGAAGAGTGCGACTAGCGCATCTGTAATGTACGAGTGAGGCACAAGGTGACCCTTGAAGGCCTAGAGAAATAATAATAAAAAGAAAGAAAGGGAAACAAGACAGATGATGCATATGCAGAAAATGGACAAAGGGAGGGGACTAACATAGAGTCCGGTGCTAGGCATAGAATCTTCGAAGCCTGGCTGCGTTCCATGGGTTTGGCTCAAGTCGACTAGTCGATGCATCCCATAGTCGGTACGCTCCACCAGTAAGAACTTGGTCGATAATGAAGGGACCTTCCCATTTGGGCTCGAGCTTGTTCTTTTTCTTATCCGGCAGTCGTAGAACTAGTTCGCCAACGTTATAAGTTTTGGCCCATACTTCTCTGCTTTGGTATCTGCGAGCGTGTTGCTGGTAAAATGCGGAACGGGCTTTGGCTACGTCGCGCTCTTCCTCCAAGGTGTCCGTACTGTCCTGCCGATCGAGCTCAGCTTCTCTTTCTTCGTACATGCGCACTCGAGGTCAGTCATGAATTATGTCACAGGGCAAGACTGCCTCTGCGCCGTACACCATAAAAAACGGTGTATATCCGGTACTATGATTTGGCATGGTCCGCAGCCCCCAGAGTACGGAGTCGAGATCCTCTACCCAGTGTGTGTCAGACTCTGTTAAGGAACGCACTAATCTGGGTTTAATGCCGCTCATTATAAGACCGTTTGCTCGTTCGACTTGACCGTTGGTTTGTGGGTGATAGACTAAAGCATAATCGAGCTTGATGCCCATTTTGCTGCACCAGAGTTTTACCTCGTCGGCCGTAAAGTTCGTGTCGTTATCAGTGATGATGCTGTGGGGGACGCCGTAACGGTGTACAACCCCGGATATGAAATCTATCACCGGTCCAGATTCGGCTGTTTTAACCGGTTTAGCCTCTATCCATTTGGTGAATTTATCCACCATGACCAATAAGTATTTTTTTTCTTGTGGTTTCCCCCTTTAAGGGGTCCAACCATGTCAAGCCCCCAGACCGCGAAGGGCCATGTAATGGGGATTGTTTGGAGGGTGGTGGGTGGCATGTGGCTTTGATTTGCAAAGAGCTGGCAACAGGTGCAACGTTGGACCAAGTCTTGTGCATCTGTCCGGGCCGTTGGCCAATAGAATCCTGTACGGAAGGCCTTGCTTACAAGAGCCCGGGCTGCGGCATGATGACCGCCGAGTCCGGCGTGAATTTCTGCCAAAAGGTTCCGCCCTTCCTCTTCAGAGATGCACCTTTGAAGGACTCCGGTAGTGCTTTTCTTGTACAATTCTCCCTCATGGACCCTGTAGGCCTTGGATCGCCGCACTATGCAGCATGCCTCATTTTGGTCTTCCGAAAGTTCCTGTCTAGTTAGGTAGGCCAGGAATGGTTCTGTCCACGGGGCAATAGTGGCCATTATTTCATGGGCTGAATGTGTTATTTCGGTGGCGGAGCCTCCGATTGTGTCAGAGAGTTCGGTATCGGGTATTTTGGCCGGGTCCGGACTGTTGTTACCGGTGTCCCCTTCCCATGCTACGGATGGCTTGAAGAGCCTTTCCAGAAATATGTTGGGAGGGACCGCGTCGCGTTTTGCGCCGATGCGGGCGAGGATATCCGCCGCCTGATTGTTTTCCCGAGCCACATGGTGAAATTCGAGCCCCTCGAACCGAGCTAACATTTTTAGGACGACATTGCGATAAGCTGCCATTTTCGGATCCTTGGCATCAAAGTCTCCATTTATTTGGGATATCGCGAGGTTTGAATCCCCGCGCACCTCTAGGCGTTGAATGCCCATGGATACTGCCATCCGGAGACCATGTAGAAGGGCCTCATATTCGGTTGCATTGTTGGAGTCCGTATACATTATCTGTAGTACGTATTGAACGGTATCTCCTGTTGGGGACGTAAAAACGACGCCAGCCCCCAGACCAGCCAACATTTTGGAGCCATCGAAGTGCATGATCCAGTTTGAATATGTGCCGTACTCCTTAGGGAGTTCGGCTTCCGTCCACTCGGCGACGAAGTCAGCCAAAAATTGTGACTTAATAGCTCGCATTGGCTTGTAAGTTATGTCGAACGGGAGGAGCTCAATGGCCCATTTGGCAATCCGGCCCGTCGCATCGCGGTTGTTTATAATATCGTTAAGTGGTACTTCCGAGGCTACCGTTATCGAACACTCTTGAAAGTAGTGTCGCAGCTTCCGGGATGCCATAAATACCGCGTACGCTATCTTTTGATAATGCGGGTACCGTGATTTGCATGGAGTAAGGACAGTGGACACATAGTAAACCGGCTTTTGAAGGGGGGATTTGTGTCCGTCCACTTCTCGCTCGACGACGAGCACTGCGCTTTCTACTTGATGAGTTGCCGCAATGTATAATAGCATTGGTTCGCCAATGTTTGGCGTGGCCAGGACTGGGTTTGTTGCCAATATGGCTTTTATTTCGTTGAGTCCGCCCATGGCGGCATCCGTCCACTCAAAGTGTTCGGTGCACCGGAGGAGGCGATAAAGGGGTAATTCCTTTTCTCCCAAGCGGGAGATAAAGCGGCTTAGAGCCGCCACGCATCCGGTCAATTTTTGTATATGTTTGAGTTCTGTTGGGGTAGCCAACTGTGACAACGCTCGGATTTTGGCCGGATTAGCTTCAATACCTCTACTGGAGACAATGAATCCCAGGAGCTTTCTGGCTGGTACGCCGAAAACGCATTTTTCCGGATTGAGCTTCATGTCATATGTTCGGAGGTTATCGAATGTGAGCCTCAAGTCGTCTACTAGAGATTCGACATGCTTGGTTTTGACGACCACGTCATCTACGTATGCCTCCACTGTTTTGCCGATCTGGTTTGCCAGACATGTCTGAATCATGCGCTGATATGTTGCGTCGGCGTTTTTGAGCCCGAAGGGCATTGTGTTGAAGCAGAATGGGCCGTATGGTGTGATAAATGCCGTTGCGGCTTGGTCTGGCTCTGCCATTTTAATTTGATGGTAGCCGGAGTATGCGTCGAGGAAACACAATGAATCATGTCCTGCGGTAGCATCGATGATTTGATCGATGCGGGGGAGGGGGAAGGGATCCTTTGGGCAGGCCTTGTTAAGGTCCTTCAAATCGACACACAAGCGCCAGGATTTGTCCTTCTTTGGTACCATCACCAGGTTTGCTAGTCAGTCCGGATGTTTTATGTCTCTGATGAATCCGGCCTCCAATAGCTTGGCTAGTTCCTCTCCCATGGCTTGTCTCTTAGGTTCGGAGAAACACCGAAGAGCCTGCTTGACTGGCTTGAATCCTTAGGATATTTAGGTTGTGCTTGGCCAGCCTGCGTGGGATTCCTGGCATGTCTGAAGGGTGCCAGGCAAAAATGTCCCAGTTCTGCGTAGGAACTCTCGCAGTGCGGCGTCGACATCAGGGTTTAATTGTGCCCCGATGGAAGCTGTTTTTGTAGGGTCCGTTGGATGGACTTGGAATTTGACTATTTCGTCCGCCGGTTTAAAGGAGGTGGACTTGGATCTTTTATCGAGTATCACGTCGTCCCTGTTCACCGTGGAGTGCAACACAGTTAGTTCCTCGGCCGCTAGGGCTTTGGATAGTGCCTCGAGGGCCAGTGCGGCTGTCTTATTTTCGGCGCGGAGTGCTATGTCCGGATCACTAGCAAGAGTGATGATTCCGTTGGGCCCAGGCATTTTGAGCTTCATGTACTCGTAATGGGGTATGGCTTGGAAGATTGTAAACGCCTCCCGCCCTAATAGAGCGTGGTATCCGCTGCTGAACGGGGCCACTTGGAATGTAATTTCTTCGGACCTGTAATTATCCGGCGTGCCGAATACCACATCTAGTGTGATTTTTCCTGTAATTTCTTCGGACCTGTAATTTCTTCGGACCTGAATACGCTTTGCTAACTTGGTATTCGGCACGCCGGATAATTACAGGTCTGAAGAAATTACACTAGAGGCGGTACACCAAGTTAGCAAAGCGTGTAATTTCGCGGCGACTTATGGCGTTGAGGATTCCCTTGTCCATGCAATTATTGCAGAAGAATGAAATTGCGTCTTCCTCGCGGCAGTCCTTTATCCTGTTCATGACCAGGAGGAATCTGGCCCAGTAATGGTGTACTATTTCTTCGGGCTCTTGCCTAATTTGGGATAGATCGCTTATATTCGGGTGGGTGGGTGTAATTGAACCCGAATCCACACCCAATCTGAGACTCAGGGGCCAAGGAGTTTCCGAACTTGGAGGTTTGGATTCTTGGAGGTTTTCCAATAAATCTAGCCCGCTGCCTGACTCTAGGTTCAGGTCTTGAGTGACGTCCTCCCCTCCGCGGGTATCCGGCTTGGAGGGATTGGGAATCCGGACATAGCTAGTCCTTAAGATAGATAAAGGGTTGCCGCATTGTTCCTCCACCACTGCAACGTGATGGGTGACCTGGGGAGAGTTGATCTCTCTCAAATCGGGTTTAGGCCCAATCTGGTCGTAGTCTGTAGCGACTCCCAGGGCGGCGATGCGATCCAAGAGCTCGTTCAGGGAAGAGAGCTCCATTGGATCTAACTGCTCGGCTAGTTCCGAGTTGACGTGAAGATTGCTTTCGATGACCCGAGAAGTCATCGTCGGCGCGGCGGCCGAACAGGCGGTCATAAGAAAACCACCTAGCCGGAGAGTTTGGCCGATAGCCAAAGCTCCTTCATCAACAGTGCCGTCTTTAAAGATGGGATGAGGCATCCTTCCTGATGGCGACGGCACAGCGGAACTCTCAATGAAAGCACCAATGTCGGTGTCAAAACCAGCGGATCTCGGGTAGGGGGTCCCGAACTGTGCGTCTAGGCCGGATGATAACAGGAGGCAGGGGACACGATGTTTTACCCAGGTTTGGGCCCTCTTGATGGAGGTAAAACCCTACGTCCTGCTTGATTAATATTGATGATATGGGTAGTACAAGAGTAGATCTACCACGAGATCGGAGAGGCTAAACCCTAGAAGCTAGCCTATGGTATGATTGTATGTTGTGGTTGTTGTCCTACGGACTAAAACCCTTCGGTTTATATAGACACCGGAGAGGGCTAGGGTTACACAAGGTCGGTTACAAAGGAGGAGATATCCATATCCATATTGCCTAGCTTGCCTTCCACGCCAAGTAGAGTCCCATCCGGACACGAGACGAAGTCTTCAATCTTGTATCTTCATAGTCTAATAGTCCGGCCGAAGGATATAGTCCAGCTGTCCGGAGACCCCCTAATCTAGGACTCCCTCAATAGGCCCAAATAAAAAAATAAAAAAATATGAGAGAAAAAGAGAGAAGGGGAAATGCTACTATCCTTTTACCACACTTGTGCTTCAAAGTAGCACCATGATCTTCATGATAGAGAGTCTCCTATGTTGTCACTTTCATAAACTAATGGTAATTTTTCATTATAGAACTTGGCTTGTATATTCCAATGATGGGCTTCCTCAAAATGCCCTAGGTCTTCGTGAGCAAACGAGTTGGATGCACACCCACTTAGTTTCTTTTTGAGCTTTCATACACTTATAGCTCTAGTGCATCCGTTGCATGGCAATCCCTACTCACTCACATTGATATCTATTGATGGGCATCTCCATACCCCGTTGATACGCCTAGTTGGTGTGAGACTATCTTCTCCTTTTTGTCTTCTCCACAACCACCATTCTATTCCAACTATAGTGCTATGTCCATGGCTCACGCTCATGTACTGCGTGAAAATTGAAAAAGTTTGAGAACACCAAAAATATGAAACAATTGCTTGGCTTGTCATCGGGGTTGTGCATGATTTGAATACGTTGTCTGGTGAAGATGGAGCATAGCCAGACTATATGATTTTGTAGGGATAGCTTTCTTTGGCCATGTTATTTTGAGAAGACATGATTGCTTAGTTAGTATGCTTGAAGTATTATTATTTTTATGTCAATATTAAACTTTTGTCTTGAATCTTATGGATATGAACATTCATGCCACAATAAATAAGAATTACTTAGAGAAATATGCTAGGTAGCATTCCACATCAAAAATTCTGTTTTTATCATTTACCTACTCGAGGACGAGCAGGAATTAAGCTTGGGGATGCTTGATACGTCTCCAATGTATCTATAATTTTTGATTGTTCCATGCTATTATATTATCAACCTTGGATGTTTTATATGCATTTATATGCTATTTTATATGATTTTTGGGACTAACCTATCAACCTAGAGCCTAGTGCCAGTTTTTGTTTTTCCTTGTTTTAGAGTGTCACAGAAAAGGAAAATCAAACGGAGTCCAATTGACCTGAAACTTCACGGAACTTATTTTTGGAACGGAAGCAATCCAAGAGACTTGGATTAGACGTCAGGGAAGCTTTGAGGGAGGCACGAGGCAGGGAGGCGCGCCCTACCCCCCTGGGCGTATCCCCCACCCCCGTGGGCCCCTCGTGGCTCTCCTGACCGACTTCTTTCGCCTATATATGTCCATATATCCTAAAAACATCATGGAATAGAATAGATCAGGAGTTTTGCCACCAAAAGCCTCCATAGCCACCGAAAACAATCTAGACCCGTTCCGGCACCCTGCCGGAGGGGGGAATCCCTCTCCGGTGGCCATCTTCATCATCTCGGTTCTCTCCATGACGAGGAGGGAGTAGTTCTCCCTCGGGGCTGAGGGTATGTACCAGTAGCTATGTGTTTGATCTCTCTCTCTCTCGTGTTCTTGAGTTGGCACGATCTTGATGTATCGCGAGCTTTGCTATTATAGTTGGATCTTATGATGTTTCTCCCCCTCTACTCTATTGTGGTGAATTGAGTTTTCCCTTTAAAGTTATCTTATCGGATTGAGTGTGTAATAATTTGAGAACACTTGATGTATGTCTTGCATGTGCTTATCTGTGGTGACAATGGGATATCACGTGATCCACTTGATGTATGTTTTGGTGATCAACTTGCGAGTTCCGTGACCTCGTGAACTTATGCATAGGGGTTGGCACACGTTTTCGTCTTGACTCTCCGGTAGAAACTTTGGGGCACTCTTTGAAGTTCTTTGTGTTGGTTGAATAGATGAACCTGAGATTGTGTGATGCATATCGTATAATCATACCCACGGATACTTGATGTGACATTGGAGTAACTAGGTGACATTAGGGTTTTGTTTGATTTGTATCTTAAGGTGTTATTCTAGTACGAACTCTATGATAGATCCAACGGAAAGAATAGCTTCGTGTTATTTTACTACGGACTCTTGAATAGATCGATCAGAAAGGATAACTTTGAGGTGGTTTCGTACCCTACCATAATCTCTTCGTTTGTTCTCCTCTATTAGTGACTTTGGAGTGACTCTTTGTTGCATGTTGATGGATAGTTATATGATCCAATTATGTTATTATTGTTGAGAGAACTTGCACTAGTGAAAGTATGAACCCTAGGACTTGTTTCAACGCATTGCAATACCGTTTTAGCTCAGTTTTATCATTAGTTACCTTTCTGTTTTTATATTTCAGATTACAAAAACCTATATCTACCATCTATATTGCACTTGTATCACCATCTCTTCACCAAACTAGTGCACCGTGTGTTGGGGACACAAGAGACTCTTTGTTATTTGGTTGGAGGGTTGTTTGAGAGAGACCCTCTTCATCCTACGCCTCCCACAGATTGATAAACCTTAGGTCATCCACTTGAGGGAAATTTGCTACTGTCCTACAAACCTCTGCACTTGGAGGCCCAACAGCGTCTACAAGAAGAAGGTTGTGTAGTAGACATCATAAACATGTGATGTGTTTGTTTGTTTATCTTTTAGAATGCGGATAAATTATTGAAGAAGAGTACCCCGTTATGCAATGGTAAAGGAAGTAATGCAGATAGGGTTCAAGATAGTGAGATATCCCTGTTGGTCTCCAAGAAAGCTGATAAAAACTATATTGAAGACATGAGAAAACCCCAAAGTCCTGTCTTGATGTAGTGTTCGAGTTACTGGCTACTACTAGTGGCACCAACTCTTCGAACTCGCTGCCTGAATCAGTTCAGCTTCTTCAGTCTCAACTTCAAGTTGAAAGACATCAATCAGATGTTATGCGACAGGAAGATGAAGGACTGAGGAAGTCCCTGCAGAATTTAGATGCATACTTTCTGGTGCAACAACAAGTGCTGGAGGATTTAAGCGCTAAACAAGAGAAATTTAATAAGCTTGCTAAGCATCTTGCCAGCATTATGGGTACCTAGGATATTGTTTCTTGAGCACTTCTGAAGTGCTTTCAGTTCTGGACTTGTTTTGCTGCGGCATTTATATGCTTCTTTGTTCCCTATATTTGCACTGGTGGCGAACTTTGATGCCCAGTGGATGTAATATGTGTAATAGCCGTGATAGCCTAGCATAAGTTGCTTGCTAATTTATTTACTTATTGTCTTGTTTATTTGTTTTCTTGTAGTCAGTGCAGTTCTTTTTCCTCGGCTTGCTAGTGGCTGCAATAACCTATTTTTTAAAACTAGGCCACAATAACCATGGGCTACATATTTACTGTAGTTAACATGGGACTCCTACAGGCCATAGAAACAATGGGCCTTCTATGAGGCGTAGAAACAATGGGCCTTATACGGGCCATAGACACAATGGGCCTTCTACGGGCCGTATCATCAATGGGCCTTCTCCGGGCCATATGATCGGTTAGCCAAAAATGGGCCAACAATAGACCACATTATGGCCGTAAATGGGCTAGAGTTGAAATCATCCGTTCATGGGCCGACAATAACGGGCCGTCGTTAATCGGCCGTATTTGATGACGCTATGAAAACGGCCCAACGTATTAACGGGCCACAAACGGGCCGACTGTAACCACGGGCTGAATTTGGCCCATAAGCAGAAAATGACAGTAACGGGCCATAGGTAAATGAATACTGGAAATGAGCCCAAGAATAAATGGGCCCTGAGAAGGCCGAAAGATAACATAGGCTAGAAACGGCCCAACGGAATAATGGGTCGTTAATGGGTATAAAGTGATACACTGTTCATTACGGGCCAGTTTCACCAGCTGTCGTTAATGGGCCGAGGGTTACTAAGGGCCTCATATGGGCCGAAAGACGTCATGGGCCATACATGGGTCGGAAGTTAAAATGGGCTGGAATTATATTGGACGGCCCAGATGACACTAGTAGGCCTAATTTGGATAGGCCGTAAACGGGCCCTGGGTTAGCGGGCTGTAAATGGGCTATATGCGAACAGGCCGTTAACAGGCTTGTCGTGGGCCGGCCCGCCACCTTTTGACCAAGTGAAATGGACTGGCCTTTTCACAGGAATGGGCCTCTGTTGGGTCATGCCATGATAAGGCGCTTTGGGTCCAATGAGTGGATGACATCTGTCCCAACGGTGAACCAACACGTGTTTCCTCCAGCCAATGATGATTTTACATGTGGAAAATCCCCATTGGTCAGGGCTATTAACGGGTTATCAGATCCAAAAACGGACCCGATAGGTTAATGGCGTTCCGTTACGGTGGATGCCACGTGTCGGTCACCTTTGACGAAAGCACTTCTGTGACGCGCGATTTATCGTCATGGAAGTGGACACTTCTGTGATGATAATTTTGGTAATGTCATGGAGCACTTCTACAACAGCATAGGTGTCGGTGTCAAAACCGGCGGATCTTGGGTAGGGGGTCCCGAACTGTGCGTCTAGGCGGATGGTAACAGGAGGCAGGGGACACAATGTTTTACCCAGGTTCGGGCCCTCTTGATGGAGGTAAAACCCTACGTCCTGCTTGATTAATATTGATGATATGGGTAGTACAAGAGTAGATCTACCACGAGATCAAGGAGGCTAAACCCTAGAAGCTAGCCTATGGTATGATTGTATCTTCGTCCTATGGACTAAAACCCCCCGGTTTATATAGACACCGAAGAGGGCTAGGGTTACACAGAGTCGGTTACAATTGTAGGAGATCTATATATCCATATCGCCAAGCTTGCCTTCGACGCCAAGGAAACTCCCTTCCGGACATGGGACGAAGTCTTCAATCTTGTATCTTCATAGTCCAGGAGTCCGGCCGAAGGTATAGTCCGGCTATCCGGACACCCCCTAATCCAGGACTCCCTCAGTAGCCCCTGAACCAGGCTTCAATGACGACGAGTCCGGCGCGCAGATTGTCTCCGGCATTGCAAGGCGGGTTCCTCCTCCAAGTACTTCATAGAAGATTTTGAACACAAAGGTAGTGTCCGGCTCTGCAAAATAAGTTTCCACATATTGCCATAGAGAGAATAATATTTACACAAATCTAATCTGCTGACGTATTCCGTGACATCACACCATGGCCAAGTCTTTATTCGAATCGTTTTACTGTCCCGCCTCTGCGCGTTTAGCGAGGCAGTTTCCTTGGCACGTCTTGTCAAAGCAGAGATCGTGTCCCCTTATTTCGGGATTCTCATCAATACAGGCGTGGGTAACCCAACCGTACCCATTGGTATGTTTTCTCGATCAAAGGCGAGTCCCAAACGGCCACGGGGAGGGACCTTGGTATTCAACCTCTTATAAAGAGACCAAGGCCTTACTCTTTTCTTTCAATCTCAAACGAGTTCGCCCTTCGCCTCGAGTTCCAACACCCAAGGCTCCATATTTCAGGCGCTTCGGACCTTCGACAATGTCCGGTTCTGACCTTCGAGGTAGATGGATGACCTCCTCCGTCACGGAGGAGGACGTGCTGAAGTTGAGAGAGGCCAGGTTCTTGACCGGCGAAATCTCGCATAAGCTGCCTGCTCAAGGGCAGGTCATTCCCGCTCCCAAGCCTGGTGAGAGTGTGGTGTTCATGTCTCACTTCCTTCGGGGGCTAGGCTTCCCGACGGATCCCTTCGTGAGGGGGCTCATGTTTTATTATGGGCTGGAATTTCACGACTTAGCTCCGGAGTCCATCCTCCATATTTCCTCATTCATCGTCGTGTGTGAAGCCTTCCTCCGCATTACTCCTCACTTCGGACTATGGCTCAAGACCTTCAAAGTAGAGCTGAAGCTGATCGAGGGACGGCACGCGGAGTGCGGAGATGCTTTTATAAGCAAGAATGCTAGTGCTCCATGGCCCGAGGGCTCTTTTCAAGGGGAGTCCAGCTTATGGCAACGAGAGTGGTTTTATATCACAGCTCCCAGGAGCACCAAGTGGGTGGCGCTGCCTGCTTTCCGCTCGGGTCCCCCGCCACGACTGGCGTCATGGGTCAATAAGGGGCTGGACTGGGGGTCGGCAAAGGACGTGCCCCTGTTGCAGGGTCGCATCCGAGATCTCCTAGAAAGAGACATCAGTCTAGTCGTGGTGACGCAGGTTATGTTAATTCGCCGAGTTCTGCCCTGCAAACGTCGCCCCCTCCGCCTGTGGGAGTTCAACCCGGAGGGACCACGAGTTCTCCAACATTTTCTTGGCACGACGCTCGTGGAGATGTACAAATTGTTCTTCGGACCACAAGTAGTGTGTCCGGATTCTACGGAGGACGCAGGTCTGAGCTGCAATCGTCCGGATACTCAAGTAAGTAGCCTTGTGCCCGGACTCGCTATCCGTATATTTATCATAAAATTGCCCCTAAAAGAGCTGTCCTTTAAACAGGAGTGGATAGCGGAAGCAAAGCTAATCAGGTGTCCGGCCCCCCTCCCCGAGACCACACCGGCTCCCGTGCTAGTCAGGATGTTGGAGGTTGTGCCTTCAAAGGAAAGCGAGGGAGGGGACAAGGAAGCTACAGCCTCCTCGAAGGAGGTTGTCCGGAAGGGAGGAATCGAAAATTCCTCTCCTCAGGGGAAGAAGAGGACCGCCTTTGAAGACCCGGAGACCATGGCCTCAAAGCGGGGGAAGAAATCTTCGCCAGAGGGTCCTGTGCTGGGGGATACTTCGGCCGAATTATGCCCTCAAGGGGATCAGCCCTCCACCGAGCCGTAAGTAGAGAGGAGCTCTCTTTTTAATAAACGAGAGAAATCCTTGCTTTATATCTGAGAAAAGTAATTGAAAATTTACCTTGTAGCTCGGACCTTAGCCCTTCTCAACAGAGCTCGTCTTCAGGGGATCTTCTTCCGGAGTTGATGGAGAGCGGAACGCCTCCCCCTGCCGTACCGCCTTGCGAGGCGGGCGACCCTGAGGTATCGTCGCGGAGGGTTTCTCCGAATCCGGCAGGGCCGGAAGGTAGTCATATGGCCCCCCAAAGCCCTCCGCGTCCGGTCTTCGAAAAGGGCCATCGGACAAGTCCGGCGCTGTCTGGTGCGCGGTTGGAGGAGCTGAAGGATCTGCTAGGGCGAGCATCTATCTCAGAGGAGCACCGTGCATTGATGGGTACGGTGATTGAGAGGATTTCATCCGCAGAGAGCGGATTGCACGAGGACGTCAGGAGTTTACTGACAGGTTTTGAGGTCCGTGAAATATTGTACCCTTTTTGGATAGTTGCGCATAAATAAGATGCGCCCTGTGTAGATAGTAGCCCCTGAGACTCTGTGCGTTGTCAAAAGTGACGGCGCACAGAGGATCATAATCCTAGGTCTAATATGCCGCCTTCATCCATAGGTGGCGAAGTGTCCGGTGGCAAGCCGGACTGATGAATTTGCCAAGCTAAAGCGGTAACTTGACGTGGTAGATGCCGACATCGCGCTTGTCAACAAGCGGCTTGACGAGGCACAAGGTATGTAATTCCTCCGGCGGCACCTGGTAAGAGGAGCTTTATGCTAGTATCTTACAATGTGTGTGCTTGATGCAGATGGTGCTGTTGCCATGGAGAATCTTCGGGCGGAACTTGCCCGAGCCAAGGAGCAAGCCAGGAAAAGTGATGCGGCTGCCGAAAAGGCAATTGAAGAGCTGAAAGCCGAACAGGCTGCTCACTGCCGAAGCAAGAAGGAAATGGCCGAGATGGCCGTGAAGCTGAAGAACGCTGCTGACCGTTGCAAGCTTCTTGAAAAAGAAGATCGGGCGGAACAGACGGACCTGGAGAAGGCTGTTTCCGATGCCAAGGATGCGCGCTCTGCAATGAGAGCTATGAAGGAGGAGCTACGTCAGGCCGGAGAGATCGCGGCTGGAAAGCCCTTTATGCTGCGGAGGAAGTTCTGTGATCCTAAACATGCTCCGTTAGACCAGATGTGGAGTACGGCAGACACCTATGTGGATTTGGCAGCGAGTGCCGCAGATGCGGCCGAACACTTCCGAGATCAAGAAGATCGCGAAGTGGAAAAGCTCTTTTGGTCACAGTTCCACAATCCGGAGCGTCCACTGTCATTAGCCGATCGTTTGGCCGAATGGGCCGAGCTAAATAGGTTGCCCGGACTCGCCATGAAGTATGTCATGAGTCATCTGTGGCCAGAGAGGCCAAAGCCGAAAAGTTATTTCAACTTGGTGCGGCGCCGCATATCAATGCGATGAAGAGGTCAGCGTGCATAGAGGGTGCGCGGATGGCTCTTGCCCGTGTGAAGACATACTGGGCGGAAATGGAGGCCACCGCTGTTGCATCCCCAGACTCGGATGGAAGCTGAGTACCTGCCGAGCACTATTTTCAGGAAGTTCTGCGAGGCGCTCGTTTAATAGAGACGCAGTGCTCGAAGGATACTATATTCGAATAGCATATATTATTGTAAAACAATATTTTGATAAATTGTAGAAGCTTTTTATACTTGTGCCTGCAAGTATTATAATACCTCCTGTGCGGCCATTTAACATATGTGTCTATATAATCTGAAAGATGGCAGTCGTCGGCTTCAGCCCCCACACACATAATGCGGGGGTGTTCGCAGAAGGCGCATTTTCACACTTGATCCAACGTCTTGGTCCTACAAAGAAGGTGATAGCGCAGCGAACTAGGCAATCGGACTATGATGCTTTATCACTTTCACTTAGCCATAGGAGTTTGACACTGAGGCTACTTATATAGCCCCTGGTGGCGCCTGCGCTCGCCCGAACTCGGGGCGCGTATGTGCCTGGCTGGGAAGCGGCCCTTCGTTAATGCGGAGGAATCCTAAAGATTCCGTTAAGTCATCGAGTGGTTGACCAGTCTCACGCTATATCATGACAGTCAGTTTTCGGCTTTCTCTACTGAGGTGCTCGCCTGGCCGAACCGGGGCACAATCGCAGTAGTTCTCCTGGTGCCGCCTTAGCCGATAGAGCGGAACGTAAGGTAGCAAAACACAGGAGCCGGGCAAACCCAACATTTGACCAAAGACATGATTCGGAGCTGATGCATATAAGGCCAAACTCGCAACGCCGAACACTCCCTAAGGTATTCGGTCTTTATGAGGGCGGGCGGGATAACGCCCTTAGTAATAAGCCCCTGGTGTCCAGGTACGCGCAAAACTCTGACATGGCCACATGCCAAAATGCCAGCCTCCTCCTTGGTTATACCAAAAAAACCAGGGGATGTGTATCAACAAGAGACAGTAAAAAAGGTTTACGCAGGGTCTTAATCTGAAAAGAATCCTTGGAACGGGTCCCTGTTGCACGTCTGCGCCTGTGTCTCCGTTGTGCCGTATCCTGGACGGGCGTAGCACGGTGTTCATCTGTAAAAGAGAGGAACTTAGTTTAGGAAAGATCGTGCCGAACATGAGTTATACTAAATAAACGAAGTATAAATCGAAATGGGTAAAATTGAGCTTTATTGTCTCTTGTTTTTATATGCGCGGAGCCCCTAGTACAGGGGCATACGGCTATTAAGCCTTTATCAATTGTATGTTTATGCCGGACTCGTCTAGCCGTGTCCGTGGTCTTGACGACCTGTTTAGGTGCTTTGGCTGGTGAAGCCGCTTTATTGTGGGGCTGTCAAGGCAGCCGCACTGTCTTCCGCGCGGGAGGAACACTCAATGTTTTCCCTTTAATGAGATGATGCCTCGTGGACCGGGCATCTTAAGCGTAAGAGATGCATAATGTGGTATTGCGTTAAAGCGGGCGAAAGCTTCGCGTCCCAGCAGTGCTTGATAGCTACTTGAGAATGGGGCGATGTGGAAAGTTAGCTGTTCGCGGCGGAAGTTACCGGGGGAGCCGAACATAACTTCTAGCCGGAGAGAACCCATGCAAAGGGCATCCGGGCCTGGCGTTACCCCTTGAAAGGAGGTTTTGCTATGGCGAATTTTTGTTGGGTCTATCCCCATGTTGCGGATTGTGTCCTGGTATAACAGGTTTAGACCACTGCCGCCGTCCATTAGGACATTTGTAAAGTGGAGTCCACCGATTATTGGATCTAATACCAAGGCAGTCCAGCCTGCGTTCCAGATACTTCTAGAGTAATCCTGATGGTCAAAGGTGATCGGTTTTAACAACCATTGGCGAGACTCCTTTGGGATAGGCCGTATGGCGCGTATCTCTGTTGGTGCCATTCTGTTCGTCACGTGAAGTAAGTTTATTGTTTTGACTTCTTGTGGGAAATCCTTTTGTTTCCCGGTGCTCTGCTTGTGGGGTTCGTCGTCGTCCTCACTTGGTGTGTCGAGTCCCTTGTGTTCGGTGTTGAGTTTGCCGGATTGCTTGAAAACCCAACAATCTTTGTGGGTATGGTTCGCAGGCTTCCCGGGAGTACTGTGTATTTGACATATCTTGTCCAAGATTTTGTTTAAGTTGGATAGCTCGTCCCTGTTATCTTTGAGGGGCGTCTTTCTCTGATTCTGCCGCGAGCTTTTGAATCCGGCGATGACCGCTGTGCTCTTTGGGCTGTTTTCCTTATTCCGGCGATGATCCTTGCTGCGTTGGGGTTTTCCGTTTCCATCCCTAACTTTGGATGTACTTGGGTCGCTGGTGCTACATCTTGCCAACCAGCTGTCCTCTCCTACGCAAAAGCGGGTCATGAGGCTTGTTAATGCGGCCATTGTTCTTGGCTTTTCTTGGCCGAGGTGTCTGGCGAGCCATTCGTATCAAACGTTATGCTTAAAATATGCTTGGGCTTCGGCGCCCGGACAGTCGACTATCTGATTCTTTTTAGTAAGAAATCTATTTCAGAATTTCCGAGCTGACTCTCCGGGCTGTTGAGTTATGTGACTGAGATCGTCTGCATCCGGAGGGCGGACATAGGTCCCTTGAAAATTTTCCCGGAAAGCATCCTCAAGCTCTTCCCAACTTCCAATGGTGTTTTCGGGAAGGCTTTTGAGCCAATGCCGGGCTGGCCCTTTAAGCTTGAGGGGTAAGTATTTTATGGCGTGTAGGTCATCTCCTCTGGCCATGTGTATGTGGAGGATATAATCCTCGATCCAGACCCCAGGGTCTGTTGTTCCGTCGTACGCCTCTATGTTTACGGGCTTGAATCCCGCTGGAAATTCATGGTCCAACACCTCATCGGTGAAACATAGGGGGTGTGCGGCACCCCTGTATTTGGGTGTGCCGTGATGTTCGGATATTTGTTGTGTTGTATTGCTTACTAGATCTTGCTTTCTTGGCCCATAGATAGATCTGGCTGGGCCATCTTTTTGATGTGGATCCTTTGGTGGATCGCGTGCCGGCTTGTGTGCGGCGCCGCTTGCCGCTCCATGCTGGCCATGCGGTCGTCTATCCGACTGGGTGGTTTTCCTATTTTTTGACTGCGGGGGCTCTAAGGCCTCCTTGTCAAATTCAGGCAGTAGCTTTAGCTTTGGATAGCTTTTTCAGGCTACGCGCAGTGGCGACGAGGCTTTTGTGGAGGTTCTTCTGCTCCATGAGCCTATCCGGCGTAAGGTCGTCCAGACTGTTGTTTTCGCCAGGGACGGGGTGTTTGGTTTGTTTATCCAAGTTGCCCTGTTCGGACGGTTGCTCGAAGGCATGTTCGTCGTCCGCCGGCTCGTCCTGCTCTATGGCTGGGTCTGTATGGCTGCTGTCTATGTCGAGGTGGGGCTTGGAGCGGCGCTTACGTCGCCGCTTTGATTGCTTTTCGAGTGAATGATCCCTCGTTGCATCCCTGTGTTCCTCGTCGTCGCTTCCTTTGGGCGTGTCCACCATGTATACATCATGAGATGAGGTGGCTGTCCAGTGCCTTGTAGGCGTTGGTTCATGTTCATCTGTCTTCGGAGTCGAAGTTGAGCACATCGTTTAAATTATCGACAGTGGCTACGAAGTGGGTGGTGGGTGGGCATCGAATTTCTTCGTCGTCCACATCCCAATCCTGCCGGTCATAGTCCGGCCAGGACTCTCCTGACAAAGAGAGAGACCTGAGTGAATTCAGAATGTCGCCAAAGGGCGAGTGTTGAAAGATGTCTGCGGCGGTGAACTCCATGATCGGTGCCCAATCGGATTCGATCGGTAGGGGCGCGGAGGGCTCGGAGTCCGGCATCTTGGAGTCACGGGCTTCGCGGAGGACAAGGCTGGTGTTCGGCTTGATCGCCGTAGAGATTGCAGCCCCCGAGGCGGTGTCTAACCACCCATCCTCGATTGGTGTGGTCGGTTCTGAGCCAAGGGTTGGAGCGGACACAGGTGTGGCCTTCAGGGCACTGTTCAGTGGCAGAGCTAGATCATGCCCACCGGGACAGTGCGGCGCACTCGGCTGCGGCTCAGATCCGTCGAAGATCAAGTCTCCGCGGTGGTCCGCTGTGTAGTTTAAACTTCCAAATCTGACCTGACGGCCAGGGGCGTAGCTTTCGATCTGCTCCCGATGGCCAAGCGAATTGGCCCGCAATGCAAAGCCGCCAAATACGAAGATCTGTCCGAGGAGAAAAGTCTCACCCTGGATCGCATCGTCGTTGATGATCGGAGGAGCCATCGGGCCTAAAAGTGACGACACAGAGGAACTCTCAATGAAAGCACCAATGTCGGTGTCAAAACCGGCGGATCTCGGGTAGGGGGTCCCGAACTGTGCGTCTAGGCGGATGGTAACAGGAGGTAGGGGACACAATGTTTTACCCAGGTTCGGGCCCTCTTGATGGAGGTAAAACCCTATGTCCTGCTTGATTAATATTGATGATATGGGTAGTACAAGAGTAGATCTACCACGAGATCAAGGAGGCTAAACCCTAGAAGCTAGCCTATGGTATGATTGTATCTTCGTCCTATGGACTAAAACCCCCCGGTTTATATAGACACTGGAGGGGGCTAGGGTTACACAAAGTCGGTTACAATGGTAGGAGATCTATATATCCGTATCGCCAAGCTTGCCTTCCACGCCAAGGAAAGTCCCTTCCGGACATGGGACGAAGTCTTCAATATTGTATCTTCATAGTCCAGGAGTCCGGCCGAAGGTATAGTCCGGCTATCCGGACACCCCCTAATCCAGGACTCCCTCAACAGGTATGACTATCTTGATTCTGTCATAAATTTGTCATGGATGTACATGCATGACAGAAAATGTGACCTACTGTGACAAACACGTATCATCACGGAAGTGTATATTTCTTTTGTAGTGTTCGGGTGGACCAACGACGTTCCGACAAAACCGATCTACTGCCATGACACTCTCCCGGCCACTGCGACCAACTCCCCTTTGGGCTAAGTCCTGGGTGGCCCCGTGCCTACCAAAGGCACCAACGGCCACCGTCATGGCAAAACATAAACAGTCCCAAACGGGGACAACCCGGGTACAACAACAACAACAGGCACACAAGGCTTATGTCTGCCTACCTGATCAGGGTAGCGCGCGCCCTTAACCTTCCCTCGTTGGAGGCACCGGCGAGAGGCACGACAATAGACCCAGTTAGGACCTTCCCATGAAGGTAAGCGTGGTTGCACTGGTCATCTCGATATGGTGGCACCATGACCCAACCAATAGTTGTTCAAGTTGAATTTAATCCGGTTAAACTTGAATGCAAATATGCTAAGCCATGATAAAATAACATGATGCAATTACAATGCCTGAGCATGATATCAACATAAGCATGGGGGTGCAACATAACTGTCCACCATATCAACAATGAATCATACCCAACTGAGCATACCATAATGATGAGCATGAATATCACAAGTAAAACACTACTCATAGTGTACATGACCACTAACATCAACAATAAATACCATGCAAGAACACATCAATAACATTACCAAGTAAACACTTGACCAACTAACAACAAGGAACAATACATATTAACGGTAATCGGTAACTTGCAAGTTGGGTTTGTTGCACCAATTATACTGTAGGGGGTTCCTCTACAGTCTTTCTGTCAAAAAAATGGTAATCGGTAACCGACGTCAGTCACGCACCGAAGAACATGACCAACCCAACATGTACTGCTATCAAGCATGAGCAATATGAAAGTAATACTAGCAGGTAGAACATAATAACAAAGTGCAAGAAAACATAGCATGACGGTAATCACCGATTCACAAGCATGACCGAAATAACGACGAAGTTCAGGGACTAATCTGTAAAAATAACTCTACAAACAGGCCCCCGAGCTGAAAACAGAAAGCACATTTCTCAGATTACGTCTTCATAAAGTGAAAACGTATTTTAAGCCGAAGGAGAAACAGAATACGCGTTCACTAAAAATGGTCAGCGGGGCCACTGGGTCAACACGAGAGACTTACAGGTGGGACCGGTCACTTATCCACGTGGGCAGGGCGGGTTCAACGCCCGTGCGGCTGACCGGTGGGGATGGGGGCGACGCGGGGCCCGCCTGGCCAGCTGGACTGGTCGTCGTCCTCTTCCTCGCCCTCGCCCGCGAGGCAGAGGCAGAGGCGCGACGCCGGCGACTGCCCTGGCCGGCTCCAGCCACCTCCGGCGAGGCCCCGGCTACCAAACTGCGTGGGGCGGAGAGGCGCATCCATCCATGGTCTTCGCGTACGCCTGGGAAGACCAGAGTGGTGGCTGCCTCGAGCATGGCGGACGGTGGCGTCGGGCGCCGATGCGGACCACGGCCAAAGGCCAACAGAGGAGGACGGAAACGGCGGGGAGGCTTCTAGGGGTGTGTGGAGGCTACAGGTGGTTCTGGAATGGAGGGAGGAGGCGCGGCTCGCCGGAATCGAAGCGGACAGAGACGGCGGCCATGGCGGCGATGGTGGACACAGAGAGCTCCTCGAGATCGTTTGAGAGGCTGGGGAGGGGTAGTGGAGCGAGGCAAGGCTGGTGGAGTGCTCGAGACGGGCTCGGGGGCCTTATATAGGCATGGGGGCGAGGTGCCGAGCCGGTTGCCGCCGCTCAAGCTCGGCCAAAGCTCTGGCGACGCGCAGCGAGCACGAGGTGGCACGGGAAGGCGACGAGGGAGGTGCGGATGAGCTACAGAGGTGCATAGTAACGAGCAGAGCTCGGGGACAAGAGAAGGAAGAAGCCATGACGCGAACAGAGCCGGTCGGCTACAGCTCGCCCGTGGGCGCGCGGCAACGAGCGCTGACGGAGGGGCTTACGGAGTGGGAGATGGCTCTAGGAGGACGGCGATGACGCGGTGAAGCTGTTGGACATGCCCACGAGCGCGAAGATGACGAGAGGAGGAGGGGCCCGAACAAGAAACCATCCTGGATGCGGCCATGGCATGCCAGAGAGGTGGTGACCGCGTGAGCTGGCGAGCAGAAGGTGCCAAAGGTTGGCAAACGTTGGCTAGTGGTAAGTTCTTCCAGGGGAGGCTTCAACTGTGGTGGTAGATCGATGAACACTGCTCTGGTTAAATGGTAAGCAACCTCTGAAGTTTACTTCGGTAAACTTGGCCGAGAACTACTGATCAACAGGAAGGGGATTGGAGCCAGAGAGTTTGTCTGGGGTGATCATCTTAGGAAGGACTATAATCTTGTTAATTTTGAGATGATTTAGACCAAGATACACCATAGTTGCTTCACAACTGCATATTTAGTCCAGAATCAAGATCAGGATGGTGCACTCACCTGGAGCATCAACTTGAGCTCAAATTTTGCAAGTCTTAATGATTTAGACATAGTAAGATCCTGTGAAAATTTCATACCAATTGTATTCACCAAAATGGTACTTCGTTCACAGCTATTCTCCCTATCCAGAAACTTGCAAGAATTCTAGAGAAATATTGGCTTCATTAACTGGTCCCAAATTTGGTGGAGAGAAGTTATATAGGTAGGATCATGATCTGGTAATTTATCAGGATTTTTGAAGCAATATAAAATGCACTTGGTTCACAGCCTGAAAAATTTACCAGAAGCAAAGATTTGGTCCTGTGCTCACATAGTTGATTTTATGGAGCTGAAATTTGTAGGAGTGAGATAATATGAGCAGAAGAAGAAGCATGCAAAATTTCAACTCATTTCGATTCTCCTAGCTAGTACTTCCTTCACAGTAGCTTCTGTTTAACAGGAACTTTGAAAAATCACTTAGGAAGATTGGCTAGGCAAATAAAGTTGAATTTTGGCATGTGTAAATTATTTGGACATAAAAGAATGCCCAACAAGTTTGGGATCAAATAAGATAAGATAAATGACACTTCCTTCACAAAGTGCCACTCTGGACAGAAATGAAGAATAATTATTGGGTAATTATTCTTGAGCTAGGACATGAGATTTTTAGCATATTTGAGCAATATATGACCCAAAGAAATTATGATAATTATTTGAGAATTTTTGGATGGACAGAAATATAGGTTGCTTCACAACCTAGGGTAGATAGGGTTATTCCTTTAATAGAAAAAGGAATATTTCCTAGAAAAAGATTTTAGGGTTTGGTCAAGGAGTGAAGTGACCTGATCTTGGCAAGGTTTTGAGGATCATGAGTCACTTGGGAGAAGAAATGAAGGTGATTTCCCAGGTGGCAAGGCCACAGAACCACTCCAAAAAGAAAAAAACAGAGCAAAAAACAATTAAATTAAAAGAAAAAGAAAAGGGCCAAAAACCAGGCTGTTTCAGAAGGCCGGCTTAAGATGAAAGGCATAAGTAATATTCTCCTACAAAGGAAGCAAGAATAGGACTCCACTTGTAATAAAGTAATCCTAATCCTACTAGGACTAGTCATGTAACCCGCCCCTTCAACTTATATAAGGAGGGGCAGGGCACCCCAAGAGGGGCAAGTTCCACAAGTTTCACAAGTTAGGTTTAGACAGACAAGTCAATAGCTCTCGAGATAGAGCACCTTTGTAATCCTGATCATCATCATCAATATCAATGAAGCAGGATGTAGGCTTTTTACCTCCACCATGAGGGGCCGAACCTGGGTAAAAGCCTCGTGTCTCTCGCCCCATTTAACCCCTCTCAAGCTACCACATAGATGTGTTGGCCTCACGACTAAGTCCTTTTCACGAGGACATCTGCCGTGACAATTCCATGACAGTGTGGATGATTTCTAGTGTGCCTGTGCTATGGATTGCACCTTTTTGATTTGTTTTATATACTTTCCTTTAATGCAATCTATGCATTGTTCTAAGTCTGAGAATTCTAACGAAGGAAGAATTTCACTTTTGACTAATCTTTCTATTCTCCCCTGGGAAATATGGCCCAAGCGACAGTGCCATAATTTTGATGAGTCAAAGTTCTCTTTCTTTTCTTTTGTTCTTTATTCGACGCGGAAACATGTTCATTCACATTGCATACAGAATAAACTTTTTCACGAAGTGATAACAAATAAAGTTCATCGTGTAGTAAAGCATCACCCACATAAGCATTATTTAACCATATGACACACTTGCCATGTCCAAAATAACATTCATAATTATCTTTGTCCAAACAAGAAACACTAATTAAGTTTCTATGACATGATGGAACAAATAAAATATCTCTAAGTAGAAGATTGAATTCATCAGCCAACTCCAAGGAGATGTTACCGACAGCTTCAACTTCTGCTTCAACTCCGTTTGCCACTTCAATGCGTCTTTGGCTTCTTTGCGTAGTCCGTGTCGAATGGAATCCCTGTAAAGAATTTGCAACATGAACAGTTGCTCCTGAGTCAATCCACCAAGTGGATTTTGAAAACTGTGTATACATGGATTCATTTATAAATGAAACTATATTGTTACCTCTTTTTGCCATGATTGACTTTAGCCAATCAGGGCAGTCTATCTTGCGATGCCCGGCCTTCTTACAGTGGAGACATGTGTCATTGTCCACTAGGAAAAGTTTCTGCTGATGCTGATAGGGAGCTTTACCATGTGGCTTTGAGGGGGAACTTTTGTTGTTTTGCTTGTAACTCCTTTTCTTCCGATCCTTCACATAGTTGAGTGAACCACCATGTGAGGCTTTGAGTATGTCCTCTTCTTGGACACACATTGCTATTGTCTTTTCAATGTCCCATGTTTCAGGTGACATATTGTAGTTTACAACAAAAGTTTCAAACTCCTTTGGCAGTGAAGCCATGACCAAATGAACCATGAGCTTTGGTTTGATCTCCAGATCCTCATCCATGTGCTTGAGCTTTGCTGCCATATTGCTCATCTTGAGGATGTGCTCTCTTATTCCATGACTACCCCCTGTGTAGTGTTCTGTCACCATGGGAGGCATATATCCTTGAAGAGTCTCTTTATCTTTGTTAGCAACTCCCCTGCGGAACTGCACTCTGCAATGGAGCCCACAGTGATGCTCTCAATTGTATTCTTTATAAATGTCGTGCACTTTTTGTTTGCATTGACCCACTTTTAATTTTCTATGAAGTATGACATCTCCAAAGGAGTATAATCCCCCCTCTTTTTATCCCACGCAGCATCATCATCAGTGGCCGCTCTTACTGGCTCTGTAGGTCTGACCGGCTATGGAGTGTCCACAACCCAGTCCAGCTCAGCACAGACAAATGCCAGTTCTACTTTCTTCCTCCACTCAGTGTAATTGTCACCTCTGAGTGTCGGAACATTTTTAGGCAACTCATCAAGTGAAAGCCTCCTGAAATCACAATTTAAGTAACATCAGTATAACAATCATATGCATTAATCTAACATTGGTAAAATTAATCATACAATTGTCTATGCAATTAAATCTATATTACTGTTGGACAAAATATCAGAAATAAATACACCTTTAAATTCAATAATGAAACATGATCATGTTATTAACAACATTGGTCATAAAAATAACATAATCATTTCATTTCAATAATCACTTTAACATGCTCTTAAAATATAATTCTATCTAAACTTTTATTTTCTTTGTAACAGAGCACTACTAATTATTTATGCAGGGGAAAAACATGAATAAAAATTCATGAACTTTTTAATATTTACAGAAACTTTTCTTTGACCGAATAAAAAATCATGAACTTTATTATTTTCTTTATAAAAATTCATGAACATTTCTTTTCTAAAAATTTCCTATTTTCATTTTCAGAATCTTTTTCTATTTACTTTTCTATTTTCTAAAACAAAATTTTCGTTGGAAAAAATTTGCATAGGAAACACTATTTGAAATCTGTCAAAAAACTGGACAAATAACAAAAAAAATAAAAAAAAGACTGCAACGCAGCCCAGCTTGGGCCCAGCGCGCGCGGCTGCTGGCCTCGGCGCTGCGCAAGCCGGCCTGGCCCAGTCGCGCTCCTCTTTTGGCCCAAAATCCCTACGTGAGCTAGGGTTTTAATCTCGGCCGTCCGCGGTGATCCCGCGGCCACGCGCGCATCTAGCGTGAACAAAACAGCCTCATTCCCTCGATCGATCCGAAACCCTAGCCCATTTCGATTTCTTTCGTCTGTCTCGCTCCTCCCCGCTGACGGCAGAGATAGCCACGCCCCGGCCACCGGCAACGGCAGCAAAAGCCACCGCGTTGTGCCGCACTTTACCTTCCTTCCCCCCCTCCATTTCACCACTGTCTTCTGCGACATAGCGAGAGAGAGGCGCGACCAGGGCCCTCCTCAGCTCCTCTGTCAGCCCGAGTGGCGGCGGGTTCGGGCTGCGCCGGTCGCCAGCGACGAGGTCATCAGCCACCGCGCCGTGAGCCCCTCCCCTTTCTTTCAACTCTATTCCACTACTCCCTCTCCTTTTTGAATCGAAATTGACGACGACGGAGTTACGAGCGGCGGCACCGTTGCCATCCCCCTCGCCGGATGCGCGTCCCCCTTGCGGTGAGCGCGCCGCCGTCGAGCAGTTTGGTTGCGGTGTACTTTGCCCCTCGCGGGGTTGTTCTTCGTCCGAACAGCTCGGCTTGTCGTTGCCCGTTCGGATCGAGAGGAACTGACGCGGCCTTGCGGCGCCGCGATTTCTTTTCCCCTCTTTTTAGTTTTGGGGTTAGGGTTCTTGGGGTGAAATCTTTTCTTTTTTCTCTGTTTATCCTTTGTACCGAAAATCTTAGCCTAGCATGGCCTAATACCATTGATAGATCCTCTGGATCGGAGTAGGCTAGATCATCCGGTAAACCTACCTTCTGCCTTGCCTTGCAAGGTCGAACCAGCAGCCATGGTGATGTTGTGGCGGCGGTGATGGCAGTGAGATGCCGGCTGTGGTGTGCTTCTCGTGAGCACCGCGCTAACCCTAGATCGGTAGGGACTGTTGGTGGGGATTGTGGCAGCGATGAACTTCGTCAGTCGTGCCCCGGCCCCCACCTCTGTTTATATATGCGCGGGTCACAAAGGCCCACCAACCATATGAGGGTTGACCCTCCCCCATTTCTGTTTATATATGCGCGGGTCACAGGGTCCCACCAACCATATGAGGGTTGGGCACTCCCAATCAGGGCGCAGATCTAAGGGCCCGGTGGGCTGTTGGCCCACACGAAGGAGATCAACCTAACATATACTCCCTCTGTCTCAAAATAAGAATGTGTTTGGTTGCAGTCATGGACCGGAATGTCACGGGTCCAACCCGTTCTGAGGCCTCGTTCTCGTGTTCAGTTGTTACCTGGAACGGTCACCCACTCGTTCCCGCAGACCGAATATCCAGCCTAGATGCGGAACGAGGCGAGACCTGCAAATTTGGCTGACGACGCGGAACCGGTCACCCCACTCGCGCTCCTCTCCCCTGGTGCGGCGCCTCCCCCGCCCCTCTCTCCATCCATCGATCTCAGCTGCGTTGTCCGATTCCTTCCTTCCCGGCGGCCGTTTCCTTCCTTCTTTGCTGCCGGCTGACTCCTCTCTTTCCTCTCTCGTCGTCCAGCAGTGCAGGGGAAGCTAGAACGGGAGGAATCCACCTGTCTCCATCTGGACCGGCGGGTCTTGCCGACGATTAACAGACCAGCGGCGGCTTCCATCGGGCTGACGGCGTTGGTCGTTGGCCAGGCACAGCGCAGCATCATCTCCTGAGTCCTGAAGGTACAAACACTCTTCCTTCCCCTTGTATATGCTGCTGCTGCTCAGGGATATTCCCAGCCGAGAGAGAGATAGATGGATATGATGCTGGTAATTTTTCCCCTTGTGATGGCTCATGGTTGTGTTTTTATCCAGTTTTGTTTCTTTATGTTGTTAAAACCAGTGGACCGTCGAGTGTATCGAAATACATGTGCACTCTCCTAATTTGTACTGAAATACATGTTGTCCAGTGTATCTTTGCAATATATATGTTGATGTAAGCATCATTGGTAGCCATATTTTTGATAGTATGCATCACTTGTAGATGGTCAAGAAGACAAACAAAAGGGGAAAAAAGTTGGCACAAGCTGCAATGACAGTCATTGTTCTGGCTATAATAAAGAAGAGAAGACCATGTATTGCCTATGACCCCATGCATGAAAGAGATCGAATTAGATATGACTATCTAAACCAAAATTTTTGGCAAAGCGATGTGTTATGTATGGCTGTCAAGTATTTGAACTTGGCATTTATTCTGTCAATTTTGTGTCATTTCATTTTTCATTCCATGCTTCCAACCAAACGCTGGAGCGGAACCATCTCATTCTACTTTTTTTCCTACCAAATATAGAAATGGAACCGACCCATTCCTCAAGAATGGAACCATTCCATTTTATGACAGTTGGTTCCTCAACCAAACACATCCTAAATGTTCCAACTTTATACTAACTTTAGTATAAAGTTATACTAAGGTTAAGACACTTATTTTGGGACGGAGAAAGTAACATATAAGAGTATATATGCATTGGGGTTCCCTGTTAATTTTGCTAGTCTAATTGATGACACCCTATCGCCTAAAGCTTTCAGTTACAACTATGACCACAAGCCGGGAGGAGTTTTATTCTAAGCTCATATTTTTCTTTCTATGAATTTTGCTGAGTTATCCATTGTCTTAGAGATTTAATAAGGTGACCACACATTGAATAAACTAGCATCTGATGCTTTAAGTTCATTTGTACATTCTTGGAGCATGGATGTAAGTAATTGACCGAGTCACTACTGGAATCGTCCTGTTTCCCGAGTTCAAAGTGAACGCAACGAAAGCAAAAATAAAAAATAAAAAAAATCAGCAATTTCTTTGCCGTGATCCGCCCTTAGCGAACGGGACTCGACTGGACCGGCTTGGCAATCTTTAATTGCCGAGTTGAAACTAGACCTGTGCATGGGTCCCGAGGCCCGAGCCCGAAAGCCTAGCACCAGCCCTGGGTTTCATTTTCCCGCTCGAAGCCTGTCTTGAAAGCCTGAAAAAAGCCCGAAATAGCAACAAATGTATATTTTATTCAAAATATAGGTACATTATACTATTTTATTAATATCCTGAATATAATTATTTTAATTAAAATAGCACTGTTCATGTGCTTCGGGCTAGGCCCGGGCTTGGGATTTTTGCTGCAGGCTTTAACAAGCCCGGCCCAGGGTATGATCAGGTTTAGTTGAAACCGAAACCAACCATTGTCGAGTACTAAAAGTAGAATTCGGCAAGCAAGCACTGCACGGGATATTTAATGGTAATGCCACATGGCACGAACTTCTGCCGAGTTTTGACTCGGCAAGCGAACCATGTGTGCAAGGCTGGCGTACGCTACTAGAAAATACCTTATAAATTTTTCTTTTCTAATATTAAAGAGAAGATTGTTTCTCAACTTTTTTTGATTTATTACGTGTTGAGAGAAAAGTGAATCCTCTATCTCTTTCATTAGATGATTGTAGGCATTTATACAAGGAGAGGCATCCGTTCGGGAGAGATGGCAGTTACAAGGGGAGATTTACCCCATAATTAACACACGTTAATTAAACTCTAACACTTCCCTTAATCTACACTTGTCCGTCCAGAATCATCATTTTGATTAGAGGCTCCTCCAAAAATCTTGTGGGAAAAATATGAGGAGTATAGTGTTTGACATGTTGTCAAAACTCCTTCAAACCCAGTGAAAAATAAGGAGAAAATGATGCAACATATAATGGTTATTGTCTCTTTTAACTCAATACGAGAAAAGACATAGAGTTTAAAGGATAATAAATATGCCGCATATACTTTCCTAAAAACCCCTGTGGGGAAAACGGTAAGTATGGCATATGATCTTGTGTTGATATTACCTCATTAAAAACCTTTATGAGAACCTATAAAGTAAACTCATGAAGGGAAAAAGAGTATAATATGATGCATTGAACAGGAACAATTCAGGAAGGTACTCCCCCTGATTCTTGCATATTCCGAAGCCGTCACATACCAACTCCATGAACATATTTCTGTTTGCATCCGGGTAACACAAGAGACATTATCATTGAGATAATAGTAGGTGGATGTAGCCATGAGGTCTGTTTCGAAGACTATTCATGAGGGGGCTACCACACCTAGTAGGAGCACTAAGCTTGTCCACAATCTGACATAGTGGGGATCTGATCGATGTATCCAATGATATCGGTGTTCACATTCCTGTGAAACTGAAAACCAGAACAAGATGTTTGATGCCTTGGAGATATCGAAAGGCATTCTTAAGTACCAACCAATTGTGTTTGGTGGATCCAATAATATTATGGAACGTTGAGTCCCAATATCTCATTTCCAACATCTCTTGGTTTAAATAGATCTTTCTCTACATCTAGAGAATGAACTACCATGAGAATTATGGATGGATAAGATTTGTCCATAATGAATTTCTCTAATATATTTTGGATATAAACAACATGGTGTACCATAATGTATGAATGAAGGTGCTCAAGTTGTAGTGCGGTATTTTGGTTTACCCAAATCCTTCATTTTCAACTCCGTCATTTAGATGATTACATGTGTCGTCATTACAGACACACAAACATGGATAATCATCATTGTAGGAGTAATCCTTGTGTATAAGGAACTCACTACGTCGGTTGTACCATATGTACCGACAACAATAAGTCGTATGGTGACTTACTGATTTTTACACAATGTATGTTGCATTTTGCATTTCGATTCATAAGTGAGATTCCATCGGGAATCAATCATATATGTCTGAATCTAGTGATCTACATGGATATGTAATCACTACATCTATCAACTGCAGAGATAGATGATTTTGTACTGTCAATGATATAAGTTATCGGAAAGAGATTCCACCTCTGGAGAATAGTTGGGTATCTACGTGAACCCTTGTGCTACAATACTTGCTCTTTGTTTCACCACCTCGTTATTCTCAATTCTGTTTTCAGAAGAGAATTGGTGTAGGTATTGCTTATGCATACCTTTCCATTTTTGAGCAAGATCATTTCTACCTAGATTATACCCTTTGCTTGAGTTCAGTCCGAGTGTTGTTCACACTTTGCCATGGCCATGGTCTTTGGATCTGAATCACTTGAAAGGTTTTTGTCAATCTAGTTGAGAAATGTATGTCGACTATTGTAGACTTCCGGTTATATGTTTCTCCAGAATCTATATATCAATATATAGTTCATGGAAATATCGTTACCCATGATAACTGCTCGGGATTTCCCAATGTGATTGAGTCAGGTATTCCGATGTCCCGATCATTATGTGCACTGTGACCTGGGTTATTGGAGGTTTCCCGTCCGCTGGGTGTATACTACCCATCAGGTGTCTGTCAACATGAAGTTGACTTGCATTTACTGATTCATAGGCCTTGATATCCTTACTTGCGAGAAGCTGAATCCTACAATCCTGCAAAAGTACGCCTGAAAGAGTGGAGATACCAACAAAATCCACTCCACTCCGTGTTAAGAGAAAAGTGAATTCTTTATCTCTTTCATTAGATGATTGTAGGCATTTATACAAGGAGAAGGGATACGATGAAAAGGCATCCGTTCGAGAGAGATGGCAGTTACAAAGGGAGATTTACCCCATAATTAACACGTTAATTAAACTCTAACATTACGGAGGGACCGAGGTTCGTTTTCGTACGTTCGAGTCGTTTTTCCTTTGCCCCGATCTGTTTCTGTCAAAAAATTCGCACACACACAGATAAGCCGCGATGGGCCGGCCCATTAGTGGATGCTGTACCAACAGCTAGCCCGATCTGTTTCTGTCAAAAAAATCGCACACGCACACAGACAAGCCGCGATGGGCCGGCCCACTAGCGGATACTGTACCAACAACTAGCCCGATCTGTTTCTGTCAAAAAATCGCACACGCACACAGACAAGCCGCGATGGGCCGGCCCACTAGCGGATACTGTACTAACAGCTAGCCCGAGTGAAAAAAGGCCAAGAAAAAATTTAGGGAGGGACAAAGACTCGAACACAGGCGATCACGCTCAACATATCAGAGTGCTAGCCACTGGAATAAACCTTACATCATGTTTATGTTGCAGCGCGAGTCCTAAATTAGCGACAAACAGCGCCAGACCCTAAGAGCAAAAGGCAAAACATTTTTTAAGTAGATATATTTCAGAACGCGAATAATTTAGCAAATTACTAAACAAAAAATTGAAATTCGAGTATATTTTTCACAAAGAACAATATTACTCTTTTTTTTGAAACCTGAACATTTTTTAAAACGCAAAGATTTTTTGAAAACTAGGAGGTACTATAGCGAACGTTTTTCCGAATTTGAGAACATTTTCTAAAAACACAAATATTTGTTTGAAATTTAAGTTTTAAAAAGCAAGCATTTTTTCAAAATATGAACAATTTTTGAAAACTGGCAGGTACTGTATCTAACACTTTTTAATTTGTATCTACTAATAAAAAAATGTGCGGTTCTCTGATTCGGTATGTCCATCGCATAGGATTTTTCATCCGTCTCGCACAAGGGCCACGCAAGTGAAAGAAAAAATGCCTTTTCTTCCCAGTGAAAAAAACGCTTAGCTTTTTTTTATTTAGTGTGTTTGTTTTTATGAATGTCTCATGTGTCTCACTCGGCCCCAATCTGCGTTGTGGCTCGGCGAAGCCGGGCCAAGGCAGGCATGGCAAAAATATTAGTTCTCGTTTGGAATCAAACTAGCGACCTCCCTCCCCGTGCAGGTAAATTCATTCTAACCGATTGAGCTTGATCAACGTTTGTGTTTAGGTGAAGGTTATTCCGTCTATTAAATAGCCTCAACTTGGTTGCTTACAGATAATCCCTCCAATTGATAAACCTTTTCGAGTTTTAAGGTATCAAGGAGCTGACTTGGGAAGCAATAAGCCAAGGGTAAGCAACGACGTGACAAAAAAATAAATGAGGGAAATTTATTTGAGACAACTACATGTCAAATGACATGAGACTTGCCAAAGGAATGAAGAACTAGGAGAGAGAGAAATAAAAAGGAAGAGGAGAACTTTTTTTTTTGAGGGTTGGAAGAGGAGAATTAGACCTGAGATGGAAGGAAGATACATGGTGGATTATTAATAGGTGATGGGCTAGAATTCAAACATACACGTGACATGGAAAGATACATGGTGGACCAAACAGTGATGGGTTGGAATTCAAAACATGAGACATGGCATAGAAAGAAAAAAGGAAGGGAAGAATTAGACGTGACATGTTCTTAAAAAAATAGACGTAACATGGAATGTTTCATGGTGGGGGGCTAGACGGATTCATGAGACTATGTACTAAAGGAGGAATATGTATTGGAAGCGTCGATAAAATACTGGTAAAAGGCATTTAATCATAAAAATGTAATTTTTAATAACATTATTATAAGGATTAAGGAAATAAAAAGCCCACAAATGTATTGTTTTAGTTCAATTTATTAAACTAGTGATATGGTACGAACCTTTTTCTCCATCGCGTCTTCACGTACGACTAGCCTAGTTCGGCTCAGTGACACCCATCATAATTATAACACCCCGTATGTAACCTGCCATATTTGTATTCCAACTCTTGCCATTTCCGGCACTAAGTTATGATAATCCTCGTTGTTGGGTTTTTGTCTTTGTGTTGCTTTTGTCTTTGTCATGCATCTCATATCATGTCATCATGTGCATCGCATTTGCATAAGTGTTCATCTCATGCATTCGAGCATTTTCCCCGTTGTCCGTTTTGCATTCCGGCGCTCCTATGTCCTCCGGTGTCCTTTTCTACCTCTTTTCATGTGTGGGTATTAAACGTTTTCGGATTGGACCGAGACTTGTCAAGCGGCCTTGGTTTACTACCGGTAGACCGCTTGTCAAGTCTCATACCATTTGGACTTCGTTTGATACT
This sequence comes from Triticum urartu, assembly GCF_056163025.1. Taxonomy (NCBI): domain Eukaryota; kingdom Viridiplantae; phylum Streptophyta; class Magnoliopsida; order Poales; family Poaceae; genus Triticum; species Triticum urartu. The sequence goes on along the minus strand of NC_141877.1, from coordinate 420,744,132 downwards.
CCAACGGTTAACCGAGGAACCATAAAGGCCTCGTGTGTGTTGCAGCACAATACCTCTCCAAAGTGGCCCAAAACCCACCAAAACCCCCTCCATCATCTTGGTCGTTCGATCACGATCGCGTGGCCGCAAACCGTGCTCAATTTGGAGCCTGCTAGCTCCCTCTACCTATAAAAAGGCATCTCCCCTCAAAAATCCCGGATCTTTTCCTCCCCTAACCCTAAAAATACGCCCGTCCGCCGCCGGACATGTCCGCTGCTCGCCGGACATCCCGCACCGCCGCACTGCGCCAGTGAGAGGGTGCCACATGGCCCGCCGCTGTCCTCTCCGCCGCCGGCCCGGGCAGCCCGAATCGGGCCCCCGAGGCCCATCGCCGCCCCCGCGCCTCCCCGCTTCGACCGCCGCCCGCGCGCCGCCTCGCCGCCGTCGAAGCTCCGCCGCGCTGCCCTGTGCCGCCGTCGCCGTTCCGCCGGCCGCCGCCTCACCAACCGCCGCCGCCGCGCCGCGTCAACTCCGGCGCCGCCCAAGCGCCGCCCGGCAAGCCCCGGCCGGCCTCTCCCCGCCGTCCTCGTCGATTCCGGCAAGTCCCCGGCGAACTCCGGCGACTCCGAGCTCCTGTTCCGGCGAACTTCGTTTTGCGTGCCCGATCCCGATCTAGATCTGGACGAACCCTAGCCGGGTTGACTTTTTCCCTAAGTCCCAGTAGTTTTTTTGCATTCTTCATCGTATCATAACTCTGCATCTGTGGCTTCATTTTGAGCGTGTAGCATATCAAATTGTTCGTCTCGACGAGTACTTCATTTCATCCCATTGCACCATGTTCATTTGAGCTCATCTTGATGCCCTAAATGCTGTTGCAAGAGTGCTATGTAATGTTAGTTTCATATTCTTAACAGAGTTTGGACATTTGTCATTTTTGCCATGTTTAATGTGTGCCTCCTATGAACTTGAGCCCTTCATGTGTTTTGAAATATGCCATGCCATATTTACAGGGGTGTATGCCATGTATTTTTGTGATCTTTGTGGTGACTAGCACAAGCATGCAAAGTAGCTCTCGCAATGTTGCTGATTTCAGGGACTTAGAAATCTTCTAAGTCTTTTCCCTGATAATATTTTTATGCCATGTATCCTTGTTGCTACAGAGTGATCCATGCCTCTTTTGAGCATGTTCAGTAAGGATCATTTTGAGATATTGTTGTGCTCTATCCATCCATGTCTTTGTTTGCAATTATGGAGCACCCTAGCATGTCTCAATCATGCTCTACTTTTGCTATAAAATATTCCTGGCAGATTGTTTACGTGTTAAGCAATTTTGCCGAGGTTGTTGTAGTTTATCCATGCATGCTATGAGGGTTTTCTTGCCATGGTTAGCTTATTCATCATGTCTACTTGCTGGGTGTATGCTTAGTTTGTCATGCAATGCTTTGTGGTGAGTGCATCGAGCTCGTAAACATGCCTACGTGAATCTGTTTTGCCATGTTCCAGTTTTTCTGCTAAGTCTGAATCTGTTAACGTAACTTGCTATGTTCACATGGATGCCATTGTATTTTCTGATCCCTTTTGGCTTATGGTCAGTAAGGGACTTTTGTTATATACTTTGTGTAGTTTCATGACATGCCTTGCTTTGCCATGATATGTTCCTGTAGCATGTAGTTATCTTGCTCTAAACATTTCTTCCTGATGTTAAATTCCTGACATGTTGTTTATTTCACTAAGTCTGTAACCTGATATCTTTTGCACTTTTGCCATGTTTGTTTGAACCTGCTATTGAGTGAATTAGCCGTAGCTTAGTGTTCATCTTTTTCAAGCATCTTGAGTGGATCCCTGCTATGTGCTTTGTTGTTATGTTAGAGTGCAGTAGCTTGTTGTTCTTGATGCATTTAGATGGCCTCGTGCTGTTAGTCGCAGATCGGTGCCATATTTGTTTTGCTTATCATTTGCAAACCGTGCATCCGATTCCGGTGATCTTTATATCGATTTCGACCGAAATCAACTCATCTTTCCACTGGCACTCTTGGTTTTCCAAGTTGAGGCCAGGTTCAATCTTTCCTTTCCGGAACATGCATATGCATTGCATATCACGTCCCGCATGTCATGCCATGTTTTGCATCATGTTGCTTGCGCATTGCACCATGGTTGATTGTGTCTCCCTTTGCTTGTGTTCTTGCTTTGGGTAGAGTCGGGAGACAAGTACAAATCTGTACTTGAACCACTGTTCTGCCCAATAGCGTCGAATCCATTGGATTCGCGTCTTGTGCTGATTGTAATCCTCTTCAGGATCTGTCTTGTACAGCTCTGAGAGGTCATCGGGCAGATCTCTTGACGTTTCTCCTCGACGCTTTCTGCCACCCTTCCTTGCTGATTTTTCTGAAGCCATGAACTTTAAACTGAAAGGCTTCAATACGTTCAAAGGCTTCAAAGGTTTTCGCTTGCTGGACAAACAGGAACAGGCTTCGGGAGAATTTATGTGATACTGTAAGAATTCTGCAAATGAATGCAGACTATGAGAACCAAGGGATTCTCCCACAGACATGTACCTGTGACAGCATTAAGGTGCGAGGGAAGGGGAAGAGGTCATATGCATTCTCAGGAGATTTTGAAGATAAATCAGTTTAGAAGACATTGACCTCATCGTGCGAAGACATTCACTCATAGATAAGGAGTTGGTTCCAGATTTGTACGAATCCACGGATCAGTACAAGTGAGGAATCTAACTACTTTGTGAAGCATAAGTGAATATACTAGGCATGTTATGAGATGCAGTATGAAAGAGATCCAACTTGTCTGAATAGAAACTGCTTGTGGTAGAAAGTGATAAAGCTATAGGATCAAAGGGGCCGTAAAAAGGAGGTTTTATTTACCACACGAAGAACTGCTAGACGGAGTGGAAGAGGAGGCTGAGCAGTTTGATCGTCCGTGCCCTAACTTGGCGACGGAGGACACCTACGGCGACGGCGGAGAAGACGATGTCCGCGGTCGTCGTGAAGACGGCGTCGGAGAGGTTGCGGCAGCGAAGCGCTTTGTCGCCGGCGTCGTCGAGGGCTAGCGGTGGCGCTAGGTTTCGTGCGAGAGTGGAAGAAGAGATAATGACTGCTGTGAGGTGTGTATTTATAGGTACAGGGGCGGCACTGCGTTATTACACAGGTGCCCCTGGCGATTCACATCTGAGGAACACGTGGCCATCATGCAGCATATCGGGGGTTGTTCCACGTCCCACGCACGCCTGGATTGTCGGGTGGTCGTTCCCACTTCTCCGGGTTTCAGGTGAAGGAATGAGCATTGAAAACAGACTTAATGGTTGTCTCTGTATCTTTTGCTGACAAGGATGCAGAGAAGACATTCGACAGTTTCAATAGAATGCATATGATTTGGAGAGATAGAGTTTGAGATAGAAAGCATAGAGAGGTTAGGGTCCGATCACATTCACTTAGTTCAAAAGATTCAACAAGAAGACATAGCTATAAGTGAATGTTGTAGAGGATAGAACACTAGTATATATATATATATAATCAACATAGTGAATATAATCATGAGGACATGTTGAAATTGAAGTCAAACCAAATGTGAAGACATAGCAAATGTAACGCCATGAGTGAAACACTTCAAACAGAACATTTTGGTAGTGGCGTTACCCACCGTATAGGAAGTATTAGACCCAGACACGGCGCACAATTATCTGGCGCTCCGAAGTCAAATTCCACATTAATGTATTCACACTTAGAATGTATGTCTTCATTTATTGAAGATATACTTTACTTCGTGTGTTGCACATCTAAGTCATCAATATGCATAAGTGTTAGGATGTGTGCCTGATCACAGGACATTTGTGGATTCCAGGATATTTAGCTCACACCGTAACTTGCAAAATCTCTTCTCATCCAAGGGCTTGGTGAAGATATCTGCCAATTGCTCTTCAGTGTTGACGTGTATGATATCAATATCTTCCTTCACAACATGATCTCTGAGAAAGTGATGACGAATTTCAATGTGCTTTGTCTTCGAGTGCTGAACTGGGTTGTTGGCAATCTTGATGGCGCTTTCGTTGTCGCAGTAAAGTGGCACTTGCTTCAGATGAATGCCATAGTCCTTGAGTGTTTGCTTCATCCACAGAAGCTGAGCGCAGCAAGATCCAGCAGCAATGTATTCAGATTCAGCAGTGGAGAGAGATACACAGTTCTGCTTCTTTGAAGACCAACATACAATTGATCATCCCAGAAAGTGACATGTGCCTGATGTAGACTTGCGATCCACTTTGTCACCAGCATAATCAGCATCCAAGAATCCAACCAAATCAAACTCTGAGCCCTTTGGATACCATAATCCTAGAGTTGGGGTGTGAGCCAAATATCGAAGAATTCGCTTCACAACTAAGTGATGCGACTCCTTTGGTGCCGCTTGGAATCGAGCACACATGCAAACACTAAGCATAATATCTGGCCTAGATGCACATAGATAAAGCAAAGAACCAATCATGGAGCAGTATATCTTTTGGTCGAACTCTTTACCATTGTCGTCAGGACCCAGATGATGCTTGGCTGGCATTGGCGTCGTGAAGCCTTTGCAGTCTTGCATACCGAACTTCTTTAGGCAATCTTTGAGATACTTCTCTTGAGATATGAAGATGCCGTTGCGTTGCTGTCGTATTTGGAGACCGAGGAAGAACTTCAGCTCTCCCATCAGGGACATCTGATATTGCTCTTGCATCATATATCCAAACTCTTCACTGTACTTCTGATTGGTGCAGCTGAAGATAATGTCATCCACATATATTTGGCACACAAACAGTTCACCATCATATGTCTTCGTGAAGAGAGTGGGGTCTAGGGAACCAGGTATGAAGCCTTTGCTCTTCAGGAAGTACTTGAGTGTGTCATACCAGGCCCGAGGGGCTTGTTTGAGGCCATACAGTGCCTTGTTGAGCTTGTATACCATGTCAGGATGTTTCGGATCTTCAAAGCCAGGCGGTTGTGCAACATACACTTCTTCTTCAATCTTGCCATTGAGAAAGGCGCTCTTCACATCCATTTGATATAGAAGTATGTTATGATGATTTGCATAGACCAGCAGTATGCATATGGCTTCAAGTCGAGCCACAGGAGCAAATGTTTCATCGAAGTCAATGCCTTCCACTTGAGTATATCCTTGAGCAACGAGACGAGCTTTGTTTCTGACAACTTGACCATGCTCGTCTTGCTTGTTTCGGTATATCCATTTGGTGCCTATTATATTGTGCTTCCGAGGATCAGGACGCTTAACCGGTTCCCATACATTATTCAGCTCAAACTGTTGAAGCTCTTCTTGCATAGCTTGAATCCATTCAGGTTCCATGAAGGCTTCTTCAACTTTCTTGGGTTCTGTTATTGAGACGAATGCGAAGTGCCCACAGAAATTTGCCAGCTGAGTTGCCCTTGAACGAGTGAGTGGACCGGTTGCATTGATGCTATCAATTATTCTCTCAATCTGCACTTCATTGGCAACACGAGGATGTACAGGGCGAAGGTTTTGCTTTTGCTGATCATTGTCATTGTTAGTGGAATTGTCTTTAGCTGAGCATTGTCTTCAGGTTGATCAGGTGCGGAGATGATAAGTTCCTCTTTAGGTTGAGCTTTAGAGGGTATGATTTCTCCGGTTCCCATAAGCTTGATTGATTCGCTGGATGGAACTTCATCTAGCACATTTGGGAGGTGCTCTCTTTGTGAACCATTAGTCTCATCAAACCGCACATCCACTGTTTCAACCACTTTATAATGAAAGAGATTGAAGACTCTGTAGGAGTGCGAATCCTTTCCATATCCAATCATAAAACCCTCATGTGCTTTTGGTGCAAATTTTGAAGTGTGATGTGGATCCTTGATCCAGCACCTGGCGCCAAATACTCTGAAGTAACTGACATTTGGCTTCTTGCCAGTAAGGAGCTCATAAGATGTCTTGTTCAGAAGCTTGTGAAGATAAACATGATTGATTGTATGGCATGCAGTATCAATGGCTTCAGGCCAGAATTTTCTTAGAGTCTTGTATTCATCAAGCATCGTTCAGGCCATCTCAATGAGTGTTCTGCTCTTGCGTTCGACGACGCCATTCTGCTGTGGCGTGTACGGGGCTGAGAATTCATGTGTGATGCCCAAGGTATCAAGATATGTATAAAGGCCAGTGTTCTTGAATTCAGTGCCATTGTCACTTATGATGTGCTTTATCTTGGCGCCATAGTTGTTCATTGCTCGATTGGCGAAGCGTCTGAAGACATCCTGCACTTTAGTCTTGTAGAGGATTATGAGCACCCAAGTATATCTAGAATAATCATCAACAATGACAAAGCCATAGAAACAAGCAGTAGTAGTAAGAGTTGAGTAATGAGTGGGACCGAAAAGATCCATGTGGAGCAGTTTGAAGGGTCGAGTGGTTGTCATGATTGTCTTCGAGGGATGTTTGGCCCTCGTCATCTTTCCTGCTTCACAGGCACCGCATAAGTGATCTTTCTTGAACTTGACGCCCTCGATGCCTATGACATGCTTCTTCTTTGCAAGGGTGTGGAGATTCCTCATGCCAGCATGCCCTAGCCTCCGATGCCAGAGCCAACATTCTGAAGCTTTTGCTAGAAGACATATGGCAAGCTGTGGTCCTGCCGAGAAATCTACTTCATACAAATCATCTTTCCGATACCCTTCAAACACTAGAGACTTGTCAGATTCCATTAGTACAAGGCAGCGATATTTTCCAAATATTACGATCATGTTCAAATCGCAAAGCATTGAGACAGACATTAAGTTGAAGCCAAGGGATTCAACAAGCATGACTTTATCCATGTGTTGATCCTTTGAGATTGCAACTCTACCTAGACCCAGTACCTTACTTTTACCAGTGTCAGCAAATGTGATGTGACTTTTGTCGGATGGACGTAAGGTTGAGTCCATAAGAAGGCTTCTTTTGCCAGTCATGTGATTGGTACACCCACTGTCAATAATCCATTCTGAAGACGTTGGTGTCGTACCCTACAGTGCAGTTAGGGGGATAGGCTTCACGAAGAGAATTGTGAAGCAAAAACATTTGACGAACCAGTGGGTTATGAAAGCTTAGATCCAGATTAGGACTAATAGGGAGAGTAGCAAGCGATTCAGGAACGAAGTACATAGTAAGACCATTCGGGCATTTGATCTTGCGCCCTACAAGATGTTTAAGGTCCCCAGCAATAGCGTCAGATGATTTTGGTTTTCTGCTGGAGACCTTTCCCTGCAGAAGAGAGTTAAGCTTTCTTAGCCACCCACATCTTCAAGGGTGGCTTAGAAGCAATAAGTCTAAGTGCAGCGTCTGAGAACTTTGGCTTTGGATCCCTAGCAAAAAGTCTTGCAGGCGGACAATATTACTCATAAGAATAAGCAGAAAAGTTCTTGGTCGTATGAACATGGCGGTTTGATGAACCGCGCTCATATTCATAGGCCTGAGTATGGTTTCCCTGCAAAACATTTGCGTTAGTGCGACTCAGGTGAGTCCTCTGTCTGTATGAAGCCTTTGGACCGTATGAAGCCTGTGGTCTGAGGTTTGCCTTCTTCACGTGTGGTGTCATGATGACATTTACAGGAAGATTCTCCAGACTCTTTTTCGGAACCCAGATCTTCTTCATAGGCGGTCCATTCCTGTAGTTAGTACCAATGTACCTGGCAAACACTTCACCATTCTGATTCTTAAACAGTTTATAGTTTGCATCAAAGGATTCATCAATGACAATGGGGTTTGCACAAGTGAAGCCAGATAGAGTGGATAGATCTGCTGAAGATTCCTTTGCAGCAACCCATGTGGTTTTGGGGTACTGCTCAGGTTTCCAGTAAGAGCCATCAACATTCATTTTCCTTACGAACCCAACACCCTCTTTCCTCGGGTTTCGGTTCAAGATCTGCTTTTTGAGGACATCACATAGTGTCTGATGCCCTTTAAGACTTTTGTACATTCCTGTTTCAAGCAATGTCTTCAACCTAGCATTCTCATCAGCAATAGCAGTGGAATCCTCAGCAGAGGGGTTAGTTCCCACATCAACAGTTGAAGATATTGAAACAGTAGCAGCAGTGGAACATTCAGCAACAGCAGTAGCATTATCACGCTCAATGCATTTAAGACATGGTGGTTCAAATTCTTCTTGAGCGGAACTGATCTGTTTGGAGCGAAGTGACTCATTTTCCTTTTGAAGATCTTCATGAGACGCTCTCAATTTCTCAAGATCTTGCTTCCTTTGAAGATAATCATAGGAAAGCTTTTCATGAGTTGTTGAGAGCATTTCATGACGACTTTCAAGTTCCTCATACTTAACGTGAAGATTTTTTATGTCTTCAATTAAGGACTCAGAACGAGTCATTTCAGCTCCTAACAGATCATCGCTTTTGTCTAACAGTTTTTGAATATGTTCCATGGCTTTTTGTTGTTCAGTTGCAATTTTAGCAAGTGTTTTGTAGCTAGGTTTTGGACCACAATCAGAGTCATCGTCACTAGATGTTTGATAGTGAGTAGTGCGTGTGTTTACCTTGGCACCGCGTGCCATGAAGCAGTAGGTAGGAGCAGAGTGGTCCTTGTCATTTGCATCGGTGTCGGTGATGAAGTCATTGTCTTCAGTGTTGAAGATAGACTTGGCAACGTATGCTGTAGCCAGACTTGCGACGCCAGAATCGGACTCCTCCTCAGACTCCACCTCCGCCTCCTCAGAAGCAGACTCCTCCTCTGAATCCATTTCCTTGCCAACAAACGCACGTGCCTTGCCAGATGAGCTCTTCTTGTGTGATGAAGACTTTGAAAAAGACTTGGAAGAAGACTTTGAGTATTTCTTCTTCTTCTTGTCATCAGAGTCATATTCCTTGCTCTTCTTCTTCTTTTTGTTCTCATTGTCCCACTGCGGACACTCAGAGATGAAGTGGCCAGGTTTCTTGCACTTGTGACATGTTTTCTTCTTGTAGTCATGAGCAGAAACTTCATAATTCCTTGAGCTTGATCGGGAAGACTTTCTGAAGCCTTTCTTCTTGGTGAATTTTTGGAACTTCTTCACAAGCATAGCAAGTTCCCTTCCAATGTCTTCAGGATCATCAGAACTGCTGTCAGATTCTTCTTCAGATGAGGAGACAGCTTTTGCCTTCAAGGCACGAGTTCGCCCATAGTTTGGACCGTAGATATCTCTTTTCTCAGAAAGCTGAAACTCATGTGTGTTGAGCCTCTCAAGTATGTCAGACGGATCGAGTGTCTTGAAATCAGGACGTTCTTGAATCATCAGGGCTAGGGTGTCAAACGAACTGTCAAGTGATCTCAGTAGTGTCTTGACGACTTCGTGCTTGGTGATCTCAGCAGCGCCAAGGGCTTGAAGCTCATTCGTGATGTCAGCGAGTCGATCAAATGTGAGCTGGACATTCTCATTGTCATTTCTCTTGAAGCGGTTGAAGAGGTTGCGAAGGACACTGATTCTCTGATCTCTCTGGGTTGAGACGCCTTCGTTGACCTTGGAGAGCCAGTCCCAGACTAGCTTAGATGTTTCCAAAGCACTCACGCGGCCATACTGTCCTTTGGTCAGATGACCACAGATGATATTCTTGGCAGTAGAGTCCAGTTGAACGAACTTCTTGACGTCAGCAGCAGTGACACCTTCTCCAGCCTTGGGAACGCCGTTCTTGACGACATACCATAGGTTGACGTCAATGGCTTCAAGATGCATGCACATCTTATTCTTCCAGTAGGGATATTCAGTTCCATCGAAGACGGGGCACGCAGCGGAGACTTTAATTATCCCTGCAGTCGACATAGCTAAAAGTCCAGGTGGTTAAACCGAATCACACAGAAGAAGGGAGTACCTTGCTCTGATACCAATTGAAAGTGCGTTATATCGACTAGAGGGGGGGTGAATAGGCGATTTTTATGAAAGTCTTCAAAACGTGGAAGTTATGAAGACAAACGATATAAATAAACCTATTACCATGCAGCGGAAGGTAGACTACACTAGGCAAGCCATAGTCAAATATTCAATGGAGTGAAAGCACAATGACTAATAGCAGCAATGTAGTAAGGATCAGGTGGGAAGATATTATGAAGCCAAACAGAACACGCAGTCACTCAGTGAAGATAAAAGATAGTGCAATCATACAATGACTTCACAAGGAGTAACAGTAAGTAAAGAGAAGGGAAGGATGAAACCAGTGACTCGTTGAAGACAATGATTTGTTGGACCAGTTCCAGTTGCTGTGACAACTGTACATCTGGTTAGGGCGGCTAGGTATTTAAACCTGAGGACACACAGTCCCGGACACCCAGTCCTGAACACGCAGCTCAGGACACCAAGTCCTCACCGTATTCCCCTTGAGCTAAGGTCACACAGACCTCGCCCAATCACTCTGGTAAGTCTTCAAGGTAGACTCCCAAACCTTCACAGACTTCGTTCACCGGCGATCCACAATGTCTCTTGGATGCTCAGAACGCGACGCCTAACCGGCTGGAGGATTCACAGTCCTCAAGTGTAATAAGTCTTCAGATCACACAGACAAGAAGACTTAAGTGATGCCTAATTCTCTTTGGCTCTGGGTGGTTAGGGCTTTATCCTCGCAAGGAATTCTCTCTCAAAGGCTTCGAGGTGGGTTGCTCTCAAACGACAAAAGCCGTACACTAACTCTGAGCAGCCAACCGTTTATGGTTGTAGGGGGTGGGCTATTTATAGCCACTAGGCAACCCGACCTGATTTGTCCGAAATGACCCTGGGTCACTAAGGAACTGACACATGTTCCAACGGTCAGATTTCAAACCCACACGGCAAATTTACTTGAGCTACAAGCAAAGCTGACTTGTCCGACTCTGGACAAGATTCGCTCTCATAGTCTTCACTCGAAGACATAGGTTTTGGTTAAGCATCACTTCAGTCATTCTGACTGGTTCTCTTGGACCCCACTTAACAGTACGGTGGTTCCTATGACTCAACAAAGAATAAAAATAACTACGAAAGATCTAAGTCTTCGAGCTCCATAGGCTTCATGCGATGTCTTCTCTTGTCATAGTCTTCAATGTGAATATCTTCATATACCACCTTTGACTTCAATGTCTTCATACATTTTTAGGGGTCATCTTTGGTAGGAAAACCGAATCAATGAGGGACTTCTTCCTGTGTTATCCTGCAATTCTCATAAACACATTAGTCCCTCAACTAGGTTTGTCGTCAATACTCCAAAACCAACTAGGGGTGGCACTAGATGCACTTACAGGGGCGCTATACACGCCTTAAGCCGGACAAAGCCGACTCCTCGCTCTAAGCGGCATAAGTCTTTAGGGACATGAGACCTCTCGAACAGCGACCAGCTCTCGCCTTATCATGACAGTCAGTTTTAGCTTTCTCTACTGAGGTGCTTGCCCAGATGAACCGGGGCACAATCGCAGTAGTTCTCCTAGTGCTACCTTAGCCGATATAGCGGAACGTAAGGTACCAAAACATGGGAGCCGGGCAAACCCAACTATTGACCCAAGACATGATTCGGAGCTAATGCATATAATGCTATAAGTTCGGGGTGCCGCTCTGTCGAAAGTGTTCGGACTTCTCACGTCGTATTATGGGGTATGCTTAAGCCCCTGGCGTATTGGCCGTACCAGAGTGTACGGGTGTTGAATGTCATGAATGAACATATATATAAAAAAGAATAGAGAATGCGATAATAGTCTAGTGCTATGCATTGTTTACTCAAAAAGGTGCATCGAAGCAGAATGATACAAGAAGTGCGATAAGCAAAAAGCAGGACTATTTGACATGTCCCCTCCAAGGGCAAGCTGAGGAATGGTATTTAAAGCAGGTATTTCACTTGTTATCAGAGACCACCTGGGAATTCCATGATGCGACGTAGCTTTCTGCCTCCTTGGTTGTTGTATCGTGTGTCCGGCAATCGTACTGCCGGACGGGGTTTCCAAAGAGTAAAGTCCTGAAAGAGAGAGAAAAAAATAACAAAGCGGGAAGCCCCTAGTGCGGTTGAGCCGCGTTTTGGGGCGTGCCGTATGTCAGGACCCTGATTCCAAATCACATCGATCTAGCCGGTAACACCTCATATCACTTTGCGGCCTCACGCACGGTATTCCCACGGGTGTCGCCTTACCATGGCCTGAGACCGTTTGCGCCTTTTGGATCACGTATATGATAGTGTCACTAGCATCCATATGACAGAGAACCCGGGCTGACATGACTAGTCGTGAACCCAAAGTGGCACTAACTTACGGGGACAGGCATACATGAATCAACATCGAGCATGTCGGTCAGCAGCGTGCGAATCCGGGCTATAGCACTGGGCTAACAGGACTCCGGTGAACCGGGCTATAGTAGGCTAGGAAGGACTCCGGATGTCACCGCATGACATTTCCCCGAAGGGACACACACAGGAACGAAGTGAATCACATGCCGGCCAGTCAAGTGTTCTGGAGCAGTAGTGCTGGGCTAGCAGGACTCCGGTGAACCGGGCTGTAGCGGACTACTATGGCTCATGGAAGCACAAGACTACATTTCCCCATAAGAGAGGCTACCAAGGATAAACAACTAGGTTGTCGGACCCCCCACACACAATATGCTCGATATGTGTAAATACAACATGGCATCACAACATAACTCTACGACTCAAGTATTTATTCATTAGGCTCCGAGGAGCGAGATATTACAAACATGGGTCTCATGACCCAACATTCAGAGCATACAAGTCAAAGCACATGCGGAAGCTTAACTTGTCTGAGTACAGACAACTACAAAAGAAGAAGGCTCGGAAGCCTGACTATCTACAAGACCCTCCCAAGGGTACAAGATCGTAGCTGAGGTAACAAGCTAAACGTCGAAGTCCACGTGGAACTACTAGCGAGACTGAAGTCTCTCTGCAAAAACATAAATTAAGCAAACGTGAGTACAAATGTACCCAACAAGACTTACATCAGAACTAGCTACATATGCATCAGTATCAACAAAGGGGGTGGTGGAGTTTGAATGCAGCAAGCCAGCTTTGACTCGGTGGCTATCCTGAACTATGACTGCAAGTAACTCTTTTGAGGTGGCGCACACGAGTCCACATATTCACCATATCAATACTCCACTATGGATCTGCTCCCGTCTCCCTACGAGAACGCCATCCATAGCACTCACGCTTATCTTGCGCATTTTAGAATATCCACTTTCACTTGTCTATGAACTATGCAAGGGGTCCAAGTTTCCATATCCGAGGAATCCGGCTATTCGAATAGATAATGATAACCCTGCAGGGGTGTACTTCTTCACACACGCTCTCGCCACTTACCACCATGTACATGTCGTGTATCTCGGCAGCCTTCAAGCGGAAGCCTGGTGAGGGAGTCAGCCACGACCTGACTAATCACACAAGTCTCTCATCCAGGTTTATCACCTATTTGGGTTCCATCCGCAAGGAGATCCGGCCGGGGTGTCGCTTACGGCCCCAAACGATGTGTACAGGGTTCCCATGCCCACCATCCGGGTGCCACTTGGTACACCGGGCCACTGTGCCTAGTCTGTCCCAAGCCCACCTGTACCGGTTGCCACTTGGTAGACTACTAACACTACCTACAAACACCAGAAACTAGTTGCAACTCCTGGACAGAGATCAGGTAGATTAATAAGTCGAGAGGGGCACTTAAGCATTCCAATGCATGGTAGTAACTGTTCATGGATCACCAACACAGAACTCAGTTCCTGAGGACGGCTGCAATGAGACAACCCACCATGTACTCCTACATGGCCTCTCACCACTACCTTTACCAAATCGTGTTCACACACTTAGCTCTCAACAGTAGGACATGTTCACCACATTCCAATTCATCCCCGATGAATCGGACCTGACTCAACTCTAATCAGTAGCAGGCATGACAAACAAGCATGAATGAGTAGGCACATCAGGGCTCAAACAACTCCTACTCATGCTAGTGGGTTTCATCTATTTACTATGGTAATGAGAGGTCATGCAGAGGAAAGGGGTTCAGCTACCGCAGCATGTAACAGTTGAAACGTTGTTGTCCCAATGCAGTAAAAGATAGCACGAGCGAGAGAGTAGGATTGTATCGGAATGACCAAGGGGGTTTTTGCTTGCCTGGCACTTCTGAAGATAATATAGCTCTTCATTGGTGTCATCGAACACGTCGTCGGAACACGTCTATCGAGAGGGAACAACCACCGATAAACAAAGAAAAAACACAATCAATGCCATGCAACCATATGATGCATGAATGTGACATGGCAATATGCTGTGATTTGGGCTAATGCAACAGAAAGTCATTTTAATTGAAGTGGAATTCAAAACTACATCAAATTCCAACTCCAAACCTATTATGAAATTTTCACTAATCATGTTTCATCCTAAACAGTGAGGTTAACTTGCTCAAACATGCATGAAAATGGTGCAGATGGATTCCTTGAATTTTTCTGATAATTTTTCATATATAAATTATTTCATTTGGAGTTATAGATAATTTTCTATGATTTTTAGAAGTTTTGGGCATTTTCTGGAATTTCCAAATCATTTAGAATTAGAAATAATCCAGGAAAATGATTACTGCGTCAACAATGCGTCATGTTGGCATCAGCTAGTCAACTGCGTCAGCCCAGGTCAAACCTGACGGCTGGGGCCTACATGTCAGTGTCTCAGGGCTGGTTTGGGTGGATGACACGTGGGACCGGTCAACGCTGACTCGGCCATAGTCAAACCGACGCGTGGGCCTTCTGTGGTTAGCTTAATTTAACCAAAGGTTAAATCTGTGGTTAAATAAAAGGTGGGGCTGGGCTGTCAGTGAAACATGCGCTAAATAACTGCCCCATTAGTGGCTAATGATGATGCCACGTCATCATCGCCGGAGTCGGGCCGGCGGCGACCAACGGAGCGGCGAAGTCGTGCCGGGTTCGCGCTACAGGGCACAGTTTAGGGCGCGATTGGGTTCTATGGCAAGCTGGGACTCGTGCGCATCCATCGGTTATGGTGGCTGGCGCTAGTGCGAGCTGTAGCGGCGGCGGCGGCAAGTTGGGCGGCGACCGGAGTTCGGTGGTGCATGGGCGCGGTGTTGGAGCAAGCGGGCGATCAAAGCGAGCGGTGGAGCAGCAACTATGGCGTTCCAGGAGCACGAAGAACAGCAGTGCGGTCGAGGAAGGCTCCGCAGCAGCAGGTCCAGCTGCCATGGCGGACGGCGAGCTTCGGCCATGGCGGAATCAGTGCTAGAGGACGCGCTAGAGGAAGGGGACAGGAGGGAAATGGAGAGGAGCTCACGATACATCAGACGGGTAGTTCGGCGGGCTTGGGGAAGTCGTGACGGCGACAAATCCGTCGATGGAGTCCGGCGGCCGTGCTCGGAGAAGAACGATCGATGGTGACGTTATGGTGCTTTAGGGCTCGTGTGCTTCGGCGTGGAGGAGCTTCGTGTCGTAGCGGAGCTCGTGGACCAAGAGGAGGGGCGAGGGGAGCGCGGTGGCCACGGTGGTTCTCGTCGGCGGCGGCGGGCGCGTTCGGTGCGGAGAACAGAGGAGGGGGAGCGTTCGGGGGAGAGAGAGGGAGAGCCAGACGGCTCTGGGGGTCGCGTGGCGTCATCCAAACGCGGCGAGGAGGAGCCAGGCAGGCAGGGAGGGAGGAGGTGGCCGCGCGCGTGCCGGTGCACGGTGGCCACACGCCTCGTGTCCTTCTGGCGCGAGGTGGGAGACGGTGGCGGCTCGGGGTGGGCTGGGGCATGTAAGTGGGCCACCAGGTGGGCTGCGCAGGTAACCTCAGGTGGGTTTTCTCTCTCTCTCTCTCTCTTTGTAATTCTTTTCTGTTTTTTTCTATTTCTTCTGTAGTGTCAGGGCTTTATTTAAAATACTTAGGCACACTCAAAAATCATGAAACTTGCTCAAGCCCACTGTTTGGAATATATCCAATAGTAAACATTTAAGTTTATGATTAATTGGACATTTAAAATATTTTATAGCATTTAAATGTCCAAATGCAAATAGAGTATGATTTAATTCAGAGCCCAAATAGGTCATGGAAAAATGTGCATCACCTCTGGTTACTGTTTACAGCATTTTCCACAAATGATGAACATTTTTGAAAGCCATTTGGATTTACTGAAAAATATTTTAGGTGAACCTAGTGAATTCCTTTGATGCTAGGGTTTAAACAATCCCTATTTCAAGTTCATTTGAATCTTAAACATGATGACACTCATGAGGCTAGCCTAGTGCATTGCCAGAAGCTAGGGATGTGACAACTCACCCCCACTAAAACAAGAATCTCGTCCCGAGATTCAAGCGTAGGGTAAGATGGAAGGCGGAACGCAAACTAACACAATCTTCACAATTCAGGTTGCGCCTCATAAGAACGTTGATTCGATCACGATCTTGTCTCGACGTCATGCTCTGAGAACTTCATCTAACACGACGATGACAGAAAGAAATTCTATGGAACTGGTCTCCTCAAAGACCAAGCAACTAACGATCAGCTCATGAAATGAAACATATCATCTCTTGAGTTGAGACACGATACACACATCAAGAATGATGGAAATGAGCATATGTCAAGGTTTAAATAAGTAGGGGAATTTCCACACTTAGGAGGGTGGTGAACGGTGTCAACATAGTAGGGAGTTGGTTGCCCTTCGAAACAAACGGGGCACCTTTGGGAAGATGACTAGTAGAATTATTCCCTTAAGTGGCAAAAAGAATTACTTTTGATTCAGAAATCATTGAGACTCTTTATACCAGCCTAAGGCAATCACAATCGATTATTTGATGGAGTTCAAAAGAGTGGCATACTCAAACTAGAGTGGATGGTGTGTACTACCTTGTTGAAGACAACGCAATGGATGATTTTGCTTATCATCGGAAATGGATGGGACCCATGGTAGGACCACTTCTGAAGATGATCCTGAACAAAAATTGCTGAGAAGGGCAGTCCAAGGGAGATCGGCACAAGGCGGTGCAAGCTGGGAACGAGATGCAAATGTCGGGAATGTTCCAACCATCATATCTGCCCGAGATTCAGATCTGGTTGGTGTCAGCACATTCCAGACTCATCAAGTCTAGAAAGAGAAATGAAAGTTCACAACACAAATCGACGAGATGACGTTGCGAGATTCTCGGGAAATGAACTACGATAGTAAGCTCCAAAACATGAGCTAGTTCTGCTACAAACCTGTGAACATGCTGTCCAAGACAGGAATGACCACATAGTAGTCTTATAATAAAACACTATCGAGTTCTGGTTAGGATCCATCATCAAGGATTTCGAAGTCTTTACGCGCGCTAGACTTCTTTTCCTTGAACAAGTCAATCAGTGGCTTGGGTGCTAGGAATTCATATGGAACGAAGATGATCAGTCTAACATACCACAGAATACTTTTCACGTGCATGGCTGACTTGGGATGATTCCCGAGGAAGCAAAAACAGGCTTTCTCGAATTCACGGCGGCAACTTGCATCGATGCAGGTGAATTAGAGAAAGTCACTCCTTTCATCCAAACGTATGCTTCATGAACGGAACATGAAGGCATTGTTTACAAAGTTTCCAACACTAACTTAGATGTTCAACGTGAATCATGGACAAGAGGAAAATGTTGTCAATGGGCTTAACAACAATTCACCCAGGTTTCCATATAAATGGAATTCCACAATTATGTGAACTAGGTGATAGCATTGGTCAGACCCAAAAGATGTAATGGTGTAAGCTCGAGGGACCAACCACGAGTAAGACAACATTACGAACATCGTTGGTTCTGATTTGACTTGACAATAACCCATACCCAAATCAAAGTTTTGACAAGGCAATAGATCAAACAACTGATCACGAGGATCAATCAATGAAAACATCATCTTTCTTCAACACACACACAAAACAAGATATCCCTTTAAATGAACTAAGTTAGGCAAGCTTTTATCTTCCAACTCTCCAAGTTTTTGTTTGGCTTAACCAACTAGCTCAGAGGTATCCAACACAGATTCTTGGAGAAAGAGTGGTTTATTGGAAAACCAACTTGATCACAAACTCAACATATCGGTCAGGGGACGACCTGGTGATACCTCCGTGAAGATATCTGGAAAATCACGAACCACCGATATGTCTCTAAGCTCGAGAACAATCTTGCTTTTCAAGGCAAGACGACATGATCAGAAGATCAAGGGATTCAATCCTAACTCAAAGATTGAAGAGTGCACCAGAAATAAGGACAAGGTAGCACGATCAATCCTAGAATAGTGATTCGATAACCAACACGCTAAGAATGATATTAATGTCCATTAACTACCAAGCAACACGGTTGCTATGAGTATTGATTTCACACATCACGGTTCACCTGTTGGCATTCCGGTTACAACCAACACGGAGACCAAGAAATGAATAATGATGGCGAAAGTATCACTATATCAAGAATCCATAAGAGATTGTACAATTCTCACGTCATTCTTGATATGAAAGAGGGTGACACTCCAAGGTAGAACAGAGCAAAAGCTAAATTGGCATTTTGATCTGTGGAATACAACTACTTTGACCCAATCCTCAAAGTAGACAAGGTACTGGAGTTTGTTTCTCCTTGTCATTCTGGAATAGAATGGCTTGACGGACCACAAGAGTAAAAGACAGCGATAAACACGAATGCACACATACGCTTGACTATCAACTGATAGGCTAAGGTCGGAATACAACTAAAGGGGGACAACTCAAGGAACATATAATTTTTTTGAGTTGTGGACGCATGGATTAGTATGTCGAACAAGTTCAACATATTTCTTCCGGATAACCCACGCAGAAGAAGAAGGACTGGCAGATTCACAATTTGAATGGAGAACTCGTCAAGAGCACTCTTATTGTGATCTTTTGGTTCAACGAACTTCCGCCAAGGATGGTTCATGGTATTAGGAAGAATGATATACCACGGACCTTGAGAACTATCGCAAAGGTTACTAATATCCTAAAGGTACGAGCAACACTATCAACATGAGGTAAATAGAGTGAATCTTGGGCTCAAGAACCCAGAAATAGAAGGCCTACTACTAAATGGCATCACAAGATGCTTTAGAGAATGGTGGCCAGAATCATCACACTGGGAACACAAAACATGGCTAGATTACTAGGTCACTCCCTAAAACACCTAGGATCATAATAATAGCTCCAACATATATACCGAGGCAATAGAGTACCTCAACGCACCGGTCAGTGTGCTTATTCTGACCAAAAAGGACATCAGAAACGGAAAGAAAGGATTTGCAAGTGCATCAGACTAATTAGAGACCCGGGATGACTCGGACAGCATAACTGATGTAAATGCTCAAAAGATTTGAGACATCCTGCAAAAATAGTGGCATAACCACTCAACATCACAATATCAAGGTTCCGAGATCAACTGTCAACACACAGAAATAGTAGGAAGTGAACTGAGAATTGAATCCATCAATCCTATAAGTCCATGGATTAGTAACACGTCATCCTGATAGATAGATGAGAAGGCCTAGTTCTTAATCCCCGTAGAAGAGAAGAGGATGACTCAGATCAGAAGGCCATAAGGTAAAAGAGTAAAAAGAGCCTTACGTTCCCTTCCACAATCAATTCCCCTACATAACTAAAGCATTTCTAGACACAACTTCGACCAGTTTGGCTTGGTAATCCTACAGGCAGTCAGGCTCTGATACCAAAGCTGTCAGGACTCCGATTCCAAACCACATCGATCTAGCCGGTAACACCTCATATCACTTTGCGGCCTCACGCACGGTATTCCCACGGGTGTCGCCTTACCATAGCCCGGGACCGTTTGCGCCTTTTGGCTCACGTATATGATAGTGTCGCTAGCATCCATATGACAGAGAACCCGGGCCGACATGACTAGTCGTGAACCCAAAGTGGCACTAACTTACGGGGACAGGCATACATGAATCAACATCGAGCATGTCGGTCAGCAGCGTGCGAATCCGGGCTGTAGCACTGGGCTAACAGGACTCCGGTGAACCGGGCTGTAGCAGGCTAGGCAGGACTCCGGATGTCACCGTGTGACATTTCCCCGAAGGGACAGACACAGGAATGAAGTGAATCACATGCCGGCCAGTCAAGTGTTCCGGAGCAGTAGTGCTGGGCTAGCAGGACTCCGGTGAACCGGGCTGTAGCGGACTAGTATGGCTCATGGAAGCACAAGACTACATTTCCCCATAAGAGAGGCTACCAAGGATAAACAACTAGGTTGTCGGACCCCACACATACCAAGCATTTCAATCATACACACAATATGCTCGATATGTGTAAATACAACATGGCATCACAACATAACTCTACGACTCAAGTATTTATTCATTAGGCTCCGAGGAGCGAGATATTACAAACATGGGTCTCATGACCCAACATTCAGAGCATACAAGTCAAAGCACATGCGGAAGCTTAACTTGTCTGAGTACAGACAACTACAAAAGAAGAAGGCTCAGACGCCTGACTATCTACAAGACCCTCCCAAGGGTACAAGATCGTAGCTGAGGTAACAAGCTAAACATCGAAGTCCACATGGAACTACTAGCGAGACTGAAGTCTCTCTGCAAAAACATAAATTAAGAAAACGTGAGTACAAATGTACCAAGCAAGACTTACATCAGAACTAGCTACATATGCATCAGTATCAACAAAGGGGGTGGTGGAGTTTGACTGCAGCAAGCCAGCTTTGACTCGGTGGCTATCCTGAACTATGACTGCAAGTAACTCTTTTGAGGTGGCGCACACGCGAGTCCACATATTCACCATATCAATACTCCACTATGGATCCGCTCCCGTCTCCCTACGAGAACGCCATCCATAGCACTCACGCTTATCTTGCGCATTTTAGAGTATCCACTTTCACTTGTCTATGAACTATGCAAGGGGTCCAAGTTTCCATATCCGAGGAATCCGGCTATTCGAATAGATAATGATAACCCTGCAGGGGTGTACTTCTTCACACACGCTCTCGCCACTTACCACCATGTACACGTCGCGTACCTCGGCAACCTTCAAGCGGAAGCCTGGCGAGAGAGTCGGCCACGACCTGACTAATCACACAAGTCTCTCATCCAGGTTTATCGCCTATTCGGGTTCCATCCGCAAGGAGATCCGGCCGGGGTGTCGCTTACGGCCCCAAACGATGTGTACAGGGTTCCCAAGCCCACCATCCGGGTGCCACTTGGTACACCGGACAACTGTGCCTAGTCTGTCCCAAGCCCACCTATAGCGGGTGCCACTTGGTAGACTACTAACACTACCTACAAACACCAGAAAGTAGTTGCAACTCCTGGACAGAGATCAGGTAGATTAATAAGTCGAGAGGGGCACTTAAGCATTCCAATGCGTGGTAGTAACTTTTCATGGATCACCAACACAGAACTTAGTTCCTGAGGACGGCTGCAATGAGACAACCCACCATGTACTCCTACATGGCCTCTCACCACTACCTTTACCAAATCGTGTTCACACACTTAGCTCTCAACAGTAGGACATGTTCACCACATTCCAATTCATCCTCGATGAATCGGACCTGACTCATCTCTAAGCAGTAGCAGGCATGACAAACAAGCATGAATGAGTAGGCACATCAGGGCTCAAACAACTCCTACTCATGCTAGTGGGTTTCATCTATTTACTGTGGCAATGAGAGGTCATGCAGAGGAAAGGGGTTCAGCTACTGCAGCATGTAACAGTTGAAACGTTGTTGTCCTAATGCAGTAAAAGAGAGCAGGAGCGAGAGAGTAGGATTGTATCGGAATGAACAAGGGGGTTTTTTGCTTGCCTGGCTCTTCTGAAGATAATATAACTCTTCATCGGTGTCATCGAACACGTCGTCGGAACACGTCTATCGAGAGGGAACAACCACCGATGAACAAAGAAGAAACACAATCAATGCCATGCAACCATATGATGCATGAATATGACATGGCAATATGATGTGATTTGGGCTAATGCAACAGAAAGTCATTTTAATTGAAGTGGAATTCAAAACTACATCAAATTCCAACTCCAAACCTATTATGAAATTTGCCCTAATCATGTTTCATCCTAAACAGTGAGGTTAACTTGATCAAACATGCATGAAAATGGTATAGATGGATTCCTTGAATTTTTCTAATAATTTTTCATATACAAATTATTTCATTTGGAGTTATAGATAATTTTCTATGATTTTTAGAAGTTTTGGGCATTTTCTGGAATTTCCAAATCATTTAGAATTAGAAATAATCCAGGAAAATGATTACTGCGTCAACAATGCGTCATGCTGACATCAGCTAGTCAACAGCGTCAGCCCAGGTCAAACCTGATGGCTGGGGCCTACATGTCAGTGTCTCAGGACTGGTTTGGGTGGATGACATGTGGGACCGGTCAACGCTGACTCGGCCATAGTCAAACCGACGCGTGGGCCTTCTGTGGTTAGCTTAATTTAACCAGAGGTTAAATCTGTGGTTAAATAAAAGGTGGGGCTGGGCTGTCAGTGAAACATGCGCTAAATAACTGCCCCATTAGTGGCTAATGATGATGCCACGTCATCATCGCCGGAGTCGGGCCGGGGGCGACCAACGGAGCGGCGGAGACGCGTCGGGTTCGCGCTACGGGGCACAGTTTAGGGCACGATTGGGTTCTACGGCGAGCTGGGACTCGTGCGCATCTAGCGGTTGTGGTGGCTGGCGCTAGTGCGAGCTGTAGCGGCGGCGGCGAGTTGGGCGGCGGCCGGAGTTCGGTGGTGCACGGGCGCGGTGTCGGAGCAAGAAGGCGATCAAAGCGAGCAGTGGAGCAGCAACTATGGTGTTCCAGGAGCACGAAGAACAGCAGCGCGGTCGAGGAAGGCTCCGCAGCAGCAGGTCCAGCGGCCATGGCGGACGGCGAGCTTCGGCCATGGCGGAATCGGTGCTAGAGGACGCGCTAGAGGAAGGAGACACGGGGGAAATGGAGAGGAGCTCACGGTGCATCAGACCGAAAGCTCGGCGGGCTCGGGGAAGTCGTGACGGCGACGAATCCGTCGATGGAGTCCGGCGGCCGTGCTCGGAGAAGAACGATCGATGGTGACGTTATGCTGCTTCCGAGATCGTGTGCTTCGGCGTGGAGGAGCTTCATGTCGTAGTAGAGCTCGTGGACCAAGAGGAGGGGCAAGGGGAGCGTGGTGGCCACGGTGGTTCTCGTCGGCGGCGGCGGGCGCGTTCGGTGAGGAGAACAGAGGAGGGGGAGAGCGTTCGGGGGAGAGAGAGGGAGAGCCAGACGGCTCTGGGGGTCGTGTGGCGTCATCCAGACGCATCGAGGAGGAGCCAGGCAGGCAGGGAGGGAGGAGGTGGCCGCGCGCGTGCCGGTGCGCGGTGGCCACATGCCTCGCGTCCTTCTGGCGCGAGGTGGGAGACGGTGGCGGCTCGGGGTGGGCTGGGCCAGGTAAGTGGGCCACCAGGTGGGCTGCGCAGGTAACCTTAGGTGGGTTTTCTCTCTCTCTCTCTCTCTCTTTCTAATTCTTTTCTGTTTTTTTTCTATTTCTTCTGTAGTGTCAGGGCTTTATTTAAAATACTTAGGCACACTCAAAAATCATGAAACTTGCTCAAGCCCACTGTTTGGAATATATCCAACAGTAAACATTTAAGTTTATGATTAATTGGACATTTAAAATATTTTATAGCATTTAAATGTCCAAATGCAAATAGAGTATGATTTAATTCAGAGCCCAAATAGGTCATGGAAAAATGTGCATCACCTCTGGTTACTGTTTACAGCATTTTCCATAAATGATGAACATTTTTGAAAGCCATTTGGATTTACTGAAAAATATTTTAGGTGAACCTAGTGAATTCCTTTGATTCTAGGGTTTAAACAATCCCTATTTCAAGTTCATTTGAAACTTAAACATGATGACACTCATGAGGCTAGCCTAGTGCATTGCCAGAAGCTAGGGATGTGACACCGTAGTCGTGCCCCCCACCTATGCCCATGGTATTTTCAATGTGCAATTATGTACGCGTGGCATGGATTTCGCCGTTTGGCGGGGATTGGGGTGGGGTCTCATTGCTATGCGAGGTCGGAGCGTGCCAGGCGGTCCTATTACAGATTACTCCGGGCGCGCTTGACGGTGTCCGGGCATTTAATCACCGAGCCGGTGGATTGCCTGAAGAGGCTGCTTTGTGCTTCTGCTGCGAGGGCCGCAGTGTGCTCCTCCGTGCGGAGAGAGCGCTCTGTGTTCCCCTTGACTGTGATGACCCCCCGAGGTCCTGGCATCTTGAGCTTGAGGTATGCATAATGCTGTACCGCATTGAATCTCGCAAATGCGGTTCGCCCGAGCAGTGCATGATAGCCACTGCGGAACGGGACTATATTGAAGATTAACTCCTCGCTTCGGAAGTTATCCGGGGATCCGAAGACCACTTCCAGTGTGACTGAGCCTATGCAATGGGCCTCTACACCTGGTATGACGCCTTTGAAGGTCGTTTTTGTGGGTTTGATCCTTGAGGGGTCTATACCCATTTTGCGCACTCTATCCTGATAAAGCAAGTTCAGGCTGCTGCCGCCGTCCATAAGGACTCGAGTGAGGTGAAATCCGTCGATGATTGGGTCTAGGACCAGTGCGGCGAATCCACCATGACGGATACTAGTGGGATGGTCCCTGCGATCGAAGGTGATCATACAGGAGGACCATGGGTTGAACTTTGGGGTGACTGGCTCCAACGCATATACGTCCCTTAACGCACGCTTCCGCTCCCTCTTGGGGATGTAGGTTGTGTATATCATGTTCACCGTCCGCACTTGTGGGGGGAACCTCTTCTGTCCTCCAGTGTTCGGCGGCTGGGGCTCCTCCTCGTCATCGCTATGTGACCCCTTATCTTTGTTTTCGGCATTTAACTTGCCGGCCTGCTTGAACACCCAACATTCCTTGTTGGTGTGGTTGGCTGGCTTGTCGGGGGTGCCGTGTATTTGACACGAGCGATCGAGTATACGGTCCAAACTGGACGGGCCCGGGGTGCTTCTTTTGAATGGCTTTTTCCGCTGACCGGGTTTAGAGCCTTTGAAGCCGGCATTGACTGCCGTATCCTCGGTATTGTCGCTGTTGATGCGACGCTTGTGTTTGTTGTGACGTGACCTGCCATTGCCATCCTTGGTATCTGAAGTACCATGGTTCTTTGATATATTATTGCTGCGAGCCAGCCAGCTGTCCTCTCCCGGGCAAAAGCGGATCATGAGCGTCGTGAGGGCTGCCATAGATTTCGGCTTTTCCTGGCCAGGGTGCCGGGCAAGCCACTCGTCGCGGATGTTGTGCTTAAAAGCTGCTAGGGCCTCTGCATCCGGACAGTTGACGATTTGATTTTTCTTTGTCAGGAACCGTGTCCAGAATTGCCTGGCCGATTCCTCTGGCTGCTGAATTATGTGGCTCAAGTCATCGACATCTGGTGGTCGCACATAAGGGCCCTGGAAGTTGTCGAGGAATGCGGCTTCCAGATCTTCCCAACAGCCAATGGATTCTGCTGGCAGGCTGTTGAGCCAATGACGAGCTGGTCCTTTGAGTTTAAGTGGGAGGTATTTGATGGCGTGTAGATCGTCACCGCGGGCCATGTGGATGTGCAGGAGGAAGTCCTCGATCCATACCGTAGGATCTGTTGTGCCGTCGTATGATTCGATATTTATGGGTTTGAAACCCTCTGGGATTTGGTGATCCATTACTTCGTCTGTGAAGCATAGGGGTGTGCGGCGCCTCTGTACTGGGCTATGTCGCGACGCAGCTCAAATGAGTCTTGTCCGCTGTGTTCGGCCCGGCCGAATTTACTTTTACTGTATCCGGTGTGACGGTTATCGTCTCGCGTAGTGGCGCGCCCTCGTGATCCGTAGATCGATCTTGCATGTTTGCTTTGTCCTCCAATACGTCTCGCAGGTCTAGCGTGTTTCCCCATGCCTTGACATTTTTATTTGAGTGGCGTCGGGGTGCGGGCTGAGCTTTTGGCTGAAATGCCTCTCTGTCGCGGCCACGAGGTGGCCGATCAACCGCGTCATATGCTGGAGATGTAGGTTTTAATGCTTCCTCCTCCAGTCGGGGTAGCAACCTGCGCTTTGGGTAACTCTTGGAGGGGCGTTCGAGTTCATATTCCTTGTCCGCAAGGACTTCAGTCCATCTGTCAGCTAGCAAATCTTGATCAGCTTGAAGCTGTTGTTGCTTTTTCTTAAGGCTATTTGCCGTGGCTATAAGCCGGCACTTGAAGCGCTCTTGCTCGACGGGATCCTCAGGCACGACAAATTCGTCATCGTCGAGGCTTGCCTCGTCTTCGGAGGGAGGTATGTAATTATCATCTTCCGCCTCTCCATTTGCCGATCTCTCGGGAGGGCTGGCTTCTCCATCCTCCTGCTCTAAATCTTGCTGGAGGGGATTGTTGTCATCTTCGGCACTGTCCGGAGTGCTATTATCTCTTGTGCCGGTATCACCGCTTTTGCTTTGGCGAGACTTAGAGCGGCGCTGCTGACGTCGGCGCTTGGGTTGCTTCTTGGAGGGGTCATCCTCCGCTGTCCCGTTGCCATTGCCTTCTTTGGGTGTGTCCACCATGTATATATCATATGATGAGGTGGCTGTCCAGTGCCCTGTGGGCAGTGGTTCCTGTTCGTCTCCCGCATCGTCGTCCATACTGTCGATGTCTTTGGAGTCGAAGTCGAGCGTGTCGGTCAAATCATCGACAGTGGCTACTAAGTGGGTGGTGGGTGGGCGGCGAATTTCTTCGTCATCCGCATCCCAATCCTGCCGGACATAGTTCGGCCAGGACTCTCCTGACAAGGAGAGAGACCTTAATGAGTTCAGTATGTCGCCGAAGGGCGAGTGCTGAAAGATATCCGCGGAGGTGAACTCCATGATCGGCGCCCAGTCGGATTCGATAGGCACGGGCGCAGGCGGTTCGGAGTCCGTGGCCGGGGAAGAATCCGGCAGTTCGGCGTCACGGCTCCCGTGAAGGGTAAGGTCGATACTCGGCTCAATCGCCACTGAGAATACGACCTCCGTGGCGGGGTCTATCCACCCATCCATGGATGGCGCAATTGGCTCCGAATTAAGGGTCGGAGCGGTTGCCGGTGCGGTCTCCTGAACACTGTCCGATGGTAGAGCTAAATCATGCTCATCGTGACCGTGCGGCGCACTCGGCAGGGGCTCGAATCCGTCGAAGATCAAGTCTCCACGGATGTTGGCCGTGTAGTTTAAGTTCCAAACCTGACCTGGTGGCCAGGGGCGTAACTCTCGATCTGCTCCAGATGACCAAGCGAGTTGGCCCGCAGTGTGAAGCCGCCGAATACAAAGATCTGTCCGGGGAGAAAAGTCTCACCCTGGACTGCATCGCTATTGATGATCGAAGGAGCCATCAAGCCTAACGATGACGACACAGAGGAATTCTCAATGAAAGCACCAATGTCGGTGTCAAAACCGGCGGATCTCGGGTAGGGGGTCCTGAACTGTGCGTCTAGGCGGATGGTAACATGAGGCAGGGGACACGATGTTTACCCAAGATCGGACCCTCTTGATGGAGGTAAAACCCTACGTCCTGCTTGATTGTTCTTGATAATATGAGTAGTACAAGAGTTGATCTACCACGAGATCAGAGAGGCTAAACCCTAGAAGCTAGCCTATGGTATGATTGTTGTTGTCTGTCCTACGGACTAAACCCTCCGGTTTATATAGACACCGGAGGGGGCTACGGTTACACAGAGTCGGTTACAAGGAAGGAGATCTACATATCCGTATGACCAAGCTTGCCTTCCACGCCAAGGAGAGTCCCATCCGGACACAGGACGAAGTCTTCAATCTTGTATCTTCATAGTCCAACACTCCGGCCAAAGGATATAATCCGGCTGTCCGGATACCCCCTAATCCAGGACTCCCTCACCCCTCCATCATCCCCACCATCGTCCCCGTCACTGACCCCCCTCCGACCTCGAGGTGAGACCAGCCAAATCTCCATGCATGTCAATATGAGTCCTATAAGATATTTTGAAATGTTTTTGCTCATATTTTGAACCATTGAAATGTAATGGCCATCAAGTTTGAATGCTCATATGATGTAGATAAAAACATGTATATTTCCGTTCCGGCAAATTTCAAGCGCTCGATATGTCCTTTTTTAGAAAGATAATTAAACGATATTTCGGGTTGACTTTAAGTCTGTCGAGTCTTCACCATATATGAGAGGACGAAGAATCCCGACTGTTATCATGGGGGTAGCTTCTCCTTCGTTCCCGTGTGCTAGAAAATTTGGTGTAATGCACTCGGGAACGAAAGGAGGAGCTACCATCACCGACGATCGCAATGTCAGAGAGGAATCAGTGAGGGAGAGTCTCCACCATATATATATGACAGGACGAGGAATCCTGACTGTTGTCATGGGGGTAGCTTCTCCTTCATTCCCGTGTGCTAGACAACTTGGTGCAATGCACTCGGGAATGAAAGGAGGATCTACCATGCATCACCGACGGCCGAATATGTACACCACGTGAGTGGAGAGTTTTCAAGAAAAGACTCGACAGACCGATAGTCAGCCCATGATGAATAATAATGATCTAATTTAGGTTTTTTAGTACATATATTTAATTGTAAGTTTAATATTTGAATTATGAACATAGGAAATGCCGTACTCGAACGATGAAAGTCTTCCGGGGGAGTGCGATTGGTGCCACGACGACCAAGGTCTGTGCGACAGGCCTCACCTGGACGAAGATCGGCGCTTCAGCATTAAGCTGGAGGAGACCTTCGATGTTGAAACAGTACGCAACGACGACAAGTGTTTTTTTCATAATTAAGCATGACTTCAACTATTTCAACGTGTAATTTTCATCTTTTACAATTCGACTAGCTTATCCCATGCCATGCAAGACGCTATGTCTTGGAGAGGATGGGTTTTGAAGACCATGGAAGTTTTGAAACAAAGAAAATTCACCTACAGACCCATCATGGTGTGGATTTTGAAGTCAAGTTGTACAATTCTGAGAGTGTAACACGTTTTGGTTGCAAAAAATGGGAAGCACTTTGCAAGATGTATGGTTTTCATGAGGATATGCTTGTCACCATGGATCTTGGTGATCCTGAAATCGAGCAAGACAATATGGTCATTTGGGTCCTTGTTGATACGCCTCCAATTCTACCGCTATGTGAGTTTCTCAAACATAGTTATTAGCTAATTTATATTGTTCATTTCAAAATAGTTGACAGCTTACTTCCATTGACAGCTTATTTTCATTCTTCAAAGAATGTGCGGAAGATGGTAGACAGAACCTACTACACCGAAGGCTCCGAATTAACTTATCAGGAGAAAAATCATCTAATCGCATTTTGTACTGATCTTGAGAATTACAATATCTACAATCAAACTCCTCAACATTATGGTCAATACGTGCCACTAGTGCACGTGTTGAACTACGGTAACTACTATGGAGATATCCTGGTAAGATTTTTTACTATTACGACATCCGTGCATCTTTTGCATACTTCTAAAACTAATACATCATTTGCTAACTATGAAGTTATTACTATGTTTTTCAACAGATAATCCCAGAGGATTGTGTGCCTCATTTGATGTATTAGAAACATAGCCTTAATGTTTTGAACATACAGCCAGGTCATCCTATGAATCTCAACTGTCCATACCAGATTTCTAAAAGAAGTGGAGACATGAAAATCAAAGAATGGAAAAAATGTATGGACAGTCGTAAGGAGGTTCTTGGAAGCAAAAGGAAGCGAAGCGCAAGAATTGGAGAGAGGATGATCTCCATTCTCCATAATGGAGAGTCAGGGTCTATATTGTTTTATGCTATTTTACCTTAAAGAGGGTATTCTGGTCCTACCTAATACTAATGATCATGTGCTAAGAACAATTAAGTAGGGTTGGTTCGATGACTATGAGGATGATGATCGTATGACTTGTTATTAATAAGGAGTAGAAGTTGTATGATGATGATTAGTAGGACTTATTATTATGATGATGCATGAAGCAAGCATGAAGAGTTATTATATATCAGTGGGTCAAATGAACATGGATTGGATTGAAGTGAAGGCAACATGCATGTGGTGCATGTCGAAAGTAGTACTAATCCAAACTTGATCAACTTAGTTGTCTTCACTTTAATCTAAGCCATGTTTAGGCATAGCAGTAGCATTGGTAAACCAAGCATGGAGATAAGAGATGACACTTCTCTCTATTAGCTAATTAACACACCCTAAATTACCCCCCTAAACCACCCCCTTTCAGAAAAAACAAAAACCTCAGCTCCTGCCAGCTGCTGACGCGTGGATGCCTATTTGGTCCCGGTTGGTGCCACCAACCGGGACCAAAGGCCCTCCTGCCTGGGCTCGCAGCACCAGCCACGTGGAGGCCCATCTGTCCTGGTTCGTGTAAGAACCGGGACTAAAGGCCTAAGGCTTTAGTAACGACCCTTTAGTCTCGGTTCAAAAACCGGAACAACGGGCTTTACGAACCGGGACAATAGGCCCTTTTTCTACCAGTGGTAGAACTTTGTCAGAAAGAAGGTTTGGTTATGCTTGCTGATGAGGTTTGCACTTGGTGAGCTACAGTAATTTTGCAACGCGGACATGTGTGTAGACATCCTACATTTGTATAAATGTATTTACATGTATACCATGATAATGTCTGTGTTGAGGATAGGAAATTTCATTCTTTCAAGAAAGTAGCCAGATCACTCGGGTATGACGAGAATGACATCTCCATAGTGTTATTTCATTCGGTTTCGATGGGTAAATCTTTGTTATCGGAAACATAGTCCATACTCCCCAGAAAATAAGCCTTAGAACAGGTTTATTTTTTCATCATCTGAACTTGGCAGGCTACTCTAGAGAATGTGGTAGAGGCTACATGGAGATATGTGGTTTTGGAGATGATGTGATGGGTTAGATTCGCAAGGTGGCTTCTGTGACTCTTTGCCCCAACATAAGTGGTTAAATTCTTACTAGCATTCGATGGATCCACCCAAGGTCCGTTCGTCCTGCCTTTATTGTGTTTGTTAGTATATAATAGTTTATTGTACTTATCACTACATCTCATCCTGAAAGCATTATACAGCTGCCATCCTTTTGGTGAAATACATGACAGTGCCTAAAAAATGTCAGAAATTGTATAATTATTTTCAACATTTTTTCCTTATCGACCTTTGCTACAAGTTCCTTAGGCCGATTTTATTACTCCCTCTAATCCATAATAAGTGTCATGATTTTAGTTTGGTTTGATGAAGCTTTGGTGAGATTTTTTTGCTCTGGTTTTAGATAAGAGGTTTGTGTCCTTGCAATATCAAGAGTCGACTAGCAAAAGGGCCCGTGCGTTGCAACGGGAGGAAAAAAAATCCATAATCTCCAATGGTCATGATCACATTTTGCTGCACCACTGAGATACACTATCTCTCTCAATTTCGTGAAATCATGAATATTTTTTTAAACTTGTTAACATATTTGAAATCATGAACATATTTTAAAATGTACGAGCACCTTTTTAAAATCAAAAACATTTTACAAA
This sequence comes from Triticum urartu, assembly GCF_056163025.1. NCBI lineage: Eukaryota > Viridiplantae > Streptophyta > Magnoliopsida > Poales > Poaceae > Triticum > Triticum urartu. The sequence continues at coordinate 420,712,695 of NC_141877.1, read as the reverse complement.
TTCATGAACACTTTACAGATTTTTGAACATTTTTCTAAAATCAAAAACATTTTTTGAATTCATGAACATTTTATACTATTTGCAAACATTTCTAAAAAAATTGTGAGCACCTTTTTAACGTTTTTCTGATTCTACAGACTTTTTAAAAATGTATGATCTTTTTTTTGAATCAGCGAACATTTTATGAATGAATAAACTATTTTGTAAGTCACGAACAGTTTTTGAATTTTTAGCATTTTTTTGTCTTTCATGAACATTTTTGAATTGGAAATTTTTTATTTAATTTCATTAATATTTTTTAATACATGATTTTTTTGTAAAATAAAGAACTTTTTTTATTTCCTGAACAATTGCGAACATTCTATGAATTTACGAAAATTTATGATTTATTAAATATTTTATTTCAAAATTCTCAGTTTTTTTAAAAGATTTTTTTCAAGTCCCAAATTTTTTTATGTAGAAAAAACGAAACCAAAAAGAAAACAGAAAAAATGTATTCTAGAAAACAGGCTACCTGGACAGGGGTCGGCTCAAACGGGTGTGATGCGTGTTCTCCTAGGGCAGAGCGCAGTATAAGAGGTCCCTACTCGATGGGCTGGCCCGGCAAGGGATTAAACGTTTTTTGGCATTGGTGGGTAATATATTTACTACTTTAGGAGCAATTTTCGCAACATACCGTCAGAAGCAATAGCCTCTTCATTACTAGGTATATACACCCTCCGTTCCTAAATATACGTCTTTCTACAGATTTCAATATGGACTACATACAGATCAAAATGAGTGAATCTAATTGTATGGCTAATTAATTGTGTTAATGACTTGATTTTCAAATTGATTTGGCACCTGGTTTCCAAATTGTATTTGCATTAATAACTGCGTGCGAAACGATGACATATCAATTCCCCTTTAATGGTACAGATTAAAGGCTTGATTCCCAAATTGATTCGACGCCTTGTTTCAAATTGTTTTTGCATTAATTACTGTGTGAGAAATGACGGTGTACCAACTCATCTTTAATAGTGAAGATTATCATGGTAACTTGTGATATTTCATTTCAGGATGTGTTCTCACTGTAATCGCATGCTGCAATCTAATCATCGTATTCTGGAGTACTAGAAGTAACATGGCATCGACCATATCTTTCTACACCATGAGTGATTTCGTCTCATCATACTGAATCTTGGCTAATGTTTGCGATAGTACAACTAAATAAGAAAGGCGAAAGCATACTGGGACTCGAGGCAGTTCCAACTAATGCTTTCGGCCCTATTTTTCTGGTTGTATTTATCACTATCAAGCTATCGGGAGACAATGAAATGAGTGTCATGGTAATTTAGTACTAGCATACACTTTTGTTTTATGTTGTAGTATGTCATTTTTAGCTTTCTCTTGCATGCTGATGAATTGTGTTTGACTGTAGGTGTGTATGAGATCACTAGGTGTGTATGGGATCACTGATTGGATTTTTCCCCATCATCACTGCATGCAGGGATGTTCCAAAGAATTTTTTTGCGCGGGGAAAAATCAAATAAATAATTTTTATACCAAATTTTTATAATTTTTATAGTACTACAATCTTAAGGATTATACATTATATTATTTAGCTAATATAGTTAACCACATGATTTACTTAGTATAGTTTAGCAATATTCTCTGTTATCAGTTGCAATGTATATCATGGATCACATTGTTTATGATAAATTTAAATTAACATAAATTATCTTTGAAAAATATTGTAATAATTTCACAAATTATGCAGTGCACACATAAACATCTATATGTAAGTGCATATGTTCATGCGTAGTTAAGTTTTATTAAACAATATCATGTTAGAGGTTTCTAAAGAATAGTATTCAACTAATATCTTAATAATGGTTTCTAGTGTATTATTACATGTGCATGTTTGTAGAACATTGTAGAGTATAAATTGTTCTCTTTGCAAATGTATCACAAGTTAAATTCAGTTATAAGTTTAACATATGCATGGTACTGAAATATCACCGGTCACCAATGAACATAAACATATCACCGATTCAGTTATGCTTAGATACAATTTGCTTATTTGTATGCTCATCTAAACATTTGGTTTCATATGGTGTATACAAGAGGTCTTGCCAGTTTCTAAAATAAAAAGTTTTGTACGGATTAAATATAAAAATCTAGTTTACATGGATTTCAGTACAACCTGCAAGATGTCTATCGGAGAGAGACTAGCAGGCTAACTAAGTTCATAGCCTCCTATCAGATTCAATGTCATCTATTAGATTGGTTGTTACTTGGATGTGATGTAGATTTGCACCTACAAATTTAGGATTTTATTTTACACATATGCAATAATATTTTGAAACTAGTAAATAATAATATAAAGGTTACCATATTTAATATTTGGGTGTATGTGTGTGTGTGCTTTGCTATTTTTGTATCGGTAAGGACATGTTCGGTTGCTCGTAGCGTTATTTCCCCTTTGCATACTTGTCTCGGTTTGTCCTAGTTGAGAAAAAATAGGCAAAAAGTCATCATTTTCACATCGTTTGGTAGCCGGCATACTATTTCTTTGCATCATCACTATGACTCTAGGCCATGTGTTTGATTGGCTGCATTGGCTACACTCATACTACTGCATGCTATTTGGTTGCGTACAGGTAGCAATGTCTGATAACCTCCTTTTGGAGTGGTGAGCTTTCCAGCAATTTAGCAAGCACGACACAGATAGCATCAAGTTCAACATACATTGGTACGCGTTGGTCCTAAACAAACGGTTTTTAACCCCTTTCCGCGACAACATTTGGAACCGTCGCCAAGCGAGTGTGGGCGATAGGGGGGTCCTTCTCACACGACCCAAAAACCGTCGGGGATATGCGCTCCTGGCACACATGCTCGGCAAAATGAGGTCGTGTGCGACCAACGAGCGCTCAAATACGAAAATACGTACAGTGGAGCTAAAAAATACAATTATACGGCGAAATTGTTTTTGGTCACAAGTACATCCCACACAGTCAGTCTCCGCTAAACGTTTCCGTTCATATGTACATCCCACACAGTCGCTCCAAGGAAAATGTTTTAGTTCACAGGTATATCACACACAATTTTTCCCATCAAATCATTTGCGTTATTGAATGTATCACACACGGTCCGTATAAGAAACTGTGTGGCAAAGGTTGTCCATCATACACAATTTTTATGTGGTAAACGTTTGCGCAAGGTGGCCTAACGCAAACAGTTTTCAAGATAAAGTCGTGTGTGATTGTTCATTGATCCAACACGGTTTATTCCTAGAAACTATCTACGTTGCCTGAGGTCATCGCCCACGGTATTTTTTGAACAACTGTATGCAATAGCAAAAACCCAATTAGCAGTGAAAGCGCAACTATCCCTAGGTGGTTTTGGTAATTCCTAACAACATATAGCTCATTGAGCTAATGATATTTCAAGATTAATATCTCAGGAAAGCTCAATGATTGGCATGGCATGTATGAGAAAAGTGGACCCGTCAAAATGCTAAGGACAAAGGATTGGCTCAAGCTTAAAGCTCAATACTCTACATTTTCTATTTTAGTGACCCAAGATCACATTGAGTCTATAGGAAAAGCCAATACTATCAAGGAGGGATGAGGTGTTGCTTAATGAGGCTCTTGCTCAAAATGCTTAGTAATATGCTCCAAAACCCTCAACTACTTTCTCACATCCACATATGACCTAAACCAAAAGTCAAACTCGGCCCCACCGATTCTTTCTATTCGGCGCCACCGAGTTCAGTTCTCATAGCCACTGCGACAAACCCTAGGCAAATCGGTCTCACCGATAGGGATCTCGGTCTCACCGAGATGGGATTGTAATCTCTCTGTTTCCCTTCGTAACATTTTGGTCTCACCAAAATGAGCGATCGGTCCCATCGAGATTGCAATGTAAACTCTCTGTTTCCCCTTCGTAACGTTTCGGTCTCACCGAAATGAGCGATCGGTCCCACCGAGTTTACTCGACCAACTCTCTGGTTAGCTTATTACCAAAATCGGTCTCACCGAGTTTGTGTAATCGGTCTCACCGAGATTACATTATGCCCTAAACCTAATCATATCGGTCCTACCGAGTTGCATGTCGGTCCCACCGAAAACCCTAACGGTCACTAGCTTTGCTGAATCGGTCCAACCAAGTTTAACTATTCGGTCCCACCGAGATTGGCAAGTTGTGTGTAATGGTTAGATTTTGTGTGGAGGCTATATATACCCCTCCACCACCTCTTCATTCATGGAGAGAGCCATCAGAACAAACCTACACTTCCAACTTACTTTTTCTGAGAAAGAACCACCTACACTTGTGTTGAGGCCAAGATATTCCATTCTTATCATATGAATCTTGATCTCTAGCCTTCCCAAGTTTCTTTCCACTCAAATCCTCTTTCCACCAAATTCATATCCTGTGAGAGAGAGTTGAGTGTTGGGGAGTCTATCATTTGAAGCACAAGAGCAAGGAGTTCATCATCAACACACCATTTGTTACTTCTTGGAGAGTGGTGTCTCATAGATTGGCTAGGTGTCACTTGGGAGCCTCCGATAAGATTTTGGAGTTGAACCAAGGAGTTTTTAAGGGCAAGGAGATCGCCTACTTCGTGAAGATCTACCGCTAGTGAGGCAAGTCCTTCGTGGGCGACGACCATGGTGGGATAGACAAGGTTGCTTCTTCGTGGCCCTTCGTGGGTGGAGCCCTCCGTGGACCCGCGTAACCGTTACCCTTCGTGGGTTGAAGTCTCCATCAACGTGGATGTACGATAGCACCACCTATCGGAACCACGACAAAAATATCTGTGTCTCCTATTGTGTTTGATTCCTCCAAACCCTTCCCTTTACATTCTTGCAAGTTGCATGCTTTACTTTCCGCTTCTCATATACTCTTTGTATGATTGCTTGAATTGTGTTAAGATTGCTTGACTTGTCCAAAGTTGCTAAAATCTGTCAAGAACTAAAATTGGGAAAAGGATAAGTTTTATTTGGTCAAGTAGTCTAATCACCCCCCTCTAGACATACTTTCGATCCTACAAGTGGTATTAGAGCTTTGGTCTCCATTTGCCTTGATTTTCATAGCTTTTGGAAGTCATAGCCTTGGTTTCACAACCTAGGAGAGTATGGCGTCTAGTGAGGGAAACTACCACCGTAGAGGTCCTTCCTTTGATGGTACTAATTTTGCTAGTTGGAAGCATAAGATGAAAATGCATATTCTTGGACATAATGCCACCGTATGGGCTATTGTGTGTATTGGCTTGAAAGGTGAATTCTTTGATGGGAGTGAACCGAATCGTGAAGCTACCGCGGAAGAGTTGAAGATGCAGCAATACAATGCTCAACCTTGTGATATCCTCTTCAACGGATTGTGCCCCGAAGAATTCAACAAAATCAGCCGTCTTGAGAATGCAAAGGAAATTTGGGATACTTTGATTGATATGCACGAAGCTACCGACTCCGTCAAGGAATCCAAGTTGGATGTGCTTCAAAGTCAGCTTGACAAGTTCAAAATGAAGGAATGTGAAGGTGTCGCTAAAATGTACTCTAGGCTTGCTCTTATCACAAATGATATCACCGTCTTAGGAAGTGAAGAGATGACCGACAAATTCATCATCAAGAAGATCCTAAGAGCTTTGGACGGAAAATATGATACCGTATGTACATTGATTCAAATGATTCCCAATTACAAAGATCTCAAGCCAACGGAAGTCGTTGGAAGAATTGTTGCTCATAAGATGTCACTCAAGGATAAGGAGGAGCTCCATAACAAGTCAAGTGGTGCTTACAAAGCCTCATGTGAAGCTCCCACATCATCAAGTGAGAAACAAACCTTCAATGAAGAATTGAGCCTAATGGTGAAGAACTTCAACAAGTTCTACAAGAGTAGAAGCAAAGAGAGAAGTTCCAAGTTAAGGTCCTACAATGACAAAAGATCTTCTAGTCGAGAGAAAAATTGCTACAATTGTGGAAGACCCAGACACTATTCCAATGAGTGTACATCACCCTACAAAAGAAGAGAAGATTCTCCAAAAAGAATAAGTAGAAGAGAAGAATCACCATCAAGAGAGAGAAGGAGTAGAGATGATCGTTATGAACGAAGAACATCCCGGAGAAGCAAAGATTCGGAAAGGAAGGACAAGTCATCAAGGAGCTACACAAAACGAAGACATCAAGCTCATGTTGGTGAATGGGTATCCGGCTCCGACTCCGACAATCACTCCGAGAGAAGCTATCACTCCGACTCCGAATATACTCAAGATGAAGGTGTTGCTGGTCTAGCACTTGTGTCAACCAACTCCTACGACATATTTGATTCACCAAACGAAGGACTTGGAAGATGCTTCATGGTTAAAGGCCCAAAGGTATCACACCCCGAGTATGTTGATTTCAATAGTGATGAAGATGACTTGTTAGGTGGTGATGATTTACTTGTTGACAACTCTAGTGATGAATACTATGATGAAACGTCAATTAATCATGCTAATCAAGATAAAACGAATGACAATGATAAGGAGAAGATTGAGTTTCTAACTAAAGAACTAAACACTCTTAAGTTAGCTCATGAAACTATCTTAGGAGATCATCAAGAAATTTTAACGACTCATGAGAAATTACGTTTTGAAAAGCTCAACCTTGAGCAAGAGCATGAGTTCTTAAAGGCAATCAATGATGATCTTCGCAAGAAAAGTTCTTCTTACATTGCCAAGCGTTTACTCTTATCCACTTACATGCCTCAAGTCAAGTCTAGTAACAAGAACAAGACAGATTCTTCCTCTAGTAGTAACAATAATCATCCTAAATCTAATGTTGTTGCTTCTAGTAGTTCTCTTGATTCCACTAATGATTCTCTTAGCCAAGTTACACTTGAGCAAGAAAATAGCTTATTGATGGGAATTATAGAGAAAGGTGTTTACAAGAGCCTTGCCGGGAGTAAGAAATTCGAGGAAATTGTATGCAAGCAAGGAAGGCACCGGAAGAACCAAGGTGTTGGTTTTGAACGAAAGTTCAATGCCAATGGAGTGGAGTGGGAAGAAGATCAATACCCCAAGACGAAGTTTGTTCCTCAACAAGAGAAGTGTGATCCTACTTCCTTCAAAGGGACACAAGCTCAAGATGATCTTCCACCACAAGACCACAAGCTTCAAGAGGCAATTTATGCATTTGAAGAAGCACCCAAGGCCTTGGTAAAGTGGGTTCCCAAGACTACATCAAGTTCTACTTCATCAAGTACGACTACAACTCCAAGGATTCCCATCAAGATAATGTGTATCCCGAAGAAGAAGAACTAGAGAGTTCTTGAGGGTGACTCCGCCAACATACCTCACTCTTATCATTTTGTCAAGAACAAGTGCAATCAACTTCCACATCTTGCACTAGTTCAAGGAGTCACAAACCCTCTTGTTGGTAAGACAAGGGACAAGGTAACCTAATGTTTTCATAGACATCATCTTGTGTGTGCATCACTCTATGTCTATGGATATCCTTGTTTGTTCCTTCTGGGACTAACCCGTGTAGGTATTGAAAGTGCAACTCACTCCAAAGGATTGCTCCAAATGATCTACATCAACATTGAGCATCCACATCTTCAACATCTACATGAAGTCATCATCGACAAAACCCAAGGTTAGTTCATCCCTCTTAGGGGGGATCTCACATCTAGGGGGAGCTTTACTCTAAAACTGAGCTAAAGCAACTCTAATGGTGTGAACACAACAACGCTTTATGTAAAAATGGTAACCCCATTTGTGCTTAAATGATGAGTATGACCTATGATCAAATGTTCTCATTTGACTTCTAAGTCAATATACTCATATATAGATGACCTAGTCATCGTCAATTGCTTGATAGATGCTAGAATTGGTTGTGCATGCTTTGCCACATATTTCATTTGCCATTTTATTGTGTGAGCATGTTGGTTGCATAATTTACTCATTCGAGGACATCCACTTGTTGTTTTGATTGTTTGGTTCCTTTTTTCTTTTGCCAAGTGGATGGACAAGAATGCCTAAGAACCTTCTCTAGCTATCTATGCTTTTCTCGTCTCAAACTCTATTCATGCTACATCACAAAGTTTGATCAAGTCAGATTCGAACCACTCTATGTGAGGAGCACTCGGAGTCCCCTATTCGTCATAGACTTAAAAATCCAACACTTTGTGCGTTTCGGTCTGACCAATTCATCTATTTTGGTCATATCAAGATCACTAAGTCGATCTAGGTTTTCAATCTCGGTGCAACCGATTTGAAATTTTCGGTCACACCGAGTTTCAGTAACTGCGTGCAGTTATGAATCTCGGTGCCACCGAGTTGTTCCACTCGGTCAAACCGACAGAGTCAGGCTATATATATCCACGGCCCAAAATTTGGAAAATTTTCCAAACCTCTTCGCCCGTGCTCAGCCTGCTCAGCCTCCCTGGGTCTCCGGATCGTCCTCCTCATCGCCAGCTGCCTCCCGCCGCTGGTCTCTGCCACCGTCAACAGGAATCATCTCCGCCGTTGCCGCCGTAGCAAGTCCATCGCCGCACTAGGGTATGGACTTGATCCTTGTGCTATTCCCCCTCAGATTCTTAGCACATTGTTTTGCCATGTATCTTGCCACGATTGAGATCATTCTATCCATCGAAATCACTCCGTAGTTTAGTCGTGGATTGAAAATTTAGGGTTAGGTTTCCGCCGAAACCATCTCGGACCGACCGAGTTGTTGAAATCGGTTCCACCGATTTGGCTAAGGCCATTGCACATGTGATTCTCAGTCTGATCGAGAATTGTAAATCAGTGTGACCGAGTTCAATACTTTGTGAAACCCTAGCAGTCTCGGTGCCACCGAACTGTGACTCGGTCTAACCAAGTTCACTAGTTTAGGTTCCAAAAGCTGCTTCGGTATCACCGAGTTTGCAAATCGGTAGATCCGAAATGCTTTTAGTGGAAAACTAAAACTAAGTTTTTAACCCATTCTTTCGCAAAAACCTCTGTACTTTGTGATGCTTATCAAATCTACCTCATCTATAATCTATTCATAGGGTCTGCAGTCAGTGTTTGCATCATGTCAGATCAGAGTGACAGTCAGAACAAGTCTGAGGAGCAAGTGAACATGAGTGAGGGCACTAGTCCCTCTAGCAGTTTTGATGAAGGAAGCAGGAGTACACCCAGCAACTTGCCTAAGGCAGCCACCAGGACCAGAAAGAAGAAAACCTCAGATTTTGAGGATGAGGACTACGTGGCTATTGAGGAAGAGGCCACCTTAAAGAGTAAAGTCCTGAAAAAGGAATATGGCACAGCTGCTGCCGGGAATGAAGCAAAAGGTTCCGGCCAAGAGAGTTCCCATGTCAAAGGCCAGAACATCCACTCAAGAGACTTTGGGATCTGCACCCAAAGAACAGGTTGTGGCAGAAAAGAAAAGGAAGGAAAGGGTCAAGAAGACCACTGCCAGAGTGCTTGGCAGATCTTCAATAATGAAATATTCTGAAGAAGAGGAAGAGGAAGAGGAAGAGGATGCAGCACCAGCACCCAAAGCTCCAAAGCTTATGGGAGATGCTATAAGGGCAGGGGCTGTTCCATCTAAGCCTAAGACTGCTCCTAAGACTCCTGCTCCAGCTCCAAAGCCAAAACCCAAGAGGAGCACTAGGAACATCCCTGCTAAGGAGAAGAACAAGGCCCCAGTGCCTCAAGTTGCTGAAGAAGAAGATGATTCTGTCGTTTTGAGGAAGTTGAAGCCCAAAATTCCAGATCACAATGATGCTCACCCAGTTGTAGAGAACATGAGAATAAGGAAGGATTCAGGTTTAAGGCTATGGAGAGAGTCTGACCCATATGCCACCAGGAGAAGGACTTCTATGGACTACATGTTCCATACAAAGGAACAACAGGACTTTTATGAGACCATCTTACTTGACAAGAAGCCCATAGTGTGTGACATGAGATGGGTTGATTGGAAATTCATTGAGGAAAATGAAGATCACTTCCCTGGTGTATATGCATGACAACTTCAAGGCGTGTGGAGTCGATGAGTTTGTGTCTCAGAAGCTCACAAAGTGGAATGATGAGCTCATTATGCAGTTCTACTCCACAGCTCATTTCTACCCAGATGGAACGATTGTCGGGATGTCTAAAGGTACTAGGTACCAGTCAACGGTTGAAGAATGGGAAAAATTGATCAATGCTCCTGAGGAGAGTGAAGATGACTTGGATGTCTATGCCAAGAAGAAGAAGGATCACAACACCATGGCACATATGTACAAAGAGATCCCAGATGCTGCTCTTGAGACACACAAGTTTGGATCAGTACATTACCTTCTGTCAGGCTTGCCAACAATCAACTGGATCCTCAGGCACACTCTTCTGCCAAAGTCAGGTGATCACAATATGATCAAAGGCCATGAAATTAACTTGCTTCACATATTTGATGTGCCTCAAAAGTTCAAGGTCATGAGCCTAATTGTGGAAACCATTAAGAGAACAGCTGCAGATCAGAAGAGAAGTTGTGGGTATGCCCCACAAATTCAGGAGCTAATCAACTCCAAGATGGGCACTGGCACATATCTCCTGGACAAGGAACACATCCCCATCTACCCAGACTTTGAGTACAACACTGTTGTGATGGATGGAAATGAACCATCTTCTATGCAAGCACAAGCCAAGAGGGAGAAGGCAAGGGCTGAAAAGGCTGCAAAGATGCCAACCACTGAAGAGGCATCTCAGTATCTTCTGAAGAGCAAGCAAGATCAACTTGGCTACTTGATTGCCTCCACTATGAGGATTGAGAAGGGATTGGCTACCCTGACTCAAAACCAGGAGAGCTTGGAGAGGATCATGGAGCAAAAGTTCTATGACTTAGATGTGAAGGTCACTGAGATCCAGTCAATTGTTGAGCAACTTCAGGATGAAGTGCAGGAGAAGAAGGGCAAGTCTACCACTGATGCTTTTGCTAGAGTGCCCAGAGGACAGAGATCTGCTGCAGTGCCTGCCATAGACACCAGAGCAACTTCATCTGCACCAGCTACTACTTCACTGCCACCAGCTCCAGCACCCACTCCACCAGCTCCATCTACATCAACAGATGCCTTCGTCCTTGGCGTGTTATCTACACCACCACCTGAAGACCAAGCCTGAGAGTCGATCTAGAACTATGCATTTTTTATGAACTTTTTGGTAACTTGTTGCCAAAGGGGGAGAAAATGTATAGATCATAGGCTTCGAGAGAGAGTGTTGCTTTTTATTCTCTCTTTTTGTTTGGTGGTTAAACTTTGTTTATTTTCTTGGTTGCGATACTTTATGCTTTTGTGTGATACTTGGATGATCATGTGTTTGATCATATGCTACCTTAATGCTTGTTGGATGACATTATCTTTTTATATCTCCATATATGATCATTCACTTTGCTTGGTGATGAGTGCATGTATTTCATTATTATCATTTTGAGCGCTCCACCAAGATGTATGTGATGTGGAAGAGTAACCCATGTTCCTAACTCATTGTGCATTTGCAGTCCAAAGAAAATCTTAAACTATGCACAAATTTAGGGGGAGCTCTTGCTTTTCACATACTTCTCAAAGCGACAATGTTTTTCACTCTTATTATCATTTGTCGAAGCTTTGATCTATATGTTGTCATCAATTACCAAAAAGGGGGAGACTGAAAGTGGAACTATCCCTAGGTGGTTTTGGTAATTCCTAACAACATATAGCTCATTGAGCTAATGCTATTTCAAGATTAATATCTCAGGAAAGCTCAATGATTGGCATGGCACGGATGAGAAAAGTGGACCCCTCAAAATGCTAAGGACAAAGGATTGGCTCAAGCTCAAATCTCAAGACTCTACATTTTCTATTTTAGTGATCCAAGATCACATTGAGTCTATAGGAAAAGCCAATACTATCAAGGAGGGATGAGGTGTTGCTTAATGTGGCTCTTGCTCAAAATGCTTAGTAATATGCTCCAAAACCCTCAACTAGTTTCTCACATCCACATATGACCTAAACCAAAAGTCAAACTCGGCCCCACCGATTCTTTCTATCTGGCGCCACCGAGTTCAGTTCTCATAGCCACTGCCACAAACCCTAGGCAAATCGGTCTCACCTATAGGGATCTCGGTCTCACCGAGATGGGATTGTAATCTCTCTGTTTCCCTTCATAACATTTCGGTCTCACCGAAATGAGCGATCGGTCCCACCGAGATTTCAATGTAAACTCTCTGTTTCCCCTTCGTAACGTTTCGGTCTCACCGAAATGAGCGATTAGTCCCACCGAGTTTACCTGACCAACTCTCTGGTTAGCTTATTACCAAAATCGGTCACACCGAGTTTGTGTAATCGGTCTCACCAAGATTACGTTATGCCCTAAACCTAATCGTATCGGTCCTACCGAGTTGCATGTCGGTCCCACCGAAAACCCTAATGGTCACTAGCTTTGCTGAATCGGTCCGACCGAGTTTAACTATTCGGTCCCATCGAGATTGGCAAGTTGTGTGTAATGGTTAGATTTTGTGTGGAGGCTATATATACCCCTCCACCACCTCTTCATTCGTGGAGAGAGCCATCAGAACAAACCTACACTTCCAACTTACTTTTTCTGAGAGAGAACCACCTACACTTGTGTTGAGGCCAAAATATTCCATTCTTACCATATGAATCGATCTCTAGCCTTCCCAAGTTGCTTTCCACTCAAATCCTCTTTCCACAAAATTCATATCCTGTGAGAGAGAGTTGAGTGTTGGGGAGTCTATCATTTGAAGCACAAGAGCAAGGAGTTCATCATCAACACACCATTTGTTACTTCTTGGAGAGTGGTGTCTCCTAGATTGGCTAGGTCTCACTTGGGAGCCTCCGACAAGATTGTGGAGTTGAACCAAGGAGTTTGTAAGAGCAAGGAGATCGCTTACTTCGTGAAGATCTACCGCTAGTGAGGCAAGTCCTTCGTGGGCGACGACCATGGTGGGATAGACAAGGTTGCTTCTTCGTGGACCCTTCGTGGGTGGAGCCCTCCGTGGACTTGCACAACCGTTAGCCTTCGTGGGTTGAAGTCTCCATCAATGTGGATGTACGATAGCACCACCTATCCGAACCACGACAAAACATCCATGTCTCCTATTGCGTTTGATTCCTGCAAACCCTTCCCTTTACATTCATGCAAGTTGCATGCTTTACTTTCGGCCGCTCATATACTCTTTGCATGTTTGCTTGAATTGTGTTAAGATTGCTTGACTTGTCCAAAGTTGCTAAAATCTGTCAAGAACTATAATTGGGAAAAGGATAAGTTTTATTTGGTCAAGTAGTCTAATCACCCCCCCTCTAGACATACTTTCGATCCTACAAGCAGGCTAATTGCCCTATTATTAATAATCCATTTATTAATCTTATTGAGATTCATATTGAGCGCATAATATATTTCATTTCCATATTAAGGAAGCGGAATTTCATAATTGAAATACATCAGAGTACAACATGATATAGCTTCAGCACTCAGGTACCCCATTACACAACTGCACCAGCACCAAGTTTCACATGAAACATGTAGAACCTTTTGAAATTAGCATCATAGACGGTATATAGACAGATGCATCTCATCTGGAAAAACTGCTGAAGAGGAAGGAGAATATTGAGCCTTCATTCATGTTGAAGGTCTTTGCAACTGTAGGCCAGTGTCTGTGGATGATTGACCGTCCGTCCTTCGTCCTCTTCAGGAACACTTCAATATTGAACTGTGGGTGTTTTATGAAAACCTTCGTCGCCTCCTGACCATAGAGGTGGGTTGAGAGGTAATCATCAGTGAACTGCTTTGGAAAGGTCTAATAACAAGGATGTGCATAAATATCTTCTCTATCTTGGAAATGGGGCAAATGAATAAAAAAAAGGCAAGGTATAATAGTTAGTACCATCTTGTAGTGAATTGGTGTCTTCTTCATTGTGCAGACAAATATCTTGTTGTTTTTTGTCGCTAATTTTTTATCCTAACAATATTTCTGATTTTCTTGATTTGATTGATATTCATGGACAACTTATTTCCCCATATGCAAAAGGGTCGAACAGTGGGTCAAAACCTCTGACAGCAGGACCTACATGTGCAAGACCAAATGGTTAAAAACCTAAATATTAGAATGGTTCCTGCAATTGCACAATAATGTGCTATTAGACAATGGACAATGCACGTGCTAACCTCGATTGTAAACCTCGGTGCTTCCCATTGTTTCCCTGCAACATATATAAGGTAGTTAGTCATCAAGTTAAGTAAGGGTTCGCATGCTATCAGTAAAATATGTTGATGAAAAATAAGCACATTGCAGATTCATCAGATTAATTCAAGCCACATGGAAAACCCATTTATCCAAACCAAGCATGATTAATAACTAGGAAATATAACACTTGTATATGTTTATCATGTATTAAGTGCAGCCAAATTCGATTTATTCCTGACATGGTAAACAATAACAGAATGAAGCCACAACAATGGAACATCGCATTGTAGAATTGAACCAAACAGTTAATTAAACACCACAACAAATGAACCAAACGTTAACTGAGCACCACATTGCACAATATAACATACTCCTAATAGAAGATCAGACAGTTAACCAAACCAAGCATGCTTAACAACTTGGAAATATAGCAATTGTATTTGTTTCTCATGTATTTAGTACAGCCAAATTCGATTTATTCCTCACATGGTATACAATAACAAAATGCAGCCACATCAGTTGAACATCGCATTGCAGAATTGAACCAAACAGTTAACTAATCACCACAACACAAATGAACCAAACGTTAACTGAGCACCACATTGCACAATGTATAACCAAACCAAGCATGCTTGACAACTTGGAAATATAGTAATTGTATTCGTTTCTCATGTATTTTGTAAAGATAAATTCGATTTATTTCTCACATGGAAGACAATACTAAATTGCCGCCTGAAGAATTGAACATCACATTTGCAGAATTGAACCAAACAGTTAACTGAAGACGACAACTAATTAACAAAACAGTTAATAAGTGAGCACCACACTGCACGACATATAGAACATATACACTACATCAACAGATTGCATGGTAAAATCAGATAGCACAATTCACTAGAATTTGTGAAGGAAATGCAGGAGCAGCACACGCAACGGGTAAACCGAGCATGCTTAACTGGCGTAGCTAGAAAATGGCAAGGTGCTCCTCCAAGATCTGGGGGTCGGCACGAATGGCATCCATCGCGACCTCATCCGCGCATGCGACCGCGATTTGCTTCTCCGCTGCCAAATGCTCCTTGAGATCCTAGCTATACTGCGTGCACCATGGCTTAGGGCCGCGCTTATTTGGTGGAGGGGTCGGTGATTTGGGTGGAAGGTGCCGCGCTCGCGCCGGCGGTCAGGGCATGTGGGATGTGGAAGGAGGAGGAGGATGGGAGTCGGGTGTGGATTACCTGCCTGGATAGGTGAGGCTGAGCAGCGTGAAGGAGGATCGCCGGCGAGGAGGCGGCGGTGCTGCAAGCAAGGAGTGAAGGTTTCAACCTGGAAAGGAAGGCGGAAAGAGGGGAAATGTGGCTTTTGGTAAGGGAGAGGGGGCGGGGAGGTAGATACTTCCGCGGAAGCTGAAAATTTGGAATCGCTTCAACGAAAAAACTGGCGCGCAAAGTGTAATTAGACACGGTCCCTTATTCAGAACTGTGTATGATATGTGAACATCACAAATGATTTAGATAGCTTAACCCGTGTGTGATGAGTTTGAACATCAAAAAATTTTGTTCGAATTTCCCGGGTTACAGTGGTCATCCACGTCATTGCATAATTTGGGTACAAAAGGAGACTAACTTCTTAATCGAGCAAGTTCAGTAATTAAATAGAGCTAGCTGACCTAAACATTACTCTAACAAATTAAAGATCTGTGCTCTTAATTAAACAAAACAAAGAGTACTACTACGGCTGGTGCTCGTTGATCTCCGATGCCGCCTCCATGTCCAGCTCGAGCCCGACGGTCTCCCGGGGAAGGGGCTCCATGGCATCCATCGCACCATACTCGGCAAGCATATCGCCATCCATGCCCACCATCTCTTTGGAAAAGGCCTCCATGAGCTGGGTGTGGCCAGACGCGATCTGGGCTTGGACGGGCTCCGTCGTCGCAAGGTATGCAACAGAGGAATGGACGGCTGCTCGAACGCTCTCAGCAATTGCCAGCTCTTCGGCCGTGGGTTGCCGATCATTGTTGGAGAAGCTTCGTTTGATTTCTGTGGTGACCGCCAGGAGCTGGGCGTGGGCGGCCTCCATCAGGGCTAAGGCCGCCGTTGCGGAACGGACAGCTACTGTGCCGCTCTCGCCAGTTGTTATCCCCGAGCCAGATGTTGCTGCCGCCACATGAGAAACAACAGCGGCCGTTTGGGCTACCATGGCCGCCCGGTCGAAGATTGCGGCCACGCTCATGCACCTTGTCAGCACGCGCATGGCGGCTATGGCCGCGCTCTCGTCGGAGTGGGCCACCGAAGTTGCCCTCATGACGCGGGTCCATGTGCCCATCTTTCACCGGTGACGATTGAACAGTGAAATGATATTTGTGGAGCGAGCTAGTGTGCTTGAGACGCCGGCTGTGGGCTGTAGCCGATGCACCTTCTCGCGTAAGCCATAGGCGTACTATACACCGACGGTGCTCCAAGATATTTTGTGTTGCATCTCACATGGTTGGTGATAATAAATTGTGTGCGATCTACTTGATTTTTCATCTTGATTTGAATTACATAATGAGGTCACAGCGGTAATGGATGGTGTTTGAATTGCTAGACCTTTTATCTGGAGTGAACATGTAACTATATGTGTGTCGTAAAAGAGTTGGAATTATTCAGGGTTCGTTTGAACATTTTATACATTAAATTGGTTTTCTAGCCATTTCAGGTGCACAATTCAAAATTAAACTACATGCACATGCTCCGATGCACCAACATGGGTTATAAAATCATATTTGTGTCCATGGGTTTGTGCTTATCTCCCATGCAAGAAATGGGGATGAAATTCGAACACCACGGCACCGTGGCTCTCCGGAAAACGTCGACGTACTTGCTTTTGTAATTCTAGTAATCCAAAACTCGTCTGAAATTCATTAAGCTTGGCATGCTATCATGGAGCGGCATCACTGAGGGAGTCCTAGATTAGGGGGTCTCCGGACAGCCGGACTATATCCTTTGGCCGAACTGTTGGACTATGAAGATACAAGATTGAAGACTTCGTCTCGTGTCCGGATGGGACTCTTCTTTGCGTGGAAGGCAAGCTTGGCAATATGGATATGTAGATCTCCTCCCTTGTAACCGACTCTGTGTAACCCTAGCCCCCTCTGGTGTCTATATAAACCGGAGGGTTTAGTCCGTAGGACAACAACAATCATACCATAGGCTAGCTTCTAGGGTTTAGCCTCTACGATCTCGTGGTAGATCAACTCTTGTAATAATCATATCATCAAGATCAATCAAGCAGGACGTAGGGTATTACCTCCATCAAGAGGGCCCGAACCTGGGTAAACATCATGTCCCTCGCCTCCTGTTACCATCCGCCTTAGACGCACAGTACGGGACCCCCTACCCGAGATCCACCGGTTTTGACACCGACATTGGTGCTTTCATTGAGAGTTCCACTGTGTCGTCATCATAAGGAGGGATGGCTCGTCTCGTTGTCAGGAACAACATCACCTCTGGGGGAGCCTTGGCTGTAGGCCAAACTCTCCGACTAGGCAGCTTCGTCATGACCGCCCGCTCGGCCGCTGCGCCGACGATGACTTCTCGGGTCATCGAAAATAGCCTCCACATCGGCTCGAAATTCACCGAGCAGATGGATCCAATGGAGCTCTCCTCTTTGAATGAGCTCTTGGATCGCATCGCCGCTCTGGGAGTCGCTATGGACTATGATCGGATTGGGCTTAAACCCGACCAAAGGGAGATTAACTCTCCGCCGGTCACCCATCAGATAGCGGTGGTGGAGGAGCAATGCGGCGATTCTTCCTCTATCCTGAAGACGAACTATGTCCATATTCCCGAGCTCTCCGAGCCGGATACCCGTCCATGGGAGGACATCGCCCTAACCCTGAACCTAGAATCAGGCAGCATGCTGAGTCTATGGGGCAACATCCCGGAGCCCGAACTTCCAGGATCGGAAAATCCCACGCCCCTGGGTCTCAGATTGGGTCAAGGTCTGGACTTAAATCCACCCACCCACCCAGATATAAACGATCTTTCCCACATTAGGCAAGAGCCCCAAGAGACAGTACATCACTATTGGGCCAGATTCCTCCTTGTAATGAACAAGGTCAAGGACTGTCGCGAGGAAGACACAATTTCGTTCTTTTGTAGCAATTGCACGGACAAGGGAAACCTCAACGCCATAAGTCGCCATGACATAGCACACTTCGCTGACTTGGCGGCCATAGGACGGAAGTACTGTGCGATGGAAAGCACCTGGAAAACCCAAACAAATTTTTGGGATAATCCGGCTCTGACAAAACCCCCAGTCCGAACTAAAAGGGTGCACTCTCATAAGTCGCCCGACTCAATTACAAAGAAGCAAAATCCCACTACAGGGCATGGAACCGTATTGGAGGGATGGCTTAACGGGCCCTACAAAATTCATAGTACAGCGGATACCATACCAACACATAGCCTTAGAGCATGTTGGGTACTTCGGAAGGTGGCCAAGAGCGGTGAGGATCTCCTCATTCAAAACACCGCAGAGCACCATCCCGTGGTTAACAATACAGTATTGACAGTCTTCGAGACCTTCGCCTCAAATAATAGGCATAAGCGAGCACTCCGCAGCCTTGCCGAAGTCTGCCACATGGCAGCAATAAATCCATGGAGCGACACGGCTATCACCTTCAATGCCAGTGACAAACCAAAATTCTGAACAGCCCGAGCACCAGCCACCTTGGTCCTCAGTCCAATTGTGGATGGCTTTCGGCTTACTAATGTGCTCATGGATGGTGGCAGCGGATTAAACCTCATTTATGAGGAGACTCTTCAAAAAATGGAAATAGACAAAAACCGTATTGAGCAAAGCAGCCCGACCTTTCGAGGAATCATCCCCAGTCGGGAGGCACGTTGCGCTGGGAAAATCACACTAGATGTGGTATTCAGCACTCCGGAGAATTACAGGTTCGAAGAAATTACATTCCAAGTGGCCCCCTTCAGTAGAGGATACCACACGCTTCTACGGCAGGAGGCATTCACGATCTTCCAAGCCATACCCCATTACGGGTACATGAAGCTCAAAATGCCCGGGCCCAATGGAATCATCACTCTAGCTAGTGATCCGGACATAGCGCTCCGCGCCGAAAACAAAACAGCCGCACTGGCCCTCGAGGCATTAACCGAAGCCCTTGCGACAGAGGAATTAACTGCGCTGCGCTCCACAGTGGACATGGATGACGTGATACTCGACAAAAGATCCAAGTCCACCTCTTTTAAACCAGCGGATGAAATAGTCAAATTCCAAGTCCATCCAACGAACCCCACAAAAACAGCATCCATCGAGGCATAGTTAAGCCCCGCTGTAGACGCCGCACTACGGGAGTTCTTGCGCGAGAATTGGGACATATTTGCCTGGCATCCTTCAGACATGCCAGGAATCCCATGCAGGTTGGCCGAGCATAGCCTTAACATTCTAAAAGGATTCAAGCCGGTCAAGCAGACTCTTCGGCGTTTCTCTGAACCTAAGCGACAAGCCATGGGAGAGGAGCTAGCCAAGTTACTGGAGGTCGGATTCATTAGAGAAATAAAACATCCGGACTAGCTAGCAAACCTGGTGATGGTACCAAAGAAGGACAAATCCTGGCCCCTATGCGTCGACTTCAAGGACCTTAATAAGGATTTCCCAAAGGATCCATTCCCCCTCCCTCGCATCGATCAAATTATCGACGCCATCGCAGGACACGACTCATTGTGCTTCCTCGACACATACTCCGGTTACCACCAAATTAAGATGGAGGAGTCCGATCAAGCCGCAACGACATTTATCACTCCATACGGCCCCTTCTGTTTTAACACAATGCCCTTTGGGCTCAAAAACGCCGGCGCAACGTATCAACGCATGATTTAGACATGTCTAGAAAAGCAGATCGACAAAACAGTGGAGGCATATGTAGACGATGTGGTCGTTGAAACCAGACACGTCGACTCCTTAATAGATGACTTGAGGCTCACGTTCGACAATCTCCGAACATACGACATTAAGCTCAATCCGGAAAATGCGTTTTCGGCGTTCCTGCCGGAAAGCTCCTGGGCTTCATCATCTCCAGTAGAGGAATTGAAGCAAATCCGACTAAAATCCGAGCCCTATCGCAGTTGGCTATCCCAACTGACCTCAAGCAAATCCAGAAGTTAACTGGATGTGTGGTGGCCTTAGCCACTTTATCTCCCGATTAGGAGAAAAGGCACTCCCCCTGTATCGCCTTCTTCGGCGCATCGAACACTTCGAGTGGACGGACGCAGCCACAGCTGGATTGGAAGAAATAAAAGCCATGCTGGCCACCAACCCAATCTTGGCGGCGCCAAATGTCGGTGAACCAATGCTATTATATATAGCGGCAACTCACCAAGTTGTAAGCGCAGTGCTCGTCGTCGAACGAGAGACGGACGGACATAAATTCCCACTTCAAAAGTTGGTGTATTATGTATCCACTGTCCTCACTCCATGCAAATCACGGTACCCACATTATCAAAAGATAGCATACACGGTATTCATGGCATCCCAGAAATTATGACACTACTTTCAAGAGTGTTCAATTACGGTGGCCTCAGAAGTACCACTCAATGACATACTAAACAACCGCGATGCCACGGGCCAGATTACAAAATGGGCTATCGAGCTCCTCCCGTTCGACATAACATATAGACCACGGCGAGCCATTAAGTCGCAAGTACTGGCCGATTTCGTCGCCGAGTGGACAGAAGCCGAACTCCCTAAAGAGTACGGCGCGTACTCCAATTGGATCATGCACTTTGACGACTCTAAAATGCTGGCTGGTCTGGGGGCTGGCATCGTCCTGACGTCCCCCACCGGAGACATAGTCCAATACGTACTCCAAATACTATACACAGACTCCAACAACGCAGTCGAATACGAGGCCCTATTACATGGTCTCCGGATGGCAGTTTCCATGGGCATTCAACGCCTGGAGCTGTGTGGGGACTCAAACCTCGCAATATCTCAAATAAATGGAGACTTCGATGCCAAGGATCCGAAAATGACGGCATATCACAACGCCGTCCTCAAAATGTCAGCTCGGTTCGAGGGGCTTGAATTCCACCATGTGGCTCGGGAAAACAACCAGGCGGCGGATATCCTCGCCCGTATCGGCGCTAAGCGCGACCCTGTCCCACCTAACATCTTCTTGGAAAGGCGGTTTAAGCCATCCATGGTATGGGAAGGGGACACCGGTAACAATAGTCCGGACCCGGCCACAACACCAGATACCGAACACTCTGAAACAATCGGAGGCTATGCCATCGAAACAACACCTTCAGCCCACGTGATAATGGCCATCATTGCCCCGCGGACAGAACCATTCCTGGCCTACCTAACCAAGCAGGAACTACCCGAGGACCCAAATGAGGCACGCTGCATAGTGCGGTGATCTAAAGCCTACAAGGTCCCCAAGGGAGAGCTTTATAATAAAAGCACCACCGGAGTCCTTCAAAGGTGCATCTCCGAAGAGGGAGTGAGGAAGCTTTTGGCAGAAATCCATGCTGGACTCGGCGGCCACCATGCAGCAGCCCGGGCCCTTATAAGCAAGGCCTTTCGTACATGTTTGTATTGGCCGAGGGCCCGAGCAGATGCACAGGATCTGGTCCAACGTTGCGTCGGTTGCCAGCTTTTTGCAAACCAAAGCCATATGCCGCCTACTCTCTCCAAACAATCCCCATTACATGGCCCTTTGTAGTCTGGGGGTTTGATATGGTCGGACCCCTCAAAGGGGGGACCCATAAGAAAAAATACTTACTGGTCATGGTGGATAAATTCACCAAATGTATAGAAGCCAAACCCGTTAAAACGGCTGAATCCGGACCGGTGATAGACTTCATATCTGGGGTTGTACACCGTTATGGCGTCCCCCACAACATCATCACTGACAACGGCACGAACTTTACAGCCGACGAGGTAAAACTTTGGTGCAGCAACATGGGCATCAAGCTCGATTATGCTTCTGTCTATCACCTGCAAACTAACGGGCAAGTCGAGCGAGCAAATTGTCTTATCATGAGCGGCATCAAACCAGATTAGTGCGGTCCTTAAAGGAATCAAACACGCACTGGGTAGAGGAGCTCGACTCCGTACTATGGGGGCTGCGGACCACGCCGAATCGCACTACCAGATACACACCGTTATTTATGGTGTACGGCGCAGAGGCGGTTCTGCCTTGCGACATAATTCATGACTCACCTCGAGTGCGCATGTACGAAGAAAAAGAGGCCGATCTCCATCGGCGGGATAGTTTGGACGCCCTGGAGGAGGAACGCGACGTGGCAAAAGCTCGTTCTGCATTTTATCGGCAACAGGCTCAAAAGTATCAAAGTAGAGAAGAACCTATAACGTTGGCGAACTAGTTCTACGCCTGCCGGAGAAGAAAAAGAACAAGCTCAAGCCCAAATGGGAAGGTCCCTTCATTATTGAACAGGTTCTGACCGGTGGAGCGTACCGTCTGCGGGATGCATCGGACAATCGACTCGAGCCAAACCCATGGAACGCAGCTAGACTATGAAGATTCTACGCCTAGTGCCGGACTCCATGTTCGTCTCCTTACCCTCGTCAATTTTTTGCAGATCCGTTATCCGTCTTTTCTCTCTTTCTCTCTTCAGTTTTCTTCTCCCCAAGGCCTTAAAAGGCTAACTTATGTCTTGACTACACAATGTTGATGCGCTAACCGCGCTCATTATACCTAGGGGCTTCTTATACAGAATCTTAATATAACTATTTTTCTGGGCTTCATGCCCCACACTTGTGTTATTCTTCCACATGTACCTTTTTTCGCCATTATATGCATCGATATGACTTAAGTTTTGGCCAAGCTGGGTTGCCTGGCTCTTGCATTTATGCCCTACGTTCCCATTAATTCGGCTAGGGCATAAGGGGAGCACCTCTGCGATTGTTACTACCGGGTCAGCCGGATGTGTACCTTAGACTGGGTGAAGCCGAAAGCTAGCGTTCTTAAGGGAATATTCGATCGGTGAACAAAAGATGACTTTTATTTATTTTGATACATGCCCCCAGATGTTTATAGCCCGCGTCTATTTTCGCAGTTCGGACATGCACATTAGGGCATGCGTACCCAGGGAAAGGAACCCTTAACGGAACTATTCTCCCTGGAAGATGTTTCTTACTATCCATGTAATATAACATAGCTAGTTGGGTACTTGTCTGTTCAAGCACTTATGACCCCTACGCCTGGTTTCTACGCATACCCCGATTTTTACATAACCGAGTGGGTATTTGGATACACTCCGGACTATCGGGTCCAGAGGTCGAAGCGAAAAGGTCCGCCATGACAAATGATTTACAATCCGGCTAGGGACATTATATATGTCACTTAAAGTACACAGTCACTAAGACTGACTAAATTATTCTTCTATACCATCCAACAGGCTGTCTAGCCTACAATCCCATTGGGAATACTTTGCGGCTAATTCTAGTTGGTCATACACCAAACTGACGGGGATCTCTTTCCCATCGGGCCCCACAGGTCCGACCTCGGCCATGTGGTTTGGGTCAGCTTTGGTATATCGCGTCTTCACCATGGCCATGCGTCCCTTGCACCTTGTCGGCAGGCTGATATCTTCCATAATCGGAAGCGCCGCCGCACTCCTTTGAGCTTCTCTATAAGCTCCCCCATGCCTCCTGGCAGGGAGGCGGATGGCCACAAGGCTTGGGCAGTACCCTACATCACCTGCCGAACTTGTTCATGCAGTTGTGAGAGCTCTGGTAGAAGATCACCCGCATCTCCTCCGCGGGATGACCTGTCAGCATACCTGCAGACATAACTTTGTTAGCCAGCTTCTTCGCCGAACTCTTTCAAAAGTTCGTTCAAGCACTTACTGAAAATGCCGCGTCAAAGCCGCTTATTCTCCTTCACGGAGTCCGCAAGCTGGGCTCGGACATCTTCCAGTTCGATGCCCAGCTGGATATTGGCGTCCTGGAGATTATTTTTCTCCTGCCTGACCCGCGTAAGCACGCGCTCGCCAGCATTTAGCTGTCGATTAGCACGTTGCGCATTCTCCGGCGCGGCCTCCGGATTCACTCCGAAGTCATCTGCAACATCTATTGTTAGATTTGCATGCATGCCGCATACTATCTGGTACCTGTCATTATTTGCAATGGAAACAAGTGTTACCAGAGGGGGCCTTCTTGGACTCCTTCAACGTGGCAACCGCGGCCCATAGCTGGGCTTTGCACTCTTCCAGCTCTTGAGACAATTGGGTATTCTTCTCTGTAAGAACCTGCACAAATAATGATCCTTAAATCAATTGTGTCAACTGTTTCAAGTCTCAGGGGCTACCGATATATATAATCATTAGATTTTCTTACCCATATATCCTTTACATACTGGTCCGTGGCTCTGGCAAGACCATTTTGAGCAGCACAGATGTACGCATCTCCTGAGTTGAAGGCACCGAACGCCTCTTGGGAGAAACAAGCGTCACGGAGTACCGCCCGGCGACGCCTGTGATTCATGGTGCTCTCCACTTTGGAATTTGTAGCAGATAGTCTATCCGCATCCTCTGTAGGAGGAGCATCCGGCGTTCGCCCCGTTTTAGCTTCCGCCTCTATGTCCGGCCCTGGAGCCCGACTGGTGGAGGCGTGATCGGCAACCTCTCCGGATATAGTCCGGCGAGCGTTTTTCCTACTAGGAAACATGGACGTCATTATATTTTCAGAAAGACGACAACCACGGAGCGAGGTTCTGTATCATACCTCTGCGCTGGCGTCTCAGTCCTAACCGTCTTCCTTTTTAGCCTACCCGGCTTCGGTGTCCCTTGTTGGCGAGTCACTGCGGGTTCCGCATGGCATCCTGAGGGCCTTCCCTGTAAAACACCATATGTGTACGGTAGGTCAAGTGCATAAAAGGGTATCCTTCTCGGAAGTTGGGACTCCGCTTTTTCTTACATGCGATGTAGGGAGTAGCCCAAGATAGTCGGCTATGATGGCCACCATGGCATCATCGCAGCTCAAGTGATAGAATGTCTTGTCGATCAGCTCCACAAATATGTCTGGATCCTCTTCGAGTCCGGGATCGAGGGCCCGGTCAGGGTCCTCCGGTTGTGGAGGTGGGCTATTGACCTCCCTTACAGCTTTTCGCAGTTCCTGCCTTGAAACGGAAAGGTGAGTATTTATGACGAAGAATGCGGGGAGGTTGGGAGTAAAAAGTGACGGTTCACCCAGCTTGGAGGGTTGTACATGGAGAATCCATCCCATGGCTTAATACATATGAACTCATCTTCCTCTCCCTTGAACAAATCGGACAGAATTTTTGCTAGAGCAGCAACTGAGTCCGGTCCCTTACGCCCGCAGTGGGTGGCATCATCTTCCCCATTAAAACACCACATGGGGTGCCCTCGATATTGAAGTGGCTGCACCCCCCGCATTATACATATTGACATAACCTCGATTATTGTCAGTCCTGATTGAGCCAGCACTTTTATCTGGCCCATCAGGTAAAGGACTTCTCCGTTATCTTCCTCTTGAGGGCTCCGTGGGCGCCAGCTTCAGCGTTTCTTCAAAGGGGCATTGTCGAACTCAGGAAGACCCATCCGAATAGGATCTGGAAGGGAGACGTCATCCATGTAAAACCACTCCGAAGGCCAGTCTTCGAACGTCTTCTTCGGGGTATCAGACAGGTATACAGTCTCGGCGATGCGCCATATTTCGGCTCCGCCCACTTGATATATTGAACCCTTCTGTGTATGGGCACAAGGCAGAGTAGCCTCTTCCACAGCTCGAAATGAGCTTCGCAGCCCAGAAACAGCTCACAAAGGGCAACATAACCAGCGATGTGTAGTATGGAAGCGGGGGTGAAATTATGCAACTGGAGGCCATAAAACTCCAGGAGCCCGCAGAGGAATGGATGGATTGGAAATCCAAGTCCCATTAGTAAATAAGGGACGAGGCATACCCGCTCCCCCTTGGAGGGATTGGGGAAGCTCTCCGCTTGCTCCCCGCCATTATAGGTGGTGAGCCCGGCTCGAACGGGGACCATATACGCTTGAGGGAGAAATCCCTGGGTCTGTAACTCTACTAATTGGTTGTGCGGGACGGAACACTTCTCCCAATCACCAGGCTTAGGGCTACGGGAGCGAGAGGAGGAGCTGCGTTGGCCGTCCATGTTGGAATGGATTTTTCCGAGCGTGCTCCGATGGATACTCGTCGTGGGAGGATGGTGTGGTCTGGATCTAAGAATTCCCGTCTCTTTAATAGACAGTTTACTTACATGGCTAGGGTGGCAAATGTAAAAATGCCCTAGCTCCTCGCACTCGCTCGACACGTGGAAGATAGCCCTTATTGGGCGCGGAAGCCAAGAAGTGCAACATTTATGGGGAGCCAGACACAACTCAACAGATATTCAGAATTTGGAGAAGAACCCGCCTTGCAATGCCGAAGACAATCTGTGCGCCGGAGTCATCGTCATTGAAGCCAGGTTCGGGGCTACTGAGGGAGTCCTGGATTAGGGGGTCTCCTGACAGCTGAACTATATCCTTTGGCCGGACTGTTGGACTATGAAGATACAAGATTGAAGACTTCCTCTCGTATCCGGATGGTACTCTTCTTGGCGTGGAAGGCAAGCTTGGCAATATGGATATGTATATCTCCTCCCTTGTAACCGACTCTGTGTAACCCTAGCCCCCTCTGGTGTCGATATAAACCGGAGGGTTTAGTTCGTAGGACAACAACAATCATACCATAGGCTAGCTTCTAGGGTTTAGCCTCTATGATCTCGTGGTAGATCAACTCTTGTAATACTCATATCATCAAGATCAATCAAGCAGGACGTAGGGTATTACCTCCATCAAGAGGGCCCGAACCTGGGTAAACATCGTGTCCCCCGCCTCCTGTTACCATCCGCCTTAGACGCACAGTTCGGGACCCCCTACCCGAGATCCGCCGGTTTTAACACCGACAATCACCATGTTGTGGTAATTTTTTTGAAGGAAATATGCCCTAGAGGCAATAATAAAGTTGTTATTTATATTTCCTTACATCATGATAAATGTTTATTATTCATGCTAGAATTGTATTAACCGGAAACTTAGTACATGTGTGAATACGTAGACAAAACAGAGTGTCCCTAGTATGCCTCTACTTGACTAGCTCGTTAATCAAAGATGGTTAAGTTTCCTAGCCATGGACATGTGTTGTCATCTGATGAACGGGATCACATCATTAGAGAATGATGTGATGGACTAGACCCATCCATTAGCTTAGGACTATGATCGTTTAGTTTATTTCTATTGCTTTCTTCATGACTTATACATGTTCCTATGACTATGAGATTATGCAACTCCCGAATATCGAAGGAACACCTTGTGTGCTATCAAACGTCACAACATAACTGGGTGATTATAAAGATGCTGTATAGGTGTCTCCGATGGTGTTTGTTGAGTTGGCATGGATCGAGATTAGGATTTGTCACTCTGTGTATCGAAGAGGTATCTCTGGTCCCTCTCGGTAATGCACATCACTATAAGCCTAGCAAGCAATGTGACTAATGAGTTAGTTACGGGATGATGCTTTTTGGAACGAGTAAAGAGACTTGCCGGTAACGATATTGAACTTGGTATGATGATACCGACGATCGAATCTCGGGCAAGTAACATACCGATAACAAAGGAATGGCGTATGTTGTTATGCGGTTTGACCGATAAAGATGTTCGTAGAATATGTAGGAGCCAATATGAGCATCTAGGTTTTGCTATTGATTATTGACCGGAGATGTGTCTTGGTTAACGTTCAATGACGATTTATATTATGAGTTATTTGATTTGATGACCGAAGTTTGTTCGGAGTCCCGGATGAGATCACGGACATGACGAGGGGTCTTGAAATGGTCGAGAAGTAGAGATCAATACATTGGAAGGTTATATTCGGACATCGTAAAGGTTCCGAGTGATTCGGGTATTTTTCGGAGTACCGGAGAGTTACGAGAATTCGCCGGGAGAAGTTATGGGCCATAAGAGGGAAGCACACCAGCCCACAAGGGGCTGGTGCACCCCCCTTGGGTAGGAGGCCGATTAGGACTAGGTGAACGGGGCCGCCCCCCCTTTCCTTCTCCTTCTCTCTTCCCCCTTTCCTACTCCGTGTGGGAGGTGGAATCCTACTAGGACTAGGGAGTCCTAGTAGGACTCCACAGCTTGGCGCACCCTCCTAGGGCCGACCACCTCTCCCTCCCTCCTTTATATACGGAGGCAGGGGGCACCCCAAAGACACACAAGTTGATCTTTTAGCCATGTGTGGTGCCCCCCTCCACAGTTACACACCTCGGTCATATCGTTGTAGTGCTTAGGCGAAGCCCTACGCCGGTAACTTCATCATCACTGTCACCACGCCATCGTGTTGACGAAACTCTCCCTCTGCCTCAATAGGTTCAAGAGTTCGAGGGACGTCACCGAGCTGAACGTGTGCAGATCGCAGAGGTGCCGTGCGTTCGGTACTTGATCGGTTGGATCGCGAAGACGTTCGACTAGATCAACCACGTTACTAAACGCTTCCGCGTTCGGTCTACGAGGGTACATAGGCACACTCTCCCTTCTCGTTGCTATGCATCTCCTGGATAGATCTTGCATGATCGTAGGTGAAAATTTTGAAATACTGCATTTCCCAACAGTGGCATCCGAGCCGGGTCTATGCGTAGATGTTATATGCATGAGTAGAACACAAAGAGTTTTGGGCGATAATAGTCATACTTCTTACCAGCAACGTCTTACTTTGATTCAGCAGTATTGTTGGATGAAGCGGCCCGGACCGACATTACATGACCGCGTTCATGAGACTGGTTCTACCGACGTGCTTTGCACACAGGTGGCTAGCGGGTGTCTATTTCTCCAACTTTAGTTGAATCGAGTTTGACTACGTCCGGTCCTTGTTGAAGGTTAAAACAGCACACTTGACAAAAGATCGTTGTGGTTTTGATGCGTAGGTAAGAACGATTCTTGCTAGAAGCCCGTAGTAGCCACGTAAAACTTGCAACAACAAAGTAGAGGACGTCTAACTTGTTTTTGCAGGGCATGTTGTGATGTGATATGGTCAAGACGTGATGAGATATAAATTGTTGTATGAGATGATCCTGTTTTGTTAAAGTTATCGGCAACTGGCAGAAGCATTATGGTACGGTTGTCTCTTTATTGCATAAGATGCAAGTGCCATATAATTGCTTTACTTTATCGCTATGCGATAGCAATAGTTGCAAAAGCAGTAGTTGGCGAGACGACCATGTGATGACACGTTGATAGAGATCAAGATGATGGAGATCATGGTGTCATGCTGGTAACGATGGAGATCATGACGGTACTTTGTAGATGGAAATCAAAGGCACAAGATGATGATGGCCATATCATGTCACATATTTTGATTCCATGTGATGTTTATCTTTTATGCATCTTATTTTGCTTAGTATGATGGTAGCATTATGAGATGATCCCTTACTAAAGTTTTGAGGTATGAGCGTTGTCCCTGAGTATGCACCATTGCTACAGTTCGTTTTGCCTAGACACCACCTGATGATTGGGTGTGATAAGCTCTACGTTCACATACAACGGGTGCAAGCCAGTTTTCACACGCGGAATACTCGGGTTAAACTTGACGAGCCTAGCATATACAGATATGGCCTTGGAAGACTGAGACCGAAAGGTCGAACATGAATCATATAGTAGATATGATCAACATAGAGATGTTCACCATTGAAAACTACTCCATCTCACGTGATGATCGGACATGGTTTAGTTGATATGGATCACATGATCATTTAGATGACTAGAGGGATGTCTATCTAAGTGGGAGTTCTTAAGTAATATGATTAATTGAACTTTAATTTATCATGAACTTAGTCCTGATAGTTTTTGCATATCTATGTTGTAGATCAATTGCTCGCGTATAGTGTCGGTGTCAAAACCGGCGGATCTCAGGTAGGGGGTCCCGAGCTGTGCGTCTAAGGTCGATGGTAACAGGAGACAGGGGACACGATGTTTACCTAGGTTCGGGCCCTCTCTATGGAGGTAAGACCCTACGTCCTGCTTGATTGATCTTGATGAATATGAGTATTACAAGAGTTGATCTACCATGATATCGTAATGGCTAAACCCAAGAGGTCTAGCTTGTATGGCTATGGTAATGAGTGTCCCTCCTCCGGACTAAGTCCTCCGATTTATAGATACCGGGAGGATCTAGGGTTACACAAGGTCGGTTACAAAGGAAGGAATCTACATATTTGGTTGCCAAGCTTGCCTTCCACGCCAAGGAGAGTCCCATACGGGCACGGGTGCAGTCTTCGGTCTTCGTGTTCTTCGCAACCCACCAGTCCGGCCCATAGCAAACAGGCCGGACGCCCGAGGACCCCTCAGTCTAGGACTCCCTCAGTAGCCCCTGAACCCGGCTTCAATGACAAGGTATCCGGCGCGTAGATATATCTTCGGCATTGCAAGGCGGGTTCCTCCTTCCGAACTCCAAGATAGTCTTCGGACGAAACAAACGTGTTCGGATCTGCAACACACAACCGTAGAGAGTATAATATTTCATGAATCCAATCTGCTGACCACTTAGTAACGTGACGTCACGCTTGCTCGGTCATTATTTCGAACCGTTTCTCGTCCCGCCGTTCCATGTTTCGGGGCGTGGTTTTTGTTTGCACGTCCTTTCGAAGCAGAGATCGTGCCCCCTTATCGTGGGATTCTCATCAATATGAGCGTGGGTAACCCAACTGTCCTGCGGGAAAGATCCCTTAGGAATAGGCAGGTTCTCAGGCTTAGGAGGAGGCGTTCAATACCCGCTGCCTTTATAAAGGAACCAAGGGCCGTCTTTTTTATGCCATACCTCTCTTCAGCCTTCCCAATCTCGAGTTCTAGCACCCAAGGTCCGACTTCATTGCTTCGAGCCTCCCCATCATGTCAGGATCCAGCCCTCAAGGCTGATGGGTGGCTTCCTCCGTTACAGAGGAGGATATTGCGAAGCTTCAGGCGGCCAGATACTTGACCGCGGAGATCCACCATAGGCTTCCTGCTCAAGGACAGGTTATTCCGACCCCCAGATCTGGCGAGAGGGTCGTATTCATCTCCCACTTCCTCCGAGGGCTAGGGTTCGCTCTTCACCCCTTCGTCCGGGGCTAATGTTTTATTCCAGACTAAATTTTCATGATCTATCTCCGGACTCTTTCCTCCATGTCTCGGCGTTCATCTTTACATGCGAGGCCTTCCTCCGAATCCCCCCACACTTCTGCTTATGGCTAAAGAATTTTAGTGTGCAGCCAAAGGTGGTCGACGGGGAATAGGCGGAGTGCGGTGGTGCTGTAGTGAGCAAGCTTACCAACACTCTCTGGCCAAAGAGCTCTTTCACCGAAAGCTCCAACCAATGGCAGCGAGAGTGGTTTTATGTCATGGAACCCCGTAGCACCAAGTCGACAGCTATACCTGCATTCCATTCCACCCCTCCGCCACAGCTTGCATCATGGATTAACAAGGGGCTGGACTGGGGATCAGTTGACGAAGTGCAAACCCTACAGAGCCGCATCTGAATCCTCCTTGCAGAGACATCGATCTTGTCAATGTGATTCAAGTGATGCTAGTTCGTCGAATCCTGCCATGCCAGCACAGGTCTCGCTACATGTGGGAGCTTAATCCAGAAGGACCACGAACCCTCCAACACTTCTTCGGCAGGCGTCCGTCTTAGAGGAACATCGTACCTTGATGGGTACGGTGGTTGAAAAGGTCTTGTCCGCGAAGCGCAGATTGAATGAGGCTTTTGTGGGCCTGCTAAGAGGTTTCGAGGTTTGTACTATAATATGTTCAATTGTGTTATATTCATGAAATGCACTTGTGTATAGATAGTAGCCCCTGAGACTCTGATTGGCTTCCCGAGGGAGGCAATCAGAGTATCAAAAGAAATGCCCAGGGACTGACCTGATTAATTGGAACACAGGCTGTTTCTCCCCTGGTGACTGCCCGGACTATGGATATTGTCGAGCTGCAGCGGAAGCTTGATGTGGTAGGGGATGACATTGCGTTAATCAATAGGCATCTTGACGAGTTGCAAGGTATGTATTCGGAGCAGTCCTTATACATACATGTCTGTAATATAAGCGTGACACTGAAAATTGCATACTAGGATATATATGGCTGCAGATGGTGCCGCCGCCGTTGAGATTCTTCGGGCGGAGCTGGCCCAGGCCAAGGAGCAGGACCGGTTTAGTAATGTGGCTGCCGAAAAGGCGTCGGCTGAGCTAAAGGCCGAACAAGCTGCTTGTCGCCAAGACGAGGAGAAAATATCCGTGATGGCGCTCGAACTAAAAATGCTACTAGCCGCTGTGAATATCTTGAGAAGGAGAATGAAGCCAAAACGGCTGAACTTCACAAGGCCTTGCGAGAGGCGAGGGAAGCACGGTCTGAATCCAGAGCAACCTGTGAGGGGATCCGGCAAGCTAGGGAGATTGCGGCCGGTAAGCCCTATTTGATACAGACTAAGTTCGGCGATCTGAACTATGCTCAGCTTAACCAAGTGTGGAGTTCTCTAGACAAGTTTTCAGACTTGCCGAAGAGTTCTTCCGATGCGGCACAGTTTTACTAAGCCCAAGAGGGGTATACAATGGAGAAGCTTTTCTGGTCACAATTTGGCGCATCAAAGTGCCCTCTGTTGCTGATTGAACCGATGTCCCAATGGGCCAAGCTTCATAGGATATCCGGCGGTGCCATGAAGAACGTCATAATCCGGTTGTGGCCGACTGAGCCAATTCCGAATAGCTACTTCGGCTTGGTGTGGCGGCTTGTTGATGTGGCACCACGTATCGACGTTGTTAGGCGGTCGGCGTGCATTGAGGGTGCACGGATGGCCTTTACCCGTGTCAAGACATACTGGGGAAGATGAAGGCCATCGATGTTGCAGCAAAGAGTCCACCCAAGGGTAAGGACCATCATGCAGCGGAGCATTATTTTGAGGACGTCTTAGAGGCTGCCCGCTTGATAGAGGGTCAATGCTCAAAAAACATAATATTTGAGTGAGATGTATGGGAATTGTAGAACACAATTTTATATTTAATCTATTTTTATGTTTTGCTCGAAAGCTTTTGTTCCCTGTGCGGCCATTTTTATATAATCTGAAAGTTTTCTAGTCATCGGCATCAGCCCCCTCGTAGGAAGTACGGGGGTGTTCGAAAAAGCATTTGACCACTCTTGACCCAATGTCTTGATCCATGAAGGAGGTGACAATGCGGCGAACCAGGCAATCAGACTATAGGGCGTTAACACTTTCACTTAGCCATAGGAGTTTTACGGTGGGTCCACGATATAGCCCCTCATATATACGCGGCTTATTTTTAATAAGATGTGTTGCAAAAAATGATCTGAAAAAGATCCTTCATATGACACGGATAGAATCGCTAGAGATTCTGATAAGTCGTCGAGTGGTTGACCAGCTCTCGCCGCATCATGATAGTCAGTTTTCGGCTTTCTCTACTGAGGTGCTTGACCAGATGAACCGGAAGCACAATCGCAGTAGTTCTCCCTTTACTACCCTAGCCGATAGAGCGGAACACAGGGTAGCAAGCACAGGAGCCGGGGAACCCAACTATTGACCAACACATGATTCAGAGCTGATGCACATAAGGCCAAACTCGCGACGCCAAAGTACGCTGTAAAGCTGTGCGGACTTGCCAGGAACTCATTTGTTCCCATACTGAGCCCCTGGCGGGTTATGCCGGGTGTGTGTGTGTAAAACAACCACGGGAGAAAGAATTCAGATCAATTAGGAAAAAGTCCATACTGGACACTGGCCATTTTTACTGGGAGCTGAGTGATATGCCAATTATTATATAGATAACAAAGCCACGACTCTGGCTATTTGACATGCGAGGGGTCGAAGGCTGAGGAAAAAGGCACTTTACAGGCTCGGAATAGATAGTGCGGTCTATAAAAAGTTATTTTGGACCTCCTGTCGCACGTCTGCGTCGCCTGTCCTCGGTTAAGGGATTCCTTGACAGGAATAACCCTTGGGTGATTGTACGAACCTGAACTCTGGTAGAGTCCTTGGGGTGACCGGCCCTTGAGCTACCTGTAAAGGAAAAAAGGAAAAGGGCAGTTAGAAAAGTAGGGTTATAGGGGTTTGCAGGCCCACCCTTATTGTGCTTCCGCCGATGCCTAGGGTATTTCAAGTGAATAATTATGTATGCGCGGTACCCACTTCGAAGGAGTATTAGGCGAATGGCGGAAGCTGAATTGCTAGTCCAATATGGACATTGATCGGTCATGTTGAATGGAGACCGGCGGCATGATGGCCGACATGGTATGCGGCATGACAAGGCCGCTGCGTAGTTCGGCTGAGGTAGCCGTAGTATGATCTCATGTACGAAGGGAGTGTTTCGTGCGCTCGCCTCTAGGGGTGTGTGTGTGTGTCATGTATACCATGTTTACTATTTTTGCATCGGGGGGAAACTGCTTCTGACCCCCGTTGTTCGGTTGGTGAGCCTATTCATCGTCGCTATCGTCGGGCGACCTCTTCCCCTTGTGTTCGGCATTTAACTTGTCGGCCTGTTTGAAGACCCAACAACTTATGTTGGTGTGATTAGCTGGTTTATTGGGGTGGCCATGGATTTGGCAGGGCCTATCCAATATTTTGTCTAAATTGGATGGTCTATCTTTGTTTGCCGTAAATGCCTTTTTCCGTTGGCCGGGTTTGGGGCCGTTGAATCCAGCGTTGACCGTTATGTCCTGTGTGCCCTCATTATTATTGCGACGTTTGTTTTTATTGTGTCGTGGCTTCCCATTACCGTCCCGCACTTCGGAGGTGCCCGGATCGCTGGCGCTATTGCTTCTACGGGCGAGCTAGCTATCTTCTCCCGTGCAAAAGCGGGTCATCAGAGCGGTAAGGGCTGACATAGACTTTGATTTTTCCTGACCGAGGTGGCGGGGAAGCCACTCGTCCCGGACGCTGTGTTTGAAGGCCGCGAGGGCATCCGCATTCGGACAGTCAACAATTTGGTTCTTTTTAACTAAAAACCTAGTCCAGAGCTTTCTGGCGGACTCCCCGGGTTGCTAGACAATGTGACTTAGGTCATCGGCATCCGGTGGCCGGACATATGTACCTTGAAAGTTATCGCGGAAGGCATCTTCCAACTCCTCCCAGCTGCCAATTGAGTTTTCAAGCAGACTGTTTAACCAGTGCCGAGCTGGTCCTTTGAGTTTTAACGGGAGATATTTGATGGCATGAAGGTCGTCTCCGCGGGCCATGTGGATATGGAGAAGGAAATCCTCAATCCACACCGTGGGATCTGTTGTTCCGTCGTATGATTCGATGTTCACGGGTTTAAACCCTTCTGGGAATTCATGTTCCGTTACTTCGCCAGTGAAGCAAAGTGGGTGTGCGGCGCCTCTATATTGGGCCACGTCGCGACGTAGCTTAGATGGAGTTCGTCTGCGGTTTTCGGCCTGGTCATGACTAGCCTTGTCACGTCCGAATAGGTACCCGCTGTTGCGCGTCGAGGCACGTCCTCGCGATCCGTAGATCGATCTGGTATATTCTTCTCTATTGTCCAGGTCCTGCCGAGGGTCGTATGTATGATCCCGAGCTGTTTTATCTCTGTTTTTTCTTTGGGTTGAGGCGGGCTGCTGTGCGGCTTGAGCTGCCGCTTTATCCCGACCGCATGGTGGCTGGTTAACCGCATTGCCTTGACCGCGTGTTACATGTTTCGGCGCCTCCTCATCGAACTGAGGTAGCGATCTGCGCTTCGGGTAACCCTTGGTTGTGCACTTGTGGCCGTATTCTTCGGCTATTAGGATGTCTGTCCATCTATCGTTGAGCAGGTCTTGGTCAGCTTGGAGCTGCTGCTGATTCTTTTTCAGGCTCCTTGCAGTGGCCAATAGTCGGCGTTTGAAGCGCTCCTGCTCGAGAGGTTCCTCAGGCATGATGAAATCCTTGTCGCCGAGGCTCTCCTCATCCTCGGAGAGCGGAAGATAATTACTGTCCTCCGAGTCTTCATGTATGTCCTGTTCATCGGGGCTATCATGCCCATCTTCCCGTTCATCCTTTTCAGACGTTGCCTCAACATGGTCTTCGTTGTCTCCGGCATCGTCTGTGGTGTTGTTTTCTCCGGTGTCGGCATTGCTGTCTTTTGCACAACGTGACTTGGAGCGGCGCCGCTGACGCCGACATCTAGGCTATGTCTCAGGAGGTTTATCCTCGACCGAATCATCATTGTCATCGTTGTTAGTTTCTTTAGGTGTATCCACCATGTATACGTCGTATGAATAAGTGACCATCAAACGTCCGGTAAACGGCGGGTTTTGGCCCTGCTCCTCATCGGCATCGTCGTCTATACCATCGAGGTCTTCGGAGCCGTAATCGAGCATGTCGGTTAAGTCCTCGACAGTGGCTATGGAGTGGGTGGCGGATGGGAAGCAAAATTCTCCATCATCAGCCCCTAGTTCGAATCGGATATAATTCGACTGCAAGTCCTCCTCCAAGGACAGGTTCTTTAATAAGCTTAACACATCGCCCAAGGGTGAGTGCTGGAAGATGTATGCGGCGCTGAACTCGAAGATCGATAAATGATCAAGTTCAGCATCCGTGGACTCACATGGTTCGGAACTTATACCTAGAGACGAGTCCGGGGTTCCGGTGACATGAATATTGTGTGAATTTAAGTCCATGCGTGGCTCCAACGCCAGGGAATCTGTGGCCTCCGTGGCGGGGTTGAACCTCCAGTCCTTAGATGGCGCCGTATGCTCCGGATCTAAGGCCAGGTCAGTTACAGGAGCAATCTCTTGAATGTGGTCCAATGACATATTTAGGTCTTGTTCATCGAGGTGACCAGGAGCGATCGCCGCGGTCTCGAATCCAGCGAAGATCAAATCTCCACGAATGTCCGCGACGTAGTTCAAGCTCCCAAATCTGACCTGATGGCCAGGGGTGTAGTTATCGATTTGCTCCAAATGGCCAAACGAGTTGGCCCGCAGTGCGAAGCCGTCGAACCCGAAAATCTGTTTGGGGAGGAAGGCTTCTCCTTGGACGGCGTCATTGTTGACGATTGAAGGGTACATCGAACCTTTTGAGGACGGCATAGTGGAACTCTCAATGACAGCACCAATGCCGGTGTCAAAACCGGTGGATCTCGGGTGGGGGGTCCCGAACTGTGCGTCTAAGGTCGATGGTAACATGAGACAGGGGACACGATGTTTACCTAGGTTCGGGCCCTCTCTATGGAGGTAATACCCTACGTCCTTCTTGATTGATCTTGATGAATATGAGTATTACAAGAGTTGATCTACCATGAGATCGTAATGGCTAAACCCAAGAGGTCTAGCTTGTATGGCTATGGTAATGAGTGTCCCTCCTCCTGACTAAGTCCTCCAGTTTATATAGACACCGGGAGGATCTAGGTTTACACGAGGTCGGTTACAAAGGAAGGAATCTACATATTTGGTCGCCAAACTTGCCTTCCATGCCAAGGAGAGTCCCATCCGGACACGGGTACAGTCTTCGGTCTTCGTGTTCTTCACATCCCATCAGTCCGGCCCATAGCTGACAGGCCGGATGCCCGAGGACCCCTCAGTCCTGGACTCCCTCATATAGCTTCCCCGTTTTATTTATGATATGTTCCTGGAGAAAACTATGTTGAAAGATGTTAGTAGCAATGATGCAGACTAGCTCCGTGATCTGAGGATTATCCTCATTGCTGCACAGAAGAATTATGTCCTTGATGCACTGCTAGGTGACAGACCTATTGCTGAAGCAGATGCAGATGTTATGAACATTTGTCAAGCTCGGTATGATGACTACTTGATAGTTTAGTGTGCCATGCTTTATGGCTTAAAAGAGGGACTTCAAAAACGTTTTGAACGCTAGGAGCACATAAGATGTTCCAAGAGTTGAAATTAGTATTTCAGACGCATGCCCGTGTCGAGAGGTATGAGACCTCTGACAGTACTTTGCCTACAAGATGGAGGAGAATAGCTCAACTAGTGATCATGTGCTCAGAATGTCTGGGTACTACAATCACTTGAATCAAGTGGGAGTTAATCTTCCAGATAATATAGTGATTGACAAAGTTCTCTAGTGACTATCACCAAGTTAATAGAACTTCGTGATGAACTATAATATGCAAGGGATCAACAAGACAATTCCCGAGCTCTTCGCAATGCTAAAATCGGCGAAGGTGGAAATCAAGAAAAGCATCAAGTGTTGATGGTTGACAAGACCGCTAGTTTCAAGTAAAAGGGCAAGGGAAAGAAAGGGAACTTCAAGAAGAATGGTAAGCAAGTTGCCACTCCCGTGAAGAAACCCAAAGGTAGACCTAAGCCTGAAACTGAGTGCTTCTATTGCAAAGAAATGGTCACTGGAAGCGGAACTACCCCAAATACTAGGCGGATAAGAAGGATGGCAAAGTGAACAAAAGTATATTTGATATACATGTTATTGTTGTGTACTTAACTAGTGTTCATAGTAACCCCAGGGTATTTGATACCGGTTCAGTTGCTAAGATTAGTAACTCGAAACATGAGTTGCAAAATGAATAGAGACTGTACCCAGGGTACTTGATGCTTGCGAACCATACCTCATGGGCAAGATGACTAAGACTCTGTTCTCCGGAACAATGGAGCGAGCCACTGACTTTTTGGAAATAATACATACCGATGTATGCGGTTCGATGAGTGTTGAGGCTCACGGCGGGTATCATTATTTTTTGACCTTCATAGACGATTTGAGGAGATATGGGTATATCTACTTGATGAAACACAAGTCTGGAATATTTGAAAAGTTCAAAGAATATCGTAGCGAAGTGGAAAATCATCGTAAAAAGAAAATAAAGTTTCTACGATCTGATCACTGAGGCGAATATTTGAGTTATGAGTTTGGCCTTCATTAAAAACTGTGGAATAGTTTCACAACTCACGCCACCTGGAACACCATAGCGTAATGGTGTGTCCGAACATCGTAACCGTACTTTATTAGATATGGTGCGATTTATGATGTCTCTTACCGATTTACCACTATCGTTTTGGGGTTATGCATTAGAAACAACTGCATTCACTTTAAATAGGGCACTATCTAAATCCATTGGGAGGACACCATATGAACTGTGGTTTAGCAAGAAACCTAAGCTGTCGTTTCTTAAAGTTTGGGGCTACGATGCTTATGTGAAAAAGTTTCAACCTGATAAGCTCGAACCCAAATCGAAGAAATGTGTCTTCATAGGATACCCAAGGAGACTATTGGGTACACCTTCTATCACAGATCCGAAGGCAAGATATTCGTTGCTAAGTATGGATCCTTTCTAGAGAAGGAGTTTCTCTCGAAAGAAGTGAGTGGGAGGAAAGTAGAACTTGATGGTAATTGTACCTTCTCCCGAATTGGAAAGTAGTTCATCACAGAAATTAGTTCCAGTGATTCCTACACCAATTAGTGAGGAAGACAATGATGATGATCATGAAACTTCTGATCAAGTTACTACCGAACCTCGTAGGTCAACCAGAGTGGTACGGTAATCCTTTCCAGAAGTCATGTTACTAGACCATGACAAACCTACGAACTATCACTAGTAGAAAAAGGGTCATTAGTCCCGGTTCATAAGGGCCTTTAGTCCCGGTTTTTGAACCGGGACTAAAGGGTCGTTACTAAAGGCCCCCCCTTTAGTCCCGGTTCTTCCACGAACCGGGACTAAAGGCCCTCCACGTGGCCGCTAGCTAGAGCTCCACCAGCTCCACCTTTAGTCCCGGTTGGTAACATCAACCGGGACTAAAGGTAATTTTTTTTGAAATTTTTTCTCGATTTTCAAATTTCTGAATTATTTTATAATTTAATCTCTAATCACCCACCCCTCATCACTGCTCAATTTAACCTCTAATCTCTAATCACCCCTCATCATTCCAAATCATCTAACTTCCCGACCGGTCACCCATCCCTCTCACTACTCCAACCCGAGCACGCTTAACTTTCGGGTTCTATTCTCCTTCGTTTCCAAGTGTGTACTTGTTGTTTTCCTGACAATAGTAAGATGTCAATCCTATTAACCCTCGGGAGTTTAGCTTGAGCATGAAGTCAAACATTTCATTGTTTGAGTTTGAAACTATTATTGTACAAAACAATAATTATTTAGTAACACTAATATTTCTTGAATAAATAGTTTGACCACAGTTTGACCAGATTTGACCAAAATTCAAAAAAACCGAAATAATTATTTAGTAACACTAATATTTCTTGAATAAGTAGTTTGACCATAGTTTGACCATTGTTAGACCACAATTTGACCAGATTTGACAAAAATTCAAAAAAACTGAAATAATTATTTAGTAACACTAATATTCTTGAATAATTATTTAATAACACTAATACTTCTTGAATAAGTAGTTTGACCATAGTTTGACCAGATTTAACGAAAATACAAAAAAACTAAAATTTGAGCATTACTTTTTTTCCTTTTAGAATTTGAGGATTCTAAAAATTTGCAAACACGCCATAGGCAGTCAAAATCAGAAGCGGATTTTCGTTCTGAAAATTTTGATATATTATACGTTTTTTTCCGACATCGTATGCAAAAGTTATAGCCGTTTTACATTTTCCCTACATTTTTTGCAAATCATGTCCAAATTTAAGTTCTTAAATTTTGCTAACTAGTAGATGTAGTAATATAACTACCTCTCGAAGGATTTTATTTTTTGAAGTTTTTATCATTTTCTTTTGATTTTTCCAAAACAAAAAAGGCGATCCACAGGGGGGGGTAGAGTTTGAAAATGGGACATTTAGTCTCGGTTTGAGACACAAACCGGGACTAAAGGTCTACTCTTTAGTCCCGATTTGAGACACAAACCGGGACTAAAGGGCATCGCACCCTTTAGTCTCGGTTCGTGTCTCAAACCGGGACTAAAGGGCTCAGGTGAACCGGGACTAATGCCTTAGCCGCACGAACCGGGACCAATGCTCACATTAGTCCCGGTTCATGACTGAACCGGGACTAATGTGAATATTGCCCTGTGACCAAAGCCCTGTTTTCTACTAGTGTATGAGGAAGCGATGATGAGCCCAGATTCCGCGAAATGGCTTGAGGCCATGAAATCTGAGATGGGATCCATGTATAAGAACAAAGTATGGACTTTGATTAACTTGCCCGATGATCGGCGAGCCATTGAGATTAAATGGATCTTCAAGAGGAAGACGGACGCTGATAGTAGTGTTACTATCTACAAAGCTCGAATTGTCGCAAAAGGTTTTCGACAAGTTCAAAGTGTTGACTACGATGAGAGTTTCTCACTCATATCTATGCTTAAAGTCTGTCCGAATCATGTTAGCAATTGCCGCATTTTATGAAATTTGGCAAATGGATGTCAAAACTACATTCCTCAATGGATTTCTTAAAGAAGAGTTGTATATGATGCAACCAGAAGGTTTTGTCAAACCGAAAGGTGCTAACAATGTGTGTAAGCTCTAGTGATCCATTTATGGACTGGTACAAGCATCTCGGAGTTGTACGCTTTGATAGTGTGATCAAAGCATATGGTTTTATACAGACTTTTGGAGCTCTGCAGCATTTATGATATTATATTTGGATGACATATTGTTGATTGGAAATAATATATAATTTCCGGATATCATAAAAGGATATTTGTATAAGAATTTTTCAATGAAAGACCTCGGTGAAGCTGCTTATATATTGGGCATCAAGATCTATAGAGATAGATCAAGAAGCTTGATTGGACTTTCACAAGGCACATACCTTGATAAAGTTTTGAAGAAGTTCAAAATGGATCAGTCAAAGAAAAGGGTTCTAGCCTGTGTTACAAGGTGTGAAGTTGAGTCAAACTCAATGCCCGACCACTGTAGAAAATAGAAAGAGAATGAAAAGTCATTCCCTATGCCTCAGTCATAGGTTCTATAAAGTATGCTATGAGGTGTACCAGACCTATTGTCTACCTCACCATGAGTTTGACAAGAGGGTACAATAGTGATCCAGGAGTGGATCACTAGACTGTGGTCAAAATAATCCTTGGTGGAATAAGGACATGTTTCTTGGTTATGGAGGTGACAAAAAGTTCGTCGTAAAGGGTTACGTCGATGCAAGCTTTGACACTGATCCAGATGACTCTAAGTCTCAATCTAGATACATATTGAAAGTGGGAGCAATTAGCTAGAGTAGCTACGTGCAGAGCATTGTAGACGTAGAAAATTTGCAATATACATATGGCTCTGAATGTGGCAGACCCGTTGACTAAACTTCTCTCACAAGCAAAACATGATCACACCTTAGTACTCTTTGGGTGTTAATCACATAGTGATGTGAACTAGATTATTGACTCTAGTAAACCCTTTGGGGGTTAGTCACATGGAGATGTGAACTAATCACATAAAGATGTGAACTATTGGTGTTAAATCACATGACGATGTGAACTAGATTATTGACTCTAGTGCAAGTGGGAGACTGAAGGAAATATGCCCTTGAGGCAATAATAAAGTTGTTATTTATATTTTCTTACATCATGATAAATGTTTATTATTCATGCTAGAATTGTATTAACCGGAAACTTAGTACATGTGTGAATACATAGACAAAACAGAGTGTCCCTAGTATGCCTCTACTTGACTAGCTCGTTAATCAAAGATGGTTAAGTTCCCTAGACATGGACATGAGTTGTCATTTGATGAACATGATCACATCATTAGAGAATGATGTGATGGACTAGACCCATCTATTAGCTTAGCATTATGATCGTTTAGTTTATTGCTATTGCTTTCTTCATGACTTATACATGTTCCTATGACTATGAGATTATGCAACTTCCGAATACTGGAGGAACACCTTGCGTGCTATCAAACATCACAACGTAACTGGGTGATTATAAAGATGCTCTTCAGGTGTCTCCGATGGTGTTTGTTGAGTTGGCATAGATCGAGATTAGGATTTGTCACTCCATGTATCAGAGAGGTATCTCTAGGCCCTCTCGGTAATGCACATCACTATAAGCCTTGCAAGCAA
This sequence comes from Triticum urartu, assembly GCF_056163025.1. Lineage (NCBI taxonomy): Eukaryota > Viridiplantae > Streptophyta > Magnoliopsida > Poales > Poaceae > Triticum > Triticum urartu. The sequence continues at coordinate 420,669,543 of NC_141877.1, read as the reverse complement.
TGTGACTAATGAGTTAGTTACGGGATGATGCATTACTGAATGAGTAAAGAGATTTGCCGGTAACGAGATTGAACTAGGTATGATGATACTGACAATCGAATATCGGGCAAGTAACATACCGATGACAAAGGGAATGACATATGCTTTTATGTGGTTTGACCGATAAAGATATTCGTAGAATATGTAGGAGCCAATATGAGCATCCAGGTTCTGCTATTGGTTATTAACCGGAGATGTGTCTCGGTCATGTCTACATAGATCTTGAACCCGTAGGGTCCGCACGCTTAATGTTCGATGATGATTTATATTATGAGTTATGTGATTTGATGACCGAAGTTTGTTCGGAGTCCCGGATGAGATCACGGACATGACGAGGGGTCTTGAAATGGTCGAGAAGTAGAGATCAATACATTGGAAGGTTATATTCGGACATCGTAAAGGTTCCGAGTGATTCGGGTATTTTTCGGAGTACCGGAGAGTTACGAGAATTCGCCGGGAGAAGTTATGGGCCTTATGAGCCATAAGAGGGAAGCACACCAGCCCACAAGGGGCTGGTGCGCGCCCCCTTCGGTAGGAGGCCGATTAGGACTAGGAGAAGGGGGCTGCCCCCTTTCCTTCTCCTTCTCTCTTCCCCCTTTCCTACTCCGTGTGGGAGGTGGAATCCTACTAGGACTAGGGAGTTCTAGTAGGACTCCACACCTTAGCGTGCCCTCCTAGGGCTGGCTGCCTCTCCCTCTCCCCCTTTATATACGGAGGCAGGGGGAACCCCAAAGACACACAAGTTGATCTTTTAGCCGTGTGCGGTGCTGCCCTCCATAGTTACACACCTCGGTCATATCGTTGTAGTGCTTAGGCGAAGCCCTGCGGCTGGTAACTTCATCATCACCGTCACCACGCCATCGTGCTGACGAAACTCTCCCTTGGCCTCAACTGGATCAAGAGTTCGAGGGACGTCACCGAGCTGAACGTGTGCAGATCGCGGAGGTGCCATGCATTCGGAACCTGATCGGTTGGATCGCGAAGACTTTCGACTACATCAACTACGTTAACAAATGCTTCGACTTTTGGTCTATGAGGATACGTAGACACACTCTCCCCTCTCGTTGCTATGCATCTCCTAGATAGATCTTGCGTGATCGTAGGTGAAATTTTGAAATACTGCGTTCCCTAACAAAATTTGTCCCATTTGGGGCAGGTTTGGGAATAAGCTTCTCATAAACCAGAGCTTGTCACACAACAAGTGTGATGGTTTCGGTAGGGAACGTTTCACCTTTCTGGACGAAACGATATCCGTTGCCTCATCTCGATTTCAATTTTTTCCTAGTGTCAACATAGAACAACAGGAATGTTGTGTGAATTTTTGGTATTTTCCGGGGTTCGCTTGGACATTTTATACATTAACTGAGTTTTCTGTGCATTCATGTGCATAATTCAAATTTGAACTACAGGCACATGCTCTAATGCATATAAATTAGTTGAAAATTTAAATATGTGTCCTTGGTTGCCTGCTTAGGTCCCATGCAAGAAATGGGAATGAATGTCAAACACCCTGCCACTGTCACTCGGCCGCAAACATTGACATACCTGGTTTGTAAATTCTAGTAAATCCAAAACTCGTCTAAAATTCATGAAACTTGGCATGCTATCATGGAGCGGCATCAACATGTCGTGGTAAATTTTTTGTCCCATTTGGGGCAGGTTTGGGTATATACTTCTCACAACAGCATAATGGTTTGGGTAGGGAACGTCCCACCTTTGGGGACGAAATGATATCCATTGCCTCTTATTGCTTCCATTTTTTTGTCGTGTCAACATAGAACAATAGGAGTGTTGTGTCAATTTTTTGATTTTTCGGGTTCGTTTGGACATTTTTATGCATTAACTAACTTTTCAATGCATTTATGTGCATAATTCAAATTTGAACTACATGCACATGCTCCAGTGCATATAAATTGGTTGAAAAATCAAATCTGTGTCCCTGGGTGCATGCTTAGGTCCCATGCAAGAAATGGGAATGAATTTCAAACATCAGGGCACCGTTGATTGTCAGCAAAACATTGAGATGTCTGGTTTTAAATTCTAGTAAATCCAAAACTCGTCTAAAATTCATGAAACTTGGCATGCTTTCATGGAGCGGCATCAACATGCCGTGGTAAAAAATTTGTCCCGTTTGGGGCAGGTTTGGGTATATGCTTCTCACAAACCAGAGCTTCTCACAACAAGCATGATGGTTTCGGTAGGGAATGTCCCACCTTTGGGGATGAAACAATATCCATTGCCTCTTATTGCTTCCAAATTTTTTCTCATGTCAACATAGAACAACAGGAGTGTTGTGTCAATTTTTGTGATTTTTCGGGGTTCGTTTGGACATTTTTGTGCATTAACTGAGTTTTCAATGCATTTATTTGCATAATTCTAATTTTAACTACATGCACATGCTCCGGTGCATATAAATTGGTTGAAAAATCAAATCTGTGTCCTGGGGTGCATGCTTAGGTCCCATGCAAGAAATTAGAATGAATTTCAAACACCAGGCAGCGTTGATTGCCGGCAAAACATTGAGATGCCTGGTTTTTAAATTCTAGTAAATCCAAAACTCGTCTGAAATTCATGAAACTTGGCGTGCTTTCATGGAGCGGCATCAACATGCCGTGGTGAAAATTTTGTCCCGTTTGGGGCAGGTTTGGGTGTATGCTTCTCACAAACCAGAGCTTCTCAGAACAAGCATGATGGTTTCGGTAGGGAACGTCCCACCTTTGGGGACGAAACGATATCCATTTCCTCTTATTGCTTCCAAAAATTTTCTTTTGTCAACATAGAACAACACGAGTGTTGTGTCAATTTTTGTGATTTTTCGGGGTTCGTTTGGACATTTTTATGCATTAACTGAGTTTTCAATGCATTTATGTGCATAATTCTAATTTGAACTACATGCACATGCTCCAGTGCAGATAAATTGGTTGAAAAATCAAATATGTGTCCTTGGGTGCATGCTTAGGTCCCATGCAAGAAATGAGAATGAATTTGAAACACCAGGGCATCATTGATTGCCGGCAAAACATTGAGATGCCTGGTTTTTAAATTCTAGTAAATCCAAAACTCGTCTGAAATTCATGAAACTTGGCATGCTATCATGGAATGGCACCCAACATGATGTGGTATTTTTCATGTCCATTTTGATAGAAGGCGCACTCGAATAATGACAGCCAAGAAAGGCATTTTGAAAAAATAGCTACCACTTTAATATCTCAGACATTTGTATAATACAAACCGTGTGCGTTCTGTTAACCATTCACGTGACGCCATGTGTCCTTGTTTTAATGGCTGTAGGAGGTGCCGGGCGGACAACTGCTTGACCTTGACTAAACAGGAGGCGTGCGAGCGTAGGCCAGTGCGCAGGCTGACCGAGAGGAGTGCAAGCTGTCCTCAGAATGTGCGGCCTCATCGGGAAGCGTGCGAGCTGTACATTGCGCTTGTTCACTGGGAAGCGACCCTTTGACTTCCATGGCTGCCCGCCTTCCTCTCTATGCGCGCGCCCCCCGCAGCAGCATGGGACGCCACTGTCGAACGCTACCTCTCAGCGCCGCCAGCTGCCGTCCTCCCGCCCCACACCCGTCGACTCTGAGACGGCATGATGCAAAGTGAGAGTAGGATTTGTGCATCTCTTCAACGCAAATGGTTCTTTTGGATGACCTGTGTGCAACCACTTACAAACAATTTGGTGCGATTTGCATCTTTCATGGAGCGGCATCAACATGACGTGGTGGTGGAGCGGGTGATGGCCATGGTGGCCGGCAGTGGGGTGGCAGCCACAACGGCGACCTCCTGCCTTTGGGCCGCCGCGGAGGAGCGGGAGATGGCCCTGGCTTTTGACGGTGGTGTAGCGGCAACGGCGGCCGGAAATAGCTGCCGACGGGCACTGGTGGTGGAGCGTGTGGTGGGTGTTCCACGCACACCCAATAGGGACGCCACGTGCACTACACTACGCCGGGGACTGCACCGTCGCCGCGGTGTAGCCTCCCAGCTGGAGCTGTCCTCTGATGACGGCGGAGTGGCTGAGTGACGATGACGGATCGGTGCCATTGGCGATTGCGGGAGTGGCTAATTCTATTTATAGTGGCCTTGGTCCTCTGCCCAAATATTGAGCGGGAAGGGAGCCAACAGCGACCAATTTGAAAGGGGACAGCTTGTACAAGCTATCCTGACAAAAGCAGTCTTCGCCCGCCAAAGGCTCTGGTGGTGACGCCGTCTTGGGGTCCACGGTGACCTCCGTCTTGCTGCCCTTCTGGTCTTGGTCTCGTTGCACCAATATGGAAACCTTTGCTTGATGCCTCGGTACTCCGCGCCTGTGCTTGTCCCCTTAGCACCAAAGAGGAGACAAGGACGTTGCACACGCTGGCGCTCGCCTGGCGCCCGCCTGGTCTCGATCGTCATGGCTCACGTCACGAGAATCTCGTGAGCTTTGCCCGTCCTTGAACTCTCCGCCCCTCACGAGCCAGCCTGGTGAAGCCGCTCCTGAGGAGGTCTTGTGTCGTCCGCCTCGCGAGGCTTGGCCCCTCGCGAGGGTCTTGATTCCTTGTTGATGAAGATGGGCCATACAGGCCTGCCAGCAAAGCCACGCCATGGGACGCAGGCAGGAAAGTCTGGGGACCCCCGTTCCCAGAATGCTGACACTGTGAGACTACATATATAGAAGCATGCAACTGTAACTTGACTCCAGCAACTACCTTCTTGCTGTTGAAGCTCACAAGGTTCATATGATCTTGCCAACTCGTCTTGTGTCAAGAGTGCTTGGGAAGTAGTGTCAGGTGGCAAGGGAGCTTGGGAACGTGCTGCTAGCTCAGTTGACGCACAAGTAACTCGTGCAGCTGGTAGTATTGTGGAAGGTGTTGCAAGAACTAGGGATGTCTCTGCTTGTTTGGTGGCAGCTATTTGTTTCTGTTTGGCTTTTTCTGTAGCTCGTGTAGCATGGGATACCCTGTTTTGTAGAATTTTCCGCTGGACTTTGACCTTCTATTGCACCATCAGTACCAGCAGAATCTGCAGGATTCTTCCGGTTCCCGTTCCCTGCCATTCTGTGTTTCTTCCTCTTTCTCTGTGCCATGTTAAGTCAAGCCGACAAGAAAAACGAATAACAATTTAGTTCTTCAAAACAAATTGATGCGTGATATAGACGAACTGAACTTTGATGTTAGACAACCACATGATAGGAGGATGTAATATGTACGAAAAACATGACGGAAGAGATAACCAGAACTATGATGTGTAAACTAAGCAGAATACATTTCACTAAATTAGAAGCAATGTAATGGAAGGTAGACACCATATGAAAGATGCTACAAATATTGCTCTGCCAAGTTAACAGTGTCTCATCATGAATGGCATTTAAAAAAATGTGAAGCAGTACAAGAAATAAATCATATGCAAGATGCAAACAACATCACACTACAAAGTTAGAGGTCTCTCGTCATTAGTGTCATTGCATATTCATAGCTTATGGTGTGTAAACTAAGGAGAAGGCATTTCAACAAATTAGAAGCAATGAAAGCTAGACACCATATGAAAGATGCAACGAATATCACTCTACCAAGTTAAATCTGTCTCGTCATAAGTGCCATTTCAACAAATTAGTAGTACAAGCTAGAAAAGAATGCGAGATGTAACCTATATCACACTCCGAAGTCAAACATGTTTTATGATAAGTGATTGTTGCAGGTTACACAATAGTAGTAATTTGATGTAAGAACATGGTGTGATAGACAAATATTGTATGTTCTAGAAACAGGAACACGTGTCTTATTCAAGTATAATTTGTAATGTATGAAGATGGAATTCAACAAAATTAGAAGCAATACAAGCTAGACATCACACACAACATGCAACCACATATAACAGTGCCAAGTTAGAGGGAGCACAGGTGATGGTGCACTAGGGAAGACGTGCTCATCATAAACACGGCTACGTTGAGTCTCTATGCATGTGTTGCCTTGGAAATCATCTTGGGGGGGTGGAGGAGTAGAAACTATAGAGGCCGTCCGTTTGGAAGGAGCACCTTTATCCGCTGCCTTGCTAACTTTCTTCCGCTTTATTGATTTTGAATTGTCAAGTAAAACCGACAAGAAAAAGCAATAAAATTATCTCTTCAGAACTCATTCATGCATGATACTGACAATCAGTACTTTGATGTAAGGCAAACACATGATACCAGGATGGAATATGTACGAAAAACAGGACGACATGGCATGTTAACAACTGTTTGTGTAAACTAAGCAGAACCCATTCCAACAAATAAGAAGCAATGCAAGCTAGACACCACATGAAAGATGCAACCAATATGACTCTGCCAAGTTAAAAGCGTCCCATCATAAATGGAATTTCAACAAATTAGAAGCAACACATGCTATAAATCATATGAAAGATGCAACTAATATCGCACTTCATATACTAAAGGTGTCTCATCATATTGATTGATGCGGGATACAAAAACAATAGTTTTATGTAAGGAAATGCTTAATAGACAGATGTACTATGTACTAAATACAGGAAGGCATGTGACATTAACAGGTATAATGTATAAGCTAAGCCGAATAGCACATGCAGTTTAACAAGATTGGAAGAATTACAATCTAGACACCATATGCAACATGCAACCACATATCACGCTTCCAAGTTAGAGCAAGCACCTGCGATGCTAGTGTAGGGGAAATGCGGTAATCAACTACAGAGCTACGTTCACTATCTTCATCTAGCCTTGCTGTTTCTTGAGAATCATGTTGGGAGGCTGGCGCTGCATTCTTTAAATGAGTAGTCCACTTGCATGACTGCCTCATCATAAGTAATTGATGAGGGATACATAAGAACATTAGTTTGATGTAAGGACATGGTTAATACAAAGATGTACTAGTATGTACCAAAAACAGAAAGGCACGTCATATTCAAAGGTATAATGTGTATGCTAAGCAGATGCAATTTAACCAAATTGGAAGCAATACAAGCTAGACATCCGGCTGGAGTGGTGAGCATGATCATCTAGGACCTGAGAGCCTGGTGTGAGGCGGGCTGCTTCGCCACCATTGTGGCTTTTTAGTTGGCTTCTAGGTGATGCCTGTCTTTGCTGGGCTTGTCACTGGCTCGGCCAGTGCCCTGACTAGCTATTTGTCTTCTGGTGCTCACGAGATGGTGGTTCATCTAAAAAATATCTTTCCTTATCTTAATAAAGACAGACTATGGCCTTTTGAATACAAGCTAGACACCATATGAAACATGCAACCACATATGACACCGCGAAGTTAAAGCAAGCACCTGGGATGGTGGTTCATTGCGAGCGAGGTCATCAACTCCAGAGCTACATTTACCGTATCCATCTGCTGACGCTGCACCCTTTATAGTGTTGTAACGTGCCATGCTTACCCACGTGGAAAGCTGGAGCAACTTCTCTCTTTTCTTTTCTGTTTCTCTCGAGGCAAACTCTGAAATACCCTTGCATAAAAACACAATAGCGAGAGTATGGGTGAAGTGTGTGCAGAACTAGTGCACTATAAAAGTAGCAGATAGCAGGTGGCTGAAAAATAAATGACAGGAGACATATGATAGCTCTACAACATTGCATGGCAACCAAATTAGATTCTACTATGTATGATTTTGTAATATATGAGCACAGGAAATGCAGGTACTCCTCCAGCACACCACCACATGTGGTCATATCAAGATAACAGTCGACTGAAAATAAATAGGTCAGTCGATTTTTTAATGAACCGTCCGATCTATAAGGAACAGGAAGATGGCCTTCGTCTACCTCCCGCCAGTCACTGTTGACGATCTTTCTCGAACCGCCAGCGACCACCGGCCCAAACCCCTGCCTCCGCTGCCCCACCCTCCCCTCGACCTCACACCACCTCTATGCTTGGCAGCGCCTCCAAGTCATCCCTTTAATCCTGGACGACCTCCAGATCGGCTGCCAGTAGCTCTAGGCCCCACACGCCCCTAAGATAAACACCGAGGCGTTGCTTCCCCGGTGTAATAGGCGTACTAGTGTCTGTTACGCCGGGGAATGCTTCCATTAATTGGGAATCAACTGACCAGGAATTGAAATTCAGGGGGGCGACGGACCTCTAGCTGAGGTGAAATAGTATATGAGGAGAAACCTTGTGCATCGCGAGTTACTAGGAACATCTAGTATCAAGAAGAAGCGGTCAACTAGTGTATTCTGTGGGATGAATACCATGCAAGCAGACACGTAAGATTTGCGCGAATAAGGGAAGATGAGTACCCTTATCGGTTGCTAGTGTGGTGTCCTCCATATTTTGCGGCGATCTTCTTTTTTCTCCCAGGGGAACCGATGTTTTGGAGATCCGTCGATCCTTGGACAAACCCATGGCCAAATTGTTGACTGTGTTGCCGTGGCCGTATATCGGCGGAGGGGAAGCAGATCCGAGGCGGCGAAGGACGGCGTAGTAGGAACAGCTCCGGTGCGGTGGAGGGTGGCGAAGTTGGAGCGACAGCGGTGAGGCGCAGGACGGCGTGGTTGAACTAGCTCGGTGCAGGACGGACGGCTCGGCCTCGGCTTCAACTACTAGCCGTGGATGGCATTGCGGTTGAGGTTGTGGTGGACGACGACGACGGGGTATCGGCTCCGGCGCGATGGAGGAGGGTGATGGTTGATGGGTGGGATGGGGTGGTGGACGGAGGACGCCGAGGTTTTGCGACTGGTGGAGAGGTAGTTTTTGCGCCCATGGAGTACGAATGGGGAATCAGATGGGTGGGCGGGGGGAGAACCATGTTTCGGTCTGGGACGCACTTGTTTTTGGATTTTTTGAACAGAAGATGGGCCGCGCTTGTTTGAAATTTGTGGAAAGTACAAACTTTGCCCCCCTCTTAAATTTCGGACTAACTACGGGTCGGGGTAGGATGGTAATCCCAGGTGTCCCAAATAGTGGGCAGGAGCGATTTCGGCCTCGCACATGTGTGCTTAGGCGGCCATTGTGTATGAATGTTTTTCGGAGGCGGTTGCGTGGCGTCTAGATGAAGCTACAAACCTACCCCGGTTTAGACCTTTGGACGTCGGGCCGGTAGGTTTCACGGGTCGGAGTTATTAGAAAAGTAATTTTCCTGTACTACCAAACATTGGTCTCACGCGGTTTTGGGCGAGTAGAGGCTCTTTTGGTGCTTCGTTCGAAATTTTGAAACACAAGCATTCACGTTTAGAGTACTCTTGAACTTTGAGGATTGACCTAAATAGACAACGTTAAATTTGACCTTGTATGTTTGAAAACCTCATTAAATTATCCGCTTCTTTTTGAAATTTTGACACTTGAAAATCCTATAACTACAATTATTTTGGAATGGAGGAGCTAAATTTGAATCTATTTTGTACACGGTTACATATGCTATTATGTACAAAATTAGAGCAAAGATTGGTGCCCCCATAATTTAGGTATGATTTACAAATGCCATGATATAAATTCAAATAATTGAATGGACTTCATGTTGAATTCGATTTTTTTAAACCACCTTAAGTTGAATTCAAATGTATGCTAGTTCATAGGTAGCTATTTATAATGTTCATTGTGTAACTTTCATATGTATAATGTGCTTTACACACACAACATGAACTATACTCACGTTTATATTCGATTGCTAAAGCGATGCATTGACTGGAGTTCAAAATCCTAACTATGTGGATCAGTTGCGTCGAATAATAACATAGACATGCTCAAATTCGACAGAATCTAGATGTCTGATGGATCAATGACCGTTCCTTACGCGAACTGCAAATATCATGATCCCATCCTAATATTTGGATACAATTTATATCTTTATAATCAATGTGTACAATAGTCTTTTACGTGTAGTTTCACTCTCCATCGGTGGTCTCTCACACATGCTCACACACTCTCTCCCGAGGTGTCTTTCTTGCACACATGCTCTCGATATAACCCTCCCACCCTCTCCTAACCATTTATGACTGTTTTCACTAACCTTTATCACAAGCACTCTTCCACTCGCAAGCATACACACGCACAATCCCCATCGACCCTTTCTATATACATAGACATTCCTACGTGTCTCCTGTACGCACATTATCTTTAGGCCTATCTCTCACGCATTGTCTCACACCTCTCTTCCTAATCGACGAGTATGATTCTAGCAGAGCATTCTGTAGGATGCCCCTTAAAGTTAGGTTGGATGCATTGTAATATCAGAGATAAAGGGGTTACCTTAGTCCAAGAACCTAGGGTTACAAATCCTAGCCGGCTTTGTCAGTGGACACAGAGTCCTTCACAATTATGCTATCTTTGTCTTGTATGACTAGTCATCCATGGGTCTCCCAAAATGGCGCAGGACGGAACCGAACGAAGGGCCTCACCTCAACCCACCGGACCTCATGCGGTGACACACCCTCTGCCCCCACGTCTTGTTATCTTCTCACACCCACACATACCAACACAGACACCACACACAAAAAATATATTCTCATGGTGCCTCTATCCACTCCCCCCTTGCATATACACACTCAAGGGAATCTCTCGCCGTGACGTCATATTCGTCTCTCTCTCTAGACCACTCTCATTTATCGTGCTATCTCTCCCAAGCCCCCCCCGCTGGTCCCTCTATCCATGCCTCTCTCGAATACGTAATACACACACATACCTCTCTAGGCCCTGCCAAATGCATCAACTACACATTCACACATGTTACATCACATACCCCATTGATATAAAAAGCCCTCTCTTCACGTTTACTTCGCATACAACATTCCTTTTGAATAAAGTGTGGCCAAAAAATTATTTTAGAATTTCTACATATATATAACATTACAAAGTTGTATGGAGGAGTATGAACGCTAATTTGCATTGCATGGTTCCCACAATGATATTTATTCCGCACTGTAAATTTGTATATTTTATACTATAGATAAAGTTAGTCATAATAAAGAGAAACAAAGAGCATCTCTCTCTCCATCGCATACCCCCCCTCTACGCCCCTTTCACGTACGCACACAAACTATCTCCAGGTCCTCTAAAAGTGAGCCCCCAGCACATTCACGCATGTTTCATCTTTCTCTCGCGATATATATAGTGACGATCATTGTATTTGAAGCGAAAGCACGATACGGACATTGGACTTCAGAATCCACTCATTACGGTCACCATTTACGTTTTGTGGTTATTATACGGTCATGGGATCACCGTACAACTCTGTATTTGCTCTAGACACGACTAGTTGGCCAGTTAAACGCTCCACGTGGCACCTCTAGTGTTGCATCACATTATCTCACTACCATCGGGCCCACCTGTCGGCTTGTATCTACTCTACATCTACACTCCTATAAAATACATTCTTATAAAAAACAGAGTTGGTGATGATGGTGTCCCTACCATCCTGCAATATAGGCCGTCCGATTTATATCTGATGGACAGGAAAGAAACTATGGCAATTTTGCAAAAAGGTACCCACACACCTCTCCACATTTGCAAATAAGGCCTTCCCTCGTTCATCCTTTTCTCTCACAAGATAAACTAGTCATACAAATGCATATGGATGTTACGTGCAACGCATGGGCATCTTGCTAGTACGAATGAAAACAAACGACAAAAAAATATTGGACGGTGGTTCGAAGTCATGACCGCGGGCACAGCGAACAAGGTGGCCTTGTATTGGTATGCCGAGTCGTCTGTTTTAACACACAGGAGCTGGTGTGGTGATTATACACACACGCACGCATGCACACGAACTGCATGCATGCAACACTCACACGAACACATGCACCCATGCACGCACGCAACACTCACACGTACACACGCAGCCACGCACGCACGCAACACTCACACGCACACACGCAAGCATGCATCCACACACCAGTACACCCACGACCAACACACACTCTCACGCTCAAGTGCTCAACCTACACGTGCATGCGCACACATCAAGCCCTAAAAGACACATACACAAACAGGTGATTCCCGCGCACGGGTTGGAGTCTTGTCGTGCCTGCGTAAATTTGTGTTTATCTGACCTTTTCCCTATGCGAACTGACCGGTGGGTGCTACCTCTTGAGCACTGCGTTGGTTTTCCCCGAATAGGAAGGGATGATGTAGCAAAGTAGCGTAGGTATTTCCCTCAGTTTTTGAGAACCAAGGTATCAATCCAGTGGGAGGCTACGCGCGAGTCCCTCGCACCTGCACAAAACAAATAAATCCTCGCAACCAACGCGATAAGGAGTTGTCAATCCCTACACGGCCACTTACGAGAGTGAGATATGATAGATATGATAAGATAATATTTTTGGTATTTTTGTAATAAAGATGCAAAGTAAAATAAAAGCAAAGTAAAAAAGCATAGGAAATAACTAAGTATTGGAAGATTAATATGATGAAGATAGATCCGGGGGCCATAGGTTTCACTAGTGGCTTCTCTCGAGAGCATAAGTATTCTACGGTGGGTGAACAAATTACTGTTGAGCAATTGACAGAATTGAGCATAGTTATGAGAATATCTAGGTATGATCATGTATATAGGCATCACGTCCGAGACAAGTAGACCGACTCCTGCCTGCATCTACTACTATTACTCCACTCATCGACTGCTACCCAGCATGCATCTAGAGTATTAAGTTAATGAAAACAGAGTAACGCCTTAAGCAAGATGACATGATGTAGAGGGATAAACTCATGCAATATGATGAAAACCCCATCTTGTTATCCTCGATGGCAACAATACAATACGTGCCTTGCTGCCCCTACTGTCACTGGGAAAGGACACCGCAAGATTGAACCCAAAGCTAAGCACTTCTCCCATTGCAAGAAAGATCAATCTAGTAGGCCAAACCAAACTGATAATTCGAAGAGACTTGCAAAGATAACCAATCATACATAAAAGAATTCAGAGAAGATTCAAATATTGTTCATAGATAGACTTGATCATAGACCCACAATTCATCGGTCTCAACAAACGCACCCCAAAAATAAGATTACATTGAATAGATCTCCACAAGAGAGGGGGAGAACATTGTATTGAGATCCAAAAAGAGAGAAGAAGCCATATAGCTACTAACTATGGACCCGTAGGTCTGAGGTAAACTACTCACACTTCATCGGAGGGGCTATGGTGTTGATGTAGAAGCCCTCCGTGATTGATGCCCCCTCCGGCGGAGCTCCGCAATAGGCCCCAAGATGGGATCTCATGGATATAGAAAGTTGTGGCGGTGGAATTAGGGTTTTGGCTCCGTATCTGATCGTTTGGGGGTACATAGGTATATATAGGAGGAAGGAGTACGTCGGTGGAGCAATAGGGGGCCCACGAGGGTGGAGGGCGCGCCTGGGGGGTAGGCACGCCCCCTACCTCGTGGCCTCCTCTTTTGTGTCTTGACGTAGGGTCCAAGTCTCCTGGGTATTTTCGTTGAGAAAATCACGTTCCCGAAGGTTTCATTCCGTTTGGACTCTGTTTGATATTCCTTTTCTTCGAAACCCTAAAACAGGCAAAAAACAACAATTCTGGGCTAGGCCTCCAGTTAATAGGTTAGTACCAAAAATAATATAAAAGTGGATAATAAAGCCCAATAATGTCCAAAGCAGTAGATAATATAGCATGGAGCAATCAAAAAATATAGATATGTTGGAGACGTATCAAGCATCCCCAAGCTTAATTCCTGCTCGTCCTCGAGTAGGTAAATGATAAAAACAAAATTTTTTATGCGGAGTTCTACTTGGCATAATTTTAGTGTAATTCTTGTTAACTGTGGTATGAATATTCAGATCCACAAGATTCAAGACAAAAAGTTCATATTGACATAAAAATAATAATACTTCAAGCATACTAACAAAGCAATTATGTCTTCTCAAAATAACATGGCCAAAGAAAGTTCATCCCTACAAAATCATATAGTTTAGTCATGCTCCATTTTCGTCACACAAGAATGCTCTCATCATGCACAACCCCGATGACAAGCCAAGCAATTGTTTCATACTTTAGTAATCTCAAACCTATAAAATTTCATGCAATATATGAGCGCGAGCCATGGACATAGCACTATGGGTGGAATAGAATATAATGAGGGGGGTTATGTGGAGAAGACAAAAAGGAGAAAGTCTCACATCAACGAGGCTAATCAATGGGCTATGGAGATGCCCACCGATTGATGTTAATGCAAGGAGTAGGGATTGCCATGCAACAGGTGCACTAGAGCTATAAATGTATGAAAGCTCAACAAAAGAAACTAAGTGGGTGTGCATCCAACTTGCTTGCTCAGGAAGACCTAGGGCACTTGAGGAGGCCCATTGTTGGAATATACAAGCCAAGTTCTATAATGAAAATTCCCACTAGTATATGAAAGTGACAAAACAAGAGACTTTGTATCATGAAGATTACGGTGCTACTTTGAAGCATAAGTGTGGCAAAGGATAGTAACATTGTCCCTTCTCTCTTTTTCTCTCATTTTTTTGGGCCTTCTCTTTTTTTATGGCCTTTCTCTTTTTTATGGCCTTTCTCTTTTTTTGTAATTCCTCACTTGGGACAATGCTCTAGAAAATGATGATTGTCACACTTCTATTTATTTACAAGTCAATGATTACAACTCGATACTAGAACAAAAGATGACTCTATATGAATGCCTCTGGCGGTGTACCGGGATATGCAATGGAACAAGAGTGACATGTATGAAAGAATAATGAATGGTGGCTTTGCCACAAATACTATGTCAACTACATGATCATGCTAAGCAATATGACAATAATGAATGTGTCATGATAAACGGAATGGTGGAAAGTTGCATGGCAATATATCTCGGAATGGCTATGGAAATGCCATAGTAGGTAGGTATGGTGGCTGTTTTGAGGAAGATATAAGGAGGTTTATGTGTGAAAGAGTGTATCGATGCACCGACGAAGTTTGCGCCAACTCTCAATGTGAGAAAGGGCAATGCACGGTACCGAAGAGGCTAGCAAGGATGGAAGGGTGAGAGTGCGTATAATCCATGGACTTAACATTAGTCATAAAGAACTCACATACTTATTGCAAAAATCTACAAGTCATCTAAAACCTCGGCACGACGCGCATGCTCCTAGGGGGATAGATTGGTAGGAAAAGACCATCGCTCGCCCCCAACCGCCACTCATAAGGAGGACAATCAAATAACACCTCATGTTTCAAATTTGTTACATAACGTTTACCATACGTGCATTCTACGGGACTTGCAAACTTCAACACAAGCATTTCTCAATTTCACAGCTACTCAACTAGCACGACTTTGATATTATTACCTCCATATCTCAAAACAATCATCAAGCATCAAACTTCTCTTAGTATTCAAAACACTCATAAGAAAATTTTACTAATCTTGAATACCTAGCATATTAGGATTTTAAGCAAATTACCATGATATTTAAGACTCTAAAAATAATCTAAGTGAAGCATGAGAGATCAATAGTTTCTATAAAACAAATCCATCACTGTGCTCTAAAAGATATAAGTGAAGTACTAGAGCAAAACTATATAACTCAAAAGATATAAGCGAAGCACATAGAGTATTCTAACAAATTCCAAATCATGTATGGCTCTCTCAAAAGGTGTGTAAAGCAAGGATGATTGTGGTAAACTAAAAAGTAAAGACTTAAATCATACAAGACGCTCCAAGCAAAACACATATCATGTGGCGAATAAAAATATAGCTCCAAGTAGAGTTACCGATAGAAGTAGACGAAAGAGGGGATGCCTTCCGGGGCATCCCCAAGCTTTGGCTTTTAGGTGTCGTTAGATTATCTTGGGGGTGCCATGGGCATCCCCAAGCTTAGGATCTTTCCACTCCTTGTTCCATAATCCATCAAATCTTTACCCAAAACTTGAAAACTTCACAACACAAAACTCAAAGTAGAAAATCCCGTGAGCTCCGTTAGCGAAAGAAAACAAAAGACCACTTCAAGGTACTGTAATTAACTCATTATTGATTTATATTGGTGTTAACCCTACTGTATTCCAACTTCTCTATGGTTTATAAGCTATTTTACTATCCATAGATTCATCAAAATAAGCAAACAACACACGAAAAACAGAATCTGTCAAAAACAGAACAGTCTGTAGTAATCTGTAGCTAGCGCAAGATCTGGAACCCCAAAAATTCTAAAATAAATTTCTGGACGTGAGGAATTTATCTATTAATCATCTTCAAAAATAATTAACTAAATAGCACTTTCCAAGTAAAAATGGCAGCAGTTCTCGTGAACGCTAAAGTTTCTGTTTTTTTACAGCAAGTGTAACAAGACTTTTCCCAAGTCCTCCCAACGGTTCTACTTGGAACAAACACTAATTAAACATAAAAAACACAACCAAAATAGAGGCTAGGTAAGTTATTTATTACTAAACAGGATAAAAAAATCAAGGAATAAAAATAAAATTGGGTTGCCTCCCAACAAGCGCTATCGTTTAACGCCCCTAGCTAGGCATAACAAGCAAGGATAGATCTAGGTATTGCCATCTTTGGTAGGCAATCCATAAGTGGCTCTCATAATAGATTCATAAGGTAATTTAATTTTCTTTCCAGGAAAGTGTTCCATGCCTTTCCTTAATGGAAATTGGAATCTAATATTTCATTCCTTCATATCAATAATTGCACCAATTGTTCTAAGGAAAGGTCTACCAAGAATAATAGGACATGAAGGATTGCAATCTATGTCAAGAACAATAAAATCTATGGGCACATAATTCCTATTTGCAAAAATAAGAACATCATTAATTCTTCCCATAGGTTTCTTAATAGTGGAATCCGCAAGGTGCAAGTTTAGAGAGCAATCATCAAAATCACGGAAACCTAACAAATCTCACAAAGTCTTTGGAATCGTGGAAACACTAGCACCCAAATCACATAAAGCATAGCATTCATGATCTTTAATTTTAATTTTAATAGTTGGTTACCACTCATCGTAGAGTTTTCTAGGGATAGAAACTTCCAATTCAAGTTTTTCTTTATAAGATTGCATCAAGGCATCAACGATATGTTTAGTAAATGCTTTATTTTGACTATAAGCATGATGAGAATTTAGCACGGATTGCAACAAGGAAATACAATCAATCAAAGAGCAATTTTCATAGCTAAATTGCTTGAAATCCATAATAGTGGGTTTAGCAACATCTAGGGTTTTAATTTCTTCAATCCCACTTTTATCAATTTTAGCATCAAGATCAAAAAATTCTGAATTCTTGGAACGCCTTCTAGGTAAAGGTGGATCATATTCAGTCCCATCATTATCAAGATTCATATTGCAAAACAAATATTTAATAGGGGAACCATCAATAACTTTTAGATCTTCATCTTTATTTTCGTAGGAACTAGAAGAACACGCTCTTATAAAGGCATCTTTCTTAGCACGCATCCTAGCGGTTCTTTATTTGCACTCATCAATGTAAATTCTCATGGCTTTGAGATACTCATTGATATCATGCTTAGGTGGAATAGATCGAAGTTTCAAAGAATCAACATCAAGAGAAATTCTATCAACGTTCCTAGCCAACTCATCAATCTTAAGCAATTTTTCTTCAATCAAAGCATTAAAATTATTTTGCAAAGTAATAAATTCTGTAATATTAGATTCAAAATCAGAGGGCATCTTATTATAATTTCCATAAGAATTGCTGTAGGAATTACAATAATTATTAGAGGGATTACTAGGATAAGGCCTAGGATTGAAATTTCCTCTATATGCGTTGTTACCAAAATTGTTCCTACCAACAAAATTCACATCCATAGATTCATTATTATTCTCAATCAAAGTAGACAAGGGCATATCGTTAGGATCAGAAGAAACACTCTTACTAGCAAATAATTTCATAAGTTCATCCATCTTTCCACTCAAAACATTAATTTCTTCTACCGCATGCACCTTTTTATTAGTAGATCTTTCAGTATGCCATTGAGAATAATTAACCATAATATTATCTAGGAGTTTAGTAGCTTCTCCTAAATTGATTTCCATAAAAGTGCCTCCCGCGGCCGAATCTAAAAGATTTCTAGAAGCAAAATTCAATCCGGCATAAAATTTTCGTATATCATCCACAAGTTTAAATCATGAGTAGGGCAATTACGTATCATTAATTTCATTCTTTCCCAAGCTTGTGCAACATGTTCGTGATCAAGTCGCTTAAAATTCATAATATCATTTCTAAGAGAGATGATCTTAGCGGGAGGAAAATACTTAGAGATAAAAGCATCTTTGCACTTGTTCCATGAATCAATACTATTTTTAGGCAAAGACGAAAACCAAGATTTAGCACGATCTCTAAGCGAAAAAGGAAATAGCTTCAATTTAACAATATCGTTATCCACATATTTCTTCTTTTGCATATCGCACAAATCAATGAAGCTATTTAGATGGGTAGCAGCATCTTCACTTGGAAGGCCGGAAAATGAATCTTTCATGACAAGATTCAGCAAAGCAGTATTAATTTCACAAGATTCAGCATCGGTAAGTGGAGCAATCGGAATGCTAATAAAATCATTATTGTTGGTATTGGTTAAGTCACACAATTTAGTGTTATCTTGAGCCATCGTGACAAGCAAGCAAACCAACACACAAGCAAACAAAAAGCAAGCGGGCAAAAAGAGGCAAATAGAGAAAGACAGGGAGGATAGAGAGAGGGCGAATAAAACGGCAAGGGTGAAGTGGGGGAGAGGAAAACGAGAGGCAAATGGAAAATAATGTAATGCGGGAGATAAGGGTATGTGATGGGTACTTGGTATATTGACTTTTGCGTAGACCTCCCCGGCAACGGCGCCAGAAATCCTTCTTGCTACCTCTTGAGCACTGCATTGGTTTTCCCCGAAGAGGAAGGGATGATGCAGCAAAGTAGCGTAAGTATTTCCCTTAGTTTTTGAGAACCAAGGTATCAATCTAGTGGGAGGCTACGCGCGAGTCCCTTGCACCTGCACAAAACAAATAAATCCTCGCAACCAACGCGATAAGGGGTTGTCAATCCCTACATGGCCACTTACGAGAGTGAGATCTGATAGATATGATAAGATAATATTTTTGGTATTTTTTAATAAAGATGCAAAGTAAAATAAAAGCAAAGTAAAAAGCAAAGGAAATAACTAAGTATTGGAAGATTAATATGATGAAGATAGACCCGGGGGCAATAGGTTTCACTAGTGGCTTCTCTCGAGAGCATAAGTATTCTATGGTGGGTGAACAAATTACTGTTGAGAAATTGACAGAATTGAGCATAGTTATGAGAATATCTAGGTATGATCATGTATATAGGTATCACGTCCGAGACAAGTAGACCGACTCCTGCTTGCATCTACTACTATTACTCCACTCATCGACCGCTATCCAGCATGCATCTAGAGTATTAAGTTAATGAGAACAGAGTAACACCTTAAGCAAGATGACATGATGTAGAGGGATAAACTCATGCAATATGATGAAAACCCCATCTTGTTATCCTCGATGGCAACAATACAATACGTGCCTTGCTGCCCCTACTGTCACTGGGAAAGGACACCGCAAGATTGAACCCAAAGCTAAGCACTTCTCCCATTGCAAGAAAGATCAATCTAGTAGGCCAAACCAAACTGATAATTCGAAGAGACTTGCAAAGATAACCAATCATACATAAAAGAATTCAGAGAAGATTCAAATATTGTTCATAGATAGACTTGATCATAAACCCACAATTCATCGGTCTCGACAAACACACCGCAAAAAGAAGATTACATCGAATAGATCTCCACAAGAGAGGGGGAGAACATTGTATTGAGATCCAAAAAGAGAGAAGAAGACATCTAGATACTAACTATGGACCCGTAGGTTTGAGGTAAACTACTCACACTTCATCAGAGGGGCTATGGTGGTGATGTAGAAGCCCTCCGTGATCGTTGCCCCCTCCGGCGGAGCTCCGGAACAGGCCCCAAGATGGGATCTCGTGGATACAGAAAGTTGCGGTGGTGGAATTAGGGTTTTGGCTCCGTATCTGATCGTTTGGGGGTACATAGGTATATATAGGAGGAAAGAGTACGTCGGTGGAGCAACATGGGGCCCACGAGGGTGGAGGGCACGCCTGGGGGGGTAGGCGCGCCCCCTACCTCGTGGCCTCCTCTTTTGTGTCTTGACGTAGGGTCCAAGTCTCCTGGGTCTTGTTCGTTGAGAAAATCACGTTCCCGAAGGTTTCATTCTGTTTGGACTCCGTTTGATATTCCTTTTCTTCGAAACCCTAAAACAGGAAAAAAATAGCAATTCTGGGCTGGGCCTCTGGTTAATAGGTTAGTCCCAAAAATAATATAAAAGTAGATAATAAAGCCCAATAATGTCCAAAACAATAGATAATATAGCACGGAGCAATCAAAAATTATAGATACGTTGGAGACGTATCAGTGGGACCCAAAAGGAATGTGGTCAATTAACTAGTCAACATGGTGCTACACAGACTATTTGGCCGGTCAACAGAGTGCAATGTGATGTTGAACCGTGAGCAAGTAATCGTATAATCACCGCAAAATGTATATAGTGACCGTAATCAGCTTATTCTGAAGTTCGGTGAACGTATTACGCTTTTCTCCCTGTAGGCCCTCCAAAACTACATCTCTACACGTTCTCGCACGTTACATCTAAGAACTATGCAATACAACACTACTACTACACTCTAACACAACAAATCATATGTGTTTTTAGTTTTACTAGATATCATATTGTTACTTAATTATTCAGTTTGCATACATTAAAATTGCCTTTGAAATGTATGGCCAGTATCATATACGGCACGGGAAAAATCCCTCCCTTTCCTGTTTAATCGGGTTTGTATCGATGGATCGTGCAAAATAGCAAAACTATAGTACTATACAGTACAAGTGACAGTTCACTGGGCCGTCGCGTCGTGTACTCCTCCGTCGTAAGAGTGGAGCGCTCGCTTTCATAAATCTTCTAGTCCCTTTCACCGGCATGTGGTACATCAAGCTACCGGGTCCACGTGCCATACCGAAATACAGTGCAGAGCAGCCGGGGTGAAGCACCCAGTCATGGTGCCGGTGTAGTAATGAGCAATGAGGCGTCAAATCACAAAGATGCACCTTTCCCGCAGTTAAGTTGGAGGGATGAAGTAATAATACTAAAAACGAAGTTGGAAGGACGAAGCAACCATCATTTCACTCATTGTTGAATCCGCTTCTCCCTCATCTTCTTCAAGTTAACCACGTGTTGCTTCTGTCGTTGTTCTGCCTCATGTGGGACGCGGATTGGCTTGGTAAAGCACTGACACGTGGGACCGCATGTTAGCAAACCACTAGGACAATGTCCTCTAAAAATAAGAAACCTCCCCCGCCATCCGCGCGGCAAAATCACCTCCTTTTTACTAATCTTGATTCTATAATTTTTTAGATCAATAAAATTGAGATTTGTATAGATAGCACACAGGAGCAAAACCAAGTGGTACGGTTAAGGGCATCCACAATGTGTAGCCAAATGTGAAAATAGCTTTTGGCATTGTGGGAACCATTGCGGACGGTGTTGCCAAAGCCAAAAGGATGGAACCGAAGCATCCTGATTGATTGATTGAAGGAATAGAAAAATGCAACGTCTCTCCTCTTTCTCCCATGCTTGGACGCATTTACATTATAGAGCACAGAGTCTACTCCCCTGTCCATTCTATCACAAATCACAAAGCAGCGAGGCATCAAATCACAAAGCACGGACGAAGCAACCATCATTTCACTCTTCGCTAACTCCGCTTCTCCATCGTCTTCTTCGAGAAACCATCTCACCGCACTAAGCTGGACGGACGATGCTATTGTGTACTAGTAGTACTAGTACATTTACGCGTCCTTTGGTTCAACGGACTTCCTGGATGCAAATAAGGCGGTTGTCTCGGCTTGCAGGCGGCACTTGCGAACGACTTACCGTGGTCTCCCTCAATGGTGTTCTCCGTCGAACGCACTTCGCCAAACCACAACGTTCAAGATATCATTGATGTCACAACAATGGGGAAGGAAGTCAAATATAATAGTTACTACCTCCATTTTTTTGTACACAAGGCCAGTATATCAAAATTAGAATTTGCAAAAGGCCACTAACACTAATCGAGGCAAAATTGATGGGGTTTTTTACCCTTGCTTTATAGCTGTGCATGCAGCCCGGGAGTGATGACAGGCCAAACGCATGCATGCAGCATGCATATAAGAGGCAGGGGAAGCACGCTTGCGGAGAATCCAAGAAGACTCAAGTGGGAATCAAGGAAAAGGAGCCAATGACTCCATGCGTATTAAGAGCCATACATTTCTCTAGGTCCTTGCATGCAGGGGTAAAATTATCCAAAATAATGCACGGGGTGGTCTGTTTGGTATGCGTGCGCTGAGCTATACACAAACTAAAAAAGAACGGAGGGAGTATACTATCAACCAAGGACATTAATATCCCCTGCATGCATGAGGAAGTGAGAAGGTTGGTTTGCATGGCGCTGCATTAATCAAGGATGAGGAGTGAGATGGTTAGCTCTTTGGGCTTTGCTGAAAAAATACACATTAATTGACACGTGAAACGAGGATTTGTATCGATTAATCTCGTGAAGGAAAACCCCGCCTTTCTTTTTTTAACACTAGTACTCCTAGTACGTACTTATCCTGTTTGGGTCTAGGCCTTGCATTGCCATACTTCGCCACACATTTTTGCCAAGCTTGCCTAAAGTTTTCAAAATGAAAAGGAGGTACACTTGCGCACGGCTATCGCGGTAGCACCGCACCCTCACACGGTCTCTCCTGCACGCCGCGGTCGCACCGCACCCTCACACAGTCGCTCCTGCACACTGCAAACCCAACCAAGGGAATGCACCCTCACTGACACGTGTTGTCGCATGTGAACAAACCAAACTCAGCCATCCTATCGCTGACACATAATTTTCGTTCATAGAGTATGTTTATCCAACCGCATGTTGGGGAGTATCCGTACGACCCGTGTGGTGGTCTATTGGGGAAGAAGAAGAGCTGAGGAAGAAGGGTTAGGAGACGTAGGATATTCATCCAACCACCTGAAATGGTAGACTGACCCAAGTCAAGTGACTTGCATAACAATATATGTTTTTACACAGCAAAAGATCCATAAAAACAACAACATAAAGAAAAACTATCACTTCTCGCGGAACAAGACAACTTCATTGTCTTTGGCTGCCGGCGCGAACCAGCCGTAGCTGCCGACGTGTGTCTCCGCACCGTGGTTTTCCTCGGCCTCCAGCTACTCGTTCACGCGGAGTGTGCGGGCGCTCTACACGGACGAGAGCATCGCCCGGTTCAAGTCGAGGACGTCAGGTTCCACCTGTAGGAGAGCCTCGATTGCAGTGGCATCCGCGCGCTCCGCGTCAAGCCGAGCCTCTGCCGCCCGGTTCAAGTCTAGGACATTCGGTTCCGCCTGCAGGAGGGCCTCAATGAGAGCGGCATCCACGCGCTCCGCGTCGAGCTGAGTCTCTGCCCCCCGGTTCAAGTCCAAGACGTTTGGTTCCGCCTGTAGGAGGGCCTCGATGGCAGCAGCATCCGCGCGCTCCGCCTCAAGTTGAGCCTTCGCCGCCCCGTTCACATCCACGACATCCGGTTCTGCCTGCAGGAGAGCCTCGATGGCAGCGGCATGCGCACGCTCCGCGTCGAGTTGAGCCTCTACCTCCCGGTCCTCCTTTAGTATCGTCAGGTTGAACCACTGGTCTGCCTGTACCATGGGGGACTCGGACGCAGGCACGAATTCGACGTCCATTGTCTCATACCCATCAGCGGCCTTCTGCATCGCGACCTCCGCCATGAATATTGGATCGTCTTCCTCCTCCTCGTAGCTTGGCTCCAGAGAACTCGGGGATTGGCCCGCCGCAAAGCGAGGTTGGGAATGGAGGTATGTGGCGTGGACTGCCACCGCGATTTCTGCGCGGCGCTCCGGTGTCAGCATCTTGTAGTACGTGATCTTGCGGCGCACCATGGCTTTCCGGCGAACTAGCGGACGCTTGATGCGGGCTAGGGGATCGAAAGGTGGGGGAAGGGGCTGGAGATTAGGTGTGATTTTAGGGCAGTGGCTGGCGTAGGCCGAGCAGCGAAGGTTCTGGTGTGAATAGTGGTTCCGGTGACGACCGATCAATCAGTTTTGACTGTACATCACTCTTGTCGCATTCGCGTTGAAGCCCGGCAAGCTGGACCCTCCACGTCGCTCACCGAATGGAACGCGCTTCGTCTTGCGTTTTCGCTCACTTGTGGGACCGCAGTTGAGAGCAAACCGACGTCCCTCCCCTTCCCCGCCTGCGTCATTTATACTACCACTCCCTTCGTTTTATGCGGAGTAAATAAAAATAGAGGGAGTATACTACGGATGAGGTTACCCTGACGTGGCCGAACCCATCGAGTAACTGACATGCGGGGCCTAGCAAGCATGGGGTCCGCTAGTAAGTGACCGAAAGGGAGGGTAAGGTAGGGATACCTACATCAGAGGATCCACTTCCACTACTACTCCCTCCTTCCATTTACTATACAGGGCCTAATGCGTTTTTCGAGGCTAACTTTGACCAAATGTTAGAGTAATAATATATGACATGCAACTTACACAAAGCATACTCCCCTTACTTTTTCACATCTCTCTCCTCCACATAGGCCCTATATAAATGGAAGGAGGGAGTACTACTATGAGCACTGTATACTCTAGTACAAATGTTGTCAGTACTCCACTAGTACTATTGGACAGGGAGCTTAAAAAAGTTACTATTGGACTGGCTATATGTGGCGAAATCCTAGTAGGAAGAGCATGCGTGAGAACAAGCACATTCACATGGTTGAAAACAAATTGGAAACCATCTCGAGTACAAATCTAGGAGTACTTAGGAATCTAACGATATTCATTGGGCGTTGTTGAATGTTGATACTTTTTTGATCAAAGTAGAGATACTTTGACTACACATAAAACTTATATGTAAACTAGAAAGGATAGGAGGGAGTATATTGTACGTTCAAAAACGAAACGAACATTGAATACCCTTTATATATGATTTGCGGATGCTATGATCACCGGTTCAAAAAATTTATTCCGCTTAGGTATCACACATGCCCCCACTCGTTCTCTCTCGATTTCATCTCGGGGTCCGGAGATCAATTGAAAGAGGACTAGGGTGGGTACAATACATTCGTTTCGCTTATGAATTCCCTCTAATCCCCACAGACCCCCCCCCCCCGCGGGTCATTTCTATCATAGAAACAGACCAAACCTTTATCTCCTTGCATGACATGCAATTGATCTCTGAACATCAATCCATCTCGTCAACATGTGTCGAGGCATGAACCGAATGGGATGTCAAAACTAAGACGCGAAGCGACACGTAGTGGAGGCAAAGTGAAACTTTAAATGAACCATTTGTTTGTATGCATGTCGCACAAATTACAAAACATTGGAAATACAAGCATGGTCTAGGCCCACATGCAAATGATACTCGGCGGAATGTTCAAATGAGGCATCCGGGAGGATGGACTCGACCAGAGGGCGACATGACCGATGGAGAAGAGGGTTAGAGAGGAATGAGAAATAAGCAAACGCCACATGATTATACTTGAACGGCTCAAATAAACAATAAGTTGTCTCACTTGGCCTACATAGTGAAAGGCCTAATGCGCAACGTGGAGCACTAACGCTCGAATAAGGCCGGGAAAACAGGGAAACTGGCATGTGGGGCACACCTGTCAGGACGACATAGCGCAGACTAGTCCAATGGAGGAGCTGGCCCACGACCTCCTCGCCACCGGCAACCGTTCATATGGGTCGTGGGGGCCAACAATGTGGCGCAGCTCCAGCACCACCTCTGGACACGGAGACCGCAGTGAGCGACACGCTCATCGTCGCTAGACACGGTCAGTTTCAGTGTGCCGAGGGTGGCGTTAGTGCGGTGCCACGACCAACAGTATGTTTGGTTTGTGCCCAAGGTTTCCCCATCAAAGCATTGGGTAGCCAAAGTTTTGGTTGAGATTTTTGGTTGCCCATGATTTGGCCGACATTGGCAAGAAAAATGAACTAGAGTTGGCTAGAGTTCATTGGCATGCCAAAAAATGGCAACCATCCAAACAAAGAGCAATCTTTTGGTCATGACCAAAATTTTGGTAATGTGCACTTTGGCCATAATCCAAACACATCCCAACACCCGGCTTGTCGAGGATGCACGGGGCGCCGGGACGCGTTCGCGGAGTGGTGTAGCGCGGCCAACTGCATCCTCAGGACCTGAGACCATGCCGGGTCGTCTTGCTTTTTCAATGACATGAGGGAATTGCATGTGAGAAAAGGGCATCTCCAACGTTGCCACGACCGCAGCTGACTACCCTGGCACACCAAAAACCCTCGTCCCTCGCGCCGTCGCGCGGTGCGTTCCTAGTCGGCGCCAGCTGCCCGCATTCATACCATCCATCCGTATGCTGTCGTTAAGAGGCTCGGTGCCTGAGGAACCAACTCCGGTGACTTAATGACGCACCAAGAAGCTTGGCCTCGCCGGAATGCGCTACCTAATTAAAGCAGCAACGCCCAGCTAACCTCCACACCATAGCACATCGTCCTCCTACCTGGCACCACATCAGCCATAACCGCAAGCGCGAATGCTCTGCGGGAGAGCTTGTCTTCGGGGATGAAGCTTGAGGTCGCCGCCCTCGCTCAAGTCACCACTCGCAACGCAATAGCGGCGTAGCCGGACGTGGACGCGACTGCACAAGCGGTGGCCACGCTGGCGGCCGACGACGGGAGCACCGTCAGCCATGCGTCCTACTTGCCGCCGTCCAACATCCGGCACCGTCGAGGTCGGGGACTCCTCCGAGGATGAGTAGGGCATGGGAGGTGGCAAGGCATGCATGGTGTGCCAACCGGCCGGTCCGTATCACGTGTTCTACTCGTCCTCGCCAGAGACCGCACCTTCACTTCACGGGTCTTGAACCCCGCCCCCGTACATAGAGATCGCAGATGGAGGACGTCGGTCACCGCCATAGAATAGGTTTAGGGTTGGGTTTCTTTTATTTTTCTGTCCTATAAGAGTTCGAACTGTAATGAAAATTTGTCATGTTTGCATTAATCTCGGCCGGTGTATATGAACTTTCACAATAATATAGTATCTTGTAGGAGTACTAGCAAGATGCCCGTGCATTGCATGGAAGATCAAGATCTTGTGGGAGAAAAGGATGAACGAGGGAAGGCCTTATCTGCAAATGTTGAGAGGAGTGCAGGTAAATTGTCATAGTTTCCTTCCTATGCGTTAGATATAGATCAGACGGCCTATATTGCAGGATGACAGGCACACCATCATCACCAACTCTGCTTTTTATTGAACCGAGACAAAGCTAACATGCAAAGTAAAATAAGCACATAGGGTCTATACATACACAATTTATCTTAGGCACTCCAATAGTACGTCCACTACACATTCACGCATTTCACATCTTTCTACATCTACGGGAACCTATGAAAGGGTTAACGTAAATTGCCTCTCTCTCTCTCCTCCCCTCATTTTCATGGTGGTGGGCCCCTCCCTCCCCACAATCTACAATCAACAGCTCACACGTTTCACATTACGTTAATTACGTAACTGGGATTACGTAGGTGTAGCATTACTTGTCCTAAAAAAACCCAACTAAGCCAACCTCCCAGCATATCGCGCGGGAAAAGACCCGGCCGCGCCATTTTAGTCGGGATTATCGGATTACTAGTAGTAGTATCGATGGATCGCGCGAAGAAACAAGTTTTTTTAGGGGGCGAAGCACCTAGTTTAAAAGGTAAAAAGGCGGTACACTCACAGCACCCCTGTTGCGGTCGCATTGCACCCCACACATGTTCGGTCTTGCACACGGCTCATGCAAACGGAACACGCTTCGGCTTGCCTCTTCATTGACACGTGGGACTGCACTTGGAGAAACCGACCATGCGCCAAACTCCCCCCACCCACCGCGTGAAAATCCTCCCCCACCCAGAAATTCCCCCCAAATCCTAGATTCAACCGCCCTTCGGCCAACTAGCCAATAATATTCCCCAACACCCCCCCGTCCCCCGTCCCCCTCCACTCCGTTCGCTCCGCCAAAGCCGCCCTCCCCGCCGCACTGATACGTTGGCACCGCGGTTCGTCGATGGGACGCACGGCGATCCTCTCGCTCCCACAGTACGCTCTCATACATTGCCGTCCTCTAGCCACGCTGCCACCGCAGTCAGCGCCGCCAATGCTGGCGACGTTCGTGTGGAGACGCATGGCGGTCAGCTTCTCCCACGGTACGCGCATTCTAGACTAAGGCCCCGTGCATGTCGGTGTAGCGCTGAATGTTAGCTGATAGACGCTTTTAATCTCACTGTTTGCCGAAGTAGTTTACAGTCAATATGCTCTGCTTAAGAAGTTTCCTTGCCCTGTTCTGCACTCAATCTGCTTAGGTGAAATGGCATGCCAAGGCCGATTAGTTGCTAAAATATCCTGCCATATATTTATTGTGACGTAGATTGCCATGGTCTAGTAGCCAATCTGTTAGGTGAAATAGCTCTACACCGTTTTATACTCGATCTTTGTTGCTGCGATCGCCTTCGATAGTTTGATGGCTGTGTGCTCGGCCTCATTGACTGCTGAAACAGCCTGCCATAATTTAGCACTCAAATCTGTTTGCTGAATTAGCTTTACATATATTTCGTTACTTAGATCAGCTCGTCCAAATATCTAGCCATAGATTTAGACATCGACCTAGGTATTTTTTTCTGGACTTCATAAAAAAGCATATATGTTTTTCCTGTCATATCCAGTAGAAGAACTAATTTGTATGTCTAACAGATGGACAGGACTTGGATAACTTCTGCTCGAAGATTGTCCATTGCATATGTCTAGGGGGCTGAAAACTTCATGAACTTTATCAGAGCAGAGTACGGTGGTCCGAAATCATATGTGCTCTGCCCATGTAGCAGTTGTATGAATTCAGTTACAAGACCCCAGTCAACTATGCAAAATCATCTACACTTGTA
Organism: Triticum urartu; assembly: GCF_056163025.1. Lineage (NCBI taxonomy): Eukaryota > Viridiplantae > Streptophyta > Magnoliopsida > Poales > Poaceae > Triticum > Triticum urartu. Next base: position 420,640,591 of record NC_141877.1, on the reverse strand, counting down.
TGGGATGTCGGTCACATATACTAGGTGGGTTCATCATGGTGAAGCTGTGAACGTCAATGTTATTGACTACGTGGAAGCAGCAGATCACCATCTTGATCTGCCTGATGCTCGGGTGGAAGAGGAGGAGGAGGTGGTGGTGGCGGAGCCAGTGAGTTTGACCAACATTGAAACAATGCTACAAAATGCTCAAGCATTCCGTGAACTTTCACCTGCAGAAGAAAAACGATGGGCCTGGATGTTGGAACAATGCAACGTGGCTGTCACACCAGGAAATAAGTTGTCAGTATTCTCAGCTATGGTCACCTTTCTTCAGGTGAAGACATCTGAGAGGATGACCAACAAATCATTCAATGCGATGTTGGCTGCTTTCCGAAAAGCTTTCCCAGATGCGTCTAAGCTGCCACACACCTACAGTAAAATGAAGAATTTCCTTCGTGCAGTTGGAATTGGATATGATATGATCCATGTTTGTAAGAATAATTGCATTCTGTTCCGGAAGGATTATGCCAACTTAAGTGAATGCCTGAAATGCAAGTCATCAAGACGGAAAGATGGCGGTGCTGTGAAGAGGATTCCTCATAATGTTCTGAGACATTTTCCAATTACACCAAGATTGCAGAGGTTGTTTCATGATGCTGAAACAAGAGAGGATGTACTGTGGCATTCTAGGAACCAGGAGTACAGAGATCAGAATGTAATGAGCCATCTATCACATGGTAGTGAGTGGAAAAGCTTCAATCAGAAACACGAAAAGTTTGCTGCTGACCCAAGAAACATTAGACTTGGCTTAGCTTCAGATGGATTTAACCCATTTGGCAACCAGGGCGCCACATATAGCATGTGGCCAGTGCATGTTATTCCTTACAACATGCCTCCAAATGTGTGCACCAAAGAATCAAACTACATGATGACCTTGCTCATTCCAGGTACGAAACGTCCTGGAAAGGATTTTGATTTGTTCATGGAGCCTCTTGTGGAGGAACTTCAACAGCTGTGGAGGGGTGTTCTCACTCGAGACCTATATAGCAGCCCACCAGTTGATTTCTTTCTGTGTGCTGTTATAATTTGGTGCATCCATGATTATCCGGCTTTGGGCACTATGTCAGGGCGAACGACACATGGTTACAATGCATGTGTTCGCTGTGACAGGAATCCGCTGTCATACGCAATACTTAGCAAGATCTGTTACATTGGACACCACCATTTCCTTGCCAAGGACAAGCCGCATCCTAGAAAATACTGAAGACCTGTGCTCAATGCAAAGCATGAAAACCGTGATGCGCCAAAGAGGATCACCACCGATGAGTTGCAAGTGGAATTAGAGAAGGTCAGGCATATTACACCAGGAAACCATCCTGGTAATGGTAGCGGGAAAAGGAAGCGTGGCAGGGCAGAAGAGAGATTATTGTTTACCCGCAGGTCCACTTTGTGCGACTTGGAGTATTGGAAAGATTTGGATCTGTGGCATAATCTTGATGTGATGCACATCGAGAAAAATATATGTAACAGCATTATCGGCACACTTCTTAATATTGAAGGCAAGACAAAAGATACCTTAAAATCTAGGATTGATTTTACACACCTGGGTATCAGACAGGATTTGCAGGTGCAAGATGAAGGTAAACCACGGGATATGGCACCAGCTGTGTACGTCTTGGACAAGGTAAAAAGAAAAGAATTATGCGAGGTCCTGTCATGTGTGAGATTCCCACATGGATTTGCTTCCAACCCTGAAAGGAGAGTTAGTGCAGATGGAAACAAGGTACAAGGGTTGAAAACTCATGACTGTCACGTCGTACTTCAAAGGGTTTTACCTGTTATCCTTAGAGGATTGGGCTACCCTGACTTATACAGAGCAGTTGCAGAGTTGGGACAATTCTTCAGGGAACTCTGCAGTAGAAATATCAGGATAGATGCTTTGGAGCATCTTAGAGACAAGATACCAACTATCCTATGTGACCTTGAGAAGATATATCCTCCATCCTTCTTTGATGTGATGGTGCATTTGGCTGTTCATCTACCTGATGAGGCACTACTTAGAGGTCCGGTACAGTATGGCTGGATGTACCCTATTGAAAGGCGGCTAGGCACTTTCAAGGGCCATGTTAGGAACAGAGCTAGACTCGAGGGTTCCATTGCAGAGTCCTACATTGCTACAGAAGCGTTGAGATTCTTCTCAAAATACATTGAAACAACTGATCAGCTTAGCAAAGAGCTGGGTGAAGACAATCCCGGGCTCAATGTTTTTGATTATTCTATTCGAGTTACAGGGAAGAGTCGACAAGAGGACAAACCTAAATATTTGGACAAAATGGTTTGGTATGTGTTGAATAACTGTCCTGAGATACTACCTTATATCAAGTAAGTGCTAAGTACTGCAGCTTATACATCGTAATCTACTAAACTTGCAGCACATTCTTATATATTTAGATGTTTGACGCGATCACTATGTTGTGCAGCATCTACAAAAAGGAGTTACTGCCGCAAAATCCAACAAACATTGACAAACTGGTTATGGCAGGATTTGCGAAATGGTTCAAGAGCCATGTAAGCTTTTGAATTGCACTGTCAGTTTTTTAATATATTGAGTACATAAGATGATCAACTTGTCCATTTTCTAACCATAGGTTAAGAAGATGCGGGAGGATGGGCAGGTAGTTGATGATGCCCTTTACTCACTAGCAATGGGTCCTGATACTCGGGTAAGACATTATGAATCTTGCGTTGTTGGAGATGTGCACTACAACACCCTTACACCAGACGAAGGCAGGAAGACACAAAACAGTGCCATCATGAGCACAGATACGTATGACAAAGAGACAACTGAAATGTATGCTAACATAACAGACATTGTTCAGTTGCAGTATATCTCCAGTTTCAAGGATCATCGGTGTGTGGTTCTGTTGTGTTGTCGTTGGTATAACCTGTTTTCCAGGATCGCAAAACCTAGAGCTGATGATTATTTCAAATCCATCAATGTCAAGGCGGCATACCAGACCAATGAGCCTTTTATTTTGGAAAATCAAGCAACACATATATTTTTCTTGGAAGACACATTTGCACGTAGCGATGACTGGAGAGTATTGCAAAGGTTTGAGCAGAGGAATTCATTTAATGAAGTTGCACAACAAGATGATGCTTACACTGCTCCTGATGTACAAGATAACACAGATGTTCGTAATATCTTTGAGAACCATCACATCAATGACGCCGGCGAAAAGATTGCCTATCGTGTTGTGGACATACAAGAGTTGATCAAGAAGAAGCCAACGTTCGAGGACGTTGAGGACGAAGAAAAAGATGACACCGTGGGGAATTACGATTCAGACTGATACACATGGCGAAGTTGTTGACGCTGCTGCTGCGGATGATGATTACATTGCTTTTGTCGTATTTTCCTGTCAGAAGACATTTTTTATCTGCTATGTGAAATTCTGTTTGCTATGATAACTGAAACCTGATGAACATGTTGTTTAGTATTTTCCTGTGAGAACATCACTTGTTATGTATGCTGATTTGTGTTTGGTGATTGTATGACGACTAAAACATGATGACATTGTTGTTTAGTTGTACTCATATTTGGCTGTGAAACTTGAATTTGATAACATAGTTTGTTGTTGGACTGCAATTTGCTCAACGTCTTCAAATGAGAACAAAGCTGACCCGATAGGGCCTCTGCTAATTTATTTATTACCAAAAGGGCCTCTACTATTTATTTATTTATGAGCAAAAGGGGATACCCCTGATTTCCATTAATAGAAATCATTAGATGTTCACAATGCTATGCCCAGCTTACTACACAAGTTTCATTCATTACTAGTTTCAGCAAAGTGCTCATGTCATAGCCACTGAATACATCACGAGTGCTACATACACTGCAAATAAAGAGACAATCATCCTACAGAGCACATCGATTTTGCCCATTATCTTCACAAGATCTTTCATGTCCTCATTATTGTCAAGGCCGTTCCATAGCTGTTGCTTGGCCATGATCAAAGGAACTACATCTTTAACCTTCTGCTCTGCATCTTCCTCTTCTGTCGTTCCTTCAGTTACTTGTCCAACACCCCAACCTGCTGTTGGGATTCCTCGGCTAACCAAATAATCAACTTAGTTGCACTCCCCCATGTCAGCAACTTCCCAGAAATACAATTCACACGAATCTTCCCTTTTCTGCACGAATCAAATTGGAAGATCATCAACCAAACTATTAAAAAAATCAGCAACTAAAAGCAGCAGAACAACACTTAAAAATATTATTACCCCATGATTCGGGCATTTGTAGAAGACTCGGACATGGTTGAGGATTGTGGTTGAGACGCGACGGATGACTCCGTGTGATTTGCAGCAGTGGCACCACACCAACGGCAACGGGTTGCGATGAGCAACCGGCTGCGGTGCGCGTGTCGGTGGGGGTGTGATGAGACCCACATGCGATGGTACAGGTGGCAACTTGGCGCATATCTGGTTGTTGCCTGCTGAAGAGCAGGTGGATGAGCAGCCAGCGGACATGGTTGCTACGGCCAGAGCTTCTGATGCTAGGCAGAGTAAGTAGAGAAGATGGGAAGCGAATGTTGGATATGTCAGTTTCATTACTTGCAGAGTAGCATAGCACCATATATAGTCATAGTCTAGGTTTGGATTCGAACCAGCTACAGGAGCATGTCTCTCTTTTTTGCAAAACTCAGCAACGTCTCTTTACTGGTACACTAGCTTGTTTTGTACGCCTTCTCAAGTCTTTGATTCCTCCAGCTGACATCTGGGACCTATCGGAAGGGCCTCTGTATTTCACGAAAAAACGTGCCCCCCGCTGTAGGTCGGACCCACCAACTATCTTCGCACGCAAGGAAGTACCTCTTTATTACGCACAAAAAAATGAATACTCCCCTTGCCAGCTGGAACCCAGCCTACTGGGAGGCTGACTTGTGGGCCTACCAAGTTGATGGGGACGGATGGCTTTGTCAACTTAGTCAATATGAATGATTCTAGCTCCAGTTACCATGCGATGTTCATCCAACGGCCGTAGTGCTTCTTCAACCTCTGGTCTTCTTGCCCCAGCCGCCCAAACCAGCGTCGGTCGTGCCTCGTGCTCCTGCCTCCCGTGGCCGTCTGTGATGCCGTGGAGGCCTCACCGCCCCCTACTACTCCCACCGCTGGCCAGGCCATCCCTCTATTCACCCACACCCCATGTTATTTTGCGGCGACGACAGCCTCACACCGCAGCCGAACCAGTGAACCATCGTACTCCTCTCCACATGGGCATCCACTGCCGCGTCTTCCCCGGCTCCACATCATACCCTTCCTAGGCATCGCCGTCGTCCACCGCCTTGGTGCTCTCGGCGCGGCATGGTCAATGTGGTCAACGACCAACTTCCATCAGAAGAGTACTGTACATGGAGAGGCTGACAGCTGGGTCCACGGCCGCAACTGGGTCCACGGCCACAGCCCAGTTTTTCTGTGATTTGCCAAGTAAGTCACTTTGTTAGGCCTGTTGGGCTGCAAATCTTTCAAGACGAGGAGAGCTTCATTCGGCTGGCTGAGAAAATGGCCTATCAGTAATGAGAAATGGGTTGTACATTTTGAAACACATCAAACTGGCAATTAGTTTCAAATTTCTATTTTTTTTCATTTCTAGATTTTAAATTGTGTCGGAGTAATGGGCCACGGGTAGGCCAACCCGAGCCCCAGAACCTTTCAAGACATCGGGGCAGGCTGCGCCCCTCAAGACCCCAGGACGAAGAGCCACCTTCAGAACGTCAACGGCAAGACGGCCGACTGACCACCCACGGCCGAGTCCCAGGGACGACTTCAGGGAAAGCTGACTCCTGACTAGCGACTTCCAGAGAAGCCAGCTTTGGGGAGTCGGCCTGCGACTCCAACACCCCTCACGATCTCATCAAGTGGGACGGGGCAGGGGAGTGGCAACAATGAAGCCCGCTCCTGCCCCTTACCAAGGGCAGGCATGGCCACCGCACGCCGTACCCCGGAAGATCTCCGTGCGGCGTGGCACAGTTGCCATGCCGGCCCTGACATCAGCACCGCAGGACCGAATCCTGCACCCACGACGGTTTGTCTGTACGGCCTAGAGGCAGCAGGTCCCACCAGTCGGTGAGACCCCAGGAGACGGCAAGAAGACCACCAGTCGGACCCATCGGGAGTCGGCCCGGGGGAGTCGGCCGAGCCCTCCCCTAGGGCCCATGCGCCATTAATCAAGAAGTGATGGGGAGTGGCAACAGTGATTGCCCGCCGGGCGGCGGGGCTGTTGCCATGACCTCATGATCAAGCCTGCGTCATCAGAAGCACGGCTACAGTAACCAGCAGCCGGCAAGACCCGCCCGCGGCGGACGCGGCCTGTCGGCTCCGTACCAGGCCAGTCGGCGGGGCCCGCCAATCGGCGGGCCCCAGCGGTCGGCAGAGAAGACGGAGGCCAGAGGCACTGACGGCTGGGCCCGCGTCCAGTCGGATTACCATTGTACCCCTGGGGGGTAGGCCTATATAAACCCCCCAGGGCACCCATGCAAAGGGTTGGAACCCATTAGCTCTAGACCAGATCATATAGAAGGGAGAGAGCTAGCCTTGCCCTCTCCTACTACTAGAAAACAGCTCAAGGAGCAACCGTGTAAACACTTTGCCATAGTGATCATGCGGAGACCCCGCAGAGCAGCAGTAGGGGTATTATCTCCCCGGAGAGCCCCGAAGCTGGGTAAGATTCGCCGGCGTGCATGCCTTCGCCTCATCCAGTTACCAGGCACCGACGATGTTCTACTCGCCCCCACCATGATAAGCCATCCGTTGGCATATGTCGCACCTAACCCCCAACATTTGGCGCCCACCGTGGGGCCTGGTGCACCGCCGTGCGGAGACCTATTCTGGATGGGAACCCTTTTTCTCCCTGGCGAGCGCAGCCAGCCAGGGACGCCAGACGGAGTTTGCGCCGACGCGCTAAGCGGCGTTGAGATCGCCTGCGCAGCCAGCTTCCTAGCCGAACTTGTCGGCGAGGTCCGCCTCTCCGACGAACCTGCATCCAACGCAGGCACGGGCGGCCCCGAGAGCCTCCTCGTGGGCCTCCTCGATCAACTCCACGTCTCCAGCGAGCCTGCCATAGACTTGGAGTCTGTGGGCTCCACCGACCCGATGCTGGTCGACTCCGACACCGCGTCGCTCGACGCGTTCCCCACCAATGTGGTGGTCTACGATGAACCTCTCCCTCGCGCGGAGAGCGATGGAAGCACCGTCGCCGAGGTGCTTGTCATCAGTCATGACGAGCTCCCCGGCGGAGGAGCGCACGACTCACTCGGCGCGGCGCTGCAAGACCTAACAGCGCCCATTTCGGAAGACGCTGACGCAGAGACGTTGGAGGCGCGCCGCCTTTAGCTCGTTGAAGGCGCGAAGAAGCTAGCCAGCATGAGACGCTTGTCAGAAGCCTACCAGCGGGAGATGGATCACGCCGTGGGCGGCTCGCCGGCCCCGGTGGGGCCTAGCCGCCTTGGCACGGTCCAGCAGCGCGGCGTAGCCATCGCCAACCTGTTTGGGGCAAGCCGCCCTGTGTACGCCACACTGGCGGAGAACATCCGAGCCGCCCAGGCAGCGGCGGATGAGCTGGACAATTTCGAGGACGAAGAGCGCCGCCTCATGATGGAGCGAGTCCAGCAGCTCCTCGACGCGGCCGCTGCGCAGAACAAGGCCGGCTGCCGCACGAAGGCGCCGCAACGGCCAAACGACGACCTTCATCGAGATCAAGGCGCGACGTCTCGGACGCCGACTAGCGGCGCTCGAGGAAGAAGAGACAAGGAGCCGACTGTCAGCCACAGTCGAACTCGCATTACCATAGAGCGCGACCGAGACGGCCGCCCGAGAGCAGTGGAACGACGGGACGACTGTCCGCCTCCCCCTCCCCGCAAGGAGAGGCGAGTCTCCCCGCCGCCTGCTGACCATCCGACTCTCGGTGACCGCCTTGGCCGCCGAGAGGGAGTTGGAGAGAATGACGCCCGCCACCGGATCGACCGACTTCACCGATCCCTGGCGCTGGAAGAAGAAGACGAGCTGTGTCCGCCCTTGTTTCGGGCCCCGCATTCGAGACGAGCCCTTTCCCAGAGGGTTCACGCTCCCAAGAGACACACCCAAGTATACCGGCTCCGTGAAGCCGGAAGACTGACTAGTCGACTACTCCACGGCTGTCAGCATAGCAAATGGCAACAAGCGTGTCGCTATAAAGTACGTTCCGCTCATGCTCCAGGGCACGGCCCGGACATGGCTGAATAGCCTAAAGCCCCGCAGCATCAATAGCTGGGTCGACTACACCGAAGCGTTCGTCCGCAACTTCACCATCACGTACAAGTGTCCTCCCAAGCCTCGTCAGCTCTCTTTGTGCGTGCAAGGCCCCGACGAGTCGACTCGTGATTACCTCACGCGTTGGGCCGAGCTCGGGAACTCCTGTGAGGGCGTGCATGAGGTGCAGGCCATCGATTACTTCACAGCCGGGTGCAGAGAAGGCACCCTCCTCAAGCACAAGCTCCTCTACGACGAGCCAGAAACCCTCAACGAGCTGCTGATCATAGCGGACAAGTATGCCATGGCCGACTCCTCCATGAAGGCGGAGATTCAAATCAACACAACTGGCAAAGTGGCCCCGCAAGCTCCAAGAACTCCAACGGGAGACGCTAGCCGGCGACAACAGCAGGGCGACCACAAGCGCAAGGCCCAGTAGCCGGCAAGTCACGACCGTTGAAGCCCAGCAGCCAGATGAGCAGCCTCTGCCCAAGCGACAGAAGGGCGGCAAGCCAAACTGGTTGCCGGCCTTCTCCTATGAACAGACCCTGGATGGACATTGCAAGTTTCATAGAGGCGCGAAGCCGTCGAATCACACCACCCGGAAGTGCCACTGGCTCACCAGGACCGCTAAGGAAGACGGCCTCCTGCCTCCCCCGCCTGCTGGGCAGCCACCTCCGCCTCTGCCCCAGCAGCCGGTTGTCAGGCCAGTCGGCGCAGTACAAGACGAATACCCTGAAGAGCACGGAGCCTACATGGTGTTCACCAGTGTGGTTGATGATCGACGCAGCAGGCGGCTGCAGTGACAAGAGGTGAATGCCGTAGCATCGGAGACACCAGAGTTCATGCACTGGTCCGAGAAGCCCATCAGCTGGAGCAGGGCCGACCACCCAGAAGTGATGCCGAGTCCGGGCTCCTATGCCTTGGTCCTGGATGCCACCTTTGCTACGGATAGACGAGCCGCGCGTTTCTCGCGAGTTCTGATAGACGGAGGCAGCAACATCAATATCCTATACAAGGACACCATGGAGAAGTTAGGAATCAAGCAAAGACAGCTTCAAAACAGCCGAACTGTGTTCCACGACATTGTTCCCGGGCTTTCCTGCTCACCAATCGGCAAGATCTTGATGGACGTCCTCTTCGGAGACAAAGATCACTTCCGCCGAGAATCTGTTTGGTTTGAGGTGGTGGACCTCGAGAGCCCATACCATGCGCTGCTCGGCCGACCCGCCTTGGCCAAGTTCATGGCGGTCCCCCACTACGCCTACCTCAAGATGAAGATGCCCAGTTCCAGGGGAATTCTGACTGTGGCTGGCGACTACTGAAAGTCGTCTGCTTGCGCGGCTGAGAGCAGTCGGCTGGCCGAGTCCCTGGTAATCACGGCCGAGAAGCGACTCCTTGAACGAGTTGTGGCGATGGCCGGCAAGCAACCTGAGGTATCGCCCAACCCAAAAGAGTCGGAGGCTGAGGGTTCGTTCAAGCCAGCCAAAGAGACAAACCCTTGGATCCGGAGCACCCAGAGAGGTACGCCATCGTAGGTGCAAACCTCGACAGCAAATAGGAAGGCGATCTCATCGATTTCCTCCGTGAGAATTGGGACATCTTCGCATGGTCCCCCAAAGACATGCCAGGTGTACCGACGGAATTCGCCGAGCACAAGTTACATGTCCGATCTGATGCAAAGCCAGTCAGGCAGCCCCTGTGCCACCTGTCAGAAGAGAAGAGAAGAGTTGTCGGAGAAGAGATAGCCTGACTCCTAGCAGTCGGCTTCATTATGGAAGTGTTCTTTCCAGAATGGCTAGCAAATCCGGTCTTGGTACTGAAGAAGAACAAGCAGTGGCGAAAGTGTATCGACTACATGAGCCTCAACAAGGCCTGCCCCAAGGACCCATTTGCTCTACCAAGAATCGATCAGGTGATAGACTCCACAGCCGGATGCGAGCTGTTGAGTTTTTTGGATGCATATTCAGGATATCATCAGATCAAGCTGAACCAGGCTGACAAACTGAAGACCGCCTTCATCACGCCGTTTGGAGCCTTCTGCTACCTCACCATGACATTCGTCTTAAGGAATGCCGATGCCACCTTTCAGCGTTGTATGCAGAAGTGCCTCCTCAAGCAGCTCGGTAGGAACTCCCACGTCTACGTGGACGATGTGGTGGTGAAGACGAAAAAGAGTGGGACACTGCTGGAAGACCTCAAGGAGACTTTTGAGAACCTGCGCCGATTCCAGATTAAGCTCAACCCCGAGAAGTGTGTCTTCGGAGTACCAGCAGGCCAGCTCCTTGGCTTCCTGGTCTCTGAACGCAGCATAGAATGCAACCCAGTAAATATCAAGGCCATGGAGAGAATGGAGGTACCCAGCCAACTGTTGGATGTGCAAAACTTCACCGGCTGTTTGGCGTCCATCAGTCGATTCATCAGCCGGCTGGGCGAGAAAGCTCTCCCCCTATACCAACTCATGAAGAAGACCACTTTTTTCAAGTGGAACCATAAGGCGGACGAAGCTTTTCTCTAGTTGAAGAAGATGCTGACTACTCCACCGGTCCTGGCAGCTCCGACTCCAAAGGAACCTATGCTCCTGTACATCGCCGCCACCAGCCGAGTAGTCAGCACGGTCATTGTAGTGGAACGTAAGGAGGAAGGCAAGGCGCTACCTATCCAGAGACCGGTGTATTACCTGAGCGAGGTACTGTCGACCTCCAAGCAGAACTACCCCCACTACCAGAAGATGTGCTACGGCGTGCACTTTACTGCCAAGAAATTGAAGCCTTACTTTCAAGAGCATCCAATCACGGTGGTCTGCACGGCCCCAATTGCCGAGATCATTGGCAGCCGAGATGCTTCTGACCGAGTGGCCAAGTGGGCCATAGAGCTGGCTCCTTACACCATCGACTACCAGCCCCACACCGCTATCAAGTCATAAGCACTGGCCGACTTCCTCGTCGACTGGGCCGAGACCCAATACCTACCTCCAGCGCCTGACTCCACCCATTGGCGGATGCATTTCGACGGCTCCAAGATGCGCACCGGCTTGGGAGCCGGCGTCGTCCTGACCTCTCCCAAAGGCGACAAGCTCAAATATGCGCTGCAAATCCACTTTACCGCCTTCAACAACGTCGCAGAGTACGAGGCGCTCATTCACGGGCTCCGGCTTGCCAAAGAACTCGGCATCCGCCGGATCTTGTGTTATGGCGACTCGGACTTAGTGGTCCAGCAATCATCTGGCGACTGGGACGCGAAAGATGCAAAAATGGCGAGTTACCGTTTCCTCGTGCAGCAACTCAGCGGGTATTTCGAAGGGTGCGAGTTCCTCCATGTGCCAAGAAACGACAACGACCAAGCACACGCCTTAGCACGAATCGGCTCTACCCGACAAGCAATACCATCTGGCGTCGCCCTTCAACGCCTCCTCAAGCCATCTGTCAAGCCTTCACCAGAATCAGACTCCATTTTTGTCCCGGCTCCTCCCGAAGACGTCGGATTCGACTCCAGAGCCCCGGCAGTGAGCGCGGGGATTTTGGCGGATGACTCCAAAGCCGCCACAGTCAAACCCGGCCCGGGGACTGCGGTGGCGGACTCGAAGACTCCAGAACTTGGCCCAAGGACCGCACTAGTCGGCCTGGGGACTTCATTAACTCAGCAAGCGGTTGTTGACTCCAACCCGCCGCCTCCCATCCCAACCGCCCTCGTCCAAGTCGCAATTCTGGCAGTCGAAGAAATAGCAGCACCCTCATGGGCCCAGCCCATCCTCAAATTCCTGGTGAACAAAGAGCTGCCGACTGATGAGACCTCATCTTGGCAAATACAACACTGGGCGGCAGCCTACACCATAGTCAACAGAGAGCTGGTCAGGCGCAGCGTCACTGGTGTCTACCAGCGCTGCGTAGAGCCAGAGCAAGGCCAAGCGATTCTCAAAGACATCCATCAAGGCGTGTGCGGCCACCATGCGGCTTCAAGAGCACTCATCGCCAAAGCCTTTCGACACGGTTTCTTCTGGCCAACCGCCTTGGAAGAGGCCAAGGAGTTGGTCCAAAAATGCAAAGGGTGCCAGAAGTTCAGCTCCAAGCCACACCAGCCGGCTTCTGCACTCAAGACCATCCCCATTACCTGGCCTTTCGCAGTTTGGGGTCTAGACATGGTGGGACCATTCAAGACGGCACGAGGTGGCTTAACTCACCTACTTGTCGCGGTGGACAAGTTCACCAAGTGGATAGAAGCGAAGCCAATCAAGAAGCTAAACGGTCCAACTGCTGTGACTTTCATCACCGATATCACAGTTCGGTACGGCATACCACATAGCATCATCACCGACAACGGCACAAATTTCGCCAAAGGCGCCTTGGCCCGTTTTTGCGCAACACAGGGCATCCGACTGGACCTAGCGTCCGTCGCCCATCCACAGTCAAACGGCCAAGTGTAGCGAGCAAACGGCCTCATCCTGTCTGGCATCAAGCCTCGGCTGATCGAGCCTCTGGAGCGCTCGGCTGGCTGATGGCTCGACGAGCTGCCAGCCGTCCTTTGGAGTCTGCGCACGACTCCAAACAAGTCAACCGGCTTCACGCCCTTCTTCCTCATCTACGGTGCCGAAGCCCTCATCCCAACGGACATAGAGTTCGACTCCCCACGAGTCACCATGTACACCGAGGAGGAAGCAGAAGAAGCACGACAAGATGGCGTCGATCTGCTGGAAGAGGGCCGGCTGTTGGCACTCAGCCGGTCCAGCATCTACCAGCAGAGCCTGCGCCGATACCACAACAGGAAGGTCAGGCCAAGATCTTCCAAGAAGGCGACCTTGTGCTCTGGCTGATCCAGCGAACAGCCGGCCAGCACAAGCTGTCGGCGCCTTGGGAAGGCCCTTTCATCATCAGCAAAGTACTGGGCAACGACTCCTACTACCTGATTGACGCTCAGAAGCTCCGAGCACGCAAGAGGGACGACTCCGGCAAGGAGACAGAGCGGCCATGGAATGCAAATCTCCTCCGAAGATTTTACAGTTGATGTAGTATGTACCACACTACCTTTTGTATTAAAGTACCAAGACTTCGGGCCCCCCGAGACAAGCTCGGGGACTGCCCTCTTTTGTCTGTATGATAAAAATTATGCCTACAAGTATGTTACTCTTTGTCATGCCGCTTGGCACCGGGCTCGACGAGTCGGCCCGGGGACTTGCCGCCTTGCACTATGAAATGCTTCCTGCAGCCGGACAAGTAGTGTGTAACACCTAAACCGTCTTCTGTCGGAAGCCGCAGCTCGCAGAGCGACTGTATGGGGTAGGCGGCAGCGTTAGGCGTCGGGGCGGCCGGCTGGCTAGTCTTGGCTTGATCGCCTCCGGCGACAGTCGGGTCGGTCGCACGCGGCTCGTTGCTGGAGGCGCGGTCGAGTTGAGGCTGGCCGTCTGCTCCGTTTTCTGGTGCCTCCGCCTCGCCTCCGTCCTCCGCCTCGCCTTCCTCCTCGACGCTGGAGCCAATCACCTCCGCCGAATCCTCGCCGTAGTCTGGGTTCATCCCAAACCACTCTGGCGGTACCTCCTCGCCGTCTTCAGACCACTCGGGGACGAAGATGCTGGTGTTGGTGTACTCGGCGATCGCTGCAGCACGCTTGACGAGGGCGTCTTCCACAGCCGCCAGCTCCGGCTGGGCTTCCGACCAAAGTGTGGCCAGCCGGTCTAGATCCAGCCCCGGATACCATGCCTTGACGAACTCCAAGGCCCTGCGTGCTCTAGCTCGGGCCGAAGAGCCCTTCCAGGCCTCAAGACGACCAGCCGCGACCTCTAGCCAGTCGGCCGTCAGGCTGGGGGTGCGCGGAGCCTGCATATCCGGCCACAGGGCGGCAATCGCCTGGGCACCAACACGCCGAAGCCGGCGCAGCATCCGGTGAGCCGGCCGAAGGCGAGCCTCGATGCTCAGGATGTGCTCATCAAGAGTTCGGGGGGCGTCGGCGGCAATCTCTGCGCCCTTCGCCCTCTGACCTTCACGGTCAGCCTCGATGGCTTGGATGGCGGCCTGCGACTGCCCAGAAAAGAAGTCTGCAAAGATAGGAAGAAACGAAGTCAAAAACCAGGAGTCAGCACGACTTAAATCGGCAGCCCGAAGAAACATAATAAAGAAACTCACCATCAACGATGTCTTCAATCTCGTGGAAGTCGGAGGACAGCAGCGCCTCCTTGTCAGACCAGGAGGAGTGCTCGCTCGCGAACTCGGCCAGGAGGGCAGTTTCCGTCTCCTCCGCCTCCCTCTGCGTCTTCACAAGCAGCTCCTTCTGCTCTGCCAATTGTGTGGCTAGCAGATCGCACTCCGTGACGAGCTTGCTGCACTCCTCCTCTTTGGTGCGCAAAGCGGAGTTGGCGTCACTCAGCTGCTGTTGAAGAGCAGCATTGGCCCCTGAGAAGAAGAAAGAAAGAAGGCGTTGAGTCATCAGGAAAAGAAGGTCGCCAAAGAGATCCGGCCCGATTGCTCAGCAGTCGGCCCGAATCTCGGGGACTACAGCCCGCGGGTGCGCCAGCGCGCCCCCGCGAAGAAGGAAAAGGACTTACTCCGGCTCTCCGACAGATCGGCGGTCCGCTTTCCCAGCTCTTCAACGTTACGGTTGAAGGCAGTGACGCGGAGGTTGTGGTAATCCTACGACGAACGTTTCAGACAAAAAGTTAATACACAGAGTTCATCAATTGGAGTTCCGGGCTGCCTGCTCAGCAGCCAGCCCGAAACTCGGGGACTACACCCAGTGGGTGCGCTGGCGTGCCCCCATAGAGAGGAACAAGAAAAACAAAGACCAAAGGGAAAAACATACCCGGACGGCTGCCCGCGACGCCAGGAACGCCTTGGTGCAACTCTGGAGAGCGTCGCCCTCAGCGCGAAGCTTCGCCTGGACGTCCAGGAGCGCCTAGTTCAGCGGCCCGGTGCCGCCACCTCGCACCCACCCAATGGGAGCGGCGCTTGTCGCTTCGGCGTCTGGGATCGCCGAGCTGGCGGTGCCGGCTTCCAGGGGGCGGGGAGCCGAAGTCGCCTTCTCCAGACGGCGGCGCGTTCGCGAGCCGACTTGGAGGAGTAGCCTCGCCACGGCCTCGTCTTTGGTTGGTGGTACCGGAGGGTCCACTAGCTGCTTGCCTTGCGCACCTTCAGACCGCGGCAGAGGTGGCGGCGGAACGTTCACGTCCAGCGTAGAGGGGTCGTCGCCTTCCCTCTCCACAACGGGGTTCTCCCCGCCGGCTTCCCCAGTCTGCCCCGTGAACTCTGGAGGCGGCAGCGCAGAGTTTAACGGGGTGACAAGCACCGCCGACTGGCAGCGTGCGGCTTCCTCAGCCTGCTGCTTCGTCGCGGCGGCGGCTTCGGCCTCCGCCAGTTTTTTCTTGGCGGAGGCCTCCGCCCCGTCGGCCTCCGCCTTCTCCAGGCGAAGGGCCTCTTCTTCGTTGCACTTATCCTGCGCATTCCGCTGCGTCGCCTCCCGGAGGTCAGCAGCGGGGTCAATCCGCCAAGTGGTGGCGGACGTCTCCGCTGACCCCATGACGGAGGTGGCGGTGACCCTCTCAAGAGTGAGGGGAGCCCTGAAGAAAGGGAAGCAAGCAAAAGACTCAGACAAAGTCACAAAGAAAGAACAAAGCATTAAGACAGAATACTTACGCGGAGACCAATGGCAGCTTCTTCAATTCCTTTCGGAAGCGGATGGCCTTCGCGGCCGCCTCGTCCCGCCGGGTCGCCGCAGCCGAACCGTTGGGTTTCTTCGGCCGACTGCCGAACAAGGTCGGCACGGCCCTGCGCTTCTTCCCGCCGCCTGGAGCACCCGGCGCGGTAGAAGAGCCCGCGCCAGGCTGGCTGGCTCCTAGCCGATGGCGGGGGGCGACTTCCCCCTCGGCGTCGTCATCAGGCCAGTCAGCAAAAGTGGCCAAAGGCCTGAAGTCGCCTGCCGTTCCTCCTCCTCCCTCGGCGTCGTCCTCCAGAGCTGCCGCCCCCAGATCGGGGTCGTCGACGTCGCTCTCCGCCCGGTCGGCGAGGAACTCGCGGGCCGGCCCCGAGGTGCCGGCGGGCGGGTGGAGGAGGGGATTCTGACCAAAACTGACTGGTCAAAACAAACTCGGCAAGAAAGAAGACAGTCCAAAGAGAGAAAGGAAAGGCAACTCACCACGGGCGGGGGGTTGGCGCGGGAGTACGGCTCCTTGCCAAACCGCCAATCCTCCAGGAGTCTGCTGTCCGAGAGGTAGTTCACCATGAAGGCCACCTCTTCGTGAAGCATGTCCTTGGTGCACATCCGACTCGGGTCGCGGTGCCCACTTATCTGGCATATCATGTGGGGGCGGCCTTGGAGTGGGAGAACTCGGCACACCACGAAGGCGGCCCGTAGGTCTAGACCAGTCAAACCCTCCGACTGCGTCAGCACTCGGAGACGCGTGCTGGCGCCGGCTCCCGCAGGCGTCAGCGACTTGGCCCGGTACGACCAGTTGGGCAGTCGCCTAGCCGGCGTGCTGGCTTCGAAAGCCGGCAGGTTGACCCAGTCCCCCCTCGCGGAGGCGTTCCTGACGTAGAAGTAGGATCTCTTCCACATCTTCACCGACTTTATCAGCGAGATGGAGGGTAAGGGATTGTCGGCCCCCGACCTTCGCACGATGATGAAGGCGCCGCACTGAGCCGGCACGCCCGCGGCCTGGGTGCCGTGCTTGGAGAAGAAGAACTCCCCCCAGAGCTCGAGGGTGGGGAGGACTCCGAGGAAGCCTTCGCACAAGGCCATGAAGGCGGAAAGTAGCACCACTGCGTTGGGGGTGAGGTGGTGCGGCTGGAGGCCATAGAACTCCAGGAAGGATCGGAAGAAACTGCTCGCCGGCAGCCCCAACCCGCGCAGGCAGTGTGAGCGGAAGATAACGGCGGGGGAAATCTCCCCCTTCGGCGCACGACGCACCTGCATGCGATCCTCGCCAGGGAGCCGACGAGTCCGGCGGAGGAACTCGATGTGGTCTTCATGAACTTCGGAGCCGTCCCAAGTGCCGGAGCGCACCGGGGGAGGCGCGGCGGCGGAGGAAGAACTCATCGCGAGCTATCACCGCGGCGTTCGCCGGAGCTTGGGCGTGCGGCGGAGCGAAGAAGAAGAAGGAGGAGAGAGAGGAGCAGTGAGAAGGAAGAGAGCGAGGAGTAGTGGGAAGGAGGGGCGCGCGTGCCCCCCCTCTTCCCCCTACTTATAGCCTCGTGGACTGTGAAGCCGAGGTGGCGGACGTGGGGATTTACTGCGCCCACGGCCCCACGACCCCCACGTTCCACGATAAAGTTACTGCGTGCAGTAACTCCACGGGAATCCCAACCGTCCGCTGGGGCCGCAGCGGATCCGCTCAGGCACCGAGGCGCGGTAGTGGCGGGCCTCGCCTATGGGCCTGTCCTATCGCGCGTGTAGGCTGGCAGGACGGCCCAGCCATGTGCCATCGCGTGACAGGCCTAGAACGGGCGGTGGCCTGGAGGCTTAGCTAGCACGCTACTTGGATCCCGCCGCGACGATCGAAATATTGTGCGAGTCGGAATCAAGTGAGTCCGAGTTGAGCAAGTCCGACTCCTTCTAGTCGGCCCGGTAGAAGTCAATCAAAGACCACGTGTTGAGCACCCGGAAAGAGAAACTGCTGAGGCTTCTCGGCCGATCGTCCGCTGCGCCTCACCAGCTTCGGGGACTACTGTCGGAGTAATGGGCCACTGGTAGGCCAACCCGAGCCCCAGAACCTTTCAAGACATCGGGGCAGGCTGCGCCCCTCAAGACCCCAGGACAAAGAGCTGCCTTCAGGATGTCAACGGCAAGACGGCCGACTGACCACCCACGGCTGAGTCCCAGGGACGACTTCAGGGAAAGCCGACTCCTGACTAGCGACTTCCAGAGAAGCTGGCTTTGGGGAGTCGGCCTGCGACTCCAACACCCCTCACGATCTCATCAAGTGGGATGGGACAGGGGAGTGGCAACAATGAAGCCCGCTCCTGCCCCTTACCAAGGGCAGGCATGGCCACCGCACGCCGTACCCCGGAAGATCTCCGTGCGGCGTGGCACAGTTGCCATGCCGGCCCTGACATCAGCACCGCAGGACCAAATCCTGCACCCACGACGGTTTGTCTGTACGGCCTAGAGGCAGCAGGTCCCACCAGTCGGTGAGACCCCAGGAGACGGCAAGAAGACCACCAGTCGGACCCGTCGGGAGTCGGCCTGGGGGAGTCGGCCGAGCCCTCCCCCGGGGCCCACGCGCCATTAATCAAGAAGTGATGGGGAGTGGCGACAGTGATCGCCCGCCGGGCGGCGGGGCTGTTGCCACGACATCATGATCAAGCTCGCGTCATCAGAAGCATGGCTACAGTAACCAGCAGCCGGCAAGACCCGCCCGCGGCGGACGCGGCCTGTCGGCTCCGTACCAGGCCAGTTGGCAGGGCCCGCCAGTCGGCGGGCCCTAGCGGTCGGCAGAGAAGATGGAGGCCAGAGGCACTGACGGCTGGGCTTGTGTCCAGCCGGATTAC
The DNA here is from genome assembly GCF_056163025.1 of Triticum urartu. NCBI lineage: Eukaryota > Viridiplantae > Streptophyta > Magnoliopsida > Poales > Poaceae > Triticum > Triticum urartu. The sequence goes on along the minus strand of NC_141877.1, from coordinate 420,621,854 downwards.
CATTGTACCCCTGGGGGTAGGCCTATATAAACCCCCAGGGCACCCATGCAAAGGGTTGGAATCCATTCGCTCTAGACCAGATCATATAGAAGGGAGAGAGCTAGCCTTGCCCTCTCCTACTACCAGAAAACAGCTCAAGGAGCAACCGTGTAAACACTTTGCCATAGTGATCATGCGGAGACCCCGCAGAGTAGCAGTAGGGGTATTATCTCCCCGGAGAGCCCCGAAGCTGGGTAAGATTCACCGGCGTGCATGCCTTCGCCTCATCCCGTTTCCATCCACGGCCATAGTGCTTCTTCAACCTCTGGTCTTCTTACTCCAGCCGCCCAAACCGGCGTTGGTCGTGCCTCGTGCTCCTGCCTCCCGTGGCCGGCTGCGATGCTGCGGAGGCCTCACCGCCCCCTACTACTCCCACTGCTGGCCAGGCCATCCCTCTACTCACCCACACCCCCTGTTATTCTGCGACGATTGCAGCCTCACACCACAGCGAACCAGTGAACCCTCATACTCCTCTACGTGTGGGCATCCACTGCCGCGTCTTCCCCGGCTCCGCGTCGTCCCTTTCCTAGGCCTCACTGTCGTCCACAGCCCTGGTGCTCTCGGCGGCATGGTCAACGTGGTCAAGGAATGGCTTGCATCGAATGTGGACTGTACGTGGAGAGGCTGACAGCTGGGTCCATGGCTGCAGCAAGGGAGTGCCTCCTTATTACGCAGAAAATAATGATTCCTCCACCTGACAGCAGGGGCCCACCGGACGGGCAACCATATTTCGCGAAATAAATGTTCCCCCTCACTGCTGGGACCTACCAGTGACATCTTCGCACGCAAGGAAGTGCGTCCAGGCAAAAAAAAACGATTCGCCCCTGACTGCTGGGACCCACCAGCTACATCTTTGCATGCAAGGAAGTGCCTGACAGTCGGGACCCACCTGGTCGAAGCGTACGTAGCATTGTCATTCTGGTCGCGAACGTGTACGTACATACTGGTCGATGTAGAGGCCCGCACGTGTCGTAGTAGAGGCGCGCACGTAGCATGTACACATACGTACAACGGCCAGTGTGCAAGAAAGAAAATACGGCCACGTACGTACATACGGGTAGGGTCTCGAACGCCTACTCGCGCATACGTACGGCCAAGGCTCGTGTACATGGCTGGGTCGGAATGGAGAAACAGCATCGTCATCATGTTCATGGGGAGCCAACCGGTTGGGTCGGAACGGAATGCATCATCGTGTTCATCGGGAGGGCTTGGACGGAACAGCCGATGGAAACGAGGCCTGGCGTACCGCAGAACGGAGGAAATGGCCTTGTGTTCAACCGGCCATAGTCGAAACAGGATCCTGTTCATCGAGAGGGGTCTGGCGTACCGCAAAACGGAGGAAACGGGCCTCCTACGATCGAAACGGGGGTCCTGTTCATCGAGAGGGGTGTGGCGTACCGCAAAACGGAGGAAACAGACTTGTGTTGGAGTGCTACGGTTGAAATGGGGGTCCTGTTCATCGGGAGGGGTGTGGCGTACCGCAAAACGGGACTCCACGGGATACTGTTCAACTCCACCATCGATCCCCTCCAGCCTCCACGGGCTACTGTTCATCCACCGTCGACCTCCTCCAGCCTCCACCTGCGACTGTTCATCCACGGGCTCCTGTTCATCCAACCTCCGCCGCGCGCTACTCCACCGGCTACTATTCAACCAGCACTCTCCACGGGCTCCTGTTCAACCACCCCTCCACGGGTTACTGTTCATCTAGCCCTCCATCGTCTACTGTTCATCCAGCCCTCCACGGGGTCCTGTTCATCCAGCCCTCCACGGGGTCCTGTTCATCCAGCCCCAACCGGCTCAATCGATTGAAGTCATGTTCATCCAGAGGCAACACCACAGGGTCCTGTTCATCCACCCCCACCGGGAACTGTTCATCCAAACCCCCCAGCAACACTCACTGTTCATCCAGAGGTAGCATCGATCGGCTTTAGTTAGCAGCAATAGCGAAGGAATCACTCGGGTTCAGTAACGCGTAGCCTGCAGTGCAACCGCTCGGGTTCAGTTAGAGCCCAACACCTCGCTCGGGTTCAGTTAGAGCCCTACGCCTCGCAAACACGCGCGTACGTGTACGATAGAAACGCGCATCGCTCGGCCCCTAACCACACGCCATAACCGGGAACTCTCCAAAATTTTCCTCGCCCTCGCTTCTACCATGGTTTTTTACGTCATGGACGGCCCAAAGAATGTCATGCAGATGCGTCTCTGGCCCGCCTAGGACGAAAAGCCCATTTTCTGTCATGATATTTTGTCATAGAAGTAGGAGCCCAACACATCTATGATGATACCGGTTTTGTCACAATTATCGCCATAGAAGTGTCATAAGTATGACAGAAGAAAAAAAATTGTTCGGCCCAAAATGTCACGGATGTGTCTTTTTTGTAGTGTGGAGAACTTTATATTTGGAAGTAGTGAAATCCTGTAATGCTTACCATGTGTACATACCTATATTCGCCCTTCAGCAATCAACTAGAATAATATCCTCACAAAAAAATTGCACACAGAACATGAGTATATAATTGTAACACCCACAATGCGGCTATATCTCCCACGTGCCGGGGCACGACTTAGAGGCATAGCCGCATGGTAGGTTTGTCGCAAGAGGGGTAATCTTCACACAATTCCATGTATTGAATAAGAAAAGGATAAAGAATTGGCTTACAATCGCCACTTGACACATTACATAAATAATCCATACATCATCCAAGGTACAAACAAAGGTCCAACTACAAAACCAAAATAAAGAAAGACAACCCCAAATGCTAGATCCCCGATCGACCCAACTGGACTCCACTACTGATCAACAGGAAACAAAACAACACAATGGACAAGATCTTCATCGAGCTCCCACTTGAGCTTGGTTGTGTCATCTACACTGGTATCATCGACGCCTACAACTGTTTGGAAGTATCCGAGTCACGAGGACTCAGCAATCTCACACCCTCGCGATCAAGACTATTTAAGCTTGTGGATAGGAGAAGGTAGTAAGGTGGAGTTGCAGCAAGCACTAGCATATATGGTGGCTAACATACGCAAAAGAGAGCGAGAAGAGAAGCAACGCACGACCGAGAAGCTAGAAAAGATCAAGAAGTGATCCTGAAACTACTTACGCTCAAGCATAGCACAAGAACGTGTTCTCTTCCCGGACTCTGCCGAAAAGAGACCATCACGGTTACACACGCGGTTGATTCATTTTAATTAAGTTAAGTGTCAAGTTCTCTACAACCGGATATTAACAAATTCCCATCTGCCCATAACCGCGGGCACGGCTCTCGAAAGTTTATACCCTACAGGGGTGTCCCAACTTAGCCCATCACAAGCTCTCACGGTCAATGAAGGATATTCCTTCTCCCGGGAAGACCCGATCAGTCACGGAGTCTCGGTTACAAGACATTTCGACAATGGTAAAACAAGACCAGCAAAGCCACCCGATGTGCCGACAATCCCGATAGGAGTCGCATGTATCTCGTTCTCAGGGTAACACCGGATGAGACATCCTACGAGTAAAACCAAACCTCAAGTCTCCCCGAGGTGGCCCCACAGTCTACTCGTTTCAGACCAACACTTAGAGAAGCACTGGCCCGGGGGGTTAAAATAAAGATGACCCTTGGGTTGGCCGACCCAAGGGAAATGTCGGGGATATACCCCGCAGCGTAAACCGGCCAGAAGTATAACCCGGCTGGACTTTGCGTTTCATTGGTAACCCGCCAGAGGATTGTCGACTTACGTGTCTGGCGGTTCACTGGTATGACGATTCACGAGCCTGAAGACTCACTAGTAACCCGCCGGGCGGGACAGACGGATGACAAGGCCCAAGGCCCGGAAGGCCGGTTTATGTTAATGGTGGGCCGGTTTTAAGAGGAAAGGCGTGAGGAATATTTGTCTTACAAGGAGTTAAGACCTGGACTTGTATCTGGTTTGTATTACATGGTAGACTAGTCCTAATCCTAATAGGACTCCACATATAACCCGCCCCTTTCAACATATATAAGGAGGGGCAGGGCTCCCCAAAGGGGGGCAGAAAAAATAATAGCTAAGGCTAGACACAACTAGAGGAGAGCCGGTTTATGCGGTGACTCCCTCATGAGCATAATGAGATCTAGCCACAAACAACATGTAGGGCTATTACCGAATGATGTTTCCCGGGGCCCGAAGCTGTCTAAATCCTTGTCTTGTGTGTTGATCCGCCCTGCGTCTCTCATCCTGATCAACCCCTCTCAAGCTATCACAAAGATATGTTGGCCTCACGACTAATTCCTCACACTAGGACATCTGCCGTGACAATTCCACGACAGTTGGCGCCCACCGTGGGGCTCACGCACGGTGGTGTTGAGTTCTTGGAGGGAGCTCTCCCAGGGATCGAGAAGTTTGCAATTTTTCGGATGACCCGGTTTGGAAGGGTTTGCATCAAGTTCAAGTTCATCAGTCTAGGTTTAAGATCTGTGAGGTTTAGAAGTTCAAGGAAAATTAGGGTTACAACTCGTTCGTCGACATCATCGGGCAATCTGCTGAGACAAAACACCAACAGGAATTTAATCCTCGCGTCACCGTACGATCGGGTGGATGCGATCAACTTTTCTCGGCGGCTATTGTGCGCGGCGTCTATACAATCCATCAAGCTGTCAAATCACCAAGTCACTGAGACTCTCGACTTATGTTGAAATCTGATTGGGCATACTATTTTTTTTGAGGAATTGGGCATACTACTTGGAGCATCTACTCATAGCTGCTGTCGTTACTTCCTTCACTGTATAATGATCCGAGGCCAGATCGATGTTGGGAGCACCGCTTGCAAGAGGCCGAGACCGGCAGGAGTTCCAAACGCATCCAAGGCGTCAGCTGTTCTGCCAAGTTGCCGATTGTTCCTCCCGAAAAGATCAGGCATAGCCACTGCTAGTAGTATTTATGAGTTTGATCGCTGCTACTACTGGTCAACCAAAAGCAAAGTCGGCAGCCCGGAAAAAACGCTCAGTATAAAAAAGTCAAGGAAACAGTCAAGAAAGGAAGAGGCAGACGTGCAGTTTCCGAAGACGCCTACGACCCGAAACCAATCGATACGAGGATAAATCATGGCAGCAAAAGAAAGGCTAGTGGCGCAGGTCAAATCCACCAAGTTGTCACTGCTATTGCTTTTTTAGACGTGAGGGCAAAGGAATAAAGAAACAAGCATCATTGGATGTCACGAGTCCCTAGGTTTAATGGAAAACTATTCTGCATGGAAGCCAAAGAATACTGATACTAGCGCATCAATTGCTAGTAGTAATACCACCAAAGTTGTCAGCCACAGGGGGAGGACACGTTCACTTTGCACACATACAGGCTGCATAGCTAGCACAACCGTGCTTGAAGGGTCTCCACTCGTTCCTCCAAACTGACAGGACACGTGACAGAAGCTTATGCGCAAGGGACGGCCAGGCCGCCAGGGCACATAGCAGTACAGGCTCGTGTGGAGATCCATCAGTACAAATCTTGTGGACTTCTAAAGGCCTCAAGGGAAGAGTCCGCTACAGACTCGCCTGCCCGGCTGGTGCCGCTTCACTCTGCCGACACAGGCGGGTCACCACAACCACAAGCTAACTCCGCCAGCTTGAGCCGCCCCCTGCTCCATTGACTCGCCGTGACTTGCCACGTTTAAGTCGCCGTTGCCTGAGCCACGCCTGCAGCGCGATGACCCGCCAAGGGCGTGTTGAGCCGCCCCTCCCTTTGTGTGCACACACGTGCCGTAAAGACTGCGACTGCGGTGTAATACCAAAAAGAGACTACAAACGCTACTGATGGTTGCATAGAATTACTAGTACTAACTCTTATATGAGTGAGGATTCAGAAGTCATCATCAACCCTGTAGCTGAGTATCATCCGATGAAAATACGAGAGTGCGTGTTAAAGCATCATCGAGCTGCGAGGATGCCGGTGCACCGGCATCATTTATAACCCGCCGCAGTCACCTCAACCTTCTGTGGATTCACATTATGCTATCAACAACAATGATATACAACTTATGCAGGTTTATATCACGGTAAAATATGGAGAATCTCAAGCCAACTCCTCGAATCACCTTGAGACTCGGGGGCTACGATGACATGACTCAGCAAATCTTACCAGTTTCAGCAAATTTAAAAACCCCAGGACGATGGAGGGAAAGATAACCCGGTTCCGGAGGCTACTATTATATTGATGAAAATTTAAAGGCCGTCAGAAAATTTCCGACTTAGGAAGTATATGACAGTCACAAAATCCCGGCTCAGTGAAGAAATTCTGGGTCATCAGGAAAAATTCTGGTTTACAATCCGGTTCAAGGGAAATATGTCTCCCACAAAGCTCTGACACTCTCAATATCCGGTTCAAGAAGAATTTATCTCTTGCAAAAAGTTAAAGGTTGCCGAAGAGGACCTGTTGCCATGACGCGCGGTTCAAACATGGGTTATCCTGCCTTATTGGCTTATCATATTATTGATCACATGGGGGCTTTTGTTTATAAAGCAGAGTTCTGATTACATATTGATCCGGCCATCAAGCCAATATTTTCATAAGAGCACAGCTCTGGTTACTTCGGTAATCCGGCTATCAAGCTAATATTATCATAAGGGGCCAAAGAGAGTCTGTTGCACAGCACAGCTCAAACATGGGTATCCCTTGAGCATAACTCATAATATCACTTGGGGACTATGTTCGAACCATAGTCACACCTCTTGATCGGCGTAAGGCCACCAGGGAAATCACTTGGGGGCTTGGTCGTATTCGAACCATAGCTACACCTCTTGATCGGCGTAAGGCCACCAGGGAAGTTACTTGGGGGATCTTTGCTTCGCAACGAACTAAGAGTCTGCACCCTTGTAATAGGCTATCAAGCCAGGCTTGGAAGCTAGGTGTACGCACCTAAAACCCCGGATTAACCTGCCTTCTTTAAGTAAGTCACTCCGCCCAGGTAAACCTGGTACGACCCGCGAACGTTTGACAGTCAATCTCATAGACCCTGAACTTGTCAAAGTTAAAACATGATTGGTTAAATATTGAGGTCCATCTTAAGAGGCTTTGTGAAATGGTTAATTCAGTGGCCTGGCAGCCCATGAAAAGCCTTGATTTGGAGCCTGGCAGCTCGTAAAAAGCCTCGCATGTTCTTTTTTGAGTTCTATTTGCCAAATTTTTTCGCCTTTGTTGAGATTCATAATATCTTCTGATAAACCGGCGTCCTTGACCCGGCTTGGCTTTCAACTACAAGTTGTCAGAACATGATCAGTTATAATCCAGTGTTCATTAACCTGGTCTGGTTTTGACTAACAAGTCACCAGTGTTATAAGGAAAATCCGGTGTTTATTATATCCCGGCACGATTTATTGTCATAATCCGGCAAATTAAGAAAGGAATTCTCAAATACTCAAGATTGGGGTTACCTTCCTCACTACAAGAATTGGTTAAACCAACAAGGTGATTCAATGTCACAGGTATCATCTATGTCATATTTGATTATCTTCAATTACAGCTTTGGTTATAAACCCTGGTTATTTATATGGTCATTATGACCCGCTCTGCTGTAAACCGCCAAGGATTATTGTGATCTACTTGTGTGCAAGATAAGAATGCATTCGGGTGGCTACCCACCCTGGCTTTCGATGTTAAGTCGCCAGGGCATATGTTATTTACACTTTGTGCAGGATTTGCAGAATTATGATATATAAATTCAAGCTGATCATCCAAATTGATGCTTCAAAAGGGTTATCCACTTTGGATTTTCTCAAAAGCTATCAGCCGCCGGGTTATAAAAATTCCGGCTTACAATAAATGCGCATTAAGTCGCCATCGGCCAAGAGCCGCCGAGTATTTAAACTCCGGGTTTACTTATCAACTGGTAAGATATTCATATCTTTCATAGCCAAAATTGGCTCTATTTTCATGATGATATTGAATGACTGAGGTTTTTAAACCGGATTATATTATTCAAATCTTTAAATAGCCAAACATGGCTATATTTTTATGGTTATCAATAACCAGTATTATGATTGATATTTTTAATGTCTCTTTAAGCGCAATGGCTATTATCTTATAAATAGATATAATTTATTCTACAATTGAAGGAATAGTCCCCAGTCGCTGCAGGCTTACGACCCGGCACTTGGGGGCTACATTATTCAAGTTGAGTAAAGTCATTATTTGCTCACCTTATTGAAGACCCGACTCATCACATTGTAATGAGCCCGCCCTTGGGGGCGACCAATTGCTCCTATCAATGATTCAAGGTAGACAAGTCTTAATCCGTTAATTCAAGGGTCCACTGCTCAGTTGGTAAAACACAAAGCTCTTAAACCTTGTGGACGTGGGTTCAAGCCCCATGGTGGAGTTACATCATATGATGTTATTTTCAATGAAGCATGATTATATTTATAAAGTTCCTGCTCATTATTGCATAATGACCCGGCCCTTGGGGGCTACACTGCTTGAAGTTTTGTGAGCATCAGGCAATTACAAGTCCCAGGTTGCTGCAAGCATGACAACCCGGCACTTGGGGGCTACATAATATGGAGTATTCAGTTTTTACTAAGTGACTGGGATGAACAACATGGATTTCTTCTTAAGTGGCAGTATTTATATTGAAGCAAGTCTTAAAGCCATCACTTTGTTCTGCTCAAGACTTGGGGGCTACAGGTAATATGGATATAAGGGAGAAAAATCTTCAAATTATCAGTTTTGAATAAACCAGATTGACCCGATGTCTGCAACAATCATAATCCGGTGTCATCAATAATCATGAACCAGCGTTGGCAACAATCATGAACCGGCGTTGGCAACAATCATGACCCAGAATTATCAGTTTTTATAACCCGCCAATTTGGGAAATTATAGCTTGGCAAGTGCTACATTTTCAAGCTGGCTGAATATTAGTTGAATATTTGAAGACCAATATTTTTGTCAAGTCAGAGCATTGAAGGCCGACTCAAATGGATTCTTTATTTACAATATTTATTTTTCAAGCAAATTGATTATGAAGCTGGTCTATTGACTCGGATTTTCTAGAAGGAGGAAATGACAAGGACTTAAGGATGATCAGGTGCCGGTTTACAAGAATTGTTACCCAGAGCACAACCTATCAAATTTGTTCTTGTATTTATTTTGCAGCATAAGTTTACCATGGATAAATCCAAGCTAAACTTGGGGGCTAATGTCGGGGATATACTCCGCGGCGTAAACCGGTCGGAACTATAACCCGGCCGGACTTGGCGTTTCATTGGTAACCCGCCAGAGGATTGGCGACTTACGTGTCTGGCGGTTCACTGGTATGACGATTCACGAGCCTGAAGACTGACTAGTAACCCGGCGGGCAGGACAGACGGATGACAAGGCCCAAGGCCCGGAAGGCCGGTTTATGTTAATGGTGGGCCGGTTTTAAGAGGAAAGGCGTGAGGAATATTTGTCTTATAAGGAGTTAAGACCTGGACTTGTATCCGGTTTGTATCAGAAGGTAGACTAGTCCTAATCCTAATAGGACTCTACATGTAACCCGCTCCTTTCAACATATATAAGGAGGGACAGGGCTCCCCAAAGGGGGACAGAAAAAATAATAGCTAAGGCTAGACACAACTAGAGGAGAGCCGGTTTATGCGGCGACTCCCTCATGAGCATAATGAGATCTAGCCACAAACCGCATGTAGGGCTATTACCGGATGATGTTTCCCGGGGCCCGAAGCTGTCTAAATCCTTGTCTTGTGCATTGATCCGCCCTGCGTCTCTCATCCCGATCAACCACTCTCAAGCTATCACAAAGATGTGTTGGCCTCATGACTAAGTCCTCACACTAGGACATCTGCCGTGACAATTCCACGATAGGAAATGTATAGGTTGTTAGGCAAATGTAAAACCAAGGTTGGGCCTTGCCGGAGGAGTTTTATTCAAAGTGAACTGTCAAGGGGTTCCCATAATACCCAACCGCGTAAGGAACGCAAAAATCAAGGAACATAACACCGGTATGACGGAAACTAGGGCGGCAAGAGTGGAACAAAACACCGGGCATAAGGCCCAGCCTTCCACCCTTTACCAAGTATATAGATGCATTAATTAAATAAGAGATATTGTTATATCCCAACATATCCATGTTCCAACATGGAACAAACTTCAGCTTCACCTGCAACTAGCAACGCTATAAGAGGGGTTGAGAAAAAGTGGTAACATAGCCAAACAACGGTTTGCTAGGAAGGTGGGTTAGAGGCTTGACATGGCAATATGGGAGGCATGATATAACAAGTGGTAGGTAGCGCGACACAGCGATAGAGCAAACAACTAGCAAGCAAAGATAGAAATTATTTCGAGGGTATGGTCATCTTGCCTGAGATTCCGCAGGAAGAAGAACGGGTCCATGAAGAAGACAAATGGACGAAGTCGAACGGGTCCTCACAACTCTGGAATGAAACCGAAGCTAACGATAGAAGCAACCCGGAAAGAAGCAAGCAACATCGTAAACAACCATCACATAAACATGGCATGATGCACAACCAAGTATGATGCATGTCCGGTTTAATGAGGCATGGCATGGCAAAGCGCACAAACAATACTACAAATTAGGTGGAGCTCAATATGCAATGAGTTGCATATTGATGAAACACCACATGACTTATTTAGTTCTCTCTCGGTTATGTATTCATCAATATTAAATGTTGTTAAACAAGGCAAAGGTGAAGCATAAGAAAACTACCTATCTAGGCAAGTTTAAATGAGGCTGGAACAACAAACAACAATTCGGGAAAATCTTCATATGCAAAATATGGATTTGGTACTGTTCTGCACTAAACATTATTCTAGAGTTGTTAAACATGCAAGAAGAGTGCACCATGTTAAACTAGGCATTTTTCCACCCCATTTACATATAAAGTTTATTAAATTTGGAGCTACGGTTATTTAGTTATGAATTAAATCATTTTAACATGGCATTTATGAAAATTAATGCAAACAATATTTTAAACATTTTTATCATGGATGAAAGTTGCATATTGTTAAAGAACATGAAAATCTAAGCAAGATGCATATATGACATGTTTCATTTGGGTGCATGATATTTAGATATGAGCATTGCAAATCAGTGGCAAAACTGCAATTATGCATTGCACTGGAAAATAACGAAATCCATAGGCAGAGGATAAAAATGCATGGGCCAGAAGTGGAATCAGGCCATGCGTGTGTGCAGGAGAAAAGAGAAAAAAACAGGGTGCCTAGGACTCGAACCGACAACCTCTCCATTGAAAATGGATATTGCTAGCCACCGCGCTAGACTGGTGTTTGTGTTAGAAAGAGGGATCGACTGCTCTTGTGTGCCTGCGAAAAGAGCAGCAGTTCAAAAACAAAACAAAGAAAAAGGGTACCACCTTGGGTTCAAACCCCAGATCGCCTGGATATGCCCGAGGTGCGCTAACCACTTCGCTGCTGCTATACTGGTGCACAAAGAGGGTTCGGACTTACATGAACTGAAGAAGGTCGGGGTTTTCTTCTAAATGGCGGACGACTGATTCTCGTCGGCAATAGGAACAAGTAGTGGTGACAACTGCGGCTACCAAGCACCAGCGGGGGGTGCAGAAAAGGCTTGCGGTGGCCGTGGTGGGATGTGCGCATGATGTGTGTGCTATGCAGGAAGGGCACATGGGTGTGAGGAGCTCGAGCACCTCATCCATGGCGTACAGGATGCAGTCGGCAGATGCAATCGGGGCAAGGCGAGGCCATTGCACGGGCGTGCGAGGGAACTAGCAAGGACGCGAGCATAGAGGTTGTGTGTGGGATCAGCAAGCAGAAGCAGCGGCACAAACATGAACTCGAACTCACGCCATGGCACTCATGGCAACCGTGAGTTCCTGATAGTCTGGACAATGTCTACAGCAATGAAACGCACGGGAGAGGAAGGCTAAGAGGAGCGGATCGTCACCGTGGGGTGATGCTGGAGTCATACAGGGTCGCGGGTGACCGGAGACAGCGGGAGGACACGATGATCGACGGAGGTGCTCGGGTCCATGAAGAAGAGGAAGTAGAGGAAGAAGGGGAAGTCATGGACGGAGTCCTTGGGCTCAGCTGTGCGCGCGAATGACATCAGGGCGGCCACCTCTTGCACCTAGACGAAGAAGAGGGGACTCAGGGGCTCTCCTATGCCGGCGACGAGCTCGTGGCCGCGCCGGCCATGGCTCCTGGAGGTGGGGGAAGCAGGTGCGTGGGGAGTGGCCAACCTCCTGGCGGCGGAGGAGGAGGGAATATAGAGGATGGGGGAACCCTAGGGTGGAGGCTCCGGGGTCTAAAAGGAAGGGTGCGGGCGTCGTGGCTTGCCACCGAGGCCATGTGCGGGCGCCCCTGTAGGTTTTACCATGAGAGAGAGTGAGTGAGGGAGGTGGAAGAAAAAGGTGAGGGGGAGAGGATGACAGGTGGGGCCGGCGGGGTGCACAATTGGCGCTGGGAGGATTTTTACCAAGGGAGGCGATGGTGGGCTGCGGCGCTGGGCGGGAGCTGGGCCTCGGCTGCGCTCCAGGTAAGCCATTCTCTTCTCTTTAAATTTCTATTTATTCAAATAAACAAAATAAACATAATTTAAGAGAAAGGCCAGGGGTTATGGGAAGGAATACGAGAGATATAAACATATGTATGAACTCCTAGTTTTATGCACTATTTGAATAAATTGCTCTGGCAATGTTTAGAGGTAGAAAAAATAATCCAAGTTTGAATTAAATTCAAACTTGACGCATTTTTGAACCCAACCAAAACATCTTCAAATGAGCTAAAAATTGGCAGAGAGGGTTTAGGCATGGTGAACTAGCATCAGGAAAAGAATAAACATTTATGGAGGAGGGGAAAAGGTCACTTGCCAAAATGAAAGAAAGAAGAAGGAAGGAGGAGGTGATGATGCATGATCATACATGGAGCATCCAACAATGTAACATGCATGAATATGACAAATTGACAATGCACATGATGATTATGAGAATGCAAAATGACAAGAGGCACAAATGCAACATAACAATGATGGGAATGGCAATGCAATATAACCAAATGATGAACATGATGCAAGAAGCAAAATATGACAATGGCACTCTTCTGATCATGGCAACAAACAGTTCAAACACACAACGACAACGAGATAAAAGGAAGGCATCTGGAGCGTCGGTCTCGGTGCGTTACAATAAAAATGCATGGTCTGTTAGTTTTCTTGAAGAATTTGTTTGTGAGGACAGAACATGATTACATAACATTAATGACATGGTAGTTTCCTATGAAGAATCGATTGCGAGATAACATAAGTATAACCATCCATGGCACTTCTATATTTTCGAACCCAGTATACATTTCTATGTATTTTCCTCTTAGTTCCATTAGGGACATATCAATGTTGTTTCTTGCATTATCATACTCATACTCTGCACAATGTTGATCTTATTAACAATGCATATCATTTTTTATATGATGCAGTGTCCCTACAGTTGCTGCCCTTTGTAATCACACCACCTTTGCCAAAACAGCGAAGCAAAATTGGTTCCTCGCTCGATCAGACGACGGGAAAAGACTGATGATCATTTGCACACATGAGCCAAAAAAGTTATATTGCAAAAACCCCCACTATGTACAAGCACCGTGAAATGCGTGAGTATCCGGACAGTGGTTGTTACGTCTATGAGCAGGATACTAGCTTGTTGGGGCCTTCGGGGTTTTTGAGATGGAGGCAGGTAAATAGCCTTGGTTCACATTCTCTGTTTCTCGGACTCAAATATCCGATTAACCAGGAGATCACCGTTGGCAAGGACCTTGATGGCAGAGAGGCTCTGTTTGCTATGGAAAACTGTGTCTACATGGCGAGCCCTAGGACTTCGGGAGCAAACTCCCCTGATTGTCAACGACACAGCCTGCAGCCAAAAGAAGGTGAGAATTACAATTGCATCTGGATTAACTTTGATCCTTGGATGTCTCAAGTACGACAGGTAGCGATGTGGTTCAAGGCTTCAGGTTGATAGGTTATTGGGCCGTTGCGTCAAAAGGGTGGAGTACTGGTGTCTCTGGATCATTGGTTGCCGATGCGGGGCTGCAAATTATGATGGTGTTGGATCATCCCTCTTCGAATGACTTGTTGTCTTTGTTTCTTATTCTGGATGGGTAGTTCTCTCTTTTGTTATGCATATTCCTTGTCATTTGGTCATCCTTGTCTATGTCACTCTTACTATGTAATAGTTGCCTCTATTTATAATGTCATTCTCGTCTGGATCACGAGAGTCTGAGCGCTGCAGATGGGTGCGTTTTGGTGGTGTAGCAAGCCTTCTTATGAACTATAATGTCTTGCTATTTATGTCAGTAGTAGTCACTAGTCAGTGTTCGAATGTTGTATATATCGTTGTTTCAAACTGTTTATTGTCTCAAACTGCTGGTTGGCTAAATGAGGGCATCACCATTCTCTAGTGTTTAGAGTATATCTCCTTTTGTCAAGTTATAATTTGAGCTCAGTGTCTTTTCGATCATGTACACTTGTTTGGGCAAGTGAGGTGTCATTGAATATGGGCCGAGTAGTAACGCAATGCCAAACAGATCAATTATGACTCTCAGGCCGGGCTCTCAAAACATCCTCAAAAAAGGCCGGGCTCTCAAAAAAAAGAAAGAATATGGACTCTTAGGCTGACATGTGCCGCCGCCGGTGTTTTCGTGCACTTGCGCGCCGAGAGCATATTGGCGCGTGTTCGAAATTCATGCTATCTTTTCATCCCCAATCTCCTGCCCCTCCCCTACATTTGGAATCTCGATTCCTACTCCAGTTCCCCCAAATCCCCCTCCTGTACTCCCTCTACTCAAGCAAACTATCATGTCGCTGGTCAACACGGATCTCTGAGCCGGAGATCCTGAGGTCCGTCCTGCCTTCGGGCGTTGCGTGCTGTCGCACAACAGTGGCATGGCAGCGCTTGACGACCAGTTTGCCGGCAAAGTGCTGATGGTAACCATCAACGGCGACCGGCCTCCTGTCTCGTCAGACGGCCTTGACAAAGCTCTTGGCATTGCGCACGGCATCCAAATAAGTGACTTGCTCGTCGAAGTTTGTCCGTGTTGGGGATGTAACTATTGGGTTAACCCGCCCAGGAGGGGATGGGTTAAGCCATGGCGGTCTATCAAGACAAAGCCCATAAAGGCGCTGAAGATGGCGGTTCACTATGAAGACTCGTTAAAAGGCCCAAGGCCCAAAGGTGACTTAAAGCCCATAAGCGTAAACCGCCATCTATGTATGACTTGTATTGTAAGGCATGTGTATTTGATCACCGAGCCGGACACGTTATATGAACTAGTCGGGACTCTATAAAGCCGGTGGGCGTCAACCTGTGTATATAAAGGGACGACCCAGCAGCGGTTTAGGGCAAGAGACAATAGATCGAAAGCTATGTCAAGCATATTCGCTCCCTGGTAATCGAGACATAAGCAATACCACCTCAACTGGAGTAGGCCTTTATCTTCACCCCAAGGGGCCGAACCAGTATAAACTCATGTGTCCTTTTTACCGTTTAACCCCTTTAAGCTAACCTAGTGCGATGGCTCCACGACTAAGTCCTCACACTAGTACATCTATCGTGACAATTCCATGATAGTTGGCGCCCACCGTGGAGCTAGCACACGGTGGTTTCGAGTTCTTACAGGGCAACTTTGAAGGGATCAAAGGGTATGATGTGGGCCGGATGACCAAGAGTCATCGCGGCAAGCTTTACATCGATGATGCAGGCTGGGCCCCCGAGGCCAGCTCAATCGAGTACGGGTACCAGGTCCCCTTTGGCGGAATTCATGTCTTCATCGGCAAAATCAGCAAGCCGGGCCCTGAGCTGGACACCTGCACCGACATCATCGAGATGGCTCAGCGTGCAAGACCCGCCCGAGTTCAGCCCATCGTGAAATGTGCCTTTGTGGGATTCATCCATGGAGCAGAATTTGAGGAAGGATCCATGTCTGGGGGTGAGATGGAGATCTACTCTGATGGTGAGTCGTCCATGGGCGAGACTGCTTAGTTGTATCAACTGCAGGACGACAGGCTTGGGGGCTGTTCCGATGGCGACAGTATTCCGAACTCTTATGAGCCGCCGAACCGGGTCGCGATTTTCATAGCCGGTACACAGCCAGTACAGAATTCTTCAACTGTGGCAACAATGGTTTCCAGGTCAGCAGTGGCGATGGCAGCCGGGGCAGGAGGCCCCGTGCGCCCGCCAGCTCAGGTCCTGTCCGATTTACTGGACACTTTGACAACATTGTTGACAACAGAGGTTAACCCGGCAAATCAAGCTCAGCATAACGCGGAAGTTGCGAAGCTGCGAGATGAGATAGCTCAAGCCAAGGAGGATCTGGCAGCGGAGGACGCGAGGATGACTACGGAAAGAACCACCTTGGAGGCTTGGGCACAAAGAATCCAGGCCGATTCCTTCTGGCTCTCATTGGATCAGAACGCGTCAAATGAAGTTTTGAGGAAAAGGCACCGAAGTTGTCTGCCTCCGGTTTACGAGGCAAGAAATCTCTTCACACCTGGTGCAGGGACCAGTGACCTACCAGGGGTAAACCGGACAGTAACTGTGACGGGGACTAGAGCGCCGGCTCAACCGCGCACGACAGGTTTACCTCGTCAGAATAATATGCCACAACATGTTCTGACAGCACCGGGTCATTACTCTAACCCTTTGGATAACACGATTGCTACGGCGGCACGATTGGCCGCTCTCCCAGTTGAAGGCGAGTCTCCAGCTGCGATTGAAACACGGAGGGCTAGAGAGCTTCTTCAGACAGCATTGGTGCAGCAGGAAGCTTATTCTATAGTCGTGAGAGGGTCCATTCAACCCCTCGCCCAAGCCGGAGTTATAGCAGACACGTGGACTCCCCGGCGGTGTCAAGCAGTGAGTAGCGTCATAACCCGCCCCGTGAACATGACCCGCCCCATAATACTCATGCCCTGATGGATCATAATAGAGTAGGTCACGAGGCTAAGCCAGCGGCTCAGAACGCGACTCGTCAACCGTCTCCGGTTTATCTGATAACTTCGGTCGAGTTAGGCGTGACTTTGAGACCCTTGGGAGTACCATGCTTAGTACCGGCTCTACATAATGTACGTCTTCCCAAGGATTTCAAGGTCCTCGTAAAGTGCCCAACTACACAACTGACTTACGCCCTGAAACGTGGGTTGAAATTTATGAGATGGCGATGGAGTTGTTGGACGTCGATGATGCTGCACGTGCTAAGTATTTCACCATGATGTTGGAAGGAACGGCTCGTACCTGGTTAAAGGGGCTACCAGATGACGATGATATATACCTAGGGTAGGGCAATAGACCTGATCTAAACACCCCTCCCAAGGACACTGCCCTACAGTCAAAGACAATCAAAGGACAACAAGTTCTACCGACTGAGATAACCTGAGTGCATGCCCACTCGACTAACAACTCCACTCGGATATCCCAATTCCATTCGACCAGTACGTCATCACTCGACCATACAAGAGACCACTCAGAGTGTAGAAGATCTAACGTCATTCAAGATGACAACGGTCAGGCGTTCACTCCGTAGTATTAATGATCAGTTATAAGACTTTATTGCTGGCGTTACCAGTAACGCCTCATCTTTATGTACATTGAACTCTTTGTAACGTGGGCTGGCTGGGGTCCTGGCGTACTCTATATAAGCCACCCCCCTCCACTGAGACGAGGGTTCGCACCCCCTGTAACTTCACGCATAATCCAATCAACCGAGCCTCCGGGCACCGAGACGTAGGGCTGTTACTTCCTCCGCGAAGGGCCTGAACTCGTACGTCTTGCCTGCACAATCTCACCGTAGCTAGGATCTCGCCTCTACATTCTTACCCCCCGGCAATCACTGGCGACTTGGGATTTGGTCGGTCATCCTAAAACCTTGGGAGGCCTGGGCGTTCTAGATTTGAGAATTCAGAATGATGCCTTGTTGATCAAGCACCTTTTCAAGTTCTTTAATAAGCGGGACGTGCCATGGGTATCACTTATTTGGGACACATATTATGCCGCAGCGCCTCCCCAAGTCACTCAAAGCTGCGGTTCTTTCTGGTGGAGGGATGTATTGAAGCTATATGATAGGTTTTGCAAGTTGGCGGTACCACACGTACGTGCGGGAGACACAGTGATTTTCTGGCTGGACCGTTGGCAACTTGGCAATAATACGGTTATCATGCAACATCAGTTTCTGAGGCTTCACTCCTTTGTGATTGATAACACTCTCACCATTAAGGATATGATGGAACTATCGGACCCAACCGACAACCTTCATCTGCCACTGTCTGTTGAGGCCTTCGAGGAATTTAATCAGCTTCAGGCGTTGCTGCCTTTGGTCAACCTTCAGGAAGGGGAAAAGGATGTCTGGAAATGGCCTTCCAAGTCTGGTGAGTACCAGTCAAGGATTTATTACATGTCATGCTTTTCGGACATTGTGGTTGATCCCATATTCAGGTGGATCTGGAAATGTTCTTGCACCCTTAAGTTTAAGGTGTTTGGCTGGCTTCTTTTGATGGATCGCCTGAACACTAGGGACATGATGCAGCGGCGGCATTGGATTATCCAGGATGATACTTTTGTTCTGTGTCACTCTGCATCTCACGAGGACAGAGCGCATCTTTTCTTCACATGTAACTTTAGTCAATGTGTTTGGAATTACCTGGGTATTTCATGGATTACTCACCCTAACCAGACTACTCATGAGATGGCTTCTACTGCTAAGAGGGATTTTGGCTTCCCTTTCTTCTCAGAGGTAGTCTTCACTGCTACTTGGAATATTTGGACACAAAGAGATGGGAAGATTTTCAGAAATGGGTTACCTTCTTTTAGATCCTGGAGGAGAAATTTTCTTCATGACATCTCTCTTTTAGCTCATCGAATCAAATGTAAATATAGGAATAGCCTAATTTCTTGGATAGCTGCCTTACCTTAAACACTCTTTGTAAGTATTCCCCCCTCTCTTTCCTTGCCTTTAACTTGTAACTTGTATATCTTTGGTTCTTTGGTTTAATAAAAGACTGTGAGGCTGTTGCCTTGCAGTATATAGTCAAACAGAAAAACATTCTTACCCCCCTATTCCAGTGTCAGACTTACAACCACGACAGTTGGCTCCCACCGTGGGGCAGGTGTCCTAGCAATTTTCCGGTGAGGTTGCGATTTCTCCGAGTCCTTTGATCATGGTTTCTGGGGGAGGTTTGGCTGAGGGCCACGAGATCCGTCTCAGCGCACTTGTTTTCATTGCCGACAACTCCGCTTGGCTTTAGGAAGCTCCCCTCGACGTCGAGGCACTCCCCGTCCGTGGGGCGACACACTTTCATGCGTGTGTTCGCGGCGTCCTTCTGCGGCAGCCGTCGACCCAGTATCGGTCGACTCCCGCAGTGTCTTCGCTCCCCGCTGTTCGCCATCACAAGCGGTCCGGTCGGTCTCGGCTTCAGCGGTTGGTGAAACATGCGGTGGCACGTCAGTCGGCCACCCCTCAAGTCGCGGCAATCGAGCCCGACGAATCTCTCTACGGCCTGTTCGACTGGCTCCGTCGAGACCTTGTCCGAGTGCGATAGCAGCGACCCCGCGGCGGAGGTCCTGATGGTCGACACGCCATGCAGCCCGCCTGGCATGCGTCGCAACGGCGGCGGCGATCCGTCGCGCGTTCACGAGGAGTACCACCCCGAAACCCTCTCTTCTCAGCTGAGGGAAGAACTTCACTACCGTAATATGGAGGCGCTCCGCACACCTGTTGTTGGAGAGACCTCTGAAGCTCGGGCCATGGAGGCGGCGTGTTTGGCCACTCTGGCTGAGCGCACTCGACTGGAGAACCTTCAGCATGCACTTGACGATCCCGCTCGGCGGCAGATCCCCGAATCCAGTCGACGGCAGTGGCAGTTGTTCCCGCCTGAACCACAGGTATACCGCTCTCCGATTCAAAACCTTACGGCCGTGGCCCACATAGCAGAATCCATTCATCCATCCCAGTCGGAAGCTGGTAGAGGTTTGATGCAGATCAGAGCGTTGCTCCGAGCAGCAGGAGAGTAGAACACTGCAGTGTCTCAGTCGCGTAACAGAATTCTTAGCAGATCTGTAGTAGATGACACCATTCAGTCGGCTCACAACCCAAGATCGTCTCCGCGGTGTGTAGGACGAGGGCATCGCCAAGGGCAGTACTTGGGTCGGAACCATGAGCAGCACGATCATCGGCTCGACCGTGATGACCGCCGTCGAGTGCCTACGCCCCCTCCTAGGGGCAAATCATATGTACCCCGGCATTATGATGATAGGTGCCCGTACAGAGAAGAGCGGAGGAGGCCAGTCAACCCAAGAGAACCAGGGTTTGATGCAAGGTAAATTTTGGTGCAAGGTTTGGTGGACAGGAATCGAGCGCATAGAGAAGGGCAAGACAGAGATCGCCCGACTGGAAGCAGAGTGCATGTTTCTGGTGCCGAGTGTTTTAGCAGAGCCATCAGGGCTGCAGAGGTCCCTCCCAACTTCAGGTTGGCGACTGGGGTTAGTAAGTTCATTAGTGAATCGAAGCCTGACACCTGGCTTGAGGACTACCGAGTGGCTGTGCAGATCAGTGGAGGGAATGATGAAGTGACCATGAAGCACCTTCCCCTGATGCTTGAGGGGTCAGCTAGAGCTTGGTTGAATCAGTTGGCTCCGGGAAGTATATTCAGCTGGGAAGAGTTGGCCTGAGTGTTCGTCAGAATGTTTGAGGGCACGTGCAAATGACCAGCAGGATTGACATAATTGCAACATTGCGTGCAAAAACCGAATGAAACTTTGAGAGATTACATCCAGAGGTGGACCACTTTGCATCACATTGTGGAGAATGTGTCTCAGCATCAAGCAGTCTGCGCCTTCAAGGAGGGTGTTCGGTATCGGGAGCTCAACCTGAAATTTTGTCGGACAGGAGACATGTCTCTGACCCGAATGATGGAGATAGCCACTCGGTACGCAAACAACGAAGAAGAAGAAGACCGACTTCGCAGCGGCAAGAGCAAACTAGTCGGCCAGGACACTGGAGGAGGTAATTCCAATCGGAAGCAAAAGCGCAAAGCAGAACCTGCGGGTCCTGGAGAGGTTGCAGTCGCAACCCATGGAAAATCTAAAGGAAAACCTAAAGGGCCCTGGACCCCCAAGAAAGCGAAAGATTCAGCCGGGAATGACGTGTTGGATTTGCCGTGTCACATTCACATCAAGAAGGATGAAGAGGGTAATCTTATCTATCCCAAACATACCACTCGATAGTGTCGAGTCCTATACAGTAGTTCCGGGAAAAGCAACCTAGTGAGAAAGAGAAGAAATCTGATAAGGATGAGGGCAAAGAAGAGGATGATGAAGGATTTCCGAACGTCAATTCCACTTTGGTGATTTTTGCTAACATCGAAAGCAAAAGTCGACTAAAAGTCATCAACGGGGAAGTAAACATGGTTGCTCCGGCAACGACGACGTATCTGAAATGGTCAAAGACTCCTATCACATTCGACCAGTAAGACCACCCGCCGCATGTTGCCACCCCTGGGAGGCAAGCATTGGTGGTCGACCCGGTCGTTGGAGGCACCCGATTGACCAAACTCTTGATGGATGGTGGCAGTGGATTGAACATTTTGTATGTGTAGGATCGAAAGTATGTCTAGAGGGGGGGGATTAGACTACTTGACCAAATAAAAACTTAACCTTTTCCCAATTTTAGTACTTGGCAGATTTTAGCTATTGTAGGACAAGTCAAGCAATCATCACACCATTCAAGCAAGCATGCAAAGAGTATATTGGGAGCGGAAAGTAAAGCATGCAACTTGCAAGAATGTAAAGGGAAGGGTTTGGAGAATTCAAACGCAATTGGAGACACGGATGTTTTTCCCGTGGTTCGGATAGGTGGTGCTATCCTACATCCACGTTGATGGAGACTTCAACCCACGAAGGGTAACGGTTGCGCGAGTCCACGGAGGGCTCCACCCACAAAGGGTAACGGTTGCGTGAGTCCACAGAGGGCTCCACCCACGAAGGGTCCATGAAGAAGCAACCACCCACAAAGGGTCCACGAAGAAGCAACCTTGTCTATCCCACCATGGCCATCGCCCACGAAGGACTTGCCTCACTAGCGGTAGATCTTCACGAAGTAGGTGATCTCCTTGCCCTTACAAACTCCTTGGTTCAACTCCACAATCTTGTCGGAGGCTCCCAAGTGACACCTAGCCAATCTAGGAGACACCACTCTCCAAGAAGTAACAAATGGTGTGTAGGTAATGAACTCCTTGCTCTTGTGCTTCAAATGATAGTCTCCCCAACACTCAACTCTCTCTCATATGATTTGGATTTTTTGGAAAGAAGATTTGAGTGGAAAGCAACTTGGGAAGGCTAGAGATCAAGATTCATATGATAGGAATGGAATATCTTGGTCTCAACACATGAGTAGGTGGTTCTTTCTCAGAACATATGAGTTGGAATTGTGTATGTGTTCTGATGGCTCTCTCCACGAATGAAGAGGAGGTGGAGGGGTATATATAGCCTCCACACAAAATCCAACCGTTACACACAGTTTTCCAATCTCGGTGGGACCGAATCAACAAACTCGGTCGGACCGAAAAGGTAAACCTAGTGACCGTTAGAGATTTTCGGTGGGACTGACATGCAACTCGGTGGGACCGATATGGTTAGGGTTTGGGCATAACGTAATCTCGGTGAGACCGATTACACAAACTCGGTGAGACCAAATTTGGTAATTTTCTAACCAAAGAGTTGGTCAGGCAAACTCGGTGGGACCGATTTGCTCTTTCGGTGAGACCAAAAAGTTACAAAAAGGAAACACTGAATTTACATTGCAATCTCGGTGGGATCGATTCGCTCTTTCGGTGAGACCGAAAAGTTACGAAAGGGAAACAGAGAGTTTGCAATCCCATCTCGGTGAGACCGAGATCCCTATCGGTAGAACCGAATTGCTAGGGTTTGGCAGTGGCTTATGACAAGTGAAACTCGGTGGCGCCGGATAGAAAGAATCGGTATGACCGAGTTTGGCTTAGGGTTTAGGTCATATGTGGATATGGGAAAGTAGTTGAGGGTTTTGGAGCATATCACTAAGCACATGAAGCAAGAGGCTCATTAAGCAACACCTCATCCCTCCTTGATAGTATTGGCTTTTCCTAAAGACTCAATGTGATCTTGGATCACTAAAATATAAAATGAAGAGTCTTGAGCTTTTGAGCTTGAGCCAATCTTTTGTCCTTAGCATTTTGAGGGTTCCACTTTCACCATCCATGCCATGCCAATCATTGAGCTTTCCTAAAATAATCATCTTGGAATAGCATTAGCTCAATGAGGTATATGTTGTTATGAATTACCAAAACCACCTAGGGATAGTTGCACTTTCAATCTTCCCCTTTTTGGTAATTGATGACAACATATAGATCAAAGCTTCGACAAATGATAATAAGCATGAAATATATCGTCGCTTTGAGAAGTATGTGACAAGTAAGAGCTCCCCCTAAATTTGTGCATATTTAAAATTTGCTTTGGACTGCGAATGCACAAGGAGTTAGAGTCATGGGTTACTCTTCCATGTCATATACATCTTGGTGGAGCGCTTAAAATGATAAGAATGAAATACATGCACTCATCACCAAAATAGTGAATGATCACATAAGATAGATAAGATAATAGCATTAAGCAAACATTAAGGGTAGTTTATGATCAAACACATGATCATCAATGTCTCACAAGCAATGACATAGTATCTCAAGCACTCAAAAGCAAACAACGTTCGAAAAACCACCAAATAAAGCAAGAGAGAAAAATTAACACTCTCTCTCTCTCGAAGCCTATGATCTATACATTTTTCTCCCCCTTTGGCAACAAGTTCCTAGAAAATGCATAGTGCTAGATCAACGCTCAGGCTAGATCTTCAGGTGGTGGTGGAGTCCGGATCACTCCAAGGACGAAGGCTTTTGTAGACGCTGAAGTAGACGCTGGAGCAGGTTGGGCTGGTGCTACGGCTGGAGCTGAGGCAGTTGCTCTTGTGTCAGGAACTGGCACTGCAGACGACCTCAGACCTCGTGGCACTCTGGCAAAGGCATCAGTGGTTGTCTTCCCTTTCCTCTCCTGCATATCATCTTGGAGCTGCTCCACTGTAGTCTGAATGTCTGTCACCTTGACATCCAAGTCATAGAACTTTTGTTCCATGATTCTCTCTAGGCTTGCCTGGTTCTGAGTTAGGGTGGCTAGTCCTTTCTCAATCCGCAGGGTGGATGCAATTAGGTAACCAAGCTGCTCTTGTTTGGTTTCAGCAAATATTCAGATGCCTCCTCTTGAGTTGGCATCTTGGCAGCTTTCTCCTTCCTAGCCTTCTCCTTCTTTGCTTGTGCTTGGGAAGATGATGGCTCATTCTCAGTCATAACAACTTGATTGTCCTCAAAATCTGGATGGATGGGCAGGTGTTCCTTGTCCAATAAGTATATGCTCGTGCCCATCTTAGAGTTGATGAGCTCCTGAATCTGAGGGGCATATCCACAGCTCCTCTTCTGATCTGCTGCAATCCTCTTGATTGTCTCTACCATGAGGCTCATCACCTTGAACTTCTGTGGCACATCAAAGATATGTAGCAAGTTGATTGCATGGCCTCTGATCATCTTGTGATCACCTGACTTGGGCAAGAGAGTGTGCCTCAAAATCCAATTAATAGTTGGCAGCCCTGACAGAAGATAATGCACTGAGCCAAATTTGAAAGTGTCAAGTGCTTCATTTGGAATCTCCTTGTACATGTTTGACATTGAGTTATGATCCATCTTCTTCTTGGCATAGATATCCAAGTCATCCTCATGCTCCTCTGGGGCATTTATGAGCTGTGCCCACTCAGCAACAGTAGATTGGTACCTCGTACCTTCAGACATCCATGTGATCCTACCATCTGGATAGAAGTGTGCTGTGGAGTAGAATTGCATGATAAGCTCCTCGTTCCACTTTGTGAGCTTCTGCCCAACAAAGTCTGCAACTCCACAAGCACTAAAGCTGTCATACACTCCACGGTAGTACTCTTCGTTGTCCTTGATGTATTGCCAATCGACCCATCTCATGTCACAGACTATTGGCTTCTTGTCTAGCATCACTGTCTCATAAAAATCTTGCTGCTCCTTGGTGTGAAACCTGTAGTCAACAGCAGTCCTCCTCCTTGAAGCATACGGATCTGCTTCTCTCCACTTCCTCAGCCCTGAGTCTCTTCTGAGCTTCATATCCTCAGCCACAGGATGAGCATCGTTGTGGTCTGGGATCTTGGGCTTGAGC
The DNA here is from genome assembly GCF_056163025.1 of Triticum urartu. Lineage (NCBI taxonomy): Eukaryota > Viridiplantae > Streptophyta > Magnoliopsida > Poales > Poaceae > Triticum > Triticum urartu. The sequence continues at coordinate 420,596,571 of NC_141877.1, read as the reverse complement.
TTTCTCAGAACGTGCTCTTCATCATCTTCTTCAGCAGCTTCAGGCACTGGGGCCTTGTTCTTCTTAGTTGCAGGTATGCTCCTTGTATTTCTCTTTGGTGCAGACTTGGGCTTGGAGGCAACTTTGGGTGCTTCTTTGGGCTTAGATGTGGCAGCCCCTGATCTTATAGCATCACCCATAAGCTTAGGTGCCTTAGGTGCTGGTGCAGCAACCTCTTCTTCTTCCTCTTCTTCCATGATGGAAGCCTTTCCAAGCACTCTGGCTACGGTCTTCTTGACCCTTTCCTTCCTTTTCTTGCCTTCAGCAGCAACTGGCTCTTTGGGTGTGGGCTTCTCAGTTGAAGCTCTGGCCTTTGACATAGGCTGCCTGCCTGCTGGCCTTTTGACTTTCAAGCCTGGATTTGTGCCCTGTGCTGGCTCAACTCTCTTGGAAGTTGCTTCCTCTTCTGCCACATAGTCTTCATCCTCAGAATCTGAAGTTCTCTTCTTCCTCTGTCTGGTGGCAGCTTTTGGCAGATTGCTAGGAGTACTCCTGCTGCCATCATCTGAAGAACTTGAGGGACTAGTGCCCTCACTCATGTGCACTTGCTATTCTGACACATCCTGGCTGTCACTCTGATATGACATGATGAACAAGCTGTCTGCTGACCCTGTGAATAGTTTATAGATGAGGTAGAATATATGAGCATCACAAAATGCAGAGATTTTTGCAAAAAAATGATCCAAAAACTTAGTTTTAGTTTCCCACTGAAATCATCTCGGATCTACCGATTTTTAAACTCGGTGATACCGAAGCAGTTTTGGCACCTAAACTAGTGAACTGCTATGGAGATCAAAAGCAAATGGAGACCAAAGCTCTGATACCACTTGTAGGATCGAAAGTACGTCTAGAGGGGGGGTGATTAGACTACTTGACCAAATAAAAACTTAACCTTTTCCCAATTTTAGTACTTGGCAGATTTTAGCTATTGTAGGACAAGTCCAGCAATCATCACACCATTCAAGCAAGCATGCAAAGAGTATATTGGCAGCGGAAAGTAAAGCATGCAACTTGCAAGAATGTAAAGGGAAGGGTTTGGAGAATTCAAACGCAATTGGAGACACGGATGTTTTTCCCGTGGTTCGGATAGGTGGTGCTATCCTACATCCACGTTGATGGAGACTTCAACCCACGAAGGGTAACGGTTGCGCGAGTCCACGGAGGGCTCCACCCACAAAGGGTAACGGTTGCGTGAGTCCACGGAGGGCTCCACCCACGAAGGGTCCACGAAGAAGCAACCACCCACAAAGGGTCCACGAAGAAGCAACCTTGTCTATCCCACCATGGCCATCGCCCACGAAGGACTTGCCTCACTAGCGGTAGATCTTCACGAAGTAGGTGATCTCCTTGCCCTTACAAACTCCTTGGTTCAACTCCACAATCTTGTCGGAGGCTCCCAAGTGACACCTAGCCAATCTAGGAGACACCACTCTCCAAGAAGTAACAAATGGTGTGTAGGTAATGAACTCCTTGCTCTTGTGCTTCAAATGATAGTCTCCCCAACACTCAACTCTCTCTCATAGGATTTGGATTTTGTGGAAAGAAGATTTGAGTGGAAAGCAACTAGGGAAGGCTAGAGATCAAGATTCATATGATAGGAATGGAATATCTTGGTCTCAACACATGAGTAGGTGGTTCTTTCTCAGAACATATGAGTTGGAATTGTGTATGTGTTCTGATGGCTCTCTCCACGAATGAAGAGGAGGTGGAGGGGTATATATAGCCTCCAGACAAAATCCAACCGTTACACACAGTTTTCCAATCTCGGTGGGACCGAATCAACAAACTCGGTCGGACCGAAAAGGTAAACCTAGTGACCGTTAGAGATTTTCGGTGGGACTGACATGCAACTCGGTGGGACCGATATGGTTAGGGTTTGGGCATAACGTAATCTCGGTGAGACCGATTACACAAACTCGGTGAGACCGAATTTGGTAATTTTCTAACCAAAGAGTTGGTCAGGCAAACTCGGTGGGACCGATTTGCTCTTTCGGTGAGACCAAAAAGTTACAAAAAGGAAACACTGAATTTACATTGCAATCTCGGTGGGACCGATTCGCTCTTTCGGTGAGACCGAAAAGTTATGAAAGGGAAACAGAGAGTTTGCAATCCCATCTCGGTGAGACCGAGATCCCTATCGGTAGAACCGAATTGCTAGGGTTTGGCAGTGGCTTATGACAAGTGAAACTCGGTGGCGCCGGATAGAAAGAATCGGTATGACCGAGTTTGGCTTAGGGTTTAGGTCATATGTGGATATGGGAAAGTAGTTGAGGGTTTTGGAGCATATCACTAAGCACATGAAGCAAGAGGCTCATTAAGCAACACCTCATCCCTCGATAGTATTGGATTTTCCTAAAGACTCAATGTGATCTTGGATCACTAAAATATAAAATGAAGAGTCTTGAGCTTTTGAGCTTGAGCCAATCTTTTGTCCTTAGCATTTTGAGGGTTCCACTTTCACCATCCATGCCATGCCAATCATTGAGCTTTCCTGAAATAATCATCTTGGAATAGCATTAGCTCAATGAGCTATATGTTGTTATGAATTACCAAAACCACCTAGGGATAGTTGCACTTTCAGTATGCTGAGACCCTTCGAGGGATGGGCATTCCGATGTCCAAACTCAGCGAGATCAAAATGTGGTTCCACGGAGTTATACCTGGAAAGAAAGCCGATTCACTCAGCAAAATCACTCTTGACGTGGTTTTCGGTGATTCAAAGAATTACCGTGAGGAAAATTTGACATTTGAAGTCATGGATTTTCACAGTGCCTATCATGCTATCCTGGGCAGAACTGCGTATGCTCGTTTCATGGCTCGTCCATGTTATGTGTATCTCAAACTCAAAATGCCTGGCCCTAGGGGTGTGATTACAGTCACTGGTAATCGGTAGCGAGCAGAAGAGTGCTTCCAAAAGGGCTTGAATATTGCCGATGAATAGATGGCAGCAATAGAAATGGAAGAATACAAGAACACGGCAGATCTGAGTGATTTGTTGAGAGCTAAGAAGCCTGCTCCAAAGTCTGCATTTAAGTCGTTTGGTGAAACAAAGTCAGTTCATATTCACCCGACTGATCCCAATGCTGCTCCAACTCATATATCAACAACACTCGACAACAAATAGGAAGAAGCGCTCATCCAGTTCCTCCGTGAGAATTGGGACATCTTCGCATGGAAACCTTCTGACATGCTAGGTGTACCCAGAGAACTGGCTGAGCACCGTTTGCGAGTCAACCCAAAAGCAAGACCTGTCAAAGAGCACCTCCAACGGTCTTCCGTGGAGAAAAGAAAGGCAATTGGCGAGGAAGTGGCTCGGCTTCTGGCATCTAAGTTCATCCGAGAGATCTACCACTCCGAGTGGCTTGCCAATGTCGTCATGGTTCCTAAGAAAGATGATTCACTCCATATGTGTATTGACTTCAAGCATATCAACCGGGCCTGCCTGAAAGATCACTTCCCTCTCCCTCGCATCGATCGAATAGTCGACTCGACTGCGGGATGTGAGCGATTGTCCTTCTGGACGCGTACTCCAGGTATCATCAGATCTGACTGTATGGACCCAATGAAATAAAAACAGCTTTTATCACCCCATTCGGGTGCTTTGCCTATGTTACCATGCCCTTCGGTCTCAAGAATGTTGGCGCCTCATTCATGTGCATGATACAGAAGTGCCTGCTCACTCAAATCAGTCAGAATGTGGAAGCGTACATGGATGACATCGTGGTTAAGTCGCGTAAAGGTTCTGACTTGCTGACTGACCTTGCTGAAACCTTTGCCAACCTGAGAAGATATGATATCAAGCTTAATCCGTCAAAATGTACATTCGGAGTTCCAGGTGGAAAGTTACTTGGTTTCCTCATTTCCGAATGTGGGATCGATGCTAACCCAGAGAAAGTTATTGCAATACTCCGAATGAAAAGCCCTGTGCGCATACACGACGTTTAGAAGCTTACTGGTTGTTTGGCTTCCTTGAGTCGATTCATTTCTCATCTCGGTGAAAAGGCATTGCCTCTTTACTGATTGATGAAGAAATATGATAAGTTTGAGTGGACTCCTGAACCTGACGCAGCGTTCGCAGAGCTCAAAACCCTGCTTTCCACCCAGCCGGTGCTCGCTGCTCCAATCAGCAAAGAGCCTTTACTGCTTTATATTGCAGCCACTGGACAAGTGGTCAGTACAGTACTCATGGTCGAGCGAGAATAATAAGGTAAAGCCTATAAGGTTCAACACCTAGTGTACTATATCTCTGAAGTCTTAACTCCGTCCAAGAAGAGATATCCGCATTATCAGAAGCTTGTCTATGGAATTTACTTGACTTCGAAGAAGGTTGCACATTATTTCTCATATCACTCTATCACAGTCGTCAGTGATGCTCCATTGTCAAAAATTTTGAACAACAGAGACGCAACTGGTTGAGTGGCAAAATGGGCGATTGAACTCCTTCCGTTGGATATCAAGTTTGAGGCAAAGAAAGCAATCAAGTCCCAGGTAATAGCAGATTTCCTCGTCGAGTGGATTGAACAACAGCAACCGACTCAAGTCCACTCGGAACATTGGACTATGTTTTTTGATGGATCCAAGATGTTGAATGGTTCTGGCGCTGAAGTAGTTCTGGTATCCCCACGAGGTGACAAACTCAGTTATGTCCTTCATATTCACTTTGATTCCTCCAACAATGAAGCTGAATAAGAAGCACTTCTGTATGGGTTGCGAATGGCCATTTCACCCGGCGTCCGTCACTTAATGGTCTACGGTGACTCAGATTTGGTGGTCAATCAAGTGATGAAGGAGTGGGACGTCAGAAGCCCAGCTATGACTAGTTATTGCAATGCAGTAAGAAAGGTGGAAAAGAAGTTTGAAGGGACAGAGCTCCACCACATTCCCCGATTGAAGAACCAGGCAGCGGATGACCTGGCGAAAATAGGTTCCAAGCAGGAGTCCATTCCCAACAATGTGTTTTTGGAGCATCTTCACACACCATCAGTTCAAGAGGATCCCTTCACAGAAGAGCCCCCACAACCTAAGAGTTCTACTGATCCTACTGAAGTTGGAATCCTGGCCGTGGTCAACCTAATCATGGAAGTTTTTGTCGTCATTCCTGACTAGACAGTGTCGTATATCGCATATATTCTCAGGAAAGAACTGCCAGAAGACGAAGATGAAGCATGACAGATTGTCCGTTGATCTAAAGTTTCCACTGTGATAAGTGGTCGACTGTACATGGGAAGTGTGACTGGAGTTGCCCAGCGTTGCATTACCCCAGAGGAGGGTCGAATGATTCTGAATGATATCCACTCGGGGACCTGTGATCACCATGCGTCCTCTCGGACAATCGTGGCCAAAGCATACCGATCAGCTTTTTACTGGCCGCGAGCAAATGAAATGGCAAAGGAAATAGTCGACAAGTGTGAGGGCTGCCAATTCTACTCCAACATGTCTCACAAGCCCGCTTCAGCCTTGAAGACCATTCCACTCGTCTAGCCATTTGATGTTTGGGGGTTGGATATGGTTGGACCCTTGAGGACTGGCAGAAGTGGTTTCACCCACTTGCTTGTTGCAGTCGACAAGTTCACTAAATGGATTGAAGCGAAACCCATCAAGAATCTCGATTCGAGAACTATCGTCGGCTTCATTAGAGAGTTAACATTCAGATATGGAGTCCCTCACATCATCATCACGGACAAGGGTTCAAACTTTGATTCAGATGAGTTCAGAGCTTTCTGCGCTTCCCAGGGCACCTGGGTCAACTACGCTTCAATCGCTCACCCTCAGTCGAATGGACAAGCAGAAAGAGCAAATGGTTTGATCTTACAAGGGTTGAAGCCCAGATTGATGCGAGACCTCAAACATTTGGCTGGTGCCTGGGTAGATGAGTTACCATCAGTACTGTGGGGTTTGAGAACAATGCCAAATCGGTCAACTGGTCGGACTCCCTTCTTCCTGGTTTATGGAGCCGAGGTCGTGTTGCCGACTGATTTACTCCATAATGCCCCGCGAGTGGAGCTCTTCTCAAAGGCAGAAGCCGAACAAGCCCGTCAAGACATTGTTGATCTTTTAGAAGAAGAGAGGGAGATGGCCCTGGTCAGGTCGACCATTTATCAGCAAGACCTTCGTCGATTCCATGCTAGGAATGTAAGACGTCGGGCATTTCAGGAGGGGGACCTGGTTCTCCGAGTGGATCAGCAACGTCCACGCAAGCTTGCTCCCGCCTGGGAGGACCCCTTCATCATCACCAAAGTGATCCATAATGGTGCATATCACCTATACGATGTGGAACACAAGAAAGATGAGCCGCATGCCTGGAATGCGGAGCTTCTCTGCCATTTTAATACTTAAGCATTCAGACTGTCGAGATGTAATAATAAGTACCTTTCAGTTTGTTTATCAAAGACATGGTTTTGAAGTCTCCTAAATGATTGTTATTACTTATGCATGTGTCCAAAATCCCCAAGTGGGTGGCTTAGCCGCGAATCTGATTCGCCTAAGTTTCAAAAAACAAAATCCTACCGAGTGGGGAGCAATCCTCTCACTCGGGGGCTTAGCTGCGAACCTGATTCGCCTAAGTTTAAAAATCCTACCGAGTGGAAAGCAATCCTCCCACTCGGGATCTTAGCTGCAGTCCCGTACTCGCCTAAGTTTAAAAAATCCTACCGAGTGGAGAGCAATCCCCCCACTCGGGGGCTTAGCTGCAGTCCCGGTCTCGCCTATGTTTCAAACACGCTCCATCCAGATCTGCAAGGATGACGAGGTGCAGGTCGACTGCGACCCTACCCTCAGAGATGTGGCACAAATACAATGTCCGCTCCATCCTTATCTGCAAGAAATCCTACCGAGTGGAGAGCAATCCTCCCATTCGGGGGCTTAGCTGCAATCCCGTACTCTCCTAAGTTTAAAAAATCCTACCGAGTAGAGAGCAATCCTCCCACTCAGGGGCTTAGCTGTAGTCCCGTAATCGCATAAGTTTAAAAAATCCTACCGAGTAGAGGGAAATCCTCCCACTCGGGGGCTTAGCTGCAGTCCCGTACTCGCCTAAGTTTAAAAAATCATACCGAGTGGAGAGCAATCCTCCCACTCAGGGGCTTAGCTGTAGTCCCTAGAAGCAGGGGACACGATGTTTTATCCAGGTTCGGTCCCTCTTGATGGAGGTAAAACCCTACGTCCTGCTTGATTAATATTGATGATATGGGTAGTACAAGAGTAGATCTACCACGAGATCAGAGACGCTAAACCCTAGAAGCTAGCCTATGGTATGAGTGTATGTTGTATATCTCAATCGACTAGCCTGGCCTCGGTTTATAACTTTATATAATGCACCAGAGGCCTAGGATAACAAGAGTCCTAGCCGAATACGCCGGTGGGGAGGGGTCCTTGTCTTGATCACCAAGCCTTGTGGAATCTTCCATGTATGCAGCAACTGTCCAAACTGGCCCATGAGTATACGGCCATGGGGGTCCTCGGCCCAATCCAACTGATCGGGGGACGACGTGATGAGTACCCCCTAGTCCAGGACACCGTCAGTAGCCCCCTGAACCGGTCTTCAAGTTAGGGACGCTGCTCGATTTTTTCGAATTGTTCTTCATCTTCGGTCGTCGGTCTTGAAAACTGGTTCAACAAATCTTCTCATCTTCGATCTTGAGGATCGCCGAAATGCATTCGACGAGTTTACACGTCGGGTATCCGAGGAGCCCCTTTAAGTTTCCGGCCTTTATCAGTGCCTTGTTATTTTTATGCCACACCTCGGGTTTTAAGTTGCTCCCGGGCGGCAGCGTCCTCTTGCGTCCGAGCTCCAACCCCGGACTGCATTCAAGGTATCTTTTGGAGCCGAGCACCAACGCCGGACCGCTTCCCAGCTCTAACGCCGGAATGTATCCGAGCTCCAACGCCGGACTATGTATCCGAGCTCCAACGCCAGACTGTATCGTAGCTCCAACGCCGGACTATGTATCCGAGCTCCAACGCCGGACTATATCCGAGGTGTCTTAAATCACCTTGGTTCAAAGAGAAAGTTTCACATATCTTGAATACCAAGTATATTAACATTAAGCGAATTACCATGCTATTAATGACTCTCAAAATAATCTAAGTGAAGCATGAGAGATCAAGTTTCTTTAAAACAAACCACCACCGTGCTCTAAAAGATCTAAGTGAAGCACTAGAGCAAAAATTATCACGCTCAAAAAGATATAAGTGAAGCACATAGAGTAAACTATCAAGCTCAAAAGATATAAGTGAAGAACATAGAGTATTCTAACAAATTTCAATTCATACATGGATCTCTCAAAAGGTGTGTACAGAAAGGATTATTGTGGTAGACTAACAAGCAAAGACACAAATAATACAAGACGCTCCAAGCAAAACACATATCATGTGGTGAATAAAAATATAGCTCCGAGTAAATTACCGATGGAAGTGGACAAAAGAGAGGATGCCTTCCGGGGCATCCCCAAGCTTTGACTTTTTGGTGTCCTTGGATTATCTTGGGGGTGCCATGGGCATCCCCAAGCTTAGGCTCTTTCCACTCCTTGTTCCATAATCCATCAAAAGAATTCACCCAAAACTTGAAAACTTCACAACACAAAACTCAATAGAAATCTCGTGAGCTCTGTTAGAGAAAGAAAACAAAAGACTACTTTAAGGTACTGTAGTGAACTTGTTCTTTATTTGTATTGGTGTTAAACCTACTGTATTCCAACTTCTCTATGGTTTATAAACTATTTTACTAGCCATAGATTCATCAAAATAAGCAAACAACACACGCAAAACAGAATCTGTCAAAAACAGAACAGTCTGTAGTAATCTGTTACTAATGCAAACTTCTGGAACCCAAAAAATTGTACCAAAATTAGACGACCTGGGAAATTTGTTTATTGATCAGCAGCAATTGGAATCACTATTTTATCACATTCTGGTGATTTTTGACAATTCGAGCACTGAGCGCAAAGATTCTGGAAATTACAGCAAGATCAAATAACTATCTTCCAAGAAGATCTAATAGGTTTAACTTGGCACAAACACTAATTAAAAGATAAAACCACATCTAAACAGAGGCTAGATGGATTATTTATTCGTAAACAGAACCAAAAAGCAAGAAACAAAAATAAAATTGGGTTGCCTCCCAACAAGCGCTTATCGTTTAATGCCCCTAGCTAGGCATTATGATTTCAATGATGCTCACATAAAAGATAAGAATTGAAACATAAAGAGAGCATCATGAAGAATATGACTAGCACATTTAAGTCTAGCCCACTTCCTATGCATAGGGATTTTGTGAACAAACTACTTATGGGAACAAGAATCATCTTGCATAGGAAGGTAAAACAAGCATAACTTCAAAACTTTAAGCACATAGAGAGGAAACTTGATATTATTGCAATTCCTACAAGCATATGTTCCTCCCTCATAATAATTTTCAGTAGCATCATGAATGAATTCATCAATATAACCAGCACCTAAAGAATTCTTTTCATGATCTACTTGCATAGAAATTTTATTACTCTCCACATAAGCAAAATTCTTCTCATTCGGAATAGTAGTGGGAGCAAACTCAACAAAATAACTATCATATGATTGAGAATTAAGATCAAGATGACAAGTTTCATGGTTATCATTATTCTTTAAAGCATACGTGTCATCACAATAATCATCATAGATAGGACGCATTCTTTCATCATAGTAAATTTGCTCATCAAAGCTTGGGGGACAAAAAATATCATCTTCATCAAACATAGCTTCCCCAAGCTTGTGGCATTGCATATCATTAGCATCATGGATATTCAAGGAATTCATACTAACAACATTGCAATCATGCTCATCATTCACATATTTAGTGCCAAACAATTTAGAGATTTCTTCTTCTAGCACTTGAGCACAATTATCCTTTCTATCATACTCACGAAAGATATTAAAAAGGTGAAGCGTATGGGACAAACTCAATTCCATTTTTTTGGTAGTTTTCTTTTATAAACTAGACTAGTGCTAAAACAAGAAACAAAAAGATTCGATTGCAAGATCTAAAGATATACCTTCAAGCGCTAACCTCCCCGGCAACGGCGCCAGAAAAGAGCTTGATGTCTACTACACAACCTTCTTCTTGTAGACGTTGTTGGGCCTGCAAGTGCACATGTTTGTAGGATAGTAGCAAATTTCCCTCAAGTGGATGACCTAAGGTTTATCAATACGTGAGAGGCGTAGGAGGAAGATGGTCTCTCTCAAACAACGCTGCAACCAAATAACAAAAAGTCTCTTGTGTCCCCAACACACCCAATACAATGGTAAATTGTATAGGTGCACTAGTTCGGCGAAGAGAAGGTGATACAAGTGCAAAATAGATAGTAGATATAGGTTTTTGTAATCTGAAAATATAAAAACAGCAAGGTAAAAAGTGGTAAAAGTGAGCGTAAACGGTATTGCAATGATAGGAAACAAGGCCTAGGGTTCATACTTTCACTAGTGCAAGTTCTCTCAACAATAATAACATAGATAGAACATATGACAAGCCCTCAACATGCAACAAAGAGTCACTCCAAAGCCACTAATAGCGAAGAACAAACGTAGAGATTATGGTCGGGTACGAAACCACCACAAAGCTATTCTTTCAAATCAATCCATTGGGCTATTCCTATAAGTGTCACAAACAACCCTGGAGTTTTTACTAGAATAACACCTTAAGATACAAATCAACCAAAACCCTAATGTCACCTAGATACTCCATTGTCACCTCAAGTATCCGTGGGCATGATTATAAGATATGCATCACACAATCTCAGATTTATCCAACGAACATAAAAGTACTTCAAAGAGCGCCCCAAAGTTTCTACCGGAGAATCAAGAACGTGTGCCAACCCCTATGCATAGGTTCATGGGCGGAACCCGCAAGTTGGTCACCAAAACATACATCAAGTGGCACGTGATATCCCATTGTCACCACAGATAAGCACGGCAAGACATACATCAAGTGTTCATAAAAGACTCAATCCGATAAGATAACTTCAAAAGGGGAAACTCAATTCATCACAAGAGAGTAGAGGGGGAGAAGAAACATAAGATCCAACTACAATAGCAAAGCTCGGGATACATCAAGATCGTGCCATAGATGGAACACGAGAGAGAACACGAGAGAGAGAGAGAGAGAGAGAGAGATCAAACACATATCTACTAGTACATACCCTCAGCCCCGAGGGTGAACTACTCCCTCCTCATCATGGATAGCGCCGGGATGATGAAGATGGCCACTGGTGATGGATCCCTCCTCCGGCAAGGTACCGGAAAGGGGTCCCGATTGGTTTTTCGTGGTTCTGGAGGCTTGCGGCGGCGGAACTCCCGATCTATCTTCTTTTTTGGAAGTTTTAGGGTACGACGGTATATATGGGTGAAAGGAGTACGTCGGTGGAGCTACGGGGGCCGCACGAGGCAGGGGGCGCACCCAGGGGGCGCGCCCTCCACCCTCGTGACCTCCCCGGAAACTTCTTGGAGTAGGGTCCAAGTCTCCTGGATCACGTTCGGTGAGAAGATCATGTTCCCGAAGGTTTCATTCTGTTTGGACTCCGTTTGATATTCTGTTTCCTCGAAATACTGAAATAGGCAAAAAACAGCAATTCTGGGCTGGGCCTCCGGTTAATAGGTTAGTCCCAAAAAATAATATAAAATTGGAAAATAAAGCCCAATATAGTCCAAAACAGTAGATAAAGTAGCATGGAGCAATCAAAAATTATAGATACATTGGAGACGTATCAACCGACAAATGGATGCACAATGAAAAGTTTTTTGGGTAGCATATCCTAATAGAACAAGCGTCAAGATAGGAGTTCAGTCAGAAACCAACTTACCTGGACATTGGCTCGGAGGGCTGCACTGGCATCATAGGCGGCTTGGCTGTTAACGTGCACTGCCTTCACCCGCTCCATCATCAGGCCCGCTTGGCATATTGCTTCTATAGCAGCGCTTGCCTGGTCCTTCGGAACATGATGGGTGGTGAAGAACTGAGACGACGGTTCAGTCGCGGCAGCCTGAGAATCCGAGGCATGATGTTGGACAGATGAAGCAAGGGCTGGCACAGTCGATGATGAAGGGCGTTCACTTGACACTGGAACAGCAAAGGTAACATAAGCCCGGTTCACACCACCAGGCTATTGAATCACTGGCTCCGTCACCAGCACTGATTGGGACGTCTGGCCAGCGGATGCCTTCTTGCTCAAAGCTCTGCCCCTCCTTCCCATGGCCCTCTATGGCACGTCTTCGTCATCATCTGGAAGTTCAATGACATTGGGTGGAGCTGCAAAGCAATCAATTACAAAAGTTTAGTTGACCATCAAAACGGTTGATAAAGTAAAGACAAAATGACAAAAGTTATACCCGCGTGGGAGGTAACTGCGTCTTCCATCTCCTCGTCAGCATCATCTTGGTATATAGAAGTCCCGGAAGCAGCACTGCAAATTTCAGAATTCACTCGGTTAAGGCGGGAAAGCGAATTGACTAAAGTTCAGGTCGTGCTAAAACTAAGAGGTCTAGCCCAGTGATTACCCTGAAGCAATAGGGATGTCCACTTTGATCTTGGGCAAGGTCTTCCAGGGTTTTGGCGGCACGACTTTGAGTTGCTTCGGGGCTTTCTCAGTCGGCGCAGGAGAAGATGTCCTTGTGCGCTTGGAAGTCTATTCAGTCGGCGGATTCTCTTTGCCACGGACACTCACTACAAAAAAATACACTTCCGTGATGATACGTGTTTGCCACAGTAGGTCACGTTTTCTGTCATGCATGTACATCCATGACAATTTTATGACAGCATCAAGATAGTCATACATGTGTTGTCGTAGAAGTGTTCCATATAATTACCAAAATTATCATCACAGAAGTGTCCACTTCCATGACGAAAAATCGTGTGTCACAGAAGTGCTTTCGTCAAGGGTGACCAACATGTGGCATCCAACGTAACGGAACGCCGTTAAGCTATCGGGTCTGGGTTTGGATCCGATAACCCGTTAACAGCCCGGACCAATGGCGATTTTCCATGTGTAAAATCATCATTGGCTGGAGGAAACACATGTCAGCTCCCCATTGGCACAGGTGTCACTCATCCAATGGGTGAGATGCGCTTATGAAATGTTGACACGTGGACCGGCCCAAAAGTGGCCCATAAAGTTTAAATGGGTTTGCCCAACTAAAGGCCCACAAGATTTTACGGTCCATAATTGGTCGGCCCAGCTAAAGGCCCACAAGATTTTGCGGGCCATAATGGGCCATCCTAGCTAAAGGCCCGCGAGATTTTGCGGACCATAATGGGTCGGCCCAGCTAAAGGCCCACAAGATTTTGCGGACCATAATGGGCCGGCCCAGCTAAAGGCCCATGAGATTTCGCCGACCATAATGGGCCGGCCCAGCTGAAGGCCCAAAAGATTTTGATCACACTAGTAGGACGGCCCATTAAGAGGCTGCCATGTTTTGGGCCAAATGTTGGCCCATATTTGATCCGGTCCATTAACAGTCTGCCATGTTCCGGGCCTAATAAAGCACATATGAGATCCGGCCTGTTAAAAGCCTACCACGTTCTCGGCCAAATTACGGCCCAGATCAGGTCCGGCCCTTTGAGAGGCTTTGGGCTAAATTATCGCCCATATCAGATTCGGCCCGTCAACTGGACGCTATGCTTTTGGGCCCACTTGATAAAAGGCCCATTTAGTAATTCGGCCTGATATTAGTTTCAGCTTGTTAAATGCACGTTTAAAATTTCAGCCCTATATATATTTCGGCATGTTAAAAGCCCGTCATATAGTTGGGCCTAACTACGACCCCGTTTGCATCTGGCCTGCTCACAGACGATAATCTGATTGGGCCAAACAAGGACCGAGACAATTTTGGCCTGTTATAAGCCCATGATTTGATTGGCATAATCATGGGCCGGGGTCTATTTTGGCCTGCTGCTGGCCCATGAGCTGTTCGGCACTTTCCAGGCCCAACCTACTTTTCAGCCTCCTAAAAGCCCATTGAGTGTTCTTGGGAAAATAGGGCTGGCGGTTTACTCGGCCTATTAAAGGCCCGAATCTACTAGTGGGTGAGTTTACATTTAGGCCTGTTAACGGACCAAGATGACGGGGCCCATGATGCGGATCATACATAGTTATTTGCATGACGGCCCGATTATGTATCGTAATTTTACAGTTTGGCCGGTTTACTGCGAAGATAGGATATATATATATACAGTAAAATAACTGCAGCATCGTGAATAAGGAAAAAAAACCTAGACTATACAGTAAAGAAATTATTGCATATTACATCCACTGGGCATCAAAGTTCGCCACTATGATAATAAAGCACAAGCAGACAGCAGATTACATACACTGGGCATCAAAGATCGCCACAAGTGCAATTAAACATGCCGATAAAATAATATACAAAACCGACAACACTTCAATAGAGACCAAGAAAGGTTAGCCCTGCTCGGGAGCTGCAGCGCAAGCAGCTGAGCAAGCTGATGAGACTGCACTTGTTTGACACATATATCCTCCTCACTCTGAAAGATAAACAAGCAGACAGATGACAGGTTTTGCACATATAAGTATCAGTGCTGACAATTCACACATTTCTTACTGACGAATAAAGTGACATAGTTTAAAATAACATTAACACAATATGGTATTGTTCAGGTCAAGACATGGCAGGAAATGACATTGTGAAGGAGTTGGCAGCTTCACGACACCACTGGATTACAGACTAAGAACTCATAAGTATCAATGGTTAGTGTGCTGTCAATTTATCCCATTTCAGATTGGCAAAATAAGATCACTTGCTCTGTATAGTTTAATTTACATGGTATGAAGAAGGAACTTGGTTGTACAACTAAAAACTTAAATTGAGAAGGACAAACTTTTGTTTATGAAGTACATAATAAACTTTAAACATGCAATTTGATGCAAACACCAAAAATAAACAGCTGTTGCACTCATGCCTAACCAAATATACACAACAAAGTTTGAAGGCTTGAGAAGGACAAACTTGCATTATTGGTGAAGGCAGGCTCTATAAAGCCCTTGTCCATGCTGATGGGGGGGGGGGGGGCAATTCAAGAAGTTTACTATGGAATCTTCTTCATAACCATTGCCTTCATTCTACATTTTGTTAAGAGAAAATATAGATGTGACAATACAAGAAAAAATGGAGAATATTTAAGATAAGATGAAGAGTGATGCTACATAACCAAGTAGCTATAAATGTAATTACAACGATACAGGCAAAAGGTACAGCCAAGAGCAATGCAGAGCTAAACTTCTTCAGTACCATCGGTGTTATCCAGCCTGATGGTAAGAGTAAATATAGATCTTATGTGTAGAAAATGGAGGGCAAAAGAAAATAAGCTGTAGAGTGATGGTACATGAACAACTACCTGTCAATATAAGTACACTGATAAAGGATAGCAGGTACTTACAAGAACAATGCAGAGCTAAAAAAATTCATTGGCATTGGATATATTCTACACTAATGTAACCATTCATACAGATCAGATAATTTGGAGCGCAATTGATAAGCAAGCTATCATGCATACTGCTATCACATAATGAACCAGGTATGTATGCAAGTATAGTGATACAGGACAACAAGTACTAACAAGAGCAAAGCAGCGGGCAGCATATTTGTGATATCATGTCGTTCTTTTCAAACCGGAATTCCTTTTCGAGCAGATTTCCTGCAAAAAAGATCCATAAGGCACATGCGGAAAAGTAGAAGTTCAAATTTTCACGCGATATCATAGACAGTACCTCATCCTCAGAATGAGACCACTGCATAACAAGGTTTTTCCATTCAATGTCTTCTAAATTTAGCACAGGAGACTTCACCAGAAATTCATTTATAGACTTGCCATCAAAGTGTGATTTCCTCAGGTAACACTGATAGTACTACAATGCTTCCTTGAAAAGCGCAAGCAAGCTTTGCTCATCATGACTATCTAGATTGACCCTCCCCTACTTACAACAATGTAATGTAAATCATTGATGTGTTCAATCAGCAGAAAACAGGAAAATAATCACCATGAATAATAGCACTTACATGTAAGTGGGGCAGGAAGATGTGAAAATGGTGTTTGTCTTCACTATAATCTTCCCATGATGGGAATATATGCACGTAGTCCCTAACAACATTGAAAGCATTGTTTTTTAAACTGGGAATAACTAGAATGGGGTTCCAATCTGTAGGATTTGGCCGTCTCTGCAGTTGGGATAGGTCTTTGGCTGGTGGACTTTCTATACTTTTTGCTGGAGTGGGATTTTCTGTGGTATGGCTGGTGCTATGGCAACTGAAATCGGCGTACCTTTTGCTGGAGTGTAGGTCCTGTGTGGTGGGGCTAGTGGTGTGGCCAGTGAAGTATGGGTACAGTCTACTAGAGTTGGTCCTATGTTTTGTGTCACTGGTTGTACAACCAATATAAGTGGGGTGTTGTCTGATTTCTCCGGCACAACCATGTTTTTCAAGGACTTTGCTGGTGCTCCTTCAGGTTCGGCAATCACCCTCTTCCTTTTTGATGTCTGATGCACAAGAACGACATTTGAGTGGAAAAACATGGTATGATGACAGATGGAATATGTATTGATAATGGATGGGCATGGCATCTCGACATATATGATGAGTAAACTAAGCAGATGGCGGTGCAACAAAGTAGAAGAAATGCAAGACAACATATGCAAGATACGCGCAATCAATAAAACCTTGCCAAATTAGAACAGGCACCTTGACAGGTGAATAGGACATGCCATCTGCCTTTGACTCCTCGAGGTTAGAATAGTCATTAGGATCATATTCTGAACAAGAATCAACAGGTGGGGAGCATCTGAGTTTCATTGCATCCAGAATGGCACTCAATGCCTTGGTGCCAATTTTGTAAGCCATTGCAGTGTTTAGCTTCAAGAGCGGACTACTGCTAGTGCGACACAAAGCAGCTACACAGATCATAGTGTAGATATAACGGGAAAACCGTAAGCATCAGAGTAAAATCAGCAAAGTGGAACTTGCTGGAATATATGTGCTAGTATTGTCAGTACGGCTAGAAAGGCTTCGGATACCAGCTCTCTTCAACTGAAGGTGCGGTACTGTTAATATCAGTGTAACTCTCAAAGGCGACACAACTTCCCGCATTTCCTTGCTATTCTTATAGGATTCAAGTGGGCAGGCCACTACAAATCATATTCCCATGTTTACAAAATCCTACGAATCAAAGAGGCCCGAAGAGTTCAAAGTGTCCATCACAACCGACCGTATAGACCTCTACACTGCAAATGTCCCTGCTCATCTTCACTACAAGGAACATACTGTACTACTATCATACTCCCTCCATTCCAAAATATAAGTCTTGGTAGAGATTTCCACTATGGATCACATACAGATGTATCCAGATACATTTTAGAGTGTAGATTCACTCATTTTGCTCCATATGTAGTCCATGGTGGAATCTATACAAAGACTTGTATTTAGGAACTGAGAGAGTACTTATTAAAGAAGAGCGGAAGAGGAACATGCTGAAGAAGAGCAAGAAGATTTTGGATAATAAAATGTTCGTTGTGCAGTGCCCACACATGATGAACCAGAGCGCATTAAGAAAGCAACTCTCTATTGTCTCTCTATATGTGGTGCACGTGCTTTTTCGAAAGTAAAGTAGGAACATTAGCTGAACAAATAAATGTTATTTGTTTTAGTAATATCGGCATCATATCAGATTCGTACTTGAGCAACAAGTTTGGAATTATGAGTGACACGTTGTTTAGCTTGATGGATTCAAGAGCAGTGCTAAGCAGGTACGATGATGGTACTGAATATAAAGGCATGTCTGCATGCAAGTCGCGTGACTTTTGTCATTTGGTTCAGTCGACCACTTCAGGCGATTGGATGAAGATCCTACGTCTCCTAACCCTTCTTCTTCCTCGTCTCTGAACACCGCATGGGCCGCCGGTCGGACCACCGCCCCCCACCGCATGTACATGTGTTCCTCCGCCACCCCCACCCCCCACCCCCGCCCCCACCCGCGTTGAGTTTTCTTCATTCGGCGAGATCCCACCACTCCACCCCCCACAACCACAGTCCCCACCGAAGCCCCTTCGTTCGCACCGGCGAACTCCGGCGAGCTCTGAAAAATCGACTGACCCAATTTTGAAATTTAGTCTACTGTGATTTAACTAGTGTGGAATATAAAAGGGGAAAACCATAAGCATTGGGAGTATAGTGTTGAGCGTGTCATGGCGGATCTGAAGGTGCAAACCGGACAAAGGCAACTTCGCAACCAATGTTTGCTTTCAACTAGCAAGTAAGTGATGGACAAGAAATCCGAGTAAAGAAGTGGCGATCTATTTTCTTGCTGCGATAAATAAGTTGAGCAGATACGAAAGAGTACCGCCTCTGGTGCGGTGCCATGTATGCATCTGCTGAGAATTTGACGGTGCTGCGGTAGCGATGGCTGTCGGCGGAATGGAAGCAGATCCAGGAGGGTAGATGGTGGCGGCGGGGCGCGGTGAACAAGACGGTCGTAGGAGCGGCGCCGGCAAGGTGGACGACGGCGGGGATGAAGCGAGAGGACGGGATGCAAGGATCCCGGTCTGAAGCCGTGGATGAGAGAGGTCGATCTCTTGTATTGGACGGTGGCGTCGGGGTATCAGCTCCGGCATGGTGGAGGAGGACTGTGGTGGATGGGGTGGCGGACGGAGGAGGCTGGGGTGGAGAGGGTGTTTTGGTGCCCACAAAGTACGAATGGGGAAATGTAGGTGGAGAGGAAGGGGGAACCATGTCTTCAGGGCGCGCTTGTCTCAAATGCGGGGAAATTTACAAACATAGCCCCCGTTTCAAATTTCCTACATCACAGCAATATTAGTCGGTTGGGGATAGGACGGTAATCTCGGGTACACAGAATATTTGCCGACGAGAGTTTGTTTTTGGCGCCCACCATGTATGAACCGGGGAGGGAGTCAATTTCGGCCGAGGACACACTGTGTTTTGGCGCCCATCGTGTATGAATCCGGGTGAGAGGTGGTTATGTCACGTTTAAGTGAAATTACAAACCTACCCGTATCGAAACCTATAGAAATCAAGCAGATAGGCTTTGCGTGGCAGGGATAGGCAGTAGTAATTTCCATCTCGCAAATTTTGGTTCCGGGCGGTTACTACGACTTCCCCCGCTTCATTCAAATTTTGCAGAGTACATGTTTACCGTTCCAACTCAATTCGAATTCCGTTTGTATTCTATTTTTTTCAGGCGGGATCCATTTTTGATTGGAATAAAATTCTATATACATCATTTTTATTATATATACTTTCAAAAGCACAACAAAGAATTCTGCTCATTTATATGTATAATATGATTTACAAATACAATGATCTCAAAATCATAAGGTTGAATTCAAAAAATTAAACCAAATTATGTTCTACTAAAATGTATGTATCAGTAATATCTACATATTAAATAACATAGATGCGCGTGAATATATATGAGTATGCATGTTTGATAGATCAATTTTGGTTCAAGTATGGATTAAATGTATCATCATCTCAAATTCAAATATTTGAATCCCTTTTATGTTCACTCCTTTCACGCCCATCTCTCTTGCATGCATGCTCCTTCATGTAGCTATCACTCTCTTTTCTCCAGCTCACCCGCACGCTCACTTCATGTTTTTCCTATCCTCGCAAACATGGTCTCTCGACATCTCCCTTGAGAAGTGTCACACTCTCCCTATCATTATACATTACACGGTTTTCATTATCGCTCACGTCTCTACCATTCTCTCGTATCACTAGGTACCTAAGCTTTCTTTTTCACCGCCACACACACAGTCTCCACTCGTCTTTCACTTTGTCTTTCTCTCTATGGGATTCTCTCACACACCCTATATCTCTCTAGATATGAATCATACCACTAAAATTACTCTCTCTCTCTCTCCTGTAGACATAACATTTGTTGCGGTCTCCTTTTTGTCGCCATCCCAGACTGACATTATTCATTTGTTTACCGATCATACAAACTCCCCCTATCTCTCTCTCACACACACACAACTCCTGCTTCCACTCCCCTTCCCGACTACCGTCTCTTTCTCAGACACAAAACTCTCGCTTTTGCACCCCCGACTCGTATTTCTCTCACAAACATTTATCGACTAGCATCTAGATAGGTTTATACACACACGCGTGCTTCCACTATCGCATACATGTCTCTCTCCCGCTCCTTGTATCTATGTAGATTATTCTTCCCTTCTTGAGACACGCCCTCTCGATCGTGCACACACACACTATCGCCTCATTTTAAGTTGATACCTCTCGCACACACACTCTTTGTGTCTTTGTCACACATGCACTCCGTCCTCCTCCTCTCCCCCTCTCTCTCGCACACACATGGGCTTTTTGCAATAACTAGCAAGATGCCCATGCGTTGCACGGAACATCAAGATGCATTTGTATGAGTAGTTTATCTTGTGGGAGAAAAGGATGAACAAGGGAAGGCCTTATTTGCAAATCTGGAGAGGGGTGTTGGTATCTTTTTGCAAAATTGCCATAGTTTCCTTCATATCCGTCAGATATAGATCGGATGTCCTATATTGCAGGATGGCAGGCACACGATCATCACTGACTATGCTTTTTATAAGAGTAGGGATAAAAACAGACTTGGTGATGATGGTGGGCCTGCCATCCTGCAATATAGGCCGTTCGATTTATATCTGACGGATAGGAAGGAAACTATGGCAATTTACCCGCACTCCTCTCCACATTTGCAGATAAGGCCTTCCCTCGTTCATCCTTTTCTCCCACAAGATCTTGATGTTCCGTGCAACGCACGGGCATCTTGCTAGTAAGAGTAGAAATTAGACATATACCACTTCTCGAATCTTGAAACCAGTAACATTCCTCCCTTATCTCATCAAAACCACCAAAGGAATATATTTTGAGTGAAACATAACATATTTTTAGTGATATACGTATTTCGAAACTAGACTTTTTTCTATAAAATCAGTGAATATGTATTAATCTACTCTGATCGTGTGGTAATGCATTGGAACATTGCTAGTAGTTATTATAATTTTTTGGACACCAGACAAACGGTGGAGTACATATACGAAGAGAAGAGGCGCACGCACGCAGTCGGTCTCTCGATGTCTCGCACACATGAGTGTTACGTAAAGGCAATGTTAACAAATAAACCCTAAAACCCTAGGTGCATGATTGCTACATTCGCGGGTACCGGGTACATGGTGGAGTGCACCTTTGTAGGAATAGTCAGCTCATGTGATAATTTGATCTGTAGGAGTTGATGGTCGGGACCACAGGTGAACGACTTGGAGGCGGTGGCTCGCCAGTTGCCACAGATCGAGTAGCCACGTTTAAAATATCATTTTTTAGCGGGGTTAAGAGTTCAGATTTTCAATGGCACGTTATAAGTACTAAGTAGTTTTTATAATGATTGGTATGGAGCGAAAATGGAATTCATAGTACTACGTACCTCCTTGGCGTATGGTTGTATGGGTTTATGTTGCGAGATGTTGAACCTGGTAGTTCTAGGGCAAATACTATGGTTTAGATTTAGATGTTGGTTTTCAGTAATGAAAATCGGAAGGGGGAAACCCTTCTTTGTTTAAAAAAACTACAACCTCCGTTATGGTTTACTAGTCCCCATCGTATTTTGGGTCAAAGTTTGTCCACGAATTTTACTTGTAAAATCTGAATGGAAACAAGATTTTGTTATACCGAAACAAAAAAGGATTGGAGGTAGTGATTGCCCTGACACGGATGTTGAAAGTGCAACTATCCCTAGGTGGTTTTGGTAATTCATAACAACATATAGCTCATTGAGCTAATGCTATTCCAAGATGACTATTTCAGGAAAGCTCAATGATTGGCATGGCATGGATGTGAAAGTGGAACCCTCAAAATGCTAAGGACAAAGGATTGGCTCAAGATCAAAAGCTCAAGACTCTTCATTTTATATTTTAGTGATCCAAGATCAAATTGAGTATTTAGGAAAAGCCAATACTATCAAGGAGGGATGAGGTGTTGCTTAATGAGCCTCTTGCTTTATGTACTTAGTGATATGCTCCAAAACCCTCAACTACTTTCCCATATCCACATATGACCTAAACCCTAAGCCAAACTCGGTCCTACCGATTCTTTCTATCCGGCGCCATCGAGTTTCACTTGTCATAAGCCACTGCCAAACCCTAGCAATTCGGTTCTACCGATAGGGATCTCGGTCTCACCGAGATGGGATTGCAAACTCTCTGTTTCCCTTTCCTAACTTTTCGGTCTCACCGAACGAGCGAATCGGTCCCACCGAGATTGCAGTATAAACTCTCTGTTTCCTTTTTGTAACTTTTCGGTCTCACCGAAAGAGCAAATCGGTCCCACCGAGTTTACCTAACCAACTCTCTGGTTAGCTTATTACCAAACTCGGTCTCACCGAGTTTGTGTAATCGGTCTCACCGAGATTACGTTATGCCCAAACCCTAACCATATCGGTCCTACCGAGTTGCATGTCAGTCCCACCGAAAATCTCTAACGGTCACTAGGTTTACCTTTTCGGTCCGACCGAGTTTGTTGATTCGGTCCCACCGAGATTGGAAAACTGTGTGTAATGGTTGGATTTTGTGTGGAGGCTATATATACCCCTCCACCTCCTCTTCATTCGTGGAGAGAGCCATCAGAACACATACACAATTCCAACTCATATGTTCTGAGAGAGAACCACCTACTCATGTGTTGAGACCAAGATATTCCATTCCTACCATATGAATCTTGATCTCTAGCCTTCCCCAAGTTGCTTTCCACTCAAATCTTCTTTCCACAAAATCCAAATCCTATGAGAGAGAGTTGAGTGTTGGGGAGACTATCATTTGAAGCACAAGAGCAAGGAGTTCATCATCAACACACCATTTGTTACTTCTTGGAGAGTGGTGTCTCCTAGATTGGCTAGGTGTCACTTGGGAGCCTCCGACAAGATTGTGGAGTTGAACCAAGGAGTTTGTAAGGGCAAGGAGATCGCCTACTTCGTGAAGATCTACCGCTAGTGAGGCAAGTCCTTCGTGGGCGATGTCCATGGTGGGATAGACAAGGTTGCTACTTCGTGGACCCTTCGTGGGTGGAGCCCTCCGTGGACTCTTCGTGGGTTGAAGTCTCCATCAACGTGGATGTAGGATAGCACCACCTATCCGAACCACGGGAAAAACATCCGTGTCTCCAATTGCGTTTGAATTCTCCAAACCCTTCCCTTTACATTCTTGCAAGTTGCATGCTTTACTTTCCGCTGCCAATATACTCTTTGCATGCTTGCTTGAATTGTGTGATGATTGCTTGACTTGTCCTACAATAGCTAAAATCTACCAAGAACTAAAATTGGGAAAAGGTTAAGTTTTTATTTGGTCAAGTAGTCTAATCACCCCCCTCTAGACATACTTTCGATCCTACAAGTGGTATCAGAGCTTTGGTCTCCATTTGCTTTGATCTCCATAGCTTTTGGTGGTCATAGCCTTGGTTTGACAACCTAGGAGAGTATGGCGTCTAGCGAGGGAAATTATCACCGTAGAGGTCCTTACTTTGATGGTACTAATTTTGCTAGTTGGAAGCATAAAATGAAAATGCATATTCTTGGACATAACCCCGCCGTTTGGGCTATTGTGTGTGTTGGTTTGCAAGGTGACTTCTTTGATGGGAAAGAACCAAACCTGAAGCTACCGCGGATGAGTTGAAGATGTTGCAATACAATGCTCAAGCTTGTGATATTCTCTTCAACGGACTGTGCCCCGAAGAATTCAACAAAATCAGCCGTCTTGAGAATGCAAAGGAAATTTGGGACACTTTGATTGATATGCACGAAGGTACCGACTCCGTCAAGGAATCCAAGTTGGATGTGCTTCAAAGTCAACTTGACAAGTTCAAAATGAAGGATGGTGAAGGTGTCGCTGAAATGTACTCTAGGCTTGCTCTCATCACAAATGAGATTGCCGGCTTAGGAAGTGAAGAGATGACCGATAGATTCATCATCAAGAAAATTCTAAGAGCCTTGGATGGAAAATATGATACCGTCTGCACATTGATCCAAATGATGCCCAATTACAAAGATCTCAAGCCAACGGAGGTGATTGGAAGAATTGTTGCTCATGAGATGTCACTTAAGGATAAAGAGGAACTTCACAACAAATCAAGTGGTGCCTACAAAGCCTCATGTGAAGCCCCTACATCATCAAGTGAGAAACAAAACTTCAATGAAGAATTGAGCTTAATGGTGAAGAACTTCAACAAGTTCTACAAGAGTAGAAGCAAAGATAGAAGCTTCAAGTCAAGGTCCTACAATGACAAAAGATCTTCTAGTCGAGAGCGAAACTGCTACAGTTGTGGAAGACCCGGACACTATTCCAATGAGTGTACGGCTCCCTACAAGAGAAGAGAAGATTCTCCAAAAAGAAGAAGCAAAGAATCACCACCAAGAGAGAGGAGTAGAGATGATCGTTATGAACGAAGATACTCACGGAGAAGCAAGGATTCGGAAAGGAAGGAAAAATCATCAAGGAGCTACACAAAACGAAGACATCAAGCTCATGTTGGTGAATGGGTATCCGGCTCTGACTCCGACAGCCACTCCGAGAGAAGTTGTCACTCCGACTCCGAAGATACTCAAGATGAAGGTGTTGCCGGTCTAGCACTTGTGTCAACCAACTCCTACGACATATTTGACTCACCAAATGAAGGAATTGGAAGATGCTTCATGGCCAAAGGTCCTAAGGTAACACACCCCGAGTATGTTGATTTCTATAGTGATGAAGATGACTTGTTAGGTGATGATTTGCTTGTTGACAACTCTAGTGATGAATACTATGATGAAACGTCAATTAATCATGCTAATCAAGATAAAACGAATGACAATGATAAGGAGAAGATTGAGACTCTAACTAAAGAACTAAACACTCTTAAGTTAGCTCATGAAACTATCTTCGAAGATCATCGAGAACTTTTAAGAGCTCATGAGAAATTACGCTTTGAAAAGCTCAATCTTGAGCAAGAGCATGAGTTCTTAAAAGCAATCAATGATGATCTCCGCAAGAAAAGTTCTTCTTACATTGCCAAGCGTTTACTCTTATCCACTTACATGCCTCAAGTCAAGTCTAGTGACAAGAACAAGAAAGATTCTTCCTCTAGCAGTAACAATGATCATGCTAAATCCAATATTGTTGCTTCTAGTAGTTCTCTTGATTCCACTAATGATTCTCTTAGCCAAGTTACACTTGAGCAAGAAAATAGCTTATTGAAGGGAATTATAGAGAAAGGAGTGTACAAAAGCCTTGCCGGGAGTAAGCAATTCGAGGAAATTGTGCGCAAGCAAGGAATGCACCGGAAGAATCAAGGTGTTGGTTTTGAACGAAAGTTCAATGCCAATGGAGTTGAGTGGGAAGAAGATCAATACCCCAAGACAAAGTTTGTTCCTCAACAAGAGAAGTATGATACTTCTTTCAAGGGGACACAAGCTCAAGATGATCTTCCACCACAAGACTACAAGCAAAAAGGCAAGGACAAGCTTCAAGAGGAAATTGATGCATTTGAAGAAGCTCCTAAGACCTTAGTCAAGTGGATTCCCAAGACTACTTCAAGTTCCACTTCATCAAGTATGACTACAACTCCAAGGATTCCCATCAAGATGGTGTGGATCCAAAAGAATAAGAACTAGAGAGTTCTTGAGGGTGACTCTGCCAACATACTTCACTCTTATCATTTTGGCAAGAACAAGTGCAATCAAGTTCCACATCTTGCACTAGTTCAAGGAGTCACAAACCCTCTTGTTGGTAAGACAAGGGACAAGGTAACATAAGTTTTCATGGACATCATCTTGTGTGTGCATCACTCTATGTCTATGGATATCCTTGTTTGTTCCTTATGGGACTAACCCATGTAGGTATTGAAAGTGCAATTCACTCAAATGGATAGCTCCAAGTGATCTACATCAACATTGAGCATCCACATCTTCAACATCTACATGAAGTCATCATCGACAAAACCCGAGGTTAGTTCATCCCTCTAAGGGGGGATATCACATCTAGGGGGAGCTTTACTCTAAGATTTGAGCTAAAGCAACTCTAAAGATGTGAACACAACAATGCTTTATGTAAAAGTGGTAACCCCACTTGAGCTTAAACGATGAGTATGACCTATGATCAAGTGTTCTCACTTGACTCCTAAGTCAATATACTCATATATAGATGACCTTGTCATCGCAAATTGCTTGATAGATGCTAGAATTGGTTGTGCATGCCTTGTCACATATTTTCATTTGCCATCTTATTGTGTGAGCATGCTGGTTGCATATTTTACTCATTCGAGGACATCCACTTGTTGTTTTGATTGTTTGGTTTTATTTCCTTTTGCCAAGTGGATGGACAAGAATGCCTAAGAACCTCCTCTAGCTATCTATGCTTTTCTCGTCTCAAACTCTATTCATGCTACATCAAAAAATTTGACCAAGTCAGATTCGAACCACTCTGTGTGAGGAGCGCTCGGAGTCCCCGATTCATCATAGACTTAAACTTCCAAAAACCTCTTTATGATTCTCGGTCTGACCGATACCCTACTTTCGGTCCTACCGAGATCATTAAGTTGATCTAGGTTTTCGATCTCGGTGCAACCGATTTGAACCATTCGGTCACACCGAGTTGCAACAACTGTATACAGTTTTGCATCTCGGTGCCACCGAGTTGTTCCACTCGGTTACACCGACAGGGTAGGGCTATATATATAGTCACGGGCAAAAAATTTGAAAATTTCTCCGAACCCCTTCGCCCGCGCGATAGCCTGCTCTGCCAACTTGGTCTCCAGATCGTCTCCTCGCTGCCAGCCGCCTCCAGTCGCTGGTCTCCGTCGCCGTAGCAAGTCTCTGCTGAACTAGGGTATGGACTCGATCTTTGTGCTATTCCCCAATCCGATTCTTAGCACATTGTGATCATCATGATTCTTGCCACGTTTGTTAAACTTCTATCCAGTCAATGAACTCGTAGATTAGGATTAATTCGAAAATTTTAGGGTTAGGTTTCCGCCGAAACCATCTCGGACCCACCGAGTTGAAAAACTCGGTCCCACCGATTTGGCTTATGCCATTGCACAAGTGAGACTCGGCCTGACCGAGAATTACTTATCGGTGTGACCGATTTTGGAACTCTGTGAAACCCTAGCAGTCTCGGTGCCACCAAACTGTGACTTGGTCTGACCGAGTTCACTAGTTTAGGTGCCAAAACTGCTTCGGTATCACCGAGTTTAGAAATCGGTAGATCTGAGATGCTTTCAGTGGGAAACTAAAACTAAGTTTTTGAATTATTCTTTTGCAAAAATCTCTGCATTTTGTGATGCTTATCCACTCTATCTCATTTATAACCTATTCACAGGGTCAGCAGTCAGAGTTTGCATCATGTCAGACCAAAGTGATAGCCAGAACTTGTTAGAGCAGCAAGTGCAGATGAGTGAGGGCACTAGTCCCTAAAGTTCCTCAGATGATGGCAGTAGGAGCACCCCTAGCAATCTGCCTAAAGCTGCCACAAGACAGAGATTCAGACTGCAGTGGAGCAGCTCCAGGATGACATGCAGGAGAGGAGAGGCAAGACTACAACTGATGCCTTTGCCAGAGTGCCACGAGGTCCGAGGTCGTCTGCAGTGCCAGTTGCTGACCCCAGAGCCACCACATCTGCACCAGCTACAGCCTCAGTTCCACCAGCTCCAGCGTCCACTTCAGCCTCGACTCCGACCACGTCTACAGAAGGCGTCGTCCTTGGAGTGCTCCGGACTCCACCACCACCTGAAGATCAAGCCTGAGTGTCGACTTAGCACTATGCAATTTCTAGGAACTTTTTGGTAACTTGTTGCCAAAGGGGGAGAAAATGTATAGATCATAGGCTTTGAGAGAGAGTGTTGCTTTTATTCTCTCTTGTTTTATTTGGTGGTTTTTCGAACTTTGTTTGCTTTTGTGTGAGATACTATGTCATTGCTCGTGAGACATTGATGATCATGTGTTTGATCATAAGCTACACTTAATGTTTGCTTAATATTATCATCTTATCTATCTTATGTGATCATTCACTATTCTTGGTGATGAGTGCATGTATTTCATTCTTATCATTTTAAGCGCTCCACCAAGATGTATGTGACATGGAAGAGTAACCCATGACTCTAACTCTTTGTGCATTTGCAGTCCAAAGCAAATTTTAAATATGCACAAATTTAGGGGGAGCTCTTACTTGTCACATACTTCTCAAAGCGACGATATATTTCATGCTTATTATCATTTGTCGAAGCTTTGATCTATATGTTGTCATCAATTACCAAAAAGGGGGAGATTGAAAGTGCAACTATCCCTAGGTGGTTTTGGTAATTCATAACAACATATAGCTCATTGAGCTAATGCTATTCCAAGATGACTATTTCAGGAAAGCTCAATGATTGGCATGGCATGGATGTGAAAGTGGAACCCTCAAAATGCTAAGGACAAAGGATTGGCTCAAGCTCAAAAGCTCAAGACTCTTCATTTTATATTTTAGTGATGCAAGATCACATTGAGTCTTTAGGAAAAGCCAACACTATCAAGGAGGGATGAGGTGTTGCTTAATGAGCCTCTTGCTTCATGTACTTAGTGATATGCTCCAAAACCCTCAACTACTTTCCCATATCCACATATGACCTAAACCCTAAGCCAAACTCGGTCCTACCGATTCTTTCTATCCGGCGCCACCGAGTTTCACTTGTCATAAGCCACTGCCAAACCCTAGCAATTCGGTTCTACCGATAGGGATCTCGGTCTCACCGAGATGGGATTGCAAACTCTCTGTTTCCCTTTCGTAACTTTTCGGTCTCACCGAAAGAGCGAATCGGTCCCACCGAGATTGCAATGTAAATTCAGTGTTTCCTTTTTGTAACTTTTTGGTCTCACCGAAAGAGCAAATCGGTCCCACCGAGTTTGCCTGACCAACTCTCTGGTTAGCTTATTACCAAACTCGGTCTCACCGAGTTTGTGTAATCGGTCTCACCGAGATTACGTTATGCCCAAACCCTAACCATATCGGTCCTACCGAGTTGCATGTCAGTCCCACCGAAAATCTCTAACGGTCACTAGGTTTACCTTTTCGGTCCGACCGAGTTTGTTGATTCGGTCCCACCGAGATTGGAAAACTGTGTGTAACGGTTGGATTTTGTGTGGAGGCTATATATACCCATCCACCTCCTCTTCATTCGTGGAGAGAGCCATCAGAACACATACACAATTCCAACTCATATGTTCTGAGAGAGAACCACCTACTCATGTGTTGAGACCAAGATATTCCATTCCTACCATATGAATCTTGATCTCTAGCCTTCCCCAAGTTGCTTTCCACTCAAATCTTCTTTCTACAAAATCCAAATCCTATGAGAGAGAGTTGAGTGTTGGGGAGACTATCATTTGAAGCACAAGAGCAAGGAGTTCATCATCAACACACCATTTGTTACTTCTTGGAGAGTGGTGTCTCCTAGATTGGCTAGGTGTCACTTGGGAGCCTCCGACAAGATTGTGGAGTTGAACCAAGGAGTTTGTAAGGGCAAGGAGATCGCCTACTTCGTGAAGATCTACCGCTAATGAGGCAAGTCCTTCGTGGGCGATGGCCATGGTGGGATAGACAAGGTTGCTAATTCGTGGACCCTTCGTGGGTGGAGCCCTCCATGGACTCGCGCGACCGTTACCCTTCGTGGGTTGAAGTCTCCATCAACGTGGATGTAGGATAGCACCACCTATCCGAACCACGGGAAAAACATCCGTGTCTCCAATTGCGTTTGAATTCTCCAAACCCTTCCCTTTACATTCTTGCAAGTTGCATGCTTTACTTTCCGCTGCCAATATACTCTTTGCATGCTTGCTTGAATTGTGTGATGATTGCTTGACTTGTCCTACAATAGCTAAAATCTGCCAAGAACTAAAATTGGGAAAAGGTTAAGTTTTTATTTGGTCAAGTAGTCTAATCACCCCCCCCTCTAGACATACTTTCGATCCTACAGACGTGACCTCTCATAGCGCAGACATTGAACCGGCGCGCCGGCCAAGAGGGCCCCACTAGCTGCAGGCCCGGCTGAACCTGCCTCCTCGCCGCATGCAACCGGCTTCAGACTGCCCCACCTGCCTTCATTGTATCTGCGTATGTGCCGGCAACACGTCCTTCCGCGAGCCGGTCGGCATTTTAGAACACAAAAAATGACCAAAATATTATTAATTACGCATGGTCTTGACTTGTTGTGCTCACACTGGTAGCAGGAACTAGAGGTTTTTCTTTATTCATAACTCTCCTCAATTTTTTTGGCTTTGAAGTGAATCATGGTTGTGGACATTATGTATGAATGTGCAGATAGCTGTGAACATGAGTTTGATGTGGAAGTTGAAATTGGAATGTCGGGCTTGCGCGTGAACTATACCATGTCCAATGCTTCGTCTATTATTGTTTGGAAAGTAATTGTTGTTATTACATGATCCGAAAAAAATTGTGCCACATTAGTAGATGCACGGACATCACAACAGGCATGCTGACTGGATAAACATTTGAACCTAGCTACGATGAAGGAAATTTTGTATTGACAACCGTTTTAGATAGCAGGAGACGCCTAGCCTGCTCTGCCTCTGCTAGCTTATTTCTGGCTTCTTCCATCTCTTCTTTGACATGGGTGAAGAGAGCATCTGATTGCTCTTTTCGCTTCTTCAAGAACTCAGCTACATTCTCAAGGGCAGCTGCACGTTTCAGCCTTTACTAGGGCCACGAGGACACGAACAGCTGACGACTCCACCTGGCTTGTGTGTAATCCAGCATCATCTGGGAATTTGCATCTTGTGTCTAATCCAGCATCATTAGGGAACTGTCACCTTGTGTGTAATCCAGCCTCATTTTGGAAACATGATCTCAAGGTTGACCATACTTCCCTCCTCGCAGGAACTGCATCTTGACATGAAGTTACTTCTTTTTTAAGATCAATACTAGCAACCCAGATCCATTTAGTAGAAGCCAGATAAACAAAACTGGGAGAAGTGAATTCAAAAGGAAAAAAAATATAAAAACAGACTACAAGGTGAGAACACCCACTTCCTACATCAAGCTAAAAACGAAAGCATTAGTACGATTAAGACTCTTCTTATTACACATGGAAGAACACGAGGCTTAAGAGAAACAAAAACTACAACATATACACATTGGAGAACACGAGGCTAAACGAAAGTAATTGAAAGGGTGTTACTTACCAAAGATCGTTTTACAGGTTCGGTGCAGCTCGTCTTTAACTTGCCACGCTCCTTGAAGATGTCCCCAATATCCTGTGTTTGGTCTTCATTGCTCCTCTGCATGTTCGCACTCGTGGTTTTAAAATCTCAACATGGCAAGAAAAATATACTACTAGTAATACACGTGCATCTTGTGGGCAACATTAAAGCACTCATCTGCCATGTTAGAGCATCTCCAACAGAATCACAACGCGCGGCGCTTTAAAAAAGCGTTTATAGTGCTGAGATCGAGAAGTAGAGGTAGAGAGTAGAGACTAGAGAGTAGATGATAGTTCTCACCATAG
Organism: Triticum urartu; assembly: GCF_056163025.1. Taxonomy (NCBI): domain Eukaryota; kingdom Viridiplantae; phylum Streptophyta; class Magnoliopsida; order Poales; family Poaceae; genus Triticum; species Triticum urartu. The sequence continues at coordinate 420,564,978 of NC_141877.1, read as the reverse complement.
ATAGATAAAAAAATAGATTATTCAACTACTCCTCGTCGTCCGACTCCTCCTCGGTGATGTCCTCCTCCGACATCTGACTGTAGGCGTGAAGATACTGATCGTCGTCGGATTCCCAGGGTGACGCTGCTCCTAGCCTCAAGTTGAATTGAGCGTCCGCTTTTCACCTACGCTTGTCCTCACGATAGGAGGATCGCTCCGCCCTCCTCTTATCCCTCTCCGCCCTCCTTTGCGCATAGAACTCGCGCTCGTTGATGATGTCCTACAGGAAGCATTGGCGCCACAGCGCCATGGCTTCCTCGTCCATCTCGGCGTGTGTAACGCCCTCGATGCGGCTATATCTCCCACGTGTCGAAGCACGACTTAGAGGCATAACCGCATTGAAAGCAATGTCGCAAGTGAGGTAATCTTCACAACAACCCATGTAATACAATAAGGGGAAAAGGATACATAGTTAGCTTACAATCGCCACTTCACACAAATACATGAATAAAGCATTACATCATCCAAATACAATCAGGGCCCGACTACGGAGCCAAAATAAAAGAAGACTACCCCAAATGCTACAAAGATCCCCGATCGACCCCAACTAGGCTCCACTACTGATCGACTGAAACGAAACAACACAAAGGACAAGATCTTCATCGAGCTCCTCCTGAGCTCAGTTGTTTCATCTGCATGGACTCATCGGCACCTGCAAGCTGGTTTTGGAAGTATCTGTGAGTCGCGGGGACTCAGCAATCTCACACCCTCGCGATCAAGACTATTTAAGCTTATAGGAAGGGTAAAAGGTATGAGGTGGAGCTGCAGCAAGCGACTAGCATATATGGTGGCTAAACATATGCAAATGAGAGCGAGAAGAGAAGGCAAAGCACGATCGTGAAACTATGATCAAGAAGTGATCCTAGAACAACCTACGTCAAGCATAACTCCAACACCGTGTTCACTTCCCGGACTCCGCCGGAAAGAGACCATCACGGTTACACACGCGGTTGATGTATTTTAATTAAGATCAACTTCGGGTTTTCTACAACTGGACATTAACAAATTCCCACCTGCCCATAACCAAGGGCACGACTTTCGAAAGTTCAAATCCCTGCAGGGGTGTCCCAACTTAGCCCATCACAAGCTCTCACGGTCAATGAAGGATATTCCTTCTAGCGGGAAGACCCGATCAGACTCGGAATCCCGGTTACAAGACATCCTCGACAATGGTAAAACAAGTCCAGCAACACCGCCCGAATGTGCCGAGAAATCCCGATAGGAGCTGCACATATCTCGTTCTCAGGGCACACTCAGATTGTCTAAACTTCCGGTAGGCCAGCCCAGAGTTGCCCCTGGTGGCCACCGGCGGCTGACAGTTTGGACCAACACTCAGAGGAGCACTGGCCTGGGGGGGTTAAAATAATGAGGACCCTTGAGTCTGCAGAACCCAAGGGAAATAAAAGGCTAGGTGGCTAACGGTAAAACCAATGTTGGGCATTGCTGGAAGAGTTTTATTCAAGGCGAACTGTCAAGGGGTTCCCATTATAGCCCAACCGCGTAAGGAACGCAAAATCCGGGAACATAACACTGATATGACGGAAACTAGGGCGGCAAAAGTGGAACAAAACACCAGACATAAGGCCGAGCCTTCCACCCTTTACCAAGTATATAGATGCATTAATTAAATAAGAGACATTGTGATATCCCAACAAGTAAACATGTTCCAACAAGGAACAACATCTCCATGTTCCAACAAGGAACAAACTTCAATCTTCACCTGCAACTAACAACGCTATAAGTGGGGCTGAGCAAAGCGGTAACATAGCCAATCAACGGTTTGCTTGGACAAGGTGGGTTACATGCTTGGTTCAACAATATGGGAGGCATGATAAGCAAGTGGTAGGTATCGCAGCATAGGCATAGCAAAGAGCGAGCATCTAGCAAGCAAAGATAGAAGTGATTTCAAGGGTATGGTCATCTTGCCTGAAATCCCGCAAGGAAGAAGAACGAGTCCATGAAGAAGACAAACGGACGTAGACGAACGAATCCTCACAAACGCGACATTATCGAAACCAACCCGAAGAAGCAACACCAGAAAAAAAGCAAACAACAAAGTAAACAACCATCACATAAGCATGGCATGATGCACAACCAGGTATGATGTATGTCCGGTTTAAATGAGGCATGTCATGGCAAAATGCACAAACAATCCTACAAATTAAATGGAGCTCAATATGCAACGAGTTGCATATTGAAGAAACATCACATGAATTATTTAGTTCTCTCTCGTTTAGGTACTCAACAATATTAAATATTGTTAGCATGCCAAGAGGTGAAGCATAATGAAACTATCTATCTAGGCAATTTTAAATGAGGCCGGAACAACAAACAACAAGTCCGGAAACTCCTCATGAGCATATTATAGATTTGGTACTGTTCTGCCCTAAACACAATTTTAGGGTTTTTAAACATGCAAAGTGATGCCACCATGTTAAACTAGACATTTTTCTACCCCATTTACATATAAAGATTATTAAATTTGGAGCTACGGTTATTTAGTTATGAATTAAATCATTTTAACATGGCATAGGAGCAAATTTAAACAAACAACATTTTAAAAATTTTAAACATAGATGAAAGTTGCATATTATGAAACTAGATGAAATTCTAAGCAAGTTTCATCTATAATTTATTTAGATCTGATGCACGGTTGTGGAGTTATTATATGCATGAACCTAAAGGGGTTTTCTGAAAAACTGCAGTCTCTGGATAAAAGAGAAAAATCACAACACTAGGAAAAAAACAATACTGGGCCGAGTCTCGCAGGCCCAACTGTGTACAGGAGGGGCACTGGATCTGGGTGCTCACATTGGGCCTGCAGGGGCGCGTGGAGCTGGGCCTCGCGGCACTGGAGGGGAGTAGCTGGGCCGGGGCGCGGTCAACGCACAGCGATACAAGGCGGTTCGGGGCGCTCGTCCTCCTCTGCATCTGCTTCGATGCAGAGACGTCGGCGATGCAGGAAGGCCGCAGCAGCGGGTCTGGCGGCAGCTTGAGGGACTCTGGTGAGGAGGGCCGATCTGACCGGCGGTGAGGTCCTACGGGCGTGGGGCGGCGTGCTCATCCGGGTTCGACAGCAGCAGAGCTCGCAGCAGAACCGGGCCATGGCGTGACGGACGGCAGGGGAGCGAGGTCCAGCGTGAGGAAGCACACGGAGGCGGGACGATGCTGGAGCGGCAGCGACGGAACTTGGGGAGGCGGCGAAGACGAGTGGATCCAAACGCGTGGCGGCGTTCTCCGGCGGGGTGGCGCGACCAACGGAGCTGGAGGAGGCGGTGCACGTTCCTTGTTTCAAGAGAGAGCTCCAGACTGAGAGAGAGGAATGCTGGGAGGAGGAGAACGAAGAGAGAGAGAGAGGGTCGAGGCCGGTCCTGGCCAACGGGGAAGATGGGGCGCGGTCCAGGTGGCTGGGAGCATCGGCAGCGAAGGCGCCAGGAGGTGAGAGCAAACAGGAGGGGCTCGGGCAGGAGGTTGGATGGGGAAAATCGGCAGGAATGATGGATTGGATCGAGCAGGTGGAGAGGAGGTAGGTCGGGCACGGAAATGGAGGCGGTGGTTTGATTGGGTGGAGATTGATCCCGAGGTGGGAGAAGCTGGCGGCGGGGATTGGACAGGGAGGATCCCTAGAAAATAGGGTTTGGTCTGGTTATATATAGAGAGTGGGTCTATATGCAGACTAATGGAAGCCCTTCGATCTAAATCAGACGGCTGAGAAAATATAGGTTAGGAAGTCCTAATAAGGAAACGGAGACGTTTTGTAGACGTTTGGGGATGATCCGGACACAACGGTACCAATTGTTCGGGTCGGGTCCGGGACAGGTTTCGGACGCGCGTGGGAGAAGGTCCACGGACTGACGAGAGAGGTTAGGTTGGGCCTGGCGGTGAGAGGTAGTGCAGAAGGAAAAGGTCTGAGAAGAAAGAAGAGAGAGACCCGGCGACTGTTTCCGGAGACCGAAAACGTCCGACGATAGACCGGCTATACTGCCGCTATAGTTAATCGTTGGGGCGTCAAACGAACTCCGATTGCGATGAAACTTGGCAGGCAGCCTACCTACAACATAACAACACCGCATGCCAACTTTCAACCCATTCAGAGAACATTTTTCGGCCACTTATAAAATAATATCTCGGACATGCCGCGGGCGCGTGCAAGTGTGGTTGGGCTCAGAACGGACAACAGAGAGAACTCGAAGAACCCGGACAAATGCAAGTTTTGGAAACATAATGATGCTATGCACATGATGACATGATAAGATGCAACACGCAAGAAAATGACATGGCAACGACGGTGAATAACTGGACGACAACTGGCACATCGGTCTCGGGGCGTAACAGCGTGCTCCCGCCTCCGGTTGTCGTGACGATCCTCGTTGGTGATAAGCCGTGGCAGAGGCGCAAGCTCCTGTGCCCACTCCCGCATCGGCATGTCGGGGAAGTTCAATGTTCCATGAGGCCACCAAAGCCGCCACGCCACCACGTCGTACGCGCGGGCAGCCTTGTTGGCGGTGTCGAAATTGCCAAGGCCGAGGCGCATCCCGTGGAACCGGATCTCGGTGGAGAAGCCGCCGGAGGGGCACGCGCAGACGCCGCGGTATCCCCAGGTTTCTCGGAAATGCGGCAGCATGGTGGCGTGGTGGCGGCGAGGCGAGAAAGAGCATGGAGAGAGCAGTGGCAAGGCACAGAGCGGTGGGAGGGTGTTGGATTTTATAAAGCACGCCGGACGCCGCTTGCCAAAACTAGCGCACACCCGGCCGCTTTTTCCCGCGCGTGCGCAATCCTTTCCCGACGTCTCTGCTATCTCTACTCTCTTCTCTACTCTTATATTTATTTTATATTTAATATTTATCTCTACTTTTTTCTTATAAAAAATAGAGTTGGTGATGATGGTGTGCCTGCCATCCTGCAATATAGGCCATCCGATTTATATCTGATAGATAGGAAGGAAACAATGGAAATTTTGCAAAAAGATACCCACATCCCTCTCTAGATTTGCAAATAAGGCCTTCCCTCATTCATCCTTTTCTCCCACAAGATAAACTACTCATACAAATGCATCTTGATGCGTGCAACGCATGGGCATCTTGCTAGTTCTAAAAAACTTTCCATCATTTGCCACACTACTTGTTGCAGATGAAAAACCTACCCAAGCACAGCGTGATATAGGAGCGACGCACAATTACAAGATAATATTCTATTGGACAATGGAGGCTATAACTAATTACTTTTATGGGAACAATAGCACCCAGGAAATTTGAAGGGTAGGTATGAACAAAATTGGAACTGCACATGTACTGCTAAGTGATTCAATACACACAATACCAATCGAGGAGGAGAACGATGGTCGCGGCGGCCTCTGTGAGTCATGGTCGGCAACGGGATTCAATTAATTGTCCACGATGGTGGTGCTTCTGTGCTTGGCCTCGGCTTCCGGGAAGCAGATCCGAGACCGTGGAAGACGGTGCCGAGGAAGAGGCTCCGTGTACGACGACGATGGTGGACTGGCTCCAGTGCGGCGTACGAGGTCGTTGATGAGGCAGATGCGCTGCGGTGGACGAGTGCGCTGATGTAGAAGGGGAGGAGCACGAAGGTTGCGGTGCCGTGGAGAAGTCTATTTTGCGGTGGGGATAGAAAATGGGGAGTATTCAGGTGTACTACTCTAGGTGCCGGGGTGGGGTTGGCTGGGCAGGGTGAACCTGAAGTTACGAAAACAGACCCCTACCAATCGTCATCCGTAGGCCTGTTCCGAAGGCTATGATGGTAACTTCCCACTGCTCGAATCAGGGTCGCGGGAGATTTTCCCGCCGACCTCAAAATTTTGTGACACTGAACTCCCCGTGTGGCGTGTTGGGTGATTCGGCTAAGCAACTAGCGAGTAGTACTAGTAAACTCTGCATATTGGGTTTGACCGAAGTCAAACTTCCTAAAGTTTGACCAAGTTTATAGAAAAATATAAACATTTACCATAACAGATATGTATGGTGTGAAAGTACATTCAATAATGAATCTAATGGTATTTATTTGTTATTGCATATGTTAATATTTTTTGCTATAAACTTTCTCAGAGTTTACAAAACTTGACTTTAACCAATGCTAATACACGGACTTAAATAAAAATGGAGGGTGTACACATTTGTTTTCTTAGTATGTAGTGAATTAATCATTTGTTGAAATTGTGAAATAAATATATTAGGCTACTGACTTCGAATGTAATGTTCTATAAAATTCAATAGTTACAATTATTGTCAAATTCCAAGATGTATACGAGGTCTATAGTACTTCACAACATGCTCAAACTCACATAATCCCTGTCAAATGACAATCAAAATGCATTTCATAGTTATCACTTTGTAGGATGCAACAAAACCAACAATAACTCTACATCAACCATTATAAAAGCAACATTTTTAACATATCCCAATGTGTGAATGAAACGTGCAGAGAGAGCTTGCGAAGATGGAGCAGATAGGGCGGGAAAGATTCTATGTATGTGGACGAGAGAGTGAGAGAGAGAGAGAGAAAGAGAAAGAGAGAGGAGGAAGTTAGGTCTGTGAGAAAGATGGAGACATGTAATATATGTGAGATGTGTGTGCATCCAGATTCTGTACACGTGGAAGGAGAAGAGACAACAGGTTTGATGAGAGAGATGGAAAACATGGACGAGAGGGGAAGGATCTCGTGGCTTGAGGGATTGATAAATTTGTGCGGGGGAGAGAGGGATTTGTAATTTTGTGCGAGAGAGAGAGAGGGTGGGGGGAGGAGTCAGTCAGCCGTCGTCACATCATCCTGCTTCAAAATGGCCCCGCATTCTCTAGCGCAGTGTGGTCGCCGTTTTTGATCTCCTCGATGCCCTCTTTGAAGATTGAGGTGTTGTGCATGTTGGGGTGCAGAGAAGCACAAGCGAGAGTGGTCGCCATATAACCTTGGATGGGGATGAATTGTGTGCTCGGGGGAGGGGGTGTGTGTGTGCTGTGTGTGTGTGTGTGTCAGATATTGAGAGAAAACAAATCTAAGGAGAGAAATGTGTGTGTATGTGACGGAAAGCTACATGCTAAACAGGGTACTCACGAAGAGATTGTGCGTGCGAGATAGAGAGCGATCTGCAGGCCTTGAGGTGGGCAGGGGCCAGGTGAGGGTGTCAAAATGTGCGCGTTGATGCATGTGTTACATGCGATCGTGCGAGGGACGGACGAATCGAGAGAGATGGTTGTTGTGTTACGGATGCTCCTCTCTCTCTCTCTCACACACACACAAGTAAAATAGAAGACCGTTCTCTCATGTATACACAACGTATCGGCATCTGTCTATGTCTCACTCATGCATGATCATTTGCACATTCACACCTCTCTATGTCTCTATCACACGCACACTGTCTCCACATTACCCTTCCGCCACAACACACATATGGACACATACACACGTTCTCTCTCAGTCACACACACAAAATCAGTATTAAAAAATCTAGGGCGCACCTAAAACGTCCAAATCCAAATAAACACGAACTGGAGCTAAATTCAAATATATGGAAATATTGCAGCGTCAAGAACTTTTCCAGGAAAAAAAGTTGAGTAATATTCGGGGATTGTGTTCACACACACAAAAAGGTTCGGTGGATGTCCTTCAAGCGCGACACGGTGACGCACCGTTCGATCAACCGCGCGGCCGCGGTTCACGCGGTTGCACAGGATTCCGTATCATGGTTGTGGTAACTAATAAAAGCGCTTCCTAAGTCTAATGTTTACATGTACTAGTATGGTTTTATTTTAAGTTTGACCAACCCTATATTAAACTAAACTAAGCTCCCATACACACACTCATCAATATGCCGCCGCTGCCGTTGCGCATGCCAGCGCCCGCCTGCTCCGACCAACAATTTCTCGCCCATCACCGTCGTGTCGCCACCATCCCTGTGCCATGAAGCCGAAGGCTCGCCTGCTCACGTTGTCTGCAGCCCCTCCTCGCAATGTCGCCATGCTGCCAAGCACATGAGCAGCTGGTGGAGCCGCGTCGATGCATGCAGCGTACGAAGAGGAGGACGAGCACGTGCTCCAGCAGGCCTGTGAGGAGGAACTAGCATGTCATTTTCGTCTCCACCTGCGCGGAGGAGGCGCGCATGGTGGTTGTCGCGGCGGAAGCCGGTCGCGCGCGTGTCGAGCCCGCAAACCGAGTGCGGACACGGAATCTACCTTCGAGACCTTGAATGCCACATGGATCCTACAATCTGAAGGAGCAATTTGGGTCAGTCGACTCTTGTGAGCCGTTTGATGCAACATGGATGGCTAGAAGGGCTTCTTCAACCACCGAAATTGATGCACAGTTCATCTTCTCAGCCTGCCACACGCCTAACTGCCTGCCGCCGCTGCCGCGCCCTCCCCTGAACCGCCTGCCACCGCCATGCTCCCCCCACCCCCGCCATCCGTTTAACCTCGGGCACGATCCATTTTTTCCGGCGAACTGCATTCCGCACCCAACACTCATAAGATAGATCATGGGCACCCTGCCACCCTAATATAGATATTGGGGTAGATTCTCTGCCATCTTCTTCCTTCGCTCCATCGAACTTCTTTCACAAACTGACTGGCCCAAATTATACTACTAGTACGAACGTATTAAGTACAGTAGGAACATGAAGATACGAGCAGTAGTACCAACTGCAAGAAGAACAATAGTAAGACATAGTTACTAGTACTACTGTACGTACTAAAGAGTTCAAATAACGAGAAAGAACATAAACATAGTTCTGCTGGGGCCTCAGCACAACACACCCTTGAAAATAAACTAAGCAACTAGTCCGCTTGACACTGCAATAAAACCAGCATGAGCGACGGCAATGCCACCTACTCGGAGTCCGAGTCCACGTCCTCGACTTCGTCCTCGTCCCTCTTCCTATTCCTCTTCGCCGACGCTTCTTTGCTTGAACCGGACACTGGGCTCTGCTTCTTCATCCAACCCTTGTAGATATTTAAACAAAGGTAGGCATCCATTGCTGCGTACAGGATGTGATCTTCATCTAATGTCTTCGACTCCCATGGCATGATGAAACTCGTGGTGGGGTTTCTGTAGTTTAGTACGAAGGATCAATCGTGGCTGCTGCTAGGGTCAGCATTGAAGGATGAGAGGACGACACCAGGCATGCCTTCTGGAGATCGAAGTGATGGCCTACAACGAGGCCTATCCGACCTAGGACATCCCTGTTGTTCCTTAAGTCTGCAGTAACAAATTTCACTCTTTCATCCTTGAGGAAGTTCTCAAAATCCTAGCACTCAACGTCGACATGGCATATGTGGTAGACCAAGCACACGTTATGTATGCAAACCTAGATCACGGCGGGCTTCTTCTTCTCTGCCTCCTTTAGAATCTTCTCTCTTTGCAGGACTGTGGTGTACTCAACATCTAGCCCAGCAACCCACTCATCCGTTGAACTGTTGAACATGCATAGGAAGCGAGCAAGGCATGCTTTCACCGTCGCAGATCCACATGTGTAGATGATGATAAAATCATAGCCGGTGATGGATCTAACCTGGTACTCAGCGGCGACCATGGAGATTTGGGAGGCCATGGATTTTGGAGGAGGGTTAGGAGAAGTTGAACTGGTGTAATGTGAAAGGACGGGACGACTGGGAGCGAACTGTTGTAAGGTACTGTACTAGTAGAAAACGGGGACGAGTAGGGCGTGCGAACGGCGTGGGGTTGCTGGCTTGCACGGTGGATAAACGGCTGCAAGCCCCCAAAGAGTTCTCGAGAACTATGCGGAACCCACTAGATGCATGTCTACTAGACCCATATCATAGGCCTGGCAGTATAGCTTCTGCATGTTCGCACGCCATGCCGGCGCGTGGGTAACTTCACTGAATTCCGTAAACCGTCGCGCCTCCCATGACCTTCGCCTCCCTCGCGCGGTCGCGCCCTTTGAGACTTCGACCGGCTATAAATGAGCAATTTTTTGCCTACTCCACATGCATGATACTCCCTCTGGTCCTTTTTACTTCCGTCAACCGTTTGCAAAGTGTTTGACCGAATTTATACTAAAAATACCAATATCTACAATATTGATTATAATGGGTATAAGAACTACATTTTATAATGAGTATAAAAATATTGATTTCACATTGTGAATGTTGATACATTTTTCTATAAGTTTGGTCAAAGTAGAGGTACATTGACTTCAGACAAAACTTAAATGCACAATGCAGACTAGTTCCTCCGTCCAGGTGCGTGCCATGTCCTATCTTGTCATCGCAACAAGAGCTATTAGAGTACTACTACCACCCTTCTAGTTTAACAGGCTTGATTCAAAATTTTCACCTACTCTTAGCAAGATAGAGGAGGTGGAATAGTTTTTGTAGTCTGCAAAAGTACCCAACTAATGTTGTCGCTCTTCACAAAAAAATGTGTTTACCAATGCATGCATGAACACTAGTTACTCTAACCCCCCTCTCTTCTTTAATTCTTTGCCACGTCAGCATGTTTGCTATTCCCCTGTGCATGATACCAGCTAAGATACCACCATTATGGCCAGCCTTAATCATCGCATGCAATAATTTAGTGCACCTTGAAATATGAACATGTGTGGGGTGTGTATGTTTTTAATGACTTGAGACTATACCTAGCCCGGCATGCAAGATGAGACTTATTATACACCGTTCCCCATACCTGCAGGAAGCCCATTCGTCTCCAAATCTTTTCCTCTCCATGTGTGGAAACAATATGCCTGCCAGACTCTCCTTCTCCCTCCGGCGGTCCCACCACTCCACCCCATGTGGAAAAAATCTGCATGCATGACTCTCCTCCCCCTGCGCTTGTCCAATCCGTTGTGACCAGCAATATTTCCACCCCTTCCCTCCCTCATAATTTACTCTAACAAATATGCCCAAGTACAACCTCCTTTCCGTTTTATAGGGCTCATTCAGAAATCTCACCAACCAAGGTAGATGATGAGTGGTGGAATAATTTTCATGGTTTGTAAAAGCAATCAATTAATGCGCTCGTTTTTCTCTAAGAATTGTGTTTACCAATGCATTAATTGCAATGCATGCATGCATGAAGTACATGCATTGGTCAAGTTTCTCATAATCCTCGCATGCAATGAATTAATGCACCTTGAAATCTGAGCATGTGATGGGAGTAGCCATTACGTTAATCACGCAACATATCTTTCGGGACGCTGCTTCAGTTACTTAACTGCAGGTGCATTGGGTCACTAACATATGGGCCCAACATGGGTCAGGCCACATGTCAGTGACTCAACTGGACCTGCAGTTAAGTCAGTGCAGCTCAGTCCATATCTTACGTAGGTGTGCCATTGCTCGCTATAAATACTGCGCCTCCCACGGCATTCGAAAGAATGCTCATGTTCATCGCTATATCCTCCCCCTCCCTCTCACGTCGACCACCATGGCATCGCCCCTCCCAAGCCCTAGGCGCCCCTTGCTGCACTGCCTGGACGGTCACGTGTCGCTGTTCCATTCCTTGCCGCCACTAGTCGAGGAGGACGCGTCGGTGTTCCACTCCACGCCGCGACGCGTCCAGGTGGACGTGTTGGCGTCCCCAATCTCGCCAGCACGCGCGTCGCAGTTTGTGTCGGCTCCCTGCTACGAGGAGAGCGCCGCGCCGCCTGCCGAGCCCCCCAGCCTTGAGGAGCTTTGGAAAGAAATGGATGTCGCCATGTCGGAGGCTTTGCCGCCGGCAGAGAAATCCAAAATATAGGCGGAGAAGAAGGCCGAGGAAGATAAGCGCGCTATGGGGCAAGCTGCCTAGCAGGTCTATGTCGCGTCCGAGAGAGTCAGGTAATTGGCTCTTTGGCAGAAGGCTCGTGCAAGGGCCATGAGGGTGGCGGAGGACGCCCGTGCGAAATCCCTGAGTGCAGTCGGGCCCAAGCGCCTCATCTACGCTTGGCGGTACGTGGACCGGGTGCACACTTCCAGCGAGGAGGAGTACCTGTTGGCGTCGGATCACCACACTGGTGAGATCGTGCTCGCCCGCCGGCAAGGCGCCAATCAGCACCTCGCAAGTTTCGAGGCTGAGGAAGAGGCGTTGTGTCGGCGCGCTGGGAAACGGCCGCGCACCAGGGCACTTGTGGCGCGCCGCAAGCGCTCCTGCGAGCGTCGTGGCTTTTAGTAGGAGTATAATTTAGTTTCGTAAGGTGATCTCATTAGTTTTGGGACACAAAATGGTAAATCTCGAACGTTCGGCAATTATTATCGTCCTTAATTAAGTATGTAAGAGGGAAAGTTTGGAAACCTTGTGTATCCATACGCATTTTGTAAGTAGGTGCATATAACACAAACTTTACTATATACTATCGCACTACACGTATCTCTCTTTATATGCTTGCAGACTATGCTACTCCCTCCGTCCAAGTGAATAAGTCATCTTTGGTTGTGCACCGTGACCAAGAAGGAGGGAAGACTTTATACACCTAGACGGAGGGAGTACTACTATTACTTATGTACGTGCAAATGCACATTTTAACATTACGATGCGGTTTTTGTAAAAGTAGAAAAACAACACTAGTCAAGCTTGTGAAACGATTCAATGCAAAAAATGCTCGTTTGATTGTTTAGCTTTAGCTTCCTTCTCTATGGTTATTTCTATGTCGTACTTTGTACGGAGTATCTCACTGGTCAGAAAGGCATGCAAATCCCCAAACCGCTTCCTACACCCTGTATCGAATTTTTTGCCTAACAAGTTGTGCCGTGCAATTGGAATTCCAACTTGAGTACTAGTACTACTAGTAGGAGTACCAGGGGCCAGTTTGTTTAGGCTTCTAGATTAGTAGTAATCCCATTACTACTAGCTTCGTCCTAGTTTATTGGTGCCCATTATAATTTGTGTCAAATTTTGGTCACATGCACTAACATTTTATCAGTTAAATCTTTGGTCAAAATTTACCACAAATTACAATGGTGACGAATAAACCAGGACGGAGGTACCAGTAGTAGTTTAGAAGCCCAAATAAATGAGTGAGGCACCTTAATGTTACTCTCCACTGTAACTAGTCTTATGGGAAAAGCTTGGGAAGAGACGGCTTATTTTTTAAGCCGCCAAAAGAACTGGCGCTAGGAGTGGTAGCTAGGGAAACTAGGAGTAGTAGCTAGGGATCGAGTGTGTGAGATGAACCAGAGAAAGTAAATGCAGAGAGATGAAATGCAAAAAATACGGAGGGATGTGATGGTTGCTTGTCCGTTTATTTTACCAGGCCACTTATTACTGGCAGTGGTTGGGTTTTGTGATATGACGGCTTTACTGTCGCGCCACGAGCGGGGTGAGAGTGAGACTCCCGTGCAGCGCCGCCCTCTACACTTGTACTACATCGGTCGTGGTTTATTAGTCCCCCATTGAATTTGACTGAAGATTTAACTGACAAAATGTTAGTGCATGTCAACAAAAACTATATCATTGGATTCGTATTTGAACATAGTTTTCAATGATATAATTTTAGGTGACATGCATGAGCATTTATCGTACTATATATAATGTTAGTTCAATTTTTGGTCGTACTAATCTATAGTAGTAAGGTGCCCGTGCGTTGCACGGAAGAGTGAAATGCATTGATCGGGGAGTTGTTTATTTTGACAAAGGATGTGGGGGTCATCTCTAGAGCTCACAAACATCAAGGTGAAATAGATAAAAAGGTATCTTTTGCAAACAAAAGCATTCAACTATTCAACCTGCATCCAAAACTTGTGAAGAAATAACACTTATTGTGCTTTGCAAGAAATGATCTTTAAGAATTAGTTTTTGAGTATCAATTATTATACATGTTGGCTACAGATGATATGGCACTTTCTTATAGTCAACGGTTGGCTATACTATTAAGTATTAACCATGCCTTTATACACCTAGATGGAGGGATTAAATCAGGATGACTTGGAAGGGGCAGAGGAGATGTAAGAAATGGTTCATAGTAAGTCTTTCACCAGTACTGTAGTAAAAATTCATACAAGGAAGATTCTAGACTAAACTATAAATGGATACACTTTTATTCATGCGCGATACTCCAGTAGAGCAAGATCATGCATGGAAGTCTCCACATGCTTAGACAGCGGATTACACTGAGCGAAGACTAATGATCAACATTTAAATTGATAATGCGTATGTCCAGGAGAACCTCCTTGGAGTCCCCGTGCACCGCGTTGGGGGGTAAATCATACCAGGCGTCTTCCATGTCCACATCAGCGGGAAGGTCCCAGCTCTGCACAGTCCTAGTCAGCATGATGGAGCCGGTGTCGCCGCCCATGTACCTCGGAGGGGTAGTAACAGTGAGCACGCACCCATACATCGGCCTCGTGTCAGTGTCAGCGTCAGCGGCGTCGCCCCTGACGCACACTATAGAGACAGGGCGGCGGCCTGCGCGGGCCTCGCCAGTGCCCATGATCAAGAGAGGAAGACGTTGTCGTCCTCCTCTAAGACTAGCAGGCGGCGGTGATCCTCCAGCGACTCCGGCATGGTGAACGGGTAGTACATCTCGTACTTGATGTTCTCCGCCAAGGGCCAGTAGTGACCGTTGCATGCATCTATGAGGTGATGCACGATGTCCGCCGGCGAGCCCCAAAATGGCATCGGGCGCTCATAGCAGTAGATGAAGGGCTCCTAGGAGGCATCGACCAGGGCGTCCATGAAACGGGAGTGGCTGTAGGGGACGTTACGCCAGTTGAATATATGAGCAAGTTACTACGAGATTTAATCCGAATAAGCACAAAATAAATCATGACGGCTATAACAGAGATTAAACTAATCATGTGGACTAGCATAGTAGATGAATAGATAGAATCTAGTAGGATACAGAGTAGAAACATGAATTCTACCATGATTTCGAAGAGGAAGGACAGAAACGTATACGGTGCAACGGGAGCAGCACTGTTGACGCTGAGGTTGTCGCCCATGTCGTTGAGGAAGAGATTGCCGAGGTCGGGGAGAAGTCGTCGTCGGTGAAGTCATGGCTACCAGCAGTCGCGAGAGTGCGGTCCCTGAATTTCAACAGCACCCGCCGAATGGAGCGCAGGAGGGAGTGGCTGTAGGGGATGTTGCGGTCGCCGAATGGAGCGCAGGAGTAGCACACGAAGCAGTAGATGGTACTCCGGTGCCCAGAAATTTTTGTTTGGCATCGCTTGGGCAATGTAGGGCATCGGTGCCAAATACCCAGCAAATTTAGCACCGCTTTGGCCTACATAGTGGAAGGCCTAAGTCTCTATCTCTACTCTTATCTCTATCTCTACTACTTTCTTTGTTTTTTATAACAAATCGAATAGTACTGCGTCGTCTGCTGCACGCCCGGCTGAACACGCCTCCTCGCCTCCATCATCACCAACTGAGTCTTTTAAAGTAGGAGTAGAGAAAAAACCGAGTTGGAGATGATGGTGTGTCGTGCAATGCACGGGCATGTTGCTAATTTTTTGCATATAATTCCAAACACCACGTAGACACGGTCCTTGACCATTTTACAACTATGTTAGTATCATTGTTAGTGGTCAGCCGGTGCAAGTTATAGCCCCGGGTGTTTTAACCTTTTTTTAGTAATGATATCTGGCGATTGTTCGGCACAAGCTCAATCCTGGCGAATCCCACGTAACCGTCATATTTCCATCCGACGGTGGCCTATTTTTAAGCCATAGCATTTGATAAAACCGCCACCCTTACACACATACTGTAACTGCGTCGCGGGTGTTTGCAACTGCCATGTCTCCCAGCGAACGTTTGCTGGGGATTGGAGTTAGCACCGATGGAGGTTCGTAGTCCTTCCACGCTCGGGCATTGAAGTTTGTAACTATTTTAGATTAGAATATACTACTCCTCCGGTGCTAGTAGTAGAGCAGAGTCCTACTCCGCTACTACTATACTCAAGCAAGTTAGGGCATAGTAGTAGGTACTGTAGGGAGTACCAGTACTGTGATCACTCAAGCAAGTTGTCTGACTTCGATATGACCCTACGCTGCTGGTATGTGTCTCGTAAGTCAAGCGGCGTGCTGTCCACTTCCCGCAGCACATATTCTCTTCTCCATCTTTGTCCGATCTTCCATCCCCGCTTAGGCGCCTCCCCCCCCCCTCGTCCAATCTTCCATCCCCCCTAAGGTGCCTCCCCCCTCGTCTGAAACCCAAGAACTAACAATGGCAGAACCGAGCAGCGCCCACCGAAAGAGTGGCTGGAATTCGCTCCCCACAGAGGTAATCAAGCTCATTGTTTTGCGTGTGGACAATCTCAGTACCATGCCACTCGCCGCGTGCTCATCGGGGCTGTACCATTTACTCAAAGCCCTCAGGCCGGAGCTTTTTAAGCCAGCTCCTTGCTTGCTGATGCCTCCTGATCTTCAGAAACGGCGTGTCATGCAGCATAACGATCATAGGGTGGCGAGCATCAACCCCCTTGACTGCGATCCGATCCCCGTCACCCTCAACTACATTAACAGTATGTACTGGGTCGGCATGAACACGTCTTGGATGGTGCTCATCGACTGTCGCGGCAGCTGGATGCTCGTGGAGGTCTACACCCGGCGATTGATCCCCCTTCCTTCGATTAACACTACACTGCTTTGGCACCGTGGCCCAGAATACTCAGAATCTTACAGTAGCCAACATGATACCAAGTTTGATTGCTCAAGGTTGTAATCTGCCAAGTGCCCACAAGATCTGTGAATTATAAAGACTTCAGGCTAATTTCTTTCTTCAACCGCGGTCTCGCCTATCTGACAGGTCACTGCGGTAAGTGGATAAATCTGCACGTCCATCGCAGGATCATACATCCTCCATGGTTCTCCGATGCCATTGAACACAAGGGCTTCATTTACATTGTCGACTCCTTCTATGGCTGGACGTATTGCTGGCCTACTCCAGTCATCGCTACAAATGGCTGTTACAGCAGTATGTTACTTTCCTATGATATCATGATGGCTTGCTTATATTACTGTCAACATTTACTAAAAAAATATTCATGCTCATAACATGATGTTCTTAAGATTGAATACATCAAGAGCCCTTTTTTTATTTGACTCCAACTTTTTTTGAGGGTTATTTGACTCCAACTTGATATGATGTTGTAGGCTGCCTGGTATCCCTACCCTTCCTAATCCCAGAACCTTTCAAAGAACAGTGGCATGGCAGTTGCAGGTGGTTCCTGGCTCGATCAGACGACAGCGAACGATTGATGATCGTTCGCACATACCGGACGTGTTGTTTTGCGGAATACAATCACAGTCACTACAAGGTCTTTGAGCAAGATCCCAACTTCTCTGGGCCTTTAGGAATTTTTGACTGGAGGTTGGTAAGTAGCCTTGGTACACTCTCTCTGTTTGTCGGACTGAATTATCCGATTAACCAGGAGATAACCGACGGCAAGGATCATGATGGCAGCGCGGTTTCGTTCATCAGGCAAAACTGTGTGTGCACAGCGTACCATGTGTCTCTGCATGCACCATAGTCTGATATGTGCCGCCATGCTCTACAGCCCAAAGTAGGAGAGAGGGTCGCAAGTATCAGACTTCGACCTGCTGGCTAGAGTTTCCCCCGTCAGGCACCCATCTGGTTCAAGCCGTCAGCCAATCTCCACAGCTTAATAAATAGTAACGTCTAACTGAGCCAGTTAGTTAGATGTGTACACTTGGTGTAGTAGGATCTTTATTTAGTTTGATGCATACACTTGTTCTTTTTTGGTAGCCCTTTTGTAATGATGGCTGATGTTTGGTTTGGAAGAGAGAGTTGCATCTTCACTCTTCTGGCCTCCTTACTGCTTCTGTTGCACCCCCAGCCCTGGTTGCTGCTGCTACTGTTTTCAATGTATAATCAGTAGTATATTTCATCTCTTGGTTGAATAAATGTGTTATTAGAACAAGAAACACAATGTTTTGGAAGTCGTTGCACGGTTCGATCCTTTAGTGCCTTGTACCGTATGTGGCGCATACTATTTTTCGTACGGAACACATTTTCCACTTGTTGATAACATGCAGCACACTGATGAAGGCCCAATAGAGAAGCCCATAATTAACTAGAAGGGAGGCTCTCACATGAATCCGGCCCAGGTACATGCTCATGGTCCCCTAAGCATAAATAAGTAAATAAACAAATAAAGCTAAATGCTCATGCACCAGTTCTTTAAATTCACGATTTAACAGGAGGATATTATTTCCTATGATAGTGTCGTTACATTCAGTCGATATTATTCTTAGGCAAAGATAGCGACTAGTCTTCTTTCTCCCAGCATTTTCTTCCTGCAACCAGCGGACCCATGCAAATCATAGTCAACATCGTAAATAGTTCCGGTCCATCTTTATTTTTCAATAAGAATGTCCAACCCAGCCCAGCACATTGGCAACAGCACTTTATCCTCCGCCTTGGTGCGCTCGCCGCGGCGCCGCCGTCCGGCCCTGTAAAAATAGTTTTTTTCAAAACGGTCCCTGTCAACATAGTGAATCGGGAGAGGATTGTAGTTGTGAGTATGAGAGTACGGACCCACCAGGTCCACTCCCGAACACAAGCAAGCGCCTCTTTTACTACTCAGATGAACCCCTCATTTTTTACTCTAATCCACCCTGCTGATATCTGGGACCCACATCATTTTCAACGTATAGTCAATTAACGACATAATTGCACAACTTTTTTTAGTAGTAATTCGGAGGAGCAGGCTATAAACTGGGTTGTGCGGTCTCTGTGGCCTTTCTAACAACATGACCAGCCCAGCAGTTTTTTCTTTGGGAAAATAGGTAGCCCAGTATTTCTTTTTGAAGAATACCCAAGCTAGGCCTATTTGTTTTCTCCGACTTACTGGGCTGCAAGATGCATTCCGGCCTGGCCAAAGAGTATGGTCAGTGTCTATTAAAAGTAATATCAAAAGGGGTTGAAAATTCAAAAAAATAGCAAATAGGATATTAGTTTCTTTTTTTGTTTTTGTTCTTCACTGATATCTTATACTCCCTCCATCCCAAAATTCTTGTCTTAGATTAGTCTAGATACGGATGTATCTAATACCAAAATGTGACTTGATACATCCGTCTTTAGACAAATCTAAGACAAGAATTCTGGGACGGAGGGAGTATTTCGTTGGATTTAACATGACATAGTAATAATTTATTTTTAAATTTGTTTTAGTATGGCTACTAATTTTTGGATTAAGAATATTTTGTTCCCCAGCAAAAAATTGTGAATTTTCAAAATTTCTCACATATTTAGTTAATTTTTTTAACCCTGGTACTGACCAGAAAATGGGCAGCAATTCTAAAAATGGAAAACGGGCTGCAATAAATTCCATATGAATTAGAAAATGTGTAGAAATTATAAAAATAATAGCAAATGGGCTGTACATGCCACAGATTTCGAGGCTGACTTGTTTACGCAAGGCTTTGTCAGTCAACACACGATTCTAGCAGCAGCGATTGTTGCATGTCCATCCAAAGGCCGACGTGCTTCTTCAATCTCTGATCTTCCTGCTCCAGCCGCCTAAACTAGCGCGCGGCGGGACTGCCTGCTCCCTCCTCTTGTGGCCCGCTGTGATGCCGCGCAGGCTTCCCCGGCCCACCCTACTCCCTCCGTTGGCCTGGCCGCACGCAATCAACTACCTCCTTATTATGCGAAAAAATGATTCCTCCCACTGACATCTGGGGCGCACCGGTTGGGAGGCTGACCTGTGGGCCTACTAAGTTGACGCGTACGCATGGGCTTGTGAACTTAGTCAACAAACGATTCTAGCAGTAGTAACCGTTGGATTTGAATCGAACGGTCCTGCTGCTTCTTCAATCGCTGCTCTTCTTGCACCAGCCGCCCAAACCAGCGCCGGCGAGACCGCCTGCTCCTGCCTCCAGTGGCTGGATGTGCTGCCGTTGAGGCCTCACCACCCCCTACTACTCCCACTGCTAGCCATGCCCTGCGGCGACGGCAGCCTCACACCGCAGCCGAACCAGTGAACCCTCGTACTCCTCTCCGCGTGGGCATCCACGGCCGCGTCTTCCCCGGTTCCGCGTCTTCCCCAGCTCCGCATCTTCCTCGGCTCCACGTCGTCCCCTTCCTAGGCCTCACCGTCGTCCACCACCTTGGATGCGCTCGGCGCGGAGTGCTCAACATGGTCAACGAACGACACCATCGGAAGTAGATTGTGCATGGAGAGGCTGGCAGCTGGGTCCATGGACACATGCAAGGAAATGCCTCCTTATTACACGCAAAATAATGATTCCTCCACCTGACAGCTGGGACCCATTGGAAGGGCCTCTGTATTTTGCGAAAAAACGTTCCCACCGCTAACAGGTCAAACCCACTAGCTATATCTTCGCACGCAAGGAAGTGCCTCCTTATTACGCACAAAAAATGAATACCCCATGCTAGCTGGGACCCACAATAGTGGGAGGCTGACTTGTGGGCCAACTAAGTTGACGGGGGCAGAGGGCTTTGTCAACTTAGTCAATATGAACGATTCTAGGTCCAGTGACCATACGATGTCCATCCAACGGCCATAGTGCTTCTTCAACCTCTGGTCTTCTTGCTCCAGTCGCCCAAACCAGCGCCGATCGTGCCTCATGCTCCTGCCTCCCGTGGCCGGCTGTGATGCCGCGGAGGCCTCACCGCCCCCTACTACTCCCACCGCTGGCCAGGCCATCCCTCTACTCACCCACACCCCCTGTTATTCTACGGCGACGGTAGCCTCACACTATAGCCGAACCAGTGAACCCCCGTACTCCCCTCCGCGTGGGCATCCACTGTCGCGTCTTCCCCGGCTCCACATCGTCCCCTTCCTAGGCCTCACCGTCGTCCACCGCATTGGTGCTCTCAGCACGACGTGGTCGATGTGGTCAACGACCGACTTCCATCGAAAGAGTACTGTACATGGAGAGCCTGACAGCTGGGTCCACGGCCGCAGCTTGGTCCACGGCCACAGCCCAGTTTTTTTGTGATTTGCCAAGTAAGTCGCTTTGTCAGGCCTGTTGGGCTGCAAATCTTTCAAGACAAGGAGAGTTTCATTCGGCTGGCTGAGAAAATGGTCTATCAATAATGAGAAATGGGTTGTACATTTTTAAAACACATCAAACCGGCAATTAGTTTCAAATTTCTTTTTATTCATTTCGAGATTTTAAATTGCATTGATTTTTATGCGTGGACAATTTGTTGGATTTTGTATTGATATACATTTATTTTTAAAATCAGTTTGAATGTGACTCAAAATTTCAGGATTAAAAACAGTTTGGACCGCACCGAAATATGCAAAATTTCTTATAATTTTTTAACCATAGCCACAATATGGGCTGTAATGCTAACAAAAAGAATATGGGCTCCAAAAAAACCTTAAGAATTAGCAAATGGGCTGTAAATTATTAGAAATAATGGCAGATGGGCTGTATGCTGTTTTCCATAGATTTGAGGCTTTCCTAAAAAAAGTTAACGCGCAAGCAATGACTGTTGGATGTCCATCCAACGGCTGTCGTGCTTCTTCAATCTCTGCTCTTCCTGCTCCAGCCGCTCAAACAAGCACTGGCGGGACTGCCTGCTCCCTCCTCCCTGCGGGCGGTTGTGCTGCCGCGCAGGCCTCACCGCCCCACCGTACTCCCATTGCTAGCCTAGCCATCCCTCTACTCACCCACACTTGCTGTTATTCTCCGGCGACGGCGGACGAACCAGTAAACCCTCGTACAGTCGTACTCCCCTCCATGTGGGAAACAACTGTCGAGTCTTCCCTGGCTCCGTGTTGTTCCATTCCTAGGCCTCGCCGTCGTCCACCACCCTGGTGCTCTCGGCGTGGCCTGGTCAATGTGGTCAACGACCGACATCCATCTGAAGTGGACTGTAGTGGAGAGGCTGACAGCTGGGTCCACGGTCGCATGAAAGGAAATGCCTCCTTATTACGCGCAAAATAATGATTCCTCCACCTGACATCTGGGACCCACTTAAAGGGCCTCTGTATTTCGTGAAAAAAACGTTACCGCCGTTGACAGCTCGGACCCACCAGCTATATCTTCGCACGCAAGGAAGTGCCTCCTTATTACGCACAAAAAAATGAATACCCCTCTGCTAGTTGGGACCCAGTATAGTGGGAGGCTGACTTGTGGGCCTACTAAGTTGACAGGGACGGAGGGCTTTGTCAACTTAGTCAATATGCACGATTCTAGCTCCAGTGACCGTACGATGTCCATCCAACGGCCGTAGTGCTTCTTCATCCTCTGGTCTTCTTGCTCTAGCCGTCCAAACCAACGTCGGTCGTGCCTCCTGGTCCTGCCTCCCGTGGCCGGCTGTGATGCCGCGGAGGCCTCACCGCCCCCTACTACTCCCACCGCTGGCCAGGCCATCCCTCTACTCACCCACACCCCCTATTATTCTGCGGCGACGGCAGCCTCACACCGCAGCCGAACCGGTGAACCCTCGTACTCCTCTCCGCGTGGGCATCCACTGTCGCGTCTTCCCTGGCTCCGCATCGTCCCCTTCCTAGGACTCGCCGTCGTCCACCACCTTGGTGCTCTCGGCGCGGCGTGCTTAATGTGGTCAACGACCGACTTCCATCGGAAGAGTACTGTACATGGAGAGGCTGATAGCTGGGTCCATGGCGGCCGCAAGGAAGTGCCTCCTTATTAGATGCAAAATAATTATTCCTGCACCTGACAGCGGGGACCCACTGGACGGGCCACCGTATTTCGTGAAAAAACGTTTCCCCCTGACTGCTGGGACCCACTGGCTACATCTTCGCACAGAAGGAAGTGCGTCCAAGCAAAAAAAGATTCGCTCCCCTGACTGCTGGGACCACCAGCTATATCTTCGCACGCAAGGAAGTGCCTAACAGTCGGGACCCACCTAGTCGAAGCGTACGTAGCATTGTCATTCTGGTCGCGAACATGTACGTACATACTGGTCGATATAGAGCGCGCACGTGTCGTAGTAGAGGCATGCATGTAGCATGTACATGTCCGTACAGCGGCCAGTGTGCAAGAAAGAAAATACGGCCACTTACGTACATACGGGCGGGGTCTCGAACGCCTACTCACGCATACGTACGGCCAGGGATTGTGTACATGGTTGGGTCGAAACGGAGAAACTGCATCGTCGTCGTGTTCATGGGGAGGCAACGGAATGTGTCGTGTTTATCGGGAGGCAACGGAACGTGTGGGAGCAAAATGGCTTGGATGGAACAGCCGATGGAAACGAGGCCTGGCGTACCGCAGAATGGAGGAAACATACTTGTGTTGGACCTCCTACGGTCGAAACGGGGTCCTGTTGATCGGGAGGGGTGTGGTGTACCGCAAAACGGACGAAACAGACTTGTGTTGGAGCGATACGGTCGAAACGGGGGTCTTGTTCATTGGGAGGGGTGTGGCGTACCGCAAAACGAGACTCCACGGGGTACTGTTCATCTCCACCGTCGACCCCCTCCAGCCTCCACGGGCTACTATTCATCCACCATTGACCTCCTCCAGCCTCCACCTGCGACTGTTCATCCACGGGCTCCTGTTCATCCAGCCTCCACCGGGCGCTACTCCACCGGCTACTGTTCAACCAGGCCTCTCCATGGGCTCCTGTTCAACCACCCCTCCACAGGCTACTATTCATCCATCCCTCCACCGTCTACTATTCATCCAGCCCTCCACGGGGTCGTCCTGTTCATCCAGCCCACCATGGGCTCCTGTTCATCGAGCCCCAACCAGCTCGATCGATCGGGGTCCTGTTCATCTAGAGGCAACACCAGGGGGTCCTGTTCATCCACCCCCACCGGGAACTGTTCATCCAAACCTCCCCAGCAACACTCACTGTTCATCCAGAGGCAGCATCGATCGGCTTCAGTTAGCAGCAGTAGCGAAGGAATCACTCGGGTTCAGTAATGTAGCTAGTGCAATCGCTCGGTTTCAGTTAGAGCCCAACGCCTCGCACACACGCGCGTACGTGTACGAGACAAACGCGCATCGCTCCGCCCCCGACCACCCACCGTAACGGGGAACTCCTCGAAATTTTCCTCGCCCTCGCTTCTACCACAGTTTTTTCCATCATGGAAGGCCCAAAGAATGTCATGCAGCTGCGTCTCTGGCCCGCCCAGGATGAAAAGCCCATTTTCTGTCATGATTTTTTATCATAGAAGTAGGAGCCCACCACATCTATGATGATACCGGGTTTTGTCACAATTATCGTCATAGAAGTGTCATAAGTATGACAGAAAGAAAATTCGTTCGGCCCAAAATGTCACGGATGTGTCTTTCTTTGTAGTGACTGGCCGGGTCCTGCCTCTGCTTGGAGCGTCTTTCTGTGAGTGGAGTGGGTCGACCTCCTCACCACTGCTCAAGTCCTCGCTCTCGTCATCTCCCCTTCCGTCAGAATGCCACTCGCCACTGTCGCCTCCACTCGCCTCTCCCTCGTCCTCCTGCTCTCCATTGCGCATCGAGTACATCTCAGTGTAGATCTGTAAAACATAGGGTCGAGTGGATATCAATCAGTTTCAAGAGCAAACACATATCAGAGCAAGATACACTCGGAAGGAGAGAATAAGACCTTGTCAGTTTCGGTGGTGTTGTTGAGTGGAGGAACCCTCCTAGACCCCCTGGGGTTGTCTTTGTTGCCAGTTATACCTTGCAGCCACTACACCACCGTCCCCTCATCGACATCCTCCAGGTGGATCCGAGTGTTTTCTTCAACACCCGAGTACATCCACATTGGGTGGTCACGGGCTTGGAGTGGCTGGATGCGTCGACTGAGAAATACGTCTAACAGGTCCATGCCAGTCACACCATCACGGACAAGTTGGACTACTCGCTCAACCAACATATTAGCCTCCGCTTTCTTAGCTGGAGTCACTCTCAAGGGAGAAGGCTTCTCAACTCGCTCTATGGAAAACAGGGGAAGGCCAGTCGACTGACCCGGGGTCGGTTGGTCCTTACAATAGAACCAGGTCAACTGCCACCCCCTGACTGACTCGGGAAGGATCATAGCGGGGAAAGTGCTTTTATTTCTCATCTGGATCCCCAGACCACCACACATCTAGACCACATGTTTCATCTCATCACTTGGATTGGCCTTTTTAACCGACTGGGAACGGCAAGTGAAAATGTGTTTGAAGAGGCCCTAGTGCGGTCGACAGCCCAGAAAGTTTTCACAGATGGACACGTATGCGGCAAGGTATGTGATGGTGTTGGGAGAAAAGTGATGAAGTTGGGCTCCAAAGAAGTTTAGGAAACCCCGAAAGAAAGGATGGGGAGGCAAAGAGAAACCACGGTCGACATGGGTCGCAAGATATGCCCTATTGGCAATAATAAAATGATTATTATATTTCCTTGTTCATGATAATTGTCTATTATTCATGCTATAATTGTATTATCCGGAAATCGTAATACATGTGTGAATACATAGACCACAATGTGTCCCTAGTGAGCCTCTAGTTGACTAGCTCGTTGATCAACAGATAGTCATGGTTTCCTGGCTATGGACATGGGGATGTCATTGATAACGGGATCACATCATTAGGAGAATGATGTGATGGACAAGACCCAATCCTAAGCTTAGCTCAAAGATCGTGTAGTTCGTTTGCTGTAGCTTTTCTGAATGTCAAGTATCATTTCCTTAGACCATGAGATTGTGCAACTCCCGGATACCGTAGGAGTACCTTGGGTGTGCCAAATGTCACAACGTAACTGGGTGCCTATAAAGGTACATTACAGGTATCTCTGAAAGTGTCTGTTGGGTTGGCACGAATCGAGACTGGGATTTGTCACTCCGTATGACCGAGAGGTATCTCTGGGCCCACTCCGTAATGCATCATCATAATGAGCTCAATGTGATCAAAGTGACTTGCCGGTAACGAGACTGAACAAGGTATTGGGATACCGACGATCCAGTCTCGGACAAGTAACGTACCGATTGACAAAGGGAATTGTATACGGGATTGATTAAGTCCTCGACATCGTGGTTCATCCGATGAGATCATCGAGGAGCATGTGGGAACCAACATGGGTATCCAGATCCCGCTGTTGGTTATTGACCGGAGAGGCGTCTCGGTCATGTCTGCGTGTCTCCCGAACCCGTAGGGTCCACACACTTAAGGTTCGATGACGCTAGGGTTGTAGAGATATTAGTATGCAGTAACCCGAAAGTTGTTCGGAGTCCCGAATGAGATCACGGACGTCACGAGGAGTTCCAGAATGGTCCGGAGGTAAAGATTTATATATAGGAAGTCCAGTTTCGGCCAGCGGGAAGGTTTCGGGGGTTACCGGTATTGTACCGGGACCACCGGAAGGGTCCCAGGGGTCCACCGGATGGGGCCACCTATCCCGGAGGGCCCTATGGGCTGAAGTGGCGTGGGAAACAGCCCCTGATGGGCTGGTGCGCCCCACCCAAGGGCCCAAGGCGCCTAGGGTTGGAAACCCTAGGGGGCCGTTGCCCCCCCGAGGGGGCATGCGCCCCCCTGGTTGGAAACCCTAAGGGGGCCGTTGCCCCCAAGGGCCGCCCCCCCTTTAGATGGGATCTCCAAGGGGGCATGCGCCCCCCTAGCCCCTATATATAGTGGAAGGGAGGGAGGGCAGCCGCACCTTGCTCTTGGCGCCTCCCTCTCCCTCCGTAACACCTCTCCTCCCCGCTTGTGCTTGGCGAAGCCCTGTCGGGATCCTGCTGCATCCACCACCACGCCGTCGTGCTACTGGATCTTCATCAGCCTCTCCTTCCCCCTTGCTGGATCAAGAAGGAGGAGACTTCTTCCCAACCGTACGTGTGTTGAACACGGAGGTGTTGTCCGTTCTGCACTTGGTCATCGGTGATTTGGATCACGGCGAGTATGACTCCATCATCCCCGTTCACTTGAACGCTTCCGCTCGTGATCTACAAGGGTATGTAGATGCACTCCTATTCCCCTCGTTGCTAGAATACTCCATAGATTGATCTTGGAGATGCGTAGAAAATTTTAAAATTTTGCTACATTCCCCAATAGTGGCATCATGAGCTAGGTCTATGCGTAGTTACTATGCACGAGTAGAACACAAAGTAGTTGTGGGCGTCGATATTGTCAATTTGCTTGTCGTTACTAGTCTTATCTTGATTCGGCGGCATCGTGGGATGAAGCGGCCCGGACCAACCTTACACGTACGCTTACGTGAGACCGGTTCCACCGACTGACATGCACTAGTTGCATAAGGTGGCTGGCGGGTGTCTATCTCTCCCACTTTAGTCGGATCGGATTCGATGAACAGGGTCCTTATGAAGGGTAAATAGAAATTGGCAATTCACGTTGTGGTTTTGGCGTAGGTAAGAAACGTTCTTGCTAGAAACCTATAGCAGCCATGTAAAAACTTGCAACAACAATTAGAGGACGTCTAACTTGTTTTTGCAGCAAGTGTTTTGTGATGTGATATGGCCAAAGGTTGTGATGAATGATGAATGATATATGTGATGTATGAGATTGATCATGTTCTTCTAATAGGAATCACGACTTGCATGTCGATGAGTATGACAACCGGCAGGAACCATAAGAGTTGTCTTTATTTATTTATGACATGCGTGTCAAAATAAACGTCATGTAATTACTTTACTTTATTGCTAAAGCGTTAACCATACTAGTAGAAGTAATAGATGACAAGACAACTTCAAGAAGACACGATGATGGATATCATGATGATGGAGATCATGGTGTCATACCGGTGACAACGATGATCATGGAGCCCCGAAGATGGAGATCAAAGGAGCAAATGATATTGGCCATATCATGTCACTATTTGATTGCATGTGATGTTTATCATGTTTTACATCTTATTTGCTTAGAACGACGGTAGCTTAAATAAGATGATCCCTCGTAATAATTTCAAGAAAGTGTTCCCCCTAACTGTGCACCGTTGCGAAGGTTCGTTGTTTCAAAGCACCACGTGATGATCGGGTGTGATAGATTCTAACATTCGAATACAACGGGTGTAAGATAGATTTACACACGCAATACACTTAGGTTGACTTGACGAGCCTAGCATGTACAGACATGGCCTCGAAACACAGAAGACCGAAAGGTCGAGCATGAGTCATATAGAAGATACGATCAACATGAAGATGTTCACCGATGTTGACTAGTCCGTCTCACGTGATGATCGAACACGGCCTAGTTAACTCGGATCATGTTATACTTAGATGACTGGAGGGATGTCTATCTGAGTGGGAGTTCATTTAATAATTTGATTAGATGAACTTAATTATCATGAACTTAGTCTAAAATATTTACAATATGTCTTGTAGATCAAATGGCCCACGTTGTCCTCAACTTCAACGCGTTCCTAGAGAAAACCAAGCTGAAAGACGATGGCAGCAACTATACGGACTGGGTCCGGAACCTGAGGATCATCCTCATAGCTGCAAAGAAAGATTATGTCCTAGAAGCACCGCTAGGTGACGCACCCGTCCCACAGAACCAAGACGTTATGAACGCTTGGCAGACACGTGCTGATGATTACTCCCTCGTTCAGTGCGGCATGCTTTACAGCTTAGAACCGGGGCTCCAAAAGCGTTTTGAGAGACACGGAGCATATGATATGTTCGAAGAGCTGAAAATGGTTTTTCAAGCTCATGCCCGGGTCGAGAGATATGAAGTCTCTGACAAGTTCTTCAGCTGTAAGATGGAGGAAAATAGTTCTATCAGTGAGCACATACTCAAAATGTCTCGGTTGCATAACCGCTTGACTCAGCTGGGAGTTAATCTCCCGGATGACGCGGTCATTGACAGAATCCTTCAGTCGCTTCCACCGAGCTACAAGAGCTTTGTGATGAACTTCAATATGCAGGGGATGGAAAAGACCATTCCTGAAGTATTTTCAATGCTGAAATCAGCAGAGGTAGAAGTCAAAAAGGAACATCAGGTGTTGATGGTGAATAAAACCACTAAGTTCAAGAAAGGCAAGGGTAAGAAGAACTTCAATAAGGACGGCAAGGGAGTTGCCGCGCCCGGTAAGCAAGCTGCCGGGAAGAAGCCAAAGAATGGACCCAAGCCCGAGACTGAGTGTTTTTATTGCAAGGGAAGTGGTCACTGGAAGCGAAACTGCCCCAAATACTTAGCGGACAAGAAGGCCGGCATCACGAAAGGTATATGTGATATACATGTAATTGATGTGTACCTTACCAGTACTCGTAGTAGCTCCTGGGTATTTGATACCGGTGCAGTTGCTCACATTTGTAACTCAAAGCAGGAGCTGCGGAATAAACGGAGACTGGCGAAGGACGAGGTGAGGATGCGCGTCGGGAATGGTTCCAAGGCCGATGTGATCGCCGTCGGCACGCTACCTCTACATTTACCTACGGGATTAGTTTTAAACCTCAATAATTGTTATTTAGTGCCAGCTTTGAGCATGAACATTGTATCAGGATCTCGTTAAATATGAGATGGCTACTCATTTAAATCCGAGAATAATGGTTGTTCTATTTATATGAGAGATATGTTTTATGGTCATGCTCCGATGGTGAATGGTTTATTCTTAATGAATCTCGAGCGTAATGCTACGCATATTCATAGTGTGAATACCAAAAGATGTAAGGTTGATAATGATAGTCCCACATACTTGTGGCACTGCCGCCTTGGTCACATAGGTGTCAAACGCATGAAGAAGCTCCTTGCAGATGGACTTTTAGAGTCTCTTGATTACGAATCATTTGACACGTGCGAACCATGCCTCATGGGTAAGATGACCAAGACTCCGTTCTCAGGAACAATGGAGCGAGCAACCAACTTATTGGAAATCATACATACTGATGTGTGCGGTCCAATGAGTATTGAGGCTCGCGGTGGCTATCGTTATGTTCTCACCCTCACTGATGACTTGAGTAGATATGGGTATGTCTACTTAATGAAACACAAGTCTGAGACCTTTGAAAAGTTCAAGGAATTTCAGAGTGAGGTTGAGAATCAACATGACAGGAAAATCAAGTTCTTGCGATCAGATCATGGGGGAGAATACTTGAGTCACGAATTTGGCACACACTTAAGAAAATGTGGAATAGTTTCACAACTCACGCCGCCTGGAACACCTCAGCGTAATGGTGTGTCCGAACGTCGTAATCGCACTCTATTAGATATGGTGCGATCTATGATGTCTCTTACCGATTTACCGCTATCATTTTGGGGCTATGCTTTAGAGACTGCCGCATTCACTTTAAATAGGGCTCCGTCGAAATCCGTTGAGACGACACCGTATGAATTATGGTTTGGGAAGAAACCTAAGCTGTCGTTTCTAAAAGTTTGGGGATGCGATGCTTATGTCAAGAAACTTCAACCTGAAAAGCTCGAACCCAAGTCGGAGAAATGTGTCTTCATAGGATACCCTAAAGAAACTGTTGGGTATACCTTCTACCTCAGATCCGAAGGCAAGATCTTTGTTGCCAAGAATGGGTCCTTTCTAGAGAAAGAGTTTCTCTCGAAAGAAATAAGTGGGAGGAAGGTAGAACTTGATGAAGTATTACCTCTTGAACCGGTAAGTGGCGCAGCTCAGGTAAATGTTCCTGTGGTGCCTGCACCGATTAGAGAGGAAGTTAATGATGATGATCAAGATACTTCAGATCAAGCTCCTACTGAACTTCGTAGGTCCACAAGGACACGTTCCGCACCAGAGTGGTACGGCAACCCTGTCTTGGAAATAATGTTGTTAGACAACGGTGAACCTTCGAACTATGAAGAAGCGATGGCGGGCCCAGATTCTGACAAATGGCTAGAAGCCATGAAATCCGAGAGAGAATCCATGTATGAAAACAAAGTATGGACTTTGACTGACTTGCCCGAAGATCCACAAGCCATAGAAAATAAATGGATCTTTAAGAAGAAGACAGACACGGATGGTAATGTGACCATCTATAAGGCTCGATGTGTTGCTAAGGGTTATCGACAAGTTTAAGGGGTTGACTACGATGAGACTTTCTCACTCATAGCGAAGCTGAAGTCCGTCCGAATCATGTTAGCAATTGCCGCATTCTAAGATTATGAGATATGGCAAATGGACGTCAAAACGGCATTCCTTAACGGCTTTCTTAAGGAAGAATTGTATATGATGCAGTCGGAAGGTTTTGTCGATCCTAAGAATGCTAACAAGGTGTGCAAGCTCCAACGCTCAATCTATGGGCTGGTGCAAGCATCTCGGAGTTGGAACATTCGCTTTGATGAGGTGATCAAAGCGTTTGGGTTTATGCAGACTTATGGAGAAGCCTGCGTTTACAAGAAAGTGAGTGGGAGCTCTGTAGCATTTCTCATATTATATGTGGATGACATACTGTTGATGGGAAATGATATAGAATTCTTGGAAAGCATAAAGGCCTATTTGAACAAGTGTTTTTCAATGAAGGACCTTGGAGAAGCTGCTTATATATTAGGCATCAAGATCTATAGAGATAGATCGAGACACCTCATCGGTCTTTCACAAAGTACGTACCTTGACAAGATACTGAAGAAGTTCAATATGGATCAGTCCAAGAAGGGGTTCTTGCCTGTATTGCAAGGTGTGCGATTGAGCAGGGCTCAATGCCCGACCACGGCAGAAGATATAGAAGAGATGAGTGTCATCCCCTATGCCTCAGCCATAGGGTCTATTATGTATGCCATGCTGTGTACCAGACCTGATGTAAACCTTGTCGTAAGTTTGGTAGGTAGGTACCAAAGTAATCCCGACAAGGAACACTGGAGAGCGGTCAAAAACATCCTGAAGTACCTGAAAAGGACCAAGGATATGTTTCTCGTTTATGGAGGTGGCGAAGAGCTCGTCGTAAAGGGTTACGTCGACGCTAGCTTCGACACAGATCTGGATGACTCTAAGTCACAAACCAGATACGTGTATATTTTGAATGGTGGGGCAGTAAGCTGGTGCAGTTGCAAGCAAAGCGTCGTGGCGGGATCTACATGTGAAGCAGAATACATGGCAGCCTCGGAGGCAGCACAAGAAGCAATCTGGGTGAAGGAGTTCATCACCGACCTAGGAGTCATACCCAATGCGTCGGGGCCAATGACTCTCTTCCGTGACAACACTGGAGCTATTGCCCTTGCCAAGGAGCCCAGGTTTCACAGGAAGACCAGGTATATCAAGCGTTGCTTCAACTCCATTCGTGAAAATGTTCAAAATGGAGACATAGAAATTTGTAAAGTACATACGGACCTGAATGTAGCAGATCCGTTGACTAAACCTCTCCCTAGAGCAAAACATGATCAACACCAGAATTCCATGGGTGTTCGATTCATCACAATGTAACTAGATGATTGACTCTAGTGCAAGTGGGAGACTGTTGGAAATATGCCCTAGAGGCAATAATAAAATGATTATTATATTTCCTTGTTCATGATAATTGTCTATTATTCATGCTATAATTGTATTATCCGGAAATTGTAATACATGTGTGAATACATAGACCACAATGTGTCCCTAGTGAGCCTCTAGTTGACTAGCTCGTTGATCAACAGATAGTCATGGTTTCCTGGCTATGGACATGGGGATGTCATTGATAACGGGATCACATCATTAGGAGAATGATGTGATGGACAAGACCCAACCTAAGCTTAGCTCAAAGATCGTGTAGTTCGTTTGCTGTAGCTTTTCTGAATGTCAAGTATCATTTCCTTAGACCATGAGATTGTGCAACTCCCGGATACCGTAGGAGTACCTTGGGTGTGCCAAACATCACAACGTAAGTGGGTGACTATAAAGGTACATTACAGGTATCTCCGAAAGTGTCTATTGGGTTGGCACGAATCGAGACTGGGATTTGTCACTCCGTATGACGGAGATGTATCTCTGGGCCCACTCGGTAATGCATCATCATAATGAGCTCAATTTGATCAAGTGGTTGATCATGGGATCATGCATTATGGTACGAGTAAAGTGACTTGCCGGTAACGAGACTGAACAAGGTATTGGGATACCGACGATCGAGTCTCGGACAAGTAACGTACCGATTGACAAAGGGAATTGTATACTAGATTGATTAAGTCCTCGACATCATGGTTCATCCGATGAGATCATCGAGGAGCATGTGGGAGCCAACATGGGTATCCAGATCCCACTGTTGGTTATTGACCGGAGAGGCATCTCGGTCATGTCTGCGTGTCTCCCGAACCCGTAGGGTCTACACACTTAAGGTTCGATGACGCTAAGGTTGTAGAGATATTAGTATGCAATAACCCGAAAGTTGTTCGGAGTCCCAGATGAGATCCCGGACGTCACGAGGAGTTCCAGAATGGTCCGGAGGTAAAGATTTATATATAGGAAGTCCAGTTTCGGCCAGCGGGAAGGTTTCGGGGGTTACCGGTATTGTACCGGGACCACCGAAAGGGTCCCGGGGGTCCACCGGATGGGGCCACCTATCTCAGAGGGCCCTATGGGCTGAAGTGGCGTGGGAACCAGCCCCTGATGGGCTGGTGCACCCCACCCAAGGGCCCAAGGCGCCTAGGGTTGGAAACCCTAGGGGGCCGTTGCCCCCCGCGAGGGGGCATGCGCCCCCCTGGTTGGAAACCCTAAGGGGGCCGTTGCCCCCAGAGGCCGCCTCCCCCTTTTAGATGGGATCTCCAAGGGGGCATGTGCCCCCCCTAGCCCCTATATATAGTGGAAGGGAGGGAGGGCGGCCGCACCTTGCTCTTGGCGCCTCCCTCTCCCTCTATAACACCTCTCCTCCCCGCTTGTGCTTGGCGAAGCCCTGCCGGGATCCTGCTACATCCACCACCACGTCGTCGTGCTGCTGGATCTTCATCAACCTCTCCTTCCCCCTTGCTGGATCAAGAAGGAGGAGACGTCTTCCCAACCGTACATGTGTTGAACGCGGAGGTGCTGTCCGTTCGGCACATGGTCATCGATGATTTGGATCACGGCGAGTACGACTCCATCATCCCCGTTCACTTGAACGCTTCCGCTCGCGATCTACAAGGGTATGTAGATGCACTCCTATTCCCCTCGTTGCTAGAATACTCCATAGATTGATCTTGGAGATGCGTAGAAAATTTTAAAATTCTGCTACGTTCCCCAACAGGACGCACTCACCCTCTTGCGGTCACGGCTCGGTCTCGTCCTCCGAAAGCCGCCAAGATTTGTGGGGAATCAATCCCCCGTCCACCAGATCTTCCATATCCTCTTTCTGGATCATCGAACGGATCCAGTCGCCCTGGATCCAGCCGGGCGACAGGCCGGTCCTCGACGACGACCCTGCCCGGCTCGTCTACTTCCCCTTTTCCTTCGCCGTCTCCTTCTTCGTGCACTCCAGAGACACTGTCTTGTCCTTCCCCATTGTGGTGGGTCGAGCTCAGACTGGGCGGTGGCACCGAGGGCAGAGGCAGATGCAGTGGAGAAGTAGAGGAAGAAGGAGGGAATGTGGGGCACGGTGCAAAGGCTCTGGCCCAAACGCCTTATATGGGTTGGCTCTCCGAGTGACTGACTTGTGGACCCAAGCGATCCCATCAAATCCCGCAATAGGCGTGCGCGTGGTACGTGGCGAAAAAGGTGGCGTGGGGGTCGAGGTGCCCCTGCCTAATCTACTCCGATTACCACGATCCTCTCCGCCTCGTGCGCTTCCCCAAATTCTGAATCCCGCGAGCTCCGGAAACGGCAGAGCAGTCAATCATACCAGAGATTTTATGCAACATCAGCAGTCGAAGCTTATCGGCCAAGTTCACTCGACAACCTCTGAATGGTTCAAGGCGACTGAAAATGAAGTCGAAGTTGTTGCATGGTTCTCCAATCCAAGTAAAATGCTTCCGCAGCACGAAAATTGGTTCGGAACCATCTTCAGCTTCATTTCCACTCGGACCCAGAACCATTCGGGGGCTAATGACGATGATATATGCCTAGGGTAGGGCAATAGACCTGATCTAAACACCCCTCCCAAGGACACTACCCTACAGTCAAAGACAATCAAAGGACACAAGTTCTACCGACTGAGATAACCTGAGTGCATGCCCACTCGACTAACAACTCCACTCAGATATCCCAATTCCATTCGACCAGTACGTCATCACTCGACCATACAAGAAACCACTCAGAGTGTAGAAGATCTAATGTCATTCAGGATGACAATGGTCAGGCGTTCACTCCGTAGTATTAATGATCAGTTATAAGACTATATTGTCGGCGTTACCAGTAACGCCTCATCTTTATGTACATTGAACTCTTTGTAACGTGGGCTGGCTGGGGTCCTGGCGTACTCTATATAAGCCACCCCCCTTGTAATGCCCCGGACACACCCGCCGGTGGTCGTTACTCCTGGCGGGATCTAGACTGGCCGCACAGATCAATACTAGTCTTTTCTGCGCACTTCGTCCTCACTCGTGCGCACCCGGGAGCAACTTCCCGGTCGGTCACCCATCCTGAAATTACTCCAACCTGAGCACGCTTAAATTTGGAGTTATGTCCGAATGGGCACCGGAAAAGAAGGAATTCCTTATTTATATGAGTAGTCTATCATCCCTAATAAGCCAGGCTATCACATACACCCCCACTCAGAGGAACCGATGTCCTCGTCGGGTCATAGGAACGTTCCCTCTTGGCACATACGTCTGTGCATCTAGTCCGGTACATGTGCCATGCCGTGTGCCACGACGGGTCACAAACGTCATGAACAATATGACCACGCACCTGTTTGCAAACATCCGTGTAACCGCAAGGGTCGGCTCTGATACCAACGTGTAACGCCCTGGACACACCCGCCGGTGGTCTTTACTCCTGGCGGGATCTAGACTGGCCCCATAGATCAATACTAGTATTTTCTGCGCACTTTGTCCTCACTCGTGCGCACCCGGGAGCAACTTCCCGGTCGGTCACCCATCCTGAAATTACTCCAAGCTGAGCACGCTTAACTTTGGAGTTCTGTCCGAATGGGCTTCCGAAAAAGAAGGAATTCCTTATTTATATGAGCAGTCTATCATCCCTGATAAGCCAGGCTATCACACCCCTCCACTAAGACAAGGGTTCGCACCCCCTATAACTTCACGCATAATCCAATCGACCGAGCCTCCGGGCACCGAGACATAGGGCTATTACTTCCTCCGCGAAGGGCCTGAACTCGTACATCTCGCGTGCACAATCTCACCGTAGCTAGGATCTCGCCTCTACATTCTTACCC
Source organism: Triticum urartu (assembly GCF_056163025.1). NCBI lineage: Eukaryota > Viridiplantae > Streptophyta > Magnoliopsida > Poales > Poaceae > Triticum > Triticum urartu. The sequence continues at coordinate 420,528,960 of NC_141877.1, read as the reverse complement.
CCCTCCTATTCTACTATCAGACTTAGAACCACGACACCAGCCAGCTCCATTGGATCATGGGCCGAGTTAAGGGCCCAGTTTATCCAGCAGTTCAAAGACACGTGCAAGCAGCCTATGTCGATTGTAGACTTGGCTGCCTGTGTTCAAGAAGAGGGTGAGTCGACAACCCATTGGGTGCGCCGGTCTCAGCAATTCTGCACTCGTCGGATCGTATCAAGGCTTATTCGGCAGTCCTAATGTTGGAAAACAATTGTAGTTTCATACCCCTGAAGCGGAAATTAGGGCGACTCAAATGCCACTGCAATGACATGGGGACGCTCATGGCGGCTCTGGTTAAATATGCTGACTCTGACAGTACTAAGGACCCCGAGTATGTTGAGGAAAAGCCGGGTAAGGGAAAGAAGAGTAGCAGCACCAAGGGGCGGCCTAATAACCCGATGAGTCAAGGGAACAATGGTAGGCGCAAGGCTGATAATAATTCTGATTTTGTGGCTAACACCAATACGCAAAATAATGGCCAGCATCATAAGGGAAAACCACCTCCTCGGGCGGGAGGATTAGGTGTCAATCTTGAGCGGCTACTGAATCAGGCCTGCCCAAAGCATGGCACGCAGAAAAGACCATCCAGTCACCTTTGGAAGGACTGCCATATTATGAAAGAGTTCAAAAATTCCAACTTGTTCCAAGACAATCATGGGCCAGGCGGCGGCTCAGATTCCGGTTCTCATGGCCCGGGTTACGGTGGTGGAGGTTCTAATACCGGTTTTTAGGGTAACCAAGGCAATCAGGGCGGTTATCATCCACAGTCCGGTCAGGGGAATCAGCAGTAGCAATCTAGATATTAGAGTAACCCAAAGCAATTGAATAGTGGGCAGTATCACGTCTTCACCACGAGTTTATGCAAGAAGGATCAAAAGCTCCATAAAAGGGTTGTGAATGCCGTTGAGCCGGCAGTTCCTCGTTACTTGTGTTGGTCTGAGCAGCCCATTGTGTGGAGTCGTGAGGATCACCCGCCCTAGGTTGATAATCCGGGTCACTTGGCTTTGGTGGTAGCACCTCAGGTTGGAGGATATAAATTCACTAAGGTACTCATGGACGGAGGGAGCAGCATCAATATCCTTTATTATGAAACCTTCCGTCGCATGGGGTTAACTGATAAAAATCTTAAGCCGTCAAACACTGTCTTTCACGGTGTGGTGCCTAGTAAGTCGGCATACCCGGTTGGAAAAATAGCTCTGGAGGTTGCATTTGGGGATGATTATGATTCCAGGTCTGAGACGTTGACCTTTGAAGTGGTGAAGATCAAGAGCTCTTACCATGCTCTGTTTGGACGGCCGGCTTATGCTAAGTTTATGGCAAGGCCTTGTTATGTTTATATACAGCTCAAATGCTAGGTCACAAGGGTACCATCATGGTGTATGTAAGCCAGAAGATAGCTTTGGAGTGCAAGGAAGGTGATACAGCCTATGTTGAGTCTGTCTGCGCAACAGAAGAATTGAGGTTTTATAAAGACAATGTCGACCCGGCCGATATGACATCTTTGAAGAAGCCAACTACAGAGCACGATCCGGTCTTGAAGTTTAAATCGGCGGATGACACCAAGCTAGTTGATTTCATTCCTGGCGATTCATCCAAGCAGTTCAGCATCAGTGCTAATCTGGATCCGAAATAGGAAAGTGCGCTCATCGAGTTCATCCGTGAGAACCGGGATATCTTTGCATGGAAACCTTCTGACATGCCAGGTGTACCGAGGGAACTCGCTGAGCACACTCTTAATATTGATCCGAAGTTCAAGCCGGTCAAGCAGTTTCTCCATCGTTTTAATGAAGAGAGGCGTAAAGCCATTGGTAAAGAAGTGGCCCGGCTCTTGGCGGCTGGTTTCACTGTTGAAGTTTTTCACCCTGAGTGGTTGGCTAACCCGGTGTTGGTGCTTAATAAGAACGGCACGTGGCATTTGTGTGTGGATTACACGGACTTAAACAAGGCTTGTATGGCTGATCTCTTTGCTCTCCCTCGTATTGATGCTACGACGGGTTGTGAGCGTTTGAGCTTTTTGGATGCTTATTCTGGTTATCATCAGATCAAGATGGCAGTTAAGGACCAGGAGAAGACGGATTTCATCACTCCGTTTGGATCCTTCTACTATGTGTCTATGCCTTTCGGGCTCAAGAGCGCGCAGCCGACTTATCAACGGTGTGTGAAAAATTGCCTTCATGATCAAATCGATTGTAATGTGCATGCCTATGTGGATGACATTGTGGTGAAACCAGAAAGAAGGAAACCTTGATTGATGATTTGAAGGAGACCTTTCACAACCTCCGGGTTTATAAGTGATGCTTAACCCGGCCAAGTGTGTTTTTGGTGTGCCAGCCGGCAAACTATTGGGTTTTCTAGTTTCAGAATGAGGTATTGAGGCTAACCCGAAGAAGATAAAAGCAATCACCTCTCTGGCTAAGCTGGCGTATATTAATGATGTTCAGCGCGTGGCGGGTCGTATTGCGGCCTTAAGCCGGTTTATAAGCTAGTTGGGTGAGAAGGCTATTCCTCTGTACCAGATGATGAAGAAGACAAATCACTTTGCCTGGAGTGATGTTGCTGATCGGGCATTCGAGGCCTTGAAGAAACAATTGGCTGAGCCGCCAGTTCTTGATGCTCCCATTGGCAAGGAGCCCTTGCTGTTATATGTGGCTGCCAATAGCCGAGCTGTTAGTGTTGCCATTGTAGTGGAAAGGAAGGAAATTGGCAAAGAATATCCGGTTCAACGACCAGTTTACTATATCAGTGAAGTCCTTATTGAGTCCAAACAGAGGTATCCGCATTGGCAAAAGCTGGTGTATGGGGTTTTTATGGATAGCCGGAAGCTTAAGCACTATTTTCTGGGTCATCCTATCACTGTGGTTAGTTCTGCCCCCTTATGGGATATCATTCAAAACAGAGAAGCCACAGGTCAGGTAGCCAAGTGGGCCATTGAGCTTGGGCCTCATGGTTTAAAGTATGTGCCCCGTACAGCCATCAAGTCTCAACCACTTGTGGATTTTATCCATGATTGGACAGAGTTACAGACGTCTAAGGAGAAGCCGGACAACACATATTGGACTATTCACTTCGATGGATCCAGGCAGTTGGAAGGCTCGGGGGCTGGAGTTGTATTAACTTCCCCCACGAGGTGACAAATTTTCTTATGTTCTCCGGTTGGTGTTCCCTTGTACTAACAATGCAGCTGAGTATGAGGCCTTGCTCCATGGTCTTCAGATGGCTAAGGAGATGAGTTTAAGCCGGGTGCGGTGTTTCGGCGACTCGGATCTCGTGGCTCGGCAAGTTTCGGGCACTTGGGATTCCAAAGATCCACTCATGCCGGCTTACCGTCGAGAGGTTGATCCTATTGCAGGTCACTTTAAGGGTTATCAAGTTGAACATGTCGATCGTACGAAAAATGAGGCGGCTAATGCTTTAAGCCGGTTAGGGTCTCAGCGTAAGATGGTGCCACCTAACACTTTCCTGGATATTCTGCATTGCCCTTCTATTAAATTACCTACAGAGGAGGATTTGGATATTCCTGACCCGGAAGCACAACTGGCGGCGGCTCTTCATGTGATTCCTGATTGGACAGTTCCGTATTTGGCCTATATGACTGATACGTCCATTTTGCATCATGCTTTTATATCGATATTTATTGCATTATGGGCTGTTATTACACATTATGTCATAATACTTATGCCTATTCTCTCTTATTTTACAAGGTTTACATGAAGATGGAGAATGCCGGCAGCTGGGATTCTGGGCTGGAAAAGGAGCAAATATTAGAGACCTATTCTGCACAGCTCCAAAAGTCCTGAAACTTGATGGAAGTTATTTCCAGAATATATAAAAAATATTGAGCGCAAGAAGTACCAAAGGGGGCCACCCACCAGCCACGAGGGTGGGGGGCGCGCCCTACCCCCCTAGGCGCGCGCCCCTGCCTCGTGGGCCCCCTGGTGGCCCTCCGATGCCCATCTTCTGCTACATGAGGTCTTTCCTCCGAGAAAAAATCAGAAGCAAGCTTTCGGGACGAGACTCCGCCGCCACGAGGTGGAACCTTGGCGGAACCAATCTAGGGCTCCGGCAAAGCTGTTCTGCCGAGGAAACTTCCCTCCGGGAGGGGGAAATCATCGCCATCGTCATCATCAACGCTCCTCCCATCGGGAGGGGGCAAATCTCCATCAACATCTTCACCAGCACCATCTCCTCTCAAACCCTAGTTTATCTCTTGTATCCAATCTTTGCCTCATAGCCTAGGATTGGTACCTGTAGGTTGCTAGTAGTGTTGATTACTACTCGTAGTTGATGCTAGTTGGTTTACTTGGTGGAATATTGTAGGATCTAGAAGTAGATGTGTCTAGAGGGGGGGTGATTAGACACTTAGTGCTAAAGTTGCAATTTTTAATCTTTTTCGGTTTAAGTGGAGTTTAGGCACAATTTCAACAACCGCAATACATATCAAGCAAGCATGCAAAGAGTATACGAGCAGCGGAATGTAAAGCATGCAACTTGCAAGAATGTAAAGGGAAGGGTTTGGAAAGATCAAACGCAATTGGAGACACGGATGTTTTTCCCGTGGTTCGGATAGGTGGTGCTATCCTACATCCACGTTGATGGAGACTTCAACCCACGAAGGGTAACGGTTGCGCGAGTCCAGACAGGGCTCCACCCAAGGGCAACGGTTGCGCGAGTCCACGAAGGGCTCCACCCACGAAGGGTCCACGAAGAAGCAACCACCCACAACGGGTCCACGAAGAAGCAACCTTGTCTACCCCACCATGGCCATCGCCCACGAAGGACTTGCCTCACTAGCGGTAGATCTTCACGAAGTAGGCGATCTCCTTGCCCTTACAAACTCCTTGGTTCAACTCCACAATCTTGACAGAGGCTCCCAAGTGACACCTAGCCAATCTAGGAGACACCACTCTCCAAGAAGTAACAAATGGTGTGTAGGTAATGAACTCCTTGCTCTTGTGCTTAAAATGATAGTCTCCCCAACACTCAACTCTCTCTCATAGGATTTGGATTTGGTGGAAAGAAGATTTGAGTGGAAAGCAACTTGGGAAGGCTAGAGATCAAGATTCATATGGTAGGAATGGAATGTCTTGGTCTCAACACATGAGTAGGTGGTTCTCTCTCAGAACATACAAGTTGGAATGATGTGTGTATTCTGATGGCTCTCTCACTTAATGAGAAAGAGGTGGAGGGGTATATATAGCCTCCACACAAAATCCAACCGTTACACAGTTTTCCAATCTCGGTGGGACCGGATAAATAAACTCGGTCGGACCGAAAATGTAAACCTAGTGACCGTTAGGAATTTCGGTGGGACTGACATGCAACTCGGTAGGACCGATTCGGTTAGGGTTTGGGCATAACGTAATCTCGGTGAGACCTATTACACAAACTCGGTGAGACCGAATTTGGTAATTAGCTAACCAGAGAGTTGGTCAGGCAAACTCGGTGGGACCGATTTGCTCTTTCGGTGAGACCGAGTGGAACTCGGTGAGACCGAAAAGTTACAAAGGGGAAACACTGAGTTTACATTGCAATCTCGGTGGGACCGATTGCATATCTCAGTGGGACCGATAATATTGCAATGGGTAACAGAGAGTTTGCAAGCCCATCTCGGTGAGACCGAGATCCTTATCGGTAGAACCGAATTGCTAGGGTTTGGTAGTGGCTAATGACAAGTGAAACTCGGTGGCGCCGGATAGGAAGAATCGGTAGGACCGAGTTTGGCTTAGGGTTTAGGTCATATGTGGAAGTGGGAAAGTAGCTGAGGATTTTGGAGCATATCATTAAGCACATGAAGCAAGAGGCTCATTAAGCAACACCTCATCCCTCCTTGATAGTATTGGCTTTTCCTATGGACTCAATGTGATCTTGGATCACTAAAATGTAAAAGTGAAGATTCTTGAGCTTGAAGCTTTAGCCAATCTCTTGTCCTTAGCATCTTGAAGGAGTTCCCACAACCTTTAGTCCATGCCACTCCATTGTTGAACTTATCTGAAACATGCTAGATAGAAGTGTTAGTCCAACAAGAGATATGTTGTCATCAATTATCAAAACCACCTAGGGAGCACTTGTGCTTTCAAATATTATATGTTTAGATCCATTATGCATATTAATACCCCTCTGATTATGAACATGAATATGCTTTGTGAGTAGTTACGTTTGTTCCTGAGGACATGGGAGAAGTCTTGCTATTAGTAGTCATGTGAATTTGGTATTCGTTCGATATTTTGATGAGATGTATGTTGTTATCCCTCTAGTGGTATTATGTGAACATCGAATACATGACACTTCACCATTGTTTAGGCCTAGAGGGAGGCATTGGGAAGTAATAAGTAGATGATGGGTTGCTAGAGTGACAGAAGCTTAAACCATAGTTTATGCGTTGCTTTGTAAGGGCCTGATTTGGATCCATATGTTTCATGCTATGGTTAGGTTTACCTTAATACTTCTGTTGTAGTTGTGGATGCTTGCAATGGGGGTTAATCATAAGTGGGATGCTTATCCAAGTAAGGACAGTACCCAAGCACCGGTCCACCCACATATCAAATTATCAAAGTACCAAACGCGAATCATATGAACGTGATGAAAACTAGCTTGACGACAATTCCCATGTGTCCTCGGGAGCGCTTTCCTTCCTATAAGATTTTGTCCAGGCTTGTCCTTTGCTACAAAAAGGATTGGGCCATCTTGGTGCACCTTATTTACTTTTATTACTTGCTACTCGTTACAAATTACCTTATCACAAAACTATATGTTACCGATAATTTCAGTGCTTGTAAAGAATACCTTGCTGAAAACCGCTTATCATTTCCTTCTGCTCCTCATTGGGTTCGACACTCTTACTTATCGAAAAGGCTACGATGGATCCCCTACACTTGTGGGTCATCAATGACCTGGGGTGAGTTACCTGAGGACGAAACTTTGGCCAGACAGATAACCCGGCAGTCTAAGTCAATGACTATTGTCAATGGAGAATTGCATCATTGTAGTGTCACAGGGGCGTTTCAACGTTGTGTTTCTCCTGAAGAAGGCTATGAGATTCTACGAGAGATTCATGAAGGTGATTGTGGTCATCATGCCGGGTCTAAATCTCTCATAGCCAAAGCTTTTCGTCATGGGTTCTATTGGCTGACGGCGTACGCTGATGCGGAGGATCTAGTTAGTAGATGTGATGCTTGTCAGAAGTTCGCACGACGCGCCCATGTGCCGGCTCAAGAGTTGAGGATGATTCCAATTACTTGGCCGTTTGCAGTCTGGGGGCTTGATATGGTTGGGCCTTTCAAAAGGTCCAAAGAAAAAAAGACGCATCTCCTAGTGGCGGTCGATAAGTTTACAAAGTGGATTGAAGCAGAGCCGGTCAGTAAATAAATGTGATGCGATGACGATGGTTCAATTCATGAAAAAAGGTGATTTTCCGCTTTGGTTTTCCCCCACGATATTATAACTGATAATGGCACTAATCGATCCAAGGGGGCCATGGAGGAATTTTGTCAACATGAACACATCCGGCTTGATGTGTCATTAGTGACTCACCCCCAGTCTAATGGTCAAGCAGAGAGAGCTAATCAAGAGATCCTGAAAGGCATCAAGGCCCGGATTATGGTTCCTTTACAGAGGACGTCGGGTTATTGAGTGGAGGAGTTACCTTCTGTGTTATGGAGCATCAATACTACCCCCAACAGGTCTACGGGTCATATGCCTTTCTTCATGGTTTATGGAGCAGAGGCAGTTCTCGCAAGTGACATTCGTCATGATTTGCCTCGAGTGGCGGCTTATGTAGAAGCTGATAATGAGAAAGCGCTTCAGGATGCACTTGACTTGTTGGATGAGGAGTGTGACCTCGCGGCGGCTCGTTCGGTGATTTACCAGCAAGATTTGCACCGTTATCACAGCTGCCGGGTCAAAACTAGAACCTTTCAAGAAGGGGACCTCGTGCTCCAGCTTATACAGGATCAGACGGATATGCACAAGTTATCCCCACCTTGGGAAGGACCCTTTGTGGTCAGCAAAAATCTGAACAACGGCTCATACAGCCTAATCGATGTTTGAGACCACAAGGACTCACGCACGTCGGAGGAGGAGACCCGCCGGCCGTGGAATATTGCTCATCTTCGGCCTTACTACACCTGAAGCCATCGGCTCTTGTGATGTACATATTTTGATGATGTATATATTATAAGGAATATAATAAAGCTAACATCCCTAATAAATCAGGGCCTCTGTCATTTTATTTCAAGAATAATGAGTCTTTGTCATTACAGAAAGATCACTTGGGAGCTTCCTGTTCAAACATAGGTGTATTCACCAAAGAGAACATAGTGTTACTACCCTGTTGATCGGCGCAATGCCACAATTATGGTCACTTGGGGGCTTCCTAATCGTATTTGAATAATAGCTGTGAATATCCCTCTTGATCGGCGCAATGCCACACTTATGGTCACTTGGGGGCTTCCGGATCGTATTCGAATCATAGCTGTGAATATCCGTCTTGATCGGCGCAATGCCACACTTATGGTCACTTGGGGGCTTCCGGATCGTATTCGAATCATACCTGTGAACATCCCTCTTGATCGGCGCAATGCCACACTTATGGTCACTTGGGGGCTTCGTGATCGTATTCGAATCATAGCTGTGAATATCCCTCTTGATCGGTGCAATGACACAATTATGGTCACTTGGGGGCTTCCTGGTCGTATTAGAATCATAGCAGTGAATATCCCTCTTGATCGGCACAATGCCACAACTACGATTATTTGGGGGCTTCCTGTTCGTATTCGAAGCATAGCTGTAAAACATCCCTTTTAACCGTTTCAATACTAACACTTATGGCCGCAAGCCACTTGGGGGCTTCCTACTCATATTTGAAGCATAGCTATAAAATCCCTCTTGGTTCGGCTCCTACACTGTGAAAACTTTTGACTCTTTTGAGCTTGGCGGTTTATGAAAACCTCGTTTTCTCGATTTGTATCCGATCTCTGTTTTCTGTGAATTTCTTGGAATTTATATATTTAGGCCATATTAACATATGGCCGGAGAAAATTCAGGCCGTGTAATCTTCATCCATGTGGCTCATATTTGAAGCGTATCCGGAGTTTTTTAACCCGCCAGGATGACAGGTTATAAATTGCCAATATGTATTAAGGTGCTTGGAAGTATTATATTCCAAATCTTGGGATATTACCTCTTACTGCGCTGGTATGATGAACCAGCAGCTTAATTGAATATCATAGGTATGATATTTCATATATATATATATATATATATATTTTTAGTCATGGTTAAACCGGCCCTGATTATGACCTATTTTAGTTGCCAGTGGTTTATATATGGTATCATGACCCGCCCCGCGGTAAACCGCCGGGGCACTTGTGATCTACTTGTTTGCAGGATAATGATAAACCTCCTTCTACATAAATTGATGTTATCAGAAGCATAAAGTGATATGCTCTTTAAATGGCAGATCAAACGATGTAGCACAAAGCAAAGAACGTGCATGATGGCACGACACATCAAAATTTACTGGCCTATTACATGACTCCGTGAGGCAAACAAGATCAAGTGTTTTCAAAGGATCAAATATATAAACCGCCCGGCGGGTCATTCATCCTGGCCTTGCCGACCTCAGCCTTTCGGATCATCCTTCTCCGGTTCTACGTCCTCCTCCGCCATCTGGAAGTTTGGTGTTGACCAATCAATGCCACGTAAGGTGTGGAATTCAGCTTCATCATTAATAAGATTTCACAGGTCAACTTCAGGGGCGAAAGTATGCTTACGAATTGGAGGAACCAGATCCATCACTCTATAAGCTGGCGTAGACATCTTCTGGTTTTCTGCGTCATAAGCCGACTGATATTTTGAGAGATTGGTTTCATCAGCAATTAGTATAGCATGAGAATTTCTTTAATGCAGGCGGCAAAGTCTTGCTGGTCAAAAGGAGTGCCATCTTCCTTCAGGCTTGGATACCCAGTAGCTACCTCGGCCGTGTCTAGCTCCGGTAACGATGCCTTAGCACGGCTCAAGGCCGTCACGGCGCCGGCTCTCGCACAGAACCGTTTTATCTCTTGAATCCGTGTAGGCAGAATTGACAATTTTTCAACACGTCACTTAGCAGGTTGGGTCCTTGGTTTGTTGGAGAAATTGTGGCTACTGTTCGCTGATTTCAGGTATATAGTTGTTCAACCAGCGTATATACGGCTTTAAGCTTCACCAGCACATCTTGATTCAGATTACTGCTCCTTGGTCTTGTATAACAATTATGGAAGTAATCAGTGGTGGTTTATACAATCACGGAAGAAATTCAGTTTCAATGTTCATACGGCGACTTACCAAAGATAGCAGAAACCATCTGAGACACCAGGCGTTTTAAACCCGTAAGCTCAGTAGTCACCTTTTCCATATCGGCTTCAGCCTTTTCGGCGCGTTGCGTTAGAGCGATTTTCTCTTTGGCCCAGGAGTTTCTTTTAGCATGAAAACCGGTCTTCAGCTTTTCCGTTTCCTCCAGACTAAACTTGAATTTTGAATCGGCTTTCCGGGTCTCATACTCTTGAATCTCCAGCCGGGTCTTTGCATCAGCCAGTTGTGATTGAAGTTCAGCGGTGGCCTCCTGTACAAACACAGAGCTACAAACACATTTACATCCAGGTCACAGGAATATAAGTCCCAAGCCTTTTGCAAGCAACAACACTTGGCACTTGGGGGCTAATGCCTACCGAATAATTCTTCCTACAATGGTTTATATGATTAAGTCCCAAGCACTTTACAAGCAACAGTACTTAGCACTTGGGGGCTAATGCATATTTGTTCATATCTCATTACTACTTTATGATGACCCGTCAGTGCCACAGATAACCACAGCCGGCTCATGGGGGCTACGTGAATGCAATGTTGATCACTAAAATCTGGTCTAACTGAACGATGGCTTTTTGAAGGATTTTTTATCAAAGATGTTTTATACTCATTGCTATTCTCAGTCTACTGCATATTCAATTCTATTATACACAGTAGACTTGGGGGCTGACAGGATATGCATGATGTATTTAAGCCGGGATTTATACCTCATATTTTTTATGCATTTGCTTCACCATATCAATTTCAAGATCTTGGCTGGTATGTACTTGGTTGAGGTAGCCAGAGAGTACTTCACGCTGCTCAATTGAGAATAATGGCTAACATCAAACCTCACTTTCTGTTTTTCAATGAATTCCTGTTTAGCGGAGTGTTGAGCCAACACAGTTGGATTTCCCGGCTTTGTAAAGCCGGTGCCAGTAATCATAACATCATCAGTATGAGTCTCTGACGGTTTAAGTGGGATTGACGATTCAGTGTTCAAAGGATTGAGTCTTGTCTGGTCGCTGGAGAGGTCAGGAATTTTTGGTGGATCGTTAAAGACAGGCTCGTCGGGTGGTACCATGGAGGTATCGGATGCTGGAATTTGTTGTTCCGGCTCAGGAACTTTGGGATCTTCAGCCCTCTTGTTAGGCTTGGCTTTGCCCTCTTGTTAGGCTTGGCTTTTCCACTGCACGGTTCATGAGAGATCAGTATAAGTATAAGAGCATAAGGAGATAGAAAACAAAAGAGATGTTACCCAGGGGCAGTCTTGAAATCCGGTAGCTGGGTTTGAGATGAATCGCGGGAGGAAGAGCGAGAAACCTCCTGATAAGGTTGGATTGAAAGAAGTAAGTGGCTGACGAATGAGACCTGCCAGGGGGTAAAAAGAGTTAAGTTTGGAAAGACCTCGTTTTGCCGTTCTCGTGGAGCTGGAGTATTCGGTAAACCGGACGATAACTCTTCACCTCCACTAGTCCGAGTTTGTCGCCGGCTCTCGTGCTGCTGTTGCTTCAAAAGAAAGTGAGGATCCAAATGACCTAAGGGGTGCAAAAAGCTTACTTTCCAGGTTACTTGTCGAATTTTCAGTCTTGGCAAAGGCTCTGAGTCGGGCAAAATAATAGTTACCTCTTCTTCCGCTGCTTTGCTGGCCCCCATGTCATCCTGAGCATAATCAGTGTTAATAAGGTGATTGAAAAAGGAGCCAATGGAGTCAAGGGCTACCTCCGACTCAGAGCTGTCATCCAGTTCAAACATGCTGGAGGCACTTGATTTCTTCTTATTTTCCTTAGTGGTTTTCTTGGTGGCTTTCTTGGCGGCTTTCTTGGCAGCCCTGGCCTTCTTGGCAGCTTCATGGCCGTACTTCTTCTTCCAAAAATCAGAATCAGCCCGTGAAAAGTCATCAAAGTTGAGTTAATAAAGCGTTTAATTGATGAGGTAAAGGTAAGAAAATTGGAGTCTCGCATCTGGTGGCGGGTTAAGTTTGCAGAAAGGGTTCAGACCCACTTTACTACAATCTTCCGGATCTTCATTCAGAAGGGACTTGGTCATTTCTTTGATTGCCTTGTCGGTTAAGCATACAGAGTTGTGGCACAGTGGATCCTTTATACCACCAGTGTAAGTATACATTAAGCCGGGTCGGTGGCTCAAGGGTATAATTCACCAAGAAAGCACCGAACCAAGTCAATGCCAGTTAACCCGCTTCCCAGCAGAGCTTTGACCTTTGAAGTGGTGGGGGAAAGCTTTGCACGTTCGGCAGCGGTAAGCTTCTCAGGAAGAAGATGTTTTGGGTCCAGGCGCTCGACACGATAACCCGGCAATGGATTCTCGTCAGCCGGAGAGGTATCTTTGCAGTAAAACCATGTCTGGTTCCAATCCTTGGGATGACTCGGCAAGCAAGCATAGGGGAAGATAGCATCTCTCCTCCGTTGAATTGAGATTGCGCCAAGTTCCAAACTGGGTCCGTTCATGAACTCGTTTTGGCGGTTCAAATAAAAATATTCTCTGAAAAGTTCAACATTGGGCTCCTCTTGAAGGTATACTTCGTAGAAGACATGAAAGTTGCAAATGTTTGACATAGAATTGGGTCCAATGTCTTGCGGATGGAGTTGAAAGAAGTGCAGGACATCTTAGAAAAAATTAGAGCCGAGTGGTGAGAAGCCCCCGTTCATGTGGTCAGTGAAAACAATGACCTCACCATCCTTTGGTTGAGGTCTTTCTTCGCCTGGATTGGGGGCACGATAATGCATAGCATTCTTTGCTGGCAAGTACCCGATTTTGACAGAATCTTTGAGAGTGTCTTCGGTAACAATGGACTTAACCCAGTTGCATGAAGTGACTGTCTTTGGCAGCGTTGTGAAAATAAAAGAATTTTTTTGCCATGTTAAGTTGATTCATTAAAGCCGGAAGTAAAAAACTGCAGCATATACTCCGAATGGCGGCTTAAATGGGGCCTAATGACATATGGGTAATTATAAGCCGGTGATGTAAGCCGCCATGACAAGCACTGATATTTAAGATCTGATAAGAGCAAATTTTAAGTGTTGGGACAAACAGGTTTCACGAATTGGAGCTGTAAGATTGGATCTGCGGAAGTTCGGAGAAATGAAATAAAATCTAAACCTAAAGGTGGCGGCAGCAGAAAAGTGGGGATGCCCAGACAAGATCTGTTGCAATGAGGATATGTTCCGACATTAAAAAAACAAAGTGCTAAAACTGCTACCGTACAAGATTTGTGTCATTTTCAGATCAAAACTATGCAATCTAGGAAAGATAAGGAGGAGCGGTGATGAACGCCGACGAACAGGGAAAACCTAAGGCAGATCTATTAAGAGGAAAGGTGAATGGTTACCGATGCTGATGAACAGTGGAGGGGCGCCGCGATGTTCTAGTTTGTTCAGGGTGATGCAGCGGCCGGAGTTGAAGCAGCAAACGAAGTTCAACCGCGGCGGAGCTCGGGTGCGCTGGAGCGTTGCGAGGAAGAAGAAGAAGACGAGAAGGAAAGAAGGGGGAGAATGGATGGGCTGTCGGGGCCTATTTATAAGGAAAGGGTCAGTAGGCACGCGCGAGAAACGAGGAGGCCAAAAGATGATTATCCAGCCGTTTTGATGCCTCGATTTTCGGGGTGGTTAATTAAAGATAAAGATCCGTTAAGATATGATCTGTCTCGTGCAAAATTAATGGCGGATGACGTCATGGCCGGTTTCCGTAATTCCAGGGGATGATGTCATGGCGGGTTACAATATCTTGTGAAGAACAAATGAAGAAGGGTTTTTTCCTAAGTGTTGAAGATTAACATGAACAAGTTCAAATCAACCTGGGGCCTAATGTTGGGGATGTAACTATTGGATTATCCTGCCCAGGAGGGGCCGAGTTAAGCCACGGCGGTCTATCAAGACAAAGCCCATAAAGGCACAAAAGATGGCAGTTCACTATGAAGACTCGTTAAAAGGCCCAAGGCCCAGAGGCGGCTTAAAGCCCATAAACGTAAACCGCCATATATGTATGACTTGTATTGTAAGGCATGTGTATTTGATCACTGAGCCGGACACGTTATATGAACCGGCCGGAACTCTGTAAAGCCGGTGGGTGTCGGTGTCAAAACCGACAGATCTCGGGTAGGGGGTCCGAAACTATGTGTCTAAGGCTGATAGTAACAGGAGGCGGGGGACACAATGTTTACCCAGGTTCGGGCCCTCACGATGGAGGTAATACCCTACTCCCTGCTTGATTGATCTTGATGATATGAGTATTACAAGAGTTGATCTACCACGAGATCGTAGAGGCTAAACCCTAGAAGCTAGCCTATGATTATGATTCTTCTTGTCCTACGGACTAAACCCTCCGGTTTATATAGACACTGGCGGGGGCTAGGGTTACACAGAGTCGGTTACAAGGGAGGAGATCTACATATCCGAATTGCCAAGCTTGCCTTCCACGCAAAGGAGAGTCCCGCCCGGACACAGGACGAAGCCTTCAATCTTGTATCTTCATAGTCCAACAGTCCGGCCAAAGTATATAGTCTGGCTGTCCAAGGACCCCCTAATCCAGGACTCCCTCAGTAGCCCCTGAACCAGGCATCAATGACGGTGAGCACGGCGCGCAGATTGTCTTCGGCATTGCAAGGCGGGTTCCTTCTCCGAATACTCCATAGAAGATTTTGAACACAAGGATCGTGTCCGGCTCTACAAAAAAAATTCCACATACCACCGTACAGAGTACAATATTCCACAAATCCAATCCGTTGACAACTTTTCCTAACGCGACACCACGCCATGATCCGGTCTTTATTCGAACTGTTCTCCCAAATCAGCTACTGCGCATGTCGCGAGGCGGTTTTATGGGCATGTCTTAGTGAAGCAGAGATCGTGTCCCCCTATCTCGGGATTCTCATCAATACGGGTATGGGTAATCCAACTGCGTATTTAGCGCGACGCTTGGGGAATAAGCGAGTTTACCAGGCAAGTGGGGAGGCGCTGGATCCCTGCCGCCTTTATAAGGAGATAAGGACTCCCCTTTTTCACCCACGCCTTCTCCTTCTGCTTATCCATTCCCCTCTACTCGAGCCCCAGCGCCCAAGCGTTCGTCCTCTCCGGCCACAAAGGCCTTCCGAAAATGTCTCGATCCGGAGAAGGAGGCAAATGGATGGCCTCCACCGTCTAGGAGAAGGATATCGAAAGCTTTGGGAGGCCGGGTACCTGGCCCACAAAATCAGCCACCGTCTCCCGACGGCAGGACAGATCTTCCCTACTCCGGAACCCCATGAGAGGGTTGTTTTCCTCCCTCATTTTGTCCGTGGGCTGGGGTTTCCCCTCCACCCATTCGTTCGCGGCATCATGTATTACTATGGGATCGATTTTCATGATCTATCCCCCAATTCCTTCCTCAACATCTCGACGTTCATCGTCGTGTGCGAGGCCTTTCTCCACATCCCGCCACACTTCGGCTTATGCCTAAAGATCTTTAATGTGAAGCCCAAGGTAGTGGGCGGTGAGCACGCCGAGTGCGGAGGCGCCATGGTGAGCAAGATGCCCAACGTCACATGGCCAACAAGTACTTTCAATGATTCCATCAAAGAGTGACAGCAACAGTGGTTTTACATCACTGAGCCGCGCGGCACGAAATGGGCCGCTGCTCCTGAATTCCGATCCGGAGCCCCCTGTGGCTTACGTCCTGGCCCAAGAAGGGCATGGATTGGTCTTCGTCTGACGAGCTGTCGGCACTTCAGACGCGCGTCAAGAATATGGAAGACAAGGATATCAAACTTGTCAGTGTAGTCCAGGTGATGTTGGCTCGCCGGATCCTTCCTTGTCAACACCGGGCTTGCAATTTATGGGAATTCGACCCGGCCAAGCACCAGACCCTGTGAGAGCTCTTTGGCTCCTCACACAAAGATATCTAGAAGGTGCTTTTTAAGTCCGGCAAATCATGGTCGGACTCAGCCGAGGACCGCGGGTACCACATGTCCCGCCCGCAAGTTCGGTAAGCCATTATTGTTGGGGAACGTGGTAATTTCAAAAAAATTCCTACGCACACGCAAGATCATGGTGATGCATAGCAACCAGAGGGGAGAGTGTGTCCACGTACCCTCGTAGACCGAAAGCGGAAGCGTTAGCACAACGCGGTTGATGTATTCGTACGTCTTCACGATCCGACCGATCAAGTACCGAACACACGGCACCTCC
Source organism: Triticum urartu (assembly GCF_056163025.1). Taxonomy (NCBI): domain Eukaryota; kingdom Viridiplantae; phylum Streptophyta; class Magnoliopsida; order Poales; family Poaceae; genus Triticum; species Triticum urartu. Next base: position 420,512,416 of record NC_141877.1, on the reverse strand, counting down.
GAGTTCTGCACACGTTCAACTCGATGACGTCCCTCGAAATCCGATCCAGTCGAGTGTTGAGGGAGAGTTTCGTCAGCTTGACGGCGTGGTGACGATGATGATGTTCTACCGATGCAGGGCTTCGCCTAATGTCAGGACCCCGATTCCAAGTCACAACGATCTAGCCGGTAACACCTCATATCACATTGCGGCCTCACGCACGGTATCCCACGGGTGTCGCCTTACCATGGCTCGGGACCGTTTGCGCCTTTTGGCTCACGTATATGATAGTGTCGCTAGCATCCATATGATAGAGAACCCGGGCCGACATGGCTAGTCGTGAACCCAAAGCGGCACAGACCTATGGAGACAGGCATACATGAATCACATCGAGCATATCGGTCATCAGCGTGTGAATCCGGGCTGTAGCACTGGGCTAACAGGACCCCGGGGAACCCGGGCTGTAGAAGGCTAGGCAGGACTCCGGATGTCACTGCGTGACATTTCCCCGAAGGGACAGACATAGGAACGAGGTGAAACACATGCCGGCCAGTCAAGTGTCCTGAGCAGTAGTGCTGGGCTAGCAGGACTCCGGTGAACCGGGCTATAGCGGACTACTATGGCTCGAGGAGCACTAGACTACATTTCCCCATAAGAAAGGCTGCCAAGGATAAACAACTAGATTGTCGGATCCCACACATACCAAGCATTTCAATCATACACACAATATGCTCGATATGTGCAAATACAACATGGCATCACAACAAAACTCTACAACTCAAGTACTTTATTTAAAGGCTCCAGAGAGCCATACATAACATGTTCATACAGGTAGGGGTCACATGACCCAACACTCAAAGTCATACAAGCATATAAGCACATGCGGAAGCAAATAGTCTGAGTACAGATACTAGAAAGAAAGAAGGCTTCTCGAAGCCTGTCTATCTACATAGGGCCCTCCATGGCCAGGATCACCACCTGGGTGGCTAGTGACTCGTCGACATCAAGGTCTATGTAGAACCCATCAGAGGGGGCGGTATTGTCGTTTGAAAATAGTAATTAAGCAAACATGAGTACAAAGGTACTCAGCAAGTCTTACATCAGAACCTACTATACATGCTCGTTCTCAAGAAGGTGGTGGAGTTATTGCAGCAAGCCAGCTTTGACTCTTGGCTAAGCTATCCTACGAAACACCACCAATAAAATAGTTTTCGCAGACGAGTGCACTACTCACCAGCACAATACTCCACCGGGGATCCTCCCTCGTCATCCTACGAGAGGGCCATCCTCGGTACTCACACTTATCTTGAGTCTTTTAGTAGTATCCATTAACTTGTCTATGAACTGTATAGGCAACCAAGTAGTCCTTTACCGCGGACGCGGCTATTCGAATAGTTTTATACCCTGCATGGGTGTACTTCTTCATACACACTTTCACCACTTACCGCCGTTTACACGACATGTACTTGACATCCTTCAAGCGGAAGCCCAACGAGGGTGTCGGCCACGGCCTACCTAAACACTCAAGCCTCTAGTCCAGGTTTATCGCCTATCCAGGTTCCATCCGCAGGGAGTCCGGCCGAGGTTTCCACATATGAACCCGAACGATGTGAACAGGGTTCCCGAGACACCAACGGGTGACTCGGTACACCGTGCCACGGTGTATCTACCGCAACATAGCCTACCCCTAGGGTCAGCGCTACGCACGGCCGCCAACACATAACCTACAAACACCAGAAACTATTTGCAACTCTTGGACAGAGTACTAGGGTGATTAAGAAGTCGAGAGGGTCCATTGGTTTCGGGCCCAATGTATGGTAGTAACTGAATCTTAAATCACACATACAGATCTCAGTTCTTAGGGACGGCCTCAATGAAACAACACACCATGTACTCCTACATGGCCTCTCATCGATACCTTTACCAAAGCATGTTCAACACATCCCTCACATTACCGACATAATCATTTCACTCTGGCCCATCACCCAGATGAACCAGACCTGACACAACTCTAAGCATAGCAGGCATAGCAAGGTAGGAATCACATACATGGCTCAATCAATTCCTACACATGCTAGTGGGTTTCATCTAGTTACTGTGGCAATGAAAGTTCATGCAGAGGATAAGGGTTCAACTACCATAGCACACAGCAGTTTGAATCGCGTTGTCTTAATGCAGTAAACAAGAGCAGAAGCGAGAACATGGGTTTGTCTCGGAATGATCAGTGGGTTGCTTGCCTGATGTAGTGGTAGTAGGGTACGGCTCTTCAGATGGATACTCGGGGTTATCCTCGGAGGCAGAACCAACCACGAAAGACACACCGAAACATAATCAACACATGACAATATGCAACAATATGATGCATGCTATGACATGGAAAAATGAATGTGTCTTGGCCTAATGCAAGCTAAAAACAGAAAGGAATGAACTCATTTGAATCAAAGATTCAAATGTTAGTTCATTTAACATAGCCTTATTACTGCATTATCTTATTTTTCTTAAACAGCAAGGTTAACCTGTTTTGTCATGCATGAAACCATTACAGATGGATAGATTGAATTTTCCTGATCATTTTTCATATAAAATTTGTTTGAATTGGAGCTATGGTTGATTTTCTATGATTTTTAGAAGTTTTGGCTATTTTCTGGAATTTCCTATTAAAGAATAAATCCAGAAAAGGATTTACTGCGTCAGCATTGCGTTAGAGTGACGTCAGGGGTCAACGGGCCGGTCTAGGTCAAACCTGACCAGTGGGACCCGTGTGTCAGTAGTTAATTAACTAACTAATTTTTGATTAGTGCTAATCTAAGTTAATTAGCTGGGTAGTCCCACGTGTCAGAGAATCAGGGGAGGTCAACCTGGGCCTACACGGGGTCAAACAGGGGCAAACTCGCCGGTGTTTAGCCGCCGGCGAGGCCAGACGCGGCGGAGCAGCGCGGGTTTTGCACTCCGGCGACCAAAAGGACGGCGGAGACCATCTACGTGATGCGGGGAGTGAGCCGCGTCGAGTGGTGGCAGTGGGTGGAGCTGGGGTAGCCGGAAACGACGATGGCGTCGAGCCGGGCGGCGGCCGGAGCTCGGGTGAGCTCGGACTCGTTGCCAGGGGGCACGGAGAGGCACGTGGGTTAGTGCGTTGAGCTCCTGGGGGTGCGGTAGGGCTAGTGGACAGGGTGGCGCGGCCATTGGGTGGCCGGAGCCTCGTCGGCGGCGAGCTCCGTGGTGGCGCATGCGGGTGAGCGACGTGCAGTCGCTACGGGGCTCGAGAGTGGGAACGGAGAGGGTGGGGAGGTAGCTGAGCTCATGGGGGTCATGTCGAGGCAGTCGGCGAGGTCGGGGACGAGCTGATGCAGCGGGGACGACGAAGGGGATCTCCGGTGGCCGGAGTTGGGGAAGGCGGGGTCAGGGCGATTCCAGAGCGGGCGAGCGCTCGGGGCTCGGCCTGCTTGATGTAGTCGACGACAGCGGAGCTCATGGACACGATGGCGCGGCGCGAGGACGACGAAGGGCGCGGCTACGACGACGGTGCGGCGGCAGGGGCGTCGACCATGGTGGGGAACGGCGAGGAAGAGGCGTTGGGGACGAATGGAGAGGTCCAGGGGGTCGGGGCGACGACGTGGAGGCGTTCGCGGCGTCGAGGCGGTGGCCAGGTGAAGCAGGGAAGCAGGGAGGTGGCGTGGCGAGCTCCTGTGCTCGCCGTCGAGCACCTGCTCGCCTCACTGGCTAGGCGAAGCAGCTGCGTGGAGCGGCTGCTGGGCCGGGCCAGCTAGGTGGGCCGGGTGGTGGGCTAGGTGGGGTGCGCCAGGTAAGTTCCTTTCTCTCTCTTTTTCTGTTTTTTTATTTATTCTATTATTTCTGTAACTTTAGGGCTTTATTAAAAATGCCAGGGCATTTCCAAAAATCATAAAATTAATCATGGCTACTGCTTAGAATATATCCAACAGCAAACATTTTAGTTTATGATTATTTGAGCATTTAAAATATGTTATAGCATTTAAATGCCCAAATGCAAATACTATAAGAATTAATCCAATGACCTTAAGATGTCCTAGAAAAATGTGCACCATTTTTGTCAAAGGTTTTAACCCAAAACAAAAAGGGTGGGCCTTTTAGAAGGGCATTTCAGGTTCATTGGAAAAGTTTTTAGTAAACCCTAGTTGTTCTAGGGGTTGCTGGGGGTTCTATCATCCCCACTTCAAATTTAAAATAAATTTAAACATGATGCACATGTTCAACCAATCCTAATGCATGACTAACACACGGATGTGACAACACATCCCCACTCAAAAGAATCTCGTCTGGAGATTTAGGATCCTCCGGGAAGAAGGTGGGGTACTCGAGTCGAAGACGATCCTCCCTTTCCCAAGTGGCTTCTTTCTCGGAATGGTGTGACCATTGAACCTTGAGAAACTTGATATTATGGCGTCGAGTGGTACGCTCGGCTTGATCAAGGATACGAACGGGATATTCCTGATATGAGAGGTTATCTTGTAGATCAAGCGTTTTGTGGTCCACTCCACGGATAGGATCCGCGAAGCAATGCCTGAGTTGAGAAACGTGGAAGACATTGTGAACTCTGGAAATATGCGAAGGTAGTTCCAATTGGTAGGCAACTTCTCCTCATTTGGCAAGAATGCGAAAGGGTCCAATGTAACGAGGAGCCAATTTGCCTTTGATACCGAAACGATGGGTTCCCTTTAACGGAGTAACCCGAAGGTAAGCCTTCTCGCCGACTTCATAAGTCATGAGCTTATGTTTATGATCATATTGGCTCTTTTGACGAGATTGGGCTGTTTTCAATTTCTCACGAATAACGCGAACCTGCTCTTCTGCTTCCTGAATCATATCCGGGCCAAAGAGTTGTCTTTCCCCGGTTTCTGACCAGTTAAGAGGCGTTCGACATTTTCGTCCATAGAGAACTTCGAAAGGAGCTTTGCCCAAACTAGCTTGATAACTATTGTTATAAGCAAACTCTGCGAATGGAAGGCATTTCTCCCAACCCATTTCGAATGAGATGACAGAAGCTCGGAGCATATCGTCCAGAATTTGATTGACTCGCTCTACTTGACCACTTGATTGAGGATGGAAGGTGTTGCTAAAAGAGAGACGAGTTCCCATAGCATTTTGGAAACTTTCCCAAAATCGAGAGGTGAAGAGACTCCCACGGTCTGAGTTAATTTCCAATGGGACACCATGAAGAGACACTATTTGGGAGATGTATAAATCAGCTAGCTGGCTAGCGGTGATACTCTCACGAACAGGTAGGAAATGGGCTACTTTGGAAAGATGGTCGATCACGACGAAGATGGCATTATTCCCTCTCTTGGTCCTGGGAAACCCAGTAATGAAATCCATACTGATTTTATCCCATTTCCACTCAGGAATAGATAAAGGTTGAAGGGTGCCAGCAGGCCGTTGATGCTCTGCTTTAACATGACGACAAACGTCGCAATTAGCAATGTATTGAGCGATTTCTCTCTTCATCCTAGTCCACCAAAACCTCTGGCGTAGGTCTTGATACATTTTAGTACTACCGGGATGAATGGTGAGAGGGGATTCATGAGCATCCTTAAGGATCATCCGCCTCAGGTTTCGTGCCTTGGGAACCACTAGGCGGTTTCCAAAGTATACAACACCTTGATCATCAACGGAGAAACAATTCATGACTCCCTTCTTAATGTTTCTCCTAATACGGGAGATTCCCGGATCTACCTTCTGTGCCTTGATGATCTGATCCGTAAGGGTAGGTTTCGCCACCAGGGTGGATAGGAATCCTCGAGGAACAATGTGAAGATTGAGCTTACGAAATTCCTCATGAAGTGGTTGACTTTGTTCTAACATCAGGTTGTTACAATAAGACTTACGACTTAGTGCATCAGCCATGACATTGGCTTTGCCCGGGGTGTAAGTTATTCCTAAGTCGTAATCCGAGATCAACTCGACCCAACGTCTTTGCCTGAGATTCAAATCCGGTTGGGTGAAGATATATTTCAAACTTTAGTGATCGGTGAAGATCTCGCAACGATTACCGAGGAGGTAATGTCGCCAAGTTTTGAGTGCATGGACTACAGCTGCAAGCTCTAGATCATGTGTGGGATAGTTTTCCTCATGTGGGTGTAATTGCCGTGAAGCATAGGCAATTACCTGACGATCTTGCATGAGTATGCAACCTAGTCCTTGTCGCGAGGCGTCGCAATAGATAATAAAGTCCTTGGAGAAATCTGGTGGTACCAGTACGGGAGCAGATGTCAGGCGTCTTTTCAGTTCCTGGAAGCTGAACTCGCACTGTGGGGTCCACTCGAACTTTTTATCTTTCTTGAGGAGTTCAGTTAGAGGTTTAGCAACCTTGGAGAAATTCTCGACGAAGCGGCGGCAATAGCTCGCTAAGACAAGGAAGCTCCGAACTTGCTTGACCGTCTCAGGTGGAGTCTAATCAAGGACGGCTTGAACTCGCTTGGGATTGACAGCAATACCCTTACCAAAGATTACATGGCCTAGATAGGTCACTTCTGACAACCAAAATTCACACTTGGAGAATTTGGCATAAAGGCGATGCTCTCGAAGTTTCGTCAACACCAGCCTTAGATGTTTGGCATGTTCCTCTTGATTATTGGAATAGATGAGTATGTCATCGAGGTAAACTACGATGAATTTATCCAAATACTCCATGAAGACCGAGTTCATTAACCGAGAGAAGGTGGCTGGGGCATTGGTTAAACCGAAGGACATAATGGTGTACTCGTATTGGCCATAGCAAGTAACAAAGGCCGTTTTGGGAATGTCCCCGTTTCTGATTTTGATTTGATGGTAGCCCAACCTCAAATCCATCTTGGAAAAGACTGAGGATCCAGCGAACTGATCATACAGATCGTTGATCCTGGGAAGCGGATACTTGTTCTTGATGGTGACCAAGTTGACAGGTCGTTAATCTACAACCATCCGATCCGTTCCATCCTTCTTCTTGACAAAGAGGACAGGGCAAGCCCAAGGAGAGGAACTAGGATGGATGAATCCCTTTTTCAAGGACTCATCGAGTTGGTTCTTAAGCTCGGCTAGTTCTAAGGGTGCCATCTTATAGGGTCTTCTAGAAATTGGAACGGTTCCTGGAACAAGGTCTATCACAAACTCGGCATCCCTGTTAGGTGGAACACCTGGCAGTTCTTCTGGAAAGACATCCAGAAAGTCTTGGACTACCGAAACATCCTCAAGGTCTGGAAGGGGGTTGGCATTTAGGGAGTAAATTTGGCGCTTGGCCACTCGAGTTAAGACATTGACTGTCTTGCCCGATGGGTGAGTAAGTTGAACGGTTCTAGTGGCACAATCAATCTTAGCATAATGAGCTGGCATCCAGTCCATACCTGTCGGTGTCAAAACCGGCGGATCTCGGGTAGGGGGTCCCGAACTGTGCGTCTAGGCCGGATGGTAACATGAGGCAAGGGACACGAAGTTTTACCCAGGTTCGGGCCCTCTTGATGGAGGTAAAACCCTACGTCCTACTTGATTAATATTGATGATATGGGTAGTACAAGAGTAGATCTACCACGAGATCAGAGAGGATAAACCCTAGAAGCTAGCCTATGGTATGATTGTTGTTCTGTATGTTGTCCTATGGACTAAAACCCTCCAGTTTATATAGACACCGGAGAGGGTTAGGGTTACACGAAGTCGGTTACAATGGTAGGAGATCTACATATCCGTATCGCCAAGCTTGCCTTCCACGCCAAGGAAAGTCCCTTCCGGACACGGGACGAAGTCTTCAATCTTGTATCTTCATAGTCCAGGAGTCCGGCTGAAGGTATAGTCCGGCCATCCAGACACCCCCTAATCTAGGACTCCCTCAGTAGCCCCTGAACCAGGCTTCAATGACGACGAGTCCGGTGCGCAGATTGTCTTCGGCATTGCAAGGCGGGTTCCTCCTCCAAGTACTTCATAGAAGATTTTGAACACAAAGATAGTGTCCGGCTCTCGGCGTGTCATGCGAGGCGGTTTCCTTGGCACATTTTGTTAAAGCAGAGATCGTGTCCCCTTATTCCGGGATTCTCATCAATACGGGCGTGTGTAACCCAACCGCTTCTAGGACTCCTAGACTATAGGCAAGTCCAAACGGCCACGGAGAGGACGCCTGATATGCACCCTCTTTATAAAGGGACAAGGCTTTTATTTTTTCCCTCCCGTGCTCAATCGAATCCTTTCCCCACCCCAAGCTCAAACGCCCAAAGTTCAGGTCAGGAGCTCCAAACCTTCAATCATGTCCGGATCTAGCCTTCAAGGCCGATGGATGCCTTCCTCTGTCACGGAGGAAGACATCAAAAAGTTGAGGGAGGCCAGGTATCTGACCGCCGAGGTTTTGCATCGGCTGCCTGCCCGAGGGCAGGCCGTCCCCTACCCCGAACCCAACGAGAACGTCGTGTTCGTCTCCCACTTCCTCCGAGGTCTAGGCCTTGCTCTAGATCCTTTCGTCAGGGGTTTGATGTTTTATTATGGGCTAGATTTCCATGATCTAGCTCCGGACTCCTTTCTTCATATCACGACATTTATTGTCGTGTGTGAGGCCTTCCTCCGGGTTACCCCTCACTTTGGCCTGTGGCTCAAGACCTTTGAAGTAAAGCTGAAGATGATCGAGGGTCAACATGCAGCGTGCGGAGGTGCCTCAATATGCAAGATGACGGGAGCTCCATGGCCCAAAGGTTCCATTCCAGAGGTGTCTGAATTGTGGCAATAGGAGTGGTTCTACATCACGGCTCCTAGAAGTGCCAAGTGGGCGGCCGCCCCTGTTTTCCGCTCGGGCCCTCCACCACAACTGATGTCATGGATCAGCAGAGGTCTGAGCTGGGGTCCAGCCAAGGACGTGCCTATACTGCAAAGCCGCATTCGAGATCTCTTCAATGGATATTTTAGTTTGGTTGCGGTAATACAAGTTATGCTAGTTCATCAAGTCCAGCCTTGCAAACGCCGGCCCCTTCGCTTGTGGGAGTTCAATCCCGAGGGACCGCGTGTCATTCAAAATTTCCTTGGCCTGACGCACGAGGAGATGTACAAGTCATTCTTCGGACCACAGGGAGAGTGTCCGGAAATCACCGAGGACGTGGGCCTGAGCAGTAACCACGCCGACGAACAGGTAAAGAATCTTCCGGCCGAACATACTATCTCTCATTTGTTACGAAGTTATTTCTGATAGTTCGCTTTTTGACTAGGACTGGATAACAAAGGCGAAGTTGATTCGGTATTCGGCCCCCCTCCCTGAGGGTTTGGACAATCCGGTATTGGAAAAGATGCTCCAGGTCACACCTTGCCCGGAGCCCTTGAAGGAAGATACTGGGGAGGATAATACGGGCGGACGCGGACCCCCAACGCTGCCCACTCTAACCAAGGGAGCGAGCGTCTCCATGAAGGAAGACGACCGAAGGAGAAAAAGGACTGCGCCTGGGGATTCAGAAGCCGAAGCTTCCAAACAGGAGAAGAAGTCTCCCACAGAGAGTCCTACCTTGGGGGGTGCTTTTGCCGCCCAAAGTCCGCGGGGGGATCAATTCTCCAGCGAGTCGTAAGTGACCCGAAATACTTTAATGGTACAGGTGTGCCCTCTTTTTCTTCTGAGAAAATAACCACCACATTTATTTTTGCAGTTTGGGCCTTAGCCCCTCTCAAATGAGCTCATCTTCGGGGGATCTTCTTCCAGAGATGATGGAGAGCGAAAGGCCTCCTCCGGACTCCTCCGCTCCGGAAGCGGGTGATGCCGAAGTGTCATTGCGGAGGGCCTCTCCGAGTCGGGTGAGGCCAGAAGATAGTCCCATTGACCCCCGAAGCTCCCAGTGTCTGGCTCCTGAAGAGAGCAGACAAAAGGGTCCGGCACCGTCTGGTGTGCGATCGGATGTTCTGAGGGGGTTGGTGGGGCGAGCGGCCATCTCAGATGAACACCGTATGCTGATGAATACGGTGATGGAGAGAATCTCGTCCGCCGAAAGCGGATTGCATGAAGCTTTTATGAGTCTACTGACAGGCTTTGAGGTACGTAAAATAATGTATGATAGTCCTGCACATGCTAGGTGTGCCCTGTGTAGATAGTAGCCCCTGAGACTCTGGTTGTCGTCAGAAACGACAACGAACAGAGGATCATATTCCCAGGTAATAACCATACTGCCTCTATGTGCAGGTGATGGAAGCTCCGGTGGCTAGCCGGACTAGTGAGTTTGCCCATTTAAAACGGCAGTTGGATGCGGCAGATGCCGACATCGAGCTTGTTAACAAAAGGCTTGACGAGGCACAGGTTAAGTGTCATTATCTGGTAAACGCCACATAGTAAGAGCAGCATGATGCCAGTATCTTTAATATGTTGTGACTACAGATGGAGCTGCCACTTTTGAAGCCTTGCGGGAAGAACTTGCCCGAGCCAAGGAACAAGCGAGGTTTGGTAATGCGGCTGCTTTGAAGGCGGCCGAAGAGTTGAAAGCCGAGAAGGCCGCGCATGGCGAGAGCCGAGATAAGATGGCCAAGATGGCCATAGAATTAAAAGCCGCTGCTGACCGTTGTCGGGTTCTTGAAAAGGAAAACCTAGCGAAGGCATCGGACCTTGAGAAGGCTGCTGCGACGAGGAAAGACATCCGCTCTGCTATGAGGGCGAAGAAGGAGGAGCTGCGGGAAGCTAGGGATATTATAGCTGGGAAATCCTTTATGTTTCGGAGAAAGTTCGGAGAACCACGGTATGCCCCTCTGGATTGGCTGTGGAGTTCGGAGGATGTGTATATGGATTTGGCGGCGAGCGTTGCCGATGCGGTCAAGTACTTCCAGGGTCAGACGGACCGTGAAGTGGACCAGCTATTTTGGACACAATTCCATTCTCCCGAGCGTCCGCTTTCATTGACTGACCAATTAGCCGAATGGGCCGAACTGAATAGGTTGTCCGGACACGCCATGAGGTCTGTTGTGGATCAGCTATGGCCGGAAAGGCCAAAACCGAACAACTATTTCAGCCTGGTGCAGCAGTTCCTTGAAGTGGTGCCGCGCATTAATGAGATGAAGAGGTCGGCGTGCATAGAGGGCTCATGGATGGCCTTTGCCCGTGTTAAAGCATATTGGGCGGAGATGGATGCTACCACTGTTGCAGCGCGGGATTCGGCCATAGGCCGAATGGCTGCTGAGCACTACTTTGAAGAAGTTCTTGAGGGTGCTCGTTTGATAGAGACCCAGTGCTCAAAAAATATTATGTTTGAGTGATATGTAATCTCATTGTAAGCGAAATGCTTTTATAGATTTTTATAAGGCTATTTTTATACTTTTGCCTAAAAGTAATATGATGCCTCCTGGGCGGCCGTTTATGTATACATGTGTATAACCTGAAAGATTGCAGCCGTTGGCTTCAACCCCCACACATATGATGCGGAGGTGCTCGCAAAAAACACGCGTTCACACTTAACCCAACGTCTTGGTCCTATTAAGGAGGTGATAGCGGAGCGAGCGAGGCAACCGGACTATAATGCTTTAGCACTTTCACTTAGCCATAGGAGTTTGACAGTGGGGCTACTAGATAGCCCCTGGTGGCTCCGCACTATCCCGATTCCGGGGTGCGTACATGCCTGGCCAGAAAACGGCCCTTCATTAAGGCGGAGGAATTCTAGCATTCCAACAGGTCATCGAGTGGTTGACCAGTCTCACGCTATATCATGACAGTCAGTTTTCGGCTTTCTCTACTGAGGTGCTCATTCGGATGAACCAGGGCACAATCGCAATAGTTCTCCTGGTGCTACCTTAGCCGGTAAAGCGGAACGTAAGGCACCAAAACACAGGAGCCGGGCAAACCCAACATTTGACCAAAGACAATGATTCGGAGCTGATGCATATAGGGCCAAACTCGCGACGCCGAACACTCCCTAAGGTATTCGGTCTTTGTGGTGTAAACCGGGCCTAAATAATGGCCTTTGTAAGAAGCCCCTTGTGTCCAGGTACGTGCATTGTTCTGGCGTGGCCACATGCCAAGACGTCAGCATCCTTCTCAACGGTGGATATGTATCAACAAGAGACAGTAAAAAAGGTTTACGTAGGGTCTTAATCTAAAAAGAATCTTTGGAGCGGGTCCCTGCTGCACATCTGCGCCTGTGTCTCCGTTGTGCCGTATCCTGGACGGGTGTAGCACGATGATCGTCTATAAATGTAACGCCCTCGATGCGGCTATATCTCCCACGTGTCGAAGCACGACTTAGAGGCATAACCGCATTGAAAGCAATGTCGCAAGCGAGGTAATCTTCACACAACCCATGTAATACATAAGGGAAAGAGATACATAGTTGGCTTACAATCGCCACTTCACACAATACATGAATAAAGCATTACATCATCCAAATACAATCAAGGTCCGACTACGGAACCAAAATAAAAGAAGAACCCCAAATGCGACAAAGGTCCCCGATCGACCCCAACTGGGCTCCACTACTGATCAACTAGAACGAAAACAACACAAAGGACAAGATCTTCATCGAGCTCCTCCTGAGCTTGGTTGCATCATCTGCACGGTCTCATCGGCACCTGCAAACTGGTTTTGGAAGTATCTGTGAGCCACGGGGACTCAGCAATCTCGCACCCTCGCGATCAAGACTATTTAAGCTTATGGGTAAGGTAAAAGGTATGAGATGGAGCTGCAGCGAGCGACTAGCATATATGGTGGCTAACATACACAAATGAGAGCGAGAAGAGAAGGCAAAGCACGATCGAACAACTATGATCAAGAAGTGATCCTAGAACAACCTACGTCAAACATAACTCCAACACCGTGTTCACTTCCCGGACTCCGCCGGAAAGAGACCATTACGGTTACACACGCGGTTGATGTATTTTAATTAAGGTCAACTTCAGGTTTTCTACAACCGGACATTAACAAATTCCCATCTGCCCATAACCGCGGGCACGGCTTTCAAAAGTTCAAAACCCTGCAGGGGTGTCCCAACTTAGCCCATGACAAGCTCTCACGGTCAACGAAGGAATAGACCTCCTCTCGAGACATTCCGATCAGACTCGGTATCCCGGTTCTACAAGACATCCTCGACAATGGTAAAACAAGTCCAGCAAAGCTGCCCGATGCGCCGACTTCCTAATGGGAGCTGCACATATCTCGTTCTCAGGGCAACACAGGATGAGACATCCTACGAGTAAAACCAGCCCTCAAGTTTCCCCGAGGTGGCCCCGCAGTCTACTCAGTTCGGACCAACACTTAGACAAGCACTGGCCCAGGGGGGTTAAAATAAAGATGACCCTTGGGCTGGCCTAACCCAAGGGAAAAATAGGCTAGGTGGCGAATGGTAAAACCAAGGTTGGGCCTTTCTGGAGGAGTTTTATTCAAAGCAAACTGTCAAGGGGTTCCCATTATGACCCAACCACATAAGGAACGCAAAATCCGGGAACATAACACCGATATGAAGGAAACTAGGGCGGCAAGAGTGGAACAAAACACCAGGCATAAGGCCGAGCCTTCCACCCTTTACCAAGTATATAGATGCATTAATTAAATAAGAGATATTGTGATATCCCAACAAAATATCCATGTTCCAACAAGGAACAAAACTCCAATCTTCACCTGCAACTACCAACGCTATAAGAGGGGCTGAGCAAAGCGGTAACATAGCCAAACAACGGTTTGCTAGGACAAGGTGGGTTAGAGGCTTGGCTCAACAATATGGGAGGCATGATAAGCAAGTGGTAGGTATCGCATCATAGGCATAGCAAAAGAGCGAGCAACTAGCAAGCAAAGATAGATGTGATTTCGAGGGTATGGTCATCTTGCCTGAAATCCCGCAAGGAAGAAGAACGAGTCCATGAAGAAGACAAACGGACGTAGTCGAACGGGTCCTCACAAACGCGACGTTATCGGAACCAACCCGAAGAAGCAACACCGGAAAGAAACAAACAACATAGTAAACAACCACGACATGAACATGGCATGATGCGCAACCAAGTATGATGCATGTCCGGTTTAATGAAGCATGGCATGGAAAAGAGCACAAACAATCCTACAAATTAAGTGGAGCTCAATATGCAACAAGTTGCATATTGACGGAACACCACATTAATTATTTAGTTCTCTCCCGGTTAGGTACTCAACAAATTTAAATGTTTGGTTAACATGGCAAGAGGTGAAGCATAACAAAACTATACCATTTAAACCATTTAAATGGGGCCGGATATAACAAACAACAAATCCGGTAAATCCCCATATGCATTAGTAATTTGGTGCAACAACAATCTAAACATTTTAATTGTTGTTATCATGATGCGGATGACATGAACAAGTTTATGCAATTTTTATTAAAAGTTGACAAGAGCATTATGAAACATTTTTCATTGTGGCGAAAATGAAAGGGGTGCCACGGCGACGATAACAAAACGGTGCCACGGCAACGTTCCGGTTCCGGTAACTCGATTGAGATACCGATGCAAAGGAGAAGTGCGCGGATGCATGCAAAAGATGGTGGGGCGCTCCTGGATTTCGGGTGTCCCACGAGTTGGCGACAAGAAAACGAGTGACAATTTGGATACGGTGCAAACAAAGGGTGCATCTCAAACAACACGTGCATTCGTCCACGGCGGTCATCTCGATGTTATACCTCTGAAGCATGCATTATCGAAGCGGTACGAGTCGGTGTAGAGGAAGTAGTTGTTCTCGTGACAGTACTGGAAGTAGGGGTACACGTTCGTTTTTGAAGAGGTACTTGACGGGTCCGAATCCCTTCGGGGTTGTCGTGGTACTTGCGGTCTCAGCGATGGTAGTCCTTCACGTTCGGAGAAGAACTTGATGTACCCATGTGCTTCATGGGTCGTCGTTGAACTTGAAGAAATCCATCCGCAGGTAAGCCGTCCGTGGTCGTACTCATGTTGGCGTGCAACACGATGGTCTCGAGGATCGTAGTCGAACTTGGCGGTCCATATGGTCGAACTTGGTGCATCCGAATGGTACTTGGCGAATCCTCGTAAACTCGGTGGCCTTGACGTCCAACACAAAACAGCACAAGGGGCCTCGGGATGCCAACAGCAAGGAGGCGATGGTGGTAGATGCGAGCTCCTGTGCAAGGGAAGGAGAGGGCAGCCTCGTGGTCGTGCTGGTTGCTGACAGGGGCGACTCCAGCCGAGGCCAGGTGCAAAGGAGGGAAGCGGCCATGGCGCGGCCGTGGCCGGGTTCTGCGGATGCGAGGCATCGAGGTGGAGCATGGCCAGGGGCGCGTCGAGAGGGTGCAGTAGCTCCTGGCCGCAGCGGCGTGGCGCCGGAGCAGGGTCCAGCGACGAGGCAGGGCAACAAGGAGGAGCCCGCGAGGGACCCTGGCGAGGAGGCAGTGGAGGACGATGCTGGCGACGCTGGCCTTGGTGAGGCCGGCAGGAGACCGCGTCGGTGGCCGGCGCGCGACGGAGGGCTCTGCGCTCCAGCGGCGGGACTCGCGGAGTTGCGGTAGTGAAGCTGCATGAGACGGCGGACCGGAGGGAAGGCGGCTCTTGGCAGCGGGGTTGGCACGGTTGGAGAGGTCGGCGGCGCTAGGAGCAGCGACAAGGGCGCGAAGGACGAGGGGGTCGAGGGAGAGAACGGATCGGGCGCTGAGGCAACGGGCGCGGGCGCTCTCTCCTGGCGGCGCGAGCAGGGAGAACAAGGAGGAGGGGATCGATCCGGATTGGGGCTATATTAGCAGGTTAGGTGGGCCTAGGGTTAGAAGGGGGTTGGGCTGCGGGAATGGATGGCCTTGGGTGGCCGGCATGGGAGGTTGGGAGGCCTAGCAGGCCAGCGGGCTAGCTCTTATTCTCTCCTCTCTTCTTATTTCTCCTTTATTTCCTGAAAAACAAATAAACCGAGAAACAAGAAAAAGCAGAGAGAGATAGGAGAAGAATTTGAGTAGGGCGCCAATTTTCTTAGACTCATAAAAAGGAGCTTGATCCAAGAAAAATACATTTGGCACTGTTTGGAAGGATTGCAATCGAACACATTTGAATGTGATTCAAATAAGTTTGAATTAGGAAAACATTTTTGGAGAGTCCAAAAATGTTCAGAATTTTTGTGGAGAACAGGAAAGCAATGAAAGAAATTACGGGCAAAGTTTTGGGGACCAAACTTGAAGTATAAAATACATGGAATTATTTTGCAAGTGTGTTTGAATATTAATTATAGCTCCCTAATAATATTGGGAGAATATATGTTATAAAGAGAAAATCACCATGTGCATTCCCTCAGTTTAAATGGACTGAAAATCCATGCAATTTATTTAGTTGAGTTAAGAAAATAAATGACATGATGCAATGCACATGATGCAAAGGAAACCCGGAAACCCTGGAAGTCATCTGAAGCTCCGGTCTTGGGGCGTCACAGTAAAAGAGAGGAATTTAGGTGAAAAAGTTGTTGTGCGAAAAGATAGTTTTTAAATAAACCATGTATAATTCAAGATGAGAAGAAATTGCCACTTGTCTGCGCGTGTTGAGCCCCTTGTATTGACAAATAGGGGTGTGACCATTTATTCGGTATAAATAGCAGCGCCGGACTTGATTAGTTGTGTCTGAGGTCTTGACGACCTATTGGATGCTTTCACTGGTCTGGGCGCCTTTAGTGTGCGGCTATCGCTTGATATTTCCTTTCACTGAAATGATGCCACGTGGACCGGGCATCTTGAGTGTGAGGGAGGCGTAGTGTGGTATTGCATTAAAGCGAGCGAAAGCTTCGCGTCCGAGCAGTGCTTGATAGCCACTTTGGAACGGAGCGATGTGGAAGGTTAAATGCTCGCGACAGAAGTTACCGGGGGAGCCGAATATAACTTGTAGTAGGAGGGAGCCTGTACAACGAGCCCCTGGGCCTGGCGTTACTCCTTTAAAGGTAGTATTGCTATGGCGAATTTTTGTTAGGTCTAACCCCATCTCGCGGATTGTATCCTGATATATTAGGTTTAGACTGCTGCCAGCGTCCATCAAGACTCGTGTGAAGTGATATCCATCAATTACTGGGTCTAATACCAGGGCAGCCCATCCTGTGTGTCGGATACTTGCTGAGTAATCACGATGGTCGAAAGTGATCGGTTGAGACGACCAGTGGCAGGACTTTGCGGTGACAGGCACTTGGGTATATTTTCCTGGGAGTGCCGCATTGTTTTTTTCTTGATCACGTGTAACACGTTTATTGTTTTGACTTCTGGTGGAAATTTCTTTTGTTCCCCAGTGTCTTGCTTGGGAAGCTTGTCTTCATCTTCACTTGGTGTATCCTCCCCCTTGTGTACGGCGTTGAGTTTGCCGGACTGCTTGAAGACCCAACATTCTCTGTGGGTATGATTAGCAGGTTTACTAGGGGGACTATGGATCTGACATACTTGGTCCAGAATTTTGTTGAGGCTGGACAGTTCATCCCTGGTGCCTTTAGAGGGCGGCTTTTGCTGACCTAGCCGAGAGCTTTTGAATCCGGCGTTTACTGTCGTGCCCTTCGTGCTGTCTTCTTTATTCCGGCGTTTGTTATTGCTGTTGCGCCATGATTTCCCGTTTCCATCTCTAACTTCAGATGTACTGGGGTTGCTGGTGCTGCATCTGGCTAGCCAGCTGTCCTCACCCGCGCAAAAGCGGTTCATGAGGTTTGTTAATGCGGCCATCGTTCTCGGCTTATTTTGGCCGAGGTGTCTGGCGAGCCATTCGTCACGGACGCTATGCTTAAAAGCTGCCAAGGCTTCGGCGTCCAGACAGTCGACAATCTCGTTCTTTTTAGTAAGAAACATGTTCCAAAGCTTTCGGGCTGACTCTCCGGGCTGTTGAGTTATATGACTCAAATCGTCTGCATCCGGAGGTCGGACATAAGTCCCTTGAAAATTTGCCTGAAAGGTGTCTTTGAGCTCTTCCCAACTTCCAATGGAGCTTTCGGGGAGGCCTTTAAGCCAGTGACAAGCTGGTCCTTTGAGCTTGAGGGGTAAGTACTTGATGGCGTGGAGATCATCTCCTTGAGCCATATGGATATGAAGGATGTAGTCCTCAATCCAGACCCCATGGTCTGTTGTTCCGTCGTATGCCTCTATGTTTACGGGTTTGAATCCCTCTGGAAATTCATGGTCCAGCACCTCATCGGTGAAACATAGGAGGTGTGCAGCACCCCTGTAGCTGGGTGTACCGCGTTGTTCGGATGTTTGTTGTGTTGCATTGTATGCTGGGGCGCGCTTGCGTGGTCCATAGATGGATCTTGTTGCGCCGTCCTTTGGGTGCGAGCCCTCGCATGGGTCGCGTGTTGTATTGTGAGTGGCGTTGTATGCCGCTCTGTGTTGGTAGAGGGGTCGTCTATCCGGCCAGGTGGCTGCTTTGATATTTGGTTGTGGGGGGTCTGAGGCCTCCTCATAGAATTTAGGTAGCAGCTTCCGCTTTGGGTAGCTCTTGGAGGGGCGATTGTCGCCGTACCTCGCTGTTGTGTTGAGTATTTTACTCCATCTGATTTGGAGTGTGTCTTGCGCAGCCTTGAACCTTTGCTTCTGCTTTTTAAGAGTCCTCGCGGTGGCAACAAGCCTTTTACGGGCATTCTGCTGCTCCGGGTGCCTGTCCGGCATTATGTCGTCCGGACTATTATCCTTGATAGAATTTGTTTGTTCGGTTTGATTATCCGGATTGCCGTTGTCCGGCAGCGGTTCGCCCTGCTCCAGCACTGGGTATGTGTGATCGTTATTTCTGTCGAGGCGGGATTTGGGGCGGCGCTTGCGTCGCTGCTTTGACTGCTTCTCGAGGGAACAAGCCTTTGGTGCGTCCTTCCGCTCCTCGTCGTCATCTTTTGGTGCGTCCACCATGTATACATCATATGATGAGGTGGGCGGTGGTTCTTCTTCGCCTCCCGCATCGTCGTCCATACCGTCGATGTTCTCAGAGTCGAAGTCGATCATGTCGGTTAAATCGTCGACAGTGGCTACAAAGTGGGTGGTGGGTGGGCTTTGAATTTCTTCATCGTCCGTATCCCAACCTTGCTGACCGTAGTCCGGCCAGGGCTCTCCTAATAAAGAGAGAGACTTTAGTGTCTTCAGAATATCGTCAAAAGGCGAGTGCTGAAAGATGTCCGCGGCAGTAAACTCCATGATCGGCGCCCAGTTGGATTCGATCGGCAGGGGCGCGGAGGGTCCGGAGTCCGGAGAGGAGTCCGGCTCCTTGGGGTCACGAGTCTCGTGGAGTGCGGGGCTGGTGTTCGGCTCATTCGCCATTGGGATCGCAGCCCCCGAGGCGGCGTCCAACCACCCATCCTCGATCGGCGCAGTTGGCTCCGAATTAAGGGTCGAAGCCGATGCGGGTGCGGCCTCCAGGGCACTGTTCAGCGGCAGAGCTAGATCATGCTCGTCGTGACAGTGCGGCGCGCTCGGCAGTGGCTCGAATCCGTCGAAGATCAAGTCCCTGCGGATGTCAGCCGTGTAGTTTAAACTTCCAAATCTGACCTGACGGCCAGGGGCATAGCTTTCGATCTGCTCCAGATGGCCAAGTGAATTAGCCCGCAGTGTGAAGCCGCCAAAGACGAAGATCTGTCCGGGGAGGAAGGTCTCACCCTGGACTACATCGCTATTGATGATCGTAAGAGCCATCAAGCCTCACAGCGACAACACAGAGGAACTCTCAATGAAAGCACCAATGTCGGTGTCAAAACCGGCAGATCTCGGGTAGGGGGTCCCGAACTGTGCGTCTAGGCCGGATGGTAACAGGAGGCAAGGGACACGAAGTTTTACCCAGGTTCGGTCCCTCTTGATGGAGGTAAAACCCTACGTCCTACTTGATTAATATTGATGATATGGGTAGTAGAAGAGTAGATCTACCACGAGATCAGAGAGGCTAAACCCTAGAAGCTAGCCCATGGTATGATTGTTGTTCTGTATGTTGTCCTATGGACTAAAACCCTCCGGTTTATATAGACACCGGAGAGGGTTAGGGTTACACAAAGTCGGTTACAATGGTAGGAGATCTACATATCTGTATCGCCAAGCTTGCCTTCCACACCAAGGAAAGTCCCTTCCGGACACGAGACGAAGTCTTCAATCTTGTATCTTCATAGTCCAGGAGTCCGGCTGAAGGTATAGTCCGGCCTTTCGGACACCCCCTTATCCAGGACTCCCTCAATACCCAAGATGATGTTTATGTCCGAGGACTTGAGAGCTATTAAGGATGCAAGGAAGACAAGTCTATCAACAAGAATTTCGTTCCCATGGCTTACTATAGAAGTTTGCCATTTGGAACCCGGAGTTTGAATTACCATGGAAGTGGGCATGTCACAGAATGTCGTGTTATGCAATCGATCATAGTTCTCGGATATGAATGAATGAGATGCTCCAGTATAGAAAAGAACAGATGCCGGATGGCAATTAACAAGGAGCGTACCAAGGACGACGTTAGGATTCTCATGAGCCTCCTCGGCTGAAACATAGTTGACATGGCCACGTGCAGTGGTGACCGGCTTGGCGTAGAATGTCTTTCCCGCTGGCTTACCACGGCCAACAGACTTTCCAGACTGATTGGGGTTGTTGTTCTGGGGACACTCTCGACTATAGTGACCCGGCTCTCCACACTTGAAACATGTCACAACATTGGGGCGTGGAGCAGCATTAGCAGCGGGGCCACCATAGGGCTTGGGCGGTGCAAACTGCTGGTTGGGACGAGGTACCTCAAAGGATGGCCTCGGAATGAACCTGGGTGGCAGTGCCGTGCTTGGAATCCACACCCGGCGCTTCTGAGATCCAGAGCCGGATGAAGAGCCAAAATCATGAGAGTGCTTGCGTGAAGCATCATAGTCAGACTGGCCTGTCTCAGCACTGATGGCTTTATTGACCAACTTCTGAAAGGAGGTGCACTCATGCAGACGAAGATCACGGCGAAGCTCAGGGCTAAGTCCCTTGCGGAACCTTGCCTGCTTCTTAGCGTCGGTGGATACCTCTTCAGGAGCATATCGTGCCAGATTCCGAAATTCACGGCTATATGCATCCACAGTCAGTCTTCCTTGGGTGAAATTGCAGAACTCTTCCCTCTTGCGATCTATGAGACCTTCCAGAATGTGCTGCTCATGGAAAGCCTCACTGAATTCAGCCCAAGTAGTGATTTGGCCGACCGGGCGCATAGCTTCAAAATTTTCCCACCAAAGGCTAGCAGGGCCTTCGAGGTGATAGGCAGCATAAGTAACCTTATCAGCTTCGACTACGTTGGCAGAACGTAGCTTGTGGGTGATGCTGTGAAGCCAGTCATCCGCGTCGAGGGGCTCGACGGAATGATTAAACTTTGGTGGGTACAACTTGATGAAGTCATTGATTGACACCAAGTCATTTCGCTGATGGCGTGCAGTGTTCTGCTCAATCCGCTCCAGCAAGCGGTTAGTCTCACGCTTGTTTCTTTCCGCCTCCAGCATCACTTCGGCCTGAGAAGGCGGGTGAGGCAGATTTTCACCCCTAGCTGCACTGGCTTCCCCCTGCTCCAGGGCAGCAGGGTTGCTGCGGGTGTTGACCATCCTAGGAGAAAACAAGACAACGGTTTAGATAAGGACGGCACAAACTTAGCAAGGAAGTGCAGAATGTAACGGATAACACGGAATGCAGAGATGTTCATCCGTATGTCATGGTAATGTAGAACTGCCATATATATACCAACGGTCATACACACCATACATAGTTTAGTACAAGCCCAGGCTACAGTACAACTATGATGAAAGACGTTAAATCTCATCGGAGGCATTCCAAGCTCCTATACATTATTTGTCTACACCTCCGGAATTGAGTACACACAAAGTCATATTCCACAAGTCACGCAGGACAGTCGAGATACAACTATTACAATACTAGTGATACTACTACTAACTTAGACAGCTCCGTAGTAGTCCTCATAGTAGTCACCTCCATAGCCTGTAAGTTCAATGTGATCATCCGGGAACAGACGGTCCTGAGGAGCTTGTGGACCAAAGGGTCTAGGATGAGGTCTTGGACCAACAAACGGTGGCCTGCGGGGACCACGGGGTGGGGTGATGCCTCCCACATCACGCCAATCCACCATGTCTGGTAGAGCAGATCTCACAGGATACAGATCCCTTGTATCCATACATCCAGCTTGCACCGCAGGTGCAAACCGAGTCAAAGTGGCCCAATGATCAGCACGGGTGTTGAAAAGCTCCAGTCTCAAGGCCCGATTCTCTCGGTCCTTATCCTCGAGCATCTCGGCAGTGGTACGTGTTAGTGAGTCCTCCTGAGTGGAGTCAGCATAGATAGCCTGGAGATACCCTTGCACTCCCGGAAGTGAAGCTGGCATATAACGGAAGTCAGTGTTCTGAAGCAGGCCAGTCCGGACTCGCATGATGGTCATCATGGAATAGGCAGCATCCTGCACAGCCATCTCAACAGTAACCCCGAGTCCATAGGAACTATCCAGGATAAGAAGGAAATATCCTGATGGTGCAGAAATATTGGCTTTGATTAAAGTCTCGGAATTGCTCTTCGACAGTGTATTCGGGATACCAACGGTAACCCGTCTCGATCATTACCCGGACTAACATAGCAGTATGACCGGGCACATCGAGGCACCGGGTCAAGCGAACCACTTGGTTTTGAGCACGAGTGGCCATCTGAAAGCACAACCACAATGCAAAGACATTAGAATTTCTAGGGAAAATTGGACAGCATAACAACTGCAAATGCTCAGAAAAAGATTTGAGACATCCACAACAGTTGCAATACCACTCAACAACATCATATCAAGGTTCTGATTCAACTGGCAACATACTAAAAGTAGTAGAAACTGTACTGAGGCTTGTAACAATAATCCTATAAGCTACTACGGATTAGTAACACGTGAACCTGACAGAAGAAGAGAGCCTAGTCCTTAACCCATGTTGAATGAGAAGAGAATGACTCAGATCAGAGGGCATAAGGCAAAGGAGTAAAAGAGCCTTACGTTCCCTCCCACAATCAATTCCCCTACATATAACTAAAGCATTTCTAGACTCGACATCGGCCAGTTTGGCTCAACGAACCTACAGGCAGTCCGGCTCTGATGCCAACACTGTCAGGACCCCGATTCCAAGTCACAACGATCTAGCCGGTAACACCTCATATCACATTGTGGCCTCACGCACGGTAACCCATGGGTGTCGCCTTACCATGGCCCGGGACCGTTTGCGCCTTTTGGCTCACGTATATGATAGTATCGCTAGCATCCATATGACAGAGAACCCGGGCCGACATGGCTAGTCATGAACCCAAAGCGGCACAGACCTATGGAGACAGGCATACATGAATCACATCGAGCATGTCGGTCATCAGTGTGTGAATCCGGGCTGTAGCACTGGGCTAACAGGACCCCAGGGAACCTGGGCTGTAGCAGGCTACGCAGGACTCCGGATGTCACCGCGTGACATTTCCCCGAAGGGACAGACATAGGAACAAGGTGAAACACATGTCGGCCAGTCAAGTGTCCTGAGAAGTAGTGCTGGGCTAGCAGGACTCCGGTGAACCGGGCTGTAGCAGACTACTATGGCTCGAGGAGCACTAGACTACATTTCCCCATAAGAAAGGCTGCCAAGGATAAACAACTAGATTGTCGGATCCCACACATACCAAGCATTTCAATCATACACACAATATGCTCGATATGTGCAAATACAACATGGCATCACAACAAAACTCTACAACTCAAGTACTTTATTTAAAGGCTCTAGAGAGCCATACATAACATGTTCATACAGGTAGGGGTCACATGACCCGACACTCAAGTCATACTGTAGCGACCAGACCCGAATGGATCAAGTCTACTGTGCTCGGGTGTCATCCCTGGATCAGTAATGCTGACACCACACAGTACATCGAAGGATTTATAGCAGAGTGGCAATCACACACTTATTACAACAAATATGGCTTAAGGCCATCTAGTGTCGATAACAGCGGAAGACTTGGAAGATAAATGGGTCCATCAACTCCAACGGCATCATTGAGTATAGAACCACGACCTAAAAGCACCTTACTCGTCGTCTGAAAAGTCTGCAACATGAGAAGTTGCAGCCCGAAAACGGGTCAGCACATGGAATATGCTGGCAATGTAACACATAGAGAGTAATGAAATGAAACAGCTATACTATATGCATATATGGATGGTGGAAAGCTCTATGGTTATAGTTTTGCGTAAAGCCAGTTTTTCCCTACTGCAAAGAAATAAATTTATTTAACTATCATGGTGGTTGTGAAACATCGAGAATGGTTGACAGCATTCCGATCCCAATTAAGTGAACAATAAAAACCCAACAACATTAATTAGAAGTAACATGTTGAGATTCACATGATATTCAAGTACTAGGTACTCAAGTTGTCCATAACCGGGGACACGGCTAATCATGATTAGTTTGTACACTCTGCAGAGGTTTGCGCACTTTTCCCCACAAGACTCGATCGCCTCCGTTTGGTTTCTCGCACTACATGGTGTTTGAGAAGACGGATGACCGAGACATAGCCTTTCAGAAGCGCTAGCACCTTACGATCGGGTAGACCGGTACACCTACATCTGCTAGTCTACCACTGTAAGAGTTCGCACAACTTAGTCAACTATGCCAGAGCCCATAATGGCTTGTGGCTGCACACGGAAGTTTCTAGCATGAAAGATCTTATGATCCCTTTGAGCCTGGGTGGCGGTCCAAAATAAAACAGGCAAGTCCTGATAGACATCAGGTGCCTCAATCCACCCAGATGTGTATTTAAGTTGCCACCTTAGATAAACCATTAAAATTATCAACTCACATCTGTCATGGAATATCACTCACCCAATCCACGTCTACTAGCATAGCATGGCATAATAAGCAAACGTAGAAGTAACTCCCAAGGGTTTCATAGTAATATAGGTAATAGGTACTACCT
Source organism: Triticum urartu (assembly GCF_056163025.1). NCBI lineage: Eukaryota > Viridiplantae > Streptophyta > Magnoliopsida > Poales > Poaceae > Triticum > Triticum urartu. The sequence goes on along the minus strand of NC_141877.1, from coordinate 420,487,619 downwards.
CATCTACTTCCCATCCCACAATTTAATTAGATCCTAATCATGCAATGTAAGAGGATTGATCTAATGCAATAAAACATGGGTTGAAAAGGTATGATCAAAGTGTTACTTGCCTTGCTGATGATCCGCGAGACCTAGGGAATCGAAGTAACAAGCGGCGCAATCTGGGTGATCTATCGCAGACAAACAACAAGCACACAATAAGTACTCATCTAATGCACAGGTAAAACTCGAACAAGAGAACGAACCAGAAAGTTCAACTTAAGAACTCCGGTTGCAAAGAAAGAACGAACCGAACAAAGAAACGGAAAACAAACGGCGGAAGAAAACAACTCGGTTCTAGCAAGTTGAAACTAGGTCAAAATTTTACCGGGGCAAAAGCTTGTTTAAGTTGATTAGACGGAACGGCGGTTTCGAAACGAAACTCCAGGCGCTTGAATCACCTGATTTCGATAAACGAGCGAGAAGAAAGACTAGAACGAAGATCGGATCTGAGATCACGATCGCGGAATAAATCCGGCGAAAAAGAAAACGAAGAACGGTTAAACGAACGGACGTCATTAACCGGGAACAATCGGTGATCACGTTCGTTGGGACGAACGGTCCGAAAGAAGAACGAAAACCGATCTAGGGTTTTCGGAAAAGAAACCGAAAAAGAAACGAAAAACCGATCTAGGGCTTCGGAAGAAAACCGAAACAAAACCGGAAGAAAAAGAAAAGAATCGGAGAGAAAACGGAACGGTTCTTTTAGGAAAAACCGGACCGGGGAAGAAAAAGAGAGGCGCGGCTACCTCGGGAGGCGGGCTCTGGGCGGCGGCGGCTAAGGGCGGCGGCTTAGGCATGGGGCGGCGCGGCTATGGCAGCAGCGGCGCAGCTAAGGCGGCGGCGGCGGCTAAAGGGCGCCGGCGGCGGGTGAGGGGCGCAGGGTGGGGCGCGGCTAAGGACGGCGGCGGCGGCTTAGGCGCGGGGCGGCGGCTTGGGGCTGCGCGCTGCTGCTTCCTGCGGCTTAGGAGGAGAGGGGCTTGGGATTGATGTGAGGAGAGGGGGGGTTGGGGTGTATTTATATTGGTGAGGGGAGGGGGTTTCTTGGGGTAGGGACAAGAAATAGAATAGGAATAGGAAAGAAAAAGAGGAAACGGAGTAGGACTAAAGTCCTACTAGGACTCCAAAAGGGGCGGCGGCGGCGGCCTCCTGGCGCCTGACGCGCGCGGCGCGGGCGATGGCCTGGCCGGCCGGCTGCTGGCTGGGCCTTGGCCCAGGGCGCTGCAAGAGTTTTTTTTTAAAACGGTTTCGCGCGCAGAAAAACAAAAGAAAGAAAATCTAAACGAACTCCAAAAATTCTAAAGTAAATTTTCCCCGACTCCTCAAAATGACTCGAACAAAATGAACTTTACTCCGGACCTAAAATGCAATTTTCTAAAATGCGCATTTTTCCCTATCCAAATAAAATGCAAATAAACTCCGGCAACAAAATTTGACTTATTCATTAAATCTTCATTTTTCCTAAATTTGGGAAAGTCATATTATTCCCTCTCTTATATTTTTGATATCGAAAAAATTATTGAAGATGAAATAAATAAATCAAATGATCCTCTTTTCAAATTCGAGAAAACTCTCAAATATGAAAATAACGAAATCTCCAACTCTCTCCGAAGGTCCTTGAGTTGCGTGAAATTTCTAGGATCAACCAAAATGCAAGAAAATATGATATGCATGATGATCTAGTGTATAACATTCCAAATTGCAAATTTGGGATGTTACAAACCTACCCCCCATAAGATGAATCTCGCCCTCGAGATTCGGGTTGGCTAGAAAATAGGTGAGGGTGGTCCTTGAGAAAATCTTCTTCTCTTTCCCAGGTGGCTTCATCCTCTGAGTGGTGGTTCCACTGAACTTTGCAAAACTTGATAACCTTGCTGCGGGTAACTCTGCTGGCATAATCGAGAATCTTAACTGGCTTCTCCTCATACGTTAAGTCGTCCTTCAACTGAATCGCTTCGAGTGGCACGGTATCTCTTAGCAGTACCTCCTCCATCTCGGCGTGACACTTCTTCAGCTGAGAAACATGGAATACATCATGAACTCCTGACAGTCCCTCTGGTAATTCCAACTTATAAGCGACTTCTCCCATACGTTGCAAGATCTTATACGGTCCAACGAAACGTGGTGCTAACTTTCCCTTTAACTCCAAAGCGCTTAACTCCTCGTAGTGGGGATACTCGGAGATAAACTCTGTCTCCGGTTTCGTAGACTGTCTCCTTGCATTTAGAGTCTGCGTAGCTCTTCTGCCTGGACTGGGCTACCTTGAGCCTATCGCGAATCAACTTAACTTTCCGTTCAGACTCCTTAATCAAATCTGGTCCAAAGAATTGACGGTCTCCAACTTCGTCCCATGACAACGGTGTCCTGCACCTCCTTCCGTATAAAGCTTCGAAAGGTGCCATCTTCAAACTGGTTTGGTAACTGTTGTTATAAGAAAACTCTTCATACGGCAAGTTATCGTCCCAACTAGATCCATAATCTAGTACACAAGCTCTCAGCATATCTTCCAAAATCTGATTGACTCTCTCGGTCTGTCCATCTGTCTGTGGATGAAAAGCTGTGCTGAACTCTAGTCTGGTACCCAAAGTCTCATGCAACTGATTCCAAAACTTTGAGGTAAATTGGGTTCCTCTATCTGATACGATACTCCTCGGAACTCCATGCAAACAAATGATTCTAGTCATGTATATCTTTGCCAACTTAGCACTGGTGTAAGTGGTCTTAACTGGAATGAAATGTGCTACCTTCGTCAAACGATCAACTCCTACCCATATCGAGTCATAGCCTGCTTTCGTCCTGGGTAGTCCGGTGATAAAATCCATGCCTATCTTATCGTACTTCCATTCGGGTATCGGCAATGGTTGTAACAATCCTGCTGGCTTCTGATGCTCTGCCTTTACTCTCTGACATACGTCACAAACTGCTACATATGCTGCAATATCCTTCTTCATTCCGGTCCACCAGAATGTTTCCTTCAAATCCAAATACATCTTGGTATTCCCTGGGTGAATCGAATACGGTGAATCATGTGCCTCTTGCAAAATCAACTTTCTGATCTCCGGGTCATTGGGTACATGGTCTTCAAACCATAGGGTGTCGTGCTCATCCTCTCGAAATCCCTTAGCTTTTCCTTCGCTCAATCTCTCTTTTATAGCAGCAATCTCCTTGTCAGATTTCTGAGCTTCTCTGATCTTATCCATCAATGTTGACTGAATCTCCAATGCTGCTACATAGCCTCTTGGAACTATTTCCAAACATAGCTCACGAAGGTTTTCTGCTAACTCCTTTGGTACTTCTCCCGTCATTAAAGTATTGACATGGCTCTTACGGCTCAATGCGTCCGCTACTACATTAGCTTTTCCAGGATGGTAATGCAATCTCATGTCATAATCCTTGATGAGCTCCAACCATCTCCTTTGTCTGAGGTTCAACTCCTTCTGCGTGAAAATGTACTTCAAACTCTTGTGATCCGTGTACACCTCACAATGATTTCCAATGAGGAAATGTCTCCACGTCTTCAATGCACGCACTACGGCTGCTAACTCCAAATCATGTGTGGCATAATTCAACTCATGAGGCTTCAGTTGTCGTGAAGCATACGAAACAACTCTCCCTTCCTGCATCAGCACTGCTCCAAGTCCTCGACGTGAAGCGTCGCAATACACCTCATAATCCTTGGTCTGATCTGGCAAAATCAATACTGGTGAGGTAACCAAGCGTTTCTTCAATTCCTGGAAACTAGCCTCACATTCCTCAGTCCAATTGAACTTAGTATCCTTCTTCAACAATTCAGTCATAGGTTTTGCAATCTTTGAAAAGTTCTCAATGAATCTCCGGTAGTATCCTGCGAGTCCCAGAAAACTCCGGATCTCTCCAACTGTCGTTGGTGATTCCCATTCGGTTACTGTCTCAACCTTAGTGGGGTCAACTGCTATACCTTCTCCGGATATAACGTGTCCGAGGAATCCAACTTCCTTCAACCAAAACTCACATTTGCTGAATTTGGCGTATAACTGATGTTCCTTTAGTTTCTCCAAAACCAAACGCAAATGTTCCTTATGCTCCTCTTCATTCTTTGAATAAACCAGGATGTCATCAATGAACACTACGACGAACTTATCCAAAAACTCCATAAACACTTTGTTCATCAGGTTCATAAAATAGGCAGGTGCGTTAGTCAATCCAAATGACATAACGGTATACTCATACAGTCCGTATCTTGTGGTGAATGCTGTCTTAGGTATGTCCTGCTCCCGAATCTTCAATTGATGGTACCCTGATCGCAAATCGATCTTGGAAAACACTTTAGCTCCTTGCAACCGATCAAACAGATCGTTGATCATTGGCAGTGGGTACTTATTCTTGATGGTTACTTCATTCAATCCCCGATAATCAACAACCATCCTTAATGATCCATCCTTCTTTTCCACTAGAAGTACGGGTGATCCCCAAGGCGAAGAACTTGGGCGAATGTAACCTTTATCCAATAACTCCTTAATCTGGTTCTTAATTTCCACCAAATCCTTTGCCGGCATCCGGTACGGTCGCTTCGATATTGGGCCTGTACCTGGCAATAACTCAATCAAAAACTCAATGTCTCTATCCGGTGGCATGCCTGGCAATTCCTCAGGAAATACATCAGGAAAATCCTTCACCACTGGTACTTCTTCTTGCACAACTCCTGTTAGGCAGTTTACTTGTGTCATGTTTGGCACATGCCGGGATACATACTTGATCCTTCTTCCTTCTGGTGTGGTAAGCAAAATTGTCTTACTAGCACACTCAATATTCCCTTTATACTTTGATAACCAATCCATGCCTAATATCACATCCAATCCTTGAGATTCCAATACTATTAGGTCTGAGGGAAACACATAGTTACCAATCCTTAATGGTAACCGATCACACCATAAACTTGCCACATACTCCGCTCCTGGCGAGGTTACTAACATGGGTGACCTAAGGGCTTGGGTTGGTAGGTTATACTTATCCACAAATCCCCTTGAGATGTATGAATGCGATGCACCAGTATCAAAAAGAACGAGTGCAGTAAATGACTTAACCAAAAACTTACCGATTACTGCATCGGGCTGATCTTCAACCTCCTCCACATTAACGTGGTTCACCTGTCCCCTATTGAAAGGGTCCGGCTTCTTCCCAGAGCTTCCATTGCCATTTCCATTCTGGCCTTCAGGACATTCATTGGCATAATGTCCGGTCTTGGAGCACTTGAAACAGGTGACTTGACTCAGATCTCTCTTGGTTGGGGTCGATGGGGTGGTCCGGTTCTGGCCGTTGCTTCCTCCATTCCCATTACCATTCTTGTGGCCATTATGGTTGTGCGAACTACCTCCTCCACGGGTATGCTGAAACTGAAATCCCGGTTTAGGGGTAAAACGGGGCTTCTGCTGGGCTCCAGAGTTATACTTCCCTTGTCCATACTTCCTCTTGCAGTTCTCAATCTGCTGTTGCTTCCCTTCAATCATGATGGCACGATCTACCAACTCCTGGTAGTTGTTGAAACTCGCTACCATCAACTTCATGCTTAGTTCATCATTCAGTCCTTCCAGAAACTTCTCCTGCTTAGCTACATCCGTAGCAACGTCATCTGGGGCATAACGTGCTAACTTGCTGAAATCGTCAATGTACTGGCCAATGTAAGTGGCTGTGAAATTCTCCCACCATGCTGCCGCGGGTCCGTCAAGCTGGTGAGCGGCAAACTTCACTTTCTCACCATCCGTGCATGCCGCAGTGGTCAACTCCCTTCCTATCTTGCGGAGCCAATCGTCTGCTACTATCGGCTCGGTGTTACTGGAAAACACCGGCGGATTTAGCCTAAGGAAACGGGCTAAGTGGTCAACAGGTGGTGGTGGTGGGTTGTTGTCGTTGTTCTGCTGGTTCTGGACTAACATCTGCATCAATTGATTTTGCTGCTGGATCAATTGAGTGAGCTCCGGTGGGAATCCATTGTCACGTCTCGGAGGCATCTGAGGGTTTAGAAAATACGAGAATTAAGAATAGAGTGAGGTCTAAAGGGAAAACACTACCCCAATGCACATGAGCAAATGCACACAAAATCACTTCATTCAATCAAACAAGGGCTTACAATCGGTCTAAAACTATCGCAAAAGTGCTCGACTATAATGTTTACATGGGGGAATACTACTACTATCTGGTGGTCAACTAGAAATTTGAACCGGTGGAAGACTCCATGATATCTGCTCCAGCTTCGTCTTCAAAGTCGGGTTCACTTGGATCCGAATCAGTGTCGTCGATGATGATGTAGTTGTCCGGACATGCGACGTACTCGTCTTCCTCCGTGGATGCTAACTTCCTCTTGAGTTCTTCAATCTCCTGCTTAAGATCGCCATTGTGCCATGCTAGAGCTACGATCTCGTCCATGTAGTCCTTGCGGGTAGACTTCAGTTCTCCTTCTAGCTCGATGATCCTTGCCTTTGCATTCTTCAACTCTATCATATCATTGCACATCTGGTTCTCGTGGTGTCGAATGTGCTGGTTTAACTCCTGGATGAAAGATGCAATGGATCTATCCTTCTTGGTGCTGACTAACTCCCATTGTTTGTCTCGGCGTCCGCAAATCTGGTAGATAGTGTCCTTGAGGTCTTCTTGGTAAACTTCTCCAATGCGTCCTATGGTGATATGAGCTGCCATGCTCCTTCCCACACTCCAGGTTGGTGCATTGAAAACACTATCTATAGGTTTCGTGATTGGCGCGAATGTCCTTCCCGGAACATGAGCTTGAATCTTCCTGCGTTCCTCTTCAGGCAGAGTGGCATTGAAGGTTCCCGTGAAGCTTGGTAATCCAATGTTCAGGTACTTGGTGACTTCCTTCAAGTGCAATCCAAAAGGTGTGCCTTCATCCGGTCGAGCGTACTTAATCTTCGCGTGCGTCATCCTAAAAGAGTAGAAAAGATGAGGAGTTAGAAAATGAGAAGAGAATGGTGATCTATGGCTTTAACTTAGTGGTCGTGTCCTACAGTCAGCGTGTGCTCTGATACCATCTCTGTGGCGACCAGACCCGAATGGATCAAGTCTACTGTGCTCGGGTGTCATCCGTGGATCAGTAATGCTGACACCACACAGTACATCGAAGGATTTATAGCAGAGTGGCAATTACACACTTATTACATCGTTGTCTCAAAGAGAACTTATTACAATAAATATGGCTTAAGGCCATCTAGTGTCGATAACAGCGGAAGACTTGGAAGATAAATGGGTCCATCAACTCCAACGGCATCACTGAGTATAGAACCACGACCTAAAAGCCTCGCGAGGGTCTGTTCTTTGCTGGGGGGACGAACTACTAGGAGGAGTTCAGTCACCCTTCTCTCTCTCTGATTTTGATCCGGTCCTTGATCCTCGATGCTCGATCTCTACCTCTCTTCCCTGTGGGTGGCTGGTCCTATTTATAGACAATGGCCCTGGGCCTCTTCACAAATATTGAGCGGGAAGGGCGCCAACAATTGGCCATTTTGAAGGGGAACATCTGCTATACTTATCCTGACTAAAGTTGGTCCTCGCCTGCACAAATCTCTGGTGGTGACGCCGTCTTGGGCTCCACGATGACCTCCGTCTTGCAGTCCTCCTGGTCTTGGTCTTGTTGCACCGAAATGGCAACCTTTGCCTGATGCCTCGGTACTCCACGGCTGCGCTTGCCCCCTTTGCACCAAAGGGGAAAGGAGGACACTGCGCGGGCTGGCGCCCACCTGGCGCCCTTGGTCGTCATGGCTTGCGTCACGGGCACCTCGTGAGGTACCCTGCCTTGATCTCTCCGCCTCCTCGCGAGCCAGCCTGGTGAAGCCGTGCCTGAGGAAGCTCCGTGTCGTCCGCCCCGCGAGGCTTGGCCCCTCGCGAGGGTCTTGGGTCTGTGTTGATGAAGATGGGCCATGCTGGGCCCCCCTTTGTGCCACGCCGCAGGCCGCAGGCAGGCAAGTCTGGGGACCCCCGTTCCCAGAACACCGACAGTAGCCCCCGGGCCCAAGGCGCGCCCGGACTTGGCCGTGCAGGGAGGCGGAAGGGCAAGAGCGAAGCGCCGCGGGCCCTAACAGCCTGCGGTCTTGGGCGCTGCGTGGCGGTTGATTGGACGTGGGCGTCTCCACTTCCCCATGGCGCCTCGGCAACTGCACGGATTGGACAAGTCCCTGCATGCAAAACGGGTCATGATTACCTGCGATCGTGGAGGTCGGCGGTTGGCCTTCGCCGGCCATAAGTACGGAACGGCGCGCGCCCTTCCAGTCCATCCCTTCTTGCTTCTCCTTCTTCCTGGTCCTTGCTCCGTCTTGTTGCGATGGCTCCGATCCGCCGGTTCTCGACGGCAGAGAAGGAAAAGGCTCCCCGAGAGGAACCAGACCCGCTCCCGCCGAAGAAACGGCTCGTCCTCCGCGGCCCGGACGAGGGGGCCCATCAGGTGGTGTCGAGGCCCTGGTGCGAGCGGCCACCGCCGGGGTTCCCGCTTCCCTTGTACGCCCACAAAGAGGGCCCTGAAGGAGCTGATGCTAATTGCCACGGGCGGCGCCGCCGTCGGCGCCGACGGGTCACGAAGGTGTGGGTCGTCCCCCCTGGGGTCCACACCAAGGGCTCCTCCCGGGAGTTCGTGTTCCACGCCGCCATGCCTCCTCAGTCTTGGATTCGCCTTCCTCCCTTCTTCGCCTCCATCATCCCGCAGGGAAAACTCCTGGAGCTTTGGCTGCAGCACGCCAGTTGCAACACCCTCGCGACCAAGGCAGAGGTCGCGGTCGTTGCCCCGGGCGAGGTCTTCATGACTCGAGGCTGGAGCGAAGTCGCCCGGGTTTGTAGGACAAGAGGCGCCTTCGCGATCCACTTGGAATACGACGGTGCTTCGGTGATGTTCTTCAAGGTCTTCGATGCGAACGGGCGCCGGCTGGAGTGCTGCCCCGGGAGAGGTTGCCGGGACCCTGCTGCGACAAGGACTGGGCCCGCCGACCGCTCCCTTGGCGGCTCCTCAGGCGGCGGAGGCGTCGGAGGTTCCAGCGACTCCGGCGAGCTCTTCGCGACTCCGGAGACGAGCGATGACAGCTACGAGCCCCCGAGCCGGCGCCGCTCCTGGAGCAAGGCAGGCTCGTCAGGCCGTCGCCGCCTCTGATCTGGATGGGGTTGGCGCCGGTGCTTGACGGCCCACTGTTGATGATGGCATCTTTTGCAGTGGCGCGCGTAGTTAGCGTCCTTTTAGGATCTGTTCCCTGCGAGGAATCAAAGACGCGTCCCATGGGGGCTTGTAAGGTGCATGTGATCATGTTTTGTTAATACAACCCTTGTCGTAGAATTGTGCGAGTTGCTCATTCCGTCTTAGCTCAGTTCTCCCTTTTGAACCTCACGAGGGCTTGGTGCTCTGCGCTGACAGGTCCCAGTCCCAAGGCGGCTTCAGCCGTCGCTGGTATGCCAGGTTGCGATGCCATGGTCAAGGCCAGGAGGTGAGCTACCCGGAGTCCGGTAAGAGCCCCTGAGTCGCGATGCTTAGGAGGTCCCCTTTGGCGCTCAAGCAGTCGTCGTTCGGTGAGAAAGGAGAGCGGCGTCGCTAACACGGGATTGCATTAGGTGCGGGGATGGTGCCACGGTAGCTGGTGCTTCTGGGTGGTGACTTATCTCAAGAATCAGGGGTCGCTCTCTGGTGTGTCGCTGGGTCCGTGCATCGGCAGGCGTGAGGTTGCTCGGCGAGGTCCTCGCATGTCCCTCCCCTTTCGCCTTTGCTCCCCTTTCTGCTCTACGTCCTCGGGTCCCGGCCCTCGAGCGAGTCTCAGCCGTGGTTGGTATGCCAGGTCGCGATGCCGTGGACAAGGCCAGAGGGTGAGGGCTGGAGAGCCAGTAGGAGCCCTGAGTCGCGATGCTCAGGCACCCCCCCTTTAACGTGCAAGCGGTTCACGCGGATGAGAGTGAAGGAGACACCGCAAGGGCCTCGCCTGACGCGGCTCCTTTAGGAGATCCTGTAAACCCATCATAGAAAGAATGAGGGGTTGCCATGACAATTGACAGTCAGCCGTTGGTTGCTTCGGAGGGGTGATGAGGCACTGAAGGCTTGACGAGGCGGCGCCATGCGGGGCTGCCGCAGCCAGAGCTCAGCCATTCAGGTTTGTCGGTGTTGCAGGGACGGACCCATGCGCAAGCGTCGTGCTGTTTGGGAGCAGTTCCATCAGTTGGCGTCAGTTGAGCGGGCAACTAGGTCAAACACATTAGCCGCGAAGGAGTGGATTCATTCAAATAGATGCTGGGAAGGCGGACATCACTGGGTCAGGCCCGAGCGACTTGGGGATGATGCAGCCCGAGGGGCGCCCCCAACAAAGTAAGCTAACAACATGAAATAAAAGGGATACATGCCGCAGGGACGGACCCACGCGGCCTGGGAATAATGCAGCCCTGGGGGGCGCTCCCAGCCGGAAATGAAACTTGAAAGATGTCACCTGATGATGTTGAGGACGAAGGACTGTTGGTGTAGCAGACTCGGTGGGCTGCGGAAGCCGATCCTCACGAGCCCCCGGGCCTAGGGTCCTCGGGAGGCTCCAGAGGCGCTGGTGGCTCCTCACGGACCATCTCCATCTCCGCCAGGGCTGCGGAACGCCTGGCCTCTTGTGCCTCCATGATGCCCCTCATGAGGCGCTGGTACGTGGTAGCCGCGTTCGGCAAGCCGTAAGGCATGCGAACATAGCTGTGGGGTGGACCTCCGCAGCGCCCCACTCGCGAGGGCCAGAGGCACTCCAGAGAGGCGACTCGATTGAGCCCTAGTATGTCGGTGCAGACGCGCAGCCCACCATCCTCGCCTGGATGGGGAGCCACTGCTGGTAGGCGGCGGCCACCTTTCATGACTCTTGACTCCTGTAGCTCCTGAATGGCCTTGCTGACGAACTCCTGAGGGTCTGGCTCTCCTTGCCTTACTCCTTCTTGAGGGAAACGTGCTTTGAAACACGCCTCCATGTGGTGCCCAAGCGCCTCCCTCGTGACCCTAGCCAGGTCGGTGGCCCTCCAGGGGAGAGCCCCCGAGCCCTGCCTGAGGAGGGCGCTGGGCGCGCTTTCCTATGCGATGGAAGGAGGTTCCCCCTGGGCAGGCGCGGGCCTAGAGGGGCCTGCCTCCTGAGGGGCCTGGCCGAACGATGTCTTCTTCTTCTTGGGGGCGGTCTCGGGAAGCATCCTGCTTCCGCGATCCGGGTCTTCCAGTGACGCGGCTTGAAAGGCTCGCTCCAGGGAACACACCGCGTCCTTCTCTTCACAGGGCACCGTGATGACTCCACCACTTCCTGGCATCTTGAGGACGTTGTAGCCGTGGTGAGTTACGGCCATGAACTTGGCCAGCGCTAGGTACCCAAGGATGGCGTTGTACGGCAAGCGAATGTGAGTGACGTCGAAGTCGATGAGCTCGGTGCGGTAGTTGTCACGTGCCCCGAAGGTGACAGGGAGGCGGACCTGCCCAATCGGGACCGTGGAGCCGTCGGTGACTCCAGAGAAAGGCTTGGTTGGCTGAAGCTAGCTGTAGGGTACTTGGAGATTGTTGAATGTTTCCACGGACAGGACATTGAGCCCTGCCCCGCCATCGATGAGGGTCCTGGTGACCACCACGTTGCTGATGATTGGGGAACAAAGCATCGGGGGGACTCCGGCTGTAGCCGCACACTTGAGGTGATCTGCTAAGCTGAACGTGATGGCGCACGCCGACCACCTGAGAGGGCGCGTGGCTTCGAGCTTGGGGAGGACTACATTCACTTCGCGGGCGAACTGCTTGAAGATGCGTTGAGAGGCTGGGGCTTGAGCCCCGCCCAGGATGCAGGCGATCGCGCGCGGCTCCTGGAAGCCCCCAGCCCCCTCGTCCTGGTGGCAGTCCTTGTTTCTCCTTGGCTGCGGCGGCAGCGGAGGGAGGCCTGCGTTGCCTTGCTGGCGATCCTCGCGAGGCTGATCCCTCCAGTCTCCCTCGCGAGGCGGATCTTGCCAGCGATCCTCGCGAGGTTGATCGCGCCACCCTTGGCGCGGGCCACGGTCTTCCCAGCGTCCTGCGTTCCTTCCTCCTCCTCGACCATAGCCCCGGTCACCGCGGTCGGGGCGACGGCCGATCCTTCCTTCTCGCACGGCTCAGAGCTCTTGACATTCGTTGGTGTTGTGGGTGTGGAGGTCGTGGTACACACAGTATCGACTGCCCTTGGAAGGTTCGGGCTGATCTCTACCCCGCTTGGTGTCTGGTTCTGCCGCGAGCACGGCAGCCCCCTTGCGCTTCACATCCTTGGCCTTGGGCTTCTTCTCTTCTGGGTCTGCGGCAGGCAGCTCGAGGAGGGAGAGACGCCCTTCCTCAGCCCTGGCGCACTTGGTTGCCAAGTTGAACAGCTCCAAGGAAGTGCACAGGTCTTCATGCATCGCCAGCTCCTCCTTCATCTTGACATCGCGCACGCCGTCAGAGAAGGCTGAGATGATGGCCTCCTCAGTCACCTTGGGAATCTTGAGGCGTGCGTTGTTGAAGCGCTGGATGTACTTCTACAGGGTCTCCCCGGGTTGTTGCTTGATGCGGCGCATGTCGCTCATGGCGGGTGGCCGGTCGTGAGTACCTTGGAAGTTGGCGATGAAGCGGGTGCGCATCTCGTCCCAGGAGGAGATCGTGCCTGGAGCCAGCTTCAGGAGCCAGGTGCGGGCCCCATCCTTGAGCGCCATGGGAAACCAGTTCACCATGACCTTCTCGTCTCCGTTGGTAGCTTCGATGCCCAGCTCATAGAGCTGGAGGAACTCCGCAGGGTCGGTCGTGCCGTCGTAACGAGGAGGCAGGTCTGGCTTGAACTTGCCGGGCCACGCGACGCTGCGTAGCTCGGTGGTGAAGGCACGGCAGCCTGCTGTGGCCACGGGAGGCCTTGGGTGACGGAAAGCTTGGTCTTGCATGTCCCCACGCGCTGCAGCTAGGAGCAGCGCGGGGTCTTGACGTGCGGGAGCAGGAGCATGGTCGCGACGTGCTAGAGCAGGGAGCGCCCGGGCAGCTTCTTGCGGGCGAGGGACTTCTTGGCAGCTCTGCTCTTGCCGCGCTGGCACCTGACGGAGCGGGTTCTGCCCAGGGGCCACGCGCCTTAGAGCCATGGCGCCTTCTTGAGGAGGAGGCGGCCGGGGCGCCGCCGGAGCCTCGTCGCCCGCGCAGGGCGGGGTGCGGTGCAGCGGAACGGACGATGCAGGAGAGCCCCCTGCGGCGCGGACGAGCTCGACGACGCAGTCGAACCATTCTACGTAGACGTCATCGACGGGACGGTAGCGCAGGAGCTCGTTTGCCGCGATGAGCGCAACTCGAGCCTCCATGGATGCGCGGAGCGCACGGGACGAAGAACCAGCTGGGGTGAGCGAGGGAGTAGCGGTGCGGCCGTCTTGCCGCACTGACGGATGCTGAGACAACGCTTGCTGCTCGTCCCCCGCCGGGCCGGTGGCGGCGTTGACGGCAGGTGACGGGGAACGGTGAGGACGCCCGCCGACAGGAGCCGTCTGGGCGACGCGAGAAGCGAGAGCGGCCCGACGCTCGGCGCGGGCCCGACGAGCGTCAGACATGGGCACGATGGTCGAAGGAGAACGGGGTGGTGGAAGACGAATTCCGGCGCACCCCTACCTGGCGCGCCAAATGTCGGATTTCGGGTTCCGGCAGACCCTTGAGGTTCGAACACTGGGGTGCGCACAGAGATTTCGCCTCCTACCTACCTGCACCCCTCCGCCTCGCTAAGATCTAAGCTATGGAAAGAACAACACAAGAGACACAGGGTTTATACTGGTTCGGGCCACCGTTGTGGTGTAATACGCTACTCCAGTGCGTGGTGTGGTGGATTGCCTCTTAGGCTGATGATGATGAACAATACAAGGAAGAACAGCCTCGCGAGGGTCTGTTCTTTGCTGGGAGGGACGAACTGCTAGGAGGAGTTTAGTCACCCTTCTCTCTGTGTGATTTCGATCCGGCCCTTGATCCTCGATGCTCGATCTCTACCTCTCTTCCCTGTGGGTGGATGGTCCTATTTATAGACAATGGCCCTGGGCCTCTTCCCAAATATTGAGCGGGAAGGGCGCCAACAATTGGCCATTTTGAAGGGGAACATCTGGTACACTTATCCTGACTAAAGTTGGTCCTCACCTGCACAAAGCTCTGGTGGTGACACCATCTTGGGCTCCACGATGACCTTCGTCTTGCAGTCCTCCTGGTCTTGGTCTTGTTGCACCGAAATGGCAACCTTTGCCTAATGCCTCAGTACTCCGTGGATGCGCTTGCCCCCTTTGCACCAAAGGGGAAAGGAGGACACTGCGCGGGCTGGCGCCCTTGGTCGTCATGGCTTGTGTCACGGGCACCTCGTGAGGTACCCCGCCTTGATCTCTCCGCCTCCTCGTGAGCCACCCTGGTGAGGCCGTGCCTAAGGAAGCTCCGTGTCGTCCGCCCCGCGAGGCTTGGCCCCTCGCGAGGGTCTTGGGTCTGTGTTGATGAAGATGGGCCGTGCTGGGCCCCCCTTTGAGCCACGCCGTAGGCCGCAGGCAGGCAAGTCTGGGGACCCCCGTTCCCAGAACACCGACACTGTCTATCTACATAGGTCCCTCCATGGCCAGGATCACCACCTGGGTGGCTAGTCACTCATCGACATCAAGGTCTATGTAGAACCCATCGGAGGGGGAGGTGTTGTCGTCTGGAAATAGTAATTAAGCAAACATGAATACAAAGGTACTCAGCAAGTCTTACATCAGAACCTACTATACATGCTCGTTCTCAAGAAGGTGGTGGAGTTATTGCAGCAAGCCAGCTTTGACTCTTGGCTAAGCTATCCTACGAAACACCACTAATAAAATAGTTTTCGCACATGAGTCCACTACTCACCAACACAATACTCCACCGGGGATCCTCCCTCGTCATGCTACGAGAGGGCCATCCTCAGTACTCACACTTATCTTGAGTCTTTTAGTAGTATCCATTAACTTGTCTATGAACTGTGTAGGCAACCAAGTAGTCCTTTACCGTCGACGCGGCTATTCGAATAGTTTTATACCCTGCAGGGGTGTACTTCTTCATACACGCTTTCACCACTTACCGCTGTTTACACGACATGTACTCGGCAACCTTCAAGCGGAAGCCCAACGAGGGTGTCGGCCATGGCCTACCTAAACACTCAAGCCTCTAGTCCAGGTTTATCTCCTATCCAGGTTCCATCCGCAGGGAGTCCGGCTGAGGTTTCCACATACGGCCCCGAACGATGTGAACAGGGTTCCCGAGACACCAAACGGGTGACTCGGTACACCGTGCCACGGTGTATCTACCGCAACATAGCCCACCCCTAGGGTCAGCGCTACGCACGGCCGCCAACACATAACCTACAAACACCAGAAACTATTTGCAACTCCTGGATAGAGTGCTAGGGTGATTAAGAAGCCGAGAGGGTCCATTGGTTTCGGGCCCAATGTGTGGTAGTAACTGTATCTTAAATCACACATACAGATCTCAGTTCTTAGGGACGGCCTCAATGAAACAACCCACCATGTACTCCTACATGGCCTCTCATCGATACCTTTACCAAAGCATGTTCAACACATCCCTCACATTACCGACATAATCATTTCACTATAGACCATCACCTAGATGAACCAGACCTGACACAACTCTAAGCATAGCAGGCATAGCAAGGTAGGAATCACATACATGGCTCAATCAATTCCCACACATGCTAGTGGGTTTCATCTAGTTACTGTGGCAATGACAGGTCATGCAGAGGATAAGGATTCAACTACCGTAGCACACATCAGTTTGAATCACGTTGTCTTAATGCAGTAAACAAGAGCAGAAACGAGAACATGGGTTTGTATCGGAATGATCAATGGGTTGCTTGCCTGATGTAGTGGTAGTAGGGTACTACCCTTCAGACGAATACTCGGGGTTATCCTCGGAGGCAGAACCTACCACGAAAGACACACCGAAACATAATCAACACATGACAATATGCAACAATATGATGCATGCTATGACATGGCAAAATGAATGTCTTGGCCTAATGCAAGCTAAAACAGAAAGGAATGAACTCATTTGAATCAAAGATTCAAATGTTAGTTCATTTAACATAGCCTTATTACTGCATTATCTTATTTTGCTTAAACATCAAGGTTAACTTGTTTTGTCATGCATGAAACCATTACAGATGGATAGATTGAATTTTTCTGATCATTTTTCATATAAAATTTGTTTGATTTGGAGCTATGGTTGATTTTCTATGATTTTTAGAAGTTTTGGCTATTTTCTGGAATTTCCTATTGAAGAATAAATCCAGAAAAGGATTCACTGCGTCAGCATTGCGTCAGAGTGACGTCAGGGGTCAACGGGCCGGTCCAGGTAAAACCTGACCAGTGGGACCCGCGTGTCAGTAGTTAATTAACTAACAAATTTTTGATTAGTGCTAATCTAAGTTAATTAGCTGGGTGGTCCCACGTGTCAGAGACTCAGGGGAGGTCAACCTGGGCCCACACGGGGTCAAACAGGGGCAAACTTGCCGGTGTTTAGCCGCCGGCGAGGCCAGACGCGGCGGAGCAGCGCGGGTTTTGCACTCCGGCGACCAAAAGGACGGCGGAGACCATCTACGTGATGCAGGGAGTGAGCCGTGTTGAGTGGTGGCAGTGGGTGGAGCTGGGGTGGCCGGAAACAACGACGGCGTCGAGCCGGGCGGCGGCCAGAGCTCGGGTTAGCTCGGACTCGTCGCCAGGGAGCACGGAGAGGCGCGTGGGTTAGTGCGTTGAGCTCCTGGGGGTGCGGTAGGGCTAGTGGACAGGGTGGCGTGGCCATTGGGTGGCCGGAGCCTCATCGGCGACGAGCTCCGTAGCGGCGCGTGCGGGTGAGCTACGTGCAGTCACTACGGGGCTCGAGAGTGGGAACGGAGAGGGTGGGGAGGTAGCTGAGCTCACGGGGGTCACGTGGAGTCAGTCGGCGAGGTCGGGGACGAGCTGATGCGGCGGGGACAGCGAAGGGGATCTCCGGTGGCCGGAGTTGGGGAAGACGGGGTTAGGGCGATTCCAGAGCGGGCGAGCGCTCGGGGCTCGGCCTGCTCGATGTAGTCGACGACGGCGGAGCTCGTGGACACACTGGCGCGGCGCGAGGACAGCGGAGGGCGCGGCTACGACGATGGTGCGGCGGCAGGGGCGTCGACCATGGTGGGGAACGGCGAGGGAGAGGCATTGGGGACGAATGGAGAGGTCCAGGGGGTCGGGGTGACGACGTGGTGGCGTTCGTGGCGTCGAGGCGGTGGCCAGGTGAAGCAGGGAAGCAGGGAGGTGGTGTGGCGAGCTCCTGTGCTCGCCGTCGAGCACCTGTTCGCCTCGCTGGCTAGGCGAAGCAGCTGCGTGGAGCGGCTGCAGGGCCGGGCCAGCTAGTTGGGCCGGCTGGTGGGCTAGGTGGGCTGCGCCAAGTAAGTTCCTTTCTCTCTCTTTTTCTGTTTTTTATTTATTCTATTATTTCTGTAACTTCAGGGCTTTATTAAAAATGCCAGGGCATTTCCAAAAATCATAAAATTAATCATGGCTACTGCTTAGAATATATCCAACAGCAAACATTTTAGTTTATGATTATTTGAGCATTTAAAATATTTTATAGCATTTAAATGTCCAAATGCAAATACTATAAGAATTAATCCAATGACCTTAAGATGTCCTAGAAAAATGTGCACCATTTTTGTCAAAGGTTTTAACCTAAAACAAAAAGGGTGGGCTTTTTAGAAGGGCATTTCAGGTTCATTGGAAAAGTTTTTAGTAAACCCTAGTTGTTCCAGGGGGGTGCTGGGGGTTCAGTCATCCCCATTTCAAATTTAAAATAAATTTAAACATGATACACATGTTCAACCAATCCTAATGCATGACTAACACAGGGATGTGACACCTAAGCACCGCTACGATACGATCGAGGTGGATTATGATGGAGGGGGGCACCGACCACGGCTAAGAGATCAAGAGATCAATTGTTGTGTCTATGGGGTGCCCCCTGGCCACGTATATAAAGGAGTGGAGGAGGGGAGGGGCCGGCCCTCTCTATGGCGCGCCCTAGGGGAGTCCTACTCCCACCGGGAGTAGGATTCCCCCTTTCCTAGTAGAACTAGGAGCCCTTCCAAGTAGTAGGAGTAGGAGAGAAGGAAGGAGGGGGCGCAGCCCTTCCCCCTAGTCCAATTCGGACTAGGCCTTGGGGCGGGCGCGCGGCCTGCCTCTCTCTCTTTCCCGTAAAGCCCAATAAGGCCCACACACTTCCCGGCGAATTCCCGTAACTCCCCGGTACTCCGATAAATACCCGAATCACTCGGAACCTTTCCGATGTCCGAATATAGTCGTCCAATATATCGATCTTTATGTCTCGACCATTTCGAGACTCCTCGTCATGTCCCCGATCTCATCCGGGACTCTGAACTACCTTCGGTGCATCAAAACACATAAACTCATAATATAACCGTCATCAAACTTTAAGCATGCTGTAACACCCCGGATGTAACTTTCCCAATTTGTACTCCAACTCTTGCTGTTTCCGGCCTTAAGTTATTTTATTTTCTCGGAGTGACAAAACACATAAACTCGTAATATAACCGTGATCGAACTTTAAGCGTGCGGACCCTACGGGTTCGAGAACTATGTAGACATGACCGAGACACGTCTCCGGTCAACAACCAATAGCGGAACCTGGATGCTCATATTGGCTCCTACATATTCTACAAAGATCTTTATCGGTCAAACTGCATAACAACATACGTTGTTCCCTTTGTCATCGGTATGTTACTTGCCCGAGATTCGATCGTTGGTATCTCAATACCTAGTTCAATCTCATTACCGGCAAGTCTCTTTACTCATGCCATAATACATCATACCGCAACTAACTCATTAGTTGCAATGCTTGCAAGGCTTATAGTGATGTGCATTACCGAGTGGGCCCGGAGATACCTCTCCGACAATCGGAGTGACAAATCCTAATCTCGAAATACGTCAACCCAACAAGTACCTTAGGAGACACCTGTAGAGCACCTTTATAATCACCTAGTTACGTTGTGACGTTTGGTGGCACACAAAGTGTTCCTCCGGTAAACGGGAGTTGCATAATCTCATAGTCATAGGAACATGTATAAGTCATGAAGAAAGCAATAGCAACAAACTAAACGATCAAGTGCTAAGCTAACGGAATGGTTCAAGTCAATCACATCATTCTCCTAATGATGTGATCCCGTTAATCAAAGGACAACTTATGTATATGGTTAGGAAACATAACCATCTTTGATCAACGAGCTAGTCAAGTAGAGGCATACTAGTGACACTCTGTTTGTCTATGTATTCACACATGTATTATGTTTCCGGTTAATACAATTATATCATGAATAATAAACATTTATCATGATATAAGGAAATAAATAATAACTTTATTATTGCCTCTAGGGCATATTTCCTTCAGTCTCCCACTTGCACTAGAGTCAATAATCTAGTTCACATCTCCATGTGATTTAATACCAATAGTTCACATCACCATGTGATTAACACCCATAGTTCACATCGACATGTGACCAACACCCAAAGGGTTTACTAGAGTCAATAATCTAGTTCACATCGCTATGTGATTAACACCCAAAGAGTACTGAGGTGTGATCATGTTTTGCTTGTGAGAGAAGTTTAGTCAACGGGTCTGCCACATTCAGATCCGTAAGTATTTTGCAAATTTCTATGTCAACAATGCTCTGCACGGAGCTACTCTAGCTAATTGCTCCGACTTTCAATATGTATCCAGATTGAGACTTTGAGTCATCTGGATCAGTGTCTAAACTTGCATCGACGTAACCCTTTACGACGAACCTTTTGTCACCTCCATAATTGAGAAACATATCCTTATTCCACTAAAGATAATTCTGACCGCTGTCAGTGATCTACTCCTAGATCACTATTGTACTCCCTTGCCAAACTCAGGGCAGGGTATACAATAGGTCTGGTACACAGCATGGCATACTTTATAGAATCTATGGTTGAGGCATAGGGAATGACTTTCATTCTCTCTCTATCTTCTGTCGTGGTCAGGTTTTGAGTCTTACTCAACTTCACACCTTGTAACACAGGCAAGAACTCCTTCTTTGACTGTTCCATTTTGAACTACTTCAAAATCTTGTCAAGGTATGTACTCATTGAAAAACTTATCAAGCGTCTTGATCTATCTCTATAGATCTTGATGCTCAATATGTAAGCAGCTTCACTAAGGTCTTTCTTTGAAAAACTCCTTTCAGACATTCCTTTATGCTTTGTAGAATAATTTTACACTATCTCCGATCAACAATATGTCATTCACATATACTTATCAGAAATGTTGTAGTGCTCCCACTCACTTTCTTGTAAATACAGGCTTCACCGCAAGTCTGTATAAAACTATATGCTTTGATCAACTTATCAAAGCGTACATTCCAACTCCGAGATGCTTGCACCAGTCCATAGATGGATCTTTGGAGCTTGCATATTATGTTATTACCTTTAGGATTGAGAAAACCTTCTAGTTGCATCATATACGACTCTTCTTTAACAAATCCATTAAGGAATGCAGTTTTGTTTATCCATTTGCCAGATTTCATAAAATGCGGCAATTGCTAACGTGATTCGGACAGACTTAAGCATATATAACGAGTGAGAAACTCTCATCATAGTCAACACCTTGAACTTGTCGAAAACCTTTTTGCGACAATTCTAGTTTTGTAGATAGTAACACTACTATCAGCGTTCGTCTTCCTCTTGAAGATCCATTTAATCTCAATGGCTCGCTGATCATTGGGCAAGTCAATCAAAGTACATACTTTGTTCTCATACATGGATCTCATCTCAGATTTCATGGCCTCAAGCCATTTCGCGGAATCTGGGCTCATCATCGCTTCCTCATAGTTCGTAGGCTCATCATGGTCAAGTAACATGACCTCCAGAATAGGATTACTGTACCACTCTGGTGCGGATCTCGCTCTGGTTTACCTACGAGGTTTCGGTAGTAACTTGATCTGAAGTTACATGATCATCATCATTAGCTTCCTCACTAATTGGTGTAGTAGTCACAAGAATAGATTTCTGTGATGAACTACTTTCCAATAAGGGAGTAGGTACAGTTACCTCATCAAGTTCTACTTTCCTCCCACTCACTTCTTTCGAGAGAAACTCCTTCTCTAGAAAGGATCCATTCTCAGCAATGAATATCTTGCCTTCGGATCTGTGATAGAAGGTGTACCCAACATTTTCTTTTGGGTATCCTATGAAGAAGCACTTCTCCGATTTGGGTTTGAGCTTATCAGGTTGAAACTTTTTCACATCAGCATTGCAACCTCAAACTTTAAGAAACGACAGCTTAGGTTTCTTGCCAAACCATAGTTCATATAGTGTCGTCTCAACGGATTTAGATGGTGCCCTATTTAACGTGAATGTAGCTGTCTCTAATGCATAACCCCAAAACGATAGTGGTAAATCGGTAAGAGGCATCATAGATCACACCATATCTAATAAAAAGTACAGTTACGACGTTCGGACACACCATTACACTATGGTGTTCCAGGTGGCATGAGTAGTGAAACTATTTCACATTGTTTTAACTGAAGGCCAAACTCGTAACTCAAATATTTTACTTCTGCGATCATATCGTAGAAACTTTTATTTTTGTTACGATGATTCTCCACTTCACTCTGAAATTCTTTGAACTTTTCAAATGTTTCAGACTTGTGTTTCATCAAGTAGATATACTCATATCTGCTCAAATCATCTGTGAAGATCAGAAAATAATGATACCTGTCGCGAGCCTCAATATTCATCAGACCACATACATCAGTATGTATGATTTCCAACAAATCTGTTGCTCGCTCCATTGTTCTGGAGAACGGAGTCTTAGTCATCTTGCCCATGAGGCATGGTTCGCAAGCATCAACTGATTCATAATCAAGTGATTCCAAAAGCCCATCAGCATGGATTTTATGTTGGAAATATGCCCTAGAGGCAATAATAAAATGATTATTATATTTCCTTGTTCATGATAATTTTCTATTATTCATGCTATAATTGTATTACCCGGAAATCGTAATACATGTGTGAATACATAGACCACAATGTGTCCCTAGTGAGCCTCTAGTTGACTAGCTCGTTGATCAACAGATAGTCATGGTTTCCTAGCTATGGACATGGGGATGTCATTGATAACGGGATCACATCATTAAGAGAATGATGTCATGGACAAGACCCAATCCTAAACATAGTACAAGATCGTATAGTTCATTTGCTAGAGTTTTTCCAATGTCAAGTATCTTTTCCTTAGACCATGAGATCGTGTAACTCCCGGATACCGTAGGAGTGCTCTGGGTGTACCAAACGTCACAACGTAACTGAGTGACTATAAAGGTATACTACGGGTATCTCCGAAAGTGTCTGTTGGGTTGACATGGATCAAGACTGGGATTTGTCGGAGAGGTATCTCTGGGCCCACTCGGTAATGCATCATCATAATGAGCTCAAAGTGACCAAGTGTCTGGTCACGGGATCATGCATTACGGTATGAGTAAAGTGACTTGCCGGTAACGAGATTGAACGAGGTATTGGGATACCGACGATCGAATCTCGGGCAAGTAATGTACCGATTGACAAAGGGAATTGTATACGGGGTTGCTTCAATCCTCGACATCGTGGTTCATCCGATGAGATCATCGAGCAGCATGTGGGAGCCAACATGGGTATCTAGATCCCACTGTTGGTTATTGACCGGAGAGCCGTCTCGGTCATGTCTACATGTATCCCGAACCCGTAGGGTCTAGACACTTAAGGTTCGATGACGCTCGGGTTGTAGAGATATGAATATGCAGTAACCCGAAAGTTGTTCGGAGTCCCGGATGAGATCCTGGACGTCACGAGGAGTTCCGGAATGATCCGGAGGTGAAGAATTATATATAGGAAGTGAAGTTTCGGCCATCGGGAGAGTTTCGGGGGTCACCGGTATTGTACCAGGACCACCGGAAGGGTCCCGGGGGTCCACCGGGTGGGGCCACCCATCCCGGAGGGCCCCATGGGCCAAAGTGGGGAGGGGAACCATCCCATAGTGGGCTGGTGCGCCCCCCTTGGCCCACCCCATGCGCCTAGGGTTGGGAACCCTAGGGTGGGGGGCGCCCCACCTGGCTTGGGGGGCACTCCACCCCTTGGCCGCCGCCTCCCCCTAGGAGATCCCATCTCCTAGGGTCGGCGCACCCCCTAGGGGGCCTATATAAAGGGGGGAGGGAGGGGGCAGCCACACCCTTGAGTCTTGGCGCCTCCCTCTCCCCTGCTACACCTCTCCCTCGCGCAGTATAACGGCGAAGCCCTGCTGCGGTGACCCCCTGCATCCACCACCACGCCGTCGTGCTGCTGGATCTTCATCAACCTCTCCTTCCCCCTTGCTGGATCAAGAAGGAGGAGACGTCACGCTGACCGTACGTGTGTTGAACGCGGAGGTGCCGTCCGTTTGGCGCTAGGATCTCCGGTGATTTGGATCACGTCGAGTACGACTTCCTCATCCCCGTTCTTTGAACGCTTCCGCGCGTGATCTAAAAAGGTATGTAGATGCAATCCGATCACTCGTTGCTATATGAACTCATAGATGGATCGTGGTGAAACCGTAGGAAAATTTTTGTTTTCTGCAACGTTCCCCAACATTTTATTCATGCGCTTTACACCAATATGACCTAAACGGCAGTGCCACAAATAAGTTGCACTACCATTATTAACTTTGCATCTTTTGGCTTCAATATTATGAAAATGTGTATCACCATGATCGAGATCCAACAAACCATTTTCATTGGGTGTATGACCATAGAAGGTTTTATTCATGTAAACAGAACAACAATTATTCTCTAACTTACATGAATAACCGTACTGCAATAAACATGATCCAATCATAGTTATGCTCAATGCAAACACTAAATAACATTTATTTTAGGTTTAAAACTAATCCCAAAAGTATAGGGAGTGTGCGATGATGATCATATCAATCTTGGAACAATTTCCAATACACAATGTCACTTCACTCTTAACTAGTCTCTGTTCATTCTGCAACTCCCGTTTCGAGTTACTATTCTTAGCAACTGAACTAGTATCAAATACTGAGGTTTGCTACAAACATTAGTAAAGTACACATCAATAACATGTATATCAAATATACCTATGTTCACTTTGCCATCCTTCTTATCCGCCAATTACTTGGGGTAGTTCCGCTTCCAATGACCAGTCCCTTTGCAGTAGAAGCACTCAGTTTCAGGCTTAGGTCCAGACTTGGGTTTTTTCACTTGAGCAGCAACTTGTTTGCCGTTCTTCTTGAAGTTCCCCTTTCTTCCCTTTGCGCCTTTACTTGAAACTAGTGGTTTTGTTTACCATCAACTTGATGCTTTTCTTGATTTCTACCTTCGTCGATTTCAGCATCACGAAGAGCTTGGGAATCGTTTCCGTTATCCCTTGCATATTATAGTTCATCACAAAGTTCTACTAACTTGGTGATGGTGGCTAGAGAATTCTGTCAATCACTATTTTATCTAGAAGATTAACTCCCACTTTATTCAAGCGATTGAATTATCTAGACAATCTGAGCACATGCTCACTGCTTGAGCTATTCTCCTCCATCTTTTAGCTATATAACTTGTTGGAGACTTCATATCTCTCAACTCGGGTATTTACTTGAAATATTAACTTCAACTCCTGGAACATCTCATATGGTCCATGACGTTCAAAACGTCTTTGAAGTCCCGATTCTAAGCCGTTTAAGCATGGTGCACTAAACTATCAAGTAGTCATCATATTGAGCTAGCCAAATGTTCATAACATATGCATCTGCTCCTGCAATAGGTTTGTCACCTAGCGGTGCATCAAGGACATAATTCTTCTGTGCAGCAATGAGGATAAACCTTAGATCACGGATCCAATCTGCATCCTTGCTACTAACATCTTTCAACTTAGTTTTCTCTAGGAACATATCAGAAATAAAACCGGGGAGCTAAACGCGAGCTTTTGATCTACAACATAGATATGCTAATACTACCAGGACTAAGTTCATGATAAATTTAAGTTCAATTAATCATATTACTTAAGAACTCCCACTTAGATAGACATCCCTCTAATCCTATAAGTGATCACATGATCCATATCAACTAAACCATGTCCGATCATCACGTGAGATGGAGTAGTTTCAACGGTGAACATCACTATGTTGATCATATCTACTATATGATTCACGCTCGACCTTTCGGTCTCCGTGTTCCGAGGCCATATCTGTTATATGCTAGGATCGTCAAGTTTAACCTAAGTATTCCACGTGTGCAACTATTTTCACCCGTTGTATTTGAACGTAGAGCCTATCACACCCGATCATCACGTGGTGTCTCAGCACGAAGAACTTTCGCAACAGTGCATACTCAGGGAGAACACTTGTACCTTGATAATTAGTGAGAGATCATCTTATAAAGCTACCATTGAACTAAGCAAAATAAGATGTATAAAAGATAAACATCACATGCAATCAAAATATGTGACATGATATGGCCATCATCATCTTGTGCCTTTGATCTCCATCTCCAAAGCATCGTCATGATTTCCATCGTCACCGGCATGACACCATGATCTCCATCATATTGATCTATACCAATGTGTCGTCACATGGTCGTCTTGCCAACTATTCCTCTTGTAACTATTGCTATCGCATAACGATAAAGTAAAGCAATTATTTGGCGCTTGCATCTTATGCAATAAAGAGACAACCATAAGGCTTCTGTCAGTTGCCGATAACTTCAACAAAACATGATCATCTTATACAACAACTTATATCTCATCACGTCTTGACCATATCACATCACAACATGCCCTGCAAAAAAAGGTTAGACGTCCTCTACTTTGTTGTTGCAAGTTTTACATGGCTGCTACGGGCTGAGAAAGAACCGTTCTTACCTACGCATCAAAACCACAACGATAGTTTGTCAAGTTAGTGATGTTTTAACCTTCTCAAGGACCGGGCGTAGCCACACTCGGTTCAACTAAAGTTGGAGAAACTGACACTCGCTAGTCACCTGTGTGCATAGCACGGTGTTAAAACCAGTCTCGCGTAAGCATACGCGTAATGTCGGTCCGGGCCGCTTCATCCAACAATACCGCCGAACCAAAGTATGACATGCTGGTAAGCAGTATGACTTATATCGCCCACAAATCACTTGTGTTCTACTCGTGCATATGACATCTACGCATAAAACCTGGCTCTGATGCCACTGTTGGGAACATAGTAATTTCAAAAAATTCCTACGCACACGCAAGATCATGGTGATGCATAGCAATGAGAGGGGAGAGTGTGTCCACATACCCTGATACGTCCATTTTTCATCATGCTTTTATATCGATATTTATTGCATTATGGGCTGTTATTTCACTTTATGTCACAATACTTATGGCTATTCTCTCTTATTTTACAAGGTTTACATAAAGAGGGAGAATACCGCCAGCTGGAATTCTAGGCTGGAAAAGGAGCAAATATTAGAGACCTATTCTGTGCAACTCCAAAAGTCCTGAAACTCCACGAAACGTCTTAAAATAAATAAAGAAAAATCCTCGCAAAAGATGAAGGCCAGGGGGCCCACACCCTTCTCACGAGGGTGGGGGCGCTCCCCCCCCTAGGGCGCGCCCCCTACCTCGTGGGCCCCCTGATGGCTCTCTGACGTCCATCTTCTCCTATATGAGGTCTTTCTATGAGAAAAAAAAGAGGAACTTTTTGGAACGAGACTCCGCTGCCACGAGGCGGAACCTTGGCGGATCCAATCTAGAGCTCCGGCAGAGCTGTTCTGCCGGGGAAACTTCCCTCCCGGAGGGGGAAATCATCACCATCGTCATCACCAACGCTCCTCTCATCGGGAGAGGGCAATCTCCATCAACATCTTCACCAGCACCATCTCATCTCCAAACCCTAGTTCATCTCTTGTATCCAATTCTTGTCTCAAAGTCCAGGATTGGTGCTAGTAGGTTGCTAGTAGTGTTGATTACTCCTTGTAGTTGATGCTAGTTGGTTTAATTGGTGCAAGATCATATGTTCAGATGCTATATGCATATTATTACCCCTCTGATTATGAACATGAATATGCTTTGTGAGTAATTACGTTCGTTCCTGAGGACAATGGAGAAGTCTTGCTATGAGTAGTCATGTGAATTTGGTATTCGTTTGATATTTCGATAAGATGTATGTTGTATAGCCTCTAGTGGTGTTATGTGAATGTCGACTACATAACACTTCACCATTATTTGGGCCTAGAGGAAGGCATTGGGAAGTAATAAGTAGATTATGGGTTGCTAGAGTGACAGAAGCTTAAACCCTAGTTTATGCGTTGCTTCGTAAGGGGCTGATTTGGATCCATATGTTTCATGCTATGGTTAGGTTTACCTTAATACTTTTGTTGTAGTTGCGGATGCTTGCAATAGAGGTTAATCATAAGTGGGATGCTTGTTCAAGTAAGAACAGCACCCAAGCACCGGTCCACCCACATATCAGAGTATCAAAGTATCGAATGTGAAGCATATGAACGTGATGAAAACTAGCTTGACGATATTCCCATGTGTCCTCGGGAGCGCTTTTCCTATTATAAGAGTTTGATCCGGCTTGTCCTTTGCTACAAAAGGATTGGGCCACCCTGCTGCACTTTATTTACTTTTGTTACTTGTTTCTTGTTACAATTTATCCCATCACAAAACTATCTGTTACCACTTATTTCAGTACTTGCAGAGAATACCTTGCTGAAAACCGCTTATCATTTCCTTCTGCTCCTCGTTGGGTTCGACACTCTTACTTATCAAAAGGACTACGATAGATCCCCTATACTTTTGGGTCATCAAGACTCTTTTCTGGCACCATTGTCGGGGAGTGTAGCGCCTTTGGTAGGTGGAATTTGGTAAGGAAAATTTTATATAGTGTGCTGAAATTTACTGTCACTTGTTACTATGGAAAGTAATTCTCTGAGGGGCTTGTTCGGGGTATCTTCACCCCGTCCAGTAGAGCAAAGAGTTGCTCCTCAACCTACTGAACCTATTGAAAATGAAACTCCTTTTGAATTTCCTTCGGCTATGATGGAAAAACTGCTAGCTAACCCTTTTACAGGAGATGGAACAAAGCATCCTGATGAGCACTTAATATATGTGGATGAAGTTTGTGGATTATTTAAGCTTGTAGGTATACCCGATGATGTTGCTAAGAAGAAGGTCTTCCCTTTATCTTTGAAGGGAGACGCATTGATATGGTATAGGCTATGTGATGATATGAGATCATGGGACTATAAAAGATTGAAGTTGGAATTTCATCAAAAGTATTACCCTATGCATCTTGTTCATCGTGATCGCAATTATATATATAATTTCTGGCCTCGCGAAGGAGAAAGCATCGCTCAAGCTTGGGGGAGGCTTAAATCAATGTTATATTCATGCCCCAATCATGAGCTCCCAAGAGAAATAATTATGCAAAGTTTTTATGCTCGGCTTTCTGAAAACAATCGACCATGCTCGATACTTCTTGTGCTGGCTCTTTTATGATGAAGACTATTGAATTCAGATGGAATTTATTGGATAGAATTAAACGCAACTCTGAAGATTGGGACCTCGACGAAGGTAAAGAGTCAGGTATGACACCTAAGTTTGATTGTGTTAAATCATTTATGGATACCGATATTTTCCGTAAGTTTAGCACTAAATATGGACTTGACTCTGAGATAGTAGCTTCTTTCTATGAATCTTTTGCTACTTATGTTGATCTCCCTAAGGAGAAGTGGTTTAAATATCGTCCTCCCATAGAAGTAAAAGTATCTGCACCTATTAAAGTTGAAGAAATGACTGTCACTTATAATGATCCTATTATTCCTACTTCTTATGTTGAGAAACCACCTTTCCCTGTTAGAGTAAAGGATCATGCTAAAGCTTCAACTGTTGTTCGTAAAAGCAATATTAGAACTTATACACCTCCTGAGCAAGTTAAAGTAGAACCTAAAATTTCTATTGTTAAAGATCTCTTATCTGATAATATTGATGGGCATGTTATTCAGTTCGAAGGTGAAACAGCTAGAATTGCTAAACCTTGTGCTAAAGATAAACATAGACCTGTGGTAGGCGTGCCTGTTATTTCCTTAAAATAGGAGATCATTGTTATCATGGCTTATGTGATATGGGTGCTAGTGCTAGTGTTATACCTCATGACTTATACAAAGAAATTATGCATGATATTGCACCTGTTGAGTTAGAAGATATTGATGTCACAATTAAACTTGCTAATAGAGATACTATTTCACCAATTGGAATTGTTAGAGATGTTGAAGTCTTGTGTGGGAAAACTAAATATCCTGCTGATTTTCTTGTTCTTACTTCCCCACAAGATAGCTTTTGTCCCATTATATTTGGTAGACCCTTCTTGAACACTGTTAATGCTAAGATAGACTGCAAAAAGAATGTTGTTACTATTGGAATGCATGATATGGTTCATGAGTTTAATTTCTCTAAATTTAGTAAACAACATCATGAGGAAGAATTACCTAGTAAGGATGAAATTATTGGTCTTGCTTCTATTGTCGTACCTCCTAGTGATCCTTTAGAACACTATTTGCTAGACCATGAAAATGATATGTTCATGAATGAAAGAAGGGAAATAGATGAAGTATTCTTTAAACAGAAACCTATTCTGCATCACAATTTGCCTGTTGAAATTTTAGGGGATCCTCCTCCATCCAAGGGTGATCCCGTGTTTGAGCTTAAACCTCTGCCTAATAATCTTAAATATGCTTATCTTGATGAAAAGAAGATATGTTATTATTAGTGCTAACCTTTCAGAGCATGAAGAAGAAAGATTATTGAAAACTCTAAAGAAGCATCGTTCTGCTATTGAATATACTCTTGATGATCTTAAGGGCATTAGTCGCACTCTATCTCAACATAAAATAAATTTGGAAGCAAATGCCAAACCAGTTCGTGATCCTCAACGACGTCTGAACCCTAAAATGAAAGAAGTGGTAAGAAAAGAAATACTAAAGCTTCTGGAGGCAGGTATAATCTATCTCGTTGCTGATAGTGAGTGGGTAAGTCCTGTCCATTGTGTCCCTAAGAAGGGAGGTATTACTGTTGTTCCTAATGATAAAGATGAATTCATTCCACAAAGAATTATCACAGGTTATAGGATGGTAATTGATTTCCGCAAATTAAATAAAGCTACTAAGAAAGATCATTACCCCTTACCTTTTATTGATCAAATGCTAGAAAGATT
The DNA here is from genome assembly GCF_056163025.1 of Triticum urartu. NCBI lineage: Eukaryota > Viridiplantae > Streptophyta > Magnoliopsida > Poales > Poaceae > Triticum > Triticum urartu. Next base: position 420,457,336 of record NC_141877.1, on the reverse strand, counting down.
ATGCAAACACACACACACTATTGCTTTCTAGATGGTTATTCTGGTTTCTCTCAAATACCTGTGTCGGCTAGAGATCAATCAAAGACTACTTTTACATGCCCTTTTGGTACTTTTGCTTATAGACGTATGCCTTTTGGTTTATGTAATGCACCTGCTACCTTTCAAAGATGCATGATGGCTATATTCTCTGACTTTTGTGAAAAGATTTGTGAGGTTTTCATGGATGACTTTTCCGTCTATGGTTCCTCTTTTGATGATTGTTTGAGCAATCTTGATCGAGTTTTGCAGAGATGTGAAGAAACTAATCTTGTCTTGAATTGGGAAAAGTGCCACTTTATGGTTAATGAAGGTATTGTCTTGGGGCACAAAGTTTCTGAAAGAGGTATTGAAGTTGATAAAGCCAAGGTTGATGTTATTGAAAGATGCCATGTCCCAAGGACATCAAAGGTATAAGAAGTTTCCTTGGTCACGCTGGATTTTACAGGAGGTTCATTAAGGACTTCTCAAAAATTTCTCGGCCTCTGACTAATTTATTGCAAAAAGATATACCATTTGTCTTTGATGATGATTGTGTAGAAGCATTTGAAATACTTAAGAAAGCATTAGTCTATGCACCTATTGTTCAGCCACCTGATTGGAATTTACCCTTTGAAATTATGTGTGATGCTAGTGATTATGTTGTAGGTGTTGTTCTAGGGCAAAGAGTTGATAAGAAATTAAATGTTATTCATTATGCTAGTAAGACTCTAGACAATGCTCAAAGAAATTATGCTACTACTAAAAAAGAGCTTTTAGCAGTTGCATTTGCTTGTGATAAGTTTAGACCTTATATTGTTAATTCTAAAGTAACTATTCACACTGATCATGCTGCTATTAAATACCTTATGGAAAAGAAAGATGCTAAACCTAGACTTATTAGATGGGTTATCTTGCTACAAGAATTTGATTTGCATATTGTTGATAGAAAAGGAGCTGAGAACCCCGTTGCAGACAACTTGTATAGGTTAGAAAATATTCTTGATGACCCACTACCTATTAATGATGAATTTCCTGATGAACAACTAAATGTTATAAGTGTTGGGGAACGTAGTAATTTCAAAATTTTCCTACGCACACGCAAGATCATGATGATGCACAGCAACGAGAGGGGAGAGTGTTGTCTACGTACCCACGCAGACCGACTGCGGAAGCGTTGACGCAACGTAGAGGAAGTAGTCGTACGTCTTCCCGATCCCACCGATCCAAGCACCGTTACTCCGGCACCTCAGAGTTCTTGGCACACGTTCAGCTCGATGACGATCCCCGGGCTCTGATCTAGCAAAGCGTCGGGGAGGAGTTCCGTCAGCACGATGGCGTGGTGACGATCTTGATGTTCTACCGTCGCAGGGCTTCGCCTAAGCACTGCAACAATATGACCGAGGTGGAATATGGTGGAGGGGGGCACCGCACACGGCTAAGGAACGATCACGAGGATCAACTTGTGTCTAGAGGTGCCCCCTGCCTCCGTATATAAAGGAGCCAAGGGGGAGAGGTGCGCCGACCAGGAGGAGGGCACAGGAGGAGTCCTACTCCTACCGGGAGTAGGACTCCCCCCCCCCCCAATCCTATTCCAACTAGGATTCCCAAGGGGGAAAGAGGGAGAGGGGTGGCCGGCCACCTCTCCTAGTCCTAATAGGACTAGGGGAGGGGGGAGGCACGCAGCCCTTATGGGCAGCCCTTTCACCTTTCCACTAAGGCCCACTAAGGCCCATATGATTCCCGGGGGGTTCCGGTAACCTCCCGGTACTCCGGTAAAATCCTGATTTCACCCGGAACACTTCCGATGTCCAAACATAGGCTTCCAATATATCAATCTTTATGTCTCGACCATTTTGAGACTCCTCGTCATGTCCGTGATCACATCCGGGACTCCGAACAACCTTCGGTACATCAAAAGGCATAAACTCATAATAATTGTCATCGTAACGTTAAGCGTGCGGACCCTACGGTTCGAGAACAATGTAGACATGACCGAGACAAGTCTCCGGTCAATAACCAATAGCGGGACCTGGATGCCCATATTGGCTCCTACATATTCTACGAAGATCTTTATCGGTCAGACCGCATAACAACATATGTTGTTCCCTTTGTCATCGGTATGTTACTTGCCCGAGATTCGATCGTCGGTATCCAATACCTAGTTCAATCTCGTTACCAGCAAGTCTCTTTACTCGTTCCGTAATACATCATCTCACAACTACCATATTAGTTGTAATGCTTGCAAGGCTTATGTGATGTGCATTACCGAGAGGGCCCAGAGATACCTCTCCGACAATCGGAGTGACAAAACCTAATCTCGAAATACGCCAACCCAACATGTACCATTGGAGACACCTGTAGTACTCCTTTATAATCACCCAGTTACGTTGTGACGTTTGGTAGTACCCAAAGTGTTCCTCCGGTAAACGGGAGTTGCATAATCTCATAGTTATAGGAACCTGTATAAGTCATGAAGAAAGCAATAGCAACATACTAAACGACCGGGTGCTAAGCTAATGGAATGGGTCATGTCAATCATATCATTCAACTAATGATGTGACCTCATTAATCAAATAACAACTCATTGTTCATGGTTAGGAAACATAACCACCTTTGATTAACGAGCTAGTCAAGTAGAGGCATACTAGTGACACTCTGTTTGTCTATTTATTCACACATGTATTATGTTTCCGGTTAATACAATTCTAGCATGAATAATAAACATTTATCATGAAATAAGGAAATAAATAATAACTTTATTATTGCCTCTAGGGCATAGTTCCTTCAGTCTCCCACTTGCACTAGAGTCAATAATCTAGTTCACATCCCTATGTAATTAATACCAATAGTTCACATCTTTATGTGATTGGTTCACATCTTCATGTGACTAACACCCAAAGGGTTTACTAGATTCAATAATCTACTTCACATCGCTTATGTGATTAACACCCAAAGAGTGACCATGTTTTGCTTGTGAGAGAAATTTAGTCAACGGGCCTGCCAAATTCAGATCCGTATGTATTTTGCAAAATTCTATGTCTACAATGCTCTGCACGGAGCTACTCTAGCTAATTGCTCCCACTTTCAATATGTATCCAGATTGAGACTTAGAATCATCTGGATCAGTGTCAAAAACTTGCATCGACATAACCCTTTACAATGAACCTTTTTGTCACGTCCATAATCGAGAAACATATCCTTATTTCACTAAAGATAATTCTGACCGCTGTCAGTGATCTACTCCTAGATCACTATGGTACTCCCTTGCCAAATCAGTGCAGGGTATACAATAGATCTGGTGTACAGCATGACATACTTTATAGAACCTATGGCTAAGGCATAGGGAATGACTTTCATTCTCTTTCTATCTTCTGCCGTGGTCGGGCTTTGAGTCTTACTCAACTTCACACCTTGTAATACAGGCAAGAACTCTTTCTTTGACTGCTCCATTTTGAACTATTTCAAGATCTTGTCAAGGTATGTACTCATTGGAAAAACTTATCAAGCGTCTTGATCTATCTCTATAGATCTTGAATCTCAATATGTAAGCAGCTTCACCGAAGTCTTTCTTTGAAAAACTCCTTTCAAACACTCCTTTATGCTTTGCAGAATAATTCTACATTATTTCCGATCAACAATATGTCATTCACATATACTTATCAGAAATGTTGTAGTGCTCCCACTCACTTTCTTGTAAATACAGGCTTCACCGCAAGTCTGTATAAAACTATATGCCTTGATCAACTTATCAAAGCGCATATTCCAACTCCGAGATTCTTGCACTAGTCCATAGATGGATCGCTGGAGCTTGCATATTTAGTTAACACCTTTAGGATCGACAAAACCTTCTAGTTGCATCGTATACAACTCTTCTTTAGTAAATCCATTAAGGAATGTAGTTTTGTTTATCCATTTGCCAGATTTCATAAAATGCGGCAATTGCTAACATGATTCGGACAGACTTAAGCATAGATACGAGTGAGAAAATCTCATCGTAGTCAACACCTTGAACTTGTCGAAAACCTTTTGCGACAATTCTAGCTTTGTAGATAGTAACACTACTATCAGCATCCGTCTTCCTCTTGAAGATCCATTTATTTTCTATGGCTTGCCGATCATCGGGCAAGTCAACCAAAGTCCATACTTTGTTCTCATACATGGATCATATCTCAGATTTCATGGCTTCAAGCCACTTTGCGGAATCTGGGCTCACCATCGCTTCTTCATAGTTCGTAGGTTCATCATGATCTAGTAGCATGACTTCCAGAACAGGATTACCGTAGCACTCTAGCGCGGATCTTACTCTGGTTGATCTACGAGGTTCAGTAGTATCTTGTTCTGAAGTTTCATGATCATCATCATTAGCTTCCTCACTAACTGGTGTAGGTGTCATAGAAATAGTTTTCTGTGATGTACTACTTTCCAATAAGGGAGCAGGTACAGTTACCTCGTCAAGTTCTACTTTCCTCCCACTCACTTCTTTCAAGAGAAACTCCTTCTCCAGAAAGTTTCCGAATTTAGCAACATAAGTCTTGCCTTCGGATCTATGATAGAAGGTGTATCCAATAGTTTCCTTTGGATATCCTATGAAGATGCACTTCTCCGATTTGAGTTTGAACTTATCAGGATGAAACTTTTTCATATAAGCATCGCAACCCCAAACTTTAGGAAACGACAGCTTAGGTTTCTTGCCAAACCATAGTTCACACGGTGTCGTCTCAACGGATTTAGATGGTGCCCTATTTAACGTGAATGCAGCTGTCTCTAATGCATAACCCCAAAACGATAGTGGTAGATCGGTAAGAGACATCATAGATTGCACTATATCCAATAAAGTACGGTTATGACGTTCGGACACACCATTATGCTGTGGTGTTCCATGTGGCATGAGTTTGTGAAACTATTCCACATTGTTTTAATTGAAGACCAAACTCGTAACTCAAATATTTGTCTCCGCGATCAGATCGTAGAAACTTTATTTTCTTGTCACGATGATTTTCCACTTCACTCTGAAATTCTTTGAACTTTTCAAATGTTTCAGACTTATGTTTCATCAAGTAGATATACCCATATCTGCTCAAATCATCTGTGAAGTTCAGAAAATAACGATACTTGCCGTGAGCCTTAACACTCATCGGACCGCATACATCAGTATGTATTATTTCCAATAAGTCAGTTGCTCGCTCCGGAGAACGGAGCCTTAGTCATCTTGCCCATGAGGCATGGTTCGCAAGCATCAAGTGATTCATAATCAAGTGATTCCAAAATCCCATCAGCATGGAGTTTCTTCATGCGCTTTACACCAATATGACCTAAACGGCAGTGCTACAAATAAGTTGCACTATCATTATTAACTTCGCATCTTTTGGTTTCAATATTATGAATATGTGTATCACTACGATCGAGATCCAATGAACTTGTTTCATTGGGTGTATGACCATCGAAGGTTTTATTCATGTAAACAGAACAACAATTATTCTCCGACTTTAATGAATAACCGTATTGCAATAAACATGATCAAATCATATTCATGCTCAACGCAAAAACCAAATAACACTTATTTAGGTTCAACACTAATCCCGAAAGTATAGGGGAGTGTGCGATGATGATCATATCAATCTTGGAACCACTCCAACACACATCGTCACTTCACCCTTAACTAGTTTCTTTTTATTCTGCAACTCTCGTTTCGAGTTACTAATCTTAGCAACTGAACTAGTATCAAATACTGAGGGGTTGCTATAAACACTAGTAAAGTACACATCAATAACATGTATATCAAATATACTTATGTTCACTTTGCCATCCTTCTTATCTGCCAATCACTTGGGGTAGTTCCGCTTCCAGTGACCAGTCCCTTTGCAGTAGAAACACTTAGTCTCAGGCTTAGGACCAGACTTGGGCTTCTTCACTTGAGCAGCAACTAGCTTGCCGTTCTTCTTGAAGTTCCCCTTCTTCCCTTTGCCCTTTTCTTGAAACTAGTGATCTTGTCAACCATCAACACTTGATGCTCTCTCTTGATTTCTACCTTCATCGATTTCATCATCATGAAAAAGCTCGGGATTCGTTTTCGTCATCCCTTGCATACTATAGTTCATCACGAAGTTCTACTAACTTGGTGATGGTGACTAGAGAATTCTGTCAATCACTATCTTATCTGGAAGATTAACTCCCACTTGATTCAAGCGATTCTAGTACCCAGACAATCTGAGCACATGCTCACTAGTTGAGCGATTCTCCTCCATCTTTTAGCTATAGAAATTGTTGGAGACTTCATATCTCTCAACTCGGGTATTTTCTTGAAATATTAACTTCAACTCCTGGAACATCTCATATGGTCCATGACGTTCAAAACGTCTTTGAAGTCCCGATTCTAAGCCGTTAAGCATGGTGCATTAAACTATCAAGTAGTCATCATATTGAGCTAGCCAAACGTTCATAATGTCTGCATCTGCTCCTGCAATAGGTTTGTCACCTAGCGGTGCATCAAGGACATAATTCTTCTGTGCAGCAATGAGGATAAACCTCAGATCACGGATCCAATCCGCATCTTTGCTACTAACATCTTTCAACACAATTTTCTCTAGGAACATATCAAAATAAACACAGAGAAGCAACAACGCGAGCTATTGATCTACAACATGATTTGCAAAATACTACCAGGACTAAGTTCATGATAAATTTAAGTTCAATTTAATCATATTACTTAAGAACTCCCACTTAGATAGACATCCCTCTAATCCTCTAAGTGATCACGTGATCCAAATCAACTAATCCATGTCCGATCATCACGTGAGATGGAGTAGTTTCATTGGTGAACATCATTATGTTGATCATATCTACTATATGATTCACACTCGACCTTTCGGTCTCCGTGTTCCGAGGCCATATCTGCATATGCTAGGCTCGTCAAGTTTAACCTGAGTATTCCGCGTGTGCAAAACTGGCTTGCACCCGTTGTAGATGGACGTAGAGCTTATCACACCCGATCATCACGTGGTGTCTGGGCACGACGAACTTTGGCAACGGTGCATACTCAGGGAGAACACTTCTTGATAATTAGTGAGAGATCATCTTAAAATGCTGCCATCAAACTAAGCAAAATAAGATGTATAAAAGATAAACATCATATGCAATCAAAATATGTGACATGATATGGCCATCATCATCTTGCGCCTTTGATCTCCATCTCCAAAGTACTGTCATGATCTCTATCGTCACCGGCATGACACCATGATCTCCATCATCTTGATCTATATCAATGTGTCGTCACACGGTCGTCTCGCCAACTATTGCTCTTGCAACTATTGCTATCGCATAGCGATAAAGTAAAGCAATTATTTGGAGCTTGCATCTTATGCAATATAGAGACAACCATAAGGCTTTTGCCAGTTGCCGATAACTTCAACAAAACATGATCATCTCATACAACAACTTATATCTCATCACGTTTTGACCATATCACATCACAACATGCCCCGCAAAAACAAGTTAGACGTCCTCTACTTTGTTGTTGCAAGTTTTACGTGGCTGCTACGGGCTTAAGCAAGAACCAATCTCACCTACGCATCAAAACCACAACGATAGTTTGTCAAATAGACTCCGTTTTAACCTTCGCAAGGACCGGGCGTAGCCATACTTGGTTCAACTAAAGTTGGAGAGACAGTCGCCCGCAAGCCATCTGTGTGCAAAGCACGTCGAGGGAACCGGTCTCGTGTAAGCGTACGCGTAAGGTTGGTCCGGGTCGTCTCGTCCAACAATGCCGCCGAACCAAAATATGACATGCTGGTAGGCAGTATGACTTATATCGCCCACAACTCACTTGTGTTCTACTCGTGCATATAACATCAACATAAATAACCTAGGCTCGGATGCCACTGTTGGGGAACGTAGTAATTTCAAAAATTTCCTACGCACACGCAAGATCATGATGATGCACAGCAACGAGAGGGGAGAGTGTTGTCTACATACCCACGCAGACCGACTGCGGAAGCATTGACGCAACGTAGAGGAAGTAGTCGTACGTCTTCCCGATCCGACCGATCCAAGCACCGTTACTCCGGCACCTCCGAGTTCTTGGCACACGTTCAGCTCGATGACGATCCCCGGGCTCCGATCCAGCAAAGCGTTGGGGAGGAGTTCCGTCAGCACGACGGTGTGGTGCCGATCTTGATGTTCTACCGTCGCAGGGCTTCGCCTAAGCATTGCAACAATATAACCGAGGTGGAATATGGTGGAGGGGGGCACCGCACACGGCTAAGGAACGATCACGAGGATCAACTTGTGTCTAGAGGTGCCCCCTGCCTCCGTATATAAAGGAGCCAAGGGGGAGAGGTGCGCCGGCCAGGAGGAGGGCGCAGGAGGAGTCCTACTCCTACCGGGAGTAGGACTCCCCCCCCCCCAATCCTATTCCAACTAGGATTCCCAAGGGGGAAAGAGGGAGAGGGGTGGCCGGCCACCTCTCCTAGTCCTAATAGGACTAGGGGAGGGGGGAGGCGTGCAGCCCTTATGGGCAGCCCTTTCACCTTTCCACTAAGGCCTACTAAGGCCCATATGATTCCCGAGGGGTTCCGGTAACCTCCCGGTACTCCGATAAAATCCCGATTTCACCCGGAACACTTCCGATGTCCAAACATAGGCTTCCAATATATCAATCTTTATGTCTCGACCATTTCGAGACTCCTCGTCATGTCCGTGATCACATCCGGGACTCCGAACAACCTTCGGTACATCAAAATGCATAAACTCATAATAATTGTCATCGTAACGTTAAGCGTGCGGACCCTACGGTTCGAGAACAATGTAGACATGACCGAGACACGTCTCCGGTCAATAACCAATAGCGGGACCTGGATGCCCATATTGGCTCCTACATATTCTACGAAGATCTTTATCGGTCAGACCGCATAACAACATACGTTGTTCCCTTTGTCATCGGTATGTTACTTGCCCGAGATTCGATCGTCGGTATCCAATACCTAGTTCAATCTCGTTACCGGCAAGTCTCTTTACTCGTTCCGTAATACATCATCTCACAACTACCATATTAGTTGTAATGCTTGCAAGGCTTATGTGATGTGCATTACCGAGAGGGCCCAGAGATACCTCTCCGACAATCGGAGTGACAAAACCTAATCTCGAAATATGCCAACCCAACATGTACCATTGGAGACACCTGTAGTACTCCTTTATAATCACCCAGTTACGTTGTGACGTTTGGTAGTACCCAAAGTGTTCCTCCGGTAAACGGGAGTTGCATAATCTCATAGTTATAGGAACATGTATAAGTCATGAAGAAAGCAATAGCAACATACTAAACGACCGGGTGCTAAGCTAATGGAATGGGTCATGTCAATCAGATCATTCAACTAATGATGTGACCTCATTAATCAAATAACAACTCATTGTTCATGGTTAGGAAACATAACCATCTTTGATTAACGAGCTAGTCAAGTAGAGGCATACTAGTGACACTCTGTTTGTCTATGTATTCACACATGTATTATGTTTCCGGTTAATACAATTCTAGCATGAATAATAAACATTTATCATGAAATAAGGAAATAAATAATAACTTTATTATTGCCTCTAGGGCATATTTCCTTCAATAAGTACTTCTCGTAGTACTCCATGGTATGCTAATTATGCCAATTATATTGTTGCTAAGTTTATACCACCTAGCTTCACATACCAGCAAAAGAAAAAGTTCTTCTATGATTTGAGACATTACTTTTGGGATGACCCACATCTTTATAAAGAAGGAGTAGATGGTGTTATTAGACGTTGTGTACCTGAGCATGAATAGGAACAGATCATATGCAAGTGTCATTCCGAGTCTTATGGAGGACACCACGCTGGAGATAGAATTGCACATAAGGTACTGCAATTTGGTTTCTGTTGGCCTACTCTCTTCAAGGATGCCCATAAGTTTGTCTTGTCTTGTGATGAATGTCAAAGAATTGGTAATATTAGTAGACGTCTAGAAATGCCTATGAATTATTCACTTGTTATTGAACCATTTGATGTTTGGGGCTTTGATTATATGAGACCTTTTCCTGCCTCTAATGGATACACACATATTCTAGTTGATGTTGATTACGTTACTAAGTGGGTAGAAGCTATTCCAACTAGTAGTGCTGATCATAACACTTCTATTAAAATGCTTAAAGAAGTTATTTTTCCGAGGTTTGGAGTCCCTAGATATTTAATGACTGATGGTGGTTCACACTTTATTCATGGTGCCTTCCGTAAAATGCTTGCTAAATATGATGTTAATCATAGAATTGCATCTCCTTATCACCCACAGTCTAGTGGTCAAGTAGAGTTGAGCAATAGAGAGCTCAAATTAATTTTGCAAAAGACTTAATAGGTCTAGAAAGAATTGGTCTAAGAAACTTGATGATGCATTATGGGCATATAGAACTGCATATAAAAATCCTATGGGTATGTCTCCGTATAAAATGGTCTATGGAAAAGCATGTCACTTACCTCTCGAACTAGAACATAAGGCATATTGGGCTATTAAAGAGCTTAACTATGATTTTAAACTTGCCGGTGAGAAGAGGTTATTTGATATTAGCTCACTTGACGAATGGAGAACCCAAGCTTATGAAAATGCCAAGTTGTTTAAAGAAAAGGTTAAAAGATGGCATGACAAAAGGATACAAAAGCGTGAGTTTAATGTAGGTGATTATGTATTGCTATACAACTCTTGTTTAAGATTTTTTGCAGGAAAACTTCTCTCTAAATGGGAAGGCCCCTACGTTATCGAGGAGGTCTATCGTTCCGGTGCCATAAAAATCAACAACTTCAAAGGCACAAATCCGAAGGTGGTAAACGGTCAAAGAATTAAACATTATATCTCAGGTAATCCCATAAATATTGAAACAAATATTATTGAAACCGTAACCCCGGAGGGATACATAAGGGACACTTATCGGAACGTTTCAGACTCCGAAAAGGAATAAGTATGTGGTACGGTAAGTAAAACGACTCCAAAACAGTTTTTAAGGTAATATTTCTCCGTTTTGGAATATTTAGAAAAATAGAAAAATAAGTAGCAGTCCGGGAAGGACACGAGGGCCTCACGAGGGTGGTGGGCGTGCCCTACCCCCTGGGCACGCCCCCCTACCTCGTGAGCACCTCGTGTGCTTTCTGGACTCCAATTTCTTGCACATTACGTATTTTGGTTGGTAAAAGTTCATTATATAACCTCCCGAAGGTTTTGACTCCCGTATCACGCAAAAATCTCCTGTTTTTGTTTCAAGCTGTTTTTCTGACAGATCTAGGTTATCATGACGGCCCCAAGCGCCTCCAAGGACAAGTTCTTTGAGAAGGTCATCAACCCTTACCTCGCGCAGGTGCTGTGACACCCTCAAACCATTGAGTTGCGTGATGGGTTGCTGCACATCCGCGATGAAGAGGGACCAAAGGGGACCGGAAGCATGGAGACGAGGCTCGAAGCAGTGGAGCAACAAGTTTTCAAGTGCCAAAGGATGGTTGAGCATGGAATTAACACTAGCCATATGATGCTCGCGGAGTTCACTAACAACTACGAGGCGGATGCCAAGAACACCGAGGAGGCCATCTTCAAGCTACATGAGAAGATCGAGCACCTCCAAGCCCAAGTCTATGACCTTCAAAACCAAAACTGTGAGTATGAATATAGATTCAAAAGAATGAGTTTTGCTACAGATTTGAGGATTCCGGAGACTCGGTCATCTTTCTATGATGGTGAACCTATGCCCTGGAAGATGGATGACAAGCCCGCATCATCAACAACACCTCCACCGTCTCCTCCAACAAAGAAGAATTGAGTATCTGGGTATGGGCACTCCCCTTGGCAACTGCCAAGCTTGGGGGAGGTGCCCCAGTATCGTATCACAATCACAACTCCTATCTTTACCGTTTTTCTTAGTTCGATCTTATTAGTAGTATCTTGATCTAGTAGAATAAACTTTATGGCATGATCTAGTTTTGAGTTTTGCTTTATGATCTTTCTATGTAATCGAGTCTGTGAGCTATATATAATAAAGATTAGTGTTGAGTCAAGGGCTTGATTGTTTTTCCATAATCTTGGGTGAATAAAAGAAAGAATAAAAGAATAAAAAGAAACAAAAAGTTCATATTGATCTTATTGAGAGTAATGACTTCACATAGAAAGAGTATGATGATTAAAAGTTGTTGGGAGTTGGCAGACATAGCTTTGGGCATTGTTGCAATTAATAGGAAGTAATAAGGAAAGAGAGGTTTCACATACAGATATATTATCATTGACATCTTTTATGATTGGGAGCACTCATTAAAATATGACATACTAAAGAGTTGATGTTGGACAAGGAAGACAATGTAATGAGTTATGTCTTTCTTATATCTGAGATAAAGTATGTTGTCATGGTTCCTCTAACTTGTTGAGCTTGCCTTTCCCCCTCATGCTAGCCAAATTCTCAGCACCAAGTAGAAATACTACTTGTGCTTCCAAAATCCCTAAACCAGTTTTGCCATGAGAGTCCACCATATCTACCTATGGATTGATTAAGATCCTTCAAGTAAGTTGTCATCGGTGCAAAGCAATAAAAAATGCTCTAAATATGTATGATTGATTGGTGTGGGAGAAATAAGCTTTATACGATCTTGTGATGTGGAAGTAATAAAAGCGACGGACTGCATAATAAAGGTTCATATCACAAGGGGCAATATAAAGTGACGTTCTTTCGCATTGAGATTTTATGCATCCAACCATAAAAGCGCATGGCAACCTTTGCTTCCCTCTGTGAAGGGCCTATCCTTTATTATTATCTTCTACCTTATGCAAGAGTCACGGTGATCTTCACCTTTCCTTTTTCATTTTATCCTTTGGCAAGCTCAGCACGTTGGAAAGAACATGATATATATATATATATATATATCTAATTGGATGTAGGGGAGCATGAACCATTATTGTTGACATTACCCTTGAGGGAAAAGGTTGTGGGGCAAAACTATAAGCCCCTATCTTTCTCTGTGTCTGATTAAAACTCCGTAATCACAAGTATTGCATGAGTGTTAGCAGTTATGGAGGACTAAATGATAGTTGAGTATGTGGACTTCCTTTTTAGCTCTGACATAGACTCTTTCCGATGTTATGATAAATTGCAATTGCTTCAATGACTGAGATTATAGTTTGTCGGAGCCTAATAAGTTTATGATGTATACTTTTGCATTGTGAATAGATCATCACTTGAACATAAGTAATCATATGAAAAAATCTATATAGGTTGTTGTTATGAGAATAATCATGATGCCTTCATGTCCGTATTTTATTTTTATCGACGCCTCTACCTCTAAACATGAGGACATATTTATTGTTATCGGCTTTTCGCTTGAGGACAAGCGAGGTCTAAGCTTGGGGGAGTTGATACGTCCATTTTGCATCATGCTTTTATATCGATATTTATTGCATTATGGACTATTATTTCACTTTATGTCACAATACTTATGGCTATTCTCTCTTATTTTACAAGGTTTACATAAAGAGGGAGAATGCCGGCAGCTGGAATTCTGGGCTGGAAAAGGAGCAAATATTAGAGACCTATTCTGCACAACTCCAAAAGTCCTGAAACTCCACGGAACGTCTTAAAATAAATAAAGAAAAATCCTCGCGAAAGATGAAGGCCAGGGGGGCCACACCCTTCTCACGAGGGTGGGGGGCGCCCCCCCCCCCCTAGGGCGCGCCCCCCTACCTCATGGGCCCCCTGGTGGCTCTCCGACATCCATCTTCTCCTATATGAGGTATTTCTAAGAGAAAAAAAGAAGAGGAACTTTTCGGGACGAGACTCCGCTGCCACGAGGCGGAACCTTGGTGGATCCAATCAAGAGCTCCGGCAGAGTTGTTCTGCCAGGGAAACTTCCCTCTCGGAGGGGGAAATCATCACCATCGTCATCACCAACGCTCCTCTCATCGGGAGAGGGCAACCTCCATCAACATTTTCACCAGCACCATCTCATCTCCAAACCCTAGTTCATCTCTTGTATCCAATTCTTGTCTTCAAGTCCGGGATTGGTGCTAGTAGGTTGCTAGTAGTGTTGATTACTCCTTGTAGTTGATGCTAGTTGGTTTAATTGGTGGAAGATCGTATGTTCAGATCCTATATGCATATTATTACCCCTCTGATTATGAACATGAATATGCTTTGTGAGTAATTACGTTCGTTCCTGAGGACAAGGGAGAAGTCTTGCTATGAGTAGTCATGTGAATTTGGTATTCGTTTGATATATTGATAAGATGTATGTTGTCTAGCCTCTAGTGGTGTTATGTGAACGTCGACTACATAACACTTCACCATTATTTGGGCCTAGAGGAAGGCATTGGGAAGTAATAAGTAGATGATGGGTTGCTAGAGTGACAGAAGCTTAAACCCTAGTTTATGCGTTGCTTCGTAAGGGGCTGATTTGGATCCATATGTTTCATGCTATGGTTAGGTTTACCTTGATACTTTTGTTGTCGTTGCGGATGCTTGCAATAGAGGTTAATCATAAGTGGGATGCTTGTTCAAGTAAGAACAGCACCCAAGCACCGGTCCACCCACATATCAAATTATCAAAGTATCAAACGCGAATCATATGAACGTGATGAAAACTAGCTTGACGATATTCCCATGTGTCCTCGGGAGCGCTTTTCCTATTATAAGAGTTTGATCCGGCTTGTCCTTGCTACAAAAGGATTGGGCCACCCTGCTACACTTTATTTACTTTTGTTACTTGTTGCTCGTTACAATTTATCCTATCACAAAACTATCTGTTACCACTTATTTCAGTACTTGCAGAGAATACCTTGCTGAAAACCGCTTATCATTTCCTTCTGCTCCTCGTTGGGTTCGACACTCTTACTTATCGAAAGGACTACGATAGATCCCCTATACTTGTGGGTCATCATACCCTCATAGACCGAAAGCGGAAGCATTAGCACAACGCGGTTGATGTAGTCGTACGACTTCATGATCCGACCGATCAAGTACCGAACGCACGGCACCTCCGAGTTCTGCACACGTTCAACTCGATGACGTCCCTCGAACTCCGATCCAGCCGAGTGTTGAGGGAGAGTTTCATCAGAACGACGGCATGGTGACGATGATGATGTTCTACCGACGCAGGGCTTCGCCTAAGCACCGCTACGATATGATCGAGGTGGATTATGGTGGAGGGGGGCACCGCACACGGCTAAGAGATCAAGAGATCAATTGTTGTGTCTATGGGGTGCCCCCTGGCCACGTATATAAAGGAGTGGAGGAGGGGAGGGGCGGCCCTCTCTATGGCGCGCCCAAGGGGAGTCCTACTCCCACCGGGACTAGGATTCCCCCTTTCTTAGTAGAACTAGGAGCCCTTCCAAGTAGTAGGAGTAGGAGAGAAGGAAAGGGAAAAGAGAAGAGAAGGAAGGAGGAGGCGCAGCCCTTCCCCCTAGTCCAATTTGGACTAGGCCTTGGGGGCGCACGGCTGCCTCTCTCTCTTTCCCCTAAAGCCCAATAAGGCTCATACACTCCCCGGCGAATTCCCGTAACTCCCCGGTACTCTGATAAATACCCGAATCACTCGGAACCTTTTCGATGTCCGAATATAGTCGTCCAATATATCGATCTTTATGTCTCGACCATTTCGAGACTCCTCGTCATGTCCCCGATCTCATCCGGGACTCTGAACTACCTTCGGTGCATCAAAACACATAAACTCATAATATAACCGTCATCAAACTTTAAGCATGCTGTAACACCCCGGATGTAACTTTCCCAATTTGTACTCCAACTCTTGCTGTTTCCGGCCTTAAGTTATTTTATTTTCTCGGGTTCGGGTCTTTGTCTCCGTGTGTTGTTATCGTTGTCATGCATCTCATATCATGTCGTCGTGTGCATTGCATTTGCATACGTGTTCGTCTCATGCATTCGAGCATTTTCCCCATTGTCCGTTTTGCATTCCGGTGCTTCGTTCTCCTCCGGTGGTCATTTCTAGCTTTCTTTTGTGTGTGGGGATTAAACATTTCCGGATTGGACCAAGACTTGCCAAGCGGCCTTGGTTTACTACCGGTAGACCGCCTGTCAAGTTCCGTATCATTTGGACTTTGTTTGATGCTCCAACGGTTGACCGAGGGACCGAGAAGGCCTTGTGTGTGTTGCAGCCCAACACCCTTCCAATTTGGCCCAAAACCCACCTAAACCTGCTCCATCATCTCGAGCGTTCGATCACGATCGCGTGGCCGAAAACCGCACCTCATTTGGACTCTCCTAGCTCCCTCTATCTATAAATATAGCCTCCTCCCCGAAATTCCAGATCAAACCCTACCCTAACCTCCCCTCGCGCCGCCGGACGTTTGCCCTCCACCGACGGACGTGTCCGCCGCCGTGTCCGCCGCCACGTGGCAGCCTCCCATACGTCGCCTCCCTCTCTCTCCGCCGGCGCCGCCGAAGCCCGCCGCGGCCCGCGGGAGGCCCTCCCCGGCCCGCGCGAAGCCGCCGCCGCCCCGCGGGCTCCCCGAGCCATCTCCTCCGCGCCGCCCGCCCGATCCCGCCGAGTCGCCGCCGCCATCTGCCGCATCCCCGCCGGCGCGCGCGCCGCCGCGGCCACCGCCGCGCTCCGCCGCCCTTCGATACCTCCGGCCGGCCGCCGCCTCCTCGGCCTCGTCTCCGGCCAGATCCGGCCACGGGAGTGCCGGATCCGGCGATCTCCCCTACTCCGGCTGCCGTCCTCGTCATCTCCGGCGAGCAGCGCCGCCGCCTCGGTTCGCGTGCCGGGTCAAACCCTAGATCCGGAGGTCAAAATTCTACTAAGTCCCCGTGTTTTTCAGTTTCAAGTGCTCCTGTTCATCGTGCCGTAACTTTGCATCCGTGGCTACGTTTTTGGCATATAGCATATCAAAATGTTCGTCTCAGAGATTACATCATTTCATTCCATTGCATCATTTTCATTTGAGTTCATCTTGATGCCCGAAATGCTATTAGAAGAGGGATACTTGAGTTAATTGTCAGATCTGTTACTCCATTTAGACATTTGTCATTTTTGCCATGATTATTGTGTGCATGATATGCCCTGATGCTCTACATATGTTTTGTTAAGGGTTTTGTCATCTTTCGAGAGGTGCAACCCATGTATTTTTGTGATGTGTGTGGTGACTAGTGCAAGCTCGCAAAGTGGTGCACTTAGTAAGTCTGATTCCAGGGACTTAGCATTTCCACTAAGTCCTTGATCTGTTTATCTCATGATGCCATATGTTCATGTTGTTTCCTAGTGATCCGTGCCTCTTTTGAGGATGATCAGACAGGATGTTTTGTTAACCTTGTAGTGCTCTGTCCATCCATGTCTTTGTTTGCAATTATGGAGCACCCTAGCTTGAGTCAATCGAGCTCTACTTTTACTATTTTGTGAATCTGGGCAGATTGTCAACTTGTTTGCAATTTTGCCGATGATGTTGTAGTTGATCCGTGCATGCTATGTTATTGTTCTTGCCATGTCTAGCTTGCATTTTGTGTGTTCTTGATGGATGTATGCCTAGCTTTTTCATGACTTGCACCATAGTGAGTGCATCGAGCTCGTTAACATGCCTACTTGAGTTATGTTTCAGCATGTGCCAGTTTTCACTAAGTATGAAAACTGATTATGTTTTTGCCATGTTCACATGCTTGCAATTGTATTTTGTGATCCCTTTTGGCTCAAGGTCACTAAGGGACTTTGGTTAAGCTCTTTGAGTAGCTCCATGCCATTCTTCATTTTGCCATGTTCAGGTCCTGTAGCATGTAGTTTTGTTGCTCCGAAGAGGGCTACCTTATCTGAAATTCCAGACAAGTGTTAATTTCACTAAGTCTGAGATCTGTTTGCCATATGCATTTTTGCCATGCTTGTTTGAACCTGTTAATGGATGAGTTGGCCGTAGCTCAGTGCTAGACTTCTGTTAAGAATCTTGAGTGCATCCCTACCATGTATTTTGTTGTCATGTTTGGGTGCTATAGCATGTTCATCTCATTGCATTTAGATGGCTACTTGCTGTAAATCGCAGATCGGTGTCATTTTTGAATCGCTTGCCATTTCCAAACCGTAATTCCGATCCCGGCGTTCTTTATATCGTTTTCAAGCGATTTCATCTCATATTTCCAGTGGCACACTTGGATTTCCAAGTTGAGGCCAGGATCTTGCATTCCCTGTCAAATCTTGCATATGCATCCCGCATAGCATACCATCCTTGCATCATATTGTTTGATCCTTGCACGTGGTTGATTGTGTCCTTGTTGCTTGTTTGTCTTGTTTGGGTAGATCCGGGAGACGAGTTCGCTAACGAGGAGCCCGTTGAGTTTGCTTTCGAGGATCCAGTCAACTCTGACGACTTTGCAGGCAAGATGATCATACCCTCGAAATCACTACTACCTTTGCTATGCTAGATTGCTCGCTCTTTTGCTATGCCAATGCTACAATGCCTACCATTTTCTTTCAAGCCTCCTAAATTGCCATGTGAAACCTCTAACCCACCATGTCCTAGCAAACCGTTGATTGGCTATGTTACCGCTTTGCTCAGCCCCTCTTATAGCGTTGCTAGTTGCTAGTTGCTTTGGAGACCGTTCCTTGTTGGAACATTTATTTACTTGTTGGGATATCATTATATTGCTATGTTATCTTAATGCATCTATATACTTGGTAAAGGGTGGAAGGCTCGGCCTCTCGCCTAGTGTTTTGTTCCACTCTTGCCGCCCTAGTTTCCGTCATATCGGTGTTATGTTCCCGGATTTTGCGTTCCTTACGCGGTTGGGTTATAATGGGAACCCCTTGATAGTTCGTCTTGATTAAAGCTTTTCCAGCAATGCCCAACCTTGGTTTTACCATTTGCCATCTAGCCTCTTTTCCCTTGGGTTTTCGGAGCCCGAGGGTCATCTTATTTAAACCCCCCCCCCCCCCCGGGCCAGTGCTCCTCTGAGTGTTGATCCACCTGTCAGCTGCCGATGGCCACCAGGGGCAACTCTGGGCTGGCCTACCCGTACCTAAGACAATCTGAGTGTGCCCTGAGAAAGAGATATGTGCAGCTCCTATCGGGATTTGTCGGCACATTCGGGCGGTGTTGCTGGTCTTGTTTTAACCTGTCGAAGTGTCTTGAAGAACCGAGATACCGAGTCTGATCGGAACGTCTTGGGAGAATGTCTATTCCTTCGTTGACCGTGAGAGCTTTTCATGGGCTAAGTTGGGACTCCCCTGCAGGGATTGAACTTTCGAAAGCCGTGCCCGCGGTTATGGGTAGATGGGAATTTGTTAATGTCCGGTTGTAGAGAACTTGAACCTTAATTTAATTAAAATGAATCAACTGAGTGTGTTATCGTGATGGCCTCTTCTCGGCGGAGTCCGGGAAGTGGACACGGTGTTGGAGTAATGCTTGCGCAGGTTGTTCTCTAGTTTCTCGCTCGCGCTTTGCCTCCTCTTCTCGCTCTCTTTTGCGAATAAGTTAGCCACCATATTTGCTAGTCGCTTGCTGCAGCTCCACATATATTTTTACCTTGCCTTACCTATAAGCTTAAATAGTCTTGATCGCGAGGGTGCGAGATTGCTGAGTCCCTGTGGCTCACAGATTACTATTACACCAAATGCAGGACCTGATGATTCCGCTCCAGGTGACGCGCTCGAGCTCAAGTGGGAGTTCGACGAGGAATCTCAATGTTACTATGTTTCCTTTCCTAATGATCAGTAGTGGTGCCTAGTTGGGGGTGATCGGGACCATGTCGCATGTTGGGTTATCTTTTATTTTGGCGCCATAGTCGGGCCATGAGTGTTTGGATGATGTATGTTATTTATGTACTTGATTGACGTGGCGAGTGTAAGCCAACTATGTTATCCCTTTTTATTATCTATATTACATGGGATGTTTGTGATGATTGCCTGACTTGCGACATATGCCTTCAATGCGATTATGCCTCTAAGTCGTGCCTCGACACGTGGGAGATATAGTCGCATCGAGGGTGTTACAAGTTGGTAATCAGAGCCTTCCCCGACCTTAGGAGCCCCATTGCTTGATCGTTTTTAGCAGTCGAGTTGTGTCTAGAAAAATGGTTTGAGTCATTTAGGAATTATATATCGGAGAGTAGGAATTCTTTTTACTTCCCAGTCTCCTCATCACTCTGGTAAGGCATCCTGACGTAGAGTTTTGACACTTCTCTTCTCAAATTTCACTAAAAAAAATTTAGGATCACGCGGGTATCTTGGAATCGTTCCGATGGTTTTATGATGAGAACATTGTCTTGGTGCCTCCTGTCAGGGGTTTTGTGAAAGTGTCCCGGGGAGTTGAGCTCTGAGGTGTTGTCGTCATAATTTTATCGTTGCAGTTCTGGAATACCTGAGTTTAGTACGCCGACATCGAAAAACTCTTTTATACAGTTCGTTGGTGAGATAACCTCGACGCCACCCAGTACTGGGGCGGGAGTTCGGCAGTATCGCCATAACTTGTATAACGGATGCTTTTCGAAGGTTGAGGTAGATGGTTTCCGAAGGTTTCTTGGTTATGTGTTGAAGGATGGATACAGCTGGATGTAGGATTTGCTAGATTTGGGTGAGATATTATGCTTCCCCTGTATCCCCAACACCTGATTGCATAACCGAAAAGGTTCGGGAGTTTCATAGGTGGGAATTCTTGTAGCTCTAGTTCTTCTTCCACGGATATTGGTTTGAGATTGGGATTTCTTACCGATTATTCATTCTTGATCCGTACCTTGTTGATTTATTTCTCTACCTGAATTCTACGTGGCTTCTCAATTTATGGATATGTGACCATTTCAAGAGGAATGCATTCGTTCATTTTGTTCGGATGTGAAGACTATATGTTGCAATTTTCATTCTGTTGGATTCAGCTTCATTTTATCTGTCTATGTGCTAATGGTGGTCAACCTCTTCAGGATGGCTCTTCCAACACGCACGACTTCGAATCCTGATCCGCCACCACCTCCCCCTCCTCCGGAGGCATGGCAAGCTGTGATGGCCGCAACCAATGCAAACACACAGTTGATCATGCAAATTCTTCAAGAGCGCAACCAAGGGAATCAAGGCAACAATCAGAATCACTCTGCTACACTCAACCAGTTCCTTGCTAACGGGCCAAAGACTTCCAGCAATTATGTTGAGGCAACCGATGCTGACGATTGGCTTGTGGATCTGTGCAAGCATTTCGAGTGCAGCAATGTCAGGCCTGAGGACTTTGTCAAGTTCGCTTCCTTCCAACTCAAAGATCAAGCTGCAAAATGGTTCCAGCAGTACAAGGACTCCAGAGGTGGACGTGTTATCACTTGGGAGGATTTCCGTCGAGATTTCCGAGCTCATCATATTCCCCAGAGCGTGGTTGAAAGCAAGCGTGAGGAATTCCGCAACCTGAAGCAAGGCTCTTTGTCTGTCTATGACTACAACAAGTTGTTCCAGAAGCTTGCCCGCTTTGCCAAGCAAGACGTCCCTGATGAGAAGAGCATGATATACCAGTTCAGGGGTGGTCTCAGAGAAGAAATTCAGTTAGCTCTTGTTCTCTTTGAGCCCTTGAGGTACGATGAGTTCTATAACATGGCACTGAAGCAAGAGGCTGCTCAGTTGAGGTGTGATGCTTCCAAGAAGCGAGTCAGAGATGCTACTCCTTCTTCCTCTACTCAAGTGGCCAAGCAGCAGAAGTATTGGCTTCCTCCTCCTCCGTTCCGTCAGCCGTATCAGCAGAAGAGCAAAGGTGGCAGTGGTTCTTCCCACCCACCCAACCCTGGCTTTCAGAACAAGACTTCGTCTCAAGCTCCAAGATCGAGTGCTCCGTATCACCGTCCGCTTTCAGAGGTCACGTGCAACAAGTGCCAACAGAAGGGTCACTATGCCAACAAGTGTTTCAACCAGAGGCGCCTCCCTCCTCCTCCTCCTGTCAGATCGGCAAGTACAGCTGTGGTCAAGCATAACCCCAAGCACGCCAAGGTCAACTTGATGAACGCAGCTCAGGCAGAGGACTCATCAGATGTCATCATGGGTAACCTTCCTGTTAATGATATTCCAGCTAAAGTTCTTTTTGACACGGGTGCATCGCATTATTTCATCTCGAGACCGTTTTCATCTAAGCATGGTTTGGCTCTGCAAATTTTGCCTAGTCCATTAGCAGTTGTCTCTCCCGGTAGGCGCATGCATGCTAACTCCATTGCTCCGGATGTTACTATCACTTTGGGAGACTACAAGTTTTTCTGGCTTCTCCAACGGTTCTTGGTGACTCGGATATTGATCTTATTCTCAGAGTGGATTGGCTTTCTAAGCACAAGGCGCATCTTGATTGTGCTGCCAGGCAGATTCAATTGACTCATTCGTCTGAGGATGTAATTGTCTTTGCCGCTCGGGATAATACCATCCGTCTGTTTTCTCTCAATGAGAAGGGTGAACTGGATGCTATCTCGCAGATTCCAGTCGTTTGCGAATATCAAGACGTCTTTCCCGAAGAGCTTCCAGGAATGCCTCCGCACCGGCCAGTTGAATTCGTTATTGATCTTGAGCCCGGTACGGAACCTGTGTGCAAGCGTCCTTACAAGCTCGGACCTAAAGAGTTGAAGGAGCTGAAGAAGCAACTTGATATTCAAGAAAGAATGGGTCTCATCCGGCCTAGTTCTTCTCCGTGGGGTTGTGGTGTTCTTTTTGTGAAGAAGAAGGATGGAACGTACCGACTTTGTGTTGATTACCGTCCATTGAACAAGAAGACCATCAAGAACAAATATCCACTTCCCAACATCAACGAGCTATTCGAACAACTCAAAGGTGCCCAAGTATTCTCCAAGCTTGATCTCCGTATGGGTTATCATCAGATTCGTATCCGTGAGCAAGATATTCCCAAGACGGCTTTCAGGACAAGCTATGGTTCATATGAATACATTGTCATGTCTTTTGGCCTCGTCAACGCTCCTCCGACTTTCTCTCGCATGATGAACTTTATCTTCAATGCCTACACCAATGACTTCGTTTTGGTCTATCTCGACGACATTTTGGTTTTCTCGAAGAACAAGGAAGATCATGCCAAGCACTTGCGTTTGGTTCTCGATAAGCTCAGGGAACATCAGTTCTACGCCAAGTTCTCCAAGTGCGAATTTTGGCTCGATGAGGTTCTTTATCTTGGTCATATCATCTCTGCCAAGGGCATTGCCGTGAATCCTGAGAAGGTGTCTGCAATTGTGAATTGGGAACCTCCCCAGAACGTGAAGCAACTCCGTAGCTTCCTCGGTCTCGCAAGCTATTGTCGAAGATTCGTTGAAAACTTTTCTAAGATCGTGAAGCCTCTCTCAAATCTTCTCCAGAAGCACGTCAAGTACATTTGGTCTCCGGAGTGTGACATTGCTTTCAACACTTTGAAAGAGAAATTGATCACTGCTCCAGTTCTGACTCCGCCTGATGAATCCAAACCGTACGAGGTTTTTTGTGATGCCTCTCTCCAAGGTCTTGGCGCAGTGTTGATGCAAGAGAAGAAAGTTGTTGCTTATATCTCTTTCCAGTTGAAGCCTAATGAGAAGAATTACCCCACTCATGATCTCGAGTTGGCGGCAGTTGTGCATGCTCTTTTGACTTGGAGACATCTTCTATTGGAAAGAAAAGTGGACATTTTCACTGATCACAAGAGTCTCAAGTACATCTTCACTCAGCCTAATCTCAACCTAAGGCAAACTCGATGGGTCGAAATGATTCAAGAGTATAATCCGAGTATCGAGTATACTCCAGGCAAGGCCAATGTGATTGCTGATGCATTGAGCAGAAAGTCTTACTGCAACAGCCTGATTCTCAAGCCTTATCAACCCGAGCTTTGTGAAGCTTTCCGCAAACTTAACCTCCAAGTTGTTCCTGAAGGTTTCCTCGCCAACCTTCAAGTCTCTCCTACCTTAGAAGACCAGATTCGCCAAGCTCAGCTTCTTGATGCTATGGTGAAAAAGGTGAAGATTGGGATTGCCAAGAGTCAACCCAAGTACAAGTACTACCGCCTTGATGACAAGGATTCTCTCTTCTTCGAGGATCGTATTGTCGTGCCCAAAGGTGACCTCCGTAAAGTGATCATGAACGAGGCTCACAATTCTCTCCTCTCCATCCACCCTGGGAGCACGAAGATGTATCAGGACCTTAAGCAGGCTTATTGGTGGACTCGAATGAAGCATGAAATTGCTCAATTCGTGAATGAATGTGATGTCTGCAGAAGAGTGAAGGCAGAACACCAAAGGCCAGCTGGTCTCCTCCAACCTCTTGCCATTCCAGAATGGAAGTTTGAACACATTGAGATGGACTTCATGACTGGGTTTCCAAAGTCCAGGCGTGGCAATGATGCTATATCATTGTCATCAACAAACTCACCAAAGTGGCTCACTTTCTGCCTATCAAAGAGTCGATCATTGCAACTCAATTGGCGGAACTCTATACCTCTCGGATTGTCTCTCTGCACGGTATTCCACAAGTGATCTCTTCAGACCGTGGCAGCATCTTTACCTCCAAGTTTTGGGATTCTTTTCAGAAGGCCATGGGCACCAACATCCGCTTCAGCACAGCTTTCCATCCTCAAACTAGCGGTCAAGTCGAGCGTGTCAACCAGATTCTTGAAGATATGCTCAGGGCTTGTGTGATCTCCTTCGGCATGAAGTGGGAAGATTGTCTTCCTTATGCTGAATTCTCCTACAACAACAGTTTTCAAGCAAGTTCGGGCAAGGCCCCATTTGAAATTCTGTATGGCAGGAAGTGCCGTACCCCTCTCAACTGGTCTGAAACCGGTGAACGTCAGCTTCTCGGAAATGACTTAATCACAGAGGCAGAGGAAATGTGCAAAGTCATTCGAGATAACCTCAAAGCAGCCCAATCCCGTTAGAAGAGCTACTATGATAGTAAGCACTGTGATTTGGCTTTCGAGATCGGGGATCATGTTTACCTCCGTGTCTCTCCTATGAAAGGTACTCGTCGCTTCGGTATCAAAGGGAAGCTTGCCCCTAGGTACGTGGGACCTTTCAAGATTGTCAGCAAGAGAGGCGATCTCGCCTATCAACTCGAGCTTCCTTCAAACTTTGCAAATGTTCATGATGTGTTCCATGTCTCTCAGCTTCGAAAGTGCTTCAAGACTCCTGACCGCACTGTCAACTTCGAGGACATTGAGCTCCAAGAAGATCTCTCCTATCGTGAGCACCCAGTTGCTATTCTTGAAGAGACTGAATGCAAGACTCGCAATAAGTCAATCAAATTCCTCAAAGTCAAGTGGTCACACCATTCTGACCGTGAAGCTACCTGGGAACGCGAGGATCACCTTCGTTCTGAGTACACGGTGTTCTTTCAGTCATAGATCTCGGGACGAGATCCTTTCGTAGTGGTGGAGTGTTGTAACACCCCGGATGTAACTTTCCCAATTTGTACTCCAACTCTTGCCGTTTCCGGCCTTAAGTTATTTTATTTTCTTGGGTTCGGGTCTTTGTCTCCATGTGTTCTTATCGTTGTCATGCATCTCATATCATGTCGTCGTGTGCATTGCATTTGCATACGTGTTCGTCTCATGCATTCGAGCATTTTCCCCGTTGTCCGTTTTGCATTCCGGCGCTTCGTTCTCCTCCGGTGGTCATTTCTAGATTTCTTTTGTGTGTGGGGATTAAACATTTCCGGATTGTACCGAGACTTGCCAAGCGGCCTTGGTTTACTACCGGTAGACCGCCTGTCAACTTTCGTATCATTTGGACTTTGTTTGATGCTCCAACGGTTGACCGAGGGACCGAGAAGGCCTTGTGTGTGTTGCAGCCCAACACCCTTCCAATTTGGCCCAAAACCCACCTAAACCTGCTCCATCATCTCGAGCGTTCGATCACGATCGCGTGGCCGAAAACCGCACCTCATTTGGACTCTCCTAGCTCCCTCTATCTATAAATATAGCCTCCTCCCCGAAATTCCAGATCAAACCCTACCCTAACCTCCCCTCGCGCCGCCGGACGTTTGCCCTCCACCGACGGACGTGTCCGCCGCCGTGTCCGCCGCCACGTGGCAGCCTCCCATACGTCGCCTCCCTCTCTCTCCGCCGGCGCCACCGAAGCCCGCCGCGGCCCGCGGGAGGCCCTCCCCGGCCCGCGCGAAGCCGCCGCCGCCCCGCGGGCTCCCCGAGCCATCTCCTCCGCGCCGCCCGCCCGATCCCGCCGAGTCGCCGCCGCCATCCGCCGCCTCCCCGCCGGCGCGCGCGCCGCCACGGCCACCGCCGCGCTCCGTCGCCCTTCGACGCCTCCAGCCGGCCGCCGCCTCCTCGGCCTCGTCTCCAGCCAGATCCGGCCGCGGGAGTGCCGGATCCGGCGATCTCCCCTACTCCGGCCGCCGTACTTGTCATCTCCGGCGAGCAGCGCCGCCGCCTCGGTTCGCGTGCCAGGTCAAACCCTAGATCCGGAGGTCGAAATTCTACTAAGTCCCCGTGTTTTTCAGTTTCAAGTGCTCCTATTCATCGTGTCGTAACTTTGCATCCATGGCTACATTTTTGGCATATAGCATATCAAAATGTTCGTCTCAGAGATTACATCATTTCATTCCATTGCATCATTTCCATTTGAGTTCATCTTGATGCCCGAAATGCTGTTAGAAGAGGGCTACTTGAGTTAATTGTCAGATCTGTTACTCCATTTAGACATTTGTCATTTTTGCCATGATTATTGTGTGCATGATATGCCTTGATGCTCTACATATGTTTTGTTAAGGGTTTTGTCATCTTTCCAGAGGTGCAACCCATGTATTTTTGTGATGTCTGTGGTGACTAGTGCAAGCTCGCAAAGTGGTGCACTTAGTAATTCTGTTTTCAAGGACTTAGCATTTCCACTAAGTCCTTGATCTGTTTATCTCATGATGCCATATGTTCATGTTGTTTCCTAGTGATCCGTGCCTCTTTTGAGGATGATCAGTGAGGATGTTTTGTTAACCTTGTAGTGCTCTGTCCATCCATGTCTTTGTTTGCAATTATGGAGCACCCTAGCTTGAGTCAATCGAGCTCTACTTTTACTATTTTGTGAATCTGGGCAGATTGTCAACTTGTTTGCAATTTTGCCGATGATGTTGTAGTTGATCCGTGCATGCTATGTTATTGTTCTTGCCATGTCTAGCTTGTATTTTGTGTGTTCTTGATGGATGTATGCCTAGCTTTTTCATGACTTGCACCATAGTGAGTGCATCGAGCTCGTTAACATGCCTACTTGAGTTATGTTTCAGCATGTGCCAGTTTTCACCAGAAAACTGATTATGTTTTTGCCATGTTCACATGCTTGCAATTGTATTTTGTGATCCCTTTTGGCTCAAGGTCACTAAGGGACTTTGGTTAAGCTCTTTGAGTAGCTCCATGCCATTCTTCATTTTGCCATGTTCAGGTCCTGTAGCATGTAGTTTTGTTGCTCCGAAGAGGGCTACCTTATCTGAAATTCCAGACAAGTGTTAATTTCACTAAGTCTGAGATCTGTTTGCCATATGCATTTTTGCCATGCTTGTTTGAACCTGTTAATGGATGAGTTGGCCGTAGCTCAGTGCTAGACTTCTATTAAGAATCTTGAGTGCATCCCTGCCATGTATTTTGTTGTCATGTTTGGGTGCTGTAGCATGTTCATCTCATTGCATTTAGATGGCTACTTGCTGTAAATCGCAGACCAGTGTCATTTTTGAATCGCTTGCCATTTCCAAACCGTAACTCCGATCCCGGCGTTCTTTATATCGTTTTCAAGCAATTTCACCTCATCTTTCCAGTGGCACACTTGGATTTCCAAG
The DNA here is from genome assembly GCF_056163025.1 of Triticum urartu. NCBI lineage: Eukaryota > Viridiplantae > Streptophyta > Magnoliopsida > Poales > Poaceae > Triticum > Triticum urartu. The sequence goes on along the minus strand of NC_141877.1, from coordinate 420,429,592 downwards.
TTGAGGCCAGGATCTTGCATTTCCTGTCAAATCTTGCATATGCATCCCGCATCGCATCCCGCATAGCATACCATCCTTGCATCATATTGTTTGATCCTTGCACATGGTTGATTGTGTCCTTGTTGCTTGTTTATCTTGTTTGGGTAGATCCGGGAGACGAGTTCGCTAACGAGGAGCCCGTTGAGTTTGCTTTCGAGGATCCAGTCAACTCTGACGACTTTGCAGGCAAGATGATCATACCCTCGAAATCACTACTATCTTTGCTATGCTAGATTGCTTGCTCTTTTGCTATGCCAATGCTACGATGCCTACCATTTGCTTTCAAGCCTCCTAAATTGCCATGTCAAACCTCTAACCCACCATGTCCTAGCAAACCGGTGATTGGCTATGTTACCGCTTTGCTCAGCCCCTCTTATAGCATTGCTAGTTGCAGGTGAAGATTGGAGACCGTTCCTTGTTGGAACATTTATTTACTTGTTGGGATATCATTATATTGCTATGTTATCTTAATGCATCTATATACTTGGTAAAGGGTGGAAGGCTCGGCCTCTCGCCTAGTGTTTTGTTCCACTCTTGTCGCCCTAGTTTCCGTCATATCGGTGTTATGTTCCTGGATTTTGCGTTCCTTACGTGGTTGGGTTATAATGGGAACCCCTTGATAGTTCGTCTTGATTAAAGCTTTTCCAGCAATGCCCAACCTTGGTTTTACCATTTGCCATCTAGCCTCTTTTCCCTTGGGTTTTCGGAGCCCGAGGGTCATCTTATTTAAACCCCCCCGGGCCAGTGCTCCTCTAAGTGTTGGTCCACCTGTCAGCTGCCGGTGGCCACCAGGGGCAACTCTGGGCTGGCCTACCCGTACCTAAGACAATCTGAGTGTGCCCTGAGAAAGAGATATGTGCAGCTCCTATCGGGATTTGTCGACACTTTCGGGCGGTGTTGCTGGTCTTGTTTTAACCTGTCGAAGTGTCTTGAAGAACCGAGATACCGAGTCTGATCAGAACGTCTTGGGAGAAGGTCTATTCCTTCGTTGACCGTGAGAGCTTGTCAGGGGCTAAGTTAGGACTCCCCTGCAGGGATTGAACTTTCGAAAGCCGTGCCCGCGGTTATGGGCAGATGGGAATTTGTTAATGTCCGGTTGTAGAGAACTTGAACCTTAATTTAATTAAAATGAATCAACTGAGTGTGTTATCGTGATGGCCTCTTCTCGGCGGAGTCCGGGAAGTGGACACGGTGTTGGAGTAATGCTTGCGCAGGTTGTTCTCTAGTTTCTCGCTCGCGCTTTGCCTCCTCTTCTCGCTCTCTTTTGCGAATAAGTTAGCCACCATATTTGCTAGTCACTTGCTGCAGCTCCACATATATTTTTACCTTGCCTTACCTATAAGCTTAAATAGTATTGATCGCGAGGGTGCGAGATTGCTGAGTCCCTGTGGCTCACAGATTACTATTACACCAGATGCAGGACCTGATGATTCCGCTCCAGGTGACGCGCTCGAGCTCAAGTGGGAGTTCGACGAGGAATCTCAACGTTACTATGTTTCCTTTCCTAATGATCAGTAGTGGTGCCCAGTTGGGGGTGATCGGGACCATGTCGCATGTTGGGTTATCTTTTATTTTGGCACCATAGTCGGGCCATGAGTGTTTGGATGATGTATGTTATTTATGTACTTGATTGACATGGCGAGTGTAAGCCAACTATGTTATCCCTTTTTATTATCTATATTACATGGGATTTTTGTGATGATTGCCTGACTTGCGACATATGCCTTCAATGCGATTATGCCTCTAAGTCGTGCCTCGGCACGTGGGAGATATAGTCGCATCGAGGGTGTTACAAGTGCGGACCCTACGGGTTCGAGAACTATGTAGACATGACCGAGACACGTCTCCAGTCAATAACCAATAGCGGAACCTGGATGCTCATATTGGCTCCTACATATTCTACGAAGATCTTTATCGGTCAAACCGCATAACAACATACGTTGTTCCCTTTGTCATCAGTATGTTACTTGCCCGAGATTCGATCGTCGGTATCTCAATACCTAGTTCAATCTCGTTACCGGCAAGTCTATTTACACGTTCCATAATACATCATCCCGTAACTAACTCATTAGTTGCAATGCTTGCAAGGCTTATAGTGATGTGCATTACCGAGTGGGCCCAGAGATACCTCTCCGACAATCGGAGTGACAAATCCTAATCTCGAAATACGCCAACCCAACAAGTACCTTTGGAGACACCTGTAGAGCACCTTTATAATCACCCAGTTACATTGTGACGTTTGGTGGCACACAAAGTGTTCCTCCGGTAAATGTGAGTTGCATAATCTCATAGTCATAGGAACATGTATAAGTCATGAAGAAAGCAATAGCAACAAACTAAACGATCAAGTGCTAAGCTAACGGAATGGGTCAAGTCAATCACATCATTCTCCTAATGATGTGATCCCATTAATCAAATGACAACTCATGTCTATGGTTAGGAAACATAACCATCTTTGATCAACGAGCTAGTCAAGTAGAGGCATACTAGTGACACTCTATTTGTCTATGTATTCACACATGTATTATGTTTCCGGTTAATACAATTCTAGCATGAATAATAAACAGTTATCATGATATAAGGAAATAAATAATAACTTTATTATTGCCTCTAGGGCATATTTCCTTCAATTATAAGTTTTATTCGCATAACCCAAGGGAAACGCTTAATGTGTTTTCCACAACCCTCCTAGGGCTGGACGAAGAAGGCGGGGGGGTCTACTGTCCAGCCCCGCTACCTGAACAACCGGCCGGCCCGCTTCTAACGAAGATGCTGGTCCCGGCGCCCTACAAGGCGCCGAAGAAGAAGGCTAAGAGAGGGGCCAAGAAGACCAGGGGCGGCCTCCGTCGTCGTGGCGCCTCGGACACGATATCCGAAGACTCCAATGCTTGTTCTTCCTCCAAAGAGGACGAGGAGGAGGAAGACAAATCCCCAGCGGGGGAAGAAAGAAAAGGACAGCCTCCACATCGTTGGAGGCCGAGTCGCCTAAGAAGGGAAAAACTCCTCTTCCAGAGGAGTCCACCGCCGTTGATAGCAGCCCAGAGTGGGATCCCAAGGCTCAGCCCCTGGTGAACTCGTGAGTATATAAAATCCGAACATGTTTATGCATCCAGACTTATCATGGCACAATATTTTAATCTGATCCATACTTTTTGCAGTCCGGCGAGCTCCCGCGCGGAGCAATCCTCGTTGGAGGATTTGCTAGGCTCAGACGCTATGGAGAGCGGGACACCCCCGAAGGCCCCTTCCCCCAAACATGTGAATGACACAGAGGCTTTGTCCCAGGAGGACCCAGGCCAAGGAGGGGGAGGAAGATTGCCAAGGTGGCGCTAGGAGGTCAAACTTCAGGGGCCAGACGCATGGGAGAGGCTCCCATGGGCGTCGTCGGCGGGAGCCATCTTGAATTCGGTCCCCAGCCGGACGCAATTCCGGAGACCAATATGGTTCCAGAGTCAGGCAGGCGGCCTCCCTCAGCTAGAGGGGGTGTACATGTTCCACCGGCAACCTCTGTCCAACCAGAGGTGCTGGATACTTTGTTGGCGGCGCTGAAAAGCGCCTCCATCGTCGATGAACATCGTGCCCTTATAAGAGGCTTTGAGGTCTGCGGAGAGTGGACTGAATGAAGCATGTATTAGCCTTATAAGAGGCTTTGAGGTATGTTTTATGAGGTTTCGAAGAGTGTCACAGTATAGATGGTAGCCCCTGATACACTGTTCGGTGAGAGAAAGAACCGGACAGAGGATCAAATCTATGCTCGTGGGAGACTCACTTGATGAGATTTACCTCTCTTCTGTTTTAAACAGGCGTCTGTAGCGACTGCCGCCTCTCATACTGCGGAGGTCTCCGGACTAAATCAAAGTCTGGAGCGGGCCATAGAAGAATTGGGCCAGTTGAAAAGGCAGTTGGAGGATAAACAAGGTATGCACAAACCTTGCTCACGTTCAGTGTAAACGAATTTAAAATATGTTTTATGATTTGCGCCAGGGGCGATGACCGAAGTCGATGCTCTTAAGAAGGCTGTTGCCGAGGCCGAGAGAAAGGCAGCCGCAGAGCGGGCTCTTTGTGAGAAGCACGAGGCTAGGGTTATTGAAGCTGAGCAGGATCTTCAAGAGGTCGTGAAAAGATGCGAGGCCTTGGAGCAGAGTCTAACGAAGAAAGAATCCGAACTTGCCAAGGCTCATCAGGCCGCATGCGATGCCTAGGGGGAAACCCAAGGTGCCCTGCAGGAGATCCAAGAGGCGAGGAAGATCGCGGAGGGTAAGGCTTGGTCCATGTAAAGCAAGTATTTGGGGAGAGAATCATGTTTCTTAATCTTGAGTTCGGATTTCTCTAGGGGTATTTGCGGAGCTGCCATGCAGCATATCTGATGCCGCACAATTCTACCGAGCCGAAGAAAGGAACACTGTGGATAAGCTCTTCTGGTCATAGTATCTGGCACCGAATTATCTAGTGCCTTTTGCCGATCAACTGAAACAGTTGATCGAACTGCAGAAGGCGGCCAAGCTAGCCATGAAGGATTTGATTATCCGGCTATGGCCCGCTGAGCCGATTCCAGATAGCTACTTCGGGCTCGTGAAGTGGCTTGCGAGTGCCTGCCCTCGACTGGACGTCGTCAAGCGGTTGGTCTATATAGAGGGTGCGCGAATGGCCTTCGCTCGCGCAAAGGTGCACTGGGGGAAGATGGATGCTGAAAAGCTGGTGACCGAGGGACCGCCGGAGGGAAAGGAGCACCGCAAGCCTGAGTTATATTATGAAAGTGTCCTGAAAGGATCCTGCCTTGCGGCGGAGCAATGCACCAAGGACATTATATTTCCATGAATACAATCATGTTGTCCTTTGTAATGTTGAACGAGGTCATTTCTATTATTTATTGCATGTTATATGAAAGTTTATCCTCCTGCGCGGCCATTTTATATATTAATGCTGAGAGTTGGCCAGTCCTCGGCTTCTGCCCCCATGTAGGAAGTACGGGGGTGTTCGGGATAAATCTAATCACTCTTTATCCCAGTTTTGGGTCCTTCGAAGGAGGTGTTCAGCACAATGAACCAGGCAATCGGACTATAGGGCATTATCACTCTCACTTAGCCATAGGAGCTTTAGAAAAGGAAGGTAGGCGCAGCCCCTGGTGTTCGGAAGACCGCACAAGGGGCTTTATAAGCACCTGATCAGACGAAAAGCCAATCCATCGAACGCTGCATTGGTTATGGCATTATGCGGGATGAATCCTTAAAGACTTTACAACCTCTCAAACAGCTGACCAGCTCTCGCTGTATCATGACAGTCGGTTTTCGGCTTTCTCTACTGAGGTGCTCGTCCGGAAGAACCGGGACACAATCGCAATAATTCTCCCTGTGCCGCCTTAGCCGATATAGTGGAACGTAAGGCAGCAAAACATGGGAGCCGGGCAAACCCAACATTTGACCCAAGACATGATTCGGAGCTAATGCATATAATGCTATAAGTTCGGGGTGCCAAACTACCATGAAGGTGTTCGGACTTTATTGTTGTATTATGGGTAAAATGAAGCCCCTGGCATATTTAAGGCATATCGCGGTGTACGGATGCCATTTGACAAAAGAATTTCAATAAAAGATAACGACAGATAAGCGTCATATAAATCCACATTTTGTATTTGAATAATACGTCGATGCGTACAAGTACATGTAAAGTAATAAAAAGAGAAAGTGACTGCGGAACGTACTGAGACTAGGCGGGAAGAAGCTGTGTGCGGATCCGAAATGCAGTCGGATGGTCATCGAGGGGAATATCTAAGGGTTCCCTTACGTGTTCGAGCTGCTTCCATATCGTCGGTCCATGCCTGGGGAAAAATGAACCTATATAGAAAATGCAAGATGTGTTTGTGTGCCGTAGAGCGGTTGAGCCGCGGTATGTGGCCTGTCCTGGCCTTCGCCGGAGTGTTTAATTGAGCTCTGGACAAGCCGGGCTATCCTGCCGCGAAGTAGTTCGGAGTCCTTTGGCGGTGTCCGGGAGCTTGGCCGTCAACTCGAGGTTCGATTGAAAGGTGCCAGTCGTTGCCTCTGCTGTTAAAGCAGCGGTATACTCTTTGGTACCAAGGGGGAGTTCGGCCTTTCAATTAATCGTGATGACGCTGCGCGAACCGGGCATCTTGAGCTTACGATAGGCATAATGTGGCACCGCGTTGAATCAAGCGAACGCGGTTCGTCCAAGCAGTGCCTGATAATCACTGCGAAAGGGGACGATGTCGAAGATTAACTCTTCGGTACGGTAATTGTCCGGTGATACGAAGACTACCTCAAGGGCGATGGAGCCTGTATAGCTGGCCTCCACACCTGGTATAATACCTCTAAAGGTGGCTTTAGTGGGCTTGATCACCGGATGATCAATGCCCATCTTGCGCACTTTGTCCTGGTAAAGCAGGTTTAGACTGCTGCCTCCGTCCATAAGGACTCGTGTGAGGTGGAACCCATCAATTATTGGGTCAAGGACTAGTGCAGCTGAAATGCCCTGATTGGTGTTAACCGGACGATCCGTGCGGTTGAAGGTGATCGGACCTAGTTTATATTCTGGGACGACTGGTTCCGTTAAGTCGACGTCCCTAGGGGTGCGCATCCGGTCCGGGTTGTGAGTGTGGGTGGCATTTACCACGTTCACCGTTTGGATTTGCGGGGGAAATTTATTTTGCCCTCCTGTATTCGGTGATCTGGGCTCCTCGTCGCTATCATCGCTTTGAGACCCCTTCTCTTTGTTTTCGGCACCTGACCTGCCGGCTTGTTTGAAGACCTAGGATTCTCTGTTGGTATGATTGGCTGGTGTTCCTGGGGTGCCATGAATTTGGCATGGATGGTCGAGTATGCGGTCTAGACTGGACGGGCCCGAATTGTCATTTTTGAATGGCATTTTCTGCTGACCGGACTTAGAGCCACTAAATCCGGCATTAACTGTCGTATCTTCGGCGTTTCCACCATTTTTGCGATGCTTGTGTTTGTTGTGTCGGGGTTTGCCATTGCTATCTCTGGCCTCTGATGTGCCAGGATTGCTTGTTGTGTTGTTGCTACGGGCCAACCAGCTATCCTCGCCCGCGCAAAAGCAGGTCATGAGTGTCATGAGGGCTGCCATGGATTTTGGCTTCTCTTGGCCGACATGTCGGGCGAGCCACTCGTCACGGATGTTATGTTTAAAGTCCGCTAGGGCTTCAGCATCCGGATAGTCGATAATTTGGTTCTTTTTAGTTAGGAACCGAGTCCAGAATTTCCTGGCTGACTCTCTGGGCTGTTGTGTTATGTGACTTAAATCATCAGCATCCGGTGGGCGCACATAAGTGCCCTGGAAGTTGTCCAGGAATGCGTCTGCCAGGTTCTCCCAACTTCCGATGGATTTTGCCGGCAAGCTATTCAGCCAATTCCGAGCCGGCCCTTTGAGTTTTAGTGGGAGATACTTGATGGCATGTAGATCATCCCCGCAGGCCATGTGAATGTGGAGGAAGAAATCCTCTATCCATACCGCGGGGTATGTAGTACCATCATATGATTCAATGTTCATGGGTTTAAACCCTTCTGGGAATTCATGATCCATTACCTCATCAGTGAAGCATAGGGGGTGTGCGGCGCCTCTGTGTCGGGCTATATCACGACGCAGTTCGTACGAGTCTTGTCCGCTGTATTCGGCCCGGTCGGATTTTCTTTTAGTATATCCGGTGTGATGGTCGTTGTCACGTGTTGGGGCGCGCCCCTGTGATCCGTAGATCGATCTTGTATGTCCTACTTTGTTTTCCAATACGTCTCGCAGGTCCTGCGTGTAGCCCGGGGCCTTGGTGTTTTTGTTTGACTGGCGACGGGGTGTGGGCTGGACTTCGGGCAGATACGCCGTTTTGTCTCAGCCACGAGGTGGCCGGTCAGCCGCATCATACGCTGGTAGTGTAGGATTTAATGCTTCCTCCTCGAGTTGGGGTAGCAACCTGCGCTTTGGGTAACTTTTGGTTGGGCGCTCGAGTTCGTATTCCTCGGCTGCTAGGACCTCGGTCCATCTATCTGCTAGCAGATCTTGATCAGCTTGAAGTTGTTGTTGCTTTTTCTTCAGGCTTTTTGTTGTGGCTATAAGCCGGCGCTTGAAGCGCTCCTGCTCGACGGGATCCTCAAGTACGATGAATCTTTCATCGCCGAGGCTCACCTCGTCTTCGGAGAGGCGCATATAATTGTCATCCCCTGATTCTCTGTCTGTCGCCTGTTCCTTAGGGCTTGCTTGACCATCCTCCTGCTCGAAGCCTAGCTGGAGGGGATTGTCTTTGTCTTCGGCACTTTCCATAGCGTTATTGTCTCTTGTGCCGGTATCGCTGCTTTTGCTATGGCGGGGCTTAGAGCGCCATCGATGACGCCAGTGCTTAGATTGCTTCTCGAGGGGATTATCATCCGTTGCCTTATTGCCATTGCTTTCTTTGGGGGTGTCCACCATGTATATATCATATGATGAGGTGGCTGTCCAGCGCCCTGTGGGCGGTGGTTCCTATTCTTCTCCTGCATCATCGTCCATACTGTCGATGTCTTCGGAGCTGAAATCAAGCATGTCGGTTAGGTCGTCGATAGTGGCTATTAAGTGGGCGGTGGGTGGGGAATGAATTTCGTCGTCCGCTTCCCACTCAAGCCGAACATAGTTTGGCCAAGGGTCTCCTGACAAGGAGAGAGACCTCGATGAATTTAGCATGTCGCCCAAGGGCGAGTGCTGAAAGATATCCGCGGAGGTATACTCCATGATCGGTGCCTAGTCAGATTCGATAGGCACGGACGCAAGCGGTTCAGAGCCTGTGGCCGGGGACGAATCCAAGGGTCCTGTAACACAGGTCTCATAGGAGGTGAAGTCAGTATTTGGTTCTATAGTTGTTGAGTGTGCGGCCTCCATGGCGGGGTCCATCCACCCATCCTCGGACGGCACGATCTGCTCCGGATTGGGGACCGGATTAGCCACAGGTGTGATCTCCCGAACATTGTCCGACGGCAGAGCTAAGTCATGCTTGTCGTGACTGTGTGGCGCACCTGACATGGGTTTGAATCCGTGGAAGATCAAGTCTCCGCGGATGTTGGCAGTATAGTTCAAGCTTCCAAACCTGACCTGATGGCCAGGGGCGTAGCTCTCGATCTGCTCCAGATGTCCAAGCGAGTTGGCCCGCAGTACGAAGCCACCGAATACGAAGATCTGTCCGGGGAGAAAAACCTCACCCTGGATCACATTGTTGCCAATGATCGAAGGAGCCATCAAGCCTTTATCGTGACGGCACAGTGCAACTCCCAATGAAAGCACCAATGTCGGTGTCAAAACCGGCGAATCTCGGGTAGGGGGTCCCAAACTGTGCGTCTAAGGCTGATAGTAACAGGAGGCAGGGACACAATGTTTACCCAGGTTCGGGCCCTCACGATGGAGGTAATACCCTACTTCCTGCTTGATTGATCTTGATGATATGAGTATTACAAGAGTTGATCTACCACGAGATCATAGAGGCTAAACCCTAGAAGCTAGCCTATGATTATGATTGTTCTTCTCCTACGAACTAAACCCTCCAGTTTATATAGACACCAGAGGGGGCTAGGGTTACACAGAGTTGGTTACAAGGGAGGAGATCTACATATCCGAATTGCCAAGCTTGCCTTCCACGCAAAGGAGAGTCCCGCCCGGACACGGGACGAAGTCTTCAATCTTGTATCTTCATAGTCCAATAGTCTGGCCAAAGTATATAGTCCTGATGTCCGAGGACCCCCTAATCCAGGACTCCCTCAGTGGGCGTCAACCTGTGTATATAAAGGGACAACCCAACGGCGGTTTAGGGCAAGAGACAACAGATCGAAAGCTAGGTCAAGCGTATTTTCTCCCTAGTAATCGAGTCATAAGAAATACCACCTCAACTGGAGTAGGCCTTTACCTTCACCGCAAGGGGCCGAACCAGTATAAACTCCTATGTCCTTTGTCCCGTTTAACCCCTTTAAGCTAACCTAGTGTGATGGCTCCATGACTAAGTCCTCACACTAGGACATCTGCAGTGACCATTCCATGACAGTCCGCGACTGGCTGATTTGTTCGTCAGGTTCCGGACAACTTTCGACTGTAGTCATGTGTTCGAATCTTCCCAGCGTTTGTTCTGCGATGTCACGCTTGTGAGCTTTGATCGGTGGCACCCAGGATGGGACTCGGTGCCCTCTGACCTTGAGTTTTTAACAAAGCTTACCTTCCACGGCATGCCTCGATGTGCTTGGAACAGCGAGTCCATGAATGAGCTTATCAACGACCTTGGAGGTGAGCTCGTAAGTATGTTTGTTCCTCCAGACAGCTGGGCTCTGACGGTTATGGCATGGATGAAGAAGTCGTCCACCATACTGAGGGTGATTGGTATTGAGATGCCGGTGCAGGAACTGGGGTTGTACTATTCGTCGCCACCAAGGCCGCCGCGGACCACGTTAGGGATGTACCTGTATCGAGTGTTCGTGCATGTCAAAGAAGTGGTCAATCCATCAATCGAAGTCCTGCCGCCGCCGCTGGTGCCAGGGTCCGTCGGCGACGTCCATTACATGAGTCAACGTCAGACTTTTCCCGTGTTGCTCGGAACAATGGATGGCACAGGGCCTACTCCATCGCGCGGCAGAGGGTACTGCTTCTTTGGGAGAAGAGGCAGGGATAGCTGCATGGATGCGCTCTAATTTGAGGTAACAACTGAATCTTGTCAGATACTAGTTAAATCCAAGCTGTTGGTGTGAAGCACTGATGTGCCAATACATTTGATTGTGACCTGTTCTAGTTTTGTACCTAAACTTTTTTTAGAAAGGGCTGTACGTCAACTTAATGTGCTAGCAAAAGTTATTGTGTTGTCTGTCTGTTTTCTTTGCACAGCATTCAAGATATTTTCCCGTCATTGATAAAGATGATGAACCATTATGTATGAGTTCGTTGGTTTCAACATAGCCCTACCCGTAGCGATCCATTGCTTCCACCCTGATTGTGCTGCCTGCGTGAAATTTTGTATGCAAGTTCAGTGTGCTATGATGTTCTATATGATTGTGTCAACTACATAATTTTTTACTGAGCATCATCAATGCATATGGCTGAAAGATGTATTTACGAGCATCGACCGATGGGTCTCTCTCTCACACACACACGCACAAGTGGGACTCGTTGAATTATTTCTTCGCTCATGACAGCTTTTAATTAGGTTTCATTGTACTCTAACTTTTTTCTTAAGTTATTAATTGAGCTCGATGACTTCAAAAAGTTGTATAGAAGCCTGAGCCTTTCCAGCATCGCTGAATGTGGGATGAGTAGCCATGTAAAGTTGTATTGTACTACACATGCCTTTTTTGAACATCAGCAATACAACTGGACCGACAGTTGGACACAATATCCGGGTCAACTTGTTATTCTCTACCCCGCTGGGCTGCAAATCTTTCCTAGGATGGATGCATTAGGCTTAACAAAAAAATGAATTTTAAGAAATAATAAATGGGATGTAATTATAAAAACTAGGCAATAACTATTAAAAAATGATCCTCTCTCTTCCGATGATGGCTGATACGAGGCACCGATCCCACCGACGCCAATGCCACCGCGGATGTCGTTTTGTGCACGATCATCACATCAGGCACGACCTCGTTCACCTCCTCATCATCGCTATCTGCAAGCACCCAGAAGCGCCCTCCAAATCTTCGATCCGGCATCCCGACATCGGGTGTTGCCGTCAAGTCGATCAGATCAGCCGCTTCCTCATGTTTCTGCATCAAACAATCGACAATCACATCATATATATATATATCAATACGCAAATGAGAACCTATCGCAATTTGAACGTTGCTTGTGATATATTCGCCGGCAAGAACATCGTTGTCCATGTCTCGAAGCGCCGTCCAACGAGATGTCGGGGAGTGTTGAAGATGACCCTCGATCCAGCCGTCGGAGTCGCGTATGTCGGTGAAATGAACCCTCCACTACTCCGATGGTCTTCCCTCCGCTCGCGACTTCTGGATCCCGACGGCATTGGTAGATCCATCTCCGAGATCCGCATCCCCCGGCCCCGCTGGATCCCCCTCCATCTCCGGCGTCGGCGAGGATGACCGCCCTGATGACGCGGGCACTACTAGGAAAAGGGCTATAGATGAAATGGATACTAATGGCGCACCTGACATGTGGTGCGCCACTACTATATAGCAGTGGCGCACCATGTGCATGTTGGAAATATGCCCTAGAGGCAATAATAAATTAGTTATTATTATTATATTTCATTGTTCATGATAATCATTTATTATCCATGCTAGAATTGTATTGATAGGAAACTCAGATACATGTGTGGATACATAGACAACACCATGTCCCTAGTAAGCCTCTAGTTGACTAGCTCGTTGATCAATAGATGGTTACGGTTTCCTGACCATGGACATTGGATGTCGTTGATAACGGGATCACATCATTAGGAGAATGATGTGATGTACAAGACCCAATCCTAAGCCTAGCACAAGATCGTGTAGTTCGTTTGCTAAAGTTTTTCTAATGTCAAGTATCATTTCCTTAGACCATGAGATTGTGCAACTCCCGGATACCGTAGGAGTGCTTTGGGTGTGCCAAACGTCACAACGTAACTGGGTGGCTATAAAGGTTCACTACAGGTGTCTCCGAAAGTGTCTGTTGGGTTGGCACGAATCGAGACTGGGATTTGTCACTCCGTGTAACGGAGAGGTATCTCTGGGCCCACTCGGTAGGACATCATCATAATGTGCACAATGTGACCAAGGAGTTGATCACGGGATGATGTGTTATGGAACGAGTAAAGAGACTTGCCGGTAACGAGAATGAACAAGGTATTGGGATACGGACGATCGAATCTCGGGCAAGTATCGTACCGATAGACAAAGGGAATTGTATACGGGATTGATTGAATCCTTGACATCATGGTTCATCCGATGAGATCATCGTGGAACATGTAGGAGCCAACATGGGTCCAGATCCCGCTGTTGGTTATTGACCGGAGAGTTGTCTCGGCCATGTCTGCATGACTCCCGAACTCGTAGGGTCTACACACTTAAGGTTCGATGACGCTAGGGTTATAGGGAAAGTATGTATGCGGTTACTGAATGTTGTTTGGAGTCCCGGATGAGATCCCGGACGTCACGAGCAGTTCCGGAATGGTCCGGAGGTAAAGATTGATATATAGGAAGTATGGTTTTGGCCACCGGAAGTGTTCCGGGCATCACCGGTAGTGTACCGGGACCACCGGAGGGGTCCGGGGGTCCACCAGGTGGGGCCACCAGCCCCGGAGGCCTACATGGGCCAATAGTGGGAATGGACCAGCCCCTAGGTGGGCTGGGACACCTCCCACCAAGGCCCAAGGCACAAGGGAGAGTGGGAGGGGGCAAACCCTAGGTCCAGATGGGCCTTAAGGCCCACCCTAGGTGCGCCCCCCTCTCTCCCCCCTTGGCCGCAACCCTAGATGGGTTTTGGGGCTGCCGCCACCCCTAGGGAGGGAACCCTAGATGGGGGCACAGCCCCTCCCCTTCCCCTATATATACTTGAGGTATTGGGGGCTGCAACACACGCGAGATCATCTCCCTCTTGGCGCAGCCCTACCTCTCTCCCTCCTCGTCTCTCGTAGTGCTTGGCGAAGCCCTACTGGAGTTCCGCGCTCCTCCACCACCACCACGCCATCATGCTGCTGCTGGACGGAGTCTTCCCCAACCTCTCCTTCTCCCCTTGCTGGATCAAGGCGTAGGAGACGTCACCGGGCTGCACGTGTGTTGAACGCGGAGGCACCGTTGTTCGGCGCTTAGATCGGAATCAACCGCGATCTGAATCGCTACGAGTACGACTCCTTCATCCGCTTTCTTGCAACGCTTCCGCTTAGCGATCTACAGGGGTATGTAGATGCACTCCCCTTCCCCTCGTTGCTAGATTACTCCATAGATTGATCTTGGTGATGCGTAGAAAATTTTAAATTTCTGCTACGATCCCCAACACTGGCATCATGAGCTAGGTCTATGCGTAGTTTCTATGCACGCGTAGAACACAAAGCAGTTATGGGCGTGGATGTTGTAAATTTGCTCGTCGTTACTAGTCTTATCTTGATTCGGCGGCATCGTGGGATGAAGCGGCCCGGACCGACCTTACACGTACGCTTACGTGAGACTGGTTCCACCGATCGACATGCACTAGTTGCATAAAGTGGCTGGCGGGTGTCTGTATCTCCCACTTTAGTCGGATCGAATTCGATGAAAAGGGTCCTTATGAAGGGTAAATAGAAATTGGCATATCACGTTGTGGTTTTGGCGTAGGTAAGAAACGTTCTTGCTAGAAACCTATAGCAGCCACGTAAAAACTTGCAACAACAATTAGAGGACGTCTAACTTGTTTTTGCAGCATATGCCTTGTGATGTGATATGGCCAAAAGGATGTGATGAATGATATATGTGATGTATGAGATTGATCATCTTCTTGTAATAGGAATCACGACTTGCATGTCGATGAGTATGACAACCGGCAGGAGCCATAGGAGTTGTCTTAATTTATTTATGACCTGCGTGTCAACATAAACGTCATGTAATTACTTTACTTTATTGCTAAAGCGTTAGCCATAGTAGTAGAAGTAATAGATGACGAGACAACTTCAAGAAGACATGATGATGGAGATCATGGTGTCATGCCGGTGACAACGATGATCATGGAGCCCCGAAGATGGATATCAAAAGGAGCAAAATGATATTGGCCATATCATGTCACTATTTGATTGCATGTGATGTTTATCATGTTTTACATCTTATTTGCTTAGAACGACGGTAGCTTAAATAAGATGATCCCTCACTAAAATTTCAAGAAAAGTGTTCCCCCTAACTGTGCACCATTGCGAAGGTTCGTTGTTTCGAAGCACCACGTGATGATCGGGTGTGATAGATTCTAACGTTCGAATACAACGGGTGTTGACGAGCCTAGCATGTACAGACATGGCCTCTGGACACATGCGAAACACTTAGGTTGACTTGACGAGCCTAGCATGTACAGACATGGCCTCGGAACACGGAAGACCGAAAGGTCGAGCATGAGTCGTATAGAAGATACGATCAACATGAGATGTTCACCGTTGATGACTAGTCCGTCTCACGTGATGATCGGACACGGCCTAGTCGATTCAGATCATGTTTCACTTAGATGTCTAGAGGGATGTCTATCTGAGTGGGAGTTCATTAAATAATTTGATTAGATGAACTCAATTATCATGAACATAGTCTAAATTGTCTTTGCAAATATGTTGTAGATAAATAGCTCACGTTGTAGCTCCCTGTTTCAATACGTTCCTAGAGAAAGATTAAGTTGAAAGATATTGTAAGCAATGATGCGGACTAGGTCCGTAGTCCGAGGAGTGTCCTCACTGCTACACAGAAGGCTTACGTCTTTGATGCACCGCTCGATGTGCAAACCCCTACAACGTCGTATGTGGATGTTGTGAACACCTGACAGACACATCCTGATGACTACTTGATAGTTTAGTGCACCATATTTTACGGATTAGAATCGGGATTCCAATGACGTTTTGAACGCCATAGAACATATGAGATGTTCCAAGAGCTGAAATTGGGATTTCAAGCTCATGCCCGTGTTGAGAGGTGTGAGACCTCTGACAATTTATTTTGCCAACAAGATGGAGGAGAATAGCTCAGCTAGTGAGCATGTGCTCAGAATGTCTGGGTGCTACAATCACTTGAATCAAGTGGGAGTTAAACTTCCAGATAAGATAGTGATTGATAGAGTTCTCTAGCCACTATCACTAAGCTACTAGATCTTCGTGATGAACTATGACATGCAAGGGATGGAGTTGATCCCGGAGCTGTTCGCGGTGCTTAAGACCGCAAAAGGTAGAAATCAAGGAGCATCAAGTGTTGATGGTTTAACAAGACCACTGGTTTCAAGAAGGGCAAGGGCTAGAAGGGAAACTTCATGGATGGCAAACCAGTTGCCGCTCCAGTGAAGGAACCCAAGGTTGAACCCAAACCCGAGACTAAGTGCTTCTATTGTAAGGGGAACGGTCACTGGTAGAGGAATTACCCCAAATGCATGGTAGATAAGAAGGCTGGCAACTTCAACAAAGTATATACGTGTTATTAATGTGTACCTCACTAGTACTCCTGGTAGCACCTGGGTATTGGATACCGGTTCAGTTGCTATTATTGGTGACTTGAAGCAAAAGCTATGGACTAAACGGAGACTGGCTAAGGGCGAGGTGAAGATGTGTGCTGGAAGTGTTTCCATAGTTGATGAGATCACCATCGCACGCTCCATCTGCCTTCGGGATTAGTATTGAACCTAGATAAATGTTATTAGGTGTCTATGTTGAGCATGAATATGATTAGATCATGTTCATTGCAATACGGTTATTCATTTAAGTTAGAGAATAATGGTTATTCTGTTCACATGAATAATACCTTTCATGGTCATGCACCCTATGTGAATGGTTCATTGAATCTCGGTCATGGTAATACGCATGTTCACGCCAAAAGATGTAGAGTTAATAATGACAGTACCACTTTCTTGTGGCACTGCCGCTTAGGTCATATTGGCGTAAGATGCATAAAGAAACTCCATGTCGATGGATGTTTGGAGTCACTTGGTTTTGAATCGCTTGACACATGCGAGCCATTCCTCATGGGCAGGATGACTAGGACCCCGCTTTCAGGTACAATGAAACGGGCAAGTGACTTGTTGGAAATCATACAGGCTGATGCGTGTGATCCAATGAGAATTGAAGCGTGCGGTGGATATCGCTATTTTCTCATCTTCACTGACGATTTGAGTAGATATAGGTATATTTACTTAATGAAGCACAAGTCTGAAACATTTGAAAAGTTCAAGCGGTTTCAGAGTGAAGTTAAGAACCATCATAACAAGAAGATCAAATTCCAACGATCTGATCGATGAGAATTTCTGAGTTATGAGTTTGGAAATCACTTAAGACATTGTGGAATTGTTTCACAGTTGAAGCCACCAGGAAAACCACAGGGTAATGGTGTGTCCGGACGTCGTAATCGAACCCTATGAGATATGGTGCGATCTATGATGTCTCTTGCTGATCTATCATTTTCATTTTGAGGTTATGCATTAAAGACAGCTGCATTCACTTTAGATAGGACACCATCTAAGTCCGTTGAGACGACGTCATATGAACATTGGTTTGGCAAGAAACCAAAGTTGTCGTTTCTTAATGTTTGGGGATGCGATGCTTAGGGCTTCAGCCGGAGAAGCTCGAACCCAAAGCGGACAAACACATCTTCATAGGATACCCAAGGGTGACAGTTGGGTATACCTTCTATCTCAGATCCAAGGGCAAATTGTTTGTCACTAAGAACGGGTCCTTTCTCGAGAAGGAGTTTCTCTCGAAAGAACTGAGTGGGAGGAAGATAGAACTTGATGAGGTTGTCGAACCTTTACTTCAACCATAGAGTGATGCAACACAGAAAGATGTTTTCTATGGCGCCTACGTCTGTTGAATAGGAAGTTAATGATAGTGATCATGAAGCTTCGGATCAAGTTGCTATCGAACCTCGTAGGTCGACAAGGATATGTACTACTCCTAAGTGGTACAGTAATCCTGTCTTAGATATCATGTTGTTAGACAACAATGAACCTACGAGCTATGGAGAAGCGATGTGGGCCCGTATTCCGACAAATGGTTAGAAGCCATGAAATCCGAGATAGGATCCATATATCAGAACAAAGTATGGACTTTGGTGGACTTGCCCGATGATCGGCAAGCCATTGAGATAAATGGATCTTTAAGAAGAAGACGGACGTGGGCGGTAATGTTGCCGTCTATGAAGCTCGACTTGTGGGAAATAGTCTTTTCACAAGTTCAAGGAGTTGACTACGATGAGAATTTCTCACCCATAGCGATGCTTAAGTCCGTCGGAATCATGTTAGCATTAGCTGTATTTTTTGATTATGAAATCTTACAGATGGATGTCAAAACAAGTTTTCTTACCAGTTTTCGTAAGAAAAGTTGTATGTGATACAATAAAAGGTTTTGTCGATCCTAAGGATGCTAAAAGTTATGCTGGCTCCAGCAATCCTTCTATGGACTAGAGCAAGCATCTCGGAATCGGAATATATGTTTTGATGGAGTGATCAAAGCTTTTAGGTTTATACAATGTTTGCCAGAAACTTGTTTTTACAAGAAAGTGAGTGGGAGCACTACAACATTTCTGATAAGTATATGTGGATGACATATTGTTGATCCGAAATAATGTAGAATTTCTGGAAAGCATAAACGGTTGTTTGAAGAGTGATTTTCAAAGGAAGACCTAGATAAAGCTGCTTACATATTGGGCATCAAGATCTATAGAGATAGATCAAGACGCCTGATGATACTTTCAAAGAACGCACACCTTGACATGTTTTTGAAGGAGTTCAAAATAGATCAGTCAAAGAAGGGGTTCTTACCTGAGTTGTAAGGTGTGAAGTTGAGTAAGACTCAAAGCTTGACCACGGCAGAAGAAAGAAGAAGGACGAAGGTCGTCCCCTATGCTCTTGTCATAGGCTCTATACGGTATGCCATGCTGAAGTACCGCACCTAATGTGTGCCTTGCCACATGTCTAGCAAGAGGGTACAAAGGTGATCTAGGAGTGGATCACCAGATAGCAGTCAAAATTATCCTTAGAGGAATAAGGAAATGTTTCTCGGTTATGGAGGTGATAAAGAGTTCGACATAAAGAGTTGCGTCGATGCAAGCTTAACACCTATCCGGATAGCTCTGAGTAGAGATACCGGATACGTATAATGGAGCAATAATTTGGAATAGCTCCAAGTGGAACATGGTAGCAGCATCTACGATATAAAGTTTTGCGAGATACATAGCGATCTGAATATGGCAAGACCCGTTGACTACAACCTCTCTCACAAGCATAACATGATCAAACCCAGAACTCATTGAGTGTTAATCACATAGTGATGTGAACTAGATTTTTCAGTCTAGTAAACTCTTTGGATGTTGGTCACATGGCGATGTGACCTGTGAGTGTTAATCACATGGCGATGTGAACTAGATTATTGACTCTAGTGCAAGTGGGAGACAGTTGGAAATATGCCCTAGAGGCAATAATAAATTAGTTATTATTATTATATTTCATTGTTCATGATAATCGTTTATTATCCATGCTAGAATTTTATTGATAGGAAACTCAGATACATGTGTGGATACATAGACAACACCATGTCCCTAGTAAGCCTCTAGTTGACTAGCTCGTTGATCAATAGATGGGTACGGTTTCCTGACCATGGACATTGGATGTCATTGATAATGGGATCACATCATTAGGAGAATGATGTGATGGACAAGACCCAATCCTAAGCCTAGCACAAGATCGTGTAGTTCGTTTGCTAAAGCTTTTCTAATGTCAAGTATCATTTCCTTAGACCATGAGATTGTGCAACTCCCGGATACCGTAGGAGTGCTTTGGGTGTGCCAAACGTCACAACATAACTGGGTGGCTATAAAGGTTCACTACAGGTGTCTCCGAAAGTGTCTGTTGGGTTGGCACGAATCGAGACTAGGATTTGTCACTCCGTGTAACGGAGAGGTATCTCTGGGCCCACTCGGTAGGTCATCATCATAATGTGCACAATGTGACCAAGGAGTTGATCACGGGATGATGTGTTACGGAACGAGTAAAGAGACTTGCCGGTAACGAGATTGAAAAAGGTATTGGGATACGGACGATCGAATCTCGGGCAAGTATCGTACCGATAGACAAAGGGAATTGTATACGGGATTGATTGAATCCTTGACATCGTGGTTCATCCGAAGAGATCATCGTGGAACATGTAGGAGCCAACATGGGTATCCAGATCCCGCTGTTGGTTATTGACCGGAGAGTTGTCTCGGCCATGTCTGCATGACTCCTGAACCCGTAGGGTCTACACACTTAAGGTTCGATGATGTTAGGGTTATAGGGAAAGTATGTACGCGGTTACCGAATGTTGTTCGGAGTCCCGGATGAGATCTCGGATGTCACGAGGAGTTCCGGAATGGTCCGGAGGTAAAGATTGATATATAGGAAGTATGGTTTTGGCCACCGGAAGTGTTCCGGGCATCACCGGTAGTGTACCGGGACCACCGGAGGGGTCCGGGGGTCCACCAGGTGGGGCCACCAGCCCCGGAGGCCTACATGGGCCAATAGTGGGAAGGGACCAGCCCCTAGGTGGGCTGGGGCGCCTCCCACCAAGGCCCAAGGCGCAAGGGAGAGTGGGAGGGGGCAAACCCTAGGTCCAGATGGGCCTTAAGGCCCACCCTAGGTGCGCCCCCCTCTCTCCCCCCTTGGCCGCAACCCTAGATGGGTTTTGGGGCTGCCGCCACCCCTAGGGAGGGAACCCTAGATGGGGGCGCAGCCCCTCCCCTTCCCCTATATATACTTGAGGTATTGGGGGATGCAACACACGCGAGATCATCTCCCTCTTGGCGCAGCCCTACCTCTGTCCCTCCTCGTCTCTCGTAGTGCTTGGCGAAGCCCTGCTAGAGTTCCGCGCTCCTCCACCACCACCATGCCGTCGTGCTGCTGCTGTACAGAGTCTTCCCCAACCTCTCCTTCTCCCCTTGCTGGATCAAGGCGTAGGAGACGTCACCGGGCTGCACGTGTGTTGAACGCGGAGGCGCCGTTGTTCGGCGCTTAGATCGGAATCAACCGCGATCTGAATCGCTACGAGTACGACTCCTTCATGCGCGTTCTTGCAATGCTTCCGCTTAGCGATCTACAAGGGTATGTAGATGCACTCCCCTTCCCCTCGTTGCTAGATTACTCCATAGATTGATCTTGGTGATGTGTAGAAAATTTTAAATTTCTGCTACGATCCCCAATAGTGCAGATGCGCCATTAGTGTGGAAGACACTAATGGCGCACCAGACACATGGTGCGCCACTAGTAACAATTTTTTTTTCATTTTTCCAAACATACTAATGGTGCATCCAGGCACAGTGCGCCATTACTAGTTCTAACTAGTAATGGCGCACCAGCAACACAGTGCGCCACTACTGTATTTTTTTTTATTCTTTTTTTGCAAAACTACTAATGGCGCACCGTGGCATAGTGCGCCATTACTAGTTTAAACTAGTAATGGCGCACTATTCCACGGTGCGCCATTAGTATATATATATATTGCAAAACTACTAATGGCGCACCTGACCCTGGTGCGCCATTAGTAACGACGGTTACTAATAGCGCATGAGTGGATGGTGCGCCATTAGTAACCTGGGACCAGCTAGATATTTTGGACAGCCACACCTACACACTCACTTTTCCCACTTCATTCCCTCCACCTCCTTCTCCAAGCTTGTGTCGGCTGCCTCCTCCTCCTCACCTCATTTGCATCATAGATTCATCAAAATTAAGTGGTTAAATTACCTTTTTTTATAGGTAAGTACGGGAAAAGCTATCTTTATGTTGTAGATCTATTTTTTTCTCCCTAGCTCGCTCCAACAATGTGCACATGCACTTTTTGTGGCCTAGCTAGATCTATGTATGTTTGTGGTGTTGCATATATGTTTGTGGTTGCAGGTACCGGTATTTGAAATGCGATAGTTGCCAATATTTTGCCGGAATGTTGATTCATTTCCGTTTCGGCGAGAATTTTGGCACTATGCATTCTTTTTGGTCCTATTTTTAGGGAAAGTCATGCCAGATTTTTTATTGGTCCTAAAATATTGTTTTGCTCTACCCCGCAGGCGACCATGGTCCGCGCGATGACCGAAGGCATCGTGAATAGGTTTTTGAGCTCCACGAAGGCCGAGATGCTTCAAAAGAACAAGATGGAGATAACATGTCCGTGTCGAAGATGCAAGCTAAAGAGCCTTATTGCGGACCCGGATTCCGGGCAGGTGCGGGACCACCTGCTCTTGCGTGGTTTCATGGATGGCTATTGGTGGCAAGGTGATGAAGATGACTATGAAGTCGTCCATGGGGGCCGGGCAAGAAATGAGGAAGGGCAGCGAGACAACCACCGCAGCTCGGGCGGGCGAGAAGACGAAGAATCTCCAGGACATGATCACGACGGTGATGTTGTACACAGTCATCATGTAGAAGATGCCGGACATGATGATGAGGAAGATGCCGGAGCAGACAAAGGGCATAATCATGAAGATGAAGATGCCGACGGAGCAGACAACGATGGACCATCGATGGGCTGGGTGCAGGACCCTCATATTCAAGAGCTGCTTCAAGCAGACGGATAACGCAAGAGCTGCCGCCCAAGAGAAAGCCAAGCTGGATCAACTGGAGATAGAGGCGGTTACTCCATTGTATGAAGGATGCAGGCCCGAGGATACCTGCCTGAAAGTAACGCTCATGGCTCTGGAGATGAAGGTAAAACACAAAATGACCGACGCATGCTTCGACGAGAACATGTCATTCTGGCACGAACGTCTTCCCAAGGGGAACAAGTGCCCGACCAGTTTCGAGGAGGCGAAGAAAATCGTGTGTCCTATGGATTTACCGCATGTGAAATACCATGTGTGCATGGACAATTGCATCATTTATCGGGACAAGCACGCAGGGTCTACCATATGTCCGGTGTGCGGCGTCACTCGATACAAGAAGAGGAAGAAAGCTCCTCGAAAATCGGTGTGGTACTTTCTGATCACTCCTCGTCTGCATCGGTATTTCGTGGACCCTAAGGTAGCAAAGCTCCTGTGTTGGCACGCGGATAGGGAGGAGAAGAAGCGAGAAGATGACGCAAACGATCCGGAGATAAATAAAAAAGACAAAATGCTGAGTCACCCTAAGGACGGGAGCCAGTGGCAAGCATTGAACTTCGAACGCCCAGAATTTGGGAAGGATCCAAGGAACATCGTGCTAGGCGCGAGTACCGATGGAGTCAATCCGTTTGGCAGCCAGAGAAGCACACATAGCACCTGGCCTGTGTTTGTGTGGATGTACAACCTTCCCCCTGGTTGTGCATGAAGAGGAAGTACATTCACATGAGTATGCTAATTGAAGGGCTAAAACAACCAGGGAACGACATCAATCTATATCTGGGGCTGCTGAAAGAGGAGCTAGACACGCTGTGGAAAACGCCAGCCAATACGTGGGACGCCGCAGAGAAAGAATATTTCCCTATGAGAGCCGCACTGCTCACGACGGTGCACGACTATCTCGGTTACGGATATCTCGCGGGGCAGGTGGTCCACAGATTTTCTGTTTGCGTCAGGTGCATGGATGACACAATGTATCGCCAGCTAGATAGAGATCCCGGGTCTTCAAAAACCGTGTTCATGGGACATCAAAGGTGGCTTCGCGACGATGACCCGTGGAGGAAACGCAAGGATCTGTTCGATGGTGAAACCGAACCCCGAAGACGCCCGCGTACGAGGAGCGGCGAGGAAATAGACGAGCTGTTGAAAAATTGGAAAGATTGCCCACTGTCGGGAAAGAAGCAAAAGGCGCCAGAGCCGGGAAAGAAGCGAAAGGCGCCAGAGCCGCTGCTGAAGGTATGGAAAACGAGATCTGTTTTCTGGGACTTGCCGTACTGGAAGATCCACCATGTGCCTCACAACCTTGATGTCATGCATATCACGAAGAACGTGTGCGAGAGTCTGCTAGGTACCCTGCTCAACATGCCAGAGAAGACCAAAGATGGGCCGAAAGCAAGGGCAGACTTGAAATCAATAGGCATCAGGGAGGAGCTTCACGCTAATGGTGATGATGATGATGATGAGGCGAAGCAGGACACAGAAAGTCGTCGCAAAGGCAAAAAGGCCAAGAAGACCGGAAATGACTACCCTCCCGCGTGCTTCACTCTAAGTCAGGAGGAGATCGATCAGTTTTTCACCTGCCTCGTAGGAGTAAAACTTCCTTACGGTTACGCGGGGAAGATAAGCAGATACCTAGACCCAGCGAAGCAGAAGTTCAGCGGGATGAAGTCTCACGACTGTCACGTGCTGATGACGCAGATACTTCCAGTTGCAATTCATGGGATCATGGACGCGCACGTCCGTGAAACGCTATTTGGCCTATGCAACTTTTTCGACGTCATCTCTCGGAAGTCGGTTGGCGTGAGGCAACTCAGAAGGCTATAGGAAGAGATCGTGGTGATACTATGCGAGCTTGATATGTACTTCCCGCCCGCATTCTTCAATGTTATGGTGCATCTGCTGGTCCATATCGTGGAGGATATCATCCAACTCGGGCCGACGTTCCTGCACAGCATGATGCCGTTCGAAAGGATGAATGGTGTCATCAAAGGATACGTTCGCAACATGTCACGTCCAGAGGGAAGCATAGCCAGGGCCTTTCTGACCGAAGAGTGCATCTCCTACTGCACGAATTATCTAGGCATTGAGAACCTCGTTGGTCTGCCCGTCAACAGGCACCTCGGCAGGCTAGCTGGATGGGGTCACCGTGAGGGTTGCCGCGAAATGCATGTCGACTTCGAGGGTCGACTCGCCGACTTTGAAAGAGCAAACCTAGTCGTGTTACAACACATAGACGTGGTCGATCCTTGGGTGGTAGAGAACAAAACCTTTATTGAGAAGACGTACAATGACCGAGACCAACAGAGGACAGACGGAGATATAATCAAAGAGCACAACTCATGTTTCACGCGTTGGTTCAAGCAGAAGCTTCTGTCGTACCCTTTACATGAGGATTCTTCCGTGGAAGAACAACTCATATTCGCCTTGTCACAGGGCGCCGAGCACAACCTGATGACCTATGAGGCGTACGATATCAACGGCTACACATTCTACACCGAAGACAAGGACATGAAGAGCGATGGTTATCAGAACTCCGGGGTAACGATGGAATCCTACACCGGTAACGACAAGGACAGATACTACGGAAGGATCGAGGAGATCTGGGAGCTGAGCTACGCTGGAGAGAAGGTCCTGATGTTCCGTGTCAGATGGGCCAAGAGCGTCCTAAAAGAAGACCAGTATTTCACCATCATGGTTATACCCGAAGACAAATCCAAGACAGCGGGCGCAAACGTCACCGTGAAAAATGAGCCATGGGTACTGGCTTCCCAAGTGGACCAATGCTTCTTCATTACCGACCCGTTAAAGCCGAGTCGTGTTTTCGTGAGGAGAGGCAAAAGGAAGATCATCGAAATGGATGGAGTAGCCAATGAGCAAGACTTCGACAAGTACGGCGACCCGAAGATCGAACATGACGACGACGATGAAGTAGCAGCATACACCACAAGAATAAGCAGGACCACCCTACCTAAAGGACATTCGTTCTATAGAAGAACTCCATTTGCGAAAAAGAAGGACAAGAAGATTGTGAACAGATAGCTAGCTAAGATCGATTGTATTTAAATCGTAGCCTTCATTTCTCGATTGTATTTCATGGGCACTTTTTGATATCATGAATATTTTTAAATTTCATGGACACTCGATCTCGATCCCCCTCCATCTCGATCGCTATCCCACCTCGCTAGATCCGGTCCCCCTCGCCGCCGAGCACCCCTCGCACCCTCTCTCCCGCTCCACCGGCCGCCGCCGTCGACCCCCCGCACCCTCCCCCGCTCCACCGCCGCCGACGACCCCCCGCACCCTCTCCCCCGCTCCACCGGCCGCCGCCGACCCCCCGCTCCACCGCCGCTGACGACCCACCGCACCCCTCCCCCGCTCCACTGCCGCCGATGACCCCCCGCACCCTCCCCGACCCGCTCCACTGTCACAAATGAATGCAACTAAAATTGCAAAAAAACAAATTGGATTATATTTCCAAATAACAAATTTGATGATATTTTCAAATAATAAATTTGATGATATTTTTTAAATAATTATTATTGTTTTTATTAAAAATTATTACTGTTTCATATTCATATTCATTTTCTAAAATATTATTAGATGCAACAAAAAATAAAAAAATTACTTATGGCGCACCTCTGGCTGGTGCGCCATTGCTATATATAAAAAAAGATTACTAATGGCGCACCTCTGGCTGGTGCGCCATTGCTATATAAAAAAAGATTACTAATGGCGCACCGACCGCGGGTGCGCCATTGCTATCTAAAAAACATACTAATGGCGCACCGCCGCGGGGTGCGCCATTAGTAAGCTTCCCCCCACACTAAATCCCCAATCTCTCACATTTCTCTCTAATCTCTCCCCTGCCTCATCTCACCCACGCCCGACCACCACCGCCCCCTTGCTCGCCGTCCCGGGCATGCTCGCTGCCCCCCCCCGTGCTCGCCATCCTTGAGCCGAGCGCCACCTCCCTCGTCGTCCCCCCTCCGCCCGCGGCCAGGTTCGCCACCTCGCATCCGGCCTCCCTCGCGCTCTGCGGCTTCCTCATCTTCCTCAACGTCTTCGCCTTCCTCCTCGTCGTCGGTGCCGAGCAGCGACGCAGCACCGTATGCCCCCCGACCCTCCCACCCCTCCTCCTCCCCTTGCCCCCCGCCTGCGCCGGGGCTGACGGCCCCTTCTCTGTCTCGCAAGGCAAGGTGGTGCCGGACGAGTACGACGAGCGCTCCTACTGCCTCTACGACACCGACGCCTCCACCGTCTACGGCGTCTGCGCCTTCTTCGTGCTCCTCCTCGCGTAGTTGCTGGTCTCCGGCGTCACCCGTTGCCTCTGCTTCGCCGTCTTCGGCGTCTCCTGGTGCGCCTCGCTCAAACCCTAGATCAATCTCGTTCAATCTCAAGAGCACATTTGATCTGTCCAGTCTGATTCAGTACTAGGTTTTGTTCCTACGCTTCTCTGCATCATCAGTTCATTAGTAAATTCAGTACTAGGTTTTAATTGTCACCTGGAAACAAAATTCATTAGTAATGTATGGATGTTTTGTTAGTACTAGGTGATTGAATTTCTCTAGAGATGATTCATGACATCTTCAATGACAATGGCCATGTATCATTAGAATATGAAAGCTGAGAGTTGCCACAGGAACCATAACAAATATGCTAAAAAAGCTCCCCAAAATGTTCTTTTCTCTGAATAACTTGATACTGATTATCGCTACCAACTATAATCTCTGGTGGTATTTGATACAGTTGGTCCATCTTACAACACTGGGACAGCATATTTTTTTGAAGCAGACAACTCCATTTTTTCTTTTTAATTGGATCTTATTTGGTGGATACCTTGGGCTACAAAAAAGAAAAAAGAGATGTGCTCTGACCGTTGGTGCAGTGTCATGAATCATCTCTAGAGAAATTCATGGCTAAAAACAGGGCATAATCATGGGCTAGTATCATTAGCTAGCTGGTTGGGTGGCTAGTTTAATTTGGGAGGCCCATTGATTGTGTGTGTCAATGGAGCCAGCCAGCCAGCCATCTCTGCATCATCATCAGCACTTTTTTCCTGCCCTGCTTCCACCTTTCAGTAGTAGGTTTTGGAGGCACATGTTATAATGGTGGTCAGATTGCAATTGATAGCTGCAGCTCCTACCTGTATGTATATGTATCTTGCCTTCTTAACAGAATGGTGTCATCATTAGAACAAAGTTGCTGCAAATGCATACCTTTTTTTACAAGTGCATTTGCACTTTTTGATCCATTCAGAGTTATCATAAATATATTTCCAAGGTTTTTTTCCATTTCACCTGTAGAGTATTTGCTTCTGGACTCAGTGCACATGCTCCATGAAAGTAAATTTCCATGGTCCAAATGTAGCAGAAGTTTCAAGTAGTGTTTTGTTTCTGTGTTTGAATAGGCAGCAAACTTTCTATTCTTTCTGTGTTTGTATAGACTTGCTAAACTATTGATGATTTTTTGTTGGGTGACCTATTAGATCTGGAATGGAAGCTCGCATAAGCTGAGCTGATTTTTGTCCATATGAAAGCAGAGGACCATATGGTCTGTGGCCTTTTCATCCATATGAAAGTAGAGGCACATTGTGGTGCTAGTTTGCTGGGTTTTGTCTCCGACCTTTGTGTCGTGATGATTTTGCAGGTATCCCGAGAGGCCCTTGAGTCTGTCGGAATGTCGATTAACTTCTGTTCTGGCAAATTCGGGTACTCCATATGTCCTATTTTCAACAAAGGTCATGCTGAAATTTTCCGTGAATTTTAGCATGACTTTGCTAAAAATCGGACATATGGGGTACTTGCTACTAATGCATGGGTCGGGGTATCTTAGTACTTAATTAAGTAGGATCAACTGCCCCTTTATTCTTGTTGCATTAAACCATAGGTGGCAATAGAGCCAAGTGATTAGGCCCAACTTAGAGTCGACAATCCCTAAATGATGAAACCTTGGCTTTTAGGGTGCCTAGGTGTCGATGAGAACCTAAATGATGTACCCTTAGGCTTTTAGGGTGCCTCGGCGTCGACAAACCCTAAATGATAAAAGCTTAGCTTTTAGGATGCCTCGGTGTCGACAAACCCTAAATGATGAGACCATGATCTTGTTCCTTGACAATAACCAACTTTTTGACCAAACTTTTTTCCTATTTAGAGCGAAACATGGCCCACAATGATGAGGCCGGCGGTTCGGGCGGCAAGCAATTCTGGGAGCTGTCCCAGGAGTTGGAGGAAGAACCTCACCGCTATGAGGACGCCGTGGAAGACACCCATCCTGACTACACAACCCCTAGTGGCATTGGGGATGACACCACTGATGGTGCCGCCGAGGATGCCACCACTGATGATGGCGGCGCACGCACAGATGGCAGCCAACCGAAGAGGGAACGGAAGGACCGGCGCCCGAGCGTGCTCGGCACCGTCAAGGAGGAATTTACTGAAGTGAACTCCGACGGGCATCCGACGGCGCCCAAAGAAGTAGTCAAAGGGGTACTCGGTTCAGCTCGGGTGCATTCTCCAGAGCACCATCTCGATCAACACCGAGAACCTAAGGCATAAAGTGAATAGTGCCCCGCTGAGTTTGCAAACACACGCCTCTCAGGGAATAAAGTGAATAGTGCCACCCTCACGAGGATGAGCACGGCCCTGTCTACTTGGAGAAGCATGGTGAAGGCAATGATTGAAAAAGGTGCTAGTTATGAGAAGATCAAGGCGAAATATCCTTTAATGAGCGAAGATGACTACAAGGAGTTCAAGATCAAGTGCGAGAGCAACGCAACCTCCGAATCAAGTCAGTGGGGGAAAGAAATGCGGCAGTTGAACTTAGGGGTCCACCAACTCGGTCCCGGCGGTTACAGAGTGGCGGAGCCTATATGGGACAAGGAGGACGCGGAGCGTGCCGAGTAAGGCCTACCGCCCCGCTTCGAGAAATACCGTGACAAGAAGACCAGGAACTTTCTCAGGGCCCGGTACAAGGAGGACCCGGTAACAAAGGAGCTTACCACGGATCCGAAGACCAGGGCGCTTGAGCTTGTTCTGGTAAGGAATACATCCTCGTGTAATTAGCTTCATATGGTTGCATTCTAATTAATCCCCAATATTTCTAAATGGTTTACGTTCCTTCCGCGGGACAATGAAAGCAGTAGCGCGGGGTCGTCTCAGAGCTCCCCTTTCGACACCCCTTTAAATAGGGCGTTGAACATAATGAAAAACAAGGATAAGCTCAGTAAGCCGACGTCAGCTGGTCGTGTGGTCGGCAAAGGGTTGTCCACAAAATGGTCGTCATACTATACCGCTGGTGGGCGAAAGGAGAAAAAGACTAGCTCGGAAAGCCAGTCGCGCGAGGTTGAAGCACTCAAGGCACAAGTGGCGCGGATTCTGGAGATTGTCCAAGAGCAAGTGCAACAACAACTGGGAACGACGCTCAACACCATGGTGCCTACGTTGATTCATGGGCTGGCGACGTGGATTGCGGGCGGCCAACAGTGGCCTCCCCGGTTCCCAGCTTCACGGCCAGCAACTCGCAGAACACGCAGGCGGCGCCATTGGCGTCTCCGGCGGAGGCGGTATTCGTGTCTCCGGCGCCGGCACGGGCATTGGAGCTTAATGCATCCGGGTGTACGCCGATCGGCACCTCGCCAGCAAGTGGCCCCTCCGTCAGTTGCACGCCCACCGTTGGCGGTGCCTCGACATTAGCCGAGCTCGACGACATCACGGTAACTAAGCCTCTCGGCCGATGACTTCATCTCCTTGCCTTTGACTGGGCATCCCTGACGCCCTACATGTTTTCGCAGGGTGCCGCCGACGTTCCTTGCACTCTCCTGCACTTCGTGGGCGGCGAGTTGGTCGATGTCGCCAAGGGCAGAATCGTTCAACCGGGTAACCCCGTGTTCCACGATAATCCGATGCCACCCACAGTGTATAGGGTTGAAGTGGTTCGGGTGCTGCCAGGCTGCGACGAGTTGTTACCTCCTATTCGACCCGCTGGGGCCGACGAAGAAGATGAGATGACCCACAGCGCCTGCGTAAGCTGGCCCCTACTTTGGCCGAAGAGCCAGATTCGTTTGGGGACGGGGGACACCACCCCACAGACAAGACCGCCAGTCGTGCCGGCACCAAGCCATGGCAAGAACGCCGCAACGCTACCAGACATGTCAGACATCCCTATGGCACAGGATCCGGACGACGACGACAACGACGACGGTATATTTACCAATGTCGATAAGTACTTTGTCGAACATGGGTATGGTAACGAGTTCTGCAGGCCTCCTTCTCAAGAACCCAACCAAGACGACCGCGATCTAGCTGGTACGGTGGAGAAACCCAATTGCAACAGGCGTCGTCTGGCGTTCAGTTCTCAGGAGACGCCTCCAGCTGCCGCCTTCACCGAGCCTCAGATAGCTGAGGTGCAAAATATTATCAGCCCCAACACGCTCAAGAAGGCGGTCTGTGAGCAGAACTCGGTCCCATTACAGCAGATCAAGAAGAAGGGACGGAAACGAAAGCTAAAAAGGGCGCCGTTGCGAGCCAGCCGACACCGAGTACGATCCATGCTCAGGACGGGCCACCTTCACCTAAGGATATCTCGAGGAGGGTGCATGTGGCGGGTAGGGCGATGCTACCGACAAATATGCTCAATGTTGCAACCGGTGCTATGTGGAGTCTGCATGACAGTGTTCTTTCTATGGAGAAGCGGTGTCTCAGAGAGAATGATGTGGCATACCCGGTTTTCGTGGCCAAGGTGCCAGAGGGCAAGGGCTTTGTGGATGGCGACATCGGGGGTACGATCGTCCTGCGGTTTGATGACATCTTTGCTATGTTTAACCTTCATCCGCTGCACTACACCTTCGTTCGGCTGTTTTCGCTGAGTACGGAGATGCGGATCATTAGAGACAAGACCCTGGACATCGTGATAGTCGACCCCTTCTACATGCGTGCCAAGCTCTTGGGCAGCGCTGGGGACCGCCAAGTCGCGAGTTCATACCTCGAAGGTGTCATTCTGGTAAACCCAGATAAGGATAACTTCCTCGTGCCTTACTTTCCTGAGTAAGTCATCCCCTAACCGCCCCGTAACATATGATTTCTTAGATTTTAATCATTCTTTTTTTTCTAATATTCCGTGTTCTATGCAGTGACACACATTGCACACTCATCCTCTTAAGCCCGAAATATTCCATGGCCACGTATTTCGACCCGAACCGTGACTCCAAGATAGACTACACAAATATCAAGAAAGTTCTTGATGATGTTCTCCCCGGCTACGCCAAATCTGGAGGCACCTTCACCAGGCCAGTTCATAGGTACGGCAGGCACGTGTTCGCCCACAATACTAAGTTCTACTGCGTCAAGCAGCCGCCTGGCAGTCAAAAGGATGCCTACTACGCCTTCCATCACATGCGGGCGATCATACGGGACCATCATCACCTTCTGCTACCAGATAATCTCAAAGATTGGGCCGTGAGCTTGTCGGCAATCCAGGACGCGGACATCAGACAAGAATTCTTTCGCATCCAGTCGGAGTTTGCGGAAATCATCCATCAAGATGTCCTTCATACCTCGGGGCAGTTCTACCTCAGATATCAACCGTCCAATAGTGAGATAGACACAACGCTACAAATGCAGGCTGACAACGCCCGCAATTTCATGACCATCACGGCAGACGGCGGCTTCATCCACACTCCGGTCCCATGAGTCGAGTCGAAAGTAGTGATGCTATGTGTAGTTCTGAAACATTGATTGGCTCATGTTGTAATTAAAATTTAATGAATTGTATGTCTCTTTGGTTTGGACAGTCATTCAACTTAGATGTAATCGATGATATTTATTAGTAGGACCATGAATCGTGCTATTGATGTCTTACTTTTCTCTTCCGATCCTTTTGTTGCATACTTATATATTGCTTATGTATTGTCTGTTGTTTGGCTTGTACATAGAGATGCCGTCGTATGTCGTGTACAAGGGTAAGGTTTCCGGAGTCTACGACGACTGTCAGGAGTGTCGGAGACAGGTTCACCGTTTCAGCGGTAACAATTACAAAGGGTACACCACTAGGGCGGAGGCGGAATCTAGATACGCCCGCTATCTAGCGGGAGAGAGGAGGGAGCGTTGGAGAAACTGGATGAAGACCAGTTTCATCGCGATGATACTCATCATGATGACCGCAGCTCTCTTCTATGTGATTGTAGTTTAGATGATCGATATCGACTTGTAATGTGAAGACAACCTCGCTACTCGCAGTCTCGAGACTTGTAATGTTCTATCTTTGTTCGGTCTTTTGAATTCGGAGACTAATATGATGAATTGTATTCGGAGACTAATCTTCTATTGTATTCGATGAATCTGCTGTTGCTGTGTGGTGTTGTCTATATTCTGTCCAATAATATATTTTGTAATCTGTGCAAAAATCAGAAAAGTAAAAAAAAAACCTAATATTCATACTAATGGCGCATCACTACACAGTGCGCCATTAGTATGCCAAAGAATACTAATGGCGCATCACCCCACAGTGCGCCATTAGGATGTCAAAGCACATGGGTAAATATAGCCCCTGAGAGGCATACTAATGGCGCATGTTGGTCTATACTAATAACGCACGGCGTGATGCGTCATTAGTATACCAGATACTGATGGCGCACCAGTGATGCGTCATTAGTATATAATATTAGTGGCGTTGTACTAGTGGCGCATCAGTAGTGCGTCATTAGTAGGCAAAACTGATGCGTCACTAGTAGGCCTTTTCCTAATAGTAGAGGATAAGCGAAGATGCGAGTGGCGCTGCCTCAGGCGGGCGCGGATTGTCTCGCATGTTCGCCTCAGGCGGACGCGGGTTGTCCAACAATGCTACACTTACGGGAGGGAGGCTACGGAATTTTGCTTACGGGCTTATGTGGAAGAAAACAAATAGATGGTTGGGGCCTAGCTGAAATCAGGAGGCAGCTTTAAGGTGAAATCAACTGGGAGGATCAGCGCGTAGGTCGATTCCATAGCATCTTTCCATAAGTCTAGCATTTTTGCGGGTTGTCTCCCATATTTCATCTTCCTTTTATATACGATAAAATAGACGAAATAAAAGTTAGTGTGAATTTTAATTTTGTACTGTACACGCCAGTGAAGCGCCATACTATACCACTGTCGCAATACTGCTTCGGAAAAGCATGGCAGCTGAGCCCCAGGTCGGACGGACGCGCAGCAGGGGACTACCCACCCACAATTACCCACCCACAATGAGAATAAT
This sequence comes from Triticum urartu, assembly GCF_056163025.1. Taxonomy (NCBI): domain Eukaryota; kingdom Viridiplantae; phylum Streptophyta; class Magnoliopsida; order Poales; family Poaceae; genus Triticum; species Triticum urartu. Next base: position 420,396,098 of record NC_141877.1, on the reverse strand, counting down.
ATAGATAATAACATCATAAATATCTAGATAAAATAGATGATGTGACAAACAATAAATGAAGAAAAAGAGAAAAATGATAACTAACATAGCTAGTTACTAGTAGTAGTAACATCACACATATTAAGACAAGATGTGTTTATAGCCTAATAAATGAAAGGTTGCATGTTACCACACATATATTACTCCCCACTATAGAAATAGTAACATAGACTAGTAACATGTCGATGTTACTATTCTATATTAATACCCATTGTGGCTAGTCTTACTGTTGCTTTACACGCCGCCGAAGGCCCAGACTCAGAGGCTCGTTCCCACGCTGGACGTGGCAGCCGCAGCCTGCCAAGCAGTGCCCACCGCCACCGCCTAAGCTCCCCCCTTGACCCGGGCTCTGCCACCCAGCACGGCACAATCACTCACTCTCTGCCTCCTCCCATCTCCTCTGCGCCACCTTAGCCAAGCTCTCCTCCTTCCTTCCCCGCGCGCGCTCTCTCCTCGCCGGCGCCGCCCCGCGCCATGTCGTACAACAAGACCGCCTCCATCACCGCCGAGACCATAAACCCCAAGGTACCTGACGGACGCCTCCTCATCCGGTGCTTGCCCTGATTCACGTACGCCAAACCTGACTTGATTCTCCATGTTTTCCTTTCTTCCTCGCTCACAGGTGAAGATCTTCGACTACGAGCCCTGCGGGGAGATCGCCAGGCACGCAGAGGTAACAGCAACAATTCTACCTGCACTCACCCTCGCCGTTCAACTGTCCATGTATGTATGTATGTATGTGTCGCAGTAGTCCAGTCAGACTGTCTGTCTATCGACACAGTCTGTGGCAGTGGGTTACCCCTGACCTAGTAGTACCCGGGTGCGCAAGCTAACTAAAGAAATGACTTCTGTAAACTGAAACCAAGTAGTGCACAAGCCAACTAAAGAAATGACTTCTGTAAACTGAAACTAAGAGCTAGACTGCATTTTGCACTACAGCCAGTTCAGATGATGCATCCAACTTTGATCTTTGGTATCATCTGGCATTCCTGGCCCATAAATCTGCAAAAGCACTGGTTTGACTGTACAAATTTTCTTTTTTTCGTGTTATCCAGCGGTTGGAGCAGGAGATGGAGAAGAGCCCCGGTTCTCGCCCTTTCCCAGAGGTGCGTCTTTGTTTACATATAATGTATTCAATCCTGGCCAAAATCACTAGTCAATGATGATAAGTTGCTTCCTTGCAGATAACATACTGCAACCTTGGGAACCCCCAGGCTCTCGGCCAGCGACCCATAACCTTCTTCCGTGAGGTTACAACCTTTAATCACACTCTCCAAAAAATATTAATCCGGGAGGCATTAATTGCTGTCTTATGCCTCAAATATCATCATCTGCCTTCAGGTTCTTTCCCTGTGCGACAATCCAGCTCTCCTGCGCAGGGATGAAACTCGTATGCTATTCAGGTTTGTTGGGCTTAAATAATACTGTACTGCTAGCTCAAAGTCTGTTTTCCCATCTCTCACAATTTTCTCTTCAGAAGAAAAGCAAATTGCCATTGATGCATTTGCTTTCAGTTCTAGCAGAAAAGTTGCTAGTAGTATCATGCACCATCTTGCTGTGACGATTTGATTCGTCGAAACCTGACCAGTATTGTTTCAACCTGCTATTACAGCCCATGTGCCATAAATAGAGCGCGGAAGATTATTGAGTCCATGCCTGGCAGAAACTCCGGTGCATATACTAACAGTCAGGTATTACATTGGAATACCAAGATAATCTTACAACCAGGTGCCTGATGTTTCGACTTTTGGGGCGGTGCCGCATTAGTGCACCAACACCCTGGTCTTGGTGTTGTTGTCTTGTCCGGCGATGATAATATTTTTCCCATACTATTCTGCACCACGTTGAGACACTTATTTTGGGACGGACGGAGTATTTAGGAACGGAGACAGTAATATTTTTTTCCATATTATTCTGCACCACGTTGAGACACTTATTTTGGGACGGACGGAGTATTTAGGAACGGAGACAGTAATATTTTTTTCCATATTATTCTGCACCACGTTGTTGTAAACTCCTCTAACATGATCAGGGAATCAGAAGTTTGCGCGAAGCAGTCGCAAGTGGAATCGCTGCAAGAGATGGTTTTCCATCAAGACCAGAAGACATCTTTCTGACAGATGGAGCGAGTTCAGCCGTAATACTCTACATTCAACAGCTCCATCACATCAATGCACTTCGTCTATCTCGGCGTGCTAAATTGGGCTGCATTTTTCATTTCTTCCTTCCAGATTAATTTGAGTATGCAGATACTCATTAGGTCCCAAGAAGATGGCGTTTTATGCCCTTTACCTGAATATCCGTTATACTCGGCGTCCATTATACTTCATGGTGGGACTATGGTATGGTGCTAGCTTTATGAAATAATTGATCAGCGGTCGCAATTCTTCAGTACTTAATTTGTTCATTGCATCTCAAACCTATAGATCAGATTCCTGACATTTTTACATAAAAAGTGTAAAGGACTGCTCATTTTATTACATGCAAGAAATGACCAAGTTACTGAATTTGGTTTGTAGGTGCCATACAATCTTAGTGAGGACGGTGATTGGGGGCTTGAGATCTTCGAAGTAAAGAGGTGCTTGGAGGAGGCACGCATCGCAGGTTTGACTGTTCGGGCTATGGTGATCATAAACCCCGGAAATCCGACGGGACAGGTACGCAAACAGATATTTATGTACCTTGCAATACCATAAATGTGAATGCATGGAATAAAACAAAAAAATATCTAGAAGGTTCCCTAAAATACTGCTGAAACTCAACATCTGCAAGCTCTGCTGTAGGTACTGTCTATCACCAACCAGGAGGAGATAGTAGAATTTTGTCGGAAAGAAGGTTTGGTTATGCTTGCCGATGAGGTTTGCACTTGGTGAGCTGCAGTAGTTTTCTGACGCGGACGCGTGTGTAGACATCCTACATTTGTGTAAATGTATTTACAGGTATACCAAGATAACGTCTATGTGGAGGATAGGAAATTTCATTCTTTCAAGAAAGTAGCCAGATCACTTGGGTATGACGAGAATGACATCTCCATAGTGTCATTTCACTCAGTCTCAATGGGTAAACCGTTGTTCATCAGAAACATAGTTCGTAGCCTCTGGAAAATAAGCCTTAGAGCAGAGACTAATGGTTATTTTTTCATCTTCTGAACTTGACAGGGTTCTCTGGAGAATGTGGCAGAAGGGGAGGCTACATGGAGATATGTGGTTTTGGAGATGATGTGATGGGTGAGATTCGCAAAGTGGCTTCCGTGACTCTTTGCCCCAACATAGGTGGTCAAATTCTTACTAGCCTTGCTATGGATCCACCGAAGGTTTGTTCGTCCTGCCCTTCTTGTGTTTGTTATAATTTATTTTAATTACTACAACCTCCGTCCCAAATTACTCGTCTTAGATTTGTCTAGATACTGATGTATCTAACAGTAAAACGTGTCTGTATCTTTATCTAGACAAATCTAAGACAAGTAATTCAGGACGGAGGGAGTATATCTTGTCTTATCCTGAAAGCATTGTAAAGCTGCCATCCTTCATCGGTAATGCTAGCTGGTGAACCTTCGCTGGGAAGGAACTCCCAGTGAACACCCTCGCAGTCGTTTGATCAAGATCAAACGTGACAGTTTTTTTGAAAATTTTGCCTTTTCTAGGAAGGAATTGTCATACTAGTCTGAAGAAATTGCTGCCTCCCTATAACTAAAATTGCATGGAAATCATACGCAAATGCCATCCCCCCCAACGAACCTTCGCTAGCTATTGAAGTCCTTACATGACAGTACCCAAAAAATGTCAAAAAGATTATAATTATTTTCAGCAAAAAAATCCTTATTGACTTCTTTTTAAATAAGTCCTTATTGACTTTTGCTGCAAGTTTCTTGGGCTGTTTTTATTGGGTTATTATTAATGTAATTATTCCTACCATTCGCATACTTGTAATCAAAATTGATTTGATGCAGCTTTGATGAGATTTTCGTTCTGGTTTTTAGACAAGAGGTTTTTGTGTCCTTTGCAATATTAGTTGCCCGTTGACCCTTGCTGCCTCAATTTTGTCACAAAATAGACAACCCCCTACCTAGAAAAGAATAGATATGTATGTGTTTGTTTCTACCAAACTCATCTTGATATTTGCAGCTGGGAGATGGTTGTTTTGAGAATTTTATGGCTGAAAAGGAAGACATCCGTTTATCTCTTGCCAAGCGCGCCAAGGTATCCTCCTCCTACATACACATTGTCAACAAGCACACCATCTTTCTTCTTCCTCTATCAGAGGAATGATGAAATGACTCAGTGAGACACAAGTCTTGCATACCTTGTACAAATAGAAACCATGTGGCTGGCCCTCATGTGCTCTTCACAGACCTTGTCGAGCGCATTCAGCAGCCTGGAGGGAATGACCTGCAACAAAGTAGAAGGTGCAATCTACGCCTTCCCACGGATCCACCTCCCTGCAGCGGCGATCAAAGCCGCCAAGGCCGAGGGCGTGTCCCCAGACATGTTCTACGCGTGCCGCCTTCTCGACGCCACCGGGATCGCCGTCGTCCCTGGCTCTGGATTCCACCAGGTCAGTCCTTTTTTGTTTTATCTATTTATCAGGACTGCATCTGGAAGGGGAAAAAAATAGAAGGAAGATGGTGTTGTCTAGTACTTGAAGTTGTTTCCATGCACATGTACTCCCTCCGTTCCTAAATATAAGTCCTTTTAGAGATTCCACTATGGACTACATACGGATGCATATAGACATATTTTAGAGTACGGATTCACTCATTTTGCTCCGTATGTAGTTCCTTATAGGAATCTCTAAAAAGACTTATATTTAGAAACGGAGGACGTATATGTTACAAGATGTTGTTAGTTGCCTGACTCTGGTGGCCTTTGATCTTGTTGCAAACGACTTCCATGGACGCAACAAAGGTGTCTGGGCGCAACAAGGCCACCGGGACATGTCATATCCGGTGCACGATCCTCCCGGGCGAGGAGAAGATCAAGGAGATGATCCCGCGCCTCAAGGAGTTCCACGAGTCCTTCATGAACGAGTTCCGCGACCGAAGCTGATGTGCATCTTCAGCTACACAAGCCACAGGCCGGTCAGAGCCCTGAAGGCGGTGTGATCTACCCTACCCTGTAAATTAAGCCTGTGTTGTACTACCAATAAATAAACTTTCACTACCCTGTAAATTAAGCCTGTGTTGTACTGCAAATAAATAAACTTTGCCAGCAGTGTGTTGGTCCTTCCCTGTAAATTAAGCCTGTGTTGCTTTAGTACACTTTGGCTCTGCGAAGTGCAAACCTGGTATATCCACCTGCCTGTCTCATTGCCGCGATGATCATAGTCATATCGTGACGAAACTGGCAGTTCAATGTACACTGATTCTGCACCTCAATTCACAACATCCAACATTCAGAAGATCTGAATTCCGAGACGACTAGAGCGAGCGAAGGACAACACAAGCAGTCTGGTGGCTGGAACCGGGGATACAGATTAACTTATATCAACAGGTGCTTACACTGAATCTGGCCAACTACTGCAGTAAGTAGCCTCCCTGTGTTGTCGGTTGTTACATGCTATAAAAGACTTGAGCTCCTACACTGAACCAAATTAATGGGATAATACAGATCAACACTACAAAAGCCTCCCCCCTCTATCAGGCCTATACCCTACCACCGACGCATCACCCCGAAACCTAGGGCAGAGAGGCGAAAAAAAGGAAAAGCAACAAAAGAAGAGGATTAAACATTCCGTGATACAGGCAGCACGGTATTCGCAAACCCGTTGGCTACTTTCTGGGGCGGCGGAGGCTTCTTCTTGTAATTCGCTATACTACAATGCGGGCAGATGTATTCCAACCCGTCTGTCTTCGCGTAATCCTGCAAGGTAGAAGAAGACCAATCGTTAGACGAGTTATCATGGAAAGGGGGTGGGGATCAAAGAAGACAAGTTTTTACCTTGAAAGTGCCCAGCCCTTGCCGTCTATCACAACCGAAATGAGCCCATTCGCCGCATAAACCACAGTTCACCCAATCTCCAGGAGCGCTACTGAAATTATTATGTACAAAGATGGTGTTAGGTTTCAGTGACAAACTTGAAATCCAAAGCAAACATAATGGCAGAAAGGATCGGACCTGTGACAAAGCAAACAGCATTCCCCATCCACGTCGTCATGTGATAGCTCATATTCCAGCAAGTAAGTCTCGTAGTGTCTTTTCAGTGTGTTCCCGACACCCTAAATATACACAGGCAAGTGCAAAATTAGAACACGTTCAGCATTTCACTCGACCAGCAGCAGTAAAGCTAACTTGCTATGAAGGGAGCTAATGGAAGTGATCATGAAATTTCAGAGAAAAATTGAAGGCAGTAATTAATTGTTATCATGGAGACCAGATCAAACCTAAGTAAGCACATGTTAAAATTGAAATGGAAAAATACTTTTAGAAATGGCCAACACACAGGTTGTTCCCTTGTTCTCCAGCATTTTGATAGCTAAAAGATATAACAAAATTCAATAATTCTATCTAAGCAAAGTGAATAGTGGATACTTACAGTCATTCTATTTGTTACGGTGTGGTTTCGCATCTTCGAAAAGACTTGACCCTTCCAGTTTATACCATTGCCCACATAAAAGCCACCCCTGGACACCACCTGAAAAAACAAAAACCTTTGTCAGGGAACAATAATTAACAAAATGCACATTTATTTGTACCTCTAATCATTAGAGTACATTGTAAGCAGAAGTGCAGAATTACCTCTTTGTACAAGTTATAGAGATCAAGGCGCTTTGCATTAAGGACTGCATCAGGAAATTCAGCTAGACCTCCATGAGGAACGAGTCGATGGTGGCCCCTCTGAATTAAAAATTGCATGACATCCTTCAGAAAGTCCTCCTGCAAAAGGTCAAAGAACAGACCCATTATTCTAGCTTGGTGTAGTGGTCTTAGTATAGAGATATTCCGTCCTCATCAAGCTCAAAGAAGCATACCTCGGAGCACACTTGGATGGGCAACCGATCACACCCATGTTTCTTCATGGGAAGTGGATTCAGCTGAATGATCGATTGAGCATGAGATGGCCCTGAAGTAGATTTCCTATGCGCTGCTGTAGAAGCAGGTGCTGAATTATGATGCTTAACAGGTGGAGCAACTGGCAAGTTTGGCTTGGCCTGACTAGTTTCGTGAACGTTAGCTTCAGGGAAACCCATAAAAGGATGCATTTGCTGCTGTCGAGAGTGAGGAATAGGCCTCATAGTTGCAGGCTTCAATTTTCCCTTGAAGGATGTCAGCGAGGAAGGCCCTTCAACTGGAGCTTTCCTGTCCTCTGAAGTTCCATTCACAACTAACAAATTTGATTTTGATTCTGAACCCGTCTTTGCTCTGTCCTTGGTAAGGGAGGCTGACCATCTTGGCAGATGAAAATATGGGCCACCTTCACCAGCTGAATCTTTCCTTTGACCGGTGCAGAAGAAAAGAAGGCGGTCTGCATCTTGCCTCTCGAATGAAGCAACAGGAGTAGCATTTACGCAGCCAACTCCAAGTGCAACTAGGCTCCTGTATGAAATTTCTGGTGCTAGATGCTTCAAAACCTAAATATCCAGAAAATAATGTTCGGTCATCAGATATAAACGAAAAAAGATTCATATGTAAACAACTCAGGCGTGGGGCATAAAAAAAGGTCATAAGGAGTCCACATAATAGGAGCATTAGAAGTAGCAAACTGAATCACATGCGTAGACAATACGAATAGAAGTAGCCAAGCGATATCAGCACACCATGGAATTCAAATTTGTTGCATATCTGTTGCATTCAATCTATTAAACCAACCTGTGCTGCCCACTTAGGAAGGGTCATCCAGACTTCAAAGGTAGAAGCACCACAAGCTGTGGACATAGAAGTGAAAGGCTCGGTCGATGAGAGCTTATCCTCGCTGTTTGGTAGAGCACGGACTAGCTGGCTCTTCTCGATGAGTTCATTTTTTATGTGGCTTTCTAGAAGCTGCAGACATAGTAAGCACCATATGAGTTTGTGTGGTCAGTCAAGAAAGGTCTCAAGTATGGGCTAATCTGTACCTGGTCATCAAAACAAGTTTGTGCACTCCCAGAAACAAGAAGTGACACATGAGAAGAACTGCAAGTTGTCATATCACAACGCATTGTAACCATTCCACGTGGTACAGATGCTGCTTCAAGAGGCGGTGGAGAAGCACTGCCACGTATGAGAACACCCGATCAGTTTCTGCTTTACCCACAAAGAATCTTTGACGAAGATAAAGTTGGCAGCAGAAAAAAAAACTACAGATAAAAAGACTTCTTGCACAGGGTGACCCCAATATTTACAAAGAAAGTAGTACACATGTACTTTTAGTTAGCAACTCTACCAACAAAGGCTCACTGGTTCATTTTAACAATAATCTACTTGTCCCCTCCCTCTCTTTCATTTAGTAAGAATAATAAGCAACAACAGTTAAGAGCTAGCTGAGAATACATAATGTATAGCAAATAAACTTGACTCAGCACTCTACAGGAAGGTTATCAGGTAAGAATTCTCAAACCCAACAGACAGAAAATCAACACACCTGATTCGGTTCTGAAGTTTACTCCCACGAATCTGTCCAAAACAGAATCAAACGTTACATGGAGCTATTAATAATACATATGAAAAGTATAGTGAAACAAACAGAATTACAGAAGTGGCACAAAAATTGATAGATAAGAGTTAGCTGAACAAATCCTGGAGCATCTAAGATTAGCACATTTGTTTTATTTGTGTATCCATCTGTTTACCGACAAGTAGTAAAAGAAATAGCTAAATAGTACGGTGTTTTTGGATGTGTGTCGATCATAACATCAAAATGTAATATGGTTTTGCCGCTTCACATATAAGACAAAAGGATGCATATTCTTACTAGTCTTGTATCTAGTATTTCATTTACGTGCAGTGTTTGGTGCCGCACATCATGACGGATTTTATTTTTATGTAGTTCTTGCTTGTAACCATTGTCCAGTGAGGAGTGTAGCTTCTTCTGGCTCTTGAAACAAGAGCATAAATGTTTTGAACAAGTGTAAATGTGATAACATCCATGCAATTGAGAAAACAGATTTGACAAAATGTAACCTAGTCAAATCATACTTCTGTAAACAAGATTTCTTAGATTGTCAATGAAGGTTGTTGTTAGAATCATAATACCACGTTTTTTTTTCTTTAGCAAATAGTTGAACATTTGTGAGATTCCATGACTCAGAAATCATGTTTATTCCATACATAGAAGGACGTGGAGGATAAGAAGTATTGTTGAACTACAATGCTTTACTCCATACTTCGATATTTAGAAGAGCATTCAGACCATCTTCTAATGAGCCCAGCAAACAAGAGTCCTGCACAAGAATAGAGATGAAATTAAGACATAGTTGAATCGAGTAACAAACAATATGCAAGAAATGTGGATAATCCGTACGTCTAATATATCAAAGCTTACCAGCGCACTTGGTACTCCGCAGAGAAGAAATTTCATGTTGATGTCATCATCATATATTTTTATAGCTGGGGACACTTCAGAAGAAGAACCTTCTTCCTCAGCCATTTCATTCTCGGGAGTGACTACATTTACCTTTGGAGCATCACCAAGCAGACGAGGGCCGAGTTTAACACTTTGAACATGGTTGTTTCTTACACAGTATAGTCGAAAGGATGCATGAGCAAGCTGAAAGGAATCCCATGTATGGCTCACCGAACTACATTCAAGCATAAACACATTGTTACATGTCTCGTTACATGTCATTGACATATGATGCTGATGAAAAGTGAAAGGGGGATGGCAGTACCTTTGAACTACCGACAACAATGCATTGCGAAAATGGGATGCTGCATAAGATGAAAATGAATTTCTCCAGTATATTACATATGGAATACCCTGAAATGAAACAACCAAAGTCAATGATTTAGCAAATTACAATATTGTATAACTAAAATAAAGTGATTTTCTTTTGTGAAACTTAAGACAGGTTGCTAGATACTTCTGTGTGCAACCTCTCCAACTACACTCAGAGAAATGGACAATGGGACTCTAGTTGCTTGGGCAAAATATTGCAAAGATTAATGTGTCTACCTTTGAGTGAACTGCTTGGGCAAGTTTTTCACCAATAGGAACCTCCAGATAAACCTGTGTTATAACCAAGCCGCAGTGTTACCATCACCCACACACAGACAAAAAGAATCAAAAGAATACAAGGCAAAGAAAATCCAATGCAGTATGGAGAGGAAATCTGCCTGTGAAAACATAATAGCTAATATGTACATCATGCAATGAAATGGAGAAGACATTAGCTACCCTAGTGGCATGGGCAATCTTAGACAAACTGTCTTATTGCAACAAATCAAACAGACATCCTTGGGCAAGTTTCTTCAGATTCATACAGCAGCTGCAATCAAAATTGCCGATTGCAGTTATGGAACTAGAATCAACAACAACAACAAAGCCTTTCAGTCCCAAACAAGTTGGGATAGGCTAGTTATGGAACTAGAATGTTGACTCCAAAACATGTCAGCGAGTATCATGCAACTAGGAACTCAATTCCATCAACAGCTAACAGCACTGCAACTTGGAACTTGCCGCCACCACTCAACCAAGGAATAAACAGCATTGCAGACAGTTGAGAGAAAATTTCTGCGCTTACAATCGTTGGGAACGGCGGGCTGATGAGACAGACAAACGACTGCGGGTCAGACATGTCGGCATCCCCCCAGACGAGCGAACCAATCTCCTCATCTTCCAGCTGCTGGCCCTGGATGTAGAAGAAGTTGGGTTGCACCAGCCGCTGCGCCTCGAGGAACTGCTCCGGCGTTGGATTGACCAGCGTGTGCACCTGCATCGAAAAGCCCCCTTCCATGTGAGCTACCAAGCAAAATCCATCCATCCCCAGGCACAACAAAGTGAGGGCGCTGCTAACTGACCTCCAACCTCCCCGCTGAGCTGAGCTCAGGAAACGGATAGGACGGCCGCAGCCGCTTCGCCTCCGGCCCCGACCTCCCCGGCGGCGCACGCTGCTGCTGCTTATCGGCGTGCTTGCCGCAGAGCACCGCAAGTAGCACGCAGCTCCGTGACAAGCTCTGGATTTGCGACATGGCCGCAAGCAAAAACTCTCAGCAAGACCCAGAAATTCACCTCCGGGGGGCGTCACTTCATGGAACCCTGCAACCGCGAAACACAAGGGGATCAGACCACAAATCCCCCGAAAAATCCGACCAAATCTGAGGCAGGAACCGTCAAATCGGCGCGAGAAACATACCTGGGGACGGATTTCGGCGGCCGAATCGGGGGCCGGCGGGGCGAAATCGAGGGCGAGCCCCGGATCCGGACGGGGGGCGGCGGAGGGGGGAGGATTGGATTCGGGGGGCGCAAAGGAGGATAACGAAAGAGTAAAGCGTGGGGGAGAAGACGAAGAGGGAGGAGCCCTAATGGGAATCGCGGAAATAGCTCCCTCTCTCTCACAGCGCAGAGGCAAATCCCACTCCTGGAACAATAAAAAAGAGGCGTACTTGTGGCGGTGGTGGTGGTGGGGAATTGGACGCGAGCCCAACCCAGCAGCCGCAGCAGCCCCCGCCCATCCCGATCGAGCCCGCGCGCCCGCCCGATGAACGGATGAATCCAAGGAACCTCCAAGAAAGAAAGAAAGAAAGAAAGAAAGAAGCCGACCAAACTGGGACGAGAATCACGCGGGGATTCGCGGATTAGGCAGCGGCGGCAGCCTGATTAGCAGCAACCACCAACCAGGGGCTGCCTCCCTGCCTGACAATAATAATTATCGCGGAGCCGCGAACAAAACAAACCGGAGGGGAGAACAGTAGGGGAGGGCGAGGCGTCCCCCGTCAAAGATTGGATTTTGACGGCTCGGGCGGGCAGTGGGGACTTTTTCTTTCTCTATCCCTTGCCTTCCCTTTGGGATGCGATGGATGGATTATTTTGTGCTTTGCTCGCGCATCTAATCTGCCCGCGCTTCCTCCGTCGATGATGATGCTGCGGCCGCCTGGTGCGTTGATGTTGTTGTTGTTGTTCTCTTGGCGCTTTTCGTTTTCTCTGCCGCTGCTGCCGCTGCCTCGTCCTCATTACTGCTGCTGGGGCGACGGAAAGGAAAAACAGAAAACTTAAAAGATTAGATTAGAGTTAGTAGACGGGATTTCGGGAATGGGATTGGGGGATTTCTTTCTTTCTTTTGTGTTTCCCGGCTGCCCCGATCGGATGGATGCTGCTGCTTTTTGTTTTGGTTCTGGTCTTGGTCTTGGTCTTGGTCTTGGTAGGGTAGAGAGAGGTCGTATGTAGTGTATTTGATCGCCATCGGATCGGGGTGGAGTCTGTGCTGGAGGCGTGGTGCAGCGTACGATGGGACTCCTCCTCGGCTGCTGGCTGGGACGTTGGGTTCGTGCTTGCGTTGCGTGGTTTGTTGTTCGTGGCGTGGGGAGGAGACGACCCGTTTGATCCGTTTCGCCCAATGTCCGTCCCGGACGATGGAGCGAGCGGGCGGGCACGTGTGCTGCTGCTCTCTGTCTCTGCACTGTGGGTCCCATCCTAGGAGAAGGTTGTGGTTTGTCTCCTGGCTGGCACATACATGAGGTGGGCCCACTAGCAGCAGCCCATGTGCTCTTCTGAAGTTTTGCCTCCCTTATTTTCTTCCTGTACAAAGTCTCTACTCTTATAAAAAACGAGTTGATGATGATGTTATGTTTGCCATCCTGCAATATAAACCGTCCGATCTATATTTAATAGATAAAAAGTAACTATAATAATTTTATAAAAAGATATCTGCACCTCTCTTCATATTTACATATAAGGTCTTCTCTCGTTCATTCTTATCTCCCACGACCTCATTGTTGAGCAATTAAAAAAAGAAGCCTCTCGAACAATCTGGCATGGTGGCCGCTGCCGGCGTCGTCCATCCCCATGCCTCCGCTCAATCCGACCACCAACCACCACCACGTCTCACTCCTCCTCACCTATCTCTCCTCTTTCTCGTCTCCCCCACTCCGCTCGGTCTAAGGTGTTGGGACACGCACGGCACCGTCGACGTGCTTGCGGAGGTCGGTGTCGGAGAGGATCTGCATCAACGGTGTACGTGCTGAGTTATATAAACTTGACGATGTCGTTGGTTTTTACACATGGGATTACTCCCGCATGGATCAATCACAACTGATGTTTTATAAAATAAATGCATCTTGATGTTCTTGCTAGTTTGTAAAATAAGTTGTGTGGATTTTGTAAAAAAATCCAAATTTTGTTGGAAAAATTCTGCAAAAAACAAAATGCTTTATTAGACAAAATATGATGTGGATATTAGTCACTTTGTGTCTCGTGTTTTTTTCGGAATTCACATTTTTTTTCTCGAATATGCACGAGTGTGCATATCATATATTAAAGAAGAAAAGGCAAAGAGTGCCTCCACCAAAGTTTACATTGTTACCGGTACAAAACTAGTCTTCACCACTCACCCACCTCTCTACCCTACGGAAGAAGGGAGTTACATGCCCTTTTAGTAGCCCAGCCGATACCCAAACTAAGCCCTCGCTACGAATCTTGTTTAGCAGCTGGAAGACCGACGGTCTCGCACCATCAAACACTATTGCATTCCGATGCTTCCACAACTCCCACCACACAAGAGCGAAGATGGTTCGTAGATCCTTTGTACTCACCTCATCCGATCCGCGCTTGTCAATGGCCCATTGTACCAGTGAATCCTGTGTAGTTGGAATCCAAGCCGGAGAGCCCAGCGCTGCACAAATGGCCGCCCAGATTGTTCTAGTGAACACACATGTGAGCATGAGATGGTTGATCGTTTCGTCCTCCTGATCGCAGAAAGGGCATGCGGCTTGATGTGGCAGGCCTCGTCATGCAAGACGATCCGAGGTCCAGCATCGGTCTTTCATGGCCAACCAAATAAAGAACCTACATTGCAAGGGAGCGCGTGACTTCCATGTCAAGTCTGCCGTTGGGATTACTTCTCTTCCCCAGAATGCTGTCGCATACGCTGATTTCACCGAGAATCGGTCGTTTTCCTCCCACGACCACTTAATCACGTCAGGCACATCGTCTTGAGCTGGTTCCCAAGTGCTACCCATCTCCCAAAGTGTGAGGAATTCATGTAAAGTATCGACGCCCAAGTTTGGGGTCAAGTCTATCGCCCAAGATCCACTCTCCACGGCCGAGCAAACCAGCCTCGTCTTTCGTATTCGCGGCGGGACCGAGTCGTACACACGCGGTGCCACCTCCTGCACTCTCCTGCCATCCAACCACCAATCCTCCCAAAAGAGCGTTGTGTGGCCTGACTGCGCGGTACTCCTCATAGCTGCCTAGCATAGAAGCCTTGCCTCCTCTGCGACCGGTATTCGAAATTCGCTCCATGGTCTCGTCTCATCCGTTCTCTGTAGCCATGGCCAACGAGCCTGCATGGCCACGTTCATCCACCGTAGATTCGGCAGTCCTGGTCCACCAGCCCACTTGGGTGAGCAAACCATGTCCCAAGCAACGGCACAGTTGCCTCCATTAGCTTCCGCTCGCCTACACCATAAGAACCCTCTGCAGATTTTGTTCATGGCAGCAATAGTTTTCATCGGGAGGTCTAGCGCCATCATAGCGTGAATGGGCATGGCACATAACACGGACTGAACCAAAGTTAGCCGGCCACTCTTTGGCATTAGAGATGCCTTCCATTTTGGCAGCTTGCTTGCCATATGATCCACCAAGTATTGCAGCTGCGCTGCAGATATCTTCCTTAGCGAAAGCGGTAGCCCAAGATATTTGATAGGGAACACTCCCAACGGGCAGTCAAGCTCGGTGCATGCAATGGATACCTCCTCGTCAGTGCACCTGATAGGTAGGGCCGCAGACTTGTGCAAGTTAATCCTGAGCCCAACTGCCTCGCCGAACATCTTGAACAACAATTTGCAAACACGGAGATCCCGTGGACTGGGTTTGACAAACAGAACCACATCATCCGCGAAGATGGATAGGCGCTTCCTCATCCCTACTCGCGCAAGAGGTGTAAGGACACCTCGGCTCATAGCCAGCTCAAACATCTTTTGCAGGGGCTCCATAATTAGGATGAAAAGCATTGGTGAGATGGGGTCACCCTGCCGCAATCCTTTACAATTGTAGATCGTGTCGCCTGGGTCGCCATTGACCATGATCTTAGTTGTTGAAGTTGCTAGGATCCCACAAATCCATGCTCTCCATCTCGGCCCAAATCCCATTTGTTCCAACACCCCGAGAAGGAAGGGCCACTTTACCGAGTCAAACGCTTTAGAGATGTCGAGCTTGAGCAGAATAGAAGAGCTCTTGAGAGCGTGCAGTCTCCGCGCCATGCTTTGCACAAGAATGAAGTTGTCATGCAAAGACCTTCCTTTCACAAACGCGCTTTGGTGGTTGCCAACTAGCATGGGTAGCTCCTCGACCAAACGACAGGCGAGCACTTTCTCAAAAATCTTGATAGCCCCGTGCACAAGGCTTATCGGCCGAAAATCACACACTTCCAGTGCTCCGTCCTTCTTCGGCAAGAGGGAAACAAGGGCTTTGTTGATGGCGGCTAAACCCCTCATGTCGCCCTTGTAGAAACACTCCATTGCTTTCATGAAATCGTCTTTTATAATGCTCCAACACCCGGCGTAGAACCTGCCAGTAAACCCGTCCGGCCCCGGGGCCTTGTCCAGTGGCATGCTCTTGATTACCTTCTCCACTTCCTCCGCGGTAAACGGTTGCTCGAGATGTGATAGGTCGTGCCGTGGGAGCTCAAGGATACCTAGGTTGATGGTATAGTTTCTAGCTTCCGAGGTGCCAAATGCTGCGCCAAAATATGCATCAACTGCCTACGCTACTTCCTCCTGCCCGGTATAGAGGTTGCCGTTGTGCTTCACCACACGCAAGGTGTTCTTCCGCTGCCGGTGGCTAGCCTGTTGGTGAAAGAGACTAGTATTGCCATCTCCCTCACGCAGATGAAGTAACCGAGACCTTTGCCTTGCAATAGTCCTCTCCAAGGAGCTCAAACCGAGTAGCTTTTTCTTCAGGGACAATCTTAGTTCCCGCTCGGCATCAGAGAGGGTTCTCATTTCCATAGTTGTGTCCAACTGCTTAATAACCTCAAGAGCAATAGCGATTTGTAGTTTCACGTTCCCAATCCACCTGGCACTCCACCTTTGGAGGCTCACTGCAGTAGCTTTTAGTTTGTTTTGAAGCGTGAGATAATCGTTAGAAGCCACCGGAGTTGAGGTCCAGGCAAGTTTAACTACATCCATGAACCCTTCCGCTCTGGTCCAGAATGATTCAAATTTGAACCGGCTTTTCGAACTGATGCAAGTATTCACGTCCAGCACCAACGGGCAGTGGTCGGAACTAGCCGTACCCAGGGCTGAAAGAAAACAGGTTGGGTACGCCAGATCCCATTCATTCGACACGAAAACATGGTCGATTTTCTCCAAAGTGGCAATTCTCCTTTCGTTCGACCACGTGTATCTTCTTCCATTCAGGTAGATCTCCTTTAGCTCGAGGGAGTTGAGCTTGGAGCGAAACCTTCCCAACATCCGGCGATTGATCAAGGCATTGTTCTTGTCCTCCTCGTTGGCAATGAGATTGAAGTCCCCGGCCACAAGCCAAGGCCCCACGTGCAAGTCTCTAATATCCACCAAATCTTGGAGGAATTCCACCTTGTCGGACTCCTCGTGCGGGCCATAGACACAAGTGAGCCACCATGGTTGCTCATCATCGGGACACTTAGCCAGAGCCGTTAAGGTATGGTTGGTACGGTGCGGGTTAGAGAGTTGAACCGAAGTGGCATCCCATGCCACCAAGATCCCACCACGCGTACCTAACGCAGGAAGGTAGAAAAAGTTTTCAAATTTAGCCCCGAGGCATTGTCTTACAACATTCACGGATACATCATGAAGTTTAGTCTCTTGAAGACACATGATGTCACATCCCAAGTTCTGGTAATGCCTAGTGCTAACATATGGTGTTGCATCATGTCTACTTTACTCAGAAAATTTGAAATGGGGATGACAAGCCCTAGCACTAAATGAAATGCAATTAGGATCAAAATAAAAATATTTTCAATAAACCCAGAATGCCCTTTAGAAAAGTTCATTATTTTTGATAAAGGTGAAAACCTCTGCCAAAAATGATGCACATATTTTTTAGGCCATTCTAGATTTTTGAATAACCCATATTGTATTTGAATTGGGGCATTTAAATACTATTAATATTTTTAAATGCTCCAATAATTCTGAAAATAGTTAAGGGCCTCTGTAATAATTCATTTAATGCCCACAATTATTTTCAGGATTTACTAAAATGATTTGGGTTATAAACTAAATCAAAACAAAATAACATAAATAGAAAACAGAAACAGATTTAGAAAGAGAGGAACCTACCTGGCAAAGCCCACCTGGCATGTTACTGTAGTGGCCCAGCTCCTCCAGCCGGCCCAACCCAGCTGGCCAGTGCCAGTCATCTTCAACCTCTGCCAGTAGGCAGAGGCGAAGGCGGGCACGGCGCGCCCTGAGGCCGCCACCTCCTCCCTGCCTGCCTCGCGCCCCTGAGGCTCTCTTCCAGCGCCACGGAGACGGCCACGCACCCCCAGGCCCTCTCACTCCTCCCCCCGTGCTCATCCCCTCCCCTGTCTCTCTCCCTCGCACCATCGAACGCGGCCGCCGCCGCCGACAAGAACCACCACGGCCACAGCTACCCCCTCGCCCCTCGGTTGTGCCCACGAGTTCCGCGACGTCGTCCTCGACCCCCTCACCGAACCACGCCCCGCCGGAATCCCTGCAGCATCGCCTTCGAGCTCTTCTTCAACCTTCGGCCGCCGGCGACCTCGTCTTCGATTCGCCGCCGTCCGTGCTTCCTCGGCCCCGACTTTGACTCCGTTCGGCCCCTCTGTGAGCCTCCGTCGTTTCCCCCTTGTTTTCCCTCTCCAACCCTTCCTCTAGCCGTGCTTTTCGCCAGAGACCGAACCACGCCGCCGCCCGAGCTCGCCGGCGACGAGGCACCAGTGACCAAATGGTCCCGTGCATATGCTTGTTGGCCTTGCGAGCGCTTGTAGAAACCGTAGGTGCTAACCGCTGGTCCTCCCGCGTGCCGTGTCGTCGATTCCATCGATGCCCGTGGCTCTGCCGCCGCCAAACCTCAACGCCAGGCGAGATTCCGGCCACCTCACGCCCTCCCACTACCACCGCTGGATGCGCACGAGCCCCAGCTCGCCGTAGAACCCAACCACGTCGCAATCCGTGCCCTGTGGGCGATTTCCGAGCCATTCCGCCGCCGCGGCACCTCACCGGCGAGTTAACCCCGGCTAAACGCCGGCGAGTTGACCCTGTTGACTGAGTTGACCGGGTGGGCCCAGTTTGACCCCTGGGTCTATGACAGGTGGGGCCCGCCCTGCTAACTAACCCAGGATTAGCGCTAACTAAATTTAGTTAGCTTAATTAACTACTGACATGTGGGACCCACAACTCAGGTTTGACCCCGGTCAGCTGTGTTGACCTAATGACGTCATCTTGACGTCATGCTGACGCTGTAACTATTTTCTGAAATTTGATTAAATCAGAAAAGGTTTAGAAAATTCCAGAAATTAGTATAAACTTCTAAAAATTCATAGAAATTCAACCGTAACTCCAAATGAAATAATTTATATATGAAAAATTATCAGAAAAATTCAAGGAATCCATTTGTACCATTTTCATGCATCTTTGAGCAAGTTAACCTCACTGTTTAGGATGAAACATGATTAGGGCAAATTTCATAATAGGTTTGGAGTTGGAATTTGATATAGTTTTGAATTCCACTTCAATTAAAATGACTTTCTGTTGCATTAGCCCAAATCACAACATATTGCCATGTCATGATCATGCATCATATTGTTGCATTGCATTGATTATATTCTTCCTTCTTTGCCGGTAATTGCCCCCTCTCAGTAGACGTTGTTTCCGACGACGTGATCGATGACACCGATGAAGAACTATATTATCTTCAGGAGTGCCAGGCAAGCAAAAACCCCTTGTTCATTCCGATACAATCCCCCTCTCTCGATCATGCTCTCTTTTACTGCATTAGGACAACAACGATTCAACTGTTACATGCTGCGGTAGTTGAACCCCTTTCCTCTGCATGACCTGTCATTGCCACAGTAAATAGATGAAACCCATTAGCATGAGTAGGAGTTGTTTGAGCCCTGATGTGCCTACTCATTCATGCTTGTTTGTCATGCCTGCTACTTCTTAGAGTTGAGTCAGGTCTGATTCATCGGGGATGAATCGGAGGTGTGTAAACATGTCATACTGTTGGGAGCTAAGTGTGTGAACACGATTTGGTAAAGGTAGCGGTGAGAGGCCATGTAGGAGTGCATGGTGGGTTGTTTCATTGAAGCCGTCCTTAGGATCTGAGTTCTGTGTTTGTGATCCATGAAACAGTTACTACCACGCATTGGGCCCGAAACCAATGGACCCTATCGGCTTCTTGATCACCCTTGTCCTCTGTCCAGGAGTTGCAACTAGTTTCTAGTGTTTATAGGATATGTGTTGGCGGCCGTGCGTAGCGCTGACCCTAGGGGTGGGCTATGATGCAGTAGATACACCGTGGCCGGGCATGCCGGGCGCCCGTTTGGTGTCTCGGAACACTGTACACATCGTCCGGGACCGTATGTGGAAACCTCGGTCGGACTCCCTGCGGATGGAACCTGGATAGGCGATAAACCTGGACTAGAGACTTGAGTGTTTAGGTAGGCCGTGGCTGACACCCTCGTTGGGCTTCCGCTTGAAGGTTGCTGAGTACATGTCGTGTAAACGGCTGTAAGTGGTGAGAGCGTGTGTGAATAAGTACACCCCTGCAGGGTTAACATCATCTATTCGAATAGCCGTGTCCGCAGTAATGGACTTCTGGGTTGCCTATAACAGTTCATAGACAAGTGAAAGTGGATACTCTAAAACTCGCAAGATAAGTGTGAGTGCTATGGATGGCCTTCTCGTAGGGAGACGGGAGCGGATCCATAGTGGTGTATTGAATGGTGAATATGTGGACTCGTGTGCGCCACCTCAAAAGAGTTGCTTGCAGTCGTAGTTCAGGTTAGCCACTGAGTCAAAGCTGGCTTGCTGCAGTTAAACTCCACCACCCCCTTTGTTGATACCGATGCATATGTAGTTTAGTTCTGATGTAAGTCTTGCTGAGTACCTTTGTACTCACGTTTGCTTAATTTATGTTTTGCGGAGAGATTTCAGTCTCGCTATTAGTTCCGCGTGGACTTCGACGTTTAGCTTGATACCTCAGCTACGACCTTGTGCCCTCGGCAGGATCTGGTAGATAGTCAGGCTCCTTAGCCTTTTTCCATTTATAGATGTCTTTACTCAGACATGTTAAGCTTCCGCATGTGCTTGATTTGTATGCTATGATTGTTGGGTCATGAGACCCATGTTTGTAATATCTCGCTCCTCGGAGCCTAAGGAATAAATACTTGAGTTGTAGAGTTATGTTGTGATGCCATGTTGTATTTACACATATCGAGCATATTGTGTGTATGATTGAAATGCTTGGTATGTGTGGATCCGACAACCTAGTTGTTTATCCTTGGCAGCCTCTCTTATGGGGAAATGTAGTCTAGTGCTTCCATGAGCCATAGTAGTCCGCTACAGCCCGGTCCACCGGAGTCCTGCTAGCCAGTACTACTGCTCAGGACACTTGACTGGCCGGCATGTGTTTCACTTCGTTCCTGTGTCTGTCCCTTCGGGGAAATGTCACACAGTGACATCCGGAGTCCTGCCTAGCCTGCTACAGCCCGGGTTCCCGGAGTCCTGTTAGCCCAGTGCTACAGCCCGGATTCACACGCTGCTAACCGACATGCTCGATGTGATTCATGTATGCCTGTCCCCATAGGTTAGTGCCACTTTGGGTTCACGACTAGCCATGTCAGCCCGGGTTCTCTATCATATGGATGCTAGCGACACTATCATATACGTGAGCCAAAAGGCGCAAACGGTCCCGGGCCATGGTAAGGCGACACCCGTGGGAATACCGTGCGTGAGGCCGCAAAGTGATATGAGGTGTTACCGGCTAGATCGATGTGATTTGGAATCGGGGTCCTGACACACGATGGCCGGGCTGGCCGCCGTGACCACCTGGAAGACAGTGTTTCGCCGGGCCGAAGCGTTTAGCCCGCGAACGTTCCACACTAACATTCTCAACTATTGAGTATTCATGATAAAGGCCTACCAAACCACCCACACGGTCCTCAGCACACTGCTGCCTCCTCTAGGGGCACCGGCGGCGACTCCCAACCAAATAGTGCCAAGATTGCGGCAATGTGGGCATCTGAAAGCGGCCGAGAGAACAACTCCACATACATCTTTAGGGCATCCTCCGAAATCACTTCACCTCCATGCGCCAAACACAATTTGCGGATGAGAACTTGCTGTTGCTTTGATGCACCGTGTTTGGCTAGTCTCGCACTCCTCCTTGGTGTCCCCTCCACTATCCTCTTCTTTCTTTGGTTACGCGCTTGCACCGCGACAGGCCGACTTGATGGTAATGGCAACAGCGGGGAAAGGGAAACACACATGTCAGCCCGCATCCTCTCTATGTCACTAGGTTGAAGTGCGTCCATACCACCGCAGGTCGCTGAGTCCGGCATCAGTTCCACCCCAGAATCAAGGGCTGGCGCGGGCACAACTTCAGGATCCAGCTGTGCACTACGTACACTGCGTACGTTGCATGTTGCATGGGTGCAACTGCTCTCCGATAGGCACACCTGGAAGGTCTGCAAGGCCTCCACCTGTCTATCCTGTCCAATCCTGCATGTGCTGTCCCCTGGTTCGTGGGGCAAAGATTCCAGCTCTTCCCAGGATGCCGTTGCAAGGCTGCCGCTGTCCCTGTCCACACCGCTTGGTCCAAAAAAGGAGATTTGGCAGGAGCCAATCAGAACGGAGTTTAGGTCTTGACCACTCCCAACATTCTCCAGTTCCCTAGGCCGGACCCTCGCATGCCCACCATCAGAATTGTCGGCATGCGCCCACCTCATCAGTTGCACCGAGGTGGGGGAGACAGGCTGTATCTCCGTCTGATCAGTTCGAATCATGATCGCAGCGGGCCCTACCTGCTCTGCATGGCCAACGGGCGACCAGGACTGCTCGACGATTGGCTGCCGAAAAGCCGAATCCTCCGTCCCCACACCCTGACCCAAGCGGATCCCCGTGACGGCAGCCACGCGGCTGGTGCTGACCGGCCTGGCGGCCGAACCCGGGGCGACACGAACCTGCCGCCCGGCCGGTGGCGGCGCCGCCGTCGACGACCCAACAGAGCTAATCGAAGCATTGCCGACGCCGCCAACGCCCCTCGCGGGTCTGCCCGCGCCTCCACCGGGCGGCGCATCATCACTGCCGGAAGAGGGCGATGGCGATGGCGGTGGCGGTGGAGGGAGGCGAACGCCCGCAGCGCCATCGTCAACCAGCACCGGCTCAGCGAGGACCGAGATATCGATCGGGTACCACAACATGTTAGTACACTGACCAGAGACCACCTGCTGACCAACATCTCCCGCCCAAAGGTTCCGCCTTGGCTTGTCGATGAAGAGTAGCCGACGGCGCGGGATCCGGCGAGGCCGGTCAGTATGCAACCAAACTCGGAAATCCGCCATGTCTAGGCGCTGAGCAGCGCTGTCATCCACCCTCACGACATACCCAAGGCCGCGCAAGATCACAGTCGCCGTCCTTTGGTTCCACGCGTGCGCCAGAACTCCGTGCGGGGCGATCGGCACCAGAAAAGGCAACGGTGCCGCCGTGGCCTGCGCCTGCCTATTCCACGGCCGCAAGTTGAGCTCGAACCACGAAGAACTAGCGTGGCCAGCACGTACCATCCTATCCCGGGTCGCCCCTTCCCTGCAGAGCACAAGGAAGTCGTCGGGGAAGAAGGCCCGGATGGACATGTCTGCCGGACCCAGGTCAAACTCAGCGTGTAGGGCCTCTGCCGCCGACTCCAGATCCACCGCAGGCCGGTGGCCAGTCACCGTGACCAGGACCGCACGGGCGAGCTCAGCCTCCATCTGCCGGGTGTCTTCGGCCGCCTCAAGGAAGCAGGTCTCCACCAGATCGCCGCGCTCATCCACCGCCATCGGAACGCCAGGGGCCCGCTGGTCGAAAGGCACCGAGAACTCCGGCCCTCCGGCCCCAGGAGCGGCCGGCCGCGAAGCAGCACCCAGGCCCGACACCGCACCCTGAAAAGGCTCACGCACCACATCGGACCAGAGCCGAACAGCGCCCGGAGGAGGGGGGCCAGGCGGCGGCGGCAGAGACAGCGAGGCGTCTGAGCGCCGCGGCGACGAGGGATCCGCCTCCCCCACGCGACGCCGTAGGGTAGGCGGCAGCGCAGGCTGGTCGACCGGGGAGGGGCTACGCGGCCTGGTGCATCCACGCGAGATGTGGCCGACCCCACAACAGCGCACGCAGAAGGGCGGGTTGGGGCAATCCACCAAGATGTGACCATCGCTCCCACAGTTGTAGCAGCACCCATGGAGCTCCGCCGGAAGCCGCGAGGAAGGATGAGGACGAGGGGCCGGCAGCGCACGGGCCCGGCCGGCCGAAAGGTGACGCCTTTGCCGCCAGGCCCGCCTAGGAGGCGCGCGCGGGCGTCGGCTCACCTTGGTATGCCATGGCTCCTCCACGGGCCGCGACGCAGGGGGACGGGGCGGGCCAGCCGCCCCGCCTTGGACGATGGGGCCAAAGGCCGTGCCCAGGACGGGCGGCACCACGATGGAGCGGAGGAGGGGGCGCGACCTTGCCGAGGAGGACGGGGGAGGATCCTGACGGGGCGGCGGGGAGGGGAAGGGGAACGCGCCGGCGGGGTAGCGGGGGATGGGGAAGAGAACCCAGATCCGGACGAGAGCGAGCCCGAGAGGGAGACTCGAGAGGCCATGGCTGGAGGAGGAGGAGGGGGCGCCGCCGCCGGAGCGGGGACGGCGCTATGGTGGCCGCCGGCACCGGAGTGGCGGCCGGCGCGGAGCGCAAGGCAGGGGAGCGGAGCGCTAGGGGAGAGCGGAGCCGCTAGGGTAGCGGAGGCCGCGGAGCGCTAGGAGCCGGAGCATCTTCTTTTTGGTTGGCTATTGCATTTTCTTTTTCTCTTTTGCATTTACGGCAGTTTACAGACATGATTGCCAATTCGTACTCAAATTCGAATATGCAGTATGCTTGGTAGATATACTAAAATTATTAACCCATGAGTTTTCCTAAGGCACGGTTTGGACATAGACATTGGAGGGCTTGGTTGCATTGGTTCCAAATGCCAGGTATCCCAGGACATTGTATCGAGTTTCAAGGCCAATTTTGTTGTTTGGTTGTATAAAACATTGGTAGTTTGTATCATACGAGCGCCATTCCCAGCTTATGTTTGGATGTAAAAAGTTTTGAATTGTGCATCACTGAATTCTTCTTCTTTTTTCCACTCCTAGTTATCTGCACTGCTCGGCTTTTCCCCTTAGTTGTTCACCCTCGCCCCGTCACCCCTACGCCAACAGCAAAAAGCAGTGATGGTCGGCAACGTCGAGAGGAGAAGTTTGGCAATGGCGGTGGAGTCGAGCGAGACCAGTGGTATCGGCTCCCAAAGGGAGTACCGATAGCGATGACGCTTAGAAAAAGCAGCTATTGCAGTTGTAGCGTGAAGAGGTCCTGAGCTCTCTTCCATGTGTTTCTCCCCCTTAGACTAGTCATAGTGGAGAGTAACTTACACTAGTAACATACACACTATCCTAGACTATGTTACTATCTTCATAGTGAATAGTAACATATGTGTAGTGTCATGCAAAGTTTCATTTATTAGGTTATAGACTCATTTTGTCTTTGTAAGTGTGATGTTACTCATAGAATGAGTAACTAGCTAAGTTACTCATTTTATCTCTCTCCTCATTAACGCATTGCCACATATGCAAATTTGCTGACTTGGACCCAATGTTACTCTTGAAGTTACTCCCACTGTGGTAAGTCTTAAAGGTCCTACATCTTGTCGATGCATCTCTCTCGAGAGGTAGCAACACAACTACCATGGTATCAGGCTACATGGTCAAAGGAAACTTGCGGTTCATGTCCAGCCGTCACACCGCGACATGGCTTCCTAAAAGGACATCCGCCCCTAATAAGGGTTTCGGTGTTACTGGCAATAGAGATTAGAAAACTATGTTTCGAGCTTGCTTTCAACTTCCACACCTCTGGAAAAGAAACATATTGTTGGTCGGCAACCCCAAAGCTAATAGGACAAAAGAAGGCAACACGTCAAACTTGCACCGACGATTTATCAGTTTTGAGTGAAGTATGTTGTATTATTAAGAGGGGACATGCCATGGATCAAGTGTGGGAATCACTGAATAATTCAAGCTAAATACATCTACATCCCATGCGAGGAAGAGCACCCAAATGTTCATTTTTTGCCGCTATTTTGGTTGCCTGGGCCAGGCCAAAAAATCCGACTTACGTGGGACTATCTGACATGTCGGACTGTTCATCATAGGCTCCGACTTTGTCCAGCTCTCTGTATTAGGTCGAATACAATGTCGGACTTTGGCCTAGGCTGTCTGACAAGTCGGACTATCCGACTTCTTTGTATAGTGTGCATAACAAGCAGATATCGTGGGGGCCTATATAAAGCACCCTTTCTTCTTCAAAGCTACGATATTTGATTCCTCCCTCTCTGGCCAATCTATCTACTCTATACTTTAGAGAGAGAAAGAGGAACACCCGATCTACAAATCCATCCAAGTAAAACATGAGTTCGTTGATTCCCTGCGAGATCCTCACAAATATTGTTACTCTTGGGTTTGTGGGGAACCCTAAATGGTTGGTGTTTTCAGAGAGCTTCCAAGTCGTGTGGTGATACGTCTCCAACGCATCTATAATTTTTGATTGTTTCATATTATTATATTACCAATTTTACATAATTTATATGCACCTTTATGTCATTTTTGGGTACTAATCTATTGACTCGGTGCCTAGTCAGTTCTTGTTTTTTCCTGTTTTGTTTTTTCAAGAAATCAATACCAAACGAAGTCCAAACATGATAAAACTTTACGATGATTTTTTCTAAACTAGAAGAGACCCTAGGAGCCTTTGGAGGATACCAGGGGAGCTACGGGAGAGCCACAAGCTCACCAGGTGCACCCCCTGAGCTTGTGGGACCCCAGAGCTCCGATTGACCCCCAACTCCAGAAATTCCCATAAATCCTAAAACCAATAGAGAGCCACCCGAAACACTTTTTCCGCTGCGGCAAGCTTCTGTTCTTCTGCGATCCCATCTGGAGGCCTTTTCCAATACTTGCCAAAGGGGAATCCATCACGGAGGGCTTCTACATCATCCTTGTTGCCCTCCAATGATATGTGAGTAGTTTACCACAGACCTACAGGTCCGTATCTAGTAGCTAGCACTACAAAAAAACACTTCTGTGATGATACGTGTTTGTCACAGTAGGTCACGTTTTCTGTCATGCATGTACATCCATGACATTTTATGACAGAATCAAGATAGTCATACATGTGCTGTCGTAGAACTGTTCCATGACAGTACCAAAATTATCATCACGGAAGTGGGACACTTCCATGACAATAAATGATGCGTCATGGAAGTGTTTTCGTCAAGGGTAACCGACATGTGGCATCCACCGTAACAGGTCGCCGTTAGCTATCAGGTTTCGGTTTGGATCTGACAACCCGTTAACAGCCAGGACCAATGGGGATTTCCCACGTGTAAATTCAGATTCGCCGGAGGATCCATGTGTCAGCCGAGCATTGGGACAGATGATATTTTCAAGAGAGAAGCCTCTCGTCAAAACTATGGACCCGAGTCTACTTCTATTGTCGGTGTTCTGGGAACCGGGGTACCCAGACTTGCCTACCTGCGGCCCACGGCGTGGCTCCATCGACGGCCTGGTACGGCCCATCTTCAGCACCAACAGCACAAGACCCTCGCGAGGGGCCAAGCCTCGCGAGGTGGACGACGCCAAAACCTCCAGAGGGAGTGTCCTCCTTAGGCAGGCTCCTGAGGAGCGGAGATTTCCACGCGAGCCCTCACCTCGTGAGGCTCAGATGACGCAAGCCATGACGACCAAGGCCGGGCGGGCGCCAGCGGGCGCAATACAGCAGGTTTCCTCTTTGGTGCTAAAGAGGCAAGCGCAGGCGCGGAGTCCCGAGGATTCAACCAAAGGTTTTCATTTCCATGCTACAATACCAAGACCGTCCGGACGGCAGGATGGAGGTCATCCCCGAGCCCACCATGACGTCACGCCCAGAAGCTTTGTAGGCGCAGACCACCTTTTGTCAGGATAAGATGTACTAGTTGTCCCCCTTCGTTTTTGGCTGTTGTGGGATCTCTTCCCGCCTCTGTTTTGGGAAGAGGACCAAGGCCACTATAAGTATAGCCTAGCCACCACCATAGAGGAGGACGGATCATTCAGACCATCCACACCCTCACACGCACAAGGACACACCTCCTAAGGTTGTTCTTCCACTGTACTAGTTCATCCTCAGCCCACCTCGAGGCTAATCCACCACAAAGCGGGAGTAGGGTATTACACCGCAAGGTGGCCCGAACCTAGGTAATTTGCCTTGTCCTATTCTTCCTCAGTTCATCGAGTTAGGCCTTGAGATCGACGAGTTGGCAGACTAGGGAGGTTGAGTTCTTTGCACGCACCCTAGAGTTTGAATCTATCTTGGGTCCGCGGAGCCCCAAATCCGACATTTGGTGCGCCAGGTAAGGGTGCGTCGGAGCCTCTCTTTCACCAGTTGATTCGTCACCCTTCCGCCGACCCCATGGCTGACGCTCGTCGAGTTCGTGTTGAGTGTCGGGCTGCCCTCGCCGCCCGTGTCGCCCAAACAGCACCTGCAGGCAACGACGCTCCCGTCGTTCCCCATCGCCAGCGGCAAACGCCGCCACCGGCCCAGTGGCCCACGAGCACCAGGCTTCGTCACTGCTGCCTTCTGTGCGGCGCGATGGATGCACCGCCACTCTGTCGCTGACTTCGGCGGCTGCTTCGTCTTCCCATGCTCATCGTGAGCCGGTGAACGCGCAGGCTGCGTTGCTCATGGCATGTGAGCTTATGCGCTATTGCCCGACCGATGACCTCTACGAGGACTGGCTGGACCGCATCGTCGAACTCGTCAGCGCCGCGGGAGAGGCCCCTGCGCCATCCCGCTCGCTGCCTCCCCCGCCGCCTCTTGCGGGCGATGTGGCCCGCGGTGCGCCCCCTCCACCTCCCAGGCAAGATCTCATCCTTGAGCCAAGTCGTGAGGCTCCTCGGCGCGACCCGCCGTGAAGGGCGCCGACACGCGACGAGGAAAGCTGCTAGGTGGTGCAGCGGCCCCAAGGAGAGGCGTGTGCGCTCCCAGCATCGCCACGTCAAGACCGCGTGCCGCCCGAGATGATGGTGCGGGAGCACAAAGATCAGGTCCCACCTCCACGGCGGGCTCCGGTGAGTGCGGCAGGCTGCCGTGTATTCACCCCGGAGCTTCGCCGCGTCGTCTGGCCTGGGAAGTTCAAGCCAGACCTACCTCGACGCTACGATGGCACCCCCGGCCCTGCCGAGTTCTTACAGCTCTACGAGCTTAGCATCGAGGCAGCCAACGGCGATGAGAAGGTCATGGCGAACTGGTTTCCCATGGCCCTCAAGGATGGCGCGCGCTCGTGGCTCCTGAACCTCCCCACAGGATCGATCTCCTCCTAGGATGAGATGCGTGATCATTTCATCGCTAACTTCCAGGGCACTCGCGACCGCGCTCCTACCGCGGGTGACCTACGGTGCATCAAGCAGTAGCCAGGGGAGACCTTGCACAAATGCATCCAGCGTTTCACCAACGTTTGCCTGAAGATTCCCAAGGTATCAGATGAGGCCATCATTTCGGCGTTCACCGATGGCGTCCTAGATGTCAAGATGAAGAAAGAGCTCGCCATACACGAGGACCTGTGCTCGGCTCTGGAGATGTTCAACATGGCAACCAGGTGTGCAAGGGCTGAGGAAGGTCGCCTCTCCCTCCTTGAGCTTCCAAAGGCCGACCTAGAAGATAAGAAGGCCAAGGACGTGAAGCGCAAGGGTCCGGATGTGCTCGCGGCTGAACCTGAGATGAAGCGCGACTGCGACCACCCAGAGTCATCCAAGGGCAACCGCTCGTTCTACATCTTCCACAATGTGCACATCCACAACAACAATGACTGCCAAGAGCTCAAGGCCATCCGCGACGGGCGCCTCGGTTGCCGCCCCGAGCACAAAGACCGAGGCTATGGCCGTGGTGGAGGCCAAGGCGGGGGACGCTGGGACAACCGCGACCCCGCCAATACTGGCGTGATCAGCCTCGTGAGGACCGCTGGCAGGGCCAGCTTCGCGAGGGCACCTGGAGGGATCAGCCTCGTGAGGACCGTCCTCATGGCAACACTGGCCTTCCTCCGCTGCCACCGCCACCAAGGAGGGATGAAGAACACCACCAAGATGATGGGGCCATGGGCTTCCAAGAGCCTTGTTCCATTGCTTGCATCTTAGGCGGCACTCAGGCCCCTGCCTCTCATCGCATCTTCAAACAGTTCGTTCGCGGGGTGAATGCGGCCCACCCGAAGCTCAAGGAAACACGTCCGCTCAGGTGGTCCCAGTACGCCATCACCTTCGACTCTACTGATCAGCTCAAGTGCACGGCCACTGTCGGCGCCCTCCCGATGCTCTTCTCGCCTACCATCAGTGACGTCCTCGTCACCAAGACACTCGTCGATGGCGGCGCGGGACTCAATGGCCTCTCTGTCGAGACGTTCGACTGGCTCCAGGTGCCGTATGACCAGCTTCAGCCTACCAAGCCTTTCTCGAGGGTGACTGATGGCTCCACTACCCCGATAGGGCAGATCCACCTCCCTGTCACCTTTGGCAAGCGCGACAACTACCGCACTGAGCTCATCGACTTCGACGTTGCCCACATTCGCCTCCCGTACAACGTCATCCTTGGGTATCCGGCCCTGGCCAAGTTCATGGCTATGACTTATCATGGCTACAATGTCGTCAAGATGCCAGGGAGCGGAGGCATTATCATGGTCGCCTGCGATGAAAAGGACGTGGTGTGCTCCCTCGAGCGCGCCTACCAAGCTGCGGCGGTCGAGAACCCAGATGACGAGGGCGTTGCCTACCCTCCTGAGGCCGTCCCCAAGAAGAAGAAGCAGCTGCTCCACCTAGGACCTCAGGAGGATGGGGCGTTTGACGACCGTGCTCCGGGACCTGCGCCCACTAACGGGGTGCCTTCCCCTCTCCCATAGGAAGGTGCGCCTGGCGCCCCTCTTAGGCTGGGCTCGGGGGCTCTCCTCTGGAGGGCCTCTGACCTGGCCAACGTCACGAGGGAGGCACTCGGGCACCATGTGGAGGCGTGCTTCAACGCGTGTTTCCATTAGGAGGGCGCAGGGCGCGAGGCGCCAAGTGCTCAGGAGTTCATCACCAAGGCAACCAAGGAGCTTCAGGAGGCAAGAGCCATGCGAGGCAAGCGTTGCCCTGCACCACGCAACGCGGCTCCCTCCCCTGACAAGGGCAGTGAGCTGCGTGTCTGCGTCAACATCCCAGGGCTCAACAGAATCGCGTCTCAGGAGCTCTTCTAGCCGTCCCATGTTGGTCGGTGCGGTGGCCCCCCTCGCAGCTACGTTCGCATGCCTTTCGGTTTGCTGAACAAGGCTGCCACACACCAGCGCCACATGCGGGGCGTCCTGGCGGCTCATGAGGCCAGGCACCAAGTGATCCTAGCGGAGGTGGCGTTGAATCCTCGCGAGCCCCCGGGCCTCCAGAGCCTCATGAGGTTCAGGACCTGGACGACTCGTGAGGAGCGACTTCTGCAGTGCGCGTCTTCAGCTACTCCAACACTTCTTCAGCAACGGTGCCAGGTGACACTTTTTGGTTTATTCAGTTGGGGGCGCCCCTTGGGCTGCATTATCCCCAAGTCATGTGGGTCCGTCCCTGCGGCATGTATCGTTCTTTGCATCTATCAAAACTGGCCTTACCCTTCCATGAGTTGCTTTATGATTATAACCTGTCTGTCCGGCGCTTCGTCGGCATGAACATCGTATGCCCTTACAAACCCGCCCACGCCCGTCTCGTGATTAAGGACTGGCACGGCATCTGTGCTCGGGTCCGTCCCTGCAGCGTCGCTAAACCCAAGTGGCTGAGCTCTGGCTCACGGGCCAGCTCCCGTGCACGTCACCTCCCATGGTCCTTGGTGCCTTGTTCTCGCATGAGCTAATCGGGAACAGATAAGTTGGGGTGCGCGACCCGGTGCCTCGCCACCGCGGGAGCTGCGTGCCGGTTGTCTTTCTTGAGGACCTGCGCATGAGAAGACTGGGCACGGCGTCTGTGCTCAGGTCAGTCCCTGCAGCATCGACAAACCCAACGGCTGAGCTCTGTCTGGCGGGCCGGTCCCGTTCACGTCACCTCCTGGGGTCGTTGGTGTTTGGCCTTCTCATGCGATATCCTTAGAGATTCACTCGGTGCAGGTTGCCTAACCATCTCGCAGGACCATCACAAGTGTTCCAAATCAACTTCAGGCGCAACCCGCCTTGAGGTAGGGGCTCGTGAGTCCCGCGCTGGCTCACGAGTGCCCATATACACCTCCTCTAGTCCTGCCGTGCAAGCCATGTGCCAGGACGGGGTTGTACACATCCTAGAGTCTCCCCTTAGAGGGAGCTCCCACCCACGAACTAGTGGAAGCCCCATGCTCCACGCTGGTGGATGACACGGTCGAGGAGCGGCTATGCCCGTGCAAGAGCGGAAGCACCATGCTCCGTGCTAGTGAATAAACAACTGAGGGCAACCTAGCGGCTACATCAACCTCAGGAGAGCCACCAGGCTCGTTGCTCAGTCTCACCGCAATGCCTTCCCCTCAGGAGGGTCGCGCGAGGGGGCTGTGCACGGGGGCTATGGTCAGGTCATGTCTGGCGTACGCCACCTCACCAGGTCCCTTGGACCTGGTCTTCTCGCGTCCCTCCCGAGCGAAAGCCCGGTGAGGAAAGGTATGGAGGGCTGTTCGTACGTCAAGGGGGACCCCTGAGCATCGCGACTCAGGGGCCTAACTGGTCATGTAGCCCCTCACCCCATGGTCTCATCCTGGTGATCCGGACGCCCCAACGACGGCTGAGGTATGCGCGGGGCCAGGCCCTACTGATGCAGAACACTAAAAATAACAATCACGCCTCCTTCTTGAAAGCTTTCCATACGTCAAGGAGGACCTTTGGGCATCACGACCCAGGGGCCTAACCGGTCACGTAGCCCCTCACCCCTTGGTCTCGTCCTGGTGATCCGGACGCCCCAACGGCGGCTGAGGCATGCGCAGGGCCGGGCCCTGCCGACGCAGAACACTAAAGCAAGCGGAAAGGAAGTCGCGAAATCCTAGCAAATTATTACAAAACATAATGTCTCTTGAAACTCAAAGCATAAGTTTTTACGCCTCCACAAGGCACGATAAAATGTTGCAGGAATAAAATAGGGGGAAGCGCCACCTTCGAGCCTCTTCTTCAGCCTTGGACACCGCCGTCGCTCGCCTGGGGAGGCCCATCATCAACAACGGCCGCCGTCCTTGCCACCAGTTGCGGTCGCGGGGTCAACGCAGAGGAACTTCTGCAGCAGGGCCTCCACCTGCTTCTTCACGGCCTCAGCGGCAGCATCGTGGAGCTCAGGGGCCACGGGTTCGAGCAACACACCAAGGTGAAAGCTGGGGGCCCGAAGGTGGAGGTGGCTAAAGATGCCCGTCGCAACCAAGGTAAAAAGCATGCGAGCCTCTTCCTCCACCATGGGGCCCCCTCCGACGATGATGCCCTCGAGCACCACAGCAAGCTTGGGGAGCAGCCCGGCGGGGCCTTCCTCCGGAGTCGCCAACGGCTTCTCATACCCTTCCTCGTAAAGGTCCTACAGCGCCGCGTGGGACCTCGACTCGATGGAGACAAAGGTGTTGCACCCTATGGCGGCCGCCTGCTCAGCCGCGACGAGGGACTTCTCCCTGGCCTCCAGCCCGGCCTTCTCCTCGGAGACAAGCTTGGTGTGGGACGCCTGGGCCGCCTCCAGCTCCTGCTTTAGCTTCCCCAGGCAGTTCTGCTCCGCAGCCTGTTCCTGGGATACCTGCTCCAGTTCGGCGTCGCGGTTGGCGAGTGCCATCTCCCGGGCCTTCAGTTCCTCCTCCTGCTCCTTGAGCTGACGGGTGCGGGCAGCCTGCTCGTCACGGAGGGCCTTCAGCTCCGCCTCCACTATACGGCAGCGCTCCTTGGCAGACGCCGCCTCGTTGAGCGCCGCATCATGAGTTGCTATGGCTTCGCCGGTCCCCTTCTTGCCCTCCACGACGGCGGCCTCGGCCTGACCCCAGGCCGTCCTGATGGACGAGTCAGCCTGAAGCCACCCCGAGATCAGCTCCAGGTGCCCTGCCACCACGCGCCGGTCGGCGCCCTGAAGATCTGTCCGGAGCCGGCCCAACACGACAAAGGCCTCCTCCAAAGCGCCGGGCAAGGCAGAGGAGCCATGATCTGCCAACTTTAGGACTTGGGGAGGAGGTGACACCGGCGCCTGGGCTGGCGACGTAGAAGCGGCAAGGATGGCAGGGGGCTCCAGAGCCCTCGAACCCCCAGCGGGTGCTATGGAGACGGACACCCCCAGAGTCGGCTTGGCCACAAAGGCAGTCTTCTCCCGAGGCTGGGCTGCTGAGCCCCGAGAGGCTCGCTCCGTCATGGGCAGACGTGGGGCGGGCCCTTCCTCCCGCGTCAGGGTCGCCGTGACCACAGCAGGACACGTGGCCTCAGAGGCCCTGGCCTCCTTCCTCTTCCTCTTCACCATTGGCTGTAGCCTGGCCACTAGGACGAGAACCTCATGAGCACGACATCAAAGATAGGGAGCAAACGCAAGGTGAAGTACTTACTCGTCGTCAGCAACATACGCCCGCCTCTTGGACAGGAGCGCGGCGCCTCCAAGCTTCTTGATCACAGGCCTCGCCGCACCCTCAAGATCGGCTGGCTCTGGAGTAGCGGCACCAGGCGGCAAGGCGGGTGCGTTGCCCCAGGGAAGCAATACAGCCTCGCCCTTCTCCGGGGTCCCTCATCCCGGCCTCCGCAAAGGGGTTCCCGGACCTCATGATACCCCCGGTGGAGCGCGGGGAACCCTCAACCAGATATTCGCCAGCATCATCATCATCAAAGAGACCGCGGAGGAGCTCGCTCTGCCATGGGGGAGAGCTCTCCCCCACCTCCTCCAGGGTCGCCTCTGAGTCCCCTTCCTTCCCGGAGACCTGGCCAGAGGACACCAACACCGGGGAGTTGAGGAGCGTGAGCACCACAAGCCCCTGCGCGTTGAAGGCAGGCATGGCGGAGGCCACCGCTACCCCGTTGATACGTCTCCAACGTACCTATAATTTTTCATTGTTCCATGCTATTGTATTATCTATCTTGGATGTTTTATATGCATTTATATGCTATTTTATATGATTTTTGGGACTAACCTATTAACCTAGAGCCCAGTGCCAATTTCTGTTTTTCCTTATTTTTGAGTTTCGCAGAAAAGGAATATCAAACGGAGTCCAATTGACCTGAAAATTTACGGAGATTATTTTTGGAAAATATAAAAAATAGTGGAACGAAAAGATACCGGAGAAGAGTCCCGAGGCCACCACAAGGGTGGAGGGCCCCCCTAGGGCGCACCCCCGACCTTATGGCTGCCTCGTGGGTCCCCCTAACTTGTTCCCGACGTCAACACCTCTTATAAATCCCCAAAAAAACCCGAACAGAACCTAGATCGGGAGTTCCGATGCCGCAAGCCTCTGTAGCCACCAAAAACCAACCGGGACCCTGTTTCGGCACCCTGCTGGAGGGGAGAATCATCACCGATGGCCATCTTCATCATCACGATGCTCTCCATGACGAGGAGGGAGTAGTTCACCCTCGGGGCTGAAGGTATGTACCAGTAGCTATGTGTTTGATCTCTCTCTCTCTCTCTCGTGTTCTTGAGTTGGCACGATCTTGATGTACCGCAATCTTTGCTATGATAGTTGGATCTTATGATGTTTCCCCCCTCTACCTTCTTGTAATGGATTAAGTTTCCCCTTTGAAGTTATCTTATCAGATTGAGTCTTTAAGGATTTGAGAACACTTGATGTATGTCTTGCATGTGTTTATCTATGGTGACAATGGGATATTCACGTGATCTACTTGACGTATGATTTGGTGATCAACTTGCTGGTTCTGTGACCTTGTGAACTTATGCATAGGGGTTGGCACACGTTTTCGTCTTGACTCTCCGGTAGAAACTTTGGGGCGCTCTTTGAAGTTCTTTGTGTTGGTTTGAATAGATGAATCTGAGATTGTGTGATGCATATCGTATAATCAAACCCGCGGATACTTGTGGTGACATTAGCGTTTTGGTTGATGTGTGTCTTAAGGTGTTATTTTAGTACGAACTCTAGGGCTGTTTGTGACACTTATAGGAATATCCCAATAGATTGATCAGAAAGAATAACTTTGAGGTGGTTTCGTACCCTACAATAATCTCTTCGTTTGTTCTCCGCTATTAGTGACTTTGGAGTGACTCCTTGTTGCATGTTGAGGGGTTGTTATATGATTTAATTATGTTATCATTGTTGAGAGAACTTGCACTAGTGAAATTATGAACCCTAGGCCTTGTTTTGAAGCATTGCAATACCGTTTTTGCTCACTTTTGTTACTTGCTACCTTGCTGTTTTTATATTTTCAGATTACAAAAACCTATATGTACTATCCATATTGCACTTTTATCACCATCTCTTCGCCGAACTGGTGCACCTATACAATTTACCATTGTATTGGGTGTTTTGGGGACACAAGAGACTCTTTTTTATTTGGTTGCAGGGTTTTTTGAGAGAGACCATGTTCATCCTACGCCTCCCACGGATTGATAAACCTTAGGTCATCCACTTGAGGGAAATTTCCTACTGTCCTACAAAACTCTGCGCTTGGAGGCCCGACACAAGTCCACAAGAAGAAGGTTGCGTAGTAGACATCAAGCTCATTTCTGGCGCCGTTGCTGAGGGGCTAGGTAAGCGGCACTCACATACCGTCAACGAAGCTCTTTCTGGCGCTGTTGCCGGGGAGGTTAGTGCTTGAAGGTATATCTTTAGATCTTGCAATTGAACCTTTTAGTTTCTTGTTTTATCACTAGTTTAGTCTATAGAAGAAAACTACAAAAATGGAATTGAGGTTGCCTCATATGCTTCATCTTTTTAATGTCTTTCATGAAAATAAGGATTTCGATAATTGTGCCAAAGTGTTAGTAGAAGAATGCATTAAAATGTTTGGCGCTAAATCTTTGAATGATGAGCATGATTGCAATGTTGTTAGTATGAATTCCTTGAATATCCATGATGCTAATGATATGCAAAGCCACAAGCTTGGGGATGCTATGTTTGATGAAGATGATATTTTTAGTCCCCCGAATTTTGATGTGCAAATTTATTATGATGAAAGGATGCCTCCTATCTATGATGATTATTGTGATGACATGTATGTTATAAAGGATAATGATAACCATGAAACTTGTCATCATGATTTTAATTTTCAATTGGATTATGCCTCACATGATATATATTTTGTTGAGTTTGCTCCCACTACTATGAATGAGAAGAATTTTGCTTATGTGGAGAGTAGTAAAATTTCTATGCTTGTAGATCATGAAAAGAATGGTTTATGTGATACCTATATTGTTGAATTCATTCATGATGCTACTGAAAATTATTTTGAAGGAGGAATATATGCTTGTAAGAGTTGCAATAATATCAAGTTTCCTCTTTATGTGTTGAAAATATTGAAGTTATGCTTGTTTTACCTTCCTATGCTAGTTGATTCTTGCTTCCGTAAGTTGTTTTCTCACAAAAACTCTATACATAGGAAGTGGATTAGACTTAAATGTGCTAGTAAAATTCTTCATGATGCTCCCATTATGTTTCAATTCTTATCTTTTATGTGAGCATCATTGAAATCATCATGCCTAGCTAGAAAGGCAATAAAGAAAAAGCGCTTGTTGGGAGACAACCCAACAATTATACCTACTGTTTTTGTGTGTTCACATGATTAAGCTACTGTGGTGATCATGTTTTATAGCTTTTGTTTCAATAAAGTGCCAAGTAAGACTTTTGGGATGATCTATGGTGATAGTTGATTTGATCTTGCTGAAAAACAGAAACTTTTGCGCTCAGGAAAACAATTCTAATTTTTAACAGAAGCGTGATAAAATACTGATTCTTTTTACAGAAGATTAATAAACAAATTTCTTAGGCTGTCCTATTTTTTCAGAATTTTTGGAGTTACAGAAGTATTCGAGAGTTACAGATTACTACAGACTGTTCTGTTTTTGATAGATTATGTTTTTGATGCATAGTTTGCTTATTTTCTAGTTTCTATGGATTATATTGCTTAATATAAATTGTAGAAATGATAGGTAGAGTATGCATCATGTGTGAAAAATTATGAATCTTTTCTTGAAAGCACCTAAGTGGTGATTTGCTTTATTATACTAACTGAGCTTATGAGTTTTCTGTTAAGTTTTGTATTGTGAAGTTTTCAAGTTTTGGGTAAAGTTTCGATGGACTATGGAATAAGGAGTGGAAAGAGCCTAAGCTTGGGGATGCCCAAGGCACGCCAAGGTAATATTCAATGACAACCAAGCATCTAAGCTTGGGGATGCGCCGGATGGAATCCTCTCTTTCGTCTTCGTTCATCGGTAACTTTACTTGAGGCTATATTTTTATTCACCACATGATATGTGTTTTGCTTGGAGCGTCATTTTCCTTTATTAGGATTTGCTTGTTGTTATTTAGAGTAATGTTTTGCATCTTTTAGTTCAATAAAAAGGTCAAGTATAGCCTTTACCATGCTTAGTTTGCAAGTCCATATGTTGTTGTTTTAAACACAGAAAGTTTGCTGTTATGTTTTGAATATTTGTGAATAGTCAAAACATGAGAAAATCTTGATATTTTTGCACAATAAGTAACAAAAAATTATCTATAGTGTGGTAATTTTTCAGAATTTTTGGAGTTAAATAAGTATGATTCCTCTTGCATTCTTTACAGACTATCCTGTTTAGACAGATTGCTATTATGATTGCATATGTTTGCTTGTTTAATGATTCTATTTGAGGATAGGACTATTAAATATGGAGAGGCATTTAGTAGGCAATATCAAATTATAATTTTAGTGACTTTCTACAGTAGAGAATGATAAGGTTTAGCATGGATTTATACTAACTTATCTCACGAGTTCTTGTTGAGTTTTGTGTGGATGAAGTTTTTGAGATTTAGGGAAACCGCGATATGAAAGTAATTAAGGAGACACAAAAGCTCAAGCTTGGGGATTCTCAAGGCATCCCTAGTTCATATTCCAAGAAGTCTCAAGCACCTAAGCGTGGGGATGCCCCGGTAGGCATCCCGCCTTTCTTCTTCAACAACTATCGGTCAGTTTTGGTTGAGCCTAAGTTTTTGCTTCTTCACATGATATGTGCTATCCTTGCAATGTCATTTTATTTTGTTTTTCTTGATGTTTGAATAAAGTACTTAAGATCTGAAATTTTATTTATGAGAAGGAGTCTTCACATAGTTGCATAATTATTTGACTACTCATTGATCTGCACTTATATCTTTTGGAGTAGTTTGTCATTTGCTCTAGTGCTTCACTTATATCTTTTTAGAGCACGACGGTAGTTTTACTTTGTAGAAATGGATGAACTCTCATGCTTCACTTATATTATTTTGAGAGTCTCTAAACAGCATGGTAATTTGCTTTGGTTATGAATTTAGTCCTAATATGATAGGCATCCAAGAGGAATATAATAAAAAATTTCATATAAAGTGCATTGAATACTATGAGAAGTTTGATTCCTTATGATTGTTTTGAGATATGAAGCCGGTGATATTAGAGTCATGCTAGTGAGTAATTGTGAATTTGAGAAATACTTGTGTTAAGGTTTGTGATTCCCGTAGCATGCACGTATGGTGAACCTTTATATAATGAAGTTG
The DNA here is from genome assembly GCF_056163025.1 of Triticum urartu. Classification (NCBI taxonomy): domain Eukaryota; kingdom Viridiplantae; phylum Streptophyta; class Magnoliopsida; order Poales; family Poaceae; genus Triticum; species Triticum urartu. The sequence continues at coordinate 420,357,060 of NC_141877.1, read as the reverse complement.
GAGCATGAGGTATTTAATGATTGTCTTCCTTATGAATGGCGGTCGGGGAAGAGCGATGGTCTTTTCCTACCAATCTATCCCCCTAGGAGCATGCGCGTAGTACTTTGTTTCGATGACTAATAGATTTTTGCAATAAGTATGTGAGTTCTTTATAACTAATGTTGAGTCCATGGATTATACACACTCTCACCCTTCCACCATCGCTAGCCTCTCTAGTGCCGCGCAACTTTCGCCGGTACCAGAAACCCACCATATACCTTCCTCAAAATAGCCACCATATATACCTACCTATTATGGCATTTCCATAGCCATTCCAAGATATATTGTCATGCAACTTCCCACTGTTTCGCTTATTATGACACACTTCATCATTGTCATATTGTTTTGCATGGTCATGTAGTTGACATCGTATTTGTGGCAAAGCCACCATTCATAATTCTTTCATACATGTCACTCTTGATTCATTGCACATCCCGGTACACCGCCGGAGGCATTCATATAGAGTCATATTTTGTTCTAACTATCGAGTTGTAATTCTTGAGTTGTAAGTAAATAAAAGTGTGATGATCTTCATTATTAGAGCATTGTCCCATGTGAGGAAATAAAAAAAAGGAAATGCCAAAAAAAGAGAAGGCCCCAAAAAACAAAAAAGAAACAAAAAACAAAAAAATGAGAGAAAAAGAGAGAAGGGGCAATGCTACTATCCTTTTACCACACTTGTGCTTCAAAGTAGCACCATGGTCTTCATGATAGAGAGTCTCCTATGTTGGCACTTTCATATACTAGTGGGAATTTTTCATTATAGAACTTGGCTTGTATATTCCAACGATGGGCTTCCTCAAATTGCCCTAGGTCTTCGTGAGCAAGCAAGTTGGATGCACACCCACTTAGTTTCTTTTTGAGCTTTCATACACTTATAGCTCTAGTGCATCCGTTGCATGGCAATCCCTACTCACTCACATTGATATCTATTGATGGGCATCTCCATAGCCCGTTGATACACCTAGTTTGACGATAATTCTCATGTGTCCTCGGGAGCGCTTTCCTTTATATAAGAGTTTGTCCAGGCTTGTCCTTTGCTACAAAAAGGATTGGGCCATCTTGCTGCACCTTATTTACTTTATTTACTTGTTACCCGTTACAAATTACCTTATCAAAAAACTATTTGTTACCGATAATTTCAGTGCTTGCAGAGAATACCTTACGGAAAACTGCTTATCATTTCCTTCTGCTCCTCGTTGGGTTCGACACTCTTACTTATCGAAAGGACTACGATAGATCCCCTACACTTGTTAGTCATCAATGGGCCCCACGTGGGTCCCCTCACTTATCTCTTTAGCCCATGTCATCTCCTACCTACAGAAAAATAATCATCATAGCTCTCTCTCTCATGTTCTTGCTCTCAAACCCGTGGATTTCGATCTCTTTGCTCGAAGCTCCGTTTTCAAAACTGTTTGGGGGATTGCTACTTGGTATGTGACTCCTCCATTGCCCCAATTAGTTTTTTCTCTAGTGGTTTATATTTTGAATAATTAGCTACTCTTGGTGATGCTATAAATAGGCTTGCATGTTGAATTCTTAGAGTTCTAAGTAGTTTGAATGCCTAATATAGCCTCTAGGTACCCATATGAGTAGTTGCTATCAATGTTGTAAAGTTTTGTTGACAAAAAAAATTTCGCCAATTTTTTTGAATTTTATTCATAAGAATAAGATGAGTATCTTCAGGAAGTTTTCCTCCAAAAAGAATGTTAAGGAAGTAATTGGGGAATCCTCGGACAATGAACTCAACACTCTAAGAACGACGAAGTTGCAGCCGTGCAAATGGCCACATAATGCCTTCATGGATGAGACCGAATTCCATCAAGAGTTTTCCCAATTAGTTGCAAATGTCGGGCTGACCGACTTCCTTACAAATGAGTGTGACCAACACCACCTCCTCACAAATTCCTTTGTGCAAATTTTTTATTTCTTAAATAGGAACAATCATCCTGAGGTGCGGTTTAATTTATATTATGAAACCCATCAGATACCGCTCACTGACTTTAGCGACCTATGTTTGATTCCCTCTGACGGGGAATTAAGAGAGCTTAGACCGCAGAGTTTGAGGACTTTCTCCTCACTTTGACAGTGGGTGATGAAAGGGGCGTGTCGAAAGCCATCGCCACTAGTTTGCAATTTCCTTCTATGCATTACTTTGCTCTATTCAACGTGAAGTGTTTAACTACTAGGGAGAAGGCCGGAGCACTCAGTGCCCTCGACCTCGCCATTTTACGCAATGGACTACACAATGATCACAAGTTTATCCTAGGGGCTATTATTGCACACTATCTGCACCTCAACAGAACTAAGGGAAAAATTCATGGTGGTATTTTTGCCACTCGTCTAGCGAGTCATTTTAATGTTCAGATAAGCCAACATGATTATCCTTTGCCCCGAGTTTATCTAGACCACCAGGAAATGGTGGCTCACCAGCTTACTGATGACGTTGATTCTTTTCATAACATTCGTTACAACTTGGTTTTCAGTGTGCAAACCCGTGATATTATCTCGTTGCCTGCACCTGCTTCGTTTGATTCTATTGCCAGGAGCAGACACTGGGTCATGCCAGAGGGCATTATTGCCTACCGAAATGACCAGGCAGCGGTAGAGGAGGAGCCACAGGATTGGGACGCTCAATTGCCGCCGCCACAGAACTTCTACATGGGACCGGATGGCTACTACAGATGGTGATTACCAAGTTAGGCCAAAAGCCTAATCTTGAGGGGAGTACGTATTTCCACCGACATTATATTCATATTCACACATTTCATTCCAGTTGTCGGTGTCCACACTTTTTCATTGTAGTATCCATGCTATATTTATTTTCTCACTTTCTTCTTGTGTGTTTGAAAAACTTTAAGAAAACCCAAAAAAATATTTCTTACTTCTTTTCGGTTTTCCTTTCTAGTTTATTTAGTTATAATATTAAAATAAAAACCCAAAGATTTCTCAATTCTTCTTTTGCTTGTTGGGAGCTTTCCCGTGTAAAAAGTTTTTCTCGTTTTGTTTTCCCTACTTCTGCTTTCTTCAAGAAAAACTAAAGACTCCAAAAATATTTTAGTCTGTTTCTATGAATTTCTTTTCTTTTACTTTTGTTGAGTCATACCAAGGGAAAGACTACAATGAAAATGTTGAGTGGCTTTCTTATGCCTTATTGTTGATCTAACAAAGAGCACATATTATTTTGTATTTCCCTTTGAATAAAATTGTTGTAGGTTCCAGCTTAGTCCATGATACGTCTCCAACGTATCTATAATTTTTGATTGCTCCATGCTATATTATCTACTGTTTTGGACATTATTGGGCTTTATTATCCACTTTTATATTATTTTTGGGACTAACCTATTAACCGGAGGCCCAGCCCAGAATTGCTGTTTTTTGCCTGTTTTAGGGTTTCGAAGAAAAGGAATATCAAACGGAGTCCAAACGGAATGAAACCTTCGGGAACATGATTTTCTCAACGAACAAGACCCAGGAGACTTGGACCCTACGTCAAGACACAAAAGAGGAGGCCACGAGGTAGGAGGGCGCGCCTACCCCCCAGGCGCGCCCTCCACCCTCGTGGGCCCCCTGTTGCTCCACCGACGTACTCCTTCCTCCTATATATACCTACGTACCCCCAAATGATCAGATACAGAGCCAAAACCCTAATTCCACCGCCGCAACTTTCTGTATCCATGAGATTCCATCTTGGGGCCTGTTCCGGAGCTCCGCCGAAGGGGGCATCGATCACGGAGGGCTTCTACATCAACACCATAGCCCCTCCGATGAAGTGTGAGTAGTTCACCTCTGACCTACGGGTCCATAGTTAGTAGCTAGATGGCTTCTTCTCTCTTTGTGGATCTCAATACAATGTCCCCCCTCTCTTGTGGAGAACTATTCGATGTAATCTTCTTTTTGCGGTGTGTTTGTTGAGATCGATGAATTGTGGGTTTATGATCAAGTCTATCTATGAACAATATTTGGATCTTCTCTGAATTCTTTTATGTATGATTGGTTATCTTTGCAAGTCTCTTCGAATTATCAGTTTGGTTTGGCCTACTAGATTGATCTTTCTTGCAATGGGAGAAGTGCTTAGCTTTGGGTTCAATCTTGTGGTGTCCTTTCCCAGTGACAGTAGGGGCAACAAGGCACATATTGTATTGTTGCCATCGAGGATAACAAGATGGGGTTTTCATCATATTGCATGAGTTTATCCCTCTACATCATGTCATCTTGCTTAAGGCGTTACTCTGTTTTCATCAACTTAATACTCTAGATGCATGCTGGATAGCGGTCGATGAGTGGAGTAATAGTAGTAGATGCAGGCAGGAGTCGGTCTACTTGTCTCGGACGTGATGCCTATATACATGATCATGCCTAGATATTCTCATAACTATGCTCAATTCTGTCAATTTCTCGACAGTAATTTGTTCACCCATCGTAGAATACTTATGCTCTCGAGAGAAGCCACTAGTGAACCCTATGGCCCCCGGGTCTATCTTCATCATATTAATCTCCTACTACTTAGTTATTTCCTTTGCTTTGCATCTTTACCACAAAAATACCAAAAATATTATCTTATCATATCTATCAGATCTCACTCTCGTAAGTGGCCGTGTAGGGATTGACAACTCCTTATCACGTTGGTTGCGAGGATTTATTTGTTTTGTGCAGGTGCGAGGGACTCGTGCGTAGCCTCCTACTGGATTGATACCTTGGTTCTCAAAAGCTGAGGGAAATACTTACGCTACTTTGTTGCATCATCCCTTCCTCTTCGGGGAAAACCAACACAGTGCTCAAGAGGTAGCAAGAAGGATTTCTGGCGCCGTTGCCGGGGAGGTCTACGCAAAAGTCAATATACCAAGTACCCATCACATACCCTTATCTCCCACATTACATTATTTGACATTTGCCTCTCGTTTTCCTCTCCCCCACTTCACCCTTGCCATTTTATTCGCCCTCTCTCTCTATCCTCCCTCTCTTCCTCTATTTGCCTCTTTTTGCCCGCTTGCTTTTTGTTTGCTTGTGTGTTAGTTCGTTTGTTTGTCGTTATGGCTAGTCCCTTATCTTCTCTGTTGTCTCCCGAGAATGAAATTCTAAATTTTAAGCAAAGGGAGGGGGAAAATCTAAAAGATGTTTGGTATAGAATTTGCAATGCTCAAAATAGATCTACCAGGAAGCAATCTACTTCCGTTCTTCTTTGCAATTTTTATGTAGGCGTTACTCCTTGGCACCGATATGTCCTTGATACTATTATTGGAGGGAACTTTTTGGGTAGCCATACTTTTGATTCTTATAATGCTATGATAGATTTGTTTGGCTCACCCCCTCTTTTGGTTAATGGAACTGTATTAACTTTGGAGCATGTAATGCAAAGACTTGAAATTATTGAAAATAAGGTTGCTACCGTAGAGTTAATTGAAAATTTGGATAAAAAGATCCACAACCGAATCTCTCAATATGGATCTAAAGTAGGAGTCACTTTGAAAAATATTAAAGAGAAGGAAGCCATAGTTAATGAGAAAATAAATCACGATTCCACTAGAATCGATAAACTTGAGGATATTATTACCAACTTGGGAACCGCTTTTTCTTCCGTAAAAATACTCCAAGTCCTCCCGCTAAAATTTCCAAGCTTATGCATGTTCCTAAAAATAAGGGTGAATCCTCTAGCAAGGAAACTGCGGATCTCAAATCTATAAGTATTCATCCCAATCTTTTTGCTATCATTAAGGAACCATTTGTTACAAATGATTTTTTCGATCTTGTGCCTAAAAGTTTGATAATCAATAAAAAGAAAGAAATTCCTAAAGATGGTAGATGCCTCACTGAAGAATTGCCTACCAAAGATGGCAATACCTAGATCTATCCTTGCTTGTTATGCCTAGCTAGGGGCGTTAAACAATAGCGCTTGTTGGGAGGCAACCCAATTTTATTTTTATTCCTTGCTTTTTGCTCCTGTTTAGTAATAAATACATTATCTAGCCTCTGTTTTGGTTGTGTTTTTTGTGTTTAATTAGTGTTTGTGCCAAGTAGAACCGTTGGGAAGACTTGGGGAAAGTCTTGTTACACTTGCTGTAAAAAACAGAAACTTTAGCGCTCACAAGAATTGCTGCCATTTTTATTTGGAAAGTGATATTTAGTTAATTCTTTTTTCAGATGATTAATAGATAAATTCCTCACGTCCAGAAATTTATTTAAGAATTTTTGGGGTTCCAGATCTTGCGCTAGATACAGATTACTACAGACTGTTCTGTTTTTGACAGATTCTGTTTTTCGTGTGTTGTTTGCTTATTTTGATGAATCTATGGCTAGTAAAATAGTTTATAAACCATAGAGAAGTTGGAATACAGTAGGTTTAACACCAATATAAATAAACAATGAGTTCATTACAGTACCTTGAAGTGGTCTTTTGTTTTCTTTCGCTAACGGAGCTCACGAGACTTTCTACTTTGAGTTTTGTGTTGTGAAGTTTTCAAGTTTTGGGTAAAGATTTGATGGATTATGGAACAAGGAGTGGCAAGAGACTAAGCTTGGGGATGCACATGGCACCCCCAAGATAATATAAGGACACCTAAAAGCCAAAGCTTGGGGATGCCCCGAAAGGCATCCCCTCTTTCATCTACTTCTATCGGTAACTTTACTTGGAGCTATATTTTTATTCGCCACATGATATGTGTTTTTCTTGGAGCGTCTTGTATAATTTGAGTATTTACTTTTTAGTTTACCACAGTAATACTTGCTGTACACACTTTTTAAGAGAGCCATACATGATTTGGAATTTGTTAGAATACTCTATGTGCTTCGCTTATATCTTTTGAGTTATATAGTTTTGCTCTAGTACTTCACTTATATCTTTTAGAGCACGGTGGTGGATTTGTTTTATAGAAACTATTGATCTCTCATGATTCACTTAAATTATTTTGGGAGTCTTAAATAGCATGGTAATTTGCTTAAATCCTAATATGCTAGGTATTCAAGATTAGTAAAATTTTCTTATGAGTGTTTTGAATACTAAGAGAAGTTTGATGCTTGATGATTATTTTGAGATATGGAGGTAATAATATCAAAGTCGTGCTAGTTGAGTAGTTGTGAAATTGAGAAATGATTGTGTTGAATTTTGCAAGTCCCATAGCATGCACGTATGGTAAACATTATGTAACAAATTTGAAACATGAGGTGTTATTTGATTGTCCTCCTTATGAGTGGCGGTCAGGGACGAGCGATGGTCTTTTCCTACCAATCTATCCCCCTAGGAGCATGCGCGTAGTGCCGAGGTTTTTGATGACTTGTAGATTTTTGCAATAAGTATGTGAGTTCTTTATGACTAATGTTGAGTCCATGGATTATACGCACTCTCATCCTTCCATCCTTGCTAGCCTCTTCGGTACCGTGCATTGCCCTTTCTCACATTGAGAGTTGGCGCAAACTTCGCCAGTGCATCCAAACCCCGTGATATGATACGCTCTTTCACACATAAACCTCCTTATATCTTCCTCAAAACAGCCACCATACCTACCTATTATGGCATTTCCATAGCCATTCCGAGATATATTGCCATGCAACTTTCCACCATTCCGTTTATCATGACATATTCATCATTGTCATATTGCTTAGCATGATCATGTAGTTGACATAGTATTTGTGGCAAAGCCACCGTTCATAATTCTTTCATACATGTCACTCTTGGTTCATTGCATATCCCGGTACACCGTCGGAGGCATTCATATAGAGTCATACTTTGTTCTAGTATCGAGTTGTAATCATTGAGTTGTAAATAAATAGAAGTGTGATGATCATCATTTTCTAGAGCATTCTACCAAGTGAGGAATTATAAAAAAGGGGGGAGAGAAAGGCCATAAAAAAAGAGAAGGCCCAAAAAAGAGAGAAAAAGAGAGAAGGGACAATGTTACTATCCTTTGCCACACTTGTGCTTCAAAGTAGCACCATAATCTTCATGATAGAGAGTCTCTTGTTTTTTCACTTTCATATACTAGTGGGAATTTTCATTATAGAAATTGACTTGTATATTCCAACAATGGGCCTCCTCAAGTGCCCTAGGTCTTCGTGAGCAAGCAAGTTGGATGCACACCCACTTAGTTTCTTTTGTTGAGCTTTCATACATTTATAGCTCTAGTCCATCCGTTGCATGGCAATCCCTACTCCTTGCATTAACATCAATCGGTGGGCATCTCCATAGCCCATTGATTAGCCTCGTTGATGTGAGACTTTCTCCTTTTTTGTCTTCTCCACATAACCCCCTCATTATATTCTATTCCACCCATAGTGTTATGTCCATAGCTCGCGCTCATATATTGCGTGAAAGTTTATAGGTTTGAGATTACTAAAGTATGAAACAATTGCTTGGCTTGTCATCGGGGTTGTGCATGATGAGAGCATTCTTGTGTGACGAAAATGGAGCATGACTAAACCATATGATTTTGTAGGGATGAACTTTCTTTGGCCATGTTATTTTGAGAAGACATAATTGCTTTGTTAGTATGCTTGAAGTATTATTATTTTTATGTCAATATAAACTTTTGTCTTGAATCTTTCGGATATGAATATTCATACCACAATTAAGAAGAATTACATTAAAATTATGCCAAGTACCACTCCGCATCAAAAATTCTATTTTTATCATTTACCTACTCGAGGACGAGCAGGAATTAAGCTTAGGGATGCCTGATACGTCTCCAACGTATCTATAATTTTTTATTGCTCCATGCTATATTATCTACTGTTTTGGACATTATTGGGCTTTATTATCCACTTTTATATTATTTTTGGGACTAACCTATTAACCGGAGGCCCAGCCCAGAATTGCTGTTTTTTTGCTTGTTTTAGGATTTCGAAGAAAAGGAATATCAAACGGAGTCCAAACGGAATGAAACCTTCGGGAACGTAATTTTCTCAACGAACAACACCCAGGAGACTTGGAACCTATGTCAAGACACAAAAGAGGAGGCCACGAGGTAGGGGGGCGCGCCTACCCCCCCAGGCGCGCCCTCCACCCTCGTGGCTCCCCTGTTGCTCCACCGACATACTCCGTCCTCCTATATATACCTACGTACCCCCAAACGATCAGATACGGAGCCAAAACCCTAATTCTACCACCGTAACTTTCTGTATCCACGAGATCCCATCTTGGGGCCTATTCCGGAGCTCCACTGGAGGGGGCATCGATCACGGAGGGCTTCTACATCAACACCATAGCCCCTCCGATGAAGTGTGAGTAGTTTACCTCAGACCTATGGGACCATAGTTATTAGCTAGATGGCTTCTTCTCTCTTTTTGGATCTCAATACAATGTTCTCCCCCTCTCTTATGGAGAACTTTCGATGTAATCTTCTTTTTGCGGTGTGTTTGTTGAGACCGATGAATTGTGGGTTTATGATCAAGTCTATCTATGAACAATATTTGAATCTTCTCTGAATTCTTTTATGTATGATTGGTTATCTTTGCAAGTCTCTTTGAATTATCAGTGTGGTTTGGCCTACTAGATTGATCTTTCTTGCAATGGGAGAAGTGCTTAGCTTTGGGTTCAATCTTGCGGTGTCCTTTCCCAGTAACAGTAGGGGCAACAAGGCACGTATTGTATTGTTTCCATCAAGGATAACAAGATGGGGTTTTCATCATATTGCATGAGTTTATCCCTCTACATCATGTCAGCTTGCTTAAGGCCTTACTCTGTTTTCATTAACTTAATACTCTAGATGCATGCTGGATAGCGGTCGATGAGTGGAGTAATAGTAGTAGATGCAGGCAGGAGTCGGTCTACTTGTCTTAGACGTGATGCCTATATACATGATCATGCCTAGATATTCTCATAACTATGCTCAATTCCTTCAATTGCTCGACAGTAATTTGTTCACCCACCGTAGAATACTTATGCTCTCGAGAGAAGCCACTAGTGAAACCTATGGCCCCCGGGTCTATCTTCATCATATTAATCTCCTACTACTTAGTTATTTCCTTTGCTTTTTTACTTTGCTTTGCATCTTTATCACAAAAAATACCAAAAATATTATCTTATCATATGTATAAGATCTCACTCTCGTAAGTGGCCATGTAGGGATTGGCAACTCCTTATCGCATTGGTTGCAAGGATTTATTTGTTTTGTGCAGGTGCGAGGGACTCGTGCGTAGCCTCCTACTGGATTGATACCTTGGTTCTCAAAAACTGAGGGAAATACTTACGCTACTTTGCTGCATCATCCCTTCCTCTTCGGGGAAAACCAACGCAGTGCTCAAGAGGTAGCAGTCCACAACACTCTTGCACTATTATTATTTTCATATCGTTCGGCCGTGCAGGTGAAAGACAATAATGATGATATTTGATGAAGTGACCGTGGCATAGAAAAGCGGGTATGAACTCAACTTGTTTTGTTTTTGTAAATATGTTTAACTCGGTATCCATGATTCAGCATATTATGATTAAACATGTTTGCAATTACAATTAGAGATTATAGTTGCTCATGCCATGCTTAAGTAGCTAGGAGTGGATAATGATTTCTCTTGGGTGTCAACATGCATTAAAATGATTGTGATGTAGTATGATGATATGGTATCCTCCTCTAAATGTTTCAAGTGGCTTGACTTGGCACATGTTTACGCATGTAGTTGAATCAAAACCAACATAGCCTCCACAATATTTATGTTCATGGTGTTTATATCCTACTCATGCTAGTATTCAATGTTGATTATTCATAAAGCATGTTCATGACCGTTTTCGCTCTCTGGCTGGTCGTTTCCCAACCTATTTGCTAGTCTATGCCTCTACTAAGTGGGAATACTACTTGTGCATCAAAATCCTTAAACCAAAGTTATTCTAGGTGAGTCCACTATATCTACCTATATGCGCTATTACCCTGCCGTTCCAAGTAAATTTGCATGTGCCACCTCTAAAATTTCAAATGAACATCTGTTTTGTGTGCCTGGACCGCTCATGGAGCGACAGGGGGCGGTCATTATCTTCCATGCTAAGTGGGTTATTCTCATGATGAGTGTTTATTTACTCGTCCTTGCACGAGAGGGGCCGGTAATAGGGATGCCCAGTCCCGAAATTAAAAATTGCAAATAATTAAACAAAACTCCCCCAGGACTGTTGTTGGTATGGACGACACCCATGGATTCGGCTAGCCATGGCTTGTGTTTGTTGGTGGAGGGGGAGTAAAGCTTTACTTTTACCGCTTGGGAACCACCGCTAATGTGTTTAGCATGGAAGATATTGATAAATCTTGGTCGTAACATTGACAGGAAGGGTGCACCTCCCAAAATTATATTTATCTCTGATTTAAGCTTTGAGCTCTGGCACCTCTGCAAATCCCTGCTTCCCTCTGCGAAGGGACTTTCTATTTACTTTTTTGTCATTTTACTTTTCTGATGAGTCATCACCTTTTCAAACAAGCACCAGACCTGAGAGCACTATTGTCATCCTCATGCACGGTGTTTAGTTAATGTTGAATGCATCATGACTGGATCTCTTCTACCATGAATTACAATGTTTTGTCACTGCTTGAACTCTGGAGGTGCTCTACATTTATGTTTTGCGGTCTTAGAAAGGGCTAACGAGATACAACTATTGTCATATATATCATGATTGTTTTGACAAAGTGTTGGCATTTGAGATATCTTATTATTACTCGCTAGTTGATTATGTCATTGATATGAGTCAATATATTTTTTAAGATTTATTGTTGACATGGTTAGTCATGATCTTTGCTGAAAACCTGGGTGCTATTTAAGCATATATATGTAAACAAGAACAAAAGAGTTCGTAAAAGTTTTTATTTATCACTTTCAGTTTGTCAACTGGATTGCTTGAGGACAATCAATGAGTTAAGCTTGGGGGAGTTGATACGTCTCCATCGTATCTACTTTTCCTAACGCTTTTGCTCTTGTTTTGCACTCTAATTTGCATGATTTGAATGAAACTAACCCGGACTGACGCAGTTTTCAGCAGAACTACCATGGTGTTGTTTTTTGTGCAGAAATAAAAGTTCTCGGATTTGGACGGAACTTTTTGGAGAATTATTTTGGAATATATAATAACTTCGGGAACATAGACCCACTGGAGGGGGTGCCCTGGCTGCCCATAAGACACCAGGGCACACCACCCCCCTCTAGCGCGCCCTGGTGGGTGGTGGGGCCCTCGGGGCTTCGCTGACCCTCATTCCAGCGCTATAAAATCCTATTTTTCCAAAAAAATAGGAGAGGAAGTTTCATCGTGTTTTACGATATGGAGCGCCGCCACTCCTGTTCTTCATCAGGAGGCCAAATCTGGAGCCCGTTCAGGGCTCCGGAGAGGGGGATCTTCGGTCTTCGTCATCACCAACCCTCCTTCATCACTAATTCCATGATGCTCCCCACCGGGAGTGAGTAATTCCTTCGTAGGCTCACTGGTCGGTGAGGAGTTGGATGAGATTCATCATGTAATCGAGTTAGTTTTGTTACGGCTTGATCCCTAGTATCCACTTTGTTCTGAGATTGATGTTGCTATGACTTTGCTATGCTTAATACTTGTCACTAGGGCCTGAGTGCCATGATTTCAGATCTGAACCGTTTATGTTTCACCATTATATCTATGTTCTAGATCTGATCTTGTAAGTTATATGCACCTATTACGTAAACCCCAGGGTGACAGTAATTGGGATACTTTCCGGTGATGACCATAGTTTGAGGAGCTCATGTATTCACTATGTGTTAATGCTTTGTTCCAGTTCTCTATTAAAAGGAGGCCTTAATATCCCTTAGTTTCCTTATGGACCACTACAAAAAAAATACACTTCGATGATACTTGTTTGTCACAGTAGGTCACGTTTTCTGTCATGCATGTACATCCATGACAAATTTATGACAGAATCAAGATAGTCATACCTGTGCTGTCGTAGAAGTGTTCCATGACATTACCAAAATTATCGTCACGGAAGTGTCCACTTCCATGACGATAAATCGCGCGTCACAGAAGTGCTTTCGTCAAGGGTGACCGACACGTGGCATCCACCGTAACGGAACGCCGTTAAGCTATCGGGTCCAATTTTGGATCCGATAACCCGTTAACATCCCCGACCAATGGGGATTTTCCATGTGTAAAATCATCATTGGCTGGAGGAAACACGTGTCGGCTCACCGTTGGGACAGGTGTCATCCACTCATTGGACCCAAAGCGCCTATGATATGCCGACATGTGGCACGGCCCAATAGAGGCCCATATAGGTTAAAAAGGCCGGCCCAGTCAAAGGCTCGTAGTACTTACTCAGGTACTAGTGGGCCAGCCCAATAACGACCTGCTTAATAAAGGCCCATTTCTGGCCCGAAGCCAGATCTGGCCCGTTAATTGTTTGCCGAATATTTGGGCCCATTTACGGCCTGAAGCGAGATCTGGCCCATTAATTGTTCACCGAATATTTGGGCCCAATTATAGCCCAGTGACTTTCGGCCCGTTAGAGGCCCGATGTAGACATGGGCCCATTTCAGCCCGTTTGACTTTCGGCCTGGGAATGGCCCGTGTTGCCCATGGGCCATATATGGTCCGACAGGACATTGGGCCCACTAACGGCCCATGATAAAGGTGGCAACAGTTAAGCCCAACGTGACTTTGGGCCTGTTAAAGGCCTGTCGCATAATCCGGCCCGTTGATGTCTGTACTAAGCTTTCGGCCTCTTAAAGGCCCATGATATCAGTGGGCCAACTAAGGCCCGAGATATGTTTCGGCCTGATAACTGCCCGTGATATAACTGGGCCCAAAAAGGCCCGGTCTACATTTTAGCCTGCTGAAGGCCCGTCGACGACTAGTGAAAATTGAGGCCCAATATGCATTTCGGCCTGCTAAAGGCCCATGGTTTCATCTGGGCCGTAATAGGCCAGTACAATATTCAGCCTGTTAATGGCCCAACGCTACCTGGGCCAAACTAAGCGCTGGGTCCACAAAAGGCCCAACTAAAATATAGGCCGGTGTAAGTTGTGGGCCTCGCGCAAAGTGTGAAGGCCCCAATGATTCGGGACCATGAAAGATGTAGGCCGACCCAATTGTGGCCCGCTAAACACCAGGCCCGTTAGAGGCAAATGTTTCGGCCCGGTCGACTACATCTGATTTTTTTTCAGATAGCGAATGATGGCAGTAACTAGTCGGAATTAAGAACAAACCTACTCTATACAATAAAGAAATTACAGCATAGTAACTAAGAATAAACCTACACTATACAATAAAGGATTTATGGTATATTACATCCACTGGGCATCGAAGTTCGCCACCAGTGATCATAACGCGCAACAAAGAAGCAGATTACAAAAACTGAGCACCATTGCAGCGTAACAAAATAATACTGAACCGAGACCACTTCCAAGATAGTTCAAGAAAGGTTAGCCTTGCGCGGGAACTGCTGCACAAGCTGCTGAGCAAGGCTGTGAGACTGGCCTAGCATGTCGGTCATAGCTTCCAGGTGTAGTTGTTTAGCAATGAGGTTCTCATTGGTGTTCTCTGCAATCTTTCTTAGAGATAGGACTTCAAGTCTAAGTTGAGTTGCAGCATGCCTTTCTGCTAGAACTTGGGACTGAAGATGTCAAACTGATTCAGACAACGAATTCTGTGAGCTTGTCTGACTACTAGTGTCAAGTAACTTGAACACTGCATCAAGACAAGACTTTGGGGTTGTCTCGCTATCTTCAAGATGTTTTGCCTTCTTTGCTGCAATATATGTTGGGTTTGTCTCACAGCCTTCGGCAGACTTGTGCATGCCATCAGGCATATCACCCTGAAACAAAGCAGAGAAATGACAAGTTTTGCACGTGTATAAACAAAGATGATAACTATGCTGTCAATTCCATCCAATTTCAAATTAGAAAATAAAGAGTAAGTTCAAAATTTCAATAGCATAATTTGGCACTATTCATAATGCGGGGAACTTCACCACACTACTGGATTACCATGTCAACATAACAAGCATAGATGAAGGGCAAATAAAAGCATTATATCTATTTTGGTTAATGTGCATGGCATGTTGTTCATATCATCAGCCACATCAGTAAGATAAAACAGGAGATGACAAGGTGCAAACGTGGGCTGCTTCACCACACACTGGATTATAGATCCACAAAAACAAGCATACATATAGGGAGTATTGAGTAATGTGCATGGTATGAATAAGGAATTTGGTTTTACAAGTAAAACTTAGAACTTACGGTTCTTGTGAACATGCATTTTGGTAGAAACAACAAACTAAACATCAGTAAATGATAGGGAGTATGAGCAAATTAAACGGCAGTTGAGGATAAAGGCTTTAGAAGGACTGACTTACATTAACAGCTAACACCGGCTTTATAATGCCCTTCTCCATGTCAAGGGAAGGATAACTCAAGAATTTCAGCACAAAAATCTTCTTCATAAGCATTGCTTGTACTCTACATTTTGCAGAGAGTAATTATAGATATGATAATACTAGAAGGGATAGAGGATAATGAAGATAAGATGCAGATTGATGCTACATAATCAACTACTAATCCCTGGAAGTACAAGCATTACAGGACAAAATGTACTGACAAGAGCAATGGGCTACACTTCTGCACTGGCATTGTGTGTGTATTCTACTTTTTGGTAAGATTAAATATAGATATGAACTTTTTTAGTAAATGGTGGGCGAGGGAGATAAGATGTAGAATGCTACACAATGAACCAATCCCTTTTCCCATAATACAAGAGTGTTTTGAACACTGGTGTACTATACAAAACATTCTTATATTATGGGACGGAGGGAGTAGCTGTTAATGTAAGTACATGGATAGATGACATTCAGTCCTTACAAGAGGACTGCAGAGCTAAACCTCTTCAAAAGCATTGGGTTGATTCTAAATTTATGTAAGAGGCCATATAGATCTTATAATGTCCACCAAATGGACGATAACGAGGCTAACATGTGAAGTGATGCTACATAATCAAACAACTATGAAAGTAAGTATGGTCATACAGGGCAAGAGGTACTCACAAGAGCAATGCAGTGTGCAGTATAGTTGCGATATTCTTTGTTCCCTTGAGAATGAATGTTCTTCTGCTAACAGTTCTCATACAAGTGAGACATTAAGGCAAATGCAGAAATGTAGTTCAAATTGTGATGTGATATCATAGATAGTACCTTACGCTGCAGCTGAGACCAATGTGTAACAAGATTATTCTAGTCACCGTCGGATAAATGTAGCACCGGAGACTTTACAAAAATTTCGTTTAGAGACTTGCCATCGAAGTGCGCTTGCCTCAGGTAGGAACGATACTTCATCAATGAGTGCTTGAAAAGCGCAACCAACCCTTGCTCGTCTTCACAATCCAGTTTGGTCCTCGCCTATTTAAAAGAATGAAATCTTGTGTGTTCTGTCAGCAGAAACATATGCAGTAATGACCATGAATAACATTAGTAAATTACTTACGCGTAAGTTGCGGAGGAAGACTGGAAATTGTTCTATGTCTGTGGTATAATCTTTCCATGAAGGAAAGATGCGCACAAAGTTCCTGACAACAATATAAGCTTTGTCTTCTAAACTGGGAAGAAATGGAATAGGGGTCCTATTTGCTGCAATTGGGGCTCTCTCTGGTTCAAAAAGGGATTTGGCAACTGGATTTGGTTTACTCTTTGCTGGAATGGGGGTTTTGCGTCGTAGAGCTGGTGCTATGTCAACTGGCATAATCATAATGTTTGCTGCAGCTGGGGTCTGCTGAGTTGGGGCATCAGAAATGACCAGTGTAGTAGGGCTAGAGTCTGCTAGAGTTGGGGTGTTTTGTGGGTCAGGTCATATTGCAACTACACCTAATGGGCTATTTGATTTATCAGGTGCCACTACCTTTTCCAAATACTTTGCTTGTGCTCCTCCACGATCAGCAATCGCCGTCTTCCTTTTGAACGTCTGATACACAAGAACAACATTTGAATGGATAAATATGGTATGATGACAGATGGAATATGTACTGAAAATGGATAGGTAGGGCGTATTCACATACACGATGTGTAAACTAAGTTAATGGCAGTTCAACAAAGTAGAAGTAATGCAAAGCATCAGTTGCAAGATATGTGCGACAAATATAACCTTGGAAAGTTAGAGCAAGCACCTTGATGGGTGAATAAGATAGGGCATCTTCCTTTGACTCCTCCACTAGGGAGCTACATTGACTTAGGTCTCCCTCTAGCTCAGAATCACTGTTAGGATCATATTCTGAGCATGAATCTGTAGGGGGAGAGCGTTTGCATTGCATTGCATCCAGACTTGATTTCAGTCCCTTAATGCCAAGTTTGACAACCATGGCATTGTTCTGCTTTATTCTTTTCATGCGCGCAAACTCATAATCATTATGATGCTGTTCAGAATCTGAGATTCATGAAAACATAAAAAGTAGTCAGATTATCTATGGAATGCATTGCGGATTCAACTCGAAGAGTGTCTCCCTATAAACCCCTGCATGCAAAGTTCACCCCCCAACTGTACTAACCAGACCACACACAGAAATACAAACCCCTTATGTCTCTATAACAGGCAGACACACATTTCAAAACTGAAGTAGGAACATTAGAATCATATGAAATTCGTATTTGAACAAATAAAGTAAGGAATTATGAGGGGCATAATGTTTAGCTTCAAGGGTGGAGTGTTGGTAGTGCGACACAAAGCAAGTAGGCAGATTGTATTCCATGTAAAAGATCGAAGCCTATGTAAAAGCAGGAAATGACACTTTCTTTCTATACAATGCAGTGTTCGTTGCCCACACATGATGGAAGAGATCACATAGAGAAATACTATTCACTCATGTCTACGGTTGCAGTATTTAGAAATAGGGTGGTCCACCCTAAAAGAATATTGACAACAAATATGACAAGGCAAGCATAGATGTAGTGAATCAATCATTTACTTGTGAGCTTACTAGGACAAATATGCAGAATTGTAACCGCAGTAAGAGACCGTCCAAAATCTGAATCAAGAAGTTTGTCTAGCACTTATTGTTTGCAACTAATCAACATGAATAATTGGATATTATATCGAATGAGTAAGAAAGACAAGTAAAATTCTCAACAAACCTGGCTTGTAGTAGTAATCTGGGTCAATGTCACTACGACCAACAATCCAAAATGACTAGTGTCTGTTCCTAGGGCCAGAATTTTGAAAACCCTGTGAACTTCACAGGTACTAAAGATTACCGAAATACATCTGAACCATTAAGTGTAGGTAGCACTGAGCACACAACAAACCCTAATGTCAGTCCTGCCTAATGAGTAATGAATCAATTAGAAAATGGGTGATGAGGAGTGGCTGCTGAGTGTTGAGGACTTATCTCAGGATAAATCGGGTTGGCTTAGTGGGTGCTACACGCCTGAGCCCTGAACAGACTGGGAAGGTAGGCACGGCGGCGCGCCCGAGTAGCGGTGACGCTGTTGGGCGAGCGGCTCCTGACCTCCTGTTAGTCCGGCATCTCCTTGAAAGTGCGTTATATCGACTAGAGGGGGGGTGAATAGGCGATTTTTATGAAAGTCTTCAAAACGTGGAAGTTATGAAGACAAACGATAGAAATAAACCTATTACCATGCAGCGGAAGGTAGACTACACTAGGCAAACCATAGTCAAGTATTCAATGGAGTGAAAGCACAATGACTAATAGCAGCAATGTAGTAAGGATCAGGTAGGGAGATATTATGAAGCCACACAGAACACGCAGTCACTCAGTGAAGATAAAAGATAGTGCAATCATACAATGACTTCACAAGGACCAATAGTAAGTAAAGGGAAGGAAAGGATGAAACCAGTGACACGTTGAAGACAATGATTTGTTGGACCAGTTCCAATTGCTGTGACAACTGTACGTCTGGTTAGGGCGGCTAGGTATTTAAACCTGAGGACACACAGTCCCGGACACCCAGTCCTGAACACGCAGCTCAGGACACCCAGTCCTCACCGTATTCCCCTTGAGCTAAGGTCACACAGACCTCGCCCAATCACTCTGGTAAGTCTTCAAGGTAGACTCCCAAACCTTCACAGACTTCCTTCACCGGCGATCCACAATGTCTCTTGGATGCTCAGAACGCGACGCCTAACCGGCTAGAGGATTCACAGTCCTCAAGTGTAATAAGTCTTCAGAACACACAAACAAGAAGACTTAAGTGATGCCTAATTCTCTTTGGCTTTGGGTGGTTAGGGCTTTATCCTCGCAAGGAATTCTCTCTCAAAGGCTTCGAGGTGGGTTGCTCTCAAACGACAAAAGCCGTACACTAACTCTGAGCAGCCAACCATTTATGGTTGTAGGGGGTGGGCTATTTATAGCCACTAGGCAACCCGACCTGATTTGTCTGAAATGACCCTGGGTCACTAAGGAACTGACACGTGTTCCAACGGTCAGATTTCAAACTCACACGACAACTTTACTTGGGCTACAAGCAAAGCTGACTTGTCCGATTCTGGACAAGATTCGCTCTCATAGTCTTCACTCGAAGACATGGGTTTTAGTTAAGCATCACTTCAGTCATTCTGACTGGTTCTCTTGGACCCCACTTAACAGTACGGTGGTTCCTATGACTCAACAAAGAATAAAAAGAACTACGAAAGATCTAAGTCTTCGAGCTCCATAGGCTTCATGCGATGTCTTCTCTTGTCATAGTCTTCAATGTGAATGTCTTCATATACCACCTTTGACTTCAATGTCTTCATACATTTTTAGGGGTCATATCTGGTAGGAAAACCAAATCAATGAGGGACTTCTTCCTGTGTTATCCTGCAATTCTCACAAACACATTAGTCCCTCAACTAGGTTTGTCATCAATACTCCAAAACCAACTAGGGGTGGCACTAGATGCACTTACAATCTCCCCCTTTTTGGTGATTGATGACAAACTAGTTGAAGTTTTCAACGGGGAATATAATATGTGAAATTGTAAAGGATAAGGAATTGTCTTCATAAGTTGCAAGGGCTCCCCTGAAGATGTGCATATAAGTAATTTGCTTTTGGAATGCAAATGCACATGGCAGGTTGTGCTTGTGGAGATCCTCTTCAACTTATGATGACAATCCACTATGCATGTGAAGGTATGTGAAGATAATGACATGCATAATGGAAAATGGACGTCTGCAAAATGATCTAAGTGCGGAATTTATCGTCGCACATGCGGAATTTATCATCGCATCACAAAGTGGCAAATAAGTAGCAGACGACCATCGAGTTTAAGTGTTACAACTCAAAGAACCAAATGTATCAAAACGAGAGTTGTAAACACGAAGCAAAATATGAAGCACCCACCCATATGGACCCGCTTGAAGACTATCAAACTCATATGTTTCTCCCCCTTTTGTCAGTAAGGACCAAAAAGGTTTGAAAACATAGAGCATCTACTCGTTCCCATGAAGAGTAGGTGAAGCAGCAGGGTCGTCGGTGGTGTTCGGCGGTGCAGAGGAGCTTGGAGCAGTGTCGAAGCGTGCTGAGGGAGGTGGCGGTGAAGTAGCATCGTCTTCATCCTCGATCACTCTGGCATTCACAGTTGCAGCAGAGGAAGAGAACTCAGGGTCTTCAAGAGATGGAGTTCATCGCAGCACTGCCCTTCGAGGGGGTGTGGAGTCAAACTTGAAGCGCTCAAAGAAGCCATCCTCTTGAATATCATCTTCAGAACACATCAGCGTCAGCCCTTTCCATGTGCGTCGAGAGGTTTCATGGGCAACAAATGCATTCTTGGTGGCAAGATTGCGAATGCGATTAACATCCACCAAGAGGCTTTGCATTTGACGCTTCAGCCAGTCATGATGCCTATCCTGTTTCTGATGAAGAGCCACAAGAAGCTCTCGGTCATTGAGAACACGAGTGCGCTTCTTGGGTCGTGGGGCAGTTGTACTGTCAGTGGCTTCAGTGAGAGCAGGATGCGGTGCACGTGTAGTGCCAGCCAAAGGATACACACGAGTGACTGCTTCAACTCCTTCAATGTTCTGAGAAAAACTTTGATGCTCTGCACTCTGAAGACTTAGAGGTTCCTTGGCAGGCTCAGGATAGATGGCTTCAATAGACATATCCACATCAGGCAGAAAAATCCGATGATTGCGAGCAGATGGCCGATATGAGATAGCGGAGTGATGTTTGATCAGCCGCATTACCCATGGGGCGTAGAACTTCAAGCCAAACAGATCAGAGCCTGATGCAGCAAGTTGGCGAATGAAGAAGTCCTGTGCATTGAAGCATTTGCCATGAAGAATATAGAAGACCAAAGTCTTCATTGCACCTTCCAGCTTGGCATGTGGAGAGTGTCCTTTGATGGGCCAGAGAGTTCGCCTTATGATGTGATAAATAGTTCTTGGCAGATACTCAAGGTCTTCAACAAGGAACTCTTTGGGATATTCAGCATCTTAGGGTAATGGCTTCATCATACTGAGCATTTGACTCATGTTAGGTTCAGGCTTCTGAAAGATGCTCTCCACAGCTTCACTGTGAAGTTGACAGCCGGATTCGTAGAGATCGCCAGGAGTGGGTAGAACAGTGAGCTCAATGATGTCAAAAGCTTTGGCTTCGTGATGAACATTTCCTGTCATCCACTCCAGGACCCAAGTCTTTGGATCTCTGTTGTACCCGTGGATGTGAAGTGTGGCATAGAATTGGAGCAGCAACTCTTCATTCCAATGCTCTTGGTCAGTGACGAACGACAGCAATCCAACCTCTTTGAAGCAATCCAGAGCTTCTTCCAGACAAGGCAGACCAGCTATTGCTTCAATGTCAAGACGCTTGTGTGGGAAGATGCGACCTTGATTGTATAGAATGCAGGAGTAATAGCTTCGCTGCGGATAGCTCCAGAACCGATCAGATGATATTCCTTCCCTTGAGTAGGGGTTCCTGGAGCTATTGAAGAATGTGTTGTCTGCTCTGAAGCCATTGATATTGAAGGATCCAGGTGCTGATGCAGGACTTGGGAACCTGGGCAATCTTGGGATTGGCTTCTGTACCTGAGGCCTGTGCTCAACATGATAGTCGAACTGAGGACCGGCAGTAGGCACGGGAATAGAAGTAGTGGGATCAGTGGCTTCGCTGACTTCTGGTGCTTTTGTTGGTGAGGGCTCCACATTAGCTTCAGCCATGACAGCGTCAGTGGCTTCAGTGGTGTTGGTGGTGGCAGCCTCAAGATTTTCAACCTCCACTTGACGAGCTGGAGGGTCGGTCACAACCATGTTCTCCTCGAGAACCGCTTCTTGGTGGGACAGGGGAGTAGCAGCTTGTGGGACTTCTTCTTCATCGGCTGATGCAGCCGGAATGTCTTTAGCAGCTTCAGCTTCAGACGCAGAGACTGGAGGCCTTGGTCCGTTGCGAAGCCTGCGCAACGCAGGCGACGCCTGTGTAGTTAGAGTTGGCTGGGCCTCAAAGTCTTCTTCCTCTTGTGGGCAATCAGCCCATGAAGCATCCTGAGCAACTGGCGTCAGAGGACGACCAATGCTGATGAGTTCGATGTGCTCGAGTTGAGGAAGGACTGCACCATCTTCTACATGGTCATGGTGACCAATGTCTTCAGCAGCGATGGGATCAGCTGCTGGAAAGTCTTCAGCTTCATGAGCCTCTGTGAAAGCAGGCTCATGGATTGTTAGTTGACGTTCTTGAGATTCAGCGTCAGGGTGAACCATGGAAATGGGTTCAACAATCAAGGGCTCTGTGGGAGCAGCCCGTTCTTTCTTGGTCTTCCTCTTCTTCTTGGAGGGGGCAGTAGGAGAGGCTTCAGGATGTTTCCTCTTCCTGGCTTCAGCCTCAGCAGTCCTCGTCTTCTTCAGCTCTGAAGCGGTTAACCGGGCTTTTGGCTTCGAGCTAGTCATTCTAGTTGGGAAGACAATGGGATCTGCTTCCTGCCTTGGTGCGAGAGGTTCGGTCATAATGGGCTTCTTCTTCTGCTTAGCAGCCATCCTGGGATCAATGCCCTGACGCCCAAGGGTCTTGCGCTTCTCAGCTTCGTTGTAGCCTTGCACACACTTGTCAGCCAGGCTCTTCATGCGCTCCCGAGAACCCTGAGCTTCTGCGCGTTTCTTGAGAAAGGCTTCTTTGAGCTCGTGCAGCATAATCTTGAAGTTTTTCACCTCTTGCACGCTGAGCTTGGCCATATGCTTCTTGAACTGAGCCTTTTTAGTCAATCTTTTGCTTCAGTTCAACGATGCGCTGAGCGAGAGCTAGCTCTGAAGCAATGGTGCCATGGAAGGCGACACTGAGGCCAATGGGTAGCTGCAGATCTTCGAAGCTGATGTTTGGCGTGTCAAACCACTCATCAATGAAGTTGTGGATGATTGTCACGTCAAAGAGAGGCAGATCATTGAAGATTTCTGCTTCTTCTTTGCTCTTGATGAGTTGCTCAAGAGCGTCATCTGCAAGATCTTCATCACTTGTCAGATCAATGGCGTCGTTGCGCAGAATGGCAGCAGCTGTCAGCTCATGGCCGGTGTGTGGCACAAGCATCTTGACCTTCTGGGGCTTGGAGATGCGTGACAAATCTTCAGACTGCACACTGTCTTCAGGAGGTGCCATTGCCAGTGGCTTCGCCCATGAGATTTTTGGTGCAGAGGCCGACTTTAAAGCTTTTGGCTGCTTCAGCTTCTTTGGCTTCGGCGCTGCAGGCGCTTCATCTGATTCAGCGTCATCTGCAGGCTCATTCACGGCTGTCCCTTGAACCACGATGTGAGTGATGAGACCTTCAAGATTGTAGAAGGGCCCAAGAAGATTGGGTTCAGCTTCGCGAGTTCCATCGGCACGAGGAGCAGAGGGACCAGTGTTGAAATCTAAACCCAAAGTCTTCTTGTTCTGCTTCGCTGAGTTCTGGGCAAACTGGAAGTTGCGCTTAAACAGATTGTCGTCACGACACCATAGCAGGGACGATGGGTCAGCATTCGCAGGCTGTGGTCCACGGACCATGCAGGGATAGAAGCCTTGTTCAATGGCTTCATCTCTGGTCCTGGGTTGAAGATTTTTGTAGAGGATGTCTCCCCATGGTCGCTTGATGGCATTCTTTTCAGCATATTCCTTGGTCACAAATCTGTACTTGAACCACTGTTCTGCCCAATAGCGTTGAATCCATTGGATTCGCGTCTTGCGCTGATTGTAATCCTCTTCAGGATCTGTCTTGTACAGCTCTAAGAGGTCATCGGGCAGATCTCTTGACGTTTCTCCTCGACGCTTTCTGCCACCCTTCCTTGCTGATTTTTCTGAAGCCATGAACTTTAAACTGAAAGGCTTCATACGTTCAAAGGCTTCAAAGGTTTTCGCTTGCTGGACAAACAGGAACTGGCTTCGGGAGAATTTATGTGATACTGTAAGAATTCTGCAAATGAATGCAGACTATGAGAACCAAGGGATTCTCCCACGGACATGTACCTATGACAGCATTAAGGTGCGAGGGAAGGGGAAGAGGTCATATGCATTCTCAGAAGATTTTGAAGATAAATCAGTTTAGAAGACATTGACCTCATCGTGCAAAGATATTCACTCATAGATAAGGAGTTGGTTCCAGATTTGTACGAATCCACGGATCAGTACAAGTGAGGAATCTAACTACTTTGTGAAGCATAAGTGAATATACTAGGCATGTTATGAGATGTAGTATGAAAGAGATCCGACTTGTGTGAATAGAAACTGCTTGTGGTAGAAAGTGATAAAGCTATAGGATCAAAGGGGCCGTAAAAAGGAAGTTTTATTTACCACATGAAGAACTGCTAGACGAAGTGGAAGAGGAGGCCGAGCAGTTCGATCGTCCGTGCCCTGACTTGGCAACGGAGGACACCTACGGCGACGACGGAGAAGACGATGTCCGCGGTCGGCGTGAAGACGGCGTCGGAGAGGTTGCGGCAGCGAAGCGCTTCGTCGCCGGCGTCGTCGAGGGCTAGCGGTGGCGCTAGGGTTTGTGCGAGAGTGGAAGAAGAGATAATGACTGTTGTGAGGTGTGTATTTATAGGTACAGGGGTGGCACTGCGTTATTACACAGGTGCCCCTGGCGATTCGCATCTGAGGAACACGTGGCCATCATGCAGCATATTGGGGTTTGTTCCACGTCCCACGCATGCCTGGATTGTCGGGTGGTCATTCCCACTTCTTCGGGTTTCAGGTGGAGGAATGAGCATTGAAAACAGACTTAATGGTTGTCTCTGTATCTTCTGCTGACAAGGACGCAGAGAAGACATTCGTCAGTTTCGATAGAATGCATATGATTTGGAGAGATGGAGTTTGAGATATAAAGCATAGAGAGGTTAGGGTCCGATCACATTCACTTAGTTCAAAAGATTCAACAAGAAGACATAGCTATAAGTGAATGCTGTAGAGGACAGAACACTAGTATATATATATCTATATAATCAACATAGCGAAGATAATCATGAAGATATGTTGAGATTGAAGCCAAACCAAATGTGAAGACATAGCAAATGTAACACCATGAGTGAAACACTTTAAACAAAACATTTTGGTGGTGGCGTTACCCACCGTATAGGAAGTATTAGACCCAGACACGGCGCACAATTATCGTGGCGCTTCGAAGTCAAATTCCACATTAATGTATTCACACTTAGAATGTATGTCTTCATTGATTGAAGATATACTTTACTTCGTGTGTTGCACATCTAAGTCATCAATATGCATAAGTGTTAGGATGTGTGCCTGATCACAGGACATTTGTGGATTCCAGGATATTTAGCTCACACCGTAACTTGCAAAATCTCTTCTCATCCAAGGGCTTGGTGAAGATATCTGCCAATTGCTCTTCAGTGTTGACGTGCATGATATCAATATCTTCCTTCACAACATGATCTCTGAGAAAGTGATGACGAATTTCAATGTGCTTTGTCTTCGAGTGTTGAACTGGGTTGTTGGCAATCTTGATGGCGCTTTCGTTGTCGCAGTAAAGTGGCACTTGCTTCAGATGAATGCCATAGTCCTTGAGTGTTTGCTTCATCCACAGAAGCTGAGCGCAGCAAGATCCAGCAACAATGTATTCAGATTCAACAGTGGAGAGAGATACACAGTTCTGCTTCTTTGAAGACCAACATACAAGTGATCGTCCCAGAAAGTGACATGTGTCTGATGTAGATTTGTGATCCACTTTGTCACCAGCATAATCAGCATCCGAGAATCCAACCAAATCAAACTCTGAGCCCTTTGGATGCCATAATCCTAGAGTTGGGGTGTGAGCCAAATATCG
The DNA here is from genome assembly GCF_056163025.1 of Triticum urartu. NCBI lineage: Eukaryota > Viridiplantae > Streptophyta > Magnoliopsida > Poales > Poaceae > Triticum > Triticum urartu. Next base: position 420,330,880 of record NC_141877.1, on the reverse strand, counting down.
AAGAATTCGCTTCACAGCTAAGTGATGCGACTCCCTTGGTGTCGCTTGAAATCGAGCACACATGCAAACACTAAGCATAATATCTGGCCTAGATGCACATAGATAAAGCAAAGAACCAATCATGGAGCGGTATACCTTTTGGTCGAACTCTTTACCATTGTTGTTAGGACCCAGATGATGCTTGGCTGGCATTGGCATCGTGAAGCCTTTGCAGTCTTGCATACCGAACTTCTTCAGGCAATCTTTGAGATACTTCTCTTGAGATATGAAGATGCCGTTGCGTTGCTGTCGTATTTGGAGACCGAGGAAGAACTTCAGCTCTCCCATCATGGACATCTGATATTGCTCTTGCATCATATATCCAAACTCTTCACTGTACTTCTAATTGGTGCAGCCGAAGATAATGTCATCCACATATATTTGGCACACAAACTGTTCACCATCATATGTCTTCGTGAAGAGAGTGGGGTCTAGGGAACCAGGTATGAAGCCTTTGCTCTTCAGGAAGTATTTGAGTGTGTCATACCAGGCCCGAGGGGCTTGTTTGAGGCCATACAGTGCCTTGTTGAGCTTGTATACCATGTCAGAATGTTTTGGATCTTCAAAGCCAGGCGGTTGTGCAACATACACTTCTTCTTCAATCTTGCCATTGAGAAAGGTGCTCTTCACATCCATTTGATATAGAAGTATGTTGTGATGATTGGCATAGGCCAGCAGTATGCGTATGGCTTCAAGTCTAGCCACAGGAGCAAATGTTTCATCGAAGTCAATGCCTTCCACTTGAGTATATCCTTGAGCAACGAGACGAGCTTTGTTTCTGACAACTTGACCATGCTCATCTTGCTTGTTGCGGTATATCCATTTGGTGCCTATTATGTTGTGCTTCAGAGGATCAGGACGCTTAACCAGTTCCCATACATTATTCAGCTCAAACTGTTGAAGCTCTTCTTGCATAGCTTGAATCCATTCAGGTTCCATGAAGGCTTCTTCAACTTTCTTCGGTTCTGTAATTGAGACGAATGCGAAGTGCCCACAGAAATTTGCTAGCTGAGTTGCCCTTGAACGAGTGAGCGGACCAGGTGCATTGATGCTGTCAATTATTCTCTCAATCTGCACTTCATTGGCAACACGAGGATGTACAGGGCGAAGGTTTTGCTCTTGCTGATCATTGTCATTGTTAGTGGGATTGTCTTCAGGCTGAGCATTGTCTTCAGGTTGATCAGGTGCGGAGATGATAAGTTCCTCTTCAGGTTGAGCTTCAGAGGGTATGATTTCTCCGGTTCCCATAAGCTTGATTGATTCGCTGGATGGAACTTCATCTAGCACATTTGGGAGGTGCTCTCTTTGTGAACCGTTAGTCTCATCAAACCGCACATCCACTGTTTCAACCACTTTATAATGAAAGAGATTGAAGACTCTGTAGGAGTGCGAATCCTTTCCATATCCAAGCATAAAATCCTCATGTGCTTTTGGTGCAAATTTTGAAGTGTGATGTGGATCTTTGATCCAGCACCTGGCGCCAAATACTCTGAAGTAACTGACATTTGGCTTCTTGCCAGTAAGGATCTCATAAGATGTCTTGTTCAGAAGCTTGTGAAGATAAACATGATTGATTGTATGGCATGCAGTATCAATGGCTTCAGGCCAGAATTTTCTTGGAGTCTTGTATTCTTCAAGCATCGTTCGGGCCATCTCAATGAGTGTTCTGTTCTTGCGTTCGACGACGCCATTCTGCTATGGCGTGTATGGGGCTGAGAATTCATGTGTGATGCCCAAGGTATCAAGATATGTATCAAGGCCAGTGTTCTTGAATTCAGTGCCATTGTCACTTCTGATGTGCTTTATCTTGGCGCCATAGTTGTTCATTGCTCGATTGGCGAAGTGTCTGAAGACATCCCGCACTTCAGTCTTGTAGAGGATTATGTGCACCCAAGTATATCTAGAATAATCATCAACAATAACAAATCCATAGAGGCAGGCAGTAGTAGTAAGAGTTGAGTAATGAGTGCGACCGAAAAGATGCATGTGGAGCAGTTCGAAGGGTCGAGTGGTTGTCATGATTGTCTTCGAGGGATGTTTGGCCCTCGTCATCTTCCCTGATTCACAGGCACCGCATAAGTGATCTTTCTTGAACTTGATGCCCTCGATGACTATGACATGCTTCTTCTTTGCAAGGGTGTGGAGGTTCCTCATGCCAGCATGCCCTAGCCTCCGATGCCAGAGCCAACATTCTGAAGCCTTTGCTAGAAGACATACGGCAAGCTGTGGTCCTGCCGAGAAATCTACTACGTACAAATCATCTTTTCGATACCCTTCAAACACTAGAGACTTGTCAGATTCCATTAGTACAAGGCAGCGATATTTTCCAAATATTACGATCATGTTCAAATCGCAAAGCATTGAGACAGACATTAAGTTGAAGCCAAGGGATTCAACAAGCATGACTTTATCCATGTGTTGATCCTTTGAGATTGCAACTCTACCTAGACCCAGTACCTTACTTTTACCAGTGTCAGCAAATGTGATGTGACTCTTGTTCGATGGACGGAAGGTTGAGTCCATAAGAAGGCTTCTTTTGCCAGTCATGTGATTGGTACACCCACTATCAATAATCCATTCTGAAGACACTGGTGTCGTACCCTACAGTGCAGTTAGGGGGATAGGCTTCACGAAGAGAATTGTGAAGCAAAAACATTTGACGAACCAGTGGGTTATGAAAGCTTAGATCCAGATTAGGACTAATAGGGAGAGTAGCAAGCGATTCAGGAACGAAGTACATAGTAAGACCATTCGGGCATTTGATCTTGCGCCCTACAAGATGTTTAAGGTCCCCAGCAATAGCGTCAGACGATTTTGGTTTTCTGCTGGAGACCTTTCCCTGCAAAAGAGAGTTAAGCTTTCTTAGCCACCCACAACTTCAAGGGTGGCTTAGAAGTAATAAGTCTAAGTGCAGCGTCTGAGAACTTTGGCTTTGGAGCCCTAGCAAAAAGTCTTGCAGGCGGACACTAGTACTCATAAGAATAAGCAGAATAGTTCTTGGTCTTATGAACATGGCGGTTTGATGAACCGCGCTCATATTCATAGGCCTGAGTATGGTTTCCCTGCAAAACATTTGCGTTAGTGCGACTCAGGTGAGTCCTCTGTCTGTATGACGCCTTTGGACCGTATGAAGCCTGTGGTCTGAGGTTTGTCTTCTTCACGTGTGGTGTCATGATGACATTCACAGGAAGATTCTCCAGACACTTTTTCGGAACCCAGATCTTCTTCATAGGCGGTCCATTCCTGCAGTTAGTACCAATGTACCTGGCAAACACTTCACCATTCTGATTCTTAAACAGTTTATAGTTTGCATCAAAGGATTCATCAATGATAATGGGGTTTGCACAAGAGAAGCCAGATAGATTGGATAGATCTGCTGAAGATTCCTTTGCAGCAACCCATGTGGTTTTGGGGTACTGCTCAGGTTTCCAGTAAGAGCCATCAGCATTCATTTTCCTTACGAACCCAACACCCTCTTTCCTCGGGTTTCGGTTCAATATCTGCTTTTTGAGGACATCACATAGTGTCTGATGCCCTTTAAGACTTTTGTACATCCCTATTTCAAGCAATGTCTTCAACCTAGCATTCTCATCAGCAATAGCAGTGGAATCCTCAGCAGAGGGGTTAGTTCCCACATCAACAGTTGAAGATATTGCAACAGTAGCAGCAGTAGAACATTCAGCAATAGTAGTAGCATTATCACGCTCAATGCACTTAAGACATGGTGGTTCAAATCCTTCCTGAGCGGAGCTGATCTGTTCGGCGCGAAGTGACTCGTTTTCCTTTTGAAGATCTTCATGAGCCGCTCTCAATTTCTCAAGATCTTGCTTCCTTTGAAGATAATCATAGGAAAGCTTTTCATGAGTTGTTGAGAGCGTTTCATGACGACTTTCAAGTTCCTCATACTTAACGTGAAGATTTTTTATGTCTTCAATTAAGGACTCAGATCGAGTCATTTCAGCGCCTAACAGATCATCGCTTTTGTCTAACAGTTTTTGAATATGTTCCATGGCTTTCTGTTGTTCAGTTGCAATTTTAGCAAGTGTTTTGTAGCTGGGTTTTGAACCACAATCAGAGTCATCGTCACTAGATGTTTGATAGTGAGTAGTGCGTGTGTTTACCTTGGCACCGTGTGCCATGAAGCAGTAGGTAGGAGCGGAGTGGTCCTTGTCATTTGCATTGGTGTCGGTGATGAAGTCATTGTCTTTAGTGTTGAAGATGGACTTGGCAACGTATGCTGTAGCCAGACTTGCGACGCCAGAATCGGACTCCTCCTCAGACTCCACCTCCGCCTCCTCAGAAGCAGACTCCTCCTCTGAATCCATTTCCTTGCCAACAAACACACGTGCCTTGCCAGATGAGCTCTTCTTGTGTGATTAAGACTTTGAAGAAGACTTGGAAGAAGACTTTGAGTATTTCTTCTTCTTCTTGTCGTCAGAGTCATATTCCTTGCTCTTCTTCTTTTTGTTCTCATTGTCCCACTGAGGACACTCAGAGATGAAGTGGCCAGGTTTCTTGCACATGTGACATGATTTCTTCTTGTAGTCATGAGCATAAGCTTCATCATTCCTTGAGCTTGATCGTGAAGACTTTCTGAAACCTTTCTTCTTGGTGAATTTTTGGAACTTCTTCACAAGCATAGCAAGTTCCCTTCCAATGTCTTCAGGATCATCAGAACTGCTGTCAGATTCTTCTTCAGATGAGGAGACAACTTTTGCCTTCAAGGCACGAGTTCGCCCATAGTTAGGACCGTAGATATCTCTTTTCTCAGAAAGCTAAAACTCATGTGTGTTGAGCCTCTCAAGTATGTCAGACGGATCGAGTGTGTTGAAATCAGGACGTTCTTGAATCATCAGGGCTAGGGTGTCAAACAAACTGTCAAGTGATCTCAGTAGTGTCTTGACGACTTCATGCTTGGTGATCTCAGTAGCGCCAAGGGCTTGAAGCTCATTCGTGATGTCAGTGAGTCGATCAAATGTGAGCTGGAAATTCTCATTGTCATTCCTCTTGAAGCGGTTGAATAGGTTGCGAAGGACACTGATTCTCTGATCTCTCTGGGTTGAGACGCCTTCGTTGACCTTAGAGAGCCAGTCCCAGACTAGCTTAGATGTTTCCAAAGCACTCACGCGGCCATACTGTCCTTTGGTCAGATGACCATAGATGATATTCTTGGCAGTAGAGTCCAGTTGAACGAACTTCTTGATGTCAGCAGCAGTGACACCTTCTCCAGCCTTGGGAACGCCGTTCTTGACGACATACCATAGGTCGACGTCAATGGCTTCAAGATGCATGCGCATCTTATTCTTCCGGTAGGGATATTCAGTTCCATCGAAGACGGGGCACGCAGCGGAGACTTTAATTATCCCTGCAGTCGACATAGCTAAAACTCCAGGTGGTTAAACCGAATCACATAGAACAAGGGAGTACCTTGCTCTGATACCAATTGAAAGTGCGTTATATCGACTAGAGGGGGGGTGAATAGGCGATTTTTATGAAAGTCTTCAAAACGTGGAAGTTATGAAGACAAACGATAGAAATAAACCTATTACCATGCAGTGGAAGGTAGACTACACTAGGCAAACCATGGTCAAGTATTCAATGGAGTGAAAGCACAATGACTAATAGCAGCAATGTAGTAAGGATCAGGTAGGAAGATATTATGAAGCCAAACAGAACACGCAGTCACTCAGTGAAGATAAAAGATAGTGCAATCATACAATGACTTCACAAGGACCAACAGTAAGTAAAGGGAAGGAAAGGATGAAACCAGTGACACGTTGAAGACAATGATTTGTTGGACCAGTTCCAGTTGCTGTGACAACTGTACATCTGGTTAGGGTGGCTAGGTATTTAAACCTGAGGACACACAGTCCCGGACACCCAGTCCTGAACACGCAGCTCAGGACACCCAGTCCTCACCGTATTCCCCTTGAGCTAAGGTCACACAGACCTCGCCCAATCACTCTGGTAAGTCTTCAAGGTAGACTCCCAAACCTTCACAGACTTCCTTCACCGGCGATCCACAATGTCTCTTGGATGCTCAGAATGCAACGCCTAACCGGCTGGAGGATTCACAGTCCTCAAGTGTAATAAGTCTTTAGATCACACAGACAAGAAGACTTAAGTGATGCCTAATTCTCTTTGGCTTTGGGTGGTTAGGGCTTTATCCTCGCAAGGAATTCTCTCTCAAAGGCTTCGAGGTGGGTTGCTCTCAAACGACAAAAGCCGTACACTAACTCTGAGCAGCCAACCATTTATGGTTGTAGGGGGTGGGCTATTTATAGCCACTAGGCAACCCGACCTGATTTGTCCGAAATGACCCTGGGTCACTAAGGAACTGACACATGTTCCAACGGTCATATTTCAAACTCACACGACAACTTTACTTGGGCTACAAGAAAAGCTGACTTGTCCGACTCTAGACAAGATTCGCTCTCATAGTCTTCACTCGAAGACATGGGTTTTAGTTAAGCATCACTTCAGTCATTCTGACTGGTTCTCTTGGACCCCACTTAACAGTACGGTGGTTCCGATTACTCAACAAAGAATAAAAAGAACTACGAAAGATCTAAGTCTTCGAGCTCCATAGGCTTCATGCGATGTCTTCTCTTGTCATGGTCTTCAACGTGAATGTCTTCATATACCACCTTTGACTTCAATGTCTTCATACATTTTAGGGGTCATCTCTGGTAGGAAAACCGAATCAATGAGTCACTTGTTCCTGTGTTATCCTGCAATTCTCACAAACACATTAGTCCCTCAACTAGGTTTGTCGTCAATACTCCAAAACCAACTAGGGGTGGCACTAGATGCACTTACACTCCTCCTAGAGTCATGCTGTCCGGGGACGGCAAGTCGCCGGCGAGGCAGGCAGCTGGGGGCGAGTAGAGATCGGAAGCGCGCAACAGAACAGAGGGGAATCGGGGCCTGGGACGACCCAAAATCCCAGGGTGGGCTGGCCCACCGTGGGCACCCTGTAGAGATACACACCCGAGCAGCGAACATGCATTTTCGAAACTAATTTAGGAACATTTAGCTAACCAATTAAACAAATCTGTTTTAATAATATCAGATTCGTATTTGAACAACTAAGCTTGTTTAGCTTGATGGGTCGAGCAGTGCTATTATGACAAGAAGCACGTATTCTGATCGTATAGTGATCATAAAAGGGGGAAACTGGAGAAATGATATTTAGCCGCCATTGTTTGCTTCAAACTAAGAACTAAGTTCTAAGAGCTGAAAATAAAGTAGAGTAACCAAGTTAAGATCTATTTTTGGTTGAGATCAAAAAGTTGAGGAGATATGAAGTACCACCTCTCTTGCGGCGCCGTGTAGGCATCGGGGGTGCGATGGCTGTCGGTGGCGTTGAAGCAGATCTGCGACGGTAGACGGGTGCATTGGGGGATAAGTCCCGTTGCGGTGGAAGAGAAGGTCGTGTGAGCGACCCCGACAAAGAGGACGACGACACCGATGAAGCGAGGGGACGTGATGCAAGGCTCTTGGTCCGTCGCCGTGGATGAGAAACGTCCATCTCTAGCAGTGGACGACGTGGTCTTGGTAGGCGCTCTGGCATGGTGGAGGACGGTGGCGATGGATGTGGTGGAGGACGGCGGCGATGGATGTGGTGGAGGACGGTGGCGATGGATGGGGTGGCGGACGGAGGCTGGTGTGGGGATGGTGTTCTAGCGCGGACGGTGTATGAATGGGAAAATGGAGGGAGAGGTACGGGGAACCATGTTTTTGGGACGCGTCTATCTGAAATATGGGAAAGTTATGGACTTAGCCCCCGTTTAAAATTTGGACGTCTCGTTGGTTGGGGATACGACAGTAATCTCGCATCTCGCCAATATTTGCCCAGAGCGATTTCAGGCGAGGAGAGGGTGGTTGGCGCCCATGGTATATGAACGGGGCTGATAGGTAGGGCGGTTGGGTCATGTCTGAGTGAAGTTACAAACCTGCCCCTATTGAAAATATTTGCCTACATCGATTTCGGCCGAGTCGAGCCTGTTTTGCCGCCCACCGTGTATGAATGGGGAAATGGAGGGAGAAACAGAGGTCTTTCGGACGAGCTTGAATCAAATGTGTTTTGCCGCCCATGTTTGGTGCCCATCGTGTCGGAATGGGCTCAAAGGCGGTCGTGTCACGTCTAATTGAAGTTACTATCCTACCCCTATTTAGAGCAGTGGAAATCGGGCCAATGGATTGTCCGTGTAATGGGTAGACAGTAATTTCCATCTCCCAAACACTTGGCTTTGGGCAGCCGCCGTGGGAGTGGACATTTTTCCGCTTCTTTCGAATTTTGGGACAATAAGCATCCACGTTTACCCTGGCAACTAAATTCGAATCCATTTTGTATTCCTATACAAATCTTTATAAATCAATCTATGTGTTTTTATATATCTTCAAAAGGATGACAAAGATGTATTCCACTGTCATATAGGAATATGGTTTACAAATGCCGATACTCAAATTCAGAAGCTAGAATCCATTTTAAGGTGAATTCGAATATTTGGAACACTTCATGTCCAACTCAAATGTCACACGCAGCATAATGTGTACTTCCATTTAGATATGTACACAAGCGATGTATCAAGATTCAAATACCGAGTCAATCAACCAAGAATGTACAGAACTAACAGACATACAAACACTTATAGAGTATATGGATCAATAATATCAACTAACATACATAAGCCAGGCCGCTGTATGATACGTCCATTTTGCATCATGCTTTTATATCGATATTTATTGCATTATGGACTGTTATTTCACTTTATGTCACAATACTTATGGCTATTCTCTCTTATTTTACAAGGTTTACATAAAGAGGGAGAATGCCGGCAGCTGGAATTCTGGGCTAGAAAAGGAGCAAATATTAGAGGCCTATTCTGCGCAACTCCAAAAGTCCTGAAACTTCACGGGACATCTTAAAATAAATAAAGAAAAATCCTCGCCTAAGATGAAGGCCAGGGGGCCCACACCCTTCTCACAAGGGTGGGGGGCGCGCCCCTACCTCGTGGGCCCCTGGTGGCTCTCCGATGAACATCTTCCCCTATATGAGGTCTTTCGATGATAAAAAAATGGGAAGGAACTTTTCGGGACAAGACTCCGCCGCCACGAGGCGGAACCTTGGCGGATCCAATCTAGAGCTCCGGCAGAGCTGTTCTGCCGGGGATACTTCCCTCCCGGAGGGGGAAATCATCACCATCGTCATCACCAACGCTCCTCTCATCGGGAGAGGGCAATCTACATCAACATCTTCACCAGCACCATCTCATCTCCAAACCCTAGTTCATCTCTTGTATTCAATTCTTGTCTCAAAGTCCGGGATTGGTGCTAGTAGGTTGCTAATAGTGTTGATTACTCCTTGTAGTTGATGCTAGTTGGTTTAATTGGTGGAAGATCATATGTTCAGATCCTATATGCATATTATTACCCCTCTGATTATGAACATGAATATGATTTGTGAGTAATTACGTTCATTCCTGAGGACAAGGGAGAAGTCTTGCTATGAGTAGTCATGTGAATTTGGTATTCGTTTGATATTTTGATGAGATGTATGTTGTCTAGCCTCTAGTGGTGTTATGTGAACGTCGACTACATAATACTTCACCATTATTTGGGCCTAGAGGAAGGCATTGGGAAGTAATAAGTAGATGATGGGTTGCTAGAGTGACAGAAGCTTAAACCCTAGTTTATGCGTTGCTTCGTAAGGGGCTGATTTGGATCCATATGTTTCATGCTATGGTTAGGTTTACCTTAATACTTTTGTTGTAGTTGCGGATGCTTGCAATAGAGGTTAATCATAAGTGGGATGCTTGTTCAAGTAAGAACAACACCCAAGCACCGGTCCACCCACATATCAAATTATCAAAGTATCGAACGCGAATCATATGAACGTGATGAAAACTAGCTTGACGATATTCCCATGTGTCCTCGGGAGCGCTTTTCCTATTATAAGAGTTTGTTCCGGCTTGTCCTTTGCTACAAAAGGATTGGGCCACCTTGCTGCACTTTATTTACTTTTGTTACTTGTTGCTCGTTACAATTTATCCTATCACAAAACTATCTGTTACCACTTATTTCAGTACTTGCAGAGAATACCTTGCTGAAAACCGCTTATCATTTCCTTCTGCTCCTCATTGGGTTCGACACTCTTACTTATCGAAAGGACTACGATAGATCCCCTATACTTTTGGGTCATCAAGACTCTTTTCTGGCGCCGTTGCCGGGGAGTGTAGTGCCTTTGGTAGGTGGAATTTGGTAAGGAAAAATTTATGAAATTTACTGTCACTTGTTACTATGGAAAGTAATACTCCGAGGGGCTTGTTCGGGGTATCTTCACCCTGTGCAGTAGAGCAAAGAGTTGCTCCTCAACCTACTGAACCTATTGAAAATGAAACTCCTTTTGAATTTCCTGGGGCTATGATGGAAAAACTGCTAGCTAATCCTTTTACAGGAGATGGAACAAAGCATCCCGATGAGCACTTAATATATGTGGATGAAGTTTGTGGATTATTTAAGCTTGCAGGTATACCCGATGATGTTGCTAAGAAGAAGGTCTTCCCTTTATCTTTGAAGGGAGATGCATTGGTATGGTATAGGCAATGTGATGATATGAGATCATGGGACTATAAAAGATTGAAGCTGGAATTTCATCAAAAGTATTACCCTATGCATCTTGTTCATCGTGATCGCAATTATATATATAATTTCTGGCCTCGCGAAGGAGAAAGCATCACTCAAGCTTGGGGGAGGCTTAAATCAATTTTATATTCATGCCCCAATCATGAGCTCCAGAGAGAAATAATTATGCAAAGTTTTTATGCTCGGCTTTCTGAAAACAATCGCAACATGCTCGATACTTCTTGTGCTGGCTCTTTTATGATGAAGACTATTGAATTCAGATGGAATTTATTGGATAGAATTAAATGCAACTCTGAAGATTGGGACCTCGACGAAGGTAAGGAGTCAGGTATGACACCTAAGTTTGATTGTGTTAAATCTTTTATGGATACCGATATTTTCCGTAAGTTTAGCACTAAATATGGACTTGACTCTGAGATAGTAGCTTCTTTCTGTGAATCTTTTGCTACTTATGTTGATCTCCCTAAGGAGAAGTGGTTTAAATATCATCCTCCCATAGAAGTAAAAGTAGCTGCACCTATTAAAGTTGAAGAAAAGACTATCACTTATAATGATCCTATTGTTCCTACTTCTTATCTTGAGAAACCACCTTTCCCTGTTAGAGTAAGGGATCATGCTAAAGCTTCAACTGTTGTTCGTAAAAGCAATATTAAAACTTATACACCTCCTGAGCAAGTTAAAATAGAACCTAATATTGCTATTGTTAAAGATCTCTTGTCTGATAATATTGATTTGCTTGTTATTCAGTTCAAAGGTGAAACTGCTAGAATTGCTAGACCTTGTGATAAGGATAAACATAGACCTGTAGTAGGCATGCCTCTTATTTCTGTTAAAATAGGAGATCACTGTTATCATGGCTTATGTGATATGGGTGCTAGTGCTAGTGTTATACCTCATGACTTATACAAAGAAATTAAGAATGAAATTGCACCTGTTGAGTTAGAAGATATTGATGTTACTATTAAACTTGCTAATAGAGATACTATTGCACCAATTGGAATTGTTAGAGATGTTGAAGTCTTGTGTGGGAAAACTAAATAATCTGCTGATTTTCTTGTTCTTACTTCTCCGCAAGATAGCTTTTGTCCAATTATATTTGGTAGACCCTTCTTAAATATTGTCAATGCTACCATAGATTGCACTAAGAATATTGTTACTGTTGGTTTGGATGATATGGTTCATGAGTTTAATTTCTCTAAATTTTGTAAACAACACCGCAAGGAAGAATTGCCTAGTAAGGATGGAATTATTGGTCTTGCTTCTATTGCCGTACCTCCTAGTGATCCTTTAAAACACTATTTGCTAGACCATGAAAATGATATGTTCATGAATGAAAGAAGGGAAATAGATGAAGTATTCTTTAAACAGGAACCTGTTCTGAAACACAATTTGCCTGTTGAAATCCTAGGGGATCCTCCTCCACCCAAGGGTGATCCCGTGTTTGAGCTTAAACCTTTGCCTGATAATCTTAAATATGCTTATCTTCATGAAAAGAAGATATATCCTGTTATTATTAGTGCTAACCTTTCAGAGCATGAAGAAGAAAGATTATTGAAAACTCTGAAGAAGCACCGAGCTGCTATTCGATATACTCTTGATGATCTTAAGGGCATTAGTCCCACTCTATGTCAACATGAAATAAATTTGGAAGCAAATGCCAAACCAGTTCGTGATCCTCAACGACGTCTGAATCCTAAAATGAAAGAAGTGGTAAGAAAAGAAATACTCAAGCTTCTGGAGGCAGGTATAATTTATCCCGTTGCTGATAGTGAGTGGGTAAGTCATGTCCATTGTGTCCATAAGAAGGGAGGTATTACTGTTGTTCCTAATGATAAAGATGAATTGATTCCAGAAAGAATTATCACAGGTTATAGGATGGTAATTGATTTCCGTAAATTAAATAAAGCTACTAAGAAAGATCATTACCCATTACCTTTTATTGATCAAATGCTAGAAAGGTTATGCAAACATACACACTATTGCTTTCTAGATGGTTATTCTGGTTTCTCTCAAATACCTGTGTCGGCTTGAGATCAATCAAAGACTACTTTTACATGCCCTTTTGGTACTTTTGCTTATAGACGTATGCCTTTTGGTTTATGTAATGCACCTGCTACCTTTCAAAGATGCATGATGGCTATATTCTCTGACTTTTGTGAAAAGATTTGTGAGGTTTTCATGGACAAATTTTCCGTCTATGGTTCCTCTTTTGATGATTGTTTGAGCAATCTTGATTGAGTTTTGTAGAGATGTGAAGAAACTAATCTTGTCATGAATTGGGAAAAGTGCCACTTTATGGTTAATGAAGGTATTGTCTTGGGGCACAAAGTTTCTGAAAGAGGTATTGAAGTTGATAAAGCCAAGGTTGATGCTTGAAAAGATGACATGTCCCAAGGACATCAAAGGTATAAGAAGTTTCCTTGGTCATACTGGATTTTACAGGAGGTTCATGAAGGACTTCTCAAAAATTTCTCGGCCTCTGACTAATTTATTGCAAAAAGATATACCATTTGTCTTTGATGATGATTGTGTAGAAGCATTTGAAATTCTTAAGAAAGCATTAGTCTCTGCACCTGTTGTTCAGCCACCTAATTGGAATTTACCCTTTGAAATTATGTGTTATGCTAGTGATTATGCTGTAGGTGCTGTTCTAGGGCAAAGAGTTGATAAGAAATTAAATGTTATTCATTATGCTACTAAGACTCTAGACAATGCTCAAAGAAATTATGCTACTACTGAAAAAGAGCTTTTAGCAGTTGTATTTGCTTGTGATAAGTTCAGATCTTATATTGTTGATTCTAAAGTAAGTATTCACACTGATCATGCTGCTATTAAATATCTTATGGAAAAGAAAGATGCTAAACCTAGACTTATTAGATGGGTTCTCTTGCTACAAGAATTTGATTTGAATATTGTTGATAGAAAGGGAGCTGAGAACCCTGTTGCAGACAACTTATCTAGGTTAGAAAATATTCTTGATGACCCACTACCTATTAATGATGACTTTCCTGATGAACAATTAAATGTTATAAGTACTTCTCGTAGTACTCCATGGTATGCTGATTATGCTAATTATATTGTTACTAAGTTTATACCACCTAGTTTCACATACCAGCAAAAGAAAAAGTTTTTCTCTGACTTGAGACATTACTTTTGGGATGACCCACATCTTTATAAAGAAGGAGTAGATGGTGTTATTAGGCGTTGTGTACCTGAGCATGAACAGGAACAGATCCTACGCAAGTGTCATTTCGAGTCTTATGGAGGACACCACGCTAGAGATAGAACTGCACATAAGGTATTGCAATCTGGTTTTTATTGGCCTACTCTCTTCAAGGATGCCCGTAAGTTTGTATTGTCTTGTGATGAATGTCAAAGAATTGGTAATATTAGTAGACGTCAAGAAATGCCTATGAATTATTCACTTGTTATTGAACCGTTTGATGTTTGGGGCTTTGATTATATGGGACCTTTTCCTGCCTCTAATGGATACACACATATTTTAGTTGTTGTTGATTACGTTACTAAGTGGGTAGAAGCTATTCCAACTAGTAGTGCTGATCATAACACTTCTATTAAAATGCTTAAGGAAGTTATTTTTCCGAGGTTTGGAGTCCCTAGATATTTAATGACTGATGGTGGTTCACACTTTATTCATGGTGCCTTCTGTAAAATGCTTGCTAAATATGATGTTAATCATAGAATTGCATCCCCTTATCACCCACAGTCTAGTGGTCAAGTAGAGTTGAGCAATAGAGAGCTCAAATTAATTTTGCAAAAGACTGTTAATAGGTCTAGAAAGAATTGGTCTAAGAAACTTGATGATTCATTATGGGCTTATAGAACTGCATACAAAAACCCTATGGGTATGTCTCCGTATAAAATGGTCTATGGAAAAGCATGTCACTTACCTCTCGAACTAGAACATAAGGCATATTGGGCTATTAAAGAGCTTAACTATGATTTTAAACTTGCCGGTGAAAAGAGGTTACTTGATATTAGCTCACTTGATGAATGGAGAACCCAAGCTTATGAAAATGCCAAGTTGTTTAAAGAAAAAGTTAAAAGATGGCATGACAAAAGAATACAAAAGCGTGAGTTTAATGTAGGCGATTATGTATTTCTATACAACTCTCGTTTAAGATTTTTTGCAGGGAAACTTCTCTCTAAATGGGAAGGCCCCTATGTTATCGAAGAGGTCTATCGTTCCGGTGCCATAAAAATCAACAACTTCGAGGGCACAAATCCGAAGGTGGTAAATGGTCAAAGAATTAAACATTATATCTCAGGTAATCCCATAAATGTTGAAACCAATATTATTGAAACCATAACCCCGGAGGAATACATAAGGTATAGTTTCCGGAACGTTTCAGACTCCGAAAAGGAATAGGTATGTGGTATGGTAAGTAAACCGACTCCAAAACAATTTTTAAGGCAATATTTCTCCGTTTTTGGAATATTTAGAAAAATAGAAAAATAAGTAGCAGTCCGGGAAGGACACGAGGGCCCCACGAGGGTGGTGGGCACGCCCCCTACCTCATGAGCGCCTCGTGTGCCTTCCGGACTCCGTTTTCTTGCACGTTACGTATTTTGGTCGGTAAAAATTCATTATATATTCTCCCGAAGGTTTTGACTCCCGTATCACGCAAAAAACTCCTGTTTTTGTTTCGAGTTGTTTTTCTGACAGATCTAGGTTATCATGACGGCCCCAAGCGCCTCCAAGGACAAGTTCTTTGAGAAGGTCATCAACCCTTACCTCGCGGAGGTGCTGTGACACCCTCAAACCATTGAGATGCGTGATGGGTTGCTGCACATCCGCGATGAAGAGGGACCAAAGGGGACCGGAAGCATGGAGACGAGGCTCGAAGTAGTGGAGCAACAAGTTTTCAAGTGCTAAAGGATGGTGGAGCGTGGAATCAACGCTAGCCACATGATGCTCGCGGAGTTCACTAACATCTACAAGCCGGATGCCAAGAACACCGAGGAGGCCATCTTCAAGCTACATGAGAAGATCGAGCACCTCCAAGCCCAAGTCTATGACCTTCAAAACCAAAACTGTGAGTATGAATATAGATTCAGGAGAATGAGTTTGGCTGCAGATTTGAGGATTCCGGAGACTTGATCATCTTTCTATGATGGTGAACCTATGCCTTGGAAGATGGATGACAAGCCCGCATCATCAACAACACCTCCACCGTCTCCTCCAACAAAGAAGAATTGAGTATCTGGGTATGGGCACTCCCCTTGGCAACTGCCAAGCTTGGGGGAGGTGCCCCGGTATCGTATCACAATCACAACTCCTACCTTTACCGTTTTTTCTTAGTTTGATCCTATTAGTAGTATCTTGATCTAGTAGAATAAAGTTTATGGCATGATCTAGTTTTGAGTTTGCTTTATGATCTCTCTTTGTAATTGAGTCCGTGAGCTATATATAATAAAGATTAGTGTTGAGTCAAGGGCTTGACTATTTTGCCATGATCTTGGGTGAATAAAAGAAGAGAAAAAGAATAAAAAGAAACAAAAAGTTCATATTGATCTTATTGAGAGTAATGACTTCACATAGAAAGAGTATGATGATTAAAAGTTGTTGGGAATTGACAGACATAGCTTTGGTCATTGTTGCAATTAATAGGAAGTAATAAGGAAATAGAGGTTTTCACATATAGATATATTATCATTGACATCTTTTATGATTGGGAGCACTCATTAAAATATGACATGCTAAAGACTTGATGTTGGACAAGGAAGACAACGTAATGAGTTATGTCTTTCTTATATCTGAGATAAAGTATGTTGTCATGGTTCCTCTAACTTGTTGAGCTTGCCTTTCCCCCTCATGCTAGCCAAATTCTCAGCACCAAGTAGAAATACTACTTGTGCTTCCAAATATCCCTAAACCAGTTTTGCCATGAGAGTCCACCATATCTACCTATGGATTGAGTAAGATCCTTCAAGTAAGTTGTCATCGGTGCAAAGCAATAAAAATTGCTCTAAATATGTATGATTGATTGGTGTGGGAGGAATAAGCTTTATACGATCTTGTGATGTCAAAGTAATAAAAGCGACGGACTGCATAATAAAGGTTCATATCACAAGTGGCAATATAAAGTGACGTTCTTTCACATTGAGATTTTATATATCCAACCATAAAAGCGCATGGCAACCTCTGCTTCCCTCTGCGAAGGGCCTATCCTTTATTATTATCTTCTACCTTATGCAAGAGTCGCAGTGATCTTCACCTTTCCTTTTTCCTTTTTTCCTTTGGCAAGCTCAGCATGTTGGAAAGAACATGATATATATATATATAATTGGATGTAGGGGAGCATGAACCATTATTGTTGACATTACCCTTGAGGTAAAAAGTTGTGGGGCAAAACTATAAGCCCCTATCTTTCTCTGTGTCCGATTAAAACTCCGTAACCACAAGTATTGCGTGAGTGTTAGCAATTATGGAGGACTAAATGATAGTTGAGTATGTGGACTTGCTTTTTAGCTCTGACATAGACTCTTTCCGATGTTATGATAAATTGCAATTGCTTCAATGACTGAGATTATAGTTTGTTGGAGCCCAATAAAGTTTATGATTTATACTTTTGCATTGTGAATAGATCATCACTTGAACATAAGTAATCATATGACAAAATCTATATATGTTGCTGTTATAAGAATAATCATGATGCCTTCATGTCCGTATTTTATTTTTATCGACGCCTCTACCTCTAAACATGAGGACATATTTATTGTTATCGGCTTTTCGCTTGAGGAAAAGTGAGGTCTAAGCTTGGGGGAGTTGATACGTCCATTTTGCATCATGCTTTTATATCAATATTTATTGCATTATGGACTGTTATTTCACTTTATGTCACAATACTTATGGCTATTCTCTCTTATTTTACAAGGTTTACATAAAGAGGGAGAATGCCGGCAACTGGAATTCTGGGCTGGAAAAGGAGCAAATATTAGAGGCCTATTCTATGCAACCCCAAAAGTCCTGAAACTTCACGAGACATCTTAAAAGAAATAAAGAAAAATCCTCGCCAAAGATGAAGGCCAAGGGGCCCACACCCTTCTCACGAGGGTGGGGGGCGCGCCCCCTACCTCGTGGGCCCCCTGGTGGCTCTCCGATGACCATCTTCCCCTATATGAGGTATTTCGATGAGAAAAAAATGGGAAGGAACTTTTCGGGACGAGACTCCGCCGCCACGAGGCGGAACCTTGGCGGATCCAATCTAGAGCTCCGGCAGAGCTGTTCTGCCGGGGATACTTCCCTCCCGGAGGGGGAAATCATCACCATCGTCATCACCAACGCTCCTCTCATCGGGAGAGGGCAATCTCCATCAACATCTTCACTAGCACAATCTCATCTCCAAACCCTAGTTCATCTCTTGTATTCAATTCTTGTCTCAAAGTCCGGGATTGGTGCTAGTAGGTTGCTAGTAGTGTTGATTACTCCTTGTAGTTGATGATAGTTGGTTTAATTGGTGGAAGATCATATGTTCAGATCCTATATGCATATTATTACCCCTCTGATTATGAACATGAATATGCTTTGTGAGTTACGTTCGTTCCTGAGGACAAGGGAGAAGTCTTGCTATGAGTAGTCATGTGAATTTGGTATTCGTTTGATATTTTGATAAGATGTATGTTGTCTAGCCTCTAGTGGTGTTATGTGAACGTCGACTACATAACACTTCACCATTATTTGGGCCTAGAGGAAGGCATTGGGAAGTAATAAGTAGATGATGGGTTGCTAGAGTGACAGAAGCTTAAACCCTAGTTTATGCGTTGCTTCGTAAGGGGCTGATTTGGATCCATATGTTTCATGCTATGGTTAGGTTTACCTTAATACTTTTGTTGTAGTTGCGGATGCTTGCAATAGAGGTTAATCATAAGTGGGATGCTTGTTCAAGTAAGAACAACACCCAAGCACCGGTCCACCCACATATCAAATTATCAAAGTATCGAACGCGAATCATATGAACGTGATGAAAACTAGCTTGACGATATTCCCATGTGTCCTCGGGAGCGCTTTTCCTATTATAAGAGTTTGTTCCGGCTTGTCCTTTGCTACAAAAGGATTGGGCCACCTTGCTGCACTTTATTTACTTTTGTTACTTGTTGCTCGTTACAATTTATCCTGTCATAAAACTATCTGTTACCACTTATTTCAGTACTTGCAGAGAATACCTTACTGAAAATCGCTTATCATTTCCTTCTGCTCCTCGTTGGGTTCGACACTCTTACTTATCGAAAGGACTATGATAGATCCCCTATACTTGTGGGTCATCACTGTACTTTTCTTTGCTACAACAACATCCTTTTTTTAGCCAAGCTACTACAACATCTTGGCCCTTTCCGATGCGTGCCACTTATGGTCCATCTATACTACTATTATTGCTGAATGCACATTCAGCCCGATTGGCATATTTGTAGGGCTGGCACATCAATCAAAATGAAATGTCTCCGAGTCTTATCAATTAATACAGACTTGTGCTCAAATAAAATTACAAACCAAAAACCAAAAAACAAAAAACAATTATTACATGATCTCTAGAACAAATGGTTTGATTGATTACATGAACAAACAACACAAAGGTTATTCAACGATGGAAAGAACATTTCACCTATGATTTACCAAGTGGGAATTTAATTTCCTTTTTTCCTTCAGGACCTTAACAATGTGGTCAGTCTCAGCTTGCTTCGTTTTGAAATCCACCAAATATTTAATGGTTGTCTTGAGTACTGCTACTGATTGTGCTGTTTGCTTCCTCAACATGTCAAACTTCATATCTAAGTGCAGGAGCAGAATCTCTTTCTACCACTAGTTTAGCCTCTAGAGCATCAGCAATTGGCAATTCATAATGCACGATTGGGCCGGTGCCACTGCTATGGGATGATACAACGTCCATGGGGACCTCACTCTTTGATCTTGGGCTAACCTGTTTTGCCATTAAAGTTCCGATTAGATTCAGAAAAATTGAAGTTAGCAAAACATCTCAACTGGGAGTTATAACAGCAGACCAGTTAAACAAACAAAGAATTAAAGAGTTTCAATTCGATGCTGAAAAGTAGTTATTAACATCATTGTAACCCGTTGTTGCAGCAGCAAAGCAGTTAAACAAACAAGTAGCTATTTAAATTCAGGCAAACATGTAATTATTAACAGTAAGTATCAAACACGTAGATAGCCGCAGTCTATAATATGATTAACAGGCTGTGGCATTATGTAATCAGTAGCAAACTAAATTAAGCCAAGCAACGTAATTAAACAATTTTGCAATAAGTGGCTAACTAAAATTCCGAGAAGCAGGTAACTGAACTTACGCTAGTTCTTTGTACAGGCACACTGCAACTTCTTTTTCGCTTACAAGGTTGTACGAAGGAGTCCATGGCATCAATTGCTTGGATACGCAGTCCAATACTTCTTTCTTCCCACACTGCATTGGTAAGTCGAATGGTTAATCTGGTAAGATGGTGCGTCCTTCATATGTTATATGAGGACGTGTAGTCAGACTAGTTGTAGCCACACACATCACACTGGCTTTTACTGCATATTTCATGCGATTACTTTTGGCACATCGAGATCTAAGCAATCTACAATAGGATGAAAAGACTGTCATTCTTCACATTATTGGCGAACTCAGTTCACAGAAACAAGCAATTCAACCATTCCGTGGGCTAATCAAAAGAGCCACTAGAATATTTTTCACTACCCCTATCATACACGCAAAAAGGGGCGACGCCACCATAGGGGCTAGTATGGGCGGCCGCCTCGGGTGGCTCAAAAGTGTGCACCTAGTTTGAGTCGTCCAGGTTGGCCCAAGCTAGTTTTGTTTGTCCCAACGCACGAGCAGGCAATGTAAAAAATGAAGAAAAATGTTTCAATTTAGATAGGCCAATAACATAAGTGCAAGGCAGGCCCTATAGCAGGCTCGCGGCCCAAACGAGCGCCTCCCATATCGATCGACAGTAGGAAAAATCCCAATTCATCCGCTCCAGCCTCCAGTCTGGTTTGCCCCTAACCTAGCCGCCGCTGGACAGACCGACACAGCACTTCCTCGTGCCCTCGTTGGAGGGCGGTCGCCGGGCTTCAAGCGAAAGAAAGGACAAGAAGATGAAGATCCAACCCTGGGTGTAGCCTGCGTGGGAGGCAGCGGCGGCAGTACGAGCATGGCATCGAGCTTGCGCAAACGGACAGTCACAGATTGCAAGAGTAGCATGCGTAACGAGTAGGTACATCACATCCCTGATTATATCTAATCCAACTCTTCAATTTCTTGCCAACAGTTAAACCTGACGGTGTTGTAAAACTGCTTGTTGATATGTCCATTTTACATCATGCTTTTATATCAATATTTATTGCATTATGGGCTGTTATTACACATTATGTCACAATACTTATGCCTATTCTCTCTTATTTTACAAGGTTTACATAAAGAGGGAGAATGCCGGCAGCTGGGATTCTCGCTGGAAAAGTAGCAAATATTAGAGACCTATTCTGCACAGCTCCAAAAGTCCTGAAACTTCACGGATGATGTTTTCAAAATATATAAAAAACATTGAGCGCAAGAACTTCACCAGGGGGGCCACACCCTGCCCATGAGGGGGCCCCCTATCCCCCTGGGCGCGCCCCCTACCTCGTGGGCCCCCTGGTGGCCCTCTGGTGACCATCTTCTGCTATATGGACTCTTTCGATGCAAAAATAATCATAAGCCATCTTCTCGGACGAAAATCCGCCGCCATAAGGCGGAACCTTGGCGGAAGCAATCTAGGGTTCTGGCGGGGCTGCTCTGCCGGGGAAACTTCCCTCCCGGAGGGGGAAATCATCGCCATCATCATCACCAACGCTCCTCTCATCGGGAGAGGGCAATCTCCATCAACATCTTCATCAGCACCATCTCATTTCAAAACCCTAGTTCATCTCTTGTATCCAATTCTTGTCTCCAAGTCCGGGATTGGTGCTAGTAGGTCGCTAGTAGTGTTAATTACTCCTTGTAGTTGATGCTAGTTGGTTTAATTGGTGGAAGATCATATGTTCAGATCCTATATGCACATTAATACCCCTCTGATTATGAACATGTTTATGCTTTGTGAGTAGTTAATTTTGTTCCTGAGGACATGGGAGAAGTCTTGCTATTAGTAGTCATGTGAATTTGGTATTCGTTCGATATTTTGATGAGATGTATGTTGTCTCTCCTCTAGTGGTGTTATGTGAACGTCGACTACATGACACTTCACCATTGTTTGGGCCTAGAGGAAGGCATTGGGAAGTAATAAGTAGATGATGGGTTGCTAGAGTGACAGAAGCTTAAACCCTAGTTTATGCATTGCTTCGTAAGGGGCTGATTTGGATCCATATGTTTCATGCTATGGTTAGGTTTACCTTAATACTTTTGTTGTATTTGCGGATGCTTGCAATAGAGGTTAATCACAAGTGGGATGCTTGTCCAAGTAAGGGCAGAACCCAAGCACCGGTCCACCCACATACCAAATTATCAAAGTACCGAACGCGAACCATATGAACGTGATGAAAACTAGCTTGACGATATTCCCATGCGTCCTCGGGAGCGCTTTACATCATACAAGAGTTTGTCCAGGCTTGTCCTTTGCTGCAAAATGATTGGGCCACCTTGCTGCACTTTATTTACTTTTGTTACTTGTTGCTCGTTACAAATTATCTTATCACAAAACTATCTGTTACCACTTATTTCAGTACTTGGAGAGAATACCTTGCTGGAAACCGCTTATCATTTCCTTCTGCTCCTCGTTGGGTTCGACACTCTTACTTATCGAAAGGACTACGATAGATCCCCTATACTTGTGGGTCATCAAGACTCTTTTCTGGCGCCGTTGCCGGGGAGTGAAGCGCCTTTGGTAGGTGGAATTTGGTAAGGAAAAATTTATATAGCATGCAGAAATTTACTGTCACTTGTTACTATGGAAAGTAATCCTCCGAGGGGCTTGTTCGGGGTATCTTCACCCCGACCAGTAGAGCAAAGAGTTGCTCCTCAACCTACTGAACCTACTGAAAATGAAAATGCTTGCTTTGGAATTCCTTTGGGTATGGTAGAAAAACTGCTAGCTAATCCTTTTTTAGGAGATGGAACAAAACATCATGATGAGCATCTAATATATGCGGATGAAGTTTGTGGATTATTTAAGCTTGCAGGTGTACCCAGAGATGTTGTTAAGAAGAAGGTCTTCCCTTTATCTTTGAGGGGAGATGCATCGACATGGTATAGGCTATGCGATGATATGGAGTCGTGGAACTACAAACGATTGAAATTGGAATTTCATCAAAAGTTTTATCCTATGCATCTTGTTCATCATGATCGCAATTATATACATAATTTTTGGCCTCGCGAAGGAGAAAGCATCGCTCAAGCTTGGGGGAGGCTTAAATCAATGTTATATTCATGCCCCAATCACGAGCTCTCAAGAGAAATGATTATTCAAAAATTTTATGCTCGGCTTTCTGGTAACAATCGCACCATGCTTGATACTTCTTGTGCTGGCTCTTTTATGATGAAGACTATTGAATTCAAATGGGATTTATAGGAAATAATTAAACGCAACTCCGAAGATTGGGACCTCGACAATGGTAAGGAGTCAGGTATGAGACCTAGTTTTTATTGTGTTAAATCTTTTATGGATACCAATATTTTTCGTAAATTTAGCACTAAATATGGACTTGACTCTGAGATAGTAGCCTCTTTCTGTGAATCATTTCCTGCTTATGTTGATCTCCCCAAGGAGAATTGGTTTAAATATCATCCTTCCATACAAGTAAAAGTGGTTGCACCTATTAAAGTTGAAGAAAAGACCATTACTTATAATGATCCTATTGTTCCTACTTCTTATGTTGAGAAACCACCTTTCCATGTTAGGATAAAGCATCATGCTAAAGCTTCAACTGTAGTTCGTAAAAGCAATATTAAAACATATACACCTCCTGAGCAAGTTAAAGTTGAACCTAATATTGCTATTGTTAAAGATCTCTTGTCTGATAATATAGATGGGCATGTTATTTATTTCTGTAATGAAACTGCTAGAATTGCTAAACCCCATGATACAGATAATCCTAGACCTGTGGTAGGCATGCCTGTTATTTCTGTTAAAATAGGAGATCATTGTTATCACGGCTTATGTGATATGGTGCTATTGCTAGTGCAATACCTATTAACTTATACAAAGAAATTATGCATGACATTGCACCCGCTGAGTTAGAAGATATTGATGTCACAATTAAACTTGCTAATAGAGATACTATTTCACCAATGGGAATTGTTAGAGATGTTGAAGTCTTGTGTGGGAAAACTAAATATCCTACTGATTTTCTTGTTCTTGGTTCCCCACAAGATAGTTTTTGTCCCATTATATTTGGTAGACCCTTCTTAAATACTATTAATGCTACCATAGATTGCAAAATGGATGTTGTTACTGTCGGTTTAGATGATATGACTCATGAATTTAATTTTTCTAAATTTAGTAGACAACACCGTGAAGAAGAATTATCTAGTAAAGATGAAATTATTGGTCTTGCTTCTATTGCCGTACCTCCTAGTGATCCTTTAGAACAATATTTGCTAGACCATGAAAATGATATGTTTATGAATGAAAGAAGGGAATTAGATGAAGTATTCTTTAAACAGGAACCTATTCTCAAAAACAATTTACCTGTTGAAATCCTAGGGGGTCCTTCTCCACCCAAGGGTGATCCCGTGTTTGATCTTAAACCATTACCTGATACTCTTAAATATGCTTATCTTGATGAGAAAAAGATATACCTTGTTATTATTAGTGCTAACCTTTCAGAACATGAAGAAGAGAGATTATTAAAAACTCTGAAGAAGCACCGTGCTGCTATTGGGTATACTCTTGATGATCTTAAGGGCATTAGTCCCACTCTATGTCAACATAAAATTAATTTGGAAGACGATGCTAAACCAGTTCGTGATCATCAACACCGTTTGAATCCTAAAATGAAAGAAGTGGTAAGAAAGGAGATACTAAAGCTCCTTGAGGCAGGTATAATTTATCCCGTTGCTGATAGTAAGTGGGTAAGTCCTATCCATTGTGTCCCTAAGAAGGGAGGTATTACTGTTGTTCCTAATGATAAAGATGAATTGATTCCTCAAAGAATTATTACTGGTTATAGGATGATAATTTATTTCTGCAAATTAAATAAAGCTACTAAAAAGGATCATTATCCCTTACCTTTTATCGATCAAATGCTAGAAAGATTATCCAAACATACACATTTTTGCTTTCTAGATGGTTATTCTGGTTTCTCTAAATACCTGTGTCAGCCAAAGATCAATCAAAGACTATTTTTACATGCCCTTTTGGTACTTTTGCTTATAGACGTATGCCTTTTGGTTTATGTAATGCACCTGCTACCTTTCAAAGATGCATGATGGCTATATTCTCCGACTTTTGTGAAAAGATTTGTGAGGTTTTCATGGACGACTTTTCCGTCTATGGATCTTCCTTTGATGATTGCTTGAGCAACCTTGATCGAGTTTTGCAGAGATGTGAAGAAACTAATGTTGTCTTGAATTGGGAAAAGTGCCACTTTATGGTTAATGAAGGTATTGTCTTGGCGCACAAAGTTTCTGAAAGAGGTATTGAAGTTGATAAAGCCCAGGTTGATGCTATTGAAAAGATACCATGTCCCAAGGACATCAAAGGTATAAGAAGTTTCCTTGGTCATGTCGGTTTTTATAGGAGGTTCATTAAGGACTTCTCAAAAATCTCTCGGCCTCTGACTAATTTATTACAAAAAGATGTACCATTTGTTTTTGATGATGATTGTGTAGAAGCATTTGAAATACTTAAGAAAGCATTGATCTCTGCACCTATTGTTCAGCCACCTGATTGGAATTTACCCTTTGAAATTATGTGTGATGCTAGTGACTATGCTGTAGGTGCTGTTCTAGGACAAAGAGTTGATAAGAAACTAAATGTTATTCAATATGCTAGTAGAACTCTAGACAACGCTCAAAGAAATTATGCTACTACTGAAAAAGAATTCTTAGCAGTTGTATTTGCCTGTGATAAGTTTAGACCTTATATCGTTGACTCTAAAGTAACTATTCACACTGATCATGCTGCTATTAAATATCTTATGGAAAAGAAAGATGCTAAACCTAGACTTATTAGATGGGTTCTCTTACTACAAGAATTTGATTTACATATTGTTGATAGAAAAGGAGCTGAGAACCCCATTGCAGACAACTTGTCTAGGTTAGAAAATGTGCTTGATGACCCACTACCTATTGATGATAGCTTTCCTGATGAGCAATTAAATGTCATAAATACTTCTCATAATGCTCCATGGTATGCTGATTATGCTAATTACATTGTTGCTAAGTTTATACCACCTAGTTTCACATACCAGCAAAAGAAAAAGTTCTTCTATGATTTGAGGCATTACTTTTGGAATGACCCACATCTTTATAAAGAAGGAGTAGATGGTGTTATTAGACGTTGTGTACCTGAGCATGAACAGGAACATATCCTACGCAAGTGTCACTCCGAAGCTTATGGAGGACAGCATGCTGGAGATAGAACTGCACATAAGGTATTACAATCTGGTTTTTATTGGCCTACTCTCTTCAAGGATGCCCGTAAGTTTGTATTATCTTGTGATGAATGTCAAAGAATTGGTAATATTAGTAGATGTCAAGAAATGCCTATGAATTATTCACTTGTTATTGAACCATTTGATGTTTGGGGCTTTGACTATATGGGACCTTTTCCTTCCTCTAATGGTTATACACATATTTTAGTTGATGTTGATTACATTACTAAGTGGGTAGAAGCCATTCCAACTAGTAGTGCTGATCATAACACTTCTATTAAAATGCTTAAAGAAGTTATTTTTCCAAGGTTTGGAGTCCCTAGATATTTAATGACCGATGGTGGCTCACATTTTATTCATGGTGCTTTCCGTAAAATGCTTGCTAAATATGA
This sequence comes from Triticum urartu, assembly GCF_056163025.1. Classification (NCBI taxonomy): domain Eukaryota; kingdom Viridiplantae; phylum Streptophyta; class Magnoliopsida; order Poales; family Poaceae; genus Triticum; species Triticum urartu. The sequence goes on along the minus strand of NC_141877.1, from coordinate 420,304,219 downwards.
TGTTAATCATAGAATTGCATCTCCTTATCACCCTCAGTATAGTGGTCAAGTAGAATTGAGTAATAGAGAACTCAAATTAATTTTGCAAAAGACTATTAATAGGTCCGGAAAGAATTGGTCCAAGAAACTAGATGATGCATTATGGGCCTATAGAACTGCATATAAAAATCCTATGGGTATGTCTCCGTACAAAATGGTCTATGGAAAAGCATGTCACTTACCTCTCCAACTAGAACACAAGGCTTATTGGGCTATTAAAGAACTTAATTATGATTTTAAACTTGCCGGTGAGAAGAGGTTATTTGATATTAGTTCACTTGATGAATGGAGAACCCAAGCCTACGAAAATGCAAAGTTGTTTAAAGAAAAAGTTAAAAGGTGGCATGATAAAAGGATACAAAAGCGTGAGTTTAATGTAGGTGATTATGTATTGCTATACAACTCTCGTTTAAGATTTTTTGCAGGAAAACTTCTCTCTAAATGGGATGGTCCTTACGTTATCGAGGAGGTCTACCATTCTGGTGCCATAAAAATCAACAAGTTCGAAGGCACAAATCCGAAGGTGGTAAACGGTCAAAGAATCAAACATTATATCTCAGGTAATCCCATAAATGTTGAAACCAATATTATTGAAACCTTAACCCAGGAGGAATACATAAGGGACACTTTCCGAAACGTTTCAGACTCCGAAAAGGAATAGGTATGTGGTACGGTAAGTAAACCGACTCCAAAACAACTTTTAAGGCAATATTTCTCTGTTTTGGAATATTTAGAAAAATAGAAAAATAAGCAGCGGTCCGGAAAGGACACGAGGGCTCTACGAGGGTGGAGGGCGCGCCCTACCCCCCTGGGCGCGCCCCCTACCTCGTGGGCACCTCGTGTGCTCTCCGGACTCCGTTTTCTTGCAGGACACGTATTTTGGTTGGTAAAAATTCATTATATAACCTCCCGGGGGTTTTGGCTCCCGTATCACGCAAAAATCTCTTGTCTTTGTTTCAAGCTGTTTTTCTGACCTATCTAGATTATCATGGCATCTCCAAGTGCTCCCAAGGACAAGTTCTTTGAGAAGGTCATCAACCCTTACCTCGTGGAGGTGCAGCGACACCCTCAAACCATTGAGATGCGTGATGGGTTGCTGCACATCCGTGATGCTGAGGGACCAAAGGGGACCGAAAGCGTGGAGACGAGGCTCGAAGCAATGGAGCAACAAGTTTTCAAGTATCAGGGGATGGTGGAGCGTGGAATCAACTCCAACCACATGATGATCATAGAATTCACCAACAAACACAAGCTGGATGCCGACAACATCGGGGAGACCATCTTCAAGCTTCACGAGAAAATTGAGCACCTTCAAGCTCAAATCTATGACCTGCAAAACCAAAACTGTGAGTATGAATATAGATTCAAAAGGATAAGTTTGGCTGCAGATTTGAGGATTCCGGAGACCCGGTCATCTTTCTATGATGGTGAGCCTATGCCTTGGAAGAAGGACGACAAGCCTACGCCACCAACAAAATCACCACCGTCTCCACCAACAAAGAAGAATTGAGTATCTGGTATGGGCACTCCACTTGGCAACTGCCAAGCTTGGGGGAGTGCCCCGGTATCGTATCACCATCACTTTTACCTTTACCGTTTTTCTTAGTTCGATCCTTTTGGTAATATCTTGATCTAGTAGAATAAAAGTTCTTACTATGATCTAGTTGTGAGTTTTGCTTTATTATCCTTCTATGTAATCGAGTCCGTGAGCTATATAATAAAGATTAGTGTTGAGTCAAGGGCTTGATTATTTTTGCCATGATCCTAAGTGAATAAAGGAAAATATGAAGAAATAAAAAGAAACAAGAGATCATGTGACTCTTATGGAGAGTAATGAGCTCACATAGAAAGAGTATGATGAATAAAAAGTTATTGAGGGTTGACAAACATAGTTTTGGTCATCGTTGTAATTAATAGGAAGTAATAAAGAAAGAGAGGTCTTCACATATAAATATACTATCTTGGACATCTTTTATGATTGTGAGCACTCATTAAAATATGACATGCTAAAGAGTTGACATTGGACAAGGAAGATAACATAATGGGTTATGTTTTCTTACATCTGAGACAAATTATATTGTCTTGGATCCTCCAACATGTTGAGCTTGCCCTTCTCCCTCATGCTAGCCAATTCATTGCACCAAGTAGAAATACTACTTGTGCTTCCAACTAACCTTAAACCAGTTTTGCCATGAGAGTCCACCATACCTACCTATGGATTGAGTAAGATCCATCAAGTAAGTTGTCATTGGTGCAAGCAATAAAAATTGCTCTCTAAATATGTATGACTAATTGGTGTGGAAGAAATAAGCTGTATATGATCATGTGATATGTAAGTAATAAAAGCGACAGACTGCATAATAAAGGTCCATATCACAAGTGGCAATATAAAGTGACGTTCTTTCGCATTAGGATTTTGTGCATCCAACATTAAAAGCGCATGACAACCTCTGCTTCCCTCTGTGAAGGGCCTATCTTTTACTTTTATATCCTACATTGCATAAGAGTCATGGTGATTTTCATCCTTCCTTTTTACATTTATCCTTTGGCAAGCACAATATGTTGGAAAGATCTTGGTATATATGGCTAATTGGATGTGAGTTTCCATGAACTATTACTGTTGACATTACCCTTGAGGTAAAACGTTGGGAGGCAAAACTATAAGCCCCTATCTTTCTCTGTGTCCGATTAAAACTCCATACCCATAAGTATTGCGTGAGTGTCAGCAATTGTGAAAGATTATATGATAGTTGAGTATGTGGACTTGCTGAAAAGCTCTTATACATTGACTCTTTCCTATGTTATGATAAATTGCAATTGCTTCAATGACTGAGATTATAGTTTGTTAGTTTTCAATGAAGTTTACGATTCATACTTGATATTATGATTGAATTATTACTCTAGCATAAGAAATCATATGACAAGAATTATATAAGTTGCTGTTCTAAGAATGATCATGATGCCCTCATGTCCGTATTTTATTTTTATCGACACCTTCATCTCTAAACATGTGGACATATTTTTCGATTTCGGCTTTTCACTTGAGGACAAGCGAGGTCTAAGCTTGGGGGAGTTGATACGTTCATTTTGCATCATGCTTTTATATCAATATTTATTGCATTATGGGCTGTTATTACACATTATGTCACAATACTTATGCCTATTCTCTCTTATTTTACAAGGTTTACATAAAGAGGGAGAATGCCGGCAGCTGGGATTCTAGCTGGAAAAGGAGCAAATATTAGAGACCTATTCCGCACAGCTCCAAAAGTCCTGAAACTTCACGGATGATGTTTTCCAAATATATAAAAAACATTGAGTGCAAGAACTTCACCAGGGGGGCCACACCCTGCCCACGAGGGTGGGGGGCGCGCCCAACGCGCCCCCTACCTCATGGGCCCCCTGGTGGCCCTCCGGTGACCATCTTCTGCTATATGGACTCTTTCGATGGAAAAATAATCATAAGCCATCTTCTCGGACGAAACTCCGCCGCCACGAGGCGGAACCTTGGCGGAACCAATCTAGGGTTCTGGTGGGGCTGCTCTACCGGGGAAACTTCCCTCCCAGAGGGGGAAATCATCGCCATCGTCATCACCAACGCTCCTCTCATCGGGAGAGGGCAATCTCCATCAACATCTTCATCAGCACCATCTCATCTCAAAACCCTAGTTCATCTCTTGTATCCAATTCTTGTCTCCAAGTCCGGGATTGGTGCTAGTAGGTCGCTAGTAGTGTTAATTACTCCTTGTAGTTGATGCTAGTTGGTTTAATTGGTGGAAGATCATATGTTCAGATCCTATATGCACATTAATACCCCTCTGATTATGAACATGTTTATGCTTTGTGAGTAGTTACTTTTGTTCCTGAGGACATATGAGAAGTCTTGCTATTAGTAGTCATGTGAATTTGGTATTCGTTCGATATTTTGATGAGATGTATGTTGTCTCTCCTCTAGTGGTGTTATGTGAACGTCGACTACATGACACTTCACCATTGTTTGGGCCTAGAGGAAGGCATTGGGAAGTAATTAGTACATGATGGGTTTCTAGAGTGACAGAAGCTTAAACCCTAGTTTATGCGTTGCTTTGTAAGGGGCTAATTTGGATCCATATGCTTCATGCTATGGTTAGGTTTACCTTAATACTTTTGTTGTATTTGCGGATGCTTGCAATAGAGGTTAATCATAAGTGGGATGCTTGTCCAAGTAAGGCAGCACCCAAGCACCGGTCCACCCACATACCAAATTATCAAAGTACCGAACGCGAATCATATGAACGTGATGAAAACTAGCTTCACGATATTCCCATGCGTCCTCGGGAGCGCTTTACATCATATAAGAGTTTGTCCAGGCTTGTCCTTTGCTGCAAAAGGATTGGGCCACCTTGCTGCACTTTATTTACTTTTGTTACTTGTTGCTCGTTACAAATTATCTTATCACAAAACTATCTGTTACCACTTATTTCAGTACTTGCAGAGAATACCTTGCTGGAAACCGCTTATCATTTCCTTCTGCTCCTCGTTGGGTTCGACACTCTTACTTATCGAAAGGACTACGATAGATCCCCTATACTCGTGGGTCATCACTTGTATGTAGGGAATCTATGAGAAAATGAAACCAATTTCTACTTATTTTATAACTCCCCCAATCAATACTGAACGGACCGAATCTGATGAATCTAATCAAGTTTCCGGTGCAAACATCCAAGCTCATGTTGTTCTTGAGCCTGAAGTGTCTAATGAACAGACTGCTAATGAAGGATTTGATGCAAACATTTTACATGCTCCTGGTGATGAACATATAGTATCTAATGAGGCATCTAATGCAAGCATTTTGCAAGCTCCCATTGAAGAATTTAGTGTCTAATGATGATCTGCTATGTTGAGAGAGACATAGAGATTTGCAGGCATTGATGACAAGCAAATTATAATGCATTTTCATGGCTTGAGGAAATGTCGAGGCCATCTACCAGAAAGTCCCCGTATCATGACAACGTAGCATAAATACTTTTCTAATATGTTGTTTGAAACTATTGACATACTTGTGCAGGATAGATATATTGATATGCAGTTTGCGCACTGGTTATAGGTGCAATTACACTTTGATATTTTCAGCCAGAGAACGAATAATTCAAGCAAGTACACACCATGTATGTAGTCCTTGTACACCATGTTGCATTTTGTGTTTTTGGTGCTTGCATCATTTAGTGTTTATAATATGAACTACTTTGGATCATTAGCTGGTTTTCAAAGTGCATGTAGCTTCACATTTCTCAAGTTATGTTGATTTCCGGAGTGCAAGTGCCTTCGTATTTTTTAATTTAAATGTTCGCCCCTGGTAACTTGAATTCGTGGATTCGCCACTGCACACAAATCATACACGAATGCCAGTACGAATTAAATGAAATGCATGGACTTACGCTAGCTCATTGTACAGGCTCACTGCAGCTTTGCTTGCGCTTGGGATGTTCCATGTACAAGTCCATGTTACCACTTGCTTGGATGTGCAGGCCTTGTGCTTCTTGCATCCCCCTCTGCATTTTTGACACGGCGAATGGCTGATCGAATAAGAGGAATCGACCTTGCTGTTGTACCGGAGGACATATAGTTACAAGGTTATACGGGTGTGCATGATGTGTACCAGATCCCGTAGCGCCGTCATGCTTCGCTAAAAAATGGATTTGCTTGTTTCAGATGATATCTCCAGAAGAAATAAGAGTTAAGGTCAGAGTTGGATAGGCCTGTAAGCTAAGAGAGCAGTGAAAGGATATCCAAACATCGCCAGAACAGTGCACAAGGGAGTGATGTGCGGATACCTAGTTTGGGCCGGCGTCTTTGTATGCTCGCCTAGCTAGAGTGTGGGTCACTTCAGAGCCGTTGAGGGTGATGCTCTAGCGTTGGTTGGCCACGCACAGATGCAGATATTCAGTGGCAGCGGAGCTCTACGATGCGGTGGACGAGACCATTGCTGAAGCCCCAGCGGCCTCGGGGGGCGGAGGCGCGACGATGTGCTCGGTGAAGTAGCCCCGGTGAGCTGAGAGACGGCGTCGGTGAAGCGCACCTGATGCGGTGGAAGTCGGTGTCTGTGAGGCATGTCGGTTGCGGTGGCCGACGTTGTTGGTGGACCACCCGGTGCGGTGGACGAGGGCGTAGATGAGGTAGCTCCGGTGCGGTGGTGAAGCGCGACCGTCGTCTTCGTCGTCGTCGTCTGGCACAGAGGTTGGGAAAGAGATGAGACGAGGGGTGATTCGAACTTTGCTTGGGTTGGCGGTGAATTAGGGATTTGAGTAATCTGGGCGTGGAAGGGGACGGTGGAGAAGGGAGATTTTGTAGGGCTGGAATTGGGGCCGCCAGATATTTCAATCCGAAACGTGGAAGCGCGAACTTATTTTGTCGTCGTCCTTTTTTTTGGGGGGGGAGGGGGAGGGAGGGAGGGGGGTGGATGGCTGGGTGCTAAGCGTCCGTCCGACACACACGACCACCACGACACAATCCTGGTCTGCCTGATGCGCCTACATTTGAGAATGCAAACGTATCTTCTTTCATTTGCAAACGAATCTGTATGTATTACCATGCCCGTGTTTTCCTTGCAATAATTAGTCATTCGAAACAAGATACTATAAATTAATTAAGGAGGAGTTATTTGAAAAAAAATTGAAACAGTATCCATGGTATCCATGCTAACGTGGATTAGAGTGGGTGTAACATAATTAGTTATTTGAATTAGAGTGTGTGTCACATAGCGATCTCCAATTCTAACGTGGATTTCGCATTTCACTGTATCCATGCTACTTTTTAATATAAATTCATATGTATATGATGAACACCATGGTAGTAAGAAAACTTCTGGATGGATCCAAACATATGACCTACAAAATAGCACAACACATCGATTCAATGTCAACTTTTCGAATCCTAGTATGGCACGAATTCGAAATAATTACCCACATGCATGGTCCTCAGTTAAAATCTTACAATGTACACCAAATTGAAACATCGATATTAAGTCTCATACTATCTACATTCAAATGTTGTTTTTAGCCCCCCCCCCGCGTGCATGCATGCTACATACTTCCTGTATCGGTCAATCTTCCTCTCCTAACCACCTTAGGAAGCTATCGGTTTCCAACACACATGCATTCTTTCTCTCCATGTTTCGATCTCTAACTCTCTCAACTACACAACCCCTTTTTCCACTCTGTTACAAAATGTATTTACCTCACACACCCGCCATTGCACCCCATGACGAGCTCTCTCTCCCCCTCTCACTCTCACCCTCTTGCGCTAAATACATGCATTGCCTATCTAGCCCCCCAACCTCTCGTGCGCACGCACGCACGTTGTTGATGTCTACTACACAACCTTCTTCTTGTAGACATTGTTGGGCCTCCAAGTGCAGAGGTTTGTAGGACAGTAGCAAATTTCCCTCAAGTGGATGACCTAAGGTTTATCAACCCGTAGGAGGCGTAGGATGAAGATGGTCTCTCTCAAGCAACCCTGCAACCAAATGACAAAGAGTCTCTTGTGTCCCCAACACACCCAATACAATGGTAAATTGTATAGGTGCACTAGTTCGGTGAAGAGATGGTGATACAAGTGGTATATGGATGGTAGATAAAGGTTTTTGTAATCTGAAAATATAAAAACAGCAAGGTAACTAAGGATAAAAGTGAGCACAAATGGTATTGCAATGCGTTGAAACAAGGCCTAGGGTTCATACTTTCACTAGTGCAAGTTCCCTCAACAATAATAACATAATTGGATCACATAACTATCCCTCAACATGCAACAAAGAGTCACTCCAAAGTCACTAATAGCAGAGAATAAACGAAGAGATTATGGTAGGGGTACGAAACCACCTCAAAGTTATTCTTTCCAATCAATCCGTTGGGCTATTCCTATAAGTGTCACAAACAGCCCTAGAGTTCGTACTAGAATAACACCTTAAGACACAAATCAACCAAAACCCTAATGTCACCTAGATACTCCAATGTCACCTCAAGTATCCGTGGGTATGATTATATGATATGCATCACACAATCTCAGATTCATCTATTCAACCAACACATAGAACCTCAAAGAGTGCCCCAAAGTTCCTATCAGAGAATCACGACGAAAACGTGTGCCAACCCCTATGCATAGGTTCATGGGTGGAACCTGCAAGTTGATCACCAAAACATACATCAAGTGAATCACGTGATATCCCATTGTCACCACAGATACGCATGGCAAGACATACATCAAGTGTTCTCAAATCTTTAAAGACTCAATCCGATAAGATAACCTCAAAGGGAAAACTCAATCCATTACAAGAGAGTAGAGGGGGGAGAAAACATCATAAGATCCAACTATAATAGCAAAGCTCGCGATACATCAAGATCGTACCATCTCAAGAACACGAGAGAGAGAGAGAGATCAAACACATAGCTACTGGTACATACCCTCAGCCCCGAGGGAGAACTACTCCCTCCTCGTCATGGAGAGCACCGGGATGATGAAGATGGCCACCGAAGAGGGATTGCCCCCTCCGGCAGGGTGCCGGAACGGGTCTAGATTGGCTTTCGGTGGCTACGAAGGCTTCTGGCGGCAAAACTCCCGATCTATTATGCTCCCCGATCGTTTTAGGGTATATGGATATATATATATATAGGAGGAAGAAGTATGCCAGGGGAGCCACGAGGGGCCCACGAGGGTGGAGGGCGCGCCCCCTTGCCTCGTGGCTTCCTCGTGGCTTCCCTTACGTGGACTCCAAGTCTCCCGGGTTGCTTTCCTTCCAAAAATAAGTTCCGTGAAGTTTCAGGTCAATTGGACTCCGTTTGATTTTCCTTTTCTGCGATACTCTAAAACAAGGAAAAAACTGGCACTGGGCTCTGGGTTAATAGGTTAGTCCCAAAAATAATATAAAAGTGTATAATAAAGCCCATATGATACGTCGACACATGGCACGGCCCAACAAGTTTAAATGGGCCGGCCCAACTAAAGGCCCATAAGATTTTGTGAACCATAATGGGCCGGCCCAGCTAAAGGCCCACGAGATTATGCGGACCATAATGGGCTGGCCCAGCTAAAGGCCCACGAGATTTCGCGGGCCATAATGGGCTGGCCCAGGTACAGGCCCACAAGATTTTTGTGTGCCATAATAGGCCGGCCCAGGTAAAGGCCCACAAAATTCTTGCAGATCATAATGGGCCGGCCCAGCTAAAGGCCCATGAGATTTCGCCGACATTAATGGGCCGGCCCAGCTGTAGGCCCACAAGATTTTGAGGACCCTAGTAGGCCGGCCCATTAACTGGCTGCCATGTTTTGGGCCAAATGCCAGCCCATATTTGATACGGTCTATTAATGGCCTGCCACGCTCCGGGCCTAATAGTGGCCCATATGAGATCCGGCCCGTTAAAAGCCTACCACGTTCTGGGCCAAATTACGACCCAGATCAGGTCCGGCCCTTTAAGAGGTTTTGGGCCTAATTATGGCCCATATCAGATTCGGCCCGTCAACTGGACACTATGCTTTTGGGCCCACTTGCTAAAGGCCCACTTAGTAATTCGGCCTGATATTAGTTTTGGCCTGTTAAGGGCCCGTTTAACATTTCGGCCCTATATTAATTTCAGCCTGTTAAAAGCCCGTCATATAGTTGGGCCTAACTACGGCCCGGTTTGCATCCGGCCTACTCGCAACCGATATCTGACTGGTCCAAACAAGGACCGAGACAATTTTTCGGCCTGTTAAAAGCCCGTGATTTGATTCGCACGATCATGGGCCGGGGTTCATTTCGGGATGCTGCCGGCCCATGAGCTGATCGGCACGTTTCAGGCCCAACCTACATCGTGATTGCATGACGGCCCGATTATGTACTGTAATTTTACGGCTTGGCCGGTTTACTGCGAAGATAGGATATATATACAGTAAAATAACTGCAGCATCGTGAATAAGAAAAAACCTATACTATACAATAAAGAAATTATGGCATATTACATCCACTGGGCATCAAAGTTCGCCACTATGATAATAAAGCACAAGCAGACAGTAGATTACATACACTGGGCATCAAAGATCGCCACCAGTGCAAACAAACACGCCGACAAAATAATATACAAAACAGACAACACTTCAATAGAGTTCAAGAAAGGTTAGCCCTGTTGGGGATCTGTAGCGCAAGCAACTGAGCAAGATGATGAGACTGCGCTTGTTCAACACTTATATCTTCCTCACTCTGAAAGATAAACAAGCAGACAGATGACAAGTTTTGCACATAAAAGTATCAGTGCTGACAATTCATCACATTTCTTACCGACGAATAAAGTGACACAGTTTAAATTTGCATTAACACAATATGGTATTGTTCAGGTCAAGACATGGCAGGAAATGACATTGTGAAGGAGTTGGCAGCTTCACGACACCACTAGATTACAGATCAAGAACTCATAAGTATCAATGGTTAGTGTGCTGTCAATTTATACCATTTCAGATTGGCAAATAAAGAGACGGTTTAAATAATAGTAGAATGATATGACATTTTTCATAGTTAAGACATTGCAGAATATGACATTGTGCTGTAGTGGGTAGGTTCACCACACCACTGGATTACAGATGAAGAACAGAAGCATACATGCAGTGCAAAAGAAGATCACTTGCTCTGTATAGTTTAATTTACATGGTTGTACAACTGAAAACTTAAATTGAGAAAGGACGAACTTTTGTTTATGAACTACATATAATAAACTTTAAATAAGCAATTTGATGCAAACACCAAAAATAAACAGCTGTTGCAGTCATGCCTAACCAAATATATACAACAAAGTTGAAGGCTTGAGATGGACAAACTTACATTATTGGTGAAGACAGGCTCTATAAAGGCCTTGTCCATGCTGATGGGGGGGGGGGCAATTCAAGAAGTTTACCATAGAATCTTCTTCAAAAGCATTGCCTTTATTCTACATTTTGTTAAGAGTAAATATAGATGTGATAATATACGAAAAAATGGAGAATATTTAAGATAATATGAAGAGTGATGCTACATAACCAAGTAGCTATAAATGTAAGTGCAGCGATACAGGCAAAAGGTACTGCCAAGAGCAATGCACAGCTAAACTTCTTCAGTACCAACCTTATGGTAAGAGTAAATATAGATATGATGTGTAGAAAATGGAGGGCAAAGGAAAATAAGTTGCAGAGTGATGGTACATGAACAACTACTTGTCATTATAAGTACACTGATAAAGGTCAGCATGTACTTACAAGAACACTGCAGAGCTAAAAAACATTGGCATTGGATATATTCTACACTAATGTAACCATTCATACAGATCAGATAATTTGGAGTGAACAATTGATAAGCAAGCTATCATGCATACTGCTGTCACATAATGAACCAGGTATGTATGCAAGTACACAGTGATACAGGACAACATGTACTAACAAGAGCAAAGCAGCGGGCAGCATATTTCAGATATCCTGTCGTTCTTGTCAAACCGGAATTCTTTTTCGAGCAGATTTCCTGCAAAAAAGATCTGTAAGGCACATGCGGAAAAGTAGAAGTTCAAATTGTCATGTGGGGTGCTGTCTGATTTCTCCGGCACCACCATGTTTTTCAAGGACTTTGCTGGTGCTCCTTCAGGTTCGGCAATCACCCTCTTCCTTTTTGATGTCTGATGCACAAGAACAACATTTGAGTGGAAAAACATGGTATGATGACAGATGGAATATGTATTGATAATGGATGGGCATGGCATCTCGACATATATGATGAGTAAACTAACCAGATGGCGGTGCAACAAAGTAGAAGAAATGCAAGACAACATATGCAAGATACCCGCAATCAATAAAACATTGCCAAATTAGAAGAGGCACCTTGATGGGTGAACAGGACATGCCATCTGCCTTTGACTCCTCGAGGTTAGAATAGTCATTAGGATGATATTCTGAACAAGAATAAACAGGTGGGGAGCGTATGAGTTTCATTACATCCAGAATGGCACTCAATGCCTTGGTGCCAATTTTGTAAGTCATTGCAGTGTTAAGCTTCAAGAGTGGACTGCTGCTAGTGTGACACAAAGCAGCTACACAGATCATAGTGTAGATATAACGGGAAAACCTTAAGCATCAGAGTAAAATCAGCAAAGTGGAACTTGTTGGAATATATGTGCTAGTATTGTCGGTATGGCTAGAAAGGCTTCGGATACCAGCTCGCTTCAAGTGAAGGTGCGGTACTGTTAATATCAATGTAACTCTCAAAGGCGACACAGCTCCCCGCATTTCCTTGCTATTCTTATAGGATTCAAGTGGGCAGGCCACTACAAATCCTATTCCTATGTTTACAAGATCCTACGAATCAAAGAGGCTCAAAGTGTCCATCACAACCGACCATATATACCTCTACACTGCAAATGTCCCTGCTCATCTTCAGTACAAGGAACATACTGTACTACTATCATACTCCCTCCGTTCCAAAATATAAGTCTTGGTAGAGATTTCCACTATGGATCACATACAGATGTATCCAGGTACATTTTAGAGTGTAGATTCACTCATTTTGCTCCATATGTAGTCCATGGTGGGATCTATACAAAGACTTGTATTTAGGAACGGAGAGAGTACATATTAAAGAAGAACGAAAGAGGAACATGGTAAAGAAGAGCAAGCAGATTTTGGATAATAAAATGTTGGTTGCGCAGTGCCCACACATGATGAACCAGAGCACATTAAGAATGCAACTCCTAGCTGTCTCTCGACCATTTTAGGCGGTTGGATGAAGATCCTACGTCTCCTAACCCTTCTTCTTCCTCGTCTCTGATTCTTCCCATACAGAACACCGCACGGGCCGCCGGCCGGACCACCGGCCCCCACCGCATGTGTTCCTCCGCCACGCCCACCCCCACCCCAACCCCCACCCGCGTCGAGTTTTCTTCGTTCGGCGAGGCCCCACAACCACCCGAGCCCCTTCGATCGCACCGGCGCACTCCGGCGAGCTCTGAAAAATCGACTGACCCAATTTGGAAATTTAGTCTACTGTGATTTAACTAGTGTGGAATATAAAAGGGGAAAACCATAAGCATTGCGAGTATGGTGTTGAGCGTGCCATGGCGGATCTGAAGGTGCAAACCGGACAAAGGCAACTTCGCAACCAAGACAAGAAATCAGAGTAAAGCAGTGGCGATCTATTTTCTTGCTGCGATAAATAAGTTGAGCAGATACGAAAGAGTACTGCCTCTGGTGCCGCGCCGTGTAGGCATCTGCTGAGAATTTGACGGTGCTGCGGTAGCGATGGCTGTCGGCAGCGTGGAAGTAGATCTAGGAGGGTAGACGGTGGCGGCGGGGCGCGGTGGACGAGACGGTCGTAGGAGCGGCGCCGGCAAGGTGGACGACGACAGGGATGAAGCAAGAGGACGGGATGCAAGGATCCCGGTCCAAAGCCGTGGATGAGAGAGGTTGATCTCTTGTAATGGACGGCGACGTTGGGGTATCAGCTCCGGCATGGTGGAGGAGGACGGCGGTGGATGGGGTGGCGGACGGCGGTGGCCGGAGGAGGGTGGGGTGGAGAGGGTGTTTTGGCGCCCACGGAGTACGAATGGGGAAAAGGGAGGTAGAGAGGAATGGGGGAACCATGTATTCAGGGCGCGCTTGTCTCAAATGCGAGGAAATTTACAAACTTAGCCCCCGTTTCAAATTTCTACTACATCACAGCAACACTAGTCGGTCGGGGATAGGACGGTAATCTCGCATACACCGAATATTTGCCGACGAGAGTTTGTTTTTGGCGCCCACCGTGTATGAATATGAATCGGGAAGGGAGTCAATTTCGGCCGAGGACACACTGTGTTTTGGCGCCCACCATGTATGAATCCGGTGGAGAGGCGGTTATGTCACGTTTGGGTGAAATTACAAACCTACCCCTATCGAAACCTATAGAAATCCAGCATATAGGCTTTGCGTGGCAGGGATAGGCAGCAGTGATTTCCATCCCGCTTCGTTCAAATTTTGCAGAGTGCACGTTTACCGTGCCAACTCAATTCGAATCCCGTTTGTATTCTATTTTTTCCGGGCGGGATCCATTTTCAATTGGAATTACATTCCATATACATCATTTTTTATATATATACTTTCAAAAGCACAACAAAGAATTCTGCTCCTTTATATGTATAATATGATCTACAAATACAACGATCTCGAAATCTTAAGGTTGAATTTGAAAAAATTTAACCAAATTATGTTCTACTAAAATGTATGGATCAGTAATATCTACATATTAAATAACATAGATGTGCGTGAATTCATATGAGTATGCATGTTTGATAGATCAATTTTGGTTCGAGTATGGATTACATGTATCATCATCTCGAATTCAAATATTTGAATCCCTTTTTTGTTCACTCCTTTCACGCCCATCTCTCTCGCATGCATGCTCCTTCAGGTAGCTATCACTCTCTTTTCTCCAGCTCACCTGCACGCTCACTTCATGTTTCTCCTATCCTCGCAAACATGGTCTCTCGATGTCTCCCTTGAGAAGTGTCACACTCTCCCTATCATTATAAATTACACGGTTTTCATTATCTCTCACGTCTCTACTGTTCTCTGGTATCACTCGGTACCTAAGCTTTCTTTTTCACCGCCAAACACACAGTCTCCACTCGTCTTTCACTTTGTCTTTCTCTCTATGGGATTCTCTCACACACCCTATATGTCTCTACATATGACTCATACCACTAAAATTACTCTCTCTATCTCTCCTGTAGACACAACATTTGTTGCGATCTCCTTTTCGTCTCCATCCCAGACTGACATTATTCATTTGTTTACCGATCAGACAACCCCGACTACCGTCTCCTCTCTTTCTCTCACAGACACACACGCACAACTCCTACCACTAAAATGTGAATGGAAAACGAGATTTTGTTATACCCAAACAAGAAAGGACTGGAGGGAGTGATTGCTCTGACACGGACATGACCTCTCATAGCATAGGCATTGAACCGGCGCGCCGACCAAGAGGGCCGCACTCGCTGCAGGCCCGACTGAGCATGCCTCCTCGCCGCGTGCAACCAGCTTAAGACTGCCCCGCCTTCCTTCATTGAATCAGCGCGTGTGCCGGCAACACGTCCTTCCGTGAGCCGACAGGCATTTTAGAACACAAAAAATGACTACAATATAGTTAATTTGCGCATGGTCTTGACTTGTTGTGCTCGCACTGGTAGCAGGAACTAGTAGAGGATTTTCTTTATTTATAACTCTCCTCACATTTTTTTTGGCTTTGAAGTGAATCATGGTTGTGGACATTATGTATGAATGTGCAGATATCTGTGAACATGAGTTTGATGTGGAAGTTGAACTTGGAATGTCGGGCTTGCGCGTGAACTATACCATGTCCAATGCTTCGTCTGTTATTGTTTGGAAAGTAATTGCTGTTATTACATGACCCGAAAAAAAACATTTTGTGCCACATCAGTAGATGCACGGACATCACAACAGGCATGCTGACTGGATAAACATTTGAACCTAGCTATTATGAAGGAAATTTTGTATTGACAATAGTTTTAGATAGCAGGAGATGCCTAGCCTGCTCTGCCTCTGCTAGCTTATTTCTGGCTTCTTCCATCTCTTCTTTGGCTTGGGTGAAGAGAGCATCTGATTGCTCTTTTCGCTTCTTCAGGAACTCAGCTACATTCTCAAGGGCTGCTGCACGCTTTCTTTCAGCCTTTACTAATGCCACGAGGACACGAACAACTGACGACTCCACCTGGCTTGTGTGTAATCCAGCATCATCTAGGAATTTGGACCTTGTGTCTAATCCAACATCATTAGGGAACTGGCACCTTGTGTGTAATCCAGCCTCATTTTGGAAACATGATCTTGAGGTTGACCATACTTCCCTCCTCGCAGGAACTGCATCTTGACATGAAGTTACGTCTTTTTTAGATCAATACTCAGAGCAACCTAGATCCATTTAGTAGAAGCCAGATAAACAGAACTCGGAGAAGTGAATTCAAAAGGAATAAATAAATAAAAACAGACTACAAGGTGAGAACACCCACTTCCTACATCAAGCTAAAAACGAAAGCATTAGGACGATTAAGACTCTTCTTATTACACATCGAAGAACACCATGCTTAAGAGAAACAGAAACTACAACATATACACATCGAAGAACACGAGGCTACACAGAAGTAATCGAAAGGGTGTTATTTACCAAAGCTCGTTTTACAGGTTCGGTGCAACTCCTCTTTAACTTGCCACGCTCCTTGAAGATGTCCCGAATATCCCGTGTTTGATCTTCATTGCTCCTCTGCATGTTCGCACTCGTGGTTTTAAAATCTCAACATGGCAAGAAAAATATACTACTAGTAATACTCACGCATCTTGTGGGCAACATTAAAGCACTCGTCTGCCATGTTAGAGCATCTCCAACAAGATAAACTACTCATACAAATGCATCTTGATGCGTGCAACGCATGGGCATTTTGCTAGTTCTAAAAACCTTTCCATCATTTGCCACACTACTGGTTGCAGATGAAAAACCTACCCAAGCACAACGCGATACAGGAGCGACGCACAATTACAAGCTGATATTCTATTGGACAATGGAGGCTATAACCAATTACTTTTACGGGAACAATAGCACCCAGGAAATTTGTGTTGGGTTACATAGTAATTTCAAAAAATTTCCTATGCACACACAAGATCATGGTGATGCATAGCAACGAGAGGGGAGAGTGTGATCTACGTACCCTTGTAGATCGACAACGAAAGCGTTTGGTTGATGTAGTCGTACGTCTCCACGGCCCGACCGATCAAGCACCGAAACTACGGCACCTCCGAGTTTTAGCACACGTTCAGCTCGATGACGATCCCCAGACTCTGATCCAGCAAAGTGTCGGGGAAGAGTTCCATCAGCACGACAGCGTGGTGATGATCTTGATGTACTACTGTCGCAGGGCTTCGCCTAAGCACCGCTACAATATTATCGAGGACTATGGTGGCAGGGGGCGCCGCACACGGCTAAGAATATGATCACGTGGATCAACTTGTGTTCCTCTGGGGTGCCCCTGCCTCCGTATATAAAGGCTCAAGGGGGGGTGCGGCCGGCCTAGAGGTGGCGCGCCAGGAGGAGTCCTACTCCCTCCGGGAGTAGAATCCCCCCCCCCCCAATCCTAGTTGGAATAGGATTCGCGGAGGGGGGAAAAGAGAAAGGGCGGCCGGCCCCCTCTCCTTGTCCTATTCGGACCAAGGGAGGGGAGGGGCGCGCGGCCCATCTCAGGCTGCCTCTTCTCTTTTCCACTAAGGCCCACTAAGGCCCATATAGCTCACGGGGGGTTCCGGTAACCTCCCGGTACTCCGGTAAAATCCCGATTTCACCCGGAACACTTCCGATATCCAAACATAGGCTTCCAATATATCAATCTTTATGTCTCGACCATTTCAAGACTCCTCGTCATGTCCGTGATCACATCCGGGACTCCGAACAACCTTCGGTACATCAAAACGTATAAACTCATAATATAACTGTCATCGAAACCTTAAGCGTGCGGACCCTACGGGTTCGAGAACAATGTAGACATGACCGAGACATGTATCCGGTCAATAACCAATAGCGGGACCTAGATGCCCATATTGGCTCCTACATATTCTACGAAGATCTTTATCGGTCAGACCGCATAACAACATACGTTGTTCCCTTTGTCATCGGTATGTTACTTGCCCGAGATTCGATCGTCGGTATCCCATACCTAGTTCAATCTCGTTACCGGCAAGTCTCTTTACTCGTTCCGTAATTCATCATCTCGCAACTAACTCATTAGTTGCATTGCTTGCAAGGCTTAAGTGATGTGCATTACCGAGAGGGCCCAGAGATACCTCTCCGACGATCGGAGTGACAAATCCTAATCTCGAAATACGTCAACCCAACATGTACCTTTGGAGACACCTGTAGAGCACCTTTATAATCACCCAGTTACGTTGTGACGTTTGGTAGCACACAAAGTGTTCCTCCGGCACACGGGAGTTACATAATCTCATAGTCATAGGAACATGTATAAGTCATGAAGAAAGCAATAGCAACATACTAAACGATCGGGTGCTAAGCTAATGGAATGGGTCATGTCAATCAGATCATTCAACTAACGATGTGATCCCGTTTAATCAAATGACAACTCTTTGTCCATGGTTAGGAAACATAACCATCTTTTATTAACGAGCTAGTCAAGTAGAGGCATACTAGTGACACTCTGTTTGTCTATGTATTCACACATGTATTATGTTTCCGGTTAATACAATTCTAGCATGAATAATAAACTTTTATCATGATATAAGGAAATAAATAATAACTTTATTATTGCCTCTAGGGCATATTTCCTTCAGTCTCCCACTTGCACTAGAGTCAATAATCTAGATTACACAGTAATGATTCTAACACCCATGGAGCTTTGGTGCTGATCATGTTTTGCCCGTGGAAGAGGCTTAGTTAACGGGTCTGCTACATTCAGCTCCGTATGCATCTTGCAAATCTCTATGTCTCCCACCTGGACTAGATCCCGGATGGAATTGAAGCGTCTCTTGATGTGTTTGGTTCTCTTGTGAAATCTGGATTCCTTTGCCAAGGCAATTGCACCAGTATTGTCACAAAAGATTTTCATTGGACCCGATGCACTAGGTATGACACCTAGATCGGATATGAACTTCATCCAGACTCCTTCGTTTGCTGCTTCCGAAGCAGCTATGTACTCCGCTTCACATGTAGATCCCGCCACGACGCTTTGTTTAGAACTGCACCAACTGACAGCTCCACCGTTTAATGTAAACATGTATCCGGTTTGCGATTTAGAATAGTCTGGATCAGTGTCAAAGCTTGCATCAACATAACCGTTTACGATGAGCTCTTTGTCACCTCCATATACGAGAAACATATCCTTAGTCCTTTTCAGGTATTTCAGGATGTTCTTGACCGCTGTCCAGTGATCCACTCCTGGATTACTTTGGTACCTCCCTGCTAGACTTATAGCAAGGCACACATCAGGTCTGGTACACAACATTGCATACATGATAGAGCCTATGGCTGAAGCATAGGGAACATCTTTCATTTTCTCTCTATCTTCTGCAGTGGTCGGGCATTGATTCTGACTCAACTTCACACCTTGTAACACAGGCAAGAACCCTTTCTTTGCTTGATCCATTTTGAACTTCTTCAAAATCTTGTCAAGGTATGTGCTTTGTGAAAGTCCAATTAAGCGTCTTGATCTATCTCTATAGATCTTTATGCCTAATATGTAAGCAGCTTCTCCGAGGTCTTTCATTGAAAAACTCTTATTCAAGTATCCCTTTATGCTATCCAGAAATTCTATATCATTTCCAATCAGTAATATGTCATCCACATATAATATCAGAAATGCTACAGAGCTCCCACTCACTTTCTTGTAAATACAGGCTTCTCCGAAAGTCTGTATAAAACCAAATGCTTTGATCACACTATCAAAGCGTTTATTCCAACTCCGAGAGGCTTGCACCAGTCCATAAATGGATCGCTGGAGCTTGCACACTTTGTTAGCTCCCTTTGGATCGACAAAACCTTTCGGTTGCATCATATACAACTCTTCTTCCAGAAATCCATTCAGGAGTGTAGTTTTGACATCCATCTGCCAAATTTCATAATCATAAAATGCGGCAATTGCTAACATGATTTGGACAGACATAAGCATCGCTACGGGTGAGAAGGTCTCATCGTAGTCAACCCCTTGAACTTGTCGAAAACCTTTTGCGACAAGTCGACCTTTGTAGACAGTAATATTACCATCAGCGTCAGTCTTCTTCTTGAAAATCCATTTATTCTCAATTGCTTGCCGATCATCGGGCAAGTCAACCAAAGTCCATACTTTGTTCTCATACATGGATCCCATCTCAGATTTCATGGCTTCAAGCCATTTTGTGGAATCTGGGCTCACCATCGCTTCTTCATAGTTCGTAGGTTCATCATGATCTAGCAGCATGATTTCCAGAACAGGATTACCGTACCACTCTGGCGCGGATCTCACTCTGGTTGATCTACGAGGTTCAGTAGTATCTTGTCCTGAAGTTTCATGATCATTATCATTAGCTTCCTCACTAATTGGTGTAGGTGTCGCAGAAACAGTTTTCTGTGATGTACTACTTTCCAATAAGGGAGAAGGTACAGTTACCTCATCAAGTTCTACTTTCCTCCCACTCACATCTTTCGAGAGAAACTCCTTCTCCAGAAAGTTTCGAATTTAGCAACAAAAGTCTTGCCTTCGGATCTGTGATAGAAGGTGTATCCAATAGTTTCCTTTGGATATCCTATGAAGACACATTTCTCCGATTTGGGTTCGAGCTTATCAGGTTGAAGCTTTTTCACATAAGCATCGCAGCCCCAAACTTTCAGAAACAACAACTTTGGTTTCTTGCCAAACCATAGTTCATAAGGCGTCGTCTCAATGGATTTTGATGGTGCCCTATTTAATGTGAATGCGGCCGTCTCTAAAGCATAACCCCAAAACGATAGCGGTAAATCAGTAAGAGACATCATAGATCGCACCATATCTAGTAAAGTACGATTACGACGTTCGGATACACCATTACGCTGTGGTGTTCCGGGTGGCGTGAGTTGCGAAACTATTCCACATTGTTTCAAATGTACACCAAACTCGTAACTCAAATATTCACCTCCACGATCAGATCGTAGATACTTTATTTTCTTGTTACGATTATTTTCAACTTCACTCTGAAATTCTTTGAACTTTTCAAATGTTTCAGACTTATGTTTCATTAAGTAGATATACCCATATCTGCTTAAGTCATCTGTGAAGGTGAGAAAATAACGATATCCGCCACGAGCCTCAATATTCATCGGACCACATACATCTGTATGTATGATTTCCAACAAATCTTTTGCTCTCTCCATAGTACCGGAGAACAGTGTTTTAGTCATCTTGCCCATGAGGCACGGTTCGCAAGTACCAAGTGATTCATAATCAAGTGGTTCCAAAAGTCCATCAGTATGGAGTTTCTTCATGCACTTTACACCGATATGACCTAAACGGCAGTGCCACAAATAAGTTGCACCTTCATTATCAACTTTGCATCTTTTGGCTTCAACATTACGAATATGTGTGTCACTACTATCGATATTCAATAAGAATAGACCACTCTTCAAGGGTGCATGACCATAAAAGATATTACTCATATAAATAGAACAACCATTATTCTCTGATTTAAATGAATAACCGTCTCGCATTAAATAAGATCCAGATATAATGTTCATGCTCAACGCTGGCACCAAATAACAATTATTTAGGTCTAATATTAATCCCGATGGTAGATGTAGAGGTAGCGTGCCGACCGCGATCACATCGACTTTGGAACCGTTTCCCACGCGCATCGTCACCTCATCCTTAGCCAATCTTCGCTTAATCCGTAGTCCCTGTTTCGAGTTGCAAATATTAGCAACAGAACCAGTATCAAATACCCAAGTGCTACTGCGAGCATTAGTAAGGTACACATCAATAACATGTATATCACATATACCTTTGTTCACCTTGCCATCCTTCTTATCCGCCAAATACTTGGGGCAGTTCCGCTTCCAGTGACCAGTCTGCTTGCAGTAGAAGCACTCAGTTTCAGGCTTAGGTCCAGACTTGGGTTTCGTCTCTTGAGCAGCAACTTGCTTGCTGTTCTTCTTGAAGTTCCCCTTCTTCTTCCCTTTGCCCTTATAGTGGTTTTGTTGACCATCAACACTTGATGCTCCTTTTTGATTTCTACCTCCGCAGCTTTCAGCATTGCGAAGAGCTCGGGAATTGTCTTATTCATCCCTTGCATATTATAGTTCATCACGAAGCTCTTGTAGCTTGGTGGCAGTGATTGGAGAATTCTGTCAATGACGCAATCATCTGGAAGATTAACTCCCATCTGAATCAAGTGATTATTATACCCAGACATTTTGAGTATATGCTCACTGACAGAACTGTTCTCCTCCATCTTGCAGCTATAGAACTTATTGGAGACTTCATATCTCTCAATCCGGGCATTTGCTTGAAATATTAACTTCAACTCCTGGAACATCTCATATGCTCCATGACGTTCAAAATGTCGTTGAAGTCCTGATTCTAAGCCGTAAAGCATGGCACACTGAACTATCGAGTAGTCATCAGCTTTGCTCTGCCAGACGTTCATAACATCTGGTGTTGCTCCAGCAGCAGGCCTGGCACCCAGCGGTGCTTCCAGGACGTAATTCTTCTGTGCAGCAATGAGGATAATCCTCAAGTTACGGACCCAGTCCGTGTAATTGCTACCATCACCTTTCAACTTTGCTTTCTCAAGGAACGCATTAAAATTCAATGGAACAACAGCACCACCATCTATCTACAATCAAACATACATAAGCAAGATACTATCAGGTACTAAGTTCATGATAAATTTAAGTTCAATTAATCAAATTACTTAAAGAACTCCCACTTAGATAGACATCCCTCTAATCCTCTAAGTGATCACGTGGTCCAAATCAACTAAACCATGTCTGATCATCATGTGAGATGGAGTAGTTTCATTGGTGAACATCACTATGTTGATCATATCTACTATATGATTCACGCTCGACCTTTCGGTCTCCGTGTTCCGAGGCCATATCTGCATATGCTTGGCTCGTCAAGTATAACCTGAGTATTCCGCGTGTGCAACTGTTTTGCACCCGTTGTATTTGAACGTAGAGCCTATCACACCCGATCATCACGTGGTGTCTCAGCACAAAGAACTTTCGCAATGGTGCATACTCAGGGAGAACACTTCTTGATAATTTAGTGAGAGATCATCTTATAATGCTACCGTCAATCAAAGCAAGATAAGATGCATAAAAGATAAACATCACATGCAATCAATATAAGTGATATGATATGGCCATCATCATCTTGTGCCTGTGATCTCCATCTCCGAAGCACCGTCATGATCACCATCGTCACCGGCGCGACACCTTGATCTCCATCGTAGCATCGTTGTCGTCTCGCCAATATTATGCTTCCACGACTATCGCTACCGCTTAGTGATAAAGTAAAGCATTACAGCGCGATTGCATTGCCTACAATAAAGCGACAACCATATGACTCCTGCCAGTTGCCGATAACTCAGTTACAAAACATGATCATCTCATACAATAAAATTCAGCATCATGTCTTGACCATATCACATCACAACATGCCCTACAAAAACAAGTTAGACGTCCTCTACTTTGTTGTTGCAAGTTTTACGTGGCTGCTACGGGCTTTAGCAAGAACCAATCTTACCTACGCATCAAAACCACAACGATAGTTTTTCAAGTTGGTGCTGTTTTAACCTTCGCAAGGACCGGGCGTAGCCACACTCGGTTCAACTAAAGTTGGAGAAACTGTCACCCGCAAGCCACCTATGTGCAAAGCACGTCGGGAGAACCGGTCTCGCGTAAGCGTACGCGTAATGTCGGTCCGGGCCGCTTCATCCAACAATACTACCGAACCAAAGTATGACATGCTGGTAAGCAGTATGACTTATATCGCCCACAACTCACTTGTATTCTACTCGTGCATATAACATCAACACATAAAACCTAGGCTCGGATGCCACTGTTGGGTTACGTAGTAATTTCAAAAAAATTCCTACGCACACGCAAGATCATGGTGATGCATAGCAACGAGAGGGGAGAGTGTGATCTACGTACCCTTGTAGATCGACAACGGAAGCATTTGGTTGATGTAGTCGTACGTCTCCACGGCCCGACCGATCAAGCACCGAAACTACGGCACCTCCGAGTTTTAGACACGTTCAGCTCAATGACGATCCCCGGACTCCGATCCAGCAAAGTGTCGGGGAAGAGTTTCGTCAGCACGATGGCGTGGTAACGATCTTGATGTACTACTGTCGCAGGGCTTCGCCTAAGCACCGCTACAATATTATCGAGGACTATGGTGGCAGGGGGCGCCGCACACGGCTAAGAATATGATCACGTGGATCAACTTGTGTTCCTCTAGGGTGCCCCTGCCTCCGTATATAAAGGCTCAAGGGGGGGGGGGTGCGGCCGGCCTAGAGGTGGCGCGCCAGGAGGAGTCCTACTCCCTCCGGGAGTAGGATTCCCCCCAATCCTAGTTGGAATAGGATTCACGGAGGGGGGGAAAGACAAAGGGGGGCCGACCCCCTCTCCTTGTCCTATTCGGACCAAGGGAGGGGAGGGGCGCGCGGACCATCTCAGGCTGCCTCTTCTCTTTTCCACTAAGGCCCACTAAGGCCCATATAGCTCCCGGGGGGTTCCGGTAACCTCCCGGTACTCCGGTAAAATCCCGATTTCACCCGAAACACTTCCGATATCCAAACATAGGCTTCCAATATATCAATCTTTATGTCTCGACCATTTCAAGACTCCTCGTCATGTCCGTGATCACATCCGGGACTCCGAACAACCTTCGGTACATCAAAACGTATAAACTCATAATATAACTGTCATCGAAACCTTAAGCGTGCGGACCCTATGGGTTCGAGTACAATGTAGACATGACCGAGACATGTCTCCGGTCAATAACCAATAGCGGGACCTGGATGCCCATATTGGCTCCTACATATTCTACGAAGATCTTTATCGGTCAGACCGCATAACAACATACATTGTTCCCTTTGTCATCGGTATGTTACTTGCCCGAGATTCGATCGTCGGTATCCAATACCTAGTTCAATCTCGTTACCGGCAAGTCTCTTTACTCGTTCCATAATGCATCATCTCACAACTAACTCATTAGTTGCATTGCTTGCAAGGCCTAAGTGATGTGCATTACCGAGAGGGCCCAGAGATACCTCTCCGACGATCGGAGTGACAAATCCTAATCTCGAAATACGTCAACCCAACGTGTACCTTTGGAGACACCTGTAGAGCACCTTTATAATCACCCAGTTACGTTGTGACGTTTGGTAGCACACAAAGTGTTCCTTCGGCACATGGGAGTTACATAATCTCATAGTCATAGGAACATGTATAAGTCATGAAGAAAGCAATAGCAACATACTAAACGATCGGGTGCTAAGCTAATGGAATGGGTCATGTCAATCAGATCATTCAACTAATGATGTGATCCCGTTTAATCAAATGACAACTCTTTGTCCATGGTTAGGAAACATAACCATCTTTGATTAACGAGCTAGTCAAGTAGAGGCATACTAGTGACAATCTGTTTGTCTATGTATTCACACATGTATTATGTTTCCGGTTAATACAATTCTAGCATGAATAATAAACTTTTATCACGATATAAGGAAATAAATAATAACTTTATTATTGCCTCTAGGGCATATTTCCTTCAATTTGAAGGGTAGGTATGAACAAAATTGGAACTGCACATGTACTGCTAAGTGATTCAATACACACATTACCAATTGAGGAGGAGAACGATGGTCGCCACGGCCTCCGTGAGTCATGGTCGGCAACGGGAGTCAGTTCATTGTCCACGACAGTGGTACTTCTGCGCTTGGCGTCGGCTTCCGGGAAGCAGATACAAGACCGTGGAAGATGATGCCGGGGAAGAGGCTCCGTGTACGACGACGACGGTGGACCGACTCCAGTGCGGCGTACGAGGTCGTCGATTAGGCAGATGCGCTGCGGTGGACGAGTGCGCCGATGTAAAGGGGAGGAGCACAAAGGCTGTGGTGCCGTGGAGAAGTCTATTTTGCGGTGGGGATAGAAATTGGGGAGTATTCAGGTGTACTACTCTGGGTGCCGGGGTGGGGTTGGCTGGGTAGGGTGAACCTGAAGTTATGAAAATAGCCCCCTACCAAGCGTAATTCGTAGGCCTGTTCCGAAGGCTATGATGGTAACTTCCCACTGCTCGAATCAGGGTCGCGGGAGATTTTCCCGCCGACCTCAAAATATTGTGACACTGGACTCCCCATGTGGCGTGTTTAGTGATTCGGCTAAGCAACTAGCGAGTAGTAGTAGTAAACTCTGCATATTAGGTTTGACCGAAGTCAAACTTCCTATAGTTTGACCAAGTTTATGGAAAAATATAAACATTTACCATAACAAATATGTATGATGTGAAAGTACATTCAATAATGAATCTAATGGTATTTATTTGTTATTGTATATGTTAATATTTTTGTTATAAGCTTTCTGAGAGTTTACAAAGCTTGAATTTGACCAATGCTAATACGCGGACTTAAATAAAAACGGAGGGAGTACACATTTTTTTCTTAGTTTGTAGTGAACTAATCATTTGTTGAAATTGTGAAATAAATATATTAGGCTATTGACTTCGAATGTAATGGTCTATACAATTCAATAGTTACAATCATTGTCGAATCCCAAGATGTATACAAGGTTTATAGTACTTCACAACATGCTCAAACTCACATAATCCCAGTCAAATGAGAATCTAAATGCATTTCATAGTTATTACTTTGTAGGATGCAACAAGAACAACCATAAATCTACATCAGTCATTATAGAAGCAACATTTTGAAATATCCCAATGTGTGAATGAAACGTGCAGAGAGAGCTTTTGAAGATGGAGCAGATAGGGAGGGAAATATTGTATGTATGTGGACGAGAGAGTAGGAGACAAACCTAACGAGACAGAGAGAGAGAGATAGAGACAGAAAGAGAGACGGAGAAGTTAGGTCTGTGAGAAAGATGCATACATGTAATATACATGAGATGCGTGTGCATCTGGATTCTGTATATGTGGAAGGAGAAGAGACAACATGTTTGATGAGAGAGCAGGAAAAACATGGACGAGAGGGGAAGGATCTCGTGGGTTGAGGGATTGACAATTTTGTGTGGGGGAGAGAGGGATTGGTAATTTTGTGCAAGAGAGAGAGAGAGAGGGTGGGGGGAGGAGTCAGTCAGCCGTCGTCACATCACCCTACTTCCAAATGACCCCGCATTCTCTAGCGCGGTGTGGTCGCCATCTTTGATCTGCTCGTTGCGCTCTTTGAAGATTGAGGTGTTGTGCATGTTGGGATGCAAAGAAGCACAAGCGAGAGTGGTCGCCGTATAACCTTGGATGGGGATGAATTGTGTGCTCGGGGGAGTGTGTGTGTGTGTGTGTTGTTCTGCGTGTGTCTCTCTCTCTCTGTGCATGCGTGCGTGTGTGTGTGTGTCAGATATTGAGAGAAAACAGACCTAAGGAGAGAAATAGGTATTCACCAAGAGATTGTGCAGGCCTTGAGGTGGGCAGGGGCCGGGTGAGGGTGTCAAAATGTGCATTGATGCATGTGTTGCATGCGACCGTGCGAGGGACGGACGAATCGAGAGAGATGGTTGTTGTGTTACGGATGCTCCTCTCTCTGTCTCTCTCTCCCTCTCTCTCTCACACACACACACAAGTAAACTAGAAGACCGTTCTCTCATGTATACACAACATATCGGCATCTGTGTATGTCTCACTCATGCACGATCATTTGCACATTCACACCTCTCTATGTCTGTATCACACGCACACCGTCTCCACATTGCCCTTCCGCCACAACACATATATGGACACATACACACATTCTCTCAGTGTCACACACACAAAATCAATATTAAAAAAACTAGGGCGCACCTAAAACGTCCAAATCCAAATAAACACGAACTGGAGCTAAATTCAAATATATGGAAATATTGCAGCGTCAAGAACTTTCAGAGGAAAAAAAAGTTGAGTAATATTCGAGGATTGTTTTCACACACACAAAAAGGTTCGGTGGATGTCCTTCGAGCGCGACACGGTGACGCACCGTTCGATCGACCGCGCGGCCGCCATTCACGCGCTTGCACATGATTCCATATCATGGCCGTGGTACTAAGGCTGGTCACAATGGGCAAGAACATAAGCTAGTAACTAATAAAAGCGCTGCCTAAGTCTAATGTTTACGTGTACTAGTACGGTTTTCTTTTAAGTTTGACCAACCTTATATATAAAACTAAAGTAAGCTCACACACGCGCACTCATCAATATGCCGCCGCCGCTATTGCGCATGCCGGCGCCCGCCTGCTCCGGCCAACAATTTCTCGCCCATCTCCGCCGTGTCGCCGCCATGCCTGTGCCATGAAGCCGAAGGCTCGCCCGCTCACGTCGTCTGCAGTCCCTCCTCGCAATGCTGCCGCACTGCCAAGCACGCGAGCAGCTGGTGGAGCCGCGTCTATGCACGCAGCGTACGAAGAGGAGGACGAGCGCGTGCTCCAGCACGCCGGCGAGGAGGAACTAGCGTGTCATTGTCGTCTCCGCCCATGCGTAGGAGGCGGGCATGGTGGCTGTCACGGCGGAAGCCGGTCGCGCGCGCGTCGAGCCTGCAAACCGGGTGCGGACGCGGAATCTACCTTCTAGACCTAGAATGCCACGTGGATCCTGCAATCTGAAGGAGCAATTTGGGCCAGTTGACTCATGTGAGCCGTTTGATGCAACATGGATGGCTAGAAGGGCTTCTTCCACCTCTTCTGCCGTCTTCTTCCTTCGCTCCGTCAAACTTCTTTCACAAATCGACCGACCCAAATTATACTACTAGTACGAACGTATTAAGTACAGTAGGAACACGAAGATACGAGCAGTAGTACCAACTGCAAGAAGAACAGTAGTAAGACATATACTAAAGAGTTCAAATAACGAGAAAGAACATAAACATAGGGGTTGTTTGGTTCCTAGCCACACATTGCCACACCTAACCTTAGGCAAGTTTGACCAAGTTAGGTAGGTGTTTGGTTCTAGACACACTTGAGACAAGGAATTTTTGATGAGCAGTGAACCCCACATGTCATAGACACAAAAAGTGTGGCAAGATTACCTTAGGCAAGCCAAAGTATGGCTAACAATTTGAGCAACTCAAGTAAGGCAAGTGTGACAAATGTGGCAAAAATCGTGTGGCAACATATGGCAAAGATAGTCACAATCCAAACAGCCTCATAGTTCTGCTGGGGCCTCAGCACAACACACCCTTAAAAAAACTTATAAGCAACTAGTCTGCTTGACACTGCAGTAGAACCAGCATGAGCGACGTCACTGCCACCTACTTGGAGTCCGAGTCCACGTCCTCGACTTCGCCCTCGTCCCTCTTCCTCTTCGTTGACGCTTCTTTGCTTGAACCGGACACTGGGCTCTGCTTCTTCATCCAACCCTTGTAGATATTTAAACAAAGGTAGGCATCCATTGCTACGTACATGATGTGATCTTCATCTAATGTCTTCGACTCCCATGCATGATGAAACTCGTGATGAGGTTTCTTCAGTTTAGCGTACGAAGGATCAATCATGGCTGCTGCCAGGGTCAGCATTGAAGGTTGAGAGGAGGACACCAGGCTTGCCTTCTGGAGATCGAAGGGCTGGCCTACAACGAGACCTATCCGACGCAGGACGTCACTGTCGTTCTTAAAGCCTACAGTAACAAATTTCACTCTTTTGTCCTTGAGGAAGTTCTTAAAATCCTGGCACTCAACGTCGGCATGGCATATGTGGTATACCAAGCAAACGTTATGTACGCAAACCTGGATCACGGCGGGCTTCTTCCTCTCTTCGTCCTTTAGATCCTTCTCTCGTCCCAGGACTGTGGTGTACTCAACATCTAGCCCAGTGACCCACTCATCCGTTGAACTGTTGAACATGCTAGGAAGCGAGCAAGCCATGCTTTCACCGTCTCGGATCCACGTGTGTAGATGACGATGAACTGATCACTGGTGATGGATCTAACCTGGTACTCAGCGGCGACCATGGAGATTTGGGAGGCCATGGATTTTGGAGGAGGGTTAGGAGAAGTTGAACTATTGTACCCCGCAAAAAAAAAACTGGGAGCGAACTAATGTGGAAGGACAGGACGACTGGGAGCGAACTGTTGTAAGGTAGAAGACGGGGACGAGTAGGGCGTGCGAACGGCGTGGGGTTGCTGGCTTGCCCGGTGGATAAACGGCTGCAAGCCCCCAAAGAGTTCTCGAGAACTATGCGGGACCCACTAGATGTCATGTCTACTAGACCCATATCGTAGGCCTGACGGTATAGCTTCTGCCTATTCGCATGCCATGTCGGCGCATGGATGTAACTTCACTTAATTCCGTCAAACGTCGCGCCTCCCACGAGCTTCGCCTCCCTCGCGCGGTCGCGCCCTTTGAGACTTCGACTGGCTATAAATGAGCAAAATTTTTTGCCTTTTTTTAGACAAGCAATTTTTTTGCCTACTCCGCATGCATGATACTCCCTTTGCGTCCTTTTTACTCCCGTCAACCGTTTTCAAAGTGTTTGACCAAATTTATACTTTTTTTTGAACACCGCCTTATATTAATTAACTAGCCACACCAGTACACTCATTCGATACAATATTCACCACACAGGGCGGTACGTTATTTACAAGAATACCATCTAATCTATTGTCAAAGCTATACTTAGCGATTAAGTGTGCCACCTTATTGGCCGAACGACTAATCTTTGACAATTGAACATTGTTGATCAACTTCGAGATGCTCAACGCTTTCATCTTCAGGTCATGCATAGCAGACCTGTCAACGCTTTGACAGGCATCAATGAAATCCCACGACCAAATTTATACTAAAAATATCAATATCTACAATACTCCCAAAACACTTAGACTAGCCACAGTGGGAGTAACTTCAGCGGTAACATCGAGTCCAACTCAGCAGATTTGCTTATGTGGCAATGAGTTAATGAAGAGAGAGGTAATTGTAATAACTTAGCTAGTTACTGTAACATCACATGTCCCAATGCAATATGGGTCTATAACCTAATAAATGAATCTTTGCATGTTACCACACTTAAGTTACTACCCACTATGAAGGTACTAATATAGTCTAGGGATATGTGTATGTTACTATCCATTGTGGCTAGTCTTAGGCGCGGTGCATTAACTTCTACCTCGTTTCTTGTTTCTTGACATATCAACCAATAGGAGATGTGTTTCCCGCAAAAAAACCAATAGGGGATGTGGGTGTGCATGCTTTTAATGACTTGAGACTACCAAACACGACATGCAGTGGTTAGTTCATTGCATGCAATGCTATTAATTAGCAAATAAACATTAAGATCTCTCGTTTTCCCCTCCTCCTTGGCCACAGTGCACAATCTAAGATGACTTGCTCACCTAGACGGAGGGAGTACTGATTATAAACATTAAGATCTCTCGTTTCCCCTCCTCCTTGGTCATAGTGCACAATCTAAGATGACTTGCTCACCTAGACGGAGGGAGTACTGATTATAATGAGTACTCAACTAGTACTAGTATAAGACCTACGTTTTATAATGAGTGTAAAAATATTGATTTGACATTGTGAATGTTGACACATTGTGGAATAGTTTTTGAAGTCTACAAAAGTACTCAACTAGTGTGGTCGTTCTCCACAAAAAAATGTGTTTACCAATGCATGCATGAACTCTAGTTACTCTAACCCCCCTCTCTTCTTTAATTCTTTGCCACATCAGCATGTTTGCTATTCCCGTGTGCATGATACCAGCTAAGATACCACCATTATGGACAGCCTTAATCATCACATGCAATAATTTAGTGCACCTTGAAATATGAACATGTGTGGGGCGTGTTTGTTTTTAATGACTTGAGACTATACCTAGCCCGGCATGCAAGATGACTTATTATGCATCGTTCCCCATACCTGCAGGAAGCCCATTCGTCTCCAAATTTTTTCCTCTCCATGTGTGAAACAATATGCCTGCCAAACTCTCCTTCTCCCTTCGGCGGTCCCACCACTCCACCCCGTGTGAAAAAATCTGCATGCATGACTCTCCTCCCCCCACGCTCGTCTAATCCGTTGTGACCAGCAATATTTCCACCCCTTCGCTCCCCCGTAATTTACTCCAAAAAAATATGCCCATGTAGCTGTTACTTAACTGCAGGTGCATTCGGTCACTGACATATGGGCCCAACAGGGGTCTGGCCCACATGTCAGTGACGCAAATGGACCGGCAGTTAAGTCAGTGCAGCTCAGTCCATATCATACGTAGGTGTGCCATTACTTGCTATAAATACTGCGCCTCCCACGACATCGCTACCTCCTCCCCCTCACGTTCACGTTCATCGATATCTCCTCCCCCTCCCTCTCACGTCGACCACCATGGCATCGCCCCTCCCAAGCCCTAGGAGCCCCTCGCTGCACCGCGCGGACGGTCACGCATCGCCGTTCCGTTCCTCGCCGCCACTAGTCGAGGAGGACGCGTCGGTGTTCCGCTCCTCGCCGCTACACGACATGTCGCCGTTCCGTTCCTCGCCACCACTAGTCGAGGAGGACGCGTCAGCATTCCGCTCCTCATCACGACGCATCGAGGTGGACGCGTCGGCGTTCCCAATCTCACCAGCACGCACGCCGGAGGACGCGTCGGCTCCCCGCTACGTGGAGAACGCCGCGCCGCGCCGCCGAGCCCCCCAGCCTTGAGGAGATTTGGAAAGAAATGGATGTCGCCTTGTGGGAGGCTTTGCCTCCAGCAGAGCGCGCCATAATAGAGGTGGAGAAGAAGGCCGAGGAAGAGAAGCGCACCGTGGAACAAGCTGCCTGGGAGGCCTATGTCGCGTCCGAGAGAGTCAGGCAATTGGCTCTTTGGCAGAAGGCTCGTGCGAGGGCCGTGGGGGTGCCGGAGGACGCCTGTGCCAACGCCCTAAGTGCAGTCGGGCCCAAGCGCCTCATCTACGCTTGGTGGTACGTGGACCGGGTGCACGCTTCCAGCGAGGAGGAGTACCTGTTGGTGCCGGATCACCACACCGGTGAGATCGCGCTCGCCCGCCGGCAAGCCGCCAATCAGCACCTCGTGAGTTGCGAGGCTGAGGAAGAGGCGTTGTGTCGGCGCGCTGGGAAATGGCCGCGCACCAGGGCACTCCTGGCGCGCTGCAAGCGCTCCTGCGAGCGCCGTGGCTTTTAGGAGGAGTATGATTTTTGTTTCGTAAGGCGATCTCATTAGTTTTGGGACGCAAATGATAAATCCCGAACATTCTGGAATTTTTAGCGTCCTTAATTAAGTATGTAAAAGGGAAAGTTTGGAAACCTTGTGTATTCGTACGCATTTTGCAAGTATGTGCATATAGCACAAACTTTACTATATGAGACCAGGTCTCACGCGAGACCCATCCTGATGGATGACACGTGGCATTCAGAAATCACAAAGCATCCCCCACCCCACTTAAAAGCCACGTGTCATCCATCAGGACGGGTCTCACCTGCTAACCGTGAGATCTGGTCTCATATACGAGTAATTTTTTCCACTATCGCACTACACGTCTCTCTCGATATATGCTTGCAGACTGTGCTACTCCCTCCGTCCAGGTCAATAAGTCATCTTCGGTTGTGCACCGTGACCAAGAAGGAGGGAAGACTTATACACCTAGACGGAGGGAGTACTACTATTACTTATGTACATGCAAATGCACGTTTTAACATTACAATGCGGTTTTTGTAAAAGTAGAAAAACATCACTAGTCAAGCTTGTGAAACGATTCAATGCAAAACAAAAGCAAAAATGCTCGTTTGATTGTTTACTTTTAGCTTCCTTCTCTGTGGTTATTTCTTTGTCAAACTTTGTACGGAGTATCTCACTGGTTGGAAAGGCATGCAAATTCCCAAACCGCTTCCTACACCCTGTATCTCACTGGTTGCCGGCGTTGACATTGTCGCCCATGTCGTCGAGGATGAGGTTGCCAAGGTCAGGGAAGCAGTCGTCATTCGCAACTAATCATGTGGACTAGCATAGTAGTAGGATACAGAGTAGAAACATGAATTTTACCACGATTTCGAACAGGAAGGACAGAAACACATACGGTGCAACGGGAGCTGCACCGTTGGCGTTGAGGTTGTCGCCCATGTCCAAACACCACGTAGACACGGTCTTTGAGCATGGTTCGTAGTCGTTCCACGCTCGGGCATTGAAGTTTGTAACTATTTTAGATTAGAATATACTACTCCTCCGGTGCTAGTAGTAGAGCAGAGTCCTACTCTACTACTCTACTCAAGCAAGTTAGGGCATAACATTGTAGGGAGTACCAGTACTGTGATCACTCAAGCAAGTTGTCTGGCATCGACATGACCCTACGCTGCTGGTATGTGTCTCGTAAGTCAAGCGGCATGCTGTAGTCATCATCACCTGTCCACTTCCCGCAGCACATATTCGTTTCTCCATCTTTGTCCGCACATAATCTCGTCCAATCTTCCATCCCAGCTAAGGCGCCTCCCCCCCTCGTCCGAAACCCAAGCACTAACAATGGCAGAACCGAGCAGCGTCCGCCGAAAGAGTGGATGGAATTCGCTCCCCACAGAGGTAATCAAGCTCATTGTTTCGCGTGTGGACAATCTGAGTACCATGCCGCTCGCCGCGTGCTCGTCGGGGTTGTACCGTTTACTCAAAGCCCTCAGGCCGGAGCTTTTTAAGCCAGCTCCTTGCTTGCTGATGCCGCTTGATCTTCAGAAACGGCATGTCATGCAGCATAATGATCGTAGGGTGGCGAGCATCAACCCCCTTGACCGCGATCCGATCCCCGTCAGCCTCAACTACATTAATGGTATGTACTGGGTCGGCATGAACACGTCTTGGATGGTGCTCGTCGACGGTCGCGACAGCTGGATGCTCGTGGAGGTCTACACCCGGCGATTGATCCCCCTTCCTACGATTAACACTGCACTGCTTTGGCACCGCAGCCCAGAATACTCGGAATCTTACAGTAGCCAACATGATACCAAGTTTGATTTGCTCAAGGTTGTAATCTGCCAAGTGCCCACAAGATCTGTGAATTATAAAGACTTCAGACTAACTGCGTTCTTCAACCGCGGTCTCGCCTATCTGACAAGTCACTGCAGTAAGTGGATAAATCTGCACGTCCATCGCAGGATCATACATCCTCCATGGTTCTCTGATGCCATTGAACACAAGGGCTTCATTTACGCTGTCGACTCCTTCTATGGCTGGACGTATTGCTGGCCTACTCCAGTCATCGCTACAAATGGCTGTTACAGCAGTAGGTTACTTTCCTATGATATCATGATGGCTTGCTTATATTACTGTCAACATTTGCTGAAAAAATATTCATGCTCATAACATGCTGTTCTTAAGATTGACTAAACCAAGAGCCTTTTTTTATTTGACTCCAACTTGATATGATGTTGTAGGCCGCCTGGTGTCCCTACCCTTCCTAATCCCAAAACCTTTCAAAGAAAAGCGGCATGGCAGTTGCAGGTGGTTCCTGGCTCGATCAGACGACAGCGAAAGATCGATGATCGTTCGCACGTACCGGACGTGTTGTTTCGCGGAATACAATCACAGTCACTGCAAGGTCTTTGAGCAGGATCCCAGCTTCTCTGGGCCTTCAGGAATTTCAGACTAGAGGCTGGTAAGTAGCCTTGGCACACGCTCTCTGTTTGTCGGACTGAATTATCCGATTAACCAGGAGATAACCGACGGCAAGGATCATGATGGCAGCGCGGTTTCGTTCATCAGGCAAAACTGTGTGTACACAGCGTACCATGCATCTCTGCATGCACCATACCCTGATATGTGTCACCATGCTCTGCAGCCCAAAGTAGGAGAGAGGGTCGCTGTAACGCCCCGGACACACCCGCCGGTGGTCGTTACTCCTGGCGGGATCTAGACTGGCCCTACAGATCAATACTAGTCTTTTCTGCGCACTTTGTCCTCACTCGTACACACCCGGGAGCAACTTCCCGACCGGTCACCCATCCTGACACTACTCCAAGCTAAGCACGCTTAACTTTGGAGTTTTGTCCGAATGGGCTCCCGGAAAAGAAGGAATTCCTAATTGATATGAGTAGTCTATCATCCCTAATAAGCCAGGCCATCACATACACCCCCACTCAGAGGAACCGACGTCCTCGTCGTGTCACAGGAACGTTCCCTCTTGGCACATACGTCTGTGCATCCAGTCCGGTACATGTGCCATGCCGGGTGCCACGACGGGTCACAAACGTCATGAACAACATGACCGCGCACCTGTCCGCAAACATCCGTGTAACCGCGAGGGTCGGCTCTGATACCAACTTGTAACGCCCCGGACACACCCGCCGGTGGTCGTTACTCCTGGCGGGATCTAGACTGGCCCCACAGATCAATACTAGTCTTTTCTGCACACTTTGTCCTCACTCGTACACACCCGGGAGCAACTTCCCGGTCGGCACCCATCCTGACACTACTCCAAGCTGAGCACGCTTAACTTTGGAGTTCTGTCCGAATGGGCTCCCGGAAAAGAAGGAATTCCTAATTGATATGAGTAGTCTATCATCCCTAATAAGCCAGGCCATCACAGTCGCAAGTATCAGACTTCGGCCTGCTGGCTGGAGTTTCCCCCGTCAGGCACCCATCTGGTTCAAGCCGTCAGCCAATCTCCACAGCTTAATGAATAGTAACGTCTAACTGAGCCAGTTAGTTAGATGCGTACACTTGGTGTAGTAGGATCTTTATTTAGTTTGATGCATACACTTGTTCTTTTTTGGTAGCCCTTTTGTAATGATGGTTGATGTTTGGTTTGGAAGAGAGAGTTGTGTCTTCACTCTTCTGGCCTGCTTACTGCTTCTGTTGCACCCCCAGCCCTGGTTGCTGTTGCTGCTGTTTTCAATGTACAATCGGTAGTATATTTCGTCTGTTGGTTGAATAAATGTGTTGTTAGAACGACAAACACAATGTTTTGGAAGTCATTGCACGGTTCGATCTTTTAGTGCCCTGTACCGTACGTAGCGCATACTATTTATCGTACAGAACACATTTTTTTGAAACTCGGAACACATTTTCCACTTGTTGATAACATGCAACCCACTGATGAAGGCCCAATAGACAAGCCCATAATTAACTGGAAGGGAGGCTCTCACATGAATCCGGCCCAGGTACATGCTCATGGTCCCCTAAACATAAATAAGTAAATAAATAAATAAATAAAGCTAAATGCTCATGCACCAGTTCTTTGGGAAAATAGGTAGCCCAGTATTTCTTTTTGAAGAATACCCAAGCTAGGCCTATTTGTTTTCTCCAAATTACTGGGCTGCAAATCTATCAAGACGAGGAGGGATGCATTCCGGCCTAGTTTAAGAGTATGGTCAATGTCTGTTAAAAGTAAAATCAAAAGGGGTTGAAAATTCCGAAAAATTTATAGCAAATGGGATATAAGTTTCTTTTTTTGTTTTTGTTCTTCACTGATATCTTATACGTATTTCATTGGATTTAACATGACATAGTACTAATTTATTTTAGTATGGCTAATAATTTTTGGATTAAGAATATTTCGTTCCCCGGCAAAAATTTGCGAATTTTCAAAATTTCCCACATATTTAGTTAATTTTTTGACCCTGGTACTGACCAGAAAATGGCCAGCAATTCTAAAAATGGAAAACGGGCTGCAATAAATTCCATATGAATTAGAAAATGAGTAAAAATTATAAAAATAATAGCAAATGGGCTGTACACGCCACAGATTTCGAGGCTGACTTGTTTACACAAGGCTTTGTCAGTGAACACACGATTCTAGCAGCAGTTAGTTTTGGATGTCCATCCAACGGCCGACGTGCTTCTTCAATCTCTGATCTTCCTGCTCCAGCCGCCTAAACTAGCGCCGGCGGGACTGCCTGCTCCCTCCTCTTGTGGCCCGCTGTGATGCCGCGCAGGCTTCCCCGGCCCACCCTACTCCCTCCGCTGGCCTGGCCGCACGCAATCAACTGCCTCCTTATTATGTGAAAAAAATGATTCCTCCCACTGACATCTGGGGCACACCAGTTGGGAGGCTGACCTGTGGGCCTACTAAGTTGACGCGTACGCAGGGCTTGTCAACTTAGTCAACAAACGATTCTAGCAGCAATAATTGTTGGATTTGAATCGAACGGTCCTGCTGCTTCTTCAATCGCTGCTCTTCTTGCACCAACCGCCCAAACCAGCGCCAGGGAGACCGCCTGCTCCTGCCTCCAGTGACCGGCTGTGCTGCCGATGAGGCCTCATCACCCCCTACTACTCCCACCTCTAGCCAGGCCCTGCGGCGACGGCAACCTCACACCGCAGCCGAACCAGTGAACCCTCGTACTCCTCTCCGCGTGGGCATCCAGTGCCGCGTCTTCCCCGGCTCCGCGTCGTCCCCTTCCTAGGCCTCGCCGTCGTCCACCGCCTTGGTGCTCTCGGCGCGGCGTGGTCAACGTGGTCAACGACATTCCATCGGAAGAGTATTGTACGTGGAGAGGCTGACAGTTGGGTCCTCGGCCACAGCCCAGTTTTTTTTGTGATTTGCCAAGTAAGTCGCTTTGTCAGGCCTGTTGGGCTGCAAATCTTTCAAGACGATGAGAGCTTTCATTTGGCTGGCCGAGAAAATGGCCCATCGGTAATGAGAAATGGGCTGTACATTTTTAAA
The DNA here is from genome assembly GCF_056163025.1 of Triticum urartu. NCBI lineage: Eukaryota > Viridiplantae > Streptophyta > Magnoliopsida > Poales > Poaceae > Triticum > Triticum urartu. The sequence goes on along the minus strand of NC_141877.1, from coordinate 420,265,874 downwards.
ACACATCAAACCGGCAATTAGTTTCAAATATCTTTTCTTCATTTCGAGATTTGAAATTACATTAATTTTTATGCATGGAGAATTTGTTGGATTTTATATTGATATACCTTTATTTTTAAAATCAGTTTGAATGTGAGTCGAAATTTCGGGATTAAAAACAGTTCGGACCGCACCGAAATATGCAAAATTTTGTATAATTTTTTAACCGTGGCCACAATATGGGCTGTAATGCTAACAAAAAGAATATGGGCTCCAAAAAAACATTAATAATTGGCAAATGGACTGTAAATTATTAGAAATAATGGCAGATGGGCTGTATGCTGTTTTCCACAGATTTGAGGCTTTCCCAAAAAAAGGTTGACGCACAAGCAGTGACTGTTGGATGGCCATCCAACGGCCGTCGTGCTTCTTCAATCTCTGCTCTTCCTGCTCCAGCCGCTCAAACAGGCGCCGGCGGGACTGCCTGCTCCCTCCTCCCCGCGGCCGGCTCTGCTGCCGCGCAGGCCTCACCGCCCCACCATACTCCCATCGCTGGCCTAGCCATCCCTCTACTCACCCACACCTGATGTTATTCTCCGGCGACGGCAGAAAACCAGTAAACCCTCGTACAGTCGTACTCCCCTCCGCGTGGGAAACAACTGCCGAGTCTTCCCTGCCTCCGTGTCATTCCCTTCCTAAGCCTCGCCGTCGTCCACCGCCCTGGTGCTCTCAGCGCGGCCTGGTCAACGTGGTCAACGACCGACATGCATCTGAAGTGGACTTTGTGTGGAGAGGCCGACAGCTGGGTCCACGGCCGCACGCAAGGAAATGCCTCCTTATTACGCGCAAAATAATGATTCCTCCACCTGACATCAGGGACCCACCAAAAGGGCCTCTGTATTTCACGAAAAAACGTTACCGCCGCTGACAGCTCGGACCCACCAGCTATATCTTCGCATGCAAGGAAGTGCCTCCTTATTACACACAAAAAAATGAATACTCCCCCTGTTAGGTGGGACCCAGTATAGTGGCAGGCTGACTTGTGGGCCTACTAAGTTGACGGGGACAGAGGGCTTTGTCAACTTAGTCAATATGCACGATTCTAGCTCCAGTGACCGTACGATGTCCATCCAACGACCTAGTGCTTCTTCAACCTCTGGTCTTCTTGCTCCAGCCACCCAAACCAGCGCCGGTCGTGCCTCGTGCTCCTGCCTCCCGTGGCCGGCTGTGATGCGGCGGAGGCCTCATCGCCCCCTACTACTCCCACCGCTGGCCAGACCATCCCTCTACTCACCCACACCCCCTGTTATTCTGCGGCGACGGCAGCCTCACACCGCAGCGAACCAGTGGACCCTTGTACTCCTCTACGCGTAGGCATCCACTGCCGCGTCTTCCCCGGCTCCGCGTCGTCCCCTTCCTAGGCCTCGCCGTCGTCCACCGCCCTGGTGCTCTCGGCGCGGCGTGGTCAACATGGTCAAGGAACGTCTTCCATCGGACGTGGACTGTACGTGGAGAGGCTGACAGCTGGGTCCACGGCCGCAACAAGGAAGTGCCTCCTTATTACGTGCAAAATAATTATTCCTCCACCTGACAGCGGGACCCACCGGACGGGCCACCGTATTTCACGAAAAAAACGTTTCCCCCTGACTGCTGGGACCCACCAGCTACATCTTCGCACGCAAGGAAGTGCGTCCGGGCAAAAAAAACAATTCGCCCCCTGACTGCTGGGACCCACCAGCTACATCTTCGCAGGCAAGGAAGTGCCTGACAGTCGGGACCCACCTGGTCGAAGCGTACGTAGCGTTGTCATTCTGGTCGCGAACGTGTACGTACATACTGGTCGATGTAGAGGGACGCACGTGTCGTAGTAGAGGTGCGCACATGTCGTAGTAGAGGCGCGCACGTAACATTTACACGTACGTACAGTGGCCAGGGTGCAAGAAAGAAAATATGGCCACGTATGTGTACATACGGGCGGGGTCTCGAACGCCTACTCGCGCATACGTACGACCAGGGCTCGTGTACATGGCTGGGTCGGAACGGAGAAACAGCGTCGTCGTTGTGTTCATGGGTAGGCAATGGAATGCGTCGTGTTCATGGGGAGGCAATGGAATGCGTCGTGTTCATCGGGAGGGCTTGGACGGAACAGGCGATGGAAACGAGTCCTGGCGTACCGCAGAACGGAGGAAACGGCCTTGTGTTCGACCGGCCACGTTCGAAACGGGATCCTGTTCATCGGGAGGGGTCTAGCATACCGCAAAAAGGAGGAAACGGACCTCCTACGGTCGAAACGGGGGTCCTGTTGATCGGGAGGGGTGTGGCGTACCGCAAAACGGATGAAACAGACTTGTGTTGGAGCGCTACGGTCGAAACGGGGGTCCTGTTCATCGGGAGGGGTGTGGCGTACGGGACTCCACGGGATACTGTTCATCTCCACCGTCGACCCCCTCCAGCCTCCACGAGCTACTGTTCATCCACCATCGACCTCCTCCAGCCTCCACCTGCGACTGTTCATCCACGGGCTCCTGTTCATCCAGCCTCCACCGCGCGCTACTCCACCGTCTACTGTTCAACCACCCCTCCACCCTCTACTGTTCATCCAGCCCTCCACACCACGGGGTCCTATTCAACCACCCCTCCACGGGCACCCCTCAACCATCTACTGTTCATCTAGCCCTCCACACCACGGGGTCCTGTTCAACCACCCATCCACTGTCTACTGTTCATCCAGCCCTCCACACCACGGGGTCCTGTTCATCCACCCCTCCACGGGCACCCCTCCATCGTCTACTGTTCATCCAACCCTCCACCACACCACGGGGTCCTGTTCATCCAGAGGCAACGCCACCGCTCACTGTCCATCCAAACCCCTCCGCAACACTCACTATTCATCCCATCGATCGACTTCAGTTAGCAGCAGTAGCGAAGGAATCGCTCGATCGGGTTCAGTTAACAGCCATCGATCGATCGCTCGGGTTCAGTAACGCGTAGCCTGCAGTGCAATCGCTCAGGTTCAGTTAGAGCCCAACGCCTCGCTTGGGTTTAGTTAGAGCCAACGCCTCGCACACACGCACGTACATGTACGAGAGAAATGCGCATCGCTCGGCCCCCGACCTCCCACCGTAATCGGGAACTCCTCGAAATTTTCCTCCCCCTCGCTTCTACCATGGTTTTTTCCGTCATGGACGGCCCAAAGAATGTCATGCAGCTGCGTCTCCGGCCCGCCCAGGACGAAAAGCCCATTTTCTGTCATGATTTTTTGTCATAGAAGTAGGAGCCCACCACATCTATGATGATACTGGGTTTTGTCACAATTATCGTCATAGAAGTGTCATATGTATGACAGAAAAAAATTCCGTTCGGCCCAAAATGTCACGTATGTGTCTTTTTTTGTAGTGTACACAACCTTCTTCTTGTAGACGTGGTTGGGCCTCCAAGTGCAGAGGTTTGTAGGACAGTAGCAAATTTCCCTCAAGTGGATGACCTAAGGTTTATCAATCCGTAGGAGGCGTAGGATGAAGATGGTCTCTCTCAAGCAACCCTGCAACCAAATAACAAAGAGTCTCTTGTGTCCCCAACACACCCAACACACCAATACAATGGTAAATTGTATAGGTGCACTAGTTCGGCGAAGAGATGGTGATACAAGTGGTATATGGATGGTAGATAAAGGTTTTTGTAATCTGAAAATATAAAAACAGCAAGGTAACTAATGATAAAAGTGAGCACAAACGGTATTGCAATGCGGTGAAACAAGGCCTAGGGTTCATACTTTCACTAGTGCAAGTTCCCTCAACAATAATAACATAATTTGATCACATAACTATCCCTCAACATGCAACAAAGAGTCACTCCAAAGTCACTAATAGCAGAGAGCAAACGAAGAGATTATGGTAGGGTGTGAAGCCACCTCAAAGTTATTCTTTCCAATCAATCCGTTGGGCTATTCCTATAAGTGTCACAAACAACCCTATAGTTCTTACTAGAATAACACCTTAAGACACAAATCAACCAAAACCCTAATGTCACCTAGATACTCCAATGTCACCTCAAGTATCCGTGGGTATGATTATACGATATGCATCACACAATCTCAGATTCATCTATTCAACCAACACATAGAACCTCAAAGAGTGCCCCAAAGTTCCTACCGGAGAATCATGACGAAAATGTGTGCCAACCCCTATGCATAGGTTCATGGGCGGAACCCACAAGTTGATCACCAAAACATACATCAAGTGAATCACGTGATATCCCATTGTCACCACAGATACGCACGGCAAGACATACATCAAGTGTTCTCAAATCTTTAAAGACTCAATCCGATAAGATAACCTCAAAGGGAAAACTCAATCCATTACAAGAGAGTAGAGGGGGAGAAAACATCATAAGATCCAACTATAATAGCAAAGCTCGCGGTACATCAAGATCGTACCACCTCAAGAACACGAGAGAGAGAGAGCAAGAGAGAGAGAGAGAGAGAGATCAAACACATAGCTACTGGTACATACCCTCAGCCCCGAGGGAGAACTACTCCCTCCTCATCATGGAGAGCACCGGGATGATGAAGATCGCCACCGGAGAGGGATTGCCCCCTCTGGTAGGGTGTCGGAATGGGTCTAGATTGGCTTTCGGTGGCTACCTCTCCATCTATTGTGCTCCCCGGTCGTTTTAGGGTATATGGATATATATCTCTCGATTGACCTCACTTTCTCACGCCGTATCTTCCACACATTGAAGCTACCTCTCCATCCCTCGCAAAGCCGGAGCTATTTACATTGCGAGGGGCACTCCAACCTTGGATTAATTTGTGTAGGCATTTATTACGGTCGGTTTAGATTATATTTTCGTAGCATTCGTCCCACAACTACTTGAAACACCGTTGCAACCCCCGCAACTCCCCTAGTTGATTTCCCTCTGGCTCGGTCATCGCTCTCTCGCACGTCCTTTCATGCCTTCAACGTAGCACCATGGTATTATTGCAAAAAACTCTATTGTTCTCTTTAATTATTATAAATAAGCTACAAAACTACACACCGATAGTCCACTTGGAATGGAACAAATTTCAACCCACAAATTAAAGTGCTACAAACTACACATCGAGGGGCCCACATGTCATGAAACAAATTTGGACCCATATACAAATTAAAAAATAAAGGACGAGGATCGAACATGCGACCAGGGCCTTGAAGACGCACGTCAATAGGCAACATACGTAGAACAACAATGTTTGTTGTACCTCCCTTTGTTCACATAATGTTTTTATATTACCACAGCCTATTTAACTGATAACATGTAATATTATTTTTAATACTATTCGCCTTCACTTACTGGTGGGTTCCATGTGTGCTCTCTCTCTCCTCCCCTTCTGCGTTTAGACGCACGGGCAAACACGAAGAACTCGCGGGCGATGTTGCCGGTGACCATATCTGGACGCGTTCACAAGTTACGGCACCAGTTTCACGTGTTAGCAGCACTAGTCAGTGTGTATGTGCAATGCACATTAATTTGGAAGTATATTAAGTGCATGCGAATATTAAGTAGGATATTATTTGTGTGTTATTATGTGGTTAGCACTATTTTTGGCACGAAATTAACTGCATGCTAAACGTGTTGAGCGCTCGACAGTGAAGCATTCTAGGTCGTTGGATGACAAGGAATACATGTGGCTTGATGACGTTTTATATTTAATTTGATACAGCTCTAGCAGAACATTCAATCGATCAAACCATAGATTTCGTTCAGTCTGACTCCGACTTTAAATTATACGACGATCGATCTAAAATAAACAGAAATGATAAACGTTCGGATTTTAAGCATGGCAATCCGAACGTTTTTCATGGCAAATTTAGACTACGCGGCGATGGCGGGGGCGTCTTGCGGTGGGAAGCGGCTCCTCTACCGTGCTCTGTGTGTCGTCGGGCCACTGACAGACGGCGACGGCGGCGCCTTGCGCCGTTGTTGGCGTACTCCTGGACGTTGGCCTAGCTTCAAGGAAGGCCAAAATGTTTTGGACTTCGGAGCGAGTCAACTGGCGGGAGGAGGCGACTGGCGTTGGTGCAAGGAAGCGGTCGACGACGGCCATCCATGACGCTGAGGGGGGCACTGGCACCCGCACGGGGACATGTGCTGTCAACGGCACGGCGGAGACATTCGTGTGCATGGGCACCGGCACGGGCGCACACGTCTGTGCACGCGCAGGCGCATGCGCTAGCAGGTGCACGGGTACCGGCACGGGTGTGCACGCCAGTGCATGCGCAGGCGCATGTGCTGGCAGGTGCACGGGCGCATGAAAGTCAGCGGGGACCTCATGGAACCCCATGGCATCAATCGGCGACAATGTGCAACTCCCAGCCCATCAATGCCGCGGGGATGGGCGCTGGCGCAGTCGGGGCAATGGGAGCCGGAACGGGAGCGGGGACAGGCGCGACGTCTTCCCACAAGGCCAGTTCAAGCTTGTCCCAAAGCGCCTTATGTTCTTGAGACTCCGGCTGGGTGTCTTTCTTAGGAAACTGGAAGACTAAGGGCAGACCATCATGATGTGGCATGGCGTACGTTTAGGTCAGGCTGGTTGGAGGTAGACGACAGGAGAATCGGAGAGAAAGAGAGAAGATTGTAGCCATACTGGGTAGTGCGGGGTTGATTTTAAACTGCGGCGCCGGCGTCATTAAAAGTGGGAGCAGTTGGGACGAAGGTGGGCGGCGGAGCGTGGTCAAAGGGCTCGCCTCCCGGTGAGCCTGCACAGCGGTCTGCTCGCATGCCTCCCTGTCAACCGGCGTAGCGGTCTGCTCGCACGCCTCCCGTCGACTCACATGCTTGCTCGAACGGCACCTCCCGATGAGAAGCGGGACTCGTGGCGGCACGTAAACGCCCATGGTTTCAATAGTGAAAGCGTTCGCCTTAACGTGACAGGTCTTTGTTCCAAAATACCTTGGCTCTTCATTTGCGCAACTTGTCATAAGCAGCTTGTCTCAAATTGAAGAAAACAATTACGAAGTAATATTTGTGCCATATCACGTGACCATGTTCAGTTTCAAGAATTTATGGCCACTTTTGGATTTTCTGAAATTTAATATCCAGGATTCGAAACAATATCATAACCTGCATCATGCAATAAAATTTCAAGCCATACATCTGTCCTGTTGTATTTCTTAAGAAAGGATTTGGTCAAACATTTTGCTTAGTTAGACTTCAGACAAGTTATATATGCAGAGCAAAAGGATAATCCCTCCGTACCAGTGCATTGCCTGATATATTAACTCAAGTACTAGGCATGAAAAAACAGGCTCAATTCTGTGCTCATCCTGGTGTAGTAGTAGTAGTACTACTAGGCAATGCTGTTGACGGGTGACCTTGGCAAGCGGCGACCAAGGGAATTGAACCGTGCTCGGCACGGTAGGTAAAGTTGTCTAGTTACTAAAGCATCCCTCCGTTGTTCATCGGTAGTCATTATGGACCGGGGACATGAGGGGAATTTCCTAGGGCTGGAATTCTGGCCGCCAGATATTTCGACTCGAAACGCGGAGGCTCGACTGGTTGGGGTTGCCTAATGTGGGTACCACGCACGCCACCAGAAGGACACGAGCCCGGCTTTTTTTAGGGTCAACACGAGCCAAGGTCTGGCTGGTACGCCGTTGGGTCCTACCATTCGAGAATACGAAAGGAACCTTTTAAATTGCCGAACAAATCTATGTGTATTACAATGCCCATATTTTCCTTGCAAATACTAATCTCAACGTGGTAATTGATTTATGATGAGTCTTTGAATTAGAGTGAGTTTGTGATATAGTGATCTCAACATGGATTTCACATTTCATGGTATCCCTGGTAAGTTTTTCAATGTGAATTCAAATTTAAAAGATGAACAATATGGAGGTGAGAAAACTTTGTATGTATCTAGCATATGACCACACACACACACACACACAGACACCCACACACGAACACAACAACAATCCAATAAGTATACTGCATCTATTTTTCCAAACCATGCATGTATGACACGAATTCAAAAATACTCCTTCTGTTCCTAAATATTAGTCTTTTAGAGATTTCAACAAGCGACTACATACAGAGCAAAATGAGTGAATCTACACTCTAAAATATGTTTATATACATCCGTATGTGCCAGTCCACTTGAAATCTCTAAAAAGACTAATATTTAGGAACAAAGGGAGTAAAATGTAAGACATGCATGGTCCTCAATTTAATATTTAAAACGAACATGAAACTGAAACATGAATATTAAGTCTAGTACTACAGTACATGCAAATGTTGTGTTTAATTAGGCGGAGCTATGATTGTCGGGGGTCACCCCCTCGACCTTAGATAAAATTGTGAAGCTCTGTTTAGGGTTGTTTAGATTATATTTGTCCCCACCCTCCCAACCACCAATTGGTTGTGCACCCCGCACCCCTCCTCCCCGGGAGAATATCATGTGCCCCCATACCTTAGATGCTATATGCCGATATGAGTTGCTTGGAGCTTGTAGATCTGAGATATAGCTGCTCACATGATGTCTTAATATTTTTATAGGAAACCTTCATGAGTTTGAGAATTGCACACAATTTGTACAAAAACTACTCATATGCCCTTGGATCCCATATCCAATGACCTCGAAGCTCGTATCACCGTAGAATCTAAGATGAAGGAGGACATCATATTCTCGTGTGTAAGGGCATATTTATCCCTAAGGTGTTTTGGTGATTGATGACAATGCTTTTGCGGACTAATCATGTGCTTTGAGCTTTTCAGAGATTCATCCTTTGGCACGAGATGATTCTTTCCCCTTGGAGTTTTTATTCAAGATGGTGTAGCTCTTTCGTTTCTAGTTTGGTGGTCTTGTCTCATAGGAGCCACCGTACTATCAAGAGGGGGTCCGCTTTGGTAAGGCTAGGGTGGAATCATCACGTACACTTACTTTTCGCACCCTCTGAGCCTTCCCTCATCGATGGAGGTCTCTTTCCCTGCGTTATAAGCCTGCTTTGGTCCAAGCGGTAGTACCGTGGTACCCAGCGGTAGTACCGCTTGTGGGTCCTCAGCCGTAGTGCCGCTGCGGTACCGGGCTCCTACCGTGTCGACTCGAGGGGTCGCCTCTCGTGTAGGGTTGTGCGGCACTTAGCAGCGGCAGTAGAAGCGGTAGTACCGCTCGAGAGCGATAGTACCGCCCTACCACTGTGGCAGTACTGCACTGGGCCTGTTTCCTGCTCATTCTCTAGCCCTCCCTGACTGCACGGTAGTACCACGAGGGGGCGGTAGTACCGCTGGGAAAGTGGTAGTACCCCTGCCCCCTGCGGTACTACCGCCCTTTGTGGGGCTGTTTTGGGGGATAACGGTTGGATTGTTCCTCCTTGTATAAAAGGGGGGTCCTCTTCTTCATCGCTGACTTACCTCTTCCCCCAAATCTCCATTAATGCTCCAAGCTCCATTTTCGCCTGATCTCTCTCCCTAGCCAATCAAACTTGTTGATTTGCTCGGGATTGGTTGAGAAGGCCCCGATCTACACTCCCACCAAGAGAAATTTGATTCCCCCACTAATCCCTAGCGGATCTTGTTAATCTTGGGTGTTTGAGCACCCTATACAGTTGAGGTCACTACGGAGCCATATTCCATTGTGGTGAAGCTTCGTGGTGTTGTTGGGAGTCTCCGATTAAGTTGTGGAGATTGCCCCAACCTCGTTTGTAAAGGTCTGGTCGGCGCCTCCAACGACACCAATAGTGGGATCACGGCATCTCGCATTGTGTGAAGGCGTGAGGAGAATACGGTGGCCCTAGTAGCTTCTTGGGGAGCATTGTGCCTCCACACCGCTCCAATGGAGACGTACTTCCCCACAAAAGGAAGGAACTTCGGTAACACATCCTCGTCTTCATCGGCTTCACTCTTGGTTATCTCAAACCTTCACTTGAGCAAGCTTATTTGTATTATTTCCTTTGCTTGCTTGTGTGCTTGTTGTTGTCGCATCATATAGGTTGCTCACCTATTTGCACATCTAGACAACCTACTTTGATGCAAAGTTTAATTTGGCAAAGAAAAGCTAAAAATTGTTAGTTGCCTATTCAGCTCCCCCCTCTAGTCAACCATATCGATCCTTTCAATTGGTATCAGAGCCTCATCTCTTTTTAAGGACTTTGCCGTCTGAAGAGTATGGTTGACGTCATAGATGATGTGGAGGAGCACTCCGGTGCGAATCCGGTCTCGTCTACGGGAGATGGGGGAAACTCGGTCTCTCATGAGGAATTCAATGTGGCCTTGGAGACATTGAAAACCTCCTTGACGACCGAGGTTGAAAGCATGTTTACTAAATTCATTGAAGGGCTTAAACTATCTACCGCGCCGTTGAAAGTGGGTGATCCCACTAACAAGGTGACGGATGCTAACTCCGACAAGGGGGAAGCTACAAGTGAAAAGGCTCCTTCTTCTAGTGGTAAAAATGGCACCGACATCTTTGCCCATGTGGAACCTCCACTTGTTTATGGTGGATCGATTCCTTCCACTCATTTGAATCATGCCGGTCCTCCCCCTAAGATTGTGAAAAATGAGGACTTTGATTCTTAGGTCTATCGGTTTAAGCGTCATTTAAGTAATGTGAATAATAATCTTTGGAGAATCATTGAAGAAGGTTTATATCCACATGACCGAAGCAACTTCACTCCAAGAGAAGCCGCGGATAATCAATTCAATGAGAATTCTCTCTTCATCATTCAAGATGCAATTCCACCCGAAGATCTTCCTCACCTCCGGCCCTACGCCATAGCCAAAGATGCATGGCACCAAGTTGTTTCTCTCTACCGGGGAAGCGCAAGCATTCAACGCTCCAACTATGAAGTGGTGCAAGATGAAAACGATGAGTTTGCAATGAAAGAAGATGAAGAACCTCGTTAGCTTTATCAAAGAGTAACCAAACTCGCCGTTTCACTCTGAGATCATGGGAGCAAGGACATGGATGACAATTGGATCAAGCGCAAATTCCTCAAGGCAATGATGCCTTACCACAAGGCCAGGTCCTCCGTCATTCGTCAAAGGCTGGACTTCTATACCTTGTCCTCAAGTGAAGTGTTGGATGAGTTTGTGGCTATGAGCATCTTGGACAAGACCGCCGACAATGCGGTGCTTCGCTCTCAAAGGGCAAAGAATCCCAACCTTGCATTGAAGGCCAAGGTTTGTGTTGAAGAAGAAGAAGAGGAAGAAGAGGAAAGCAACCCCGAAGATACAAAGTATGCCTATCATGAACACATGGCACTTGCTTCAAGGCAATTTTGGAGCAACAAAAACTCAAGGCCAAACTTCAACAAGAACAACTCAAGTGGCACGAAGAGCAAGCAACGTGTAAGGACTTTCTATAATTGTGGCAATGTGAGCCACTTTGTTGTGGAGTGCCCGTATGAGAAGAGGGAAGACAATGGTGGCAAGCTCATCCAAAAGGACAAAGCCAAGTCTTTTCCAAACAAGAGCAACTTCACCAAGAAGAGTTCTCACAAGGTGTTCGTGGTTCAAGAAGAGTACCATGAGGATGATGATGATGATGAAGATGAAGATGGTGAGTCGGTTGCCATGGCCTCCGTTGCCATTGCAACAACTCCACGTGTGTATCTCTTCGACTCACCTAATGAGAACATCTCCGCCAAGTTCCCCATGGCTAAAGCCACCAACAAGGTAACCCCCAACATCAAAACTACCATAATTAATAATCCTTCTTTGACGGATTGCATTGATGAACATGTGGGGTCTAATGTAGAGGATAATGAGTTTGAGTCTTTTATGAACAAACTCAAGGGTAAATCCAAGAAACACTTCGTTGCTCTCTTGGAACAACTTGGTGAAGCCAATGACATGATTGAGGCTCACAAAGATACCATCTCTAAGATGGAGGGGCATAGTCGTGACTATGCCGATGAGATTTCGAATCTTTCCAATGCTCTTGAGGAAGAGTGTGGTCTTCGCTTGGCTCTTGAGGAGTCACACAACGATGATCATGCTAAATTAAAGAAAGATCTTGATCATGCTCTTGTTGTATCCCGTGTGCTAAATTCCGAGAAGGACAAATTTAGGGTTGATCTTGCTATACTCAAGGTGGAGTTTGATATACTTGACAAGGCTCACAAGGCCTTGAAAGGTGTTCATGCTAGCCTCAAGGAGTCTCATGATAAACTCCAAGTGAAGCTAACCAAGGAGAAAGCCACCTTTCCTCATATGGTGTTAATTGATAATGCAAATGCTACTAACCCTTGTTGTGAGCATGTGCATCTTGTTGAGGAAAATGCTAAGTTGAAGGAGCAACTTTAGAAAGGTCTTGTGTCTTGCATACAAGGCGAGAAGAACCTAAACGACCTTTTGAGCAACTAAAAGGAAGTTGTGGGCAAAGAAGGGATTGGGTACGTGCCCAAGTCCAAGAACAAGAAGAAGAATGACAAGGCTAAACGACCTCCTCCCTTCAAGCAAACCTTTGCGAAGGAGGGAGAGGGTGCTACTAAGGAGAAGGAGAAGAACACCGTGAGGGGTAGTCATGCCAAGAAGGGCAACACTTCCCTTCCCAACAAAGCCGACGACTTTAACCCTTCCTATGTGTTGTGCCATGCTAGTGATGGGCATGTTTATGCCAAATTTGTTGGTTCTCCTTATGAGTACATTGAATGGTCTATTTGGGTTCCTAAGACCCTTTTTACTAACATCAAAGGACCCATTACAAAATGGGTACCTAAAACCAAGCATTGATCTCTTGTAGGTGTTTGCTTCTGGTGGGGGATCATGGTTGCTCGATAGTGGAGCTACTAATCATATGACCGGAAGCAAGGACTTGGTGGTGGACGTGCAAAAGATTCCATCCATGCCCACCAATGTCGAGTGGGGTGACACCTCATCCTCTAAGGTATTGGGACTCGGCAAGGTTGTCATTTCTCATGATCTTACGATCAAGAAGGTCATGCTTGTTGAGTCCCTTGCATACAATTTACTTTTCGTTCGTCAACTATCACTCATGGGTTTTGCCACCTTCTTTGATGTTGATACCGTGGCCCTCTTGTGGAACAAGACTCTTAAAGTAGCCTTTGTTGGGCATGTCGAAAACGGTCTCTATGTGATTAACTTTTCAGAGCGACTCACTAAGACCGCGACATGCCTAATGGCTAAAGTTTACGTGGTATGACTTTGGCATCGCCGTCTAGCCCATGTCAATATGAGATCTTTGCAAAGTCTTCTAAAGGGGGACCATGTCCATGGACTAACAAATGTGAGTTTTGTGAAAGATCGTGCTTGCAGTGCTTGTATCGAAGGAAAGCTACATGAAAAGGCTCACCCTCCCACGGCTATCATTTACTGGAAGAGGCCTTTGGAGCTTCTTCACATGGACCTCTTTGGGCCTCCATCTTTTGATAGTCTTGGGGGTAGGAAGTATTGCTTGGTGATTGTGGATGATTATTCAAGATACACTTGGGTATATTTCTTCAAGAGGAAGAGTGAGACTCAACAAACCGTCATTGACTTTGCAAATGAAGCTCAACGTCAACACAATGCAAAGATCTTGACTATAAGAAGTGACAACGGCACCGAGTTCAAGAACTACACCTTGAATGAGTTTCTTAGTGATGAGGGGATCAAGCATCAATATTCCGCACCTTACACCCATCAACAAAATGGTGTAGCAGAGAGGAAGAACCGGACGTTGATGGATGCGGCAAGGACCATGATGGCGGAGTTCAAGTCTCCATACAAATTTTGGGCCAAAGCCATCAACACCGCGTGTCATGCATCAAATCGGCTCTAGCTCCGCAAAGGTTTGAACAAGACTCCATATGAGATACTCACCGGGAACAAGCCCAACCTCAAGTACTTCCGGGTGTTCGGGTGTAAGTGTTTCATTCTCAAGAAAGGTGTTTGTTTGTCTAAATTTGAGGCTAGAGCTCATGAGGGCATATTTGTTGGTTATGCTACAGACTCCCATGCTTACCGTGTCCTCAGTAAGTCCACGGGACTTATTGAGGAGACATGTAACGTGGAGTTTGATGAGAATAACGGCTCCCAAGTGGAGAAAAGTGGCACTTGTGATGTAGGTGATGAAATTCCTCCCCAAGCCATAAGAAGAATGGGTGTTGGCTTTATCTTACCCATTGAGGAACCCCTTGTGGCCGAAGGAGAAGGACAATGCTCCACTCAAGTGGAGCCATCACCAACCCAAGGGCCACACACTTTCAAAGAACAAAGTGAAGGCCCTCAACCTCAAGAACAAGACCAAGGGCAAGTTCAATCTCAAGATGGTGTTGTAACTTCAAGTGATGCCCAAGGTCAAGTTCTCCCCTCCGAGCAAGTTCAAGATCAAGAGCTTCTTCGAGATCAAGAACAAGCTCAAGACGGCGCTTAAGATGATCAATTGACCGCTCCTCGTCTCACCCCTGAGGAGGAATTGGAGCGTCGTGCCACCAAGATTGCTTACAAGCTCTCCACCAAGGATCATCTCCTGACAAATGTGCTTGGAAGCTTAAGAAAGGGGGTAAGCACTCGTAGACAATTAGCAAACTATTATGAATATCACGAGTTTATCTCTTGTGTTGATCTCCAAAAGGTCTATGAGGCGCTCGAAGATCCGGATTGGCTCAATGCCATGCATGCAGAACTCAACAACTTCGAGCACAACAAGGTGTGGAGATTAGTGCCAAGGCCAATGGGGAACCACAATGTCATTGGAACCAAGTGGATATTCAAGAACAAGCAAGATGCTCATGGGATTATCATTCGCAACAAGGCTCTTTTGGTAGCACAAGGCTACTCCCAAGTCGAGGGTATCGACTACGGTGAAACCTTTGCTCCCGTTGCTCGTCTTGAATCCATTCGCATGTTGATTGCATATGATTCTCATCATAACTTTAACTTACAACAAATGGATGTGAAAAGTGCTTTTCTTAATGGTCCTATTAATGAGTTGGTATATGTCAAGCAACCCCCCGGGTTCAAGAATCCTTACTTTCCCGATCATGTGTATCAACTCGATAAGGCACTCTATGGCCTTAAAAAAGCCCCACGTGCATGGTATGACCACCTTACCGAGTTGTTACAAGACCGTGGTTTTGAAGTTGGGCTAATCGACCCCACTCTTTTTACTAAGAAGGTCAAAGGGGAGTTGTTTGTGTGCCAATTATATGTTGATGATATTATCTTTGGTTACCCTAACAAAGCTTTCAATGAGTAATTTGCCGCTCTCATGACCTCAAAGTTCGAGATGTCTTCCATGGGAGAGTTGAAGTTCTTTCTCGGGTTCGAAGTGAAGCAAAGAAGAGAAGGAACCTTCATCAACCAAGCCAAATACACTCAAGACATGCTCAAGAGATTCAAGCTAAGTGATGTCAAGCCGGTGTCCACCCCTATGCCCGTCAAATGCCAACTTGACATGGATCCCAATGGTAAAGTGGTGGATCAAAAGGTATATCGCTCCATGATTGGCTCCTTGCTTTACCTTTGTGCATCTAGACTGGATATCATGTTGAGTGTGGGAATTTGTGCATGGTTTCAAGCCGCACCTAAGGAAAGTCACTTTGTGGCGGTCAAGAGAATCTTTCGATATTTGGCTCATACCCCAAACTTTGGCTTATGGTACCCAAGAGGAGCAAACTTCAAGCTTGTAGGTTATTCGGACTCGGATTGGGCGGGAGACGAGGTGGATAGGAAGTCCACTTCCGGAGGATGCCGATTTCTTGGTTGCTCTTTGGTGAGTTGGTCTTCCTAGAAGCAAAGTTGCGTGTCTCTCTCGTCCACGGAAGCGGAGTATGTGGCTGCTGATAGTTGTCGTGCACAACTTTTATGGATGAGGCAAACTTTAAAGGATTATGGTGTCATTTGTGACAAAGTGCCTCTTTGGTGTGACAATGAAAGTGCAATCAAGATTTCTCTCAACCCGGTGCAACACTTCAAGACGAAGCATATTGAGATCTGGTATCACTTCATCCGAGATCATATTAGGTGAAGGGAGATCGAGCTCAACTATGTCAACACTCTTGATAACCTTGCAAATATCTTCACGAAGCCCTTGGATGAAGCAAGATTTCGCGAGTTAAGGCATGAGCTAAATATCATTGATTCGAGCATTGTTGCTTGAACCCATGCACACCCACCATACTTAACTTGTTATCTTGTTTAGATGTAGGCATGGACATAGGGGGAGTGTTGTTCTCTCAATGGACTCTCCCTCCCCCCATTATGCATAAACTAATCGAACTCTTTCACTCTAGCCATTTTTTATGGTTCTTGTGCTTCAAAGATGAGTTGGGGTCATGCACCCAAGGTTAAAATCTTCGCGGCGCCATACCTTCAGACTCAAACATAGGTGGTCTCGGCCACCGCCCTCTCTTGTAGAAGTGTGTGTTCTTCGTCTTCTTTGTGTTGGTTTTGCGTGTGTGTACTCTCTTGTTTTCTAGTCATTTTCTCTTCTTGAGCTAAGCCGTGTTTGGCCAGTATTGTTGTGGCAGAGCGGTACTACCGCTGGGTGCGCGGTACTACCGCTGATGAACGTCAAGTGGTACTACCGCCCACCCCAGCGGTACTACCGCTACGGGGCGGGTGCAGGGGGTTATGTTGGGGCCGGGGGAGTTTCTTTTCTCCCCTATACCCATTCGCCCCACTCGCTCGTATTCTTCGTCACTCCAGCGACGTCTCGCCGCAGAAGGGCTTCGGTCGGCCGCCGTCTTTGTGTCATTCCTCTCCAGTTCCTCCGGTGGAGTCGATCCCCACCGCGTCCTCTTGCCATGCATGTCGGTATTGCCCCTGTTCCCGTTCTCTCTTTGCCTAGATCTCACATCTAGTTGTTAGGGGCAATAGGCATTGCTTTTCTCGATTTTTGGCTAAGTCGAGGCTTGAGTAGGATGGAGATGGCATCTAGGCCTTTTGGATTGATGATTGGTAGGCTTATTTTTGAATTTGGCATCCCCGATAGTGCCAGATTTGTCCACGGTAGTAGGGAACCGCCATTCCCCATCTGGAGCGGTACTACCGCTCTTCGTGCACGGTACTACCGCTCGAGCGGTACTGCCGCGGTGGGGTCACGGTACTACCGCGGTGGGGTCGCGGTACTACCGCTGGATGCCCAATTCCATTATTTCCTACCACTCTTTGATCTATGTTGTCTTGTTTGGAGGCTTATGCTCTTTCTTTCGTGTTGTTTCTTCTGCTCGTGTGTTTGGTTCCAGGTGATGAAAATCCTGAGCAGCAAGTCCGCTGTTTCAACCCCGGACGTGCAACGTCCAAGTGCTACCGCACCTCTGAGAGAACGGCAGCCTCTTCTAGTTCTCCGCCAAGTGTTCCGCCTCAAATGAAGAAGATGAGTGCGTCTAAGACCAAGCCAAGGGCCAAGTCTTTGACAGAGATGTCTACCAAGGAATTCTGGGAGAAACGTCGGCACAACCCCTATGAGGTCGATCAAGAGCCTGCCTTGGTCAACCGCCCGTTCTGGAACCGCTTTCAGTATGATGTCTACTTTGATGTGATCAAGGCCAAGAAGAACCTTTTTGTTGACGTTCGCTCCATCGACGTTGCCTTTATGGAGAAGGATCCAGACTACTTTGGGAAGGCTCTTCAGATGTGCTCTCAGTTGAACATCCTCAGGATCATGCAGTTCAACAAGGATTTTGATGCAGATTTGGTGGCTCAGTTTTATGCCACTGTCCATCTTGGGACAGATGGGGACAGAACTCTGACCTGGATGACAAATGGCAGGTTGCTTTATGTCAAGTGGAAGGCCTTCATGGAGCTTCTTGAAGTTGAGGATCAAGGTCTTGAGAACCCAGTTGGCTTTCGCCCTCACCACAATGCAACTTCCACTCACAAGCAATCTCTTTGGCCATACTGTACATTGAAGATTAACCCAGTGACTTAGAAGGAGACCTATGAGTTGCCAACATTTCTGGATATTCTCCATCACATCTTTAGGGAGACTCTCTTCCCTCGCATCGGCAACTTGGATATGGTACACTCTTATCTTGTGGACATGCTTCTTTTCTGTCAACATGAGAAGGAAGAAAACACGGGAGACTCTTTGGATATCTCTCATGTCATGTGGTCTGAGTTGGTTTTCGTTGTCTCTAAGTGCAAGTGCCCTATCTATGGACCGTTTATCATGTTGCTCATTGAGACGGCCTAGGAGTGTGTGTATCCTAGGGTGGTGCTGGAGACTGGAGATCTAGTTTCTCATGAGATCAAGCGTCTGAGGAAGAAGGAGAACTGGGGCACCATTGCTCTAAGTTCTAGCGTTCCGCCTGGAGCTGCTGACATGGAGACCAAGGTTGATGCTGATGATAACGATGACTATGAGCCATCTGGAGTAGAACCCTCTTGGGCAAAGAAGCTCAAGCGCAAGATGAAGAAACTCTTCTGCATGGAGTCTCACGGTCAGTACATGACTCATGTGGCTGAGAAGCAGGACATGAGTCGTCACAAGGAGCTGATGTGTCAGTTGGGTGCGACCGTTGCCAGCGGATCTGAGGGCAAGATCACTGATGAGGAGGAGTGGATTCAGCAGCACTATCCGTGGACCGACTCAGACACCGAGCAGTTTCTGACCGATGACGGCGGTGCAGATGATCCCGCTGGGATATGATATTCGAGATCCTCAGTTGGCTATCACCTGGAGCTGTAGCTTCGCTCTTTGCCTTTTTGGTGTCTCGATGCCAAAGGGGGAGAGAGTTTAGGGATTTGTGTCTTTGTTGAGTTGCGAGCGTGTGTTTGTGTGGCGTGGTTGTCTTGCCTGTCTTTCTCGCAATCTCTTTTCTCGTGTTTGAACCTTTCATGTGTTGGTTTGGGTGTGCTCGTGAGACTTATCTTTCATATGGTGTAAGACATATGCACTCTATCGCATCTTATTGAGCTTAGGTTATCTTGTGCTAGTTATGCTTTGCTCTCATCTAATATCCTGCTTAGTGTTAGCCTTATTTGTTGCAAGATATGCTTTGTCTATAAAATATAGGGGGAGTGTTGATCCTAGTATGTGTGTCGTGCAGTCCAAAGCACTTTCCTAAGATAACACACATCTAGGGGGAGCCCATCTATATTTTAGAGATGTGGGGTTTGCTTATATCATCTATTTTTCCCCTTTCTGCAAATCCCGTATTGTCATCAATCCACCAAAAAGGGGGAGATTGTAAGGGCATATTTATCCCTAAGGTGTTTTGGTGATTGATGACAATGCTTTTGCGGACTAATCATGTGCTTTGAGCTTTTCAGAGATTCATCCTTTGGCACGAGATGATTCTTTCCCCTCGGAGTTTTTATTCAAGATGGTGTAGCTCTTTCATTTCTAGTTTGGTGGTCTTGTTTCATAGGAGTCACCGTACTATCAAGAGGGGGTCCGCTTTGGTAAGGCTAGGGTGGAATCATCACATACACTTCCTTTTCGCACCCTCTGAGCCTTCCCGCGTCGATGGAGGTCTCTTTCCCTGTGTTATGAGTCTGCTTTGGTCCAAGCGGTAGTACCGCGGTACCCAGCGGTAGTACCACTTGTGGGTCCTCAGCCGCAGTACCGCCATAGTACCGGGCTCCTACCGCGTCGACTCGAGGGGGTCGCCTCTCGTGTCGGGTTGTGCGGCACTTAGCAGCGGCAGTAGAAGCGGTAGTACCGCCCTACCACCGCGGTATTACCGCACTGAGCCTGTTTCCTGCTCATTCTCCCGCCCTCCCAGACTGCATGGCAGTACCGCGAGGGGGGGTAGTACCGCTGGGCCCAGTGGTAGTACCGCTGCCCCCTGCGGTAGTACCGCCCTCTGTGGGGCTGTTTTGGGGGATAA
Organism: Triticum urartu; assembly: GCF_056163025.1. Taxonomy (NCBI): domain Eukaryota; kingdom Viridiplantae; phylum Streptophyta; class Magnoliopsida; order Poales; family Poaceae; genus Triticum; species Triticum urartu. The sequence goes on along the minus strand of NC_141877.1, from coordinate 420,246,138 downwards.
CGGTTGGATTGTTCCCCTTGTATAAAAGGGGGTCCTCTTCTTCATCGTTGACTTACCTCTTCCCCCAAAGCTCCAAGCTCCATTTTCGCCCGATCTCTCTCCCTAGCCAATCAAACTTGTTGATTTGCTCAGGATTGGTTGAGAAGGCCCCAATCTACACTTCCACCAAGAGAAATATGATTCCCCCACTAATTCCTAGTGGATCTTGTTACTCTTGGGTGTTTGAGCACCCTAGACGGTTGAGGTCACCACGGAGCCATATTCCATTGTGGTGTAGCTTTGTGGTGTTGTTGGGAGCCTCCGGTTAAGTTGTGGAGATTTCCCCAACCTTGTTTGTAAAGGTCCGGTCGCCGCCTCCAAGGGCACCAATAGTGGAATCACGGCATCTCGCATTGTGTGAGGGCGTGAGGAGAATGCGGTGGCCCTAGTGGCTTCTTGGGGAGCATTGTGCCTCCACACCGCTCCAACAGAGACGTGCTTCCCCTCAAAAGGAAGGAACTTCGGTAACACATCCTCGTCTTCATCGGCTCCACTCTTGGTTACCTTGAACCTTCACTTGAGCAAGCTTATTTGTATTATTTCCATTGCTTGCTTGTGTGCTTGTTGTTGTCGCATCATATAGGTTGCTCACCTAGTTGCACATCTAGACAACCTACTTTGATGCAAAGTTTAATTTGGCAAAGAAAAGCTAAAAATTATTAGTTACCTATTCACCCCGCTCTAGTCAACCATATCGATCCTTTCATCGTGTATGTAAGAATATCATGTGCTACCACGCCTTAGATGCTTTGGTGATACAAGATCTTCGGAGCCGTTGGATTTGTGACCCGATACCTCCTCGGTGGTTCGAATTGTTTTTTTTTGCAGAAAATCACCCAAAGAGTTCGGCCACTACTTACAAGCACAAAGACTACTCAGATGCCATTGGATCTCAGATCAAACGACCTCAAAGCTCGTATCACTGTAGCATCCGAGCTGCGAGAGCACCTTAAGTTTTCTCGCACAGGAGAATATGAGGTGCTCCCGCACCGTAGATTCTATGGTGATATGAGTTCACGGAGATCTAACGGCCCATAGTAGGAGGTTTGAATGTTTTTGCAATATACGGCTGAGAGAGTTTGGGAATTGCGCAGAAAGTACAAGTACTACACATGTGCCATCTGATCACTGATCATACGACCTAGATGCTCATATCACCATAGCGGGTAATTAAGCTACGCGGAGCACCTAATATGAGCAACGGGGAGTCGTTGGATCCAAGATCCAGCGGCACACACGAGGCCTGAATGTTTTATTTGCAAAAAAACCTTTGGAGAGTTTGGAAATTGCGCATAATTACAAAGACTACTCCCAAGCCATTGGATCTCACTTCCAACGGTGTAAAAACTCGTATCACCATAGCATCTAAGCTGCGGGGTGGATGTGATATTTTATGCCGCTGTCATTTTTGTTCGTAAACTTGCAAAATACGTGTAACTTGTGCCATTACTTGTCTAACCGTGCAAAGTGTTTGTTCCAAAAAACCATCCTACACTAAAATATCGGAACAACACACGGGGGTCCCACTTGTCATTAATCAAATTTGGACCCAAAACTAACAAATCTGAAAGACGAGATTCGAACTGGCAACCTGGAATATAAAGCGTAAGTCGATAGCCTGAAACAACAACGGTTGTTGGCTTTGTCCCATAACTTGATTTTATACAGTATTATGTTGAGTAGAGTAGAGGGAGTGCCTCGTCAACACGTGCATGACCATTGACTCACTTACTGGTGGGTCCCAGGTCTGTGATCTCTCTCTTCTCTCCATCGTCTAACCTTTGCACGGGCACACACGAAGAGCGGCGCTAGCTTGCCGTGGTGTTATTACAACTAAAAAAAGCTTGGAAAATAGAAGAATCACCTAGAATAAGAGACGTTGTGGCTGGTCGAGACGGAGCTAACCACACCTATCCTCCGGGCCATGTTAGCATGATGAAGCTGTGTGGCTAGTGGGGTGTTTTCGACTGACTGGCTGGGTCCCGAGGTCGAACCATAGGTACTACGTCTGATACAGTACATTTTTACACGCACATTTTCCCTCCGTGAAGAGACATGCACACCCTACCGTGCGGTTTCGGGGTCCTCCCGGGTGGTGCACACATTTATTCTTCCTGACATGGGACACCCTACCACGCGTTTTCCCAAAGCAAGTAAATGATTCGTCAAATCACGAAAGACCACTTTTCTCGCCGAGTACATCAGTGAAGCACGGTGGCTAGCTAGTTGGGCTAGTTCGACCGATTAGCTAGGCCGCCGCCACATTAGTTTTTTCACCCCTTTTTTTATCTACATGTCGGCAGGTAAATTTAAATATCCACCACGGTGTTGCTCTGGTGTTTGAGTGCGGCAGGATTTTTAATTTTTGATTGACAGGAGCAGGCGCGGCAGGATTTTTAATTTTTTTTGATTGACAGGAGCAGGCGCGGCAGCAATTAGTCACGATGACTCCGCCTGTAAAACCCACTGCTCCTTGATGTGATAAGTCGTCGACTGGTGTTTTACCATGGTGAAAACCAAAATATTCCCCGCTCCTCGGCTGGCTCCCTCCGCCTTCCCGTAGATTGCATTGCCTTTCAGCCGTTTCACCCCCTACATCACCAACGTCGCGCGCCTCGAGAAGCAGAGGGACTTCGGTGGTGTTTAGGCGCCCTCTGCATGGGCATGTCCATGTCTCGGCGCAACATGGCCGTTAGATCAAGCTCAGACGGTGCAGATCAGTCACTGTAGCACAAAGCGTGTGGGTGTGTTTGGTTGCATTATCATCTCAATATAGTTGTTTCCTCCTCGTGTATTTGTGTTAACCTACTAGTGTGGACTCATGCACCCTTCATGCACTTTGCCAAACACCCAAAAGTGGGTCGAGAAGGGAAGTTTTGCTCCCATCCCATGCACCCTTCATACACCCTGCCTAGCACTATTCGTGCTTCATATGGTTCATGTTTCGTGGAGTACTATAGCACCGTACTCTCCGTGTGCTGTAGACCTAGTTCTGTTAACATTGATCTCACCGTTCATTCTCGACCGGATAGTCGAAAAAGCGGTACTATGTTACTACATTACTGATCATATAGTTGACATGCGCACAACATCATTTGTTGTCGTCATATCTTACTACACTAGCAACAAGATTATGTAGTACTGACGTATGAACCACTGCACATGCCTAGTAGTAGGAGCACCGTGTATGTTCAAGTGGCTGCCGTGTTTCGCACTCCTCTGTCGTAAGAGTGGAAACGCTTGCTGTAATCATTTTTTTCTTCAGAAAAATAGTGGACACGCTCTACCATGCGGATCCTCCTCCATCCATGCACTAAATTACTCACTTTTGCCGACGTGTGGGACAGCCAACATCGGGGTCCACCAGCCATGCATTAAATTACTCTGTAGTAGAGTGACAGTAGACTACCTCGATCGAAGCGCCGCAGTAATGCCCAATGAGTCGTCAAATCACAAAACCCCCTCCTTTCCAGCAGTAAGTTGGACGGACGAAGCAAGTATCATTTCACTCTTCTCTCTCAGCCTCCTCTCCACCCAACTCACTTCTCACTCATCTTGTTCCTCATTTCTTCAAGAAAACCCTGACCTGCTTCTGCCATTGTTCTTCTCTCCCAAAGAAGGAAAGGTGAGCGCATCAATGGTGTTGATTCTGGCCAAGGCCCGGTCTTGCAACCCCGAGACTGATCCTATAACTTCCTCTCTTTTCTTCTTTTGGGTTTGTGATTATGGTTTCTTTTCTATTATTTCTATTTGACAGTTTCTTGATGGACGCTGGAGCACCGGCCGAAGTGATGTCTATGGCTCTGGCCAAAACCGTCGAGGCTCATGGTACGAAGAAGCGCAAGCACCCCGCCGAGACTACCGCAGACAAGCTCAAAGCCATCGCCCTGGCCAAGCCCCCCTCTCCGGGATCCCTCATTAAGCAAGTCCAGGTAATATCTCTTCTTGACGATCTTTTTCTCGATCTTGATCGTGTTTTTTCATCTAACACGCGGTACTAGTACTAGTAGTACAACTTTCTGGGTGATCTTGCATGTGATTTTTGTGTGCCAAATGACGGTTCTAAATTCCTCTTTTGACCAAAACATGCGAGAGGTTGACCCTGATTTCTTATAGATTACTTTCAACTACTCCCTCTGTCCCAAATTTCTTGTCTTAGATTTATCTAGATACATATATATTTAATACTAAAATGTGACTTGATACATCCGTATCTAGACAAATCTAAGACAAGAATTTTGGGACGGAGGGGGTACTTTATGAACATCAATGCTACCTTTGAAGAGGGTATATTTGCCTCAGTAACTTGTGTTATGGATATTGCAAGTAATCCCTCTGCTCTCATGCCTTTGAAGACATGTTCTAATGTCTTTGTTCACTCATTTCTGTGCGTATATGTAGTCATATATGGAGTATAATATCGAAAATCATCTTATATTCCTTAACTGAGGTAGTAATAAAATATGGTTTCTGTTTGAATTAGAACCAGGTCCGCGGTGGAGATGAAGTTCTCAAAGTCATGTCATGTGAACTGGAAGACCCGAGGATGAGTTCTACTGCTAAACTATCCAGCTGTTGTGTCCTTGTCGCCACGTGTCCTGAACTAGTGTTTTCCTGTAGCATTGTTGTCGGGCGTGTTCTCGAGGCTGTACTTGACCACAACAATTTCCTGGTTGTGCCTTCGATTACGAAGGGTGTGGTTCTTGTAAAGCTTCTGAAACAATTTCGCGGTTCTAAGTCTGACGGTAATGTAGGGGGGTAGGTATGGAGAGGCAAGATCTTAGCTATGGAGAGGTTGTAAGCACACGAGGTTTATGAGTTCAGGCCCTTCTCGGAGGAAGTAATAGCCCTACGTCTCGTAGCCCGGAGGCGGTCGACTGGATTATGCGTGTATGAATTACAGGGGTGCGAACCCTTTACACTAAGGAGGGGGGTGGCTTATATAGAGTTCGCCGGCCCCTCCGGCCCTCAGTTGTGCAGGGTTTTAAATACATTAAGGTGAGGCGTTACTGGTAACGCCTCTAATAAAGTGCTATGATGACCATAAAAGCTACTTAATAACCGACCGTTAGCGTGCGGAGTGCCTTTAGGTTTCCTGGGCGTCGAGTGATTGGACCTTGGTCGAGTGGTGGCTTCTTGGTCGAGTGTCTTTGAGTCTGTCAAGTGGAACACCTCCAAGTCAATTGAAAGGTGATTTCTTCTTGAGACGTCCTTGGGTAGGGCAGCTGGGACAGGTCCATGACCCTACCCTAGGTACATAGCTTCATCATTAGCCCCCGAATGTATCGAGGTTTGAGTGGGGAAGGAGTTGAGCACTTCTCCGACTCATTTTTCATGCCATGAACATATCTTGTTTCGGATCAATGAACCTGAGTGATGACATCAACTTCCTTTTCAGTCGCCTTGATCCATTCTTAGTTTTTTTTGTCGAGTGAGTTTCTTTACTTGAGAGGCTCCGAGTGACAGCGTGGAGGAGATCTTCGGTCTGACAAGTTGTTCTGCTGCCCGCAGATTTCGCGGGATCTGAATTTTGTGAAGCGCGCGGGACGGGGGAGGCCGCAGTAATCGGATGGGATAGGGTGGAGCCGCCTCGCTCCCCGCGCCGCCTTTTTCGCCACGTATCGCACGCGCGATTGTTTTGGAATTTGATAGGACCGCCCGGGCCTACCAGTCAGCCACTCGGAAGTGGCCTCATATAAGGCGTTGGACCGGGGTCTCTTGCACAGTGCGTTCCCATCCTCTCTTCTCCTCTTCAGGCTCCTTCGTCGCGCTCGCTCTCGCCCCCGCGCCACCGCTCCGTACGCGTCTCGCCGGCGACGATGAGGAAGGAGAATACGGCGGCTCTGGAGCGGGCGAAGAAGGCGGCGGGGAAGGAGAAGGGGAAGGCGACCAGTCGGGGTGGATCTTCCTCCCGAACCGGCCTGCCGAAGGGCTGGATCCAGGGCGACTAGATCCGCTCGACGATCACCCAAGAAGACCTCGATGACCTAGCCGAAGGAGGGCTGATCCCCCATGAATTGGCGCGGCTTCCGGGGAAGGAATCCGAGCCGCAACCTCGGGAGGGTGAGCGTGTTCTCCTTGCCACCCACATCGACCGTGGATTTTCCTTGCCTCCTCACCCTTTCTTTTAGGGATTTCTGAATTTCTTTGGGGCACAACTCCACCACTTCACTCCCAACACAATCGTTTATCTCGCTGCTTTCGTGTCTTTGTGTGAGAACTTCCTGGGTTGTCGGCCTCACTGGGGTCTTTTCAAGCACATTTTCACTTGTCGCTCTCAGACGGTGAAAAAGGCCAATCCGAGTGACGAGAGAACTCAAGTGATTCAGATGTGTGGGGGTCTTGGTGTTCAGATGAGAGGGAAAAGTTCCTTTCCGGCCATGATTCCTCCCGACTCGGTTCGCGGATGGCAGTCGACCTGGTTTTACTGCAAAGACCAGTCGACTGGCCTCCCTCCTTTTACCATGGACCGAGTGAGGAAACCCTCCTCTATGAAGGTGCTCCCAGAGGAGAAGGTGCAGGTGAGGGTGCTGGTCGAGCGAGTGGTCCAGCTTATCCGTGACGGGGTCACCAGAATGGATCTCTTGGAGGTTTTCCTTCAGCGGCGCATCCAGCCTCTTCAAGCCCGAGACCATCCGATGTGGATGTATTCGGGTCTTGACGACTCCACTCGGATTCACCCGGAGGAGGTCGATGATGACACACTGGAGAAGTGGCTGTCGAGCATGACTGGAAACAAGGACAACACCAGGGGAGCCAGGAGAGTCCCTCCATTCGACCAGTCCCATGTACCAGAGAAGGTCCGATTCTGAGTTTTGATCGTAATCTGAATTCACTCGCGCAGCTGTCTGTACGGCGTCGACTGACTTTATTCTTCCTACTTTCTTTCAGACCCTTATCAAAATGTATTCAATGCCCAACGGAGAGCAAGAGCAAGATCTGGAAGGAGAGGCGAGCGGCGGCGACAGTGGCGAATGGACTTCTGACGGTGAAGGGGACAAAGAGAGCGACGACTCAAGTGACGAAGAAGAAGTCGAGTCGCCTCCTCGCAGGGAGAGGCGATCCAAGCTTGACCAAGAACGACCGAGCGCCCGTGAAAAGGCGATTGTTCAGGCTGGTCAGTCTTCAAAGCGTCCTCGGACCTCTTCACCAATCCCGACCGAAAAAGCGTCAAAGCATCCCAAAGTTGCAGAGCCGAAGCCTCGGAAGGCGTTGCCGAAGATTAAGATTGACATCCCCGTCGCTTCTGCGTGAGTGTCTCCCTTCGTATTCACTCGACGCCCCATGCTATTTGTTTTTTCTTGATTTAACCAGACGAACTTTGGAACTGGCAGCGCTACTACTTTTGGGACCTCAGCTTACAGGGACGAGGATGAGGTAATGGAGGATGTGGTCACTTCCAATCTGGGTATGATTTCTACCATTCTGTCTTTATTTGGTCGACTCAACTGCAATGTGCACCATTGGGTGATGTGATTTTGGAGATTGAACTTTGAACAGCTCCCGACATTATCGACCTCCCCGATGATGATGAAGAGCCCGAGAGGCCTTTGGCGAGGAATAATAGGCAAGCTCCTGCAAGCACGGTGCCACAGTCGACGCCGAGGGCGGAACCAGTCGTTCAGGATGCTGGCGATGCCAATCGGGGTTCTGTTACCTTCACCATGCCATTATCGAGTGCCTTGCCTTCTTCGTCAACTGCTCAGGCCCCTGTCGACCCACCTTCAGTTTTTGCGACCCATCATGTCCCAGAGGACGAAGTGAATGCTGCCAAGGAAGACATACGCCAGGCAGGCATTATGATGGAGAAGATGAAGACGGTGCGGGACGCCAGTCAGGCCGCCTGCGACGCCAGCTCGGCTCTCCAAAGCAATGTTCAAGTTAGTTGGTCGCCGCTTGTTCTGTTAGGATATGCTATCTGAAGAATCTTTCCGAAAATCTTTGCATCTATACACCCATTGGGTGCATCGATTGAATTTTTGAACTAGTGGGGGCACGCTGAGTGCACCCACTGGGTGTAGTCCCCGAGACTACGGTGGACTGCTGGCAGTCGACTGTAGTCTTTGTATTTAGATTCTTTTGCTCGATGTGGTATGGCTGCATCGACTGTAAACCGAACTGGTAGTTTGTCTCTTCCACTCGGTCTGGTCGAGTGGGATCAGAACCGGTGGGGGCACGCCAAGTGCACCCATTGGGTGTAGTCCCCGAGACCGCGGTCAACTGCTAGCAGTCGACTGTGGTCTGAGTCCTTCCCCCCCTTTTTTTACACCCTGCACTCGACTCCGGCGGGCCGGTCGAGTGGGATCAGAACCGGTGGGGGCACGCAAAGTGCACCCACTGGGTGTAGTCCCCGAGACTATGGTGGACTGCGGACAGTCGACCGTAGTCTTAGTACTTATTGCCTTTGTCGTTTTTCGCTGTAAAACAACTTATCCTCCTTGATTGCAGAAATCTTGTGATCTTGGAGCTCGCTTTGCTGACTTGGAGAAACAGCATATCCAACTGAACCTTGACTTGGAATTGGCCAAGACAGAGCTGCAAAAGGCCAAGGATGACGCCAATGGTAAGACGCGCTTGTCGACTGGTTTGTCTTAGGCTTGAGTACCCTTATGCTCTTTCTGAATCAAGCACCATTTCTTTGCAGAAAAACTGAGAGAAGCTCTGGCGAAGAAGGATTAGGATTTGGCTGCTGCTCGAAAGGAAGCTGACGACAAAACCGCTCTGGCTGAACAGAAACTGGCTTCGGTCGGCCATTTGGAAGAAGAGAATACCAAGATGAAATCTTCTCTGAACGAAGCCAACAAGGAGTGCACGCGCTTGAAGAAGGACAATCTAACCTGTACGAGAAGATGGAAAGCATCGCTCGCAGGAGGGACGATCTGGAGAGCTACCTGAGGAGCCTTGCCAAGAAGTTGTTCATCAAGCTTGAAGGTACACATTTTGTTTCGACTGATGTTTTTTGTCGACTCATCATACGAAAATTGACTTATCCTTGGATCATGAATGCAGAGTTTTGCCAGAACTTCGAGGAGGAGACTGGGCGGATTGAGCCAGGTTTGGACCCAATCAATTCTCCCGTGAAAGATGAAACTGCCATGAATCTGCTCCGACTGGAATCCCGCATCGACGGTGTTGTGGACTACTTGGCTCGGCTGAAGGTCGCCACGTCATGGATCGATCCGGCACTTTGGCCAGAGGCCATGCTCCAGAATGATCTTGAGTCCCTGATGACTCGACTTAACGAGATCCCTGATCGAGTGCAGGAGTGGAAGAAATCTTCTGCCCGGTGTGTTGCTGATGTGGCTCTGTCTTTGGTTCATGTCCATTGCAAGGAGGTGCGACAAGATAAGCTGGCAGCAATCAAGGTCGCCAACACCCAGAAGCATGACTTCCGATCTTTTATGGAGACTTTCATCGCCGCAGCTACTCGGATCGCCGATGGCGTCGACCTAGACGAGTTCGTCGAGCCTGCCAGTCCTCCTCCCGCAGAGTGAACAAACTTTTATGCCCCACCTTAAATTTACCTCGGAATGCCGAGTGGTTTTTGTAACCGTTAAACTCTTTCGGGATGAATGCCCGAGCACTTCGACCTGTGGTCCAGAACCTTTGGGATTTATCCGAACTTGGTTTATCGTTGAATATCTTCATGAATCCTCCATCCAGTGGAACTCGTTCTTCACTCGAGACAACCTTTGTATTTGTGGCCGTAGCCCCGAAGGGGAAGGTAGCAGTCGACCTGCACCTCGTCGTCCTTGCGGGTCGGTGATGGAGAGCACGTTGTATTTGTGGCGAAGCTCCCAAGGAGAAGGTGGCAGTCGACCTGCACCTCGTCGTCCTTGCGGAGTGGGATGGAGCGCATGTTGTATTTGCGGCGAAGTTCCCAAGGAGAAGGTGGCAGTCGACCTGCACCTCGTCATCCTTGCGGAGTGGGATGGAGCGCACATTGTATTTGTGGCGAAGCTCCCAAGGAGAAGGTGGCAGTCGACCTGCACCTCATCATCCTTGCGGGTCGGCGACGGAGCACATGTTGTATTTGTGGCGAAGCTCCCAAGGAGAAGGTGGCAGTCGACCTGCACCTCGTCGTCCTTGCGGGTCAGGGATGGAGCGCATGTTGTATTTGTGGCGAAGCTCCCAAGGAGAAGGTGGCAGTCGACCTGCACCTTGTCGTCCTTGCGGGTCGGCGATGGAGCGCACGTTGTATTTGTGGCGAAGCTCCCAAGGAGAAGGTGGTAGTCGATCTGCACCTCGTCATCCTTGCAGGTCGGCGACGGGGCGCACGTTGTATTTGTGGCGAAGCTCCCAAGGAGAAGGTGGCAGTCGACCTGCACCTCGTCGTCCTTGCGGGTCGGCGATGGAGCGCACGTTGTATTTGTGGCGAAGCTCCCAAGGAGAAGGTGGCAGTCGACCCGCACCTCGTCGTCCTTGCAGGTCGGCGATGGAGCGCATGTTGTATTTGTGGCGAAGCTCCCAAGGAGAAGGTGGCAGTCGACCTGCACCTCGTCGTCCTTGCGGGTCGGCGGTGGAGCGCACGTTGTATTTGTGCCGAAGCTCCCAAGGAGAAGGTGGCAGTCGACCTGCACCTCGTCATCCTTGCGGGTTGGCGATGGAGCGCACGTTGTATTTGTGGCGAAGCTCCCAAGGAGAAGGTGGCAGTCGACCTGCACCTCGTCGTCCTTGCGGGTCGGCGATGGAGCGCACGTACTTAGGCGAGTACTGGACTGCAGCTAGGCCCCCGAGTGGGAGGTTGGCTCACCACTCGGTAGGATTTTCAAATACTTAGGCGAGTACTGGACTGCAGCTAAGCCCCCGAGTGGGAGGGTCGCTCACCACTCTATAGAATTTTCAAATACTTAGGCGAGTACTGGACTGCACCTAAGCCCCCAAGTGGGAGGACCGCTCACCACTCGGTAGGATTTTCAAATGCTTAGGCGAGTACTGGACTGCAGCTAAGCCCCCGAGTGGGAGGATCGCTCACACTCGGTAGGATTTTCAAATACTTAGGCGAGTACTGGACTGCAGCTAAGCCCCCGAGTGGGAGGCTGGCTCACCACTCGGTAGGATTTTCAAATACTTAGGCGAGTACTAGACTGCAGTTAAGCCCTCGAGTGGGAGGACCGCTCACCACTCGGTAGGATTTTCAAATACTTAGGCGAGTACTGGACTGCAGCTAAGCCCCCGAGTGGGAGGCTGGCTCACCACTCGGTAGGATTTTCAAATACTTAGGCGAGTACTGGACTGCAGCTAAGCCCCCGAGTGGGAGGACCGCTCACCACTCGGTAGGATTTTCAAATACTTAGGCGAGTATTGGACTGCAGCTAAGCCCCCGAGTGGGAGGACCGCTTACCACTCGGTAGGATTTTCAAATACTTAGGCGAGTACTGGACTGCAGCTAAGCCCCCGAGTGGGAGGCTGGCTCACCACTCGGTAGGATTTTCAAATACTTAGGCGAGTACTGGACTGCAGCTAAGCCCCCGAGTGGGAGGGTCGCTCACCACTCGGTAGGATTTTCGAATACTTAGGCGAGTACTGGATTGCAGCTAAGCCTCCGAGTGGGAGGCTGGCTCACCACTCGGTAGGATTTTAAAATACTTAGGCGAGTACTGGACTGCAGCTAAGCCTCCGAGTGGGAGGCTGGCTCACCACTCGGTAGGATTTTTAAATACTTAGGCGAAACAGGTTCGCAGCTAAGCCCCCGAGTGGAAGGCTAGCTCGCCACTCGGTAGGAAATTATTTTTACAAACTTAGGCGAAACGGATTCGCAGCTAAGCCACCCGCTGGGGGATTTCTCACGCAAACAAAAACAATAACAATAACTGGGAAAATTATAACGCTATGGTCTTTGATAAATAAACTACAGAAGTTGTTCTTATTACATCTCATCCGAGTGAGAATTCAAGTATAAAAGGGGCGGAGCAGCTCCGCATTCCAGGCCCGTGGCTCATCAATCTGGCGATCGACATTATAAAGGTGGTACGCTCCATTGTGGAGGACTCTGGTGACTATGAAGGGACCTTCCCAAGTAGGAGCGAGTTTGTGTGGTTTCTGTTGATCCACTCGGAGGACCAAGTCTCCTTCTTGGAAGGCTCGACTCTTCACATTTCTGGCATGGAATCGACGCAAGTCTTGCTGATAGATGGTCGATCGGACCATGGCCATTTCTCTTTCTTCTTCTAGGAGGTCGACTGTGTCCTGCCGGGCTTGTTCCGCTTCATCTTCAGAGTAGAGCTCGACTCGGGGTGCATTGTGAAGCAGGTCACTTGGCAAAACTGCTTCGGCCCCGTAGACCAGAAAGAATGGGGTTCTTCCGGTCGATCGGTTCGGGGTTGTCCTCAATCCCCAAAGGACTGATGGAAGCTCGTCGACCCATGCACCTGCTGCGTGCTTGAGATCGCGCATCAATCGAGGTTTCAGTCCTTTGAGAATTAAACTGTTTGCTCTTTCCGCTTGTCCATTCGACTGGGGGTGAGCGACCGAAGCATAGTCGACTCGTGTGCCCTGAGAGGCGCAAAAGGCCCTGAATTTGTTGGAATCGAAGTTTGACCCATTGTCAGTGATGATGTTGTGCGGAACCCCATATCTGAATATCAACTCTCTGATGAAGCTGATAGCAGTGCAAGCATCAAGATTCTTGATATTCTTAGCTTCAATCCATTTGGTGAACTTGTCGACTGCTACTAGCACATGAGTGAAGCCGCTCCTGCCCGTTCTCAGTGGTCCAACCACGTCCAGCCCCCAAGCAGCGAAGGGCCAGACGAGTGGAATGGTTTTCAGGGCTGACGCGGGCTTGTGCGACATATTGGAGTAATACTGACATCCTTCACATTTGTCGACTATCTCTTTTGCCATTTCATTGGCCCTTGGCCAGTAGAATCCCGCTCGGTATGCTTTAGCCACAATGGTCCGAGAGGACGCATGATGACCACAGGTCCCCGAGTGGATATCTGTAGGACCTTGAAGTAGATGTGTCTAGAGGGGGGGGATTAGACACTTAATGCTAAAGTTGCAATTTTTAAGATTTTTCGGTTTAAGTGGAGTTTAGGCAGAATTTCAACATTCACAATACATATCAAGCAAGCATGCAAAGAGTATATAGGCAGCGGAAAGTAAAGCATGCAACTAGCAAGGATGTAAAGGGAAGGGTTTGGAGAATTCAAACGCAATTGGAGACATGGATGTTTTTCCCGTGGTTCGGATAGGTGGTGCTATCCTACATCCACGTTGATGGAGACTTCAACCCACGAAGGGTAACGGTTGCGCGAGTCCATGGAGGGCTCCACCCACGAAGGGTCCATGAAGAAGCAACCTTGTCTATCCCACCATGGCCATCGCCCACGAAGGACTTGCCTCACTAGCGGTAGATCTTCACGAAGTAGGCGATCTCCTTGCCCTTATAAACTCCTTGGTTCAACTCCACAATCTTGTCGGAGGCTCCCAAGTGACACCTAGCCAATCTAGGAGACACCACTCTCCAAGAAGTAACAAATGGTGTGTTGATGATGAACTCCTTGCTCTTGTGCTTCAAATGATAGTCTCCCCAACACTCAACTCTCTCTCACAGGATTTGGATATGGTGGAAAGAAGATTTGAGTGGAAAGCAACTTGGGGAAGGCTAGAGATCAAGATTCATATGGTAGGAATGGAATATCTTGGCCTCAACACATGAGTAGGTGGTTCTCTCTCAGAACATATGAGTTGGAAGTGTAGATGTGTTCTGATGGCTCTCTCCACGAATGAAGAGGAGGTGGAGGGGTATTTATAGCCTCCACACGAAATCCAACCGTTACACACAATTTACCAATCTCGGTGGGACCGAATCAACAAACTCGGTCGGACCGAAATAGTAAACCTTGTGACCGTTAGTGATTTTCGGTGGGACCGACATGCAACTCGGTAGGACCGATTTTGTTAGGGTTAGGGCATAACGTAATCTCAGTGAGACAGATTACACAAACTCGGTGAGACCGATTTTGGTAATTAGCTAACCAGAGAGTTGGTCAGGCAAACTCGGTGGGACCGATTTGCTCTTTCGGTGAGACCGAAAAGTTACAAAAAGGAAACACTGAATTTACATTGCAATCTCGGTGAGACCGATCCGCTCTTTCGGTGAGACCGAGAAGTTACGAAAAGGAAACAGAGAGTTTGCAATCCCATCTCGGTGAGACCGAGATCCCTATCGGTAGAACCGATTTGCTAGGGTTTGGCAATGGCTATGACAAGTGAAACTCGGTGGCGCCGGATAGAAATAATCGGTACGTCCGAGTTTGGCTTTGGGTTTAGGTCATATGTGGAAGTGGGAAAGTAGCTAAGGATTTTGGAGCATATCATTAAGCACTTGAGCAAGAGGCTCATTAAGCAACACCTCATCCCTCCTTGATAGTATTGGCTTTTCCTATGGACTCAATGTGATCTTGGATCACTAAAATGTAAAATGAAGAGTCTTGAGCTTTAATCTTTAGCCAATCCTTTGTCCTTAGCATCTTGGAGAACTTCCCACAACCTTTAGTCCATGCCACTCCATTGTTGAACTTATCTGCAACATACTAGATAGAAACGTTAGTCCAAAAAGAGATATGTTGTCATTAATTACCAAAACCACCTAGGGAGCACTTGTGCTTTCAATCTCCCCCTTTTTGGTAATTGATGGCAACATTCATCAAAGCTTTAGATAAAGATATAAAGAACAGCAAGTAAAGCTTTGGAAGGACATGTAACAAGCATAGGCTCCCCCTACATGTATGCACTCATGTAAATGTGAACTATAGAGGCATGTGAGAGCATAACCATGACAGAGTAGGCAATGTGTTACATGTATCTTGGCCATATGCATCAGAGCAAAGGATTATCAAGGAAAATACCTTCATGCTCATGAGTCCTTCTTGCAAACAGTATGTACATAAGAAAGAATTCCTCATACTCATGATTTTGATGCATACACTTACCTTGTAGTCTTTAGCTGGCTTAGGATGGAATGAACCTGCACAAACAAGGTTAGATAACACAGGTACCTCCACTAGCCAGAGCAAACCAAAGAAGCCACAAGAGAACCAAGACTGGGATGACATGTAGAGAGTGAGTACAAGGTACCACATTGGATTCAACATGTCCCCAAGAGTAAAGATATGCAATGATTTTGACTGATTTCTTTCCCTTAGGTGTCTTGCTCCCCCTGAATCTTACATGGGATATTGGGAGAAGATAGGGAACAGAAAATCAGAGCTGAAAGATACAAATGGATAGAACTTAATGCAAATAAGCACATATGAACATGTCTTTCCCCCAAAAAGACATGTGACATCTCTCCTATTGAACATCAAGCATCTGGGACATCTGGGATCCTTGAGTATTCTCTCCCCCTGGAAATCTCTTTCTCCCCCTTAATACTTTCTCTCTTGTAGGTTTGGTCCTTGAGACTTTCTCTCCCCCTTGAGCTTTGATGTGATCTCTCTCTCCCCCTTTGACATCAATTTCCAAGAAGGGATTTATGGAATCCGTCGTATAGGTTTGGTCCTTGAGACTCAGCACAAAGCAATGGATAAAACTGTGATGCTTGTAGAGGACAAGATTCATTGAGTAGAGCTGGATCAGAAGAAATATAGAACAAGTGGCAAACTGTTTTTCCTGTTACGAAGTCGGTGGCACCGAGTGGCATGTTTCGGTGGTACCGAAAAGATTCGGTTGGACTGAAAATTACAAGTCGGTGAAACCGAGTTCACACAGAGAAAAACACTTGTCACCTCAGCTCACTAGACATGTAGGATCACAAAGATTTGCAATGAATTACCTGAAGGATTTGCAAGGAATTGAATGCAGAAAATGCAGAACAAAAACAAAAAGAAAAGAGAAGAAACTGAAAGATCTAGATGAAGTTTTGAAAAAGAGAGAGAAGATAAACATGCGTGAGACAAATGCAATAACACAGAAAAGAACACAAGAGAACTTCATCTAGAGTTGGGCAGTGACATAGTCACCTATGTTAGAGTATATTGACTTAGGAGTCAAGTGAGAACACTTGATCATAGGTCATACTCATCGTTTAAGCTCAAAATGGGGTTACCATTTTTCGTTTAAGCATCTTGATGTATTCACATCTTGTTGAGTTGCTTTGACTCACGTCTTGGAGTAAAGCTTCTCTAAGATGGAATAACATACCTTGGGTGGTGGTGTGGTTCCTGATCATGTAGTTGAACTTGTGTGGGTGCTCAAGGTTGATGTAGCTCATCAGGAGTTGGGAGCACCACTTGGAGTTTGAGTTCATCTACCTACATGGGTTAGTTCTTGCAAGGAAGAGCACTTGTGTATCCAAAAATGACAATCATGAAGCTCAACATAGAATTTGTCAAAGGATATGTTTGAATAGTTTTGTGCTTCCTTGTCTTCAACCACCATTGTGTAGAGACTTGGTGATGTAGAGATTGCTCAAGATGTGAGTGAGTCGCAATCTCATGGAATTAGATTCAACCAAGCACCTACATGGGTTAGACAACATGCAAGGTACAAATATATCCAAGACATAAGATAGTCATCATAAGAGATATATCATGGATGAGTCATAAGCTCATGTCTTGCATGTATCCAATGGAGTTCCTACTCCAAGTTTGAAGCATCAATAATGTTCAATTCACCTCTCAACCTGCAAAATACTTTCTCATCAAGAGGTTTAGTAAATATATCCGCTAATTGCTTATCGGTGCGACCATGCTTAAGATCAATGTCACCCTTAGCAACATGGTCTCGAATGAAATGATGACGAACTTCAATATACTTAGTTCGAGAATGTTGTACAGGATTATGACCAATTTTGATAGCACTTTCATTGTCACAAAGCAGTGGAACATGTTTCACATAGATCCCATAATCTTTAAGAGTTTGGGTCATCCAAAGTAATTGAGCACAACATGAACCAGCGGCAATGTATTCCGCTTCGGCGGTGGATAAGGATACCGAGTTTTGTTTCTTGGAAGACCAAGACACAAGAGATCTACCAAGAAATTGACAAGTACCCGTGGCATGCAACTAGCAAGGATGTAAAGGGAAGGGTTTGGAGAATTCAAATGCAATTGGAGACACGGATGTTTTTCCCATGGCTCGGTGGTCCTATCCTACATCCATGTTGATGGAGACTTCAACCCACGAAGGGTAACGGTTGCGCGAGTCCACGGAGGGCTCCACCCATAAAGGGTCCACGAAGAAGCAACCTTGTCTATCCCACCATGGCCATCGCCCACGAAGGACTTGCCTCACTAGCGGTAGATCTTCACAAAGTAGGAGATCTCCTTGCCCTTACAAACTCCTTGGTTCAACTCCACAATCTTGTCGGAGGCTCCCAAGTGACACCTAGCCAATCTAGGAGACACCACTCTCCAAGAAGTAACAAATGGTGTGTTGATGATGAACTCCTTGCTCTTGTGCTTCAAATGATAGTCTCCCCAACACTCAACTCTCTCTCACAGGATTTGGATATGGTGGAAAGAAGATTTGAGTGGAAAGCAACTTGGGGAAGGCTAGAGATCAAGATTCATATGGTAGGAATGGAATATCTTGGCCTCAACACATGAGTAGGTGGTTCTCTCTCAGAACATATGAGTTGGAAGTGTAGATGTGTTCTGATGGCTCTCTCCACGAATGAAGAGGAGGTGGAGGGGTATTTATAGCCTCCACACGAAATCCAACCGTTACACACAATTTACCAATCTCGGTGGGACCGAATCAACAAACTCGGTCGGACCGAAATAGTAAACCTTGTGACCGTTAGTGATTTTCGGTGGGACCGACATGCAACTCGGTAGGACCGATTTTGTTAGGGTTAGGGCATAACGTAATCTCAGTGAGACAGATTACACAAACTCGGTGAGACCGATTTTGGTAATTAGCTAACCAGAGAGTTGGTCAGGCAAACTCGATGGGACCGATTTGCTCTTTCGGTGAGACCGAAAAGTTACAAAAAGGAAACACTGAATTTACATTGCAATCTCGGTGAGACCGATCCGCTCTTTCGGTGAGACCGAGAAGTTACGAAAAGGAAACAGAGAGTTTGCAATCCCATCTCGGTGAGACCGAGATCCCTATCGGTAGAACCGATTTGCTAGGGTTTGGCAATGGCTATGACAAGTGAAACTCAGTGGCGCCGGATAGAAATAATCGGTACGTCCGAGTTTGGCTTTGGGTTTAGGTCATATGTGGAAGTGGGAAAGTAGCTAAGGATTTTGGAGCATATCATTAAGCACTTGAGCAAGAGGCTCATTAAGCAACACCTCATCCCTCCTTGATAGTATTGGCTTTTCCTATGGACTCAATGTGATCTTGGATCACTAAAATGTAAAATGAAGAGTCTTGAGCTTTAAGCTTTAGCCAATCCTTTGTCCTTAGAATCTTGGAGAACTTCCCACAACCTTTAGTCCATGCCACTCCATTGTTGAACTTATCTGAAACATACTAGATAGAAACGTTAGTCCAACAAGAGATATGTTGTCATTAATTACCAAAACCACCTAGGGAGAACTTGTGCTTTCAATATCATCAAGGATCATGTGACCTTCTTCTGGTGTTATACACTTCTGACTGACTCCAGTCGCGCTTTCTCTATACAACTGTCCCTTTATGACTGTAAAGGCCTTGGATCCACAGACGATCTGTCGAGCCTCTTCCTCGTCCTCTGGGAGTTCTTTCCTTAGGATGTACGCGATGTATGGTATTGTCCGGTCGGGAGTGATGACCAAGACTTCCATGATCAGGTCGACCACAGCTGGAACTTCAACTTCAGTCGGATCCGCGGCACTTTTTGGCTGCGGGGCCTCTTTAGTGAAGGGATCCTCCTGAACTGATGGTGTGTGGATGTGTTCCAAAAACACATTGCTGGGAATGGCTTCTCTTCTGGAACCTATTTTTGCCAAATCATCAGCTGCTTGATTTTTCAGTCGGGTTATGTGATGAATTTCTAACCCCTCGAATTTCTTCTCCAGCTTTCTCACTGCATTGCAATAACCAGTCATGGCTGGACTTCTGACGTCCCACTCCTTCATCACCTGATTAACCACCAAATCTGAGTCGCCATAGACCATGAAGCGACGCACGCCGAGTGAAATAGCCATGTGCAACCCATACAAAAGTGCTTCATATTCTGCCTCGTTATTGGAGGAATCAAAGTGGATTTGAAGAACGTATCTGAGCTTATCTCCTCGGGGGGAGACCAATACCACCCCGGCGCCGGAACCATTGAGCATTTTGGAACCGTCAAAGAACATGGTCCAATGTTCCGAGTGAACCTGAGTCGGCAGTTGCTGTTCAATCCACTCGGCAACGAAATCTGCTATTGCTTGGGACTTGATAGCTTTCTTTGCCTCAAACTTGATATCTAGAGGAAGGAGTTCAATCGCCCATTTTGCCACTCGACCGGTTGCATCTCTGTTATGCAGGATCTCTGACAATGGAGCGTCGCTGACGACTGTAATGGAATGATCAGAGAAGTAGTGAGCAACCTTCTTTGTGGTCATATAAATCCCATATACAAGCTTCTGATAGTGAGGATATCTTTGCTTTGATGGGGTCAAAACTTCAGAAATATAATACACTGGGCGGTGAACTTTGAAGGCTTTTCCTTCTTCTTCCCGCTCGACCGTAAGTACCATACTGACGACTTGTCCTGTGGCTGCGATGTAAAGCAGCAAAGGCTCTTTGCTGATTGGGGCAGCAAGCACCGGCTGGGTGGAGAGCAGAGCTTTGAGTTCTGCAAACGTTGCATCAGCTTCAGGAGTCTACTCGAACTTGTCTGACTTCTTCATCAATCGGTAAAGAGGCAATGCCTTTTCACCGAGACAAGAGATGAACCAACTTAAAGTGGCCAAGCAACCAGTAAGCTTTTGGATGTCGTGCACTCGCACAGGACTTTTCGTTCGGAGTATAGTACCGACTTTTTCCGGATTTGCATCGATTCCCCGTTCGGAAATGAGGAAACCGAGTAACTTTCCTCCAGGAACTCCGAATGTGCACTTTGATGGATTAAGCTTGATGTCATACCTCCTGAGGTTGGCAAAGGTTTCAGCAAGGTTAGTCAGCAGGTTGGAACCCTTCCGTGACTTGACCACAATATCATACATGTATGCTTCCACATTCCGACTGATTTGAGTGAGCAAACACTTCTGAATCATCCTCATGAATGTGGCTCCGGCATTCTTGAGGCCGAATGGCATGGTAACATAACAGAAGCACCCGAATGGAGTGATGAAAGCTGTTTTGATCTCGTCAGGCCCATACAGACGGATCTGATGGTACCTGGAGTAGGCGTCTAAAAAAGACAGTCGCTCACATCCCGCAGTCGAGTCGACTATCTGGTCGATGCGGGGGAGAGGAAAATGATCTTTCGGGCAGGCCCGATTGATATGGTTAAAGTCAATGCACATGCGAAGTGACTTGTCCTTCTTGGGGACCATGACAACATTGGCGAGCCACTCGGAGTGGTAGATCTCTCGGATGAACTCTACTGCTAAGAGCCGAGCCACCTCCTCGCCAATAGCCTTTCTCTTCTGGACGGCGGACCGTCTGAGATGTTCTTTGACAGGTTTTATTTTTGAGTCGACTCATAGGCGATGCTCAGCCAGCTCCCTGGGAACACCCGACATGTTAAAAGGCTTCTATGCGAAAATGTCCTAGTTCTCACGGAGGAACTGGATGAGCTCTTCTTCCTATTTGGAGTCGAGTGTTGTTGAGATATGAGTTGGAGCAGCACTGGGATCGGTCGGGTGGATGTGAGCCGTCTTCGTTTCGCCAGATGACTGAAAAGATGATTCTGTAGCAGGCTTCTTGGCTCGCAACAAATCACTCGCGTCTGCAGTCTTCTGGTATTCCTGCAGCTCCACCACTGCCATTTGAGCATCAGCGATCTTTGAACCTTTCTAAAAACATTCTTCTGCTTTCTTCCGATTGCCCGTAATAGTGATCACACCTTTAGGACCAGGCATCTTTAATTTGAGATACACATAACATGGTCGGGTCATGAAGCGTACATAAGCCGGCCTGCCCAAAATAGCGTGATAGGCACTCTGGAAATCTACAACTTCGAACATCAACTTTTCTTTGCGGTAATTCTTGGAATCACCGAAAACCACATCAAGAGCAATCTGGCTGAGTGATTCAGCCTTCTTCGCAGGAATGACTCCATGGAAACTCATGTTGCTGGTACTGAGTCTGGACATCGGAATGCCCATCCCTTTCAACGTCTCAGCATATAGTATGTTCAAACCACTACCACCATCCATCAAGACTTTGGTCAGTCGAGTGCCTTCAACAACTGGGTCGACCACCAAAGCTTGCCTCCCAGGGGTGGCAATGTGCGTTGGGTGATCGGACCGGTCGAATGTGATGGCAGTCTGAGACCACTTCAGCTAACTGGGTGTTGCCGGAGCAACCATATTCACCTCTCGGTTGATAACTTTCAGTCGACTTTTGCTTTCAACACCAGCAAAAATCATCAGGGTGGAATTGACCTGGGGGTATCCATCGTCACTGTCTTCCTTGTCTTCAACTTTGTCCGACTCCTTTTCCTTATCTTTGGGCTGCTTTCCCTGGAACTGCTGGATCAAGAGTCGACACTTTTGAGTGGTATGTTTCGGGTAAATGAAATTACCCTCTTCATCTTTCTTGGTGTGGATGTGACATGGCAAATCCAACACATCATTTCCATCCTGGTCTTTAACTTTCTTGGGGTTCCAAGGTCCTTTGGGTTTCCCCTTAAACTTTCCTTGAGTTACAGCCAAGGCTTCCCCAGGAGCAGCTGGCTCGGCTTTCTGCTTCTGTTTCTGATTGGAATTCCCTCCTCCGGTTTCTTGAGCGACTGACTTGAGCTTGCCGCTCTTGAGTCGATCCTCATCTTCACCATTAGCGTACTTGGTGGCAATCTCCATCATCCGATTCAAAGACATATCTCCGGTTCGACCGAATTTCAGGTTCAGTTCTCTGTACTTGACGCCTTCTTTGAAGGCACAGACCGCTTGGTGGTCAGGCACATTCTCTACCATGTGATGTAACATGATCCATCTCTGGATGTAATCCCTCAAAGTTTCATTCGGCTTCTGCACGCAAGACCGCAGTTCCGTCAGCCCTGCCGGTCGCTTGCATGTTCCTTCAAATGTGGTGACAAACACTCGGGCGAGATCTTCCCAAGTGTAAATGCTGCTGGGTGCTAACTGATTCAGCCATGCTCTGGCCGAGCCCTCCAACATGAGAGGCAGGTGCTTCATGGCCACTTCATCATTGCCACCGCCAATCTGGACGGCCACTCGGTAGTCTTCAAGCCAAGTATCGGGCTTGGACTCACCAGTGAACTTACTGACCCCAGTCGCCAACCTGAAGTTGGGAGGAATCACAGCGGCCCTGATGGCTCTACTAAAGCACTCTGGCCCCGAAACATGTACTCTGCTGCTGGTAGGTGCATCTCTGTCATGACCTTCTCGGTGAGCTCTGTTCCTGTCGACCAAACCTTGAACGAGAATGGATCTTGCATCAAAGCCTGGTTCCCTGGGGTCGACTGGAATCCTTCGCCCAACACTATGAGGGCGCCTGTCATCCTGCTGTCGAGGCACATACGACCCGCTCCTCGGGGGAGGGGTGGGCACTCGACGTCGATCATCACGATCGAATCGGTGATCATACTGCTCACGGTTCTCGTACTGATTCCGCCGGTCCCCACGTCCCTCATGCCTCGGGGGCGATCTTGGGCTATGAGCCGACTGGACTGTGTCTGTAGCAATGGATCTGCTATGAATCCTGTTCCGCGACTAAGAAACAGCGAAATTCTGGTCTCCTGCTGCCCGGAGTAACGCTCTGATCTGCAGCAAGCCTCTGCCAGCCTCCGACTGGGAAGGCCGAATCGACTCTGCTATACGGGCTGCAGCTGCCAAGTTTTGAATCGGAGTTCGATATACCTGCAGGGGCAGAAAGAGCTGACGTCGACTGGATTCTGGAACCCATTGTCGCGCATGCTCATCGAGTGCTCGCTGGAGGTTCTCCAGTCAAGTGCGCTCGGCCAAGTTTGCTAGGCGCGCATCCTCTAGGGCACGAGCCTCGGGGGTTTCTCCAACGATAGGAGTGTGCAGTGCATCCATGTTCTGGCAATGAAGTTCTTCTCTCTGCAGCGACGTGAGAGGCTCGGGGAGATATTCCTCATGGGGACGCGACGGGTTGCCTCCACCTGCGCCTCCGTTGGTGCGGGGAAAACCGGGAGGACTAGGCGGTCCATCGACCATCAGAACCTCCGCCGCCGGATCACTGCTGTCGCACTCGGATGCGGTCTCTGCGGAGCCAGTCGACAGGTCAAACAGGCCGTAGAGGGATTCGTCGGGCTCGATCGCCGCGACTTGAGGCATGGCCGACTGGCGTGCCACCTCGTGCCTCACCCACCGTTGAAGTCTCGACCGACCGGAGCGCTTGCGCCGGCGGGAAACAGGGAGGGAGGACACCATAGGAGCCGACCGATAGTGGGTCGACGGTTGCCGCAAGAGGACGCCGCGGACGCACGCGCGAAAGTGCGTTGCCCCGCGGACAGGGAGCGCGTCCACGTCGAGCGGAGCCTCCTGAAGCCAAGCGGAGTCGTCGGCGATGAATGTGAGCGTGCCGAGACGGATCTCGCGGCCCTCCACCAAAACTCCGCCAGAAACCATGATGATTTGGATCAGAAAAGATCGCAACTCCTCCAACAAATCGCTAAAACACCTGCCCCAAGGTGGGCGCCAACTGTCGTGGTTCTAAGTCTGACAGTAATGTAGGGGGGTAGGTATGGAGAGGCAAGATCTTAGCTATGGAGAGGTTGTAAGCACACGAGGTTTACGAGTTCAGGCCCTTCTCGGAGGAAGTAATAGCCCTACGTCTCGGAGCCCGGAGGCGGTCGACTGGATTATGCGTGTATGAATTACAGGGGTGCGGACCCTTTACACTGAGGAGGGGGTGGCTTATATAGAGTTCGCCGGCCCCTCCGGCCCTCAGTTGTGCAGGGTTTTAAATACATTAAGGTGAGGCGTTACTGGTAACGCCTCTAATAAAGTGCTATGATGACCATAAAAGCTACTTAATAACCGACCGTTAGCGTGCGGAGTGCCTTTAGGTTTCCTAGCCGTCGAGTGATTGGACCTTGGTCGAGTGGTGGCTTCTTGGTCGAGTGTCTTTGAGTCTGTCGAGTGGAACACCTCCAAGTCGATTGAAAGGTGATTTCTTCTTGAGACGTCCTTGGGTAGGGCAGCTGGGACAGATCCATGACCCTACCCTAGGTACATAGCTTCATCAGTAGTACCGCTTGTGGGTCCTCAGCCGCAGTACCGCCGCGGTACCAGGCTCCTACCACGTCGACTCGAGGGGGTCGCCTCTCGTGTCAGGTTGTGCGGCACTTAGCAGCGGCAGTAGAAGCGGTAGTACCGCCCTACCACTGCGGCAGTACCGCACTGAGCCTGTTTCCTGCTCATTCTCTAGCCCTCCCAGACTGCACGGCAGTACCGCGAGGGGGGGCGGTAGTACCGCTGGGCCTAGTGGTAGTACCGCTGCCCCCTGCGGTAGTACCGCCCTTTGTGGGGCTGTTTTGGGGGATAACGGTTGGATTGTTCCCCCTTTTATAAAAGGGGGTCCTCTTCTTCATTGTTGACTTACCTCTTCCCCCAAAGCTCCATTAATGCTCCAAGCTCCATTTTCGCCCGATCTCTCTCCCTAGCCAATCAAACTTGTTGATTTGCTCGGGATTGGTTGAGAAGGCCCCGATCTACACTTCCACCAAGAGAAATTTGATCCCCCCACTAATTCCTAGCGGATCTTGTTACTCTTGGGTGTTTGAGCACCTAGATGGTTGAGGTCACCGCGGAGCCATATTCCATTGTGGTGAAGCTTCGTGGTGTTGTTGGGAGCCTCCGGTTAAGTTGTGGAGATTTCCCCAACCTTGTTTGTAAAGGTCCGGTCGCCGCCTCCAAGGGCACCAATAGTGGAATCACGGCATCTCGCATTGTGTGAGGGCGTGAGGAGAATGCGGTGGCCCTAGTGGCTTCTTGGGGAGCATTGTGCCTCCACACCGCTCCAACGGAGACGTGCTTCCCCTCAAAAGGAAGGAACTTCGGTAACACATCCTCGTCTTCATCGGCTCCACTCTTGGTTATCTCGAACCTTCACTTGAGCAAGCTTATTTGTATTATTTCCATTGCTTGATTGTGTGCTTGTTGTTGTCGCATCATATAGGTTGCTCACCTAGTTGCACATCTAGACAACCTACTTTGATGCAAAGTTTAATTTGGCAAAGAAAAGCTAAAAATTGTTAGTTGCCTATTCACCCCCCTCTAGTCAACCATATCGATCCTTTCATCGTGTATGTAAGAATATCATGTGCTACCACACCTTAGATGCTTTGGTGATACAAGATCTTCGGAGCCGTTGGATTTGTGACCCGATACCTCCTCGGTGGTTCGAATGGTTTTTTGCAGAAAAGCACCCAAAGAGTTCGGCCACTGCTTACAAGCACAAAGACTGCTCAGATGCCATTGGATCTCAGATCAAACGACCTCAAAGCTCGTATCACCGTAGCATCCGAGCTGCGAGAGCACCTTAAGTCTTCTCGCACAGGAGAATATGAGGTGCTCCCGCAACGTAGATTATATGGTGATACGAGTTCACGGAGATCTAACGGCCCATAGTAGGAGGTTTCAATGTTTTTGCAATATACGGCTGAGAGAGTTTGGGAATTGCGCAGAAAGTACAAGTACTATGCATGTGCCATCTGATCACTGATCATATGACCTAGATGCTCATATCACCGTAGCGGGTAATTAAGCTATGGGGAGCACCTAATATGAGCAACGGGGAGTCGTTGGATCCAAGATGCAGCGGCACACACGAGGCCT
Source organism: Triticum urartu (assembly GCF_056163025.1). Lineage (NCBI taxonomy): Eukaryota > Viridiplantae > Streptophyta > Magnoliopsida > Poales > Poaceae > Triticum > Triticum urartu. The sequence goes on along the minus strand of NC_141877.1, from coordinate 420,220,237 downwards.
GAATGTTTTATTTGCAAAAAAACCTTTGGAGAGTTTGGAAATTGCGCATAATTACAAAGACTACTCCCAAGCCATTGGATCTCACTTCCAACGGTGTAAAAACTCGTATCACCATAGCATCTAAGCTGCGGGGTGGATGTGATATTTTATCCCGCTATCATTTTTGTTTGTAAACTTGCAAAATACGTGTAACTTGTGCTGTTACTTGTCTAACCGCGCAAAGTGTTTGTTCAAAAAAACCATCCTACACTGAAATATCGGAACAACACATGGGGGTCCCACTTGTCATTAATCAAATTTGGACCCAAAACTAACAAATCTGAAAGACAAGATTCGAACTGGCAACCTGGACTACAAAGCGTAAGTCGATAGCCTGAAACAACAACGGTTGTTAGCTTTGTCCCATAACTTGATTTTATACAGTATTACGTTGAGTAGAGTAGAGGGAGTGCCTCGTCAACACGTGCATGACCATTGACTCACTTACTGGTGGGTCCCAGGTCTGTGATCTCTCTCTTCTCTCCATCGTCTAACCTTTGCACGGGCACACACGAAGAGCGGCGCTAGCTTGCCGTGGTGTTATTACAACTAAAAAAAGCTTGGAAAATAGAAGAATCACCTAGAATAAGAGACGTTGTGGCTGGTCGAGACGGAGCTAACCACACCTATCCTCCGGGCCATGTTAGCATGACGAAGCTGTGTGGCTAGTGGGGTGTTTTCGACTGACTGGCTGGGTCCCGAGGTCGAACCATAGGTACTACGTCTGATACAGTACATTTTTACACGCACATTTTCCCTCCGTGAAGAGACATGCACACCCTACCGTGCGGTTTCGGGGTCCTCCCGGGTGGTGCACACATTTATTCTTCCTGACATGGGACACCCTACCACGCGTTTTCCCAAAGCAAGTAAATGATTCGTCAAATCACGAAAGACCACTTTTCTCGCCGAGTACATCAGTGAAGCACGGTGGCTAGCTAGTTGGGCTAGTTCGACCGATTAGCTAGGCCGCCGCCACATTAGTTTTTTCACCCCTTTTTTTATCTACATGTCGGCAGGTAAATTTAAATATCCACCACGGTGTTGCTCTGGTGTTTGAGTGCGGCAGGATTTTTAATTTTTGATTGACAGGAGCAGGCGCGGCAGGATTTTTAATTTTTTTTGATTGACAGGAGCAGGCGCGGCAGCAATTAGTCACGATGACTCCGCCTGTAAAACCCACTGCTCCTTGATGTGATAAGTCGTCGACTGGTGTTTTACCATGGTGAAAACCAAAATATTCCCCGCTCCTCGGCTGGCTCCCTCCGCCTTCCCGTAGATTGCATTGCCTTTCAGCCGTTTCACCCCCTACATCACCAACGTCGCGCGCCTCGAGAAGCAGAGGGACTTCGGTGGTGTTTAGGCGCCCTCTGCATGGGCATGTCCATGTCTCGGCGCAACATGGCCGTTAGATCAAGCTCAGACGGTGCAGATCAGTCACTGTAGCACAAAGCGTGTGGGTGTGTTTGGTTGCATTATCATCTCAATATAGTTGTTTCCTCCTCGTGTATTTGTGTTAACCTACTAGTGTGGACTCATGCACCCTTCATGCACTTTGCCAAACACCCAAAAGTGGGTCGAGAAGGGAAGTTTTGCTCCCATCCCATGCACCCTTCATACACCCTGCCTAGCACTATTCGTGCTTCATATGGTTCATGTTTCGTGGAGTACTATAGCACCGTACTCTCCGTGTGCTGTAGACCTAGTTCTGTTAACATTGATCTCACCGTTCATTCTCGACCGGATAGTCGAAAAAGCGGTACTATGTTACTACATTACTGATCATATAGTTGACATGCGCACAACATCATTTGTTGTCGTCATATCTTACTACACTAGCAACAAGATTATGTAGTACTGACGTATGAACCACTGCACATGCCTAGTAGTAGGAGCACCGTGTATGTTCAAGTGGTTGCCGTGTTTCGCACTCCTCCGTCGTAAGAGTGGAAACGCTTGCTGTAATCATTTTTTTCTTCAGAAAAATAGTGGACACGCTCTACCATGCGGATCCTCCTCCAGCCATGCACTAAATTACTCACTTTCGCCGACGTGTGGGACAGCCAGCATCGGGGTCCACCAGCCATGCATTAAATTACTCTGTAGTAGAGTGACAGTAGACTACCTCGATCGAAGCGCCGCAGTAATGCCCAATGAGTCGTCAAATCACAAAACCCCCTCCTTTCCAGCAGTAAGTTGGACGGACGAAGCAAGTATCATTTCACTCTTCTCTCTCAGCCTCCTCTCCACCCAACTCACTTCTCACTCATCTTGTTCCTCATTTCTTCAAGAAAACCCTGACCTGCTTCTGCCATTGTTCTTCTCTCCCAAAGAAGGAAAGGTGAGCGCATCAATGGTGTTGATTCTGGCCAAGGCCCGGTCTTTCAACCCCGAGACTGATCCTATAACTTCCTCTCTTTTCTTCTTTTGGGTTTGTGATTATGGTTTCTTTTCTATTATTTCTATTTGACAGTTTCTTGATGGACGCTGGAGCACCGGCCGAAGTGATGTCTATGGCTCTGGCCAAAACCGTCGAGGCTCATGGTACGAAGAAGCGCAAGCACCCCGCCGAGACTACCGCAGACAAGCTCAAAGCCATCGCCCTGGCCAAGCCCCCCTCTCCGGGATCCCTCATTAAGCAAGTCCAGGTAATATCTCTTCTTGACGATCTTTTTCTCGATCTTGATCGTGTTTTTTCATCTAACACGCGGTACTAGTACTAGTAGTACAACTTTCTGGGTGATCTTGCATGTGATTTTTGTGTGCCAAATGACGGTTCTAAATTCCTCTTTTGACCAAAACATGCGAGAGGTTGACCCTGATTTCTTATAGATTACTTTCAACTACTCCCTCTGTCCCAAATTTCTTGTCTTAGATTTATCTAGATACATATATATTTAATACTAAAATGTGACTTGATACATCCGTATCTAGACAAATCTAAGACAAGAATTTTGGGACGGAGGGGGTACTTTATGAACATCAATGCTACCTTTGAAGAGGGTATATTTGCCTCAGTAACTTGTGTTATGGATATTGCAAGTAATCCCTCTGCTCTCATGCCTTTGAAGACATGTTCTAATGTCTTTGTTCACTCATTTCTGTGCGTATATGTAGTCATATATGGAGTATAATATCGAAAATCATCTTATATTCCTTAACTGAGGTAGTAATAAAATATGGTTTCTGTTTGAATTAGAACCAGGTCCGCGGTGGAGATGAAGTTCTCAAAGTCATGTCATGTGAACTGGAAGACCCGAGGATGAGTTCTACTGCTAAACTATCCAGCTGTTGTGTCCTTGTCGCCACGTGTCCTGAACTAGTGTTTTCCTGTAGCATTGTTGTCGGGCGTGTTCTCGAGGCTGTACTTGACCACAACAATTTCCTGGTTGTGCCTTCGATTACGAAGGGTGTGGTTCTTGTAAAGCTTCTGAAAGAATGAGGATGTCGCCTAGAGGGGGGTGAATAAGCGCTTTAAAATAATTATGGTTTAGGCTTGAACAAATATGGAATAAACCTAGCGGTTAATTTGTCAAGCGCAAAACCTACAATAACTAGGCTCACCTATGTGCACCAACAACTTATGCTAAGCAAGTAAACAACAAAGTTTTAGCAAGATATATGACAAGAAACAATATGGCTATCACAAATTAAAGTGCATAAGTAAAGGGCTCGGGTAAGAGATAACCGAGGCACACGGAGAGGACGATGTATCCCGAAGTTCACACCCTTGCGGATGCTAATCTCCGTTTGGAGCGGTGTGGAGGCACAATCCTCCCCAAGAAGCCACTAGGGCCACCGTAATCTCCTCACGCCCTTGCACAATACAAGATGTCGTGATTCCACTAAGGGACCCTTGAGGGCGGTCACCGAACCCGTACAGATGGCAACCCTTGGGGGCGGTCACCGAACCAGTACACTTTGGCAACCCTTGGGGGCGGTCACCGGTACCCTTCAAATTGCTCAGAGCAATCTCCACAACCTAATTGGAGACCCCGACGCTTGCCCAGAGCTTTACACCACAATGATTGAGCTCCGAACACCACCAACCGTCTAGGGCACGCAAGCACCCAAGAGGAACAAGCTCAAGGGTACCAAGCACCCAAGAGTAATAAGCTTCTCAACTTGTAACTTCCACGTATCACCGTGGAGAACTCAAAACGATGCACCAAATGTAATGGCAAGGGCAGACAGAGTGCCCGAGTCCTTCTCTCCCAAGTCCCACCAAAGCAACTAATGCTAGGGAGGAAAATGAGAGGAAGAACAAGAAGGAGAACACCAAGAACTCCAAGATCTAGATCCAAGGGGTTCCCCTCACATAGAGGAGAAAGTGATTGGTGGAAATGTGGATCTAGATCTCCTCTCTCTTTTCCTTCAAAAACTAGCAAGAATCCATGGAGGGCTTAAGAGTTAGCAAGCTCGAAGAAGGTCAACAATGGGGGAAGAACACGAGCTTAAAGGATAAGGCTCAAAGGGAAGAAGACCCCCTTTTATAGGAGCTCCCGAATCCAACCGTTATGTGCTCAATCCGCGCATGAGCGGTACTACCGCTCAGGGGAGCGGTACTACCGCCCGGACAGTAGAACGTAGAGAGCGGAGCAAAACAAAGGGTGAGGCAGAGCCGTATGAGTGGCACTACCGCTGGGGCCAGCGGTACTGCCGCTTGGCCCAGTGGTACTACCAATGGGACCATGCACAGAGAGGAGGGCCTTTGAGTGGAACTAGGGGCGGTGGTAGCCGCGGTACGACCGCACACGAGCGGCACTACCGCTCCTACTGCCGCTACTACTGCCGCTGAACCCGACACGAGAAAACCACGTCTTGAGTCGAGGCGGTACTAGCGCGGAACCAGAGCCGTACTACCGCTTATGGCCATGGGCGATACTTCCGTTGTGAGACAGTGGTACTACCGCTTTTAGCGATACACGGTACTGCCGCTCTGTCCCCGCGGTACTACCGCTGGCACCAAACATATGCCACTTCCAAGAAAACAAGTATACTCCAAGGAAAACCAGAACTGCCATAACTTCTGCAAATGAGCTCTGAATTGAGCAAACTCAAGCTTGTTGGATACAAGACGACGAGTAGCATCAAAACAACAACAAATTGAGGAGTGAAACCTCCAAATGGAGGAGGTATGCCTAACAAATGGAGGAGTGAAACCTCCAACAGAGAAGAACGGGCATAACCTCCAACATCGAAAACATCATAGAAGATGCAAGTGAACTCCGTTTTCGATGAACTTGAGCTTTTCATCAAGATGACCATAAGATCTAAAACTCTCAGAGAGAACTAAACAAGAACCAAGAGATGATGCAAGTATGCAACGCTTTGAGCTCTCTATGAACGATACGATCAAGTTACTCATCGAGAGCCCCCCTTGATAGTACGGCAATCGATCCTATAACCCGATCTCCCAACTACCACTATGAGACCGGTAAAATAGAAAACCTATCAAGGGCAAACCTTTGTCTTGCACATAGTACACTTGAGCTAGATGATGAAGATCTTGACTTCCTCAAGTTGGACCAGCTTTCTTGATTGTGCTGGCTCGATGAAGACTAGTTGATTGCTCCCCCAAACTCCACTATGGGTGAGGCACTCTTCGGCATATCTTCATAAATCCATTGTTACCATAATGGACGACAAGATTCAAGCATTTGATCTCTTCATGATGCTCCACTTGAACTTGCACATCGCAACCTAACCCCACAAAGAACTCTCACGAAAACCATGGGTTAGCAAACAAAGTGTAATGGACAATGCTTACCATACCATGGGATCACTTGATCCTTCAGTACATCTTGTATGCTTTGTGTGTTGATCAACTTGATTCATTCTTGACTTAATCTTGATCAACCCTGAATCTTTCCAATTCTCTTCATTTGGATGGTGTCTTGTAGGTAGGCATGAGTGATCACACAATCTTCTTCTTCAAGACATGCTTGCAATAAGCTCAACAGTCACATGACCAATATTTGGATAATTCCTTGAATAGCACCTTGGTCAACACAAACTCTCCTTGAAACCAACACATGTACTCCAAGAAAAGCCTATGGACAAAACCTTCAAATATAACTCAAGGCAACCATTAGTCCATAGAGATTGTCATCAATTACCAAAACCAAACATGGGGCACCGCATGTTCTTTCAGCTTCCCAACAAATCTGATGCGGCCTGTCTTCATGATTGTGTTTATGAGTGGAAAGACCACTCTGTTAGGTTCTCCAAGGTTGACGAGATGGTGATGGTGCATGTAGACATCTCTCACGAAGTCCATGGCCTAGTCAGTTATGCGGGGTTCATCCCTTAGGTCGGTGGCAAGAAATAGTCTGCAGAGTTTAATTAATGCAACTTTGCTTGTCTGTAGTAAGTACTATTTTTCAGTACTTGAATTGTGTTTGTGAACCCTGTATTGTTTATTAGTACTACTGCTTTTGTTGTGTGGTCAGTCCTGAGAACGGTCTATGTTAATGTCTGTCCACTCAATTCAGTCTGTATATTTTGAAGTATCCAGATCATCTTTTTTGTGAGGACGGTTTATCAATTATGGTTACACTCCAATATCTGTATGCATTGCAGGGTTTATTGCACCCACCAGGATTTCCAGTCACATGGATGTTCGGTCCATACGATTTGTCATGACCTTTGGACTGTCATGCTTGTGGGAGCAGGCGGGGCCCCTGCATGCCACCCGTAGTTGGACGATCAAGCTTCTGTTTAGTACTTCAACATAGTGATTTCCTGGTAAGGATTCACTCGTGTCACATCAAGTAAATCTTATTGATTTACTGTCTAAATCTTATTGATTTAATGTCATGTTTTCTTTCTTTTCCTGCATTTTTATGATGCAGGTTTTGCCATGTGACATTCATCATAGAATAAACCGTTTGGTTTGCTCTACGATGGCTATTTTTGCAGGTTTCACTTCTTATGTCGTGTCAGTAACGAAGGCACTGTCAATCACTTATATTACTGGAAAAATTGGATCAGTCTGTTGTCTGAGTACAAGTTGAATCCCTATGATGAACTGCAGTTTGGTTTAACAAAAACTCCAAAATTAGTCCTTCTTGTGTTTAAAAGAAATGGATAAAAAACGGATCATGGTCACGAAGCCTAGTCAAGTTAGAAAGCTGATCATAGCAGACCAGACACGATCGCTGCTGTCTCGCACATCGGTACCACCTTCAGCAACGGATCGAGCACCGGCAGTTGCTCTAGCACTGACAGCGGTAGCAGCTCAGTCTGATCCAGCTGAGGATTGGGCACCGACCGCGTCAGCGGATCAGGCTGATCTACCGGAGGATCGGGCATCGACAACGGCACCTGCTCCGACACCGGCACCAGCTCTACAAGGAGCACCATCTCAGGCAGCAGCAGCGGCTTCGACACCTGCACCAAAACTTGCACTTGCATCTGCTCCAGCCCGTGCAGCGGCAACCGAACGAGCAGTTGCACTGGCAACAGACTGGGCTGCAGTTCGCACTTCATATACCAAAGTCCTTACAAAAACCGACATGTCCACCTTCTTGGTAAGCATTGGCCGCCCAAGTGTTTCGTTCTTTTTTCTTTCCATGTTGTTTGCATGATTCAATGTGTTGATCTAACTGTTTGGGTAAGTCTTCTTGTTTGCAAACAGAGAATTCCTAGAGCAACGAGGGAGTCGTTCAACAATCCGGGCGACAGCGGCCAAGTTTCTCTTACCATGCGCAACCTTGGTGTGAATGAACCTGCTCAATATACCGTAAGTACAAAGGATGGTCGCATGATGATTTATGCTAAAGGATGGTCAAGGTTCAAGTCTAAATCATATCTCGCGGTAGGGGATGATCTCAAAATCGAACTTTCTCGGCAAGGAGAGCTGGTTCAAATCAACTTTGAAATTCTTCAGTAGCAGCACGCAACTGCTGAACTGATCTATCCTACGAGAGATTTTGATGTAATAATTTGGCATGGTGAAACAAGTGTCCTGTGTGTATAAGTAATACGACAATATTATTTATCACATGGTATATCATTGATAGAATTGTAACTCTCATTGCTGGTTAGGAACTGTCGTTTGATTTCATTCCAACAGCTGTCGTGCTTTATTCAATTTTGTGTATCCTCCTTGCGACAACATCTAAAACCAGCACCGTACCGATCGCTTGCAATATGAAAAGCACTGAGGTAGAACACATGGGCCCCCAAACATGCAGGGTGGGCCTGCGGCCCAAAGTCCAGAACCGTGAGCCTGTCTGAGTATTATATTCTCAGCTGAACCCCCATAATGCCCGTGCGTTGCACGTAACATCAAGATGCATTTGTATGAGTATTTTATCTTGTGAGAGAAAAGTATGAACGAGGGAAGGTCTTATTTGAAAATGTGGAGAGGTATGTGGGTACCTTTTTGCAAAATTGTCATAGTTTCTTTCCTATCCGTCAGATATAAATTGGACGACCTATATTGCAGGATGGCAGGCACACCATCATCACCAACTCATTTATACTGTGTTAAAAAATTCTGTTTTTTATAATTATATATGTTATATATATTCCCCTTGATTTTTCTTATGTGTAAAGTTGTGATATAAAAGATTTTTCTATTTCTTTACAGAGGGAGCATCTCTTTGTCAAAAATATATTTATGTATAACTAGTTACTCCTGTCTTTCTACTTCCTTTCACTGATATGTGGGGCATCCGGCAACGGGGTCCGCGTGCCATATGCACCAAATTAGAGTGCACAACTGCACGGTAGACACACCCCGGTCGTAGTGCTGTAGTAATGCCCAATGAGCCATCAATATCACAAAAAAAACCACCTTTCCAGCTTTAGCAGTAAGCTGGACGGACGAAGCGACAATATTTCACTAGGCCTGAATCCCCTTCTCCCTCGTCTGCTTGTTTAGAGAAAACCCCCTCTCGGCGATTGCATAGGGTTTTCTCATGGAGAACCAAGTACGAATTCTCCATCCACCCCCGATAAATCCAAGTCCCTTGGTCGCGGGTAATCCTAGGATGGCAGTCGCCGCCGTTGATGTATTTTTCTTCCTACTGAATCTAGTGTGTTTCATTTGCAGTGCCCAAAGTGCGAGGACCCTACAGGTTTCTGCGCCCTCGGTGAGACGCCACACTTGTTCCTTCTCATCCTAACACGGGATTTTAAAACACGCACAGTATGTTCCTAGAATCCTCTTTTCTATCCGGGGGTGGGGTTTTTTTGAACATGCTGTCGACTAATTTGGAAATTTGGATTGCTATATTTGGATAAAAGGTACTACCAGTACGATGGTCAGCACTGACGTGAAGGAGGAAGTTATTTCTAGATTTGGATAGGGAATACATTGTGTTCTCATATTATTTTTCCTGCAGTGCATTATTTGCTCTGCCAGAACACATGTACTCAAGGTGCTCGGCCTTGGCATAACTGAATACACCAGTTTAATGGTCACAGTGAAGACAACCCATGGATATAAGTTCCGAGTTGGGTTCATGAGCCAAGAAGATCGCTGCTTTTTTTATGGCCGAACTTGGATAAACTTTCTCAAGTGTTACAGACTGAAAGTTGGCGCACAAATGTTGATGGAAATAGTAGAACCTGGTCTCATCTTCACTGCGATCTTCCACCCTGACGTCGTTCCAATTGTTCATCCATGTTAGTTTTGTATCTAGTTCTTGCTTGTTGCCTCGATTACTTCTTAATCCACCTATTCTGTCTAACTAATCACAATTTAACTTTAGAAGTAGCAACGAATCTCTCACGAAGATGCTACTTCCAACTAATGTTTTCTTATAATTGGTGGCACGTGTAGGTTTTTTCTGAGTTAAGCAGGCTGCTCGTTTGTTATTCTGTAACAACTCGGCTGTTACTGATGGCACTGAAGTTGACTGGGACGACATCCACAAGTTCCTACACTTTATTGATTGTCTTGAGGTCCTTGTGGGGTGTTTCAATGATGGAAGGCCACGTGGGATATGTGTGCCACTGCTGCACTCACTGAACAGGTCCAACTGGGTCGCGAAATTTATGGTACGAGCTGTTTTCTGTTATATATGTTGTTCATAAACTATTGCTTATACACAGTTTTACAGCTGTGATCTTCTTGAAACAGAAACTGCCCAGTTCTATTGTTCCTATACAGATGCCTGACCATGGTCGGGTCAGACTTGCGCGTGGTCACAACATGACGTTTATGTCGACCTACTCCATTCCCCTTGGAGGTGAAAAGATACTTATTCATGGATGGTCTCAAATAATGAAGGCCCGTCCATCTTGGAGAATAGGACAGAATATTATGTTCCTGCTTTTCCATGGCTCTAAAGCGAATATCCTGTTTATTGACCACATTGCGAGATGAAGCCGCTTTCAGAAGGTTGTGGATGCGTGGGGTGGCGCATGGGCCTTGTCCTAGGGCTTGGCGGCCTCACCCTTGGTTAACTGTCGGCAAAGTAGCACTGTTCAAGGTGTGCTTTGTACGGTTGAACCTGTATAAGTACTCATACTGCTTTCAGCTATAGTTGTTAAGTGCCCATGCTGGTTTCAGTTAAGGTTGTTAAGTACTCATGTTGCTTTTACAGTCTGTCGTGTTTCGTCAGTCCTGTCTTCCTCCAGCCGCCAAAACCAAACCAGCGCCGGCGGGGCCGCCTGCTTCCGCCTCCCACGGCTGGCTGCGCCTCAGCGCACGCATCGCCGCCCCACCGTCTCCTAAATCATTAACGCCGACGTCCGAGGCCTCGCCGTCGTCCTCCACGCGCTTTGGTGCGCTCGCCGCAGCGCCGCCCTCTCGCGTTGTCAACCTGCTCAACAAACAACAGGAATCGGCAGAAGTACATGGAGAGGATGACAGTACGGGCCCACCATGTCAGTGTAAGGAAAAATAAAATGCTTCCTCCTAGTGTTTTCCTGACATCTGGGACCCATGACATTGTGAGCGTATATAGTCAATAGACAAGAGAACAACACAAGATCGGCTGACACCTGGGATGTAGCAGGGTTTGAACTGGGCTGTGGCCCTTCTAGCCGAGGCTTATATTTTATGTTCACCATGTGACCAGCCCAGCTATTTTTTCTTTGTGAAAATGAGCCCAGTTTATTTTTCTGAAGAATACCCAATCCAAGCCTATTTATTTTTCTATGCCCTGATGGGCTGCAACTCTTTCAAGACGCCTGCAAATCTTGAAAGTAATATGAAATTGGTTGTAAATATAAAAACAGATGACAAATTGGCAATTACTTTATAATTTCTGAATTTTTTCACATTTTCATATTCCTATTTCAATGGGCATTAACCTAATTTAAATATATCTTCAAAGTACTTTAAATCTGACTCGACATTTCGGTATTAAAAATAGTTTGGAACCCACAAAAATATGCGAAATTGGCCCTGACCAACCAATAAAACGGACTGCAATAAATTGCATAAGAAGTCGCAATGAGCTATATATAAATAATTAAAAAAATAGGGAATGGTCTGACTTATGGGCCTATTAAGTTGATGCATATGCAAGATTTTTTTAGTTATTATATACGTCAACAAACGATTCTAGTAGACATAATCGTTGGATGTCAATCCAACGGCCGTCGTGTTTCTTCAATCTCTGATCTTCTTGCTCCAGCCGCCAAATCCAGCGCCCTCTTCTTGCTCCAGCCGCCAAATCCAGCGCCGGCGCGACCGCCTGCTCCCGCCTTCTATGCAGGACTCACTGCCCCTACTACTCCCACCGCTGGCCAGGGCATCCCTCTACTCACCCACACCCCATGTTATTCTGCGGCGACGACAGCCTCACACCGCAGCCGAACCAGTGAACCCTCGTACTCCTCTCCGCGTGGGCATCCACTTTCGCGTCTTCCCCGGCTCTGCGTCGTCCCCTTCCTAGGCCTCGCCGTCGTCCACCGCCCTCGTGCTCTCGGCGTAGCATGGTCAACGTGGTCAAGGAACGACTTCCATCGGAAGAGTACTGTCGTGCAGAGGCTGACAGTTGGGTCCATGACAGCTGTAAGGAAGTGCCTCCTTATTACGCGGAAAATAATTATTCCTCCACCTGACAGCAGGGACCCACCGGACGGGCCACCTTATTTGGTGAAAGAAATGTTTCCCCCCTGACTGCTGGGATCCACCGAACGGGCCACCATATTTCGCGAAAAAAACGTTCCCCCGTTGTCAGCTCGGACCCACCGGAAGTGCCTCCTTATCATGCACAAAAAATGAATACTCCCCCTGCTGGTTGGGACCCACCTTGGTGGGAGGCCGACTTGTGGGCCTACTAAGTTGACGGGGACGGAGTGCTTTGTCAACTTAGTCATTATGAACGATTCTAGCTCCAGTGACCGTACGATGTCCATCCAATGGCCGTAGTGCTTCTTCAACCTGTGGTCTTCTTGCTCTAGCCGCCCAAAGCAGCGCCGGTCGTGTCGCATGCTCCTGCCTCCCGTGGCTGGCTGTGCTGCCGCGGAGGTGTCACCGCCCCCTACTATTCCCACCGCTGGCTAGGCCATCCCTCCACTCACACACGCCCTGTTATTCTGTGGCGACGGCAGCCTCACACCGCAGTGAACCAGTGAACCCTCGTACTCCTCTACGAGTGGGCATCCACTTCCGCGTCTTCCCCGGCTCCGCGTCATCCCCTTCCTAGGCCTCGTCGTCGTCCACCGCCCTGGTGCTCTCGGCGCGGCATGGTCAACGTGGTTGAGGGCGTCCTGGATTAGAGGGTCTCCGGACAGCCGGACTATATCCTTTGGTCGGACTATTGGACTATGAAGATACAAGATTGAAGACTTCGTCTCGTGTCCGGATGGGACTCTACTTGGCATGGAAGGCAAGCTAGGCAGTACGGATATGGATATCTCCTCCTTTGTAACCGACCTTGTGTAACCCTAACCCTCTCCGGTGTCTATATAAACCGGAGGGTTTTAGTCCGTAGGACAACATACAATCAGACCATAGGCTAGCTTCTAGGGTTTAGCCTCTCCGATCTCGTGGTAGATCAACTCTTGTAATACCCATATCATCAAGAATAAATCAAGCAGGACGTAGGGTTTTACCTCCATCAAGAGGGCCCGAACCTGGGTAAAACATCGTGTCCCCTGCCTCCTGTTACCATCTGCCTTAGACGCACAGTTCGGGACCCCCTACCCGAGATCCGCCGGTTTTGACACCGACATTGGTGCTTTCATTGAGAGTTCCTCTGTGTTGTCGCCATTAGGCTTGATGGCTCCTACGATCATTGATAGTGACGCAGTCCAGGGTGAGACTTTTCTCCCCGGACAGATCTTTGTGTTCGGCGGCTTCGCACTGCGGGCCAACTCGCTTGGCCATCTGGAGCAGATCGAAAGTTACGCCCCTGGCCACCAGGTCAGGTTTGGAAGCTTAAACTACACGGCCGATATCCGCGGAGACTTGAACTTCGACGGATCCAAGCCTCTGCCTTGTGCGTCACGCGGTCACGATGAGTACGATTTAGCTCTACCATCAGACAGTGTTCAGGAGATCGCACCGGCAGCCGCTCCGACCCTCAACTGGGAGCCAGTTGCGCCGTCCATGTTCGAGGGGATGGACCCCGCCACGGAGGCCTTACCCTCAGCGGTAATCGAGCCGAACATCGACCTTACCCTGCACGAGAGCCGTGTTGTCACACTGCCGGATCCTTCTCCGGCCACGGACTCCGAACCGCCTGCGCCCGTTCCTAGCGAATTTGATTGGGCGCCGATCATGGAGTTTACCTCCGCGGATATTTTTCAGCACTCGCCCTTTGGCGACATACTGAACTCGTTAAGGTCTCTCTCCTTGTTAGGAGGATCCTGGCCGAACTATGTCCGGCAGGATTGGGATGCGGATGACGAAGAAATTCGCTGCCCACCCACCACCCACTTAGTAGCCACTGTCGATGACTTAACTGACATGCTCGACTTTGACTCCGAAGACATCGACGGTATGGACGACGATGCGGGAGATGAAGAGGAACCACTGCCCACAGGGCACTGGAAAGCCACCTCATCATACGATATATACATGGTGTACACACCCAAAGAAGGCAATGGCGACGAGACAACGGAGGATGACCCCTCCAAGAAGCAACCCAAGCGCCGACGTCATCGGCTCCGCTCTAAGTCCCGCCAAAGCAAAAGTGGTGATATTGGCACAGGAGATAATAACACTCCGGATAGTGCCGAAGATGGCAACAATCCCCTCCAGCACGATCTAGGACAGGAGGATGGAGAGGCCAGCCCTCCAGAGAGAGCGACAGATGGAGAGGCGGAGGATGATAATTACATGCCCCCCTCCGAAGACAAGGCAAGCCTCGATGATGACGAATTCGTCGTGCCAGAGGATCCCGTCGAACAAGAGCGCTTCAAGGGCCAGCTTATAGCCACGGCAAATAGCCTTAAGAAAAAGCAGCAACAGCTTCAAGCTGATCAAGATCTGCTAGCTGACAGATGGACTGAAGTCCTCGCGGCCGAGGAATATAAACTCGAACGCCCCTCCAAGAGTTACCCAAAATGCAGGTTGCAACCCCGACTGGAGGAAGAAGCGTATGACATGGCTGATCGGCCACCTCATGGCCGCGATAGAGAGGCATTCCAGCCAAAAGCTCAGCCTGCACCCCGACGCCATTCAAATAAAAAGGCATGGGGAAATACGCCAGACCTGTGAGACGTATTGGAGGACAAAGCAAAACATGCAAGATCAATCTATAGATCACGAGGGCGCGCCACTATGCGAGACGATAAACGTCATGCCAGATATAGTAAAAGTAAATCCGGCAGGGGCCGAACATAGCGGGCAAGACTCATTGGAGCTACGTCGCGATATAGCCCAGTACAGAGGTTCCGCACACCCCTTATGCTTCACAGATGAAGTAATGGATCATCAAATCCCAGAGGGTTTCAAACCCGTAAACATAGAATCATACGAAGGCATGACAGATCCTGTGGTGTGGATCGAGGATTTCCTCCTGCACATCCACATGGCCCGCGGTGATGACCTACACGCAATCAAATACCTCCCACTCAAACTTAAAGGACCAGCTCGGCATTGGCTCTAAAGCTTGCCAGCAGAGTCCATTGGCTGTTGGGAAGATCTGGAAGCCGCATTCCTCGACAACTTTCAGGGCACTTATGTGTGACCACCAGACGCCGATGACCTGAGCCATATAATTCAGCAGCCAGAGGAATCGGCCAGGCAATTTTGGACACGGTTCCTAACAAAGAAAAAACAAATCGTCGATTTTCCGGATGCAGAGGCCCTAGCAGCTTTTAAACACAACATCCGCGACAAGTGGCTAGCCCGGCACCTTGGTCAGGAAAAGCCGAAATCTATGGCAGCCCTCACGACACTCATGACCCACTTTTGTGCGGGAGAAGATAGCTGGCTGGCTCACAGTAATAACATATCAAAGAACCGTGGTACTTCGGATACCAAGGACGGCAATGGCAGGTCATGTCGCAACAAACATAAGCTCCGCATTAACAGCGACAATACCGAGGATACGGCAGTCAATGCCGGATTCAAAGGCTCTAAACCCGGTCAGCGGAAAAAGCCATTTAAAAGAAGCACTTCGGGCCCGTCCAGTTTGGACCGCATACTCGATCGCTCGTGTCAAATACACGGCACCCCCGACAAGCCAACCAACCACACCAATAGGGATTGTTGGGTATTCAAGCAGGCCGGCAAGTTAAATACCGAAAACAAAGATAAGGGGCCACATAGCGATGACGAGGAAGTGCCCCGGCAGCTGAACACCGGAGGACAGAAGAGGTTCCCCCCACAAGTGCGGACGATGAACATGATATACGCAACCCACATCCCCAAGAGGGAGCGGAAGCGTGCGCTCAGGGACGTATATGCGTTGGAGCCAGTCGCCCCCAAGTTCAACCCATGGTCCTCCTGTCCGATCACCTTCGATCACAGGGACCACCCCACTAGTATCCGTCATGGCAGATTCGCCGCACTGGTCCTAGACCCAATCATTGACGGATTTCACCTCACTCGAGTCCTTATGGATGGCGGCAGCAGCCTGAACCTGCTTTACCAGGACACAGTGCACAAAATGGGTATAGACCCCTCAAGGATCAAACCCACAAAAACGACCTTTAAAGGCATCATACCAGGTGTAAAGGCCCATTGCACAGGCTCAGTCACACTGGAAGTGGTCTTTGGATTGCCGGATAACTTCTGAAGCGAAGAGTTAATCTTCGATATAGTCCTGTTCCGCAGTGGCTATCATGCACTGCTTGGGCGGACCGCATTTGCGAGATTCAATGCGGTACCGCATTGTGCATACCTCAAGCTCAAGATGCCAGGACCTCGGGGGGTCATTATAGTTAATGGAAACACAGAGCGCTCTCTCCGAACGGAGGAGCACACTGCCGGCCTCGCAGCAGAAGCACAAAGCAGCCTCTTAAGGCAACCCACTAGTTCGGCGATTAAGGACCCGGACAACTTCAAGCGCGCCCGGAGTAATCGACAACTGGACCGCCTCGCAAGTTCCGAGCTCGCATAGCAATGCGGCCCCCACCCCGGTCCCAGCCAAACGGCGAAACCCGTGCCACGCGTACATAATTACGCATTAAAAATACCATGGGCACAGGCGGGGAAGGGGGCACGACTACGGCACGCCCCAAGACGCGGCTTAAACCGTACTGGGGGCTTCCCGCTTTGTTCTTTTTCTCTCTTTCAGGACATTAATCTCTGGAAACCCTGTCCGGCAGCATGATTGCCGAACACATGATGCAGCAACCAAGGAGGCAGAAAGCTACATCACACCACGGAACTCCCAGGTGGATTACGATAACGAGTGAAATACTTGCTTTAATATTATTCCTCAGTTGCCCTTGGAGCGGACATAGTCCTACTTTTTGCTTATCGCACTACCTGTATCATTCTGCTCTAACGCACATTTTTTTAATAAACAATGCATAGCATTAAGACTATTATTGCATTCTTCTTCTTTTATATATATGCTCATTCGTGACATCCAGCACCCGTACACTCTGGTACGGCCAATACGCTAGGGGCTCAAGCATACCCCACAATACGGCGTGAGAAGTCTGAACACTTTCGACAGTGCGGCACCCCGAACTTATAGCATTATATGCATCAGCTCCGAATCATGTCTTTGGTCAATAGTTGGGTTTGCCCGGCTCCCATGTTTTGGTACCTTACGTTATGCTATATCGGCTAAGGTAGCACTGGGAGAACTACTGCGATTCTGCCCCGGTTCAGCTGGGCTAAGCACCTCAGTAGAGAAAGCTAAAACTGACTGTCATGATAAGGCGAGAGACTGGTCGCTGTTCGAGAGGTTTTCGAGTCCCTAAAGACTTATGCCGCTTAGAGCGAGGAGTCGGCCTATCCGGCTTAAGGCGTGTATCGCGCCCCGAATTTAGCCTTCCGAATACTAGGGGCTTCGCCGAAATTTAAAATTATAGAATTCTATGGCTAAGTGAGAGTGATAACGCATTATAGTCCAATTGCCTTGTTCGTTGTGCAGAGCATCTCCCTCGAAGGACCCAACAATGGGAACAAGAGTGCTCAGGTTTATCCCGAACACCCCAGCACTCGTGGCATGGGGGCAGAAACCGACGACTAGCCATCTCTCAGATTTTACAAACAGCCAAACAGAAGGTAATATTTTAAATTCAAACAAGCGTTGCATAGCGCATATGAACAAGTTTTCATAACTACAGGATTACACGAGCAAGTTTACTCGAATATTATATCTTTCGCACACTCGTCCTCTATGAGACAAGCACCCTTCAGGACACCCTCATAGTACATCTTGGGGTGGCGATGCTCCTTGCCCTCCGGCGGCCCTTCCTTGATCAGCTTCACGGCGTCTAGCTTGGCCCATTGCACCTTCACACGGGCGAAAGCCCGGCGTGCACCTTCGATGCAGACGGACCACTTGATGACTTCCAGCTGTGGGCAGGCATCCACAAGCCGCCTCACCAGGCCGAAGTAGCTGTTCGGAAGGGCGTCGCCAGGCCATAGCCGGACTATAAAGCCCTTCATGGCCTGTTCGGCCGCCTTGTGTAGCTCGACCAGCTGCTTTAGCTGGTCGCTCATAGGCACCGGGTGTTCGGTCCCAGTATATTGGGCCCAGAACAACTGGTAAAACGTTGCGGCATCCGACACGTTGTGGGGCAAATCTATGAATGCTCCTGGAGAGCTCCGGATTCGGGTAAGTAACAAGTAATTTACTTTCACATGCTTACTTTGCATATAGAATGCCTTACCCGCCGCTATCTTCTTCATCGCATCAATCTCCTGGAGGGCCTTTTGGGCTTCGGCCTTGGCACTCTTTGCACCCTCAAGGGCCGTGGCAAGCTCGGACTCTCACGTCTTCAAGTCAAGCTCCAGCGCCTCGTGCTTCGTCACGAGAGCGTGGAGCTCTTGCTGCACCTCGCCCACCCGTGCCTCATGCCTCTCCCGCTCGGTGTGCTCCTTGGCCACTTTGTTTTCGGCCTCGGACAGCGCTTGCTTCAGGGTCACCACCTCGGTCGTGGCCCCTGGCAAATTTACGATAATCCTGTCATTTTGCCATCGCTTTCCTTCTATATAGATCCATAGACTAGGTACTACTTACCCTTGTTCTCCTCGAGCTGCCTCTTGGCAAGGCCGAGCTCTTTCTTGGACCCTTTAAGGTCCTACTTCAGTGCGGCGACCTCCGCAGTCAGTGCGGCAGAGGTCAGCAGCAAAGCCTGCATACGCATATAGACATACTTATATTAGACTCCTGCAATATTGTTTGATCCTCTGTTCGGCTTTTCTTTGTGAACACCGAATAGAGCATCATGGGCTACTGTCTATGCGGTAATATTTCTCCTATATTTCAAAAACTTACCTCAAAGCCTGTTAGAAGGCTGGCAGAGGCTTCAGTCAGTCCGCTCTGGGCGGACTGAACCTTCTAGACCACCGCACTCATAATAGTGTGGTGCTCTTCGTCAATGGAAGCGCTGTGAAGCGCTCCCAGCAGATTGTCCGGTGCCTCTGGATGGGCAGAGGTCACCGGCACAGGCGTCTTGCCCCTCTTGGGAGGAGGCCGCCTGCCTGAGTCCGGAACCACTAGAGGTTCCGGCGCGGTGTTCGGCTGAGGGCCGAGCTCGGAGCCCTCGGGGGCTTTGCTCCCCCTGCTCCCGGAGTCCGGAAGGTCGCTTTGAGGCTCCTCCGGGACTGTCTCCCCTCGACCCAGTGCCTCTTGAGACAACACCTCGGCGTTGTCCGTAGGGCAAGGGGAGGTGGCGGTCGGAAGTGGATTGCTATCCATATCCGACAAGCCCAGGGAGCCGTCCGACGAGGATACGTCGATACGGGTTCGGGGCGGTCTGCACAATCATAATTCGGCGTTAGGAGAAGCAGTGCGACAAAGGAATGCTATGAGTTACTCTGGTATCTGAATACTTACGACTTTGCCAGGGGCTTGGCCCTGAGCAGCCACTCGTCTTCGCCTTCGGCGGCGGTGGTGGAGTAGTCCGGAAGGAGAGTCCTTCCCTTCTTGGACCCTTCAGCCCCCAGTAGGGGTGGCCTTCCTTTTCTTGTCTCCCCTGACTGGAGGGGGGACATCTTCATCTTCCTCCTCGTCTTCGGGGGAGGAGTGCGTCGCGGAGTTATCGGACGATGAGTCTGATAACACCTGGCGCCGGGAGCTCTTTTGGGTTCCCTTGGCCTTCTTGGTCTTCTCCGGCACCTTGTAAGGAGCCGGAGTCAGCATCTCCATCAGGAGAGCGTCCACAGTGTCTTCGGGCAGAGGGGCCGGACAGTTAATCTGCCCCGACGTCTCCACCCAGTCCTATCAAAGGCATGAAGATCAGACCCTGCACATGGTTAAGCTAGGGGAAATAGATATCCTACCAGATGTATGGAACTCACCGAATGCGCACGGCGCTTCGTGCTTAACCCACGGTCCTCGGTGAGAGAGGGAGGGACCTCTGCGCCCTTGAACAGCACCTTCCAGACGTCCTTGTGCGTCATGTTGAAGAGCTCGCTCAGAGTCTGGTTCTGGGCCGGGTCGAACTCCCACAAGTTGAAGTCCCGTTGTTGGCACGGGAGGATCCGGCGGACGAGCATGACCTGGACTATGTTGACAAGCTTGAGCTTCTTGCTTGCCATGTTCAGGATACATTTCTGGAGTCCGTCCAGCTCCACTGATGAACCCCACGACAAGCCCTTCTCTTTCCAGGAAGTGAGCCGTGTGGGGAATCCGGATGAAACTTGGGGGCAGCCACCCATTTGGTGTCGCACGGCTCGGTGACGTAGAACCACGCTGATTGCCACCCCTTTATGGTCTCCACGAAGGAGCCTTCAAGCCATGTAACGTTGGGCATCTTGCCCACCATGGCTCCGCCGCATTCTGCTTGTTGGCCGCCCACCACCTTCGGCTTGATATTGAAGGTCTTTAACCACAGGCCGAAGTGGGGCCGGATGCGGAGGAAAGCCTCACACACGACGATGAACGCCGAAATGTTGAGGACGAAGTTCGGGGCCAGATCATGAAAGTCCAGCCCATAGTAGAACATGAGACCACGGACGAATGGATGGAGGGGAAACCCCAGTCCGCGGAGGAAGTGGTGGAGGAAAACTACCCTCTCGTGAGGTTCAGGGGTAGGAACGATCTGCCCCGCAGCGGGCAGCCGATGCGCGATATTCGCGGCCAAGTATCCGGTTCCGCGCAGCTTCTTGATGTGTCCCTCCGTAATGGAGGAAGCCATCCATTTGCCTCCCGCTCCGGACATGATTGGAGAAGGTTGAGGGGAAGGATGTGGGCTTGGAGCTCGAGT
This sequence comes from Triticum urartu, assembly GCF_056163025.1. NCBI lineage: Eukaryota > Viridiplantae > Streptophyta > Magnoliopsida > Poales > Poaceae > Triticum > Triticum urartu. The sequence goes on along the minus strand of NC_141877.1, from coordinate 420,199,444 downwards.
GCGCAAGAACGGATAGGCAAGGAGGAAGAAGGCATGGGTAGAAAAAGGTTAAACCTTGTCCCTTTATAAGGGGGGCCGAAACTATGCGCCCCCACTAGCCTGGTAAAACTCGTTTATCCCCCAAGTGCCGTAATCGATGGCGCGGTTGGGTTACCCAGGCCCGTATTGATGAGAATCCCGTAATAAGGGGGACACGATCTCTGCTTTGACAAGACGTGTCAAAAAACTGCCTCGCGTTATGTGCGAGGCTAGTTAAAGGAAACGGTTCGAATAATCACCGAGCCATGGCTTAATGTCATGTTGCCAAAACAAGTCAGCAGATTAGATTTGTGGAAATATTATTCTCTCTACGGTGGTATGTGGAACTTATTTTGCAGGGTCGGACACTATCCTTGTATTCAAATTCTTTTGTGGTGTATTCGGAGGAAGAACCCGCCTTGCAATGCCGAAGACAATACTACGCGCCGGACTCATCGTCATTGAAGCCTGGTTCAGGGGCTACTGAGGGAGTCCTGGATTAGGGGGTCTCCAGACAGCCAGACTATATCCTTTGGCCGGACTGTTGAACTATGAAGATACAAGATTGAAGACTTCGTCTCGTGTCCGGATGGGACTCTACTTGGCGTGGAAGGCAAGCTAGGCAGTACGGATATGGATATCTCCTCCTTTGTAACCGACCTTGTGTAACCCTAACCCTCTCCGGTGTCTATATAAACCGGAGGGTTTTAGTCCGTAGGACAACATACAATCATACCATAGGCTAGCTTCTAGGGTTTAGCCTCTCCGATCTCGTGGTAGATCAACTCTTGTAATACCCATATCATCAAGAATAAAGCAAGCAGGACGTAGGGTTTTACCTCCATCAAGAGGGCCCGAACCTGGGTAAAACATCGTGTCTCCTGCCTCCTGTTACCATCCGCCTTAGACGCACAGTTCGGGACCCCCTACCCAAGATCCGCCGGTTTTGACACCGACAGTGGTCAAGGAACGGCTTCCATCGGACCTGGACTGTACGTGGAGAGCCTGACATCTGGCTCCACGGCTGCAGCAAGGAAGTGCCTCCTTATTACGTGCAAAATAATTATTCCTCCACCTGACAGCGGGGATCCACCGGACGGGCCACCGTATTTCGCGAAAAAAATGTTTCCCCCTGACTGTTGGGACCCACCAGCTACATCTTCGCACGCAAGGAAGTGCGTCCGAGCAAAAAAAATGATTCGCCCCCTGATTGCTGGGACCCACCAGCTACATCTTCGCACGCAAGGAAGTGCCTAACATTCGGGACCCACCTGGTCGAAGCGTACGTAGCGTTGTCATTCTGGTCACGAACGTATACGTACATACTGGTCGATGTAGAGGCGCGCACGTGTCGTAGCAGAGGCGCGCACGTAGCATGTACACGTACGTACAACGGCCAGGGTGCAAGAAAGTAAATATGGCCACATACGTACATACAGGCGGGGTCTCGAACGCCAACTCGCGCGTACGTGCGGCCAGGGCTCGTGTACATGGCTGGGTCGGAACAGAGAAACAACGTCGTCGTCATGTTCATGGGGAGCCAACCGGCTGGGTCGGAACGGAATGTGTCGTCGTGTTCATCGGGAGGGCTTCGACGGAACAGCCGATGGAAACGAGGCCTGGCGTACCGCAGTACAGAGGAAATGGCCTTGTGTTCGACTGGCCACGGTCGAAACGGGGTCCTGTTCATTGGGAGGGGTCTGGCGTACCGCAAAACGGAGGAAACGGACCTCCTACGGTCGAGACGGGGGTCCTGTTGATCGGGAGGGGTGTGGCGTACCGCAAAATGGAGGAAACGGACTTGTGTTGGAGCGCTACGGTCAAAACGGGGGTCCTGTTCATCGGGAGGGGTGTGGCGTACCGCAAAACAGGACTCCATGGGATACTGTTCATCTCCATCGTCGACCCCCTCCAGCCTCCATGGGCTACTGTTCATCCACCGTCGACCTCCTCCAGCCTCCACCTGCGAATGTTCATCCACGGGCTCCTGTTCATCCAGCCTCTACCGCGCGCTACTCCACCGGCTACTGTTCAACCAACCCTCTCCACGGGCTCCTGTTCAACCACCCCTCCACGGGCTACTGTTCATCCAGCCCTCCACCATCTATTGTTCATCCTGCCCTCCACGGAGTGGTCCTATTCATCCAGCCCTCTACGGGGTCCTGTTCATCCAGCCCCAACCGGCTCGATCGATCGGGGTCCTGTTCATCCAGAGGCAACACCACGAGGTCCTGTTCATCCACCCCCACCGGGAACTGTTCATCCAAACCCCCCAGCAACACTCATTGTTCATCCACAGGCAACACCACGGGGTCCTGTTCATCCACCCCCACCGGAAACTGTTCATCCAAACCCCCCCAGCAACGCTCACTGTTCATCCAGAGGCAGCATCGATCGGCTTCAATTAGCAGCAGTAGCGAAGGAATCGCTCGATCGGGTTCAGTTAACAGCCATCGATCGATCGCTCGGGTTCAGTAACGCGTAGCCTGCAGTGCAATCGCTCGGGTTCAGTTAGAGCCCAACACCTCGCTCGGGTTCAATTAGAGCCCAACGCCTCACACCCACGCGTGTGCGTGTACGAGAGAAACGCGCATCGCTCGGCCCCGACCACCCACCGTAACCAGGAACACCCCGATATTTTCCTCGCCCTCGCTTCTACCACAGTTTTTTTCGTCATGGACGGCCCAAAGAATGTCATGCAGCTGCGTCTTCGGCCCGCCCAGGATGAAAAGCCCATTTTTTGTCATGATTTTTTGTCATAGAAGTAGGACCCCACCACATCTATGATGATACCATGTTTTGTCACAATTATTGTCATAGAAGTGTCATAAGTATGACAGAAAAAAAATCGTTCGGCCCAAAATGTCACGGACATGCCTTTTTTTGTAGTGGACCCCGCTGCCACGGGAGGGTAGGACAAAAGATGTCATGCAAGTTCTTTTCCATAAGCATGAATGACTATTTACGGAATACATGCCTACACTATATTTATGAACTGGGGCTAGTTCTGCGTCACCCTAGGTTATGACTGTTACATGATGAATATCATCCATCACCGACCTAATGCCTACGAGTTTTCCACATATTGCTCTTGCTAAGTTACTATTGCTATTGCTATTGTTACAATTGCTAGAAAATTGTTACTGCTGCTACCGTTGCTATTGATGTTGTTACCACTGCTATCAAAACTATCATATTATTGTGCTACTGATCATTGTGCTGCAGATATTTAATCTCCGGGTGTGGTTGAATTGACAACTCAACTACTAATACTTGTAAATATTCTCTGGCTCCCCTTGTGTCGAGTCTATAAATTTGGGTTGAAAACTCTACCCTCGAAAACTGTTGCTATCCCCTATACTTGTGGGTTATTGATACGTCTCCAACGTATCTATAATTTTTTATTGCTCCATGCTATATTATCTTCTGTTTTGGATTTTTATGGGATTTATTATACACTTTTATATTATTTTTGGGACTAACCTATTAACCCAGAGCCCAGTGCCAGTTTCTGTTTTTTCCTTGTTTTAGAATATCACAGAAAAGGAAAATCAAACGGAGTCCAATTGACCTAAAACTTCATGGAACTTATTTTTGGACTAGAAGAAGCCCAGAAGACTTGGAGTGCACGTCAGGGGATCAACGAGGAAGCCACGAGGCAGGGGGGCGCTCCCACCCCCCCCGGGCGCGCCCTCCACCCTCGTGGGCCCCTCGTGGCCCCCCTGACGTACTTCTTCCGCCTATATATCTCCATATACCCTAAAACGATCGGAGAGCACAATAGATCGTGAGTTCCGCCGCCATAAGCCTCCGTAGCCACCGAAAGCCAATCTAGACCCGTTCCGGCACCCTACCGGAGGGGGCAATCCCTCTCCGGTGGCCATCTTCATCACCCCGGTGCTCTCCATGACAAGGAGGGAGTAGTTCTCCCTCGGGGCTGAGGGTATGTACCAGTAGCTATGTGTTTGATCTCTCTCTCTCTCTCTCTTGTGTTCTTGAGGTGATACGATCTTGATGTATCGCAAGCTTTGCTATTATAGTTGGATCTTATGATGTTTTCTCCCCCCTCTACTATCTTGTGATGGATTGAGGTTTCTCCTTTGAAGTTATCTTATCGGATTGAGTCTTTAAAGATTTGAGAACACTTGATGTATGTCTTGCCATGCCTATCTGTGGTGACAATGGGATATCATGTGATTCACTTGATGTATGTTTTGGTGATCAACTTGCGGGTTCCGCCCATGAACCTATGCATAGGGGTTGGCACACGTTTTCATTGTGATTCTCCGGTAGAAACTTTCGGGCACTCTTTGAGGTTCTATGTGTTGGTTGAATAGATGAATCTAAGATTGTGTGATGCATATCGTATAATAATACCCACAGATACTTGAGGTGACATTGGAGTATCTAGGGGACATTAGGGTTTTGGTTGATTTGTGTCTTAAGGTGTTATTCTAGTACGAACTCTAGGGCTGTTTGTGACACTTATAGGAATAGCCCAACGGATTGATTGGAAAGAATAACTTTGAGGTGGTTTTGTACCCTACCATAATCTCTTCATTCGTTCTCTGCTATTAGTGACTTTGGAGTGACTCTTTGTTGCATGTTGAGGGATAGTTATGTGATCCAATTATGTTATTATTGTTGAGAGGACTTGCACTAGTGAAAGTGTGAACCCTAGGCCTTGTTTCAACGCATTGCAATACCGTTTACGCTCACTTTTATCATTAGTTACCTTGCTGTTTTTATATTTTCAGATTACAAAAACTATTATCTACCATCCATATACCACTTGTATCACCATCTCTTCACCAAACTAGTGCACCTATACAATTTACCATTGTATTGGGTGTGTTGGGGACACAAGAGACTCTTTGTTATTTGGTTGCAGGGTTGCTTGAGAGAGATCATCTTCATCCTATGCCTCTTACGGATTGATAAACCTTAAGTCATCCACTTGAGAGAAATTTGCTACTGTCCTACAAACCTCTGCACTTGGAGGCCCAACAACGTCTACAAGAATAAGGTTGTGTAGTAGACATCAAGCTCTTTTCTGGCGCCGTTGCCGGGGAGGTGAGTGCTTGAAGGTATATCTTTAGATCTTGCAATCGAGTCTTTTAGTTTCTTGTTTTATCACTAGTTTAGTTTATAAAAGAAAACTATAAAACAATGGAATTAGGTTTGCCTCATACGCTTCATCTTTTTAATATCTTTCGTGAGTATGATGGAAAGGAAAATTGTGCCAAAGTGTTAGAAGAAGAATTCATTAAAATATTTGGCACTAAATATTAGAATGATGAGCATGATTGCAATGTTGTTAGTATGAATTCCTTGAATATCCATGATGCTAATGATATGCAAAGCCACAAGCTTGGGGAAGCTATGTTTGATGAAGATGATACTTTTTGTCCCCCAAGTTTTGATGAGAAAATTTATTATGATGAAAGCATGCCTCCTATTTATGATGATTATATTGATGAAAGTGTATTTGGAGAGGTCATGACTTTATTTTGTGGTGAATCCACTATTCCGGAAGAGGTTCCAATTGATTATGAGAACAAAGTTGCTATCTATGATAATTATTGTGATGACTTATATGCTATAAAGAATAATGATATCCATCAAACTTATCATCATGATTTTAGTTTTCAATTGGATTATGCCTCACATGATAATTATTTTGTTGAGTTTGCTCCCACTATTATCCATGAGAAGAATTTTGCTTGTGTGGAGAGTAATAAAATTTATATGCTTGTAGATCATGAAAAGAATGCTTTAGGTGCTGGTTATATTGTTGAATTCATTCATGATGCTACTGAAAATTATTATGAGGGAGGAACATATGCTTGTAGGAGTTGCAATAATATCAAGTTTCCTCTCTATGTGCTTAAAATCTTGAAGTTATGCTTGTGTTGCCTTCCTATGCAAGTTGATTCTTGTTCCCACAAATTGTTTGCTCACAAAATCCCTATGCATAGGAAGTGGGTTAGACTTAAATGTGCTAGTCATATTCTTCATGATGCTCTCTTTATGTTATAATTCTTATCTTTTATGTGAGCATCATTGAAATCATCATGCCTAGCTAGGGGCGTTAAACGATAGCGCTTGTTGGGAGGCAACTGTAACACCCTCGATGCGACTATATCTCCCACGTGTCGAGGCACGACTTAGAGGCATAATCGCATTGAAGGCATATGTCGCAAGTCAGGTAATCATCACAAACATCCCATGTAATATAGATAATGAAAAGGGATAACATAGTTGGCTTACACTCGCCACATCAATCAAGTACATAAATAACATACATCATCCAAACACTCATGGCCCGACTACGGCGCCAAAATAGAAGAGAACCCAACATGCGACACGGTCCCAATCACCCCCAACTGGGCACCACTACTGATCATCAGGAAAAGAAACATAGTAATGTTGAGAGTCCTCATTGAACTCCCACTTGAGCTCGAGCGCGTCACCTGGAGCGGAATCATCTGGACCTGCATCTGGTGTAATAGTAATCTGTGAGCCACAGGGACTCAGCAATCTCGCACCCTCGCGATCAAGACTATTTAAGCTTATAGGTAGGGTAAGGTAAGAAATATGTGGAGCTGCAGCAAGCGACTAGCATATATGGTGGCTAACTTATTCGCAAAAGAGAGCGAGAAGAGGAGACAAAGCGCGAGCGAGAAACTAGAGGACAACCTGCGCAAGCATTACTCCAACACCGTGTCCACCTCCCGGACTCCGCCGAGAAGAGGCCATCACGGTAACACACACGGTTGATTCATTTTAATTAATTTAAGGTTCAAGTTATCTACAACCGGACATTAACAAATTCCCATCTGCCCATAACTGCGGGCACGGCTTCCGAAAGTTCAAATCCCTGTAGGGGAGTCCCAACTTAGCCCATGACAAGCTCTCACGGTCAATGAAGGAATAGACCTCCTCCCGAGACGTTCCAATCAGACTCGGTACCTCGGTTCTTCAAGACACTTCGACGGGTTAAAACAAGACCAGCAACACCGCCCGAATGTGCCGACAAATCCCGATAGGAGCTGCACATATCTCTTTCTCAGGGCACACTCAGATTGTCCAAACTTCCGGTAGGCCAGCCCAGAGTTGCCCCTGGTAGCCACCGGCGGCTGACAGTTTGGACCAACACTCAGAGGAGCACTGGCCCGGGGGGGTTAAAATAATGATGACCCTTGAGTCTGCAGAACCCAAGGGAAGGAAAAGGCTAGGTGGCAAATGGTAAAACCAAGGTTGGGCATTGCTGGAAAAGCTTTAATCAAGACGAACTATCAAGGGGTTCCCATTATAACCCAACCGCATAAGGAACGCAAAATCCGGGAACATAACACCGATATGACGAAAACTAGGGCGGCAAGAGTGGAACAAAACACTAGGCGAGAGGCCGAGCCTTCCACCCTTTACCAAGTATATAGATGCATTAAGATAACATGTCAATATAATGATATCCCAACAAGTAAATAAATGTTCCAACAAGGAACGGCCTCCAATCTTCACCTGCAACTAGCAACGCTATAAGAGGGGCTGAGCAAAGCGGTAACATAGCCAATCACCGGTTTGCTAGGACATGGTGGGTTAGAGGTTTGACATGGCAATTTGGGAGGCTTGAAAACAAATGGTAGGCACCGTAGCAATGGCATAGCAAAAGAGCGAGCAAACTAGCATAGCAAAGATAGTAGTGATTTCGAGGGTATGATCATCTTGCCTGCAAAGCTGTCAGAGTTGACTGGATCCTCGAAAGCAAACTCAACGGGCTCCTCGTTAGCGAACTCGTCTCCCGTCTCTACCCAAACAAGACAAACAAGCAACAAGGATACAATCAACCACGTGCAAACTCAAACAACACGATGCAAAGATGATATGCTATGCGGGATGCGATGCGGGATGCATATGCAAGATATGACAGGAAACGCATGAACCTGGCCTCAACTTGGAATTCCAAGTGTGCCACTGGAAAGATGGGATGAAATCGCTTGAAAACGATATAAATAACGCCGGAATCGGAGTTACGGTTTGGAAATGGCAAGCGATTCAAATATGACACCGGTCTGCGATTTACAGCAAGTACCATCTAAATGCAATGAGATGAACATGCTACAGCACCCAAACATGACAACAAAATACATGGGAGGGATGCATTCAAGATGCTTAACAAAAGTCTAGCACTGAGCTACGGCCAATTCATCCATTAACAGGTTCAAACAAGCATGGCAAAAATGCATATGGCAAACAGATCTCAGACTTAGTGAAATTAACACTTGTCTGGAATTTCAGACCAAGTAGCTCTCTTCGGAGCAACAAAACAACATGCTACAAGATCTGAACAAGGCAAAGAAGAACATGGCATGGATCTACTCAAATAGCTTAACAAAAGTCCCTTAGTGACCTTGAGCCAAAAGGGATCAGAAAATATACTAACAAGCATGGCAACATAGCAAAAGCATAATCAGTTTTCAGACTTAGTGAAAACTGGCACATGCTGAAACATAACTCAAGTAGGCATGTTTGCGAGCTCGATGCACTCACTATGGAGCAAGTCATGACAAGACAAGCATACATCTATCAAGAACACACAAAATGCAAGCTAGACATGGCAAGAACAATAACATAGCATGCACGGATCAACTACAACATCATCGGCAAAATTGCAAACAAGTTGACAATCTGCCCAGATTCACAAAGTAGCAAAAGTAGAGCTCGATTGACTCAAGCTAGGGTGATCCATAATTGCAAACAAAGGCATGGATGGATAGAGCACTACAAGATTAATAAAACTCCCTTACTGATCATCCTCAAAAGAGGCACGGATCTCTCGGAAACAACATGAACATATGACAACATGAGCTAAACAGGACAAGGACTTAGTGGAAATGCTAAGTCCCTAAAAACAGAATTACCGAGTGCCTCACTTTGCAAGCCTGCACTAGTCACCACACTCATCACAAAAATACATGGGTTGCACCTATGGAAAGATGACAAAACCCTTAACAAAACATATGTAGAGCATCAGGGCATATCATGCACACAACAATCATGGCAAAAATGGCAAATGTCTAAGATGGAGTAGCATATCTGACAATTATCTCAAGTAGGCCTCTTCTAACAGCATTTCGGGCATCAAGATGAACTCAAATGAAAATGATGCAATGGAATGAAATGATGTGCTCTCTGAGGCGAACATTTTGATATGCTATATGCATGAATCGGAGCTACGGATGCAAAGTTACGGGGCTACGAACAGAAGCACTTGGATCTGAAATCCGAGGACTTAGAGGAAAATTCGACCTAGGGTTTACTGTAGCCGATCCAGATCTGGGCGCACGCAAAACGATGTCGCCGGAGCACTGTTCACCGGGGAGTTCGCCGGAGAGAGGAGGTCGGCCGGACGGCGGGGTGTCGCCGGAGTTGGCTCCCGGAGCCGAAGGAGAGACGGGGAGGTCCAGATCCCGCGCGGGACCCGAGGGGCGCGATGGCGGCGGCGGACGGCGACCCGCGGTGGCGCGGCGGACGGCGGGAGAGGCGGCGCGGCGGCCGGGCGGGCGAGGCGGCGGGGCGCGGTTGAGGAGGCGGCGGCCCGGTTGGCGGCGGCGGGGGCCCGGTCTGGGCTGAACGGGCCTCGGCGGCGGCACGGCTGCTGTGCCATGTGGCGGCGAGTGGTTGGCGCGGGCGGCGGAGCGGACGCGTCCGGTCTGTCCGGACGTGTCCGGCGGCGGCGGAGGAGAAATCTAGGGTTTCGGGGAAGAGGGAGATCCGAAAACGGAGGGTTCTTTAAATAGGCATAGAGGGAGCTAGGAGAGTCCAAATGAGGTGCGGTTTTCGGCCACGCGATCGTGATCGAACGCTCTAGATGATGGAGCAGAGTTAGGTGGGTTTTGGGCCAAAATGGAGGGGTGTTGGGCTACAACACACACGAGGCCTTTTCGGTCCCTCGGTTAACCGTTGGAGTATCAAACGAAGTCCAAATGATACGAAACTTGACAGGCGGTCTACCGGTAGTAAACCAAGGCCGCTTGGCAAGTCTCGGTCCAATCCGGAAATGTTTAATCCCCACTCACGAAAGAAAGGTAGAAATAACCACCGGAGGAGAACGAAGCGCCGGAATGCAAAACGAACAACGGGGAAAATGCTCGAATGCATGAGACGAACACGTATGCAAATGCAATGCACATGATGACATGATATGAGATGCCATGACAATGATAACAACACACAGAGAAAAAAACCCGAACCCGAGAAAATAAAATAACTTAACGCCGGAAAGGGCAAGAGTTGGAGTACAAATTGGGAAAGTTATATCCAGGGTGTTACAGCAACCCAACTTTATTTTTGTTCCTTGATTTTTGCTCCTGTTTAGTAATAAATAATTTATCTATCCTATGTTATTATTGAGTTTTTATGTTTTAATTAGTGTTTGTGCCAAGTAGAACCGTTGGGAAGACTTGGGGAAAGTCTTGTTGATCTTGCTGTAAGAAACAGAAACTTTAGCGCTCACGAGAATTGCTGCCATTTTTATTTGGAGAGTGCTATTTAGTTAATTATTTTTTCAGATGATTAATAGATAAATTCCTCAGGTCCAGCAATTTATTTGAGAATTTTATGAGTTCCATAAGTATACGTTTGATACAGATTACTACAGACTGTTCTGTTTTGACAGATTCTGTTTTCTATGTGTTGTTTGCTTATTTTGATGAATCTATGAGTAGTATCGGAGGGTATGAACCATAGAGAAGTTGGAATACAGTAGGCTTAACACCAATATGAATTTATAGTGAGTTAACAACAGTACCTAAGTGGTGATTTATTTTCTTATACTAACGGAGCTTACGAGTTTTCTATTAAGTTTTGTGTTGTGAAGTTTTCAAGTTTTGGGTAAAGATTCGATGGACTATGGAATAAGGAGTGGCAAGAGCGTAAGCTTGGGGATGCCCAAGGCACCCCAAGGTAATATTCAAGTACAACCAAGAGCCTAAGCTTGGGGATGCCCCAGAAGGCATCCCCTCTTTCATCTTCGTTCATCGGTAACTTTACTTGGAGCTATATTTTTATTCGCCACATGATATGTGTTTTGCTTGGAGCGTCATTTTATTTTATTTTGTTCTGCTTGCTATTTGAATAAAGTATCAAGATCTGAAATTATTAAATGGGAGAGTCTTCACATAGTTGCATAATTATTCGACTACTCATTGATCTTCACTTATATCTTTCAGAGTAGTTTGTCATTTGCTCTAGTGCTTCACTTATATCCTTTTAGAGCACGGTGGTGGTTTTATTTTGTAGAAATAGATGAACTCTCGTGCTTCACTTATATTATTTTGAGAGTATTAAATAGCATGGTAATTTGCTTAAATAATCCTAATATGCTAGGTATTCAAGACTAGTAAAAACTTTCTTATGAGTGTGTTGAATACTAAGAGAAGTTTGATGCTTGATGATTGTTTTGAGATATGGAGGTAATAATATCAAATTTGTGCTAGTTGAGTAGTTGTGAATTTGAAGAATACTTGTGTTGAAGTTTGCAAATCCCGTAGCATGCACGTATGGTAAACGTTGTGTAACAAATTTGAAACATGAGGTGTTATTTGATTGTCTTCCTTATGAGTGGCGGTCGGGGACGAGCGATGGTCTTTTCCTACCAATCTATCCCCCTAGGAGCATGCGCGTAATGCTTGGTTTTTGATGACTTGTAGATTTTTTCAATAAGTATGTGAGTTTTTTATGACTAATGTTGAGTCCATGGATTATACGCACTCCTACCCTTCCATCATTGCTAGCCTCTTCGGTACCGTGCATTGCCCTTTCTCACATTGAGAGTTGGTGCAAATTTCGCCGTTGCATCCAAACCCCGTGATATGATATGCTCTTTCACACATAAACCTCCTTATATCTTCCTCAAAACAACCACCATACCTACCTATTATGGCATTTCCATAGCCATTCCGAGATATATTGCCATGCAACTTTCCATTGTTCCGTTTACTATGACACGCATCATCATTGTCATATTGCTTTGCATGATCATGTAGTTGACATCATATTTGTGGCAAAGCCACCGTTCATAATTTTTCATACATGTCACTCTTGATTAATCGCAATCCCGGTACACCGCCGGAGGCATTCATATAGAGTCATACTTTGTTCTAGTATCGAGTTGTAATTCTTGAGTTGTAAATAAATAGAAGTGTGATGATCATCATTAATAGAGCATTGTCCCAAAAAAAGAAAAAAAGGAAAGGAAAAAAGGAGGGGGCCAAATAAAAAAAGAAAATAAAAGGGGCAATGCTACTATCCTTTTTTCCACACATGTGCTTCAAAGTAGCACCATGATCTTTATGATAGAGAGACTCTTGTTTTGTCACTTTCATATACTAGTGGGAATTTTTCATTATAGAACTTGGCTTGTATATTCCAACAATGGGCCTCCTCAAGTGCCCTAGGTCTTCGTGAGCAAGCAAGTTGGATGCACACCCACTTAGTTTCTTTTGTTGAGCTTTCATACATTTATAGCTCTAGTGCATCCGTTGCATGGCAATCCCTACTCCTTGCATTAACATCAATCGATGGGCATCTCCATAGCTCATTGATTAGCCTTGTTGATGTGAGACTTTCTCCTTTTTGTCTTCTCCACATAACCCCCATCATCATATTCTATTCCACCCACAGTGCTATATCCATAGCTCGCGCTCATGTATTGCGTGAAGGTTTATAAAGTTTGAGATTACTAAAGTATAAAACAATTGCTTGTTTTGTCATCGGGGTTGTGCATGATGAGAGCATTCTTGTGTGACGAAAATGGAGCATGACTAAACTATATGATTCTATAGGGACGAACTTCCATTGTCCATGTTATTTTGAGAGGAAATAATTGCTTAGTTAGTATGCTTGAAGTATTATAATTTTTATGTCAATATGAACTTTTATCTTGAATCTTTCAGATCTGAATATTCATACCACAATTAAGAAGAATTACATTAAAATTATGCCAAGTAGCACTCCGCATCAAAAATTCTGTTTTTATCATTTACCTACTCGAGGACGAGCAAGAATTAAGCTTGGGGATGCTGATACATCTCCAATGTATCTATAATTTTGATTGCTCCATGCTATATTATCTTCTATTTTGGATGTTTATGGGCTTTATTATACACTTTTATATTATTTTTGGGACTAACCTATTAACCCAGAGCCCAGTGCCAGTTTCTGTTTTTCCCTTGTTTTAGAATATCGCGGAAAAGGGAAATCAAACGGAGTCCAATTGACCTGAAACTTCACGGAACTTATTTTTGGATCAGAAGAAGCCCAGAAGACTTGGAGTGCACGTTAGGGGATCAACGAGGAAGCCACGAGGCAGGGGGCGCGCACTCCACCCTCGTGGGCCCCTCATGCCCCCCTGATGTACTTCTTCCACCTATATATCTCCATATACGCTAAAACGACCGGAGAGCACAATAGATCGGGAGTTCCACCGCCAGAAGCCTCCGTAGCCACCGAAAGCCAATCTAGACCCGTTCCGGCACCCTGCCGGAGGGGGCAATCCCTCTCCGGTGTCCATCTTCATCACCCCGGTGCTCTCCATGACGAGGAGGGAGTAGTTCTCCCTCGGGGCTGAGGGTATGTACCATTAGCTAAGTGTTTGATCTCTCTCTCTCTCGTGTTCTTGAGGTGATACGATCTTGATGTATCGCGAGCTTTGCTATTATAGTTGGATATTATGATGTTTTCTCCCCCCTCTACTCTCTTGTAATGGATTGAGTTTCCCCTTTGAAGTTATCTTATCGGATTGAGTCTTTAAAGATTTGAGAACACTTGATGTATGTCTTGCCGTGCATATCTGTGGTGACAATGGGATATCGCGTGATTCACTTGATGTATGTTTTGGTGATCAACTTGCGGGTTCTGCCCATGAACCTATGCATAGGGGTTGGCACACGTTTTCGTCGTGATTCTCCGGTAGAAACTTTGGGGCACTCTTTGAGGTTCTATGTGTTGGTTGAATAGATGAATCTGAGATTGTGTGATGCATATCGTATAATCATACCCATGGATACTTGAGATGACATTGGAGTATCTAGGTGACATTAAGGTTTTGGTTGATTTGTGTCTTAAGGTGTTATTCTAGTACGAACTCTAGGGCTGTTTGTGACACTTATAGGAATAGCCCAACGGGTTGATTGGAAAGAATAACTTTGAGGTGGTTTCGTACCCTACCATAATCTCTTCGTTCGTTCTCCGCTAATAGTGACTTTGGAGTGACTCTTTGTTGCATGTTGAGGGATAGTTATGTGATCCAATTATGTTATTATTGTTGAGAGGACTTGCACTAGTGAAAGTATGAACCCTAGGCCTTGTTTCAACGCATTGCAATACCGTTTACGCTCACTTTTTTCATTAGTTACCTTGCTGTTTTTATATTTTCAGATTACAAAAACTATTATCTACCATCCATATACCGCTTGTATCACCATCTCTTCGCCGAACTAGTGCACCTATACAATTTACCATTGTATTGGGTGTGTTGGGGACACAGGAGACTCTTTGTTATTTGGTTACAGGGTTGCTTGAGAGAGACCATCTTCATCCTACGCCTCCTACGAATTGATAAACCTTAGGTCATCCAGTTGAGGGAAATTTGCTACTGTCCTACAAACCTCTGCACTTGGAGGCCCAACAACGTCTACAAGAAGGTTGTGTAGTAGACATTAGTTATCAGCACTCTTTGGTGGGTCTTGGCTCCAGTATTTTTTATATATTCCATAAAAATCTCCAAAAAGTTTCGTCCAATTCCGTGAACTTTTATTTCTTCACAAATAACAACACCATGATATATAGTTCTGCTGAAAACATTGTCAGTCCAGGTTAGTTTCATTCAAATCATGCCAATTAGAGTCCAAAACAAGAGCAGAAGTGTTTGGAAAAGTAAATACGATGGATACATATCAATAGCCATAGGTGTTAAAGAGACTATGTAAACTCGATTATTGACTCTAGTGCAAGTGGGAGTTTGTTGGAAATATGTCCTAGAGGCAATAATATTGTATTTATTATATTTCTGTATTCAAAATTAAGAGTTTATATTTCATGCTAAAACTGCTATGATCCTGGAATATGCGATTCAGTGGAAAACCTATATGCACATGTGGAATGATAAATGGTAAAATAAGATTCCTAGTCCCGCCTCTAAGACTAGCTAAAGTGTTTTTCGTGATCACATTTTCTGGATCTTGAGATGTCATTAAGAGTAACGATAGTCTCAAAACAACATTGAGAGTATGACATTAGAAGAACGGTCATATTGAATCGACCCAAACTTGTTTGTTATACATTAAGATAATATCGTCATAAATCAACTACTATAACACGGAGTGTTAATGTGTGTTTAGTTCCTTAGACCATGAGAGTATCGTAGTCACTTCTTATCATACGATGAGCTTTGGTATTGCTCAAACATCATCTATAACACGATGATCATAATGACAACTTAGACAACTTAAAGGTTCATCAGAAAGTTTGACAAGGGACACAATAGCTCGAGAGTGGAATTTTCTCCTTCGACGATGGAGATATATTCTTATGGCCCTCTCGATGTGACTACATTCAACATCGTCTGGCCAGACGTAGGTGACTACGTCACGGGGATGACGGAACATGTCAACGAGAAAGAAGAACAAAATCGGCAACTAGGGGACCGGTATAGTGAGCATGTGTATGACACAAGAGGACACCGATACATCTCACCTTGGGTTTTGCAAAGTATCATGAAGCAAAGGGAACCTCACATGATAATGAAAGGTTCAATATAATGTCATTCATGTAATCATAGGGATTGATATGGACGTTCGCGGTTTCGCTATCGATCATTGAACGAAGGGGTTTCGTTCATGTCCATGATTTAACGAACCTACGAGGTCACAAGCTTAAGCTCACAATCTGCTGAGTGTTAGGACGAGAGTATCAAGGATTTATTTGTGGAATTGTTTCATTAATATTCGGAATAGCTTCGAGAGGAACCGGAAGCGTTTCGAGGTCACCAGAAAGGTTCTAGAGATTATCGGGCAATACTAGGTATTCCCGATAAATAATATATACGTGAAAAATGTTTCTGAAGATGTTAAATTAATAATAAAAGGTTGTAGTAATTGTTAGGAGACTTTTATATTTAGTTTAATATCAATGGGCCTTAAAAGGCCAAGTAATGGAAGGAGTATTGGGCGACCATGGCCCATAAGGAAGTGGCGCCCCCCTTTCCTATAGGGGAGGCACAATTGGAGGTGGGGGAGTCCAACTCCTCCCCCTTGGCTGGCGCAGCAAGGAGGGGCTTTCCCTCCTTGATGGCAGCCCTTCCCTCCTCCTCTAACCTATATATACTTGAGGTATTGGCCCTTTTGTGTACACAAGTTTTGGAGCCTCCTCTAGTTGATCCTAGTTGATATAATTAGAGCTAGACCTAGTTCCTTTAATCCTCATAATTAGAAGGGTAGTGTGGTTCTAATATCATCCCTCTAATTCTTCGGCCACGATTAGCTCTGGATGGCGAAGCGCTGCTGGATCATGAAGATTGTATGCTTGCAACCAAGTAGAGAGGTCGTGTTTTCAATCTTCTGTTCGAGGGTGGTTGGCGGGATCATCATCAACAGTTTGAGGTTCTCCAAGTATGATCTACACCGACTCGTCTACTTCCGCTACACTCCAGAGTCGATAACAATCGTGATACAAACTGTTTATGCATCTTAATATTGTTCCTGGGTGTTCGTAGGGTGATATTTTTTATTTTTTACTACGTTTCCCAACAAGTACCTCCATCGATCCCTCCAACAAATATATTGGGTTTTAGGGCTATGCCTCAACTCATGACGTTACCGAACTACTCACACATGGATATTAGATCACACGAAGAAATCATTGAAGAACACATCATGAAAATTGATTGATTGATAATATGTCTTACCATGGATGCCGGGTGTGATATCCGATTATAAAGTATGGCTAGTTGGCTGAGTACTAAGATGGTGGTGATGGTGGCGGCTATGGAGAGACGGCTAGGGTTGTTGTGGAAGACGAATATAGAGGTTTCAGCGATGATCTGTGTTGTTTCTGGCGTTGGCCCCTTCATTGTATTTGTAGTGTTGGATAAGAGGGCACCCCTGGCAGACCATATGATCGCGCATACGAGCGCGTGCGGTCATATGGAACATCGTCTATTGCTCTAGTTCATCCTGTGCGCCTCCCACTTGATCTCCTCTATCTCCTCTTTACTCCTTTCCATGTATTGACTTGATTTCATCCATATATAGCTCATTTCCTCTGGAAACAAAATAAAGATAGGATATTTGGAATCTTTTGCACTCATTAGTCATTAGTGGCAATCTCGGAGCGAATATCTCAGTTTTTAAGAAATATCTCGGCTTAAACTCAGGTTTGATGAGCATAAAAATAACACTCATCATGCACATCCCTGCAAAGCGACTCACACGGGAGTTTTTATCGTGCACTTTGATATTCATATGGAGGGTTGTTAAACGTGCTAACCATAGCTTGATTAACTTCTTGGCCGCAGTTGGTCCTTGCGCCAATGGGTCAACAGATCATATAGTTTAAAGCAAATGATGGCGGCGATGGCGTGTTGGAACAAGGTCTCTTCGAACTCTCCCTACCTTGACAACATCTGATCCGGTGCCAGCGGAAGGCCTAGAGAGTTTGTGTCCCGGGATCTATTGGCTCTCTCTAAATCATGATCATTGGTGTGTCCTTCAAGGAGAGTAGTTGGTTGGCCATTGATGCGATGACTTCAACATTTTCTTGTGTGTTGTTCTGTGGCATGGTCCGGTTTCTCCAATCATCTGGACAGGTGGCGATGTATTTCAAGCTTGTTTTGCGTGGGGTGATGCTCCAATCGACACTTCTCTAACGACTTCTAAATCTTCTATCAAGGGGCGAGTGTTTATTGTGGTCTTTAAATCCTAGGATGGTGAAGGCGCTTACAGGTATCCCTTCCTTTACTGTTAGTCCAGTGATTTTTAATCTCCGATAGACCGTGTACAATCAGAGGAAGAAGACGGCAATATGTTTTGTAGTGTAACACTATTTGTATTGGTTGATCTATCTCCAGTTGTCATTCCATTGTACTGACTATTATTTTCCTCGATAAATATTAGGTATAAGATGCCATTTTGGTATTATTTTTATAGTAAATGGTGTGACTTTGCTAAAAATGAAAATCCAAAGCAAAAAGGTTTTAGGGTTTAAAGACAAACATAAAGACGATAGATCACAAGTGCACATGAATTTAGAATAAAGCCCTAGTCTTTCCTGCTTATAAAGGTTAAAGTTGGTGGTGAATTCACCAGTGGGGCAAACAACCTTGACAATAAACAAATACACTCTTCTTCACATGTGGAAGTAGCAACCTTTCAAGAGACATGTAAATAATTATACTTTATTCATGTGCTGGGCCTAACACAAATAAACAAATAAACTACTACTTTATTTTAAACCAACACTCATGTAGAAGACACAAATAACAATTGCAAAATAAGACTACAACTCAAAACCATGATTTTAGTTTTAGTTTCTCTTCCCAATCAACTGTTTCAAGTTTGATATCATACCATAGGAGAGCGAACAAATTGTAATGCCCATTCTCCCATGTTTACAAATTTCGAAATGTTGTCTCACTTTAAATCTTCCAAATGGCCTACTGCGGTCACAACAAATTCTTCGATGCCTACCGCATCCCACTTACTGCATTTTTGCCATTCTTAATCATGAATCATGCAAGACATTAACTTTCTTTTGCGAGATATTGACGTCTTTTGATCATGTGCGCGACTCTGTAACAACGCACATGCACTATGCTAGTTTCAAACAAAACTTAAAGAGTGGCCAACGAGAGTCAAGCATTGTTTGGATTGTTAGTCCAGTTTGTTGTACCCGGGCAAAGGTAAAACCATAGGCTTAGGGCATCTCCAACACTGACCCCTAAACCTGACATCGCACCCGTCCGCGGACACAGATGCGAGAGTCGGCCATTCAAAGTTATCCGCATACGTTTCACATCGGATTTCAACTAACCAGACGCATTACATCAAACACGATAGAATTCATCAAAGTTCGAATATAAATTAAATAGCACAAATCATCCATAAATAGCATGCAAATATGTCTAGTACAACAATAGTTCAAATTCAACGAGATTAACCGGCTGTTCAACAAGTTTGAACAACAAGTTTTTCATGGATGGATCATGTTGTCCCACATATGCTGTCCCTTGAGCTTCATCCAATAATGTATGTACGTGAATGGTCTGCCCTCTGACTTGTAGTACATCACTACGATGCGTGCAAGCTACACAACATGGACAACAACATTGAGTGAATGAATGAATCAATCAACATGTAGAGCAAGAAGAAGCAAAACTTACGGTCTCCATCGTTACCGCACGCAATGCCCACATTGCCTCCAGCCGATCAACTGCGCCACAAAACTTCGTGACGGAGTACTGGTTGGTGTACCATCAATATGCTAGTGACTTGACATTGCGCTCATGGATGATGTGCATGTCATAAGGCGCAATGTGCTTTTGTGCATGAAACGAACCATGGCACTGCCAAAAGGTCTGCCTTCTGCTCCTGCCTACGAAGTCGGCAAATACGTCCAACCACGCATCGCACAACAACTCATCCCGCCTCACCGAGTACTCCGTCATTCTTCTTACTCTAAAAAAGGATGTGAAGTTTCAAAATAATCTCAATGGCATTTGATCGAACACCTGTCGGGCGTGGTGTCCATCATGGACGGTGTCGACAGGAGGGCCAAGGGTAATTGACTACACACAGATCCTGGGTGGACGGCACCGTAGTATAAGGAGAGTGGGCGCGTGGGTGGGGGCTGCGGATGCCCGACAATGCCTAGGCTACCGGAGAGGTACGACAGAAGCATTGGACGTTGAGAGTGTGGTTGCAAAGCAAGGAGGTGCAGGCGCAGAGTGAAAAAGATTGAGACCAGGAGGAAGGATTTGAGTGGGCCGGGGATGTCGGAGTCCTACGTGATGAGGCTGTTTCGAGGGTCGGCGTGGAAGATGTCCTTAGATTTGATGCTTGTGTCTCAATCAAGATCGATATTAGGCGACGTGTGGTGTTCATCTCAAAGATAAAAGATGGGGAGTCGAACGTAGCACTAAGCTCTAGGATAAACTAATTTCGCCAAAAAGAAAAATGACAGCAGGGAACAAACGTCATGGTGGTCCAGCCTTGGGGGATGCTCAGTTCCAAAATTCTGCGCTTTGTGCATCCCACACTTGGTGCATATGCATGTGGCTGCGCAAAATCCGCCTTCCGCGAATCCACTGAACCACAAGAAAATTAGCACATGTGCAGACAGGTGTGTAGAAACATAACGTACTATCTCCGTTTTTTTTACTCCACATATAAGATTTGGTCAAAGTCAAACTACATAAAGTTTGACCAAATTTATATTAAAAAATATGAACATCTACAATACTAAAACTATATAGTGTGAAAATATGTTTCATTATGCATCTGATAATATTGATTTTATACTGTGAATGTTTATATTTTTTAATATAAAATTAGTCAAATTTTACAAAGTTTGACTTTGACCAAACCTTATATACAGATTAAAAAAACCGAGGGAGTACTACAGCATGAGATGATAACTGGGCCAAAGGCTCGATGATCTGGCACGAGTATTACCAATGGATGTTTTTCCAGATGTGATCCATCATTATCATCCGTCTAAAATACCACTGCAGCACTATGATTCTTGTCGGTGTAATATTTAAGCAAATTCAAGTAAATCGCATTCCCCGCAAAAAGGAAAGGTGAATTACATGACGTAGTTATGCATTGCCGCTCCCCAAGGGTACCCATTTCATATGTGATGTGAACTATGGCAAGCTTTCTGGAGTAAATTCTAATGACTTCCTGTTGTGCTTGATAAGCTGGTGACAAACTAGGGACACGGTGAATCTGGGAACAACACAAGACATGCTTAATTTCAGGCATCACGACCGAGCAGATAAGAAGATTGGTCACATTACGATTTGCTCACTAGCAGAAACAGTAATTCCCCTTCAGATATCAGATGTACATGAATTCCCCACCCCTGACAGCATTGGCCGCTCCCTTCCGGTCTTCCTCCTCCTCTCGCTCCCGCTCCTTCCGGCTCTCGTACGCATGGTCGTCCGTCCTCAGCTCGTGCCGGCAGATCGGGCATGAGTTGTTCTCATCCTGCGGGATGGCCATCAAGATCAGTTAGCTGCGCTGAATTGTACAATGATCAATGTCGCTTCAAGAGCAACGGTTATGAGGGTGTACGAGCAAAATTACCAGCCACGGCTTGAGGCAAGGAGGATGGAAAAGGTGCTTGCACGGCAGCTCCTGCATCTTGTCATCCACAACCAAGTTTTCCCGGCAAACAGCACACTCAGTCTCGCTGCCCAGCCTAGCAATGACTTCTTCAGTAACAGTTACAACCGGGAGATTAGCAACGACCTCCTTTGAAGCCGGTGGTACCTTGGGCTGCGCAGTGATACCCTGCCAATAGTAGATCCATACTCAAGATTCGTACAAATATTCAAATATCAAATACTTGAGAACCGCACAATAGACTCTCCATCATGACAGATTTGTGATAGCAGCACTAGGAAGTTGCAAATTAATTGTACTGGCACATCCCATTTTATAGCAAACAACAAGGCTCTGTAAATTTGAGAATGTAGGTCATCAAAGATAGCAGAGTTCCAAATCCATCAAAGCATTGCTGAGCTCTGATTTTAGCAATTCAGCACCACTCACGTGTGGTGCAGGCTAGGCTCAAGGTAACTCACAAACTATTGTAAAATACACATTGGATAAGATACTAACAAATTTATCAAATTTGTTCTTACTATAGCACTTAGAACGCCAAAATCTATATTTGTATACCTTCTATGGTTAGTGAAGATACCAAAAACATTGTGTGCATCAACAAACTAAATATAGAAAGGTTAAGATGTGAAAATGGGCACCAAAAAAATTGGTCCTCGTGAACCTACCTGCAGTGATGCTTCCAAGGCACTCTCAAGCTCCGCGTCCCCTGATAAGGTGTTTAAGAAGTTCATTATAGCAGGTGTCATCTCCTCAGGCCTCAACTCCGTTCTAGTGTTGTTCCCGTTTTGATCTCCAGAAGGTTCCGCTAAGATGTTCAATTCTCGTGTTAAATTCTGGGCGACAAGCCATGCTGGAGGAGGAGGTTCTTGTCCCACGGTAAGGTGGCCTTCAAAAAGGAATCTAGTGTCTGGGAAAGGCAACATCTTATTAGTAAGTAGATATTTCAAAGGGTAAAGACTTCTGAGGACAGACACTTGACGTAACCAAAGTAAGCACACAAAAAGGCTTATATGGCCAAAAGTCTCCTATGTTTATACAGGTTGCCATGATATAGCACATAATACCATCTACTCCCTCCGTCCCATAATATAAGAGCGTTTTTTACACTAGTGTAGTGTCAAAAACGCTCTTATATTATGGGACGGAGGGAGTATTAAACTATGGACATTACAAACTGAATTATTATTGACATCGCTGCCAGAACACAACCAGACCAATCAATACAGGAATTACCAGCAAGGGATGTGCCATGAGAATGTTGCCTTGTGGAATTTCATAAAATGTATTCATGCTAAGTATTGATGTGTTACTAAATTCACAAGTTAAAATCTTGATTACATACCTGGTTCTCTGTTGGTTGGCATTGACTCCTCATTTTCTTTTTCATCAAGATGCTCCCGGGCCCTCAAAATGCAGGTTTTGAGGCGTTCCTTTTCAGCAGGATTAGTTAACAGCTTCTCTGTTGCTACAAAGAGGTTCAGACCAGCACGCCAGAATCCAGGTGCTGTATATCTAGTTTGAAGGACGGTTGCAACACGGCAAACCGTAGAGTACATCTGCAAAAAGTAGTTCACATATATGAATGACAACAAAACAAGGCAGAAAAATAGGATGACAGGCATGAAAAAGAAAACTGGATTGTAGCGCGCAGCAGCCCTTAAAATGATAACATGGCTCGCAGAGTCATGGGCTGTATAGTAGGCAAAAAGAATGTTCCATGAGAACATTTCCATCTAAAACAGTGCTAGGTGTATTTGTACCGAGTACCAAGAAGATCGGTTCAGGAGATAATGGAAATACTCTCCATAGCCGAATGCTCTCTATGGCAAATATCCCCGCTAACATCTGTTTTGAACTCCCAGTCTTATACTTCCAGTCTGATGCCTTTGTGACATGTGGTGTGCACAATCGTGACTGTTCATGACCATATATTTGTTTATGCTGACAATACAAAGTGCATCCAGCCATGGAAGTCAAATGGCACAGCTATATTACTCTCTTCATCACATCATGTACATATAACCCTGTTCATTTCGATGGTATTTTAGTTCTTCTTATTTGGCGATTTTAACTCATTAGACCCATGATCACAAGTTTTTTGTTCATATAGAACATGGAAAACAATTGCCTTAAATAGGTTACCCATATATTGCGCTAGTTTTCAACAATTATAAGATATGTCATATTGGTTGGTTCCTTCGTTTTGAGCAAACATTAGTTAAAAATGATTAATCCAGACACTGGTTAACATGATTTAGGCTTGGCACCTTAGTATATAAAGTTATTTCCAAGGTCCACCTCGGATGCTAGGCAAGGATTTCTGTAGCAAATCGATGCTGAGGCTAGCTTCAGCGGAACAAATAAGGTTAAGAATCGTAGTTTTACCTACATACCACACCAGCTGCAGTAGAGACAGTACTAACACTTTCTGCTGCTTGGGTAATTGAGAATACCCAAGAACTCTGAAACTGGAATGGCCATCATCTATCACCCGAAGCGTTCATTGCTGGTTGATTCAACCAAAACGGGCGCAGCTTAACTAACCGAAGCCTTGCTGCTAATTTCGACAGTTGTATCTGAACAAATGTAATTTGGATACTATGCACGATCCGGCTCCGCACCAATCGAATTTCCCATCCCCAAATCCTCTCCTCCTAGATCCATGCAAAGCGGCAACCTCTCCCTTCTACGACCAAACTAATAATCTCTCGAAGGGATGGCGGAGGTGAGGTCGGGTCGGCCTTACCGACTCGCGGAGGGCGGGCGAGGCGCCGGCGTAGCGGTCGCGGAGCGTGGCGGCGAGGTCGGCGACGGCCTCCTCGAAGTGCTGCTTCTTGCCCAGCTTCCTCCGCAGCGCCTCCAGGCGCTCCGCCACCGCCGCCTCGTCCCCCGCCGTGGCAGACATGGCGCTAGGTTTCCGATTCGACTGGGGTTTCAGCTTTGCTTCCTGATCTGGGGATCGGGCGGTCGATGGGCTGGCCGCGGTTCTGTGTGTGTACGATGCGTGTGCCGCCGGAGGTATAAATGCCGACGGGAGTCTGGTGGAGGGGCGGGCGTGGTGTCTTGGAGGAGAGGAAAGAAATACCGCGGGGACGGGACGGTGGCTTAGCCGGGCGGGCGGTGACGACGTCGTGCGTGGGGACACAGCTTCGGTGCCTTAAAGGCACATGTTTTTAGGCTGACATATGAACCAGCTATCTGTTGGATCCACATGTTATAGACACAAAGATAGGTACCTTAAGGCATCGAAGCATCGTCCCGTGCATGGCGTGCGAATGGACGGCGACGGGGCAGAGAGGTTGGGTTGGGCCCAGGCGCCCAGCCTTGCAGGTTACTCCAGGCCCGAGCCGTCGGATCGAGTATTACAAAAGAAAAGAAATTCTTTGTTCCCGTGGTTGCAGTGCAGGAAGGTTATTTACGATTTCAAAAGAAAAAGTCCAAAATAAACCTTAAAATTGTAGACAAAAACTAAATCAAACCAAGAACTTTGATCCCGGAAATTGGCACTCTGAATTTGTAATCCCGGTCTATTTTGGACCCTAGACCTGTTTGACAAATTGGGAATACAACAATCCCGGCCGGAATAACCAGCTACTCTCATCGAAAAGAATTTGGGCCGGCCCACTAATCCTAACCGGCCCAAACTGAAAATTCGTGAAGTTCAAAGAATGTTCACACATTTCTAAAATTGTTCCGAAGTTAAAAAATGTTCCTGCTGTTATTTTTTGCGCAAATTCAATTTATTTGGTGTTTTTAGAAAATGTTTCGAATTTTAAAATTCTATTCACATTTTAAAAACTGTTCACTATTTCAAAAAAATCACATTTGTCAAAATATCTTCAGAATTCCAACAGTTTTTCAGATGCTATGAAAAATATTTTTGATTTTCAAAATTGTGTCACATTTTTAATACGTTTTTGGAATTTCGTAAATAATGCTTTTCAAAATATTTCGGATTGTTGGCTGCGGAATCGACTGGGCCGGCCCACCAGACATGAAACGAGTTTTTTTTCTTCACGCGAGATGTAAAAATTCTTTCTTCCCTTTTCTTAACACGCGAGGTAATAATTCCAAAAAAAAATGCCGTGGAGTCGAAGTCGGGACCTGGCATTGTTGACCTGATTTCGCTACCCACTACAGCAGACGACAATGACTGACATAATAAGAGGCCGAAAATATTTAAGCAGAAACCAACGCGTCGAACTTTGAAAAATCTTTTTAGGGGCAAACAAGTATTGAAAACATATTTATTTCTGTAATCTTCAAACATTTCATAAAGTCCGAAAACTTTTTTAAAATTTTGAATAATTTTTAAAAACCAACAACGTTGAAAAAGTGAACACATTTTGCAACATAAACATTTTTTGAAACCTGAACAAAATTTTAAAGTGCAAACACTTCTTGAAACATAATTGTTTTTTTTCTGAAACCTGAGCAAAAATTTTAATTGCAAACACTTTTTGATAGATAAACATTTTATGAAACCTGAAAATATTTTGTGACCTCCAGAAAATAACACAAATTCTAAGGACAATTCAAACAAATGTTTATAACAATGTATAATAATATTTGTGTGAATCAAAAAAATGTTTCGTACATTCAAAAAAGTGTAACATTTCAAGAATGTTCACGAGTTTCAAAAAGTGTGTTTGTGACATTTTCAAAAAAAAGTGTGTACAATGACAAAAAATGTTTTTGTTTTGTAAAAACATGTGTCGTAACCTTAACAGAATATACGTGAGATGTATTAGAAAAAAGTGTATGCAAATTTAAAAATGTTGAACCATGTAAAATAGTGTTAGTGTAGTTTTGTAAAATGTTTATTGTCATTAAGAAAATGTAAAACATGTATTTGAAAAAACATTACCATGTATTAAAAAAAGTTTTGAAAACATTTAATTTCAAAATGTCCATAATGTATTTAAAAATATCAAAAGTTTATCAAAAAATATTTAATGTATGCGTTAAAATTGTACATTGGTGTAAGGGCATATTTATCCCTAAGATGTTTTGGTGATTGATGACAATGTTTTTGCGGACTAATCGTGTGTCTTGAGTTTCCGAGACGTTTCATCGCTAGGCACAAAACGTTTTGGTGCCCCTCGAAGACTGTTAAAAATGGCGTCTTTTTTATGTTTCTTTTTGGTGGATTTGAGTCGTAGGAAAGCCGTACCATCAAGAGGGGGTCTGTGTCGGAAAGGTTTGGGTGGAATCATCACGTACACGTTTTATTCCTTGTCCCCTCCTTTCCCCTGCACTTCGGAGCATCCTCCGTTGATCCTCTTTTCCTTGTCCTGGCTGTTGTTGGTGGACTTGCGGTAGTACTGCTCCTCATTGAGCGGTAGTACTGCTCCTCGTTGAGCGGTAGTACCGCAGGCACCCGCGGTAGTACCGCAGGTGCCCACAGTACTGCCGCTCCTCTGGAGCTGCAGTACCGTGGCCCCCAGGCCAAGTACCGCTCCTTCGCGGTAGTAGGGGCGGATGTAATTTTTTACATCTGCGCCACTGCGGTAGTACCGCATCCCTTGCGTAGTAGTACCATGCGCGGCCTAGCTCAGTTGCCTGGCGGTAGTACCGTTCCTCTGCGGTAGTACTGTGTCGGATTTTTGCTTCTTCCGTTTATCAGCGGCAGTAGGCATGGATGTTTCTTTATCCGCGCTCTTCCCAGGCTAGGGGTTTCCTGCCTTGCGGTAGTACCGCAGGGGGAGCGGTAGTACCGCGCCCGCGGCAGTGCCTCCTGTTGGAAATATGATCAATTTACCAAATGATTCTATTAACAGAAATACTAGATAAAGCATGACTAATATAGTAGAGATAAAACAAGTCATGCATTCTGACAGAGAGAAGGTAAATAGCTTCTGCATATATGAACCGTAGCCTATCATATCTAAAGCAGACAGTATAGCAAGTAGCATATATGAAGTAGAACCTATCATGTGTAGGACAAGGACTAGAACAAGGAACTACGGCAGAACCTTTAACAGGAAAGACAAGAACACGTACGGGACAGCAGCAGCAGAAGCACTGGGCTTGGGGTCCGTGTCCTCGTCTGCCATGTCGTCGAGGAGGTCGTGGACGTCGGGGGAGAAGTCGTCGTCGGGGAAGTAGTCGTCGGCGACCGGATCGTCCGTGATGAAGTAGCCAGTAGTCGCGCTGAGCGCTCCCTAAAAACCTTATCACCCTTCTCCCATACAGGACTTAAAAGGTGCGGTTTCGGAGGCCTACTGTCCCGACCTGTGGTGCACGCGGCAAGACGGGATGGGGAAGAACGTAGCAGCAGTGCAGTGGTTGGAACTTTGTGGCGAGAGGAAGAGGAGCTTCTGTTGTGTCTCTCTGGAGAGGAGCGACCTCTCTTATATAGGCACAGGAGAAGGACGCGAAGAGGCTGCGGCAGGAGGTGAAGCAACAAAGGGAGACGAAGCGAACAGGCAGCGGCCGAAGAGGCGCGCCGTTCGAATTCAGTGTCCACTACAGAAAACGTTTCAACTCCCACATGACCTTTCGTATACCCGTCATGCGTGGCAAAAATTTAGATATCGGCTCGGCTCATTCCCGCAACCTGCGGTGCGTCGTGACGAGCCGTGGCGTGGCGAGGCGTGCGGCGGAGGAGGAGCGCGCGTGGATATCCCTCTTGTTCTCATGCTCGTACAAATGGGGAAAGAACCTCCCTTATAAGGAGGTCCAACTCCCACTAAACTAGCAATGGGCCTCTAAGATTTATTAGGAATTTCTGAAATAGTTATTGGGCTGCCTAAAATAGACTAAATTCTAGCAATCCCCCACCAGATCCCAGAGGCACACAGAAATTTGCCTTTGGTTCCAAAACACTGTTTTATATACCGGTACTGCAGTGGAGACTGTTAAGTTGAACTTCCACCTAGAACTCTATGCTACACTAGCAAGCAACTTGAACAGTGGACTGGGCCTTGAACTGCCAGTTTTCTGTGAATCTAGCTTCACATAAAGCCTTGACCGATACGTGGCTACCGTGGATCTTCCCCGCGGGTGGAGCTTATGCGTCATACTCCGTGACCTTTCATGAGTTTACTAGAGAGAACCCTACTCTCATAGATTGCGACGTTTGACAATCAGACTCATATAGGTGTGTTCTTCAAAAGATGTTCTGCAGGATAACATCTCTGCTTAAATAAGCCACTTAGAACACATTAAGATATACATCAACCTGCCATGCAGATTAGGAGAGTATTGCATCTTCATGGAGTGGTATTGTGAATAGTACGGATACTCTCCTCTCAGTTGACCAACAACTTGTCTTCCACATCTAATTCATGGGATCTCCGACCACAAAGAATAGGTTACCACTGTGAACAACTCATATTGTGGGTCTCATACCCATCTCCCTCGATGCATTATCTATCACATTACGTGATAGACCCTTGGTAAAAGGATCTGCTAGATTTTTAGACGTTTGGATATAATCCAACGCAATAACTCCGGAGTTTTTCATTTTCCTGACAAACTTTAACCTTCTCTGAACGTGTCTTGATGACTTCATGTTATCCTTTGAGCTGCTCACTTTCGTGATCACAGTTTGATTGTCGCAGTTCATAAGGACACCCGGTACAGGTTTCTCAACAACTAGCAAGTCATTCAAGAGCCGGTGAAGCCAATCTGCTTCAACTGTAGCTGTATCTAGTGCTGTGAGTTCTGCTTCCATTGTTGACCTCATTAAGATGGTCTGCTTGCAAGACTTCCAAGAAACAGCGCCACCTCCATGAGTGAATACATAACTGCTCGTGGCCTTTATCTCATCAGCATCTGAGATCCAGTTTGAGTCACTATACCCTTCAAGCACCTTTGGATGCCCGGTTTAGTGAATTCCATAATTTGCAGTGCCTTTCAAATAACGCAAAACTCTTTCTAGAGCTTTCCAATGCACATCTCCTGGTTTTGAAACAAACCGACTCAGTTTGCTAACAACAAAAGAGATGTCAGGTCTTGTAGCACTGGCTAAGTACATAAGCGAGCCAATAATCTGAGAATACTTCAATTGGTCTCTAACAATTCTTCGATTCTTTCTAAGCAACACACTAGCATCATATGGTGTTGGAGAGGGCTTGCAGTCACTATAGCCAAAGCGACTCAAGACCTTTTCCACATAGTGAGATTGAAGCAATGTAATCCCACCATCATCGTCTCTCAACAACTTGATGTTCAGAATGACATCAGCCACTTCTAAATCCTTCATCTCAAAACAACGAGATAGGAAATCCTTGACCTCCTTAATAACATTCAGATTGGTTCCGAAAATCAGTATGTCATCAACATACAAGCACAGGATAACTCCCTCGCCCCCACCATGGCGATAGTACACACATTTGTCAGCTTTGTTCACAACAAAGCCTGCAGCTGTTAAAGTTCTTTCAAACTTCTCATGCCACTGTTTGGGTGCTTGCTTAAGTCCGTACAAAGACTTCAGCAACTTGCACAATTTCCCTTCCTAACCATCTAGTACAAACCCATCTGGTTGTTCCATATAAATTTCCTCGTCCAACTCTCCATTTAGGAAAGCAGTCTTAACATCCATTTGATGAACGAGAAGACCATGCGAGGCAGCTAGTGAAAGTAGAACTCGAATAGTGGTTAGTCGAGCCACGGGTGAGTAAGTATCAAAGAAGTCTTCACCTTCCTTTTGGGTATAACCCTTAGCCACGAACCGAGCCTTGTACTTTTTAATAGTACCATCAAGCCTAAGCTTCTTCTTGAATACCCATTTGCATCCTATAGGTTTGCACCCATAAGGACGATCAATTATCTCCCAAGTTTCATTCGCCAAGATGGAATCCATCTCGCTACGAACCGCTTCCTTCCAGTAGTCAGCATCTTCAGATGCATAGGCCTCTGAAATAGAACTAGGAGTGTCATCTATGAGGTACACAAGAAAATCATTACCAAAGGACTTTGCAGTCCTCTGTCTCTTGCTCCTAATAGGAACTTCATTGTTCTCCTCCACAGGACTTTCAAAGTGTTCCATCGAAATTGTAGGTTCGGTAATTGTAACCGGTTCCTGATTCGATGAACTAAGCATCTCCTGATTATATGAGGTAGCCATATCCTTCATGGGAAAGATAACTTCAAAGAAAGTCGCATCATTCGACTCCATGATCGTACCGACATGCATGTCAGGTACCTCAGATTTTACAACCAAGAATCTATAGCCAATGCTATGAAAAGCATATCCCAGGAAAACACAATCCACAGTCTTTGGTCCAAGCTTCCGCTTCTTTGAAATTGGAGCATTGACTTTCGCCAAACAACCCCATGTTCACAGATAAGAGAGTTTTAACCTTTTCTTCTCCCATTCCTCGAATGGAGTTATCTCTTTGTTCTTTGTGGGGACTCGGTTCAGGACATGACATGCTGTCAATATCGCCTCCCCGCACCATGCCTTGGAGAGACCCGATGTGTCTAACATGGCGTTAACCAAATCAGTTAGAGTACGGTTCTTTCTTTCAGCCACCCCATTTGACTGAGGTGAGTAGGGAGGCGTCCTCTCATGGATTATACCATGTTCCGCACAAAAAGCATCAAACTCATTGGAAAAATACTCTCCACCATGGTCGGACCTAAGCCTCTTGATTTTCCGATCAAGTTGGTTTTCCACTTCAGCTTTATAGATCTTGAAAAAGTTCAAAGCCTCATCCTTAGATTTCAGAAGATACACACGGCGGTATCTAGTGGAGTCATCAATTAACGTCATGAAATATTTCTTTTCACCTTTTGTCAACACACCATTCATTTCACATAGATCTGAATGTATGAGCTCTAGTGGTGCAAGATTTCTTATTTCCGCAATCGTGTGAGACTTACGAGGTTGCTTAGCTTGCACACACACTTGACACTTAGATCCCTTGACGGTGGTGAAACTAGGGATTAAGTTCAACTTCGCTAGTCGCGACATGCAACCAAAGTTAACATGACAAAGACGTGAATGCCACACATTGGATTCACTATTGTTGCAAATATGATTAACAACTTTATTGCAAACGTCTGATAAGGATAAACGAAACAAGCCTCCTGACTCATAGCCTTTACCAACAAAGGTTCCATACTTGGATATTACAAATTTATTCGACTCAAAGACAAGCTTGTAGCCATCTCTACACAGAAGAGATCCACTAACAAGATTTTTATTGACGGAGGGGACATAATGCACGTTCTTCAGCCGCACGATCTTCCCCGAAGTAAACTTCAGATCAACCGTGCCAACACCACCGAACAGAAGCACTTGAACCATTGCCCATCAACACGGTTGAAGTCCCTGCGGTCTGATAAGACGAAAACATGGAAATATCACCGCATACATGCACATTAGCACCCGTGTCAATCAACCAGTCAGGAGAATGACATACTGAAAGAATAGTGGGAAATATACCATACCCAGCATCCTTCATGTCAGTGTCTCCAATGACAACATTAGTGGTCTTGCCGCCTTCCCCAGGATGGCGCTTGTCATAGCGATTAGGGCAACTAGGAGCCCAATGATCAGGATCCCCACACACATGACAAGCACCTTTCTTCTTGCCATTCTTCTTCTTGAAGTTCGTGTGTTGCACAGCCTTGTTGTTCCCATCAAACTTTGCTTTTCCATCAAACTTGCCCTTGTTCTTGAACTTGTGGGGCTAGAAGTTCTGCTTCTGTACCACATTGGCACTAGATCCTCCCTCAATACCTCGAGCACGTGTGTCATTTGCTCTCGCCTTTTCTTCCACATCAAGAGTGCCAATGAGATCCGGGACGGAAAACTCCTGCCTCTTATGCTTCAGCAAGGTAGCAACGTTCCTCCATGAAGGAGGAAGCTTAGTGATGATACCTCCGGCAACAAACTTGTCCGGTAGCATACAACTGAACTGCTCAAGTTCTCTAGCAAATGACTGTATCTCATGAGCTTGCTCAACCACGGAGCGCTCTTCAGTCATCCTGTAATCATAGAACTGCTCCATGATGTACAGCTCAGTGCCAGCATCCGAGACCCCAAACTTGGCCTCGAGTGTTGGGGAACGTAGTAATTTCAAAATTTCCTACGCACACGCAAGATCATGGTGATGCATAGCAACGAGAGGGGAGAGTGTGATCTACATACCCTCGTAGACCGACAGCGGAAGCGTTATGACAACGCGGTTGATGTAGTCGTATGTC
Organism: Triticum urartu; assembly: GCF_056163025.1. Taxonomy (NCBI): domain Eukaryota; kingdom Viridiplantae; phylum Streptophyta; class Magnoliopsida; order Poales; family Poaceae; genus Triticum; species Triticum urartu. The sequence continues at coordinate 420,166,856 of NC_141877.1, read as the reverse complement.
TTCACGGCCTGACCGATCAAGCACCGAAACTACGGCACCTCCGAGTTCTAGCACACGTTCAGCTCGATGATGATCCCCGGACTCCGATCCAGCAAAGTGTCGGGGAAGAGTTCCGTCAGCACGACGGCGTGGTGACGATCTTGATGTTCTACTGTCGTAGGGCTTTGCCTAAGCACCACTACAATATTATCGAGGACTATGGTGGAAGGGGGCACCGCACACGGCTAAGAGAACGATCTTAGAGATCAACTTGTGTGTCTAGGGGTGCCCCCTGCCCCCGTATATAAAGGATCAAGGGGAGGAGGCCGACCGGCCCCTATGGCGCGCCAAGGAGGAGTCCTCCTCCTAGTAGGAGTAGGACTCCTACTAGGAGGGGGAAAGAAGTGGGGAGGGAGAAGGAAAGGGGGGCGCCGCCCCCCTCTCCTAGTCCAATTCGGACCAGGGGGGAGGAGGCGCGCGGCCCACCCTGGCTGCCCCTCTCTCTCTCCACTAAGGCCCATATGGCCCATTACTTCTCCCGGGGGGGTTCCGGTAACCCTCCGGCTCTTCGGTTTTCTCCAAAATCACCCGGAACACTTCCGGTGTCCGAATATAGCCGTCCAATATATCAATCTTTATGTCTCGACCATTTCGAGACTCCTCGTCATGTCCGTGATCACATCCGGGACTCCGAACTAACTTCAGTACATCAAAACTCATAAACTCATAATATAACTGTCATCGAAACCTTAAGCGTGCGGACCCTACGGGTTCGAGAACAATGTAGACATGACCGAGACACGTCTCCGGCCAATAACCAATAGCGGAACCTGGATGCTCATATTGGTCCTACATATTCTACGAAGATCTTTATCGGTCAGACCGCATAACAACATACGTTGTTCCCTTTGTCATCGGTATGTTACTTGGCCGAGATTCGATCGTTGGTATCTCAATACCTAGTTCAATCTCATTACCGGCAAGTCTCTTTACTCGTTTCGTAATACATCATCTTGCAACTAACTCATTAGTTGTAATGCTTGCAAGGCTTATGTGATGTGCATTACCGAGAGGGCCCAGAGATACCTCTCCGACAATCGGAGTGACAAATCCTAATCTCGAAATATGCCAACCCAACATTCACCTTTGGAGACACCTGTAGAGCTCCTTTATAATCAGCCAGTTACGTTGTGACGTTTGGTAGCACACAAAGTGTTCCTCCGGTAAACGGGAGTTGCATAATCTCATAGTCATAGGAACATGTATAAGTCATGAAGAAAGCAATAGCAACATACTAAACGATCGGGTGCTAAGCTAATGGAATGGGTCATGTAAATCACATCATTCTCCTAATGATGTGATCCCATTAATCAAATGACAACACATGTCTATGGTTAGGAAACATAACCATGTTCGATTAACGAGCTAGTCAAGTAGAGGCATACTAGTGACGTTTGGTTTGTCCATGTATTCACACAAGTATTATGTTTCCGGATAATACAATTCTAGCATGAATAATAAACATTTATCATGATATAAGGAAATAAAATAATAACATTATTATTGCCTCTAGGGCATATTTCCTTCAGTCTCCCACTTGCACTAGAGTCAATAATCTAGATTACACAGTAATGATTCTAACACCCATGGAGCTTTGGTGCTGATCATGTTTTGCTCGTGGAAGAGGCTTAGTCAACGGGTCTGCTACATTCAGATCCGTGTGTATCTTGCAAATCTCTATGTCTCCCACCTGGACTAGATCCCGGATGGAATTGAAGCGTCTCTTGATGTGCTTGGTTCTCTTGTGAAATCTGGATTCCTTTGCCAAGGCAATTGCACCAGTATTGTCACAAAAGATTTTCATTGGACCCGATGCACTAGGTATGATACCTAGATCGGATATGAACTCCTTCATCCAGGCTCCTTCGTTTGCTGCTTCCGAAGCAGCTATGTACTCCGCTTCACATGTAGATCCCGCCACAACGCTTTGTTTAGAACTGCACCAACTAACAGCTCCACCATTTAATGTAAACACGTATCCGGTTTGCGATTTAGAATCGTCCGGATCAGTGTCAAAGCTTGCATCAACGTAACCATTTACGATGAGCTCTTTGTTACCTCCATATATGAGAAACATATCCTTACTCCTTTTCAGGTATTTCAGGATGTTCTTGACCGCTGTCCAGTGATCCACTCCTGGATTACTTTGGTACCTCCCTACTAGACTTATAGCAAGACACACATCAGGTCTGGTACACAACATTGCATACATGATAGAGCCTATGGCTGAAGCATAGGGAACATCTTTCATTTTCTCTCTATCTTCTGCATTGGTCGGACTTTGAGTCTTACTCAATTTCACACCTTGTAACACAGGCAAGAACCCTTTCTTTGCTTGATCCATTTTGAACTTTTTCAAAACTTTGTCAAGGTATGTGCTTTGTGAAAGTCCAATTAAGCGTCTTGATCTGTCTCTATAGATCTTGATGCCCAATATGTAGGCAGCTTCACCGAGGCCTTCCATTGAAAAACTTTTATTCAAGTATCCTTTTATGCTATCCAGAAATTCTATATCATTTCCGATTAGTAATATGTCATCTACATATAATATCAGAAATGCTATAGAGCTCCCACTCACTTTCTTGTAAATACAGGCTTCTCCAAAAGTCTGTATAAAACCAAATGCTTTGATCACACTATCAAAGCGTTTATTCCAACTCCGAGAGGCTTGCACCAGTCCATAAATGGATCGCTGGAGCTTGCACACTTTGTTAGCTCCCTTTGGATCGACAAAACCTTCCGGCTGCATCATATACAACTCTTCTTGCAGAAATCCATTCAGGAATGCAGTTTTGACATCCATTTGCCAAATTTCATAATCATAAAATGCGGCAATTGCTAACATGATTCGGACAGACTTAAGCATCGCTACGGGCGAGAAGGTCTCATCGTAGTCAATCCCTTGAACTTGCCGAAAACCTTTTGCGACAATCGAGCTTTGTAGACAGTAATATTACCGTCAGCGTCAGTCTTCTTCTTGAAGATCCATTTATTCTCAATTGCTTGCCGATCATTGGGCAAGTCAACCAAAGTCCATACTTTGTTCTCATACATGGATCACATCTCAGATTTCATGGCTTCAAGCCATTTTGTGGAATCTGGGCTCACCATCGCTTCTTCATAGTTCGTAGGTTCATCATGATCTAGTAGCATGACTTCTAGAACAGGATTACCGTACCACTCTGGCGCGGATCTTACTCTGGTTGATCTACGAGGTTCAGTAGTATCTTGTTCTGAAGTTTCATGATCATTATCATTAGCTTCCTCACTAATTGGTGTAGGTGTCATAGAAACAGGTTTCTGTGATGTACTACTTTCCAATAAGGGAGTAGGTACAGTTACCTCGTCAAGTTCTACTTTCCTCCCACTCACTTCTTTCGAGAGAAACTCCTTCTCCAGAAAGTTTCCAAATTTAGCAACAAAAGTCTTGCCTTCGGATCTGTGATAGAAGGTGTATCCAATAGTTTCCTTTGGATATCCTATGAAGACACATTTCTCCGATTTGGGTTCGAGCTTATCAGGTTGAAGCTTTTTCACATAAGCATCGCAGCCCCAAACTTTCAGAAACGACAACTTTGGTTTCTTGCCAAACCACAGTTCATAAGGCGTCGTCTCAACGGATTTTGATGGTGCCCTATTTAATGTGAATGCGGCCATCTCTAGAGCGTATCCCCAAAACGATAGTGGTAAATCATTAAGAGACATCATAGATCGCACCATATCTAGTAAAGTACGATTACGACGTTCGGACACACCATTACGCTGTGGTGTTCCGGGTGGCGTGAGTTGTGAAACTATTCCACATTGTTTCAAATGTACACCAAACTCGTAACTCAGATATTCTCCTCCACGATCAGATCGTAGGAATTTTATTTTTTTGTTACGATGATTTTCAACTTCACTCTGAAATTCTTTGAACTTTTCAAACGTTTCAGACTTATGTTTCATTAAGTAGATATACCCATATCTGCTTAAGTCATCTGTGAAGGTGAGAAAATAACGATATCCGCCACGATCCTCAACATTCATCGGACCACATACATCTGTATGTATGATTTCCAACAAATCTGTTGCTCTCTCCATAGTACCGGAGAACGGTGTTTTTGTCATCTTACCCATAAGGCACGGTTCGCAAGTACCAAGTGATTCATAATCAAGTGGTTCCAAAAGCCCATCAGTATGGAGTTTCTTCATGCGCTTTACACCGATATGACCCAAACGACAGTGCCACAAATAAGTTGCACTATCATTATCAACTCTGCATCTTTTGGCTTCAACACTATGAATATGTGTGTCACTACTATCGAGATTTAATAAGAATAGACCACTCTTTAAGGGTGCATGACCATAAAAGATATTACTCATATAAATAGAACAACCATTATTCTCTGATTTAAATGAATAACCGTCTCGCATCAAACAAGATCCAGATATAATGTTCATGCTTAACGCTGGCACCAAATAACAATTATTTAGGTCTAATACTAATCCCGAAGGTAGATGTAGAGGTAGCGTGCCGACTGCGATCACATCGACTTTGGAACCATTTCCCACGCGCATCGTCACCTCGTCCTTAGCCAATCTTCGCTTAATTCGTAGTCCCTGTTTCGAGTTGCAAATATTAGCAACAGAACCAGTATCAAATACCCAGGTGCTACTGCGAGCATTAGTAAGGTACACATCAATAACATGTATATCACATATACCTTTTTTCACCTTGCCATCCTTCTTATCCGCCAAATACTTGGGGCAGTTCCGCTTCCAGTGACCAGTCTGCTTGCAGTAGAAGCACTCTATTTCAGGCTTAGGTCCAGGTTTGGGTTTCTTCTCTTGAGTAGCAACTTGTTTGCTGTTCTTTTTGAAGTTCCCCTTCTTCTTCCCTTTGCCCTTTTTCTTGAAACTAGTGGTCTTGTTGACCATCAACACTTGATGCTCCTTCTTGATTTCTACCTCCGCAGCTTTCAGCATTGCGAAGAGCTCGGGAATAGTCTTATTCATCCCTTGCATATTATAGTTCATCACGAAGCTCTTGTAGCTTGGTGGTAGTGATTGGAGAATTCTGTCAATGACGCAATCATCTGGAAGATTAACTCCCAATTGAATCAAGTGATTATTATACCCAGACATTTTGAGTATATGCTCACTGACAGAACTGTTCTCCTCCATCTTGCAGCTATAGAACTTATTGGAGACTTCATATCTCTCAATCCGGGCATTTTCTTGAAATATTAACTTCAACTCCTGGAACATCTCATATGCTCCATGACGTTCAAAACATCGTTGAAGTCCCGATTCTAAGCCGTAAAGCATGGCACATTGAACTATCGAGTAGTCATCAGCTTTGCTCTGCCAGACGTTCATAACATCTGGTGTTGCTCCAGTAGCAGGCCTGGCAGCCAGCGGTGCTTCCAGGATGTAATTCTTCTATGCAGCAATGAGGATAATCCTCAAGTTACGGACCCAGTCCGTGTAATTTCTACCATCATCTTTCAACTTTGCTTTCTCAAGGAACACATTAAAATTCAACGGAACAATAGCACGGGCCATCTATCTACAATCAAACATAAACAAGCAAGGTACTATCAGGTACTAAGTTCATGATAATTTTAGGTTCAATTAATCATATTACTAAAGAACTCTCACTTAGATAGACATCCCTCTAATCCTCTAAGTGATTACGTGATCCAAATCAACTAAACCATGTCTGATCATCACGTGAGATGGAGTAGTTTCATTGGTGAACATCGCTATGTTGATCATATCTACTATATGATTCACGCTCGACCTTTTGGTCTCCGTGTTCCGAGGCCATATCTGTATATGCTTGGCTCGTCAAGTATAACCTGAGTATTCCGCGTGTGCAACTGTTTTGCACCCGTTGTATTTGAACGTAGAGCCTATCACACCCGATCATCACGTGGTGTCTCAGCACGAAGAACTTTCGCAACGGTGCATACTCAGGGAGAACACTTCTTGATAATTAGTGAGAGATCATCTTAAAATGCTACCGTCAAGCAAAGCAAGATAAGATGCATAAAAAGATAAACATCACATGCAATCAATATAAGTGATATGATATGGCCATCATCATCTTGTGCTTGTGATCTCCATCTTCGAAGCACCATCGTGATCACCATCGTCACCGGCGCGACACCTTGATCACCATCGTAGTATCGTTGTCATCTCGCCAATCTTATGCTTCCACGACTATCGCTACCATTTAGTGATAAAGTAAAGCATTACAGCGCAGTTGCATTGCATACAATAAAGCGACAACCATATGGCTCCTGCCAGTTGCCGATAACTCGGTTACAAAACATGATCATCTCATACAATAAAATTTAGCATCATGTCTTGACCATATCACATCACAACATGCCCTGCAAAAACAAGTTAGACGTCCTCTACTTTGTTGTTGCAAGTTTTACGTGGCTGCTATGGGCTTAAGCAAAAACCAATCTTACCTACGCATCAAAACCACAATGATAGTTTGTCAAGTTGGTGTTGTTTTAACCTTTGCAAGGACTGGGCGTAGCCACACTCGGTTCAACTAAAGTTGGAGAAACTGTCACCCGCTAGCCACCTTTGTGCAAAGCACGTCGGGAGAACCGGTCTCGCGTAAGCGTACGCGTAATGTCGGTCTGGGCCGCTTCGTCCAACAATACCGCCGAACCAAAGTATGACATGCTGGTAAGCAGTATGACTTATATCGCCCACAACTCACTTGTGTTCTACTCGTGCAAATAACATCAACACATAAAACCTAGGCTCGGATGCCACTGTTGGGGAACGTAGTAATTTCAAAATTTCCTATGCACACGCAAGATCATGGTGATGCATAGCAACGAGAGGGGAGAGTGTGATCTACATACCCTTGTAGACCGACAACGGAAGTGTTATGACAACGGGGTTGATGTAGTCGTACGTCTTCACGGCCCGACCGATCAAGCACCGAAACTACGGCACCTCCGAGTTCTAGCACACGTTCAGCTCGATGACGATCCCCGGACTCCGATCCAGCAAAGTTTCGGGGAAGAGTTCCGTCAGCACGACGGCGTGGTGACGATCTTGATGTTCTACTGTCGCAGGGCTTCGCCTAAGCACCACTACAATATTATCGAGGACTATGGTGGAAGGGGGCACCGCACACGGCTAAGAGAACGATCTTAGAGATCAACTTGTGTGTCTAGGGGTGCCCCCTGCCCCCGTATATAAAGGATCAAGGGGAGGAGGCCGGCCGGCCCCTATGGCGCGCCAAGGAGTCCTCCTCCTAGTAGGAGTAAGACTCCTACTAGGAGGGGGAAAGAAGTGGGGAGGGGGAAGGAAAGGGGGGCGCCGCCCCCCCTCTCCTAGTCCAATTCGGACCAGGGGGAGGAGGCGCGCGGCCCACCCTGGCTGCCCCTCTCTCTCTCCACTAAGGCCCATATGGCCCATTACTTCTCCCGGGGGGGGGGGGGGTTCCGGTAACCCTCCGGCTCTCCGGTTTTCTCCGAAATCACCTGGAACACTTCCGGTGTCCGAATATAGCCGTCCATTTCGAGACTCCTCATCATGTCCGTGATCACATCCGGGACTCCGAACTAACTTCGGTACATCAAAACTCATAAACTCATAATATAACTGTCATCGAAACCTTAAGCGTGCGGACCCTACGGGTTCGAGAACAATGCAGACATGACCGAGACACGTCTCCGGTCAATAACCAATAGCGGAACCTGGATGCTCATATTGGCTCCTACATATTCTACGAAGATCTTTATCGGTCAGACCACATAACAACATACGTTGTTCCCTTTGTCATCGGTATGTTACTTGCCCGAGATTCGATCGTCGGTATCTCAATACCTAGTTCAATCTCGTTACCGGCAAGTCTCTTTACTCGTTTTGTAATACATCATCTTGCAGCTAACTCATTAGTTGTAATGCTTGCAAGGCTTATGTGATGTGCATTACCGAGAGGGCCCAGAGATACCTCTCCGACAATCGGAGTGACAAATCCTAATCTCGAAATACGCCAACCCAACATTCACCTTTGGAGACACCTGTAGAGCTCCTTTATAATCACCTAGTTACGTTGTGACATTTGGTAGCACACAAAGTGTTCCTCCGGTAAACGGGAGTTGCATAATCTCATAGTCATAGGAACATGTATAAGTCATGAAGAAAGCAATAGCAACATACTAAACGATCAGGTGCTAAGCTAATGGAATGGGTCATGTCAATCACATCATTCTCCTAATGATGTGATCCCATTAATCAAATGACAACACATGTCTATGGTTAGGAAACATAACCATCTTCGATTAACGAGCTAGTCAAGTAGAGGCATACTAGTGACGTTTGGTTTGTCTATGTATTCACACAAGTATTATGTTTCCGGATAATACAATTCTAGCATGAATAATAAACATTTATCATGATATAAGGAAATAAAATAATAACATTATTATTGCCTCTAGGGCATATTTCCTTCATCGAGTGCATCCCACAGATATTTCCCATTATCAATTGACGCATAAGCATCAACTATGTTCTCACCAAGAACACTCAAGAGAGCAGCCTTAAACAGAGTATCCATTTTCTGAAAAGCTTGTGCCTGTTGAGCATCAAGCCCTCCTTCAGGTTTGCCGAGAGTGGCATCATAGCAACTCATGGTTTGAAGCCATAAGACTTCTCTCACGCGCCACCTCTTATAGTGGATACCCTCAAACATAGGAGGTCTCATGGAAGCAGCAAAACCACTTGGGGTAAATTTCCTATAATAAGGTTTTTGGATTGTTGGAAATATGAGCAATTTACCAAATGATTTTATTAATAGAAATACTAGATAAAGCATGACTAATATAGTAGAGATAAAACAATTCATGTGTTCTGACAGAGAGAAGGTAAATAGCTTCTGCATATATGAACCGTAGCCTATCATATCTAAAGCAGACAGTATAGCAAGTAGCATATATGAAGTAGAACCTATCATGTGTAGGACAAGAACTAGAACAAGGAACTGCGGCAGAACCTTTAACAAGAAAGACAAGAACACGCACGGGACAACAGCAGAAGAAGCGCTGGACTTGGGGTCGGTGTCCTCGCCTGCCATGTCGTTGAGGAGGTCGTGGACGTCGGGGAAGAAGTCATCGTCGGGGAACTAGTCGTCGGCGACCGGATCGTCCGTGATGAAGCAGCCAGTAGTCGCACTGAGCGCTCCCCAAAAACCTTATCACCCTTCTCCCGTACAGGACTCAAAAGGTGCAGTTTCGGAGGCCTACTGTCCTGACCTGCCGTGCACGCCGCAAGACGGGATGGGGAAGAACGTAGCAGCAGCCAAGTGGTCGGAACTTTGTGGCGAGAGGAAGAGGAGCTTCTGTTGTGTCTCTCTAGAGAGGAGCGACCTCTCTTATATAGGCACAGGAGAAGGACGCGAAGAGGCTGCGGCAGGAGGTGAAGCAACAAAGGGAGACGAAGCGAACAGGCAGCGGCCGAAGAGGCACGCCGTTCGAATTGAGTGTCCACTACAGAAAACGTTTCAACTCCCACATGACCTTTCGTATACCCGTCGTGCGTGGCAAAAATTTAGATATCGGCTTGGCTCATTCCCGCAACCCGTGGCGCGGCGCGTCATGACGAGGCGTGGCGTGGCGTGGCGGGTGGCAGAGGAGGAGCGCACGTGGATATCCCTCTTGTTCTCATGCTCATACAAGTGGGGAAAGAACCTCCCTTATAAGGAGGTCCAACTCCCACTAAACTAGCAATGTGGGACTAAAATTTAGTAGTATCCCTTGCCTTGCACAAATGGGCTAAGTGGGCCTCTAGGATTTATTAGGAATTTCTGAAATAGTTATTGGGCTGCCCAAAATAGACTAAATTCCAGCACCGCCCTCAGCCCTTGTGCTACAGGTCTGCCCTAGCTATTGCTGCTACTGCGGTAATACCGCGGGTCCGCACGGTAGTACCATGTGGCCTTGCGGTAGTACCGCTTATCAACAAGCGGAAGTACCGCTGGTCTGGGGCGGTAGTACCGCTGGTCGCGGGCTGGTAGGTGGATAACGGTTGAATTTTTGTCCTAAGCTATAAAAGGGGTGTCTTCTTCCTCCAGTTGACTACCTCTTCCAACCCTAAGCTCCATTGTTGCTCCAAGCTCCATTTTCGCCCGATCTCACTCCCTAGCCAATCAAACTTGTTGATTTGCTTGGGTGTGGTTGAGAAGGCCCCGATCTACACTTCCACCAAGAGACATTTGATTCCCCCCACTAATCCCTTGCGGATCTTATTACTCTTGGGTGTTTGAGCACCCTAGACGGTTGAGGTCACCGCAGAGCCATAGTCCATTATGGTGAAGCTTCGTGGTGTCGTTGGGAGCCTCCAATTGAGTTGTGGATATTGCCCCAACCTTGTTTGTAAAGGTTCGGTCGCCGCCTCCAAGGGCACCAATAGTGGAACCACGGCATCTCGCATTGTGTGAGGGCGTGAGGAGAATACAGTGGCCCTAGTGGCTTCTTGGGGAGCATTGTGCCTCCACACCGCTCCAACAGAGACGTACTTCCCCTCAAAGGGAAGGAACTTCGGTAACACATCCTCGTCTCCACCGGCTCCACTCTTGGTTATCTCATGCCTTTACTTGTGCAAGCTTATTTGTGATATATCCCTTGCTTGCTTGTGTTCCTATCTTTGTTGCATCATATAGGTTGCTCACCTAGTTGCATATCTAGACAACCTACTTTGATGCAAAGTTTAAATTGTTAAAGAAAAGCTAAAAATTGTTAGCTGCCTATTCACCCCCCCTCTAGTCAACCATATCGATCCTTTCAATTGGTATCAGAGCCTCGTCTCTTTATTAAGGACTTTACCGTCCGAAGAGTATGGTTGACGTCGTAGAAGGTGAGGAGGAGCACTCCAGTGCAAATCCGGTATCTCCTATGGGAGATGGGGGAACCGCGGTCTCTCGTGAGGATTTCAATGTGGCGTTGGACACGTTGAAAACCTCCATGAGGACCGAGGTCAAAAGCATGTTTAAAGATTTCTTAGAAGAGCTTAAACTTTCCACCGCACCGTTGAAAGTGGGTGATCCCGCCAACAAGGTGATCGATGCTACCTCCGACAAGGGGGAAGCTACTAGCGAGAAAGCCCTTCCTACTAGTGGTAAGAGTGGCACCGGCATCTTTGCCCATGTGGAACCTCCGCTTGTTTATGGTGGACCTCTCCCTTCCACTCATTTGAATCATGCCGGGCCAGCCCCTAAGATTGAGAAGAATGTTGAATTTGACTCTTGGGTCTATCGTTTTAAGCGTCATTTAAATCATGTGAACACTAACCTTTGGAGAATCATTGAAGAAGGTTTCTATCCGCATGACCGAAGCAACTTCACTCCTAGAGAAGCCGTGGATAATCAATTCAATGAGAATGCTCTCTTCATCATTCAATAAGCTATCCCACCCGAAGACCTTCCTCATCTCCGGCCCTACTCCTTGGCCAAAGATGCTTGGCACCAAGTGGTTTCCATCTACTGGGGAAGCGCAAGCATTCAACGCTCCAACTATGAAGTGGTGCAAGACGAAGCCGATGAGTTTGCAATGAAAGAAGATGAAGAACCTCGTGAGCTCTATCGGAGGGTAACCAAACTCGCGGTCTCGCTCCGAGATCATGGAAGCAAGGACATGGATGACAATTGGATCAAGCGCAAATTGTTGGGGAACGTAGCAGAATTTTAAAATTTTCTACGCATCACCAAGATCAATCTATGGAGTCATATAGCAATGAGGGAAAGGGGAGTGCATCTACATACCCTTGTAGATCGCAAGCGAAAGCGTTCAAGAGAACGGGGTTGATGGAGTCGTAGTCGTCGTGATCCAAATCACCGATGACCAAGTGCCGAATGGATGGCACCTCCGCGCTCAACACACGTACGGTTGGGAAGACGTCTCCTCCTTCTTGATCCAGCAAGGGGAAGGAGATGTTGATGGAGATCCAGCAGCACGACGGCATGGTGGTGGAAGCAGCGGTGATCTCGGCAGGGCTTCGCCAAGCTCCAACGAGAGAGAGAGAGAGAGAGAGGTGTTACGAGGGAGAGGGAGGCGCCAAAGCTTGGGTGTGGCAGCCCTCCCTCCCCCCCACTATATATAGGACCCCTAGGGGGGCGCCGGCCCTAGGAGATCCAATCTCCAAGGGGGGCGGCGGCCAGGGGGGGGGGACTTGCCCCCCAAGTCAGGTGGGTGCCCCCACCCCTAGGGTTTCCAACCCTAGGCACAGGAGGAGGCCCATGGGGGGCGCACCAGCCCACCAGGGGCTGGTTCCCCTCCCACTTCAGCCCATGGGGCCCTTCGGGATAGGTGGCCCCACCCGGTGGACCCCCGGGACCCTTCCGGTGGTCCCGGTACAATACCGATTACCCCCGAAACTTTCCCGATGGTCAAAACTGGACTTCCTATATATAAATCTTCACCTCCGGACCATTCCGGAACTCCTCGTGACGTCCGGGATCTCATCCGGGACTACGAACAACTTTTGGGTTACCGCATACTAACATCTCTACAACCCTAGCGTCACTGAACCTTAATTGTGTAGACCCTACGGGTTCGGGAGACATGCAGACATGACCGAGACGACTCTCCGGTCAATAACCAACTGTGGGATCTGGATACCCATGTTGGCTCCCACATGTTCCACGATGATCTCATCGGATGAACCACGATGTCGAGGATTCAATCAATCATGTATTCAATTCCCTTTGTCAAATCGGTACGTTACTTGCCCGAGATTCGATTGTCGGTATCCCAATACCTCGTTCAATCTCGTTACTGGCAAGTCACTTTACTCGTACCATAATGCATGATCCCGTGACCAAACACTTGGTCACATTGAGCTCATTGTGATGATGCATTACCGAGTGGGCCCAGAGAAACCTCTCCGTCATACGGAGTGACAAATCCCAGTCTCGATCCGTGTCAACCCAACAGATACTTTCGGGGATACGTATAGTATACCTTTATAGTCACATAGTTACGTTGTGACGTTTGGTACAGCCAAAGCACTCCTACGGCATCCGGGAGTTACACGATCTCATGGTCTAAGGAAATGATACTTGACATTGGAAAAGCTCTAGCAAACGAACTACACGATCTTGTGCTATGCTTAGGATTGGGTCTTGTCCATCACATCATTCTCCTAATGATGTGATCCCGTTATCAATGACATCCAATGTCCATAGTCAGGAAACCATGACTATCTATTGATCAACGAGCTAGTTAACTAGAGGCTCACTAGGGACATGTTATGGTCTATGTATTCACACATCCATTATGATTTCCGGATAACACAATTATAGCATGAATAATAGACAATTATCATGAACAAGGAAATATAATAATAATCATTTTATTATTGCCTCTAGGGCATATTTCCAACAGTCTCTCACTTGAACTAGAGTCAATAATCTAGTTACATTGTGATGAATCGAACACCCATAGAGTTCTGGTGTTGATCATGTTTTGCTCGCGGAAGAGGTTTAGTCAATGGATCTGCGACATTCAGATCCGTATGTACTTTGAAAATATCTATATCTCCATCTTGAACATTTTCACGAATGGAGTTGAAGCGACGCTTGATGTGCCCGGTCTTCTTGTGAAACCTGGGCTCCTTGGCAAGGGCAATAGCTCTAGTGTTCTCACAGAAGAGAGTGATCGGCCCCGACGCATTGGGTATGACTCCTAGGTCGGTGATGAACTCCTTCATCCAGATTGCTTCATGCGCTGCCTCCGACGCTGCCATGTACTCCGCCTCACATGTAGATCCCACCACGATGCTTTGCTTGCAACTGCACCAGCTTACTGCCCCACCATTCAAAATATACACGTATCCGGTTTGTGACTTAGAGTCATCCAGATCTGTGTCGAAGCTAGCGTCGACGTAACCCTTTACGACGAGCTCCTCGTCACCTCGATATACGAGAAACATATCCTTAGTCCTTTTCAGGTACTTCAGGATGTTCTTGACCGCTGTCCAGTGTTCCATGCCGGGATTACTTTGGTACCTTCCTACCAAACTCACGTCAAGGTTTACATCAGGTCTGGTACACAGCATGGCATACATGATAGACCCTATGGCTGAGGCATAGGGGACGACACTCATTTTTTCTCTATCTTCTGTCATGGTCGGACATTGAGCTGAGCTCAATTTCACACCTTGCAACATAGGCAAGAACCCCTTCTTGGACTGATCCATATTGAACTTCTTCAATATCTTATCAAGGTATGTGCTTTGTGAAAGACCTATGAGGTGTCTCGATCTATCTCTATAGATCTTGATGCCTAATATGTAAGCAGCTTGTCCAAGGTCCTTCATTGAAAAACACTTATTCAAGTAGGCCTTAATACTGTCCAAAAGTTCTATATCATTTCCCATCAAAAGTATGTCATCCACATATAATATGAGAAATGCTACAGAGCTCCCACTCACTTTCTTGTAAACGCAGGCTTCTCCATAAGTCTGCATAAACCCAAACGCTTTGATCATTTCATTAAAGCGAATGTTCCAACTCCGAGATGCTTGCACCAGCCCATAGATGGAGCACTGGAGCTTGCATACCTTGTTAGCATTCTTAGGATCAACAAAACCTTCCGGGTGCATCATATACAATTCTTCCTTAACAAAGCCGTTAAGGAATGCCGTTTTGATGTCCATTTGCCATATCTCATAATCATAGTATGCGGCAATTGCTAACATGATTCGTACGGACTTCAGCTTCGCTACGGGTGAGAAGGTCTCATCGTAGTCAACCCCTTGAACTTGTCGATAACCCTTAGCGACAAGTCAAGCCTTATAGATGGTAAAATTACCATCCGCGTCCGTCTTCTTCTTAAAGATCCATTTATTCTCTATCACTCGCCAATCATCGGGCAAGTCTGTCAAAGTCCATACTTTGTTTTCATACATGGATCCTATCTCGGATTGCATGGCTTCAAGCCATTTGTTGGAATCTGGGCCCGCCATTGCTTCTTCATAGTTCGAAGGTTCACCATTGTCTAACAACATGATTTCCAGGATAGGGTTGCCATACCATTCTGGTGTGGAACATGTCCTTGTGGACCTACGAAGTTCAGTGGCAACTTGATCCGAAGTACCTTGATCATTATCATTAACTTCCTCTCTAGTCGGTGCAGGCACCACAGGAACATCTTCCTGAGCTGCGCTACTTTTCGGTTCAAGAGGCAGTACTTCATCGAGTTCTACTTTCCTCCCACTTACTTCTCTTGAGAGTAACTCTTTCTCCAGAAAGGACCCGTTCTTGGCAACAAATATCTTGCCTTCGGATCTGAGGTAGAAGGAATACCCAATGGTTTCCTTAGGGTATCCTATGAAGACGCATTTTTCCGACCTGGGTTCGAGCTTTTCAGGTTGAAGTTTCTTGACATAAGCATCACATCCCCAAACTTTTAGAAACGACAGCTTAGGTTTCTTCCCAAACCATAATTCATACGGTGTCGTCTCAACGGATTTAGACGGTGCCCTATTTAAAGTGAATGTAGCTGTCTCTAGAGCGTATCCCCAAAATGATAGCGGTAAATCAGTGAGTGATATCATAGATCGCACCATATCCAATAGAGTGCGATTACGACGTTCGGACACACCGTTACGCTGAGGTGTTCCAGGCGGCGTGAGTTGTGAAACGATTCCACATTTCCTTAAGTGCGTACCAAATTCGTGACTTAAATATTCTCCCCCACGATTTGATCGTAAGAATTTTATCTTTCGGTCACGTTGATTCTCTACCTCATTCTGAAATTCCTTGAACTTTTCAAAGGTCTCAGACTTGTGTTTCATCAAATAGACATACCCATATCTACTTAAGTCATCAGTGAGAGTGAGAACATAACGATAGCCACCGCGAGCCTCAACGCTCATTGGACCGCACACATCAGTATGTATAATTTCCAATAAGTTGGTTGCTCGCTCCATTGTTCCGGAGAATGAAGTGTTGGTCATTTTACCCATGAGGCATGGTTCGCACGTGTCAAATGATTTGAAATCAAGAGACTCCAAAAGTCCATCTGTATGGAGCTTCTTCATGCGTTTGACACCGATGTGACCAAGGCGGTAGTGCCACAGATATGTGGGACTATCATTATCAATCTTACATCTTTTGGTATTCACACTATGAATATGTGTAACATCACGTTCGAGATTCATTAAGAATAAACCATTGACCAGCGGAGCATGACCATAAAACATATCTCTCATATAAATAGAATAACCATTATTCTCGGATTTAAATGAGTAGCCATCTCGTATTAAACGAGATCCAGATACAATGTTCATGCTCAAAGCTGGCACTAAATAACAATTATTGAGGTTTAAAACTAATCCCGTAGGTAAATGTAGAGATAGCGTGCCGACGGCGATCACATCGACCTTGGAACCATTCCCGACGCGCATCGTCACCTCGTCCTTCGCCAGTCTCCGCTTATTCCGCAGCTCCTGTTTTGAGTTACAAATGTGAGCAACCGCACCGGTATCAAATACCCAGGAGCTACTACAAGTACTGGTAAGGTACACATCAATTACATGTATATTACATATACCTTTAGTGTTGCCGGCCTTATCCGCTAAGTATTTAGGGTAGTTCCGCTTCCAGTGTCCCTTTCCCTTGCAATAAAAGCACTCAGTCTCAGTTTTGGGTCCATTCTTTGACTTCTTCCCGGCAACTGGTTTACCGAGCGCGGCAACTCCCTTGCCGTCCTTCTTGAAGTTCTTCTTACCCTTGCCTTTCTTGAAACTAGTGGTTTTATTGACCATCAACACTTGATGTTCCTTTTTGATTTCCACCTCCACTGATTTCAACATTGAAAATACTTCAGGAATAGTTTTCACCATCCCCTGCATATTGTAGTTCATCACAAAGCTCTTGTAGCTAGGTGGGAGTGACTGAAGGATTCTGTCAATGACTGCCTCGTCCGGGAGGTTAATGCCCAGCTGGGACAAGCGATTGTGCAACCCAGACATTTTGAGTATGTGCTCACTGATAGAACTATTTTCCTCCATCTTACAACTGTAGAACTTGTCGGAGACTTCATATCTCTCGACCCGGGCATGAGCTTGGAAAACCATTTTCAGCTCTTCGAACATCTCATATGCTCTATGTCGCTCAAAACGCTTTTGGAGCCCCGGTTCTAAGCTGTAAAGCATGCCACACTGAACAAGGGAGTAATCATCAGCACGTGACTGCCAAGCGTTCATAACGTCTTGGTTCTCTAGGATGGGTGCATCACCTAGCGGTGCTTCTAGGACATATGCTTTCCTGGCAGCTATGAGGATGATCCTCAGGTTCCGGACCCAGTCTGTATAGTTGCTACCATCATCTTTCAGGTTGGTTTTCTCTAGGAACGCGTTGAAGTTGAGGTTGACATGAGCGTTGGCCATTTGATCTACAAGACAATTTGCAGAGGTTTTTAGACTAAGTTCATGATAATTAAGTTCATCTAATCAAATTATTTAATGAACTCCCACTCAGATTAGACATCCCTCTAGTCATCTAAGTGATACATGATCCGACTCAACTAGACCGTGCCCGATCATCATGTGAGATGGACTAGTCATCATCGGTGAACATCTCCATGTTGATCGTATCTTCCATACGACTCATGTTCGACCTTTCAGTCTCTTGTGTTCCGAGGCCATGTCTGTACATGCTAGGCTCGTCAAGTCAACCTAGGCTTACACCCGTTGTATGTGAACGTTAGAATCTATCACACCCGATCATCACGTGGTGCTTTGAGACAACGAACTTTCGCAACGGCGCACAGTTAGGGGGAACACTTTCTTGAAATTATTGTGAGGGATCATCTTATTTACTACCGTCGCTCTAAGCAAATAAGAAGCAAAAACATGATAAACATCACATGCAATCAAATAGTGACATGATATGGCCAATACCATTTGCTCCTTTTAATCTCCATCTTCGGGGCGCCATGATCATCATCATCACTGGCATGACACCATGATCGCCATCATCATGATCTTCATCATCGTGTCTTTATGAAGTTGTCTCGTCATCTATTACTTCTACTACTATGGCTAACGGTTTAGCAATAAAGTAAAGTAATTACATGACATTTATATTGACACGCAGGTCATAAATAAATTAAGACAACTCCTATGGCTCCTACCGGTTGTCATACTCATCGACATGCAAGTCGTGATTCCTATTACAAGAACATTATCAATCTCATACATCACATATATCATTCATCACATCCTTTTGGACATAGCACATCACATGGCATATGCTGCAAAACAAGTTAGACGTCCTCTAATTGTTGTTGCATGTTTTTACGTGGCTGCTATAGGTTTCTAGCAAGAATGTTTCTTACCTACGTCAAAACCACAACATGATATGCCAATTTCTATTTACCCTTCATAAGGACCCTTTTCATCTAATCCGATCCGACTAAAGTGGGTGAGACAGACACCCGCTAGCCACCTTATGCAACTAGTGCATGTCAGTCGGTGGAACCAGTCTCATGTAAGCGTACGTGTAAGGTCGGTCTGGACCGCTTCATCCCATGATGCCACCAAATCAAGATAAGACTAGTAACAGCAAGTAAATTGACAAAATCAACGCCCACAACAACTTGTGTTCTACTCGTGCATAGAAACTATGCATAGACCTAGCTCATGATGCCACTGTTGGGGAACGTAGCAGAATTTTAAAATTTTCTACGCATCACCAAGATCAATCTATGGAGTCATCTAGCAACGAGGAAAAGGGGAGTGCATCTACATACCCTTGTAGATCGCGAGCGGAAGCGTTCAAGAGAACGGGGTTGATGGAGTCGTACTCGTCGTGATCCAAATCACCGATGACCAAGTGCCGAACGGACGGCACCTCCGCGTTCAACACACGTACGGTTGGGAAGACGTCTCCTCCTTCTTGATCCAGCAAGGGGAAGGAGAGGTTGATGGAGATCCAGCAGCACGACGGCGTGGTGGTGGAAGTAGCGGTGATCTCGGCAGGGCTTCGCCAAGCTCCAACGGGAGAGAGAGAGAGAGTTACGAGGGAGAGGGAGGCGCCAAGGCTTGGGTGTGCCAGCCCTCCCTTCCCCCCACTATATATAGGACCCCTAGGGGGCGCCGGCCCTAGGAGATCCAATCTCCAAGGGGGGTGGCGGCCAAGGGGGGGGACTTGCCCCCCAAGTCAGGTGGGCGCCCCCCACCCCTAGGGTTTCCAACCCTAGGCGCAGGGGGAGGCCCATGGGGGCGCACCAGCCCACCAGGGGCTGGTTCCCCTCCCACTTCAGCCCATGGGCCCCTCCGGGATAGGTGGCCCCACCCGATGGACCCCCGGGACCCTTCCGGTGGTCCCGGTACAATACCGATTACCCCCGAAACTTTCCCGATGGTCGAAACTGGACTTCCTATATATAAATATTCACCTCCGGACCATTCCGGAACTCCTCATGACGTTTGGGATCTCATTCGGGACTCTGAACAACTTTTGGGTTACCGCATACTAACATATCTACAACCCTAGTGTCAGCAAACCTTAAGTGTGTAGACCCTACGGGTTCGGGAGACATGCAGACATGACCGAGACGACTCTCCGGTCAATAACCAACAACGGGATCTGGATACCCATGTTGGCTCCCACATGTTCCACGATGATCTCATCGGATGAACCACAATGTCGAGGATTCAATCAATCCCGTATTTAATTCCCTTTGTCAATCGGTACGTTACTTGCCCGAGATTCGATCATCGGTATCCCAACACCTCGTTCAATCTCGTTACTGGCAAGTCACTTTACTCGTACCGTAATTCATGATCCCGTGACCAAACACTTGGTCACATTGAGCTCATTGTGATGATGCATTACCGAGTGGTCCCAGGGATACCTCTCCGTCATACGGAGTGACAAATCCCAGTCTCGATATGTGTCAACCCAACATATACTTTCGGGGATACCTGTAGTATACCTTTATAGTCACCCAGTTACGTTGTGACGTTTGGTACACCCAAAGCACTCCTACAGCATCCGAGAGTTACACGATCTCATGGTCTAAGGAAATGATACTTGACATTGGAAAAGCTCTAGCAAACGAACTACACGATCTTGTGCTATGCTTAGGATTGGGTCTTGTCCATCACATCATTCTCCTAATGATGTGATCCCGTTATCAATGACATCCAATGTCCATAGTCAGGAAACCATGACTATCTATTGATCAACGAGCTAGTTAACTAGAGGCTCACTAGGGACATGTTATGGTCTATGTATTCACACATGTATTATGATTTCCGGATAACACAATTATAGCATGAATAATAGACAATTATCATGAACAAGGAAATATAATAATAATCATTTTATTATTGCCTCTAGGGCATATTTCCAACACAAATTCCTCAAGGCAATGATGCCCTACCACAAAGCCATGTCCTCCGTCATTCGTCAAAGGCCGGACTTCCACACCTTGTCCTCAAGTGATGTGTTGGATGAGTTCGTTGCTATGAGCATCTTGGACAAGACCGCCGACAATGCAGTACTTCGCTCTCAACGAGTAAAGAAACCCAACCTTGCTCTAAAGGCCAAGGTTAGTATGGAGGAAGAGGACAAAGAGGAAGAATAGGAGACTAACCTCAAAGATACAAAGTATGCCTATCATGAACACATGGCCCTTACTTCAACAAGAACATTTCAAGTGGCACAAACACTGCAAAAAAAAATACACTTCCGTGATGATACGTGTTTGTCACAGTAGGTCGCTTTTTTTGTCATGCATGTACATCCATGACAAATTTATGACAGAATCAAGATAGTCATACCTGTGTTGTCGTAGAAGTGTTCCATGACATTACCAAAATTATCATCACAGAAGTGTCCACCTCCATGACGATAAATCGTGCGTCACAAAAGTGAAGGAAATATGCCCTAGAGGCAATAATAAAGTTATTATTTATTTCCTTATATCATGATAAATGCTTATTATTCATGCTATAATTGTATTAACCGGAAACATAATACATGTGTGAATACATAGACAAAGAGAGTGTCACTAGTATGCCTCTACTTGACTAGCTCGTTGATCAAAGATGGTTATGTTTCCTAACCATAGACATGAGTTGTCATTTGATTAACGGGATCACATCATTAGGAGAATGATGTGATTGACTTGACCCATTCCGTTAGCTTAGCACTCGATTGTTTAGTATGTTGCTATTGCTTTCTTCATGACTTATACATGTTCCTATGACTATGAGATTATGCAACTCCCGTTTACCGGAGGAACACTTTGTGTGCTACCAAACGTCACAACGTAACTGGGTGATTATAAAGGTGCTCTACAGGTGTCTCCGAAGGTACTTGTTGGGTTGGCGTATTTTGATATTAGGATTTGTCACTCCGATTGTCGGAGAGGTATCTCTGGGCCCACTCGGTAATACACATCACTTAAGCCTTGCAAGCATTGCAACTAATGAGTTAGTTGCGGGATGAGGTATTACGGAACGAGTAAAGAGACTTGCCGGTAACGAGATTGAACTAGGTATTGAGATACCGACGACCGAATCTCGGCCAAGTAACATACCGATGACAAAGGGAACAACGTATGCTGCTATGCGGTTTGACCGATAAAGATCTTCGTAGAATATGTGGGAGCGAATATGAGCATCCAGGTTCCGCTATTGGTTATTGACCGGAGATGTGTCTCGGTCATGTATACATAGTTCTCGAACTCGTAGGGTCCGCACGCTTAAAGTTCAATGACGGTTATATTATGAGTTTATGTGTTTTGATGTACCAAAGGAGTTTGGAGTCCCGGATGAGACCGGGGACATGACGAGGAGTCTCGAAATGGTCGATACATAAAGATCGATATATTGGATGACTATATTCGAACTTCGGAAAGGTTCCGAGTTATTCGGGTATTTTTCAGAGTACCAGAGAGTTACGGGAATTCGCCAGGGAGTATATGGGCCTTATTGGGCCATACGGGAATAGAGGAGAGAGGCCAAAAGGAAGGAGGCCTCTGCCCCCCCTCTGGTTCGAATTGGACAAGGGGTGCAGCCCCCTTTTCCTTCTCCCTCTCCTCCTCTTTCCTTCTCTCCTACTCCAACAAGGAAAGGAGGAGTCCTACTCCTGGTAGGAGTAGGACTCCCCCCTTGGCGCACCCTTCTCCTAGGCCGGCCGCCTCCCCCCTTGCTCCTTTATATACAGGGGCAGGGGGCACCTCTAGACACACAAGTTGATCGTCTCTTAGCCATGTGCGGTGCCTCCCTCCACCATAGTCCACCTCGATAATACTGTAGCGGTGCTTAGGCGAAGCGCTGCGTCGGTAGAACATCAACATCGTCACCACGCCGTCGTGCTGACGAAACTCTCCCTCAACACTCGACTGGATCGGAGTTCGAGGGACGTCATCGGGCTGAACGTGTGCTGAACTCGGAGGTGCCATACGTTCGGTACTTGATCGGTCGGATCGTGAAGACGTATGACTACATCAACCGCGTTGTGCTAACGCTTCCGCTTACGGTCTACAAGGGTACATGGACAACGCTCTCCCCTCTCGTTGCTATGCATCACCATGATCTTGCGTGTGCGTAGGAATTTTTTTGAAATTACTACGTTCCCCAACAGTGGCATCCGAGCCAGGTTTTATGCGTTGATGTAATATGCACGAGTAGAACACAAGTGAGTTGTGGGCGATATAAGTCATACTGCTTACCAGCATGTCACACTTTGGTTCGGCGGTATTGTTGGATGAAGCGGCCCAGACTGACATTACGCGTATGCTTACGCGAGACTAGTTCTACCGACGTGCTTTGCACACAGGTGGCTGGCGGGTGTTAGTTTCTCCAACTTTAGTTGAACCGAGTGTGGCTACGCTCGGTCCTTGCGAAGGTTAAAACCTCACCAACTTGACAAACTATCGTTGTGGTTTTGATGCGTAGGTAAGAACGGTTCTTGCTAAGCCCGTAGCAACCACGTAAAACTTGCAACAACAAAGTAGAGGACGTCTAACTTGTTTTTGCAGGGCATGTTGTGATGTGATATGGTCAAGACATGATGCTAAATTTTATTGTATGAGATGATCATGTTTTGTAACCAAGTTATCGGCAACTGGCAGGAGCCATATGGTTGTCGCTTTATTGTATGCAATGCAATCGCCCTGTAATGCTTTACTTTATCACTAAGCGGTAGCGATAGTCGTAGAAGCATAAGATTGGCGAAACGACAATGATGCTACGATGGAGATCAAGGTATCGCGCTGGTGACGATGGTGATCATGGAGGTGCTTCGGAGATGGAGATCGCAAGCACAAGATGATGAAGGCCATATCATATCACTTATATTGATTGCATGTGATGTTTATCTTTTATGCACCTTAGCTTGCTTTGATTGATGGTAGCATTATAAGATGATCCCTCACTAAATTATCAAAGTATAAGTGTTCTCCCTGAGTATGCACCGTTGCAAAAGTTCTTCGTGCTGAGACACCACGTGATGATCGGGTGTGATAGGCTCTACGTTCAAATACAACGGGTGAAAAACAGTTGCACACGCGGAATACTCAGGTTAAACTTGACGAGCCTAGCATATAACAGATATGGCCTCGGAACACGAAGACCGAAAGGTCAAGCGTGAATCATATAGTAGATATGATCAACATAGTGATGTTCACCATTGAAACTACTCCATCTCACGTGATGATCGGACATGGTTTAGTTGATTTGGATCACGTTATCACTTAGAGGATTAGAGGGATGTCTATCTAAGTGGGAGTTCTTAAGTAATATGATTAATTGAACTTTAATTTATCATGAACTTAGTCCTGGTAGTATTAGCATATCTATGTTGTAGATCAATTGCTTGCGATATTGCTCCCCGTTTAATTTTTTATATATTCCTAGAGAAAACTATGTTGAAAAATGCTAGTAGCAATGATGCAGATTGGATCCGTGATCTGAGGATTAACCTCATTGCTGCACAGAAGAATTATGTCCTTGATGCACCGCTAGGTGACAGAACTATTGCAGGAGCAGATGCAGACGTTATGAACGTTTGGCTAGCTCAATATGATGACTACTTGATAGTTTAGTGCACCATGCTTAACGGCTTAGAATCAGGACTTCAAAGACATTTTGAACGTCATGGACCATATGAGATGTTCTAGGAGTTGAAGTTAAATATTTCAAGCAAATACCCGAGTTGAGAGATATGAAGTCTCCAACAAGTTCTATAGCTAAAAGATGGAGGAGAATAGCTCAAGCAGTGAGCATATGCTCAGATTGTCTGGGTACTACAATTAGTTGAATCAAGTGGGAGTTAATCTTACAGATAAGATAGTGATTGACAGAGTTCTCTAGTCACCATCACCAAGTTACTAGAACTTCGTGATGAACTATAGTATGCAAGGGATGACGAAAACGATTCTCGAGCTCTTCTGATGTTGAAATTGATGAAGGTAGAAATCAAGAAAGAGCATCAAGTGTTGATGATTGACAAGAACACTAGTTTCAAGAAAAGGGCAAAGGGAAAGAAAGGGAACTTCAAGTAGAATGACAAGCAAGTTGTCACTCCCGTGAAGAAGCCCAAAGCTAGACCAAAGCCTGAAACTGAGTGCTTCTACTGCAAAGGAAATGATCATTGGAAGCGGAAATTCCCTGAATATTTGGTGGATAAGAAAGATGGCAAAGTGAACAAAGGGTATATTTGATATACAGGTTATTGATGTGTGCCTTACTAGTGTTTATAGTAGCCCCTGAGTATTTGATACTTGTTCGGTTGCTAAAATTAGCAACTCAAAACATGAGTTACAGAATGTACAGAGACTAGTTAAGGGTGAAGTGACGATGTGTGTTGGAATTGGTTCCAAGATTGATATGATCATCATCGCACACTCCCTATACTTTCGGGATTAGTGTTGAACCTAAATAAGTGTTATTTGGTGTTTACGTTGAGCATAAATATGATTGATCATGTTTATTGCAATATGGTTATTCATTTAAGTTAGAGAACAATTGTTGTTCTATTTACATGAATAGAACCTTCAATGTTCATACACACCAACAAAAATGGTTTGTTGGATCTCGATCGTAGTGATACACATATTCATAATATTCAAGCCAAAAAGATGCAAAGTTAATGATGATAGTGCAACTTATTTGTGGCACTGCCGTTTAGGTCATATTGGTGTAAAGTGCATGGAGAAAATCCATGCTGATGGGCTTTTGGAATCACTTGATTATGAATCAGTTGATGCTTGCGAACCATGCCTCATGGGCAAGATGACTAAGACTCCATTCTCTGGAACAATGGAGCGAGCAATAGATTTGTTGGAAATCATACATACTGATGTATGTGGTCCGATGAATATTGAAGCTCACAATAGGTATCATTATTTTCTGATCTTCACGGATGATTTGAGTAGATATGAGTATATCTACTTGATGAAACAAAAGTCTGAAATATTTGAAAAGTTCATATAATTTCAGAGTGAAGTGGAAATCATCGTAACAAGAAAATAAAGTTTCTATGATCTGATCGTGGAGGAGAATATTTGAGTTACGAGTTTGGCCTTCGGTTAAAACAATGTGAAATAGTTTCACTACTCACGCCACCTGGAACACCACAGTGTAATGGTGTATCCGAACGTCGTAACCGTACTTTATTAGATATGGTGCGATCTATGATGTCTCTTACCGATTTACCACTATCGTTTTGGGGTTATGCATTAGAGACAGCTGCATTCACGTTAAATAGGGCACCATCTAAATCCGTTGAGATAACGCAGTATGAACTATGGTTTGGCAAGAAACCAAAGTTGTCGTTTCTTAAAGTTTGGAGTTCCGATGCTTATGTGAAAAAGTTTCATCTTGATAAGCTCAAACCCAAGTCGGAGAAGTGCATCTTCGTAGGATACCCAAAAGTAACTATTGGGTACACCTTCTATCACAGATCCGAAGGCAAGACATTTGTTGCTGAGAATGGATCCTTTCTGGAGAAGGAGTTTCTCTCAAAAGAAGTGAGTGGGAGGAAAGTAGAACTTGATGAGGTAACTGTACCTGCTCCCTTATTGGAAAGTAGTTCATCACAGAAATCTGTTCCTGTGACTCCTACACCAATTAGTGAGGAAGCTAATGATGATGATCATGTAACTTTAGATCAAGTTACTACCAAACCTTGTAGGTAAACCAGAGTGAGATCCACACCAGTGTGGTACGGTAATCCTGTTCTAGAGGTCATGTTACTTGACCATGACGAACCTACGAACTATGAGGAAGCGATGATGAGCCCAGATTCCGCGAAATGGCTTGAGGCCCTGAAATCTGAGATGAGATCCATGTATGAGAATCATGTTAGCAATGTTAGCAGTTGTCGCATTTTATGAAATCTGGCAAATGGATAAACAAAACTTCATTCCTTAACGGATTTATTAAAGATGAGTTGTATATGATGCAACCAGAAGGTTTTTTCAATCCTAAAGGTGCTAACAAAATATGCAAGCTCCAGCGATCCATCTATGGACTGGTGCAAGCATCTCGGAGTTGGAATATACGCTTTGATAAGTTGATCAAAGCATATAGTTTTATACAGACTTGCGGTGAAGCCTGTATTTACAAGAAAGTGAGTGGGAGCACTACAGCATTTCTGATAAGTATATGTGAATGACATATTGTTGATCGGAAATAATGTCGAACTATTCTACAAAGCATGAAGGAGTGTTTGAAAGGAGTTTTTCAAAGAAAGACCTCCATGAAGCTGCTTACATATTGAGCATCAAGATCTATAGAGATAGATCAAGACACTTGATAAGTTTTTTCAATGAGTACATACCTTGACAAGATTTTGAAGTAGTTCAAAATGGAACAATCAAAGAAGGAGTTCTTGCCTATTTTACAAGGTGCGAAGTTGAGTAAGACTCAAAACCCGACCACGGCAGAAGATAGAGAGAGAATGAAAGTCATTCCCTATGCCTCAGCCATAGGTTCTATAAAGTATGCCATGTGGTGTACCAGACCTATTGTATACTCTACCCTGAGCTTGACAAGAGAGTACAATAGTGATCTAGGAGTAGATCACTAGACATTGGTCAAAATTATCCTTAGTGGAATAAGGATATGTTTCTCGATTATGGAGGTGACAAAAGATTCGTCATAAAGGGTTACGTCGATGCAAGTTTTGACACTGATCCAGATGACTCAAAGTCTCAATCTGGATAATATTAAAAGTGGGAGCAATTAGCTAGAGTAGCTCCGTGCAGAGCATTGTTGACATAGAAAATTTCAAAATACTTACGGATCTGAATGTGGCAGACCCGTTGACTAAACTTCTCTCACAAGCAAAACATGATCACACCTTAGTACTCTTTGGGTATTAATCACATAGCGATGTGAACTAGATTATTAACTCTAGTAAACCCTTTGGGAATTGGTCACATGTCGATGTGAACTATGGGTGTTAATCACATGATGATGTGAACTATTGGTATTAAATCACATGGCGATGTGAACTAGATTATTGACTCTAGTGCAAGTGGGAGACTGAAGGAAATATGCCCTAGAGGCAATAATAAAGTTATTATTTATTTCCTTATATCATGATAAATGTTTATTATTCATGCTAGAATTGTATTAACCGGAAACATAATACATGTGTGGATACATAGACAAACAGAGTGTCACTAGTATGCCTCTACTTGACTAGCTCGTTGATCAAAGATGGTTATGTTTCCTAACCATAGACATGAGTTGTCATTTGATCAATGGGATCACATCAATAGGAAAATGATGTGATTGACTTGACCCATTCCGTTAGCTTAGCACTCGATCGTTTAGTATGTTGCTATTGCTTTCTTCATGACTTATACATGTTCCTGTAACTATGAGATTATGCAACTCCCATTTATCGGAGGAACACTTTGTGTGCTACCAAACGTCACAACATAAATGGGTGATTATAAAGGTTCTCTATAGGTGTCTCCGAAGGTACTTATTGGGTTGGCGTATTTCGAGATTAGGATTTGTCACTCCGATTGTCGGAGAGGTATCTCTGGGCCCACTCGGTAATACTCATCACTTAAGCCTTGCAAGGATTGCAACTAATGAGTTAGTTGCGGGATGAGGTATTACGGAATGAGTAAAGAGACTTGCCGGTAACGAGATTGAACTAGGTATTGAAATACCGATGATCGAATCTCGGGCAAGTAACATACCGATGACAAAGGGAACAACGTATGCTGTTATGCGGTTTGATCGATAAAGATCTTCGTAGAATATGTGGGAGCCAATATGAGCATCCAGGTTCCGCTATTGGTTATTGACCGGAGATGTGTCTCGGTCATGTCTACATAGTTCTCGAACCCGTAGGGTCCGCACGCTTAAAGTTCGATGACAGTTATATTATGAGTTTATGTGTTTTGATGTATCGAAGGAGTTCGGAGTCCTGGATGAGATCGGGGACATGACGAGGAGTCTCGAAATGGTCGAGACGTAAAGATCGATATATTGGACGACTATATTCGGACTTCGGAAAGGTTCCGAGTGATTCGGGTATTTTCGGAGTACCGGAGAGTTACGGAAATTCGCCGGGGAGTATATGGGCCTTATTGGGCCATGCGGGAATAGAGGAGAGAGGCCAAAAGGAAGGAGCCTGCGCCCCCTCTCGTCTGAATTGGACAAGGGGTGCAGCCCCCTTTTCCTTCTCCCTCTCCTCCTCTTTCCTTCTATCCTACTCCAACAAGGAAAGGAGGAGTCCTACTCCCAGTAGGAGTAGGACTCCCCCCTTGGCGCGCCCTTCTCCTAGGCCGGCCGCCTCCCCCCTTGCTCCTTTATATACAGGGGCAGAGGGGCACCTCTAGACACACAAGTTGATCTAGTTGATCGTCTCTTAGCCGTGTGCGGTGCCCCCCTCCGCCATTGTCCACCTTGATAATGCTGTAGCAGTGCTTAGGCGAAGCCCTGTCGGTAGAACATCAACATCGTCACCACACCATCGTGCTGACGAAACTCTCCCTCAACACTCAGCTGGATCGGAGTTCGAGGGACGTCATCGGGCCGAACGTGTGCTGAACTCGAAGGTGGCGTACGTTCGGTACTTGATCGGTCGGATCGTGAAGACGTACGACTACATCAACCGCGTTGTGCTAACGCTTCCGCTTATGGTCTACGAGGGTACGTGGACAACACTCTCCCCTCTCGTTGCTATGCATCACCATGATCTTGCGTGTGCGTAGGAATTTTTTTGAAATTACTATGTTCCCCAACAAGAAGTGCTTTCGTCAAGGGTGACCGACACATGGCATCCACCGTAACGGAACGCCGTTAAGCTATCGGGTCGGGTTTTGGATCCGATAACCCGTTAACAGCTCCGACCAATATTGATTTTCCACGTGTAAAATCATCATTGGCTGGAGGAAACACGTGTCGGCTCATCGTTGGGACAGATGTCAACCACTCATTGGATGGAAGGCGCCTATGATACATCGACACGTGGCACGACCCAACAGAGGCCCATTCCTGTGAAAAGGCCGGCCCGTTTGACTTGGTCAAAAGGTGGCGGGCCGGCCCATGGAAAGCCTGTTAACGACCTGTTCGCATATAGCCCATTTACAGCCCGCTAACCCAAGGCCCGTTACACCCTATACAAATTAGGCCCAGTAGCGTCATCTGGGCCATCCAATATGATTCCAGCCCGTTTTCACTTCTGGCCCATGATGTCTTTCGGCCCATATGAGGCCCTATGTAACTCTTGGCCTATTAACGGCCCATGGTGAAACTGGCCCGTAATGAACAATGTATCACTTTACACCCATTAACGGCCCGTGGTGAAACTGGCCCATAATGAACAATGTATCACTTTATACCCATTAACGGCCCGTTATTCCGTTGGGCCGTTTCCAGCCCATGTTATCTTTCGGCCTTCTCAGAGCCCATTTATTCTTGGGCTCATTTCCAGCATTCGTTTACTTACGGCCCGTTACTGTCATTTTCTGCTTGTGGGCCAAATTCAGCCCGTGGTTACAGTCGACCTGTTTGTGGTCCGTTAATACGTTGGGCCGTTTTCATAGCGTCATCAAATACGGCCTATTAACGATGGCCCGTTACGGTCGGCCCATGAACGTGCGATTCCAACTCTAGCCCTTTTACGGCCATAATGCGGCTTGTTATTGGCCCATGTTTGGCCAATCGATCATACGGCCCGTATAAGGCCCACTGATGATACGGCCCGTAGAAGGCCCATTGTTTCTATGGCCCGTAGAAGGCCTACTGTTTCTACGGCCCGTAGAAGGCCCACTGTTTCTACGCCCCATAGGAGGCCCAGTGTCACTACAGTAAATATTAGCCCATGGTTATTGTGGCCTATTTTAAAAAAATAGGTTATTGCAGCCACTAGTTAACCGCGGAAAAAGAACTGCAATGACTACAAGCAAACAAATAAACAAGACAACAAGGAAATAAATAAGCAAGCAACTAACGCTAGGCTATCACGGCTATTACACATATTACATCCACTGGGCATCAAAGTTCGCCACCAGTGCAAATATAGGGAACAAAGCAGCATATCATATACACTGGCCGTCAAAATTGGCCACCAGTGCAAATAAACGCGGCAGCAAAACAAGAGCATAACTGAAACAACTTCAGAAGAGCTCAAGAAACGTTATCCTGGGTATCCACCATGCTGGCAATAAGCTTAGCAAGCTGATTAGCTTTGTCCTGTTTGGCGCTAAAATCCTCCAACGCTTGCTGTTGCACCAGAAAGTATGCATTTGAATGCTCCAGGGACTTCCGCAGTCCTTCCGCTTCTTGTCGCGGCACAGCTGATCGATGTCTTTCAGCTTGTAGTTGAGACTCAAGAAACCGAACTGATTCAGACAGTGAGTTTGAATAGCTTGTGCAAGCGATAGTGGCCAGTAACTCCAACACTAAACCAAGACAGGATGTGTCACTATCCTGAACCTTATCTACATTACTTACTTTACCGTTGCTTAATAAGGCACTCTTCCCCAATATTCTTTCAGCATACTAAAAGAAGAAACAAGCAGACACATAACAAGTTTAGCATGTACTAGTATATGAAACTCATTTCGGTGAACCAGTTCATTAGTAAGGTGGACAGGATTAAACTACCAAGTCTTCTATTGCCAAGTACTAGTACATAATAAAAGCATCAAACAAACATATATCTATGTCCTATGGTAGCAATGGAATCTTAAATTAGAACAGTTGTTCTTCAGGTTTAGGCACTTGTTCTACATGAACATAGTACAGTAAGACGCAAGAATATAATACTTAAAATAGAAAATGAGCTCATAGACCTTAACACATTGTTGGTGTCGGAGTAAATGACCACGTGTAGCCTAGCCGGCTCCCCCTGGCCCTTCTGAAAAAATTACGAGCCGATCCCGCTCTCAAGAATCCAAGACGTGGGGCCGCCTTCCCCTTGCCGGCTGTCTCCCAGGCCGACTATCGGAAGGCGGCCTGGCTTTAGCCCTCATGAAGAAAGCCGCGGGAGGGCCGACTCCAAGAAGCCGGCCGCAAGAAGCCGACTCCCACAAAGCGGTCAAGATCGTACCCTCGAAGTCTGCATCCACATAACGGCGATGTGACGGGCGTGGCTACAGTAAAGCCTGCCACCCCCGAATCCCGGAGCACGCCTGGCACAGTGCGCCGTACGGGGCGACCAAGTCCTGGGCAGTGGGGCCTGCCTGTCGACCAAGTGGCCGGCAGCCGGCGGGACCCACTAGTCGGCGGGCCCCAGCAGCCGGCGCAGAAGCCGGCGAGCGCAGTCACAGACGACTGGGCCCCGCGCCCAGTCGGATTACCATTGTACCCCCGGGGGTAGGCCTATATAAACCCCCCGGGGCGCCATGCAAAGGGTTCGACCCCCAGCTAGTTTTAGACACCTCACAAGGAGAAGAAGCAGGCCAGCCGACCCTTATTTCTCCTCCCACCGAACAGCTCAAGGAGCATTGTGTAGTTACTTGTCCATCTAGTGATCATGCGGAGACCCCGCAGAGCAGCAGTAGGGGTGTTATCTCCTCGGAGAGCCCTGAAGCTGGGTAAGATTCGCCGGCGTGCATGTCTTCGCCTCATCCCGCTTCCAGGCACCTGCGATGTCTTATTGGCTCCCACAATGATAAGCCACCCGTTGGCATATGTCGCACCTACCACCCGACATTTGGCGCCCACCGTGGGGCCAGGTGCACCGTCGTCCAGAGACCTGTTCTGGACGGGAACCCTCTTCCTCCCCAGTGAGTGTAGCCAGCCCGGCACGCCCGATGGCGCTTGCCACGACGCGCTGCAAGGCGTCGCCAATGTTTGCGCAGCGAGCGTCCTCGCCGATCTCCTTGACGAGACCCTCATCTCCGACGAGCCCGCCTCTGACGCGAGTACCGACCACCGAGTCAACCTCCTCGGCCAGCTCCACGTCTCCGACGAGCTTGATGTGGACTTGGAGTCTGTTGGCTCCACCGATCCGATGCCTGTCGACTCTGACACGGCCTCGCTCGAGGCTTTCCCCACCGACGTCGCGATCTATAACGACCCGCTTCCCCGGGCCGATGGCTGCGACGGTGCCACCGCCAAGGTGATGGTCATCGGCCATGGCGGCGCTTCTGGTGAGAACGCCCTCGACGCCCCGCATGCAGCGGTCCACGACTTGTCCATCCCCCTCCCAGCCGATGCCGACGCCGAAGCACTGGAGGCTCGCCGCCTCGCCCTCCTTGCGGAGGGCCGGATGTTGGCTTCCATGAGACGCCTCACCGAGGCCCACCAGCGCGAAGCCGACCGCGCCGCCTTTGGCACGCCGCCCCCAGGCGGGCCAAGCCGAGCCGGCATCGTCAGACAGCGCGGCGCTGCCCTCGCCGACACGCTAGGAGTCGACCGCCCAGTCTACACCACTCCACTCGAGAACCTGCGCGCCGCCCAGGAGGCCGTAGACGAGCTAGACGGACTGGGGGCCGAAGAACTCCCCCACATGACCAGACGCATCCAGCAAATAATCGATGCAGCCGCACAGCGGCACGAAGTCGACGCCCGCGCGGAAAGCCCTCCCTCGCGCCGAGAGCACGGCACGACGTCCCGGACGCCGACTGCGGGTAAAACCCGCGCGCGACACGAGAAGGAGCCGGCTGCCAGCCGAAGCCGAACCCGGACCTCCATCGAGCGAGACGCAGAAGGCCGTCCCCGGGCCGTGGAGCGGCGGGGCAACCCGCCTCCGCCTCCGCCTCGCGGGGAGAGATATCCCACCCCACCGCCTGTCGCGCATCCGACTCTCAGCGGCCGACTAGGTCTCCGTGAAGGAGTCGGCGAGAACGCGCCCGCCATCGGATCGACCGCCTAGCACGATCCCTGGCGCTAGAAGAAGAAGAAGATGTCGGCCCACCTTGCTTCGGCCCCCGCATCCGCGACGAGCCTTTCCCCAAAGGGTTCTCGCTCCCAAGAGACACGCCCAAGTACAACGGCTCCGTGAAGCCGGAAGATTGGTTGATCGACTACTCCACAGCGGTTCGCATAGCAAACGGCAACAGGCGCGTTGCCGTGAAGTACGTGCCCCTCATGCTGCAAGGCACGGCGCGGACCTGGCTCAATAGCCTCAAGCCCTACAGCATCAACAACTGGCTAGACTTCACACAGGCCTTCGTCCGCAACTTCACCGGCACCTACAAGCGGGCCCCCAAGCCCAGACAGCTCTCCTTGTGCGTACAAGGCCCCGCCAAATCCACTCGCGACTACCTCACGCGTTGGGCCGAGCTCCGCAACTCTTGCGAAGGGGTGCACGAGGTGCAAGCCATAGAATACTTCACCGCCGGATGCCGAGAAGGCACCCTCCTTAAGCACAAGCTCCTCTGCGACGAGCCGACTACCCTCGATGAGCTTCTGGTCATAGCGGACAAGTACGCCACCGCCGACTCCTCAATGAAGACTGAACTCCGGGTAGACGCGTCCGGGAAGGTAATCAACCCGGTGCCCAAGACGCCAGCTGGGGACTCCGGCCGACGCCCGTACCAGAACGACCACAAGCGCAAGGGCCCCGTGCCGCTCTCCACCAGTCGGCAGGTGGCCATAGTCGAGGACAAGCAGCCCGAAGGGCGGCCCGCACCCAAGAAGCAGAAGGGCGGCAGGCCGGCTTGGCAGCTGGCCTTCTCCTACGAGCAAACTCTCGACGCCCCGTGCAAGTTCCACAACGGCGCGAAGCCGTCCAACCACACAACCCGGAAGTGCCAGTGGCTCACCCGAATCTCCAAAGGCGAAGGGCTCGCGCCGTCTCCGCCTGCTGGTCCGCCGCCTCCGGCTCCGCAGCTGCCGACCGCTCGGCCAGCAGTCGGAGCTGTGCACGATGAGTTCCCCGACGAGCATGCCGCCTATGTCGTCTTTACAAGCCAGCCCGAAGGCTGGCGTAGCAGACGCCGAGAGCACCAGGAAGTCAACGTGGTCGCTACCAACCCCGCCGAGCACATTCACTGGTCAGAAAAGCCTATCAGCTAGAGCCGGGCCGACCACCTAGAGGTGATGCCATCTCCTGTCTCTTATGCATTGGTTTTGGGTGCCACCCTTGCAACGGACAGACGCACCGCCCGTTTCTCCCGCGTGCTGATAGACGGCGGGAGCAGCATCAACATCCTGTACCGTGACACCCTGGAGAAGCTGAACGTCAAGACGAAGCAACTCATGCCTACTCGGACTGTGTTCCATGGCATTGTACCTGGCCTGTCCTGTGCCCCCATTGGCAAGATCAAGATTGATGTTCTCTTTGGGGACAAGGATCATTTCCGCCAAGAAGCGATCTGGTTTGAAGTGGTGGACCTGGAGAGCCCCTGC
Source organism: Triticum urartu (assembly GCF_056163025.1). NCBI lineage: Eukaryota > Viridiplantae > Streptophyta > Magnoliopsida > Poales > Poaceae > Triticum > Triticum urartu. Next base: position 420,132,011 of record NC_141877.1, on the reverse strand, counting down.
CATGCATTGCTTGGCCGTCCTGCCTTGGCCAGGTTCATGGCTGTTCCCCATTATGCTTACCTCAAGATGAAGATGCCGAGCGCCAAGGGCATCATCACCATAGCCGGCGATTACAAGAAATCTTCCGAGTGCACTGCAGCCAGCAGCCGGCTGGCCGAGTCCCTTGTGATTGCCGAAGAAAAGAAGACGTTGGACCGAGTCGTGGCCATGGCCGGCAAACACCCGACCCTGCCCCCCGATCCCAAGGGGTGTGATGCCCAAGGATCTTTCCAGCCGGCCAAGGAGACGAAGAAGATACCTCTTGACCCCGAGCACCCAAAAAGGTTTGCCGTCATCGAGGCAAACCTAAACAGCAAATAGGAAGGCGAGCTCGCCGACTTCCTCCGTGAGAATCGGGATATCTTTGCATGGTCCCCTAAGGACATGCCGGGTGTCCCGAAGGAATTCGCCGAGCACAAGCTACACGTCCGAGAAGGCGCAAAACCAGTCAAACAACCCCTCCGCCGACTGTCGGAGGAGAAAAGAAGGATTGTGGGAGAGGAGATAGCCCGGCTTCTGGCAGCTGGCTTCATTATGGAGGTTTTCTTTCCAGAGTGGCTCGCCAACCCGGTCCTCGTGCTAAAGAAGAACAACAAGTGGCGCATGTGCATAGACTACACGAGCCTCAACAAGGCCTGCCCCCAAAGATCCCTTTGCCCTGCCAAGGATTGATCAAGTGATAGACTCCATGGCCGGATGTGAGCTGTTGAGTTTCTTGGATGCTTACTCAGGATACCACCAGATAAAGCTAGATCCGGCTGACCGCCTGAAGACCGCCTTCATCACGCCATTCGGAGCTTTTTGCTACCTGACTATGACATTCGGCTTAAGAAATGCCGGTGCCACTTTTCAGCGTTGCATGCAGAAGTGCCTCCTCAAGCAGCTCGGTAGAAATGCCCACGTCTACGTAGATGACATTGTGGTGAAGACGGAGAAGCGTGACACCTTGCTGGAGGACCTCAAGGAAACATTTGAGAACCTGCGCCGGTTCCAGATCAAGCTCAACACCGAGAAATGCGTGTTCGGAGTGCCAGCTGACCAGCTCCTAGGCTTCCTGGTCTCCGAACGCGGCATCGAATGCAACCCAGTAAAGATCAAGGCCATTGAGAGAATGGCGATTCCCACCAAACTTCGAGACGTCTAGAAGTTCACCGGGTGCTTGGCCTCCCTGAACCGCTTCATCAGCCGGCTCGAAGAGAAAGCTCTCCCCCTCTACCGCCTCATGAAGAAGACCACTCACTTCGAGTGGAACGAGCAAGCCGACCAAGCTTTTCACGAGCTGAAGAAGATGCTGGCCACGCCGCCTGTCCTGGCAGCGCCAACTGAGAAAGAGCCCATGCTCCTCTACATTGCTGCAACCAGCCGGGTGGTCAGCACCGTCATCATAGTCCAGCACCCAGAAGAGGGCCGAGCCCAGCCGGTCCAGAGGCCGGTGTACTATTTGAGCGAGGTGCTGTCTACCTTGAAGCAGAACTACCCGCACTACCAGAAGATGTGCTATGGCATGTACTTCGCCGCCAAGAAGCTGAAGCCCTACTTCCAAGAGCACCCCATCACGGTCGTATGCACCGCCCCGCTTGCCGAGATCATAGGCAGCCGGGATGCATCCGGCCGGGTGGCGAAATGGGCCATCGAGCTGGCCCCCTACACGATCTTCTACCAGCCTCACACCACCATCAAGTCCCAATCATTGGCCGACTTCCTCGTCGACTGGGCCGAGACCTAGTACCTACCGCCAGCTCCCGACTCCACTCATTGGCACATGCACTTCGACGGGTCCAAGATGGGCACCGGCTTGGGAGCCGGCGTCATCCTCACCTCTCCCAAAGGCGACAAGCTTAGATACACGCTGCAAATTCACTTTGCCGCCTCCAACAACGTGGCCGAGTATGAGGCGCTCATACACGGGCTCCGGCTTGCCAAAGAGCTCGGCATACGCCAGATCCTATGTTACAGCGACTCGGACTTGGTAGTCCAGCAATCATCCGGCGACTGGGACGCCAAGGACACAAATATGGCAAGCTACCGCTTCCTTGTTCAGCAGATCAGCGGGTACTTTGAAGGATGCGAGTTCCTCCACGTACCGCGGGCCGACAACAAGCCAGCTGATACCCTGGCTCGAATAGGCTCCACTCGGCAGGCAATACCAACCGGTGTCTCTCTGCAACGCCTCCTCAAGCCGTCTATCAAGCTGTCTCTAGAGTCCGATTCCATCTTCGTGCCGCCTGACCCCGACGCGGCCGGGTCCGGCTCGAAGAACCAAGCAGGTGACCTGGGGACTTCGATAGTCGGCCAGGGGACGTTAGTAGGTGGCACGGGGACTTCCGTAGTTACGCCCGACCCGGGGACTGCCACTCCCGGCTCGGGGGCTGCGGTAGTCGGCCCGGGCACCGCACCAACACAACAGGCGGCGGCCGACTCCAGCATTTCACCACCCAGCCCGCCCGCCCTGGTCGTAGTAGCCGTGTTGGCAATAGAAGAAGTCGCAGCTCCATCATGGGCCCAATCCATCCTCAACTTCCTAATAAACCAAGATCTGCCGGCTGACGAAACAGAGGCAAGACAAGTCCAACGCCGAGCCGGAGCATACACAATCGTCAACAGAGAGCTCGTCAGGCGCAGTGTCACTGGAGTCTTCTAGCGATGCGTCGAGCAAGAGAAGGGCATTGCAATCCTCAGAGACATCCACCAAGGAGAATGCGGCCACCATGCGGCCTCAAGATCACTCGTCGCCAAAGCTTTCTGCCATGGGTTCTTTTGGCTGACTGCTTTGGATGACGCCAAGGAGTTAGTTAAACAATGCAAAGGGTTCCAAGTCTTCAGCTCCAAGCAACACATGCCGGCTTCGGCACTCAAGACCATTCCCCTCACTTGGCCCTTCACCGTTTGGGGACTGGACATGGTGGGCCCATTCAAGACGGCATGCGGCGGCATGACACATCTGCTTGTCGCCGTGGACAAATTCACCAAATAGATTGAGGCAAAGCCGATCAAGAAGCTGAATGGGCCGACTGCCGTGACATTCATCGCAGATATAACAACTCGCTACGGCGTGCCACACAGCATCATCACCGACAACGGCACGAATTTCGCCAAGGGAGCATTGGCACGTTTCTGCGCGACGCAGGGCATCCGGTTGGACTTAGCGTCCGTTGCCCACCCGCAGTCAAACGGCCAAGTCGAGCGAGCCAACGGCCTCATCCTTTCCGGCATCAAGCCCCGACTGGTCATACCACTGGAACGTTCGGCCAGCTGTTGGCTCGATGAGCTGCCGGCCGTCCTCTGGAGTCTGTGCACTACCCCAAACAAGTCAACCGGCTTCACTCCTTTCTTCCTCGTGTATGGTGCCGAGGCGGTCATCCCAACTGACATTGAGTTCGACTCGCCTCGGGTAACCATGTACACAGAGGCGGAGGCCAAGGAAGCACGAGAAGACGACGTCGACCTGCTGGAAGAAGGCTGGCTGTTAGCCCTCAGCCGGTCCGCCATGTACCAGTAGGGCTTGCGCCGCTACCACAGCCGGAAGGTCAGACCAAGATCTTTCCAAGAAGGCGACCTCGTGCTCCGGCTGATCCAGCGAACAGCCGGCCAGCACAAGCTCTCGGCCCCTTGGGAAGGCCCCTTTGTCATCAGCAGAGCGCTGGGAAATGACTCCTACTACCTAATCGACGCACAGAAGCCGAAGGTACGAAAGAGAGACGACTCTGGCAAGGAGTCGGAACGACCATGGAACGCCAACCTCCTCCGAAGATTTTACAGTTGAAATGCAGTATGTATCACGCTAACTTTTGTACTAAGTACGAGACAATAGGCCCCCTGAGGAGAGCTCGGGGACTGCCATCTTTTATCTATAAATGAAGAGTATCATGCTTATGATCATGTCATTACATTCACTTTTTTCATCCGGCACCGGGTTCGACTACTCGGCCCGGGGACTGGCTGCCTTGAGTTATATTAGAAGTCCTACCCGCGGTCAGACAAGTAGTGTGCCGGCACCCAAGTCTTCTCTTGCCAAAAGTCGCAGTTCAAAGAACCGGCTATCCGGCTGGCAAGAGTTAAAGGTAGGAAAGGACGCCCACACGAAAAACGGCTAGGGACTAATGGACTAATATAACAAAAGCCGGTTTTTCTCCCACCACCGACCGACTACTAGAGTAGCCGGCCGGCCGGCTTCCATTCACCTCGCTTCAATCTAAGAAAGCTCAAGTAGTTGCCTTCCCCCCCAAAAAATATAGCCAAGTTCTTCCCTAGCCACAGGCTACAGAGCAGCTGCCGGTTGGGAAGGCAGTAGCCAGGGGAAGGCGGCAAAAGAAACAGCCTAAAGATAAAAAGCATACGCGAATGGAAGCCAAACACACACACGATCATATTTACACAAAAGGCCTTCGAAAGGCCAGCATTCAACATAGTTTGAATACACCCCCAGTGGGTGGAACTGCGCAAGTTTAATAAAAATTGTTCAAAGAGTAACAAGCAGGAAAAGCAAGGATGGCAGATTAAGCCAAGGGAGCGACTAGCGAGTTGGGCAGGTCGGTAGAGACGGCAGTGCTGGCTGGAGGAGTGGCCGGCTGGCGAACCTCGGCATGATCACCACCTCCCGCAGAGGGCGCGCTAGCACGCGCCTCGTTGCTGGAGGCACGGTCAGGCTGGGGCTGGCTGGCCGCTTCACCGGCTGGCTTGACGTCTTCGCCTTCCTCTCCTTCGTCGTCTTCACCTTCATCGCTGGAAGCGATCTCCTCCGCCGAGTCCTCACCCGCTGCCGGGTCCAGCCTGAACCATTCCTCCGGCTGGGCAACGCCGTCGTCATTTATCTCAGGAGCAAAGATGCTGATGTCAGTGCACTCGGCGATCGTCGAGGCACGCTGAGTGATAGCCGGCCACACCTCCTCCATCTCCTCGTCGGCCTCCAGCCGCCAGGTGCGCAGCTGGTCCAGGTTCAGCCCGGGATACCAGGCTCGGATGAACTCTAGCGCCCGCCCAGCTCCAAGCCGGGCCACCGATGCCTTCCAGGCCTCGAAGCGGCCAACCGCAACCTCCAGCCAGTCGGCAATCCGACTCGGGGTGCGGGGAATCGCTTCGCCTGGCCAGAGGGCGGCCAACACCTGCGCCCCGGCGCGCTGGAGGCGGCGGAGCATGCGGTGAGCCGGCTGCAGTCGGGCTTGGACTGCCAAGAGTTGCTCCTCAAGCGTCCGGCTCGCGTGCGGCGCGATTTCAGCCCCCGCCTGCCGGCGCGCCTCGCGGTGGGCCTCGATGGTCTGGGTGGCAAAGACGGAGTAGCCGGCGAAGTAGTCTGCACAAAGAACAAAAAGTAGCACAAGTCAAAACACAAATCAGGGGGCAAGGGGCAAGCAAGGAGTGAGGAAGGCGGCTTACCATTGATCAGATCCTCAACCCGGCCGAAGCCCTCACTCAGCGCTTGTTTTGCCTCAGCCCAGCCCGCCGCTTCGGTCTCGAACTCAGCTTTGAGGGCGTCCTCGCTGTCCTGCGCCTTCTTCAGGGCCGCCTTGTGGCTCTCCTCCTGGTCGGCCAACTTCTTGGCCAGGCGGTCACGCTCCAGGACCAAGGCATTGTACTCGGCTTCCTTGGCGCGAAGGGTGGCCTGGGCCCCGCTAAGCTGCCCCCTTAAGTCGGCATTGGCTCCTGCAAGCATGAAGACAAAGGAAAAATCAATAAGGAAGAAGTCGTCAAGGAAGATCCGACCAGACTGCTCAGCAGTCGGCTCGAATCTCGGGGACTACACCCAGTGGGTGCGCTGACGCGCCCCCACAGGAGATGAACGAGACAAGCACGCACTTCGGCTGTTGGTCAGGTCCTCGGTTTTCCGGCCCAGCTCCTGAGCCTGGGAGTTGAAGGCAGCAGCGCGAAGGTTATGGTATTCCTGGAAGATCAGACAAGATGCAAGAATAAGATAGCTGTCAGGACCTAGTACGTTCCAAGCCGCCTGCTCAGCAGCCGACTCGGAACTCGGGGACTACACCCAGTGGGTGCGCTGACGTGCCCCCACGGAAGAAATCAAAAAAGCAAAACAACCAAGGCTAGAAGGCTCACCCGGATGACGGCCCGCGTCATGAGGAACTCTTGGGTATATCGCTGCAGCGAAGCGGCCTGGGCTTGAAGCCGGTTCCGGACCTCCTGGGCCGTCGTGTTCAGCTCGGCCGTCCCCCCGCTGGGCGTCCACTCGGACATGCTGGCGCTGGCCGCCTCCAGGGCCTCCGCCGTCTGGCTGGCGCCCGCAGCTCGGTGCGGCTCCGGCGCGGAGGTAGCTCCCCCTGCGCGCCGGCGAAATGCCGGCTGCACCTCGAGGCCGGCCCCTGCCTCCGGCACGCCCTGGCCGGCTGCTCTGGCACCGCGGCTGGTTGGCCGCTTTGGCCCGCTCCAGTCGGCGCCGTCTGCGGTGCCTCCTCCACGAAGACCACGTGGTCCTCCCTCCTCTCCATCACCGGCGGGTCTTGGTCGACCTCCTCCGACGGGGGCACGGGGATGTCGGGGGCCAAGGCGCGGAGGGGAACAACGAGCAACGGAGGCTGGTTGTGCGAGGCCTCCGCCTCCATCTCCGCGGCTGCCGCCTCCGCCCGGGCCTTGGCCGCCGTGTCGACCTGCTCCTTCGCCGCCTGGGCGGTCCTTCGCTCCGCCGCCTCCCGCTCCTCCCGTGCGTTCCGCTCCGTGGCCTCCATGAGGTCGGCGTGGGGATCCACGCGGCGGGAGCCTGAGGACCCTCCAGTCGGCCCAACTATGGAGCCACCAGGACCTCGCTCGAGGGAAAGCGGTGCCCTACCCGGCGAGCATAGAAAGGTTTAGAAGAGCCTCAATCGAAGAGGACAACAAAAAAATACAAGACGTTTGACGACTTACGCCGAGATCGCCTGTGGCTATTTCACCGCCTTGCAGAAGCGGGCCGCCTTCACGGCCGCCTCATCTCGCTTGGTCGCCGCCGTGGAACCCTTGGATTTCTTTGGCCGGCTCCCGAAGTAGGTCGACGCGGCCCGGCGTTTCTGCGTGCCGCCACGGGCAGCCGGCGCGGCAGACGGGCACGCGCCTTGATGATCAAGCGCCGGCTGGCGGTGCGGGGCGGCTTCGACCTCGTCATCGTCCGTCCAGTCCTCGAGGCCGGCCCCGAGCCCCGCGCCTCCTGCCTTGTCGCCTTCCCCCATGATGGCATCTTCCATGGCGGCCGCTCCCAGGTCCGGATCATCGACGTCGTCCACCGTGCGGTCGGGGAGGAGCTGGCGCTCTACCCCTGCGGCCCCGGCCGTCGGCGGAAGAAGAGGGTTCTGCTGAGGGCAAACCAATTGATCAGGAGTCGGCCATCATGAGGCCGGCTACAAAAACGAAGAAAAGAAGAAAAACTTACGGCAGGCGGAGGGTTGGCGCGAGAATACAGTCCCTTGCCGTATCGCCAATCCTCGGCAAGCTTGCAGTTGGAGATGTAGTTCACCATGTAAGACACCTCAGCATGAGGCATCTCCCTGGTGCTCAGCCGGCACGGGTCGAAGCGGCCGCTCATCTGGCAAATCATGTGAGGCCGGCCTTGGAGCGGAAGTACTCGGCGCTCCACGAAGGCGGCCACCAGGTCGGCTCCGATCAGGCCCTCCGACTGGATCATCACCCGGAGCCGGGAGACGGCTGCGTTCCCGGCCTGAGACAACGACTTGGCCCGGTAGCTCCACGAGGGTTGCCTCCCAGCTGGCGGGCCGGCTACGTAAGCCGGCAGGTTGACGAAGTCGCCTTGCTGGGCGACGTTCTTCACGTAAAAATAGGACTTCTGCCAGAGCTTCACTGACTGGATCAGCGGGATGGGCGGGAATGGATTGTTCTTGCCCGTCTGCCTCATGGCAATGAAGGCTCCGCAGGGGACGGGCACGCCCGCAACAACGGTGCCGATCTTGCTCTGGAAGAATTCTCCCCAGAGCTCGAGAGTGGGGAGAACCCCAAGAAAGCCCTCGCACAGGGTGACGAAAGCCGACAGCAGCATCACCGCGTTGGGCGTGAGGTGATGCGGCTAGAGCTGGTAAAATTCAAGAAAAGCGCGAAGGAATCCGCTCGCCGGGAGGACAAAGCCGCGCAGGTAGTGCGAGCGGAAGATTACCCGCTCGCCCTACTCCGGTGCCGGCGAAATCTCCCTCGCCGGTGCATGACGAACTCGCACGTAGTTCTCGCCCGGCAGACACCGCGTCCGGCGGAGGAACTCAACGTGGTCCTCATGGACGTTGGAGCCATCCCACGAGCTCGACGACGCCATGGGAGCGACGCGGCGAGGAACAAGGCGATGCGACGGCGGAGACGCGCACGACCCCGCTACGGCGGGACCAAAGGAACCGAGAGGTCCAACGGCGGAGCGGCGCGGCAATGGGTCGCTGCGGCAGCGGAGGGAAGAAGAAGGAAGGTGAGAAGGGGCGGAGCGAGGGAGAGCATGCAAACCTCTGCCGCTCCCTCTCCTCCCCCTACTTATAGACCCGCGTGGCGGAGCCGAGGAGGCGTGGTGTGGGGGAACGTGGGATCAACTGCGCCCACTCCCCCATGTCCCGCGATTATTGCGCCCTGATGGCGTAATAAAACCGCCGCGGGAAGGCGAGCGGTCCGTTGTGGGCCGCAGAAGATCCGCGCTCGGGCCGAGGCCTAGGAGTGGCGGGCCCGGGCCTGCGGCGGCATCCCATCGCGCGTGTGCGTTGGAAGGTTTTCCTTGCCACGTGGCCTGCGGGATGGCACGCGGTCAGCTTGCAGGCCGACCCACGTTCCCGCCTACAAGAAACAGAGCTTTCCGAAGACGGCACGCATAATCAAAACCGGCTCCTCGGGATAGGAAGCTGACCAAGCTTCTCGTCCCTTTGTCAGCCTCGAAGCTCGATCAGTTTCGGGGACTACTGTCGGAGTAAATGACCACGGGTAGCCTAGCCGGCTCCCCCTGGCCCTTCTGAAAAAATTACGAGCCGATCCAGCCCTCAAGAATCCAAGACGTGGGGCCGCCTTCCCCTTGCCGGCTGTCTCCCAGGCCGACTATCGGAAGGCCGCCCGGCTTTAGCCCTCATGAAGAAAGCCGCGGGAGGGCCGGCTCCAAGAAGCCGGCCGCAAGAAGCCGACTCCCACAAAGCGGTCAAGATCGTACCCTCGAAGTCTGCATCCACATAACGGCGATGTGACGGGGCGTGGCTACAGTAAAGCCTGCCACCCCCGAATCCCGGAGCACGCCTGGCACAGTGCGCCGTACGGGGCGGCCATGACCCATCCGGCACGGCACTATTGCCTTGTTGACCCTGATGCCACCCACGATGGGCTGTCAGTGCGGCCCACGGGCGGTGGGCCCCTTCAGGCAGAGAGACACCCGAAGGCGGCCAGGCCTCCCCCAGTCGGCCCAAGATGGGGCCGGCTCCCCACAGCCGGCTTGCTTCCTCCCTCAAAGGAGACGCCCCATTAAGGGGACAAGACGAGGCGTGGCTACAGCGATTGCCCGCCGGGCGGCGGCACTGTAGCCACGCTTACCTCGGCGAAGCCCTCGTCACCAGGTTTGAGGCAACAGTGACCAGCCACCGACAAGGCCCTTGGCAGTGGGACCTGCCTGTCGACCAAGGAGCCGGCAGCCGGCGGGACACACAAGCCGGCGGGCCCCAGCAGCCGGCGCAGAAGCTGGCGAGCGTAGACACCGACGGCTAGGGCCCACGCCCAGCCGGATTACCATTGTACCCCCGGGGGGTGGGCCTATATAAACCCCCCGGGGCACCCATGCAAAGGATGGATCTGAGCTAGTTTTGGACACCACATAGAAAGGAGAGGAGAGCGAGTCGTGCCCTTCTTCTTCCTCTCGCCAAACAGCTCAAGGAGCATCTTGTAGCCACTCGTTCATCTAGTGATCATGCGGAGACCCCGCAGAGCAGCAGTAGGCGTGTTATCTCCTCGGAGAGCCCTGAAGCTGGGTAAGATTCGCCGGCGTGCATGTCTTCGCCTCATCCCGCTTCCAGGCACCGGCGACGTCTTATTGGCTCCCACAATGATAAGCCACCCGTTGGCATATGTCGCACCTACCACCCGACACTTGGTTCGGGACCAGTACAGAACAAGGCATTCCCAGTCATCGTCCAGTAAATGTGTCTCAGGAGAACGTAAGGGAATTTGATGAGTTTCTTTGCCGGTGAAGTACGTTTTCTTCAGGTAATTCCGATACTGCCACCAAGCATTATTGAAGATAGCAGAGGTATTAGCACAGGTTACCTCATCCCGAGTTTCCAAATCGGTCCTTCTCTATAGAGAAAAATGAGAAAATTTGTTGTATTATAACCATCATGGAGGTAGGATGTATGGGACGAAGCAAAGTAATTGCCATGAATAACATTACTTACACATAACTCCTGGACAAACACCTGCAACTGGCATTTTCCTTCATCTTCAGTATAATATTTCCAAGATGGGAAGATACTTACATACGATTTAACAACATCAAATGCGATAGATGCTAAACTACGACTAGCTGGTTGTGCTTCCTCCACAGGAATAGGCATACTAACTGGTGGAGTTGGGGTTCGCCATGATAGTACTGGACCTTTGGGCACTGGAGCTGCCTTACTAACTGCTCTTGTTTGGGAGCTCTGTGGTGGAGATGGTGCTGTGTCAACAGGAACTGGGTTACTATCGGCTGGGGTTGGGGTTAGATTGGGTGAAGCTGGTTCTCTGTCCATCGTAGTAGGGGTACAATCTGTGAGAGTTTGGGTTATGTGTGGTAGGGCTGGTTCTTGTGCATGTACAACTGGGGTGCATGTACAACTGGGGTGCATCGTAGTAGGTAGCACTGTTTTATTTGAAGACCATGTTTTTAGTCCGCTAGATACTGGCATCACCCGCTCCAATTCAAATGGCTGGTAAACATGAAACATAGTTGAATGTACAGACATTGTATGAGAGACAGATGCAATAGATAGTGTGGAAAAAAGGGGGCATGAAATAGTTGAAATGTATATTGTTTAACTAAAACGGATAGCATGACATAATTTCACATATATGATGTCTATCTAAACTGGATAGCATAGCATAACATAATTCAAAGATATGATGAATAACTAAACAGGATCGCATGACATAATTCACCTACATGTTATCTAAGTAATCAGGATCGCATCATTTAATTCACATATGTGATTTATATGCTAAACAGAGGGCATTCGATATGATGTCTGAACTAAGAACATGATGTTGAATATTGTGTATATGATGTCTAAACTATGCAATGCAAGACACCGTATGCATGATATGAGCAGTATAACCGTGCCAAGTTAGAGCATACACCTCAGTGGGGGAATAGGACTGGTCATCTGTCTCTGAATCCATCTTTGAGGAGCTATCGGGACCCAACAAGAGATCTGCTTTGACAGGTAGCACTGTCTGCTCTGAAGGCCTTGTTTTCACTCCAGATTTTTGCATCTCCCACCCAAATGGTTGATTCACATGAAGAGTAGTTTAATGTATAAACATTGTCGACAAATGGAAATGTAATGAAGAAAAGGATGGGCAAGATATCATTCAAATATATGATGCCTGGTTAAACAGGATGGCATTGCACATTTCACATATATTATGGCTGGCTAAAAGACATGAGACTGCATAATTCTCATATATGATATAGAAACTAAATAGGTGGCATTACAGAACATGTCTAAACTAAGCAGATGACATATATGATGTCAAAGGTAGGCACTGCAAGGCAACATATGCATGATATGACTAACATCATCATGCCAAGGTAGAGCAAACACCTTGGGGGGTAAATAGGAGTGGTCTGCGGCGTCCGAATCCGCCTCAGAACAGATATCTTCCTCTGGATTACAATCTGGAGAGGGGTGGGGAGGGTTTGCCATTGAACCCACCATGGAGCGATGTCTGCATGACATTGTATTGCCGCGCAAAACTCTTCTATTTTTCTCTACATGTTCAGCATGACTGTGTACAATATCTGACATGGATACGAAAAAAATATGGTGAGATTATGTAAGGAGAGCATGCAGAAATTTAGAGTGATGGTAACAACCAGTGGATCGATGTTTTTCCGTTGAACCAAAATAGCCCTAATGGATCGACGTGAATGTATAGTAATAAGTGATCCAACAAGTGTACAACCTCTTTGCCGTAGCCGTGTCGACCTCAGCATCATTGGGTTGGTCGCTGAAGCAGTTGAGGCAGAGGTGGCTGTCGGAGGTGTGGAGGAAGATCTGAGGAATCTGTAGACGGCGTCCAGGGCACTGCTCTGTTGTGATGGATCATTCTATCGTTGGAGCAGCTTCGGTGAGCCGTAAGACGTCAAGGCTGAAGTAGCACAAGACAGATATCGTCAATCTCAAGTGGGATTCTAATAGCATCTCCAATAGATGATGTAAAATGGATGTAAAATTAACATCACCAAAAACCACCTGACTACAACAGATGAGGTATAAACTGTTGACTCTAAACTTAATTATCGAAACTGAAATTTACTGTGGAATCTGAATGCTACTGTCGAAACTGAACGCAATGGTAGCAGAGAGGCACTTGACATGTAGTTTAGGGAGGGCCCGCAGTTCATCTTCAACCTGCACCCCCCTGAGCCGCCAGCCACCACTGGCCGAACCGCCGGCCCCAGCGCCGCCTCGCCGCCCCGAAACAACTCGCCACTGTCGCCCCGGCCAGCCCTCTAGCCCCCCCGCCCCCTGATACGTCTCCAACGTATCTATAATTTTTGATTGCTCCATGCTATATTATCTACTGTTTTGAATATTGATGGGCTTTATTATACACTTTTATATCA